>NW_026695298.1:0-5024532 GCF_028974065.1 Penicillium cinerascens | reverse complement strand
AAACCCTAAACCCTTCTTCCAATACAACACAGCGGTCAGCGGGGGGCGCCGGGGGGATTGCGGGGGCTAGCGCGTCGGTACTTACTCTAAGATCCAAAACACTACGTTTGCGAAATATATTCACTCTCTAGTATAAGCCCGACCGAAGAAACCCTATCCCCTCCCTCTGATAGTAAATAATAGTAAATCCGAAATCATTATATCCCTTCGTAGAGAAGGGCTAATAATTATAGACTAAAACTACTAGCGACTAAGGTGGTAGCGCGAGTAACCCTAAACGGTTCGAGTATAAAAACCCTAACGCCCACCCTAATACGATACGCTACTTAGTTAGAATAGCTTAATGCCTATCTAGCGCCAAAACGAGCGAGCCCTAATACCCTATACACTTTAGAAACCCCTAGCTCGGCCCAAAAACCCTCTGGATAAATGTAACCCAAAATCTCTATCGGAAAGAGAGTAACCTTATATCACGTAATTACTCCCTCCACGACTAAACCCTACCTTCGTCTAGGATCCATTCATCTAATACCTATCCGCGGCAATAGTGCTACCGCTTAGCCTTCCAATATACCCTAGTGTGCCCGTTAGCGGCCCTTGCGTAGTGTGGAGATATATCGCTTGACTCTTAACTTGTATGCGGATGTTGTAGCGAAGATGATCCGTGTCGCCTAGCGTTTCGTTCTCTAGGATATATTGCTATTGGGGTCTGATGCTCGGGAGACTAATGATGCATTTGACTAGTAGCTCGCCCTTAAATATACGTCGGGGGGAGAAGGAGCGAGCCAAGTAACTATAACTATATATAGTATAAAAAGTGCCTACCGATACGGGAACGTTCTTCGTTTAGATATAGATATAGACTTTTCGCACGACCTTGTATTTACCCCGAACCTAGAGAAAGAAACCTATGAAAATCTTTTATTTCCCTCGATGCTAATAGATATATATCTCCTTGCCGACCTATCAAATTTATATTAGCACCTTTCCTATCTACCACAGGACCGAATCGCCCACAACGATCGCGTTAGATGCACGTTCACCAAACACCGACTGTTCCAACCCTAGCCATAATATATACGCCGCCTCGTCGCCTATAACGTGACCACCGCCTAGTCCGCCGAGAAATTCCCGGACCCACCCTTTCTTCTAGAAGATAGCCTAGTAGAGCGGCATCACAAGGTCCCTAAACTAGCACCTATCTAGTCCCTTTGGATCACACACCACTTGCGAATTAAAGCATCGGTAGCAACTACTATACGGCTCGAACCATCCCCCCCGCGCTTAACCCCAGGACTGCGCTTTTTTCTTCGCATCGAAGTAGTCATACCGCTATAGGTGCGGGCAATTCGCTAGTCGATGGCGCGCGTGCAAAGCCTACCTGGATGCTGGACGAGGGAGATGATAGTAGATCATATATATCCCGCGCCACTCCTCTAGGGACGCGATGTAATCCGCTAACCCACGCGCCCGCCTCTATATCTGAGATCGAAGTAGCTCGCCCCCAGCCCGTAAATCGCTCGAGTCGTCAGATTCAACCTCCGCTACATCCGGCCCTCGAACCGAGGCATCCGCGATATCAGAAGGTTCCGGCAAACGGACCGTACCGGAATTCTGGCAGCAGTCACATAAAAGCGCCGTGGGGGTACAGGGACTGCCGCGCTCGTCCAGGAAGGTAGATAGCTCAAACACCCAACAACTAGTAGCACTGATATATCTCTATATGGTGGCTTCCGCGGCACTCAGCGGTCGTCCACTGCCGTCGGTGAGAGCACTCTTCTATTAACGAGGTACTAGAATGATCGATCGCCCCCTGGCCCTATCTCGTCCAAGCCGCCCGACCTCCTATATAAAGCTGATCAAGTCCTAGGGGACCCTGATATGAACCACCCACCGAACCGCCGCGTGATCGATCCCTATGCTAAACGCCGATATCGCCACAATATACGGCGGCTCGCCATCCCGCTAGCGTTGGAGGACCTAGGCCTTCTCCTTAACACTACCAGACTGCGAGTGGTAGACCGGCGCATCGAGGGCCCGCCCAACCTTATCCGCGACGCCTCTCACGCAGCAGTAGATAATAGCACGCCCAGCACGATCAAGGCTTGCAATCGCTTCGCGGATTCCAGGAAGTGCAAAGTCCTAGATAAGATCAGAATTAGGGGGGCAGTGGCTAACCCAAAAGGTGATATCCCGACGCGTTGTAGGGCTACGGATCATCCGCGCACCACATAGCAACATCGCCTGTTCGAACCCAAACACCATCGACGGCGGCAGGGTGCCTATTAGGAAAACCATCTAATAAGCCAAATCCCGCAACAGCGGGAGTAAGGCCATCGCGGGCCGGTAGAACACCGCGGTCACCGCGAGATGACACTCGTCGAACACAACCCAGTCGAGTTCATTCGCAACGTGAAGGCGATTCAGAAACTGCCGAAACCGAGGCCGCACTGCCTATTCAACCCCGACGACAATAAGTGGGCAGGAGTGTAAATGATCTAGGTTCGACTGCGCGTCCTAGATATAGGCATCAACCCCGGCCTCTGCGCATCGGCGTTATATCTCGGCCTTGAGCACCACTAGTGGAAGGATTAGCACCGTGGTGCTAGCCCTGGGTAGCTAATAAGGGAGAAGGTATAATAGACTCTTACCCTCACTAGTTCGTAGGATAGCCAGGACTTAGCCCACGCCCGCCAAGATATATTCCATCGCTTGTTGCTGCCCGCGGGACCGATACTAAGCGTGCACGCCGTACATCCGCTAGAGAACCTCATACGCCTAGTCTATTCGCCATCGCCGCCAGGTCCTAGCGGGGGCCTCGCGTCGGGTAATACGCCGTGCGATAGGGGTCTCGTCATCATCGCGCCGTCGCTTAAATAGGGTAGCGGACGATCGGGTTTCTGCGCTGCCGACTACGCTTCGACTACTAGGGGTCCTACTAGAAGTGCTGCGCGGGCTACCACGTAGGGAATGATCTCCTTCCTCCCATTCCTATGGCGTGGCCGGCTCGGCACGCTTGTGTGGCATAGCGAGGGCTGGTTGAAACTGGAGAGGATCACGCACGAACTGATGCTAGAGCCAACTAATATATCGAAACTCCTAGAGCCCAGCATTAGTTAACCCACTACGGAAGTTCACCGTCCCTCTATATACCCAATTACCGGTAGATGGGGTATAGCTTGCCTACTAGTGTAGTGCGTCTGATATACTCCCTCGCGCGGGATCCGTCTCCTCGCCATCGTCCCTCTCTTCAATAAGGAGATTGGCTTCGACAGTAGCGAATTTCCGTCGGGCGATACCCACCGTGATCTGGCGCTAGGCCTAGATGTGGATATGCTTCCCAAGAACTAGCTTGTTGGCATTCACTATAATCCGAGTCATGGCATCCGCAGCCTATAGATTAGGGCCATAGGACTAGAGGTAATTAGATACGGCGCCGGGCTACTGCGTCTCGTGCTGGAGAAAATCGCGGAATGGTTGGATCATAGCGAGGTACTGGGTCACAAGCTATACAACCTTAAGGAGTAGGAAGCGAACCGGCCATTGAGACGCATTGTTCTGGTTCTGGGACTTATGGTAGCTAAGGATAAATAGCATTTGCCCATCGTGGAGAAATAAGTCTCGAGTGGTTAAAGTCGTGTTCCTCCACCGGAGCCCAATGAACTCCATACGACGCCCCTGCTGACCCGACCCAATAAAGAAGGGGACGAGGAGTGCTCGAAGGAAACGCTGCACCCCATCCTCATACTGCTGCGCGGTATCCGCGGACACCACCCAATGCCCCTCGGCGGTCCGCGACCAGAACGTGCGGAAGAGAATGGGGGTCCTACCCACCTAGGAGATCAACCAGTCCTATAACGGGGCTAGGTGGCATACGTTCCGCGAATCCGTCAGGAATGACTAGCCGGGCGCGATGGCATCCCAGTTGTCGACGAGGAGCCATAGATCTAGCATAGGGATCTCAGACGTAGGGCTAGAACGGCCACTAAGGCATAGCTCTTCGTCAAAAATTCGCCGAGCCTCAGAAATCTTCTAGAAGATAATTTGATGTAAGTCGGATAGATAAAAGATAACGTCCGACCACACTAGCGTCTCGCCGTCCGCATGCCAGCGAATCTATATCGGTGGAACCTCGGTCTAGCTGATGCTAAACCCCAGTAGCCGATTCTCGAGTAATTTAGCCACGGGGCCCTCGGTGTCATTTAATAACCACTCGTTCCGGATATCCACGATCGTCGCACCAATTTCGGCCTCTCGGCCACCTGTGGTCTCCGCCAATATATACGCAAGGACCACTATTTAACAGTCGTAGATTAACTAGGATAGAATAGAGATATAATTCCCGACTATTAGCCATGCACCTTGGGTGGGACTCTAGTACCGCACGGCAGCGTATAAAATAAGGACGGAATCAAACTTGCGACGGGGAACGGAGTGTTGAATAATAGCAAGGCTAAACTCCAGGACTGCCCGGTCGAGTCGGTCGCGGAGAGTCGCTTTGTGTATGCCTTCTCGGTCTGGGTCGACAAGGCTAATAAGCTCGCTCGTGACCTAAGTTACCTTAAGCTATGCCTTACGTTGTCGGTCGCTCGGTTAGAATAGGGTATCTCGGAGCTAGCCCTGCTCGACCACTCGGTCCTAGTAGCAGATCAGTCGCTGCTAGGTATCGATATATCTCCGGCGGGACTACTCGTTTTGTAGGTCCGAGATAGGGTCCTGAGAGGCTTCTCCCTAGGTAAAGGTATTAAGGAGCCGTGCGTTTCGGCGACTAAGATGCCGGGTTTCTAGGTCCTAGTTATATATAAGCACGGTCATAGCATTCTCGAGGACTCGTCCGACACTCTTATAGATCATAAAGAGTGATTCTTCCTGCTCCTGCTTAGGCAGTCGGTAGCTGAGACCGAGTTCGCTTAGCTTAAGTCCCTGGAGATAGATATAGATCCTAGTCCGCTTCATCCACGGTGTGACCTCAGAGATATATCATACAGCCTGGACACAATCTCGGAGCGGCTAAGACTGCCGCTGTCGGTATCGACGCATAATATCGTCCTATGATTAATCAGAAATAGGGCAGGAAGAAGATCGCTTATAGGTAGAGGGTGGTGCATTGGTGGGTGCATTAGCGTGGAGATATATATATTATGGGGTAGCGGTCCGGTGGACCCAGTCTATTAGAACAACAGCGAAGTAGCGCTGGGCTTGCGACTGGCAAAATAATGTCTAAATATAGGCCTGATGCCATAGCATCGCGCCCTGCTGCGAAACTTGCCACTGGTGCCGCTGATTGTAGTGTTGTCGTATCCGATCAGTGCTAGTCGTGCGGAAGGCACATTATGCAAAATGGTAGAGATACCCTAACACGGTCGGCAGCCCATGAATCTCCTCCGTGCCATCAGGTGGCTATACCACATCAATTTTCGTAGCGGCCACATCTTGTAATAGAGCGCTGGATTCAATTCTCCTACGCTGCCCACTTGGTGTTCGATGCTTCTCAAGTAAATGCCGGGCCAGATTCTGGCGAATGTAGTAGTTGCCGTGGGTAGTGTAAAGGGCCACCCGCCATTCGCGTAGGATCTTAACATATGGTGGAAAGATGTCAGTTTCTCCCCCAACCATAGACTATGGTGTACTAAATCTAGATTGGGGCATATTTCACGGATTAAAGAATAAGATAATATCAAAAAAATAATAAAAATATATTGTTAATATCGCTAACAGTAAGTAGTGAATACCAGCGGGTTTGCCCCTGAATACCAGCGGGCGCTAGTACCATTCCGGTTTAGGGCCGGGTACATTTTGTTAGTAAAGTGGGTGAACACCAGCGGAGTTCAACGTAGACTATATACAGTATTTGTATTCTAATTATCACACATATTATCCACGTACGACGAATCTCTATTTCAAGAAGTCTCGCGTCCATACAGCGTCGCATAGATATTAAACCATGGAGAGTCTAGAGCTCGCCTTGATCTTGAGCAAGTTTCTCTTCTCTCTCTTGCCTCCACCTCTCCCCCCATTTCCATTCCACCCAAATCAGTGGAGTGAACAGACATACGACACCGCTCACAATGAAGAACGCTATCATCGCCTTTGTGGTACCAATCAATGGCTGGATGACGCTTACTCCCACCGCCCCCAGTAGACATCGGCACAAGTTGTTGAGTGCTGTCGCACTCGCAGGTCGCTCCGGGAAGCAATCAATCAGCACAGTTGAGTTGATGTTCAATATAGCAGTCGCCGAGAAGGCAATCAGAAATTGAAGGATGAGTGGGGCGGCTAAATTTGGACCAAACCGTTGCCGTAAGTCATTGAACTCAAAACTTGGTCCGTAAAGCGCCAAAGAGATCACGAGAACAATGCTAAAGATAGGCATGAGGCGTAGACGGGCCCGCACATAGGGAAAGTCGCGCCTATGAACAAAGCGTTCTTCCGGGGGGATGCCGTGTTCCTCCTTGTATCGCACCAGGGCACGATTGAAGCTCTGGTCCAGAATCCAGCCTGTGCTGAGCGAGCCTAAGATACAGCCGAGCCCGTTTGGGAGGAAACATAGCCCAATTTGCCATTGTGCAAGAAAAGGAAAGCCGAGCAGCAGCATTGTTGTGGTAGAAGATGTCACCATGCTCCATGCTGTATAAGCCACGGCGCCCCAGGCCAAAAGCACGGCGATGTCCTTTTCAAGGAGGTAGGCAAGAGGACTGAGCGCTTTCTTGAATGATAGTGGTGCTGGAGGCTTCGAGGGACTGCCCGTTCCAGCATTGTTTTCCCAGAGTGATGGGGCTCTGATATAATAAATGAATGGCTTCTGGAAACCAGATATAACGGTGGTGCCGTTGCCTGCTATTCTACGCTGGGTTTCCGGAAGGAAAATTAGGAGCGCGCCAAGGACAATCACGCTTAGGATGAAAAGCAGCCAAAATATGCTTCGAAAGCCCCATAGGCTATCCAACGCGCCTCCAATGATTGGGCCAATTGCTTGACCTGTCATGCTGTTGAAATATTAATGGGTGATATTCCTCTAGGGAGGGGTGCTTTCTCTTTACATACCGAACGCCAGCATTTGTCCCTATGAAACGACCGCGTTCTTCTGGGCAAGCAATATCAGCAATGACTCCAGCACTAATGCTAATAGTCGCTGCAGATCCTCCCGCCTGAAGGCCACGCAGTACCATCAACATTGGATAGTTGGAGGTGAACGCCAGGGCGAGGTTGGCCACCGTATAAATGGTGAGAGTTATTGTAAATGTGAGGCGACGGCCGCAAGCATCCGAGAGGGCACCTAGGAGAGAAGGAGCAATACCCTGAACCACCATATATACCGTGATGGTAAGGGCTATAAGGGACGCATTTACTCCTAGATCCTTGGATATGGTGTCAATCGCGGGAAAATATATGTTCGAAGACAGCGGCGAGAACGAGGCCGCCAAGGAGACGAAGATGACAAGATTCCATTTTTGCTTGTTAGACAGGACGTGATATGGTGCCTCAGGGTGTGATGAGGGAGCTGGTCCAGGCAAAGCTTCGGTAGAGTTAGGCTTTGACATATCCTGATGAGATCTGTGCCACTTGTGAGCTTATAATGTTCCTTAACACCGAGAAACAGTGGGTATGGGCGCAACACTGACTTATTTATATACTCTCGCGCTTGATGTTGTCCCGCAATCTGAAATGGAATAGAAGAAAATATCTAAACGTTGGGACACCATATACCGAATG
Source organism: Penicillium cinerascens (assembly GCF_028974065.1). NCBI lineage: Eukaryota > Fungi > Ascomycota > Eurotiomycetes > Eurotiales > Aspergillaceae > Penicillium > Penicillium cinerascens. The sequence goes on along the minus strand of NW_026695298.1, from coordinate 5,016,819 downwards.
GAAAATATAAATACAGGCAAATGAAGTGCTGTGGAATTGCCTAAATACCGAACTTGACACTTGTAGGTTGAGAATAAAAAGGGAAAATCCCTGTACATAAAGGGATGCACGAAATAGGGGTAACAGAGAAACAGGGGCGATAGTGCATCTGCCCCTGTCAACCCTACTGCGCCGTTTCTGTCGTACTGCGCCTTTTTTGTCTTACGTCCAGGGCACTTACGTTCTTCGCTTTCATAATGCACAGGGAACGCGCGCTGCAAAATTTGCTCATTTTTGGCGAACGGAATCCCTTGGTGGCGACATTCTTCAAAAACCCACTTTGACTCTGAGCTATTGCCGTCGTAAGTCGATCGAATAATCAAATACAGGGTTGATTCAGGAACGCGCTAGCGAAATGGCTGCGGATGATCGCCAAGATCTTCACCCTGCAGCGACCGAGGGGAAGACAGACCATCGGGAAACAAAACACAATATAGCTAATAATAGCATATGGACTGATATATTAGCAAACTGGAAGTATGCAACAACATAGTCCCATTACTGGAACTGGGAAGGCCGCGTCAGCAGTGAGTACAAAGTGTTCGTGTACTGTGGATGAAGCCATTTAGCTGCGAGGACGTGGCCCTGTATTTGGGGGTCATTGCGACTCCAATACCTTCAAGGTTATCGCATTTTAACCATCAACCACCAGATGATCGACACGTAGGATGACGACTTCATCCCACGAGATCTGCAGGAAAATATCATGTCTGTGGATGTGTCAGACGGTCATGAGCGCGACAGTTACTCAATCTACTTGGATAGTGGTAACTATGAGAATGATCTCCAAGTTGTACAAGACACTCAGCTGGACGTGGATAACAATTCACCGCTGATAACTGGCTCTGTCTCCATACATAAATATTAACGGTGAACGACAAACCCCGCGCCCCCCGACAGGCACCCCTTGGATGCCTTGCTCAGTGTGATCTCCGATCAATCAGCACTATCCCCCCAATGCACACATGGATATGACCAGTAGCATACCCCTACGATTTTCGTATCCAATCCAGGATACCGCGACATTTGTGGATCATTTGGACGACCCTACGTACTCACTGCCGCCATTCCAGCTTTGTTTCCGCTCAGTATGGGGGTTCATTGGAGAATCACCCATTCACCGTGTCCTTGGCTTCTTTTGCTGAATGGACGTTGAAGCACCATAGCATGATTATCTTCCGCTTGAAGGACCTACTATCGCTTCTGACTTGCATAGGCTCGCTCGCCACGACACTTTCATGTACCTTATGCACGTGCCAAAAATTCGAAAAGTATCCTTCGTGAACAAATTGCTTCTACAACTCCACCATTGGCTATCAACCACAACGGCATTTCTTCTTTACAGAAGTCCAGCAGATATTTATATAGGAATGCGTCTACGAGAGACGGACTAGCCAGGTTTTTATTTTTCAGCGGACGTGCTAGTTTTCTAGACTTTCTTGCCTCTGAATTAATCTGACTTTGCAATACTATACCCTATGTTTTATTATATGGGAGCGGGAACCAACTGCGCTAAAACTTCAATAAATTTTAATGGCGGGATGTCAAAATAGGCAACCGCCTAGACGATGCTAGCCATTAGGCATCCAAACCCGCGTCCCGAATTTCGGTGCCTGGTGGAGACGGCTAAGCTTTAGGGGTCCCACGCGCAACTCCGAACCCTCAGCCATTGCGCAATACCCAGTCAGTCGACCTTCCCCCTGGTCGACTGGTATAAAGCTCCTACCGATTCACTCCTACGAGCCAGCATGAAACGATAATGGATTCTCTCCGGGTCCAACGCAGGCGATTTTGCGCTACAAGGCGGCAGTTCCTTATCGCGGCAGTGGTATTTATTCTTCTGCTGCGGCTGCTCGCCGCGTCATGGCAGGGGCGTCGCGGGCTCTCCCTCAACCTCTTCCGGTTTAGCACACCAATTCCCCTTGTCACGCGTGTTCTGACCCACTAACAGACATTCTTACCCCTTTCCGACCGAGTTTGCAGGACAACGTACGCATGACCGACCAATCATCAACAATCCATACCCTGATTACAATTCCGCGTCGTGGAACTCAACGTGGCAGGGAGCACATCGAGCTTGCCTCGGGCCCTATGGTCGCGTGATGGACCGGCACGATGAAAACACGACGATGAGCGGATATCATTGGAATGCATCGGGCTTCCCGCCCCCAATCTTCGGATCCTACGAAGCCTGGGGTCTTGATCGGGGCCTCTATGCGGATTCGGTCTCGCGGTACGGTGCATACGGGCATAAGTGCAGGAGCGACAATAGCTGGTACGGTTCCTATGGATTCAATCATGCGGCCGAACTGCAATGGGACGCCGTGAATTGGGCCAACCTACAACAGGACTGCCTGCAGCGTAACAAAGACCGGTTTCGAAACACTCAGCCCCAGGAGAAAATATAGGCTCTTGACAAGCAATGGGATACGGATATGCGCGACGAGTTTAATCTCAGCGACCCCGAGCCGAGGATTCAACCGCGGACAGCTGTCATCATGCGCACTTGGCTGAGCAAGCGATACACGGATGACGACCTACATTTCATTCGAGCTATAATCATGGAGCTGGCTCTCCATTCCGGCGGTGAATATGAGGTCGTTCTTTTGGTGGATTGCAAAGACACTGAATTGCCAAACTCCATGGACACCGTTGCCATGGACAAATTCAAGGCAAAGCACCTGCCTCAAGAACTGGGCGAGCTCGCTGTCTTTTTCAACACGAAGATACTAGAGACATGGTATCCCAAAATCAAGGTCCATGAGTATGTTCATTATACAAGACCATTAAGATTCATCTTCTCACAATTTGATCAGCGCGGTTCTGCGGTATTTCCAGCCAGTCCAGCTTTTTTCACTACTTCATCCACAATACGACTACATTTGGCAATTTGAGATAGACGCTCGTTACACTGGCCACCTGTATCGGCTAGTGACCCAAGCCACCGACTTCGCGCGGCGCCAACCCAGAAAGCACCTCTGGGAGCGAAACTCATATTTATATATCCCAGCAATTCATGGCACATGGGAGGAGTTTGCCACGAAAGTGAACCAGGATATGGTGAAACGAGATAGCATTTGGGGTCCTCCGCCTGCCGAAGACATTGACCTTGGAAGACACAGCCCTGTGCCTCCAGTGGCCAGTCCAGATGACGACGAAGGTGACTGGGGCGTTGGCGAAGAAGCAGATCTGATCACCTGGCTCCCACATTTTGATCCTGCTGGAGTGAATTGGCCGTGGGGCCAAGAAATCTACCATTTCCAACAGCGGATGCACACACCGCGACGCGCGACCGTTGGCGCAATGTCACGACTCTCAACGCGGCTTTTGCGTGTCATGCACAAGGACCAGGCATGCAAGGGATTAGGTCTCGCATCTGAAATGATGCCTATCTCATGGGCGATGTATTATGGCCTCAAAGCTGTTCAAGTTCCACAGCCGATTTATCATGAGCGGGCGTGAGATCCGGCAGAGCTGGATCGTCGCGCTAATTCAGACAAACCAGGGAAGATCGATGGGGACCTCGATAGTGCGTGGGGTCATAAGTCGTGCGATGACATCCTCCTGTACCCATCTTTTATGTGGCGCTCATCCTTCGCTGAGAGGCTCTATCGTGCCTGGCTGGGATATGATGGCGCAGAAGAGGTGAGCGATCTGTGGTCATTAACAAGTTTTGAGCTACACTAATCAAGCGTGTAGTGGGAAAAGGAAAATCGCCCTCTTTGTCTTCCGGCTATCTTCATTCACCCGGTTAAGAACTCAGAGCGATAGAACCAGTCTTCGGACAGTATTCTATGTTTGTGGCTAGGTTTTCTTGGATATCAGATCTAGTACCATTCACCAGACTTATCATGTGTATTCATGCTTAGTGTACATGGGTCTGGACTATTCCAAAATGCATTTGCAAAATAGGACCAAGCGTCGATTCTCAGCTGCTTCGGCGTTAGTGTTATAGATAAGATACCCAACATACAATCTCGAGCGCCGAATGTCCTTGAAGTCACTGTTTCTCTTTCACGAACATTGACCCGCGGGGAGGTGCATTTACAGAAGAGTGATTTTGAACTGGTCCGCCATTTATGCGTTAAAAGCGCTCGTCTTCGCCATCAATATGCGCTGCCTGTGGACATTGCCATGACTGAGGATCTTAGGCCAAAGGGAAAACCAATTTCAAATCAAGAATGGAAAATTACCTTCAAATTCATCGAAAATAGAGTTTCTTTAATAGTCGTTGATAGCCCCCCCCAGCTCTGCGACGATCCATGCATTTGGGGAGTGCTTTCTCTGAGGAGTCCGTTATCAAGTCCTGCCTCTCGCAAGCGTCAACATCTTTTTGGGAAGCAGTCTGGTCATGTGTGTTGAAGCCGCGGTAACATCTCCAAAGGAAACTCAGAGTCCGGCCAACGAACATGCTAACGGCAACGGCAGCGAAACCACCCATGACGCCCAAAATGGCCGGTAGCGCGATGAAGCGCACCAGGAAAAACAAAGTGTGAACATGTTCAACAAGCCGCGTAAGCCGACGCTTGTATTGATGGTGAGAAGTGCGATCGGTCTTCTCGAAATCAATGTGGCAGTTATCGTAGTTCACGGGACTTGTGGTTCTAAGACTCTTAAGTCTTACCTGATTTTGGTAATTTTCGAGTTCGATTTGCGTGTGAGTGTCGTCCAACGTGCCCTTTCGCATGGTATGGCAGTCCTCATGGCGGGCTTTGGAGACTGTTCCAAGGAGTTGTTCCCTCACAGCCAACAGGAAACCCCTGATGCGATCGGAAAAGATTTCCTGGAAGCACTTATTCTTGCCATGATCCGCTTTATATGGTAAGCGGGCCGAGAGAGCGCCTTTGTCAACCTTCGTCTTTGCAATGTACAAGTCGCCCGCCGAATCTTGGATGAGGGTGACCGTCACGGCATCCACCAGGAAAACGTCACTCACTAAGTCGAGGACGCTTAATTGGATATCAAACAACTTGATACCCAGATATTCGGATGGGGCCAACAAGGGTATTACCTCCATGTTGTAGCAGAGAGGCATGTTGCCCGAGCCTTTCGCATTTCCCATTTGTCGGACTGAGCAGGTGGTGGGAGAAGACGGGGGAGGAAAGGTCCGACGGCCGTTGGCTAGCAAATTGTTTTCTTCAATGGTAAATTCGAGCGTCTATTCTCATTAGCAGGTGTCCGTTACCTTTTTCCCTCTTTGGTTTGATTCAGTGTGACATACCATCGTTGACGATATACCGTAAATCCATTTGATAGCACCCTCCTCATTAACATCGCGAAACGGGCATTCAGAACATGGTAATTCAACTACTGCACGACGCATGTTTTCGAGAGCTATCGGATGGACATCGACAATGCCGTCCCCAAATGCTCTAACCTGGGTTTCCGTATCGGGAAAAACAAGCATTGCATCGGCACCTAAGGCGGCCGTCCCACCTAAGAGAATGGAAAGAACCACCATAATTTTCAAGCGGGGATTGGAGACAACAAAAAGCATGCCACACGACCGTGTACCAAAGGTAAAGAGAAACTTATAGCGAAGGGTTGTTCTTAGCACTGATCGGCGGAAGACAAGGTGACGCAAGCCAACTTGGTGGAACCTGCGCTGATTGGACAGCGTGACCGGCTCTATGATCCATTACACTGCCAAGAAGAACCAGGAAACTTGATCATATTAAGCAGTTTGCTGATCGTCGATTCCTTTCTTTGCACAGGTCTTGTCAGTTTTCGTCTGTTATTCATTAGTGATACGGTCCACCGTGCGCAGTGGATTTGGCGAATGGTTCGAGGCTGTGCACTAGCGCGGAGTGGGGATCGCGGATGAACGGCAAAACCGGTTCAATAGTCGTGTGCCTCGCCAAGGGCGGCGTATCAGATCAGGCTCTGACACACAGCGGAGTTTCAATTCTACTTTGGGCAGGTCCAAGTATTGTATTTCGGGTATATGTAATTATTGTATTGTGGTGCATCTGCGAAGGCGTCACTGGATACGGCCACTATACCCAGTACCTGAAGGAGCAGATAGACGTATTTTCAGAAGTCTGGTAGGTTTTTCAAAGAGTGCTTCTGTCTTTATTGGGCTTTTCTGTTATAGTGTAGAGCCCCTAGGGATGTCTGCCTGCAAGCTAGCTATATAACATACAAGGTGCGTATTCCATGGGTTGACGGAGGGGTTGGTCGGTTTAGGAAAACGGGACCAAAGATGCATACACCGGAATCTAGGGATTACGCGTCCATGGCCAAAGAAAGCTTAGCCTCTTACAGGAAGCGGTGGAAACGGGGCCGAAAACGTGGTTATCATGTTCCGTGGGGATCGAAAGATAATAGCGGTAATACTTGGCAATACGTGCATCCGGGTCTCGCAGGCCCCACTGTGACAAAATCCGCACATTTTCTCGTCTGCAATGGCTGGGACCTAAATGCACAAATACTACCTCTAAGTCTTGAGACCATTTCAATATACTGAGAGCTCCAATACTGGTCATTATGATTGATATCCGGCCACCTTATTATAATTTACTATTCCAGGGCCGTAGCACCAACAGCTACAAGTCCTACGATGAGGAACGCTTGAGTTGGAGTGCTGAACACGTCTCGCGAGAGCAGCGACGAAAGGCTATGCGTATCAAAAGGCCTCGAAAATCAACGATTTTCCTCCTCCTTTTGGACGTCATGCTTATCTGGCTACTTATCCATGACTTGGAGCCTCTCATCACTCTTTTACGAAGGAACGAGGAGCTCTTCAAGCCACAAGTCACTCTCTCTGACCTGGAAGACACTTGGCCCGAAATGAATACATCAAGCCATATTCCGCGAATACTCCATCAAACTGCTGCTACGAACACAATTCCAGACAAATGGGTTAAATCACAGGCAAGCTGCAAGGAGGCTTATGGGGATTTTGAGTACAAGGTGAGAATGACTGAACATTCAAGAAGGGCTAAGATATAGGGAAACGCGTATTCACTTTTAGCACGTTAAGACCTTTCTAACTTGCATCATCTTTTATAGCTTTGGACTGACGAATCGACTCGCGCTTTTCTCTCCGTCCATTATCCCTGGTTTGTGGATATTTGGGACAACTACGCCTTCCCCATCCAGCGTGCCGACTCTCTTCGCTATTTCGTCTTATATCACTACGGCGGAATCTATCTCGATATGGATACTTGGTGCAATAAAAGTATTCCAATTGACAAGCTCGAACGCGATGTGGTTACTGAATACGCTCTCTTCAAGTCCACGCTACCGACAGGCGTCACAAATGACTTCATGATAACATCCGCCAACCATCCTGTCTATGCAGCCGCTATCGCCAAGCTACCTAGTTATAATTCTATCACTCGGGCCTGGGCTCGATGGCAGCCATACTGTGCTATTATGATCTCTGCTGGACCGATGTTCTTGACTATGGTTGCTAAGGTCTACTTGCTTAAGCAGGCTTCTCTACCTTCGCCGACGCTAGGAGTCGTCAATCAAACTGAATTAACTCCCTACATTACCGATTTGGAGAGTAGCAGTTGGCACAGAGCGGACGCGAAGGTCTTGATGTGGCTTGGATCTCGACCGTGGACTTGGTTCAGCGTGGGAGCGATTGGGGTTTCCGTTGTTTTGTATATCTTGAATCGTATGTTGATGATGGCTTTTGAGTATCTGCTGTGCAAGGTTCCCCGTGGCATTGGGAATCTGAAGCGGGCGAAGGGTTCATGGAAGACGAAACTCTAGTCCGACTTTGGCTTTGTCAAGCGATCAACTGCAATGAATGACAATGGAAAATATCAGACCTTTGATGACTACGATAAGCAGCATAAGAAACTCCTGGATTTTGTGTGCATTATTCACAGAAGCAAGTTAATAGCGGAAAAGAAAAAAGAAATAACAGTATTATAATATGTAGTTTAGTTGAAAGCCCCTTTCTTTCTCTCAAAAATACAACACTTGTACAATAGTCTTTCGCAGCTCCCATAACCACTGATACGTCTGCTTCGCAAATCCTACGGGAAATCTTCCTGTGCTGCTTATTTCCATCTCATCACATACTACGTGTCAGTTTTAATGGCGACGGTGCACTCTCCAAGACAGATCATGCCAGCGAATAGTCACGAGACATTTCTTTCGGGAGAAATAGTGGACCGGCTTCCTTTCGCCTGTAGCGTTGTAATTTTGGTGTACTGTTCGTTATCGTATTTCGTTTGATGGATCGTGAAATAAATCATGTTTGCCAGATACCAGGCTATTCTTTCCCAGTTTTGTGTGTGGACTTTGGCAGTGTAAGGAAAAGAATGTCACCCGCCGCATCGGATTGGTTGCGCGGGTCAAGCTTTCCGGAAAACGAGCTTAGCAGGTCTTGGCTCCACCCAGGCAATTTGCTGATCGCCGCACAGACCATATATTTGCTTATGTTACAAATCACGATTGAGAGGCAGTCATTGGACGCCACTACGATCGCTGTACCGCCTCTGTCTAGGGAGTTTAGGCAGACGTGTTCTAGATGTGGAAAGCGTGGAAAGTAGTCGTAAGCTTGCCCAATCCAGTACATCCGACTTTTAGAGCAATTGGGCATTTTATGAGCCCCTCGACTACATGATGCAGTATCCGTGACTAGATATGCTTTCTCAGGGTTATATCATCTAGGCCTAATGACGGCTCTTGATCTTCCAATTTATCATAAAAACCATTATGTCCTTATGGGGGTGGAATTCGGATGCTTAGGAGCTGCTATCGCCCGGTGCCAGAATTAAGAGGGATTCGCCTAAGCCTGACTATGCTCTTTATAGCGGGAAATCCAGTAATTCCTGCCTTTTGAAACGAGCACTATTTTGTCGAGCAATAAAGTGCGCTTATTAGGGGCTATTAGTTGTCTAGTAATAATCGTTCCCTCTCTTCCCTACACTTACGTGCTAAATATAACTGATTCCTTTGGTCAATTTAACGGTATCTTTAAGCTTCTCTACTATACTTAATAGGCTAGCGATGCTTTCTTTCGAGAGCATAGGGATACTTCCCTTAAGTCCTTTAATATCCTCGAGAACGAATTCTCGGTATTCTTATATTAGGTAAATTTAGATTAGTTAACGTAATTCACGGCCAACCCGTTAACACGGCCAACCCGTTAGCCCCACCAGAAATCGCGCGTCCAGTCCTACCTACCATCTTCAACTACCCACCATGCCACCAAATCGCTCTGAATCCTGGCATAAATCTGCTGAGCAGGAGGGCAGGATCCTATTAGCCCTTCAGGCGGTGCAAAAGGGCCAAATTAAATCTCTCTACGCCGCAGCGAAGCTATACGATATGCCCTACACTACCCTCCACGACCGCGCTACCGGAACGTCTCCACGCGTCGATAAACGCTGGCATAGCCATAAAATGACACAATTAGAAGAGGATTCGCTTACTGAGTGGATCATCTCTATGGATTCGCGTGGTGCAGCACCTAGGCCCTCTACTGTGAGAGAGATGGCTAATATCCTACTGGCCACTCGTGGGATTCACCCTCCGCCTACTGTAGGCGTGAATTGGACATCATCCTTCGTTAAACGCCGCGAAGAGATCCGCTCGCGCTTCTCGAGACGCTACGATTACCAGCGCGCCCTGAATGAAGATCCGAAGTCGATACGAGAGTGGTTTAATACCGTAAAGCGCGTGGTCGATGAGAATGGGATACAACTAGAGGATATTTATAACTTTGATGAGACGGGCTTTGCGATGGGCCTTATATCGTCACAGAAGGTGGTTACGCGAGCTGAATACTACGGTCGGCGCTCTATCTTACAGCCAGGAAACCGCGAATGGGTTACTGCTATCGAGGCTATATGCGCCGATGGCTACGCACTACCGCCATGTGTGATATTTCAAGGCAAGGTTTATATTGCTGGCTGGTTCGAATCAAATCTGCCTAGCGATTGGCGGATTGAGGTCTCGAATAACGGCTGGACTACCGATGAGATAGGCCTTCGCTGGCTACAGAAGCACTTCATTCCATATACGAATTCGCGCGTACGAGGTCGATATCGGCTATTAATTCTTGATGGCCACGGTAGCCACCTTACACCTCAATTCGACCGAATCTGCGCTGAGAATAATATTATACCGCTCTGTATGCCTTCGCATTCTTCGCATTTACTCCAACCGCTTGATGTTGCGTGTTTTGCTCCGTTGAAGCGCGCATACGGTCGCTTCGTGAGCGACCTCGCCCGATATGGCTATAACCACATCGATAAGCTCGACTTTCTCGCAGATTACCCTCGGGCGCGTATCGAGGCGTTTCAACCGCAGACTATCCAGACTAGCTTCGCTGCTACTGGTCTTACACCGTTTGACCCAGAGCGTGTGCTTTCTAAGCTCAATATCTCGCTCCGAACGCCAACACCGCCAGGAAGCCGACCAAGCAGTAGATCTAGCCAATTCACACCAAAAACGCCTAAAACAGTGATTCAGCTACAAAAGCAGGCTACCTTACTCAAGAATCTATTGAGACAGCGGTCAAATAGCCCTCCGTCACCCTCAAAAACTGCTGTGGATCAGATTATCAAAGGTGCTTATTTATCGATGTATAACGCTGCGATACTAGCGCAGGAGAACGCTAGTCTACGTAGAGCAAACGAGAAGAAACGCCAGAAACGTACACGGTCGAATCGACAAATAGCACATGAAGGAGGCCTATCTATCGCAGAGGGCCAACTGCTAGCTCAGCAGCCAGACCAGCCAGTTGAAGATAGCCCGGTGGTATCGCGTGAGGCAGGCGAATCAGCTAGTCAGGCAGATTTGCCACGCAAGAGGGCTCCGCCAAGGTGTAGCGGGTGTGGGGAGTTAGGGCATAAGATTAATCGTTGTAAGAAGCGCTAGTTTGAGATGAATTTATACTTTCTTGGTGGAGTTATCTTGAATAGAAAATTGGTAATGGAGGTGGACTAACGGGTTGGCCGTGTTAACGGGTTGGCCGTGAATTACGTTATATAAATTTATCCATTATTATCCTTACTTATCGTATATACTTTATTATAAAGCGCGAGAGCTAATCTACTCCTAGGGCTTTTAATAGCTAATTATAGCTCCCTAGGATCGAGAAAAGGAGCTTTAGGATAAGCTTCCCTTATTTTAATAGGTTTAGACGAGACGTAAACTATATATAAAGAATAGATAGAATATTTGTCCTTATCGCCTAATTTAGCTTCGTTAGATATATATAGCGTTATATATTATAATTAAGAGGAGGAATTAGAGTTTTTATTCGTACCTATTATATACATTAAAACGCTATTTATCCTTATATACTTAGAAAATATAGAATACTAAAAATCCTCTTCGCTATTAGTATCTAATCTATTAGTAGCGATTTAGTGAATACCTAAACTAAGAACCTTTATATAGGGCTAAATATATTTATTAGGCAAATATAGGGAATAGTGTAGTTTTCTAATTATATTAAGTAAGAAGTAATATAAAGCCTAGTCTAATTATTAGAATTAAAAAAGTGATATTCTAAAACGGCTATAAGATTCCGGAAAATATAGTTCCTATACTCCTAGTTATCAACACTTTAGTAATTCTAGTTATATAAGAAGTCGTTATAGGACTTATAAAAGTCTCTCTATTAATAAAAATTATTAGATAATTAGTATTAGAGGTTGACTTCGGTTCTACGAGAACTATAGAGATATTTATCTAGTTAAGGTCCTTCGATCTTAAAGTGCTATAAACGAATATTATCTACTAAGCGTAATAAGACGTATATATTATTCTAGTAATATTATAGGATATAGAGGTAGTACTAAGAGTTTGTAGTTAGTATAATATTCTTAATAAGAGATATACCCTTATTATAAATTTATTTCTTTTATTGATTTATCATAATTTAGCGGAGTTTTACGTAATAATAGCTATTATATCTCCCTTAGGGATACTCTAGGCGGAGGTAACTATAGTCTAAGGATAGGTAACTATAAAAGTTATTATATCTTCGTTCTAAGAACTAATAGATTACTTACTATATTCTTCCTTAAATATAACTATTCTATTAAATACCTATATTAATATACTTACTTTAAGTTAACGACTATAAAATCTAGATAGAAGAAGATTAACTACTTACGCTAAGAATATACTAGCTATAACTAAAAAGCTAATCGAGTTATTAAAGAGTATAGCTATTAATACCTTTATTTACGTAAGAGCCTTAGGAGCTTCTATAGAGTGTTAATAAGATTATTTTATAAACTAAAAATGAATTAAATCACTACACTTATATATTAATAGTCTACTAGATATCTTATAGTTATAGTTAAGCACTAAAATCGCTTTTAGTTAAAAAACTTTCTTAGTAAAAAGCTAACTACTCTTTATTTACTATATATAAAGATTATAAGTATATTAATATTTTAAATTAGAATAAGAAACGCTATAAAGAATAGACTGCGCCAAAGCCCATAATTGGGCCCAAACCTTCGGCCCAAAGCCCAACCCAAATGGGCTTTGGGCTAAAGACCCATAACCCAAACCCAACCCATAACCCATACTGGGGGCCCAATGGGCCCCCAGTATAACCCAACTTTGCATAAAAGAGAGATCTTGGCGTGTATAAAATTGCTGATTCATCTGAATTAAATACTATTATTTACGTACGTTCTGGTCACTATCTTAACAGATGATCGATTTCCTCTTAATATACTGGAAATATAAGGAATTTCACTCGTATATATATTTATCAGTAGCAGTAATTAGTTATTTACGTAGTTTTAGTAGGGTACGACCAAAGGGTTGTAGTAGAAAAGTGAGTGAGTGGAAAGTAACGTCCTATTCTACAGAAATATATATTTAACATAGAACAAAGGTAGTGTATCTTTATGAAGACATTAATTATTTTTTTTATTTACTTAAACCATACCTTAAAGTTATATTTTTCATATTAAATAATTCCCTATTGCTTCTTTTATCTTAAATATGTCTCCTTTTATCCTTTAACTATAGGGAAAGCTTTAAAATAGGATTAAATCTGGTGAGCTAGAACCTAGATGTAAATTTTTTAGGTCAGAATTAGTCGTAATGGGCTGGGTATGGGTTATTTATGGGCTTTATGGGTTTTTGGTGGGTTTTTGGTGGGTTTTGTGGGCTATTGTTGGGCTTTGATGGGTTTTTGGTGGGTTTTGTGGGCTATTATTGGGCTTTGACGGGTTATTATTAGGCTTTGATGGGTTAGACCCACTTAAAGTTATACTATTGGCTAATTATATAGCGCTTCTGAGGGCTGTAGGTCTAAAAGTGATAAATCGATAAGTCCACTAGCCTAGTGTTTGATTCCTACAGAGCTTTTGGTATGTCTTGATTTCCTTCTTATATCTCTCTTACATTACAAGATTATGTCTTAAAGCCAGAATTCTAACGTATTTCTGTCCTCTCTGTACGATGATATAGATAGTATTCCATACCTTCCATCAGACCCCCCACAGCCATTCACCCCTGAGCTCTTTGGTAGTCAGCAGACATTTAATCCTTTTAATCAAGACTTTCTTCGACCGCAGGCACCTCCTACAATTCCTCCGTCCTTAACGCGTCTTGGCCCTGACCGAAGAAAGGCCTACGTTCTCTACGACAGAACGATATATACTGAATGGGTGGATTGGTGGCTTGAAACCGATTATAGGAAGACAAGCAAGTTACGCTAGGATACAAACCATCATTCTAAGATTTAGAAGCAGTTTCATTAAGTGGCATTAGGCCCTGATGGTATGCCAAAGGTTATGTGTATGCGCTGCGGGCAGATTCTTAAGCATCCTTCCTCACCTCTTCGTGCGGGTGGAACTACGCGTTACGGGACGTCTACGCTGCTAAGGCATCGTAAGACTCTTATATGCGTAAGGGCGTCAAATTATGCACCAAAGTTAGGGATTACAAAGTTCCTACAAGATACAGTGAGTGCTATCCTATCTAAAGAGATAATCTACTAATTAGACTGGCGAATAGAAACATAACACATCGACAAACCAAGAGTTTACTCAGGAGGCCTAGGAAGAGAAGCTTCTTACCTTTCTTACGGTCGCACGTCTTCCTTTTCGGCTAATTGAGTATCCTGAGTTCTATAACCTAATTCGAATGGCTCAACGCGCACCTTCTATCCCTGAGATCCCTTCCGCAAAGACTATTCGTCGTCGCCTACAAACCATAGTCAAGGAACGGCACCAAAGTATCCTACAGAGGCTCCCTAATCATACAAAGATATCTATCGCCCTTAACTGCTGGACGTCTCCGTTTTCGCAGGCATTTATAGCTATCACTGGCTATTTCATCGATAAGGACTGGCAGTATCGCGAGGTTCTACTAGGGTTTGAGCCGCTTTCTAGAACACATTCTGGGGAAAACCTTAGTGCTATCCTCCTTAATGTGCTTGTACAGCATTAGATTCAGGATCGAGTGCTTGTAATCACCACTGATAATGCATTAAATAACTATACATTAGTTACCGCCTTACAGCAGTCTTTATCTAACACTACCACTGTGATTCGGGTTCCATACCTTGCTCATGTGATCCAATTAAGCTTAAATGAGCTACTTGGACAGATGAAAGCTAATCCTAAGAATGATACAACTGAGACACGCTAGACTAGCGAGCGATCCCAATCCGCTCAGGATTATACGAGGCACCAAAAGCGAGATATTACTTATACATTAAATAAGGTAAAATCCTTACCTTTCTCTCACTTTTCTCTCACTTTTTACTCACTTCTTCTATTACTCTAGGTTCGCAATCTTGCAATCTATATTAATACAAGCCCTCAGCGCCGTGAAGCATTCTGTAAGCTACAGACTGAATCTACTAAGCTTGTGCCAATTCAGGATGTTAAGACACGCTGGAACTCGACATTTCTAATGCTTCGACGCGCAAAGCGACTCCGATCAATATTCAACCCATTCTGTGTTGAATATGACCGGGATAATCTAATGCTTGATATAGATAAATGGCGTCAGATTGACTACCTTCTATGGATCACGCAGCCCTTCTTCGATTTTACCCTTGAACTCTCAAAGACAAAGGATGCGACCACGCATTATGTCTTTAAGATTTATAATAAGCTCTTTGAACATCTTGAGTATTCAATGGGCTAGCCTCGGCGGAAAAGGGTGCCTTAGAAAAGGACAATACTCTAAGCGCTCCAAGCTGCCTAGGCCAAGCTTAGTGAGTATTATAGTCAGACCGATACAATTCAAGGTGATCTATATACAATTGGAACGATGCTCGCACCAGTGAATAAGTTCCACTTCTTTTCCACTAAGGACTGGGACGATATCTGGCGCGATCGATACCAGAAAAGCTTCAAGGACTCTTTATCTCCATACCAAGAGCGTATTATCTCGCAACAGGGGTTACCTACATCCCAAGCGTCTATAAGAGTAGGCTCGCGTCTTGATATAATGCTTAGTGGAAGTAAACGGCAGCCAACATCAGCAAATAACGAAATGATCCAATATCTTGATAGTGGTATGTCTTTCACTTATCTCTCACTTCCTACCTCTTATTAATAGACTATAGATCCTATTGATATATTGCCTCTACTATTCTGGAAGAGTAATGAACAACGCTTTCCTGCTATTGCCACTCTAGCCCGGGATATCCTCTCAATCCCAGCAACTGGTGCTGGCGTTGAACGGCTATTTAATACTGCGCGCGATATCTGTCATTATCGCCGAGGTAGATTAAATAGCACGACGATCCAAGAGTAGACATTGACATGCCCGTGGGCGGGTAGGGGTAGGTAGGCCCGCCCGTGGGTATACCCACGGGCCGCCAAGAAACCCGTGATACAGAAAGGTATAATTAATGCATCTTATGTAGTAATTTTTGGTATTTAAGTAGTAATATTACTAACTAATTTTTTACAACGCGATTAAATTAGATAAAATAATTAAATTTTTCCTTAATTAAGTGAAATATTAAAATAATTTAGCTACTAGTTTATAAATACAAGATAAAAAAGTGATATTTAAGTGATTTTAAAAGTAAAATTTTAGTGAGGGTAATCTTAAGAAAAGTAGTGGTGCCGTCGCATACAACAAATATATATCTTTTACTTCACCACTAATTTCTACCACCACTTTTTAATCCTTACTTTTCTACGCCTAAAATATTAACATGACTAATAAAACCGACCCTTAAATATATATAAACAAATTTATTTCTTATAATTACCTAGTGGGTAGGCTAAAAAGTGGTGATATTACTTGTTCCGACCAAAACAGACGTAAATAACAGAGATTAATCAGCAGAATCTGTATAATAATTCAGGCCAAATCAGGCCAAATCAGGCAGAATTAGGTGTCCACGGGTACCCGTGGGTATGACGGGTATGACTCACGGGCGGGTAGGCAAAGACAATACCCGCACGGGTAGGCAAAGACAATACCCGCACGGGTATACCCACGGGCGGGCTATGGGTAGGACTTCCTACCCACGGGCGGGCTATGTCAATGGCTATCCAAGAGCTTATGATGTTTCTTTGTACATCGAGGTTCGACCTTCAGGAAGAGGGCCTTTCCTTTTTAAAGGAATTTTTCTCACTTGATGAGATTGAAGCGGCTAAGGAAGAAAAAGAGGACACACCTAATCAATTTGAGCTTGATCCAATTAGTGATAATGAGGAAGAAGAGACACAGGAAGAGAGTAATGAGGATGAGCTAGATCTTCCACAGATAGAAAGCACTCAGGCACGCCGCGCATCTGAGAGATCACGCAAGCGTCCTCGAGAGGAGGACGACCAGTGGGCATATCATTAGTCTATCAAATAAAGCATATTTCTTGATCATATTTCTGCAGAAATACCTAAGCATTCACTTTGTTACGAACTAATACTAAAAAATACAGATTAATACTACATAAATAATGCAGAGACGATAAACCTCTATGTTTGCATTGTTTGTGACCCATTGGGCCCCCAATGGGTTGGGTTGGGCTACCCACGCGGGCCCAAAGCCCATAATGGGTCGAAGGTTTGTACCCAAAACCCAACCCAATCATGGGTTGGGTTGGGTTGGGCCTTGGGCTTTATGGGCTTTGGCGCAGTCTAATAAAGAACAGGACTATATATCTATATTTGTCAGGATTTTAGGTGTCTGCATTTATAACTGCAGATTTCTAGAGCTTCCAATTCAACATAGAAGTTCCCGCTGAAATTCCCGTTCTGCCATTTCTCACCGCCTTTATCTGATCTTGCAGTTCTCTCTCATTTATCTCTCACTTTGCTCTCACTTCAGCCTTTACTATGCTTTCTCTTTCCATTTGCCTACCGGACCGAGGTTATTAGGCCTATCCTGTCTATAGCCACGGGTAACAGCACGTTTACCTACCTCTGGTAACAGCACGTTTACGGCAAGATTACCTCGGGCGAATATTACCTTAGGTAATTAGCCAGATGAACTGAATATTTCTGTCTATAAATATAG
Source organism: Penicillium cinerascens (assembly GCF_028974065.1). Classification (NCBI taxonomy): domain Eukaryota; kingdom Fungi; phylum Ascomycota; class Eurotiomycetes; order Eurotiales; family Aspergillaceae; genus Penicillium; species Penicillium cinerascens. Next base: position 4,999,350 of record NW_026695298.1, on the reverse strand, counting down.
CCTAGAAACCAGACTAAATAAAACAAGAGCTTTCATCTCAATTCTCCTCTCACTACCCTTCCTCTCTATTAGGGCAGACCAGAGAGATTCTCTCTTATTATCTTTATCTTTATTCATCTTCCAGGGGTAAGTTACTACGCTGCAGTAATAGCTGACCTCTACGGGAGGTAGTATTTCTCTCTACAAATATTTGTCCTAAGGACTGCCCTGCCGCATAGGGACCCTTAGGCATTTATTTATCTCTCTTATTTTCATATACTACCAATCCCGACAATAGTTTATAGATAACGATAAATAGTCTTTACGGAAGGGATCTTAAGGCTAGAAGGGGCGCGTTAAGCTATTTAAATTAGGTTATAGAACTTAGGATACTTAATAAGCTAAAAGGGAAGATATATAACTATAAGGAAGGTAAGTAGCTTCTCTTCCTAGGCCTCTTAGATAAACTATTTATTTATAGGTTAGGTATACTTCTATTTAAAGTATTATATTTATTAGCGATTTCTAAGGTTATATCTTTAAATATAATAGAACTTATTATATCTTATAGAAATCTAGTAATACTAGCCCCCTTATTAAATATTCCTCGCGCGCTATTAATATATAGTAGTGCGAAGATACTTTATTAACGTAGATATACTATATTAATTTATATTACTAGGAGTCCTAGTAGAAGATAGATACTTAAGGATTAGACCGTAGCGCTTATATATAATCTTAGGCTAGCTATTAGAACTTTCTACTACTTAATTAAAGTACTACTATAAGTCCGCTAAATAGCTAGTATCTTAGTGGATTTTGCTAGTCTTTCTATAGTTAGTCTTAATCCACTAGTCTATCTACTTAGTATATATTATATAATCGTAAAGTATAACGTAATTCACAAGCCACCCGGCCACACAAGCCACCCGGCCACCCAACCACCTACTTCCTGTTTATATCTATTTTTTTCAACCAAAACGCCTTTATATTAATTATTCTACCTAACTGGGCATGTAGGGGACTTATGCCCTTTTTCACCGCATATAGAACAGGTGTATTGACGTCGTCGCGCTGGTGCTACCGCCTGCTGAATAGGCTGGTTAGGTGCTACTGGAGACGGTGCCGTAGGCTGTATAATAGGCTCATGGGCTTGTAAATACTCCTGAGCTTCCTGCACTGATATACCAGCTTTGTAGGCTATGCGTCTATTAACCCGTGCGCGCTTTTGCTTCTGCGCTGCGTTGGAAGCGCGTAATTCCTTAACTTCTTGCTCAAGTAATATGCCATTTTGCATAGCGATCTGACAGCCCTTAATAAGCTGGTTTAACGCGGTTTTTGAGGGTGTTGGTGGGCTATTTGAGCGTCGTTTTAGGAAAGCTTGGATTAATGCTCCTTGTTTAAGTAATTCAGCGATGGTCGCTGGTGTTTTTGGGGTAAAAACGCTTGATCGGCTACTTGGGCGGCTTCCTGAGGGTGTAGGCGTCCGAAGCTAGATATTAAGCTTTGAAAGCACTCGTTCTGGATCGAATAGCACTAAACCCGCTGCTGCGAAGCTATTTTTTATAGTAGGCGCTTGAAAAGCGCTATCGCGAGCATTTAGGTAGGCAGCGAGGAAATCAAACTTATTAATATAGTTAATGCTAAGCCGCATTTTTTGATTAACCAAGGTTTCGTATGAGCGCTTTAAAACCGCAAAACAACTAATATCAAGTGGCTGTAAAAGATGCGAGCTATGCGCTAGTATATAAATAGGGATAATCTCGTTTTCTAAGCAAATTTGGTCGAAATAGGGCGTAAGATGGCTACCGTGCCCATCAAGGACTAATAATCGATATCGGCCTTGCGTACGGCTATTAGTTGATAGTATAAATAGCTTTTGAAGCCATCGAAGGCCAATCTCGTCTGTCGTCCATCCATTTTGACTAACTTCAAAGCGCTAATCTCTTGGAAGGTTATCGGTCCAAGCTAGATTATGCAGTTTGGCTTTGAAGATAATCGTAGGCGGAAGCGCCCACCTAGAAGCGCTAATTAACTCGATTGTAGTCACCTACTCACGATTTTCTAGCTGTAAAACTGATCGCCGACCGTAGTATTCTGCTTAGGTAATAACCTTTGCGGTCGCTGTAAGGCCCATCGCGAAGCTAGTCTCGTCAAAATTGTAGATATCCTCCGGTAGGATACCGTATTGCTGAATTGTAGTTTGTACGCGATTAAACCACTCTTGAATAACCTTTGGATCCTCTTGTTTTGCTCGCTGATAGTCGTATCGACGTGAGAAACGAGTCTTTAGCTCTGGCTGTCTTTTGACATAGTTTGTGACCCAGTTTTCGCCGACCGTCTGGATTGGGGTTGAACCGCGCTTTGCAAGCAAAAGATTCGCCATTTCTCGCACTATAGCCGGCCTAGGGGCTGCTCCACGCGTATCCATTGATAATATCCACTTCTTAAGCGATTCCTCTTCAGTTTGGGTCAGTTTATGGTTGTTGGCGCGTCTTTCAGAGCGATTTTGGTGGCCATTAATGCGGTCGGCGAGCGTAGAACGTGGAACGTTAAATTAGCGCGCTGTGTCTCGAATAGAGCTAATTTCTTCCTTTTTTATAACCTGTGTAGCTAATAAAAGACGGCCCTCTTGTTCGATGGAATTACGGCTTGATTGAGCGCGTTTTGGAGGCATGGTGGTTGGTAGAAAATAGGAGAGACGCGTTGGGACGCGTAAATTTATTTAGGTGGCCGGGTGGCTTGTGTGGCCGGGTGGCTTGTGAATTACGTTATAGTTCTTCCTTTGATTAAGGCTAACGCGCTTTAAAGCGGATAGAATTAATAGGCGAGGCTATAGCTAGATAAAGTCCTAATCAAAAAGATCGAATATTCGCTAACTACTAGAAGGCTTAGGGGTAAATAGCTATAGGAGATCTAATACGAGGTATAGAACACTATCTATATTATTATAAAGAGATAACAAAAATATATTAGAATTCTAACTTTAAGATATAATATCACGAGGTAGGAGAATAATAAAAAATAAGTAAGAGTAGAATTAAAGACTTACTAAAGGATATTTATAGAAGTTAAGTGCTAAATATAGTAGACTTATTATTTTATTACTATCTTAGACTAAAAAAGTCCTATAATTAGTAGATAGTAGGAATATTAAGTAGAGTATAACCTATAGAACCTATTTAAAACCTATAAAACCTATCTAGAATCTATATATAATCTATACCTAACCCACGAAAGTATATTTAGCTATTAAAATTTTATAACTTAATTTTAACTTACTACGTTTAATCCTATTTTGTCAGGATTTTAGGTGCATGCATTAATTCATGTAGATTTCCAGAGCTTCCAATTCAACATGGAAAGTTCCAGTTGATGTTCCCGTTCTGCCATCTCTCACCGCTTTCATCTGATCTTCCAATTATCTCTCATTTATCTCTCACTTTCCCCTCACTTCGGCCTTTACTATGCTTTTTATCTACGTCAGCCTACCAAACCGAGGTTATTAGGCCTATCCTGTCTATAGCCGCGGGTAACAGCACGTTTACCTACCTCGGGCAACAGCACGTTTACGGCAAGATTACCTCGGGCAAACAGCCTACGCTTACCTTGGGTAATTAGCTAGATGAACTGAATATTTTCTGTCTATAAATATGGCCTAGAAACCAGACTGAATAAAACAAGAGCTTTCATCTGAATTATTCTCTTACTACCTTTCTCTCCTAAAGGCAGACCAAAGAGACCCTCTATCTTTATCTTTATTCATCTTCCAGGGGTAAGCCACTACGCCGCAGTAGTAGCTAACCTCTACGGGAGGTAGTATTTCTCTCTACAAATATTTGTCCTGAGGACAGCCCTGCCGCATAGGGACCCGCAGGCATTTATTTATCTCTCTTATTATTATATACTACCAATCCCGACATATTTTATAGACACTACACCTAAATAAATTACGAATAGACTTATATTTATAATAAAATAAAGTACAAGGACTAATTTAATAGGAGGAAATAATAAAATTAAAGGTATATATAAGATAAAATAATAAAAGCAAGACGTTTCCTCTAAAAGGTACACCACCTTTATTCTATAATAGATATATATTTCTATAGAATAGAAAGGCCATTCTAATATTCTCACGCTTCCACCGTAACCCTTTAGATGGATCCTACTAAATATATATAAATAACTAATTACTAATATTAATTAATTAATATATAGAGGAATTTCATTTTATTTTAAGTGATTAGAACCAAAGTTAATAACTTAGGAGGACTATAACTAGAATATATATAAATAATAGTATTTAATTAAGATAAATTAGCCGAATTATATACGCTAAGACTAGGATTTTATGTAAATTCGGGTCAAGATAGGTTATTTATGGGTCTTCAAATCTAAATTTGTAACCTACTAGGTTGGGTTCGGGTTACAACTTATAACCTAAACCCATAGCGGGTTCGGGTGCGGGTTGAAGGTCTTGACCCGCATTGCGGGTTATGGCGTAGTCTAAGCCGAATTATATACGCTAAGACTAGGATTTTATGTAAGAATGGGTCGAAATGGGTTATTTATGGGTTTTTAACTTTAGATTTAAAACCTATTAGGTTAGGTTGGGTTCTAGGTGCAGAACCTAAAACCCGCGTTGGATTAGGTTGGGTTTTGATTCTAGAACCCATTCGCGGGTTATGGCGCAGTCTACCCATATGGGCATGTTAATGTCTACTAATCGCTAATTTAGGACTTCCTAAATTTTTAGAGTTATCTAACCGTTAAATTCAAATAGGATACACTCGCGAAACCTAATTAGTATACACTCACTAGCGCTGTTTTTCTCCCATAGTTAAGCAAAAACCCTAACTAGTACGTAGTGCATCCCACCAACCCCCATAGGATAGGCCAGCCCGTCCATAGACAGAAAAAGTCGGCCCGTCCATGGACAGGAATAGGTGTCCAGGACCCATCCATATGGACGGGCCCATGGGCCATGTCAATGTCTAATTATGAATTTGCGGGGGACCGTGGTGCGGTCCTAACTTTAGGACCGGACCCAGTCCTTGCTAAGGTCTACTAGCGTAAGCTAGTTGTGTTTTGACACATCCTTATAATTGTCCCTCAGCATCCATATCCCACAAGGCCATCAGGCGGGATGCAGCCAGCCTTGACCGATCAGTCTCGATGTAAAATCGGATCTGGTCAGAACGACTCTGTTCAGCCATGGGCAGCAGGTTTTGAGCACGAATAATCTCCTGCATGGTTCTGTCCGCTGTCAAATATGTCGCCTTGCCCTTCATGAACCAGAAGATCACTGAGGCCGCCAACATGACGCCGAAAACAGCAATTGCGTAATTCATCTCGCTCGCAGACGGATGCGGTGTGCTAGGGAAAAAGAAGAAGGTGGTGGTGATGCAACAGTAAACGATGCTGACCGAATTGAGCAAATATCCCCAGCCGCCAAGGTCGAATTTCCGAGAGGGTAGTTTATCACGACCAACGAGAACCAAGACTACAATCGGCAGTCCGTATGATACTGTTAGAGCGATCGTGCTGACGCTTACCACAGCTTGAAGCGCTTTTTGGCTGAAAAGGTAGAGTACTCCGATCAGCGAGATAAACAGGCTTTCAATCCACAACACCCGCAGCGGCACATTCCAGTAAGCATCCACATGTGACAAATAATTGCTCCACGGCAAGCCGCCATCACGAGAAAAGCCCCACGTGAGACGTGAGGTCGCCGTCATTATGCTGATGCCTTGACCCAAACCATTAATCTCAAACAACACCATTAGCGCAACCGCGCCACCCGATCCCACCGTTGAAGTCACCAGCGTCGTGAATGGAAGACCCGTCGGTGAATCCAGGACCTGATTTAGGTCCTGCATACAGAACAAGCTGACGACCATGAAGATTCCTCCTGTCGTAGCGCTTATGATAACGACGAGATACAACACTCGCGGGATATTCACTCGCGGTGCTGGAATCTCCTCCGCCATATGGATGACACTGTCAAACGCAGTTAGGCCATACGCGGCCATACGGAGACCCGTAAACCACACAACGCCATCCGGCCAACCGGTTCGGTTGAGCCATTGGCCGAAGACAAATGACGCTCTTTGGTATCGTAGATTCGAGTGAACGCCGGTCGAGATTAGCATTGACAGTGAAAAGGCGACGAGCAACGCACCAAACTGAATACCGATAATGTTGTTTAACCACGGCAGAACATAGTCCTTCCGACCCGCTACCGCATTGGCGATGGTAAACAAGAACGTGATCCCAAGGTAGACAACAAACAGTAACCAGCCACTAGCGCCTAACCACATGTTGTCGAGCATGGACTTAATCGCCAATGCAAAATTGGTCATGAAGGCGACTTGCGATGCCGTGACCGCCCACCAGCCAAACGTGTTTATCCATGCACATAGGTACGAGAGGAAGCGACCCCAAGGAGAGTCCCAGAGGCGGAATATCCAGTAAGCCTGACCCAGTGCAGAGGGCATGCTGCTGCAAAGCTCTCCCAACGAGGCGGCGATGCAAAGGTTGCAAAAGGTGACAGTGGACAGGCCCCAGAGGATACTAACCGGCCCGCCGTCAGTCAGGCCGCCATCCAGGTCATATGCAAACGTTGCCCAAGTGCCCAAGATATTGAACGCTAGCGCCAGCATGCTCCATTTATTGTACTTACGCGAGAATGCCTGCTTATAGCCCATACTGGCCATATCCAGGTTATCGACGACGTTCTGATTCATTGCCCGCGCTAATTCAATCGCGGTGATCGCGCCGTCACCGCTTTGTAATTTCTCATCCAGTCACGCATCCGACGTGCTTTAATGGCATTCAGATCGCAGCTGAGTCGTGGGAATACGGGTTGGGTCCTTCACGCATTCGTGCGTACGTTACTATAATCCATCATTATGGACTGATGAACCGCAGTCGGTCCTGCGGTGATTCGTGCGGCAGGAGGAAGAAGGGAGAGGGAGGATTAAGTTGTAGCCTGTATGCGACACCGAAACTCTGGGTGTGGTCTGCTTTCGGGCCCATCTTCTGCTCTGGCCTGGCTGTGCGGTGACATATTAGAGTCATGGGCTTCACTGGGATAGAGGAGTTTCCCGCGAAAACGACTTTCTTTTGGGTTCTCGTGCCCAACGGTTCTGTCTACATGCGAACCAATGGTCCGGAGTTTCCGACAATTATAGCGAAATTCTCGATTTGATGAAAGCAAATTGTTGCCAAAATTAGTTCGATATAGCGGGGGCTGGGTAACAAGACTTGAACTTGTAAAGTAAAAAAACTATTCCGTCCTAAGCGTAAGCTGGTTACCAATTTCAGCATACCCATGTTATCATAATCTGCTCGAGATAAAAGATGATGAAATAGCCTGAACCGTTTTGAGAAAAATGGAAATAAAAGTATAATCTTTTATTGGGTTTAAAGGGTAGCCATATGATCTGCTCCAGAAATGGATTGCGGCGTTCTCGCCTCTCCGACCCCGCACCCATCGCTAGTTCACGCCCTGTCCGTGGCACCACACGGTGGGCAACCGGCTGGACGAGACTAAATTGGTATGGCTATATCGCTTGAGCTGTTCCGGATGACCATGTGAAATTTCCAAGTGTTGTTTCAATGTGAAATCCCATTATCAGCGAGCAGTGCTGAATGCCGGAGAGATCGGTCTCCAATATGTTCCCACAAGGAACAGGCCGGTGACGGTCTTTGTATAAAGCCTTTGGAGCCTTCAGCTTTTGGCAACTTCTGTTGCCTCTTAGAAATCGAAGCGGCGTGTGACTGTGCAGGCTCTCTGTCCACTTGGTTTTTCCATGAGGTTTTGAGTGGTTTTACCAAGGCCTGACTGCTCAGAGTGAATTCAGTATCGTCTTGCCAGCAAAGCGACCCTGAGGAGGAATGTTATAATATGAGGCTGGTGCAGATCAGGAACAAAGCTGCACAACCAGAAATATTTCTCGAGATAACTATACAAGGCACTAAGTTGATTGAAAACCAACTTGATCTTCTCGTTGTATATATGACCTCACGTATATCCCCTACCATGAAGAATGGCATGTCTTCCTCTGAAATACAACAATCTGCCGTGGCCCCGGATGAAGTTGCTGTCAATGCTCCTCTCATCCAGGGGAGTTACTGAGATGGCGGAGGAGGTAGAGGAACTAGATAAATAGGAGAACAACATGAATTTCAAATTTAACCGATGAAGGTCCATCCTCCGACATTTTGCCTCTCTACTCGCCGGCTAACGACGAGTGTTCTGATTCTGTTTCTACGATAGGATATGATGGTTTCAAGAGCATGCCTTCACAGGGTTCTCCGCAGCCAGACACAATTTATAGAAAGCAAAAACAGGCTACAGACTGCAAATTCTTAGTTGTCAGGCTCATGCTCCCCTGCTTTCACGAATTGTGAAGCTGAACCGCAAGCGAGGAACTGCTAATAGGGCTAGCCTTCTTTCAGCAATCCCCTAGTGTGGTCTAGCGCTGAAAGAGAAATTGCATCCGAAATCACGGCGCCTGATATCTACCATCAAGCGACCGTAGCATCTTATTTTAATCGCCTCGCCCGGTTAGGTCTCGGGGTCTCCGGAGCGCTAGAGGGGGCCCAAAGACGCGAGAAGGCACGATCCACAGCGTTAAGAGCCTCATAGGGAAAGAGGAGGAGATGGCTGGATCCCCTAGGGAAAATGCCGGCCACTCCCGGGCAATCGGTGTGCGACCGGCATCCTATCGTGTCGTCCTTCCTTTCTCTTAGGCTCACCAGTCGGGCGATAAGAACAAATTATCCGGCACCTCCCACTACGTGTTATTTCCCACGTTGCTTTGTAACGATGCGGCAGCGCTAGCAACTTTATTCCCTCGACTGCGTTCATCAAGTCGGGTAGTCTTTCCCCATCAAGCCAAGCTCCTAACTACACTCATGACCTCCCGATCTGGACGGGGAACGCGGTCCCTAAAACCTGACTTTACACAAACTATGCTCGCCCGCCTGCTGGGGCAAAAAGCCACTCGTAACTTCGTGAGCATATCTTCGCCGCCCACTTCGAGCCATCCAAGCCCTCATTCCACGACCCACCCCCGGCTTTCAAGGCCGGTAGCGTGTCCACCTCAGTCTCTTTGCGCCCCACAATATTCTCGTACAGCAATTCTACTCGCCTTCAGGTCCTGGAGGACGCCCGTTTATGACGCTTTAGAACTTTGTAAAAGCAACTGGGGCCAGGTATTTAGGAGCTACGGATTCCCGGGTCCGAGTCGCTGGCGGTCATCACTGCTCACCCCTTCCTCTTTTTTTCCCTTTCCTCCTATCCTTTTTGGATCCCTGACCGTTATCTGAGCAAAATGGATGCGGAATCATTATCAACTATCAAGCGCCCTATGCCAGCAGACCAGGATGCACAGGATGCACAAGACCTCGCGTTGATGGGCCATGAGCAGTCTCTCACTCGCAAATTCAACTTCTACAGCATGTTCAGCCTCGCTTTCTGTGTTTTGGGTAAGTTGTCTACATCTGGCCCAAGCGGTTTTGTTTCTTATGGATGCTGAATGTTCCCTATAGGAACATACTATGTCTTTGCCCAGGATCTGGCTACGGGGCTGCAGAATGGTGCCTCCATCACTATACTCTGGGGCCTGGTGCTGGTCACTTTCTGCAATATCTGTGTGGCGCTTTCCCTCGGTGAACTCTGCAGCAGTATGCCCACGGCTCTGGGCCAGGCATACTGGGTCTATCAGCTCTGGAACACGCCCTTGGGTCGATTCCTGTCATACATGTGCGCCTGGATCAATACCTTTGGCTGGTGGACTCTGTCCGCATCCCTAAACGCTTTCCTGGCAGAGTTCCTGCTGGAGATCAACACGATTTTCCACCCAAACTGGGCCGGTGTGGGAGAAGGATGGCTCAACTTCTTGGTCTATATAGGCGTGACAATGTTGCTGACTGTCATCAATGTTGTGGGATGTCGGAAGGAGCAGTTCCTGCCATGGCTCAACAACGTCGTGGGGTCATGGTATGCCCTCCAATTTATTGTTCTCTCCTTGGCCCTCTTGATCTCAGTAGGGGTCAAGAACGATTTGTCCTTCCAATCGCCTAAGTTTGTCTTCGGAAATTGGATCAACGGAACTGGATGGCCGAACGGAGTGGTTTGGTTTATCGGCCTCGTGCAGTCAGCATATGGATTGACAGCATTCGACTCTGTTATCCATATGGTTGAAGAAATCCCTGCGCCCCGACGCAATGTTCCGCGTGTCATGTTGTTGGCAGTCATTTCGGGGGCAGTGACTGGCTTTATTTTTATGATTGTCTGCCTTTTCTGCATCCAGGATGTGAGCCAGACAGTCAATGCGGCCCTTCCATTTGTCGATCTTATGGCGAACACGGTGGGTCCCCAGGGCGGTACGGCCCTTATTACCCTCTTCACTCTCAATGGAATCGGCCAGGGTGTTAGCTGTATCACTACAAGCTCCCGTCTCACCTGGGGGTTCGCTCGGGACGGTGGCCTGCCCTGGAGCCGGTACATTGCCTATGTCGACCCTGTATGGCACGTTCCTGCTCGAGCTTTGTGGGCCCAAGGCTTCCTTATCAGTCTTGTTGGGGTTCTGTATCTCTTCGCCAATACTGTGCTTACCGCAATTTTAAGCGTGAGCACTGTCGCTCTGACTATCTCCTACGCCATCCCTATTATAGCCTTGCTTGTTACAGGACGTGACCGCATTCCTCCTGGCCCATTCCGCCTTGGTCGGCTTGGCCCTCTTATCAACTCGATTAGTATTGTTTACTGTATGGTCACAACTATCTTCTTCCTCTTCCCTAACAGCCCGAATCCCTTGCCAGCCAATATGAACTATGCCATTGCCGTCCTTGGAATCATGCTTATCGTGTCACTTGCCTTCTGGTTCATCCAAGGAAGGCGTACCTACCTTCAGACAGAAGACGCCATTTCTCAGGTAATTCAGGGGCAGCAAATGGAGCTGGCCAGAAATTCCTCTATTGGGCCATCTCCTGCAGAGAAGAAGTGACATGGTGGCCGTTTCTTGGCTACAGGTTCGTGGAAACGCTCGCCCTCTTCGGGCCGGTGGAAATATGCGATAGTTCTGTTTGAACTAGTCGCTCCTTAGTATGGCACGTTCTGACTGCGCGAGTGGTGCTGCGGCGCTTTGCCTACCTCGTCCAAAGCGCGGAATGTGATGAGCGTGCGTTTGTCAACCCTCTATGTAAAGGATTACGGTCGACCAACATAATGACAGTCATTTGAGGAAGAGTTATAGCTACCACGAGTTGGAAATTTACAGGAGTTTAATATGGAGAATGTGATTCTCAAAGCATTTCTGAAGCTCGAGCTCGGTGTAGGGAACCTTTCTGGAAGAATGTTCGGCCAGTCTCAAGGGCGTGTAGCTACAGTACCCAACTTGGATCCGCCGTAGACTTCCATCTTATCCGTACCCTGCCGGCCGCCCAACACCGCTTTGCGCTGTAAGCGGTGAGTACTGCGTTTACAGATAATAAGCCCCTGCTCTTTTGGGTGGTGATATGGCGTCTCTATTGTCATATTTGATGTGATTTTTGAAGATGTGATAGTGAGTGAGGCCTTGGAACCTTGGGGCGTACGTGATATAGCAAGTTGGTTATAGGCTTACGTTTTCTATGCTTATGTCTTTGGCTGGGTGTTTCTTCGCCTGTGGCAATTTACATAAGGCGGCTGCATGTGAGACTCACACCCTAAGTCTTATGGCTTTCGGCACGGTTTGTTCCATGATTTTTATTGGTTTGGAAGACCCTTTCGAGATGTTTGGACAATAGGTATGGACTGAGAAATTGATTGCTCGTGCGCGACCGTCGACATTGTCTTTAATAATGTGAACCCTGACAACTATCTTGCTAGCGCTATTCCCTATCGTCATCACCGCCAGGATGGTGCATAACCTGTGGGCGAGCCCGCTCTAGTTCTTCAAGTTAGATATAATAACCACCGTGCTGGTTGGTTTCATCTCCCTCTTTGAGCTCATGTCATAAAGGAGAATTACTATCTCTGAACCTTGTGAGTTCCTTTCCTAGCGCCTACTGGGCGCTCTACGGTACCGTCATCCATTATTCTCTATCACCGAGGCATCATGGGATAGATGAAATCAGAAACACTGGTTTGTGGGGGATAACTAGTCATTTCGCTCAAAGGAGTTCCAGGGGATATAAGCTCCGTACCACAAGAACATAATGACGTAAGGAGTATATCGATAGTTGGCTGAAGGGAGTCATCCTTGGTCTGCAGCTGGAACGAGTTATCCCATATAAAGGTGCTGCCCGCGATAAAGCAGGCGAGAACGTTGTCGATGCCTACGAGGTCGCACGTGCCAGGGTGAAGAGGGCGATAGGCTTTTGTTATTAGCGTTTAAGAAGTACGCTATACTTCAACGTAGACTAGTTTTAGGTCAACACAATAGGTGATGTAGTTAGAAATATATCCTAAATAGCCTTATTCAAAGACACCGAGGATATTGTATGCATTACAGTATTAGCCTGTCAGATTTGGTAGGGATCCAATCAGATAACCCCTACTAGCATTTGGATGGGCATTTCTACTCGTATACATAAATGGGCTCCTATAGTTAACGAAACCCTAGCCTACTGGGATAACCTGAATCCCACTTAACATTATGGGATAGAGCCTAATAGAGCCAAACGTACGCTAACTTATCGTCGTAGAGCCTTAGTAAGGCCTTAAGTTATATTGCATTATATTAACGACATAGCTTAGTTATCCGTTCAGCCAACGGCCGGCGGGCCACTATGGTTATTTTACTTTCTTGAAATAATGTATGTTCTAGACTAAGGTGTAGCCACCGTCGACGCGAAGTTCTGGACCGGTTATGTATCTGGATGCGCCAATGAGCAGGAACGTAACAGCGCTCATGAGATCCTTAGGAGTACCCATCTTGCCGATGGGGATGTGTGAGGTCCACTTGTATCTTAGGTCAGGGTTCTCATCCAAAATCTTGCCGGTCCTTAAAAAGGAAAGACTGTTAGTATGTCTACATAATGTACTATACCATTTGGGCCCCACTTACAGTGTAGTCAGCATATATCTAGGGTTGATGATGTTCACGCAAATATCGTGACCTGCCCATTCGACGGCAAGAGATGAAACTAGATGACGAACGGCAGCCTTGGCGGCATTGTAAGGAGCTTGGGGCTGAGGAACGTTCACAATAGCACCGGATATGCTTCCGATCATCACCATGCTTCCCGGAACATTACGCTCTATAAGCTGTCTCGCAACACCGGTAGCAAACAGGTAAGTACCGTCGACAACTACGCCCCAGAGCTTCAGCATAGGGTTATGAGGATATGAAATGGCATCAAAGTTCTCAGTGAAACTAGCTGAAGTCACCAAGTGGTCGATCTTGCTATGTTTCTGGATGACTTCCGCAATAGCTCCGTTAACAGATAGGCTAGCGACATCAGCGTAGTGCGTAGTGATATTGGGCATTCTGTAGGGATGAAAGTTAGCTTCCACTTTACATCTGAGGCCGTCACGCAATTAACATACTGCCCCAGGCCCGGGTTCACTTTCTGGAACTGCTCTACGAGCTTCTCCGCCTGATCCTCAGCTTCCTGTTCTGTGATATGTTGGTAAGAGCCTTTAAACACACTCAAATATTTGTCATTCAGACCTACGTACTATTCAAATCGACAATATCTACGTCAGAGCCAGAGGCAACCAGTGCCTGGGCCATAATAAGACCCAAACCACGGGCACCTCCAGTGACTAAGCTGACCTTGTTCTCCAGAGAGAATTGAGCCAGAGTTCGCTTAAGATGCACTCCACCACGGCCCTGGACAATAGGGCTGCGAGGCATGTTTGCGTCGTCGGGGTACTCGATCTTAACATTCTTATCGGTACGCGCGAAACGGCCCTCCTGCTCGCCCGAGACGCCTTCGGGAGCTTTGGTAGTGGCGGCCAGGAAATTATCCTTCTTGGGATCTTTTTTCTCGTGTTTGAAAAGAGGGACGGTGGAGGATAAGGGGCGAAAGAAAGGGCTGGCCACTGACAGCCGGAACGCAGCAGTCACTGCACGAGAGTGGGTGAGATGGTTTAACACCTTGATAGCCTGATGAGCCACTGTGGGCCTGAACATTGTGGTATCAATAAAATATATGTGAGTGTGAGGGATTAGGCATTCGGTTGCTCGTCGTAAAGGAATAGGAGTAGATGAGAGAAAATGAGAGGGAAAGTAGCAAAGGATTGGATATATGTCTGAGGAGAGATGCAGAAGACGAAAGACACAAGAGAAAGGTGAATGAAATCTCTGAAATAGTCTTCTTTTCTTGAACCGGGGGTATTCAGTAATCTTAACGCACAACGGAAAATACACAAAGCAGGGTAATGAAGCGTAGAAAGGAAGTGAATTAATTCAGCAAATATCAAGCGTGGAGCATGCCCGATTAGAAAATAATCACGACTGGTAGCAAGTGTGGGTCTGAGGACGCTGGGAACAGGACAAGAGGAACAGGAACAAAGAGGATTCATGTACTCGCCCGCTTCATAAGTAGTTACTGGCTAGAGTAAGGCGCGTTTAACATAAATAATTTTACGACAGCATTTTGTAAATGATAAATGGCCTGCATAATCTTCCTTTGATATATCAGTCTAATGCGATTAGAGGGTATAGGAGGTGGCGGTTACTAACTCGGGTGGTCGATTACGTCAAGTCGATCACGTTGTTTATCCGGTAGGTGAACTTGATTTCGGCGAAGTTAAACCCACGATATGATTCACAATCGGAATAGTAGCATAATTGAAGCGGTGTGGGTGGTCACGGCACAAGTACTGCGGTACTTTTTGATTCGTTCGATATACAAAGGCGGTCCGGGCGGTCCGGCCGTTCCAGAACGCTTCTACGCTTACAAATGAGTAGGGTGTAAATGGAATGTGGCCCTCAGAAAACAGCGCGCACGCCTTTGTAAACAGAGACCACCAGCATGGGGTTTGGAACAATTAGGGTTAAACCCGCACGTGTATGTAAGAGCTGGAAATTCCAAACCAACGGTTATCATTGCAGGTTATCAAATAAGACAAACATGGTAAACCCTGATTGTATATTTTATGCATTCTGGTTTGAAAACAAGTTTTTTAGTTACATTTTGTACCTGAATCACCGTCTATGACATTGAATATGAAATAAGATTACTCACCATTACGGCACATCTCGGGATCGCCATCCCCTTCTGTCGCGCAAGCTGTTTGTCCGCAACAATACACCTTGTACCTCTCTCGTGATATCCCTGTCTTGTCCGTGGCAATCGCCAAACGCGTCGTGATTTACAAAAAGAGCGGTATTGTATCACCATCTTGATTGCTTGCGACACATTGCCGGCCACCATGAGCTCTCCCGTCCGTCGCCCGTCCTTCAGCTCCAACGATGATGCCCACTACCACTATCCGCTAAGCACCCACTCTGGAACGCTGGCATCGCTCATCCGGAGCCAGTCCCAGCAGAGTCTCACCGGCCTCTGGCGGTCTCCGGTCTCGAGGAATGCCTCGGATGACGAGGAGTCTGGATCTGCGTGGGGCTTATGGAGGTTGCGCCACGAGAACGAAGGCATTGAGCACCTTCTGCAAGATGAGGCGCGATTAAGCCGGATTCTCAAGGGCCCTCAGGCGAGGAGTAGGAATCTTCTTGGGAAGAGCAATCCTCGATATTGCTGGGAGCGCTATTGGAAGCACGATGATCAACTCCTGGCCATGAAGAAGCCCATCCGCAAATACTATGAGCGGACAAATGAGCTCATCCAGCAGTACATGTACATCGACTGTCTGCTGGACTCGTCGATTCCTCATGACCTGCTCAATGAGTACTCGGCAGAGCTCGAAGCATCTGCCTTTCACCCCATTGATGTCCCCGCCACAATCAATGAGGAACCACAGTGCTCCTCAACTTCTCCCTCTCCGCCAATGGCTATCAGTCGTTTAGGTACTGGATCATACAGTTCCATAATGCCGAATCCAGACCAGAGCATCAACAATAGAAGTACGACCCTGAGCTCCAACTATCACAAGCCAGCATCCCCCTCACCAAAGCGCACTCCAAAGGACATATTTCGTTCTTCCGAAAGCATCCCTCTACTTCAGGATGAGGAAGATGGCGATAATGAACCGACGTCAGCCATAACAAGGTCCGAGACAGGTCCGAGGCCATATCTCTCCTGGCTCGAGGACGCCGAGGTAGAGAATGACGACCCCATTGTCACCCTCGCCATCTGGGTCAACATGATTGCCAACGCAATACTGCTTGGCGGAAAGATTATTGTCATCATCTCCGTGCCGTCCATGTCTATTCTTGCCAGTCTTGTCGATGCTATGCTTGACTTTCTCAGTACTGCCATTATCTGGACCACCTCCCTTCTTATTTCGTCGAGCCAACAAGATCAGTATCGCTATCCTGTTGGTCGACGTCGCTTGGAGCCTGTTGGAGTTCTTGTCTTCTCCATTATCATGATAACCTCATTTGTTCAAGTTGGACTTGAATGTGTTCAGCGATTAGCAAGTCCTAAGCAAGAGATCCTCGAGCTTGGTTTGCCAGCCATCATCATCATGGTAACGACAATTGTCATTAAAGGAGCCGTGTGGATTTGGTGTCGCTTGGTCAAGAACTCCAGTGTGAGAGCCTTAGCTGACGACGCCAAAACTGACGTCATATTCAATGTCGGCTCTATTTGTTCCCTATGATTGGCTTTTACGGGCGTGTATGGTGGCTTGACGCCTCTGGTGGCCTCTTCCTCTCCCTCGTCGTCATTCTGACTTGGAGCCAAACCTCAGCCCTTCATGTCCGCAACTTAACTGGCTTCTCTGCACAGCCCGACGAGCGAAACCTCCTGTTGTACCTGACAATGCGTTTCGTCACAGCTATTCGCCAGATCCAGAACCTTCGTGCCTACCACGCTGGTGACAAGCTCTTCGTCGAAGTCGACATTGTCCTGTCTGCTGTCACGCCCCTCAAGGATAGCCATGACCTCAGCGAGGTCTTGACTTACTTCCTCGAATCAGTGCCCATCCTGGATAGAACTTTTGTTCACGTTGATTATACCAGTTACAACGCGCCTACGCACATACCGAAGCAGACGTCCACATAGCACCACGACATTTGGTTTTGGAAGTTTTGTATGGTACCTTGATTTGGATATTGGAATAATACTGCATTAGCGGAATGGAATTATGCCTTAGACAAATGAACCAAACACCAGTCGAGTAACTCACTGGTGAATACGTTACGAAAATGAGTCGGGAAGTGTGATAAAAACGGCTACTTTTACACCCGCTTGTGGAGCGTCCACAACTTATGAAGTGAACTGGTGGTATCGCGACCAGCTAAGGCTTGCATCTGTGCATCATTAGTGCGGTGCAAAAACCAAGTACTATACGCCCCATAGAAATCGTATACCCGTGCTTACCGCCGCTTTAACAAGTAGTAGACCAGCCCGATTGATACCGGTCTTCCGGGTTATCCTGGCGATTCGGTACAGTGGATGTAATTACATCATATGAAGTGGGAGAAATTCCAACCTGATATTTCAAGAATCTGAGCTTGAGTTGATTCGAAGACCTATATTCTATTTTCGATAAGGATATTCAGTAGCATATATGAATTTCAAGAAAATTGAACTACCGCATCATTAGGTTACTAAGCTCCCAGATATGTCCTCAACACCAAATTACAGAATTCTTCTAGACCCTGAAGAGCAGGATCACTAAAAAACTTGAAATTGTAAGAAAGTTTATTATATGCCGTCATTGCTGAGACAAATATTGTAAATTTATCGAATGTATCGCCGGCGTATTTGGTGGCTACTCACTTACGGAATACGTCATCTGAAGCAGGGACGAAGAAATTGCCGGCGTTAAGGCCGTGTGAATTTCTGTACCCTTAGACCATATAGCCAACACCATATCATTTTTCTCTTCTCCATTATATTTCGACCGAGAGTAAGGTCAATGACATAAACTTCGCGCAGCATGAGTGAGTTAGTAAACGCCCGCAAGCGGTCTGTGACTATGCGGCATGATGGCGACTCGCACGTGAGTGACGAAGGTCGTCGACACATAGGTATTTTCTGTTCTAGAAAATTATGACTCTCAAGCAGTGGCCAGCTAATCATTTTTCACTAGGCTATTTATTCCCTGGCGGCGTTGCGAGCGCCACTTCGCGATCGGTCACCGCTCCATTGGACCGGCTGAAAGTCTACCTAATGTCGCAGACATCTCGCGAAGTCGCCGCAATTGAATGCGCGAAACAAGGGTCCTTATGGAAGGCTGGCATGATTTCCTATAGAAATATGATGAAGGCATGCGACGGCGTATGGCATGTGGGTGGCTTCAAGAGCTTGTGGGCCGGGAACGGCCTCGACGTCGTCAAAATGTTGCCCGAAGGTGCCATCAAATTTGGTACTTATGAAGTAAGGTTTGGCATAATATTGATCGACGCAAACAACGATCTAATATTTTTTGGAAGACAGCCAAAAAACTCTTTGCCAGCTGGGAGTGTGTCGATGGGCCTACAAAGATATCGGTCTGGGCACAAACGGCTTCTGGGGGCTTGGGTGGAGTTGCTGCGCAGTACGTTTGATTTGTTCACATTGGAGAATCTTCAAACCCTAACGATGTCACTTTCACAGGCTTACTGCTTACCCTATCGATACGCTTCGATTCCGTATGCAATGCGAGATGAGGAAAGGCGGGGAATATGGAGCAGAATTAATGTGGCGGACGGCAAAGGCCATGTGGAGAACAGGAGGACTAAGGGCTTATTTCCGTGGCCTTACTTGGGGCCTCATTGGACAATATCCATATTCCGCGATTGACCTCACTACCTATGAGTACACTAAGCAATGGTGGATACGCAGACACGAAGCTCAAGGGGCTCAGGGCAGGGACGCCTATCCAAGCTCGGCTATAACTGCAATAATTGGTGGATTCAGTGGTGCACTAGGGGCTTCTCTAGTCTGGCCTTTGAATCTTCTGCGCACTCGATTGCAGACCAGCGGGACCCTACTGCACAATCATCAATATGACGGCATCATTGATGTAGCGCAGCAAACGATACGGAAAGAAGGCTACGGTGGTCTATTCAAAGGCATGTCGCTAAACTTGATCAAAGTTGTGCCTTCTGTTGCGATCACATACATAGTCTACGAGCAAATGAAGCGGGCATTTGGGCTTCCGTAATCTATTTGTGTACAAGCTAACTGCCGAATATGTCGGAACGCAATCAGAAACAGACGTGAATTTTTCCGAAGGAACTCGATCTCTTTGATGTAATGTAGTGAAAAATGTGGCTGCTCTCTAAAGGTAAACTTAGCATATTGAAAGTTTAAGCGGATGTTTCAACATGGATTTACTAAGCAATAAGCCTCTACGAACTAGTTAACTATTCTAATTCCACGGGCTATGTAGCATTAAGTATACACTTCTCGTATAATCACTTGAGAATATTGTTCTTCACACATACCTCTTAATTTAATTATAATACCTCTAGAACGTTTTTCCTCTGACGATTCCTCTGGTATCCTTTTCCTCTCGCTATATTTACTCTGTCTCTGTACCTAGGTCCCTCAGGGTACCTCGGTTCTCCGTTTAACATACCTTCTATCCAACAATCGCACTCCGAAATAGGTAAAGATAAAGACAGATAGTCGGCTACGATCCACTTTCTTATTTCCTCATAAGCTTTACACTAACTCTAGTATAAGGTTCACAGCCGTAAGAACTATCCAAGTAGCCACGAGTATTGACCCTATTGTCTTGGTCATCCGCCATTGATTTAACCTCAGTGTGCCGATCAGAAAGAGCATCGTCGCAGCAAGAACAGCGCTCGAAATGATCAGTGCTTTAACGACTCGGACGGAGATCGGTCTTAATGTCCCCGTCCGTTTGGCATCGCGACACGTTACAAAAATTATGCTGGGTCCAAGGCCTAGCAAAATGCTTAATAGCGGACCACCGAAGCAGGCCGACAGGCCCATGATTGGGTGGCCATGCCGAGCCACACTGATATTTGCGACGAAATCATCCACCGAATTACCAAGCGCAAAAACCGTAAAGCCAAGGATGGCCTGGGAGATACCCATAAATGTCCCGGCGGCTTTCAAAATAGATACGACTTCGTCCGCGATTATTGATAGCCAGAAGGTGCTCATAACAAAGCCAGCAACACTTATGACCTTGTACCACTTAGGCTGCGATCTCGAGTTGCTGCTGATCAGTATTGCAACGCACAGCACCACGCTCCCTGCGAGGAGATAGAGCGCGCAAACACCCCAATGATGGTTTTGCACGGGCTCATCACTGCTTAACCAGTAAATGGTCCAAACCAGCTGGGTGGCAGCAAAAACTTGTAATATGAGCAGCCATCTATCCCATCCGTGCCCACATTCGTCGCTGTGTTCTCCATGCGCATCGTCGACGAGAGGAACGGTGATTCTCAACAGGAAAAAAGGAATAGCGCTGATGAGGTTGAAGACAGCATGCCAAGATCTCCTTGTACGTAGCCTCTGGAGAGATGGGAACAATGTGCTTGCAACTTTAGCAGTTAGAGTAGTATGCTGAGCCTCTGGCCCAATACAGTCGCCTTCTAGGGCTGGCCAGGCGGGGTGTCTGCTCTCCTGGGATTGCCCTCGTCCATAACTGTCCTCTGGAAGGCTGGTCTCCCCGGGTCTTTGACTGCGATCAGCAAGCCTTCGATGCCATGTGTATTCAAGTGATCCCACTAGGCTTGGCTGCATAATGTAGCCACATTCGGTCACGACACAGTTACCATGCCGATTTCTCCAGCGGCCTATTTCCATGTAAGGGTTCCTGGTCGATAGGTTCGATGAGTCTGACGGGTTTCGCACAGACTGGTGTTCAATATCAGACTGCTCGGAAACACCATGGATGAGTGGCTGACGTTCACTGGCTGCCCCATTATGAATTTGCCGCTCCTCATCTGGCCTGCGGCTCTCCGAGTGTCCTGTGACGCTGATGCCTGAATTGTGTGACGTCCACCAATGATAACCCATTACGCCAGTCATGTAAACAACGTACAACACTATCATCAAAACTCCTTCCCATAAATGGAATTCTTGGTTGGACAGCAAAACTAGGGCGAAGCTCACAGTCACGAGAAGAAAGACCGCATCACGTACCAGTGACACTTTGCGCACCGTAAACGGTGCCATGAAAGCGATTGAACCAGCGGTAACGGTAGTAATGAAGCTCGCCGAACCGACCAGCTCGCCTATTGCCATCTCAGGATTATCGGACGTCATTGCAGCCCATGTCGAGAAAATGTCCGCGCCGCTGTTGCCCACAGCAAGAAATGTGACGCCTGCAAATGTGTCGCTCAAGTTCAATTGGCGGGAAATGCAGCTCAAATTGACCGTAAAGAAATCTCCAGCACAGATGCCTATAGTCAGAAAGAGAAATATCGACCACGTTGTGATGAGGAGCCATGAGGCAACTTGATAATTTTGCAGGGAACAATAGTAAAGACCAAAGTAGGAAATCAAGCCATCATCGTCGGACTGGCAAAATTGTTTCACGAAGTCGCATTGGTTGCTAGCGTGCTTGACATCACGGCAAATGGTTTGACCGTCGGGTTTGTTAGACTTCACTGGTCAGTATCGTGAGTGATCTGTCATGTAGTTGGTACTCACGTGAAAAACCTCCTCAGCGCCATGTGCGGCCCAGGATGCGGACGACCGCAATGCATTGATTCCAGCGAAAGTGACCGCAAGAGATATTACTACTGCCACACAAAATGTGAATTTAATCCTCGCCTCTTTCGACAATAAATTATAATGCGAATCGCCACGCGGCTGACGAATGGCCATCTTGATGGTGGTATATTCACGGAGGGTTAAATAGGCGCATCAGAAGAATAATGAGTATCCACGATTATTTATAAAACGCAAATATCGTCGCAAGTAAGTGGCCACTGTATCACAGACCTTACTTCAGAACGTGAAATTTTGTCCCGGGCGGATAGAACGGATGGGACGGGGGTTCGAACAGCGCTCTTGATCCACCAGCTGCAAAACCTGCTTGGGAGGTGCCGCGACAGGCGAAGAACAGGAAATTGAGTCCTTCTGGCTGCCTATGTTTTCCTTGTAATTCTCCGTAGCTTTGGGAGCTCAAGTACCTGGCTGTCCTTTGTCGTTAGTCGGAGATCCTGTCCAGAGGTTCAGATGTGAGCAAATGAGGATTCAAAGGGGCAAAATAGGGGCTTGTGAGAAAGTTTCCGAGGCCTAATAGCCATGTCGCACTCCATGGATTCGATAGCCTGTGATAGTTGAGCTAGATAGCAACGACTTAACTTAGTTAATTAGTTAACGTAATCGGTAAGAGTGGCCTAGGTCTATGCACCCCAAAGGGTCTTTCGAACTTTCGTCAACCACTATGCCTCCAGATCGCGTCTGATCAAGCGGAAATTCTATGCAACAAGAAGACCGCCTCGTATTGGCTATTCAGTCTATTAAAAAAGATATGTCCTCAGTTACTGATGGAGCACGTCGATTCAATGTGCCTTGTCCGACCCTTTTTGTCGTCAGATTACCGGGACACATATCGAGCAGAAATGCGCGCAAACAGCCATTAACAGACATTGGCTGAAGATTAATCGCTTAAGCAGCGAATATTATCGATAGGTTTATGCGGAGCAGCCCATAGGCCCGCTCACGTATGAGAAACGGCGAATCTTCTAATTACGAAGCGCGGTTTAACCTCGATTGAGATTGTCGCCCAAGTTTTACCTAGGCAGGGTTTTCAAAAGCGTAACTTAAATCGGATTAAGAAGTTATACAATAGCTGCAGTGAAACAGTTTGTGAGTGTAAGATGGGGAAACTGATTTCCACTATGACTGTATCGGCGCCCGAGATGCGCATACCTCTCTCTGATGTGTGCCTGGAAATAAAAACATTGGCCAGTTAATGGGCCATAATGAGCGATCCTTGTTATCTGAATGCTAATTTTTCACATCCCTATAAACATAAAGAAGTCTAGCCGCACATTCAGTACCGGGAAGCCCGTTTTCCATCGTCTTTTATATGATACGTATATCATGGAGTAACCATATGGTTTGCATTACTCTTAGGGTCTACCAAAGGGGCCAGCAGCGTATCAGCATCGACACGTTAGTGCTGCCTCACCGCTCCGTTGTCCCTCCGTTGCCCGTTATATTAGTTAGCTCCTCTAAGAGGAACCTAAAAGTTCCCCAAGAATCAGTCTCTATACACTCTTAATTATCATACCACTTGTTCCTTAAGACATCTTTATCTTACCTAACTGACAGGCTCTATCCTGCAAACACTAGAATCCCCTCACATCTTACAAGGTTCCTAGGAGCTCATCGGGGTATTATCATTAATAACTTGTCACTTGCTTATAACCTACTTAGAATTAGCTCAAAATTCATAACGCTATACGCTTAGAAAAGTGTCAGGACCCCGTCCGGACTGCCGCCTCTGGCTTAGACTGCGCCATAATCCGCAAAAAACCCGCAAAAGTGAGGGCCTTGCGGGTTTTGGCGCAGCCTACTCAGGCTAGCGCTGTGAGGCACTATCCTCGATTGTCCCATATCGCCTAAGCCGATCTCCAAATGGAAGGGCAGCAATTCGTTTTATTACAACTACAAGACACATTCCTGGATAGACTCTATTGCCCGAATTCCTTCTGCTAGCTAGGACCTCGCAGAGTCCTCACGTAAAGCCCATCTAACGCTTCAGCATCGTACTCCATCCTGTAACAAGTATACGATGCCCCTTAGCGTTTTGTTTGTCAGTGCGTGGCTAGTAGCAGTCTGAGAGTCTTATATCGTCGGCTAGGGCTTACCGTTTCGCTATACGGTCGCGAGGTCGCCAGCAAGAAGCGGGCGGCTGTGCTTCAAAATTAATATGCCAGATACAGAGTATATGGGCAACCTACGGGAAGACAATAGGGATAGCATTAATTATCCCTTACTTCTTATCTGCTAGGATCGTCCGCGGATAGGCCAGATCAAGCTTGTCGTAGATGCTATCTACTAGCAGCACCGCCAAATCTGGCTTTCGGTCCACCTCCACCAATTAGAAGAGCCTCTGTAAAATTCAGCAGCTGGCAGAGAGTAGAGTATTCGGATAATTAGCCTAGATAGATATTTTAACTAACACTAAGGCTTTTTGGTTTAAAAATAGAAAGTAGATGGATGGGCGGCTGAGATTGGCGATGGCAGTCCTGAGCGGTGGCATTTTATTCACGGTAAACGAGCATGTGCTTGCCTTGCTGCGAGCCATATTACAGGGATGTTTATCCCCACCCTCCCCGAGCCTAAGCATCGGCTATTTCTAAAAAAAAAATAAACTTCCGTGAGGGTCGGCGCTTTGTCTTCATTTGTTGATAACCTTGCTCGTCCCAACATTCAATAGAGGAATACCGCTCTAGAAGACTCGTGCTGGCTTGGTACAAAGTCATTTTCCGCAGACGGATGTGTACCGCCTGGTCGAAATATTTCTGGCTACGTGTAGACTGGACATCCTAAATTGCTAGGTTATATACGCGACGTTGCTTTGAGGCCCTGAAAATGACGAACGAGCACGCATGTTTCTGTCCGAGATTTGACGGGGCTCTCCTGCCCTCTTCACCAGGCCGGGTTTATTCCAGCCTGCCGTTTCTTCAAATCTGGCATGAACCCACAGTTCCGACTACGGGTGAGGTTTTGAATTAGGACCCTCAATAGCTACAGTAGTCGCTTTCATTAGCTCTTCCGCAACAATGTCTACTGTCCCCTTCGTGTTAAACGTGCATACAATGGCACGTCTTACCTGGCTTGTCTACTGTTTGTTTAATCATACACCCTCCTGCGTTGTCTCATTCTAACTATGTAGGGCATGGGGCTCTGAGCAATAAATGTTACGGTGCATGTGAGATTTAACCAGTTGAATGCTAGTATAGGTGCACGGCAGAATTCGGTTCTTTTCTTGAGTGTGAAACTCCAATGATCAAACACGTGAAGATTGAGAACTTCAGAATCTGTCATGGAAAGTGGCGGCCGGCTGAGAAGAGATGTGAATTAAGTACAAGGAATACTAGATGAAAGTCAGACCTTGCGAGACTTAGCTTGCCGAAGTTTGCGTGGGATTTGCACAATCTGAACGCGCTATTGAGGGGATGACCACTATTTGGAAAGCCCCGGAAGGAGAAAGTTTTCTGTGGTTTCGGTCATATATGGTTAGCTCACGAGAGCTCTTCAATCCTAGTTTTATCGACACCGGCCCCAGCCAAAAATTTCACGCAGCGAGGAATCCAGGATGAGAGCCGTTACGCCGCTAGTGGTATGCGCGTGATACCTATTATAGGAAAATTATGCAATATAAATTTAACGGCTGGATTTTTGGCTCCCTTGTCGGAGCCCCGGAATCCTACCTTAATTATAAATGAAAAAGCATACTGTGGATAAAGTTATAAACAGCCCATTGGCTATTGATAATTGAAAAAGACAAATCGGATTTACATGCATTGTCCACGGCAGGACTATTTATCCCTGCTATCTTCCGTTTCGTTGGCATGTTTGCCAGAATGTCTTTCAGTTCTGTTGATGTTGTCTTCAAATCGAGGATTTTCCGACACAGAATGTTCTGCGCGCACACGTTCAGCGAGCTTGGACTTAGACACAGAATGTCCCTTTATAAGACTATCAGCTTTTGCAAAGCTATGAGGGAGGTTAGGTCATAACTGACTTTCTCTGTTTGTGGTTCAGATCTTCCTACCACTGGCCCCTGCCGGCCTTGGTTTTGTTTTACATGCGCATGGGTAGGCATGGCGAGAGAAGTGCAGTCCTGAAATTTGTTTCTCGAAAGATCCGAGTAATTTTTCTTAATTCCGGGAAGAAAAGATGCTCAAGAAGGCAGTTCTGGAAGACTGAGATTTTGGTGGTTCTGCTTGTTTTGCCTGAACTTATGGGCTGTTTTATGAAACTGAAATCTCGCTTGAGTGACATCACAATGACTGAACGTCCCCAAGAATAAAAGCCACCGGGGCACGAAATAATGGACCTATATTTTCTAAAGAATAATGTATTTTATTTAATATTACTAAATCTAATAAATTCCTTTTTTTTATTAGTATTATAAATATATATATCTATTTAAAATACAATTATCTAACTAGATACAAAAATTACCTTGATAAATAGGCTATTTACATATCTAAAACATAGTATTATAAATCACGTGATATATAGGGTATTAATCTTAAAAATTGTAAATACCTTAGAAATTTAGTTATATAATAGCTCCTATAAAGGAAAATTACCTTTCTTAGTTAGAATAGCTTAGTGGTTATCCTTAGAGTTGAATTTTTAGTGGCATAAGTTCGATTCTCTTAGCGATCCTTTTTTTTAGTAGTAAAATTACCACCCTAAAACATCACGTTTTTTTGCATAAGCTATGTTTGTAATGTTTGTAGCCCACTTAGGCCC
The DNA here is from genome assembly GCF_028974065.1 of Penicillium cinerascens. Lineage (NCBI taxonomy): Eukaryota > Fungi > Ascomycota > Eurotiomycetes > Eurotiales > Aspergillaceae > Penicillium > Penicillium cinerascens. The sequence goes on along the minus strand of NW_026695298.1, from coordinate 4,972,887 downwards.
ATTGGGCCCCCAATGGGCTCTCTATCCCAGCCCATAGCCCATCAATGGGCCCAAGAACCAGGCCCAAGGCCCAACCCATAGGGGGTTGGGTTGGGCCCGGCCCATGGGCCCAGTGGGCTTTGGCGCAGTCTAGGCATTTATTTATCTCTCTTATTTTCATATACTACCAATCCCGACATTATTTAATCCCTAGGCTCTACGCGCTACCCCGCCTAATATATAGGATAAAAACGACTAAAAGAAGTAGCTTTTAGTTATAATTATAAGCCTTCGTCTACTATTCTAGATTATCGAAAACTAGCACTTTCGAGACCTTTTACGCTTAACCTAAGAAGCCCCTTCCCTTCTTATCCTCTAAATAAGTAAAACCCTTACTCGTTAGCTTTAAAGCACTATCTAAGTCTAGTAGTAAGGTATACTAGATATACTTCTTAGACATTGACATGGGCGGCCCATGGGCAAAAGCGGGCTGCCCATTGCCCATCCATGGGCTGCCCATTGCCCATCCATGGGCTGCCCATCATGGGCAAGCTTTTTTTTGCCTATCCATAGGCAAAGTGGGTATGCCTATAGGCGCCTATAGGCCGCCCATCGATGCCTGAATTGGCCTGAATTTTTTGCATAACTTGCTGATTCATCTCTATTTCTTACCTCTATTTTGGTCCGAACGCTTATATTTATCTCACTTCCCCCCTTCCACTATGTAATTTTACGAAATATTTTTGTTTTTAGGCCTTTTACTACCTATTTCATTGGTCGTATAAATGAATTAGATAATTTAATTATAGATAGAAGGGGATGGTTAAAATAAGAGTGATAGAAGTTAAAAATATATATTTCTGTAGAAATATCTCCCACTACTTTCTACTGCAGATTCTTCTTTTATTTTTTATTTATGTAAACTAGGTTATTAAGCTATTATTTTTTATATATATATTCTTTATATCCCCTTTAACCTATTATTATTTTTTTAAACCCCTATACTATAGAATTAATCGTGTAGTGAAGGGAAAAGTGTTAAACTGAAGACGGACTTAGAGAAAATTATATCTACGGAAGGGCGGAGGGAAGGGTTTAGGCCAATAGAAGAGGGCTAATAGACCTACATTAGAATAATTCACCTCCTGATCTATCACATTAGGCTTTATCTTACGCAGAAGGCCTTCCCCCCCCTAATTTATTTCCTCTAGTCCTCTCTCTACCCTCACTTTATCCCTACTTTTACGTCTCTATCGCGTTTAGTATGCCTTTCCCCTCTTCCTATTTCAACCTATCTATCACTAGTGATAGTATTGATCCTCTTCTATCTGATTTCACACTATTTAACGCCTCCGAAAGCTAGTCTACCACGCCGAATATTTACGAACCACCCCCGCCCTCTATTGAACGTATTAGACCTAACCGAGAAAAAGAGTGGGCGCTTTAGTCTAAGATATCTAAGACTAAGTTTATTGAATAGTGGCTTATAACTTAGTATAGATTAAAACCTAAGGGAGAGCATCCTTATTAGGATAAAAGGGGCTATATATCTAAGTTATAGCAATCCTTTAACTAGGTTGCGTATATTAAAATAGGTTAACTAAAGGCTATATACAAAGTATATAGTTAGATAGTGGACCACCTAGTGACACCTAATAAAAAGGGGACTAAGTATAGGACTAATGCGCTTAAAAGGTATATAAAAGCTAAATGTAGAGGGGTAGGCCTAGTAAGTGAACAAAATATCCAGGATTTATGGAAAAAAGCGGTAAGTGAAGATCTAAAGCCTAAGATAGGGTAAAGTGAGAGCAAAATAATAGTGTTTTATACCTATTATACTCTTACTTTACTCTCGCTTTACCCTTACCTTCCTTTTAAGAAAATATAAAGAATAATAAAAATATTTATTACCACTTTAGGCTATTAATCCACCTAAACTACGTCAATCTTAGTCTAAAGAGGTCTAGAAGTAGTAGCTTCTAACCACTATCACTAGCCTATGGCTACTATTTTAGATTATTGAGAATTAACACTTCTAGGACCTTCTACGTCTCGCGTAAATATCCCCTTTAGCCCTATCCTTTCCTTCCGGCCAAATAATATAGCGTTATCTCTAGTCTATCGTCCAATCTCGGTAGGTAGATATTCTTATAATGCTCCTAGAAGACGTAAAGCTCTCTATTAGTCTAGACTACTAGACATCCCCTTTTTAGTAGGCTTTTATAGCTATTACTAGGTATTTCCTTAATCAAAATTAGGAGTATAGAGAGGTATTACTTAGATTTAAACCCCTAGAGGGCACCCACTCTAGAGATAACCTTGCCTTAGTCTTATCTATAATTCTAAAATAATATTAGATTATTAATAGAATTATAGCTATTACCACTAATAATATATTAAATAATGATATAATAATTATAAAGATGTAAAAGGACTACCTAGACGCCTATTTTATCCGAATTCTATATATAGCGTATATAATTTAGCTTAGTCTAAATTAGCTACTTAGTTAGATAAAAGGAAACCCTCTAAATAATACTATAGATATAGTTTAGATAGAAGAATATAATAAGGCCACTAGACAGCGGTCTAAGAAGCGGGATATTATAAACACCTTAAATAAGGCCCGTGATCTCGCGATCTTTATTAATATAAGCCTATAGAGAAAGGAGAAGTTCAAGGATCTTTAGAAGGAAATCAGAAACCCTCAACTAGTCCTAATCTAGGACGTTTAGATAAGATAGAATTCTACTTATCTAATGCTTAAACGAGCTAGAAGGCTTCGATCTAAGCTAGATAAGTACTACTGTCTATATAAGATCGACTATATAATACTAAATTCTAATAAATAGCGATAGATTGATTATCTTCTCTATCTTATAAAGCTATTCTATATCTATACTACTACGCTCTCGAAGACTAAAGACGTGACTATTTATAACGTCTTTAGTCTCTATAATAAGCTTTTTAAGTATCTTAAGGTTTCAAAGCGATAATTATAGCGGAAGAAGGTTTATAATACCTTTTATTTCTATCTCACTTTTATCTTACCTTTCCTAACCTCTTTAATAGGTCGGTTAGAAGCAGTAGATACTTAAGGCCCTTAAATTTAGTAAATCTAAGCTTCGTGAGTACTATATAAAGATAGATGCTAAGGAACTTAGTGATATCTATACGTATAGGACGATCCTTGCTCCACAGTATAAGCTATAGTTCTTTAAGAGTAAAGACTAGGCTAGAGGATAGGAGACTTCGTATTATTATAGCCTATAAGACTAGATTAAGGGCTATTAATCTAATAACTCGATATCAAAGACCTAAGTCTAGATATATATCTCTAAGCTTGATAAAGTCCTCGCCTCTACGGCTAGATCCCACTAGGATTAAGATAAATTAATATAGTTTCTTGAAGGAGGTAAGTTTTATAATTCTCTGTCTAATTTACCTTTTTATCTTATACTAACCCTTTATTTCTATTTAGGCTTAGTTAATACGACCCCTACCTAATTCTAGAAAGACCATCAATATGAATTTCCTACCCTAGTATAGGTAGCCCGCGATGTCTTCTCTATCCTAGCTACTAGTGCTAGTGTTAAACGCCTATTTAATTTAGCTCGCGATATTTGCCACTACCGTAGAGGTCGTCTAAATCCTACCACTATCTAGGATCTTATACTTTATAGCTATACGACTAAGTTTAAGATAGAAGAGGAGCAGCTTTAATTGGCCTAATCTCTAGAAATCCCTGAAGAAGGGGAAATAGAGGAGATATGCCCTTAGACCGAAGAGGTAAATCCTATCAGTGATACTGAGGAAGATGAGCAAGATCTAAGGCAATCTATGAGGGGTGGGAAGCGACGACAGAGCGTTATATCTAAAGATAAGGTTGATCAAATTAATAGTAGTAGTAAGGATGAGGACGATAATGGATTACCTATAATATAGAGCTAGATACGTAAGTCTGGACGGGCAAGAAAGCGACCAAAGGGGTTCGAAAACTATAAGATTAGGATTAATTAGAAAGTAATTGAATAAATTCTCACTTCTCTCTCAATTAAGCCTTACTTCTACTCTGAAATATTACTAGATAAATACAAAAATTACTGCATAATAGGTCATTAATTTATCCTACCTTGTATTATGGACATGATGGGCCGCCCATAGGCCGCCTGTCCATGGGCAGCTAGAGTCTGCCCATCCATGGGAAAAAAGGATCTGCCCATAGGTGCCCATAGGTGCCCATGGACCGCCCATGATGGGCCGCCCATGGGCAATGTCAATGTCTAGTCTCGCCTAGTTGCTGGAAGATTGGGTTCCAGGTGAATGTACATGTACCAGAAGTATCATTATTTTCACCGTGGTCAGCGGAAGTACTGGACACAAGAGCGGCACGGCTAGGGTCGGTAGGCTAACATTAGGCCAGACAATTAATTACGAGAAACCTAAAGGATGGCAATATTTTACCAATACTAGCGATATCAAAGTGCCAGTGGTTGAAGGTCAGGAAATTCTTGAACTAAGGAAATCGAAAGAGGAACTTCCGTTTCAGTATAAAGGTTTAAAATCGAAGTAGCGAGCTCAGTTTTGTTGGCAGAAGACCCCTAATTATAGATCTGCTCATGGATGAAACCTTGGCTGTGAGGCTGGAGTGCATTTTCCGTTAGGAAATACCTCTAAGCCAGATGAACTTCTCATATTTAGACATCATTCGCGCTATTATTCGGCATGCAAGTAGTGAAGGAGCAACTTGGATTCAGCATCTCAATCCTCTGCTGAGTCAACAACACCAAGACCGGGTCTGGCTGTCAAAGTGGAGCACTAAACTTAGTTGGGCACTAGGTACAGTGGGGTTTCATAAGTTTGATTGAAACCACGATTTTACCGCGTAATTCTCACCGCCCTCGCCGTCTACCTCGCCTACCCGATCCGTTTCTACGCGCAATAGAGTAATTTTATATTTTACATGCTATTTATGTACCTCTTTGGTGGTATCACTGAGGCTAGTGGATAGTTTGTGAAATATTAAGGTGGTTCTTGTAAATAGCACAAAAAAACAGAATGTTTAAGCCGGGTTAAAACGTGGCAGAAAATAGGCGGTAAAACCATACAGTGGTGTAACATAAGTATTTGACCTCGAGTACTTTAGGATCCACTTTTAGCCTGACCGCTTTATTATACCGCCTACTTTATTAGTACACCACACCTCGCGTTTCAACGCGCTTGCTAACATATACGCTACAGTTAACGCGTTATAGCAGTCTTTCTTACCTTATTATGCCTCCTATACGTGGGAAGAGAGGCCCAGAGCTTGACTGCCTTACTAGGGCCAAGATCTGCGAATTACACGCTACAAATGGCTGGGGTGCAACAACCATTAAGAAGATGCGCTTTCCCGATATTCCACGCTCAACAATTCAATATACCCTTACCTAAGAGGAAAAGCGTCAAAAACAAGAAAGCCTTCCACGCTTAGGCGCTCCAAGGAAGCTTACTGAAGAGGATCGTGACTATATCTACGACACTATACAAGAAAAGCCATCGATATTGATTAAAGATCTACTTAGAGAGGTCGATTTTAAGGTCCATCGCCAGTCAATTTGGCGTCTAACCCACGAAATGGGTCTTCGAAAATGGAGGAAAATGCAGCGTCCGGCACTTACGCCTGAACATGCTACGAAACGGCTTTAATGGGCACTCGAATACCAACACTTCACTCCTGAAGACTGGGCCCGCGTCTACTGGTCAGACGAATGTACAGTTGAACGTGGAATAGGCTAGCGGCAAGAATGGACGTTTATACGTCCAAAAGACCAGCTTTTTTAGCATTCAAAAGAAGGCTCTCAGGTTCAGATGGTTCCGGCGCGAGGGAAGCAAATTAAGCAGATGTTTTGGGCTGCTTTCTCTGGCTTACCGCGTCGATCAGGCCTAATTCCATTATTCGGAGATCCTACGTCTAGAAGAGGTGGTGTTTCTTCACGTACGATTGAAGAGCTCTATCGGCGTATCTTACCTACGCTACTTAATAGTATTGATAATAATGCTATTTTTCAGTAAGATAACGCGCCCGTTCATACTGCATATATTGTACGGGAAGCTCTTAATGAGCTTAACTGCGAGATTATGGAATGGCCTCCTTATTCACCTGATTTAAACCCGATCGAGAACCTCTGGGCGCTGCTAAAAGCCGAAATTCTTAAGCGTTATCCTGAGCTAATGCGCCTACCGAACAACGAATCTACGTTAGATCTATTGCTAAAAGCTGCACAGGAAGCCTGGGAAGGCCTAGATATTGAATTATTCAAGCATCTATCAGAAACTATGCCTCACAGGGTAGCTGATGTTATTAAGTATGAGGGGTGGCATACTAGCTATTAGACTGAATTGAATTTCAGAGGTTTCTGCCTGGCAGTATTAGAAAAGTGGGTCCTAGGCCGAAGTACTCGAGGTCAAATACTTACGTTACACCACTGTAGTTTCAAACTTAGAAACACCAACTGTAAACTTCTCTTCCGCAGCCTCCACTTGTAATTAATTTTCGGTACGTCTCGTGGTGCTCAGTAATAGAATGACTGGGCACTTGTTGTCAGCTGTATAGAGTAGTCCCATTCACTTCGACAATAGCAAAATTATACTGCTGTACAAACTAACAAGGGCCCTTTTCGGTACCATACAGTCAGAAAGCTTAGCTCCGACAGGCAAGCAGGAGCACGTGCTTAGGGTTTAGCGGTTCTATCGGTCGCATTAATTTTAGGCTTATAGAAGTAAAGGTAAAAAAGTGGTAGTAGAAATTATAGTTAGTACTTTAAGATATATATTTATTGTATATAACCACCCTACTATATTATTAGACTGCGCCAAAGCCCATAATTGGGCCCAAACCTTCGGCCCAAAGCCCAACCCAAATGGGCTTTGGGCTAAAGACCCATAACCCAAACTGTCAGGATTTTAGGTGTCTGCATTTATAACTGCAGATTTCTAGAGCTTCCAATTCAACATGGAAGTCCCCGCTGAAGTTCTGGTTCTGCCATTTCTCACCGCCTTTATCTGATCTTGCAGTTATCTCTCATTTATCTCTCACTTTGCTCTCACTTCAGCCTTTACTATGCTTTCTCTTTCCATTTGCCTACCGGGCCGAGGTTATTAGGCCTATCCTGTCTATAGCCGCGGGTAACAACACGTTTACCTACCTCGGGTAACAGCACGTTTACCTACCTCGGGCAATAGCACGTTTACGGCAAGATTACCTCGGGCGAATATTACCTTAGGTAATTAGCCAGATGAACTGAATATTTGTCTATAAATATAGCCTAGAAACCAGACTAAATAAAAAAAAAAGAGCTTTCATCTCAATTATTCTCTTACTACCTTTCTCTCATAAAGGCAGACTAAAGAGACCCTTTATCTTTATCTTCATCCATCTTCCTGGGGTAAGCTACTACGCCGCAGTAGTAGCCGACCTCTACGGGAGGTAGTATTTCTCTCTACAAATATTTGTCCTAAGGACTGCCCTGCCGCATAGGGACCCTTAGGCATTTATTTATCTCTCTTATTTTCATATACTACCAATCCCGACACTATATATATTAGAATTCTACTTATCTAATACTTTACTAGGCTAAAAGGCTTTAATCTAATCTAAATTAGTACTATATTACCTACTAGGTTAAATAGTTAATAATTAATCTAGAGGAATAGCGTTAAATTAATTATCTTCTTTATTTAACTAAGCCTTTCTTCTAATTTACTACTACCCTATCTAAGACTAAGGATATTACTATCTATAGTATCTTTAGTATCTATAATAAGCTTTTTAACTACCTTAAAGCTTTAATTTAGTAGTTAAGGCGAAAAAAGGTTAGTCTCCTCTATTCTCTCCCTTTTCTAATAATCTTAACTCTTACTTTTAGCACTTTAACGTATATAATAAGGGTTAAAGAGCTAAAAATCGAAGTTAAGATTAGCGAAAAAGGGATTTATTTAAGTCTTACTTACTTACTTTTCCTTTTAGGCTAGATAGAAATAGTAAATACTTAAAGCTCTTAAATTAGCTAAAAATAAGCTTCGAGAGTACTATATAAAAATAGATAATCTAGAACTTAGTAATATCTATATATATAGTATAATCCTAGCCCCTTAATATAAGTTATAGTTCTTTTCTAGCCCTAACTAGATAGATAAAGACTATACTTCTTTATATTAAGTAAGCTTTTAAGAGTGAATAAAGATATATTAAATAGAGAGTGATTTAATCTTAAAATCTTAGGCTTCTATCTAAGCTTCTAAGCTTAATTAATTACTTACTTCTAAGCCTAAATCTATCTAGGATTAAGATAAATTATCCTAATTTCTCTAAGGAGGTAAGCTTATTTCTTCTCTCACTTTTCTCTCACTTCTTCTCTTACTTCTAGTCTTATCTTTAGTCTAATTTCTTTAGTTTATTTAGGTTTAGTCCTAATTAGCCCTCGTCTATTCTAGAAAGATTATATATATTAGTTCCCTATACTAGTATATATAGTATAGGATATTTTCTCTATCCTTACTACTAGTGCTAATATAGAAAGGTTATTTAATTTAGCCTAGGATATCTATTATTATTAGAGGGGTCGTCTAAATTCTTTAACTATCTAAGACCTAATAATATTTATATATATAACAAGGTTTAAGATAGAAGATTAGTAGCTAGCTTTTATTCGATCTCTATCTATCTACGAGGACGATAAAATAAATAAACCTTCTAAGTAAATAGAAGGGTTTAAGCTAATTAGTGATACTAAGGATAAGGTGGATAATATAGATAATATAGATAAGATAGATATTTCTAGGCTATCTTCTGTTTAGGCTAGTAAGAGACGAAAGAGTGTTTTATCTAATAAGAGTAATAATAATTTAGTCTCTCTGCCTATAATGCTAGAAAGCTAGATTCGGGCCTCTAGTTAGGTGAAAAGACATCCTTAGGGGCTTAAGGGCTTTAAAATTCTATAGATTAATATAGGTGTTATTCTCTTATTTAAACCTCACTTTCTTTTCTTATTTTATTACCTTTCGACTATAATTTTACTACCTAAATACTAAAAATTCCTACATAATATACATTAATTATACCTCCTTATATTATAGGTAGTTATAGGACTATAGGAGTCCTATAGGTAGGACGGCCTTTTCCCTACCCACCTATAGGACTAAGGGTCGGTCCTATATCCCACCTATGGGCGGGACGGGACTGTCCTAAATGGGAATACCCATAGGAGTGTCAATGTCTAAGTCGGATGTTACTTTATGTCGAACGATTATAATACGAAATTAATTTTTCATTACGAGAGCAACTGGCAATGCCGTTTTATCCTAAATACCTATAGCACAAGGCATTGCGTCGGTCACGCCTAAAGACCTGAAACTGCCTGGTTAACATTTCGGGGTTCTAGCTAGCCAGCGGAAAACTCCGACAGACCAAGACCACCCATTTTATTCCAGATGAGCTCGAGTCATCCTTTCCACTTTCTACGAAAACACTTATAAGAACATTTCTGATCTGGAGAATGGATGATCCATGAAGCGTGGGCATATCTGCGGTGGATACAATCAATTGAGAGAGCTAGCGATCAAGCGAGCTTCCAGAACGTGGAACGTGAGAACGACTTGACACGGAGGTAGAGCATCCTGCCGGTTGACTCAGCTCCGTTCACTATGGGACGGGGTAGTGGACGGGATCTTTTGTCATGTCGCGAGGTCAACTTGGGTCTAGTGGAGTGAACAACTACTTACCAATACATGTGTGGATTTTAATGTAAACAGCTTAATTTTAAATGGTATTTTCAAGGGCTTCTTGCACTGCCGCACTAGGGAGTGTGATTTCTGTAGTGCAACCATCTTAATTGACACCCGTGCCCCAGATGAGCGCCCTAATAGTATTTTTATACGAATCGCAAGCGATAGACGCTTGACAACACTTCAGCATGATGTGTATATGTACCCACGCTGCTGGATATGATTTCGGATTGACTACGGGTTATTATTTTGGCCAACTTCTAAGGCTTGACAGAATACAAGTCAGATACCCACTCATTCCCAATGCCTTGGGGCCCTGACTTTTGCCCCCGATGCCTCTGCCCTCAATATTATGTACCTACCGCATACAGTTTTCCCCACTCCTTTTTTATAGAAATCATTGCATTTGCCAAAGAACTAATTAAAATTGCATGAATATTCAAGTTGGTATTTTACGTCTCATGGTCCCAGTTGACTGATGGACTGAGATCCTACCATCTGATTCCACTGTCTGCTAGACACCCACTGCGGTCTGAGGTATTATCTCATTGCGGATCCAGAGTGATCCTTATAAAGCGTGGCCGTGTCTAGAACAGTGCCATTGGCGCTGGCTAATGTGATCCAAAGAGCCAGGTTAGGAATAGAGCTTGAATCCGATACATGGGATGCTTGAGAAGACTCACCAATAAAGTCCTGTGTGATATGGGTACAGTTGTGAACAGTAAAGCGACTCCATCCATAAACTTTGTCAATTACCTTGACTGTATAGTTCTCCAACGGAGTATTCGGGGACGACAAGCCTTCGAAGTGACCAGCAGCACCATTTACAAGATACCACGGAGCGGAAGGATTATCCAGACCTTTTGGATCAGGGACCCCATTGTCGATAGGCGCCAATCGTTCATAAAAGTGTTTGTGACCAAAAAGAGCAATATCAACATTATACTCCAGCAAAATTGGCTCAAAAGCCGCCTGGCACGAGTCGCACTTCCTATCGTCAACATACCAAGGGCGATGGCCGGCGACAATGATCCAAGGTGTCTTCTTGCGGTCAACGGAAGCAAGGTCTTTCTTCAGCCACTCAAGTTGCGTGCCGTTAGGCGCGAAGGGGCCAGCATTCTCCGCGGCACTTCCGCCAGGAAGGTCTGGGGCATCAGGAAACTAGGTAATCAGCAGGAGGATCCCGAAGTGTATGCACCAGGGTCCAGACTCACATCGGTCTCGGTGTTGAACTGAACGAAATGTACCATACCATAGTCCCAGGAGTACCAAAAGTTTTCGAGGCCTCCGGACTGCTCAGAGGGCATGCGGAAGTGATTTCGGAAGCCGGTAAAGTTGGTTTGGCCCTGCATGCAGATGCTCTCAGTGTAGGAACCGGTGCCTCCGTTATCACAGTTTGCCTCGTGGTTGCCTGGGTGGTTGCATTAGTAGCCCTTCAAGCCATTGGATTGATATGGACCCCGCTGATCCGTGGAGTGGTATAGAATTACCTGGGCCAACCATGTACGGGCGATCCATGGTAACATTTCCTGCCATCTCATTGTAGAACGCGTTCAAGATGGCCTCATATACTGCAGCTCCGCCCTTAATTGTGGTATTAGGCAAGAAGCCATCAATCTCCTCCTTGAGCCAATCATCGGCGTAAGCGAGATCACCGTCTAACCAGCCCTTTCGTCAGTGCTACTGTAATAGGAAATGAGAAAAGCGACTGACCGTGCCACATAAACTCAAATTGGTCCTTGAACTGGTTCAAAGACTGCATCGTAGTGATTTCATTAGGGCTAAGAGCGTCCTTCTGTTTGTTATCGGTCAAACCCAAAGGACCGATGGTTCCCAGGTCGCCGAAAAAGGCAAAAGCGTATGGGCGAGGGTTTCCCGCCGGCAGGCTCGTCTTGAATTGATGACGGTCATTTTCATCAGCACAGTGCACAGCAAAACTGTATTCTGTGTCCGGCGCGAGATTGTCGATAAACACATGGTTGCTATATGTGGACGACGTGGGATACGTGACCGACACCTGTGAGAAGGCAATTTGATCGAGCCGCGAGCCTTGTCCATATCGGACAGTGGGGAATTGAAGTTTCGTCGCTGTATTCCAGCTGATCGTCATGCCACTGTCACCCGCATAGTTGAAATGCAGCTGTTCTGGTGCCGTCTCATCGCCCTGACAGCCAAAGAAAACATCCTTAAAGCTCTCAGGCAGACGGGCGGCCTGTCCAGCAGCTGCAAGACCAAGTACGAAGAGAAGTGCTTGCGACGCCATGGTGAAGTGAAACTGTCAGTGGAAATCTTAAGTGAATCCTTTCATTGCTATTAGCGGCAATATAGATATTTATAGCAGAATCTCCGAGAGCAGATACTGCCATTCCCATTAATTATACTTGAGAATCCTATTATCATCCTTGTCTCCTGAAATCCTATTAACGTCGTTGTTTTCTGCACGTGGAGTACTCTAAGCTTTCCACCAAGAGTGCTTAGCTTTTCCTTGCAGCGCTCAAACCCCACGCTCCCCAACCAAACTCAGGTGTGCGTGGGGACTAGCTGTTACCGAGATTTGTTTTGTTCGGAAGTGCTGGTTCAGTGGGGCCGCGGAAGTGGGTTATTAGTGCCTACGTAAGCGACCCCCACCTCCCGGTGAGGGTGCGCTGCACCGGTAGGCCCATTTTCACCAGTAGGCCTAATTTCATGATATTCAGCTAATTATCACCGCGCTGGGTTCGGATCGAGGTAAAAAAGGTGGCAGTGTCCGTTCCTTAAACATACCACTCAGCCTACTCGGAATTTAGAGACTAGAAGACTCATCTGGCCGACAAAAAGACTTTTGAGGGGAATTGATAGTTACTCGCTCATTGCCTTGCTTACTCCATATCGATGGCCTGTGAAGTTGTGTAACTTTGCCATCCGGGAACTATTCCTTGCCGCAAGCACTCTAAGCTCAATTATTGGATCAAACCCTGCTCACTTTGTTGCCTTGCCCTAGTTAGCGAGGACAACGGGTAGAGCTGACATACCACTTACTTAAAATGGCAGTTGTACTTGGTTTATTTTTGAGTTTTATTCTATTTTTCAAGGGGAAGGGGGTGCAAATCAATTTTCAATAGCCAGGTTTCTGCGTCGGCTCTACACTAAACGATCATTTCACAATGCACCTTTTTTAAGCTTCGGGAACTATTCTTCTTATCAATTTCTATTGCGATAAGGGAAGAAGCAGCAAGAAAGAGGAAGAGTTACTGTACTAGGGGTCAAATCAAGAAACCAGGCGGGGCAATGATTAGGAACTAAGTGGCCATTTTCACTGCAAAACCTTCGGAGGGATCAGATCCTCCACCAACCTGTTATTAGTCCATCACAGCCTCATATAGTCCTACGCTATATAAAATTTCGCACCCTAAATTTCTATTGTCCGCACAGTTCTTGAATTCAACCACTAGAATCCTTGATCATCCAAGACATGGATGGGGGCGGTAATATCATTCTATATCCAATGTAATATATTTCCAAGGGGTCCAGACTGGACAAGCCATGAGCTAGTCTTCAACAGATAATTGTTCCTGCCTAGATGATCACTTTATTGGCGCTTCAGACAAGGCTGACTTGTCTCTGTGGGCTTCCTCAACTCTACAAACTAACAGTGTACGGAAAGTGTATGAGCAACTTTCTAAAAAGATTCTCAGCTTAGGGTTAACTCAGGCTCTAGGAGGTTTTGTCGTTGAGGAGCGTATAATGAAGATGAGGGACAAATTTAACATATAAAAGTCCCTCAATTGCGTCTTTTCGCTTATATAGCAATATCATACTCTCTATCTTTATTTCAGTAACCGTGATCCCCATCTACTCAGCCTGGATTACTCTGTCGGGTCTGACTCTTGTTGTAGCTGATACTAAATGAACCCCCAAAGACTTTGACTAGGGCAGTCTCATTTTCAACGCCACAGTCGCAAGTCGCCTTTGGATGAACAGAGATGGTGCTTACTCAACCACAGACTTCTCGCTGCTCCCTCCCAGACTAACATCCCATCAATGCAATGCGGTCGGAAACTCCTATGCTGCTTTCCTGGTTATTCTTGGCTGGGCCTGGAGAGGGGCGTAGCTGAAAGTTTTGCTGTGTCAATGTGAATTTAATCTTATAACCTCAAGACAGTGGGAGTATCCTCCACGTGGCTCGTTGGCGCTTTCTCTTCATCATCGGTCACTGATGCCCGGACTTCGCGCTTCTCTGAGCCCTCAATCTCGCCTGCTTCGACATAATCCACGCCTCCAAAGATCTTCTCCATCCGCTCGAGAGAAATGCCCTTCGTTTCCGGGAGAATCAAGTAGACAGATAGCTGGGAATTGTTTAGCTGTATTCCAAAATGAAAATCGGCTATATCAAGCTTACCCCGGCAATCATATTGAGGCCAAACAGGAGCCAATAGCTCTTGCCCCCAACTTCAGCATTGAACGATGGCCAAGACTCCGTCAGCAAGATGAGCCAGCAGGTTTGGCCGAGCATCGACAGTCCAAAGCCCTAGAATGAAAAATGGTCAGCCTTTTTTTTGTTTTATTTTTCCGTAGTCAACTCCGACTCACCTTGTCTCGAACATGCTGGGGAAAAATCTCCGAGACAATTGCAGGTGGGATGGGACCATTGGACCAGCAGTATGTCAAGCCGACAATGAATAGCATGGCCACCTCCACGATAGCAGCCGCTCTGTTCCCATTGGAAGGAAAGGCGGTGCAGAGAGAAGCCATGACCAACAGCGCCAGTGTCTGGATCGAGAAGCCGGTCAACAGAAGACCTCGTCGACCAAACCGATCTACGGTGAAGGTGTTGACCAGCACAATGAGCAGCTGTAGGACGGATTGGATGCCATTGATAGCCAGTGCTTGCGAACCAGCGTCCCATCCGAGACTTTCATAAATAAGCGTAGCATACATGGTGAGCGACGCGATACCGCCACACTATACATAACCGTGTCAGTTCCCTTTCAATGTGTTCAACGTACAGAAATAAAATACCTGCTGAAGACCGGCGACATAGAATCCGTAGGCAAGACGCTTCCGCATACTCTTGTCTTTGAGAAGCCCAATATATCCCGGATCATATCGGCGACGGAAGTCATGTGAGGCAACCAACTCGTGGAATTCGGTACGGATGCGCTCATCCGTCGGGGATCCTGATCTCAGCCGACTCAAACCCTTCAAAGCGAGCTCGGGCGTCTCGGGGTACTTTTCTAGCAAATGCCGGGGGCTCTCGGGGTACAAGAACGAGACGCAGATGAAGGTGATGCCGATCGGGATCTGGATTATATTGGAGACACGCCACGCGATGTTATAGGGGGACTTGTGGAAGGACATTCCGTAGCCAGCCCAAAAGGCTATAAGAGTGCCCAACTGATAGCCAAACTGTGACACAGTACCGACAAAACTGCCTCGAAGCTTTGTGGGCGCACACTCGGCCACGTATAGATTGGTTGCGATGTAGACGCAACCGAATCCCAGACCGCTAAAAGCAAGTCAGCATACTTTCCGTACTACCGATCCAGAGAGCTCACGTTAGGAGTCGGCCCAAGATTAAAACACCAAAGCTGTTTGGAACGACTTCAACTATTCTATATCGGTGTCAGTCAACTTCTCTAGACATCCCAGATGATGGTTTCGTACACTCCAATGATCATAATGCAAATGGAGATCCGCAAAGCCCACAGACGTCCCAGCCAGCTAGCGAGTGTACCACCTAGGTAGATTTGGGCCACGCCTGATCAAATATCATGGTCAGATGAGTTCAAACAAGCCAACCTGGGAAGCTCAACTACTTACCGGTCATCGCCCATGGGATCACAGCTACCAGACCGGACTTGGCGGCATTAATACCGTAGTAGTGGATGAACTGTTCATCGGCCAAGATGACTGTCATGATGCCAGCATCGTATCCGTTAAAACAGGTCGAAAAGACCATGCCGTACAGCAACAATGCCGCGAAGCTAAAGTGGACATTAGCCGAGTTAGCACCCCAGGAGTCTTGCTGAGGACTCGTACCGGTCATCTTTAGGAAGAAACCTCTCCAAAAGACCCATTTCAACATGAATTATGAGCGAGGTTCCCAAATGTGAGAACGAGATACATTTTCATGTGCTTTTGACACGCGATCTGCCTTGGCGGTGGTATATATGTACCAGCAATGCGACCGGAGGATCGGGACCCCACATCTGGGGGCCAGAGCCTGTCTGGAGTGCGTGCGGATCCCCAGAATTTCAGAGCTTAAGCGGTACCAGATGTGGGGTTTCCCAAGGCCGTAGCAGCAGCAAACGACAAGCTCAACGCCTTGTCGGTGCAGGGTATGGTTCCCCCCGCCGGAGCGACTCCGCCGGAGCGACTCCACCGGAGCGACTCCACCGGAGTCTTGCCCTGCGGACGTCCCGCTCGGAGTATACACTCAAGCACCGTCGGAGAGCCTTCTCGGGTTCCCCAGGCAGGCAACTGTGGAACGGGATCGCTCAATCTCCGATCTTGCATTTCCGGTGAGGGGCTCCCAGATCCGAGGCACGTATAAGGGATGCGGGTTTGCGAAAGGTCTAATGGAGCTTTCCTCTTTCCTCTTCCCGTTTCCAGATGAGAACAGAACTGGGACAATATGGAGTACCCACAAGAGAGTTTCGTTGCGACGACATTCGCGGAGGACTCATTTTGGGCACGTCGTCGTGAAGTGGTGCGAGTTCGAACATTGCGGCATCAACTTCAGATGCTCAAGCGGACTGGTAGATATGATGCGTTCCGTCTCAAATGGCATCCTAGCTACTCAGACCCTCCCACGGTCTATCCGATTCCGAACCATCAATTCTGGGATTCCGATATTGCCAAGTGGATCGAAGGTGCCTGTTACTTGCTCACGGATCATTTCGACGACGAGATCGACGCAGCAGTCAAGGAACTAGTGCATATGATTCAAGAAGCGCAGCACGCCGACGGCTACCTCAATATTCATTATTCTGTCGTTGAGCCGGGGAAGCGCTTCACCAATTTGCGAGACATGCATGAACTGTATTCCTTCCTATGCTGCCTCTTCTGTGTCCGTGAATATTGACAAAAAATGTTTACTACAGTTATAATGCAGGCCATCTCATTGAAGCCGCCCTCGCTCACAGCCTCTACTACAAGAACGACGACATGCTGTCGCCAATTCTCAAATATGTGGATCTTCTGGCAGCGACTTTTGGGGCTCAGGAAGGCCAACTCCCCGGGTATCCTGGTCACCCCGAGATTGAGCTGGCTCTCCTGCGCCTTTATAAAGCCACAGGCTTGTCAAAACATCTTCAGCTGGCCCAATTCTTCATCGAAGAGAGAGGAAACCCCCGAGGTGGAAAGGAAAAACGGCATTACTATGACGTGGAGGCAGAGGCCCGCGGTGAAAGTGGACACGACCTGCCCATGTACTTCCCCGCTGCAAGAAGCTATTGGTACGAGTCTACTACGGGCCCCAAAATGGATTGTATTGAATCATTTAATGAACTTTCCAAGGTATCAACAAGCACATGCACCAATCGTCGATCAAAAGACAATCGAAGGGCACTCAGTCCGTGCTATGTACCTCCTCACAGCAGTCGCCGATCTAGTCCGAATCAATCAGCCTACCAGTGGAATCGGGGCAAAATTCCTGCCTGCTGTACACCAGCTGTGGTCCAACATGGTAGAAAAGAAGTCATATGCTACGGGTGGCATCGGGTCCGTGAAAAAGTGGGAAGGCTTTGGGATTGACTACTCCCTACCCCAAGGCACTGACGAAGGCGGTTGCTACGCTGAGACCTGTGCTGCAATTGGGGTCATGATGCTAGCTGAGCGGCTGTTGCAGGTATGGCTTACCTCGCAAAATTTTTATAATGCGGCAAATACTAAAAAGGTATATTAGGTGGAGTTAGACAGTCATTACGCGGATATCATGGAACTCTGCCTTTACAATGCAGTTTTGACAGGTATGAGCTTGGATGGAAAGGCCTTCACTTACGTCAACCAGTTAGCTTCCTCGGACCAAGATATCTCGCAGCGCCATGAGTGGTTTGAATGCGCTTGCTGTCCGCCCAATGTCACTCGAACTCTGGGCTTCCTTGGTGGCTATCTTTGGAGTCACACTCTGAAGGACCAAAGTGCTGTGGTCAATGTGCATCTATATACTTCAGCCACTTTGAGTCTCAAAGTATCACGGTCAACAGTAAAAGTCCAGCAGAGAACTGATTGGCCGTGGAATGGTGATGTGAATTTTGATATACGGACTGAAGGACCACCGGTTGATCTGCGATTACGGCTGAGGATTCCTGGCTGGGCGAAATCATGGGAGGTAAGAAGCTCCTGGATGATTCTCACTCAGGCGTGTTTCTTTTCCCGGAGCTAATCAGTGTTAATTAGGTTACCCCTCGCCCCGAGCAGCTGGATGTCCGAGACGGATATCTGTATTTGAGCACAGAGTGGCTGCAGCAGAATCCACAGTTCCGATTTTCTTGTCCCATGCAAGCACTCGTGGTCCGACCCCATCCTCTAGCTATGCAGCCCGTGGCATATGTTACACGGGGACCAATTGTATATTGTGTTGAGGATGCTGATCACCCATGGGAGCAGCATCATTTCAAGGTAACGCAACCGGCCAGACACGTAAAATGGATCAAGAGCGAGGTGCTAAGGCATGAAATACAGAGGACCATATTCGATTCCACAGCGCCTTTGCGGGAAGAACAGCGGTCTCAGCCTGACCGATATGTGGCCATTATCGCTGAAAATGGCGTTGCAGGGGAGCTAGATACGTCGGCTTGGAATAGACAAATTGCGGTAGAATCTCGGAATGCGGTGGTTGGGGAGCGGAGAAACTTGTGCTTCATTCCATATTAT
The DNA here is from genome assembly GCF_028974065.1 of Penicillium cinerascens. NCBI lineage: Eukaryota > Fungi > Ascomycota > Eurotiomycetes > Eurotiales > Aspergillaceae > Penicillium > Penicillium cinerascens. The sequence continues at coordinate 4,954,287 of NW_026695298.1, read as the reverse complement.
TTGCGAGCTAACCGGGGAGGACAAGGGCAGATGAGAGTCGGTCTACGGGTTGTATAGATTTACCAGTGTCATTTTAGGTATATATCACGGAAGCTCCCACTGAGTAGTATATGTGCAAGCGATACTACTGTCGACCGTGAAGTGACTTACGTTAGATACTAGCCTGAAAAATGAGGCATATATCCTTCATTCCTTATCTAATCGTGACTACAGGTCAGTGCACCTAGGGTCGGAGGTCGCTGCACCTAGGCACGTGACGGTATGCAAACACCTACAAACAAAATTTCACTTTCTGTTGCAAAGCTTTTCGCCTTACATTACCTTACATTCTCTATCCACTAATTTTTTCTTCAATTTACCATACCTTACCCTTTACATTATTTCACTATGCAATGTGATTCCGAGAGACAACTAAGACAATAGACTAGTTATTAACTAGTTCTCTACCACTCTTTAAAAGCTCTAGCTCTACTTTCAGTTTCTGATTTTCTAATTCCAACTTTTCCCTCCTTAATCGCCGTTCCTCTATATCATCCTCTATCTCTTGGTGCCTTCGCTTAAGCTCAAGGCTTTTAAGCTCAGTATATTGATCGTCATTAGACGCATTTACCGTAGCAGTGCGACGGGGATTGAATCCGCTTGGCTCAGGACTTGCGGGGGTTCTATAAATTAGTTAGCAACTAGTAGGTAACTAGTTAAGGGCACGTACTGAGAACGACTTTGAGAGCGATTTAGCGTAGATACTCTAGATCTTGACCCTCTAGGTGTCTTTGACCTATACCGACCAACGATAAAACCTAAAGAGGAGGCCTCCCAGAGAATCTGATCGTCGATATCATCTTGGTCCTTTTGCGCTTTGTCTCGATCGTTCTGCTCTTTTTCCGCTTTTAGTCTTTTCCGCTCTTCGCGCTGTATACTATTACTGAAACGAGTCTCCATATTATCAGCGTGATAGCCATAATGGATACCAAATCTCTCTCGAATAGAGAATTGATCGATGTCTCGCTGATCAAGGAATCGTGACCTTATAACTAGTTAGAGGCTAGTTTCTAACTAGTTATATTGAACTTACTTCATCACTGCACCTAAAAGAGTGTCGTAAACCCCGAGAAAGTACGATTTCCAATGGCTTTGCTCAACAGCATTCGTATGAGGCCGAAATCTCTGAAAGAATTCAGGGTTTATACCCGAGCAAGCCTGACATAAACCAGCAGCAATTACTGGATATCTCTTATGCTGAACCCAGCCTCGTAGGTTTGGGTCGTGGTCTAGATAACTAGTTAGTAACTAGTATTTGACTAGTTAATATTTTTACTTGCCCACGATCAAGTTAAGCAACGTGTGATAATCGCTTGAGGATTGACAGGAAAGTAGATCAGTTAAGCGTCGGCGGGCATCAATATGAGAGCCATCTAGCCTATTAGGGTATATCTTAACTACCGTTCGTATAAAATGGATAGCACAGAATATCATAATATAAGTTAGCTGCCAGTTTCGAGGACGTCTATAGGGGTCTTGGTCTTGGAGGAAATCTCCTAAACCTTAATTAGTTGTAACTAGTTAGAGAGTAATTTGTAACTAGTTATAATAATAACTCACCACACATCTAATTTAGACACATATCACCAACTATAGCCTTGATACCTTCACCATGAATGGAAAAGAACTTGACGGGTCTCTGAATAGCCTGGGACACTAGTTCAAACACTCGTTGAAAGATGAACTTATATACCGTAGGGTTTTCCTGGTCCGTGAAGACACGGAATAGTGTCATAACTAGAGAACTAGTTAATAAGTAATTAAAGACTAGTCAAATAGACCTCCACGTACTCTTTCCATGGTCTAGTAGCATCGTAGCAAAAATGACCTCGTTCATCACCCCTTTCACCCGTTTGTAAGACATATCAACTTCAATAGCGTCAAGAGATGCGAGAAATACCATCTATACATAGAATGCACAAAAGATATATGTCCCATGGGTAGTGTGGTAGGTTTCGCGGACGTATTGCTAAGTAGAACTAGTTAGAAACTAGTTTCAATCTAGTAGTAAATTAGTTAATACTATACCTTCAATGCTGGATCAACTCGAACTTGATAACGGACACCAACTAGATTTTTTCCTAATGGGTAGTGTAACGCTCGCTGTTTCCAAATCATAGCTGCAATTTTATCACTCTTAGCGAAGCTAGAGTGAATCTAAGATAGCGTAAGACATTGCTTTTTCTCGCAGAATTCGCGGAGCGCAGGACTTCGAAGAAATGTGCCTTAAAATTTAGTTAATAACTAGTTATTAACTAGTTGTATTTCATTATACTCACTTAGTGTTAGGTCCGGGTTCATATTCCTACAAATAACATCAAGAACTTCGCTTGCAATTGACCATGGAGCTTTCGTAGGTGGTGGCGGTGGATGATTATGGACCCCACGTAAGTAGAAGATAGCATATGGGTGAGACCTTATATCGTATGGGATAAAGGTGTAGAAAACGACGTCGCACGTGCCATGATCTTGGATAGAGCCTTGGCCCTGAGGATGGATCATTCCTATTACTAGTTAGAAACTAGCTATATAGTAGTTGATAACTAGTTCTTGCCGCATCTTGTCCTTCGAGAGTTCTGTGGCTCGATAACACCGCATGTTTTCGAGCTTGCTTCAAAGGTGGTACTTAAGAGACTCTTAAGAAGCGGTATATCTATCGAGTTCTCTTTCGCAACTAGAGACTGATGGAAATGCTTTTTATGATTCTCCCAGGTTGCGTTAAAACACCCAACATAATAGCTAGTAACACCACTAATGTTCTAGTAACTAGTTAATAAATAGTTTGGCACTAGTATTCCTAAAATGAGCGAGCTTACCTGCTTATCGTACGTGCCAAAGGTAGGCCGACAACTTTCAGTTTGCGCTTTACAAGCTCTCTCTGTAGTAAACTTCCCCTGGATCGCATAGTATAGACTAGTAAAGTATTAGTGATATCGATTATAGCGTAGAACTAGTCTTTAACTAGTTCTTAATTAGTTTACCTACGCTGTACTTGCGCGCTGAAGTAGCCCAAAATCCTCGGTGTGCTCTATCCGTCGCCTGGCTTGAGCGATCTTAGTGAAAAGCGCCTCATCCGCGTAAAGATGACCCATTCTAGCAAGCTCTGGGTCAAGGAATTCGCAGCGCTTAATACTAGAGCATGTATATCGTTTTTTCTCTGTTGGGCAGCTAAGATACGTATTAAAAACATTTGATGTTGCACCTTTGCCTTTAAACGAGTACTGGATCTATACCGGCTATCTAGTTAGTAACCAGTTAATAACTAGTTTAAAGGCGACCCCTACCGATTTAAGTGTGTCTTTCGCCTGGTGGGGCTTAATATTTTCGAGGTTCACCACTAGACTGCGCCAAAACCCGCGCCAACCCGAACCCAACCCAACCCGAACCTAACGTAATTCACAAGCGAGCGGCCCACACAAGCGAGCGGCCCACCTCAAAACACCATAGTAAATGCGATAAATAACAACTTGATATATCCACAACTATAGCTTCTCGTAAAGTCTTTCTGTATAAATATATTCTTTATATTGGGTCTGGAGTATTTTGAAGGTCTCGAAAGTTTTCAAGATGTAGTGGATTGAAAACATATATTTCAAGCTTAGAGAGCTTAAATACATTGTATTTTATGGTAAACGTAGTGATATGATAATTAAATTATCCCAGACCCCTAAATTAGGCTATTTTTGCTATAAATTAGTGAATTACTGAAAGCTAAATAGAATAAACTTGTAGTTGTTGAAATATTGTGTTCTTAAATATCGCATTTACTATGGTGTTTTGAGGTAAGCCGCTCGCTTGTGTGAGCCGCTCGCTTGTGAAATACGTTAACCTATTTAGGTGGGTCCTTATCTTAGCATTATTTATGAAGTATTAGTCTGTATTTTTAGGTATTTGACTTATAAGAAAGGCCTCTTTCTATGACTATAGTGTGTGATGTAGGGCTAATGAATTCCTGAAGCTATAGCACTAATTTTCTGATGGCCGTCAGAAAATAGGGTTATTAAGCTATGGTACTGGCTTTTTTGACGGCCGTTAGAAATTGAGGTTTAATTAGTTTATAATATTAATCACTAATGATATGCCTATTACTTATCCTCTTGCCGAGGACGCTTACGCGATCTTTTAGATACGCGGCGTGCCTAAGTGCTTTCTAATTAAGGGAGATCTACCTCATCGTTATCACTATTATCTGGCTGCGGAAGCTCCTCTTCGTCCTGATCCTCGCCCTCTTATGTATCCTATTCTTCATTATCACTAATTGGATCTAGCTTAAACTGATTAGGCGTATACTCTCTCTCTTCTTCTTTGCTCGCTTTAATTTCATTAAGAGTGAAAAACTCTTTCAAAAATGTAAAAGAGTCTTCCTAGAGGTCGAACCTTGATATATAAAGATATATTATTAGTTCCTAGATTGTTGTGCTATTTAAGCGTCCTCGGCGATAATAATAGATATCCCGCGCCGTATTAAATAGACGTTTAACTCTAGCACTAGTTACTAGGATTGAAAGGATATCTTAGGTAAGGGTAGTAATAGCTAGAAAGCGGTGTTAATTCTCCTTCCAAAATGGGAGGGGTGAGATATTAATAGTATCTATTATTGATTAGGAAGAGGAGAAAGCGAGAGAAGATAAAGAGACATATCGCTATTAAGATATTGAACTACCTCGTCCTTAGGCGACGATAGTTAGCGTTTGCTTCCACTAAGTATTAAATTAAGACGTGAGCCTACTTAGGTTGACGCCTAAGAGATAGGGAGGCCTTACTAAGAATAAAGACGCTCTTAGTAGGGAGATAGAGCCGTCTTAAAGCTCTTTTGATATTAATCGCGCTATTAATCGTCCTAATCGTTTATAATAAAGAACTAAAACTTATTTACTAGCGCGAGTATTGTTCTAACCGTATAAAGATCCCCTTGGATTATATCCATCTACTGATAATAGCTAGCGAGCTTCTCACGCGTAGCCTTAAGCGCCTTACGTATTATCTTTTTCTAGGGAACTTTTTTCCGTGTAAGCTAGTCCATTGACCGCTTAAGGTGTTCAAAAAGCTTGTTGTAAATTCGAAACATATAATGAGTAGTAGCGTCCTTCGTCTTTAATAGCTTAAGGGTAAAGTCAAAGAATGGCTGCGTGATCTATAGAAGGTAGTCAATCTAACGCTATTTATCTATATTAAGCACTAGGTCAGTCCGATCATATTTAATACAAAAGGGATTAAATATTAATTAGAGCCGCTTTGCTCGTCGAAGCATTAGAAATATAGAGTTCTAGCGTGTTTTGATATCCTACAAGGGCATAAGCTTAGTTACTTTAGTCTAGAGCTTAGAAAATGCATCACGACGCTAAGGGCTTACATTAATATAGATCGCAAGGTTACGAACCTATTTAAGATAGATGATTAGTATAGTGAGAGAAGTGAGAGAAAAGTGAGAGTTATTTACCTTATTTAATGTCCGAGTAATATCCCGCTTCTTTGTCTTTGCATTCGTATAGGCAAGCTAAGACCGCTTAGTCGTCCAACGTATCTCGGTTATATCGTTTATAGGCTCCGCTTTTATCTATCTAAGTAGCTTATTTAAGCTTAGTTAGATAACGTATACAAGGCACGGAACTCGAATAATAGTGGTTGTATCCGACAGCGACTACTATAAGGTATTAACTAATATATTATTATTCGATGTATTATCGGCCGTTATTGTAAGTACTCGGTCCTAAATCTAATGCTATATAAGTATATCTAGGAGTATAGCGCTAAGGTTCTCACTAGAGTATATTCCGGAAAGTGGTTGAAAGCTAAGTAGAACCTCTTAATACTACTAATCTTCGTCGATAAAATAGCTAGTGATGGCCATAAATGCTTAAGAAAAAGAAGATGTCCAACAATTAAGGGCGATTGATATCTTTATATAACTAGGGAGCTTTCGTAGGATGCTTTAGTGCCGTTCCTTCACTATAGTTTATAGGCGACGACGAATAGTCTTTGCGGAAGGGATCTCAAGGCTAGAAGGGGCGCGTTGAGCTATTTAAATTAGGTTATAGAACTTAGGATACTCAATAACCGAAAGGGAAGATATACGACTATAAGGAAGGTAAGTAGCTTCTCTTCCTAGGCCTCTTGGGTGAACCGTTTATTTATAGATTAGGTATACTTCTATTCAAAGTATTATATTTATTAGCGATTTCTAAGGTTATATCTTTAAATATAATAGAACTCACTATATCCTGTAGAAATCTAATAATACTAGCCCCTTATTGAATATTCCTCGCGCGTTGTTGATATACGGTGATGCGAAGATGCTTTATCAACGTAGATATACTATATCGATTCGTGCCACTAGGAGTCCTAGTGAAAGATAGATACTTAAGGATTAGACCGCAGCGCTTATATATAACCTTAGGCTAGCTATTAGAACTCTCTACTACTTAATCAAAGTGCTACTATAAGTCCGCTAAATAGCTAGTATCCCAGCGGATTTTACTAGTCTTTCTATAGTCAGTCTCAATCCACTAGTCCACCCACTTAGTATATATTATACAATTATAAAGCACGTAGTTCTTCCTTCGATTAGGGCCAACGCGCTTTAAAGCGGATAGAATTAATAGGCGAGGCTACGGCCAGATAAAGTCTTAATCAAAAGGGTCGAATATTCGCTAACTGCTAGAAGGCTTAGGGGTAAATAGTTATAGGGGATCCAATGCGAGGTACGGAACACTATCTATATTATCATAGAGAGATGACAAAAATATATCAGAATTCTGACTTTGAGACATAATATCACGAGGTAGGGGAACAGTAAGGGATAAGTGAGAGTAGAAGTGAAGGCTTACTAAAGGACATTTATAGAAGTCAAGCGCTAGATATAGTAGACTCATCATTTTATTACTATCTTAGACTAGAAGAGTCCTATAATTAGTGGATAGTAGGAATATTAAGTAGAGTATAACCCGTAGAACCCATTTAAAACCCACGAAACCCACCGATAACCCACAAAACCTATCCAGAACCTATATATAACCCACGAAACCCATCTAGAACTTGCATATAACCTATGCCTAACCCGCGAAAGTATATTTAGCCCTCAAAATTTTACAACTTGATTCTAACTTACTACGTTTAATCCTATTTTATAGACACCACACCTAAATAAATTACGAATAGACTTATATTTATAATAAAATAAAGTATAAGGACTAATTTAATAGGAGGAAATAATAAAATTAAAGGTATATATAAGATAAAATAATAAAAGCAAGACGTTTCCTCTAAAAGGTACACCACCTTTATTATATATTAGATATATATTTCTATAGAATAGAAAGGCCATTCTAACATTCTCACGCTTCCACCGTAACCCTTTAGACGGATCCTACTAAATATATATAAATAACTAATTACTGATATTAATTAATTAATATATAGAGGAATTTCATTTTATTTCAAGTGATTAGAGCCAAAGTCAATAACTTAGGAGGACTATGACCAGAACATATATAAATAACAGTATTTAATTAAGATGAATCAGCCGAATTATACACGCCAAGACCAGGATTTTATGTAAATTCGGGTCAAGATGGGTTATTTGCGGGTTTTCAAATCTAAATTTGTAACCCGCTGGGTTGGGTTCGGGTGCGGGTTGAAGGTCTTGACCCGCATTGCGGGTTATGGCGCAGTCCATTCACCACGTATGCGTACCCAGCGTTATGCGTTTGTGGATACTCAGGTAGCAAGGCCACATGCTCAATAAATGCTGCTGATATAGTATGTGTTGATCGATCTGTTAAGGGCATTGGAAGAGGGTCAGGGTGCTAGAGAAATAGTTAGAAACTAGTTGGTGAAGAGTTGTATGTTGTCAATGCAGATATATATTTACGTCGTTTGGGTCTGGAATCGATGCGTGACGATCTTGGAGATCACCCTGCTCCCCGAATTCAAAGGCGTCGTCGGTCGGTTCAGGTGTAGGGTCAAAACGTATAAGATCATGGATCATCCGATGCTCATAGTCCTTCCAGATAGGTTGATTACTATTCGCCATAGTGATAGTAGTGATAGTGAGGAATAGAAAACAAGCCAAAACAAATACAGTATGTAGGTAAAATACCTTATTACCATGGCATACAATGATTAGTAAGTAGGAATGCGAGATGGGTGCAGTGAGCTCAGAAAAGAAAAGTGGGGCTAGGTGTAGCGAGCTTTCGGCCTAGGTGTAGTGACCTGTAATCTGTATCTAATCGTGACTATAGGTGACCACAAGGGAGCATCTAGGTGAGTATAAGTGTCACATAACTTTGGCCCCCACTTTCTGGGAAAACGTAAATCCTTTGTAATTTTGGAATTACCCTTACGGAATTACTTATCCGGAATCTTCCTTCTATAATCCTTCTATAAAACTAGATAATATCTAGTTCTCTTCTTCACTATCCTTCTCTTCTTCACTATCCTCTCTACTATCCCCACTATCTCCACTATCTCTAAAACTATCCTCTAAATTAATAAATAGCTAGTTCTTATTATCTCTATTATCTCTATTATCTTCATCATTATTATTATTATAGCCTAAGTTAAGAAAAATATAAGTTTACTACTTCTAAAGTGGTTTTAGGGTATTTAAACTAATAGATTTATAGCTAGACTTCTAATATTACCTTGACCTATCGAAGGTAGATCTAAAGCTCCCTTCTCTCACTAAAGACGTTAGTTTACTAGTTCTAAACTAATTTTAGGCTATAAAGCTAATTAATATTATAGAATAAAGGCTATTATACTATCGAGGTTAGCGAGAGATACTATCGAGTTAAAGATTGTGGAAATACTATAAGTCTTTTAATTTTATTTTACTTTACTCCTTATTTTACTCCTTTCTAAACTAGTTACTAATTACTTTATAGACTCTCTTTACCTCTACTAATAACCTCTATAAGTATATTTAGAAGTAGTATCCTAAAGTATCTCTAACTAGCGAGGAATTTAGTGGTCGCCTTTACTAAGCTAATAAATTCTGTACTATCGATAAATGCTATAACTAATTAAGAACTAGTTAATTTAGATTTCTAAATAAATTATTAACTAGCTTATAGAGTTTTTTAATAAGATTATAGAGGCCTATAATAAGCGCGAGGCGGTAAAGGAAGATATTTTGTCTAAGCTTCCTCTTAAGAATAATTAATTAGTAAGTATTATAATATATTAGTTTCTAATTAGTTCTTCTACTAATATTCTTAGGTATATATTACTAAAATATATTAAACTATTTAATTAATAAAGCTTCCTATACCTTATAAGGTTTAAACTAGTTACTAACTAGTTTAGTCTACTACTATAATAAAGTTAAGGGCACTTATAAGTATTTTAGTCTTTTTATTAACCCTCATAATTAGTAAGGTTAGGAGTATATCCTATTAGAGGATAAGGCGTAGAGACAAGGTTTAAAACTAGTTTTTCTTATAGGTTTTACTTTTTTACTATTAAGCTTTAAGAACTAGTTTTAACTAGTTCTTTATAGTGTTTTCTATAGTTTTTAATTTTTATTTTTATTTTAAAAACTAGTTTTACCTAGTTCTTTATAGAGTTTTGGAGTTTTAGAGTTTTACTTTTTGCTTTAAGAATTAAAAAAAAACTAGTTTTAACTAGTTCTTTATAGTATTTTGCGTATTTTATATTTTTATATTAAGAACTAGTTTTATCTAGTTCTTTATAGTATTTTATATATTTTACTTTTTACTTTAAGAACTAAAAGAAACTAGTTTTAACTAGTTCTTTATAATATTTTCTATAATTTATATTATATATTTTTACTTTAAGAACTAGTTTTACTTAGGTTTTAAGTAGTTCCCTTTCTTTATCTACTCTAGTTACGTCGTAACGAGCTATCCTTCTAATTCTATCTTTATAACCCTTAGTTCTTATTTTTTAGTCTTAAGCTCTAACTACTAGCGCTTTATTTATCTTTCTTCTTAAGTATTCTCTATCTCCTAGCGCTTTTACTAAATTTCGAGCTCTTGAAGGTCGCTTAAATAATTATAATTTTATAAATTAATCGCTACTATATAACGAAGACGAGAACTTATAGATATACTATAGAAGTAGTTAGTAATTATTTCTTAACTAGTTTAAAACTAATTAAATATATACTAAGATTAGCTATATATAACCCTTCTAGAGCTTAATCGCTATAGTGTGGCTAACCTTAACTAACGTCTAATATTAACTATATAGTCTAACGATATAGCCTTAAGGAGGATTTAATTATTAATATTAAACTATATCTATACTTCTTTATATTAGTTAGCCTAATTTTCTACTTTTTCTCTTTTTCTAGCTTTACGCTAGAGATTCCTTCTAAAGTGGGCTTTAATATTATTAGCTTAATAGCGATAATAAATACTAAACTTCTCTTAAGTCTTAAGTTAGTCTAAATCCTATTAATTAAGGTATAATAACCTTTAATATTAAGTTAGTAACTAGTTAAGAATTAGTTTAGAACTAATATATACTTTATTATAGTACCTAATAACGAATTATAAGTTCTAAGAGTATAGGACTTATTATAGCTTTACTTAACTATATTTATATAAGGCTAGAACCTTAAAAAGAATTTAGGGCTAATACCTAAGTATACCTAGTATAGCCCTACTATAATAACTAGATATTTCTTATATCGAACCTAATATTTAAGGTCTAGCTTATACTCTAGTAACTAGTTAGTAATTAAGTATAAACTAGTTTAGGTAAGTAATTTATCTTTAATAAGATCTAGTAGCTTATAGTAATTACGTTTAGTCTTATATAGTAGTAGCCTATTTAGCTACTTATAGTATTCTATATAGGAGCTATTAGGTTGATTTAGGTAGATCTTTAATACTATTTATATAAAGTAAATAGCATAAAAGATTATAATCTACGCGAGATACTAAGCTAGAGATCGCCTATAGTGCTTAATATCTTAGTCCTAAAGGAATATACCTAAGCCTTTATATTAGTTAGTAACTAGTTTATAACTAAAGATTAATTAGTTAACTTACTAAGGATCTACTCTAGATATATATCGCTAATAATTACCTTAATACCTTTACTATATAGGTAGTGAAATCTAATAGGTCTCCCTATTAACCTTAATATAAGTTTAAAGACTATCTAGAAGATAAATTTATACTTTATAGAGTTCTCTTAGTTAGTGAAAACATAATAAAGCGTTATAACTAGTTCGAACTAGTAAGTAACTAATTATAAATTAGTTAATAGTAACCTTACTTACTTTTACTATAGTTCGTAAGTATTATAGCGAAGATTATCTCGTTAATATCCCTCTTTACTTATTTATAAGATATATTAACCTTAATAGTATTAAGCGTTACTATAAACTAGAGCTACTTTATAAAAGTATAGAAGATAAAGATCCCTTCTAAAATTTTATAGATCTCACGAATATATTCCTAGAGAGAACTAGTTAATGACTAGTTAAAAACTAGCTTTATATTAGTTAATTTACCTTCAATTTAGGTTTAACTTCTATTTAATAGCGTAGGCTAGCTATACCCTTACTAAAGGGGTAACTAAGCGCTTATTATTTCTAGAGTAATACTAAAACTAGACTTCGCCAAAGCCCACGATTGGGCCTAGAGTCCAGGCCCACGGCCCAACCCGCGTGGGCTTTAGGCTTAACCCTTTGGGCCCGAGCCTAACCCATAGCCCACTATGGGCCCCTAATGGGCCCCCTCGAAAGCCCAACTTTTTATAAAATTAAGGTCTTGGCGGTCATAAAGCTACTAATTCACCTAAATAAAATACTGTACCTTACGCCTGTTTTAGTCACTACTATAACTTCTTCAATATTTAATGTATTAATACCCTAAAATTAAGAGAAATTTACTAGTATTCTAATATAATAGATTCAGTAATAGTTTAATTACTAGATATAAGAGTAAAAGAATTATAGCCTTACGCTGTTAGTAGGATATTTGAGGAAAGGTGGGGGGTGGTTATAGGAATATATATTTAACATAACGTGGTTTAAATATATCTTTATAGATAATCTTAAGAAATCTTTATTACTTTACTTTCCAATGTACGCTTAATAAGTTCTAGAAGCTTTGGCACTAGTATTCTAATGACTATCAGAAAATAGAGTGCAATTCGATATAGTGTCGAATCGTATAAGGTATACTATAGTTTCTACTTCGATCCTTTACGGTTTAGGTTCTACGTGGTTCGATATTAAGATTAATTAGGCTCTAGATAGGCTTTTGCGGGCTTTTATAGGCTTCTATAGGCTTTCTATAGGCTTCTGCGGGCTTTCTGTGGGCTTTTATAGGCTTTTATAGGTTTTTTATAGGCTTTTATAGGCTTTCTATAGGCTTTTACTAGCTTTCTAGGCTTAACCCTCTAAAATAAGTAAGCATTAACTAATTATATAGTATTAACTAGGCTTAGTAGGCCTAGTTTCCGATATATTAATATCCTTAATTAATTATTGTTTTATAGGTCTATAGACGACTAGCGTCCTAAAGATTTTAAGTATATTCTACTTATACTATCCTTACTTTCCCCTTACCGTTTTTTTGCCTTATAGCTATATCTTAGAGTTAGAATTCTAAGGTTTTCTCTTTATCTATCTATAAGAGTGATATTAATAATATTATTTACCTTATTCCTAAGAACGCGTAGTTATTTACACCTAATCCTTCGAGTAGTTAGTAGATATTTAATTCCTTTAATACTAAGTTTCTTCGACTACCTCCTCTTCCTCCTATAATACCTCCCTCTCTTACCCTTATTAGTCCTAGTCGAAAGAAAGGCTTTACTCTCTATAATATAGAAATATATTCTAAGTAGGTGAATTAGTAGCTCGAGACTAGCTATAGGAAGTTAAGTAAGATATAATAGGACTTAGTTCACCTCTTAGATATCTAGAAGCAATTTTATTAAGTAGCTAATATCTCTAATAGTGCACTAAAGATTATATATAAACGCTATAGTTAGATTCTTAAGTATCCCTATTCTTTTAAGCTAGGGGGAATAGCTTAATATAGAACCTCTATAATACTAAGGTATATTAAAAGCGCTAGCTATCTAAGATCTTCTAATAATAGCGTATAGAAATCTAGCCTAATAAAGTTTATATAATTAAAGGTAAGTGATTATCTCCTGATTTTGATTTTATCTTACTCTCCCCTAGGGTTTAATAATAGCGAATAAGAAAAGCTTTATCTAAGAGGCTTAGGAAGAAAAGCTTCTTATCTTTCTTACTATTGCTCGTCTTCTATTTTAGCTTATTAAATATCCTAAGTTCTTTAGCCTTATTTAACTCGCCTAATCCACTCTATTAATACTAGATATTCCCTTCGCAAAGACTATTCGTCGTTAGCTATAAAGCTCTATTTAGCTAAGATAGTAGGATATCCTCTAAAAGCTTCCTAATAATATAAAGCTTTTAATTATATTTAACTACTAGACCTCCCTATTCTCTTAGGTATTTATAGCTATAAGTGGCTACTTTATTATTAAGGATTAGTAGTATTATAAGGTCCTTCTTAGGTTTAAACTAATTTATAGAAAGCACTTTAGTGCTAACCTAAGCGTAGTTCTCTTAGGTATTCTATAGAAGTATTAAATCTAGAACTAAGTACTTATAGTGACTACTAATAATACTTTAAATAATAATACTTTAATAGCTAAATTATAGAAGTCACTCCTAGAGGATACTACGCTAATTAGGGTTCTATATCTTACTTATATTATTTAATTAAGTTTAAATAATTTACTTAGATATATAAAAGCGATTCTAATTAATAACACTACTAATACTTAGTGGATAGAGTAGCGATCTTAGTCTACCTAGGTAAATATAAAGAAAGAAGATATTACTACTACTCTAAGTAAGGTAAGATACTTTTACCTAACTTTCCCTTCACTATAATATAGTACTAATATCTAAAATAGGTTCGTAACCTTACTATATTTATTAATATAAGCCCTTAGCGCTAGGAGACCTTCTTCACACTCTAGCTAGATACTATAAAGCTTATTCTAATCTAGGATATAAAAACCTATTGGAACTCTATATACCTAATACTTCGACGTATAAGAAGACTTTAGTTAATCTTTATACCCTTCTATAATAAATGGGATTGAAGTGATCTTTAACTAAATAATAAAGAGTGGCGCTAGGTTAACTATCTTCTTTAGATTACGTAATCTTTCTACGAGTTTACCACTAAGCTCTTAAAGACTAAGGATATAACTTCCTATTATATCTTTAGGATATATAACCTCCTCTTTGAGTATCTAAAGCAGTCGATCTCTTAGCTAGCAAGAAAGAAGGCGCGATAGAAGAAAACTATATTTTAAGCGCTATATACTAGCTAGGTAAAGCTAGACTACTATTACTCTATAATAGATACTATCTATGGTGATCTTTATATAGTATACACTATATTAGCGCCAAAAAATAAGTTTAAATTCTTCTAAACTAAGGACTAAGACGATAAGTGGCGCATAAGATATAGAAAAAGCTTTAAGGACTTCCTAGTACCCTACTAAGAATATATTACTAGGTAATAGTCCTTACCTATCTCTTAGGGTTCTCTTAGAAAAGGCTTACGCCTTACACTCTTACTTAATAAGTGTAAGCCTTAGTTAACTAAACTAAAGGATAAAGTTATAGGATATCTTGATATTAGTATATTACTTACCTTATTTTATCTATAGGAGTACTAATATATTCTAGAGCCTATAGACTCCTTATCTCTTGACTTTTAGAAAGCTTACTAGCAAAAATACCTAGTAATTACTGCCCTTATAAGAGATATACTTTTAGTCCCTACGATTAGTGCTAGGGTTAAACGGCTATTTAATACTACCTAAGATATCTATCACTATCGCCGAGGTAGATTATATATAGTAATTATCTAAGAGCTAATAATGTTTCTCTATATATCAAAGTTTAATATAGATAAGGAGTAAGTATTATTTCTAGCTAACTTATTCTCTTAAGATAATATTAAAGTAGCAAAAGAGGAAAAGGAAGAGATACTAGATTAGTTTAAACTTAATCTAATTAGTGATAGTAAGGAGCGCGCCTAGGAAGAGAGAGAGGGAGACACTAGTGATTCTTCTAAAGATGTAGTTCTCGCTCTACTAGTCCCTAAGGAGGGAAGCACTTAAATACGTTAGTTAGTTCGATCGCGGAAGCGTCCTTAGCAGGAGGACGATCAATAGTTATATTATTAATGATTGACACTATAGCGAAATTAAGCCTATTTTCTAATAGTCGTTAAAAAAAGCTAGTGTTAGAGCTCCTAGTCCCTAACCCCTTTTCCGAGTAAATTCTGACGGCTATTAGAATTCTAGTGCTATAGCTTCAAGAATTCATTAAACGTCCACTAATTAGATTAGTCCCTTTAGAACTAGTAAGCTTCTAAATGTATACCTTTAAACTAAGGCTTCTATTAAAGAAAATTGAGAGTAAAGTAAAGGAAATACTCAAAAAAACAGGCGAAAACTATATAAATTATATAGTCACGAGTCTCTGCTTTATTTGCATTATTTAGGGCCCATTAGGGGCCCGCAATAGGCCCGCGGGCCTATAGGCAAAGCCCACGGCCCATCGTGGGCTCAAAAACTAGGCCCAAAGCCCAACCCATTTACGGGTTGGGTTGGGTTGGGGTTAGGTTGGCGTGGGCTTTGGCGAAGTCTAACTAAAACCTTATTAATCTTTATAAAGCTAAAGTAGATCTATAATAGCGTTTTATATTAATATTACTTATAGAAATCACGAAGTATAAGATTATATAGAAATATACCTAGAAGTAGTTAGGAATTAGTTCTTAACTAATTTCTAGCTAGTAAAACGTATACTTAGCTTAAGGGAATTTTATAAATTAGATTAAGAATCTCGCTAGCGATTATCTATAGAGATTTAGTAGGTAGCGGCGGTAAATAAGAATACCTTCTATAAGAGTAGAAGATTATATATAGGTGTCTCTTAGAAAGAAGTAGGATAAAGGTCTAGAATATTATATTATAAGACCTATAGCTTTAGATTTTATCTTAGCCTTAAGGATAGACGATACCTAGAACTAATTAGTAATTAGATAATTATTAGTTAAGAAGTAAATATTACTATATAATAGCCTTCTTAAATTTATTAGTTTAATTACTCTATATATTAGTGGCCTAGGTTAATAAGTAGAGGCTAAAAGCTTCTATAGAAATTCTATATTAAGTAATCTCTCTTTTGGAAGAAGAGAACTATAGTAATATTATTAATAATTCTCTTATATTAAATTCGCATAGCCTATATAATAGCTAGGCACTCTACCTATATTCTAATAGCTAGTTAGTAACTAGTTAGAAACTAGTAGGAATTAGACTTACTCTATAATTATATTAGTGAATTATAGGTTAATAATCTAGATAAAAGGTTTTATAAACGTCACCCTAAAGGAACTTCTTTTTAATTATATTATATAGTCTATAGAGATTAGTTTAGTTAAGAACTAATTTAGAATTAGTTTATTTACCTAATACTATTAGACTACGCCAAAACCTATAATAGGTTCTAGAATCAAAACCTAACCTAACCCGCCAAAACCCATAAATTCATAAAATAGCTTCAATAGGCAGGTAACCTTCCTATTTAGGCTATTTTTATGGAATTTATATAGTTATATAGGTTTATGGGTTTTGAAATATAAGTAAAACCCATAAGAGCCCTACTTTTATAGGTTTTTTTTAGGTTTTGGCGTAGTCTAAATACTATTACGCTATAGCTCTCTATAGCCCTCTAAGAGCGAGGAATCCACAATCTCTTAGCGTATATTTATAATTAGGGTCTATAGATCTTTATCCACTTTTATATAGGCTAGATATAAGAGTCTAGGATTAATAAACTTATAGCTCTTAACACTATTATATTTAAAGCGTTTTCGCTCTATTTAGTAGCTAAGGAATATAGAATATATAAATTCTCTTAATCTATATCTATCTATAGCGTAATATATCTAATAACTAGTTAGTAAGTAGTTTATAAATAGTTAATGTCAGGATTTTAGGTGCATGCATTAATTCATGTAGATTTCCAGAGCTTCCAATTCAACATGGAAAGTTCCAGTTGATGTTCCCGTTCTGCCATCTCTCACCGCTTTCATCTGATCTTCCAATTATCTCTCATTTATCTCTCACTTTCCCCTCACTTCGGCCTTTACTATGCTTTTTATCTACGTCAGCCTACCAAACCGAGGTTATTAGGCCTATCCTGTCTATAGCCGCGGGTAACAGCACGTTTACCTACCTCGGGCAACAGCACGTTTACGGCAAGATTACCTCGGGCAAACAGCCTACGCTTACCTTGGGTAATTAGCTAGATGAACTGAATATTTTCTGTCTATAAATATGGCCTAGAAACCAGACTGAATAAAACAAGAGCTTTCATCTGAATTATTCTCTTACTACCTTTCTCTCCTAAAGGCAGACCAAAGAGACCCTCTATCTTTATCTTTATTCATCTTCCAGGGGTAAGCCACTACGCCGCAGTAGTAGCTAACCTCTACGGGAGGTAGTATTTCTCTCTACAAATATTTGTCCTGAGGACAGCCCTGCCGCATAGGGACCCGCAGGCATTTATTTATCTCTCTTATTATTATATACTACCAATCCCGACAGTTAATAACTAGTTATTCACTAATAGATTTTATTATAGCTCGTAGCTTATCTAGTCTAGATTTATTAATATTCACGATATAGGTAAACCCTTCCTTATAAGTTTCTAGATACTCTAGAAGTAGAGGTATATACTTAATAATAGTAGCTAATATTAGGTAGGTTAGATAAAAGGTTAATAGTGTTAGAATATAACTTAGCTAGGAATAAATTAGTTTGAAACTAGTTTAGATCTAGTTATTATTAATATATATTTACCTTATCTAGGTTAGGAATTGCTACTTAGAATTCTTACCAGTCTTCAAACTTATCGATATACTCGCTCGCTGATTCCGTATTAGGTTTAGGATTAACCTATATAAGCTTAGTGAGGGTACAATCCTTATAGGCCCTCTAGATATAATCTATACTGTGTTCTATGGTAATTAGGATAATAATAGAAAGAGACTAATAATCTATATAGGTAAATTACTAGGTTACTAGGGTATACCCTACAAAATTACATAATTGCGATGAGCACGGACCAAAACTACCAAAAAAGTCACGTGACCCTTGCAGCGACCTAAGTGCCTACTTGCGATCACCTGGTTCCTCCATCTAATCGCCCTGGCGACCACCTTCTATAGATTTCTGTCCGTTATATTCTTGCATGGATCAGCATGAGGAGCGCCCTGAGGAAATGTTTACGTGGCTTTTCCTAGTAAAGCAACTGCTCCAACGACCCATATAAAGATCCTCTACGCAACGAAATACTAATCAATTTTCACACACTGTGTATTGCGCTTAGTCCTCAGAAATATATCCCCTCGTTGCTCAGCCGATCATATTAATAGGCTAAGTATGGTCCAAATAGTACTACTATATTTTGAAAATTTCTGTAAAGCTATTGTCAAATAACGAGTTGTAAAATATCGCATTTACTATGGTGTTTTGGGGTGCGCCGCTCGCTTGGGAAATACGTAATATAACTAACTAACTAGTTAACTAGTTAACGTATTTCCCGGTTGACCTGCGCACCCGGTTGACCTGCGCACACCGCCCGAAACGCGTCGCGTTTCCACACCTACTTTCTTTAACCATCTACTATGCCACCAAAACGCGGTCAAAACGCTCCAAAATCACTAGAACGCGAGGGTAAAACCCTTCTAGCTATCCAGGCCTATAAAAATGGCCAATTTTCCTCTCTTCGCGCAGCGGCTCTTAAATACGGTGTGCCTAAAACTACAGCACGTACGCGTATGAATGGAACACCCTTTCGCGCTGATAAACGCCATCCACGACATCTATTGACCCAAACCGAGGAAGATTCGCTTACATAATGGATACTCTCTATGGATGCACGTAGAGCAGCGCCTAGGCCAGCTACTGTAGGAGAAATGGCCAATATTCTCCTCGTAGCGCGTGGCTCTACACCATCACCTACAGTCGGCAAAAATTGGCCATCAGCCTTTATTAACCACCGGTCAGAGCTTTGTACGCGATTCTCGAGACGATATGACTATCAACGCGCCTTAAACGAAGATCCAAAGGCCTTACGCGCGTGGTTTACGACTATATAAAGCGTTATCGAAGAGAACGGTATCCAACTAGAGGATATCTATAACTTTAATGAGACAGGCTTCGCGATAGGCCTAATCGCTATAGCTAGGGTCGTTACCCGCGCTAAATACTACGGTCGGCGAGCTATTTTATAAGCTGGAAATCGTGAATAGGTCACTACAATTGAATCAATCAACGCTACTGGTAGGGCGTTACCGCCCTATATAATATTTAAAGGCAAAAACTATATTGGAGGATGGTTTGATGGCCTACCGCGTGATTGGCGTATTGAGGTCTCGCCGAATGGCTAGACTACCGATGAGATTGGCCTACGCTAGCTAGAAAAACACTTTATTCCTGCGACCGCTAGGCGTACGCGTGGAAAATATCGATTGTTGATTCTTGATAGCTATGGTAGCCATCTTATAGCGCAATTTGATCGAATCTACACTGAAAACGCAATTATTCCGCTTTATATGCCAGCGCATTTATCACATCTCCTACAACCTCTTGATGTAGGTTGCTTTACTATATTAAAACGCGCCTATAGCCGCCTTATAGAGAATCAAGTGCGTCTTGGCTATAATCATATCGATAAGCTCGATTTTTTAATAGCCTACCCTAAAGCGCGTGCGGATACATTAAGGCCAGAAACTATTCAAAATAGCTTCGCAGTAGCTGGTTTAGTGCTATTCGACCCAGAACGAGTGCTTTCAAAGCTTAATATCCAGCTTCGGACGCCTACGCCTCCTAATAGCCGACTAAGCAGCAGATCTAGCGTTTTTACACCAAAAACGCCTAGAACAGCTATTCAATTAGAGAAATAGGCTAAAGCGCTTAAAGATCTACTTAAGCAACGTTCAAAAAGCCCACCAAGTCCTACCAAAACTATGCTTGACCAAATTATCAAAGGCCACTCTCTTGCTTTGCATCACACAGCACTACTCGCGAAGGAAGTTAGTGATCTACGCGCGCATAATGAGAAAAAGCGGCAGAAACGCGCACGATTAACTAGGCAGATAGCATATCCAGGTGGCCTAACAGTCGCTGAGGCCTCATAGATTCTACAGCCTCCTACACAGGCTATAGAGCGCATTAAATCGCCTACGCCTACGGCCGTTCAACAGCCTAATTTACTACCTCTGCCAGCCAAACGTACTCAACCAAAGTGTTCTTGGTGTGGAGATATAGGGCATAAGATCAATTCATGTAAAAATCGATAGGTTTTCAATATATTATGGCGTTTAGGTGGAAAAAATCCTAATTAAAAATACAGTGGTAGGCGGTGTGCGCAGGTCAACCGGGTGCGTAGGTCAACCGGGAAATACGTTAGTTAACTATTCAATGTTATAATGGGATTATGTAATGCATGGGGATGTCAATACTGGCAGTTTACTGTACCGTAATAATTTTATTATATCAGGCAAAATATAGTAACAACATATGACTACAATCTATACTTTTTGAAGTAAATTAAGTTATATAAAATCTTATGGCCCCGAGAGTCGAACCTGTGCGCTCAGGAGTTGCGCAGCCCTCGCTCATAACCAGTTAAATAATCGATAGACTAAAATACGAATCCGCCCTCAGTCTAGTAGGTGGTGGTTTATGAACTTTTTTGCGAGGAGTCAGGGAAATGACATCAACCAACCAACCAACCAACCTACTGTAAACGACCGAAGGTTCAACTCTTCACGGAGTTCAGCAGTTCTCATCATCTTAAATTCCGCGCAAAACCTAGAATCGCCTCGGGCTTGATTTTGGAACACTGGGAGTGAATCATCCCAAGCCTCGCCGAATTTGCTCAACAGCAATCCCCCATCGCCACAATATCTTTTCTTGATTCTATTCTACTTTGAATGCCTTGCCTAATCTAATTTTCATTTTCATCGTATACTCAAGACTTTTGGAACGCCTCTGTATGCTGATTCAAGGCTCATGCTGAATTGTTTCTACTACCCAAGGTGGATGAATGTAGATGTTAACAGGGCCAACCGCCCCTTTGTGATCAATGGGCTTAAACCGCCTAGATGCTAGCAGCTATCGCAGAACTAGTCTGACCTATAAATGGCACAGTATACCGTTTCTCTTCACATAAACTTGTTGATCGCGTTGTTAACACCCTGGTTGATGGTATTGCTCATCCCAGAAGGGGCATATTGGTCGACTTCCTTGTCGATGGTCGAATCCGCAAAGCTGTCAGCTCCGCCGCCTTGTTGGGTGTTATTGTTGTTATTGTTGTTGCTAGAGCCACTGCCCTGGTTCATGAACCCTATCACAGAGAAAATTATCAGATTCTGACTCAAGGCAACTCTCCACAAAGGAGCCTTAGGGTATCAATCATGAACAAACCCTCTGCCTTGTTCAAAATTCCACCGATGCCACCGCCGGAGGAGTTCCCGCTCTGGTTCCCAGATGACTGATTGTCAAAATTGTCGCTACCACCTTGGTTGCCGAAGCTGCTAGATTGGCTACCATAGCTGTCGTTGCCGCTGTCGCCGGACCCACTGCTTCCTTGGTTGCCTCCATAGTTGGAGTCATTGCTGCCGCCGTAGCCTCCTTGGTTGGAGTCATTGCTGCCGCCGTAGCCTCCTTGGTTGCCACCGTAGCTAGAATCGTTTCCACCAAAGCCGGAGCCTTGGTTTTGACTACCGTAATTGTCGGAGGATTGGTCGTTGTTGTAAGACATGTTGGTTGACTTCGAACACGAAAACAATAGTTGGCAAGGTAGGAAATTCCAAAGGGAAAAGAGGGACGGGGATATAGAGCAATCTTCAACTGAGGGGAAGGGGCTATTTATCCTGTTTCCTGAATGTGAAAAGAAGTGAATTTCCCTCTGACCCCTCATTTTTTAGCACAAGATATACCTCGTATGTGGCCCCACAGAATGGACCAATGGAATGAGCATTGAGGGGCTAAGACTTTGGGAGGGTAGTAGACTATTCCTTATTTGTCGCTAGGACTCTCTAACGAACTCTAATTAAGGGGACACGAACTCAAACCATGAACTAGCTTGTTGTGCCGACCGTGGGCGATGTGGCGCAGTCGGATTTGCGACAACGCTTAGCTGAATTACGCTATACGAAAAGTGAGGCAGTTCCGTGATTGGCCGATCAGACTGATCTTATTGAGGCTTGCTGAAAGAGTAGCGTTCTTTCCCTCTCCAGCCACCACAGCCTAGACTTAGACACCGATGGTGCTGTTTCCAGTCAATCATCGCCTTCACCAACCGTTGCACTCTGTGCACTCAAGAAACGCCGGTTTTATCTGCAACTGGTGAGCGCTCTGTAGGAATTGAAAAGAAAAAGTAGCCAAGGGCTTCAGAAAAACAGGAGTGAAAAAGAAAGCAGAACCAAAAAAAAAAAACACTTTTTAGAAGGTATTCGCCGGCGGTCACCCCCCGACCTCTAAGCTATCGGCGTGTGGCTTATGGGAAGCTAGTAGTTCGGTGTCTGTTGCTTGGGTGAGAAACGGCTTCTTATTCTATGTGCTATGCTTAAATGAGGTCAGGAGGTGGGCCTTATTTCGGCAAAGGAACCCTGTCGCGCAATTCCATAAATAGGAGTAGTAACAATGATAGATGGATTAATTTCACAAAGCGATAGCTGGCTTTTATTTGTGCGCCCACTTGAATGAATATCTACAGTTAGATTCTACTGTTGCTGCTCGAGGCTTTCTGACTATTTTTTGCAAGCCTACGCCTAGGTCCTAACTTCTCTGAGGCGTTGGTGCTATATACGCCGTCCGCTGGTTTGGATCGATTGGGGCTATGTTTATTCTGGTCTTCACCAACACTATGGCATCACCATCAGTGATCGTCGATAGCTACCGGTAACTAGTGGAGTGGCGATGGCGGGTGCGATTCTTGTGCGCAACACTATGTCTGTCGCCATCGGTTATGAGTAAGTCTGCTTTTGTCACATTAACAACAATTCAACGTACAAAATACTATTGCACTGTCGATAAAAAATGTGGGCTATTATAACTGGTTCATCTTGTATCGTATAGTATAGAAGGAAGGCTGGAAAATCCTCTAGTAGAGCAGAAGGGGATAATATCTCTCACATCTCTTGTGGTATCTTGTGTAAAAGGAGAAGGAAAGGTACAATTCTGTTAGATGGATTGGAAGATTGATAACATCTCATTATCCAATTCAGTTCCCGTTGCCGAGCTGCTGGATCTGGAGGTCTGTTCAGATGTCGTATGCAGCCCTGGCGGGACAGGCATCATGTTGGCGTCTATCTTAGGTGAGTAGATCAGGACTAGGCCGAGCTCCACAAGGCATGGAAACTGGCCTAATGCAGTCTAGACATCCGTCTCGAGACCTTGATATCTTTATAAGCGTGTAAATAGCTTCTGCAGAGACGGACACCGGCCTGCTAGCTCCAAAATATCCTTAGCCGAAAATATAGGCGCAATTGGTCCTATTTTAGAAAGCCTGCATATATCTTGACTAGTCTCCCCTAGTTAGTTAACGTATTTCACTACCGAGTGGGACACCGCAAAACACCATATTAAATGCTGCTTTTTACAACCTTATATCTAATCAACCATCGCTCTAATTTATTATCATATAAATATACTGGTACTGATAAGCATACTTCATGGGAGATATTAATTTTAAGCCGATCAAAATGTTGTATAATAACAATACCATAAATTACGTTGTAATTTATCTTAATAAACCGGAAATATATATTCTCCGGTACCAAAATTTCCTAGACTCCATTTTAGTACTATATTTACTGTATAGAACATGGCCTTACAGTTTGCTATCTATACGAGCCCCGGTTATTGAGATATAATGTTGTAAAAAGCAGCATTTAATATGGTGTTTTGCGGTGGCCCACTCGGTGTGTGGCCTGGTGGGTAGTAAATTACGTTACAGCAGAGAAAGATTGCGAGCTCAGCTCCCTAACCGCCAGGGACGCCCACGGATGACTAGGATATTGGGAATAGGCTGAGAAACAAAGCGTGGCTTTAAGGAAGTAGGTTTGAATTTCACTGTACGGCCTGAGAAACAAACTATGAGTGTGGGGGAATCTGTTTTCTAACACTTTGTACTGTATTACAGTATTTCTGAGTAACGGTGTCTTTCATTATTACCCGGTACCTAAGGCCAAGTTCAAGCAAAACCTAATTAGAAGGGAATGGCAATAACAAATTCCTAACAAATTTTCCGGTTTTTAACGCATACCAACATTTATGAAACCAAGTTACATATCACATGCGCATTAGTGTATGGGTGACTAGAACCTTCCAGAGAGATGTAAACAATTCAAACAACTCCAGCAGCGGTGGATCTTGCGGTTCCAGCCACCTATCATCTTCTCCACACATGCAGCCATCCGAATGCTACCTCGTATTCATATTATTCGATTCAGCTTTCTTCCCTTGATTCCCTTTCCGTCAGATTGAAAATGGCGCTTACTCAGCATGTCAGACCTCCTGAGTGGAAAGCAGAAAGTCGGGGGCTGATGATGCTTTGGAATGTCGACGAAGCTGCAGCTTTCCATACTCATATGAATGTCTAGTGGCCATTCTTCTCGTCTGTTTCACGGTGGACCCCATCATTTTCGATCATGAAGCGAGCTATTCCTTGTTACTGGGTTCGTCTCCTTCTAGTCTTCTCACTTTCGTTCTCTACACTGGCCACATCCGTCTGCTACTCTCCAAATGAGCAAAGTACGGAGGCCGACTCGGTATACCAGCCTTGCTCTTTCTCAAATGACGGTGTCAGCATGTGCTGTGCCCTAAACCGTGACAACCCTCCCGGCGGGAACAGCAGTGACGGGCTCACTAGAGATACTTGTCTTCAAAATGGACTGTGTATGAACAGCCAGAATTCTGGAGCTGCGATAACCTATTGGAGAGATATGTGTACTAGCACGGACTGGTCGGACAGAGGAAAGTGCTTAAATGTCTGCACAGACATCGATGTAAGTCCCAGAAACAGACCTATCCGGGCATTCCATATGATCACGACCTAACCTTCGCCGTGATTCATCACTTAGACCGGAGATACCCAGCAGCTCACTCCATGCGATGGGACGGCAACTTCGACCACTTGGTGTTGCGGTTTTAATAATACTGATTGTTGCAACACGACGAGTGCCATCACCATCCCTGCCCTTTTCGGTGCCATATCTAGCTCTACCTCTACCACGATCCCTACCACGATCCCTACAACTATCCATACCATGATCCCTACCACGATCCCTACCACTACCCCTACCACGAATCAGACATCACACACCTCGGAATCATCGGGCCTCTCGATAGGGGCAAAGGCAGGCATTGGTGTTGGTGTTGGCGTCGGTGCTCTGCTGGCGATATCTGCTTTTGCGGCGCTTTTCCTTCGAGAACGGAAGAACAAAAAGCTGAAAGGTAATTCTCAATACACCTTTGCAGCGACTTCGGACACCTTAGCGCGTGAGGTTCCCCATCGAATGCCACAATCGGAATTAGAGTGCAATACGATTCGTGAAGCATCGGCAGGTGGCCAGGAGCTTAAGCAAGACGTGCACCATAATGCTAGACACGAATTACCGGGGGAATCGACTGGTGCTAGAGGGATATAGGAATGACGTCAAAAGCCGGAGATGTCTGTCAAGAGCTGGAGCTGCGAACCAACTCTGCTGCTTTTTGTTTCAATATGTTAGTTGATGCTCGATGGGTGCTTGATAGCACTGATTATACGCTTATTGGATACAATCGAAAAATACCCTGCATGAGAATCAGTCCTTCCGAATATCGCTGCAACCACCTTGATCTTATATTTCCGTAACCAAGAAGCGCTGATCTACATCAAGGTGGCAACCCGAAATATTAATATTCCAATTTACGACTACGTCGTCTCAATACGTTAAGCTAAATACGTATCTATATCTTGTTAATATAGTTTCGGTGTGGTAAAAATGTGACTGCTTCTTGCCACGGGCTAGCCCTGACATAAGCATAGATAGTAACGTAATTCCCGGCCGACCTGGCCACCCGGCCGTCCTGGCCACCCCATCCAAAACCGCGTCTTCCTACCTACCTACCTACTTCAACCACCTATTATGCCACCAAAACGCTCTGAATCTTCGCAGAAATTAGCCAATCAGGAGGGCAAGATCTTATTAGCCCTTAATGATATTAAAAATGGCCGCATCAAATCTCTCCGCGCAGTAGCGAAGCTATACGCAATACCGCGTTCAACACTACAAACGCGCGCCCACGGCCAAACCTCACGCGCTGAGAAACGCCCATCTGGTCATAAATTGACCCAATACGAAGAGGATTCGCTTACTAGGTGGATTATCTCTATGGATACGCGTGGAGCAGCGCCTAGGCCATCTACTGTGCGAGATATGGCTAATATCCTACTTACTGCGCGCGGCGAGACCCCTCCGCCTAGTGTAGGCAAAAATTGGCCATCAACCTTTATTCAACGGCGCGATGAGCTTCGCACACGCTTCTCAAGAAGATATGACTACCAGCGCGCCCTAAACGAAGACCCGAACTCGCTACGACAGTGGTTTGCGACTGTACAACGCGTTATCGATGAGAACGGTATACAATCGGAGGATATCTACAACTTTGATGAGACAGGATTTGCAATGGGTCTTATTTCAGCGCAGAAGGTGGTTACGCGGGCAGAATACTACGGTCGGCGATCTATTCTGTAGCCAGGAAATCGCGAATGGGTTACTGCTATCGAAGCAATCTGCGCGGATGGTTATTCGCTACCGCCATGCGTGATCTTTAAGGGCCAAGTTGCTATTGCGGGTTGGTTTGATAACCTACCAAGAGACTGGCGAATCGAGGTCTCAAATAACGGCTGGACTACCGATAAGATTGGCCTACGGTGGCTACAAAAACTCTTTATTCCAGCGACTACTACCCGTACGCGAGGCAAATATCGTCTATTGATTCTTGATGGCCACGGAAGCCATCTTACACCCCAATTCGACCGAATCTGCGCAGAAAACGATATTATATCGCTTTGTATGCCTGCGCATTCTTCGCATCTTCTACAACCGCTTGATGTTGGGTGTTTTGCTATACTTAAACGCGCGTACGGTCGCTTCGTAAGCGATCTTGCGCGTGTAGGCTATAACCATATCGACAAGTTTGATTTCTTGGACGATTACCAACGCGCGCGGCTAGAAGCCTTTCAACCAAATACTATTCGAAATAGCTTCGTGGCTACTAGTCTAGTGCCAATCGATCCAGAAAGGGTGCTTTCAAAGCTTAATATCTCACTCCGAACGCCTACACCACCGGGTAGTCGACCAAGCAGCAGATCGAGCCAATTCACCCCAAAAACGCCAAAAACTGTTATTCAGCTCCAAAAGCAAGCTTCGATGCTTAAGGATCTACTAAAGCAACGGTCAACTAGCCCTCCGAGCCCATCAAAAACTATACTAGATCAGATTATCAAAGGCCACTACATATCGCTACACAACACTGCGCTACTAGCGCAAGAAAATGCGAATCTACGCGCAGCGAACGAGAAGAAACGACAAAAACGCAATCGGTCAACTAGGCAGATACCCTGTGAAGATGGCCTATGGGTCGAAGAGGGCCTACAGCTAGCTCAGCAGCTAAACCAACCAGTTGAAGGTATTAGGTTAGCATCGCATGCGCAGGGCGATCTGCCTAATCAGCCAGATCAGCCAGCCAAAAGGGCTCCGCCAAGGTGTAGCGGGTGCGGGGTGATTGGGCATAAGATCAATCGTTGTAATAATCACTAGTTTTATATCAATTAATCCGTTTTGGTTGAGATATGCCGATTTAAAATCTTCTAATGGGGGTGGGTGGCCGGGACGGGCGGGTGGCCAGGTCGGCCGGGAATTACGTTATGCAGTGGAAGAAAATCAAGGTTCTTTCGCGAGCCATCACAAGAGAACGCGACGGTGCCCGCATTTGATAGAAAATATATGACAATAATCTATAATAGATAGTAGGCTCCCTGCGTCAAATCCCAAAGGTAACAATAAGCTGATTGCAACGCCAAAGAACATACAAGTTGCTTACTTAAGTAATATGTTCGGAATGACTGTGTTATAGGTAGGGTTGGACTAGGTAAGGGACTAGATCAAATATGTATATTCTCATGCGACGCTGAGTTCGTTACTGATTGGCTGATGTCTATACAAGTCCGCGGGCCCTCACACTCGCTATTCTTTTCTAAGTGATTGGCTATACCTATACCTATTGCGTGCAGATTATATGTGGTTAGCATCTCTACCCCTTCGAAACCAATTTCCCCATTATATATATCTTGGTCATTCTCGCTGCATTTGTAACAGGCTAGTGCCTGGTTAGTTAGTAAGGTTATGCCTTACCCTTGCTTATAGTGCCCTGGCGAACAACAGACGTTGGTCTGTTGTCTTGTATGATCTTTTGGTCAAGGGGAAATGGTGGTGAAACCAGCGCCCCGCTCCGACCCCTCACAAAAGTAAGGCCTTCATCAAAGAAGATTTAAAGTAAAGTAAAGGAAATACTAAAAAATGTAGGCTAAAACAGCAAATTTTATGTAGTCACAAGTCTCTGCTTTGTTTGCATTGTTTGGGGCCCATTAGGGGCCTACTAGGGGTCCACGGTGTGCTCATGGGCCTAATGGTAAAGCCCAGAGCCCACTGTGGTCTCAAGGACCGGGCCAAAGCTCAACCCATTTGCTGGTTGGGTTAGGTTGGGCCGTGGGCCCCGGGGGGCTTTGGCACAGTCTCAGTTGGGATAGGCTACCCACGCGGGCTTAAAGCCTATAATAGGTCGAAGGTTTGGACCCCTAACCAAACCCACGATTGGGTTGGGTTAGGTTGGGCTTTAGGCTTTATGGGTTATGGCACAGTCTAGGAGAGGGTAAATAAGTGATAGTTGTGAGTGTTAGAACCAAAATAAATGTAAAAAGCAAAGTTGAATTAGCTATTTATGCAAAAAATTCAGGCTAAAGTAGGCCAAATCAGGCCAAATCAAGTGTCGATGGATAGACCCACTTTATCTATAGAGGGACAAAAACTCTATATCCATAATGGATAGTCTATGGATGGATAATGGACCAGCCCCCTGTGTCCATGGACTGTCCATACTGATGTCTAGTTCGGGTTAAAGATTATAACCCGCCCGCGGGTTTTGGTGCAGTCTAACTGCAACGTAATAACCGAGAATACTGGCATGTGGCATGCCCCGTTGGCTGCTAGCACCCTCACTTTACTATAGCTTTTGCGCTTAATCCTCTATCCTAGTCAGTCCGCTTCACAACTTCTGGGCTGTCGGTAACGTGGGACCTACGAAATTGGTCTTACTGGGTACGACCATAAAAGACTGAGTTGATTTGCCTTGAATATCTGCATGTTATGACATGTCATTGTGCCTCCATGATCCTCGGAATTTATGCTGTACCAACGCCTCCTCCGGAATTGACCCGTCCCTTGTGCTATTCGAATGCGGCTGACCCATTCCGAATCCGTCAATTGGGAAGATCAAAATATCACCTATGAGTCTCGGCTGCACTAGTCCACTCAAATTCCTTAATGACGTCAAATCTGGCTCATACTGCTGCAGCTGCCGGAATACAGCGTCCGTCCAAGCAGCTGGACCAGTCATTTTCATAACTTCAGCTGATTTGACTTTAAGTTCCGAAAATGTTGTTTGCCGTCCCTCCATGAAAATCTCTAGTGCTGAAATTACCCAGTCTATCATGTAGCTGAATAAAGGGTGTCCAGGAGTCGCAGCAATGGTCCACTGGCAGAATTGCAGGTCGGGATGAACCTCGCCCCAATTTCCCCCATCAAGACGGTCGAATTCTACCCCTATAACCACGCGAACGTTTTTCTGATAACCTTCAGGCACCCATTGATCAATCGGCTTCAGGTTTACCGTATCAATATCCGAGTAAACGCCGCCTTGTTTTGAAAGTATCAGGTACCTCAGCAAATCGGACTTCATTCCGGTATTTTGCAGCTCTCTGAATATCCTCAATAGGGTTGGATTTCCCATAAAATGTTGGCGCACAAGTGATTCGGCGCCTTTGTCTCCAACCAAAACGTATTCGTATTCGGGGTTGTGAGCGAGCCAAGAGCCGGTGTCGACAAGATTCTGAGGGTCGATTTGAAAACTGGTCTTATTGGCGGTCGGGGGCGCAAGGTATATCTGCCACATTTTTTGGGGAAGGAGAGAATGCCAGTCTTGATCAGGTTGAATCTCCTTTTCTTCGGCACTTGGCTCTATCGAGCGACCAATATGTCCGTTGAAAGAATAGTCAAGAAAGGCAACCACTAGAAGCAACCAAACAACTGTGATGAACCCGGTCTTCAGCATCCGACTTTTAAAGTTGGGAAGCCGCCACGAATTCTTAAAGAAAGGGACAAAGGACATAGAAAGGACGAAGAACCGTTCGAGCCTGTCTTTGAACATCTCGCAAGAAGCAAGGAAGGAATGACAGAAACCAAGAGGGAAAGAAATATAGTGTCGCGTTGGTGCCGTCTCATCGATGGTCTCTTTTATCGACAGTCACTATCGGACACACTCCGCTGTCTTGAAAGACAGATGGATGATGTTTCCAGGAATTCCAGATCCGCAGACTGCTAGTACGTGGATCAAAAGCAAGACCGATGGTTCTATAAATATCAGGGACTTGGCACAACCTGACTAGACTTTAATTGACTTCTGGGCTAGGTTATGAAAAGCTTCGGCGAATTTCCAAATAGATCAAGCCGAATGGAAAGGTCGCCAAGCTAACTAGACACCAGCATGGACATGGACATGGACATGGAAAAAAATAATTTGTCCATGGACGATTTTTTTGGGTCCATTCTGTAATTACCATGAAATTTATTAAAAACATTAATAAATCTATGCAATATACGTATATATTACCGTCTATGGACAGCTTTTTGGACCCCTTTTGTCTAATAGACCGTCCATGCTGATGTCTAAAGCTAACCCACCTTAGGCACGACTTCAAATGTCTCAAAGATAGATTAGGTTGAAGGCAGCAGGATAACCAACTATGGATCTTCTATATTTAGCATACATTGCATAGTAATAGCCATGGCCGTGTCAATGTAACTTGCTGCTTACGCAGATCCTGGCGCAGCGTCATTGTTGATCCTCGTATAGGATGTAACTCTGTGTGGATTTAATGCTAGCCTTTCCACTGCCACAAGAGCAGTGCTAGTCCAGATGTGGGCTACCGCTGCACTAATCCTCCCACGGACTGCATCCCTGCTTCGCCTCATCTCCTGTGGAATACTGCAGAGCACCAGTCGGACGGAATGAGTATCCCATCCGACCACCAAACGGGAGTTTCGCCCCCACCCCCAATTACGGCAGTGATTTAGGCGTCCAAATTTTATTGGCTTAGGCCAAGAAGGATTCACGGAATCCTTCCCTCCGCGCAAATTGTTTCACAAATACGGGTGGGACTTGGCTACTACGGTAACGTAATTCCTAAGCGAGAGGCCACCCCACCCATTTTTTACGCGTCAACGTGTCTCTTCTATTTTCTACCGACCACCATGCCTCCAGATTAGCTCTTATATTTCGCCATTAGGTTTATGTTTCCCGAACGTGATTAAACTGCGCCAAACCTCGCGAATGGGTTCTGGAATGAAAACTAGACTTCCGCATAACCCAATCTAACCCAGACCCAACCTGTGCGCCAAAGCCCACTGGCCCACGGCTAGACTTGGCACTCACCCGCCCCGCGGGTCTAAAGTTTGGAATCCACCGCACCTCCGAGGGTCAGGGTCCAACCTCACCGACCCTGACCCGGACCCGGACCCTCGAAGGGTCCATGCTAAACCTCGCTTTGGGTCGGGCTTAGCTGCTTGTAAAATACAATGAAAATATGAATGCCTGAAGACGGATGAAGGAATAATGATGGAATGAAAAAACTGCATTCGAAGCCCACTCTCACGGAATTCAGGGCAGTACTCCGAAGTTCGACGTATAGTATACTATAAAAATATCCTCCTTGGGGGGTTAAGTCCATATTCCAAATTCACTACATCTGCCCTCCTCACTATCCTAAAGGTATTAGTGCCTCGTAATAGCGCCCCCCACCTGGCGGTGAGGGTGCGCTGCACCGGTAGGCCCATTTTCAGCGGTAGGCCCAAATTTTCCATTATCCATCGTTTTTCATCATAACCAGCCACCACCATGCCTAACCAGCCCGAAATTCCGGAATCTCGTGTAATCGAGGCCTGCGAAGCCGCCTATGCCCAAAAAAAGCCGAATTTGTCGAAGATCGCCAAGGAATATGGTGTTTCGTATTACGTGCTGCGGGGACGCGTCCGACGGGGTAAACTAGCTCGCACTGCCCAGAAACCGGTCAATAAGGCTCTTCAAGACTATCAGGAGGAAGCTTTGACTCACTGGATATGTGATATGCGTGATCGCTATCTCCCAGTGACGCCTGCGCTAGTAGAGGAGATAGCGAATCTCTCGCTAAAGCGTGCGGGTGTCGAACGCGAGCTAGGCAGTACGTGGGTGTATCGCTTCATTAAACGACTTCCTCAAGGCCTTGATCTTGCCCCGGTAAAGCAGAGAACGAAGGAGTATAAGCGGATCCAGGCAGACGATAGCGGAATACTAGAACTCTAGTATTCTCGATGGGGGAACGTCGTTAAAAATGCAGCGCCACGGTTAATATATAACGTCGATGAATGTGGCTTCCAACCCGGTCGGGGTAAAGCGTAGACGGTAATCAGTGGCCGTATGATGCCTATCCCTGATCTCTGCGAAGCTAAACGTGGCGAAACTATTACCGCCGTCGAATGTATCGCTGCCGATGGTTGGCAGATGGATCCACTGTTTATCTTCAAGGGCTCGACGTATATAGAGACTTAGTATCATAGCAGCGAAGCTCTTCCACCGCGGACGCTCACGGCTGTGTCTCCAAATGGCTAGATCTCTGATGAATTAGCTATTGAATGGCTTCAATACTTCCACAAGGCGACGATTAGTCGTACGTTAAAAGGGGAGAAACGTATCTTGTTGTTCGATGGCCATAGTGCCCACTTCACGAAGGAGTTTCTACAGAGATGCGAGGATTATCAGCTTATCTGCTTTGCTTTCGAACCTCATTTAACGCACCTTTGTCAACCGCTTAATGGAAAGCCCTTTTTGAGCTATAAGCAGCACTTCCGAAGAGAGAATAATAACCTCGCGTTCCTCGCGGGTGAGCCTATCGGAAAGGCTGATTTCCTACGATGTATCGCGGATGTACGACGACGAGCATTCAACGCACGGATTATTCGTGAATCCTTCAAAGAACGTGGCATTTGGCCACCAAATGGTATACATATCATCAAGAAGCTTGCCAATAGCTAGCTAGAGCTACCAGTGCTCTTAGCGCCTAATCTCCGTACGTATGGGGAACAGACACCATTAGACATTGACACTCCCATGGGTATTCCTATTTGGGACAGTCCCGTCCCGCCCATGGGTGGGATATGGGACCGACCCTTAGTCCCATAGGTGGGACGGCCTTTTCCCTACCCATCTATGGGACTCCTATACTCCCATGAGTACCCATAATACAAGGAGGTATAATTAATGCATATTATGTAGGAATCTTTGGTATTTAGGTGGTAAAATTACAGTCGAAAGGTAATAAAATAAGAAAAAGAAAGTGAGGTTTGAATGAGAGAATAGCACCTATATTATTCTATAGAATTTCAAAGCCCTCAGGCCCCCAAGGACGTCTTTTCACCCGACTAGAGGCCCGAATCTAGCTTTCTGGAATTATAGGCAAAGAGACTAAATTATCATCACTCTCATTAGATAAAACACTCTTTCTTCTCTTACTAGCCCGAACAGAAGATAGCCTAGAAATATCTATCCTATCTAGCTTATCTAGCTCATCTAGCTCATCTACCCTATCCGCCTTAGTATCACTAATTAGCTCAAAACCTTCTATTTACTGAGAAGGTTTATCTGTTTCACCGTCCTCGTGGATAGATAGAGATCGGATAAAAGCTAGCTACTAATCTTCCATCTCGAACCTAGTCGTACACATAAACATCATTAGGTCTTGGATAGTTGAAGAATTCAGACGACCCCTCCGATAATAATAGATATCCTAGGCTAAATTAAATAACCTTTCTACACTAGCACTAGTAGCAGGGATAGAGAAAATATCCTATACTATATATACTAGTGTAGGGAACTAATGCGTATGATCTTTCCAGAATAGACGAGGGCTAATTAGGACCAAACCTAAGTAAAACTAAAGAAATTAGACGAGAGGTAAAATAAGAGGTAAGACTAGAAGTGAGAGAAAAGTGAGAGGAAAGTGAGAGGAAAGTGAGAGGAAAGTGAGAGGAAAGTGAGAGGAAAAAGTAAGCTTACCTCCTTGGAGATATTAGGTTAATTCATCCTGATCCTTGGTGGATTTAGGCTTAGAAGCAAGCAATTAATCAAGCTTAGAAGCTTAGATAGAAGCCTAAGGTTTTAGGATTGAATCACTCTCTATTTAATATACTTTTATTCGCTCTTAAAAGCTCGCTCGATATAAAGAAGCATAGTCTTTATCTATCTAGTTGGGGCCAGAAAAGAACTGCAACTTATACTAAGGGGCGAGGATTGTGCTATGCGTATAGATATCACTAAGTTCTAGATTATCTATTTTTGTATAGTACTCTCGAAGCTTATTTTTAGCTAATTTAAGAGCTTTAAGCATCTACCATTTCTACCTAGCCTAGAAGTGAAGGAAAAGTAAGTAAGTGAGACTTAAATAAATCCCTTTTCCGCTAATTGTGACTCTGATTTTTCGCACTTTAACCCTTGTTATATAGGTTGAAGTGCGAAAAATCAGAGTTATAATTAGCGGAAAAGGGAGAGAATATAGGAGACTAACCTTTTTCCGCCTTAACTGCCGAATCGAAGCTTTAAGGTGGTCAAAAAGCTTATTATAGATACTAAAAATACTATAGATAGTAATATCCTTAGTCTTAGATAGGGTAGTGGTAAATTAGAAGAAAGGCTTAGTTAAATAAAGAAGATAATCAATCTAACGCCATTCCTCTAAATTAATTATTAACTATTTAACCTAGTAGGTAATACAGTACTGATTTAAATCAGATTAAAGCCTTTTAGCCCGGTAAAGCATTAGATATATCGAATTCCAACGCGTACGGACGTCCTAGATTGGGACTAATATAGGCTAATTAGTCTAAAGCTTTAGGAAGTTATCCCGTCTCTATAGGCTTATATTAATATATATAGCAAGACTATAAGCCTTACGAAGGGTATTCGTAATATCTAGCTTTCTAGATCTCTACTAAGCCCGAGTAGTAGCCTAACTATGCTCTTCTGTCTAAACTATTTCCACTATATTATTCTAGGGGTTTGCCTTTATCTAACTAAGAAGCTATTTTAGACTAAGCTAAATCACATACGTAAGGCAAGGAATACGGATCAAAGGTAGACTAGGATAACTAGCTTAGATGCTTATAATCATCGTCTAGTTATTTAACGCATTATCCGTAGTAATAGCCATAATCTAGTCTAGAATCTAATACTTTTAAAGGGTATCAGTTAGGACTAACCTAAGATTCGTCCTAGTGTATGTTCCTTCTAGGGGTTTAAATCCTAGAAGTACCTCTCGGTAATCCTAATTCTGGTCTAGGAAATAGCCAGTTATAGCTATAAATGCCTATTGAAAGGGGGATATCTAGTAATCTAGACTAATAGAGAGCTTTAAACAAGGTGGAAGCGTCCGAAGGATATCTTTCTATTGGTCTTCGACTATATTTTGTAGTCGGCGCTATATTATACGACCGGTGGGAAAGGTTGGGACCGAAGGGGCGGATTGGGTTAGGCGTAGAAGCTTCCAGAAGTGCTCGTTCTCGATAATCTAGAAAGGTAGGCGTAGGCTAGTGATTATAGTCAAAAGCTGCTCCTGCTAGAGCTTATTAGACTAAGGTTGGGATAGATAGGAATTAATTGCCTAGTGAGAGAATAATAGGTTAGTTATCTCTCACTTTTCTCTCACTTCTCTCTCACTTCTCTCTCACTTCTCTCTTACTTCTCTCTCACTTCTCTCTCACTTTTCTCTCTCTAGTAAATATACCGCTTTCTCTATTAAATGCTTAATATTTGTTTGCTTAGTTTTCCTCCGACATAGGCCATTTTTCTAATGCCTACCCATTGCTAACGTCCTATTAGAGATTAGATGTTCTAGTATAACACCACACTTCTTGCAAATAACCTTAGGCTTCCTAGTATTAATATATGTAATCTAATCAAACTGCGCCTAGACATAAGACTGAAAGCCCTTTTTATCCCAACGGATACGTTTTGCCTCGGGTTTCGTCCTATACTAGGTTGTAAGCCACTATTCAATAAACTCAGCCTTCGTCATTTCCGTCCAAAGTGCCCACTATTGCTTCCGGTCTCCAATACGTTAAATAGAGGGTGGTAGTAGTGGTTAGGTAGTGTTAGGCTCATTAAGCTGGCTTCTAGTTAGTTCGGATGGTTCTAGTTCAAAAGAGAAGGAATCAGATAAAAGAGGTTCAATACTATCGCTATAGATAGATTGGCTTATAGGGTCCGAAAGGTGTGCTATAGTGGCCGAAAGTGAAGAGAAACCGAGACCAAAATAAGAGAAAGAGCTTAGAAGGTAAGGCATACTAAGGGATTTTAGTATATACGCTAATATAATTAGTTCTTTAGGAGCCAATCACTACTAAGTGGGTTAGGTTAGTCTATCCTATTGGCCTAAATCTCTATATGCCCACGGGTATATCTATAGGTATACCTATAGGCCCGTAGAATTCGCTGAGAGCTATGCCCCCCAAAAATTTTCAACTTTTCTCTCAACTCTACCCTTTTTATCTCAACCACACACCCTACACTAATAATTAAGTGTTTATAAGATAAGTATAGATAAAAGAAGCTATAATAATTTAATTAAATAATAAAATAAGCCCTAATAACCTCGTATTATACTATAATAAAATTACTAAATTAAAGGAAATAATATAGTGGTGTGGTCGCATACAACAAATATATATCTTTAAGCACTAACTATAATTTGTACCACCACTTTGTTACCTTTACTTCTATAGGCCTAGAGTATTAATAAAACTAATGAACCGACCCTTAAATATATAAAATAAATTTATTTCTTAAAATTACCTAGTAGGTAGGCTGAAAAGTGGTGATATTACTTATTCCGACCAAAACAGACGTAAATAACAGAGATTAATCAGCAGAATCTGCATAATAATTCAGGCTAAATCAGGCCAAATCAGGCCAAATCAGGCAGAATTAGGTGTCCACGGGTACCCGTGGGTATAACGGGTATGACTCACGGGCGGGTAGGCAAAGACAATACCCGCGCGGGTATACCCACGGGCGGGCTACGGGTAGGACTTCCTACCCGCGGGCGGGCTATGTCAATGCCTACATCCATCTTCCTGGGGTAAGCTACTACGCCGCAGTAGTAGCCGACCTCTACGGGAGGTAGTATTTCTCTCTACAAATATTTGTCCTAAGGACTGCCCTGCCGCATAGGGACCCTTAGGCATTTATAGACTGCGCCAAAGCCCATACATGGGCCCAGAGGTCGGGCCCAAGGCCCAACCCGCATGGGCCGTGGGCCCTGAACTAAAAGCCCAACCCAACCCACGGCCCACGATGGGCCGAAGGTTTCAGCCCATTTAGGCCCATTTAGGCCCATTTTTGCATAAAATCTAGGTCTTAATGTACATTAATACGCTTATAAATAATGCATTTGTATTCTCTAATACACTGTATTCTAGCTTTTTTTATATATACTTTATAGATTTATATTAATATATAGTATATTTATATATAAGATCTATAGATATAGTTTAGTATTATATAAAATATAAATATATTTAGTATCCTAGGGTAATATATATATATATATATATCCTACGATGGCGTTTGGCCACCTACTTGGGACGAACTCTGGAAGGCACGGAACATCGTGCCGAAAGAAAATTACTTTCGCTCAATGCCGCTTGGCTCCGCTTATGAATAGTTAGAATGCACAAGGATCTTTTTTCGGTAGTAGTGGTCCAATGAGCTGTCATCGCGGTCCACTTTACCCACTCCCTGCTCTGGAAAACTCGAAAAGAAGCAATCTCGGTATCCGAGCTCTCAGTTGATTCTCTGTTTGGTTTAGTGACCTGAGATACTTGCATTTATCACCCGCGAATCTCCCACGTGCTCCACTGGCAGGCTAACCGACTTCGTTAGATGCTGTATGTATTGACTATCTACTTTACTATCCGAAGTGCCGAAATTGCAACCGAAAGAGACTCTAACTAATTCAATACACGTGTCTGGGTATGCTCAAAATATCTATTTATTTCGGGTTTCTTCTACATATTTTCTTTTTCATCCAGATGCAAATTCACCCTCAAGATGAAGATCCTTTTGTTACCTTTTCCAGTTCTAGGCCTTGTTGCCCTAGTTCAGGCATCTTACATTAACTATACCACTGTAACCGGGTATTTTATGCAAGATGAGGCTTCCACCAATGCCGACACTTTTGTTTACGTGAGAAGATGAAATGAAAACCAACGATATTTCCCTCTCGCTGACATGCTCCATTCAGTATGAAGAGAACTTCGGTCTCATCAATCGCACCTATGCCGCCGATCTCAATAATCCCGCATCCAAGGACATGACCCAGTGGCAGAGATTCTATCGCGAGGTTTCCCTGCTGAATCAGCTATCCCCCAACAATGTTGAATACAAAGTCTTTTTCTTCGGAAGGCACGGAGATGGATATCACAATGATGCGCAAGCTTACTATGGTACCCCAGCATGGAACGTACGTGCAGACAAAAAGCCCTTCTCTGTGGCTTTTTTCCTTCTTTTATTGCTTTGCAATCCATGATTCTGATATGATTATAACAGTGTTACTGGGCAGAACTTAACGGCAACGGCACAATATCATGGTATGACGCCGCTCTCTCGCCCGCCGGCATTTCTCAGGCCCAGATTGCCCATGATTTCTGGCAGTGGCTCATTAACGACCAAAAGATACACACCCCCGATGCTTACTATACCTCTCCGCTCACTCGGTGTCTGGAAACGGCGAATATCACTTTTACTGGCCTTGATATGCCTAAAGATAGCTCGGAGTTCAAACCTACGGTCAAGGAACTCTTCCGTGAAAACATTAGCATTCACACTTGTGACAATCGCCACAACAAGACATACATCCACGATATGTTTCCCTCATGGATTATTGAAGCCGGCTTCTCTGAGAATGATAAACTCTGGAACGGCGTCACAGCCGAGACAGACGCTGCTGAGGCCGTTCGATCTAAGATGGTTATGGATGAGGTGTTCCTGCAGTTGAAAATGAAGCAGACCTCAAACCTTTTCGTTTCCGTGACAAGCCATTCTGGTGAAATCGGGTCGCTCTTGAGCGTCTTGGGACACCGCACATTCAGCTTGAATACCGGGGCAGTCATTCCGGTTCTTATCAAGGCCGAGACACTTGAAAGGGATGTTGCTACGACTTGTAAGACCTGGTCGGTGAGTGCGCATTGTACCGCTCCACCGGCAACATCGCTGGCGAGCTGTGTGTGCGCTGCATCCGCGGCGCCGGTGACGACGCTGTTGGTGACCGTGACTTCTGTGCTGCCTACGGAGACTGGACCAGTCTGCTATAATACCGCGCTACCTACTGATATCGTTCAGGCTGGTCGAGTTGGTCGAGTGTAACTATAATTCCTTGCGTGATGCAATCAGTCGCTGAGTATCTCGTATCTCACAAATGGTTGCGTGTGGATTTTCTGGACCGTGGATGCTGCTAAACTAGCAAATAAAATTCTTTTCGTATGCTTTACAATAAAAAGATAAATGAAAAACTAGCTTTATAACTCTCAAAATCGATGTAGTTAGTAATAAGCCATATTTTCTAGTCAAGTAAGCTTCTATACAAGCGTTTTAAAAGTATAGAGAATTTCTAGGCGACTAAACGTCGTAAGGTTTAAAGGGTAGCTAACTCTCTCACCGAGAACTTACAAGGCATTACCTTGTCCTCGAAGAACTGATTAAATACGTCGTAAATGGCAGAGTAGAACTAGTTTTAACGAGCACCTTCACTTAACTGTTGTCAGACCTTGTTATAGACTTTGACCAACTTTCTATTGATTCCGTACATGATAGGGAGCGCCCGCAGGTCCAAGATGTCGACTGTATTCGGCCTAGGACGTGTAATCAGTCTATGTTTTTTGTGTAAACAGAGATAAAATTAAGAAGCGTCTCCCTTTGCAACATTCCACGGGCGATACATGGACGAAAACCGAGCTACTACGGGCTCAGGAATGAATCTCATCCCAGGCTTTAGGGCAGTCGCGATAGATGAAATAACAGTAAATACTGTCAAGAGAAGAAAGGATATAGGCACCCAAAAATCACATTGGGCTTGTATGGTGAATAGAATTCCTATAGTGATTGTTTTATCGATGCAGCAAAGAGAACGGTAATGATGTCTAGGGAGGCTATACTTCTAGCATTGCCACGAGTCAAGTCTTAAGCCCAAAGTATTAATCTAACGGCTGCCCTCCGCAATCTAGAACCTGGGTCATCCGAGGAAAAGTCACGCCTTCAGTGATCTACGCTGGGGCGTACTCCAAGTTGCGGGATCTATCGTGACGGCTAATCGAACCGCGGGGAGCGGGGGAGGGGGCAGATCAAAATCTAATTCAAAGCCAACCATCGTTCTACATACTTAAACCTTACATTGGATATTTTGAGATTTATTGACAGGTTTTTTTTCATTGCGCAATGAGTAAACTGATTATAAGTCTATGCTTGATTGGAGAGCAAAGGTTTCGTCGGACAGCGAGCTGAATCCTGTATATCATGGAGTTCAAAGCTAGGATGAGCAACCATGTGATAGCGGGATGTGGAAAATGGCGCAACTCTGGCTCTAAGTGTGACCTAAATTAGAAAAGAAAGGCTTCTCAGAAGCCCCTCCACTTTCTCGACTGCTCATATTTCATTATATCGACGTCTCTTTATCAGTCAAATATATAGCCATGCCGCCGAAATCACGATGGAGCGTTTCTATTTCCGGCCACGTTTAATAATAAAAGTCTCCCATATTACCCCCATGCACTTCGGCCGTTGTCAAGGTCCAATCCCATTGGTATAATTGGTTCGTAAGCGAAACAGCTTCCAGTATTTATCAATTCAATAGCCGTCAGTGTTCGACATCGTCTCATTGCACATCATGTGTCTCTCCACTAACGTCTGATCAAGTCTATCAAAATCCGGGGCACCACTTTGCATTTTCACAGGTCTATCTCTTGAAAATTTTCAGTTCAAGGGTTCTCAAAATAGCGTATGAGAAAGCAGCAAATGCAAACCCAAGCTCAAATCCAACATCTCCTCCAGTTGGGGCCGGGCCAGCCGATGCTGCGATTGGTCCAACATACCATGACTGACTCATGCCAGTCACCATTCCTACAACGCCGCAGCAAAACGCGAGCAAGGCCGCGATTCCGGGAGGTAACCTGTGACGGTTATCATAGTCTCCTGCGTTGTATCCCGAAAAGCCTCGACGGAACACAAAATGCTCAGTCAGGGCAACACCTTCGTATATGGCCAGCCAGTAGCCTATGAAATTCATGAAATTTTCGAGGACAGCTTCAAAATGGCTGTATCCGGGGATTGCAATTGCAATATAAACCCCAGTGGCGACAATGGTCCAAATAAAGCGGGGAATGTGGCGTGTCCACCGTCCCATAACCATGAGCGTCAAAGAAACCGAGTAAATATTCGGGCAGTTGTTGGCGACAATTGATAGAGCGAGGATCACAACGCAAAATTTCCCAAAGCCCCCAACTCGTGGGAAAAGGAGAGCTCCGAGAAGGCCTCCCACTCCAGCATCATCATAGCCCTTTTGATATGCGTTATCGCCTCCATTTAAGTCCGTAGCAGTGACCAGGGCTGCACCCAGAAGCTCAGTAAAGAGAAGGGTTGGGAAGATTCCCAGCCATGTAACCATAAACACTTTGCGTCGCGGGCGATTACTTGGTTGATAGACTGTATAATCTGCGGCAAAGCTCGTATATCCGGTGCCGAAGCCAAAGACAGTGGAGCCGTAGGAAAGAACGGCACCAAGCTCGGCAGTTCCAGCTCCCATTGGTAAGTTTGTAAAATCACCAGAGTGTGCAAGGACGCCCAAAACGACCAGAAATACAATAAATGTCGGAATCCAACTCCAGTACTCATAGGCGTGAACCACCTGATATCCAAAGAAAACGACCAGAAGGGTGCAAAATGCAATGATCAGAATTCCTGCATATCCGGGGACATTTGGGTTCACTGCATTGATTAGCTGGGCCCCAACAATAATATTGGCAGCAGCCCATCCAATACAGGCCAGAACATTGAAGAGGGCAACTATAGATTGATCAATAAATGATGCACACAGACAAAAGGTGTGGT
This sequence comes from Penicillium cinerascens, assembly GCF_028974065.1. Lineage (NCBI taxonomy): Eukaryota > Fungi > Ascomycota > Eurotiomycetes > Eurotiales > Aspergillaceae > Penicillium > Penicillium cinerascens. The sequence goes on along the minus strand of NW_026695298.1, from coordinate 4,911,615 downwards.
CCATACTCAGCTTGACGCCCCACCAACCAAACCAAAATCGGGATAAAACCATCTGACGTAGTCCGAATACTGCACCGAAAACCGAGAAAAAGCAGACGGTCAAAACGCCGATGAAGTTGAAGAATATTATGACCAAGGCCGAATCGACGAAGCTCAATCCAAATAGTGGCTTGCCCAAGACGCCAATCGTAAACGAAGGGACAACCATATTCGCAGCCAGCCACTGAAAATTGTCGCTCGAATTAGAGAAAACTCAATTGGCGATCAGGATGAATGTACCATTGAGCCAATATTCCAATAGGAACCGTCCGTTCTTTCGTCGTCAGGGACACGTTCGATGCCTCTTTGCTCAACCTTGATTTTTCCTCCTAATCGTTGAAGCTTCGCATACACGGAATTGCCATATTCAAAGCTCGAGGCTGGAACAGCGCCCGTTTCGTCTTCAAAGAGCGGGGGGTCGATCGCTCCGGCTCGCTTCTCCACATCGCGGTTCAATGTTTCCGTCATGTTCATCAGAATTCAACATGCAAGCGACACAGATACAGAAATTGAGGAGTGGGACCTCTTTTAATACCAGACTCCAAAACCCGGGGTAGGGTCGACCCACGGGGGGCTCCGGACCATCATGGGCTGGGTAGACTAAAACGAGTTGCGACCGCTATTCTGGTCATGGCTTTGCTGGCAGTAAGAGGTGCAAGGGGGGTTCTTCCGTCTCGGCGGGTCCTGGGTAATCGGGTCTATCAGTCTCAAAAGCTTCCGAGGCTGCATCGCTTTCCCGTTTTCGTCAATCAATTATGCATAAGAGTACAAGCGAGGCCCCTCTCCCAATTTTAGAAACCCTTGGCGAGATCCCATCGTCATTCTACGCCAATTAAACTTTCGAGCCTACCCCGTTACGTCTGGTCCAGCCGGAATCCCCGCAGTTCCGGTGCCACGGACAGGGCGGAGGCCCGCGATAGAAGCGGGGTTGTGATGCGATTGGAACGGAGGCCGCCGAGACCCATCTCTGATAGCAGATCGTGGGGCTATCATTAAGAGGAGATATCACTAATATGCAGGTCCAGGGTTTTGTGGAGTAAATCGCTCATATTAGAAACGAAAGAAATCGGCTGCCAACGTTGTAGAGATAAGTCAGATAAGCACATGATAGATCGTAAGTATCGAACTTTGATGCTCTCCTCACGGAAGGATACTAGGTTCACATTCCCGATTACTGCCGTGGCCTGTGCACCTTCTGTTGGATTATAAGGGGGAAGCTGAGCCTTTACGATCTCATATCTGCAAAGGGAGCTTGAATATCGGCTGTGTTTTGGGTGGTTCCGAGTGTCTCCGAAAAATTTGCCGACCGCGGCTCGGACTACAATCGTTTTCTTCCTGGTCAAAACTCCCCATGACGGATTGTCGAGCCTATCAAGATGACAGATCCCATTGAGCTTCCCTTGATTGACCTGACCAGTTCAGATCTCGACGCTGCTGGTAAAGCAATGCTAGACGCGGCAGTCGGATTTGGCTTTCTCTACATCGATAGTAGAACCACCGTTTTCTCGTCCACCGATGTGGACCGAACTTTTGGAATGGTATGTTTGCGCGTTCTCAATTTTCACCAGACTCAATTCCATGATAATCAACAATTCCAATACTGCTCTCTGCAATGGAATGTTATCGTGAATGAGCATACCGGTGACGTCGCACAGGAAGTTGCTGATCTTGGTACAGGCTGAACAGTTCTTCAAGCTACCTCTCTCTGATAAGGTACCATATCGAAGAGGATCAGATGTGAGTACCTGCATTGTGGATCCTCCCCTACCCCAAAGCCCAAAAGAATGGTCGTTGAATGGCAGCTAAATTTTGCAATGCTTTTCTTAGAACAGAGGTTGGGTAGGGATGCATGTCGAGACGTTAGATCCTGAGCATCATGAGGTAACTTGGCTCTTTCAAATCCCGATTACAGAACAGAATATCTGACCCAGGCGCCCTAAATAGAGAGGAGATTTCAAAGAGTGGGTTCATCACTAAAGTTATCGTTCAGGAATCAGTGCTTATATGTCGGCATAGGGCTCTGAACATTGGCGAGCTTCAAGACGAGAAGATCCAGCAACCCCTGCCTGAATCTCTTATGTCCCGCGAGGCAGACATTGCTACCTTCATAAGTCTCTGTAATAAGACATGCGACCAGATCCTCAGACTCTTGGCACGTGGTCTTGAGGTAAAGGATCACTTCAGTGCCAACATGGCATCGACGGAAGGTGACTGAATCTCTACCAGGTCGCAGATGATTTTTTCGCTTCCCGACATGACCCAGCCAAAGGCTCAACCGGGAACTCCCTGAGACTTCTATACTACCCTGCAGCCGTGTCCTCCTACCGCCCTGATAAAGATATCCGAGCAGGAGCTCATTCGGATTATGGGAGTATCACGCTACTATTTCAACGGCCGGGACAGCCAGGCCTGGAGATCTTAACCACCGATCAAAAGTGGGCCCCGGTACCCGTGTATCCAAGCGACAAGGCCGATTTCCCATTTCCCCCAATTTTAGTCAACATTGGTGATATGTTAAGTTACTGGACTGACGGGCTGCTCAAATCGACAATTCACCGAGTCGTATTCCCCCATGACAAGCAGTCCATTGCGAAACCAACTCCCCAGGACCGCTATAGTATCGCCTTCTTCTGTCAACCTGTTGGAAGCACAGAGCTTGTACCAGTGCCTAGCAAGGTGATCGCTGCTCACCGACACAAGAAGCAAGATACAGATCCTAACGCTATTGTTGGTTATGGGGGCGGTGCAAGTGGACTTAGCATCGACCAGCATCGGCTGACAGCCGGCGAACACTTGCAATCCCGACTGGCCGCTACGTATATTACAACTAAATGAGCCCCTTTCTTGTTTCAAATGGTTCAGTGGGGTGAGATGTATATTCGCCTGGGATATATACACATTTGAACAGACGTGATAAACAAGATTTGTTCCTAAATCATCAAATTTATTTTGTATCTCTCCAGATCCAGACATCGAGCACAATCGATCAATGAGGATTGTCCTCATGCTGGTCAAAGTGCTCTCTTGCCCAGGGGCTCCGAAGCCGGATAGCCCTGCCCTTATAGAAAAAGATAAACGGGATAGGTACCAGGAGAATGGAAATGAATCCCAAAAGACTGGAAGCCCATTCGTAATCCAATTTCTCGTACATCTGAGTGGCGAACAGAGGGAAACCAGCGCCGACCACATTGCGTACCAAAATCACGCCGGCAAGGGCCGAAGCTGAGTAGGTCTGATAACTGTCGACGACGTAATTAAGAATGCTCAGAATCACGATATAAATGCCGGCACCGAAGAAGGAAGACGCAATGATCGGAACGATCCAGTGAACCGATCGGTAACTAGTCCATCCAAACCAGAAGAGGCTGATGGGAAGGAGAAGTGCACCGCCTCGCGCCATCCACATACGTGCCTCGGGGACACCTTTTCCATTATTCTCAGCAACGCGCCGGAGATAGTACCGTTCTTGAAGTGGATAAAAGCAGAAGGCAATGATGGGACCGATCGCCAGGCCGAGGAATGCGAGACCTTGTTGACCGCCGTTGAAGGGATGCCCCTTCGGCGGGCCGAAGACGAGGGGGATCGCCTCGTTGAAGAGATAAACCAGTCCGTAGATAAACCCATTGTAGATGGCGGAGAACAGTGTGATAGGCTCTGAAAACAAGAAACGGAAGGGCCGCGTGAGGGTGATGGCGAACAACTCGTGCAGGCCTTTTCGGTCACCGGCATGAAGGTCAACGGTGGATTCCGCCGACCGTAGATTCTCCTTTGCCATCTGCTTGCGCGCCCGCTTGGCTTTCTTTTGCAGGACGGCCGAATGACGCGTTTCGGGAACTGTAACGACCAGGAGGATCCAAACGCCGCCAGAAATGGCCATGAGCACCCAGAAGATCATACGCCATCCACAGTTCAGGCCAATATAACCCGTGACGACCAGAGCCATGGGGGGACCGAAAGTGCTGCTCAGTCCATAAACGGCCATCGGGCCACCACTCTCATTTCTTTCCCACAAATCACTGATACTACCTCCAGTGTTGGTCAAGGGGGCACCTCCGGCACATCCTGCGATAAACCTGCAGACCAATATGGTGCCGATGTTGGGTGCAAGAGCAAGAGGGAGCTGGAAGATGAACAGAATAAACCACGACACCACGTATACCGGCTGGCGCCCAAAGTATTCCGATAGCGGAGCGAGGAGGACTGGACCGATCGCGTAACCCAGAACATACAGCGACAGGGCCAACGTGGTGATCTCGGCGGAAACTCCAAACTCTTTCTGAATTCCAGTCGCCCCGGATGAGATACCTCCTGCGCACCAAGTTCTACAATTCACCGTTAACAAAGTTGACGCCGGGAGGGAGGGAAAGGATTTCGACGTACGTGAATACATTGAGCATGCTCACGAGACAGGTGATATACCACTTTTTCCACTTGGGCCAGTTTCGTGGGTTGTCTTGATCATTGAGGCCGTAGGTAATGACGATTGGGAGCGCATCATTCGGACTGCTTCTAGCTTTCGCGAGGGCCTGATCTTCCGATACCTCCAAGCTCGACGATTCGCGGCACGAGTCGGTGACCTTTTCCACGTCATGCATCTGGCCGGGCTGCATTTCTGCCGGAGGGGAAGCCATGGCTCCTCCAGCTGGTGGTATACGAGGGGTGAACTGGGAGTGATAGAGTCGAGGGGCAAAGCAATTTGAAAAATCGGGGAGAACATGGAGCGCAGTGACCGATCGGAGCTCCCATCCCACGAACAACATTTCTTCTCCACAATAATAATTTCCCCGAACGTGACCGAGACGGGCAGCTCTCTTGCCACCGGCCTCCGCCACGGTACATGTCGGCGGGTCGGCGTGCCGAAAAAGAAGCAAGAGGGCGCAATGCTTGGCTGGATGCGGCTCCACTTTGACAACGCCCGTCCTCCGGTGAAGACATTACTAATTGTCACAGTACACACTTGGCTCCAGCTTGGGGAAAATCTCATTTCCTTATGCGCGACTGCGTGGGGTCTCGGAACTTCTCCGTTCCAACCCCCGGCCCCGGGGGGAAGTGGATGTCGAGCCTCCAACGCGTGGGTACAGAGTCCACCGCGGATACTCCGGGCCTCCCAAGTTTCCAACCGGTGGCTTCGGCGCCTCCCTTGCCGGCATCTACCTCGTGAACCGGAGGGTCTGATTGCGCCGATTTGTTTGACACTTCCTTCGAAGCCTATGAGGGTTGTTTGGGTAAATATACTTCGATGATGAAGAGAGCACCGCTCCTACATAGCGCTGATCTGTGACTGGGCTTACGTTCCGTGCGGAGCTATGGTGTTGTACAGGTCACTGCACGTACGAAGCCCCGATGTCGGAAAGAATATAGCGGGGGAGATCGGATATATTGATGATCCGATGGAACGACCTCTTATGTAATCGGACATCCCTGCAAATTGCCGGACAAAAAAAAAAAAAGGGATATTGTAAATACAGAGTTCTTTTCACTGTCTGATTGGCCGATATATTACTGTGTATATACTCCGACACCCGATGTTGATCAAACTTGCGCAAACATGATTTATTTTCCTGGAAGTTATACTTCGCTAGGAATCGATCTGCGAAAGCGGCGACGAAGATGCTGCCTGTCTATTTCCGTATTATATTCTGCCCCGAATGAAAACTTTTCCCAACTTGTCCATCATGAAAATCTCCCCCTCCACCCTCTGCATGGTTTCTCAAGTGGATGCCCTGGGGTTCACCACCAAGGCTTCTCCGTACAGGCTAATATCATAGCCATGCTCCTCCAAGTAAGCCTTGAAGCGAGCATCTTCCGTCTCCAACTCGCGAGACATGTCGGGGATCAAAATCCAGGAGAGAATTCCACCAACCACCGTAAAAGCAGCCCCGATGAGGAACACGGCCTGTTGGCCCTTCTCCGTAGACGAGAAGGAATCCTGAATCGGCGTGAAGACTTGAGTGCCGATAGATGCACCCGCCTTTCCAACTGCCGCCGCGAATCCAAGGAAATGGCCTCGCAGAGGAGTCGGGAAAGACTCCGCAGCACACAGGAAAGTGGAGACGCCGGGCCCCATCTCACCCAGTGCTTGGAAAATGCCGTACATCACGATGAACAAGGGGAAAATCCTTTGGATTTGCGGCAAGGCTCCACCAAGAATGAATCCCCACACGCCCCAGAGCAGGAAGCCGAGTGTCATGTTCTGCTTTCGACCAATTCGGTCCATCAAAAGCCCACCCAGGAGACATCCCGGAAGATAGAAGCAATTGACCACAGTCTATTAATCTTTACGTTAGCAACCGGAATTTCCCGCGAGGGAATTCAATCAACGTACTCCGTATCCGATGTTTTGGACGGTGGTGTTGTTCGGGTTGAGCTGCTCCACGATTGTCGAGGAGAAAAGTCCGAAAGGGTATGTCACAAAATCGTAGCAGAACCAGGCCAAGGCTAAGGAGACACAGAAGGTTAGGACGGTATGTAAAATGAGGAAACCGGAGAACTCACATGTACCGAGCATGGGCTTCCAGTAGCGTTTCAAAACCAATCCATAGGGGTATTGCGACTTGATGGCGTGCTTCCTGTACTGGGTGGAGTTGATCATGCGAACACGGAAGAAGCAGATCGAAAGCGGCAGCTAGATTTCCAGTCAGTGAGATCGAGCTCAAAGAAAAGCAACCTTCATGGCTAGACAATGACTCACCACGATGCCCAACCCAAAGGCAACTCTCCAGACTCCTTCCGAATTCTGCTGATGATAGCATGCTAGGACAATCAATGCCACAAGCCCTGCCACAACGAATCCCTGGGTATCTTCATCAGCACGGGATCATCAAATGGAAGTTCTGTAAGGGCCTACCAAATCCACAGCGAAATCGGTGCTTACTGCCACCAGGAAGCCTCGCCGCTTGCGCAGCTGAGCTGTTTCGTCGGCTGCCTCGGTAGCGCTGGTGGCACAAACGGGATATTCACCACCGGCGCCAAAGCCAGCGATACCGCGCGCCACAATCATCATCCAGAACATTCTGTGTTTTGAGTGTCAGCCTTTGGTCCAACTATCAACAGAACGGGGTCGCCCGTACCCTAGCTGTGAGGACCCGTGAGCAGCCGTGGCAAGAACGATGCCGAGAATGAACAAAACGGTGGCCGCCACAATTCCCGTGCGACGACCGATGCGGTCAATCAAGACACCGAAGAAGAGCATGCCGAAGATCTCGCCAATTAAGTAAGAGTTGGAAAGGCGAGACTTGATGGTCGACGACATGCCATCCTTGTAACTGGAGAGAACGCGTCAATGAACATTCGATCGGTGAACTCGGTCTGTGGGAGGGAAACTGACAGGACCGAGAAGAGAGGCTCCATGTAGCCGACTATTGGCAAAATTAACATCGGTGGAAAGTGGAATTGAAGAGACCAGACCACCTACTGATTTGAGCATTGTACCCATCACTGAACAGCGCAAGTCCAGCAATCACGACGGTCAACAAACCCGAGCGCCGCCGCACAGGCTGCGGCTCCTCGAGGGCCCAGGTCTCGTTGTGGCTTTGGTCCTTGGAGTCATCCATCTTCATGACGGAATCACTCGGAGAGGCGTCCATGGTGCTTGAGCGGAAAAATTGAGGTGGAAGAAGGATCAAGGCTGAAGAACGGGATCCAAAGCAGGAGGAATGCAACACTCGTATATAACATGCTCACATGCTCACATGCATCTAGCCCCGAGCCCCTATCCAAAATGCAACCTTTCCGAACGGGACGATCCAATGGCAAGCGGTGCTGCATGCACGAGAGATGCGATAGTGCATCGTCGGCGATTGCCGGGACGAAGTGCGAGATGTCAACTTCCCTAACCGAGAGCCACGTCGCAGGTCCAAGCTTCATCGAGGCGACATAAGAATGCAAGGCCCGCGAATCTCTGGCTTCGGACAGGTCAACCGAGGAAATAGGGTTCCGCCGCCAGTCCACTCGGTGGATCCGGCCCGGTTGTTTCGCCGCCAATCGTTCGCCCCATGTGCGGCCTGCCGAGCTCTTCGACTGGTCAACGGCCCTGAGTCGTGCGGCGACCCCTGTCCCTTCCACGTGCCCTTGTTTTCTAGATCTTGTTTGCATGTTCCTCGGTGCGAAGCGCGAAACCCGTCCCCGTTTGCCTCATCCGGACGCGATGTGTCGGGACCACCCGCATCCCACGGTCAATCTATATAATGCATGCGTCGAGGGCTCCAATACCCAGCCCACGTTTTCTTTCTTTCCTTCTTTCTATCGTTACTGCTAGCATCTCGCACGTCCTTCTCGCCATCATGGATAACTTCCACTACGATCTGACTTCCGAGCAGCTCCAGAGCTTCCAGGATCGAGGATATCTACTTGTTTGTGGCTTCTTCAACCCGACGGAGACGAGAGTGTTGCAGCAGTGGGCGCAGGAGGTCCATGACCTCCCTCGTACCCCTGGCGTTCCGTGGATGCCGTACGAAGAGGTCAATGGAGAGGGCAAGCACGTCCTGTGTCGCACGGAGAACTTTGCCAACTCTCACGCCGGATTTGACAGCTTCCTTCGGGGGCTGCGTGCCACTAGCGCACTGAACCAGCTGGCCGGTGAGGAGATGCTTCTTTTCAAGGAGAAAATCAACTACAAGTTGGCAGGAAGTGGTAAGGACTCTCGATGGTGACATGGACACCCAGCAAGCTCGCGCGGCTCATACGTCCTGCAGGGGGTTTCGACCCGCACATCGACGCCAATGCGTACACTCACGTCAAGAACATCAAACATTTGACAATTCTCGCCGCCGTGGACGAGATGAATGAGACCAACGGCGGACTGGAGGTTGTTGACGGCAGCCATCGCATGGAAGTCCCTCTGGGTAGCGATCGTTGCATTGAACCAAGTTGGGTCAAGAGTCACACGTGGACACCGTGCAACCTGGAGCCCGGTATGTTGACAGTTCGCGGAAATCTTACACAACGCCGCTGACGACTTTTCATAGGTGATATTCTTGTCTTTGGATCTTACTTGGCCCACCGTAGCGGTGCCAACACGAGTTCCAAAGATCGGCGCGCCATCTACGCCACATACAACTGTGCGGCCGAGGGGAGTCTGCATGATCAGTACTATGCCGACAGGCAGAAGCTCTGGCCTGCGACTCACATGCGGAAGCAGGGCATGACTTACGAGGAGGGGCGAGCTCGCTACGCCTTTGGGTCCCCCATGTTGACCGTCGATTCGAAGAAGGTTTCTGCAGTCTGAGTTGGTGAAAGCCGAAAAATGCCACCAACCTTTTGGGTCTGTGGCCCTTGATTTCATAGACCGTGCGAGGCTCCATATACCCCGTTTACATCCAAAATATCCCGTGTAAAATAGCAGACCCAGTGTGAAATTCCAAAATGAAAGCGTGCAAAGGCGTCTGTGAGGGTTCATACGTGGCCGGCATGGAGCTGTGTCAACGAGTACCCGATGAAACCGCTTGTGGCGAGTATTCGCGAGTCGTCTCGTCTCGCCAAGTTTATTTTAATGATTCTGTATTGGTGGACCATGGTTACTTCCGAGAAGAAATTCGCGCACGGTCAGGTCGGGAAGAAGACCCTCGGGCCAGTGCTCGGAAATCTTTATATAAAGACCCTCCCCCACCTCGCCCCTACCGACCTCTCACAATTCTCTCGCCTTTTCAAGGTTTCTCCGACCCTCTTCCGTTCAGCCCATAAGCCACATAGTCTTATCGCTAAATCCAACTCGATTATGGAATCGCCATCATCATCGACGACATCGTCTGCCAAGGCCGAGTCGTTGATCGGCGCCTTGGAGCAATATGGCCAAGGTGATTACATTGGCGAATCTATTAGCCAGCTCGAACACTGCCTGCAGGCGGCTCATCAAGCAAGAAAATCCGGTAGGGAACGCGCCCGGCACGAATGAACTTGCATCTGACCATTTGATGCAGGCGCACGGGATGAATTGGTGATTGCTGCCTTACTACACGATATTGGGCAGATCATTCCGCTGGAGTCGGTCGAAGAAGTCCGCATGAACCTCCGCGGAAGCACCGAGAATGTCGGACGCGTAGGTCATGAAGCTATCGGCGCGGCCTATCTTCGGTCTTTGGGCTTCAGCGAACCGGTTTGTCGGTTAGTCAATAGCCACGTCGCGGCAAAACGGTACGTGGGCGCATGCCCCTTCCTATTCCTCACGATGCTCATCGAATTGTACCCAGATATCTCACGGCTGTGGACCGCGCATACCATGGCTCCCTGTCATCAGCGTCGCAGAAATCCTTGGCATTCCAGGGAGGTCCTTTTGAAGGGAGCGAGCTACGGGAGTTCGAGCAAGATCCCCTCCGAGACGAGATGGTTGCTCTGCGGCTTTGGGATGATGGAGCGAAGTTGGTTGGAGTGGAATCGACTACGCCGCGTGCACGCTCGTATCTAGACATGATTACCGCCCATTTATGCCAACAAACGACAGCTGCAGAGTGAACAATCCGCGATCATAGCGAGGAGAAGTTTTGCGGGCAGACAAAAGTACCGGAAATCAATCCAACAGATATTCAATCTGACTACCGCGCTCTCGTTTCTGCGAAAGCATGTAATAGAATGACACCTAGAATTAGTCAATTGGCGGACTGATATCGCAATAAGAAGTTTCGTGACCGTAACTCCAGCGGTGTCTCCGGTTGTTATCAACGCAGCCTTTCCTGTGGCTCGCGATGGCAGGTTTCCGTTTCCCCGCAGATGGAATTCCTCCTTTACCAACAATCCCAATTTATGGCTGGCATATTGGGATTTTGAGGTGTGATATGGATGTAACTCGGGGCCACCGGGGCTGACCCCGTCAATGCAGGGGTCCTCCCGCTACCAATATGAAACGGATGATACAAAACGGCCATGATTGACAAATGATCGCGAGAGTATTTGATTTCCGATTCTAGATGCTTGGTCTACCCGGGTGTCGATTGCATTGATATGTACATGGTTTCACGTATGGTTCGCTCAGAGCAGGCCCCGGGCAAATTGCCAGGAAACTGAGATATCAACTCCAAGTTTCTTCGCGGCTGTAAATACCCACTCGGGCTCCCGAAGGAACTGCCGGGCCATCAGCACGGCGTCAGCCTTGGGCTCCTTGCCAGACAGCATTATCTCCGCAGCGTGTGCTTCGTCCGCACCCTGGATAATATCCCGGGCTGCGTCGGCCTCCGTGATAAGACCGACGGCACCCACCAGGGTCTTCTGGCCGGCGGCACGGATCTCCTTGCGAATTTGGCTTGCGAGGTCAATTTGATAATTGGTGTGTGGCTGGAACTTTTGATCCTTGTGATTGCCTCCAGAACTCACGTCCAACAAGTCCACGCCGAGTTCGGGAAGCAACTTGGCCAGTTGAATGGATGAGGTCAGGTCCCAGCTGCCCGTTTCCGCCGCCACCGGTTGATCTTCTAGCCACTCCGTGGCGCTTATCCGAAGAAACAAGGGGATCCCCGAAGGCACGGCTGCCCGGATGGCAGCGCAAACCTCGCGCACGATGCGAGTGCGGTTCTCAAAGTCACCACCGTATTTATCGGTGCGGCGGTTGGTGACCGGACTTAGGAATTCATTCAGCAGGTAGCCATGCGCCGCGTGCACCTCAATCACATCCACGCCCGCCTCCACGGCCAGCTTGGCACTTCGCGCGAAAGCACGCACGACCTCCTCCACTTCCTGTGTACTGAGTTCGCGAGGAGGCCAGTACTTGACATCTCCAGGGGCCCACATCTGCTCCTCCCCGCCCGTGGGACCTGCAACATCGGATGGCCAGCCACCTACACTTTCATCCGCTTTGATGCTGCTTCGTTTCCCCTGTGAGGATAACCACGGAGCCACAGTGCTGGCTTTTCGTCCGGCATGGGCAAGCTGGATCCCGACCTTGGCTCCCTGGCTGTGAGCAAAATCGACCACCCGCCGTAGGCCTCTGAACTGCTCGGAGTCGGTTCCTTTCTGCCAGAGTCCGGAGTCGTTTGGAGAGATTCGTCCATTTGGCTGGACTGCAGTCGCCTCAATGATGACCAGGCCGACGCCCTTCGAGGCGAGATGACCGAGATGGGCAATGTGGAAATCCGTCAGGGCGCCTACCGCAGGAGAGGTGGGATCGGACTCCGCGGAGTACATGCACATGGGCGCCACCATAATGCGATTCTTCAGCGTCTGATCGCGGATTTGCAGCGGACGAAACAGCGTTGGCGTATCGGGATGCTGAGGGTTCATTGCAGCGCCTCCATTGTTTTGGGGCGTGAAGTAGGGCACGCCCTCGGCCTTCAAGACGCGCGGCGAACGAAATTCAGTTGACCCCATCGTACTAGTAAGCCTGCCGGCGATGGAAGTGGAATTGAAAAAAGAATGTCTCGCCTGGAAGCCGTTTGAATGATTTTGATAACCATCTGCTGGATTCCTCGGATGACAAATCCCTTTTTTCCCCGCGCCGAGGTCGCTCTGCTCATTGGCCTGGGTAAAAAGGTACGTGGCCCGAAATCCGATCGCGGAAGTCATCGTTGACATGGACATGAGAAACGTATTAATGTCCTTCCCAGTATATCCTCAACATGTCCCCGAGTCGCCTCATGGTCCCATTATTCGTCGCGGCTCCAAAAGCCTCGACCTGTCTCATAAGCAAATCTCGGTCAGGTGTACGTCCCAGATTCATCCCGAGCACCAGAAATGGCCAGCAGTAATAATCCGCGTAATAGTCCTGCGCAGGCTGGAGCCGACCTACGATCTCCATGCCTTCCTGAACCAACAGAGAAAGGGACAGGGCCGGCAGGCCCGAAGGAGACATTCGTCGGAGCAGGATGCGACACCCTAGAATGTATAATCTGGGTCCACTCGAAGTAATATCAGCGAGTCCTTCCATGGTTGCCATGATGCGTTCGTCCCATTGACACAGACTACCGTCCATTCTCTGCCAAATCTCCGGATCGATTTGGGCTCGGTCTGACACTCGGTAGAGCCGATAAACAGTGTAGATGCATCGGAATAGCTGGGGTGGGAAACCGAGCACTGGCGAGTCAAGGTGGGCGAAGTAGCGAGAGCCAAAATGCTGAGATATGGCCTCTTCTGCAAGAGCCAAAGCTGCCTCAATCTCCCCGTTATAGAAATCCTCGTCATGGAATGGAAGGCTAGTTGTGACATGGAAGATAAAAGACTCTCGAACGAGATGTTGCATAGCCGGCTCGATTCCCGTGCCCTGCAAACGGACCGTGTAACTTCTAGAGACAAGTTGAATCAATCTAGCCGCTCCTGCAAGATGAGTCTCCACTCCCGAAGATCCGCTCGGCTTGGATCGCTGGTTGGGCGTTAGTCGAGTGGTTCTCAGCGTGAAAGCTAGGAGGAAACCCGGAGCCTTACCTCGTAAATACACAGCATCATGATGGTCAGCAGGACAACAACCCACCGATCCTGCAAGAGCCCGTCATTCAAATTATTGCGGAGCCCAGCTACCGCATGGGTATAGTGATAGCGGGCCAGTTGACGGAAGCTAGCCTTGGCGGAGGGTATCTCAGCGCCACAACAAGCGAGCAATGCATGCATGCAGAAAGTGTTGTCGAGGGCTAGAGCAAGGGTCTGCTTGCTCAAAGCATCGCTGATGCGGCCATTTGTCCCCGGTCGAATCAGTTGGGGAAGAAAGGTGGATTTGAGAAAATCGAAAAGGGGGGCCACTTTCCGCGGTGATGGCGGATGAATAAATGATGGAGATATGTGGAGGCAATTGGGGGATGCTTGTAGCAAATTTGACTCGAGGAGCCATGGACAAAGGAATTTCCAAGTCATCCGAGGACAGTAAAGATGCACTTGGCTTTTCTGGGCCAGAAGAGGCGCTCGTTGCGACGGACAACTGCGTCGAATGGAGGCAGGGGCTGGGAACCTCTGCGCTCGATGCCTGGTTGATGACTCGATTTGCAGTGGGATATGCCATCGGAGATTTCTCACCCGGAGGGTATTGTTGGAAGCTCGAGGTATCGCTCTGGATGTCTGGTGATTGCCAGACGCAGTCCAGTTCTTGTTTGGCGCAGTTCAGACATTGCGAATGAGTCTCGTCGCACTTTTTCTTCCGTTTCCGACCTATCGGCTTTCATTAGAAGGCGCCTGAACTGCCGGTCCAATAAAACAAGTACGGCTAACTTACAGGTCAGACAACCTGACTTGGTGCGCAAATGGGCTGGCCGCCGTCGAGGTCGCCGATAGTCATTATGGGGCGAAGCCGCATGTCGATTCTCCCTGGCTTCAGCAACCATTACCATGACTCGTGTATCGGAATAGTCGCATTGACGGCAGGGATATTATACGAGAAATGAAAGTCTGGTCTACGATACGATGCAGGGGCAAGCGGTGGCATCACGTGGGTCGGGATTCCCCGGCCACAAAACTATACACGAAGTACACATCAAGTACACACCAAGAACACGCCAAGTATACGTGGACTACGGTGATAACCGACTTTGACTTTACGGGGGCTGTAGTTGGGACCTTTGCGACGGGGCAGAGGGTTGAAGTGGACTTCGAGGCCTTCATGATTGATGGCATCAGTTCCGAGTGATCAAGTTCTAACATGAATTTCTCGTGGTATCGGTCATTAAAATGGTAGGGCAGGTAGGGCATCTCTCAAACGATAAGGGAACCCCGTGCCACTCGCTTGCATCACCACCGTCGCCCCCGGCGTCCACCTCCAGGTCCACAGCCACCACCGGGACCAAAGCCAGGTCGACCACCAAATCCTCCTCCGTATCGTCCGTATCCACCACCGATAGGACTACCGAACCCTCCGCCGTACCCATAACCACCACCCATTCCCATTCCACCGCCATAATACCGACGAGGGGGTGCACCAAAACCGCCCATACCACCCATACCACCCATACCCATGGCGGGATGGCGACGGTGGCGAGGGAATGACATGCAAAGACCCATGGTGATTTTGGATTTATGGGGTTGTAGGCCGAATTCGTTCGTTTAGGTTGGTAGTGGAACCTTGGAAGGCGCAATGTAGATGTTGAAGACTCGTTACAGAATGGGTTTCTCCCTGTATGGTTTTTTAGGGTGTTCAAAATGCCCTTCCTACATATTGAGCCCGTCGAGGTCTCTATATACCCCGTTTCCATGGTCGTCTGCGTCATCTATTTGTTGTCCGTATTCCACGGTTGACCAATCAGACGCGATAATTCAACCTCCCCGGACACGCGGTCGACACTTCTCTTATCGAAAAGGATAAAGATAGAGATGAGAGAATTGAAACTATTGTGGTTACAATGAGCGGACGATATATCAACTGAGGGTCGATTTATGAATCTGGAAAATGTAACCTCCGGCTTAGTAGTGATACTTGAAGTCCACGGCGCCATCGCCTGAACGAACGCGTCGAGTGTCTTCTGCATCTCCGCTGAGAATTTGTTCCTTGATCTTGTTCTCACGCCGCAAGTACAGCCCTAGCATGGCGACAACCAGCTGTGCTATCACTAGCGCACCCAGGGAGAAGGCGTTTCCCAATACATAAGGGGAATGACGATAAATCTGGCCTGCCACGATCCCGGCACAATTTCCCATGGTCTGTTGCAGGCCAATCTCTAGGGCCCGTCGGTATTGCGGTGCAACGTTCACATTTATCCACGCGACATTGAGACCGACACCCGTGTAGGTGGTGATTCCAATCAGGAACGTGGCAAAGTACTTGATTGCCGTGTTCTCGACCACAAGTAGCAGGATGTACCCAATTATACCAAAGATGTTGGCGGCAAAGATAAACTGAGGCTGTGTTAGTCTCACGATCCCAATTAACGTTCTGAAAGTTTCTCACGCACCGATGCAAACTTCGAATATCGGTCTGAGCAAAAGGCCACCGAGATGAAAACGACCGCAGCCCAAATGTAGACCGGAACGGTCAGGACATTGCTCATCAGGGAATTGTACCCCATGCCCTCCAGGATGGTGGGCAGAAATGTGCTAAATCCATAAAGAAGAATATCCTGGCAGAACTGGATGACCCCGGAGAAGAAGAGCTTGGGATCGCCGAGGGCAATCCGCATTTCTTCCCAGCTGAACTTGTCACTGCCCATATACTTGCGCCGTTGCTCGTTTCGGACTCGCATCATCCATCGTTCCTCCTCCGTAAGGAAGTAGGCTTCTGTCGGGTTGTTCGGAAGTCCGAACCAAATCAGAATGGCGCAGATTCCGCTGAACAAGCCCTCGATGATATAAACCCATCTTTGACACGGTTAGCTGATTGTGTCGTGTGGGGTGGGGTGGGGGGATCCAGGTTACATGCCTCCAGCCTGCTTTACCTCCAATGCCGTCCATGTGCAATAATCCATATGCCAAAAGACCGCCCACGGCTCCCGAGATAGCAGCACAGCTCATCAAGTAGGATACACGCTTCGCCTGCTCCTCGCGGCGATAGACCATGGTGAGATACAGATTCAAGCAGGGAAACAATCCCGCTTCGCAGGCACCCAGGATGAGCCGAGTGGCATACAGCGAGCCCACGGATTCAATGAAGCCTGTAAAAATGGTGGTCAAGGACCATACAATGCAGAGTCCGGTCAGGATATTTCGCGGCGTCAATTTCTTCATGAGCACAGCCCACGGTGATTCGAACAGAACGTAGGTTACATAAAAGATAGATACCGCGGTTGAAAACTGGCTGTCGGAGGCATTGATGTCTTCAGGCATGTTGGCCACCTTGACATTTCCTATACTTCTGATAAGTTTCCATTTCCATGACGAAGCTTGCTAGTATTCGTACCAATATTCGACCGATCCAAAAAGCAGGATAAGTAGGTGAGCATGATAATTGGTACAAAGGCAAGATCCAGTTTCACCAAAAGCTTTTTCTCCATCTCGGGATCAAGCACGACATCGAGAGCTTCACCAGCAGAGGCTTCATCCGGTATTTCATGATCCACTCCTTTTTGAACAGACAGCGTCTGCTCCAAGGCAACGCCGTCGTCGTGGTTGTTGGCGGCCATGAAGTCGGATCCTCAACCCCCAGAATGAGAGAATGTCAGGACGCTGGATTGATCGGTCGAATAGAGAGATGAAAGCAAATGTCGGCAATCTGTCGCAGCGTTTCAAGGATGTCAAGCAGCGCCGTCGTCATGCGAGATAATGGAGAGCGGATCCGTGCCTATCTCCAGCCATCCAGACCCGCTGGAGAGCTACTTCAGATTGGCCCCGTTCATGGGGCATCGGGCCGATGGCGCTGATAAGACGGTAGACGATCGTCAGAATTGCCACTCGTGTATCAGGCCTCTCCGCTCATTATGTGGATCCCTTCCAGATAAGACAGGCCACAGTCAATTTCCCGTTCAGCGAGGTATGTGATTGGCGTCGATAGCCCCTGGGCCCGTGAAGAGACCCCAAACTTCCCCAGACCCGTCGGCAAGTGGATCCCGATGGGAAGCATCTCCAAGTCGGGGAGGTCGTTCCACTCCGCATAATCGAGGATTGCATTCGAGGATTTCAAATGAAACGAAATCCTCGAATATGTAGATTTGTATAGACCAGTGTCGGCCTTCCTCATAGAACTGTGTATCATGGGCAGCATCGACGTCGCAGCTCAGGCACGCATATTAGGTCGTCAGAACCGTCTGACCACCACGGCCGGCATCGCTCCGGGCTATCTCCAAGCCAACCTGCTGGTGTTGCCCGCCAAATATGCCTCCGATTTCCAGGACCTCTGTCTGCGCAACCCGGTGTCATGTCCTTTGCTAGGGATATCTGCTAGTCCCGGTGACCCGCACACGGTCAAACCAGCGGGATGTATTCGGTCTGCAGATTTCGACCTCAGGACGGATTTTCCCAAGTACCGAGTGTACAAGCGAGGTAAATACCTCGACAGTCGCCGTGATCTCCTCGACGTATGGACCCCGGACCATGTTGGTTTCCTCATCGGGTGCTCGTTCTCCTTCGAAGATGCTTTGACGGCCGCCGGTCTCCTACCACGGCATCAGCAAACGGGCTCGATCGTAGCAATGTATCGATCAAACATTCCGCTTCTACCCGCGGGCATCTTCACGGGAGCACATTGCATTGTCTCCATGCGGCCATATAGGCCAGATCAAATCGACCGCGTGCGAGAGGTGACCCGACCGTATCTCTCCACGCACGGCGAGCCAGTCGCGTGGGGATGGGACGGTGTCAAACAGCTTGGAATCGAAGATATTGGCCAACCGGATTTTGGAGAGCCGCAGGTCTTCGAGGAGGGTGAGGTCCCCGTCTTTTGGGTAAGTCAAATCCTACTTTTTCTCCAGTATCGGCGGCCCGTGAACTGATCTTCGTACAGGCATGCGGTGTCACGCCTCAGATGGCGGTTGAATCATCAGGTCATCATATTGACGGGCTGGTATTTGCTCACGAACCCGGTCATATGCTGGTGACGGACTGGACATCTCAGGATCTGCCGAAGTTGCGACCGAGCAATGTCTAAATTATGACTCACTATATGCTAAACGGAGGAAGATTCGCTCGAATGCTACATTTCGATATCTAGCAATACGTAATTAGAAACAGTCCTTCATCACACTCGATAACTCTCCCCCGTAATCAAACATGAACCCCCCGTTGGGCATTTGTTGCCAGGGGATTTCTTCGGGTGCTGGGCCCGTGTCTGTGCCGACTCCTATAATCTGATCTTCCAGGTTTCCGACTGCTTCAAACCATTCCATTAGCTCCTGTGTCATCTGCGCTCCATTCAGTGGTGTTTCGCGAAGTGTGCTGGAGCCGGTAGTGGGAAGAGGCGACTCCTGCGGTCGGGGTGGTCCTGGCTCTGAGGGTTCAACGGCTGACCGACGCTTCTGAACTCCTAATCCCATTTCAGGGCCAAGCTTGCGAAGGCTTCGAATAGACTTCCAGAGGCGTCGAGAGATGTATGACTCGGTTGAAAAGCCTTTGACTAGCTCCAGGGCCCAGTAGAATTCCTCCTTGCATGATCCGCTGAACTGAGACGGGGCTTGAGAGACGGCAAGGAACAGGACTGCCAATGCGGAAACTAGGAACCAGTTGAAGGCTACCTGTTGGAGTTGATAGATATCCGAGGTTTCATTGAGACGGGTAATGAAGCGAATCGTGTCCTTCGCGATGTCGACAACCGTTTCGGACTCCGCGGGATACCGGACAATGTCCCCGGCGGTATGCAGAACGGGCCGATGAATGAGCATGCGCAGCTGATTCGCACGTAGATAAAGCAGTGCACGGAGGCGACGGAGGCTTCGCGGGCCCTCGGTATCACCCGAGTCCGGTGTGCTGAAGTGATGCAGGCGCAACTCATCGGGGATATCATGCACCCAGCGCAGCACCTGCCAATCCAAATAGTTCATTTCATCCTTTTTGATTTCGTTCGTGTTATTGAAGGCTGAGATGAATTTCCAAACCTTGGCAGCAATTCGGCTGTAGCGAATCATGACCCGCAGGTACGGTGTTTTCTCCTCGGGCTCGGGCAACCAGGGGTCAATGTCCGAATCCTCGAGAGCGAAAGGCATTCCCGTTCCGAAGCTCCAGCGCATGTCAAGAACGTAGACGGACCAGAAGAGTCGCAAAATCCGGTCCCTGCCTCCAGCCACGATGGCTGGTTGATTTAGCGTTTTGCGCCGGTGGAGGCCTTTCTCTAGGCACATGCGTTCCACGATTCCAATAGTCCGCCAGGCAAGAGTCTCTTCATCCATTTGAAAATAAAATATTGACTATCGAACCAGTTAGTAAGGCGGATTTCCCGGTCGTCCGTCCGTCACATACCACCAGGGTCAGAAAGATGATGCTTTTGATCTCGGGAGGTCTCCAAACACAATTGTCCTGAACTTCTCGGACGCTGTCAAACAGCGCAATGGCCGGTTCACTGCGACCGCTGGCTTCCGCCGTCAAGGCACATGCAAATACCAGTCGAAGAATGAATACATCTTCCGGATCCAGTGCGTCCCTCTGCCTGAGTTGCGCTTCAGGGTTGATTGAATGATCCATCATACCATAAAGAAGCTCGACCTGATCCAACAGCTCTGAAAGCTCCAGCACAGGGTACATGATTCCCATCTCTTCCTCGTACACCCGACATAAACGAAGAGCCTCAGCTTTGGGCAAAGCCCAGAGTGGATCAACTGCCTGGCGCACTTCCAGGTCGCGATGGGTAGCGGATGGCGAAGCGAGTGGTGATGGCTCCTGGGTCAAATCCCCTTCGTCGCCAGCTTCATTGCCCTCCACGATTCCTCGCTGCTGCAGACTGGATTTGGCCAGATCAAAGCTAAATGCCGACGTGGTCGGGCCCTGGAAGAGCGTCTTTTTCTCAGTGAAAACTCGTCGAAGCGCCCGCTGCGTTGACACAGGCCCGTACGCCGCGGTGGCTGGACCGGCCACGCTCGACCGGCCGACGGGCGAGCTGTCGCTATTCGTCATAGACCGCACAGCCGCCGACAACGAATAGATCTGGTCCTGCATTGACTTCATTTGATCGAAGAGTCGCTCGAAGTTTCTGTTCCCATTGTCAGTGTGAGCATCGGGCGGTCAACGGTATCCATACTCTTGCTCGCCAACGCTCTCTCGTTGGGGATTCTCCACGTAAGCACACTCAATGTGTTGCCTGCCGCAACGATGACAAGGTGTTTGACCATTGCACTTGATTTTGCGGCGCTTGCATTCATTACTGTACATCAATTAGAATCCGGATCCCAGCGTTTGCGGGAGAAAACATACCAAGCTCTGGCAATGTACTTCCGCCGTTTCTTGCGCGATGGGTCGTCCCGCGTATCGGCCTCTACCGAAGTCGACTTCTCCCATTCCAAGGGCCGCAAGAAGTCCATTTCGTACAAGACTTATCGTGGGATGGGTACAACAGGGTTGGGGGAAGAGAAGGGAAGAAGAAATGCGGGGGGGAAACAACGCCCCGGAATTGGCACCGCGGTGGCGTCGCCGGGGGTTCGGTGTAAGCCATGAGTCCCGCGCATTTGGTTCATGTTCATGGCGACTACTCGCTTAACTACTCACACTTGGTGCTCTTTCTAGCTTGGATCTCCTGGCCACGCGTGATACTGAGAAATTTGACATTTTTCACATTTTTTGATCATCGGCTTTGACGCCTCCACGGCCCAACTACTAATCCGGTAGTATGTACAAAGATTCCATCAATTCCCTCGACCCGCTCTGACTTCACAAAAATGCATATCGTCAGAATCCGGTATCAAATTCACAGATCCTTGGTGCGTTCGTCACTTTCGGCAATCCACCGCTCCAATTTCTTCGAATCGCGCGCGACGAAGCCCACCTTGAACGGCTTAGGCTCCGTGGTCAGGCTCGTCGGGATGGCGTTGCACTCGATCGCATTCAGGATGGGCCGGTCACTAATTTCCTTTGCCGGGTGCATTTGGAACGCAGTGATCAAACGAAGAAACGCCGTGTAAAGCTCTCGATTCGCCAGGTGAGAACCTGCACACATGCGGGAGCCTGCACCATATGCATAGTGGGGAGTGCCAGACGCGTCTCCGAGGTCGAGGTAGCGCTCGGGAATAAACTTGGTCGCATCTTTGAAGTGGTCCTCGTCGTAGTCAGCAGCCCAGGCATTCTAGATGGAGTTAACTTCATACGGTCTTTGCGATTCGAAGGCGATCATAGAACTCACCATGAAAAAGGTCGTGCCGGCGGGGATGTTAGCTCCATTCCATTGGATATCCTTGGTGCTCTCGCGAGGCAGGCAGATGGGAATGACGGTCCAGAACCGCAGAACCTCCCTGACCAGGGCTGTCACGTAGGGCACCTTCTCCTCAACCAGACATTTCTCCCAAGCATCGTCATCCGGATAGACCTTCATGATCTCCTCGTAGGCCTTCTTCTGGATCCGCTGGCCATCTTCCGAGGCCAGATACGCGATGCCCATGATCAGGTTACCGGGGACGGTGTCCAGACCGGCCGACACCATCGTGAGACAGATCGACTTCACCTCAGCTGTCGGACTGGTCAGTCAATTTTACATCATGTGCCTTTCTTGGTGGACCCTTACCGTCGTTGAGCTTAGCCTCGGGGTCTTTGAGAATGTTGCCCGTGATACAGGGCTTGTCCGTGCCTTTGGCGATACGTTCTTTCAACATGTCCAGAAGGAAGGTCAGGTACTTGTCGCGACGAGCCCGGAATCCCTCGGCCTCGTTATTCATCTTGGGCAGGATACGCAGCAAAGGAATGTAATCCTGCCAGTTGTTGGACGTGCTGCGGAAATTGGACACGCCGCGCTCGACGTCACAGATTTCCTTCAGCAACCGGTCATCAACATTGCCTTCGATGCGGAAGCCGTAGTTGAGTGTCAGACTGGTGTTGAGGGCAAACCGCTGAAAGTACGCGGTCGGGTTCACGTCCAGGGTGCCGTTCTGGCTCTCCCGGTACAGTTCCTTGATGCTGGTGTTGGCCTCGAGGTCGATGATGGGCATATAGGACTGTGTCGCCGGTCGGTTCAAGGCCGTGGCCGCGGCCTTGCGACGTCGCTTGCAGGATTCATCCCACGGAGAAGTGCCGATGGTAAAGCCCTGGGAGCTGGAGACGACGCTGTGGAACGTGTGGAAGGTTGGTCGCGAGATCAGGGCCGACTGATCCTTAATCCACAGTTGACGCACCGAGTCGAAGCTGTTGGCAAACACGATGCGCTATCCGGAGTCCAGTCAGCCCACGTCCGTTTTATCCCATCGGGAGCATCTTACCTTATTTCCCATGCGCACCTGGAAGACAGGGCCGAACTTCTTCGCCCACTTGCCTGTGACCACCGCGTGTTGGTCTCTCAGCTGCAACAAGTTGCCGAAGAGGGGCACGCCGGGGATTTCCGGCAACCCCTTGATCTTGGGTACATCTGTACGGTTGAAGTAGCGGATGACAAAGTAGACGACCGTAACCACCGCCACGGCAAGTGTTTGGAGCGTCATGGCTATTACTTCACGACAAACATACACTGGAAGCCAAGGTTGGTTTTAAATATACTGACGGTGTTCACCGAACGGCGCTTTTCCGGCACAAGCATCATGCAGTGATTATTAACGTACATTTGAACCCCCCTCCTCTCAACTGGAGCCAGTCATGTTCAACATGAACGATATTCCGTAGCCGGCGATGATCCACCACGTCGCGGGGTCCGGCTCCACTGCGGATCTGCGGAACTGGCGCCCGCGACCCCAGGTGTGCCTCAGGATCCCAGAGCGCGGAATATCGCGGGGTAATCGCCGCTGCCCAAGGAGAAATTATAGTATGTATGGAAACAGTCAAGACTCGACGGGTGGCGCCCATTTGACTGGCGCTCACCCGACTGGCTCGGCGATTGGCACCGCGCGCTGCTACAGTGGTTTTATACTCATCGCCCCGTTCATCGAAGCCCCTTCGGCGTCGCATGGGATGCTCCACTTGCCCCTCCCCTTCCTCCCAGGCCCTCGACGTAATCATAGTCATCGTCGTTTGCAATCCTTTTCGTTGGCTCGAGAATGGTTCGCACCCGACTCGGGCTTCTTGTAAAGCTCGTCATACCGCTACAGCTCGGTGGGATAGGCCTCCAGTAGTACAGCTTAGGAAATATCGCAGGACTGAAAGGTAATGAGACAGCCATAAACTTAGGAAAGCTAGAAATCGAATGTCAACCGATCAGAATCGACGAAGCAAACAGACCCTCAATCGGGTTCGTCCAGATATCCCACCGTCGATGCCGCTCGACTTCCCCGTTGGCCTGACGAATCGGGCACCACGCGTCCCGTCGATGGAACCGCGTGCGACGAGGTTTCTAGGCTCTTGGTCTTCATGGCACCGGAGCATTGCGACGCACGCCATGGCCTCTCAATCATTTCTCCCTTTGTCGTCACCTCCGTCGCCCTGGCTCCTGCCACGCCGGCCGAGCTTGGATCCCGAACGCGAGATCCTGTCGACCAGAGGCCAACAGCGGATCCTGACTTTCCTGCCCAGTCGCGCGTCTTCCACCGCGTTGCACGACTTGGATGAAGGAACGGCCTCTCACCCGACTTTCCTCCGACGCGGATCCCTGTTGATTGGGCCGAGTAATCCCCGCTATGAATGGTGCGTGGCATGGCTGCCCCACGTCGCCCCATACTGATGCAAGTATAGGCAGCGATATTATCGACCGTCCGAGTCGCTGAAACACCTCCGTAAACCTGTGTATGTAAACCCGGCGCTTCTCCCGCCATGGAATCTCATCGCTAACCCTTGCATACGACAGACGGCAGTACTACGAGCGCAACAACTCGTTGATATCCCAATATCTCTACATTGATCGCCTCCTGGACTCGTCGCTGCCGCACAATCTCATCGACGACTACAATGAATGCCGTCATTTTGATGCCTCCGGCAACCGCAAACACCCGTCTCCTCCAGGCAGCCCACCGGAGTCCACCGACCAGCCCGACTCCAAGGCGGCCCGGATCAAGCGCACCCCTCACAACCTCTATCGCATTCCCGATGAAACGGCGCCGTTGCTCCAACGCGCCGACGACCTGGCTGCCAGTCACCTCGTGCCCGATGTCGAATCCCATGCGGGAATGTCTCCCGAGCAGGAGGAGCATCTCATCAACCTGGCCATCCGCATCAACTTCGTCGCCAATGTCGCGCTTCTGGGATCCAAGATAGCCATCATAGTACTTACTAGCTCCATGTCAATGCTGGCGGCCCTGGTTGACGGGGTTTTGGATTTTCTCAGCACGGTCATCGTTTGGGTCACGACGGTCATGATCCGCCGGCAAGACCGCAATAGCTATCCCATCAGTCGCCGACGTTTGGAGCCCTTGAGTGTCTTGGTCTTTTCGGTCATCATGGTCACTTCATTTTTCCAGGTGGCGTTGACCTCCTTCAACAGACTGACTGCCGACGATCACACTCTGGTCGAGCTCTCGCTTCCCTCCATGGGTCTCATGGCGGGCACCGTCCTGGTCAAGCTGTTTTGTTGGGTTTGGTGCCGCCTCATTCCTAGTCCTGGCGTCCAGGTGCTGGCTCAGGACGCAATGACCGACGTCGTCTTCAACACATTCAGTATCATCTTTCCACTCGGTATGTATTTCCCCTCGCTACTATCCCGCAAGGAACGCCGGCATGCTGATGACCGACAATCACAGTCGGCGCGTTCGCTCGTTTGTGGTACCTCGACCCAGTCGGTGGGTTGTTGCTCTCGGCGTACATCATGTGGAACTGGGGCTCGACTGCAAGCGAGTATATTCGTCGATTGACGGGAGCGGCAGCTTCACCGACGGACCATAACATATTGCTCTACATGACAATGCGCTTCTCTCAAGTCATTCGGAAGATCCAGGACCTCAAGGCCTACTACGCAGGGGACAAGCTCAACGTCGAAGTTGATTTGGTTGTCGACGAACACACCAGTCTACGCGACGCTCACGACGTCGGGGAGAGTTTGCAGTACATCCTCGAAAGCGTGCCCACTGTTGACCGTGCCTTTGTGCACTTGGATTATGATGAGTGGAATCTTCCAAGTCACATGAATCAGTTGGATCGTTAGTCCTTCTGTTGACTGCTGTATACTACTAGCACCTACTAGCATCACGGAAGTAATCAAACATGGATACATCAAGTCATTCATCTAATTGTACATTACAAAACAAGCCATAGTTCAACCCCGTGGAGATGTCGAGATCATGTATGAGATCCAAGAAGGACATCCCGCCCAATATACAGCGAACGCCTCCCACAACTAGTCAACTTCCAACCAATTGACACTATCGGACCATGAGAATTTTTCATCATCGCAACACATGATCATGAGGGCTTAACGAGGCTGTTGCGATGATGGATGCAACGGTCCCGGCAGTCCACCTTGTGCCGATCCTTGGCTGTAGACACGATGGTGCGTCGGCGTGGAGGCAGGCTCGCCCCGCGAGCCTGGTCCTGATGGCCGTTGAGGGGGCGGAATCGGGCCTGATGTCGACAATGGGGGCGGGGCGTAGCCCATGCTGCTGCCAGGCGGAAGCATGCCTGCTGGTGGAGTGTACGAGCGATCGAGACTTGCCAGAGATGGCATTGATCGACCACCCTGCGCCTGAGGAGGGGGAGTGCTATGTCCATACTGGGAAGGCCCGCCAGCTAGGCCGGCGGGTGTTGAGCGATGCGACTGATGTGATCCGCTGACCAAGGTTTGCACATGCTGCTGGTAACTTTGGTTATGCGCCTGTGCCGAAGCGGGAGTGGGTGGTGCAGCAGAAGCGTACGAGGACTGCGAGCCGGGCTGGCGGGATGGGAGGCCAAACAGGCTGGCCGAAGACTGAACAGGCGTTGTTTGTTCCTGTCGGGAGCCAAAAGCAACACTGCTGGGCCGCGGTGGGGGAGAGCCGGGGCGATACACTGACGGCTGAGAGGGCATATCACGAGACCCAGAGGCTGTAGGGGCCGGCTGCGAGAAGACATTAGGATAAGAGGAACGTTGGGACGCCGGTGGCGGCGTTGCGGCGGGAGAGGGGGCGGAGAGGTTGCTCAAGGAAGCTGACGGCTGCGGCGGAGCAGAAGCGTAGGGCGAGAAGGAGCTTTGAGTCAATGCACGGCCACTTGACTGCGGTGGCTGTGATTGTGGCGGCGGGCCAGCTTGCTGTGCCCGAGGGTCAAAACGTGCCATCCAGTCATTGTTCGCCGATGTCCCTGAACCGCCTGGAGGAAGTCCATAGCTCGAATATTCCGTATAACCACGTGAAGGTGTCGGATATTGGCTTTGTTGAGAGTAGCTAGATGACTTTGGCCCAGTACCTGCAATAAGCGTCTCGTCGGGGCGAGCAGGCCCAGCAGGTTGGTAGGCGGATCTCGATGCAGAGGAGCCAGAGACAGGGATAGGAGTCGCCTGTTCACTAGCAAACCGCTTCCGTGGCTGCGGATCCTCCGGTTCGTCGTTGAGTATGCTCATGATATTGGAGCGCTTCGCGGGAACTTGGCGAGAGGTTGGCTCGGGAACCGGAGTGGCACTCGTTCGAGGAGCATCCTTGACGGGGGACAAAACCGGTCGTGGTGATTGAGCAAGACCAACTGACTGACCGGGCAGTGGATAGTATTGTCTCTGAGCGAAGGGGTCACGGTGCACAGAAGAGATATCGAGCTCGGGCCGTGGGAGTTGTGTCGGTGATCCGGGGGCTTGAGTAAGACTCGGGTGACGTGAATGCGACGGAGGAAGAAAGGATGGCGGGGGTTGGGTAGACATGTAGGCCTGGGTGGATAGAGGATCCATGCGGGCCAAGTCTGGAGGCATAGACGCTCCAGGGTTGTGCCGTGACGAAATTTGCATTTCTTGAGCTCGAGGGTTCGGATGCGCCATCATTGAATCGCGTCGGTCATCAGTGAAGTACCCTAGACGCGGTCCCTGTATCCGATGGGCTGCCCCTGCCTGGGTGCGCATCGCGCGAGACGCATCCTCGCCGAGAGTAGAGGCCACAGTCGGCACTGAACCCACATTGGATGCTTGTGCAAGCGCCGGGTAGCGGTTGGAACTCCGCTCATTCTCGGACATTGGTCGCCCATGAAGAGGCATGGGCTGAGGTGACATGGCGAGGGGCTTGCCCTTGGAGGGGAACCTTGCCTCATCAACCTCGGTCATCAACTCGCCATGGGGAGCAAGAGGACGAGGAATAATGGCTGACGGTGTGGCCTCATACCGGCGTTTGGGTGCAACGCTGGGGACTGGTAAAGGACCAGTTGGCTCGCCGCGGGCTTTCTTTTCCTCTGCGATCAAAAGTGTGTCTTCGAAATCTTTCTGCCCCGAATCGAGCCGTCGCTGGTAGTAGTTTTTTACCTGTATTGAACGGGTTAGCATGGGAAAGACTGCAGAACGAGTGAGATAGGATAAACCTACCATGACCGTTGTCTTGGTTTTCATGAAGTTCGAAATACCCTCGAAGTCACGTCCAAAGTGTGCGAGCAACCGGGGGAAATCGCGTTGCTCCGGTACAGACCAGTAGCTTGTCGGTTGTAAAGACCCGTATCCAGTCTCCATCTGTTTGCCTGGCATGGTAGTTTCCGCCTCGGTCGATTCAAAGACATACATGCCCTCCTTGGCTCTCCCACGCGCTGTCCTGGAACGCGGCGTTTGTGGGTGAAGCTCCTTGTCGACGAGCTCTCGATCCTGAGGCATAATACTCTCTACCAGCCCATCCGCACCTATTTCCACCTGTGGCATGACAATAATGGGGGTGTTGCTTTGTGGTGTTGGTCCCTGGGATTTCTGCTCTGGCTGAGTAGTCCTCCCACGGCGTTGGCCTCGAGTCCCCGCCGTTCGACCACCGCGCCTGGACGCAGGTTTCTCAATGAGTTCGCCATCTTTACCCATTTGGCTTCGGCGTCCGGTGGCTGCACCTTCGGGTTCGTTGGAATCACCGAAGGTAGGCGCTGCTGCGCGTCGTGGACGGCCGGTATCGGTCACAGGAGCAGGCTCCTCCTCGCCATCAAAGTCTGGCTTGACCACACCCAAATCGGCGATAAGCGCATTGGATTTGGGACGGCTTGACTTTTGTTTTCCCCTTCCCCGGCGGCTCCACCGCTTGTTGAGCTTCGCCTTGTACTTGATCTCTTCCTTGGTGAGATAATAGTGGATGATGCACTGCTGGAAAGTCCGACCAGGCAAAGACTCTGCAATCTTACCCCATTTCTTAGGGTACGCCATGAAGGCATTAGTGAAGATCTCATGCTCTTCTTTCGTGAAATCATTTCGCGGCGGGACGAAACCAAAGACATCCAAGGCATGGCGGGCTTCGACAATGTTGTTGACATCCTTGTAGATACGAGCAACCTCCTCCTCACGCTCTAACATGTCTGGAATAATTGCCTCGCGGCTCAAGTCGGGCCTAGCAGTCGCCATTTTGGTTCTGCGACGTTCCAGCTCCTCCTGTGCAGAAATCTCAGAGGCTCTCAACGCGTTGAGAAAATCGAGCTCGCTGTTACCCTTGTATCGCCGTCCCTCGCGTCCTTCTGGGATCGGTGCCGGGGATACAGGGGCAGGAGGTGCAGGTGGCGATGCAGGGCCCGGAGTCATAGGCTTCTTGTCCTTGGAACGATCTAATTCCCAAACCGTCAACCTCCAGGGTTTGTAATATGACATGTATTCATCCCGGAGCGCGGCGTTCTTCTTTGCAATCGCCTTTTTCTTCTTGGAAAGTTCGCTGCAGAAGGTATTTTTGAGGTGCTCCTGAATGGATACATTTTCTTGACATACTTCCAAGTCGGATAAAGGCGTGGGAGGACCAGAGTTCAGGAAAGGAAGACTATCAATGGTGATTTCAGGATGTGACTCAACGGGTGAAACAACAGGCTCCAGATGGGGCTCGGGCTGCTCCGGCTTGAGGTACGGGTCGAAAGCGACCACACGCTCATTGCCTGAAGCATTGGAAACCTCTTCCTTCTCAACTGATGGAAGCGGAAGAAGATCCGGGGGTTGCTGTGCCTCTTCATGGGCGAGCATGCCAAGTAACTGAATTCGCATCAACAGAGAGACAATGGTAGGATCTTCCAAAGGGGGAGGTGGAATCTCTGCTCGAAGGAGCTGCATGTCTCTTTCGAAAATCTGCTTCCGCTCTTCGAGATATTCTTGGTTGAACACCACATTTTCTTCTTCCTCTTCGTCGCTCGATTGCCCAAAACCGGGAATCAAAGCAGAGTCATCTTTATCACCCTGTTCGGATTCTACACTCCTTTTTGTATCCACAGTAGGGACCGGTGCCGGACTGGTGCGAATCGGAAGCTTCATGGAAGGCGAACTCGGAGGAGTGGGCTTTTCGGCGTGATCAGTGGCCATATTGTGAGTGCCCTGGCCGTCTGCGCGGGTCGGTGAGTTTGGTCGGCCATTTTGGCGGGCCTTGTCATCCACTGGAAGAGAGTTATCGTACTCATCAGCTTCCCTTTTAGGCAGCAAAGTGGACACGGAAGGGGCAAAGCTGGAGCTGGGGCGAGTCCACGGCTTGCTACCTTTGTTCGGTCCCCGAGGTGAAGCGGCATACGCTCGCGGACCCGTCGGAATCGTCGATGATTGCATTCTCGGGGAGATGGAGGGTTCCTGGGATGAGGCTTGCAGCCCCGGTGGAGGCAGTCGCGCAAAGGTGGGAGACATGTTCATGGAGATCGGTTTCGTCAGTCTATGCGATTCGGTTGTGCCCGAGATAGAATCACGCTTCGCCATGGCCGCCGGAGCTGTTGGTGGAGATCGCTCGGAGAGGTGGCTGTATCCTTGGGCGGCACGAATTGGTCCCTCTTGCTGATGGCCGCTATCCGAGGAGTAGAAAGGAGGGTCTGGAGACCTTTCGACTCGTCCAGCTTTCGGGCCCGTCGGAGGCTGCACCGATAGGCGACGTGGTCCATATGTTCGATCTTTCTCGATTTGCGCGGAGGAGTCAGTGGTCGGGCGCCCTTCAGAGGGATCTTTGCTTGACGGCACAGCTGTTATCGGAGCAGCCACTGAGCCAAAAGCAGGAACCTGAGGAGCTGATGGAGGAGGTGAGTGTTGAGCAAGGGGTCCCAGATCCTTGGATGGTTCAGGGCGAAGAAGGGCAGGATCCGAGCGTTCGCTATCCCGTCGAGTTTCCATCCCGACTGTACCAGAGACGATCGATGCTTTTCGGAACTGGTCCAAGGGGGGCTGGTCTGGCAAGCGGCCCTGAATAGGAGGCCCTGCTGTGGGGGGCATAGCATTGGGGTTTGAGGAGGCGGTTGAGCTGATCGGACCACGACTAGAGGCCCGGCTTGGGGGACGTTCCCGCTTCCAGGGCTCTACAGGCCGGTCTCGGTCTTCACGATCGGGGCGCCGAGGATCCCAGTCATCCCGACGATCAAATCGTTCTCGTCGTTCTTGGTCACGATCCCGATCTCTCTCGCGGATATCCCGGTCTCGTTCTCGTTCGAGCAGACGATCGCGGTCTATCTCGCGGTCTCTGTCGCGATCAGGCATCCGATCTCGACCGCGATCTCGCCATGTATCGCGAGAACGACTCCGTCGTCGAAACGGGGGCTCCCGGTCATCCATGTAAGGTGGACGACCCCGGCCTCGCCCTCCTTCCCAGTCCCCGCGTGCACGTCCTCGCATGGAGCCACCGCGCGGATGGCCACCACTGGAGGGCGGGCCTTCAGGACCGCCTGATGATGCCGATAACAGACTATCACGAGAATTGCGTCGCATGCGAATCAGATCGAAGTCTCGTCCGGGAGGGTCTCTTAGGTCGCGGAAATCGCGTGTGGGGGAGCGTGAACGGCCGCGGCCGAAGCCCATTCGGGGCGCATCTCGAGGGTCGAAGTTACGGTCGCGGCGACTCCAGTCCCGGTCCATATCGCGGCGGAATGGGGGTGCATCGCGATTGTCTCGAAAATCGCGGTCGCGGTCACGGTCTCGCATGTCTCGGTCGCGGTCTCGATCTCTAAAATCACCACGACCATAGCCGCGTCCTCGACCGAAGCCACCTCGAGGAGAGTCAACAAGAGCACGGGGGCCACGCGGAGGCTCCCTGTCAAAAGAAGGACTCCCGTCGTCGGGGCCACGGGGACCGACAGGGGCACGGCGGTCCCCGAAGCGCGGCGGGGAGCGGTCGCGGGAGTTAAACCCGGACGAAGGGGGAAATCGAGACGACATTACCAGGTCATGCTCTGGGATGACCTGGAGCGGGTAAGTTGGAACGAGCTTTAGGGAATGAAGAATCCAATACCGATTGGGGGTGGGTTGCACGTGATCTTATATGCACGGGCCACGTGAAGATGGGTCCCTTAAATCGGGGAAGCAGACAAGGTTCACCGTAGCCTGTGAACTATGTAATACGATGTGGATAGTGGGATAGCGGCGATGGAGTAGATAGAAAACAAGCAGTGTGGCACGGAAAGGAAGGAAGGCTATCCGATCTCAAGAGAATCACGTGCGAGTGGGTGAATCGAACCTGATACAGAGGGAAGGGGCGACCCGGGTGCACGGAAACGGGTCTTGAAGATTCCCGATCGGGAAGGCCCGATGGATCGTCCATAGTGTCCCGAATACTATTTATGGTCTATGGTGAAAATGAAGAGTGTTGAGTTGATCACTACACAGGTGCCATGGTAGCTATTCTATTATGCTAAATACTTTCTTAGACCTGGTCAAGACCTTCACATTTCTTATGTTTTTCATTTTATCCTTATATTCCTCGACCTACTAGAACTCGGCGGGACTCGATCCTCCACGGTACTCGATAGCAAGACACAGCAAGCGAGAATCAACACCTACGTGGACACGTACATGGTAAGTTCATCGACTCAATTCTAATATGGAAAGTGCTTCAAGGCGTCTTTTCTGCCCGAGTTGCTCGATCGGAGCCGGTGTCGCCTCAGGTGTCAATGTGTGCCTGACGATAGCATTTTCCCCGCTTAAAAAAAATAGATACATATATATCGCCGACAGCCCCAACACAACCCCTCCATGAACTTCCATTGCTAAGGAAACGAGCCCGGCCGTGCCGTTCTCCCCAGTTTACTCACACTCTTTCTCCAATATTTTCTCCATCTATCTTTCCCTTCTCCATCCACTCATCCACAATGAGCTCCCAACCCGTCACCGCACCCCCCGCCTCCGCGACCGATTCAGTCCTCCTCGCCTCCGAGCCCATGCCCGAAGGAACTCGAGAAGTGTCCGGGGTGGATTTCGATCGGTTTCAGGGTCGAGACATCACGGTGGCCGAGCTGGTAGATGACCTGACCCATACAGGGTTCCAGGGAAGTGCCGTCGCCGAGGCTGCCCACATCATCAATGAGATGGTACGCTTGTGATCCGGTCAATTGAACGGGAATATGGGGAGACTAACCCAAGATGACTGTAGCGTGCTTTCCGCCACCCCGAAAGCGGCGAGAAAACCACCATTTTTCTTGGATACACATCCAATCTGATCTCCTCTGGTCTCCGAGACACCCTCCGCTATCTCGTCAAGCACAAACACGTGTCGGCCATTGTGACCACCGCGGGTGGTGTAGAGGAGGATCTCATCAAATGTCTGGCCCCAACCTACATGGGATCGTTCACGACCCCCGGTGCCGGGCTACGGGCCAAGGGTCTCAACCGCATTGGTAATCTGCTGGTGCCAAACAACAACTACTGCGCCTTCGAGGACTGGGTGGTCCCCATTCTGGATACAATGCTGGAGGAGCAAGAGGCGGCGAAACGGAAGGCGCGGGAGACGGGCGACGAGGAGGACGAGCTCCACTGGACGCCGAGTCGCATCACCGAACGCCTGGGTCGGGAGATCAACCACGAGGACTCGGTCCTCTACTGGGCGGCCCGGAATAACATCCCCGTCTTCTGCCCGGCTCTGACCGACGGATCATTGGGGGATATGCTCTACTTCCACACCTACAAATCGTCGCCGCAGCGGCTCCGGGTGGATATCGTGGACGACGTGCGACGCATCAACACCATGGCGGTGCGAGCGGCACGGGCCGGCATGATTATCTTGGGCGGCGGCGTGGTCAAGCACCATATCGCCAACGCGTGTCTCATGCGTAACGGGGCCGAGCACGCCGTGTATGTCAACACAGCGCAGGAGTTTGACGGCAGCGATGCGGGAGCCCGGCCCGACGAGGCCGTGAGCTGGGGCAAGATCAAAACGGACGCAAAGGCCGTCAAAGTGTATGCCGAGGCTACCGTAGCCTTCCCGCTGATTGTGGCAGCCTCGTTTGCGCGGGCAGCCCCGTCGCAGAACTTGACTCAGAACTGAAGGCGGTTGGACAGCCGACACTACGGCGATGCAGGGACCCGCGAGACACGACAATTGGCAACCAATCACGACACTCACGATTGACAGTCCACCGGCTTCCCCCGGGCTTGGTGGGCGTTAGAGATACGATATCCACACGCCGGGGGGAAGAGGGGCGGGCACCGATGCCCGAAGTATATCTCCCGAACATGCTTCCTCAGATATGCCTGGGTATCACTGAGGCCAGGAGTGCGTCCAACCCGGCCCCTTTTTTTTTTCTCCCCTTATTGCCTTTTGCCAGGGACACCGATTCCAGGGATAGCCGGGCAGTCGGGTACGTCGTGGCCAATCCCCACCGCGGAAGACCTAGGTGGCAAATGGGAAGTGGCAAGGAAAGGGTTTTCCTTCAAGAATGTGTTAAATAATCAGCCGAATTTAAGGTTAGGATCCGTTGGCTCCCCTGAGTGGAGTCCGGATCCACTGCACTATTGCCGATCAGGAGGAGACGACACCGCCAGTTCTGTACTCCGTAGAGCACGATAGAATGAATACCCGGGGGTGATGAGGAGGGGACGAAGATGGTCAAGTGTCCAAGAGGTCGATAGAACTTGCTTAGCACTGGAGCCCGGAATCGACAGGCAAAGTCGGACCGAGACCATCCACGAATCGGCTCCACTTCTGCCCCCGGACTTCGGCCTTCTTATCTTTCTCTGTCTCTGTCTCTGTCTCTTTCTTTTTCTGTTCGGTCCCCTTGACACTTTTTTCTTTCCTTCACCACCCTCTGTTCCCTCTTTCCTCCCCTCTTCGCTCTTTTATCCCCTCTTTCAATTCCCTCCTCCACTGCTCCCAATCTCTCGCTATATACTCTCTTTTGCCCCTTATCAGAAAAGGCTCTTCATCCTTATCTCTCCAGTGGATCGCGGTCTTGGCCCGAACTTTCTAGTTTGGTCTGATCTGCGCTCAACTGTGACCTTCAATTTGCCTCGTTCTGTTCGTCTTTCACTCGATAATTCGGCTATGGATCCCTCTCGGGACGCGGTGAATAACCGCCTGTCGGTCCCCGAGATGGAGGCCCACGACCTGGGGTCACCCAATTCGCCGTCGAACCTCCCAGACACCAATTCCACACCGATTCAATCTTTAGCTGATGCCTCTGAATCGTCCGATCCCGTTTTCCCCACACAACCTCGGGCTCCTACGCCACCCCTGACGGTCGAGCCTGGGGAGGAGATCGAACATGCGTACTGGGCCGAGTTTGAAGAGGACACAACCACCCCGGACGAGGCGGAGCTGAAGGATATCGATGGGGCCGATGCCGACTATAGTGCCTGTGATCGTGAGTGTTTGTTGAACTTGACGGGTGTTTCGAGAGGCGCCGGCCGGTTACTGACGCCGTGGCAGATTCGTACTGGGAAAACAATTTCTTTCGGGACCTGGACGACCCTGAGTATGCGCCTGGTGAGAAGGCCCGCGTGACCTGGACTATCAAGGGCGTTCGCGGTACGCCAGAGGCTCCCAACCGCGCCAAGGTTATGCGATCTCCGGCCGCCTACATTGGCGGTTACTGGTGGCGAATCAAGTTTTATCCTCGCGGCAACAACGTCGGCTCTCTGAGTATCTACATCGAATGCTCTCCGACTTTGCCCGCCCCGGACGATACCCTTCCAGAGACCGAGTTTACGGTTCGCCGAGGCACCTCGGATGCCAGCCTGAAAACCAGTATTCCCGATGTCAGCATGCAGACCCCAGCAACAAGCGATGCTGCCGCCTGGCAAGAACGTTTCAAGTCTCAATATCCCGCTGCAGCTTCGCCTCCTCAAACCGCACAGGATGCCTCTGCCAGCCCGTGGCGAGTGGCGGCACAGATCGGTGTCATCGTGTACAATCCCGAAGAGCCTCGGACGGGATGGATGCAGTCTTCGTGTCACCAGTTCAATCCTCACAACTTGGACTGGGGGTGGACTTATTTCCACGGTCCATGGGATCAGATTCACCAGCGTCGTCGTGGCCAACACCGTGCGCTGCTGAACAATGACACCCTTGCCTTCGATGCCTATATCCGCGTGATTGATGACCCGACCCGGTCTCTGTGGTGGCACCCAAGCGACGCCGAACCTACCTGGGATAGCCTGGCCTTGACTGGATATCGTCCCCTGGGCGATTCGGTGATCAACCATAGCGCAGAGGTTGCTGGCTTGGCTTCGTGGCTCCACATTGCCCCCTTCTGCAAGATCATCCAAAAAATCGACGTCCTTGAACACCTTTCCAATTGTGATGTCAAGCCCAAGCCCCTGTGTGATGCTCTCCAAAAGCTCCTGTGGCAGTTGCGCCGTCGTGACCATTCTCTCCAGTACGTTGACACCGATGGTATTACATCTACCTTGCGCAACCTGCGCGAGTTTTCGAGTGATGTCTCGGAGTTCTGGGAACGCCTTCGTCGGACACTGGAGATTGAACTCGCCGGCACCGGTGCCAGCAAGGAACTTGCCAAGCTTTTTGACAGCCCATCTCCAGGCTCCGGCTCCGCCAACACACTTCCCACAGACTTCAATTCTCGCATCTGTGTTCGAGCCGATGAGGTCAAGTCTACTGGCGAGGCTGTGACGGGATACTTGGGGAACAAGCCCGGCACTTGGACTCTTCCACCCATTCTCCATGTTGAACTTGGACGCCATACCTTGGACAAGGCGATGCGCTGGCAGTTGCAGTTCAACAAAGTGGATCTGGACGAGGAATTGGATCTGACGCCGTTCGTGGTCAACGGACAGGACGGCAAATATGTTCTTTATGGCTATGTCGTTCACCGTGGCCGTCGCACCTCTGGCAAGTTTTTCAGCATTCTTCGTCCGGCGGGTCCAGGAACCAAGTGGCTGGCATTCGACGATGGCAGTGACAACCGAGTGGAATGCTTGACCCAGAAGACTGCACTGGGCCCTCACCTTGGTCTCGATACTTCGCAGACTGTGGATCACAAGAAGGGTCATGATGTCCCGGTGGTGGCCATGTATGTCCGTAAAGACATGGTGTCGGAGCTTCTGCCCGGTCCCCAAGGACCGTGGGAAGTCTCGGAACCTTTGAAGCAGTATTATGAGACCGGCGTCTACCAACCTGCCCCAGAATCCCATGCGGTGCCGGTAAAGGATGACCTTCAGGTTGAAGTATACTCCACGACTGGGTACGATCAACTGAACAGCCTGTTTGACACCTACGATCTCATGTCCCTCTCCAAGGCAGCCAACGGTGTCATGTATATGACCCTGCCTCGTTCGTCTCGCATTGCTGAGCTTCGCAAGAAGATTTCCATGTGGAAGTCGGCGGGCGAGGAAGTCGTTGGACCCGAGCGCGTACGCCTCTGGCATATTGGACACACCCGTGCCCAATGCGGACCCACTCTTGCGTTTGATCTCATCTCGGACATGAACGTCCCATTGGATGTCTCTGGCGGCCCTCTGCGGTTCTGGATGGAGACGATCTCAGAAGGTTTGCGACAACCGACTTTGCTCGAAAGCTTTCAACTAACGTGTCAATTCACAGAGGACGCCAAATTCTTCGCCATTCCGGATCCGCCTTCATTGGCTGCGACTGAAGATAAGGCCGAAGAATCCATCGTGGAGCGGGCTAGCTCGAGCACCCCTGAACCACAATCATCTGTGGCCGATGGAGACGCCGTTGCCAGCTCATCGAGTGGTGTTCATGAGACCGCTGCAACGACAGCCGATGAGCCGAACGTTACCAGCAACGAGCCTTCTTCACCCATGCTGGCGACCTTGTCTCCCGAAAATGATGCCCTCGCGGAAGAAAGAGCTGAACATGATGCCGTTCTTGCTGTGGCTGCGGCCCATGACCGGCAGTTTACGAACAGCACCACTTCTGTTACTCCTGAGACAAGCTCCTCTGGTGCAGCTGCCACATCTACACCCGTCGAGAACCGCCCAGCAGAGCCTGTAACTGAAACCACTGCCGAGCCCGAAGTCACCCTGCCAGTCGGGCATGTGTATTATTTCATCCAGGTGTTCGACGCGGACAATCAAGTCCTCCGTACAGTGGGCTCATTTTTCTCCAAGCTCGAGGCGAACGTCAAGGCGTCCATTCGGAAGCATCTTCAGTGGCCCATCCGCCAAGACTTCCTAATGTGGAAACGAGTGGATGGCACCACCGTGACGACCGTGTCCCCGGCCGAGAACTTCCTAGATGTCGTCGTTCCCCATGGCTCTTGTATCATCGTTGGGGAAAAGCTGAGCAAAGAGAAGCGCTCCCAGCTCGGCATCTCCGGCCGGTTTTCGAGCCCCGATCGCCTGGTCCATTACCTGTGGGCTGAATCGCGCCACCACCCAATTCAAGGTTTCACCGGTACCAAAACCGTCGAGGCCACTTTCACCAGTGACTTCTACAGTGGAGACTTCCTGAAGGGCTATTACCACGGCCATGGTAAACATTTCTCGGGCACAGGAACCGTCTACGAGGGCGAATTTGTCTTTGGACGGCGCCATGGTTCAGGCAAGATGGAATATCCGACAGGTGACACCTATGACGGCGATTGGGTCGAGGATGTGCGCCATGGACAAGGCACTTACATCGAGAAGCAGACGGGCAACAAGTATGTCGGCGGCTACAAGGATGGCAAGCGACACGGCAAGGGCATCAGCTACTGGGAGGTGGCTGATGAGGAGACGGATCTCTGCCAGATCTGCTACTCCGAGGAGCAAAACGCGGTCTTCTGCGACTGTGGCCACGTCTGCTCATGCGTGACCTGCGCCAAGCAAGTGGATTTGTGCCCAATCTGTCGCAAGACCATTAAGAGTGTTATCAAGATTTACAGGACTTAGCATATGTTCGAAGCACTCTGGAGTTTTTTGGGCATTCTGGTTTTGATTTTGTTGGGTTTTCATGTGCACAAGGCCGTGGGGAAAGGGGCTCTGGCATGAGGTTTCTTATGGATATATTAGCGATTGGTATTTTCGGGAGTCGGGGAGTGATGTATTGACTCTTTTCTACTTTCATTTTTGGATATAGCTGCATGCCACCCTGGGTGGACATAGACATCGTTCATAGACATACACGCGTAACATCGCAATTGACGCTGAATGAAACGTTTTTTTGACATTGAAAGAATCTAACAAGGTATATGTCCATATGCGCCATCCAACCAACTAAAAGAAGATGCTTTTCGACTTGCAGAGCTATACATACACATGAGACGCTCGAATGCCAGGAGATCATTTGGCCGCCTTCTTAACTTTCTTTTCCTTCCGGTCGCTCTTGGTCACCGTCTTCTTCTCCCCCTTGCCCTGGTTGGAGGACTTCTTTGTGGCATTTGCCTTGATCTCCTGGTCCTGGATGGGCTCGACGGGCTTTGATGATGCCTCGCCCTTGGTCTTTTTGGGCTTGTTCAAGACACCCTTCGGATTGAGACCCTTGCGACGCAGACGGTTGCGCTCAGCCCGAGCGATTCTGTCCGCATCCTCGGTTTCCTCGAAAGGACCGAAAGCACCACCCTCGAAATCCACCGTGACTCCGTCTTCATCGACGATAGGGGTCTTATCGATCTCATCGTCGGTAGAAGCAGCCTGAGAGCTAGCACGAGCGGGACGACGGTCTCGGGCAGAGGTGGCGTCATCGGCTGGCTTGGCCGCAGGGCTAGGACCGGTCTTCTTCAGTTTGCAAACGTAGAAGCCGTCGACGTTCTCGCGGTGTGGGAAATAGCGACGGGTAAGAGCCATCTTGGCGTCGAACTTCTTGCCCATGTAGCTGATGAATCCGGGGCTGCCAAAGTCGCCCAGGCCCGTGTCAACGATCTTGACGTTGGGCCGCTTCCGCAGGACGTACTGCACGACTGACTCGTTCTCTTCCACGGTAACACTGCATGTGGAGTAGACCACATAGCCACCCGTCTTAGAAGAATGGTCAACTGAGTCGATGGCAGCCAGGAGCAGCTGTCGTTGCATGTGGGGGATGGCCAAGAAGTCACGCTCATCCTTCGACGTCTTCACGCCGGGATCCTTGGAAATAACGCCGGTACCGGTGCAAGGAGCGTCCAACAACACACGGTCAAAGCCGCCCATGGCCTTGGGGAAGGCCGTACGGGCATCCAGGTTTGTGACGATGGTGTTCTTGCAGCCCAGACGGTGGATGTTACCAATCAGACCCTTAGCACGGGGCTTGCTGGCATCGTTGGCGATCACAGTGCCGGTGTTACGCATCAAGGCAGACATGTAGGTAGTCTTACCGCCGGGAGCGGCGGCCATATCGAGACAGCGCTCATTTGGCTGAGGGGCCAGCGCCATGACAGGAAGGAACGAAGACGCAGCTTGGAGAATGTATTGACCCGCGAGGTATTCGGGAGTGGCACCCAGAGGGACCGGAGACTCGAAAACTTGCAGACCAACCTTAGACCACTTGCCGACAGGCTCGAGCACGACGCCACGGTTGATCAGAGCTTGAGCGAGGGAGCGGCGGTTCGTTCGCAGGGTGTTGGTACGGATGACAACGGGACGGGGTGTCTCGTTGGCTTCGAAAAACGCAAACGCCTCCATCGGGGTAAACAGGTTGAACAGCTTCTCGGCCAGGAATCGGGTGTAGCCGTAGTAGGTGCAGATGTCGCTGAGCAGGAGATCGACGTATTCAGCGCGCGACTTGCCGGCCTGTCCCAGGGTCTTCAGGTCTCCGAGGATGCGAATAGTATCCGTGATGCGCTGACGCAGGAGCTGCAGATCCGGCGCCAGTCCCTGCTGGGCCTGGTCGGCAAAGACGTCGGGACCGTCGCCGGCAATGTTGGTCTGCAAAGCCGCCTCCTGCAATTCCTGCTCTGCCTCCTCCTCTTCGGCCTGCTTCGCTGCATCGAGCTTCCTCGAGAGTCCCTCGATGTTGGCAGCGGTCAATTTCTCCTCGGCATCAGAAAGATCCTCGTCGTCCGAAAACATGGTTCCGCGGGGGTGGTCATCCTCATCAGAGTCGACGACCGAATCATTCTCGGGTTCATCGTCGTCATACCCCCAGTCTGATAGTCTCTCGACCTGATCATCACTGTCCATGGAACCTTCGCTGACACCGTCCAGATCATCAAACTCGTCGTCTTCCATGTCTAAATCCTCTTCGTCCGAGCCCATTGGCACAGGCTTCTTCTTTCCAGTGACTTCCTTCTTGTCGACTTTGCTCGCAGCCACGCCATTGACCTTGTTCTTCTTGGGGGTGATCTTCTTGGCAACGACTTCTTCCTCGACATCGGCTCTGCGGCGCTTCTTCGCTGCGGCAACCTTGGGGGCTGAATCTGCCTCAGCAGCCTTGCGCTTCTTCAGTATGGAAATCTTCGACTCATCCAGCGGGCCCGGTGGGCCCTGTTTCTTCATGCGACGTCCTTTACCCATGGTGAATGTTGTGTCTGGGTGTACGGTTTGCAGGTTTCCGACTTTTTTGGGGCTTTTTTTTTTCTCGGCAGCGGTGACTTGCGGCAGTAATCAGAAGGCGGTGAGTTCTACTTGCTGCCTCAATTATGGGGCCACCATTGGCCGCGCGGGGGAAAGCAAGTCAAACATCCACGGCTACAACGCGAGATTCATTTTCCTCATAGTTTCTCACAAAACCTGCGTCCACAATGTCCGAGCTTTCCTTTACCAAGACCTTTCTCTCTACGCTGGACTCTCGTCCTATTAAGCTGCGGGCTGACCATGTCTTCGACCCGGAGCGGATTGGTTTGCGTGTCCCGGTGAGTCTTTTCCCTTAACGCCGCGCTCTAATTCAGGATTGAAATCGTTTGCAGCTTATGACTGACTTCCATGGCCCTAATCAACAGTACACTCTCCCCCGCCTTCAAGCCCCGCACCCCGAGATGCCGAAGAAGGTGAAGCATACACAGGCCCCGGGCTCTTCGAAGTCGATCAACATCAATGTCAAGTCCGCGCGGAATCCGGCCCTTGAATTCTCCATTTCCAGCGCTCCTATTTCTACGACGACCGTGCAGGATTTGCGAGATGCTGTGCGTGCCCGTGTCAGCGACACGCAAGGCAACCAAGTGCCACTGGACAAGATCAAGATTCTGTACCACCGGAAGCCTGTCATGGGAACAGGAAAGACCGTGGCGGAGATCCTGGCCGACGAACCCGAGATGTTGGCAGGAGGGAAAGCCGTTGAGTTTGGCGTGATGATTATCGGAGGCGCTCAGGCAATGGAGGCACCATCTCGACCAGAAGTCACAGACCATCATGTGTCTCCGCCCAAGGCTGCGGTTGGGCCAAGTGGCGAGGAGGTGTTGCAGACCGACGCTTTCTGGAATGATCTCCAGGGCTATCTGGAGCAGCGGTTGAAGGACGAGGACGAGGCGAAACGGTTACAGGCGCTGTTCAAGGATGCTTGGAGCTCGAGTCGGTCATAGCGTAGTTTGTTTTCAAGTTCATACAAAATAATACCCAGGATCAATCGAATCGACATCTACGCCCCAGAAAGTTTAGAGAGCACCAAGGGTATGGATTCAAATATTATACACACCCAACAGGGTCCGCATGAGGATGGCCAAGACAGACCCTGTGGATCCAGAAATGAATGCCAGATAAAGCCTTGTTCACCGGACTTCCGACACATCAGAAGATACGAAACGCCAGAGGGGTCTGGAATAAACCCAGCCGAACAGAGATCAAAGGGTAAGCGAGGGAATCGGTAATGGGATGAGGGCACTGTCGTGTATACATCGAAGCAAAGACAAGAAACAAATCAGAAATGTACGCCGGGCAATCATCGCGAAGACGGCATATTATCAGCGTTGGGGTCAAAAGTACACATGTAGAAGAAGAAAAAAACCACATAGAAGAGTACCATATGCCAGGCAGCTGGATGGGACACCGTTGCAAATGCTCGAGAAGAACTGGTCCGGCCAATCGCTCATCCGGTTTCATGGGATCATATCACGGTGAGAAGACTGAAGAAATACACACGACAGTAGAAGGAGAAAATCATACAAGAGCTGTCATCTCATCGTCCGGTCATCTCGAGAAGACCTTGACCACGCCGTCTCCGCCACCGCTGACGACCCAGCGTCCGTCACGGCTCCAGACAACGGCGCAGACCCCCTCGCCGCGCATTAACCGATGGCTGGTCAGTTCCTGAGTGCAGCTGCGCTTCTCAAGATTCCAGAAGCGTAGGCTCGCGTCATGGCCCGCCGAGACAAGTTCACGTCCATCCGGAGACAGTGACAGGGAGGCAATCGCAGCCGGGTGGGCGAGCATGGTATATGTGCATTGACCTGGAGAAATGTGTCAG
This sequence comes from Penicillium cinerascens, assembly GCF_028974065.1. Taxonomy (NCBI): domain Eukaryota; kingdom Fungi; phylum Ascomycota; class Eurotiomycetes; order Eurotiales; family Aspergillaceae; genus Penicillium; species Penicillium cinerascens. Next base: position 4,868,707 of record NW_026695298.1, on the reverse strand, counting down.
ATGGACGAATAACTTAAGAAGGGAACTGGGAAATTTGACATACCACTGTTGGCATCGAAGAAGCGAATGTATCGATCCTCATAGCCGCTAATTATGACACCCTCCACGCTACTTGATCCGGTGGCCCCATGGACGACCTCTTCCTCGGCCATGGTGCGATTGGGATCCAAGTGGGCAGAACCATCAAAGCCCACGGTGGTAGCAACCACAGAATTCACGCCGGTTGACGGCGTGCCATCGTAAGTTTCGAGACTGGCCATGCCAACGATTTCCTCGCCAGTTCGTGTATCATAGACGAGAATGGAAGCATCCGTGTAGGAAACCACGAAGTTGACCCCGGCCAGGGACAATGGACTAATACAAGTGGGAGATGGAGAATCGCTGCGCTGGATATGGTGGACGAGAGTGTAATGGAAGGGTGTGGTCGTAGCCACGCTGGGCTGCGGAGAGGATGGGAAGTTGGACCCAGACGATATTGAGTTCGCACGACGGCTGCCGCCCTGGCGACGCGACCCAGCCTGGGGTGAGGAGACGAGAGGAGGTGCACTAACGGCCCAGATCAAAATGCGCCCGTCTGCTGCACCAGAGGCCAACAAGATGCGGTCTGCGCCGCCGTAGTGACTGCACGAGTCACCAAAGACAGAGCCAGCAGTCCCGGGAAGCACGCAGAGCCCCCACACAGCGTCAGTGTGTCCATCCAGAGTGGCTTTGGGGTCAATCCGACCACGTTCCCATACCCTCACACTAGCATCTTGTCCCCCGGAGAAGATCCATCCATCACCCAGGACTCGGCCACCGTTCGAGATGTTCTGCGACGGCGAACAAGCCGCCAATGAAGTCACGGCACCTTCATGGCCGCGATGGGTGAAGTAGCTGGTAATGTCCAAATCATTGCTCGAGCTTGGGCCCTGAGCTCCAAACGTACCGTACGTGGCAGGGATGATCCACCGCTTGATGGTACCATCGTCACTGCACGTACAAATCTCCGGTTCAGATGGGCTACCGCCACCCGTGAAGATCACGGAGCGGATAACATCGAGATGTCCACGGAGGGCAAATCGAACCTTGAAATTGGAGTCCTGTTGGCCAAATCCAGCGCCGAAGTCCCGCGAGTCCACCGCACCGTCACTTTTCCGCCGAGAGCCTGAGCTCTTCCGTCGGTGGGAGAGGGACCCGCTCCTGGAAGGCGACTTGGAACGCACAAAGTTGGCATTTGGGAATGCATCGGTGTCAGGACGGTGCGGCGGCATGGGCTCGGCCACAGTTTCTTGCACCACGGGTTCATCAAAATTCCAGCCATCCATATCCTCCGCGCTTTCCTCCTTTTCCGGCTGCACATCCTCTTTGACAGCAACCCGAGGTCCCGGGCCGTCGTATGACGACTGCGCACCCACTGCCCTCTCGTCACCTAGCCCCTGTTCATAGATCTGCTTTTGGTTTTCAGTAACATTGGCTGAGGCCTGTTGCTGTTCGAGCTGGCGTCGGTCAACCGCATCGCGAGGAGCAGAAGCATGGTTATATTGGTTCTGGGCACGAGCCATGCCGGCGTTCTCCGCATATTGGCCGCCCATGGACTGGTGATTCGGAAGGACCACTTCGCGCGAGATCATATGGTTTGCCTTCTGCTGCTGTTGAAGATATGCCTCCTCCAAATTCTGCTGCGATAGTTGTTGGTTGGCATAGAAATGGCTAGATAGATCGGGATCACTGAGGTCCGGGGCAGGGTGGGAGGTAGGAATAACATGGTAGGCGATTTCCTGGGCGCACTTGGAAAGGTACACGCGTGATTTATCCCGCTCGTCTTCCTGGCGGAAGTCGTTGGAGTTCATGGAGTCATCTTGGCCAGCATCCGGATCTCGGTTGGACGGGGAGCGTTGGGCTGCGAGGGCAAATCAATGAATGCGCACAGGGATTTGACATAGAGAATGGTATACACACCTTTCAGAAAGTTCACGCTGTCCCGCGCGATATCCTTCGGATCCGCAGGGTCCTCCACTGTCTCGTTATTGGTGAGTTTCTTCACCTTGTCCCGTTCTTTCTTCAGCGCTGACTCCATCAATCGAACGTGTTTGCCTAGAGACTCGTGAAGACGCTTGCTCGTCCGCAGCTCACCCTCCAGCCGGCCGATGCGAGATTTCATCTCGGCGCGTTCGATCTCCCATGCATTACGGTCGCGTTCGTGTCGGTGCCATTCGGTCTGGAGAAACCGCATCACGCCTATTCGCCGACCGTCAGTCCACCTGTGGCGAGGACAAAAATTGGGAGCAAACTCACCCTGTAGCGTGTATTCTGTGCCCTGTGGATGTCCGCCATTGGAGCCATCGCCCATAGCCCCGTGCATTCCTCCAACCCCAGACATGGCAGATGGAGATTGCCAGGCCATGTACACGTCGTTTTATGAGCACTCAGCGCAGTCAGCCTGTGCAGCACGAGCGTTCGGAAGCTAACCAGCTCCCGGTTGGAAAGCAACGAGCTCGAGCTGGTCTCCTGACCCCCGTTCGAATCCGCACCGCAGTAAGCGAGTTTCAGTCGCCCAGGGGGGCGACAACGGCAAGGGAACCGCGTTCCACGCCGTATCCGGTAAATGTACGGAGAAACCCGATCGAGCTGAGAGGAAAGGAGGCCAATTCTCGACTGCGGGAGGTTCGAGGGCGTGCGATTTTGTTTGTTGTCAAGAGTGGTCGGGGTTGGCCTCACGGCTGGTGAAGGGCAGAATGTTCACCGCTTTTGTTTAAGCATCACGGATGCGAGGAAAACGTAGAAACAAAATATCGTGGAAGGTATGAGAGGGGGAGGAATACGCATATGAAATGTAGGTTTGTTCGGGTCCGAGAGATCTAAAGGGTTCTGAACGAGTTGCTTCCGTGTGCTGGGAAAGTGAGGGTTAACCTGCATGCCCGGGTGGTGGTCCTGGCTCTTACACCGCTAGTCAGATATCGATTATTGACATTCGAAGAGTTTTTAGGATGCAGAGGATGGGAAACGTATTGTTGCGGGAGGTAGCTATGTGCGTCCTACAGCTATCGAAGCGCTCGGGTGGTGTTTTGTGCTGACCGAGTCTCCCGATGTATATCTTGCATCTCTCTGCTGGAGGCATACCATCTGTATACTTGCAACGTTCAAAACCCTATGCAGGGAAGACAGGGATCTGATTTGAGCCGCGCACCACCACGATAACCTTGAAATCTGTGCCGAATTTCTCCATCTACAACCGATCGACATTCAAGGTTATCAAGCTGCTATTTAAAATTCAGTCAAAATCACAACTTTGGAGTTTTGTGATATTCGTGGTCTCGTCAGATACTCATGGTGTCGTGTCGTATACTATGGTACATTGGAATTAGAATTCCAGCTCCTCCACCTCCATGCCGCAGTCCACGCAGGTCTTGACGCCGATGCCCGTCTCCGGATTCTCCACGGATCGACCCCATTGGTGTACATGCTTCCGATTATTGCCCAGGTCGTCCCCGAACTCTCCACCCGACGCTCCTTTCCGATTTCGTCGGTACGCCTCAACGCGCGTGCGCTTCTTCAGGTCCTGCAGCTTCGTCTTGAACTTGGCTTCTCGTCGCTTCTTCTTGTCGTTCTCGCGTCGCTCAAACTCGGCATCCAGAGCCTCGGCAGAGCCCCATTTCTTCGGCGAAAAGGCATATTCTTCGACCTGAAAGCGGAGGTACAGCATCATGTTATTCCACGTCGATTTATGTGGATTTGGCCGTTCCAGATGGGGGAGAAGCTCCTCATCCCGTAATTCAGCTATCGAGCAAGATCAGCAATGAGACTCTCACGTGTCAAATGTCAATCATGAACGGACTCACGATCTGTCAAAAGATAATCCTCCTTGGCTTCTGTTTTAGTGAGAAGGCTGTACCGTTCCGGATATTTCTCCTTGCATGAATGGCAGATGCAACATCGGAGCATCTCCTCCCACTTCCAATCAATCTCTAGACTTCCGCACTCGCGACACGTCTTTTGCTTGCTTTTATCATCTAAGACACTCAACCCCGGCTCGAAGGGGCCCTCGCGATTCCGCCGGAGAGACTGGAGTAGTTGGTGGCGCTCCCATTCCTTCTGTGTCATATTTGCCGGCTTCTGTTCCTCCTTACCATCTGAAACATGCAGTGCCTTGTTGAACGGATCGTCCTCTTGCGTCAGGAAGCCACCCTTGGTGTCGGTCATCTTGCTGAAATCATAGTCAACGTATCGGGTGAAGTTGCGCGCCGGTTTGATCGTATCAAGCGGCCGATCGGAGGCCGTATTCGTACGGGCATCTCTCACAGAAGCCGGATGCTCGGCACCCGTCATCGAGTTGAAAGAACGCTTAACTCCTGGAGTGGCGCGAGGCGTCGCAATAGAGCTTGGGCTTTTGGACAGTTCGGCTTCGCGTTGTTCTCGAAGAGCTTTCGCCTTCATTCGATTCATTTCCTGGAGGTAGCAACGTGAGCAAGCGATAAGCTCAAGGGTAGCTCAGCAAGGTGACCTACAATCTTCCGCTGCTGTTCGGGGGTTAGCGGCCCGCGGGGGAGCTGACCCGACTCAGCAAGATTCTGCCGAGGAGGCGTTGAAGGTCGCTCTGCTGACATTTTGCCGGATCGCTCAGTGTGACTCGTTCGTATGGGAGGCAAAAGAGCAAAGGGCAAAGAGCAAAGAGAGTGAAGAAGGGAAAGCTTATCGCCACGTGACCGGCACTTGTGATTCGCGTCATGAACACGAGCCCGATGTTTCTGATTGTCTCCAAAAAAAAGCTACGACTCAGCAGCTAAGGAGTTTGCGTGTAAACACTCATCCTCATCACGTTATTGACCGTACAGGACCTCGCACACACCGCCGACCGGGATATCCATAACGGCATCGGTTCCCTCGCTCCAAATTTCCCACCAGTTAACTTTGCGGTTCTGCGGGCCCATGATTTGGTATGAGGTCGCGCCGGGCTTCATCTTGGTGGCTCCGCCTGGTCGTCTCCGAGCCTTCCCATCGATGACTGCTACATTCGCAACTTCATCCACAACATTCTCTATGCTGTTCATAGGCAGAGTCATGTAGCCAGTGTTGTAGGAAGCGAGTGCGACGTAGATGTAGACGATGCACATGACGAGCCATGCTGGGATAGCCAGGGACCACCAGCGGTTAGGGTAGTAGTAGATTCCGAGCTGATGTAGGAATGGGGATGGGAGGTATGACCAGAGGAGGTAAATCACTAGGTTGTCTCACGGTCAGCACGCAGCGACTAAAGCAAGACCAAGGGCTCGAGGGGGGGCGATTCCGATCAAGCACCTACAAAATGCAAGCGACGACGCTAGGTAGAGCACAAAGCCGTAATACTCGTAGGTCGGGACCTTGGGGCTGGCGCGCGGGACGGTTGTTGCGCGACGGGCTGACTTGGCCACGGCGGCCTCGGTGTCATTGGGGGTTTCCACATCAGAGCTATCTGGAGTGGTCGGACGGGAGGTAGTTGTCGAAAACGGGGGTCGGAGTAGTGATGTCAATGAGGGGGACGGCGGCAACGGTGTTGGCGGGCGATTGTAAAAGGGAGGCGCAAATGCATTTGGGCCGTGAAGAGAGCTGGATGACTGCCGAAAGGGATGATGCCTCTCGATATCGTCGGCCGAGTCGTCGGACTCGGAAGCGGAGAGCGATTGGGGGTCTAGCGAGTAGTGTGACTGGAAGTCCGCGTCATCCTCGACCTCGATCTCATCGTAGCCGGGGGAGGTAACCTCGTCCTCCGCAAAGCTCTCCTGTGCCTCCTCGGGCGAGTTGAGGTCATCAAGCAGAGGGGGAAACGGCTGCTTGGACTCGAAGGACGCCTCAAAACCCGGCTGCTTCGAAACTGAGTCCCCCATCAGGTCGATAGTCGTTTTGTGCAGGAAGGTGCTTGTCGAGATGTTCAAGATGTTTACTCCACGACGCTTTTCTGCCACTCGCATCCACCGCTCGCTGGTACTCGGCAACTAGGGGGAACGACGTAGGTTACTCTCTGAACGTTTTTACGTGTTATTTTTGGCACCCGGGCTCATTTAAGGAGCCATTTTAAAAAGCTATCTGGAAATAACTTAGTAGCTGTCTAGAAATAAGTGGTTGGAATAGACATAAGTATGTCCGGCGATTGATTTTCCGATTGGGTCACTTTTCACCAATCCAGAAAGATGTTTGAAGTTATTTGGCTGCTGGTAGTTAATCGCATTCTCTTGGTCGCAAATACGGATAACCATCAAGAATAATTGGCCAAGACCACTGATTGAGAAACCTGTCGGACCGGCCGCCTCTGCGGTCCGACGTCCGGCATGATACAATATTGCTGGACCCAGCCAGTTTAATCACCAAGTTAAATCGAAGGAAGGACAAACGATAGATACAGCTGGTTCCTCCTTGTTCAAACAGGCGCTGAGAAGTCGACAGAAGAGATATTGTACACTTTCAACTTGGCTGATACCACCTGGATCATACCTTGGATTTTCTTAGCGGAGGGAAACTTCTTGCCGAAAGCCTCCAACAGCTCGACCACCAAACCCAGATCATCAATGGCCCTGGTACTATCTAGTATCGGAGAAAGATTGTCCCCGTGGGCGGTAGAGGTGTACATAAGAGACAATGCGGAGTTGAAAACAGCCACGAGATTAAGCCAGTTGTAAGCGAATCGACTTTGTCGGTGCAGGTTTATTGCTTGTCGAATTGCCATTCCTGATGCTTCGCCGAGAATCTTCAATTTAGGAAGATCCAAGTTGGGGCTCAGCGGGGAGGGGCGATACAACATAATTACATGGGTGTAATAATTGAAGTCAAACCAGCTGGTACACAGATGTGGTACCTTGGATTGTAGATCTGGCAGGGGAAATGGCATACTTCGGCGCCATTCAACGAGTCGTTTGTGGAGGTCCTGAATAATTTCATCGCACGCTTCTGGAGTTTGTCTCTTGGCGTATTTCATCGCATGCACCCTACTGCCGATATCGCTTGCAATTCTTCGAAGCGCAAGAATGTGAAGTGGTATTGCCGTTGTAGACGGCTCCAAGGTGCTGGATGATCTGATGATTCCTTCTGGTTTGATGTTTTCATCATCGGCGTCGACAAAGGGCTGGAAGGCGGTTGTGAGCATACAAGAGAGACGGCGTGTTTGAATAGAGAACAAACCTCGACAGTAACATCATCATCTTGAATAGCAAATGGTCTACCTAATGCCAACGACACCACACTTCAAAAGATCAGCCGCGAGACACTCGCAAGAAGTGTTGCCAGAAAAAAGTAACATACCGGTCCATCATATAAAGAGAAAAGAAAAGGCGTTTTTGTTGTTCAGCCGTGTCCACTGTGAGAGCCTGATAAGTCTCCGATGCGTGAAGACCCATGCCCGTTGCCATACGAGCTGCTACTCCCACCAGGAACCAGGTATCTTCAAGAGTCAATGATAAAGTGATAAGAGTGTGGGGAGAGTGGCACATACTGGGACCAATCTTATTAAAGAACGAGTAGGAAACCTGCAACATCAGTACCTCTAAGCCGGCCTAAATTCCGCGTTAGCCGTAAACTGCTTTGACTTTTTGTAGGACCTACCAAGTCGCCACATCCCATTGCGGGCTCAAAATAAGTCATGGCTTTATTGAAAAACTGCACAGGCTCCGTCTCATCCATCAATGAAACGGAGCAATACGTGGTTGATCCGATCGCAAGAACCATCCAGATTCGAAATTGCCATAGCGGCGCTTGGGCTAGTGGATCCAACGGGTCGGCGTATACTCTCCACAGCACTGTTTCAAACTCGTGTTTTCGAATGAACGGGTAGAGAGTATGCGAATGTGCAAAATAGAATTCCAGGACGTAGTTGATGTGGGCGGGTTCCAGCAGCGCAAGGCCCGTTGGATCTTCATAATCCTCCACCGCGGGGTTTCCAAACAACGAGTTCAAGGGCAGTGGGCTTGTCAAAGAAGGATTTGCTTCGAAGAAAATGGGATTGAAGCTCGACGAGGGATCGGTGTCGGAGCTGGAACTCTGTTGTTCATTCCTACCGAAGTCATCGTCAAATACGAATCCATCCTGGTCTGGCGACAGCCGTTCGAGGACGGTCTGAATGAGCTTGGCAAATGAGAGCCCTGATGAGGAGCCCAAGTATCGCTCTGCCGCTGCTTCTAATGATAGCAGCCTGAGCTCCTCGGCCAAGTTATCTGTCCTCTGTCCAGTTCCAGTTGGATTACTGGGCGAAATCGGCGCAGTGTCGAAATCCGGCATGTAAGTCTCCGCACATCGCAGAGGTGAGTGGTTCATGACATTATCGGCATTCAGCAGATCGTCACTCAGACGAATCTCAGCATCCCGGTCCCAAGGATACGATGAAGGGTCATTTTGGGAATTCTGAGGCGTAAGTGACGCAGCTAGTTGTTCTTCAAGCTCCTTGACTCGTCGCTCCAGACCACGCACGTAACTGTCAATTGTCAGCTATCGTTTCATGTCGAAATCCCTTCCAAAACATACGCGATCGGATATGATGCCACTTGAGACTCATCGTCAAGAAAGCTACATGCGACTTTGGCATGCTGACACGCATGGCACTGAGGTAAAGTCTTGTCGCAACGCTTCTTCCTCCGATGGCATCGTTTGCAAGAGCTTTCTGCCCGTGCAGCCGGTTCTGGCATCATCAGTATGAGGCAGTTCGGAGAGCAGCGGGGAAGATAAGGCTCATCGGGCGCGCTCCGCTCTCACTTTATCTAGCCGTCTCTGGTCGCGATGTGGCCAATTTCGCTTCTCCTTTCTACGTTCCACTCGCTAATACGTCTCTCTGGGATCTTGGATCTCACGCACGAAGATCACTACCCTTACTAAAATACGAGTCGAGCCCGCGGGGACGACGGTCGACGCCAATGGGAAGCCGGGGATTGATTACAGCGGGGATGGTATCGAGTGAGGGGAAGCAGTGAACCTACTGATTTACGAGAATGAGCTTCGTGAATCACACTGATTGATCACCGATTCCGAACTGGCAACAAGTAGAGCCAAAGGCACCTTAGTTTGACCGTACCCCGGGGTATATTCTTATCTGCTACATGGGCAGCCTCATGTACATGCTACGGGGCATAGGTCCAGTTCAAAACACGTACGAAAGGTGTTTTACATAGTCCCCAGAAGATCTAATCCGTTGCAACGGCAATCTGTGACCTATAAACGTCATCATCAAAGGTCAGCCGAAACTGTTACTTCGGGTCCTCCGCCTGTGTTTACCGTCGGGTAACCCGCCTTCCCCGCGTGGAGATGTTAGCAATTCGAGAATATAAGAGTAGAAGGGGAAAAAAGTAAACAACCGTATCGTTTCACCAAACTTTTATCTATCCTCGATCCGATCATGTCCCTCAACGGCCAGTCTTTCCTTCTCGATCCCGAGAAGCGAGCCGGTCCAACCAGATATTCGCACGCGCGCGTCGTTCAACCCTCAACCCACCACACCGTCTACGTCTCGGGGATTGCCGCGGTTAGTCCAGATGGAACCTATGAGGGTGTCATAGAAAACGCGGATGGGTCATTCACAGCCGATGTGAAGCAGCAGACGGCTGCCGTCCTACGCAGGATCGACAGCATTATCCGAGGCGCTTCGAACGGAAAAGCGAATCTATACAACGTCGTGGACTCGACAGTCTATATCTTGGACATGAAGACCCAATATGCGGATATGAATGATGAATGGAACAAGATCTGGACCGACCGTGCGAGCGCACCGAGCCGAGCAACGATCGGAGTCAGGGAGCTTCCTGATCCGCACTTTGCTGTTGAAATTAAAGTGACAGCCATCTTCGAGGCATGAAAGCAAAGGGGCTGGGAGGGATTCTGTGAATAATTCAAGCTGACGGAACTATCGGTTTGGTTGTCCCGATGACTCACGAGGTTGTAGTTCGGGGTAACTCGCGCTCTGATCTTCATCGTTCTTAATATTTTATGTCATATAAACCGCTCTCCACATTCTCCTCTCTTTACCCCTCCCCCTCAATTCCGACTTCTTCATCTCTCGCAATGGCATCCACGTACGATGGAACCGGTATTCAGTACTTTGAATTGAAAGATTTCGTCTTTCACAATGGTACCTCCCTCCCATCAGTACGCCTGGCATATCGAGAGTTCAATCCCACGGGCCAGAAAACAGCTCTGATCCCAACGTGCTTCCACGGCAGAATAAACAGTACGTTGAACTTTACCAACGGAACACTTCGCGATTACCGAGTGATCGTAGTCGCACTGTTTGGCAACGGCGAATCTGCCAGCCCGTCCAACACGCCCAATTTTCCATCTCGCCTCGACTATCGGGACTGCGTCAAGGCCCAGTATCAGTTGACTACGGAGCATCTGCAGATTACTTCGCTGGATGCTGTGATTGGCTTTTCAATGGGAGGGCAAACTACTTACCATTGGCTTGCCTTGTACCCTCAAATGGTCCACAACGCAGTGATTATCTGCTCGGCAGCCAAAACCAGCCTGCACAACTACCAGTTCCTGGAAGGTCCCAAAAATGCTCTTCTGCACTCCGTTGATTACAACGACAGCTCTTTTCAGTCTCAGGGCAAACTACCAATTCGAGGATTGCGCGCATTTGGACAGGCATACTCTGCCTGGCTGACCAGTGCTGAATGGTTTGAGGAACGCCTGTTTGAAAAGCAGGGCTATAAGACGCTAGGCGAATGGGCTGCTGTGGTTGGCGGGAAAAGCTATGAAGATTGGCACCCGGATGACCTGCTCGTTATGCTTGGAATGTGGCAGCGGTCGGATCTTGGTGCCGTGGTGGGATCGGATCAGCCTCTACCCCTCGAAGATGCCCTCCGCACTTTTACAGGCAGGGTCCTCCTGATGCCTTGCCAAACGGATCAATACTTCAGATGGGAGGCAAATTCAAAGGAAGTTACGCACCTTCAGAAAGGGGAACTAGCGGTGATACCCTCAATCTGGGGTCATCTGGCGGGTGGCGGTGCCAGCCAGACCGACGTCGAGTGGATGGATGGCAGAATTGCCAAATTTCTCAATCAAAGCACCTGAGACTCAGATGCACGATACGAATAGAGTTGATGACAAAAATGAGTCATCATTTACCGAAATTTCAATACCTACATACTCTGGCGACTTGCCCGACGTGACCTTTAAAGAATATTGTAAGGGTGCAGAACGCCAAGAACAACACGGCCAGCTAGGAATTTAGTGGCGTAGGGGAATCGCTCTCATTGCATTGGCCGGATATCCCGATAGAGCACTGGTAGAGGTCTTATCGAGTGTGACACTCAGGTGGTCGGACCGTCCGACGGTGCTGCCAATGGCGCAACGAGACCGATGAGGGGTCACTCGCTGTCCGAAAATAGCTTGACTGTCGGGAGCACGAACGATTCTTTACTCATTCTCCGACAATTCTCACAAGATGTCTTTCTGCTTGCTATTTAATCCCAGCATCTGCATGCAAAAGCGAACGTGAGTCGCCGTGGAATTCTCACAGTTTCGGATTTAACTCTTGTGCAAAGACAAACCTGATAGATATCAAAATGGAAGAGCATCTGGTTCCTTTGAGTATAATTCCCAGAAGCTATGTCCTTGCTTTGATACCCTTAGTTATCTACCTGCTCTACAAAGTAAGCCGGCAGTCGAAGGGTCAAGCCTCTCCTATTCTAATATCCTGACAGTGGACACTGGTGACCGACATCCCTCACATCAAAGGTCTCCCGGAGATTCCCGGTGCAGTCCCAATCTTCGGCCATCTCCTCAAGCTTGGTGACGATCACGCCACCGTTTGTGAACGGTGGTGGAGGGAGTATGGCCACTCTGTCTTCCAGATCAAGCTCGGCAACACACGGGCTGTCGTCGTTAACTCCTTTGATGACTGTCGAAAGATGCTTCTTGGGCATCAGAGTGCGGTGATTGACCGACCAAAGCTCTATACCTTTCACGGAGTGGTAAGCAGCACGCAGGGATTCACCATCGGCTCCTCGCCTTGGGATGATTCGTGCAAAAAGAAGCGTAAAGCGGCGGGAACAGCCTTGGGACGACCGGCTTTGCGTAACTACCATCCCATGTTCGATTTGGAAAGTTACTGCATTGTACGCGACGTTTATCGCGACAGTTCAAATGGTGCCATCGAGCTGAATATCAGACCGTACATTCAACGATTCGCTTTGAACACGACCCTGACCCTCTGCTATGGTATTCGTATGGATGCCGTCTACGACGATCTTTTGCGTGAAATTCTCCACGTCGGATCCGCAATCTCCCTTCTCCGAAGTGCATCGGAAAACCTGCAGGATTACATCCCGGCCCTACGCTACGTCCCAAATAATGAGAAGACAGCACGCTCAAAAGAGCTGCGAGATCGTCGAGATGCTTATTTGAATCTTTTGCTGGACAAAGTACGCGCAATGATCAAGAAAGGCACCGACAAGCCTTGCATCTCTGCGGCAATCCTCAAAGACGAAGAGACAAAGCTCACCGGAGTCGAAGTCTCTTCGATTTGCCTGTCGCTAGTTTCTGGAGGTTTCGAGACCATCCCGGGCACCTTGACTTCCACCATCGGCTCGCTATCTACCCCCGAAGGACAGATCTGGCAAGACCGCGCTTATGAAGACATCAAGCGATATTACCCTGATACCCGAGACGCATGGACTAGCTCTATCTACGAGGAGAAAATTCCATATGTGAACGCAATTATCAAGGAAGCCGGACGTTACTATACAGTTAGCGCCATGAGCTTACCCCGAAAAACGGTCACAGAGGTCAACTGGAATGGTGCAATCATCCCACCGGAAACGATGATGTTGATCAATGCGCAGGCGGGTAACCATGGTGAGTGCTCCTTTGTTTTACTTCGGTCCTTGTACTAAGTCGAGGACTAGATGTGGACCATTTTGGACCCGACGCAGGGAAATTCGACCCCGAAAGGTGGCTGAAGTCGCTCGATCCCCCTGTAGAAAGAGAAGGAAACGGACTCCTCCATTTGAGCTTCGGTGCCGGATCGCGCGCCTGCTCCGGCCAATACATCGCCGCCAGACTGTTATACTCCGCCCTCATTCGTCTGCTCACTTCCTATAAGATTGTGGCAAGCGAGGAAGATCCCCCTAATACTGACTATGTCGACTACAACCAATTCAAGACGGCGCTAGTTGCTATTCCAAGAGACTTCAAGGTCAGATTAATTCCAAGGGACGATGCAGTTACCAGCGACTGCTTGAATGCGGCGGAACTTCGTACCAAGGAGCACTACAAGGAATGAAAGTTGGATATTATCTGGTATTTACAAGTTTTCTGTTTTGTTTTCCTTTTCTCTCATGATTTGTTGCAATTTGCAATACCCAGAAAGTGGCTAGACCTTTTAGTCTGAATGTATTCACTGCCTGGGATTTGATAATAGTAGTGACCTTGACATTCTATCTTATTCAAATGTTCCTTCATGTCTACTGATTTCTCTATGGAACGAAATCCGATTCAATATAAGCATAATTTGTTTCGCAAGATTGGAGTGATTAATGAATATTTTGCGACTTTACATTGGTCTTAAAGACGGACCTAAGACGCAGATTTGCCGTTTCGGCCGGTCCGACACCTAGGCAATGGGAATTAGCTAGGTAGACTTCCCCACCTTGATAGCTATGTAGTGATAAATTCCATGTTCCAAAATTCAAGAATCACTCAATATCAATTTTTGACTTTCATCAAACGCAAAATGGGTTCCCTAAGTACATCGGATCTATTCAGTGTCAAGGGCCGCGTGGCGCTGGTCACCGGGGGAAGCAGCGGCATTGGCCTCATGATATCCAGAGTGAGCGGCAGATCCAGAGCCTCAGGAGGGAGAGCTAACGCCGGGCCAGGGACTAGTAGCCAATGGAGCCAAGGTTTACCTGGTGGCCCTGCCGAGCGATCCAATTGCTGAAACTATTCAAGACCTGAATCACCTGGGGCGTGATACTGGCGGAAGCGCAGAAGGGTATCTACTCTTGCCAAGTACGCAAATCTCGGCTAACGAGTGACTTGAAGATTTCCTTGTGACCTTTCATCCAAAGTGTCAATACAGGAGCTTGCTGAAAAGATCTCCAAGATGGAAACAACTCTAGACATGCTCATCTCGAATGCGGGCATCCGTCGCGATCCACCGAAAGCATGCAATGTCCTCACAGCGCCGCTACGTGAGCTTCAAGCTTCGATGTGGTCAATTGATCAGAAGGACTGGGAAGATACGTTTCGGGTAAATACCACAGCACATTACTTCCTCAGTGTGGCATTGCTTCCATTACTTGCTGCAGCCGCCGATCAGCCAACGAGCGATGGCGGCAAGGGCCGAGATGAGGGAAGAGGTGTTATTGTCGTCACCAGCTCCTGCGCGAGTATGCACAATGCTACTAATGTGGATCTAACGAGCTATGCGACAAGCAAGGCCGCAACCGATCACCTTGTAAAACTGTTGGCGGCCAAATACAATCGGTTCTACGTCCGAGTTGTGGGCATCAACCCCGGATGTACGGGAACATTCAATCCCGCATAAGTGATCATTGCTAATGTACTCAGTTGTACCAAGCAATATGAATCCTGTCGGTGCTGCAGGAAATATCTTCAGTTCGCTTTTCGACAAAGTGCCGGCGAAAAGAGCAGGAACGTCACAGGATATTGCAGGGGCAGTGATTTACCTCGTGAGCAAAGCAGGGGTAAGTTGGACTCTTCGATGTTCAAAATATGTCTTTAATTTACTGGAAATAGTCATATGTCGATGGCATTTCGCTTTGCGTAGATGGGGGTCGTATTCTGTTGGCGAACGGACAGGAGTGATAACATACAATGCCGCGAATAATTCCAGCAGGTACAGAATGTCAATATTAACCTACCGCTAGTCCATATACTGCATTTAGAGTGGCCCTCCTAAGCGAGAGATCAGAGTTGCCGATAATGGGAATACATCGGGTTTCCCGCTCGGTCGTCGTAGTGAATCGGAACCTCCGCTTCTTACGCAGGTACATTTGCTGGCTTTGCACCGTCAGTACTTTGCAACTCGGGTAGAAGGGGGATTATATAAGTAATACTTAGTAGTTACTACCCTATCATTTCCGAGTCCCATACAATACCCTGTCCGAGCTTCGTCATGTCGGTGGCTTTCTTGGCCGACAAGACTCAGTACGTGCATCTGGGGCAAAGAGGATCATTTGCTAATAAGAGGTAGATCCGATATCTCGATCAAGGACTTGCACAACGCTGCTGCAAAACTCGGCTTAGAGATTCCAGATGGCCCAGATGCCGAAGACTATTTGCATCTGCTTCAATCGGTAGAGGCCGTCATGAAACAAATCCGATGCAGCGAAGATTACATTCATCCATCCCTATCACCTGTAGAAACTGTCGCTTTACGCACCTATTGGGAGCCCCGGGCCGAAGATAATTCGTTGAATGCCTGGAGACATCGATGTGAGCTGGTGGCGGCAAGTCCGACAAGCACCGCACTGCGCGGCAAGTCCATCGCGATCAAGGACAACATCTGCATCGGCGGATTGCCAACGACTGTTGGAACCTTTACCGAGTTGCTATGTCCGGACGGTCATCTTCGGGTTTCCCCCATTGATGCGACCGTAGTCTCGAGAGTCCTTGCAGCGGGTGCAACGCTCAAAGGATCCGCCAATTGTGAGAATTATTGCGCATCTCCTCTGTCATATAGCGCTGCCACAGGCCCCGTCCATAATGCCTGGAAGAAAGGATATACTTCGGGTGGAAGTAGTAGTGGCAGTGCGACGCTTGTTGCCACCTCGATGATACAGCTTAGGGATGGCACATCCTCCGAAGAAGCAGTGGATATCGCAATAGGCGGCGATCAAGCTGGGTCAGTGAGGATACCGGCATCGTATAGCGGGATTTACGGATTGAAGCCCACCTACGGACTGGTTCCTTATACTGGAGCGGTGCCCCTGGCTCCAATGCTCGATCATTTGGGTCCCCTCGCTGGCAACCTGGAGGACGTGGCACTTCTGCTCCAAGTGATGGCGGGCTATGATGGGATTGATCCACGAATGACTCCAGAGTCTCCACTTCGATACCAAGTGCCGGAATACGCGCAGATTTTATCGGATTTTAGAACCTGCCAACGAGATGGGAGGGAAAATCTGGGCTCTGGGTTGACGATTGGCTTGCTCACCGAGTCTTTCGATGTTCCAGGGGTCTCAGATGAAGTCCGTGATACCGTCCTGCGATCGGCCAACGACTTTTTTGCGGCTGCTGGAGCTAAGGTAGTGGACATATCGATTCCGATGCACCGCGACGGAAGTCTCATTTGGACTGCTGCCACCAGACTGTCAATGTCCGAATGGGTATGCCAAGGCAAGACGTCGGGCTTCCTGTCCTTTTTGCCGCCTCACCTCGACGCACGATGGCCCCCGGATCAGAGGATGTACGAGCTGCTGACCGCAACCAACCCGGCAATCGTGAATGTGATGCTTAGTGGGCCATTTCTTCAAGAACATTTCGGTCCCGGCATCGAGGCCAAGGCACATCGCAAGGCATTTGAACTCAGGGCGGCTTATGATAAGGCTTTTGCGAAAGTCGACATCCTCGTCACGCCGTGTGCGCCGACAGTGGCCATGCCACACCCCAAAATGCAAGCCGATACCGAGGAGCCATCGAGTGTCATGGAGAAGCTATCTGTGGCCGTCGGGGTCACCACCAACACGGCGCCATTCAACGTCACGGGCCATCCAGCCCTAAATGTTCCTTGCGGATTCGGTCGAGCACTAAATCAGCCAGAGGTAAAATTACCGATTGGTATGCAGCTCATCGGCAGGCGGTGGGAAGATGCAACCCTGCTCAAAGCAGCAGCCGTTTTTGAAGAAGGACGGACACTGGCATCGTGTGGATGGTAGATAATAATAAAAATACTTGCTTGTTCTGCTTGTCCTCTTCTCTGCCATCGGTATATCGCGAGGACGTTACTCCGTAGCGCACGGAGGGCATGAGTTGATCGCTAGTCAAGAGGCTGGGGAATGGAACGAGGCTGCAGGTGTATGTAGAGTATTCAGAATATGCAGAGTCAAATATGCAGACGCGAATTGCAATCCGTGGCAAATCGGTAGACGCTTCCCATTCAGTCGAGTCATGGCTTGCAGATCCTCCTGACGTCGGGGATGATCCGTTACACAATAGGGTTGTGCAGCTGGGAATTACATTCGAAGTATTCTCGACACGAGTCAATTCGACACGCCTACGTCTACGGGGAAGCATCTTCAGGTGCGCTGCAACCCTAAGGTGCGTCCTTCCTCCCACGCCCCTTGCGTCCAGCTCAGTTGCACATTCCAGTCAGGCCGAGGCCTGATGTTCTGGAGGGGGAGAAGTAATCCGATTCCAGCTTCTCTCCCCACGCGGCCAGTCCCATGAGGTAGTTGGGCGGCTTCATGTCCTACAAAGACGCTTCTACGATGGCATCTCAGAACGAGAACGGATGATTTCACTTGTCACCTCGCAGATGAACATGCCAATGAGCATCCCCCATGGATCATGGTTGGCAGCCCGTGGAAAGAGCACGAACCACCGTTTGAGTGGTTGACTTTCAGGGGCGAACTTTTGACTCGACCCCCGATCCTCACGTCTCCACTCGATAGTTTGTTTCTTGATCCACACCAATGTCGCTCTGCTCGGATCGGCTCCGGGACAGCCCCCGATAGGACTCGACATGCCCTGTTATGCTCTATCAAGCATGGAGCGGCCGGCATGGATAGGCACCCGAGTTAATAACCAACCTCCAGGACTGATCGGACGTTGCATGTGTGCAGGGAGTGCGGCGCGCAAACGAGGCGATCGACAAACTATCGCGAACCCGAGGACTGAGTGCCATAGGACCCACCTATCAGCGCTGCCCAAATTCACACGAAAACCTACTCCGTATGCGCGTCTTATTTCCGAAAGACCTGTCCAAAAGGCGGAACATGACACCCTAAGAGCGGGCCGTTAGACTTTTGTGATGAATGAACGGGTCACGACCTCGTTTGCTTTTTTGATCGGCGCCTTTTCGCTTTAATAGCCACCCTCTGCCAGGACCGGAGAGATTCAGGCACCGGGCACGCCCACTATGTCGAGTCCAGTCGTACGCCAGATTTCCATTCCTACCGAAGGAACATGCTGATATGACCCCTAGAACCCAAACAATGACCCCAACATCGGTTCATCCCGGGGCAATGCCTCCTCCACCTCGGGCCAGATCGCCGGCGACCTCACCGGCGATGGTGGCTCGTCGGCCTCGGCTCTGACGATGACCCTGATTCCGGCCTTGATCTATGCGCTGTTTTGGTTTGCTCTCTTCCTCCTTTTTCGACGAACACAGCGTCGATGGTACGCTCCACGATCTCATTTACCCGATCTACATGAACACCAACGGAGTCCCGAATTGCCTTCGGGATGGGTCAACTGGTTCGGCACATTCTTCAAGATCGAAGACAACCATGTACTACATCATTCCTCTCTCGATGGGTACCTCTTTTTGCGCTTTCTGCGAGTCCTCTGTGCGATATGCTTCTTCGGCTGTTTGATTTCATGGCCGATTCTGCTGCCCATCCATGCCACAGGCGGCGCTGGCAACACCCAGCTCAACATGCTCAGTTTCAGCAACGTCACAAACCCTACCAAATATTACGCAAACGTGTTTGTGGCCCTGGTATTCTTCAGTGCGTACTCAGCCCCCCGGTAGAGTGGCAGCTTTCTAACCGAGTGGCAGCGTTCGTGTTCTATATCGTTGTCCGAGAGAGTCTCTACTACGCACATCTTCGCCAGGCCTACCTAAACTCACCGGCCTACGCTTCTCGAATCTCCTCGAGAACTGTCCTGTTCATGTCTGTACCGGATGACTACAAAAATGAAAAGAAGCTGCAGCAGGTATTCGGCGACTGCATTCGTCGCGTTTGGATCACATCGGACTGCGAAGAGCTGGACAAGCTCGTCGACGAGCGAGACAAACTGGCCTTCAATCTTGAAACTGCGGAAACGAAGCTGATTCGACGAGCGAACAAAGCTCGAATTAAGACTCTCCGGACTGGGGAATGTTCATCGGACACCTGCCTCGACTGCGAGTCAAGCAATCCTGCCGGCTCCCACACAGTCAAGCGACCGACACATCGACTGAAATTTATTTTTGGCAAAAAGGTGGACTCGATTCACTGGTACCGATCGGAACTGGTTAGAGTGACTAAAGAGGTGGAGGCCCTCCAACGAAGGCACCAAAATGGCGAAGCCAAACAGCTGTCCGCGATGTTTATCGAATTCAATTCCCAATCCGACGCCCAGATTTCCCTGCAAACCCTTGCACACCATCGACCCTTCCACATGGCACCTCGCTTCATTGGGGTATCTCCGCGGGAAGTTGTCTGGGGGGCGTTAAATCTAAGCTGGTGGCAACGAATTGTCCGGAGATTTGCTGTTCAAGGAGCCCTTGGAGCTCTGGTGATCTTTTGGTCATTCCCGGCGGCCATTGTGGGGACCCTCTCGAACATCACCTATCTTTCCAACTTGATTCCGTTCCTCCGGTTTATCCGTCACCTGCCCAATCTGGTCAAGGGGGCCATCGAAGGTCTACTGCCCTCCGCGGCTCTTGTGGCCTTGATGTCGTTGGTGCCGATCATCTGCCGAAGTATGATTTGTCTCCACTGTAGGATCGAAAGATAACTGACATATCGAGGTAGTTGGCGCAAAGCGTGCCGGCGTGCCGTCGTTGGCGCGGGTTGAACTGTTCACACAGAGCGCCTACTTTGTCTTCCAGGTCGTGCAGGTGTTCTTGGTGACAACCCTGACATCTGCTGCATCTGCTGCGACAACACAGATTATCAAGAATCCTCTTTCGGCAAAGGATCTCCTGGCGCAGAATTTGCCCAAAGCCACCAATTTCTACATCTCTTACTTCTTGCTCCAGGGATTGAGTTTGAGCTCAATGGCACTCGTACAGATTGCGAGTGCCCTAGTGTTCAAATTTATCACCACTTTTTTCGCCTATTCGCCGCGCCGTCTTTATCAGAAATGGGCTCAGCTCGTTACTCTGAGCTGGGGCAATGTTTTCCCTGTTTTCACCAATATGGGTGTGATCGGTAGGCGTATTCCATACTTTCGTCAGGTTCGTCTAACTAAAATCAAAACAGCATTAACTTACTCCTGTATCGCGCCGTTGATTCTGGGCTTTGCTTTCATCGGCCTGTACCTTGTCTACCAGGCCTACCGATATAACTTTTTCTTCGTTTACGATATCGAGATTGATACCAAGGGACTGGTCTATCCACGCGCGTTGCAGCACCTGTTGACTGGTCTCTACCTCGCTGAAGTCTGTATGATCGGCCTGTTTGCCATCAAAAGTGCGATCGGCCCGGTTATTATTATGGTCCTCTTCCTCATTGGCATCGTCTTGGCCCACATCTCCCTTAACGAAGCTCTCGCCCCGCTGAACACATTCCTGCCTCGGTCTCTCGACGCCGAAGAGGAGCTTCTTCTGGACAAGGAGGATGCCCAGGCCGAAATCAACGAGATCAATGCCCAGCGCCGCTCGCGAATCTTGGCATTTTGGAAATGGTTCCACCCGAACATGTACAAAGATTTTGCGGCGATGCGTCGAAAAGTGCGACGCAACGTTGCCGCGGTCGATTACACTGAAGAAGAGATGCGCACGGCCTATTTTGAGCCCAGCGTAGCGTCTCCCAATCCTACTCTTTGGATCCCCCGTGACAGGTGGGGATTTAGTCGGCATGAGATTATGGAGACAGATCCTGCCATTCAAATCACGGACGAAGGAGCCCACCTCAACGAGAAAAACAAAATCGTGTGGGACAAATACGATCCCCATCTTCCGCTGCGAGAACGGAAGACGCTGTATTGATGGATCTTGCTCTTGTTTTGATACCACGAGAGATATATGATGACCGACGACCTCTTGTTGTATAATATTTTCCATGTTTGGTCACGTCGGCGTTTTCAATTTCTCGATGGCAGGGATATAGTGGGCGTTATGAGTTATGATATGGCAGATTTTCAGGTGACACAATAGTCCAATTCAAATGTTTGATAAGCCAATGGTCATTCCTCCAAAGTATACCGATAGGAACATCAAGACTACAACGGTTCGACATTCAAAGTAAAAGTTAACTGCATTCACAGCGCCATTGTCTCGAGGATAAAATTCAAAAATGAAGACCGTTACGCGGAGGAAGTCCGTGTTGGATTCTGCAGCACCGTAGCTAAGAAGTGTTCAAATTGGGATGAATTAATGGGTGTGATGAATCTCAGAAAACTGGATTTGAGCTTTCGTATCGTATAGATCTAGGTACACGTGCATTGCTTCATGATATGCGTTCCATCGTATCGGGCCTTCGTAAACCAAGTTCGAGATGGGCCCTTCTTGCGCGTTCAAATAGCGATTTCACATCATGATGCAGTCTCTATTGTTCCTCCCATTTGAGCTATATCGATTGGGAGGATACTGAGCCGAATAGTGGTTTGCTGCATACCGATCGCCTTGATCACCGCCGTTCCGAGGCCTTGGGTCCGGCGGAGAAAACCGGGGCCCCGTGGCCGCTTGTTCATAAGGAGGCGGAGGCGCGTTCGGATCCTCCGGATCGGGATCACTATGTGGCTGTGTGAACCTGGGGGAAGTTCGAGTTGGCGGGTTGGACAGATGAGGGCTGGACCCTTGGCTTGTCCGAACGGGGCCCGAGGGGCGAATGCCTCGCGGGGGTTGGGGTTCTTGCTGGCTTTCTGTTTGGTTCCCCGTTTGATTGCCTGTCTGATTGCCTGTCTGATTTCCCGTCTGATTCCCCGTCTGTTCCCGTTGCTCTTCTTCCTGAAACTGAAGTGAGAGGGCATAGGCATAATCCGCATCGCTCTGTTCTTGCGATGATAATTCACCCCCTGATGATTCGGCTGCAGCAGGAGTGCTGATTGCAGCAGCACTCGATGTACGGGGACCCGCTGGACCCGTTGGACCCGCTGATCCAGATGCAGCGTGGGTGACAGCACGGAAGTCACCCGCGAGAAATTCAGAGTTGAAGCCGGTCACATCGACTAATGATTCCCATACAATCTCGGCATGATTTGCGTAGCCAGCGTCGGTGACCAACGTATAGAGCTGGTGTGATTGTGGATGTTTGTAAAGTGTCGAAAAATGGTCGTTGCGGAAGAAAATTGAGACTGACCCAGGCGCCAATCGAGTGGTCAGCTGGGTCAAGCCAAAGGGGCTCAGTTGCGTCGCATTCTCAACGTTGACAAAGTTCTGGATGGCCTGAATATCTGCCATCTTCTGCTCCTCTTCTGACGACAGGGAGTGCCCTTGCATGACTCGATCCTCCAGCTCCTGTTTGCGGAAATGCAAAAGTTGGATATCTTCATGATATTGGGCAACCCGGGTCATTGCGGTATGTTCTGGGCTCGACCACGATGCGAGCCATCCATGTATTAAAGGGACGCCAAATGTACTGTATAGTCGGAGATCCGCAGTTTGAAGAAACGTACCGAGTGAATCCGTCGTTTCCTGTTAAAAGAATTAGCCAAAGGAGTACCAGACGCATAGGAAAGACTATGCTTACCAAAGTCAATCGAGGATTGACATTCATGCCAGTATGCAACATGGTGAGAAACTGGGTGAGTGCCTCAATATCCGGAAATTCCTCGTCCGGGCCCAGGCAATTAGTCAACTCCTCAAACAAAGCCTCAATGAGAAGACCCAAAGAGATTTGCTCGCGCGTCTGCAATGCTCTGACAATCGGTGTTTGGGTTTTGGGATCAGCACGAAGCACGAGGGCATTGATAAGAGCGAGGAGAGGGCATGGTCCATTCAGATTCTGAACCAATATGGGCGACTGAAGTAATTGCCCCGTTCGGTCAGTCCAATTTATCTGCCGGATCGAGTATGTTTCGGATCTTTTTTCCTTCTGTTTGGCTACATCCGCAGCAGAAAGATTGGTGCTTGATGCTGATGAGTTTTGTTCTTGCGTAACATCTAAAGGCAGCAGCATGGAGGATGTATTTTGAGGAACTTGCGCATCAAAGTGTACTTTTTCCCCTTTTGCTTCAGCTCCCGGTGAGTAAATTGACGAGGCGGCTCGATGAGACCCGGTCTCTACCCCGAGGGTGTCGGCAGCATTCAAGTCTATCAGCTCATGCGACGTGGCCGAGGTCCCACTGGAGATCGCTGATGGGGTCCCGATGCCGCCGTCTGAGCCCAATCGGTCATGTGTATATGTTGGTTGAGACCCATGGGGAATTTGAGGATGATCCAAGTGCTGTACGACTAACGCTGGGGCGTAAGGGTTGGATTGTCCGCCCTGCAAATAAATTTCCTGGGGCGCCGAGATCTTGATCGAATGTTGTGATCCCCACGGAGACGCATCGTGAGATGTGTCGCCATGAAGATGGTGAGCAGCAACATGAGAGGACCCCGGTTCATTCCACGGAGATTCCTGCCCCGATGAGTCAAGTAAAGATAGCCGGGCCGTCATCGGGATATATCCTTCCGCTATGACACGTCAGTATGCTTGGTTCTCGCGAGGAGGTGAGTATTCGTACATTGACTCAAAGGGTCACTGCTGGTGGTAGCATGTGAATGACGATTTTCCCAGTCATTCTGTTCCGAGTAGTCCTGCCTCGAGTCCGAGGCTCTGGGCTTCAAAAACGGGTTATTCGACTGTAGCTGCACGGGTACATCCCCGGTCGTCGCGTCTTTATCCTCGGGTGCTGGCTGCCAGCCAACTTCGGCAGCTCCCTGTTGGCCGGGCATGAGCACCGAGGAAACCCAAGCACCTTTTGAATTTGTCCCCGTCGGGTATGAGCTCGAGGTGGCTGGGCGATCCCCAGCTGCCCGGTCCCCCAAGCCCTCTGGCCATGAATTTGGCGGGCGGCTAGTTGGTGAGCCCACAGGAGACCTCTGAGCCTCTTCGAGAGGCATCAAGTCGAAGGCTGGAGAGGTATTGAGGTCTGGAGAGTAGACGGACTCTTGCGATGGGATACGATTTAGGCGAGCGTGACGCGAAGCGGAGTTGCTGGACGGAGAGGTTGGGGAATGGCAGTCCGATCGAGCATCCCTTTTGTTGAGGTTCTCAAGACGTGGCGGGGGAGGTTTGCGGAGCACCATGAAGACAGCCGGTGGATATCACACGGAAATAGAAACGGACAGGCTATATAGTCCGGGGGGATCAACCAGCCCTCTGAATGTTCACAAGGCGAATACCAAGAGGCGCTCTGGGATTTCAGCCATGGGACAAACCCAAAGCAACCTTGCGCCCAGTCAAAAGCAGTCAAGTCAAGAGCTCCGCCTCCAAGTACATGGATATCAAGGGGCCGCAGGCACCAGCCGATCTCTGGAGTGAGTCCGGAGCACGGAGTACGGGTATTACCGACCGGTTGCCAGTGTTGCCCCATGTGGGGCGGGCCCCGGTAGGGTACTGTGTACTGAAATTACACTGCGCATGGGTAGTGCTCTGCTCTCCGTTTTAGATACTGTCCAGCGGTAGCGTGGGGGCCAAGCTCCGGCAGCACGAAACCTAGAAGAGCAAAATTCAATATCAAGGCCTTGCAAAAGCCATCCTAAGGGGTTTATAAAGGTTCCTACACCTAGAAACCCCAGAACTTTTAAGTATGCAAAAATACCAATTACATAAGCATTGATAACGACGGGCCGACTGTTTGTCCGAGAGCTCCCCGCGGCTTCTCATTGGCCGTCCAATGCCGTTTTTTCGATTGTTCGCAGCGAGCTTCATTTTGTGCCTCACGCCATGCACTCGTCAATTCGGCCGCACCAGTTCGTGGCGGTCCAGCTGCCGTCAGAACAGACTCGCCTCGTCAAGCTAGTTCCTAATACGTATGCAAAACATTCACTTGTCCTCGAAGCGAGCTAACGCCCGTCTCTAGCATAGTCAATCTGGGCAAGTATGGCAGCTTTTCCTCCAATCAGGTCATCGGTCGGCCCTTTTACTTGACTTTCGAGATACTTGATACCCCGGAGAGTGATGGCTACGGGCTGCGCGTCGTCTCCGCCACCGAACTGCATGCCGAAACCCTGATTGAAGAGGCCGAGGCAGACGGAGAAGGCGACGATGCAGAGGCGGGAGACGGGACACCAATGCGGACGAACCGCGAGATCGTGGACGACGCTTCGACGCAGCGCTTGACCTTGGAGGAGATTGAGGAGCTGAAAAGGGAGGCCAGTGGGGCAGGCAAGGATATTGTCGCAAAGCTGTTGGAGTCGCATTCAGCCTTGGATCAGAAGACGGCCTTCTCGCTCGCCAAATACACACTGCGCAAGCGCAAAAAGTATATCCGGAGATTTACCATTCTCCCCTTGGACGTCAGCCTTCTCGTCAACTACTCGTTGCAAGAACGCGATGCGGGAAGAACCATGGAGCTGCGTGATGAGCACATCGGCCTGCTTGGATGCTTGGCCAATGTCCACCACGGCGGACAAGTGGCCATGGATGTGATTCCCGACGTGAAACCGAACGGTCGATACATGGTGGTGGATGAGACTGGAGGTCTCATTGTCGCCGCGATGGCTGAGCGTATGGGGATCTTGTATCCCCGCGATGAGGAGGATCTGGATTCTGAAGAACAGCTTACTCCCAGTGAAGGCAACGAGCAGCCAACAGATGCCAGTGGTGCTGCTCCAAAACCTTATCGACGTGTTCGTCCTCGCCCAATGTCAGCATCAGGAAACACCATCACCGTCATCCACGCTTACTCGCAACCAAACCTGTCCCTCTTGAAATACTTCGGATACGACACCAACAACCCCGATGAATCACATCCACTTCACACCAACCTCAAGTCCGTTTCGTGGCTCCAGCTCGTCAACCCTGAGAACGATCCAATCCTATCTGCCGAGCCTCCTACCTTGCCCGCACAGGAGCTGGCCGAGCTCAAGTCCAGCAAGCGCACTGCATACTTTTTCAAGCGTAACCGATGGGAGAGAGTCAAGAATGTGGTGAATGAGACTCGAGAAGGCGACTTCGACGGTCTCGTGGTTGCCACTCTGCTCGAGCCCGCCACGGTCTTCAAGCACTTGGTCCCACGTCTCGCCGGGTCGGCGCCAGTTGCCATGTACTCTCCGTCCGCCGAGCCTCTCGTCGAGTTGATGGATCTTTACTCTACTGGGCGGAGAACAGCCTTTATCAACAAGAAGCGGGAACTGGAGGCGCAAAAGTCCTCGGAAGACGACGAAGTCGACTTGTCCTCCCTGTACGAGGAATTCGAACTAGATCCAACCCTTCTCCTGCCCCCGACCCTGCATACTTCTCGCGTTCGTGCCTGGCAAGTGCTTCCCGGCCGGACACATCCGCTCATGACGGGAAGAGGCGGTGCAGAGGGATATCTGTTCCACGGCGTCCGCGTCATCCCCACCACAGACCACATCCAGGCAGCTGGCACTTTTCGGAAACGGAGAAAGACGGCTGCATCTACACCCACTACTGATCAAGATGTGGAGATGGCCACCTGATCCTACATGCACGGCCTCGGTGGTGCCTTGGAGTCATCACTCGATAAAATCAAAATGTACGAATATAATGATTCACCTGGTCCGACAAGCACCTTCTATAATGAACGTAACAGGGAGCGACAGGGGAATGTCGAGTAATCATTTTGGATGGAGGGAGCAGTGCTGCCCGGAATCCGGTTCTGGCAGTTACGGTGCTCGCCGAGTATCAATGTCCCATTCAAGCGCTGAAATTCATGAAACAATATACAACTATCCTGGCATTTACAGGCTCTTTCCCATGAACTTTCTCTTGGTAAAGCTAAGCCAGAACTGCAGGGAAGATTAGCTGCCCATTCGATGTCGCGGGGGTTAGCAGACGCACCTTGGACGGGCCTTCTCCACCGGGGTATAATCTAGCGTGTAGCCGCACGGCGGTCTCTTGCCGCACTTGCGAAATGTATCTGAACATTAACTTTAGCGGCTGGTGACGGATGGGGCAATATCATAATGGGTGACGTACGCCCGAAGACTCTCCGCATCCTGGCGGTCGCGTGGAGGCTCAAAGGCCTGGTTGAGAGGGAATGACACATCACCGGGAATGGCGAAATTTTCGAGCGCAGCGTTAATCAGAGCCTAGCTACCTTGTCAGTGCTTCCTCCATTGTATGGTAGGCGTGGCATCCACCTTCTCCGCATCGCGAGCACTCATCGTCGGCCTGACCTTCCCGAGGCATTCGCTGACGAACAGAGTTCCGTAGATAAGCATGCGGTCGGCGGGGCCGTTGATCTCGAAGTTTCGGAAGAGTACATTGGCACGGAAGAGGGAGAGGATCTCGTCGACGCAATCGTAGGACTCGCTGTCGGGGGCAACGTCGATGTCGAGGGTATTAGGGGGCAGCGGGGGTAGGGTGTATGCGGGACCCCGAGTGCGAGTGCGCAGGGGCAGGATAGGGAAGTTCCCTGCAATCAATGTCAACTCGAGGTCTCCGGGGTAGATCACATATGAGGGGTGGTTCAAGGGAGCGCTGTTGGCGGGGCCACGTACCTATCACGGGGACATCGCGGTCCTCCAGGAAAATGGAGTGGTATGCCTAGGGAGGTCAGAATAAGTGATGCCGATGACAGTAGTGGAGAGCACATACAGGCATTGTGGGGTGAAGTCAGGTGGGTGAAGTTGAAATGAGGGTCGAGACGTTCGGGCAGAGGAGATGTCATCCTGTGGAGCGCCCTCCGAGCTCCCTTTGATTTTCCGCCCCGAGCCTCTTTACGCGCGGAACGCGTCGAGCTTCAGTTCACTTTTCGCGACTACGCTCGTTCACTCTACCAAGCCCTCATCATGTCAGACTACGAGGATGAAATGGACGTGGATGCGCCCTCCAAGGTGCAATTCACTTCCGACAATGCCAGTGGGAAGAAGCGAACGGCGGCCGACCTTCCCATCGCAGCCCTGGACAACTTGCCATGGTATGCCCTGACATTTTAATTCAAGCAGTTCGAAGCTGACGATCCGGACAGGGTCGAGAAATACCGCCCGAGCAGCCTGGATGATGTCTCCGGTCACCAAGATATCCTCGCGACCATCAACCGGTTTATTGAAGCAAATGTATGATCTCGCAAATCCACCATGAATCCCGGCCCCTAATTGTTTCACAGCGCTTGCCGCACCTCCTTCTTTATGGACCTCCCGGTACCGGAAAGACTTCGACTGTTCTCGCGCTCGCCCGGCGGATATATGGCGAGAAAAACATGCGGCAGATGGTGTTGGAGCTGAACGCCAGTGACGACCGTGGCATCGACGTTGTCCGAGAACAGATTAAGACTTTTGCCAGTGTGTACATCCTCGTCGATGGTCAAAGGGTCCTGCGTACTGACCACAGAATGCAGGCACGAAGCAGATCTTTTCTATGGCACCCCAGTCCGGCAATTCAGGGATTGCTGGTTTTAAGTTGATCATTCTTGATGAGGCAGACGCCATGACAGC
Source organism: Penicillium cinerascens (assembly GCF_028974065.1). Taxonomy (NCBI): domain Eukaryota; kingdom Fungi; phylum Ascomycota; class Eurotiomycetes; order Eurotiales; family Aspergillaceae; genus Penicillium; species Penicillium cinerascens. The sequence goes on along the minus strand of NW_026695298.1, from coordinate 4,840,326 downwards.
CACCGCTCAGATGGCTTTACGCCGCATTATGGAGCGCTACACGGCCAACACTCGGTTCTGCATCATCGCTAACTACACACACAAGCTCTCGCCAGCGCTCCTGTCGCGATGCACGCGATTCCGGTTCAGCCCACTCAAGGAGGCTGATATCCGCAGTCTCGTTGACCAGGTCATTGAGAAGGAACAAGTCCGTATCCAACCCGAGGCGGTGGATAGTCTGGTAGCTCTGAGCAAGGGTGACATGCGACGGGCCCTGAACGTGCTTCAAGCCTGTCATGCAAGCAGTACGATCCGCTCATTCACCCCCAATTCTACAATCGGCCCACTGACTGTCCACAGGCATCCCATTACCGATGCGCGATGCACCGAATGCTCCTCGGCCCGAACCCGAAACGATCACCAATGCCACAATCTATGACTGCATTGCGGCCCCGCACCCGTCTGATATCCAAGAGATCATGAGCACCATCCTGTCAACCAGCGACGTCACATCCTGCCTCAACACAATCAACACGCTCAAGGCAAACAAGGGTCTGGCACTGGCCGACATTCTCTCGGCCCTGGCCGATCAACTACAACGGCTTGAAGTCCCGGCCGCGACGCGCATCACCTGGCTGGAAGGACTAGCTGAGATCGAGTGGCGCCTATCCGGTGGAGGGTCAGAGGCGGTCCAGACCGGAGGCATGGTTGGGGTGGTGCGGAATGGATGTGAGCTGATGGGGGACAAGGGTGTCCCATTGGCATGAAGAGAATGTAATGAGAACGAATCCTACTGTAGCATTTCAATCGGAGTTGTGTTTTGGTTTTCGGGTATCGAAAGACCAGGCGGAGTATGCATATGCGAGTATGGGACAACGACCCTTACGGTGGGGAGAAGCCCTAAGTCCGGTGTCGACGCGCGGGGACAGACTGTCCAGCGTTCCCGCTCTTCATGCACTTCGACTCCTCGACTCCACCTTCCACTTCCACTTTCTTATCGCCCGGAAATCGGCATTTCAATTAGCTAATTTGTTGCTCGCAACTCCTCGGACTTTGGTTTTGCTTGGCCTGCAGTAGCCTCTGCCATTCTCATTTGGGTTTAGATCCATGCGGCAGGCTCCGTCGCCAGTGACGCCCCAGTACATGAGACGGAAGAGGGATTTCAACTCGTCCACCTGCGATGGCACTTGAGGGGCCCGTGATGGTCTTAGACCCTGCGGAGACCCTCCGGAGACCCTGCACGAGCCCATCTCCGCGGATCGGTGCAATGCTATCGGTATCCGTATTTAATTAGCATGGCTCGCACCGGGTTGGCAGCGTCTCGGGTTTTCTTTTCTCTCTGCTGCTCCTTGCCAATTTCAGCATGCGCTATTCGCTTCAGTCCGGCCTGATTCTGGCCGCCTGCATCGCCGCGCCTGTGGTGGATGCCGAGCGCGTTCTGGGTGCATACCTTTACTCGCGCCATGGTGATCGCACCGCGAAGGTGCTTGGCAACACCCAGTTGACTGACCTGGGTTACCACGAGGTCTTTTCGTCCGGTTCCTTCTATCACGACCGGTACATCGCTGCCGGCTCTGACGAGCAGATCGAAGGAATCAGTGAACCCATCGTCAATCCAAACCAAATTTCTGCCAGCGCGCCCGATGACGCCGTGCTGCAGAACTCGGCCACGGGTTTCTTGCAGGGAGTGTATCCGCCAGCTCTCAAGGCAGCCTCGCAGACTTTGGGCAACGGCACTTTCATCCAGTCGCCGCTGGACGGATATCAGATCATCCAGCTTCAAACCACGGACACCAGCCAAGACAGCGAGAGCTCTGCCTGGCTGCAGGGCTCCAGTGACTGCAGCAAGGCCACTGTCAGCAGCAACAACTACTACCTCTCCGACTCGTACATGTCGATGCTGGCGTCCACCAAGGATTTCTATACTTCGCTCTCGCCCATGCTCAACGGCGCCTTCGGCGCGGACCAGATGAGTTTCAAGAACGCCTACACCATCTTCGACTACCTGAACGTGGGCTACATCCACAACTCCACCAAGACCTTCCCTCTCCGGGACAACCTGACCACTGAGCTGTACGGCCAGCTGCTTCAATTGGCCAGCAACCAGCAATATAACCTGGCTTTCAACGAGTCCGACCCGGTGCGCGCCATTGACGGTGCCGTCCTTGCCGGCGAGATCTTGTCTCAGCTCAACAAGACCATCACCTCGGACGGCAAGACCAAGCTGGGAGTCCAGTTCGGTTCATATGGAACCTTCATGTCTTTCTTCGGACTGATGCAGCTGCCCGTCGCGTCTGTCAATTTCACGGGCATCTGTGACTATGCGTCCACCTTTGTATTGGAGCTGGTGACCAACGCTACCGGCAGCGGTATCCCCTCGACCGACGATATCAGCGTGCGCTTCATGTTCCACAACGGCACCATCACTGGTTCTGACGAGCCCACCGTTTACCCGCTGTTCGGACAGCGGAACGACCTCATCTCCTGGGACGACTTCAAGACTCAGACCGAGAAGATCGCGATCCTCTCGGACGACCAGTGGTGTAACCAGTGCGGCAACACCGGTGGCAAGTGCGCCAGCTCCGCAAGCACCAGCTCGACCTCCGATTCGACTGGCTCTTCTAGCAGCGGCTCTGGCGGTATGTCGCGTGCCGTGGCCGGCGTTATTGGCGCTATGGTGACTCTCGCCGTGATCTTGGGCTTGGAGGCCCTGTTCTTCCTGGTCGGTGGATTCCGCATCGCCAAGCGCCGTAAGAGCGGCCCCGAGATGAGCTCGTCTGCTGCTGTGGCCGAGGATAAGTAGTCCTAAATGGAAATGGAAGGGATTGAAGTGCCGAGCGAGCTGGTATCTCCACCAAGTCGGAGACTTGCTGTGATTTTGATGCAAAACGTAACTGGTAAATACACGGTCCGTAATAATCCATGAACCAAGATAAATATTCCATCTCTCCATCCATTTATTCGCAAGTAGATAGTTGATGTATACCGGTGGGCTCGGGTGTAAACACCGGAGATTCACCGCCTTAAACCCCTCCGTCATCCCTCATTTCTCGTGTTTCCTCCTTTCTTTCTCCACCAAACACCATGCCGCGCCAACAAATTAACCTCGAACCCTACCGGGATGAGATCATCACGCTGTTTCAACACGGCATCAGTAGTGACTCGATCAGCCGCACGCTTGAGAGCCGGTATAACATCCAAGTTAAAGAGCGCACCATCCAGTCAAGACTACGCAAGTGGGGTATTCGCAAACGCAGCCGGACAACGACGGCCGACGAGGTGCTGCATGCACGGATCAAGGTGCTTTTCGTGCAAGATAGGCTGACCGACAAGGCAATGCTCAAGCTGCTGCGGCAGGATGGCTATGACATCTCCGAACGCACGCTGCGCCGGCTACGGTTCCAGCTCGGGCTCCATGCCCGGGCTTCTCTGGATCACGACCAGGGTTCCACTCCCATTGCATCATTGCCTCTAGCTGTTCCGGTATCAGTGTTATCCAAGGAAGATAGCAGTCCTTGACTCAAATTGCCGCACACCCTGCAATCCCCTGCTCTGTCCATTCGTTGATGGGGCCTTTTCGTGGCTGGATTTGCTGTGCCAGTCTATCTACATCACCACCCCCATGCGCCAATTTACTCCGGTAAAAGTCCTTCTTCCCTATGCGACAATTCAAAGGACATATTCCGCCTGGACAGCTAGTAAGCGACTATTTACTGGCCCGACACATTTGCCGATTACATGTTTTATGCTCCACGCGCCACTACTGCCTCTCTATTTGGCCAGCCCTCGAGGGCTTGTAATTGATTACATGGCCAGTCGGGGTGTCAACAATATCTCGGACCAAGGTCTTCGTTTTGATTGATTTGATGAGGCCGGACCTCTCATACCATCATTACGATCGAAGCGCTCTGACCAGGCATGATATTTCCTGTGAATCAGATTGAACAACACCACCGCCTGCAACCTCCCGCTTGCGACACTACACAAGACAACTTCAACCTACCGCGGACAGTCAACACCAAGAGGACCGAAGGACCCTTCGACCAAATCTCTGCCGTATGCGACAATCCATCCCTGCATTCATGCATTCGGGACTAGGACAAATGACCGAGAAGACCTGGAATGTATCGTATCTCCTGCATTAGATCTCTAGCGCTGTGTATATCTGAAGTGTATTTGATACCCGGAACGGGTCACGTGCCATGACGTCCGCTTTTCGCGGAGCTGCGAAATGTAGACTTCCCTTCAGCGACATTTCAATCGCCATTGACTCTCTCCTGCGCAGGGTGTGGCTTCGCCCACTTTCCAATCGCCATGTCCTCCCAGTACGCCAGTGAACCGAACCCAACCGCGTCGGCCACTCTGAATACGACCGTCGGGCCCATTCACATTGCTTTGTTCGCGAACCAGACCCCTCTCACCTGCAAGAACTTCCTCCAGCATTGCAAGGACAACTACTATGCCGGTACAATATTCCATCGTGTCGTCCCGGGCTTCGTGATCCAGGGTGGTGACCCCACAGGCACCGGGTCGGGCGGTAATTCCATCTACGAGTATCCCGAATTTGAGTACGATCCTGAAGCCCGCGACCCGAATGAGCGTGTGGTTCTTCGAGATGAGCTACACAGTCGCCTGCGCTTCAACCGGCGCGGTTTGTTGGGCATGGCCAAGAGTGAGGATGGGACATACGGAAGTCAATTCTTCATCACGCTCGCGAACACCGAGCGTGAGTTGAATGGGCAGTGCACGCTTTTCGGACGACTAGAGGGTGACAGTATCTATAACGTGCTGAAGATTGCAGACGCAGAACGCGTCGAAGGGACCGAACGGCCTGTATACCCAATCAAGGTGACCTCGTGCGAGGTTGGAGAACTGGGGCCCCTGGCCGGCAAGTTGAAGGACAGGATAACTACCGCATCCGCATCAACGGGCGGTGGAAAGGAAGCGCCGAAGAAAAAGAAGAAGGCTGGCAAAGCCGGGAAAGTGCTTCTAAGCTTTGGAGGCGATGAGGGCGACGAGGAAATGCCCATGCGGCCGGCGAAGCCCAAGTTCAATACCAAACTTGTCGCGGATGCGCCTGGTGCCTCCAGCAACACCGAGAAAACGCCTAAATCTCAGACAGCAGAGCCAACCCAACCGCGCAAACGACCGCGGTCTCCATCTCCGAAGCGCTCGCGAGAGCCGGAACGCAAGCGCGTCAAGACGCCAGATCCACAGGCCCAGTTGCCCTTGAAGGACCCTGAATCGCCAGTCCGATCACCGAGTCCAGACCAACAGCCTACGAAACAGTCCAAGCTTTCCCGGACAAATGCCGAAATCGAGAATCTCAAGGCGTCTATGCGTCGCAACGTCGACACGGGGCCCGCTAATACCGGCCGAAAGAAGTCGGCACTCGAATCTATGATCCCTGAAACTGCAATTCGCGGCCGTAGGCGGCCACCACCAGGCTCGGCCAATGGAGCAGGATCTAGTGCCGGCCCTAGAAATGCAGCCGAATCCGAAGCGTTGCGGATGTTCAATGCCTTCAAGGCCAAGTTGGAAGGTGGCGAATCCAAGCCTTCAACATCGCACAGCGGGAAGCACACCGACAAGGACAACGTCCAAAGCCAGTACCAGGACGCAGACGACGAAGAAGCTCAACTCTGTGACCTGCACTTTATCGCCAATTGCCAGTCGTGCCGATCCTGGGACGACCCCGACGCTGCAGAAGCAGACGATACGGGACGAGAAGACGCGAACTGGCTAAGCCATGAACTCCGCTTCGGCAAGGATACCCTGGGCAAAGACCTCAAGTGGAAGAAGGAGCATCAAGACGCAGATTCACTGATGGTAATCGATCCACGCGAGAAGGAGAAGGATTTGGGTGATGGACGTAAGCGAGGTCTTCAGCGAGATCGTGAACGTGAGCGCAAACGAGAGCGAGCGGGAGAGTTGGAATGGGATCGAGAGAGGCGTTGATACTTGATACCTTTGGTGCTACGAATATGAAAAACTATGAATAATCAAATACAGGCTTGACCAAGACACAAATGAGCAAAGAAATCAAGCTCATTACAAATGATTTCATCGTGGATCATGATAAGTTTTTTTACAACCACCCAGCTCCGCCCAGAAACAAGCATAGAACTCCCCCTATGAACAACGCCGTGGCACCGGGGCCGTCGATGATCCCGTGCTTTCTTTTGGTATCCTTCTCACGTCCATCTCATTTGATTTCATCACGCCTTCCGACGTCGCTTCGCACTGCCTCCATCCTCGGGGCCATTGGTATCATCATTCGGTCCTACCGGGCTAGTTGCCTCGCTATCGGTCAACTGCTCAATAACACGGCCCGAATCGGCATTGTTCCCCGAGCCCGAGTCGCCACCGTAGTGGGCATCGTCGAAGCCGTAGTTGTATCCCGAATGACCCTGGTCATGGGTCGCTCCTTCAAAGAGGTCGCCATTGTCAGGGATGTGGTCGAAATTGAACAGGTCGTTGGTGTCTCCGTCATCGGCATGACCAGTGCCCTCGTGCTTATTCACACCCGTTCCAGATCCTTGGCCAGCATTGTCATCCAAGTTGAAATTCTTCTTGTCGTGGTCCGTATCGGCGAAATCCGTGAAATAGTCCTGGTTGAAGATAGTGTCAAGGTCAAGAGGCGGAGGCGGCACGTTGCCATCACTATCGAGACCCGGTATCGCGCCCGTTGGGCTTAATGGTTGAAGAAGGTGGGTCAGGTTTTGGACGGACCGGTCCTGTTCGGCTTGCATCTTCACCAAATTATCGATTTCTTGTCGAGTGTCTGCAAGACGGCCCGAGTAGTTCTGCGGCATGGGCGGGGGGTTCGGCGTCGTCAGAGCATTGTTAGTTGCATTCGGGCCAGTGTCTCCGGTGTTGGTTTCGTTGGCCATCAGTCGAAGCATATCGGCACGCTGGTTCGGCGTGAGAGGGACGTTGCCGCCGGCGTTTTCCAGGGACGAAAGAACATTGGGGAACTCGGAGAAACTTGTCGGGATACCATTGCGCGCATTGGAATTCTGGATGACGGACATGATATCCCGCTGCGGGAAGTTGTCGTCTGTTGGTGGGAGTCCCGGGGGGAGGTTCGTATTGTCCTGTTGTGGACTGTTTTCGAGTACTTCCTCGACATGTCCAGGCTGCGTGGCACTCGGCTGGCGAGCATGAGCGCGGGACCGAGTTTCGTAGGAACCGCTGGTCCCGGGGGACAGCGTGGTAGCTCGACCGTCATCTGTGGCAGGGGGCGCTTTCAAGAGCAGCGGCTGCTTCTTCATGGTGCGTTGTCCGCCAGGGCTAGTCAACCCACTCAGCGGGTTGAAAGAAAAGTTTTCGCCCATGTCAACGATATTGCCTTGATCGCCCGAGATGGCTCCAGCGAAAGAGTTGGCAAGATTTTGAGTGTTACCATCCTGTCCCTGCAGACTGCGGTTGTACACCGTCGCAAGGAATGTGAGAATGGCATTTATCGAGTTCTCGTGGCGAGTGTGCTGCTCCTGGAAATTGGCTGCCTGTGCATAGAGCTGTTCATGCTCTTTGCGCAACCTGGAGATCGTTGTCGAAATAATCGACTGCTGCTGACGAATTGCCTGCAGCTCGCGGTACACCCCGGCAAGTTGGTCATTAGGCATTTGAGTGTCCGTGAGCAGTGAGAGGTGCCGTGGTCGCGCACGCTCATCGCGGTTTGCCGTCCCACTATCCTCGGTATACTCGTCCATGTCATTCTCATCCGCGTCTTCCGTCTTCACCCTGGGGCCGCTCTTGCTGCCCTTGCTAGCGTGACCGGTCGCGTTTTTCGGCTTCTGGATCAACCAAAGCAGATCGGGATGGCCTCGTTTGAAATAGGGATTGGCGTATTCGCTGGGGCTCTTGTTCTTGCGCTCGCTGGCGCGCATAGAATTATCCGAAAGGCCCACCTTCTTGTGGAAGCCGTACATGTTCAGTTGTCGCACAAATGATGCATAGTTGTTGTGCTTGAAAAGTTCGGGAATTAGAGTCCTGGCAAACTCGTCCTCGTCCAACACGATGAAAGAATTGCCATCGTCAGACCACCGGATTAGTTCAGTGTTTTTCGACTCATCCAAGAAACTTTAATTCATCAGTTAGCTCCAACTCCGCTTTGCAGGGGTTTCCATTCGGCCATACCTGCTCAACTTCTGCACAAAAGGAGGAATCTGTTTTCGCTTCGCTTGCGAATCTCTCTTGGCTGCTAGAGCTCGTTGATACAATTCCTCTAATGACTCCCCCCACGCGCCAGACTCTCCTCCGCCATGGCCAGGGTCGTTCTCCTGATACACGGTTGGGGCTTGTTCATAGCCGCGGTTGCGGCTGACCAGCTGATTTGCTGCTTGTCGGCGGGCAAGTTGGTTTGAGGCGGATGCGCCCGGTGCAGACAGCTCCTGAGATGTCGCATATGCCGCCGGGTTGTAGGTAGAGGGATCAGCGAAGGAGGAGGGATTGACGACATTGGCGGAAGGATTCTGGCCCCACTGCAGAAACTGGTCGTTGGATAGTTGCGCTCCGGGGTTCGAGGAGGAGTAATTTGGGACAGCGCCCATCTGGGCATGACCAGCCGGGGCCGTTCCTGGAGCCGGTCGCTTGCGAGTCGTACCTTGGGAGCCCATTGAGAATCGACGAGTCTAAGACGTTCTTATGGCGTGTATCACCGGGACAGTTGAGAGAGACGTGTCGGCAGAATCAAGCGCTGGTTTCAGTCGAGGCGCGCGTGTTACCGGTATAAATGAGGACGGTGTATTTCGCGCTCCGAACCTGATGAATTGTTCGTGAATATCGACTTGACGTGAGTCACATAAAAAATGTCTAGATCCGCCCGACGGGCAACGGACAAGCTGATGATGACGATCGGGCCGAACTTTTTGCAATGCAAATCAGTTTGATGCACCGAAATAGGGTTGACGACCACGGATCAACGAGGAAGGGCCAGCAACGATCTGCGAGACTTTGGCGAGAAACACCACAATCAGCGGGCGCTGGAATGAACCGACATTCGAGAGCGCTCGGGAGGATCCAGCAGGGTTCACCCGGTATGTGTGAAAGAGATCGCGCGGGGAGCCGAGGCGAAGGCGGCAGGGTCGAAGTGGAAGCGCAGACACGAAACTTCACAACAATTTGTCCTGAGAAGTCGGCGATGAGGTCAATTTGAGCGGAGTCGCGCTTTGATTGGTGGCTGACTCAGCCGGGCCCATCATCCCATGTGCGATTCATATTCATTCTTCTTTCACCGATGTACGGGAAAAGTCGTCTTCATTTAAACTATCGACTATTCTAATTTTCTCCGATCAATGCTCGGAAGCCCGTAAGGAGTTGCTGCCACTGCTCTGGCTGCGCCTGCGTGAACTCCTCCACTTTCTTCGGTGCTTCCAGATCCTCGCTCATGCGTCCTTCATTCTTGGTTCCATTTAGCACGGTGACGTCGCCCAGTCCCATCACTAGAGTGTACAGCGCAGCCGCAGGACTTGTGTTGGTGCGCGCCGCCAATTGCTGAACGGGCGTGGAATGTACCAGGTCCGGGTTGGCCGTCAAAGTCCAGAAGCTCTGATAGATGATCTGATGCTCGCGACAGAAGGCCCGTAGAGAGACATCAAACGAGGTGTCCTCGTAGAATCGGTTCTGCACCACTGCAGGCTTCACCTTAACCTGAGGAGAGTCGTTAATCTCGCGAAGCACGGGCAACGAACAATTGGAGATGCCCAAGTTCCGGATCCGGTGAGGCACGTAAGTCTCCAATGCAGACCAAGCCTCAAGGGTCATTTCCAAGGTACGTAGCGGTGAGTGAATCACTAGCGTATCAATGTAAGCATCATCCACGCTGGCCGGGTCCGAGGACGGCCGCAGGTTGTGCAGGGAGGACTTGATGGATGTATGAACCTGTTCCGTCACAGAGGCTTTCGGATCATACGGCATGTTGTTCGGGTCTTGCGCCCCGATGGGGCTGAACTTGGTTTGCACCTTGTCGTGGGTCAGCCATGATACACACCTTGAGGAGTTGGATTGAATGGGCTCTCACATATAAGTCTTCCCGGCGAACAATACCATCGGCAATAGCCCTGCGGATTCCCTCACCAGCTAGATCTTCCTGATAATGTCTCGGCTGGGCCGCCGTGTCTATGGCCCGGAAACCGGCGTTGACCGCAGCGTAGACGAGATCCGCGGACTGTTCTTTCTTCCAGGCTGTGCCGTAGAGGAAGACGGGAATGAATGTGGGACTAGAATCGAGAGCGGGACGTAGGCAGTACTTTTCCCACATTTTGCCGACAGCTCGAGCCATGTTGGATGGGGTATCTTGCTCGAGATCAGTCGATGTCAAGTTTATATTTAACATGGCGGTTGCGGGGTCGCTCTTACTAACCTTGGACATGGCCAGGGACTGCAACATTGCAGATACTATCGGGGTATCCCAGAAGAGCTCTTCCACGACATTTGGATTGTCGATGTTTAAATGTTCAAACGTTATATACAACGCTGCCTAGGTAGCTGTCTAGCTATTAAAGGTTCCCTCGGGCTTGGGCTTTAATTGGTGTTTATGTTTGACCCTTGTACGATTAAGGTGGTGGTCTATCTACTGTACACTTCTGATCATCTTGGACCAGAATAAAAGATGCCCCAAGGATCAGAATGTTGAAGCCTGGAGAAATATGTGACCTTTACTATTATATATCGAGCCGCAGCCGGAGAGCGGACTGGCCCGGGTCGCGGCTATATGGGCGCCCACCAGAATCCGACAGTTTGATTCGGACAAGCTCCTAGCGACCTGCGGATCCCCGATGAATTTTCCGTGAGACCTCGGACCCATCACAGAATGCGGTTGACTGAACGAGCCCGCAGAAATAGCCGAGTCAAAGCAATAGCGGCCCCACCAGCGTGGCTTAGATGAACATTGGCGGTTTGCAGGCTTGGCGAACACTGTGCTCTCTTTCTAATTGTTGACAACCTGGGATTCAGATACTCTGAGAAAGGCATAAATCTGGGTAATAATAAGATTGTACACAGCCACACTGCAGACTAGTCTTGCTAGTCCATCTACGGCCCGAGCTCAATGAAAGAATGTCCATTCATGTCGTGGCTGGATCTTGGCTGATTCAATTGTAAACCAGGCAACGGCTTTCTCCTTGTAGACATTGGCAGTGTTCCATGTTGATCAGTGGGGTGGCATATCCTGCCCAAGTGGACGACTTCGCTTGTATACTTCACAATGACGGTCTACATGCCCTCGGGGCTCAGCGTCACGGATCCTACCTGAACACCGCATTAGGGTACGGATGGGAGAAAGAAATGCTCGGCAAGCTGCTATGATCGGCAGTGTCCAGTATTTGACGTCAATTATAGAAATAACGCCGTGAATGTCGATGCCAACGTATAAGTATATCCGTAACGTCCATGGAAATGCAGATCCAACAACATTCACACTCAGTCGATCAGCATTTTGTGATCCTCTATTCAAATCAAGCCCAACTTTTCAAACAATATGCGTACACAGCAGCTTCTCACTCTCGGTGGCCTCGTGCTTGCCGGCAATGTGGCCATCGCAGCCAAGCTGGAACACGATGACGTTCCTAACCGTTGCTGGGCTGTCTGCGGTCCCGTCGTGGGAACCTCGGAGCGGTGTGATCACCAGCACGACAATGACTCGGCTGAGCTGAAGTGCATCTGCGACTGGAGCTCGGCGAAGACCCAAATTCCCCTCTGTGCAGTTTGCATCACCCAGCATGGAAACAACGACAACGACAACGACAACGACAACGACAATGACAATGACAATGATCACAACAACGACAACGATAATGACCGTGATGGTGATGGTGATGGTGATGACAACGGTATGTAGTTTATTTATTATGACCAGGTATAACGTACTCCTAACACCATTCCAGAGGCCCTTGATATCGTGCGCTCTTGCAACTTCAGCACGACTACATACAACGCGGCTGCTGCCACAACAATGAGTGCCACTGCTACCGCAACCGACTCGACTTTCCACGCTGCGACCACATCTGGTGGCTCCGGCAGTGACTCTACTAGTTCCAGTGGCTCGATTAGCTCCGATTCAACTCAAACGGGAAGCTCTGTTTCGTCTACCCCGACCCTCGACGCTGCTGCAGGTGTATCCGTTCCTGGAGCTGCTGCTCTCGCTATCGCTGGTCTGATGCCCCTGGCTTGGCTGTAATCATATGCTTGGCTTCACTTCTGGTGGTCAAGTACGATGTGACTAGAATGCAGGACGATGATGGTGATATGAATGACTTTCCTTAAGTTCCCTAGGGCTTTATCCGTGATGCTATACAGTTTGATGCTCGTCTATAGCCTTGAAACGGAAAATATTACTTCGCTGGAATCTTGTTCAGTAGCTTTTGATATATCCTAGTCCTAGTTTTCAACGTTTACCTTTCTTCGAGTGATCAAACTAAAATTGCCAATGGATATAGACACTAGGCGACAATTTGATGGGAACGTTCAACGGAATCTTACGAAGCGGTTCGAACTATTGAGAACCACGTGCATCAAAGGAGCAGAGAACACGAACACGGGGTATCTGTTCATTCATATGCCTCTGAATGTACAAGAGGTTCAAAATTTATATATTTATACACGAAAGCGTGATTCATTAATCCGATAAATCATCACTCACCACATACTGATCCTTGTCAGTTTTTGACGAATTTCCGCTGGTGACTTGTGCATCATCTTCAATCACAGATGATAAATCTTCTTCGTCTAGATCTTCTAGATCGTCATTCCACTCCCCTTCGCCAAGCCACCCGTCCTCGGGCAAAGTCCAGTCCCATTCCGGGAGATATTCGATGTTGTATACATCGCTATAACACTGTGCCTTTGACGGACAACTGCACAAACAAGTTAGCACAAATGTCCCATCCAATCTTGGGATAATCAAACCTACTATACAGCCTCCTTCCCGAAGATAATATGCCACAGGTACTCGAAGACCCGGCCGCTGGTTTCGTCATCCAGCTCGGTAGTCATGAGCCAGTGGTGATAAGCCTGGTAGTCACTCAACGGACGAGCACGTATCTGCTCCTTCGTCTACGCAAGTTAGCACACATGTGTCCTCTACTCTTGAATAAACAAACTTACGACTGCGAACTGCGCACAGCACGGCGCGGCGATAACTTCGGGGACATCGGTGTTGTTGAAAATACGGATCCAAGCGCCAGCAAATGCAATCTCGGTTGTGCGCCCGTCCAGTTGTCGGAATGGCTGAACTTCATCGGGACACCCGGGACCCCAATCACATCGCAGGTTAACATAGCCCGACGTTTTAAGATAGTCGAGTTGGAGACGTTGTACGGTGAGAGCGTTGTTCTGCTCCATGAATTCGACGTGCGCGCTGCTGCGGTGCGCATGGAGGAAGACGATGTAGTCCGGGAGCGACTTGTCATCGTAATGATCCATGATGTACTGAAGGTAGACATTGCTCTCCTTGCCTTTATTCTCCTGGACGGAGTATTCAGCGTCCGGGTCGTCGACCACGTAGACTGCATGCTGCCAGCTATAGTTCGGGTCGATCAGGTCAGAATTAAACATCTCAATATAGCCGGGGGTATAATGGGGGAGATGGGATCGATGATTGACTTACTCGGGCAGCTCCTCTTCGAGCCAATCCGTGTTTTCCCAAGACGTCCTGCCCATGACGACGATGCGATCGGACTTTGGGGTCACTTTGGGCTTCGGGGGCGACGACGGGGTGAGCTTGCGCTCTTCCTCCTCCTCCTCGTCGTCGTCCTCCTCCTCCTCGTCGTCGTCCTCCTCCTCCTTGTCATCCTCCGTAGAGTCCCATAAGAATGGGGCAAAATCAAAACTGTCGTCATCCCATCCCCCCGGTACTTCCACCGGTATAATCTGTGGCTTAAACTCCGTTCGCTTTATACCCGGGTTAGTGGGCTCCGGCCACGCTTTGGAGGTGGGTGTCGGGGTCGTGGTAGTTGAACTAGACACCCGCGATGAAGAATGAACCGGAGTCGGCACTTGATCTTTCGAGACCAGCTCGATAAGTGCACCTCCGTCGTTGACCACAAAGTCGAATCTGCGGCGGTCCTGGTGATCGGACTTGATAGAGTCCAGATGGCTCTTGACGAGCAACAAGGTCAGGACCAGGCTGCAGATGAGCGATATGCGAAACGTGGGCATCATCTTAGGACAGCAACAGGTCCAGCTGTTTCGAAGCCATTTTCAATGACAGGCTCGAGCCCGGCGACAAGCAACTTTAAAGATGCCGACATTCTCGGCGCGGGACCCACATTCGACGGATCGAGATATCGTCACCACGTCACTTCGTCACCTCCCAGCAGCGGTTTATCAGCCCCGCGACCTTCCGTAGGGCCCGGCTTGGAGTCTATTTCATCCTTGACGGTGAATTCAATGGTCCCAATGGGCTCGAAATTACCCGCTAGTGTGAATTCCTCCGCTATTCGCTATCTGTGAAGAAATGTAAGCTCGGCAAAAGATATCCATAGTGGGGCGCACTCGTCAGCAATTCGTGTCCCCCTGGAGTGTGGTTGGTTTCAGATCCACGTCTATCCTCTTACGGCACGTCTTGTCCTGCGCGTGCGCTCTATCATTGGGTTCCAGGTGGCTTCATGGCTACAATTCGCTATAAGATAACCCGTCCGGATTGCAATATGCAACCCCCCGCAAACTTTGTTTCCTAGTATGTATTGGGTGACTCAGTCTCTTCCTCGTCGTAGTTCTCCTTTGCGCCAGAGTCTAGCCGTTGAACATAGCTCGACTCTTTAAAATAATGTCATTTTTTCAGAATGCTGTTTGTTCCTGGAAGTCCCCTCCTTCAGACCAATCTTTCCCCCGGACGCTGATGAATCTAGGCACGACTACGGGTCTTGCCCAGCCGGCGATCTTGGAATGCTTCATAGCAAGTTGAAATGGCCATTCTGAGTGACCAGGTGGGTTACTTCGTAGTCCTATCCTTCTTCATCGGTGTGACTTTGCTGTCTTCCATCATTCCTTCTCGCGATGGTCTCTCTGCAGCGACACGCTTGGCCGTCAACGGGGGAGACCTGAAGTGCGCTTGATCTTTGCTTATTTTTCGTTGACTTACATTTCAGATCCGGTCCGTGACATAACTCTACATCGCCTTGTTTCGGGAGGCTGCTTAGGGTACAGGCGATGATTCCACCTCTTAAAGCATCGAGTCAGTGACCCTCGAAACCGATCATCCACAAGGCTGGGTTTCATCGCTCAGGGGTGGACTCTCGCCCCTTTTCGAAACATCGGGATGACTATATTCCCAACGCCGCAGAAACAGGGTCCCGCTCGACTTGGCTAGAGCATTCGAAGCACCTGTTCCACTTTCTATTGATCCTGATGGCTCCTGTGCCCCTGACTGAACAACGTCTTTCCGTAACCCCGATGAGACACGCCAACGACTTGCTTACCGACCGGGCTATGAAGCTATTGTTTAGCGGCAGGGAGCTCTACTCCATAGACGGCGGTCCGCCGCGAAGGCAAGTTCCGGCTGCGAGGAGCCCACTTCACCATTTATCGGGGTATTCGACCGAAGTTCGCAGCATTTGGCAAGCCAAGGATCGTCGGGTCTGAAAAGGGGGTCGTCGAGCTGCTACCGTGAGTCTCAGTGGCAAGAGTGAACCACAGACCTGTAAATCAATATGACCACCGTGCTCTCTGCTATCGCCATGCAGGGTCGATCAGGTAAATCAGGGGGAGTGGCCGGAAATGACCAGCAGCTCCGGACAGCTTTCCCCATCCTCACCCTGCATCGTCAGAGGACGAGTCGGAGCAGACAGGAGGCCCTGCACTCCACCGGCAGACCATCGGGTTCTGACGTTCCCACTCGAGGGTTCTAACCGGCCTCTAGCGGGTTCTAGCTGGTGTCTAGGAGCTTCGCCGGCGGTTCCGCGGCGCCACTAGTACGGAGGATGTGCGGATCGTGGAGACGCGCCCGAAGGTTTCAATTTCATGGAGTGGGCCTGGCGTGACATAGCAGCACGCACCGTCTGTCATAGCGAGGACCAAGTGCCGATGGGGAATCGCTGGCCCGTCCCGCGAGACCAAACGATTGGTGAGAAAGGCCCCGGGGGCCAGAAATAGGCTGTGGCCGACAAGTACTAAATTGGTGGCGAACGAGAGGCGCTTCCAGATCGAGATAGGAGATGATTCGCCGGAGACGCTAAGAGGAGAAAAGGGGGAAAGGACGAGTGGCCATGATATTACGGAGTAGAGTAGTCTACTGTAGGTAGAGGCAGCTCCAATATACATGGCCGAAATAGAAAATTAAATCACGCCGCAAGGGCCCAGGTGCCTGTCAGGCGTATCGGATAAAGTGGCACTGGCGCACGAGGCAGGGCGTGGACTGAGAACGCGCTAGACTGGTCAGATGTCAACTTGTGACCCCTCGTGCGAGATCATCACGGCCCGATTGAAGTGTTACGCTGATTCGACGTTGAATCTTTTCCGTGCGTCGTAGTATAAACCCGGAGTATATCTAGGCAGCCGTGTACTCCGTCCTTGGGGCGGGTTATTTTTTACCAACTCCTTGGACAATTCAGGGATATTGGCACGTTTCCGGTGCCCACCGTGGCGGAGACAGCACCCACCGAGAACAGAGTCTAAAGTCGAAGCACGGGGCGCTCGACAGGAACCGGAAAGCATGGGCAGGGGAACCGAAGGTTGATTTGCATACTGATTCAGTGCCCAGGTCAACCGGGAAGAACCCGATCCCCGATTCGTTTCCGACAGGGGGAATTGAGGATCAAACTAGGAGAGGTAGTTAAAGAAAAAGAACTATAGAGGGACAGAGTAGAGAGGATCCAGAGGATCCAGAGGATGGGTAATTGGCAAAATATGAAATAGTAACAAAGACGGTAGGCCCAGAATAGATGGAGAGTTAGGGGGAAGGGGGGAACGAAAGGAAAAGGGACCAAAACGACTCCGTAATAGCTCTGCTATAAAAGCTCGAGTGCGCCCAGATCCTAGTGGTTTGACTCTCGCCCTGCCCGACTTTTGATAGTGAAAAAACACCCGCAAACTCCTTACTCCCCGTTCTTGGCGGATTTGTGGACCGCTCACCCACTTCCGGCCTTGCGTGTCCCGAATTCAAACCTTTTCCCTTCTCTCCCCCCCCCCCCGCTCCGCTTGTTGGCCTCTTTTCTTTAAACCTCTTCACGGTGTGAATCCTCATTCATACCGGAGAGACGTCTCACGCCCGAGATCAGATTCAACGGAAAAAAGCAAAAAAAAAAAGAAGAAAAAACCTCTCTACCCCCCCCCCTTTCATGACCCGCACGAGCACGACTTTGCATCCGTGAGCGATTTTGCCTGTGTTTTTCACGGTCCCTCGCACCTTTCGTGCCCTAACCATTCATCCTCCTTTTCACCTCATGTTCGCATAGCTCTGTGCGACTCCTTTTGTGCGTGTTGTTGGTGGATTTTTTAACGTGCCCACATTCCTCGGAATCCTCCCTCGGCCATGAGTTATCAACAATCGGACATGTATCACGATCCCTCCGCGCGTTCCCCTGGCTCCCAGCGGCATCAACAACCTCTGCACCGCCAGCCTTCTCGCCAGTTCGACGCATATGGCGCCATGCCCGTCAACCTGTACGAGGACCAGATGGCCCGCTACGAGTCCGCCCGGCTGGAGCGGTTGAACCCGTCGCTGCAGAACAATTCTTACGCCTATGATCTGTCCGGCTCGCAGACCTGGAATCCCAACGGGTTTTCGAATGCTCAGTCCCTCGGTGGCATTCGCTCTGCCTCCGCTAGTCTGAAGCCTTCCGCCCGCGGACGGACCGGCCTGCCCACGGTATGTGTTGTTTTATCTCCTTTCTCCTCCCCCCCTCGAAAAAACTTCCCCCAGTATCACCAGCCACCCAAAACTAACGCAACATCATCCTACTCTAGACCTGGCTCGATCAGCAACCTGGCATGCCTAATGCCTTCTCCAACATGGGCCCTGGCCCCATTCAGAGCAGTGCGATGCGACCGGAAGCATCGGCTTCCTCGGAGGGCGATGACGAACTGATCCCGACCGCAATCGTCATCAAGAACATCCCGTTCGCTGTCAAGAAGGAGCAGTTGGTGCAGCTCATGACCGAGCTGAACCTGCCTCTGCCCTATGCCTTCAACTACCACTTTGACAACGGCGTTTTCCGTGGTCTGGCTTTTGCCAACTTCACCTCGGCGGAGGAGACCGCGACGGTGATCGAGGTGCTGAACCACTTCGAGTTGCAGGGCCGGAAGTTGCGGGTCGAATACAAGAAGATGCTGCCTCTGCAGGAACGGGAACGGATTGAACGGGAGAAGCGAGAGCGTCGCGGTCAGCTAGAGGAGCAGCACCGGCCCATGCCATCGACTCTGCAGACCCAGAGTTCCATGTCTTCACTCGCCTCGCACATCCCGGCCACTTCGCCCTCTCCTGTGTCGCAGCGTGGCCAGAAAATCGGTAAGTTGATTTTTCCTCCTCTTCCACAATCCATAAAACTCACCCCCGAAGAAGGACAAGTGGAAGTGGACTTGAACGACAGCCAGACTCTTTCCTACTACTCCCAACTCCTGCTGTTCAAGGAGGACACCGCTCGCGATTCCGTGATCTTCCCTCCTAACCTCACCCCGTCCCAGCGACGCACGGTTCACACTCTGGCTCACAACATGGGGTTGGCCCACGCCTCCCGCGGCAACGGCGATCAGCGCCAGGTTCAGGTTTTCAAGGTCGCCGCTGGCACCAACGTCAGCCCACCCCTGTCTTCGATCCCGCCCGCTGGCCAGAATGACAGTGGTCGTCGCGGTCTCAACCGGGCCGCCACCATCGACTTTAGCGAGGCTCGGAACGAAGGTGGCCCCGGCTCCTTCAACACCATGCGCGGACAGAACTCCAACTTCCTCGGCGTAATGGACTCTCCTGGCAACTATGGCAACACGCAGAACCTGCGCGCCGCCAAGTCGTTCGCCGACTTGCGCTCCTATACCCCGTCCCCTGTACCTTCCTCCGCCAGCTTTCCGGCCGCCCTCCAATCCAATGGCGCCCGTCTCCAGTACGAGAATGCTCAAACGGGCAGTTCGAACACCCCGACTCTCACCTCCGCCCCGTCCGGCTCGTCTCTCGGCATGCAACGCGACGATAACCTGTTGGTCAACAGCCTGGGTGGTCTGTCTCTGGGCACGGGCATTGGAGGTCCCAACTCCAGCCCCCGCCGATTGCGTGGTATGTTCTCCTGGGACCAGGACAGCCAGCCCTCGTCTGCAGGCGCGATTGGCAGCAACCGTGGAATGGGAGTTGGATTTGACAATGCCCAGCAAGAGCGCATGCCGATCCGACAGCCCCGTGGCCCGACCCCCGAGAAAGGCACCGGTTTCCGTCGTCAGAACGGCCACCAGGCCCGCGGCAGTGACGAACTTCGTGCCACCTCGGGCGTCGAGATCATCGTGGAGTAAACGAGCCGACCAAAAAAATAGCGATTTGACGATGGCGATCCCCCACCTATACTGTTTTTGCCAACATCCGACTGATTTGCCGCGAGACGAATACGAACCTGTATCACGAGGCCTTGTTCTGCCAAATTCACCGGCTTACGATTCGATGAGGGATGACGAGATGACAACCAAAAAGAAAGAGAAAAAAAAAATGAAAGAAAAATCCATTGTTTTTCGCTGATTTGAAAGCCAAGTTTAGACGTTTATTACTTTTTGGGGCAGCCCACGTTGAAACCGTTTCTTCGCCATTGTTTCCTCTCGCCTTCCAGCCGAGATTCAAACACTGGTTCTGTTTCCGTTTCTGATCTGATTCTGCGGGCGCCGTTCTTTTTATTGCATGCAAATCCAAGTGTTTCCCCCCCGACTGCTGGAAAGCGGATTTACGACCGCCACCGCTCGGTGGGACGCCTACGAAGAATGACTTGAAAAGAACCCTGCCCTGGCAGGAGACACGACAAAGCATTTGCATATTCTTGTTAAGTTTGTACATGGGGCGACTCGCATCCGTTTAATGTTTCTGGCCCGATTTTTGTGTTCTCTTCTGCCTTTGTGTCCCCTAATTGTGACGACAGCCCACACTGAGTCTCGGGGACCCTGAGCTCCTTCTACTATATACGTCCATGATGGCGGAAATGTCTCGTTCATTTGTCTTTCTGCGTGATTTCACTCTGATCTGGATGTTCTGTTCGCCTTGCAGAATCGAGGCAACACACCCGTGCCTCCGTGGACTATTTGCCGTTCATCTGTCTATTTTCTTGGAAGACAGCACTGAATGGCTGCAGTATATGTCAAACCAAATGACTCCAGATCCCCGACTCGATTTGATGGATGCAATTTTCTCACATTTTTCATCCGATCGAGGGAGTTTTCTCTTCCTGTTTGGTATCTTTTGCAGTCTAGGGGCTTTCTCTTGGACCGTTGTACCCAGATTTCGACAATCCATGTACCTTTTATGTTTTCCCACTCTCTTCTCCGATTTGAAGCAATGTAGTTCACTTGTCTTGTACCTTGACACAAAATGACCTCGTTAACTTGAATAACATCCATGCACGTAGGCATTTTTGGCAGTGTGATTCCAAACGCCGGCATACTTAGCC
This sequence comes from Penicillium cinerascens, assembly GCF_028974065.1. Classification (NCBI taxonomy): domain Eukaryota; kingdom Fungi; phylum Ascomycota; class Eurotiomycetes; order Eurotiales; family Aspergillaceae; genus Penicillium; species Penicillium cinerascens. Next base: position 4,819,774 of record NW_026695298.1, on the reverse strand, counting down.
AGGTAGTCAGTCTCCCGGTAGTCGGAACCCGACATTTACCGAGGGGATCTGCGAGTTCCTGTTTTGTTTATTATGGTCTCGGCATTCCCGTCCCTGTCGATCCCCCGTATCTATGCATGCGAGTCGAGATTGGTTGAAAGTTCCCATGCAAGCGACTAGTAATAACGGAAAAAGATCTCCGATCTCGTTATATCAACTGCTTGCAATATCATGTTAGGGAACACGCCCATGCAAAAGCGTGCAACACCGCCGCTCATGCCGGAGGCGATCTGGCGCAATGTATCACTGCGAGGAATGTTACGACGATGAGTGGGTGATTTCGATAAATTGCATTGCCCACGGCTCGGGGTACTAAATGGCTGGAAATTCTCCAAACAAGATTGGTGAATGGCTACAGATCAAGTCGCGAGAGTAGATCAAAGAAGTAGTAATTTCCACACTACCAGGATATCCCCCAATTTTCCCATTACAGCGCCCTGTGAACTAGAAATAGACATGGAACGAAAAACCAACAGCACGATAAAACCGGGGAATAGACAAATACATCAGAGTCGCGCCGTGAAGAATGATAAGACAAAAAGACACGGAGAGGAGCGAATTCGGGAAACCGATTGCGCAGCCACATCCACCGTCTCGTTTACAGCTCGGGCTTGCCCTTCTTCTTCTGCTCGACCTTCAGGAGCAAAGCACGGTTGATGCGGGGCAGGACACCACCGAAGGCGATGGTCGCGCGAATGAGGCTGTCCAACTCTTCGTCGCCACGGATGGCGAGCTGCAGGTGACGAGGAGTGATACGCTTGACCTTCAGATCCTTGGCAGCGTTGCCGGCCAATTCCAGTACTTCGGCAGTTAGGTACTCAAGGACGGCGGTCACGTAGACGGCGGCTGCGGATTTGTCAGCTTTTCAAAGAGTCATCAGGCGGGAAAAAGGGAACATACCCTTGGCACCGACACGCATCTTGTTCTGGGTGTTGTTCTTCAAAAAACGCTTAACACGACCGCAGGGGAACTAGAGGAACAAGGTTAGTATTCTAAGGCAGAGACAGCGGGGCCGACGCGACCCGAGGGTCGTGCGCGATAGAAAGGACATGCGACAGGGCCGGACGATGCATTAGACCTCTCGGAAGACCCTGGCACTCAAGGCCAGTGAGGGGAAGTCAACTCGACGCGTCGTGGTGACGACTCGTATCGTCCGCCTACCCCCAGATCACGCGTCCTCCATCGACAGCACACGTCACGGGCCTGGGCAATAACGGGCGACGACACACCTGCAGGCCAGCCTTTGCGCTGTGAGACTTCTGGGCCTTCCCCGCAGAGTCCTTGGAACCACCCTTTCCACCGATAGACTTGCCCTTTCCGCCAGGCATTTTGGGAGAGTATTCGCGAAGAAGAGGGGAGCGCGTTGGAATAGAATCGCAGGCGATCCGGCAGGAAGTTGGATGGGAAAGCGATTCAGAATGCGGGAGGCACGCGCGTTGTTGATGGATGGAGAAGTCAGAAATGTCCACGCCGGCACGGTCGCTAAAGACGGCCCGACGCTAGTCCCAATTTGGTAGTCGTCTCAAGGACGCCCGGCGTAGTTGCACGGTTGACTCGCCGTCTGCGTGGGTCGGTTAGTTCCGCTGGGTCGAGTGATACCCGGGTATATAGATATCTAATTCGTCTGCCCATGACTGGGGGAAGCGTTGGGTTAGTTGGACTGTGTGGTGAGTAGTCGTGACAGTGGGAGGCCCGTTTGCGGGCATCCACTGGGCCATCAGGTCATCTCGGGTGGCGCCAGACCCGGAAGTCTGGTCGTCGAGAATTCATCGGTATATAGTCCTGCTTCTCATAGAGTCGAGCGGGCCAAGTGTGCAGTCGAGCCCCGGAGGTGTGGTTTTAGAGATCAGAACACAGACCGTGGAGTCGAGCGGAGCTGATCAGGTGACTGCGGCAAGACAGTTGTTCCGAAGTGCCAGGTGGCCCGGGGCAAATGCGATCGAGTTTTGGTTCTCCGGTGTTCTTTTATTCCCCCCCGTACTTCCTCCAGCAACAAGGGTCCAACTCGTCAAAATGGTGTCTCCTCAAATGTACGTCTTGCTTCTATTCTGAATGCGCGCATCTGTCTAACCTTTCATGCAGTACCAACCTGGCCATCATCTTGGTGATGATGCAGCTGTCCAAGAAGGTTCCCTTCGACAACCCCGATGTCCTGATGGGTGTCCGTGCTCTCTACATCCTGTCGAATGTCCTCATCCTGGGTCTCTACCTGTACACGCAGGCCAAGATCAACAAGAAGAAGGGTACGTGATACCGGAGCACCTGCGACGCGACTGTTGACTAACCGACATCCAGACATGACAACGCTCAAGTACGTCGAGCCCGCGCAGATGGGCAGCGGTGAGGAGGCCAAGCCCGTGACGACCACCAACATGGACTACGACAAGGGACAGCTGCGCCAGTTGATCCGCAGCCAGCTGATGGGTGTGGGCATGATGGGCGTGATGCATCTGTACATGAAGTACACCAACCCGCTCCTGATCCAGTCGATCATCCCTCTCAAGGGTGCTATCGAGGCCAACCTGGTCAAGATCCACGTCTTCGGCAAGCCCGCTACCGGTGACCTTGCCCGTCCCTTCAAGGCCGGCGGCGGCTTCATGTCCCAGGGCCAACCCAAGAGCGACAAGGCCTCGATCGAGAACGCCGAGAAGAACTACCGCGGCGGTGTCAAGGAGGAGTAAACGGCGGCGAATCGATTGGTATTATCGATGGTCATGCATCGACATGAACTTGCGTGGAGGGAAGCTACACCACGGGCTCCGCTTCTTGACTTGTATTATATCCCATCCTTCCAATTCCATGGCATGTTGGCCTGAGCAGTGACGCTGCGCGTGATAATTGCATTGTATTTTCCTTTTCTTCGTTATGACCACGGGCCTACAATTACGGCCTTTGTTCGAGGGGGTTCCGCGATACGGATAAGATTCGTTGCGGGTATCTGCGAGCTTCCATGCCCTTCCACGGCGATAGAGATCGCATTGGTTCAGCCGTGGCATGCCATATCATGTCATATGCTTGCCATCATTGCCATCATTGTCATCATTGCCACCGTGAAATTGTCATCGTCACGGTCCGATAATGTCGCGCCTCTGTCTCACTCGGATAGCCGGAGCCGGAGATTTATAATCTGGAGGCGGGATTTGCCAGCCCGGATCTGGGAGTCAACAGTCATAAACCAACAAAAAGAAACATAATAAAAAAAATCGGTCTGTTCCCGTGGCCCCAGGGGCTCCTACCGGTGACCTTTTCAGGGCGCGGGCCACTTCTTATACAGTTGCCCCATACCCGATCGGTCCACCGCAAGCTGTTTTGAGGCATGCCCTTTTCGCATGCGGCATAGACGGGCCCAACCGAGAGGGGGGGGAAACAGAAAATAAAATAAAATAAATGGAATCGATGCAGTCGACCATGAAATCTGATGGATCTTGTACCTGGTCTCCATGCTCGAAGTGGGTTAGCACATGGTAGTGTTGAGAGTGGTAACTAAGGAGACTGCCCCTCAGTCATGGCATCATCCACCTGCCCCTCCACCCCTCCAAGCTTCTGCCCCTCGGGCATCGGAACGGCCTCGACGGGCTCGTAGACTACATTATCGTGCCGAAGGAGACTGGTAGAGCATTCTCGAGCTCAATCGCCGAGGCAAATAGTCATAGTAACCCGACGTGGGAGGATTGCGGCACGCTCATTGGCACAGAGCAGAGCAAATATCGTGAAGCTTCCTGAATTCCCCGGTGTATGAAACCGGAAAAGGGCGCTGGGGAGCTGTGCAAGCGGCAAGTGCCGGAAAGTGCAGCTAACTGCTCCGACACGCCGAGACTCTGGGGACTCCCTAACAAGGTGCGCTCGGTGTAGAGTTGGGTGATCTGTTCGTTGCGTCAGCCACTACTTCTTCCCCTCCCCCGCCGGCTTTTTTTCTCTTCTTCTTTCTTCCCCATCATTCTTCACTTCCCTTCAAAAGTAAGTCCCTCCTTGATCCTTTCCTTTTGGATCGATTCTTGCCTCCTACCATCCACACATACTTACAGCTCCCTCCAGAACTCATCTATCCGCAAACATGGTCCCCAAGGTATGCCCTCCGTGACGCAATCACGGCGTGTCGCAAATTCTCATCATTCTCTAGGTTGGAATCAACGGCTTCGGTCGCATTGGCCGTATTGTAAGTCTCTTCGTTCTCATCATGACACTTTCGATCACCAGCTAATTTCTCCTGCAGGTCTTCCGCAATGCGTAAGTTACTCATTATTCGTCCCCGCGTCTGGTGGGACGAATTTGACTCTAACCGTTGCACAGCATTAACCACGGCGGTGTTGACGTTGTTGCCGTCAACGACCCCTTCATTGAGGTCCACTACGCTGTACGTTTCTCCTGGTGGCGGGGTGACCCCTCTGCCCCCCCTCCTTGCAATTGCCCCGCATCGTGTACTAACCGCTCACCCCACCGGGTAGGCCTACATGCTCCGCTACGACAGCACCCACGGCCAGTTCAAGGGCACCATCGAGGTTGCTGGTGACGGCCTGATCGTCAACGGCAAGAAGATCACCTTCTACGCCGAGCGCGACCCCGCTGCCATCCCCTGGGGCAAGGCCGGTGCCGACTACATCGTCGAGTCTACCGGTGTCTTCACCACCCAGGAGAAGGCCGCGCTTCACCTGAAGGGCGGTGCCAAGAAGGTTATCATCTCCGCTCCCTCCGCTGATGCCCCCATGTTCGTCATGGGTGTCAACAACTCCTCCTACAAGTCCGACATCAACGTCCTCTCCAACGCCTCGTGCACCACCAACTGCCTGGCTCCCCTCGCCAAGGTCGTCAACGACAACTTCGGTCTTGTTGAGGGTCTCATGACCACCATCCACTCCTACACTGCCACCCAGAAGACTGTCGACGGTCCCTCCGCCAAGGACTGGCGCGGTGGCCGCACTGCGGCCCAGAACATCATCCCCTCCTCCACCGGTGCCGCCAAGGCCGTCGGCAAGGTCATCCCCTCCCTCAACGGAAAGCTGACCGGTATGGCTATGCGTGTGCCCACCGCCAACGTCTCCGTTGTCGACCTGACCTGCCGTATCGAGAAGGCCGCCACCTACGAGGAGATCAAAGCCGTCGTCAAGAAGGCCTCCGAGAACGAGCTCAAGGGTATCCTTGGCTACACCGAGGACGAGATCGTCTCCACTGACCTGAACGGTGACGACCACTCCTCCATCTTCGATGCCAAGGCTGGTATCGCCCTGAACTCCAACTTCATCAAGCTCGTTTCCTGGTACGACAACGAGTGGGGCTACTCTCACCGTGTCGTTGACCTGATTGCCTACATCGCCAAGGTTGATGGCCAGTAGGAATCAGGACAGCGTCCTGGGGCCAGGAGTCTTCTCTGAGGTGATTGGTTTGCCGTGAAGGTACCCGATGATGCGGGGCTGGATGGGAATCTGCCTCGCAGAAAAAACTAGCTGTTAACGTCAATTTAATGAGAAACAAATACATTTCGTTTGCGTTTATCCTGCATCTGTAGATCTGAGAGCAGTATTTAATATAACGCTTCCGTAATGCTTCCTTGATTATCGGTTTGTACCTGCGATCCTAGGCAACGCCAAGGTAGACCTCGGGACATGGTTACTGTTCCGTTGACCCGAAGGTTGGATGAGAATACCCGTTCGGATAGGCTGGGCTGTGGTTAGGCAAATTACCTCAGGGGATGTAGGTGAATAGGTACAACTCCGAGTCTGTACTCTATCTAATCCTTACAAGCCATATTTCCCAGCTCCCGCATATCCCGCCATATATTACCTCACGACATTGGACCCGGACAATTGGTGTACGTGGATGCCAAAATAAAATATTATTGAATCAATTCAAACCCCTTTGCACGATAGCCAAATGCCGATACTGTCAACCACTGTCACTGTATGTATTGCAAGCATCTCGTATAGTCCGAGGAAATCAAATGGTGGCCCGAATAACAAGGCATGAAGTCCCTCACCGCCATCTCTACCGCCGAAGCCATGTCTGGCAGTAAGACCAAGGGAGATCCGCCATGCACATCAATCAATCTTGGGAAATCCACCTACCACCCTGTGCTACTGCTGTGTCTAAGCGGTCACATCTTCACACCAACAGCGTCGCATTGGATTTGGTTGCTTGGCTTCCAAATATTGTTTCTTGCCTCTGGGCTTGTACGCACGAGAGTTGCACTGGTGTCTCTGCGTGTCGCAATTGCTTGCGCGGGAATACGAAGGACGGAGCTCTATACGGCCACGGTTCCACCCTGGCACTGTCGCATATCTGTCATTGTATGCTGGCGATCCATTGAAACAGCATCACCTAAGATTGTCTCTGACTTTTGCTGCTCTATCGCCTGATCAAACATCTTCTGCGGAAGCCGCGCATGTTTGAACCAGACGTTCATTCACGATATCTTGTCATGAAACTTTAAGCACGAAGAGTCTAGCCTCATGGAAAGGGGACTGATCCTCAACGTTGAAACGCCGCCCAAAATGGAAGAAGACGAGGACACCATGATGGGGCAGACCCCCAAGCTCCCTACCACGTCCTCTTATGCATCTCTCACGCATCCCCCTCCCTCCACCCATCTACACAACGAGGGGGACCTTGCTCTTGCTCCTGAATTCATGCCCCCATCAGCACCAAAATCTCTATCTCCTGGATCTGAACCTTTTTTATCCCACCAGTCTACCGGCCACGTGGGAGATGCTTCTCTAGAAGGACAAATCAAACCAAGTGACTCTGAGAGCAATTCCGCCTCGCAACTCGCAAAACGTGATAGTCTTATTGAACCTAACTCCGACTGGTCGGATGAAGAAGTCATGCTCCGGTCTGGCCTTCCAGTAGGGTCGCTACCGACGGGTCTTTGCTATGACGAGCGCATGCGCTTCCACTGCGAGGTCCGTCCCACCTCGGACGTGCATCCGGAGGACCCGCGGCGCATCTGGTATATTTACAAGGAACTATGCCGTGCCGGCCTGGTCGATGACCCGATATCGACTCGACCGCTAGCTCCTCAGACTCTTCAGAGGATCAACGCACGCAAGGCTACCGAAGAGGAAATTACCATGATCCACACAGATGCTCACTATGCCTTTGTCAAAAGCACTGCAGGTATGATTCAAGCCTGATTCTGGTTTGAATACCCGAACACTGACCGAATGCTAGACATGTCGGATGACGATTTGGTTCTCCTGGAGAGAGAGAAAGATTCGATTTACTTCAATGATCTGACATTTGCCTCTTCTATCTTGTCTGCTGGAGGAGCCATTGAAACCTGCCTGGCAGTCGCGCAGCGCAAGGTCAAGAATGCCATCGCCGTCATCCGCCCGCCCGGCCACCATGCCGAGCACAACGAGGCCATGGGCTTCTGTCTTTTCAATAATGTCTCAGTCGCAGCACGTGTCTGTCAAAAGGAACTCGGTGAAAAATGTCGCAAGATTATGATTCTTGATTGGTGAGTGTTTTGCATGTCATTCTTTCTCAAGTCCCAATACTGACCCAACTCTTAAGGGATGTCCATCATGGTATGCGAATCTCGTCCACGTTTGATCATGTGGATTTATGAACTCACACAAGCGCAGGGAATGGAATTCAGAAAGCGTTCTATGAAGACCCAAATGTTCTCTACGTCTCTATTCACGTTCATCAGAACGGCAGATTTTACCCCGGTGGCCCTGCAGGAGATTGGGACCACTGTGGTGAGGGTCCGGGACTCGGAAGGTAATTGCTCAACCTCATGGCCCAGGACGATGGGTTTCAGGAGAGAGTGTGTACTGACATCAGATTGAAGGAACATTAACATCCCATGGCCGGATCAGGGAATGGGGGATGGTGACTACATGTGGGCTTTCCAGAAAGTCGTGATGCCCATTGCGACGGAGTTCAACCCAGACCTGGTGATCAGTAAGTGGCACTTCCTTGGATATGAGACTTTTCTGACCCTGCTGCAGTTTCGGCTGGATTTGACGCTGCTGCTGGCGATGTCCTGGGCGGCTGCTTCGTGTCTCCTCCCTGCTATGCTCAGATGACCCACATGCTCATGACTCTTGCTGATGGTAAGATTGCTGTCTGTTTGGAAGGAGGATACAACTTCCGTTCCATTTCCAAGTCTGCCCTGGCGGTGGCTAAGACCCTTATGGGTGAGCCGCCGGACCGTCTGATGAACACTATTCCCACGGAGGCTGCCAAGGCCACCGTCGGTCGCGTCATGAACATCCAGGCTCAACATTGGCGTTGCATGTTCCCGAAGCCCCCGAGCCATCCGGTCTGGGCAGATCGACTTCACGGTATGCTTGGTGTCCCGCCAGCCCACGAACAGTCATTGACGGCCGCTGCAGACATCCTTCGTGACTACCAGTCCAAGCAACTCTACGAGGAATTTAAACTCACCCCTCTGTGGATCTATCGCACGGCAATTTCCAAATCGTTCAAGAATCAAGTTCTGGCAAGGTAAGCGTTAGATGAACTATCAGACAAATGACGCTCGGGCTCACCAGTCCTTTTAGCTCCAACTGCAACGAAATAACTCCCCTTATTGTCATTTTCCATGACCCGTAAGTATCTTCTGGAAATTGAGAGTTGTCGTTTCTGACTGTTTCCAGTCCTGAGCTTATGGGACATCCCGATCCCGTGACCAACCGATTGGATGCCCACAACACGTGGGTGGTAAGTCAACCCGGAGAAGTTTCGGTGAAGAGACATGTGCTAACTTGACAAAGGCCGATGCATCGAAGGATTACATTGCATGGATCGCGAAAAAGGGCTATGCCCTGATTGATGTTAATATCCCCAAGCACATCACTCGGGAGCCGGTAAGAGTCGACAGCAAGCGCTTCATGTAGATGACCGACTAATGAGACCATCAGGCAACCGGCAAATACGAGGAAGAGGATGAAAATCGGCCCACTGCAACCGAAGAGCTGGCCAGCTACTTGTGGGACAACTACATTGAGTAAGCAGTCGGACTTATCAACCAGTCAATTGAACACGAAGCTAAGGCCAATCAACAGACCGACAGATGCCACCGAAATCTTTTTCATGGGGATCGGCAACGCCTTTTACGGGATAGCTAACTTGCTGATCAACAGAGGTGTGCCTAACCCTAGTTGGAGCCAAGAAAACCGCTGACTCGAGGCAGAAAACCTGTACAAACGCGTCAATGGCATCGTATCCTTCGTGGCCGAGAACCCCGTCCGCGCGATTGCATCACCTACGCAAACGTGGCTGTCGAAATGGTACCGCGAGGTAAGAACTTCTCAATTCCGATCTAATGCCTCCCCCGCTTACCCTTTTTTCTAGAACTCTCTGGTCTTTGTCTCGGAGACGCACGGCGTCTGGGGCAACCCGGATCGCAAACCCTCCAAGCGCTATGGAACTTTGATCAAGTCCCCCGAAAGCCAACTGAACGAGATGCTTGCCCGACACAAGGAGCAAGTCTTCGAATGGATTTCCGAACGTGCCGATGATGACGAGGACGAAGATGAGGACGCTGATCAGGATGCAGAAATGAAGGATTAACGAGGTTGCATCAGCCGCAGCCCTAAGCTCGACGAATTCCCCAATGTTGTTTTAGAGTACTTTCCCTTTGAGACCCTATCGTGTTGCCGAGGAAGGGATGGTGGTAGACCCACCGCGATAGTTTTCCGCAGAGTTGCATGAATCCATTCATCCATTTGATAGCTCACCACGTCACCGAGTGTTAATAACCACTTTAAACGGAGATTGCATATTCAAGTAAAAATCGGGAGGCGCTTTACCGCGTGGTAGCCTGGTCAAGTCGAGACGATTTAGCGTAGGGTTATTTTTCTTCACCTGGCGTATTCTAGGACACTGCGACCACGCAGCTGCCGGCGAAGCGATGACCGAGTCGATACGAGAACCGGTCCGTGAGGCACCTGATTTTATGCAAGTGAGACACCACCAACCCCACCAGTACATCTCTGGCGGTGACCGGACAAAATTCCGGTTAGCTGACCTCGGAGAGATCTATCCACGAGATACATGAGCTAAAGCATGCACGACGTGCCCTGGATGTAACTATGTCTCAGAACTTTACCCCAGAATTGAAGGGTGGCACGGCAATCAGGGCCCGAGACGAGCATCCACCTGCATCTCCACCCTTGGCATGCACTGATGTCAGCGCATCACGACATTCGAATCGAAATCGGGTTGGAGCGACCTGAGACATTCGAGTTCATGGTGACTTCCATTCTTAGACATTTCCGACCTGTGGCCACTCGGTTCCCCAACGCTGATGCGGGGTCATGACCTACAGATGCGGACCTTTCTTACGCTCTGCCTATATTGTCTCGGAAAAAAGACAGGCGCAGGCAGATGGCGTACTTTTGGCATAGAAGCTATTCCCCCACGGAAGAACAGATGAGACTCTCTGCTCGCCGACAGCGCATCCTGCTTGGGCCAAGAAAACTATATAAACCAAGGAAGCCCTCGCCTTTCAGATCTCCATCAGCACTTCAGTCTCAAATCTCAAGTCTACATTGAACCATAACCCTACCACAATGCATTTCACCACTGCCGTTATCGCCTCGGTTGCCGCCCTGGCTCCTCTGGTTAGCGCTGTCGGCCAAGCCCGCGTGGTGAACCACTGCGACTTCCCCGTCTACCTGTGGTCCGTTGGCGGCTCTGTTGGCCCGGAGGTCACCATCCAGCCCAAGGGCACGTACACAGAGCAGTTGCACCACGATCCCGCCTCCGGTGGCATCGCGTTGAAGATTACCACCGGCGAGAACGGTCTGTATGACGGTAGTGCCCAGACCGACTTCGCCTACACCCTGGACGGCAACACCGTCTGGTACGACTTGTCCGATGTCTTCGGTGATGCCTTCTCCGGCCACGCCCTGAACGTCGTTCCCTCCGACACTACCTGTCCCCACATCTGTTGGGGTAACGGTGTCTCTCCCAGTGGAAGCCAGACCAGGGACTGCCAGGCCAACTCGGACATTTCTCTGAACCTGTGCGCCGCCAAGTGCTAGATGCTCTATGTTGGATGCTAGGATGTGAATAGGTGTATTATGGAGGTGCAGCATGACTAGGCTTCGCGGGGTCTAAAAGAGCCTCAAACTCTGTCGTGGGCCATGAGTGTTGGCTGTTGGATATAGTTAATGAGTAATGAATTCGACATGCGACAATACAAATACATTCTTGCACGTTTCCCCCGAGTCTGCGTAACATCGAAAAGCAAGTGTCTCCAACCGGCGGAAAAGGTGTCGAGTGAAATGCGCTCTCCGGAAAGACGGTATCGGATGCTGACACTCGTGCCCATGTCTAGTTATGTCTAGTTATGTCTATGCACCCGCAAAGCTTGGACGATAACGGCTTACTCATCGCTCGAGGGGCATTTGGCCCTTTCTGGGGCTTGGCGAGTCGCCTCCGCCTCGGTCGACTTCACAATCGGACACGCTTCTCTCGTCATCTTCATTCCATTCTGTATTGCATTGTCTCTTAGATATACATTCCTTGCGTGACTTTGGTGCATTGGCCATACCGGACTCACCGCTGTCTTCTCCGGACCCGTACCTTGATGCTCCCAAGGTCCTCTGCTGCACGATTGTGGTACAGAGGCCTGAGTTGCAATTCAACCGCTCGACCATATTTTCTGTCACATATCTTGCCGACTCGCTCTGTTTGGCCCCCGTTCCCGATTCCTTCATCCGAGCACGTCTGGGCCCGTTCGTTTGCTTCCACCCACCCTTTCTCCGCCACAAAACCCTCCGCCATGACTCAAATTGAGCGCATCACAGAACGCTTGGAGAGACCGGAGCTCGATGATCGGTCCTATCGTGTCATTCGTTTGCCCAACCAGCTCGAGGCTCTTCTGGTGCACGATCCCGATACCGATAAGGCTAGTGCCGCCGTCAACGTCAATGTGGGCAATTTCTCCGACGAGGATGATATGCCAGGGATGGCGCACGCGGTAGAGCACTTGCTGTTTATGGGTACGAAAAAGGTACGTTCATTTGTCCGAGCTGGAGAGTGGAGAGCAATGCTGACGTGCATATCCGCACTGCATAGTACCCCAAGGAGAATGCCTACAACCAATACCTAGCTTCCCATTCCGGTTCTTCCAACGCATACACTGCTGCCACCGAAACGAACTATTTCTTCGAGGTATCAGCCACTGGCGACTCGAGCGCGCCGAAATCCACAGGACAGAACACCCCGGCCGAATCAACAAATGGGACGAATGGGGCGAATGGGGCGAATGGAACAAATGGGACAAATGGGACAAATGGAGCCAGTGAGACTTCATCCATCAGTGCTGGAGAATTAGATGGCAAGTCGCCGTTGTATGGTGCCCTGGACCGCTTTGCCCAATTCTTCGTTTCCCCGCTCTTCTTGGAGTCGACGTTAGATCGTGAGTTGAGGGCGGTGGATTCAGAGAACAAGAAGAACCTTCAGAGTGACTTGTGGCGGTTGATGCAACTGAACAAGTCCCTCTCAAACCCCAAGCACCCTTATCATCACTTCTCGACTGGTAACTTGCAGACACTGAAGGAAGACCCCCAGAAACGAGGACTGGAAGTGCGTAGTGAGTTTATCCGTTTCTATGAGAAGCACTACTCTGCCAACCGGGCCAAGTTGGTAGTCTTGGGACGCGAGACCTTGGACACACTGGAACAATGGGTCTGGGAGTTGTTCGCCGACGTCGAGAACAAGAACCTGGCCCAGAACCGGTGGGACGATGTGCAGCCTTTTTCCGAGGAGGACATGTGCACTCAGGTGTTTGCGAAGCCTGTCATGGATTCCCGCTCCATGGACATGTATTTCCCCTTCCTGGATGAGGAGAACCTGAACGACGTTCAGCCGAGCCGATATATCAGTCATTTGATTGGCCACGAAGGACCCGGTAGTGTCCTCTCCTACCTGAAGGCCAAGGGCTGGGCCAATGGTCTTTCCGCTGGTGCTATGCCGATCTGTCCTGGCTCGGCCTTCTTCACCATCTCGGTGCGCCTGACGCCTGAGGGTCTCAACCAGTACCAGGAAGTTGCCAAGGTGATCTTCGAGTATATCGCCATGATCAAGGAGCGCGAGCCGGAGCAGTGGATTTTTGACGAGATGAGGAACCTGGCCGAGGTGGACTTCCGCTTTAAGCAGAAGACGCCCGCCAGCCGATTCACCAGCCGTCTCAGCAGTGTTATGCAGAAGTCGTTGCCTCGCGAGCGGCTTCTTAGCGGATCGCTGTTGCGCCGGTTCGACCCGGAGTTGATCAAGAAGGCCATGTCTTATCTCCGGACTGATAACTTCCGGCTCATCATCGTGTCGCAGAACTACCCGGGGACCTGGGACCAGAAGGAGAAGTGGTATGGTACTGAGTACAAGTCGGAGAAGATCCCTCAAGACTTCTTGAATAGCATTCAGAAAGCCTTGGAGTCGACCGAGGCCACTCGTACCTCCAACGTGCACATGCCGCATCGGAACGAGTTCGTTCCAACGAGATTGTCGGTGGAAAAGAAGGAAGCCGAGGAGCCCGCCAAGACTCCCAAGCTAATCCGTCACGATGACCGCGTACGACTGTGGTTCAAGAAGGACGATCGCTTCTGGGTTCCCAAGGCGACTATTAATGTGACTCTGCGCAACCCCTTGGTGTGGGCAACTCCGGCCAACCTTATCAAGACGAAGCTTTACTGCGAGTTGGTCCGGGATTCCCTGGATGAATACTCTTACGATGCCGAGCTTGCAGGCCTGGACTACCACCTTGCAGCAAACATCCTGGGCCTGGATATCTCTGTAGATGGATACAACGATAAGATGTCCGTTCTGCTGGAGAAGGTGCTTACCACTATGCGCAACCTGTCCGTCAACCAGGACCGGTTCAACATCATCAAGGAGCGCCTGAGCCGGGCATTCCGCAATGCAGAGTACTCGCAGCCTTTCTACCAGGTCGGTGACTACACTCGCTACCTGCTGGCCGAGCGTAGCTGGGTCAACGAGCAGTATATCGAGGAGTTGGAGCACATTCAGGCAGACGACGTGACCAATTTCTTCCCTCAGCTGCTGGAGCAGACCCACATTGAGGTCCTCGCTCACGGCAACTTGTACAAGGAGGATGCGCTACGCATGACCGACTCTATCGAGAAGATCCTCCAAGGTCGGGCCTTGCCTCCGTCGCAGTGGTACCTGAGACGTAACATGATGATTCCCCCGGGAAGCAACTTTGTCTACCCCCGGACTCTTCAGGATCCCGCTAACGTCAACCACTGTATCGAGTACTATCTCTTCATCGGACTCTTCTCGGATTCCACCCTGCGTTCAAAACTCCAGTTGTTCTCTCAGATGACCGACGAGCCTGCATTCGATCAGCTGCGCAGCAAGGAACAGCTCGGATATGTGGTGTGGAGTGGCTCCCGTTACAACGCGACCACCATGGGCTACCGGGTGATCATTCAGAGCGAGCGCAACGCCAAGTACCTCGAGTCTCGCATTGAGTCGTTCCTGCGAACATTCAGAAGTATCCTTGAGGAAATGCCCGAAGAGGAATTCGAGGGCCACAAGCGCAGCGTCATCAACAAGCGACTGGAGAAGCTGAAGAACCTGGGTTCGGAGACTGGCCGGTACTGGTCTCACGTCGGGTCGGAGTACTTTGACTTCTTGCAGCACGAGACCGACGCGGCCAATGTGCGCACCCTGAACAAGGCGGATCTGATCGCATTCTACCGCCAGTACATCGACCCCGCCTCAACGACGCGGGCTAAGCTGGCTATTCATTTAAATGCGCAGTCCGGCACCCACGCTGCGGAGAGTGACAGCTTGGATGAGAAGCGCGCCCGTCTGGTTGATATTGTCAACAAGCAGCTTGAGGCTGCTGGTTTCGCCTCGGACGATGCCCGTCTGCAGACGGCGTTCAAGGATTTAGACCTGACGGTGATTGATCGCTCCCAGGTCTTATACATGGTCAGGACATACATGGCCGGGGATATGAGCTTGTCGCCAGCACAAATCGACCCTGTTATTGAGAAATTGGACAGCAACCTGGGCCTGCAGCTGAAGCAGCTTGGCCTGGTGGCGGAGAAGGGCGAGTCGACCAATGGTACCGTGGTGGCCCAGGAGCCCATCACCATCACGGACGTGTCTGTTTTCAAGGCCCGTCTGCCCGTCAGCACCGGCCCCGTGGCCGTATCGGATCTCACTGAGTTTGAGGACTTTGATGCGAAACTGTGAGCGGGGGTTTACTTTTATGTGGTGTTGGTGCAATGAAGCAGGAGAGTTGGGGGGGGGGGGGGGGGGGTTCGTAGAGGGGCATGGATTCCGCATGGTGATGAACATGGTAACTAATTGCGCCCGTCAATGTAACAAATAAAACAATACCTACTGTACCAGCTGAACCAAGTCCAATTGTAATATCACCGCCTGCTAAAAGTAGCCTCATCCGATCACACACGTGACCGTCTTTATTGATAGCGATACCGAGCTGTCTCGGCGCAGCGCGCCCTTGGATCGTTAACCCCGAGCAACAATGGCGACCACAACCGCCACGGCGATCCAAAGCAGTCGCCCGTGAGTGATACCTATCTGGATGATGCCAATGTGGAACAGGAATGCCGCTGACACAATCCAATTCCAGTCCGATCCTCCCCAAGGATTTCTCGGGCCAGCAGCCGGAGACTATCCGTCTATACCCCCTGTCCAACTACACATTCGGTACGAAAGAAACGCAGCCCGAGGAGGATCCATCTGTCCTTGCGCGACTCAAGCGGTTGGAGGAACATTATGACCTTCATGGCATGCGGCGCACCTGCGAGGGTATCCTGGTCTGCCACGAACACAACCACCCGCACGTCTTGATGCTGCAGATCGCCAATGCTTTTTTCAAGCTGTACGCTTAGGTCCATTCAGAGGATGAGTGTGTACGGGAGGTGCTAATGATATACAGACCAGGTGACTACCTGCACCACGAGGACGAGGAGATCGACGGCTTCAAGAAGCGACTGAATGAGCGTCTGGCCCCGGTGGGCTCACAATTCTCCGGTGAAGGCGTCAATGAAGACTGGGAGATCGGCGATACCCTGGCCCAATGGTGGCGGCCGAACTTTGAGACCTTCATGTACCCGTTCCTGCCGGGGCACGTCACACGGCCGAAGGAGTGCAAGAAGCTGTACTTCATCCAACTGCCCAAGAAAAGTGAGTGACCTGCGCATGTCCCAGTTCTCTTTCGCTGATCCCCTTGGTTTTGTAGAGGTCCTCTCGGTCCCCAAGAACATGAAGCTTCTCGCCGTGCCGCTGTTTGAACTATATGACAACACCGCCCGCTACGGCCCGCAGCTGTCCGCCATCCCTCACCTGCTCTCGCGATACAACTTTGAATTCGTGGACGAGAATGACAACGTGGTTGCCGTGACTCCGGGCACTCCTCTGGCAGAGAACCAGATCCCGCGCACCAAGGTCCTGGCTGGCGATGACGGGCAAGATACCGGAATGACGGATATTGGAGCGGAAGGGGAGAGAGTGGAGGGTTAGTCCGACGCAAGGATAGAAAGAAATTTAATGTCATCCGTTTATGAGCGTGCGCCCGTTCTTGCTCTTCTGTGGTGCTTGGTCCAGTGAAAGTATAGAGACTTGATCGGATAAAAATGCAAGTTACCAACTGCACCTCCCAGCTCCCGCTGCAACTGGCGAGTCCTCGAATCTACTCCATACCTTCCACCGGTGATGTTTTTGGTTTCAGGCTTGGAGGATACCTCTCGCTATTTTGCTCTCTCTCTCTTTCTCTCTTTCTCCAGGGCTCCTGTATACATTGCAAATATAGGAAACGGCTCATATCTTCCAAAACAGCCTATCTCTCTAACCTCGGAGGTCTGCGACTTGCATGGGAAACAGGCCCGGACCGCCTGACCCACTTTACCGCGGCCCTCAAGAGTATAAAACACATTTATGCTTCTGATTCCTGTTGAATTTGACGATCTTCTAGTGTTCGACACGGGAGGGAATAATAATAATTTGTGTTCTTTTAGAGTATTCTTTTAGAGTATATTCCGGGATAGGTAATGGTCGAAGGGGACAATACATAGCAGTGTTGTCTGCGTGGGATCACCCGTCCAAAGGACGACTGTATATTTTTTCCAAAGGGAAATCTAAGCTCCCTTTGCACTTCCGATCACGGATTCGAATGTTCACTCGGATGCTACCAGTCCAGCCACGTCTGCCTTTCTGGAACAGCGAATGTGCCGACAACGGAAAAAGGCCCCGGCACATCCACTCCCATCGAGCTGATGGTCCCCTCGGTTCTTAATGCCGGAAAAAACCTACGGAGAAAACGGAAAGAACCCAAAAGGAACTATCCTCGTGGACAACTCAAGCCCCCAAGCCCCACTTCCCAGTGAGAGCCGAGTCTGACGGGTTGCATTCATCCGTGAGGAAACCCTCTGCAGAATGTCGATCTCTTCCCCAGGCGGACTCTCCACCAGTCAGGCGAAGAATCTGCCCTCAGGAACGGACGACGAGCCTGTTTGGAACATTCTCCAGGATGAGTCTTGACGCCTCCTGTTCATCCCTCGGGTTATACCCCGCCCCGGGGCCTCGTGGTCTTGGGTCTTGTCTTTTCTGATATCGCGAAGAGGAGGTATATAACGGTGGTACTGGCCATGTGAGAGGTCCAAAATAAACAAGACCACATCGGGCTCTGATTTGAGTCTGCGGTATCTCCAGCAAGCCCTTCAACTCGCCGTGAGTATGCATCTCGGTCAACTCTGGCATCTTGTGGCTGCCGCGGCGTTTGCCGTGGCTGCACCTGCTCGTCCGATGCCTCGTGGTGAGTCGAGCCCTGCCTTGTTGACGGGCCACGCTCATGTAAGATCTAGATGTCTCGTCCGCTGTGTTGGATCAGCTCACGGTCTTCGCCCAGTGGGCGGCCGCATCGTACTGCACCAACAATATCAATTCCACAGGAAACGCCGTAACTTGCGCTGGAGATTATTGTCCGGAAGTGCAGTCGGCTAAGACCGCCACGCTATCCGAGTTCGACGAGTATGTACATATCATCTCGTACTTGTAGAACAAAGTACTAACGCCTCAGCTCCACGCAATTTGGCGACGTTGCCGGCTTCGTGGCCGTCGACGAGACGAACGAACTGATCGTGATCTCCTTCCGGGGCAGTCGCACCGTCAGCAACTGGATCGCCAACCTGGACTTTGACTTGACCGATGCCAGTGATCTGTGTGATGGTTGTGAAGCGCATTCTGGCTTTCTGGCGGCGTGGGAGACCGTGTCTGCCGCTATCACATCCCAGGTCCACTCGGCCATGCAGACCTACTCGGGCTACAAGCTTGTCGTGACGGGCCATAGCTTGGGAGCTGCCCTCGCAGCTCTGGGCGGGACTGCGCTGCGCAATGCCGGATACGAACTGGACTTGGTAAGTCGTCCTCCTCCTCCTCCCCCTCTCGATTCATACTGACACATTCGCAGTACACCTATGGCCAACCGCGCGTTGGCAATTTGGCCCTGGCAACGTACATGACTGGCCAGGGAGTCAACCGAGTCACTCATACCAACGATATCGTACCTAGGCTTCCGCCTATGTCATTTGGCTTTTCACATTCTAGTCCTGAACTTTGGATAACCAGTGGGAACGACGTGACGGTAACCACGTCGGATATCGATGTGATTGAAGGCATTGACTCGACGGCCGGCAATGCAGGAGAGCCCTTCCCTGATGTCGCGGCACATGCCTGGTATATTGAAGATATCGATGGGTGCCAGTAGAGTTTGAGGTTACGAGCTATGATAAATATGAAACATGTCCTCGAGAGCCCCGGATTTAACGGGGTACTCGCTAAAATTTGCACCTAGCACTCCTCCCTAGGGATATTGTAGAAATGCGGGATTCCGTCTACTCATCATCGTCACCGCGTAGTGCACCGAGTATATAGATGCGGACCCACCGATCGGCTGTGGCTGGAGCTTTTTGTGGCGGAGACGGGACACCTTCACCTTTCCAGCGACTCGGATTTGTGCTGTGCGCCCTCTGTTCCAGACTCAGAACCAAGATCGCCAAGCTCTCAAAGTTAGGGGTCACTCTCGGTGCGAACGCATCCCCGGATTCTCCGACGCCGCATTTGGCCCTGGAGCTTCACCCTTGCCGACTCGCGATGTTCTGACATGTTCGACCCCCTCGTCCTTCACTATGCTATTCGCCCCGAGCGGACCGCAGAGTCCTCGCCGTCGCAATCGCATTAAATCCATACTCGTCACTATATTCATCGTCCTCGCCATATACTTCCTCTTCTTCGCGCACGCCGAGTCGTCCCATAAACCCACCGCCAAAACCGACTATGCGCAGCTACACAAATCAACGCCGTCGCCCAAAGCGGACGAGCAGGCTCGTCCGGAGATTCGGCGACGGAAGGAAATGGTTGTGGCCAGCATGAAGAGCGACGATACCTCATGGCTGGCCGAGTACTTCCCGGACTGGTCCAGGAGCATCTACGTGGTGAACGACAAAACGGCCCCCTTGACAGTGCCGTACAACAAGGGGCGCGAGTCAATGGTCTACTTGACGTACGTTCTGCAAGCGGGATAAGCTACAACGCGGTGCTAACGCGAACGTAAATACAGCTACATAATTGACCATTACGACTCCCTGCCAGAGGTCATGCTCTTTATACACTCCCAGCGCTTCCAATGGCACAATGACGACCCATACTACGACGGTGTAGCCATGTTGCGCAACTTCCAGGTGCCCTACCTGCAGAAAAAGGGCTACGTGAACCTGCGCTGCGTCTGGACGCTCGGCTGTCCGGTCGAGATTCACCCGCTGAGTGATAGGCACCGCGACGACGTGCACGCGGGCGAATATTTCTTGAATGCATTCAAGGAGCTGTTCCCCCAATCTCCGATCCCGGAGGAAATCGGCGCGAGCTGCTGCGCTCAGTTTGGCGTGACGAAGGAGCAGGTTCTTTCTCGCCCAAAGAGCGACTATGAGCACTTCCGGAGATGGCTTCTGGAGACGGACTTGACGGATGACTTGTCAGGAAGAATCTTAGAATACACCTGGCACAGTAAGTGTTTACCCCCATGCTATGGAAAAGGGGCTGGTACTGATGCTTTGCAGTTATATTTGGACAAGATCCGGTATATTGCCCAGACGCTAGAGCGTGCTACTGCAATGTCTTTGGAATTTGTGACGACAAATTAAACTGTGACGAAGGTACTTGTGAAGGTCGATATGTTTTGCCGCCATTCTCGTCGCTGCCCAAGGGATGGCCATACGTTGGATGGAAGGGCCAGCCACAGAATCCGAGTAGCGGTCTGCCGGAATCCTGAGGAGGAAGAATACCGCGAGGTCTGCACTGCCTCGAATATATTCGAAGGCGGTGGGTATAAAATCATAGAGCCAGGAATTGACCCTCGTGCTGACGAGTATACTGCGCTGGTTCTCAGAGCCCATGAGCCTCAAAGGTTGCAAGCGCCGGCCGATCAAGGCCATGGAAGAAACTGGGTAACACTTGGAGTCTAGGAACATGTCCCTACCAATAGCCTCGGAATGGCGTGTATAGCAAATATACCTAGTGCAGAGGGGCGTTCATTGCTAATCTATCGTAGCAGACGGATCGAGATTGTAAACGGCTTTCCAAGATCGGGTTCATGCATGAAGCATCACCTTATCACGTAGTTTTTAGGTCCGGCCTCGGTGGTATTCCGGGGTAAGCGCATATTGTTAATCTTGTTCCCATGGTTCGAGCTCTTGGGGCTGGAAGATCTAGTTCCCTCTTACGATCCCTGCAGCAGCCAACATTGGCCCAAGCACTCGGCGTGAACTACGAAGTCCCATGCAACACTGTATACATCACACCGTTACGGCCACCATTTCACGGGTCCCGGCTTTACGCTTCACATTTTCTCCGATACTTAATCATATCAAAACACGAGCCTCCCTCTCTACCATCAGCACTTCCCGGTGATTTTTCATTCCGTTTTGGACGGTTCGAGTTGACCTATTGTTGCGTTTCAATCATGCCTTTTCATTGTTCAATCTGTTTTCCATAGCTAGGCTTTGGATGGCAAGTGTGGGAATTATCATACTTCAAATGACGCTAGCCACTTTTAGGCAAAAGTCAATAATGTGCTGAAGTTTTGCCAAAGTCTGCAAGACAGAGACGACCACGAAGAGGGAGGGACCCAAAAAAAAAAAAAACGCTACAACTTTTGAAGGAGAATCTGGCCGTGCTTAAACAGCAATCGCCAGATGCTCATGGGCAAAGGAGAGGAGATCGTCGCTGGCCTCCGCCCGGCCGGACCCGAACGACTGCAGGTTCCATTTGTCCACGCCATCCACTCCCTCCAGGTCATTCGCAAACGCGCGGAACACATCGTCGTTGAGCCGTTCATACTCGGAATAGTCCTTGGGCCAATCCCCGAGGCGCTCGACGGCAAGCTTGAGCATATGCAGGTGCTGTCGGACATGCTTTCCTTCTTCCGCGGTTTCGCCTGGACTGGAGGCGGACGAAGGGGATGACATGCCCGAGATGACCTCCGCGTCCATCTCGGTGGCAGACGCCGAGGACGGGTCGATGAACGTGCGCAGGGCGTTCTCGTGCAGCGCGGCCGCTTTCCGATAATATCGATAGGCCAGCTCGCGCCGGCCTTTCTGGCTCTGATAGCCCTGGGCCACGCTGGTGTACATCTGCGATAGCAGCACGGTCATCTCGACGGTACTTGGGTGCCGGGGCCCATGGACACGAGCGCAATTATACACAAGATCCTCCGCGAGCCGGACGGCTGCAGTATAGTCGTTGATCATATAGCGGGTAATGACCAGCATGCGCCCGAGAGCAAGCGTATACGCATGCTGCGGCTGTGACAGGGCATGGGTGTCCCGGCTGTTCCAGAGGGAGGTGAGGACCCAGGCCAAGGTTTGGTAGTCATGTTGCTCATCCAGAACGCTAATCAGGCTATTGACGTTCACCAGATCAAGCTGTGCGAGCTCAACGTTGTGCTCCTTGAAATAACTCAGCGTATCGTGCAAGATCATCGCCGACACGCTCAGCATGTACTTCTTGATCGAGGCCGCCGGACGCGCGTCAGTCTCTCGACCAGCGATGAGCAGGCCCAGCTTGAACACCAGCTTGAGTGTCGGCAGGGCCGAGTAACCCTGGTGTGCACCGATATACCTCAATGCTGCCAACGCGAGGTGGCAGGCGGACTGGTAGTCCTCGGAGTCGAGCAGCTGGGCAGCCCGGTTGTAGCTAGCGATGGCCACTGAACGCACAAAGTCGCGCGAGATATGGGTGCTGAAATAATCTAGGACCGTCTCAATAAAGACCTTGGCCTGCTGAGGGTCGATCTTCAGGCTGGAGCCCTCGGTGGCCAAGAAGAACCTGGTGTACTGATTCACCACCTGCGTGGCGGCCGACTGGCGGCCGCGGCCGAGTAAGAACGCGTGCAGGCGGGCAACCGTAGCCGTTGTATTCTGGAGGTTGCCGGCGTCTGAACCGAGGACTTTCCGGAACTGCTCAAAGTATAGATATTCCGTGGTCAGGGCGGCGTAGATCTCGTTCAACGTTACCGAAGCGTCGTCGGATTCC
Organism: Penicillium cinerascens; assembly: GCF_028974065.1. NCBI lineage: Eukaryota > Fungi > Ascomycota > Eurotiomycetes > Eurotiales > Aspergillaceae > Penicillium > Penicillium cinerascens. Next base: position 4,797,202 of record NW_026695298.1, on the reverse strand, counting down.
CGGAGGCTGTATTCGAGCTGAGCTAGGAAAATAAGGTTTTGCCGCCGTCTTGAACTCTGGTCAAAACCAAAGGCACTGGAATTGCCGGCGTCCTTGATGATGATCTGGCGGTAGATCTCGTGTGAGAGCTCCCTGGCCTGCTGCATCTGGCCCGCGGTGATGTAGCCAGATGCAATGGTTTTGGCCGCCGCAGTCAGCTCGACGGCGGACGTTTCGGTCGACAGCACCTGCACTGTTGTCTCCTGTAGCATTGACACAGCAGCTTGCGGCTCCCCGCGCTTGGTATGCAGCGAGACGATCTCTTCCATCTGGGACAGGGCATCCTCGTGAGCCCATCCGCAGCTGGAGCGGATGGACGTCAGGCGTTGGGTGCGAATAGACGCTTCCTTCTGCAGCTCCTTTGCCGTCATTGTTTCCACTCTCGACGCAGTCGACGAGGCACCCTGCTGCTCGTAGATAATATCCAAAGTGGCGCGGATGTCCTGATGATCGAGGTCGGCTTCGCTGGACTTGGTCTGCAAGAGCCCTTCGTAGAGCTGGATCGCTTCCGCTTCATATTGCTTCGACTCTTGACAGATGTTTGCCAGCGTCTTGGTCGCCTGGATGGTAATCGAGGCACTAGCGCCGAAGAGGCTGATGCACGCTTTGCGATATTGTACCGTCACATCGTGTATGATGGCGGTGTCGCTGTGAACCATACGCAAACAGTGGACATAGCGTTCGTAGATGGTCTGAACGAACGCCGGATCCCGCAACTTCTGGCTGATCTTCGGGCTCTGCAGGGTGTTGAACAACACCCGGCAGGGCTTCAGCGCGTCTGCGTACCGTTCTTGTTTCAGGAGCTCCGTTGCCACAATCAAGAGCGGCTCGAAGGCATCCGGGTGGCAGGTCTCCGAGCCCTTGTTCAGAATATGGACGATCTGACGATAGTAGTCCACTGCAATTGGGCGCGGGCGTGTCAGCTCAGCAAGAGTCCACAGATTTCGGATAACAGTGGGATGTTCCTCGCCGAAGCGCTTGGTGTAGTCATGTAGTATATCCTGGTGAACGGTGATGACCTTGTCGTTCTGGGAGGTACGCTCGTATAGACGAAGAAGGCTCTTCGTGACTCGCTCCAAGAGTTGATCTCCACTCGCCGGTCGATCGCGCCGAACTGCACGATAAAGGCGAGTCCGGATGTCCTCTTCCTTGACCGGACGACGGCGGGAGCGGTAGCAGCTCGCCAGGCGCTCCGCGAGCTCAACGCAATACTCGACATGGGCCGATGGCAGGACGACTTCTTCAAGCGAAGGCGCAAACACCGCAGGCCACACACTTCGCAGTACTCGTTTCAGCACGCTCGTGGCGTCGTGCCACCGGTGTTGGGATAGGTACATCTCGACCAGCTTGGTGGTCGCTGTGGTGGACACCTCGTCGACAGTGGATGTGCTATATACCATGTCTTTGAGGTTCGACTCCGTCACCACAGATGATGTAGACGACGAGGTAGTGGCCATCCGCATCGCTTCCCGGGACGTGGATTGGATATTCTGTTCCGCCTCCTTGTGAGTTGCACTCTGGCTGCTGGTACTCTGTGCGCAGTGTTTGAAGACTTCGAGAGCCAGTACGTACAATCCCACGGACTTCATGACTTTGGCAAGCTGTATGAAGTGAGACACCAAAACTTCCGCGCTGGAGACGGTTTCCTTGTACTCCTCCCAGAACCCGGCAAGGACCGAGGCCGCTTCATTGTCTCTCTGCTGACTTTTGAGGAATTGGGCATACGCGAGAACGGCTCGAACCGTCTTAAGCTTGCTCTCAATGGAGTGGTTCATCCGGTACTCCCGGCTGGCCTGCTGCCACAGCTCCACATACGTGCGCTCGCCCTCCTCTGCCGACTGCCCCTCGGCTTTGGTCAGCAGAGTCTCCAGGTCAAGGGACCAGGTGATCAGCTCATCCTCTTCCGTCCCATCCAAAGCGAGGGTGGTACCTGTCTCTGTCGTCGTCGTATCCTTACGGCCGCAGAGGTGGACCAGCAATGAGTCGTCAATCTGGCGAGATCCGCTCCGCTGGGTCTTATTATCGGCGACAGATCCCTGCAAAGAGTCGGTAATCTCCTGCGCCTTGCGCTCCTCTTTGATGAAACGATAATGTTCGGACAGCTGCGTCAACGTCGAGGTGACCATGACGTTTGTCGCACCGTGATGCACCTTATAGCATTCTACCAGTAGCTGAAGCATCTCGACGCGCCATATCATGACCTCCGTCTTGGACTCAGTGATTTGATCTGCCGTGGCCTCCAGGAAGAACTGGGCCATCTGCATGGTGATGAGATGCCGGACGGATAACATGGTCTGACTGATTCTCGCTGCCTCGTAGAGGATCCGGTTGCTCTCGACAGGCACGCTGTTACGGATCTGTCGGTGGAAGAGCGCCTGGGAGAGAATGACCTGCAGAGTAGCTGGGTGGTTGCTGTTCAAGGTTTGGCGGTATAGACGTGTCTGAATTCCGTGAATCGATCGGAGCAACGGAGTTGCTTTGTTCGCCCAAATATTCATCTCCAGGAGCGGCACGGTGGGACTAGTAGGGATGACGGATCGCAAGACCTTGCCCGCCGTGGCAACTTCTTGGTCGCTGGTGCACCCGAACGCAATCTTGACATAACTCACCCAGTAGCGAAGCGCGAACTCCAGCAGAGGATGCTTCTCCAGCAGGTGTTCCGTCACCCGCCCATCCAGCGGAGCCAAGGAGGGATCATGGCTGTCGGTCACACTGTGCTTTGCGTACAGCAGGAGCCTTTGCACAAAGTCCACGTGCCTGTTTTTAATCGCGGGCAGGAACTTGCCTTTCGAGATGACGTCTAGGATGGCGGCGCGCACCTGCCCGTGCCTCAAATAGACCAAGTTATTTTGGAAGAAGATAAGCGAGGAGACTGGCTTTAGTAGGTGAGGGAAGTTGACATCGCGGTACTCAGCGACGGTGGCCTTGTCGGGCTGGATGGAGAGAAGAGCGGCCAGTTCCCGCTGGGTGAGAGGGCGGCCCGCGGTGGTCAGCCAGACCAAAACCTTCTTAGTATCCTCATCCAGCTTGGAATGCAGTGTGTGCGCGACGAGATCGGTGATCGAGTATCCCGCTCGAATGATGTTCTCCACGGACGTGGAGAGCGCATCCTTATGCGGCAGGTGGTCATCGCGCACCCGCTTGGCGGCCAGTTTTGCCCAGAGGAAGGAGCCTTCGGATGATTCCGTGATACGGGTCACCATCAGCTCCTGCTCTTCGTCGGACATGGTGTTGAACGCGGGGCTCTGGTGGAGGATCTTGCGGGTGACCGCAGCAACGTCATCAAAGATGAGCTCCGGCGTAATCCGCACCGTCGTCTGGGATACGACTGCATCCAGCGGCTGCGATGCGAGCACGATCAGTTTCACGGTGGGGGCGTTGGACACTGCCTCGTGGAGTCGGCGCGATAGAGATCTCTCCCCACAGCTGGCCTCGTCGATGCCGTCGACGACTAGGACCAGCTCCCTGGCGCCCACTCGACTGGCCTGGATGGCATGCGAAAGGGCGTCCCATAACAGATCATCATACGACACTTCGTCGACATTCCGCTGGCTCTGATCGTAGGCGTTGGCCAAGATCTGGTACATCTGCACGTTGCCAATGCGCCTGTTAAATATTTGTGATAACATCGTCTTGGCGACGGCGCGCGGAGTCGTGGTGGCGGGGATTCGACCATCTGGTACGACTGGTTAGAGACGATATGAAGTGTAAGGGCAGCAGGACTGACTGATGGGCGCCAGGATGGATGTGTATCTCATTCCTCCGACGGGATGCTGCAGATGATCGTTGATCACGGCTGATAGGACCGACTTGCCGGAACCCGGATTGCCTGTAATGGAGAGGACCTGCTGCTCGCCTTTCAAGAACCGCGTCAAGTATGGCTTTACCCACAGGCAGGTGGCCTCCTCGCGCTCCTGGGCCGAGGGGGCCATGGCTTCGGTGAGGTGGGCGAGCACCGGGTCTTCTGGCTTCAACCAGTCTTTGAGGGTATTGATTCCGACGGCTGGATCACTATCATTAGACCAAACCAGATTAAATTTGGGGTCGGGATGTCTTATAAAACGACATTACCTGTATCGCCTTGGAGACCCTCTCGCGTCAGCTGGTGACGCCACATAAGTTCTGACACCTGCTCGCAACGACCGCGAAAACTGTCGATCGGACCGGGAAAGGTGCTATAGATATCAATCGACACCGATTCAGAGGCGAGCAGAGACCGGTGGAAATGCGTGGCCACACAAACGACGAGGGTGACCAGGTCGGCTAACGCGAGAATGAGTTGATCTTTGATATCCGCAGAGACTACAAAGAGCTCCGCACGATCCAGCAGGTTGCCGAGCCCGGCGGAGCAGCGGTAGAAAAAGCCAAATAGGTCCATGAGGGCCGGGGCGTTTTGCTCGCCCAACTACACGCTCGTGGTTAGTGAAATGACTCCATCGGCCCGACGGCCCGCCATGCTTGACGTACCTCGAGCAGGCTCGCGCAGTAGCAGTAAGATAGCTGAGCAGCGAGATGGCTGTCGCCCGCAAACTGCTCGATTCCAGAATCGAACGAGTGCACGCGCTCAACGAACAAGGCCGCCCACACAAGGGCCTTGTCGTAGTTGCTCCCCTCGGGTGGGAGTTTCTTCATCCTCTCGCACCGAATCCACTCCAACAGGCTTGCATAATCGGCGTCGGCCACCCGGGAGGCCGTCAGGTCGTCGCCTCCCCGGCCTGCAAGCGTGTGGACCACGTCGGCGAGCGTGGTGTTCCCCCCATTGAACGTCTTAGTGGTTTGCTGGTAGGAGTGACTGAAGCCCTTCGCCCCAGTCGCATGCTGCTCCAGCAGGTCCGACGTCTGTCGCAGACCGAGAAGGGAAGTGGAGGCGAGAGGAGACACACCATTTGGCACGGAAGAGGCCATGTCTGATTCTGATTATTATAGTCGGAGTATCAAGAAGGCGCAATATCAAGTAGACGTAATAGCAAGTTGTCGTAATATCAAGTAGTCATAAAAGTAGTCGAAGTATCAAGTAATATCAAGTCACACGAAAGAATCGTGTCAATAAGAAAGTCAGTGAGTAAATTGGGCCATGCTGGGGAGCATCTCTAAACCCCATGCCGGAGATGGAACTCTTCTTTCTTATACCCCTTCTTCCCCCCCCTCTTTTTCACGATTGTCTCGCCGTTTTTCTGCTACAAAGTCCACGACGTCAGCATGAGGCAGCCGCAACTGAACACGGTTCCTCGACCTGCAGGGAGCTACATCATGGCTGCCACGGGGGAGCCGTCTCCTTCGCCACTGACAGTGGGATCTTTTGGTCTAAGTTGGCTTCACATGGGTCACACGGAGCCTTTCAGGCGATTGAGCCATGTATGCGACATACCATAAACGCCCACTTCGCGTGGATGGCCAAAATGGAGTCCGAGGCCCACATTCTCCAGCCTTTCTCTGGAAGGACCCCGGACGGTTCCCGAACCGAACGTCTATTTTGACTGACGAGAAGCGGGGCCGATCTTTCCGAATCTCGGCTACCATTGGTCCGCGGCTTCGGCAGCCGGAATTAGACAACAATGAGATGGAGCACCCATGGATGCTGGATCGGTCCGAAGCGCTCGCACTTAATCTCTTAAGATTCACATCGGAACCGCCGTATGGCGGGTTTATAGAACCGCCCATGATAGTGAGGGACGTCCACGGGCATGTTTCTCAAAATGCACCCGTGGTAAAGGTATTTGGAATCAATCCTGAACACAGGGAAAGTACGGCTTTAGCGTAGAAATATTGACGGTCTCATAAAAGATCTCCCGCTCGTGAGTTCAATGTGAGCAAACTGATCACGGTTCCGTGGGAAACTCGTCAGGTGAGACCTGAGATTGGTTTCGAATGTAGGAATTTTGGCCGAGGTGCGAGCCGAGCGTGAATTGTGTTGATCCCACGGGGACGACGATCACGGTTCCAGCGTGGCAAACCCTTGATTAGGGTTCCATGATTCGACCTTGCGCTTGGTTCCACCGAGAGCGTCCCGGTCCTTCGGCCATAACCTATTCTCCGATCCATGGATGATTGGCATGGGCCGTGACATACCGTAGTTCCGGCCTTAAGACGGCCAATCTTGTTCTCCTCTCGGAGTAACAATAATATTAGCTTTCTGCCTACGTGCAATGATCATGGATCATACCTCTGGGCTATCACGGCGGGACGTCCGCCGCACCAAACATTGTGGATGTGGTGGTGGTTTACGTCATGAGGTCGAAAGAGGCAACAGCCAACGCGAAATTTCATCTACTTCGATAAGTGACAGTTCCAACCCTGAAAGTGACGGAGGATCGGTTGTCCATACAATTGTGATATGCTGTATTTTACGGAGTTCCGAACCATAGCTCAAGCCAACCACCCAATCCTCAGGATTCCGCCATGGTTCGTTTGAGTGTGACTTCCAGTGCTTCAGCGCCTGGAGGTAAGTCGGCCCCATCGTCATGCTCGTCAAAGTACAGTCTCCAAAGGCTCTGGCCCTCCTCCATACCTAGCTCTTTGGCTCTCTTCTCGTCATCCGGAAGTCGCACGGCTAGCCAGCCTTCCCAGCCCTCCAGTGTGACCCGCTCTTCATCTTTTGTCCAGTCGAAAGGACCACAGACATGTCCCTCACTATCTTGTCTCCCTCCCCATCGTATCTCATGGGTCTGCGAATCCAGATAAACCCAGCGGAGAGTGGGAGGCGTTTCGTTTGAGATGGTGACAAACCCTGCTGTATTACCAGGGGAGAAATCAGGGTGTTGGTAAAAGCCACCACTTAGCGGGACAAGCTGTGGGCTGGGAAATTTGGTGATATATACCTGGATTGTGGTCAGTAACGATCAGACTCGATTTCAGATGGCCGATACGCAGAAGAAGATAGGGTGCCAATCAATGGTCAGGAAGCCTACCTTTCTATCTGCGCCCAAGTATACTTGCGCGTTATGGATTGCCAGTCTCTGTTGCCGTGATCCATCGTAGGACGTGCATTGGACCGATAGATAAGAGCGCTGTTTCCGCGCACTTTCCCGCCGGCGGTCTTCATGATCCCGCGTGCCCTTGGAGGCCTCGTTGACCCCAATCATGGTTGGCACCATTGCCGTCATCAGGAAAATGCCTAATACCATCTTCGCGGGGGGGGTTTTATGCTAGTTCACCGAACACATAAATGTGTTGTATTCGTAAGGCCCTGCTTGGCCATTCTAATAAGTTTCCAGCGATTCGATTCGCCCGGCTCAGTCTCACGTCCTGCGATGAAAGCGGAACCGTCCACGTATCTTTCATAAGAGGTCCTCAAAGCCCCAATACACTTGACGTAAGAAATGACATCGCCAAACCTTATATTTACAAGTTGATAGTCGCTAAGATCGATATTTATCAGGTGCGTCATTCTATGAAAACACAATGAGGTAAATTTTCTGGTTTCCGCACACGGCTTATTCTGTGTTCTTCCAATTGCCGGAAGCTGAAGGTACCGTCTTCAGTCACATTTCGGAAACAAAACTTTATCATCACCGTGGTCCCTAAACCGTGGAATCTTTAAACCATAAACTCATACGCGCGGCACATATGGTTCGTGTCGCTGCATTCATCTGACCGAAGGTAAATACGGATATAATCCACATGACAGAATATATAGCGAGTGTCCTTTCTGCCCAGCAATTCCCCAAGCTATTTTATCCCAGCCTAGTTAGTGAGTTTCATCTCCAGTCTTCATTGTATGATCAACAAGAAATAACTAATTTTGTTCTTCAGCATTTACCCAAAACAGAAAGATTGCGAGCACAAAGATGGGCGACCCTGTCCCAGCATTGAGGTACATAAAATCTCAGATTATACTCTACACTCTCCTATTATTGTTCTATATGCAACAAGATCCCTCTCTCCCAGTCACAAAGGCTAACGCAAAAGTCGACCGGTGCAGTAGCGCCGCCCCCGTCCTTGGCAAGGGAAACCGGAAGGGCCGTCAGAACTCGGACACCTCGTCTTTCAGCAGCGACCCCATTGAGAGTCTCGTGGATCCCGAGACGCTGGCTAATGGGGAAGGTCAGCTGATCGGACCCGCGGCCGCGCGTGAACTTGACAAGAAAAACAAGAAAGATAATGAAATGAAGAAGAAGGAGGATAATGGCAGTCTGAATATCAAGATCCACCTGGACCTGCATGCCAAGGTCAAGTTGGATTTGGAGGCTGATCTCTATGGAGACATTGTAATCGGGCTACTGTAATTAAGATACTTACGATCTTTTGCTACCTATTGAGGTTTTAAATGGAAGGTAAAAATGATGCAATTGTGGCAATTATAGATGTAAATAACTGTTGGTATAAACTTAAATATTGCCGTCGCCTCCGTAGTACTGTGGCGTGAAGAGATTATTACAAATGCGTCTTACATTCAAGACGTTCAGCTCCGACTTCCTTGCTTGTGATATCTTGAATGGTCTTCCAATTATCGTGTGTCGGGATCGTCCTCGCTAGTCTTAGCTTATGGTTCCTCGCGGAGAACGATTGGCAGTCCAAAAATGAGACGACCCCGGATCGACCTGTTTTAGGTTATCCCCGGTTGATTTTGGGAAGAGGAGGGAAGGGCGTGTCGCCACTTCCCATTTTTTACGAGGAAATCATTAATACAGAAGCAGCTCGAGGACAATTTTATAGACGTCACATGGAGCGGGGGTCTGGTTCAATTACACAATTTAATTCAACGGGCTCCAAGCTGCACACCTGTACCCCACAGATGCGACGACATCGATGGAAAGCTGCCATTTCAAATCACCGCTTCCGAAGTTTGTCATCATTAACACCGGCAAAAAAAACATGAAGAGCCAGGTTCATGTCGCCAATCGGGGGTAACTTTTGTCAAGCAACTGACAGTAGCAGAGATTCCAAAACGGGTAATGAAGCTTCGAAAGTTTAGATAGAGGCAAAAGATGTCGAAAGGTCCACTCTTTCCACCCCTCCATGGGGTCAGCATCATTGACTTCGCACATTGTACTGTGTCATGACGACGAGGCCATTGCTTTCTTGGATCAGCTCGCGGACCGGAATCTAAACGAGTCAATCTCCAGATACTTCCCGCACAATATATGCTAATGGGCAAGCTAAGTGGAGTGGCTAGAGGGGCCCGAGTGCTTCTTTCGGTATAGGCTGAGCGTGGACTAGGTGCTCAATATAAGCCTCGGATGAATCTCTGAGTAACCACTGAGTGATCAGTAACCATGAGCCCTGACTAAATTGTACTTAGTGAGTGACCCTCAGCGCCCTCATATAGCCGGGCCAAGGAGACATTGCAAATGGGACAGCCCCACCCGGTACAGGAAATCCCCTACGTAGAGATACCTCGGTGGCTCGTCGAATGTCTAAGATTGGAACTTGGAAAGTGGTTTTCCCAAGCGGTCTCGGGAACCGAGGTCTCCGCATTCATGGATTTGTACCTGACCCCACTCCAACTCCTCCCCTCTACACACCCCAAACGAGCCAAAATGCTCATCATCGGGCTTACCGGCTCTATAGCCACCGGAAAAACCACAGTCGCCTCCATTCTCTCCTCCCCACCTTATTCTCTCCCCATCATCGATGCCGACATCCTTGCCCGCAAGGTCGTCGAACCAGGCACGGCCGGGTACAAAGCAATCGTCAATTACTTCGGCCCGAGCACCCCCGATCTCCTCCTCGATGACTCTTCAAGCTCACAGGGCAAGTCACTCAACCGGCCGGCGCTAGGCCGGCGCGTCTTCGGCGATTCCGAGGAACGCAAGCGCGACCGCCAGGTGCTGAATGGGATTATCCACCCGGCCGTGCGGTGGGAGGTGTATAAAGCACTGATCTACCACTACGTGCGAGGACAATGGGCCATTGTTCTGGACGTGCCGCTGCTGTTCGAGAGCGGGATGGATCTGATCTGCGGGACGGTCATCGTGGTCGGCGTGCGTGATCCGGCGGTGCAGATGGCACGACTACGGGCCCGCAACGCAGATCTCACAGCCGAGGACGCAGAGAATAGAATACGCAGCCAAGGCGATGTGCGGATGAAGGCAGCACAGGCGGAGTTCCGAGGCACGACTACCGCGCGCGGGGTCGTAGTGTGGAATGATGCGGACAAGGCAGAGCTGGAGCGTGCGGTCAAGGGAGCGATGGCCAGCATTGAAGCGTCGAGTCCACGATGGTGGGCGTGGGCGCTGCTGGCGGCGCCGCCAGTGGGCATCGGGATTGCGGCGTGGAATTTGGTAGTCAACTTTGCGACGCAGAAAGGGTGGGAGAAGAAGAAGCAGGAGAAGGCGCGGTTATGATAAACCTCAGCTCTAATACCCTTTTGATTTGAATATACAATTTTCTTGCGTTTATCGGTACTGGATACGGGAGGCTTTTTGAAGGGTTTGCTTTGGCCTCATACAGGATCTACTTGGGAATGTTTCTGAAAGTAGAAATTCGAACCTTATCACCCGAAATTGCTGCCCAGCTACTTTCTCATCTTGTGAACGCAAGGCAACATGTACTAAAGCGGCTGTGTTAAACGGTACGGATTTGAGAACTACAAGTGAGCTTTGGCAGAAAAGGTGATGATTCTAGACTAAACGCCAATGCGGGACTCCCGGGGTATCTGCAGATTCATGAAATAACGTCACCAGGTTGCGCTCAATTGCTCTTGCGCTTCTTCTTATTCTTTTGCTTCTTCTGAGACGAAGATCTTTGCGGTACTTGGTTGCGGCCACCTCCACCAGAGATACTCGTCAGATCGGACAGCTTAAAATTGTCCGTCTTGTTCTTTCTCAATGCCCTAGCCGCAGCCTTGGCCCTCTGCTTCTGGATCATGGCTTCCACCGCGGCTGGGTCTGCCGGGTCCATCATTTCATCCTCCTCATCCTCCTCGTCATCTTCTCCGTCTTCTGTTTGGGTTTGTACCTTGGACATGTCAGCATGGTTGTCGATAGACGGTCGAGTAGAAACTCACGTATTTCGGCTTGCGCTTGAAGTTGCCGAAGGACTGACGACCTCCGCGCAGAGTATCACCTTCAGTATCCAACGAATCCGCTGCTACCACCATAGGCTGTGAAGGGTAAGAGGCAGCGGGGATGTCCAGCACCCATTCAGTCTCACCCGCTTCGGCAGCCTGTCGTGCAACTGCTTCCCGGCGCTTTTCCTCTTCTGCTTTTAGAGCTGCATTGATCGCGTCGAGTTCTGCCTGCGGTGTTCGCGGTGTTCCAGGGCTCTGGGCGTCAGTTGATAGCCTGGCACGTTTCGGAGTGGGCGAGTAATCGTCGGATCCCGACTGGGATTCTTTGGCAGCTGCCGTTGCCGCGGCGCGTTGCATGAACTGTAGAGCGTCAGTTTCGCTAATTACCACATGGTTTGTCAAATTTACCTTCATTGTGAGTAGACGTGACGACATGGTCTTTTCCGGCTTTGCAGCCGCACCTGGAGAGGACGACATGTCGGGCTATGGTGTACAAAGTATCGCTGGATTCAAGTTTCGACGAAGAAAATGGGTGGCAGAAAAAGTGATGGCAAAGTAGGCGGTAGGCCAAGGCGGGCCAGCCAATTGCACCGCGCATTATTCAGAGTCCTGCACCTCCTCCCGACCTTCTCTCCACGCCCACCCCATCTTGTCCACCACGATTTCCCCCTCGGGACTCAATTTGCCCAGCATGATGTCCTGCAGCCGCCGTCTTACGAGCCTGGCGTCGGTTCGCCCGCGCTTTGCCGTCCGCAACTTCTCCTCCGCCGTCCCTCGTCTGTCCGAGAACCGCATGCAGGCCAACGACCCCAACCCGCCCGTCGTCAAGCCGAATGTCTCGGAGACCAATGCTGAGCCCACTGACTCCTTTGGTCGCTGGGATGGCACTATGCAGGAGGATCCGGCCGTGGCAGAGAAGATCCGCAGCATGCAGGCGCCGAACCGGACCTCCACCTGGGCCGCCAGCCAGCAGCCACGTCACGAGGCGATGGTTGGACCGCGCTTCGAGCAGACCATCATGGAGGCTCAGGTGTGTCGATAACCCCTGGATCGGTGCCAATTGGACCCCGGTCTCGAAGTGGGGAAGAAAGCAGTAGAACTAACTCCGATTTCTTAGCCGCGTCCCATGGCTGCCATCGAGCTCATTCACAAGCAACCCGTGCGGTGGACAAAGTCCAAGGTCGTCAGCTGTGATGGCGGCGGCGGTCCCCTCGGCCACCCCAAGATTTTCATCAACACTGACAAGCCCGAAATTGCGACCTGCGGGTACTGCGGAGTTCCCTTCGTACGTGTACTTCCTATGACAATCGAGAATCACCACTAACATAGCCTACAGGCCAATGAGCAGCACCGCGTCTACCTCCAGTCTCTGCCCGAAACCAGCTACCCCCTCGAGTCCACCAACGACCCCGCCGAGGTGAACGAACAGCAGCGCGTCACGGAGGGCGGCTTGGAGCAGCGGTAAACGACTAGCATCAGATTCCTTTTGTCGGCGTTGATCATTCCCGCGTATTATTTGTTATTTTTAGGGCCAGAGGCCGTTGTACAGATAGGATCAATTGGATCTGCCGTTCGCCCGTGCGATAATTTAGGAACTAGACTGTATTCGGGCAGTTTTTTGTTCGACTGAGAGTCCAATTATCTACAGACGATAATTAAACGCTGTAGCTCTAAAGAAATATACACCCCGGACTCTCCAAATACAGTACTCGAAATGTAGAGAGAAAAACGCGGTAAAGATCAAGAGAAGTACAGCCTCTTACTTTCCACGAACCTCTCCGGATGAATCTCTTGAAACTGGACAAGGGAAGCAGAGCCTTTGGCCATGACCAGGGGCGCCAAGGCAGACCGCCGCGGCTCCAATCTCTTTGTAGTGGAGGAGGACTGGCATCAAAACCCATCTTCATGAGTATTCTAAGCTATGATTGGTTCAGCCTTCCTATTCAGTTCAATTCTAAACTGTCTAACAATAAATAGAAGACTATGGAGAGTGATGAATTAGCAGGAAAGATAAAATCCTTGTAACAGAACGTATAGATTGTCAGTATAGGGAGATGACCAGTAATGACTGCATAGACTAGGAAGAAAGGTGTGGCGCAGAGTTTTGGCCTAGTAATGTGTCCGAGTGGACATATACATCAATATTAGCAGCACATGATCTATGACGGTTTTCTTTCCTCATTGACTCTCAACTTCTTACTGAATCGTCGTTTTTATTTTATTCTTTCATCTTCGATAATCCTAGCCTCATCAAAGCCGCATACACACATCTTCCCAGGACACCTTCAAAAAACTCTATCTTCTTTCGACAGTCCCCAAACTCAAACTCACGCTCACAATTATGCCTCCAGACTACGAAATTCCGGAACTTGACCTGTCCGAATTGATTTTTGTGGAGCTTCTCCAAGAGCCAGAAGATCTTAGTGACAAATACAGAAAGGAAGAATATCGCAGGGCTTGCGTCTCCCGGGCTCGCTGGCAGGAGAAAGACTGTATTGTGAAAGTGGTAAGCAAATCTATGCCTCAAAAGTTGATCTGTATTCCTAAAAATTTTAGTTCCATCCCACTCCGCCTGGGCTTATATTTCCAGCGCATCGTCAAGTTGATCCTTTTACAAACGAAACTCGCGCGTACAGTCGGCTGAAAGCACGTGGATTCTGTGAGCGAGGTGATATCCCGGACGTCTATGGCGTGATTAAGCAGATTAATCCTGCGTCCGAGGGTTGGGGTTTTCTCCGTCCTTACTTCGAAGACGGTCCACGCCCAAATGCTATTGTCATTGAATACGTTCCAAATTCACGCATCATCGACTTGTCCAACTTCTCAGACGAGGCGCTCAGAAATCTCAGACATATTCTAACCGAGATGCACGAGGCCTGGGTATACCACGGTGATCCGTACCCGCGAAACATGTTGCTGCAGGAGGGCTCTGGCAGGGCTCTCTGGATCGACTTCGGTTCTGCCCAGACTTACGCACCGGGCATAGTGACGGAGCGTCAACGATCTTGGTTTGTATCGGAGGTTAGGTTGATGGATGAGTTTATTGAAGAACTGGTATGCGTCGAGTCCTTGTCATCCATTGTGCATAACTAATTTCTACTCAGACTTTTGACCACAAGTTAGGCAAGATTTACAAGTCGCTGGGATGTTACACTGCCATGTTTGATCCACCAGAAGGCTACCTTACCGAGGAGGAGCAACGAAGAGCGGACGCGATTGAGCAGGATGAGAACAAGAATAAAAATCATGGGAATTGGAAATGAGCTGGGTATGCAGAAACGTTTGTGGCCTGTTCTTAAAAAGATACTTTTCAGATGTCTACTACTGTCAACAAACATGTAGGATGATAGCTAAGCGTTAGCTAAATAATAACTGCATACATAAGTCCTATAAAGAGCGCTACCTATGAATAGTATAAGCTTGATGAGTACTGTAGGTTCTATATTGCTGTAGGTTCTATAGGTGATGTAGGCTCTATAGATACTATAGGTTCTGCCTATACTATAGGTGCTATAGGTATTCTAGGCTCTACAGGTATTCTAGGCTCTACAGGTATTCTAGGCTCTATAGGTATTGTAAGCTCTATAGGTATTGTAGGCTCTATAGATATTCTAGGCTCTATAGATATTGTAGGCTCTATAGGTACTATAGGTTCTGCCTATGCTATAGGTTCTGCCTATACTATAGATGCTATAGATATTGTAGTCTTGGAAGGTATTGTAGTCTTTATAGGTATTGTAGTCTCTATAGGTATTGTAGTCTCTATAGGTATTGTAGTCTCTATAGGTATTGTAGGTTCTATAGGTACTGTAGGCTCTGCCTATGCTGTAGGTTCTGCCTGTGCCGATTTCCCAAGTCGACCGTCTATTTATACTTCTGGATCCCCTCTGAACGCATTCCTGCAAGCCCTATCCTCCACAACCATGCCTCAAGTCAGCCTCTTCGAGTATCTTATGCACGAGCCGCCAAATCTCTTGATCGAGCCCCCGATCCCGCCTCCATCCATGACCGAGAGCAAGCATTACAAATCGAATGATGTCAAAAGCGTGAGCCATTGGGGTGACTTCAACTTAACTACCATCAGGAAGTACTACGAACTTCTCACCAGCACCCAGATTCCCGATGAACCGATGCCATCCGCACCTCTTCGGCGAATTTTGAAGGAGGGCGAGCTTCAAGATTATTTCTCGCGCTTGATCCCCGATCGAGTCGAGCGGGCACTCGGTTATGCCTTCGATCGTCTCCAAAGCAATAGCAAACTCGGACCTGCGAACTTCACGCGCGTGGGTTTCGGCAGTGGAACTTTTGCGACTTTCATTCAAGGAGGTCAGCCAGATCTGGCCTACGCCGATCCCAACAAACCCCGCCGCGCCAGAGTCAACCGGCTCCCTGGGGAACTCAAGCTTTTCTTTAAATGGAATACGGCTATGCAACATAGCCAGAATGACAAGAAACGACACTGCTTCCTGCAAGTACTATCGCAGGTCAACTTCTACATGCTCAAGAACAACACCAGATATGGATACATAATCACGAACGAAGAAATGGTGGCCATCCGACGACTTGACTCCGACGGCAATTTGGAGTTGTCTACTCCCATCCCGTGGAGAAGCTCAGCCAACGGCCCACATCCGCCACGGCTGACGATGTTGCTGGCATTTTGGTACCTGGGAATGCTGGCAGCAGATAACAACGACTGGAAATTTTCGTAGTCTCCCTGGTCTTGCATTCTATTTTTGTCACCGGCTCTGAAGAACGTTTTCATTATCTCATCTCCATTATCTCGTCAACGGCTTTGCACAATGCATTTCATTATGCATAGATAGCCACAGTTTAGCATCAAGATTCGCGCCTTCTAAATTCAAGCTTCTTCAAAACTTTCTTTCAAACTTTCTCTAGCTCTCCTCGTGAATGTAGTTCCCTATAAGACATGGCGACATTGTCGGCTGTACTTAAGTAGATCCAGCTCCAACATCTACTCCAAAGCCAACATCCATTCAATAATTTTTCATTGTTCAAAGATAATATCATAGATGCTCCTTCATTTCAGCATCGAGTCACGCCTTCTGACCTTGGATGGTCGCGACGACCTTGCGCGAGTGGCGGCTTGTGCGGAACTCGAGGTGCCAGATACCTTGCCACTTTTTGGCGCAAGATAACATTAGTATGAAGGCTGCAAGAAATAAAGAGTTTTGACACGTACAGTACCGGTCGCCAGGCGGCCGTTGGAGATGGGGATATTCACTGAAGCGCCGATGAGAGCGGACTTGATATGAGCCTGCCACCAGCAGTAAATTAGCATTGCATTCAGTCAGCGCGTACACACTTCAACCTGTACTCTGACGCGGGGTTGGGAAGCGAACGCACCGGCATATCATCGTCGCCCTCGGCGGAATGACGGTAGAGGTTTGATTCAGGTGCGATTCGGTCAAGGGCATCACTCATATCCGCGCGGACATCGTCATCCCAGTTCTCGTTGAGCGAAAGCGCGCAGCTGGTGTGCTGGATGAACAGGTTGAGCATGCCGACCTTGTAGTCGCGGATCTCGGGCACCTCCTTCAGGACATGATCGGTGATCAGGTAGGAGCCGCGGCTGCGCGCGGGCAGGGTAAAGTTCTTCTGGGACCAGGACATGATTGTGTGTGTATGTGTGAATGATTTGAAGTGGGGGATTCACTGGAATAAGATGGTTTTGATTGGGTGGGGCGTGATGTCATCGTGGTTTTATACTCCTGCAACTACATATCGTCCTGGACACTTTCAATTTAGAGAGAAAAAAAAACAGGGATAAGAAACAGACGTAAGCATAAAATGCAAAGCTGCTCGGCCTGTCTATCCAATCTTCGCTGTCTAATACGTGCCTGTCGAACGGGGTCTTTCCGACCACGTATCCCCCGACTTCCTTCTTTTCTCCTTCGTTTTCCTCTTGAGAGGAATTATTCGAGGGGCCAATTGATCCAGTGTTTGTCGGTGCGACTAGCGCCACATACCGCGATTTTGAATAAGCAACGGACTCGGCTCTTAATCCTGATGACCTTTGCCAGGTCCCAGTTTGGAGAACCTTGAGAATTGGAAGGTTTACACTGGGGGTCTACTCCAGAGTATCTACAATATAGTGAATGCGAAATAATCTTGAAAGTACGACTGGTTGATGTTCTATCATTCGTCTTGGGGACTTGGTTCTTGGAAATGCAATCATCTATGTGGAAATACCTTCCTCA
Source organism: Penicillium cinerascens (assembly GCF_028974065.1). Lineage (NCBI taxonomy): Eukaryota > Fungi > Ascomycota > Eurotiomycetes > Eurotiales > Aspergillaceae > Penicillium > Penicillium cinerascens. The sequence continues at coordinate 4,779,991 of NW_026695298.1, read as the reverse complement.
AGACCGCACCTGTTTCTATAAATACACTGCCTTCTATAATACATCATCTTCTTGTGTCTCGTCATTACTCAATTGGATTTCCATAGTCATCCAGCCGCTGGCTGCTCTCATCCAGGTCAGACCACTTGGTAATTCCATCGGGTATGTCCATCATGCGTTGTGCGTAAAAGATATGGCAGCTGTGACCGGGTTAGCAAGAACTGTCTAATCATTATAAGGATACATACTTTGGCTTGAATAGGTCTCTTTGCGACCGCTGCTCGTCCATTGAGCCTTTAAATTTGATCAATGGTGGAAAGATCGAGCACGTAGACCCCTTCCCTTCATGCATAATAGGGGTGTGGCAAGATTCGCAGGAGACGCTTGGGCTGGCGGGCAGATCGGACGAGGACGAGAAGGATAGCCCGTTGCACCCATTGTCGAAAGAGATATCACTTTTATGGACAAGGGCGGCCCATTCGACGGGCGCTCCGTGCATGATCTGGGTGCTTCGCGCATGGGAAAAAGTTGCCCTGATTGGCTTCCCTTTTAGCGAATAGGATATCTTTTGGCATTGACAGGAGCCGCGCCACTTGATTTCGCCGAATTCCTGTGTGGATTGTATGAGATAGGGTGGGCGGTGTTTCCATTCTTCGGCTACCAAAGTATGCTCGGGGGGATTGTTGGTCACAGCCGGCGTGGGCAGCGGGTCGCCAACATTTCCATCGTATCCCATTTCTGCCATATTGAATTGAGTAGATGTGTGATTGTCAGAAAACAAGCTCTGGTGCAAAAACTTTGACTTTTAAACGATCGGTCAGATATCCAATGATGTCAGTTGGTCTTGAAAATCAAGGTCGCGTGCATCTACATACCCCCGTCATCATCCTTGTCTCCGATCCGATTACCTAGATCTCTTCCCCTTAATTGGTTGAGCCTATTAGAAAATATTCGCCTTAGCCTTGTTCTCAATTAACTGCCATCGACTAGCATCATTTTACAGTAGAAAATGAACTCTAGACCGGTGATGTCATGGCGGCGAGGCCCAGATCTCCGCCCTCGTCGACTCTGCCGAACCACTCGTGGCTCTTCATTGGGTGTCCACCGATTATATTTGCCTTATTTGCCGGGTTTACAGTGCTTGTACACAGTACATAGCTGGTCCCTGATCCAGACTCCTCCAGTCAAAGGCAATCACCGCTCGGTGACAGCTCGCGACGAAACCGCCAATGAGGGCGACTGCGGGGAACTCGGGTGTTTCATCCCTGGTGGCTAGCGGGGCCTGCATTTCTCTCTGCAACCTCCGGATTCATCTTTTGTGCCCCTTTCAGTTTCTCATCCCACCTCTCACCAGGATGGGCCTTTTGGATAAGCTCCGGGCCCGTCCCCGCCGCAGTGCGGGGGCTGCGACTGAGTTCCAAACGCCGCCCCGCTCCAAAACAATCCGCGGCCGCGATCACACCAGGAAGCTGTCGCGCCCCGTGTTGGCCTATATTTTCGCCCTAGTCTGTCCACACACCGTCGATGAATCCTATGAGACCTCCGAGGAGTCCATGACCGATGGCTGCATGCTATGTGACATGCGCGACCTGGCGCACTGCGCTCAGGTCTGTAAGCGCTGGTTTATAGAGGCACGCGCCCTGCTGTAAGTCATTTCACTCCAAGTTTGGGATGACCCCGGCCGATGTGTACATTCGTTAGGTACCTGCATGTCCGTATCGACGCCGTCCACTACTGTGAACTCGAAGTCCAACTGGCCGCCAAACGAAAGCGCCGCTCATTCTTTGATCGCAACGGTGAACCCATCGATGCCCCGCAGGTCCGTCTCGAGCTCTTCATGCGAACGGTCCGAGAGTCTCAGGGTCTCGCAAATATGGTTCTCTCTCTCCGAATCCCCTATATGACTCGAGAGGCCAACAAAGCCAACCTTGCCCGTACCATTTCCGTGCTTCCCCACCTCCGCTTTGTCGATCTGCCGACCGGTCTCTTTAGTGATGAGCCTTCGTGTGCCGCTCTGAAGCAAGAATTGAAGGTTCGATGTCCCGATCTTCGCCACATGGCCTACCGCCATGGCTCCGAGGGGAGTTTCGCGCGTCTCCCAGGATCTCAGCTATGGGTGAATTTGGAGAAGCTGGAACTGTCGGGCCTGCAAATTGAACCCAGCATCCTCCGTAATGGCCTGGCGTCCTTTCCACACCTGCGCGATCTCACGTTGGATAATCTCTCTTGGCTCGACGATTCTGCATTCTCCGTGAATGGGCCCCTGCCACCCTTCCCCGCGGTAGAGCAACTCACCCTTCGCGATACCCCTAATGTCACGGCAAGCGGGCTTGCCTCATTACTTTCTTCTCCAAACAATCGCGCGGCACTGCAGTCTTTGACTCTCGGCGCAACCGGTGTGCTGCCGTCGGCATTACACCAGCTTTTGGCGGCAGCTCCCCGGCTGCACAGTCTCTCCATCATCCAGGAGGTATCGAGATCGTTCCCGACGGAGCAGATCCCTCCCATGGCGTCCAAGTCATTGCGTCTTTTACACTACGAGATCACCTCTGAAACAGAAAGTCACGGACTGGCTTCCGTCGCAGGCTCTTTCTACACCTACCTTATTTCATCCCTGGTGTCCCACTCATTTCCCGCACTGCGCGACCTCTATGTTCGGGATGCACAATTCCCTGATACTCTTCTTCTGGCACCGGCTCCCCGACTTTTCGGCGGTGAGAATCGTCCGCAGATGAGTGGAGGTGGCCTGTCCCAGCCCCTGAACGTGTACAGTAAGGGGCTGGACGAGCTCGAATGGAACTTTACCCCGTACGACCCAGGCCCCGGGCCCGGCCATCGCACGGGGAATACCCGGCCCATCAGTTTCCACGATGCACAGTTGAGCCGATCCTGGGGTGGAGATGCACGTAAGAGCGTGCTCGTGGGGAACGGATTTGGCGGGTTTCTTGCCGTGCCGGCAGAGGAGGACGAGCAGCCCCAAAGCAGTGGCGGATACAGGCGGGCAAGTCGACAGGATCTTTGGCGGTAATCTACAAGATACTTTACGCAGCCAAAATAAATGAATTCATATACAACAGCATGTTTAGATATACAGTATTTGTCGGTTGGACATAAGATCAGCCTCCGGTCTCATCCGGCCAACCATCCGGCAGCACCAAGCCACGCCAAATCCACTGGTTCTGTAGCTCGTAATCGGTCATGTTGCAAAGGCCATACGTTTTGCAATAGGATTCTCGGGGCATCGGGCAATATACCGGGTCTTTTCCAAATATCACTGCGAAGCATCAGTACCCATCTCTTCATGACACGAGGGAAACACTTACTGTGCCAGGTGTACTCCAGAATTCTTCCTGACACGTCGTTCGTCAATTTTGTCTGCACGAGCCATTGTCTGTACCGTTTGTAATCGCTCTTAGGGCGGCGATGTACTTGTGCACGGCTGACACTAAATTGACTACAACACGGCGCTCCTACAACCTCCGGCACCGGTGTATCGGGGAAGAGCAGCCTGAATTGGTCCGGGTACGCGACGGCCGTAGGGTGCCCCTGATCATCCGGTCGATCCCTCAGATATCTGGCGGGTTCAAGCTCGGCAGGGCAGCCGATCGCCCATGTACATCGGAGGTTGACGTAGCCTGCTTCGCGCACGAAATCGAGATTGAGATTCTTGATTGAAATGGACGAATCATAACGTTCGTTGTCGTTGTGCCACTGATACCTCTTGCCGTGAAGGAAGACGATAATTTCAGGGAGCGAGGCATAGCGATCGATCAGATACGTGAGGTAAACCATCGCCTCGTTGCCCTTATTGATCGGCACCGTCAAATCGGCCTCGCCGGGCGGAACATCAGCTCGATATACGTTCATTGGCCAGGAAAGTTCCTCTGCCCAGGTCATATTGCTGTCGCGCATCGCTGCGAAAACCAGCTCTTTCTCGCGGGGTTCGTTTTCGCCTGGTAAAATCGTCGGCGCAGGATCTGGATCACCATTAACGACCACGTTATCGATCACCACGAAACCCTGCTCTTCCGGCCGGGAGATAGATCCATGGTTCAGGACGAGCTGGTATGAGAGCATGCAGAAGGCCGCGGCCAGCGCCAGAAATATAAAGATGCGCCCGCGACCGGGCGAGTGACCGGGGCGTGAAGAGCGACACGGCCAGTTCATTTTCCCGTCAGTACTCGCATCGTCATTCTATAGTGGAACGACTGGATCAATTGAGATGACCTGAAGTATGTTAAAGGAGGGATTTGAATCCAAGTCAAAGAAGCAGGTCGGGGTCGAGCAGTTGACGTAAACGAGCTGTGCCGGGTCCTTTCCACGGAACGACATGTGGGCAAGGAACACAGACCCCGGTGGGAGGGGGGCTAGAGGCCATTAGAACAATGGAACCCAAGGCCCAATGTATTTCGTTAGGACAGTCGGGTGTACGTCAGTCGCCGATTTATGCTAGTTCGGCGCGAAAGACTGCACGAGCGGAGGCAGCGGGCGGGGATTGGTGGAGGGGTTGGTGAGTCTCCGCCAATTGCTGATAGAGAGGCTACCTCCATTAAGATAGCCGTCCAAGTACTTCAAGCTCCAATGGGCGCGTTCAATCGGTGGTAACGCGACGCATTTGGCGCGAATGTCATCTTTGTTCATATCTGTGCCCAGTGGCAAGTCCCGACAGCTTCCCTTGCATCCCATGCTGTTTCTCCATCGTCAACTCCAGGCCCATAGAGTCGTGCTCCCGTGAGACACAACGGAAATCCCATCATTACCGACGAGTAGTTTGATGCGAGCTTCATGACCTGGTCGAACGTCGGGAACTGGTCGCGAAGCTCTCCAGATTCCCCCCGCAGGGTAGACCCGGAGATATTCCACCGGCCTTTACGTCTCGCGTTCTCTATCGACCCCTGAAATGCCTGCTCCAGGATTTTATTTGTATGATTTACAGCAGCTGGGATGATGAACAAGGGTCGGAGGTCATAGAAACATGCCAGCTCGTAGGCATTTCCAGAAGGGTCTGGTTGGCTCCTGGCGTAGAAGACCGTTCGCACAGCAGCTCGAAGAACTACAGACTCGGGAAAGATGAGTCTCATATATAAAATTTTGTTATTGGGTAGAGAAAGAGGATCTCACAATTGGATTGAGTAGTTTGTAGCTCTCGAAGTCTCTTCTGTGTCCATGTCCCGACTATTTTCTTCATAATGGCATGGCATCCGAACATTACCGAGGGACTTTTTCACACGATGGTGAATTCGTTAGAAAAGGAAATCCACCAAAATACTCCTGAAAACGGAATGAGTATATACTCACCTTGGTATCCTGGAGGCGTATAAGTCTCTGGTCGTATTCCTTCCGTAGTCCACAAGAACCACGGTGGGGTTCGTGTTCCCAGGCATGAGCGTTGGAGAAGTCATTGTTCGTAGACTCCGGTATTTTCAATCAATACATACCGAAACTACTCTCCCGTGCCTACAGTCGCAACGATCATCATAAAACGTTTCGATATCAGTCTCCTCGTCTTAGTCATCCGAGAGAAATGTAGCTCTTTTCAGAAGTTATGTCCATATCGAAGTACCACTGCCAATGTAGAAAAAGCACTCAATCAAGGGGGGGGAGGTGTTGGCTTTCTCCGCTTTTAAGCTGCCTTGGGCATCTTTCATCCGTTCCATAAATGATGACACCTTGCGCAGTCATCGTGTTGCAAGGTGTCAGCGCTTATGCCCTGCCTCGAGGTCTGAGTGGTGAGCCTTGAGCTTCTGCCGCTGACACATATACTCGGAAAGATGCCGAGAACAAGTGTGGAGAATAGGGTCATTCAACAGGACAGAAGTCCAGGGTTAAGGGTACCTAGCCCGCAACCACTGGAAAAGTTGGTCAGGCTGACTTGTGGACAGAGCTAGACGTCGTCTGCTGAGACCTCCACGCGGGACCGAGCGAAGTTGCCCCAGCCTGTCAGTCTCTATTGGCCGTAAGCTGCGCGAGCCATCTGTAGAGATGGCAGCTTGATGCATCGTGTGGTCGATAAGATCCACTGATGCAACTTCCCCACTAGGGTAACTGTGGAGATAGCAGCATTCGGATAGCCGAGCGTCCGAAAGGCCGAGTACGAGGCGGAAATCACCTAGAAGGCTGTCGAAACTGTAGATCGCCAACTCGACATCCAGTCAGAGGCTGTAAGACCCACGTCTTTCGGGGTCGATCTGCATGCCATACTCCGTACTCCGAACTATAGTCCGAATGGGACCCCCGTCTTTGTGGAGCGATTGCTGGGGCAGTCTAGGACTTTAGCGATACGACAGCACGGTCTGGAGTCCGAGTTTGGTACATTTTCCGTAGGGGTCCCGTCACTCTATGTACAGACGGTCTTATTTAACCCCCGGGATCACGCCATCTGACCATCGTTTTGCTCATTTTCACGCACGCCCATTGCCCTGTGTCAACTTAAGCTTATTTGTCCGATCGATTTGAATCTCCGCCATGACTGTCGCTGATAACGTGCCGGCGCCTCGCCGATTGCTGCTGGTCAGCGTGCCTCGCACAGCCTCGAACCTATTCCGTGAGCAAGTTTCTACCGTGTTTGGCCCATTTGCCTAACAAGAGAGCAGTGAAAATCCTCAATATTCAAAACCAGCCCAACCTGCTCACCAGCCAGAAGGGCGGGTATTTCTTCTATCCCGCATTTATGAAGGTTACGCACGAGGGGTATCTTGCCAAGCGCCCAGAAGACTGGTCTGATGCCGATATTGAAGCCGTTCAGGGCGCCTTCCAGTCATGCACTGATGATCTCGAGGAGCACGGCGCGCGAGCGCGCGAGGAGGGCAAGATGCTCTTCACGAAGGAACATGCGTTCTGGTTCGCGAGCCCCGCAATTGATCAGAGTGCTATCGCCGGCCGTGATGCCCTCGAATTGTCCAAGAAGCTCCGTATCTCCACCCCCGCATACGGCTCCGACCAGAGCTTCTCCCCGTCCAACAAGACCATCCTGTCAGACGAATATCTGCGCAGCTGGCAGATGGCTTTTATTATCCGTCACCCGGCGCTTGCATGGCCGTCAATGTACCGTGCAATGAAGAAGATTGCCGCCGAGGGCTTCATCGACGAGGACGGTCTCCAGGGGGCGTCAAGGACCAACATGGATCTGCGCTATAGCAGGATGCTCTATGACTGGTGCCTGGAGCAGCCAGATGTGCCGACCCCGCCCCCGGTTATTGATGCTCATGACCTCATTACAACTCCCCAGGTGGTCCTCAAGTTCTGCGAGCAGACAGGGCTCGATAAGAGCGTGGTGCAGTTCGAGTGGGATCAGAATGATGCTACGAAGTCCAAGAATTTGGCCCCGGCCGACCCTAATGCCAATACCGCAGAGCATGATCGACAAAAACGATCTGCTTCCATCATGCTTTCCTCTCTCTTGGGATCCAAGGGCGTTATTAAGGATAAGGCGCCCGCGAACCTGGATATTGCCGCCGAGGCAGCGAAGTGGAAGGTTGAGTTTGGAGAGGAGGCCGCACAGATGCTTGAAAAGGCTGTCTGGGATTCCATGCCCGATTACGAATACCTCAAGTCAAAGCGAATCACTGCTTAAATTGTGATGCTATGAACGTGTGAAGAGACGGATGTGATGAACACAGCCAATTGCATCAATCCGAGGTAGATGGTGTAAGGTATTTACGGACTTTCGGTATATACAGTACGATATTTTCTCGCATCCATTTATTATCCTGAGGTTCTAGCTACTTCGTGCATCTTAGATATTAATCAAGGATTGGAGGCTCTTGGCTTCATACCCATGTGTTTCAACACGTGTTCAGCGCACTTCTAAGCAACGAACCCTCTTTTTGAGCGGTGATGGCCCAGATAGCGGTGCATATAGCAATTTCCTGTGTTAGCTATACTTCAATATACACTTCAGACGAAAGTGCCCGACTATGGCCTGGGGAATCTTGGTCGAGGCAACCACGGCAATGGATCAGCTAGACCCTCCAGGGCCCTACCTGCAGGAGAGAGTGTAAAGTAAAAATAAGTTTCAATATTGACAGGCTATAATACATTCTTTAATATGCGAATCGACTGCGCCGTATCTTTGCTTTAACGCCGCCTGCCACCACCCATGAAAGCCTTCTTCTGGCGGACGTAGGCAGCCACGACATTCTCGACGCTGCGGCGGTCGTGCTTGCGGGACCTAATAATAGGAAACAGATTAGTAAAATGATTAAATCGGTGAACTATGGGGGGTGGACGAACCGCATGTAATACAGACGAGCGCGACGAGGCTTGCGCTCCGCACGCTGGACAATCTCCACACTCGAGACATTCGGGTTGAACACCTTGACCGACATCTCCACGGCGACACGAGTAAGCTCGTTCCGCATCAGGAAAGAGGTATCGATGCCGCGCATCTTAATGCTCAGGACAACGCCGTTGAATGGGTCGCCGTTCTTGAATGTGACCCGGACAATGTCACCCTGCTTGATACTGCGCGGGTTCCGTCGGTAGTCGAAGAGAGCCTTGCGCTCGCCCTTGGGATCGATCTCCGCCAATTGCGACTCGGTAACACTTGCAATTGGGTCCTTGCAAACGGCGCGGGTGGAGGGCGGAGGAGGGTAGACCTTGATCGGCTTGGGGGCTGTAATGAGTCGCTCGGGTTAGCAAAAATGGCACGAATGCATCAAGATTTATTGTAAAGCACATACCATTCTGAGGTTGATGGCGAACTGGTATTTGTGACAGGAATTGTTCGGGGATGTTCGAAGGGAAAGGGACGCGCTTGGGACGCTGCGAGTAGGTGGTCGAGATGAAGCGGCGGCTGATCTGGGGCTGAATAGCCTCTTGAGTCTTGAAAAAAGATCTCAGGCAGCCCAGCTGCCGCATTGCTGGTAAAGCCGCCATGGTTGTGGTGTAAGAGGTGGTTGACAAACTCGGAGGTCGAACCTTGAAGTTTTGGCTCCACCGCCAGAATTGCCAAGCCTTCCGCCAATTTGTTCGGCGTCGAGATTCTTCCGCGACTCTCTTCGTCTCCCAATCCAATCCTCTGTCAAAAGCCACCCCAGTGGTTGTGATTGCTACGCCTATTCGGAAAGCCTGGATTTCAGCATTCACGATCATCAATCATGGCTGGCAGGCTCTTTCGTTGGCAGGGCGCCGTGCGCCAATCGGTCATCTTGCAGACTCGCGGCTACGCTTCAAAGTCAGGTAAGAACTGGTTCATAACATAGCCTAGTGGTGTCTCTATTTGCTAATGGACGAATCTCAGCGATTCCAACCTTTTCCCCGTCCTCTTCCTCCGAATTGAACGAGGCCCTCGACCGATTCCGACAAGACCTCTTCATTCCGTTCGGCATCCCGAAAAGACAGCGAATGAGCATGTTCAGGGAGAAGCACGCGCAGCGATTGAGGGACGAGCCTATCACCATCAACATCAGCGAAACGGAGGAATATACTTTGCAGCCCAAGAAGTACATTGAGACCCCAACGAAGAAGGAAGCCATCCAGGTCATTAAAATGATGCAAGCCACCGAGGACTATAAGAATTTCATTCCCTTTGTCAGTGCGCTGTGGGGGTCCCAGTACGTTTTGAAAGGAGACCGCTGGCAACAAATCATGCGCAAGGCTCGCGAAGCCGGCAAGCTTCATCTTATCGTCGAGTGCGCCAGGCAATCGGGGAGCACTGGCCTGCGTCTCCGGAATTCGGACGTTGTGCGGAGTCTTTTCTTCGAACTTCACCTGGCTGCTCAAAAGGCAGACTTCAAGGGCCCGGAGATTGCCAAGACCCTGAATATGGCCAAGCAGGCAGTGGATATTATGGACGCCGACCTCCCGGACCACTCATACAGCGATTCTTCCAAAAACCCGAAGAGCCAACCGATCGTCGTCGCTACTCTTTTGGAGCTGAGTGCCGCTCGCGCTATCAACGATTTCGCTGGCAAGGACCAGGCCAAAGAAGTCATGGGCTACGTGCAGAAGCTTCTCGCAGTTGCCCCCAAGGGCAAGTACCAAAACGCCCCCACAGAAAAGACTCCCCGCATGGAGGTCAACCACTGGCTGCATGAGGCCATCACAGTCTATAATGGATTGCAACTGAGTCTTACGATCCATGGCCTCGCTGCTGACAGGGCACTTCACCGCGATGTGTCTTCTCGCCTCGACGAAGTGAAGAAGTCGCTGAAGGAGCTGCTCGAGGATCCCGCGCACCAGGACAAAGATACATCGTACTGGAACCTCGCTCGGGATCTGCTTCAAGGTTAGGTGTACGAAGTTTGGTGTTCTTCTTCGAGTCATGTTGATTCTAGGCCTACTAGCATGTGTATATTACTTTGACCCCGTCATATCTGGAGCAGACTGTATTTCATAAAATGGACTTTGATTTCCTGAAACCCGAAATTTCTGGGCTGCTTGCAACATTCACAACATAACGCGTGCTATCTTTTCAACCCGAAATGAAAATGGGAACGCTCAAGGGAAAATGCACTGTTCACTTGAAGGCATCCCTGAGAGGCTTTCAAGAGGACAGCTCCAGGGTGTTGTCATTGCTGATGCGACCCCGTGACGAAAGCGTAGTCTTGCTGCTGACGACTGCAGGACCGGAGACGGCGATCTTAAAAAAGTCAGTAATGTTCTCACACTCAGACCAATGATTGAAGATATGATATCTTACCTGGCCCTCGGGGATGCTGTCGGACACATTCGCCTCAGACATGCCAGTCAGAGTGACCTCGATGCTGCTGAGAGGAGATCCAAAGTGGCTTGGACCGGTGAGGCATCGGTAATCAAAGACATTAGTTTGGGCGATAGCACCGGCAATGCCAGGTCCAGTGAGCGCATAGACCACGCGAGCCCCAGTGTAGACCCGAAGGTCGGTCAACTGCTCCGAGCTGAGGCGAGCTGAGGCATCACCATCAGCACGATGCGAAATGCATAGCAAGCGGAGTTTATCCAACGAGAGCTCGGCAGTCGGGCCAATTCGGGCCAGCTGGCTGAAGATGTTCTTGGATGGCATGTTTCCGGCTTCCAGAGTCCGGCTTTGCACCCACCGACCAAGAGAAGAAATGGGCCCGGTATGCGGCTTCATAACTCGATCATGGTAATCCGACATAGTGCGTGACGACGCAATGATGACTGTCGGAGACACACCCATCGTAGCCAATGCAAAATCCACCTTCTCGCCCGCAACAGAATTCAAAGCAACAGAGGCATTGCAAAACAAGGCATTCATGACTTGCAACAGAGGGTATGACCGCGCGAGAGAATCAATCGAGAGGACAAGATCAGATGGGGAGAAACGTTGGGTGCGAGGCAGTGCAGAGTTCAAGGCGGCAATTGCAGACACAAGGTTCTAAAATTTTGTTAAGATCTGGACGTATGGAAACGGACTTCTTTCCTTACATCCGATTGGAAATCAATGAACTCCCCAGCCTGCGAGGATGACGGCCAGACAGTACTCAAACCAGGCGGCGGGGTGTTGGGGTCGTATTCAGGGACCGTCAGGCTCGTCAAGTCCTTTTGCTCTTCAACAAGCTCGTGCCAGACGGAAACGTTCAAGTCGCCTTTGACGCCCTCGGGGACCTCATGCCAGTCCATGTGCCGGTTGCCATACTTTGCGACCCAGAGAACGAGCGACAGCTGCTTGTTCTCTTTGGTCACCAGAGAGAGATCGAGTGATCCGGCCTCGGCAATGAGAGCGTCGGCCTGAGCATGCTGCAGGTGAGCTGACAGAGTCTCAGCTGGGAGGTTATGGGGCACAATGATCGTCTTGAAACCGTAGAAGGCGCCAGCTACCGAATATTAGCACACAATTCTGATCGCAGACAACGATTTCCGTACCAAAAATAGCAGTCAGCAATTCAACGGAGTCGGTCAGGCAGATGGCGACGGTCTTTACTTCGGATTTCTGAAGATGCCGGCCGATGACATTGAGTTCCTGGGTGACCTGGCTCAGCGAGTGCTCGATGGCCTGCTTGCCCAAAACAGTGTAGATTTTGCCTTGTTCTCCTGCGACCGTTCCATCGGGATTAAGTGACCCGCGCAGAGCAGCCTTCCAGATATCACGCAGATCACCGCGTCTTCCGGCTGTCCACTTGGGTGCTCCGGTGTCTTTGACATTCAATCCGAGGCGTAGAGGGAAGCCATGAGGGGTCTCCAGGCTGCGGTAGGTTGCAGATTCACCTTTTTGTCGAATAGGGGACCCTGTGGACTGGCGAGCAAGTAGAAATGGGTGCACATCCGGGTCTTGAGACGAGCTGACGGAGTAAACGACGAAGGCAGCAATGATGCCGGCGAAGATGGTGGTGTAGATGTTCCAGTCGGCAACCAGACCATCCAAAGCAGCATCAATCTGCTGCAGAATGGAAGATTGGTCTGCCATTGTGAGAGATCTGATAGTAATCCGTTAAAAAAAGTGTCAACAATGATCCCCAAACTATGACGTTGAGGGGTTCCGCGGCACCGGTGCTCGGGTCAACAGTAGGGCCGGCGTCTAAATTCGACGCGCCAGCGGCGTCTGTTTCTCGGTCCCAGCCTCATAACATCTCCTGAGCAATGACCACTTGACCAGTCCCCTCCTGGCAGTTTCATTGCTGCTGTGATTGACTCGTCCTCAATTCGACCAAAGGTAAGTGCTCTCCGTTTCCGTTCATTCAGGTAAGTCCACGCCCCTGCACTGCGATGGACAATTCATTGATCCCAACTCTCAGTTTTACTTTTCGCCTTGGCTTCTCTGCCTCTCACTCGTCCCTTGTTTACTGTGCATGATAAATGGCTACGCAAGCTGCTCCCTCGACTCCCAAAGCTGCAGCAATCGCGGCTCCTGCCTCGGAAGGGTCTGGTACACCGGGCAAATGGCGTCATCCACAACTCAATGAGATTGTGAGGCGTCAGAATGCCGCGACATTCGGCGACAAGGATGTTAAGAGGTTACTATGGAACGGAGCTGCTTTGGTGACGACTTGGCTCTTTGGGAACACCTTCAAAACCTAGTAAGTCGCGAGACGCTGCCGACCATGTCCAGCGTACTGACGAGTTTCCCTACAGCGCACGTCTCATTTTCGAGACCAAACCCTTCTACCACGAGCTTTCACTCCTACTACTCCAGCTCTTCTTCGCCTTGAATATTTTCCTGGCTCTCTACCCTCTCTACAGACCCAAGGACGACCTTTCGGACATTCCCCTTACCCCCACCCAGCGTGCTCTGTTGGGCCTGGACCCTACTGCTACACCACCCGCCACCCCCGGAACCACATATGTCACCCCTCCGAGATACCGAATGTCCACTTCACGCAAGGCCAGCCCTGCAAGCCGACAGACTTCTCCAATGTCTGCGACCCCGACCCTTTCCGAGCGACTGGTTTCCTCAGGACCCTCGTTCTCGCCCGCGTCTAGCCCGCTGTTCCACAAAGCAGTCGCAAATGGAGGCAGAGACACCGGCCGGAGACAGAGCTTTGGGTCATCGTCACCTCTTGGTCGGAGCAATTCATTTGGGGAGTCCAGCATTGGACCTAGCACCCCTTCTCCACTAGGTGGCAAGCGAGCGAGTCTGGGAGTGAGCAACCGGTGGCTGTATGAGAGAAGTCGACGACTCTCTGCTAGCAATGGGGCTCATTGATTTTCTTTTTCTGTATCCAATACTGGGCTGGGCGGCATGGAGTTTGTAGCATACGGTTTCTGAGCGATTTCTTCATAATGAACTGGAAGAATATCCAAATTATCCTGATTCTAAAATAGCAGCTTGAAAAGATCGGGCTGAAAGAAAGTCAAAAGGTGTCAAAACGTAGTGTACCTGGTGGCGGCTCGGCAGATCCTCTCAAAGGTCGTGTTCCGGCCAAGACTCCGCATCAGGGACGAACCGCAACACCACACTTGGTTCTGACAACACGCTTCCTGAGCCATCTTGGGCTATTCTGCCGACATACTGCATGACGCCCGTGCTGTGAGCGACTGCTCTCTTCAGCAATGGGGGCCTCGGAGTCAAAGTTGGTATTCAAGCAGGGCATCTTCCGCCTCTCCGAAGAGAAGGAGATCCCCGCTGACGACCCGTACTGGACGCGTGTATGTCAATGAACACAGGATGTGTTCGATATGACGAGCAAGGATCACTGAAACTGACCTGCTTTACAGTTCTGGGAACTCCCTGAATCCTCCGAGGACATCTTCAGCTTGTTCACGCCCGCCGACATTCGACGAACGCGCGACCATGCCTTTTCCAACTTTGAAACGCTGTTACTGTCGGTCTCATCGCGACTGATAGTCCTTAAGAACCACCCCTCATTTCCCGACCCTGATCTAGCTCCCGATCGTGATGTGCTCAACTGCATTCGCATCCTCACCCGTCTCCTGCCCTTTGTCTACGAAGCCGAACACCTTGAAGACTGGGAAGAGAAATTCTTCTGGACTCGTCGCAAGAAGAAGACCAGACAGGCACAGATTGCTGGCGAGGTTCTCTTTGATGACTCACAAGCGGAAGGCCTGCAAGGCTCCTCACCTCGAGGGGAAGAGTACGAGGATGTGAAACCTCTTGGCGAAGAGCTGATTGACACTCTTCTCGATCTACTCTTCTTCGCTGACTTCACTATTCCAATGCTTCCTACCGCGAAGAGCAAGATTTCGTACTCTATTTGGCAGAGTGGTGTGGGCTGCAACACGGCCATGGGATCAAACAAGACATTGGAGAATAATCGATGCGAGATTGTGCGCCTGTTGTTGACTATGACAGGCAAGGCTATGTACTTACCATCCAGTGAGTGTATCTGCTATAAATTTGGGTGTGGTGGTAACGGCTGACCGTCATAAGATACCCTTCCTGTGCAAGGTGTCAGGGCTATTACCTATATCACCACGTGCCAGGACAAGCAGGCCGTCCTAACGCTTCTATGCTCCCTTCTCAATACGGTACGCTTATTGAAGACTCATTGCTTGGCTGTAACTGACGTGAGAATAGGCTATGAAATATAACCCCGCTACTTGGAGGGTTCCATACGACCATGTTGTGTGGAAAGATCCCAAGCAGATCCTGGTGATATACTGCTTGCAGTTCCTCCTCGTTCTGCTCTTATACCCTATTCCAGAGGATGGTCGCGGAGCTCCGCCAAAAAACTACTACCGCCACTACTTTGGGAGACTTCATCGGCCGCAGGACTTCCAGTTCCTTGTGGATGGCATGACAAGAATCTTGAACCAGCCTGTATGTGACGCGCGTACTTTTGATATACGCCGTTGTTAATAAGAAACAGATGCAAGCCACAAATTCCTATCTCCCGGGAAGTCAAAGATCGGTGAAATGGGCACCCGAGATCCTCATCCTCTTTTGGGAGACCTTGCAATGCAACAAGCGGTTCCGGTCATTTATCATTGATTCCAACCGCTCCCACGATTTCGTGATTCTTTGCATATTCTACGCGATGGAGTACAGAACGGATCCATCCAAGCAAGGCGTGGTCCGGATGTGCATTTTCATTCTTCAAACTATGAGTGCAGAGCCTACTTTTGGCAAAAGCCTGAACATGAGTTTCGAGGCACAGGAAACCCTGCCTCAGTCTATTAGACTACTAAAGTTCCGGGGCTCGTATGCCGACTATCTCATCATGGTTCGTTTACCTGTTCTATTGGACACAAAGTGCTATCGCTAACGTAACCAGTCGGTTCACACCCTCATGGCTACCAGCAAAGGTAATCTCGATACTGTCTATCCCGCTCTTCTTATTGTTCTCAACAATATCGCCCCCTACATCAAACATATCTCCCCGAGCGCCTGTTCCAAGGTCATGCAACTCTTCTCCTCGATGTCTGCACCCAGCTTTCTACTGGCCAATGAGACGAATCACACCCTTCTTGCTTCGCTGCTTGACGTTGTCAATGCAATCCTCGAGCACAACTTCACGGAAAACCCGTACCTGGTTTACGCAGTCTTGAAGTACAAAGAACGATTCGAGGCTGTCCGGGCGTTTACTCTCGAAAGTGGCCAGCAGGAGATTGAGCGCCAGAAAGAGAAGCAGAAGGCAGGAGATACAGCAGGGGATATTACCACCAGCCCAACACTTTCGCACTCGGAAGACGATCTTCACGCTCCCTCGGGCGCTCGATCGTCTCTGACTCGGATTCCAGAAGAGAACAGCGCCTTTGCGATTGGCGAGGATGATTCCGATGATGAGGGAGGACATGAAGGACAGAACACTCCGTCTCAATCGTCTCCGTCGGCTCAAACCTCACGCCGGCCCTCCGTTGCCTCTACGGCCGATGAGAGCATCTCTCAGGTCCGGGGGATGTCCGAAAAGGCACGTGGCAAGATGCCTGCTGGAAGACCATCTTTCTCGCGCCAGAACAGCATGACCAGCCAGACCAGCATGTCTATGTCTGCTTTGTTCACAACATCCTCTACCGGCTTCATGCCAACTGTTGCTTGGGTAAGTTTTTGATCGTTGTAAAGAAGGCATCCGTACTCACTCAATCTTCCCAGCTTGAATCTTGGCTTCCGGAGCTTCCTCTGCATACGATCCTCACCATCATCTCCGCCATCGCACCCCACATCCCCGGGGCGGCACTCCAACCCACATCTAGCCCTGAGGCTCGTACCTTGATCAACAACCTTCCATCCTTCTCTGAAGAACCCCAGATCAAGAGCATCACGTCGGAGCCTACCCCGATCCGTGCCCAGTCCTTTGAATGGTCGGCACTGTCGATGGGTTGGTACGAGTCGCTTCTTTGGGGATTCATCTTCTCCAGTGAAATGGTCGTCGGCTCCGCTGCGAGTGCGACGCCAGGCACCGTTGGTGTTTGGAATGGAACCAGCATCCGGCTCTTTAGGGTACAGGAGGCAGCCGCTCAGGGTCCCACGTTGTTGGCCCCGAAGGGCGCTGTAGATGCGGTCGGTAGCAACCTGGTACAGCGCATTGGGAACCTCAGCCTTCGAGGCCGCAACTCGATTTCCCAGGAGGCTGGACAATCCCCGAGTGTGAGGGAGGTTTAGGATGATGTGATCAACATCAATGTACATAAAATGATATGAATTGTTCTCCGAATGACCATTTCTACACTATGTCGATATCTGAAAGGCATGGAAATTGAAGTAGTATGGCATGTGTCAACTGTAATTGTAGACCTCCAATGGATGGCTCGAATCGACGATTTGTATGAGCGCACTCGAACACGTGCGAACGCGCCGCGTTCCCGAAACCTGCTTTGTCAGCCTTCAACCCCTTCACAGTTGAACTCACTCGGACTGGATATTACATCTTTACCGGCGTCAATCCATTCGGTTTAGTCGGAGCTATGGTTTCTGCGCTTTTGCTGCTCACAGCCGTGGTCGTGGGTCTGTTGGCCGGCCCGGACCCCGTTATAGGCGCGCTCACCTCGAGCTTACAGAGTATCTTGAAAAACACCCACGGCAGCAAAGAGTATGAATATCCCACCGATATCACAAGGGACATCTATCCGGTGAGTGAACTTCTGATCCTTTTCACCTTCAGTGGTCGGGGGGGAGGGGGGGCCTCGGGAGCTGTGGCTAACGTCATATTTAGATTCCCGTACACTCTCATAAGTAAGAACCCCTGCGCCCTTCTACGCATTGGATTCCCTGGGCGATTCTAACTGTCGAACAGTGACTACTGGAGAGATGAACCTTTCTATACCGGTATGTTCCAAGCTACATAGAGACCGGACCCCTGCTAATAAAGCCCTTAGGTCTGTCAAAGGGCTGCACGTCCACTGAAGCCGACGTTTGGCTGTATAATGGTACCCTCTATGTTCGTTTCGCTGCACGTTTTATTCCCGTAATTATGTGCCAATTGAACTAATTGATTCAGGTTGGACACGATCAATCTGCTCTGACAGAGGAGCGGACTCTCGAGGCCCTCTACATCAACCCGATTTTGGACGTTTTGGATCGCCAGAACCCCGACAGCCCCTTTGTGACAGAGCCCACCAAGAAGTAAGTACTTCGACATTGACTACCGCTTCAATGCTGATAGCGGTGGAAACAGCGGTGTCTGGGATACGACCCCCGATCAAACACTCTACTTTTTCATCGACGTGAAGACTTCTGGTCCCGAGACCTTCAAGGCCGTCATTGAAGCCCTGAAGCCCCTTCGTGAGAAGGGCTATTTGACCACTCTCAAGGGAGGTAGAACCATGACGAATGGCGCTGTCACCATCATCGGCACGGGCGAAACCCCACTCGACATGGTCGCGCCCGTCAAGGATCGTGACTATTTCTTTGATGCGCCTCTTGCCGATCTCAATGATCGCAAATATAAAGATATTACGGGACTGGTCTCTCCTATCGCGTCTACAGACTTTGCCGCCGCGGTGGGAAAAATCACCGTCGACACTGACCCTATCCTCTCAGAGGACCAGCTCAAGGCTCTCCGTGATCAAATCGCCACGGCTGAGAAGCGCGGAATTGGTGCGAGATATTGGAACACGCCCGTCTGGCCCATCCGGCAGCGTAACCTCGTTTGGAGGACGCTTCTGCGCGAGGGAGTTACTCTCCTTAATGCGGATGATCTGGATGCAGTGACTGCAGAGTTCTAATGGTGTGATATGTAGTACTGTGGGGGTATTCCTCATCTACTTGTATGATTCCCGATGGTTGATTTCGAAATAGATTCAATTGATTGAATAAAATATCAAGCAGTGCATATCTTGCAGGTAACCCTTATGGTATCCTCTGACCGATTGCAGTTGAAATCGCCAGTCCTCCGAAACTCCAGTCCCAAATGCAAGCCCAGGCCGTGGCATAGAGTCAACTCAAGGTTGCATCTTCATTCGCTTCGGAGACACTGGCGACACTTGTGAGGCGACAGTTTGCCCTCAACGTAGGCGATCTCTCGAGCCGAGCAGCGTTCATCCTCTTTATTGATGTGTTGCTGGCACTTGATAAACTCACCTCCTGTTTGGTGTCCGCACGAGTATCTGATCTGCATAATAGTACAGCGCCGAGGCAAGCTTTTGTCGATGGCTATCGACGTATTCGATATCAGTCTCGGTATGGGTACTATAGCGTGACACCTACTTTGATGGGATGAGATGATCATTGGTGGAATTGGAGGCAGGTTTCCTGGGAAGATGCTTCTCTGGTCTCTTATGTCAGTAACAAGGCACCGACTTCAACGTGTTGCTCATCGGCTAGGTGGGGAACTCTACGGTGTGAGGGACACTTACCTGTTCGAGCTTTATTTCGGTTCGGTTGAAAGCAGAGTAGTGTTCAGGAAGAAAGCAGGTGAGGCTTGGGGGTGGGCGTCGCAAGTCAAGAAGTGACCGTCAACGCTGGGAGTGCAGTTACCGGGTGAGCACTTACCTTACGAGCCCTTTCGCAGGCTGAGCATCAATAAGTTCAATTTGAAGACAACTTGAATGCCATACGTCTGTTGGCCTGAAGGTCATGGTTGTGGCTATTCTTGTTCTGATGTTCCGGAAGCTCAAATCGGCCGCGATGCCGATTGCGATGAACCGTAGGGCAGCCATCAGCACGACTTGCCATCCATCGCCAGACGACATCGGTGCTCTGGAGAAGCCTGTTATTAGGGCACAGGCTGACATGGAAATGCTAGAGCTTTCTACATTCCTAGGGCCCGGCTTACCGGAGATCGACAAAATGCCGCCGCTGCACTTTCACATCAAAAGACGTCGTTGGGCCGAGTCCTGATTTTGTATATTATTAAGATACGTGAAATATTAAACCGTAACAAGTGGCCAAGGTCTTGGATTTACAACCATGATAAAGAAGTTTGTTTTCTTCCTAATCGAGATCTTGATTATGTATCTTTAGGGCTGATATAGGTACTTAGGTACCTTATCTACTACGTGTGTAGAAGGACTCTCTCCCGCAACCATCAGTCGTCAACCCTCCAAGTGAGAGGATTTTAGTTCAGATTGCTGCCCATATACCCCATTTGATTATTTCACCTTTGAAGTGCAGACACAATCCCTTGCTTCAGTCACTGCAGTCACTAACTGGTACCTGGCACGTGATCCGCAACGACATGGGCAATGCGACGAAATGCGGCTCCACAACTATTCAGTTCAACATCCCCCAAAGCCTCCTCTCATTGGTTGCGTGAGAACAATGGCATCGGACGGGGACCTGGGAGATCTCTTGGCCAAGGCCCTCCCCTTCGGGGCCGAGCTCACTGTCCGCCATGTCTCATCCACTCCCGCCCCCTCGCCAGCTCTCTTTGCTGCTCCTCCCGGTCGGGAACCGGAGCAAACATTCCTTGAAAGTCACTTTTTGTCGGCCTCAATTGACTCCCCGAAACATGACGGGACAGAGATCATTGTCTTCGGGATGGAGGTTCTGGTGTATACCACGGCCTACTTGACCACCATCTTTGTCTCCAAGGCCGACTCGACCGGATTTCTTCACCTACTCCAGCTGCCCCAGAAAGTATCGGTTCTGAGGCTGATCTCAAACACGTTTTTATCATATTTGGCACGCAAACATCAACGCCCCGGTGTACGCCTGGTCGTGTCCTTGTTTGCGCGAGCCCAGAACCAGTACCTGTTCCCGGGTAGTATCGAAAATGCCGAAAAGCACGTCCTCGATGACCGGGGTCTGATCAAATGGTGGTGTCGTGCCGTGGATCCAATTATCCGCGAGTATGAGCCTGAATCAGTCTCAAAAGACCCGAAGCTTCTGAACCAGACAGTCGAGGCGACCCAGGCTTCCGCGACCGCGTACTTGATCGTTCCGGGTTGTGATCGCTTCGAGACACGCAACTTTTTCCCTGCCACGGCCAAATCCGATGCGCAGGGTCACCCGCGATGGCTCAACGGCTATCCTCTTCAACAGATATGCCATGACCCCTCAGCTCCACCGCGCTGCTTGGTTCCCCGTCTCCCGGATGACCCCAAGACCCGGTTTCTAATTGACTTGGATGATGAACTTCCTGAGCCTGCAGAAGGGGACAATACAACGCCTGGCACCGGCCAATGGAAAAGTGTCAAGTCGTTGGATCAGTTTTGGGAAATGATGTCGTTCCGGCAGGAGTGCGCTGCCGGTCGGCTGGTAGGATTCCTCTGGCTGGTCATTAACCCACCGGGTCTGATGAACTCGACAACCATGGCTAGTCGGACTCGTGGCTCTACTGCCACAAAAGAGGCTGCCTCTCCGGTTGTCCCCGGCCAAGCTCAGTCGGAGGATGGGCCCGAGCAGCCCAAGGCGGAGCTATCATCAGAAGCCCGCGAGAAAACTGCGGAGAAGGAAAAGTCTGCAGAGCCTCAAGCGGAACCAGCGCCTTATTTCGATTGCCCGCCAACGGAGCCTGTTCCTTTTCCTGCATTTACAGAGACCAGCCCCTTCTACTGGCCCGAAGCCGTGCGAGGGAACGTCATTCTTAGCGAGGTCGATTACAAGAAGATGATGGATGGGATCTTGGATCATTTCTACGATGAAAACGACATTGTCGCCAGCACCAAAGCGTATGTTGACCAGGTCGCCATCCTCGCCGACGAACTTACTTGGGGCAAGCGGGTAGTCGGCACCCACATCCCACAGAGTACCTCGTCGGAGTCTGCGCCGGTCAACAATCTTCTCGATAACGGCTTGGTCCGTAAGCGAAAGAAGTCCGAGGGTGAGGGTAGCAAGGCAACCACCCAGGGAGGCTCAGCACAGCCGAGCGGGCTGGACGACACGCAAGCTGCTCCATCGCAGCCAGCGCCGGTCAACATGCTCAATGCCGGTCTCATTCGGAAGAAGAAGAAGAAGACATAATACATTGGAATTGGCATGGTATTGGGATTGGAGTCTTAAGGGGTTTTTTTTAGCATTGGGACAGGAATGAACGGAAACTTTAGTCTTAGAATACAACAACGATTTATGGATGTCAACCGACATTGTAGATATTGGATGAGTCTTAGAGACTCAACACGCATCTTTCTTCTCCCTCGCTAGACTACGGTGTTCTCTCGTCGTTACAGAATATTCGAATATCGATCAAGAATTCCGAGGCCCGAGTCCTCAAGACAGCGCTAGTCCCATATGCATGTCAACACTCAATTTACGTCACGAAACCCTACCCTATTGAGGTGACATACTACCGAAGCCCCCGGGGGAAAGGGGTTTTTTGGGTTGACAGATGGCCACGCTACCTTCCCAATTATGGGTCCAGAGGGGTACACCCGCCCTCTTGAACCCTCGAACCAGGAACCAGGCACCAGAGACCAACACAATAACCACGCACCAGCGCGGCGACACAAGGCATCTGAGAAGAAAGTGAGACGGGGGGCAACACGCAGCTTGATCAAGTTCCGTGCATCACTCTTCGTGTGCAGAGCCTCCGAGACCTCAAACGAGGACACGCAACCAAGAGGCGGTGCGCCGGCAAAACCGAAATCCACTCCGCAATATCCGAGCTGCGCTCTGGGGCCACAACCCACCAAGTCCCGGCTCGAATTCCTAGAATGTTCTTGTTCGTGTTACTCACCTGCGACCTATGCTAGAGCCGACCTCGCATCTCCTTGCACGAGTGCCCGTCGGGCATGGCGCCATGTCTGCATCTGCGGTGGCGGGCTGGATCGGACTGATCTGGTATCTCACCGTGTTGCTGGTGTGTGCTCTGGGCTACGTTCAGATGTACGTATGGAGGATCAATTCGCGACTGTGCTTGGTACAGTGTCTTTGAACACGGTTTTTGTGGCTGACCAGATTTCTTGAACCTCAGATGGAGATATTTTTCGCGACAGCCGCGCCGCTCCCGGTTGGCCTCCGCCGCGGACGCTCCCCATGTCACTGCCATTCGACCTGTGAAGGGCCTCGAGCCTCATCTCTACGACTGCCTCGCCGCTACATTTCGTCAAGACTACCCGCGCGACAAGCTGACGATTTGCCTGTGTGTGTCTACGCGTGATGACCCGGCCCACCCGACCCTCCGCAAGCTGATCGCCGATTTCCCCGACGTTGATGCGCGATTGTACGTGGAAGATGACGATCCGTTGTTGCAGGGTGGCGGCCCCGATTCATACGCGCTTGGTCCAAACCCCAAAATCCGAAACATGAGCCGGGCATACCGCGAAGCCAAAGGGGATATCATTTGGATCATTGATTGCAATGTCTGGGTTGGAAAGGGAGTGTGTGCCCGCATGGTGGACAGGCTCTGTGGATCAGGGACGACACCCGGCAAGAAGTACAAGTTCGTGCATCATCTGCCTGTAGCTGTCGACGTGACGGGCGAGAGCAACCGGCAAGCAGAGCGCCAGGCCCTCTTGGACGACAATCCTGAAGCTACGGTTCCCAGGGAAGCAGACTTCTCGTTGACATCCAACCGCCCGGAAGACGGTCTGGCAAACATGCTTGCTCATGGGGGAGGACGTCTTGAAGAGCTGTTCCTTTCCTCGTCCCACGCAAAGATGTACACTGCCATCAACACGGTTCTCATCGCCCCTTGTATCGTAGGAAAGTCCAACATGTTCCGTCGTTCCCACTTGGACTCCCTCACGGCTCCACCTCCAGGCGAACCCAATCCACGCCTTCCCGGGATCGATTTCTTCTCCGATAACATCTGCGAGGACCACTTGATTGGCGATCTTTTATGGAGGAAGAAAGTACCCGAAGAGAAGGTATCCGGCGAGCGCTGGGGCAAACATGCTATGGTCTTTGGGGATCTGGCCATCCAGCCCGTGGCCAACATGAGCGTGCGAGGGTACATTGCGCGTCGTGTACGGTGGCTCCGTGTTCGCAAGTTTACCGTTCTTCTGGCAACCCTCGTTGAGCCCGGTACAGAGTCCTTTGTGTGCTCCATTTACGGTGCTTGGGGTGTCACCACTGCCTTGGCGCCATACCTTGAACAAAAGGGCGTGTCTTTCGCCTCCACTCTCGCAACTTGGACTTCCTTCCTTGCATTGTTTGTGCTCAGCATGGCGTTCTGGATCCTTATCGACTGGACATTGTATATCAAACTGCATTCGGCAAAAGCTATTGAGCTTGAAGAAGACACCCCGATCTTCGCTCGGCCCACTCGTCGTTCATTGTCTCAGACCACGCGCCGCCCCTTCCAACAGTGGTTCACGGCATGGTTGGGTCGCGAACTTTTGGCCCTCCCCATTTGGCTCTCGGCTGTCTACGGCGGCGTAACAGTTGTATGGCGAGACCGACGGTTCAAGGTCGGCTTTGATGCCAAGGTTCGGGAGATTGACCCCGAGAATACCGAAGGCTCGTACTCCACTGGCTCTGTGGTGGACTGGTTTCCTGTGACACCACAGAATACTAACAGGAAGTTAGATAAAGTGCGGCGTGATTGATGAGCTGGTGGCAACCCCTGGCCAACGTTGTGTATATTATTACCCCCACGAAATGGATTTTTCGGATGAATATAATGTCTTAAATTCATGAAATGTGGCCAAATGCTTTGTCTATCTAAAACTTTTATCATGTTTCCATCACTTTGTTCTCACAATCCCCTATGCCGAGCCCTCGCCCTCATTAGCACCACTCTCCAGGCCAGCCGCTTTCTCTGATGACAGTAGCCACTCAACAACCTGTCTGCCCGCAGACATTTCCCCAGTCTGTTGCTGGTTCTCACCCTGGCCCTCACCTTCGTTCTCGCCCTCACCAATGGTCATCTCGATCTCCTGTGTCTGGTCTTCATCCTCGTTGACTTCCTCCGCAGAGGCAGACCAGGCAGCCCGCTCAGCGAGGAACACGGCATCGTGACCAGCATCGTTCTTGACAGTAACATCAGCACCAGACTCAACAAGAGCCTTGACACATTCCAGGTGCGTGTTCAGTGCAGCCCAGTGCAGCGGCGTGTTGCCAGAGTGGTTACGGTGATTGACAATCGCAGCACGCTCGGCAGCGTCCAAGTCGGAGAGTTTTTGGAGAAGAACGTTGAGGATTTCTTGAAATTTGTCAGTTGATACATTCAAGAGCCAGCGGTATAGCGAAAGGTAGAGAAATCAAGTTTTGACCTACCGATGTTGCCATTTGCGGCCGGGAAGTGCAACACACAGGAGCCTGTGCCGCCTTCGCTCTCTTCTTCCATATCGATGGCAGATGCGATGATGTGGGACTCGGGGCAGCTGTGCTGCGACGCCAAAGTGGTGATGTCGGCCTTCAGAGCCTCGAGATCACCAGCCCGGGCATCGTAGATGAGATCATCAATTGCCTCGAAAGAAAGTGCGACGGGCACCGTCGGCTTGGGCTTTGGTGCTGAGACAGACATCTTGCTCGGATCAATATTAATGTGTGCTCGTGGCAAGCTTGAGGTTCTCCAACGGCAATTATTTTCACGCCCGGTGGAGAATTTGATATGTGCTGGTGGGGTGTCAGTCGATGTATTCTGAAAGTTTTTGAAGAAGCCAAAACAACGAATAAAATGGCCCAATAATGTTTGAATCAAATGAGGTGATTTATCCACTCTCCACAACCGATTGAAGGTTAACAACTCGAAGATTTGCATGAGGCGTTGATAAGCGCATGGATAGTGATGCAATTTCAGCCCCTCAAGAATGAAGCAGGCGTGAGTTTCATGTACAATCGAAAATAAAATGACTGAATAAGAGGATTCAACCCCCAAAAAAGGCTTACCTTTGCGTCTCTTTGACAGGCGTAGATTCTTGCAGCGTCGAAGTTGCTCTCGCCGAAGAAACTTTGATATCGCAGGTCATGTGACACGATGGTGGGGTTCACCAGAATCTACACTTTTTATACTTCACGTATCGTTTAGAACTCAATGTACAACGTCAGTTGCTTGATTGCTCGTAGCTAATAGTACAGGTGCTGTGAGGAAGATAGAGGTTGGCAGATGAAAGCCCCTCTATACAACATGCTAGAAGAAACCGCAAGAAAAATAGCCACAAACGCCCCGAATCCCACACCCGGTGTGGGTGGTATCACAAATATTCAGCATGCAAATGGTCATCAGTATGCGACAGCCAGGGAGAAGATCGCCGGTACATGGCTGGGTCGTTTTAGTCCTCCCAGGTTCAATCAATCCCGCAACCATGCCCTCCGCTTCTCCTCTTTCTTCTCCCGGCGCTTCTCTTTGAACATCTTCAGTTCCTTCTTGGTGAGCTTCTTGGCGCTGCGCTCGGCCCGGAGACTCCGACCATCATGAGCATTAGCCGCGGCATCGACGTCAAAGAAAGCGTTCAACTGTCGCCGTGATTTGTTCTCGTCGTTGTGATTCTCCGGGTTGATCGAGTCTGCTTGCCAGCGCCCCGTAAACCGGTTGAAGGTACCGGTGGCGGCGTACGCGGCTGCCGGATCGATCGCCGCGCCGTTTACGTCTTCTGCTTGCTCTTCGTACAGCTGTGCATATGGTGCGGTTGGGTCGTAGTCGCCGTGGATGGCGGGGTTGTAACCACCAAGCACAGGAGCTTTCTTCTTCGGGGGTTCTTCGGTGGTGATCTCTTCGGTGCCTGGTGCGGCGGCGGTGGGCACGCGAGGGTTGTCCCACTGAGAAAGTCCGGTGAAGCGGTTGTAGAAATAGAATGCGTTGGCATTGGCGTCCCACACAGGCTCCCATCCATCGTCATCCACCGGGCCTGGGGGTGCTTCATCGGGCAGTGGTGGAGGGATCTCGTCGGGCAAAGGCGGTGCGGCTGTATCTTCTTCTTCGGCTTCCTCCGCTTGTTTTCCTTGGGTTTCTTGTCCCTCGGTTTCGAGCTGTTCTTTCTCTGTTGGAAACTCAGCTTGAGCTTCGGACGGGGCGTGCGGCGACTCAGGTGCAGATGAGGAGTCTACGCGCTGCTCTGCAGCAGGCGCAGAAGGGTGCGATGGATCGGACATTCCGGCGACTGGTCCTGCTGCAACAGCCAAATTAAATCTCGACGGGGAGAGCGTCACAGATCGTCAGCACATCTCAGTCTGGGGGATCGAAGCAAAGCGCGATTGATCCACTACGGCTGCCCGCAGAACTTCACCGCCTATGCCTATTTGAGACTAGCGGCATCTGGTACAAATTGAGTCTCAAATGAGAGGTCAAGTAGACTACATTATCTTTGACCTTGGAACTTGCGGACTGTTATGGGTACAAATCAGGGAAATTCCTGTGACTAGCTCATAATCCACAGTTTAAAAGTTGTCGGCATGCGAATATCCGCTGCCATGCAATGGACCAAAGCCATCCTGACTGATGCGGTAGGTAACGACGGGCAGCACTAAAAATTCGATGACAATAAAATTCAACACACTGGCTGTTTCATACAAGTCCAAATACTTATTTTTGTTCCCAATATTGTACCTGCATATTCAATGTGAATGGCGGTGACGATGGAGTGAGACTGTACTTCCACGTCCGGGAGCAAAATATATACATAAACCACCTGGGCAGCAGAAGAGAAACTCTGATAACTACAGAGAAGTTGAGTTCAAACTCTATTTTAGCAGCTCATTTACCAGAACTGTCGTATGGCCCGAAATATGCATTTCATCATCTCCAGGGCTACCAAGCCTGTGCGTCTTTTGATCACCGTGCCTTTTCCACAATAGAGGCCGATATCGTCATATATGAAGTTTGATTACTGCCCTGCTGATTTGTTCGAGGGTCACGGGTTTGTGATTACGGGAATGTATGCAAGGGCCAGTAGGTGGTCCGCATGGGACCTCCTGGACTATGAACTTGCGGGCTATTATCTGTGTACCTTGGACATGCGATCCAGTCACATAATGGAACAGGCAGTGAATATTCAGGATTTAGACAGTGCAAAATGCCCCTGCGGATTCGCAATTGTTCAGTGTTCCGAGGTTGAGTGAGTCCACCCACCGTCCTGATGGATTGAAATGTCAACATTGATGACATCAATGTATATTAAATTATTATCCACGTAAGTGCTCTGAATAACAGTCTGGAATCATTGTATCACATGTTAAGGTACATATGTAATTGGTGGGTGGGAATCTAGATAGCTGGTGAAACCCGTGGAAGAGAAAATTAGCCATCAATCAAGGAATATATATCATGTTTACCCAGAGTCCCTCCACCATCCTCAACCCTTTGGTGTGAAAATCACCAAACTGATAGAAAAATAGTCATAATACTAGATATTCAAAAGCAATCAAGGCTTAGTGTAGAATTTGATGTATTGTTATTGAAGGCGATCGAAAAGAGTCGCATTGCTGTATTGCGTCATGTTGTTTATTACCCGGGCATTCAACAATGGCGATCGAAAGACGATCCCCTATGACCACAAATATACACAAAGTAAATGCAATGTCAAACATAACGCGTTACAAAATTTTATTAGGACGATTAACTGCCTTTCCATACAAGTGGCATCGAGCGCGATGAGCTAGTCACATGCATCTTTGCAACCAACTACTGCACACCTGGGGAAACTCCTTACTAGTGGCCCACTGGCTCATCCTACAACGGTGAAGACCAAAATTTCCTTGCAACATGAACTGTGTCCATTGCAACTACTCCATCTACTTTACCAACAAACAAAGAAGAGCCTTTTCAATACCAATGATTCAGGACCCAAAAGAAATTGCGATGACCATCAAAGGCATTGTAAAGTGTCTCGACCATTCGAGATTGCACGTATCTTCCAGCTTAACATGAAACAGGGTACAGCGTCACGAACGTACCAAGTAGGGATAATAAGATGAAAGGGGCGGTGGGTTGCTTGGCTGATGGGGGAGGGAGAGTGCCTCGGGATATGGACTTGGGTATGAGCCCAAAGGAGGGAATCAGATGTTGCAACCGGGATTAGTTAGGGTATGTTCTGGGCAGTGAAACCTCGGCCGGAAGCAAGATTGGCATTGCTGGTAGAGCCAGGCTCACATAATCCGATCGGAGAGATCTGAAGCATCATGGATGACTGTTACGATGTCTAATTCTTTCTCGTGGACTAAGGGCGGAAACAATGAAGGGAGAGCGCGGGAGGCCTCTGATTCACGGGCTTCGGGTTTCGCGCGCGATCCCTTGCGCGGATTAACCATGCGTCACCGACTCCACACAAAACAGCCGAGTCAGTCATGGGTAGAAGTGGTTTGGTAGGGCCGGTTACATGCCTTAATTCCCGGATGATGTAGGGTCAACAGCTCAATGATCGGCTCCCTACCGTGGTGGCTGGGGAAGAGCCGAATGACCCACTCTGGAACTACATGGCGTAAAGCTTAGGGTTTAGCGGCGGCAGAGTGCATTCATGCTGCTCGACCCGTCATGGAACCGTTGACGAATAGTCGTCCATCTCGATACTGCAGTTTGGATGCCGCGTTGATGGCTCTATACCTGAGAACAACCATACTCTCATACACCCACATGTAAACAATCGGGGTGGAGCCCGCAAAGGGAAGCCGGCAATACAACGAGAACGAGGCCAGGGCGCAGGAATGCCAGGGCAGATTACACAGTCGCGTGAAGAAAGTACCATGGGCTTGGTAGATCCATACCAGAAGGCCCCAGAAGGAGCGTTCTTTGGACGGCGAGCCCTGGGAAGTGGAGAGATCCCCCTTTCATTACCTTACAGGCCACATTCCGGGAAGAAGGGGAAGATTGTGTGGGCCAAAGAAGAAAACAGAGATCATACTTGGAGGAGGTGATCGAGAGAGCTCACATACCGCCACCCTGGTGTATATAAGCATGTTCATTCATCGCCCAAGATGTGATTCCTTCCAACCCGCCTCACTTTCTTTAATCTTCGCTTCTGAAGTACAGTCTTCTCTTTTCTGAAAACCTAACAACTCCGAGTCTCTCTCGTTCAAATCCAACCCCACACAATGCAGTTCACCCTCGCCACCGTTCTCGGCCTCGCTGCCACCGTCGCTGCCCTCCCCCCCCGTCGGCCCCTCGGCCGGTGGTTTTGGTAACGCCAACGGTGTTGGCAACAAGGGCAACACCATGGTCAAGTTCCCCGTTCCCGAGAGCATGACCGTCAAGCAGGCTCAGGCCAAGTGCGGTGACCAGGCTCAGCTCTCCTGCTGCAACAAGGCAGTCTACGCCGGTGACACCACCGATGTCAACTCCGGCATGCTCGGCGGTGCTCTGTCCAACCTGATCGGTTCCGGCTCCGGTGCTGACGGTCTCGGCCTGTTCGACCAGTGCTCCAAGCTGGACCTCCAGAGTAAGCTCCCTGTCTTCGACTGTCGTGATCCAATGCTAATAACCATCTTCAGTCCCAATCCTGATTGCCATCCCCATCCAGGATCTTGTCAACCAGAAGTGCAAGCAGAACATTGCTTGCTGCCAGAACTCCCCCTCATCCGCCAACTCGGATCTGATCGGCGTGGGCCTCCCCTGCGTTGCCCTCGGCTCCATCATCTAAGTGTTCTCCTTTTGTTTTCTGGCATTATGCGGGAAGCAATGGTCGCCACGCCGGCCTTCTTGGCCTTGGCTAGAACGCGAACTCGGACCGTTATCGATTCTCGGGGTGGATAGCAGGTGTTTGGCAATTGTTTTGAATAGTTAGGCGATGTTGTTCTCGAGCCCGTGTATCATTAACTGTGTCGTGTGGCACCCCTCGGAGAAAGAAGACTGTTTTGGTTTACGTGATGTTTGGCATGGTGCCCTTTTTGCTTCTTGCTGTGTGCTTTGGAACCGTGGTTTAGCTGCTGCCTATCCAGGTGTTCTTCGCATATATATTCTTTAATTCACTAGAGTTCACTTTGATTTAACTGCACGAGCCAATTTAGTCGACAATGTAGGATGAATGTATTGACAACATTTTCTTTGCAGTTGGAAAACCACTATCTACTTATATCAATCATCTCGGCTTCTTGTCTCAGCCCCTCCCTCGAAACTTCAAAGACCCTCCACTCTTCCATCCGTGGAAGCGCTGTTGCGCAAACCTTGTGTCTGTGTTCTGAAGTTCAAAATCCCATCGTATACCTTAGAGGCTTTTACGGAATCACCAGGACCTCGATTTCCATGTTCTTTGAGTGTTCAATTCATTACTCGATTGATTTCATTCTAGCCATAACTCGTTGGTAAACTCAGTCTATTTATACTCCGAAATCGTCCAGTCGTCACGAAATAGCCGTTCATGCATTCATTACCAGGGCCGTCCCAAGCCCCCGCCGGTCCACATCCCGATGTTTTTGCCTCCGCCGAGCCCATGAGCCTCCAGCCACTTTTCCTCCTCCCCATTAATCAGGGACTCTTCATCGGCAAGATCAGAGGCATCGATCCAACTAGGCGAGGAGCGGCCCCGCAAGTTTCTCGATGAACGAGACGCTCGTGGAAGCTTCCTAGACAAGCGCCTCCTCAGCATGCCTGTCTTGGACCGCTTGAGCTTCGACACAGCCTGCTTTTGCTCCGGAGCATGATCCCACTCCACCAGTGTCTTTGGCACGGAAATTTCTTTCCTTATTTTCTCATCCATCCACTCGACAGACTTTCGTCCCGTGTCTTTCTTTTCCGGATCAATTGGAGACTCCAGCTTCTTCGCCGGCGTATCAGTCGGCGACTTGGTCGTGTCCAGCTTATAGACAGGGTACTCGGGAATATCGGGCACCCTTGCTGTAAGGCACGTCCCAGCATCCAGTGCCTTGCCGTTGTCGAAGAGCGTTTGGAGGCTCAACTCGGCGGGACTGAGTTGCTTACGCCTTGGTGACTTGATGGGCGGGGTTGGCTCATGGGCTGAATAGTACATGCCTGTTGAGCCGAACGCGTTGCTTTCCGCTAGTGCAAGGGACGAGCCATTATGGGAGTTGGACTGGATCAGGTCGTTTGTTTCGTCGTCTAGACGCTGTGGCTTGGAGGTGCGGTGCTTGCGGGAGAACGTGTTGTCCCATATGCAGTGAGCGATGGATGAGATGAAGCCCATTGTTGTCAATAGTGGTGAGGGCACCTGAGTAAAGGTATAGGTAGAGTATTGGGAGAAATGAATTGGTGGGCTGAAGAGGGATTGTATAGTTGATAAACCAGTCTGGGGCAGATCGGGGCAAGGGGGTTCCAGAGCTGGAATTACTGCACCATGCGGGTCTAGACACCGCTGTACGAACTATACCGCTACTATATAGATCATGAGGGTTTAATGCTGAGCTAGTGACTTTTTGTGAAACATCCGATGGATCTAGTTTGGAGATCCAAAGTTTCGGGCTCATTTGTTTAATTATGATGAGACTACCTATCTACAGGCATGAAGACCTCAAAAATCTTGAATACTAACACCTATTATTGCAGGCCTTTCGACGGAGTTTCTACAGTGAGAGAATCACCCCCATAATTGTGGTACGAAACGATGACTAGACAGCCATGCGCCTGACGTCCTGCACTGCAACCACAGAAGCAAGAAGCACCCGAGCTCTTAGCTCGTGGTCTTACATGCGGTTTCTACTGCACGTCTGCGAGGTAGATCAAAACAAACCCAATCGCAAGAGCCGTGTTGAGGTAGCGGCTGCATTCCCCAGGCGATCTCCAAGGGCGTATGCAAGGACGTCTCCACACCCCTTGAACCTCGCGAGCGACTCGTGACGACGTAATTGATCTCGCCAGCCTCCAGCTTTCAAACATAGAGGCATGCACGGGTCACAGAATATTCTCAATTCGCATTGTGGATTAGGAATGTCTTGGGTGAGCCGCCGAAATCTGCAGCGCAGGAAGCCCAAACCCTAAGAATGTAGCCGCGTTGGAAAAATGCCGCGTATTGACCCGACCACTCCGAGCCCCTTGGAGAGAAGCGGTGTCGCTACCGAAAAACATGTTTCGCTACGGATGAATATCGGAGGCTTCAAAGGGAAAGCTATATTGCTCAAAGTCAAAGTGACGTACAGATAACGGTTCGTAAGTCGAACAGAGGTCGCGTGAGGCAGCCAGTTCCTCTTCTACACGCTCTAATGCGTTGGAAAATAAGAAAATAACACAAGAAAAAGTCCAAAATCATGCCACATCACAGCTTGCTGGTGGGCGCGTCACTGTACAGGGACTTGGTCCGGTTCATGGCCTCCACAGCCTCCTTCTCGATCCGTTTCAGGAGAACATCGCAGGTGGGGATGTCGTGGATCAATCCAATGACTTGGCCAGCAGTCCAAACCTATAGATGCCGTTAGATAATATAGAGGAACGAGTGTAACAGAGAAAACTTACGCCAAAGTCAGGGTCACCGTTCAAGAAGACCTGGCGACCGCGCTGGCCACTAACGTACGGGCCGACCTCACTGAATTCACCAGTCTTGCTCTCGCGCTCGATCTTCAACGCATCCTGAGTGACCTTGTTGGCAAACAGGCGGGTGGTGTTCTTCCACCGACGCAGAACGAGGGCGGTGTCGGTCTCCTGTGCATTAACAATAGCCTCCTTAATCTTCTGGTGAATGGGAGCCTCGACGGTGGACATGAAACGGGTGCCCATGTTAATACCCTCGGCGCCGAGAGCCAGGGCAGCGGCAAGACCTTGGCCATCAGCAAAACCGCCCGAGGCAATGAAGGGAACCTTCAGTTCCTGGCGCGCACGGCTGAGCAGAATGAAGTTGGTGATGTCGTGCTCGCCGACGTGGCCGGCACACTCGAAGCCGTCAATGGACAAGAAGTCAACGCCCAGCTTCACGGCAGACTTGGCGTGGCGGACAGTCGTGCACTTGTGCAGAATGATGATGCCGGCCGCCTTCAGCTGCTTGATGACGGGGCCCGGGTTGTTTCCGGCAGTCTCGACGATCTTGATTCCCTCATCGATAATCACCTGGGCGTAGGCAGGGTAGTCCGGGGGCACGAGGGCCGGGAGGAGAGTCAGGTTGACACCGAAGGGATACTTGGTCATTTCGCGGCATCGTCGAATCTCCTTGCGCAGATCTTCGGGTGTAGGTTGAGTGAGGGCAGTGAGCTTGGGTCTCGTGTTAGTTTGGTTTTGAATAGTTTTCAATAGTTGAGGGGCAGGCGTACCAGTCCCAATCCACCTGCGTTGCTTACGGCCGAGGCCAACTCGGCGTATCCCACCCATTGCATGCCACCCTGCACGATAGGCACTGTTGACGTGAGTAACTATTCAGAGAGACAGATAGGAAACCGTGTGCGTACCTCGGATGCCCAACTTGCGGGTCAAGGCTGTGTTAAACGGCATCGTGAAGGTGTAACTGGGTAGCGGAAGTTTTGGTGAACGTGAACGTGAACAGCTTCAAAGCAGCGACCGTGGTATTTCAAGAACTCAATATAAAAAGAGAAAGAGATTCGGATGTAAAGATCGTATTAACAGGAAACAAAAGCCCGGGGATATGGACTGGGGCAGTTAAAAAGCAGCGAGTGACCCCGGTTCACCCGCGGACTTCTGCTGTGGGGAGCGAGTTGCCGAGGTTCGACGGGCTGTGCCTAATAGTTGATTAGATGTTTAGGCCGAGGAATAATGCAACCTGGACAAACTCAAAACTTGTCGAATTGGAACACTCTTCATTAGAGTGGCATATTTTATACAATGTATCCACGGTTGCCTTGACGAAGCCGTCCACCTGGGCACTTGTATAACCGGGCGATATGACCACAGCATGTGAAGGACCCTCGGGATGGCACCAGTTCGGCATCCCGGTTTTACTCGGACCCTTCCTTATACATTTTGGAAGAGAGCTTCCGTAGATCAACGGGTTCTATCGATGACCATGATCGATAGGACACAACCCGGTACAACCTTGACCTCAGACTGCAGCTATAGGAGACTGCTCTCCAGAGTTCCGGTAGGTTGGATCTGCGCCTACTCCTTGCACATGTGATAACTACGATGATTTTGTAGGCAAGGACGGAAATAATTAAAACGCTGTCAGCAAATTCCTGTCAAGTCCTTTTACTAGTCGACGATATGTAGCCCTGATATGAAACCCATTCGGCTCACGGGAAGAGGCAAATGGGCGATTAACGACGGGATCTCCTTCTGCGAGTTTCGAAGGTCCCTTGACAGTCGCGACAGAATGCCGAAACCAAAGGGTGCTAAGCACGCCGACTTCATCCCGGCCCGGGGGGCTAGTACATCGACGTGAGCAGAGACTCGTGAAGAAGGGAAAAAGAGAGCGGGAGCGTCAGGAGAAAGACTGTGGACACAAGCGAGCGGCACGTGACACAGAAGAACGAAAGTCCGGCACGTAATCAGTGCCGAATTATCGAGGCCGCCATTGGCTGCCGAGCATCCCGTGACGGGTCCAAACCCGAGGTAGTCCCTTCCGATTGTTCGCGATTGAATCCTCACTCTTCAACGCTTGGTGAGAACACGTCTACGCCGCCTCATCATGTTCTCTCAGAAGGTTGCCCAACAATCGCTGCGACGGCGTATGTTTGAACACCCTTGATACTGCCTGAAGTGGCTTTCGCGCTGACAATCCCGTTCCGAATCACAGTTGCCGTCCAGCAGCCGCTCGCCATGCAGTGGTCTATGATGCGTGCCACCCCGGCCGCCGTCGCTCTCGGAAAGGGAATCCAGTCGAGGTCAGTTCCCATCCACTCGATTCCTGCGAATTTTGACTTTGGCAAAGCCCACGAAGACCGACGTCATCCGCAATCGACCGAAACTAACTCCCCCCATATCTAGACCCGTCTCTTCGTCTCCCAACACTGAGGACCCGACCCAGATCCTGGCCAAGCAGCGCCTGAACCGTCCCATCGCTCCCCACCTGACTATTTACCGTCCCCAGATCGGCTGGATTGGCAGTTCCCTGCACCGTATCACCGGTGTCGCCCTCTCCGGCACTCTCTACCTGTGGGCCACCGCATACCTCGCCTCGCCCGCCATCGGCTGGCACCTGGAGTCCGCCTCCATGGTTGCTGCCATGGGCGCTCTCCCCCTCGCCGCCAAGGTCGCCCTCAAGGCTACCCTTGCCCTCCCCTTCACCTACCACTGCATGAACGGTGTCCGCCACCTGATCTGGGATACCGGCCGCGCTCTCACCAACCCCGCCATTATCAAGTCGGGCTGGACCGTCATCGGATTGAGCGTCACCAGCGCGATCGCTCTTGCTTTCCTCTGATTTCACCTCATACCTCTTGAATTTTCCTTGTGTTATTAAAGTGATTTTGTCGATCAATTATACATGAAATCCCGGTCCCGTGGCGCGAGCTCAAAAGGCGCAGATTTCTTTGTTACCCAATTTCTCAAATTATTTTTGGCTTCGGAGACCGAGGCATGACCTCGGTCCCAATGGTTCTTAAATCTACATCCTAGGGGATCCTCTGTTCTGATTTAGGCCGTTGAAGTTTGTCATGAACCAAATGCACAATTTTAAAAATCTTAGTACACATTACTCCATGTATCGCCGTGGCCTTTCAATCCAAGTCTCCCGATGGAGAGAGAATCTCGATAAGATCGACCACTTTGTCATTCCCCCCCCCAAACCTTCGGAGTCTCCACGGTGGTATCAAATTATCAGGTACTACCCATCTCGAATCTCTTCATGCCAGGAATCGAATGCTTTGCGGTCTGCATTGCACCGTGACTTAGCGTGATACTTCACCAATAACGCGTACGACTCACCTATATAGCCTGTTTTCCTCAACGCCAAAGATGAAACCCAATCAAGTTGATTTAGGCAGGGCTCGGAGGCGGGTTGGGAGGGAATGGTCGTGGCGAGGGAGGATCCTGCACTGAGTGGTCACTTGGTGGCAGTCCGCCGACAGATGTATAGGTTTGAGTCAATGATGACAGTGTGGCATTGGGGATGATGTAGCAGGCCATTATCGTTGTTTGGAAAGGTCCAAGCGAGTGCAAAAATACCTTTGGCTGGGCAGAGGAGAA
Source organism: Penicillium cinerascens (assembly GCF_028974065.1). NCBI lineage: Eukaryota > Fungi > Ascomycota > Eurotiomycetes > Eurotiales > Aspergillaceae > Penicillium > Penicillium cinerascens. The sequence continues at coordinate 4,743,461 of NW_026695298.1, read as the reverse complement.
AAACGTATGAACAATATGCCTCGAGGGAAGGTAAAGTTGACAAGGCAAAAACTAAATAATGATGAAGATGGAACAGATCCAGGCCGATCTCCATTTAATAGTGAGAACCCAGAGCAATCAGGGCCTTCGGAGGCGCCATCCCTCAGCAAGTCGTACACCGCCATCCCGTCGGACATCCCAATCAATCAAGCCGTTTGGAAGACGACAACCGTCCTGGCGTGGAGTTTGCTAAGATCTGGAAACCTTCAGTCTGCAAGGGCCCGACGGAAGACTTGATGTATAAACGGTTGGACGGTACCGTAACACCCGCTTTGTCTCAAGCTCCTCTGTGTCTTTCGTATGCTTCCCCAAAGCTCTCAGCCAATAAGCCAGTGATACCTTCCTGCGGTCGAAGCGGACCGAAGATCTTTTCCCCAGGCCCTTCCGAAAGCCTGCAGATTCCTGTGGAATGGCATCAGCGGTCTGAGCCGTTATTTTCCGGCTTCTTGCAGCGATCATCTGGGTCTGAAAAGATCGACTCTACTTGGCTCCACCTGACTGTTTTCTTGAGTATCGTCTGTGACAGCGATTAACCGTGAGTAATCACGGTCTGGGTCTGAGTTCTGACAGGTTCTAAAGTTGTGATAGCCGTGGGGCCTCAGGAGTTGATAGGTATACTTCATCCCTTCACGGGCTGAATCAAGGCAGCTTTATATATTTTTTTGGCACCCTTGGAAGTTTTTGAACCACCCGCGTTCCAAGTTTTTATTTTGAAACTTTGGGTTGTATCTACTGCTCTAGTCGTACGTGGGCAGAGAAAATAGACGGCAAGTATATCTTCAGGATATACAGGAGGCAAACACGGCCGGGGATACGCACTCGTGGATCCTTCTGTGCTTCCGGGCTTAAAGTCTCCTGCCCTATTCAGAGGTGAAAGAGCTTTACACAGCAGCCGTTTTCCGCAGTCATTCTATTGCGGGAGCAGGGGTCCTTCGGGCCAACCACCGGGGCTTGAGATATGCCAATATCCGATGGCGACATCAAGCAGCCTCAGAATCGCCGGTGCGGCGCATGAGGTCATCTAGAACCCTACTTCTTCTAGATGGGTGCTGTTTTCTGGGCAGTGGCTGGAGACCTCGGCCCCCGGGCCATCTAAGTAGTTATCGCACTTGCTTGTATCGTGACTACTCAGTTGATAAGCTGGACGAGGTTACCTAGCAGTGTTCTCGGACCTTTTTGCCAGGAGTAGGGAAACACGAATTATCGCGGAGTATATCCATAGAGGGAAGCTGCTGGATGAGAATGCCGTCGAAGCTCCTGCAGATGGAAATATACTGGATTCCTGAAGACCGAATATATCGCACCGAGGCCACCGTAGGTGCTGTTGTGAAAGCTCCTACGGGTACAACCAACAACCAGCAAGTAGCTCTAGCTCTAGGTCTTCAAACAGCGGTATGGGCAGTTAGCAAGGCCCCCATGTTCATCCTTGACCGCTAAAGGAGATTCTGCAGATGCGAGTCATGATACGAGCTTTTGTACATGCATCGAAACATGACTATCTCGGATTATCACCCGGCCAATAATGGCCTGGTTGTCACAGTCAGTGGCTGTGGCCCCGGACTACTCTGTCAAGCTTCCACACAGCGGTGAAGCTCAGGTTGCATGATATTGTTAGATCATGGAGCAATCAAAAGACGCATAGTACTTTTGCATCCCCGTAAAATTTCATCGTCGGAGTAGGGCAATGAACGGGGTCGGGGAATAGTAAACAATCCGTGGAAGCGGTGAAGATGGCAGAATCATCACGCCGAATTCTTTCTTCGCTCCGCCAATTCACATCTGAAGACAACCCGCCCCCCATGGCTTCGAATTTGTCCACTCGAGCGGTCAGGTCCGCCTGCATCGCATCGAGAGCCGCTACTCGTCCCATTGCGACCCTTGGCCACCGCCGCACCTTCGCCTCGGGCCCAGAATCCTCGACCGGCGAGGCCGCTCCGCCTCGATGGTCATACACTCCGCCGCGCACGAAGGCGCCATTCAGCCTGCGGATGCACTCGAAGCGCCCCGATTTCCACGTCAATGCAGACCCGGCCGTGCTGGACCAGTTCTATACCCGCATGCTGGGCAATGAGGGTGAGAAGATGCTCTCGGAGGAGACGAAGTGGCTGGCTGTTACGCATAAGAGCTTCGATCAAGGACGCCGAGGGTTCAACGATCGATTGGCCTTCCTCGGTATGAGAACAATTTGACACCATATAATTCGGGAGTTGTGCTTACACGATGACCAGGAAAACGGATCGTGCAGTTGCAGGCTTCGCTCGCTCTCGTGCAAAACCCCGCGACCGCGACCTCACCCATGGAGAAGGACGAGCATGGTCGCGTGCCATTTGCTCACCCGGCGCTGGATGGACTGAAGAACCTTTCTTCAAGCACCAAGAGTTTCCTGACGGACCGGGCAAAGCTGGCTGAGCTTGCGCAAAAATACGATATGCAGAAGGTCCTTCGCTGGTCGCCCAGAAAGGTTCGATTGCCTTGCTCCTCGACTTTGATATTGCGCTAATCTCACTTTTTATAGCCCGACAACCTCCACGCTTCCGGCCTCGAGTTGGTTCTGGCGCACACCATGTACGCGGTCGTGGGTGCGGTTTCGTTGGAGAAGGGAGGACACATTGCGAACAAGGTGGCTCAGGAGCGGATACTCGAGCCCTTGGGAATCAAGACGGTCTCGTGAACTTGACCATACAGACCTGCAGCGGTTGGGGACACTCCGCAGCATTTTCCGGCGTTCAGATATTCTTGATTTTCCGTCAGGGTGATGGGAGGGCTGTACCTGGATCTACAGTGATGTACATGTACTTTTACACTTTTATTCTGTGCTCAATTGCAAATACCATTTGAAAGATATATTATTCAATTATAAGAAAAGGTATGGGAATGTACGGCTCCTCTGACACCGCCCGCGTAACAGATGCAAAATACACGGCCAGCTCTTATGGATCCCTCAACAAAATCGTAGTCTCCGCAAACTCTGTATCGCAAGTATAGTAATTGAAACTGACAGCCACCTAGCAGAATGCTAGGTAGTTGCAGAAAGCCTCAAGGACCTTGTACTGCCTTGCACTGTCTAATGAGAGCGTTGAAGAAGAGAAGAAAACTTGCGGGAAGAGAATTTTATTTAAGGAGCCCGCGCTAACCCCTTTTGGCCGGGGGCAACTCCACTGCGGGCATCTCGACTCTCGCGACCTCCGACTCCCCTTCTCAGCTCATTCCACTCTCGACCTTCGCTTTGATCTTCTGTGTCGCGCAAATCTGCATGAAGGCACAGAATGCGGCTTTGTTGTTTAACTGACTCCCATCCCCGATAATCGATTCCCGAAGCACTTCTGTTGACACGTCATGGCGTCGGCACTCTTCTTCCTCGACCTGAAGGGCAAGGTGCGTGTTTCCAAGAAACCGGAGCTACGATGCATTCTTCGAATTGAATGCTGGTCCAATTGTGCAGGGCAGGATAAGTGCTAACGTAGTGACAGACCCTTCTGGCTCGCAACTACCGCGGAGACATTCCCATGTCCGCAGTCGAGAAGTTCCCTATCCTCCTTAGCGACGCCGAAGAAGAAAGCTCCGCCGTTCCTCCCTGCTTCTCTCATGAGGGCATCAACGTACGTTTCCCGGCATGCCGATTGCTTCCCCGGCCCCGTGATCTCGAGTCTCCTTTTTGTGTGGACCCAACCCACTGATTCGATTTGTACAGTACCTTTATATCCGCCACAGCAACCTCTACATCCTCGCATTGACGAAGCGAAACACAAATGCCACCGAGATCCTTCTGTTCCTCCACAAGCTCGTGGAAGTCTTCACCGAATACTTCAAAGTGTTGGAGGAGGAGAGTATTCGGGACAATTTCGTTGTTATCTACGAATTGCTGGATGAGATGATGGATTTTGGATACCCGCAGACAACAGAAAGCAAGATCTTGCAAGAGTAAGCAGAACCACAATCATGATTCGGGCGGCTTGCTGACAACTACTAGGTATATTACCCAAGAATCACACAAGCTCGAGGTGCAAGCACGACCACCTATTGCTGTTACAAACGCCGTCTCGTGGCGAAGCGAGGGAATCCGCTACCGCAAGAACGAGGTTTTCCTGGACGTGGTCGAGTCTCTCAACCTGCTGGTTTCGGCAAACGGAAACGTGCTCCGGTCTGAGATTCTGGGTGCTGTTAAGATGAAGTGTTATCTGAGCGGCATGCCCGAGCTGAGGTTGGGTCTGAACGACAAGGCTATGTTCGAGACCACTGGCCGTGCTACACGAGGCAAGGCTGTCGAGATGGAAGATGTCAAGTTCCACCAGTGTGTGCGACTGTCGCGGTTTGAGAATGACCGAACAATCAGTTTCATTCCTCCGGATGGCGAGTTCGAGCTCATGAGTTACCGATTGAACACGCAAGTGAAGCCGCTGATCTGGGTCGAATGCCTGGTGGAATCGCACTCGGGATCACGGATTGAATACATGCTGAAGGTAAGATCTGCCGCCACGGAGATTTCCATCTCTTGCTAACCAGCCCCCTCTGCTATAGGCCAAAGCACAGTTCAAACGCCGCAGTACCGCCAACAACGTCGAAATTATCGTCCCCGTCCCCGAAGACGCAGACTCTCCCCGGTTCCGCACCAACATCGGCACCGTGCACTACGCCCCCGAGAAATCAGCAATCATCTGGAAGATCAAGCAGTTCGGCGGCGGCAAGGAGTTCCTCATGCGGGCGGAGCTGGGTCTGCCGTCCGTGAAGGGAGATGACGAGACCGGTGGTGGTATGACGGGTGGATTCGGAGGCAGCATGGGCGGCGCTGGCGCCATTGGCAAGGCGAAGCGGCCCATCAACGTCAAGTTCGAGATCCCGTACTTCACCACCAGTGGTATCCAGGTGCGGTACCTGAAGATCACCGAGCCCAAGGTATGTTCCAATTCCCAACCCTTTAGGGTAAGGGCACGACTGACTCCTCGCAGCTGCAATACCCCTCCCTCCCCTGGGTGCGCTACATCACACAATCAGGCGACATCGCCGTCCGCATGCCAGATGTCCAATAACGCGTTTATTTTGTAGCTGGATTTGCATGAGTGATTTGTACAGCCTTGGTCCTTCTTCCATTTGCCTTTTCGCGCTCCCGTTTGAGGCCGGCCGGTCCGATAGATAATTCAATCCCGATATTCAAGGTTCTTTCCTGTCCGGTATCTGCATGGATGAATGAAATATAGATAGACGGATGCTACATTCATGCCTCTCGAGTCATACATGGTATGTTTATTGTGGCTTTCAAGGTTGGATCTAGGTCGTGGATGAACTGTGATGTTTCCTACTCCCAAGGGGGTCAGGCCTATACAGGGCTGAGATCATTTCCTGGGTAGATAACCCCATTGATAAGGCTCGAAGGAGTCTGAAGCCGCCATAGGACAGTTTACAGAGAAACGTTCAATTGAAATAAGAACCAGATGTACAAAATGCCATGGCCAGGGTATCTCGACTCTCAGCACTAGCGCAACAAGACATGCAACATCTCTCATACCGCAACGCTGGGACATATCAGCGCCCGTCAAAACTTTTCAATCCCAAAAATGACTGCTATACATGACAAAACGCTGCAAATCATGACAATCCATTTGTCGCTTCTTCTGACGTTTCCGGCGGCGGAAGCGGGAACCCGTCCGTCCGACCCGAAGCTGCCGCTTTGGAGAAGCCTTCTCGAGCTAACATGGTGTTCAGCACGGCGCAGTTGTATGCCGCCTCACCCGGAGGCAAGACGAGGAAGATGTATGTGTTGTCTGTGAAGCGGCCGAGGAAAATATTGAATTGCGGCGTTTTGGTGTGCATGACGACGAACCCGGCTGAGGCGGGGGTCGTCATGGTATTGCGGGCGGCGCAGTGCTTGAATGCCTTCATGATGTTGGAGAGGCGCTCGTGACGGTCGTAGATGGGATTGAGCTCGCCTATTTCCGAGGTCACGGATGTGACGGTGAGGAAGGTTGATCGCTCGAAGAGAATGACTTCCTCGGCGTCGATCTTCTTTGCGAACGCGCTCAGGAACCGTTCTATCACTGTTAGATTCGGGATGAGCTTGTGCACGATCCCCGCCCATGCTTTGTATAGTGATTGATCCCAGATGCTGCTGCCAAAGGTGTCGACGCGGAAGTCCTCAGACCGGCTGCGGATTAGTGCAGAGCGCTCCTCGTAGATGCGTTGGCGATGCTCGGCTTGGATAAGGTCCATCTTGTGCACGAGACAAAAGACATAGGCATTGGGACTAAATTCGCCCAGTGCTTCGATGATCGCATTGTATGTGTCCAGGTCGCGGTCAACTTCTCGAGATTCAATGTCGAAGACGTAGATAAGCACGGCAACGTCCGAGAAGATGTTGCCGCGCTGCGAGGCGAGGTACGTTTCCATAAAGGCATCTTGTCTGTGCGTAATCACAGAATTAGTTAGAGCTTGGATACTAGTCGCAGAGGAGGCGACTTACCCTCCACAGTCCCACAGGTTGAGAGTCAGGTTGCCCATGAACTTGACATGACTGTGCTCCACATCGATAGTAGCACCGAGGCGGCGCACATCCTTAGCGACGTAGTTGCTAAAGATGATGGAGCGCATAGAGGACTTCCCTGAGCCACTCTTGCCCATCAAGAGCACCTTCCTCTTCTTCTTGCGGGCGTCCATGTTTCTGGTCTACTGGCGGTTGCTGAGCTCGGATGCCCCGCAAGAGCGGGGGCCACTCGGGTGGTGCTGGGGGGAGCGACTCGGTGACTTCACAGAGCTGCTGTGGAGCTCGTGAGGGTTTATATGCAGTGCTTAATAGGAGGAGAGCATTTGCCACAACTGATCTGCGGAATTGGGGACGCGAGAAGAGGAGATGAGTAGCTCCAGCCTCAGATGCGGAGTGACGGATCAACTTTAGCCCGGCCGGTGATCACGTGGCAGGTACGGAAAACGATGACCGAATGCGGCGGTGGGCTTTTCTTGAATTGGAGCTGGCGATAGGTTAGAGGTTTAAAGGTTACATAAGAGAAGGATTGATAGACTAGATATGATGTGAAATGGATTGGAGAAAGCCAGGACAAACCACCAGCGGCATAGCCGAGGGAGCAAGGAGATAACGTCATCGACGAGCTCCCGGTTATGCAATCTATTGGTAATAACAGAATTCATAAATGCAGCCATGTGAATGTGTCAAATAAGAATAAAGCTGCTTAAAATGCTGAAGAAGAAATTGGTAAAAGTGGTATCCGAGAAAGAAACGCAGCGATGCACCATTCAATGGCTGGCACACCATGCAAAAAGCCTCAATCGGGAAGAAAACAAAAACCTTGAACGTCAAAGACAAAGAGGCCATCATCAAATCAAAGGGTCGTCATCGAGATTTCATAAGGACCACACCAAATGGTAGGTCAGGTATCCAATCATCCATTAAACTCGTGTGTATAGGGGGCATTAGAAGACCGTGCCGTCGGAACGGATCATGATGGGTGGCTCCTTGGTGTTGGGCCTGGAGACTTCGGCGATTTCGCGACCTCCCTAAGCCAAGTTAGAACGGATTATTTGCAGGGAAAAGGGGGTTGCAAACCTTCCATGTGCCAGCCTCAAGCATCTGGGCTAGCGTCAATTGCAACTCCGAGCCACTAAGTCCCAGCTGCGTGTTTACCTCATCGAGTAGCTCGTCCAGGAAGCCCACGGTAGCAGCGCGCCATTCCACAATCACGTCGTCATCCGTAGAGAAGAGAGGAACGACCTCCACACTGGGTTGGCCCTTGATCTGTGCATTCTCCTTGTAGGCTCGAATGCCGCGCTCCTGGTCTTTCGCCTTCAGACTCAGGAGTCCCATATCAATCAAAAGGCCGCCGTTGCGGTACTCGGGAAGGCCGGTCAACAAATCGCTGCCGGCGAAGTGAATATGCATCAATTTCGACATCGGCACCATAATCGAGTAACATAGCCACTGCGTCAGTTTATGGAAGGGCATAATACTCTCCCACAGTTGCGCGGGCGGAGATGGCGGGAGATTCGAGCATTCCCATGCATCGCCGATAGGCACGCCGTCGATTTGTGTTCGTGACTCGGGCCAGATTGATGAGAGGCCGTCCATAAGGACCGTCCATACTGTGGTGATAGGGACAATGGGAACGGATGAAGCAAGTGTCGAAGGGTGGCAAAGAAGATAATCTGGAAGAGAAAATCAGCAGGCGCTCGGAATAGGATGCACAATTCAATCTTACCGAGCATGTTGCCAGGCCGGGCGTCTACACCGAAGAAGTCCTGGTGATTCAAAGCGTCTGCGAGTCGCACCAACAGCCCAGTGCGACCTTCAATACCAGCCAATGGATTCTGTTCGGAATGTTGCATCCCCTTGGCCAACTTCTCGACAGTCATCTTTTTCAACCCGGCACCATCCACCTGGCAGGGCTCTGTCGGGTCGCTACTGAAAAGACCCGACTTGAACATCTCCAAGCTGGCGACGGCCAGACCTTCACTTCGCGAGTAGATCTTGCCGGACTCTTTGGACTTGTAGGACCATTTGTTGCCGGCCCCGGCGTCGAGCAGCACCGACACCACGAACAGATCGATTAAGCGACGGGTGCGCTCCTGAGCATCAATACTGCTGGGCCATGACTGGAGGAGCTGGTTAATGCGGGGTCTCCCGCCGACGTCGAAATGCTGCCAGCGGCCATGAGGCGGAATGTTTTCATAGTCCGGCGCATAGTCACGCTATTGTTTTTGAATATAGGGGTTAGAAACCGGTTTTAAGTTTAGGCGGAGGGGGTAATATTTACCTTGATGATGGACACTACATAGGAGGCGGTGGCCTTGAACTTGGTGAGGTCGACGTCGAAGTGGTTGAGCCGGTTGCACTTGGCTCTGCCAAGGACTAGAGATGCGCGTTCGCGCACGGCATGAATGCTTCGGAGATATGCGGCGGGGTCTAATGCTGGGTCCGGCGGTTTCGAAATAGGGAGCTCGGGGATGGATGCCGGGAGGCCACTGCCCTTGTAACCGGGGGACCTTAAGGAGGTATTGGAAGTGCGGGCGCTGTTGACGGAGACGAAGGATTCTTGCTCGTCCTTTTCACTGGCGGAGTTTTTCGAGTTGCGCTTGAAGAGACCCATGGTTGTCGCGATCACAGGCAATGTGGAGAAAGGGTGATAGGGGAAGAGGGCGAGGGCGAAGCGACTCCCATCCGGTATCCAATACCTCTTCTCTTGAAGAAACGAGGAGAAAGAGGGAAAGAAAGGTGTCTAGGGTATGATGATTTTTTTTTTAAAACCCAAGCTCCGGAGTAATAATAGTAGGGCGGGGCGGTCGGTGACCGGGCTCTTCACAATCTCCACGGTTCAGGGTCGGATCTAGGTCGTTTGAGCCCCGAGCCTTCCAGTGGAGATGAATAATCTCGACGATGACGATATAGGTTGGGGAGAGCAAAGACTCCAAGACTCCGAGAGGAACGGGAGGAGTAAGGGGAAAGCTGGGCGTATCGGTGATGTGTGTCGCCTCGATGGAAAAAGGTAGGTTAAACCTTTAGGGCGCGAAGATCTTTCTACGAATGGTTCACCAGCGCATGGTACGTGTATAGATCGCTAGCGCGGGTAATTGTCTGGACTTTTCGACTTGCATCAGGTCAAGTAACGCTATGGCACGGACCTGTGCGGGACGCGGGTAAGTGTTTTGAGTGGTTGCAAAGCTCGCGCATAGGGATTGTCGCTCGAAATCTTGGGTCGCTCCGAGTCCCGTTAATTATTCCGGGTCCTATGTCACCCCCTAAATCTAGATCCCCCTTGGAGCCACGGATCCCGGCAGCGTGACGGTGCGAGATGGCCTCTCCCGCAATGGCTCTGACTCGTGAGATTGCATTTCACATGCATTTTCCTTGCCCTGAAAGGTGCGTCGTCCGACCTTGATCCCATTGTGGCGGGCCTTGTCCCCCGAGTCAGCACTAGCGGAGCAAATGCCGGGGACGGTCAATTCCATCAATTCACCTCGTCGGACACTCGATAGACCCTGCAGTCTCCGGGTTCTCACGAACCGACGAAGCGATGTGCCGTATACGCCCCTCGGCAATGACAACCGCCGGTCTAGATCGTGCAGCACGCTCCAGTGGCTCGTTATAGGATAGTGGACAGTGCGAGACAAAATCGCCGAAAAGACCTCGTTCCCCTGGCGATCAATGATAGAGTGGTGACCGGGAGGGTCTCATCTCCGCCCGTTGGCCCATCGACCCCCTCCCGGGTAGCACAGGCCCGTTATACTGGGTCTATACTGGGGTCTATACTGGGTCGTTTCATCTTCAAACTCTGTCAGTTTCAATTTCCGCCCTCCGATGCATTGCTAGAGAACAATGCCCCTGCTTCTCCGGGATCAGAGGGGAGCTATGGATTGATGCAACGGTGCACTCACTAGAGGAGAGTGCAGGCCCCACCGGGAAGAATAGTTTCACTTCGTATCCCTTTCCAATTACCGCGCGGCTCCTCTACCCGAGGAGTCCGCTACGTGCAAAAAGCCAAAAAGCGGAGAATTAACTTTTCGTTGTTATCCCGTCTGGGGCCCTACTACTAGGGGCACAGGGACGGAACCCGCCGTGGACATAAACATTAGGTACGGAGTACATCCTGTGCTCGGTTCGGCTCTCGCAGGAAATTACTCCAAGCAAAATAACCCTTGCTGTGGCTGCCCTCGGCCGCTCTTAGCTGCTGCTGACCGGTTCGAACAGTCTTCCTGGGTGGCTTGTACCTGCAGCCACCGTCTCATCGGTATACGTATGCCTACTCAATCCTACAGCCCAGCGCTTCTAGTCCGGTCTTAATGGACCGCCAAGCAGAGCAGATTAGCAGTGATATCATATTCCAAGCTACGGACTCCGTGTGTGTGTGGTCCCAGCTCTCGGGCAGGGAGTCGCACGGTTCATTGCCAAATATCGGTAACGGAGAGAGCCGCCCCGGTTGCTCCACTCCATCGTGAAGCCTTCAGGGTTGCTATTTGTGTTCCGGCCTCGTATTATTATTGACCAAGTCCCGACAGATGTCAAAGTTGTCCACATGGGGCCTTCGCATTGGCAGGTCCAGGGTGATATCCAACTCTAAATCTCTGCCGGGTCTCGGAACTTAGGAGAAATGCCCTAAAGAGTTTTCTAGACGAGCTTATGTGCGCTCGGGGCTCCCTTGGATGGGCCGAAACTTTCCTCCTTGAGGTATCCATGGTTGTACTACGTGTTAGTGAGCTTGATGCGCGGGAGGCTATTTGATCGTCAAAGTATATCGTCTGCGAGTACCGGTTTCGGTGCGATATGGCCCGTTATAGCTATTTACGCGAGTTTGATCGGCACCTAGGTCTGCAGGTTATGTATTAAGGTTGCTTCATGCAGGCTCGGATGGCGAGTCTAGTCTTTATAGGAGATAGAATACGGGGTGCGGTCGAGTTTTTGAATGGTCGGCTACACGGCAAGCTCGCACATGGAAGACACGATGGACTGCGTCGGGGCGACCCACCACTATTTGGACGGCATACAAATCCAAGACTGTGACCGTTTACGTTTTATGGAAAAGTTCCGGATTCCTGGGCCATTACGTATCGGCATGCATACACCTTCCGTAAATGTCTAGCTCTTTCACGTACTCCCAAGCTAACCTCGACCACAGACCATATGGTGAGCCTTTTACTTCCCACGTGTATTCTAGCATACATGAACAGCTAGACTAGATGTTCGCTTAACCCGGTTAAGATCCTTGAAAAGAAATTCATTGCGCCCCAAACTGAAGCCAACTCGGCTTCCACTCAGACGCACGACACAGCCGACCATTCTGGCGTTCAGCCCACTCGTCAGATCCAACAGCAGTTTTGCCGTATAATATATCATTAGGGTCATACTTGGCCTTTATCTGGCGCAGCTTGCGGTAGTTGCGTCCATAAAAGACCTTTTGGAAGTTCGGCTGGCGGAAGTCACCTTCGTTCATATAAGCGCCGGAGTGAGGGTCAAGAGCCTCGAGTTTGGGCATGTACACGTCGGTCATCTTCCGCTGTTGAGCCAGCATCTTCTCGGGCGCATTCCACTCCCATGGGGTCGTGATGGTTGTAGAAATAATTGCGTTTCTCCACGTGGGCAGCACGCAGTTGTAAACATCCCCTGTGACCTCACGTGAGACGTTCAAGCCGACACCGATGAACGTGGCGCCCGATTCCACGATCTCACGGTATGCATTTGTCAGGCCTCTATTGTTGTTCTCGACCACCGACCGCGAGATAAGATATCCGCCGTACTGGGCCTCGCTAACGCCGATGGCGCCCTGCTCGCCCTTGAACTCGTCATAATAAGAGTCGTACTGCTTGGAGGACAGATCATACTTGATTCCCAGCTGCTTCAAGCCGTCGGTGAAAGGCTTCAAGAGGGCGACTAGTTTTGCCTCTGGGATGTTTGGTCCGGTGAGAGGCGAGATGGCGAAGCTGGTGTTGGTGTAGAACCAAATGCTCATAGCGCCTGCGTCGACCAATGCTGGAAGATTGGTGTGGAAAATCGAGATTGCTTCGTAATAGGTATCTTTGGAGATATCGGAGGCGGAGAAGGAGAGCTTCAGTCCAGACACTGGAGTTCCGGGGTGAGCTTTGGAAACCATGCTGTAGACCACTCCATAAGTTCCACCACCGCCACCACAAAGAGCCCAGAATAGGTCCGAGTATTCGTTATCGCGTGTTGCGGTAATGAAGTTTCCCTTTCCGTCAAACACTTTCCACTGCAATACCTGGTCCGCTGCGAGTCCGTATCTAGAGGCCAATGCCGAGTGCCCTCCACCTTGGCTATATCCACCGGCAAGGCCGACGGTAGGACATTCGCCACCAACAACTTGGAGACCGACCTTGTCTCCAAGCTCGTAGGCTTCAAATCCTTGAACTCCTGCACCCATCTCGATAGCCTTGCCATCGTAATGATTGTCTTTCCAGTCGCGAATCCTAAGCCTCTTGAGATTATGGGTCCAAATACCCAGGGCACCAGCTCCTGTACTTTTTCCATTATAATCATGTCCTGTGTTTCTTACAACAACTCGAATGTTGTGCTTTGTCGCGAACTTCAACGATTTCGAAATATGGTCCGGCGAGCTAACATTGACTGCGTAGTTCACGTAGTTGCCAAGCGTACAAGGCTTCGAAATCGGATGATAAGGGTCACATGTTCCATTTGCAAAGAAGGGTGCCATCACCGAAGACGACGATACATAGCTATCCAAAATGTTAAGTGAATCTTTTTAAAGTGACAATGGACACTCACTGTTCCTCTGGAAGAGTCCATCCTTTTCGCAACATTGAACAGGTCTCGGCATCGTATTCGGGGGCATGACACGGAGCCCCCAAGGGAATTGTTTTAATCAATTGTCCATCGATGGATTGATTGAATTGTGCCCAAGTGCCCTCGGATGGCCAGCATGCATCGCCTGGAAAGCAGCGGCACGCGGTGTTTGACGAACCTGAACCCGAAGCGGAGATCGCCAGCAGAGAGGCCGCGAGACATGCGCGAACGAGCATGGTAAATGGTGAATGGTGTAAGGTTGTCAGAGCACGAGAAGTTGGAGAGCTGAATAGGATCTGCACTACGGACTGGTCACACGAAATGCTTGGCCAAGCTGGCAATGATTGAATTACATCCCACGCGGAGTAAGCTGCTACCGGAAGACCCAGATTTCTCCAAAGTCATCAAAACAGCCGTGAATGCACCCGCTAGGGGCTTCCCCCGCTGCGGGGTGAGGTGGCCAATGATACAGTCAAACGTGGGCGATCTGCATCCTTATTCTCATAGAAGCCGAGAATCTCGGATTCAAGCCCATTAATTTAGATACTCGGTGTGGTTAGGAATATAGCGTTATAAAGAGTCCGTAGCTCGGTGTAGAGAGAAGTCGAGAAAGCCATCAATGGCCTTTCAGAAAGTGGTAATGAATATGTGAGAACAAATTGACAAATATTTCAAGAGTGGAATGTTTAGAAAGCATTCACTTAGTTAGACAGAAGCCTATTACTTGTCCGATGAGCAAGACTGACAATATTTTACGATACAACGCCACTCGACATTAAATTGGACTTATTCCCACGGAATACGTTTGCTTAAGAGGGGGTCCTGGAACCCTCCTGCGATCTTCATACTACCCAGTTCTTTCCAATTAACTGAACACTGACTCCGCGGCCAAGTTCTATCATCAACCTAACATCTTCGAACATCCACGAACGTCATCTTCCCCCTCATCAATCTGGCGGATCTTCCATTAAACAGACCCAACATCTTCTGTTCTCCATATCCTCTAGCGAAGATCCTCCATCGATCATGCTGCGTCAAACTCCCAAGATGGAGTCAAGGGCCCTTAGACAGGCAGCCCAAAATGGGCAGAACACCGAAGAACCCAAGGTATGCAAGCACCCCATATCATCTTCCACAAACTAACAAATCCACCGTTACTGATACCCCGTAGACACCTCTGCCACCGGGAGTGAATGATGTCCCCGGGAACCCCAACAGGCCAGCCACCTTCCTCAGCGTCGAACACGATGAACAAAAGCTGGCAGCATACCTTGGCTTTCACCATACCTCCCATCTACGGAAGCTGGCTCTCACCTGGCCCGTGACGCAGGCATTCCTAAAATTTGATAGGCTTAACCTTCACACCGACGACGCCAAAGAAGGCACATTCTATGTCCTTCGTGACTTTGAAAATACACGTGGGTTTCTATGGCGTATCTACAGCGTAAACCCCAGCCTGGAATGGCCAATCCGCAAAGAAGACCGGGCACTTGAAGACCGGGCAAGCCGAGCCAAAGACCTATCGAGAGAGGAGTTCCGGCGCCAAGCGACACGGAAACTGCATCGCTATGCGCGCATCGCCCATATTCTACTTCACATGGGGGCGGACTTTGTTACATACGGACGAAATGATGCCATCAACAACTGGACAGAGAATGAGTTTCACAAACTGGCTCTGCAAAATCATCTGGGTGTAGACATACGATACACAAGCACTCTGTCGGGGCCTCCAATAAGACCGGGCATCTTTGAGCTTCGAGCTGATGAGGATCACCTGGAAAAATGCAACAAGTTTTACAATCTCTTGAGATACCTGCAGCTTTCGGCTGAGAAGTGCAAAGAGAGTGATTCTCTGTGGTCGAAGAGATTTCAAACTTCCGATGCGGTCATGGACGGCCAAGCGGTCGAGCTCGAGCATGTTCCAAAGTGGATGCGGCCTGCACCACAGGTACGCCCTATCGTGCTGCCTCCTGTTGTTGCTTGAAGCGGACTCGGAGACGGACGAATGCCAAAATACAGGTAGTCGTAAAGCTGGCGCGTGGGACAACCAATTCGATTTACAACGGCCTTGACTCGAGAAAAGTGCAAGCAGGGAAGGTGGAACTTGAAATCGGTCCAGTGGGTGAGATAGTTATTGTAACGAAATGGATTTGAGATGCACAATTCTCCCCTCGCAGATTAACGAAAGCGCAATACATGAAACTTGAACAAGCCAAGGTACCCCATTCATTCGCAAAATACTCGCAGCAGAGTGACTTGACGGACTGTTGCGATTACAAGATTGACAGCTGGTTCAAGCTAACCCGCCCGTAACCTGTGGAGCCTATTTTGGGGCAGTGATGCGAAGCTCCGAAACCCCCCATGCATAGTTCCTAGGTAGGCAGGACCCACTGTGAATCGTGGTTCGGATTGGGTCAATCAGAGTTGAGCTTGGCAGCTCCTAAGATCTAATGCATGTAAATCTGAACTAAACTGGACTGAAAATTGGAAGGAAAAACACCGAAAGGTCGCTGAAATTCTTAACGCACGGCGAAAGAGTGAAGGATATAAACAAACATGGATATCAAACATAAAGAAACGTGACATGACCATAAGACCGGAAGACCAAAAATTAAAGGATATCAAATCCTCATGTTTTCTCAGTACCCGTCATCTCAACATCCTCCGAGGCAGCCCCGTTGGCAATAGGTTGCTTGATATCCATACCGTACGGTTGAGCGTTCGGCGCAGGGGGCTGTTCCTTCTCCGCATCCGGTGCGGAGATGTTCTCGGGGCGTTTTCTTCCCAGACGTTCACACCAGTGCTCTGCACTAACCAGGGTGTCGTTCACCACGCCGCTGACCTGGCCCAAGATGTCCAGACCTTCATTGGCCAAGACGAGAATCCGGTGGGCTCCGACAGTTGCATCGGATGAAGCTGCAGGAGAGTCCGGGGGAGGCTGCGATGTGCTAGCCATCTGGAATCGGTGGGGGAGAGAGGTCAAGTGTCGTCGAACCAAGTGACGGGCATTTTCTGGCAAAGCACCTCCGGCGTACTTGGACACGACATCGACAACCTGCTTCAAAGTCGACAGCACATCCTCCCTGACAGCTTGGATGCGTTGCGTCAACAGAGACGCATTCTCGGGACTGTTCGAGCGCTCCCCATTCTCGGCGTCGCCCTGCTGTTGTAAGCGGGTCTTGTGGTTCTCCCACTCCGTGACGGCACTCTGGAGAGCCAAGATTGCTTTACCCAGCCGACCGTTAGCCCAACGAAGCCAGGTTAGACAGTAGGTCAAACTGCGCAGCGACTCCTCGCTCATTGCCACGCCGAGTCCAGAAGTCGAAATTACCAGCCGACTTTGCCAGGTGGGCGGGGCCTGCCGCCAGGACCTTTCCTCATAGAGAGGAGACTTCATCTCATCATAAGGTGGGAGCGTCTCCGCCATGGAGAGATCCGAAGATCTTCGAGTCCGTGGCTGATCGGTGATATCGGCACCCTGCTCGAGATCCATCTGGTCGCCCTCTACCTTGCGGCGCTTACTCGAGTGGTCCGAGTCGGCGGTCGATTCCCGTCGCTGAAGCGCCCAGCGCAATCCGCTCTCGACACCAGTCTTCCGTCCAACCGTTCCAACGGTGTTTGCGACGGGCGAGCCAATGTTGCGCTCGATGAACTCGGCGCCGGACTTGAAACGCGCCGAGTATGACTTCGAACTGGTGTATGCGGAAACGGACTTGGAGATGGTCGAGGAGATAAGCGGGTGGGAGGAGGTTAAGAGGGAAAGAAGTGGCTCCGGTTGCGCAGGGTCCGGTGAAGCTGCTGAGATGGTCTGCGATGCTCGTGGCGAGTGTCCGAAATCTGGAGCGATAAACGATCGAAGAATTAGCCGGTGTCCAAGCCTCATCCCCACTAACTCATCCCCAACAAAAGTGCGTGAAGGTTTCAGCCTCGGGACGACTCACCGGAACGAAGGCCTTCGAGGGCCTGTGCCGCCTCGAGGTCGTCCATGGATAATACGCTGGCAGCGCGACGAGAGCGGTCGTCTTGAGGGTCGAAATCCATCACGGGGGCATGGCGAACCGGATCAGCGATATAAGAGTCGGTGGCAAGGCTAGAAACCTTAGGGACTCTGGGGTCGTCCATTGGGGTGAAATGGAAGGGTGATGTGCAATTTACACGTGAAGGTGGAATGTCACTTAGTCACCGGATTGGCTCCATTTCATCATCCTTCACATGTCATCCCAACACTTTCCCCCAGTCTTTTCGATCGGCTCAGTTTTACTCACTTGGGTATGCCGGATGTCGCCCAGCGCACTAGCTCGATTATGCAGTCCCTGACTACTGGGAAGACGAACGCCTCCACATGGGTACTTGGCATTTCCCCGTGGAGAGACCATTATTCAGTAACGACGGGTTCGCGGAACACACTGCCCCGTCACATGCGAGCATGCACACCCGTGCACTGTACTCTCCGCCCGCTTTCGTAGTGTAAGTACTGTGTATAATCGATCCTCCAGGACTGTTCTCAACTATGCGCCACAGTTGATCCGGTCTCCCGTACACAACTGCCGGGCGCCACGACTGGAGGCCCAAACAGTACCCTTTCCGGCCTAGGTCAATGCCACGCTTTTGCCTAAAGTGATTACGGATCTACATGTGACCTCGACTTTTGCGGAGCTGTCGTGATGATTTGTCCGGCCCCTAGCTTTTGGACTTTTCGAGCTAGGGGTGAGGCTGGGCGTTTCAAATGTGTGATTCATATGAATGTCTCGGTGTTGGCTTCTGATACTGCACAAGACAGACCACCGTGCCCAATTTAGAGACTGAAGACATGCCACGGGAGTTGGGATATTTGGGATATTCGAAAAGACTGACTAGGGCACCGTAAGAATCGTGAAAATGTCCCAAATCTAATACAAATCGAGGCCTCATCTCTCATTCAACGGACAAGTCGTCCTCAAAGTCATCATAGAATTCCAAGCCCTGGGAAGATGAGAGCGACTCAATAGCCTCTGCACCTTGATACTCGTCTTCGTACTCGTCCGCATCTTCCTCCACCGACTCGCATTCGTCCGGTATCTCTCTCGCGCTGAGACGCGCCACCATCTTTTGATTCACTCTGTAGGTTGCGAGCACGTCATGGGTAATGCTGCGCGAGGATTGGCAACTTGCTTTGAGCTGGCAGAGAGCTTCGCCGAAAGCGTGGAAGGATAGGGAGCTATTGGGGTGCTGTTTGTAAATGTATGAGCCCAGTAGGCGCTGCCATTCTTCGGGGCGGTTATGCCAGAGGGAGATTAGCCAGTGGGACCCAGACGGTGGTCCGAGGGCGGCGAATTTGTCGATTACTTCGCGTGATTTGGGAGAAAATGTTTCCGTCTCGCTGGGGTTGGCGAAGGATGTTCTCCACTGGCTGTAGAGGTTCTTGACCGTTTGCTCGACGGTTGACAAGGCGAGGCATAACTCTCGGGTATTGTGGTCACGGCCGCTGGCTACTGTGATGGCTTCTTGCCATGGACGGAGAAGGTCTTCGTCCCGGTCATTGAGGCCTTCATTTTCTGGAAAGGTGTCGTTGAGCTGTTTCAGGATAGCTTGGCGTTGGGATTCGGCGATCACGAACTTCAAGTAGTCTACTATGTTGTCCTCTTTCGGTTTGCGGTCTGGAAGTCGGTATGCAGGTGGGCGACGCTTCATCGGGCTGATCTTCTTGCGGTACTGTTGCCATGCCAGCTCGGATAGATGGACACCACCCTTTCGTCCGTCGACAAGATAGCTGAGAAGACAGGCCAGCTCTTTCGCTTGGGGGCATTCGATTGACTCGTCATATGCAATCTTCTCGTGCTCGACTGTGCACTTTCCGAGGCTGGACATGGTGAGGTTGAACTCGAACACACTTTGTAAGAAGTCTTCTGTCGATGAGAGCTGGGCCATAGGCACCGAATGTTCCGTGAGGCCAAAGTGCTGAGGCGGGTATTCCTTGTCTGGGAGATCGGAGTTGTGGAATTTTTCGACAATTTCCCTGTCCCAACAAATCCACGGGGTATCACCGTCGTAATCACCTCCAGACAACATATGCGCAAGCGGAATACTGCCCGTTGTCGGGAAAACAATGACATCTTTGAAGTGGCGGAGCTCGTTCTTCCACACGGTTCTGCGACGTTGAATATCTGACGGAACATGAGCAGGCAATCGACCAACCAAGACATCCCTTCCGGTGACCATGTTATCAAGGAACTCATTGTTAGGATCTCGCCAATTATTCGAAAGACCAAAGTGAACCTCGTCCGGTTGAAGAACACCGTAGGGATCTGCGATGCAGTAAGCATACGTTGACAGAGGCACCCGGATGTGCAGTTCTTCTACATGTCGCTCGAGAAGGTACTCAAGATATCTCCGCAGGCGCCTTCGGAGTGGCCAGAATTGTTGGGGCTTGAAGCCAGCCTCTGACAGTCGGATGATATATTCTGCATCGCTTATCATCCACTGCTCCATGCGTTGCGCCTTATTCGGTCCATCCTCTCCAGACGGGCGGAGTTTCTGAAGGAGGCTTCGACACAGAACAGCATCATTCATTTGTAAAACATGTGCAAAGTCATGATACAATGCCCACATCCTGTCGTGAGTGAGCTTGGCAATATACTCTTTGACATGTCCACCGTATTCAAGAATGCCCAGTAGTTGAATGTTTAGATCAACCGGGTGCAAAGGCTTGGACCAATTGACAACCTCAGATGTGAGCTTCTCCTCATCAACCGGATCTTTCCAATCGACCGGATGCGGCTTGATTTTCAACTGTGAATCAGAGATCTCGATCCAGATACCATCCCCGCCATTCTCGCTGAAGACGCGGTGTTTCGATCTTTCACTGTCGACCATCCAAAGACCTTTGGCGCCTGCAATCCGGCCTTGGAAGGCACTTGGGATGTCGCTCTGGATACCAAGTTGCTCACAGATCTGCTTTGCCAGGTTCCGGGACATGAGCGCGCATCCATCGTTCATGACGGGCTTTCGAATGTCTGGCAGGCTGATGACTCGAGTACGGGGAATGACCACTGATGTAAATGTTTTTGGACAACCCGAGGGAAATGCGCTGGAACAGCTTGCAATCACTCTGATTGCGATTGGCAGCGGAGGGCATGTGCCATTCGAGCAGATCCTCCACGCTCATGGGTGTGTGCTTGTCGCTGGCTTGGTGCGGTGGTGCAATTGACGACCGAATAGATCTATGGAGGAAATCTATACCGTCGACGGCGAAGAATTCGACTCGAAAGCGGGGGTCGGCCTTTACTTTCTTCTTCGACTTGACTTCTTCCACGAAGAATGCCCGCCAAACGCGACCTAGACAATAATGATCATTCCGCGTCAACCAAGCGGCGATACTCTCTCGAAGAACGGGCGTTTGGTCATCGAACCTGAGATGATCGGGAGGACGAGCTGCCGCGGGCATGGTCAATGTTAAGAACCGATCGGATCCAAATCGTCGGTGGAAGCGACAGGTACGCTCCAGTCTGAAGGGGTTCAATTTCAACTTGAAAATCCCAGGTTCATTCTTTGCGCACCAATCTAGGTCTCCTGTCATGACCACGACTTCCGAGTGTCGGCCCGTCTTGAAGTCACCAACAGCGGCATCCCAAGCTCGGTGCGGGGACTTTTCTGGGACAAGACGGTCTCCTCGTTGACTATGGCCTTGTACCCATGCCCAGAATCCGTCATGGTCGGAATAGATCTCTGAACTCTTCAGTCTTTGATCGAGTGGAACATTCCAGGCACGTCCAATGCGTTCCAATTCGTAGCGGCATCGCAATGGAATCTTCTCTGAAAACGATTGATCAATGGAGAAAGGCCCATCTCGCAGTAGCTGGGCGATAAGGTTGTCTTGTAGAGAGTCTGCCGTTCCACCTGAGGCAGGTATGTCAACATTCATACTCATCTCCTGTTCGATGAACATGCCGACAACAGAGTCCACATACGTTGACTGGGTTTCAATCGGCTCGGTTATGTCGGTTGCGAAAGACTCCCCCTGCCGAGTGCTGCGTGATGCAAACGAGGTCGAGCTTGTGACGGTCGAGAAGCTTGTATCCATTGCATCCGAGGCGGGAGGCGGCGCATCACGAAGTTCCATAGATTCATTGCGTGGAGCGGACTGACCGGCTGTGAGTTTCTCCATGAAAGTAGGCGCTCTCTTCGCCTGCGCCCGGTCAGTCTGTCGGCGGAAACCTGGCTCGCCATATTCAGAGATATCCAGCTGCATTAGGTCAGGCGTAAGGGGTTGGCCCCGTTTGACGGGCGAGTTGGGCGCAGTGTAATACTCTTCATCGTCTTCATTAGAAATCCGACGCTTCTTCGGTGAGAAATCTGGAGTCTTTTCTGTCGAATACTTAGGGGCATGCTTATTCGAGAACGAAGGGTTATTGTTGAGCAAATACAGTTGATCCTCGATCAAGTGTCGTAGATATTGCACTCGCTCATCTCTGACCTTGTCGTTAAATACTTGCGGTTCAAAGCTCCACCGTTCAAAGCTCCACCGTCGCCCGGTGCGCGTTTCTTGAGTCCCCGCAATCCATTCGTCGAAATTGGCGAGGATGTCTTCGATGACGGGTCGATGTCCATAATAAAGAATTCGGAGGCCTTTGAAAACGGCCCGTAGCGGCGATGTTTCCTTTCCAAGTGCGACAAGTGACCAATCCTGCGGGATAGGAATTTGGAGTCCGTATCTCTGGTTCAAGTTGTTGAGGAAGTTTCGAAAGCCGTCGCGACGGTGCTGCGGGGTAATTGGGGGAAGAGGCGGAGACATTTTGTCAAGATGTAGGTTTGGTCTCTTTCAAGGCTGGTTTTATCAGTCTCAGCCAGTCGAAGAAATCGCGAGGTGTAAACAAACCACCAAATCGAGATGAGGCCATGGGCGAGCTCGTGTGTGGGGATATTGAGGGAGATGAAAAGGGGCAGATGCAGTACCTGACAAGGCAAACAGAACAGCTGCATACCCTCGACTTCTACGATAGGCAGTGTACTTGCCGCGCAAAAGAAATGATACTTTTCGTCCGGGTTTGAACGGTCTATCTTAGCGCCCCGCCAAACCCACCCATCACACCGCATCAAAGAAGTACCCTGTAGGGCGGCTTACGCTTGACATTTTAGAGGTTGAAAACCAATTTCTTCATGACATCTGAGTAAAGTACCACTGAAAACAGACCGTCTATTCCGGGCGAATCTCTTCCAACTCATTCGGAGGTTCTTGTTTGTCCGTCCACAGATCCACTTCACTTGGAATAACATGCTTACTCTTCCTGGCGACCTTGTGGCCGATATACAAGGAAAGATAAATGGGGATGCCGATATACGACGCCACGAAGGACCGATAGTCGAATTTGATCTCACCAGACTCGAAAGAAAAGGCCCCGAAGATCATGGTTGTGGAAATGAAAAGACACAGGGCCAAGGCCAGCCAGGTTCCCGCAGGGCCAAACTGAGCTTTGAAGGAGAGGTCTTTGTCGTCGATTCCTTGGGCTCTTCGTGCTCGCACAAAGGATAAATGGGTGAGGAGTATAGATATCCAGGTCAGGAGACCCAGCATCGTGACGGTGTCCATGAAGTATCCGAACATGAGGGCGGTATCTTGAGGCACATTGAGGTAGGCGAGGGTTGCTACAGAGGCACATACTGCCAGCGCATAGACAGGAACGCCTCTTCGATTAACGCGCGACAAAAACGCAGGCGCTCTGTGTTTGATGGCCAAATCACACATTGCCTTGGTAGCGAGCCAGAGATCGTAGTTGGCGATGGACAGAACGAATAGCAGTATAAAGGCGTTCAGGATATCGGGGACGACGGGAATTCCAGCCAGGTATAGCGCCGCCACAAATGGCGAGGCTGCCGCACCTTTTTGTGCTTTGCGATAGAAAGCGAGAGCGATCGAGTCATGAGGCACAAGCATTCCGAGCAGGATAATTGCAAGTAGGTGAAAGACCAGACTCCGGTAGAAGGTGTGCTTGATGGAACGAGAGATCGCTTTCCGCACGTTCGGGGACTGGACCATGATGCCAGCCCGCTCGCTCCCGATATACACGAAAGCGGCCGAAGACATCGTCCCACAAGTCAAGACAAGATTCTCGACCAGGCTGTGATCATATCGACTCCCAAATGAGCCGGAGCCCTTCCAGTATCGAAACCCACGCATGTCACGGTCTGGACCTCCACCAAGAGCAATGACAAGGGACAGAATCATAAGTGCGAACATGACCAACAGCTTGAATGATGATACATAAAACTCCACTTGGCTGGCGAGTCCATGATGGAGGTAGTTCAGCGCAGTAATGGTCAAAAGGAAGACGGTAATCCAGACACCTGGATTGACTCGCTCGGGGTCTAGCCAGTACGATATCAACAAGGCCGCGGCGGTCAATTGATTCGGTGTGACAATAGCATATTTCAGCCAGTATCTGAAAACGTTCAGTGGATGTCCGGTAGCATGGCCAGGCACTTACATCCAACCCAAGCTGAACCCTAGTGCCGGATCACAGAACCGGACTGCCTGATCTGCGACGGTATATGGCCTGGGTAGCCAAGCGGCGACCTCGCCCAGGGCCGATAGAACCAGATAAACGGAGAATCCGACGACAGTATAGGAGATCGTGATGGCGGCGGGCTATAGAGTCAGTCACACACAGCAGGCATCGTACAAATGGTACTCACGCCGCTTCTATACCACATCAGTGGACTGGAGATCATCGGATACAAAAAGAAATCGGCTTACATGGACAACGCCCTTCCCGTCCCGATCATCAAGCCGGTTCCGATGGCGGATCCCACCGCTGTCAACTTTGTTAGCGCTAGTACAAGCCACAAAAGCCACACGAACTGATAACGGCGAACTGCCGGGGTGTCAATGCATTGTAAATATCATCGAATCCCGTCGCGACGTCGCCTGGGGTCGTTGAGGGAGCCGAGGGAGTTTCTGCGAGAGGTGGTGGCCCGGTATCTGTCTGGTGCTGTGGGTCATCGGAAAATCGCACTCGTCGGCGAGGATATGACATGTTTCTGGATCTAGCAAGTCGTTGGTGGAGAGAAAACTAGACGGACCATTTTGAGTGTCCGCTGATACAAAGGGAAGGCGCGGTGCAGAAAGGAACCCAAGGCAGTTGGGATATTCATGGATATTTCTATATGCAAAAACGCGGATGACCTCCGTAGAGAAACCCTTAATAAACGTAGTATGAAACAACCAACAACCAAAAAAAAACGAAATCCTGATCATCGCCCCAAAGGGCCCTCAATCCAGGAAGGCCAGCGGGTAAGCGTCTATGGATTCCCCGTCGAAGCCGTGATCGCAACGCCCAAAGTAAGCTAGTAAGACGCCCAAAATGAATCAGCGGGCCCCCATTTCTATGGGGGAGAGAGGAGGGATGTCGTAAAATCTTCAATAGCCAAATTTGAAAGGAGTCGGGTCAACCGAGGTAGGAAATGCGTGAAACCGTCCGAATCTTTTTATCGCGACATGAGGGAGTCGCTTGACTCCGTGCGCGGGAAAATGCGCGTGTACAGCGAGTCGCTAGACTCGGTGCGGGGGAAGTGCCGTTGGTGCTTGCGCGAGATCACCCGGTCTTGATACACACCCGTGGCGGTGCCCCGGATCACGGACTCGAGGTACTCCCTGAAGTCGGTCGGCTTGAAATCGGGGTAGAGTTCGGTGGTGAGATGGTAACCCAGGTACTTGGCGTACGCCGGGTTGTTGTCGCCGCGAATGCCCCAGGAGTATTGGTACTCGGCGAGGTATCGGGGGATGAACTTGATCGGGTCGAAGGGGTAGGTTTCACTGGCCTGGCGGGCTGCGAGGACTCGGCTGTTGATGGTCTCCTCGGGGACCTGCAATCCGTTAGTAAAAACCGTCGTATAGGGATGCTGTTGAATACATACGTAGTTGCGATCGACCTTCTCCTCGCTGATTTCCTCCATGAGGTTGTAGATCTCGTTTTGTGTCGACACCAAGTTGTATGCGAGGATCTTCTTGTTCAGCGTGCGCTCGTCGCTGATGATCATAGCCATGTAGCGACCGATGTCGCGCAGGTCAGTGAGCGCGGTGGGCATGTTTCCATCGCCGATGATCTCATCGTTGCCAGATGTCATGGCGTAGTCAACACGGCCGGACAAAAGGCGCGGGTAGGACAGCTGGTACCACCAGCCGACGTCGACGATGGTGTAGGGGAGCCACATCTGGCGAATTTGGTTGTAGACAATCTCTTTCTGTTCCCAGTCAGCCTCCGATACTATCGCACCAGCAGAGTATCTATCTCATACCTCATCGCGCAGCCACATAACACCTCCGGGAGGTGCCACAGTGATGAAACCACACGGGATGAACCGCTTGACGCCTACTTTCTTGGCCGCCTTGGCCAGAGGGATCTGGTCCTGCTGCTCGGCGGGGCCAACACAGCTGATAACGACTTCAATGTCGGCGAGAGCTTCAATCAGGTGCTCCTCAGGCGCCTTCAGGTCGCATTTGCGGATCTTAACCCCGCGCTCCTCCAGCTTCCTGATGGCGGGTTTGTGGACCGAGATAGGGCGAACAAGGGCGATCACCTCCTGCGGAAAACGAGACCCCGGTTAGCACGGTCACGACAGTCGTAATGCAGGCAACGTACAAATCGGCCATCCTCCAGCAGTCCATTCGCAATAGAACCTCCGGTTTCACCCGCAGCTCCGACCAGAAGAACGCTGGTCTTCGACATGATGGGCGTTATCAGCGTTCAGGGAGTTCAGAGTTTATCGGGAGAGTGAAGTGGGGGGAGGGGAAATAATTGAGATGCAGGGTGGTGTAGGTCGTGGAAGTGGAAGGGGAAAGGTGGGAAAGAAGGAACAGGGATCGGGCGCGACGTTATAAATTCCCAATGTTCCCACCCAAGGATGCTTGCTACCCACTTTGTCTCCCATTCGGAGTGGACGGTGGGTCGAAGTGGATGTTCAGTTCCCCTCGTTTGGGGTGGACGTCATGATATTTCGGTTTGATCATCAAGCGATGTCTTTAAATATATGCTAGTCTATATCTGAGATACGATGGTCTTCTGTACATCGTTGCCGGTCCTCCAGACGACAGGGGCAGCTTTGAAACCAGTGTTACGGGCCGGTCAACGGAGAAACGTGAAGGCCCTTGGCTCGGGAATCGCCCTTACGTCATGCCCGGCTTCCCGTTCATCATGACCTCGATGTTTGCAGACGCCAGGTGATGGGTCGTCGGTAGATACTGTATGCAATGCTCTATCTGTTATGCTAATTGCTGCTGCCCGCGCCGTGTGACATCTGGGACAATAGTTTTTGTCCGAGACACGACCAGTCTCATCAGAGCATGCCCGCTCTGCCGTGCAGAATCTTCACCGGGGCATTGGTACTGTCCCCCCACGTCAGCGATCTTCCGATCTGCGAAAGGCCTTGGACAAAGAGCCAAGTCCCATTCATCATCCAGTAGTGGCGGTGGAAGAAGTGACGAAATGAGACCCTCGGGAGGGCTGTGGTTAGTTACAAGTGCCGTGCCCCTGATTGGGCTCTGCCAGCCTCAAAAAGCGGAGAAAGACACGGTCCCAAACTTGTTCCGTCACCAATCATTGGCATCCGGACGTCTGAGGTCCTGAGGTCCTGAGATCCTGTAGGCCACGGCCCCCGGTTTGGGCAAATCGGAGTGCCATTATTAACCGACACGGTCAAAGCCTGTGCCACATCCGCCCTCCGCGCGGGAGATCGGTGCCTGGCGCGACAATCCCTTCAATGCCCTTCAAAGGCGGCCGCTGTTGTCTGCGCCCTTCCAAACGGAAATTATGTTTCTCCGTACAGCACATGCACCCCGACTTTCTATCCCGGATTTTCTCGGTCAAATTTCCCCCAGCATTGAGGGGTGAAGTGGGGTACGGTAAGTTGACGGCGAAACTTGAGAATCCGTCTCGATCCAGTAGGCCGGTGCGATGATCTCGGGATCCCATGGTCGCGCCCTAGGGAAGGTGTCTTGTGAACGTGAAGGTCACGCTTGATTCTTGCCTTCCCCCGCATCCTGATGATCGGTGAGCTGCTGCAACCCTATGGAATATGGAACATGCGGTCCCCGCGGCAAAATTACGCTTGAATTCAAGCTGAGCACGTCGATGCTTGGTGGCTGCTGCCCTGATCTCTGGTAATCAAGGGCAGCAAGCCGCTGTCGCCATGCTCAATCAGAGTTGCAAGAGCCCACAAACCTCGAAATGTGTGGATTATCTTATTCTATCAAGCTACCGAATGCACAAGAACGCGGGGCTTTTGCAATGATTGACTAGTTAGTTAACTAAGTTATTGACTATCCGGCTGATTCAGCCATGAACGTAGGTAGACCAATGAATACACGGTGGTACCGCGGCTTCCATTCTTCCTGCTAATGCGGATGATCCACTGGATCCGTCCCATCCTCCCGGCGGTGCGCTTTTGCCAATTATACGTTACCCATTCCAAGGTTCCGATAAGTTGCAAGTTTTGGGCATTCCGCGCTTCTCAATGCACCAAATCAGTGACAAAATGGAAAGAGGTATGCCCCTGAAGCACTCCTGTGCTGATATAGATTTGGTTACAGGAACGATGGCTTGTTAAATTTGCTGTCTTGACTGAAAAAGACTTGTGGAAAGACTGATCTAAGTATCGCCAAAGCTGTTATACTTGTATTCCCCTCCGAGTGGTAGCTCAATACAACCGCATCTTACAATGTAGTATGGGTACTGAGTCGAGTCTCACGGCACTCGATGTGTAGTGTTGTTCCACGAAGATTCAAGCATTTGGGGTCAACCAAGTTGATCAAGTTCCTGCCGATCGCATAAACATGAGGCTATCAGCGAATTATGACGGAGACAGGAAGCGGGTTTTAGATGAGATGGATCCTCTGTGGCTCAGGCGTATGTCTATTGCTAACGGAGGCAAACTTTCGATGTCATAAGGCATACTTCATAGAGGCTTTGGGATAGGCTACTGCCCTCTCGAACCGTCGTTTTCTACTCCATATCCAATGTAGCGGTCGATATCCTCAGAATCTACAAGGGGGTGTCTCGGACTGTACTTTGACTCGGCATGCTGCAAGATTCCGCAAGAAACCTCGTATTCACACATCTCAAGCGCCCAGAGTGTATTTAAGCGGCTAGCAGGGGTAGCTCTGGACGCCCACCAGTTCCCAGCCCACCATGAAATTCCAGGGTGCATCGCGCGTAACAGAACCCCGCATGCTAAGCAACAAAAACGCAGGGTGGCGCAAATGAGACCTCGTGATATCCTGGATCTTTCATTCCGAGCTGCATGGATCATGGATGTGAGATTGAACCTCGGATCCTGCTGCGCAAACTCTATACTCGAAGCCAAGGTTGAATCAGAAAGGCATGTGAATTCACAGGGTATCAATATGCTTGGACAACGATAGAAAGTGACATGACCGCCAGCAGTCATGTCTTACGTCCACGTATTCTTCTCACAGTCCCATACTCCGGGTGACCCTTCCCACTCGTAAAATCGGCACGGTTGACACAGGGTACACGGTATTCAACGTTCGAATATCCCACAACTCTCCGCGGCAGTAGACTCGCACAGTCAGGGTAGCTCCTTGCTTAAGCAAGAGCTGTTCTCTCTGCTTGCGCCTCTCCTCCATAATAATCGCCCATCGCGCTCTGACCTCGCGTACGCGCTTCAGTCGTGCCTGCGACGAGCGTTTCCACATAATATGCTGGTATGTCATTTCCAAGTTCTTGTCGCTTGGCCAGCTCCATTGCCTCGCTCCGACCGGTTCAATCTCTGCTGGCTTGGATGAAGTGATGGTATCAATATCGGACGTCTTCCATTGCCATCTGCGAAGTTGCTGGATGTCGGAGTTGTCGCGGCATAGTGTCATAACCCCTCGTCGGGAAAGATAGTGTTGGCGAACATGATAATCGACTTGGTAGTGGGAAAATAGAACAGCCACTTCTTGGTCGATATCCTTCGTCTCACCGAGTACCTTGTTCAGGTTCTGCTCCACCAGCTTGTAGTAGAGCTGGCGCTGAGATAGCGAAGTGTGGTTCCAGTATGTCGGGTTTTCACTTTGTGTGGTGGTGTCAAAGGGAGAGGTGCTTTCGTCGTTTATGACGTTGCTTTGAAAGAAGGGCGGGTAATGCTTCACGTTGTAATTGCCATTGTCGATATCGATGGTCATGATGTCTTTGGTGACTGCGATCTGGCAATTTTCACAACATAGAGCCTCATCCAGGGCGTCGAGCTAAATTTTGTAACCTCTTAGTGTGCGACACACTCCGAATTCATTAGACAACGTACCAGCTCCTTCTCCCTTGCGTCCTTCGAGGCCTTTTCCTGGGTTCGAGTATCTGGGATGGTATTCTTCATCCTGAGACCGAGGACCTGCTCCGGTCTGAACAAAATGTAAGGTCGATTTGAGAGGCAGCTGACGAGATCAGTGTATCCGGTACACCCAAGCAATGTATGTATATGAGAGCGAAGATGTAGAAGTTAGGATCGCTCTTTCCCACATCTTTATATTCGACCCGACCCAAATTCTAGAGGTTCTCAATCGTGGATGGTGACATAAAGTAGAACAAGGAGCTCCGTTGAAAGCGAAACAAAGGGTGGTGGCTGCCTTTACTCCAAGCATTCACATAAAGGAACAAAGGGCCGTTGCCTCGATCGTTCGAAAACCACAAAAATGAACGGGACCACACGGCTTTCGCGGACACTCCATATTATAGCCCCGAATACTGACTGCCGCAAATTCCGCATGGTCCATGATCAAGTGACGGTGCATCTGAACGTGGCAGTCATTCGGAAACGCGGAGCGCGCGTGATGTGGTCACTGGATTTCGGTGTCGCGATGACCGAGGTCAGGCCGCACCACCAGCCAGGGAAAAACAAGGAACATCAAAAGTAGAAACATTAAAGTGATAATATAGTCCGCTTATTGGAATGCATCGTTGGGAAACTACGGTGAGGCACTCATTCCTCCTAGGTAGATCAGACTATACGACTACCGATACCTAGTATCGTTCGGAATACTACAAACACATGCAACTAGCAATCCATGAGTACATTCACAATTACGCACATCTGTATAGATCGTTCAGTCGTGTAGAGATCGCTAAGTCGTCGTCGGTGTCCGTCTGCGTAGTAAATTAGCTGCCCCTCAGTGCGTACACATCAAGAAACTCGCAACCAAGCTCCTGTCAATGAGAATCTTTCGCATCATGACCGACAAAGTATCTCTGACCTTCCCTCTAGTCCTTCTTTCCCTCTCTTTCGCCTTTACGGCATACCTGAATCGCCAAGCCATCAGCCACACCTTGAAGGCCGGCAGCAACTTCCTGTACCGCTGCATCCAACCTTCTGAGAAGAAGGCTCGACGTATGGTCCGCAGAATCGTACATCGCATCCGCCGATGTATCGTCAGGCGACGCCAACTCGGCAAGGACACGGGATACGAGCTGGTTGACATGTCCGGCAACACTGTCGCCGTGTCGATGTTGGACGACGCGGAGCTCGAGTATCCATCCGACTCAGAATCCTGCAGCGATGGTACTTACAGCACCAACAGCACCGACAGAACCTACTCGAGCTCGCACGGCCATGATACAGTACCCGACAGCGCCAGTAACGACTCGCGGGACGGCGAGATCTCACCTCGGTACCCATCACGGTCAACCCACATGGCATCCACGCGAATTTCAAGCTCTGGCCTCATCAACATCTCACCTAAGATCATGCCTATGGAGTGGGAGGTCGAGCATGCGCGCCGTATGCAGCAGGGCGGACCCAGCACATGGCTGCACCGGGTGGTCGACTGGACGGTTGAGCGTTTGCAAGCCAACTTCGAAGCAGGTAACGAGATCAGCGAGTTCGATCGCGCGCCCTACATCAACGTTCATAACGGCAGCGGCGAGCAAGCAAGCTCCGAGCATATCGAGTGAGGGGTCCACGCAACTTGACGTATGTACGCTAGTCACGAGATTCCAGCTTGGGCCGCCACGGTCGATCGACTCCGCTTATCGAGAAAGCTTGCAGGGCTGCATGCACCACGCAAGGGTACAGCCAGGGATAGCTGGCGGTTGGCGCTCTTAGCTCGGCTTCATCGCACAGTGAATTTTGAATGCTGGTAGGAAATCTGTTCCATCTTACGAGGGGATAATATTGTACCGGCATAGGCATCGTTCATAGATAACCAAAAAAAATATTGTGTCATCTCGATCTTCTATCTCGTAATATGTATATCGTATCTCGTAAATATCAGACCCCTTCTCAAACGCTTTTTTGTAAATTGCTTTAGGGAGCGCAGTAGCCGCCGTCGACGATAATGTCGGCACCGGTAGTATAAGATGACGCATCCGAGGCCAGGTAGAGGTAGGCACCCTTCAGCTCGTGCGCCTGACCCTCACGACCCATGGGGATTTTGTCACGCCAGATGTTCTTGGTGTCCTCAGGAACAAAGCTGGAGATCTCGGTGGCGATGTAGCCGGGGGAGATGGTGTTAGCACGGGCGAAGCGGACCCACTCGACGGAGAGAGACTTGCCTGTCGGAATTGTTAGCGGGTTCGCAACGGGAGGATTGAAGATCACGTACAAAGGTGGATAACACCAGTCTTTGCGGCGTTGTAGGCGGCCTGCATCTGAGGGAAGTTGACAATGTGGCCACTCATGGAAGCAGTCGCAACGAAGCTACCGTAGGTGAAGTTGGTGAGCTTCTTGCCGTTGATATCGGTGCCCTCCTCCTTCTGGCGGCGCCAGTGACCGGCAGCGGCCTTAGCACAGTAGAAGGTACCGTCAAGATCAATGGCGACGACATCACGGTAGTGCTCGAGAGGGCCGTCGACCATGGGGCCCTGGGTCCAGGGGATACCAGCGTTGGCAATGAAGACGTCGAGACGGCCGTTGAAGTCCTTGACAACAGCGTCGGTAGCGGCCTGGACGGCCTTGGGGTCGGTTATTTGAACCTGGTAGGCCTTGGCTGTAAAGAAAGAAAGTCAATTAGCTGTGTCGGTTGGCTGGCAATGCAGTGGGCAGACACACTCTGCACACCGTACTTCTGGGCAATCTCGGCGGCACGCTCAGAAGCCTTGGTGTTGGAGTTATACCACAGCGCCACGTTGGCACCGGCCTCAGCCAGGCCCTGGGCAACGGCGAGACCGATACCGGCACCGGCACCAGTGACGATGGCAGTCTTGCCCTTGAGGGAGAACATGCTCATCAAGCTGGGGTGCTCGGGAGCAACGGTATTGTTATGGACGAAAAGTCCATTCTTGATCGGGTTGGCAGCCATTGTGTGCAAGGGGATATAGACTGAAGTATAGACGAAGTAGGAAGAAAAGAAACAGGAAAACTTCCGAGATCCGGGGGATCAATTAAATATAGCTGCGGAGGGGCAATTCTGGAAGGAATACCCATCCAATGCGGTCAGACGGCGTAATGCGCTGGCGGGGAAGCAGGAGATAGGAGGACTAGACCCCCTCCCCTGGATCTCTGGTGGGGGCGAGCTCTGGCATCTGTCCACTGCCTCAATCGCGGCGTATCGTTCCTGTGGGTAATGACGCTATGCGCCCCAGGATTTGTTGGACGCGATGCTGTTGACGAGACAGGGTCGATTTCAGATCTCATAGATAATGTTGAGGCCGTATCATGGTGGATGCTGGGTGCTGTTGTCTTGCCCAGATATGGCATCTTTTGTTATGCCGATCTGACGTATCCGGTGTGTCGGATCAGGTGACAGCTCGGGCGGGCCGTGAAGGAGAGTTGGCTCACCCTGTACTCTAAGAGTTATTTTGTACAGAGACTGGAACTATAGACCAAAGAAAAGGGGCGGAAGGTAAACTATCTCCCTGGCGTGTCTCTGCTTTCGATACAGTGGAGAAACAGATGTGTCCCGACCAGCGGACCATTCGCCCGAGATATCAACAATGTCCGACCTCCATCTCCAGCGTCGGTTGAGACCTCGAATTGGATCCTCATGGACACTCATGCGGGCGCGACTGCATCGATCCAGTGGGGTGACGCTGAACCCGCGGGCGAGTTACCCTCGTTGTCACCTGCATGGATCGAACATAACATGCTGGGATTAACAACAGGATATTGCCAACTGCCTAGAACTTCTAAGAACTGCTGAAAGCTGTTCATGTGCTCACCTGCTCACCTGTTCAGATGGCTTTATCTCACGAGGGAGCGCCACCATTCTTGACCATCATGCTGATCACACTTCCTAGTATAGTATATTACAATGTCGATGAGGTTGGGAACTTCCATTCCAACCCAGATCCTGTCTGTACTCACGAACAACCCAATCAATTGCGTCGTTCCCTTGGTAGCGGAGGACTGTGTGGCCGCCAACATTCCTGACGATGCCGTTGGCGATGCGCCCCCCATTCCTCGGTACCGACCAATGTTCCCATAACAATGTCACCAGAATGCCGCCCGCACGGCGCCCTTTCGCTTCCTCGAGACTCTGTTGTGCTTCTGTTTCTGGTTTGATCCGTGGCCCTGTTGCTTTCTACGGATTCAACGGCTGCGTTGACAGTATACGAAAGTTGGAACGATAACCGAGCGAACCACTTCAAACTTCGCATGCGGATGAGCGACTGAATCATTGATCTCGCGAGTCGCACTCTGATCAAAGCAGTTAGCTGGTGGCTATGCTGCAACTGAGTAGCGTCGTCGCCATCGCCGCCTCGGCTGCGGCCATCTTCGTGGTCTTCTCGGTCGTGGGAATCGTGGTCTGGGTCAGAGTTCGCAAGGAGCGTCATGCGCTGAGACTCCTCCGTCTCAAGCAGGGACAATATGCCCGGAGCACCAATACCTTCACGGGAAATACCCTGACCGAACTTTCTCACGAAGAAGGACATGTCCTGGGGACCCATGGACAGTTGCCCTATGGCAAACCGGGAGAATGGGGTCAATTAACCTCACGAGAAAGTCTAGTGAGGAAGAACAATTCGGATCCATCTTTCCCCTTAATAGAGAAAGCGCGGTCGTTGCGCCATTCGATCTCTCGGACCCGTTCAAGACGACTATCACGATTCTCCAAACATAGTCGACTGAGCTCGATGGCCACGGTAGACGAAACCGTCATCCACCATCCAATCAGCCCTCCACGCATTTCGAAAGACGACATCCCACTCTCCGCAGTTGAAGGGGTTCTTGAATTGCCAGCAGAGCGAACGCCCAGACACACACCGGAAATGAACCAGGATAATGCCGGTTTTCACTTGGGTATGCGACCAGTATCCCCAGGCTGGCCTTTCCCCAGCCAAAAGGAACGATCCGGGTTGTTCCCAGTTCTGGAAGACCGCAACTCGCAGGAGATGTTTGATCCGCCACCGAGAGTCTTTGAGGAATTACCACAGCGAATTCGAGGTAACAGTATCTGCAGTCAATCAGCAGGCATTGCACCAGATGACCCAATTCCTCCTCCGCCACCGGCTGCATTTCCAACGGACAGAATGAGTTACGCCAGGAACGATTCGGTAATGCGCCTATCTTCCATGAGTCTTGATACCACAAACAGCTCGATTCTGGATGATGGCAGGAACGGCCCGGGATCTGCAGACACCGACCTGACGTCGCCCATCTTCCCATCTGGAGGCACCTTTGTGCCATTCAGCGCCAACGATGTTGGAAAGAAGGACGGGCGACGAAGCTTCATTGCTGCCAATACCAACACGGCCATGCCGCCCCTGCAAAACTTCCCTGTTCGCTCTTCCTCGACCGCTGAGGCTCGAAAGAAGTCCTCAATGGATTGGATTTCACCTCGACGCAGCATGACTACAACCTCCCGAAACCCTAGCAGCTCAAGTCAACGTTGGAGTGGCCCGCCATGCCGGAGCGACTCCTTGTCATCAAATCCACCGTCCAGGAATGCATCACTCCGGAGCGGTACTCCTGTGTCAATAAAGGGTTTCCAGATGCTGAATTCTATCAACTGGAGGTCGTCTGGCTCACAAAACGGCTGCGTTCCCCACTTCAGCCAGTTCCAGCAACCAACAGTCTACGAGAACGAGCAGCAGCATGATCCTTTTTACGGCGGCTCTCCCCAGTCGACTGGAACCCTGTTCTCTGCTGGGTCTCCTGGACAAACAATCTCCTCCTCAATGCCTCCAAGCACTATGCAACGCTCCAGTCTGTCCCAGCGAGGTCCTCTGACTTCTGCTTTGAAGAGTGCAAATTCACAGCGCAAAGGCCACAGACGCCAGAACTGCGTGCGTATCTCGATTCATCCTCCTATGACATTCACCGGACCTGCCTTCTCCCCCACGGTGGAGGAAGAGCCCGAGGATATTGATCAGATGGAAGAGGTGGACCTGCGCGAAAGTACTATCAATGCAAAGTCATTGCCGGCCCTGCCGGCCAACACAACGTCGCCAGTGTCTCTCTCCAAGGGGGCCAGCAGGCGGAACAAGGCTCAGCCAAGCACCTTGGGCCCTCTCGCAGAGGAGCCGCAGTCTCATGTCAACAAGAGTTCCTCGAAGAAAAGGAAGCAATCCCCAAGTGATGCCCTCGATACGAATCCTTTGAACAAGCACCGAGATCTGCCTGGGCTTGACACTGCTCTCCCCCCAGACACCGATGACGCTCTCACCCACACGCCTTCCCCATCAAGAATCCCGCCTCTTTGGGAGCTTCCTGAAGCCCCGTTGTCATCATACGAAAACTCCCCTGGTACTGGAAGCCCACGTCGTTCCGCCGTGAAGGGCCCGCGCAGCCAACCACCTCAGGCTCCCAGGGCTGCACGCAGCAACTCGGCACGGTCTCCATCCAAGGCCTCCATTGACCCGTTCATCGGACCCGGCTTGACCAGTGGATTGCCTCTAGTCACTGGGACTCAAGGAAGCGACTGGCGGAAATCAACCGACTCCCTCCACCGTGCTGCTACCGACGCATCTGATGGCGTACATCGGCGGGATCGTAACTCGCAGGGCTCCTTGGCTGGTGGTCTTGGTCCACTGCCTGCATCACCCATGTACGGCGTTACAACCAGCAAAGGAAGCTCAACGGTGCGAGATCGCGTCACGATCTGGGAAGATGCCAACCGCGGAGGCTCACCACCCAAGCCCCCGGCCACGCATCTCCCTGGGACATACACGTTCCCTGATAACGTCTCGCCAACCCACGCCAAAAACAGTACCCCGCGATCTCTTTGCAAGAATAGCTCTCCTACCCGATTGAACGGCCAACAAATTACTCCCACCCCTGCCTCTGCGCGACGAGGCATGACAACACCAACTGGGAAGGCTCTCGGCTTAGGGATTGGGGCTGCTACCCCGATGAGTTTGTACGATGGTGAGGGTTTTCTGAGAGAGTAATGATTCGCCGGCGGTTTTTTTCTGTTCACTCCTCTGCTTCAAAAGTATTATACCTTCTTACCTGGAGCCTCTTCATTTCTGTTTTATCTTCTCTGCCCTCCCCCCCGCCCTCCCCTTCTCCCTTTTTGACGTGTGACCTGTCTTTATTCAATATACACCGTATAGGTAGTCGTAATTAGAAACTTCTGGAATCAACATCCATCTCGATTTCGTATTTTGTGGTATCATAGCACATTCATGACTATCCTTACGCTTGTACCATCGCCTCTTGAACAGTAGAAGAAGATATAAGCAGCAAGCCGTACGCCATATTTAGTCAGTCCTCCGCCACTTCGTCTCCTCGCCCTCGTCATCTTCGCCGTTCTCGTCACCATTATCTCTTTCCCTCACAGTCCCAGCTCCAGGACCGAG
This sequence comes from Penicillium cinerascens, assembly GCF_028974065.1. Taxonomy (NCBI): domain Eukaryota; kingdom Fungi; phylum Ascomycota; class Eurotiomycetes; order Eurotiales; family Aspergillaceae; genus Penicillium; species Penicillium cinerascens. Next base: position 4,706,468 of record NW_026695298.1, on the reverse strand, counting down.
CGGGAAAGCCGGCGGCTCACCCTCCGCAATCCAATTCCCATCCTCGTCAAAGAATTCATGCATATTGTCCGCCGTAATCCACCCAGAGCTCCCTTCAACAGGCGGTGGCAGATCCCCATTACTCGAGTCCAGCGCCTCTCTTCCGAGCTGGAACAATGCCTGTCCGTGTTCCTCGGTTGACAGGAACTTAGACTCGTCCTCGTCCTCATCACCGGGCTCCACGGGATCCGGGTGCAGGTTTGAGCACGCCGAAACAGCACCGTACAGCATCTGCGTCGGTGTTTCCTCCGGCTCCGAGCTCACGTCTTCCGTTGCGCGCTCTGCGGCTGCCGGTGGCACCACGGTCAGCGTGATGCACTGCTCCTCGTCATCTTCGGCGGGCGCGGACGGTGTCGCGATCTGCATGTACAGACCTTGCACCTCGGCGTCGGTGCCCGGTACGCGCAGGCGCTGGATGGCGTGCAGGGAGATGGAGGGATAGGGAATGGAAACTCCCGTGGACGCGGAGGGAGAAAAGAGGAGGAATTTACTAGATAGTCGGTTTGTTAGCTCCGTTTGTCTCTCTGTATTTTGGAGCACTCACTCGGATGTCACCCACGTGTCGACGTCTTCAATGGCGATCTCTTTTTCCTCGTCCTGCTCTGATTCTTGCGCGGACCCGTTCGCAGAGGCGTTCGCTCCGCGCAGCGCATTAAGAGCAGGTGTGGCGACGAGGTCGCGCTCGAGAATCACGACTTTGCAGCGCTGGCTCTGGTAGTGAAGCACCGGAGGTCCGTCATGGAACGAGCTCGGTGTTCGCGACTGGTGCTCTGCGATCGGGACGAAAGTCGATGCTTCCGGAGCGGTCCGTAGCGTCTCCATTGTGAATAATTGGTGATTAAATCGGGTGAACTGCTAGGTGGTTTCGTCGTGGTTAAATTGGGGAGATTGGGGTCGTTGGCGGTTGTCACCGAAAAAAGCTGGAGCTCCCGGGCGGAGGGGGCGCAGCTCAAGCTCTGGCCGCCCGCGGTAGAGCTGTCCGACAACCAGTCAAGTCGATAGACCTAATTTACAGTAGCAGGGTCAAGGGCTGCATATAAAGCTGAAAAATTGCCGCTAAATTTACAAGAAAGTGTCAACGGTGAAATCAGAACTCATTTGCGTACTTGTTAGAGAAATTCATTCCTCGATATGTATATATTGAACCTCTATGCTTTCACCCAACGGACACCTGGACAGACTACTTCTACGGACTGGACCTCGGGAGACTACTATAACATTGGAAATTGCCCCTCATGCAAGACGAATTGCCTGGAGAAATGGAAATCTGCATTTACTTCGAAAGAGAATAGATTATTCCAAAGCTACTATCTCCGTTGATCTTCTAGAGACGAGTGGGACAATCATTCATCACTGGAATGTAGGAGAAATAATGAACTGAATCGCCTGAAAAAGGCTCCTCCATTACATGTCACATTCCAGAGAGCCTCAGGTGCTGTGCTCATTCAGATCTTAGCTGCAGCGGACAGGGAGGGGGATTATCCGCTGCTTGTAGGTGGATCAGATCAGTCCATTGGAACCTTGGGCCCGCAATTTGCCATGCCCAAGCCCTGCAACGCTAGCTATTGCTCCAAGCTGGTGATCAATCAAGAAGGCGCTTAGCTTAATATGCGTTCCAGACAAGGTTGATATTTGGGGGAGAAGTCAGAGAGCTTCGCGGGGTAGGCGAACACTGGTTCATTTCACGCCCAGCCCACCAAACGCTCGATCCAACTCTGCTCCCTCATCCCGAGGGGCCATTGCTGGCATACTTGAGGAACCCTGATCGGCCGAGGTGCTGTCTAACAGACTCTCAGCCCCTCCTTGGGATTCCGGGGGAATCGATGTTCTGCTCGGCCGTAGCAGTTTCTCTTCACTATCCAGCCACCCGGGCGCGACACGTCGCTTCTCTGCCAGATCCCGCTGTCGAATGGACTCCTCCCAGGCCTTGAGGGCTTCTTCGGCATCACTCCGGGTTTTCTTCAGGTGCTGCTCGAGGGATTGGCACGCGGCCAGGATCTCGTCTGGGTGTGCTGCATGTTCGCCGTTGGAGGAGACGACATAGCGGGCCTTGCCTCCGGGATTACTTGGGTCGATTGTGACAGACGGCGGGAGGGTCGAGGAGACAGACTTGTAGGTGTAAGGCAGAGTGACCGAAGTGGGGAGGTTGATGAAGGGCGAGACGGTCAGAGGCACCTGGGCCAGGAGCAAATGAGGACCTAACGGGGTCAGCTACCAAGCAAATGTAGATATTAGGCCATACTCACGGTACGAATCATACATGGCGGACAGAGGAGGGTGTTGACAGAGGTAAGACGGAGTTCCACCGCTCGGCCGAACGCCGATGATCGCCTCTCTTTCCGTCTCCCACCCAAGTAACTCCCAACCCCACACACTTGATCTCACCTCGGCACCCAAGTGGGGGAGAGACTGCCTGGTTACCTGCTTCCTCCGCATCAGCCCCGTTAGCGCCTCAACGGTGTTCGCAGGGTGTTTCCAATTATGGAATAGTCCTGCAGGGGTATGTCAGCAGCCAGCCAATGTCGATTGCTTTGCTTTATATGTCTTGTCGCATATGCTATGCATGCAATATGTTCTCTTTCCTAATTTGACCATCGAACCAAGATATGCCATATGTGTGACTTAACCACGACACATAATGTGATCCCGCTACGAAATGCTGTCAGGCATACCAGCAACCAGAAAGCGCCGTGGTTGGTAGATCGATTGGGTCCGATGGCCCAATGCCCTGTCTTTCCTTGTCTAGCAAGGGGTTCCACTCTAGGACCGCAAGTTCGACCCCTGTCAAATAGGCCAAGTAGCTTCGAAATCCTCCAGCGAAAGCCTGTACCCGCCGATCAAGGAATAGCAGCGGAGGACTCGATCCCCTCGCGTGCCGTGTGTTTGGTTGGATTAAACCGAGTAGAGCTAGGTCCAATTTTCATGTAAAATAGGACTCACGCCTCATATGGCTCAGCCTCTTGAAGCTTTTTCTCTGTTTGAACAACCCCCCTTCTTTCTTTTACAAATAAGGCTCGCAAACGTACCCATTACCTTATTCACGATGACAAGCGAAATAATTGCAGCTGTTAGTGTGACTGGCGAGAACGTTCTAATCCATGTGTTGATTTTCTTCATAGGACCCGACCCTGCACTATAGTACCGACGAACACGCCCCAGATGACTGGCAATCGTATGAGACGTAGCATCGCCCACACGAACATAGTTAACACTGGCATCTAGAGAAACGACGTCTCTTGCTTCGGCTATCTACAGGGGACTAGTGGAGAATGGTCGGAGGTAGGTTCCCCATCATCTATGCCTTATATAGTGCTCACCCGGTTGATAGATACCAGACTCTCCGCCCAAACGGCTCTCAGTATGATAACAGGACCACTGAACCAGGCAAGAGGAAGGCTATTCTGACTCCTTCAGTGTCCCTTCGGATGATCAGATGTTTGAAACATATGAAGCAAGGTTGGTCCCATCGAGACACAAAGTCACAGTCTTTTACTGAAATGTTAGCCATCTTTTGGCTCTGATTATGGATTTGGAAGAGGAGAACCCGTTCTTTAGATCGCCGGTGGGGAAAGACCCGAAGGTAAATAATTAGGCTCTATTTGAAATTATCAATACTGACATAGATAGCACATTCTTGATATCGGAACTGGAACAGGCTCATGGGCGATGTATGAAAGAGCATCACCGAACGGATCGCTAGGCCATGCTAACTTGAATCAAGCGATGTTGCTGATTTGTTCCCCAATGGTATACCCCTCGATTCAAACAATAAAAAGCACCTTAGAAACCGCCTATTCTGACCCCATAAACAGCGACCGTGCGTGGTGTGGACCTGTTCCCACCCCCAGTATCCTGGATACCTCCCAATTGCCTCCTAGAGGTGGACGACATCCTTCAGCCTTGGACATGGCGTGATGAATTTGATCTAGTTCATCTCCGGCTGCTCGACTCAGCATTCACACCGGTGGAAACAGATCATCTTTACAAACAATGCTACGAGTGAGCCTTGACAAATCCCGCTTCAATAATCTCAACTCGGTAGTTTGCTAATGAGAATGAGGATGCAGCCATATTAAATCCGGAGGATGGATCGAACAGCTCGAAATGAGTTCATTTATCGAATGCGATGACGACAGCGTTCCTGAAGACAGTCTGCTCTGGAGCTGGGGTCCCAGATTCACTCTTGTAGCCGATAAAGCGGGCAAGCCTCTCGGTATTATGCGCACTTTCAGAGAGTCGATTGAGAAAGCTGGTTTTGAGGACATCCACACCAAAGAATACAAGTGGCCCATCGGAGCCTGGCCGAAAGATAAGGGGTACAAAGAAGCTGGCGCTGTTAACTTCCAACACTGGCTGTCGGGTATGGAAGGCTACGGTATGTGGCTTCTAACCAAGTTTGGGGACCCGGTTCCTTGGACAAAGGAAGAAGTACAGGTCTATGTGGCCAAGATGCGGAAGGAATTGAGCAACCCTCGATTTCATGCCTACCACAGAGCGTATGTGTTGTCACATTGATTGACGTGCTTTAAGCTGCTAAATATCCCCTGACTGACCATTATGCAGACGAAGAATCTGGGCGAGGAAGCCTCTTCACGGCGTCGACATCACGGCTGAACCTTCCTCTTGAATGAATGTCAAGAGATTGCTTGTATATCGATTGATTGAAAAGTCATTTCCATACCTCGAAGTTGAGATACGGCGAAGGGAATATTCTCTTGGTTAACAGCTTGCTGTTGCATGACTTCAATACGAACCTGACCAGCTTCAAGTAGTTCCCAAATGAAGACGCAACCGATTTCGCTGGGGTAATGAGGAGTAGCTCCAGCTGAGGGGGGTGGTTCTACGGAAAAGATAAACTGGCAAGGCTTGGCGGTATCACTTATTCCGTTGAACTTGACCTGCTTATATTACACACTAGAGGAAAAAAGGTCTGCGTTGGAATCGATTGAACACGAACTGCAAACATGTACTGCACGCATGCAAAGGAATACTTTTCTATGATATTGAAGAGATATGTACGGTAAGGTGGATTCAAAACTGGTGTTGGTTTAGGTCTCATTTCAAATACAGTGCTTGGAAAACTTTGTTGTAAACCCGTTTAGCCTGTTCTTTATATTATAACATATTACTTTCGGAGCGGACCAAAGGTCAAATTTCTCCGTGATGAGTGTATAGAGCCGGGGAAAAGATGGGCTCAGAAAAGAACCAAGGCATGTCCACCGTGATCAGGTCATTTGGCCAATTCATTGAGTCTAATTAGTTGCCGCGTTTTTGAGTATGCTCAAAATCCACATTCATCACTTGGTTTATTGATTTTGGTTCTGCCATGAGTGATACAGAATTAACAAATCTGGTCCAGTTGACTATATATCAGGTACGTAAATCGGACAAATTCTCCACTGTATTTCAGTGTGGCCTGGTAGGCTAGTGGTAGACTTCCACCTTTGGGTTCGATCACATATCCACAGGTGTGGTGGAGACCCGCGTTCGATTCGCGGCCAGGCCCTTTCCTTTTTGAACTTTGTCACACCCCGTCCCATTGTGTCTTTATTGCGACAATAATTACCTCGGGGGGAGAGATGGAGGAGTCGATCCATTCTTTTTCTTCATTATAGGTATGTACTGTGCAAGGAAGAGGATGTAGAATGCAACTCTTTATTTACAGCGCCGCCTTGATCCAGATAGAGGCCCCCGTCCTGTACATACATACCGGCTTTCATCTTTGCATAAATTCAACAAACGAAATCAAGCCACGTCCAGTCATTTTAAACACTTTCAAGGCCCACCAGATACAGCAGCCGAAGTCCCTGCAACGGCGCCGGTGTTGGAATTCGCCATACGTCTCCGTCTATTGTCCTTATCCATGTACTTTTCGTATTCCTTCTGGTATCGATCATAGTCGCGAAGATATTTGTCGTTGTTCTTTCCGTATTTTTCCCGGCGTGGGGGGTGTGGCTTAACGTAGAAACCAAAACACATCTTTAAGAAAGCAGAAAACAGGGTGTGGTTTCAGTTCGGGATGGATGATCGGATTTAAACAGAGTGTGATTTAAGAAATGAATTATTTCTTCTCTCCTCTCGGTCTGGAACAGGGGGAATTGTTTGAGCTGCGAAATACTCCGTTATTCTTGTACCGAGCCGGATGGAACGAACAATCGCTCTTTTATAAGGCACCTGAGGACTAACCCAAGGACACCCAGCATACCCACTTGGCTACCCTTGGCCTTCGTCATCGAGACTTGGCCTTCGTCATCGAGGCTTGGGGCCAAAATGCCAGGGCGCATTTATGAGCCCCATAGGGATTGGGGCCATTTCTCACCTAATACGGAAGAATAACTATCGACGATCATGGGTTCTATAATCTGGATACTACAGTGCATCGAGGTATGATATCCACAGGCAATCAAGTCACCGCACTCTTCGTTTCGTTCCTTTTAAATTAAAGACCATTACTGAGCATCAACCGCAACCTTTTCGTGTGTGATCCAAAATTAGTACGATGATGTGCCGTTGGATCTGCTCCGGCCTCCAGAAGTAGCTTGATACAAGCTTTTGTAACGATGATGCTTGTGCAGCGATATCATCCAATCTGAGCGGTATTTAAGATCAACACCGCTGTTAAACAGTAATTTGAAAACATCTTTATCGGATCTACAGACACACAAGGCATCTGCCCTAAACCAAATAGGCAGTGAGTGTCGGCACTTTTCTCGATCAGCAAAGGAACCAATATGTTTCGATTCTTCCTAACAGGAGATGTCCGGCCAGTGCCTCCTTCCTCTATTGGTATCGAGGCCATCCTCAAGTGACATTCGCACCTTCCATTCAGCCGGCACTCGAAGGTCTGATGACTGGTAGGTACCTAATTGATACTACTTTCTCTGTGAGGGAGCCAAATGTCTCTTTTTTGGAAGCCTGGTTGTGCGACATCAAACCATCCGATTCACCCGAGAACAGGAAACTTTCTTGATAATGGAAGCTGAACCTTGAATTAAGCGTTCTGCAAGAGCTCCATTTCCTAGTTCCGGACTATCAAGGCTCAGCAGAGTAAGGAGGTTACTTTCCTTCATGAGCCATTAGAATGCCCTGCATGCAAGCCTTGATCATATGCAAATTCGAGTATGTGAGGGCCACTTATCTGACCAATCTGGCCCATTACTCCTCGGCCCCGACATTAGATGTATTACACCGAACCAAGTACGAAAGTGGTGCTTTTTTTTAAAAAAACTGCGTGGTGGCCTGTCAGTGTAGCATCCCTTATCTAGCCGATCCCAAACTCTCACATGTGCAGATGGCTAAAACAGTAGTAGATGTGGCTCACCTATCTGGCCCTTGAACATGAACGATTGCAGCTATAAATACGGGAGAAGTACATCCCCACATATCCGTTAAGCAGACTTCCAGAGCTAGACAGAGGAAATCTTTATTCAAAATTTCGTCATTATTTGAGACTTATCTCTCCCTTCAAGATTCACTCGGAATGATTTGCAAGCTCATCATCTCTACTGCTCTGCTACTTGCTGGAGCACAAGCTCAGCAAGCCACCAACTGCGAATACCAGTCATTGAAGTGCGCTTCCGTCCTGCTCGGTACCCCTTATAGTATGTATCTATACCAGCCTGGCCATAGAGGGACCTTCTCTTACTTTACGACAAGACTACACCATAGCCCAACTCATTGCAGCAGTTAACGACACAGTCTCAATCCCGCCCCTCACAACTGCTCAGATCTCCCAATGCTTGTTCCACTGCACCGATATCCTCGGCACCATCACCGGAAACAGCTACTGCTTCGCTGGCTGTGACACCAAGCCCGGCACTCGCAATGACCAATGCATCATGTAGTCATCTGGTATTTGGGATATCTGCATCGTTGTTGTGGACCACTTACCAGTCGTTGCTAAGTATGATGAAGCAGTTGCCTGAGTGCGGAGATGCACTGCATTTTGCTGTGTTCATGGCGTGGGTCTAGTTAAACAACTCCCTTCTGGTCCTAGCAATCACAAATACGTATCCATTATCAGGGATTGATATGAGCAGGAGGCATTCATTCTTTGCTAGGAACACAGTCTGTGTTTCCCTATATAGTCAATGCAGAATTGAAAGGTCTGTTTGGAAACTTGATACGGTGGCCTATTGTAGAGTATCGAATAACCATTACGAGTTCTGGCATGAACTAGTTCTTGCTTCATTTATGTATGCCTGAGTCGTGGTTCGATATATCAAGACTCGGCAAATATGAGAGCAGTCAGTGACTTCGGTTGTATCGATTTTTCATACTCGAGTTTTCGCCGAGGTACCTATACGAGACACGAAGGTGTGAAGGCATCGCAAAGCGCAGTATACACAGTGTTTTCATTATACTCAAGCTCTGGCGACCTTGGAATCTCAAAAGGCAGGAGGTAAAAATGTTTGGGCAGTCATCGGCACAGATGGACCCTTTCCAGTACAGTTTCCACCAAAACACCACGTCTGGCAATGCCGAACGCAGGTTACAGATCCTCCGCCTCCAACGGTTATTGTAACCGTCGTCGTAGTTGTACTGAGAACAACGGTAGTGGTGCTTGTCGTCGTAACCGTGACTGTGCTTGTGCCATTGGTAGGCGGTGGACATGTCCCGTTGCCTGCTATTTGACAGGTGTCGTCTACAAGGAGATTCTGGGATGAGAGACATCCATTAATGCAGAATACGTTTCCTGTAATGTTCCCGTATATGTCTTCACAGTGAAATATCACCTGAGGAAGTTGATCTACTGTCAAGGGTGGGATTGATGCTGTGTCGTTGACCGCAAGGGTGAGCTCGGTTAAGTTGTATCCTGAATTTTGTTATTTCTGTTCACCATTCCATATAATGATACTAAAATGGCATACCATAGGTTGAAATTAATGTATATCCACATTTATCGGATTGGTAGACGCATGGTCTGGTGAATGCCCCGGCTTTCAGGTAAAAGGCAGGTACGGTCGAAAGTAAAAGCCATTGCAATTGGCGCATCTCTCGTCTGCTTGCAAAGCAGATTATTCGGTTACCTTTTGAAGTGCGATTGCAGTAGGTTTTCTTGCAAATCCTCAGTGGTTGGTATATAGCATCAATTCTAGGTAGCCCTCCCGTACAATATCCCTCGGTCATGAATATAAGCTTTGCGGGCTTTCAATGCTTAAAATAATGAAGGTTACTTTGGCTCCTGCGTGGAACGCAGGGAATGCAACCCTCAAGACATGATCCCCCGGTGGTGACATTGTAACCCGATGTTGATCTCCATTGGACCGATGGTCACTGCAAAACACTCGGCACATCCACATGTTAATTATCAGTGCAGTGAAGATTCAGCAGGTAGATTTAATGGCTGGATGGATATGGACTCGAGGGTACTTTGACGGGGAACCTCAGACATGTGGGCAATGCTCTCCGCATCTCAAGTCACACCCAGGCCGTTGTGTTGCAAATCGACCCCGTAGGGCGCTCCTGCTTGTGTCACCGATTAACAGATCCAAAACCCGACAGAGGAATGGACAGTTCTGGCAGCAGGAGCTTGAGTATATCTAGTACCAGATGCCGGTGCATTCAGTGATTCACTGCTTGCCTTAGCTGCAGATCATCGAGCTTGCGTCGTTAGGCCCTAAGACCGACCAGAGGTCTAGCACCACGGACAGTGTTCAAAGTGTATTCACAAAGCTGAATCAAGAGCCAGCCCAGGAGAAATTGCATCGACAGATGGCAGCAGTTCACTTATCTGCAAACCCCAGTTTGTCAGTGTTTGGGTTTGGAAATCGGCGGAGACCGAGTGGTTCGGTCCCTGTTTCTGCCTGAGGCCATGACAAGCACGCGGTTGAGGCTGTTGCCCAACTCCGCTCGTCTCTGTGTGACATCTTGATCTATTGAAAGGATCACTGGATCGATCCGTATTCCAGAAAGTGCAGAGTCGTAACCGAGGTTGGTGCATCGTCAAAGGTGCAGTGGAGCGGCAGAGAGAGGCCCAGCCCGCTTATCCAATTTGTTTCTCTTTTTCCAACTTCGCCATCACACGCGATCTTTTGCCAACTTCCAACTCTTAACATCCCCTTTCCCCCCACCCCTCCCAGACTTCCTCATTATTCAACCCACGGGGAAAGTCTATTTATCTGATCCTCCTTCGCCCTCTGTGGGACATCTCCTTCCCGCACTGAACTCACCCCGCCACACGATCTCCGCGCCGTGAACCCCCCCTCCTCGGCCCCCTTGCTCCGATCTTCGACGCTTCAGCAATCTATATCCATTTACTTCCAAAATGGATCGAGCTCTCGCGCGCGCGGTGACCGAGAAGAAGCCGGTCCCCGAGATCGATTTCTCATTGCACACCATGGAGGATGGAAGCCAGGTGTCGACAATGGAACGGGTGGTTAAAGGTATCGGCAGATCCATCGAATCGCTATCGCCGGTTTGCAACCCATCCGCTGACATGTCTATAAATCACCAGAGGTGCAAGCGCCGGCCCTGAGCACCCCGCCGGATGATATGTTTTGGTCCCCCGATGACCCTTCCAAGCCGAACCTCCAGTACCTCAAGCAGCACCTGTATCGCGAGGGTCGCCTCACCGAAGAACAGGCGCTATGGATCATTCACGCCGGTACTGAAGTCTTGCGCTCTGAGCCGAACCTGCTCGAGATGGATGCCCCTATCACGGTTTGTGGCGATGTCCACGGCCAATACTACGACTTAATGAAGCTGTTCGAGGTTGGTGGCGATCCTTCGGAGACACGATACTTATTCTTGGGTGACTACGTCGACCGTGGCTATTTTAGCATTGAGGTGTGTATATTCTCGTGTTCCGATTGGAATCGCGGTTCTGACTGTTGCAGTGCGTTTTGTACCTCTGGGCATTGAAGATCTGGTATCCCGATTCGCTCTGGCTGCTCCGCGGGAACCACGAGTGTCGCCACCTGACGGATTACTTTACCTTCAAGCTCGAGTGCAAACACAAGTATAGCGAACGGATCTACGAGGCGTGCATCGAATCCTTCTGTTCTCTGCCGCTGGCGGCGGTCATGAACAAGCAGTTTCTGTGTATTCACGGTGGTCTCAGCCCGGAGCTGCACACCCTCGAGGACATCAAGGCCGTATGTACATGCCACCCATCGTCTCGATTTGTCACTAACGACAGTAGATCGATCGTTTCCGCGAACCCCCGACCCACGGTCTGATGTGCGACCTTCTCTGGGCCGATCCTCTGGAAGAATTTGGCCAGGAAAAGACCGGTGATTTCTTCATTCACAACAGCGTTCGTGGTTGCTCTTACTTCTTCTCTTATCCGGCTGCATGCGCCTTTCTCGAGAAGAACAACCTCCTTTCTATCATTCGAGCACACGAGGCCCAGGACGCTGGGTACCGTATGTATAGAAAAACTCGAACGACTGGATTCCCTAGTGTTATGACGATTTTCAGCGCTCCCAACTACCTTGACGTATACAACAACAAGGCCGCCGTCCTCAAGTATGAAAACAACGTCATGAACATCCGGCAATTCAACTGCACCCCGCACCCCTACTGGCTGCCCAACTTCATGGATGTCTTTACTTGGTCCCTGCCATTCGTCGGTGAGAAGATCACTGATATGCTGATCGCCATTCTCAACACCTGCTCGAAGGAAGAATTGGAGGAGGAGGAAACCCCTACTTCTGCTTCTGCCGGTCCCTCTTCTCCTCCCTTGCCGATGGATACCACCGATGCCAGCGAGATCAAGCGCCGGGCCATCAAGAACAAAATTCTTGCTATCGGCCGTCTCTCGCGTGTGTTCCAGGTGCTGCGTGAGCAGTCTGAGAGTGTTACTGAATTGAAGACGGCGGCTGGCGGTCGTCTTCCCCCGGGTACTCTCATGCTGGGTGCTGAGGGTATCAAGCAAGCCATTCACAACTTCGAGGATGCCCGTAAGGTCGATATCCAGAACGAGCATCTGCCGCCTAGCCAAGAGGAGGTCATCGAGCGGAGCGAAGAGGCTCGTCGTCAAGCCTTGGAGCGCGCCGAACACGAGGCTGCCAACGATGCCGGACTGGCCACTGTTGCCAGAAGAATCAGCATGTAAGTGATGTCCCGTCAATGATGAGACATGTATATCTAACCCCTCTTTAGGTCTGCCGGCGGGGGTCGCAATCGTCGCCAGCGGGACCCCACTCCCAGGGAGGCCTAGGAAGGCCGGGGATTTGGCTGAGCTGATATTATGACACTCTATGCATTTCCTCTTCCTGCCCTCCAGCGCACACGCCTTTGCCACGACATGATCGACACGATACCCTTCCTATCAGCTTGATCCCACCAATTGTCTGGCTATACAACTGGATCTACAATAATAGCTGTCAAATCAGATGACTCGCGTTCATTTTGTTGATATTGCTCCTGGGATCCATGGGTGGATCCAGGGGCTCAGTAGATCTACAAGTGTAGTTTGACTCGATATCGGATGGTTTCTTTAAGGCAAGAAAAAAAAAAGATTATCATGTAATGATGGCTTTGTTCTAATGTATGACCTTTCAAATTGCATTTCAATTCCTACAACAGACAAATGTAAAGCAGGGAGTGAGTGGAGCACCGCCAAGCCCGATGTCGCCTTCCGACCTCAAAACAAGTCCCTCGTTCACTCACATCTCCGAGGACTCGCCCACAACCCTCGCCTTACCGCACCCTAATGCCTTCCAGACTGCGCAGCGTGCTCCCACGGAGCCTGTTGCGTCCGCTGGATAGTGCCGGTGTCTTCTACTGCCCATCCTGTTCAACCTGGAGACGAGCGCTTTCGACGCGTGCCGGCGCCAGCAGCACCGGCCTTGATAAAATCGGCTCGGCGCATCGATCGGGTCGCCTTCCAGAGTCGCCTACGGCTGTTGCTGCTCGTTCATTCACCACTTCATCGGTTATCACTGCGGGAAAGACGGTCCCACCACGGTTCAAGGAGCTGTACGATGCTCTGAGCGGAGTCCAGGATGCGGCGATCCAGGAAGTCAGTATTAGCCGGTTGCAACTGGCTTTGCGTGGCTTAGAGTCTGAGACTCCTCTTATTCGAGTTGCTGGTGAGTTATGCCCCGCGCAATAGTTGAGTGTTCGCTGCTGCGATATTTTGTTTTGAGGACAGGCTCTGACGATTTCGCGGTTTTTCAGTTCTTGGACTAGACAATGCCGACTCTGCGCGAAAATTAGTTCGATTGCTTCTGGCCGATCCTCTCAGCCAGCGCGAGAGCTGGGAGGATGTTTTAGAGGGTCTTGATGCAGACCCGACGCGGGGACTACTAATTCGGTACGAAGTCACTTCGAAATCAAGGTCATGGTTGGAATATTGACGGATCTTTCATCTAATAGATACGGCGAAGTCTCTGAATCTATACCCAATGATCTTCTCCCGACACTTGCAGTCCGATCGCCCGTCCTGAAGAAGGGCAACATCGAAATCCTCATCGGTTCAATCGGCTCTGAAGCAGCCTCGACTGGCACCACTCTCTCCGCCGATACCTTCCTCGTCCCCAATGTCACCATCCCAACATCACACTCGGGCCGACAAAACATGGTCCGATACCCTGTGCACCGGAGCATCGTGTGCGGCAACGGAGTGAATGGATTGCTGGCTTTTTGCAGCTTGGTGGGCCGTTCAGACTTGAAGAATGAAGTAGCATCGGTGCGCGGTGCAATCGAGCTCTCTGCGGCAAACCAGACACACGATGATAGTCGTCTTTCGTTTGTGGATATCGATCGCGCGAGTACTGCCTTGGACAAGATCCGCGAATCTGTGCAAAATGCCACCGAGTATGAACGTGGGTGGAACGCTAGTGGTGTGCAGCCTGTGGTCGACTGGCTTGCAACCTCTTCCCAGGCGGCCAGCGGGGAAGCTTTGAACCCAGCTCTAGTCCCTTTGATTGAATCGCTGCTCAATGCGGCCGACGAAGGTGTCTCTGCTCGGGACATCCAAGCTCTTCAGGAACAGACCGTTGGAGTCACCCCTCAGGAAGTCCGCTCCGAGCTTGAGCGTGGAGTTGTCACCTGGGCGGAGCAGGGTCACTCGGAGCTCCGCAGCTCTCTCGAGGCAGGCTTTGCGAGTCCGCGGTGGCGAGGCCTCGCATGGTGGAAGCTTTTCTGGCGGGTTGATGATGTCGGCATGATCACTTCCGAGATCTTGGAGAAACAGTTCCTCCGCCGCGCAGAGCAAGAAGTTATCTACAACTCGGGCAAGTACCAGCAGGCGGGCCTGCTGGAGGAACCCATTACTTCTCCCGAATCCACCACAGACTCAACCCCTGCCAAGTCTGCTCCGCCTCCCTGGCCAACTCTGATCCCCGATATCCGAGCCAAACTGCTCAATACAACCGTGCCCTCCCTCCAAGCCCTCGCCCAGAGCCTGGTGCTCTTCAGCGTCTCCACCACCACCTTGACCTCTTTCCTTTCTGTCCTCACCTATCTCTCCGTCCCCTCTGCTTCGGCCTACGAATCGGCCACCCTTGGTGCCATTGGCCTGATCTACTCTTTGCGCCGCCAGCAGAAGAAATGGGACAGTGCCCGTGGTTTCTGGGAGGACGAGGTACGCGAAGAAGGCCGCACTTCCCTGCTCGAGACGGAGGCACTCCTGCGTCGGATTGTCCGCGAGGGTGGTAAGAGCGTCGGCGATGTGTCCGACCACAGCGCACGAGACGCAATTGTCCGCTCACGAAAGGCATTGGAAGCCGTTCGCTCGTGATTCACCCCTCAATGACCTACTGTACATGTACCATGATTTTAGAATAAACGTCGCTTAGCTGTACAATTTACTCTGCTATGTTATCACTCGATGGAATCCCGTGACAATCTCGGGATGCAGGGCAGTCTTTCCTATTCCACACTCGCTGTTTCAGTTGTGTTGGAGCGATCCTAAATTGTTCGGCAACGAATCGCGAGACCCGCAAAACACAATTTACTTGGGCAGTCGGCTGGGATCAGTGATTGCCGGCAATCTAAAAGGTCGCGGTATGGAATATTTCGAGTGTAAGCAACATTTGAAATGTCTGACAGGTGTGCCCAAGGTGCTGGGTGCCCGGTCGAGTTTTGTTTTGGGGTGTGCCAATTGATACTTCACCCCGGTATGTCTCCGATGACATTCTTCAAGCCCCATATACTTCCAAGGTTCAAAACAAACCCCATTTATCCCCATTTGCCATTATTGTCCAATAATTCAGATACACTCAAAGCGGGAATACGAATGACCGATTCCATATCGAGCCAAGACTCCCTAATATTAGTGGTCTGTTTCATGATGCGCGACATGGCCCAATCCGCGAGCACAGCGTGGGGCACCCGAGACGGTGGAGTTGGACCAAGTCCTTAGCTCAGGAACAACATGAGCGATTCAACGTCTCAAATTGCAGACCAAACGGTGGGTTCCTCACTATCACCCCAAGCACTGGTCATGTTACGTTACAGATTTTGCTAGTGCCAGCCTCGCACGAGGTTCTATTGCACGTTTGCCGGCTGGAAACACCGCCAGATCCGCCCGTCTCTAGAGTGGGCTTTTCATTCCTGTTCATTTCCCGGATGACCCCAATCGTATACGACATGAGCCATGCCCCCGTGCCACTGATTTCGGCAGAGGGGCAGAGGGGCTTAATATTAGGATATCAAGGGATTGGCGGAGTCCTGTAATGTCATAGGACCAAGTGACTAAAGGGGGAACTGGTACTCTATCGTTGGGGCTCTGGGGGTTAAAGTACTTGATAGCTTGATTCCCTTGTTCTGCCTTTGGCCCTTGGTTTCTCTGGTCTTGTCGTATTTCGCCTTCGCTTTGCCGTCCGTTCCTTTCCAGCCCTATCTCAGGGCAAGGCATACACTCGTTCTCCCTACGTTTCGTCTCTCCTTTTTTTATACCCTTCTTCACTCTTTTTGATCAAAGTGGAGGCGCTTTCTATCACACTGGAAATTATCGTATGTATAGTCTGATCCTTTCTAAGTCGGGGAGCCTCGATGTTGATGATCTTTTATAGATCCGATAGCTTCAACTAAGTCATAGCGGGCCGTGTTTGTTTATTGACGTCAGAGAGAACGCATTTGAAAACTAATCGGTAAGATGCATGCCTGAAGATTGACTTTATTTCGCGATCCCACCCCTCAATTGGCCTCTTTGGCGCCCTTGGCAAGGGTGGCAGCCCCGAAGCAAGGGGACCATTCTTTTCAAAGGGAGGCTTCCACGTCGATCTCCGAGGTTCGCGAATAGGATCGCCTCCTTCCTTTCGATGACGATTGATTGGCAATTGGAATCCCTCTCAGCGTCTCCATGGGGCCGGCGCATTGGACGCCTCTTGGTTCAAAACCACTCGTGGCGCCACAGATCCACTGACATCCTTCTAGCGTCACGATCCCCGCCATATACACGAACCATTTTCTTGCTTAATCGTGCTCGCTGCGCCAGTTCCGGTTGATTCGGTGCTCCTGGCGAGTCACTGCCATTCGTTCTCATCAGATATCATTCGTTTATATCGACCGTAAGCGCGTCGACGCGCCTTATACCATTGCAATATGCAGGACATTCGCCTAACAACCGTCTTGGGAGCCTGCCTCACCATTTTTCCTGTCTTTACCAACGCATTTTGGCGCCTTCCCTGCCGTGGGCGAACTGGTGTCGCCCGTTTGGATCCTATTGTTGACCCTGGGATGATCTCCGGGCACGTGCATACGGTCCATGGAGCAGGAAGTGAGCTCCCCATGGCCCTGTTCTGAGAACTAGCTCTGACGAAAATGATACAGACTTCGGCATGAGCGCTGATACGGAGACTCTGCTTGAGTCTAGTTGTACCTCCTGCGCCGTGGAGCAGGACATGTCCGCGTATTGGACTCCTGCTCTGTACTTTATGCACACCAACGGTAGCGCTGAACTGGTTGAAGAGGTCGGAGGCATGCTTGCGTGAGTCCAATTGCTTCATCCGGAAATTAATTTCCATGCTAACGTATCCTGTGAACAGTTACTACCTCCTCTACGGAGAGAGTGTTACAGCATTCCCGGATAACTTCCGGATGTTGGCAGGGGATTCCTTACAGCGAAACTTTACTTGGCCAATCCCTGACCCGCCGAAATCTTCATGGTCTGGCGCCCAGGAATCACAGGCGGCTCTACGCCAAAAGGCCATTGGCTTCAACTGCCTAAACTATGCCAAGGATCCCGAACCATCCCTCTACCGTCATTTCATGCCGAACAAAACTTACCTCGATGAACATTGTACGGACGGGATCCGTATCGAGCTGATGTTCCCATCGTGCTGGAATGGCAAGGATGTCGATTCAGAGGACCACAAATCTCACGTTGCGTATCCGTCTGTCGTGATGGATGGCACCTGCCCGGAAGGATACGAGACGCGCCTTGTTTCACTTTTCTACGAGACAATCTGGAACACATACGCCTTCCAAGACCGGGATGGCTATTTTGCCATTGCAAATGGCGACCCGACTGGATTCGGGTACCATGGCGATTTCATGTACGGCTGGGAAGATGGCGTCCTGCAGCAAGCCGTCGACACTTGCACGAGTGAGACGGGCCTGGTCGGCGATTGCGAAATATTCCGTCTCCAGTCGGAAAAAAAGCAGAGAAAATGTTCCTTTGACATACCATCCGGCCTGCGGCATGAAAATGTCTACATGCATGCGAGTGGATTGCCTGGAGATCTTCTGATCCAATGGGGCCCGGAATATGCCACCATGACAATGCCTTCGGACTCGGACTCGGCCACTACAGCACTGCCGCCCGGCATGTCCATTCCTTCCATTCTGCTGCCATCCCTCTCGCTTAGTCCCACCATCAGTATTGGCAACATGGTCGGTAATATTGACGACTTCGGCACCCAAGAAGCTGCGGCTGCTACTACCGTCTTCTCTACCACCACCTCGACCTCCAACCCTACTCCAATCCCCACTACCTCCATCGAAGTGGACTCCATCACCGAAGAGGTTGTCTATCTGGAACAGGACGTGGTTGTCAAGGTTGACGGAAACGGCACTCCATATGCCACTTCCACTGGCACTCTGCGCACGCTCTCTTCGACGACTATAACCGCTACATCGACATCTACAGCGGTCTCGTACGTTGAAAGGGACATGCCTACAGAACCTGAAAGACGGGAGTACATTGCTGAGCATGCTCGCAGACACATCCACCACCATCGCCACCTGCACAAGAGGTTCTAAGATAGCATGATAAGAGCTTGGTCGGGGAACAGTCCACGCTGAGCGTTGCTTTGCTATTGTCAATATTTTTGAAGTTCACAGCCGTTGCCACGTACTGTTGCAGTGCCATCATCCGTCTTGGCTCGCTGGACTGAGCTTTCCATTTTTGTACATATTTTCTCAGTTTTATTAGACAGTCCATCTGGTATGGTGAAGTGATCATAATGTCATTGTCAAAAAGATTTCAATCTTCCTGGTCATAAGCTATAGGGTTGCTTCGATGGCCTCACCCAGTCAAAACTTATCGGCTCGTGTGTAATCTCCGGGCCTTTTATTTGTGTTCTCCGAGGATCAGCTTGATATTCGTAGAATCGGTTGAACGACAGGGTATTGTCTTAAGCAACCTAGTACCGGGGGGGGGGGGGGGGGGGGGCAGGGTACTCTTTCAAATGCTGAGACAGTATCTGTTTCACGTCAGACATCATCAACATGATGTCTCAGACAGGTTATATGTTGGCGTGGATGAGGGAGGCCTTTGAATTACTGTTGTGTGACCTGGCAGTGGGACTCATGAGACACAAGCAGGACTCGAGTATGCAGTGTAAGAGCTCAACCTGATGACAAGGCTCACCACATTATCATTCTATCTCGCAATTTGAAAAAGCTGCTACCCAAAACGTCGACGACCTCCCTACCAGGATGGATGTTGAACAGCAGATCAGAACGGACAGCGGCGCAACGTGTCAACAGGGTTGCCATTTTTTCTTCGACTTTTTTTTCCAACCATATTGTGTTGCTCTATGGCAAATTTATCTTGCTCCAATTGTCAATCATAATGTCACATCATGAACTCTGGCCACCACAGGAGACACCAAGCCCTGTTCGCCCTGTATATACGTTGTTGATGTTTCAAAAAGATTAGCATCTAGTGCTTGCTATTTTGGGAAATAGCTAGCATGGCATGACTATTCTTATCCAGAGGCGGGGTGAAGGGTTACATGCCGGCTGCCAGGAAGTGATGGCGCTGTCTTATCTGTGTCTCCAAAAGTATACTCTCATGCATAGCTACAGCTACCGTGAGATCTACTACCAGAGATAGCGTTGGATCATTGTGGAAGATTGAACAAAGTAGCAATGGCTTACTCGATGGCGTGTGGGTGGCATATAAGACCATAGTTCTCAACGGATTCATACGATCACACATCAGTAGGCAACAAAAGTATTCGCTTCTATTCGCTGTAGTACAACTATTTGTTCTCATAGTTTGTTATCAACTTGCACGATGGGCTTCTATTACACCACCTGCGTATCTCTCGCCTTCTTTGTCGTTGCCCTAGCGTTTCCTCGGGAGACGTCCGTTAGTGGCCAGTTGAACCTGCCACATGCTACAACATCCGCTTCACCCCCAGCCGTCACCGAAGACGCAAATCTCCGCTGCGTGGACGAATCGACCATCGTGTACACGACTGACTGTACAATGGGCACCCCAGTATCCTATTGCTGGAAGCCTAAACCCCCAATCAAATGTCGAGCAGGCTATTTCCCATCAGTATGGCATCCAGACCACTGCATGGAAGAACAGACCTGTTTCCCGCTAAATGCAGCATGGATCACGACCGAGTGCTCGAACGGTGCTATTCCTTACAGTACAACGACTCTGTACGATGGGACATTGGCTGGAGGAAAGTCCACTGCGATAATCTGTAAGCAGAGATATTCCGCGCGAGACCCGCATCGATTAACTTGATTATAGCAGTATCGTGCTGCTGTGGCACAAATCAATGGTATAGCATGACTATGCTGGATGGAGGCTCCCAATCCGATACATTCTGCATGCCCTGCAATAATTGTCCTCCCGGCATGGTGACTTCCACCAGCACTAATACATACTGTGCATCTGCGACGGAGGCAGCAGCGGTGGCTGCTTGCTCCGATATCTCTCCAGAAGCTCATTACTGCCAGTGTGAAGATCCTATGCAGACTCCGGTGTATCCAGATGAGCCCGGTGCTGCCGCTACGGGATGTGAGTACTAAGTGATATACACTGCGAGGTTTTAAAGGCACGTTTCAGGAAATACGAAGGAATTGGAGCTTGCTATTGGGGGTTGATTTGAAAAGTCGGGGTCCTGTGGGCTCGGTAGCAGTCTCGTAAATGCGGTATCTCCCAAGGTTGGTTGCTGGAACTGGAATCGCTCTTTCAGCTATCGTCGAAACATGTTAAAATTGTGACAGATGGAATCAACAACTTTGCTAAACTTCTTTTCTACGTAGCTACCAGCTACCCCAGTACAAATGACTAATATCCATAGCTTCACCGAGTAGCAAAAGAAGACCCCCCATCGACCATTGCCAGGGGGTTCCATCGGTTTCGCTCCCAATTAGCCCCAACCCGAAAGCACCATCTGAACCAGACGCCACGTGCGTCAGCCCTCCATCGGCGTCCGAATCGGGCAAATACACGGCGTCTTGCCCGAGAAAAGGCTCCGTGCGCACCCCGCATCGGCCCGCATTGTTCAAAGAAGCTACGTAATAGGCAGAAGCTCTCGATTTACCCCTCAAATAACGCCATTCGCCCTTTCTTTGTCTTTTTATTATCGTGTCTCTCGTCCAAAATGGCTGAATCACTCCCTGAAATGCAGTATCGCTCCCTTGGCCGCACGGGCTTGAAGGTTTCTGTTATCTCTCTTGGTAGCTGGCTTACCTATGGCGGACATGTCGGAAATGGTATTGCATTGCATCCCTGGTCCGATTTGAAAAAATGTATGCTGACTATGGAAAAAAGATATTGCGTTTGACTGCATGAAGGCTGCATATGATGCCGGAGTCAACTTCTTCGACACCGCCGAGGTCTACTCGGGTGGACAGTCAGAGATTGTACTGGGAGAGGCGATTAAGAAGTTTGGATGGAAGCAGAATGATCTGGTGATTTCTACCAAGGTATGTTATCACAATTTCCAGGTACAAGATGGTAAAATCCTGACCTTGGACTAGATCTACTGGGGTAAAGCCAACAGCGCCAACCCTGACAAGCCGCTGAACAACCACGGCCTCTCGCGAAAGCACATCATCGAGGGCATGAACCTGTCCCTCAAGCGTCTTGACCTCCCCTACGTGGATGTGGTCTATGCCCATCGCCCAGACCGCGACACCCCCATGGAGGAAGTCGTGCGTGGCTTCAACTACTTGATTGACAATGGCAAGGCATTCTACTGGGGTACATCCGAGTGGTCTGCTAGTGAAATCGCCGACGCTTGGCGCATTGCTGATAGACTGGGTCTCGTCGGCCCCGTCGTGGAACAGCCGCAGTATAACCTTCTCGTACGCGAGCGCGTTGAGAAGGAATACCGCTGGCTGTATGAAGCTCACGGTCTGGGATTGACTGTGTTCTCGCCTCTCAAGGGCGGTATTCTTACCGGCAAGTATAATGATACTACCTCGCCTCCTCCTGAATCTCGGCTGGCGCAGTCTGGGGATGGGTATATCGAGAGCCTGCGCAAGACTGTCGGTGACGATACCTGGCAACGGCAGTTGAAGCAGACTGCTGCGTTGAAAACGGTTGCGGAGGAGCTGGGTGTTTCTACGGCGCAGTTGGCCTTGGCTTGGATTCTGAAGAACCCTAATATCTCTTCCATGATCACCGGTGCGTCGCGGCCGGAGCAGGTCCGCGATAATGTGCGTGCCTTGGCTCTTGTCGATAAGTTGACCGATGAGGTTATGGAGAAGATCGAGGCAGCGGTTGGAAACCAGCCTGAGGAGGAGAAACGGCGGCTCTAGATTAAAATATGGCGACTAGTTTGTGAATACATAGAGATGTCATGAATTCATGTTTATCTGCAGTCTTCAACTATCGTTGAGATACTGGTCAAATAAATCGGCGTAAAACTTCCGTCCCACATCACGATGACTTCGGATCTTTGTCCGCAGTTGTGACTCGCCCCATGTATCATAATTTCCACGCAAAAAAGCCGAGTCGATATGAACCCCTGCATCGACTTCCGATGATGACCTCTTGGTACCAAAATAGTCCTTCAAGGTCCCCAATGCCTCCCCTTTGGTTAGACTACCACGGACACCCTGGAAGAACGGAACACTATATCTTTCGAGAGGGCCAGATAGCACACGGTGAGTTGTAGCTTTGCAGACCCCATGTGTCACCACTTCGAAAGCCTGTCCAATATTCACGACGAAAGTGTCTTGAATGACGGGAACATCAATCCATTCACCATTCTTGTTGAGTGCCTGTAGTCCCTTGACATGGGGAGGGGATGCTTGCAAGAGGAATGTCCACCAGCCGGATGAGTCCTTATGCGGACCAACTCCCTGTGCACGAGAGCCTAATGAAGGATCTGAGGGTGGATAGTGAACAAGCTTGAGACGATGCTGATATGAGAGGAATGAGAAGAGGGCTTTCGAAGGTACGGAAAGAGCCTCAGCAACGAGTGCCAGAAATCGTTCACCAAGTTGTGTGAGCTCCTGAATGTACCTCTCAACAAACTTCCGGGTCTGGGGGTCATCGGACGGCCACTACCTACATGTCAGTCCATTGCGACAGTTAAAGCTGACTGGACGTACCTGATTAGGCCCCATTAATCTTTCATACAGAGGACGTCCATCTCGCCAGGAATTCGGCAACTCTGTCGCAAATTCGAATTGCTCACGCCTATCTTCGGCTCCGGCTGTCGTTTCCGATCCGACGTGGCTGTAACCTAGGAAATGCGGCGAGTTATGAAGGGCCACTTTTTCCTTGGCCTCTTGGTCCAGCTCGAAGAGTCGAGGGAGCAGGTTTCTCAGGTCTTGTATAACCTCTCGAGGCACGCTGTGATTCGACACGTACAGAAAGCCGACCTGTGTGAGGGCGTAGTGGAGCTGTTCCAGAAGCCCTGGACGTGTCTCGGGTGACTCCGCGAGCGAGAGGTCGATAACGGGAATGGATTGAAAGTCGGATGCCATTGTAGGAACTAGAGATGAGGTAAAGGTCGACTACCTAGTTAGCCGAGGTAGTTATCCCCGAGATAGTCACTAGCGAAATCGGCTTCCACCTTAAGTGACTAACAAACTGAAATTACTGAAATAGCGGCTATACGTAATCAGAGGTACCTGACAACAGCTTTACAGCATTAGTTCTACTAAAACCGGCATGGGCGTGTCTCACTATATACGGGACGGATCAAGACCAGTTTTATCACTTTAGTGTTACTGTATGGAATTGTTTCTTAAGCTCTCATCTTGGTCACCTGTTACGACATCTCTGTTTCCGCTTGGTTGTTCAATATTCGTATTGCGGGATGAACCCAAATGACTTTTGTGGAATATAGTGTGCAGGAATATTTCAACGGCTGCTTCAACAGCTGCTCTGGAACGTGCTAAGAAAGCTGGCCCAACTAGATTGCTCCCCCGCCCGACCGGATGCTGTCTTGTGTATCCCAGTCTTACTACCTACCACGTTCGTCATTGTTCTTCTCATCGAAACAAATACACAAGGCGGCGATCAGTGCTGCGTCTACACCAGGTGCCACAATGACGGCGTAGGTCTGCTGCCCAAACGCAAGATCGCGGCCGCTAAGCAGTTTGCGGTCAATGCGAGCCACGGTTTGGCCGGTTTTATGATTGACAATATCGGCACTATGATCATACCAGCCTCCTTTCATAATGAAAGTCACTGCCTTGTCGTTATGATCAGTGAAAGTGGCGGTGGCTTTGGAGCCGAGTACTAGTGCAGTCAGTAATGTCCATATCATATGGGGTCTCCTTTGTCATTCCGGATGGCGTTGGATCATAAAAGACAGAACTTACCCGTGAGATTACTCTTGACCTCACAAACCTTCTTGTGATGGGGGTCTTCGATCGCATACGTGCTATGGAGGTGCAGATGCTCCTTGACAATATCAAACAGATGCTTGCCGTGGGCGTCCTCGACCTTCTTGCGACCAGAAAGCGATACCCAGGCTCCATGCACTTTCAGAATCGGCTGGCCATCGGCCAATTTGATTTCGAAGCTGTCCCCAGAGACGGAGAGCACCTTTTCTCTCAGGACTAATGTCTGCGGCTCGCTCGAAACAAATTGTTCGAATATGGCGATAGGCTCGACGACAGGGTCGAGATTGTGGTGGCCCCAGATACCCATGGTGACGGATGGATTCAATTAAAGCCTTTCCAAAGATAAAGGAAAATCGATCACAGGAGCGCGCGGGGCAGAGTCACGGTGAAGCCGATCGTCGCTCGGCATCACGTGACATCTACTTCCAACTCGTGGCGTCATCAGGCGTCATTATCTAGTTTTATTGTTGTTCTGGACGTGTTTACGAGTAATACTTTTCTAGAAAGCATAGAACTTTTCATTAACCACTTCCTTTCTCGCTTTGACCGAACCCTATTAGTAAACATCAACAACCGATATGATGTACCAACAATCTTATTCCTTTCTTTTTTGTATCCGCCATTGCGAGGCCAGGATTATGAAGTCTACCTACCCACAATAGTGTATAGTATGCAAATGAATTATTCATTAGAATCAAGTCAATAAAAGCGTCGATCGAGTGAATATTGAGGACCTAAAAAGAAGAAACGCCTTTGCATTGTGCAATTCGGCATCCATTTCTATCGATCCAATCAACTAGATCAACAGGCCCTGGTATTTGGTGCATTGCGTTTAGGTTATTTCTAGGTAGTTTTATTGCTGGGGTTTGTTTTAATCGGTTGTCGGTTTCTACTGGGAGCGCCAACGCGAAGAATGAAGCTACCTTAAAACGCTTATTGTCTAGAAAATGAGTTAAGTAATAATAATAATTTTCTTGAATAAGAAAAGAGCCAAGTCCTGCTGGGCAAGACTACACTACAGTAGCGCTTGACCACCGCCCCAGAAGCAAAAGAGGTAATTATGGTGTTTATCAAGTATTATTGGCTCTTTGGTCCCCACCTGCCCGGATGTCCGTGCATTTCCTAATACCCCGACAGCCCCAAATCTACCAGCGATGTTTCCTCACCTGGCTCATACAAAAACTTCATGGGCCAGAGGCCAGTGACGTAGTTGTTTCCATATCTGCCACGTCTCCTAGATTCAGTATTTCTCACCAGAAAAGTACGGACGTGACCAATATGATTGTATGGATATCTATCCCTACACGTAACTACTGACCCATCAACACTCATCACATTACCACAACTCATTTAGTGGTAGTCTATACCAACTTTATACCTTTTTAATATACCGATAGCAAGGTCGCGGGCCATTGTAGAAGAGTGAGATGAGGGTATTAAATCAGCCACTCATACCAATTACGCTTTTGCCAAGAGCTCCTCCCATTCACTTCAACCCCTCACACCCAGTGACTATCCGCTTTGCCACTTGGATTGCCAAGATGACTGCAGTCTGCAGGCAGCATAATAACCCAGCTTCATAAGAAGATTTAATCTCGTCACCTCTACAATACGCTATTTAGAGATATGTCAACTGCCAATATTAAAGTGCCTTTGAGGACTACCAATCAGATCCCTGCTTCTCCTTTGAAACCAGAGGAAAGCGAGTGCTATCCAGGGAATGGACCAGGCGAGAGCGCAAATTACAGCAATGAGAGGGGCATCCAGTTCCCTCCGAAGGAAGTTTCAGCGCAAGATTCCGACGACCTTCAACAGCTTGAGGATACAGGCTTTGGTAACACCGCCGATCAGAGCACAGGCGCTGGTCATGGCCACATCATCAATTCACCTAGAAGAAATATCTTTCTTAAATTCCTTAAAAAGGGATTTCCTCATCAAGGCAACTCCAGTACCCATGGCACCCCAGACTCAGCAGTTCAAGTCATCAAAAGTACATCGCCAAAAGCGCGCCAGCCGAAAGAGGACCTTGATCCCAGATCAAAGCTTCTCTTGTCCGAGAAACCATCGTCTGAAATTCCCAAAGCCACAAGTGAATCCATTTTGCGGAGACAAAACGAATTTAACCTAGAAACGATTATTTGGGATGATTCCTCTCGAGGTCGCAGCAATATGGAGAGATCCACCTTAATTGATCTAGATGGAATGATTTCACGATTACTACAAGTGGAAAAATCAAGGGTTGACAAAAAATTATGTCTCAAGACTGATGAAATTCTGTCTATTTGCTCGGCCGCCCGCAATACGTTCCTTTCCCAGCCTGCTCTCCTGGAACTAAATGCTCCAATTCAAATCGTTGGGGACATCCACGGTCAATATTTAGATCTTCTTCGATTATTTGAAATGTCTGGATTTCCTCCTGCATCAAACTATTTGTTCTTGGGGGACTATGTTGACCGCGGCAAGCAAAGCTTGGAAACAATGCTTCTGCTTCTATGCTACAAACTCAAATACCCCGAAAACTTTTTTTTACTCCGGGGGAACCATGAATGCGCCAATGTCTCTCGAATCTATGGGTTTCATGACGAGTGCAAGCGAAGATGCAGTGTTAAAATCTGGAAAACATTCACCGATGTCTTTAACTGCCTTCCAATTGCTGCGGTTGTGGCCGAAAAGATCTTCTGTGTGCATGGAGGCCTTTCTCCAAATCTCGTTGATATGGATGAGATCCGAAATATCGCTCGCCCCACCGAAGTGCCTGATCAGGGTCTTCTAAATGACCTTCTTTGGAGCGATCCCGCAAATATCAAAGACTGGGCACCCAATGATGATCGAGGTGTGAGCTGGTTCTTTGGAAGGAAGCCTCTTACGAATTTCCTGAAGCGCCACGATTTGGACTTAGTATGCAGGTCACATATGGTGGTTGAAGGGGGATATCAATTTTTTGGGGAGCGGGATTTGGTTACGGTTTTTTCAGCACCAAATGTGAGTATCCAAATCCGTTATTGGCTGGCCGCGGGCATAGGTCCTGACTCAATCTTTCGTTCCAAGTACTGTGGCAAGTTCGACAACTGGGGAGCTAGTATGGAGGTCTCTGCTGACCTTCGTTGCAATTTCAATGTGTTGAAACCATGTGATGGGATTGCTTTGAATAAGCGAACGGTGAGAATGGGTAGGTCGAGGAAATGGGGGAAACCTCTATGAGTACTTGGTCCCTGCAATTTTTATTTTCTATTTTTTGCTTTTCTCGAATTATGTGAATAATCTT
Source organism: Penicillium cinerascens (assembly GCF_028974065.1). Taxonomy (NCBI): domain Eukaryota; kingdom Fungi; phylum Ascomycota; class Eurotiomycetes; order Eurotiales; family Aspergillaceae; genus Penicillium; species Penicillium cinerascens. The sequence continues at coordinate 4,679,212 of NW_026695298.1, read as the reverse complement.
GACTTGACTTAAATGATAAAGGCCATACAAGGGACCTTTAACCTAACGTTGTTTCTTGCTGGTCGTTTTGTCGTGAATACATCTTTTTGGGCGTATGAAAGGGTCGAGGAATAGCTTGCTCCTAGTATTGTACTATTCTTATAATGACCACCAACATTAGGTCCCCAAGGTATCACTACTGAGGATTGACATCAAACTGCCCAAGTTCCGACTTTAGTTTCAGACGATGTTGAAAGGGAGCGGATACTTACGATACATTGCTCAAATGGCACGCTCGAGATCAGAATAGCCTCAAAGGTCGCCCGTGCAATAGTTACCGGCATGCCGATGTGCACGGCTTGCTGCTCCGCCTGACGGACCACCTCTTCATTACGGGAAGGTACATTCACAGAAGCGCGTGTGGACTTGAAACGCGTGGCCTCGCGCACGTAGGCGGCTCTAGAGAATGCAGGCGCGTTAATGAAAATAGGGTTGGGTGAAATGACAGTGATCAAGGAGTCAGGAGTTACCGTACCGTTGATTGAGCAGATTTAAAAGCCGATCATCAATATCGTCGAGCGCGGTGCGCACATCGTCGAGAGAGTTGCAGCATGTGGTAAGCGTACCGTTTAGGGATGAAAAGTGCACACTAGGGGAGCCCCAGGGCACAGAGCGATGATCGGTAGAGGGAGAGATCGTAGGAAGAGCGGATCCATAGCAAGAGTCTGCAATTGAAGACGCGGTGGGGGCAGACGTCAAGAGAGAAGTAAGCAAGGGAAGAAGGCCCTGCAGAAGCATGATAGATCAGTTCAAACTTGCAAGTCGGGTGAGGGATGCCAGAACACCAACACCGATTGAGTTCTGTTTGAATCACTCGCGGCAGACTCGGGATGTCTTAACCCTGCAAGGTCGAGATATGTTGACTGTGGAGCCTCGCGTCGACGATCTTAACTCGATGTAAACAGATGCAGGCGGCACACACTCAATATTGGGCGCGTCGGCCCGTTAAGACCGGTGTCAATTGCATGTTCGAATGACAAAAATCTCGTACTGGGAATAACAAATGCCATGCTTTCTCTTATGCAACGCCGTGAATGTTGAACGTCGTCCCCCCGTACCCGGAGCTAATGCCGGGTACTCAACGGCCATAAAGGCCTTGTCGGCGTCTGACGTGCGGGGGAACGGAATTCACGCCGATCCTGCGGGCCAACTGCCCCTCCTCCCCTCTTTACTTTTTAGGGCCTTCGTACTTCCTGTCGAGTTCAATTCTTCTTTCTCCTATAATCAATTCGAACAAAATGGCTCAAGGCTCGCGACTGCAAGGAAAGGTTGTCATTGTCACGGGTAAGTCCGGCCTACCTTAACTTCCGCAATGTACATTGGCCGATCCATATTCTACAGGAGGCGGCTCCGGCTTTGGCGCGGCTATCGCCCGTCGATTCGGCGAAGAGGGCGCCAAGGTTATCGTGGCGGACATCAATGTCGAAGGCGGCGAAAAGGTCGCCGCGCAGAACCCCACCAGCCTGATCTTCCAGCGCATGGATGTTACACAAGAGAGTGATTGGAAGACCGCTGTCGACCTGGCATTCTCCAAGTTTGGTGGACTGGATGGGTTGGTGAATAACGCGGGAACGACCTACCGGAACAAGGTTGGTACATCTGTCTGCAGAGAATGGCCCAATGCTGATGTCTCCAGCCCACCGCCGAGGTCACCGAGGATGAATGGGAGCGCGTCTTCAGGGTTAACGTCAAGAGCATCTTTCTGGCTGGTAAAGTCGTGATGCCTCGCTTTATTGAGCAGGGCAAGGGTGGATCCATGATCAACATTTCTTCCACCGGCGCAAGTCGCCCACGGCCTGGTCTGGTGTGGTATAACGCATCCAAGGGCGCCGTTACAAACGTACGTGGTTTGACAAAGAGACGAACTAAGGACATAGGCTGATTTCCACTAGGCTACCAAGGGCCTCGCTGCCGAGTACGGTCCCCACAACATCCGTGTGAACTGCGTTGCTCCTCTACTCTCGGGAACGGGTCTGTTTTCCATGTTCACCGGTATGGAAGACACCCCGGAGAACCGAGAAAAGTTCATTGGAAACGTGCCACTGGGTCGTCTCACGGAGGCGGACGATATTGCCAACATGTGTCTGTATCTTGCCAGTGACGAGGGCAGTTTCATCAACGGCACGGAGATGGTGGTTGATGGCGGCAAGTGCATTTAATCGAATTGTAACCATTAGAGATAGCGATGTTGGCTAACCCAAGAATCCATTGCCAAATTTTTAAACACCATTATAAGATCTAAAAAGTTTCTTCCTGCAGTGTCCTGTGGTTCCACGGTATTGCGATCGACTTGCATGCACAGTTGGAGGTGTTGGGGGTAGATGTATAGACAAGGTGAGACTTGGGTAAAGTGAAACACGCCAGTGTCATATTGCTTTTTCTAGAGCTAGGGTTCGCCCATACAATGGACATGAATTCGTCATAGACATTGCCACGGATTGATCCTATACCCGATCCATTTGGGACTGCGTCAACCCGAAGGCGCCGGAGCCGCCAACGTGGGATCTGCGCCGTTGTGGCCGCCAATAAAGTGCATTGTGAAGCGGGAAATTACAGAGCCAATTAATGATAGGTGGGTTTCACCGGCAGGTAGGGGCCAGAAAAAGTCAGAAAAGCCACCGGCTGGCACGAGTGGAATCTGCGTGGGGTGAGAAAAAAGGGCAAAAAAAGCAGGAAGTGGGGAGAAGAGGCACGATCCACGATCCCCGACTTATCGGGTGATCAGCAGAATGCCTCCAAACCCCTCTCTGCCTCGTATTCTTTTCTCCTGTCAACTATGCTGTGATCGCTGAGTCTTCATGTCTTCACCCTCTGCACCTCCCTCCCGTCCATGGAGATTCGAACCGGAGGCGCCCCAGTGACCGAGACGTCAGAGTTACCCGAGTCGCGGCCACAACCCACCTCTGCGCGGAAACGCGTCCGCCGCTGGCACCATCGAGGTTTCACCGGCTGCTCAACTTGCCGTCGCCGCCATGTTCGCTGTGATGAGGCCTCGCCCATATGCAATAACTGCACCCGCTTGGGGCTCGAGTGTGATGGGACACAAGGGCGGATGACGTTCAAGGTCTACGGGCCGTCCCAGACCCAGGAATCACCCAAGCCGCCGCGGGGGAGAAACAAGACAGCCAGCCCAGACTCCTGTGGTGCATCGTCTACGGGGTCACTGGCCGTGAAGAAGGAGGACCGGAAAGGTTCATGGCAGGCCGTGGTGGTGTCACCGACCACAGTACCGCAACCACAACAACAACAACAACAACAACCGATCTTCTTTCGCTTCCAGGAACCCTTGGGCCCGGCCAACCTAGCGAATTTGCAATGTACCGATGAGCTCTATTTCACACACTTCATCGACCAAGTGTCCACTCTCCTCATCATTTACGACAGCCCCATCAACGCAAACCCGTACCGCAGTTACTTTCCCGACTTTGCTCGCTCGTCCCCGTCGATGGTGGGTGCCATGCAGGCCTTGGGCGCGTTACATTTGGCAAATACATCGGTCGGACCGCAGCGAAATAAACATTTCCAGAAGGCGATGGGCAAATACGGGCAGGTTGTGCAGATGTTCAGGGCTCGGTATGCTGCACCGAAGCGGCAACTCGGGATGACGGACTTTGCGACGTGTCTACTGCTGTGTCTGTTCGAGGTGGGTTTCCTTTTTTTTTTTTTTGGTCTGAATGGATTGGAACGCTTTATATTGACTGCTGCAGATGATGGACTCCCAACACCTGAACTGGGCTGTACATCTGAAAGGAGCCCGCGAGATCTATAACCTCCTCTTCTATCCACATACCGGCAGCTCCGAACGCGAGGTTCAACGAGTCGCCGACACAAATCACCCTCTTCGATCATTCCTTGTATCGTTACTATCTTATCTCGATGTTGCCGGCGCATGTGCCACACCCGGTGGCACCGTGGTTGATGGCAGTTACTGGAAGACCCTCGGGGGCGGATGGGAGTACAATCTCGGCACTCCGAGCCTGTCAGGTATCCACGATGATCCAACTTTAGTAGAGTTGCGGTCGGCGTGGTCTGGCATGATGGAGGTCCAGGCAGCCATCAGCACTCTCGCTCGCGACAAGCAGTGGATGTCTCCAGAGCAGCAGGATATGGTGTACAAGGAAATCTTCAACCGGCTGGTGGTCTGGCGTGCCAGCACGCCGGTCAGTTTGCAGCTTCTCGGAGATATGGAGTTGGATGATGAGACCCTTGACCGATTCCCGTTCCTCGACATGCTAGAGTACGTGGGATGCATCGAGGCCTACGAAAAGGCAACATTTGTGCACCTGCATCAGGTAGCCGGAGCCGGTCGATCAGGCTGGATCACCGATCGAGCCTATTTGGACATGCTCATCACTCGCATTTTGACATTGATCCGCAAGCTGTCCAAGGACGTGGGTCAGTTGGCAGTGCTATGGCCTCTTTTCATAGCCGGCCAGGAAACCCGAAAGGAAGAAGAGCAGCAGTACGTTCGTCAGACGATGCAAGAACTCAAGCGGTTCGGATTCCGAAATGTCGACAAAGGCCTCGAGCTACTCGAAAGCGTGTGGTTTAAGCGACGCACCTTTCCCCAGGGGTGGACCGAGACGCTGGATGAAATTCAGTCTAATATTCTCCTGCCCTGATTTGCTTTGCTGCAACTCTTCTCTGAACATACCTTTTCCCATTTGCGCAGTGCAGTTCAAGTGGGCAGGACTTGGACGATGTCAACCCTGCATATGTTTTCCTCTCTCCATTGCCAGACTACTGTACGTCTGACATAGCTATAGACACGACGCTTCATGAATCTTGAGCCCGCAAAGGCTGTCATCTATTCTTCATATCTTGCTTATATTGGAAGCGCGTTTTCATTTTGAACTCTACGGGATTTGAAACCCATTGTATAGATATACGAATTTTAGCATTTCTTCTCACTTCACTTCAGCCCTATCGACAAGTTGATAGAAACCCAGGCAACCATGCGTGGCTGAAGAATCTATACCAGCCACGAATTATAAGTAGTTCGAGCCGAGGGTGCAAAGACCAGCTCCGCGAACCACGGGCCCGACCGCGGGGCCAGATCCCGTCCTATCGGGTCCCCAAACGAACAGGCCAGGCCCGGGAGTACAATGAAAAAAAGAACTCGGCCCCCGCGGACCAGACCACTCCGGGCGTATCTAGAAATCAAAGACCGATATTGATCGTCTCGGGTCGCTACACGAGCCCGTGACCGAGCCATGTCTTTTTAAAGTGATACAGTACGGTCGCATTGCGGTTAGAGCGTGAACTGCGGCATCGCGTGCCCTGGGCAGCACGTTTCACAGGTTCCTGGCGCCCCTTCGTAATCTTCCCGCGGTGGGGCAGCCTTGACCGGGCCGCAAAACGGCATTCAGGGTTTTCAATGAAATTTATTTATCTGCGCTCTTGAGCAAAAATTCTTCACACCTTTTCGCTCGCTGTCACTCGCAATATAGGTTGCCTTCGCCTTGCAACCATGGTGCCCGAGCAGGAACACGAGCACCAGAGCGTCGCTCGCGACGAGCTTATCACTACTGGAGAGGATGATCGGAGTGATATGCAGGCCAAGGATGATGCGGCTTTGCTGGTGAGTAAATGCAAATGAGCTATTGATGAAGACTCTTACTGACACGATCCAGCGAACCATGGGCTATAAGCCGGTATGTTGAGACTGATTGATAGATGATCGGAAAACTCACGACCCGCAGGTGCTTCATCGGACCTATACGTTGTTCGAGAACTTTGCCACCACTTTCGGTATTTCACCTTCAAAAATATTGACTCGTTGCCGTGCTAATTGTCCCAGCTGCGCTCTACTTCGTCGGTGGCGTGCGCGTCACGTACAGCACCGGCATTGCTGCCGGTGGTAACTTGGCTTACTGGACCAGCTACCTGGTTACGATGGTCTTTACCTTCATCACCGCTGCTGTGATTGCCGAGGTTTGCTCGGCATCCCCATCGGCCGGCTCGATCTATATCTGGGCTGCTGAGGCGGGTGGTCCTCGCTTTGGCCGGCTGCTTGGTTTCGTCGTCGCGTGGTGGAGTACCACTGCTTGGACGACCTTTTGCGCCAGCAACACGCAGTCTGCGGTTAATTATATGCTTGCCGAGCTGACTGTCTTCAATGTCGACTTCCCCCAAAACACCGACAGCGTCAAGTTCCGCGCTGTCCAGTGGATCTGTACCGAGGTTCTCCTTGCCCTGGCTGCTCTGCTGAACTTCCTGCCGCCTCGCTACTTCAAGTGGGTGTTTTGGGCCTCCGCTGGTTTCGTCATGCTCGATTTCTTCCTGAACATTATCTGGCTGCCCATTGGCACGGCCCAGACCTGGGGCTTCCGCTCTACCCACGAGGCCTTCATGACTACCTACAACGGTACTGGTGCTCCGGCTGGTTGGAACTGGTGTCTTTCCTACCTGGCCACTGCCGGTATCCTGATCGGTTTCGATGCGTCGGGCCATGTGGCGGAAGAGACCAAGAATGCTTCCGTAACTGCTGCCCGGGGTATTTTCTGGAGCACCATTGCCAGTGGATTCGGCGGTCTGGCCACCATCATTCTTTTCCTGTTCTGCGCTGTAAGCGACTCCTTCAACGGTCTAGTAACCCAAAATGCTGATTATTTTGTTTTCCCCAGCCTACTGCAGACAAGCTCATGGAGTTTGGCTCCCCTCAGCCTTTTGTTCCGCTCTACGCCGTCGTCCTGGGCCAGGGCGGACATATTTTCATGAACATCATCTGCATTGTCGCCCTGTGGCTGAACACCGCCATTGCCATCATCGCCGCCTCCCGTCTGGTCTTCGCCGTTGCCCGTGACGGTGTGCTGCCCTTCTCCGGCTGGGTCTCCAAGGTGCAGGGCGGCCAGCCCCGTAACGCGGTCATCGTCGTCTGGGGAGTCGCTGCTCTTGTCACCTGCACCATTCTCCCGTCGAACGTAGCTTTCACCTCGCTCGTCTCCGCAGCTGGTGTCCCCAGTGCTGCCGCCTACGGTCTCATCTGTCTGGGTCGGCTGCTCTGCACGCCGAACCGCTTCCCCAAGCCGAAGTGGAGCTTGGGCCGCTGGAGCAAGCCGTTCCAGTTCATCGGTGTGTTCTGGAACGGCTGGGTTGTGGCCGTTCTGTTCTCGCCTTACGAGTGGCCTGTGACTGGGGCAAACCTGAACTGTAAGTTCTTCTCTCTGAGTTTGTTGAATTCCCCAACTGATTATTTGACTAGATGCTCCCATTATCATGGTTGGCGTCACCATCCTCGCCCTGGTTTCCTACTTTGTCATGCCGGAGAGCGCCTGGCTTCCTAGCGACCGCATCTCGCATTTCATCGACACCAAGGGTGCCGTTGAGACCTTGGAAGAAGTCGGCTCTTCAGTTCATGCTGAGGCGAACGACAGCCGATGATGTCTCAATAGTCATCCCTAACGGCCTTCTCGGGCACTATGCCTAGAGAGCACATAAAAATAAGAGGTCTTTTCCTATGGCCTCTTTCGATCGTTGTATAAGATACACTTGAGCACATACGCCGCTTCCAGGCTCATTCATATAATCAATGCATATATTCAAATAGAGTCAAGTTTTATTCCAAATCATCACCCGTTAATCCTTCAGGAATTTCCTATGGGCTGCCCATATGTACCGGGTTTCTCTACTCATCTCTCCGCCGAAGCGGGTAACCCGGTAACTCGGATGTGCGGCTGTTCGATTACGGCAGCGAGTGCGGGGGAGTGGCTTGACCCCTGACCTCAGCGCGAACTTTCAATCAGCTATCTAGTCCCCCGGGTAAATGCGAATTTGGATTTAATGAGGTCACCGGCATCTTCGCTTCAAGCGCAAGTGTCATATAAATCCGAATCTCCAGGTGTCAACCGTCGCGGTGGAGTAGGGCGGGAGATCCATCTTCTCCACCCCCCGTGCGGGGGAATAAGATGTGGCGGGTCTAGTAAATAACCGGACCAGCGGGTGCCAGGCCAAGCTCATGGCTCACGAACCCCCAAGGACTAAGAGCGACTACCGTTTCATTGCATGGTGGGAGCCCTGTAACCGCCCTCTTTGTCCGAACCTTTCCCCTTCTTCTCTCCTTACCCGTTCTCCCTCCCTTGACTCAACCTCGCCCACCTCAGATGCGCCCGGTTCTTGTCTGATCGCCCTGCGAGACTCCAGCCATGAGTGTCTCGCTGCCCTTGAGGTCGGCGCTGGGGTGCCTGGTGGCCCCCAGCACTCGCGCGGGGGAAAGTGCTCCTTGCGCCGTCCGGTAAGCTTCGCTTTGTGACGGCTCCCGGAGGTAGTTTCTAACTCTCATCCAATCAGTCTCGCAAATTCACCGATTCTCGTTCTGTACCTCTTCGAAGACGCGTTCGCTCGCTTTGCCTCAATGGTCGCTCGTGTCGCTCGTCTCCAAACGAGCCGCTTCCACCGCTCCTCCGGCTTCGGAGCCCGTCTCGGCAACACCGTATTCCGAGCTGACCATCGGTGTCCCAAAGGAAATACACCAAAATGAGCTGCGCGTGGCGATCACTCCTCAGAATGTTGCTCTACTGCTTAAGAAAGGGTTCTCGCGTGTGTTGATCGAGCGTGGTGCTGGCGAGGGAGCCCAACTACTGGACCATGCCTATGAACAAGCCGGCGCGACAATGGTCGATCGCGATGCGGTCTGGTCCCAGAGTGACATCGTGCTGAAAGTTCGAAGCCCCCAGGTGGAAGGTCCTCTCAACGAGGTGGAAGGTCTACGCAAAGGCTCGACCATTATCTCTTTCTTGTATCCCGCCCAGAACAAGCCCATTGTCGACGCGCTGGCTGCCCGTGGTGTGACCGCGTTTGCTATGGATCGCATTCCTCGTATTTCTCGTGCCCAGGTCTTTGATGCTCTGAGCTCTATGGCCAATATTGCCGGTTATAAAGCTGTACTAGAGGCTTCAAACCACTTCGGTCGCTTCTTGACCGGTCAGGTAACTGCCGCAGGAAAGATCCCTCCCAGTAAAGTCCTCGTGATCGGTGCGGGCGTCGCGGGTCTGTCAGCCATTGCCTCGGCCCGACGCATGGGTGCTATCGTCCGAGGTTTTGATACTCGTCCAGCTGTCCGTGAACAAGTCCAGTCTTTAGGTGCGGAATTCATCGAGGTTGATTTGGAAGAAGATGGTTCTGGACAAGGTGGCTACGCAAAGGAAATGTCCAAAGAGTTCATCGAGGCCGAGATGAAATTGTTTATGGAACAGGCCCGTGAGGTCGATATTATCATCACGACGGCTTTGATCCCTGGGAAGCCAGCCCCAAAGCTAATCACCAAGGAAATGGTAGCTGCCATGAAGCCTGGTTCGGTCATTGTTGATCTTGCGGCCGAAGCTGGTGGTAACTGCGAAGCAACTGTTCCTGGTCAACTCTCAAACTACAAGGACGTCACGATCATCGGCTACACGGATCTTCCTTCTCGTCTGCCCACTCAGTCTTCGACTCTGTATTCCAACAATATCACGAAGCTTCTGCTGTCTATGGCACCCAAGGACAAGTCGTACGGTATCGATTTCAATGACGAAGTGGTTCGTGGATCCATTGTCACACGCGATGGTGAAATAATTCCTCCAGCCGCACCGCCTGCCCCGCCTCCGGCACCGAAGGCAGATGCCCAGAGTGTTGCCGCAAAGAAGGAAGAAGTTGCGCTCACGCCGTGGCAGAAGGTTACTCGGGAAGTGGCCACCGTCACGGGAGCCATGGGCGCCACACTCGCTCTTGGTAAAGCTACTGGTCCCATGTTCATGGGCAACATGATGACATTCGGTCTTGCTGGTCTGGTCGGCTATCGTGCAGTCTGGGGAGTAGCACCTGCTCTTCACTCGCCCCTTATGAGTGTTACCAATGCCATCTCCGGTATGGTTGGTATCGGTGGTCTGTTTATCATGGGTGGAGGCTATACCCCGACTACTCTCCCTGAATACCTCGGTGCTGCTTCTGTTCTCCTGGCGTTTGTCAATGTCTCGGGTGGATTTGTCGTGACAAAGCGCATGCTCGATATGTTCAAGCGCGCCACCGATCCTCCAGAGTACCCGTGGCTGTATGCTATCCCCGGTGTTGTATTCGGCGGTGGCTTCCTGGCTGCTGCAAGTACTGGAATGGCTGGTATTGTTCAAGCTGGATATCTTGTCAGCACCATTCTTTGTATGAGCTCCATCTCCAGTCTGGCTTCACAACAGACTGCGCGCCGCGGCAACATCTTCGGCATCCTGGGTGTCGTTTCTGGAATTCTTGCCTCGCTGGCTGCAGTAGGCTTCTCGACTGAGACTTTGACTCAGTTCGCTGCTGTTGCTGGTACTGGTGTTCTGGTTGGAGGTTTGATTGGACGCCGCATCACCCCTACCGGGCTTCCTCAGACTGTCGCTGCTCTGCACTCGGTCGTTGGTCTCGCTGCTGTTCTGACCAGCATCGGCAGCGTGATGGCCGACATCGCTGACATTTCGACTTTGCATTTGGTTACGGCGTATATGGGTGTTCTCATCGGTGGCATCACGTTCACTGGTTCGATTGTTGCCTTCATGAAACTCGCCGGCCGAATGTCGTCCACTCCGAAGATTCTCCCGGGGAGACATGTGATCAACTCGACATTGCTGGGCAGCAACATAGCAACCATGGGAGCTTTCGTAACCATGGCCCCCGCAAACCCAACGATTGCGTTAACCTGTCTAGGTGCAAACACTCTCCTCAGTTTCATGAAAGGATACACCACGACTGCGGCTATCGGCGGACCTGATATGCCGGTGGTGGTTACAGTTCTCAACGCCTATTCTGGCTTCGCTCTAGTCGCTGAGGGACTGATGCTCAACAATCCGCTCTTGACTAGTGTCGGGTCACTCATCGGGGTCAGCGGTTCTATCCTGTCGTACATCATGTGTGTCGCCATGAATCGATCGCTCACCAATGTTTTGTTTGGCGGTCTTGGCACCCCGGCACAGCAAACGCAGAAGAAGATCGAGGGCGAAGTCACGCAGACAAACATCGACGATACAGTGGAGGCACTTTCGGGTGCTGAGAATGTCATCATCATCGTCGGCTACGGAATGGCTGTCGCAAAGGCTCAGTATCCTCTAGCCGAAATCGTCAGCATTCTCCGTGCTCGCGGCGTTAATGTCCGCTTTGCTATCCACCCCGTGGCTGGCCGCATGCCCGGGCAGTGCAATGTGCTCCTCGCCGAGGCATCCGTTCCGTATGATAGTAAGTACTGACTAGTTCCTCTTACCTGAAAATTCTAACCCCCTGAAAGTTGTCCTGGAAATGGACGAGATCAACGAGGACTTCTCCGATACGGACGTGACCCTGGTAATCGGCGCCAATGACACCGTCAACCCAATTGCTCTTGAGCCCGACTCTGCGATTTCCGGAATGCCGGTCCTGCACGCTTGGAAGAGCAAGGAAGTGATTGTCATGAAGCGGGGCATGGCAAGCGGATACGGTACGTCCTTCATCTACTCTATATTAACCGCGACTAATATGGCTTGAACTGAACAGCTGACGTCCCCAACCCGATGTTCTACATGCCTGGAACGAGGATGCTCTTTGGAGACGCGAAGGCTTCTTGTGATGGTCAGTATTTTCCCTACGCCAGTCTATCCGTATACTAACTTGTCAATAGCTATCAAGTCGGCCCTAGAGGCAAGGAAGTAGATATAGACATTTTTCATACCCTTACCCGTCGTGCTATCTTACTGTCAAATTTTGTGATCACGTCTATACTCTCTGCACTGCCCCATTCCCCGGTTCACTTTTTTACTCTCTAGCTGCCAGTATTTTACTCTGCAATATACCAAGTTTCCATTGAAGTATCTCATCTTTTTCTTCGTCCTGATTGTTTGATTCTTGATCTTCGTGGTACCCACTCGTACTCTTCATTCTTCTGTTGGAAGAGCCGACCAGCAAAACTCATCATCTGGTTGACTGACAACGCTCCAGCCAAATAGTCAAATAGTCATGTCATCAACCTTGCCTCGCCGATAAAAACAACCTTGGAACCCAGAGATCAACTCAATCGTATAAATCAAGAACAATGCTACCGATAAAATAAGACATTATGCAGCCTGGAACTGCAGCAAACCTCCGAACCAGTTTCAAACATGGTTAAAACCCCACGGCAGAACCAGAGATATTCAACCCAAACCAAACCTCCAGATTCCCGAACAAAAGAAAAACCAGTGACAAAATCCGCCCATATAAAAAAACATTACTAAATTAAGATAAAACTCGCTAAGATTTCGTAAAAGTCCTCTTCCCAAGTTTCAAGCCCATAAAGCCCCTCCCACCAAAAGCAGAGCTGTTATGTCTCGCATGACGGCGCTGGCTCGGTTTCCGCACAACGTGAGAATCATAGTTGATCGCATTCAGATTGGGCTGGCTTGCGGCAGCAGGGATGGGGGCAGAGGCGTCCATTTCGGAACGCAGGCTGGCCATCGACGCGACGCTGGATGAGGCGGAGTGTTTACGAGCCATGCGGCGCATCATCGGGGATCGTTGTGCGAGCATGTTACTCATGCTGCGTTTGGAAGGGTGGCTGAGTGGCTGGGGAGAGAACGTGGGGCCGCAGGTGTGTGAGTACAGGGAGGCTGTTTCGCTTCGGTCGGCGATGTAGCCCAGTCTGATGTCGTCTGGGAAGGGGGAGGCCGGGCGTGATGAGTAGGATGGCACGCTGCTGTTGCTGCTGCTGCGGATGGAGGCTGGGCGGCGCCCTGGCTCTGTTGGGCGGCGGGTGCGGGGGTTACTGGCTGGTGTTGGGAAGGGCTTTTCGCAGCCTGCTGTGCGCGGTCGTGCTCGATACATTGACTGGTCTCTCGTGTGAGGTGATGGTGGGATGTAGGGGACCACCGGAATCTCAGACACTCGGTTGATGGTGGCGCTTTGGATGGGCGGCGTGTCCTCTTCTGGCATAGCAGGTGTTGGACTGTCTGGCTCTTCATGCTCCTCGAGTGTCTGTGAGGGTCGAGGGGACGCAGATGGGGTCTCGACCAGGCGTGGTACATGGAGGCTGCTCTCGGTCTTTTCGGGGAACATGCGAGAGCCTCGATCCCGAGGGTTTCCTCGGGTTCGAGAGTGGTTGGGCCTGGATCGAGCGCCCTTCAACCGAGCACCCAAAGAGTTGATGAAGACCAGCGTAGGACGAGTCGGTGGCTCCATCATGCTCACCTTCTTTGCGGTCTGAATCTCCGCAGTCTCCATGGAGAAGATGGATGATGGGGATGGGGAGCGAGACCTAGGGTTTGGGTTGGCCTGTGGTGAGTTGGGCCGGACATAGATGGTAGGCTGCAAGTAGAGGGTCGATGCCATCGGCGGGGTATCCGGCGAAGGCAGTTCGAGAACCATATCCTCTTCTGGGTCGAAGACATAGGCATCATCTGCAAAATTGGCATCGCTGTTCCGCTTGATAGTATCCATAGATACCGGTCGTGGCCTCTTGGCTGGAGGATAGGGGGCCAGCAGGTGTTCCTCTCGATCCGAGTCCGGGTCTGCATGGGAGTTCTCGTCGGCACTGAGATCTGAATCAAAGGTACCGGCTCTTTGGGAGCCTACGAGCGAGGGGACAAAGTCCTGGGCGCCAGCCTCGGACTCGGACACATCCTCTTCGTCAGACTCGTAGCGCTTCTGGAGGTTTTGCCTGCTTAGACGGTGCAGGCCCAGCGAGGTGGTAGTCTCGTACATCTTTGCCAGTAAGATCTTCCAAACAACTTGATCAATCAAAAGGAAAAAGCTGTTTCGGGCAGGGTAGGCAAAAGTGGCAGTGGGAAAGGAGACCAGCCCAGGATAGAAGTAAAGCAAGCGGAAATATGTAACGAGGAATTCCTCCAACGAACGTAAGCCCAAGCCCAGGGAGGCGTTCCAGTCCCTTGAAGTCAAATATCCCACGGGGTTGAAACGGACTGTGAAGGAGATCTTTCTCCTGTCACGACATGGGAAACACGGGACAGGGGACGGTCTTTAAGGTCCGGCGGAACCGCTGAGGAAGTGGGTGAAGAACAGGGGATCCGCCCTCGATTGCCGTTTAAGAGCTAGGAATAGAAGCAGAATAAAAAGGTCCCACCCGTCAGGAATTGATCCACTGGGGAGGGGGAGGGCTTTTTTAGTCCCGGCGCCTCAATGTAGAAAAGAGGGGACACGAAAATCAGTCCCTGTCCACGTGTGCCATAAAACCAAGGCCCTGGGCAAGGTCTGCACTGTAGAAGCAGGGGAAAGTCAAAATTCCTGCTATCTCCTGCAGGCCCAAAGGCGTGAGTGAACCTGGATTGGCCGGACACTCCGGGGCTAGTGACAGAGAAAGCCACGATTGGGACGGGCGTGGCCCTTGCATTGGCAGCGATGAGTTTCACCATTTTGGCGACGCGCACCCTCCGCATCGTGGCGGGCGCGAAGTTGGGACCAAACCTAAATCTAGTGATTGTGACGCCGGAAGAAAAATCTGATAGATCAAGCCGAGCTATCGTTGGCTGTAGCCCCTGCACCTAACGCTGGGGCTGCCGCAAGTTAAGTCTGTGCAGCGTCATTGGCTCCGTATGATCAGCAAAAAAGGGCTCGGGGCAAGATCTGGATTGGCTAACCCATCCACGGGTCGAAGGAGATCGGTTCCACAGTGATAAGGAGGGCCCCAGTCGTGGTACTCGGCACTCCGTCCTCCTACTCAAGGTGGACGGGATCGTAGGGACAGGAGTCAGCCCATGAGTGCTGCGAAGCGCCCAGGTGAGAAGCTAGTGGACTCGGCCAGGTGCAAATCAGCCGATTCGGGAATCCAGTGGATTGTTGCCAAATTAGCGCCGCTCCAGATGTGTGGGGTCCGCGTATAACTCAAACGCCGACGAACTCCTTGGGGTCGATACTCGAAACTTGACAATCTTCGGTGGATCCCTGCGGCCGGCTCGCTCGCACCGAGGGTTTGAACGGTCGGTTCGCACTACGATGCTAGCCGATGCCAGGGGCAACCTCCTACAGGATCCCCATTCGGGTTAGGGGGTCTGCGCATAAATGCAAAAGAGACAGTAGATACGTACATTCAGGGTCCTTCAGGGTCCTTCAGGGACCTCAGGGGTTATCAGGGGTCTTGAGGGGTCACTGTAGCCGAAGTAATCTGATGTGAGAGGGGGCTGCAGGAGAATTCCAAGCTCCTGCTGAGGGGGATGAGGCCCTAGGGTTACGGATTCCTGTGCCCTGGTATGGAGGCACAGTCCCTGGAACATACAATCTACAGATCATACTGCAAACCTTGCAAATATTAATGGCCAGCTTGTTAGATACCTAACGAAGACGCTAGATCCTCGGTATTATTTCTTCGGTACTCAACTTTATTCCAAAGGTTCACCTGGAACTCCTTGCATGGGCTGATCAAAGTCGGCGAATTCTCCAGAACTGAACTTCCGACTAGCGCAACCTTCTCACGCTATCGTTTCAGGATTTCTTTTTTTTTTTTGTATTTTCTGGATATACGCCATCTATCTCCTGCAACCAATAGTCGATGGCGGACATCCCCCAATAGGCTGTTGGAGCCGTCACGTCAGGCAAGGACCTCCGTTCCTAACTCACGAACCCGTCAACGAACCGGGTAAACAAGCTCCTGACAGCGGCGCCGAGCGGGACTGACGATGTCATAAGCGCCGCATTTCGGCCGAAGCGTCGAATATACAGTAGCGTCCGCGCATGGCGCGCGCTGAGCATGGGACATGCTCGCTTTTGGAACTCGGCCGGTCCATATAAGGAGAACCATGCTATCAACATGCCACGCCAGGCGCCACGCTCTGCTCCGTCGAAATGACAACTGTTGCTCGGCCTTTTTCCGCTCATGACCCGACCGAGGGCAGAGCTCACGGCCATGCGCATTCGATCTCTAGATTGATAGCGCATAGCTGATACGCAAGGCATCGGCCAAACTCCCGAGTGACAGCCGTCTGCTAGTTGCCATGCTCGATGATCTGGCTTTATTGAATATGCATAGACGACGCGCTATTGAAAATCTCCCGGCCACGTTACGTGGATGGCTGGTCGCAGGGATGTCAATCGACCGGTCATTGCACATTGGCTGCACTCCGTACTCCGTACACTCTGCGTTATGGGTTTTTCGGCCTCTCGGTCATCGGTGGCTGGATCTTGATACTGTTTGTGCCGTGCGTCGGAGAAGCATGACCAGCCTCCGAGTCTTCGAGATGGCTGGTGAGCTTGATTATGCTTCATTTCTTAACGGAATCCTCGATGATCTGCTCTCGACCTATCACTTCGCGGCGTTGTTTGCTCCCCGTCGCACAAGCCTTCCTGCACGGATCTACATCCCAGCTCAGTTCCTGCATTTGCTGCGGGTCCAATACTGTAGATGTGATGCTGCACATCGAGGTGCTCAGGAACATCTTGGTTCCCCCATCAACACAAAGTGTATTTGTGTTTACATTCTTGTTGTTTGTTGATGCTGAAGATGACCGCGAGGCAACCGGATGGTAGATCGAGTTGCATGTTGTCTTGTCGCCCGGTTATGGGCCTTCATATCTATCTACATTGACCTGTCGTGTGTTGGGACTACTAATGGCATATGCAGAACACTACCGAATTCCCATGCAAGTATTCATTGGCACCGCATAACCAACGAGGCTGACCGGAACAATGCAAAGACCATGCCTTGCTCTCACAAACTCGACCATCGACTACCTTACACGCTGCGAGGAACTCAACTCACATGGTCAATTGATTATATTAAACATGTATGCTTCTATAAAATACTTTACTAACAATAATGGTGAAGAGATGCGGTCAAAAGGCCTGCCGCTAGCAGGCCGGCGGGGGTCATAACGACAAACATGAACAGAAGAATATGACATTATAGAATACAACCGGGACGAGGACCGACAGCCCTCCCGGATGAAAAGAAATCGCCTCACTCGGGACTTCTTTTCGCCCCGCTTCCCAACCCAACCCCCATCATTCCTCTAACCTGGGGATATGCCTGCACCTCCAGACGAGTCGAATCGAAACGTGTCTGGCATCATGAAGGGGTCATTCATTAAAAGGCTATAAAGCGAATCACCATAGAGCAGCCAACGCCCTCCCGGCTCGTGCTCCCCGTGTTTCATGCTGCAATATGTTCGAAGAATTTTCGGAAAATTCGTTTGTCATCTCACGATGATTGCACAACGCTTTCCTCTTGCGTAATTTCGCCTCCCTACGCGCGCTTCGGAATCCAACAGACAATCCCTAGGGATTGATTTACGCCTTGCGGGAGCGAGTGACGGGGCCGTTGGAGCGGCCGGTGGTCGCGGCACCGTTGGAGGCCTTGCCGTTGGCATGGGGGGAAGGAACCTCGAAGTTCTTCATGTCGATCAAGGACTTCTTGCCGGTGTTGCGGCGAGGGCGGCCAACCTTGGTCTCCTTCTTGTAGGTGGCAATGTAGAAGGAGATGAACAGGAGCAGGTACGAGGTGATGATCCCAATACCAGCGAAGGCGGCAAACTCCTCACCGGCACACTGGCCCATGTTAGGGGCCCAGGGGAAGTAGGAGGACGAGAAGTAGGTGTACGAGGCGAAGTAGATGAAGCCTATTCGTGCATGTTAGTATCGCAAATCAAACCTCTCCAGTTTCAGCACTTACCCAAATCAATGACGAATTGCACAATCTGCAGCATGGTGATGTACTTCTTCCACCAAATGCGGATGCCACGGGCACTCTGGAAGTAGTACCAGTACATGACGACGTGGACAAGCAGGTTGATGGTGATGGGAACCCATTGCACCGCGGTCAGACCGATGAGCTGGGTGTAGCACAGGAGGGCGGTGGCACCGTGGTGGTAGGTGTGGAGGAAGGTCAACGGCTTCTTCTTGAGGACGAGGAAGACGGTGTCGAGCAGCTCAACGTACTTGTTGATGTAGTTCAGCTAATGGGAAGTTAGTCGCGTCGAATCGGTCAATGCTCGCACACTAGACGCAACTTACGTAGTAGAGGATGATGAGGGGCTGAGTCCATCCACCGCGATGGTCGCAGATGGTGTAGAAAACGCCGTTGCGAACGAGGGTGGGCAGGAGCTGCTCGATGAACAGGGCCAAGAGGATGGCGCTGATGGCGGTCAAGACAAAGTTGTGGATCATGAACAGAGTGTTCAGCTTGAAGGCGGGCAACTTCTTCATGACCTCACGACCACCGAAGATGACAATGTAGTAGGTGACCAGCATGGTCGCGGTCTCCTTGAAGGTGGACATGGGGGTCACGCCCTCGGCGAACTTGAACTTGCTGGCGGGATAACCCATGACCTGCTCGTAGGCCTTATCGAACAGGGGCCACAGGTGGACGCCAAAGGGCCGGTCCAGGGTGGGGAGAGGCACATTCTGAAGGAATTCGGCCATGGTGAACGGGGTGGTTCGGATGGGGTAGACGAGAGTCGGAAGTCACGTAAGAAAAAAAATTAAAACCAAGCCGATTGGGCTACTGCAGAGACTCAGGGCGCGCGCGCGCAGTCAGGGCAGCGTAAGCCAGATGAAGGGAAGAAGGGAATGGAAAGGACCGACGATGGGGGAAAGAAGAAGGTCAGGGAGGAAGAAGAGTAGTGAACAGCGTTACTTTTTTGCGGCGCGTTGGGTCGCCCAAAAAGGACTAGCGCGGCCGTAAAAGGGGGTGCGTAAGAAAATCCCCAGCCGTGGCTTCCGAGGTTATCGGTGCATAACACCTTGTTCAAGTTTGATTTGGTTGGGATTCTTAGGTACGGTAGTTCCATAGAGCATTCTCCGTCTCGAGTTGATCCCGTTTCTCTACGCTGGTGTGATATTTGGTAGCTCAGGTACCCGAACTTTCACATGCGCATCATCTAACGCTACCTGCATGGCTGTTTTCAGTAAGCCAATCTCAGGTCTATATCGACCCCTTCTTTTATGACGTGCCAGACATTTCCATGCTTCTTCGGACATGGAATTGGGGGTTAACCGTCTATTTTGCTCTTATTCATGAACGAGGCTAAGGTTGCAGATGGATGCCACGGTGATGGGGGGGGTACCATCCACACACAACCTTCTCTCACATTCAAGTAGCCGAGGCTGTCATACCGCCTCCTGCCATTCATGCGCTAGAGCTGAACTATGAATGGCGTAGTTTAAGTCGGGCTCCACATTAGGAGATTGGCCGTGCTATGTGTGGTCTACTGTTTATTGTCCGGGGTATACATTTTCATACCGTTGGTGCGTTGGTCAACTGGGCGTGGACAGCGGTTGCCCCGAATGGCATCCCTGTATTTTAGTATTTTGGTAAAAGTATCAATTACACACTCGTGGGGAAAGGTGAATATCCAGTTTGCACTTGAACCTCTTAAGCCGGGGAATGTGATTATTCCCCGTCGGTCTCGATACCTCCGCCGTGCATCTGTCCGCGACTGTGCATCTATAAATCGCCACTTTTCGTACATACGATCGATCATAAACAAGGCCCCTGGAGCTTGCGCTTTGGCCAAATGAAGTCCTCGGTACCTATTATCTTGATTTAAAATTGGGCGAGTTTTAACTCTAAAATCATCGTCAATGTATAGACTTGATTGCAAATATATATTGACCCTCACGTCATTGGACGACTTGTCGAAAGCTATACTTGTTGAAATCTGGTCATAACTAGATAAAACGGTGCTAGCATAAAACCAAGTCTCAGCAACTTCACTAGCGCAACTTAACGGGTACAAGTAGCCCGTTGAATGCCATTCTGCCCCGACTTATCAGCATGATGCGTACTTGGGGCCTCATCAGCCAATCAGCCGCACGCGTTTGAGATCAGACGGGCCACATCGGGAGATGACTCAGCTCCCGACGGTCAGGCCACAAGGCACCAACACCACACCACCCGCAAAATCCAGCCGGCAAACACGACACTTCGTCCTCCTCCCTTCCTCCCATCCACTTCTCCCCTCACCACCCAATCCATTGACCCCGGGTCTCAGCACTCCGCTGCCGACATGTCGTCCCTATCCATCTTCCGTGTCGCGACGCGCGCCGTTCGCCCTACCAGCTTCGTCCGAGCTCCCATCGTCCGGTCCCGGGTGCAGACCCCAGTGACTCTGGCTGCCCGCGCCCGCACCTTCGGCACCACCTCTAAGTTCCTCTCCGGCCACGAGGACGAGACATACGAGGAGTTCACTTCCCGGTACGATCATCTACATCACCCATTGGCTTCGGCAGATCTCGGAAGAGGGGACGCGGCCCAGGGCTTTGCGCGGCCAGGCGCTTCCCGGGCCCTGTGCCTATCATTATCTAGGCTCAATTGAGATTGAATTTACTGACTGTGTGTCCCGAGTACAGATTCGAGAAGGAATTCGAGGGTGTGCAGGATGTCTTCGAGCTCCAGGTAAGACCCGATACCTCCAATCCGGAGAGCCGGCTCCCGATGCGATATCCCATTTCAACAACCTTTCCACCACCCGCCTCGCAATGCCAGTGAAAACCAGCTGATTGGTTTCTAATATAGCGCAACCTGAACAACTGCTTCGCCTACGATCTGGTCCCCTCCATCGAGGTTCTCAGCGCCGCCCTGAAGGCCGCCCGCCGCGTCAACGACTTCCCCACTGCCGTCCGTGTTTTCGAGGGTACGCAATGCTTCCAACGTAACCGACCACATAATTTTGGAGCCGATGACTAACATATCGCATTCTACAGGCATCAAGGCCAAGGTCGAGAACCAGGACCAGTACAAGCAATACCTTGAGCAGCTCGAGGGTCTGCGCCAGGAGTTGGGCGTTGCTCTCCGGGAAGAGCTCTACCCCCAGGAGGAGTAAATTCGCGTTGCCCTTGTTCTTTCTTCCATCAATTTTCTCTCCGGTTACCCAAACCCCCACATGTCGCCAATGGCCCACGCGTTTCCTTCTTGGTCGGGAGCAGATCGGGTAGAAGAGAAAGCTGTATACATACTTTAGAGATCTCCTGTGTTGTTAGTGCTGCCGCTATTTTGGAAAAAGGTCGTTTGTACCTTGATTGGTGCTTAATCTATCTTCCTCTCTTGTCCAGCGCTTGCCCTTTGCCTCGTACCTTGAATATAACATCCGTTTGCAATCTGTCTGCTCCGATTTTGCTGGTTTTAAAGTTGCTATAATTTGTTTTATATTGCGCACTGCCCGAGCAAGAACGTGTTCGGCATACCGTCATCTGAAACACGAATGGAGACCCACTGGGCCCAGCAAAGAGACAGGAAAACGCAAGATAAACACCCAAAGAAATTGGTAATGTGCGATCAATATAAGTACACAGAAAGCTAGACCCGCAGCTACCCCAAAGGAGTTTGCCCAAGGGGCTGCCACGGCCAGGAACGTATTTTATGAGAAGGGAATTAAAAGGGGACAGAACACAACAGAAACCATCAAGAGGTATGAGTCCGCTCAAAACGCCAGGTACCGAGCCACCGAGTTGCCAGGAATATACTCATCGGGTATGCGAGAGATGATGCAAAGAGTTCATGAAGCGACATGGCCGTCAAGTTCGGTCTATCGCTCAGTGTGTTCCGACGTACTTGAAGTACGTTGGGCGGCAGTCCTCCTTGGCCAGGAAGTCTGCGCCGGCGAAGAACTTGCCCGGGGTACAGCCGGAACACTTGGGGGAGTTCGGGCAGTTGTAGTAGGGGATGTGGTTGTAGCCAATGTCGCGGAACCTGGAACAAAGGTTAGCAAACCTATATTTGAATGCATGTTAGGAGGGGGTTATAGACGTACCAGTGCACGTTGTTGGAATCCGCGAAGAGGCCAACGCCGAGAGAGTGGACGGGCGCATCACCCCAGCGTTCGTAGAAGAAGCCACCGGCACGATCCAGGTGCTGGAAGTAGGCCTCGTACTTCTCACCGCGGAAGAAGTCCATATCGCCAATCTCAAAGTTGGACCAGAAGTGGCAGGTGGAGTATCCGCTGCCACCCTTGGTGTGCTCGGGGCGCGCCTGATCATCCGTGATCCATTCCCACATGTTGTTCTCGCTCAGATACGACGGGTTCGCAGCCAGGAACTTGCGAGTCTCGGGCCAAAGGGTCTTGATGGTTTGCGGGGCGTCGTAAAGGTTGATGGTGAAGCCGTAGGTCTTGTTTCGGTCCTCCATGTAGCGGAATACATCGTAGTCGACATTGCAGAAGAATTGAACCTTGGGCTCGATGCGCCAATAGTAACGGTACTTCTCGAGCGCGGGGTGCTTGTAGAACATGCCGCTGTTCCACCGGCACATCTGATGATAGGAGATCTTCGAAGCGTACTGGATGTTTTCTTCCTCAAGCATTTGGGCTGATACCCGGAAAAGATCCATGTTGATCCAGTCGGGAACACCCCAGTGTGCCTCGGGGACCAGTTCTGTGAAGCAAGAAAAAAAAGTTAGCCCGAAAATCAAGGAGCAAAACTAAGGGTGAGCGCACCGTATTGACACTTGGCCTTGGTGATCGCCTGAGTCTGACGTTTGAATTCTTCGGAGAAGGGCTGGTCATTGAAGAAGATGTAGGGATAGTTGAACTTGTGGTTCCAAGTGCGCTCGAGATCCTGCATGGTGTGAATCAAGTCGCCAAGTTCCTCATTCCGCACAAGGGAGATAATGGCGGCATTGGTGCGAGCGGTCTTTTCGCTATCGGGGGAGTAATCGTGATCTTCGGCTCGCCATAATTCGCCTTCCGGTTCACCGGTTGCTGAAGGATGTTAGTTGAGGCGGATGTCATGGATGGTGGCAAACACACGGTCTAGAAGAGGGTCTTTGGTCATGCCATGGACGAGTTTGGAGGTGGATCTGGGAGAATCCTGGCGCATCTGAAAGACCAAGAACAAACAGAGTAGGATGCATGCAGCACCGAGCATGCGAATTGGACGGGCGATCGCCATGGTGGAGGGAGGTGAAAGGGGGATAAAGCCAGATGCGCCGAGACCGCGATATAAGGCGCCTCCCGCCTTTACCCCCTGTGGATTAGCGCCCGTGCGTCCAGTTGGCTTCCGCGCAGCCTTCGCAGCTTCAACTCCACGGCATTGTCGATCATGGCTCTGGCCTTGAGCTCCTTGACCGATGAGCTCATTACAGTGCTGGCCAAGGTCCCGGCTGACCAGAAAGTGAGTTTTGTGTCTTTGTGTCTATCTCCGTGACCAAGTGTTGATCCCGACTAGCAGTTTCCGCGCGTCCAGAATCTCCGCCGACGCGTAGAGGGCGCTCTACGCACTGGTACTCATGGACGTACCAACCAGTTCGCCGTAGCGCGCAAGCTGGAAGGTCTTCAAGAGAAGTTCCAAGTCCTCAATCGAGATGAGCTGGCCAATGCTCTGAGCATTCGCCTCAAAGAACTAGAGGGCTACCGCGACACATGGCATCCGGAGATTCTGAGTCTGCTTTTGCAGCTTTCAGATCGCCCGGATCAATTATCTAACCTCGATCGACTCCCGGATCCTTGTGATGCACCCACAGAAGAACAATCGCTCTTGTGGTCTGACCTCAATGCTCAGGGAACCGCCTACAGCAGTGAAGACATCTGGGAGGAGGTGGACTTTGCGGCCGACTCTTCGGAAGATGACTTTGTGTCAATCTCAGATGGTGATGATCTATTGCCCTCTAAATTTTTACCAGTGATTCCCGGCTCTCCAGAAAAGGAATACGTCATTCCAGACGAAGTCTTTGTGTCCGCCGACGACGAAGATCTCATTGCCTCTGTAGAAAAGGCCCAGTTTTGGAAACCAGAGAACCATCCAAAAGTCACACGGGAAAAAGAAGATGCATCTCGCATTATTACAGAATTACAGTTTGCCAGAGAGACAATATTCATGCTGCAAGGCTTACCGACGTCCATCTTCTGGCGCCTGAACCACGATATTGAAGTGGATCGCACCTATACTCTTGCGTATTCCTCCAGCAAGAGTGTTTCATCATTACTGCGATCTTTCGCCGAGATTGGAGCCAAAATAGATACTGCCCGGCGCTTCACACAGATACCACAGACCATTCCCTATCTGCAGACCTTCTGCCGTGGCATCGAGGAGTGTTTGCGTGAGTTTGATCGGACTCTGTCTCAAATCCAATGCAAATGCCTTTCTCCTGGTTCTACAGTCAGCTTGCTCCAATTGTTCGATGATGTTCGCCGATTTTCTCGCAATCTCGAGATGCTATCAGAGCTGATCTCCAAGCTGGGCCAAACATCGACGACTCAGCCGATGCTCTGCCTTGATCTATTGTATAGTTTGGTCTGCATGGCTGAAGCTCTTGGCGATGAGAGTGCATCCCGAAGCCTTGCAACACTATTCTTTTCCTGCTTCAAAACATATACAAGATCAATACAGTTCTGGATGAAGACTGGAAAGGTTGATTCCAAAGACAGCGCATTCTTCGTGCGGGTCAACCAGGAGAACGGGGAACTACGTACCCTCTGGCACAACTGGTTCGTGCTGGACGAGGGCAGCAGACGACAGAAAATCCCTCAATTCTTGGAACCCGGAGTGCAAAAGGTGTTTACGACTGGCAAAAGCATGGTTTTCTTGCATCATTTGAACGCACTACCAGACCTTTCAGAGACCGAAAGCTCTGACGCGATTTTCGATGAAATTTATCCCCCAAACGGACCCTCTTCATTTTCGCTTCCGTTCTCCGTGCTTGTCGAGACCGCATTTGATAAACTGGTAGATGCAAACCATTCACTCAGCTCTGGGCTATTACGCAAAGAGCTCGACGAACAATGCGGTTTGTGGATATCTCTCGATGCCTTGCAACACGTCTACCTAGGAAAAGATTCAAGCATTCTTGGTACGATCGATGCAAAGATCTTCGAGCTGATGGACCGAGGTCGCTCCTGGGACGACAAGTTTCTAATTACCGAAGTGACAAGATCGGCATTTACTGTCATGCCTGCCATTGACCTATCAAGGCTGGCCGTGCGATCAGCAGGCTCTTCAGCTTCCAGCCCTCAAAACCGAACCGTGAGGGTCCTCGAAACAATCTCAATAGATTACATTCTTCCGTGGCCTGTCGCAAACATCATTACCCGAGACGCCATCCAATCTTACCGGCGCATTTCCACCTTCCTCATGCAGATACGACGTGCAAAGTATGTCATTGTGCGGGAGCGCATTAGAGATGCACGAAACCCGGTCACAGACGCTCAAGATGACGATACTCTTGTCCACGCTCTGCATCACAACTTCCTTTGGTTCCTTGACTTTCTCTACTCCCACCTTACATACCTTGTCATCTCCACCGCATATCAATGCCTACGCATGGCGCTCTCCAGTGCGGAAGACGTTGATGCCATGATAGCCGCCCACCAGTCCTACATATCCTCACTGGAAGACCAATGCCTCTTATCTGAGAACCTTGCTCCAATTCACGAGGCAGTCATCAATATCTTGGATCTCTGCATCCATTTTGCAGATCTGCAGATTGCACGAGTGTCGGAGGAGGATCAGGATGGTCGGATGAACACATCACGCGAAGATGGCTTTGACTCCGACTCGGATGAAGAAGATGATATCCACGAGCAGACTTTGACCATTTCGTTCCGTGAATCGCCCTACGACCACCAGATGCGAAATGTCAAGCGCCAGTTCGACCACCTTACCAGCTTCGTCGCGGATGGATTGAAGGGCGTAGCGCGGGCCGATGGACTCCCCAGCTGGAATATTTTGGCGGATCGATTGGAGTGGAGGAAAGGCTGGCTCAAGCCGTGATGGATATTCCAGCACCTTTAGATATCTCTGGCTTTGCTGATCATCGGGCATGATCTTGCCCTTGATATTTTTTCATGCCCTTACGATCTATGGAGAATACGCGCCCCATGACTGTACATCAAAATCGAAATAAACATAAAAATCTGGCTTGTATTTTGGTATATCTTTAGTATCTTTCACGGTGTGCACTCACAATAACTTGAATATGAATAGGCCTCGGGTAAATTTCTTGTTTCGTAATTATTTTTCGACGCGACGGAGGAAACCCTTTGCACTCCAAAACAGCGTTGAATCAAAGTGAAAATATAGACAGAAATGACAGGGCAAATATTGAACAAGAATCCAATTCGCTTGTCTCCCTAACCGACCCAGCGTCTGGCGCTGAAGAAGATCCGGCCCCAGGGACCAATGTCGCCCCATTCCTCGGCGTTGGGTGGCAGGTAGCTGGCAATGCCGTTCATGATGGTACGCTCGGGGTGAGGCATGATAGCCAGGACACGGCCGTCGGGGCTGCGCACACCAGCGATACCCTCAGGACTGCCGTTGGGGTTGAAGGGGTAGGTCATGGTCGGCTTGAGGGTGGCGTTATCGACGTAGCGGACGGGGGCAAGACCCTCGCGAACGAAGTCATTGGCAGTCATGGACGGGTTGCCGGCGAAGGAGGCACGGCCCTCACCGTGGGCAACGGCAATGGGGAACGAAGAGCCGTCCATGCCGTGGAAGAAGACGCTGGGACGCGAAGGGTCGGGGTCAGAAATGCGGACCATGGCCACACGGCCTTCGTACTGCTCGCTGGTGTTGCGCTCGAAGCTGGGCCAGCTGCGGGCGCCGGGGATCAGCTCCTTGACACGAGACAAGAACTGACAACCGTTGCAGACACCCAGAGCGAAGGTGTCGGGGCGCTCGAAGAAGCTCTGGAACTCCTTGCGGGTGTTTTCGTGCAGCAGAACAGACTTGGCCCAGCCTTGGCCGGCACCCAAAACGTCACCGTAGGAGAAACCACCGCAGGCGGCCAGACCGGCAAAGCTGGCCAGGGAGACACGGCCCGAGATGATGTCGGTCATGTGGACATCGACGGCGGAGAAGCCGGCGGTGTTAAAGGCAAAGGCCATCTCGGCTTGACTGTTGACACCTTGCTCACGCAGAATGGCGACACGGGGCTTGTTCGCGAAGGGAGAGTACTGGGAAAGGCTGGCCAGGAAGGGCAGGCCACGGTCCTTGGGTTCGAAGGTAGGGTTCCACGACAGACCAGGGTTGGCGTTGTCGAGAAGGTTGGCAAACTCCTGCTCCGCGCACTCAGCGTTGTCACGGAGCTTCTGTATGTGGTAGGAGGTCTTGGACCAAGTCTGCTGGAGGTTGGATCGGGTGTTGCGGTACACCAGGGAGGCCTTGTGGTAGATGGTGAGGTTCTGCTTGGACTTCTCGGAGACACGGCCAATTTTGTGGATCAGGCCAGGGGGAGGCCCGCAGGTGGCGAAGCAGGAGCGGAAGTGAATCTCGTCCTCCTTACGGACCTGGAAGACAGCACCCAGCTCCTCATTGAAGAGAGACTCAATGACATCCTGGGTGTGGAAGGAAGAGCAGATATTGTCGAGCATGATCTCCACACCGCAGCGACCGGCAAACATCATCTCAGCAAGAGTGGTCAGCAGACCACCGTCGGAGCGGTCGTGGTAGGCCAGAACGATGCCAGATTCCTGCAGCTGTTGGGTGGCGTCAAAGAAGTCGCGGAAGAGGTCAATGTCGTGGATATCAGGGCACTCAGCGCCAACCTCGTTAAAGACCTGAGCGAGGGCAGATCCACCAAGGGACTTGCGGCCGAACGAAAGATCGACAAACATGAGGACAGTCTCTCCAACATCCTCGAGGTTACGGAGAGCGGGAGTCCAGGTCTTGCGGAAGTCACTGACCGGGGCGAAGGCGGAGACGACAAGCGACATGGGCGCAGTAACCTCCTTAGCCTCATTCGAAGCCTCGTCCTTCCACTTCATCTTCATGGACATGGAGTCCTTTCCGACCGGAATGCTGATACCAAGCTTGGGGCACAGGTCGAGACCAATGGCCTCAACAGCCTCGTAGATAGCAGCACCCTCACCAGGGTGGCTGCCAGCCGACATCCAGTTAGCAGACAGTTTCACGCGGCTGAGGCGGTCCACTAAGTCAGAAGCAGCAATGTTCATCAGAGACTCAGCGACGGCCATACGGGCAGAGGCACCGGCGGAGATCAGGGCCAGGGTAGGCTTCTCACCCATCGCCATAGCCTCACCGGTCTTTACGCCTTGGAGCAGCGACGTGGCAGTAACGGAAACATCGGCAACGGGGGTCTGCCACTTGCCAACCATCTGATCACGAGCAGTGAGACCACCGACAGTACGATCACCAATTGTGATCAGGAAAGACTTGGAGCCGACCGCAGGCAGAGACAAGACACGGTTGACGGCCTCGCTAACAAGCTCCACCTTTGAAGTAAGCGACGGAAGGTACCTGGCGAGGCTAGAGTCCACGGCAGGCAGAGTCAACTTGCGCGAGTCCACGGTCCGGGTCATGCGCGGCGTCTTGCCAAACAGCACAGACAGAGGCAGATCAATGGGGGCCGGGTACTCCTTGGACTCTCGGTCGAGCAGGATAAGACGCTTCTCCTCCTCGGAAGTGCCACCTCCGCGGCCAACAACTGAGAAACCGCAGCGCTCACGCTGAGCAATGGCTGTGAATTTGTTCATACCGTCCTCACCAACGGCAAGGACATACCGCTCCTGCGCTTCACAGCACCAGATCTGCATGGGGCTCATGCTTCGATCGGCGCTGTCAATCTCGCGCAGCTCGAATTTAGCGCCCAGACCCGAGTCGTGAATCAGCTCGGGAAGAGCGTTGGACAGACCACCAGCACCAACGTCGTGGATGAACTTGATGGGATTGTTGTCGCCCATGGAGACACAAGCATTGATGACCTCCTGGGCTCTGCGCTGAACTTCGGCGTTGCCTCTCTGGACACTAGCGAAGTCGAGATCCGCAGATCCTTCACCCGATGCGATACTAGAAGCAGCACCACCTCCAAGACCGATAAGCATGGCAGGGCCACCGAGAACAACAAGGTAGGAACCAGGCTTAACAACGTCAGGGTTCTTCAGAGCGTGCTGGGGACGGACGGTACCGACGCCGCCAGCAATCATGATAGGCTTGTGGTAGCCTCGCAGCTCCTTCTGACCGTTACCGATGTCAATCTCGGTCAGGAGGGTACGGAAGTAACCAGCTGTGCAGGGACGACCGAACTCGTTGTTGAACGCAGCACTGCCGATAGGGGCCTCCAGCATGATATCCAGACTGCTGGCGATGTGGTTGGGTCTGCCTACATCAAGCTCCCAGGGCTGACGGAGCCCGGGAATCAAAAGGTCGGACACACAGTATCCAGCCAAACCAGCCTTGGGGCGAGAGCCACGACCGACGGCGCCCTCATCACGGATCTCACCACCAGATCCGGTGGCGGCTCCCGGATAGGGAGAGACCGCAGTAGGGTGGTTGTGAGTTTCGACCTTGGCCAAAAAGTGAACGAGTTCCTTTGTATGCGACCATTCTCCGGTGGTGGTGTCAGGGGCCCAAAAGGCGGCCTCGGAACCCTCGAGCACAGCAGCGTTATCACTGTAGGCACTGACAGTGTATTCCGGGTTCTTCTTGTGAGTGTTACGAATCATAGCGAACAGGCTGTTGGGCATGGGCTTGCCATCGATGACCCACGAGGCGTTGAACTGCTTGTGGCGACAGTGCTCCGAGTTCACCTGGGCGAACATGAAAAGCTCGACGTCGGTCGGATCGCGAGCAATTGTGCCGTTCGGACCATAGGCCTCGGCAAGATAATCGATCTCCGATTCATCCAGAGCGAGACCCAATTCCTTGTTGGCCTCCTGGAGAACCTCCTTGGGAGACTTGCTCCCACCCTGGAGCGAAATGGTCTTGAGGGGCTGAGGAGCGTGCTCAGAGAACATCTGGCTCAGCTCGGGCTCATCCTTGCTAATGATCTGCGTCATGCGATCGTGCAGCGTGTCCAAATATCCAGTCTTGTAGTCCTCGGTATCGTTGCGAAGGCATGAGACCTTCATACCGCGCTCAATACGCTTCACGAACTGGCGGAGGCCGCAGACGTGCGAGATACCGGTGGCCTGGGAGCTCCATGGCGAGATAGTTCCGGTGCGAGGGAAGACGTAGAAGGTATCGAATTGGCCGTCGTCGGAGGTGAAGGTGGGGGGAACGTCGGTGATGTCGCCGTATCGCAGCAGTTGCTCCAGCACGACACGCTGGGGCTCATCCAGAGGCTGAGAAAGGTGAACGTAGTGAATGAATTGAGCCCGGACATCCTTGACTCCCAAGCTGGCAGCAATGGCATGTCCTCGCGAACGAGAGAACGCCACCGAGCCCGGGATGGCCAAGTAGGAATCGGTAGAAGTCATCGTGAAAAAACGATGAAGTGGGTATGTACCAAGCCTCCCTGAGAAAGGAGGAGGAATGGCTCAGATGCCTCTCAAGATTGACTTAAGGGAAACCCCGCTATGAGTCGATCTCGAACTTTTCGTAAAAAAAAGAGGCGGCCCCGCCCTAAGCCCATTGCGGCACCGCTTATCGGTGGATCACGTGGTGATTACCGAATTTGGATCTATTGAACACCTTCAAGCGAGCCTTCCGTTGAGATGATCCCCCAGAATACAGTAGAAGCAATCTGCAAATCATTTAGTTTAGCCTACCAGGATAAACTATTGAAATTTCCCAGATGGCGGCATTTTAGAAATGGACACCCCATCCGCGCATCAAGAACAGCAGAATCCCCTTTTTCAAAGGGATAGGCTTTCCGAAATCGACAATGAGTTTTTCGTGCTCGTGGCTTCAGGGGGCAATTGCAGCCTTGAAAGAAACAGAACGGCCCAAAATACCTAGCGTGAAATTGATGGTAGGCTTGATCTCCGTGTCGTTTTCTCCAATAGGGTTTTCTGATGTCGAATACGGCCAGCGAATGCACGATCATCATAAAAACAGATGTTTCAGCAATTAGTCGTCCCAGACAAACTCCGCAACCGAAGTCGAAGCTAAAATCTCCTAGGTCAAGGGCAAGCGATTTTTAGTGGCCTCGGATGAACGTAATGCCAAAACCGTCATCGGTGAATAGGATGTTTAAAACGAGGTTAAAGTCGGCGGATTATAGCCTTCCAATAATCGTCACATGGTTACGTGGACTAAGTGATTTTATCCGTGGATTTAAAGAGACTGGAAAGGCTAATTTGTCTCATATGCCGGCCATAAACCGCTGCAAACTGATTTGATATCACATCATACGTAGATGAAGAAGAGCGATTTCTAAACATAAATCATATGCCTCGGGGCTGAGGGTTCAATTTTGCTTTTATCTCAGGCAATTATCTAATTTATTTACAAAACTGCTTGGTAGAAAACAATGCTTGGGGTTAAGTTATCAGATCGAGTAAATTTGTCAAAGCATACGTCGAAGGAACCTTGGGTTTGTAACCAGGGGATTTTCGATATACTTCGACAATAGTCCTATAATTGCTCAAGTATTGGGCACTTATGATAATTCTACAACTGCTTTCTAGTATTTACTGTCTCGGTTTCTACCTGGCCACGAGTGTCGAGCTGACAGTGTGGACCTGCCTATCTGATCACCTACAAGACACGTATATTCGCGCAAATCGCGGCCATTGGGTGAACAGAGCGACAGCCTGATCACGCGAAATTTTCGCATCGCATAGACGGTTTTCTTTCGATAGGTCCGCAATAAAATCGCTCACGGGAGGTTTTTGGGTTAGACTCGCCGGAGCGGTTCTTGAGGGATTTGTTATACCAAACGGCGCCGCAGCAGCAAGCCACGTCAAAATAAATCCCTCGGCAGTAACCAAACTCCCGGGCAAGATTGATCTGTTGGCCCGGAATGACATTTCCAAGCTTGCGCAAGAGTCACCTACCACATGGCTCCCGCATAGACCTTTTTCTCCCCACAGTCTACCCACACCTTTGAGCCCGATACCCACTAGTGAGGGCTCATTGATTTAATTCTGTGCTGCGGACTTATTCTGACCTATCGCATAACGCGCCGACTGAAAACTTCTTCACTTACGGGGACGATAGCGTAGCACGAAATATTTTTGCTTTGTCGAATTTACGTAAATAGTAATTTTAACACGAGAAAACTCAGCTCGTGGAAGTGCCTTCTTGTCTGGCGTGGGTTAGACCGTGGTCTATAAACAGGGTCGATTGGCCTTTTAGCTTCTTCAAAATATCTCTCCCTTTGTCTGTGGCTAGCTTTGCCCAACATTACCTGATCGACTCGCATAGACTTTGTCTACTCCGACCTATCTCAAGAAGCCTTGCCTCAGCCTTCTTCTCTTGTCTCATTTTAACTTGAGACCCTCTATTCTTCCCCAATTATTTCCTTCCTTCTTTGCCTGCTGCTCTCCCTCGTGTTTTCGTGAAAAGTGCCAGGTTCGCTCATTGCTATTTTGAGGGATGTCTATAGAGTGGTCAAGCAGTCAGCTCAACGATCAATCTGAAGAAAACAAGCCAAACTCCCCCTCGGTCGAACAATATGGCGTTAGTATGCGAGATCGCGCTATCTCCTTCGGCCCCGATGAGCGTGAGCCTGGCGCCGATCGATCCAGACGTGGGAAGATAGCAGGTCGGGCTCGTTCCTCCTTGTCCCGCTCGCGCTCTCGCAGCCGTGCTAGGTCCGCTTCCAATATGCAGATCGAGTTTCGTCGGATGAGCTTCCAAATCTCCGAATCGGAGAGCCGTGAGAAATACGACGAAGACTTGAAAGCCAAAGGCAAAGAAGCCGAAGAGACTTCCGACAATTCTCGCTATTTGGAGACTCTGGACTACCACACTCAGTCTGTCGAAGATCTCTATAAGCGCTTTAACAGCAGCGTTGAGGGGATTTCTCAGGCGGAATCGACTGCCCGTTTAGCCCGCGATGGCAAGAACGAATTGCCCCATATCCCTCCTAACTACGTCAAGAAGATCTTGAAGTACGTCTTTGGAGGCTTCTGCTCGGTACTTTGGATTGGTGTCATTATTTTCTTCATCTGCTGGCGCCCTCTTGGTGATCCAGATCCGGCTCCATACAATCTTGGCTTGGGAATCCTTGTCCTGATAGTCATTTTCCTCCAGGCCTCATTCTCTGCCTTTCAAGATTGGTCCACTGCGCGTACCATGAAAGCCATTCTGGACTTGGTGCCCACAGATGCTGTGGTATTACGATCCGGTGTCGCCACGAGAATTCCATCCACTGAAGTCGTCGTCGGCGATGTTGTCCAGCTGAATATCGGTAACAAAGTCCCTGCGGACCTTTGTCTTCTCACCACCTCTGGGGATGTCCGCTTCGATCGCTCGATCCTGACTGGAGAATCCGATGAAATTGAGGGTTCCCTTGAGGCAACAGACACCAATTTCCTCGAGTCCCGCAACGTTGCATTGATGGGAACTATGGTAACAAATGGTAGCGCAATTGGCATCGTTGTGTTGACAGGCAAAAATACGGTTATGGGCCATATCACAGTATCATCTTCCTCAATCAAGGAGCAACCCACGCTCATCCAGCGTGAGATTACTCGATTTGTCTATATCATTGTCGGTCTGACCGTTTTCCTTGCCGGCCTTCTGGTCTTCACCTGGCTTGGTTGGCTTCGGAAAGATCACTACGAATTTATGAATGTGGTGGATATGCTTGATGACGTGATGGGCTGCGTCGTCGCCTTCATTCCAGAGGGTATGCCTGTTGGTGTCGCCCTCACCCTCATGATGGTGGCTCGACGCATGAAAAACAACAACATCCTTCCCAAGGGTCTGTCCACAGTGGAAACTCTGGGTTGTGTCAACGTCATTTGTTCTGATAAGACGGGTACCCTGACCGAAAATCGCATGAGTGTGATCACGACCGCGTTTGTGGACTCGAGCATGCCTGCCGAAGAGGCCTTTCCAACTTTCGCTGAAGGCAGCCTGAAGCCACTGTTGACTCTTCATA
Source organism: Penicillium cinerascens (assembly GCF_028974065.1). Lineage (NCBI taxonomy): Eukaryota > Fungi > Ascomycota > Eurotiomycetes > Eurotiales > Aspergillaceae > Penicillium > Penicillium cinerascens. The sequence continues at coordinate 4,645,557 of NW_026695298.1, read as the reverse complement.
AAGTTGCCGCTCTTTGCAACGATGCGACTTTTGACCCGGCGACTATTCAACTTCCGATTGCAGAGAGAAAAATTCTTGGCAATCCCACCGACGGTGCTGTTCTCAAATTCGTTGAAACCGCCCAGCAGGGTGCGGTCAAGGCCCTGAATGATGAATATCCACGGGTCTTCAGCATTCCCTTTAATTCGAAGAACAAGTGGATGCTCACAGTGCATAAGCCTCGACAGACCGACGAAACTTCTCCAAGCTACCTGCTTCTCATGAAGGGGGCTTCTGACATTCTTCTTCCCTATTGTACTTCCTACTGGTCCTGCAAGACCAATAGCGTCCAGCTACTGGATGAAGTGGCCATCCAGGAACTTGCGACAGTTCAGAACAAAATGTCTAGGGGTGCCCAGAGAGTGATTCTTCTTTGCCAGCGCTCGTATATATCGACCCAGCCCGTTGGAACGAACGCTTTTGGTGACGAGATTCAAAGCCAAGGCATCTGCGATCTTACGTTAGTCGGAATGTTTGGTATCCTCGATCCGCCTCGCAAAGAAGCCTCCTCAACGGTAGCGGCTTGCAGACGAGCGGGTGCTCGCTTCTTCATGATCACCGGTGATCTTGGTCTTACTGGAGCTGCCATTGCACGTGAGATCGGCATCTTTTCCGGGGATGCCGAGCCCGATACTTTCGACACGATCGTACAGAGGCGACTAATCAAGGAATCTACCTCTCAATCATCAACAAATACCGATGCCTCGTGGTCCCAGACCTCCCTGCTTCTGGAAGGCACCTCAATCTCTCAACTGACCAATGAGGATTGGGACATGGTTTGCGGTTACCAAGAAATTGTATTTGGGCGAACTATGCCAGATCAGAAGCTTCGCATCGTCAATGAGTTGAGAGCTCGTGATAATGTTGTCGCAGTGACTGGCGACGGCGTTAATGACGCACCTGCCATGCGTGCTGCTGATGTCGGTGTCGCCGTGATAACTGGCAGCGACGTGGCCCTTGAAGCCGCTGATCTCATCTTGATGGATAAATTCGACTCTATCATTGATGCTATTCGCCTCGGACGTTTGGTTTTCCAGAATCTTCAGAAAGTCATCAGTTATCTCCTTCCGGCAGGTTCATGGTCAGAAATTTGGCCTGTGCTTCTCAACGTGTTCTTCGGTGTTCCTCTTCCGCTGTCTTCATTCTTGATGATCATCATTTGCGTCTTTACTGATCTTTTTTGCTCCTTATCCCTCATAATGGAGCAGGAAGAATTCGACTTGCTTGATCTGCCTCCTCGCAACCACAAGAAGGATCATTTGATCAACCTGAAAGTCTATATTCAAAGCTACCTCTTTATGGGAGTCTTGGAAACAGTCTGTGCGCATTCTATGTATTTCCTCTATTATTGGAGACATGCCGGTATTCCAGCGAGCGCACTTTTCTTTGCATTTGAGAAATACGCCGATGGGTTCTATGGTTACACTGAAGCCGAGCTGACGCAATTCAACGTCGTCGGTCAAAGTGTATATTTCATCTGTCTTCTCATTCTGCAGTGGGGCAACATTCTCAGTGTGCGAAACAAGCGTCTTTCTATTCTACAGGCAGATCCCATTCGCAAGAAGCGCCGAAACCCATGGCTTCTGGCTAGCTTGGTGGTTAGTCTCTCTATTGCTGTTTTCGTGACCGAGGAACCAGGGCTTCAGAGAATATTTGGCACTGGCTCAGCACCACTGGAGTTTTGGTTCCTCCCTCTGCCGCTTGCCTTGGGCATTCTTTGCATGGATGAGATCAGGAAGCTGTCGGTGCGTCTGTGGCCAAAGGGCCCTACTGCTCGAATTGCGTGGTAGATGATCATTTGATTTGTGGGAAAGAAACTTTTGAAATCAGAGTTTACAAAAATTAAAGATTTATAGCAGGGTGGGTGCAGCAGTGCACTTTGGACGATGCGGGCCCGTATCATTGGGTGGGAGCTTGAGAGGGCAGCTCAACTTTCTTTTTTTTTAAATTCATTGTATTGAGTGCGAGACTTAAGTTTTCATTACTACCTTCAAAAATATATAGAATCAAGATTGTGAATAACTTTAGCACATATGTAAATTAGCCAACAATTAGCCTCACCTGGAAGTGACTCAATACATCTACATGTGTTTTGGTTAAGTTAGAATGCGACAAGACTGCTCCTTGCGTGTTCTGCTCCTTATGGCCCAAATAAATCCCGCAACCGTGAATCAGGTGATTCGTTTCCCGTCAGGCATACTAGTGTATGCCTCTCCCTCTTTATTGTCTCTGGTTGTTTTTGCTTTCCCCGGAAATATCAGGAGATGTCGGCGACTCAATCTGGTTCCACAATCTCTCCAGCTGCCACCGCAGTTATATGTATTGCCCTGGCCGCAAGTCTATGGTAAGCAACTAAGATTCTGATAGAAACGCCGTGAATTCAAACTGATCTGTTCAAAATATACAGTTTAGCTGCCTTTGCTAATTGGTTCTGCCGATATCGAACACACTCTGAAGAGGACACATCACAGGCAGCTTCTTCTATATTTATCCAATTGCAGTCAAGGTTGGCCAAGGCGCCGCAGCAGAAGCTTCCAACCATTCATGACCTCGACATATATGTACCGATAACCAAATACAAGACGTGGAAAGGCCAACAATGTCAAGAAAGGTGCTGTATCGATACAAGCTCGATCTTGCTACTTCCTTTGCTAATGTGTCACACAGAAGTGGCTCTCATGGACCCGCGGTTTTGGATTCGTTGAACAACATCGCCGTTTCCAATTTTTCGGCGCCACTTCTTCACTCCCCAGCCGAAAGCCCTATTTATCTTCCTGTTGGGAAGGGCAATGAGGACAGGATCTCACTTACACTATATCGAGAGAAACCTGGCGGGGGCAGTCTTGCTATAGAACTTGAAAATCATGTTCATTGTACTTGTGGCCAGGTAGATAGAAGAGTCTTCGACGATACGTGCGCTATCTGCTTGGATGTAATGGAAGACGAACATGGCGTACGTGGCCTGGCCTGTAATCATGTTTTTCATGAGACTTGCATTGGCAAGTGGTTGATGTCTCGGCGAGCTTGCTGTCCAGTTTGCAAGTCTAACTACAGAACGGGGTCGAGCTTGGTCTGAAAAATCCGGAATTTCGGATATGAAACATTGCTCGACGTCAGAAGAGAAAAAGCGGTCTAAGAATAATCAATGCTAGGAGCCAAGGTCATTGCATTTCTGCGGGTGTTCGGAGATTGGAGTAGAAAATGCCGCATCTCCAGGCCGTAACCGAGCCCTATGCCCACGATAACATTATATAAGGCACCAGTGTCTTCCCAATTGCACTCACAACCCTTACGAAGTTTCTTTGCCCAACTTGTTCCTTTTGTGTTCGGCCAGACCCTAGTGTGACATAATGGGCCCTCGTCCTGTTCCGTGAGTTTGACATGGTCAGCTGAGGATTGAACCACGAGCTGACAACGTATATCAGGACCGTCTCTTCGAAGACCTACAGAACTCCCCGTCGTGGTTAGTCATTATCCCATTTTCTCAGCAGGAAATTAACATTAACATCTTGATACTAGCCTTTGGCGCCGCCCGATTGTATGTCTCATCGAACCGACATATCTCCCGTGATGAAGGGGCAGCGTCGAATAAGTCCCCTCTCTTTCTAGACCTTTCACTTACAGCTTTTGCATAGGGATGCTGAGCTAAAGCTGATCGGGGAGTATGGCCTGAAGAACAAACGTGAAGTCTGGCGGGTTCAGTATACCCTATCGAAGATTCGTCGTGCTGCTCGGTTCGAACATTCCCCCCCTTAATGATTTCCTAGTCTAACGTAAATCTGTCCGTTATATAGAGTCTTGCTCACTCTTGACGAAAAAGACCCGAAACGCCTGTTTGAGGGTAATGCACTCATTCGCCGGCTCGTCCGTCTCGGTGTGCTGGACGACTCTCGCAGGAAACTGGACTATGTCCTGTCTTTGCGCACTGAAGACTTCCTCGAGCGTCGGCTGCAGACAGTTATTTTCCGCCTCGGACTTGCGCGATCCATTCATCATGCGCGTGTTCTGATCAAACAGAGACACATCCGGTGAGTCGTCGTTAGCTCCCACAGTGAGGCAGAATAGCTCATTGTAATAATTTAGGGTCGGCAAACAGAATGTCAATGTGCCATCTTACCTCGTCCAGCTCGATTCCCAGAAGCATATTGATTTTACGCTGGAGTCACCCCTGGCTGGGGGGCGCCCTGGGCGAGTGGCAAGGAAGAAGGCTCAGGCTATGGAGGAGGGTCAAGGGGAAGGGATGGAAAATGAAGAAACTCTGTAGTAGAAACTCCTGACAAGCTGCGCTTAGATGTATACATTGAAACATGATATAATAATAAAAACAAAAACGACGTGACCCTTCACGCACATCTATTGCTTGAGATTAACTATCTCAGTCTACTAAGCAGTGGCGATTTGAACTTTGCTCCAAAATACGTTTGCCACCTCTCGCATTCTTTCCTCACCAAAGAGCCTTGCATCGAACTCTATCGACGGCCGAACGATATTGTCATCCATGATATGCAAGGTGTGCACCAAGACATCAAACTATTCAAGACCAATCAACGTTAGCAAGGGCTTAAAAATCGAGTGAAAGAAGGTGAAGATGTCACTCGCTATATTAGAAACTTACATGCCAAGGGTCTCTTGATCGCTTCAAATGATCATACACCTTTAAAGTCTCCGTTTGTACGTCGAGAGGTCGTCGGAAATTCAAGGCAGTGTTGAATGGCAGATCCATCGTCAAGTCGTCTTGAAGTATCTCGCGAAGATTACTTGCAGTATGGCCGCCATCCTGTAACCTTTGCTCTTGAATTTTATCAGCGAGAGTTGCTAGCCCCTGCGGATTGTGATCCGTGGAAACATCACGTAGATGGTAGGCCAGAAGGTTCATGACCGGCCCAACAATATCAAAGATCCCGTCTACTTCCAGGTCTCTATTAGAGACAAAATATTCGTATGTCACGTCCGGCGAACCTGTAAAAAAACTGAGAGTTTGTGCCCATGCAGCATCAAAGATGCTATCTGGAGTGATGTTATATTTTGAGTTGAATTTCGATAGCGCTGGGATGTCCAGCTCAGGTAGGTAGATGACGGTCTTCGTCAGACTGGATGGATGTTCTGAGCCGGAGACACTGACGGCGAAAGAAAGACGTGATGCCTGCTGATCACGTAAGATGGCAGTCCAATACTTTCTATCATTATCAATGCAGCTAGGCTGGTGAGCCTTCACAACCGACTTGAAAGCATATTTTGGCCAACTTCCAGGCCCGCGCGAGGCGTTCCAAAGATATCGAGGGTAATTTTGAGGTAAACTCCATCTTCTATGAAAGGATAAAAATTGCAGGATTCATCTCTCGCTGCCTAAGAATTTCCCTCTGGATTGAAGTGAAAGGATACGTTCCTTTCACCTCTTTATGGAACAAAAGTCTTACATATGGTCGCCGAGGGTTCAAGACCTCCCACCCAACACCGTAAAGGGGTCTAAAAAGATTAGTGGAAAGCCCAGAGGTGGAAGGGACGGAATTGACAGCCTCGTACGCGAAACTGCCCTGGGACTCGGCAGGTACACCGCGGCACAGGATTTGATCCCGGTCCATTTGATGTCTTGGGAACGGAGGAATGGGTGGGGCAGGAGGGACCGACACGTACATGTAGTTCTCTGGACGACTAAACTCCTGCGAGGCTTAAGCTCTCCTACACAGCCTGGATAGAGCGGAGAACATTTCGCCCAACGGGTAACATCAGGGCGAGCGGTGATGGCGTAAGAGCTCTAGATACTTGTACTAAGGTATTACCGAGCGGTGAGATTGACACACTGGCCGCGAATCCAACACGGCTCGCTCCGACTATTAGTATCTGGGTAGTCTACGTAGGGCGGATGGGCGGATGGGCGGGTGTGGCACAAACCTCCCACACCTAATGCTTGGTTCAAGTCCAGACTCCCTACCTCCTGTACATAACTAGTGTTTTTGAGGATGTACGTCATGGAACTTAGGACTTGATTTGCATTATAGATATTTCCTGGGATACTAAAATGTCTAGTCAGGGGCCTTCGTTGCGACCAACTACTGCGGCTTAATTCGACACCTTAGTATGTTCTCGGATTCTATATCACCCCATTTACCACATTTTGATAGGCGTTATTGCGATAGTGCTTCTGCGATTTATTATACCTGTGGCCAATAATGTATCATAGGAATGGATGACAGTGAAGGCAAAGCTGCAGTATCGTCGTCTGTAATCATCAAAGGCAGGTCATCAAAGAAAGAGGTGCAACTGGAAAACGCCATCTGACTTCTGCCAAAGGTATCTGGGATGGCGCGCACAAGCTCAGTTAGATCCGAGTCTTTGCAATGATGTGTTGGGTTCTCACCTCCGCCTGCTTGAGATGACGCCCTTCCTTCTATTGTAGTGTCTGTACAGGGATCCTCGGGTTTTCCGAGTACGACTCTCAGAGCCGTGACCACTTTGCTTGCTTCTCTCGACAAGTCATTTGTGCAGCTCCAGATGGCTAGACTCTTTTCCAGCAGAATTTGCACTTCCAATAGATCCTGGACCGACAATCTGTCCTTGCGATGCTGCACGAGAAAGCACGCGATACTTGCGGCTAGAAAGTACCCATTATTTATAAAGCACGAGTCGACCATACCAGTAGGGCGGAACTCATCCAAGACCTCGGAATCCTCCGCCATGCGGTGCTGCAGCCGCATGATCTTCAAGGCCGCCTCGATTACGATACTCCAGCACTGATTGCTGCGAGTCGTATCCTTCGAGGTACTGAGGAACTTCCAGTTGACTAGGATCCGGGCTCTCTGGTAATGCATGTAAAAGTTTATCCGCTGTTGAGGACAAAGGGCATGTTAGCAGCTCTGTCTACTCTGAATCGCTATGGTTGTGATGATTCGCTTTTTTTTTCATTGCCAGTATGAGGGATTTACTCCTGGGTTCGAGTGTGTTTCTGCGAGGGAGAGCCACAGCACTTACCTGAAATAAGACGCTTGGAGGGTCCAGTAGAGATTCGGACATGGGTCGGAATTTGCATGGGTCGGGAATGGTCGCATGAGTTATGTCTAGTGTTGAATTCGCCGCGACGAGGTCCTCGTGTGATAGCCGGTGAGGACTGCATACCTTGTCTAATATGACGCCCAAACTGGTGGCAACGTGAAGCTTGGCGAGGATCACGGTGCTTGAGGTGAGTTCGTCGATGGGTCTCGCGGGCGGCAGGCCAGTCGATCTGGCGTCAAAATCGCGATCCTGTAGGTTTCGGGGCGGCAGAGTGTCGCTAAGCGAGTGCTTGATGCTGCTAGGGAGGCCCATCTGCGTTGCGAATCCTATGTCAAGCGAGTATATCATAGCCCACATCCGGCGCCTCATCTCACCCTGGTAAGGGGATAGGGACTTGAAGTGCTGCGGGTCTCGATGGTAGCCCATGCGGATAGCTGTCCAAGCTCCTGTTAGCAGATTTCCTTCAGAGATGACAGAGAAACGGGGGACCCTCTTTTTGGGTACTAGAAGAAGGCTTCGCTGTGAAAGTCTGGCACAGACGAGCATGAAGACGTACCTATTTGGACAATGTTGCCCATCAAGAGCCAGACTCCAATGTTGGAGACTCTGTTCAAGTAGCTCTCGATCAAGAGGTAATGAACAAGGGTTTCCATAATGTCAGGACCCCCCTTGGCAAACTGACCCTGGACTAGGCACTGGACGACCTTTTCTCGATATCTCAATATCTTATATAAGACTGTGGGGGACCAGGCAGATGACCAGTTGTTCTGGGCTCTGGCCCGGCCATTCTCTTGGCTCTGGACTTGACTGGTGAGGCAGAAGATGCTGTACAAGAGGCCGAGCCAGGAGACGGATGTAGCACTAGGATTCTCCCAGAATGCGTTATACTTTGATTAATGCGGCCGGTGATTAGTATTCTCCTAGTGGTATGTGTGAGGACTTACTCTTTTCAAAAACTCGGCCGGATGTATTACAGCTGTTTAGATCTAGCGTCAGTAGGGATGCGTGAGTGCGCTCTGTATCCTGAGTCGCGTGGACACCTACACCGATATTCCTGAGCTCGAAAGTAGAGTGCGACCAATCCGTCGGATTCTTTCCTGGACGGCATTGAACCGAGGAGATCTTGATTAGTTGCATGTTTGAACCCCTCAAAGAGGAGGACATTCTGATCGAGTGGTGATGAACCCTCGTCGAATGCAGGCTCCGATTGGATCGCGCCTAGCGGATGATTTTGGCCCTTTGCCTCTATCACGCCGCTCAGCACGGAGGTCCAGTGGGTTGAATCTTTAAAGCCAGTTCCGGACTCGGTTAATTTCAAATCTGTAGCCTCTGGCGATGGAACGGAAGCGGAACTGCTTGGCGTCGCCAACCCACCTAGCTCGCTGACAGATGTGCTGCTATCTTCGTGAAGGTGCTGGGCAGTGGGCGAGATAGCGTGCAATTGTCTAGATAGAGAGCATGGCGCTGACGAGTTGGCGTAAGTACACGTTGGCTCGAGGTGGTGTTTCTGATCGACATTGTTGTAAGCTTCACCATCCTTTACTTTTCTTCCTCTCGGATGAGTCGTTCCGTAGACGTGGGACTTACAATGCAATGAGAACAAGGCTTTTGGCGGTCACACTTTCGCCTAATCACTGCGTTAGCTCTATTTCTTGTGGGGTCGGGGAATGTATTTGCGGAGCAGGCGGGCGAAACACACTTTCGCTGGCGGCAGGAATTGCAAGAAAGCTGCGGCTTGTCGCGTCGGCGGCTCGGGCGAGGGCGCAGGAGGACTGGAGATTCGTCAGGGGCATCCATCGTACATGAGGTCCACAGGAGATTGAGGCTCGGACGATGCAAATAGTCGGAAGTGTAGGAGCGTTCGAGAAAGAGAGAGCGCGCTATTTCAATGTAGCGGAGCATTCGTACCCACCCATTAATTTTAGGTATTATAACTGGTAATTTACGACGGATTATCATAGGGAATTGCTAAGGACACCCCAACTCTCCTACGGGTCCTGATAGGGACATCGCCCTTTTTACTCAGGACACCACCTTGGTGCTGAGACTCAGCATCATTGGTTTCCTACGCTAATGATACAATTTATGGTTTAGCTTCTTTCCGGCTTTTATCATCTTCTTATACTCGAGGCACTGGTTTACCTTGGATCCCTTTTCGTGGCAATGGGAGCATGTCGGCGGTCGTCTCGTCTGTCTCAACGTAGACGACCTCCTCTCTGGACTAGGACATTCATGACCCTTGATCTCGAATTCCAACGAGCTACGACACTCGAGTTTGCCTTCACAAGTTGTGAACGATGAATTGTCACAACATGCCCCTGTGTTAGGGCAAAGTTCCCCACTGACGTGAGAAGGTCTTCTCTACTAGAGTATATTGCTTCTGGTGTTGCCTCCATGGTTTGTTAGAGGATATAGTTCAAGAGTAAGGCGCTGTAGTATTAAGTATAGTCGTGAGTAAAACGGTCTGTGTCCCTATCAGGGCCCAGGAAGAACTCATTGATAACATTTGGTACCAAGGCATGAATCCCTGCCCTTTTTAATGCATTAGATCATATGATATTTGCCATATGGCTTGCCTGATTCCTAAGCAAATCCGCAAGCAAGTCCGTCAAGTCCATTGTCCGCACTGTTTGTTAGCTCCGCCACGAAACACCACTCATGGATCGCCCGACCCTCCGCATGGCCCCACTTATCGTCCGCCGCTTGTATAAAAGAAACTTGTATAAAAGAAATTGGTTCCCAAGGGCCAGGGATCTTAGAGACAGTTGCATCTCGAGCTGTTCGCTTCCCTCTGCACATTCAAAGTTTATTGCAATTGGTCAATTCATTGCTTTCCCACCCTACTCCTCCAGTCTCTTAACCACGGCCAGTACGGACAACGCCGAGAATATTACTACCATGGGCGACTTGAAGGCCGACCCCGAGAAGGCTGTATGGCCAGAGTCCGATTTCGACGGCGAGACTGAGCGGGAACCCGGAGACGCCGGATGCCCAATTCCCGGCGACAAGCCAGGCGATGCCACCAAATCGGAAGACGCTGGCCCCCCCGATGGTGGCGTCACTGCGTGGTTGGTCGTCCTGGGAGCGTGGTGCTGCTCCTTCTCCAGCCCGGGCTGGATCAACAGTACGTGTTTTCTCTCTTCCCAATGCCTTACTAGCTTCCCAATATGAGGCATCCAGCAGCAACGCGATGGACTAACAGCAACGCTCTTCCACCAGGCATAGGCAGTTTCCAGGCGTATTACGAGGTTGGACCTCTGAAAGAATACTCCAGCAGCACCATTGCCTGGATTCCGTCGCTTCAACTCTTCTTCCTGTTTGCTTTGGGTCCTGTTGTCGGTATAATATTCGACAACTACGGACCAAGGCCGCTCATTATTGGCGGAACACTTTTTCACGTCTTTGGGCTGATGATGGCGTCGTTGGCGAAGACATACTATCAATTCCTCTTGTCCCAGGGCGTGTGCAGTGCGGTCGGCGTTGCGTGTTTATACTCGCCTGGTAATTCTAACCCATTTCCCCATTGGTTGAGTGTTCCATGCTGACCGAATCCTGTGCGGTGAAGCGCTTGCCTGTGTCTCAACCTGGTTTGCCAAGAAGCGCGGAGCAGCTATGGGAATCATGGTGACAGGATCATCAGTCGGCGGTGTCGTCTTCCCCATCATGATCAGTCGCATGATCAAGAGAGCCGGGTACCCCTGGGCCATGAGGACTGCGGCCTTTCTTATTCTCGGCCTGCAGATCATTGCAATTCTCACAGTCCGCCCGAGAGCAAAGCCCGTGCCCAAGAAGATGCCCGTCGGTCGCTTCGCTGCACCATTCACAGAGTTCCCGTTTGTCATGTTGCTGCTGGGAATCTTCGTCCTGACTTATGGCATTTTCATCCCTATCGACTACCTAGCTGTACAGGGTCTTCAAGATGCACACATGTCCGAGGAGATGTCTCAATACTTGGTGTCCATCTTCAACGGTGCAAGGTAGGTCGACATCCAGCCCAGTTACCGGCATCCCCAAATCTAGTGGAATGCTGACGACTATACCCCAAGTCTCTTCGGCCGTCTAGCCTCCGGTTATGGTGCCGATAGAATCGGAAGATGGAATATGTTCATCATCGCCTGTAGTCTTTCCGGAATCGCCGAGTTCGCCGTCTGGATCCCCGCCAAGCACTCGTCAATCGCTATTGGCTTCGCCATCATGTTCGGCTTTGTGTCAGGAGCCTTTATAGGTCTTTCCGGAGCCCTTACCGTCTCAGTGTCTCCCCTGCCTGAGATCGGCTACCGGCTGGGCGTAGTCTTCCTCGCTATCTCCATCCCCTCTCTCACCATGGCGCCCATCGGCGGAGCCATCCTGCAAAATTCGGCCAACGGCTGGCTGGACGTTAAGATCTTTGGCGGCGTCATGTGTCTCACAGGGTCGGCGATAATTCTGGTGTCGAGGTTGCTCTATACCGAGAAAAAACTTCTCAAGGTGTTTTGAGTGTGGAGTTGGCACATTAGTCAAATCGTTGGAACATGCGGAGGAGAGTAGGGGACTACTCTGGCGTGATGTTTCAGTCTAGAGTTGGAGGTACTTTGGTTCTCATAATTATCATTTCCGGGGGTGCTCGATCTCTTTGGTCTTGAGCACATTACCACGCAATAATGACAAATAGCATAGTGCCAGGTGGGAGTAGAATAAGGGGTCAACCTGAAGAATCGGCGTATCACCTGGTATCAAGGATTTCCAATTAGAGGATGGTGAATTGATGTAAATCCAGAAATCGAAAATAAAAGGCAAGGGACTTAAGAAAAGAACCTCCCGATTGGTAGAATAACCCGCTTCTATAGCCCAAGATATGCGAAAATCACTAACTAGAAATGACATGCTTCTGTTCCGAGTGGTGATTAAACGAAGAACCAACTCGGCTAATTGAAAAAGCCCTTGAATTAGACTTGTCGTGACGATACAGTAATACTGCACTCCTGGTTGAGGGTGTATAGCTTGATTGGGAAAAGATCTATGGGCCAGTATGAACACCGAAACTTAAAGTCAACTAAAGAATAACTCGTTGGAGCACAAAGTTGCAGATCTCAGGTGGACTTTCTCCCAACCTTTAGCGGACTCTTCTGGAGTGGTAAAGCGGCAAGGATCAATACCCCGGCCAGAGCAACCGCCAAGTAGAAGGTCGATCGTACTGCAAGATTATATGAAAAAGCGACAGCCGCCACGTCCTGTGAAGGGATTTTTCCTGCTAAGTTGGTTGCGCCCAGATGAATCACGCTTTCAGGGTCGAGTTCCGGCGCTGTGATTTGCAGGGCGCTCGAGAGGCGATTTAAAAAGATTGCCTGAGCTATACTAATAAAGACTGCTTCCCCGAGATCCTGAGAGAAGGTCATTAGGGCCATTCCCGCAGATAAATCTCCCAAACCCAACACAGCTTGCGCCGCAATGAATGGGATCGAAACGCTACTTCCGGACCCGATACCCAGAAGAATGAGTGACGGGATCCAAAGTCTTTTGGGGGTTTCAGAGGAGAAGCTAGTCATAATACCCATACCAGCCACGACCAAAAAGCCTGCGGGAATCATAATTGGGGTATATATTCCAGTCTTGGACATGAGGGGACCTGTACCAATGGCGGAGACGAGAATTGCAATCACCATAGGTAATGTGCAGATGCCAGACTGTAGCGCCGTGGTACCACGAACTGTCTGAAACCATATTGCGAGCTACAAATTTCATCAGTTAAGATATAAAGATAGCTACTGGATGATCTTACATAGTATTGCACGATCGCCCGACATGCCGACAGTGACAGGCTAAACAAGGCCCCAGCGAGAATCACTTTTTTTTTGATTATGCGCGGTGGCAGCATAGCGCTATCTTGTTTGACGTGTTGGATAAAACAAAACACCACGAAAAATAGGGGTGCGAGAAGGAGGATGGCAACGATACGAGCATTACTCCAGCTGTAAGTTGATCCGCCCCATTGTAAGGCAAGCAAGAGACAAAGTACAGCCGGGGCGAAGAAGAAACACCCCAAGAGATCCAGCTCTCGCAATCGCTCGATCTGCGACTTCTTGTTGCTACACAATGCCGTATTAGGCAGCTTGAGCATTAAAATCATTGCTGCCGGCGCGGCGGCCGTTGGAAGGTTGATAAAGAAGCACCACCTCCAAGATAGGGATGAAGTCAATGCGCCACCAATAATAGGGGCAGTGGCCATGGCAGTGTACTCACTGGCGCTGATGAAGCCAAGGTAGGTTGCGCGTTTTCGTAAGGGCGTGGAAATGGCAACGATTCTATTCAAAACGCGACGTTATTACCACCCGAATTTATTCGCAGATCATTCATCCCGGGAGGCACAGGCCGCACTTACACCATACATCCCTGACTGATGCCGGAAAAGCCGAGTCCAGTGATTGCACGCCCGATGATGAATACCAGAGAGCTCGAAGCCAGCCCCGATATGAGAATCCCTGCCTCAAATATCACCGTTGTTAAAGAGAAACACCCATTTGATCGAATAGTTATCGAAGAGTCTTCCTTGGGAGAGCTGTGACATGCAGGATGTGAGCCGGAAAGCAGCATCATACCAACCGACATCCTCTACCGAGCCAAACTCATCAGTAATGCTTGGGATGGCTGTCGTTAGAATGGTTGCATCCTAGACACAAGTTGTAACGAAGTCTTAGTTTTAGCAGTGTCGTAAGTCTGGTAAAGGCAGCTGGCAATGCGATGGACGTACCAATCCAACAAGAAACACACATAAGCAGAGGGATATACATATCAGAAATAGCTGAAGTCCCTGGGCATAATAACCCGTCTCCTCCTGCTCCGGAAGGTCTCTAGGCACGGCTCGGCGCTTTTCTGGATCGTGCGGGGCCAGTCGAGGATCGTCATTGTCAACAAGAGTGAAGGCGGTACGCTGATCCATGATTTCTATTCAGCAAGTGCCGCTCCAGTGCGCAAATCAATAGAAGAATGAGGGTTTGGGATGCAGAGAAGGAATTGAGAGGGAAATTTGTGAAATTATCGTCATAGAACCATACTAGAGAAAGTATCCATAAATCAACGCCAGCTGCCACCAGCTCCGACTCCGATGCCAGTGAGGCTTATCATGCATGTCAGCATGCGTCATCTAGAACAAGATTTTGTGCCTTTGAGAGTATCATTGATTGGCCTCTAAAGAGTCTCCTCTCTAGGTCGATCGGGCGAGTCCCGTTTCCTGATCAGCCTTTTAGCCAGCGTTACTTCATCTTTATTCCCGACTCCGACTCCGACTCCGACTCCCAGTTCTTGTTACGACACCTTTTGAAGTATATAAAGGTCTCGTCTCCGCAAGATGATACAGTCTTGCTGGTAGTATTCGTTTTTTGGCTATTTTGGTTAGCGTTGCCCGGGTGTGGCAGAGGATCCTTTTATGGCTCACGAAAATACTCCGCTTCTCATCAGCCCACAATCGGAGTCAGACGGGGAGCTCCTTATTTCGTCTTTGGCAGGAGAAACGATAACATTGCTCAAATCGTCTGTACGCCTAGTTCTTGTCTCCTATCTGCAATGTTCGCTTCCCTTCACTGGGCTTTTCTTTGTAGGCCGCCTCGGAATCGAAGAACTAGGGGCTGTCAGTCTCGGATCCAGTATCACCTGTATCACCGCTTATGGGATTTACCAAGGTCTTTGTTCGGGAATGGATACGCTGTGTCCGCTTGCCTACGGCTCGGGTCGGCCGGACCTGGCCGTTATGTACTTGAAGCTAACATTAATCCTCCTGGCAATAATCACAATCCCTATCGCAGTAGGTTGGTGGCATAGCCAATATATTCTTCAAACACTGGTTTCTCCCAACATCGCCGTGTTAATCTCCAAATACTTACGCGTCTCGTTGCTCGGCCTACCCGGCCATGCGGGGTTTGAAACAGGCAAGCGCTTCCTGCAAGCTCAGGGGATCTTCAATGCACCCATCTATCTCCTTTGCTGCACGGTACCTGTCAACGTCGCTTTACATTGGTGGTTGGTCTACCAGCAGCAGTGCGGCTTTATCGGTGCACCAATCTCAGCAGCTCTCTCCGACACGATGCTCGGAGCGGGTCTTTTGGCATACGTGATTTATTTCCAGATCGGACGGACCAAACTCCAGAGCCGGTCGGTCATCCGCGTAGGGCCGCACTGGTGGAAGCTGCTACGTCTTGCCTTGCCAGGGTCCATTACGGTCCTAGCCAAGTACTTGACATTTGAACTGTTGACCGTCGGGGCGGGAAAGATTGATGACATCAGTCTGGCGGCGCAGAGCTTGCTCAATGCGACAGTGGCAATCGCCTTTCAGCTCTCATTTGCAGTCGCGACGTCCGTGACTCTGCGTGTGGCAACCCTCATGGGTCAGAAGCGCCCAGGGCGCACCAAGCTTCAGATCAGGGTGGCCTTTGCCACTATCACGGTGGTGGGGCTTCTCAACATGGTTCTGCTTATAACCTTGCGGTTCTGGATTTCTCGTCAGCTGTCCACATCGGTCGAAGTGCAGACCCTGGTAGTCCGGACCATGCCCATCTGCGCGATCATGCAGATATTCTACGCCACAGCCGAGTGGTCGAATGGGGTCATGAATGGCCTACAAATGCAGCAAACCGCGGGCATTCTATCCCTGATTTGTCATTATACTGTGCGTCTGTCTCTCGGTCGATTCCCTTCATATATCTAATTGTTTGATTCAGATCGCGATTCCGACCTCCTTTGGGGCTGGGTTACTTTGGAAATGGGGCCTTGCAGGTTTATGGCTTGGCCCAGTCGTTGGAATGGCCATGTTAGATTACCCCAGTCCTGCCTACGTTGCTGTGCCCAGATTCCAGTCTCATCAGCCTCACCACACCAGGTTTACCCTACTTGCCACTACATCGGTGATTAGAGGAGGTCTCTATTGAGCTCTGTAAGTCGTCTCTTCATCTGTGTAGCTTTCTTTTGGCTTTTTCTTTCACTGATACCTGTCTTCAATTTTGTGGACAGTGCAACGCAACGAGACACCATTCGCCACTTCCACACTTCCACTCACTTCCCGAACAAGGTTCTGAGCATCAAATATATATGTGGAACCGAGACTAGTTTAAGCCCGAATATCCCGCCTCGTGTCTATTATCTCGAGGAGCCTTGTCTGCACCCGATAAAATAGTGGAAGATGGATTGACAGGTTATCTGAAATACCAAGCGCTACGGCCCATCCGCATTGCGTCCCCAACAATCGGGCTAAGCAAGACGAATTGCCAAGAACGAGAAGTCTACAAAGTCAAATGTACGACGTAGATTATTTTTTAAAAAATTAAAAATTATTCTTTTTTTAACGAAAGTAGTTTTGAGAGGCTAGACTAAGAATTACACCTCCATTAGAAAGTGAGTGTAGCATATTAGTGCGCCAGTAGCCTTAGCTTTGCAAACAACTCGATTCAATGACCCATATTTCAGCTAAAGGGAAATCCACGCATTAAGCTAGAAGCAGAGATGAGATGCCACTGTGAATATAGTGGTCCTTCGTGGCATATTACCATATCTGACTAGCGCAATCGTTCCGTTTAAGGCAATTTGGTTTAAAGTGGGTCTTCCGCCCGGGATGCCAAGCTCCCAGAACTATGCTCATCGGGCCGCATATCCTTTCTCGGATCGATCAATATGTTAATTTCTGGCATGCCAAGTCCAATGAACCGGAATATAAAGGCCCTGCCTTACCTCCAGGGGACATAATTGTTACGGAAAAGGGGCACATTCTACATTTATTCAGTCTGGGCAACTCGATACTTTCCCATACTGACAGGTTCGATACATCTCAGCAACATGGAGAACCCCCAATCACAACGGACCCACAAGGTTGACTCCAGTCAAAAAGCCTCCATTGAGTCTGAACGGGTGGACTATCTCGATCTTCCTGTGCGAGAACTGGCTGACGGCGCCGATCTTCGAGAATACACCACCGAGACACAAACAGGGGAGATCATCAAGCCTGTCAAGTCCAATGCTACCGGCAAGATTGGAGATTGGAAGCTAGTCACATTCACCATTGATGATCCTGAGAATCCCAAAAACTGGTCGAAAGCCTACAAATGGTACTGCACAATGGTTGTCGCGGTCACCTGCTTCGTTGTCGCATTTGCTAGCAGTGTTATCACTGCTGATTTAACAGGTCCTATGAAATCCTTCGACGTTTCTCGTGAAGTTAGCTTCGTGGTTGTTACTGTTTTTGTCATTGGATTTGGTGTTGGTAAGTGATGACAACATTTCAACTTGTTCATATTTCACTGACAACGTACTAGGGCCGATGGTCTTTGCTCCAATGTCAGAAATGTTCGGTCGACGCCCGGTATATGCCATTACTCTACTGATAGCAGTGGTCTTTATTATCCCTTGCGCCGTCTCTAAGAACATCGGAACCCTTATTGTTTGCCGAGCGATTGACGGCATCGCCTTCAGTGCGCCAATGACCCTGGTCGGTGGTACACTGGCGGACATGTGGAAAAACGAGGAGCGAGGCGTGCCAATGGCTGCGTTTAGTGCAGCACCCTTCATTGGCCCGGCCATTGGTCCTCTTGCTGGTGGCTTTCTTAGTGATAATTGTGGCTGGAGGTGGCTCTACTGGTTGCAACTGATTCTGGCCTTTGTTGCCTGGGTCTTAATCACTTTCACCGTCCCTGAGACATATGCGCCAATCTTGTTGAAGAAACGTGCCCAGGAGCTTCGCAGGGCTGAAAACGACCCTAGGTACACTACTGAAGCTGAGCTCGACCCTCGCCCTATGGGGCAGAAGTTGCGCATCTTCCTCTTCCGTCCGTTCCAGCTTCTCTGCCTAGAACCGATTGTCTTTTTTATTGCCATTTACATGTCGGTCCTGTACGGATTGCTGTACATGTTCTTCGTTGCGTAAGTTTTGCTGCTTCTCCTGTCTCTTAGTAAAGATTCTGACGATATATCCAGATACCCTATTGTCTACCAAATTGGCAAAGGATGGAGCGCCTCGAGCACTGGTATGATGTTCATTCCTATGGCTATCGGAGTACTCATGAGCGCCGCCTGTGCTCCTTTCGTGAACAAGAACTATCTTAAGATCTCCGAACAGTATGGTGGCAAGCCTCCGGCTGAGAAGCGCCTGATTCCCATGATGTATTCTTGCTGGCTCATCCCGGTTGGACTTTTTATCTTTGCCTGGACATCATACCCCGAGGTCCACTGGATTGGACCCGCCATTGGAGGTTTGCCCGTCGGTTTCGGATTCATCTTCCTGTATAACTCCGCCAACAACTACCTTGGTAGGTTCTGCCTTGCAGCGAGCGATATTTCAATGCTAACGATAGTTCAGTCGACACCTATCAACACCAGGCCGCCTCTGCTCTTGCAGCCAAGACATTCCTGCGGTCCATGTGGGGTGCTTCCACTGTTCTCTTCACAGAGCAGATGTACGACCGCCTCGGCTACCAGTGGGCAAGCTCACTTATTGCATTTATTGCCTTGGCCTGCTGTGCCATCCCGTACGTCTTCTACTTCAAGGGCGAGTCCATCCGTCGCTTCTCCAAGTATGCCTTCGCCGATGATGAGGAGCAGACGGCCAAAGTTTGAACAAAAATAAGAAAGACAGAAAGTGCTGGTCGGCGGGATTCCATCCCTAAGCCCACCCGCGATATTCCTCTTATTTGCATTTTGCATTCAAAATGAATGCAAAATGACACTGATTTTTCTGCTTCCATGACCAAATGATGAAATGGGCATGGCGTTGATGATATATATTACCTGGGTGCACATACAAACCTTGGATAATTAGATATACACTTATGCAAATAATAAACCCATTCGAAGAAAATCCATTCATATTATATTACACAGCTTTCTGACCGTTTCATTTCTGACGTAGAGCATAATTCGCCGCATTTGGGCGGCCCCACTATGAATCACGTGCTCACGGCAGATAAGGCGCGGGCGATGATGCACTCTCGGTTCTCCAATCGTCTCCAATTAGCAACTGCCTGCGCTGCTGCGCCAACACGAGTAATGAATAGACGTTGAGACTTTTTTTGGAATTTACGAACACCCACAGGCTACGGCATTGCTTTCGCTTCTCGAATCGGTCCCTATTTTCTGTGGCGAGTCGCCAACAGTTGCAAACACCTGCAGTGCTCGACGCACGATAAACTCGCGAAGCCTAGAGAAGTACCGTGGAGGAATTTTGGAAGCACAATGACGTCGCCATATCCACTGGGCCCTTCATTTTCGCCGTCCGATATCCCCGCGGCGCCCAACAGATCCGTTTCCGAACTTCCGCAGTCCCAGGTGGACGCCATCATTCGCACGAAGCGCAAAGCGCGCGAGCCCAAGGCTTGCTACCCGTGCCATGCGCGCAAGGTTAAGTGCGATCGAAACCTGCCGTGCGACGGATGTGTCAAGCGCGACCATGCAGATCTTTGCTCCTACGAACGGCCCTCCAAGAAACGCTCACAAGGTTTCCGCGAAAGCCCCGTGGGTGGCCCTCAGACCGGCCCTAGGACGGAGCATTCCTCTCTCTACGCCTGTGATGATAATCCTACACAAGTGAAACACGAGCCCACTGCAATCCGAGCAAATGGCGGTGGTGCAGGCGCCCGTGTGTCGATTGCGCGGGAGGAATGGGACAATGTGCGCAACCGACTGCGAGAAATGGAGTCAACCATCTCATCATTACGCGTGGGTCTCGAAAGGGCAGACGAAGGTCCCTCTACAATAATGGACTCCGGGAGTGTGCAGAGCGGCGGTGCGAGTTCCCGGTCTAAGGCCGCCTCGCCGGAACGTGAGGGCATCCACGCTGCAAACACTCTCGGTAAAGGCACGGTTCACCTGGGATCCCGTTCCGTCCTGGCCTATATCTTGAATAATAAGTCTGGGTCTGATCAGCTTCAGGCTCTACTGGAGGGTGGAATACTGCCCAAGTTGGGGCTCGACAACGAATCTGCAACGTACCCATTTGTCGATCTGTGGTCGTCGGACATGTCGACATTTGATATTAGTGCGGTTTGCAGTGCCCTCCCGACGGATCAACAGTGCAGAGAGTGAGTCAACTTTGCCGAATGATCAAGCTCATAAAATTTCTAATTCCTTTGTGCAGGTTCTTCTACTATTACAAGGATATCGCGGGGGCAATATATCCCGTGCTTGAAGATGTCCACCAATTTGAGAACAGTCTCGAGCTTCTCTTGGAAAGTAGGGCTGCTTCTGGTGGAGCTTACCGAGAGGATGTCGACGAAGCGCAATCCCCATTTGGTGTGAGCATCGCATATCTCGGTTTGCTATTTGCTGTACTGGCGTCCGGCTGTCAGTCATCGGATCTCGGAAGTAAGGAAAGGGAATTAACCTCTCAGGTCTATGGTAATTCAGGAACCCCCAGATACAGATTAACCGCTCCATTGACTGACATTTCATCCAGTTTGCTGTTCCTACCAGTGCCTTCGCATGACCAATTTCTTGTCTCAGCCAACTATTGAAGCAATCCAAACGCTTTTGGTTATTGGCAACGTCTTGTCCTACAACATGAACCCTGGAATTTCCTATGTTCTACTCGGCATGACTCTCCGTATGGGTCTGGCCCTCGGTCTTCATGTGGAGTCAAGCAGGTTTTCGTCGCTTGAACGGTACCGCCGTCGTCATGTTTGGTGAGTGATTCCCAGCTAGATCCCCGAGGGTCTCCTGGTCATGTCTAACTGATATCCATAGGTGGTCCATGGCTTGGCAAGATAGCCATTTCTCTCTTTCTTATGATCGCCCGTCTACGACGGCGGTCAGCCAGCCTGATATTGCGTACCGAGAGGGCTCAACTCCGGGCCATTTCTCGTACTTTGAAACTCTCTGTCGAGTCATTTCCCTGGCATTGGAGGTTGTTCGCATCCGAATGCTCAGCCCTCATTCTCAAATAAACTTCGAAAGCATTCAGGGGTACAAAGAAAGGATACAGCAGATTATGGTGGATGCAAAGCCCTACCTGCGGGATGCGCAGTGGTGTTCCACCGCAACTGAACATCTGGAGCGGCTCGTGCTAAAATTGCACTCGTCATACTTCTCCTCTGAGCTCTGCCGGCCAGCGCTGAAAGCGAACGCCGAGTCTAGTGATGCCGATACTGCCAGCATGCGTGGTCACTGTGTGTCCAATCTCATGTTGACTGTGGAGGCGTACATTGAGATGCACAACATCAGTTCGCATGCAGCACGCTCATGGATTGCACTCCAACGCGCGATTAGCTCTGCATTCCTTCTCGCGGTCATCGAGGAAGCCAAGTTGGATCCGAACGTGTGGAATCTTTTGCGCCAACTCGAGAGCATTATTGCTCAGCGAGCTAGCAACGAGCGGGCCTACGATACGGGCGACGTGGCGGGTGCTACTGACAGCATGACCTCGCCTCTCCAAGGCATCGCTACCTATGACCCGATCACCGGTGTGACAAACCCGCCAGCTGCCGTTCAACCCGCCCTGGATCCCACTTCTCCTGCCGCCGGTGGTCCTGACACCCAGACGCAATGGGCGAAGTCCTTGGCTAAGACCCACCGTGCTCTGCAGAAACTCCTCACTGCACTCGGGAATCAGCATGGGCGGTCTACTAATGGACGCAGTTCTGCATATCCGCACCAGCCTAATACTAACCCTGCTGCCGCCTCATTAGGCATGTTTGCTCCCCCTGTATCGGCAGGCATGACTCCCAGTGTTTCATCTCTACCACCTCCTACCCCAGAGAGCTCCGGCAGTGGGGAATGGACGATACCAAACATCCTTGATCGCGCGTCGGAGTACATTCATCCGCCACTCTGGAGTTAGAGTGGGTGTACGTAAGACTTGATGTGGGTGTTGTTTTTCGAATATCTTTCTCCTTTGGCGCGACCCTAGAGCATTTTCTCGGCGCCGGATTATCTCGTGTTCTGCTTTATTAAACATCGGGGTGTTGGTATTTGGGACTCTTGGGATGACTTGTTTGTTGTTTGCAATTCTTGATATCTCAGTACTTCATACACGGTTTATAATTTTTGGTTTACTAATTCACGATATCTCGAACATTGAATAACTTCATACCTGTAGAGTACAAGAGTTGGGCCTCCGTTCTAAATAAAACTTCGTGAAACAGCTGACCGAATCTATACTCTCTGCGCGGGCTTCAACTCGCCCACGCATTCCCCAAAACCAACACCAGAACCTGCACCCCCAGCCACGGCAGTCATGCGAACTACATCCCCATCCTGTAGTTGTGTGCGCTTCGAGCCATCGACGAGTGTGATGGGTTCGTTCCCAGCCTTTGTCATTTCTACCAGACACCCGAGTGTTCCATCATCCGGGCCACTGACAGTTCCCGTGCCGAGGATATCTCCGGTCTGAAGATCGGCACCCACGCTTGCGAGATGAGCTGCCATTTGTCGTCCACTCCAGTACAGGTGCTGGTTATTGGATTCGCTTACAGTCGAAGCTTGACCTGCCGTGATAATTTCGACCTTCATACCAATGTCATAGCTGGACTCGGGGATATCCTCCAGATGGCTGGCCAGTGCAACCTCGGGCTTGGGGCCAGGCACTTTGAATGGCTCCAAGGCGTCCAATGTGACCGCCCAAGGGGAAATTGATGTGCCAAATGACTTTCCATTCATCGGACCAAGCGGCTTCATCTCACATGCTTGAATATCGCGAGCTGAAAGATTTAGTTAGGGCTCGGTTGATCCGATGGTGAGTATGTAGTTACACTCACAGCTCCAGTCATTCAGAATCACCATCCCGAAGATATGTTCATCTGCATCCTTTGCATTCAATCCTTGCGTGGCGTCAAGCTTCTTTCCCACGATTAAACCAATCTCCAGCTCATAGTCCATGGCTCTCGACGGGCCATAGATGATCGGCTTTTTCTCTGAAGAGGCGGTCAGGTCATAGAAATGGCCATGCGGTCGAATGATTGGAGTTCCCGAGACCACGATAGTGCTAGCGCGGCCATTGTATGCGATTGGGAAATGAAAGAATCCAGGAGGGGGAGTGGGATCGTTGATGATCGCGCGCCCCGCGTTGCGAACGTGGTGCAGACTACACGAGAAGTCCGTGAAGCCGCCTACGGAAACGGGAAGATACAACGTAACTGCGCTGATATCTTCGGTAAAGGCCGTGGGTAAAGTCTTCTTCAATGTTTCTTGCAGCACGGCCCGAACTTGGCGATGTACGGACTTGTCCAAGCCCGCATACTCGTTGAGCGTGGGTTTTTCAAAAACATTATTTGGAAGACCAGAAACTCCAGCGAAGAATCCTGATCGCTGCAACTCTGCAAGGAAGACGACGTTGTTTTCAAGCCGAGTGGCACATTGGATCTGATGGCACTTGGACGAGGCTACTCCGAACGGGATATTGGCAATGGAGAAATGACAGTTATAGTTTGGCGAGGTCATATTGCGAGTATGTGTAGATGCAAATGACATTGGTATTGGACGGGAAATGCTTTCTACGCCCTGAAAGTTGACAGTTAGTAACGTGTAGTTTATAAGCATCCCCCACCACCCGAGGTTCGATCAATCGCGCCCACATCCCGATGGACCTTAACTCCGCTCAATGGCTAGAACTAGAGGCTGATAAAGCCCTCAAAAAAAATACACTATTAAATCGAGAAGGAACTTATTGCCAAAGATAGCATGACAGGATCTCCCTGCACGACAAAAGCACCGCATGGATCAAGTGTCGGTGAAGGATCTTCAGTCAATCGGCGAACCCGGAGATATCCCATGAGGTGGTACCGCATCGGCGTCAGCAGAGGAATATCCACCGTCGATGTAAATCTCACTTCCGTCTCTTTGCTTCCCTTCCACAGTCTAAACCCCGGTGTTTTCAAAGCATTCGTCTGCTCTTCGCTATCCACTGACCTATACTTGCGGTCTTTGCCTTCGTGACATCCCAGGAGGCCAGATCATAACTCTGACGCCATGTCTTCAACAACCGGTCCATGCTACAAGGTCGGGGTACTGCTCTTCCAAGGAACAGATATCCTCGATTTTGCGGGCCCGATGGAGGTTCTGTCTCATGTCTCTCACAACCGCAACCCCAACCAGCCAGATCGCATGTTTACACTTGAAACCATCGCCCAGAGCCCGACCATTTGTGCAGCCGGTGGAAGCTGCCTAACCGTGCAGGTCGATACATTGCTCGAACATGCACTCAGGCAGATCTACAAGTACGACATCCTGGTCGTTCCGGGTGGGACTCCCTCCGTGACCCAACCACTCGTCGATGGCGATGGGCCGGAGCTAGAATTCATTCGCCAATTTGCGGCCCTCTCTATTCCGCCGTCTCGGAAACCGCGCATCCTCTTTTCGGTCTGTACCGGGGTCCTCTTAGTGGGGGCTGCAGGTGTTCTAGGTGGGATGACTGTCACGACTCATCATCGCGCTGTCGACGAACTTCGAGCGATCTGTGAGCGCTTCAACAAGAGTGGGTCGTCTAATGTGTTGCATAAGCGTTACATTGATGGCGGTCTCCTAAAGGGGGGTTCGGTGCAGCTTATTACGGCCGGCGGGATTAGTTCGGGACTAGACGCTTCTCTTCACCTCGTGAGTCAGCTCACTGACCCGGATATGGCAGCCTTTGTATCTCGGGTGATGGAGTATGACTGGACTGAACAGGACAAATAATGTATGGTACGCTTGTAAGCCGGGCGAATTATGTCGTGTTTTAGCCGTTTCTTTTTTTTGGGGTTTTTTCTTAGCGAGCCTACACAAGATGTTGTTCTATCTACTATCGATGCTTATCCTTCATCACAGTAGTATCTTCCAAAGCTTCATGACCCCAATGTACCCTATAAACAAAACTTCACAGCGGCTTGCACTGCCACCGTCCTACGAGAACTCTACCAGCATTGAGAGTCTTCGTATGCTGAAATGACTCCAGGTTACACTGAGGGAACCATGGACACGAATGATTTGAGTTGAACTTGGAGCATTTCGACAAAGCCAACTAGATCGTTAAGCCGAATCCTATCTGTAGAGCCAACCGTTGTACCCAAATGCAACAGGAGTCATCCGGATCTAGCACGTCGACGGGGTTTCCAGTGACATTCTGGGGACATCCTTTACTCTCCGTTATCCCGCCGGTCTTATACGGGCTCTGCTGACACAATCTAATTCATGTTTCATCATTCTGCATCTCGATGACTGTAACAATCGGTGCCTTGGCAGTGGAAGTTTCCCCGCAAGCAGGGTTGTCCCGTTTTGTTTCATGTCCAGAGTATATCTTGTTTTAGACTCCGATTGCAGGAAAATGGGGTGAGACCCATCTACCTCGAGTTGTACAGGGCCAATGGATCGAGTGTTTTCGACCTCGATGGTTCAGCGTTATCCCCGTGATCTGAGTCCGCAGCGACGGACACAGTCATCAGGACGAATGTCATTGCCGATATCGTGCGGGAGGCTCTATACGCTCAGCACCGAGTATATAGCGTGATATCGCTCCGGTGAACCCGCTCTGTTCCGCTCTGGGTTTGTATGAATAGATTAGAGAGATTCTTCTGTCTCTAATTCAGAACTTGACTCGATCAATAGGACTTACCCATCAGTGTGACCCAAGTTCAACTCCGGCCACGATGGTTGCCCTCGCACCCATTGCGGACATCCTTCCCGCGCTATATCAGCAGAAACTCACTCAGAATGGTATGGTTCATTCCGAGGAGGAGTATACCGGCGATGTTACACCAACCAGCGTCATGACTGTGGGTATAGGCCCGTCGTCCGAATCTGACAGCGCCGATCCCATTCCCATTACCGCAAACGGCAATGCGTCTACAAGCCACGCGACAAATAGTGTCAACAAGGATATTGCACCTTCAATTCACTCTGGTAATAACCCGATCAATAGGAAGATGGCTGTCGATATCCTCAAGGTCATAGAGAGTTATGGTGTTGATTATGAGAAGAATGATGGTTCCTGGCAAGGGCTCGAGTCCTTCATCCCCACCGTGGAAGAACGAGTCAAACGAAGCGAACCGATTCGCATGATCCTTCCTGCTTTTCCTTTCAAGTCTCCCAATACACGAGACAAGGTACTGGGCACGATGCCTGACTTTGGTGAAGAGTTGGCCCTTGCTCATCTGAACGGGCTGTGCGAGAACATCGCTCAGGTATACGAACCTGGCGCCGATGTATACATCAGCTCGGACGGACTGATATACAATGGTAAGGGTCACCCCTATAGCTTATAATAAGGCTCTCTAAGAAAGCTACTAGATATCCTCGGAGTCTCTGACGAAACTGTCTGGGACTATGGAGAGGCCTTGCGACAAATGGCCGTCGAAAGAGGCCTCCGCCATGTGAAATTCATCCGTCTCTTCGAACTACTCGAACATCCCTGGGTCAAGACCGACAGCTCGGACGCTGCCAAAGCGTTCTATTTGGCCCATGCTAGCTGTCTTCGCCGCGAACTCATGTATAAACATGGTGACCCAGACTTTGACGCCGACGAGGCAATTAAGACTGACAACGACACCTGCTTGACATATCGCGGGTACATCAAATTCCTGACCAAAGATCTTGCGCACCAAAGCCAGATTCAGTTGCTGTCCAAACGCGCCAGACAGAGCCAGATTGCTCAAATCGCGCGCCAGATGATCGTCCGCGGCAAAATGTTCGCAGCCGCCATCAGAGCCAACCGAAAGGACTATGTCCGACTCTCCATCCACGAGTCCGCAGGGGAGAAGAAGCTGTCTGTATCTCTCATTCCTCAGCTTCGAGGAACCCTGGGTTTTACTCCGTGGCATACATCGGTAGTAGTGAGTGTGGATGGCTCATATCGCACTGTCCACACCGAGAACGTGCGCGAAACCCACGACCTGATCTACAAGAACGGCCAGCCGTATTACTTCCGCGAAAAGTCCGACATCTTCAACTGGGCTGAAGATGGTGTCTCCGTCAAGTTCGAGCACCTTTATCCCTGCGGGCTTATCGTTCGTCCTGCCGACATTGACAATGTCAACCCGCCCCCTTCCATCAGTGCTCTGCCCATGCGCAAGGTCCGCCAGCTTTCAAACAACATGTCGCCTGTAATTCTGCGCGGTTTTGCGGATACTCTCCAGGAGGATCTATACGTTCAAGCTGGTGAAAATCTGGGTACTATTCTCCCGTGGAGTTTTGGCATTATCCAAAAAGTCCGCGACGCCGGACGCACCGACAAGCTGGCCAACAATGTCTCCTCAAACGAAGCTATGCCCATGCACTTTGATGGAATGTTCAAGCTTGAAGAGGTTACAGATCCTGTAACGGGAGAGACGAAGAAAGTCCAGCGTCCACCGGGGTACCAATTCTTCACCTGCCTCGCCACGGCACCGAAGGGAAGTGGATATACGCTCTTTGCCAGCTCGCGGCTCTTCTTCAGGTATCTGCCGCTCCCATGGACAGCAGATCGTTTGGAGAATATCACTTGGGCAATGGATAACGACGGGTTCTGGGACGCGAAGCTGAGGAACTTACCACTGGTTGTGAAGCATCCTGTTTCAGGATTGCCCTGTGTGCGCTGGCACCAGCCGTGGGACTCGACCAAGACAAAGTTCTCAACTTGTGATGTCATCATTGAGAATGATCATCCCAGTCTAGTTGATGTTATGGATAGAGTTACTTATGA
Source organism: Penicillium cinerascens (assembly GCF_028974065.1). Taxonomy (NCBI): domain Eukaryota; kingdom Fungi; phylum Ascomycota; class Eurotiomycetes; order Eurotiales; family Aspergillaceae; genus Penicillium; species Penicillium cinerascens. The sequence continues at coordinate 4,617,935 of NW_026695298.1, read as the reverse complement.
CCATCGTGTCTGTTTGCGTTTTGAGTGGGAGAAGGGTGACATGCTCATTAGCGATAACACGGCCATGCTGCATACCCGCACGGGGTATAAGACTGATTGTGATCGGGAGCTGTGGCGTATTCATTTTGATTAGATACTCTGGATCTGCTCTCGGGCTTTGGACTCTTGTTTGTCACTCGTTGTCTGGACTCGTGGAAGTTTCGTGTGCCTAGGTGACCAAACTGTGACAGACTCTTGCTAAGAGAAGGCATAATCTCGATCTTATTAAGCTCTTTTCAGATCCTGCGTCTAGTCTCTTGTGGTTTGTTGTGATCTTCGCTTACTAAAGTATACTAACCAATCCTTAAAAATGGTCAGCTTGAATAACGCTGGCTTCTCGTCTGCCTGACGGTTGCACTCATGCATCTATTCTGACCCCGCAATGTGACCAACCGATCAAAAAAAGCTGAAATTCCCGACGACTCTTGTAATTTATTTATGTAATCTAGTCATGGTTCGGGTCGAGAAGTGCCAGTCCAAAGTATGGCGCCCCTTCCCCGTCACCACCATCACCGCATGCTTCTACATTTTGATATCAGCCTATCGTTTCATTTGAGAAATACTTTTTTCCCCTTTCTTTGACAAGTGACCAGGTGGTATAGGCTGCACATTTGCCCTTTCTGGCAGTCGCATAAGCAGCTTCCCTAGCCATCTCCCTACTTTTATACAACTCACATAGTCTGCAATAATTTGACGCTGTTATGATCTAGAGATTTAACACACAATTCTCTATGGGAAATATCACATATATAGCCGTTATTCCTCACAGAAAATCATTGAAGTGAGGGAAGATGACATTGTTCTTACCAGCACCATCCATATTTGATATATCTCACCATTGCGAAATGATTGCTTTTCTTATGCTTTATGATATATGCCCTCGGCGCCAGTGTCATCTTCATAACTGTCATCTATCATGATACAAATCAGACCTTTACATGGTCCCAGAGCTGAATTCTTTCCTGGCATCTCACAACCTCATCCCTGAAAGCCCTCCACCGGGGGAACTCTGCATCTTGTGTGGTGGATATCTCGGCGTGTAGGTACCCGGAACCGTCCACGGCCCAGATGACATCTGCGCTGTGGAAGATGCAGTTGAACTCTGCATTTGGCACTGACATCCCAGTGATGCATTCATCTGCAGTGGTGATAGTGGTTCCATCCCATTTCCTAGTAGTGTTGGCGCAGGTGAAGGATATCCGGCTGTGGCTGCGAAGGCTGAGTCTGGAGGAACAAGAACGATAATCTTGGATTGTGGTGATATGGTGCTAAGCACTTGGAGGATCTGCGGTAATGCTGTTTCTATATGTCGTATTAGATTAGTTGATGCCCATTTGTGTAACGTAAAGCCCGGACTGGCTCACCAGTAGCAACATAGTATAGAGGCTGGTTTTGATTGTTAGCTTGCTCGCTTGGAAGAGAGTTCCCCGTGTCGAATACATCATGAAAATTCTCTTCGCTGCTGCGCTCAGATGGCTCTATACCGGCGTTTTCCACCCAGTTTGGCGCTGAAGGTACCGAGCACATTGACTCAGTAGAAAGCCCTCCATCAGGGAAGCATGTCTGATCTCCCTGGAGTCCCGAGGTTGCAGGAAAAGACATATGTCGAGACCACGGAGCTGGTGTATATGGCTGAGTAAATTGGGAGGATGGCTCAGCGGTCAAAGGGGACGGATGTCGAGAATCAATGTTGAAACTAGAGTTTGGGGGTATATGGCGTGAAGAAAGCAGAGGCGAAGGTACGTATGGATGGCCCCAGCCATTGAGAGCAGCGGCAGCCCTAAGCTCGTTGGCAATTACACGCTCCTGTAGCTTGGCAATGCGATCCCTGATTTTACGTCCTAGCTAGTGTTAGCCTTGAATCCACTCGCCATTGCGGACTCACGATGATTTCTCTGGGACAGACGGTTTTGAAGGCGCCGCCGTTCTAACGGATCCTCTTTCTGGTCGAGCGAATCATCGCTATTTGGCGACTTCGGGGACTTAGCGGTTTTCATGACTGCTGTTTTTGATTTGTATCAATTTTATGCGTCAGAGTATTTTTAACATCGTCGAGGGTTTATAAATGAGAGAGATATCGGCGCGCAGAAACTCTGCACCGGCAGGCTGTTGCTGGATATCCAGAATTTATAATGGCGCAATCCATGTGCAAGGACCATAAATCTCACGGTGACACGCACCTGTGCAACCGGTGGCCCGAGGCCAGAGTCGGTCTGAAAATGACTGGCGATGGATCAAGCCTTTCAGCCTCGTGATGGGTCTATGCGACTTTGCCTTTCTCAGCTTATTAGTAGGTGGGAGGATTCCTGGACAGGCAACTCTTGCATCTCATTGTTGCTCCTGTTGTGTTCGTTCCACGCATCAAAGAATGCAGGGATGATCCAGCCGCCAGCGATGGCGATTGCCCTGAATATCCGGCTACCAGCGGCCTGGAATATGGCGTGGCACATGTTTAGATGGCAATGGCTTCAGAAACCGGCCTATTCGCATCGTCTGGAGCCACTTGGCGTGGCGAGAACTGTGAGACATTTCTTGGGAGCTATTCTCCTGATTCCTAGAAGTAACGGTGATTCTCGGAACAAGGCTTGATCTGGTGAGACTCGTGGTGAGCTGGGATGTACCCCCGATAGAAGTCCATCACCCCTTTATCCAAGTATTTCGCTGTAGATGCGATTATATGCCATGGCTTAAGCACCCCGGAACACGCCTGGTGATGTTCATTTCGATCCACGCTGCAATTCTGACCTAACGTCTCACGGCAATGTCGCACTTTCAGCGACGTGAATCCAGCCTTTAAATCTGGCATTCCAAAATAGAACAGTATGCCCTGCTAGTTTTTCCTCTCTTTCTCCGGGCGTTAAATGGACACGCAATGATGACGAGATCCGAATATGCCCCGGGCCGCGCAAAGTCCAAAGCCAGTCTTTACCACCTGCCTTATTAGGAAAGTAGATAAAATGGTATTCTAGCACGATGGCATTCCCAGCTCACCGCTATGTCATTGTGCTCTGGCGTGTATATGTACCCATGTCCTAGCCAGTTTCTGGCATGTGCCAGCTGCGATGATCTGGAGGCGGCTCGACGCTGGCAGAACCCTGCCACTGCCATGTGGACGAGATCGAGGACTGGATCTACTTGTGCCGGAGAGATGCGTGTGAGATTTTGACCCCGGTGATGGGCAGCGGAGCGGTCGGTTTCACTTTCCTATGGCCTTGGGCTGGAGGACCGATACACTGTGCGACGCCCGTGGATCGGCCGCGGTAATTGGCGAGGAGATCCTAGGTCTTTATGGCTCTGATTAAGCAGGATATAGCGATTTACTTAGGCTGGTACTTTCGTATGTCGAAGTTGAACATGGGGGCACCTACGTAAATGACACTGGAGGTACAATGGAACAGGCATACTTTGTTGTCTACATAAGATAGTGTAAAGGCGACGACATCCACGTCAAGTGCTCACTGATATTTGGGCAAATTCGGGTCAAATAAACTTTGCTAACCAGGCTTTATTTTGTACATTTCCGTCTACCAAAGTTGTCGGCGACACCGATGATCACCACGACACGAAGTTAGGGCACGGCCGTTCACCAATCACCATCATCACTTTACATATTTCCAACGGCCAACCAAGTCAACCAAGCCAACCTGCGATCAGCTCAAATCAGAATTCATAGCCAAACTAGCCAACGGCACAAGAAATCCCCGTCAGCCACCAAGCCCCAAGTAACCAGGCAGCCAGATTTGCCAGGTACTTTGTTCAAAGGATTGCGTTCCGTGCAACCCCACCTTTTCTCCCTGCACCGAGCCGTAGATATTTGCTGACCAGATACACTGACTTAACTCTTTCCAAGATTCTCACATCCTCCCTGCCACTCATCACTACTTACCAGCAAGATGGAAGTCCTCAAAACAGTCGGAAACCTGCTCCCCTGCCACCTGCTCTCCTATGGCGCTCTGCTCGGTACGGAAGTGTACCAGGTACCCCTGCCCATCATCTACACCACCAATACAAAGAGATAACACCCCATCAGACCTTCGTCAACACCAAAATATGCTACCGAGAGCTCCCGATGCGCGAGTTCATCGCACTCAACAAACGCATCTTCCCCGTTTACTTCGGCTGCCAGGTCGGACTAGTCGCGCTGACAGCTGCCACACGACCACCGTTCAGTATCGTGTCACTGGCAAAGGATCTGTGGAGCGCTGCGCCACTGGGTGTGGTTTTGGTGATGGGTTCTTTGAACTGGTTTGTTTACGGGCCTCGGACTACGACCGCTTCGCTGGTTAGACGAGTGCTTCATGGTAATATTTCTCCTCTCGGCTGCAAGTATCGGGACTGATTGGTATACAGAAAAGCAGGATGGATCGGCAGACCCGGATGATGCAAAGATTCACCGGGCGAATCGGAGCTTTGCGCGAAACCACGCCATGTCCATCCACATCAACGCTATTGCACTTGTGGCTACGGTCTGGTACGGCTTTTCGCTGTCGTCTAGCATTCTGAATGGATTCTAAACTTGATCAAAAGGCAGGGAAATACATGACCGGCAGAAACCTTGATAAAATACAATGTAAATGTAAATCCATAAGACCATCACGTCTTGTATCTCTACTCCTTTATCAATGCAGTCATTGAAAACTCTCGCTTCTCAAACAGATATCCGGGTAAATCGGATACTCTTACCCTGCGATAGCCGCTTGCATGAATATCCTCTCTCGCTATCATCCAATTAGCTCCATTTCCTTGTTTGGCTTGGTGAATCAACGTGCCTTCATAAACAGAGACCCAACAACCGTCAAAGCGCCGGCGGTTACGACCAGATAGTATGTGCGAGACATGGCATCGACCACGGCATGGAGCACCTTCAGTCGAGTCTCTGCTGGTATCTGCTTAAGGACCCCGCTGTTTGACCCCGAAATTGCTCCCCGGAGTGCATGCTGGGGGAGGTTGGGCAGAATACTCTGTAGCTTGTCGAGTGCCTTGTTTTGGAACACGGCTCCGGAAATTGCTAATGCAAGAACGATGCCAAGGTTCTGCGCCAGAGCAATAAAAGATGAGGCATCCGATGCCCGTGACGGGGATACCTTGGCCTGTGCTACCGAGAAGCTTGCCTGGATGAACATACCCGCGCCGATTCCGATGAGAGCAGAATATCCGTAGACCCGGCTGTTGGGGCTATTCTCGTCGATGATGCCTTTGCCTCGTATAAGCCATCCGCCAATTCACGCAAGCGAAGATACATACTCATTAAAGCGCCTCCAATGGTTGTCAGTATCCCACCAGTCAGATACCAAGGCATGTAGTATCCAAATTTGGACATCAGACCGCCGTTTGCGAATCCGAAGACTACCATGAGGCAAATAAATGGAAGCAATCGCACGCCTGCAGTTAGAGCTGAGTCTCCTCTCACGAATTGGAAATACAAGGGAATGTAGTAGGTGGGAATCTAGAGAGCATCAGCTAATTCGGGCTCGGTCAAGGAAGACATCACTCACGAAAACACAGGTGGAAGCAGAGCACATGAGTGCAAACAGCAGCCACATAAGAGGTTGGCGTAGAAAGTCAGCTGGAAAAATGCGCTCTGTATCCGTAGTGCCAATGGTGAATCGCTGTTGCAGAGCAAACAAAAGCAGCAAGACTCCACCGACAACCCAAAGAGCGATTTCTTGCCCAGCACCCCAGTCATAGATATTGCCTCCAAAGTTGATAGCCATGATGAGGGCCGTGAAAGCACCGACATTCAATATCATGCCGAGATAGTCGATCTGCAGCAGCTTCTGTTTGAGCCCGATGTCCTGTGGATCTCCACGGGGCAGGAAGAAGATGTAAATCGGAGCGAAAGCACCGCCGATGCAGAGATTGATATAAAAGGCCCATCGCCAGGTCGCATGTGAGTTTTCCGAGAACGCACCACCGATTCTATCAAGTGTTGTCAGTATTGGCTTTTGCAAAGAGTCAGTATTATCCTTACACCGGCCCAAGCACAGTCCCAGATCCCCAAGCTAGAACAATCATTAGCATCTGGATAATATCTAAAGGTCCAAAACATACTGATTCCGGTGAGCGCCATATAGTTTGGGCGTTGCCGAACGGAAGTAGTGAGCGAGAGCAGGGTAATGCAGCCAAGGTACATTCCCGCGCCCTGTTATCTGTCAGCTCCAAGGTATCCACGGGGTTTCTTCATACTTACCCCCAACCCTGCAAGAGCACGGCCAACAATGAACGCGTTCATGCTAGGAGCAGCTCCACAGAGAGCACTGCCAGCCTCAAAGAGGATGACCGAGATCAGGTATAGCCATTTCGCGCTGAAGATGCCGAACAGCTTTCCCCTGCACAGAAGCTGTCAATCGAGTGTCTAGAGAATCTCTTGAAGAGATCATTACCAGGTAATAATCGTAGCTGAACCAGACAGCACAAAAGCGACACCCAGCCAGCTCAGCTTTCCCACCTCCCCAAACCGATTGACGATAGGCGACTGTACATCAGCGACAATTGTATTATCCAGCGAAAAAAGGAAAGTGGAGGAGAGGATCGTCAGGACAATGAGAATCCACTGTTCGGGGTTAGTAGACATGCCGGACGCGATAGAATGGATAACAAAACTCACCAACGGTTTGGAGACCTTGGACTGGAGATTCTCCTGAACAAAGTCCACATCCTGAACAGTTTCCTGAGTACTATCCTTGCTTTCAGTATCCATATTGCGCTTCCACATGTAAATCAAAGAAGAAAAGACAGAAGTGAAGCCACGCGGTCAGGGACAGTTATGAAGCAGGGAAAGAGCGTCAAGGGGCATTTCGCTCATGTCATCTGTTGTGCAACCACACCGGGACAGTCCGATAACTGACTCAGGTTGAGCACGATTCAGGCTCCTCTCTTGCCGGGACATGCGTTGGGGTCTTGAATAGTATCATCCCACGGCCCATAAATTGCTCACTTGCCCATTCTTGCGAGGGTATCACAATGGTATGTCCTGTTTCATGAATGTCGCAAAGAATTCGATGGGTCTATGGATGAGAAAGGGGAAATATACTTTCAGGATTACCCTCCGGTCCCCTCGATGGCGTTGAGCTGATTTTTGGGCACTGATGGAAGTGGAGGAAGCCGTCGTGTTCTGAACTTGGGCTGTCCGTTTGTAATTGGCTTCGTTTCTGCTACGTTTGACTGGAAATAAGGTCGACGGATTTCTGTTTGTTCTGCTGTGTGCAGTAGTCAGGTACCTAGCTACTTAGCAAGTATAGACAGGAGTATTCAAGGCCGGCTGTATAGAGTGAACCCTTGTGGTCTTGGGTTGTCCACTAAGCGGAAGCAAACTTACTGTATTCCCGTCAGATTCCTCTGAATATAGTCTCGATCATTGGTAGCATGCCATTATTGGCCCTGGCATAATTTCCAAGGTTCGACTGTCCACCACAGAGCTCGGAGGTTTCGGAACAGATGCTCAAACGCCGAAACCCGGGAGATACGATCGCCCGAGAACAGGCTCCGTGCCGCTGACAGTCGAGGTGGGGTTTCTTGAGACATGTATCTGCCATGCAGATAGTACCTAGATCCATATATCCCCGGGCTCGTCTTAGAGCAGCTCATCTCATCTCATCTCCGGAAGTCATCTTCTCCTCTACATCCCTGCCTTTGACGAAGCAATTGTGAAAGAAAGGATTCAAATCCTCGTCCCCATATTATTAAAGGTATCTGTATCTGAATCTATCTGTATATGCCAGGCTGCCAAAAAAAAAAAAAGAAAAGAAAAGAAAATCAATGCTGTGGTATCACGTATATCACGCTGAACGCCTCCGTTGCTGATTGACATCTCTCTTCCCTTCAACTCCAACTGTGCGCGTGAAAAAAGGCGGCACGGGGAAGATATCTAACATTATGGTGTATGGATTAGGGTCGTAGCTCTCTATTGATGTTTATGCAGGTCACGAAAAGGCCACATCGGCCCGGAACTCGAGCATCTTCGGACTCTCCAGCAGCACGAATGACTCGTACCGCAGTCCGCGCTCCTTGCCGTCTCGGACGGACCATGGATTCACCGTGCTGTTCCACACGCTGCCGTAGCCGCCAAAGAGCGAACGCCAATAGCATGCTTCGGCTGCCGGTGTGAGATAGCGCTCACGGAAGGTCTTGACGCTGTTTTTTGCGATGCGTTCCGCCGCGTCGGTGTCGCGAACCAGTGGCTCGATCTTGTCGGCCAGGTCGCTAAAGTCGCGCTCGACTTCGACGTAGTTCTGATTCGGTCCTTCGGAAACGAGGAGATAGTGGTGGTGTTGGATGTATTGGAGTTTGTGTGCGACGATGACTGAGTTACAGGCTTGTCGGTATTTGAGGGATGCGGAGTATGATCGTCCTGCGGAAAGAGTGTCAGTGATGATCCACCGGGAAAACGTTGCTGCTGATCTCGGATCTCACCTTCGACGTGGGCAATGAACATGTAATGGCAGTGGTCCTCCATCTTGAGCACGTTGGTGCCGGATGACCATTCGACCTGCTTTACATCGCCCCACGGCTTGTTTCGTGCCGCTTCCATTAACGCGCGGCGCAATTTCGGCGCAAAACTGGGCTTGCCGCGCCACACAAGCTGCGGCTTCTTCTCATCCCAGGGAAGATCCAATCGTTTGATGCGATCGACCACCTGGTCATAGGGACCGATGTAGTTGTTGGGATTGTCCCAGGCCCAGAAGCTGAAGTCCGGCATGAGCCAGACGCCCTCCTCCGTCGGAGTGCGCGCAAAGACCCAGACGGGATATTCCGAATTGGTCACGTCCTCCACTTTGTCTTCCACCGAGAAGACAAATTCGATGTCGCGGCGCGAGGCACGATCCTGGTCGGCGGCCAGCGCGCGGTGGATCGAGCTCAGCACTCCCAGAATTTTCCGTCGGTGGTCCTCACCATTGGCGCGTGCAGCAACGATGTGCAGGTAGCCCCGTGAAATAAAAACGCGCGCCATGCCCGGTTGCAGGTGAATGGCGTCGAGGTCCTCGGTCACCAAGCCGTTGAGGGAGCGCCAGTATTTCTGACCGCGCACGACATCTTCGAACAGGCCCGGGAAGGCAGCGTCGCATTGCCTGTGGTCAAGGGCCTCATTGCGGGCGTCGCGAGAGTAGTCGAAGTTCCACCGAGGGGAGGATGTGATTTCGACGCCGGCGTCGGGACAGGAGAGACAGGTAGAGCATTGGAAGGTGGTGGAGGTTTGACAGGCACAGTGGCCAGCGGGAATCAATTGCGTGAGGATGGGATGGATGTAGTCGCGATCGGAGTTCATGCCATACCAGATGGCGAGAATGACGCTGCAGGACAGACAAGCGATGATACAGAGAAGGGACAAGCCGCGTCTCGGGCGGATTAAGGGGAATATCGCGGTCATCGTGGTAGGAGCATATCTGCGTGGGAGGTCGGAGGGGTAGATGGAGGAGGGAAAGGGGAGGGTGGAGTGGAAACGGGCAAGGTCAGGGCAAAAGTTGGATATGAAATCCAAGTAGTGAAGAGGCTCACTTTTGAGCGCGGTGGGGCAGGCGTCATTCCCGTCATTCCTGCTGCTTTTGGCTGGCTTCGGTGCCTGCATGAGGCCCACATCGCGCCGTGGACGCGTCCAACACTGTTGCAGGGACTGCCCCTTGCCACCCGGGGTCGAGATGACCGTGGAATAGGTCTCCGTACTCTCCGTAAATTCATAGGACTAGGACGGTCCTATGGACGGAATCCAGGGTCCAAAACTAACAAGGTTCGAGCTCCGCCATCGCCGCGAAGCCAAGTAGCCTTGCGCCCGGACAAAAAGCAGGATCTTCATCATGACAGCCAGTCCAGACTCGGAATAGATTCAGCCCCCACGTAACCCTGCCCCAACCCGAGCTCGGGGGCCAAACCCTTTGGGGCCTTTCACGTTTACCGCTGTAACCATCCTACGTTTCATGGAGCCCAAGGCTCTTCGGGGCGAGGCTGTCGGGGCCCTTGTGGTGCTAAAATAAGGCCTAGCCACTAGCGGCAATCCACCCCCGTTGTGGCTGCTTGGCAAACCCCTAAAAACAGGCTCCCGTGAGAGGGATGAGATGGAAATGCGGGAAGTCTTCGAGTGGATATTGGGAATAAGATGGGAATAATACCGATCACTGCCTTTTTATCTTAGCAGCCGCGCCTAAGCCTTTTGACCTTATTTCTCGAGCATCGCCGTTGCGTGGACGGCGACAGGTACGTGGAGGTCACGTGAGGTCCTTTAGCCGCAGCTCGGCGACCCTGGTACACGTTACGCCCACGGGAAAACAGGGTCGGGAAGGAAAATCATCCGTTACAGAGCCCTGGCTCTGATGTATGCTGTGGAAGCCCCCCAATTCGCATACTTCCGTAAGTCTATCGGGTGAAAATGCCTGGTATAATAACATGAATCTGCTCCGCCCATGCCCCGTAGAATCTCCTCTTTTTCCTCCATAACGCCTGAAATACAATACGAGTCTTACTGTCGGGAGTGGCTTCGACGATGCTTGCGATTGCGTGCCGGTGTGTCTTTCATCCCCGTTTCTGGAGTCGCCGGCAGAGCCGACCGGCGCTGTCGACCGGGACGCACGCGACCCAAAGCCCGCCGAAGAAGTCCGTCAGCCTCCTCATCAAGAACCGATTCGACGTTTTCCTCGGCAGATTCGGTATCCACCGTTTCCGGTGTGGCTGCATGTGTCACTTCGTCCGTCCATTCCTCGGTATATGGTTCTGGCCGTGCTCGACGGCGCGAGCTCTCGTCCGTCATGTATCGTTCTTTGCCCCGCACCTCGCGCGATCGGTTCGGATTCCGACTTTGTGATCGGGCTCCTTCTTCGATCACTCTACGATCTTTCTCTCGGCCCTCCAGAGCCCAGAGTTCGAGAGCCCGCGAGAGTAGCGTACCCGCAACGCCTGCACCGCCTGCGGCATCTCCGCCCCCACTTGCTCCCAAGACTCGCACGGCCTCGTGCAGGGTGGCCACAGCCTCGGTAGTGCGACCGAGCTCCAGCAGCAGGAGTCCGCGCGAGGTATGCAATGATCCAACCAGACCCCGGTCTTCGTAGCCTCCAACGCCCGACGATGTAGCAACCGCTGAGGAGCCACCTGCCCCGCCGCCTAGGAAGGGAGAGTAGCCCATGCTAGTTCCACCTGCTCCCACTCGGAGGCATTCGTCGAATTCGCGAAGAGCTTCGGGGAGACGACCCAAGCGCCGCAAAGCATGTCCGAGATTGGCACGAGTAGCAACCCAAGCGCCAGGTTCACAGTGAAGAGAGATTGCTAACGCCAGGGCTTGTCGGAACAACTCCACGGCTGCGCCCAGGTTGTTTTGATGGTAGAATACGACGCCGAGCTCGTTCAGGACGAGGGGGTCCCCACCAAGCGGCGCGGCTGAGAGATTTGGAGGCAGACTAGGAGAAGAGCCCGGCACAGACCCCGTGGACATCGCATATGCAGCACACAGATACTCATGGGCGAGAGACATGTTGTTCAGTGCCAGATGTTGCATACCCAAGAAGAGCTGTGGCAGGTGACTGCCTTGGAACAGTCGTGCAGCTGTACTGTATGCCGCAATGGCTTGGTCATGCTCACCCTCGGCAGCAAAGGTGTGGGCGAATCCAATCCACGCTGGTGCTGAATGGGGATCAAGTAAAGAAGCCTTGGAGAAGAAGCGTCTGGCCTCGGCAATCTTGGACACTGCGAGGTAGTAAACACCGATGGCCAAGTACGTGTAGGGTTCTTCTGGAGCGTGGTCGGCCAGCATGTGGGAAAGCAAGAAAAGCGCATTGGTAGCTCCAGTTTCGTATAAACAGGCCAGATGCAGGGGATAAACTGCTGGAGCATGACCAAGATGGCTGTTCGCAGGCATGCTGGCGTTGTTCGTGGTCGTCAAGTCAGTCGATTGGGAGGTGGAGAGGATGGAAGAGGTCAATTCCAGGGCTTCCGCGAAGCGACACTGCGTGTAGAGTGCCTCTGCACGGGACAAGAGTATGTCCGGGTTTTCCGAGAGGTTGTAGTGTGTGGATAGTGTCTCCGTCGCATCCGATAGAATGGCGGGCGAGGAGTATTTGGACAGCCGGGTTGTATAGAGCATTTTGGTGAAATGTGCTGCTTCTTGAGCAATGGTGGGGTCCGGTGAGGAGACTGAGTCAAAGTCCAGGGATTCGAGGAACTCGAGCTCCTCCGTGGGCGACATCAACGAGTTCTTCATGAGTTGGTCGAATGCCTCGAAGCATTGCACGTCGATTCGCACCGCGTCTTTGTAACAGTCGCGAGCCCGGTCGAACGCGTTCTGCTTCGCAAAGCAGAGACCTCTCAAAAAACACATGGCCGCCTCGAATCGAACATTGTTGGCATCATCTCTCTCACGATCCTCCCCTCCTCGCTCGCTGCGCGCACTCTTCCCATTCCGCAATGTGACATGACTTTGGCCGTTAAGGTGCTGGATCTTTCGCCGACTGTTGGTATCGCGAACCAGGTCGGTGGGGTTGTGTTCGCCAAGTATTGATAGGGCCTGCTCGAATTGGTTCTGTTTGATATAGCAGTGGGCTGCAAGGTAACGACAGGCGGTGCTTCGAGAGACGAGATCTTTGCGGGACAACAAAGCTAGTGCGCGTGTGAAGTTGTTATTCGAAAAGTGGACTTGAGCGAGCCAGAAGGCATCCGAGTCGCTATCTGCACAAAATCTGTAAGCTTTGCTGCATTGAACCTGGCGCGACGAGAATCATACTGGTTAGTGCCAGCACCTTGTCGCCAATGTAGATGGCGGAATCATGCTGGCCGCGATTCAACGCGTCCTGCCGCCAGGAGCGTAGGTACTTTTCCATGGCCACAGGTCGGACGTGTCAGGGCCGGCGATACACAGCGTGGTGAAGCGGGCATTAGCTCTCGCGATGCACCTTCGGAGAATTTGCCAGTCGAGCGCCGCGGTGCTGCTCGCATGAGCGGGTCGCGGGTTGTGGACAAACAGTGGCCCGTGCACGTACACAGTAAAGTCGCTGCTCAACTTCAGCAGCAGACGCAGCGGTTTAATAGGATAAATACTGCATAAAGACAATCTATCGGATCACCAACGGAGGATCTGGTCATAGCCGCCCTCGAAACTTGTCCAACTGCGCAACTGCCCAAAACAAAAATCTTGGCACGTGATGGCACGTGATTTAATATCACGTGCTGATATCAGCATCGGCGGCGCAGTCCGCCACTTCTCTCTTGAATCCCCCAAGCACATTCTTGATACCCTCACACTACCGTCAAAATGTCTGAGCGAAAGGTCTTGACCAAATACTACCCTCCCGACTTCGACCCGTCGGCGATCGGGCGCACGCCCAAGCATCTCCGACAGAAGGGCCCGAAAGTCATCACCGTCCGTCTGATGGCCCCGTTCCCAATGAAATGCACCAACTGCGGCGAATACATCTACCGAGGGCGCAAATTCAACGCGCGCAAACAAACACTCGAAGAAAAGTACCTCAATATTCCGATCTACCGCTTCTACATCCGGTGCACACGATGCAGCGGCGAAATCACATTCCGCACGGACCCGAAGAACATGGACTACGAATGCGAAAAGGGTGCCAAGCGGAACTTCGAGCCGTGGCGAGACTCCAAGGATAACAAATACAACGAGACCGAGGAGCAGACGCTCGACCGCCTGGAGCGCGAGGAGGGTGAAGAGCAGGAACAGCTTGAGCGCGACAAGATGGCTGAGCTGGAGGAGAAGATGAAGGACTCCAAGCGAGAGATGGCTATCGCGGATGCACTGGATGAGATACGCACGCGCAATGCGCGCATTGAGCGGAACGAGACGAAGAGTGACGATGTGGCTTTGAACTTTGTCCGAGACGAGGTGGATGAGGCCAAGCTACAGCAGGAAAAGGAGGATGAGGAGGCAGCGCGACAGGCTTTTATGACTTCTACCGGAGAAAGAGTCAAGCGCATTGTTGAGGAGGAAGAGCCAGCTGCTTCGGCTGGACCGTCGGCATCGAAGCCCTCCTCAGTTCTAATGCCACCGCCATCGACTTCGTTTGCACGAGTCAAGAAGCCGAAGAAGCCTGCTGCTACTAGTCTTGGAATCAAGAAGAAGCCGTCTCTGGTTTGATGTTTTATGTCTGGTATCCTCGGCGCGGGCGTTTCGATTTATTCATACGAAATCATAGGGTGATTCAAGGCGTCTACTTTTTATATTAATGACAACTACTCCAAGAGAGAATTTTGAATAACTGAATAAATTAAACTTATTGGACTGTAAACGGAGAAATAAAATAATACAGAAATCGGTATCACCAACATCGCATCCAAGCCAAAGACGGAGGATCATGTCCTCCTCGCCAAAGCGCCACGCTTAAAAGCAAAACCAACCCGCAAAAGCCATGCAGCAAGGACAGAAAGGCCACTCCAACATCTAGAGAAAACACAGTAATAACTAATCAGGAAGAAAGCAGCCGTTTAGAGATACGGCATCCACAACGCATCGCCCTGAGCCAGGTGCTGGGGGTTGACAGCCCTGGAGATCAGGTCGATCGAAGTCTGATTCGCAGGCAGGTTGCCTTCCGGCGGGCTGGCCAGACTGACAGCGCGATTGGCGATGATATCGCTGTTGTTGTAGACCAGCTCGCGCAGCTGCGGGACAGGCAGGACACCACGGTGCTGGGCAGTAGCCCAGAACATCATCTCGTCACGGACGAAGACGCTGAGCTGCTGCTCCAGCTCATGCCGTGGCTCCGTCAGGCAGCGCGCAATCGCCATCATGGCACAGGCAAACAGGCCCTCGGTGGCAATGGGACCCAGCAGAGTCTGGATGTTGGGAGTGAATCGGAAAGGAACATGCTCTGGGTTGTAGAAGATCGCCTTGCCGGGGTTGATGGTCGGGATCAACTCTGCGCCCCAGATATCACCAGTCGAGCGAGAGATCAAGATCTTGTTAGGGTACCGGTTGCCAATATGCATGATGTAGGTCATGAACGCAACCGCGGCGTACTGGTAGGCAAATTGTCGCCGGAAGAGCCAGAAGTCCGCGAAGTTGGGGTAAGTCTGCTGGAAGTAGTCCAACACCACGGTACTGGGAACCCATTTCTCTTGAATAGCGGTCAAGATCTCCGTTCGAAGAACTTGTTGTTGATCGGTCGTGCGCTGCCAGGAATTAGTTTTATCCTCATAGATATTAAAGGCGGTTACACTCACATTCTGCTTCGTCTCTGCCAAAGAACGCATACGATCCATCGTGAAGAGGACCGGCTCATCCTTGTTCATACCAACCCGTCTGCAGTAGTCCTCGTAGATGCCTTGCATAGAGATATAAGACGAATCATCGCGGACCAAGCGGATATGCGGGGCCAGTGGAACCATTAGAGGAAGATGGAAGTATAGGTTGCGCCGACGGCTTTCCTTGCGTTTAGTCAGAAGGCCGTTGAAGATTCGGAACAGCTGAAGAATACGCTCCTCACGGCGGCAGTGGCGTGCCGCAGGGTGCTGAACAGCAAAGGCATGAATACTGCCATCGTGTCCACGAATCTTGAGCCGACGGTGGCAGACACCAATACCCCGTACAAGGTCCACATCGGGAAGGAAGCGATCAATGCGGACAAAGTCTTGGTTCTTGTCCTTGTGCAGGAGGTACTGTCCGGGAACTTCGACTTCATCGAACTTGAGGAAACGGAACTCGCTGAGGTGCGGGGAGTAGGTCTCCAGGAATCCGGACTGGGGTCGGCGATCGAGCTTCTCCTCGAACTTATCACGCCAGCGCCGCAGCTTATGGATGTACTCGTGCATGGTAGGCTTCTTGACGACAAAGTCAGCCTCGAAAGACTTCCGGATATGTGCCGGAAGAATTGTTTCCGCAAAGCGCGTGATATTAGCTTCCGTGGCAGCAGGCAGCTTGAAGTCTAGCGCGTACGATCCAGGCATACGTCCCACGTAGGACAACCCATCGTTCAGCAGGGCAACAATGAGTCGATAAGCGTCCTCGTCAGGTGGACACTTGAAGTTCTTGTGGATCTGGTCGACCATCGTCTCCATGGACAGAGCAAGCAATGGGAAAGCCGTCTTGAGACCGGACATGATTTCGTCTGAGTACTCCCAAGGCTTCTTGAGGGGCTCCTTTTCGGGCTGCTCTGTGGAGGCGGACTGATTCTGGTTCTGTTGCGGGGTTCCACTCTGGCCTGGCACTTGTAGGTGTCCTTGCGCTTGAGCTGGAGTCTGACCGGACTGACCTAGATTGGGGCTTTGGCCTTGTCCCTGGGCCGGAGACTGACTTTGAGCCTGGGTCTGAGCAGGAGATTGAATGGTAGGCAAGTTCGCAGCTTTGTTGGCAGGCGAGGCACTAGCAGCGCTGGTCGGAGCCTTCTGAGCAGGAGAGGCTTCTCCACTTGCTAGGGGCTTGGTGCTCGGCGAAGACCCCTGTTGCTGCTGTCTAGCCCGGTTCAACTTCTCCTGCTTCTGGTCATGCTGCTTCTTGATGCTCAGCATGTCCTCCCGGTTCGTACGAAGGAGGAAGAAGAGAGCCTGCGGGTACAGCTTGGCGATCTTCACAAGGACAGCCTTGCACAGCCGCGCCTCGCGATGAGACAAGCTGGTCAAGAGCTGAGGGATGAAAGTGATCCAGTACCAGACAGGAGTGTCTCCCTTGAAGTTCTCAAAGGCACTGGCAATCTGGTTTTCATCGTTGTCCAAGCTGAGCAGCCACAAGATACGGCTGAGCAACTTCCGCGACTTAGCGCTCTTGTAGAGACCAGCAGCCTCCAGATAGCAGCTGACTGCATTGCTAGCCAGTTCGTAGTCATCCGGCTTCTGCTTGAATCGCTGATCGCTATATTGACCCCACTCAGACCAGGCCTTGGCAAGACGGAGATCGTAGTAAAGAGCAACTCCGAATGCTTCGTTGGCCTCGTTGGTATGGTCGAGCTTGGCAAGGAACATTCCCTTCAGGGTGTAGAACTCGGCCTTCTGCTGCGGTCCAAAGTAGTTGAGGTTGGTGTTGTTGATGACATCCAATCCACTGTTAAGTTCCTTCGGGTTCTGGTAATGGCACTTGGCTTGTTCGCGCAGCTTGAGGAATGCCTCCTGGATTTCAATGTTCGGGAGCGTGTAGATGCGGCTGAGTTGGTTGATGCAAACTTCGGGCATTTGGTGCTTGCGAGCGACGTGGGCAAAGCGATTGATGATCCAGGCTGTCTCGTGGTATCCGCGGTAGGCATACGAGTTGCTGGCAACATTATTGGTCTGAGGAGGAAGAAGACCAAGGTAGGTCTGGTTGATGAGCTGGAAGATGTGCTGTCGCCATGTAACAAGGTCCTGCCAAGTGTTGATATCGTCCCAAAGGTTTGGCAACCGGTCCCGCCAGGTTCCAAGGAGAAGCTTCAACTCGGCAGATTTAGTGTCCAAGTTGCGTTCATTGGTCTGAGCCAAGCTGCCGCAAATGTGGCTAGCATCGTGCAGTTCGACCAGCAGCTGGAAGTGTTGCAGAATCGGAATGTGCGCATTTGTGATGCGCTTAGGCAGCTGCAGCCACTTGCGAATAGACAGCTGGATCGATTCATCACAGACGCTGTTGAAGTCTTGCATGTTCTCTTTCTTCACGTGGTACTGAAGGAGAGCCATGAAAGCTTGGAAGAAAGTGCGACGCGGCGTGGGAGCGTCAGAAACAGACTTGATCAAGGACTCCAGCTGTTCACGGTTGCCCTCACTCTGCCAATTTTCGATGTTCCTCCAAGCAGCCTCCAGTAAAAGATCGTTCAAATTTTCGTGCTTAGCGAAATCACTCAAAATCTCCCACTGCTGAAGCTTCTGGGCGCAAATCAGCCAGTGGTCTTCCCACACGAAGTATTCACCCTGTGAGAAAGGCATGGCTCCAGAACGCGCCTTGATCTGCGCGTTTTCATAAAGCTGCTGAGACTTGTCCCACATGCCCTGCTGTTCATAGGACAACGCTGCATTGGTTTCAACAAACTTGCAGCGACGCCGCCATGTTCCATAGAAGAAGTCATCTTCTTGGAGACCAGCGTAAACTTCAACCAGCGCGTCGAGGTTGCTCTCGCGAACAGTGGAACTATCAATGATCGGGTTGATAGCGCTCTCTTCAAGGTATGTGGCAGCAGTGTACCACGCATCATAAGTACGGCTGAGGTGCTTCATGACATGCGGGGGAACCTTGAATCGGGGCCGAGCTCGCACAATGCCCTCGAGAAGAGCCTGCACGACGTTCGGCCGCTTGTCCAATTGTCTCTGGTGGTACTCGCGGGTAAGCAAAGAGACCATACCCTTCTCAAGGTCGATACGGTCATCCTTGGACAGAGTCGACCAGAAGATGGGAAAGAGCGTGGTCCACAGCTCGTAAGCAACGCTCGGGTCAGTGTGCTGGAGTTGGCACAAAGGCTCCATCAAATCACGAACCCGAACGTCGCCGATGTCAGACATGAACTTCTTCCGCTCGGCAACGAAAGTCTCGAGCTGGTTATCAACCATGATATCGGACTTTCTTGGATCCTTCTCGCCACTAGAGAAGAGGAATGACATAGGGTACAAGGTGAAATCGTCAGGGTGGAGACGGGCTGTTGTGTTCATGTCGACGCATCCAAGTACCAAGTGTGAGGCCTGAGCCAACCAGAAGGAGTCGGAAAGAGTATCCCAGTTCTGGCAGGTAAGCACATAGCTCAATCTTGAACTAGCCAAACGAGTCAGACTACGATCGAAGATGTTCATGAAACGGTTGCGCATCTCGACATCCTGCGCTCGAGTACCAATCAGGAAAGCATGCTCGAGTCGGACGGTCAACTCGGTGCGGGTGATCTTGGAGTCCTCGTAGATACGAATCACCAAATCAAGGAACTTTTTGAGCATGGTCTGGTCAGGTCGAGACTCAAAGAGCAGCATCTTGTGTAGAACTGCCGTTTTCTCCTTCAGAGTAGGCCATGACTCGGTCGAGTGGAATATCCATGACTCTGCCATACCCAGAACCTTGCTGCACAGCTTGATGTTCTGCGACCGTTCCACAATGGAAGCCAACACGCTGAGGAACGGACGTCGTTGGTCACCGAGGTGGGACATGCGAACGGAAATCAACTCAATGGTCTTGTAGATAAGGTCAACACCGAGCTCAAATTCTTGCTGATCTGGCACTGCTTCAGGAGGTTTCTGGCCGTTCGGAGATGGTGTTCCAGGCTGGTTGGTAGAGGCCGCGACATGCTCCTTGGCAAGCTTCTGCGAGAAAGCCTTCATCACAGCGGGGATGTGAGTGTCAATTTCGGCAGGCTTGATCTTTGAAAGCGTCCAAAGGGTGTTAAGGCTAGACACATAGTTGCTAGCCGAAAGAGTCTCAGTAGCAATCGCAGACAAGTACGTTGCGAACTCTGACGGGGTGCTTTCGGTGTCCATAGCATCTTCATCGTCAGGTGTGTCATCTGGGATGGCCTCAAGAACACGGCGAACTGGAGGTGGCAGCTTCGGGGAAATGTCCAATTCATCCTCAAGGCCATGCAGGCAATCCTGAATTTCCGGATTGTCGGACTTCAAAGGCTTCTCAAGGAGCTTCTGGATGCTAGAAAGACGTGCAGTAATCCACTCATCCGGCTTGGTAGCGATGAGCACCCGCAATACCTGCAGAGCATTGACCATGGAGGTAGTGTGTTTGTCATCGGGCTTGTCGGCCTTCTCGCCTGCAAGGATGGGCTCCGTGACTTTCTGGTAGAGATCGATGTCAAGATCCCCCCAGTAGTCCTTGGACAGGAGCTGTCTGAGAAGGTTCATAGCCTTGTTGACCATCTCACCAGTAGGCACAGGTGGTGTCTGTTTGGCCGAAGGCATTTGGCGAATCTCAGCAGCTGGAACTTGGAAGCGCTCCGGGATCGTGGTGATAAAGGTAATGAGATACTTGACCAAGGCAGCGCGCAATTCGGACGGCACAGTGTAATCAGATCCTCGGCTAGCCGGGGGAGGAAGAGAAGGAGATGCAGAAGACTCTGTTTCTTCCAGCTTGCGCTTCTTGGTATTCGGCGACTCCACAGTACCATTTGATACGATACTGTTAGAATCTGTGGTCAGCGCCCGTTTCTCTTCCCAGTGCCAAATCAACCCAATCAGATTGAGAGCCAGCTTTTTGCTGTCATTAGAGGTGTTTGGCGGACCAGCAATCTTGATGAGCGAGGGGACAATAAGTGGCACGAAATGTTCCCGAGACTCGTAGAAGAGATCTGGCTGTCGCACCAAGAACTGGAAGATGCTCATCACCTGCTGCAAGTTGGCAGTCTCCTCGGCCAAAATGCGGCGAGGCCATTTGGCCCACAGCGGATACCGCGCCTCCGGTCCTTGATTTCCTGCTGTTCGTGTGGGCAAGACAGGAGCCAGAACGTCAAGAGCCTGTGTGACAAGGGCCCGGCCTTCATTCTGGTGGGCTCTCAACAAGGCAACGTAGACCTGAATGACGATCTTGAAAGGAGTCTCGTAGTGGGCGATGAAGTAACTGATCAGGACATAGGCACCATACTTGTTGATAATGTCCTCGAGACGAATGTAGTTCCAGGCGAACTTGATGATATCCTTTCGGGAATCCTGCACAGTCTGGGCGTGGTATTTGATCAACAGGGCTGAAAGCTGAAGCAGCTCCATACGAGAGTGATCCACACCAGCTTGGCTAGACTCTTCGCTGAGATCGGCCAGCTGAGGTTTCCACAGGCGACTCTGAATGGACTCCGTCATGCTCTTATCCATCAGTCTAGGACCATTCGTCGAGCTGTTCCACGTCAGCTGGACATCCATGGCAAAGATAGGATTAACTAGGTGGCGGAATGCATAGGTCTTGGTCCTCTGCGAGCAAGCCCGCTGGCCGTAGAGGTCCAAACAGCGCATGATAACGGATCGTCGGTAGTCAATTGACTCGTTGGTGATGACGTGCTTATAGATGAACTTGGGAAGAGCTAGTGTACGCTTCAACTCATCGGCAGACAGACCGTCGATGACCTCAAAGAGGAAATCAAGATCATGGCTAGCCTCCGCCAGGTAGACCGTAAACACATCCATCAACTGGTCCTCAGCTTGTTCCACCCTGAGGCGCTCGTCAGGGGGCAGGCTGTCACCACGAAGCTTCCGCTCCAACTCTCGTCCAGAGCTCAGGAGCTTGGCCCTCAAGTCTGCGTGAGAAACCAACCAGCGCTTGGTTGAGCTGTAGGAGCAGATGGAGTGGGCAACGTAGATCCCATTGATCGCAGCGGTGTTCTTACCATCGGCCTCCTGTCCGAACGCACTCGATATGAATCCTTCGGTGTCGGCCACAACGGCATTTCGCAGTGCTTCACTCTCCGGGTCAGCCAAGATCTGTCCGAAGAAGCGTCCGTAGCGGACATCCTTGAAGCGTGCGAGGAAGAATGTCAAGCTCTCCTTAGGGTAGCGGTTGAGGTATTTGACGAGAGGCTTTCGGAAAGGACTGTGGGAGGTTCTTCGGAGCTTCTGCTCGAGATCAAGGACCTTGTTGACCAGATGATCCATGAAAGAAGTGGCCGCAGGGGGAAGGAGGTGGAAGATATTAAAGATTGCGGCCACGATCTTCATGGCAGGGTTCTGCTCCACCAGACTGAAAGAAACCTTCTGCAGGACTGAGTCGTCGGCAATAACCTTCATGTGGTCCAGTAGACGAGCACCGATCTCAACCTTGAAGTAGTTTGTCAACAAGGTCAATAGCCGAGCCAGTCCATCAAGCCCTGCAACGCTTAGGCGCTTGGGATCTTGCAGGTTCATGAGGATGGGACGTAGACCATTCTGAAGCAAATCCTTCGGGAGCTTGTTGGTCTGAGTAAGAACATCTTTCAGACCAGCATTAGCTGCTTCGATCACTTCGGGAGACCGCGAGTAAAGCGATTTGAAGAATACAGAGATGATGCGTGCACGACTGGTGTTCTGCGGTGTGTTGGCGAACTCGGGGAAGTTCATCGCCATGGACAAAAGGCGCAGGCAGGCAACACGGAGGTTGACAATCATCTCGGCGTTCTTGAACTCATTGGGCTTGGATGCAAGCGACTCGTCATCAGCGTCGGCAAGGGCGAGTGACTCGAGCATTAATCGATTAAGAGGCTCGTTGAACGTGACAATGTCGTTGTGCAGACTTAAGCAATAGGTGATGGCGTCGATAAAGCCAATCTGTGTCGGGAAAGGCAGAGCGCGCAATGGCTTGTTGAAAATCGACTGGAGAAGGCGATCCCTTACTGGGAAGATGAGTTCGTGTACTTCACAGCCTAGTTCCTCCTTCAAGGTGTCGAAGCACAGACGGCAAGTCTCGCGAACGTGCTTGTTCATGTGTCCAAGCTCGAAGACAAAGAAGCCACACAAGGTGGACAGGCGACTCTTCTCGTTTTTAAGATCATCCTTAGGGATAAGCTTGCCGCACTTCTTGAGGATCAACGCCATCGTCTCCTGGGATTGGATCCGTGTGGAAGCAGGAAGATCTGCAGGTGTGTCCTTGATGACATGCAAGAGGGCGCGACAGAATTCGACGTGTCGCTCATAGATCCAAGACTCTCCAAGGTCCAAATTGGTGGCAAGGAGATTGATGCCCAGGCTTCCACCCGCTTTCGTGAACCACTCCTCGCTGTGGCAGCTGTGGCAGAATACACGTCCCAGATGCTGGAAGAATGGAAGTTTGGCTGCCTTATCGGATGCGCCAAATATAACATCCGCGGCTTCCTTAACAACCAGCATTGCTTTTTCGGCTGCTTCCCGTACATGGACGTGGTCCGACGAAAGAGACTCCACGATTGCCTCTGCGAGGATTCGGGAATCAAGGTAGACAGGACCCTCTCCATTTGCCACATCGAAAGGCTTGCGGTTGTGGCGGGCTTGAGCTAGAGCACGACCAACCTCGACGATAGTGAAGTGCTTGCAAACATCAGCCATAAAGAGAGTCGCAGCAGGCTCAAGATCGGGAATAGTTGTAGCAAATATGCAGGCCTTGAGAAGCTTCTTCAAAGTGGCTTCCTGCGCCATCTTTTTGGGGATCGAGGCCGATCTTTCTGACTTCTCTAGAATGTCAGCCATGGCACCAGGTTTGCTTTCGAACAGATCGTTTGCATGAAGGCGAATCAAGGATGCCAGGTCGTCGGGAAGATTCTCGTATCCGATTTGGAGCTTGAGGTGGGAGCTAAGCATACGGTATGCCTGCTGTTTGTAATATGTGTCCGAGGCCACAGCCGAGGGCGACTTGGGGACCTCCATGAGTTTGCCGATGGCCAGATCAATGCCAGTGTCCACGGGGAAAGGTCGCTTCTCACTGGGGCCAATGAGTCGGATGTCAAAGCTCGGGTTATCATCAGAGTATTGCTGGAACGACAACTCGGGTGGGTGGTTCAGGAACTTCCGGTTGCGACCACCCAGCTTTCCAAGAATCCGCATGGTGGTGTGTGCGTGGAAATGGTTGTAGGGGTGAGGTCGCAGGTGGTCCCAAAGCGCAGTCATCAGCTCGTCCATAATGGGTGCCATGATTGGGTCCAGGTAGTCGGCCGTAAGATTGTCCACGCAAAGCTCCAGTGTGCGTAAACCTTGACCAACGAGGTCAGAATCGGCACGCAAGGCCACCACAATTGGGCGCATGAGATAGCTCAGGTGTGGCAAGAGATGGCTAAGCCTCGCGGGGACCGTGAGAGTGAGCTCGACGTAGAGATCTCGCTCCTGAGGCTTGCGAGCGGCAAGCAGCAGGTTGTTGAACGTCTCAAGGAGCATCTCCAGGAGAGGAAGAATCTCCTTATACAAAAGCTCGAATCGGCCACCACCAATGCTTCGGAAAAGAGACCGTAGAAGCAGAAAATAGTTCATAGGTTCCTCAGCCGTAATGGACAGCTCAATGCACTTTGTGACGATCTTAGTAACATGTGGGTGGAGAACCTGCTCATTCTGCACAGAGAATAGAGTCACTGCCATGAAAGACAGCTTAAACATTCTCAAGAGAATCTTCGCTTTTGTCATGTCAGAAGTGCCAACCTCATGGATACGCTCCATGAGATACTGGAGCACCATGCCTGAGAATGCAGGCGAGGTAGCTTCACTAGCCAGGAAAAACTGGGGCAGATGGAGCAGTGCCCCATGCTCGAACATGAGCTCATGAAGGTACGGGATTTCAGAGTGGAAGACCTCGTGGAATGTCGCTGTATCGATACAGTGGAACACGGTGCCAAAGCTCTCCAGAAGCTCTTTCTCTTCGCGCGACATGGGTGCAGTGTATTGACTCGCAAGGAAATCGAAAGGAGACGAGTAGTTCATTTCCGGAGGGGATTGGTCCACACCGTAGTATCGGAAAACGCGAGCACCTTCGTGGAAGAGCTTCTTGATGACTCGAACCTCCTCAGCATTGTATCCATACGACACTTCGGACCAGTTAATGGGTACACTGTTTGGATCGATCTGGATATCATCGGGATTGCAGTTCTTCAGCTGGTGGAAGATGTTCTTCAGTCCATTGATGAGGTTCTTGAAGAGGAAGATATTATCCGAAACAGGGTCCCCTCCGCGATCGCGTGGACTGGAGGTCTTGATGGGAGAAGCGGAGAAGATGTCGATATCGTCCCAGTCCGGTGGTTGGTCTTTCTCAGCAAGATAATTCTCAGCAGATGGCGAAGTGTCCTTGCGGCTTTCCTTGTAGAGCTTGGAAACCTTAACGGCATTGTTAAATTGGTGGTTCATGGAAGCGAACTTATCACCAATGGCATCCAAGATCATGATGAGGAAATAGCGAGCCTCGCGCTTATCCTCCAGCTTAGATATCTTCTCAGCCATGTTTAACAGCAGCTTGGCGCTCATCGTTTGGAAACTAGTGCCAGGGAAGTCATCGTGAAGATTCTTGGTGTAGACTTCGACAGTGCGGCGAATCTGGTCGCGGCTTAGGTGGTCACGAACATGATGAATAAGATCCGCCAGCATGCTATACGCCAAAGGCCTCATGGTCTCATAGACAGTCAGTCCATCACCAATCAGAGTTCGCTCGTCCAGGAGCTCGTCGATCTTCTCCAGGAAGATCTTGCGATAGTTGAAGTTGATAATGTGCCGAATCGCAACGAGCAACTCCTTTCGAGCACCAGACTTCTCTCGGGGACAATCTTGGAGAAGACGAACGACGACGGAGGGAAGTGTGGGGAGGAAATCTTGGAGTTGGTGTGCATATAGTCGCAAGAGATACGCTAAAAAGCTCATCGTCTTGACTTGGGCAGTGATGAACTCCCCAAATGCCGGCCTGTTCTTAATCTCTTTGCAAACTCCGGTGAAGATTGTACCTTGCGCAGCAGCATCCGCGTGTGCCTTTTCTTGCGGTTTGGCCTGCAGTAGCAAGATCGTCTTGATCAGCGGGACGAACAGCTTGACGTTGGCCGCTACCGAAGCGCGGTGGGTCTGGAAAATTGATACGACGATGATGGGACACTCTGCAAGAACCTTGAACGACTGCATGCCCTTCAAAATGACATTGCTGGACTGCTGCTCAGGTCCAAGGTCTGACACGGAAGTCGCAGGAGAACTAGGTCGAGGCGACTGGAAGTTTTGGGCGCTTGCATTCGGTGTTGAGGGCATTCCGGAAGGGGTCGCTTGGTTTGGAGTGTCGAAGGTATCCCGCACCACCTGCTCCATGGTCTGGAACATCTCCTGGATCAGTTCCAAGAAAGGCTGTACGCGTGCCGATGTGGCCTTCGCTTGGTTCCGCTCCAGGTCCATGATAGTCTTCATGCACAGAACAGCATTATCTTCGTTTTCGATGCGCGCGAGATCCATTAGCAGGTCGACCATGTCCGCAGCATACGGTTCAACATCGGGCGAATTCATTGGTAGTCGGTGCAGGGTCTCGAGGATACAGTTTCGTAGTTTCTAATTCGCGTCAGAGGATTAAGATTCATCTTCGAACGCGGCCATCGGGGACGTGGCTCGGCGGAGATCTCACCTGCTCATATGACATGCTGAAGAACACGGGATCCCCCTTCAGGATGGTCTTGAAGACCGGCCATAACTTGGCTAGGAAGATAGGGTAGCTTGCGCCGGAGCATAGCGGCTCAATGCTGTCTCGCAGCTCGGTTGCGACATTGGCTCGGACTTTCACATCTGCGACGGGGAAGACACAGTTAATCAAGTTGTTCGATAGTCGCTCAGACCCCTTGAATCCAATCGCACGTACCCAGCTTCTCATCCCCCAACTTGTTGGCATAAATATCGATATTCCGCTCCATGGTAAGGAGGAGGCCCCCGCGAAAGGGCCAGTCAAAGGAATAAGACTGTAATTAGGGCCTGGCCGAATGGCCGGCTGATAGAAATTCAGCCCGCGCAGGTAGCTCCGGTCAAAATCGGGGGTGCATATGCGAGGACGTGGAGTGGTTGAAGCTCTGCGGAGTTCGAGCAATTAGGTCGAAAAAGATCGATCGGAGGAAGCGAGGAAGCGAGGAATTCGTCAAGTCATTTAAAGAACAAAAGAGGAAGATGCCTGATCCATGTAAATGAGAGACTGGACGGCAGAAGAAAAGACGAACGAGCCCCGCGGGGGAAAGAGTGGAATAGGGAACCGGGAGAGCTGAATAGCGCGCGAGACCTGGCCCCGAGAAGAAGGGACGCGGGCTATCGTAGAGACCCCGAAAGAAACACTAGTCCGCTTTGGGTAACCCGGAGTGGGTTGTTCCGCCCCGACTCACGCGCGTGTCGTAAGCGACTAAGCGCGCGTGTGCCCTTGTACCTTGGAAGGTACCCATGTATCCACAGTACCTGACTGGGGCGTCTACAAGGGTCATTGGAGCCACTACAAAATGTGTCTCCTTACGTCTTGAAATAAACCCAGAGGTCATCACTCAGTATTTGTCTAAAAAGGAAAACTGGCAACACATAGTAAGCCACCGACACTCGTCGGCAGATGGAAACGCCATTCGCACCCATTTTCCATACCCGAACACGGTTCTAAGACGGAGTCCAACTCAGAGGTCCGTTCAGTGATCTCAAGCCCATGATGAACCGAGCCACAGAAGAGGAAATATCAGAAAGACCATGTACACAAAAGAAAATGAAGGGAGAAATAAAGGCAAAGAGAGGCACTCGAGAGCGGAAGGGAAGGGGGGGGAAGGGAAAGGGAAAAGGAGGCATCAATCCGGGCGAATCGAAATCAAGGCACAAAGAAACATTCGTCGCAGCCCGTATTCGCTATGCCATGGTCGCAGAAATATCAACGAAAGTCACATGTCCATTGGAAAGAAGAGAAATCTTCATTTGGTCGAGTTGCTTCGATGCAAGATCTGTACATTGGTCGCACTGGTTCCGCCGACCGAACGTCGTCGCGGTCGAATCTCGCTGCCGCTGCCGCTCCGTCGCCTCCGGGTACCGCGAATGGAGCCACGGCGTCGTGTCTGGAGCAAACCCGATGGTCCCACGTTAGAATCAGGCTGGCTAAACGGGTGGACGGGTCTTAGCAAAAGACGAATACAAGGGTAAAAGCAGCCAAAGGGTAAAAATTAAGAAAGACCCGCAGGGGGATGCATGAATGTGGACAGCACAGTGACAAGCTGTCAGAGATGCACAAGACTCACCGAAGTTGGGGTTCCTTCCCGAGCAGGTCGCTCCTTGGGGGTCTCGGTCTCCTCTTGGAGCTTCAAGGTGTTCAGTTTCTTCTGGCTTTCGTGGGTCATAGCCTCAACCTCGTCGATTGGCTCAGGCACGTCAAGAACAGGCGCAGGAGGAGGTGGAACTCCATTCTTTCTGCTGGTCGCTTGCTGTTCGATTGTGATCCATCGGTCCTTGCGGGACTTCTCCCGCTGCTCGGCACTGTTTTGCTGTTCAGTGTACTCATGAGAGCACTCATCAAAGAGCTGAGGGTTAATTTCCATGAACATCTTCATGGCATTGTACACCATGCTGTGGATAGTCCTGTAACGGAAGTAGTCAGTATCGATTGACAAAATAAAGCTGGAAATTTCATAACTCACCGGTTCCAGTGGCCCTTGGAGTTCTCGTAGAGCGGAGCAAACATGATCGGGAGAATGGTTTCCACATTGTCGCTCACGAGGTTGCAGAAGTACTCGTTGTTCCAGAAGTACAGAGCGCGCTCAGCAACCTGATTATGTCCAAAGTAAGCCATCGGCGGAAAAACTCGGAGGCATTGCATACATACCTGGAAGTGAGGGCTGGCCACCGATTTGGCTAGCTGGTTGAAAAGAGGCTCCTGGACCTTCGCAAACTCGGCTGGGTCCATGACTTCGAAGATATCTTCCACCTCGTTCAGGTACATAACTTCCTTGGTGCTGTTTGTCTTCGGCCAGTAGCGCAACAGACCGAGAACAACCTACAGAAAAGCATCAGTATATGAAACGAACAGGGGGAAAGGATCAACGCATACATCTTCAGTCAGTGTCGAGTCCTTCTCCAAGAACTGGACGATACAATAGGCCAGCTGCGGGTGATACATGCTCAGGCTCTTGACCTTGTGCATGGGAAGCAAGACCCGGGTCAAGAAGAGCTTGTGCTCCTCCTTGAGGGGCAAGGCGAAACCGTTGATGATGGAACCCAGGATTTCCAGTAACTCAGCGATACCGTTGTGTCTCTCGGTTTCATACATAAACTGGAAGAAAACATTGTTGATAGATCTTCGGATATATGATCGCAGGTTCAAAAATTTGCCGTAAATCCGGTGCAAGGTTGTCTTGAGGAAGTCACGCTCTCGGGGGTCTTCTGAGTCAAAGAGATCGAGTAACTGCATTGATCGTTAGCCTTTTGATATTCAAATCTCACGACTTCAAACGCATACCTGCAGTACAAACTGATGATCAATATATTGCTTCGCAACATTCGTGTTGAAATCCTGGCTCTCGATGAATCGAAGGAAGAACTCGTAGACAACCTGGATGTGCGGCCAGGCAACTTCCAAAACAGGCTCATCCTCTTCGGGATCAAATGCTTCGCCCTGGGGGGTCATCGGTGGGGGGATAGGTCGAAACAAGTTTTTGGCGAACATCTCCACCACGCGAGGGTACATGGGCTCGGTGATCACGGACCGGTTGTTGGCGACGTAATCTAAGAGCTCGTGAAGAGCCAGCCTCTTGATCTCTTTGGACTTCATATCTGCCGTGGGATCGTTGAAGTCGAAGATAATGTTGCACTGATCGATCTTTTGCATGAACAATTCCTGGCGCCGGTTAGGAGCCACTTCATGGAAGCCTGGCAATTTCTCCAGCTCTCGTTGGCGCTGGTCAGAAATATCGAATCGCGATGAGTGTTGACGCTTGGGGGTCCGGATTCCTTCCGACAGATCCTTCGGGGTAGTCTGAAGGCGATCGAAGACATGGGACTTCCTTGGGGGCGCGAGGTCTCCGGGCATCGTCTCGGCAGCTCCAGGGGGAGGAGGATGCTGTGTGAACGCAGAGAATGAGCCAGGTCCATCGATGTCACCTTCATCCGAGGGGCTAGGTGAGCTTACCGAAGTGCTGGGGCTGATGATCACACTGGGTGCCACAGGCTGTCCTTGCCGCGTCGGAGTACCCGGACCATTGTTCACAGGCTGGCCTGCGATGTTGACTCCTTGGGTTATATAATGCTGGCCTGGGGCGGCGCCCACAGACGGGGTTCCCGCCGGCGAAGCTTCATCGGGCGATTTGCCTCGCGCATCATTGAGAGAAGTTGTGGATGATGTCGGGGTACCTTGGTTCGGCGATGTCGGCTGCTGTGTGTTGGAAACGCCGAGGGAGGCCTGGCTTGATGTTGAGTTGGAGTCTTTCTTCTTCGACGACTTGTTGGCGTCCTTCGCCCGCGACAACTGCTCGTGCTATGATGAACAAAAACATAAGTTTGGATTCAATCCGAATTAAGGAGAACCACCACTTGCATAGTGGGGAGAAGGGGGCTGGCGGAGATGACCGTGCGGTGAGAAGCACACGAAGATAGACACCTACCACTCTCTGTCTGAATCCCTTCATTTTGAAGCCAGTATTGACAACCACATAAACTTCGCTAGGCTTCTTCGTGCCAGTGCAGCCGAGCGCTGCACTCTAGCCAGGGCGATTCGGGTGAGGACAACGGGGGGCCGCTTAGGAAAGCCACGAGGGGGAGGAGGGTGTGTTTGTATCGACCTAGGGGAAACTCATAAGCGCTCCGAATTATCCAACAAATGAAAGTCCCAGGGTATCGTAGAATGACATGAAGCAGTGATATCAGATCATTTGCAGGGGGGAGGTCATCACCCAATGGCGGCCGCTCCAGAAGACCAGAGCGGAGTGTAACCACACGCGCACGGGGTAAGGTGGTTCAGCGTTGGGGGAGAAAGGTACGACTGCAAAAAGATGGAGGGCGACGTACCTCTTTGACCTGAGATGGGACAATTGGTGTTCGAGGTGCAATGGGGACTGGCCGGACGGCGCAGAGGTCGAGATGGGACTGGCGTGCTGGGTCCGCTCTGGAGGATCTCCGTGTCGCTTAGTGGCAGGCTGGGAGCGGGGGGTTCGAAAGCGCCAGGGCCACCCGATTGCAATCCACGACCAGAACCTGAATCAACTGGACTAAAAGGAGGTTGGCCGAGGCCTCGAAATGTAGCAGATCGAAGTCCGAGTGTGTGGGTGGGGGAAGGGGGGAGAAAGAGGAGTGTGTTGTTGAGGTAAAGTGAAAGGCGGCGGGATCTCCTGGCTGTGATGGTGATGGGAGGGGGAAGGGGTCAACTCCAAGGCCAGCACAAACTGCCGAGGCGTTCTTCTACAGTGCTTATCATGTTTAGGCTATCACCAGGTGTCCCTCAGCGTCTGCTCCACGTCTACTCGAGCCTCTACGTGTCGCGCTTCTCCAATACCCTCTTTGTCCACACTATTTTGTATGCGTTTTCCCGCTACTTGTTCGGCTTATGTCATCATGTCACGTGGGTGTATACCAGGGGCAGTGAATCCGGTCAGGCGACTCGTCTCCGAAGATAATATTCTGAATATTCTGAGGGATAAGGTTCTGGAGGATAGTTTATATTTGGGATATTCTCCGATGGCCCCTTGTCTTTCAAAATCCGTGGCCAATTACAACACCAAGCAATACTTTTGATATGGTACTGCCCACATACGCCCGCAAAATATATTCTTCAACGTATGAGACGAATCTGATGTGAGATGTGAAAGTCATCAGGGCAACGAATAATTTTCAACACATATCGGTAGTGCGATAGGTCTTATTAAAAACAAGAAAAGGGTTACCTCTCCAACTAGATATCTTACGACTCTATCAATCCTGAAACGAGTAAATTGAGGTCAACCCTGGGATGAGAGATGTCGAAGGCGATTAGTCATCATATCCGCCGGTATGGAATGCGCCGCCTCAACTGAAGAGGGCTCATATCGGTAATTAATATCTCGGACTGAGAGGGGCGGGCCGATGGAAAAGCTTTCTCCGTATATCAGACCAAGTGAAACGCGAGTCAAATATCGTGCCGTTGGTAAATGCTGCGCCCTCATGGTCTTTTCATCATTGACCCGCCTCCAAACGAAAGCAGCCTGAACCACATAAACACGGCCATACGCTTCTGGATCGTCTCGAGTCCTCAATATTTTCGCTTATAATAGCACGTCCTCACCATGGACTCACAACGTGAATCCAGAACCGCACCGTTCTATCCCGTCCCGCCTCGACGTCTGGTCAGCCTCGAGCACCCTGCCGTGATCCTCAACCTCGACAGAGCCATGGACACGCTCCAGGGGAACGCGGGGATCGAAACTGTGAGGCTTACAGCTCATATATTAAAGTACTTCAGATTCAATCATACTGACATGACGCAGATCCTCAACCCGCCTAAGGCCGATACACCGGCGAAACTAACACTGCGACCTGAAGATGTTATGGCTCGACCGATCCAGTCGATGAGCTGTGCAACAAATAATGTCCTGCTCAAAATCACTGTCCCCAAACGGACAGGTCGGAAGCGCAAACGAGGCTCGGATGAGCCCTTCACCAATGCCCTGCCAGAGGATGTTGAAGAAGCTTCCCTCCGACGGACCTCAAAGGACTTGCTGCGCAGTCTACAAGACAATGCTTCCAAGTACCGGATTGAGGCAGTAGGGAGAGTGGAGCGCACGCATGTCTTTCGAGGTGTGTTCAAAGCTTTCTCTTAATATCTGGATTGAATCTAACAATCCTAGGCTTGCCGGATTTCATGTGGTCGTCTACACGTAGTTCCTTCACGAACCAATTTCGTGAGTGTATCATCCCATTTGACTGTAGGTGAGCTCACTATTCGAGAAAAGACACCTGGCTAAGACAATTTCAGTGGAGAAAATGAAGAGATATCACCTCGACATGTCCAAAGGAGCTACTGTGGACGTGGATATCATCCCGCCGCCCTCGTTCACCCAGGGTGATATTCCGTTCCAGTATATGTAAGGATCCCAATATTCAGGAATAGCTGGAGACATA
Organism: Penicillium cinerascens; assembly: GCF_028974065.1. Classification (NCBI taxonomy): domain Eukaryota; kingdom Fungi; phylum Ascomycota; class Eurotiomycetes; order Eurotiales; family Aspergillaceae; genus Penicillium; species Penicillium cinerascens. The sequence continues at coordinate 4,585,562 of NW_026695298.1, read as the reverse complement.
TGCTAACATTCCATCCACTCAAAGGTACCGCCAAAATCCAACAGTCAAACAAGCCGTCGACCAATCCGGCGAAATTTTCACAGTGAACACACAGCAACCAACGAAGATCCGCAGCCACCTAGTCTCGTTTGACATTCCCGTCGTGCCCTCGGAGCCACAAGAAGACGTCGCTCCAATCGATACTGTCGACCCAGCCCTTCGCGCAACCATCGAAAAAGTCAAAGAACTCTTCGAGCAGCGACCAGCCTGGACACGACGTGCCATCCGCAGCAACCTTACCTCAGATGAACAGCAAACCCTCCTCCGCCACGCATTACCCTACGTTGGGTACATTTTCCGATCCGGACCTTGGCGCGACGCTATCATCAAGCTGGGCGTGGATCCGCGCACTTCACCCGAGTACCGCCATTATCAAACCTTCATGTTCCGCGTCACAGAATCCAACGAGGCAGAGCAGGCCCGCGATACTGCTGACGGCCGTGGCCCCAACCACCGTCGCCAGGGATCCGAAAACGAGACCATCAGCTCGGGTTCCAGGTCTGCACAAGCAAATTCACACATCTTCACAGGCCAACCGCCCCTCCAGCGTGATGGCCGCATCTGGATGGCCTGTGATATCAAAGATCCACTCCTACAATCAATCCTCTACCCACCCGATCCGCCTCCTTCCTTCCTGTGCTCCGAATGCGTCTCCATCAGCAACGGTTGGTTCGGAAACGGTACAATGGCGAAAGTGAAGACGATTATGCGTGCCAAGATCGCCGCGCTAATGGAAGACCGTGTGGCGCCTGATTCTGACTTCCGACGCATTCTACAATTTCCCGACCATGCGTCGAGCGAGGCTGATCTTGCGTACTTTACGGTCGATCCAGCTACATCCTCTAGCAAGGAGATTCAATACGCGACGGAGATTAGGGCGACTATCAAGGGAGCGCCGCATTGGAGAAGAAAGAACGAGAAGGAATCGTACGGGCTGGAACGGAGGCCTGGGCGTGGTGGGCCAAGGAAGAAGGGGAAGATGGGGAAAATGGTCGGTTTTGATGGGACTGATGGGGATGTTCAGCCGGAGCTGGAGCAGAGTGAGGGCGAGGAAGAGGAGATGCAGCGGAAAGAGATGCTCGAGGAGCAGGTTGCTGCTGCTGTGGCGGCGAGGGACGCAGCTGAGCAAGAAGAGGAAGGCGATGAAGGGGATAATGATGGGGACGATGGAGATGATATGGACGAGGATGATGATGACCAAAGTGATGGCACAGCAACTTAAAACGGAACTTTACTTACTATGAAGTCTACAATTGAAGTGAAGAAGATTCATCAAAACAATAATCATTCCAATCGTATATCGAGACTTGCGTGTATACATCGTGAACCAGCATCAGACATGACAAAAGTTTCTCATTAATTAAAGGGTTGAGACAAAACAATGTGCAGCCCATATAAAAAAAGGAAACAGGATGAAGAGACAAAAACAAGACGAGAAAAGGGTATGCAAAAGAACATCCAGACAGAACCCAAAATCAAAACATCGGACCCAGAAATCATCAACGCCATGAATGAATCAAATGCAAGGCCACAACCGGGCCGAAGACAGAGAGCGCCAAGGACCATGCAAATGCAAGTGTGTTTTTAGAGTAATCAAGGAGTGGGCTGTGTCTACTCCTCCGCAGCTTGAGCTTCTTCAGCAGCACTCTCGCTTTCCCAAATCTCGATCTTCAAGTCAGCAGATTCGGTGGTCTCGGTAGAATCGGCAGCTGGCTTGGGAGGGGTGGCAGTCTCCAGCAAGGAGGCAATAGAGGTAGTGATGGACGGAGGGAGAAGAGTAGCCTGGGTAGATACGGAAGCCTTCTTAGACGAGGGAATGTTGTCATTCTCCTCATCGTGGACAACTGTATAAGAAAAGGCATTGCAGTCTTCGGGGTAATAGTCGGAGGCAGTGAGCTCTCCAAGTGGCGCGCGGTCCTCCTCCATCTTGGAGGCCTTGCGGGCGGCAGCAGCAGCGGCCAGGGCAACAGCCTGATGGGAGCGAGGAAGGTCAATGCCCAGCTCAGCAGGCGGGACGTTTTCCTTCCCGCGGCCCTCGATGACGGAGGCCTTGCCCTCGTCGTCGCTGATATCGAGGACGCCGGTCGAGTGCTGCATGAGGTTGGTCATCTCCTCTTGCTCAGAGTCGACATGAATATCGAATAACCAAGACGACGGGCCCTTGGCCTTGGGAGCAGCGGGCTTGTTTTGGGAAAGGGCAGCAGCGAGAGAGAAAGGGCGAGTGACACCGCGCTTGCTAGGCTCCGGACGGGCCTTGGCGATGGTCGACCGGCGACTGAATGTCTTGCATGACTTGGGTGGCGGGGTCCGGCCAGCGGGCTTGAGAACAGGAGCGGATCGAGGAGTGGTGGGAACAAGTTTTAGCGGTGTCGAGAGTCGAGATGAGACATTGTCCCGGTTGGTGAGGGCCATGCGGGAGGTCTTGAGGGGCTTGGGTGAGCCCTTGGAGATATCGTCGTCATCGTCCAAGGTGCGCTTGCGCTTTACAGATGAATTCAGTCTGCTAAGATCGATGTTTTCGGAATCGTTGGTGAAGACGGATTGTTTTGCAGACAAGACGGCTCCTGGTGGGTATTAGTTTCTGTGCTTTGGTTACCACAACAAACGAAACGAATCGTACCATTTTGCTGGTTCTGGCGGTTCAGCTTGGAACGCATCAAGGCGTTCATCCTCGGTGTGTCCAGACTCGCAAAGGGTTGGCGGGAGGGAGTCATGGTGAGAGTGGCCATGATGGTAGGAGGCGCGTGAGATTCGGGTTGTTTTGACGTGTCGGCGCTAAGTGGGGAGATTGGCGGTCTACACTAAGTCGATCGCGAGACCGAACGGGAGATTTTCTTTCGTGAGATCGAGAGATAATATAGTAGAAAAGGGAAGAATGAGGAAAATGTAAAGAAATCTAGTCAAAGACAGGAAGATGGTCGGGTGAAGCCTGGAAGGAGAGGAAAGTGGATATAGGGTCCACAAGAGTGTATAGTCCTAGAAAGAGAGGCACGGCTTGGAGAGTGGCAATGGAGGTGGGATGGATCGATAGATATACACTCGAGTAGAAGAGATGGTAGGATGAAGGCAAGGAGGGCGAGGGCAAAGGGGGCTATTTCAAGGCCTCGTGCATTGCACATTGCTCATAGCACGGAGACCGCGACCGCGTTCGCATGCAAGGCGCCTTGCATTCGAGGCGATTGGATCATACCAGGCTCAGGGTTGGAGGTGGCGTTCATGCGGTCTCGGCACAATCCAATTATCATTCCTTTTCCTCGTGTGGGATCAATGGAAGTGGTGTGGAATGTCGACGCGGGTACGCGCTTCTATACTGTACGTTTACTCGTTACTATACCACTATGTATACCATTCAGCTACTGTACGTGTAGCGTAGAGTCATTATTGGACACAATATAATGATAGGAGAGTTCGACTAAGAATATCGTTCACCATGTCCGTGTTTCTGCCGATGCATCACACACTACACGCGTATCCCGTATCCCCTGCGACGCGCGCCAAGTACCCAGTACCCGCCACGATCCCGCTACAATGCCCGATCTCCAAGTACCGGATACTCTACGCGCGACACGCTCGCGTTCCGCCCCTCCTTACACCAGCGCGCGACGGGTTGAACACACCCCACTTGCCAACGCATCTCACCATCGCTCCATTGGCCCCCAGCCCGGTGCAAGATCAGCATGAAACTCCGGGTGCATGCGAATACTGGGAGGTTGAGGGTTGCAGCTTGCAGGTCGCAGGTCGCAGGTCGCGAGGGCCGTGTGCCGGAGGCTGGAGAATGTCCAAAGTCCAATGACCTTCTTTCAGGTATCCAGGTGTAGAATTCAGGGATTGCCACCGGGAGCGTGTGAGCGTGTGAATGAGAGGTAGTCATGAACCTGGTGATTCCTTGAATAGGGTGACGCCCCTCTTGCTCGTGGACTGTGCCATCCCCGTCGTTGACATGCATTCCTCGACAAAAAAGGTTGAGGACTTCTGTTGCACGGTCCTCAATTTACTTCAAGGGGCAAGCCAAGGGCTGATCTAAAACGGATAGATTGAAATTCAAGTCGAGCTTCTCTATACCTATGATATAATTACATTTATGAACTCTATAGTCTCTGCCAATGCGTTACACCTCGTCCTCAAACGGAATGCTATCCATAGCACCCTGGCGCTCCACGGCGCGAGCTGACGCGCGCGCTGCCAGGTGCATCGCCTCGTCCATGACAGTCTGATACCGATGCGGTTTCTCTGCATCGGTGATATCCTGGCCCGCCCTGTCCTCGACGCGACGTTGCTCCCGCCACCGCGCAACCTTCACCGCGTACGCTCCAACAAATGTGTCGCCCGCTGCCGTGGTATCCAAGACTTGAGACACGGCCGCTGCAGGAATCTCGTTCGTAAAGCGCTGGACCCCATCGCTAGGGCCAGAGGACCCTCCATCTGTAGCACTGTACCAGACGCCCTTGGCCCCCAGCGTAATGAGTAGGTACGTCACACCCAGCTTGTGGAAGTATCGGGCCACTTTTTCCTTGCCGTCCAGCCCCTCGGCGTCTGGAACGACTCGGAGGAGCTGCTCGGTCGGCGGCGTCATCAGCTCCGCTTCTGTTTCATTCAAAATCAAGTGATCGACCGCAGCATAGACATCCTCTGGCAGACCGCCCGGTGGTGCAGGAGCTGGGTTGAGCATAACGTCGGGCCCGCACTCAATGCCGCGCTTGCCAGCAGCGCGGTTCTTCTTCTTGTATGCTGCGACTTCCCGAAGGATTCCAATTACCGTGTCAACTGGGATCTCGCCCTGCATCACGATCACATCAGGCACTGGGGGAGATAAAGCCGGTCCCAGAACTTCGGGTTTGGGCTGCATGCCCGTATAGTTCGCACCGGGCGAGAACAAGATGCGGTTTTCACCCCCAGCAGACGAGTCAACGATGATAACTGCCACGCCAGTGTATGCATTCTCAATGACTCGCACTCGCGACGGATCGACTCCGGACTTCTCAAGTGTCGGCTTCAGCAGGGCAGAGAAGTGGCCATCCAGCGCGCCGACAGCGCCGACCATCTCGACGTGAACGTCGCTTTTCGCATTCATTCCCTCTCCAGTGGGTTGTGGTCGTGACATCCGGCCACATGCGACAGCCTGATTCGCGCCCTTACCGCCGGCGCTGGTGAAGTACTTTGAAGAAGTGATCGTCTCTCCAGGATCGGGGAAACGGGGTGTGACTGACACCATGTCGGCATTCAGGGAACCGATGACACGAATGAGGGGGGCCATGATTGGGGATCAGTAGTTCACGTGTAGATGGTGATAGTCGTCCATGTGTTTCAAGAGTCGGTAAGCCGGTGCGGGGGTGGGGGGTAGGAAGCTCAAGAGCGATTGAGGAGCAGACCGCTCAATTCGAATGGACAGAAAAAGCAGAGAAGGATTTCAAGGTTCGCTATTGCTGTTTGTAGAGAAATCGGCCGTACCTGGAGGAGTGCAAAGAGAATGGGGGAAGACAAAGTGACGTGAGAGCGCGGGGCACATTTATCCGGATGTGATTTGCGCGATCCACATCCCGCAACGGAGTCGACTATGTAAAGTCGCGGGTCGTAGACGATATCGCAACCCACGGAAAGGCGTTACTGCCATCTGAGATCTGTTAGTATTCGAGAAACTAGATACATTGAATGATGGGTCTGGAACAAAAGAGCCTGGTCTGCTAATTAATACCTATAACCTCTTGTATACTATGTAGAGTCAACCGCAGTTCGCAAGGTAAAAAGCCATAGGCCCCCGGGGGAGGAGGGGGATCTGACGCTAGTTCAATGGCGGTCAGTCTCTATAAGGTTTCTTGACCTTTCTCGTCCAGATTTGGGTACTGTCTTAGATTACACATATCCGTCCAGAAGGCCTTGGTATTTTCGTGCGCCTCACTATATACGTCTAAGCGCGCCCGGAGTAACTTTTTCCATTCAACATCTATGGCTAAAACGTATTTATACCAAATAGGAAAGAAGGCAGCGTATTCCAAATCAAGTATACTAATAACCTTTCCGTTTTGGACTATGATATTTCCCAAATTGAGATCGCAATGAGTAAGCATATAGGGTTCGCACTTTAGTAGGCGCTTTTTTAAGTTCTCCAAAACTTGTGGAGGGAGGTGAGGAAGGTCAAGGGCCAAAGCATCCTGGAGCTCTTAGTTAGATTAGAACAGTCCACAAGGCTCAAGATCAAAAAATAATAAGCCTAGATAGTATAGGCTTTAATCGACACACTAAATAGAAGTTAATGTAACGGATCAAAGCTACTTTCGCACTTTTACGTTAAACTAGTGAAAATACGCGTTCCCTAGAAATCTTTGTTATATTGGCTAGGTCCAGCAAGCTTGGTCGTGATAACAACTAACCGCATCTAGTAAATCATAGGTCCGAATATTACGCACTATAAGTTCAAATAATGCTACATATCTGCAAAGAAGACAGATGCCAACGGATTGAATAAGAATTACATGAAGAGATTCTCAAGGTATTTTCATTGCTTCAAGAAGTTACAATTCATGGTATATGAAAATTTTCTCTCTGCGTGAGTACCCATTCTGTGGCATCTGTTTTTGATGCATGCTGATGATCAAATTGCCACTGCACAAGACCGTCAAGAGTTACCTTGAGAAAAGCACCGCTTTGCGTGAGGTTGAAGATGGCCTTCAATTCGCTTCCGTTGAGTATAGGCTTAGCGAGTGGTGCGTTTTGCAAGCCCTAATCAAACACGTGGTCCATGAACTTCGAATATCCGCCAAGTAGGTCGGCAAAGACGCCATCGTCCACAGCCTGAGAAATGGCGTCGGCTAATAGCGTGTATAACACTTGGAGCTTCCACGACCTACCCCAAGACCTGACTGCCATGCCGAGAGTGCTTCGGGATACCCCGACTGAAGCTGTCGCAATCTGTCGTACGGATGCATGGATAGAATCCATATTCTTGAGGCAATCGCCTAGAATTTTTGAAGTTTTGCTTGTTATCTTGATTGCCCCGGTTGCAGTCTTCACAACTTTCTCGATGTCGGTTCTCCGAAGTGGTGCGAGCGGCGCCCAGGCCGCCATCAACCAGATGTGCTCCCGTGCTTCAGACTCCCAGAAGTCTCTCTTCGAGTGCCCGGATTTATGTTGCAATAGAAACGCAAGATTCCTGAATGCGAGGGGCCACGAATTCGGCCATGGGATGTTATGTTCACTGTGAGGAAAAGCATGTAGCAGCCTTTGTCCTAGATAACCTGGCGGATCTAGGAAGACTGTGGAATATAGATCGCATTCATAGAGAAACTCAAAGGCGGTCAACGGATCTGGGCCCTTGATCATTATCTCAATTTCAATCCCCACTCGCTCGCGAGTGATTTTCACATTGAAAGCCGTGTGAACGAGTGGGTCTTTCATCGCTTGTGCCGTTTCTTGATCAATTTGGAAGCCAAGCCAGCTGGCAAATCTGACCAACCTTAGGATCCGAAGAGGGTCATCCATGAAGGTCTGAGTAGGCTGGAGTGGTGTCCTAATGATGCCGGCTGCCAAGTCTGATAGCCCCATCTGGGTGTGATCTTCGACTTGTCTTCTGGTTAGGTTGTAAAAGATGGAGTTGATTGTAGCATCACGGCGATAAGCATCTTCTACCGCAGTACCGAATTCGACTTGAGGATTCCGGCTCTGGTCTGTATAGACTTCTTTTCTCAGGTTGACAAAGTCAACCGACAACCCAAATATTTCGATAGTTCCTGTCTCTAGGTGCTTCGACTTCTCTGGATTGCTGTTGATTTTGTGCAGCCCTTTGATGGTTGGGGGTACACCAAGCCTCTGGGCTTCGGCGATGTACTCTGCGGCCGAGCGAGCAAAATGGTCTTCGAGGGCTTCCCCAAACTGAGTCCCAGTCATGGAGCTAAGAGCCACATCGATATCCTGGCTTTCGCCGCCGAGTAGTCTGTCCCGAACCCAGCCCCCAGTGAACCATATCTCGAGATTGATGGCGTCATGGCTGTTGTGCACGATGTGATCCCGGCAATCCAGCAGAAGCTTCCGCAAAAGCTCTTCGGCTGGTGATAAGTCTATTGTACTTTCGGAATGTTTCGCCATTTGCTGCTGACGAGCCAGCGACTTCTGATGACGTCTGTGTTGGTGAGTCAGTCAAGCATTTCGTGCTCAAAGCAGCCGCCAACTTGGAGACTCGTAGAAGGTTGGGTATGTGAGGCTTCCGAGGCTGAAACTGTTCAAAGAGCCGGCGTAACAACCACGTGATCGTATGTGTGTATAACCCAACATAGTTGATTGATCTCATAAAGCCGTATACGCCGCGAGATAAGAGTATCCAGGGAGAGACCAGTAAAAATACGCTTGTGCCAAATTAATGGGAGCCGGTAATAGAAATGATGAGCCATGAAAGTGAAAGTGGAAGTGGAAGTGGAAGTGCTTCCTCGAATAGCCTTGGAACGTCCGCATCTCAACAAGGAAAGAGTGTCTCGAAGGAAGCTCTTACTCTTCCACTTCGCATCTTCCAATCACTTGCTTTGCTTTGGCTCATCCTCACAGGTCCGCTCATCCTCCCTCCTCTTTTCCTCGTCCAGTCGACCCTTCGACACGGCTTCGCCGAGATATCAACCCAAATCGCCACGATGTTCACCTCTTACTGCAAGAGTGTTCAAGGACATCTGGAGCATATTCAGGAGTATGAGCCGACAGGCTTGCAGGACAACCTTCTCGCTTTCGAAGCTCGGCTGACTTCTCTTAGTGCCGCCAGACGGACCCTTTCCCCCAACAAGCACGGTGATGAGGCTTGCAGACCGCTCGAAGGCCACCCCTCTTCATCTTCTTTGGATGTTATTCCGGAAAATCCAGCCCGCGTGTTTTCAAAGGAAGAGATGGCCGAGTGGGCCAACATGCATCGCAAGCCATCTCCTTTGCCCTTGAAGAAGACATCGACAAGTTCATCTCTCGCAGATGGTCCGGGCCGCAGGATACCGGTTGTTACCTTCAAGCGCAAACGATCCCCTTCACCATGTGTCTCCCGTTCTCGCCCCCGTCAGGGGCTGTCTGAGGGATACAAGGGTCACATTTTGGTTGAGAATCGTGAAGAGGCCCGAAGATTCGCTCTGATGATGGAAGGTCTTCCATACAGAACTGAAAAGGTGCACCGCATCGTTTTGTGGACTGATGGATCTGTTGTCCATAACTGCGGAGCTGGATCAGTGGTGTGGAAGAGGTCGCCTGATCACAAAGACTGGGATGGCAAAGGATTTCCTTTGCCATATAAAACCAACTGCTCCGTTCTCACGGAGGTCTTTGCGATTTCACATGCCTTAGAGATTGCCGTGGATCAGCTGAAGGGCATCCGGGGCCTTGCTTCCAAAGCATTTCGCGACGAAGGTCGTGAAGTTCAGATCCAACCAGAGTATCGCGTATTTGTTTTCACAGACTCTTGTGAGGCGCTTGATATCATCCGCTCTGGCCGTCCGATGCGAGGCCGGGAGGCAGTTGAACTGTGGCACGATTATATCCGCAAATGCATCAGACATTACAGTGAGCTTCGGGGGCTTGGGGCAAATATCCAATTACGCTTGGTCCCCGGACACAAGGGTGTACCGGGCAACGAAGAGGCCCACAAGATTGCAAACACGACTGCCCATTCCCTAGCATCTGACTGGGGCCTTGAACGGGGATGCAAGAGCCGCCGGATTCATAAAATGCTTCAGTCTATGGGTCGGTCTATGGGCAGAAAGCTTTGTTGGACACATCGGGGCTCTGAAAATTTATCGATCCCGAGAAGCTCTGGTGCGGATGAAACTTACTCACCTCCGACAGTACGTCCAATTCCTTCTGCGGACAACGCCTGGGAGGTAGAACAGCCAGTAACAAGAAAGAGACCATGGCGCCGGCTCCTTCATTCGATGACACCGCACGTTTCATTCCCAGTCCCTCTCGCTATCATGATGCCAAATATTGACAGAGATGCCGATGAATGGATTCATGGCCCCCAGGAGACACTACCAGCTCCAGCGCTGGACCCTTATTTGGGTTGGACACCCGTCAATTACCAACGACGAGTTTCCAATGGTACTGTGGCGGCTAAGCCTTTGAATCCAGTTCTCCTTGAGCCACCAGCCATCGTCATCATTGATTCTGACTCAAGTACTTCGGCTGATATCTGAAAGGAATCAAGATGTGTTGTGTTGATCTTGAAAAAGTCGATTTGAGTCTGTATCACCAAATCGGAATTCATGTCTTTCCAGGATCCTGTCAACCACCCTGCAAGCGATAACTTATTCTTAACTCCTCTCCTATGCATGAACATTCTGTTTTTAAAAATCCCTTTGATTGTCTTTCCTCTAAGTCCTCCCAGAGCGACCATCCTAAATAGAACAGGAGCTGCTGACCACGTAATCCAGATGCAAGCCATCTATTTCATCAGATAAACACCAGGTTTCCATTTTCATTTGTGATCCGCTCCGCCAGATTGATATCCGCATCCACCTCATCACCGTCGAGGTTGTTCAATTTAGCACGAAGGATAGGGACCTCCTCGTCTCCTTCGCGGTGGAGCTCAATGTCACCGGCACTGTCTTTGAAGTTCTCCCCTCCCCACTCAAAAGAGCCTACGAATCAATCAGCCTTGGAGTTTCAAGAAGGGTAAAACACAACGGGCAACATACCGTCGTTATTGCCAATAATGTTGTTTAGATCCAGTTCAGACTCTTGTTCATCGCCATCCTCGTTTCGGAGCACAGCTTTGAGGATGTGATCATCATCCAGCTCAAAGCTAACAGCAGACTGGTGGAAGCTCATCGTGTTCGATTGAAAGGTTCCAAGGTTGATATGGGGGTTGATATCTGGGTTGACTGTCTAAGATTATGATGAGAACCATGGCCCTATTTTATATATTTCAATGACCTGCACTCTACGAAAGTCCTCTGCAGCAGCCCGGTTTCTTGTCCGATCCTTGTCCCAGACTCATTTGCTACCCATTCAGATGTGGGCTGTTCACTTGCAGATGTCCCACCCTGGGCGCCCCAGGAAGCAGGTTCGAGGACACAGGTGTCACACCGTGGAGAGGCTGAGATGCATCTAAATACTTAATTGGTTAGTATATACAGCGCATCAAGCCGTAGATGATCTTGGCATTGCACCGAGCTAGAGAATAAGTGGGGTTAACTTCATCCTTTGCTATGAAATATACCGTAGTTCCCTCCTCCACGGAGCCATTCATCAGGCGCCACCATTATCCCATTATCGTGGCGCATGATGCAGCCCTATTTCTCAGCCACAGGATCGAGTGGATTTCCATGATGTTGCACTCGCTATGCAGGCCAAGAATGCCCCCATTGCCTCGCTTGTGGTATAACGTGCTGTCAATGTAAAGTCTAGGGAATATGGGGCGCCAAGAGCGAAAATTCTGGTGCCTAGGGCGCTTTAGTCACAAGGCCTTACCTACCTATATGCAAGAAGATTAGAAGTCTGGGCAAACACTTGGCTGTCAGATTGAAGAAGCGCGGAGGGCGTTGGATTGATGGCAGGAATAAACATGTCCGTATCTCTCCACCACCCTTTGTGAACCCATTTGATATATTCCTAGATGATATGGTAAAGATGAGGAAAAAACAGAGGAATCGAAAACAAACCCACATGCAAAAGAGCTGCTTGGCAGTCTATGTTGACCGCTATTTGCAAACCAGGCGTATCTGCCCCCACTGTCGCTAGGACAAGGTCAAACGTCTTAGATGACACGTACGAGAGTGGATTGGGAGGATTCATTGGGAATAGATAATGCATTCGTGCTCATAAAAATAATGCACCGCCAAGCCTGATATCATACACGCCAAATACTCCATAAACTCCCATGCCTTTCGAGCCGAAGATGCACAAACCGAAGAACCGTCGCCAGTAGCACATAGTGTATCAAAGTAAACATTTCAGAATCATCATAGACACAGATCAAGGCGCGTTGCGGTAGATCTGCGAGCCACCGGAGCGAATCTGCACAGTCTCTCTGCGTTGCAAGACTATCAGAGACCGGTTGAGTGCCTGCTCGCTGTAACCCTTGCCATCAACGAACTCACGACGCAACGTCGCCAAACTGGTGCTCCAGCCGAGAGGCAGGCGGCGCTTGAGCTCTTCTTCGATCTTGTGTGCCTCCTCCATGAGTTCCTTACTGCCCTGGCCTTCACCCTGGGTGACGGCATCCATGGTGGAAGCTAGGAACAGACGGATGGCCTCATCAACGTGGGCCTCGGTGGCAATGGGAGAGAGCTGCAGCTTGGCAAGAGATTCTGTGATACGAACAATGGCTTCCAATTGACGCACGGTGATGGGGATTGATGAACGGGTGTTGGACTCGAGCTCGGTTCGGTGCACTTGCTTTCGGATGGAAACGAAGTGAGACGAGAGTTTCTCGGCAGCCTCGGGGGACAGGCGAGGTGCGCAGCGGCTGTAGAAATATTATGTTAGAACCAATGCAAAGGGTGGCTGAGAATACCGAACTTACCTGCGGCAGTAGCTGATGTAACGCTTCATCTGGTCAACCGGAATTTCAGCCTCGACCTGCTCCTCCATACCACGACCACCCATGTGCACGCCCATGACGTGACGTGCGATTTTCTCATCACGACTGCGCTCGTGTTCATCCCGAACGATGAAGATCATATCAAAACGGGACAAAATGGTGGTCTGGAAGTCGATGTTCTCGCCGGGGGTCTTCAGGTCGTCGTAACGACCAAAGATCGGATTGGCCGCGGCCAGAACGGACGTCCGGGAGTTGAGGATCGTGGTAATACCGGCCTTGGCAATGGAGATAGTCTGCTGTTCCATGGCTTCGTGGATGGCCACTCGGTCCTCGTCACGCATCTTATCGAACTCGTCAATACAGACAACACCCCCGTCTGCAAGCACCATTGCACCACCTTCCAGGTAAAACTCGCGGGTGGTGTGGTCTCGCTGCACAGAGGCCGTCAAACCGGCAGCCGAAGAACCCTTTCCGGAGGTGTAGATGGCGATGGGTGCAGCCTTCTCAACAAACTTCAACAACTGCGACTTGGCAGTACCAGGGTCACCCAGCATGAGCACGTTAATATCACCACGGAGTTTCATTCCATCGGGAAGAATCTTCTTTGAGCCACCCATCAAAAGACAGACGATGGCCTTCTTGATGTCCACATTGCCGTAAATGGACGGAGCAATACTTCGGGCCAACGCGTCATACAGATCGGGACGACGGCTAAGCTCCAAGAATTCCTGCTCCTCCTCTTCAGAAAAGACGGAGTTACCCTTGGCGGTCTGGTCCATGTCTGTGTTGAGACCCACTGCCCGCAGATACGGGTTCCGAATAGCAACTGCTGCCTCCTTCTTGACACCCTTGGCTTGGTAAATTGAGAAGATACCCATGACAGTGCAGCGAGAACCAGGAACCACTCGGTTGGCCAGATAGCGATCCGCAGAAATAAGGACGTGTCGTGGAAGTTCACCCACCGGCACCTGATCAGGGGCTTCCTGAAGCTTCAGGACTTGCTGGTCCACGAACTGGCACTTTTCGTGATGAACCACGTACGGATCGAGAGGGCACTGTTCACCGGGCTGGTCACCAGGCTCCTTAGTACGACCGCAGCGCCGCGGGAGTGACAGGCCAGAGAAGCCACCTTCGACATGAATATTTTCACTGTGGTCGCATTTCTGGCAACGAATGTGGATAAGAGTCGACTTGGACGAGATAGTCGAAGCACCAATGACGATACCGGGGATTCGAACCAGATGGGAGATGTTGGTGGCATTTAGGTCACGGATAGATATGTGGGATGCCGAGGAGTGCAGGAGAAGCTGGTGGGATGGAAGAGTGATGTCCCGCTGGCCGGGGTAGACGATCCGGCGAGTGCAGTCTTGAAGTGCCAACTCGAACTACTCGGGTTAGCAGGAATGTCCAGTCTAAGGATAGTGATTTCGCCTACCAAAGGAATAATATCGGCCGGCTCGGTCGTGATTTTGTGGGCCAGCTCCTCATTGTAGGAAATTAGATGGGCAATGTCAATGTCGCAGTAATATTGCTTCACAAGCACATTTTGGCGTAATTGATCACTGTTGCATCAGGTTAGCTTTTGGAAACAAGCCTCTCGAGAACATGAATGTGGGATGCCGTACCGGTAGATGAATGCATTATCCAACTGGAATTCAAGCACAAAGTCCCTCAAACGATTTTGAGTGGTTGTACGAGACTCATCAACACCATTGGTGCTGGGCGCAAGAACGCTCAGGGTATAGGGAGTGCGTCTATCCATGGCTGGTGGTGATGGTTGATGGTGGAGGTCAAGAAGGGAGAGAACTTTTGGCTTGGGCGGAAACACGCAACGCGTCGCGTCAGGCTTCACGCGTTAAGTGGTTCTGCCTGAGGCATAAAGGCACAGTTGACCGGATAAACCATTTTGCCGAAAGATCTCCCGTTCGGGCTAGCGTCCTTCCCGATTGGGTGGACATGCGCATGGCATCCTGGAAACAAAAACCACCTCACTACGTTTGGCCCCCTTGGTCTGTGGACGACATCGGACCGAAGCTGCATAGTCTGATGAGCTCAAGCGTTGAGTGTGGTTGTTGCTGTGCTGGACTGAGAGTTCCGCTGTCAGACATACGTGTGTCATGATCAGATAACTCCGAGCTTCCCCAACGATCGACCCCGGGCTGTCGCATCCGCCTCGCGGACCTGCACAACATGGCACCATCCAGTCCGCGCAAGTCAATTGATAGCCTGGCATCAGGCGCATCGACTCCGTCTATCTCCTTTTACTCTTCGCCTCAGCTAGAGTCGCCGCGGGTACCCTCTCAACGGTACCCCCTGAGGAGGGGATCTACGGCGAGCTCCATCGTGAGCATTGGAGGGGCCCTAGACACTTCTCACCACCATGGCTCAATTGCCGAGTCTGGACAGAATGGTTCGTTGGACGGACAAGGGTTCGGAGCATCTTGATTGTTGATTTGCTAACGCTCTCCACAGCCATTTCCACGCTGCTGCAACCGCCCATAGTCCGCACCGGCTTGACACCTCATACTGCTGCCTCTGCCACCGGATACAAACCCCCCTCCTCCCGCGATATTCCCCCAGTTACTCTCACAAACATCATGCATGTGGACCCCAAGGTATTCCAACCGTACCTGTCGCAAGTCGGCGGTCTGTATGATGTCTTCCAACAATCAAAGGAGAACGCCGGGGAAGAGAATCAGCAGGGACAGGGGATTAAATCTCCCAAGCCAGACGATAGTGAATCATTGATGCCATGGAGTCCCGAGCGAAGATCTTCATTCATGTCTACGAGTAGTTCACGGCCCACCTCGCCTTATGACCCCCGCGGACGACGTTCCTCGGCTGGCTCACGGGGTCGCGGGCCTGCCGTGACGCCTTTATCTACCATTCCATCTGTTTATTTCGACGAGGATTTCCACCTAGAGAATCCCCGCACATTTGATGTGGTCTCGGAGAAATCCGAGGTTGTCAGACCACCAAGGCCGCCGATAAAGGATGATAAGCACTCGAATGGAGGCCCGCCAGAGCCTGTTTATACCGGAAGAAAGGCACTGGCTACCAATGCTATTCTCCAAGAGAAGCTCTCTTGGTATATGGATACGGTGGAAATTCACCTGATTTCGTCCATTTCGACCGCTTCCAAGTCATTCTTCACAGCTTTAGGTTCACTACGGGAATTGCATGCCGAAGCTGCCGATTCAGTGGACCGTATCCAGATCTTACGGCGAGACTTGCAGAAAATCGATAAAGAGATGGCTCTGGGTGGCCTGAAAATAGTGAATTTGAGACGGCGGAGGGAAAACGTGCGGATGCTGGCAGCCGCAGTGGCTCAGCTTCGTGACGTTGTCGAGTCTGTCTCCCGGTGCGAGGAACTCGTCGAACAAGGAGATATTGAGGTTGCCGCGGATGAGCTTGAAGAGGTTGATAAATTGATGGCCGGCGAGAAAGTTTCCGATCGCCCCGCCGAAGAAGACGACAGGGATCTCCCAAGGCGAGCAATTGACATTCGAGGTCTCAAGGCTCTTGAAGGGGCGTCCGATGATCTTGCGATGCTGCGACAGCGCATTGGAATGGGCTACGAATCCCGTTTCTTGAACGATCTTTTGGGAGACTTGCGTCAACATGTCCAAAATGTGTCTTCCAATGTGACTTTGCAGCGTTGGGGTGCCTCTTTCCAGCGACAACGTGGTGGTCAACGTCCTGCATCCATGGTGTCTCCGGCATATATGAACTTTGATAGTGAGCTCCGGTCTAGATTGCAAACTCAGCTCAATGGCTTGGCCCGAGCCCGGTATACAACTCCTGCGGCAACCTCTTTCAAAACGGCCGTTCTACGAGAGATGAAAGGATTGATTCGCAACCACTTGCCCAGCTCCAGTGATGACGACAACGAGTCTATGGCATCAGTATCGACACACAACGACCGGCAGCGAAGCCAACAGGAGAAATCATCAACTCTTGCGCGCAATCTTCGTGCACTTGAACCAGAGGATGCCTACGCAATGCTCGTGGCAGTATACACGGGCATTAGCGAATGCTTGCGTCGCCTGAGTGTTCAGGTCAAAATTCTTTTGGATGTCGCCAGTGGTCTTGGAAGCTCCCCAACTGTTGGTGCCAAATCCCCACGAAGCCCTCATCCGGAGCGTGGGGACGATGGATCATCCGCATCCGCCATGGCACAGGATGAGATCTTGCAAGTTTTGGACATGTCGAGTCTGCTCGGCCAAGCGGTAGACATTGCTCAGTCTCAGATCACAAAGGTTCTCAAAGTTCGGTCGGAACAGACATCTCAGCTTTCGAAAGAAGAATTCCTGAAATACTTCACTCTTAACCGCCTGTTTGCTGACGAGTGCGAAGCAATTTCCGGGCGAGGTGGCACTGCACTGAAGACTATTGTGAGCAACCAGATCAAGGAATTTATTACTCGATTTGGTGAAGGCCAGCGACATCGTATTGTCAAGGTCATGGATGCAGACCGGTGGGATGCTCGTGACTTTGGAGATTCCGAGGTCATCATTCTCACGCGTATCCTCAACGCTAGCACCAAGGATATTGAAGCCTGGGTTGAAGTTTCGAAGATTTGGGTGCCAGATAATGACAATGAGAAACACAAAACCCCCGAAGCAAGCAGCGGCGTCAACGGATCTGGCAAGGAGAAGGTGCGCCCTGCGGTCATTGACGAACAGAAATACATTCTGCCCGACTCAGCCGTGGAAATTATGCGCAGCATCGAGGAATTCGAGTTCCTCATGGCCAATATTCCTAGCATGATCCAGGATATTGCTCCACAATTGCTGGAAATTTTGAAACTGTTCAATTCTCGATCCTCACAATTGATTCTCGGGGCGGGCGCTACGCGCAGCGCAGGCCTGAAGAACATCACGACCAAGCACCTTGCCCTTTCATCGCAGGCATTGAGCTTCGTTATTGCCATGGTACCGTATGCTCGAGAATTTGTTCGACGCCATGGACAAGGGAATCAAGTCATGGCCGAGTTTGACAAGGTCAAGCGGCTCTGCCAGGAACACCAGACCGGCATCCATGAGAAGCTTGTGGATATCATGAGCTCACGGTCAACTGTTCATGTCAATGCCATGAAAAAGATTGATTGGGATGTGGACAACTCATCAGGCGTTCATGGTTACATGGAGACCCTGGCCAAGGAGACCGGCACTTTGCACCGTGTCCTGAGCAAGCATCTCCCCGATCTGACCGTTGAAATGATTATGGGCCCTGTGTTTAGCAACTACCGAGGCCAATGGATGAAGGCCTTTGAAGAAGCCCAAGTTGAGTCGGAGGCAGGCAAGAAGAGGTTAGTCTTATCTATATGCCTTGCGTGATGATTTGCTAATCCCATGACCAGAATGCAAGCCGACATCGAGCATTTCCGCACGAAGCTCGGCAAAATCAACGGCGCTGGCGAAGTCGGTGATAAGCTGCTCGAGCTTGTCCAAGCCAAAACCACTGCCCCTCCTGTCCCTGCACCCGAGCCAGAAGCCGAATCCGCGAGCGAAAATCAAGACCAAGGCAGCAGCTCCGAATCACCCGAGTTTTGATGTTCCTTGCCATTGATCGGCACATCTACACTATACATATAATTTCTTTCACGTTGTTTCTCGCATGCTTGCATGGATTTTAGAATCTGTACAGAAGCGCTCTGTCATTTGCTTGTTGAATCATTGTCAACACATAGCCTGTCTGATGAGTTGCATTTATAGAATCAGCCTGGCGTTTTTCGTGGATATTCATTGAAGATGTCTGTTTCGACTCTCCATCTGATTGATATGTTAAGTAGACTTAAAGTTCTATTTTCAACACCCTTTGGTGGTATGTAGTTGAATGTCCTAAAACCATACACTTTTTAAGTAAAATCTTGGAATGCAGAAAACAAGAAGACATCTACACACGCCGAATAATAAATACAGATCTAGGTACTCGTGGACCAGGGCCATCTTCCCCCTCCCCCAGCCTCTCGGTCCTTGAAAATCCGGAACCAAAACTTTCCCTCCGGTGGCAAGGGGGCTATACCATGAACCAGCATGGGAAGATCCCGACCACGCGCGTAATCACAAATTGCCCTCATCGCAGTCGTGCCCTGCCAACCACCACGCCTCTTTTGAAGAAAACTGCCGAGGTTCTGACACTTTGCAGCTGCCACCCGCCATGAATTCTCCCATTCCATCCTGTGCTCCAGAGTAGGATGGGCATGTTGGATAGCCATATTCTGTCTGGTTGTAAAAAGAGTGTCGCAGATCAATTTAAAAATGGAGATTGCGTTGTGGAGGTTCTCAAAGTGGTTTCTCGGGATACGGAGCATTATACCGCGGAAGATGTCTGGGCTGTTCTCCTCCATTGACTCTGCTGCAAGTCTCAGTGCATATGCCGGGCCACTTCCAACATCTTGTGTGGCTGGGTTAACCCAGTTCTCCATCGGGTCGACATGGCTGCATAGCCATTGTATGGACGTGCTTCGATTCCCCATAGCAGCGTGCATCAGTGCATTGTGGCCCTTGTTATCTTTGATGGTTGGCTCCGTGCCCGACCGGCTTGAGAGCCAGATCATGAAATCTTCTCCGTGAGGGTTCCCTCGTGCTGCGGCGTGCCATGAAGTCGTCCCGTGCTCGTCCCTGGCGTTGCCGATATTCAGATCCATCACAAAGAGCTGTTCAGCAAACTCCGGAGAGACAAAGGCGCACAATTTGAGCTTGAAGTAGTTGTCAGTGAACAGATCAGCTGGGTTATAGTGCCCGAGGAGCTGTTGCAGGACGAGTTCGAAGCCGCGCTGGTTACGCTTTTCAGCCAGCTGAACGAGAGGATGTCCACAGAGTCGACTGAGGTTAATGGCTGTGGTTCGGTCAATGTCTCCTGGGGCTAGGTTATTGAGTATATATTGCAGACAGTCGTTGTTGTCATTGTCAATCGCGGCGTGGAGATAGTTTCTCCCAGTCTCGTCGTAGAATTGAATACCGACAAGGTGGTTCTCGGTGAGAAATTTCAAACAATCCACGCAATTTGCTGCGGCATCATAAGCCAGAGTATTTCCTCTCGGCACGCGGACAGAGTACACATTGCTTTGTGAGAGTTGCATGGGGCCACGGATGAGAATATCCTTTTGAATGGTTCCGAAGAAGTTTTGGATCTCCTCGCGTCCAATCCAAGCATGGCCTACATCGCAGATTTCCTTGCAAGAGGATCTAAGGGTATGTAGAGCATGTATACTGCCACAGGTCAGATGGGGAAATTCGGTTCCGATAAAGAACAGCCTGTCGAGCACAGCTGTGAGGATATCTGCTGGAACCTGAGCAAGAGAGATGTGCTCAGACCACACGTATAGCTCCTCGTGTGTTGCAATGGAGTAGTCTAGGCTGTCAAAAGAGTAGATGGGTTGGGATGGCGCATCGACAGTAAGACAGAGGGCTCTTCCGTGCAGAAGATCGAGCAAAATGTAAGAGAAGGGCAAGCGTTTCTCCGCACGTGCCGGCAGCGAGCTCGTATTCCCATCCATGATGAAGCATGAGATCTGACAGGGAAGTGAGTTGATTGTAAAGAGCAAGCATTGGTCCCTTTATTTCTGTACTTGGCCTCGACTTTAGGGGGCAACGGCTTAAGATTAGCTCAATGGGCTTTAGAATAAAGAGACAAGACAGAAAAATAGGACAAAGAGTCTCGAGGTCAGCCATCGAGATGTATATAATCACAACGGGTGATAACAATACAACCAGCACTCGCATACAAAGACCGTGGCATCTTGTCTGTCCAGCTTATTTCGGCAATTGTTCCTAAAGATGAAATCCGACGGACGACTTGAAACCCACGTAAAAACATGCACAACTCAGTAAAAGTGTGATATCTCCTATATCTTGATTTCAAATAGGGAACCATGGTCCTTGCAACCCAAGGCACATGACATGGGCGGAGTTGAAAGGAGGTAATCTAAGAACAAAGAGTACCCACACCCATGTAGCAAACATGAGTACATGGCTGTTATCGGGAAAGTCAGCGGTTGTGGTGAATATTAGAACCCTAAAAATGGATGTGACAAAGCAAGCCACAATGACCACAAACGAGGAAACACAAAGGTAGACTCGGCGAGGTGGTTCTTTGATAGCGAACTCATTGAGTCCAGATTTTAAAAATAGAACCAACGAATTTGAAACCAGTAGTTGATCCTCAAAAAGGTAGGTAAAGAGCTATGTACCCGGAAAAATCTTGCTGACTACCAGGACAGGGATGTGTTGGTCTATAGTTCTCATCCAATAGAGTCGACGTGTAAAGACGGGCAAACACACATTTTTGCAAAGCTCCCAGATAGAGTTTTTACCATCCTTTTAGCCCTACATGATCTACGTAAACTCTGACCCGAAATGAACCTTTAGATCATTTATTCATATTCATGTAGCTATGCTAGACAAGCCCTCAAACCCGAAAGCAAAAAAACTCCACTGATCATTTTGAAGTATACAGGAAACTTGCGTAGCTCGTGCCACTAGACTTGAAGTAAAATGGTGCCAGCACCGAAATTACTGTCCGGGCAGGGAACCGAGACCCTTCTTCTCGCCGAGAGTCTTGGGCTCGTGGCCGCCCTTGCCGCTGCTGTGGCCGGGCGCGCCGGTACCGCTGTAGACTTCGCGGTCGGAACCGGTCTCTTCAGGCATGGGGGCGACCTTGCGGTCGAGAGGGCCGTCCTGCTGAGGTGTTAGATATGGGTTTTCCGATGGGCAAATTTTGGGTAAAGTTGCACGTACATCAGCACCGACACCGTGGGCCTTGTTGGGGCCGGTCTCGATGGCGTTGTCGCTCTGGGGGATCCCGTTGTCGTAATCGGCACCGCGAGGCATTGTGAAGGTTTTGTAGGTGGTTGGGGGAGATAGAGGAGATAAGAGATGATTATATAAAGTTGGACTGTGTCAATTGTTAGATGAATTCCCGGAGCGCATGAGATGAATCGAGACCAGATTGCGTACCTTTTGAAGTTCTTGACTTGATTGATGGATGGCAAAGAAATTAGTGGTTATGGGCGCCTTTAATACCTCGATCGAAGAGTCTCTAGATCTTGACCGGATCCGTGACAGCATCATGAAGTCATCCCCCCACAATGACTTCATCAACGAATGGGCTGCGGCCTTGAGTTGATCCATTGAAATGACGCTAGTAGAGGGTCCATGTGGAAATTAAATGACATAGAGAGATGGAAATAAGCATGTTCTAGAAAAAGTAGATGGTGTTCTGCGTCGATTTTTATTGGTGGTGGTGGTGGTGGTGGTGCTGGGCACACGACCAACAATTCTGTAACAATGAAACGCGCAAAAATCAACATCCTCTACAGGCGAACCTAGATCAATCTAAAATTAAATAAATTAGTTAAACCGCACGGGACGCTTTTACAATAGCCTACGATTCCGTGCAGCTTGACCTGATGCGAGGGTATGAGGTACGAGTCGCAAGCTGTCGGCCCTGACGAACACACCCCGGTCCCAGCTCGGACGGGGGGTTAGGGCTCTAGACATCTTTTTTGATTGCGAGCGGGCACCTCTTGACCACTCTTTGCCCTCTCGATCGACCAACTCAATCAAAGACTCCATGGTCTGAATCTTTAACGAGGGAAGGTATCCGCTCAAGATGCTCGTTCCTGTGATCTCGATTCTGTCAGGATTGAGGGCTGGGCTATCATTTCTTCGCGATGGGCGTTGAGTGTGAGAAATTTGGGGTGTAGTGAGAACTGGTTCCGATGTCTGACATCTCATATGAACTGAGAAAGTGGGACGTCCTGAAGACGTAGACCGCCCACTATGACCTGAAGCGGGAGAGAAGCCGCGAGGCATTCTTTCGGGCTCAGATAGAGGACAGAGAACATCTCTGGTCATATTAGTCACCTGGCCCTCCAACGACATGGATGACCCGCTGGGATAAAGATACGTACTCATGGCGTGTTCCAGAGAGATTTGAGGATGTTTGACGAAGAAGAGACTAGGCAGAGAGACGAGGGCAGGGATGGAGAAGATGGAAGAGGCAGAAGAGTCAGAAGATGCGGGAGAGGTGGAAGAGATACTTGGATCAGGATTCACCACTATGAGAGAACCCGTGTTTCCCATGAAGGCAGCAGAGGCCGCCGAGGCCGCAGAGAGGCTTGGGCTGGAACTGGCCATACTGAGAACACCCGAGTCATAATTCTGAGTCTCAAGTTCTATGTTCCTGTTTTCCCTGAAGGCGTCCATGGTGGGCATCAGGACGGACGCACAGTCGCAAGGGATAGAGGGGGTAATAGAAAAAGATGATACGGATATAGTTCTCCGAGACAAAGGAATCGTAGAGCCAGAGGACCAGGATGATGTTGTGGAGTCAGAGGTCTGTATGCTACTCCATAGCTTTCGAAACAGCCTTCGTGACGCCCGGCCCAGTCGCCGAACGAAACACGGCGCTGACATGCCACGGTAAGTGCCACTCAGTGACCGGGCGAGAGGCAACTGGAAAGACACCTACCCACTGCAGGTAGTAGGGGTGGTGATATTGGGTTCTTCGTGTCTGGTAGGGTAATGCACAGAGAGTACTACAGAAGCAAGACTCTCCATCATCGGGCGAGAGAAGCCGCGGTATTTATGCTCAGTGAACATGGCGGCCACCGTATCTTAAATTCGAGCTATCCATGTATGTTTCTTTGACAATGCCGTTGATCAATCCCGAGTAGCGTGAATCGTATCCGATATGATAAAGAGTCTTTGTATCCCGTGGGCGTCATTTCTTTTGACAAATCCAGTGAATGCGAGGCGTAAACGAGATGAGTTGTCACGTGACAGTGTCTTTGTCGTCGGCACAATTCAAGGAAGACCAGAGGTGGCCGTGGGTGGTACTATTCCGGGTATACGAGGTACCGGAGACGCGGGCGCAAAGACCACAAGGGCAGCGGTGGAGACATGCCCGATGACGTCATCAACAGCTTTCCCCAGAATCGAGCTCCGCCGAGAACGTCCATTCGTCGTGCTTGCTGCTGCAGTGGCGGACCAGGAAATCCCGACGAACTCAGAACTCAGGATCCGGATTGGAGGCATTGACTCTGATCGACGCCTCCACAGTACATAGAACCCCAAATGGCCGATCGAGGGAAGTCAGGGCGGCCAATTTCGGTTCGGTCACTCTCCGCACACCCTGGGACGCAAATAATCGGGACCCTGGAGTCAGAGGTCGAGGGAGTTTCTGATGTACCACAGTAGTGTATCTGGCGAGCGACTGACCGGGAACCGGTTCGGGATCCATTCGTAAACGAGGCTAACGGGGTCGGAGCCAGAACGTCGTACCGTGTTCCAACCCGGACAGCCGCCTCGGCCAGTCTCGGGAGAAAACTCGAATGCTAGGGGAAATATTGAATTTTGAGGAACGATTGCCACATCTTGCATGGGGACTCCGTAGATGTCTCTCGGTCTTCAAATACATGTGGGATTCCAATTGGCAATCCCCATCCAATCCTTGAAATAAAGTCCCAGCCTCCACCGGGGAAAATCAAGATCCCGCCCCCGCACAGACCGAGTCCGGAGCTGCCACCCCCGTGTCCAAGGTCCCAAGTCCCCGAGCTTGCCACTCCCCCTCTTTCGTTTGATTTTTCTTCAGAGCTTCATCTTCCCTGGTATTCACCTAGCTTGAGCTCCGTGACTGCTGCCATGGCCGACGAGAACGGCACCGAGCCCATCAAGCGCGATGTGCGCAACCACATGCTGTTCGAGGTGGCCACCGAGGTGGCCAACCGCGTTGGCGGCATCTACTCGGTGCTCAAGTCCAAAGCTCCCGTCACCACCGCCGAGTATGGCGAGCGCTATACGTTGATCGGCCCTCTCAACAAGGCTTCTGCCGCTGTCGAGGTTGAGGAGCTCACGCCCTCCAACCCCGCCATGCGCGAGACCATTCAGTCTATGCAATCGCGCGGCATCGAGATCCTCTACGGCCGCTGGCTGATTGAGGGGGCCCCGCGCGTGCTGCTGATCAACACTGGCACGGGCTACCGGTGGCTGGACGAGTGGAAGGGTGATCTGTGGAACACCTCCGGCATCCCGTCGCCGGCGGCCGATCATGAGACTAACGAGGCGATCATCTTTGGATACTTGGTGGCCTGGTTCTTGGGTGAGGTATGTTAATAGGCTCCCGACATCTGCTATGAGTATTGAAACCTTTGTTCTAACGACTATATAGTACATCGCCCATGAACGTCGCCGGGCTGTCGTCGCCCATTTCCATGAATGGCTGGCCGGTGTGGCTCTGCCCTTGACCAAGAAGCGGCATATGGACCTGACTACCATCTTCACCACGCACGCCACACTGCTGGGTCGTTATCTCTGCGCGGGATCCGTCGATTTCTACAACAACCTTCAATACTTTGATGTGGATGCCGAGGCCGGAAAGCGTGGTATTTACCACCGCTACTGCATTGAACGAGCCGCTGCTCACAGTTGCGATGTCTTTACCACGGTCTCGCACATTACTGCCTTTGAGAGCGAGCACTTGCTCAAGCGCAAGCCCGACGGCGTCCTGCCCAATGGTTTGAACGTGAAGAAGTTCTCCGCCATGCACGAGTTCCAGAACCTGCACTCGCAGGCCAAGGAGAAGATCAACGACTTTGTCCGCGGCCACTTCTACGGACACAACAACTTTGACCTGGACAACACCCTCTATCTTTTCACCGCTGGTCGGTACGAGTTCCGCAACAAGGGTGTTGACATGTTCATCGAGGGTCTGGCTCGTCTCAACCATCGTCTCAAGTCCGCCGGGTCCACCATGACTGTCGTTGCCTTTATCATTATGCCGGCTCAGACTTCATCCCTCACGGTCGAGGCCCTCAAGGGCCAGGCTGTGGTCAAGTCCCTCCGTGACACCATTGAGAACATCGAGAAGGGCATCGGCAAGCGCATGTACGAGCGTTGTCTCGAGTGGAAGGAGGGTGACAACATGCCCGACGAGAAGGATCTCATCACCAGTCAGGACCGAGTCCTGCTCCGTCGCCGCCTGTTCGCCATGAAACGACACGGCCTCCCGCCGATCGTCACCCACAACATGGTCAACGACCACGAGGATCCGATCTTGAATCAGCTCCGCCGTGTGGAACTCTTCAACAAGTCTTCCGATCGCGTGAAGGTGGTCTTCCATCCCGAGTTCCTCAACTCCTCCAACCCGGTGCTACCCTTGGATTACGATGACTTTGTCCGCGGAACCCATTTGGGAGTGTTCCCGTCCTATTATGAGCCGTGGGGATATACACCGGCCGAGTGCACGGTGATGGGTGTTCCCAGCATCACCACTAACCTGTCCGGTTTCGGTTGCTACATGGAGGAGCTGATCGAGAACTCCTCCGACTATGGTATCTACATTGTGGATCGTCGCACCAAGGGAGTGGACGACTCGGTCAACCAGTTGTCCGACTTCATGTATAACTTCACCGAGAAGAGCCGACGCCAGCGAATCAACCAGCGTAACCGGACGGAGCGCCTGAGCGATCTGCTCGACTGGAAGCGGATGGGCCTGGAATACGTGAAAGCCCGCCAGCTGGCCCTTCGGAGAGGTATGTTTCATCGTCTTTTCTCAACGCATTCGCTGATCTTGTATCACAGCCTATCCCTCCTCGTTTGACGGAACCGAGGACTATTTCAACATCATCGGTGGCACTGATCAGAAGCTTTCCCGGCCTCTGTCAGTTCCGGGCTCCCCCTCGGGATCGGTCTGGCATGATGACTCCGGGCGACTTTGCATCGCTCCAGGAGGGCCGCGAGGGACTGACCACCGAGGACTACATCGCTTGGAAGCTCCCGTAAGTTGACCTCTGCCTAGGGTTTTCTTTTTTTTTTTTTTTCAATGCTTACACATACAGTAGTGAGGAGGAAGAGCCAGATGACCACTTCTATCCACTTACCCTGCGACCTCGCAAGACGGCGGAGCGTCCCCAGTCCCCACTGGACAGCATAGCGATCAATGGGGTCCGCCAAGCGGAGGGCAGTAGTCCGAAGCAGGAGTGAGAGGCTGGAATCGGGAGAAGGTCGAAGCTGATTCATTGGTCCGCCGGGGCCCCTTTTGTTCTGCACTCGTTGTTTCTCTTTTTCCCCGGAGTGGATCTTCCCCTCCATAGCCTGACATCATGTTTGTAATATGTGTTCCCTTGGCTTGACTGCCCTTTATCTGTTGCCTGCATTTGGAGCCTATGTTGTTATACTGGAATTTGATTCAATTATTCGCACTTTACGTCCCCGGGTTGCAGTAGATTACTCCGAGATGAGAGAGTATGGATCAGCTCGGAAACATTTCGGTAGCTAGACCGGTTGGATTCGGAAGCAGGTGGGTTACCACCGAATAGAGTTGCGAGACAACACCAACCGCGCAGGTCGTTTTCGTCCCGGTGAGCCTTTTTCCCTTGTATGCGCGATGCAGTCATGATGAGCGAAACCCCGTGGATCCCGCGAGCTGCCCCGCCTCGGAGTATTTCTACCCCTCCATTGTTTCATTTCACTTCCCCTCCGCAAACACTTCTCTACTCAGTCACACCTCAACCACTCACCACTCCAATTTCTAGTCTACCATCGGTACGACACTCTATGGAGCCGCGCACGTCCTAGTTTCGATCCCCCGTGGGGGGTCCCAGGACTCTCGCTATGATGATCATCGCGGATCAAGGTATTTTTCATGGTATAACGGTCACTGCACACGCATGACAGGTGTTCGGTCAGACCAAGCTCCTCGGGGGTGAAATCTGGCCGTTCTGAGATTATACTGTCAAAACTTGATCTAGATAATTCTAGCGAAAGGACATGCGTGACTTTTGATTGTTCCCCCTTGCCCTCGTTCGTGACTTCGGTCTCGATTGAGGGCGCCCTTCTCTCTGGGATACTGACCGTTTTTTAAGTATCAACAGTTGAACTTTTTTTCCCGTCAAAATGGCCACTGACAAGATCACTTTCCTGACCAACTGGTATGGCTGACTGAAACAGAATCAATTGATAGAACACGGCTAAGTGAGGTTCGCAGGCACGCGACCCCGTACCACGCCCCCCTGTACCTCGCCCAGGCCCGTGGCTACTTCAAGGATGAAGGCCTCAAGGTGGCCCTGCTCGAGCCCAATGACCCCTCCGATGTGACCGAGATCATCGGCAGCGGCAAGGTCGACATGGGTTTTAAGGCTATGATTCACACCCTAGCCGTGCGTATTGTTCTTCTGCTATATGCGTGCCTTGTTCTAATAATTCCCAGGCCAAAGCCCGCAACTTCCCCGTCACCTCGATTGGCTCTCTGCTCGATGAGCCCTTCACCGGTGTCGTCTACCTGAAGTCCAGCGGTATCACCGAGGACTTCCGCAGCCTCAAGGGCAAGCGCATCGGCTACGTCGGCGAGTTCGGCAAGATCCAGATCGACGAGCTCACCAAGTACTACGGCATGACCGCCGACGACTACACTGCCGTCCGCTGCGGCATGAACGTGACCAAGGCCATCATCCGCGGTGACATCGACGCCGGTATCGGCCTCGAGAACGTGCAAATGGTCGAGCTGGAGGAGTGGCTGGCCGAGCAGGGCCGTCCCCGCGACGACGTTCAGATGCTCCGTATTGACCAGCTGGCCGAGCTGGGCTGCTG
The DNA here is from genome assembly GCF_028974065.1 of Penicillium cinerascens. NCBI lineage: Eukaryota > Fungi > Ascomycota > Eurotiomycetes > Eurotiales > Aspergillaceae > Penicillium > Penicillium cinerascens. The sequence goes on along the minus strand of NW_026695298.1, from coordinate 4,557,431 downwards.
CTGCTTCTGCTCGATCCTATACATCGCCAACGACTCTTTCCTGGCCGCCAACCAGGATAAGGTTCATAAGTTCATGCGTGCCGTCAAGCGTGCCACCGACGCCGTCATTGCCGACCCTAACGGTACCTATGAGGAATACATCGATGTGAAGCCCATCATGGGAACCCCCGTCAACCGCAAGATCTTCGAGCGCTCCTACGCCTACTTCAGCCGCGACCTGAAGAACGTCAAGCGTGACTGGGAGAAGGTTACCAACTATGGCAAGCGTCTCGGTATCCTCGATGCCAGCTTCGAGCCCAACTACGTTAACACCTACTTGTCCTGGACTCTGGATGCGGACTCTACTGATCCCACCGGTGACCAGAAGCGCATGGCTGCACTGCAGAAGGAGGTCGCTGCCAACGGTGGCTTCAAGCGTCTTGCCGTCGGAGCAACTGCTTAGTGGTGGAGTATAGGTCTATCTCTACACTCTTATCGGCTTCACTCGTTAGCCAGATGTTGATTAGCAGAATGAATGAAAGAAATAAAGCGCTCTTCGCTTGGTATTCAAGATGCAATCAAGTAGTCAAAGCTCCTTACGCCGTATATGCAATGTACAATGCTGAGCAGTCCTCACTTGTCCTCTTCCCGCGTCAAGAGAGGATCGTCTGCTCGCACCCCATACTCCAAATCACTCAGGTCATCCAGTTCATCCAGTTCCTCTCCAGAATTCACGGTCTGCCGTTGAGTGCCACCCACTTCATGGCCATCTTTGGCGAAAGACCGCCTCCAAGTACAGAAAGGTACATACTTCCACACAAGCAATGCACACAAAACGACAGCCGTAGCAGTCACAAATCCCATCCCGAACATCAGAGCAGGCGGGATATGCACTTTCATCTCATCCTCATCCTCCCCATCATAAACGGCAACCTCCAGTCCCAGTTTCTTCGGGTCATCCCAGTCCATCAACGGCGATGCACCAAGATATCCACCTGTCTTGTCAAGCCCGACAATACGTAACTTTCTGTACGGGCAATCCGGCGGGATATTGATCACAGTCTCAAACCCAGTCTTCGGAACAGCGAGTATGAAATCAAGCTCCACATCTTTCATCTCCTCCACATAAACAAAGCGCCGCACAGTCCCATTCTGCTGTGCGAATGCACCCTGCAACACCCAGGTCGCAACCTCCGTAGCTCCATTCCAGCTCACGGAAGCGTGCGTCTCAGCCAGTGCCACGTCGGGATTGGTAAGAGGCCGACCGACCCAGTCCTGCTTGAAAACGCGGTATGACATGATCTGCCCGGTGTAGAAGTCATATTCGGAACCGAAGTGTACTTCGCAGAGCACCTCGCCGTCGGAGGAAAACTCGGTCCATGCTGCATTGTATCCGTATCCAACGAGCACGTTGCCGTTGTCCAGAACCTGTACCGAGCCTTGGGACTGGCTGCTGATCGGAAGTCGGTTCCAGTACTCCTGTCGGAGGGAGGTGGTCATGTTGGTCTCGTCGATATCGATGAACAATCCACGGCTCGGGTTCTCCGGTGCGCCTTTTCCACGAGACGAGTTATCGAAGATGGTGATAGCTCGCGTAGTCTCGGTGTCGTAGTCCTTCTGGAAGCGAGCATGATGCTGCCAGCTGATATTTGACGCGGCACCCTCCGATAAATCCACGAAGGAATTGAGCTTCCCACCCAATTTCCAGATAATATCACCCGTCCGGCCATCAATATACGCCAGACAACTCATAAACCTCGACGAAATCAAGAAATTGCCCTTCTCGTCCTTATCGACACTATTGATATGGAAGAAGTCCCATGGCTGTTCTTTACTATCGCCATTCCCTTCACGCTCCCGGTCGACCTCTGCGAATGAGAAATGCTCCGAGGCGCGCCATTCGAAAAGCAGCTCGTTCGTCTCGACGTCCACTTCCTGAATGATCCCATCCCAGATCCACCCGTCTTCTAATCCGCCTACTTCGCGCAAGTCGGCGGGGGTGATCGCGTAAGCAACAAAGAGGGCCGTGTCGTTGAGCGTGATCTGGAACTCGTGCATGTCAAAGTCCAGACCGTTCACGCCGGTGATTTTGTATACTTCTTCGTAGTGGGAGTTGAGCTAAAATTTCAGCACTGCATACATCAAAAGCAGAAAACCCAAAGCGGAGCAAGCTTTATACAGTACTTGCAGGACATTGAAACTCACCATATAACCCACACCTACAGGATGGGCTCCGTCAACTTGGGTCCCCGTCCAGTACGTCAAGTACTTCTCGCCCTTATAGGTATAAACATTGACATTGAACGTAACCAAATACTCATACTCTTTGAACCAAACAAGATGGCCCTCCGAGTCCAGAATCATCGGCCCGGCGTTGCGCACCGCCGGACCACGCGGCGCGAGAAGAGTATACCCATTACTGCACGCCACACTGCGCTGCCAATAATTCAGAATCGGACCCCGAATCCCCTTCGACGCGTACCGCTGCAGGGGAAACGGCCCGTCAAAGCCGCTCCCATACCTCTGGCTGCGCCAGTAACTGTCCTTGTCTGCTCGAGCGTATAGTATCAGTGCTAGGCACGCTGCTATCCGTACAAGGAGAGACAGGGCCATCGTGCGACGGTGAAGGAGGAATCATAGCGGGCCGAGAAAAGCTTGGTTATCGGCTGGGCCTTAGTATGTATTACTTTGCGATTTGCAATGAGTCCACGCGGCTGGTTCCTTGGGCGGGACCTGACAATTGGGTCCGACACCCGGCAGCGCCGCACAATAAGGGGGTGGAGACTTGTCTTTTCCACCCTCGTTTCTGGCATTGAGTGGAGGGTTTTTCGGTTAGAGATTCGAATTCAGAATCTGAATTTCCACGTGGATATCGCCGTTGCTTCATTGGCTCTGGTGATCTCTCTCTCTGTGGTTGTTGGGGCTGCTTTCCACGTCTGGAGGGGTGTTTTATTCCGCGTCATCGGGGATTACGCGGTCTGCGGTCGGATGTGGTGGCTGATACCTCCGGTAAAAATACGCCGGAGGATTGACCTGTTGAATCGGGCACTTATCCTCGGCATCCTCTGTGTAATTGGAGGGCCATTTCAGTGCCCCGAGTCTGTTGATCCTGCACTTGCATACTTCGTTTAGCTATCCGAGAGCCAAGCCTCAGCCATTGTAATACCTGCCGCTTGACCCAACCTCGCAGGCGTCCGAATTGAATCTAGTGCCCGGAGTCTGATGTTTGGGCGCATTGACTTGAATGCGAGGTAAAAGTATGAGTCTACATGTACTCAAGAAATCGAACTGATAATGCTAAATGTGTATTATTTACAGGATGATCGAACTGAAACCTGCATCGCATCGTCACGCATCAATCGAAGCGCCGGGTATCAAGTATTTTCGGTTATGCCCAATGCGCCAAGTCCGGTTCGTCTATTTGGTCCGCTTGTAGATCTTGCCGAGGAAGGCCTCGAAGACCTCCTTCTTGAGACCCTTGGACTCGTCCACGGCCGCAATCTTGGACCGCAGCTCGCCCACAACCTTCTCCTCGTACTCCTTGTACAGCTTCTCCAGCTCCAGCTCATGGAAGATCTTCTTCACCTTGGCCTCCTGCTCCTTGTCCTTGCGGCCGTAGGCAGCGTCCAGCACCTGGCGCTGCTCGGGAGTGCAGCGCTGAATGGCTTGGTTGACCAACCACGAGCACTTGTTGTCCTGGATATCGGTGCCGATCTTGCCGATGACCGAAGGGTCACCGAAGTTGTCCAGGTAGTCATCCTGGATCTGGAAGTACTGGCCCAGAGGGATCAGGATGTCGTGGGCCTGCTTGAGGTTCTCCTCGGTGGCCACCTGCAGGTAGTGCATGGCCAAAGCCACAGGAAGGTAGAAGCTGTAGTACGCTGTCTTGTAGGTGACGATGAACATGTACTTCTCCATGGAGAAGTTGTCCAGGTTGACATTGTCCTCGGGGGCGGTGATCAGATCGCAGAGCTGACCCAGCTCGGTTTGCCAGGTGACCTCGTGGAAGAGCTCAACGATGTCGATGTAAGCGGGATGCGAGCGGAAGCGCTGCTTCAGGATGAGGTAGATGGCCCCCTCCAGCATGAAGGCGTCGTTGATGGCGATCAGACCAACACCCTCGTTACGGTACCAGCAGGGCAGGCCACGACGGGTAATGGAACTGTCCATAAGATCATCGCTGACCAGGAAGAAGGCCTGGAGCAGCTCGGTGAGCCAGCCCAGGATGCTCAAGTGCTCGAATTGCTCGTCGGTCAGGGGCTTCTTCAGGAGGGCGAGAGCGGTGTCGGGGACGGAGAGGCCACGGTTGAGCTTTCCACCGGGGACATTGGTGTTCAGAGACTATAGTTTCGAAGGGTTAGCTGGCGTCCACGATTGAGCGTTGTGCCGTTCCTCAAAAGGAGGGGCACTCACCTTTTCGAACCACTCGAGGGCATTGGCGGGGAGGTTGTACTTCTTCGCGTGGGCCAGGATATCCTGGGCCAGCGAGGGGAAGATGGCCTCAAAGTCGGCACGCTTGGTAGTGGAAGCCATAATGACGCGATTGGTAAAAGCAAATGTGAAGACAAAGACCAAAAGTCCCCTTAACACAATCGATAAATTGACTTCCCCCGCGGAGGGTCCACTTGGCGTGTTTGTTGTGTTTGCGGTGTTGACATGCAGTTGCTCCGCGCCGCCATTTCTTGTCGTTGCTTCTCGTGAGAATTGCGTTGCATATTTCCAGATATTCGACCGAGAGTGGCCTCTGTGCTTATATCCCGGCTTGACATTTGCTATCTCTGTGTTGAACGTTCTCGCCCACCACCCGTCGCGTTACTAACGCGCCGAGCTCGAGAATTCATTGCGGTCCGAACTTCCAGTGTTGATTGAGCCGGCGACCTGCTTTCTGGGATACGAGCACAATATCTATGGTCAACTACTGGCAATAATTGTCTCGCATACCGGTTGCCTGCTGGCCAATATCTGCGTGCGCAGCGCTCCAGATAGCCCAGCATGGAGTTCACCGAAGATACTATCCAGGATCTCAAGTACCGCTTTGAAGATGCAGCCATAAAGTGCTCAGAGCGATGTCTCTATCAATCAGCTAAATGGTATGGCGAGCCAGTCGTGAATACCTATGCGCAAGAACTGACGTTTCGTGCATTACCCAGGGCAGCAGAGATGTTGGATTCTCTCCTACCGGTCGAGCGCGAAGACACCGATCCGGATTCCTCGATGGACACAGCGGACACAAACCCCGCCGTAAACCCGTACTTGCGCGTGAAGGACCCCTCGGAGGCTGCGCTCGAGACCCAAGAAGCTCACAAGTACCTCTTGGCCAAATCTTACTTTGATACCCGCGAATATGACCGATGCGCAGCGGTATTTCTGCCTCCGAAAGCACCCCTCGTTCCACTTTCCATGAAATCGCCCAATTCCAAGCCGAAGCAGCCTCGAACAACTCCTATGAAAGCAAAGGACAAAGCCTCTCCGTTCCAAGGATCCAAAGGCCACGCCGCGAGCAACCCGTACCCTAAAATCAGCCAAAAATCACTGTTCCTTGCTCTGTACGCGAAATATCTTGCTGGAGAGAAACGCAAGGACGAGGAAACCGAGATGGTGCTGGGTCCTGCGGATGGCGGAATGGCGGTCAACAGAGAATTGTCAGATCTCGCGCGTGGTTTGGAGGGGTGGTTAGCAGAACGAACTGCCAAAGGACTAGAAGAGCAAAGCCAAGGCTGGCTGGAGTATCTCTATGCTGTCGTGCTGCTGAAGGGCCGGAACGAGGACCTGGCCAAGACATGGCTCATCCGAAGTGTGCACCAGAACCCGTTCCACTGGGGTGCATGGCAGGAGTTGAATGATTTGCTGGGAAATACCGAAGATGTAAGATACTCGACCGATGTTCTGCAAAATTTGCAAGTGCTAACATGGTATTAGTTGAACCAAATCCTGCCTCATCTGCCGGAGAACGTGATGACCCTAATCTTCCACGTCTACTGCAGTCAGGAGCTATATCAAGCAACGAACGCGACAGACAAAGCCCTCAATGAGCTCGAATCCCTTTTCCCCACCAGTTCATTTTTACAGACCCAGCGAGCGTTGCTCTACTACCACAACAAAGGTTAGCCTCTTTGCCTCACGTTCCCACTTCCAGTACTGACAGACAGCAGAATTCGACGAGGCGTCCCAAATCTTTACTCAAATCTTAACTACATCACCGCACCGACTCGACAGTCTCGATCACTTCTCGAACATCCTATATGTGATGGGCGAACGGCCCAAACTCGCCTTTATTGCCCAAGTAGCAACCGCCACTGACAAATTCCGGCCCGAAACGTGCTGTGTCGTCGGCAACTACTACTCCTTGAAATCCGAGCATGAAAAGGCGGTCATGTACTTCCGCCGTGCTCTGACCTTGGATCGCAACTTCTTGTCTGCCTGGACACTGATGGGCCACGAATATATTGAAATGAAAAACACTCACACCGCCATCGAGTCCTATCGCCGTGCCGTCGATGTCAATCGCAAGGACTACCGAGCCTGGTATGGTCTCGGTCAAGCCTATGAGGTTCTCGACATGGCCTTTTATGCCCTTTTCTACTATCAACGTGCTGCAGCTCTTCAGCCTTACGACCCTAAGATGTGGCAGGCCGTCGGGTCATGCTACGCGAAGATGGGCCGAATCGAGCAGAGTATCCAGGCGCTGAAGCGTGCCCTGGTTGCGGGCTCTTACTACGCAGATGACGGCGCCCCCAGCTCAAGCCCCGGCTCTAACACCCGCAAGATCCTCGACCCGGAAACCCTGCACCAGATCGCGACTCTTTACGAGCGTTTAGGCGACGAGGACGAGGCCTCCGCATACATGGAATTGACCCTCCAACAAGAAACCGGCGGTGCACCTGTCCACGAGGAGGAAGGCTCTGACGAGGATGAGTACTCGTCTGCTTCCGATAATGTCGCTCACAGTGATGTCGAAGATGAAGGCTCCGGGGATGATGGTGGTGACATAAACTCTCGTGGACATCGCCGCAAGCCGCGCCCTAGGACGTCATCCTTTGGCATGCAGCACGATGACTCAACTGCTAGCGATGCCTGGCACCATGGTACAGGACCGACGGCCACCACATCCAAGGCACGCCTGTGGTTGGCACAGTTTGCCTTGCGGAATGGGGACTTGGAGCGCGCAGATCATCTCGCGGGAGAATTGTGTCAGGACGGAATGGAAGTGGAGGAAGCCAAGGCGTTGATGAGAGATATCCGTGCTAGGAGGGAAGATGCGGACTAGTCTCGTCTTGCTGGTATCTCACTGTCATGATAGCGCGGCGTTTACTTTTCTACACGGTTACTAGTAATTACGGTATTTGCATGGTTGGTGCTAGAACAGTTTCTCGGTCATGATTCATTCATTAAGTGGGTAACATTACTTATCGACGTGGAGGAGCGGGTTGATGGACCTGTACTCGCCCAAAGCCAGAATTTCATTTGGATCAAAGCTCACGGCAACAGGCGGGATTTTTCCTGGCTCGGAGCTCTTGTAGCGAGTATCCAATTGAGCGTGACAGCGAATAGATTGACCAACTTCTCTGCTCGAATCTGGACCCAAATCCCAGTGTAGACAAGCGTAGTAGTACTTTTGACCAAGATCCACCCAAGTTGCGCGCAGGCAAAACTGCAAATCCTCGTGGTGCACGTCTTCTTTTACAATACCGGAATCCAGAAAGAATATTCTTCCTGATGGTAGACAGGATTGTCTGGCTCTGAAACCCCGAACGGCTAGGGCGATCTGATGGATCTCTTGACCAAGAGACGATACACGAGGGTTGACAAGTGCGATACCAAAAGCTATGCCCTTGGAGACGGCTTTGGGGTTAGATTGCCGAAGAGAAGTTCTTGACTCGGTGGAGCCTAGGGCTTGGAGGAATTTGTCAAGGCCAGCGGACCCTTTTGGTTTGGGTCGGAGATTGGAAGGAGTATCTGACATGTAGACGGGGATGGTTGTCAGAGGGGGAGCGAGGCTCATCTTCGTTGGAAGATGCAGCCATGGGATGTGAACGTGGGGCATGTGCGTGGTGTGTAGAGACGATTCTTGATATCTGTGAATTGGATGAAATAGTCGGCATCGCTTTCATTGGCACTTTGCTTAGCGAAAATTTGCCGGATTTATTGAGTGTTTGAGCAAGGGTGTTGGCTCCTGTCTGGCTACAGGATCGGCGACGTGACAAGTTCTCGTTTTCAGCCAGGACGCCATCATTCTGAGGACTCTGAAGCTTCTCCGGGAAAGAGGTCTCATCGATGTACACGGCAGAAGCAGCTCCACTGTTGTGCTGTGGGCCACGGCCGGTGGATCGAGTTTGGTGTGCATGTCCTTCATTTCGAAGCGAATAGAAGGAGTCCTCATCATCATGAGATGTAACCGATGATCCATCCGCCTCCGAATCCGCATTTGGTTCAACACTGGAGCTTCTTGAAGATGGACTCCGCGATCTTTGCACAATATACTGGTTGAGTCCATTGCCAGCCTTCAATCGTTTGCGCCACTCGTCTCTTTCTTTGAAAATATCATCCACTGGTATAGACCGAGCCTCTTCTGCGGAAAGTTGGAGCTCTCGATGAGAGGCTGCATCTTGAAATGTTCTGTCGGTGTGGACTTTCAGGATACGAGGAAATCGCAGGGTGAAGTATCGAGCATTGGACGGCTTTCCAAACCCGCTGCCCATCATCTCCACCACAAATGGCTTCTTGAAAAGGTTGGATGCTCGAGGAAGATTGGCATGCCCATATTCAAGGTCAAATCCCTGGAAATCTTCGGGGTCGCACGCGTGAAACTCTCCGATTTGGTTGAGATATTGAAGGATGTCTCGGTGCATGCAGTGATGGTTGACAACGTCGATCACTTTGAATCGAGGTACAGCCGCGGACAGCTCGACGTCGTCCTTGTTTAGAAGACATCCAACTAAAAGGTGTGTCCACCGCAAGCTTTTAAAGGAAGCTGCAGCATCATGAGCATCATAATACCCACCAATTAAAGCGAGGTCGACAGTGTCTCCCAGGCCGGGGATGTAATCTTTCTTAAGCTTGATCCACCGACCAAATGCCATGTCCACGCCGGCAGAATACATAGGGAAATACGGCTCGTCGCAAGCCTTCAGGACATATCCCTCCCATCTCTGAGCGATTGCGTTGGCAAAGCTGACCTCTAATCGATCTCGGCTGTCGGGCCGACTGAAATCTAGGATTTCCTGCTCAGCGATGGCGGCTCGTCCAGGGATTGTATGGACTACATCTTGGAGTAGTCGTCTTCTTTGCCGATAGGGCGCCCTCAAGCAGACATCATTGTCAAACAAAAGAATATCAAAGAAAACGATCATCAGATGTTCATAAGGCTGGGGCCTGTTCAGGTTAGCATATGTGATGGCATTTGTACTCCATGTAGACATACGGAGAGTCGCTGTCAATCCCAATAAACGTGCCTGATCGAGGAAGGAATTTTCGAAGTTTATGGAAGTCTGCCACTCCATTCTGTTTTTCACTCCACACAAGCAGTTCTCCTTCAAGAATGCAGTGGCGCGCGAACTTGCATTTGGCGGTTTCCATTTGAAGGGATTCCTCTACAGTTGGAATTATGCCAAACCTGTCCGCTGTCGAGTCCTTGCCGCTTTTGGAGAAGATTTGTACTGGGTTTTGCTTGTTCGTGAGGTCGATGTGAACCTGGCAATATTCCCCGTCATATTTCCGTTCGATGCTCATACGACGACGCTTTGCCATCTGGTGGCAATCTTTGATACTGCGAGCTTTGAAATATTCCGGTCGTCCGATTTTAACTCCGGGGCGTGGCTGCAGATGTTCAAGGGCAATCGAGCACAAGTTGGCGGCAAGTCGGGGATCTGGACGAGATGGAAAATGGTTCATCGGCTCTGAAGAAAGTATTTGTAAAGCACCCTCGAACGTGTCTTGGAATTGGAGGAGATATGGAAGCAAAAAGTGGAACCGATCTAGAGTATACTTCTGCGGAAGCACGACGGGGTAGCTCTTCAAGATCATACGAGTAAGCCACTTAGCATCACGGCTACTCAGTCGACGATATAAAGGTGATAGAGCACCTTCCACGTCCACGGCAGTCTTCTGACGACGAACTTGAGGACCCGAAAAGCGGCATCGGGATGCAATCATGCCCAGGGCCAGGTCGATTTCTTCTACTGTCACTTCTCGGCTCTGGGGGACGTCGTTTTCGGCCTGCCGCATGACATTCTCCACGCATTGTCCGAGATCAGGGCCTCCAGACTTGCGCCATTGGTCTAGCTCTGCCAAACGGGATGATCCCAGACCCAAACAGCGGGCGATGACTCTAGCTAGCGAGGTAGCCTGCAGCCAGTATACCCGGTCTATGCGTCTCTCGGGAAACATGCACGATAATAGTGCCAGCCTGTCTGTGTCTGCATGATGAATGTGTCGGTCATGTCGAGCAAACCACTGCCCGATAGTTCGTATGTCTACTGTATCCTTCTTGACAGCAGTGGCCCGGGCCACTGTGTTGTCTTCGAGGCTGGACAAAAGATCGCACAGGAAGGTAAATTTGAATCCCATGGGGCATGAAGGCACCAACAACACTTCACACCTGGAAGAACAACATGGAACACAAGGAAAGTGGAAGCGGGACGCGCAAATTCGCGAGTGGACCGCATCCACGGAACACGAAAGCACGTGACTACGACCTATACAGAACAAAAGGAGGTATATCGCAAACATACTTCAGGTATATTGGTCTATCTGTATAGACATCCATGGTATTCGCCAAACTCCGAGCTTTTAATAATAACACACCATCCCCACCCAAAACCAGCGAAAGAAGGGACGGGAAAATGCAGGACCCGTTGCGATTAGAGAATGCCCTGCTTTTGAAGACTGCGAGTTGTTAGTATCTGCACCATGCAATGAATAGAAATGAAGGAATACTGACTCAAGATAGATCCTCTCTGGCATAACGTTGCCCTCGGCATCCTCCATCTGCACAACGTTGTCGCGGGCATCCCGCTCCTTCTTGCGTTCGGCTTCCAACGAGTTCCAAAGCTGTATGGCCTGGTCAATGCTAGTGATCTCGCGGAAGAGGTTGGTGTTTGCTGTGATGCCCAGGCACTTCAACCCGTGAATGTGTGTAGCTTCAGAGAAATGCTTATCGAATGCCCGACGACCCATGTAGGTGTGGTTACCGCAGATCTCACACTGATACTCGACTCCAAGACCATGGAGCTTGTAGAGCCAGTATGGGATGGGCTTGCCATCCCAGGCCAAAGGCAACTTCAACGGATTGTAGATCTTGTCCTCGTCATCATCGTCGTCGGAATGCTCTCCTGCCTGGCCTTCCGCAAAACTCTCGGGCTCGGCCATCAAGGCCTCAAGTTCCATTTGGCGTTCACGTTCCGTCATTCCCTGTCTCCGCTCCACGTTGGTCCTGGTGGCTTGTCGATGGTCTTTGAGCGTCTTCGCCAAGCATCGTACGCGGTGCTCACGTTCAGCAACAGCACGCTCCTTCAAGCTGTAAGATGAGCCATTGCTCATTGACCCTGAGGGCTTCTCGCCCGAAGCGCCCGAGGCTTTGCGAGCCTCCGCAGCTCGAATATGTTTCTTGCCCGTCAAGTGATTCCGGTAGACGTTCTCGTTCTTGAACTCCCTCTCGCAATCTGGGCACCATATTCCTTCGCCTGTCCCTTCAGTTTTAGGGTCAGAGGCTCCGTTCTCAACCTTTTCTTCCGTCCAGCCGGGAACCTCCTTCGCCGCCCACTGTTTGTCGAATTCCTCATCGAAGCTCCCAAATAACTTGTCCAGGTCTTCCAGGGGTCGAGCTCGCCTGATAAAGCTTTCCAGGTAGGTGGCGAGCTCGCCCACATAGCGGAAATATTTGTCGGAAAGCTTGTCTTTCCGTTTAATCATCATGGCCGGGGGAGTGAAAACGTCGAAGATATCAAGATATTGGATATAATTCAACCGCTTCACGCTGGGCAGGTTCAGGTAATCTTCGTGAATCGTGGTCAAGTCGAAGTACTGTCCGAAACCTTCCTCACCAGTGAACATGTTGTCGATTTGCATGCCGTACACCTCGCCTTCGCCGGGCTGTCGGCGCTTGTATGCCCGCTCGAGGTTGTCGACAGGTTGGTTCGGGTACCGCTTGTGGAAACCCTTGATGTCATCAAGCTGTTTGTAGAATTCTTCAAACTGATCTCCCGTCGCAATCGACTGCACTTCCTTCTCGCGTAGTCCGTCCGCATCCTTGTAGATCTCCAGTAACCTCTTGGACTGTTCCTCGATTCGGTCCAGGAGTTTCGCAAGCTCATGGTCGCGAGCAAGTTCTTCGCGGATCTATCAAAAAGTAATAGTCAGCATGCGAGACCAGCCATAAGATACCACGGACGAAGCAACTTACGTTTCGCGGTTTCTCCGCCACGCGATCAGCAACGGCTTGCTCCAACCTCTCGAGGTCTTCATGGAGGAATCGTTGGTCCTCGATCAACATATTGAGTGTGCGACCGTATTCCGGCTTACCTCTGACCAGTTCAGAGAAAATGTGGCTGGAGACTGCGGTGACCGTTGAGAAGAGAATTGGATTTGCGGGTTTGAGCTGCAGCTTTGCGGACGGTCACGTGCCGGTGCCACTTCCATCGCAAAAAGTCGATTTGAACTCTCACTTACAGACAGCGACAACTGTCAACTCCGATCAAATAAACAGATCCCTTCCTTGCAGTCAGCTGAATACTTCCTCCTTTCATCATGGCGGACGGAATCGACAGACGTGCTGAAGGTATGCGCCTCGAGTCCGACTAAAACAAGACCCTGCTAACAGGAACGCAGAGCGAATGGAGTTCAGCACCTCCAAGGAGGTTACGGTGGCCCCGACCTTCGAGGACATGCACCTGAAGGAGAGCCTTCTCCGCGGTATCTACGCCTACGGTTACGAGTCCCCCTCGGCTGTCCAGTCGCGTGCCATTGTTCAGATCTGCAAAGGTCGCGATACCATTGCGCAAGCCCAGTCTGGTACTGGTAAAACTGCTACATTCGCGATCAGTACCCTGCAGGTTATTGACACCGTCGTGCGCGAGACCCAAGGTACATACCCCTGTGGATTTGACTGGTGCAGAACGTGGTGCTAACGAGTGTTTCTTTTGCGATAGCTTTGGTCCTGTCTCCTACCCGTGAACTTGCAACCCAGATTCAGTCCGTTGTCATGGCTCTCGGCGACTACATGAACGTCCAATGCCACGCATGCATTGGTGGTACCAACATTGGCGAGGATATCCGCAAGCTCGATTACGGCCAGCACGTCGTGTCTGGAACCCCCGGCCGTGTCGCTGATATGATCCGGCGCCGACACCTGCGTACCCGTCACATTAAGATGCTCGTCCTCGATGAGGCAGACGAGCTTCTCAACCGCGGTTTCCGCGAGCAGATCTACGATGTTTACCGCTACCTTCCGCCGGCGACGCAGGTTGTGGTTGTTTCGGCCACTCTCCCTTACGATGTGCTGGATATGACGACCAAATTTATGACAGACCCCGTGCGCGTCCTGGTCAAGCGTGATGAGTTGACTCTGGAGGGTATCAAGCAGTACTTCATCGCTGTTGAAAAGGAGGAATGGAAGTTCGACACACTCTGCGATCTCTACGACACTTTGACTATCACTCAGGCCGTGATCTTCTGCAACACCCGCCGAAAGGTCGACTGGCTGACCGACAAGATGCGCGAGGCCAACTTTACCGTTTCCAGCATGCACGGCGAGATGCCCCAGAAAGAGCGCGACAGCATTATGCAGGACTTCCGTCAGGGCAATTCCCGTGTCCTCATCTCCACCGATGTGTGGGCCCGTGGTATCGATGTCCAGCAGGTGTCGCTTGTGATCAACTACGATCTGCCTACAAACCGTGAGAACTACATCCACCGCATCGGTCGATCCGGTCGTTTCGGCCGCAAGGGTGTGGCTATCAACTTTGTTACCAGCGATGATGTCCGTATTCTGCGGGATATCGAGCTGTACTACTCGACCCAGATTGACGAGATGCCCATGAATGGTGAGTTCAAGTTCCAAGTATCATTCCAGGCTTTTATGCTAATCAGTACATTCCACAGTTGCCGATCTTCTTTCATAAATGCAGTGACCTTGATTCAACAAGAGTTTAGTGCTTGCTTTTTCACCAACCAAAATGAATTGATGTGCCCTCGAGGGGTACATCACGCCCATTTGCGTCCATCGGCAATTTTGCAAATGTAAATGACGAAATTTCAGTCAAGGATGACTGAGAAGGCCGGTTCTAGCGTGGAGGAAAGGGAAAACAATATGATTCAGTGAGTATGCACTGTTTCCATCTGGACCTTGGTTTTTGTCACTGACCAGCTCCTAGTCCAAGATTGGCAGACAAGGTGACCACCCCGTAAAAGGTGCACTTGTGATTTATGTTTCTTTTTTTTTTTTTGCTGGGATTTCTAGTTTACCCCGGATGTTATTGGGAGTTACGAATGGCGGAATCAAATTATTTACTCTCATTTTGTTCGCGACGTACCTTCAACGCAGTAGACGACGAGGTCCTTGTCTCATGGGTGATACAAACTCAACTACGAGGTCACTGTAGGGGAAAATAATTACAAAAGAAAACGCCAGCGCATTTCCTGTATTGATTGAGATGCTACAAAACTGCTTCCGGGAGGATCTGTGTATATGTGGGATGGCAAGGGATCGTGAGCGGAGTCGAGTATGGAGGAAGAAGAGCCTACGCATGGAATCAAAGAAAGAAATGGGGAAAAGCACAGGTTTATCGTCTTTCCAGAAGCTCCTAGTATGATTGCCTTGACCGTGGTACGAACATTGCCTGTTAATGAAAACGCCAGCGGTAGAAATGGGAGAGGAAACGCCTGTTGAATAGAAGCTTGATATGGAAACATTCTTGTTATGCTTGCGCGGCGTTGTCTATCACCGATCGGTATCAGAATGCTGACGTGGTTCTCAATGCGCTGGTTCGTGGGAATCCGTTGGATGAGACGCCGCGCTGTTGACTTGGGCCTCCTGTCGGGCGAGGTCGGTTGTTTTCGCCGGTCCAGCTGATAGATCATTAGAGATGCCTCGAGTAGTAAATAGGGAGGAAGAAGACTTACATGCGCACGGCGCAGTCATCGCCTGCTGAGGCAAACATTGATGGGTTTGTCGGGTTCCATGATATTGAGTTGACACAACCCGAGATATGCCCTTCGAGAGTCTCCACGAGGTTACCATTTTCCTTGTGCCAGATATAGATTCGGGAATCTGAAAATCGTTAGTACGCGACGTCCAAACCCAAGATATGTGGAGTTCTCACCTTCACTGCCGCTGACGACAAAGTTCTCAGCTGCCCCGCCAAACGTACTTCGGATAACAAACTCGCCCTGCTTCTGACCCGTGAAACACCGTACTACAGAAGCTGTCTCCATGTCAACGAGTTGTATCTGTCCCTCTGCCAGATTCACGAGCATGTGCTTTGAGTCCCGGCTAATAGCAACTGATGTGGGTTTGCTGGGAAGCGAAAGGCAGTAGTCTTCCTCGTATGTACGGAAATCGAATACGTGGATCTTTGCTTCCGTATCTGCTGCCACAAGTCGTCGTCCGTCTGGGCTGATAGCGCAATCTTGTACCCGGAATCCGCCTTTCCACATGTACAGCGACGGGCCGCGAATGCTCCAGTGACAGAGTTGTGAGCTTGAATCGAAAGAAGCCGTCACAAATGACTCGCCATCGGCAGCCCAGGCGGCGGCGGTTACAGGATCGCAATGGTGGTCGATGGTGAGGAGACAACGCCCATTCTAATAAAATCAGCATCAGAAGAGCGGTCTCAACGGTTAGATATTGCTTACCTCAACGTTCCATACCCGCGCCTTTTTATCTTGAGAGCAGGTGATCAGCTTCGTGTCGTCTGGACTCCAGCTAGCACATGCAACTCCCTGCCCGTGATCATTCAGACGGTGGAGTACTCTAAAATCACTGGTGTCGTATATGAGCACGGTGTGGTCCTTGCCTGCAGTGACCAGCTTCGTGCCATCGTGAGAAAACTCGCAGTACCAGACTTCGTCCGAGTGCTGGTTGAGATCGTGGGTGACTTGCAATGGGAAGTCGTTTCGGTCACACATGTGATCCGAGTAGAGTGATGGTGATTCAGCAGTGTTGTGGTACAAGCAGTTGTTGATCTGGCTCTGCTTCACATTCTCTAACAGGATTGCAAGTCGGTGCTGGGGTATCATGACAGAGGGGGAAATGGACTTGGAAAGATCCCCGAGGAGGCGTTCTCGCGATAAACTGGTTGGGCCATCCCATCCAGCTTGATCATGTAGCAATTCCGTGGGGCACATCAGAAGGCTGTTGAGGTGTAACGTAATTAGTAACCCAGGCGATACATATCATCGGGAGTAAATCAACTCACCTGGAGAGAGAATGAAGACGGTCAATATCGTAGTTTAATGGCGTGAGTTCTTGCCTAAGAACAATCAATGCCGCACCCAAATCACCTGCCTCTAGCAGCTCGAGGAACTTCTGCTGCCGCAAGTAGAACAGCATTTCGTTCCTGTCGGCATTTTCCGCTAATACCAAGGTCTTCTCCGGTGGAGGTTTCTGGGTATTGTGTGCATCTCCGTTCCGGAACGACTGAATGAGGATCTTTTCAGCCTCCGACCATCGTCCATCCAATACAGCACTTCGGAATGTCGCCACCCCGGGGGTCTCTAGCTGATAGCCGCTCTCCGCACTCAGCATAGATGCGGCGCTGTTGTAGCCCAACTCATACAGACTTTGAATCAAGATCCGCGTGACTTCCTCCCGATTGTGTCCGTAGTAGCTCGAGGTAGCCGGGGACTTGCCAGATCCATTTGTATGCGACTCTCCGTTCGAAGCCGCGGTTGATTGGCCGTTCATGCTGGCTTTCCTTGAGGCGGGAATCGACCCGTTGGACGCCTGCGAAAAGCCATTTGTCGATAGTCCATCCGCACGCATGGTTACCAGGCGCCTGCGCTTGCGGGATGGAGACCGGCCGTCAGCTCGGCCGGATGTTCTGGAATCGTTCGGGGACGCAACTGCGCGAGTCCCAGCGTCTTCGGGTGAGACACCGATCCCCGCGGGAGCAGAGGGGTCAGGACTGCTCGAAGCAAGGCGGCGGCGTCGGGGATTGGGCTGGGTACGAGAGGATGGCTGGGGGGATCGGTACTCTGACGAAGGGGAATCGGGATTGCCGTCGGAGGCAATAGGATGGTGGGGGACAGGAAGTTCGGGGTGGTCGGGGGCGAAAGGTTCGAAGGGAGGATTGTTGGCCAGGTCGAAAAGTCGGGATCTGCCCAGTCCCCTGGCTCTTTGGAAAGAACCAGGTGAGCAGATCTACAGGCGGGTAGATAGTTCCTCGCCGTTTAAGAGCTCCGTGAGATGGAGCTTCGGATAAGAGAAAGGTGTCACAGAGGGCAAATAGACCTGGGCTCCAGGGGTCGAGATATGATGAAAAAGGAGGGGTGGTAAGTAGATAGAGATTCAAGTCGTGGGTCCCCTCTTTCTGGGGGTTTTGGAGGTTGGGTCGCGGGCGGAGATGCTCAGATGAGCTCTTATCGGTTACCCACTCGGCCACTGACGAAAGATGGCCACCAGTCAGGCGTCACCGGACAAACGTGTTTGGCCTTTGGCTATCAGCCGACTCGGAGGTTTGAAAGAGAAGAGAGCCCTGTTCCTTTTTCCCCTTGAAAACAGCTAGCTGCTGCTTGCCGCCAAAGTCGAGGAGGAAAGCAGGTTGCTGCGTTTGTATGGTACTTTGATTCAGCGTTAGGGGGGTCGAGTCTGTGCTCGTATTCTAGTTCTATTTTCCCTGGCTTAGGCAACTCGGTGAATCCATGGCACCGTTCGGAGGATCATCACCGCGATCGAGCTCTATACATCAACATCCATCCCTGCACTAGAGCTACGTAGCTACTGAGCCCACACCTGGCCACCCGCTTCTTCCGGTCGTACCTTGGACAGTGACTCGCACTGAAGCCTCATAGGTAGGACGCCGCATTCCACTCGGGGAGTTCGCCATTCCCCGCTGACGCCATCATGATGCTTCTGATCCTACCTCTGCGGGCCACCTCAGGTATAAGAACCACCGAAACTCTGCTTTTCAATATGACTTCTACACCCTTCTTCCCGTGACATATCAAATCCTTTGTTCTCTCGTCAAAACACTTTGAAACACCTCGAAACACCTCGAAATACTATCCATCATGGGCTGTGACTGCGGATCTTCTTGTGGTTGCACCGGTCCTAAGGGCTGCACCTGCGAACAGGGCTCCTGCACCTGCAAGGAATGCGGAGTATGCAATCCTTTTTTGCCTTCGAGGAAGACTGGCGAACTGTTCGTTAAGGATAGATATGAGCTAACGTTCACTCCCTGTTTAGAAGTAATGGCACTCTACTACTACTGCGCCGCGTACGAGACCGCTCACAAATGACATCAAGGTCAAGTTTCGGATGAGATTTATAAATGAAAATTAAAAAATATTCGTGTACAATTGCTACTTTCTTGATGCTGTGGTGTAGGGTAATGTGATTCATTCTGATATGAACATCTTGCGTATGAATCGGTTTTTCCGGATTTGTAGACGTCATGATGCTGGACCGGAACCGCCTCGGACGCTTTCAGTGCACCCGTGATTGTGAAACATAAATGGCGAGAGCGCATACATAGGCTAGATCTAGTGGGATAGGATTCCAAACTGAGGAGCATTTCGTACCGTCAAAATTCTTTGCAATAGCCATCTTCTCCGACTCCGCTGTGTGCGCGGACTCGGCCGGGACCAGAATCACCAGCGCTGGCGGACCGGCTGGCATCAGCATCATGCTAAATCATAGCATCGAATCATTTTCCAGGAGGGATAGATAAATAACCGCCCGATATGACGCACACTGGTCGTCAGCCACGCATGGAAGACATCCTGATCTTCATCTCGCGCAAACAATGTCCGATGCAGGGCTGGGTAACAAGCCAAGCAAGACGCCAAGCGGCGTGCAGCCAATGATTACATCGGCGAACGGGTCCTCAAATGCTGCCATCAGCTCTTGCTTTACGCGATGCAGGAAGAACGAGCCTACCCACCAGCTTCAGCGGCCGACGCGGATCCCAGTCCTGCGGAGCCATCTGTGCGCGTCGCGGAAGGAGGGAGCCGAGATACGCGTCAAGCAAGCCTGCATCCATGATTTGAATATGTATATGGATTCGTGCTGCAGAGACAAGGAATCATAATTGAATGTACATATGGGTTCACTCGAGATTATGTACAGAGAAAAAAGAACACCTTCCGATATCTTGACGTGATCAAACATATCTGCGCTATTTCAAAATCCATCTACACTCGAACACCATAAAATAGCTGGTTCGCGGGCAGTACTCTCGCTGCAAAGATCAGGCCCATGCCCAAGGCCACCACTCCAGTCAACGCGGCGAGAAGCCCCAGCCGCGCCAAGTTCTCGACGCCAGGTCGCTCAAACTTGGTACTGCGCCGCTCTCCCACCTGCGTAGTACGTGTCAGAGTGGGCACATACTTGAATTCGAAGCGAGACTCTTTGCCGAGACCGGTTTTCTCATCCATGATCATCTTGTAATAGTATTTACGGCGTAGCTGAGATCCATTAGTTTCCTATTGCAGGGCAGTGTCAGGCTTGAAAATAACTTACTCCAATCATCAGACGATCCAGGAAGGATATCTTGGGAATGATGAATGAGACGCCCGCAACCCAGAAACAGTAGCCCCATATCATCACGCGGTAGTAGAGACTCGACCGTGGGATTTCCAGCTCGTCCGCGAGTTGATCTCCGTTCAAAAGCCTAGTCAACGCCTCCATGAACTCTTTGGAAGCATAGGCCGGTGCTGTGTTCTCCAGCCCGATAATGATATTCTTGGCCAGCACCCTCCCTATCTCTGTTGGGTCAATCTCGGAGATCAGAAGCGACTCCATCATAGCCCGAGCCTTGGCTGGATTCTCAAAAGGCTCAGTCGGCGTACCCATGTAAAAGGCGACAAGTCGCCAGAGAGCGATGTAATCTTCGATCTCTTGCTCGCTGAGATAGATTCCCTGTCGAGGCAGACCGAGGTAGACTACGGAGCTGCAGAAAGTGTTAATCGTCCCGATGCAGTCCAGGTCGTTGACTGGTGTTCCATATTTGGCGATGTCGTAGTAGTCGGGCTTCTGTTTCACCAGCTCCAATATCTTCAGGCGGACGGATGAGTGAAGAAGTCGCACGCGAACTGATGAGACATTTCCCTCGCCTCCTGGCTTCATTCCTTCCACCGAACTGTTGACTTGCAGGATATGTTGGAGTGTTTCGAGAAGTCGGCGTCGGACGACTTTGGCACCGAAGCCACCGGTTCGCGCAAGTGTCTCGACGACCCGGATTGCTCCCCTGGAGATAATCAGCATGCGACATGGACCGCATTTGCTCCAAAGATATATTCATACATTCCACCTAGTAAGCTTTCAAAGCTGAGCTGAGGTTTTGATTTAGCATGCACACAGTTAACAATAGACAGTGCCAGAAACACACCACATTCAGGATCGGAAGACCATATCGGAAGAAGATATCCTGTCCTCTTTGAATCTGGTCCCAGTCAACCCAGTCTGGAACCGTATTGACCTGAGTCCAAAGCTCCTGGAGCCTGGGGTCTTCGTCGGCATGGTCTCTGAGCAGGCCGTACAGATCCTTCTTAAAAGGCCTGTCTGAATCACCATCCGTGGGGATTTTGTTCAAGAGCTGTACACACTCGTCGGCGATACCGTCATAGGTAAAGGCCATAGGACGTAGCTCGTCCGCCGACCTGTGAAGAGCAGTCCAGTGAAACGAGTAATCCCAGTAGTGGCACTCGGTGCTATTCCCTTTTTTGGGGCTTTTCATAGCCATAATTGGAGTCAGTGATGCAGAGTGTCAAATGGTGTGATTCAAGGCACGATTCAACCGGTTATGAAGCCCGTTCCATTATGTATAAATAGTGAAAATCCCCTGAGGCACCGTCACGACCAGGGTGGCTCCTCCGCTCGCCTTCTACCGTGGTCCGGGGTAAAACGAGAGGGGTTAGGGTTGGGATCACTTGCATGTGAACCCCCATGGGGGATCGGCACTTCTACATTTACTCTTCTGAAACATGTGTGATTCTTTCCTCTTGGGGCATGTTTTTCATCGGCATCATTGGCTGGGGTGCATTTGTCACGAGCAGCGATTTGGTGTACTCCGTCTATACCTCCGGTGTCACTCCAATGAGAACCCGAGCCACACTACTCACATGTGGCTCTTCGTAAACGGCGGGGAGATATCTGCGACTATACGTCTTATGATGGTTTTTATGAATATTGTGAAAGAAGACTCGACTGCACAGTGATACTGCCTAGGTGCCACGTGAATTTTAAAGGGCTGACATTGTACCCCAGCTTCCCCGTAGCGAGATAATGTAAAGGTCCGAGTGCCTTCATGAGCCCATCAGATTAATCAGTGCAGAATCGAATATTGGGCCTATTTAGCCCTGGTGATTAAGTTTAATCCACTGCGCAATGGTGCGGTGATCAGTGGCCCTGCTAAGCTGTAACTATACAGAGGGGCATGCTACCCATGTGTTTGGTCCGTGAAATCCTCCATGTCGCAACCCAGGACAGTAGTCAGCTAAAGCCCTGGATTTCAGCCACCACATTTCACAGCGGACAGTTAAACTCGCGGACAATGGAGACCTGGTCGATCTCGGGCGCTAATCGCTCGGATGAACGAGCGAAAGGATTGGATGGCTTAGGGGGGGAAACTCCACGACCAAGACCCTCCGGTCATTCAGCCCCGTGAGCACAATCTGTACATTGATTGTACATAGATCACGGTCAGAAAAAACGAATGTTAGGCTTGCAAAGGCCTCGACTGAAAGCCCGGCCGTCCCTGCTGCAACTGATTAGCAGAGAGCCCGAGCGTCCTGCTCCTCCACCGCCCGTAGAGCTTCCAAAGTCTCCGCTTCCAGACTCACCCACCTCGACCATCTCCTCCACGTCGAATCCCTCCCCCCAAGCTACCTCCACCATGGCTTCCAAGGACCAGGAGTCTCATGGCTCCATCTTCTCGGTTTCCGGTCCCGTCGTCGTGGCCGAGCACATGATCGGTTGTGCCATGTACGAGCTGGTAAGCCTCCGGAAGCTCACCCCAATGTCATCCGAGTCGTCCATACTGACCTGATGGCTGCCAGTGCCATATCGGACACGATCTGCTAGTCGGTGAAGTCATTCGTATCGAAGCAGACAAGGCCACGATTCAGGTTTATGAAGAGACCGGTACGACTGCTTCCATCTTGCGGGCCACGTATTCTCTCGATCAATCAACGCCAAAGCTAACTGATTGCTTCCTACAGCCGGTTTGACCGTTGGTGACCCCGTTACGCGGACGGGCAAGCCCCTTTCCGTCGAACTGGGCCCCGGTCTGATGGAAACGATTTACGACGGTATCCAACGACCCCTCAAGGCCATCGCCGACCAGTCCAAGGGTATCTACATTCCCCGCGGTATCTCCGTCAATGCGCTGGACCGCAAGAAGAAATGGGAGTATAAGCCCGCCGGCTTCAAGGTCGGCGACCACATCACCGGCGGTGACATCTGGGGTACCGTGTTCGAGAACAGCTTGGTGAACGACCACAAGATCCTGCTGCCCCCGCGTGCCCGCGGTACCATCACACGGATAGCCCCCGCGGGTGATTACACTGTCGAGGAGAAGCTGCTGGAGGTCGAGTTCGAGGGCAAGAAGACCGAGTACGGGATGATGCAGACCTGGCCCGTCCGTGTGCCCCGCCCGGTCAACGACAGGCTGTCCGCCGATTCGCCCTTCATTGTCGGCCAGAGAGTGCTGGATTCTCTCTTCCCCAGTGTCCAGGGTGGAACGGTGTGTATTCCCGGTGCCTTCGGATGTGGCAAGACCGTCATTTCCCAGTCGGTGTCCAAGTTCTCGAACAGCGACATCATCGTCTATGTCGGTTGCGGTGAGCGCGGTAACGAGATGGCTGAGGTGTTGATGGATTTCCCCGAGGTATGTAATCTGGTTTTGGCATAGACTACGGTGCACTTGCGTTAACGACTTCATTACCGATAGCTTTCCATCACCGTCGAGGGCCGCAAGGAGCCCATCATGAAGCGTACCTGCCTGATCGCCAATACCTCGAACATGCCCGTGGCCGCCCGTGAGGCCTCCATTTACACCGGTATCACCATCGCCGAATACTTCCGTGACCAGGGCAAGGACGTGGCGATGATGGCGGACTCGAGTTCTCGCTGGGCCGAGGCTCTGCGCGAGATTTCGGGTCGTCTGGGTGAGATGCCCGCCGATCAGGGTTTCCCCGCGTATCTGGGTGCCAAGCTGGCCTCCTTCTACGAGCGTGCCGGCCGCAGCAGTGCTCTGGGTAGCCCCGAGCGCTACGGCAGTGTTAGTATTGTCGGTGCCGTCAGCCCACCCGGCGGTGATTTCTCCGACCCCGTCACCAGCAGTACCCTGGGTATTGTGCAAGTGTTCTGGGGTCTCGACAAGAAGCTGGCCCAGCGCAAGCACTTCCCGTCCGTCAACACCTCGATGTCCTACAGCAAGTACACCACCGTTCTGGACAAGTACTACGAAAAGCACAACCCAGACTTCCCTCGCCTGCGTGACCAGATTCGAGAGCTGCTGTCCAAGTCGGAGGACCTCGACCAGGTGGTGCAGCTGGTCGGTAAGGCGGCGCTCGGTGACTCGGACAAGATTACTCTGGACGTCGCCGCCATGCTCAAGGACGACTTCCTGCAGCAGAACGGTTACAGTGACTACGATCAGTTCTGCCCGCTGTGGAAGACCGAGTACATGATGAAGGCATTTATGGGCTTCCACGACGAGGCTCAGAAGGCCGTTGCGCAGGGCCAGCAGTGGAGCAAGGTCCGCGATTCCACCTCAGACTTGCAAAACTCTCTGCGGAGCATGAAGTTCGAGATTCCCGACAACGAGAAGGAGGTGTCGGCCAAGTACGAGCAGATCCTGCAGACCATGTCGGATCGATTCGCCTCGGTCACGGATGAGTAGAAAGTAGAGAGTCCGCGGTGCATCTTGTGTTCGGTTTTTGATAAGCACATTACCCTGTAGTTATGTTCAATAAATTTTTGGCTTTGATCCGAGTGCTAGGCAGATGTATAAAATAGGTACCTAAGCAGTAAACCAGTAAACCCAAAGGCGCGTGTCAGCCACAGGTGATGACGGATGCCTGTCCACGAGCCGAGACTCTACCCAACGGTGGGTCCGCCACTCGCACCGCATCGACTGTCACCGCCTGTGACTGCACCCAACAAACACCGAGAGTCCTCCGCTTCTATTCTCGAGATACCTCCTTATTCCCTGGGTCTTCTCTTTAGCACTTTCTTTTGATCCCTACCTTTCTGCTAAGATATCCTCCCACATCTCGCCAGCCATGGCAACCCCGACTGGCTACTCGTGCGCACCCCTGTCCCACCCCCTCCACTCCGTGCGGCCCAGCTAACTCGTGCGCAGCATAAACGTGAACGACCCCAGCCTGATCTCGCTGGTCAACAAACTCCAGGATGTCTTCTCTACAGTCGGAGTAAGTACAACCCGCTGCTCTCCCTGTGTGGCGACCGTGGTCTTTCCCCCGTCACTGACACCGCTTGCGTCTAGGTCCACAACCCCATCGACTTGCCGCAGATCGTTGTCGTTGGTTCGCAGTCAAGCGGAAAGAGTTCAGTACTAGAGAACATTGTTGGTCGTGATTTGTATGGTCTCCTCCCCCTTCCAGAGGCACCCTGGTCTCCATCACTCCACAACAGTGCTGGTGGCGGGGGTGCCTCCGGCGGCGTCGTCAGCCATTGCTAACCACACATTCTGTCATTTTCAGCCTGCCTCGTGGCTCGGGAATTGTCACCCGCAGACCTCTCATCCTGCAGCTTATCAACAAGACCCCCACCGCGCAAACGAACGGCGAAAAGAAGTTGGAAACAACGGACAGCGAGTCCAACGTGGACGAGTATGGCGAGTTCCTGCATTTGCCCGGCGAGAAGTTCTACGACTTCAACAAGATCCGAGAGGAGATAGTGCGCGAGACGGAATTGAAGGTCGGCAAGAACGCTGGCATTTCTCCCTCCCCGATTAACCTGCGCATCTACTCCCCCAACGTCCTCACACTGACTCTGGTCGATCTGCCCGGTCTTACCAAGGTGCCCGTCGGAGACCAGCCGAAGGATATCGAGCGCCAAATTAAGGACATGGTGCTCAAGTACATCAGCAAGCCCAATGCCATTATCCTGGCCGTGACTGCGGCCAACCAGGATCTGGCCAACTCCGACGGTTTGAAGCTGGCGCGTGAGGTGGACCCCGAGGGACAGCGCACCATTGGTGTGTTGAGTAAGGTCGACCTGATGGACGAGGGCACCGACGTCGTGGATATTCTCGCTGGACGGATTATCCCGCTGCGCCTGGGTTACGTTCCCGTTGTCAACCGTGGCCAACGTGACATTGAGAACAAGAAGCTCATTTCCTACGCTTTGGAGAATGAGAAGAACTTCTTCGAGAACCACAAGGCGTATCGGAACAAGGCCTCGTACTGCGGTACCCCATACCTTGCCCGTAAGCTGAACTTGGTACGTTTATTGCATCCGCGGAGATCACGCGAACGGTAAACTAACCTCTCCTTTTTAGATCTTGATGATGCACATCAAGCAGACCCTGCCTGATATCAAGGCCCGTATTTCCTCCTCTCTCCAGAAGTACAGCACGGAGCTGTCCCAACTCGGCGATTCCATGCTCGGCAACAGCGCCAACATCGTCCTCAACATCATCACGGAGTTCAGCAATGAATACCGCACTGTTTTGGAAGGAAACAACCAGGAGCTCTCCAGCATCGAGCTGTCGGGTGGTGCTCGTATCAGTTTCGTGTTCCACGAGCTCTACTCGAACGGTGTCAAGGCCGTTGATCCCTTCGACATTGTAAAGGACATTGACATTCGCACAATCCTGTACAACTCGTCCGGTTCCTCGCCCGCGCTGTTCGTCGGAACCACTGCCTTTGAGTTGATTGTCAAGCAACAAATCAAGCGGTTGGAGGAGCCTAGCACAAAGTGTATCTCGCTGGTCTACGACGAGCTGGTGCGCATTCTTGGCCAGCTACTGAACAAGAACCTCTTCCGCCGGTACCCCATGCTCAAGGAGAAGGTCCACACCGTGGTCATTGCCTTCTTCAAGAAGTGCATGGATCCTACCAATAAGCTGGTCAAGGATTTGATCGCCATGGAGGCCACCTACATCAACACCGGTCACCCCGACTTCCTCAACGGCCAACGCGTAAGAAACCTTTCGATTTTGAAATGATAGACTGGAAAAGCTAACTTGATGCAGGCCATGGCCCTTGTGAACGACCGCCAGCAAGCCGCCAAGCCCACCCAGGTCGACCCCAAGACCGGCAAGCCTCTGCCTGCGCCGGCCCGCGCCCAGAGCCCTTCTCTGGACACCACTGGCGAAGCCCAAAACGGCAGCGGGTTCTTCGGCAGCTTCTGGGCCTCCAAGAACAAGAAGAAGATGGCCGCTATGGAGGCCCCGCCCCCCACACTCAAAGCTTCTGCCAGTTTGTCCGAGCGGGAATCCACCGAAGTTGAGGTTATCAGTAAGTCTGCCTGATTTCTTTCGGCAATGTACTATTCTAATCCCAAACAGAGCTCCTCATCACCTCTTACTTCAACATCGTGAAGCGTACAATGATCGACATGGTCCCCAAGGCCGTCATGTACACACTGGTGCAGTACGTATTACCCCTTATCACATTGATAACCCCGCATACTAACACCACCCAGGTTCACCAAGGACGAGATGCAACGCGAGCTGCTGGAGAACATGTACCGCAACAACGAGCTGGATGATCTACTGAAGGAGAGCGACTACACCGTACGCCGACGGAAGGAGTGCCAGCAGATGGTGGAGAGCCTCGGCCGCGCCAGCGAGATCGTCAGCCAGGTGCAGTAAACTCGGACATGCAACAAGCATTCCGGGAGATAGATTTCGACTGTATGATTGAGCTTCTCGTGTTGGCGGAGTTGGGCCATTATTCTGTGACTTTGCAACGGACGCAAATCTTGACTATATTCGATATTCGTACTTTCGCACCGTCGCCACTTTTTGCCTTTTTCCTGGGCCGCTTTTAGAACCATTTGGTCTTGGAAGTCTAGCGATTCCGGGATGCCCAATGGCATTTGATTGTCTTTGACGAGGAGTTCATAATTAATGATTTGTTACTGCTCTACGACTTGCTTTAGAATCTACTAAATTATATTTGTTCTTTGTTTAAAACTTTCCGCGATTGAATCTAGCGGTAACTCGGAGGATGAGGCCACGGTATAGAGGGAATTCTGCCCTTACGCCATATTATGCAAGTTGCTTTGTCTCCAGAGTTTCCATGTCCGGTTTCTCATCATCGGACTAGCAACGAACTATACACATGCGATAGAAGACACATAGTCCATCCAACTTATTGATTCACCGTATGCCGGTACACGTAATGCCAATCATCCTTCTTCAAATCCTGCCGCACCTTGTAGTTCCTCTCCGCGACATCCAAAATCCCCAAATCCATATCCACAACCCGCACGCCTTCCTCATTGCCCATCTTGGCAATAGGCCCTACAAGGGGCATTGTGACCTGCGAAAGACCCAGGAAATTCTCTCCGGGACCCGCACCATTAGCAAAGATGATACCGCAGGTATTCTCAAAGCAGCGCGCAGTCAGAGTCGAGTCTAGGAACAACGCCTCGACATCGGGATTAAAGGAGCGCGCTTCCAGTGAAGCGTCATGCGGTGTCCAGAAAGTGGGAATAACCACGATATCTGCACCGTCCGCAATCAGTTCGCGGAATGCCTCGGGGAAGGCGAGATCCCAACAGATCAGCATGCCCACGCGGCCAATCGGCGTGTCAATGGCGACATGGCGATCCAGCCCGGACGAGGCCAGAGTCGAGCGTTCAGGGTGCCAGATGTTCTTCTTGCGGTAAAAGCCGAGAATAGACCCGTCGTTGGAAATGAAGTACGCCGTATTCCAGAACAGCTCGGACCCATCGGGCCCCTGCTCCTTCTCGATAATGGTTCCCGGTACAAGACAGATCTTCAACTCCTTGGCCAGTGCCTGGTAACGGGCGAGGAATTTGGCGGATTCGCCCGCCTGGACTGCCCAGCGAGGGTCGGAAGGCACGAAAGCACTGAGGTGGTATTCAGGGAGAACGGCTAGTTCTGCGCCTTCAGCGGCAGCTTCGCGGATGTACTTGCATGCAGCTGCATAGTTCTCTTCAATGGCCACTTCCTGTACGATGATTAACGTCATTGGCGTCATAGATAACGAGTTGGCGGTCGGGGGCGTACCTTGATATGCCACTGAATAACGGCGACGCGACGAGTAGGTGCCATATTGAATCAATGTACAGGTGCAATGGTCAAAAGAAACTGAACAATAAGTGTAGAATATGAGTAACATTAATTATATACGAAGTCGCGCTGATAGTCGAGTTGACTCCAACTCGTTGGAGACGGTGGGGCGCGGTGAAATGCACGAATTACAGCGCCGAGAAAGACTCCCCCGCGCCGAGTTCTATCATTACTTGGGGTCTAACTATATACGAACACAGGATTAAAGCTATACACATTAGGTCAGGTATACCATGCAGAAAGAACAACCATACAAACGTGGAAACATCTCGTTTATGCCAATGCCACCGCATCCAGGATGAAGGTAGGCTTCTTGCTGACCCGATAGACCAACCGGTCGGTGAAGAAGTGTGCGAATACGGCGTGGATCGTTGGAACGGCGCCGAACAGGGTACCTGCGATCGGGAAGGCGATACGGTCAAGCAGGTATTGGGGCTTGTACCAGATACGCTGGGAGCAGCCCGTGTCGGGCAAATTGGCTTCCCGCATATCGCGCATGCGAGCGTTGAGGCAGAGTGTGTGCCACCGCTCATACAAAGCAAGACAGATATTCATTCCAACAAATGACATCCCTCGCACTATATCGGTGACGGAGAATGCCCATGCGAGGGTGGGGTGCATCTGTGCGGCGGGTGTCAAGAGGGTGTATATAACCGAGAACAGCATGATGATGGTCAGATGACATGGCAGGAAATGGGCCTCATACAGAAGCTCCAACAGAGCAAAGTGTCGAGGGCGCAGGAACAAGCATCGCTTGTGAAAGCGGAGATATCCCAGTGAGCGCCGCGCCGCGAAGCCCGAGTCCAGAGCTCCCCACATGTGTCGGAGAGCCTGGCGATACCGCGCAAACAAGGTGTCCATTGAACGTCTCCAGCCATGGCCACGGTCACTCGACACATTGCACTGGCTTGCGGGAACGTACACCACACGGGAGATCACGTTGCCCGCGGTCTCGAAGTAACACTTCAGCAGCATGTGCATGTCTTCTCCAATGGCGGTCGGGTCGCTGTCCCACCCACCGACCTTCTCGGCCAGGGATAGCGGAAGCGAATATACGGAGGTTGGTATGGAGATCATCGTTCCAGGATACATGGTCGACAATCCGGCAAAGCCCCAGAGCAGATCTGCACATCGCACCAAAACGGGGCTCTCGTGGGAGTTGCGATCGAAGATAATCGGGCAGCAATAGAGGGATCGGTCTGCCTCGCTGAGGTGGGCATAATGCAGTCGACGAATCTCGGTGAAATAGTCGCGCGAGAGATGAGTGTCGGCTGTGTACTGTTAGGGTCTATCATCTTCGGAGACCTCGAGGCACTTACCATCCATGACGGTGACCACGACATTACAAGAGTCCTCATTCAATTCATCGCGATGAATTTCCACGATGCGCCGCGCCGCAAAAGCCACATTCGAGCTCTTTCCAGCAATTTCACCCTTGATACCCGACGGGTGGAAGGTGCTGCAGATATGGAGGAAGGACTTTTCGAACTTGGACAGCAGGTGGCCAGCTTTGTCGGAGGAGGTATCTTCCTTTTGTTCCATTGCCAGGTATATCTCATACTGCAACTTGGCCCGTGGGTGACTTGCCAGGACTTTGAGCGTGGTTTCGAGCGTGTGGAGGTCTTCGCAATAGTTGGGCAGGATGATAGCATGGACTAGCTCCTCCTCAACAACTTCGCTGACGGTAACGTCCGTCTTGAGGTTCTTCGAGATCAGAGAGTCCACCGATGACATGGAGATTGGCGAAACCGGTTGCTGAATATAGTCTTCGTCCTCGGACTGGGGCGAAGGAAGGGGAGTATACCAGATGCGTCTCTCCAGAGCCGTTTTGGCCTTTCCGGTGGCTCGGAAGATGGACCAGCCCAGACGAAGGGTAAAACCGAGCATATGTATATGAATGAGGACCGCATATACGACAAAAATGCTCTGTGCTATGTTCATGCCACCCCAAAAGCCCCCCTGCGCGGGGTTCTTGGACGGAGGGAAGTAGCTCTTCCATAGTTCGGATTTGAGGATATCGGAGAAGGCGCAGACCAGCAACAGCACCAGGCCAATAATGCTGAAGCCCGGCAGGCAGCGAGTTACCCAGCCTAACATCTTGACGGAGGCCACGAAAAGAAACCAAAAAGCTGTCGAAAAAGAAGAAGGGAAACAGGCCGAGTGAAAAGGGGCCCCTCGAGGGGGGTTTACCCCAAAGCCGTCGATTGATCTACATGGAAAAGTGTACCTGAGGAGTATACGAGCTGAGCGAGGGAGCGAATCAAACGCCACGGTGCAGGCAAATGGGCATCAGCAACGACGAGGCACTTTGATACTGCGCAAGTGGAGCCCCATCCAAAAGCTTGGCGGATATCGTGTGTTTCACGGCGTGCGATTGGAGGCACGGTGCACGGCCTCCCCACCGGCATCCGCGATGCACCCAATCACCGCAACTATATACAAGGCGTGGGAGACCCTGAGGACGTCCGGTCTTGGTTCACGAATATCTTCCTTCAAAGTTGAGTCCCAAGCGCTGCAAATCCGCAAGGCGATCATGAGATCGAGTACTCGACCAGTCCCAGTCATCGCCCACCAACCCATAGCTTTCCCACTCGCCCGTCGCCTTGCGTGGATTCAACGCCCAATAGCCCCAACTTACATCGACTTGGCTCAAAAATTGCACCAGATGACGCCAATAGTTGCGGTCGCCGTCCGTCTGGTCATCAGGTGTGCCGAATTCACCCACCCACACGGGAGCCGTGTCCTCGGCGACCAGATAAGCCCAGTTCTTCCACATCTCCGCTGCAAAGTCTTCATATGACCGTCCACCAAAGGGGCGTAGACTGCCCCAGCCGGACCATTTATAAACATGTGCCGAGTAAACCACCCTATCCGGAACGCTGAGTTGCACGTGCCGTTCGCGCACCCCCGATAAGTCGTTGGCTGATGATATCCCCTCCACGATCATGAGCCAGTTCGGATTCATCGCCAGCAATCGCTCCGATGCCTTTTCCGCAGCACTTGCCCACTCTTCCCAGTGCATCGTTCCCCAGAGCCCGCGTACTTCATTTCGCAGGTCCGCTCCCAGCACAAGAGGGTTCCCCACCAGCGGCCGCATCACCTTTTCCCAGTTGCGCATCCAATCTTCTTCGGTTTGTGAGACGCGACACAATAGTTGACCTCCGAACCAATCGTTCGACCAACTTGCATCGCAAGGGTTCATCCCGCAGCACCATGTTGCCTGCGTGATGTGATTGTTGACGATGACCAGTAACCCGGCCGTCGTCAGGCTCTCCACGACGGCGTGAAATACATCCAACGCCCGAAGCGGCGACCCCTGGGGCGCGCCGCGTAACAGATCCTGATTTGCCGCGATTACCCCGGTCCCTATTACCGCGTTGTCGCTCACGATCTCGTCGGCGTAGGGTAACCGCACGCTGTTGAACCCCAAATCAAGGATCAACTGTGCGATCTCGTCACGATGCCGCACGTCCAGTCCACCCGGTACAAAGTCACTTTCACTTGCGCCATACCAGTTGATACTAGCCAGTTTGATGGGTCTTCCTAGCGCATCCAGGATGTGTCGGCCTCTGGTGCGGAAGGGCGGAGTAAAATTGGTGCTGGCCTGTACTGGGTGAGTGCTGATGGGGATACTCGGGACGATAAAGGATTCATCCTGCCGGACCTTCCACGATGAAGTTTGAAGGAGTAGCAGTGTGGTCGTGACCAGCACGATGGACGCCGCCCGGTGTCTGCGGATCCAGTGGATTATTGACGGCATGCTGTAGAGCGTCCCACCCACTCGTAGACCCGGCAAGGGAAGCAAGCCCTGTTCAGTAATCTTTGGGAATTAATGAATTTGATCCCGGGAAGGAAAACAAATGGATTGTTTGATAGAAAATTCAGTGCCTGTGATGATGGCCACATCCGGCCGAGCCGCGCTTAGTAGTCTGTGGTAGTCCATCGGCCAATAACAAGGTGCACTGGATGCATTGGCATAGCCGTAGCCTAAACGCTGTCGTTGATGAGGTGTCAATATCTCTGCGGGAGTAAGAGGATCGAAAACAGCCAGATTATCTAAATATTTGATAGTTCCTGAAAGACAAGGACCTGTCAAAAGATATTCGAGCTCTATAGGGCTGAGGTATATGAACTTGCGACGAGTTTTGTGTTTTCCTTATGGACCCAGTTCTACCACTCCATATTTCACCCCTTCAGAGCAACTTAGAAATTGGACGGAAACTTCTAAATTTCTACTACGGAAATGTGAATGGTGATATGGGTATTGTGAGAGCATGTTTCGATCGCCTTCCGCCATTCGTCACGCCAGTAATTCTGCTGGAAATATCCCTGAATGACATACATCATCTGCTTTTCCATACAGACGGCTTCTTTTTTTGTCGACCAAGTTCAAGAGCTTCAGGCAAATTGTTGGAATGGTGAAAGTCGAGTCTCGCATAGTTTTCTCCAGGATATAGTATCTACTTTGAATATAACGCTGATGCTTAGGTCTTCAAAAATAAACAGTCATCCCCACTAGCAGATAAATCCTATCGTTTATTATGAAAAATGATTGGTGACAGTAAGCCTCCCGCCTCGCGAAGTGAGATAGTCTTGATTAGAAGCATGCCTAGGCCGCATCTTCGTTTGCTCCAGAATTCAAGTTCAACCTCTGTCGGAGACTGGAATTCTCTTCTCGAAGGTTTTCTATCGTATGCTCGTACTGTTCCATCGTATCTTGACTGGCGGAGCTTAACTCCTCGATGATCTGGAACACGCGCCAGAGACGCAAAACAATGACGAGAGAGCCCACTTCCTCTTCTATGCCCTGAAGTGAGACTGAGATGACGAAGGCGACAACGATCACCAGCGCATCAAAGATGTGGAACCAGTCCGCGAAATAGCTAGTTCATATTGTCAGCTGAGCCAGAGTGGACAGGGGTTCCAGGAAAAGGTCGAGATAGACGGATCGAAAATTGAAATCGAGGACAAAAGCTGTCGGAGAAGACTTACCCCATTCCAAAAGCGAGAATTGACACAGTCAACTCCAACATGAAAAGACATGAAATCACAAGACCGGCAATGCCTAGGGCCTCCTCAGTGATTCCCCATTCTCGGTCCACGCCATAACCATTCTGTTTCAACTCGCAGACGTGCAGCTTGATAAGAAATTCCGAAAAGCTACAGCAAACGTCGACCGTAACCAGCATGAGCACAAGGTAGTGACCCCATCGAGAAGTTAAAAAGTTGACTGTTGATCTTCTCCACCTAACGATGAGAGACTCGTCCACGGAGTCAGAAAAGAGTCGGGGGAGGAATACTCTGGTATTACGCTGCGGGAGTAATGGTTGCAGAGCAGAGGCCATAGTGGGTTTCAAGACAGTATTGCTTCTCGTTAGGCGACGTGTGGTAAGATGTTGTGCTACCCCTGCGCGCCCTGACGAAGCGGGGGGCTTGAGGATATCGTCGAAACTCAACGGTCACGTGAAATGGGTCTGTGAACTATAAGAAAAACAGATTTGATTACCAGCAGAGACTAAGGGGTACGTCAAAGATAAAAAGAGTAGAGAAGGAATGGATCAATTCATGGTGGGCATAAACCACACCACGGTCTAGGTGTACATTGGCACCAGTTCTAGTTACATTGAAATATACAAAAACAAACTCCCAGAATAAAGTATCATCAAACGTCTATTCCAAAGGCCAAGTTTTCATTTACTGCACTCGTTCAGTGACGCTGGGCAGCAGGAGTTGCCGAGGGGATCGAGGAGGACCAAGCCGCAGCCTCAGCAGACTGGATAGCCTGGAGGTCAGGTGTCAACTTGCTGTACAGCGATGACTGGGCGGCTCCAGTCGCGGAAAGGTAGCTGGAGTAGTCTGCCAGATACTGTGATTCGGCTGACTGTACAGCCGGAGCAGAATAGACCATGGGGCCCGACGAGGAGGGGGTTGGAATGACGGAGACGGTAGATGTAGAACCCGAGCGAGCGACGTGGTTCTGGGCGGGCACGGCGAAGGCAGAGCCCAGAAGAGTCATGGCGGCGAGAGCAGTGAATTGCATTGTGATAAGTTGATCAGGTTATTCCTTTCTATAGTTCAGAAGCGAGTGCAGACAAATGAATGTAGAGGCCGCTTTGTGTCGGAGTTCGTTAGGCACTTGAGAGAAATTGAGATCTGTGATGATGATGAGCACCAGCTGATGAAAATTGGCAGCATCTTTATAGATATCGCGGGTCCAGGATGACGCGTAATAGAAGGGATTGGACAGTGGAGCTATGATCTCAGAATTGCAGCCTGGTCGACTGAAATAGAAAACAATCTATTCGATGGTGGATCACTAAGCTGTCGGGCGGTGCACGTGTGGGGCGATGGCGTTGTCACGGCCTTCTATAGAGTAGGTATCGGCATCAATCGGCATCAATCGGCATCCGCGGTGGCGCATTCCCTCGCCGTGTCCGACTCCCGTCAGGCTCGATATGCCGCCATCACGGACAATTTTCGAATCAAGTTCGAGAACTTCGAGGTGGTCCCTGATTTCCCGGCTCTCTGTGGGGCTTCTGTTGTGGTAAAAAGCCTATCATAGCAAACAGTCAGACTTCTAGACAGGGCACAGCCTGCGTCACAAGTCTAGACCCGTTCCTTGACACCAAATATTGGCTATACGGCTTATTCATTCATTCACGACAAGTCATTTCCACAGTACTTAGGTGAGACACCTAGGTAGGCCTCTTCGAGATAGTCCAGCCAAAATCAGAGGTATAGGAAGACCTTCATGTGGTCGGGCTGTAGAGAGCCTTGGGATTCCAAGAAATTAGTCACGTAAGGCCATCTTCAGAATGGCTTATTCTTGATAATGCGCTCTCAACACAATCATTCCCGAGAAGATCTGCTTAGGCAAGGGACATGCATGAGACGGGATCTATCCTAAGAGATCCCATCAAAGACATTTATTTCGGCGCGGGTCCATGATCACTGGGCCGGAGTCAGTGATGAGATTTACTCACTGAGCCTGAGCCTGAGCCTGAGCGCCTTCGCAAAAGCGGCGGCAGCTAGAATAGGAAAGCCTCCTCTGGCAGGGAAACCCCGGTAGGTAGAGGTGCATGTATCCATTAATATAGAACATGCTAGATCAATCGTCAGACGTATGAATACACCAACGAAAACGGTTTACTGATTGGATGATCGATGGGCACGCGTGTCAACGGCTCACCAGCAAAAGAGATGTGTTTTCCTACTACTGTACGTGATCACCGGCATGACGTTGGTCTGAGAAACGGTCAAGGTCCTTTGTACATATCCAAACACCCAAGACTCCCGTTCGGGGAATTCTGGACGAGCTTTCACAGGGTTATGCAGCACGAGTCGGTGAAGACAGTTAATATTGGCTTATCGCCGAGATCCCTGTCGATAGAGCTGCACTGATAAAGCTCGCGAGATACTCGGCATGCGGCAGTCAATGAATCATATAAGACACTGGAATGTGGGTATCTCAGAGAAACCAGCTATTAGCGAAGTTCTCGTGGTAAAGTTGGATGGAGAATTCGAGCTTCGGCATGGAAGCACGGCCGGGGGCTAATCCCGGCACACGGTAGGCGCCGTTGGAACGGGGTATTAAAAGGAAGGACTGAGGACGGGCCACGACGGGGAATGAAAAGTGGGCCGAGGGCTTTCTCCCCTGACGAAGCCCACTTTCCCTTTCAAGGTGCGCACTTTGAGTGTGTCCAATCCAGGCAGATGCAGGAGACAGATTCAGCCCGGGCTGCATGAAGACGTAGTTGGATGCAGGCAGGATCGTACTCGGTACGGCGTACGGCGATTTGAGTGGAGGGGCGTTTCAGAGTCTCGACTCAACGAGACCACGCCAAAAGCTTGGCTTTCAGCCCGGTGGATATCGCTCCCTTTCCTCACGGCAGATATATAAGTGGAAGCAGCTTGGTCTCTTCCCGTACGCGGTAAAAATCAAAATATGAAATCCACGACATCAAATCCAATCTCATTTTCCTGTCCGAGTTCGGGTATCGCCATGGTAGAAAACGGCGGAAAACGCAAAGGCGCGATCGACAGTGCACGTTTTTGGCAGTTTTTACCGTAATTTACCATCCGTGACAATCTCCGTTTGCGCCTTTTTTCTGCTCCTTTCGTTTCCAGTGTATTTTTGCTTTTTCCATTTCCTTGTTTAGAGCTTCTTCACTCATCTACGCCATGTCCTCGATCCCCTATATTTACTGTGGCCCGATGCCACGCGGTTAACCGCGGTGCTGCCCGTGCTCCTGCACGAGTCCCGGCGATCTGCCATTACACATGTATGTCGCCCCGATGTCGCCCCGATCTGGTGTGGCCGAGTGCAGCTAAATGACACGGCACCACAGGACCGAAAAGTTTCCCCTCCCTCAAACAGTTCCTTTCAGGCACTTCACCTTCGCGGACGGTGGTCTCCGCTTGGGAACGGCGACGCCGTGTGCCTTCGCATACCATGTACTCAACTTTCATCCGTCGCTGCTCAGCTTTCTTCCACCGAGCGAACAGGATCAAGCAGCGCATCCCGCTGCTCAACCAGCTGCACCTTAACTTCATCTTTATCCACTATACCTACATCATCTCCTTTGCGTTCATCGGCTCCATCATCCTTTACCCCGGTAGCGAAATCGCTTATATCGATGCCCTCTTCCTGTCCGCCGGCGCCGCTACCCAGAGCGGGCTGAACACAGTCGACCTGAACAAGCTACGCCTCTACCAACAAATCGTGCTCTACTTTATTGCAATTCTCTGCACTCCGATCTTCATCCACGGTGGGCTGGTTTTCATTCGCCTGTATTGGTTCGAAAAGCGGTTCCAGCACGTGGTCCGAGATGCACGCGCCTTACGTTCCACTCGCTCTCGCATGGACACCGCCAGCCGAGGCAAAGAAAGCGACGAAATCAATCGCGCGGAGCTGGGAGTCAGCGGTCGCCCTATCGTCGTGCTCCGGGACAATGCCGGTGATGCGCGGGGGGGTCGAACGCTCGATCCCGCGGGCAAGTCGGCCGACGAGGTGCAGTCCGAGTCCGAAAGCCCCGGCAACGAGGGGAGCGGTCAGTCCAGCCTCGAGGACCTCCAGAACGAACGAATGGAACGCCGGTTCGGGTTGGGCAGCTTGAGGGTGCCGACGCAGCTGAATCCGGAACAACACATCGCTTTTTTGGAAAACCAGCGGAAGAATAAAGGCGCTCTACGCATCCCCAGTCCTCGCGAATACGACCGCGGTGGAGTTCCCGAAACGTTGGACGATGGCGAGGACGAGACGAACGAACCGGTTCAGCCCTCGAGTCCCCGGTCCGATCGTCGGCTGAGCTCTACGTACTCGGACGAAAACGATCACGTCGCTCCCATGGAAGGGCCGCACATCACCATCAACGAACCCGATATGCCACGCACGCGCACTCGTGGGAGTACATTCCCCCGCTTGGATACGAGGCCGACTGTGCGAGAAACCAAGGAGGTGAATGAGGCTACCGGAGGGATGGGTAATGTGACCACGCGGAACACGGTCCGAGGTATCTGGCGATCGTTGACGCAGGAGCGAGACCAGTCAACCCAGCCGTATCTCAGCTGGAATGCGACAGTGGCCCGAAATTCCAACTTCATCGACCTGACCGAGGAGCAGCGTGATGAGCTAGGCGGTATTGAATACCGCGCGCTCAAGACCCTGGCCGTCGTGCTGATTACTTACTATCTTGGGTTCCACATCTTTGGCATGGTCTCCCTGATCGGTTGGATTATGACTGAAAATTCATGGGGCAATGTGGTAAGGCAAGATGGAATTGGACGACCATGGTGGGGTATCTTCACCGCGGCCTCTGCCTTTAACGATTTAGGCTTTACCTTGACGCCGGACTCGATGTACTCCTTCCAGAAGGCCGTCTTCCCTTTACTGCTCATGACCTTTTTGATCATCATCGGCAACACGGCATTCCCATGTATGCTTCGGCTGGTTATTTGGGTTCTCTCGAAATTCTCTCGACCGGGAACGGCTCTTTGGGAAGAGCTCAAGTTCCTTCTTGATCATCCTCGTCGTTGCTTTACCCTTTTATTCCCTCGGAATGCCACCTGGTGGTTGTTTGCCATTCTTGCTGCACTGAACGGCATCGATGTTATCTTCTTCATTATTCTGGACGTGAGTTTATTTGAACATGCCTTGATTCGTATTTGTACTAACTACTGGTCTGCAGCTGAGCGATTCTACGGTGACTGCACTTCCACCAGGTATCCGGGTCCTTGACGGCTTTTTCCAAGCCGCATCTACCCGTACTGCTGGTTTCGGGATTGTGAGTCTGTCGGACCTGCACCCTGCTATTCAAGTCTCGTACTTGATCATGATGTACATTTCCGTTTTCCCCATTGCCATCTCCATGCGGCGCACAAACGTGTACGAAGAAAAGAGTCTGGGTATCTACAGCCCCGGCGACGAAGAGGGTGACGACGAGGATGATCAGACAGCACCCAGCTACATCGGAGCTCACTTGCGGCGCCAGCTGAGTTTTGACCTGTGGTACGTGTTCTTGGGGCTGTTCATCATCGCCATCGCAGAGGGGCCTCGTTTGGAGGCCGACAACTATAACTTCCAGCTCTTCACCATCCTGTTTGAGGTTGTGTCTGCCTACGGTACCGTCGGTCTGTCATTTGGCTACCCCGGTGTCGACACGTCTTTCTCCGGTCAGTTCAACGTGGTGTCCAAGCTGGTGATTATCGCGATGCAAATCCGTGGTCGCCACCGTGGTCTACCATACTCGCTGGACCGTGCTGTCCTCTTACCTTCTGACGCGCTCAACAAGCGCGAGGCTGCTGAATCCGACCGCCGCATGCGCCGACGCGCTTCAAATCTCAGCGGCGGCGAATCCATGGGTCGCCCGCAGTCGCGGTCCCTCTCACAGGCACGGGATCGGGATGCTGGCATGTCTACGGGCACAGCGGGCTACGACTGGCAACCCCAGCAGCCTGCGGCGAATGGCGACATCGTTCACCGATCATCGACCATGCGCTCTGCTCGATAGTGACTGTGGGTATTACATATTTTGCACATATTTTGTATCTATACAGAGGGTCGGCGTTGTTTGGGCATATACGTCATTGCGAATGGCTTGTTATTGTTGCATATATTGGATATATTGATGATCTACAAATGGATTCTGCATACATCATTCACTTCAGGCTATTTTGGGCATTTCTTTATGTGTAGGTAAGCCAGAGCCTTTTGGCTCTTCCCCGCGTGCGGAAATCCCGCATTCCTTTCCGATTGCGGATGCCCAAGGTGGTGTGGCGTGTCCAGCGGGGGATTGGGAAGCCGGCAGTAAGATTGTAGACAAGAAAAGGATAAGCTTAAAGGAAAAGCTTGGGGAAATTTTAAAATGAACCAACTATGATTGTCACACTAGGTTAATTTGAGTGGTCGTGTTTATGGTTTATACTCGCAAACGGGCCGCCCTGAAATGATCGGCGCTAATCCTCTCCGAGCGCACTTGTACATACCAGGGTCCGCCATGACGGCATCCATATCGAAAGACAATGCCATACTTAAGTCGCTAAGGTTTGCTGACTTGACTTATGACATATCCTTCACCTAGTCAACATTCAACTCTTCACAACTGCATTCATCACGCTCGTTGATTCAAATTCCCGGTATAAACACAACTATACATTCTAATCATGGATGGCAGAACGCTCCCTCCAGATTACCTCGACCGCTATAGCGGTGCCACTTCAAAATATCCACATTTGTGTCCCACAGATGTCCCCAAGACCCCTGAGACGCCGGTGGCCCCGGTGTCCGAGTCGCTCGAGCGGAATCCGGACACGCCATGGTACAACCCACGAGGCTGGTCATCACGAAAGAAACTCATATCTACCTGTGCCATAATAGTGGTCATCGTGGTTGTTATCGTCGGCGCTGTCGAAGGCGTCAAAGCGAACCGGTATCCAAACTACAGTCCCTTGAAATACCAATTAAAGGATACATACGCCGGGCCGTCATTCTTCGAACAATTCAACTATTTCACCGAACAAGACCCTACAAATGGCTTCGTCGTCTACGTGAACGAAAAAGCAGCCACGAAGCTCAATCTGACATATGCCACCGACACATCAGCCATCCTGCGGGTGGACTCGTCCACGCCCAATGCCATCGGAGGCCGTAAGTCGGTGCGCATCGAGTCGAAGAAGGCCTATGATATGGGACTCTTCATTTTCGACATCATACACACGCCTCATGGCTGTGGTACATGGCCAGCCCTGTGGATGACGGACGGAGCCATCTGGCCTGCGAACGGCGAGATCGATATCCTCGAGTCAACCAATGAAGGTTCTCACGGCAACGAGATCTCACTGCATACCACGCCCGGATGTAATATGAACGTCAAGCGCAAAGAGACTGGACACCCCCTCTACGACACCTGCGACAATAGCACCAATGGCAACGCGGGCTGCAGCGTCGTGGGAAACCCTGACACCTACGGCGCAGCATTGAACAAGATTGGCGGCGGCGTAAGTCATCATCCTCCCCCTTCCCTCTTTATTTGAAACATAAAACTGATGTACTGGCCAGATCTACGCCCTTGAAATCCGCAACGCTGGTATCCGCACCTGGTTCTTCCCTCGTGACTCCATCCCCGCGGATATCACCGAATCCACCGGCACACCGGATCCCTCAACCTGGGGCATCGCACTGGCCGACTTCCCCAGCACGGAATGCAATATCCCCTCGCACTTCCGGAACCAGAATATCATTGCCAATATCGACCTGTGCGGTGAACTCGCTGCGCAGCCGCAGTACTATGATCAGATGTATAATTGTCCTTCGACTTGCACGGATTATGTAGCGCAGAACCCGACTGCGTTTGCGGACGCGTTCTGGGAGTTTGGGAGCTTTAAGGTTTATCAAGCTGTTTCAGGGTAGTGCTTGCGGTGGTTTCTGGGGTTGCTGTACTATAATGCTATGCTGGATTTTGCTTGATAATGATACTTTGGGGGTTAATGGTTGGATGATAGGGGATGTACTTTATAACTATGATGCCCATCTGCGGGTCCAGAGATGAATCCAATATACGGTAGTATTGACTTGCAATGATGCTTGGTCAGTTTTCTTTCTACTCTTCGGGCGTGATACAGTTACGAAAGGAATGTCAGTATGTATGACTCGTACATTATCCACATTTGGGTATCTCTAACAGGAATCGTGCACACACAAGCACGCCGGGGTTTCCCGAGCGAGAGTATAGGGAAAGGACGTGCCAACTGGCGTACTTCATTAATTTGACAAATAGAGTCATGACGCGTGTTGTCGAATCTATGAGAAGCTTAAGCAGGACCGAGATCAAACACCGAGGGGCATGAAAAATTCGTGTAGTCGTAAAACACAGAAAGATGGTTACAGCTTCTGGAGAAGGCTGCCCTCTGCAAACGGGTTTTCGGGAGACATGTCTAGCAACGGCTGCGTGGCGTTGCGGTCACCTGTTGCCACGCCACGCCCTTTGAATGGCTTGCTCTGGCCGGCCACTCTGTTGGAGGAAGCCAGTAAGCTGTTCGGTTGAAAGGGGTTGGTCGGTACGGTGGGACTGCCCTCGGCAGAACTCATCTGTGAGGGTTTGTGTGGTTGCGATGCTTGGCGTATGCTGCGAGCGGTGTTGGAGCGGTAAGGGGTCTGTGAGGACACTTCGGCAGACGGTCGTCGCCATGTTGTTGCAGACGGGATAGCCACCGCACTAACGGCGAACTCAGGTCCAGTGGCAGCGTCGACAAGCTTTACGCCGGGCTCGACAGTCACACCACGACCTTTGCGCGTGTGCTGTGGCGGTTCTTGGAAAACCGGTGTTAGGTCAAGAAGAGGCTTCGGCTTCTGGCTGGCAGACAAGGACCGACGAAGACCATCCGGCGCGCGAGTCATGGTGTTTGAGCGGTGGTTCTGGTGATTCGACGAGTACTCGGGCGAGAAAGCAGGGCTTTCATTAAGGAGACCCTGTTCCGTGAAGGGTTGTTCCTTCGCTCGCTTCTCTCTCTCTTCTCTCTCATGCATTGCATTTTTTCGCTGTGTATAAGTTCTACCCAGCAACCCGCCAGGGGAAAAGGTGGTAGCCTCCATTTCTTCGGAGGGTCTTCCCGGGGCGGGGCCGTAGCCACCAACGGTGGTATCGATAGCCAAATCCTTAGGGAAGGACGATGGCGGTGGAGCATGTTCACGGCTGCTCTTCTTCTGAGCCCTGGAAGTCGATGGGCGTGGCCCCGAATCATCAGTGAGCCGGTTCGTCAGAGATCTCGCTGGAAGTGAGACATCAGGCTCGATCTTCTCGGTTACTCCCATCTTGTTCACCAGATACCAACTCCGCCACGCCTGGGTCACTTTGAGCCACCTGTCGGCCGTGGCGTGGTCATTGGTACTGAAGAAGTGCACAAATTTGTCGGTAGACAAAAACATGGAAGATTTCTGCTGGCTTTTGATGGCCACGCAGATCTTCTTGGGAGGTTTTATTTCCTTCGCAAGAGCTCGTGCGTTAGGTCTGTAAACGTCAAAGTCGGAAAGATGGCAGATGGCGATATGATCTTTGGCGGACTCCTTCTTTGCAATGGTGACCTGACCATTAGGACATAGTGTCACGTATCGCTTATTCCATTTCCCGGGACGCTGAGAGTAATAGAGGTAAACACTTGTCTCACCGGGCTTCTCGCTCGGAACAAGCTGAGCGTCCAGTTGGGCGAGAGCATCCATGCTCGAAGGAGGGATGACAATCAGCTGGTTGTCCCCATCATGTGCCCAGGAGTTCATGACATCCCGCACACGCTCGTAACGGCGCAGATTTCTCTCCAGGCCAACCTGGTGGAAGGATTCAATGACGATGAACTGTTCAGGGTCGATGTCTCGAGAGAGCTTTTTGGAGGCGGACAGAAGTAGATCCTGCACTTGAGTTGATGGCGTCACAGGCAGTTCAACTGAGGTATTGTGGTACTGCACGGTGACTCGGCGTTCTCCAGCATTCACAGCGGAAATCGGTGCATCTATTCCAGGGACGATACCTCCTCCGCCCACCCCAATATACCTGGGGGCGGACTCGTCAGAATTCATCGAATCTTTGTTCTTTGAGAGTCCCACTCTTTGGAAGAAAGACTTGCGGGTTTTGTCGTTGGGTGAGGCATGTGCGTTTGCTTGGCGACCCTCTAGATCGCGAGCCTCCGGTGTTGAGCGAGTAGCCTTCGTCTTGGCCCCATCTTTCTCAACCTGCACCTTCTCCGATTTAACCGACCGCAAGGGTTTCGAAAATGACGTCTCTTTCCCACCCGTGAGCTGTGCCATCGCATCCTGTCTATTTTTTTCCCCGCGCGTTCTCTTCTTGCGCGCTTGGATAATGCTTGGCGCCGGCCAAAGGAGGCACCACCTGGGCCTGTGCACGGGCATGATCTGGCATAGGCGGGGTTGGAGGAGCCGCCGCTGCGACCGTGCTGCTATTTGCGGAGGGGCGATTGCGGCGGTACCGAGACATGCTTCTGGCGATTGACGGGTTCTGATCGTTTGTCGTGCCCACGGCCGACTGGGTAGATTGAACAGGTAGTTCATGGCAGTCGGCACCCTTGGCCTCTCGAACGGACCGATATCGCGACATTTTCTGC
The DNA here is from genome assembly GCF_028974065.1 of Penicillium cinerascens. Classification (NCBI taxonomy): domain Eukaryota; kingdom Fungi; phylum Ascomycota; class Eurotiomycetes; order Eurotiales; family Aspergillaceae; genus Penicillium; species Penicillium cinerascens. Next base: position 4,513,395 of record NW_026695298.1, on the reverse strand, counting down.
GGCGCCGTGTCCGTAGCAGACACAGCGGGCTTCACCATGGTTGCGCAGACACACCGTGGGTTTGGAGTCGGAATTTCAGGTAAAGTTTGATTTTGATCGCAATGCGCTCAGTCCCATTCTGGGTTGTATGAGTTGTAAGTCTGGAGTCACGAGTCACGAGTTAACAAGGACTGGGAATCAAGTATCAGGGGGTGGTGAGCCGGTGAAAAAACCAGGAAATTGAAAGCGCCAAGGTGAGGCTGGAACAAAATGCGACAGGCCCATTAAACGCACGACAAGGTAAGAGGCGCGTGACAATCAGGAATTGGGCTGCATTTGGGCTGCGATGGTAGAGGGTATGTGATACATCAGACAGAACATACCTGGCAGAGTTTCATGAGATCATGGAAGTCAAAAAGTTGGAAAGTTGGAGTTGGAGCGGAGATGGAAGAAGGAAAGAAGGGGTTGAGTGGAGCCGGAAACGTCGTGCGACCTCCTCGTGTTTTACCCTGTGCGCTACGGTCGGCGACTATTGACAAGCGACTGAACTCTGAATGATGATCTGTCTATCTGAGTCGCACAGGGACACAAGGTACGAGACACAATGCCTTGGACCCTGGATCCACCCGGATCCGCGACATCGTGGATAGACCCGAGGTCCACCCGGTGGGGGATCGTCCTGAAGATTCTCCATGCTACTAGTACCTGCGGCTGAGAGCTGGGATGGACTGAATGGCCGAATCTCTCCATCTCCAGCCTTCTGTCTGTTTCTATGCACATTCACTCGCATGGTTTCGAGTCTACCTCCCTTCGAGACTCCTACTCCTAAATAGACGCACTAAGACAGATCGGAAATTGGTCGTTGCTGGCATGGGTGTGGACAAGCGGGACTCATTCCATTTGGTGTTTATTTTAATCTTGCATCCCAGGATGGCCGGGTGAAGCTAGTAATCTGCTCTATACCTCACTGCCCACCCTGGTCAGTTGATAACATATTAGACATCTACTTCCTGTATGCGCCCAGCTCTCTCCGCCTGTGGTGTCGTTAATATCAGAGTCAAAAGTAAGAGAGGACACAACTTACCACCAGGCAACAAAGTCCATGGTCCGCACGTCAATGCCCAGTTCCTTTAGCACCTTGGTGGACAGGTGCGTGTCATAGGGTCGCTGCACGCTGGCGTTGGGGTCGTTGCCCTGCTTGTTGGGAATCATGCCGGGCAGAGGTACTGAGAGCACCTGAGCCAGCTTCTCACAGATCTCATACTTGGTCATGCAATCCTCGGAGCTGAACTGCAGGATCTTCGGCATCTCCTTCAGACGCTTCTTCTCTTTCAGGTACTTGATGACGATGTCACGGCACACGCGAGCCACATCCTCGGTGTTGGTGGGGTATCGTAGCGCCCAGTCATCCATCTTAATACCGGCGTTTTCGTCCTGCGCCTTCATGACCGCGTCCACCAGGGTGTTGACCGCGCTCTCGGAGTTCTCCTTGGCGGTTCCGTACAGCACGGGGACTCTCAACACGACACCTAACCCGCTATCACGAGTGACTTCCAAAACCGCCACCTCACCGTCACGCTTCAGCTCGCCGTACAGGTTGGGCGGTGCGGTCTTTGCATCGGCCTCGTAGGGGGCGTCGCCCTCTTTACCCGGGAAGACGTAGTCGGTCGAGATGTAGACGAGGAACGCGCCGCGAGACTGGCATTCTTCGGCGAGAGTGCGAGTGGCGTCGACATTGAGCTTGCGCGCCTGATCCGGGTTCTTGTCGCATAGGTCTGGGGATCTGTTTGCCGCGCCTATACTCCCTGCGTCAGCTGGAAAGGCACGATCGGCGGTCATGGAGTAGTTTACAATGGATCACAATGTGGGGCCTGGCAGCATGAATGAGCTTCGTGTGCTTGAGAAGATCTCCTGGGATGGATATACTCACTTGACATCATCTAGGAGGGCCTTGATATCCTCCGACTTCTCCAGGTTCGCCTTGAGAATTGTTGGCGGGACTGCACGCGAGTATCCCTGTCCGACGACGAGAACCCCCGAGTGCTGGAAGGTATTAAAGACCTGGCGTCCGAGGAGGCCGGTAGCTCCAGTAACAAGTACTATGGAAGTCATATTCGGGCAATTGTGAAAGGGAAGATGTCCGCCGGTGAGAATTCGAACCCGTCCGTGGCTTTGCGGGGGGGTTCCATGACGTAACTGACTCGCCGTCAGGTTACGCGTGGCCCAAGTTTGTTTATGATTTGAGCTGCGAACTTGCGAGATCTATGCTTGCTATGTCTAATTTTGAAGTTCTTAGACTCTACTTGTTATTTCCAAGTGTACTTCACAGTAGCTGCTTTTCCTGGTGTTGCGGAAATTAGCCTAATTTAGAGTTGGAAGCTTACCCAACATCTTGGCCCAAGCCCAGTCCCTGCCGAGTGCCACCTGTCGCGTTTTAGTACTCTCGAACTTTAGCTCTGATTATGCCTAACGGATTGCGCTCGGTAGTGGCATTCCCATATGCTTTTTAATATGCATTCCATGCCGGAACCTAATGCTGGCCACACGACTTTGGAAGCCCACTTTACGAAGCACGCTTGGGCCGTTTGGCCGATAGAACTTGTACTGTAGATGGTGCTATTGCCGATTCAAATATGCTCTCCATGGACATCGAGAGAATTCAATTTAACTATACACCTATATTTGGCAATTGTACTCGATTTAAGACATGGTGAATCGATGACGAAGGATGAATTTGACGGCCAAAAGATCGGCCGGCAAATACAAAGGGCACGGGTTTTCCATTTTCGGAGCTCGAGACCGCTCATTCACATACCGAATTCGGCCATATATCAAATCAGGTAACTAATGAACATCGATAGCGAGTGACAACAGGATGGAAATGAATCCCGAGAGCACAAATTCCGGATTCCCGAGAAACGCCGAGTACATCTCACGGAGACAAATCCGATGGTGCAATCCATTCGGTGATCGGAGCGGGATCTCCACTCTTCAATTGACCGGGCATCCACTTCCAAATTTCCTTTTCCTCTCTACTCATCTCGACCGCCCTCGCGATGTCTGGTGCCAGGAACATCTCTGCTGCTTTGCGGCGGGCGCGAGTGCCTCGCCCTCGCATCGTCCTCCGACCCGCACTCCCCCAGACACCGCTGGCGACCGCCGCGCGCAGCTTCAGCGCCAGCTCTACCGTCCGAGCCGACAAGCAGATCAAGTACACTAGCGACGCATACCCCAACATCAAGCGCGATCCCAAGTTTGGGGAGCTTACCGCCGAGGATGTCGCACACTTCAAGGAGCTTCTGGGCTCCCAATCAGCCGTGGTCGACGGCGTGACCACCGATGCGACGGACGATCTCGAGCTCTTCAACAGCGACTGGATGCGCAAGTACCGTGGCCACACACGACTGGTGTTGAAGCCTGGAAGCACGGAGGAGGTCAGTAAGGTGCTGAAATACTGCAATGAACGGAAGTTGGCTGTGGTGCCGCAGGGTGGTAACACTGGTCTGGTCGGTGGCTCCGTGCCCGTCTTCGACGAGATCGTGATCAACACCTCGCGTATGAACAATATCCGCTCCTTCGACCAGGCTTCGGGCGTTCTGGTCGCGGACGCCGGTGTGATCCTCGAGGTCGCGGACCAGTACCTCGCCGAGCGCGATCACCTTTTCCCTCTGGACCTGGGTGCCAAGGGATCGTGCCACATCGGAGGCAACGTCTCTACCAATGCGGGTGGTTTGCGCCTGATGCGCTACGGTAGCTTGCACGGAAGCGTGCTGGGTCTCGAAGCGGTCCTGCCGGACGGGACCATCGTCGACGCTCTCTCCACCCTGCGGAAGAACAACACTGGCTACGACTTGAAGCAGCTGTTCATTGGCTCCGAAGGCACCATTGGTCTTATTACTGGGGTCTCCATCATCTGTCCCTCACGCCCCAAGGCCGTGAATGTTGCCTACTTTGGACTGGAGAGCTTCGAGCAGGTCCAGCAGGCTTACCTCCAGGCCAAGGGCCAACTGTCTGAGATCCTGTCTGCCTTTGAGCTGATGGATGGGCGCAGCCAGGCCTTGGTGCATGAGTCTGCTGGCATGAAGTACCCTCTCGAAGGTGAATACCCCTTCTACTGTCTGATTGAGACCAGTGGCTCCAACGCCGAGCACGACATGGCCAAGCTGGAGACATTCCTTGAGAACGTCATGGGCAAAGGCATCGTCGCTGACGGTGTATTGGCTCAGGATGAAACCCAGTTTCATGCTCTTTGGCGCTGGCGCGAAGGTATTACCGAGGCCCTGAGCCACCTGGGTGGCACTTACAAGTACGATGTGTCGATTCCCCTGTCCGATCTGTACCAGCTGGTGGAGGACTGCAAGGCACGTCTGACCGAGAAGGGATTCGTCGGTGATGATGACTCTTTCCCTGTTCGTGCTGTTGTTGGTTACGGCCATATGGGTGACTCCAATTTGCACCTGAACGTTGCCGTGCGTCAATACAACAAGGAGGTGGAGAAGGCTATCGAGCCTTGGGTGTATGAGTGGATCCAGAAGCGCCAGGGCAGTATTAGTGCTGAGCACGGACTGGGTATTGCCAAGCGGGAGTTTATCGGATATAGCCAGAACGAGACCATGGTGAAGTTGATGAAGCAGTTGAAGGCTCTCTACGATCCGGTGAGTACAGACACTGCTCTGTGTGTGAATGTTGCTAACCGAGGGACTGCAGAACGGTATTATGAACCCGTACAAGTACATCTAGACAGATTTAGAGCCATGAATACGGTCTACGTAGTGTATAAAATATCGAATACTTTCCCTAGCTGCCAATTATTCCTTCAATTATTTGACTAGTCGATGTTATACAATAGGAAGTCATGTGATGGTGGACCCTTGCATCCGCGCTAGCCCATATCGCGTTAGCGCATCCCCACTTGATGCCTCAGGCGACTTTCCGTTGCCATGCGAAACGCGCTTGTTTGGACAAGCGTGGTTCATATATGCTCCACCCCTTTCGATTCTGGGTGCCCAGCTGCCCGACATTTTCTTTCCTTGTTGCTGCCGCGAAGCTATAGCTTTGAGACAAAGCTCTTCCAAACCCACAGCTCACCCGGCTAGCCCCTGAATGAGCACCGTCGGCCCTGCTGCAGCCCTATTCGACCGGAGTCGCTAGTTCATTCCGATTGTTGCAAAACCATGGCGGAGGATATGGCGAGCCGTTACCAGGTGATGGAGGAGTTGGGAAGTGAGTGCCGGGATTCCCTCCAGGATTTCTTCATGGTGATGTACTGACCCATGATCTTTTGTTTCCCAGGTGGAAGCTTCGGCGTCGTTTACAAGGCAATTGATACAGCCACGGGAGAGATTGTTGCGGTGAAACATGTATGCATCTCCTTTCATCCTATACTCCTCGCATGCTCCCAATTGACTTATTCCCCCGTCCCAGATCGATCTCGAGTCCAGCGAAGACGATATTCAGGAAATCCAGCAGGAGATTTCCGTCCTGGCCACCTGCGCCAGCGCATATGTTACACAGTACAAAGCGAGCTTTCTGAAGGGTCACAAGCTCTGGATTGTCATGGAATTTTTGGGTGGAGGATCATGTCTGGATCTGGTACGTGGTCTACACCTGCTCGTTTGCAATTCTTGCGGGGCCTGTCGCTAACCGGCTACAGTTAAAACCAGGGGTCTTCAACGAAGCGCATGTGGCAATTGTCTGCCGAGAATTGCTACAGGGTCTTGAATATCTTCATGCTGAAGGCAAGATCCATCGAGACGTCAAAGCTGCAAATGTGTTGCTCTCCCATACCGGAAAGGTGAAGCTGGCCGACTTTGGCGTGGCCGCGCAGCTTGTCAATATCAAGTCGCAGCGCAATACCTTCGTGGGTACTCCGTTCTGGATGGCGCCCGAAGTTATCCAGCAGGCTGGATACGACTTCAAGGCGGATATTTGGTCTCTGGGTATCACTGCGATTGAAATGATCAACGGCGAGCCACCGCACGCTAGCACCCATCCGATGAAAGTGCTCTTCCTCATTCCCAAGCAGCCTGCCCCGCGACTGGAGGGCAACGAATACAGCAGCACATTCAAGGACTTTATTGCCCAATGTCTGACTAAGGACGCAGACCGTCGTCCCAGTGCGAAGGAACTGTTACGACACAAATTCATCCGCAACGCAGGGAAACCCGAGGCGCTGCAGGAACTCATTCATCGCAAGCAGGATTGGGATGCCGGCCGCGGAGTCAGCAAGGATGTCAAATACTACGCGGAGTCCCTGTTAGTTTCCCCAGACACTGATCGTTCCCAACTCCGGCTAACAACGGATTTCAGCAACACCATCACGAAGCCACCTTCCCCCGAAGAAGAAGATGATGACGATTGGGTATTCGACACTGTCAAGGCTCCATCTATGTGGGTGCCCAAGGGCACTGACTGGACCACCCTGGACGAGGACGAAAACGAGACCGACCCTGCTCAATTGATGGCAGATATGCACATTTCTCAGCCCCCGCTTCCTCCCAGGCACCAACCCAATTCTACCGTCCGACGAACCCCGGTTGCCGAGCGGTCACCTTCAACCCGTCGAGCCAACACCAAGCGACGATCCAGTGGTATCAAGCAGCCTCTGGGGCTAGACTTGAGCTATGGAAACAGCCCGTCTACTGTTAGGCAGTTCCGCCGCGTGTCGGACAAGGCTCCTAGCGAGACGCCCAAAGTTCCGCCTGGCTTTGATGAGAATTCTAGTCCGAAGGTTGCCTCTGGTGAGCCGACCAGCAAAGAGGCTCAGCTCGGACACCGTGCATACAGCCGGGCTGTTGGACTTTCCTGCCAGGAAGTCCTCTCTACTACTGGCGATGGAGAGAAGCGCGAGGCCATTTCTCGGCTGGCCGAGGCCTGGAGTGACCTGGAGATGGTTGATCCTGAAGGTCTCTACCACATCATTCGCATCATGAACGAGAAACTTCAGGCGTACGTCACAAACCCCGACAATTACGACAACGAAGGAATACTAATATCCCACAGCGACCCTCGCCTCAACACCATGATCCCCACATCCCCTCAACCCGACTCTCCTGGACGCCCGCGCCTCGTTCTGGCCCAGAACAACCCCCACCTCAAAAGCCACCGTCGCCGACAGTCGAGTGTGGCCGAACCCAACCCACCATCACCTCTTTCCAACATGCCTGGCCAAAATCCGGCTGGTATGGAACACACCAAACAACTCTCCGATGTGCTCTACCAGCGTTGGGCAGAGGGACTGCGCAACCGCTGGGGAATCTAAGCGGCCCTTCACAGCATATTCCTCCCGCGCATCTAACTCTCCATTGACTCTTCTTCCGTTCGTTGTATAGACCATTCTGGCGTTTTTACCTTTGTACAACCTCCCTTGCGTTCGTTCCAGGCTTATCACCAGCCTTGCATCCTTGGTGTCCGATCTTTCTTTTCGTTTCTTGTACCTGGTGGGATCAGTCCCGGAGTTCTGATCCGGAGTAATATTTCTGATGTTTATGTCTTTTTACTGGTCCAGGCGTGTGTCTCAGACCATTTTCCCTTCTCATAGATAGCTTTTTTCCCACTTGCTGTCATTTACGTCCGCTTTTGTCCTTTTCCCCTGCCTTGTGCATTGTCTTCTCAAGGGTGCTTTTTTTGTGCAATATGTGTCTTGATATGTGTAAAGTGTCTGCCCGAATGAAACATGATGAAGTGAGCGGACTTGGGGTTGTTTATTCCGAGTATTCTCGTCCAATCAGGCCTCTGCCATATGTATAGTCCTTGCACGTCAACCCCTCCGCACTGATGGTGATCTACCTTGGATACCTTGGAAAATGTATTGTCTGGTTTTGAGAGTTTCTATTACTCAAATGTGCCATGCTGGCTTTTTTTTGGCCTCAAAGCTCGTATTGACGTAGTCTGGCATCAAGTCCCTGAAATCGACAGCCAAGAGGTCCGGAGCTTGTTAGCTCCGCTAAGCATCTCCGATGCGTGCCAATTCTGCGGTCTGGCTGCAGCTATCCGCGCCGCTCTTGAGCCAGGGACCGTTCAGGAAGCTAGGGAACTTGGGGAGGAAGTCCATCAAGAAAGTGGCGTCGATGCTGGAGTCACTTCGTTTCACAAGCGTCTTCGGCATTCCAATTTAGGCTGTTCGATTGCAAGTAGCCACGCAGCAGCTTGGATAGTTCGGAAAACAAATATTCGTGTTTGGCCATGCAATGGGGCGGCGTCCATGATCCGTGGAGTTCATCCCAAGTGATAGGGACGTTGATCGCATGGATTCTGCTCATCCTGACTTTTAGCATTGACCTGGCCGCAAGATCGCCGTGTGCTGCGCGTTCATCTTCTTGTATGCCTGATACTGCATGCCCTAACAAAAAACTGCATTAAATAACGATGTCTAGCTTCAACTCGTCCAATTTCTTGCTTATTTACAACCTCCCCGTTTACATCCAGGAGATCGCCAACGCCTCGCCGATGGGAAATGGCAGTCGCAATCTCCCGCTGATACTCGCGAGCTGTAATCCCATCCCGTATACGCCCCTGAAATTCAACTCACTGACCATAAAACCCAGCCATCTGTACTCTCCTTAGCGGAAACATCTTCAAATACGCCAAGGGCTGCTTCCAGCTCTTCCTAGCGGCAGGATCCACCGTCCAGACTATTGGCGCAGGCATGCTGTACACTATGGGCCTCAACCCCTCCATCGGCCAGTACATCGGGTACCAGGTCCTGGTGGGCGTGGGCGTGGGACCGAGTTTCCAGATTCCCGTGATGGCATGCCAGATGCTGGTAGATCCGGTGGATATTCCCGTCGTGACGTCCATGGTGCTATGGACGCTATTCCATACCCTCCATTGGTTCTCAAATTTTATGACTAATAATAAATTGGACAGTCTTCCAACTCATCAGTGGTGCCCTCTCCGTCTCCGCTGCCCAGAGCATCTTCGACAACGAGCTTGTCGCCAGCCTGGACATCTACGTGCCCTCTGTCTCTTCCGCGTCTGACTTCGCCGCCGGCGTGACCGAGATCCGAGATTTATTCCCGACTTCTCAGCTACCAGGCATTTTACTCGCGTATTTGAAGGGAATTCAGGCGTCGTGGGCGTTGGGGATCGCGCTGGGCGGGACGGCGGTGCTAGTCAGCTGGGTTCCTATGAAGAGGTTGAGGAATACGCCTGTCATCGGTGCGGTGGGTTGATTGATGAGGAAGTTGGTGTGTCACTTGCTATTGTGGCTGAGACTGAGATGGGTTTGATATAATATTGGCTACATACAGGCGGCTTGTACTTGTAGCTATAGTAGCTGCCCTTATGCTACCTAGCGCAATGGCAGCCTAGTAGCTACAAACCTTTCGCGAATACGATATGGGGTTAATCATGGGTCAAAACAACTCTGATTATCCTGTCGTTTAATCAAATGCGGACAGTAGGGTCCCGCGTAGTCGTGGCAACCTTGATCACTAGCTCGCGCTTGAGGTAGCATTTTGCCGTCTTTTCAATCGTTTTGCGTCTTTTGCGATCTTTGATTTATTCCAGTGACAACCTCACCGCGAGATCGAATAGATCAAAGCTTGTAGAAGAAAAGACAGGAAGTATAAAATCCCAGTTATCTATTTAAGCCTATTCTTAATGTTAAGGTACTCAGATACGTTATAATTAAGCTGGTTCTGGCTTTTTTCCAACGCGCCGATGCCTCCAAACGATTTAATGACCTACATTCACCTAGTTAGTATCAGTTAGGGTTTGGTGAGTTTATTTCGCATATGTAGTACTGATAAACTGTCAGGGCCTGTCTTATCGCTGCTGCTCTCTCTCACTAGACTTGGCACTCACCCGCCCTGCGGGTCCAAAGTCAGGAACCTCCACCCGCACCTCCTCTTGACGGGTGGAGTGTCCGGAGGGTCACCCGCGGGTGAGTGCCAGGTCTACTCCCACTACCCTTTCTCTCTCATAAAGGGCAGGCCAGGGATATTCCTCTATCTCTCTCTCTTATATTATCTTTATCCATCTACTAGGGGTTACTACGCTGCAGTAGTAGCCTGCCTCCACGGAAGGGTAGTATTCTTCATAAATATTTGTGCTAAGAACAACCCTGCCGCATAAGGACCCTCAGGCAATGTATTTATTTCTTTTATGTATATACCACTACTCCCGACAACTCCTCGCAACGGCTGTTCGTTCCAACAACGAACTAGTCCTCTATCAAACTCTCCGTGTGTTCACACGGCAACATACACCATCAGTTTAACTGTAAAAACAAAATCATTCTTAGCAATCAAGTGCATATTGAAAAGTATCCCTCGCGACTCACACCAATTTCATCTTCAAGGCATGTCTTCCCGAATGATACAGAGTATTTAGCTTTTCATTCGTTTCCCGAATCTTCTCAGTTCCCTCGGCGTCGGCTTCCTTGTAGACTAAGTCTAACCACCTCCCAAGAAAAGCGGAATCATTTGCGAGAGATTCCATGAGAGTTTTCTGCACTCCGATACTTTTTGAGTCTTTAGACCATTCTGGATCGTTCATGAGCTGGGAGTACAGTTTTGCCTTCTGGTCACTGTCAAAATAGTCCCGAAATGCATCTGCTGTCTCAATACGAAACCATTGTTCTTGTTGAAGTAGATCCACACATTCATGAATGAAAGCCTTAGTCTGTTCTTCGGTATGACCAGAAGGGACAAGGCGGCCGATCTGCTTATCCGTTGCAAACTTTCGGAGGTCGCATAGAATCTCCGAATAACTCTAAAGATCTTGGGCATCAAGTTTGAGTTCACGAGCCAGTACATCGTTGGTGATTGCCTATAGACTCCCAACATACAGTCAACCAGGCAGTCCCAAATGTAAGGTGAATATTGAGAATGGGTGGGAGCTATACCTTCTTCTGTTTACCTTCGATTAGCCGCTCAATATCACTTTTTTCGAGAGGGCCAACTCCTCCCCTTTCGTAAGTTTCCAGGACCAGTTGCTCAGAAATGAATTCCCAGTCCATTTCGGCAGTGAGGGGCGAAGGCGGTAATTTTTCAAGGCCCGTCTTAACCTCCTCCCATGTGTCTACACTTAATCCTGGGTAACATTCTTGTAATTGCTTCAGTTCCCAGTACCGGTCAAGGATCTGTTTTTTTTCCTCATCTGTGACGGCCATGAGTTCCGGTGGTAGACAATTATATACCACCACCACCGTAACGATACTCAAGGCCACCCTATTGATCGAGTCTTCGGAGATTTTCTCCCCTCCCTCGGGTGTATAGGTGGCTTGAATCACCGTTTTGACCTGGTCCAACATTTTGGTCGCCCGATACTGTTGTGCGTCCTGCCGTTTCGCCAAGAGCTTGCGTTCGATATCTAGCCACTTGGCCCATTCGCCAGGTTGCCAAATATCCTCCTTGGGAATCAAACCTGGAGCCCTGATAGCATCTTCGCGCGTCTGGGCCGCTAAATCGGCCGCTTCCCATTGCGCGTCGTAGGTCCGTTGCATATTCCAACCCATTTTGTAGGAAGAAAAATGAAATTATGTAATAGTGATTGGAGAGTAGTGTATAGCAAAGATGGTCACAAAAATCTGAGTTGTTGTTCCGGGGCAAAGATGGTAAATACGTCTCTTTAAATAGTCGCAGCTTCACCGCTTTTGTTCTGTACTATCCTCTATATGATACTATTATCGTCGATCGTAGCTCACGTAGACTGTATTAATTACAGTCCTCTGAAGATCGACAGCGACAAAACTCTGATCAATGCATCGACCTCGGGAACTTGATGACGCGATTCCGCTAATTCCACGTCATTGCAAGGTAGATATCTGGAATAGTAGTGTGATGGTATGTCTGGCAAAGTTGATGTATCACATTGACAATTCTGTGATACCCTTTTGGGGACAGAGAAGTGGGATATCCCTGTTCACCTTGGACAGGTCTAAAACTGCAGGAAGCAGTGGGGTGTCTAGGAGGGGATGCAGTTACGATCGTGCTCATAGCTCGAGATGAATGCTACCCTAACCTCAATATACGTCATTGTGCACGTATTGCGTGAATGCTTGGCCCACTACCAAGACCTAACGGATTATCCGCAATCCCCGCGAACTCGGCGATTCCAGCTCCCTTGAGTCTATAAGCATTACAAACATGACGCGCGGGTTGGAGAGAGGATATCGTGATGCTGCTAAGATTTCTAAACAATGGAGTTGATAACGAGTCCTGGCGTAGGGAATTTGGCAAAGGTGGAGATCTTGATCTGTGATGCATTTTGCTGTTGTCTAGGTCCAACTTATTGATCATCTATTCCCTTTGGCAACTATCTTGGCAGTAGGTTCTAGGAAGAACAAATGTGGTTGATGATGAAGCTGATTATGCCTGGGCTTACAGGTAAGCCCTTTTTCAGGAGTCTTTAGCACGTACTGACCGAGGGGCTCTCATATCCTTGAACCCTTGAATTAGCAATACCGAGGGTCACCAAACTTATGAAAAATAGAAAAAGGACCTTTGTTTGTCATTGTACTATGAAGTATAAAGTCTACTATTCGGGACAGGGAGGTAAGAATATACAAAAAAATCAAATTAGTCCGGGCTGCCATAAGGCTGCGGACCTCTACAGGCACTTCATTACAGTACGCCGCTATATAGCCATAGAAATAGGATTACCTTGGCTCAACTCCAGCTAGCCTTGCAACCCTTAAAAAATGACTCAAGAAGTAACCCAGGAGGGTGGAAACTAAGATCAACCACGGAACAATAATAAAATATATACCGGGTAAAGTCTGTCAGTGGATTTGTTCACTCTTGTGCTCACTGAGCGTGAGTATTGGTCGATACATATCTTGATCGTGGTTCAACGTTTGAGAATCAGGGGATGCTCAGAGAGCAGCAGTTCAAACCGCTCAGAGGCGTGCTCAGTTCTACTCAGTGAGTAAAAAGCGGCAAGGTCTGAGCACTAAAATGGAACGGGAACGCCAAGGCGTGGCAGAGGAAATGCGATATTTCAGCAAGTATAGAGCGGAAGTGCAGAAATGCGCAACCGCACCCGACTTGAATGACCAATTCGATAGAGATAACTAGTGCTATCTATTCCCAAGGTTCCAAGGTTGAAAGTGACATTCCTTGATGACGAAGCATTGTGGTTAAAATAACTACTAGAAAGCTTGAAAGACATAGAATGATTGTTAATTGACATCGGCGTCAAGGTATATAGGGACTACTTTAACCCCCGTATGAACAATCCGTTATTTTGCCGCTCCATCAGAGTATCCAAACGTTCAAGAGGGCGACAAATTAAGATAAACCGATACCGGGTCTAGGCTCCGACATATTTCCTGTGCGCATTCTTGTTGGGAACTTGTATCCTGTAATCGGCATGCTGCTTCGCGTGGGAGTTTACAACGCCGATCACTCTACGAATCTGGGGCGCACGCAGTTCCCAGATTCTACAATAGTAAAATAGTATTCACCGAGGGTTGCCTGTTGACGGTATAATTGTAGTCCACGAAAGACATGTTCAAATGAAGCTCAGCAACGCTAAGTAGCCGGCTCCGCCTCGGCCCCTGAACACTCGTGGCAAGGATGCGCGGTCCAGGGACCCGCTGTGGGCTCAGGAGACGGGAGGACCACAGCAGACTTCCTGTCAGCTCGCTTTTTCTTTTCTCAACTGTACATATACTCCTACCTATACTCTCGTTCATTCATGCCCACATTTCCCACATAGTTCTCTCTCAGCTGGCTGGCCCACAATGGAGAGCTCCCCGGGAACGGGCGACGTCCATGGCTCTGTGCCGGATGCGTCCCACACGACATTCGAGTCTCGACCCCAACCGAAGCCTGCCTCCGAGCAAACCACTCCCTCTCGATCCTCATCGCTGTTGCAGAAAGGGTCATCGCTACCACCCCGTGCCCATTCCGGGGCCCGACATACGAAACGGTTGACCTTGAACTTCCCCATCAACATCCCGCTGGAGCAACCGCCGTCCGCCACTGACCCCAGTGTCGCCTCCCCCGGATCCATGACCCCCATCACACAATCGTCGACTCGTCCGTCCTCCGCACTCCCGGCTGATGCTCCTGTTCCTCTTGATGTCGATGGCGATGGCATCGACTTCCTTCGGGCTATCGCCTCGCAAGAGCGGAGGGTGATGGAGCTCCGGGAGGAGCTGACCCGGGCCGAGACGGACCTGTCCACCCTCAAGAAACAATGGGCGCAGTCTGAGAAATCGAGGAAACGCACCGAGATCAGTCTTCATGCTGAGCCGATGCTGCCACTGCGGTCTCCCGATCTTAGCGGGGCGGAGGGGTCCAGTTCGCATCGTCGGGAACAAAGCATGAGCTCGGTCGGAAGCTCTTCAGTATCACAGGAACGTATCAGCCGGGAAATGGATCGGCGAAGTATCGTCCGTCCTACGCCACCTAAAGGTACAACCATTTCTGCCAACGGGCGGCGTGTCTTCCAGGGCTCCCATACGCGCACTCTGTCTCTTCTGTCACCAGTAACAGCTCCAAGCCCATCTATCGGCGGGCCAAGCCCGTCGGATGCCGAACGCGTGGGCCGCTCCCCGCGGTCGGCTACGCTGCCATCCGTTGAGCGTAACAATGTTGCCAACATTGGGATGCCGATGGATGAAAGCCAGGTGCCGGAGCATTTGCTTTCGCAGTGGCGGAAGACCATGCCGCCTCCATCTCGTGAGGCCCTCATGCGTACTGGAAAACAGATGGCTTCTGATTTGCGCGAGGGTCTCTGGACATTCTTCGAGGACATCCGACAGGCAACGGTGGGCGAAGAGGGCATCAACGCAACCGAATCCAGGACCATGTCGCAATCCAACTCGTTAACCCCGTCGACCTCACGCAAACGTGATTCTTTGGCCAAATCACAAAGTCGAGATCGGTTATCAGCCACAGGAAGCGGCTCACGATCAGCATCGTCATCATCGCGGGGGAGGAGGCCGGCGGCCGAAACATCATCTGGTAAAGACACCAAGCCGGTGGACATTTCCTCGTCTTTCTGGCATGAATTCGGCGTTGATTCACCAGCGCAGACGTCGACAGGCGCTCGTCGCAGTCCCTCCGACACCATCGACGCGACGACCCCACGAGGCGCGAACGAACCCGAGCAGCAAAATCACCGCTCCAGCAGTCCAGTCGCAGCGGAGGATGATACGGCCGACAACTGGGATATGTGGGATACGCCGCTCCCAGCATCGAAGATGACACACACGCCCTCCTCCAGCCGGTCGACAGTCGAGTCGAAGCACGATCAGTCCCCAGATACGCAGGGCAGCAGTCCACGAACGAGTGCCAGGTACATTGCGACTTTTCCTGATTTTATTTATGACAACCTCGTTATGCGCTGACGCCCTATTCCCAGCTTTGGCGAATGGAACCCCAGTTCCGCCGCACCCGATCCCAGCGTGACCGAAGGTATTCCCTGGCCTACCATCACCCAGCTGGCCCCGTCCAAGCTACAGCGCACCGCCTCCAATCTCATGGCCGAGTGGGAGCGAAGTCTCTCACCTTCACCGGAACGAAAGGACTCGTCGTCCTCGTCCAGCCGAAGCAAGAGCAGCAAGAAGGATTGATGGTCCTTTTATATCTTTTTCTTTCTTTTCTCTATGTATATATTAGACCCTTTTCCTTCTTCGGCCCAATATAGGGTCTCCGTTGGGCGAATTGGCACGAACGCACCACGGATTCATACAGGGTTACGACTGTTCAACCCACGAGAGCGTTGTTTCTTTCTCTTGCGAATACTAGGAGCGACTGGCTTCATTGCTTTTCTAGCTGGCCAACTACGATGGAATATTTGAAGACTATTAACGACTGCCAGAACGACAAAATAGAAACCTGGATTTATCAATGAAAAATAGCCGAACTATTTCATGCTAGCGTTAATGTACTTGTTGAGGACGATGATTTCCCGGGTGTTTGATATCACGTGCCGAGCTGCACTTTTGGTGGACTCGGGTCGCCGTAAAAATAAATTTGCGCGAGTCGCCTCCGCAAGATCTCCGAGCTTCCTCGCCGTGAGCTTCTTGAACGCATTTCTTCGAGGGGAAGATACCCACCCTACCATTTCTTATCAAAAGGCCCTCTCGCCCCGGATTCCACACACACAACTACGCTCCCCTTTTACCCTTAATATCGACCTACCTCGCGTTTAATCCACTATGAGCATTCCGGGTATGACAACGCCCATGGGCCTCGGTGGTGCTGGCAACCAGACAGCAGGAATGAATGATCAGGAACAGGCCATGGTGAAGATGGTACGTGGTTGAGTCCAAGGCCGCGAAACGCGCATTTGCTAACTTGATCGTCTAGATGCAAGCTGGTATGGAGTCGTGTCCAGTAAAGACAGTCATCTCCGGTACGATGGGTTTCGGTCTCGGTGGTGCCTTCGGCCTGTTCATGGCCAGTGTAAGTTACCAGGTTGATTCTCATTCACGCCCACAATATCTAACGACTCGCCACTAGATGTCCTACGACTCTCCCCTCACCCCTCAGGGCCGCGAAATTTCCAACCTCCCCTGGCGCGAGCAAGTCCGTCGTGGCTTTAAGGATATGGGTTCCCGCTCCTGGTCGTCCGCTAAGAACTTCGGTATTGTCGGCGCGTTGTACTCCGGTACCGAGTGCTGCATTGAAGGTCTCCGCGCCAAAAACGACCTGACCAACAGTGTCGCCTCTGGTTGTATTACCGGTGGTATCCTCGGTGCCAAGGCTGGTCCGCAGGCGGCTGCCTTTGGTTGCGCTGGCTTCGCAGCATTCAGTGCCGCTATCGATGCTTATATGAGGATGCCTGAGTCAGAGTAAGCTCGAGGCTTTTGAGCGTGCTTCGTGGTAACCTGCTTCACTGCATACCGCCGTTAGATTCGCTTTTTCGACGCCTCGACTCCGTTGCCTTTCTTCGATCTGTATATTTTCTGCGGCGCTTCGCGACATTTGGGATAGAACGGGAGCATAGAAGGCGTTTGGGTTGTGTTATTTTGCAACGTCTTCCTGTTCTGTATGATGATTTCAGGAGGGCTTTTCCGTGGAGGGGTTCTTATTCCTTTGGAGCTGCACCGGACGAGCCGAGTGTGTGATATCCTCTCGGCTTGGTTATTTGCATTGCATTCCTGAAGAGCTAGGAAAACCTCCAGTTCTTGTTTGTTTGTGGGCTATCTTCACTCGTGTACTATATTTGCATGTTCTATGTGAACATGCATTAGAAGCCCTTCATTGGGAAATTCTCCATCTCATCTTTGATACCAATTCGATCAAGTCATTTCCACTTTTTCACCAGTTCTCAGCTTACCATGCAAAGAAACTAATGCCTCCCGGCTATGACCTATTTGAGTTGGCTATTTCACTTGAATCAGATCTACCTCGAGAGATGCGTGACCCGCATTGCAATCGTGCATCTCTTCAAACCACTCCATTGGGCTAGACTTAATACGAATATGTAAGGTAATGCAGGCCTCCTCATTCCAAGGTTGTCATATCAGGAACTCTTCATTTGTCTATGTACTTTCAAGGTTCTAATCATAAGTTGATATGGGGCAAAGAGTGTCGTACAGCCGGCACTATGCATCACGATAAAGCCGTATAAGAGGCGTGTGGTTTCAAAAAGGCGGAATTTTTATATCGTATCGTCCGTTAGCGGCATCGCGGACCACTCTACAGTGTCTTCCGCTGGCTCTTCAGAGACACAGCGATCACAATGACACACGAACCGAAATGATTTTCGAAGATGCCCACGGCGCGAGTCGAGTTCTGAGTGTTGCGTGAGGTCGAAGTAGGAGATGCAGCATTCCTGACCGGGGAAAATATCGCGAGACGCGGTAAAGACCATGTGGCCTTCATCGTTGGGCTTATGAATGATCTTTAGCTCTGTTAGTACTTCTCTTTCCGTAGGGTGAATGACGGAATACATACATTAGGCACACATGAATGGTTAGCTATTGCTGCAGTGGGATAAACGGCCGCAGCGAACTGCTCTCCTCTATCAATTGGCGGGCTCGGCGGAGGAAAATGCCCTGTTTCTCTGGGATAAAGTCCGAATGAATTCGCCTCTTCTTGACAGATGAGATGAAGGATTCGGTCCGTACTCAACCCGTGGGGTAGCGCCGGGCTGCTCTTGAGGTACTTCTTCACGAGAGTCGTCCAGGACTTGACCTGATCATGGGACCATGTTCCGGATGACCCGCATAGCGAGTCGATGGCTTCCCAGCCATGTTTGAAACGCCGGGTTTGGGATCCGGTCATGGATCCGTGCTCTTGCAATTCAACATGTCGAGTGGCGAGCAGACGGACAATCAGCCAGAGCATGCCGAATTCGTATTCACCCAGTTTGTTTCGTATTGACTCAGCATATCTTTTGAGCCACGTGCATTCAAAGTCATGTCGAGATTTATCGGCGTCTTTGCAGATGCTGCTGCACCATGCCACGTCTTGAATGCAAGCATTCAGACATGAGTATCTCTCGGCGCGAGGGGCTCGACGATTACAAGCGGGATTGTTGCAAATAAGATTGTCGTTGACAGCAGGCTCATCAACGACGGGAATAACTGCATAAGGGCGGTCGACGAGGAGACAGGTGCCTTTCGGGATGTGATGGGATGCGCGGAACTGGCGGCCTTTGACAGGATCGGCGCTCTCGATCAAATGTTCGTGGATCCAACCGGACTGCTTTTGGGAGATCCCGTCTACACAAGTCTGTTCCGATGGTTCGACGGTGATATATACGACTTGGGACATGGCGTGGTGCTGAAGCTGCCCCGGAAGGTTTCTAGTATGTTTTTTTTTACGGGTTCAGAATCGAGGCCATGCGGCAAAATCTTTTGCTCTGAAACGTTTTTGAGAACCGCAGTGTAAAGGGTTCCGCTAGTGGGGCGCATCGTCGCCATACTGGGCCAGGGTAGCCAATACCGTCTCTGTCCGGGATCCCGAGGTGAGGTTATCCCAAGCGACAGCGCTTGATTGGCGGTAGCAGCATGAGCCAAGATAAGCTCAATTTATTGGTTAACTGGAGACTCGATCTGTGACGTTCTTTCGATTACCATCTTGTTGCATGAGCCTGAATCTACGTAGCCCAGTCGTGGGAAATCTTTTCAGGACGGATTAAAAATTGATCGTTGGTCGCCGAAATAGTGCTTGAAAACATTCTTGGGTTTGATTAACAACAGGAAGGAAAACCGACAACATGGATATGGTCAAAAGATCTAAAGGGTACTTCAAATTTAGCCTCTAAAAATATATATGTATAGTTATAACCAGCTGGAGTCTACTTCTTCCTGTGTAAACTTACTTTTGCACTGTTCTTAGGGCTCGGTGACGTAATGGCAACACTGCCGGGAATACCGTCATCCCATGGTCACCGTGTAACACCTGCACTTCCAAATGGACATTACAAGTCAGATATCAATTGCCCATGAAGCAAAAGGGCTCTGCGGCCACTAAAGATATGGACCCGGTCTCCTACTCCACCGTAGGCGAAACAACACAACTGGACTACTCGCCAGAACAGCCTTTGAATCGTGAACCTAATCCTGAAGAACTGATTGAACAGTAGGTCCACCCAAATCATAGCCTGTGGAACTCTCAACGTCAGCCATAACTCTTCTGACCTTTTCTATCAATGCAGGTTTCTTACGCCCCAAGACATCAGCTATGACCGCAATCACGGTCCAATTCCTCACATCCGCGCTGAAAAGCATGTCGTTCGGATAGACGGCCAGGTCAAAACACCCATTTCTTTCTCCCCAGACCAACTTCTCGCCGAATTCCCTCAGCATGAAGTAGTATGTGCCATATCGTGCGCGGGGAATCGGCGACATACAATGCGCACCATGCTGCGCGAGGTGGAGGGTATTGATTGGGGCGACGCGGCGGTTATGAATTGCAAGTTCACAGGCCCTCGTATCCGTGATGTCCTGCTCCGTGCTGGCCTGGCAGATGATATCATGGACTCTGCTCGTGAGCTACATGTTGCTTTTGCTTCTTACCAAGTCCAATGCCAGGAAGATCACTGGTTCGGGTCCAGTGTGACGCTGGAGAGATGTATGCGAGAAGATGGAGATGCAATTCTTGCTTTGAAAGTGAGCAAATTTCTGCCCTTTGATTTTACTTATGTTAATACTGCTTTAGATCAACGACCGGCCTCTCACTGCCAATCATGGCCATCCCGTCCGCGTGGTGCTTCCTGGCATTGTTGGTGCGCGCTGGGTCAAATGGCTAGATCGCATCACCGTCCAAGATACCGAGTCCCCTAACTTCTACCAGCAGCGCGACTATAAGATCCTTCCACCTGATGTGACCGATCATTCATCTGCTGAAAAGCAGTTTGAGAATATCCCGCCAATGTATGATACACCAATCAATTCCGTTGTTGCCGTCCCTGCCGACGGAGAGACTGTTTCGCTGTCACCATCTGGATTGGTGGAAACCAAAGGCTATGCCGTTCCCCAGGGAGCAGATGGACCTCTCATTCGTGTGGAGGTATCGGGAGACGGTGGTACGACATGGATCGATGCCGAGCTCAGTGGCGGAAGTGATGAAATGAAATGGTGCTGGGTGTTGTGGAAGGCCCAATTAAAGATGGCAGTCGGAAATGGAAGGGAAATATTGAGTCGTGCAACAGATGCTGGTGGGAACACACAGCAGGAACATTCACAATGGAATCTGCGGGGCGTGGGATATAGTGGATATGGTCGAGCAGAAGACCTGACAGTAGTGGAAACAACGCACAAGGCAGACTGACCA
Organism: Penicillium cinerascens; assembly: GCF_028974065.1. Lineage (NCBI taxonomy): Eukaryota > Fungi > Ascomycota > Eurotiomycetes > Eurotiales > Aspergillaceae > Penicillium > Penicillium cinerascens. Next base: position 4,492,729 of record NW_026695298.1, on the reverse strand, counting down.
GAGTTGGAAGATGGATCAAAGTACAAATATATTCACATTTCATACATTTTTATTCGTGTCTAAGGCAGCACAATGTATTTCTCCAGGTGCTTAGGAATAGCACTGCGAAGGTTCTTGCTCTCCAGCCAGGTGTTGGAGAACAACCGGTCTGCGTACCGGTAAGCGCCGTCGCATAGAATCGTCACAACGGTGTTGCCCTTGCCCAACTTCTCAGCAACCTCCTTAGCAGCCGCAACGTTCAGGGCAGAGCTGGCACCGAGATACAGACCCTCCTCATCCAGGCAACGGTAGACCATCTCAATGGATTTCTCGTCACTGATGTTCAGCGAGCCATCCAGCAGGTCAATGTCGGGTTTCAGGTTGTCCGTGACACGGCCCTGGCCAATCCCTTCGGTGATACTGCCACCAGAGCGCTCGGTCAGCTTACCGCCGCTTTGGATGTAGCTGTGCAGGACACTGCCCGGAGGATCAGCCAAGAAGCTCTTGACCTGGCCGTTGCTAACTTCCTTAAGATAGCGGGTGATACCAGCCAGCGTACCGCCAGTCCCGGTAGCGCAAGTGAATGCGTCGATCTTGCCGCCAGTCTGAGCCCACAATTCTGGCCCGGTAGTCTCGATATGCGCTTGGCGGTTGGCGGTGTTGTCGAACTGGTTAGTCCAAACGGCGTTATCCAGGGACTCGGCGTGCCGGCGCGCTTGGTGATTGTAGTTCTGCGGGTTGTCGAATGCCACAGCAGGAACAGGGTACACTTCCGCGCCCAGCAGCCGGAGCAGATCAATCTTGCCCTGTGATTGAGTGTTGGGCATGTAGATCACCAGCTTGTAACCCTTGGACCGGCATACGTGTGCGAGACCAATACCGGTGTTTCCAGCAGTGCCCTCAACCACTGTACCACCCGGTCGAAGAAGTCCCTTCTCTTCCGCGTCCTTGACCACGAACAGAGCAGCCCGATCCTTCACACTGCCACCGGGATTCTGAAACTCCGCCTTGCCCAACACATTGCACCCGGTCTGCTCGGATAGCTTCTTTAACCGAATCAACGGAGTGTTTCCAATTGCTATGCAAAATGTCAGATCAATTGGTCATGCATTTGTACCGAAGCTCGGACATACCCTCCGTCAGGCCATTCACAGCGCCCTGCGCCGTGGACACCCGGGTGCAGTAAGCAGTCGATCCCTCAGCGGCACGCAAGGCCGTAGTACCAAAGCGACGGATACTTTGACGGAACATCGCGCACGAGTGCAATGAAAGCAATGCAATGTAAGTCAATCGGTTCATTGCAATCGGCCGAGCAGCTCCGATGACCGGGCTGATTAAGCACACCACGTGACCCTTATCGCTCCTTCCCCGTTTGGGCTGTTTGTTTACCGCCCGCACTTCTCCTTGCCTCATCTGTGGATTCGCGACTGCCATGCTTTTCGTCCCTCATTAATTGCGCCTCGATATCGACACCCACAATGCCAGGCCGCGTCGCCGCCCGTTCGACCTCCGCGACAACACGCAGGTCGTCGGCACAGCCCTCCGCGGGGCGTGCCCCCTCGGTGACCCCATCATTCGCGATTCCTGAAGAAGCAGCACTGCCAACCGCATCCCCGAACCTTCGCCGCGATGTATGCGCCATCTTTGCTGATGCTCAGCGAGCAACCACCGGTCATCGCAAGCTCGTGGTGCGCCTGCGAAAGTTGCAGGAAATCAGCAGCGGCATCGTTCGGAAGAAGAAAGGAAAGGACCAAGAGCAAGAAGAGGTCGAGCTCCCAGAGGAAGAGAGCATTCCAGAGAGGGAGTTCAATATCGAGGTGGGCCGTTGCCTGCTTCGAATTCTTCCAATCAAGAAATCAGAACCCGTTGGCGACCGCATTGTGCGCTTCATGGACAGTTTCATCCCACATGCATTCGAAAAGGACGGTGAGCTCTTCGGCTTGAACGGTGCAGACGACGATGAGGCGAACAGAGAGACTCCCACTTCCCGCTTGACCTCGAGTCTGATTCATCTCCTGGTGCCTGTCCTATCCGCCAAGGACAAGATGATCCGGTTCCGCGCCACCCAAATCGTCGCACATGTCGTCAACTGTCTCGAGTCGATCGATGATGAGCTATACCATACAATCCGCCAAGGCCTGTTGAAGCGAATCCGTGACAAAGAGTCATCGGTGCGCGTACAAGCCGTCTTTGGCCTTGCCCGCCTAGCTGGGAACGAGGGAGACGAGGATGGCAGCGGAGATACTTCCTCTGCTCTTCTCGACAAATTGATGGACATCATGCAGAACGATACTAGTGCCGATGTCCGCAAAAGTCTCCTCACGAACCTTCCGCTCGCCCCCACCACTCTTCCGTACCTCCTCGAACGAGCCCGCGATCTCGATGCACCGACCAGACGCACCTTGTACTCCCGTCTATTGCCTACTCTGGGTGATTTCCGCCACCTGTCCCTATCAATGCGTGAAAAACTCCTCCGCTGGGGTTTGCGAGACCGCGACGAGAGCGTTCGAAAGGCGACCGGCAAACTGTTTTATGACCGTTGGGTGGAAGACTGCGCCGGAACTAACCGCGACCCTAACGAGGGTGGAAACGCCCAACGGTCAGCCCCCGACCTGAATGCCCTGCTGGAACTGCTGGAGCGAATTGATGTCATCAATTCTGGAATGGAAAGTGGCATTGCCCATGAAGCAATGCGTGCCTTCTGGGAAGGACGTCCTGATTACCGGGAAGCAGTTGTCTTTGATGAGCCTTTCTGGGAATCTCTGACGGGGGAGTCGGCCTTCCTCCTGCGATCATTCAACGATTTCTGCCGCGTCGAGAATGAGGGCAAATACGATGATTTAGCGGACGAGAAAATGCCTGAAGTTACGGCACTTGCCTACTTCCTTTCCAAGTATATGACCGAGCTTTTGCAACGGAAGAGACAATTGAAGGACTCCAGCGAAGCGAATGATGAAGATGCGGTTGAGCAGGAATTTATCGTTGAGCAGCTCTTGCACATTGCGATCACTCTGGATTACAGTGATGAGGTGGGCCGGCGGAAGATGTTCTCTCTTCTGAGGGAGTCATTGGCCGTGCCAGAACTCCCAGAAGAATGCACCAAGCTAGCTGTTGAGACCCTGCGGTGTGCCTGTGGACCCGATCTCGCCGGTGAAAGCGAGTTCTGCAGCGTTGTCCTGGAAGCCATTGCCGAAGTCCACGATACCATCGCCACCGAAGACAGCTTCGTGTCGGCCAGATCCGAAATCAGCGATGACACAAGCAGCCGCCATCGCTCCGAGACGCCTGGCGACGAGGAAGAAACCCCCTTCAACAAGGAAGAAGCCAAGGCGAAAATTGTCCGTGAAATTGTGGTCAACATGAAGTGTCTCCACATCGCCCAATGTATGCTTCAAAACGTCGAAGGCAACCTGCAGCAGAGCATGAATTTGGTGACCATGTTGAACAACCTCGTCGTTCCCGCCGTACGGAGTCACGAAGCCCCGATTCGTGAACGTGGTCTTTATTGTTTGGGTCTCTGCTGTCTTCTTGACAAGGTCAGTTTGCATCTCATCTGTGACGCAATTTTTCAACTAACAAAGCATGATTTCAGAACCTTGCCGAGGAGAACATGACTCTGTTCATCCACTGCTACAGTAAGGGCCACGAGGGGCTACAAGTAACTGCATTGCAGATCATTTGCGATATGATTACCACGCATCCCTCGCTGCTTGCGCCGAACACTCAGTCTGACGGCGAGACGGTGACCCCTCCAGCGATTCAAAAGCCTCTGCTCAAGGTGTTCTCACGAGCCCTGAAAGCAAACTCTCCTCCCAGCGTGCAGTCCGGAGCGGCTTCGGCGCTGTCAAAGTTGTTGCTCACCAGTACATTCGAACCTACCGGGCCAAATGTCCCACCTGCCATCCAGGAATATAACCAGAAAGCCGTGGAAACGCTATTGCAGAGCCTCGTGGTGTCTTTCTTCCACCCCCGCACGAAGGAGAACCCTGCACTTCGGCAGTCGCTAGCATACTTCTTCCCCGTCTATTGCCACTCGCGCCTCGACAACACTCAGCATATGCGGCGGGTTGCAGTACCCGTGGTCCGTGGAGTGATCAATGCCGCCGAGGAGCACTATTCGCTCGAGGCTGAAGAAGATAGCGATGGCGAGATCGACGACACCACTGGCGAGCGCGAAATCAAGACACTCATGACTGGTGTCATTGGTATGCTTGCCGAGTGGACTGATGAGCGTCGGGTTGTTGGCCTAGGCGGCGAGCGTATTCTGGCAGGTGGTGCCTCTAGCTCGAATGCTTGCGGCTGGGTGCACCTGGCCTTGGTGAAAGACATCCTGGAGCGTGTTTTGGGCGTCAGTGCCGGTAGCAACCGTTGCAACAAGGAAGAGCGCAAGTTGCTATTTTCCCTGTTGAGCAAACTTTTCATTGCTGCTCCAACAGTCCCCTCTCGTGCTGGTTCTCGCGCCCCAGAGAGCGAAGATCAGTTTAGAACCAGCATTCGCAGTGCTACAGCGACGGGGGTTGAGATCGAACCTGAAAATGCTCAGCTCGCCGAAGAAGTCAAGGAGTTGCTTGACCAGACTATTGAAGAGGGTCTTGCTGCCGAAGCATCTAGCAGGAACGCCCTGGTCAAGACTAAGAACTCTGTTTTGAAGATCCTCGCCGTTGCTCAGGATGCTCGTGCGGCCAGCGCACACCCTCGAGCCGGCACAGAAGAGCCTGACAGTGATGTCGCCAGCGTCCGCTCTGCTAGTGCCCGACGCTCTGTTGAGCCAACTGGTCGCCGACAGGTTTCAGTGGAGCCCTCTATCATGGAGGAAGATGAAGGCGACAGTGGCATTCGATCTGGCAGTGTGCGCCCAGCTGTTGAAGGCGGTGCTGTTCGCACCCATGTCGCCGTCGAGCCTAGCATCATGGAGGAAGATGAAGAGGACGATCATGACACTAGCCGTGGAACAATCATAAAGGAGGAAACTGCCGATGAGTGACGAAATTCTGGTTTGGGTTTAGGTTGGCGTTGGTTGTGTCTGGGTCCTGGGTTCAAAGGCATCGATGGACTTTCGATACGTGGTGACTGGCTTCGGTTGTACATGATCTCAATGTTGATTTTATGCTTGCGATTTCTATTACGAAATACCACGCTTTTACGCACTTATACTTTGTACGTGTAGCTTCTGACCGGAAGAACGATGCAAGTCATTCAGAGTATTCTATATACGAAATTCTTTTCCATTAGTCACGGTTTTGGGTGGAATTGTACCAATGCCATGATCACACAGCTGACGACCCGACGGGTTTCCACGGACACATTGACCTTGCGATCTCACCTGCTTTGCACATGCTATTCGACACCTTCGAGCCAGCTTTCAACGCGCATTTCCTCCGAGCCTCGCTGTATATCTACGTCTGATCCTGCATCATCAGGCTCTTCGTCGGTGGCTTCTAAATCTAACCAAGAATGCTGATATATGGCTCTCTCGCTGCGAGGGTACCCTGTCGATCTCAACCATCCAAATATCCCACGTGTCGCTCCTTCAGAAAGGAGTTGTGAGAAGAAATCATAGTTATAATCGTCAAGCGCAACCGATGTCCTGTTGGTAGATAAATGTGATGCTTGATCAGGAGGTTGACTAATTTCTCCAAAATCTCTCATGGAACGGTTGTTCGTCAAAATCCATTCCCAAGATTCGTATTCTAAGCAATGAGTGGTACATTGAGCATGTTGTCGGACCGACAGCTCTGTATCGCAAAGTTGTGTAAACCCAAAGGGCTTCCAAGGCCAGATTGGAGGTCGGTCATGGCCTTCACAGGCGGTAATGAAAAGCAGCCGACATTCGTCATCGCGGTTTATTATTTCACCATCACTGTCCCCTACTTTAGAGGTCAAGAATGTCTGTTTTGTTCCCGTCCAGGCAGAAGCTGGGAGATCTAGAGCCGTCATTCCTGCTCGTATGTCACGCAAGACGGATTTTGCCAGCCCTGTGAGAATTGCACCGAGCCAGAGGATGCCGAGTCGAGGCTGTCGATTTGCCATTAATGCGGCCAATAGATCTTCCCTTGGGGAAATCGAATCAAGAACCGCAAAAGCCGGATTCATCCATGCACTGACAAGATTACACGCAATATCCGTATTGAAGAAGGTGCAGCACAGAAGAGAGCGTAAACCCCACGTATTGGTACTTAATGTCATATATTTGGGAAGCAATTCGCCGTGCTCTTTGAGAAGATCTTGTATAGAAAATGCAGACTCCTTGGAACTTTCCTTTATTTCCAGTATTTCCAGCCGAGAAGGTTGTTTTGGAAAGGGGAGAGAAACTGTTCTCCCGCTTAGAAATGGAATGAAGAGTGCCCCAGCAAGGGCGACTGAGCATTGAGCGTAAAGACGATGGTGCACACAGAAACGAGAGAGGTACTTGAGAGCGGTCATCGATAGCGGCGGGTCTGAATTAACACCGGAAAAATCCTCTGTGGCCACGGTCATCCCCGCGCACTTTACCGATACCGACCATGGCGACAAATAGACATGGCCATTGTACTTAGTGGTCGCAGTCCAACCGTCATCAGAACACAAAAGAGCGCGCCACCAGAGGATTTCTTCCTCGCAAGCATCGTCGCCGAGGTCAATTTGAACCATGGGTGGTTTATTCGGCTGCGATGACCCCTGTACCCCTTGCGCGGTGTAGCGCATTTGACATTCGTGGCTAACAGAGCGGCGAAGCAATTCAACCCATCGAGCAGATAGAATATAGGCCCATGCGAGGTACAGGACGGACAGATAATTACCGTTATCATAACCTGAGAGTCCCTGAACTCCGGGCCAGTCTGAAAATGGAGAGTCTTCTGACAACTTCACACTTACTCGACTCCCATCTGCTAATAGAAGTTGCTTAGGGAGGACCCTCGGCTGTAGGTCACAAGTGCCTTTGTAAGTCCTCCAGGTTGACCGGCCATTGACGACAAGACTGCCCTTCTCCTGTGTCGATTTCTTCTCGCAAGCGAATGAGATCGACTCGCTAGGAAAAGCAAGGCCATCACCTAGGAAAGGCGGGGTCTGGCAAACGAGAGATTTCAAATCTATGGCCTGCTGGAGAAAGAAGTGATCTTCGCTCCCAGCATTCAGATAGGAGGACCATGTGTTGAGGCTCTCCTGGAGGACCTGGTTGAATTCATCATCATCAGGGCGTGCGGCATCGCCCATTTTCGCACACCCAAGTTGAATTCAGATGCTGATTCAATGTTTTAGGGCTATTCAAACATGGAGACAGGCGTGGGTGCGAAAGAACAATTCAATGAACGACTCCTGTGTCTCTTGTTCAGGAATCAAGGGAGCGAGCTGAAGTAGTAGGAGTGGCGTAGTGGGGCTTTCTCTTCTGTGGCGCGGTAGAGTCACTTGTTTCACATCGATCGCCCACCTGGTCTGTTTTTGACGCGCAATGATAACTTCCACCGCCGGTAGGACAAAACGATAGTCATATCACAAGGACCTCTTGGTGGAGTCCGGGATATTTCTAACCCACCTCAGTTCAGTACCAGGGTAGCGGGGGCATCTCCCTTATACTTTGCACCTATAGGTTTCCACCAGAATAACGATGCAAGAGTAATATTCAAACACTTCTATATACGAAAGGTTTCCCCTTAGGAGGTTGGTCGATGCCTTGGAAACGGAAAGAGCAGGTGGATCAGACCTCAGGCACACTTGTCCCTTTTTTTTTGGGAACTATCGAACTTACTTATACTGAGCTCATCCTCTTCTTCACCGTCCCAACAGTCAATGGGTAGACTGAGCCGTGAATATCCATCAGGGGTATAAGACTGGATTTAGCTTGTCAGTTATGAAAGTCGCATCCTAGCAGGGTCTTGACTTACTAGGGATAGTATGTCGGCATTGCCACATAGCAGAAGGTGGTTCACCGGCTTGAAGTCAGTCATGGGCTGGCCGGAGCGGAAGATGTGGTGCTGCAACACATGGCAATGGCGCAGAATTCCTCTTTGGATTCAAGCGTCATATAAGGCTGTTCCGGAGAGGTCTATATTGTGGATACCTCTTAATATTCTGTGCAGCCGAGCATCTAGAAGTTTCCGCTGATTCCACAGGACCGCAGCATTCGGATCAGATATTTCATCGGCCAGCGGGCTTCACCAACGTCGGAAGACCAGTGAGGAAAATGACCACCAGGCCTGAGACTCGATACGGTTCGTGGGCATAATTGTTGCTGCGAGCCAGGGAAACCTCGGCGACTTTCCTTATCGTGGATCTCATCAAGACCACCGATTGCATACAATTGCACTGTGGATCATCTTCTAGAATCCAGCTCGCTCAGTGACCGGGGAGGATCCACTTGATCCATTGATCGGAATGTCAGCACGGTGTTAACGCGATTTAAGTCCCTTCCCCGGTAGTAGCCGAGGTACGTAGGTGGCATGGATGACACTGCGCTGGGATGTCAACCGGTCAGCTCGAGCACGCCATCTCTCCCTTACTATGATCCGATCCACAGGCCACCAGCTACGGTACCGCTCTATTCTGCCATCACCACCCATTGGCTTTGTGTCAATCATGAATTTTATATTGCAGGCTGTAAAGTAGTAGTGGGGCCGGTAGTTCCTAGATTACGTTGGTTAACTATTTATTTCGATTTCTAAGCAGCCACCTAAATCAATCAACGCATAACCTCTGCATATTTAACCTTGCTCACTCCATTCTTCAGGTACTTGAAATCATCCTCGGTCCTCGGAATTCAGTACAACATCTTTCAGAATGTCATCCCAGCAGGTTCTCGTCCAAGTTATCTATCCCACCTCGGCCGCACCTAATTTCAATATGGAGTATTACCTCAACAACCATATTCCGCTGGTTAAGAAGCGTTGGGGACCACAAGGCCTGCAAAGCTGCACTGTCATCGCTGGAGCCAAAGATACAGGGTACCACGTGCAAGCCATGATGATTTGGAAGAACCTGGCATCATTTGAAAACGTGAAGGGTGCGGAGGAAGTGAGAGAAGACATCAAGAACTTCACCGATGTGGCGCCGTATCGATGGGTTGGTTCCGTTGTTTACCAGGATGTATTGACGGAGTCAGAAACAAAGGGGCTTTGAGGTTTCGATTCTGGCGCAAGTTTTGGAATATGTTGGTTAGGACTTTTGTGTCAGCATTCGTGCAGTTGGGGCGCCAAAACGTTGACGGTCAGAAAGAGGGGTTAGAAGTTCCACACACACAGATGTACTTTATTTCAATAAGCAGTTCCTCATTGCGAATCATATATCACGGGGCTTTCATTGACTATTCTGTTCTCATATCGTATATTGGTTTATTCCCTTGTCAGTTTGACTGGTTCATCTCTGCAGGGCGATAGTGATAACACAGTTGCCACGGATTTTTACATCCATTTAGTCTTATATTTGCTTCCGGAAATAGAATAGATGGGTGGAATTATAGGTTGAATTCCGTAGAGAAAATAGTGTCCTATTGAACAGTCTATTAATTTGCAGAATAACCCGCCTCTTGGCTTTGCAATGGTGCGGTAAACTTGTCTTTAATTTCACTTCCTTGCGCATGTTGTCGTTTTAACTTTTTACTGAAGACGGCTTATATTGCAGGAAATTGGCGGCACACGCGCTTCATGGTGCGGAGCTCGATGACGGGGCACATGTTACATAGTCGGAAAACCTCCGCAGCAGTCGGGCTCATTACTGATCCCGACGTGGGCCTCGGTTCTCTCCCACTTACGAGTGGCAATTAGAAAAATACACTGTGTAACGATTGAGATGTCACTTTTTATATTTACAAATCCTCAGTCCCTGGTCGTCCTATGCAACTTGGTTACTTGTGGTCTCGGGCCCCATCTTCGCCGCTACTTCAATATTAACACAACTGAAATAACTGGGAAAACAAAATGCGGTGTTACGAATTTCAGGTCTTGGACAAACAAGACTTTTCGCGGCAGCATATTTTATCTTTGCCAATCGATCACCAATTGCCAACTTTAGCCCCATCATCAGTGAGGGTACGACCGGAAACATTATCCCTGACAGTCAATAATACCACATATGCGAAGCTAGGCAGCTTCTTTGGCTGGTGGGATGTTCATCCATTACCGAATGCGATTCCAGAAAATTTCAGCGACTCGCAACAGTATGGAAGGATATCGGCGTGGAGGTTTGGCCGGGTGATCGAAAGCAATTACAGCTCATTGCCTATAAATAGCGTGATTTATGGTTACCTTCCCATTGGGAGTCTTCCCGTCGACTTGTCACTTGTCCAGTCAAAGAACGCAAAGCAGGCACTGGAAACCAGTCCCCATCGTGCTCAGTTGCTGCCAATATACAATCGCTATTCGTTGTTCTCTGCCACTGAAATGGCAGGCTTTTCTGGAGACTTCTGTGGATGGAGTTCGCTGATGCGAGTACTCTTCCAGACATCGTGGATGCTTAACAAATTCCTCTTTGCTTGGGATGACACGGTTCTGGCCAAACCGTCCAGTGGAGCTTCTTCTTGGACTATGAATGATGCCGACATTACAAACGCTGTTATCATACTGCTTTCTGCTTCTGGAAAGACTGCGTTGTCTTTAGCACATCAGCTCCGGCAGAGACGCCCACGGTCCGTACAGCCAAAGATGATTCTCGGAGTCACGTCCACAGAATCTAGAGCTTTCTCCCAAGCTACGGGATTTCACGATGACGTTGTTCAGTACGAAGATATGACTTCTAGTCTCATCAGCACTCTCAAAATTGACGCCACTGCTAAGGTGGTATTGTGTGACTTCGGTGCCCGGGGTGACACCTTTCAACTTTGGTTCAGTGCACTCAAGCCTGTTTGCAAGACCCTCATTCCACTCGGAATCGGCGACACACCGCAGACAGAGTTGCCACAGAATCTACATAATAGAGCCGCCCGAAATGCTTCTTTGGGTAATATCCAAGTCAACGCTTCTGATCTTGCAACGATGGCAATGGCATCAATTGGGGAGAAGAATTATAATCAAGAACTGGAAGAGGCCTGGAGAGCATTCTTGGATTCTGGGGCACTCCCCGGGGTATGTCTCGAATGGGGTGCTGGAATGAGCGCAGTTGAAAGGGTGTGGGACATGCTTTGCAGTGATAGAATTGAAAGCAGTAAAGGCTATGTTTTCCAAATATAAGTTTCGGGGATTTCAGATCCACTACCACTCAGAATGGAGTGGACGCAAGTTGCTTGCATTATTTTCATCGTCTTGATTTGAAGCCAAAACAGTTCTCCGTATGGTAGTTCGATAAAATCAAAATTTTCGCAACCGAACTTGAGTAGTTCGTTTTGGATAAGAAATTCGTAAGTATCCGTAAAGTAATTGGCAACTAACGGCCAGTATGCTTGTGGAAGTCTGCGAGGCAGAGCAATTTACTAGTCCACCCACCAGAGTAAATTATTGGATGATAAGCCGAATTCAAATTTTTAATAGGAAGATCATTAGGTTGAAAGAGTCACCGGCTTAGTATAGAAACATTTGGCATCAGATGTTCTGATGCGCATACATGTAGACGGATTACCATCTTTTTGCCACTGATGTTCACTATGTACTAGCTGCATTCCTGGTTTCCCGTCTACCCCCGAAATAACCCAACTGGTTGCTTTGGGGACCCGAGTGTCAATTACAGATTATTGGTCTTATTAATTATATCTCCGAACTGTCCAATTTTAGATGACCAAGCATACTTCTTTGTTGGAGCTACCCCACTTACCACACACATGCTCCATGCCCATGGACGATGGTTCTATTGAGTTCTTACAATTTCTTGCTTTCTACCATATAAAGCGACTCAATGGACCTTTTTGACTTTCGAAATTGCTAAATATTTCTTCCATCCAACAAAAATGGCTTCTAAAGTGCTGATTGTTCTCACCTCCCAGGATAAAATTCCTGCCAATGGCAACCCTACTGGATGGTTCCTGGTATGTGTCGCACATAGAACGTTTCTTTTACCAAGGGTATAATAGACTAACACCGATAGCCCGAGTTTGCCCATCCATGGGATGTCCTTCACCGGAAGGTCGAGCTCACCATCGCATCGCCCAAAGGCGGCGAGGCGCCTCTCGATCCTGGCTCGATCAAAATGTTCGAGGAGGATGCCGTATCGATGAAGTTTCTAAAAGAGCAATATAGTCTCTGGAAAAACACCATAAAACTTGTGGACGCCTTGCCCAGAGTCTCCGAATTTGACGCTCTTTTCTACGTCGGTGGTCATGGACGTGAGTAATTGCCTGAAGAATTTGGGTTTCGAATCAATATTGACTGTACTAGCCATGTACGACCTTCATTATGACCCGACATCTCTTGCTTTGATTCAAGCTTTCAGTGCAGCTAAGAAAGTCGTCGCTGCTGTCTGCCATGGTCCCACCGTATTTGTCAAGGCTACAACTAAATCCGGAGAGCCGTTGCTTTCCAACGCCACCGTCACCGGCTTTTCTAACGTTGAGGAGGATCAGGCAGGCATGACTTCCGTCATGCCGTATATGCTTGAGGACGAGTTAAACAAGGTCACCTCAGGTCAGTATGTCAAGGCCGACGAGCCGTGGGCAGAGAAGGTGGTCGTTTCAAAAACTGCAGATGGAGCCATCTTGATCACCGGTCAAAACCCTGCCAGTGGGGCGGGCGTTGGAAAAGAGATATTGAAGGCTTTGGCGATCTAACATTCATTATTGATACAATTGTTTGTCCGCTGAAACTCTTAAAAATTGAGAGCTCATCAGCGGTTGGCGTGTACTGTATCCTGCAGAACTTCTTCGATCGTGTCATTCCGCATCAATTCCGGTCAAGCATGTTCGATGAGCAAGATGTGCGAGATTCACTTAGAAACGTCCAAGAGATTTCTATCCAGTGCGGATTCCGGCGGATTAGTCTTCCGGATTAGGCTACAAAAACTTTGATATAGGAACTATCCGGAAAGGAGACTTTTTAGTTGCTCAGTCTTTGTCAGAGATGGTGATACATCGATTGAGACACTGTAAATCCTACCAATTACCACGAGTAGGTGAGATACGATGCCTGTGGCCTGCATCGGGTCGTATAGCCTCACTGTGGATCATGATCCATGCATATTCTCGGCCACAGCGGAATCACTAATTACCCCGAGTGCTGTGGGGGGTTTCCGATCGTGTTATGTAACGTTGCCCTATGTCTATAGTTATTGGTGTATAGACACTGCCACACTAATCTGCGTCAGCGCGGTGTGGGGGCGGAAAGTCCACATAAAAGCTGCCCCAGGGAGCGGGGGTGATCCGTTGATCATAACCAAGCTCTCTAGTGAGAAGAATGTCTTCTGAGAATACGACTTACAGCCAGTTCGCCTGTATCGGCGCAGGCTTCTCAGGTATTGGGTTAGGTGCAACTCTCAAGCGATGGTATAACATTACCGATGTTCAGATCTTCGAGCGCCATAACAACCTCGGTGGGACATGGTATATCAATCAATATCCAGGTTGCGCCTGCGATGTCCCAAGCGCTCTTTACAGCTTCTCCTTCGAGCAGAAGCCGGACTGGACCCGCATTCAGGCCGATGCCGGAGAGATTCGCGCGTATCTGAATGCGGTTGCCAATAAGTACGATCTTGTGCGCCGCATTCAATTTAATACGAATGTCGAGCGCTGCGAATGGATCGACGAGAGGAGGCGCTGGCGTATTCGTGCCCGCCACATTGAATCTGACGAGGTTTTTTACCACGAGTCGCGATTTCTCTTCGCTGGAACCGGCCTCCTTTCCCAGCCACGAGAATTGGACATCCCTGGCACCGAGACGTTTACGGGTCCCATTTTCCATGCTTCTCGGTGGCGCCATGATGTCGAGCTCAAGAACAAGGAGGTCATTGTTTTTGGGAATGGGTGCACGGCTGCGCAGCTCCTTCCTGCTATTCTGGGCGATGTGAAGCATGTTACACAGGTGATCAGGTCGAAGCATTGGATGTTGCCTCCTATCAACGCGCGTATGCATTCACTCCTTCGCACGGTGTTCTTTTACATCCCACCGCTGATGTGGCTTTGTCGTGTGCTTCTTTTTGTTTTTCTCGAAGCTGGGCATCGGTCGTTTCCTCTTACTGAAAGGGGCGCTAAAAACCGAGCTCGGGATCGAAATGAGGCCATCAATTACATCAAGTCGACTGCACCACAAAAGTATCACAAGTTATTGATTCCCGATCATGAAATTGGGTGCAAACGCCGAATCATCGATTCTGGGTATCTCAAGAGTCTGCACTCAGATAAATTGACCCTGACAGACGAGAAAGTTCTGAAGGTTGTGCCAGAGGGGATCCGCACCGAGACCGGAATCAAGAAAGCCGACCTGCTCATCCTGGCGAATGGATACAAGACGGGTATCTTTCTTCCCGGTATTGAGATGATCGGTCGAGGTGGCACAACGCTAACCCAGCACTGGGACTCGATCGGTGGACCGGAGGCATACAACTGCTCTGCGATGAGTAATTTCCCCAATTTCTTTCTTCTCGTAGGACCGAATGGTGCAACAGGTCACCAATCAGCAGTCCTGACGGTCGAGAACTCGGTCAACTATGCTCTTCGAATCATCTATCCGGTACTGGACGCTCTAGATGGGGTTGTCGAGCTACGTCGAGAAGCAGAAGAGAAGCATTCACAGCAGTTACAGAGCAGCTTGGATAGAACGGTGTTCAATACCGGGTGTCAGAGCTGGTACAAGCCGGAGTATAAGGGGAAGAAGTGGAACAGTATGGCATATCCTTGGTCCCAATATTATTTTTGGTATCGAAGCGTGTTTCCCGTATGGCACGACTGGAAGATTTCGGTGAGTCGTTCTCTCGAGTTAAGGTGGACAGTCTGGCTGCTAACGACAACTTCATCAGAAATGATATTGTAGAACCGCAGGAACGCGTAATTTCCTTTTGATCTTGAGTTTATTTTCTTTGAGTTTTGCCGTGACCAATAGGAAAGCGTATGCTCTTATAGAAATATATTCTAAACTGCCCTCATGGCGCGCGAATTCGGGGCTATTATGATATCTCTGTAAATCCCAGTACAGCTTCAATTGTGTTAGCTCGCGTGGCAGTGTCTTGCTTACCAGACAATGTTTAGGTGTTATAAGAATGATGACTCTTCGAAGCATTTCATCACTTTAATGGAAGGGCAAAGAGCATCATTGTGGGTTTCTGAATACTTTTTCAAATTAAATTTTGTTCGAGGACCTCTATGTATGACCAAGAGTCTGGAATATGGGATATTTGAGTTCTGATGGTTTGCGTGCCCCGCATACTCGGAGGTCAGGTTCGTTCATCATCATAGTATCCAAAACAGTATGTATAATAGAAGGGGCCAAGGCTAATGGTAGTTTTTGACAGCCCAATGAAAAACTGTAAATCTGGCATTGGAACCATACACGTCCATAAAGATGGGGTGCGGTTTAGATATTGCCTCAAATGCTGCATAGAAGCATCTTTTCTGCCATCTCTGACCGCTTCCCCTTATCTGAATTTCCAACTACTGCACAGCTCACTCTTTATCTATCATCCTGCTATGCGTTTATTGTGGGAGAGTGAGAGATGTATCTACGAAAAGGATGCGGCATTGGTCCGCATTGTTTCACCTGCGACCGAATCTGAATCAAAGCCAGCACCGGGAACCGTGCTTTTCTGCATCATCAGAATGCACCCATATAACCATCCCAAGCTATCCAGAAAAATGACAGACAAATATTTGCAGCCAGATTCCGCACGTCACTAGGTAGCAGACTACACTTATGACCGGTGTGAATAACAGTCACTAGTGGGGGGATATCCTTCGATATACGCATGTCAAGGGGCATTTAGAAGAAGCCTTGGAAAGAACAAAAGATGCGTGGAAAGACGGCGTCCATACGGGTATCAGTCAGGCACGCCACGTGACGGTCCGGTTAGTGTTTTCCCCGAGATTCCAACCCACCTCAGTTCAGTACCCGGGTACTCGTATCTCCCATGATACCCATATGCATCTGAACAGGTTATCGTTCGTACATGTATGTTTGCCGAGCATCGAATTGCTTGCCCGCCTCACGGGCGCGGCCTAATTAATCGGAAGCATGGGCCCATTCCTAGAGTTCTGACAGGGGTCCCCACTCGCGGAATGCCAGAAATAAATCACATAGGTACCCAGCTAGGACGGGCGAACTAGCTAAACAGAGTGTGGCCAGAAAATTAATTAGCGGAGGGACGCGCGAATTTCGTGAGACGGACAGGGATCTTCGGTTGGGGTTGCACACGGCGGACCGGAGGTGGGATGGGAAAATAGAAACCAGATCAGGGGGAATTGAAAAAAGACAACCCCGAGCTGCACGAGATGCACGATACTAACTCTAGAAGGTATCGAGTGAAATGAAGTAGAAAGAGACCGTGGTCCAATCTCCGCCCCGTGAGCCCGAAAATCTCCACCGAGTTGCCTCGTTTCTTCTTCTTTCCCCCTCCCCTTTCTCTTCTCCGGGCTTCTCTTTTCCATCTCTTCGCCACGACCCCCTGTTTGTCGTGTCTTTGTCTTCTGCGTTTTCCTGCAGAGGCTCTCTCCCTCCCCCTCCCTTTCTCCTCCCTCCGGGCCTTCCCCCTGCCGCTCCGTAGGCAGCGACAAGTCAAAGATGGCGGCCGTTTCAGCACCCACTCCGAAGCTGGATCGCTACATTGTCATCCACGTTGCAACTACCTGTGACGAACATGGCGTCTATGTCACCAAGGACTCGGCCGAGGTGATCGAATTGGGATGGATTCTGTTGGACTCCAAGACTTGTGAGGAGGTACATTTCTCCGCCCTCATCACTTTTCCCGATCAACGAGGGGGGGAAAAATAAAAATCTAACGATGATCTTCAATTCTTTAGTTGCACCGTGAAAGTGTCCTCGTCAAGCCAGTTAACACTCCTATCACGCCGCTCTGCAGTAAGCTTTTGCCAGCGAGGCCCCGTGTTCCCGAATTTTTGCTGACCAATTTGTACAGCGAGCTTGACCACCCTCACATGGGAGCACGTCCGCTCGGCAGGTACTTTCCGTGATGCTATCTCCCGATTCGATGCTTTCGCCCAGGAACACCTCACCAGCAAACAGCTCGAGTTTGCCTTTGTCACGTTGGATTCGTGGGATCTGCGCGTGCAGCTGCCCCGCGAGGCCCGTGACAAGGCCGTCGTGCTGCCCGCATACCTGCAGCACTCCCGAACCTTCGACCTGCGCACCGAATATCAACGCTGGCAAACCCACCACCCCGAGTCGCTGCCCTTTGGTCCTAGCTCCCTCTCCAACATCTGCGCCGCCCTCGAGGTCGAGCCCGTCCAGTCGTCGGCCCCCATCAAGCACAACCTTCCTTTCCACCTGCAAGCATTGGCCCCCGCCTCGCCCCGCCGCGCCATGGAGGAGTCCATTACTCTCGCTCGCGTGCTTCGGGGTCTGATCCGCAAGTCGCAGCCACCCCATGAGCACCCAGAAATCCTCACTCGCCCGATGGATGCCCACGCCGATGTCCGGGCCTTCCTTGCTGAGCGGAGCAAGGTGCTTCACCTCAGCGGCTTGCCCCACGACACCACTCAGTCGGAATTGGAGAGCTGGTTCACTCAATTCGGTGGCCGGCCAATTGCCTTCTGGACTCTTCGGACTCCGGACCAGCACAAGCCCACGGGCACCGGCTTTGCCGTATTCTCGTCCCACGAGGAAGTATGTTGGAGTTGAAAAGAATTCGAGATCCAAGTTCCACCTTGCTGACAATTATATAGGCCGCCGAGAGCCTGTGCATGAACGGCCGCGCACTGAATGAGAAGGCTATTGAGGTCTCTCCTTCCTCGAGCCGCGTTCTGGACCGGGCGGCCGAGATTCTCACTCCGTTCCCGCCATCCAAGAACCGCCCCCGTCCCGGTGACTGGACTTGCCCGTCGTGTGGTTTCTCCAACTTCCAGCGTCGCACTGCTTGCTTCCGTTGCTCGTTCCCCGCTATGGCGGCCACCCCTGACCCGATGGGTTACGGATACGGCTACGGCCCGCCTAACATGATGCCTCCTCATATGGGTCACGGCCACGGGATGGGTCACTCTCGTGGCATGGGTGGCAATGGTGGCGTGGTTCCTTTCCGCGCTGGTGACTGGAAGTGCGGCTCCGAGGGCTGCGGTTATCATAACTTCGCCAAGAACATCAACTGCCTGCGCTGTGGTGCCCCTCGCTCTGGCGCCGCCGTCGTGGCCGACTCGGCTTTCCCATCCCCCATGGAAGCCCCATCGCAATTCAACATGGGTCCTAACTCGATGGCGAGCACTCCCGGTCCCGGTCCGTTCGCCTCTACCGCCAGCGGTTTCGGCGGTTTCGGCGGCCAGTTCGGTGCTCCCCCGAACAACTATGCTCTCCCTACCGGTGGGCTGGGCAACGGTCCCGGAGCCTACCCACAGATGGGACAGGTGAACTCGGGATATGGATCGTCAAGCACCTCGCATTCTGCTGCCTCCTTCGCCAACCCGGCCACCCAGGCGGCTTTCAGCGGTGCTGACCACGGTGTGCCTTCCACCAGCGCTTCGAACGGTGGTTTCTACGGTACTGAGAGCTCCAGCGATCCCTTCGCATTCCTGTCGACTGGTCTCGGCGGCCTCACTGTTTCCGATGACGCTCACTCTCGGCGAAACGGTGCCGGTGCCAACAAGTCTCCTGCGTAAATGCGGAGTGGCATGTACCTATTCAAAAAGCCCGACGAACTGGGCGGTCACACTTACGTTGTCCATATTGCAACCCTGCATTGTGGCAGGTATATGCGTTGGTTGATATTCGTTGATACGCATTTGTATAAGGGATTTATGCGGTTCCGGTGCATCGGGTTGGAAGGAGCAGGCGGGTAGCGTGTCGATGATTCCGGATTTTTCTCGCCTCGCCGTCCTGTTGGTTTTTCTTTTCATCTTTTCATCAAGGGGATGAGCGGGTCCGCTCATCCCCTTGATTCCATCTTTGAGCTTGGTTTTTTTCATGGTTGTCTTTTTTTTCCTGGTCTGCTTTTTATGCAAGGATGGCGGCGACACCCCGGGGTTGGGTTTATTTTGGCCGTTGTCTGTTGAGGGTATCGGATGCGAACGCATTGTGAGCTTGGGTTGCGCACTCGACCTGCTTTGCATTTTAGATCTTTTGTCGTCCCTTTCTGCGTTGGGTCATGGCAAGCGTCGGAGAATTCAGGGTATTGATCGATCTCACGGATGGGATATACAATGGTTCGGATTCGGACTCGGGCTCCGTTGGGGGTGTTGGGGGATTTCCTTTACTTGCGCCGGCATTGTGGATGCTTTTTTTCGCCAGGCACTGTGAATGCAACAAAAATGATTGTTCTGTTCATATTTGACTCCATTTCGTGTATTTGTCTCGCCCCAGGATGATGGGCCCTGTATAGTTTCTAGGAGCTTTCCATCATTCAATTGAGGAATAGTACATGTCTGGAAGTTCCGCTTCATAGTCTCCAAGGATTGATACATGAGCGCACCTTGATAGTGAAAGCTCAGCCCCTTCGTAGACTCGCGTCGTGAGGGTGCATCCAATCTCACCTTCAACTATACTGCCAACCCACATATGGGTCAATCATGTTTCATTGAGAGTAACTCCATTGATATTCTAAATACCTTCTCGTTGCAATTGGAAGAATCTCCAATTAACATTGGGATCATTCCTAAAAATGAAAGACTCGACGGTGATATTACCACGCGGTTGCCCTTCAGGCATCCGCAGGCTGTCGCGTCCACCGCCCGCCGAACCTCGTCATTGCTGAGGTGCCGCTCCCCCATCACCGTCCTTTGCTCAGCGTCCTCCTTTCCATTCTCCAACCTTGATCTTCTAGAAACTCCTCTATTTGCATCTTAATACCTCCTACTTGATTCCCCAATTTCTGCGCCACAATGTCCGGCTACGACCGAGCTCTGTCAGGTAAGCCAGCTAGCTCCCCCCATCGCCAGCTCCCTTTGCTACCGTGCTTGACCATGGACAAATGATGCTAACTCATCCCAGTATTCAGGTATGAATCATTCAGTCCGAGTTTCAGCTCTGGCGAGTATCGTCTAACCCAGCCCCAGTCCCGATGGGCACGTCTTCCAGGTCGAATATGCCATGGAGGCCGTGAAGCGAGGTAAGACCCCATTCATCCGGACCACACGTTGACAGCTCGGGGACTACTGCCATTCATCGGCCTGTCGCTTCCTGTATCAAATTGATTGCTAATTGTTGATGATCTGCAGGGACCTGTGCCGTCGGTGTCAAAGGCAAGGACATCGTCGTCCTCGGTTGCGAGAAGCGCTCCGCCCTCAAACTCCAAGATACCCGCATTACCCCCTCGAAGATTGCTCTCGTTGACGACCACGTCTGCCTTGCTTTCGCCGGTTTGAACGCCGACGCCCGTATCCTGATCGACAAGGCCCGGCTAGAGGCCCAGTCGCACCGTCTCACTGTCGAGGACCCCGTCACCATCGAATACATCACCAAGTATATTGCTAGCGTGCAACAACGGTATACACAGAGCGGTGGTGTCCGCCCGTTCGGCATTAGTACGTTGATTGTTGGTTTCGACCAGAACGACGGCACGCCCCGACTGTACCAGACTGAGCCGTCCGGCATTTACTCCGCTTGGTAGGTGGTCCTCGAACTTAAAATACCATAGGAATATGTCTCAATTTTTTTTTTCGCGTACAGGAAAGCAAACGCCATCGGTCGATCCAGCAAGACAGTCCGCGAGTTCCTCGAGCGCAACCACCAGGATGAGATGGACCGCGAGCAGACCATCCAGCTGACCATCAAGTCATTGCTCGAGGTGGTGCAAACCGGCGCCAAGAACATCGAAGTGGCCATCATGGCACCCGGCAAGCGCGTGGAGATGCTGCCAGATGACCAGATTGAGTCGTACGTCAAGAGCATCGAGACCGAGAAGCAGGAAGAGGCAGCCAAGAAGAAGACCAGCCGAGGAGGCACCACCACAGCGGCCAT
Source organism: Penicillium cinerascens (assembly GCF_028974065.1). NCBI lineage: Eukaryota > Fungi > Ascomycota > Eurotiomycetes > Eurotiales > Aspergillaceae > Penicillium > Penicillium cinerascens. The sequence goes on along the minus strand of NW_026695298.1, from coordinate 4,471,811 downwards.
TCTCACTCGGGGTGGCGAGTCGGCGGAGTAGACCGACTGAGTTAAGGTTCGATTGTGCCAATTTACAGCGCTGGTCTCTTTTCTTCACGAGAACTCAAAACCACGAATTTCTACACATCTCATTTCCGTACTGTACAACATAAAGGTATCGACACCTCGGGGTATCGGTTTATCGCCGGGGAAATAGGCCCGGATGATCGTAGCAAAGCTCAAAAGCGTCAGATCGTCAACATCATGAAACTGCATCCACAAAATGCACGCCCTCTAGCCCATGCGATCCGAGATATCCTTGAACTGGAAAATGGACTTTTCTTGATCGCCGCGGACGCGGTCATCTTTGAGCATTCTGGTCATTGTTAGCATCTGCAGCGAGTCGTAAGTGAATGGTCGCCTTCAACGAACCGGTTGTCCATGCGCGCGTCGTCACCCTCTACTTCCAATCTGGCATTCGGTGTCACGGCCTCGAGAACGAAGTGATTGTCGCAATGCGGGCAAAATTCGTCACTAAGAAAGCCAGCAAAGTCAGTCCTGCATAACCTTCCACCTGCGGAACGTGGGGTAATCATACCTCTCTTCGAACTCAGCAGCGTCCTTGCGGAAGCACTTCTTGCACTTCTTGCATGCAAAAATCTATCTCACGTTCGTCAGACACTTGTTATACCGGCCAATCCGTGCCTCAAAGGGGCTGGTGGGCCTTACCATCTCCTGAGCTTTCTGCAGCATATGGGACTCCTGTTCCTGGTGGCATTCGGCACAGTCGAACCACTTGCGGCCTGATGGATATACATTTGTGAGCGTTTGTATCATGGGAGGGTCTCGTCGAGCGTACAGCAAGGGGAGCGAATAGCCACCTGGGCATTGAGGACGTGTTTACTGTAGGGGCTGTTAGCTACTGAACTTGTAGGCTGAAAATTGGGAGAAGCTATCCCCGTAATTGCTAGCTTTCTAGCTTCCAGCTTTCAGGGCTAGCAAAGAGGTCAAGACTTACCACATGGCGCGGAGAGGGTGCCGGGTTGACGCAAAAGCGAGAAAGATGAACGTTGCGCAGGAACCACGTTGATCTGCCACTCCCGTGATCGTCCTCCACTTTCCCTCCCCGCCACTTTATTTCACCTTCCTCTCGTCTCTACTTACATGACCCCTCATTATTTTTGATTTCCTGGCCTCTGTGCCGCTTGTTATCTGCAGCCGTTTTGTTCTTTCCCCCAGAGTGCCTCGACATCCCTACTGCCCTCACCTACTCCAACTTCCGCATTCTCATACGGCACGAGTTGCTTCCCAGGCATCCGCAATCAAGCTTATGATCGATCCCACTGGCTGGTATTGGCGACGGATTTTTGCTTATGGTCATGGAGGGGAACGGCATGGACCAGGAGAACACGGATGAAACTCCCATTGTACGCTATGGCTTGTCCCATGTGGCACGCGGACCTACTAACCCCGACTTGCAGCGGAGACCGGTATCTTCCTTGCTATCCCACTTCGAAAACCTCGCCCACCGTAAAAGCCAATCGACTGTCGCTAACGGCTCGAATGATACCTCTAATCGCTTCCTGACAACCCCTGAACCCGGTGACGACCACCGGTCCTCAAGCCGCGCCTCCTTGGATCTGCCCCGGTCACACTCTCCATGGAACACAACGGCCGATGAACGACAGGGGCGCCGAAATGAGCAAGTCAATAGCGAGCAGTTACGAGCTCGCGGATCTCCCGGAGTTCGATATGGCCGGCCCATTTCCATGAACTTCAACCAATCGTCGCCACAACTTACACCTACCTTAACCGTCCATTCACCCCAATCGCCGCCGCGAGGTCTCGAGCGCGAGCTACATACAGCTCAGCAGGATAATAGTCGCATGACCAGACCCTCACTTCAGCGAACCAGAGAATCGGTGTCTGCTGGTCCAGCAGCTTCTCGATCGGTGGTGCCGCAGCTCGGTTCTTCTGTTCCGACTGGAGACACAAGTGCACGTCTCTCGCCCAATGCTCCAGGGTTAAATGGCAGTCGTTCGCAGTCAGAGCGAAAGTTAAAGAGTGCATCGCTGCCTCCGCCAGTGAACCGGGCAGATAAGCCAAAGGTCCCGGCCAAGCCGGCAATGTTTTCTCACCCGGATTCGAGCTCCTTAGCTCCTCGGCCAGATCCAGCTTCGTCTGAGGGCCATGTGTCTCCATTCAGTACTCCTCCCAGTAGCCCGGAGAAAACCCCGACCAAACCTGTCTCTATTGGGAAGATAAGACCGTCGCCTGCACGGCCTACCACGGAGCCTCCGAGTCGACGCTCGTTTGACGAACGATCACCCGCACCATCTGCTTATTCAAAACAAGATGCTAGGGAGTTCGGCTTCTCTAGGACTCGTCCGGTCCGCGAACCTTCTCGGGCCTCCAAACCTCTCATGGTACAAATTCCGCCGGCGTCTCCCGCACCTCAGGAGACTTCTACTGCTCCTCCTCTTTCTGCGCAGAGGTTGCGGGCGAGCGACAGCCTCTATGACCGTCCGGGTCTTCCTCCAAGACCAGCAGTTGCGCCTGCTCAGAGAAGTGAATTCCTCCCTGCCCGAGAATCTCCACAGCGCGTGGCTAGCCCAGCACAAATGACACCAGTTGCTCGGTCTATTCCTTCTTTCCCTCCTATAAGTGAGACACCAAGCCAGCGCGAGATACAGCGGCAGCAGTCTTTGCCCCGTGAATCACAACTATCATCAGCATACCAAGAGCGTCGAATAGCGCGGACAGATACAGAAGCAGAGGAATTACCAGCCGATGAACTCCCAGTTTCACGGACTGACTATCCCGATGCATCAAAGGCGAACCGGCGTCCCCCGCTTTTGAAATCAGGACCCAGGGAGATTCTCACGCGATACGATACTCGGCTACTTGATGTGTGCGGCAAATATGTGTGCACAACTGGATACTTGACTCGTGTTTGGGACCTCACTACTGGAGAGCAAGTCTTGAGCATCAGCCATGGGGAAACAGTGAAGAGTCTGTCTCTCGCCTTCAAACCCGGCAAAGGTCTTGAAGACGAGGGCAAACGTCTTTGGGTCGGTACCAGCGCCGGGGAGCTGCACGAAATCGACATCGCATCCCAATCCATTGTCGCTAGTCGGTCTTATCCATCTCGCAGAGAGGTCATTCAAATTCTACGTCATAAGAAGGAAATGTGGACTATTGATGACGAAGGCCGCTTATTGGTCTGGGTGCCAGATGAGACTGGTGTTCCCAATTTACAGTACAGCTACCACTGTCCCCATGAGCGAGTGGCCCGTGGCCAGTTCTCCATGGTGGTTGATGATAAGCTTTGGTTGGCAGCAGGCAAAGACGTTTATATTTACCGGCCGAACACGCGTGATGACACCTCATTCAAGGTTTTCAAGCGCCCCATAGGTCTGCAACATTCAGGTGACGTGACTTGTGGTACATATACTACCCAGGACGGCGGTCGCGTGTATCTTGGTCACGCGGACGGCAAAGTCACTGTTTATTCGTCAACCGACTACTCGTGTCTGGCCGTGGTCAATGTTAGTGTTTACAAGATCAATTGCCTCGGCTTTGTGGGCGACTACTTGTGGGCGGGCTATAAAACTGGCATGATCTACGTGTACGACACGAGAACAAATCCTTGGACTGTGAAGAAAGACTGGCGCGCGCACGACAGCCCTGTTTGTGACTTTGTGCTGGACACCAGTAGCGTGTGGACGATCAACCGTCTGCAAGTAACTTCGCTCGGCACTGACAACTGCATTCGGTTTTGGGATGGAATGCTGGAGGATGACTGGTTAGGTATGTTGGTCACATGGCTTCAATTGATAATCGATCTAACATCACCCAGACGCGCGAATGCAAAATAGAGACGTCGAGTTTTGCAAGTTCCGGGAGATACGTACCGCCGTTATTACCTGGAACGCTGGTGCTTCAACCCCTGGCAGTGTGCGCACGTCGGATTTCATCCGAGATGCCGTCCAACCAGAGAACCCGCCGGATATCGTGGTGTTTGGATTCCAGGAACTTGTTGATCTGGAAAATAAGAAGATCACAGCAAGTACGTGCTTTAGGTCGTTGTGTTCTCGTTATATACTAATTCCCGTCCGCAGAGAGCTTGTTGCTTGGTAGCAAGAAAAAGGAAAATGGCGAGAAAGAACACATGAGCCGGCAGTACCGGGTATGGGCTGACCATCTCACGCGGACTCTGCACGAGTGCATGCCTCTCGATGAATCCTACGTTCTTCTACACACTGCCAACATGGTGGGACTCTTCACCTGTGTCTTCGTCAAGCATAAGGAGCGCCACAATATCAAGAGCATCAATGCTTCCGAGATTAAGCGGGGAATGGGTGGATTGCACGGTAATAAGGTTTGTGGCTCCTGTCTGTGTTCTATGGAGCTTGCTTCTAATCGGTCGTCTCCAGGGTGCTCTGGTCTTCCGCTTCGTTCTAGACGACAGCTCGATGTGCTTTGTCAACTGCCATCTTGCAGCCGGCCAAACACAGACCGCTCATCGCAATAACGACATTGCTGCGATCCTCGAAGCAGAAGCATTTCCCGCAGAGAACAGCCTCACAGCACGGACGGACCAATACGCCAGTGGAGGGGACGGATCCATGATCATGGACCACGAGATCTGTATCCTAAACGGAGACCTAAACTACCGCATTGATTCCATCCCTCGCAATGTCATCATCGACGCCATCCGCCAAAATAACCTCAACAAACTTCTCGACCGTGATCAACTCCTGGCATCCCGCCGCAAGAATCCCGGATTCCGGCTTCGCAGCTTTACTGAAGCCCCCATCACCTTTGCCCCGACCTATAAATACGACGTTGGTACTGACCAGTACGACTCGAGTGACAAGAAACGCTCTCCCGCCTGGTGTGACCGCATTCTCTACCGTGGAGCCGGCCGCGTCAAGCAGCTGGAGTATCGCCGGCACGAGGTCCGTGCTTCCGATCATCGGCCCGTCAGTGCGACCTTCAAGGTTCGCGTTAAAACAGTGCTCCCGCAGGAACGGGCCACCGTGTGGGAGGCGTGCCAGCAGGAGTTCCAGGAGGAGAAGCGGCGGCTAGCTTCTGAAGCTAGGTAAGAGTACTTTCCAACTTGTATTTCTCACCCACTAACGGCAATCTAGTATCGAATATCTCATCACTGTCCTCGGTACCGATCCTCGCCAAGCTCGTTCGCTGATCCTGAAGTGTCAATGAGCGGGTGGTTTGCACTTGAGCCCAGACTCAGGCCCTTTATTATACCTGCGGATGTATATTAAAACGAGTAACGATTTTATGATAGACATGTAATGGATGATGACTAGAACTTTGTTTCTCTGCTACAGTAGGATTTCAAATGTGAGTTGGTGGCAAGAGTCCGGGGTCAAGCTAGTTCAATGTTATTCTACAGCAGGTTTTAAGTTCCAGCCATGCAGATTGTCTCAGCTCGTAGTTTCGGCTATTCAACTCCGTTCCTCATTCGGAATTATTCGATGGCCAATACGAGACGTCACAATGAACCCCTGTACGAAGATCGGCGGTCAAGTTGCCTGACGACCTCGGGGTGCTAGTCTGTTTAACCGTTCCCCGCACCGGAGTACTACATAATAAATGGCATACATATAGAAGAAAACTCCGCATGCCATCTCTGCTCTCAAGTTTGCGGTACGGTGCTTAATTGACTCAATTCACCATGTTTATCTCGTCTTTGGCTATGCTGGCCTTGTTGCCATCCGCGAACGCTCTTGTGAGGAAGGATGGAGTGGTAAGGCCTGATTCAAATTCAATTGAGCCAGCGATGGCGCCGCTAACCCGTACAATTCGATAGGGTCGATTGCCAGGTATGGAATACTGTTCGACTTTTATATTTGACATATTAACAGCAGAAAGCACTCGGTTGGAATAGTTGGAACGCCTTCGGATGCGATGTAAACGAAGATAAGATCATGACTGCTGCCAATGAGATGGTCAAGCTGGGGCTGAAAGATCTTGGATATGAATACGTGAATAGTAAGAAACCCACGCCTCCTGCGACTCTCCACATTGTCATGAACATTTAGTTAATTTGGTACGCTAGTCGACGACTGCTGGTCCATGAAGACCGGCCGCAACAGCATGACAGGTCGTCTGATGCCTAATATGACCTCGTTTCCCGACGGCATCTCGGGTGTTGCGGATCAGGTACACGGTCTTGGTTTGAAGATCGGCATTTACAGCAGTAAGTATATCTCGCGTTTATATATTTCGCCTTGCACATGCGCTAAAATGGGCTTCAGGTGCCGGCGAGACTACCTGTGCAGGCTATCCTGCTAGTCTTGGACATGAAAGTCTCGATGCCGAAACTTGGGCGGGATGGGGAATTGACTACCTCAAATACGACAATTGCGGTGTGCCATCTAACTGGACTGATCAGTACAATTTCTGTGTACCTGACGGCTCGGGCAACTTCCCTAATGGAACCTGCCCCAATCTGTCCAATCCAGCTCCTGCCGGCTATGACTGGACCAGTTCCAATACATTCAAGCGCTACACCGCTATGCGTAATGCTCTGCTTGGCGAGAAAAGAACTATCCTCTATTCCCTATGTGACTGGGGAGACGGGGATGTCAACACCTGGGGTAATGAAACGGGTAACTCGTGGCGCATGTCTGGCGATATTAGCGGTATGTTTCACTCGCTTCAAGCCTACGAAAGGCTCTGACCAGATACAGCATCTTGGAGCCGCATTGCGGCGATTACCAACGAAAACAGCTTCAAAATGAATTACGTTGGTTTCTGGGGTCACCCCGATCCCGACATGCTTGAAGTTGGTAACGGGGACGTGACCGACGCTGAAGCGCGCTCCCACTTTGCTCTGTGGGCAGCCATGAAGGGTCCTCTGATCATCGGCACTGATGTAGGCTATAACTTGGAGTATTAATCTCTAACAATTCGTACTAACTTCGTCTCCAGCTCGACACGCTGAGTCAGGCCAACCTGGCCACGATCAAGAATGAGTACCTCATCAAATTCAACCAAGATCCGGTCGTCGGTCGATCCGCTCACCCTTACAAATGGGGATATAACCCAGACTGGACGTTTGACCCAGTTCACCCAGCCGAGTACTGGTCGGGCCCATCGTCGAATCTCGGGGGAACTCTTGTGTTGATGCTCAACTCGGAGAACTCCACTGCCACTCGTACTGCGATCTGGGAAGAGATCCCCGAGCTCAAGGGTGGTAGTTCGTATCATGTAACTGACGCTTGGAGTGGAAAAGATCTGGGTTGCGTCAAGTCGCAGTATAGCTCGACTCTGGCGAGCCATGACTCGGCGGTGTTGGTGGTCAAGGGCTGTTGCTAGAGAACTGTATGACTTCATACGACCGAGCAATGACTTTGTCACATTTTGAATGTGAAATTGAGCTTTTTGGCAGTTGTTATGTAGTTCGTTCTATTCAAATACTGGATTTCACATCTTAGAGCAACCCGGCTCATATCACATAAGACTAAATACTTTAGCTGGGTCAACATTCTCGACGACTGCCGCCTGGTTGATGGCATAGCCCACCGTACACAGCTCTCTTTGTTTCATTTAATCGACGCTGAATTGACCCGGAACAAGGAGCTCACGGAAATGCCGTGCATGGACTCGACACAAGGTGGTAATTATAATAGAGGTGTAGTTATATGATGAGCAACGGGTAATAATATTTATGCAGTAATAAAATAGCTATGACGGCGAGGTATCAACATCTTAGAATACGTTCCACGACTTAAGTGGGTCTATGGATGTTGATCTCCTAGTAGATATACCGGAAGCTGTAAGGACGCGTTAGCAAACAGTATGACAATCTCGTACCGTTCAACACAACATGAAGGGATCAGGAAAAAAAACATACTTCAAGTTCTCACGGTCAGTCAAATCCAGGAACGCAGTCGAGTCAAGGTCCCTTCCCTCGAGGCCACCCTCCATTTGAGACTGGATGCGATCGCGTTTCCTGTTCTCCCAGCGAAGGAGTAGGCCGAGTGTAGTGATGAGAACAGCCTCAATCAAGTGCGAGACGATCATCGACCAAATTCCAAGCTCATACGTTGGTCTATGAATATGAATTGCGTTAGCACCTGAGCTATATTGATGGATAATTGATGAGTAGGCCGTACGATTGATCGGTTTTGTAGAAGAATGGTCCCGCAATATTTCCGGTGCAGTAGCCGAGGAAGAGTACTGCATTGGTGACAACCTTCTTGGTATGTCCTGCAAAACAACATTTGCATCGTTAGACATGAACTACCCTACTTATTTGGGAAACGAAACAAGTTACCTGCGGTGTTTGCAATCTGCATACTCAAGATGAGAACGAATGCGGCATTATACGGCCCGGTCAGGTAATAGCAGATCAACCGTCCAATATGATGCTGGGTAGGAACAAAACGGAGCCCAAAAGCGCCAGCTAGATTTGGAATGAGGAATATAAGGACGAAGATACATCTTCGGTTCTCGAAACGATCGTTGAGAAAGACACATGCCAGAATAGACAGTGCGATGAAGACTCCGTAGGGGATCTGAATACGGTATTCATGTTAGAGCCAGCCAATTATGAAAGTAGGGGCCAAACGAACCTGCATTAAGGTTGTTACCAAGGTGGAAAACCCAAAACCTTTAATAATGATAGTTCCAAAATTAGAAATACCGCCATTGGGAATGTTGCCTGCTTTATTTAGTGGCAACACTTTGAATAACCTGTTGGCTTCAACTTACAGACAACCCCCAGAATGAAGAACATGTAGAGCTTATAGTCCATGAAAGCTTCGAGGATTTGATAAGGCTTCATGTGTTTGTTCTCAACACCAGTCTGGTTCTCCCTCAGTCGGTCGACAGCGATCCGACGCTCTCGCTTAGTGAGGCCACGAGCAGTCACAGGCGAGTCGGGAAGGAAGATGAACATAACGATACCCCAAGTAGCACAGAGCGCGCCGCTAGTCAAAAGTCAACAAGAGACTTTTGCGATCCGCAAGTCGGTCTTACATCACAATAAACTCGTATTTCCATGAAGGAAGCGCACCGCGGATATGCCCGATGCCGTAACCGAGTAGACCACCCAGGGCGATACCTATGCCGTTCGCGGTATACCAGAGACCAAGGCGAACAGGCTGCTCACGACGGGTATACCACATACTGGTAATTAACATGAAGGCAGGGTCGGAACATGCTTCGGCAGCACCGCCCAGGGCACGAAGAACCGCGAGAGTCTCAAAACTATTGCATGCTGCCTGAAGCATGAGGAAAAGGCCCCTGTTGCTGTGTGTGAGCCATAATCAAGGAACCAAGGAACTCGACACCGAATGCGCAACTTACCACATGAAGATGTTTGCTCCGAGATATTTCCCTGGAATTTCAATTAGGTCTGAGGTTGCGCGTTTGGTCAGAAGATGAAATACCAATTGGAAGGCGTTGCATGAGAAAATTAGTAGGGAACGCCCAGGCAAGGAAGCCAAAGTAGAAAATACTACTTAGCCAGTTATACTGGGTGCCGTGTAGGTTCAGGTCATCTCGCATATCAAAGATGGCGGCGTAGCTAAGAGTTGTCTGATGCAAAGGGAATGTTAAGAAAGCGGGCTTTAATTGCGACGGCAGTAGCTGAACTGACTTTATCAATGTAAAAGAAAGCATAGCAGACAGCGAGATACGGTAGAATCATGAAATCAATCTTCAAGAGAATTCTCTTTGCCTCTGCTGGATCGACAGGCTCGTGGAGCTCGGCCGGGTCATCGAAAAGAGCCATGGCGGTATCGCCATCGGCGTTCTTGACGGACTTCCATTTGACCTGTGCTTGGCTGCTCTCAGCGTGTGCAATGGCAGGGGCGACATCAACATCGACCTTTGAGCCATTGTTGGCCATGTTGAAACAATGGCTCCCGAGTTATAGTATGAGTTCTGGTATACTCGAGGCAGGGGAAGGCGCGACAGAATGACGGGTGATGGGAAGAAAAGGAAAACGAGGAGGACTCGCAGTATAAAACAGCGATTCGTGGGGATTAAGGTGGCCGGGCCTAAAATCGGGAACTATAATCACCAGGAACTACTCCAACCTCCCTGCGTGATACCGTATTTTCCGCCTTCGTCCATCGCAGGCCTGCTTCCCCCGCAAGAAGTCAAAGCTTAAAAGAGTCAGAAAATCAAACAAAACGAAGGCTGCGGGGAAGACCCAGTTAATTCCCCACACAGACCTTGGCATCACTCGAAGATCCAGCGCTCAGCGGACGGATTCCTCTTGGCTGACGAGCTGGATCATCGGAAATGCGCCGTGTCCTGCGTCAATTCTCACGCGCGGAAAGATGTCCGTAGATAAGGGATGTCTCAACAAGACATGCAGCTATCCACTTATCCAATGGTGGCAGGGATGGCAGGGATATGCACGTCGGGAGAAGTCCGATATTAATACGCCTGTGGCTTCATGGTCATTCTCTGGCGTATTTGATAGGTGGGCTTTGCCTCGTGATGCTTCCAGGTCAGACACGTCGATCCTACACGAACAGCCCCAGCTCGTCCTACAATGGTCAAGCGGCGTGGGGTCGCGGGGGATTCGGGGATGAGTGCGAAGTCTACTTGCCCCATACTTTCCATGAAATGGGGCAATTTGTCGTATAGATAGTTGCCAAGAAGCCTCACTACGATCGGCAGTGTGGGGTTGACTGCATAGCCCTTATTTCTAACGATGTAATGGAGGGATAAGCAAATTGTTCATTACTTTTGTTATATCAATAAGCCAATATCAATAGTTGCCCGTGTCCATGTTCCCCATCGCTAATGTTAAATTTTACCTATAAATGCAATCTCCCTTTTATTTAGTATGTTGAAACAAGATACCTGATCCCACGAGGCAGGTCTATCACTGACGTCTACCTTCGGTTGAAATTGAGGAATCGCGACTGACAAAGTTAGCCAGACCCATATCTGTGATGATCGACTGGAATGCACTTACTGCCAGGAAGAGAATGATCAAATTCGACCCAACATACGCGATGAAGATACCCAGGTCTCGCCAGCGGTTGTCAAAGTGCATGCTGAACGTCGAGTAAAACTGATCACCGACCTTGTAGGCACAGTACTCGCATGCCTGGGTCGCATTGTTCAAAATATACCCTGCGCCACCACGATCAAAGAATTCCTGCATGTATTCACCACATGTCTCGTTTGCGGGCGCCTGGAAGCGATTGAATTCAGCACTGGAACATATCACCTTTCGACCATGAAGCTCCGTAACGACCATGCCACCAATGAGCCGGTTAAACGGATCCAGCTGATAGAGCCAGGCTCGCCAGAACTTCGGCATTTGTGGTTTCGGGATTGCGACACCGCAGAATAGCGAGAAAATAATCACGATCGGCGGGTTGAGCTGCGATGCGATGAAGCTGTTCGGAGTCAGAGCCGAGATCATTTGGCCAAGGGTGACGGCAAATATCTCGGTGATAAGAACCATGAAGAACTGGTATCCGGCTCTGCTGGACTCGGTTTGGAATCCGGGGATGTAGTAGAGCGGTAGGAAGAAACAAACGGCACACAGAATGCTGTATGGTAGTTCTGCAGAGACCATAGAAATGGCGAAGGCAAATTGACTGTATGTTTTCGAAGCGGATTCTCGGTAGAAGATCAATCTCGAAAGATCGTATCGGGGCTCAACTTGTTGCAGGATGATAGCTGGCAGCACGGTCACGTTGAATATGACAAAGATACGGTACTGCAGCGAAGAGCGAGAGTCATCGAGTTGCAAGAATGCTAAGCCGGTGATAAGAGCGATCACGACGTGCGTGAAAAGCCGAGTGAATCCGTAGTTGCGAGACCGCCAGAAGGCCAAGTGAGTTCGTCGGCCAACTACCTTGATTTGGTGCCAAAGGGGCGAGGCATACTCCTTCTCGACCTTTTGCAGATTTGGATCCGAGCTTCGACGAACAGCCTGGACACGATCTTCTTTGATCTGAATGATTTCTTCCTTCAGCATCTCTTGCTCGGGTGATGTACGCCAGATGTCACCCCAGTCTCTATCGCCAATTCGGCGTGTCTGGCCAGCGCCAATAGCATCCAACATCCACTCAGCCGGGTTCGCATCTGGCGGGCAGTCGGCACCGTTGCGGCGGAAGTAATCCAGCAAGATACGTGAGTCCGGTCCGATGTCACCAAAATAGATGCATTCACCACCTCTCTGGAGAAGCAGAAGTCGGTCGAATGACGTGAAAAGGGCGGAGTTAGGCTGATGAATCGTGCAAAGGATGGCCTGCCCTGCTGCTGCAAGTTTCTTCAAGAACCGAACAATATTAAAGGCCGACTGACTGTCCAGTCCAGAGGTGGGCTCGTCCAAGAAAAGTAGAAGCTCAGGCTTCGCTGCCAACTCCACGCCAATCGTGACCCTCTTTCTCTCTTCAACCGAAAGACCGGTCTCCGGCGTTCCAATGATCGCGTCGGCAAGGTTTTCGAGTTCGAGAAGGCTGATGATTTCTTCAACGTAGGCGTACTTTTCCGATCGTGGTGTCTCAAATGGTTGGCGGAGATCTGCAGAAAAGCGCAGTGCCTCGCGAACAGTTTGCATGGCCTCGTGAGTATCCTGCTGCTCAGCGTAAGATGTCCCACGCTGGAATGAATTCCTAGGCGGCTTCCCATCGACGAGAATGTCACCCTTGATCACACCGATATTCTTTCTCGCTGCCAAAACGTCCAACAAAGTTGTTTTACCCGCACCAGAGGCCCCCATTAAGGCTGTCAGTTTACCGGGCTGAACATAGCCGTAGACTGAATTCAACAGCTTTCTTGTACCCGAGGCGACCGGCACCTCGTAGGAAACATCTTCCCAGGTGAAAACAGAAGTCGAGCTAATTTTGAGATTGGCACCTCCATCCACGGTCTTTGACTGGCGATTGGCCTTCTTTATCTCCAAAATTCGATTCAGCTCTTTGCGCTCCTTATTCTCCTTCTGGTAGAAGGTGATTGTTTTACCGCCAGCTCCAAACTGAATTGTCTCGCCAAAGTAGAGGTTAGTACCGAGGAAGCCAATGATCAGGGCCAACATGATCCCAAAGTTGCGCCAGAGGTCGCCATGATAATAGCTGAAGGTGGTTGCTAGATAGCTGGAGCCTGGGATGATGTCTGAGCCCGCGTTCCCGCCAGCCAACGTACAAGCTTGATGAGCAATATCGTCATAGCCGGGCCCATTTGGCACCAGCGAGCTTTGAATGCATGTCATTGTGAGCCGACTGAACTCGTTAACCATCAAGGACGCGAAACCAAGACCGAACGGATTGATGTAGTAGATCCACCTCAACCAAACCTGCGCGCCCTTCCATTGTATGAGGTATCCCGAAGTCAAGACGAAAAGAGTAATCATCACAGCAGCAAATTTCATCGCGTAGTCAAAATCAGGACTGAGACATCCGATCGTGCGGAAGAACACGGTCATACACACGTAGCCCGTGAGAATGATCAAGACGAAGGTGAAGAAAGCACCCGCGTCCAGAGCCAGACCGCACATGAAATAGACGATGATGCTGAAAACGAGGATTCGTGCGATCGCAAAAGATGTGTCCACAAGAATTTGGGCGATGAAGAGGGCACTCGGTCGGTAGAATGTAAAGGATCGGTGTTTATTGACAATTGCCCGACCCAGCATGGTCGAAGCAAGCTCGGAAAATGCCTGGAATCCATTGAACAGCATGCTAATGAACAAAAGACCGCCTCTTGTGAAAGCACCAGCGCTGGTCTTTGGCTGCTTGAGCCAGACGGTACCCAGGATAATAGCGATGCCAGTTGAAGTAATCCATGACACCGTGAGGGCAAACTTGTCTTGCCACTTGATCAGGAACTGGCGTTGCATCAAGGCCCAGATCTGTAGGTGAAAGGGGATAGAGTACACCGAAGTTTTGGGTGTAAACTTTCGCTTTGCCTCTTGATTTGCAATTTCGAAGTCATCGTAGATTTGCTTTTGCTGTTGGACCTGAGCTCGGTATGCCTGCATTTCTTCGTCCAGTCTCTTGCTGTGGACTGAGTTTTCGAAAGCCTCCACGAGTGCTCCTGGTGTAGACGGCACATTCTCCGCATTTCGACCGTCCTTGAATTCCCTCTCAAATGGATCCGTGCATCCTGTGAGGTAGTCTGGTGTAGTTTGACGAGGTTTCTGTCGGAACCCAAGGCCTTCAAAGTAGGCTCGTGCTTCAGTCGTGGGTCCGAAGAAGACTTGTCGACCGTTGTCTATCACAAGCACCTTGTCAAATTGTTTGTAGATATTCTCGGAGGCCTGGTAGAGAGACACGAAAGTCGTGGTCTTGTAAATGTTGGTCAAAATCCGCAGCGACTTGGCAAAGTCGAGGGCGGTTGAGGCATCGAGACCGCGAGTGCTGTTGTCCCAGGCCAACACGGTCCCAGAGGTAATCATCATCTCGGCGATACTGACTCGCCTTCTCTCTCCACCACTAACACCACGAATGAACTGGTTGCCGATGACGGTATTTGCAGTGTGCTCGATGTTGAACATCCGAAGTAACATTTTCACAACTTTTTCCTTGAATTCGGCCTTGGATACGCCGAATGGGCGCTTTCCAGGAGTCTTGGTGTCTAGTGCAAACCCCAGAGTCTGTTCCACGGTCAGAGTCGCCTGATGGATGTCATCTTCCTGGTTGTATACGGCCTCGCCACGGAACCTTTTGGCAAACGTCTCGGATTCAAATGGACCGTACATGACTTCTCCATCAACACCGGTAAAGCCGAAGCGCTGGTTTGCGATCACTTTGAGGAAGGAAGTGCATCCGGATCCTGGTCTGCCCAGAACCAGCACCATTTCACCCGGTCGTGTGAGACCTCGAAACCCTTCGAGGATCTTGAATTCGGTTCCCTTCTTTCCATAACCAAAAATGTTCATGAGCGTTTCCGGGACGTTGAAGAAGTCGATTATGGCGTCTGGAAATGTCTTGATGATAGTCTTCATACCGCCCATTCCACGGACCGTGAGGTTGCTCCAGATAACGCCTGCAGTTTGTTAGATTTAGGACTTCTGCTCTATGTTTCTGAACGCACCGATGTGTTTATCCTTAATTCCAGCCTCTTCCTCTGCGGCTCTATTTCCACGCAGGGCAGTCTCCAGATCCCAACTCTCATTCGACTCGGCAAAACTTTGAGCCTTTTCTACATCCTCGGCAGTGGGAGTCGGCTTCAAGGCTCGCGATGCTTGTTTGGACAACCGCCGGGCACGATGGGAGATGTTAGAGAGTTGTTTGTTTAACTCCAAGAAGTCCTCTTCAGCTTTTTCAACGTCGACGCCAGATCGTATGGATATCACACCCTGCGAGTCGGAAGTGGTCTCTTCATGGCGCTCGTAGCTACGCGTGGGCAGAGAGTCAACCTCGGAGTCAAGACTATCTCTCATCATCGTCTTCTCACCCGCAGCCTCGATGGTTGATGCTGGAAGCATGGTGGACACTCTATGAGCTGTGATCTCGTTAACGTATCCCGCTCCCCAGCACTATCATCGGATAAGAGCACTCCAACACCGTGACCCCCAGAGTTGCTCTCTTGTATAAGGTAGGCCCGAGAGTCAAAGCAAAGTAGACTCAAAACACGCTGGACAACCCCGGTGAGCAGGAAAACGAGAATATTGAAGACAAAAGCAAGTCAGAGGAATCTAAAGGAAAGAAAAAAATATGTTAAGCCAAGACTAAAACTACACTAGGCTAATTCCCAAGTCCGTTCTTGATCCCACATTTCCCTGGTTCCCTCTCGGCTCCACCTTGACAGGGGTCTTAAGCCCTCGGTGAGAAAACAGTGATCAAATCGCAAGGCAATGCCATACTTAAGAAGTAGCGGTGATGAATAAACCTAGCTTTAGGCTACTCTGGTTGGTAATACTTCGACTCATCACGTCGGTTGACCCATGCGTCGGTGAAGGGCGTGCTAGTCAGTAGGAAAGCGCAGGTTCCATGCGGCAAAACGCCGGCAAGTTACATCCCGGACGGATATTGAGGGGGTGGGGTCGTATGAGCGGCATCTTCCGGTCCATGTCCTTGTTGGATTAGACCAGCCGATGCCAAGCTCTCGGGCTCCTTTTGGGGCTCAGATGAGCGTTTGCCCCAGTGAGTCACAGTGAATCTTTAATTCACTGAACCTCGCAGACCTATGAGTGGCTTCAACGTCCGTGAAGAGTAGCCATCCACGGACAATACCGATGTGGGGAAGAGTCGAGACTCGGGGTCCGCGGGGCCACATTCACTGTTTGTCTCCGGTAAAAATGTCCGACTCCCAGCTAGCGTTATTCTGCAGGCCAAGAGTCTCTCGGGTACTGATCCCGGAGGGTTGACCGTTTCTCCCAGGTGGTCTGTCCACGTCCCTAAAATTATGCGCTTCGATCTTCAGTTGTTCCCTGGAATTTGAAATCTATTTGATCGGTCAACTTTACATCAAATCTACCCCGGAAACTACCATCCCAGTTGCCAAGCCCACCATAAGCTAAACAATCCCCGTTACACACCCCTTTCAACAGTTCTTCTTTTACTATAAAATCATCTTTGCATCCTGGTCTGGCCCTTCGTGTTATGCCTTTTATTTCCGGTACGCTCTAACCCAAATGATCTTGCCCTATGGTAGGAGGCAGCTACTATAAAGCTGAAAGATTGCCTACGGCTCTTTGGCCAACCGTGTTTTCTTCCTACGTTTGAGCATAGAATATCATTGGTGGCCAATCACATAGATGCCCATCCCATGACCGATGTCAAACGTAATCCTAAGGCAGTACACGTGATCGTGGCAAAATCCAATCTTAAGCAACTATCTTGCGAGAAAGACGTTGTCGAAGCATTTCAACCGTGACCGCATCTGTCTCACTTCACTCCAAGATCATGTCTGGTGATCCCATTCCCAAGCTTGCGGTTCTTATCGACGCAGACAACGCGCGGCATGCCACCATAAGTCTCCTACTCGCAGAAGTCGCGAAATATGGCACAGCTCATGTGAAGCGGGCATATGGGGACTGGACTAGTTCCAACATGAATGGCTGGAAGAACGAGCTCCTTATTCAATCGATACAGCCAATTCAGCAGTTCGCTTATACCACTGGCAAAAATTCGACTGACTCGGCAATGATAATTGACGCAATGGACCTTCTGTACACGAACCGGTTTGATGGCTTTTGCATCGTGTCTAGCGACAGTGACTATACCCGGCTGGCCGCTCGTATCCGCGAGTCTGGAATGACCGTGTACGGATTCGGGGAGCACAAGACGCCTAAGCCCTTCGTCTCTGCTTGCGATAAATTTATTTATAACGAAAACCTCGTGAACCTCGAGGAGCTGGTACCGCATGCCGACAATGGTGTCGCGCACAAACATAACCCTCCAGTCCAGAAGCCCCTGGATAGTGAGCACCTTAAAAACCAACTGCGAACGACGGTGGAAACAGCCTCCGATGACGATGGATGGGCTAGACTCTGCACGGTCGGACAGCTCCTCACAACTCAATACCCTGACTTTGACCCTCGTACCTACAGATATTCTAAGCTCAGTGATCTAATTATTGCCTCGTCTTTGTTCGAGGTTGCCCGTCGACCCCATCGACAAGGCTTGCCTTCGGAATTTTGGGTACGCGATAAACGTCGCCGAGAAAAAAAAAGCTGATCAATGAAAAAACAGAATGATAATGTTTGGAGAGATTATAAGTCTTGGCTACGAATAACTGTGGAGGAAGGGAAAAGAAGTCATAGGCGGAAGATGCTGACTTGACCACGTGGGGAAAGATTCCTGACGGAGGCTAATGCCTTGTTCACGCGTTAACTTTACAGGGATTGGTCCTTAAAACCCACAAAGAGTCTTTTCTTTGTTCAAAAGATCTTTCCTTGCTGCCGAGGAGATCTTCGTATGGGCGGCGTGGAGCAGACAAGGCAAGATCACCGAATCCCCTCGTTTCATTGAGGGACGGCCGGGAAACGCTAGCCGGCAATGCCAAAAGACTATCATTGCGCACGAGCTGACGAAGTCCGTGGCTCCCGGCCCTATGTACTACATAGGAGTCGTAACAAAAGCATGTTTAATTAGCACGTATCCGAGTTCAATATACCATTTGCGCGATTTAAACTATCTTAAGGGGCTTGCGGAGAACGATTCGTGACCTATGGAAGTTTAAACCTAGAAGTTTGCTAGAAAGTTCCGGGGTGTTTACCGACCCTTCAACTATGTATGGCCAGGCGTATTTGACGCCATCTTAATATAAAACATGCACGGCATGTCATTGGCATGTTTTCTATGGATAAAAGCTCTGAATGAGTTCTCAGGTAATTAGGAATTAGCCATATCGAGCTTGAAATATTCTTTCGGTGTTAACTGCTGGGGGCTGGCCGTGAAGCATGATCGGGTCATCTGCGGACCAGAATCTATAAAGGAAAAGGGGGTCGTGCGGGGGTCGCGGGGTCCCGTCTCCACCGTACAGTCGGTCAGGTACTCTCGGCTATGCGGTGGAAGCTTGAAGAAGAGCCAGGCAAATAGGGGAGACCGGGCAGCCTCTGATTGCTGAGATTGGAGACTAGCGGTATTCGCTTACCCCACTCCTCGTTAATGAAGCCATGCTAGCACTTATCAGGAACCAGTCACACGCGCGGGATCAGGACTAGGTTATCAGTTGGTAGCAGCTAATTTCGGACCCCCGACGGAAATCAAGCACGAATCTCAACAATTCCGCAGTGAAAAGTAAACAGCGTTACACTTCCCCTCCCAGAGAACTAAACTACACGATAAAAGTGCCGCTAGTCTGAGCAGGGTAGCATTCTCGCCAATGGTTGTATCCAAGACTCACGATCTTGGTCACGGACTCCGAACTATTTCGCCTTTCCCACACTAATAGGAACACAATGCATATTCTTAGTCTACACAATGCCACTGGAACCCCGCCACTAGTAACCTACCCCATCCGAGACCGGTCTCTCCCGGTTGTTAATAAATAGTAGAAGGTCCCAGTTTTCGTTGAGCAGCAGCAGCATTCTCCTTTGCTGTGATCATTGTTCCTGTGCGCAAGGAACTTGCAGGGTCGACACTAGAGACCTGCAGAGGAGACCATAGCCCACGGTAACAGGTTCCTATCGATAATCATGTACTCTCTGGGTCTTGCTGCGCTGTCTCTGCTCTGGGCCACTACTGGTGCCCAGGCAGCAGTTGCAAGACGGCCTCTTCCACCTCCCGTCACGGCCGAGTCGACAGCGAACTTCGGCCATGCCACTTTTGACCAACTTATCGATCACAACAATCCGAGCCTTGGGACCTTTCCCCAGCACTACTGGTGGAACTCCGAATGGTGGGGTGGAGAGGGTTCGCCGGTACTTATACTTCTCCTCGAAGCTTTCAATTGATACATCTTGCTGACCACAAGACAACAATTAGGTTGTGCTCTTCACCCCTGGTGAGGAGGCTGCCGCTCAGTATACCGGCTACCTGACAAACAGGACTCTCACTGGCCTTTACGCCAAAGAGATCCAAGGCGCAGTGATCGTGATTGAGCGTATGCCTTATCAACCGTCTAAGCCTTTGGGGACTGACTAAGACTAATTCTTTCTTCATAGACCGGTACTGGGGCAACTCAACCCCGTACGCTGATTTGTCAACGGAGAACCTGCAGTACCTGACTGTGGGAAATGCCGTTGCCGATCTCGCCTACTTCGCCAACACCGTGGATCTTCCTTTTGACACAGACAGCAGCAGCAATGCCCAATACGCCGTATGTTTGCGAGATCTTTATCAAAATATCTGGACTAATTTAGATTCTTCTTTCTAGCCGTGGGTTTTGAGTGGAGGGTCTTACAGTGGAGCCCTTACTGCCTGGACCGAGTCAACCTCCCCTGGTACTTTTTGGGCATATCATTCCACCAGTGCCCCCGTGGAGGCAATCTATGACTACGTGAGTTCTTAAAAAGACCCAATCAGCCTAGGTTTAGCGCTCACATAGGCATTCAGTGGCAATACTTTATCCCCGTCCAAGAAGGGATGGCGAAGAACTGCAGTCGGGACGTTACCCGCGTTGTCGACCACATCGACAGCGTTTATGAAGCTGGAAATGAAAAGGATATCCAGGATCTGAAGGATATGTTCGGTCTGGGTGACTTGGAGTTCGATGACTTTGCAGCGTAATGTCCCTATTTCTCCTTTGGAAGGCCAGAACTAACGTGGACTGATCAGTGCGCTGGAGAATGGACCCTGGCTATGGCAGTCCAACAGCTTCTACACGGGATATTCCTCCTTCTTCCAATTCTGCGACTATGTTGAGGTGTGTCATTCTATCAACTTTGATGATTTGAGATCGCAATCTGACATGACTTTTTAGAATGTCGATCCAGGCGCGAAGGATGTACCAGGGCCAGACGGAGTTGGCCTTGAAAAGGCGCTCGCAGGATATGCCAAGTGGTTTAAGGAGATTTATTTCCCCAAATGTAAGTCAAAGCCCGCTTCCATGGAGCCGGGGCATCTCCCTAACATAAATTCTCAGCATGCTCCAGCTATGGCTACTGGACTGACCCATACACTACCGCTTGTTACGACACATATAATGCGTCAAACCCCATGTACACCGATCATTCAACGGGCAATACCATGGACAGGCAGTGGCAGTGGCTGCTCTGCAACGAGCCCCTCTTCTACTGGCAAGAGTAAGCATCAACTAATGCCTTACATTGAAATGTGTTACTGACTGAGTTTCAAGTGGCGCACCCTCCAATGTCCCATCTCTTGTCTCGCGAACCGTGAACGCCGCTTACTGGCAAAGACAATGCCCCCTCTTTTTCCCCGAAGTTAATGGTTACACCTACGGTAGCGCAGAGGGAAAGACTGCCGCGGGCGTCAATGCATGGACCCAGGGGTGGGATTTGACGGACACAACTCGACTGATGTGGGCAAACGGGTACGTTATTGGCTCTCCTATCTTCCAACTTTTAGCTCTTGGCTTCGTTTACAATGTCCGCAATATTGACGATAAAATTCTTTCTAGACAATTCGACCCCTGGAGAGAAGCCGGAGTGTCGTCAAGCACCCGCCCGGGTGGACCACTTCAGTCGCGGCCCTGGGCACCTTTGCATATCATTCCTGGTGGCTTCCACTGCTCAGATCTTATTGTGGAGAACGGAGCTGTGAATGAGGGTGTTCAGAAGGTCATCGATGCGGAGATTGCGCAGATCAAGTCCTGGGTAGATGAGTACTATATGGAGTATTGGTGATCGGGGCCCCCCTTCAGCAATCCGACCCCGCCCCCCCCCCTGCCTGATTTTGGTCGGATTACCAATTCCCACTGTATAGTTATAAGAAGTGAGGAACTAGAGCAGGCACTGGGCAATAGAATCTCTTCAATAATAGCCAATTGACTATATTAACGAGGCTTTCGAGTGCTTTGCCCATCTTTTTTCAAAAATTTCTCTCGTGTACCCTCAGACTGATCACCAAGCATCCAAATACTGGTTGGTTAATCATGTCTCGCAATGCATGGACCAGTTCACACTGTTTCTTTCCGCCTAGGCGTCCTCTTGATGCACTCAAAAGCCCGGGGGGACGCTAGTAAGAACGGGCATATCATTGATTGATATTCTAAACGGGGCAGTATAGAATGTTCCTCCAGCAGGTAGAGAGAAATTCATTATTATGCGTGACTGATCTTATCTTGAAGCTAGATGTTCAAAATGTTCATCTTACCCATTTTGGACAAAGATGCGCCGGTCCAATCAGAGACGCCCCCGCCATTTGCCCACTCCACCAGATTTCCGGCTCCTATTTCCATAGCATCCCTTTCCCTATCTGTTTTCTTCTATTTCTCATCCCTGTATGCCATTGATGGTTCATAACCATTTTCCTATTCGAACTTTGAACTCGTCGCGCTGAAATATGGCCGAAACATGGGTTGTGGTCGGTGCCTCCAGAGGTATCGGCTTGGAGTTCGTGAAGCAACTTCTAGGTCTTGGCCACAATGTGATAGCCGGTGTCCGAAACCCGTCTGGAGCAGAGGAGCTCTCGAAGTTGATTTCTAGCCAATCGAAACCAGAACGTTGTTTGGTCGAACAATGTGATGTAACGAGCGAGGACAGCATCAACGTGAGTTAGCGTGGCGTGAATCAGACCAAATTACGATTTATTCTAACTTATAACCCAGAACTTCGTTATCAAAGTGGGCGAGGCCGCTCAACGTGGGATGATTGTGAAGAATGTTGTCCTGAATGCCGGCGTGCTCAAGTATCCCAATCGAGCAACAGAAATGTATGATTTCAGTTACATGTTACTGAGATAACACTGACGCTCGAAACATAGTTCCTTTTCGGACTTTACCCTTCATTTGCATACTAATACCATCGGGCCCATTCTCTGCGCACAGAAACTAATTAAATTGAACCCTGAACATCCGCCTTCAAAGGTAGTTTTTATCTCCTCTGATTCCGGATCGACAGCCTTGTTTCGAAGTCATGAGGATGGGTTCGGGGCATATGGTGCGAGCAAAGCTGCGCTCAATCAGATGCTGAGGCACATGGCGGCAGAGCTGGAACGCTGCGGTGGAGGCCGGAGTAAAACTACGATTCTTGCTATGCACCCTGGTGAAGTTGAAACGTAAGTGGGCGCCTTGAGTTTGGAGGTTCTACGGCTGATATATTCGTAGTGATATGGCCAATGTCGAGCTAGGATGGCAGGTGGATGGTACAATTCAGCCCCCTGAAAGCGTGAAGGGGATGCTCCAGGTGGTTGAAGAAAAAGATGAGAAAGATAATGGTACATTTTGGTGCTGGGATGGCCGGGTGAGTTTCTTCAGAACCATAATCTCAAAGGGATACTAATACATAGCATATAGAGCCACCCCTGGTAAGAAATTTTGTATTTGAGATGTGCGAAATCAATATGAAAAATGCTCTCTTCTTCCAATTTCTGATTTGGAGATGCGACGTCTGAGCATAACATGAAGCGGGTGGGTTGGTACGATTACAAACTACGTCGTAAGTGATCTCCACTACGGGGGCTGTACTGCGCTCGCTATTTTTCAAAATTCTGGTCATCCCACAACAAGGCCGGCTGGCCCAATGGCAAGGCGCTTGACTACGAATCAAGAGATTGCAGGTTCGACCCCTGCGTCGGTCAATTTTTGATGTTTTTGGTTAGCTATCTATCTCTATTTTTGCCTCTGGGGAAGATGAGATGCTGAAACAATCATTTTGGTCACGGCGTGGTTTGTGTGTGGGGGGCAAGAAGCAAACGCATGGGTATTGCGAAATAGCGGGCGGCATCCAATATTTGAACTGACCTTATCCTATCGACCTCTGCCCATATAAAGTTCTATGGTCCCAAGGTCTTCCGAGAGCAGAATTGCACAATACATGAACGGTTTTCTGAGATCACAGGCAGTCAATCTAGATAAACTAGTCTATCTCGGTTCGTCTTACACGCAATTTTGCTCTTCTTGAACGCGCTACCGACATGACTATCTTAGATGAATTACTACAGCTCTCTTTCTATTATGGAGAGGGGCACTGGTAGAACCTAATGAATTCTTTGTCAGCAGATGAAGAAACCTACGAGCCTTGTTATCGAGGTAGTGACACTATCGTTTGGTGCAACTCTATACTTCGTGCCGTCTATCGGAGCTGCATCTCTGGCATGAGTCTCACCTATAAACCGTCCCATACAGGACCAATGAATTATTTCCATTAATCAGACAAAACAAAATCCAAAGAATTCAATAAAAGCCTCGCCCTCACGATCCCTAAATCTGATCCATCAAATCGCCATATGCGGCCAATCACATGACCAAACGCGACCCGCGTCGACGTCAACCACCTAACCTCCCCTGAACGGCCATCCCATCCAACCAAAACCGTGTCACCCCGCAGCAAAACAACATCACAATGCCCTCCTTCGCCCCTCTCCGCCCGACCCTAGGCCTTGTCCGCGCCGCCAACAGCGCTGCCCGCAGCTTCAGCAGCTCTGCATCGCGCTCCGTCGCCCGCATGATCATCACCGGCCGCCTGGGCGCCGAGCCCGAGTTGGCTGCTACCGCGTCCGGTCAAGATATCATACGCTACTCGATTGGTACTTCGTACGGTCCCCGCGATAACCGCCAGACGAGCTGGTTCCGCGTTGGTGCTTTCCTGCCCGAGGGTGGTCAGCGGGATTATATCCTTGGTTTGCAGAAGGGGTATGTTTTGACCTCTGGGATTCTTATTCTCACTCTCTGTTGAGGGGGTGGTGATTGGATTCTGGGTTGTTGACGTGATTGATAGAACCCTTGTCTACCTGGAGGGCGATGCCAGCATGCGTTCCTACGAGAATGCTGATGGCCAGAAGCAGACCAACCTGAACATTGTGCAGCGTATGTTTTTTTGATTCGGTTTATTTTCGCACTGCCATCTAACGCGCATCATCTTACAGGTTCCCTCGAGGTCCTCTCCCGTCCCCGCGATCAAGGCGCCAACGACCACTAAACGAGTCGCCCGCGAATGTACACGCTAGGTCCCCTCAGCGTGAGTCGAGACGGCCGATCTGTAATATGTGGTGTTCGAGGATACGGAAGGATCCAAGGATCCAGGCTGGGGTTTATTTTATTAGACGGTCTGTCAATTGAGATGGTCGGTGCGGATGGACAGGGTCGGAACTGCTGATTCTATTGCTTTGTGATTCTTTTGTACTTGTATACCCTGAATACACTCTCCATTATGCTGTAAAGTAGTCACTTTGGAGATAGTATATGGTACTATTCGCTATTTGAGTGGGTTATATGGTAAGGAAGTCTTTGAAATAGATCGATCCCATGTGTTGGAATATTACAAACGTGATAAGAGGACATTCGGCTTGCAAAGAGGAAATGGAGAATATGAAAGATCAGATCTGAGATATTGCTACACCGGCAAGGTTCTCCTGCATAGATGATTGGGCATCAGAGTATGGAGGGTCCTGAGACGCGAAACATGGGTCTTCAAAGCTGAATCTCGCTCTGCTGACGAATCACCTGCTTGACGTGGATAAAGTCTTTGGTCTGAGGCGAGGATGGGGCGGCAGAATACTCGTTACTGGCTCGGCTTTGGCTGACTCCTGCCCAGGCATTGGTGTGGATCGTCTGAGAGGGAACAGACAGATCATCCAGAAGTGTATCTTCGCCAGGGCGACGAGAAGGCTTGCTGCGATTGAAGAATGAACGATACCATGGGGTCTTCATCTTGCGGGCATCTCTGATTGTCTGTGAGGATAATTGTCTGCCCTTTTCGATATCATTGTAAGAACCGTCGTAAGTTGAATTGCTGCCGGTGCTATTCCGGTTGTTAATAAATGAGTTTCCAGAACAGAGACTGATGACGTACCGAGACGAAGAGGCCTTGCTGAAGAAGGACTTTGCCCTGTTGCTGGCACTTCCAATCAGTGTAGCCGAATTGGAAGCATTTGGAGCAGGGATACTGGCGGAAGCCTGTGAATCGAGCGGACGAGATACACCGGGGAAGCAGTACCCAAAGCCGAGATACCAAAGCATCGTACGATACATCTTAGTGGCATCACGACCGAATCCGAAGAAGATGAAGATCACGAAGCCCGCAGCAATGGGGGTCCAGCGGTCGAAGAATACAACGCCGTATGTAGCCACCTTTTGGATTTGATTCCATCCAGGCCCATGGATCCTATTCCATGAGTACGGGTGCCAGGGCAGGGAAAGGGTCAAGTCGTAATAGACCACATAGGCTTGCGCCGGCAGAATGGCGATGAGCAGGGTGAATGCGAGGAAGAAGAGACGCAGGAATCCCGACTTGTTCATGGTACTGCCACGGGAGCGCAGAATGTGCACAAAGTCACTTCGGTACTTGTAAAGCCGGATAAGAACGAGGCCTGTTATAATTAGTGGCTAGTTCAATAGTCGCAGCTCATCCGCACTTACAGCAGTAGTACCCGGCGATCAGACAGATAATGGGTGGCCATATGTATGCCAACGCCAGACTCACCCAGCTCTCGTCAAAGTTGTTAACGCACCCCGAGATGGAGTAGAGCAGATAGCGGCTCTTCTGCCACACGATGTGGGTCATCATGGAAATAACTGGAACGATCACGCAGAACAATAGATCCATGGCCCGATTGCGCCAGCGCTGGACCTTGTTTGGGACCCAGGTTGCACGGCTTGTGTCCATGACCATTGCTAGGCCGCGGAACATGCTCACCAGGCATCCCGGTACAGCCACGTACCCAGCAACCATGATATTGACTTCGATATCGCATAGCCCGTTGCCATCCCACCAGGCGTTGATGTTATCATTTGGCCAGATCAGAGCATTGACGATGTTGAACAAATTGAGGACGATGGACCAGCAGATGAGAGCAGCAGCTGGCAGGTTGCGATTCTTTGCGTGTAGGATTAATGGCGAAGTGCAAAGGGCGATGGAGATGAAAGACAGGATCGGAAGGCCGACTGCTAGTGGATAGCGTTTGTTGAGGTCGATCTCCATGGCGGGATCCATGGCGATGCAAAGTAATAGACAGCGATTGGTAGACAGATGATGGACGGATCAATTGATCGAACGAGAGCTTACCAGCAGCTCCGGAGCAATTAGAAGATGTCGAGGGGAAGAGGATAGGGAAAACATCTGCCGTTGCCATATATCAAGACACCTGGGGCTGGTAAATGCCTTGACTGGTACGAGTCCTATAGAATGAAACGAATGGTTCACAATACTGTATCGAGCGAAGCCTAGATCGAGACATTCTCTGGGAATGGAGTCAGCAAAGGCCGGTACCAAGGCATGAAGGTTGCCGCGAGGAACATGCCCAGTGAAGCAGTTGTAGGGTCTCAATAAGAAGTCACGGAGTCATCGGGGACGAGAAAATAGAAGGCTTTCCATAGAGTTGACTGGTTGACGGTTTACGCGATTCCCGTTTGGGGGGTCAATAGAGCCGACTATTGAGCAGTCAAAGAAAATGTCCCGATTGTGATTGGGGCTGGTTCGTTCTTGGTGTAACCGGGCCATGTTGCCGGTGTCCAACGTGATCAGTCGAGTTGGTCTGGCTGTCTAGTTGTGAGGTTGTATAGTTGTATAGTTGTATAGTTGTCTTGGGTGGCCCCGGATTCGGTGCCTGAGGGAAACAATGACGACAGGCGCGATAACCAACCTCGGCGCTAAGCAAGGTCAGCCCCTAAGTCCATGTCTAAGCCCCGACGCCATAGCACGAACTGCAACATACGCATAGGAGAACTCCTTTTCTGTACCATCATGGCTGATCCACCTGTTCCCCGTGCGTCCTCTCTGCGTCGCCGTCCCCCGCGCCCGCCCGTCGAGGGATCCAACTGGCAGCGTCGTAACTCCACGCTATCCGACTCGCTATCCGAGGCCCGCAACTCTATCCGCTCCTCTACTGATGACCTGTTTCTCCCCCGCGTAGCCAAAGGCGAGGACCCTGCGACCGACGAGTCGCATTGGCACTCCGCGCCGCTGGGCCTGGCGCTGCTGCCGGCCATTGCGGGTGTTTTCTTTCAGAATGGCAGTGTCTTTGTTACGGACGTCACATTATTGGTGCTCGCTGCCATCTTTCTTAATTGGTCCGTCCGGCTACCATGGTACGTCCCCATGTTTCTTTGTTTACCGAAGTTGGATCCGAACTGAGATCTGTTCCAGGGACTGGTATCGCTCGGCCCAGGCAATCCAGCGCGAGTCTGGATTCGAGGCTCCGACAGAGGAACCCATCGGAACCGATCTAGATGAGGTCGATGAGGCTGATGAGGCTGATGAGGCTGATGAAGCTGTCGAGGCTGCCGAGCCTGTCGATTCTCAAAATGGCCCTCAACGCCAGCACCTGCGTGCGTCGGCTGAAGCAGAAGCCGTGAAAGAACTCCAAATCCACGAATTGTCTGCCCTCGCCTCATGTTTCGTCTTTCCCGTGATCGGCGCTTGGCTGCTGCACGGCATCCGAGGCAGTCTCTCGCGCCCGTCGGAAGGCCTCGTCTCAAACTACAATCTCACCATCTTCCTGCTAGCATCCGAGGTCCGACCCGTCGCCCACCTTCTTAAACTTGTACAAGCACGCACCCTCCATTTGCAGCGCCTTGTAGCCTCATCCGACAATGAAGTCGTTCCCCAAACGGTCCGAGACCTCACTACCCGGCTTGAAGAGCTGGAAGCTCACGTCGCCGAGGCCGCCGCAGCCCGCCTGGAGTCGGCCTCAAAGGGTCACTCCCAGGAAGCAGATGCCCCATCTCTCATCACCCACGCAGTTGTCGAAAGTCGCCGTGCCGTACAACCAGATATCGAGGCCCTCAACCGCGCTGTTCGCCGCTACGAGAAACGCACAGCCGTTACCACCCACCAGGCTGATATACGCTTTCAACAGCTTGAAGCTCAAGTCCACGACGCCATCGCTCTAGCTGCGGCTGCGCAGCGCTCCAGTCTATCTCGACGCCAGAGCTACGCTTTCATTCTCCTCGATTGGGCATGTGCCTGTATCGTCATCCCTGCACAACTCTTCCTATCTATCCTAAACATACCGGGTCGGGCAGTAAACCACTGTCTATTAACAGCCAAGCGCATGATGGGCTCTCGTCGGCCACCCCAGCTGCGATCCAGGCCCAGCAAGGGGAAAGCTGTATCCCGTCGAACCCGTTCGCCTCCACCACCTCGTGTCCCGCTTGAACAGCGTATTTCCAGTCCGCTGAACGGACAGGGTCGCTAGTTGACACGGATTACTTGACACTTTCTTATGTGATACGACCTTTGCGTTTCAGCTTTCATTTGTAAATTTCGGGATTCTCTTCTGCTGGTGTTCCTTTAGTTTTCCATTGGTTATTGGAGTGCAGTTGACCCTCGCGGGCATATATATCTCTTCCGCCTTTGAACAAGATCATCTCAATCAAGCCATCTACGAACATGGATATGTTAACACTCGCTTGAAATTTAAGTTTCAAATTTAATCAACCTTATAACATTGGAATGCAAACTATATACATCAAGGTAATTGCAACGCATTTCAAAAAGGAAGCAGAGTCTATACCGCCAATCGTATACCAAACCAAATCGATGACATCGAGCGTTTCACCAGCCATCGTAAGACGAACATCCGTTCATTACCCCTGAAAAGAACCAATATATAATTATTAACGACCACCAGACGGCCCCCGCTCATCAACACCAATCATCTTCAAAAACGGCTCGATAATACCCTTCTTCCGCTCATCGGACGCTCGCCTCTCTTTATCCTTCGCCGGGGTAGGTACAGTCGCCGAGATAAGCACGCGAGCAAAGATGGACGCGAACGCAGACTCGACGGCTTGGCGACGCGCCACGGCGGGTTGAGAAGAGTTAGCAGCAAACAAGTCGGAACCGGATAAAGTCAGCGAGCGATTCTTGCGGCGGAAACTGCCTGCGGAAATGAATGCTGCGGCGGATGCAGGTGTCGGGGTTGGGGGTTGTGATTCTGACGTATTCAGGTCTGAGGACTTGGAGTCGGCGTCGGAGGTTTGTCTTTGGTGTTTTGATGGAGCGGTTGATTGTGCTGTGGATGGGACGGGGGCAACTTCGTTGGCGATGCGGGCAAGCATGAAGGTCACAAAGGTGAAAGAGACACTGTGTGCGGGAGAGTAGGCTAGGCTTTCGAGGACCCAGGCCTGGGTCTCTTCCCATGTTCGGGGTGGTGCTTTGGATTTCTCGCGGGCAATGACCTGCTGCTCCATTTCTTGCCAGACGGATGCGGTGACAATGCCGTCGCTTAGAGAGTTCAGGAAGTGTAAGAGGGTTTCGGAGAGGATCTCGAGGCGGTGCAGAGGCGGAATCTCAGGTGCGAATATAGAGGATAGTGATTTGTTGGTGTCCAGGGCTTCACGGACCGATGCGAGAAGAGGAGCACGGTCATGTTGATTATTCAGAGCCCAGGTGTCTGGCTGGAAGGGCCATGCGGTTCCGGATGGGTCTTTTGCCCAGGGGGGTTCTTCTCCAGACTCGCCCTTGGTCATGCTCCACTCTGCCACGGCACGTTCTGCCAACTCGGAAATCGCCTCGGTCAATCGAAATAGCTCGCGAGGGGCTGACAATCGCACTTCGGTATCACCTTGTGACAGGGGCCTCGTTCCATCCGTTGCAAGGCTCCGAGCACCAGCCTCTGGCATGCGAGTGAGCTCATCAACACTGCATCCAAAGCACGTTGGTAGCCAGTGTCCCGAAACGGTGATGAAGTGATCACGGCCACTGTCCACATGGAGGACGAGAATCTCTTCCAGCTTGATCTTCTTCAGATTAAGTAGGCGGACATCCTCGATACGGCGGACGTGAATAGTGACATCGACATTGGCAACTTCTCCTGGGTGCAAGGTATGGCTGGAAACAGCTCCTTGTTCTTTGGAATGGCTTTCTCCGACATGATTGACTTGAATGTCAAGCCAAGACGGTGTCTCGCTTTTGGAATCGCCCTCGGGGCTAGGCCGTTCGGCAAATGAAAAGGTTGCCGAGGTGCTGCTGGTATTTGCAATGGTCAAGGTTCTGCGAACAGGCACGTCGTAGAGAATAGTGCCAAAGTCGACGGCATTCGGGTCTCGTTCTGACCGTTGTTCGTTGGCATGGGTATCAACCACGACGGTGAGGCCGGGCCGGGCTTCGTTCTCAGCCTTGTCCAATTCACGGACTACCTCTTGGTGCACCTTAGCCTTGAGACTGGGGTTAACGGCATCGATGCTCAAGGTGAATATTGCATCCAAAGGTTTGTGGTCTGAAGATAGAATGCCTTGATGAGACACATAATGGTGCAGACAAATTGAGTCTTCAGATGGGTCCTGAGAGGAGCCTTGCGACGTAGCTGAGGCGGGTACCGCTGCATCTTCATCGGAGATAGAGTAATCAACATCCGCACCGTCTGAACCATCCCCACCATCCGCACCGTCCACCTCGGGGTCGTATTCAAACAAGACATTGTCGTCTGCAACGGCCTTGTCCAAACCACGAGCCTGCATTTCCTTGTCTCGCTTTCGAGCCTCTTCCGCTTCCCGGACGAGCTTCTCATGGTTGAGCATGTCCCGTCGAGTTCGGTAGAGGATTCGGTCACACCAGCTGGGACCGCGATGCTTCTCACTAGAGTCGAACATTGCCACGCTCCCGACGTCATATTTGTACGTCGGTAGAAATGAGATTTGGCCCTCGTTCCACCCTTGGTGAAAGGATATTCCTTTCTTCTGCTGGGTCCGCAGTTGATCGTGCACAACGAGAGACGAAATGGTTGTTTGCAGGGATGCAGGATCGTTGTGGGGGTCGATTTCCTCATCACCCACAGGCTCAACGTATTGTTCACCTTCTAGGGGCGATGGTGAATGCTCTTCAGGTTCATGTTCAGGCTCTGACTTGGAGCCCTCGCGACTGTTTGACTTTTGCTTTTCCTGGCGCGCAGTATCATAGGCATTGACTGTGTGTCGAGCGAGGCATTGTCGCACGTCATCGCCCGGGATATCATCAAGTCGGTAGTTCAGGTCACCGAACCAGAAAGTAAAGTCTTCATCGCCAATACTGTCGGCTTGGTCTTTCTGTATGCGATCCGGGTCAACCGACTCAAACTTGGCACGCGACACGATCTGGGATGCGTCCCAGTTGCGCCTCTCCAGGCTGCCCTTATCTGACCCAGCTGCGAGGTGGGAGTTCACAAAAACCAAGCGTGTAGTCTCACCCAGCACCAGGCGAGTCGCCACGGCGCCTTTATTGCCCATATAGCCCATCAGCCCCGTTCCGACAGAACTGCTGCTAACCGACGATACACTTTCTGCAATTACTGGAGACGCATAGATGATGAGCAAAAGGCCGAGAAGCTGAACTTCAGAAACAAGTTGATATCCCGAGGGCAGTGCCTTTTGAACAGCCTCTTTCCATCGGTTTGACGGTCCGGAATCGGTAAAGGGCCTCAGAGCCTCGGTCGCAGAAGAAACATCGACAATCTCCTGCAAGCCCAGAACATAGAGATCGACCTCCTCGGGGCTGTATTGGAATGGCTTGGCCGACTTCCCATCTTTCTGGGATTCGTCCTCGGCTTCCTCCCTGGGACCTCTGCAATCATCCGTTGTAATATTTCTTTGAAATTCCGCGCCCTTCAGGCCCGAAAATTTCTCGCACACCCCTTGGCCCTGGACAAACCACTTGCCGATATCTTTCTCGGTGCCGGAGATGGCGGCCACATTCCATGTGCCAACTTTAACCCGAATAGTCTGGCGGCGAGTATATTCTGACTTTCTTGCTTTGACCGCACGGGAAAGAGACAAGAGGTCGAGCCCTGGATTATCGATGTCTTCGACGTCATCGGTGGTATGCTCGCTAGAGTCTTCCACGGGAGGCGATGCTCCTCGCGAGTTGCTAGAAACCATTATCGGATGAAAGGTGGTGGTCGAGTCAGTGAGTTTCAAAGAATACTCTCATGACCCGGAAGCGTGGTATAGCTGAGTGTCACTGTGTATATCGGCAGGTTTATACAGAGGCGCGTATGCGGAACGATTTGGCACAGTTGTCACTTCCGGCGGGGCAAAAGCTCGATGTGGGCAGTCTATACGCAAGCGCGATGCGAGAGAATTGCAAAGGACAACTCATGTAAGGAGTATCAATCGACAAGGGCGATCAATGACTGTTCGTCTCATGCGGAGCTTAGTACGGCGAGATTCGCGAGGCGGGGGTCGGCATCATGCAGACGGATTGAATATTCGGAGAGTTTAATGAGAAAAGCAAGCTGAGCTGAGCTGAATTGAATTGACCAGTAGACAGTCGCGATCAGGCACCTCGCAAAGATGGGCCAAAGCTCCTGGTGGGAAGAGAGTGAGTGGGAGGCGGAGAGATCAACGATGACGATATGTGTGGAACTTGCCCTCACCCGCAATCGGATCACTTCTTCAACTACCAGCCACCATGACCTCCCGCAAACCACGGCGCCAAAATAATAACCACAACAATACCAGCCACCTTACCGATTATGAATCTGACGCGGCCTACCTTTCCGACATGCAACATCAACCAGCACCACCACTCCGTTCTAACGAGGAGCTGAACCTCTCCGTTCTGCAGCGCCACAACCCCTCCATCACCTCGATCCTGTCCCTTGCCCAGTACTCCGTCGTCTATATCTTCAGCCCAACAACCCGGGGGTGGGAAAAGAATGGAGTAGAGGGCACGCTTTTCGTGTGCCAGCTGACCCCGGGCAGCCTGGGCGAAGACCGATACACGGCATTCGTGTTGAACAGACGAGGCCTGCAAAACTTCGACCTACCCCTCACAGACAGCGAGAACGTCGAGTTAACAGAAGAATACGTGATCCTCAAAGCGGACGAAGCCACCGATGGCGAAAAGGGTACCAACGGCATTGCAGACCCCTTGAACCCGCAGGGCGGCCGCCAAAATGGTAACTCCACAGACGTGCGCATTTACGGTATCTGGATCTACTCCGAGCCACCGCCTAACTCAACCGCCGACATACGCATTGTCAACGCCCAGATGATTCGCGATTGCGCCACGCATGCCGGACAGAGCCTGAAACTGGCGCGCAAACGTCTCGAGGAGTTGCGTCAGAACGGGATGCACGTTGCTGCGGCGGCAGCGGAAATGCAGGCGCCGCCTCTGGAAGAGGCACAGGCTAGCGCGCCGATGGGCCGTCAGATGTCACTCAAGGATATATTTGGTCAGCAGCGAGCCCAGGATGACGCGTGGAGTGTTCGCGCGCACCACATCAGTCCCGATCAACAGCACATGCAGATGTACCAAAGCATGATGACTCCGCAGGGACAACCTCAAGATCAACACCAACCGCCGCCCCCACCGCAAGCCCAGGTCCACCCAGATGTCCTGGGCGATTTGTTCCGGAGGGCGGGATTTGCATACCAGGGAGGTGGACAGGGCTACTGAACCGAGTTCTTTTCTTCTCCTTTTTCTTTAATGGAATCATTCCAGCATATTGCACCGGCGCATGACTTGGTCTTTGGTTTTCTGCACATCCATGCCTTCCTCCTGCGGTGAACGAATGGGAAAGGGCGGCACGTCGCTTGAGATACCCGTTGTAAGAAGTCCATACACAATACCCAGCTAGATAGCTGCACCAAAAACTTTTTATCTTCCGTATTAATGGTTTTAATGTGTATGTCCATTTCTTATGTACTTCTAATATCCTGTATCATGCCCGCGACCTTGCGAGCCATGGTCTCACTATGCTCTGCAAGTGGTCAGCACCGCTTAACCTGTACGTAAAGCCATCATCATGGGAGTCGAACTTACTTAGACAAAATGCATGGGGCAAGCCCTCCTCGCAAACAAACATCCTCGGCCCCGAGCCATCTTTCTCTCCGCGAGCCGCAATAATATCATCTCTCGTCTTTTCAGCAACCCAATGATCATTAACACCAAAATAGAAGAACATTTTCGTGATGGGCTCACGCGCATGAGCAACACCCCATACATCGTCTGCCCATTTATCTGATGTGATGCTCCGCATCTCATCGGCTGCCATATGTCTAGATTGTACGATTAGACCGGAATTTCATGAAGAGAGGAAAATATGCCACATACAAAGCTTGTTTAACGCCACCACGACTCTGCAAGAAATTACATGTCGTATCCAGCGCATGTACCGGAGGATCATTCATCACAAAACGGACGATAGAGCGAAGAGCAGTCGCTGGCAGAACGAGAGTGAGCAATCGGGCAAAGAAGCTGACAACTAAGGCTAGCCTGGGGATGAACGATAAAAGTCTCTGCAAACCAGTTAGCAACCAACGATATCATTGCCAGCAGGGGTCAATCTACCGTTAGCTTCTGGCCCGATGGCGAAGCAGCAATATCCATCACAGTCGGGAACAGCATTACGCCGCCAACAATATCAAAATCAGATACATCCGCAGCCTCGCGATGTCGTTTCACGACTTCCATGGCGATGTAGGTACCAACAGAGTGCCCAATGAGCACGACCTTGCGCTTTCGCGGGACCGGCGGATCCGAGGCATCTGAAGCATTGGACTCGCCCATCACGGCAGTAAGCCGCTGATGAACAAAGCGGATCTGGTCTTCCAGGTCATGGAGCTCGGGCTCGTCCTTATTCCCCTGGAACCGAGAACCATCCAAAGATGTTCTTTCATCTACCTCGAAGCCACCAAGACTGCATCCGTAGATCTGGTAGGCGGTTTTGCTCTGTCCCGAGGGTTCCGCCAGGTTCTGCGCCAGCAAAGAAAGGAAGGGGTGGTAGTATCCGATTAAGCCTGGATTACCGGAGATGAAGAATACGGTGGTTTCTGCTTCGAAGCGTGGCCCTGTATAGGTGCAGAATGTGTTCTGGGTGATTTGGGACTCCATGGCGTCTGCTTTGGTGTGAACAGGTGGACCAGGATGTGCGTGCGGGGTGTATCCAAAGCACAGGGTTGATCGAAGTGGACTGCGGAAATGCAACCACTATTTTATCAGATTGACTCCGGTAAAAATCCCTGGAGTGTCAATTGCAGTGCGAGAAGAGTTCCGATGCACTGCGGTCTAGGACCGGAGTCGAGGGCCGCGGAGCCAGTGGATCCCATGTGAGCCGGGCCGAGTTCCAGACCGTGATCTACATCCATGTATTTACACACGCCTACAATCTTGGGACTCGCATAGCATCGTAAATGCAAATGGATTGCAAAATATCCGACTCCCCGACCAAGAGGTCCACCCTGAACCCGGTTTCTAACCCCGTCAAATGAAAGAAAGCAAAAAAGGAGCCCGAGGCGGCATCCAATGCATAGACGCCCGAGCGCAATGTACATCATTCGTCCCGGATCACCAACAAAAAATACAACACCGCTGGTTATGGACCGCCACGAAGCAGAAGGGAGAACATGCAAAAGGGATCGCCAAACAGCAGCAAAAAGCAGAAAATACAGAGTTTGTCTGTATCTGGTATCTAGCTCGGCAAATCAAAATAGAAGGGGAGGATGTGAGGTGGTTGCGGGTATAGGAGATTAGCCTTCGCCTTGGCTGTCGTCGCTTTGATTCTCCTTCTCGTTGTTTCCGCTGGATGCGTCTTCGCAAGAAGGGTCGTCTGATACAGACGACTTGACCGCTGCACCCAGATTGATGGCGATTCTCTTCGGCGGTGCGTTTGCGCCTAAACCGCCCTTCTCAGCAGACCCGAGCGAGCCGATAGACATGGTCTTCTTCCGGTTGAATGAACCAGCACTAGAGTTACTACTCGTAGAACTCCGGCGCTTGGGTCCTGTGGCAAGTTTAACCAACTCATCCTCGTCCTCTTCCTCGCGGCGACGTTTTTCGGCGAGGCGTTCGGGCACGGGGGCATTCTGGGTAGGCGAGGCGGGGGTGGCGGCCGCTTCAGGGGAATCTTCGACCTGCACGTCTACCATGGTCAATGGCTGACCCTCTACAGGTTGTTCTGGGTCTTCGGGTTTGGTGTCCATCGCGTCCTCGTCGTCGTCGTCCGGATAGTCAACTAGTGGCTTGACCAATGGAGAGGCAACTCCATTCGCGGTACCAACGGCGAGAGCGGCACGGTTTTCTTGCTGCCACTGAGAATCGGATCAGTTTATGTTCACACGAAGGGAGATAAGATAAAAGGGAGACGAGATCACTCACCTCGTCTTCGTCGTCGGACCCAGCGAAATACTCCTCTTCCGCTGCGTCCATTTCCTTCACGCCCTGCCAGCGCTGGCCGTTCATCGGAATTCTCCGCGGCGTATCACCCTCATCTTGGCTGAATAGCGTAGAATCGGCCTCGGCACCATAGCCTTGCATTTGATCGTAACGGATGATGAGATTCTGGAAGGTATCCACGTAGGTAATTCTCTCCAGTTTCTCACGGTACTTCTCAACCGCGTGAACGATGAATGGTTTGATGTTTTCCCGTTTGATGAATTCAAAAAGCTCGAGGCAGGCGGAGTTGAGAAGGTTGTCACGTGGCATGGTTTCGAGGACGATATCAATAATCAAGCCAAAGGTGTTGTTATGTGTCATTAGAGCTTGATAGAAGGTATCTTGGAGGCTAATCAGAGTGCGGAAGAATTTAAGGGCCACTGGTTTGGTCAGTGATTTGTTCCGGCATACAAGGTAGAGCACATACCCAGCTTCAGATGTTTCTGAGGGGCCGTGAGGAGTTGGGCCACTCGAGGAGCAAGCTGCTCACTGTGGATTGCATTGCGTGTGCGGAAGAGATGTTGACGGACGAAAAAGGTGAGGATGTCAACAAGATGCGAGTAGAGCGTGACTTCTTGAAACGTCAAGTCATTAACTGGGGATTGTTAGTGTCGAAAGTCTCAACTAGATAGACAGGAAGAGCTCACGGGAGGTGCGGTTGGCAAGTTGTTTGAGCGGCTGGAAGAGCCGCTTCGAAGATTCATCGAAATGTTGTTGGACAAATGCATCGGAGAGGAGATTGGATGAGCGAATTTTGAAGTAATCGGGACCAGCCCGTGCGAGGGGATCCTGCAGGGGAATCTGAGGATCGAGGAGAATCTTAATGGCATCAGCAAGTTGGTTTTTCACTCCGAGATCGGTCTCTACGTGGAGCAGGTCGATCAGAGTATCGGTGAGCGGGGTCTTTTTCTCGTTGACGGCTTTGAGCATGTATCCGCGCATCATCACCGGGTCATGGTCCAACAACGCCACCAGAATATCGATACCCGTGGTGCGCATGGCCGGGTTGGGGTGCTTCACGGCGAAGGCGATCACCGCAAACAATCCGTGGCTGATAAAGTTGCCGAACAGCTGGGCCCGCGACGGAGTCTGCAAGTTCTTTGCAATTGCAGCACACTGGTGTAGGAATTGCACGGCGTCATCCTTGCGCTTGCCGTCGGTGTTTCTCGGGTCGAACACGGAAAAGAGCTCGCGAAGAAAGACGGCGTTCGATTGGATGTGGTTGACAATCTCCATCTGGTTGAAGAAAATCAGGGAGTTGAGGACCGAGAATGTCGGGTCATCCAGGATCCGCGCGAGGACCACGTCCTTCAAGTATTGCAAGCGCCATGTACTTCGAATCTTTCTCCGAATCTGGTTGTCCTTGATGGGAACGACCTCCCTATAGCGCGACTGGTCTGCCAGGTATTGTCGGTGGTTCGCCTTATGCGTCGGAAATTCGGGATCATCTGTAGATCTCATTTAGCAATTTGCTCTCCATCCTCCAGCAGTCGAACACGTACATTCCAGAGCCCCAACCACACCCAAGATTATATGGTCAGAGACCACCATCTCGATGATGGCGTTGTCGTTCAAGAGGATCAGGGATTTCATGATGTTGCAAAGGCGATGTAAATCAGTGAGACTCTCCAAATCCTCGGCCATTGACACCAAGGGGACCAGTTTGTTGATATAGTCATCGCGGATGAGAAACTTCGATAGCGCGTCGCGACCATTTTGCGTCATGCTGGCGGCTCGAACGATCTGCTCGATTTCGGGGAGGTTGCCGAGCTCCGGTGCGGGCAACACGATGGATTGGTAGCTTTCGAGGTCGTCGGAGAGGGCATCATCTGCCATGAACGAGTTAGACGCGCGCAAAGCCAGCGGAACGATGAAACTTACCAGCCGCGGCTATGCTGAGAAGGTGCTGCTGAACGGTATGGACAAAGTCCCTATTTCCGAAGAATTGCGCCGGTCAGTCAAGCGCGCACACATAGCACCATGGGAAAGAGCCTCACCATATCACTGCGCATCCTTCCGCCTCTTGGAAGCTCAGCGCCATATCCGTGCCATTCTGCTCCGTCCAGACAATCAAGGTCTCTGATCGCGTGATACAAGTCAGTCAACCCATATTCCTCTCCGGTGATACGGTCAAGCGGGTGTGGTGGGACAGAAACCTTGCTGTTTTTGATAGCCATCGTCCTTGGTGATCTTGGTCTCCAGCAAGACGCGTTGTGGTTGGTCTTCCGATTCGACGTATATTCGCGGTTCCTCCTATGATGAGTGTGGCGCGGGTTAGCGACGGGTGCCGATGCCCGGGGGGGGGAAAGACGGAGTGCGACCACAGCACGCGCCGGCTCGTCGCGGTCGCGACGGGGACGGCGCATGCAGGAACGAGAAAAAAATAGCTTACCCCCATGATTGTGCCGGTACAGAAACCGGTGCCGCGGTCGAACCAGTCATTATCCCTCAGCTCGTAGACCTTGACCCGTTTGCGACCGTCGGGCGGCTGTAGGTCCAGCGCCATGATCCGGCAGGAAATGGGCGACTCGGCACGGGCGTCTCCAGGATGAGGGCCGGAGCGGAGTGCCTGAAAACAGAAACGGGGAAATGGGGAAGGGAAGGGGGAAAAGAGGGTGGAGGTGATGATGACAGAGTCTGCGGAGGGGATGACGATCGAAGAAGAACGGGAGAAGATGGATGATCTGGAAGGGGGTCCACCTGACGGGGCCGAGCCAGCTTTAAGCCTTCCGTACCTGAATAGTAGTCCTGAACGATAAGATTATTCAAATCGTACTGATGGCTCTAATAGTACTAACGGTGGAGAATTAAAAGATGGACAGGAATCATCATGCAGAGTAAAGCGAGCAGCCCATGATTTCATTCTCATCCAGACCGACACATATCCCACATACCAAAGCTAAGTATAGATCGAACGTGACTCAGGGGACTTTCGTCCGACGCGGAAGAATTCAGCCGCCCGCATCGAAGCTTCCATTCAACTTCTGCATCAACAGTACCTTACTGTAAAACATGTAAAGTGTAAAGCGTGTGGAGCCTGGAGTACGGCATTTTCCGCACGGACGGCGACCGCTTTGTGGTATTGGCATTTGATTGGTGGACGCTGGAAACATGGCAGATTCTTATCTTCGCCCGATCGGGAAAGGTTCCAGACCCGGCATCTCTTAGCTTTTCGGTCTCGGTTGGATTGGTGAAGAAACTTCACTTTCTCCCGTCTATTCGACTTCGGCCTCATACGAGCGACTTCTGGGAGTTTTGCGCTCGTGGTTGGCTATAAAGCTCCCTTTTTGATATCTGCGTGCCTGGTTCTGTGCATCGCAAACCCCGCTTTCTTGTACCTCCTCAAGTCGCCATGTCCGACTCCAAGGATCAAGTCACCGTGCAGACGGGCAAGCCGGCATCCCCGTCGCTGCCCAAGGATTCCACCGTGACCGTCGTGCAGAGCGGTCTCACTGTACAGACGGAGAACGAGAATGAGCCTTCGGCGCCGGCTGACAAGGTCGATGAGCAGAAGAAGGGTTTCTTCGCCTTTCTCAAGACCAAGGAATTCTACATAATCCTGGCTCTGGGGTATTTTGTTTACCCAATATCTCGTTCTTTATAATGCCGGTAGCTAATATAATTGCAGTCAACTCCTCGCAATTGCAAATACGTCAACGAGTACCTTTACTACCCTTCTCGGCGATGAGGGGTGGGCGATCCCCACTTTCCAGACCCTCCTCAACTATTTGCTGTTGACGGCGATTTTCACTCCTTATACGATATACCGCTACGGTTTCAAGGGCTGGCTCCGTGTTTGCTACCGTGACGGCTGGAAATGTATAGTTACTACTCCGATAATTTTGTACCCGCCCACTGACCGTCTCCAGACATCATCCTTGCTTTCTGCGATGTACAGGGCAACTTCTTTATTGTGCTGGCATACCAATACACCACCATGTTGAGCGCGCAACTGATCAACTTCTGGGCTATCGTCGTGGTCGTGTTCATCTCGTTCCTCTTCCTCAAGGTGCGCTACCACATCACCCAGATTGCGGGCATCGTCATCTGTATCGGCGGCATGGGCGTTCTCATCGCTTCTGATCACATCACCGGTACCAACGGCGGCGACATCTCCAGCGGCCACCAGCTCAAGGGCGATCTATTCGCTCTGCTGGGCGCCTCCTTCTACGGCCTGACGAACACCGCCGAGGAGTACTTCGTTAGCAAGCGTCCCGTGTACGAGGTGCTGGGCCAACTGTCGCTCTACGGGAGCATCATTGATGGCGTGCAGTCCGCCATCTTTGAGCGCAGCAACTACCACACTTCCACCTGGGACGGCAAGGTGGGCGGCTACCTGGTCGGCTTCACGCTGTGCCTGACGCTGTTCTACTGCCTTGCACCTCTGCTGTTCCGTCTTTCCTCGGCAGCCTTCTTCAACGTCTCGATGCTGACCATGAATTTCTGGGGCGTCTGCATCGGCATCAAGGTCTTCCACTACCACATTCACTGGATGTACCCAATTGCCTTTGTGTTGATCATCGTCGGTCAGCTAATCTATTATCTCGGCCAGAGGGCTCTCGCCGAGGCACGCAAGCCCTGGCTGGGTAAGAACCAGGAGGGCGGTATCGCCGGTCTGTTCACTGCCAAGAAGCGCATCGAGCATGTCATTCCCGGTGGTACTGAGCCGAGTGAGCACGAGCGTGCTCGTTCGCCCGTGGCCAATACCAGTGTTGCTTAGACGTTTTTTTCTGGGTATGCTTTTCTTGCTTATTTATTTTTTTATCTTTTGATCGCTTTCTGATCTGGAGATGAGAGTACATATCTAGACGCGAGATCCATATAGACTTGCTGGTGGTGACCGGTTGTGTTCTCGAGCAGCGGTAGCTGATCTCTGACTCGGGATTTTGCTTTCGCATGGCGGTCTAATATTTAATATCTTATGATTTGATGCATTGCTAAAGGCTATGAAAACGAAGTGCTTTGCGAGTTGAATTCGAGTTGAAATGTGCTCATCTCGTAGTCTCGGTATCCAATGCCAGGTTTGTATACCTTGAAAATGGTCGAGATGATATAAGACGAAAGAAAGTCATCAGTAAATTACCAACTACATCAGAGTCCAGTTATTTCCGCGGCTAAGCACATCCCAAAAAATACGCCACCAGCCTAAAGAGGGACGGGGTATTGAGCGTGCAGGCGACGCAAAGCAGACAAGACCAACACCAACAACGAGCGTAAGCGAAGAACCTAAAGTCGCTCGATCAATCGTAAAAGAAGAGAGAAGAGAGATATGAAATAGTAAAGGAAACTCCATATCCATATCAAAAAAAAAGCCCACAAAGAAGAAGACACCGGTGAACTCTCACGTAGCATAGCCCTCGCTAGCATTTTTCCCATCGCCGATGCCAACCACCAGAAAATATAAAAGAGCCTCGAGATAAGTTCGCCCCTCTGAATATTATATCACAAGTCACAAGTCAAAGACCAAAACCCAAATGTGCAGATACCAAAAAACCAACCCCCGGTCCAAAATAGAAACATTCGCAAATCAAAGACCAAAAAGACCTTGGATGAACACCGAGAAATGAGAGTTCCGTGAGCTTCACGAAGAGCGCCAGTATCCGATATCCGATATCCGATCCGTTTTTCCCAAAGGACACCAGATGGAGTTCAAACATTCAACAAGAAATAGAAGGAGAAGCCCCTGAGAGGTGTCAGGGCTTTTGGCTTTGTGCTTTTTTTTTTTTTTTTTCTCTCCTCGGAGGAGAAACAAGTCGACTGCAAATCCAGTAGCAGCACCTCTTCCACCCAAGCCAACTCGGTAAACCCCAGCCCAGAATCAAAATAACAAACCTAGATCAGTGGAGAACCAGCAGTTCTGCCTTGTATGTACCGTAGGGCTCAGGAAGCCCGTATTTCACCGTCGTAATGTAAGCCTTTTTCTCGCACAACGCCGCAAATAGGGAAAATAAAAAAAATCGAATATGCATCCCGTAGCGCCAACACAGATGTTGAAATTGTATTTAACCCCAAACGGAGGCTTGGACGCCGAGGCCGCTCTTGGAGCCCCAGACGCCGCTACCATTGCTCCAGCCCAGACCAACGCCGCCATCCTTGGGGCCAGGTCCGTTAGTAGAAGCGGTCACGGCGGGGTTGGACGCTGCCGAGGTGGACCGTTCACCGGCGGCAGCAGCCTCACCGGGAGTGAAGCCGAAACCCAGAGGTGAAGGGAGGGGGGTGGTCGAGCGCTTGGCGTTGTTCAGCGCCGGGTTAGGGGTGGAGACAGCGGGCTGTCCACCAACGGGGCGAGAGCCGATAGGACCTACAGACCCGGAGCCGATAGGGCCGGTGCTAGGCTTCGAGGGGGGCTGGCGCGAGGAAGGCGAGTCGGCACCGCCGGGCGACGAGGTCGAGGTGACGGGCTTCTCGGGGAAACCGGCGTTGATAGCAGAGCTAGGCGAGGAGGTGCTATTCGCGCGAGAGGGAGACTGGAGGCCGGAGGCACTGTCAGCAGCAGATTCAGACTGCGTCACGCCGAACGGGTGCACTCCATGAGGAGATGCACCACGAACTCCGGAAGACGGAGTGCCAGAGGGTTGACTCTCGAGCCGAGAGGCCTCATCGGACAGAGGGCCCGGGGGGAAGAAGGCAGGGCTCTCGTTTCCATAGAGGGCACGGTGCTGACGGGCGAGGAGCTCGCGACGGGATTCTTCACTCACTGCAGCGGGGCTGGCGGAGCGATCGGACTTGTTTGCAGACATCTCGGCGAGGAGGCCTTTGGAAAGAAAAAACGTATTAAAAACCGATTCGAAAAAGAACGAAGCCAAACCAATATATTATACAAGGCCGACGGATACATAGACAAGGAAGAAATGACGGGGGAATATAGCAGGAAGGAAGAGAAAAGCACACGCTACCACGTACTTCGGTTGTACTGCTGCTCCTGATGATAGTTGCGGAGCTCCCGTTCACGCTGTGCCGCCATCCGACGTTTTGCCTGCATCATCTGCTCTACTTCATTCGGGCGACCCTGGTAACGCTGAGAGGCATAAAAGCCCTGCGCATTGCCGGACGGGTGCATTCGAGGGCCCTCGAACTCGCTGACAGAGTGGTGTCGCTGAGAGCCGCCACCCATGCGAGGGTCTGAGGACGTCGAAATTCGAATTAGAGAGCGTTCAACGTCGGGTCGATCGGTTGCGTGGCCACGTACCGTATTCAGGGTAGGGACGGCCCATCATCATGGGCATCGAGTCCCGACGAGGAGCATTCCACAGCTTCCCGCTCTTGACCAGATTGTCGATCGCACGATCAACCTCTGTAGAAAGAAATCAGCACAATGTCCCCCAAAACACGCAACGATCCTTTGTTCCCTGAATTGACAACCCGTTCCTCCAGATTGTCCTCGAAACCACCGTCCTCATTCCTCGGTAGCTGTTTGACGCAGTATCCGATATTTTTTTTTCCTCCGGGCGACACAACAGGCAAGACAAGCGTGGGAAAGAGGACCGCTGACAACGGAAGAGTGTGCATACCGTCAAACTGAGAGGAAAAGGCCGGGCTGTCCTCGCGCTGGGAAACCGAACTGGAGCCTAGAGACAAAATATGAGTTTTTTTGCGTTCCGGTAACAAAGTCGACAATGAAGCCATACCTGACCGGGAAGGCGGCACCGGCTGCTCCCATGACACCTGGCGCGGCGGAGCGGAGGGCGCCTGCCAGCCCTGAGGTTCGTAGTACGAAGACATGGTCGTTGGGAAGGGAATCTTCGAGGAAACGAACGGCGACGGTTCAGGGGGTGGAAGCGGCGAAGCAGATGATCCGGTTGAGGCGATCTGTTTGGGATAGAAAAAAATTTGTAAGTTCCGAGGGCCACAACAAACGCAAGTCAACTCGACATGCAAACCCCACGAATCTAGTAGAAAGCACTCTGTTGTTTTAAGAACACTGAGTCATTTCAACAGAAAATGGGATTGCGGGTCTCTCGACTGTCGGGATCAGGGCGGTTTTTTTTTTTTTTCAACACCCGGGGAACATCCGAGGAGAACTTACAGAGAGGGAGCCTCTTGTAATTAAGTGGGCTACCACGAGTCAACGAGGCAGACGGTAAGGACAA
Source organism: Penicillium cinerascens (assembly GCF_028974065.1). Classification (NCBI taxonomy): domain Eukaryota; kingdom Fungi; phylum Ascomycota; class Eurotiomycetes; order Eurotiales; family Aspergillaceae; genus Penicillium; species Penicillium cinerascens. The sequence goes on along the minus strand of NW_026695298.1, from coordinate 4,427,156 downwards.
GGGGGAGGGAGAAGAGAGAAGAGGAAAAGGAGAGGGTCCAGCCTATTTGGGGCGTGTGGGTGGGTTCGCTGAGGAGGAGGAGGGGGGGGGAGGGACCAGAATGGCTTTACGGGCGAGTCCGAGTAGGACGACCTTCGTAGCTGGTAATAATCTCGCTTCTCGGGTGGATCTGAGAGTAACTTTGTAGTTACTTATTTGCAGGGTATTGAAGGTACAGCGTTACGAGGCTTTCTTTGCTTTTTACTTCGGTAGTCGGTAGTGCCCTTAGGCACTCACCCCGTCTCGCTACGTTCCATATGTACATAGAAGTAACTCACAAAGTGACGAAGTACGCCTGTATAACCAGTACAGGTACCTCTGGGGATACCTTCTCCCCGCGGCAATTCCCGGCAAGCCCGCTGCAACGATTCCACTTATTCGCCTGGACTCTAGGCCGGTGACCGGAGATTGGATGCCCGCACGGGGGCGTGCGCCTAAGCGTCGCAAGAACAGCGTCCGACCCCCCAATGCAGTGTGATTCGTGCTGTACTGTTCTACTGTGTACTCTGACATTGTCATTGTTCTCAATCTTTTTCTTTACCTAGGTACCGAATTGACGTAGTGACTGTTCTTATATTTGTTTTTTTTCGATACCTAGGGTAGGTTCAAAGGTAACCCACCCTTTACGTCTTTCAAAACACACTACAGTACAGCCCGGGTATAAGGGCCAGACCAAGTATGGATGAATCATCCGAAACCCCTCGGGATCATCGCAGAACGTGCTGTACAATCAATAATGGCAACGCTGCAATGCGTTATGCGCCCGTGCATGCACGACCTCCCATGACGCCTCACGAGCCTGGGACTCGAGAGGTAGCACGGAACCTTGGAAAGTTAACATCGGTTTTTTCCAGTAACCCCACGGAAGGACGTTAGCTGCAGTACATAGTTGCATTCCAGGTTCTCGCGTTGGCCCGTGCTGTGACCAACGCATCGCTCGGTCAATTCAGGAGGCGGGTGGGGCCCTTTTTATATTCTTCCGCAAGGTCCGCGACTTTGGAGCCCATCTGTCCTTGGATCCTTGTTGTACAGTACATGCAGTCAGCCTCTGACCCATCTCATCCGCCCCGTATATAGTGGTGGGGCAATACTGTGGAAATGAACACTGAATGTGCCTCGTTTTCTAACCTCGAAAGATTATTTTGCTTTCTCATTTGTACACGAACTTTCAAATATTTTGCACAAGGCTATCATCTGGACAATGTTCGTCCTTGGACCTTGGATCCAGCTTTCCCCAGAAACTCTATTCGCATCATTCGCCGTGTCGTGAACCCTCCGGAGTGTATGACCAGCATGCCCGTTTCTGGGACTCCGGCCTGGCTTCAGGGCTCCGCGTTACCCTCTGGGCCTCGATCCCACCCGTCATACATGTGACCGAGACAATCTCACCCCCAAGCCCATCTCTTTGATGGCCTCGACATCTTACGCGAGGCCTGACTGCTTCAAAGAGAGCTGGGTGTCCAGAACCAACCAGGAGCTCCCCGAGAGTATGGAGTACAAAGGGTGCCATCAAGTGGCCCCGCCCTTAGGGGAGAAATCGATCCAATCAACGGGCCGGTTCTTTCAACTAGGAATCGGCTCGAAACGGCCGAAGGAAGGTTTAATAACGACAGAGCACCAGGCCGGCTCAAAGGAGGTAAAGAGGACACACAGGAAATCATACGAGAGACCAAAAAGGCCACAGGCGTGGAACCACATCTTCACCTCTCAATTAGGTTATAGTGCTTTCCCGCACGTGCAAAACGCGCAGGATCGCGGGGAGTGCAGAACGACGATCAGAAAGGGGGAGCTTAGCCTCGATATCTCCGCCATTCCATGGTACCTGCATGCCCAGTGCAGTTGTACACCTGGAAAGGGGCTTGCTAGGCTTGCTAGGCTTGAGGGGCCCGGGGGAATGCTTTGTAGAGGAACAAAGACCTGAGGTTGAGATAGTAGGGGGGGTGGTTGATCTATCAATAGTCTACTCCTATACTCCCGTCTTATACTCCTATTAGATCTAAGGTATTGCACGGGGTACTTCCTGCGTCCTACTTCGGATGAATGTCACGGATAGAAAGAACCACGAAAAACGCGTCTAGACAACGTGTTGTGAAAGAACTTTGTCCGTCGAACTCATTCATAGCCCACACAGTTCACCTTGGTGGAGAGTGCGGTCGGCAGACCTGTTACCTCTTTACCGCCGACAGGGGCTGAACGTCTTCACACCTACACATACGCGCCTTCGACCTTCCTCTCTACTTCAATTCGATCGGAGCCCCGGTTGGTTCCTCTTCTCTCTTGTATGTTATCATCCGATCCCACCGTGGTCCCCCATCTCCCCATTTCACCTTTCTAACCGCATTCTCAGGTCGACTCGGTCCGCCCGAGGACTTCCCTCCAACGCTCTCCCCCGACACCTTGTTCCCGAATATTTTCTGTTCCAAAGACTCCTGGCCGAGACAATTTTTTGCTTTTCTTTTCTTCAAATTTCCACTTCGGTGGAAATTACCACTTCTTCTGACTCTGAAACTCGTCCAATCTGGCAGCTTCTTTAGGGACGATTGATTCTCCTCCACTCTCCACTCCCGCACTTGCAACAAACCCACAACCCTCCTCCCTACCGACACCTCTTCCCACGACCTCCTTCCCAGCCCTGGAAACTCAAGTCTTCTGCGCCGCGACTGGCTTCCGCGAATATTGTTGTGGGTTCGTTTGGCGATTCACGATTGAGTGGGACCCGGAGAGGGGCTGTCTTTGAGTGTGGTGGAGTGTGGAATCCTTTCCTCAGCCGAGTCGCCGAGTCACCTCAAAAGACTGGTGTTGGAAGAATTGCTATATGGTTCCATACATCGATGGGAATGCAAATCGTTCCCATCCTCTTGGTGACAGCTCACCGATAGCCTCGGATCAGCCTCGCACTATGGCATGGATGCCGCAGTCCGACGCGTCCGAGATTCCTCCTCGGCCACCATTGAACTCGCAGCAATCGAGCTCCCTCCCCTCGACCCCTTACCAACATGCGCGCAATCTCTCCTTTCACTCGCGGACACCGTCCCCCGCCCGCGGAAGCACCTCGCCCCGCTCGACTCACTCCGAATCCACACATCTACCTCCTTCGACTCGAAAACCATTCGAGGGCTGTAAATACGAGACGGCCATGGCGTATTTTCGGAGACGAATACCGTACAGCTTGGGGGCCGATATACTGCCGGAGGAGAAGGAGGGATTGAAAGAGGCACTCGAGCCCGAGGAGGAGAAGAAATTGACGGCCGACATCATGGACCTCTACGATCGATTACTACCTTCTGCGGAGAGTGATGACCGACGCCGGCAACTGGTCGCCAAATTGGAGAACCTTTTCAACGAGCAATGGCCCGCCCACGAAATCAAAGCTCATGTCTTCGGTTCCTCGGGGAATAAACTGTGCTCTAGCGACTCGGATGGTACGTGCGGTGGAATCCAAAGCAGGGGCTTGGACAACTAAAAGCTGACTCTTGTGTAGTGGACATCTGTATCACGACCGACTACAAGGAGCTGGAGCATGTGTGTCTGTTGGCAGAGGCTTTGGCGAAGCGTAAGGACAATACTCGGAGAATTTGGGTTGCGATTCGGACTGACCTGATCGAATAGATGGGATGGAGCGAGTTGTCTGTGTTTCTCATGCCAAGGTTCCTATCGTGAAAATTTGGGACCCCGAGCTGAAACTGGCGTGCGACATGAACGTGAACAACACCCTTGCCTTGGAAAACACTCGTATGATCCGGACATATGTCGAGGTTGACGAGCGGGTACGCCCGTTGGCGATGAGTGTCAAACATTGGACAAAACGACGGATTCTGAACGATGCGGCCCTTGGAGGCACGTTGAGTTCTTACACCTGGATCTGTCTAATCATCAACTTTTTGCAAACGATTGACCCGCCTATTCTTCCCAGCTTGCAAGCTCGCCCTCACCAAAAAAGGGTTACTCCCGATGGATTGGTGTATTCGTTTGATGATGACCTCGAAACGTTGAGTCAGTTTGGCCAGAAGAATAAGCAGTCCGTGGGAGAATTGTTCTTTGCATTCTTTCGTTACTACGGACACGAGTTGAACTACGAGAAAAGCGTCATTTCTGTACGCGAGGGTGGTTTGGTTTCCAAGGACGCCAAAAACTGGACCTTTTCGGTGAACAATCGGCTTTGTGTGGAGGAACCGTTCAATACGTCAAGAAACCTGGGGAATACAGCAGATGACACGTCTTTCCGAGGCTTGCATCTGGAGTTGCGGAGAGCCTTCAAGTTTGCCGCTAAGGGTGACTTGGCTGGTTGTTGCGAAAAATTCGAGTTTCCTCAGGAGGAAGAGCGGACATGGGAACGACCACCGCCCCAACCACGACCGACCCTTACTCATTCTGTCCCCTCGCGTGGTGGCCGGGGAGGTGGACGCGGAGGAAGGTATACGAATCAGTTCTCAAGAGGCGGTTTCTCTGGTGGCCGTCGGACCTCAAATACGGGCAAGCCCAACTCATTCCGTCAGCCGAATACCAATGTCACCAATGCATCTGAACTGTCTCTGCAAGCTCAACAGCAGGCTCAGTACATGTTACACGATCAGCTGTACCAGCAGATCCAGCTCCTTCAGGCGCAAGAACAGGAGCTGAGGATGCAGTTGCACAACCAGGCACTGATCACTGGGCGGCCACCGCCTGTGTTCCTCCGGCAGCCCTTTATCCAGTTTCCTATGCCTCAGCAACAGGAATACTCACCGGATGAAAACCCACGGTCAAGATCAGGAACTGTCAATCAGCCGCCCCTTTCTCCTTTAACACCGACGTCCCAAAGGCAGACCTTTGTTAACCCCACATACGCTTCTGTGAGTGCTGTAGGCACACAAGGAACCACGACAAATCCCCCCTCGCCTTCTGCTACTTCCGCTGTCCCCGACTTTCGTCGTAATCCGCGGCGTTCATCCGTTGCCGCAAATGGATCACCGAAAGGGTCTTTCCGAGCACACTCTCAGCCTGCGCGGCCACAGAATTCACCCCTTCAGAACTTCGTACCGATTTACCCGTTACCGCAACCTCTGGATACTTCCTTTGGTTCTAGGGGACGACCGGCTCCCGAACCATCGGAAGGCGGAGAAGGCAGCAGGGATGAGAACTCAATGCCCCCGAACAGTCTCCCTAGCAATGGGTCTCGCTCAGACACCGTGGACGAAGGACGGGCTCAGGAAATGATGGGTTACTACATTACTCCTCAACAACTGCAGCTGTATCAGCAGAACGCGATGATCCCGTCTTTCACCTCACCTATGGGGCTCGGGCTGCCAAATGGCTACGCACCATTCTTACCAGTTCAGCAAGATTATCGCTCTTGTGGGCTTTCGTCGGATGGACAAAGTTCTCGAACTGAACAGTCTCCCACCCCCGTTCCGAGGGGATCGTCATCGCTGCCGCAACGCTCTTCCTCGTCACGACCAGCAGCTTCTTCTGGACCTTTGATTGTGGATGGCTCGGTGCCTCCGAGTGCATCAAGTGAACGCCGCCCGTCGTATGGGGCTGACCTGATTGATCCTTATACCGCTGTTACGCATTACACGTCGACTTCGGATGATCATACTGTCAACACACCCGCTAGCTTCTCCGACTCCCTGTCGCAAGACTTCCAAGACCCGGGGCCTTTTGAGATGGAGCAGACTCCGGTCTTTACTCGACCATTCGAGACACAGAAGATGAGCAGTAGCAATGGCGAGTCGCAGAAAGAAAGCATAAATGGCCAGCCAGAGCTCCTAGCAAGCCGGTTGCAGAATTTCCATCTATCGAATGCCGAGAAGCTGGGTCGGTCCCAGTCCACAAAGACCAACTCAGAACGGCACAAGAACGGAGCGCACCCTGCGAAGGACACAGCTCATCCCAAGGGTTCTGCATCTAGCGACAAAACCACCAGCTCGCAACCAGGAAACGAGGCTCGCCAGCAAACATCATCCTCGAGGCGGAAGCCAAACGGAGTAGACGCTTCTGAGAAGGTCAACGGGGCCAATCACGGCCACAAACCTAAGCAAAGGGGTCGGCACGATACGTCTCACAATACGTCAGCTCAACAAGGGGATGCTAAGGATCGGAATGCTGATCACCCGCCACGGAAGTCCGGCGGTGCTAATGGTACCGCCGATGCTAATCACGGGGGGTGGCAGACGACGAAGAAAAAGCACCGTCGGGGTGCTAAATCATCTGCGGAACCTCGTAACGGAGTCAACGGCGCCGAGCCTCTTCCCGCAGATGAAGCATTGCGCAAAGGCGGTTGAGGATAAAGACCGCTTTCTTTCGATCTAAACTGTTCTCTTTTCTTCTGATGTCTCTTACGTGAAAAGCGCCAGACCAGTCGCCGATATGAGCTCTCCAGTCGCCAAAAGGAATCCCCCAGTCGCCAATATGAGCTCTCCAGTCGCCAGATTGAATCCCCCAGTCACCGATATAAGTCTCTGTCCAACATCGTTCTCTCTTCATCAAACCCCACCAGCATCAAACCCATCGAAATCTGTACGACTTTGTCAAATGAATGTCAACCATTACTTGTTCATCATATTCCATTTTGTTTCCGGTGTCAAGGGTCCAAAGGGAAGGGTATTTGCGCATTAACCATCATCATCATCATCATCATGCTTTTTGGAAAGTTCCTTCCATGGTTCCTTCAAGGCTGGCTTTCCTTTTGTTCAAAAACTTCATATTCATCTTCAAAACGCATCCCATGGGCGGCTACAAAATATGGTCTGCAGCTGCTTGGAGTTTTCTTGTTTTGAATGGCTAGATCCGGTTTCTTTGTTCTTCAAGCTTATGGTGCCTTTTTTTCGGTTCTGTAAAAAGATTACCTGCCAGGTGCCGCTTGGGGATGAGTTAAATGAAAATAACAAAAAAAAACATTCAAAAATGTCCCTGTCCATGACTAGCTTGGTGAGTTGTAGAATGTAGCTTTCGTCTGTCGTTTTGTTCATCTTTGCCTGGGGGTGGTGTAGTCATGTCTGTTCCATTTCCTTGCTCGTCCCTCAATACGCCATCACTGATGGTGTATGGGGGTATGTGGTGTATAAAGGTATGAAGGGTACGCTGCTCTTATCGAACGTTCTCACTTCAGGATGATGTTTTTCTTTGCGTTGCACCTGTTAGATGCCGGAAATGTGCCTTGTTCCCCTGAACCAAGCCTAGGTCGCTGGTGAAGGAACGGAAATTAATATGTTATCTTATTGCGGTCAAGGAAACTCCATTAGATAACTGTATGTCTTATTCGGTCAGGAACGTAGTAACATTGAATCATCTATTCCAGACATGACGGTATAGCAGGCATAAGAAGACACGAGATAACTGTATGGTATAGTAGTATAGTACATCGTGACACAGCCGACACCAGAGTAGTCCGGCCATGATCGCTTTTGCAGGGATTAAATCACATAGGGGTATGGAAGACCTGCACAAAGATAATAGAGCGGTATTAAGTCAATAGAGCTCGCTAGGCAATATGTGCATCAAAAAGGCGTGGGGAAAGAGCTTTGTCTCAAAAGGTCCCAGCCATCAACCCCGAATCTCGGCAAAGATGTAGGGGAAAATCACCACGCATGCTGTCCAGAAGACCATAATGGATCGGTAGGGGAACAGGATTAATTGTGTCAGAGGAGTTTCGGTAAAGAGGACCCAGATTGAAACGAAAGCGACGGAAAAGAAGTGGTTGAAGAGGACAAGCGGTTGCTTGATCAAGCCGGCGAGAAGTCCAACGGGTCCGTCTACGTAGCCCATTTGGAAGTAGCGGAAGCAGCCTCGTTGGAGGGCAAGGAGATTTGCATCTAAGATAGTGTCAGTAAGGGAATTCTTTTCGATATAGACTAATAAAGACGAACCATTAGCGGCAAATAGCATGTACAAAGCCTGTGCAAGGATGTTGATAACAGTCGACGACTTCTTTCTCATCCAGTGGAAGCGCGAGAGCTGTTTCAGGACAAGTGCTGTGTCTCCTAGGTCCGGCACGCGTTCGGGACTGAGCAAATCACGAATGAAGCAGACATCATTGAGCGCCACGGTCATTCCACCACCAGTCAATGGATGCCGCATGTTGAGTGCGTCGCCCAAAATCATTAGCCCGGGTGTTTTGTTGGTAGAGGCGGGCAGGAACGAGTTTGGCATTGACCGCAGCTGGCCCTTGTCCAGCGCAGCTTCAAAGGCCGGCTGAACCTCCTCCGGGAGGGAGGGGAGGATGGTGTTTCGCAGGTGGCCCTTGACACCACCATTCTTGACCGACGCGGTTGTGAGGTTCTCGGGGATATCAACCAGGACGCGGGTCTCGTGGGTGCCGATCTGGTACATGAGGACGGGGGGCTTATCGCTGAGGAGGACATGGCCGTAGTGGGGGGAAGGGAGTTTGGCGTCAATCATTTCCAGGCCCCAAAACTTCGACCGGGCCTTGGGGGTGTGCGGGTGGTAGGTCTTGCGGAATTTGGAGGCGTAGCCGTCGGCGACGACAGTGAGCTGAGCAAAGTAGCAGTCCTTGAGATCGTTGGTCACACACTCAACCCCGAGAACCTGCTGTGTGTACGACGAAGTCACTAGGCCTGTGGCCTGGGTCTCAATGACGGTCACGTTGGGGCAGTCGAGGGCTGCCTGGCGCAGCTTCATCACGAAACGGCCATGGTGGAAGGACCGTCCCAGGGGCGCAGGCGAAGAGGGGTCTTCTTTGGGGTAGTCGATTAAGACTGGTTCTCCGAAATATGAGACGTAATATCCGTTGACCTGGATCGCATCGATCTCATCCAGACAGTCACGCAGACCCAGCTGCTCCAGTGCTTGCACGCCACCGGGCTGCAGCAGTTCACCGACGATGCGATCGGGCTCCTTCAGTGACTTTTCCAGCAGAATGACGCTTCGCCCTTGTCTTCCAAGTGTGACTGCAAGTGCACAGCCCAGAATGCCCGCGCCGATGATCACAATGTCGGCCTCGTGGTGTTCGATGCGGCGCTTGACGGCCTGTTGAGATTTTATGGTACGGCCGTTGACGGAGGCCATGTTGGCGGTGGAATAGAAAAAGGTGGGGAACTGTCAAGGCGGCCGTTGCCGCAGGGGCATTCTCGTTTTATAACAAAGATCAGGGCGAATTGAGTTAAGCGGACTGGCTAGAAAAGAAGAGTATGGGCTGATCCGTTTAGTTGGGAAAGGGGTGTGGCGTGACATGTGAAAGTCTGCTCTCCGCCTTCCCCAACTTTGTCTCCAACTGCACTTTGCACTCATGATTAGCAACTTAATGTGTATCTTCCCTTGTGGATTCTAGATAATAGTAGCGTCTCCTATGATCAAAGCTGTCTTATCCTGATCTAGCCAGTGTTGTAGGGGATCCGATGTATATACGCGAGGAAGAAATGCGTCTACAACACATGATAATGAGGTCTGGGTTCAAAAGTTGGAATATGTGGTATGTACAGTCATATATTATACAGGGGTGAATCTATGCATTAGCCATGGCGTGCTTCAAATCCACGGCTATTCCCGAATGCAAAGCTTGGCTTTGTTTGCGGTGATACTCAAAAGGCGCAGCCCTCTCGTCCCGGAGGGCTTTAGGCTCGGGGTAATCCGGATGCTCAGGTAGGAGGCGATGCTCAATGGTTACGGACCTCTCATCCCACCACTGCAGCACTTGATCGTCATTTGGATCGGTGGTCCTATCCATAAGGTCGAACTCCACTTCCTCGTCAAACGTCGCGAGCATTGCCTCCACTGGCTCGTCCGATAGGTGTCCGTGGCTTGTAACGAGATGCGGCAAGGCCGGCTTAGTCCGCATCTTGCGCTTTTGCTCACGGCTGACGGCATATAGGGTAGGATCGTCACTGGCAGCCTTCTTCCTGAGTAACTCCACGAGCTGCTGCACAACATTCAGGTCACTCGAAGACACTCCGGCAACCCGTCTCTCAAGCATGGGAAGCAGGCGCTCGGCTTCGGCGACGAAGAAACGCGAGACACGCTCGTAGCGAGTAAGAACAGTCGACAAGGACCACCAGATACCCCGGATGTGGTTTTCCACAGCGAAGGCGCGGAAGAGCATCTTGAGCTGGACTTGATCGAACTTGTGAGATTTGCGCCACTTGGACTTGTAAAGTGCTTTCAAGATTTCGATCGCCAGTGGTTGGCGTCCTTCTTGGATCAAGCGCCGGCAGAGGGCTGTTGATGCGTGGTTTTTGACGACGAGAGTGGGCGTGTCGGCGCAAATATTGTAAAACTCCATCAGCGCAGACTTATACAGAGTCGATTCGCGGACGTTGATTTTATCAAGCTGAATGATCTGCTGGAAGAAGACGGGCACAAAAAGAGGGAAGGGACGGGTGTATCGAACTGTCGGCCGTTTGTTCGCATCCAGCCACTGTTTCCTGATGGTTTGCCGGACTTCCTCCAGATCGGACGAGCCATTCTGGAGAATATGAGCGACGGCAGCCAGTTTGAGGTGAATCGATTCGATGGGATGGGCGCTTTGGACCGCCTTGTCGAAAGTCGCCTTCGCCGCGCCGAAGTGGCCTGCGTGAATGAAATGCTCCATCCGCTTTTCCAACGGCATGTAAAGATTAATGGACTTCTTGAAGACGAAGTCGTCCATGTTGTCCGAAAAGCTCGAGTCAGCATTGTGGCGAACCGGTGCCAAAGTATCACCATCCAGGGTGTAGGATTCGGCGCTGGTTCCCAGAATACGCCGCGAGGAAGCAACCATCCCATATTGCCTCTTTGCCGCCTTCATCATGTTCCACGACCCGACAGGGGTTGATTGCATCATCGCACGGCGAGCCCTCAGAATCTTGTCGAGTGCGTTTCGGTCGATGCCGGTTTTCCATTCGCGTTCCTGACTCAGGCGTGTGATATGCTTGAACATTTCAGTATCGCCTCTTTCGACCAAAGCCTCGATGATGTGACGGTGAAGAACCCTGTCTGGCACAATATCAAAGTCGTTGATGCAGTTTGTAATAAACTTGAAGGTTTCTCGACCAGAGTGAGTAGGATAGTACTCCAGGAGGAGACGGTCGAAGACGCGGGCGAAATTACGCTTTTCGCCTGTCAATCCTCGCGCATGCATATCGTGCAATCCATCCATAACGCTCTCCCAATCACATGACGCTGCTCGGCCATATAACAACAAGCCAATTGATCGGCATCCGGGAAGAACATTCCACTTCACCGGCATATCAGCCACCAGCTTTTCGGCATCCTCGTGTTTCCCAGAATCAATGAAAGCCTTGATCATGGGGTTGAAAACCTTCTCAGTAGGTTTGCGCTCCAAATCGGAAAGGTGTTTCAGCGTCAAGCGAAATTCATCCGCTAACAAGTCTGTGCTCCGAGCCTTCTTCCATACTCCATCGAGGTATGCTCCGCATAGACCACCGTCCACGTCATGCTTGATGTGGTTGTAAAAAAACCACTTGGCCAAGCTCAAGCGCCTGGACTCAAGAAGGCACCGCAAGACAACTTCCAGTAGATGAACGGGAACTTCTAACCGAAACCGGTGTTTTTCGAAGATAGCACAAACTGCTTCCATGTGTCCCTCTTTCGCCAGCAGATGCATCATCATGGCCCAAATCTCGGAGTCAATGGAAGTAATTTTCTCCATACGGTGGAAAAGATTCCGAGCGATGAACACGTTCCCCTTCTTGCAGTTTTCAGTGAACAGGTGGTATGCGAGCGCTCGTCTGTCCCAGGAAACTCCGTTGGGGACCTTCTTCTTGGTATGTTCCTTGATAAACATATTCGTGGCCTGAATTTCCTTGCCCTGAAGAACCATTTGACGAATCTGTTCATCAAGAGGCACCTTGCCGAGAGATTTTGACCGTTTTGCCCTTTTGGCCTCAAAATCCAATTGTTTTTTGTTGCGGGCTTCGTTTCTCAGCGCGGAGCCGGAGCCGGTATAATTGAACAAGCCGACTGGTATCTGGCCAAATTGTGACATGTTCTCCACAGAAGCAGGCTCCGTCAAAGGTGAATCTCTGGACTCCTCGGCCACATCCTTAGCTTGTGGCTTCTTGGGCTTCATAGAATCCAATCCCATAAAGTTCCCCGCTTCTGCTGCCTCCATCATGTGGGCAAGCCGCTGGGCAGATGCTTTCGCGTCGTAATTCGGTGCGGAGGTGTGGATAATGCGTTTGTTCTCGATGATCTGCTCGGCTACACGGACTCGACGGTGGACGTCATAGGTGACGGCTGCAAGAGCGCAGCAACTGCCCACCGTTCCCCCGGCGAGAGCCAATTGGCGGAGGGTTCGGAGGGCATTGCGTGAGGGTACGACCGGTGTCGAATTAGCGGCTTTGCCGAACATGGTGAAAGCGCTGGCCGCAGCTAACGCGCCGGGCTCGCCAGCCTCGCGCAAGCGAACTGAGCGGCAAAATACTAGAATACAGGAGGTAGCTGAAGCATCCCTCGTCTCGGTTGCGTTGAGAATAGGAAGGGAGGAAAGGAACGAAGAGAAGATAATCGGAGCTCGGCGGTAGAAGGGTAAACTTGGACGGGCAGCTTTTTTCGGAAATCATAAACCTGCGCGAACGGTCCGTATCGCCTACCGTATAAGCATCAGTCCGGATCAGCTGATCGTTTCTTCTTTCCCATCATACGACAACACTTTTGTGCCTAACTTGATCTAGTAATTTAGTATTTAGAACATAGCGATAGCCAAATGGCTCTAGATAAGATACATTTATCATAGGAGGAGCTGATCATGTTCGTCTTCTCCATCTTCGTTGGCTTCAGCCCGTACATCCGAAGCAGCCTCGTCCACAAGAGTGACTATGGAAATGTTAGTGGAAGATTCCAGGTACTGGATAGAATATAGAACTTACCATGTGGCCGAATCAGTAAACTCATCAAGAAAGTTACACCAAATACTGCCGCCAGACAAACAAATACCGTCGGAGGGTAGGTAGCGACCGTTAGACTATAAATCAAATTGAAGATAGTCGGCGCGACAACTCGTGCAAGCGCATGCAAGAGGCCCGTAGCACCAAGCATTTGGCCAATACGCTCATGCGGCACGTGCTTGGTGAGAGATGACTGTAAGGTTGGCGCACCCATTCCACCAAACGAAGCGATAACTCCGGAAAGGATCATCATCGATGGGTGTTTCGATAGGCCATACCCGACATAGCCCAAAACGTCGAAGAAGATGGACAGGCGGATGATGACGATGTCCAGCATGTCAGATCCGCGGATAGTGTTATCGTTGGCAGTCGAGGTACCGAAGAAGCGCGCAACAATGGGAAAAACGACGAATAGGTTGACCACACGGATCGCGTTGATGATGGACACGAACAGGCTCGACTCCACATTACCCCAGTTGAACATGTACTCGGCATAGATGATGATCAACTGAGCAGTACCCATGGCGACGCCGAAGCACACTGTATCCATTGCAGCAAGAAGAATGATGTTTCGTCGAAGAGCAGGACTAGCACCCCGGCGATTGGGGAATAATACACTCGGTCGTCCAACAGCGGGTAGAAGGATAGAGAGTGGCGTGATGAGGTTCATCGGGTTAAGGGTCTTCCAAGAATACCATTTGGTAGCTTCAGAGTCTGTCTGCTTGATACGGTGCTTCTCACGAGCAACGCGCTGTCGCTCCTTCGAGAGAGACTCTGGAACGATGAAAAAGAGCGACAGGCAAAAGACGGCATGAAATGTCAGGCCGATTAAAAAGACGATTATAACATTCCCGGTCGTTTTGATCAGGTATGCAGCACCACTGGGTCCAGCAGCGATGCCGAGGAACAAGACGCCGTGGAATAGGCCAAATGCCACACTTCGCTTGTCCGGCGGCGTGCAATCCGAACCATAGGAATGAATCAGAGCTTGCGCCGTGGTGAATGAACCGCCGAGCCCATCCATCACGGCTCCAATGAAGAGGAGTCTGATCGACTTATTCTCCGGCCGCGAAGCGATAATCACGGTGATCACTTCATTGAGCACAGTACCCATGGCACAAAGTGCGATCATTCTGGTCCTACCATAACGATCCGATAAGTGACCCAGTCGAGGACTGACCAATGCGGAGAGGATTCCGGTGATTAGATTGAGGTAAAGCTGAAACTGGGCGACGAGAGACTGGACCTCGGGGATTCGGCACTGGGCATTATCTTCTCCGAAAATGACGGGAAGAACGGTGAAATTAGGGTCTTTGGCCATTCTCTCGGAGAAATAATCACGACAAATCAGAGTCATTATCAGGTTGATTCTGGGTACGACGAGCCCTCCAAAGCCCAACATAAATAGAAGGCCAAATGGTAGCAGCCACCAAATCTGCCATCAACCGAGGATTAGAGGGGCCATGTCCAAGCACCTCGAGTTACTTACGGACGGTCTCCTCCATCGCGGTCGGGTATCGATATCGCGCTCATCCTCCTCGTAGGGTGGCGTTTCATCGTCAACATCATCGCCGGCCAGCAGCGGTTCGCTATGAACCTGCAGGGTAGGTTGCTTGGGTGCGTCTGCAGTGAGACGGATGTTCCTGGCTTGTTGCTGTGCGTCGAGCGCGGATTCACCCGCGAAGAGTTCCTCGTTTTCCATGATAGCAATAAGCCGCCTTCAGCGATCGCGCGAGTCTACCGGCACATTATGGGGTAAAGAGGATTTGACGACATGCAATAGCTCGGTCAGCATTACCCGTTCAAAGCAGGGATAAGATTGTCGGGCCTCGGGATGAGTGGAGAGAATGCGAGTGCGTCAGCGACTCTTATCTATCAATCTGGACATAATTAGGCGGTTGGCTCCGATAACTCCGGCGCCACGCAATATGAGAACAGGTTTGAATCGTTTTAGCTTGTTTTACGCGATCGCTCGGAAAATAAGCAATTTCGTGTATAGGTACAGTAGAGAATTCCAACAGCATAACGCCTGAGCCGGCCCGAAATGTTATGTACATGCAACGAAAATGTATAAAATGCCAATAAATCTCCGGCTTTTACATCACCAGAGCACCGTGCTGTTTACCGGCGAAGAACTTCTTCTGCTCCAGGCATCGCTCGCTCTTACAGCCTTGGCAGCGCAGTGTCATCTGAGCTGAGCAGGGTTCTCCCTTCTGCAGATGCTTGTGAGCGACGTCCGCCAGAGCCTTGATGAAGGTCGGATTGCCGTTCAAGCTCTCAGCGCGCTTGACGCCGGGGCTGTTGGCTTCTTCCATGACCTCCAAATCCAATTCATATAGAGTCTCAATGTGATCGCTGGTGAAAGCGATAGGCACAAGGACCAAATCCGTGTGGCCGCGCTTGACATATTGCATGACGGTATCGCTGGTCTGGGCCCCGAGCCATGCGGAGGGACCAACCTGGGATTGCCAGCACAAACGGTACGGGTTGCTGAAGTTCAGGCGCTGCATGACGGCATGAACGGTGGCGGCGACTTCGGAGGGATAGGGATCACCTGTAAAGGAGACATGGATTAGGCGCTGTTATTTTCCCGAGTTGAGGTGAGATTGGACTTACCGCGGTTGACAACGCTCATGGGCAAGCTGTGAGCGGAAAATAGTAACACCACCTTATCCCTCTTCTCTTCCGGATAGGTCTTCAACTGGGCCTCGATATTTTGCGCAAAGGCCTCGACCAAACCGGGGTGGGTTGGCCACCGGTCGATGACACTCCACTGGATAGCTCCAGTCGGGTCAGCCTGGCTGCCTTCCAGGCGATTTCGCCACTTCCACAACTCATTTAGCGAGCTTCCTGTCGTGGAGCAAGAGTACTGCGGATATTGCGTGAAAGCAACAGCACGACCTCCCTTCCCATTTCCAAATCCATCGTCCAACAGCTGTTGATACATCATCTCCGTCAAGGGAGCAGCGTAGCGGAATGCGACGTAGGGCTTGTGTGGCGCAGTCTCCGGAGATATTTGATCAAGCACCTTGCACATCTCAGCACACTGGTACTCGGACCATTTGCGGATGGGCGAGCCACCTCCAATGTCAGCATACTGCTTCTGGATCTTCGGGGTCCGGCGCTTCGCAATCAACGGGCCGAGATAGGATTGGAATCGTCCCAGGGGAATCAAATCGCCATCGGTCTGTAGAAGTGTAAGAATGACAATGTTAGCCTACTCCCAACAAGCTTTATCAGTGAAGTAATCTCGGGATGCATACAAAGAGCCTGCTCAGGAAATCCTCCACCTCGTTCGTTGTCGACGGTCCACCCATATTCAAGAAGACCATCGCAGTCGGTCCCTTCGAGCTCGTAGCATCCTGAGTCACCGGTGGTACTGCTGTTGCGAGGCCGCGACGTGGATTGCTATAACACGTCACATAACCGCCCGTCGCGGGCCGGAGGGCCGAGGTGGCAGCACTGCTCAAGATCCGACGAGGGATCGCAAAAGGCGCGCGGAATGACATGACTGGGTGTGATATTGGGATAAATTGACGCTGTGAAATAGGGTCGAAACACAGCCGGATACCCTAGTCAATGTGTGAGCTCAACGCATTTGCAGATCAGAGAATCAAGTTGGAGGCCGCGGAAAGCTTCGAGCCTCGGCCAATCATGCGATGGGGGGAGTCAGCAGCTTCCAGACCGGTGTCACATGACCTTCGCGTCTCCCCGCGTTCAAAGCGCGTCAAGGCAGCAGCTGTGGAACGAGACAGAGGCTGAGTCTTCTTTCCGTTCCTCACTTTCTTAGCCTTTGAAATCGTGAGCAACATGGCAGATGACAGCTACGCGCGAGAGGAGGAGGGGTTTGAGGAGGAAGAACTCGACGAGACCGTGAATGCCCGCTTCCCGTTACTCTCGGAGTATAGATCCAGTGGCTAACTTTATTGTTGCTTTAGAGCTTCAGGTCCGTCAAAGATGCCGTTCTATTTGCAATCGACGTTAGCAGCTCCATGCTGAAGCCTCGTCCTTCTGCCGACCCCAAAAAGCCCGGCGAAGAATCCCCGGCATCTGCAGCCCTGAAATGTGCATATCATTTGATGCAGCAGCGCATCATATCTAACCCCCATGACATGATCGGCGTTCTTCTTTATGGCACTCAGTCATCTAAGTTCTACGACGAGGACGGCGAAAGTGCTGACCTCTCCTACCCTCATTGTTACCTCTTTACCGACCTCGATATTCCATCGGCGCAGCAAGTGAAGGAATTACGATCTCTAGCAGAAGATGAAGCTGTGGCCCGGGATATCTTGAAACCTTCAGACGAGCGTGTCTCAATGGCCAATGTGTTGTTCTGTGCAAACCAGATCTTTACCTCTAAGGCACCGAACTTCCTTTCCCGGCGACTCTTCATTGTGTCCGATGACGATAACCCACACGGCGACAACAAGTCTCTTCGGTCAGCTGCAACTGTCCGTGCAAGAGACTTGTATGACCTGGGGGTCACGATTGAATTGTTTCCCATTTCGCGCCCCGATCATGAATTCGACACATCGAAATTTTATGATGTACGTCTTGAATCATATCCGGAGTTGCAGAGACCATGCTAACTCGCTACAGGATATCATCTACAAAACATCTCCCAGTGATGGCGAGGCGCCGGCATATCTCCAGCCCGATACAAACACATCGACTGCCCAAGGTGACGGAATATCCTTACTCAACTCTCTCCTATCAAGCATCAACTCCAGATCGGTACCCCGGCGATCACTCTTCTCCAATGTCCCTCTTGAACTCGGGCCCAACTTCAAAATTTCCGTAAATGGCTACCTTTTGCTCAAGCGACAAGAGCCAGCACGGAGTTGCTATGTCTGGCTCGGAGGAGAAACTCCTCAGATTGCCAAAGGAGTCACTACCCAGATGGCCGATGACACTGCGCAGGCAGTGGAGAAGTCCGAGATCCGAAAAGCGTACAAATTTGGCGGGGAGCAGATTTCCTTCACGACCGAGGAACAGCAGGCCTTAAGGAACTTTGGGGATCCTGTGATTCGGATCATCGGCTTCAAGCCACTCTCTGCGCTGCCCATTTGGGCCAATGTCAAGCACCCCTCTTTTATCTATCCTTCCGAAGAAGATTACATCGGCTCAACGCGTGTGTTCTCCGCGCTGCATCAGAAACTCCTCAAGGACGAGAAGATGGCCTTAGTCTGGTTCATTCCCCGCAAAAACTCGACACCGACCTTGTCCGCCATGATTGCCGGTGGTGAAAAGATCGATGAGAATGGTGTGCAGAAGGTGCCGCCCGGAATGTGGATTATTCCTCTCCCCTATGCAGACGACGTACGACAAAATCCGGAGTCTACTATGAACGTGGCCCCGGAACCACTGATCGACACGATGCGAGCGGTGATTCAGCAACTGCAGCTTCCGAAGGCTGTTTACGACCCGACAAAATACCCAAATCCCTGTATGTCACCTTGTGCTCCTGCTGTACGATTAAACTAATGCGTGGCAGCGCTGCAATGGCACTATCGTATTTTACAGGCTCTAGCCCTAGATGAGGATCACCCAGGAACACCGGACGACAAGACCAAGCCTCGCTATCGGCAAATTGATAAAGTAAGTCCTTTCGCCTCCCAGATACTGCAGGGCATGGCTAATCAAACATCAGCGCGCCGGTGACTACGTTCTCGCCTGGTCTGAAGAACTCGATGCCCAGTCAGCCAAGATGTTCGGCGGCACTGCCGCTACGAAGTCAACGCTGGTGAAGAGAGGCCCGAAAGAAAATCCTGAGAATGCGGACAATGCGCGAGATCCCCCAGCGAAACGCATGAAAGTTGAGGGCGGCGCTTCCGATCTTGACGATGAGGTAAAGCGAAACTTTGAGAAGGGAACAGTATCAAAGGTGAGGAACCATTCCTTCATTGCTTCTCTGTGCTATGTGACTAACCTGTGTTCCTTGGTTACAGCTTACGATGCCTATTCTGAAGGAGTTCTTGACATCTCATGGTCGTTCTCCGGTCGGTAAAAAGGCCGACCTGGTGGACCGAGTAGAGCAGTACTTTGAGCAGAAGTCCTGAGGCAATGGCTTGTACTATCTTTAGATTTGGGTCCAACTAAATAACGAATTATGATATTTGCTCCATCATTCTGTCCCGATGTGTCAATATACTCCACTCTCTCCGCGGGCCGCCTATGTCTCACTTCTGTCTCACATCGACGGACCTTCTACATAGCAACCGTGTCTCCAGAGAAACACCAGTAGTATCATGATTCGAATGTATATGGCAGAGGTGACAGTACGTCTTCTATTGGACTAAAATATCAGTATGATGATCTATGTACATCGGGACGGGATAATTATATTCCAAAGCTGTATGCTGTACGGGTAGCAAGCCCATCTACAGGAACTCCAGCGCCTGAACGCAACGGAATCTAACCCAAACCCGAATGAACGCCGGGATTCCTGCGGCTTTGCGCAGGAAATTTAAAAAAAAAAAATGAAGCTCCGGACAAATATGTGAAAACCTCAATATGTGCAAAGTGGCGGGTCAACGGCTTGCCTACCAGCATTGGCCATAGACCTGGCAGTAGCAGAGCTCCTCATCGGGGCAGTAGACGGCATTCATGCCAAAAATGACATGCCACAAGAACTCCATGACTCGTCCTGACGAGGCGTCGTTCAGTTCCGTATCGAGAATCCACTGCCGGAACTTGATGTAGTCGTCGCGGGGTCGCAAATGCACCTGGGCGCGCGAAACGGCGAACTGCGCGCAGCACGCCGCGCCGATCTGAGCCGGTTTGCGGAGATATCTCTGTGTGTGGGACTCGGTCTGGTAAGGCGAAGAGGTATTGAGAGGCGGGGTGCTGGTGCCGTCGAAAATATCCCACCAGACCTGCTCGGTGACATGGGCGTTATACCGGTGGGCTTCCTTGCAGCCGGGGTTCCAGTTGCAGCGGAGATTGACGTAGCCGTTTCGCTGGACGAAGTCGAGTTGGAGCATGCGCATTGCGGCGACGTTGTCGTGGAGCGGAGCGTCGACGTGCCAGGCCATTACGAAGCCGGAGCGGTGGGCATGGAGGAAGACGATTGTCGAAGGGAGGTCATCGTAGTGGTTGATCACGTAGGTTAGGTAGGCCATGGACTCGTGGCCTTTGTTTGCCGGGGTCGTGAGCACCTTGTCGTCTGATATTGTCGGTTGGGAAGGGTTGACGATGTAGATGGCTCGTTGCCAGCTGAGAATCGGATTAGTTCCCAACCTCGGTCAATTGAAGGGAGATAAGCGTACTCTGGAAGCTGTTCTTCTACCCAATCGGTAGGTTCTTCCTCCAGCTTGGCCATCACAATGATCTTGTCTCCCGGTGTGGTATATCCCTCCACCCGGCTGTGGACGGGCCCATTGCGATCCAGCCAATCAATTAGGTATGCGCCAGCGCGATACTGGTTATAGAGGTCCTTTAAATGGGCCTCCAGCAAATAGAGAGAAAACAACAGCAAGAAGGTAACGCATAATGCGAAACGCAGTCCACCTTTCATGGTGAAAGCAAACGAATCAGGGATGGACCAGGGAAGCCCTCAGGCGAAGTCCCAATTGTTCCAATTTCACCGCGAGAGGACCCAGTAAGCCATTGATGAGAGGGTCGGTAGAGAAAGGACAGAATAGAGATCAAAGAACTGGAGAATGAAAGTCGAACGGGAAGGGAAGTAGAGTGAAGTCGATTGAAGTTGGGGAAAGGGAGTGGGAAGCGACTCGGTCCACGGGTAATCGGGCAGAGTCGCGGTGGAGAATAAGGAAAAGGAGAGTCTAAAAAAGGTTTAAAGGAGTGATGGCGGGATAGATAACCTCGCGGACGATATAGGAAATAGTCTAAGAGGAAAGAGGAAAGGCGGGATGAAGGGGGGGGGGCTAGGAGAGAGGACCCATGCTTAATTTTTTTTTCTTTCGCAATCAAAATGAGTTTAAGCCGCGTTTTAACTTCGAATGCCATTCGGCGCGCACGTCACTGGGTCCCGGGGGCGACGAGACTGAAATGGGACTGGTTCAGGGGATATTTCGGGGCCGCAAGTCGACGCCGGGGTTGGTTAGAGTCCGCACTGGCCGTCGGCTGCAAAAGCTTGGCTCGGGGGACTGCGTAGGCCCCTGAAGCGTACGCGTAGAGAAACTGTATTAGGCAAACGAAATCGGGGGCGAGTAAGATCAACCGTGGGTGCGCAAGGACCACGGTCAATCTATAGACTAGGGCCCGTGATTGGGATCGGCTAATTAGCTGCTTTACTCCGCGTGTGATGAGTACCATGGATCGCACGTGGCCATGGACAGAGTTCGATGGAATGGCAAAATGGAAAACGGAAAATCAATGCAGAAACGCGGAGTTCGATTACGTGGTTCCCCACCGAGAGATCAATCCGGTCTCGTATTCTATGTGGGGCACGCTTGAATTCCCCCGTTGAGAGTTGAAGTTGTTGGGGGACATTCTCGGTACCCTTGGGTGTCTGGTATCGGTCCTCGTCCTGGTCGCCGCCTCGTTTGAGTGCTGACATGCCGTGGCAATCACGGAGTGAAGACCCACCACTCGCCGATCAGCGCAAGCGATGATGGTGTGACCGCTTGTCTACGGAGTATGCTCCAGCGATTGTCATGGGAGGGGCAAACTCGACCGGAGAGGATGGAGTCGTGGCCGTACTCTACGTAGGACGGAGATCCTACCGATGGGGCATCACCTCCACGCGTTTGGACCCTTGCAGAATCGGGAGAACACCACGACATTGCGTCAAGTCCCGTCCTTGCAGTCAGTCCGCTTGTCACTTAAAAGCCTTCTGCGGTCGCATTCCGTCGTGACGGGGCCATCGGGGCGCTGCTTCTCACTATCTCACGCCCACACTGATAGTCTGGGGGGCCGGTGTTTCATTGGGCCGACGGTGCTCAAGCCACGTTGGGGTTCCACGCACACTCCGCGCGTTGGCGGGCCGCAATCTTGATTTCTTGATTCTCGGGAGGGCATTGCTCTGGGGTTTGCAGATGGAGGGGGTAGGTCCAAGACCTGTACAGGAGTGAAGTCCCGAGGTCGGACATATTCGGCAGAACTGTTTCGTGTGTCGCCTACCCTGTCCACCATACCTTCTATTATTATTCCCAACGATTGCTGCCTATTCTGCTTCCACACGATACTTTCCGTTTTAGTATGCGGCGTCGTACACTGTGGAACCGGACCGGTTCAAGTTTAGCCTGTTCTACTATGTAATCCACGCTAAAAAAAAAAGTATACCCACATCCATGAACGGCCCCGGTGAGCGTCTCATCTCATAGATAGGCGGTGGAGGAAAATATCGTTCCTTTGATTCGTCTCAGGCCTTGGCTGCACCATGATGATTCTGATTTGGCCGTGAATAGTATATACTCCTGTCTGTGAGGAATTTTTACCTTTACCTCCATAGCACATCCAT
Source organism: Penicillium cinerascens (assembly GCF_028974065.1). NCBI lineage: Eukaryota > Fungi > Ascomycota > Eurotiomycetes > Eurotiales > Aspergillaceae > Penicillium > Penicillium cinerascens. The sequence goes on along the minus strand of NW_026695298.1, from coordinate 4,404,872 downwards.
GAATGGACCGCTTGCAAATGATCACAAAATTGGCCCGGTTTGATCGCCCAGACTTTCAAGACAGGCTTCTCGTGACTTGGGAGTAAATATCAAAACAAAGAATCAACATAGACCTGTGTGTCAAGTATGGCTGGACTGTGCCGGGCCTAGAGTATACGTGGACCCCTGCTCAACCTTGGGAGGCCACTGCGGAAACCAACGCAGATCTTCGCCCGTCTTCAAGGTTATTGTTCTGAGAACCGATGAGCCTCTGGGATCAAAGAAGCGCTTTGCAAAGTCTTGCGCCGATCACTCTGTCAACACCAACGAAAAGCTCTTTTCCAACGGTGCCTCAGAGGTCATCGGCTCAAAGTTGTAGAGTTCCGTTGGGTCATCTGTCCCTCGCGCAACTCCTAGCCCGACGTGCATAGATAGCTGACGGAGATTACTGAAGCCTGTTGCTATGGGGTTAATGAAACTAATAGGCTATATCATTAATCAGTTAGTTTTAGTTTCAATTGAATGTGTTGGGTAGAACTGACGCATGTACCATCCGGGTTCACATTGATCTCCAAGCTTACAAGGCTTGGCAAGCGTTGATCCAAATTTTGTATTTCTTTGATGTCCAGCATCGATCTTTGTTGATCAAGTTTTTCGATTGCATAAGGCAAAGATGTTGCAGTTTGGGATGATGAGCCACATCATCTAATGAAGGGACACTCCCTTTGGCCGTCAGTCTTTCCAGAGAGTGGAAAGAGGACAAAAAGGAATCCAGCTCTGGGGGAGACGTAAATGTTTTCTGGCCGTAAGATGTTATCGTGAAAGCTGTCAAGCCGTGTATATAAACCGTGACTTGCTTCACGAAATTTTGTTGTTCTGCGGTCCCAAACTAAGTGTCCGTAGCTTCTCCCAAGGGAGTCTCTCTTTCCATAAAGAGCATATTTCGTTTACGATATGATAGCCACTTAGCGGAAGATTACGCAGAGGTGGGAAACTGTCGTTTTCGGACAACGCCAGAGGTACTATCTGCGCAGTAGGTATACCACCTATAACACAGCCTCCCCGAAACCTATTCACGAAAACGGAATAGGCTTTCTAGGTTTGGATAAGCATTAAACAGCTCGCCAAGTGCTAGCCTCCTATGATCAAACCCTGTGCCCATAGAAGTAGCATCTACTACGGTACGCAGCACACGTACACAGGGCTTTTGGATGGTTCCTTGGGTCCTGCCGTTTTCTTTCAGCAAATGTAGCTTCGGTGATGTCCTGTGGTCTTGCAACGCATCCACGAAGCTCTGTGGCAAAAGGAATTCGAGCTTCAAAGCTAAATATTTTCACAAGGAAAGATGTTAGCCAGATTCATATAGGAAAGATCGGTCATTACTGCTGGAAATGGGATAGGCGGCTCTGCTCCCTTGGGGGCCATTTGGTCTTATATACAAGCGATCCGACTCAGCCTCATTGCCCCAAGTCCCTTCGCTCAGCGAATCACGCTATTTCATTTACGTTCATTTTACCGGGCCCTTGGTCAGATTTATCAGTCATTAAGAAGTTCGTACGACTTGACAGCTTCGTGTAAATGCTGCGGAGATTAGGTATTCACGACTCGTCGCCGGGGTATATGACCCTGGAAAGACTTTCAGTATACTACTGTAACATTTCGTACCAGAATGTAACGCCCATGCTGTGCAGCCCAGCTGCATTTCAACAGCTTGCTCAGTCACTATCTTCCTCCTCCTCATCGCTAACTTCTTCTCCATTGGCAATCGCCTCCTCGCGTTGCTTGCGTGCTCGCTCCCGCTTCTTGTCCAGCAAGGCAGTGAGCTTCTTCGCAACGTTAAAAACACCTCCAGTCCCCGCGCCACAGGCAGCACAGGACGGATTCTTCCGATAACGATTCAAGGCGCAGGACTCGCAGAAATAATGCCCACATTTGGTGATGATGGGGTCTTGGTAGGGTTTCCTGCAGATGATGCAGGCGAAGGGAATGCTTTCTAGCAATTCCTCATCGTCGTCATCCTCCTCCTCTTCGTCGGCCTTGCCTGCACCTTTGCGCTGTGAGACGACCCGTCCAGTCAATTTCTTGCCGTTGGTGCCGATCTCCCAGTCGCGATCCAACTCCCATCCTTGCTTATAGTCTTCTCGCGCGTGAAGGAACTTGCATGAATCGCCGAAACCACAAACTGTAGTAAACTAGTCAGCAACTGCATCGGTCATACTTTGACGTGGAGGTCGACTTACATCCTGTTTGTTTCCAGTCCTTACACACATCAGGTGCAAAATCCATCACCGTCACCGTTCGCACGTTGGTAGGCGCCTTGGTCGGACCGAACTGTTTTGTCGGCGCATCTGGGTTCTTTTGGATGAAGGATGTATAGTTGGCGGTGCCCTTATAGGTGCCGTCTGGCCCAGTTGATTCTTGAGGGCGTGCTCTCGTCGAGCCGAGTAGGTTCTTGGAGCTCAAGTCTTCATCGTACCAGTTGGCGCTTTTGGTTGCGTCGTTGCTCGTTGTCAATGGAGGGCCAGCGGAGGACTGTTCGGCGGTGGTGTCTTTCCTAGACGCATTTCCCGCGGATGAGGCAGTTACTGCGACATTCTTACGCCTCCTCTTAATGCGCCGGCCTTCTTCGTCATCGGAGGAGGTGAAATCGGAGTCGGAGGCCGGAGGTGGCGTGGCGCGCTTCTTGCGGAAGGTGGCCTTGGCCTTGTTGGAGCGCTTCTTGAAGCCAAACTGGGGGACACCTTCTGCGACTTCAGTATCCGCTGCCATGATGAATGAATCGAGTGACAGAATGAAGGAATGGAAGAAAGAGAGATCGATTAGATATCAAGATCAAGATCGAATGACGAAGGATCTCGAATCTCGGGTGACTAATGCATGCAAACGATGCAAACATCGAACGCGCGAGAAGAAAACAACAACACAAAACGGTCGAATAGGAAGGCTCAACCTTGTTTTCGATATCTTGTTTACGTCGGGTCGATCTGTATATTTTTATGTAGTATATAGTGCTATATATCCTCGGTAGAACCCCACCAGCTATATTTATACCCACGTAGCGTCACGGAGGGGCGATCGTGATCTTCCACATCCTCGGGCCCAATCTTAAAACACCGGTGCCAATTGACAAAGGCGACTCCGACGACTACTCCCGAGCGCCTCGCCCTCTCTCTTCTTCTTCTCCCCGCCCGAGTCGCCCTCCCCCAATCACACTCCCTACACTCCCTTCCCTCGTTTTCTTTTTCCTAAGTCTATTTGTTTCATTTTCTTTTGTTGGATTCACCTGTCGAGTGATAATTCCTGCAGATTTGCAGTGTCCAGTTGGGCGATCAACTCAACGCGTGTGCCCAGATCTCGCAGGTCCGGGATTCTCGTGAATTCGTCCGTGTTGTTGTTTTCTTCCCCTCCCACCTTCGCTCCTCGCGGCGGTTTCCCACCCCTTTGTTTCCCCCTACCTGCTCCTGTGGTCGCTGGTCGGCTCACTGTCCCTGCGCGAGGACCTTGCGATACTCGAGGCGCGTTGACTTGGACGATGCTCGTTTAAATTTATTTTGGTCCATCAAATAAATCGTGCGACTCCCCTCACGGCGACTGTGTCCTCCCATCGAAGAGGATTCGGACGCCGATTGAGGCACACCGCAACCTCCGAGAATGACGGCGCCCAAGCCTGCGGATAACTCTCTCGCCGCCATGATGGAAGATCCGTTCGTTTCGAATAACGGGCAACCCCCCGTGCCCCGCGAATCTCATCGCTACTCGTCCTTCGATACACAACTTTTCAGCCTTAATGCTTCTTCGCCAGCGCAGGCCAAGCGGGCCCTCGAGGCTCATCTGGCAGAGACCGAGCGACGCCTGGAGGAGGCGTCCAAGTTGGGAACTGCACTCATTGATCAACAGCGACAACTCGAGGAACAGCTGAAACAGGTCGAACAGCAACAGGATGAGGGGGAAATGGGCCCGGAACTTCGACAGAAACTTGCCGATCTGGAACGAGAGTACAGTGAGATTGGTCGAGAGACGGCGCGCGCATTTTTGGCTCCCAAGCGGTTAGCCGGAAGCGCGGAGGAGGCCCAGCCGGGTACACCAGGGTTCGATCAAAAGGTACCATGACCGCAACGCCTATACCATTGAACTTTGCCCCGATCTAACTTGCAGGACAGTCTCCTATCAGCCCCGCTCTCTTCGCCAGCCAAGCGACAAACTCTCCCAGCAAAGTCAGTGTTCCGTCCCGCAAGCAGCGCAACCAACCAGCCAGTCGAGTGCACGATATCGAATTTGCGACCGAGATTTCCACCTCACTTCTTGCCCAAGTTCGCCAATTACAGGCACTTCTCGCCGAACGGGAGGAGTCCCTGAAGACGGTGAATTTGGAGAAGTCGCGACTGGAGTTGGAAGCAGAAGCTTATTCGCAGCGCATTCGGGCACTCGATGACAGCGAACAGCGCTACAAGGATGAAAATTGGGCCTTGGAGACGCAGACCCATGAGTTGATGGCAGCTGTTAGAGATGCCCACGAACGGGAGAAGAAACTCAACAGCAGCCTCAGCGCTTCCAACTCCGACAAAAGTGCTGTCGAACGAGAACTGGAGGAGCTGAAGCAAGCCAACTCAAAGCTCCTGGAGGAACAGACGGCCTTGCAGAAAGCCAACGATTCTGAGATGCACCTTTTGCGTCGGAATCTGAACGCCGGCGATTTGGAGAAATGCGCCCTGCAGAAAAAGCTCGAAGAGCTAACCTCTCAGAACCAAGAGCTGGCGAAAGGCCTTGCCATGCGTATCCGACACCATGAATCCCAGGGTTCTCGTGATATTCCCGATGACAACGACGGTTCCGACCAAGAACATCTCACACCTGATAACTCTCCGCCTCCGTCACCTAACAAATTCACTCCCCGCCATGGACACTTGGAATCGGAAACTCTGAAAAGTTCTCTCGGCCATGCTCATCGCATGATTCAGAACCTTAAGAGCACTATTCATCGCGAGAAGACGGAGAAGATCGAGCTTAAGCGCATGTTACAAGAGGCCCGCGATGAAGTCGAGCAGAAACGTCGTGAGACCGCTGCGCCAAACTCGAGCAAACGCCTGAAGTCCAAGCAAGACTCCTTCCGCAAACCTCTTCGTCCAGATCTTCTGGGTGCCGGCCGTAAGGAGAAATCGTTTGTTGAATTGCACGACACCGATTGGGAGGACAATGCTGGACAGATCAGCCCCACTCGCCAGGCCATAGCAGCTGTTTCCAGAGACCGTTCTGGCGCTCGCTCTCCTGATGAGCCGAGCGACGTCTACCAGACTGCCACCGAGGCTGAGGATGGATTCGAGACGGCGAATGAGCGCGCAACTGCTACTGAGAGCGAGGCATTCCAGACTGGCGTGGAAAGCATGGCGGATGACAGCAGCGACGACTCTGCAGACCTAACCGAGACCGAGAACAACGTCCAGAGAACGCCGCGCAATCGGGTGGCCTCATCGTTGATGATGGCCAAGGCCCGGGATCGTACTTCCTACCACAGCTCAGCTTCCACCTCGGACGGTGACCAGACAGACGATGGAGGTCATCCCTCACCCAGCCAAATGCATATCTCTCGTCCTCGTGTCAAGTCCAAGCGGAGCATCTTGAGGCGTATTCGTCCGTCTGGCGAAGCCCCGATGGCCTCTGTTAGCCGGCCGGGAAGTTCACGCAACTCCCCTGCCCCAAGCTTCGAGCAAGGGCCGGTGGCGCAGGAGGGCCAAAGTCTCTTCGCCGAGCTTGCAGAGCTAGAAGGTGGTGAAGAGGAAGATGAGGAGGGAGTTGCAGAGGGCTCTACCCCGCGTATGGTACCTGCATCGGGCTCTCGCAGACCCTCTGAGATAATGCTGGATGCGCCACCCAAGCCTGTTATGGTCGACAGTGGTGTGATGACGGATCCTTGGGAGCCTGCCACTCCTGTCAACGTCGTTAGCGAAGCTGCGCTTCCCGAGGCCCCGGCTACTCCGCAAAGAAGCCAGCTAGCAGACCGAGGGATCGATGCTGAGGCACAGGAGACCCCTAGGCTAGTCAGCTCTGGAACACAATGGACCCCTCTCAAGTCCCCAGCTGCCGAGGGTGACCACCTGGCTAGTGTCCCTACGCCGCCGAAGATGGTCTGGGATCAGCGCTCTGTCAGAAGTCAATGGGTCGAGGCAGGCACTCAAGCCGAGCTGGCTGAAATGGGAATGGCCACCATCTCTACTCAAGAAACCGTTCCCGAGATGCCCAATTTCACAAAGCTGGGTATTTCGTACGTTTCTGGAGGCTCTGTCGAGCCTGTTAAGCACGAGCTTCCTGTGCCTGAACTTCCAGAGATGAATGTCTCCACCATTTCTTCGCAGTACACCGAGCCCGTTATGGCAACAATTCCTGAACCGGAGTCTGTCATCCCTGTTGAACCTGTGCGAGAATTGCCCCAAGTCACCATGTCATCTCTCTTCACCCATCATTCCATTGAGCCCGTTCAGGCCCGACTCCCCGAACCTGAACCCATCCCTGAACCTCCTGTTGTCGAAGAAGCTCTATTGCTCGAGCTGGGTGTGTCGACTATTGCCTCTCAACACACTGAGCCTGTTGAGCCTCGGCTTCCGGAACCTATCCCAGAGCCAGTACCTGTCCTTATTCCTGAGCCTGAGCCAGTTCTTTCCCAGTTGTCAATCTCTTGGCTGGGTCCGACATTCACACGCCCGGTAGCACCCAAGCTTATTGAGCTTCCTCCTCTCCCGAGCCCCACTCTATCTACTCTACGCTCGATAGAGACTCGTCCAGTCCAATATGTGCCCCGTGTGGTTCCTCCGATGACCGATTTCGGCATCCAAACAGACCCCATGGAGGAGCCAAAGGCTGCGGCTGCTGCGGCTGCTGCTGCCGCCGCCACAGTTGTTGTCCATGAAGATGAGACTAGTGTCCCTGTTCGTAACCGTGCTGGTACCACTACTAGCGAGCGGCGCCTGAGCACTGGCTTGGCTCTTAGCGACATTTCTGGTAATGCCCTGCCTCATAATGGTCGACAACCGTCCAGCTCTGTCAGCATGGACCAGGGCGCTCAAACCATTCTTTCTTCGAAGCAGATCGATCAGATTCTCATGGAACGGGAGTCCGCGCGTCCTACTTCCGGCGACAGCGGTCATACAAGGGACGCTGCGTTGGCGGCAGCGGCAGCGGCTACCGCCGCGGCTGCTTCACCATTCGTTACTCCTAAGCTCAGGCCTCGCCCTCAACAGTCATTTAAATCAGGAACGCCGAGACGACCTGATACTGCAACCAGCCAGGCATCTGGTGTCAGCTCTCACCCACCATTGCCTTCAGACCACCGCGAAACTATCATGGCTGCCGAGAAGAAGTCAGTCGACATGCCTACGCCGTCCCCTGGGAGCATGGGTCCTCCTTTGGCGCCTGCTTCTGCTTATCGCATGAACGTGCAAGGGCCACGAACACCAGGCGAGAACGCCAACCGCGCTGGGTCCACTCAGGGTACCGTATCTACTCAAACTCGGATGAGAAGAGGAAGTCAGAGCCAGATGTCCAGGCGGTCCTCAGTGTCGTCGTTTGCTTCTGAGCTCGAGGAGCGGTTCAACATGAACCCTCATGCTGGCCCGATGCCTCACGGCTATGGACCTAACACTGACCCTCGCATGATCCAGGCAATCACCCAAACAATGATTGGAGAATTCCTCTGGAAGTATACCCGAAAGACTGGTTCAGCGGACATGTCGACCACACGGCATCGGCGGTACTTCTGGGTCCACCCGTATACTCGTACCCTATATTGGAGTGAAAAAGACCCACAGACCGCTGGTAAGAGCGAGCTTCGGACGAAGAGTGTGCCAATCGAGGCTGTGCGAGTGGTCGCAGATGACAACCCCTATCCCCCGGGTCTTCACTGCCGAAGCTTAGAGGTTGTCAGCCCGGGCCGTCGAGTCCGCTTCACTGCCACCACAAGCCAACGACACGAGACTTGGTTCAATGCCCTGTCGTACCTTCTCTTGCGTGAGACCAATGATAACTGCGAGGACAACGATGACAGCGTGACGTTGGATGACATCGATGAGTTCAACCCCGGCTTCCGCTCCGCCTCTCGCCAGACGGCTCGGATGTCCCTGTCGTCCTATAACAGTCACACCGTCCGTGGGAAGCCGAAGCAGCAACGTGCGGCCTCTGCCATGTCCATGCGTTCAGCTGGCACTCCTGGACGTGCGTCCCCCGCATTCAGCTCGCCAGCTCCGAACTCCACGCTGCAGGTCCCTGAAGAACCCCCGCAGCGATCCTCATCCCGGCTCAGTTCAATCCTCAACGGCTCGATCCGCGGATCGATTGCCAGTCTAAAGGGACGCCATGGTCAGTCTCCCAGTGTCAAAAACGAAAGCCTCCGTGGTCAAGACAGTGCCGAGAATCTCGGACACGACCACGAAGATGACGATCGACTTGAGAACGTTCGTGCCTGCTGCGATGGCAAACACGACGTGGGCTCGCTTTCCCGTACCAGCCGATACAGCCCACGGGTCGACCGCATCCACTCCCACCACTAAAAGCGTTCATTGGCATTGAAATCGGGTTGCTCGAGTTTGCGGGCAGGTCCTCAAACGAAGACGGCTTGCGTCACTTTCTATAATGGCTACGAGTCTCTTTTTCTCTTCTTGTCCGACCAGCATCTCTCTCTCTCTCTCTCTCTCTCTCTCTCTCTCTCTCTCTCTCTCTCTCTCTCTCTCTCTCTCTCTCTTCATCACTGAGTCACCTACCCCTAATAGAAGACACAGTGAATTGGCTCCTTGGCACTTCCCTGCATGTACACCTTTCTTACTTCACTCTCTTCCCATTTCCTTTCCGTCATACAGACATCTCCTGTCACCGTCCTTCTTTTGCGTATTCCGTGCAGCCTAATTCACGGCCGAGTCTGATCCGCCATTCACAGTTCACTATACTTTTTTTCCCCCTTTTTTCTTCTGTTGATAATTTATGTCGAACAATTCGATCCATATGTGCGATTAACTCTGCCGCTCTTTCTGCGTGATCGTGTTCACCATGTTTCTGTATTGAGCACCAGATCGTGGGCTATACTAAAATTTTGGTCTACGTTTGACAATTGACTCATGGCTTTCACAAAGATCTATCTTCGTCAAGTAGCATTCCAAAGTTCTATCAAACTCTTCAGATGTCATCGAAAGGCGTAGCTCCCCGCACGGTCACATGACTCTTCTCCGCATTGACCAGACCCTAACTTTCCATGGAACTCGAGCGGATCTTCCCTCTTTTTTATTCTTTGCCATTGTAGCACAGGTCCAGCAAAATGTCCTCGGATGCTCCCCCGCCGCTTGGAGAGCGGTTATTCGGCCTGGTCGAACCCGCAATGCTTATGGCCTGGGCCATGCGTCGTAAGTGCCACTAGAGATATCAATTCAAGTCAAACTATGTTGGATCAATCCCAGTCCGGTCTTGATGTCTGATATTTTACTCTTGCTGTCCCGTTTATGCGTCATCATCTCAGACAAAGCTAACTAGAGGCAGATTACATCCGTGTCTGCGGTGAAGCCGTCTTCAAGAATGGCCAGCTGCTAGCGCCTATCTTCCGGACCAGCGAGCTACGCGATGAATCCTTCGGTCGATTCTGGGTCGAATTTACCAGTGAGTATTCTCATGAACCACCACCCGTAGACAAGGAAACCAGTGTCCCATATAGCACCCCTGCTCTTCTCCCATTAGACATCTCAATCCAAAAAGAAAAGATACTAACACCCACCAGACACTCCATCCCAACCCGCAACCCCGCCAACCACAACGGACTCAGACGGATTCAACCCAACCAACGTCCGAAACTCAACCGCACTAATCCCACCCCTCCTCAAAACCGCCTCTGGAGTCGTCCTCGACATCGGCCCAGGCACAGGAACCCAAATGCCCCTCCTCCGCTCGCCGGCCATAACAACAATCTACGGCTGCGAGCCCTGCCACGGGCTGCACGCCCAACTGCGCGCAAAAGCCGAATCCGAAGGCCTCTCGTCCAAATACCACATTCTAGACTGCGGAGCCTCTACATCAGTTCTACTCCCGGCCCTCCGAGAAACACACACCGGAGTTACGTCCGCGTACGACGCAGATAGTACAAACGGAGTCTTCGATACGATTCTCTGCGTGCGTGTTCTCTGCTCTGTTCCGGAGATGGAGAGGAGGGTGAAGGAATTGTATGGCCTGCTGAAGCCGGGTGGAAAGTTGCTTGTGACGGAGCATGTTGTGAACCCGTGGAGGACTGCAAAGGGGTCTTTATTGGCTAGGGTTGTGCAGGGGGTTTACATGATGCTTGGATGGAGTTTCTTTGTTGGGGATTGTTGTTTGGATCGGGATACCGAGGGGGCGTTGAGACGGGCTGCGGATGGTGATGGGGGGTGGGAGAGTTTTGATATTCAGCGGTCTTTTGCTTGGGGGGCTATGCCTTATATTTCGGGGACTTTGGTTAAGAAGAGTGCTTAGATGGATGAAGGCTTGAGGAAAGTTGGATGGTGGGCTTGTATAGTGCGAAATGTGGTTGTATAGAAATGTATATTTGATTGAAATACATTGGTGGTAATCTGGCTTGCAGATGGGTATCATAATTGCGTTAGCATACTTTGATCATGGACATGTACAAGGAAGACTGTGCTCTAAGGGTATAGAAATAAACATAAAACGAGGATGATCAACTGGGCTTCGGGCGCCCCAGTGGCCAAAAGTCAAATAGATCTAGTGCTTCAGACGTCCAGGGGCCCTCTTCATTGACTTCTGGCTGTTCAGGAACTGCACTCATCGCACTTCGCATGAGGGTTGGTCGGCTCTGGAGTGTGCGTTGAGCCGTCAAGGTGGTTGGATCGGAGACCGATTTTCGCAAAGGTGCATCGAGAGCTCTTCGTGCAGGTAAATTGCAAGGTTGGGTCATTGTGGTCCCCAGGTTTGAGCCATCTGCCATCGCATCAAGAATGAATTGCGTTGAGTCTGAGGGTGAAAATTCGGCATTGGTCGAGTTCAGCTCCTGGGCGGGAGTGTTAACTGCTCTATAAGAGAATTAGTATTAGTCTGTATCATCTGACGGGCACATACTGACTGCGAATCCAGGTTTTTGGGCATAGGTTTGCTTCTTTCTGGAGGTGGGTTTGAGGGCGAGGGAGATGATTTTTGCGATGTGTCGCTGGGCAATAATGCGCTGTACATCAGCTTTCTGCGGGGTTTCTCTGGGCCCATGCGCAATGTCTTCACGGGTGCTTCAAAGGATGAGGTGTTTGAAATGGGTCGAGACATTCGCTGTAAGTTCTCATTCGGGAGCTTTCGAAGTCCAAGCGGCTCGGACTGCGCGTCTTTAGCTGCTGGAGGGACCGTTGCATTTGGCAGACGGCTCGATGATGCCGAGGGAGGGGGCAGAGAAGGCTTCACGAATGTTGGAGGTTCAGGCCTCCGTGTGTTCGTTGTGTTTCGCACATCTCTTTGCTTTTCGGGAGGGATAAAAGGATTTGTAAACTCTGCAGGCTCCGCTACTTGTGGCTTTGTTGCCTTGGGTGCCTGTCGTGACTTCTCAAGTGGCATAGAAGGTTTCACGAATTGCGGAGGCTCAGGCCTTTGCGGTTCTGTTTGTCTCGGCGTACCGCGTATCTTCTCAGGCGCTATTGAAGGCTTCGGAGGTTCCGATCTCTGTGGTTTTGTTGCTTTGGGCGCCTCTCGTAGCTTCTCCGGCCGAGGCTGCGGGATGGGCTCTGGGTTTTGAGGTCTTGGCATTTCGCGTGTTTTCGCGACGTTCCGTACTTTCGCAGCTGGAGGTATCTCTTCCGGCTCGGTCAAATCCACCACCTCAGCCGGAGCATTTCTGTTGCTGACCACTGGTCTCTGCATCGGGGTCACTTTCTGTCGTTTGGGTGCGCGTTGGGACGGCAAGGAGATATCCGATGACGGCGGAGGCGGGTGTCTTTCTTCATAAGGCGAAACCAGGTGTCCAATTGGAGTTTTCTTGATGCCAAGCAGGTCGTTCAATGAGCGAAACGGCTGCGACGAGCCCGAGGACCGGATAGGCGTCGAGGCACGCAGTGCTTGCGATGCTGGATCATTGGACTGCGGCGAGCCCTGACTGGACTTCCTCTTCTCGAAGAGGTTGGAGAGATCGGTTTGAGTTGTGCTCATTCGCTCACCGACCTGGATCAGTGCTCCCTTATCCAGCTCGAGCTCATCGCCGTCCTGGATTTCCTCGGCTGACCGCCAGTGATGATCGCCGATGTAGTTCCCCTGTTCGTCGTACACCATAACACGCTTGTTAAAGGCATGGTATCGGAGATAGCCATCTTGCCATCGTTTGGATTTGCGGCGCAGGTCGTGTGTGTATAGGCAGCGGAACTTCACCACCGACGCGGTGGCCTGGGACTGAGACTGGGACTGGGAGGTCGGGCCCGGGCCCGGTCGAGCGGACGATAACGGGGTGGACATGGTGGAAGCAGGGAAACATGGGTTCCTGCATGCCGAGGATTCAGCGGCGAGGCATGACAGTTGGTCGAGTGGACGAGAAAGGTGAGGTGGATAAGTGGATAAGTGGGTAAGGCGTGATAAGCGTAAACGCGGGTCGCGTTTCTGTTCCAGGCATTCAATCACCGTCTGCCTAGGCGTTCACTGACTTTGGATGTGTAGTTTTCGAATACAGCAGAACTGTAATGGTAATTGCTGGACTACAACCTACGAGTCGCCATCATAATACCGTATGTCCCATAGAATCACGCGCAATCTGACGAACTGGCGAGATCGGTCGACTTTTCTTTTCCTCCGGAAGTCTAGTTTGCTGCCGTGGTTGAAGAAAGGGCCTAGAGACAGCGTTTGTGTAGCAGTTTCTGTAACATACACTGTTTGAGGTCCGGGGTCGTAATGTAAAATACAGCCACTTTTCTCCCCAACGGTCTGGAAAGCGGAAGGTGGTAACAGCGCAAAGGTATAACTGAATTCGAACATCACTGTAGTTAGTTGCCTTGGAATAGTTGCACTGCTATCTATCCGGAATGACATGGAATTGATTCCATCTAATATCAACCGGTTCTCCAGGTACGTGATTCGCGTACCTGGAGAACCAAGGTAACCACAAGATTTGATGTCGCCTCAGGCATTCGTGGATCCACGGTTGACCTCAATTGTCTTTTGTCGGTTAAATCAATCTGTTCAACGAGCTTCTCCGCTATGGCCTACTGCCAAGCACCGTACCTAGCGAGCTTCTCGGGCCATGTATTTCTGCGCTGCGCGCATCGCCACCGTGCGCAGCCCCTGTCAAGTGCATTATATGACTGCCCTGATTTGCCTTCCATTATAATAGAGTGGAGCATTGTCCAACGACGATGGCTCCGATCGACTGAAACCCCGCCCAAAAAACCAAAAATAGTGAGGGGGCGGGGGCGATGTTCCCCGAGAGCCGCAGCGAGGCTGAAACACTGGAACACTTTGGGGCCGTGACGTGACACATCTTGATTCCTCTTTCTCTCTCCTTTTTTTTACAGTGCTGACTCCAGCTCCGCTTCATCTTTCAGCCTGGAAAGCTTGTCTCACTCTTCTCTTCTGTGTCCCTTCTCGGAGCCGAGCTCCCCACACTGTTTCCGTCAGCTCTTCCCAGCCACCAAAGATCAAGATGCAGAGCATGCAGCGAAAGTTCGGGCGAATGACCACCAAGCGGTCTGCCGACGACAGCCAGGTCGCCGTTCTGTTAAAGGATTTCGAGGACGCTGATAACCTTCTGGCTAAAGTAGGCAGCACCTTTCTGGTGACCCGCCCGCGACTAACTCTCGTTCCAGATTGTTGAATCCACCAAGACCTGGCGCGATGCCTGGGTGTCGATTGCAACCTTCCAGGGCCGCATGATCGATGAGTTCGACGGACTCTATGGCCCCATTGTCGGTTCCAGCGAAACCCCAGCCTCACATCGCCCGGTGGATACCGACCCCGCGATTCTAGCCCGGACCAACAGACTGCGAAGGGAATACGACGAGCTACGCGAGGACCTGGTACAGGAGCTTGATGCCGTTGAGGTGCGCATGACGCAGCCTGCAGAAAATGCGAAGAGCTACCTGCTTCCGATGAAAAAGACGATCAAGAAGCGCAATGATAAGAAGGTGAGTGACGGCCCCCCCCCCACCAACGACCCAATCCGTGTCTAATCGCCATTCTTTCCAGTCTGATTTTGAGCGCCACCAAAGCAAAGTCGATAGCCTCATGGCAAAGGGGAAACGTTCCGATCGCGACAATGCAAACCTTGCCAAGGCGAAATCTGATTTCGCCGTTGCGAAAGAGGTACGCGGCCTCCATCTCCACGATCGAACAAATGCTAATCACGATATAGGCCTACGTTGCAGCAGACGATGACTTGCGACGACGTCTACCAACCCTGATCTCGCTCCTCTTCTCTCTGGGCCCTTACATTCTTCGGGCACAGGTTGAGATCCAGAATCGCATGCTAGCACACTACTACACCGTGCTGCACACCTACTGTGAGGAAGAGGGATTCCCATCCCCACCCCCATCAATGGACCAAGTGGTCCAGGAATGGGAACTGGCCAGCAACCCAGTGAAGAGGGAGATCGAGAGTCTCGGCTGTCTCACCCAGGGCAAAGCGATCCGACAATCGGATCCCAACAACCCCGAGAACAAACGCCCATCCATGGGCAGCAAGCGCCCATCCCTCGCATCGCTCAGAAGCCACGCCAGCAGCACCTCCGGTTTCTCTGTATCCGCAGCCCGCAAACCATCATTCGCGCCTACAATGCCAGGTAACAAGCCCTGCGGCTCAGAGCTTCGCTCCGTATCTCCAGCCTCCTCCTCATACATGACACCCCGCGGCTCCGTCTCCCTCGCCAGCTCCTCGAGCACACCCCCGCTCCCAGCAGGAGACGACTACTTCGACCCCCGGCCAAAGCCCCATCCCCAATGCCAAGTCCTTTCACCCAGCCATTCACCCATGTCCCAGTGTCAATGTCGCCCGCCGGTCCCAAGATCGACCACATGCAGTACACAGCCAACGCGCGATCCAACCTAGGCGGACAGGATATGAGCGCAGCCATTGCAGCCAAGAAGAGGCGACCTCCGCCCCCGCCGCGCGGTGCCTCCTTTGTCACAGCTCTGTATGACTTTAACGGGCATCAGAATGGAGACTTGGTGTTCCGGGAAGGTGACCGGATCAAAATTGTGACCAAGACGCAGAGCACGGATGATTGGTGGGAGGGTGAGTTGCGGGGAGTGAAGGGTCAGTTTCCTGCGAATTATGTGGAGTGAGTTGAGAAACCCCCGGGGGCCCTTGATGGATGCGACATTGCTTCGACAGGATCGTAAAATTTGGTGGAGGATATATACCCAGTAGGAGGAATTGGACAGCGTATTCCCTTAGCTTTTATTGAGTTCTCATTGATATCGTGCAAGCATTTCCCTACCTTACTTTTCGATTTGTGTTGGTTTTTGACGACCTCTTGATTGTGTCTAGAGTCCAAAGTGAGAAGCCGCCGACTATTACTTGGGGTTGAGGAACATTAGGATCATGTAACAAAAACCTGGCCAACATTCCATCAACCACCCAAGTGGTCGAGCAGTAACTCGGCTATCACTTCTTCCTTGGTCTAGTGGTCATGATTTCCGCTTGTCATTAACACCGATAAGCGCGGGAGACCGGGGTTCGATTCCCCGAGGGAGAGTTTCTTTTTTGGATTTCAGTTTTCCGATTTATTTCTTTTAGACGGTATGAATCAACCGTGTAATTATTTTTGATTTGGTAATAATCTTTGTTCAATTGCAATAGCACTATTCATAACCCCATTCAATTCGACAGGTATACATATGCGTGTGCGGACACGGTCAAAATGAGCGGCTGCGGAAAAATATATACTAGACCAAACCAACGAACTTGATCCAACCCCCAACTCCTTGGAACGCAACTTATAGAAATACCTCGGCCTTGTCGACCGAAGGGGCCGTCTCTACTGGACGTCGTCGGCTGTTCAAAAACATATCCACCATGTCCTTGCTGGAGACGGTGGAGTGAATGTCCTGGAGCTTGTGATACTCGCCCATCATCTCGTCGTGCTCCTCCTGCTGCCGAGCATTCTCGTTGTTCGGACCACGTAAGTCCCGGTACGTCCGCATGGATCGGAATGAGTTGGGCTTCCCATTTGCAATTGGGCGTCGTGCGGAATACCGCCGATACTGATCCTGTGTCCAGGTGCGCTTCTGGGAACCGGCGCCATTCCGTTGAGGAGTAGGAGACTCAGGCTCGTCACGCAGATTTGCAGTCCTTACACGTATTGGGGACAAGGGGTGATCATTTGAAAAGTTTTCAAGTATGGGTGAGGAATCTTCAGCCCGGTTGGCATTGACATTAGCGTCAGAGGGGTTGATAGATTCAATTGTCGCGAAGCTGGGTTCGATCCTTTGTGAGGAGAGAATGGTTCGCACACTGGATGAGTGGCTGAAGGGACGAGAGAAGTTGCTTTGAGCCGATGACTTGGCCTCTGCCGGTATTTGTACTACACCACATACCGGCCCATCTGACCCCTCAACATATGGCAAAACTGTCGCCGAGCCTAGGACTGGGGCTCGCCGTATCATACCCATAAAATATCCATCTTCATCCTCCTGGCACTGTGAAGTCTCCCGGACGTGCTCCCTCGCAGGGTTCGTGCTCTCGATCCTTTCTATCTGCGAGCTCATCCACTGCTGCCAATCGGTACTTGGCTGCACCTGGGCCTTTGATCCAGCCTTTCGAGTTGGAGAGCTGTGGCGTTCAGAAGCGAAGATAGTCACCGTACCTGGCTCTCCATATGAGTCCAGAGCCTCCCCACCACTGGCACTGGTGTGCTTTGTGGAGGGGTCGCCGCCGGTGGAGCGAGAGTAGACGCTTGAAGATCTTGACAGCTGGTTCAGGTCTCCCAACTGGGCGACTACAACGCTTCCAGTTGATTCGTCTGAATGTTCGTCAATGATGAATGCCGAAACGGGAGACTTTTTGACCGAATGGGTGGTCAAAGGTCGACAGTTCTCTTGACCAGGAGAATAAGTAGACACCCGGGATCGTTGGACGTACTTGCTCGGTTGGGGTCGTCTATGGGGAGACTGAGAATCACCTCGACGGGCGGTTGCAAATGATACGGGCGTAGAATCTCCGCTCTGGACATGACGAACGGATCGTCTGCTGCGATGTGAATGAACGGAAGAGGCACGCTCTGGAATCACACGATGCTCTGGTACGGTGCCGAAAATGACATCCTCCTCAGGATCATGCACCGCATTTTGTCCAATCTGCTGCATTAGTGCGGTGTATAAGTCGTGGCTATTAACCCAGTCATTGAATCTGCGAGCACTCGGTCTCTTATTGGGCGAACGGTTCTCTGCACCAAGACTAACAGGCATCTGAGGGAGTGGAAGATTCAAGTCACCATGCTCCTCGATCAAGGAGAGGGATTGACGATGCCCGGTCTTGCGGGTGGTGACAGTGTTGGTGGCAGTCGAATCAGCCCAGCTGGTGACGCGCGACGGGGATGTACAGATGCTGTCACGATCAGGAGATACCTGTGTTGGCTGCAATTGGTTCGATCGATTCCAATTATCCACGCTGGTGTTTTTATCAATCACGATATTGGCGCTGACAGGCCGAGTCTCGATGGTAGGCATTTGGGCAACGACAGAAGGGCTTTCGTCGTGGAATTGGGGATTCTTCTCAGGAGGCTTAGAAAACCCAAACACACGCTTGAGACCATTCTTGATGGATGCAGAGAAGGACCTGGATCTGCTGCGGGAGCGCTTGAAGTTGGCCTGCTCAGGAGAAACCCCACCGATACCAGAGTCACTCGTGATACGAAATGTCTTGCGGAACGGCCTGGGCTCCCTGTTGCGACTGGACATGAAGAAAGATGATCGCCTAGTCTGACCTGCTCCATTGGACTCCTCGAGAAACTGGCTGCGAGCAAGCTGAATCGCTGCATCATGGCTTTTGGCATGTCGAATCCCTCGCATTCCTTGACGATTACCTCCTCGAATGAAAGAGATGGAGGGTCTCAGTGTTCGTGGCAGGTCGAAGCCTGGGCTGCGGTCAAGATCAAGAGCATTCCGAGGAGACTTGGGCTGCGCTGTGTAGGCAATATGGGATGAGCGCTGTCTCGTCGAGAACATGGACTTGGCTTTGCGTAGTCGGCGGAACGATGAAGGAACTGAGCTGTCTTGCCCATCAAGGCCTTTGAAGTCTGTATTCGGTGGAGACAGAATTGCTTTTCCAACATGAGCCTTTACTGCATCAGTCTCCATTAACTGGCTCGGTGTCGCTGGGGGTGCAACGGGCATCGAATAGACGGAAAAGCCATCATCTGTTCCCTGCAGACTTGAATTTGGGCGTCTTCTGGGGACAGCTACCTGCGTCGGGCCACCTAGTCAATCGTACGAGTTTTTGGACTCCGTAGATGATCTCTCGCTGGAGCGCATGGCGCGCGATGCTGCAGCTGTTGCATGGGCTTTGGCGACTTGGGGGTCGACCATGCCTGCTTCAGGGACCCGGGCAGTCCTGCGGAGGGAGCGAGTGGACATGGACCGACGGAGACGGTCTCTCGTACTGAATGAGGAAAACATACTGCGGATATATGCAGTGTATAGAGTATGTGAATGGAGATGTGATGCGAAAAAGTGTTTGAAGGCAACGAATAAGTATAAGGTGAGCGAAACCTTCGGGAGGTGCGCGCATGGCAGGTGCGAGGCACGCCATGGTTGGAGATTTGGAAGGTGTATAGTTCGAAGCCGCTGCCAGAGTTGGCGACTCGGTCTTTGGAAATAGTCGATGGATCTGTGGAACCGATCGAAGTTGACCCAAAGCAGCTTAGTCTATGCAAAGCCTGAATAGTGTTGTGAATGAGGTGAGTCACCAGCCTCAGCGTCGCCTGACTCAATGTGACGCACCACAAACACGAAGTCCCTAGAAGCTGCGTAGATATTTGGGAAGGATAGAGCCCAGCAACAATGTAGAGAAAACAATTTTATCTCTGTTAGTCTCATTTCAGCTGTTCTCATGGCAGATCCCGGTTGCATGCCTGGTGGAAAGTCTCCACCGATATCGCCTGTTCATCTCGACGGACGAACCCTCGAAGGCGGCGGACAGCTCATGCGGAATGCGCTGGCTCTTTCAGCTCTGACCGGTCGTGCCGTGACAGTCAGTCACATTCGCGGCAATCGGAAGGGAAAAACAGGACTGAAAGCCTCCCACACGGCCGCAGTCAAGTTCCTGGCAGAGATCAGTGGCAGCAAAGTCGACGGTGATCGAGTCGGCTCACAGTCTGTGACATTCTCACCCCGAACTCGCGAAGTAACACCTTGCCAGAAAAATGACAGACTTCTCATGTCACTGAACGACGTCTCAATACAACCCGAGTACAACATCCGCTTATCAACACCGGGCTCGGTCTTTCTCATCTTCCAGGCCTTGTACCCGTATCTACTGCATGTGGGATCTCGGGCAGGCTTAGAATGCATCAAAGTGACTATCACCGGCGGTACCAATGGTACCGATTCGCCTTCGTATGACTACGCCGCCCAAGTTATGGCGCCGAACTTTGCCAGACTTGGTCTTCCTCCTCTTGCCATAGTTCTACACAAGCGTGGCTGGTCAGCGGGGTTGGCAGGAATGGGCTCGATCAGTTTCTTCATTCACCCTCTTGCATTACCGGCAACTGAGGTGTACGAGGTGAATGACACAGGGTTGTCTACGCAGGGTGCAAAGATAGACACAGAGGCCGCTGAAATCTGTTTCCCGCGGATAAACATCATGGATCATGAGCGTGGGAAGATCACTTGCATCGAGATAACCGTCCTCGCCCCGGATGAACCCTTCGTGCGAGGAAAGACATCTGGAGCATCGACAGTGCGCAACTTTGTCGAGCGACAAACTCGCCGAGCCTTACGGAAGGCCTTGAAAACCTTGGATCCATCGACTTTCGACGCACAGTCAGACTCTCAATCAGATGAGAGCTCAGAGCAAGACACCCGCATACCCATTGCCGTGCATACATCCGAACCGACATCCCACATCAGTCGATTATACATCTTGATAGTGGCCCACACATCCACCGGATTCAGGATTGGCCAGGACATTCTATTGGGGAGAGACATTAATCCCAAGACGGGAAAGAAGGGAAAGTGGGGTCAAAAGTCGCATTCAAAGGGAGGACAACAGAAATCAGATGTGGACGTCGTCTCTGATCTGATCGATGAGTGTGTACAAGGGTTTATGGGAGAGCTCGTAGACCAGCTTGAACCAGACAGCCGCCATGGATCTGATACTGTTTCTAAAAGGAGATCCTGTCTAGATCGGCATATGCGAGACCAAATTGTGGTGTTCGAAGCCCTGGGTAACATGTACCGGGGCGGGACTGAGACAGGGTCTCAGGTACAGGAGGATGAGCGGTATTGGACTCTTCACACGCAGACTGCGAAATGGGTATGCGCGGAGATGCTCGGAAGTGATGGCACGAGAGGGAAAGAGTAGGTCGTACTGTCAGGCAAATGAACCCAGGGTCAGATCTAATATATTGTTTCCAATATACAAGCACACTCAACTCAACTGTCGATACTCGTATAGCAACGATAAAGAGAACCCTTGTGTCCGGCCCACTCGGGCATCTATCCGACATCCCGCTTACCAGCATCGCGTTTTACCCCAATCCGATATTACAGGACTCGAGGCACGCGTAATCCACGATCAATGGAACAGGGGTCCAGTTTCGTCATCCGGCATCACCAGGCCCAACACGGCAACAGTTATGAGGGCTCAGGTCTACGCGATGTCCACCCAATTGACGAGGACCGGTCTGATGCGATCCACCCGACGCTCGAGCCCGCGCACACACAAGCAGCGAAGCTCATGCCAGCTGTCGGCTATTGAAACGAGTCAAGGCCCAGTGACGGGGTCGCTAGTCGCAACCCACATCTGCATGACAGGAGTCAGCCTTGGAAGGATGGGATCAGCCTTGCGGATCCAAGACAAGACTAATACCAAATCGAACCTTTGGACAAAATACCGCCCGAATCATCCATGCGGGTAAATACACGAAAGACCAAGCCACGTCCCAGCCCACGATCAGCCCCAAGGTTTACCGAAACGAGACCCATACTGAGGAAGTGGAGTCGGCGTTCCCCACAGAGCAACCTGAAACAACCAAAACTGACCTGTGGCTGAGTTCCGCCAAAAATGGGGCCACAGCAACACGAGAACAAAAAAGGGAAAAGAGAGAAACATCTGGAAAAGACAGCAGGCCCCACGAGGTGTTTTACCTTGGACCTTCAGTCGGGCAACTCCAACTCGAACTTAAATTGTGGGGAGGGGATGATCCATGATCCAGCCCAGACAGCCCATGTGTTCTGCCCGTCGACCCGCTATTAAATTCCTGCCGAGATTAAAATTGCATGCCATGTACCAGCGCAGCTCGTCATAATTTCCCCGCGGGCATGACTCGCGTGCGACTGAGATCGACACAAGGAGGTCGCGTCTTTGCCCTTCTCCTGTACTGTACACAGTACATCATTTCCCAGACTCGTGATTGGAATTGCCCGGTGGAGCCTGAACCGGCGATCGCCAGTTCTGGTTGGCTTGCGTGAGCTCGGGTCCATTCTCCTAAAAGGGCCCTAGAGTCATAGTCGGCCCCTAAAGCCAAGGGGTGAACTGTCATAATAATGGGAATAATGGGACGGGTGGGGATTATTGAAAGATAAAAATTCCATGTTTTTGAGGTCTGCATGACAAACGGATTCTCTTTTCTAGAATCTGAAACGGACTGGAGATCTTCCAGTTCCAGATCTATCCTTGGCTTGCCCCTATCCCGCTACTCGAATCTATTCTCCGTGAGCTTCACTATCTCTCTACCTTGACATGGAATATCATCGAGGAGAAACTTGATGACTTGAACCCGAAAATGTCCAATTTTGGAACACTGCTCTGAACATTCCGGGATTCCAGTCCCGGATCCACCACGAGTGGCTGAAAATCGGACCCGGGATCGAGGCACTGGGCCGTTAGCGACGCATGGAAGACGCTGGAAAGACGCTGGAAAGACGCAAGTCGCTCGAAATGGCAGATGGTGTACGGGGGCCGTTTTGAAGAAGCTGGCCCTTGGCAGGGATCTGAAGCGTCTCAGCACGTCCCAATTGCGGCTGATAACATAGTTCCAATCCTTGGGGCCAACGGGGCGCCATGGATATGGGCAGTTCTAGACGCAAGTTGAAACACGGTTGAGCTGGCGAAGCTGAGGTGAATTTGGACGTAGTCCTTGGCGGTCCAAATATAGTCTCAATTACGAGGAGAATGACGTGGTAATGGGGCATGATATCAATGCGATGAGGTATCTAACTACCAACTATCCTAGGGGATAACGATCATGTCAAGGTTGAAAGCATAAGACGCAGGGGGGTATGGCATAGCGAACGCACAGCAAAAAAAAGCACGAGTCCAGCGACATAAGGAGAGACGTATGCGCAAGGAAAACAGAAAGAAAACGAGAGGTCGATCACTGATCGACTATTCAATGAGTCCCATCAGCGCCACTGCCCACCAGTGGCAGATCCATGAGTACCGTTCATCCATGCAATGATCTATCCTCCATGCAGTAAACCGTCTCTGCTCGCTGTAAAAAACCCACAAGGAAAAAAAAAGAGAAAAAAAGACAAAGCGCAAAGTGAGTGAAAAAGGCGCATTCACCACACCCAGCCGAGGCGCAGGAGATGCGAACGGAAAAGAAAATCCATAAAAGAAAGAGCCGCCCTCGTGTGGTGTATCAAATCAAACTCCCGGCGATGCATATGATGGTAACGTGGGGAGGTCCGTCATCCAGAATTAAGAAACCAGTGCCAGCCTGCTGGATGCATTCCAGACATGCGTGCCTGGGAAATCCGGACCGTCCCAGTAAGGGTGATGTGCTTTACAGCTCGGGAGTATCGGATTTGGAGAAGTCGGCGAGGAGCTGCGAGGGCAGCACGCGCTTGTAGTCGCGCGGTTGCGCGAAGGGAGATGCGAACGCCGGGCGTCGCAGGTTCAGAGTCTGGAAAGTAAGGTTCAGCGTGCGAGTTCCCCAAGTGAAATGCGCGATCCTCCGAGACTGGTTATAGTATGATGAAGACCGGGCGAAAAGGTACTTACGACGCAGTCGGAGCATTTAGCGCCCTGGCGGTTGACGCGACCTCGGCAGCCACGGGGGTAGTTGGCGCAGGAGTACATGACGGATAAAAGGTAGATTTCGCGGGGAAGTCGCGGGGAAGCAGTCGCGGGACTTCAAAGGAACCAAGGCGGAGTCGAAAATGGTTATGCGGTTGTGCGATTATGCGATTATACGGGTGGCAGCGAAAGGTGAAGGTTGGA
The DNA here is from genome assembly GCF_028974065.1 of Penicillium cinerascens. Classification (NCBI taxonomy): domain Eukaryota; kingdom Fungi; phylum Ascomycota; class Eurotiomycetes; order Eurotiales; family Aspergillaceae; genus Penicillium; species Penicillium cinerascens. The sequence goes on along the minus strand of NW_026695298.1, from coordinate 4,381,534 downwards.
GAGTTGCAGAGTTCGAAAAGTGAAGAGTTGACGAGAAGAGTCGCGGGGGCAGAGAATCGCGGTGTGGGAGTAGATCTCTTAAAGAAACGGCCAAACGGGGAAGAAAACTCGAAGCTAGGCACCTTTTGAACTCTAAAAACGCTGCGTTGATGGGTAAAGTAGCAGTCAAATTATAAGCCCAGCGGTTGATGACGTCGGAGGTGATGTTCGGGTGAATAGGGATGCGCTAGCTCCAGGGCCCGAGACTTGATGGCAGGTGGTAAAGATCTGGAAGGAGAGGACCCAAGGGGGTCGACGGGGTCTTATATTCAGAGAGGCTCAATTCCATGAAACATCCGTATGGAAAAAAAGGAGGACTAGGACTTTTAGGGTTCCATTGTTACGGGTAACGGAACGGCGCCGTTTGTTATAGACTGGGGTTGTTCGTTCCAATGAAGTTTTTTTCTCCGAAAATCCCTTTTAATTTTTTTTTTTTTTTTTTTTTTTTTTTTAATTTCTCTGTCACTTACCCCAAAGTGACCGGCCAAAGAGAAGTCATCATTGTACCTCTCTATACTCTTCAGTCCTTGGCAATTACCTGATCGTCGCCTTTCTACGTCCTAGATAGAATAATTGAATTTGCATACTCCAGAATGATTGTACACACCTCCTGGCAGATCTCAACACTCATGGCTCCTCCGTTCGCAGGCAGATCGGCCGATCCCATTCCCGGCAATGCGGGTTTCTGATCGGCTCAGATGCCTGTCTTCGATCCAGAGGGAGGAAGAGATGGGCCAATGGGGGCATAGGGATAGAACAAAAAGAATGCGTGTGCAGCCCTGGTGCATGGCCCGGATCGCGTTGGAATGACTCGCAGTCTCAACCTATATTGCAGGGCCGAGTGGATCGGGTGATGTAAGGAATCAGATTGAGTGTTTCCCACTAGCTTTAGGGTACCTGGGCAGTTGCGTGAAATGCCGACGTGGCACTGAACCCCTTCAGAGCTTCCATCTTTCCCCCCCCCCGCCCCCTTTTGTGGCCCCTTTGTCGCTTTGTCGCTATCCCGCTTATCATTCCTCCGTTTCGATTTAATTGCTGACCGATTGCTTTATGTACCGACGCGCAGGGGCGCTAGGCGTTAGCCGTTCGACGTTAGAAGGAAGGATCGGGATTCTAGAATCCAGAGTCCGAACCCGTTCCAGTTCCAGTTCCAACATCGGCGTTCTGGAAATTCCCCACCCGCGCCAGCTTTTTCTCGATTGACCCGTACGGGCCTGTTTGCACAGCTCCTTCGATAGACCAATGAGCTACTGTGCATTTGGGTTGATCTCTCGCCCCTTATGTAGTATCGACATCGCATCGCACGGTATCAGCCTTGCCCGTGTCACATCCCTTACTCTGCCCCCCTGGGGCCCCCCAGGAGCTTCTGAGCCCGATGTGATCATCGATGGGTTCTGAGCCCTATGATTGATCCCTTCGCTGTCACTTTCACATGGGCCGACGCGGGAGCTCGCTCTGTGGAGGCTGTGGAGCCCGACCTTGGACATCCGCCGTCCCGCTTAGAAACCTGAGGAAAAGTCGGCTTCGACCGAGACGTCAACGTCAACATCTAGTCCGCGTTCCAGACCGAGGCGAGCCGATCAAACGAAAGCTTGATCCTTGGGTCAAGTGTGCCCAAAAACATAAAAACATCTACTGGTTTTTTTTCCCACGGGAAACCAGGAATCCCGTTTTGGCCCTTGCAAATTACGTTTTCGTCAGCCCACCGCGTGTCGCACAGGGTTGGCAGTGTAGGGAGTGTTCCATTTGTCAAGATCTAGCTTCGGGTCACTTGACAGGCTCAGGTGGGCTATGGCTCTGCGGGCAGATAATTAATTTCACGGATGCGTCGGCACCTGTAGTCCGCCGTTCGACCTATCGTGATCTATCTTCGGGAGGTAGATATATCCGGCCACTGTAGAGCGATGGAACACCCAAATATGACAGTCTTGAAAGAGATCCCGTCCAAGGGCGACTGCAGTTCGGATGCCGCGGACCGCCAAAGAACGTGTGGACCAGACATCGGGTCAGGCACCAAAGCAAATCTAGAAGACCGTCGAAGAATGGAGTAGGTTGTGGCTGTGGCTGTGGAACACGAGCCTTGAAATCTGGATCTGGGCCACCGCAGCCAGACGTAACGCCGAATGACTGTGCTGGATGGCAAACCTTACTATGACAGCAACGACGTGCAGATGCCGTCCCAGACACAGCCGCAGTCGTCACCGGCAGACTCAAAAAGGGGCGAAAATCGGAGAGGTGAGGTCATTTGCTTGGACCTCCGTCAGACCGGCCAAGTCCATCCTGCGCATCCTGCATCTAGACCGTTTCGGCTCCGCTCATGTGAGACTATCGGTGGGCGCTGTTGGCTGCAGGTGGCTGATTTCGCCGACGAACCCTGTTTGCGAGCCGCTGCTTTGCCCGTCTGGAACAGCCGGAGTTTTATCTGATGGATATGTCGTCACGGGGTCTGGACGACGAGGCTGGTGAACCCAAAATTGAGATTACTATTGCATGATATTTTCCGATCGATACATGATATCGTAAGAGATGCCCCTTGAGGTCTAGACTAATTTAGACTTCTTAAAGAGACCGAAGCACAACCCATGCACCCAGAAGGCCCAGCGTCGATGCAAGGAGCAGCCCATTCCCTTCCCAGGTCAGTCCCAGATAGGCTAGTATACCCACCACCAACTCCTTCCGTCGCGCAACATCCCGCCGACTCTTCCAGCTGGGATCAATTGCAAACGGCGCCACCGCTTTGGAGGGTGCGTTCATGTGATCAGGCGATGGCTCAGCCGAGTGAGTAAGAGGGACCGTTGCCGCCAGTGCGACGGCGCGATGATCTGACTGCGGCAATAGAGGCAGTGCATTGTATGCTTGGGGCTTGACGTGCCCGCCTTCACCGACCCAGGATGGGCTGTCGAGGAAGAGGATCCGATCACACCAGCTGGGCCAGCGGTGGTTGGACCATTTCCATTCCGAATCGGTATCGATACCTAGCTTTGCTGCTTGGCGCGCCGCGTCGGAGTATTTGTATGTTGGGGGGAAGTCGATCGGCGCTTCAGTTAGGCCATGGAAAGTTCGACCGTTGCGCATCTCGCGTACGAGTTGGTCTTCCTTTAAAAGGTGCGAATAGTGCGCAGGGTCATCGCGGCCGACGTTGCACCTTGGAAAACGGACAACATCGCCCTTCAAGGGGCTAACATTAGAGGTGCGGTAGTTTAAGTCTCCCGCGAGAAAGACGTAGGAGTTTGGAGCAAAGAGGTCCCGGCGACTGTCTTCTGAGTGGGAAGTTGATCTGCGATGATTCAAGAGAGCTGCGTGTTCGTCGTTGTTTGAGTCTTCCTCGCTGTCCTTCGAATGAGAGAAAACAAGGCGTTCAACGATGCTTTGCCAATCCATATTCCTCTGCTTCAGGGCATCTTCCATAGGCGCCAGGTGCGCCGCGACAAAAGTCAAATCGACTGTTTTGGAGGAGTCATCATCGACAATGTAGCTCATACGCGCTCCAACAGCACCCTTGTTGCCCATTTCCTGGACACCAAAGCCAACGTGGGCCATGTCGATCCACGGTACTTTGTAGAAGATATCAGCGCGCGCAAACACCATCAACCCGGTCATGCCTGTATGGTCCTTGACCAGATTCACGTAAGATTCATCCCATTGCTTAGTAGTAGCTTTCTTGACAGCCTTGACGAATGCTTCAAAGTAAGGAGCCAAGTACGAACCGCCCAAGAAAGAGTAGGCGATGGGAGCTATTTCCTGCAGAGAAAGCACGATGAGCTCCGGTGCCGGGAAGCTCTGGGCACCCGAAGCGGGGAGGACATCGAAGAAATGCTCAGCAAAGAGGTCGACATCGATTAGGGTGCGAGCACAATTGGCGGTCAAGAGGTAGAGATTAAGATCCATCTTGGCCATGGAGTGTGTTGGAGAAAGAAGGGCGAATGGCGGTGACGTCGTTCGGTGTGCAACACGTGCCCACGCAGATCAACTTTATCTCAGTTTGTTGTTTTTGGGTACAACTTCGGGGAAATCAACGCACTAGACGTATTGTATTTGGGGAAAATTAAAAAAGGATGAGAAATAAAAACAAATAAAAAAAAGAAGAACTGCATCATCCGTGAATCGAACACGGGCCTCGTCGATGGCAACGACGAATTCTACCACTAGACCAATGATGCTGCAGGAAACGGGGATTCTGATTGCTGATTCGCCGCTTGTGATTGAGAGTCTCCAATTTGACTTTCGTTCTCATTCTGCACTGCTCTATTTACTCCCCACTTATACCTCACTTCACAGCTTTCCCCGTAGCTGCTCTTGATCACTGCCTTCCAATTCAACAAGCAGCATGCCTTCGGCAACATCTTCCTCGTCGTCCTCCATCTCATGGACCCATTTCACTTTGCCAGCGTGAGGACTGCGTACCTCCAGCTCCATCTTCATCTGCTTCACAAAGGCCAAGACCTGGTTCTCGGCGACGGTGTCTCCATCAGCAACCAATATTTCAATGAGCTTCCCAGATAGTGGGAGAATAACATGGCGTGGGTTGTTGGGGTCTCCACGCCTATGCGAGGACGAAACCAGAGCCGAAGCCGCGGTTGTGGTCGTCTCCAGCTGCATGAGATATGGAACGGCAGTCTGTGATGTGGGGGTCGTATACTCGATTTCGGCGACAAGTGCGGATGGGAACTCATTGCGGAAGACCCGCGAGAGCTTCAAATGATGCGCGACCTCTTCTGCCGATTTATCCAGTGGTTCCAGCGTGATAGACCATGCGTCGCCTTTGCGCAATAGCAGATTCGAAGGCAGTCCACCCTGGGCCATGGCCTGTTGTGAAGAAACAAAAGATCCTTCTTGACTCTGGAGCGTTTTCGACATGCGCTCTCCTATCTGATACACTTCGTCGAGCTTCATCCCTAGCCATTGCGTGTCGATCTTGCCAGCTGTGAAGTCGGGATGTGCCACAATACCCCGCAGAAGATTGATGTTAGTTTTCACGCCGGATATCTTAGAATCAGACAGGACTCGCTGGGCCTTTCTGACAGTTGCTTCCCATGTTGACGCAGTGACAATGATCTTAGCAAGAAGATTATCAAAGTTTGATCCCACGACAAGACCAGAGCCACCAGAAGAGTTGACATGACTGTCCACTCGGATGCCTTGTCCACTAGGCACTGTGAATTCTGTCACTTTGCCTATGCTAAGAGCAAAGTTGTTGCTTGTATCCTCCGCACACAGACGAAGCTGGATCGAGAAGGTAGTTGGCGGTGGCACAGTTGCATTAACCTTAGGCCCTAGGCCGAGATCATCGAAAGACCAGCCTTGGGCCAACAGGAGCTGCGTCTGCACTAGATCAATACCGCTGATGGCCTCGGTGATAGTATGCTCAACCTGGAGACGCGGGTTGACTTCCAAGAAATAAAATTCACCCTTTTGTTCGCTAACCAAGAATTCAAAAGTACCAAGCGATCGATAGTGGATTTTGCTAGCCATCTTCAATGCAGAGTTGATCACTCGAGCGACCAAATCCCGGTCACGCATTAGGGCCGGTGCAAGCTCAACAACTTTCTGGAATCGTCGCTGTACACTGCAGTCTCTCTCCCAGAGGTGGCGTACATTACCGGTTCCATCGCCGATAACCTGGATCTCAACATGGTGGAACCCATCGACGGCAGCCTTCTCTACGAACACAGTCCGTGAAGGTGACTCGCCAATGGCACGCTGAGTGCTATTAACTAATTCCGATTCCTCGCGTACAAGGCGGATTCCTCGCCCACCTCCTCCATCGACGGCTTTGACCATAACGGGAAAGCCGACCCGTCTGGCAAAAGCCCGCGCCTCGTCCACATTAGAAGTGGGCTGGCTCATAGCTTCCAGTACAGGAACTGCACATTGCTGTGCAAGTAGCTTTGCCTGGAGCTTATCACCTGTCCGAGCAAGATTCTCAGGCCCAGGCCCGATCACAACTGCGCCCGTTTCGGTCCACATGCGCTGTGCGAACTCCGCGCTCTCGCTGAGGAATCCATAGCCCGGATGCACTGCGTCAATAGAGTGCTTCCTAGCTAGGTCTACTAGCAATGAAATGTCCAGATAGGATGATGGAGAGGGTATTTGGATTGCATGATGCGGGTGCCCCAAGTCACAGTGTGAACGGTCGTCCGAAGCGTACAATGCAAAAGTCTCGACGGGACTAGGCAATTCTCTTGCCGAATGGAGTATTCGCACAGCGATTTCACCTCTGTGTATGAGTTAGTATGGGATTATTTAATCGGCTGGAGGGACCTACCTATTGGCGACCAGCAACCGCTTAAAGGGTCGGGAATGCGGGGAAGATGACATGGGGCGCATTAAATCTAGGGTAGATAACACAAGCACGCGACTGTTCTCCAAGCCAAACTAAAATTCCAGATCAAAGAGACAAGGGATTTTCCAAGGGATATGGGAGTGAGGTGTTCGGCCCAGATTGATTTTCTTATAGCTCGCTACAAATGACCCTCGGTCCTCGGGCCCAGCTTCCCCTCAGCGGAACCCTTTTGAACAAAGGCATCCAAAAGCGATCATCTCCAGCCACAAACTACATGTACATCAACACAAATTATCACCATGACAAAGGATAGCGACAAGACGCCTGAAAATGGCAATACTCAAGCCACCGAGCGCCTGAATCTGGTCTCGTCGCATATCTCCCCGAAGAAAAATAAAGCAAACTCCAGCGCGTCTCGTCTACCAGCGGACCACTCCGACGTGCTCGGCCAAATTGCCACGCTCCGAGAAATCGCTGCAACACCAGACCCCAACCACCGCGGCTACGTCCGCCAGAAACAAGCTGGTAAACTATGGGTGCGCGAGCGCATTGAGCAACTCCTCGACCAGGGCAGTTTCCAAGAAATTGGATCCGTGTCTGGCACAGTGAAATGGAAGAAGACTGCGCCTATGCGCGAGACGCCCGTTGCTTTCGTGCCTAGTAACAATGTTCAAGGCGCTGGGACTCTGCGAGGCAGAAAGGTCTTGCTTACTGCAGATGATTTTAGTATCCGGTCTGGTCACGCAGATGGCGCTAGCCATGGGAAGACGCTGTATGTGGAGAAATTGGCCGTTGTACTACGGATGCCGGTCATCAAGCTGGTTGATGGTAGCTCTGGTGGAGGTAGTGTGACTACTATCCGGAAAGAGGGATGGAGTTATCTTCCCCATGTCGCGTCGTTCGGACCCGTTATTCAGCAGTTGAATATGGGTATTCCTAATCTGGGTGCTGTTGTTGGACCGGCTGTGTGTTCTGTTTTCCCTAATTATGGAGTTTATGCTAATCCGTGTGCAGATTGGTCTCGGTGCTGCGCGTGTCGTCTCTTGTCACTTTTCTGTGATGGCGGCAGACATCGGCTCGCTGTTTAATGCTGGGCCCAAGGTTGTGGAGGGTGCAACATTCGAGGAAGGTCTGAACTTCCAGGACCTTGGAGGGCCGATGGTTCATTGCACGAACGGCACAATTGATAACCTCGCTGCCAACGAAGCCGAGTGCTTTGAGCAGCTGCGGACTGTTCTGAGCTACCTACCGAATTCCGGCAGTGAGGCTCCGCCCGTGATTCCATGCAGTGATCCTGAAGATCGTGAGGATCAGGCACTACGCAGCATTATTCCTCGCCGACAGGCCCGCATGTACAATCCTCGTACGATCATCACCTCGGTCGTTGACCGGGGCTCTTGGTTCGAGATCGGTGCACTCTGGGGTCGAACTGCCATCGGCGGTCTCGCGCGTCTTGGTGGACACCCCGTCGGTGTTATTTCGCTCAACTGCGAGGTGAACAGTGGTGCATTGGATGCTGCTGGTAGTCAGAAACTCACTCGGCTATTGAAGATGTGCGATGTGATGAACCTACCTATTGTGCAGTTCCTCGACGTCCGTAAGTACTACTTCAATCCTTCCTCAATATATCTAGGAACATACTCTAACAACACTATAGCCGGCTACGCCATCGGCACTGTCGCCGAACGCACTGCAACCATGCGCTGGGGCGTCGAGCTAGCCAAAACGTACTACACAACCACAATGCCAATCTTCAACGTGGTCACACGCCGAGTCTACGGTGTCGCCGGTGGCGTGATGATAGGCAGCCGCGACCCGGAAATGCAAGTTGCATGGCCATCCGGACAATGGGGCTCACTACCTCTGGATGGTGGCATCGAGGTGGGACACCGACACGAGCTGCGCGAAGCAGAGAAAGTTGGTAAGAAGGAGGAGCGGTACAAAGAGCTTGAGGAAGAGTATCTACGTCTGATGAATCCCGTGCGCACAGCAAATGCGTTTGGGGTGGAGGAGATTATTGACCCAAAAGATACGAGGAGTGTTTGCTGTGCTTGGGCTTCGCATATTTATGATGTGCTTATGCGTGAGAGATTGGCTGCTCGGGCTTGTGGAAAGATTCACCCATCGTTTGCTTGATTAGACTTTGCTACTTTCTAGTAAAAGAGGCCGAGTCCTTGGACCTACCGATGTCGGGAGATGAGAAATATACTGACGATTTTTCGGAGTAAATAGCTCTCAACACGTCTTAGCCACAATCTTGCATCTATGACTCAACATTTGAAATGGATTTCTTTTCTAGCTTCGAACTTCTTTTTATTTTCCTTTCTACTGATTCCTATAAATCATCTCCAGAGCTATTTAAGCACCCCCAAATGGCCGATTAGGTAACCGCGATAAGCTCCCGGCCGCGCATCATCTGATAAAATCGCACACCCCACCTCACAAGACCTCCCAAACACCACTCCCAGCAAGGCACAATGGCCTCAATCCAAATTCTAGACGGCGGTCTAGGAACCTCCCTCCAAGACCAATACGGAGTGAGCTTCGACAGCACCAGCACACCCCTCTGGTCCTCGCACTTGCTAGTATCCGACCCAACAACCCTACAAGCCTGCCAAAGCGACTTCGGCAAGGCAGGCGTGGACGTGCTCCTCACAGCAACCTACCAAGTCTCCCCCGAAGGTTTCGCCCGTACCAAGACAGACCAGTACCCCAATGGCATTCCCGTCGAGGCTGTGGGCGGGTATCTGCGCACGGCGGTGGAGGTCGCGGAACGCGCAAAGGGCCGCGACAGCACCAAGATCGCGCTGAGTCTGGGTCCGTACGGGGCTTGTATGATTCCAGGACAGGAGTATAGTGGGGCGTACGACGCGGCGCACGATAATGAGGAGGCGCTTTATCGGTGGCATTTGGAGCGGTTGAGGTTGTTTGTTCAGGCAGAAGGTGGATTGGCGGGGCGGGTGCAGTATGTTGCGTTTGAGACGCTGCCGAGGCTTGATGAGGTGCGGGCTGTGAGGAGGGCATTTAAGGATTCGGGGATTACGGCGCCGTTTTGGATTGTTTGTGTTTTTCCTAGGGAGGATGAGCTCTTGCCTGATGGGAGTTCCATTGAGCAGGTCGTTGATGCGGCTCTTGGGCCTTTGGATGGTGCGCCAGTGCCGTGGGGGATTGGTATGAATTGTACCAAGGTTCAAAAGCTTGCTGGCTTGATTGATAAGTTTGGCGCTTGTGTTGATGAGGTTATTGCTGCGGGCCAGCTGTCTGCTGCTCCAGCTTTGGTTTTGTACCCTGATGGTACGAACGGGGAGGTCTACAACACTACGACACAGGTTTGGGAGAAGCCTGACGACCTGAAGGAGGGCCAGCGGGACACGGTAAGGAATTCACCTTTGCTAAGTGTGTTGTGCATAGCTGATCAAAGTGTAGCGCTCCTGGGAAACACAACTTGCGCAAGTGGTCACCGATGCGCAGGCCAAGGGTCCCTTCCAATCATTCTTGGTGGGCGGTTGCTGCAAAGCATCTCATCGCGACATCGCGAAGCTCCGAGAGAAGTTCCACGCATGATGTCAGCAGTGCAAGAATGAATCGGCTACAGAACCGGTAGAGAAATGGTCAGTTGACGTGAATCATGTCTATTCGCCGAATGCTATGCAACTATATACAAATCTAAAATGCAATTATACGAGCCACTCGATAAAACGACCCCACAAGGTGTTGTGCGGATTCTTATGCGGCATGATCTCTCCATCCTGGAGACGGCCGGACCAAAGGTCGATGGCGGCAGCGCGTTGGAACTGCAGAGAAATGAATCAGTGGAATGTTCCGAGAACGTGAAAGCCATTCGAAGAACTCACCTTGGTGTTGTGCCAGAGTTTCCAGCCCAGAATCGGCACAATGAAAAGGGGAATGCCGATATATGAGGCGACAAAGTTCGATGTGTTCCAATTACCCTTGAGGAAGACGGGGAAACCGGCGACCAGGGTGATGATGCTAGACCCAATGAAGCCGATCCAGGCGGCATATGGTTGGAATGGGGCCTTCCAGGGCAGCGTGTCCCGGGAAACGCCCTGTGATTTCATCGCGGCGTGGAAGCGGATGTAGCAGACGCAGAGAGTGGCCCATGCGATCAACCCAGCAACGGTACTCAGGTTGAGAAGCCAGGTGAATGCTTGTGCGGCACCGCCGGATCCAAGACCTAATCCCTCGTCAGTGAACAATCGATATTCAGGAAACAGGCGAGACTTACTCAAATAAGCGAGAGGCCCAAATAGCCAGGCGACGATAACTGCAACATACGGAACACCGTTCTTGGTGCAGCGGCCGAAGATTTGGGGCAGCTGGTGGTCGGTGGTCATGGCCACGATCATGCGCGATCCAACCCAGCAGTATGAGTTACCGGCGGACCAGGCGGCGACGAGAATACATGCGTTCACGATAGACGGCAGGGCGCTGATACCAGCTTCCTTGATGGCGATGACGAAGGGAGAGCTGTTGGCGTTATCAGAGCCGGAGGTGAGATCTTTGGCATTCGGGCTCACGATGATGCCAATGAGCAGGGCACCGAGGATATAGAAAAAGGCAATGCGGTAGGTCACACGGCGGGCGGCCTTGGGAATGGCGCGATGCGGGTCGACAGACTCAGCAGCAGTGATGACGACGGTCTCCACGCCGATGAAACTGAACGAGGCGTTGACGAAGGAGGACAGGAATCCGAGGAAGTGGCCCGTGGAACCAGTGATGCCGTTATAGTCTGTCCAAGCGCCGGGGTCGTGCCAGAAGCGGAAGCCGATCGCCTCGCCGTTCGGACCACCGCCAGCCGTGATGACAATGGACACGATCACCAAGCCCAGGAAGCAGAGGACCTTGACGGCGCCGCCGATGACTTCCGTTTCGCCGTAGAAACGCACGCTCATGAGGTTGATTGCCAAAATCAAAACCAAACCGACCGTAATTACGACGGCCGGCGTTATATCTGTCCAATATGAAACGATCACGGCGGCGGCAGAAGTTTCGGAGGCGATTGCAATGGTATAACAGTATCCGTAAGAGATGGCGAGCGAGAAACCGACAGCCGGATCGATAAAGCGAGTAGCCCAGTGAGGAAACGATCCCGCCGTGGGAAACAGAGTCGCCAGCTCGGCGATACTCTGCATCACGCACCACAGCACCAGTCCCACGATAATATAGGCGAGTAGCAAACCGGCCGGGCCAGCTTTGGCGTAGGCCGAACCCGTTCCCACGAACAGACCGGTTCCAATGCCACTGCAGAAACCGATCATGGTGACCTGGTAGTTCCGTAAGTGACGCTGAGTAGCTCCGCGACCGCCAACATTCAGCTCCATTTCCCCTTTGAGGTTCGCCTCGTAGTCCTCATTCTCAAGCGGGACATCCGGCCGGATGTCTGTGGCGAGTGTTGACTTCTCCATGGTCCAGTAGTTGCGGTGAAGTTGCACCAAGTCGAGAGCCCTCCAGAGTTGAAACGAAAAGATTATAGAGATGAACCATGTGCGGGATAAGCTTTTTTTTTTTCTTCGAAAACCTCAAAACCGATCACGACATTTGGTTCTCCGCTTTACACCACGGATGGTTCCCACCGCGGCCGGCCTTATTGGGCAGGCCGACCGGGATCCCCACTCACAGAGGCAAACCCTGAATATTTTTCTCACGTTGGACATTTGACACAACATGACAGATTCGTCGATTTGTTCTCATATCACGCTTTGGTGGGGTTGTGTCGGGGTGAATATGTAGCGGCAGCGGATTGGTTATTTTATTGACGTGCAGAATCAACCCTCGTGCGCATGCAGGTGTGGGACTGGATCAGCCCTGCGATTTAAAGTGATCGTTAGCCACGAGGTCGATGCGCTTAGACCTCGCTTCCCTTGGACTAGCGAATTTTCCGGTTGATCTACCGCCCCTTTCCACCAGACCGGCATTTAGAAAGATCGACTGGGGTTGTGCGATACCGATCATCCGCCTGAGGCTCAAATTTGAGGTTCGTTGATTGACTAACGTAATCCAAAGCTATTTATAGAGGCTGTGTATTCACCAGAGGGGCAATAGAGGTAACTGGCGCGACCAAAGGAGGTCCTTCCCTAGAGTCAGACCATTTTCGTCGACTCCATTTCCTACGGATAGCAACCTGAGACAGTCCCAGTAACCCCGTTCGAATTATCTCATCATACGGAGACAACATCCTCGAAGGAGACGTACGGAAGTCAGTCGTAGAAAGTTAGGCGCACATCGCAACGGTCGCGGTTGGCAGCCAGACCGAGAACAACAGGTCATGCATCGATTTTTGCATTGGCAGGTCTTTGTCGGACGGAACCGACCCACGTCTCAGCCGAGGCCCGTCTAGGATCCAAATAGTTACTCGATAGCGCCGATCCACGACCCAAACTACAAAATGGAAAGAAAGTTCTTACCTCAGCGCATTGTTTTCCCCTCCTTTTCACCTGGAATGGGTGATTAAGTCTCTCCCTTTCCGGCTTCACTCTTCATCCCTGGGTTTTAATTCTCTTTCAAGGCACTCGATCTCGATGAAATAAATCGGTTAGGGTCATGGCCGATTCCGTCCGACAAAATGTCGGGACCGAGGGACCGTCCCCGTCGACTAGCGCGGAAGACTCCGCGATGCCCGCGAAGGAGACCCCAGTCTCCAAGCCGCGCAGGAAGCTGCCCGGCTGGCTGGATCATTTCAATGCGCGCGATCTGAAAGTGCTATTTCGCTGTTCCGTGGCGGCATGGGTCGCGTCGTTGTTAATTTTCATCGGCCCGTCCCTGCAGCAGATCGGGACCGCGACCTTCTTTGCGACGTGAGTTGGAATGCCAGATTCGCATCGAGTCAATTGCTAATGCTAATTGGTCATCAGTTTGGTCCTATTCATGGTGCCTCCCACGGGTATTGTCTTTATCTTTATCCTGGGAGCGCTCACTCTCATCATTGGCATGGCCCTTGGCTGGGCCTGGGGTGTCATCGCCATGAAGGCGGCCATGGCGGCGCGACCGGCTGCTGAGACGCAGGCCAGAATACAGGCCCTGGGTCAAACGGCGTATTCCCAGGCTAAATCGACGGGAAAGCCCATTCAACTCATCCAGCAGGAGCTCGTCTACTCCGGATGGATGCTGGATGCTCGCGTCACTGCCGTTTACTTCTGCCTCATCTGCCTCATGATCTACTTCTTGGTGAGTAGATGCTGGAGCTATTTGCACAATCAGAGTGGACACTGACATACCGATAGGCTCGTTTGCGTGCTAAAAATCCCAAGTTTACGCTGTTCCAGATCTTTGGAACCATCATTATGGATATCTTCCTGACCGTTGGTCCGCTGCTGACCTCTTTTAACGGAACCATTGCCAAGGTCCTGATTGAGCCCGCGGCTATCGGGATTGGACTGGGATTGGCTTCCCAGATACTCTTCTTCCCCAAGTCGACTTCTCATACAGTTCTTGACGGTATGGAGGGCCTTTCGCGACTGCTGAAGGGTCCACTCGATGTGACTATCGCCAGCCTGATCAAGGACGAGAAATTGGAAATGAAAGACCTACAAAAGCTGAAGCAAAAGTCTATCGCGGCCTACAAAAGCATCGAGTCTGCACTCGGCTTTTTGCCGCTAGACTTCTCCGTTGGCCGTTGGAATGCCGACGACGTCAAAAGCTTGAAGGAGCCCATCCGTCAAGCATCGGTGGCCGGTCTATCCCTGCTGGAATTTCATATTGCCCGACTTGGCGGAGAAGCCAAGCTGGGGAAGCTTTGTGAACTCACTGCTGACTCTGCAAATCAATCCGATGTTGACTTTAACGAGAAGAAACGTCCCCGCGAAGTTGGCATGCGCCAACTGATGGAGAGTGTCCACATGGTCCAGGCAATGCGAAGCCCAGAACACGAGAGTCTGCGGTTGGAAATGATTGATGCGATTCGACAGCCCTGCCAGACGATTTTGCCCGCGTGCCAGGAAGCGAGCAACGTTGTCGCTGAGTGTATCAAGACCGTGAACTCTGCTCGCTGGTTTGGTCGCCCGTCTAAGCAGCATGTAGATGAGCTCCACCAGCGCAGCCACACGGCCCTCGAGACACTTCAGAGCCTGCGGGCAACCTATGCAGAGGAGACAACGGAACGCCTTCTTCAGACTAATGAAGACATCTTCGATGAGAATGGCAAGCTCAAGGCCTTCGACAGCTCTTCTATGCACAAGGTCCGAGGCATTATGTTTGGCATGGTCTTTGAAGAACGCATTCTTGGTGTTGCTGACGCCTGGGAGCGAGTACTGGGACAAGTTGATGGCCTTATGAAAGAGCGTCAGAAAATCCGCCTGTGGCTTCCAAAAGGCCTGGGCTATGCCTTCAGCTGGGTCTTCCGGAGAAGTGCCGTGGCACCCGTTGCAGCAGTCCAGTCTCCCAGCGTAGACCCTGATGTCGTGGAAGCACAGTCTAAAGAGGCTCAGCAGGCTCTCCGAATTAGTCGTGGATACCGAGTGAAACAGCGCAGCGGTCTTGGACGCATCATCCTTGGTACCTATCACTGGCTCATCAGCTACGAGGGCATGTACGCTTTGCGTATGGTTGTCGTAACTGTTGCTCTTGCGATTCCTGCGGTGATTCCGTCCAGTGCCGGCTTCTATTACCGGGAGAAAGGACTGTGGGCTCTGATCATGGGTCAGACTACGGTTGTCGTGTACATGTCGGACTTTACTCTTTCCCTCGTCTCTCGTGGCATTGGAACCATTGTTGGCGGTGTTGCTGGTCTGGTGGCATGGTATATTGGCTCAGGCAATGGATCAGGTAACCCGTACGGCCTGGGTGCGGTTATGGCTGTTGTTCTTACGCTCTTGATGTGGGGACGCATTTTTGCTCCCGTCGCTGTGCTCCAGGCTACGATTATGGGTGGTGCGACATGCATCCTGGTCATCGGCTACAGTTACGATGATACGTAAGTAGCTTGCTATTTTGTTGAGGGCTCGAATGCTAATATTGGAACTTCAGACACATTCCCACATATGGAAACCCCGGCTTGGGATACAGTGTCTTTTGGCGACGATTGCTGCTGGTCCTCGTGGGATCCACGGCGGCCATGGTTGTGCAAATCTTCCCACGGCCACCCTCTGCAACGCGACATGTTTGCAAATCGCTATCAAATGCGATTCGAGGACTCTCCGACCATTATGCCCTGCTCCTCTCATGCTGGGGCCAGCCAGATCGTAACGAGGGCATGGTGGCTGAACAGCTTGCACTTGACGTTGCCGAAACCCTCAGCGGACTCGACGGACCCGTTGCATTACTGCGTCTTGAGTTCTCTAGTTCGCCCTTTGACAGCGATCGCCTCGCCCAGGTCAAGGCGCTGTGTCAGGAGCTCAACCAGCACATAGGCCGTCTACTCTACTTGTCAGCATCACTACCAGAGGAACTCCAACTCCGGCTTGCGCGTCAGGCTGGCCTTCTCGATCACCGTAACATCGGAGACGTCATGGCCGTCCTTGGAGTCGTCGAGCAGGCCCTCAAAACAGGCGATCCCTTGCCCGAGGTGCTCCCAACACCACTCCTCAAACGGTGCTTCGAATACTGGCGTTCACACCAGATCAATATCATGTTGAGCAAGGATCTAATTCGCGATGAGAGCTACCGCAAGTTCTGCGTTGCAGTCAGCTCCTATCTCAAGTTCCTAGGAGCAGTGGA
Organism: Penicillium cinerascens; assembly: GCF_028974065.1. NCBI lineage: Eukaryota > Fungi > Ascomycota > Eurotiomycetes > Eurotiales > Aspergillaceae > Penicillium > Penicillium cinerascens. The sequence continues at coordinate 4,365,540 of NW_026695298.1, read as the reverse complement.
TGATTTGGTTCTGGTGATGAAAGGCACGCTTGGGGAGGCCCATATTGTGAGCCGCGAATTGATGCAGGATCTGCCGGCCGATCTTCCTGTATGATAAATAGCGCGATATAATGTATTGATATAATGCCTGGAAAGGCAATTCTATAGACAAATGAACAAAGCAAGCCAAAGCAAAGCCCGAGGAATGGAATTACAAAGAGAAATTTTAGTTATTACGAAGCCAAACACCGCCCCACACCTCGGCCTTCTCCGCACGCGTTTTTCTTCTCCTCACCAGCTTTTCTCCTCACCCTAAATGGCACTAGCGCAGGGACTTGCTTTGAAATAATGTGCAAATGACATTCTTTCTTTCCCAATGACCGGAAAGCTATACACTTGAATTTTCTGGCCCCATGGCGGCTTCCCGTCTTTCCCGTCTCCCGCGGTGGATCAGCCACTGGTTGGGCTACCGGCCAGAGTCTCCAACACCCTTGCCAACGTGGCAAATAGCCGCATGGTCTTTCATTACTGCCTTTTGCGGTCTTTCAGTGTTGCAAGGAATCTTTAATTATTCCGACTATTTCAAAGAACGCCATGTGCCAGGCATCGTCGCGTCATACGTAAGTCCCAGGCCCAAAAGGGGTTGCCACCCTACACGAAAATCCTTGATCTGACTCAAACCAACAGGGCGCATCTGCAGTCCTCGTCTTCGGTGCTATCGAAAGCCCCCTCGCGCAACCACGCGCCTTGGTATTCGGGCATTTCTTCAGCGCCTTGACAGGCCTCTGCGTCACCAAACTGTTCAGTCTCATGCCAGACCAAGCGCGTTTCGCGTCATTGCGCTGGCTAGCCGCTTCATTGTCTAGCGCTATTGCTATCGTCGTGATGCAACTTACCGGCACGACTCATCCCCCGCCGGTGCTACTGCTTTGCTCCCAGCTACCGATGAAGACATCTGGCAACTTTCGTGGTATTACTTGCCCGTAGTGCTGCTGTCGTCCACGATGCTTATGTGCTGTGCTTTGCTGCTGAATAATTTGCAACGGCGGTATCCTGTCTTTTGGATTGCGCCGAATCCACCAAAACCTGCTCCTGCGCCTGTGCCTGCACCTGCACCAGCCTTGGCACCGGCTGATGCTAGTGAAACTTCCTTGGCAGACGAAAAGCCCGACATACCTGTTTGATTCGGTGATGTGTCAATCGCCGATATAATATGGAGACTCGGCTATGAATCTGCTATTCTGAACCGAACTCCACTCAAGCTTCCACTTTGTGCTCATCTCAGATGTTCCAAACTACACATCTTGTAGCTAATGCACTATATGATGAAAGCCTTTGCACCAGTCCGTTGGTTTCTCGCTATAATGGAAAGGGCGATCCAAACCTAGCGGGACGTTACACTTGTGCCTCGGGCTATCTATTCACAGGAGAAACGGCAACAGTGTCGCCTGAAAACATGACCTGTAAATAGCGATCGGAGAAAATAAATGGACATTGGGAGACTTGTTAGACTTGTTATTTGTGTGTCCAGGACTGATTTATCGGGATCTATAAAAATTCAAGCATTAATCGCAGAGCTGAGCCCAATTACTGAAGAGGGTAGACTGACGCAGCAGACTACCTACAATGATGCGGTGCCAATAACGCGGGAAGCCGCGTAAGGGATGCATGACTCAAGCGAGAGCGAGGGTCTGAGCAATCGCCTGGGCACACAGTGGATTCTGGATTCTGGATTCTTCGTTCATTACCTCGTTGACCGTCTAGGAGCGAAACATCCTTTTACGAGTACCTTACTCGGAAGACGTGACATTGGTTGACGTGATATTCTTGATCCCCAGAAATGGTCTCGTGTGCGCCTTCACCTTTCAACCAGATCCCCAGGAGCCAGGCTAACATCATCCCCGCAGCACCTCAAGATCGTCGACCTATAGTCATCTCCGGACCTTCCGGTGTCGGCAAAGGAACGCTGATCCAAAAGCTTGTCGACGCACACCCTGACACATTTGGATTAGCCGTATCTCATACAACACGAAAACCGCGACCGGGCGAAGTAGAAGGCGTTGCTTACTTCTTCGTTTCTCCCTCCGAGTTCTCATTCCTCTTCTCGCAAGACAGTTTCGTGGAACACACATGTTTCAGTGGCAACTACTACGGCACGAGCAAGCAGACCGTCGATGATCTGACTAGCAAAGGGTTGGTAGTGATCCTGGATATCGAAATAGACGGCGTCAAGCAGTTGAAGTCGAACCCCAGCATTGATGCGCGGTATATTTTCATTAAGCCACCCAGCTTTGAAACACTCGAGGCGCGTCTCAGAGGTCGCAAAACCGAGAGCGAGGAGAAAATTCGGGAAAGGCTCTCCCGGGCCAAAGTCGAAATTGAGTACGCCGAGTCTCAGCGCGATCATGATAAGATCATCTGCAATGACAACATTGAAGAGGCGTACAAGGAGCTTGATGAGTTTGTATTTGGGATCACGTAGCAGAAGTCCACCGCAATGATTCACTTTGTTTTCCATACACTAAGGAAATTCCAGAAAATACGATCAGCCTTTAGACATATGAAAATTGTTCCTTCGCATACAATCGTATCTCCTGAGGAAGCGGTGACTTGTGATGGAAGAGCTTGAATAGAGCCATGTCCACTGCTGAGATCCTAAAAAGAACCAGCCGGGTAGCAGTTTAATTTGCAACCAAGCCTAAATTGGTATAGCTCTCTCTACGTGCTCACGGCTCGTGCCCATGTTTACTGATGACCAATGTCACGACGCGAAAAGGAGCCAACGCAGTAAGATCAGGTTCCGTCTTCAGAATTTAGAGGATTTGGTATCTTCCGTCTCGCTATTCACCATGTCATTCTACTATGAACAGCGACGCCTGGGGAATGATCGGGTTGCTCTTGAACCATTCGATGTCAGCATTTCCCCATTCCGCCCACACAGAGTACAAGATGGCACTAACCCGAACAGCCCAGCTTACACACTGCGAAATTCGTTGAAGAGAAACGGGCGCAACCAGAAATACTCACATATCTGAGTTTCCCTGCCGGCGAAACAGAAGAAGAGTTCAAAGATTTCTACGAAAAATACATAAACTCGCCGCCCAGCGACTGCCTGTACGCTATCATTGACAAAGCGAACCCCGAGAAAGACTTCAATGCAAACTACGCCGGCGCTATTGCCCTGGCAACAACGAACCGTGAAAATGCGTCTACGGAAATAGGCATCATCGTTTTCCCGGCGTTCCAGCGCTCGCACGTGTCGTCGAACGCTATAGGGCTTCTGCTGCAGTATACACTTGACCCGCCGTCTGCGGGTGGATTAGGACTGAGGCGCGTAGAGTGGAAGTGCCATGCCGGGAATGAGTCGTCTAGGAGAGCTGCTCTGCGGATGGGATTCGAGCTGGAAGGAATCTTGCGATGGGAAAGGGCATTTCCGGGAGGCGCGGTTGGACTTTCTGTAGATGCTTTGGAGAAAAGAAATGGAACGTCGGGGGAGGCGCCCGGGCGACATACTGCCATTTTTTCAATCGTTTGGGATGAGTGGGATGAGAAGCGCGCGAAGGTTGTTGGAATTATGGAGCGGAAGAGCTAGGTAGTGGCAACTTGATGACCCGTTACGCTTTGTTTCTTATGATCTAGTCTATATCAGTGCTCCCTGCCATCATTGGATATGTTCCTAGCATGGAATCCGTTATATGAAATGTACTATACATGATCCCACCCCCAAGGATGGAGAATCTGCATCTCATTGATAATGCAGAACTGACCAGGCTCCCTGTTTTCGTCAGACAAAGCAGTCCATTGAGCAACACGGTTGGAAACAGATTTCTCCTTAAACCAAGGAGAACTAGTCCACCGACGAAACCGATTCGTCCACAGCCCCTGTAGAATGGTCCTCGAAGATAGCCAATTTATAGCCGGGTTCACAGCCACATAGGCCGGCCCGCTGTATCCGACCCGCACCAGAGGATTAACATAGACGCCGTGTTGGGCAGTCAGCGGATTGTCGGCGTGGATAAGACAGCATTCGGAGCCTTCGAGATGAGAGGCTGCGAGGGAGTCTGGGATTCCTCGGAATCGAAGAGGAGACTTGCTCATGAACGGAGCGGCCGGCATGGCGACCATTCCGTTCCAGCAGCTTTTTACTGGGACTGGGGACATGCTTTTCATAGCGTGTCTGGAGACAGAGTCGCGGAAGAATGGCCACGTTGACATGATGGCCTCGTGTCCGCTGGCGTCGCGTAGAGCGAAGGTGTCATAATAGTGAGGTGGTTTGGAAAAGTCCATTGAACAAGCTGCGGCATAGTTGCCGTGGTTCGTGTCTAATAACTCGAAGATATCGTTTGGCTTTTACAGTTAGCTTGTGCTTTTCAGTGGGGAACCAAGACAGACATACCGTAAAAACAACGTCATTGAGGAAAAGAATCTTGTCAAATGTGATACCTTGCTTTGCCAACTCGTACAGCGGTTCCAGACTCAAATTCCGTATCCGAGACAGATACGGGATACGCCTGAGCTCCGTCCTCCCTTGCGGCGTGACAATCCAGCCCTCATCACCAGGAGGCGCATTAATCTCATCGTCATGAGTGACATGCGATAAAGTGATATTTCGGGGTACGCGAAGGCGATCCAACTCCACGTCGAGGTCCATCAATGCACCCTTTGTATTATCGTAGCTGCCGCTCTCATAGATGCTGATATATACGTTCTCTGGACCGAGATTCCAAGCGAGATCGAGGACAGCCTGGCTCCAGTGGCTGCGGAGGATAATTTCATTGTTCCAATTCACGCTTGCAATATAGATTCGCTCTTGTCGGCGGGGTCGCTCGCGGTAGCTGATATCTGATTCGGAGATGCGGCGCAGGATCAGGTTGAGTTCGATTAGGTTCCATGCGATGAATACGATGAGGAGAGAGCGGATTATACGGTGGCGCACCAGCACTCGGCGGAGAGTGCGCGGGTAGGATGTTATTTTGGTCATAAGGAGCGGACGCCGGGGTTCGCGGCACGAGGTGGACAGATCAGAGGAATTCAGCCCGTGGGGATTTTTCGCATGTTGCGGTCGGATATGACCGGATAAGAATGAGTGATCTCGTGGAGAGTGAAAGAATAAGAAAATAGGTGCTGCGAGGGCGAATCAAGGGGTCAAGTGGACGCTGAAGCCCTTCATACTTCCGAAGCCAGAAAGAGACGCAGCGACCCGTCGGTACACGACCAACTCGATCTATACGAGCGACGATCGGCCATGCATGTCAATTTGAATACTCTTATAAGAATTAAGTATTTGGCGGATGGATAAGAAGCAAAACGACAAAAAGGGGGTCAATTATCGCCCAGCCACGTCATCAGTGGAGCACGGTTGTGGGGCGCCAACAATGGCCAGCCCTGGTGTATACACCTGCCCAGTGTCATTTCCGATGCCTCCGCGCTCTCCGTAACGTTGCGGGCTTAATCTATCTCGGTCATTTCGCCTATCGCTAGCACGGGGTCCTGTGGTAGATTAAAACTCAATGTCATTGGAGCGTGCCTCCCCCCCCCCAAAAGGCAATGATTTAATTTACATCATTTTTGAAATAGCAAAAGGAAGCATTTCCATATTCTCCAAAAACACACCAAACTCCTTCTTCACTTTCCCCATATCTTCATCAATGTCATCAGTCCACCGATGAATATAGATGGTCTTCATGCCAACACTCTGGGCTCCCCGGAGGTCATATGCGTGGGCTGCAACCAGCACAACTTCCTCTGCCTGAAGTTTGACCAGTTGCAATGCCTTCTGGTACGTTGTATTTTATCGAGAACAACCAGCGCTTCCTTCGAGGCCTTGAGCCCGAAGATATCGACATCACTCTTTCCCGAGTCCTGGATCTGGTACTCGAACAATCTCCAAAGCACAGAGCCCACATAAACTCTGAGATTAAACGACAAATGATCGCAGCATGGCATGCCCAGCCCGCCTGGCCAGAAGTGCAGAAGGCGATCCAAAGTATCCGAGAAGAACTGGGTCTCGAGGTCTTTGTCCATGCAAATGGCACGACTCGTCTACAGCTCGATCTGACCCGGTCCTCGGGATTGAACTTCAACATGTTATTTTCGAGTCAGCTGTTAGGGGTCTACAAACCCAGCCCATTCCAGGGCTAGCTGGGATGCGTCGTCTTTGGTGATTGCGGGAGGAAACGATTGAGCCACGCTGCTATGCCAGTCGAGACAGGTGCCCATGAAGTCGAAGAATACTGCTTTGATCGGGGCTTTCGTTGTAGCCATGTCGGGTGATTGTAAAATGGCAATCCTGAGATGTCGATGCAAAAGAAGTAGTGAGGAGTAATCGATGCGAGCCGTGAGATACCTTGTAGATAAGTATAGAAGTTAGACGCTTATTATAGCTGATTCCAAGGTGGGTTGCCTGATTACAAATTCGAGACCGCACGGGAGGCGCAGCATTTGCATTCTACTTCCGTTCAGATCACTCCCGGCCTGGGGCAGATCACTCGATTTGAATTCCTTTAAGCTGCATCAATCAGCGATTTATTATGCAGTACGATAACGTACCCTCGGATAGGAAAGACGTTCTCGTTGGGCCAACTTGAGAAGTTTGTTTCTCTGAGCACCTACGAATCCCCGCTTCCCCGCATCGGCCCGCCGTCATGTCCGCAGCCGACGATCATCGGCATTGCACACTGCAGAATTTCATGCCACCCTGATATACCCCGTGTGGGAGGAGTCGGATGTCTCTAAGTTACAATCGAATACTTGTTTTAAAGTACATTGCAATCTATGTAAGAAACAATACATGTCCAACTGACAGGGGTATCCCGGAAAATCCCTAATACGGAGACTTTTGCGGTGCCACTGTATTTAGAGCGCATATTGAAGCTAAAATAGTTGTATTTAAGGTGAGTCCACTGAGATGAAATTTGCTACTTAGAGGTTTCTCCGCGGTTTTCGCTGTAGGGGGGTCCTAAGGGTTCACCCCATTCATAACATTCGCCAATTTCCGCATTATTCCAGCACGCATAGTCTTTGAGGTAACAAGTTTCAAGATTCGCAATTTCCACTGCATGCATCGCTTTCTCGCGATAGTAACGGATTGCCCGTCCACACTCGTCGTACCACATCACGAGGACGGTCCCTGCGTCGGGGCCTTCGGAGGCCAAAGTTTTTTCATCAACGATATGGATACGCCCTGCGGCTAACCGGAAGAGATACTCCGAATAAAAGCATATCCAAGGGTTTTCATCCTCCTTTGGGTCATAGCCATTTTCCTCATCGCGCTGGGGATCAATGCTCTCGGACTCAATTCCCTCTTCTCCCAGTTGGAACCGAAGTTATACAAGGATGAGTTGTTATAAACTGTAACTGGGCCGACGATCTTGGTATCAATATAATCTTGAATCTGAGCCCATAAGTCTTCTGAGGAAGGGTCATAGCAGGTGCGGAGCCAACATGGGTCATCATTTAAATCACGCTCAGCAGGTAGGCGGATACGATCCAATAGCTCTTGACTATATTGCGGAAGATCTCGTGCAGACCTGTCCTCTAGTCTTCGCTGCTGGTTTCGATACGGCTATTCCTATAGTTTAGTTTTCTCGTTGGAGTAACAGGGGGCCAAAATCAAATTACCTCGCGACCACGGACTCCGAGTGCCACATATTTAGCGAAAATTTCCTCGCGATGGGCATCAACAGATAGCGACGAGTCTTCTTGCCAATGCTCCTAGAATATTGTCAAAACATGCATATAAGTGCTGAGTGAAAGGTTTTACCAGAAGGAACAAATCGACCTGCCAGGCTCGAAAGTTGGACATTTTACAGAGTATTCTCAAGAAGGATAATAGTGGGACAGAGTCAAGCTGGGATGTAGATGTGCTGGCAAGTTTGGGACAAGGGATCGTCAGCTCCACCCCCCACCCCACTCGACCACCTTAACTATCGGGTAACCCGCTTTCCATCGTACGGGATTCGTTTGTTGGAACCGGATAATTCAAATCCTATCATGTACTTTCTACGTTTATGTATAGCGGTATTACCCTATAAAATCGAACCGTATTTGCGTGTCATTCATCGCAATGTAAATGAACAAAGGGAAGGGGACAATAACCAAGCACGGTCAACGATCATTGAAGCATTGGCGTAGTCAAAAATTTGGAATATAAATGATGCTGTAAACAACCAGTGTTCCGCCATAGCGCCAGAAAGGAAATACATCCATCGAAGCAGATCATAGTCTGTTTCGCTCAAGCATGTGACGGATGCCTCACTTCTTATCACCCCACAAGCCCACAATGCCCATGGAGAGAGCGATCGCAGCCAGCCAGGAGCGGGCGCGCTGCATCCGGCGCTCACTGTCCATCTCACGTTGGACACTCTCCCCATTGACATCCTCTTCAGCCTCCACGACCACAAGATCCTCGTCCTTCTTGGCGCACGACTTGGACAGGCAGAGACCGGTGCTGTCTTGAATGGCAGTCAGGGCCCAGGTCTTCAATCCCAGGTGGCGGTTGAACCAGAAGTCAAGACCGTAGGTGCCCAGGGTGGAGATGACGCAGACCCAAATTAGGTAGGGGTGCTTTCGTCGGGGCGGGGAGATGCTGAATGAAAATAGGAAGCAGCAATTGGCGATGCTGGAGAGTCGCAGCGCGTGTTTGCGGTTGAGGCGCTTCACCTCGGTGAAGCAGCGGGAGGCGGTGCTGGAGGATGGGAGAAGCTTGAGAGCCGGGATCGTGATGGCTGATGTGGAATAGGACATGCCCTGCATCGAGCAATTGCGTTAGCTGATACTGTCGCGACGGAATCGGAATCCGGCTTTTTCGTGCTTACCGTCAGCAGGCCCAGGGAGACGGTGCCGACGAACTTGGTGACGGTGATGGGACAAGCCATAGCGCCGGTGTCAGGAGCAGACAGTGCACAGTGCCCGAGAGACGCGTGAGTTCTGGGATGCCGTGGAGTTGATGGTCAGAAAGTTGAATCTTTGGGCGGCGGTGACGTCGCTGCCACCGGACGCGCCCGCCAATCACCGGCCGCACGTTTTTCATCTTTGGTGGCCCCCGTTCAGTCGATTAATCCCTGCAGAATACCATACAAGTCCAAAGCACTAGATAACACATTGCAAGTAGCATGAAAGCGAGTATAGTAATGACCAGGTGTTCGTCATCCTCCCCAGCGAAGATAACATCCAGTCGGGTCAATGCATACAAGACGCCTAGTGAGTTGGGATAGGAAAATTGACACTAGATATGAATGTCGGACGATGTATAGTTTGTAAAGACGTCTAATTGACTCGGGTGTATAGGCAATTTTGTGATTACTGATTGCGCATAACGCATAGTGCAGCGCATCCGAAGGGACCGAGGTTCAACCCGCCGTTGTGGGGAAAAGGCGACGGACTGCTTCACCTCCGCGCTCATCTGATAAAACCGGCCACCCTGTCTTTACTCTTCCCCAGACATCAACCCGATATTCATCATGCCTTTGAAGAAGTCTGATTATATGAGCGACATCTGGAAAGATGGCATCTTCGGTGAGTTCCTCGACCGAGTCCGAAAGCTCAACTGACACATGGTCCAGCAAACAAGGTCGTCTTCTGCACCGGTGGAGCGGGCACCATCTGCAGTGCCCAGGTCCGCGCGCTCGTCCACCTCGGGGCTAATGCTTGTATCATTGGTCGCAACGTAGAGAAGACGGAAAGTGCTGCGAAAGAAATGGCTGCTATCCGACCCGGCGCCAAGGTCATCGGCATCGGTGCTGTGGACGTCCGCAAGTTCGAGAGCTTGAAGGAAGCGGCGGAGCGCTGTGTCAAGGAGCTCGGCTCCATTGATTTCGTCATGTATGATCCCCGTTCTCAAGTTTCCAAGCACAAGTCCTGACTTATTCATAGCGCTGGTGCTGCGGGCAACTTCCTCGCCTCCATTGAGCAGCTCTCTGTCAATGCCTTCAAGTCCGTCATGGATATCGACGTTCTGGGATCTTACAACACTCTCAAGGCAACTTTGCCGTATCTGATGGAGTCCGGGAAGAAACATAGAATGGACTCGGAAACTCGTAAGCCACCCCCGTTAATGCTCATTTCATAGCATCGCTGAGACCAGCCAGTTACACCGTACCCTGGAGGCACCGGTGGAAGAATCATTTTCATCAGTGCCACTCTCCACTACCGTGGAAACCCCTTCCAGGCCCATGTCTCCGTTGCCAAGGCCGGCATTGACTCCCTCTCCAATGCCGTGGCCATCGAGTATGGCCCGCGGGGCGTGACCTCGAATATCATCTCTCCAGGTCCCATCGCTCAGACTGAGGTGAGTCTACTATGGCGTAGAATCTTCATGAAAGACATCATCTAACTTGCACAGGGCTTGGAGCGCCTGCTTCCATCCGACGCCAAGGCGGCATACACCAAAGCGCAACCCCTCGGCCGCTTCGGACACGTCCGTGATATCGCTGACGCGACCGTCTACCTCTTCTCTGACGCCGGAAGCTATGTCACCGGTCAAACCCTTGTTGGTAAGTTCTCGGCGACTCACTTCTCTCGTCGAAGGAACGGAGAAGGCTGACATGTTCTAGTTGATGGCGCGAACTGGCGCACGTCGTCCGGCATGGGACCGAGCAACTCATACCCCGAAAACCTCCTGTCCGGACAAGAGATTGCCAACGTGACCGGCAAGAAGAAGTCTAAGCTCTGAGCTAGGAGATGGCACCGATGCCCATGATGGTGATAGTCAATCTCAAGTACGAGATCATAGGTGTTTTCTAGTGGTTGCCTGAATTGTAATTCTTAGGATCTTTAGAGTATTCGGATATTCATTGCTTATTTAAAATGATTTAGAGCTGGTTCAAAGGTCAAAAAGTCGGGATGCTTATGATTTCTTTGTTTGCCCACCTAACTTCGTGAAGCACCGCTACCCCATAGACTAGAAAATGGATCGAGTGGCCCGGAGACCAAATTTCCAAACATGGAATGAAATCAAACACGAGGGCCTTTCTTTTCTACTCTCTAGGATTTTAGCTTGGGTCGGCGGATGGTGAGTAGATCCTCAAAAGCCGCAGAAGCCGACGGCCCATGGATAGCCTTCATGTCGCTTCGTATGGCGCGGAGATTCGTGAATGTCCGAAACTTCATGCAATGCTGGGCTCCGCAGCCTCATCAGCCCCTACCCTTGATTGCTCTAAAACAATAGCCCAGTGGACTCTTCGGGCTGCTTGCGACCCGAGTCGGATTGGGGGTGGAGCACTCGGATGCAGGAAACCTTAACTTTGGCAAGTACATTCCAGTTTCCGAAGGCCGACGCGGAGGAAGTATTTAAAGTGGGCGATTGAGACGGATCCAGGAGCTCTACAATCATCGCTCTGCACTGTCCCTTGCCACCAGCTCCTACTCTCTACGATGGCTTCGTCTACTAAGTCGGCCCCCCAAATCACCGTCTTCCGGGGCTTGCATGATGTAGGCTATACCTGGTCTCCATTTGTGACCAAGCTCGAGGCCCGGTTACGGTTTGGAAATATTGCATACCGCGTCGAGACAGGATCTGTGACCAAAGCCCCGCGACACAAAATACCATACGTGTCCATAAAACATGCAGACGGCCGGACGGAGGTTATGTCGGACTCGACTCTCATTGCTAAAGCATTGGTTGAATCGGGGACTTTGGAGGATCTGAAAGAAAACCTCTCGCCTGCCGAGGAGCTGAACGAGATCAGCTTGAAAGCCTTGTTCGAGGAGAAGCTCTATTTCTACCAGGTGAAACAGCCAAGACATGCAGGAAACGCCCGGGATGATAGTTTCTAATGCCATTTCGATTGTAGTCTCACGAAAGATGGGTGCTGAACTATTACACCATGAGATCCAAGATCTTGGGTTCTCTGTCGTGGCCGCTCCAGGTGATTGTGGGAAACATACTGTACACCAAAATCACGCGCACCCTGACAGGCATGGGAATCCTGAGTTTCAGCCCAGATGAAATTCGCGAGTTCCGTCGGGAAATCTGGGAGACAACGGCAAACCAATTGGTGGCAGCCCGCGCCCAAAGCCGGGGTCGTGAAGGCCCCTTTTGGCTTTGGGGTGGCGACACTCCCACCGAAGCCGACACCGTCCTGTTTGGGTTCATAATTTCTGGTCTGGTGTGCACTGCGTACGTTAATACCCATTGTTTGTCTATTCTTGCGCTAACATGTGAATAGGGGCTTGGTTTCTAGACAGGATATCAAAAGCTATCCTGTTCTTGTTGATTACGCGCGAAGAATCCATGATCATTACTTCCCCGACTACGAACTTTGGGAATAAATGATCATATTCTTCGATCTTTAGAACTGTTAATATTATATGCTCCCTACATAGGCTAATGTAACTTTTCAATCTTGCTGAATTCTTTTATGCGCGATGAAAGGGAGCTGCTTTCGAACGCTTGAGGTTTCAAGCTCTAACAAGTGTAGAATCGATTATTCACAATAGGGATTGTCTGACGCCTTGGGCCCCCAATTTTGAGATCAAAGATGGCCGAAAGGAGTCGAATCATGGTTTCACTTAAAACAATACAATGGCATTTCATTCAAGTCCAAACAAAGGAGTTGAAGACCGTTGGCAGACGAGTCCAGTGAAAGAAAGGTATTCAAATACCCCTGTAAATCCTTCCATAACCTGATTATTCTACTGCTGAAATCTGTTGAGTTGTCTTGCTAACTTTTGATTGAATCTGTCCCACTTCACAAACACCAAGTCCCAATGGCGACCATCCGATCAAAGGGTAAAACCAGATTCCGGGAGCCCTTTCCAAAGGCCCCATCCACCACGCCGGTCAATGCCAAATTCAAGCTCAGGCCTCCCCCTCTGGATCGCAACATCGAGCCTATGGTAGACCTCGAAGATGAGTCTCCAATCACCCCCTTGGATGAAGTCGCAAGAGGGTCCGTCTCTGACAAGCGGGGACTCGAGCTGGAGTTTGAGAGCATCCAGAGGCACCACATAGCAAGGGACAACATGCACGATTTTCTCGTCGATTGCGAACAGTCGATCGTTGACTTGACAGACGTCGGCAGCAAGGTTAACGCAGAGCTCCGGGAGCTGAAGGTGAAATACACAAAGGCACAGCAGGTTGGGGCTGTGAGAGAGGACTATATCACGCAAATGCATCACTTGCATGATGGGCTAAACGACGCATTTCTATTGTCAGAGGTAGAAAGGGATCGACGTGAATACGAGATTTCTTGGGAAATTAAGCGGACGCATGAAAGGGCAGCGCATCTTGAAGATTTACTCGCTTTTATGCTCGACGGTCTAGATGATGTCTTCAGCTGGCACATGAAAGACCGGGACGAAATATTTGAGGCACTGAATGTCATTGAGGAGCACGTCGATGACGAGAACGAACAGCTCTGGTGCCTCTATCTCTTCCTTAAAGACGCTGAAGAATCTGTGTGGAACCTCGATGTGCCCTCCAAAGATGGCATATATGCAGATGAGGTTTATTTAGCAGGAGGCCGAGCTCTTCTTGACCGGGGAGATACGATGGCTCGGATGGCCATGGATTGTTCCCCGGACAGTTTTCAGATAGACGCTAATGGGGATGTCAGCATGGAAAACGCGCCTATATGCCTGGACGAGGAGCACATCGAGGTAGATGCCGATGGAGACGCCATAATGCGAGAAGCACATGTGGAAAGACAAGTCGATACGGACCAGCAACGGCTCCGGATTGGACGTCCCAATGTCCCAGACTTGCCAGAATCGGCCCCATTTTGCTCGAGATCGAAGCCGCGAGGTGAACTCTTAAATTGGGATACGATGTTGTTTCGTTCGCCGGTTACCTCGCCTCTAACCTCGCCTCTCCCTATGGGCGTTTGTGAGATGCTCTTGAGAACACACATCGAAAAACCACCGTCATACTTGCTAGAAAAGCCACCGCCTCCTCCATCGAAACGAATTCGCCTAAATCGACCCTGTTTCCCAGTATGGGGTTCCTGCAAGGAGGAGGAGATTCTTGCTAGGCAACAGCTCAAACAGGGACCGTTTTTAGGGCACGGGGGTCTCAGACGAACCGATCGACCTCCACCTGAGATGCTCGCTATTGTGAATGCCACTTCCAACCCCGAGGCTAACATGAATTGGGAAATTCGTGGTAATCGGGGCCGAACTCTGTCAGTCCGCAATTGGCCCAAGGAGATGATGCCGGGGTCATGGCCCGAGAAACCGGAGGAAGCCGGAGAGGGCTATACCACCATTCATTATAATGAGCTCTGGCATTCGCTGATTGATTGGATGATAAGTGCTTATCAAGAAGTGCTAGCGAAGCCGGAGGAGTATGCGACAACCATCATGGGTATGGGCGTGATGATGTGGCTTGCGTATTATTTGCGTGTTTACGAGGACTGGATGGTGGCCAACGATGTCCCGTTGGCATCGAGTTGCCTGTACAAGATGAAGGTTTCAGAGATACAGCTAGGGGAGAAGGCCTTGTTCGGCGTTAACAGGTGGCTGGACTACGAGCGGCCGTGGACAGGTTGAGACTGATCTTTCGGTCTTGCACTCCGTTTGAGGGAAAGCGCGCGCCCGTCCATGTCGAGTGTGGATCACGATCGCGTGGGCGTACTGTAAATACACCGGCACGCTACAATTGAATTAGAAATGCATGACGACTGGGCGGACGCGTACGGTAAGATTGTCACGAATGGTACCACCGCCCGCGAATCACGTCACGAGATACGCAGCAGCTGGCGTCACCAGCTCCACTTTCGCCCCATATGCGGGCGACAGATCATCTCCACTGCCTCCCCCCTCTAAACTTCTTATTCTAAACTTCATTCTTCAAACTTCAAACTTCAAACTTCAAACTTATCTTACCTCCCCTGTCTTCGACGTCCGCTCTTTATTCCACAATGTATGTTCGCTCCATCCTTCTGGGTGGTGCGGCCGCTCTGGGCGCCAGCGCCATGCTGGTCATCCCTGAGATGGAGCCCCAGGTGGAAGCCGTCGAGGACGGTTTCATGAACATTCACCCCCTGCTCCTCGAAGACACCCGCCATGCCATCGTCGACCTGCCTTGCACTGAGTGCCCCGTCCGCCAGGTTGATGAGGAAGGTGCTGTCAGCTGGGCTGATGGCAAGCCGTCGTCACTGGTACGTCAGGTTGAACCCGTCGAGAGTGCGCTTACTGACCATCAAGATGCTCGACTTCTCCATTGAAGACAACCGCCTGCTGGCCAACGGCCGCCAGATCTTCCCTCCAGTCGCTCCCAGCCCTATCGATGTCATTCAGGAAATCGAAGATGGTGAAGTAGCCGGCCCCATGCCGGTTGGCTACGCCCTCGAGGTCATGCCCTTGCCAACCTCTGACGACCCAACCGCCGCCGACCTTCTCAATGTCCGATTCACAATTCTAGACTTGGAGACTCATCCGGTCCCCGTCGACACCGTCGCCATTACCCTCATCCAGGACCCCGCCGGTCAGTTGTATATCGCCAAAACCGAGATCGACGAGACCGCGTCCCCCACCGACCGTTTGTCCTGGAAGAAGTGCAACGGCAAGCCCAAGTGCCTCCAGAAGCTCCTTATCTCCCGTGTTCGTGGCCTTCTGGCCGCTGCGAAGGAGCGTATTATGGGAATGGGCCCGGGCTCCAAGGCCGGCCGCAAGGGCTGCCACGGAAAGCCCAAGGGCTTGAAGGGTATGCTGGGCATGGGCGGTCACCACAAGCACCATGATGAGGCTGGCCCTGAGGGCATGTCCTTCCACGACTTCGAAGGCCCCAAGGGACATCATCACCATGGCCACTTTGATTCCGAAAGTGCCGACCGTCCCCCCCACCACATGCATCACGGTCACCATCGCGGCGCTTTCGCCCACACCTTCTCTCGCATTGTGCGCTTCATTCTCGTGCCCGCTGTTCTCGGTGTTCTGGCTGGTCTCACCGCCAGCGCCGTCGGCATGCTTTTCGGCCAGGCCGTTGTCTTCCTGTGGCAGCGGTACCGCGGCACCAAGTCCCAGGAGCACATGGCTGCTTGGGAGCAGGGTGAGGCCTGTGAGAAGCAGGGTCTGATGGCCGAGACCGAAGAAGTTCTCCCCGAATACATCGAGGAGTCCTCGCAGACCCGGGAATCTATGGATAAGAACTAGATTGGTTCACTAATGGACCCGTCTCTGATCCTCCTCATTTCTTGAACGCATGGAACAGCAAAAAGTTGCTTTTGAGTCTGACTACGAGACTGATATTGCTTCAGACTTTGTTCACTGCCATGTGTTGTTTTCCTTTTCTTTACTGTAGTCATGTCCAGCTTGTACAGCGATTTTCCTTATAATGAACTTTTCTTCCATAGAAGCAACTCCTTCGTCACCATCTGTAGATTCTAAGCATTTCATTCTCCTTTCAGCAATAACCCATGCTGTTGGAATATCTCGTAGACGACGAACTCGTAACATAGGGCTGATCATCACGTGACATGGAATCAGCATCACTCTCCCCCTCTTATCGATCCGACAACAACACCCATCCCCACGTTCTCCGAGCTGCACGTTCAAAGCTCTACCAACGATGATTGGGGCTGTACAATGACCCTGAAGCTTTCTACTGAACAGATATCGGGTTAATCAACACTCTTTCCGCCCGCATCGGCTGGCCGTGCTTGCGTCTCTAGCTCCGCTCCCGTCCTCCACCGGACCTCCGTACCTGTTGAACGTCGAGTCCGACTCAGACCGGCATCTGCCCACTACCATGTCGTGGTCCTCCTTTGTGCAGAAGGCTCAATCACTGATTGACCCTGCCAACTTCAATATCCCTTCCCTCTCCTCCGACAACCACAATCCCTCCAAAGCCTCCCTCTTCCGCCAGCAATTTCGCCTGCCCGATTCTCAGAATCCCCTGCAGGAGATCACTGCCGACCTCGTCCTCCCTCTACCAAACACTGCCAGCTCTGGAGAAGGTCCCCGCAAGGTTAACCGGCCAGGTAATCGGTATACTGGGCGTCTGCACCTCAGTGAGCGGTTTATCTGCTTCTCCACACAGCCAACGAGCTTCCTACCCTCCTCCACCCTCAGTGCGTCGACCAATTTTACCGGACAAACGCACGGCACTGGCCCTTCCGGCAATGGCTTCACGCTGCCCTTGTCATGTATTCGCCGCGTCGAACGACTTCACAGCGCCAGCCATGTTTTCTCCCTGGCATTGACAACATGGAATGGGTTGTTGAACAAACAGCAGGAACCCAACTTTGTGCCTCAGCGCCTAATTCTACAGCTTGTCGGTAGCAGACAAGCTTGCGAGCGATTCTGCGATTGCCTCAAGAAAGGCCTGAGGGAAGGCATGAAGGAAGTTGACAATTTGCGGTCTGTCGTTTCGGATTGCTACTCAGAGTATTTGCTTTCGGGTGCGCGGGGGAAGCCACTGGAGGAGCAGGGGGAGAATGCTCGTCCGCCCCCAGATGCAGGGCTGGGCATGCTCTTCCGTTATCCTGGCGATGCGCGCAAGCTCCGGGACCGTAGCAAAATGCGGCTTTGGGGCGAGTATTTCCGAGGTACGCTCATGAAATAGCTATTGCCTTGTTTTCTTTCAGCTAATTTGTTCTCAGAAAACGGCCGCAATGCCACGCTTGTCCGGCAACCCACATTTCATAAGCTGATCAGAGTTGGTTTGCCGAATCGATTGCGTGGAGAGATCTGGGAACTTTCATCCGGTTCTTTTTTCCTTCGCCTCCGCTCACCCAAGCTATACCAGGAGACATTAGCCCAGTTCCAGGGCCAGGAATCCCTTGCTATTGATGAGATTGAAAAAGATCTGAACCGCAGTCTACCAGAGTATCCGGGATTCCAGAGCGAGGAGGGTATTGGTCGCTTGCGTCGCGTTCTCACAGCATACAGCTGGACCAATGCCGAAATTGGATATTGTCAAGCCATGAATATCGTGGTCGCAGCATTGTTAATGTTTGTCACAACGGCTCTTCCTGAAACATCAACCAAGTACTGACTCGAAACAGATATACGTCCGAATCTCAGGCATTTTTCCTACTCTCCATGCTCTGTGATCGTCTCCTTCCCGGATACTACTCTACCACCATGTATGGTACTCTTCTCGACCAAAAAGTGTTTGAATCTCTCGTGGAAAAGACCATGCCAGTTCTTTGGGAACACCTCGCCAAGTCCGATGTACAGCTTTCCGTCGTTTCTCTTCCGTGGTTCCTCTCCCTTTATATCAACTCCATGCCTCTCGTCTTTGCATTCCGTGTTTTGGACGTTTTCTTCTTGGAAGGCCCCAAGGTGCTGTTCCAGGTTGGTCTGGCGATTCTTCGGGTCAACGGCGAGGAGCTTTTGGATATTCAGGATGATGGATCTTTCATCTCTGTTCTGAAGTCTTACTTCTCCCGTCTGGATGAATCCGCGCATCCCAGATCGGAGAATCCGAAGTTGCGGGCCATCACACGATTCCAAGAATTGATGGTTGTGGCTTTCAAGGAATTTTCTGGAATCACACACAGCACCATTGTCGAACAGCGCGAGAAGCACAAGGACGCTGTTTTGGAGAGTATTGAAAGCTTCGCTAAGCGTACTTCCATTCGCAACCTTGGCCCCGAGAGTAAGCGTCTAAGTGTCGACGACCTCGGCACCATCTATGATCGCTTCTACGATACCTTGTATCAATGGCAGCAGCACCAGAGACTCGTCGAGGAAGAAAGAAAGCGACAGGAAAAGAAGAAATCCGAGCGTCTCTCCACCCTTGGGCCTCCTGCAAATGCGGAGATGGGCCGTGTTGGCCTCGGACCTAGTCCCACTCACATGGACTACGATGCCTTCAGGGAATTCTTGGCTGCTACCTCAAAATGGGCTGTCTCGGACACGCCCGCCGGATCTCGGAAAGATTCTCAGGGCTACAGCAGTCTCAGGGGGCCCAACAAGTCACTGCTTTGGGCCAACCGTCGACAACCAGCAGACCACGAGTTTATGCAGCGCCTGTACCGCAAGTGGTCTACTGACCCCGAGGAAGGCTTGAATTTGCAGAACGTTGTCAACGGTCTGGCTCGTCTCAAGGGATCACCGGACATCATGAATAACATCAACTATTTCTTCGACCTGTATGATGACAGTGGCAATGGCCAAGTTGACCGAGAGGGGATTCTCAAAATTTCCGAGGCACTACTTTTCCTATCACGCCGTGGGTTCGAGGGCACTATCACTGCTACTCAGTCCCTAGAAGATCTGAACGGCATTAGTGACCGCGAGCATGCCGAGCAAAACAGACTTACCGTTGACGAGAGGTTTTTGGGTAGTGTCAGCGCGTTCATTCGTCGCTGCTTCGAATACGCCGACCCCAGCCACCCTGAGAACCAGAAGGCCGCCAAACAGGATGGCGCTACGGAAGTCACAGAAAAGCTTGACTCTTTCGCCATCGGCGACGATGAAGAAGACTTGATCGACGTTGACGACAACAAGGAAAATAAATCCTCTCCTCCAGAGGCCTCTCAACCAGCAGCATCCACCGAGGCCGCTCGGCACCGGTCAACATCCGAATCGGCCAACCCGGCCCTCGACCCTAACAACCCTCTTCACATTACCCTCCCAACTTTCCGAATGGTCGTCCTAGCGGACGAGCTCCTCGAACAATTCTTCGAGTCCTACTTCCCTCAGTCCTTCCACCTGTCCGACTACCCACATCCAGCCGCGCTCGCCGCATCCTCATCCCTCTCCTCTAACCTCACAACCTTCTCAAATATCGGGAGCGCCAAACCTTCCAACGTCACCGCAGCCGGAGCCGTATCCGTCGCCGGAGCTTCCGGAGGCATCGTCCCACCCGGCAAAGGTCTCCGCGGAGTCCTGGACAACATCGTCACAGACGGTATCCGCATGGCAGCCGAAGTCAAGAAGCGCATGGACGAAGCCCAGCGCGACCTTGAACGCAACGCTCTCGGCCGTGAAGAGGATGACGAAGAGGACGACGAAGATGACTTCCGCCGTGGCTCCGCTGCCGCCATGGCCGGTGGTATCTCCAGCTGGGGCGCAGGCGCATACGGTGCGGACCCCCAACGCGGCGGCGTGCGCGATGCCGACCGCGATCTCCTCGAGGGTGCAGAGGTTGTCAGCGTCCGCGGTAAAGACGAGGCGTCTTCTCTTCTTGATGTAAAGGAAGGAGCTGACAAGCCTGACACTGGAGGGAACGGGAATGACATATCAGCGCATGATGCCGAGGTTGTCAGCAAGGTTGTTGAATTTGAATCATGATGATATCCTCTCCTTTCTGTTTTGCTTGGGTTCGGGGAGAAATTCATTTCATTCTCTGTCTGTTATGCGTTCTTTTGGTCCTGAGCTATGTGAAATTATACACTTGCGTTGGTGCATCCGGTCCCGCATTGAGGTACTAGGTTAGATAGATACCTTTATAAAGCTCCAAGGCTGCATTTATTATTTTCTTGATCATGAATTGTCCGTTGTAAACGGCAGACCTGTGAATTGCTTGTTCGAGTTCGTTTTGCTTTGTTAGGCTTAGCGCCCTAATACAGTGGCACCACACAAGTCTCCAACCCCCCTACACACCGCCCTTTCCAATCTAATATACCGCCTACCCTACCTGGAATGATAGGAATCCTACAAAGAGCCACGCTCATCGTGTTGCATAAGATTTTTGGATTCTTACGACCATATCATCTTTTGGAACATTTTTTGGAACATCTTGCGGAACATTTTCTTGGCCTTATTTCAGAGCCAAATAGTTGGTTTAACAAGTATTAGTGATGGTAGCCAAGTTTGGACCAGTAGAAAATGCGGCAGAATGAAAGACGGGTCTGTAGGGGGTCGGAGACTTGTGTGGTGCCACTGTACGCCGTCACTAACCTCCCCCTCTCTGACAGCCCGACATAACTTTGGACGAAGTATATCGAGTTCGCAAATAGGAAGAGAAGCTTATAGATAGGGCAAATTGTAAGTTGTTTTCTCTACTGGCTGTTATAATAATGAGGCTTACACTCAACAGATGTCCATACATGGGCTGCTATTTCCCCTGTGCAACCGAGGATAGAATTGAGGGTCTTCGGGCAAGTCCGGGCAAATCACCAATAACACAAGTACGCCCTGAAATTTCGCAGCATAGTGGATCATTTTTAACTTGCCTTAACTTGCCGAGATGCGGCTAACAATCGCTTCAAGTACGAGCTAATAAAGCGTCCATAACGGTGCGGCTCGGGGGTAGTGAATTACGTTTAGACTAGAAATGTCGCCCATGGTGTATTTTTGTTCTAGCGGTATTTTGCCTAAGCGACATCTCCGTACTCCGGAGCAGTGGGGGCTTCTCTCTAGGGGTCAGAGTCTTCTTTTCCTACTACCTTCGTGCTCGTTTCGCTACGTCTCTGGATCATGTCCTATAGCCACCTTGATACCCCATGGGTGGAAAATCCCCGGGAATCTGCAGAGAACGCTCTCCATGACGAACATGGTACCAGGCTCTATGAGAACGATACTGAGGACCTTCTGTTCTCAATAATTCATCTCAATGACCTCCCCAGACTGAAGCAATATCTTTCTGTCTATTCTCCGCGCCTGGATATTGAACATAAAGTATTTAATGACCCGCTCTCTATCGTCGCGTCGCAGGGACGCACTGATGTTCTCCGTGTTCTCGTGGACTACTACAAGACCGACTCGACACAAGTGCCGCTCCATCAGCGAAAGTTCTCATTGTTGACTGCGGCATGCGGGGAGACCCAGCTCGAGACAGCGCGATTTATTCTGGACAATCAGCCTGCACTCTATTCAACCCATATTGCCCAATTGTACCGTGATGAAGCGCTGCTGGCGACTGCTAGAGCTCTGAGTTCTTTGCCCCCCTACCGTGCCAATCATGAGACGCCAGGGGATTCTGATCACTGGATAAGCAACCGTGTCGCCTGTGGCGAAGAATTAATATGCTTACTCCTCGATGGCGGTGCGTCCGCCCAGGCGGCTGAAATCCCCAGGACGCACGTGGAATGGGCGACTGTGCTAGTCTCTGGAGGGTCTGCAATCCGACATGATGACTGCGACAACCAACCACTGCAGTCTTTTGGTACAGTTCTTGGTCTAGCCTCCTCTCGAGTCGGCTCCGCATTGGTGAAACGACTCATTGACCAAGGCGCCAATGTACACGCCAAGGAACAGTACTATTACGATCCTTCATCCGCATTTTGGCGGATAGAACTTCCGTCGGACGTCACTGCACTTCACATTAGCAGTATGTATTGGAATACGGAGGTCATCCAGACGCTTCTTGACTATAGTGGAAGAAGTAATATTGAAGCACTATCATGCCGCGACAGTAATGGGCGTCTACCTCTTCACTGGGCAGCTGCGGGCCCAGGCTCACATGAATGCTGGCTTCCTGACGAGAAAATCAACAATCGGATCATTGTTGCCCTCAAACTACTCTGCTCTAGTAGCGATATCAATGCTCGGGACAACAGGGGCGAGACTCCTTTACATCACGCTGTAAAAGGCCATGCCGGTTGTGGTCAGAGCATACACTTTGATAGTACGCTGAAGTTCTTTCTGGAGAATGGGGCGCATGCAGATTTAGTTGACGGCAATGATCAAACCGTGCTACATAAGCTAGCTGCCCGCTGCCTGGATGGTGATCCAATCGACACCTCTCTGATGGATAGTCTTCTTTCACACGGTGCCAAAATGTTGATCAACCAACAAGACATAGACGGAAATACAGCGTTGCATCTTATGG
The DNA here is from genome assembly GCF_028974065.1 of Penicillium cinerascens. Taxonomy (NCBI): domain Eukaryota; kingdom Fungi; phylum Ascomycota; class Eurotiomycetes; order Eurotiales; family Aspergillaceae; genus Penicillium; species Penicillium cinerascens. The sequence goes on along the minus strand of NW_026695298.1, from coordinate 4,342,898 downwards.
CCAGGAATCTACGCCAAACCCAGGCAACCCGATTTCTGATTTCTCAAGGCGCGAATGTGTCTCTCGTCAATGGCAAAGGCAATACAGCCTTCCATGAATGTTTGACAATGGGAACGATCCTGCAAAGGCAGACGAGTAACGGAAGTGTGAAAGCCACATACGCGGACATGAGAAGAGCGCTGGATGAAATGATTGCTATTTTGCTACAGGTAGGGGACGATGCTATGATGGATCAGACCAATCTAGCGGGTGAGACGCCGAGACAGCTGCAGTCTAAGAAACTGGCCCAGTGGCAGGAAATGGAGTTACGTGAGATCGCGAGAAACAGTTAATCCATCACATATTATTTCTATAACGGAAAAATCTCGAGTGAACCTATTGATGACGATACATAATATAGAAGATTCGGAAACCGAGACTATCTTTGTAGTAAAGCAACTGAACATCTCTGTAGTAAGTCGCGTGATAAGCCCTAACAGCCGAGATGTACCCAGCCGCTGAAGCTCAAAAACATTTAAATGTATCCATGGGATAATAATATTTACTCTTCAGAGTGATGGCTTGTAAATTATTGGACATGTCAGTTGTCGACCTTGCTCGGCATTTGTCCTTCCCATTGAGACTTAGCAGCAGCGAAGAGCTTGTCATTGATCAACATGTCCCAGCCAAGGAGAGCCAGCCCTTTGCCAACAATAACGGCCTCCTGGTGAGCTTCATCAGTACCAGCACAGGCAGTAAAGGAAGGATGATGTGGGTAGGAGCCCTCAGGTGTTGGAATGGCAAACGTAGAGTGAAGTGTGGGAACAGCATAGCTGACGTTTCCTGCAATTGTATCAATACAAACTTCTGCAACATAGGGGATTTCCCAGGTGGATTGTCACTTACCAACATCGGAGGAACCGGTTAAGACCTTATCGTACTTTTTAATGATGGTTTTACCATATCCTTCCATGTGGGTGGTATATCGCTCGCAAAGAGTGTCGTTCAGGACAATGTCGGTATAAAGTCCCTCTCTGTTGGAATAGCACTTATTAGCATGCATTACTTAGATGTCACGCAGCAAGACTAACTCTGCAATCTTCAATGTGCAGCCGCTGGTGGTAGCAGCACCTTCCATACACCGACGAACTCTCGCCATAAGCTTGTTGATCCCATCCAAAGTAGGACTCCGGACCTGCCAATAAGACTTCGTGTATGCGGGAATGATGTTGGCAACCTTAGGCACATCCAAAAATGCACCGTGTACTCGTTCATCGGGGAGGATATGCTGTCTCAAGGTGGAGACTGCGTTGTATGCGGTCACCAGAGCATCCAGCGCATTAACACCCTCCCATGGGTTTCCTCCGGCATGTGCGTTATTTCCAAAGTACTCCACCCAAAGCTCCTTGCGGGCATTCATGAGGACGCCAGCTACACCGTCGGCAGGAATTCCAACCATCTTCTTCGGTCCTCCGTGACTAATGACGTTTAGCTTGGTCCAGATGCGCCGAAATCATCGAGAAAGGAATATGTACGCCATCAGGGAAACATCAACCTGCTTGTAAGCTCCAGTGTCAAGCAATTTGGCCTTGCCTCCCCCATTTTCCTCCGCGGGTGTGCCGAGCAACTGAATGCGACCGCCAATTCCAAACTCCTTCTGCAGATGGCTCAAAGCCAAAAATGCCGCAATGCTGCTGGTAGCAATCAGATTATGTCCACAGGCATGTCCAATGTCAGGCAACGCGTCGTATTCGGCATTAAAATTGACCATGCGGCCTTCCGTGCCACTAATGCATTCGAAGCTGGTCTCAACACCGTAGGCATGTCGTGTTACGGCGAATCCTTGGCTTTCCAGGAAGTCGCAGATGTTATTGTGAGCTTGGTGCTCTTCGTACGCAAGTTCGGGGTTGGACCAGATCTGCACTCATGATTGTTAGCAATCGCATTGGCTATGACTTTTGTCGAGTGGAATGAAATCTCACAGCATGGTTCAATTCGCGGAGTTGCTCAGCAACCTTATCCAGGGCAGTGTCGATTGAACTTCTAACTTGCGTGTTTGACATTGTAAGGGTTTGGACTCGAGTCATCTTGATAAATATTCTGAAAAGCTTGGCTATTGATCAAGTCCTATCAGTACCTAAAGCAGATAACTTGACAAAAAAATTTGTTGGATGGCATTATGTCCCCCACGCGACTTGTGGGTTCTTATATCTGGATGTGACCGTGCACTACCCTCTCCTGGTCCCAACTGCGATCGGAAGACACGGCAACCATAGCACGAGGCCATCAACATGAGTCCGCATAAACAATTATGCCTCCAGGACATGAACTGCTGCTTTTCAAACGCTTCCCGGATAACCAAATCCTCAGTCAGGTCGAAGTTAGATCCTGAATTTACTAATTCATAACCTCTATATATGTTTGTATCGTTATCCTTGTTCATCCGGGGGGAGCATAAGATAACGAGCACCAATGCGGGGGCGGCGATTAACTTTCATAGTTGCCGACGTTACGCTAGAAATCAAAACACTAACCAATCGCCTATAAAATGATTGCCGACCCAAGCACCCTGATCGTGTCTTTTGCCGAGTTGACGCTTCCCCTCTATCGGTACAAATCACAATTCCCGTACGGATTTCCCGAATCCCCTACGGGGATTGCTCACGGCAGTTAGTTAAACTTTGAAGAACCATTGTATAAAAGATCTGCCCTTGTCTTTGGCATGGCCCTCTGATCCCGTTGAGAATCTTGGAAACAATACTATACTATATTAAATTTTATCTCTGGACTTTGAATCATCCCAATTATGCAGCTACCGCAATCAGACTCCCCTCCATATAACGAAAAGGAGCCATATGTCGCAAAGGAAACGACTCAAGATGCTGGTATTGGAGACTTTCTCGAGTATCAGGCATCTCCTGAAGAGGAACGCCAACTGCTTCGGAAACTAGATCTATTGTAAGCATGCAAAGGTTCTTGGGCAATGTCATTTTGTGAATATAACAAGACGAATGCTGATTCCTATTTCATAGCATGATCCCAATTATGGGATTTTGCTATATGCTTCAATACATGGATAAACTGGCTATAAGTCAAGCGACTCTCTTGAACATGCGAGCCGACCTTGTTAGTCTACCTCGCATGGATCTAATGTAATTTTTATTACTTGTTGTGAAATGCTAATATTTTGAAAAAGGATCTTGTTGGCTCACAATATACATGGTGCTCCGCCATATTTTACTTCGGGTATCTAGCCTGGAGCTGGCCTACATCTTATTTGATTGTTCGTCTTCCGCTAGGAAAATACTTGGCAGTATCTGTGTAGGTCCCTCTATCACTTCAAGTACCTGGAATTATTTTCTTAATGAAACTAACTGAATAGGTTTTTGTGGGGTGGTATTCTGATGTGCCACGCAGCTTGCGAGAGCTTTGCTGGGTTGATCACTGCACGATTTTTCCTCGGAGTTGCTGAGGCTGCCGTCGCACCAGGCTTCGGATTGATTACTGGAATGTTCTATAAGCGCGAGGAGCAGCCAGCACGGTATTTACTTCATGTTTTAACCCAAAACCTACAATTGGAGCTAACATGGATAATTCTTTTTAGTCAAGCTGCATGGTTCATCGGCAACTGCGTCGCCAACATAATCGGTGGTGTCATTGCATATGGAATTGGACATGCTTCCTCAAGTCTGCAAAGCTGGCGTCTCTTGTTTCTCGCACTGGGAGCCATAACCTCCGGATATTCCGTGCTCTTATTTTTCGTACTCCCTGATTCACCCGCTACAGCTTCTTTCCTTACACCTACGGAGCGAACAATTGCAGTGCAGAGAACTCTGACAAACAAGACCGGCGCGGCTAACGCCAGCGAATTTGATTGGAGCCAGGTTTTGGACACAGTAAAGGACCCGCAAGCATGGCTTATGGTATTCTACACATTTTGCGTGAATCTTGCCAATGGTGGACTTACTAGCGTGGGTGGATACTATGTCTTATGTCTTTATCAAGTGAACTAATTATATGCTAACAAGGTCTACAGTTCGGTGCCATCATTGTTGAAGGATTTGGCTTCCCTGCTTTCAAATCGTTGCTGATTCAGATGCCAATTGGCCTTTCTCAACTCGTTTTCCTCATAATTACTGCGGCTATGGCAACATACATCCCAAATTCTCGCATCCCGGGAATGATACTCAACGTCATAGTTGCCGTCATTGGTGTCGTTATGATATACACACTCGATGATGCCCACAAGGTTTCAAAGATGGTTGGTTTGTGCTTTGTCGCGGCTTTTGCTGCCAACATTCCACTCATGCTGAGTATCGTCAGCTCAAATGTGGCTGGTGTTACGAAGAGAAGTACAATCAGTGTTGCGGTGTTTGCTGCGTATTGCGTAGGCAATATTGTGGGACCACAATTCTTTTTAGCTTCTCAGGATCCTGTTTATGAGGTACGTACTCCTACCTGATTCACGTTTAATGACCAAATTTTTAACAGTTGATTAGAGTGGCATCGAGGCGTCCCTATGCGGACTTGTGTTGGGTGTTTTCTTCCTTGGCTTACTTATCACATTCTACATTTGGGAGAACAAACGGCGAGACTCTAAGCAGGGTCGGGTGGTGGAGAATTCCGACCTGCTCGATCTTGTTGCAGAACAAGCCAACAAGACCGATCGGCAGATTCCTAGCTTCCGCTATGTTATTTAAGCAGCTTTATTAGTTCCTCTTGGGGAGTGTAAAATCATTCTCTGGCTACAATACCATTGCCATAATACATAGGAGGTTAGATGCCCATTTACTACGTGTGCTCAGATAAAGGTGCTCAGTCCTTGACAGCTATCAGTTGATCTTTTATAACACGATATCAATTTTTTCTCTCCAGCAACTGAGAAACGCCCCGCATCGTGTGGGATTCACCAGGATACCAGCCATTTGTTCCAAGGAAATTGATATCCTGTCACGTCACAGTGAGGGGTGAGGGGCCCGGTGCTCAATTTCGTGAATCCCGATTCAATCGTTTCCAAAGCCAACAACACTATTCCCCTACCCCCAAATACATCCTAATACTTTGCATGATTTGAGCAAAAAGTAGCCAATCTTTTTCATTGAAAGCGAAGTAGCCTACAACCGCGAAAAAATAAACGTTGAAGAGAAGAGAGACAACTTGAGGAGAGTGGTTAAGGAGAATGGTGATCAACCATTCAATAACGTCCTGTTGACTCACTGTTGGTTACTATTGTTCTCCTTTCATGAAGATCACCGGCAAAAACGAGCTGCTGATCAATTGTTTTCGCCATTTCCGCTCAACTCTTGAATTTTCGCTGAGTTCAGCTTCGTACACCTACACCCCCGCCCCGGAGCCGACCAAGCAGTCGGTCTAGCGCGTTTAGCCCAAAACCCCCAAAAACAAGCATTCAAGAAACATCTACCGGGAGGATGGCACCTCGTATTCTATGCTGTAGAAACATAGTCTTTGGAAAATAGAGCCGTACACGGCCTCGGCCAGAATCTGATTGAGTTCAAAATGCATAGATTGCAATAGGTTGACTAAATAATAAATGTCGTTAGAGTCGTGAGATGGCACGGTCACAATTTTATGTACAAGCATGTCATCAAAACAGCGCTCTGCATCAGAAGGGAAAATGCATGCCAATACGCGTCAATGCCTTGCGTCCAAGTCCGAACATGAAGAAGGGGTTGGAAAATAAGATGTGGTAGGGCGAAGAGTTGGTATGGGAGAAAAAGAGAAGTAAACAAGTATCTCGAATTAATAGACAAGTGGAAAGGCCGATGGGAAGTGAAGGCGCAGGATATAAGGTTTGATTAGTCCTTCTGTCCCTCGTTCTCAACCAACTCCAAGACGATCTGGCTGCGCTCGTACTCGGGGTGCTGCATGCAGATCTTGACTGTGTGTGCAGCGTCACTACAAGAGGTGCCATTGGAGCCGGGGAAGCCACTCATATTGGAAGATGGAGTAGCCTGACCGAATGATCCAGGCAATTTGCTGCCATCATCCAAACAGACAACGCCGTGGCCGGGGATGACTTGTCTGAGGCGACCGTTCATAGCGTTACGAACCTCGACGAAGTCGTCATTGAAGAGGATGAGGAATTTGCCATACAGACACGCAGTGTGTGCACTGCCGACGAACTCCATGACCACGCTGCGAGAGACGTCGCCGTGCTTGTTGACGTACACAGCACATTCCTGGTACGCGACTATGAACTCGCTGTCGCTGAGACGGAACATGCCGAGCGGCCGGAGGCCTTGAATGCGGTGGGAGATGCTATACAGGGTATCGTGGGCTTCTTGGGATTCGGAACGGAAGTCGGGGACGGACCAGGACTGCTTTTTGTCCAGGGTGAGGACTTCGATGCCACGTTGGGTGGAGATAGCCAGGGAGGAGTGGAACATGTTGATGCCGTAGCTTTCGGCAGGGATGTAAAACTCGTCGTATTCGCGGAAGAACTCGGTTTGAGAGCGGCGAGATTGGAAGAGGCGTGTCTTGCTGGATGAGGATTTTTGAAGGATGGGCTCGAGGACCTTGAATGTGGAGGAAAGACCGTCTCGTTTCTTGTACAAGACCAGGTACCGGTCTTTCATGCGTCCTGCGGCAAAGAAGCCCACTTCGCGGTTGCCGGATAGCTTCTGAGGAGCTCGGCGGGCGGAATCTTGCGATTGGGCTACCCCACTAGCAGGACATACCACGTCGAGATGGTAGGCAATCAAGGAGCGGTCGGCAATAAGCAAGAATAGATTGAATTCTTCAAACACGGCGACCTGTGTTACCCGCATTATAGGGATGGCCTGGACAAGTTAGTGATAATCTGAAATCAAGTTGAGCAACCACAAGCACTTACCCGATACCAACCGCGCGGGTTACTAAGATCAGACATGTAAACGCCGTAATCCGTTCCGATTGCGCACATCATTCGACCCGGAGGCTGCTGGAATACCGTAGCACAGTTCACACCAGTCTTACAGACAGGCGGAGGTCGAGGCCCGGAATCTGCATACTTTTTCTCCACTTCCTTGATAGCACGATTCAGCGGGGTTCCCTTGATGGTCACGCTCTTCGAACCAGCCGTGTGGTCGGAATAAGCAAATGCAGTATCTGCAAGAACACGCAGACGGAAAGGCTCGGCATTCTGTGAGAATAGAGCTGCAGCGTGTTTGGTCTTTGCCTCAATAATCTTCTCGCACCATTCCTTACGGCTCTGCGCAGAGGCGGCGTACAAAGTGTATGTGCCGTTCTTGCCAAGATGCTTTATCTTGAAGGGATAAAGGATCTTGTCATCTTTGGGGTCCAGAACTGCGGTAGGGCCATTCGTGGGAGCGCCACTATGCGTCAGGGGACTCATGCTACCTTGGGCCTGAGTCACTGTTGATACCCCACGAACAGATGACTTCACAACGGGATCGTCGCGGGTGCTTTCCAACGCCAGCAGATCCATCGGAATGGGCAACTTCGAGACATCATACCGTTCGTACTTGGCCGTGCGCGATGGGTCACGGGTGGTAAATGACTTGGCAAGAACGAAATAGTGGTCAAATAGGATAGCATGGGTGTCGACGAGGAATCGAGTCCGTGTTCCTGGGCGCTGAAGATCACCTCGGAAGATGACTTCACGGCCCAGGTGCTCGAGGTTGAGCTCAACTTCCTTCTTCATTTCTGGTCGCAGCTGTAGCTTGGCCGAGAGCTCCATCAAGTCGGCTTTCTTGTTCATCTCGCCAACTTTGTTGTCACATTCCAATGCGACAATCTTGATTTCATCGATGGCTTGGGCCAAATTGGTCTTTTCTTCGGAGTCTTTGGGCATGTTCTTATGGACGGTAGCTAACAGCAGAGTGTATCGCTGGATTCGCGTGATCGGGGATTTCAGATAAGTGTCCCAACTTAATCGATGGGACAACTTGTGATCGCGCGCGGAGTTCAAGAATGCTTTAAAATGCACGTTGCGCTCGGACTCCTTGCGGACATAATAGTTGGCAGCGGGAAAGTGTGCAGCGTAGTCGATATAGACGCTCTTTGCTTTGCGGATCCACTCTCGGAAAATATCGCTGAAGCCAGCAATGAACGGACCTTGCTCCTTCTGGCGGTATTTGAGCTGCGCCAGGAGGAAGTCCTCGTTGACCCGTTTGACCGCATCGACTTTGCCAAAGACATCAGACAGGAATTTGGTTAGTCGCTTGGCTGGGATGATGGGAGGATTCATGGCAGCAAGCTGGTCACGGTAGAGTTCCCGTAAGACGTCCAGTTGTCCAATATAGGCATCTTCCGTGGTCACAATCTCATGCAAATTATTCTGCCGATCGACCTCCTTCTTTGGATGGGACTCCCACACTTCTTTTGGCACGTTGTAGAAAGTCACCCAATCCTCCATCTTCTTCTGTGGTGCCATCATCTGCGCCTTCAGATTCACCTTCTTCAGGGTTCTCATGCAGTGATAAGAATAGCACCGGCAATAGGAATCGGTGTCCTGAATGTGCAGCTCCTCCTCGTGGAGATTCGACGAGTAGCACCCAGTACCAGTGATCTGAAAGAGGACACCCGAAAGTGTTCCATTGCCTAATCTGACCCACTCCTCTTCCTTAACAAGTGCTTCCTCCTGGAACATACTGTTGACAACACGAGCAGCGAGGGTTTCGGCTTCGGTAGTGTTCATAGTTGGAACCTTATGTGTGAACAGCGCCACAATCGCATCAACAATAGCGGACATCCTGAGATCGGTTTCATCCTCGCTCAAGTCTCGAATCCAAGCCAGAATGGAGCTAAGAGCCCACGGTTCAGTACACTTCTTGAACTGGTCCGACGATAGTTTCGCGGGATTGAACTTCTTGCGGCGCCCTGCGGGAATCGTGGGCAGATCCAGAGCCATCGAAGCGGCCGCTTCGGCTGGATCAATTTTGGGAAGTTCCTTCTGCTTAAGCTGCCACAGAAACTCCTGTTCCTGCTTGTTCCTCAGGCGGTCCGCTTCGGTCTTGGATCTGATAGGTGGATCAGTACGAGGTCCCATGGGCGTCGACAGGGACGACGACCGCGGGACCTGAGAGGGACTGAGTAATGTGTCTCCGTATGAGTCCGCAGACGCTGGTAAGGAGGGTTGTCTATACTGATCATGGCCCTGCGATTCGTCCTGCTCCGGATGTCTATACGTGCCGGCGGGCATCAAATGTGTGAAAAGCTCTTGGTTCGCGGGCTCAACGGGCGCTGGGGGCAACGGGCGCATGCCTGGATGGAAGAAAAGATCTTCATGCGCGGCCCGGTGTGGGCTTTCGTCGTCGGACCGATCTCCGTCCAGATGATGTTCATATGGGCTGTCTCCATCTTCACCATAGTCGAAGCTCATCCGCCGATCATAATTCCCTGGTGCCGAGAATCCGCCGGTGCCACCAGCGTCCACCCGCGCATCAGGTGGCAGGCGATGAAAGCGACTGGCGTATTCGTACGCAATGGCAGGATGCTCGTATTCGTCCGGGTAATCACCTCGTTCATCGGGGGAAATATCGGAACTTCTGAAAGAGCCATGAGCCTTCGAAAAACCGCCCCCCGTGGCTTGATCTGAGTACTCTTCACAATTCGGCTGGTCACCATAATGGAGATTTCCTTGATAGCCTCCTTCGTAAAGAGCCAGATCGTGCCCCACAAAGTCACCGTCCTCTTGAGGATTTGAGTTCGGCGAAAGGCCTCTCGGAGAGGGGCCTCTTGGCGACACGCGAGACCCCTGAGAGCGAGTGCTACGGATAGATGCGTTAGTTTCTCGCCGAGGGCGGCCATGTTGTTGAAGACGCTCTCGGTCTTGGTGAGCTCTATCCTCCTCTTCCGCCATACGCAACATGGCAAGCCCAGCCTCGGCTTCCGCCTCGCTATCGTCACTATAGGCGTCATAGTTGACATATTGACCAGTCCCAGTGGCCATGTTGCCGTTGGTATGAGTGTGTTGTTCGTCTGGTGACAGAAGCAAATTTGAAGCAGAGCCGCTATGAGATGCCCTGGAGCTGTGACGTCGTGCAGTAAATGAAGCTTGCGTATCCATTACCGCTGACTCAATTTCTTTAATCAACTCGTCATTTTCATAGGAATCATTGAGGCCGGGAGATGGAGACGGCCCAGTAACATCGGGCGTGTCATCAACGGGTGGTCCAGGTAAAGGTCGTGCCTGTGGATGTCGAGTCAATGTGTCCGTTCGTCTCGGAGGTAGAACAGGTAAGTCTTGCTGCACTGGGGGAGTGGGAAGAGACCGCCGAGATGACGAATGAGACACACTTGGCCGATTTCCGTAAAGCCCGTTTCCCTGCGACTGATGTACTGGTGGCGCAGGAGGCCGGTCGTCAAAGTCAGGGTTTATTGGCGGAATCGTGACAGAGGGGTATGGCGAGTCGGTCCCAAAACCATGAGACGCGGGGAAGTATGGCCGCGTGGCAGATTGGGGCATATAGGCACTAGACGGTGAATTCGAGGTCACGTATCCAGTTGTTGACGGGGAGGGAGTCGGCCGATACGTGGAAGCGGTGCTCCCAGTCCGCTGACTCAAAGTGGCTGGCGATGATCCGTACGAACGTCCTCCGTAAGGATGATCGGGTCCGCGAGGCGGAGGCACTGGTGGTTGCTGTGATGATAAGCCGTACGACGGAGTCGGAGGTGTCTGGCTGTATGGCGATGCGTCGCTTGGCCGTCGTGGCAAAGTTGGAGACGCAAGGCTAGCGACTGCAGAAGGCTGGTACGCCGCCGGATTATAGGGCTGATGAGCTGACACGGGACTCACGTACGGGGCGTTATAATTCGAGGGATTGTAGCTCAGGTTTGGCTGTGTCTGCGATTGCGGCAGGCCGTACTGCTGGGGATTGTATATGCGTTGCGTCGGGATCGCGGACGGGTTCTGGTACGGGTAACCGGCCGAGCCTGTGCTGTGCGACGCAGCACGAGTGGGCGACATAGCTGCCGCGTGTGAGAATCCAGCACCTCTATCGTCATCATATTCCCCTTGGGCAGCACCGTAGCCCCCTTGTCCAACATTGCCCGTATATCCACCGCTGCTTGCCGGATACCGCGCGTTTGTATCGGTCGCTCGAGAATTGGAGAGCCGAGCGGCGTTGAAAAGCGTCGAGTCATCTCCGGCATTGTAACTGGGCATTCGTCTCGGTAGATGCTGGTTCGAGGTGGGATTTTGCTGAGGCGCGTAACCTTCATAGCGACCGGAAGCTGGCTGGGAGCTCGAAAGATTGTTGGCCTGGCCATAGTATGCCTGTTGACCGTTTTGATGCGCCATCGCTGCGGGGCCCGTGATGTATTCAAATGCCTGTCGGTGCGCTCGTGATCTCAGCGTCAAGGCTACGCGAGTCGCGCACTCGGATCGTGGAAGTCACAACAGTGGAGAGCCGCAGTCAGCCTCCAGATGTGGGGGACGCGGGCAGGTGAAGAGCTGCCGGAGAGCTTCTGGCTCTGGGCATCCCCAGTAGAGTCAAGAATTAACGAGTGTGGAGGTCGGAAAGAGAAAGAGGGGGGAGGAAGCTAAGTCAAAAACGCGGAGCCCAAGTAGCGAGGGACGGGGAATTCGGTTTCTCCACCGCCAACGCCAACAACAGTCCCTGGTGCTGAAAAATGTGCTTATGTTTTGCTTGACTCGGTCTAAGTCACTTGTTGTGTTGACATTTTGAGCCGCTCCCTAAATGACCAGAATTCGTTCATCTCCAAACGAAAACATAGGCTATTTAGGCTCTACCCACAACTAGCATGTCAACTTTCGTCGACAACAGCACACCCTGCATTTTGGGGGCACACGAACTAGTTGTTCTCGGGCACTGGCCCCACAGTCAATTCCCCATTACAAGGCTGAGGCGGCTGAGCCGATTTGCTTTGCCCCGCTTGTGCCCCGAATAGACCAGTGTGGCTGCACTGCCTCTCTAAGCCCGGTCTGTCAAGCCACCGACGATTTTATCTCGGTAGATGGAAATGAAACTCATAAGTAAATTGAATAGCTTCTTAGACTAGATGTCGCGTGTATAAGCGAGGGGATTTCAATCGTAAAGGATGCCGAGTAACGATCCGGGACGCCGTTGGTGTTCGTAAAGCAGTGAAGGAAATAAAATCAAATGAAAGCATTGGAGCAGACGAAGGCAGTAAAAGGAAACAAGGGCAAATCCAAGGCGAGGAAAACAAGTTGGAACTGGGGAGGGCAGATAAAAGCAATTGCAAAATATAAGGGAGAGAAAAGCACGAGGCTATTTCACGTATAAAGGCACTGGATATATGGGGGAAGGGCATAAAATAACCGAAAGAAGTATGGGTATAATGCGTGCAAAATAACGCCACCTGGGGATTCCGTTTGAACGATCAAGCAAAAGCGGGAAACAGAAAGGTATTTGACGTATGCAAATCAAAAGACGCAAGGCATTGCTTTGCATGCCCGTTCGGTAAATAGAGAAGGTCAAAGACGGGGATTGCATAGTGCAAGAACAATCAGCGTCCGTCGTATTTCAGGTCAGATGTGATCCGAGCCTCTGCCTGTCGGACACCATTGTCTGTACCCTCCCGAGGAGTGATGTTTCGGGCCGTGAGAGCAAAACGCATCGTGCCGTTGGGGATCACCGAATGCTGTTCCAATTAGAGGGGCTAAACGAGTCAAGCAAAAGACAAGTGTACTTGCCTCATAATAGTCCTGTAACTTCCTTCCATGCATGACAACCATGTCGCCATGCTCTAGAGTCATGCTGATAATGGGAAGTGCGTGCACGCGCCTGTCTATTTTCTTATCCTTCTTCTTGAAAACCGTAACACGAGCCTCGTCGTATGCAGCCTCTGAGAGATTGCCAGCTTTGTAGTCCTCCTTCAAGGCAGTACGCTCCTCTTCATACTTGCAGCCTGCAAGGACAGGATCGTCCTTAATAGGCTTGCCGGTCTGTCTGTAGCCGTCAAACCATGGTTTCTTCATGCGGATCTTCATCTCTGATTTGGCACCGAGAGAAAGTGTGGCGATGTCCGGACCAAGACCTTCCTCCCCATCATCGTGAAACTGTTGGCCTAAATTAGATGGAAATAGTGTACAATTTAGACAAGCAACTTACACCCATCTTCATACTTTCAAAGTATCCCAGGATCAAGAGTTCATTAGGCATCTCGTAATCGTCCCCGGCATAAGTGACAGCCTTTTCGGTGGCCCATGCCAGACGACCAAAGGCTCGGAGAACATCCTCAGTAGCTTCGTTGAACCCTTTGGAGTCCACGTCGACGACGTATTTGTATGGCGTTCCCTAGTTCACTGTCAGAAAAGCACGATTGCCTCGTAAATCTTCAATCACTTACATAGTTCACGGCAAAGTGGCACATCAACGTTCCAGAAACTTCTTGGCTATTAGCGGCGTCCTGTTTGATAATAACTACATGACAGGACTTACTTACCAGGTGAAAGTTTCAGAGGAAACCTCTTCAGACCAAGATCGGTTTCTTGGAACTTCTGGAACAAATAGTCCGGGCCGTTCCGGCGGCTTGCAATGGCTTTGTTGGCCACGAAGTGGGTGATGGACCCGACACCAGGGAGGGTGTATGTGAGCTGCCTGTAGGGGGCCGCGAATGTGTTGTTGATCACCGGGGCCATCAAACCTTCTTTGGATCTGATATTTCGTCTCAGACTAACCCTAGCCACATCGTTAATTTCAACAGGGTCAAGCAGCACCATGGCCTGAAAATTGCAGAGATCGCAAGCCCCAGAACTTTCTGAGCATTTCCATCCTCTCCAGTAAGTACGGGGGATGCACTTCGAGCAATTTGGGCAGATTATGGCTCTCCAGGCTTCCCGAACTGAGTTTCTTGCCCATGCGCCAACAACCCGGTCCCATTTTGGATTAAGCGGGTATCGAGGGACGGGATTTGTGGTATGATTGACGCGGTAGCTCAAAAAGGTAGAGTGGAAGCTCAGGCTGTTGGGAGCGGATCCATTGTCAATGAGCTTCCAGAACATATTACAGGTGGGCTCCAGACACATCCAGCCTTGGTCGTAAATGCGGGGGCTCACCTGGTGGCAAGAGAGGCACTCGACAGACTCAGGCTTGATCCCGAAGTTCCGCTGGTTCAGAGGTACAGGGTCGGGTGAGTCCAGGGCTGCCCACCAGCTTTTTTCACCAAGCTCCAGCTTTTGCAGCCGGCATTTGAGTCCCTTTTTGTCACCCATCATTTCAAACCAGATATCTGTAACCCGGAACCATGCCATGACATTGAATCGGTGTGGAAGCTGTCTTCCAAGAACCGTGTTCCTGTTTCCTGCGTCAATCGTAAGCATGGCTCATTAAAATGCTCCATCGCCCTGAATCTTACCGATGATAACACCAACGGCCTCATTTTGGTCCATGGATCCTTTCAAGCATCTTGGAATTGCTTCCTCCAGGGTCCGGTCTTTTTTGAGAATCAGGGTTCCGTCTAGGGCTTTGTCGCAACCGCCACCACTGTGTAAACCAGTGACCCGACTTTAGAAAGAACAAAAGAATTTCCAAAGTCATCTTCACTCACATTCGGGTGATGACAATCTCCTCATCAACGTAGGCATTTGATCCACTGTCGGCATCCATGAAAATGCCGTACGTCAGGCCATCGAGGTGGTAAGAACCTCCTTGGGTGCAACGAAACCAGTCCAGTGCGTCACAGAGTGGCTGACGAGTCTTGCATATGGTTAATCACATGAGAAATCCATAGAAAAGACCACGCAATGACATACCTCTGACCAAGCCGGCGGTTTTCCGTGGACTGGTGGGAGTAACCCACCGGGAGCTGCCCCCTCCGCCATTTCTATCTGGTGTCAGCTTGTGAGCTCAGATAAAAGTAGACAGGATGAATGAGGATAAAGATTGAATGGTTGTCTGCGATGAATACTTTGGTGAGCATCCGATTGGGGTCCCATGCGACTGAAGCGCTTGTTTGCTGTTCGTCGAAGGGTCGTCACACTTGCTAAAAAAGTCGCCCAAACGATACGATTGAAAAAGTACATGATGAGATGAAGAGATGAATAGATACTCACGGGATGAATATGAAGAGTCTCGAATGATCAAAGAGTGACGGGAAGTGCGAAATGGGTATGCGGCTACAGCGGGAGAACTGCAGATCTTGGAGGCGAAAATAGAAGGAACGAGTCACGGTCTTCGGCAGTCGGTCGAAGGACAACGGCAACGGCCCATGTGGAACTTGATTGAAATGAATGAAAGAAGGGAGAAGCCGTATGGTCGAGAGCACGGTTTAGAGGAGATGGTTGTGTGCCCGTCACTTACCCGTAACTTGCACAGGGCTTTGGTCCAGTGACTTGACACCTCCTCTAAAGTAACGGCTTTCCCAGAAATGACTGCAAGCAGTGTAGTATCATCGCGGTGACTTTATTTCCTCCCCAATTTGATATATGTTTATCGCGTATCACAGGTGGTACGATTTACTACATAGTATCATTCACTAAGATGCCCATGCGTAGATAATGCCTACGAGGACATATCTTCATGCCTGGTACTCTCTCTCTTTCCTTTTTCTATGTTTTTCTATGTTCTTATTGTCATCTCTGCTACCTACAATATAAGATACCTACACTCTGGTAACGGTCTGCGTAACTGAGCTTGTCACAACAAAGTTGAACCTTTTGTCGATGTCCCAGACAGGCTGGCAACGAACAACGCCGTGCCATGGAAGTCTATATGAAACGCAGTCGTAGAATTTCATAATATCTCGAAAATTAGGCAAGCCATTGGATTAACCGAAAGTAAATTGTGCTTTATAGCAACGGACAAGCTCACGAAATGCAGTAGGGATGAAGTAGGAAATTATTATTAGCAGTGGTTGCCGCCGTGGCTATACCAGTCATGACGCGTATGCCAAGAGAGACATCCAATCATCACCCGAAAATTCAGAAAATTAGCGCCCTGTGTTGTCCAGAGAGCAGACTCCGACGCACATATCAATATTTCCACGCACCGAACCCTAACTCACTCGACTTTCATTCAATTTCCTTGAAACTTCGTCCACAAGATTTCTGTGATGACGTGTCTCGAGCTGCGCATCTGAATAGGGCGATAATTCAGATATGACCCATCGTGGCAGGATTTCCTTTCGCAATTCTAGAGTCCTTCGGTGTTCACATATCGATCCCGGTCGAGGTACAGCTGCTAAACAATCATATGACAAATTGCTGGGTTACCAAGGACGATCAATCTGCTCGGCTTGGGATCTTACCTTACCTCTTTTTGCAGGTCTTTACGTCCACGTATTTGCCCCTCCCTCTTTGAACCCATGCTACAGCAAAACACTTATGTATTCATAGCCTCGGATATTGTCGGAAACAAATACAAAGCTCGGTTCTCCATATATGTGGTCTGCCGTCAGCCAATCCATAGCCCGCACAAATGTGTACATCATTGCGCATCAGAAAGGAGCCCAGTGGTCGGCACCCAAGAGAAGGCCGAATATCGGGATCTGCATGCCAAGCCGTGAAGCCCACCTTAAAAGCGCGAGAGCCGAGTTGGCGGCCGCCTCTGCCTGCCTATGCAGAATTGGTTCTAGTCAAGTGCATGTGCCGGGATATGGACAAGGATTAAGTAGCCCAGAACAAAAATAGCCGACAATGATCAGTGTCAGAACAGAAATTGCTCGAAATTACCCACATTAATAATTAGCGCAAAAATGAGCCCCTTATTTCAGATTTGCGTTCACTAGTTCCACTATCTGAGTAACTCTTGGCGTGACCGTCGGGCTTTGAAAGGACACTGGAAAAAGCCTCGGTCGGTCGGGGAATTTGCGTAGTTGCGCAGTATTTCCCCGCACGACACAAGGAGCGATTCCCCAGATCCCCAACATCCGAGGCATTTCCCCAATTGCCACTCCGACTTGGATTTTCTTTCTCCAGCGATATTTTAAGCTCTTCGCATTTACGTCCAAAGCACGTTTAGACCTGAAACGCGTCCTCCTTTGCACTTGCACATATTTCCCCTCACACATAGCGGCCTGTGTGACGGAAGACCCGCGCATTCCTGCACAATGGTTTTCTTACCCGACAAGAAGTTTGGTGAGCTGGGTACAGTCCCGGACAACGTTCCAGTCTATGAGTTCATGCTCAATGAGAAGTATGGACGAGTGCCACACGACAAATCATATGACCCCTACACGTGTGGTTTGACTGGAAAGTCCTATTCGTCGCGAGAGGTGGTCTCCCGCGTCGACCAGATCGCCCGTGGCCTCTCGAAGGAACTCGGCTGGAAGCCGAACCAGGGATCGGAATGGGACAAGACACTCGCCGTTTTCGCCGTCAACACGATAGATTCTTTGCCCTTCTTCTGGGCTGCACACCGGCTCGGTGGTGTCGTGTCTCCTGCCAACGCATCCTACTCCGCCGCTGAGCTGAAGCACCAGATATTGGACTCCGGGGCCAAGGCTCTCTTTACCTGTGTTCCGTTGCTTTCCGTCGCGTTAGATGGCGCCGCCCAGGCCGGTCTGCCCAGGAGCAAGATCTACCTGATCGATGTGCCGGAGGTGATCCTTGGCGGCGCAAAGCCCCCTACCGAGTTCAAGACCGTGAATCAGCTAGCCGAGGCCGGAAAGTCTCTTCCGCCATTGGAGCCGTTGAACTGGGGACCTGGAGAGGGAGCGCGCCGAACTGCTTTCTTGTGCTACTCGAGTGGAACATCTGGCCTGCCGGTATTCAAACCATTGTCTATGCCGTCGAGACGGACTTCTAACAATTAATTTTTAGAAAGGAGTAATGATATCCCACCGCAATGTCATCGCAAACACCCTGCAACTTTCCGCCTTCGAAAAGTCTCACCGTTCATCACCTGACAGGGATAGTTACTCCGAAGTTACTCTGGGTCTTCTACCGCAGAGCCACATCTATGCCCTGGTCGTTATTAACCACGCCGGCCCGTACCGAGGGGACCAGGTCATCATTCTTCCCAAGTTTGAGTTGAAGTCTTATTTGGCTTCCATTCAAAAATTCAAGATTTCATGTCTCTTCCTGGTAAGAATTGGGACGTTGGACTGCATTTCATGTTGCTAATTGCAGCACAGGTCCCCCCGATTATTATCAACATGCTGCGCATGCAAGATGAGTGCTCGAAGTACGACTTGAGCTCTGTGAAGTCCCTCTTCACAGGAGCGGCACCCCTTGGGATGGAGACTGCGGCCGATTTCCTGAAGGTTTATCCCAATGTCCTCATTCGTCAAGGATACGGTAAGAATAGCTCTATTGTCTCCACTAAGCTCCAAGCTCATCCTTCGTTACAGGCCTCACGGAAACCTGCACTGTGGTTTGCGCGACCCATCCCGATGACATCGTGCTCGGCTCTTCTGGATGTCTGATCCCAGGCTTCGAGGCACGCATCATGTCTGCAGAAGGCCAGGAAATCACTGCTTACGACACTCCGGGCGAGCTCGTAGTCCGATCGCCTAGCGTGGTTCTCGGCTATCTGAACAACGAAAAGGCCAACAAGGAAACCTTCGAGGACGGCTGGATGCGCACCGGAGACGAAGGAGTCGTCAAGGTTGGCCCGCACGGCACAGAGCACGTGTATATTGTGGACCGTATTAAGGAATTGATCAAGGTCAAGGTTCGTCATTTTCCAGACCTATTCAAACCCCACGTATAATACTCAACTAACCACCAATAAATAGGGTCTCCAAGTGGCACCTGCCGAGCTTGAAGCTCACCTCCTGACACATCCGGCCGTCTCCGACTGCACGGTGATCGCCGTGCCCGACGATGCCGCCGGCGAGGTGCCGAAAGCGATCGTGGTCAAATCGCCCTCCGCAGGTTCAGATGACGAGGCTATTCAATCCATCAAGAAGTACGTCGAAGACCACAAGGCCCGGCACAAGTGGCTCAAGGGCGGCGTGAGGTTTGTGGATGCGATTCCCAAGAGCCCGAGTGGAAAGATCTTGCGTCGCCTGCTGCGGGACCAAGAGAAGGAGGCTCGGAGAAAAGCCGGTGCGAAGATATAGATGCTCAAGGTTTTTGTGCAAGCATCTTCTCTAAATCTTGTTGGTCTATATTACATTTGATTGGCATTTTTAGAACCGTGTCGTTTCCTATACATATCAATGGACATACTTCAAATTATCTTCAAGCAAACAAACGCAGGCTTATTGCAGGCTGACTTTACGAAGGAGAATCGTACTTGCACGGAATGTTAGGTCTCACAAACTCCCAAGCCTAGCAAGATGGAATGCTCGAGTGCCCTGTATCCTTGAACCACATAGAATGATGACTGTATTAATCAAAATAGAGTCGTAATATGTTTTATCAGCATCTTAGAACTTTTGTTCCCGGTTGTATACGTGATTAGACTCGAGATATTGAAATTGTTTGCAGTGTTTGTCTCCCGCGGGGACACGGATTTCTAAGCGGGGGAGATTGACAAAAAAAATGATCCAGCTTCAGCTCACTCATTCTCCCACGCTCTACAATCGGACAGAGAGATACCTCTTTACTCTGTTATTTTATTTGTTGGCGAGCTTGTCTTAGGTGTTTGCCGACACATTATCCCTGCGTCGCCTTCAGCCTACATATCATACACGCTATACCTCCCACCTACTGAGCTTCCAATTGGCATCTTTTCACAATGTCCGCCCAAGATCAGCACCAGGGTGAAGATGAGGACATGTTTGTGGGCGCCGACGAGGGCGAGGAAATCGTCAACCGTGATGAGGACCACCCAATGGACTCCGACGGAGAGGAAGACCAGCAAATGAGCTACGAACAAGAAATCACTCTCCAGAACGACTCTTCCGCTCACTTCGACTCACACAACGACTCCATCTTCTGCATTGCGCAACATCCCATTCACAACAACATCATAATCACTGGCGCCGGTGATGACCTCGCTTACATCTTCGACTCGAGTCCCGCCGAGAAACCCATACTCCCGCGCAGCTACGAGTCAAACCCCCAGCCGCGTGAGCGTGAGGGCCTGCAGGCTCTGGCTAAACTGGACGGACACTCTGACACCGTCAATGCGGTAGCCTTCACCGAGCCGGCGGGTGAATATGTCGTGACGGCAGGATTGGACGGCAAGCTGCGAGCCTGGCGGGATTCGACACCTCAGAAGACAGGAATCGCGTGGGAGTTTGTGGCCGAGGCCCAGGAGGTGGAGGAGATTAACTGGGTGGCTGTCTGCCCTTACAGCCAGGGGAGTGAGGAGAAGCGCAATGTCATTGCGATGGGGGCCAACGATGGTAGTGCCTGGGTCTTCCGAATTGATCACACCGACTCGCAGCCTATTTCTATCATTCAGACTTTCTTCCAGCACACTGCTTCTTGCACTGCCGGTGCCTGGTCACCGGACGGAAACCTGCTTGCGACAGTCTCGGAGGACGGAAGCTTCTATGTCTACGATGTGTTTGGCGCTGCGGCGGCAGCTGGTATCTCAGGCTCGCCCGGTACCAACGCCGTCGTCGGTTTGACGGCCGAGGACCAACGGTTCGCCGTGGACGGTGGTCTCTACTCCGTTGCGATTTCGCCTGGTGGTGGTATTGCCGCTGTTGGTGGTGCCGAGGGTCACATCAGGATCGTCGGTCTCCCTCGTCTTGCGGGCGGTGCGCAGGCTGGCAAGGGCAAAGGCGCAGCTCAATCTGCTACTGCATCGACTGCGGGTACTATCATTGCTGCGCTCCAAGCTCAGTCAGACGGTATCGAGACTCTCTCTTTCTCTCAGCCGCCGCTGACCCTCCTCGCCGCGGGTTCCGTGGATGGCTCAATTGCGCTTTACGACGCTGCTCACAGATTTGCCGTTCGCCGGAATATCAAGGAGGCCCACGAGGGCAATGCCGTGGTCAAGGTGGAGTTCCTGCAAAGTCGGGCACCGATCGCTGCCCCTCGCGCGGGTCCTGCTGCCCAGGGCCAGGCTCGATCATGGCTGCTCACCTCCGTTGGACTGGATGGTGTTGTCCGAAGATGGGACGCTCGTGGCGGTACCACCGCTGCTGCTATGGGTCTGTTGAAGGAATGGAAGGGCCACATGGGCGCCGCCGAGAACGAGGATGGCGAGCAGGCCGGTGGCATTATGGGATTTGTGCAAGGCTTTGATGGCAAGCGCATTGTCACCGCGGGTGACGATGGCGTGTCCCTTGTCTTTGAAGAGGAGTAGAGTGTTGGTTGCATAGGACTTGGATGCGATTTTTATGATATCATGTTACACCCATAGAGGCAATGTTGCACGATTTAAGCCTTACAAGGAATGGACCTCAAAATTTACGGATTCTTATGCCACAAGCAATATTCCATGCGACGTAGGAAACTGGCAGGTGAAATGGTAGAGAAACATTTGTAGTAATTGAACATGAACTATGTACATCCGACTATTCAACCCAAAGCGCCGCTGCAAGCCACGCCCCTCGACATGAGAAGCGGGCTGCTCCGCTTCGACAAGACAAGAGGGCTTCAAAGAGATGAGGCTGTAGTATTCACCGTGGGAATTCTTGAATTTTAGGTCTCCTGATGCGATGAGACGAGTCTTACTCGCCCATTGGGGTATCCGTCCTTCACTCGATCAATTGTCGGTCGGCAGCCTTCCGACAATATCCTCCTGTACAACTTCTTAGTGGTGAGCCTCGCCATGGTGGGCGTCACCGTGGTGGTGGTCATCCTTCAGGAAGAAGTGCTCGTATGCGCAGTAGGCAGTGAAGGCGACGGTCGCGATGCCCAGGCCGGGGAAGAGACCCTTGAAACGGTTCCACCGGCTGAAGGGGCCGGTATAGCGCCAGGCCTCACTGTAGGACGGTTTAGTACTGAACGCAATTGGTCTCACAGCGGGGACAAGTCAACGTACTGGCGAGCCCAGGGATCCCGTTTAGCGTAGACGGAGGATGGGGAGGCCGCGGCCTTGAACTGGCGCATGTCGAAACCGGTGCGGTGGCGGGCAGGCATTGTGAGAGAAGATAAGGAAAAGACGGAGAGGGAGCGAAGGCGAGAGCAATCGGATCAAGACAGAAAGGCGAAGGACGTGAAGCCGGAGCGGTGCGCTCGGCAGAATAGCACCGCACTAAACCCGATACGGCGAGCAGGAGCTTTCCCGCCTTCGCGGACGAAACTGACGCCAACAACCAGCGCCAGCTTGACAAAGGCACCACCCACAATGCCACCTCCTGTCGGCAGATACGGGCCCTCGGGCCTGGCGGCTCCCTACACCCTGCAACAAGCCCACCTTCAATCCCAACACCCTCACGCACAATCCGCCAACACCGCTCTACCTCCCCCTTCACTTGGTGGCCACCCTGGTTTCGCTGGAAACCCCAACACCAACATCAATCCTTTCCTCTCAGCTGCGGGTGTTACGAACGGTATGTCGGTTGCTGGATTCGCCAGCGCAGGCGCAGATGGTGGAGGCACGGGGCTTGCGAGCCATGCGGCACAGATGGGGTTTGCGCGTGGAGCACAGATACAGCAACAGCAACTACATCAAGGGCCTGATGGTCGGTTAGCACTAGATTCAAAGGCAGGAGCTGTGAAGACCCGGATACGAGATGTGTGGAAGCACAATCTGGCCCATGAGTTGGCTGTGTTGAGATCATTGGTGGACAAATACCCATACATCAGCATGGTAAGTGGGCGGGTTGAAGATCTACGGGGTCGAGGTGTCTTTCGCTTCGAGTGATACCCCTCTATGATGAAAATCTCAGTGATGCTAACCGGTCCAAGGATACGGAGTTCCCAGGAATTGTCGCACGGCCGATCGGTTCGTTCACCAACAAGGCGGATTACCACTACCAAACCCTCCGATGCAACATCGATCTCCTCAAGATGATTCAATTGGGAATCACTCTTTTCAACGCCGATGGCGAAGTCGTCCCCGCCACAGCCACGGATGCTAATGGACAACCGTACGGTAATGCCATGGCACCGGCTCCTTGCACGTGGCAATTCAACTTCCGGTTCTCCTTGGAGGAAGATATGTATGCGCAGGACTCGACAACGATGCTCGCCAAATCTGGAATCGATTTCAACATGCATGAAAAGAACGGCATTGACCCCTTCGAGTTCGGGGCACTGCTGATTAGCTCTGGTCTCGTGCTGCTGGATGATGTCCACTGGGTTTCTTTCCACTCCGGTTACGACTTTGGTTATCTCATGAAGATCATGCTCTGCTCCCAGCTGCCCGAGAACGAAGAGGAGTTCCACAAGCTCCTCACCATCTTCTTCCCGTCGCTTTATGATATTAAGTATCTCATGAAGCACGCCGGCCGCAACCAGGCAGTCAATGACTCTCCCCTCACCCCGGCCGCTGCACAGATCCTCTCGAACCTCGGTCAAAAATCTGGTCTGCAGGATATCGCGGACGAGCTCGGTGTCAAGCGGGTTGGAATTGCCCACCAGGCCGGATCCGATTCGTTAGTGACAGGTGAGATCTACTGGAAGATGCGCCAGCTGGTTTTCGGCGGGTCGATCGACGAAAGCAAATACTCCGGCCAAATCTGGGGTCTGAACGGCCAGATGCCGGCAATGACCTACCACATGGCACAACAAACGCCCAACCTCAACGGCGCCACCATCTACTCTGCAATCGGCACACCCAGTACCCCCAACGCGGGCATGGGCACCGGCACTCACACACCTCACGGCTACGGCACACCCGGCGGGTACCAATCCGGCAAGGCATGAGATACGGGATGGGGAACGCAGGAGTATGATACGATATGATGCATGTACATATGCACGAGGGCTCTCGTGCTGGATTTCTCGCTCTTCGCCATTGTCTTCCTGTCACTTTGCATGGGTTTCCGTCAACCGCGGGCTCTCTGCGTCGGAGAGGTGTTGGGGGGCAGTGGGAGGTGTACGGTGTTCTTCTTTTGTCGTTTTGGCTGGTATTTGAATTCATCTCGCGAGGCGTTCTGGCTCAACGGCCTTTTTGCCTCTCTACTATTGTTGCGTTCTATACTTAGAGGCAGACGGGGCTTAGGTTTATCTCATGTACAGCGGCTTCGTTTCTGATCTGAGCCTCGCATGTAGAATTGTATGCTCAAAGTGTCTTCAATTACCCATTTGCGTGGTCAAGTAACAGGTTCCCCCATTGAGAAGCGATATGCGAAGCATCAAGCCCGTGACAAAGTCAATGAATAACGTATCAAGTACCGGGATCGTAGATGCGCACCGCAAGCATCCAGCTGCCTCATTGGGAAGCCCCTAAACCCGAACGGGAAAAGTGATCCGGCCTCCGCAACTCGCGTTATCTGAGTTATCTAATCGAGTCCATCGCGGTAGCTATGCGTATCAGGAGGGGTTCCTGGGTTCCTGGGTTCATGGGTTGCAGTTGATTTAAATACCGTCTCGCAGCCCTGTCTATTTTTCTCAAGCTCGTGTCCATTCCCGTGGTTATTCTGAACGGTACTTTACCATCTCCGGCTCTCCTGTATACTCTTCATCGACGCTTCCATAGAACATCGGAATGGTTCTCGACCGACTCCAGCAGTTGACCCATCAGGTCAACGCGACCGCACCGCCGCCGCATCCTTTCGATCCTCTCTCTGCTGTTGAGATCGACGCCGTTGTTGCCCTCGCTCGCAAGGAATATGGTTCGCTCAACTTCAACGCGGTTACTCTGTACGAGCCGCGCAAGGCCGAGATGTTGGCTTGGCTAGCTGATCCGGAAAATGCCCCTCGTCCTGCCCGTGCTGCTGAGGTTGTTGTCATCGCACCGGGTGGAAAAGTGTACGATGGTGTGGTGAACTTGGACCAGAAGAAGATCGTCGAGTGGACTCATACTCCGAATGTACAGCCTCTTATCACAATGGAGGATCTGCAAGAAGTGGAGCATATCGTGCGCAAAGATTCCAAAGTGATTGAACAGTGCGGTATTGTTGGTATCCCGCCGGAAGATATGCACAAGGTGTACTGTGATCGTGAGTGACCGGAACTGCAATCCTGGGAGATATCGTCCTTGCTAACTCATCACAGCGTGGACAATTGGCTATGATGAGCGTTTTGGTACTGGTGTCCGGCTGCAGCAGGCTCTCATGTACTATCGCCCTCACATTGACGACTCCCAATACACCTTCCCGCTGGATTTCTGCCCCATCTTCAACGCAGAGACCAAGCAGATTGTTCACATCGACGTGCCGCCAGTGCGGAGACCTATCAGCAAGGCCCCACCGAACAACTATCACATCGCTGCCATCGAGAAGGAAGGGGGCTATAGAACCGATATTAAGCCTATCCACATCACCCAGCCCGATGGCGTGTCTTTCCAGATCAAGGGCCGCGAGATAGAATGGCAGAATTGGAACATCCACGTTGGTTTCAACTACCGAGAGGGTATTGTCCTGAATAACATCAGCTTCAATGACAAGGGCAATGTCCGTCCCATCTTCTACCGACTTTCACTCGCAGAGATGGTCGTGCCATACGGAAACCCCGAGCACCCTCACCAGCGCAAGCATGCCTTTGATTTGGGCGAGTACGGTGGTGGCTACATGACAAACAGCCTGTCCTTGGGCTGCGACTGTAAGGGTGCTATTCACTATATGGATGCAGACTTCGTCAACCGCGCCGGTGCTTCCACAACCATCAAGAACGCCATCTGCATCCATGAAGAAGATGCCGGCATTCTCTTCAAGCACACCGACTTCCGCGACGATTCTACCATCGTCACTCGAGGCCGTAAGCTGATCATCTCGCACATTTTCACCGCCGCCAACTACGAGTACTGCGTATACTGGATCTTCCACCAAGACGGGACTGTCCAACTGGAGGTCAAGCTGACCGGTATCTTGAACACCTACTCCATGAACCCAGGCGAGGATACCAAGGGTTGGGGCACCGAGGTGTACCCTGGCGTCAATGCACACAACCACCAACACTTGTTCTGTCTGCGTGTAGACCCCAACATCGACGGACCAGACAACACAGTCTTCCAAGTTGACGCCGTCCGAGGTCCCGGAGAGGTCGGCAGCGCCGAGAACAAATACGGCAACGCCTTCTACGCTAAGAAGACCAAGTTCACCAAGCCGCTTGAGGCCATGTCCGACTACGACGGATCCACAAGCCGCACATGGGAGATGTCAAACACCAACAAGCTGAACCCATACAGCAAGAAGCCAGTCTGCTACAAGCTCGTCAGCCGTGAGGTACCACCGCTCCTCCCCAAAGAGGGCAGTCTCGTCTGGAAGCGTGCTGGTTTCGCTCGCCATGCAGTGCATGTCACCAAGTACTCCGACGAAGAGATCCACCCGGCCGGTCGCCACGTCCCCCAGACTTCTGGTGAGCCCTCGGCCGGCTTGCCTCAGTGGATCGAAGCTGCCGGGCCTAATTGCTCGATTGATAACACCGACGTCGTATTATGGCACACTTTTGGTCTGACGCATTTCCCTGCACCCGAGGACTATCCCATTATGCCTGCTGAGCCAATGACTTTGCTGCTGAGGCCGCGCAACTTCTTTGATCGGAACCCGGCGCTTGATGTACCGCCGAGCTATGCTCGTACCCCCTCGCAGATTGCCGCTGGGGCAAGTTCTTGTGGTTGTAAGAAGACCGACGGATCGAGTGTGCAGGTTTGAGGGTTGGGATAAGAGATGTTTTAGAATTCTTCGATTTTAAGTTGTGATGTATATGAGCATTTTATTTTCTTTAGTGAAGCGATTATTCCTGATTGCAAATTGAAGATAGATTTCGAAACCATCGTCTCGCTAGAGTAAATAGAATAACTGCTCTGAAGCCACTCGATCTATCTCGACCTAGATCTTTGGCAAGGTATGCACTTATCTCAGAGATGCAGTCTAATGATGAAATTGCGCATAGAAACTTCTCTGTGCTTGTGTCTACTGGCTAGCGATTAATCTCTTCTATACCTGCACTTAGACCTTGTCGAATTCGGTCCTGGTATAGCAATCAAAGATTGCTCAATCTCTGGCCGGATGTGTTTAAGGCAATGGCGAGTCATTGGTCATCCGAGTTGTCTACCTGATCTCTCATACTGGCATTATCCATACGCACCATAGCATTATTCGGCGTAAATTATCTCAGAAGAGTAGAAAGGCTTTAAATATACATCATTGAACGTAAAATAACTCCTTCCGCCAGCGTTGAAACCCTCACACTAAGCGCCCTGGCCTTTAAAACAATGACTCTCGTTATGATCTCGTGGATTCTCCTGCATTGCGGGCAGTTCGGCCGGGTATGCCTTGCTCACTTTAGAGCCAGCGTTGTACGTGACTGATGTATCTAGCTTGATATTAGTCGATTTTCGAAGGTCAATATTAGGCATACACATACCCGGCAACTCGGCCGTCACACTTGAAATGTGGTCCTGCCCGTATTGCGGGGGCGCAAAAGACTGGTGTCCCGCCCCTGACGATACCGACCACCGGGCCTGCGACGACGTCGGAGACAGCGGTTTCTGAGCATCTGCCCACTGTACCGGCGGAATATTCGACCGATCAGCCGGATTAAATGTCTTCAACCTTCCATCCTCCATGATACCCTCCAGGGCGCCCGTATCTAGTAGCTCCGCTTTCTTTATCAGCCGGTCAACGAGCACCTTCGATGAAGCCTGCAGCTCCTTTTTCACGAACGAGATGAGCGTTATGTTGCATTCAATATCAATATCCTCGCGCAGATACAGCCCGTTTGGGACTCCCTTCTCCGGCACTTCTGGCTCGTTGGGCTGGTTGCCTCCAATGCGCCATTGAATGCGCAGGTCCACGCCCGCCGGCCCGTAGGTGTGCGTCTGCAGGCCCCATGGCGTGTTGTGGAAGCTGCCCTTGAAGCTGATCTTGCCAGATCCAAGTTTCCCGATTCCGGGTAGATACTGGACGCGCTCAGTGATTTCGTACCATGTTGAATAATACTCGTCTGCGACTGCGTGCTGCGGGGCTTTGATGGGGTGGTGGGAGAGCACGAGCGGGTTGAGGGTGATAATCTCGCTATGGCTGTGGAGAATGTCGAGCGCTAGTTGGCGCGGGACTTGCGGAGGGATGGGGGTTATTTTCGTGTACTTTTCTTGCTTGCGCAGCATTTTGTCTGCTTAACGAGATGGGTGGGGGACAGATCGGATCTGACAAAATGATGAAGATGATCGCCGTCTTAAGGCTGACATGTGCCGTGCTGACGGTCAGACACGGCGAATCGAGAGCGGCCAATGCCGCAAAGCGCAGTTGGGCAGAACTGCAGGATCTCACATCTCAAGATGATGCATATTACTGTGGTATTTATTATGTCTGCACAGTACCGTGCCCATGCTACATGAAATGTGAGTCTCGTACATGTAGCATGCAGTCTCATGACAAGGATGGTAAACAATCAAAGGACCAGAATAATCACGTTTAATCGAAAGACGACTCATCCGATGAAGTAGACTAAGAAGAGATAGAGACTATGCCAGACTCTACAGGTGCCTGCGAAGTACCTGCCTCCGGTGTGGTTTTGGATATTCTCCAGACTGAAAATGTGAATGCAAACATTGTACGACGGGGGGTTTCACTACTTTCCAGCTCAGTGCAAGGATGTAGCTGACGAATCATGTGCATTCTTACGAATTCGGAATTCGGTACACGATTACAATCTATCGGCGCCCAATTTACTACCATTTAGTGCTGTGGTATAATAAACTAAAATGCGGTTGACCAATCCCGTTCAAGATGAAATGGTACAGCGAAGCAAGATCATAGAAGCCTCGTTAGTAAATATCACTCTATCTTCGCCTTGCGTTGTGCTAAGTTGCACAACTCTCTCCGTAGCAATTTACCTGTTAGATTTCGCGGTAGCTAGTCAAAGTAGAAAACGCCACTGCGCAGCTTCTTATACCCAGCAACCTTGGCAGCTACCATTCTCTGAATTTCCAAGGTGCACCTCTCATGATCCGAGGAATACACCTTAACTTTGGGAACCACAAAGTATCTCATTCTGTCAAAATCGTGAGAAAAATCTTGGACAACTGGGAAAGGAAGTGTGCCACTAGTTATTTTTTCAAATTCAGGATCTGGCGCCCCAATACCTTTTATAGCCAATCTTATCTTAAGATGTCGTGAGGAGCCTGTAATATCTAATATTTTATTCCTAGAGTCTCACGAGCCTAGCGACCTTGTATGAGGGTAGATCTGATTTAGAATATGTCTATATGCGCTCTCTAAAATTGCGGAAGTGACATTCCACCTGCGGTTCTCATCGAAAGTATTACTTGAAAGCATTCCCGAGATTTGCTGCTACGGCACGGTCTTGCCAAAGCATCAGTCGGAAGAGTTTGGTTGAGACTATGGCTTCTGGTTGCTGAAATAATTTGTGGATTCTGGTCGAGTTCACGCAAGTGCATAGCCGATCGCTCCCCAAGGCGGCAGGCAGTATTATCGTTACCTTGTCTATACATGACTTTCCCACCTCTCAATCAGGATATCACCTCGTGGCGGAACACTGGTGATATTAAATGGATCCAAAATCTCATACTTACCACCATCAAGATCAACCTTCGAGTACTTGAGCAAAGCAAAAATCCAACATTTGAGCTCTGTTTGTCACGCGGTTAGCCACATGTCTCATAATATCGCAGATTAAAAGACAAAGGGAATCAATCCATACCCATTACAGCGAGCAATCTCCCCGGGCAAGCCCATCTCCCAAGACCAAAAGCAAGGTATCCAGGGCCGGTCATAGCGGCTGATTTTCCTGATCCAACCCATCGTGCCCCACTGAACTCGTTCGGTTGATTGACAAACTCTGGAGATCGATAGGATAGGTGTGTCACTGGGAACACGAGAGACCCTATCAATAAGGAAACCGTTAGTTATTATGCAGAATGAACCAATAATGAGTTGATGATTCCCACCTTTTGGAACAATATAACCACCTAACTCGATATCACGAATGGGCGCCCGCACAAGATTGACAAGATCACCTTTCATTCGAAGAACCTCACGGATGAAAGAGTCAGTCTTAACTGCGTTTTGCATGGTTTGTACATCGACAATGGAACTTGAGTAGCTCAGCTCCCGAGAGCTGACAATGGATGAGGCTTCGTCACGAAGAGAGTTCTGACAGTCTGGATGGAGTGCCAGGTGATACGTTATCCAGACCATGATGGTAGCTCTGTTAAAGTTAGTTTCAGCCATCATAATTGGGAAGAAAGGACGAAAGATACGTTTGATGCAAGCTGGCGAACAAAAAGGTCAGGATCAACACCATAATCCACATTCTAGTGCGAACTGATAGATGTCCATCCGGCGATGCGTAAGCACGCACGAGGTAGTTGACTAGACTATCATCCTAGAATGCACGTCAGCCTGGCAATTATCTATGGCAGGACACATAAGCCCACTTTACCTTCTTCCTGGGAGACTTTGCCATGTCGGAGATATCTGTCCATAATGTCCTTGCGAATGTGAACCCAATATGAAGCGGAATACGAAACAGGACAATCTGGGCCCATGTCAATGGTTTCCACAGCCAGAAGAGATTGCGCCCCAGGAAAGATTGATTTTGGTAGATCCCCAAGAGCTCAGCAATGTCTTCAGCCAGGTCCAGAACAGACTTCACGTTTTTGGAGTTGGCATATCCCTGGTTGAGAGGTTAGTGATCTTGCGTCTCTCATGTTGGCATCGACAGACTAACTTGTCCAAAAAAGATACAAATAGTAGCCTCCGCCATGATGGCTTGTACATGATGCTGAAGCTCAACGGGCTTGCCTGGCTGGGAGATCTCGACCATCTCGCGGACTCTTTGATCGAATATTGGCCAAACTATATCTTGTTAGTATGAAACCTAGTGAAACGAGTAGGGTTGTCTCACTTTCGGGTACAACTTTCTGCATTCTTTGGGTTACAAAGCCCCGTGCGTATGTGTCCATGTCATGGAAAAATGTGCCATCATGGAGTTTATTGATCCAAGTAAGTCCAAAAAACTTGGAATAAAGTCAGCCTCGGAGTCTTCTCTCGGGGAATTTACCCACCTTTGCCATACCACCCTCGAAGCTAAAGGAACGTTCATCTGTAAGAACCTGGTGTGTGTGTTCTTTGGACGTCAGGAAAATTCTCTGTTTACTTATAATCAGTACTTCCATGGGTTTGCAGTGGGTAGGACCTGAAGCCATACATGACCATTGCGGTCAATTTGAATAATTGACCCATATTCCTTTAATGCCCTAGTAATAGACTCTATCGGTGTATGCTGAAGCTCATACGCCTACATTGTGTTTAGAAAATTGCAAAGAGGCTTTTCCGGGATGAGTGGGGGAATCAACTCACGGTTAGAGAAACGAAAGGCGGAAGAGCTGACTTGGGAACCTATGGTTATATTTTATTAGTATTCAAGAATTTCCTCTTCCGAGATCCTTTCACACACGCACTTTGGGTTTCTGCAGCAGTATTAAGAATATCAAGACTGCCACAAGCAGAAGATAGCCAGCTATCATGGACCAGTGATCGTTGAGCAGCATAACGCAGCGAGGATTGGCTGTGAGCAGGCCAGGAAATGATTTTCCTACGGAAGCAGGGGGAGTGAGAACCTAATATAAAGGGCTGCGACATGTTTACTCACAAAAGGCTAACATCTCCGAGCCGTACGTGGCAAAAGCCATCAAGGTAAATGTTATCACATTATGATCCACTTTTTCATGTGTAACCCTTACATGAGGCCTCGAGGCAACTATTCGGATGGCTATCAAGTGCCCTGTGACGTAAAGTGGTATCTGACTTTTGGGATAAGCACGGACACGATGATATGTACTAGATTCTTTTCATCATTGGTCGTTAATATTGATAGTCGCTGCGGAACCGGCAATTGTGAACCAGTGGGGTGCGCTAGGATCTCTCATCTGAGATCCGTAGAGGCAAATTTGCTTTTAGGCTGCAACCCGTTCTGCAGTCCCACCCACCTTGCATGGAAGGGAATTTTGATAAAAAGTTTCTTTGTTGCAAGACTTAAAGTCGAGGGCTCGGCCTCGGCAACGTAGAGAGACTGCACGTTGGCCTCTCAGAACCATCTCCCCTTCTTCACTAAAGTGATCAAGAACAAACGATGAATTTTCTTTCTATGTCATGCATCGATATGCTAGTCGACCGATATAGAAGGAGTTCGTAATCAAGGGATTCAGAACTACCCCACTTGCCGCCCTCCATGTGAGCAACTTCGTCCCTTGTGATAGGATAACTTGCCAGGCCGCTAGTCCCAGTCATCCCGATATCCATGGTTATAGTCTGACATAGGCTGATGGGCCTGACCATTAATATTTTTTTCCTTCGTATCAGCATCATGTGAAAAAAATACTTGGCATGTTTCCAATCCATGGTTCCCCGTGGCTTTGGGCAGGGGCGCTTCGAGGAGAAACGTAACCGTGGTTTCTATTAGGTCTTGGGGAAATTTGACTGGACGATCCGCCCCGCTGCTGTTACAAGGTACCAGGGAGTAGAACGTTGTGCACCATGCTAATGCCGTAATCTACTCCGCTCTCTAGAGACGGCTTTACGGAATAAAGGCTTCGGTTTCACGACAGCGAAATGCAATGGGGCCTACTACCATTTCTAACTTTGATATCCTCATTCTGAACAGGTCAGTAGCCAAGTAGTATTTTGAGATGACCAGTGCAGTCGTTAAAATTCACTTTGTGAGTTCGTATCCGATGTTGGAAAATTCTCCTACGGCAAAACGCCTACATGTAGGTGCCGTGGATCGTCTGAGACTTATCCTCAACATCCGACCTCTTAAAACGTTCCACTGAATCAAGCCGGGCGAGTCGTCCAACCCACTTCGTGGAAATATCGGAAGTTCACATCCGTTTCACCATCAAGCAGTAACTTTCCATGCCCCGCTAATCTACCACACATGCATAATCAACGGGTGACCCCTGGCACTGCTACCGGGGTCGGTATTTGCGGGTAGTTCGGCACAACCTCGGCCATATGGCTATGCCCGCAGTTGCTGGTCCAGTGGAACGGAGTAGTTCGGTCCCAGTTAGGTGTACCACCTGGACAGCTGTTCTATCTAATATTTACCGGAGCTCCTCGGTCAAGAAGGATCCTAGCATTACCTGCCTGAGCTGCAATTGAAGATGTAGTACGTTAAACCTAAGGCTCCTGTGCATTCACATCAACGCAGTCCAGGAGAATCTTCACTACTGTGAATCATGACTGGCCTGGTAGGTCGTAGAGTCCCTTGATGAGTTGAGAATTGGATAGTTCTCCTATAGAAAGAGTTCATGACGTAAGTGTTTGAAATTTAGTTACAATTGAAATATGAGGACCTGTGAAATTGACGACGAAAATGACCGCTTCTTGTGGCCAAAAACGGCCGTCTTTCCACCCGCACTTCACCGCCCCTTGACCTGCGTTGCACCACTATCCTGCAGCGATGCGTACTGCCATTGAGATAGCTGTGATGCATGGTTTTCAAGGCATAGGGCTTGTGCAAGTGGAATTCAATTCGAGAGAGACCAATAAAATCGGGAGTGGCGCATCCCCCCTGTTGCCAAGAGTTGCTTCGATCTTCTGAGTCCTTTCTCTATTTCTCCATTTTTGTTAGTGAATAGCTCAGGTGATGGCCGTAATCGCTGGTCATCTCTCGATCAACCTGTGGGGCCCGTTATCCTTTGTGCTGTGCTACGCGAGGTTAGGTGTATGATCCTGCAGGACAGGGGACCCCTGCCACGCAGTTTTATCAAAGGGGGGTCGTGAAAATTCTACTACTTTTCATGAACACGCAGTCTCTTCCTATGCTACCGTGTGTTGCATGCCACAATCAAAACGCATCCATTATCTTTGCTTTGTTCTCTCCTATCTGATAGTGCAGTTCATGATCGACACATGTCTTTTTCGCTTTTCAATAATTGATGGATAGATATTTCTGACGACTTCACTGTCGGTGGAACGCTATAGGGCACACTAGAGGACCGGTAGGTACCCCGCGTAACCTAAAGCTGGTAGGCGGAGCGGAAGTTTTCACCGGCATACACAAATTTCTCTCCTTTGGCCAAGAGCGTCTCTTCAATTTCCATCAGCCGGTTATATTTGGCAACTCTCTCTCCGCGGCAGGGTGCCCCTGACTTGATATGACCAGTCCGCAATCCAACAACCACGTCCGCGATAAAGTCGTCGGTGGTTTCGCCGGACCTGTGAGACACGAACACGCTCCAACCATAGCTATATGCCAGGTTAGCCCTGTGAAATGTTAGTAAATATGTCAGATTACGTATCAAGTGCGGGTGGAACTAACGATTCAATAGCTTCAGAGATCGTGCCTATCTGGTTGATCTTGAGCAACATGGAATCGCACGCCTTTTTCTCGTGAGCTTCTTGGACATAGGTCTTGTTTGTCACAAGCAGATCATCCCCCACTAGTTCAACGGGGCAATCTTTGCGGAACTCCGTCCAGCTGGACCAATCATCCTCCGCGAATGGATCTTCAAGTAGGACAATTGGATACTTTTTGAGGAGCGAATGGTATAGATCCTTGAGTTGCTTTGGGCTTTGAGGGTTTGACTTTTCGTCTTTGAATCCGATGTCATATGCTCCATCTTTGAAAAATTCGCTCGAAGCAGGGTCGATGGCGAATTTGACTTTTCCTTCGTATCCAGCATCGGAAACTGCCTGGACCAACAAGTCGAGAGCCTCATGAGGTTGTGAGATAGGTGGGGCAAAGCCGCCTTCATCGCCGATGCCGATGGCTAAATTGAAACTGTCAGTGCCGTTTCTCGTGGATGCTTAAAATTCTGTTTCCAAACTGACCCGAGGCTCCAAACTTCTTAGTGATGACCTTCTTCAGATGTTGGTAAACTTCACTGCCCATTTGCACGGCTTCGGTGATAGAGGTGGCCCCGACTGGAGCAATCATGGTCTCTTGGAATGCCATTTTGTTTCCGGAATGCACACCTCCATTAAGGACATTGAAGAACGGAACAGGCAACACATAGGGCGTTTTCGCACCGGATTCACGCCGCAGATACTCGTACAGTTGTAATCCCTGCATTCATTAGTTCCGCAAACTGTATCTCTCTCGTGTTACTGACCGAAGCAGCTGCACCGGCTCGTGCGCAAGCCATACTGACTCCCAGAATAGCATTGGCACCAAGCTTGGCTTTGTTTTTGGTGCCATCCAAGGAGTTGAGAAGTTCATCGATCTTTTTCTGGTCCGTAGCCACTCGGAGGCCGCTCTTGATCAGAGCGGGGGCAATGATGTTCTCGACATTCGAGACGGCTTTCTCCACACTTTTGCCGCCATACTTGGATGGGTCGCCATCCCGGAGCTCAACGGCTTCATTGGCACCTGTCGAGGCACCAGAGGGGACAATGGCGCGGAAACTGCCTGATCTCCAAGTTAGCCTCTTCCTGTGCTAGGATATCTGTTTTCGTAGCTTGCCTTGGTCAGTGGTCAATTCGACTTGGACAGTGGGATTGCCTCTCGAATCCAAGCGTTGAGCGGCCTTGATTGATTTGATCATTGTGGTAGGATAGTCAAGTATTTGGAACGACTGCGTGAGAAAAAGGAAGTCGAGAAACAGCAGCACTGAATTTAATAATGAAATTAAGCTCGGAAATCCGTCCTAATGATATCGATCACCCATCAATGATCATGATGATATCATCGCTGCAGGTAGTTCCGCTATAGTCGGCGGCATGCCATAGCATGGCATATGGCGCCTAGACTTCTCAAATTACTTGGATTCCATCCTGCTAGGTAACGTATTTCACTACCGAGTGGGCCACACCACCGAGTGGGCCACCCAGCCACCTACTTTTAGTTTACATCTAGTTTTTTCAACCAAAACGCCTTTATATTAATTATTCTACCTAACTGGATATGTAGGGGACTTATGCCCTTTCTCACCGCATATAGAATAGGTGTATTGACGCCGTCGCGCTGGGGCTACCGCCTGCTGAATAGGCTGGCTGGGTGCTGCTGGAGACGATGCCGAAGGCTGTATAGGAGGCTCAGGGGCTTGCGTAAGGTCCTAGGCTTCCTGGACTGATAGGCCTACTAGCGCAGGTATATACCTATTAGGACGAGAGCGCTTTTATCTTTTTTTCTCGTTCGCTGCGCGTAAATCACTATTTTCTTGTGCTAAGATAATAGCGCTATTCATAGCATATTAACACGCTTTTGTAAGTTGGTCGAGCGCCTATTCAGTAGGGCTTCTAGGGCTATGTAAGCGTTGACGTAGTAGTCTTTTAATTGACGAAGCTTATCGAAGTGTTTTAGCGACGGTTTTGGGTGTTTTAGGACTAAATATGCTTAATCGACTACTTAGGTGGCTTCCAGGCGGCGTAGGCGTCCGAAGCTAAATATTGAGCTTTAAAAGCACTCGTTCTAGGTCGAATAGCATTAAACTAGCTACTGCGAAGCTATTTTTAATCGTATTGGTTTTAAACGTATCCACGCGCGCTTATAGGTATGCTATAAGGAAAACAAATTTGTCGATATAGTTGATACCGAGCCGCATTTAGTTCTTAATAAGCCGACCGTAGGATCGCTTTAAAACCGCAAAACACCTAATATTAAGCGGCTATAAGAGATACGAGGAATATAGCGGCATATAGATTAGGATTATATTAGTTTCTGCGCAAATTTAGTCGAACTGCGGTGTTAAATGACTACTGTAGCCATAGAGTACTAGAAGTCGATATCTTCCTTGCGTACGGCTATTCGTTGACGGAATAAATAGCTTTTAAAGCCATCGAAGGCTAATCTCGTCTATCGTCCATCTATTTTGACTAACTTTAAAGCGCTAATCTCTTAGAAGGTCATTAGCCTAAGCTAGATTATATAGTTTGCCCTTAAAGATAATCGTTAGCGGGAGCGCCCACCTAGCAGCGCTAAATGACTCGATTATAGTTACCCACTCTCGATTCCCTAGCTATAAAACCAATCTCCGACCGTAGTATTCCGCGCGAGTAATGACTTTCGCGGTCGCAGTAAGGCCTATCGCGAAGCCTATCTCGTCAAAATTATAAATATCCACTAGTAGGATACCGTGCTTAGAAATTATCCGCTGAACAGTGTCAAACCACCCCTAAATAACCTTTAGATCCTCTTGTTTTGCTCGCTGATAGTCGTATCGTCGTGAAAAGCGTAATTTAAGGTCAGGATATCGGTTTACAAATTTTGTAACCCAGTTTTCGCCGACGGTTTAGATAGAGGTCGAGCCTCGCTTAAGAAGTAGGAGATTCGCCATTTCGCGCACTGTAGAGGGCCTTGGAGCTACTCCACGCGTATCTATAGATAATATCCACTGCTTAGGCGAATCCTCTTCGATTTGGGTCAATTTATAGCCATTGGCGCGAGATTCAACGCGATTTATAGTACCGCGTAGTCGGCGCTGGAGGGTAGAACGAGGGACTTGGAATCGGTTTGCTACGTCGCGTATAGAGCTGATTTCTTTGTTTTTAATAGCTTGTATAGCTAATAAAAGGCGGCCCTCCTGTTCGATAGACTTTCGGCCTGTTTGCGAGCGATTTAGTGGCATGGTGGTTGGTAGAAAATAGAAGGACGCGTGTGGACGCGAAAAAGTGGTTGGGTGGCCCACTCGGTGGTGTGGCCCACTCGGTAGTGAAATACGTTAATTTATTTCGGCTCTTGCTATCTAACAAGACTTTTCACCAATATTGTGAAAAGCCCTCGATACAGTAACGCCGTATCGCTTCTCCACGGAGAAGAATTGTTCTGCAGTCGGTAGTAACTTCATCGGAATTCCTTTCGAGGAATTTCTTTATTTCAAGCAACACATTCACAAAAGAGACTAGAACAAGATATCAATTTGCGCCACGCCGTTCCTTGGAGAGCGATTGTTCGAGAGAAGGTTCGTTCGCCATTTCCGCCTCGGTCCGTCGTGCCGCCGGCTCCTGCGCCGCGACCTCACTCAAAACCCCTTGTTGTTCTTCACCGCCATCCGCGGCATCGTTTGATGCATTTGATAACTCTTGCTCGAGGGACTTGTGGCGTGAGAGTTCTTCATGGGAAGATCGTCCTACTGGTGCGGGGGCTGCAACTTCGGTGAGCCCGGAGAACGGTTCATCGTCTGACTGGGTCGGGTCTGACTCCTTTGTGTGGGGACCGTCTTGGCTTCCATTTTCATTTCCGGTGGCAGGCTTGTCATGCTTCGATTTCATGTGTGATCGGAGCTTCTGGAAGAGCCCCATCTCAGGCGACGTGTCCGGGACGTTCGAAGGATAAATCGACGTAGATTTGAAATATTGACTCGCAAAAGTTTATCGCGGGGATTCAGAGACGTAGGACAACGGAACTCTCAAAGCTTATCACTTCATCTGTCTGAGAAAAACAACCGGGTGATTGATGGTACTGTCCGCCTTTATCCGCCTTTGCCGGTCTTGCCGGACTACCCGACCTTGAACTGAATGACAAGGTCGTGTCGCACCATCCAGCGGGGAATAAACATCCGATTCGCCCAATAATACATCTTCTCCATTACCCTTGTACCCGTCGAACTTGCTTTCCCCCGTTTTTATCCGCCCGCCAAGCCAGTGGCTTGACGGAGGGTTGATTTCATTGGTGACGTCATGTTTCAGTCTTCCCCGGACTCTTAAGTTCACCAGCTAAGCTCCCTTCGGCTATCTTCACTCCGCACATACCTGACCCGTTTAGTTATACACTAGCGTTGAGTATGTCTTCCGATATCACTACTGAGGAGACTTCGGTCTCGCAACCAGGGGAGACATGTCTGTATTTCCTGCGAAATGGTCAAAGGATCTCTCCTTGGCACGATCTCCCCTTATTCGCGGATCGAGAATATGGAATTTTGAATATGGTGGTGGAGATTCCTCGAGGAACGAACGCAAAGATGGAGGTAAGTATTTGAGTATTATTTCTAGGATATCGAACTCTGCTAAGTCGCTGGTGGCCAGATCACGAAGGAAATTAGCCTCAACCCGATCAAGCAGGACATCAAGAATGGAAAGCCGCGAGAGCTCGCCGATCTGCCTCCGTACCGTGGCTATCCCTGCAACTACGGTGCCATTCCACAGGTGAATAAATTAGTTCCCGTTCTGCTCAACGCGTCATTCGAATCCTCTTTCTAATCAAAGAATAGACCTGGGAAGACCCCAATGTCCTTGACTCTCACACCCGCGTCGCAGGAGATGATGACCCACTGGACGTTTGCGAAATTGGCAACCACGTTGCCAAATGTGGTGACATTAAGAAGGTGAACCCGCTAGGGGCTTTTGCTGTTCTGGATGAAGGGGAAACGGATTGGAAAATCATCGCCATCGATGTCAGCGATCCTCTGTCTGAGAAGATGAGAGATATTGGTGACGTTGAAAAACACCTCCCTGGATTTTTGGAGTCCCTGCAAACTTGGTATTGCAACTACAAGGTGCCGGATGGAAAGGAACCAAATACCATTGCGCTTGACGGCAAGCTTATGGATCGGCAGTGGGTATTACCCGGTGACCTCGAGTGAATTAACTGACACGCAGTATAGATTTGTAATGAGTCTTATAGACGATTGCCATAAAGCATGGAAACCGAGGAGGGGCTTTCCCGATCAGTGATTAGACAAGATGATCAGTCGGAACATTCTCAATTATATAAAAAAGCCAAACAATATCAATATTCCTTTGTTGTCACGTTCGCACCGATTTCAAGTGTGCCATTTCCCTCTTTTTTCTGTTTTCTGCGTCGGAATATCCTGCACTTGGTCCCCATGAAGCCAAGCTGCGCGTTTAACTCCGTACCGTCCTAGTTCACTGGAATAGGGCGGTCTTTGTCCCATCGGGGGGTTCTTGGTTTGGTGGACTTTTCGGACATGATAGCGTCGCTTGAGCGATAGGTGAGTTGATGTTTGAAGGCTGATGGAACGGAAAATTCGAGACTTACGTTTGGGTTGCGTAGGTTTGAGGGTATTTTGCGGAGGTGAATAAGGTGGCTAAATGTGAGGGGAATAATAAGGAGGAGATATCGGTTCGAGGTCACTACTCGTATGCGTTAATAAAAGCTAGAGAGGTGTTGAGAAGATTAAGTTGGATTAGTCGGGAAGAGAGAGTGGGTAAGTTATAGGTTGTCAGGGAGTTTTATACACTCTTTCACGTTTTGTATACGAATAGTACAGTAGTAAAAAGAGAGAAAATGCCTTGCGAAAGAAATTTTCACTCCAATAAGGCCGACGTGACTCAGTACCGGATAAGCTTTGGTAAATGTTTGACCTGGTTCTGGGGAAGTGGTGATAGGCACGGCCTTATATCGAACCCCCCCCTTTTTACTCACTGCCCACATCGCCAACATCGCTGACATTCTGACTGGCTATCTACTTATCAAGGACCCTCGGCCGGAATTTCCACCCGTAATTTCGTCTAAACGAATGCCATTCATAAAGGCCCCAGAAAGCGAATTTAGACTAGAGGGCTCCACGCGGTTCTCCCAAGCACTGTTTCCGTGCTCGTCCAACCAAAGCATTTTGGTCAGACCCGTTTCGATAGCCTCGCGGTCGAGCAGGTACACCACAACTTGAAACTCTAGCTCTGTCAAGGCTAGGCCTCTAGATTCCTCGTCTTCTATCTCTTCACATTGGGCCCGCATCTCCTCGTCGTTTTTACCCGAATGGTAAGTGAGGACATCTCCATCGTACCCGACGCCCCGGAAGTCCGTTATTCCCGGTACTCGGACGAGAACTTGTCGCCAGTGATCCAACGATCCGTCATCAAAAGCGTAGCGATTGCTGTCGTCGAGACATCGAAAGAGGGTAGTTTCATCCTCCCCATCAGCTCTCATATTTTCATATTTCTCGTTTAGGTCTTCATCGTAGCAGGTCCGAAGCCAGATTTTCTGTATGCCAGTATCCAAATTTGCACAAATATTTCGCTCATAATTTGACTGATGAATGCTCAAAACTTTTATTTGATCATTTGTCAAGTCAGACGGCAGACCATTTGCCAAATCAGTCACCTTCAAGTCTGCTCTAGATTGATAGTCCTAATCAAATATTAGTATACAATCGAGATACCCGGCGGGGGGAGATGTCAGACATATCGATCTATAAGCGATAACGCTAGATATTTCCACACTAGTTCTTCCCATTTCTGAGGGCTTTCCTCTAAGCCCTCGGGCCAATGGTCCTATTTCGTATGAGCTGAGATGGTTTGTTATGCGAGGAATACGCTTACTGCGATGTAGTAATCAAATGGGAAAGCACCGTACCCGGCACCCTCGTCGAGTTTATCTTCCGACATCTTGAAAACCTGGTCGGGCAAATTATTTGGGGGCCAAACAAAAGTGTGTCTCAAGGTGAAGGAAGCGGAACCATGGAATAAATAGCCGAGGGATGACCCTGCGCTAAAGCAGACTAATCTTAGCAAATAGTGCCGATCTTCAGCTCAATTCTTAGCGATATTGGCCCCCTCTTCTTGGCAGGGACTATCCGCGTGGATCCGAGTTATTTTATGTTGGATGTTTGTTCAAAATGTTGGATGTGGATATATTCGCCTCTCTGAAACTAGCACTTCCTAGGTTACAATGCTGGACTTGCCTAGGTAGCTTCGCTAAATCTAGTGCTACATAGGTATCTTAGGGGTCTTACTAGTAATTGAGAGAAAATGCTCTCGGAAGTGAATAAACGTGTATATAAACTGCCCGGTTTGAATGCAATACAAAGAGACTGGTGGAGTTTCGGAATGCTTTAGGAGCTCTAGTCGGTTCGCGGGGATATCCTTCCTCTGTGTTCGTCCTATACGCAGTTCATCAGCCTCTCTATATTTGCTTGATCTATATTCCCCCCACCTCAGTCCTGATTCGGATTCTACGTGTTCCGTAGCTAATCGATGGAAATTCCACTCTAACCTATAAATTTACCTATATCATACTTAACTTATTTTCACTATGAAATAGGTTGTATGCTTTCAATAAAGGATCCCCCGCAAGTACATACTATTTTTAAAAATTGAATCGCATTCTATCGTTGATCGACAAAAACATGCGGGTATATCCAAAACACGCCTTCGCGGAGAAGGTCGGGGGTGGTTCGCAGTCTCAACGATGTGAAATTCAGCATGATCCCGTCCATGCCCTCTTTGCAATGTGGGTTCAGACCCCACTGCCACTATCAAAATGCCCGAGCCCCATCCCGGTGACACTCTAAATCGCTCGAAGTCCGGGTCTTTGATGAAATGCCCCAAAGTCTATGTAAATGCCTTTAGGTGTTTTGATTTCCTCCTCTCCAAATAGTATGCTGGTTGAACGTAGCTCGTTTATTGCGTCGAACCTACATCATGATTTAAACTTGAATATTCAGCTTTTCTAGTTGGTCGACCATCTTAAACTCCACCGTCCAATTTCGCAAAAACACCGAGACCAAAAGGAACACTGTAAAGGATACATATTGGGCGTCGTTCTTATCCTGTTCCCTTTTTCGCGTAGGAATATTGCAAAATGTAACACCGAATCAACCTAGTCGTGTTGAACCTAAGCCACTTCGGGTGCGGGTCTCGAGGCCGCCATCCAAATTTCGGCACCCCGGCCATTCGCCTACTTTTCTACATCTTCTATCAACTTATACCATCGTTGCATAGATCAACTATTCAAGTTTTCAAGATATCCCCAGCAACTTTCAGGTCAACCCCATCAAAATGGTCGGGTCGCTCATTCCTCTTTATGAGAGAATCGATGCTATACTCGTGAGGTATGGCAGTTTCAACTCTACTCAGAAATTCCGCCTTTTAGTGGGAGACTACTACTTGAAATGTGACGGCCATCCCAACTACCTGTTTCCAAATGGATACATCAACGAAATCATCCGCCAAAACATCATGCTCCGACAGATTACCCAGGAAGAAGAAAATATCTCCGAAAGGTACGGAGCCTTGAAGTTAGAAACTACAACTGAAGAGAATAAGAAGCAGCTCTCCGAGTGGCTTCAACGTCTCGAAGATCTTTCCAGGGAATATTGGTTTCATGAACGGGATCTTTATCAACTTGAATCCCGATTCCCAGTTGGGCCGCTCAGGAGAGCCTATGATTCATGGCGATCCAACTCAAAGTGGTATCTCCATCCAGATCTCGTCAATGAATGTGCCGGAAGGGGGGATGCTGCGGCCGGGTCTGTGGATGCTGTGAGAAGCGCCATGAAACTCCAGGAAGAAGACGCGGGGCCGGTCATTGTACCACAGAGTGTGGATGCTGTTCCAAAGCCCGCGGGTTCGAGCTGAAGACCGATAAAGATAAGGAGAGAGTGTTTGGATCTTTTTGGGCTGCATTAGTAGACCCGAAAGACAAAATGTTTCGCCGCCGATATTGCCTAGCGTTCTTCTATGGGGTTAAGTCGGACAGAATCGCCGCGCCAAGATGGACGTGAGTGAGCCTTAATGTGAAAGATTGCCTAAGGAGGGTGACTTGAGGTCACTTTTTATCAGTAATTTCACGAATATTTGCTACGTTCTGTTACTGAGACGTTGTAGATGTTTCAATTGATAAGATACCCACATAATCTGTCTGATCTTGGGCAACGCCTGGCTATTAGCGTTCAGCACTTGAGCGTTACTGCTCTATGCCGAGGCAGATACGTTATGTTGGAGATGCGCGACAAATGCTGCACATCAACAGGTGAAGGAATGGTCAGAAAATCTCAACATTACTGTTGAGTGTATTACACACGCAGACAGCCGCGTGGTTAATATCATCAAAAAACAGAAAACAGAAATAAGGAAGAACACACACACACAGGCACACAGGCACACAGAGAGACGGGGACGTAGACACACGGTATATAAATACGTTGGCCACAGGGAGGACGGCCTGTGCCAGGAAAAGAGGAGGGCGAATCGAGCCGATCCGGCCAAACTCCGGGGCAGGCTCGTAGTAACATTGGCTACAGGGATGACGGCCTGTGCCAGGAAAAAATGAGGGCGAATCGAGCTTCCGGCCAAACTCCGGGGCAGGCTCGTAGCAAATAGAGAAGCAGAAACCGGTCCCTCACAACGCAACCCCGAGCATTGTTCCCATATTCACCATCGCCCGTCCCAAATTCTCAAACCGGTTATCTGTGGTGGCCTGGTTGGCGGGTGCCACAGATGTCGACCCTTCGCCGAGCAGAGTTGCTCCAGGCGGCATGTCGATGTAACGGACCGGGAATGAGCCCCTATCCCCGCTGGTTTTGACAAACCAGGGGGTAGAGGGA
This sequence comes from Penicillium cinerascens, assembly GCF_028974065.1. NCBI lineage: Eukaryota > Fungi > Ascomycota > Eurotiomycetes > Eurotiales > Aspergillaceae > Penicillium > Penicillium cinerascens. The sequence goes on along the minus strand of NW_026695298.1, from coordinate 4,298,883 downwards.
GGGCGTGCATCTGTCTGCGTCGTAGCGTCGGCAGTTACAGATGGAGTCGACTTCGTAGCGGCGGTCGACTGAGCGAAATTGGTGTGGTCCCGGGACGTCGTATCGTCAGTCGCAGGGACGGTGTTAGTGGGAACCCTGGGCTTCGTAGCGTCAGCCACAGGGATGGTGGTGATTGATACCATGGGCTTCGTAGCGTCAGCCGCATGGTGCTCGGGGTCTTGTTGGCGGAACAGGGTGAGTTCCGCCGTTTGCCGGCGACAGCAGAGAAACTCTGCGCGTGAATCACCGTTAGTAACCTGGCACCACGTACGAATCGATCTCCTCCAGAGTGGAGGAATCTTACTCGGACGGGTGATAATCCAGGCCCAATAGTTTCGGGCGGTTTCGCCCGCGGTCGCTCCGCGAATGTCAGGATGCGGGACACTATGGTGTATCTATGTTAGCGATCATGAAGAATGTAACGCTTAGCGCCGATCTTCCGGTGCGCAATGATTCTTCGAAAATCAAGGCCAGGACCCAAGTGATGACCCAAGTGATGACCAAAGTGATGACCAAAGTGATGACCAAAGCCATGACAGAAGGTAGAGGGATGTGATAGTGGAAGACAGGGTGAAGTTCCTCGATGATGGAATGGAAAAAGCAGGCATTTGGGACAAATGGGGCATTCAACTCTCGACCAAATCAAAGGGAAAGACTTACAAGTGGTAGCAAAAGATGCCCGTCAGGGCCACGAAAGCAACGAGACTGGCGACGACCACCGTTTGGGTGACGGAGATGGCCATTTTGAAAATCAACAAGGTCTGGGGAGGGGGCGCGCAGGGGGGGGGGGGACCTACGGGTTTGCTTTATACCCAGGATCTTTGGAAACAGCTCACTCAAGATCACTCCGTCGAGATCACTGATCCCCCGGGGGGAAGGTGCTCCTGGTGCATTCGAGCCGCCTACATTGTCTCGTACAGAGACTTTCCTGACGAATTACGAGCCCACAAAAAATGAAAAGTCTGGCAAGATCTGTAAAATAGATCGTCTTTACCATGTTATCAATAAATAACGCGACAAGGGAGCGCGAAGAGCCAGGCACTGCTCAGGATCAGACAAGAGAAGTTGGTATGCTACTGCGGTAAACATTTCAAACACACTAGTAATTCGGTATCGGACAATATCCAATCATAGCTTTACATTCGCACTGCATGATCTCTCCTGATCCACATTCATTGGTCTCTTCATACTTGACCGATAACTCTATTCCATCATCATCTTTGAACATTTTGTTCTGCTACTTCAATCTGACCCATGTAAACAGAAGGATCATGATTCCTGACCTCACCGTTCCGATTTGCTACCACCGTGAGCGTAGAGTTTGAATCGAACCTTGGAAACGGCCGCCCTGTCCATGACGCAGAGTCCCAACACGCAATATAGTACAACATCCAAGTTTGGGCTTTTCACAAATTCGAGGGCTCCGCCGAGTGGTACTCACTAATGGGAGTAACAGTTTGCGATCTTGGATGGTGTATCCAGGGACGGGATCAATGATCATTAGGGCCTCCGCCGGTTGCTTTCCTCTTGGAGAAAAACCAACCAGTCAAATGACAGTACGCTGTAGCTCTGATGCCGCTGCAACGCAGACAGGCAGTCTTATCTCGAGTGACAGTGTTGAAGCCAATGCTACGACATCTCCGTACAGAAAGATACGCTTGAGAGGCCGGAGACGGGTAAATGAGCTCTGCCAATAATCGACTGCAAAAGGCAAAGAAGCCTTCACAAGTCGAGGATAGATGACTGGACCGGGAGAAACCTAGCTTGGGGCAAGAGCTTACCTCTCTCTACAACTGAATGACATTCGTTTAAACAGAAAATGAACAGCGAATCCGATATTCCAAGGCTGTAGTCTAATAATCAACCTACGGCTGACAAAGAACATAACATCCCCCCGGTCATGACGAAGACATCCCCCAGCTTCAATACCACCGGTGAACTCCCCCCGACCTTGAGACCCCGATAAGCCCACCCTACATCACTTGCTTGAACCCAGAGTTTGCTGCAGGAGCCTGTACGGCGGGTGCTGCAGGCCCTGTGGATCATGTGGAAATTATCATGCCCCAGAAATAGAAAATCCTGGCGACAGAGGAATCACACGGAGTGGGTACGTGCCCTTTTCGTCGAAGCTGGTTGTGAGCTCGGCGAAGGGCCGCAAGTAAGACTGCGGAGGCGTCGTAGCGTCGGCCTCAACACTGTTGCTCGAGATCATAGCGTCACTCGAGGTAGGGTCGTCTGTCTGCGTCGCAGCGGCGGCAGAACCAGACAGAGTCGACATCTCAATTTCAGTCGACTTGGTGGCTGCCATCCAAGAGGCAAGCAGCCGGAGGAGATATTGGCGACCATTTGGCGGCGACGCGGAGACCCCGGACGTCGTAGCGTCAGTCACGGGGCGAGACAACACAACAGCAGTCTCTGGGGGGTCCGCAAGGGTAGCCAAAAAGGTGCTCTCGAGGTCGTGTTGACGGAAGATGGTGAGTTCTCATGCAAGAGGGGAGCGGCGCCAGGCTTAAAAGTCGATTGTAGTCAGCTATCTATATCACGCATTTCGTTGAGAGGACCTTACTGGGACGCGCACGGCGGCGCTCCCACAAAAGGCGAGGGGTATCCAGGACAGAAAGTCCTGGGGGAAGAGGGACGTACACAGCGCTGGAGATTATGGTCAGAGTCTCGCCTGGCATGTGGGACATGCGAACATGGCATACAGGTGACGCGATACAATATCCCGCATGCCCATAAAGGCACAAAGAGGAGGGGCCCACAGGCTTTGAAGGGATCTTAATCATGGTATCCATGTTGTGAAAGTGAGTTGGCTCCAGGAAAAAGGTCAAGGGAGGGGAATAACAGACTCTTCTTGGTTTACTTGTTTGCGAGGAAAGAGCCACCAGCAGACATCACTTAGCCCCAAACATGATACTTACCAATTTGAGGTTACGTATGTCCCATGCGTCGAGTGCTGAAGCTGTGGTATCAACAGTGGTCGATAATTTGCTCACCCCTCAACAAAGGTGATTTAATTCCATGACACTCTGTTGTCGCCGTTGTTCTTGTCTCGGGCTAAGTTGATGATTTTGCCAAATGAGTAGGGTCTTCTGGCGGACCCAGTTTAGCGGGAAAACCATTTGTTTAACAATAAAAGCTGCTCCCTGTAACCCACGCTGTACACAGTGATCAATATGGATAAAAGGATTACCGAGCCCGTGAGGGCCATACCTCAGTTGGGGAGGTAAGTTACCATCCCATCATGCACCCATTTGCAGCAGCTCGGGTTTGTATAAGAGGGTCCGGACCCACCACGTGGCACAACCAATCAAACTGCGATATAAGTCTCCACCCGACCCACATCGAAAAAAACTGAAGAGTAGCTCCATAACGGCAAAAATCCACAAACCATCATCCAATAATCCGATATGGTGTAGTGGCTAACATCGCCGTCTCTCACACGGCAGCCGGGGGTTCGATTCCCCCTATCGGAGCATCATTCACCAATCCGATATGGTGTAGTGGCTAACATCGCCGTCTCTCACACGGCAGCCGGGGGTTCGATTCCCCCTATCGGAGTCGAATGATTCACTTTTTGCCTATGTGGTGTTTGTTTTTGCTTGGGGAATTGATCGGACAGTTATAATTGACCTTTTTGGTGGGCTGTAGTGGCTAGATAGCTAAAAAGAGGTATATGGAAGCTGGACAAGTAAGCCCCGTTGGGTGAGGACCGTTATTATATCAATTAAAACGATCAAGGTTAGGTAGCAGCAAATTGGCCATGGATGTGAGGCGGACAAACCTTGGAAGAGTTGTTGGTAGGACGAGGACGAAATAGAAGCTAAAATGAGAAACATTTCAAATCCATGAGAATCAACCAATTTGTACAAAAGAGAGTAGCCTAGGCATAGATTCACCAACTCAAAGGCAAAACGTCAGTGATGAGCAAGTAGTGAATGAGAAACGATAAATGATACGATTCTGAAATCTATCAGTCAAGTACCCATAATGATGCACTATAAGAAAAAGAACCGTGCAATTCGCCCATGCAACGCCATTAACAAGAAGAGGGAATCGTCGAGTCTTGCAACCCAGCACACATGCAGAAACCAACACAAAGGAAACGCTTAAGCCCGCTGCAACGCAGCGTCAACATCCTCCAAAAGTGCAACAAGCTCCTTTCCTCCCTCACTAGTCCTCCCCTCAATCTCCAACCCCTTCAGGATGAACGACTTCGCCTCCGCATACCGACTCATCTCCGCAAGACACTTGGCAACACGCCACCAAGCCTTGACATTCCCCACGGGCTTCGAGTCGACACTTGCCTTCGCATCAATGTATCCTTCCGGCCACGCCTGCTGGCCCATCAGGGCCTGCGCGCGGTTCCCGAAGAGCCCGGCCAATTCTTCGCGGGCCAGGGTTACGGGTTCCCAGCCGGGTCGAGCGAGGGCCATTTCGATGGCGTAGGTGTACAGGCGCACGGCTTCGGCGTGATTGTTCTTGCGGTAGGCGGCATTGCCGCTGTCGCGCAGTTTGGTGATTTGGGCGCTGCGCTTGGGGTTGACGGGAAGTGGGGGTGGGGGAATGTTTGGGGGATCAAGGCTAAGCAGGGAACGGTGCAGATCGTTGAGTTCTTGGAGTTCCGTGTTGATGTTGCTTCTTTGGACGGATGTGTAGGCGGAGGATTGGGGGAGGGAGATGGCTTTGGATGAGGGGTCGATGAATAGCGGGTAATGGTTGAAGATGTCGATTTCACTGGCCATGATTGAGGCGGGTGGACTTTAAGTCCCGGGTGATTTGGTGGTTGTGGGAGGTTGCTGGGAGTTGTTAGTTTGCGTTGCGGACTTGTGTAGATAGACGGAGGCTGGCAAAGCCGCGAATGCTGGAGATCCAAGGCAAAAGACCGGTACATACCTGATGAGAGATAGGAAACTAGTGGATAGATTTCCAGAAAGTAGACAACACTTAATCAGTAGGGATCTCTGTCAAAGTGGAAGTGGACTGACTATCTGCGGCGAGAGAGCAAGCTGTCCAGAACCACACCGACGCGGAAGGCGGTGGCAGAATGTGCCAGGTACAAATACACAAAAAATAGAAACAGAAACCGGGGTATCCATGATTCAATGGGAATATTCAAAGTCTATTTGCCTTCATTCACGTCAAAAGTACAAAATATCGCTACAGACCCGTCGAAAAAGTAACACGGGAAGAGAACCATCCAGGCAGAATCTCCACGAGGGCCAAAGAGAAAAACAAAACTATGCGCCTGCCAACACCGCTCCGTGGTCATGTCCAGGGTACCACAAAGGCAGGGCGACCCGATGATTTTGGGGTATTCGTAGCTGGCATCAAGCCTCCACAGTCCTTCTATAATCTTCCATCATACAAACGCTTCAACCTCATACTCGTCCGTACCCGCTCATTGTCGATGACCCGTAGTCAGGGTGGGCGGACCCGTAATCGGACGGGGTGTATGGGATATTGTGCTGCCCGTGCGCACCGCCGTAGCCTGTGCTGTTGACATCGTGGAGGATACCTCCGGGCGCAGGAGCGGTAGGGTCATAGGCACCGTGCATCGCGTTCCGGCTGCCCAGATCGTCCACCTCGCTCTGCTGCAACAGAGCATAGTCCTCATCGCGGTCACCACGGGAGGAGGCAGCGCCTATGCCGGCCCGTCCGGAACGGAAGTCATCTTCGTCTTCCTCGAAATCGTGGGCCGGGTTGGAGTTGAAGGCGGCCTTGGTCTGGGCAGCGAAGGTCGGGTCAGAGACGGCGTCAGGGAGGGTTCCGGTGCGGCGGAAGTGCATCACGTTGCGGAAGGACATCCATGCTGTGATGGCGAAGAGAACACTATGAGGACCTCAGCGTTAGCACTGGACTTATATTGTCAGAACAGCTGGATCCACTTACAAGATGACAACGCCAATGATGGTCGTCGCCGTGCTGATATTGCACTTGGCTTCATTGCCGTACGCCCAGTTGGCGCAGCCGGACCCGCTGCTAGCGGTTGTGGTGCTGCTCTTGTCGCTGCTCGAGGTCTCGGTGGCCCGGCGGAATTTGTGCGAGCTCGAAGAGCTGGAGGACTTGTCGCTGCTGGAGGTCTTGCCGATGGACTTTCCTTGAGCAACGTATGAAGCGAGACTTACCCATGCCGCGAACCAAAGAACAGCGTAGATAGCATCGACCGTGGCGAAGGCGTAGACGTTTCCGAAGCGACGGGCGCGGGGCCACATGGGCACGGCGGCGAGATAAACCAAGGCCGGGACGCTGCCCCAGCACTGGGGAAGAAATGTCAGCTGCAAGGTTCCTCCAAATTTAGCAGATCAGAAGCCAACGAGAGAACTCACCAGGATCCAGTAAAAGATGGTGCGGCCATCGATGCCATCACCCTTGGTCCAGATCGCGATCGTCAATGCCCACGCAATGAAGACGATAAACGCCTGAGCAAAATGGATGAAGTTTTTGGTCCGCCCCAGGTTCCCACCTGACGGCCGTGGGATTCGCAGTGCCATGCTGGAAAAGGACTGCAAGGGCGTTTCAACCCTTCAGGATTACACCCGATAAGAAGGGCAGGTGTATCGCGGAATCGCAAGGAAGAGAAGAAAGGGAAGCGGAGACTCGGTCGGACACGGTCAGGAATGCGCAGATATGTGGCGGGCGCAAGTTGGGGAATGGACAGCTGAAGACTGAAAGATTGTTCGGGGGACGCGCAGCCTCCAGGAACGTTTCTTGGCTTCGATGTCAGCCTCGTACGTGCAGTGCCACTTTACTCCGTACACTGGTGGATAAATCGTTAAGAATGAAGTTGTTGACGTGAAAATAGGGTGTGAGGGTGAGGTACTTGCAAAACGAAACTATTCCATCTAGCGTTCTACTCCTCGCTGTGCCTCACGATCGCCCAGGCGACAGCCCGTGGTTCTATTTTGGGCCTCGTCAGCCACGGTGGAGTCGTACCGCCTTTTCTCTAACAGCGACGTCAGTCGTCATCAAAGTAATTAATGCTTTACTGGGTCCCACTTTCCGCCTGAGTCGAATAATTTTGTGATTCTTTCGACTGCATACATGCGGAGATGACAATGACACGCTAAAGATAACTATAAGCTTTCCCGAAAAGGTCACGGTAGTCCAACGCAACACATCGTTATTCATAGAGTCGTAATTCATAAAGGATCAACCATCGACACGACCAGTCAACCCCGAGGCTCGAGTCCGCCTCAACAGCACCCAAACCTCTCGCAGTGGCTGGTAAAAGTGGACATGCCACCACCAAGGCAACGGGTCGAGAAATGAGAACTGCGGATTCATCCAGAACAGGAAGGGCACCAGTTCTGCTTCGAGCTTTGTGATCACATCTTTGATGAACTCGAGCGGCAGGGAACGCGGGAGAAGATGAATCACAAGCTCGTTCGCCATGACAGCCGACTTTGGAGGTGAGTTGGGCGATAAGGTCGCCGTCACCTTCCAAGGGGGAGCTTCTGTTGGCTCCGAATGGAGGGCTGCGAGGTACCCAGAGATAGGGCACGTGGCATCACGCAGGAGATTCTCGACAGCTGCGGCGCCCGGGACACAATCCGCAATGTGGATAGTATGACGAACGGACGAGACATCGAAGTCCTCGTCGACCAGCAGCCGAACGGACAGATGACCGGTCATACGTTGGCCTCCTTCGGTCGCGAAACTCTGCATGAGGCGATGGATAGCGGCAGCCAGGCCTTCATCGAGTCGTGAAGCACCCCAGTGAGGAGAACGAGCATCTGAGAGTCGAACCTTGATGGCATGGATATGTCCTCGTACAACCAGTACGTCTGCAAAGAACTCTCCCAGTCGAGTCTGCTGCTGCAAGACCCACGGATGTTCTTTCGAGATTTTGATCTCGCTAACCTCCAAGTACGTCTTGCTGAGAGTACGCTTTGGCAGAGAGACGGCTGCCTCGCTTCCACCCGAGCTGAGGCGATAGGACTTGGTCGGTGACCGGTGCAATATTTTGTGAATAGAATCGCGCGACTGCACCTGATAGTAGGATAGTACGGGGAGATCTCGTTCCTCCAGAAATTCCCTGAAGGAATCCGGGCGAACAAAACATGTGATTAGCTCGGTATCAAATGTAATGCATCTGCAATTAGTTCGGCTCTCGATGACTTGTCGAGCTGTGGCATCTTCGATGGCGGTCGCCTTGGGCGAGCATGGAATCCAGAGGTCGATCTTCTCGCGATGGATGATATCCAGGATTCGCGAGATATAGTGGCCCTTGGGAACTCGGTAGAATGCGAGCAGTGTCTTGGACATGCTCCCGCCTGATCGAATGGGAAGATCGAGGTCGGCGACATCCGCACCCACTACGCGGTGGCCTTCAGCTTCCCAGGCTCTCGCGAGAGCCAGACCGTGCGGTGTACCGACTCCCGTGATCAGCACCGTCTTTGGGTAGAGCTGCACCCCTTTCGATGCTGCCGGACGCCGATCGGCAGCGCGGTGGAGTCGGGAGAGTAACACTGCCATTAGTAGAACAGTATTATCCACAAGCAGCAGCGAGAGTGACACAGCGATACGGAACAGGTGCCAGAACAAGCCCCGTAAATCCTCAGCCGAGGTTGACGCTCGGAGAGTCTTCATGGGGTTCATAGGGAGATGGATTCGTTGTCGCATCGTGAGGACCGCCATGGGAAAGACACTCCGGGCAATCAGCCAGGGCGAGGTAAAGGGTAAGAAAAAGTCGACTAAGAAGGCAAGGACGAGGTGGAATGCAGAGAGGAGCGATCGTGCGAACCCGGAGGGGTGAGCGGCGCTTGCAGGTCGACGAATAATCGACGAGTCATCGTGCGTTGTGTACACAGAGCCTGATACAGTGATGTTCGAAATCAGATATACCACCGTTCTCTCACGAATTAATTCCCGAACCCTAATCGGAAACGCGCCAGTCTAATTTTGGTTTCTCTTTTAGCAATCCCTGCTGAAATGTAGTTATTGTAACTATTGCCGGACAGTGATCGATGAGTCATTGTTATAATACCGTATCACTCCATGGAATTCTAGCCCATGTATCAGTAATGTATGGGCTATGCCGTATCCAGATCCTGGGAGCCAGCTCCCCTCTCACTGCTGATTATAGTTTTTGGAGCGGTGGGGTTGTGGAGACACGCGCGACAGTGTCAGCATGCACAGCACTCCATTGCGCATGACCAAGACCTGGCGAGAAGAACCTCAAAAATTGTTTCCGGCAGTGTCACACCTTCTGCTAGCGACAGTTCACATAACTGGGAAAAGCCAACTACCCGAGAGCTATAAATATGGACCCTAGCACAATAATCCTGGTCCTAGGCGGTACAGGGATGCTTCTGCCTGCGGTGCGCGGGTTGCTGGAGTGTGGCCACACAGTTGCACTGGTTGCTCGCCGCCCGCAGCATGCTGGTGTGCATCCCCGCCTTCTTCCAATCCATGGTGACTGGATTGATGCGAACGGGCTTGCAAGAGGAGTGCGGGCTGCGCTGGGCACCGCTCGACCGTCTAAAGCAATACTTTGGGTGCATTCGCCGTACAAGGCTGCAGTGTATGCTGCCCTCGATAGCTTACTATCCCCAGATGCTGTTGTTGTGGATCTTACTGGAAGTGCTGGCACATCGCCTCCGATAGCCCAGATTCCTGAGCCTTTTTGCCAGCCGCGGCAGTACCGCCAGGTAGTGTTGGGTTTTATGGGAAAACATGGGAGGCCAACCCGCTGGCTGACAGATCAAGAAATCTCAGATGGCTCCTTAAAAGCCCTAGACACTCCTGGCTCGCCACAGGTTGTGGGCCGACTTGAGCCTTGGGATGAGAGACCATAATATCCCTGTCCTGTGGTCGCATCAAGAGCTACCGCATGTTGAGTGCTCCCCACACTTACTGTGTTAGGGGTGCGTGGTTTCGGGTGAAGGAAACAGTGAACTGGATGAGGATAGAAAGTAATACAGATACGCGCGATGAGAGGCATCCAAGTGGTGAAACTGATTTCGAACCATCCTATATCATATTGATTATCTCTTAGCCCAAAGAACCTGAACCATAGGAACACAACTCACAATACACTCCGACTCCTGGATACTTTACAGCCCCTACGCCGTGCTGTCCACATAGAGTCCCTCCCCAAGTATGCTTACCTAGCAAGCCACTCACGACCACATATACTCGGACTGCTCCAGTTGTCCGAGTATCAAGACGGAAGAGTTTACGACGAGGACCCGCCTACCTATGTGCCATGTTGCATAGCCCAACCTGAAATCACTCGGTCGGTCTAAAAAGACGGATGACAGGAAGGAGGGGCACAGCGGTAGCAAGCGTATAGCAGTTTCATGTAAAATACATTATGACAGGTCGTTTCCGATCAGATCGAGCTTGGTAGATTCGGGCCTAATTGCCTGAAATCACCAAGCTCCGAACGAATCCACGATGTCTCGGATACATGTACGGAGTCTCCGTATTCATGGCACAATAACGCCATCACGGTGCACCTGCCAATGAGAAGGGGATGTCGGGTTAGCCAGACCTCTGTTAAGTATTTATCCCCGAGGGGATCCACCGTATTCGGGACCGTATTATTTAATCGCTGCTTAGCTAGTTATATAGACTCGGGATTTGCCATCTGCTCTTTGAACGTCATATGTTTGAACTCAGATTACTTCGTCCTGTTCGTCTTGGTATATTTCCTATCTCGCGAACCCCCGCCACTTCTCAGAGACTGTCGTACTTCTCCGCACTCAGAATGTCTACACATCCGCCGTCGCCTCCTCCCCACTCCCGCCCGGGGGAGCGCTCTGTGCGTGAACCTAGTAGCCACACTTTTATCAATGCGACTGACATCCAGGGTTACTATAGCGTGAGCCCGGTCGTGAGATGAAACTTCTGCACTTCATTTACGGCCAGAAGAACATAGATGACATCAGAGGACATCCCCAGAAGGTGCTCGACCTAATTGACGAATTCGAGAATGACTACCACCTGATGACAGTCGGAGTACCCAAGGGGAAGATCGTGAAGGATCTGATCAATGAAACCAAGCCGAAGACAATGATTGAGCTCGGTTGCTACGTGGGATATTCCGCTATTCTGTTCGGCGATGCCGTGCGTCGCAACGGCGGCGAGCGCTATCTCAGCCTCGAACTTAACCCGGAGTGGGCTGCCATTGCCAATATGCTCATAGAACTCGCTGGTCTGCGAGATTTTGTACGCGTCATCGTCGGCCGCAGTGATACTTCGCTCGACAAGTTGTTCAAGAGTGGCGAGGTAAAGAAGATCGAGCTTATGTTCATTGACCACTACAAGCCGGCCTACACGACAGACCTCAAGCTCTGTGAACAGCTTGGAATGATCCAGCCCGGCTCAGTTCTGGCTGCTGACAATGTCATTTATCCGGGCAACCCTCCCTATTTGGAATATGTCCGAAGCACCGTAGAGCAGAAGCGGGAAGCGGCTAAGAACGGCCCTGTGAAGGGTTACAGCACCCAGGGAATGAAAGACCGCAGTGTGCGGTCCTTCATGCCCGAGGATGACGTGCCTGCCTTCGAAACGGTCGGGAACCCCAACCTCGTGTACAAGAGCGAGCTATGCCAGCCCGAGGGCCAAAGAGTGAGTCGTTCGGAGTTTTCGGAGTTAATTATCACCATATTTCCGTGCATTTACTAATCGAAAATGATTAGGATGCGATTGAAGTGACGCGATGTGTTGGGGTACAGGAAGCATGAACCAGGAACAGGCTGCGGATGAGAAATAGTGGGGACTGTAGCGTGGCTAGAGCCATTGCCAAGGCCAAGATAGTGTGCAGAAATTGCAGGAATTGCCAATTGCTTAACAACCAAGTAAACCCCTTTGAAAACGCCATGTAAAACCATTGGGGTGACAGTGGTCCGTAGTGATGGCAAGCCGAGAAACACGTTGCCACGGGAGGCCGACCGAGTCGGCTTTTGGAACTTGCCCCGCCCGAGCCAGAGGTTGCCGTCGCCAGGACCTTCCCCCGCATCGGTGGGCGAAATCCGTGGGGGTAATAAGAAGCGCGACTTCTGCTCTTCAATTGACTTCTACATACTCCCTCAACCGTCTATTCAATCATGGCCTCCAAGACCTATAACGTTGGTGTGATCGGCTACGGCTTCAGTGCCAAGATCTTCCACATTCCCTTCGTGGAGCAGCTTCCCGAGCTCAAGCTTTATGCGGTTGTGCAGCGCACTCCCAAGTCCGACGACGATGCGGAGAAGGACCACCCTGGTGTCAAGTCCTTCCGCACTACTGATGACATGGTCAAGGACCCGGCAGTGGATGTGGTGATCGTCACTACCGCCCCGGACTCCCACTTTGATCTATGCAAGCTGGCTTTGGAGGCTGGCAAACACGGTACGTGCCGGAATCTCCGATCCAAATATGATCATTACTGATATAAATACTGTGCAGTCGTCTGCGAGAAGCCCTTCACTCCCACTCACAAGGAAGCCGAGGAGCTCGTTGCCATCGCCAACAAACAGAACAAGCTTCTGGCCGTGTACCAGAGTACGTCACCCCACGTGGTACCACTTTTAAACGAAGCATCTTTAACAATGTCGCTCTATAGACCGCCGCTGGGATGCCGACTTCGTGACCCTCTCCAAGCTCGTCAAGAGCGGCGCCCTTGGCCGCATCTCCGAGTTCGAAACCCACTTTGACCGTCACCGTCCTGAGGAGCCCGCCGCCGAGTCTCACAAGTGGAAGAACAAGGTCATCCCCGGTGGCTCCGCCATCTACGACCTGGGCACTCACCTTCTGGACCAAGCAGTGCATCTGCTCGGCCTTCCCAAGCGCGTGACGGCCTTCATCGGCTCCGCCCGCGCCTCCAACACCTCCGGCTTTGAGGACTCCTTTACCGTGCTGCTGCACTACCCCAACAACATGATGGTCACTGCCAAGGCGACTGTCGTCAGCCCCGAGGACGAGCAGCTCCGCTTCTGGGTGCGCGGCGAGAAGGGAAGCTTCAAGAAGGTGAGATCTCCTATAATCTACTCCAAAGAACCCAGCTAAACATATCAATCAGTACCACCTCGACATCCAAGAAGACCAGCTCAAGGCTGGAATCATGCCCCAGGACAACGGGTATGGCCGCGAGCCCAGCGAGCGCTACGGCATCATCACCACCATCCAGAACGGCAAGCCCGTCAAGGAGATCGTTCCCACCGTCGAGCCCCCCACCTACACTGAGTACTACCGCAAGCTCGTCCGTGCCCTTGGTGGCGAAGGCGACTTGCCCGCTAGCGGTGCTGAGGCTAGCCAGGTGATCCGGCTGATCGAGTTGGCTCGTGAGAGCTCCAAGACTGGCCGGACCCTGGACGTTTAGATGGATTTATTGTATGAAAGTGATGACGATTATGATTAGCGGATTGGTAGCTATGTAAAAGAATTGAATGGTACATTGAATCCGATTTTGTGGTGACAATTTGACTATCTCCACTATTCTAGAGTTTATAGGAAAGTTAATGTGTACTCCGTAATCGTGCCATGACCATCAATACCGCTTTATACAAACAAAGAATCGAAATTGCAAATACGACGATGGAAAGTCGCCTTTCCTGCAAATAATGTTCAGAGCAACTACGGTAATCAGTGAACACCTAAGTTGAAGGAGCTGCTTACGCTGACACCAAACAGATGCCAGATCTGCAGCTTGCCGAGCTAGATGCGTCTATCTGCACTAACGTCGGCGGGGTAATATTTGAGCACACAAAGAAAGTAAATGCCGAACTCCAGAATCCACAATCTCAGTAGGGTCTTCATTGTGCAAATCGCTAGCTCCATTAAGGCGTAAGAAGCTATTCCGAATCGGTGCGAACTCCCACGAACACCACTTTGCTGCCCGAGTCGTGGCGGGTCCGTACTGGCGGCTCTCCGACATCTGGCGAGACACATGAGCGCACAGCACAGCGTGGCCAGCCACAGTCTCACTAGCTTGCCTCTCAAACACCACTGTCACATGGGCGTCATGCAGGAGGGCGAGGCCCGAGCAGCCTTGTCCCACGACTCTGGCGCGTTTGACCACCGCGGATTCAAGCTCGACAACCCTTAAATCTATCGGCTGTACCAAACTTCTTATCTGATCTCCCAGAGCCACCATGGACGCAAGTTCGCTGCCCGACTTCGAGGTGTTCTCCTATCCCACGCAATTCTTGGAAACCGACAACAAGAAATGCTCGCCATTAGAAAATTCCATCACCCTCAACATCTCTTCCTCATGGACATACTGTGGACCACTCTTGACGCTCGATGAAAATCGCCTACCCTCCTCATTTCATACATGGGCCGAAGCCACCATCAACGGGCCACTTCTGACCCCTCTATTCTCCTTCTTGGCATTCGTACACGAGTTCCTAAGAGCCAACAATCTCTCAAACTACTGGCTTACCATCAGAGCCAGCACGGGATCAGACGAATTCGACATCCCGCGCTGGCACACGGACGATCTATTCTTCTCGCCGGCTTCAGGGACAATGCGATCATATCGGCGCCGCTCACTACTCTCCCGGCTGTACAGCCGTGATGAAATGACCCATCCAGGCAGCAGCCAACCAAAAAGAAGCAAAGTCCTCGAATCCACAGAAAGAATCCAAGTAATCACATCAACCCCCAACCCGACAAATTGGAAGCTCACCACCACCCTCCTGGGCCCGGGGACACTTTTCATTCCCCAAAAAAGAAGCCCATCAGCCCGCGCCATTCAACGCAACGCTAAACGCAGCGTACGCGCCGCCAATCCAGGTCACGTCTGTCTATCTGTCCGGTGCGTGGGCTGCGCTATGGCAGCGGAGACCGTGCGGACACGACTCGCCGCAGAACTGGGACACCACACCATCGTTCAGGCGCGGTCGGGCGAAAGTGTGTTCTTTCGAGTCGGCGAGGATGAAGGCGCCGTACATTCGGAGCCCAAGTCTCATGGAGATCGCATTTTTGTCAATGTTGTACCCGGGCATGAAGCGGATTTGAAGAGTCTTATGGCGAAATGGGGGATGGAGTATCCGCGTGCTTGGTGCGTGGGATTGCCCTTTCAGGTTTCAGGGGGATGATGGGGTTCATTGGAGAGATGTTGGTGAGGTGTAGATATAAATACCGCGAGGGTCTTTGGGGATACATGCTCATGTTGGGGATTGACTTGGGAGATCTCCCTCGGGCATGTGGTCCAAAGAGAAAGATTGCCCAACATTGGAAAAGAGTACAGGGGGCGATGGAGTGACCCTGTTTATAAGGATAATTCAAATGTTGAATCGATTCAGAGTCAGACGAGCTGTCTTGATGTTCATTCAAGTTATCTGCTCTATGCTACCAAGCCCAATATGATTGACGAAGTGGTACCAGTATACAAAACTTTGTTTAGTGCGTATTCGCTTTCTAGCTTAAACTAGCTTGATCCATAATTCCTAATGTCAGGGGAAAATAAACAGACCTAAAGCCATATAGGTAGATAAGATGGTAAAATTTGAAAGTATAGTTTTCAGGCTGATGAATCTCAGACCAAGGGGTCAGACATTATGCAGCTTAGTTCAAATGTGTCAATTATAAATGAGAAAGATATTCTCCTACGCAGGCGGTGCTATGTACTTGGTGACTTGGTATTCTTGGACGTGATTTGAGGCGAACTTATCTGCCAAAAGTACGAGGGGCCCCGGGCCGCAGTAGCCAGGGAAATTTGAATGAAGCGAGCAACCTCTGTCCTAGGATCGTCGGTGGCTGGCTTGGCCATGGAACCGATGTATCTAGCAACAAGTGCAGTGCTAGACGCAGTGCTCGGTGGAGCATGGGTATATTCGTTCAGATGTACCCGTATCCGTGGGGTTGGCCTACTAGGAAAGACCACGGAACAAGTCCACCCTTATGTCCTTCCCTAGCTGCCCGACTATGTATAGTCTGTACCTACGGACCTCAAGGTACTTAGAAGTGAAACAAACCGCAAGTGGCAAATGAGTGGACACCTCAGGCAACAACGCCCGAGTGCGGTGACGTCTGTCAGCCCCAATCAGATGCTACGTATTCGCTGTTTGGCCCACCGCTCGAATTTTTTTTAAATTTTGGATTTTGACGCTCGACAGGGCAAAATCGAATTATCATCCGAGGAGTTTCTATTATCGCCACTCTCAGATTCCTCATATCTCATTCTATAAGAAAGTCAAAGATTAGCGATTCAAATTCGTTCTATCGATAAGGGCTCACCATTCACACTCCCCGCTGCCCCTCTGCCTTGTCCGCCCCGCCGCTCCACTTTCAGTCTCTTTTTGCATTTCTTTGCCAGTCTCTTCGCGTCTCTCTTTCCTCCCTCCCCCTCCTCCTTCATCCCTTTTCCATTTCAATACCCGTCACCATGGTTTCTGCTTCCAAGGCCGCCCGTATGGCCAAGCGTGGCGACGCTGGCGCCAAGAAGTCCAAGAAGGACGAAGTCACTGGCGACCAGCCCGCTACCACCGACGAGAAGATGAAGGACGTCGAGAAGCTCACCTCTCAGCTGGACAAGCACGGTCTCTCCGATCGTGTCACTACCGGTGTCCTGTCGTCCCTTCCCTCCTCCCGTGACTGCAAGATTACCTCCGCCTCGCTGGTGTTCCACGGCAAGGTCCTTTTCACCGACTCCACCCTCGAGCTGAACTTCGGTCGCCGTTACGGTCTTCTGGGTGAGAACGGCTGTGGAAAGTCCACCCTGCTGAAGGCGATCGCCACCCGCGAGTTCCCCATCCCCGAACACATCGATATTTACCTTCTGAACGAGGGTGCTCCCCCCACCGAGTTTGGTGCTCTGGAGTGGGTTGTCCGTGAGGCTCAGGCCCAGCTGGACGGCATGGAGAAGAAGGCTGAGGAGGTCCTCGAACAGGACGGCCCCGACAGCCCTATCCTGGAAGATCTGTACGACGTGAGTTATTCATACCACTATTCTTGAATTCTTAAATCAAGACTGACATCCTTTTGCAGCGTATGGACAAGATGGATCCCTCCACTTTCCACACCCGTGCCTCTCTCATTTTGACCGGTCTCGGTTTCAACAAGACTACCATCGACAAGAAGACCAAGGACATGTCCGGTGGTTGGCGTATGCGTGTCGCCCTCGCCAAGGCTCTTTTCGTCAAGCCCTCCCTGCTCCTGCTCGACGATCCCACGGCCCATTTGGATCTTGAGGCCTGTGTGTGGCTTGAGGAGTACATGAAGACCTGGGACCGCACTCTTGTTCTGGTTTCCCACTCTATGGATTTCCTGAACGGTGTCTGCACCAACATGCTCGATATGCGCATGAAGCAGCTTCTTTACTATGGTGGTAACTACGATTCGTACCACAAGACCCGCTCCGAGCAGGAGACCAACCAGATGAAAGCCTACGCCAAGCAGCAGGAGGAAATCCAGCACATCAAGAAGTTCATTGCCTCTGCTGGTACCTACGCCAACTTGGTGCGTCAGGCCAAGTCTCGCCAGAAGATTCTCGACAAGATGGAGGCCGATGGCTTCATCCAGCCCGTCATCCCCGACCGTGTCTTCACTTTCCGCTTCGCCGATGTCGAGAAGCTCCCTCCTCCCGTTCTTTCCTTCGACGATGTCAGCTTCTCCTACTCAGGCGAATGGAATGACACCCTGTATGAGCACCTCGATTTCGGTGTCGACATGGACTCCCGTACCGCACTGGTCGGTCCCAACGGTGTTGGCAAGTCCACTCTGCTCCGCCTGATGACCGGCAAGCTCAGCCCCATCGGTGGCCGTGTCAGCCGTCACACTCACTTGAAGCTCGGCATTTACAGCCAGCACTCCGCTGAACAGCTTGACCTGACCAAGTCCTCTCTGGAGTTCGTTCGTGACAAGTTCCCCGAGAAGTCCCAGGACTACCAGTACTGGCGCCAGCAGCTTGGCCGCTACGGTCTCAGCGGTGAGTCCCAGACTGCCATCATGGGCACCCTGTCCGAGGGCCAGAAGTCCCGTATTGTCTTCGCCCTGCTCGCCATCGAGTCACCCAACATGATCCTGCTGGACGAGCCTACCAACGGTCTCGATATCCCCACCATCGACTCCCTGGCTGATGCCATCAACGCTTTCCACGGTGGTGTCGTCGTTGTGTCTCACGATTTCCGTCTCCTCGACAAGATCGCCAAGGACATCATGGTCTGCGAGCACAAGACCGTCCGCCGCTGGGATGGCAGCATCGGCCAGTACAAGAAGTACCTCCGTGACAAGATGGTCAGCGCCGGTGCCGTCTAAGCTACTCACCCGAGTATTTAGCATCCTGTGCTTCCATTTTTCCTTTCTCCTGATGACGACGACATGCTAGACGAGAATCGAAGGAACTGCCTGCCTAAAAGTTCAGTGATCCGGGACCGGAAACCCACCACCCCCAAAAAAGGGTTGGCTCCGTGATCTCCATCTTGGATCTTCTTTTTACTCCTTTTGTTTCTAGATCGGAGGCTTCCTGGTCCGCTATCCTTCCTCATTAGATTTTGAGCACGGGGTGGGCGATCAGTTTATTGTTTTCCTGTGATTTCCTTTTGCTGTGACGAACCCATTCCCCCTCGACACACAGCAGACATGCCTGCTGGTCGAATTTTCATTTTTTACGGTTGTTTTCACCCGCCGTGGTGCATCTTTGATAGAGAATCTGGTGCTTCCCTTGGGACGCTGGATCGTTCTGCTGTTCTGCGTGTCGATGTATCTACGGATCTTCGGGTCGATGACATGAAATGGCTTCTGTTTTATACTTCTACCAGTAGTGTTGCTTTTGATAATCGTAGATCTCGTGATGTAGTAGAAGATAGATGTATTTGAATTTAAATTGTGTAAGTTCGTTTAGATTGCGACTTTGAATGATTCGGTTCATTTGCAGATTCCTGCTCCAGGGGCTGTAAGAGATCAGCCAATTTATGCCCGGTGGTGAACTCCCGTCATGTGGTAGTTCACTCAAATAGTGGTCTCGCAGTACGAGTTTCAACCTGCCCAATCATCAACACCTGTTCTCGGTGGAAAATGGCAGCAGCAGCGATGGTAATGACAAGGTTTGGTTGTAAAGCTTCGTCTCGTCGTTCGTACAACCAGCTTTCGAGCATGGCGCAGGCTTGCAAACCGCTTCAAATTATCATGATACATATCTGGCAACTGCAAAGCTGACGCAGTCGACAAAAGCCAATTCGCTCAATCAATGCTTAGTCCGCTCAGCCACCAGCTCCGGCCCAAACATATCATTCGCACTGCGCTTCTGTTCCTCCAATTTGCGCTTCTTTGCAAGGCGCTCTGACTCCGTCTCAGAGACCGTCGCCGAGTCAGTCGCAGAAGGCGGCGGCTGGGCCGAGTCGCGCTTCAGGTTGACTTTCTCGGGGTTTTGACAGTGGTAGAGCTTCTTTGCGATGCGCTTAAGGTTCTTCATTTGATCTGGGTCGGAGGAGAGAGGTGTGTATGACTGGAGAAGAGCGGCGCAATCAGAGATGACCTGAAAGAGTTTTATGCGAAGTTCATAGAGAGGGTTCTGGAGATTGTTTTGGTTGTTGTCGGTCGTTTGTGCGAGGGGACCACCGAGCTTGGTGTCGAGGTAGAACTCAGCCAACGGCCGGTCTGCGAGTAGGAAGGCCGAAAGCCATATTTGTGAAGGGGTATAGAGGAAGTATGCGTCTGTCATTTGGGCGGCAGATTTGAGTAACTCGCGTGTTGCGCCGTGAGCGCGGCCGATTCGGTCTGCGATTGAGGAAGATGGTGTAGGAGATGGCGCAATTGCAAGAAGCCCGCGCTGGAGATCTTGGGGTGTTTGGTTGGGTAGATGGGGTGCGGGTTGGCCTTGTCCTTGTGCAATTGCTGAAAGCTCCATGACGCCGCCTTCCAGTCCGCGGAACGGGTGCCGGACGTCGAATGTGAAACGGAGTCCTTGCATAATCAGGAATTCGGGGGCGATGACTTTCTCTTCCGATGGTCCGCCTGGGATACCGGCTGCGAACTGCCGGAGGGACATGTAGTAGTTGTCGGTCTTGGTCGCGAGGAAGAGCGCGCACGCCATGATATCTTTGGGGTGATAGGTCATCGGAGAGTTGGTCAGGTAGAATCGGCGGAGGTACTGTATGGCAGTTGCCTATGAATTAAGATGAAGACGTCAGTTTGATTCTCTTGTTGGCAGCTCCAACTGCCTCGAGTCTCTTAAATTCCAACTTACCCGGACCATGGTGGGCAAAGGAGGCTTGTATTCATCACCCAGCTCTAACGTTTTCTCACAGTAATATGTGACCAAAACCAGCTCCTCCTCTGGGGTCAGACACTCAATTGGCTTCTCATCGGATCTCTTTGTTTCGCCATCGCTCCCAGGTTGCGGGGTCCCGGCCGCTGATAGTGTGGCGGACGGATGGGATTCGCGACTTCGCTGTATCGCAGCTCGCACGCGTTGACTGGCGACATCATTCGTTTTGTTTCGCAGGGACTGAAGCGATGGCTTTGTATAAGACCATAGTCGGTATTGGGAGGAGGTGCGGTAGATCTCATCTTCGATCATGGTGCTCAAAGACCCTGCTTTTGCTGCAGGAAGATGGCTCAGAAGCAGGCTTAGCAGATGACCTCAGCTGTATGGATTGAGAAATTGATGAAGGAGAACAGCTTTAGAGGAAAGGGATCATGAGACAGTCGAGGGTTACCAGCGAAGCGAGCAATGGACGAGGCTCCGTTCGTCGCGGACGTTGACGAGGTCGGGTTTGATGCGCTTATCGATAACGCCATTTGCCTTTATAGTGTGGGCTCACTCTACAATTGAACAACGCTTGGACAACACCTTTACATTCGATTTATCCGCGCAAAATCGTAATATTTGAATATTTGTTATGCAAAAAGCCTCCGTAATTATACATGGCTTTCCTTTTATCATTCAATCATCACGCATCAAGGCCAATTCCAATATATTCTTCCAAGGTTGGTCACCGACTCCTACTCCCCGAGCAGCCGGGCAGTGATATCTCCCATTTGACCATCATTCAGCTCCTGGTCTTGGCTTCCATTCGTATCGAGACCAACAAAGCGGAAAGCAGATACGACTCGTTCCACATCGAATCCCATGCCGCAGAACCGATCAACCAAATCTTTGTTGTATCCGCCGTATCTGAAGTTCAACTGTGAGCTTCTATTTTGGATCAATAAAACATATCTGATGGGACTTACTTGGCCAGATCATCCCTGGCAGCGGTTAATTGCACATCATTTGCTCTGTCCATATCTCCTCCGGCGCCAGTCGAAGGTGCACCGGCATAGATCACAGCCCATTGCCGTGCAACCCGCTCAAATTCCCTGGGATTCTGCAGCATCATATTCGCAACCTCCGCATCCTGCGGGTCTTTCGGCTCCGGGGTACTAAGAAGTGATTGCAACGAAAGTAGGGAGGATTTGACGGTTAAAACGGGCGACCAAGCATTTCCAAGGGTATCAAGACAGATAGCGCCCTATATTCGTTCCAATAAGTTATGGTCCCCAAGTGTTGGTAGCGTGAGCAACCCTCTTACCGTCTGACTGCTGATATTCGGATGCCACACTTTCGTCTCAAACTTCATCACTGGCGGCCGGAAAGGATAATCGGTAGGGATTTTGATGTCGATGTTGTAGGTACCGCCTTGGTACGGAGTGTCTGGCGGTCCTGGGAAAGAGCCGCGGAGATGTGTGATATCTTCTTGGTTGCCAATTGGCTCGACCTGGATTTGAGAATCCTTGTCTTTGTGGATGTCGGCAAGTTCTTTGCCAACTCGGCGCATGCGATTGCTAGCCATCTCGATTTGCTCTTTGCGTTAAAGCGTACAGGTAGCTATGTGATAGAAGGGCGTGGAACTAAGGTGCCGTGTTTTCAGCCTTAAGTGAGGGCGAAGCGATCGGGTCTCGGGAAAGGACTCGGATAGATAGAAATGAAATCGGAGAAGAGGAAATATGTACTGCGAAAACCATTGTTAGGATGAGGATTGCGAGTAAATTATCATACGATCTGAAGCAGATGATTCATTGCGAGGCAGCAAGGGCAAATAACAAAAAGCACAAGATAGCGATCTCACCAGTGGAGGGGAAGTATGAGGGGACGTTGAGCTCTTACCGTCTCGAGCTTTAAAGAGCTCCACGGTGACACGAGGGTGATGGCTGATAGTGCGTGCCAATATACCGCCGAATCTGCGGAACAAGCTTCGGCTCGAGGTCAGTCTCAGTCCGAAGTGTCTGCAGCTCGATTGTCCAGGATAAGAAGAAGCTTGGAAGACCGCGGGCTCAGGCATCAAGGCAGCAATGACGCACGGCCTGAGGCCCAGATCACGTGCCGGCGGCAACAGCTCACAGCTCGCAGACCCCCGAGCAGCAACATCACAGCCGTGACAGCTCATCCCTTCCACCTCTGATTCCCCATCCATCTTCAGCATCCACGTTCTTGGAGATTGCGATCTTGTCATTCTGCTTGCTGTTATTCTTTTCCGGACGTCGACAGTGATCCTGTCGCTGGCTTACAAACATGGTTGGTGACCCTGCCTACTCGAGCTCTCGTCCTGCCGATTGCCTTTACTAACGTGCTACCGAACAGGGTAACCAGCAGTCTAACATGGGCGGTGGCCCTGGTGGTGATGGACGCGATGATAAGGATAAGAAGGTATGATTCCATCCTGTTCCTTGCTACTTGACCAACTCTGACATCGCGCCTACAGAAGGACAAGCCCCGATACGAGCCTCCCCCGCCGCCTACCACCCGCCTTGGACGCAAAAAGCGCAAGGCTGCCGGTCCCAGCACTGCCGCAAAGCTCCCAGACATCTACCCTACCTCGAGATGTAAGCTGCGCTATCTTCGCATGCAGCGGATCCACGACCACCTGCTGCTCGAGGAAGAGTACGTCGAAAACATGGAGCGGCTACGCAGGGCCAAGGCACAAGCAACAAAGGGGCCCGTTAGCGATGGTGATATGGATGTGACGGACCGCAACGCAGACGAGCGGAGTCGTGTCGATGACATGCGAGGCAGCCCGATGGGAGTCGGCAACCTGGAGGAGTTGATTGACGATGACCACGCGATTGTTTCCAGCGCCACTGGCCCTGAGTACTACGTATCGATCATGTCCTTCGTCGACAAGGATCTCCTCGAGCCCGGCGCGAGCATTCTCCTGCACCATAAGTCAGTCTCAGTGGTCGGTGTTTTGACCGAGGAGTCTGACCCTCTCGTGTCCGTGATGAAACTTGACAAGGCTCCTACGGAGTCATACGCCGATATTGGTGGTCTTGAGTCCCAGATCCAAGAAGTCCGAGAGTCCGTAGAGTTGCCATTACTACACCCCGAGCTGTATGAGGAGATGGGTATCAAGCCACCGAAGGGTGTCAT
The DNA here is from genome assembly GCF_028974065.1 of Penicillium cinerascens. Classification (NCBI taxonomy): domain Eukaryota; kingdom Fungi; phylum Ascomycota; class Eurotiomycetes; order Eurotiales; family Aspergillaceae; genus Penicillium; species Penicillium cinerascens. The sequence continues at coordinate 4,275,563 of NW_026695298.1, read as the reverse complement.
TCTTTACGGTGCCCCGGGTACCGGAAAGACGCTACTTGCGAAGGCCGTTGCCAACCAGACAAGCGCTACCTTCCTCCGAATCGTTGGTAGTGAGCTGATCCAGAAATACCTTGGAGATGGCCCGCGCTTGGTCCGTCAAATCTTCACAGTTGCCGCTGAGCATGCCCCTTCCATCGTGTTCATTGACGAAATTGATGCCATCGGTACCAAGCGTTACGAATCGCAATCTGGCGGTGAGCGCGAGATCCAGCGTACCATGCTGGAGCTTCTCAACCAGCTTGATGGTTTCGATGACCGTGGCGACGTGAAAGTCATTATGGCCACCAACAAGATCGAGACCCTTGATCCAGCCCTGATCCGACCCGGTCGTATCGATCGTAAGATTCTCTTCGAGAACCCTGACCGTGAGTGCTCCCCAATATTTCCCATACTTGAATGCCTATCTAACCTGCCTCTAGAAAACACCAAGAAGAAGATCTTCACCTTGCACACGTCGAAGATGTCACTTGCTGATGATGTTGATTTGGATGAGTTCATCAACCAGAAGGACGACCTCTCCGGTGCCGACATTCGTGCCATCTGTACCGAGGCCGGTCTGATGGCCTTGCGAGAGCGACGTATGCGGGTCCAGATGGAGGACTTCCGCTCCGCTCGCGAGCGCATTATGAAGACGAAGCAGGACGGTGGCCCCGTGGAGGGATTGTACTTGTAAGTGCTGATCAGAGCTCTGCTGAGGAATTCAACTTGCTGGTCAACGTCTGCACTGGACACCTCATCTGGGCGCATTGTGTATTTTAATGTAACGCATGCGAATGGCGGAAGCGACAAACACCCATATATTCTCGATTGCTTCCTTCTATGATTATTTCTTTAATCCTCTCGGAGTCTTTTAGTAGCCCGGAGGCGATCTTTCCCTTGCTGGGCCGGTAAATTTATAGATTCGTAGGTTGTCCAGTTCCATGGAGCAGCGGCCAAAAATGGTGCAAACAGTGCAAACTAGCTGGGAGCTCGATCTTATCGTCGTCGCAAGTTCTTCAACTCAACCTCTCCAACCTTGCACAATGGACGGCTTCGACGAGGAAGCTTTCAAGCAATTCTTTCCCTCCAGCTTCGGGAAGCAGGAAAAGTCCGTTGATGTTGATTCCCAGATCAATCGGTCCAAGCGCGCGGAGGTTTCTGTCCCAAAGCCTCCCGCAGACGACGACAGGAGAGAACTAACTGCATCCACCACAGCTGGCCCTGCAGAAACAGAAAGGAAGCCGCAAGAGCCAAAGGACAGTGATGATGACTCGGATGATGATGATGATTCCGAGGACGAGGATGACGAGGACGAGTTTCCCGTGTCCCACGAACTAGTCATGAAGACGCATGAGCGCGCAGTGACGACGATGACCGTGGACCCGTCGGGGGCGCGACTAATCACAGGTTCTACCGATTGCACGCTTAAGCTGCATGACTTTGCCTCCATGACCCCTTCCACCATCCGCGCTTTCAAGTCCGTCGATCCGTCCCTTAAGAAGCAATCTGCGGCGCAGGATACACACGCCGTTCACTACGCTGCCTTCAACCCGCTGTCCCCCGGCCACGTTCTGGTCGTGACTGCTACGGCACAACCGCGAATCCTCGATCGAGATGGCGACACCTTGACCGAGTTCGCAAAGGGTGACATGTACCTGCGCGATCTTCACCATACAAAGGGACATGTCTCGGAGGTATCTAGTGGAGCTTGGTGCCCATCTGATGAAAACTTATGTGCTACTGCGGGATCGGACAGCACTGTGCGCATCTGGGATGCCAATGTCGGTCGTTCACAGAAGGAAGTCATTGTCCACAAGTCAAGAGTGGCTGGGTCTGCTGGACGGACCAAGATGACAGCCGTCACCTGGGGATCCCCGAAGCAGGGTGGATCAGACATTCTGGTTGCTGCTGCTCTTGACGGCAGCTTGGCTATGTGGAGTGGCAATGGTCCTTTTACTCGACCTGCCGGTGAGGTGCGAGATGCACATACCAGAGACACCTGGACCAGTGGACTGGATGTCAGCTCTGATGGGCGATACATTGTCAGCCGAGGAGGAGATGATACAATCAAGCTGTGGGATACCAGAAAATTCAAAATGCCGGTGACAACTACATCACATCCCTCGACATCGTTCCGCTATCCCACATCGAACATCCAGTTCTCTCCATCGTCGGCGAATATTATCGTCGGCTCAGAGACTGGTCACTTGCATATTCTCAACCCAGCGCTGAAGCCCGAGCTGGTAACCCCCGTCACGACGGGCTCCCCGTTGATCACTGTTATGTGGCATGAGAAGCTCAACCAAATCTTGACCGGCTCAGCCAACGCCGAAACCCACGTTCTTTATAACCCGACAATGTCTACAAAGGGAGCTGCCTTGGTCATGTCGAAAGCACCCAAACGTCGACACGTGGACGACAATATCTCATTCACCACAGACCTGGCTTCCGGGCTTGCTGGCGATTCCGTGGTGGTTGGATCCAACGGTGTCCCACATTACAGCTCCGCGACCTGGTCTGCCCGTCATCCAAATGTTGGACTGACAGCCTCTGGTCGCTCTCGAGACCCTCGCCGACCACACTTGCCGCAGGTCACGCCGTTCGCCAAGTCTCAGTCCGATGAGAAGTATATTCGGGAGAGCATCCCTCTAAGCTCCATGCGCGATGAAGATCCCAGAGAAGCTCTTCTTAAGTATGCGGACAAGGCCCAGAAAGACCCTATCTTCACGAGAGCATATCAAGAGACACAGCCCAAAGCCATCTATGCAGAATTAAGTGACGAAGAAGAGGACCGTGGTCCTGAAAAGAAGAAAGCGCGGCGGTGATCTTCAAGTTCCACCTTGATGCCCTTATGTACTAGTTTCTACAAAATGCCCATACTCATCCGCAGTGATCTTAAATCAAAATGAACATGAAACCAAACAACGCGTACGCGTAGCTGTAGCGAAGCAACTCTACACCGATCTCGAGACAAGCAACGCATGGCCTCCTTGCATAGCTCAGGTATGTGACCACCCCTCTTTTTGCCGCAGACATGACGTCCCCCAACAGCGGGATCATCGCAGCACACGAAGGCCGCCCGAGCTGCCAATAATACATCAACACCGCAAGCTTTGACCTCGCGCGAGCTTCGGATGCACGTTTCACTCAGCGGTGCGTTGTGGCTTACATTAGTCTTCTTAGGTCCAGAGTAAGGAGCGCCGGTGGGTGCTGACATGAGCATCTCTCCGCTCCAGCTTTCTCCGTGCGCTGCCGCCTGCTTGCAAAGTCCATGACCGTTGTTTGGTCGAGAATCGATACCCCCGACTCAGCATGCCGTCTTTATGAAATGCTCACCTTTCACTCCTTGATTTGAGTCGACTCTAGTTGAGGAAGAGCTCCGGTGTACTGGAGTTTTCGATCGGTATCCCGAGTCGACCCCGGTGGATGCGACCACTATCGCACCTGGTTTCTGCCTCACTTCTATCCTACGCGACCAAATGGACTCTTCGCAGCAACAGCTGGTAGCAGGCCTGCTTACCTCACTCGTTACTTCGACCATCGCGCCATCTGCCACAACTCCGAGCTCAGCCTCCTATTCGCGCTACGCTCATTCCGTACCTCCTTCTTCGACCGCGGCCCCTCCGCATAACCACAATGGCGACGAAAATGGCAAAATGCATGAGTGGTCGTCCCTGATTGGGATTGTCACGGCGTTGATCGGCAATGTCTTGATTTCTGTGGCGCTCAACATCCAGCGCTACGCGCATCTTCGAATCTCTCGTGAATGGGAAGAAGATAAAATCAAGTTGGAGGCTGACTGGCGGCGCACGCATTCGGGGTCCTCTACGGAAAATCAATATGGGAGTGTCGGAGACGGCGATCAGAACGGATCCCGAGGACGGCCGCGCAATCAAGACCGGCGTAATGGAGGGCGCGGCTTGGAAGCGTACCGTGATGAGGACGACACTCCGAGAGACAGACATGATACGCATTCGCGCGGTTCCTTTGCGTCCGATCGAACTGCTCGCCCCGAAGACGGAGAAGGTCACCAACGCAAGTCCTATCTCAAGTCTCCATACTGGTGGGTTGGGATTGTGCTCATGTGTCTTGGGGAGATGGGCAACTTCATGGCCTACGGATTTGCGCCGGCTTCTATTGTGTCTCCTCTTGGCGTTGTGGCTTTGATCTCAAACTGCGTTATCGCGCCATGCCTGCTTAAAGAGCAGTTCCGCTCGCGGGATTTCTGGGGCGTATTGGTCGCCATCGCAGGTGCCGTGGTTGTCGTGCTCAGTGCTAAGGACTCTGAAGAGAAAATTGGCCCTGATGAGATTTGGATGATGATCACTCGCTGGGAGTTCGAGCTCTATCTAGGATTGACCATTTCGCTGATCGTTGGCCTTATGTGGGCTAGCTACAAATATGGCTCACGCTCAATCCTTATTGACGTTGGGCTGGTGGCGCTGTTCGGTAAGCCCTGTGTGGGATTTCTGTATGTAATAAAATGCTAACGGGACATTTAGGTGGATACACGGCTCTTTCTACCAAGGGTGTTTCGTCGCTGCTGTCATTCACCCTCTGGCATGTCATTACTTTCCCTATTACATATCTGCTCGTCTTTGTCCTTGTCTCCAGCGCTTTGATGCAAATTCGCTATATCAACCGAGCTTTGCAACGTTTCGATTCGACCCAAGTGATCCCGACCCAGTTTGTCCTCTTTACTCTCTCCGTCATCGTCGGTAGTGCAGTCCTCTACCGCGACTTCGAGTCAATGACGACTGAGCGTGCCGCGAAATTTGTGGGAGGCTGTTCATTAACATTCCTGGGAGTCTACTTCATCACAAGCGGCAGGATTCGTTCCGATGACGAGTCTACCTTTTCTACCGAAGACGAAGAAGAGGCCATTGGCTTGCTTCACGGCGAGCGATATCATGACCGGCTTGATCTATCTCCTCCGGGCAATCAGATCGGCTTGTCTAAAGCGCTTCATTCCACTCCTGGTGTAGAGTTTGATGTTGGTCAATCACCCTCAGGGTCACTCGTGAGCCGTGGGATCGACGACGTCGATGAGAGCCAGCTCACCCCTCGGGGAGTCCTATCCGCAGCAGAATCCTCTCCTGCGGGCTCATTGGCCGCCGTTTCAACTCTTTCGGGCCCCTCGCTCGATCACATGTCGCCTCTTCGCCCTCCTTCTCGCATGTCTAACCCCTGGGCAGACCCGGATCAAAATGTATCGACTCCCAAATCTGATACGGAGATCTACCGCGCTGCCACCCCTTCACCTCGGGCTGGTGATTCGACCCAGGAGTCCACCGTACTTCTTCGCTTCCCTTCCGCACCAGGGGTAGTAGAGTCAACTTCTGGTGATATGCATGCAACTGTTCGACGTGCCTCAACCCCTGCCGTCGGAGATGAACCCCATGTTCTTCTCGAAACACCCACCAGACGCGTTTTGCGCAACTCCCTCTCTCACCGCTTCTCCCCCGGTCCTCTCCTCCCTACTCTCTCGGGCGGTTTCAGTGCCGTGGTTGCGGAATCTCTCCGCCGCGGCGAAGGCAGTCCTTTGAAAGACCGCAGCAGGCGGAAACTCGGCCGCCGGAGACAACTGGACGGCGCATTTGACCGGGGAACGGGTCGTTCCCAAGAGGGGGATCTCGGTCATGTGGGCGCCGATGGCGATGGCCATGATTCTGCGTTGACAATTGCCAATGCTCGACTTCAGTCCGCTACAAACCTGGTCGGGCCATCCGTCGAAGTCGGTCGTTCCACTCCTGCCCTTGCTAGCGAACTCTACACAACGCAGTCCCGCAAGACTGATGAAGAAGTCACACGGCTCCGCAGCTTCAGTGACTCCTGGAGCGATGGTCTCGCCTGGCTGGGCGGTGCACTCAAAAAGAGCAATACAAACGTCGACAGTGGCGCGGTAACGCAAGGCACCGTAACTCCGCAGGTCGGCGAGGAGCCATCGGCACAGGGTGAGGACGATCAGCACAACAGTGCTAATGCCGAGTTCGAAACTCGGACATAACCGCAGCAAGGGCTTTGCCACACTTGGCCTTTGTGACTAGACCGTACATGAAGAGTGGCTGGGTCACTCAACCTTTTCATAACCCCCTCATTATCATTTCCTTGTTTTTTTCTACACTTCTTTCTCGCGAAGATTTTTTTTTCTTGTTGGTATAAATGGGCTTGTAATAGGCATTGCATTCTGCGGGGTATATTCTGTTAGGCATTTAATCTCCATTCTGTCTCATTTTTTCATCGGATTGAAGTCAAGGGCGGGCCTGCGTCGATTGATCCCTGTCATGTCTCATCTCACATCCTTTGTACAATTCATTTTATTCAAATATTTAAACTCACAGCAAAAAATATCCACTTCATCCACTCGAATTGAACAGTTAACAGAATCTCAATTCCGAAGACTAGCTACATCTCGCATGGTGCCTACCCCTTGGTCCTAACGGGGTCCTGTTATAGGTGGAAAAAGGCGAGACGGATGTGCCGCTGCAGATATGCATTTATCCCGCAAAGCGTAAATCCCCAACATCCTGAATTTAGCCGCTAATTATCTCCTCACTAGTTACCTCTCACTCAGGTCTCCAAGTAAATAAGACGGACCCTCGCCATAGACGCGGGGTGTTGCTCCGTTTCCGTATAGTCTTAGTGTATATAGATCCTGCAACCATGATTTGGCCATGGTCATCTCATCTCCGTGATGCATACTAGCCTGGAAAATAGGACTCCATATAACGTTCCACCATTCCAGAATGAGCAGGGTTTGCGGTGCGATGGAGCAAACCCCGAGGTTTGTCCCCGCGGGGTCGAGGAGTTGCACCCGACCAAAGTGTCTTATATGTAGCTTGGGTCAGCGATGGTTTTCTCTAAACATTTATCTAAGTCAACAAGCTTTATACCTTTTGATCCCGTGTGCTAGCCTGCGGTATTTACTTGGGAACAAAACGAGGAGTTTTCTGTTCCCACCAAGATGAAAGTCAACGGTCTTTCGAAGGGGTTGTTCCTAGTGCAGCTTTTTGCTGCAACTGTTCTTGGAGACCTTTCGAAAACTCCGCTCTACAAAGATGCCAATGCGCCTGTTGAGAAAAGAGTTGAGGACCTGCTGGGTCGGATGACGGTCGAGGATAAGATGGCTCAGTTGATGCAAGGTATGTTCTCGAGATGGTTCAATTGTTTTTGCATACGATAATTGTGCAAACTAATAATGCACGTAGGCGATATTACAAATTGGATGAACCAAACGTCAGGAGAGTTCAACTATACAGGGCTTGTGGCAAACATGGAGATGAAAGCTGGCTCTTTCTACGGTATGATTCTATCTTCAGCGGCATTTGTGCGCTCGGAGAATGGTGATTGACAATTGGTGCTTACGATTGCAGTGGGTTATCCTATTCCTTGGGATTGGCTTTCGGACAATATCAAGAGGGGTCAAGACTACCTTCTTCAGAATACCACTCTCGGAATCCCTGCCCTGGTGCAGACTGAAGGTACACCTTGTTTACCGAGCTCGGGCTCAAAGAATACTTTGACTGATTATATTTTCGTCTGGTAGGTATCCACGGGTTTCTGATTGGCAATGCCACAATCTTCAACTCTCCTATTGGGTATGGAAGTTCGTGGAATACCGATGTAAGTGGCTCAGAGCTACCAAATCTTGTATGGTTCAATTTCTAATAATCATGCTGCAGCTGGTCCAGAAGATGGCAGAGGTCATCGGCCGGGAAGCTCGGACACTTGGTGCTAGCCAACTCTTCGCCCCTGAGGTTGGTTTGGCTCGCGAACTCCGCTATGGCCGGGTAAGACCCAAAGCCCCTTCTCAATACATGAACTGACAGATATACAGGTCGAGGAAATATTCTCCGAGGATCCCTTCCTGGCAGGCGAGATCGGCTATAGCTATGTGAAAGGACTGCAGAGTAAGAATGTTTCGTCGATGGTGAAGCATTTCGTTGCATACAGCAACCCAGAGCAAGGGTTAAATACAGGACCTGTGCATGGCGGCGAGAGAGAACTACGAACAACGTACGCTCGAGATCCCCGCCAGTCAGAGATATACTGACCTCTTTCCAGCTGGATGCCATCATTCAAGCGAACCATCATTGATGCTGGCGCATGGGGAGTCATGGCGGCATATTCCTCGTGAGATAATTCCAGGATAACGCAGAGAAATCATTGATGTTAATACTGAGTTGACAGATACGATGGTGTTCCACAAGTTGCTGACTACCACACTCTCACGGAAATTCTGAGGGAGGAATGGGGCTACGACTACTTTGTCATGACTGATGCTGGTGGAAGTGACAGACTTTGCACCGCCTTCCAAATGTGCCAGAGTGACCCTCTCGACATGGAATCGGTCACCGAGCAGCTGTTGACGGCTGGTATTGACGTCGAGATGGGAGGCGGTTCCTTGTAAGAAAAGTCCACGATTGAACGATTGAAACCGCACCGGGATGGTGTTAACTCCAGTACAGCAATTTCCAGAAAATCCCAGAGCTCGTCAAGTCTGGAAAGTTGAATATTTCGGTCGTCGACAATGCAGTATCCAAATTGCTCCGGGCCAAGTTCGAAATGGGCCTTTTCGAGGATCCCTATCCCGCTGCTCCGGAGAACCAGTGGCATAGCCTCATCAATAATGCCGAGGCGAAGCAGGTTGCGAGAGATTTGGACAGAGAATCTATCATTCTTCTAGAAAACCATAACGAGACACTTCCACTGAAGAAGTCCGGCAGTATTGCGGTTATTGGACCTATGGCATATGGGTTCATGAACGTAAGTTGATAGTCCCTGCCATCAGCTTCGCACCCAGTATCCAGATCGGATATCTAACTTGACTGCATCGCATAGTACGGTGACTATGTGGTCTACCAAAGCCAATACCGCGGCGTTACTCCACTCGACGGCATCAAAACCGCCGTCGGCGACAAAGCCCAGATCAACTACGCTCAAGGATGCCAACGGTGGAGCAACGACCAATCTGGATTCGACGAAGCAATTGAGGCCGCGAAGAAATCCGACGTTGCCGTCGTAGTGGTTGGAACTTGGTCTCGCGATCAAGTCCAGCTTTGGGAGGGACTGAATGCAACGTGAGTGAGACATTTTCACCCGGCCCCACCGCGATACCACGACACCGTTCATGCCCTAACTACAAAGCAGCACCGGTGAGCACGTGGATGAAGACGATCTATCTCTCGTTGGGGCCCAGGCTCCACTGATCCATGCGATTGTCGATACTGGTGTTCCCACCGTGCTGGTGTTGTCTAGCGGCAAACCCGTTACAGAAACATGGCTTTCCAACACCACCGCAGCCCTAGTGCAACAGTTCTACCCATCCGAGGAAGGAGGTAATGCTCTCGCTGATGTACTTTTCGGTGATTATAACCCGTCTGGAAAGCTGTCCGTCAGTTTCCCTCGCTTTGTGGGCGATCTGCCCGTCTTCTACGATTACCTGAACTCGGGCCGCGCCATCACCAACTCGGGCTACGAGACCTGTAATGGGACCCTTGTCTTTGGCCATCAATATGTTCTAGGCAATCCCACGCCATGGTACCCATTCGGCTATGGCAAGAGTTACTCCACTTTCAAGTATGGGTCTGTCAGTCTCGATCACAGCCAGATTTCTGCGTCTGACAGCACCGTTACTGTTTCCGTTGACGTGACCAATGCTGACTCGAAGCGAGACGGGACTGAGGTAGTCCAGGTCTATGTCTCGGATGAGATCACCTCGGTGGTTGTCCCGAACCGACAGCTCAAGGGCTTTGCGAAGGTGGTGATCCCTGCTGGACAGACCAAGACTGTTAAGATTCCAATCAAGATTGAAGATCTTGGGCTGTGGAATACCCGTATGAAATATGTTGTGGAGCCAGGCAATTTTACTGTGCTGGTTGGAAGCAGTTCGGAGGATATTAGGGGCAATGCTACACTGACTGTACAGTAATGGTCAGTAGTAAGGTAGTCCCAAATCAGTCTCCCAATATTGTTGACTTTCTAATTTGATATTTTTTGAATATTTTCATGTGTTTGGAACCCATGTATCACTTTTATTTTATACCGATGGGTATCATCTATATCCATGGGGAAGAATGGGAATCATGGGCGGAGCGCTGTTCCATATCCGACTGCAGAGGCCAATTTTCCATCGTATCAGGCCCAACTCTTGTCAGGGTCAATCTCTTGTATGCGTTGGCATTTTCAGATTGCGCTCTCAACAATTGCTCCTCATTCTCGTCTGTGGAGTGTTCCACTTCCTGCTCGAGGCTCAGGATAACCTCAATCGCTTGTCGGTCTTCGATGACCTTCGGATGGCGTTTGGCGAAATAGCGTGCGTATTTGTAGAGTGACCAATAGCAGCTGACCACATTAATGACGGTGAGGGCGATTTTGTAGAATGTGTAGTAAAAGAGCAAGACGACCCAGCTGATACGCTCCTTCTTCAGTCGAAGATGGATCTCATTAAATATGATGACGTTGACAATGTACATTCCGATCGTGGCGCCGAGAAGAATGCCGCAGAATCCAGGTCGCACGATGAATGAAATGGGGAGGATAAATGGAGCAAAGAGGTAGATAAGAGTTTCATAAACCTAGATGATTGAATTAGCCTTTCCTTTATCCCAGGCCCTCGGGGCAGTGGACAAACCTCTTGGAAAACACAGAGCTTCGCGCCTATTTCCCACCATCCAAGCTTCCAGCTTGTCATAATGTACTTCAGGTCATAGTACATGCCTACGACGAAGAAAAAGTTCCATCGCTTGAATCGCTGCTGGAAAATAGTCATCTCTCCAAAGCCACCTCGGCTACCACTTCCACTGAAGAAGACCGAGGACGGAGTTTCGGTCTCGACAAAAACGGAAGAGCACATGGTGATACGCCCTCCAAGCCGACGACAACTATCTCCAAAGAACCAATCTTCAGAGACAGAGAATCCAGGGTGCTCATAGAAAGTCTGCTTCAGAAATTCCGTATTCCAAATTGAAATCGCACCGTGAGGGAAAGTTGCGCTGCCAAGTTTGCCAAAGAAAGCTCTTTGCAGACCAGACATTTTATATTCGAGATCTTGCGCTTGCTGACAGAATGTGCCTTTCGATGAATTGGGCCCAACGCTCTTGATCGTGTATCCAACGCATTTTACTTTCCCGTTCAGTCGGTCACTGACGATGGGAAAGTTTGGAGGTAATGCGCAATCGTCGTCGATGAGGAGGACATTTTCAAAACCCTTGGCGGCATAGCAGCCGGCGAACTGGGCAACGATCTTAGATCCAACGGGGACCCAGAGATGATTCACTCCATAGGGACGGCAGACTTCTTCGGTGTTGTCGAGAGGTGTTTCGGAATTGCCGTTCGCGATAACGAAGATGTTCTTCGGGGGGAAGATCTCCAAGGCTGCTTTCAAAGTTGGCCCGATGATGGTCGCTGATTTGTAGCATGGGATAATTAAGGCTGTAGACTTGACATTCGAATCATTCTTCTCCAAGTCAAAATCGCTGTCCTCGGGCTTGGGCGGAGGATCCTTTTCGAATAAGATCAGGAGAGGGAGGAAGGCATATCTAAACGAATTAATTCAAGATCAGATGGATAAAGGATCGGAAGTAGCTCACAATGCAGCCAAGCCAATTGTAATGGCATAGCCTCCTTGAATCACGAATTTGGTCTGCACGACCCAGTAGAGCCACCATACTGCTCCTTTCCATAGTGGCATGCCCACAAGGACAAAGTAGACAAATAGGATAAGCAGAGTATAGAGACTATATTCAAACAAAAGTCGAACCCAGTATTTCCTGTGAAGAGCAACGCCCCTCACTTTGGCCTTTTCGTAGACTTCGTACATGCTACTCCGGCGACTGTTGAATTGCGAGTTTGTCGGGGTTGATTTCGGACTGATGAACGACTCTTTGATCGGCGTGATTGGTTCATTTTCTGGGACCGTGGCTGGAGGCTTCAAAAAGGCGGATCGTCTGATATTCTCCCATGCTAGAAAGATAGGTCAGATGGTTGATAGTAAGAAGATGGATTGCTCGGAGCTTATACAGTGTAACTCGGGTGGATTGCTTTGCGGTCGGGTCGCCGGGCGAGGTCTCGCAACACGACGGGTGGACAGACTAGCAGACCGAACAATACCGCCGGACTGGTTTTGTTTTGACGTTGCTGAGTATTGAGGTTGTGTCCGGTCATTCTGGGGAAGGGATTTCTCCCATTTCACCTGTTCCCATGGCGAATTGAATTTTGCAGTAGCCAGAAGCTGTTTCGGAACGGGCACATCTTCCACAATGGAAAGTCTGGCATTCTCCATCTCAGGCATTATAGGGCATATAGAATATGAGAATGAATTACTGTGTTAAAGCGAAGGACAAGCGAAAAATAATGGATGGCGAGCAGAGCTTTCACCGAAGAAAGAATGAATCGTTGGACTACAGAAGAAGAAAACTTCAACTCATCTTTAAAAAAGCTATATGGCTACGGGCTAGACCTTAGCCTGGGTAGTGGGCCTGAAGTCGGTGCGTGTTCTCCATCTTCTTCCTTGCTAGACCTAGATCGGACTAATCGTGTCTAGGAAGGTGGGCTCACTGAGCCTCTAGTTGACAATTGCAGAATCGTCAGCTACAAATTTACGTTCGCTGGAGGCATATCTCTTCTCAGGACTTCCTGGCCACAATTGAAAGTCTTAGACTGAAGGCGTGAACCTTTGAAACCTCATCTGAACAGCCTTCTCAAGGCTGAGGTGGCATGTTGAGCATCATACTAATTCGGAAATTCCAATGAAATCTTCTACGGAGAACCCTATTCTTAGCTAAGTAGCCTTGGTTCCCACTTGCTGTGGATCAATTATCTGCTCCCATCCCAGTTTTGCTCTCGAAAACAACTGGCAGGGCCTTACATTATTAGAAAAACATGGACAGCTCAATAAAAGGAACCATGGATGTAAAGACAAGAGCTAGTACACTGATTAATGATCTCAGATTGGGGCGTCTAAATATTTTTACCCAGACACTTTTACGTACCTACTTGATTTGGGCTTAGCTTGGAGTCGAGACTCGGCTAGAAGAGATTTTAGCGCAACGGGAACATAGCCTTATGAAGTACCTATCCCATTCGACCAGTGAGAAAAGGGGACGAGATCTGACTTAGTGATCTCCGATTTTCTTTCTTGTTTTGTACGTACCAATCTTGCTTACCCAGAGATGTGGGGTCCGATGTACCATGGGTGCGTCGTAATGGAAATGGTGTGGGCCCTTCGTCACCCTCACGGACGGTCCATGAACGAGTACTCCGAGCTGACCTACGGGGCTCCACTCCATTTACCGAGGACTAATTTCAAGTCAACAAATAACCCTAAGAAAGGACTTGAGAAAAATCCGGTATGTTTTCCTCAATGTCATGTTGATCATCTGCCTTTGATTCGCCGCTAGATATAGTGACAGCATCATGCGAGGAAGGAGGGTTTGGGGATCAGAGGAGCGTCAAGCTAAATTTAGCTCCACTGCCCGGGAGAGGCGGCATAGTGGACGCATAAATGTATGCTTTAGACTATGTGTCAGGTACATGAGTTTTTACCGGAAAATCCATTGCCGATGAATATGGCTGTGTATGCTTTACCGGGACGCACGTGTTTTGAGAAGAAACTATGAATCGATCTATTAACCTTGTTTGAACGAGCGTATGCGCCGGATAATGTCCCGGCATTTTTTGGCTTGCTCTTTCCCGTTCTAGTGCTCACCCCTCGCTCCCTGAGTAAGACTGAGCATGCCTCTAGACGGCCTGATCCACTCACTCAACCCGATCTCAACATTGGGATCACCGCCCGAGTAAGCCCACTACCAGCAAAATAATAAAATGCACCCGGCTAGCTTTGCCCAAGTGCAAAAATTCCCTCTTTGCACTAGCCCTATTTCTCCTATGTGTCAACAAAGAACTGGCACAATCAATGTGTCCCATGTTGGACATGGTAGCGAGGCACCTACCCCGGGGGCAAATGCGCGATTGGTCCGGTTCAACAGACTTACCAATCTCTCGACATCCTGGGCAAGTACATCTGTTTTCACCCATTTTTCGAACATATGATCATTTTTAGTTTGCAAGTGCCATGAATTATTAAGCTCAGGTTTTATACACTCTGCCTACAATTGTCAAATATTGGTTGACTTCAAGATTGAAGTATTCAGGTTCAATTTATCATATAAATTCTGGTCCAGCCATAACAAATTCTCTCTCCATCAATTTACGATGACCGATCTTCCAGGGTCACGTTCTGATCCTAGGAATATAGTTTTGTTAATCCCTTAATCTGTTAATGTGGCTTCACAAAGCTACGAAGCTATGGGCAATTGGATGAAACTGCTTGAAGATCTACAGATATAGTCTATAAATCAGGTCAACCATAGTTATCCGTTCTTGGGATGTGGCGACTAAACCACTACTTTCGTCGCCACTACAGGGAACTATTACGTGGCCCTTCTATGGGTGTGATGTCGTGGCTTTTGCGCTGGTGTCCGTGTAGAGAATGACCGCTGCAACCAAATCCAACGTCGTAAGGAATACCAAGATTAGGGAAGTAATGAGCTTAGTCTTATAACCTGTCGTGTGCTTGTAGGAACCAAATTTGGAAGACAATCCCTCAACATTAGTGGCCGCTCCGTCCGACCATTCATATTGAGTGAAGGGTTTATAAGTTATAGATGAGAATAACCCGAATAAAACATGGAAGCCAATTTCGAAATTGGTTTTTCCTCGGGACAATTATTTTCGTTGACACTGCTTTCACCACCCCGTCAACAATCTACTGCACACTATTACGAGTGACTATCCAACTGTTATCACATTAATGGATCGCATGCACTGGTCAACGCCTGACCAGCACAGATAGTTGCAGCTATATGGCGGATGACGTCGACTAACATGTGGCTGATCTTTTCCTCCTTGGGGATTTGCACAAAGATGAGCGAGAGGAAACGATGGATGAGAGAAAAGAGTTAGGAGTAATGACGGAGCCGTCGCTAGTGAGGAAATCAAGTTGAAAGCGACTGCAGGTCTGAACTAGGGGAAACAAAACTCAACACTCTGAGGGCTGAGGGGCCTAAGTTAACCAGATCAACCTCGTCTTTTAACTTTGGCGCATCCAATCACACCCAGGCGAAAAGGATGGTTCACTAAGCCTAGTTCCAATCCACGTTGCTTCCGGTACCCCACACGAGGCGGAATGGCATATCTCTAGACCAGGATAGGTCTGGCGACTGCGGAGAAATAGGAGGGTCCATGAATTCCATCGTATCATACATAATAAGTCGCGCTTGAAAAACGGACACGCTGAGGGCTCATAACTAGTGTATGGAGTGGATAGCCGCACCCGAAAAATTCCTATCATTGGCTGCGGTCGAGAATCCCATTGATGGGCACTGGGATTTTCCGGCCACTGCCATATTCAACTTCATACCTGGCGGTGTTCATTTCGGTTCTTCCGCAAACCAAAAATCTGTAAGATTTCTGTCCAAAAGCCAGGAGCATAGTCCGTGAAGGTAGCCTCGTACGCGTCGATAACTGGCCGGTCCCAAATAAGATCCGCTTCGTGGGGCTTGATGAACTTGGTGCGCTTGATAATCTTCCATCCAAAGAAAAGTACCGGCGCCGCGAGGACCATTGTGTAATAAGTGAAGAAGCCACCCACGGTCCAATTGCCCGGCAAAAATGTCGAGTAGCCATACACGCAGACAATAGTCGTCATCCAGATAAGACCGATCCAAGCCGAGTAGGGCTGGAAGTAGCCATAGTAAGGGAGGGTGCGACGGTCGATATTCTGCGCGCGGAGGGCGCGGTAGAAGAAGATGTAGGTAATAGAGATAATGATATAGTCAATTACCTGTGCGGCGGTGATAATGTTGATGAGCCAGGTGAGGACCTTAGCAGAGCCACTTGAGACATTCAGGAACGCGAGGAACGGGAATGCCATCACGACGATGAGGCAGTATATTGGAACGCCTCTCTTAGTGCACCGACGTAGGCACTTAGGTGCTTGACCTTGTAGGGAGAGGCCGTAGAGACTGCGACTCCCGTAATAGACGTAGGAGTTTCCGGCAGAGAAGATACTTGTCACCAGTAGCGCGTTGGTGATATCTGGTAGCACGCTAATGCCAAGATTGCTCATCGCAATAACGTATGGAGACGCCGCTGCGGTGCCCGAACCACTAGATGAGCCACTGAGGATAGCTAACAGTGTCTTGTCATTATACGGAACCACGATACCTACGCACAAGGCGCTTCCGATAAAAAAGAAGGCGAACCGGGCATAGGTGGTCTTAAACGCTGTCTTTAGGTACCGCCGGGGTAGTTTGGTTTCCCCAGCTACCATAGACATATATTCTGGACCGACGATCGTGAAGGATGCACTCCAAAGGGCGCCCAAGAAGCCCTCAAAACGGCCCAAAGGGCCCGTAGTGATATATTCGGCAAAGGCCCCGGGGTTATTCCAGTAGCGAAAGCCATATGCATCGTGCTTTGGATTGCCGCCGACCATAGTGATAAAGGTGAAGCAGAAGACGATTAGAAGTAGAAAACACTTCCCTGAGGCAAGCCAAAACTCGGCTTCACCATACCACTTCACCGTAACGGCATTTAGAAGGCTATAATTCACATTGTTAGCCTTGGTCGTTCACAGGAAACATAGGAAATTGCTACCCACAAGTAAAGGACGATGCAAGCCGCTACCACGGCCGCCACCGGAATATCGTCTCGCCAGAACGTCAAAACCAAGTTGAGAGCTGTGATCTCAAAGGGGATCAAGAGTGCCTCGTAGAGGAAAAAGTTCCAGCCTGCCCAGAACCCACACGCCTCATCCACCCAGTGGCCGGCCATTCGGATAAAAGCGCCGGTAACGGGCATGAAGACCGCCATCTCAGCCATGCAGTTATTGACCAGAGCCAACATACACGAGTAAATGGCGTACGCGAGGAACAAACTTCCTGGGCCTCCCTTAACCAGCCCAGATGAGATAGTTACAAACACTGCCGTCCCAATGGACCCCCCGATAGCGATCAATTGGATTTGACGGTTTCCTAGGTGCCGTTTTAGCTGGTCGCTGTTATCAAGGACGATCGCCACCTGGTGGGCTTCCTGGTGGTCTTCCTGCTGGCCGGCCACAGAATTATCGGCGTCCTTCTCATTGTAGTCCATCTCAATAGTCTTCTCGGCAATAGTGGCCATGATGAATTGCTGTTTTCCCGGCGGAGGAGTGAGGAATGGGAAAGTGAGCGCAACGACGCCAAGCTGCTGGGTATAAGTACATAACCTCAAGGTACCGAGTCACCAGTATAACCAGTTATAACATGTGCAGGTGACCTCGGGAGTGTTCCGACCCCTAGTCGCGACACGGATGCGAAGGTTCCCCCGCCCCTCCAAAGACACCAATGAGGCTGCACTCTCCGCACTTTTTTGTCTTTCACGCCTGGGCCATGTGCGTCTATCTCGCCCCCCAAGGCAACCTGCGCCAACCACAGCAAGGCTCAGGAGATAGCAGATAAACCTTCGGAACCGTGTTAGTTGATGGCTTGCATCCTGAATGGTTGTCTTCTCGCAATGAACCCTTGCTATCTTGCTCGGATGGACCTCCGGCCGTTCCGGTTGTGGCCAGTACCAGGGAGAAGTTAGCGGAACGTGAGGACTGGACGGCGCGAAACTAACTCTCCTCGGGTAGTGAATGTTCAGCGGTTGGAAAGGAAGTTAAATGGTAGGATAGGGAAACCGAAAGCATACGATGAAATCTTCAACGCCGTCCCCCTTATTATTGGCCAGTCAACGGATATCCAGAGATGATATCCACGGGCTCTATCAGCCATGTCGGAGAGCCATGCAAATTGTAGCTCTCATTTTCATTTTCAACCGGGAGTAGTCCAGTAGTTGGCCGTCGCGATCGGGAGCAAACCCGGTATGGCCCCGCACGCGGGGTGCGGGGATACTGATCGTATAGCCACATGTCGCCCTAACAACTTGACCCACTTCTACTTTCCCCTAGGCTTGATGAACCGACCGGGAACTTTCCGATCCTCTTCATGTTCCCTCGGATGTTATTGATTATTCGTGTGGTTCATGAATGAGAAATATTTGGGTCGCTGGTTTCGCCGACGTGGTGAAAGTAGAGTATTGCTGGACAGACTATTCGAGAGTGCCATTTTGAGTTCGGATACGGCGCTCAATAAGGCAGCAGAAGGAGACATCGGCTGCCCTTCCGAGGGTAGAACTCAAATCTATTCGGCTCGGGATACTCGGGTTGTCTGAAGGCTGCAGGGCCCGCAGAATCCTAAACTACGGTTTTTAGTTCTGGATTGTTTCGCATGCACTTCAAAATCCAAGGCTTCTCCTAGAATTCGCAAACTATTCGTCGGCCACCCTTCCCGAAGCCAGATATGAAATGCCATGCTCAGCTTAGCCCCCTTTCAACGTGATAGATTAGACTCCTCTCTGTACTCCACGGTACAATAAAGGAAAAGACGTCTTGAATACGGTCTTTCAACAATGTCGATTTAAAAAAAAAAAACCGTGTAAATCCTATTGGGATTTTCCATTCCTCATCGGCTTGCATTTACTGCGGTGAATAACTTCAAAGGATCATTCTGCTCCTCCTGATCCTAGCTAATTTCTTGGGTGATATAGGAAACCAATGCGTCAAGCTTCTGGTCAAGCACATTGGCAGCAGCTTGAAGTTTTTCGTCCCTATTCACCCCTGCAATTAGGCTGCTCGGTAGAAAATAAATCACCTCAGTGCCTTGACCACTAGCCTCTTTCTCCTTCAGTAATAATTCCACGGGTACATATATTCCCGCATTCAAGTCATGCTCTAGCATGGTGATGGCGATGAGAGGGTTTCCCAGGATAATTCTCTTTATTTTCCGACCATTTCCCAATCCGTACAATGATACCCACGTATGGTTGATATCGTAAAATTGCGTGAAACCGAATCGGCCGACCTTTTTAGTAAAATAGTCGGTCCATGCAGCTTGCCCTTTTGAAGCTAACTCCCCAAGAGATTCAATGGGAACAGAGCTGCCAATTTCGTTGCTGAGTCTTTCAAGAACGACTTCATAAGGAACTGGTGTCGAAATGGTGACTCTTGTACCATTGAAAGTTTCCGCAATTCTGGTTGTCATATTGACCGGAGTCGGCTTGGTGTATTCAAAATATAACAAGATTCTGAAACAGATTCAGATAAATGGTTGAAAGGGGAAAATTCGGAACAAAGGATAATTTAATATGAATGGTAGTTCAAGTTGATATTTGTATACTTAAGATGGGGACAAGCGATACCTTATATATGAGGGCAAGTACACTTAACTCTATTAATTGAATTTATAAGCTTCCAATAACGTAGAGATTTAAGCTACCGATAGTTAACGTTAAATGGTCTATGAGTTTAGTAATCATAGAGTGTTGAAAAGTATAATGACGATTCTCACCGCTAAGTTACCTGCGTCTAGTTTACTCGATTATTCATCTAAACCTTACCAAAACGCAATTTTCTCCTTCATCAGGACAAAAGACACGTCTCTGAAAGACTGGATATGAATTTATTGCCCAGGATATACACTGGTCATTTTCAACGTTTTTCAAGTTTAAGTTACTCAACAGCCCGTTGTGCCGAGGTTTCACAAAAGCGTTGACAACGCATCGGTTGCCGTCATCTTCATACTAATCCGATGACACTATCAGCTATTACGGGGGTCGAAGACTGTTAGGAGCAGGAAAAGGAAAACCTAAGAATGGTTCGGCGATTGGCTGGGTTCTAGCCGTGCCCACTCCGTCACCCCACACCCACTACGGCTTTATTTCGTCACCAGCTGGGGTTTCATTCGGCGTTGAGTAATCATAATGCCTAGTTAACTAATTAACGTGATAAGAATATCTTGCAACAACATGATACGCCTGCCCCAATTATTAACCAATAATTTGCTGAAAGTACTCTCTGCGAGGAATTTTCTCCAACCCTTAGGTTTCGCGTTTCGGGTTTGCGGAAAATGCGAGTGCTTATGAATCACAGAAGAAACAGTGCTGTATGGCTGCCTCGGCTTTGGCTTCTGAAGAATCTATAAATTGAAGCGCTGCAACTCACTGACAATCAACTCGAGCAATAATCTCAAGAGGCAACATGTCTGCTCAATCCGTATTAGTCATTGGCGGCTCAGGCGCCCAGGGAATGCCAATTGTCCAAGGTGAGTGTCGACGCCATTTCGTCCTTGTGAACCCCCTGGAAAATACGAATGAACTAATAGAATGACATCTAGAGCTATCTCGACAACCACAATACTCAAGCATTCGCGTGCTGACTCGGGATTCAACCTCTGAAAACTCCAAACTTCTGGCGTCTCTCCCGAAAGTGTCCCTGTATCTGGGCCGCATTGATGACGAAGAATCTCTGAGAGGGGCTTTTGCCGGTATGGATCTCGCTTTTGTTAACACGAACAGCTTTGCTCTGGGAATAAAGAATGAGATCTACTGGGGGATCCGGATCTATGAGCTAGCCGTCCAAGCCAAGGTGAAACACTTCATCTGGTCCTCGCTAGACAATTTCACATTCGACACGCAATACGACGATACGTTGCGAGTCGGCCATTACTACGGTAAGGCCCACGTGGAGCAGTGGCTCTCTGCGATCCCGCAGAGGGAAGACTCGACGCGATGGTCCGTTTTGACGACAGGGCCTTATATTGAAATGCTATTTGAGCTGCTACGGCCCCGCCAGGACGAACACGGAACTTATGTTTTTGAGGCGCCTCTAGAAAACGGTTCTGTCCCATTCATACACCTGGAAGACTTGGGTCATTATGTGCACTGGATCTTTTCACACATCAGTCAGTCAGCCGGGATGAATCTCAAAGTGGCGATAGAGCACGTTTCGTACGACTACCTTGCGGCGACGTTTACCAAGGTCACTGGGAAGCCCGCGCGGTATCATAATGTCTTGGTTGACGAGTTATTTACCAGCGGCCCCCTCGCCACGGTGTCGGAAGTTAAACTAGGCGCTGAAACCGCTGGAGAGGATCCAACATTACTTTCATACAGGGAAAACTTTTCCGCCTGGTGGAAATTGTACCAACGCTCTGGAGGGAATAAAGGGATTATCAGAAGGGATTATGAATACTTGGACAAAATCTTCCCGCAGAGGGTGCGGAGCGTCGAGCAATGGATGCGAAAGGTGAATTACACCGGTGAAATGCGACCAGTCTTGAAGACAGGGTAGCTTCTACTTCAGGCGTGCGACGCAATTGCTGATCGTTTATATTTGTCTCTCTTCTTTATCATATTGCTTTAATATTTCTATTTCTCGCATTGTGTTCTGTTAGCAAAAAAGAAATTGAGCATGGAATATCTCTCCAGAGTCACATCAGCGTTTATTAACATGGATGGCGTTCAACATGAAGACATGCTTATCAGCAATCTGTCCCTGTGACTGTCCTCTGTCTTCTGATAGTTCATGGAGACCTACCAAGATCCGCTTCAGGCTGAAGACCAAAACTGCCTCGATGCGGGAATGGCCACAGTTCGGCAATAGATGAAGAAACTCGCTCCAACAAGAACGGCTCTCATCATTGTCTCTCATTTTCTCTTCATAGCTTTTAGCATGTGGAGCTTAAGTACGGCAAGTTTTCTATCATGCTAACCACTTTTTGTAATTCGCCATCTTTTTGATCCTGGCGACTGTGGCTCTGGCCAGTTTTATCCTCTTGGATCTCTCTCGTGGTATGTTGTTGCCTGGTGGCAAGTCATTCAACACTGGGTTTTCATTCACTTCTGGGTAGACTAACCTGTGGGCAAGGCTGCTAGAGAAATCCAATATATATGGTTAGAGGGTTACGGACTTCACAACGTTCTTTCAAATCAGGTAATATGTATTTCTGAAGCTGATAGCAACTTGATGTACCAATGTCACGATCTTGCGAATTTCATTTGGGTATTCCGAATGCACTCAAGCCACCAATTCTCCGAGTCGCGTGAAAAGCTCTACCTCCATTCTCTCAGCGGCATCTGGCTGCTCGAGAATTTGGCCGATATCGTCGCTGCCGAGATCTTCTTTCCACAGCGACCGAGGCTCAGCATTGGCTTTCATATTGCGGTACACACACATCCTCAGATGCCAACGCAGAAGATCTGCACTGACGCGGTCGTTTGGATTAGTACCACATCTGGCAGACCGCCTGAGGCGTTTCCCTCCGGTTTTTTTTGGGTCTGGCCCGAAAACGATTATTTTGTAACCATCCTAAATTCATAAGGTATTAGTTATAACAAAAAAATAGAAAAAGGGAAACATAAAAAGACTTACATCCGGATCCACCCCTAATTTGAACTGATCGAACGCTCGATGCTCTTCAGGGGAGAGAAGAAGCGCGTTTTGAGGGGAGTAAAGGCCACTTTGTCCAATTTGGTTTGCAGGACTGGTATCGGTAATGTAGCGTCGGTAATTGTTTCGGTTCCACTCTGCAAGTTGGCTTGTAGGAAATATGTGGCAGGCTTCCAGACCCTCATATGGTTTGTTAGGGTCTGGATAGGCAGGGCCATTATTCGTGATTGCACAAACTGTGTCTCTCGCACAAACACTGCTTCGGAGCCGTGACTGCTATAAATCTATCAGTTATGTCATAGTGTGCGCCTCGCAATTATAGACTCAAGTTACCAATAGTTCTCTTTCACTTCGCCCTTGAGACCGATCGCTCTGGTCCTGGGTGGTGACACGACGTGGTGCGCACTCGCTGGTGAGCTGGACGGTGATCGGGCCTTGGTCTAATGGATGTTAGAGACCTTAGCACCCAAGAATGTAGTATACCCACATTGATAGTCAAGGACAATGTAATTGCCTGGGTGGACGGGGTTTGGGCTGTCTCCACGAAGCATATGGCGGCTTGTTGACCCATTTTGGCGGAGAGGGAATAATGCCCATCTTCGATGGTTGGGGATGATGAAAATCATGCTGCAGTAGCGATAAAGCATCTCACAAGTCAAGTGAGTTTGACCCGGGGTGACTTGCAATGCTGTGTTGGCGTGGTGTAAATGGTTTGTTTGGTTTGGTTCCCATGTATATGTAGCCTCTGAGTGATTGTTGCTTACAGGCTAGTATGGTTCCATCGTTATCATAAACGCGAACGTTATGAGTGAGGACACTTGGATCTTGGAGATCCATCTTGACAAGGTGGGTGCGCGCGAGAGCAGCGATAAAAAGAAAACAGGGCTTCATGAAGCCAGCAGGTGGAAGTAAGAGAGAAATAAGAGAAGTAAGAGAGAAATAAGAGAAGTAAGAGAGAAATAAGAGAAGTAAGAGAGAAGTAAGAGAGAAGTAAGAGAGAAGTAAGAGAGAAGTAAGAGAGAAGTAA
This sequence comes from Penicillium cinerascens, assembly GCF_028974065.1. Taxonomy (NCBI): domain Eukaryota; kingdom Fungi; phylum Ascomycota; class Eurotiomycetes; order Eurotiales; family Aspergillaceae; genus Penicillium; species Penicillium cinerascens. The sequence goes on along the minus strand of NW_026695298.1, from coordinate 4,252,209 downwards.
GAGAGAAGTAAGAGAGAAGTAAGAGAGAAGTAAGAGAGAAGTAAGAGAGAAGTAAGAGAGAAGTAAGAGAGAAGTAAGAGAGAAGTAAGAGAGAAGTATGAGAAGTATGAGAAGTAAGAGAAGTAAGAGAGAAAGAAATAAGAGAAGCGAGGGAAGGAAGAGAAGTGAGAGAAGCGAGAGAAGTAAGAGAAGTAAGAGACATGAGAAACATAAGAGGGAGAAATTAATAAACGAACGAGGTAGTTGAGAGACAGAGAATAAGGTACGGGAAATTCCTCTAAATGTTGTTGGAAACTACCGGGTCGCCTCATCGGCTCATACCTCCGATAGGATGATGTGTACGGATCCGCTATGATTCTCAAAAATCGACACTCGAGCGAAGGCTTGCGACGTTTACTTTAGTTCTTGGGGTTGTATTTTTCGAGAAGCCGTCGATGCATATAACACAGGTCAGCGCACTCTGGTTGAACCTCATCGCACTATGTCCATTTTCACGTGATGAGACAATTTTTGATATTGCATCTCCAGTATTCAAGCGCTCGAGTCTGTTCTTAAAGCTCTCGAATAAATATTCATAGAAAAACAGCAGACCGAATACCAAGGCTACTTTTTTCCATTACTTCTGAGACCTTCAAGAACCTGCACAAAATCTTATCCGTTATTCAAAGTACGAATACGAGTCAACTAGTACACTGCGATTATCACCAGCCTATTGGGCACCACTATCGGTCAAGCAAACACCACAACGGATTTGGTCTGCTTCACTAAGCCTGGCAAGTACAACACATTTCTAGCCGCAAACGGTGGAATTCGGAAGCAGCTAAATACCCAGGACAGGTCCAGCTGGTCTTGAAGAGTGGTAATGATACCGATGACCTGAAGGCTCTGGGCGGCATAATAAGCACTTAAGGCAAATACAAGTGATAGGTCATACACAATGCTCTATTCGGTGATGGCTACTACATCCTACTCACTCTTCCCAACAGCATGTCGGAAAATACAGTCTATAACCTTTCGCCAGAGATTTTCAATCAAAGGGTACGATAACACTTCCATGAACCGGACTGGACCTGCAACGAGTGCTTCTACTATGACAACCACTCGATCGAGCACGAGATCACCTAGTAATTCTGCACCTAGCTCCATCTCAACTGCCGCGGGCAGTGCGCCGACATCCAATGCTCCGGCTCCTTTTGCTTTGATAGGCGTGGCGGCTTTTGGTATGCTGGCTTTCTGAACATCAAACGATATGCAACTTTGGAGGGGAAGGCTTTTTGGAAATTTTGAGAGGAACCGAACAATGGAGGTTCTGAGAAGTGTTGCATGGCATACCCATGCTTATAGAGAGCTTGAGAGTCTAGACATACATCGGGCTCATGAGACGAATTTCATAAACTCAGGTAGAGGTACGAATAATTATGCTCCTCTTCATAAAGTGAACGAAACCTAAGATATCTAACCGAAATTGGCCGGTGAAGTAACAACTTAGTGGTGTCGTGAAAATAAGAGAAAAACGCATGTTTCAAGGCCCTTCTGCGTTGCCTCCACCATCTGATCCAGACGCAGTTCGGCCAGCCGCCTGGTTGGAAGAATCAGTTTCTGGCTGGGGAGAAGCCAAAACATCTGGCCTTTGGTTGCTTTGGCCATCGGGTGGACGACCTTCTGCCCGTCGCGTTTTGGCACCCTCTTTCAATTTCTCCCAACGATCGCGGTACCGCCCCAGAATGTTCTTCAGCTTTTCATTCTCCTGTCCAACGCGATCCAACTCTTGTTGTTTGAGACGAGCCAGCTCCTCTAACTCCTTGATTTTGGGATCCATGTCGGAGGTGGCAGGTGCTGAGGACATTTGGGCCACCGGGGATGTTGCGGCTGATGATGCTTGTGCTAACTGCTCTGGAGACCCAGTGTTGTGATGGTGAATCAATCTCAATGACTGCTGAAGTGCCAAGGATGACGACTGTGCATTCACTTCCCACATGTGTAGCCGTTTCGAAAGAGTATCAGACAGCTGTTTCAGTGCGTGATTCTCCATCTGTAGCTCCTCTACAGTCTTCGGGTTTTGGAGGCTCATGAGTTTGTCTGAGGCCCCATGACGCCCAGTTCGAGAATTGCCTATACTCTGGCGCATCTCTGGTGATGCTGGGGCTTCCCGTGCATCCACAAATTCGTCATCCGCCTCTTCCAAGCTGTTTCGGCGTGCCTCTTTTTCCGCTCGAGTCAGAATTCCGGCATAAGACATTGTTCCACCCGTTGTAGGAACGACGTAGAAGGACTCGGCAGTATTTCCAGGGTTGCTCCCTGGTGTATCTTGAATCGATCGCAGCGCCGCTCGAGAGAACAGACGGCTCACTTCTGGCTCTATCGACAAAGAGGATCGATCTGAAGTCGCATGATGACGATCCAGTTTGGTCTCAGCGGCCGACTTCCGGTTTGCAGGCGCAGCTTTGGCGGGGTCCTCTGACCCTAGAGGAAGGCCTGCAAAGGCTAGCGGGGCCGAAATCCTCGAGATCAGGCCTTCAAATGTGGAGTAGAAACGCTGGAACGGCTCATCGCTTGCTGACGATTTGGATTTGGAGGGCAAATTCGCGCCGACGTTTGCGGGTACAACTTCATGGGATGTGATCTCTGTATGTATGGATAGTGGAGGAGACCACGGCTGTCTGGGTGCAGGTGCTCGGCTCTGACGGCTCTTATTTGGGACCTCGCGAAGCCTTGATTCTCCAGATTTGGCCCTTGATGGCCCCTCTGTCATTTTCGCCCCGGCTTGTTGGGCAGAAAGAGTCGGTGACACCGGCGACCCACGACGAGGATGGGAAGGTATGCCTCTTGCGGATGCCAGATTGCTTGCTATATTTGAGGACTCGCGACTGGGCATCCGAGGCTTTCCCGGTAGTTTCGGAGGATGGTTCTGAGCATCCTGGCTTGTGGCCTTGGTGCTCCCGGAGTCTGTAACAGAGGGCTGACTCGCAGGATTCGGGGAGCTCGTCGGCGTTTCGGCGGTTATACTGGCTGGATGTTCATGCTGGAACCTCAAGATCTCGGCCAACGTCTTGTGGTGGTGTTCGAGTAGCTTCAGGGTTCGGAGAGCCTGTGTGCCCGATTGCGGTCAGCGCGCGATACCCTCGAAGGAGGGGCAGATACGGCTCACCTCTTGGTCAGAGCTACTCTGGGCAGCTGTAGCGAATTCACCGGCTGCCAGATCATGTTCCTCGCTGGCAGCGACGGGATTCGACTTACGGGTCTCGAGCACCGCGTTTCTCGCGTGGGTGTGGGCCTTGGGGATCAAGTCAGAGACGGAGCAGCGCGAACGTGGGGATCGCCTTACCAGGGTAAGCGGAGCTGCCTCCATGGTTATTCAACGGTGCATGGGCCGTACGAGGAGCATTCGTCGAGGTAACCAGTCTTGGATGACTCGGGAGAGAGAAGAGAACATGAGTGACGCCATGTCCACTGACAAGGGAGGAGCAACTGGCATCAGCCACAGATCTATCCGTCTTACACCACACGAGCTATCTAAGGTGCTTTCACGAGGGGTTCAGGCCTAGTACGATAAGAAATATAAAATACTGTTTTTGTTCTTATCCTAACGCTAGGTGGTATCTACTCTAATCGGCCGGAGCTCAAGCTGAAAGCAGCATCCACCGACCACAACCGTCACATCGGCATTCTGGGCGGTGGGGAAAAGCTACGCTAACCATCTCCACGAGGGAACAGTAGGATAATGTAGATGTCATCGTGGAATATTCCATACTAGAATCAAGGAATATGAACACAAAGGAAACTGGAAACATCGAAGAGTAGACTCGAAAGTACGGCCTCGGCCCCGTGCACCTGACTAAGGTCAACTGCGGAGCTTCTTCCCCTCGTTGATCTGTTGCTCCAGGGGTTCCACTTTGTCCATTGTTCTGCAATGTCCTCCCATTGACAGGGTTACCCAGCCGAAAAGCCTATGTTCTCTCTTTCGATCCATCAACTACTAACGGCCCGGGACTCATCTCTCGACCACCATGGCCGACTCCGAAACCTCTAGCCTGCAGACCAGCAGGTCACGTCGTGCCTGGACCGTCTCCGCGGAGTCGGAAGCGATGGAGAGCTCTAGTCGGAGTAACGGCCATTCATCCATCGATTCCAGCTCCGAACGACCCAAAACATCGGCCGGAGAAGTGCTAGATTCCGCCAAGGCTGGACCTAGTGGTATCTCCAAGCTCCTTAAAGCGCGACGGAGGCGGAAGAAGAACAATCAGACATCTGCGGACGCGCCGCCCGTACCGGGGATTGTCACTGAGGAGGATCTCCAACAAAGCCGATCGAACGAGTCCCGCGACGACAATTCGGCCATACCTTCATCCAACAACAGTTTCGCCCTGCCAGAGGGCGAAGTCATCAATTTACTGACCGACGATTCCGAACCCGACAGGTACGCCGAGCACCTCCTTCTCCCCTATCCAACAGTTTTGGGCATTTGACTGACATCCTCGTCATATAGAACTCCGCCCTTGACCTCTCATAACTCACATACGGGATTCTACACCTCCTCATCCCCCTTCTTCACGACCAAATCCGTGGACGCCCCTGATTCTGAAGGAGTTCATGCCGACGCCGAATCCGCTGTGACTGGTCTTAGTGCGACTGGATCAGAATCGGCTACCAGCGATGATCCTCCGAGGCCAGGCACTCAATCAAGCATGACCTTGGATGTCCCGGCAGACACCAATGGCAGGCGTCGGAGTGCTTCGCCTTCGCCGGGGAGACGCTTGAAAGATGCCTTCAGCTCGGACAAGAAAAGTTCGAACGCGAGCGACGACGCGGACCGAGCATCATCCAAATCGGGAGGTAGCAAAGGCGGGAGGAGTATATTTGGCAGCAGACGCAATAGTCTGGCATCAAAACGAGCTCAAGCAGCCCCAGAAGAAGCTCCTCGGCCCCTACCGGCTCCTATTCGTACGGATCTAGCTGAGAAGAACCCTCGTTCTCTCGAGGCAAGCCCGCTGCCGAATACGCCTCCGCATACCGCCAGCCCAGCCCCGGCTACGACTGTAACCCCTCCAACACCGACCGAACACCGACCGCTCGATAACCAAATCCTGTCCGGTGAAGTAACGGATTCGCCGGAGTCGATCAAATCTCGAAATTCTATATCCTCTCCAGGGGTCACTACTGTGAGTCCCTCTGGAAATATGATTTCGCATCGGCGGGTGCGCTCAGCCTCTGCGGCTCATGGCCCAAGCAAGTTATCGAATGTAACAGCATTGAGCCCACTGGATGAAGGAAAGTCACTCAAGAGCTCGCCGAATCAACCAAGTGGCTTTTTTTCTTCTGTGTTCTCTGTCGCCCAAAATGCGGCATCCTCCATAAGCAACACGCTCAACAACCAACAGAGAAGTCGAACAATCTCTTCAACCGGAGCTGCAGCCCCCGAAGAGACTTCTGCTGAAGGCAATCCCGAGGGTCTCGATGGTACTTCCAATGGGAGTAAGGGTGAAGACGGGAAACCATCTGCTGTGCAAACTCTCGGGGCTGGTGATCTGAATTTCAGTCACCTGGACATTGACGCGCCCCCCGGCGAGGTTATCACCACCACTGATGGCGTTGTTGTCACCAAGCCCGCAACTCCAGTTGACAAGCGCAAGAATGCAGCGGTCCAGCGGCGAGACGAGGATTCTGCAAAGCTTGAGGACCAGCACGCAGCACGTGCCATTCACATGGCTTACGAAAAGCCCACTGACTTGTCTGCCGTTGGTTCCCCTGGAGATGACGCCTTGGATATCCAGTCTACTGCTTCTCTTCCTAAAGATGGCACTATCACTGGGGACCATACCCCTCCCACTGGCAGTATCATTGATGGCGATATTGGGAGTGGTATCAAGCGGAGTGGAAGTGTGCGCAGTCGGCTTGCGCGCCGCCACCGAGGTTCGTCCGGGGCCACTGCCTCAACAATTGGTGCCATCGGGGCCAGCGCTCTGGCTCTCGGTGTTCCTGGTGTTAACTCCAGTGTACCTCGGCTGACTGGCTTCGCTGTGGCAAGCAAGAAACGCAACAGGGACTTCCATCAACTGTTCCGAAGTGTCCCAGAGGACGACTATCTGATCGAAGACTACAGCTGCGCGTTACAGCGTGAAATCATTCTCGCTGGTCGTATCTACGTCTCCGAGGGCCACATTTGTTTCTCCAGTAATATCCTAGGATGGGTAACGACTCTTGTCATCAGTTTTGATGAAGTCGTGGCCGTCGAGAAAGAAAATACCGCAATGGTTTTCCCCAATGCGATTGCTATTCAGACCTTGCATGCTCGTCATACCTTCCGCAGCTTGCTGAGCCGGGAATCCACATACGATCTGATGGTCAACATCTGGAAGATCAACCATCCGTCGATCAAGAGTTCCGTCAATGGGACTCGGGTCACCAACTCTACTGGTGACAAGACCGAGAAGGTTGGAGACGGAGAGAGTGACTCCGAAAGCGTGGTCTCCGATGAAGACGAAGTTTACGACGAGGATGAAGAAGGGAACGCTGCCGACAGTTTCTTCGAGGCCGGGGCTAGCGCAAACGTTAGTGAAAAGTCACTGCCCGGCCGAGCAGGTCTGAGCCGGCAACCCTCGGGCTTGTCCACAAATGCAATGGTCTCTGGTTCCGGGCCAAACACCAATGGCGATACCAAGAATGGCGACAAATCCGTGACTTCCAAAGAACCAGACTTCCCTGGACCGTCCACACACGCTCCCACCGAATATACGGACCCCAATGGTCAATATGAAAAGGTCATCAAGGATGAAACCATCCCGGCACCGCTCGGAAAGGTCTACTCCTTAGTATTTGGGCCTGCGTCGGGAGAGTTCATGACCAAATTTCTCGTGGACGACCAGAAATCGGGCGAGCTTCAGTTTGAAGGAACGGCCAAGGGCCTGACCAGCGAGAGCCGGATCAGAAAGTATTCCTACATCAAACCTCTCAATGGCTCGATTGGTCCCAAGCAGACCAAGTGTATCAGTACTGAGAACCTGGACTTTTTGGACTTGGAGAAGGCAGTCCTTGTCACGCTGAGTACCCAGACCCCCGACGTGCCCAGTGGTAATGTGTTTGCCACAAAAACCAAGTATCTCTTTACTTGGGCTCCTGGCAACCAAACCCGTTTCCTCATGACGTGTACGATAGAGTGGTCGGGTAAGAGTTGGTTGAAAGGTATGTTGCTTGTGATGTTGAAATGTGGGCCGTGAAGTTAACTCGCTGCAGGTCCTATTGAAAAAGGTGCAATTGACGGCCAGACGACATTTGGTAACGACCTGGTCAAGGCTCTGAAGATCGGTGTTGTTCCTCGTGGGCGCACCGCTGGCGCTGGACGCGCCAAGGGTCGTCGCAAGAAGGGCGACGCTGCCACTCGTGATGCGTCTGCGGCTGCTGGTCACAAAAAATCTGCGGATTCTGGCTCGGGACAAGCTGAGTCTTGGGGTCTCTTTGAACCGGCTCGCCCGATTCTGGAGCCCGTCACCAGCATGCTCAAGCCGCTTTGGAGTGGCAATGTTGTGATTCTAATCATCGGTCTGCTACTATACATGGTGTTCTTCCGGACACCTTCTAGTTCATCCACCCTGTCTCGCGACGCGAGCCTTTCCGGTCTCAGTCTACCTCAGCGTCTGGCCGCTTATGACGAAATGTGGCGACGTGAGGAAAGTGAGCTCTGGAACTGGCTGGAAGACCGCGTCGGAATGGATGGCATGGTTTTCCCAACGCTGCATCACCGTATGCCAGAGGCCCACCCGAGCCGCAAGTCTTCCCGAGTCAATGCGGCTGATGAGCGTGATCTTATTGATCGACTGCGTGAGGAAAAGGTTTCGGAACGAGAGATGGATCATGCACTTCGGACGACACGCCAACGGCTTGATATCCTTGAGGAAATGATGAACAAGCGCAAGGTGCAGCCAAATCCCGACGATGAGCCTGTCCGCACTGAGCTCTGAGGTTGGCAACCCTCCTGCCGTACGCACCTATCTCCAACTTCTTCGCCAACTTCCCTCTCTTTCTCTTCACCCTGGACGCCTTCTTACTCCATTCTTCACCAACCTTCACCCCTTTCTCGACTACAGCAGTACATTCCTTACCCAGGTTCCTTTTCATCTCTGCCTATTTCTTTTTTCCCTTTGGGCAAGTCCCTTCCTCTCCTTCTGACAAATACCCACCTTACTTCACTCCTTACGCTTGACTCACCTCCGCTTGATGGCGGGGTGCAAGGACAAGCCTTCTCTTTGCATGTACATGAGCGCCAACTGTTGTGTCTATACCGGTCTACACGAGCCGGTTTCCATTTCTCCTATCTGTCTGTTCGAGCGTGCCTCTTCGCAATTTTCTTAGTTTAGTGATGGTGTCTTGTATAGTTCTGTCCAAAACGTCTTTTCTCCAGCGTCGTGAGTTTGGTCTGGAGCACCTTTGAGCGTTGGGTGCAGTTCTTTTCTACTCGGATGGATTCCGGTGTTGATGTATTTGACGAATGCAAAATAGCGTATATAGACAGACTCGTTCAATTTCTTCGTACCTTGCTTCTTCCGAGGTTTCAACTATTTTTCATTTGTTATTGACTGGGTATAATTGCTATCGTATATACCGTCTGTTTCGTTCATAAATACAGTACAAAATCAAGAGATCGTTAACAGTGACCACAGTAGCCTCTGCTCTTTACGCTCAATTTACTTCGCCATCTCTTGATCCTTCTCTCGCGCACTCTGCCGCGTCATCTCGATATTGCTTGCCCGGGATGTCCTCCACGGCCGAATACCCGAATAGAAAAGGTCATCAATCTGCTCCAAGGACAGAGTCGCAGTTTCCGGTACAAGCAGGAACACCAAGACTGCAATGACGACAGTCACACCGGCATAGAAGTACCCAACATTGGGACCCATGTTACCGTGATCTGGATCCAGCATATAGGGAGTCCAGAAAGTAGCACCAAAAGAGAACAAGCCGTAAAAGATGATCGTGTTTGCTTGTCCATACGTGCGAAGCGCAACGCTGTGCATCTCCACCGAGGCCAGGCCAGCACTTGGTGCGATAGTTCCGCCGAATATGAATGCCCAGAAACAGAGCAAAATGACAACGACCATTTTAGCGATCTCGTTGTCGGATCCTAGCGCTGTATTGACCGAGGATAGAACGAGCATGCATGCTGCCATGGAGGTATAGCCGATCAGAATGGCGAATCGTCGTCCGCCGTACTCCACCACAAGGGGCCCGATAAACGATCCGGCCAAAATGCATAGCCCGATGATCACGTTGATGAGGTATGGGTTGCTGATGCCGACGCCTTTGAGGAAGGTAGTTGCGTACGGCTGCACGAACTGAATTCCAGTAATAGAGAGCCCAATCATGATCAAAGCAGAAGCTAATGTCCGGCGGATTTGGCCAGAGTTGTAAATCTCGAGCCATGAGGTGCTCGCCGCGGCAGCTCGCTCCTCTTTGATGTGAGTTTTGATGTCTTCAATTTGAGCAGTGATCTCGGGGGAATCCGCTGGGATGCGATATAAAATACTGAAAGCCTTGCGCGCCTCTTCTTCCCTTGTTTCGTCGTTGTTCAGGATCCACCGTGGAGATTCAGGGAACATCAGGATGCCCGCACCCAGGATGATTCCCATCGGAATCTGACACAGAATAGGCGTCTTCCATTGCCAGTTATTTCGCGGCTCGAGTTGGGCAGTGCCGGCACACACAGCCCCGGCAGCAACATTGCCCATGGCCAGTCCGACGTTGTAGAGCGCCAGGGAAATGCCTCGCTTGCTGGCATCTATGCACTCCGAGCCGTAGGTCACACTCGCAGAAATAAGCTGCCCGATTCCAATGGCGCTGATACACCTGCACAGCATGTAGTGCAAAAAGCTGCCGTTTCCCCTTCCTCCTGTGCCGAGCATTCCAGCAGCACCGATAATGGCCAGGATGCAACCGATCTGGATGGCACCTCGGCGTCCGGTATATCGGCCTGTGATACCTGAAATGCCACCCCCTATACCAATAAACATGTAATTCAAGCTGATAAGCGACTGTTGTAGTGGGGTGAGTGAGCAATGCTCAACGAGCTCGTTGGTCATCGGATTCATGAGTTCGGTGCATGTCCCGAACGCCCTTCTGTAGGAAGGCATGATCAATACGGTTCCGGTATAGCCGTTGTCAAAATTGGCGATCCACGCTGCGAGGGAGACCCATAGAGAGAGGCGGAGCATAGCTCCTGTCGAAGCAGATCGTTTTCCATTGGAGCCATTTGCGTGGATCTCCGGAGGGTCGATAATGTCAAGGTCATGCTCGGACTCTGCATATGAGGCCCGCATGATGAAAGAGTGTATTTGTAATGGTCCAGCGCATATATTAGACTCTTGAAATCTTGCCTGACATCTGATCTTGCCATCGACAAAACTTGGGGTTTATAAGGCCCCTCCTAGGTTCACCGTTCTGCCTGCATACCGGAGATGTGCCTGCATTTCTACAATTGTCATCAAAAATGCCAGCCCTCCAGGTCATCCAATAGGAGGAATAGTTAAGCCCGAGTGGCTGATAAGGTTATTCGCGCCAGGTTTATTCACAAATCATCTGACTTGTTTACTGTAGTGACCATTCCCGGGCCTATGAGATCCCTGTCGAATTGAAGTAGACCAAGCACCCTAGGGCTGTTTCAGGCCGTAGTACTTAATTTATTCATGCACAGGAAGTTTGCACAAGGCCCGAATATCGAGTTCCTACAGGCTCAGAAGCAGCGGTTTCCGAATGTAGCTTAATATACTTTCCAAGCCCGCCCACGAGATGGTGCCGATGCCCGATCCCGACTAGGACATTTATCAACCCTGGAAACCCCGGAGTCTGACGGCATTTCATGGCAGATCCTGATATCCGGTCGGTCGATGCCGGATTCCCGATACTGATATATTAATTGCGCTCAGGTGAGTCAACTCTTCAGTCAACTTCACCTTCACACCGACGCACAAGATGCCGCACGAAATTCGATACAAGCACCTCCAAATACTAAAGCATCTATTTCTCCAACTTGAGACCCAACTGGAGAAGAAAGGCCACCTCGAGTGGGCACAGTGGCTTCGCTTCAAACAATACCTCTGGTGGGAGTCTCAGCCTGGCAAGTTCTGGAACTGGTCCCAAAGACTGATCGAAACGGATATACGGCTCCGCGAAGTCGTTCAGAGAGAAATCTTGCTCAAGAATGAATACAACCAACTGGCTGCAAATCCAACCTCAAATCAGGTGGAGCTCTATGTCTACAACCAAGAGCTGGATGCGTTGAACAAGGAATATTGGAGACTGGAGAGGGCATACAACGCACTTGAGGCTTTATGTCCCTCCGAGCCGGCCAGACGTGCATATGCTTCTGTTCGACGCGATCCTCGGTGGCATTTGGCCAATTTTTGGATTCGGAGGGATTGTGCTAATCGCGGAGGTTGCTGTGGAAGAAAATGTCAATGCTGTGAGAAACCACCAGGACCTAACCGAATGAAAGGCTGGGGTCATTGTACCATTCAGTGCAAGTGTTGCTATCGGGCGCGAGGGTTTCCGGCTAGTACAGCAGATCGAAAATTATGTCAACCGGAGTTTCATATCGGTGATGAGGATGAGTCGGGGTGGGATCCCTACAGCCTTGCTCTACACACTGCTTATGTCTGGGGGTTGAGGCCTCACTGATCTTGCAATTTACTTTCATTTGCGGATAACCTTACGACGGTCGCTGTACCTGGGTATGGTATCATAATGACTAATGGTAATCAACAGGCTTGAATTCTTCCCCGAATCTGAGTAAGCATTACCGTATCACCTTGAGACCGTATGATTTGTGTCTACTATAGAACGGAACGTGTTGGAATGGCAGCTCGCCGAGCTACAGATCAAATCCCTCCTCATTCGGGAGAAATACTGCAGGAACACTGCGCAGTGGCTGGAACTACGCAATTCATACCACCTCGATGCGTCAAAAACAGCAATCAAAATTACTTGCTACGTAAACACTACCGCTAGACTTGCCTTTTAGACTCTTGCCTTATGTCCATCAATTAGATTCGAAAGAAACGTGGACAGCTTCGTACCCGCTCAGAGCAGATGGCGCAAGGGGGAGCAAGCTCCTCGCGCACAGTTTGCGTTGTAACTGTCGATTTCAACATCATGAACAAAAATGTCATAGCAGATTCATTCGGCAGTATAATTTTCTGATTCGAGCCGGAAGGCAACGAATATGACTGCGCATTATATGTCCGATTTATTTCTTGGTTGGAATGGGTAATCAATGGAGAGTGGAAAGATGCTGAGCCTGCTATGGCGCGTGGATGGACGAAGTTATAATGGCTTCTAGCCCAGTAGTTTGTCTTTGTAAATGCCACCACTTTCTTCTATTATTATCTCTGATTAGTTTCTTTGAACGTAGAGTATACTTCATGTAGATCACGTGTCACGATAAACATCCGACTCCACCGGCGCCCGCAATCTTCCCCAAACAACCCACAATGGAGCTCTCGACTATCCTGATCATCGCTGCACTTTTCATTGGTAAGACCCACCATGTCTCGTCGTACTGGTCTGTGGATACAGCGATGCGACAGCTATCCCGAGCAGAATAGGTCAACCGAGTCCAAGCCAACTGACACCACCTGCAGCCTTCCGAGTCATACAAGCGCGCCGCGACGCCTCGAAGCCCATGATGTCGCACGGAAAGGTAGCCAACATTGACAAGTCAGTAATCCCCGCGGGACAGATACAAATTGATAGGATGGGGACGATTGGCATCTAACATGACGCTCGGACAGCCTCGCCGTTTTCAAGGCACTCACCTCCGAAGGTCCCGCCGTTGTGGACTTTTATGCAACCTGGTGTGGGCCCTGCCGCGCAGTGGCTCCCAAGGTCGGCGAGCTGAGCGAGAAATACCAGAATGTGCGCTTTATCCAGGTCGACGTTGATAAGCTGCGCGAGGTCGCGTCGCAGTTCCAGGTTACTGCCATGCCCACCTTTGTTTTCTTGAAGAATGGCAAGGAGGTTGGTCAGCGCGTGCGTGGTGCGGATGTCCGTGCTCTGGAGGCTGGTATCCAAAGTCTTTCGGCATAATTCTATGCCCGCTGTAGGGGGAGGAATGAGAACTAGGAGGGGGAATGACGTTCCATTCAAAAAGCCAAGAAAAAACAAAAGCAATCTTATGTTGATCTCTGGCTGCTATGATGCCTCCAGCTCGTCGCATACGCTTGCCCGGCGTGCACACCAGCCGAGAGTGATCGGGTGCCTCCTGTATGGTAAATGTCTAAGAACATTAGGACCATTGTTCGGGCTTTAGACCATGTCCCAAATATATCTCCTGCTGGTGAAGTCATAACACTACGATTGCTAGGTACCAAGGTATGCGGGAAAGTAAATTATGTATTATGTGGAGATAATATTACTTCTATGATGAGTCACGAGAAAAAGATCTCTCCAAATAGAAAAGAAATGGAACATGAGGTATATCACAGGACACTTGCAACTCCCAGAAAACCAAGACCCCGAAGCATAGCGCTTACAGGATGGAGCCGAGGGCAACGCAGGGAAGCCCAGCGCCAACAAGGTCGCTGCTGGCGGTGGAAGGATCATGGGCACAGCAGGCAACGTTCTGCTTGCAGTGCTGGTCGAGAATGTTCTGGATGGGGACGGCGATGAGGAGGGCAACTGAGAGGAATTAGTATCGAAGCCAAGATAATAGGGATTGTAGGATACTCACCCTGGGCATCGAGCTTGGAGCACTGGGAGAAGATTCCGGCACCCGAAGCACCGGAGCCGGTACCGATCAGGTGGGAGAGGAGGCCGCCGCCAATGCCGGAGTTGACATCGGTGGTGTCACCAGCGTAGACTGCCTTGTTGCAGCAGGACAGCTGAGCCTGGTCACCGCACTTGGCCTGAGCCTCCTGGACGGTCATGCCCTGGGGAACCTTCCAACGGATATCGCCATGGCTCACGAGGCCGGGCTCGTGAGGCATAGCGGCAGCTAGGGTGGTGAAGGCAAGAGCGATAGCGGTCAGAGAGAACTGCATTTTGAAGATGGATTAAAGACTAAGGTCTTTAATAAAAGATCAAAATGTTTTCTTGTCGAAGAGGATGGTAGAAGGAAGAGGAAGAGAGAAAGTGAGTCGAGAAGGAAGAAAGCCCTCGAGGTCACGCCTTATATCTTCAAGAATTCGATCATCTGGGCTCACCTTTGCTCTGAGCTTTTTGCTCAATATACAAAAACAAAAAACAATCCTACCATTTTTGGCGCCTTGGAATGTCATCCGTAAGGGGGGGAGGCACACCTGTGATGGAGTTTCTACTGCTCTGAATCCCTTCATTGGCTGACGAGGTGCTCCGGAATCGACTAGTCAATCAGATAGCCCCTTTTGTCCTGGAGATGCATGGGCCCTGCATTCCAAAACCTCCGATGGCATCCACGGAAGCTACTCTACAGGAACGACTAATTTTAAAATTTTCCCAGCCACTGATTACCTCACATTCAGTTGTCTGTGAAGCAGCAATGAGTTCGAGCTATACTATGTGAACCAGCCCATCGTAGGGATGTCCCCGTTCTAGACTACGCAATCAGGGTCTGGACATGTGGACTTCCTAACCCAACAAACAAAGAATGCCTTAACCACACCGCACCACCGGATTTACGTAGTCCGGCGTAAGTGGCTTGCGGGAATAGCCTCGTGGCGTCAATAAGATCTCTTTTGTTTCGGATACTACTAGCAGCGCAATATTTGATTATCTCGATCTCTAGGTCTCGCTGTAAAGGCTGTGCCGAGCCCAAATTCAATCACCCTTGAATGACCCAACCTCCAACCTGAACTAGACGATAAAGGGTGAGCTGAGGCCCTGCTCAAATGTGTGGATCCGATCACAAGGCCGATCGAGATTCTGAACAAATCGGGAAGGAATGAATTGTCGTCCTTGCAGGCTTCGGCTTCTGCGGCGGAACGAGCACACGTTGCAGCCGCATTACTCGGACAGGGATAAGTGAAACAAGATATTCTGGAATTATTTGCAATTTCCGTAACAAAGCAACCATACAATCTTATTTGAAGAGAACTGTCGTAATAGCCATCGATTGAATTAATAGCCTTGGAGCCTTGGAATAAAGGGACAGCCCCTTGATCCCTGGTCTCGCAATCAGGACGTGTTTCCGGAGTATGCTACAATGGAAGCTTTCAATCTTTTTCCAAGTTACTGTTTGATCTTCCAACGATAGTCAAAACCAGCCAAGACATGCCTTAACCTTGGACGTATTCTCCAGATACCCTATCAATAAACAAAATCTAAGTAGGATTTCGTTAAGCCTCATTGGGAAGCTTTGTAGACTTGGCCTGTCACTTTTGTAATCCAACCTGACTATCGTAAGATAAGCAAGGTTGAAGTACTTCCGCTTCAATGGCTCTGCTTCTGTTTTATTGTTCGCTGCCAGAGATCAAGGAGTCTTAGAATGAGATTGAATTCAGTCCTAACATATCGTACGAAAGATGGACGTACTGCTCACATATACATATTTCCGTCAAATATATATATATCAACCTCCTGTACCGTGAAATGTGGAAAATACCCATACAGCCATAAATAGACAGCTCAGAAGCTTGAACCGTACATATGCAGTGCCTCCATGCACCTGTAAACGCTAAAACCTCGTGTTGAGTCCTATTTTAAACTCGTGCAGCCGGTTGCTCCTCTCGGCGTCTTAGTGGAACCGACTCTAACCGTATCTGGAATAGTGTATCCGACCCGATTTACGAGAAGTTCAGGTATCGAACGCAAATAAAGTCGAGTAGATACTTGATGTTTGAATTTATCCGTGGCTATGATAAGAGAGGGCTGTGTCCATTGTACGAGAATTTTTAACTAAGTTGTCGATGTCGATGTCGTTCATGATCTGTCCATCGCAGTTGATCAACACCTGGGCACCATCAATTACTACAAACGATACCAACTCCATTCCCAAAGAAAAACGTAATACATAAAAAGAAACTCAATCAAAATTTCCACAGCAATTGCATTCTTCAGAGCCACCGGTGGCTGCACCAACATCTGCCTCGCATACCGAGCGACTACAACGCCATCGCTCGGATCATGTTATTGCGGATCCGGGAGAGGATTCGGGGTTGAAGAAGCTGCGTGTTGTGACTGATGAGAAGCCTGAAGTTGGGTGTATGATCTCGCGGACTTTGGTTGGGGAGTGGGCCCTTGAGGAGATCGATAGAACGCGGGGAGATAAATGGGTGGGCGAGGGGGTTACCATTGACTGCTTGATTCTAGTTGGTGCCTTTGGTTCGAGAATCCCTTTTGTACATAGATGGTATTGATAATGGATGTCGTGCACATGTTGGGTTGCATATGAAGTTGATTCCATGAAGATGCCAGTAAAAATTGTCTATTTATTTACGCAGCAAATGCTGCGAATAACACAACAAGCAATCCAAAGCAATGCGAACGTAAATCGGTTCGGGCAGACATTGATCGCTAAGGGGAATAACAACCGAAGAATAAAGCAGATATTAAATTACATTGTCGCAATATATTAAAAGAAGCCGCATCCAACCCAAGGGCATCCAACAAACGCCGAGGCTGAGTGTAAAACCTCGCTGACCAAGAGGTAAAAGTGCGGGTTAGCTATGAAGACTGTACAATGAGAAAGCGACATCGTGCTCGCATGTATAATATGTATTGTTCTCGAGGTAGAAATTCGTGACGGTCGTTGAAAGATGATAGGGAAGTATGTCACAAAACAACGCTTAAGTACCAGGGAACGGCTCTGGGCGGTCCACCTGCATACTGCGGCGCTCTTCCTTGACCTTCTTCTTCTCCATCTTCTTCATGGCCTCTTCAGTCAGCTGTTGCCGGAAGAGGCGCTCCACAACATCCTTCTTTCGTGTTCGCCGGTCACCGATCATGATCATCACACCACCCGTAATATTGCAGGTGATTGAGCAGCAAAGGATGACGGTGGTCAGAGCAAACGGCCGCTGTCCCGGTCTTTCCATACTCCATGTGCAAGCACCCAGGGCAATCTGGAGAATGGAATGACAGTCGAGGATAACAACGATGGCGATAAGCAATTGCATCGGGAAAGCACGGTGGGTCACGGTCTCGTGGGGCTTATAGAAAGTGTGGGACTTGGAGAATTTGTTCTGATGGTGGATCAAGCGCAGCTGCTGGTGAGGATTAAGAACGGAGTACTCGAACTCGTCTTCTTTGGGCGTGTCCCCGAACTCGACATCCACGTCCTTTTCTTTCTGTTGGG
Organism: Penicillium cinerascens; assembly: GCF_028974065.1. NCBI lineage: Eukaryota > Fungi > Ascomycota > Eurotiomycetes > Eurotiales > Aspergillaceae > Penicillium > Penicillium cinerascens. The sequence goes on along the minus strand of NW_026695298.1, from coordinate 4,234,955 downwards.
GGATATCGTTCTTGTCCTTGAGGTCGGGAAGCGCCCTCTTGCGACGGATCTTCCAAGTCAAAAATGTGTAATGCGCGATGAAGGTCATATGGTAGGTATCAACGGCCCGGAAGGGAGCCAAACCATCACCCATGATGGCGAAAAGTCCGACCAAAACGTTGTCGATGATGTTAATGACGTAAAGCTGCTTTCCGCCGACATTGATCCAGCCTGGATGAGAAAGTCAGCAAGGAGCCCGATATAATAGGTCCGTGTCATCTATAGAAATCTTACCGATCAAGAAAAGCACCCATGCAAGACCAAATAGGGTGATTAGAGTTGCGTAAAGGGTGACAAGGAATCCCAGTGCTGTATGGCCAATTCATTAGCTTGATAATTCGAAGCACGTGAGAGTACGGAAACATACGCTTCCGGACATATTGTCCAAATCCTTTCATCGACCGCTTAAACTTAGAGCGACGGGAATGAAGCATGTGCCGAACGTGGTCGTTCAGCTCCATAAAGTCTTCCCGAGTCCATCCCTCGAGCTCGTGACCTTCAGGCAGAACAGCGTAACGAGGTCCAGGCAGTACAGAAGACATACTGGAAAACGGACGAAGCTGTTCCAGCGTCGGCCGTTCCTGGAGCTTGCTGTCCTCTGACATTTCCCCTTCCTCGGTTATGGTCCCCTGCTCTTCATCTGAAGGAGGGTGTCGCGTGAGCTGGTAGGTGGGCATGCGGTTCACCCAGCCACCGAGATTGGGTATGAATAGTGAGTTCTGGACATTTGTGAGAGTCGACAGCGCGGAAATCTCGGGATCTACAATAATCGAGAGTGTTAGTGAGTGCTTCGAGAGACAGCTGCATCGAACCAGCGCAAAGTGGCTTACCAATAACATCCAGTACGTCCACAACTTGAGGAGCGTATTCGCTCCTGCGTTGTTGTTCGTGCATGGCCAGCGTCGGAGCCACTCCTGACACGGTTGATGCCCGGTTACGGGAGAAGCGGTTGAGCGCTGCTTGACTCGTTCGCCGCAGTAAGTTTCGGGAACCCGGTCGTTCCAGCACCGGAGGGGGCGGCTCAATATGCTCCGGAGCATGCTGTTCAGACGCACCCCTCTGAGGAGTAAGTGGTCGCGGGCTCTGATGGGACGACTCTTCCGAAAGGGGCATCATCCGGATGGGAGTTGCCACGTGCGATAGGACGTTCGGGGCAGGGGACGACCATCGCCCCGGGCGCGGCTCGGAGCTGCTGCGTCGTCGGCCACCGTGCAGGGACTCATCTTCTTCAGCAACGGGAGATTGTATGGTTGGTTGGCGGGAGACGGAGGGTCCGGGTTGAAAATCCGGCTGATCCTGCGAGTTGACGGTATTCAAGGAGCCGATGGATGATAAGCGTGAAAGCCTGATACTTGGACGACGCGCTCGATTTGAATTTTCGCGAGTGCGGACAGTTGCCAGTGGCGGCCTCTGTGGAGGCTGCGCAGAATCCGAAGGCTGTTCAGGAAACGGCTCGGTGGTTTGCGATTCCGATGCCGCAGCATTCGAGTCCTCGACGGGCTCGATGCGATCCATGGAGGCGGCTTGAACGGGAGATGCCGAAGGGTGGCTGGGGGTAGACAAGGGCAGTTGAAACAAGGAATCAAACAGGGAGTACAACAAACAGCCCGGCCCCCTTAGCCGTTGATTGTCAAATCATGAAAGTTGAAGATTTTGGATTGGGGGAGTATCCCTCGCGGTGACCTTAGTCAGCGACCGAATCTTGTTTTGCGCAGTGACGACGGGGGTGGAGCCGATGCCGTGTCTATACTAGACCGTCGTGTCGATCGTTTTGGTCAATCCTTGCTCGACTGCAGGCGATCGCTGCAGCTGCATGCATCCTGGCACTAGTCATTTGACGGGGAACTACGTGGTGGATCGTATACAGCGCAGGTTTCTTGGCACGAGACTCAGTGGCGAACACTGGATACAATGGAACTGGAACTAATTGATAAGCGGACTCCACTTTGAGCTTGTACCACAGTATGAATCAGGGAGGGTCTACAGGGTCTCTACTACATATACCCGGCTGCACGGTTCCGCCGCCCCTATTGTAAATCTCTATCCGAACGTCTTTCCGGGGTTGTATCTCTGCCTCATAGGTTCTTTTGTAGTACCAAACCAACATTTCACTTTTCTTCTGCTTGCCTTTCATTTTTGACCGTGGAATGTCTACATCTGCGGCAAGCGGAAGTACCCTCCATATAATCAAACAGTGCTTGGCCCAACTTGATATCGATGGATGTCAATCCATGCTCCAGAGTTCAAACAAAAGTAGAGGAAAGGGGAGTAATTCATGCCTTTCTACTGAGTTGTGTGGTGGAGACGGGAGGGCGGGGGAGGCGATATGTATAATACCATCGGGCATACCTCTTCATGCCTCTACACCTCTACATAGACCAGCTAAGCAGAAGACAGCGGCCTCTTCTTTGCCGCAGCCCCGTGGTCGACCGGCTAAGGTCTCCTAACGCTGCTTTGGAGGAGCCAAAGAATAAAAGACGGATGAATCCCGCTTGCTTTTCTCCAGTGGATCGGTTAACGTCCTCTTCTTTCTCGACTTGGCAGCCACGATTGTTCGCGACTTCCCTCTCAAAGCATTCGCAAAGGGACACGAGTGAATCTCCGCCGACGTACTAACAGGCCTCTCCGCAGTTGTCCTGGGTCCTCTCCAAGAGCCACAATCGTGGCACGGTGCCCAGTCACCGGCTACGGCCAGGAACTCATGGACTGGCGAGCTATCAAAATCAACCCCGTTGAAGGAACGCCGGGAGAATCCATTCGCATCCCGAACAGCTTTGGCAGCTCAACTCCAGCCATTCTCTTTCATCAATCTCGAAAGATGTCGACACCCAATAGCCCCCTTACTTCTACGCTCAGCTCTAATGCTCGTGATGTTTCGGATAGCTCGCCAACACCATCCACCACGTCCGACAATACTACCAAGAAGCCACCGTCGTCTGGCACCGATCGATCCCGAGTATGGAAATCCACCTCACCCTCCTGGTGGACATCCAGAGAGGTTTCTCCAGCGTGATCAGAGACAGCAGTGCGGGCTGTCAAGAAGCCCCAGGGCATCGGCTGGAAGTGACTGGAGTTCAGGCTGACTTTCTTTCCTCAGACCAAGGCTCTTCGATGGTTTTCCGATTCCGTCGATCTTCTGTAAGCTTGTCAACGAGAACTGGGCCAACTTGACGTTCCCACACCGCAGTGGGTTCTCCTCTCACAACCGCATCAATATGCGCGCGAAGACTGTTTCGATATCGCTGTGTAGCCCACGCACGATCGTCGAGTCTCCGAGAATCCACAATGGTCACAAGTAATGGGCGACACTATATCCAATAAGGAATAAACAAGACCTCAATAGAAATGAAATGCCGTCCCTTTTCATCCGGCGGAGAATTTTCATACGTCAAAATGATTTCACGAGGACAAAGCCTCTGTTTGGCGGATCGAGAATATCAACGGGACCGCGAGTCATAGCGGAGCCGGCTGAGGTGTCGCGAGACTGCTACCCATGTTTACGGTGATGACCCCTTGGCACTTGGCGCGGTGGGAGCTGGTTACATTAGACAGAACTATGATTTCCAGGTCGAACTGGAAATAATCTTCGGTTGAAAATGGGTAGAAGAGTTGATGTGCATCTTAGTAAAACTAGCAGGGATCGAAGATGATGGCATCCGAAAGAATGGGGTCTTGGCTCCATAATGACATCAAGGCCCAGTTGCGTCGAGGACGAAGGCGGTGGGAAGTGGTATGCCTGAAGTTTGTGCCCGAGTTGGGGGGCTTGGGGGGTGCCGTAGGGGCTGGCAGCGCCTCAAGGCAGGCGACCGCACCTCAGGCAACACCCGCAACAGAGTCGCCGCCATCGTCCCAGATCTGTGCTCCCCCAACAAGGCTAGCGCTTCACCGCCTCCTTTCCTTTCCTTCCCTCCCTTCCCTCTTTCCCTTCCATCAAAACAACCAATCTCGATTTCCTATCCATCTACTTTTCCCCCCCTCCATCGGTATCTAGGGCACCAAGCTACCCTGCTCCTTCCCTCAATTCCTCCTCGTCAAGTTTTCACCCGCCCCGCAGGCTTCAATCAACAAACACCTCTGTTTGTTTGACACATACCTCGTTCGAGCTTTTCCCATCCCGAACTCTCTGTGTCTCGCCTTCAAGATGTCTGCCGTCAACGCTCTTACCACCGACATGGCCGCGACCGCCATCAACGAAACTGCCAACACCAACGGCACCGCTCCCGCCGCTACTCAGGCTGCTGACGCTGCAGCTGCCAGCGCGGATGAGGGTCGTCGTCTGTACATCGGGAACCTCGCCTACGCGACCACCGAGGAGGAGCTTAAGGAGTTCTTCAAGAGCTACACCATGTAAGTTGTGATCCGCTAGGTGGTGTTTTGGTTGAGGTACCTTCCTCCGATCTCCATGACTGACGATGACGACTTGCAGCGAGAGCACCTCGATCCCGGTGAACCCCCGCACCAACCGCCCCGTTGGCTACGCCTTTGTGGACCTCGCCACTGCCCATGAGGCCTCCGACGCCATTGAGGAACTTTCCGGCAAGGAGATACTCTCTCGCAAGGTGTCTGTGCAGCTGGCCCGCAAGCCGGAGCCCGCAGAGGCTAAGGAAGCTGCTGCCAGCAGCGGCGAGGGTGCCAGCGGCAATGAGGGCCGCAAGCGCGCCGGTGGCCGCGGCCGTGGCCGTGGTCGCGCTCGTGGCCGTGGCGGCCGTGTTGGACGTGGTCGTGGCGTACGTCATTCTTCTCTTCGTTCAATCTCAACCAATACTGACTGCAAACCCAAGGCTCAGGAGGGCCAGGAATCAACCGAGGCCAACGCTGCCGAGCAGGCTCCTCTGGCTGAGGCCACCAACGAGAACGACGCTGCTGGCACCGAGGGAGCTAAGAAGGCTCGCGCAGCCCGCCCCCAGAAGCAGCGTGGCCCCCCCGAGGATGGTATTCCCTCCAAGACCAAGGTCATGGTCGCCAACCTCCCCTACGACCTGACCGAAGACAAGGTATGTGGCTACCACTTGAACTTCTCAACGCCCCAACATCACATACTAATGCATTACACAGCTCAAGGAGATCTTCGTCGAGTACTCGCCTGTCTCCGCCAAGGTCGCTCTGCGCCCCATTCCCCGTTTCATGATCAAGAAGCTCCAGGCCCGCAACGAGCGTCGCAAGACCCGCGGCTTCGGCTTTGTTAACCTGGCCACCGAGGAGCTCCAAACCAAGGCCGTCAACGAGATGAACGGCAAGGAGATCGATGGCCGCACCATTGCCGTCAAGGTCGCCATTGACAGCCCGGGCAAGGAGGATGATGTCAACGCGGCTGCTGATCAGTATGAGGAGGCCAATACTCCCGCTGAGGAGAACACCGCCCCTGCTGCCCCCGCCGAGGCCTAAATTCTCGCTGATTCCTTCACCCCGCAGATAGCTTGCTGATTTGGCTTGAGGTTTGGAAGGGGAGGTTTAGACCACTGCCATATGGATATGATCACAATGCTCCCGGGGCTGAAATATCTTATCTATGCGACAGGTGGCCTGGAAGTTGAATCTGGAGAGAGAGAGGAGGGTGTGATGACTTTTTTTACGGATGTCATGGAACGTAACGTCCCATGCTGGAGAGCAGTTTCTTTTGTCTTGCTGATGCCTCCATCCTTAACGACCTTTGCCTTCTGTACTGTATCTTAGCACCCATTTAACTAACTGATGACGATCTGCATTTGGAGTTCCATTCGTAGTGGATATTCACATCGTAGCGGCGCCAAATTTGGCGATGACGCCAAGTTTGGGGCAACCCTTGCCGATCAGCGGACAAAACATACAATCTCCCTCGCAACTCACTCCGCCACCAACACTCGCCCGTCGTCAATTCATCTTGCATAGTTACTCGCATATCCTGCATCTCTCCCATTGCGTGATTTCGGTGGATCAATCCAAAAAAGGGGTTAGGCTCCAAATCACACCGACACCAACACCCAGCGGCGAGTTCGCATTTCTACCCTGGGACATATTCGCTCGACTCTCTCCCAAATTGTCCCTCTTTATACATAATACCCGTGATGTCTCGCATGTGGGAGGTCGACCCAGAGACAAGGACAAAGGTGCGCCCGCACCCCTCTATTCGCCGCCATCAAGGCATTCAGAGCCGGCCGCGCTGCAAGGAGAACTAACAGCCAACCCGGAACAGCTCGTCCAGATCTCGAAAACGAACGGAAACGACAGATGCTGCGACTGCGGCGCGCCATCGCCTCAATGGGTCAGTGATACCTTCTTTGACTCGCTACCCCTCATCACCCTGAACACAAACCAGGGCATCAGCTAACAGCCCTCGTGCAACAGGCCTCGCCCAAGTTCGGAACCTTTATCTGCCTTAACTGCGCAGGCACACACCGCGGGCTCGGTGTACACATCTCCTTCGTCCGCTCCATCACCATGGACGCTTTCAAGCACGCCGAGATCCAGCGCATGGAACTGGGTGGCAACGAGCCTTGGAAAGCATTCTACGACGCACATGCCGTGACCGTTTCCGAGGGCCGCACGTTCGAAGACTCGACGATCAAGGAGCGCTACGAGGGCGACGCCGGCGAGGAATGGAAGGAGAGGTTGTCGTGCAAGGTGGAGGGCCGCGAGTACGTGCCCGGGCAGGAGAAGAAGAATAACCCCTCGCGGTCGAGTACGCCGATGAGCCTTGGTGGTGCCGTCCCGATGGCGGGTACTCGGACGGGTTCGCCTTCTGCATCGTCGATTCGCTCGCAGGATAGCATGCGTGGACCGTCGACGAAGAAGGAGCAGAACGAGGCGTACTTTTCTAAGCTTGGATCCGAGAATGCTACGCGCACTGATGCACTGCCTCCGTCGCAGGGTGGCAAGTTTACTGGTTTTGGTGGTGGTATGCCTGCGCCTGCTGCTGGGGAGCGTCGGTCGTCGCCGTTTGGAGGGTTCGGTGGATTGGGAGGCTTTGGTGGGAACCCGCAGTTTGATGAATTCCAGAAAGATCCCATGGGAAGTTTGACGAAGGGTTTCGGGTGGTTCGCCTCGACTGTGGGCAAGAGTGCTAAGCAGGTTAACGATTCATATCTACAGCCCACGGCCAAGCAGGTATACATCCACACGGATATCGAAGTTAATAGATGTGCTAATAATCCGTTTTTGCAGCTCGCCGAGTCAGACTTCGCTGCTCAAGCCCGGATGCAGGCTGCCAACTGGGGTCAGAACCTGCAGACCGGTGTCCGTGGCGCCGCAGACCAATTCAACCGCTTCGTTGAAGGTGAAGACGGCCGTCCTACGCGCTCCGGCGTTGAACCGGAGCGTCGGGATTTCTGGGATGACTTCTCGTCTCTTGGCGAAGAACGCCATGGAAATGGCGACAGTCACGCACGGAGCGGGTCCCGATCTGATGTAATCGGCACAGCGGCGATGCGCAAGGGCCCTGCGGCCTCGTCGTCGCTGGCTAACTCCTCTACTTCTGAGCCCACTGGGAAAGAAGGAGCAGAGGGTGGTGCATCATCTACAGCCAAGGGCAAGGATGACTGGGATGATAACTGGTAGTTTATCTGCCGTGTATATTGGGCTGGGGCTTACAGGGTTTGTTTATTAAACGACGGGGTTCAGATGCCATGATTATGCTCGGTTTTGATCCCTGTCTGGATCTATATACCTTGCTCGATGAATGAAGTGTCGTCTCCCTATTGATGGGAGGATTTGACAGCGCATTATACACAAGTTGTGGTTTGACTGAAGTAGTGGTACATGGTAGGGGTTTGGCTATTAGAAAGTATAGTGTACAGTAGATTTGCGATGGAAAATTTAGAAGCCACCTCTTAGCTCGGTCAGAACAGCCTTTTGTCTCGGAGAAGACATGTTCTCAAATCGGTCAACGCTCATCACGAAAGTACCTCGGCCAGCAGTCAAACTGCGCAGGTGCTTCAGGTAGCCAACCATCTCCTTGAGAGGCACCTTGGCAGTGATGGTGCGCGGGCGGGAAGCAGAGACAGACACTTCGGCCCCGACAGACGGGCTCGCAAAGGGATCCGGGGGTGCGTACACCCGGCTGGGGTCGATAGGAGGCAGAGCATCTTCAGCAAGTTCAGAGGCCTCCGTCGCGGATACTGGCACTTCTTCATCCAGCGAGAGAATGTGTCCACCTCTAGAAGATGAAATGTCGTGAACAACGGAGCCAAGACTAGCTTCGTCGATGCTGATGATGACGTGCATGACTGGTTCCATCATCACTGTCCCCGGCCCGGCCAAAAGATCCCGAAGAGCAGCGGATGTGGCTTGGCGGGCAGCAGCAGAGAGTGCAGAGGGTGTAGTCTCATTGCCAAAGAGGTGTTCCTCCGGGCTGATAGTGAGTGTTACTCGAGTGTTGTGCATAGGGAATGTAAATTGGGGCCCGCGAGCAAGTGCTGCCAACGCGCCGTTCTGTAAGGCTGTGCGAAGAGCAGCTGGGTCCATGCCTGGTGAAAGAAACGGGCTGCTTCCCTCGTCAGTCTGTACCTGCAGACCTGGAGCACGGATGATAATCTGGTTGCCCTCAAGCTTCTCGGCCAGAAGGGTGTCCTCGTCCAAAACTTCAAGGGCATCTTCCTCGTTGAACGGCTCGATGATGGCAGTGCATCCCGCTTTGCCGTGACGGCCGGCGACTTCCTTGTCGAAAATTTTCGTGATAGCAGCGGATGCACCGAGCGCGGACTCTCGGTACCCAATTTCGATCCGGCCCATGGAGGCCTTAGCTTTGAGGTCGTTGATCAAACGATCTCGTGCTATCTCGAGGTGAAGTTCGCCCATTCCGCTCAGAAGAGTCTGACCTGACTCCTCATCCATGTTGACGTGCAGACTGGGGTCCTCACGGAGAAGCAAGGCTAGTGATTCCTGCATGCGCTTTTCCTCGCTCAGGCTGTGCGGTTCAACGCTGGTGAAAAAGACCGGAGGAGGTACATCGATTGGACGCAGCTGAAGGCTGGTGAGCGGCTCCGGGGGAGTGGCTTTGTTGCCTGCATAGGACACGAGGGTATCACCAGTTCGAGCATGCTTGAGTCCAACCACGACACCGATATGACCAGCAGGAATAGTCTCAACTTCGACTGCGTCATTGGCATACATTTTGAGCAGTCGAGGTGCCCGCTCAGAAAGATGTAGGTTTGTGTTAAAGAGAAGACTGTTGCGATCCAGCGAGCCAGAGTACACCCGCACGTAGACCAATACACCGCGCTTGGGGTCATTGACCACCTTGAATGCCAGAGCGCAGCTTTGCAATTTGGCGATCGCTTCTTTGGGATCAGCTTGTGCCAATGCCTTCCTCTTTTTCTTGCCTTTTGACGGGGCCGACGCTTGCTCGTTTTGCTCCACGATCAAGTCACCAGAGAGCAAACGCCTTAGTCCTCCTTTCACGCCGCCGATACTCACCTCAGGATCAGGTGCCTCGGGTGGACTGGGAAGAAGATTCACCACGGCGTCTAGCAAAGGCTGGACACCCATGTTGCGGAAACTGGCACCAGCGAAAACAGGCACAATTCGACTCGTCTGGTCAAGCACGCACCGCCGGAGACTGGCGACGATGTCCATCGGCTCAATTGCCATGTGGTCTTCATCACACTCGAAGAATTTCTCCACAATAGTCTCATCCTGTTCACTCAGCAGTTCGACCAACGCAACGCGTGCCCGACGGAGCTCCTTTGCTAGAGACGGCTCCTCGGTATCTAGTTGCTGGAGGTCCATCATCTTGACCGAGCGGCCGTCCTCTCCTTCCTTCCACCGTAGTCCCTGAAGATGGACTGCGTCTGCAATGCCCACAAAAGGCCCATTGCCGCCATCAAACCAGGGAATATGGCATACTGCCGGGTACACGCCTAAGCGAGAGCTAACCTCGCGCACGGTACGTCCAAAGGCAGCACCATCGCGATCGAGCTTGTTCACATAGATTACTCGGGGAATCTTGTACGTGCTGGCTTGATGCCAGACCTTCTCCGTCTGCGCCTCGACACCAGCTACGCCGTCTAAGATACAGACGGCGCCGTCCAGGATACGTAGGGATCGCATGACCTCGAATGTAAAGTCAGCATGCCCAGGCGTGTCAATGAGATTGATCGTATGTGAGTGTGCTGCGCGTGGCAAAGCCCGATCTTGCGGGCTTGACGGAGCTTCTTTGCCGTCTCCAGGAGGCCAGTGGAAGGTGATGGCAGCCGACTGGATAGTGATGCCACGCGCACGTTCCGCGGGCAGGAAATCAGTCACCGTGGAGCCTTCGTCAACATCACCAATACGCCGAGTGAAGCCACTGTAGAACAACATGCGTTCGGTGGTGGTGGTCTTGCCAGCATCGATGTGGGCGATGATCCCGATGTTGCGTGTTCGGTCCAGTAGCTCACTCTGCCATCTTGAGAGTGACGTGGAGAAATATCTAGGCCGAATTTTGGAAGTGACGAGGCTCTTCAGATGGTTGGTTTGAGTCCTATAGCATTGCGAACACATAAAACGCATCCCCGGTTTGGGGAGGCGCAACAACGGAACAATGGCCATGCCCGTTGATGGTGCTCATGCAACGAAGATTCTATGCTGATTAGACACGAGGAGGCATTGGAACTATGCAGAGGGTGGTCCAATGGCAGAAGTTGAAGCTAAGGAAGGAATTGCGGAGCTGCCACTCGGACGGGGCTTGGCGCGCCTTCCAGTTCGCCCATACGTAACCAATTCCTTCAACTCAACTCTCGATCGCCAGACTGCCCCGTGAACCAACTACTCTCCTGTTGCTTGTACAACTTGTCATGCGCTTCTAGAAGCGCTATTTCTCTTTGTCCCAAGCTTCCCGAGGTAAGTTCCCAGCTGTCATGAAGCTACCTGACGGACATTGTGGGGGGGTGATCCCCAGCCATTAATACTCACGCCTGCCATGAACTAGCAGCTCCTCCCCCTTCCCCGTGAACACGCTCCTTGCATCCAATCTCAATCAGGATGGACTACTCTGCCATCTCCAACGACCCCGACCACCCTGCGGGCGCTTCGCCTTGGGGTTCTCCGCGCGCCGACCGAACCACGTTCCCCACCTCCGGCACGAACGACATCCCGTCATCCCCGTTACCAGGACAGGCACAATCTGCGGAGGGCTCGGAGGGAGGCCACGAGGCTGAACCTCAATCCCCGGACCTCTCTACGCAGTTGCAGAGTGCTCAATTAGGTGACCCGGACTACCCCGAGGAGCAGCCTCCGTTCGCGACCCAGCAATCCCCAAATGCAGGCCAGCAGTCACAATCTCCCGCGCGCTATCAAACCGGACTACGCCAGCCGAACTCTCGACCTTCCGCGCCCATCTACAAGATCCAAGGCAAAATAACTGGCTTGGAGAGGACGGGCAAGAAGGACCCTATCCTCCGCTTTGATGTCCACGTGGGTTTGAAACCAAGGTCCAAGACAGATGTGTGCAGAGAATGGCTAATTCTTCTCTTTTCCGGAATATAGACCAACATCCCCAAGTTCCGCACAACTCAGTATCGCGATGTTCGCCGCACCCATTCCGAGTTCACCAAACTTGCCGACCACCTGATCTCCGCCAACCCGGAAGCATTAGTCCCAGCCGTACCACCGCCGGTGACTCCAGCTGGCGCAGGTACTGATGAAGATGAAGTTAGAGTTAAGGCAGCAATGCAGCGGTGGCTCAATTGTGTGCTCAGCAATGAGGTCCTTATCCAGGATGATGAGGTGGTGCTGTTTGTGGAGAGTGACTTTGGTTACAGCCCGGTGCTGCGAATGAAGCAACCTGCTACTGGTGTGCGACGCAAAATGTTGAAGCAATTTGCGCCGCCTCCAGATGATACTCCTGAGCTCCAAGCTGCTCGTCCAGTTGTCAAATTGTTCTACTTAGGATCAATGGACTCGAGCCACAAAGTCGACCGGATCGTCAAAGCTCGCCGAGGTACGCTATTATCGAATTCCTTTTCGATCTCCATCGTCTCATCTAATGCTCTTTTGTATAGGACTAGGATTGGCCGAGTCTGATTTTGGTGTTAAGCTGGGGCAAATGCACGTACAGGAGACCCATCCTGGCCTGAGCCTGGCCTACCGTAAACTCGGCAAGGTCATTCAGTCCGTGGGTGATTTCCACGCCGTCCAAGCAACTGCCGAGGCCACTACCCTTGGCGAGCCATTGGGCTACCACTCGTCAGATGCTTTGATCGTCAAGGAGACTTTGACCAACCGGCACATTTTGTTGCGCGAACTTCTTCAAGCCCGGCAAAGCGCGCAGAGTAAACGCGCTGCAGCAGACCGCTTGAAGGTCAGCTCGTCTGTCCGCTCTGACAAAGTCGACGATGCAATCCGTGCCCTGGAAGAGGCACAGAGCCACGAGGAATATCTAACCAAGCGCACCCACCGCGTGACCACAAATCTGCTTCAGGAGAAGCGCCGCTGGTTCGATCGCACTACTGGCGATCTTTTGTTCAGCCTGCGCGAGTATACTCTGCGCCAGATTGAAGCTGAGCGGCGCACCCTGGCTACTTTGGAAAGCGTTCGACCTGACATCCGCGCCATTGATGCCTCTGGTGGCTTGAGCCGGCTGGGCCGCGAAGCACACCCTACCGCCCGCCGAGTTAATATGGCATCAAGCCAGGGTCCCAAGGGCGACGCTTGGAGCGGTGTTCCCCGCCGTGCCGACAGCATGGGCCGTAGCATGAGCGGCAGTTTCACAGCACCGAATCTCAACGAGGAAGAGGAAGAGGAGACTCATCCCGAGTCTGGCCAGGGCCGTGTGCGATCTACGAGCCAGGTTGAGTCGATTGCGGAAGATGACGATGACCGACTTGATGCACGTAACGCTGCCAGCCGGCTGGCCACCAGCACCTTCTGATCAGGTTGACCGATTGCATTGATTCTGTACATGTAGCCTGAACACGACCTCGTGATTCCCCTTTGTTGCTTTTATAACCGTCTCTCTTATCAAGTCTTTACGTCTTTAAGCCACCTTTCCTGTTATTTGCAGATACTGTAAAGAAACTCGATCATTCAATTTGAGAGTAGCTTCAAGTACTTATGATCACATAGACCGCCCTGCTTGGTCCACACAAGCACCCCCCAAATTGAACTATTCATCCCACCCCTGGAACCTCTTAGCCCCATCATCAGGCAACTCAAACCAAGAGGCTTTCTCCTTCAAAAAGATATGAGCAGCAGGCCGCGGAACTCCAGTCTTCCCATCATCATCCAACGTGCCCACAGCAACACCCGTTCTCGATACGTCCTTATCGAGATAAATGGTCATCGTTGAGCCACAGCGAGGACAAAAACTGCGCGTAGCAGTATCACTCGACCGCCATTCAGTGGGCTGAACAGTCCATGTAATATCATCAGCAGGGAAGGATATCCAGGCCTGGTAGGGTGCCCCGGATTGCTTGCGGCATTCGACGCAGTGGCAGCTAACCAGCGTGTCGGGAGGAATGGTAGTTGTGTAGCGGATATAGCGGCAGGCACAACTTCCTGAGACCATATTGAAACTTGTAAAGCTGGATTTCCAGGATGTGAGTGGAAGAGTGACTGGTTCTGTTTGGACGTTGTCTGTATTCTGTAATCCGGAACTAGATGTAACCACAGTTGTTGCCACTTGGCTCAGGCCAACAATTTGCCACATCGAATGCTCATTGGACATATTGATATCAATAGCACAGCAGGGGCCCTTGTGCCACCAATGCCAGATCAATTTGTCTCGACTGCATGATTCTAATCTTCGCGGACCTCTAGCCACTGAAGCGAATTTGATGGACTCCCGAGTGTAGATGTGTAGATATGGCGAACGCCACCCGGACCACGGGCCCCTAGAAGGATGATTGCCAATGTTCGAGGTATGATCACCCTGGGCCATTAACTACAGTACTATGGTAACTTAAGCTCTATCTGCCTGATTTGCTCCCATTCCTTCCGAAGAATACCCATATGCACTTCGTCCCACCATTTATCGTCCTTAAACAAGCATTCCCTTCTCCTCCCCTCTTCACGAAACCCAATTCTCTCATATAGCTTCCTTACTCGAGAATTCCAGCCTAAAACATTCAATTCCACCCGATGTAGACCAGCGTTCCTAAATGCCCAGTCAAGAGCCCAGTTGATTGCCTCAGTCCCATAGCCCTGTCCCTGATATTCCCTCTTTATATCAATTCCTAGCTCTGAGCAACGATGATGCGCCATATCTGGACTTGATAACTTCAAGAACATTGTACCGATAGGTTCATGTTTAATAGGTCCGGGGTTAACGTAGGTGTTTTCGTCATTTCCCTTCCCTTCCTTAGATGCTTTGCTTATTTGGGTGCCTGGTTCTTCCACGGGTATATAGATCACCGTAAATAAAAGCGAATTCTCAAGCAGATATTTTCGAATAGTCTCGGTAAATCTGCGGTCTGCAGGGCGTTGAATTGATGGACACGAGTTTATGAATGCAACTGGATCAGATTGAATAGAATGAAAGAAGTCATCATCTTCTGGAGAGTTGTAGCTGCAATATATCAGACTCTTAGAGCGGAACGGATCTAGGGCGTGCATTGAACTGGTCTAAATAAGCTGAATACCTAATTAGTGAACATAGAAATTCAGGAATATGTACTTCAGAAATGCCAAACTTACTGGGAGGAAGGAATAGCGCTATGTTGTTGTAGGCCTAGGAGGAAGATAATAAAAAGGGCAAAGCTAGAGGAACAACTCCTATATATACCTACCCATAACTTAGTCGTTACGGAGACCGCCGGTCATCCGATGTGGGCTTGGGTTTCTTGTTTTACTGTAGCGCCTGCAATGCACATGTGAAAGTCCTCTCCAACCCGGAGTAGCGCAAATTACAACTCTTCCTGCTTGAAATAATAAAGGTTTCGTTGTAGAGTAGCACTTCTCGGGAGTACTGGGTGTCTAATGCAAAATTACTTCTATATCGAGTATTCCATGACAATGCATTAGCTAATGGTATATTGAAAGTAAGTTAGTTAGATTTATCTGCCTTTCCAATATTATTAATTTTTGAGGGTCCGGGAGTAGGTGTGGACCTTTGCTCAATTGATGAGGCTGATTGAACCGTGTACATGTACAGTGCGTCGGTGTCCACTTGCACACACTGACCTCCCGGTGGGGTCGCCGGTATGTAGGGCGGCAATTTACAAGTGTTTGCTTTTCCGCTCGGGGGGTTTTCCGAGGCATTCAAAGCCATATAGCCTATACCACTGATATGAGGAAAGAGTGATCATACTTGTCTCTAAAGGAGAGAACACGGTTATATTCAACATTTCCTCAGTATGCACGCCCGATAGTCAGCAAAACCTGGTAGCAGCCAGCAAAGCTGGCAGACCGAAGATCTGCAGATAGCCCACGCCAACATTCTCCATTGGGCTGCCCACATAGAGATTACCAAGCTTCCAGAGATTAATTATGTGAGAAAATAACCCCACTCTCGCTCTGCTTTTGACTATGCAAGGTGGGGGAGGTCCGGTCGGAGAGCTGCTCCGATAGTTACGACGCCCTGACGGGGTTATTTTTCCCTTGCGGCGAGGGTAGAAGGGTCTTTTCCCTTACATTGGATATATTAAAGGTCATCAATGCTAGATTCACTGTTCAAGGCTTTTGGGCTTCACAATGTTATCCGGCTTCGGTTCAAGGATATATGCGAGCCCGAGATCAAAGTCAGTAGGCAGCGGGATCCTCGGGCATCAAACTAGTTATCCATTGGACCGGAGCATTTAGCTCTATTCTTGATGCTTTGTCGGTATACTTTGAAGGCGTTTTTAAGAAACTTGATAGATCCACAAGGTAGCAACAGTTATGCATACCTAAGCATGTTCCAATGTGAGCTGTAATGTATATCCGAAATTGTGACATCATGTGGGGCAGCTATGAAGCTGCACAATGGAAACGATATGATCACCACGGTCTCGATATGACAATTAAGAAAGAAGCAAGGTTCTAGAGATCTTAAATAGAAGTGAAGAGAGCTCCTAAGGAATCCCGTGTGTCCTCGGGGTTGACATTGGCATTGCCCCCCACTTTCAATGCTTCGGTCCATCTCGGAGCAAACTTTCTAGATTGAGAGTTGATTTGAAAGCAAGTACAAAACATGTAACAGGCCACACTCGTCTGACTTCACATTCTTTATTTCTCTCATACGCTTCCCTTCCCCTCACCTCCATTGATAGCTCCATCGTATCCAATTTCAACATGGCTCATCCCAAGGTCTTCCTGTAGGTTACCTCACTCAGCACGCCTGACAAGTGATCTGATCGTCTCTGCAGAACCGGTGCCAGTGGGTATATTGGCGGCGATGGCCTCTGGACCATTGTCAACGCCCATCCCGACTGGCAGCTGTCGGCTCTTGTCCGCAACAAGGACAAGGCAGAGCAAGTCACGGCCCAGTACCCGAACATCCGGATTGTTCACGGTGATCTGGACTCCTCTGATATCATCGAGGAAGAAGTCAAGAATGCCGACATCGTCTTTCGTCAGTTTGCAACTCCATAAGTTGATAGAGTCACGCCTAACCTATTTTCCAGACTTCGCCGACTGCGACCATGTTGCAGCGGCTCAGGCTATTGCCAAGGGCTCCCAGCACCATACGGCTGAGCGCCCTCTCTGGTTGATTCACACCTCTGGTACCGGTATTCTGACCATTGAGGACCAGCGTGCTCATACCTACGGTATTGAGCGACCCAAGGAGTATAATGACTGGGAGGGCGTGAGCGAGCTCCTCAACCTGCCTGCTGATGCTTTCCACCGCAACGTGGACGAGATCATCATTGATGCTGGCAAGCGCGATCCATCCAGTGTCCGCACCGCCATTGTCTGCCCTCCTACTATCTATGGTCCCGGCCGTGGTCCCTGCAACACCAAGAGCGTGCAGGCCTACTGGCTGAGTGCCGCAGTTCTGAAGCGTGGCAAGGGCTTCCTGGTCGGTAAGGGCGAGAATGTTTGGCATCAGGTGCACGTCCAAGATTTGAGCAATGTCTACCTGGCATTGGGCGACGCGGCAGCTGCTGGCGGTGGCAAGGCGACCTGGAACGACGAGGGTTACTACCTTGCTGAGAACGGCTCTTTCGTCTGGGGTGATATCCAGCGAAAGGTGGCTGAGGAGGCCTTTGCCCAGAAGTTCATCAAGTCTCCCGAGGTTGACTCCATTGATGATACACAGACTACCGACCTCCATCCTGCTGGCATTTACGCCTGGGGAAGCAACTCTCGAGGCCATGCCATCCGTGCTCGCAAATTGTTTGGCTGGGATCCAAAGAAACCGAAGCTGATTGATTTGATTCCTGAAATTGTTGCGCTTGAGGCTAAGGATCTTGGCCTGAAATAAGCCAGTTTATTGCACAAGTTCCAAGTTAGTATTAAGGATCTTCTTATTTTTGAGCCATTCAAGAAATTATTTCAAATTTAGACTGCCATGTGTCAGATAGGTTGGATATAGATTAGGCTCAAAGGTATGAGCACGGAATCCTAGTCATTGTATCGACACTCAAAGCAACAAAAAACAAACAATTGAATTCAATAATATTGTAAGCCTCGACAAGTCAGTGAAGAATCAATGGGAACAACAGGAACAATACAACATCACAATTAAGAATGAATCCGCAGACCGTTGGATTACACTGGACACCTCAGGCCGTCAAGCGCTCGGACCAATCTTCACCTCCGGTCGAAGCTTCCTGCCATCATACGGGTCTTTCATCGCCATCCTCCCACGTCGACTTTCTCTCTCCACCCTCTCCTTGATGAAGCTTTGTCGCTGGTATGCCTCCCCTGCACGCATTACGTGATATGAACTTGCTCTCCCACATTGATCTCAATTGCTGACAATTGTGCTGTCATCCTCCCAGATTCAACCCTCATGAGTTACAACCTCTCAACATCACTCCCCACCGTCTCTGCCCTTCGCGTCTAAGCTGGTACTCTGACCGATATGGCGCCCGGGCAGGGTGGAAAGCGAAAGCGCGGTGAGCGCTCTTGGTCCGGAGATTCGGCGAGCAACGAAGCCTTGCGACCATCACCTCATCGCCCTGGCACCCTCAATATGGCGCAGCACCATGGTCATCAGTCCAGCCCATCCAGAGAGCAGAATGATATGCGCGACCGGTCGCGCCGCTACTCGAATCGTGGTGGTGGTCGAAACAATTCTCGCCGAGGATCGTATGAAAGCCAGCAAAATTTTTCGAGTTCGCAGCACAGGGAGCCCAGCGCAATGTCCCCTCCTCCTCCTACCCAGTCCAGGGAGGGTATAGAGACTACGCAACCAACTGGCGAGACCCCAACGGCCCAGCCCGCCCTGTCTCCAGCACCCAACACCCCGGCCGCGCATTTGCAGACGAATCCTCTATCCCACACCGAATCCGAGCCTCCTACGAGTCGCCCATCTGGCCCCCCTCCTCCCTACGACTACGAATATGTAACGGACTCGGCTCTTGAGGAATGGTCATCCACCGGAAAGCAAACGGTCGTGGAAGAAGGAACTTCGGCTCGGATGGAAGAGAATCTCGCTGGTCTGGCTTCTGTCTACCAGGAGCTCATTCGATCTGCGCTTTATGGACGAATGTCACCCTCAGAGGCAGGAGCTGCCGTCAAAGAAATTATCGGCGAGAATATCGTGTCTCAGGATGTGAACACGGAGGGTGAAGCTGCTCAAGTTTCGCCTTCTGAGTTTGATCCACGGTCATTATTCCTCGATATCCTTTCCATCATCACCGATTCTGACACCTCCAACCCCGCCTTGAAACCCCTCGTTTTTGCGACTTCGATATCCCCCGCCCTCATGCGTCTCCAACTCGATACACCTTTGTTGCAATCGCTAGGATTGGTTCGTGAGACCTTTGCGCGTATGGGAATTCGCAAGCAAACCAATTTGCTTTACCGTCAATCCAACTACAATCTTCTCCGGGAAGAGTCGGAGGGATATTCGAAACTCCTCACTGAGCTCTTCACCACTAGCAGCAATGAGCCTCCATCAGGCGAAGTGGTTGAAGACACGTTCGAGAGGGTAAAGGCCATGATTGGCGCGTTTGATATGGATGTTGGTCGAGTTCTAGATGTGACACTGGACGTGTTCGCTGCGGTGCTTGTCAAACAATATCGTTTCTTTGTGAAATTGCTGCGAGCCAGCTCCTGGTGGCCCAAAGAAGGCCCGTCTCAGGGCACACAGGAGACCCTACGCTCCTTCGGACTGCCAAACTGGGCACTTCCAGAATCAGCAGGCTGGACCACAACGGAAGACGAGCAAGCCGCCATTATGAAATCAAATGAGGAACGCGATCGAAGATTCTGGGACCGAGTGCGAGAGGTCGGTATCCAAGCTTTCTTCGAGATTGGGCACAAGCCAATCTCGGAAGAAGAAAGACTTCAATTGCTTCCGGAAAGCAATAACCCCTCCGAAGAAGAAGAAGCAACACGAGCATGGATCCAAGAGACAGGGACCTTGCCACCAAAGGGCAATCGAGTAGCAGCACAGCTTCTTGGATTCAAGCTGCGATTCTACGCCTCTTCTGTGCGTTCCAAGGACGATACATTGCCAGATAACCTTATCTATCTATCCGCGTTGCTCATCAAAGTTGGCTTCATCTCTCTACGTGACCTCTACACGCACCTCTGGAGACCCGACGAAATGATGGAGGAGTTGAAGACGGAGAAGATGACTGAGAAGACAGAGAGGGAAAAGGCTGCCCGGCCAGGTGGTGGAGTTAACGCTCTCATGCTTGCTGGTGCACTGTCAGATGACACGATTCCAACACCACGCCTTCGCGAGGACTCGCGCAAAGCCACCCCATCAAAAGATCAAGAGGCCGACAAACAGTCTGGCAAGACAGAGAATGAGCTGCCGGACCCCATTGACCAAAAGGTGTTGCTTCTCAAGAGTCTTCTTCTCATTGGTGCTATTCCTGAAGCCCTCTTCGTCATGAGCAAGTTCCCCTGGCTGATGGATGGCTTCCCTGAACTTCCTGATTTCATCCACCGCATTCTTCATCACTCGCTCAGCAAGGTCTATTCATCGCTCCGCCCTCTCCCCGAAGAAGACTTCACAGGCCAGCGACAAATATTGAGCACGGATCAGTCTGGTCTCCCCAAGGGTCAGCTTCGACTTGCGCAGCCAGCAGCAAAACGACTCCTTCGATGGCCCAAATTGGACACGGATGACGAAAATGAAGGAATCGCCTATCGATTTTACTGGGATGAGTGGTCAAACAACATCCCAATTTGCCAGTCCGTGGATGACCTCTTCGCCCTCTGTTCCTCATTTCTCAACCTCTCTGGCCACAAGATTGGTCAGGATGCAAGCTTGCTCACGAAACTGGCGCGTATCGGTAAGGACAGTCTGACAAGGGACACTTCTGAAGAAAACAGAGTTCGCTGGCGAGATCTCTGCAAGCGCCTTTTGTTGCCCTCTGTCAGTTTGACCAAAGCAAACCCAGGTGTCGTCAACGAGATATTCGATCTCCTTAGCTTCTTTCCTCGTGAGGTCCGGTACAATATGTATGCAGAATGGTATTCTGGCCAGACATCCAGATTGCCAGACATCAAGTCTGCCTTTGACCAGGCGAGGGCCGAGACCAAGGACGTGCTGAAGCGACTCAGCAAGACCAACACGAGGCCCATGGCTCGTGCACTGGCCAAAATTGCCTACGCCAACCCCGGAATTGTGATCAACGTCGCCATCAGTCAGATCGAATCGTACGAAAACCTTATCGAAGTCGTCGTTGAGTGCGCACGTTATTTCACCAACCTGGGATACGATATTCTGACCTGGTCACTCATCAACTCTCTTGGTCAGAAAGGGAGAAGTCGTGTACAGGAGGGTGGTTTGCTCACTAGCCGGTGGCTGAACGCTTTGTCCACTTTCGCCGGTCGAGCCTTCAAGCGATACTCGATTATGGATCCTACGCCGTTATTACAATATGTCGTGGAACAGCTGCGTCGCAATAACTCCACCGACCTGATCGTTTTGGAACAAATGATCGTGTCCATGGCTGGCATCATCACGGACAACAACTTTAACGATGCCCAAGTTCAAGCCATGGCAGGCGGAGACATCCTCCAGTCGCAGACTATTCTGCAGCTCCTGGATAAGCGACACGAGTCCAAGACTACTTCGAAGCGACTGATCAAGTCGCTCACTCACACCCGACTCGCAGGCCAGCTACTCGTCGCAATTGCCCAGGAGCGATTGACATGTGTCTTCAATGAGTCTTCATCGGAACTCAAACTTCTCGGAAATATCTTCGATGAGATTCACCGAATCCTCACCCAGTACCTGGACTTGCTGCGGAGCAATCTGTCGATAGATGAGTTTGACTCCTTTGTGCCCGACTTTGCCGCTCTCGTCAAAGAGTTTGGCATTCAGCCGGAGATCGCTTTCTGGATTCGCCGAGCCAGTATTTCCCGAAAGATTGCCGAGATCGAACCATCCAAGCCGGATATAGAATCCTCGGCGAAAGAAAACACTGAGAACGCCTCTCAGCCCAGTGATGAGAATCAGATGGACACTGCCGACGATGGAGAAGGGACATCCAAGACAGGACAGACCATCGCTGAGACAGCTATGGAAGTGGACAAAGAAGAAGCCACCCCTGCGCCTCTGTCTTCTAACCCTGTGATGCAAGATCTGATTGAGAATGTCAAATCTGCCTTGCCTGCCGACACATGGGAGGTTGTTGGTGCACACTTCTATGCTACCTTCTGGCAACTGGCTCTTTACGATGTACATGTTCCAGGTCAATCCTATGATGAGGAGATGGGACGGCTGAAGAAACGAATCATGACCATCTCTAATGACCGGTCTGATCTGAGTTTAGCTGGTACCCAGCGCAAGGACAGAGATAGGAAAGCTATTACAGATCTCCGTGATCGACTTCTCCGGGAAAACAAGAACCACTTGACTGCATACGGCCAAACTCGCACTCGCTTGCTGAAGGAAAAAGATCAGTGGTTCGCCGGCATGCGCCTCAAGCATGATGCCTTGAACATTGCTTTGCTGGAGCAATGCTTTATTCCGCGACTGCTCCTGTCACCACTCGATGCTTTCTTCTGTTTCAAGGTGCTAAAGTTCCTGCACAGTTCGGGTACTCCCAACTTCAGAACTGTTGGCCTCCTCGACCAGCTCTTCCGCGAGCAAAGACTTACAGCCCTAATTTTCTTGTGCACTTCCAAAGAGGCTGACAACTTAGGACGCTTCCTCAACGAAGTCTTGCGCGATCTCTCTCGCTGGCATGCCGATAAGGCTGTCTACGAAAGAGAGGCCTTTGGTACCAAGAAAGACCTCCCTGGGTTTGCCAAGAACGTCGGGCCCGAGGGCGTCCCGCTTGCCTTCTTGGAGTTCGAGGACTTCCGTCGTCTTCTCTATAAGTGGCACCGCCTGTTTTCCAATGCGCTCAAGACTTGTCTTAACGGGGGCGAGTACATGCACATTCGAAATGCGATCAGTGTCCTTAAGGCAGTCGTCCAGCATTTCCCTGCTGTGAACTGGATCGGCCGTGACATGTTGACCTGTGTCAACAACCTCAGCAAGAACGACGAACGAGACGACGTTAAGATTCCTGCAGCATCCCTGATCGGCGATCTCAACCGCCGGGAGAAGAAGTGGATGCTTCCTCAAGCCTTCAACCTGGTCAAAGCCGCACCTGGTTCCGAGCAGTCCAAGTCTGGCTCTCAGCCGCCTAGCGATGGCAAGGGTGATGCTTCACAACGACGCTCCGGGACTCCAAATTCGCTTAATGCTTCAGCTCCGGAGTTCAAGCCAACATACGGCCAAGAGTAAGTCATCATGACATGACCACCAACATTACTAGTCGACTAACCTGTCAATTATCAGTGCGGCCGAAGCGAATCGAGAAGTATCTGGCAAGATGGAAGTGGAGGACGGTGAAATTGAGGATGCGAAGATGGCTGATGCGGCCTCCGTCAAGGGGTTGGAAGACGCAAAGGCAGCAGAGGCTGGTACTGATTCGGGAACGTCCGCTGCTGCTTTTGACACGGGTCACGATGACCGTCCCGATATCCGTGGGCAGGTCGAACCTCCCGTGCGACCCCGGCCAGGCTCTCGAGCCTCCGAATCAGGTCGCCAGTCTGATATTCCAAGACGAGCAGAACCTGAACGTTCTTCGTCACAGCGCCAACAGTCAGGTCGTCCGCCTCGACATAGTGACGGCAGACTACCCCCACGGCCTGACCTGATGGTGGACGACCGACGAGATAGGCACTCTGACTTCAACCCGCGCACTCGTCACGGAGGCCCTGATCCTCGCTCTTTCGACGGTCCTCCAAATGCCCGTGATCGCTTCGGTATGAGACCTCTACCCGACGATCCTATGCGCGGCCCTCCCTATCGCGACGGCCGTATGCCACGAGAGCCGGAGTGGGCTGCTGATCGCCCTGGTCGTCTGCGCCCTGACCCATTCCATGGCCGTGATGGACCTGCTCGTGATGAACTTATGCCTGATTTCCCCGACCGTCCCGGCGATGGCCCTCGTCGTGGAGAACCAATGCGACCTGACCGGCCTTCGCGTGCTTTGTCGCCCCCAAGATCCGATCTACCCAATCGCCCTGAGCGATTCCCCGACGACCGACGATCTGCCAACTTCACCCAACTTCCTCGCCATGATGAGTTCCCTCGGGGCCCACGAGACCGTGCTGCTGAACCGAGAGATGCCGGTGTGGGTCCTGACTTGAATCACGGTCGGCTGCGTCTACCCGAATCCCAATCTGAGATCCCATCTGGGCCTCGAAGCACACGGAATCCTCGCGGGCGTAATGCCTCGGGCCGCCCGCCCAACGGTACAGCGCCCACCCCCGAGCGTCAGATGCCCACTGGCCCTAGCCGACAAGGTGGGCGCGGTGGTCCTGAACAGTCTCCTGCTGCTCCTGCTCCCCCTCCTCCCCCTCCTCCCCCCGAGACCCCTGTTGCATCCGGTGTCCATCCCGATCGACTCCGCAATATCGTCGATGACAAACCATCTCAGCAAACGCCACCAGCTGCGATGACGCCTCCCTCTGGTCCTCGAGGAGGGCTCAATCAGCAACAAGCTCCCCGTGGCCCCGGCGGGGACCGTGGGCGCGGCGATAAGCGGTTTGCCGGTATCAACAACATGCTCCAGCAGACAAATAGCCCTGCTGAGCGTGGCCCTGCTGCCACGCCGCCTGCCCGTGGAAGAGGTGGAAATCGACAATCAGATGCTGGAAACACTTCTTCTCCGCAGACCTCAAATCGTCCACCACCCACCGGTCCCAGCTCAACCGAAGATGATGGCCAGTCACGCAACCGTCCCGGCCGAGGTGACTTGATTGATGACGCTGGCCCTGACAACCGTCGCTCTGGCCGTGATCGGAATCGCGATAAAGATCGTGAGCGTCGTGGTGAAGAGAGCACCAACAGTGGCGGTGGTAACCGACGTGAGGAACGCCGTGCTCGTGACTCTGACCGTGAGCGCAACCGCAGAAGCGACGTCGGTAGTGGTGCGGGTCGAGAAGAGAAGGACCGCGATCGTGAACGCCACGCTGAGTCCCGTGAGAATTTGCGCCGGACAAACAGCTCACGTGAAGAGACAAGACGCCGAGATCGACGTGATCGTGATGATGGGCCACCAGACGCCGGCGGACCGGCTCCTGGCAGCGCCAATGAAGAAGGCCGTCTACGACCACCATCCTCTATGGGAGCGCCTCCCCCTCCCCCACCTCCCCCGCCGCCTCCTTTGCCCAGCGATGAAACCAGCACCCCTCGCCGTTGGGGCTCTGGAGGTGGAGACCGTGGCAACCGCAACGAAAACCGAGATCGTGAGCGTGAGCGCCGTGGTGAGCGCGGTCGTGACCGAGACCACCATCGTGACAGTGGCGGCGCAGGACATCGCAAGCGCGGACGTCCCAACCCCGAAGACAACAATGGTGATGGAAATGCACGAGGCCCGAGGATGGGAAGCGACAACAAACGCCCTCGTCGTGGAGCATGAGATACCCCGTGAGATAGTGTGAGTTATAGTTGCGGATAAGTTGATGTGTCTGGCTTTCAGTTTCTTTCAATATCCCATTCGTATTTCTCTCTTGTTGTTTTACTCTTTTACTGTGATCAATGCACATTGCATTTTGGCGGCGTTTGGGACCATCCACTCTGTTTTCCTTATATACTTTGCTGAATGTCAAGAAAAAATATCTCGTATACCCTGTTCTGTAATGAAACAATCAAAGCCACTGGTTATTTTCCATTGACTCCACGAGATAAGAGTCTCTGCTCACTCTGAAACATCCAATGAAGTCTTGCGGAAGACGAGGCTATCCGAGATGCAGCTAAGCCGCAGGTATACTAGTTGACCCGTCTTGTAGAATGTTCCTACACCGCTGCCTACCCCCCTGCTTCATCCTGCATAGATAAACCAAGGAGCCACCCACCAACACCGAATAGCGAAGCAACACCACCACTTGCGCTGTGGAAAGGCCACGAGTCTCTTGTTGCCATTGGTTATGCAGTGCACATCAGTTTTGAATTGTCATTGGAATGGTTATAGCCACTCGTCTGAGCACTCATCGTGCCGCCTGCAAGCCGTCGGGATCTAAACCTTGAAATATAGGTGGAACGAACGTATTGATAAATAGACAGGGTTCATCTACGATATAGGGACTATAGATACGAAGCCCAGAGTATCTCAAGGCTACGTCATTCCAAATGGCATGAGAAGCTTACATTCCTACTGCTCCAGTGAACGGGGGCAATCAAGTAGCCACTGCATATCTCGAGGCAATGCAATCTCAGCCGGCCACGCATGTATTCGTTCTCGTATATCGCCAAGGAATATGACATATGACATCACGCTTTGCACCCTGCATCTCAAGTTCCACGGCAAGAGCAGACGCAAGGCACATTATAAAGGTCTAGAGCAGTATAAACTCCCCATGAATGAAGGGTAATCAGACACAGTATTTGTTTTCTCATTCATCCGCAAAGATGGGGGCCTCTATAGATGACGACGAAAAAACTTAGTATGAATCCCTTCCCATGGCCTTCATGCCCTAAGCTAACGTTGGACAGTCTTACCTGGAAGGAATCGCAGCCGTTCCTCCAGAGTGTTCGAAATTTGGCTTTCGAGGTAAAGATTTCCGAGTAGAGGCTTCGCGCTGATAAGCTTCTATTATGCATTGATTGCGCCGTAGCTGATCCATGTTATACATTCTAGCAACTCAGATCGCTGTGGCAGAAGTACAAGGATTTGGATAATTCCCCGCCTTTTTGGGGGGATGAGGTAGACTCTCCTATCAGAAGCTATTCTGCATCATCTCCTCGAGTGCTCTAATCCATCCTAGGTCGAACATACTTTGGTGTCATTTGACCATAAAGAACAAAAGGTCAGCCTGGGCCTTCAACAGCATTATGTTCTGGAGAAATGGAATGAACATCGAAAGCAGTGAGCTTGACCCACCACTACAGCCCAAGTCCATGATAATCAGCTCACCTTTGGTAGAATGGGCCGACAGGAATTTGAACTTCACCCGGAAGGTATGCGGTACATGGTGGAAACGGTAGCCGCTCCTCCTCTTGGGCCCGGTCTCTCTGGGGCTCTCCATATTGAACACAAATTGGCGGAGAGGTAAGGTTCTTGGAGCATCACGCTTTCCAAATATTAATCTTCACAGGCGAAGGAATATCCAGAGCTTGCTAGGACCCGAAGACGCCATTCTCACTTTAGCGGGATTCCCACGCTTCGGCGCAGCCGAATCATTCAAAACTCTCGATGCCCTGACCATCGAAAAGCCTTTACACGGGGACATGGACCTCGCACTGAGCGGATACAAGCGATGGAAATGCCTCGGCGAAAACATCAAGGCGAGACGGGAGCGTGATTTTGACGCCGCACTACCAGTGTTTCAAGATAGGTTTACCGAACTTGTAAGTGGAGCGTTGGAAGCATTGAAAAGCACACGATCAATCGGCTAACCATATCGCAGGATGAAGTGGTCTTGGATAAATTCGGATATGCGCCGGGGGTGTGTGCACTGCAAGTAACATTTCAAGCGAAGAACATCGACGAAGCATGTCAGCTCCATGACCAGTTGTCTATTCTTGGCCCACTGATGATGGCGTTGACAGCTGCTACGCCGGCCTACCAGGGATTCCTGGTGGATACTGATACGCGGTGGAATTCGTATCGCCATATGGCGGACGAACGAAGCCCAGCCGAGGTCTTGAAGATGGTATGTTGACTTCGAGTTTGAATGAGTTACGATGTTAATGGTTTCATCTCGGTAGGAGACATGGGAACAGCATGAGATTGATGCAAGTCTCCGCGCCTGCACTAGTCCTATCTATCTGAGCAGAGACGTCGATGAAAAGTACCAATCCTACCTCCCAACTCCCTCGGACATTCAGGAAAAGCTCCAAAAAGAAGGAATGAACAAGAATCTCGCATCTCATTTCGCTCGCTTCCTGCAATACGACCCTTTGCTTCTGGAAGCAGATCACCTGGAAGCCCTCGGCCCGGACGATACATACCATTTGAGAACACTATACAATTCCCTATGGCCCCATGTGCGGGTGAAACTCCCACTCGATGAAAACGCGGGATGGCGAGTCGAATTCCGGCCGATGGAGGTGCAATTGACCGATTTCGAAACTGCAGCTTTTATTGTTTTCATGGTGGTTTTGCGCCATGCGATGGAACATTTCCACGTGAACCTCTACGTTCCCATGAAGCTGGTGGTTGAGAATATGCAGCGTGCCATGAACCGCAACGCGGTTCTTCATGAGCAATTCTGGTTCCGCACTGGGGACTGGACTTTTGACGAGCCATCGAACAGCGACTCGACCAAAGTCACAATCCAGCAGCTTTCTCTCAAGGAGATTTTCTGTGGCTCGAGCAACCGCTGCCGGGACGAATGCTGTGCGAATTGCAGGAACAGATTCCCCGGCTTCATACCACTCATCAACGCGTATCTTGATAGCGGTCCCGTTTCCGACGCGGAAAAATCACTCTTCATGCCGTACATCCAGTTCGTTAGCAAAAGGGCTTCGGGTCAGTTGTGGACTGATGCACGATGGATGCGACATATGATCCAGTCTCACCCGTCCTATCGGAACGACAGCGTGGTGACACCCGAGATCTGCTACAAGCTTTGTTGCCAGATCAAGGATCTGCCGAAATGGAAGCATCCCCAGCTTTTCTGATCTGGAGCATGTTTCATATTTGGCAGTCCTTGGCTTCAGGATGGGTGTTGGTTTGGTTCACGAAAAGATGGATGCAAGCTGGCTAGTGAAATACGGGACATCATCTGAGACACAACCATACGATCAGTATCAATAATCCCTTTCACAATTTGAATAGACTTTATTGGATGACAATAGAAACAAGACCCTCGTGCCATCCCCTCAATATTATGCATGCAAGGGACCAACTCTGCCTCGGGCCGGGTCCCACCAACTATAAGATGCATGTTTCACAACGTGAGACATCAACGCAATCCTAACTTCAATTATCTACCGGGAGTATCAGACTATTGAAAAAGAAATTAAATAAACGTTGCACAGTGGATGTATAGCTCAAATGGGGTATATACAATAAAATCTATGTAAGACAAGAGAAAAGGGAACGATCGACATGGTATCATAAGTGTTTTGGGAATCATCACGCAGCAGCCACCATAGGCCTATCCATCCTCCTGTTTCGGAAGGACTCCTGGTCCTTCCGTCGTTTGCCTAGCCCAGCTAGCCTCTTGAATAGCTGCGATGCCCGCTTGCGTTTATGGCGAGGTTGAGCATTTGCATCTGGGGTGACGACTAGCGAATAAAAGTTTTGGGCGTTGTATGCTTGCGCTGAATGGACGTCCCGCGAATCGTTGTCGAAAGAGAAGTCTCGCTCTTCGTCAAACGAGAGACTGCGCACGGAAAGACCGCCGTGAAGACTCGAGCCACGGCTCCCGCGCACCTTATATGATAACTCACGCGGGCCGAATCTCTTTTTTGATGGTAACTGGCGCGTACTGTAGAACCGGCGCGGGCCTGGACCGGAGAGAGGGGCTGGTGTGAAGCCAACGTGTTCGGCGCTTTGAGACGGGCTAGAAGCGTCGTAAAGACGTTTTATGTCATCACTAGCCCGGAGCCATGTCATTCCCTCTACGCCGAGGGAGGATTCCGGTTCTGAAAAAAGCTCGTCGGAAAGCGGGATATCCTTGGCGATTTCGTGCGACCACAATGCATTTGGTTGCGGGGGACTGTAGGGGAACATGTCGATGCTGGAAGCACGGGAGCGAGACCGGGAGCGCAGCGAAGTGACATCGGTAGCAACACTCCGTCCACGCTGGCGACCTCTTTTACAGTGCTCTTCAGGTGGAGTCCTTCGTCCG
This sequence comes from Penicillium cinerascens, assembly GCF_028974065.1. Taxonomy (NCBI): domain Eukaryota; kingdom Fungi; phylum Ascomycota; class Eurotiomycetes; order Eurotiales; family Aspergillaceae; genus Penicillium; species Penicillium cinerascens. Next base: position 4,205,618 of record NW_026695298.1, on the reverse strand, counting down.
TAGAATCTCCCAGCTCCAGCTGAAGCACCGGTCCCCGATAGGCTGTTTCGGCCGGGTTGGCCACAGCGTCCTGAAGACTGGCCGCTGAACGCAACGCCCGAGTCATGCATCGGCTTGCATGCGGTGAACTCATTTTCCGTTGCCCCGTGAGGCAAAACTAGGCTCATTTGGTCTAGGGAGTTAAGGTGCGTTTCAGATAAAGCTTGGACCATGCTTCCACTGCCAGTGTTAGGACGTAGCTCCGTGTCGAAGGCCTGCAATATCGATAATTCTTGCTCGACGTCGTGGGCAAGCATTGTGCAGGCGTGGGTAATCTCGTCTTCTAGATCTTCTTCGATCTCCTGTCGGCTGATGAATGGTGAAACAGGACGGAAATATCCCGGCTCGTCGGTGAAATCGTAGTGTCGACTGGGGTCTGTGTTGTGCCACGCAATCTCGGTAGAGTTGGACGAGACGGGGGTCGTGGAGGAGCGAGGGCGGCTGTTGGGCGTGCTTGTAGCTCCGGACGAATTCATGGTTGAAGCGCGGTGTCGTCGCTGGCTACCGCGAGTGAAGGTGAAGCGCTGGCGCATCTTGGTAGCTTTTTCAGAAAGTTTGCGCTCCATCGTCGTCGAGAGGAGCGCGGTGTTTGTTGATGGCGGGGCGCGTGTAGATGGCGGGTTTGTTTACGGATTTTCGACGAAGTCAATCCGTTGAAAGCGGTGGCAGGAGCTTTGCAGTAGAACCGAGATACTTTGTAGTCTTCAAGAGTATGCAAAAGAAGTGACGTGCCAACGCCGGCTATGCGCTGCAAATCTAAGAATAGGACGAATGTTGTGGCGAAGAGATTCAACACCAAATCGAGAAGCGCTTTCTCCAGAGCAACGGAGCAAGGTAGAGCAGATCCCTGGCTTTCTGATGTCAACCCAGACGTTGCATTCAAAAAAAGCCAATGTGTTGGCCGTGCGACGGGTTGGTATGCGGGGGGCAAACGAGGGATGTGTAGCGGAACGCAGATCGAAGGACGCAACGAACGCTTAGAACGCTTTTATCTGAGTCAAATGGTAGAAAGAGGAGATGGCGACTTTTTCAAGGGTCAGCCTCATGACCGGTGCCCGGGGCCCAGAGCCCAGATTTAGCGGCGGGTGGAGCGAGGGGAAAGTAGGGACGATAAAGAAGGGCGCTAAGCCGTCGGGGCTCATCATAGGTGCAATTCACTAAGCTTGCAGAAGCCAGAGTGGAGTCCATTGCAGGCCCGAGGTTGCCATGGGTTGTATTAGGGCTGGGCCAGGATGGGGCTGAATGGGGCCGGGATAGCGAGGATAACGAGGATATCAACATATCAAACCGGACTCCAGGACGCGGCTCCCTCCACAACGCGCACACTGGAGTGATGGCCGGCACCCGATGCGGTTCAAGATCATCGAACAAAGCACCGCAGACAAGTCTAGACTCTGCTAGTATCGGATTCACCTCCGCTTCGAACGGCCCCCTTTTTGGATGAAGCTAGCTACTTGCTGGGCCCGTGCTGGGGCTGTGTTAGCTTCTTGCCTCTCGTGCGATAAAGAATCACTCAGTCGCACATGGGAACTGCGGCCGTGACCTGTTGCCCTCCTTCCAAGCGATCGCCGAGAGGATCCACACATCCCCGACGCTAGCGACGCCTGACTCAGAGCAAGGGTCACCGGGTGATGGGGTACCGTGGTGGTTTAATTTGCTTCTTATATTAAGACGAGGTTTCTGGTGCGGGCACTGAGGCCCAGGCCCACTCGCAACGGTCCAACGGACCGCCCTCGAAATCATCACACAAATCAGGTAAATCTCTAATGGGTATACTTGGTCAAAGCGGCGATAGCTGCATGAACGGCGGAGCGAATCGGTTACTCACACCCCCTCGACCCCGCCTTACGTTAGAACCCGGTTTTAGGCCCGAGCCAGTATTTTAACGAGCTGGGGCAAGTTGACTCATCGATCGAGGGTGACATGAGATCGCCTAGCAAAGGTTTCGAAATAGTCAGGCGTCTAGGAAGTTACCGGGAAAGGAGAAATCAAAATAAATAATTATTTGGGATACTGCGACGGCTACGGCATCGTGGCAGCCCCGAAAGAACAATTCGGTAGTCAGTTTGCTCAATCTTGTCGCTGACCTCGGTACGGTCCTCATATCAACTGGCTCGTGTTTCTCTTTTTCGCCCCTTTTATGCCTTTGATCACGGATTCGGAACACGGCTTTTTAATTTTATTTCATACCACTCATCCCAGCAAGTCTCCTTTGTATATGGATCGTCGTACGGAGAAGGACAAAGATAGAAAATGTGACCGAGCCTAATAAACCGAGTCTATCTCCATCATGTCGGCTGCTCCTGCTTCTGTAACTAATGAAAACCCACTTCGAGGGATTCACTCGCATAAAACTATGCCCCGTTCTTCTCCTATGGTCCCTGGCATCAGCTAATAGACAAACCCCTGTAGCTGCCCGGTCCGTGGGTACGCCACAATCAAAACAGAGACTCGTCAAACCACCAACGGCCCCGTCTCCGTCTTTCAGCTGCGGGTGTAAATCTTACACATCGTATATTTCCGCCCTTTAGATAGTAGCTTTCTGTATAGGACATGCCCAATACGCTGCCAAGACCGGGGGCCAGCGCCACGAACACGCCACGGGTCAGTGCAAATGTAACCAGCTGCTGACATCCCATCCCACCTTGGCGCGAAGAAGGCCTTAAGATACTCGGGATTAGATGGCAAAGATACATATCACCGTCTCGCCATCTTTCAATCCCATTCCGGCTAAGATAATAATCTATGGTTTTACGAAAATGCACAGATGTGATCGGAAGAGATTATACAGCCCAATGTCTATTTTTGATGTTCAAAATGTAAAAGCGACACGCTGTCGCAGCACGATACCTAAGCAATTCGCCAGGTTTCGGCTTCATGAAATGACCCATCAACCCCCGGAGTGAGATTTCTCCTGGAAAAAAGTGACCCAGAGGGTGGGTCTGATGGAGAGCAGTTGGATGCTTCTTGTGCAGTCATCTCGACATGGATAAGGCCCTGTGAGATTCGAGAGAGGCAGTTGGATGCTCATCTCCCTGACTAGCGAAACGGATAAAAGAACGGCAACCTCTACTTCCCCCGGTGCGCCATGGGCCGCCATCAGGACGCGGGCCCACGCCGGAATCTACTATTTCAGAAGAGACACGGCTGGGTGGGATTCCACGTCTGAGACGGGGGGCATGGGGTGGCTGCAGAACGATCTGCGCCAAAGTGCACTGATGTGATGGCATGGAGTTTACCACGCGGTAATGTCCTCCACCTCTGCCTCACCGAAGGTGCTGCTCTTCGTCAACTTGTTGACACTGGCCAAAGCGGCGGCGCCCTCGGCACCAGAGTGGGCCATGATGTCGGGCAGAACCTCGTGGAAGAACTCCACGATGTGGCGGTTGACCTGCTCAAACTGCAGAAGGAAAGCGTCGTGGCCCTCGGGGCTATCAATGCGCTTAAGTCGCGAGTCGGGAATACCGGCAGCAATCTCCTCCTGTTCGGCGAAGGTGAAGAGACCATCCGACTCAATCCCCAGAACGAGAGCGGGCTGCTCCACCCGAGATAGGGCTTCGTGGACAGGGTCCTCCGCGTCCTGGTTGACACGGTGACGGGACACGTCGTGAGTGTCGAGCTTACGGGTCATGGCAATGTAGCAATTGGCGTCAAATCGATTAACAAACTTTTCTCCCTGGTACCGAAGGTACGACTGAGCCGAGAAGTAGGTCGGCGGACGCGGACGACCAGTAAGATTAGTCTTGGCGGGGGTCGGGGCCGACAAAATCTTGGTGCCAGAGAACTGCGGGTCCATGTATTGAACTTCCGTCTGCGGGGCGGGAGTGGGGGAGTTTTGTCGACTCTCGGAGCGGGACGAGAGACCACCGCGGTGGCCATCGTTGTGGATGGCCCAATGCTCGTTGGGAGGCGTGGGCAGCTTCTCGGTGCCGTTGATGTTTTGCCGCTTGGTTGGGTCTGGCACATTTCGGCCAAAGCGCGACTCGAACGAGTTGCGGCTGCGGTAAGTGAGCAGCGCCGACATACGGGCTGCTCCGAGACCGGTGGATGGCGGATCGTCGAAGGGATAGTATCCGTCATCATACTTGGGGTCACTGTAGATGCTCTGTCTCTGTGCCTCACCCCAGCTAATGCACCAGGCGGAGTGGCGAGCGGAGGTCGCGATTGGCACGATGGCACGCACATAGTCCTTTCCAAAGAAGGCATACTCGAGGGTGAGCATACCACCCATAGAGCCGCCGACCACTGCGGCGATCTGCTTGACGCCGAGATCGTCCAGGACAATCTTATGAATGTTCACGTCGTCACGAACAGTGGTGAGAGGGAACTCAGGACCATAGTAGCCATTTTCAGGCTTACCACCCTTATAAGTGACCGCACTCGCACTGCCGTACGGGCTACCCAGACTGTTCAGGCAGACCACGAAAAACCGCGACACGTCGAAGGCTTGACCGGGACCGCCCATGAGAGGGCCCCACCAATCTGCGACATCGGCGCTGCCACTCAGGGCATGACAGATCACCAGGACGTTATCACCCTTGGGGGAAAGGACACCCCGAGTAGTATAGGCAACGGGGACATTGTACAGCGTATCCCCGGACTCGAGGGTGAAGGAGGGAATGACTGCAATTGATTGATCCTCAATCAAGCGGGCGTAAGGGTTCTCCGGCTGCGATTCGACTCTCTCTACGGGATTTAGTAGCCGTCTAGGACAATTGGGGCAGGGTATAGACTGACGGAGTCGCGCAGTGGGAGCACTGCTCTGGTCGGAAGCCATTCTTGAATGGAGATGAAGGTTAAAGGGAACAAGAAGGGAAGAGAAAGGAGAAGAAATATCCCTCCGGTCCCGCTAAATGAGTCAGGGTCCCCGCGATACCCGGTTTGCCAATCAGCGGGCGGGCGGTCAGCCCACACTGTGGCGTGATTTTTCCACATCCGAAATTTCTTGATTCTTCTTCACACTCGACTTCATTTCCTTGTTAACAAAATTATTCACTCCATACCGTCACAATGGCCAAGACCAAGTCCGGAGACAACATCTCTTCCCGCCTTGCCCTCGTCATGAAGTCTGGCAAGGGTTAGTCTCGCTTCAATTCGCAATTACAATCGATCAAACCGCTAATTCCCTTCAGTCACCATGGGTAACAAGTCGACCATGAAGACTCTTCGGTCCGGCAAGGCCAAGCTCGTCCTCATCTCCGCCAACTGCCCTCCTCTGCGCAAGTCCGAGCTGGAGTACTACGCCATGCTCGCCAAGACTCCTGTGCACCACTTCAATGGCAACAACGTACGTCAACCTTACCCAAGCCGACTCTCGCTATGTGAGATGTCGCAGCTGCAAGCCAGCTTTGCTACTCGGAGAAGAAGGGGGAATGTCCACTTCGGAGAGTGAAGTTGCTCAGCGATGGGATCTCCTAATAAAGAGATCCCGGAGAGCGAATCAACTAATACTTGTATAGATTGAACTTGGCACCGCCTGCGGTAAACTATTCCGCTGCTCCGTCATGGCCATCCTGGATGCCGGTGACTCCGACATTCTCAGCCAGGAGTAAACGTATTATACCCAGCCTTGGTTTTGAAAGGATTCCCATGACTGTTCAGTACATACCCTACTGCAATACATGGAAATTGATGATTTATGACTTCTTGGATCTTGCTGCCCGATAATACCAAATCAGGGGCTAGGGACGTTTGGGTGAAAACAAAGATGATAGCCCGCCCTGGAAAAAGGCGTTCTTTAGAAAAAGCATACAAATCACGCAATTATTCTTACAAAAAACTATGTCATCATTTCTCTCCTTAGTACTCACGCAACTCCCCACAAGACGATCCATGAACCCCCACGCCCGGTGTGTGCGGGGCAGTTGGGGGAAGTTGGAGGAAGTTGGGGGAAGTTGGGGGAGCCACCTCGCCCTCCGCATCGCGATTAGTTCCAGCACCTATAGCCTGAACTCTTGGGGAAACCCTCGGTTAAGACTAAGCTTCTTGACAGGTTTAGCCTGAACATCCCGGGAAAGGCGTCATTCTAGCATCTGCCGATCGTTCAATGCTCCCGCACGAATCGGTATAAGAAGCTCCGAGATACATTGACAAGGGATGGTGGTCCGATCTGTTTTTCACCTTCACCATGCGAGCTTTCTTTCTCCTCGCGTCTTTAGGCTTTGTTGCCGCAGAGAATGGCTTGGACGGTTGGCTGCGATATGCACCATTACCGTGTACTACCCAATGCCATTCGAAGGTCCCTGCCAACATTGTCGTCCTCAATGCAACCGAAACAAGCCCCATATACGTTGCGGGGACAGAGCTGCAAACAGGATTGAAAAGCATCTGTGGTTCTCACGCCGAACTTATTCACGGCCAATGCAAGGCGTCCTCGTCCGTCGTCGTCGGTACCATCGAGCAGTATCGCAAAACGTGCGGAAATTTGAGTGAAATCCCTGAACTCGAAGAGGATGGGTTCTGGCTTAGCACCAAGGGTAATGATGTCCAAATCCTCGGATCCAATGATAGAGGCGCTCTCTATGGTGCCTTTGAATACCTGTCGATGCTGGCACAAGGAAACTTCTCCGAAGTTGCATATGCCACGAGCCCATCCGCCCCGATTCGATGGGTCAATCAGTGGGATAACCTGGACGGAAGCATCGAACGAGGCTATGGTGGTCCATCGATCTTCTTCAAGAATGGAACCGTCGTCGAAGATCTGACCCGCGTCAAGCAGTATGGGCGTCTTCTGGCTTCCATTCGAATCAACGCAGTGGTTGTCAACAATGTAAATGCAAATGCCAGTCTTCTGTCGTCTGAAAATCTCAAGGGCCTTGGTCGAATCGCCGATGCCTTCCGACCATACGGGGTGAAGGTAGGGATCTCACTCAACTTTGCATCCCCTGAAACTTTCGGTGGCCTTGACACCTACGATCCTCTGAATTCTTCCGTTATCAAGTGGTGGTCAAACATTACGGATCAGCTCTATCAGAATGTTCCTGATATGGCTGGCTATCTTGTCAAGGGAGACTCCGAAGGTCAGCCGGGTCCTGAGATTTATAATCGCACCCTGGCTCAAGGCGCAAATCTTTTCGCCAAGGCATTGCAGCCGTACGGAGGCATCGTTATGTTCCGTGCCTTTGTTTACAACCAGCTCAACGAGTCAGACTGGAAAGCGGATCGCGCCAAGGCGGCAGTCGATTTCTTCAAGCCCCTGGACGGAGAGTTTGAAGAAAACGTGGTCATCCAGATTAAATATGGTCCCATTGACTTCCAGGTTCGCGAGCCAACCTCGCCTCTGTTTGCAAACTTGCTCAATACAAACACTGCTATCGAGCTGGAAGTGACACAGGAGTACCTTGGACAACAATCTCACCTTGTGTATCTTCCCCCTCTTTGGAAGACCGTCTTGGATTTTGATCTTCGGGTCGACCACAAGCCTTCCTTGGTTCGTGATATTGTGACGGGCAAACGCTTCAACCGGAAGCTAGGTGGATCTGCCGCTGTCGTGAATGTCGGCACCAATACCACTTGGCTGGGCAGCTACCTGTCCATGTCCAATCTCTATGCATACGGCCGTCTGGCATGGAACCCAGCCGACGACCCTGAAGCCATGGTACAAGACTGGATCCAACTGACATTCGGTCTTGATCCCACCGTACTCAAGACTTTGACGCGAATGTCCATGGAATCTTGGCCCGCTTACTTAAACTATAGCGGCAACTTGGGCATTCAGACACTGACCGATATCTTGTACACTCACTACGGCCCCAACCCTGCCACTCAGGACAATAACGGATGGGGTCAGTGGACCCGTGCAGACCATACGACAGTCGGGATGGATCGTACGATCTCCAACGGAACTGGATACTCCGGCCAATACCCGGAGGAGATTGCAGCCATGTACGAAAACATTGATACCACACCGGATAACCTCTGCCTCTGGTTCCATCACGTCAACTGGACTCACCATCTCCACTCCGGAAAGACTGTCATTCAGCATTTCTACGACGCGCACTACAGCGGTGCCGACACGGCACAAAGCTTCTTCACACAGTGGGAATCCCTAAAAGGCAAGGTTGACGAAGAACGATACAACCACGTGCGCCATCGTCTCGACTACCAGACCGGTCACTCGATCGTCTGGCGTGATGCAATCTCCAACTTTTACTATAATATGACCAGCATTCCCGACGACTCTAAACGCGTCAGCCACTACCCATGGCGTATTGAGGCCGAGGATATGGCACTAGACGGATACAAGACCTACACGGTCAGTCCTTTCGAGGCAGCCTCCCGCTCCGTGGCCATTGTTACTGTTAGTAATAACACCGTGGGTACGGCTACGACCAAGGTCGACTTTCCCTCGGGAACCTATGACCTTGCTGTCAATTACTTTGATCTCTACGGGGGTCAGTCCCATTGGCAGATCTACTTGAATGATCGCCAGATTGGCGAATGGATTGGAAATAGCGAGGATGTTCTCAGCCACACGCCTTCTATTTATTTGGACGGTCACTCTGCCATACGCATCAAGTTCCGTGGAGTCACGGTCAAGAAGGGCGATATGTTGAAAATTGTTGGTAAGCCTGACGGGGTTGAACCGGCTCCGGTGGACTATGTTTCTTTCCTTCCGCATGGGGTCGTGGATTAGCGTCAATTCTATCTAGCATATGCAGCCGGGCCTTGGTACATACTACAAAAGGACCTAAACACTTTATACTCTTAGTCCAGACGGGCTTGTAAACCTCCTATATATCTCTCTAAAAGTTTTTCAAGGCACCTTTTGATTCATTCTTCCCAATCTCTTTCTAAACGTATCTTTGAATACGCCCGGACAGATAGTCAAGACCTAATTAGGCCTACTTACAAGATCTCCCTGGTCCGGCATTAGGCAGATTTCTTAGCACTCATTGCATTCACAATTAAACGAGAGACCCCTAGTGTTTAACAAGGAAAACATCGGGGCTTGGAACTTTCGCTTAGCAAACCTCCTCACCCTGACCCGCGGGTGAGTGCCAGGTCTAATTATAGGATAGTTGTTAACAAAATTAAACTATGAATACTACAAAAAAAAGTGACCAGCGTATCACCAATCAGGGGCGATCCAATAACCCATCCAGGCACCGTTACCATTATCTGCATCCCGGAATTTATCGATTCCTCCCTCCACACCGTCCTTCCCCACTGTCCATACACCACTTTCGATTAGTTCTGTCCACCGCTGGAACAGCCTCTCTAGTCTCTGTGCCCGCCGTTCACCTCCAAATGGGCTGAAGCCATGCTGAAAGAGTTCCGTGAAGGAACCTGAGGTAACCAAACGTCCACCACTCATTCTCGCCTCCTCCTCATCACGGAAATCAGGCCGCAGTGTGAATGGAAGTAGAAGGCGGAAGCCAGCTTCCTCGGTATCGTAATCACATCGATGTAAAGATTCACTATATAATCCGGTGGGAATAAGATCATTCTCGTTAAATATGATATTGTCATCTGATCCGGAGAATAACCATCAAATTTCCTCATTGAAATTTACCATCCGGCTACTATCGGTAGACACAAAGAGCAAGACCGGTGGGATATTCTTGCCCGAATCCTCGCGGGGTATATCGGTAAACTTCTGACGCCTCGCAAATGCGATCTTGTTATGTGGGACCTCAAGACCGGGGGCGATCAATTTGAAACGCGGAGCCTTCACCTTTGTTAAGATCGAGCGAATAAAGCACTTCTGTGACACAGAAGCCGCGTTTAGGTCTTCATCGATGAAAAGGGTCGGTGTAGAGATCGATAAAAGTGACTCGGAGGGCATTCGAGATTCGATTGTAGCCGAGTAGCGGTCTACAGCAGCAACAGTGCTATCGACCTGGGCGGAGCAGTAAGGAAGCCAAGCCCATCGCCCAAGTTGCGATCTAGGTATCGTATCTGAGAAACAACACATTGTCAATACCAGCGTAACAGCACCAAGAGGTGCGTTGATGTAAAAACACCACCGCCAGCCAATTGACTGCACAATGGCTCCGCCGAGAAGTGGTGCGGATAGCGTAGCCAGGCCTTCGACGGCTCCCATCACGCCGGTGGACATAGGTCGTCTACGTAAAGGTGTTGATTGCACGAAGATCCTAGTCCAGCTACACCCCTCCCAACGATGAGCATGGTGGACGTACTGGCCGCCCCGCAGAGCAGCGAACCTGCTATAGAAATAGCATTGGCAAACAAAAAGACAGACTTAATAGAGAAGAGCTTGTACCCCTTGCCCAAAACAAACTGGAAGGAGCACTGGCAGAGCCTGAACGCAGAGGAATACCACCCGACATCTGCAACAGTGTGGAAATAGTCTGTAATGCTAGGCACGGCCGTAGCGACGATGTTCATGTCTACGCTGCTCAAGATCAGGACAGCAGCCAGGGTGAGCATGAGGAGCCAGAATTTCGCACCGGTTGGATACTCGGCTTCTCCACGTAAGCTGGCATGATCGGATATCGCGTCGAAGGTGGTTGCCGGCCTGCCTGTAGAACCGGCAAATTCATTACTGTTTGCATCGCCCGAAACCCAGCTCGCCACGTGCTGTTCGTCGGTTTTGACTTCTGTCATTGACGACGCCATTGTTGTGGGTGCAATTCTCTCAATAGATTCAGATCCTCCTAGACAAGGATTACATTCCAGTTCATGGGAGTTGACGATGATTGCTAACAGCTCCTGACTGACTGGACTCGGGCTCGGAGTTGACCATGGATAAATCACGTGCACACAGATTAAAGTGCCTTCTCTGCACCACATGAATCTATTATACAGACCCAATCTGACAAACTCAAGCATACAGTACTGTAGTACATAGCGGTCATCCTTCGTCAGTTTCCACTCTTCTCCACTGTCATTCTCCACTCGACCCAGAGGTTTGACCCAGAGCTTCCACCCGGTATGCCGTCTCTCACCGCCTTTAATCTAGTTGTCCCAACCTCTCCACAATTCACCTTACCCAACTCATGTCCAGGTACCATGGCTGATTACTCCTCTTTAAAGGTCGCCGACCTGAAGGCGGAGCTCAAGAAGCGCGGCATCCCCCAGACCGGCCTTCGCCTCAAACAGCACTTCATTGACAAGCTAGTTGAGGAGGACGCTAAAGCCCAAACAAGGGATACAGCCCCCGAGGTTGGAGCTGCAGAGACCAAAGCTGCAGATACCGAAGCTGTAGAGCCGAAAGTACAGCCGAAACCCACATCAGATACCTCTCCCCAAGCGCAAGAGCTGCAGCCGGAACAGCCACCACCTGAAGAACCCAAGCATCCAGAAGCACCTACGACACAAGACACCCATCCCTCACGAGCTGCCCTGACATCCGACAAGGCGCATGAGGAAGTGCAAGAAAAAACCAAATTTGCACCAGAGTTAGCAACTGACAATGGAGAACCTGCAGAAAATGAGAAATTGGTGGCAGCTGCTCGGTCTCAGCCATCCGAGGAAGTGAACAAGGCAGCGGCCGAATCTGAATCAGTCGAGCAGGCTCCCGGGATCGCCGATCAAACCGACAGAGCAGATTTCGCAATCTCCGCAGAACTCCCGGCGCCTCTGGTCTCGGAGGCAATCACAGAGCTATCCACACCACTCCCTCTCGAAGAGGACCTAGAGGATAAACGAAAGCGGAAGCGCCGCAGTCAGAGTCCCGTCCCAACACCAGAGGCGGTTGCGAATAAGAAAGCTCGAGCCAGGGAGGAAAGCTCCCTAGCTCCATCGCAGGAGGACCAAGAGTCCATCCCTCGAGAGGAAGAGACCAAGGATGCGCAAGGACAAAAATCTCCCGAGGACCAGAAAAAAGAACCTTCGGTTCCAGCCAAGGATGCGCGTTTCCGGGGGCTATTTGCTCCCACCGCAGCACAATCTTCGGCGTTGGACGTCATCATGGAAGATGCCGATGTTGAGCCTGCGCGGCATCCTGCAACCGCCTCCCTCTATATTGACGGATTGATGCGCCCTCTACAGCCCCCAGCATTGCGCAAGCACCTCATTAGTGTCGCTTCCGCTCCTGGCTCATCTCCCAACCCTGATGTCGTCCGAGAGTTCTTCCTCGACTCCATCAAAACACACTGTTTTGTCCAGTTCAGCGATATCACAGCAGCATCGCGGGTGCGCTCGACTCTCCACGGAAAGGTGTGGCCGGACGAGCGAAACCGCAAGAATCTCTGGGTAGACTTCATCCCCGACGAAAAGGTCCAGGAATGGATTCGCACAGAGGAGGCATCGCGGGACCGGGCCGGTCCACCAGTTCGCTGGGAAGTTCAATACGAAACGACCGACAACGGGGCGATAACTACTTTGGCCGAAGCTGGGCTCAACTCGCGCGCCGCTCCATCACGAACTCGGGAGCCCGGCTTCAACCGGACACCGCCACTTGGGCCTCGCGGCAGCCACGGGCAGATCGAGCGCGCTTCCAATGCCCCACCCCCGTCACGACCTGGACAGGGCTTCAAGCCTTTGGATGAACTATTCAAATCCACCACTGCCAAACCCAAACTGTACTACCTCCCTGTTGCCCGCCCTATCGCGGACAAGCGCTTGGACCAATTTGACGAACTACTACGTAAGGGATCATTCCCGCGCCGGGGCGGCGACGAGATGCGTCGGATCACCTTTGAAGACGAAGACTACTTCGTGGATGTCGGCCCAGAGTATGGAGCGATGGCTATGCAGCGACGCCAGGAACGAGGGGGGCGTGGGCGTGGGCGAGGGCGACGGCCATAAAATACTAAAGTATGAGAGATATCAAAAGAAAATGCCAAAAGAGATGCTCAAAGACATTTGCAAGGCAGACACAAACATGTACCATAGCCACCCAATGTATGAGTTATTCCGTTCCTGAAACAGACTTTCAGGCACAAAAAACTGGAGCCGAAACAAAAATAGACCGCAGTTGACCCACGCCTCGACGATCGTTTGCGCCTTGGGAAATTTGTCAATTTGCATCCAACAAAGGCTGCTACAACCAACGTGGCTTTGAAATTGTCAGCACGAGCCACACCTTGCTCCCTCCTAATCTCCGACTTCATTGTTGATGGTGGCGGCGCCTCCTTGTTGATCGCGGATAAGATAAACGGGGCGAAAGAAGAAACTCCGCTGCCTCCGCTAACCTTCTTCCCCTTTCACACTCTCCTCGTGAAATTTCACCCCTCATACCCCAGCCAGAATGGGCTGGACCGTGTGTAATGCCACCGCGGAACACCAGACGAGTGCGCTCCCCCTGTCGTGCCGAAACAACCCCCCTTGGATCCCAGTGAAACTGACTTGTGATTGACAGTCTCGGAGGTCGATCTTTGGGATGGCGGCATTACCTTCCACTCCCTCAGTTTAATCGTGGGCGGCGTATGTGCTGTGCTTGCCTCCGCCGTGTCGATGTTTCTGATCATGGGCCATGCGACACACTACAGCAAGCCCATCGAGCAGCGCCAGTGAGTTGTTGTCCTCAGGTGCTGCGGTAACATTGCTAACGGAAATTATTTCCTGCGCGCAGCATCATTCGCATTCTATTCATGGTCCCCGTTTACTCCATCGTCGCTTGGCTCAGTATCCTCTTCTACAATGATTCCGTCTACTTTGAGGTGATGGGTGACTGTTACGAAGCCTTCTGTATCTCCGCCTTCTTCTCCCTTTTGTGCCACTACATCGCCCCCGACTTGCATAGCCAGAAGGATTATTTCCGTGGGATTCAGCCCAAGGCGTGGCTCTGGCCGTTGAATTGGTTCCAGAACTGGAAATGTTGTTTCGGGCACCGCGGAGCGTGGAGAAACCCGCGCAGTGGGTTGACATGGTTTAACGTAAGAGAACGTGCATCTTGGATCTCTTGAGCACCGGGCTAATCGAGCGACCGTTCAGGTTATTTGGGCCGGAGTCTTCCAATACTGCGTCATGCGGGTTATGATGACCATCGTCTCTGTCATAACACAGGCTACAGGTTCCTACTGCGAAGAGTCGCTTAGCCCGGCATTTGCGCATATTTGGGTATGTCTGCTGTCTTCCCCCTCTCCGCACGGACTCGTCAATTAAAACCCAGATCTATAGGTCCTCGCCATTGAGTCCGTCTGCGTCACAATCGCTATGTACTGCCTGATCCAATTCTACCACCAAATTCACAAGGACATCACGGAACACCGCCCTTTTACGAAGATTCTATCCATCAAACTGGTTATTTTCTTGTCTTTCTGGCAATCGGTACGTTGCTCGATATCACCAGCTCTTGAGTACCCTGCTGACCTTTTCGGCTCTTAAGACCTTTATCAACCTACTCATCTCAAGTGGCGCAGTTCACGCTACCAAAAAGGTCGCCATGCCAGATCTGAAATACGCCTTACCCGAATTAATGATCAACATCGAAATGTTCATCTTTTCTATCCTGCACCTGTGGGCCTTCGCCTACAAGCCGTACATCATCGCCAATGCCAATCAAGGCGAGGTGACCGATTTCTTCGGAAATGGCAAAGCCACCTACGAAGGCGGCCGCTATGGTTTCAGGGCTCTCGTCGATGCCATGAACCCTCTTGACCTGGTCAAGGCCATCGGGCGTAGTGCACGCTGGCTCGCCGTTGGCCGCAAGCACCGTCTGGAGGACCCCAGCTACCTGCCACACCACGAAAGCATTGGCCTGGAACCTCCGGAGGCTGGCATCGATAACAATGGCACAGCATATGGAGGCGCCGGCACCGTGGTTGGTGGCCGAACGGGCCGTTACGGCGGCGACGAGGAAGGCGCGATTCTTCTCAGCAACGCACAGTCTAACCCGGAGACATCTCACATGGGCACTTCTCCATATGCATCTGACTTTGACAGCTATATGCATGAGCACGAGAACTCTGACCGCTTCTATAACAACAATAATGCCTCGTCCTACGACGATCTTGACCACGGCAACCCATACCTTGCTCAACATGATGCAGCACACCCCTACCCAGCAAACGGTCCTCTTCGCGAAGCAGTCCCCATGCCAATGCCAGATCCGTACAGACCTCCTCCACCTTATCCCGATGATCATCACTCATGATCCATGATGATCCATGATCCATTTACGACGGTTTTCCGATAGCGTCGGACTGATTTTCATTCCACATTCATGATAGCCTTAATGATCCGGGATTCGGGTGTACGGTTGGCATCTTTGTTTCTATTCTATGGTACTCACGAGCAGTTGAAATTTTTCGGCTTTATAATTTCTATTCTCTCGTTTGTTTGGATATGAATACCCGCCTTTGTTTTTCGTCGGCATGTCTTTTGTCGCCTTTTGATGCCACCCACTTCAATGCTTTGCACTTTTTTTCTCTGCATAGCAAATTTTTCTTGTACAGAACTTAGTTACCTTTACGAAGGAAACGAACATTGGAAGGCTTTGATGTCCAGTAACTTTCCCAACTTGAAAACATATACTCCAAATTCAGTACCAACACATCTAGGCAGGAAAGTGCAAATAGATAGATTCGTAATCTCGTCTAAGGATCTCATGGAACAGAAACCAGGCTCAAAACGCCGATACAAAGCAAATAATCCCCAGGCTTCTTTCCAGCGGTCATGTTTTCGTAAATGAGACATAGTTCCCACTTCAGGAATAAACGCTCTCCCCACTAGGAGGAGGCATTCCTTGAGCAAACATCTCATTCTCAAACCGCCTTTCTGCAAGGGCGGGGTTCCGGCGCGCACTTTTAGCGTGGCGCGCGCTTTGAATAACAGCCGACTTGCGGCCTAGTTCACGCATGGACTTGACGTTCTCGCCTACCTGGCCGAGCAGGGACACGAGAAGGACGTCGTTGCTTTGAGAGAGGACTTCGGAAGTGAAGGCGCTTTCTTCGTGAGGCGAGAGGATTGAGAGGTGGGAGATGAGAGAGTTGATGTTGCGGAGGATAGTGTGCGACAGGACAGGCGAGGATGGGTCGTCCTGTGCACCGTTCAATTCTGTGGTGGAGATACTCGAGACGTAGGATTTGAAGAGTGAGATGCGGGACTCGAGGGTGCGGATGGCGTTTAAGCGGGTGTTGAGATTCGCAATCAACTCTTCTTCCTCCTGCGAGAGCGCGGCTTGTAAGCTCTGTTCTCCATCCTCTGTCTCCTTATCACTGGTCTGCTTAGAGCCGGTTGCGGCTGTTCCTTGGATGGCGGTCTCAGTTCGAGTAGCTGTTCCAGATCCCTTGGCAATAGTATCGACACCGATCATCTCCGCTTCACCGGTCTCCACGGAATATGGCAGCTCGCGGAACCGGATATTCATCATATTTTCCTCGCCATCTATTTGCATATCCTTGCTCGCGTCAGCGGTATTCTCGCCTTCCAAGATGCTCTCATAGATGGTCAACGGAAGCTTGGCTCCTTGCCTTGTTTGGAGCTGAGAGGGGTGGAAGGCCAGGAACACGGCCGACTCGTTATAGTCCTGGAGAAGCTGTCGGTGGACAGGGAGGTGCGAGACATCCGGTCCGGATGGTGGAGCAGTTGACCACCATCCGACAATATCGAGAGGAGGGTCTTTGTGCACATCCTTGACTGTATATTGGTCAGCTCGGACAGCTCGGACAGCTTGCGGGGAGAGGGATCTACTGACACTGCTTCACACGCTCTTCAAACCAAGCCCCGGGCAGGAGTACCCTGCCGTTAGATTCAGTTGTAATAGGGCACTCGAATGCATGCTCCAGGGTAATCTCGCGCCCATTCTGTTGACCCAAAAGAGCCCCAATGATCGGGTCTCGCTGCTGCCGTGCGGCATGGCGGGTGATGTGGTCGGAGATAGTAAGGAGAACAAGCGGATGCAACTGAATGTGCAGACCCGAGTCCGAAGACTTCTGTGAGATGAGAGACTGTGCCTGATCCATAATTGTCGTCCGCTTAAGTGAATGTTCAAGCGCGGAGTCGAAGCGGCGGTGATGCGGTGATTCGCATGTTTGGCGTGTTTGGCGTGTTGCCTCAGGCGTCCGAGAGAGCTTTCCCCGCCGACTCTCACATTCTCCAACTTTCTCGTGTCAAGACGCCATGGCTATCCCTTCCACTTTCGATGAGCTTAAATTGCATCTTGCCAAGGTCCAGGAAGACCCATCGACCTCCTTGGATATCACCCTCATCGACCGACTGAAGCTACAGCTCGTTGAATCCACCGACCCTGTTGTCCCCGCCACGCTCTTATCGCAGATATCAGCTCTTTTGCCTGTCCTGCAAGAAGACCCTACGCCGCTCACTACTCTCGCCGTTAAAACTACGACCTACTTCAGCTTCACAGATCTTCGCGCTGTCGATCCGCCGATTAATCTTGTTGCTGGTTTAAAGGCTCCGTCCCCGCCCGTCAACCTTCTTGCTCTGTCTTTGCTGGCCAAGGCAGGACAGATATCCAGTGATGCAGCCATAGTCGCAGGAGATTCGGGTTTGGTCGCTTCCCTGGTGGAATTATGGTTGTCTACCTCTTCGACGGCGGTTGCACAGGCGGCACTCGATGCGCTGTGGACTCTCTTGGAAGTTGACGTGGCTAGTCCTCTCGAAAAAGGCGAATACGATCACACGGGCGAAGATTGCCACCCTGGGCAGGGCCTTATGTGGAGAAGGCTGTTTACGGACAAGGATGTATATGGGGTCTTATTTTCTCTGTGCAGTCTGCAACCTGATGCGCCAGGCGACTTATCCAAACGCGAACGGACCTTGGCTCAGGGAAGGCTGATGGGGCTCCTGGTGAAGGCAGGCCGTTTACGCTGGGATATCATTTCGAAATCGCATGTGCCAGAGATTGAGATGAAATATCACAGCAAGAGCCTGCTACACTTCGCCGCCTGCCAGATGGTTGACCAGAGCGATGTGTTGCTGCACATGACGCTTCTAAATTTCTACCGGGACCTGTTGGAAATCGACGCACCCGGCCTCGCTGCCCGAAGCTATGTGCAGTCTGCCTCGACCTTTTCGTCTCCTGCTCTCGACTTCCTCATTTCAGAGAAACTACATTCAAAGGTGCTTGAATATTATCTCAATGAGTCAAAGCTCGATTCTGTGGATCTTGTCTATCTCTCCGGTCCAATCATGGCTTATATGGCGAAGTATGCCGAGTCATATCCCAACCACTTCCTCCAGAATTCTCCTACCGTTCTCGAGGGAATAATCTCGCGCATCTCACGTGCTCTTGCCATTCCCTCGGCACAGTGGGCTCATGGAGAGGCTCCTACCGGACACTTGGCCATTTTGGCATCCCTCCCTCGAGTCCTTCTGATTGAAGCTGACAAGAATGGTTCAAATCCTCTTTTGAAAATTCCCACCAGCCCTCCGAACGGAGAAGCTTTGGATACTCTAGGTCGCGTTTTTCATGGGCCAGCACGAACGCATGTTTCCGACTCAATGGATCTGGATAGTTCGGGTCAAACCCCAACAGATTGGCATCATGAAGCCGCTGCGGCGCGCATGCTCTACTTCCAATATCTCAATGAGCACCCCACCTTCTGGACTGACGTCGTTGCTGCAGCAGATATCCTAGCAATGAAGGAGGTTGCCTTGGCAGCACTCAACTTCATCCGAGCCATTGTTATGGCAAAGTGGCAACCATTGCCCCCCGCATCCCATGTCTCCGGTGCATCGTCGCGGTTCCAGCTGCCATCCGAGGAGAGTTTGGGACAGCTTTCTCCAGCTATGAATGGTCTGCTCCCTCTCTCCGGCCCATGGGCTGTTCTCACTCCACCCGCTCTCACAACCCTTCTGCCATATCTGTTCAAGCCTCCCCGGTCATATTCGGAGTTTGTAGGTGGCGGTGCAGGTGACTCTCAGAATATTGTCTGGAAGGTGGCTACCGCCAAGCATGATGTTTTGGAGCTCCTCAGTCACCGGCTCCAGCAAATCGGGGGCCAGATGGAAGGATTTGAAGATATTTTGCAGACGCTGCAGCAACGGGCGAATGAGGGTCCTTGGGGACCGGTACAGCCAGGAGCTCCTCAAGTAGAGGCGACTGGACTGTGATAAGGAAGGGAAAAGAAACATCTTCAGTTCAGCTTCTCGAGTGATACTTCGTTGGGTGCCTGTTGGTATGACCCTCAACGGTATGAGGCATGAGGCTTAATAGGTTTTTCTCTGCATTTCGAACCTTGTTTCAGGAGTTCGCATATCGGTGATCCCTTTGCAGTATTAGCGTCATTTATGCAGCAATGAGATTGGCATGACCTCTGCGCTTGTTGATCACGTCCTATACACAGTAGATCGGCGCTCTTATCTTAGCGCGGGGAAGCCCTTGGTCAGGTGACCAACCTAAAGGCGGTGAGCAGCGGTATTTTCTTAGACACATGCGTTTTGTTCTGCGGACCACTGAGCATGGCGGCGTGAGCTATTTTTGCGTACATAATATACTATTGTATTTGTCGGCAATGTCACGCTTCGCTGGCAAGAAAGGCAAGCGCGGCCCCGGCGCCGAGTTTACTTGGGACACCGACCCTGGCGGCGAGCCGGACACTGCTCCGACTCCCCTCTACCCAGTACGTTTCGTTTATCTTCAACTCTTCCTCCCTTTGTTTGTTATGTCGCTTGAATCATGAGTGCTTACACTTGAACTTGTGCGCCCGCAGGCATATGTCGTTCCCTACGCCCGAAAAATCAGCACCAAAGAGCAGATCGCGGTAGACAAGTACCGGCAGTTGCGCGAGGCTCACCATGAAGGACCTTACTACTCTGTGATCGATGCTTCTGCCTCGAGTGCCAAGAAGGGCAGTGCTGCCCGCGCCAACTTTGACCCTTTTACGGGCATGCCATCTTATTCCGGACGGTACCAGAAGAAACATCGAACTATTCCCAAGATCTCTGGTGTCGGTCGTGATTATGGTGAGTTCTCAAGAATACCCAGGCACAATGTTCTCCGTGCACTACTGGTTTCAAAGCTCCAGTAATTAATTGCGTTTTTTTAATATACAGAAACACGATTCTTTCCTCGCGAGCTCTGGCAGATCATCCAGCCGAACTTCCGACCCGACGCCTCATTAGACGGCTACCAGGCCCAAACCAACGCTGTCAGCAACAAGCGTGGATTTGAAGACGAGGAAGACGAGGAAGATGCCGCGGCCAAGCGACGTGCCACTGGCGGCAACGAGGATGAAGGTGATGATGACCAGAATGAGGGAGGGTTGTTGGATGGCGACGAAGATGCGCTTGAATCAATTGCAGATGATGACTTCCAGGACGATGATGATGAGATGGGTGGTGACTACGATGCTGAACAGTACTTCGACGACGGCGGGGACGACTATGGAGATGATGGTGATGGCGGTGGTGGTGACGAGGAAGCTTACTGAGGCGTTGATTCAAGATACCCATTTTCCTTTGTACTATATGCGCTTTTGTGCGCGTCTACATTTATCATTCTATTGAGTGTCTGCCTCATGGACAACTCCAATATGATCTGCATGGGACAGCCCCACGGCGTTTTGTTTTATGCTTCGGAAAGATTATCTCCCCAATGCAACCTTCAGGATAACACTATGAATTTCAGTAAACAAGCAATACAATTTTCAAAGCACATCGACCTAATCATCACAACTTATATTGATCTATAGGACTCAAGCTCAGGCGATGCCGGTCTGGATGACGTCAGCCAGCGAAATCGGCCCCGCGGCCAACGGCATTTTTAGATGCGATGGAGGGGCAGCCGATGATTTTGCGACTCCCCAATCACCCAGCATGGACACGCAGAGCCCCGGTCAATCAAGGTCGGCACTCATTCTTTATGGGTCCGAGACCGGCAACGCGCAGGAAGTGGCCGAGGAATTGGGCGCCCTGGCCGAGCGCCTGCGGTTCACGACACATGTATCCGAGTTGAATCAGTCGAAGCCGGTTAGTTGCAATTGGCCGAGAATGACAGCCTCAACTGACATCTTCTGGTCTCTAGGAAACTTTTTCTTCGTACACGCTTACCATTTTCGTCGTATCAACAACCGGACAAGGGGATTTGCCGGGGAACGCACGGTCGTTTTGGAAGTCGCTGCTGCTTAAGAAGCTCCCACCGACATACTTGAATGGCGTGCAGTTTGCGATATTTGGGCTGGGTGATAGCTCATATCCCAAGTAGGTTCAACTTACTGTGGTTATTGGTCAATGCTCATCGTGGACAGGTTCAACTGGGCAGCACGGAAGCTCTACAAGCGGTTGCTGCAGCTCGGCGCAAATGATATCTACCCGATGGGAGAAGCTGATCAGCAGCATCCAGAAGGGTAAATTGTTCTAATCTTCCATTGTGATTGTGAAATCTTTTTTAACAATGTCAAATAAACAGAATCGAAGGCACTTTCATACCGTGGATAACTGACTTCCGAAAGCACTTGCTGGATATACACCCCCTCCCTCCTGGTCAACATCCCATTCCAGACGACGAACAGCTGCCACCAAAATGGATATTACAATTGAGAGGTGGTGAGACATCTGTCCCCGAGCCAAGGCCCGAGTCCTCGGCGGACAATTCAGTTGAAGTGGATAAATACTCTGGCTTGCACAACTTGGACCATGATATCAGACCACTACCGGATACCATGAACGCAACTCTGGTCCAAAATCAGCGGATCACACCACAGAAGCACTGGCAGGATGTCCGACGGATTTCTCTGACCGTTCCGGACTCCGTCTCCTACAATCCCGGAGACATGATCGCCATCACACCTAAAACATCACCAAGTGATGTGCAAATACTTCTGGATTTAATGGGTTGGAATGAGCAGGCAGACAAACCTATTGCCCTTGTCCCAACGGGAAACATACTCGCACCCTCTCCGATACCCGGTCTCGACTCCTATCCGAACTTGACCTTACGCTCTCTCCTCATAGATTATCTCGACATCAAAGCCATTCCCCGCAGGTCGTTCTTTTCAAGCATTGCCCACTATACAAACGATGAGATGCACAAAGAGCGACTTCACGAATTCACAAACCCCGAGTACCTGGATGAACTGTGGGACTACACATCGCGCCCACGGCGCAGCATTCTCGAGGTGCTGCACGAGTTCGACTCTGTCAAAATCCCCTGGCAGCACGCAGTTTCCGTTCTCCCCGTCATTCGTGCAAGACAATTTAGTATTGCTAGTGGCGGAGAGAGAAAGCGGACACCCGATGGCAAAGCCCAGTTTGAATTACTCATCGCCATCGTCAAGTATCAAACGGTCATCAAACGGATCCGCGAAGGTGTCTGCACCAAGTACCTATCCATCCTCCGCCCAGGCAGCACGCTTCGCGTCCAGTTACAACCGGGTGGGCTAAACTCTTCGGTGCAGCAACTCACCGGATCAACCGTTCTTATCGGACCCGGCACCGGAATCGCACCTCTGCGGTCCATGCTATGGGAAAAGGCAGCTCTGGTGCAAGCCTACCGTGAGCAGAACCCTGGTGTTGAGCCCCCGGTCGGACCTACCGTGCTACTCTACGGCGGTCGCAATCGCACCGCAGATTTCCTCTTCGAAGAGGACTGGGCCCATTTGAGTAAACTCATCCCGCTGCAGGTGCTCACTGCGTTCTCACGAGACCAACAACAGAAAGTCTACGTGCAAGATACCATTCGCCAAAATTTTAAACTTTTCTTCCGTCTTCTCCATGACATGCAGGGATCGGTTTATATCTGTGGCTCATCGGGACGTATGCCTCAAGCCGTGCGCGAAGCTCTTATCGAGGCTTTTGCAAATGGTGGGACGCCCGAGTCGGGGCAGTCCTATAACCGGTCTCAGGCGGAGGAGTATTTGATTGGAATGGAGAAGATTGGGCGGTACAAGCAGGAAACGTGGTGATTTACTATAAGAAATCCAGTTGGAGTGACTAACATTTCCACTGCCCTGATCTTCCACATGCGTAGGCAGGCGGATTGCATGTGCTTCGCCAGTAGATCTAGTCACTGAGCACCGCGGTCTATATCCCGATCGTTTTTTAACCATAAAACAATCAAATGATGCATAGGTAAAGAACAGAAGAATTAAAGTAAATACCCACACGCCCATACTTTTCCCGCCAACAGGAAGCCGTATGTGCTTAACCTCGGGTGCGGTGGTTCGAGAAAGGCTACATTCGGGCCGCGTCGGCGATTTCAAGGTCTTGGCACTCCGTCACCGCAGTCACTTTCTCCTCCGAGACCTCGACCCTCGACACCTCCTCACCCACTCGGAATTGGTCAACACTTTATCTTCCAGTCTCAAATACATCATGGCTAGCAAATTGCGGATTCTGGTGCCCGTGAAGCGGGTGATCGACTATGCGGTACGAATGAATCCCCCCTCCTCGGCGACCGGAGATCGGAGTAGCCAGAGCTGCCCGCGACAGATTGAACATTCAACGCCCGGCCTATGAATATCGTGAGACTAACATTGGAACCTACTTGGGATTCTGCAGATCAAGCCCCGCATCAACAAGGCCCAGACGGGCGTCGAGACCGCCGGCGTGAAGCACTCCCTCAACCCGTTCGACGAGCTCTCCATCGAGGAGGCCG
The DNA here is from genome assembly GCF_028974065.1 of Penicillium cinerascens. NCBI lineage: Eukaryota > Fungi > Ascomycota > Eurotiomycetes > Eurotiales > Aspergillaceae > Penicillium > Penicillium cinerascens. The sequence goes on along the minus strand of NW_026695298.1, from coordinate 4,182,172 downwards.
TGCGCCTGCGCGAGAACCACAAGAACAAGAAGAGCCCCATGGAAGTCGAAAACATCCTGGCTCTGTCGGCCGGTGGTCCCAAGACACCCGATGTGCTGCGGACCGCCATGGCCATGGGCGCTGACCGGGCGTTCCACATCGATGTCCCCGAGTCGGCGGACGGCGGGCCCGAGCCGCTGACCGTGGCCAAAATGCTGCGCGGCGTCGTGGAGAAGGAGAACATCAACCTGGTTCTGCTGGGTAAGCAGGCTATTGACGGCGACCAGGGCCAGACTGGTCAGATGTTGGCTGGGTTGTTGGGCTGGCCGCAGGCGACGCAGGCTAGCAAGGTGGAGATCAAGGATGAGGCCGGTACCGTTGAGGTGACGCACGAGGTGGATGGCGGCATTGAGACTCTGCGCGCTAAGCTGCCCATGGTTATCACCACTGACCTGCGTCTTAACGAGCCTCGGTACGCCAGTCTGCCCAACATCATGAAGGCAAAGAAGAAGCCGCTGGAGAAGAAGACTCTGGCCGACTTTGGCGTTGAGGATAAGCGGCGGTTGAAGACTCTCAAGGTGACCGGTATGTATGACCTCTTGGTTTGGTTTGGTCTCGTTGCTGATTTGTTTTTTAGAACCCCCGGCGCGCACGGGTGGTGGCAAGGTCGAGGATGTTGATGGCCTCATCTCCAAGCTGAAGGAGCTTGGTGCTCTCTAAATTTGAGGGTCATGTATGGTGACGTACCTAAATTTGTGCCGTGTTTTTATACCATCGATCTGTTGTCCGCTAGACCATTTTGTCTTGCTCTGCGTCCATTGGATGCTTTCTCATAGCCCGTGGTGGCTTGGCATATCCTATGCATTGAGATGATCACTTAAATGAAAAAAGATATTTTTGACTCGCCGGCTATCATGAGCCTTTTGGTTTTTGTTTCTCTTCCAGGGCTAGTAGTACCGGGGGTATTCGGCAGTTCAAGTAGGTTCACATGAATATGCCCAGGTGGCTTAAAGAAGTGGGTATTTCTAAAGCCCCTGCAGCAGTTCTCTGCAGTTAGATCCACCGCCATAGTATCTACATCTATGCGTGGTCTGCAGGCTATCTTGCCGTGTCGACAGACTCAATAGGAATCCTCCCAGGCAATCGTCAACCCTTAGGAATAGCTGGGCCAATCGATTGAGATATAAAGTGACCCGCCAGCGTAGGAACTTTGCAAGATCTAGGTATCCAATCGGCTATTTTTCCAGGCATCCGCCTTCTTCATTGCACTCAATAATTGGAAAATGTCTCGTTTCAGCCCAGCGCCGTGTCTTCAGCGGGAGGAATGGACAGATCCAATTAGAGTTCGTGCGGTATCCTCAGCCGAGGCAGTGATTTTCAACGGTCCCGATCCCACCCCTACCACGGCCTAACTTGCCGCTTAGTCTCCGTACGAAGTAATTAGCCAAGAAAATCACCTAATTTTCACACCCGGGCCGAGTATGACATTTGAAATCCATGGTGTGCTGCTTGATAATATGACACGTCCGAAGATAGAGGTCGGCTTATGCATACATATCCCGGTGGCGCATGATCGCATTTTAGTTTTTCTTTTGGATGAAGCAAAAAAACTATATAGCCCTGAAGATCTTACAGACCTCAAGAAAATTTTCAAATTTCCCCACAAAATCTAGGCTCCATAGTGCATTAATGAGCTCTTGGCGAACCGGACAAATCGAATCGTACCGTGGACTTGGTTGGACGCGGCCTGTTAGAGTGGTGAGGCTTTGATTGCCAGGGCTGAAGGTGGGGCAGGGTGATCTATCGCCGACGAGCGGATGGCCACGGAGTACAGGTGTGTGCATGGATGCAACTAATGACTACTATCGAAGTAGTGCAGAACAGGTGCATGTAAAAACAAGATAGAATAGCCTTATTAGTTCACGCGGGGGTCCACCGAGTGATGACGTCCATCCGCGCGTTCCATGGACTAAAAGCCTCTGGACTTCTACGCCACTCCGCCAGCGCTGCTCTTCCGTCTGACCCGATTTCCACTATAAGCGGCCCTGGTGCCTGATCGTTGGCCTTTTCTTCTTCTTTTATTCCTACGTAGATTCTCCGATTCTTAGATCTGCGGTCCTCCGTTGTGGTAAGCTTCGCTCCCGGTGGTTTGGGCACATTCCTACCTTTCGCCTTTCTGCTCGCCATCAGCCACTGCCACCTGCCGTCGATTTGACTTAAGGCTGTCGGGCAGCTGGCATATGGCATCATCGTCCCATCACCGGTGTTAATCAGGCGTCCAGAGTGCTATACCTGTTGGAAGGCTGTCGCAAAGGCCATTTCGCCCCGCACGCATTCCCTAGTGGCGACCCTGCCGATCCCGGATTCCGACAGCAATCGCGATTATCTCACTACATTCCTGATCGCATTAAGAAGCATTCCTCGGACCTATGCTGTTCGCAGCGCACCTGCCGCGTTTCAGATCTCGATAGATTATTGCTGAACTCTTCCCGCATCTTGACCCTTCCCACGCCGGCGCCATGTCTCAATCTACTTGGGAAAAGACAAAGCGCTATTCGAAAAAGGGTTTCGACAAAGCATGGGACACCGTCGATAAATTGGGCGCTCCCGTCAACCGTCTCTCCAACCGCTTGGGCGCGGAGGCCTTCTGGCCCATGGCCATCGATAAAGAAAGCGACAAGGCGGCGCGCATTCTACGCAGTTTCGTCAAAGATGGCTTCTATGCCCCCGAAGCCGAAGCCGGTACCGATGAGCAGGGCAAAATCAATCGCCCCAAGGGCAAACAGAGGGTCATCAAAAAGATCCCTTCGAAAGTTATCAAGAACGCCAAGGGTCTCGCCATTTTCACCACCATGCGAACCGGTCTTTGGATCAGTGGCTCCGGAGGCAGCGGTGTACTCCTCGGTCGTATCCCCGAGACTGGCGAATGGAGTCCGCCGTCGGGCATTATGCTGCACACGGCTGGTATCGGCTTCCTGGCCGGAGTGGATATCTATGACTGTGTCGTCGTTATTAATACATACGAAGCGCTCGATGCATTCAAGAAAGTGCGATGCACTCTCGGTGGAGAGGTCAGCGCCGCCGCCGGCCCCGTTGGTATGGGAGGCGTACTCGACTCGGAAGTTCACAAGCGACAGGCACCCATCTGGACATACATGAAGAGCAAGGGCCTCTACGCCGGCGTTGCCGTGGATGGAACCATCGTCATCGAACGTACCGACGAGAATGAGAAGTTCTACGGCGAGCGAATCTCCGTCACCGACATCCTGGCCGGCAAAGTCCGACACCCGCCCGATTCGATCAAGACCCTCCACCAGACCATCAAAGCAGCGCAGGGCGACTTGGATGTCGACGAAAAATTGGTGGCTCCTGCCGGTGAGACGCCCGGCGACATGGACGTTGCGGCTGAAGACGAGCAGACCTTTGGTGTTCCCGACGCAGAAGATCCGGACCCGTACGGAGTGAAAGCGCTGGAGGCTGAGGGCATGTTCATCCGGGAGGCCGGCACCAAGGTGAGGCCAAGTCATGATATTTTTGAGTTCCGGCCCAATCCGACCAGCCCGGTGTTCGCCACGTTCTCGCGGCGCAGTGCCGATAGCTCGCCGCGGAATAGCTGGCGGACTAGTGTGCAGAGCCACGCTTATTCTGATCGTGGTACTCAAACCGATGACGCTCCGCTAACTGTCGCCACGTCAGTAAGCCGACTTTCTTCGCAGAGCGCGAGGGAATCGATGGGTAGTCGTACGCCGAACCGGTGGGAGGACGATGCGCATTGGGATAATGTACCGATTCATGGTGGTGAGGAAGAAAAGGAAGACGCGAGAGATTTCAATGGACCCGCCGAGGAGGAACAAGAAGGGGAAGAAAAACATGCCGATGATTACGATGACGACTTCGAGGTTCACGAGGTGACCAATGCGACTGTTACCAAGCAGAAGATCTCTCCGGAGGAAGAAGTCAACCCAGTCGAGTCCAAGCGCATGTCTCCTACATTCACTCGCGCTCGTCTGGTTTCTATCCCCAAACGTACCCCTCCACCCCTGCCCCCGCGTCATCCACGACACACCTGGGGCTCTGGTTCCAGCCGTGCCTCTACATCGCCGACTGCTCTTTCGCAATCTAGCCGCAGCACCGAGCAGACTGAAGCAGCCATCGAGCCAGTTGAGTCCCCCGAGCAGGCCACCGAGTCTGCTGCTCTGCCTTCGAACGTGAAGGTCCTCCAGACGAACACCATTCTCCCTGTTGTCGTGGATGAGGATGATCTGGAGTCGGACTCTGAACTGCCTGTGGATAAAGATGAATTCATGTCGGCCAATGGCGACCACGAGGACAGCATTGAAGAGAACGCTCTGACCGAGGAGCTCACTCCAACGGAAAAAATTGCTGCTACGGAGACCGAGGAAGAGGAAACTGAGCGCAAAGAGTCGGTCCTGCCGGACTCTGTGATCGAGTCGAAGATTGCGCCAGAGACAGCGGAAGAGGAAGCTGAGCGCAAAGAGTCGGCCCTGCCAGACTTTGATACCGAGTCGAAGATTGCGCCAGAGACAGCGGAAGAGGTGCCAAAGATCGAAGAAGCTCTGACATCGCTTGATCTCTCCGACAAGTCCCCAGAGGCTCTAGCGCCGCTCGGTCTCGAAGAAAAGAGTGACGAGACTAAGATCGAATTGAAGGATGAAGAGGCTGAAACCGACAAGAAGCATCTCAATGTCGAGCACAACGACACCAAGCCTGAGAATATCAGCCCTCTCCATATTTAGGCTGTGTTCCTTCGATTCCAATCTCGCGCAACGTTTACGACTTCGTCTTTTTCTGCGTATACAACTTTCATGATATCTCGATACCTCTGGTCTGTGTTGGATAGGTCGGTTCTTTCGGTGGCTCGGATAAAAGCTACTTCTTGGTTGGGTTCATTTGTGCATTTCTAGCGTCTCTTGCATTCAGCGGAAGGATTTGGGTTTGGGAATAGTCCTCCAGTGTTTGGCGTATAGACAACCCTCGGTTTCTGTTATTTCTCTTATTATATCCTGCATATTTGATGCATGTTTTGATGTATCGTCATCCATTCTTTAAAACACATTGATTCGTGATTGATTTCCGTGCATATTAGAAGATCGTCACTACATCGGACGAGCTCCCCACATCTCCTGGTACCTAGATCAACTCTGCTTTTGAGTAAAAGCTACAGCTCAAAAGTTTGTCTCCACGTCGATGTCTAGAATACTTCGAGATGAGAGAGAAGAGCCCCCAAATTCATGGATATGGACCCTATATCTTAGTATCCTAGAATAGAATTACGTCATGCTTAGACGATTCCAAGCTTCGGAATCTTCAGTGACATTTCGAAAGTGTGGTCGGACTAGAGGGAGAGGGTGGTCGGAGCACCGCAAGAGCTTTTGAGTAGGCGAGGCATGTTCTGGCAGTTGTACTCGGCAAATACAACATAGAAATGTAGAGTGAAAACTTCAGATCAATGCATACCTGTTGAGATTCTCTCTATACCCCAGTAGCGGCTGGGAATGAAGGGACAAAGTCTCCTTTTATATTTGAGATCACAGAACACGACTAGTCTGAAATAGTTCGTAAGGGTATGATCGGCTGCAGATTAAACTACGTGCTCTGCTTTCCAGACCGCTTCCTGGATAAATCGTTGTATTTTACAATATGGCTGTGAAACCACAAAAAACGTGTTTTACACAACAGGCCATACACCGGATACGTCCCCGCCTTCCCTAATTAGGCGGCAACCAAGCACCCTGGCCCATTACTCTTTCGCCTTCTAGGGTTGTAATGCGACTCAGAGCCTGTACCACAAGGAAATATAGCCCTCGAGTTCCTCTGTCGCTTTTTTTGTATTGAAAATGCCGGTGCAGGGCCGGTCATCCCGCTTCGATGATACCATCCGCATTATGAAATCGGGGAGGTATATTCCGGGATCAAGTGTGAAAGTATGACTGAATTTGAATACCACTGTATCTGAGGAAGAAATCGCAATTCGGTCTAAGAAATTCACTCCAGCGCAAGCAAAGTCCTCCGCCATAGTTCTTCCTCCTCCAAAATGGCAGTCTTCACATTCTCCTGCATCCGCAACCCGTGTCCTTCTCCTTGGAACACAACAAGCTTTACATCCTTTCCACCGCTTTTCAAGCCCCGTGTCATCTCCTCAGCTTGATCGAGAGGCACCACCCTGTCCTCATCTCCCTGCAATATCAACAACGGATTCTCAATTTTCTCCACATGGAAGACAGGACTTCTCTCCCGATAAACCTTCTCCTTCTCTTCCTCGGGCGTATCTTCTGGAAACAGGAGAGCAAAAAGATAGTGCGATTCAAACTTGTGGGTCATCATCATCAGGGACTTTAAGTTTGCGACCCCACACATGCTGGTCCCTCCGGCCCACAGTTTTGGGAAATGAACCAGTGATTGAAGTACGGTATACCCACCTGCACTTCCTCCCACGATGCCGGCCTTGGTACTATCAACGAGACCCTGTTCCGCAAGATAGGCAACGCAGGATGCGGAATCATCTATGTCTTTGATACCCCAGGAATAATTCAGGGCCTCCCGGTATTTGCGTCCATATCCAGTGCTACCAAGATAGTTGACATGGACATAAGCGTAACCTCGGGACGTCCAGTATTGGGTTCCGAGATTCAAGCCTGGCGCATCGTGGCCCGTTGGTCCACCGTGAATGGAGACTATGACTGGGGGCTTGGTTTTGGGGATAGGAGTGTAAGATGGGTTATGGGGCGGGTTGAAAATTGCATGAGCAACGCCGCCTGTTTCTTTTCCCTGTGTTCGAGGGAACGTAATGTGTTTGGCAATGGAGTATATCGAGGGTGACAGTGGAATAGCGGTGGAAGATTTAAGTAGCACCTTTTCGGATGGTTTCGATATGTCAACGAGGTATAGTGCTGACGGAGACGTCACAGTACTCCCTATCACGACGAACTCGGTGCTTGAGATCTTGCGAATCGAGTTCAGGGGAATATCGACGAGACCGAGCGAGAACTCCAGCACTTTGGAAGTCTGAAGATCTATAAGCAGCAGCGCATCCGTGGCGAGCTTGGTGGAAGAAACTACAAGCTGAGTAGGCGTCAAGATAATGTATGAGTTGCTGTCCACTAGTTAGCTAGATGCCTTCAATACAGAATCGGATACCTACTTCCCAAGTGCTGAAAATACTCGTTTGCAAGCAATGTCTGCTTCTTCCCATCCTGGTAAAACAAGTTGCTGTACTTCCAAAGATAAAGGGTTTAAACGATACAGTTGAGCAAATCCAGTACGGTCGGTGGTGAAAAATAATGACCCATCTTCGTGCCATTTAGGTTGCCCGACACCTTCCACGGCAGCTTTACCGGCAATGTGCTTTGCATTCGTTGGACCTGCAGCATCCCAATCTGCAATGTGAAGTTCGCTTCCAGTCCACGGCATATCAGGATGACTCCACTGAACCCAGCAAATTTTCGTCCCGTCATGATTGAACCTTGGTGTCGAATAGAAATCTGCTCCTTGGCAAATATTCGTAACACTCTTGTCATCTGAATTAATAAGTGCAACGGTGTTCGTGACACTATTTCCGGAATGAGCTTCCTGAACAGCAAGAATCAAGTTTGTCTGAAGAGGATGAACGTCGAAATCCGCGTATCGAAACTGTTCCGAAGCGGTGATGATCGGTTGCACATCGTTTGCTGCTTTGAGATAGAAGACACCATTCGTGTTGGCGTCTGTAAAGATCAGACTTCCATCTGGGCTGACGGTGCAGGCACCACCACCGTATTCGTGCACCTTGCTTCGAGCAGTGTACTCTAAGGGCAAGATATCAATTGATTCCGTCCCCCGTTGTTCTACGATGGCGCACCTTCCTTTCTCAGCTGGTCTGCCTTCCACGAGATAGATTGCACCCGTTTTCGGCTTTTCGTGTCAGCCACATGTTATAATTGTTGTGCCAAGCTGACTTACATTAACGTGGAGCTCGGAGAATGATACAGTACTTCCTGAGACCAGATCAGCTGATATAGGGCTGCTCCAGGTGCCATATGGCGCAATTTGAGGCTGCTGCGATCTCATCTTTGGCTACAGAAGAGGGTGACGAAGGGGAAAATGAGGGGAAATTAGCAAAACGTGACTGAGGGGTGAGAAGCGCTAGCAGGCGATATTACCAGGTTGCCAGATTTACAACACATTCGGGATGGTTCCGTGTAATATTACTAAACCATGACGATAGCTCATTTACGACAATCCAATTATTACGATGACAGTACTGCCGGATTATGAGGTGGTAAGCAAAACGGGTCAGCGTCCTCCGGAGTTATTTTCCAACAATCAAGTAGTAAGAGTATGGCGGTATAGGTGATTTCGAAAACTACTGTATAGGAGTTCTTAGGCCTCTCAATTCTTCTTGTCCTAGCTATAGAAATCTCTTATCAACTCGCATTACCGTACCTCAGCTTTTCTATTGCAGGCCTATGACGTCCCACACTGTCCTAGCGCACATTGATTTCGGTGACTTATTTAGAACTTCTTTCACCCAGGTGTTAAGCATCATTTCCCTACGTAATTCATGGCGTCTGACGAGCCACTTTCTATTTCTCTCCAGCCCATCCATGAGTATTGATTCTCAACACCACATCCCCAGCGGCAAGACAAAATGCATTATCTTCCGATAACGGACATAAAACTTCACTCTCGAGCTGCCGCACATCAATAACAGGACATGTCTCCCTTAAGCATTTGATGCTATCGGCTGTAAATCTTTTGATACTATACCCCAGTGGTTCTTTTCTAGTCGCGTAAGTTGATTCATCCTTGAGTCCAATGTTCACTTCAAGAGATTCTGTGATATAAAGATGAAGAGGTCTGTTGTGTGTCACAAAATCATTGACCAGTTCCCCTTCGAGCAGGTAAACGGTCTTCACGGAATTATCCGAAGGGATCTTAGTGCTTGGAATTCGGCTGACTGCTAATGAAGGGTTATATTTTGGCGAATCGTCCGACAGGATAATAGACGAGTCAACCGAAGAAATCTTTCCTTCTGAGATCTCTGAAATAAGCTCTGCTATACTCACCGTTGTTGACGAAGCCGGTAATGTGAGAAGGGTGCTTTCATTGGGAAACGGACGAATAGGCAGCTTCCCCTGAACTAGGCCTAGAGAAATATCGTGCTGAAGACTTTCAATAAGTCTTTTATTGAGTTTCTGCTGGAGGACTCTAAATTTCGGCAGACTTAGGAGTCTCCAGCCGGGATAAAGCCGACTATGGGTTTTCGGAGTATGCATTCGTCCGTATAGTTGAATGAAAGTGTTGCAGAGAAAGCACGCGTCTTTGCTTGAACTAACCACTCGTGGAAACAGCTTTGGGGCTTGTATTTCACAAAAGGCGATGATTTGAATTTTAGCATGGATTTTTGGTGCTGAAAGAGCCTTTTGGGCTCCTTTATACCTGGTAAAGGCAGCTTTTTGATCAAGTTTTAAATTGTGGCACAATTGAGACACAGTTCGTTGCCCCTTGACGAATCCAAGCCTAGATAGACACGAACATGGGTCAGAGAACTCGATGGAGTTTATTTGACCTTCGAATGCCTTTTGGGGCAGGCTTGCCAGTTGAATTTTCATATTCCGGACCAATGGAAATTTCTTTGCCATACGATACAGTTCCCTAGCGGCTTCCCAGTACCTTGAGACCTTTCTGATGATGTTAAATAAACTGGATCTCGAGGACGGATCTATGTCATTGTTCGAGATTAGATTTAACAAATCGTAAAAGCGTGGCGCTGTTTGTTGCAAGTGATGTATTCCTTCCACCAGATCACCTAGCTCATCCAGAGCTTGGTGTTTCAACCATCGATCAACTAGGTGTATGACCTTGCTTGCCTCTGAGGTGAATGATGACGATGTGACCGATAAGTCTTTGCTGTGAAGCTTCTGAGGATTAATCCGTCGAATACTAAATATCGCCTCTTTCAGGAGGTCTTGAATAGGTCTCTTAGTTGCCTTCCGCTCGAGTCGCAATCGGGATATAACCCGCGATGAGCACATTGAGAGGATTGACGCAAAAGTTTCCCTTTGAAGCTCGGGCCTGTCTATAATTTTGGAAAATTGTTAAAGGTTATCACTAGATGCAAAATAGTAAGGACTAACCATATTGTGAATCATGAAGTACGTGGAATATGCCTTTAAAGCTTCTTTTCAGTTTTTGTAGAATGTCATCTCCATCAGCGTAGGTGCTTTTGTTGATGGCTAGGATGACATTTAAAACTGTTCCAGGTGGGTTCTGTTCTACGCAAACCGCAGGTATATGATCCCACCCATCCTTAGTCTTCGCAAGGAATGCAAGAACTTCGGTTAGCCCACGCTCTTTAGAGAAAGGCAAGACGTAATTCTCTTGGTCGATTGACGACTGATTAATTGCATTTCGAGCGACTGGAGCAGGGATCTGATAAAAGAAGGAGCTGAGAGCGATATACTCAGCACATGCTGTTGCGGGGGATGGGATTGTCTTAGCCATGAAACTCGATGATCGAAGAATAGTGCCTGGGCCGGGCGGAGCGCTCTGGAGCGGCGGAGAGGGGAACTCTGGGTTTATGAGCTGGCGGGAAGCACCTGCAGGTTTCTAAGTACCTGATGGTGAGCTGGCACATGCATAGTTCTACGCACGATAAGATAGGGTTTCTCTATTAGCGTAGGGAGGGGGGACTACGATTCGCCTAGTCCCTTCAGCGTCGAGATGCAGGCCAACGATTGGCGGGTGGGCGAAGTGGAGTGAGTTATTTGTACCAAATGCACGTACTCCGACAGAAGCGCTCGCTCCAAGTCACAATTCAGAGGGCAGTTGGTGAAACAGCAGATTCTGCCCCTCTGTTTTTGCCTTCTATTTTTCCACCTCTCTATTTTTGACCTCGGGTTTTCTACGTGCAACAGCAGTTGCTTCGTCATCGCTGTCATTCTCTGCCTGTTTTGATCTTCGCTCATCGCTATCGATCATCAATTTCACGACTCGTCACCAACCACCCCTCTGTGCAGATTGCCCGTGTTTAACCCGGAGAATTCCATTACGTATTTGCTCTCTGCTATTTTTGTCCTTGGGTTTAGCGGAGAAAATCAGTTGCTTTTTTACTAGCTTCCATTTTCCGCCACCTCCCCTTCCTGCTGCTGCTGTTAATCTGAATGGTGTTTTTCCATACTCAACTGCTCTTTCGCCGACCACCACTTCCTCCCATCTAGTGTATATCGACAAGTCTGGGTGTGATAAACGGGTTGGCTTTAGGCGAACTGGTTGGTCACTGCTCGGCACTGCGCCAGGCCAGGTCTCCAATATCCATTGCGATCAACGGTACCAGAGTTTTTCCGCATACCAGGATGGTATCATCCTATCACGAGTGTTCTGGGGCTCGACCGACGCTCCAGTTTTTGAGGACTTCATTGAAGAGCTTCTACAGCATTGCGGAAGGTGGCCTGAGCCTAACGCATCTTTTCATCACTCCGACAGTATAGAACAAGTGTGTTTAAATGCGGGGGTAAAGCTAATGTACGTTACCTGCCGCCCTACTCACCCGATCGGGGGTTTAAGAGAGTTTCTCTATGTAAGGCATGGAAGCCAATCTCGAATTTAGCTTGTATAATGATGGTTAATTATAGAGGATAAATTGCTAAGAATAGGGAAAAAGAAGGATCTGCCTTAGACAAAATAGGAGCTCCAGAGGCCACAATCACATGATTCTCTTGACAATAGTCACCAATATTCTAACCTAGTCACCCATTGTAATGATAGTCATCCGGAGGAACATCGATAGTCCCTCACCTGTCACAGCAGGAACACTGACCACCAGTAGTGCAACACTGGGGATATCCGTCATCACAGCAGTAAATATCGCACGGATAGCTACAAATCCAACAGTCTGAATCAAGGTCAATATCCAATGAACATCCGGTTATTGCCCTGGGGGTCATAGTAAGATAAATAATGGTAGACTAACTGTTTTGATTCTCTAGACGAGAGACTGCCTCTTGTGCACTTGTTGAACGCTTAGCTGAAGCTGCTTCAGGAGATAAATGTCCAGGCACTGCAAATTATCAATTAGTAAAGGGGGGCTGCTTAATGCTTTTTGAACCCCAGGGAGTGTGTACCACTATTGGCAGAGCTACCCTCCTTCTTCACCTGGGAATAATCCGAGTTCTTTTGTGCAGCAATGCTAGGTGCTAGAAACAAAACACATAGAACTATCTTCAGAAATTAGGTAAAGGTAAATAGCAAGTAAACCTAGGTAATAAGAACTTACACAGTTGGGATGATACACGCATCTTGGAAGTAGAGTCTTTCAATGGAGTTTGTATTTAAAGGAAGGGTTAAAAATTTACAAAAGCAAACAATAGGATAAGCCGGTCTATATTTATATAGTAAAGATATCCGTGCTAAATGATTGCCCTTGCATACCAAATGGAATGCAAGTGTAACAGGCTAATGCATGGTTATTTAGTAAGGTTGTGCCTTATCCTTGCTTATAGTGCGCTTGCGAGCAACAGACGGCGGTCTGTTGTCTTATATGATCTTTTGGTCAAAGGGAAATGGCGGTGAAACCAGCGCCCCACTCCAACCCTTCACAGCAAGGGAGGAAATAGAATGGGAGCTGGTGTCTAATCAGAGGCAGATTAACTTCACTAGTACAGATCATTCCTTTCTCTCAAGGGAAAAGATTAATAACAGAGGAATTTATATTATTAGCTAATAATTGCTATAATAATGTCACGATCAGATCCAAAGAAGGGGTATCATTCAACGAAAACAACGAAGCTGAAAAGGGAAGAGAGAAATGGGCCTAGTGTACACTGTCAAACAAGCAACCCATGCAGACTCCCTCCTCCTTCCTGGCCAGTTCTCCAGCTCTTGTTCTCAGGTCCATCGTCAATCCCATCGTCACAAATAACAGCAAAACTAGAGTTTTCAGATCAATCAGGGTTTTAGGAGGCTTAATGGATATCTGGTCCCACCCTAAATATCTATGGCACACTGGAACTACTAAGGCTGCCATAGCTTACAGGCTACCTTAGGGTCCGATACAAAAGGGAGCCATGTATCCAGCCTTCTTTGACCATCTGTTAGAGATCAACCTCTGATATTAGGAGTTGTTACATATGTATCAAACTAATCCCATAGAAAAACTGCTATCTCACTGGGGTAGATATCTGGCTTTTCTAACAGGTGTTCATAGAGAGCCTCTAACATCAGTAATATGATACTGTGCTATCTGCCCACTCAAATGGAAGGAGCTCCGGGATCGCCGAACTGTTGTAGATTATTGCAGACGGTGGTAACCGAATTAGACCTCACCAACTCCTATGGGACTAAAGCGAGGTCAGTCCCATCTCCCAGACAAAGTCCTATAAGAGTCCCACGAAGAGCTAAACCCGAACTGGGGCGGTGGGGGCGGGTGCTAAACCACAACGGGCGAGGAGGCGCCGGCACAAATGCTTTTTGTACTCATTGTATTCATAGCACTCATTGTACTCGTAACATGAATCTGTACAGGCGCGAACACAATAACAATCAACACAAGCATTTGGCTAGATAAAACCAATACATATAGCTATTTCATTCAAAACAGTAGGAACCAGATCGACGTGATGTGTCACACAAACTCCGCTTATCTCCGGAAGCCTGAGAATGTTTGTTTCTTCTCAGCTCGCCCTTTTTGACTTTGGTGACATCTCCATTGCCCCTCATCTCTTGAACCTTCCACTTCTTTCCCCTCCACAACTTTCCTCAACATGCCTACCAATCAGCATGTCAGTGCGGCTCTGTCGCTCATCGAGCATGACAAGTCCAAGGTTCTGGGCCTGACTGTTGGCAAGCACCATAACGTCCAACCTGGCGACCACATTCCTCGCGCCGGTAAGGCCGGTGTCACAACACCTCCATGTGATGATTGACTGACGTGCCCCACAGACGCCCAGTCGCCCCCACAGCTCTCGTTCGAGGGCCTAGATGCTTCCAAGACCTACTTGGTCGTCGGTCTGGATATCGATGCTCCGTTCCCTTCCTTTGATATCCTGGGACCCATCCTTCACTGGATTCAGCCTGGTGTCAAGGCCACCGAGTCGTCCACTCTCGACACCAGCGGGCCGTTCGTCGCCGACTACATCGGGCCTGCTCCCCCGCCTGGCAGCTCGCCTCACCGCTACATCTTCTTCTTGTACGAGGAGCCCGCTGGCTTCGATGCGAAGAAGTATGCGCCTGCTGACGGCAAGAAACTGAGCAACTGGAACCGCATGCGCTACGACCTCGATTCTTGGGCCAAGGAGATCAACCTGGGCCCCGTGCTAGCTTTCAACTTCTTCGAGAGCAACTAGGCGTGGGGCAATCATGGCTCGGCCATTTCTGCGGTACTACCTGACACTTTTCCGGGTACTCGAGGGGGAGCCCGTGGTGGTTTTTGTTTCGTTGCTTTCTTTTCGCTACGGCGAAATTCAATGCTTAATACTTGCTCAGCTTTGCTCAGCTTTGCTCAACTTAGTCTTAATTGAATCGCATTAAATTTCCTTCTATTCTTTTTCATGTCTGTAATTTTCTTTCGATATTGTCTGTCACAATGGAGGCCTTTGTCTGAGCAGGGGCAGCTATTCTTGCACTCCCTTCTTCTCAGATAAGGCACTCCCCATCACTCCCAGAGGGTGAGAGCATTTGCTAGTAGGACAAACAGAGCAACGAGTCTAGGTATTCTCATTGTTACTTTGCTGCAGCTGCCATGTATCCTCCACCATTGTCAGTTGGCAAATGCCACTTCTGGTCCTCAAAGAGGGAAAGAATAACGCGCAATTCATGTATACAGCCTCTTTGTTTTCATACAGTGAAATCTCCACCTGACTAACATTGAATGTGGCAGTTATGAACAGGCAGATAGAAATCAACTCCTGAACCTCTTTTTTTTTGCCTGCCTTATCCAGCCCATCCTACAGCAAATTCCAACATCATGGCCATGGAGGGAAAGGGAACGGCTATCGAGCCGCTTACCACCTCATTCGCGGGAATGATAATTGGAGTCAGTGGTAAACTTCCCGGCAAAAGCCATAGTGAGTATCTCTACTACGAACCCTTGTATGAAACGCCTGGGTCGGTACGAGCTTACAATCTTCCAGGTCAAATCAAAAATGCTGTGGAGAAGCTTGGAGGGAGATTCGAGACGCTCAGCATCTCCCAATGTACCCATCTCATCACCGCAAAAGAACATCTCACAACTCAGAAGGGTATGCAATGGTATTCATCTCCCGTCGAGACTCTAACTAAACTTCACTTTCAGCCCAGGAAGCCATCGCCAAGACGGACTGCGAGCTCGTGTCAATCGAGTGGTTTCTCAAGTCTCTTGAAACGGGCAAAGCGATCGATACCACAGAGTTCTTGCTCACTACTCCAAAGGAAAGCAAAAAGCGAAAAGCCAACGAGGACCCGGAGAAAAATGAGGTCCGATTCAAGAAGCTGAAGGATGTTTTGCTGGAAGCTGGTGGGGCTTGTTGATGAGCGTTTTCCTGTGGACAGTGAGTATCCCGCATGGAATCATTTCACAGCACCTCTGACATCTGTGCTTTCGTGGTTCTAGAGGGAAGCACTGTTTGGATCGATGATGAGGGTGTGATTTTGGATGCAACCCTTGTCAAGAACGTGTCACAGGAAACTCCTGGGGAAGACACGAACATCTTCGATGCCGTTGTTCATCGCATGCAGATTATTTTCAACGTCAAGACGCAGATGTGTCACACTTGGGTTTGGGCCCCGACATCAAATCCATTTCTCCCTAATAGACAGTATTCAATGGGCAGCGGTGACTTGCAATCAGCGCAAGAAAATTTTGAGCGAACTTTCGAGCAACACACCGGTCTATCTTGGTCCAGTCGCCACAACGATCCGATAAAGGACAGGTTCATCTTTATTCCGTGCTGTTATGAGGATGAAGCCAAATTCAGTCCAGCGACGCTGTCGAAAGGCATCGCACAGTTGACTCCCACGTTCCCTGGCTCGGTTATCAATGTACTGAGCATGGTTTTCGGCCCAAACAACAAAGTCAAAAATACCCTCGCCAGTTTGTCCAAAGGCCGGTTGAAGATCAACAGCGAATCCGTGGCTGAGCACACTATCCGGGTTGGATATGCACTGCTGAACAGAATTTGCGAACTCTCCAAGAATTCGGCGGGATATCCAAGTCCTGTCCCAGACACAGCAATCTCGCTCCTGAGTCGATGCTACTTCGCCTTGATGTTTGCCAATAACCGCAAAATACCAACCGACTCGTCGTGGGTTGAAAGAGAGCGCGAACTTCTTCAATATCTGGAGAACGTGATGGCTCTTGATTCCATCGTGAATTCGCCTCTTGAGATTTCTGAGTGCAATATGCTCCATCTAGTCCACCGAAGATTGCAGCTGCCAGAAATTGCCCCATGTATATTCTCTGTTCTTTTGGCAACTTATGATGTGGCTAGAATAATGTTGACTCTTGATTCTAGTGGACAAAAACTCCAAGGAATACAAAACCTTGGCGCAATATTTCGAAGCGATACCCCCACATAAACAAGCGCATTGGACTTATCCGACCGGCAAGGTAAGCAGCTCAATCAGTGCCTATATGACGTTGTATTTCTCAAATTTAGTTGTCTCCAGCTCATCCAAATTTTGAAACTCGACAATCCTGGACAGGCCGAAAGGCTTAAGACCTGGACTGAACAAAACAAGTCCATGTCCGGCCAGCGACGACTTCTTTGGCATGGGTCACATTCGGCCAATTTCATAGGGATCCTGAGTCAAGGGCTTCGAGTCAATGCGGACGGCCGTGACATTATTGGCATACTTGGAATGGGCATATACTTCAGCGACTTTGCGGGCAAGCACTCTGTTATTGCCATTGCCAGTCCGGAGAAGAAGCTCTGTTAGCGCTTTGTGAAGTTGAGGTCGGTCACACCATGCTATGCTGCACAGTGTATCATGGAAATGCGACAAACAAGATGCTTGCGAGCAACTAAAGCTGTGCAGTCTTCGCACAAGGTCACCTAGCACCCAGCTCATGGCGCGATGCCAAGTGCGTTCATCCGAGTCTCCAAGGGATCCAAATGCCGGATCTGTACAAGAGAAAATCAATCGCGATAAATACGACATGGAAGACGAGCAACGAGTACGTGGTCTGTCACTCGGCTCAGGTTCACCACCGATATCTCTTTCATGTCAAGATTGATTGAGTCCACGCTTGTTATGGTGTCTTCTGGGTTCAATCAGGGGACCTGAATTATGGAGGACGGGGTGGTATTGGGAGGATAACGATGAGAAATAGTGCTAGATGTTGTGGTTTTGTTTAGTTTATCAGATACACGTTCTTGTCAGTTGACATTCCCAAAGGCACGTGTAGATCGGGATCTGTAGACTCCACTCGGAGCTCCGGTGCATAGCTCGGATCTGTGAGGCTAGGGAATGGAGTGTTTCGTACCTATTCGTAGCCACCGAATAATTCTAACAGTCCTTCCCTGATATGCAATAAAGTGGTTAAGCTGCAGACTATGGCCATGGCTCTACCTTGGTATCGGCTCCACCCTTATCCAGCCACTGCGGTTGCACCTCCCGCCAATCTCCGGTTCATCGGGCTTTCCGCTCCCGTTTTAAAGCCGCTCCCCCGCTATGGATCTCCTCTGGATCTTATTCCTACTTCCTGCTGGCCACCATGGTCCTCACTAACTGGCTAGCCATCTCGCTGGCCGGCCTCGCCGCGGCCCAGTATTTCCCCCCGGCACCTGACGGATTGAAGGTCGTTCACTCTAAACATGAGGAAGGCGTGAAGATATCCTACAAAGAGGTGATTTGAATGGCTTCGTTAGACCGCTGCATTCAATCAGGTACTAACAGTGTACAGCCGGGTATCTGCGAAACCAGCCCGGGCGTCAAATCATATTCAGGCTACGTCCACCTGCCTCCAGGGACACTGGAGGATGTAAATGTCGAGCAGAAATACCCCATCAACACATTTTTCTGGTTCTTTGAGGCTCGCCATAACCCGATGAATGCCCCACTCTCCATTTGGATGAATGGTGGACCCGGCAGCTCGTCCCTGATCGGTCTCATGCAGGAGAACGGCCCATGCCTGGTAAATGCAGATTCCAATTCGACCGAACTCAACCCATGGTCGTGGAACAACTACGTCAACATGCTGTACATCGATCAACCTAATCAGGTCGGCTTCAGCTACGACGTTGCCACCAACGGCACTTTCGACCAGCTCAGCGCCGCCTGGAACGTGTCCAACTGGGAGCACGGCATCCCTGTCCAGAACAATACTTTCTACGTCGGCACGACTACTAGTCAAAAGGCCAAGGCGTCTGCCAACGGTACTGAAAACGCAGCCCGCTCCCTATGGCACTTTGCGCAAACCTGGTTCACTGAATTCCCCGAGTACAAGCCGCAGGATGACCGTGTGAGCATCTGGACCGAGTCTTACGGCGGTCGCTATGGCCCAGCGTTCACTGCTTTTTTCCAAAAGCAGAATGAGAAGATTAAAACGGGAGCCATCACCGCCGCCTCTGAATCCCACTATATCCACCTGGATACTCTTGGAATTATCAACGGCTGTGTCGATCTCCTTCTACAGGAGTCATCATACCCCAAGATGGCATACAACAACACCTACGACATCGAGACTATCAACAGAACCGTCTACAACCAGGCCATAGATGCATGGAGTCGCGCGGGCGGATGCAAGGATCTGATTGAGCAATGCCGTGCCCTGGCAGCAGAGGGCGACCCACAAATGCACGGCAACAACCAGACAGTGAATAAAGCATGCCACAAGGCCGATAAATTCTGCAGTAACCAGGTTGAGGGCGCCTATGTTACCTATTCAGACCGAGGCTACTACGATATCACGCACAAGAACCCAGACCCGTTCCCCCCATCCTACTTCCTGGGGTATCTCAACCAGAACTGGGTACAAGGTGCGCTGGGCGTGCCGATAAACTACACCGAGTCTACCGACAGTGTCTACGCTGGCTTCTCGTCGACGGGCGACTACCCACGCTCCGATGTACACGGTTACCTTGATGATCTTGCGTACGTGCTGGATTCTGGAATCAAGGTGGCCCTCGTCTACGGCGATCGCGATTACGCATGCAATTGGATCGGTGGTGAGGATGTGAGTCTGCTCGTGGAGCACGCCGAGGCGGCTGCTTTCCGTGATGCCGGATACTCACCACTTCACACGAATAAGTCCTACGTCGGTGGTCAGGTCCGCCAATATGGCAACTTCTCTTTTACTCGCGTCTACGAAGCTGGTCACGAGGTCCCTGCATATCAGCCCGAGACTGCGTATCATATCTTCCACCGAGCACTTTTCAATCGTGATTTGGCTACCGGCAAGATTGATACCGCTCGCAACAGGTCGTACTCTACTGAAGGCCCAGCATCGACTTGGCATATCAAGAACGAGGTTCTCGAAAGCCCTGGTCCGCTGTGTTATATTCTTGCTCTGGAGGCGACGTGCACGGATGATCAGATTGCCAGTGTGGCTAATGGCACGGCGATTATCAAGGATTGGATTGTTTTGGATGCGCCATCGCAGTAGATAGAGATCTTGACTCGACGAAGCTTGTACTGTATATACCATAGAAGTAATGTACATCCCAGTACTTCAAGCACACTCTATGTCGCTTGGGGATCATAGCCGTTGCAGTAATGTGCGCTTGCCATCCCAAAATATTCAAATGAGAGAAAGAGTTTCATATTTCGGAGGCGAGTTTTAACGTGAACTGAGGCATATTTTCTTTTCTTTTCCCTCAATCTTATGACTTCCAATGTTGTTGTATTCCATATGTCTTTACGGTATTGATGTCCCCGTACTTATGTATTATTACAAACCTTTCTTCAAGATGTTCTTTTTCCTTTGTGCTTCAGTGACTGCCTTGATTCCTCTTTGTGTATGTACATCTATCATAGCGCCTTGAATCTCTCTCCTGTGGCGGTTATGAATAAAAGCCCGTGCTAAGACAGCCTCTCGAGGACCAGTCCGGCTTCCTTTGAGCGTAGTCCCATATTGAAAATCTATGTGACTCGGCACTCCTCCTCCCCTTCGGTACGTTAGCTTCTACTATCTAATATCATTTCTACCCCGGAGTAAGTAGGCTAAACCTTAAAAGTGGATCCGGACTGACATAATCGGTGACTAACCAAGTGGGGCCTTCCCGTCGATGATGTCGTGGATCGCGATGCTGTCAACTGCTCCTCTGCCTGCGAATACCTTTGCATGCACTTGTAGACACTTGTAGAAATGCAGGAATGATCTCCAGACTGTCCAGATCAACATCACCCCGTAGACAATCATCCACGGGCCACGGCGGCGGCAGGACGGCAGGGAAGCTTCTCGAAGCTTCGATCCGTCAACCTTCGACGTCACACGTCACTCACTCACCTGGAGACGACCAGGTGCAAAGCATTCAAGTTTCTCGAGCCCTCCTTCCTGCAGAGATAACCACTTCCTCCCGTGCAACTCCGTCTATCTCCCACTCCATCGCTCTTACCCCAACTTTCACCGCGCTATACCCCATCCCGCTACTCCCACACCGAAACTTCTACCTCATTCGAGAAAGCGCCATCGGGGATCCGTTCACTCTGACAGGATCCTTGGTTTTTAAACACGCAGCTCCCGCCATTTCGCGCTGAATTTGCCCCTTTAGTGCAAAACTCAATTCAACCCCGCAATCACAACTCACGATGGTTGCTGAGACCA
The DNA here is from genome assembly GCF_028974065.1 of Penicillium cinerascens. NCBI lineage: Eukaryota > Fungi > Ascomycota > Eurotiomycetes > Eurotiales > Aspergillaceae > Penicillium > Penicillium cinerascens. The sequence goes on along the minus strand of NW_026695298.1, from coordinate 4,161,453 downwards.
AACTATACGATGCCTTGGAAGTCAAACCTGGTGCGACCCAGGATGAAATCAAGAAGGCCTACCGCAAGGCAGCTTTGAAGCACCACCCCGACAAGAACAAAGACAATCCTCAAGCCGCTGAGAAGTTCAAAGGTATGTCCACCACTCGAACATAACCCCCTCATGGATCGATTACTCACTGCTATTACAGATGTCTCTCAAGCCTACGAAGTCCTTTCCGACCCCGAGAAACGCAAGGTCTACGATCAGTTCGGTTTAGACTACCTCATGCGCGGTGGCCCCGCACCCTCGCCTGGCGGCGGAGCTGGTGGTGGTGCTGGCGCCGGTGGGATGCCCGGAGGGTTCAACTTCGGCGGCATGCCAGGCGGCGGCGGTTCGCGCACATTCCACTTCTCCACTGGCCCTGGTGGTGGCGGTGGCTTCCGATTCAGTAACGCAGACGATATCTTCCGCGAGTTCGCCAAGGCCGGCGGCGGCGGTGGAGGCGGTGGCGGCGGCGGCATGGGTGGACTTGATGAGGATGACATTTTCTCCATGCTTGGAGGTATGGGCGGCGGTGGTGGTTTCCGTAGCCGTCCCTCCGCTGGAGGAGGATTCTCATCGAAAGCCAACCGCGCCCCAACCCCCGAACCGACCGTTGTTGAAAAGGACCTGCCGATCACACTGGAAGAAACCTTCAATGGTGTGACCAAGAAGGTGAAGACGAAGAGCAAGGCGTTTGACCCCAGCGGCAAGCGTAGCGTCCAGGAAGTTACACTGGAGGCAGCCATCAAGCCCGGTCTAAAACCCGGTTCGAAGATCAAGTACAAGAACGTGGGCGACCAGGAAGAAGGCGGCCGCCAGGATGTGCACCTGATCGTGAAAGAGGTATGTGATATTCCCCCTCTCGAAACCTCCCGGAGTCCATTTCTAACGGAATCAATAGGTACCACATCCGGATTTCACTCGCAAGGGCGACGATCTCATAACTACCGTCGAACTCAGCCTCAAGGAAGCTCTGACGGGCTGGGAACGGATTGTCCGCACGATCGACGGCAAGTCCATCCGCGTGTCCAAGCCAGGACCGACACAACCTGGACATGAGGAGCGGTATCCCGGCTGGGGCATGGTAAAGTCCAAGAAGCCCAGCGAGCGCGGCGACCTCGTCGTGCAGGTCAAGGTCAAGTTCCCGACCAGCTTGGACTCGAACACCAAAGACATCCTCAAAGATCTGCTTCCTTAAAAGTCCTTATCAGCATACATTCTGGCGTTAGTTTGAGCGTTATTCATTGGGAGGTAATGACAGCAATGATTATTATGTTGGCGTTGGGGGTTGGCAATTCGCGTTTTCAAAACGAGCCGTGTACATAGTCTAACCCATTTTGGGGAATGCGGAGAAGCACCTGAACTTGGAGAAATCAACTTCCTCAACTGCACTCTTTCCATACCGTAATCATGAAGCGCAGGATTACCTTCTTTCAGCGCCCGGAGGCGCCCTTTGAGGCCAACCAGGCTGTTTTGACCTCCAAGTCCCTCGCGATCCGCGGCTTGGACGCCGCCCGCGAGGACCGCGTTACGTTCGGCCTTGACGACCTTCCCCAGGAGGTGAGCAGACAAGCACACCGGATTTCAATCAATGAGAAGACCCGGCGCTAACCTGTGTTAAATCTACAGCTCCGCGACGTCCTCCAACAGTCTCACGAACTCCGCCTTCGGTGGACAACCGAACGGTCCTACGATGCCGTGACGCCCTTGGCCAGCCGAGTGTCGCCCGGCTTGCATGTACACTATACCCCTCTAGCGGCTGAGCAGACTTCGTGAGTCGCTTTTCTCTTCACAATAGATCGGGCGGGAACTGACGGGATGGTGGTATAGAGAGGCGCTGTGCTCGTTGCTCCGCACGGTGTTTGGAGCAGGTGTGGACTGCACGAAGCCTGAGGTATATTGATCCCCTTTTCTTCTAGCGGTGCAATGTCGCTGTAACGTCTCACTCTACTGGATCAACATTGCTAAAACGGCCCTCGCGTAGGACACCTTCATCACGCCCCCGCTCCTATCCACCAGATTCGCCGCGTCGGCCTCCCTGCAGTTCTACGCACAGCTCCCCTCCCTACAACCTCTTGTCGAATTTATCCAGAGCTCTGCTTGCAGCCAGCGCAAGGTCGGCGGTGCCGAATGCAATAAACATGCTAGCTCGCTGCTTACTGCCGAGACGGTCGACATCGACTATGATAGCATCTCGCACGCCCTGACGGTGTCGACTCTCTGGGCTAGTGCGCCTAATGGAGGATGGACAGAAGATATTCAGAAACCTGCATCTGGTGCGGATCAGGTTGAGTTTGGGCTTCTGGGTGCCGAACCAGGCATCGAGCCGCAAGAGATCAAGATGGGCGGGCTGTTGGCTGTTGTTGGACAGGACAAGAAAATGAGTAAGTTCGATATTGGCTTCATCCTAATCCACGGTCAGAACAGTAACTGACTATAACAGAACCCACCATGTTCTCCTTTCCCTCGCGGCACCACCCACTCCCCAACGATGCAGGATACGTCGTCTCTTTTTCCACTCCAACGGGTCTTCACCCGACAATGTCCATCTCCATTACCCCGTCTGGTGTACAACGACCCCCAGCACCGAGCGATGCAACCTGCGCATTACACACATACCTCACGCTCCCGTCCGCCGTCTTCGGGGACCAGTATCAGCTTGGAACAAGCGACCCGCTCTTCCTGGAATCACACAATCTCGCTGCACTGCGAGCTGTCGCGGGAGAAACCGACCTTGAAGCTCCAGACTGGGCTGTTCAACGCTGGGGCTCGAACTGGCTTTTCGAACTGACTACCCCATCCACGGACTCGCTCCAGTCTAACTGGACGGCTACTATCCCCCTGCATCTGCGGTACCTCGCTCCCTCTGAATCGGGGTATCAGACCGCGGATGTGCCCTGGCCGGTCGTTTTCTGGGCCTGCACTGCAGAGGATGGAACCAAGATGGGCGTTAACCCATTCGACCGCACGAACCTAGGCTGGGACGGCTTGTTTGGCCCGCGTACCATGTTCTATCAGCTTCATCCCAAGGGTGAGCATCTTGTCGAGTCGGTGGATGTACCGGTTCTCAAGCTCACGGGCGAGGGCTTGTTCAAGGCGAAGAACATTGAGCTGGGGACTTGCATTGCCATTTTGCTCGGCTTCCTTTGGGTGTTGTGGCGCCTTGTTCGCGTGTCTTGGTCGGCTAGTGTTAGCGCCGAGAGTAGGCCTGCACGGTCTGCAGACGGACATGTCAAGAAGGAGTAAGCCTTTCCTGAATATCGTTCTTCCATTGGCGTTCACGGGTATCATGATATCAACTTTATACAAGCATTGCTGGGCAATACATACATACTCTTCCATAGACACATCATTTAGTGACCTAAACATACAAACCCAATCAAAAAAACCTTCCAAATAGAAACGCCTATTAAATCCCCATCTCAGGCAACGGCCACGGAACATCCGTCATAAGAAACTGATCCAGATCAAAGTTCTGCAAACTAGGCATATCAATCATCAAATCCCCCAACCACGACAACTCCGCATCCGAAACAGGCCCCATCTCCAATCCAGCTGACGGTTCACTTTCAACCCCATCCCTAGTCACCACCTCAGGTTCAGGAGCCATCGCCGACGCATTAGCCCTCAACACATCCACCAACACCCGGGTATCATCCTCTTTCCTCCGCTGATGCAGCGCAATAAGCAAGTACGCCGTTGAATACGCCTCGCGCATCACAGACGTATCGTACGTCGCTAGAACCTCGCCTAGCGTACGCATGGCATCAGGGAGAAGAGCCAGCGCGGCGCGGTTGTCAATTGCTAGTAGCGTGCAGACGACCTGGAAGGGCACGTTGGCGACCTGGTGCCAGGGTGATGTGGCCGCGACCATTCCTCGTGCTGCGCGGAGGCCACGAGCTGCGAGGGCGAGGACGCGATCTAGGATGCGGGACGTTAGGAGGGCGTGGGCGTTCAATGCGCGGACGCGGCGGTAAATGCAGAGCATGAGGTTGCATTGGACTAGGATTAAGGAGGGTTCGGTGTAGACTAGGTCTAACACTGAGGTGAGGGCTGTTTCGAGTTCTGGGAGGTCTTGGGGTGCTGGGCCTGTTGGGTCTAGGCTTTCGGAGAGGGGGAGGAGGTGGAAGATGTCTGTTCGTTGTGATGTCCGGGGAAGGGTTGCGTTGTTGGGTTCGGTGTTTTGGGTGTATCCTGTTGCGCCGTGGAGGATGACTCGTGAGCGACCTAGGTCGAAGGATATCCAGGTGTTGAGGTGGCGGGCCATGCCGAATAGTCGGCGGCGGGTGTCTGGGTCGCTCGTGTCGGGAATAGTTCTATTCTGATTCTGGACGAGGTCCGTTGATTCTGGGTCGGGCGTGTCTAGGTGTAGGCCTGCTGCCTCGATGAGATGCATCAATGTGCAGCTGGCCATCCAGGCGGCATGTGGGGAGGCTGTCATGCGTAGATATGCTGCTCGAAGGACCCATCCGGTTACGATATCGACCGATGGTATTTGTGCGCAAAGAACGGACTTTTCAAGAAGCAAGCGTGCCGTTTCAATGAGCTTTCGCTCTGTAGGCATGATCTCGCGGCGCGAGAATAAGAACCCAAATGCAGCGACGCCGCATAGCACAGCATCGTAGGGCTGGGTCTCTGGCGACTCGGCAGCTAGTACTGTAGTCTCCGACCAGCGTTGTGCAATATGGGCAAATACACTCTTCCGGTCCAAGAAAGCATAGCATGGATCAACTTTCTCAAAGTAGATAGCTGCCAAGCGCCGCATCTCTTCCTGCGAGATGATCTTGGTAATTGGCGCCGGTGCCGAGAGCGTGACGGGCCATGGCGAGAGATCCGGTGATACACGCCTCTCGCCCACGTTCCATGCAAACAAATGAAGTCTTGGGGCGTGTGCTGGGTCAATTCGCAGACCGAGCTTGCGAACGAAAGCCGCCCCGGAGTTAACCTCCAAGGAATGGCCCACTCCGCGGGAATCATTTACGCGAGAGGTCGGAGACGCAGCACTGCCGGCAATACTGACTGGAGGTGGTCGATTGGGCCATCCATCAGGGAGTCGCTGGCGCTCATCCAGTGCTGGTAAGCTCCGATTATACACGGGGCTGACGCGCTTCTTGCGCGGGGCCGTGCTGTAGTGGCAGTCGACGCCGGCCTGGGCGCAGGTGGTGCATGGTTGCTCGCCGGAGCATTTACGCTTGCGCGATTGACAGGAGAGACAGGCGGCACGCGACCGCTTGCGCGGCGTGGATTCGGACATTGTGTTGGCGCATGGGGTATAACTGAGAGTTTAGATCTTAGATCGTAAGTTTCCGCCCCGAAAAACAACCGATCTCCGCATTCCAAAGTTGGACCCTTTCACACTACACTTCACGCTTCCACACTCTACCCTGGATGACTGTACAAGCGTTGGAAATGTTCAATTCATCGACGTACCATCAGTCATCGTATTTTCGACCGTCGGGATAGCCCATCATACCCTCGAGCTGCTTGAGATCCGGCATCCCCGCCGGCCCCGGCATGTACTGCAGATTGTCACGCACGGTGGTCCCATTCCACCAAATCTCGTTCTTGTGCAGCGCGTCCATAATGCGCGGTGCATCGATATACGTGCGAATCTCCACCATTTGGTTGCGATACCAGCGGGTCACCCACACATTGACAATGTCGAACACGTCGCCTATGGCCTGTCAGACCCGTTCGCCACTGGACGTGTTTACCTACCGGAATTCATCACGCCCTTGAACTGGATCTCCTGAACCGACCACCGACTGTTACACCCGCCGTGGATGGCTTGTGGGTGGATCTTGAATTTGTCGGCGTGGTCGAAGAACAGCACGCTGACCCGCCGCAATGCATTGACGTAGAAATGCAGCAGATCATGATAGCGCCCGGCGATTGGGTGGTGCCCGACTACGGTGAAGGTGACGTTCTTGTGGATCAGGGTGAACAATTTGCTCATGTCCTTTTCCAAATCCTTGAAGGAGTCCCAAATATGCATTTGTGACACGTACTTGCAGTCGGTGGATGGGTTCTCAAACTCGAAGCCCTCACGGTCCCGCGGGGTCGGGTCGTGGATGATTCCATCGCCATTGCAGCGACCGTCTGGGTCGACGAGACCTGATCCATCACAGCCGGGATCTTCGAGGGTCATCTGCGGGCCTAATGTGGCCCGGCTGCTGGTTCGGGAGAGGCCGATCCCTAGGGCAATGGCGAGATATCGCGAGATAAGCATTTTCCACTTCCGTTTACTAACAGTTTGCCCGGTCTAGCATCCACTTTTCTCATTTCAATTTCCATTTTCATTTCCTTCCACGTCTCTATTTATTCCAATTGACGTTTTTAAAAATGTTCCGGTCGGGTAGCACGGAGAAATACACCGAGATGCATTCCTAAAACACCGGCGTAGTATTGCCAAGGAGAAACAAACCTACATGGCGGTGTGTATGTACTCCGTGGCTGGGGCAAGCCACGGCAATGATGCGTGAATCGTCGCTGATAGCTAGTCCGACTAAACTCGAATTAGAAATGATGTGCCCGTCTCATTGTCGAATCAAGGTACGCCGATGTCGGACCGGGCTCTTGATTGGCCTGCCGCAGCCGGTGAAGCACGTGCCCGCACTGAGTCAACGAAAAGGTCTTCTCCGACAATCGCTTTCTCTTCCTCTCTCTCTCTCCAGTTCCCCAAGTCCTCGAATTACTCCACTTCTACACCTATGTCGCACTAAACATCTTCTTTTTTTTTCTTCCTCTTTGACTGGTAATACCACAGTCGCGCTTATGTGTTTGGCACCTTCAACTTTTACTTCCCAGGACTACATCTCGGGTATGCTCACCATCTCCATCCGGTCATTGACCATCGTCCACATGCTGACCTACCCTCTAGACCACCTCTGGAAAGCTTCGATCAACTGAATTGACCGATCTATTCACCGTTCACATCTTCTTGCTATCATACACCCAAATCAAACATGTTCATGCATCTGTTCAAGGCCATGCCCGCTCGGGCTGGGGCCTTCGCTTCCGTGAAGACCCCTGCTCAGGCTCGCTTCATGGCCACTGTTCGCCAGCGTGCTGCCCTCGAGCCCGCTACCTTCACCATCCGTGACGGTCCCATGTTCACCGGAAAGTCCTTCGGTGCCCGCTCCAACATCTCCGGAGAGGCCGTCTTCACCACCTCTCTGGTCGGGTACCCCGAGTCTCTGACCGACCCCTCTTACCGTGGCCAAATCCTGGTCTTCACCCAGCCTCTCATCGGCAACTACGGTGTGCCTTCGGCCGCGAAGGACCCCAATGGCCTCCTGAAATACTTCGAGTCCCCCAACCTCCAGGCCGCCGGTGTCGTCGTGGCCGATGTTGCCGAGCAGTACTCTCACTGGACTGCTGTGGAGTCTCTGGGCGAGTGGTGCGCGCGTGAGGGTGTCCCCGCCATCTCCGGTGTCGACACCCGTGCCATTGTCACCTATCTGCGTGAACAGGGTTCGTCCCTTGCCCGCATCACCGTCGGCGAGGAGTATGACGCCAACGAGGACGAGGCCTTCACCGATCCCGAGCAGATCCACCTGGTCCGTCAGGTCAGCACCAAGCAGCCTTTCCACATCAGCGCTGCGAACCCTACCTCCCACGTTGCTGTCCTCGACTGCGGTGTGAAGGAGAACATCCTGCGGAGCCTGGTTGGCCGCGACGCTAGCGTCACGGTCTTCCCCTTCGACTACCCCATCCACAAGGTTGCCCACCACTTCGACGGTGTCTTCATCTCCAACGGTCCCGGTGACCCCACTCACTGCCAGGACACCGTCTACCATTTGAAGCGTCTGATGGAGACCTCTCAGGTCCCCATCTTCGGTATCTGTCTTGGCCACCAGCTGTTGGCTTTGGCTGCCGGCGGCCGTACCATCAAGCTCAAGTACGGTAACCGGGCCCACAACATCCCGGCTCTGGATCTGAGCACCGGCCGTTGCCACATCACCAGCCAGAACCACGGTTACGCCGTCGACGCCTCCACCCTGCCTTCGGACTGGAAGCCTTACTTCGTGAACCTGAACGACCAGAGTAACGAGGGTATGATCCACAAGTCTCGCCCCATCTTCAGCACCCAGTTCCACCCCGAGGCCAAGGGCGGTCCCCTCGACTCGTCCTACCTCTTCGACATCTACCTGGACAGCGTCCTGAAGTACAAGAACAGCCAGGCTGGTCTGTACCCCCAGCGTGACAGCCGCCCCAGCCCTCTGCTCGTGGACCTCCTCGCCAAGGAGCGTGTGGGTGTTCAGCCCACCGTCGGCATGCAGAACGTGGCCGCCGCCGCCGCCGCCGCCGTTGCGGCCTAAGCGACCATGTCCTCGTGCGGAGTTCGGCTACTGTTAAATTTGGTATATTCGGGTTGACATCTACGTCCTTTTCATACTTTGGTTCTTATTGGTGGTAAATCGGAATTCAGGTCATTTGAAGTTTTTTCATTCCTTTTAGTTTTTCGTAGTTAATCACGTCAAGGCTATAAAGTAGTAATACCCTCTCTATTTTGCCACTATCGACACCACATCCTCGTCTGCTACCGTGTGTGACAACCCCACGCGCTGCGGCACATGTCGAGCGCTGGCACCCCACACCATGGCGTACTTGAATGTTTCCTTGAGCGTGCGGTGAATCTGGTCACACACGTCCTCAATGGTCGAGTCCCGGCGCACAATGAGGGCCTCGCTGAAGTCAGGCACTTCTCCCTTCCTGCAGGTCACAGTTAGAATTTAATCCAAACAAAACACTTTCAACAAGGCAAGCAGGTTGTATCAAGTCATATCGAATCACATACCGTTTCGTGTAAAGTCGCATAAGTCTCAACTCCTTCCAGATCCGCTCGACAACCTCCTGCACGCCGAGATCAAGCTCACAACTCATGACGGCCGTGTACGGCTCACGGGCCAGCTGGTCCAGGAACTCCAGGCTGACGCTGTCGATCTTGTTGTAGACGTACAAGCTAGCACATAATTAGAACGGCTCATTGGCAGCTAGTTAGATATAGATGAGAGGGTACTTACCAGCGGATGTACTTGCGGTGATCTTTCATAATGACATCGATAAAGTCGTCGATCGTAGCTAGAACAGGCAATTAGTCGTCCGGCCTTCTGGTAGACATGAGTGAAAACTGAAAACTCACCGAGCTCATCTCGCACCAACACCTCGCAGTTGAGGATTTTGTAGTCGCGCAGCACGTTGTAGAGCATCTTCTCATCCAAGTACTTGGGTGGTGCCTGGAAGGTGATTTTCATGCCCCCAGCCTTCTTGATCTTCAGGTAAATGTTACTGGATGCTTGTTAGTGCGGGTCTCGAGCAAAGAAGAAGCAGGACGTACGGAGGCTCCTTATTCAAGCGAATGCCGACAGCATCCAATTCAGCCTCCAGCAATGCTCGCTGTTCCGCACGCTTTGTAGCATCCAAGATCATCAAAATCAGGTCACTTGTCTAGACACGCAGTTAAATATTGCTTCTTTTTTACGCTTCACATAAGTCAAAAATACCTTTGCAGCAGAGATGACCTGACGACCACGTCCCTTACCCTCCGAGGCACCTTCGATAATACCAGGCAAATCCAGAATCTGGATCTCGGCACCGCCATACTCCAGAACACCGGGGATAGCGGTCAGCGTGGTGAAAGAGTAGGAGGCAGCCTCACTCTTTGTCTTGGTGATCTTCGACAAGAAAGTGGACTTTCCGACGGACGGAAAGCCGACCAGTGCCACACGGGCATCACCACTCTTGCTGACATCGAAACCAGCGCCACCGCCAGATCCTGCACCGCCCACTGGCTCGAGAAGTTGAGCTCGAAGACGGGCGAGTTTTCTGGGGAGAGTGTTAGTAAGATACAGTCAAAGCCATCTGGAATCAAAAGTGCTCACCCTTTCAATAGACCAAGATGATATTCTGCGGATTGTTAGTTCTCTTTCTGTGCGTGATCTGCTGGTAGAACCTCATACCTGTCGCCTTGTTCTCTGCGGGGCTTTGTTAGCGGGGTGATGCAAATTCTGGCTTTGAGATGACTTACTCTGCGTCCGGCGCATCTCATCCTCAATCCTGTGGTGTGATCAATTAGTATTTCATCCATGTATACCTCTCCGGGGTGAACATACTCCTTAATCTTCTCCGTGATATTCACCATTTTGCCGGCGGTTGAGGCGTCTCGCCAAAGCTCTCGCTGAAGCCTTTATTCGGATCTTTCTGGCTTGTGCTGGATATCTCAAGACTAGCACAACTGACTTGGACCCCGATCAATCAAAACCCAAGATCCCCGAGTCTCGCGAGTATCTAAAAATCGCCGCAAAGGTTGTTCGTCGCGAAATCCGCACCCGCCAAGCCTTATGTAAGCACCTTCATTTCGCCGCGCAGCTCGACCTCACTTTTTGCCCTCGACACCTCCTTTACAAATTCACAGCCATGGCGGACACAGTCGCTGAGCCCGAAGAGGCACCTATCTCCAACAGCCCCGACAACGATGCGCCGGCCGCAGACACCACTGTCGTCAAGAAGACCAAAAAAATCATTCGCCGGAAGAAGAGGCCCGCCAGGACACAGGTCGACCCTTCTTTCGTGAAGTCCGAGCCGCCTCCGCAGACGGGCACGATTTTTAACATCTGGTATGCCAAATGGTCTGGCGGCGACCGCGGCGATCAACAAGATCTCAACACGCCGGCTCCGGGCCGCTGCAACATCGCTCGCGACAGTGGCTATACGCGCGCCGATAAAGTGCCCGGGTCGTTCTTTTGCCGTAAGTGCCTATACAATCCCCAAGTACCAACTATCACACGCAGGGACTAACATCATCTTTATCCAGTGTTCTTCGCCTACGGAACTTGTTTCAAGGGCCCCGAGTGCGAATACCTCCATCGCTTACCGACGATACACGACCTCTTCAACCCGAACGTGGACTGCTTCGGGCGAGATAAGCACTCGGATTATCGCGATGATATGGGAGGTGTGGGATCCTTCACCCGCCAGAATCGCACGTTGTATGTTGGTCGAATCCACGTCACCGATGACATCGAAGAGGTGGTCGCGAGACACTTTGCGGAGTGGGGTCAGATTGAGCGCACGCGGGTCTTGACGGGACGAGGTGTCGCTTTCGTGACGTATTCGAATGAGGCGAATGCGCAATTCGCCAAGGAAGCTATGTCTCACCAGAGCTTGGACAATAATGTGAGTAGAGCGTTGGAATCGCATGGCATGACACGTTTACTGACAACCTCAAAGGAAGTACTGAATGTCCGCTGGGCGACAGTGGACCCGAACCCGATGGCGCATAAGCGAGAGGCACGACGATTGGAAGAGCAGGCTGCGGAGGCGGTGCGTCGGGCACTTCCCGCGGCTTTCGTGGCCGAGATTGAGGGCCGTGATCCCGAGGCGAAGAAGCGGAAGAAGATTGAGGGTAGCTTTGGGTTGGATGGCTATGATGTACCGGATGATGTGTGGCATGCGCGCACACGGCAGCTGGAAAGCTCGAAGCCCGCTGCTGGTGAGCTCGAAGCACCCGAGCAGCCGCTGATGATTGAGTCTGCGACGACTGCAGTTGCGCCTGCGGCACCAGAGCCCGAGAGCGGGATCTTCTCGAGCGCAACGGTGGCAGCTTTGCGGGGACTTGCCGGTGGAAATGTCAGGACTCAAGCAGCGCCCAAAGCCTCCGGGCCGTTGGTTGCCTACGGAAGTGACGACGACAGCGACTGAGTCTGCACCGCAAGCCTCTCAAGGCTCTACATGATATTTTGGATTCTTAATGCACTAAACAGCGATACCTCATCAAAAGACGATTCTGGGCCTCACATGCACGAACTTCGTTATATTGGCGTTATTCATAAACGGGGTATCATCCCGAGCACTCGCTAAAACATAAACAAGAGAGGAGATGTATGATAGTTTGAACATAAAATTACAATGTCCGCCCCGTATGATGAGAACATGCAATAGGTCCCATGTAGACCGAAGCCAAATCAACTCCGTCGTTCACCTGTCGCTGGGTCCGAGGTCGTAGTACACACATGATCCTGTTCGGTAGTTGTAGATAAATGCATTGGTGTAGCTTTCTGTGCCTTCGCTGGCGTGGCTCTCTGAGGCGAGATCGCTGAGCAGCTCATACACTTGGCTGAGATATTTGCGTTCTGTCAGCGGTGCGGTCTGGATGACGGTTCGCCAGCTGTCGGGGTCGGAGAGCCGAGTGTCGCGAATGGAATCGAGGACGTCGTCGCGGGTGTCGATGGCGGCGACGGGGCCATTGCGAGCATTCTCGGCCACCTCACGAGCGCGAAGAAGAGCTGTATTTTCGTACGTAAGTACCATACCAAATGATAAGGAAGATGGATGAAGAAACGTACCGGACTCAACAATGTTCCTTCGATTTGTCTTCTTACTCCTGTGTTGAGGCACGAGAATCCGAACATCATTCGCCTTCTCGTTAGATAGAAGGGCATCCTGCTGCACAGACTGACGTGACTGCCGTGGATCCGCCATGCCTTCCCGATGGTGACGGGCCTGAACTTCAGATCGAAGCCAGGGTACAAGCTCGGAACTGCGAATATCACATTCTTCCCTGCGCAGGAGATTTCGCACTTTGAAGCCCCGCTCCTTGCTGTCTTGTTTCGCGATCACAATATAGTGGTGGTTGTGCTCACGGTACTTGACCAACAGCTCTTCGAGGGACGAGGCATCCACGGCAAGCTCTGCGCTGATATCATTCGCCCAGAGGTCTTCGATGATCTTGACTCCGGTAGTGCGAAGGACAGTTGCGTCGAAACTAGCAACGAGGACATCGCACTGAGTTTTGTTAGTACGTGATAAGACTTGACCAAAGCGGCATGGAAGCATGACTTACCCGGCGGGTGGTCCAGTACAGCTCGGCGCCCGTCTCGGTGTCTTTCGGCGCAGCCCTAGAGTTCAGGTATTCCCTCATAGAGGAACCAAGTCGATCCGAGCTGAGATTGAACCCGACTGCGTGCGCTCGCGGTCGATTGGACAACACCTTTGGCGAGAATTCCTGGATCAGGTGGTCATATCGGCCACCTGCTGCAAATACGTCGCGGCGTTTGCTGTCGAAGATGCACTGGAATAGGACGCTGCCCCGGTAGAACTTATCGTGTAGACTGCTCAAAGGATTGATATAGACCTTCCGTTTCACACCAAAGCTTTGCAGATAGGTCATGAGGACGTTCAAGCGGGCGATAATTGGGGGGACTCGCTCTGCATATTCGGTGCCTTCCATGATGGTCTGCAACTTCCGTTGAGTCTCTTTCAGATTGTCTGGGCAGCGCAGGTTAGCATGATCAATAATATGGGAGTGTTTCAGCGTACCTCGGAAATCAAAGCGAGCGAGATCGTCCAGCGACGTCGAGGCAACACCGATCGTAGGAGACCGAAGTTCACTTCGGATTTTGTGCATCGTCCATTTGCCAACATTCAGCTTGCTGATGACTTCCTTCACCAACGGAATCTGAGGAGGTGTAATGCGACAGAATTCCATGATCAACTGAAGGAGATCAGAATGGTTGACCAGGAAGCACATTGATGCCGATCGAAGAGGCGGGAACTCATCGATGATCTCGTCGAGCACTTTGATCACCTCCGCTTCCTTGAGGGCTAAGTCGAGGGTGTTGTAAGAGACGATATCAAAGTCCACCTCACGGTGAGTGCGAGGCTCGCTACCATGCGTGGACTCCCTGTAGACCGTTCCAAAGGCAAACGTCTTCTCCAAGGAAGGATCTTGTCGGGGAATTGCGCGAGCGTTCGGGACTGTCAGATCAAAAGGCAACTGAAGAAGATTGCCCGATGCATCCAACAGACGAACGGCGCCGCCAGAATAATGCTGGGACCGTGGGAAAAGCATCTGTCTGGCCGACTCCACCGCACCGTGTCTCCGGAATATGGAGATCAGTTTCTCTCTGACGAGACCCTGGATGAGCAACTCATTCGCCGCGGGCACTCCGTGTGAGTCCATGTCCCAGGCAATATCCTCGAACTTCTTCGGCGATTGGGAGAATATCGCTGCGAGAATTTTCTTGTAGTCCGGCGAATTCGGGTCTGAAAGGAGGTGCACGATAGCACGTCTGAAAGTCTCTTCCTCAACTTGGAGAGGGATTCGTCCACTGGAAAGCAGTTCAGAGGCAGTAGGTCGCTCGCTGGGAATGTGGCTGAGAAGAGACGCAATGATCTGTCCTTGAACGACTTTTTCAGACTGCTGGAAAGTAGACGGAAGTATGTGGTTCGGTTCTCTGATCGCCCGAAGCGTTTGATCGCGCTCCATACTCGTTGGCAACGGGTGGCACATCTCGAAAAATATAACACCGAGGGAAAACATCTATACTCTATCAGTATTCAAGCTGAACCTAGATATTGGCAGGCTATACTCACATCGACCTTCTCATTATAGTGACCCGAGAATCCGGATTTCATCTCGGGGGCAACATAGTACGTTGTCCCCAGACTGCGTGTGAAGTTCCCTTCAAAATCCGCCGCCGCCGATGAACGTACAGCTGTCGTAAACTGGCCACTGGTGGCAAGGCCAAAATCACCGATGCGAGGGTTGTTGGCAACGTCAATGAAAATATTATCTGGTTTCAAGTCTCGATGTATAATACCGTGGCTATGAATGTGGCTCAGACCATCGAGAATCTGGCGAAACAGGCGCCAGGATCGATCAACATCATCGTGCAAGCCATTCTTGATTAAATCTCGCAGTGTCTGTGAATAAAATTAGCATCAAGAAACGAACAATACAATTTTTCCAGAACCCACGTGTTTCTCGCAATACTCCATCTGGATATACAGTGTAGTCAGAACGGGTCTAACATATGAGCTAGATCTCGCCTGACCGTATTCGGCATCTTCTACGCTGCCTGTTCCCCAGTCTTCGGGGGTGTCTCGGGTACCACGATCGGATAGCGTTCCCTCACTTTCATCATCACTATCTGAGGCGGCGAATTCGATTTTCGGATACCCACTGGAGCTGATGAAGTCTAGCCCGCCAGTGCTGAATCCACGATGATCTCGGCTGGCAAAGGGGTCACCTTCAGTTGACGAGATAGCCTCTGACTCGACGTGGTTGAAGTCCTCCTCGAGCCAGGCTGTATAGTACCGTACGACATAGGGATGGTTCAGCCGTGACAGCAGCATGATCTCGGAGAGTGTATCCTTCAGTGCCGCAGCAGATGTCTGAGAAATCTTCTTGACGGCATAGAAACGCCCATCCAGCTTGTTCCTAGCTTTAACGACCTGGCCAAAGCCACCACGGCCCAAGTGGCCGGCCTCGTCAAAGTCCTGATGGTAACGAGAAAGGGCCGATACTGCACCAAACGAGTCCAATCGTGGGCGTCTCTGCAACGACACGGAGTTTGAAGACCGGTTACGCATTGTCAAAGGCGCATCCACGCGGAAGAACTCCGAAGGCTGCAGTTGGAAGGCCGTTGGGCGCTTTCTCGGGTCTGGTCGAAAGAATTCGCGAAGTAAATCTTGGAGTGGAGGAGAGAGTCCCAAGGACACCATCAATTGGTTGGCTGACGTGTATCTCAGAAGGACATCTTTTCCAAAGGCCATCTGAAGCAACACAATACCAAGATCCCAAACATCCGTCTTCATGGTTGGAGCACTTTCCTGCGTTAGCTCTGGGGGAAGCCACAATGGGGATTTGGACGTAGTTAGAGAACGTTTTCCACTTGGAGAATCGGGCAGGGCCTCCTCCACGTTGGATTGGAGTTTGACAATGGTACCCCCAGATACCGTCCTGTAAAGCATAATTCGTCCACTATGAATATTTCCATGGACAAATCCATTGCGATGGTAGAACTCCAATGCCTCGAGAAGCTGAATCATCCAACCACGAAGGGTTTCAACAGCAACGGTGCCCACAATATCGAGCAGCTCGGAAAGCGAGCCCTTGTTGGCAAACTCCAGCAGCGCACGAACTTTCCCAGAGTTCTCGGGTGAGTCCATAGGAATTCTGGGCGGAATGATAGTGAATCCCACAAATTCCACCAAGTTGGGATGCCGAAGCCGCCTCAAACTCTCCAGTTTATCTTCACTGGTTCGCATTTGCTCCCTGAATGTCAAAGTGTCCGAGCCACTTTCATTGAGACAGATCTCTTTCAGAATAAGGAGTGGAACGTGACATCGGTCTTTAGACACGACAGGCCTCACAGTAAACGTGGTCTTGCCCGGCTTGCGTTGCAAAAGAGATTTTCCGTAAACAGCACGGAATACCAAGGGCTGTTCATCAGTATCATTGACCGTAACCGGGGGGTCAAATGTCATGACTTCTGAAGTATTCTCCACGAGATCACCCGCGTCATTGAAATCAAAATCGGCGGCTCGACTCTTGCGCCTCGACTGAGCCTTGTTGCGTCGCCGCTTGTCCTGGAGCATCTCCTGCAGCTCACGCTCTTCCTTCGCATATGCAACTTCCTGTTTTCGTAGTTCTTCTTGCTTCTCAAGCTCCGCCCGCTGGATAGCAGCAGCTTTCTGCTCCATCCGTTCTTCTTCGAGGCTAGGAAGATCTTTATCCTGTTCCCGAGCTTGGGCAACATCCTCCAGAACATCCTGGATAGAGACCGCTAGCTCATAAATCATTTCGCTTCCCAGTAGTGTCTTGGGTTTCGTGCGGAGGATTTCCCGAATGCGGGAGCGGGCCCCATCGCGAAATTCGTCGAGATTTTCCAGAGATATATTGGGAACCGTTTTGGGATACGTTGCGGGCAGTTCGATGAGTAGTACAAGGCAAACATCGGGGTTCGAGGAAGCTCGGAGGTGGAGCTTGAAGGTCACGTCGGATGTTTGCTAATGTGCCCAAGTTAGTCACGAGCGACTAGAGAAGGCTTCTCTACACACCTGCCATGCCGAACGGCGCAGCTGCACTTCTTCATAGTCATCGCCATAGATTGATTGCAGAGCTTCCGCCTCTGTTTGGTGGATTTCACGATAATTGGTTGTAGCTATGGCGGGGGATGTCAAGGAAGATTCGGTGGAGGAGGTTTGCTTTTTCTCGCGGGAATGCCGTTTCCTCTGTTTGGGAGACATCGCGGGGCGTGGCGCGAAATCGCCCTACATCCGGATATTGTTGCACGACATGGGGAGCAGGATACGGGAATGATTGAGTCAATTGGGAAAGAAGAGGAATGCGGGCACGACATTCGAATAAAACAGGCGGTCAGATACGGGCTTATCGATAGCGGAGTCGCGCAGCTCCATGCGCCATCCCGGATTGGCCATTCCTCTATTTCCATACTGACTCATGTCTACAATCGATTCTTTAGGTTCAATTACGGTCGTTTTCGTTGGGTCTCTTCGTGAGAAGCTCAGTAATTCCAAGAAAAAAAAATTTTGTCTGTACATGATGCGCTTCAGCCCAAGTGTGGGGGTATGCTGAGTTGTCCCGCTATTAAGTACTGCAGTAGTCCGTTGCCAACAGATCAAACTCCAATTTTTTCCAGAGGAACAAGGCAATCCTCTCAGGTGCGGTCCGCGCCGAGGATCAAGCTCCCAGTCACCGCGATCAGTGGTGCATACCCCCAGTGGGCCCACTGGCCTTGGCCATGAGTCCAGCACACCGCACCGTCGGCGAAGGCCACGGCGCTGTTGAGAATCAAGGTCCAGCCCAAAGCCTGACGGGACCCATAATAGGCAGTTGCGTAGATGACCAGGCCCATGAAGATGTCCCGAATGCCGTAGATCGCCATCAGGCTGTCGACCATGCGGTGAAGTGCTGCATCGGCGGGCGGCTCCCACTCGAAAAAGGTGAGGCCATGATCGGGGCGTACAATGGCGTTGATTCCGAAGCCGATGGAAATAGTTGCAATTGCAGTTGCGAAAAGGTTGAGAACGGATGATTTTGAGAAGGACATGTTTGGTCAAAGGGAGGTAGATAGAGGGTGAAGCGTGCAGAGTGGGGATAGTGTTGAACCTGAGGAAAGTATTTAAGAACGAGACACATGCAGCCGGACACGAGCTTTTGAAGAGTCACTTCGTTCCGGCTGCGTGGGGGCTGTTTTTGATTTTTGACACACCCATGAACTCCTGGGCGTCAGCTTGACCGTGCCAGTGTTAGAGCTGAGGTAACGGTGTGTTTGATGTCATTCCTATTGTTTTTTTTCTTTTAGTTATAATCAAGTACCGAGGTATACCTCCGGCGTTTGGCTGAGTCCTTCCCGAGTCGCCCAGCCGTTAGCGCCCGGGCGACTTGGAACCTTGAATTGCTGCACGACATCCATGATAACTCGGACAGAAAGAAGTAACCTTAGGATGAAATTGATTTCCAAAGTAAATAAACTCTCGGTTGGTACAAAAGGTCTTCGGTAAGACTCTCTTCTCCATTCATGACCTTAAAAGGTGTAATCTCAAACCATTTGACCAGTCCTGCTATATCTTGCTAGCATTCTCAATCGACCCAGAAGTCCTTTCCTCCGTATTGATTCCCAATCAGGGCTTTTCCATCTTTTCCGACTTCGATTCCATCGTACACATGCGATCTCTTCGTAGCTGTTCCCTTCCAGTTGCTGCTAAATGCATCACCGACTTGTGCCTTGCCTTGAATCTTTATATTCGAATATCGGTGACTCAGGGCTTCTGCCGTAGCTTTTTGAAGCAAAGAATCCACGCCTTGAGCGGCACTTTGAATTGACAGAAGTGCATGTTCGCCGCCGATGTCCATCGTTTCATCTTGCGCTGCCCGTTGGCCTTGGGATGCAGGGAAAAGCGATTCCAGGTTACCGACGAGGGAGGTGACGCCTTGTATGAGGTCCGCAAATTCAGACCGGTCATAGAGAGCCCAGGACGTGGTCTTCAAGTCGCTAGTACCGTTCTTTTGGCGCCTGATTGCTAGCGCTCTCATCTTGTTGCTGAGCTCGGCAACAAAAGAATTCAGATCGGCGCGCCCCAGTACAGTGATGTTTTTCTTAGGCTCGATTTCTGCACGGTGATTCTCTGATATCTCTTTTGTATTTGCGAAAAGGACCAGGACCTGGTGCAAAATGTCACATGCTAATTGAACCTCTTCGGGGCTCGCATCCGGTCTACCCAATCTCGGATCGTCGTATATATTGACAGCTTGGCCCCAACGTGTAAGACGGAGTCTGGTGCATTCGAGAGTGAGATAATCGGTCTGAAAATTCCGTTTGAAATGACGACCAAATTTGACATATTCAAAGCAGTCAACGCATGCAGTGAAGGCGGTAGCAATACTGATAGCGCCAGCGATAACTCCAATCGGCTCTACCATATTGAGAATGATATGGGGAATCACGGACCGGGAAGAAGACCGTATTGTATTGTTCAGATCAGAGAGGACACGCCTGGATGGTTCCTGTGACCTGCAGTTGCGGTTGATTTGGGGTTCATGTAAGAGTACGCAGCCCTGGAGGAATCTTGAAACTATATCTCTTCATAAGGCTTATATAGGCAAAGCTAATTAGTTATGGTGCGTTATCAACAATAATAGAGGGCCAATTATAATTTCCTATTAGACGCCAAGCCGGGTGATAGTGTATTGCTATTTATTCCTCTGAAACGTGCGATCGGCATAAAGCTAATGTTAGCCGCGTACCCCTGTTGATGCTGCAACCTGGCCGAACAGAATTAGAATGATCACCGTGCCGAGCGCATTTTGCTCCAAACAAAATTGCTAAGGCAACGAAACAGGCGGTCGTCTGAAAATGTACGGCTGAATTCTCTGAACTCCGAAAGTTGGACCTAGTTCCGATACATTGAGGACCGCGAACATAAGTGCCTCTACGTACCAGATGAATTCCGCGAGCCAAGAGTTATATATCTTTCCCAGCTACCATTCCCTTAGCGACAACATTGATAAGGAACAGCGCCAGTGACACGCCACGTTTGTTGAAGGAGCGACACATCCCAAGTTCACTCGATCGCCCCCGCTCAAGGGAAGCAAACGGCCAGATGGCGCGTAGCTACGATAACATACACATATATGGCAAGGCCCATCTCGGGGACTCGTACTATCTTGGTGAGCTTAACCGAGACCGGATCCGAGGCGCAATGCTAAGTGTAATATAGGACAAAGTGCTCGATTAGCCGACCTCGTGCCTTGCGCCGTGCACGCGCAATTTAATGCATCCGGGAAAGACCACGATCCACACTGCCTTCAAGGAACTCGAATTGACATCCTGGACTGTATCAGAAAGTGGATAAACGGAAAGGATGATAAACACATATTCTGGCTGAGCGGATTAGCTGGCACCGGGAAATCTACCATCGCGCGAACAATTGCTCGAGAAATTTATGAGAACCCAAAGGAATGCTGGATGGCAAGCTTCTTTTTCAATAGGGGGAGTTGGGATACTGGTCACGCCAGAAAATTTGTTGGTACGATTGCTACACAACTGGCCAACAAAAATATGCCATATCGAGAACTTCTCCAAAAGGCCGTTTCGGAGGACCAAGGCATCTTCGACCGGGTCATGATAGATCAGTGGAAAGAGGTCATAGTATCACCGTTGTCTCTCCTGAAGGACGAATCAAGCCAACCTCAACTTATCATCGTGATCGATGCTTTGAATGAGTGTGACAAGAGCGAAGATATTATTCAAATACTTCAGCTTTTAGTTGCATCCCGCGAGCTGGGCCAATTTAGACCCCGCATATTAATAACGAGCACACCGGAAATTTTTATTCAAGAGTCCATGTTGAAATTCACAGGCACCGCATATCGGTGTATCTCCCTCCAAGATGAGCCGGGTGATGTTGTCGACCATGACATTCTGCTTTTCATGGAAACTGAGCTCTCAAAGGTCAAATCGCTGAGACTGCATAAACAGCAAGTTTATCAGCTGGCAAAGAAAGCTGCAGGGCTGTTCATTTGGGCCAACATTGCCTGCCGCTTTATCTCTGGCGGGAAAGGTATTTTTAGGGAGAAAAGACTAACTGCTATCTTCGAAGAAAGAAGTCCCGGTAGTCAAACAGGGATGCACCCAGAAAAGCACCTCGACGAATTATATCTGACTGTTCTTCGCAAGGCCATTCAGAAGTATGCGGATGATGGTTGGCAGGAGTTGTGTTACCTGCTACGGCAAGTACTCGGGAGCATAGTTGTTTTGCTTGCTCCTCTCTCTCTGCATTCCCTTCTCGGCCTATTGAGCGATCTGGGAGATGTCGATATCATTCACGAGCATCTCGAAGATCTATGCTCTATCTTGGATATTTCAAAAGACAAAACACATCCACTGCGTCTGCATCATCCCTCATTTTGCGACTTTCTCCTGAACAAAGAGAGGTGTCAAGACGAAAACTTTTGGATAAACGAGCAGGACATGCACCGTGCAATGATGAAGCGCTGCGTTGATCTGATGTCTGAACTGCTTGAGAAACACATATGTGATGCAAAGCTCCCTGGAGTACACGTGAGCGGTATGGAAAAGGGTCAGAAAGAGCGATACCTGCCTCATGAGCTGCAATATTCTTGTCTATACTGGGTAGAGCATCTCCGGAGGAGCAATATCAAAGTTGAGGACAATGACGACATCAGCGACTTCTTGCAAGCCCACCTGCTACATTGGCTTGAAGCATTGAGCCTTATTGGAAGAGCACCAGAAAGTTTTCATATCATCAGGAACTTGCAGTCCCTGCTCAAGGTCGGTACCATCTCTCGTGGGGCACAAAAATGCACCTAGATATCGAGGCTAACTAGATCTAGACCGACAGAAGTGAGATTATAGCTACGCTCCTGACGGATGCTATATGTCTGTTCTCAGCAAAGCTTTCGACGATTCAATATATGCCTCTCCAGATATACACCTCAGTGCTTACTTTTGCACCACGGAATAGTATCATGCGACAGAAATTCGGGATTCCGCAGTGGTTGTCCTTTCCTCAAACTACAGAGATCCTGTGGAATTCGGGTTTAGAGACCCTTCAGAACCATTATCAAGATTTTAACTTGATCAATTTGATCACTATCCCCCACCTGCGGCTGATCGCATCTGCCTCATATGATACAATTTGGATCTGGTTTACAGAGACATGGGAATACATGCAGAAAACTGAGCTTGATTCATTTCGCCCACAACTGGGATTTAACCCGGAGGGCACGAAGCTTCCGACTGGCCGAGGAGCTATCACCATTGTGGCACGACCTATTTTGAAGCTGAAATGAAATCTGCACATGTTTCCAACGTGTTCATTTCTCAAACTCCCTCAAGAACCGATCAACACAATCGACATGGCTACGGTATCAGTCGAGATTCTTACTTGAATTCTTGACGTCGCTTCAACTATACGTTGGTATTCATATGATTGTGCCAGACGTCGTAGGTGATTTTGGAATGTCTGCATTGTTGCCTTACTTAGGTATCAAGGAACTGATAACCCCTCTGGCCGGCCCCGTCAGGAACTGACCCCAATTATCATTTCTACAATCAATGATGATATGCCACCTAGAGATATCGCAGTAGATTTGATCATCAGATGTTCATTAGAGGATTCGTTAGGTACCGCACGATTACTACTACGGTCACACAATCCCTACTCTTTCTTAGAGAGCCAGAGGGCTACTATCCTACGTCCTATACCTTCGGTCTTAAGTAAGGGTTCAGAAGATTCGGCGGGTTCGCGTAGAGAAAAGATCGTTTGTACAATATCAGTTCTAGTTCCGGTTAGTCCTATTCAGGCGTTACTGGGCTACCCTAGATAGGGAAGGTATTTGATCACTTATTAGCTGAAGATAGTTCCATGAGAACTGTTGGGGGCTAATGAATGAGACTCGGCTAGGAATTTTCCATGAGAGTCGTGGATGTGACGGGGGCGCGTAGCGCAGATGCACGTGCTCCAGGGCTGAGCCCAAGGAAGTAAGGCACCTGCAGCTTTTTACACGAGCTCAGGAGAATTTTTTCGTCTCTTGACCTTGAACTGATGACCTGCCGGAGTCAGCTTACCTCGACGTGGGAATCTCGTGATACTCGTGTTCGCTATCGATAAGCGTGCTTTTCCCCTTCCGCGCGTTGTAAACAAACCTTCTTCACCTCTTCTCGGCCACTATGCTGGACTGGATGAAAGGGAATGAGGGCGATGCTGCAGGTAGGTTTTATTTTTCACGCTCGATGCTCACTGACACTGACGTTCCTTCTCCCTTATCTAGACACCTCCAAGGTGCTGGAGCCGCCCGAGACTCCAGCTCCCGTGTTTGCGATACGCGCCTTCAAAAGCGCCCTGTTTGGCACACCTGGCGCAGAAGAGGAGGATAAGCACGTCCCACAAACAAAGCCGTCTGGTCATCAACGCAGCAAAAGCGACACGACCAATCCCATCCACGTCCAGAAGGAAGATCCGAAACTAGAACACGACGCGACCTTTAACCCTTCGGGCTCCCCGACCAAGAGCATCCTCGTCACACCTGGCACAATCGCCAACCGACGGAAGACTGTTTCCTTCGGCGAGGGTGTTGTTGACAATGAAGGGAAACGCGATGCTCGAATCACCAAAACGCCTCCGAATCCTGCGGGTAATATCACCACGCAATGGATGTCCGGGTCGGCCGATGGCAAGCCGCGAAGCAAACTCACTCAGACCCTGATCGATGCGCGTGACAATGCGTCGAAAAATGCCGAATCGTCGACCAATTCTACGCCAGACTCCGCTTCTGACGCGAAGCCTGTCACGCGATCCCTATCCAAAGATGAAGCAACCACTGAAGACATCACGCTCAACTTGGACGAGCCGCGTTCGGAGTCTGGGAAATATTGGAAGACGGAGTTCGACAATTATCGAGTGCGGACTAACCGGGAGATCAAGAAACTGATTCACTATCGGTCAGTCGCCAAGTCTTACGCTCGGAAGAAGGATTCGGAGTCTCTACGGCTGGCAGACAAATTGCGCGAAGAAGAAGAGAAGGTGGTGGAGATGGAACGCCAGGTTTCACGGCTTGCCTCTGCGATTGTCGGGGAGGGATCCCAGGCCGGAAAGGATGGATTAATACAAGATCTGACCAAGCAGACTACCTTGGCGCTTCAATACAAGCAGCAGGTCACTTCTCTGCGCAAGTCACTCGAACAGCAAGGTGTTGTCAAAGGTGATGCGGTCCAGGCCCTTGAGCCGACGAAGGAAGAGCAACCTTCAGCGAACTCGTCGGAGCTTCGCAAAGTTCAGCAGGAGCTGAAGCAAGCAAACGCCCAAATTGAGGAGATGAAGCGCCAGAACCCAGACCTCAGCACACTCCAGAGCCTCGCGCAAAGCTCAGAAAAGAAAGCGCAGGATCTCGAAAAGGAAAACAAGTCCCTCAAGCAAACCCTGGCACGCGTCAAACAAGAAATGTCACGATACGAAGGCCGGCGCAAAGAAAAGGAAACGAAACTCAAGCAGAGAGAGGCCAAATTGGAAGCACGAATCCAGGAGTACCGAGATCGTTTGAAGACGACTTCTCAAGAACACCGTGCGTCAGAAGAAGCTCTACGGGCAAACTTCGAGGAAGAGCGTCGCCGAATGCAAAACCAGATCGACCTTCTGAAAGTACGATCTGCCGGCACAGACCGTGGCCCGACTCTGCGTTCCCTGCAACGCCATTCCTTCAGCCCGCGCAAAGAGTACTCAGGTGTGCATGTGTATGACTTTGCAGGCAATGACCACCCAGAAATTGAAGAAGAGGCTACCGAGGACCTCGAAGCACCCCCAAGCCCAAGCCCTCGCTCCAAAGCACGACACACTCGCAATGTGACAACAGGAGCCCTCGACCTTAAACGGGCAGCTCGCGGCGTCGCCGCCGATGACGACGAGGTCACACATTACCTGAATCAGATCCTCCCCAAGCAACACAACGCTATCAACCAAGAACGGGACGGGATCCCACCCTCGTCGCCACCTGATATCGCGCCTCTCAAATCCCTCAACCGCGCCCACACAAAATACCAGTCCACTCGAGACGGCCAGCGCACATATCGTTCTTTATACTTGCGTGATCCGGACAATGCAGACACAGGACACGCGCACACTCAACGCCCAAGAGCCCACATCAAATCCACCTTGGACTCGATATCAGGGCTTCCCGCCTCGCGGGCCAACTACGCAGGATACACAATTTCAGCGGGCGAGCTTGGTACGCGACGTGGACTAGCGGATATGAGAGGTGAACTTCTCTCGCCGGAAAGGGTGGCTGCGGCTAAGTCGAGGCTTAAGCAGAAGCATGATAGTCGGAAGGGAACGGCGCTGGCTGGGAAGGAGAATTTCTGAAGAAATGGCTGATCTTTTCGTCGTTACTTGGCGCTCCATGGATTTGAGGGGGTTTGGTCTCGTTCTAAGCGTTTGCGCTGTCTAGATAATCAGAATACCGGTGTTATGCATGTGGAAAATCGCATTACTGGAGAACAACACTAGTTTCCATTCGACAATCGTGTTTTACAGAGCTTTCGCTATGGAAATTATTCATCGGTCGATCTGGGAAATATCTTGCAGAGTGAATGAATGAATGTATTTCCGACATTTCCCTCCATCCATGGATCTATTCCAGAATGGCCCACATAGAACTGGGTCTTTGATCTATGGTGTTTGATCTATAAACCCATTGGAACCGACAAAATCCGAGACGCAACCGGGCGTTAAATACTTGAAGCCTCCTTTAAAATTCATACCTTGTATCATCACCTCCAAGGCTATTTCAATCTTAAGCCTTACCATCCGAGAACGACACCACAGCCCATTTTCCGCTCCAGGCCCACTTGCGAGCCTCGTTGCCGCCTCCATCAGGAAGCTGGCGGAGTTTCTCATCCTCGCCGGCGGGAAGACCAACAACGACGTCAGCCTTGCAGGTACGGAAAGCCAGAACACGGATACCGGACTTGGGGCCCATTGGGCCGATGGCGGTTGTAAAGGGGGTGGTTGGGTCCCATTGGGCCTGTATGACAATTAGAAATTGAGCTATATTGATGGGGTATCTTATTGGAGGAGCTTACATCGTTGGTCAACTTGCGGTAGTTCAAATCACCCTTGAACAGCACAAGCTCGCTCTCCTTCAGATCCTCGAACAGCTCCGGCGCAACGTGAGGCATGCGCCAGTAGCAGCCCTGGGTAGTCCAGAACGAGTGGGGGCGCAAGATCAGCTTGCCATCCTGGTGGAATTCGCTCCACTGTTTGAAAAGGAACTGGACGTCGGCGACTTCCTTGTCCGAGAGCGGGGGGTGGGTCTTTCCAGACTCATCTGATGCAGTGTAGAATGCTTGGGGGTCGACCATCGAGTTGAGGAGATCGGAGAAATCCTTGGGTGTGACGTCGGACACAAACCACGGAAGGCGCTTGGGGTGGAGGACAATGCTGGTGGCCAGGCCGGAGGACAGAAGATATCCAGCGAGGATCAAATCGACGAACAGCTCGAAGCCGGAGTTGTCCAGGACGATATCGACGCGACGCTCGCCATCCTTCTTCTCGCGGCGGGCCTTTTGCATGGTCTCGAAAGCGGCACCGAGATCGTTGACGATAATGTTGCTTTGCGAGTCCTTGCGTGCTTGTGAGCCCTGTAGTTTCTGGATATCCTCGTAGGTGAGAGAGGTGAGAAGCGACAGATCAGTAGCATTGCCCCAGAGGCAAATTTCACACATCTCGGAGAAGAGAAGACGTTCGGCCTGCTCAACTTCCTCTGCCGATTTGCCCTCTGATTGCTTGCCAGACGCTGCGTCTTGCGCCAGCTCGCGGTACCGCGCAGCGAGCTCCAGCACGGCTGGGCGCGAAGACTTGAAAGTGGATAATTTCTGGCGACCAAACACATCATATCCCTTCCAGTGTTTCGAGAGCGCGAAGAAGGTTTCCATGCGGCGGTCTATAGATCATCGTAAAGTCAGCTCTGGTGGTCATGTGCATAGTTAATTTCGTGGTGACGGGCATACAGAGGTAGCACTCGGCGTAAAGCCAGGCAACATTGTGCCAGGATGGATTGCCACGCTGTTCAAGTTCCTTGTTGTACGACGCAATATCCGACTCGCCATCGTCATCGAGGGGACTGTTAAGGAGTTCAGATTAAAATCTTTTCTGGTAAAGGATATAATGTGAAAGGAAGGCGGCTTGTCTTTCCCAAGGTCGAGAGCCGAACAGCTTCTTCGTCGCTCGGGAGGCATGGTGACTTACGTCAGTTGTCGGTCGTGTTGAAGCTCATACTTCAATGTGGTGAACTTCGCGATGATGCTCTTGCCTTCCTTTGCCTTGTCATCATCCGTCACATCTCCCACAGTCCGGTGCAGATCATCAATGGCACCAGTCTATCCAAGTCAGCGATTAAGTTGCGTCATATCTCATATCCAAAAGCACCTACGACGATGACGGGCCATCGTTTATGGGCCGAGACGGAGGCGAAGCTCGACGCGTCCGAGGTGAAGAACTGGGCTGACGGGAATCAGTACTCAGCGAGCGACAGATACAACTAGTGACATACGGGTCTTCGGGTCGAATTCCATCTTGTGTTTCTGACGTTGGTGGAAGTTGGGAAAAACCAGCAGAAAACAGGAGGGGAAGCGCGGGGCAGAAGGCGGTGAGCGCGGAGCTACTATGGAATTCGGATGCTCATAAATACAGTAGTAGATTCTCTCTAAATCTTTTGAAATCAACGCCCGCTACATGTCTTTAACTCATCACATCATCGAGAGAACCGAGTTCTGCGCATATGCCTGGGATGATTGTTAACTTGAGTCATGCTTAGTTTGGAGAGATATCACTCACCATCGGCTTGATATCGGGGTGCGGGACAGCGTCAAACACCTCGTACTCGAGCTTCAGCTCGGGTCCAAGGTTGATATAGGCACCCTTGTTCTCAGTTGAGTCACAGTACTTGGGCGCGGAGAAGACGGTGATACAACGGCCATCGTGTTCGACCTCATATCCTTCCATGCGCACCTCGTGGGATCGGATAATAGCCTCCAGACCGTTGTTCTCGCAGAATCTCTTAGTGATGTCCGGTCCGAATTGCAAGCCGACGCCACGCTTGCTGGGTCCTCGGCCATTCTGGGGTTGCGGGTCGGTCCAGAGCATCTCCATCATCAGACCTTGCTGACCCGGTTGCCGCTGGCTGTGGCGGTTGAGTTTCCGGATATCGTCCAATGTGATCTTATCGTCGGAGAAGAGACCACCGTGCAGGACGAGGTACTTCTCACCAATCAAGGTAGCCAGGGGTAGGGCGGAGAAGGACTCGGAGAAGACCTTGAAGACACGCTCATTATACTTGGCCTTGCATTCACCCTCAAATCCGTAGACCTTGTTCATATCGTCGGTCTCGTGGTTACCACGGTTGAGGAACAGACCGTTGGGCCGGAGCCACTTGTATGCATATAGAAGAAGGGCAATTTCACAAGACCACGAGCCACGATCCACGAAGTCACCGTTAAAGAGGTAGGCGTGGGTGTCGGAGGGGCTGCCGTTACGACGGAAAATCTCCAGCAGATCGAAGAATTGGCCTGTTCTCGTTAATCTCTTAAACTTTTTCCGTCATCCAAGATCAAACATACCGTGCGTGTCACCACAGACCGTCAACTTCTTGCCAGACTCCACGCCAACCTCCACCATGGTTGGCTCATTGTAGACCAAATCCTTGACGGCCTTGATAATCTGGAAGACATACTTGCGGTGAATCTTCTTGCCGTTCTTAAAGCGTTCAATCATGTCGTCGATAAACTCCTGCGACATCTCGGTCTCCAGACGCACACCGTCATAATCATCCTCAACCTTCATAGAATCGATATCGAGACCCTCGAAGGCCGACGGCGGATCCGAAACCTCGATAGCTTTCTCAAATTCTATCCGGCGCACAAGCTTCTCACATTCGGCCAATTTTACCCGCGCATTTTGGTTGCCGGGTTCGCGCTTGACAACGGCTTTAAAATCCCTCAGGGCCGCCTTGGGATCGAGGATGGCGGCGTTTGCCTGGGCACGTCTCCAGTATGCCTAGAATAAGTCGAAAGTCAGCACAGACCCTCTGCCTGCATGCGCCGTCTTACCGCACTTCCTTGTCCGCGGGTGTATTTCACAATAGTGACTAACCTTGACGTAGTTCGGGTCCAATTCCAACGCCTTGGTGGCGTCAGCGACGGCGTACCCAAAAGCCTCGAGTTTGATTTGGGCCTGAGAAAAGAGAAAGTAAGCATTAGCAAAACTGATACAGTGTAGATTTGTGGCCATGTCGGACGCCATGTCAGACGTACCTGGGCCCGGTTACAAAAGAACGACGGTTCTTGGTCGTATTTCTCAATCGCCTGGTTATAGAAGTCTACAGCGGTAGGCCAATCATGGTTCGCAAAGGCCTTGTTGCCCTGCAGTTTGAGGGCGTTGGCCGCCTCCTTGTCGGAAGCCATGGGGCGATACGGGCGGAGGGGCACGAGACAGCGACGATCGGAGGGTTTTGAGGGTGCGAGATGATGACAGTCGAGGAGAATCTACTGAGCGGGGGCAGACAACGACGTTGCCAATGGTCCGATGGGAAACGGGCGTGGAAGTGACGAGATATTGGAGAGTGAAAAGAAACCAGGGCCGAAACAAGGCCGTTCCTGGAGATATTCTTTTTTCTCCGATCGCAACGGGGCTTGGCAACCTTCCAGAACCCTCGACGGCTGCCCGCCTCCTCTTCTTCCACCACCTCACTCCACAATGTCCTTCTACGCCCCTCCAAACCAGCAGCGCACTTTGCGCGCCTGCATGGTCTGCTCCGTGGTCCAGCTTCATAATGTGAGAACTCCTTTTCCTCGCTGATACTGGCATCGCTAGATCGGCATTGATCGCTGACCGCTGACCTGCTCTCTGCTCCAGAAATTCATGCGTGACGGCTGTCCGAACTGCGAAAACATCCTCCAGCTCCGTGGGAATAACGATGCTATTCAAGAATGCACCTCGCAGGTCTTCGAGGGCTTGATCGCCGTCCGTGACCCGGCCGCCAGCTGGGTTGCGCGGTGGCAGCGGTTGGACAACTACGTTGCTGGGACATATGCTGCCAAGGTGACGGGAACAGTAAGTTTCAGTCTGGTCTTTTCTACTAGAGATTAGGCTGACGTTTTATTTTCACTACAGCTCCCGGAATACATCATCAGTAGTTTGGAGGACTCTGGTGTCAAATACGTCCCGTAAGTGCTACCTGTCATACTAGCTGGGCTGCTTATCGGTTCCCTTTATTCCGATGCTAATGGGTTCTTTCGATAGGCGAGACGGCAGTACCGGCGAGGAGGAGTCATAAGGCGATTACTCTCGATTCCCACCCGATTCCCCCACCTCACCCACCCTTCTACAACCACCATTGTTCATACGGTCTTGGCGGATACCCTTGCAACATCATACGGCCAAACTGGAGCATCTAAGAAGGGATGATACAATACTTTGTTGTTCTTTTAGGAGTTATAGGCCGGAAGCATGGCGCTACTTTTCATTCTCGAGCATTCGGCTACGGGTCCAATATAGCAGAGGTTTAGACTGCTACTGCGGAGTTCAAAATACAAAAGATGTGGACTTTGATCACAATGTGTGAAATCATTCAATTGCAGTGACATGGAAGTATATATGAATGTACATGGCCTATTTTTGGTGGCATCACTCGTGGCAAGTATATAGGTAAAAGAAATCCCGAAAAGAGGGTAAAAACATGGAATCCGCTTATTAAATCAAATAGCAAAAGGCCAGACAAATCGTTGATTCTGGATTTAGAGGAGCTTGATGATCTTCTCAATGCTCTCCAGAAGGATATCAGCGTGGTGCTTCTGGAAGACAAGCATGGGGCGCAGGCGGACGGCAGCAGCGCCGCTGCCACCGATGTTGACGCCGACGCTCTTGGCCTTGGCGAGGAACTGGTCGCGGTGGGGGGTGTCCCAGGCAATGAAGGTACCCTGGCCCTTACCACGCAGGTTCTGGAAGTGGTCGGGGTACTTCTGAGCCAGGCGCTCGAGGCCGCTGTACAGGTATTCACCGGTGATGCGAGTGTGCTCAACGAGACCCAGGCGCTCGACCTCCTCGATAATGCCACGGTAGATCAGAGCGCGGGCAGGGTCACCCATCCAGGTGTTGAACTGGCGGTAGGGCTTGTTGGGGCGCAGGGCGGGGTTGCCGAAGTAGTAACCGGCAGTCTGGGCCTTCTTGGAGAAGGTGACCATGTCAGGGGGGGTCTGGAGGTTCCAGTGGTCGTGGGCCCAGAACTTGCCGGTGGCACCGATACCGGTCTGCACCTCATCAACGATGAAGAGGACGTTGGTGCGCTTGGTGATCTCGCGCAGGCCCTGGAAGAAGGCGGGCGAGGCGTGGTTGTCACCGCCCTCGGACTGGATGGGCTCAACCATGACGGCCGCGACGGGGTTGTGGAACTCCTTGATGAGGCGCTCAACCTCCTCGAGACAGCGCTTCTCCTCAGCGGCGTTCTCCTGGACGTGGTCCTCCAGAGGGTACTTCAGGGAAGGGAAGCTGGCCTGGGGCCAATCAAAGGCAGGGATATCAATCTTGTGAATGGCCTTGCTGCGGGTGGTGGACAGAGAGCCGAAGAGACGGCCGTGGAAGGCAGACTTGAAGGAGAGGATAGAGAGCTGGGGAGAGCCGGGACCCTCGTTGTTCATGGTGGACTGCAGCTCCTCCTCGGTGAACTCAACCTCGGGACCACCACGCTGGAGCTGGCGGTAATACATGAAGGCGGCCTTGTAGGCAGTCTCGTTGGCATCAGAGCCAGCCATGGCGGTGAAGACCTGGTTCATGCCCTTGGGGGCAGCCTTGAGGACACCGGTCCGGAGAATGTTGGCCCAGTCAGCGGAAGGGAAGTTGCCCAGAGCCGGACGGTTGATTAGGGCATTGATCATCTCAGGAGACTGGGTGGCCTCCTTCAGGTGGGGGTTGTTGTACCCGACGGGGATGGAAGCAATCTGTGCATACACATCCAGCAGCTTGTTGCCATCGAGGTCGGCAATGTAGTTACCGACGGACTGGGAGTAGTCGGCGAGCATGTTCAAGCTGCGCACATCGAACACCTCATTGAGGTCATCGGCAGCCGCCTTGCTCTTGGGGCCGGGGATAGCCGTCTGAACGGAGGGAGCGGAAGGCTCATTGGGGAAGAAGGGCTTCTCGGCCGCACGCAGGCGGGTGGTGGTCGAGAGAGCACGAACAGCCGGGACACGAGCCGCAGCACGCAGCTTGGTGCTGCTGCGAAGGACGGAGGCCATTGTATGAACTTAGGATAACGTCAAGAGAAAAGTGAGGACAGTTGGAGTAGATGCGGGGAATGAACAGCGATGCCAAAAGAGCTATTCAATGCAACTATCCCAAGGTTCAGTTCAATGGAAATGACACGAGGGAGAAGAGTGAGAAGAAAGAGAAGAGTACCGCGGGGCAGGCGATTTATATCGGTGTCGTAACTTGTTATCTGCCATCGCGGTGAGCTCCCAGCTCTCGTCTCCCCGCGTTGATGCCATTGGATGTCGGCAGCGTGGACCAATAGAATTGCAGGGCTGCGAGCGAAAACGCCGAAGTAAAGGCAAACGGACGACGAATTGAGAAAGTCTACGCAGGTGGATTGCCATGCTACAATTCGATGTGGTAACGGCTGCACCCTACTCCGTCGGGCTCTCGCCGGGTTGCCCGGTTTAAATTGAAATGACTCACGTGGCGTGCAATGATCCCGACCCTGTGTGACTTCCCCAGCGTCGATCCCGATGGCTTATCGCCGCCGATCCGGATGTCTTGGCGCCTTTCTTATCGGCAATCACTGGCTTTTTTTTGCCAGCCTTTGAAGACTAGTAATCGATTAACTCTTCGGTCTCTTTGGTGGTGCTCTGGTTTCGTCTTGCCTGATCTTTGGCCTTCGGTTATTTCGATATACTAATTAAAACATGAAATTAGATGAACTTGCGCGCCCAAGTAGACTTGTTCCCAAATATATACTTCACGTCCGAACAGGGCGAAGCGATTTTACTTGCATTCAAAATGGGTTCATACATAAAACCAGAGCTTTAAATACCCAGCAAATGGTACAACATGCAACTGACACCCAGTAATTGTTATAACATGACTACCCAGGCACCCGAGCAGGGCCGTACCCACCCTAGCGAATATCGGGAAAAGTGAGGGCTAGTCGAAGACGGAACAGAAATATAAGACTAGTCTTCGTGTATCATACCTAGGCATGATACATACCCGAAGCATAAAAGCAGTTTCTAGAGTCAGGAACCCGATTATATCAAGGGCAGATGGTCTCAAGGCAAATCAATCCGTCGGGATGGCATTCCTAATAGGAGCACTACGGATCCACAAAAAAAACCCTATCGCTTGATATTGCGTCCCGCGAAATCGTCTTTCATCCAATTGGGCTTGTGGTTTAGTGGTATAATACTCCCTTAGCATGGGAGTGGTCCGGGGTTCGATTCCCCGCGAGTCCATTTTTTGCTCACTTGAACTATTCCCCTGCAGAGTGTAGACATAGGAATGACTTTTTGTGAGAGGCGGGATGAAAATTTTTTTTAATTTGTTTGCTTTGTTTGCTGCGCTACTAACGCTACTTAGAGCCAAATTATTTACAAAATCCTCAACAAGGTTCCATAACTCAGTTGGTTAGAGTGTGGTGCTAATAACGCCAAAGTCGAGGGTTCGACCCCCTCTGGAACCACGTTCTTTTTGAATTTCTTTTTTTTTTGGCATTGTCTTTTTCTTATTCCCTAGCTAGCACTTTGATTTCTTCTTATGGTGCAATCAACGTCAATTACTGAAAGGCAGCCATCGCTATACACCTGCAGCCCAAAGTACTTAATGACTCCTTAGATGGACAAGGTCACCGGCAATTCCAAATTGATCTCAGCTGAAGCAAAGTTCACTTAAAATCGCGCTAGAGCGATGTTCGCCGATCTTCACCACAAGATTACTGTAGTGGAAAGGCAAGATCGGGCCCAGATTCGATCTATCGAATCCTTTGGGAGGCTGAATCGCACTATAACAAAACCCCCAAAGTATCTCGGGCTGCCGCCGCAGATATTGGCAATTGGCCATTACAGTGGCTACTACAGTCAATTCAGTAGAAATTTCGAGGAAAATTTCAAAGTATCACATTGCTGTAGGTATCATACTCGTTAAGCCGTAAGAATGGCACTTTACCAACCCCAAACCGAAAACCAAAAAAGAAAGGGGATTACATCAGTGCTAACTTTTATACAAATATACTTCAAAGAACAAGAGCCACCTGGGCATCAGCGAGGGTGTCCATTCCCGAGAGGCCATTCGCTCTCGCGCGGTGTAGAAGCAGAAGACTTGGAACTCGCCGCAGAAGTGATGATCACGCCGTTATGCTTCAAGTCGATGGCACTCTCGGGAGAGACGGCGCGAAGGTTGTCGTGCGAGATATTGTAGGTATTGCCCATGTCGTTGTGGTGGGCGAGCCTGGACTCGGTCCAGGTTTCCATCTCAACAGTCCGCATGATCTCGAACCGGTCGCTTTCGTTGTCGCGTTGTCGGGAGTCGTTGGTAATGGGGTGATGGGAGTTCCGTGAGCGGCCGATTGATGACCAGAGCTTCTGGGAGCGACTTCGCTGGTTATAGTTGTAGCTGATGTTGCGTGTGGATTGGAGCAGGTGCGGCAGGAAAGCTGCGATCAGTGGGCGGAGGGCTGGTGCTGAAGAGCAGATCTGGGTTTTCTTGTTAGTCTCGTTGTTCGACTGGGTATTGATTCGGTCACATACCAAGCCCAGGCAAATCTCCACTGCAGCGGCGACCAGGACTGGCCATCCAACCCATGTAACGTCGTAGCTGGCAACCATACTCTTCCACACGAAAACGGTGCGCACAGAGCCTGCTACGTTGACAATGATACCCAAACCAAAGATGGAGATAACAGCGAGACGCTGGCGGGTAGGAAGCTTCAGACTCCAGATCAGAGGCATCGGGATTGCAGTGGCGATGAAATCGGTGAAGATGTTGATCACACTGGCCGAGAAGACAATGGCTGGGTCGTTCAAGCACTTGTAGTGGTACGTGGGCTCAATTTCCCAATAGGCTTTAATGGGTCTGCGCAAGTTATTAGTTCTTGGTTCAATATCAGTCATCATGATTCCACTCACGAGCATTGGAAGATACTGATCAGGGTGAACGTAATGCAAGAAAGTGCAACGAAGATCATCGAGACAATGAAGGCCCAGTTATACACCTTAAAGTTGCCCTTTCCGGCACCGAGAAGTCGTCGACAGAACCACAGCAAGGAGATCTTGGTAGTACTGGACGACATGGAGAACAAAATTTGGAAACTGAGATTGAGTTTCTGCACGGTGGGCAGCCAAGGGATCGGAATGTCCCAAATGTGTCGATTCCAGCCAAAATTCTCCGTAGCGAGCGAGGTAACGACCACCATTCCGATGGCAAAGGCGAGACCGATCACGATGAGTAAATCGTCCACACCGGTGCTGCATGTAATTCGAAGTCGAGTATATAGACGGAGCATCACCACCACAAACGCCAGTGAAATGCAGACCACGTTCACCACCAGAGCGCCATGGCCGCGAGTCGGAGGGTCAATGTAGTTTGGCGTTGGCCATTGGGCCATAACGGCGAGCGGGGGAAGTTGCATTATGGGCGAGGAATGGGTATGTGTATCCTATCGCTGCAATTAATCGGACAGATGAAGCGTAGGATATCGGAGTGTCGCGTGCGATGGACTATTGAGGCGAAAAGGCAACGAGAATCGCCATATCCGTATTTAACCGGCGTTATACTATTAAGGAATGAAAGGGCGAGTCACAATTAAATGCCCATATTAGGTTGAATAGAAAAAGAAAGTAAGAGAGAAGAAGAGGTGACTGGCAAAGCACCGCGCTGGAGATCTGGGGATCAGGACAGATATAATCAGCAGTAGAGCTTGACGGGGCAAAGGCTAGGGTGCCGCAGAGTAGGAAATATATTGAATTTCGCGCATACTGAAACGCTGATTCGAGAACGGATTTTCAATTGTA
Source organism: Penicillium cinerascens (assembly GCF_028974065.1). Classification (NCBI taxonomy): domain Eukaryota; kingdom Fungi; phylum Ascomycota; class Eurotiomycetes; order Eurotiales; family Aspergillaceae; genus Penicillium; species Penicillium cinerascens. The sequence continues at coordinate 4,125,550 of NW_026695298.1, read as the reverse complement.
ATCGAGACCCGACGACTCAGGACAGTCGATCGGACGCCCGCATACTAAGTCCCGGCTGTTCCATAGACCCATGCGCGATGAGCCTTGGTCCACCATCGGTCAAAATCCACTTCAGATTGGCACCAGTGCCCAAAAGGGATGCAAGACCGAGAGCCGGTCGGGGGGGAGGGGGCGGACGGACGGCGATAGGCAGACCAGAGCCCCATAGTTCTCTAATGCGATCCAACCGTAGCGAGACCGATCTGATGCGCAGGGCCCGAGAGGCTTATGCCCTGTGAAAGAGAGGTCCGGGCCCCCGGCTCGCCTTCAGGGACGGAATGTCCACAGCCTACCATTCGTATCAATGTCTTAGTGCTTCGACAATCCCTGCATCTGCATCGGCGGGCCCCTGGTCGGAAATTTCCAATCCGCAACCCGGCAGCGGCGACTGCCGAGGCACGCCACTCAAGGGACACTTCAGGCTTCGCTTATTGTTTGAAGGCGAAGTTGGGAACAGGAATCCACTTTATACGGTTTGAATTACCCCTCTTGCGGTTGTCCCATACTCGAATCACCTTGTGTTTCTGATTCAGGGCCAGGAACATTTGAAGTTGCCGCTTGTGACGAAGCTTCGTATCACGCTAATCCACTGCAACCTTTCAAGATTTTCATCCGCCGCTTCAAACCAGCGGAGAGACAACATCAAACATCACGTCCCATACGGACCCCTTGGGATTCCCATTCAAGTCGATATTTGGCCTCATAAGCCTTTGTGTAACGCTATCAATCAGTAGACCCTCTTTTCTTGCCGCGACAGTTGAAACAAGCGGGATCCATTCGACCGATCTTTGGTTGACATCACCCGCCCTCTCCAACTGATGCCTCCAACTGATGCCTCCAACTTGCTGCCAGAAACGCCGTGCCAAGACACATCCATACAAGCAGCAGCGATCCACCGGTTCTCGGCCGGTGACAAGCTTCCTGCCTTCCAAATGGCTTCGGGATCGACTGGTCTCTCGATATTCCGGGCCAAAAGCACTGACCGACTCTCATGATAGTTTAGGGCGACAGTTGATCCGCGCTCCTCCGCCGCGACCAGCTGCATTCGTCACCCAGCGGGACGCTAGAATCTATCGAATCGGTTTACAATCGAGTCGGTCGAAGATCAACGCGGGATTTGATGCTGCTTGATTTAAGACTCAAAACTAAGGCTGGATGATCTGCACGCGCTTTGACATTATGCAAGATTCCGCTGATAGATCTCAAAAAGATCAAAGGTTCTGGGATGTGAATGTCCGACTTGATTTGGGTCCCGGTCTCGACCCCGGACGCCCCCGCCAGTATCGGCCAAGTGGCGGATGATCACCCCATTGTCTGAGTTCTTCCGCTTCATTACATACATATTAACGCAGATCATTACAACTTAGTTTTTGACTTTCGACGGGATCGACTTATCAGAAACATCTATTGAATAAGACTTGCGGATAAGACATCTTGGGGAGACCCAAAATTGAGAACCGGTGCACCGGAGGGTTTGATACGGCTTTTCCGTGGGTTCCCGGTACCTGGCATGTGACGGGGACCCAAACTGACATTCTCCGCTACGAGCCGAAGTCTATTTGGTTGATCTGTTCGCGAATTGAGACATACTTACGTTCGTGGCGGGCTAACGGAATATTATTCAATCCCGCCTTCGCTTAGACATCACGAGTGCCCAAACCACGCACGGGGTAGCTTTCAACCTGCCAAGGCCGAGCATGAGGCGAAAGTGGAGGAGTCGAAAAAGGCTGAGCGGCAACTTCTGATATTTTGGGGTTTGCCGATTTCAACGCAAAGCTGCTCAAACAGCTCATATTGAATTTTCCAGCAGGACTTTGACATGACAATGGCATTGTCTTGTTTCTTACCCATTCTCTAGCCGCTGCGGGAAGGGATCTAGACCCACGGCACGGTAATTCCAGCCCACGTCGCACTGCAGCTTCACCTACGGTACCGCGGCTAACTGTGGGGATCTGTCTATATTACCCACCGGTCGACTCGAGAGTTAATACCGGCGGCAGGCCAACAGACCCCGCGATCAGATGTCGAATTCTTTAATCAGGGTGCTTCTCTGGAACCGATCGTTCCCTCACCAAGGACCCTCGAAAGAGTAAATCGAAGTGGATGTAATAAGTTGGCGGACATAAAATCCTATGTCGAGCGGCTGAACAGCTGAACGGGGTTTTTGAAGTGGGAAAGAAATAAGGCTGTCAAAAACACACAGCCAGGATATGAGTCAACATGGCCTAGATGACTTGAATGTTGTTTTAGAGGGACAACCCCTTTTGCAATGGTTGAACCTTTCCTTCAGCCTCATCGAGTGTGTTAATATCCAGCGAAAATCTAATATGTCCTTTCGTGTTGCATTACCAGCTCCTCAAAGTCTACGTATTTCGGGAGAAGCATATAAAATAATCTCCCGTATGATCGCTCTGATGATAAATTTTGATTCTCTCTCTTGTTATTGTTTATCCTGTATCCGGACAGCTTTGAGGAGCCGACAATTATCGCTTCGTCCAGCCAGGAAATCAGCTTGTTCACATTTCTCGCTCTCTTGATCTTCGCATGGTCGTCTCTCCCCCGTCTCTGCTTTTTTCGAATCTCGATATCCTGTGATCTCCTTTGCATCTCTGGAATTGACGAGCACTGCATCTAAGCCGTACTTCGCTATCGTTGACCCCGCCAGGTCTGGCGTAGAGCCTCAACAGCCACCGGTCATATCGATGACTTCCACTTCAGAATCGCCCCGTGATGAAGGGTCGGCGGGCAAGATCCAAGGAGGGCCTTGCACTCCGTTGGCATCTTCAATTTCCAGTTCCTCTGAAATTTCAAGTTCAACCTCATCGATGTGCTCTTTGTCAGACCAGAGAGAGGCGTAGCCCTTGGGGCTTCCGGCACCGATGTCGCTGTACATCTTCTGGACCATATCTGGGTGCTTCCGATTGATCGCTATGATTGCCAGAGCATTGCGCAGTCCAGGATTATCGTCCTTGGTGCCATGGATATTACGGAAGTGTTGGATAAGTAAGTGCACATTCTCGGCGGTGAAATTGATTGGACGCTTCTCTTTCAAGGTGCGGTTGTAGATCCGCTCCGCACGGGAGGCGAGGCATATTGGAGACATCTCCACCTCGGTGGTGACCTGGCTCAAGAAGTAGAAGTAGGGGGTGAGGTCAAGGTGGGTGTCACGAGTTCAGGTACGAGGGCCTGAACCTGAACGAATGAGATGGATTGCAGTAGCAGGATGAGCGAATGAGAATATGCAACATGGAAAAGGAAAGACGAGAGAGGAAGAGAGAGTGAGAGAGAAGGTTCTTTGCTTGTCGGTGCCCGAGAGAGCAGGCGCACCGGCATCTTCCATCAACCACAGCAGGGTGAAGTGGGAAAGTTTCGATTCTGCTACAGTGACAGCACGTGGTCGATTATTCTCACTACTGAAACCAACTTGAAGTGATGAGAAGAAGCTTGCGGTATATTGATAGACGGTTGTCCACTCCGCCGTAGGATGAATTTGTCCCACATCTTCGTGGCCTGTGCCAGTCTCTGTTTATTTTACGGACCGTTTAAACATTGCCCTCAAGTTCGTGCAAGTTTGTTTAATGGTCCAAAATGACGGGTGGCTATTTCCTGTTGGTCGGGGCTGATAGGGAAATGGACATTCAAGAGTGAGCAGAGCTTTCTTGGTGATAATGATCTGGCCCATCTTATATTGAGTGACATACCGCAACAGTGACGATTGATATGGCCTTTTGTACGGACACCAGACTCAAGACCATTTGAAACTTTTGATCGAGATAGAATTTAGGAAAGTCCACAAAAGATCATGCCGTACGCTATGCTACTCTGTGCAACGAATAAACTTGCGGGGCCAAGACACGGACGATGAACCGGTTGCTTCGTTAGAACCAAACCTATTGCACCTTCAACCGTCGCAGGGCACCTGGAAAGGGAGCTCGCCCTACTTCCTCTGTCGACCAAGACCCCGAGTTAGCGACGCCAGAAATCCAAAAAATACCCCGAAACAGATCTTGGTCAAGGGATTGTTGCACGGGATGGACAAGATAATCCTCACAGTAGTGTATATTGGCTCTCAATAGGTGCTGTTGTTCAAAACCATGATAGAAGATACTTACCTCTTTAAATCTAGGCTTCATGCTAGCGATATTTTTACCAATGCTATTTTGAGTACCTCGTGATTAAAATTCTAGGCCCAGTCCTCAAAAGTCAGGGACAATGACGTATAAGGAGATGCCGATCTTGAACGAAAAGGGGCGTACGGCGCGTTTGTGGCGGAGATATTTCGACGTTGTATTCGGAGCCTACGGAGTATAACGCCTGCGATGCATATGGCAACCTGAAAGCCAGCCAATTGAACAAATGAGAAAAGCTTTGTAAAGTGGCGCCACAAAAATGGCACATCGAATTGGGTTTGACACCCTGAAAGAGAGCTAAAATTAAATCTTGGGACCGCGGCGCGGCGCGAAGCTCCACTTAGTACGACTCCACGTCAAGTCTAGATCGCTATGAAACAAGCCCCTATGCGCCTTCGTGTTGTTCTGTTTCAGACTTCGTTCTCACCTAATTCTCCTTTCTCCCCCACGTTTCATTTTTTTTCTTCTATATTCTTTCGCTCCATCTTTTTTTTTTTTTTTTTTTTTTTAAGTTTGATCTGGATACCCGCATTCATTCCACTCTCGTTGCAAACCAAACCGACCGTTCCTTGCCAAGCGTTCTCTTTTCCACAGCTTGTTTTCTTTTTCTGATATTCACCATGACCGATGGACATAGTGACAATCCAGCCAACGCTATTCCTGCTGTTTCCAGCGACAGCAGCGCTGCCCCGGTCCCCGCCGACGTGCGGCCCTCCGCAAACCACCATGCCGACCCTCCCGCCCATGAATTGAAGGAGCAGGACTCCATCGGGCGGCTTATGCCGCGGCCGACCTACATGGAACATCTGGCTGACTCTCGCGACGCAATGTTCCATCTCAACCGCCGCGACTCAAGTGAATTGGAGCGGTACTTTGTAAGTTGTGGACATGGGGGAAGCGACGGATATAAGATGGAAGCCTTGTTGACTGATCGATATAGCACGGTCCCCGTGATATGGACAAGCACTCGAAATGGCCTATCTTCATGCGTATGCATGGTAGTGTCATGCCAAAAATGATCTTGCCGCTCCTTTGTGTGGCTGCTTGGTCAACATTAATTACTTGCCTTTCTCATTACTTTCATGCCCGTAAGTTCTTTCTAGAGCGCCTATGCGTCGGATCCACTGACTCGGATATAAGTTGGTATCAACAATATCTTGCTCACCGTGCTGGGTTTCGTGGTGGGTTTGGCGTTGTCATTCCGTTCTTCGACCGCATATGAAAGGTATTGTTCTCGACGGGGGTGAATTGAATCAAGACTCTGACTAACTCGTCCAAGATGGGCCGATGGACGCAAGTACTGGGCTCAGCTAATTCAGACCTCTCGCAACTTGGCCCGCACGATCTGGGTCAACACCGGCGAACGTGAGGGAGAAGAGGGCAAGGTTGATCTTCTGCGAAAGCTGTATGTGGGACCGAACTTGAACTCCCTGTATTCGAACCAAGATTGACAATTTTTGAAGCACCGCTATGAACCTCATCTTGGCATTCGCCGTCGCCCTGAAGCACAAGCTGCGCTTCGAGCCCGATATCGCATACGAAGACTTGGCCGGCCTCGTTGGCCACATGGACACATTCGCCCGCGACGCCCACGACCATGAGAGACTCCACCCAAAGACCAAGTCCTTCTGGAAATCTACTGGAGAGTACCTCGGTGTCTCTTTCGCCGAGTCCAACCCCCGAAAGATGGTCAAGCGCTCCAAGAAGCCCCTGGGACATCTTCCCCTGGAGATTCTGAACCACCTGTCAGCCTACATTGATTCGTGCGTCAAAAACGGCACCCTGACCTCGGGTCTGCACCAGAGCCAAGCTAGTGAGTCACCTGTCGACGACGCCCCTTCGTAACAATATGCTCACTGTATCGTGAAGTCACCATGATGTCGACCTTAAACGAGGTCCTGACTGGCACCGAGCGAGTGCTGGACACTCCTCTGCCTACGGCGTACACCATTGCCATTGCCCAGATCGCCTGGATCTACGTCATTGTTCTTCCCTTTCAGCTGCATCCAGTCCTTAATTGGGTCACCATCCCTGCTTCTATCGGTAAGATGCCACTCCCTTCTTGGAACAAACACTACTGACCTCTGCTATCTAGTGGCGGCATACATCATCTTGGGCCTGGCCACAATTGGCAGCGAGATCGAGAACCCCTTCGGCCAAGATGTCAATGACCTTCCGCTGGACACCTACTGCCGCCAGATTGCCCTGGAACTCGATATCATGACATCCACCCCGGCCCCGAAGGTAGATGATTTCATGAGTCGCCCGGATAACCTGGTTCTGTTCCCGCTGAGCCAGAGCGGCTACCCTGAGTGGAAGTCTCGGAGCGTCGAGGATATTCGTGCTGCTCTGAAGGCAAAGATAGTTGCGAACCCGGCCCCTGCCCCATCGGATGCCTCTACCGTCGTGGAGAACGTGTCTTTCAAGGCGTCCAAGGACTCCGTTTGATTTCGAATGGAGAAAATAAAGAGCGAAGTCTAGCAAAAGACAGACTTCGACCGCACTTAGATGGGAAGGGCATTGTCAGCATTTGATTCAAGCAGAAGCAGATTGATTTTGAACTAGCTTCGACAGCGTGCGAGTTACGGCGTTTCATCAGGGCATTATTGCTTCAAAAAGAAGACCAGAGTTGTGATATTGTCATTTAGAGTGATCGTTTTTCAATTTGAGCTTTATCGTGCATAAGTAATTTGATTCCTCATGCTATAATTCTGTCCGCGGCGTGTCGGGGTTGACTAGCGTAACCGTGATAACAGAACAACCCAGGACTTGAAGAATCTGACAGAGCGACATGGACCAAATGGGGCATCTGAAATGTATCGGGTAGGTAGGCTTTGGTCCTGCGTGCCATGAGTCTGCCATGGCCATCGAGTTATATTTTCTGACCCTGGGTGGATCGGATAAGCTCTGCATGTGCCCGAGCGAGAAAAAGTTGGTAGAGGCCACCGACGGACCTAAAGGGGCAGAAGTGCTCTCCAGCCCATTGAGCGGCTCTGTCTTTGCAGTCCCTGGTGCCTTGTGATGGGTAGAGCATCTAGCCAACGGGTCAATTTGGGACAGTATTCCCACATAGTAAAGAGGAAACCCAAGGCATGAGCAGATCAAGGAACGAACAAGTCTGATCCAGATCCAGCAACCAGCGCACCCAGATAATTCCCCTTGGCACAGATTCTCCATGCGACATTTGTGCCGCTGCCACTGCCGCCAATCCACGAGCTAAGGGCAGAGACAACAGCCGCCGCGTCTTCACGTGGGACACGCACCCAGGCACAGTCGTATTTGCTCATCCCGGCAGCCACAGGGGTTTCCAATTTCGCAGCAGAGACGGACCCGTGCTCGGTCTTCAGGATGTCGATTGGGATAGCTGTTCCCGTGACACCGAGGAATTGTGAGAGCGCAGCGGAGAGGTAGGTGCGGGCAGATAGGGCATCGAGGGGTTGTGGGATGGTACTGTCTGGCTGGGGAATGCTGTTGCGATTTCCATAAGCATTTATCTTCAGGGACCCGTTGTCGGTAAGAATTGCTTACAGTCGGAGCTTCAAATAGGTCCAGGGCGGATTGCGCGATGTGAACTGGATGGTGCTCGAGGTCGCGTCTTGCGCTTTGCGTTTCTGGCCCGTGGATGACGAAGCCTCGTTCTCCGTCGGCTTGTGTTGCATGTCTGCCATTGTTGGGGTTGGTCGTGAGATTCGGAGAAGGTGCAATTGGAGATCGCGAGCTGTCGCAAAAAAGCGGATTTTACGTCACGGGATTCCACGCAGCGTATCAACAGCTCGAGTTATTTTGAAGCTCCGTTGTTTTCAGCCGCATCGATCAGTTTTTGCATTGCCTTCTGGAGAAACACTTCTTCGCTGTCGTTTCCGATCGCCAGTTCTGCAATGTACAATGTTTTTGCGCGTGCTTTAGCACCCCGAATTACCTTGACTGTCGACTTTGGGACTTGGAAGATCTGTATCGGAATAATCAGTTAAATATACACGGTATGAATACCTTAGAAACCGAAAACTTGAAATAAAATCAGCGCTTGTAGCTACCTGTGCAAAAATTTGCGAAACAGCGAGGTTGGCTGCCCCGTCGCGGGGAACCGCAGTAGTAGAGATGTCAAACCTGTCGTTTCCCACGGCTGTCACGCCGGCTCGTTTGGCAGAGGCATTTGCTTTCACGTAGCATGGAATATAAAGGCTATATGTCTTTGGTGAAGCAGCCTGAGATTTAGCGATCAAGCGAAGAAACAAGGGAGAACGGCTCATGTTGCAATGACGAGAAGAGGTTGGGCGAGGTAGCCGAGTTTCCCTTTAGGCGGATAGTTGCGCAGTGCACTCCGTTATCCAATAGGCTTATATTTTTAAGTTAAGTCTGCAGGAGCCATCATAGTGCTCTCCGTCAACGGTGCCTTTGTTCTACAGGGGTTGACTTCATTCAAAGTAAATTTCAATGACAGTAAATGTTGAAAGCTGAATATCACTAGGAGTATGGGAAACTCAAAGCAAACCGTGCGAATTGAAACGATCATAAGAGCTGACTGAATAAAAGGGAACCCTATCATATGGCGCAACAGAAAGGGAAAGCTCTTGATATTTGAGCGAGAGGCATGCCAAGAAGACCAGAAACTGTTTAGACGTTCTCCCGCTCGTCTTTATCGCCAATGATCTCCATGAATTCCATAACCTCCGTGGCTAGCTGAGGCTCCTGTGTACCAGTAGCCTTAGGCTTGAGGGGAGACACATTTAAATCAGTCTCCGCAAGGTGATAGAGCTCAGGGCACACGGCACCTTTGCGCATCAAGATGTAGCGCTTGATCCACCATGGCAGCACCTGGGTCAGCTGGTATTTGGCATGGGTGCGGGTCGGCACTCCGAACACGTAGTCGAGCTCTTCGAGAGACCGTTGCTTTGTTTCTGGAAGAAAGAAGAAGATCAGGAGCAGTGCAATGATGTTGAGACCGGCGTAGAATGCAAAGGCACCCTGCGGAGTGAAGGCCCGCAGCATGTATGGAAAGGTGAAGGACAGAACGGAAGCCCAGAAATTGTTGGTAGCAACGGCCCAGGCCATACCTACCTCACGGTGTGAGAGAGGAAAGACTTCGGCGGAGTATGCGAATGGCACCGGCCCTTCTCCGGGTGAGTAGAAAGCGTCAAAGAGGTAGATAAAGAATGCAATCAGGCCGATATGGGCATTATTGCTTGTTGGAATCCAGAAGCAAAATCCGGCCGCAAGAAGAGTCCAGCACATGTTCGGGAAAGTAAAGAGCAGAAGACCTCGTCGACCGAAGGTATCGATTGTCCACACCGCGGGCCATGCAAAGAGGAAATTGATAAGGCCGAATCCGAAAGATGCCATCAGAGCCCCAATGTTACTCGCACCAGCCAACTAGAATTGATTAGCATAGTATTCGGTGGATTGATGCGAGCTTCGTAATGTGACTTACCGAGAAGATAGTGGACGAATAGAAGGCAATGATGTTGACTGAGACAGCGAGGTTAGTTGGCTCTTCGTTCACATGGTGACAAAGACCTGACTTACTGCCACACATCTGCTGCGCAATCATAACAATGCCTGATGCCTGAACTGCGCGGCGCAAACGAGGCACCCGGAAGAGCTCAAAGAATCGGACAAACATGTTATCGGTCTCGGCAAATCCCGAATCTGCCAGCATCTTCTTCTCCGTCTGGAGTAGAAAGTGGATCAAGTACAGGTCTCGAGCAGCCTGCAAAGGGCTGTTTCGGAGGCGGAGCAGAGACTGGTATGCTTTGCGATAATTGCCCTTGATAATCAACCATCGAGGTGATTCAGGACAGAACCAAACACCGACAAGCAGGGGCACCGCGGGGATAAAGGCAGAGCCCAGTTGAAGGCGCCATGCGATGGCCCCAGTATTGGCCACAGCCAAGTTTGCACAGGTACCCAAAAAGATGCCAAATGCAGTCCACACTTGCCAGGACATGACCAGACCACCACGAATATTTGTAGGAGCATTTTCAGCTGAGTACACGGGAACCGTGACTTCTTTGAGGCCCATTCCAATACCCAGCAGCACTCGGCATGCAACCAGTTGACCCCAAGTTTGAGTGAAAGCAGAACCAATTGGAGCAAGCAGACTAAAAACGGTTGCCACCAGGATTGTCCCCTTTCGACCGATCATGTTGTTAATGGGATCCGACAGCCAACCAGCGCTACATCAATTAGGAAATGGAAGGAAAAAGAATGGATGCGGAGGCCTTCTTACAATAGACAGATAGTAATGTAAGGCACTGAATTCACAAACCCTACGATCCACTGGTTGCGGGCGCAGGTAGCATCGTCGGGACACAGAGGCTTGTTGTTAGGAATACCAAATTGAACATCGAATGTTAGATTGGCCCCGTTGGAGCCTATCCCATATCAGTTTCATTCACATGATATTCTTGGGAGCTTGACACACCTGTCTGATCCCAGCCTTGGATGGCGGCGGCAATGGAGTTCAGGATGATGGTGTAGTAAAGTGCCCAAGGGTGGTTCCAGCGACGGGTTGTCTCCTCACGGATAATCAGCCGATCCGCATCATCCAACTCTGTAATGGAGTCAAGGTTGGCAGGGCTGTGGGCAACTAAAGCTCCCTTCCTGAGAAGCGGGAGGATATCCACGAGTTTATGCTGGTGGGCAAAAGCCTCCACATTTCCCATGAGGAGCTCTTGCGAGATACCTCCCAGAGGGTTCTTGATCCTGTCGAAGGTAAGCCATGTTTGAAAGTGCCAAGAAGTAATTACTTACTCCCCAGTGATGTTTTGGGTCATGCTGTACGCGTCGAACATCATGTCAGTGCTGTTATGCCATGTAAGGCCTGTGAATCCGTTAACTTACTCAGCGAGCGCGGCACTTCTGCGCCCAAGAGGCATGTTGCCTTCTTTGTGTCTGTATCTAAAGGGTTGGTCAGGTTCAGGAGGGAAAGATAGTGGGGCAGGGAGATAGAATGAAGAAGAGGAAAGGTGATGATGGACGAAGGGGAAAGGGCAGGCGAGCGACACTCAAGTAACGGAAGCTTCGACGGGCAAGAAGGGCAGTTACGCCTTTGAAACTTCCATTTCATATCAACGATTGGGAAATCAGGGAAGAAGAGCCGATTCTCTGTTTTCTGTACTATTAATACTAATCCCGGGCAGGAAGACTTAATCCACACTTGTGCATAATTTCCCGCAGGACTAGAGAATCACCGGCTCTGTCTCTCACCAACTCCTTTAAGATCCCTACCTCAGGTAACCAAAATTGGAATCGAACAGATGGGGAGTGATTTGAACAGAGCTGAGGTCATCTCTGTTCCAGCGGAGGCTCGGAGAAAACAACCAAGATGGCTGATTCAAGCTCTCAGCTGCAACGGCCAGCAAAAAAGAGAGTTGAGAAGATCGCTACTAGGCTCAAATTCAGATCTGTTTAAATTGTACTTTAGCATATGTTTAATAATACAAGTACGTTCATGCTCTTTTAAGTCTATAAACAACAATATTCCTCTTCTGAGGATCTAGCCATGCTCGTTCAGCCCCTCCTATAATGGTTTCATTCTCCACAAAACCACACTTATTGAGTACGTGTCTTGATGATGAATTTGCCTCATCCACTTTTGCCTCAATGGTGTCGAGATCTGGTCTAGCTTTCCAGAAGTGCTGGATGAATGCCCTCGCGGCCTCTGTCGCGTACCCTTTGCCCCAGGCCGAAGGGTGAAACAAATACCCAATCTCTGGGGTTGGGTCGACGCGGTGTACCCCTACCACGCCGATGACCGTGCTTTTGTCGCTGTTTGCATCCTTGATGAAGATCGCGTAGTTGTCACTGCCAGCTCGGTTCTCCGGTAGCATTCCGGAAAGCCAGGCGTACGTTTGGTCGATGGTTTGCAAGGTGCCCTTTCTACTATTGACTCGGTCACTATCTTGTCTGGGAGTGAGTTTTATGGTTTTGGGTAGCTTACGCCCAGCGTGTTGAGTCTGGGTTTGTCCAGATCCTGTGGAATCCGTCAAGATGGCACAGGCCGATCGGATCGAGTCGCAAACGGGCCGTCTCCATTTGACTTGCTGTGCAAAATAAATTGCAAAGGAGAATTTGCAAGCGCACATGTCCCTCACTAAATCTTTCCGCAGGATAGTACGGTAATCTACCGTGACTCATTGGAAAATACTCCACAATACGTACTGTGCCACAATACGGCTAGACAGGGGTTGTCATTATAGTGTAGTCTCACATGGTCTAGCACGGACCGAGGAACAGAGTGTGAGCGTCTTGGGGATAAAGTGTTTTCGAGTTCTACTGTACAAGTGTAATATTTGGATATGTCGTGTTCACCTTCAAGGTGTGTCAAGCCTCAAATGATAGCTATGTATTAGAAGATGGTTCAATGCTCTATAAAATGGATCTAGTACGCTAGTACAGAAGAATGCTGTCCAGACTAGAGAAACCAGCCGCCACACCACCCTCATTAACCTCTTTTCCTTTTGTTCTTAACAGCCACCCGCCTTGTTCATTATGGGAAATCTTGCCTGTATTGTCCCACAGGATAGTTCCATAGACGCCCAATTCTGAGATGACGTTTCCACGAAGGACCTCTCCATCGTTTCGCAGTGCGACATTTTCAGCGTTGGCGGCCGGGTTAATCAACTCCATCAAAACCCAGCCCTTCCAATCAGACTCGGGCAACGACCGAAGGAAGCCTGGAATTTCGGACTTGTAGATATTGTTGCCTCCACCTTCTCGTTGCGGCTTAAGAACGTGTTTCATAGCAGTCTCGGGGTTGAGAGCCAATTCTCGACCTTGGCCCGTGATTGAGAGGTCATACTGCGGAGCGAATGTTTCTCGTAGTCTTGCAATAATTTTCGGATCAACGTTGTGGAGAAAACTTGAGAGGTGATCGGGTCCCGTAGGTTCTGCGAGAACTTGCTGGATTTTCTTGCAGCCAGCCAACTGATTAAGAACGGTAGGACATTTGATTGCCGCGGACCGTTCCATATGTACCCGGGCCTCCCAATCACGACTGGTCTTGTATTCATCTGGAGCATAGTATGCTCGAAGATACACAGTTGTCACTTCGAATGCAGATGTCGGAGAGTGAGGTGGGTGATAGATTAGTGGTCGAGACGGATTCGAGCTGGGTATCTTTGTTTGGTCTAAGATCTTGTTGCTCGCCAGGCGGAAGACAGGGATTTTATGGAATTGGGTGAGTCGCTTCGACAGTGCATATTGGTCGAAGACGTTGCGTTCGCCTTCTTGGACTACGAAGAGAACGCACAAAGGAAGCTCCGGAGTAGACTTCGATCGCCCATAGGCCTTGTGGGCTGCTGCTAGGCCACCAGACAGAGTCTCAACTGCAGTGTTCTCCGGCGGTACGCCAGATTGCAAAAGGGAGTGAGGTGGATAGCTGATCGGGGACCCGGGTGGTGAAGTAAGAAGCTCCGCGTGTAACGACCTCACAAGGGCAGACAGCCCGCCGAACGACGACGATATGGTGTTGAATTCCACCTGCTTCAAGGCCGGAGCATTATTGGGCGTAACATGGGCCATATAGTCGGATCTGTAGAGACCCAAGGACAGGTTTTGAACGTAGCCCTCCTTCTGTACCGCTAGGTGTGTTTTCCAAAGATTTGCCACGAAGTCGTCCACGTCGACAAGTCTTGTAAAATCAAAATTAGCTTGAAGTCATTTCATGAGCGAGGTGTCCGTACTCTTTTATGATCTTCCCCAGCCATTCTTCATTGCAAGTGATGGCAGCATATAGTTCGTTGTAGACTGTCTGCAATGCCTGGGCTTCCTCAAAGCAGACCCTAGGGAATGGGCTCGGAAAAAGTGTCACCGGGGCATTTGTTGCCAAAACTCGATTTGGGTCTGCTCCTTCTGGAAGCGTTGCTGGGTTCGGTCGAACAGTAAGGCCATTTTGAATGGCCCAATCTTTGGTAGCGGTGACGAGGTACTCTTGCTGGGCTGGCGAGAGTCCAGGGGGATAATTGGTGTAGATTGGGTCGTCCATGATCCTGACGGTATTATCAAGAAGCTAGGAAAACAGAGAAGCTACCTCCAGACTTGAGAAATATTGGGATGCCGGCTTCCCCGCGATAGGGATTTGTAAGCACCGACCGCCTTCCACACCGCCCTATATAGCCCATACCACCCCAAGTATACTGGCAGAATAAGTGAAATACTTCTCACGTATTTGAAACCGCAATATTCCTTATCTTGACTCTCCTATCTTGTTCTCATTTTCACCCTTCCTCCACACTCTTGATGCATACTTTCTGGGTTCTGTACACATTCACAAGTGGTATTCAACAAACCGTGTACCCTACAGGGGGCCAACATCTGGTAAGCTTCCATTGACGCATGTCCTGAGACAGTGAGGGATTGACTGACACTGATTCAGGCCCCCCTACGGCGAAATGGCTGTCGATTCAGACCCACTTGACTGGAGAGTTGACGAGGTAGTGGACTTTCTTTGCAATCCCAATTTAGCTCCCTGGGCGCTGTCTGCAAATTCGTCACGACCCGACCTTGTTGCTCTGGCAGCTGCACTCCGTGCAAATGAGATTGGTGGAGAGGCCCTGCTTTACGATGTTGACTCCCAAGCTATCAAGGATGACCTAGGCGTAAAGGCTCTTGGTCATCGCAGCAGCGTCAATAGAGCCATCGAATGGCTGCGAGCGCGTTCGCGGAAATACCAAATATCCAAACCAAAAGCCCCATTGCCCGAAATTCACTCCACCGAATCACCCCTCATAGGCCCGGCATGTCCACCCCATCAACCACAAACACCCCTGGCTACCTTTTTGGAAACCGCTTCCACCGAGCCTGTCACACCGTTTAACCCGACTGCCCCGCCTTTACCCCTGCAAACTGTCCGTGGCAAACGCAAGGTAGCTCCTTCGATTGTGCCTGACTTCAGAAAGCAAAACTGTCCGCCAAATGGGGCTCGTCTTCCAAACCAACAAACATCATCACTTTCACTTTCTTCTGAACCGAGCCTGAAAAGCCAAGCGGGGCAGTCCTCTGAATTCATATTCAGTGAACAGGATCAGTTTCAAACTGATGCGAAACACCAGGCTTTCTATGACAAGCTGCTACAAAAGTACCCACCAGGAGGCGCAGTAGAGGAGAATGACAAAGTTCTCCCGCGATATGGAGAGTCTGGGTCAGAAGCCTCATTTGACTCAGAAACCTGGGATGAAATTGTGGATGACAACCCAGAACTGAAATCTGGGAAGCCGAGTGCCGATGATGCCAAACTTTCGCAGCAAAATGTCGACTCCATCGTGTCACAGTACATTGCAGAACAAGAAGAGCACTGGAGGACCAATCGCTTGCCACGCAAACTCTCTCTTGCTCGGTTTTTCTGGCTGAAAGCTCAGCGTGATGGAAGCGTGAAGTCTGAAAGTTCAGATCGGTTCCATCATCTTCAGTCTCGCCTTAATAGCCTCAGGACGGCAATTCATGAGGTTGAGTACCGCTCACGCGCCGGCATAGACAAGTCATGCATGGCAATGGAGCTGACAATCTTTGACCTCTGCACTGAACGATGGAAATTATCTGTCATGAACTCAGACATATGTCCGCCTGCTGTGTCCCCACCCCCAAGAGCTCCGCGGAGTCAGAAGCAACGTTTAAGCTCCGAAGATGCCCAGAATGATGAGTCTGACAAATCAGAGGATTTGGGAGAACTTTCTGACTCAGAGGATTTCTACGAGAGTGATGGCTTGACCGACTTCATTGTTTCAGATTCCGAAGAACAGAACGCTCAGCGCCTACCAACGGAACATGGGGCCAGCGATCACGGGGAATCGCGGTCCCCCGTTCACAAAAGGCCACGCATAACAGAGGATGAAGGTACTGAAACTGTCGATGCCAGAGCAGGGTTTTCACTTGTTTCTTCCCAGCCAGAGGAGGGTCTTGAGATCGTTGATCTCACTGAAACCAGATCTGGATCAGTCGTGGACATGAGCCCACCCGCAACGCTCCTTTCAACGAGTCCAGCCCACGCAAGTGCCACGCCACATTCTCAAGATGTAGATGATATGGAGATTGAAACACCTCCTCTGAATCCGAATCCATCACCCGCTCCGCAAGACGCCGACATGGAACTTGATCTGTCGCTGGACAGTCCTTTGATCGACCCAGTATCGGAAACCAGAATCTCTTCTCCAAACCCACTGTCGCCATTGACCAATCCCGATGACCCCTTGCAAGTTAAAGTCGGTGATCAATACTCTCGCTCTCTTCCTCATACCACTGCCAGCGACAAGACACTTCCTGTGAACCGGGATGATATCGATCTCATCGACACCGTTTCGAACCTGAGTTACAAGAAGGTCGTCTTCTCGAAGAATCGCATCCAACTGTTGGCAAAGACCATTATGAATCTGAGGCCAGATGAGCTCATGTCATACCCAACTCTCTTGGATAAAATGATAGAGTTTGCATACACAGACTTGGTTCAGGAAGCACTGAGAGCAATGATTCTCAATCAATCACAACTACAGATGGGGGTAACGTCTTCCATAGAGAACGCATTTGCCATGCGGATGGGCGCAATGTTCTTGTCCTGGCACCACTGCGTTCTTCTGGACCCTGCTGGCCTTCCTAGAGGCTTAATCAGTGAAGCACTTGAGGCTATAAAGGATGACAATCAAATGTTCGAAAACTTTCTTCGCAGAGTCAAAACACTCATTCTCGCGACACACGCCTGGAATCAGGAAAATCCATCACGGAAGCCTTCATATGGCGAGAAGGGCGGGGGAATGCCGTCGAATACCCGCCCCACTTCAAACTCCGCTGGAGAAAATGCCAACAAGAGAAGACCTGCAGGAAGGCCTGCAGGAAGAGGTCTTAGTACCCAGCAGAAGGATGCCCAAAAACGACTGAAAAGACAGGAAACAGCTAGGGCGGAGCTAGAACGCGAAAGAGAAAGGAAAGGACTGAGTATCAGTGATCCAGCTGGGCAAGCAGTGACTTTCAAAGAACCCATTATCTATCTTCATCCGGAACTTGGGAAATTTGTCAAACCACATCAGTTGATGGGTATCCAATTCATGTGGCGGGAGCTCATCGAAGCTACCAATTCGCAAGGATGTCTACTTGCCCACGTCATGGGACTGGGTAAGACATTCCAAGTGTAAGTTTCTCTTCATTTCTTATTCAGAACCAAGCATCTAACCGATAACAGCATATGCCTTCTTGTGACCATCGCCGCCGCCGCGGCGTCAGATGATCCCAAGATCCGCGAGCAGATTCCTCGGAAGTTTCATCGATCTCAGACCTTTGTCTTGTGCCCGTCTTCACTGGTAGAGAATTGGATCGACGAGTTTGCCATATGGGCACCTAGAGACCATAAGGTCGGCGCAATTCGTGGCATCTATCCCCGTGGCAAATCCGACGAACTCTTTGAACGATTTGAGCAGATCAAAGCCTGGAACGCAGAAGGCGGTGTTCTCATCATGAGCTATGAAATGTTCCGCAACTTGATACAGAACAAATCGACCAAAGTTGGCAGGGTGCTCAACAGCGAGGAACACGAGTTGCTTCAAGAATGCCTCTTATCCGGACCAAACATCATTGTCGCAGATGAGGCGCATAAGTTGAAAAGTGACAAGTCCGCCATTTCGCAAATCGCGTCTCGTTTTAAAACCACAAATCGCATTGCGATGACGGGATCTCCTTTAGCGAACCATCTTTCTGAGTATTACCAAATGGTCGAATGGATCTCACCAGGCTACTTGGAAAATCCTCAGTCTTTCAAGACCAAGTTCATGGACCCAATTCAGGCCGGATCCTGGATGGATAGCACCAAAGCAGAGCAAAGAGAAAGTTTGTGTGCATTGCAGCTTTTGGGGGGGGATCTTGAACCCCAAGATTCACCGTGCAGATACTTCTGCAATTGCATCGGAACTTCCTCACAAGACAGAGTTCATTATCTGCGTGCCTTTGACGGGCCTGCAGAAAAGTCTCTATAATACTTTCGTGACATGCCTGAAAGCGAGTCAAGAAACAGATGCTGCGACAAAATTGTGGACATGGCTGGCTCTCTTGCAACTTTGTTGTAACCATCCGTACCCATTCCGTGAAAAGCTGGCAGATCGATCAAACCAACTAACCGATGATCCCTCCGACTCGCTCGAGGGGGACAACACTGCTTCCGTTCTCCCTAGGTCGATAAGGGATGCCGGGCTTCCAAGCAACCTCTTTCCCAATATTGAGGCTCTTTTCAAACAGATCGAGAAACCTCTCGATCCCGTATTTTCTCACAGGTCTACCTTGCTCAACCAAATCCTCGACGAGTCTATGAAGGTCGAAGATAAGGTTCTGGTCTTCTCGCAAAGTATCCCGACCATGGACTACCTTGATGACCTGCTTGAAAGATCTGGAAGGAAATACCTTCGCATCGATGGTAAGACACTGGGGGCAGACCGGCAAATGCTGTGTAAGCGGTTCAATGCCACTGATAGCGAACAAGTCCTTTTGATCTCGACTCGCGCGGGAGGACTTGGCCTGAACATTTTCGGTGCAAACCGAGTAGTCATCTTCGACTTCTTATTCAATCCGACGTGGGAGGAACAGGCCATCGGGCGTGCCTATCGTCTTGGCCAAAAGAAACCGGTCTTTGTCTATCGCTTCGTTGCCGGTGGAACCTTTGAGGATAAAATCTTCAACACAGCTGTGTTTAAAAGTCAACTTGCTGTCCGCGTTGTGGACAAGAAGAATGTCATCCGTGAAGGCGCAAAGAAAACTGAAGAGTACCTCAAACCTGTACGTGATGTGGACAAGGAAAACTACGATGCAATTATGGGGAAAGATCCCCAAGTTCTTGATAAAATTCTTGTCGGACACTTCGGGGACATCGTCCTGAAAGTGACCCTGTCGCATATTCAAGACAACGAACATGATCGCCTGACCGACGAAGAACGCGAGCGTGTTGCTGATCAGCTGTTCATGGAACAACTCAAGCGTTCGGATCGATCTGCATTTGAGGCTGAAACCGAAAGGCGCAGAATGGTGTTGGCCGAGAAGCAGAGGATCGAAAACGAGCACAGGCGACAAGTACTGCTGTTGACGGCGCAGCAGCAAGAACAAGCCTTGGAACAGCACCGACAAAGACTGCAATTCCAACACTGGCAAAACCAGCAATGGCAATCCGATGTTCGTCAACACGCGCAGGGTCTTCCTTATATGATGCAACGAGACCATGTTTCTCAAGTCAGTCTCCCCTCGCATCATAATGGGGTGACTGGTCCAATGCAAACTATCCCATACATGCCCACTGCGATGAGCCTGCTACAAAGAACCCAACATGCGGCGTCAATGTCCCCAGTGAGATACTTGCCCAGTTCGGTATCTATGAACCAACCGCATCTCACCAACAATTTGGCCCCTGCCGCGGTATCAATTTCCCCTGTGGGGTATTTGCCCAGCATGCACCAACCGCGAGCGGCTCTGGCTAACGGACAGTCTGCTGGGAGCCTCCGGGCGGCGATATTTCACAATGGGTATGGTCCTCCGACGGCTGCCTCTGCCTACACCGTGACGCCACCCGTCCCTGGGGCTTCGCCAGTGCCGGGTCACAATCCGTCTGTGGCCACTAATCAGCACCCAGTCCCCCCTGCTTGTCATATCAATGCCACCTCCCCCGGAAACGATCGCCCAGTACATGATGTCCCCACTCCATCCACTCCTGATGTTTTCACTCAATTTACCCCTGATGCTGCCGGCTCAGGTGTATTCCATCCCACTTCATCCAGTCCGGGTGAGCCAATCGAAATTAGCGATGATGACAAATACCCCCTACGAATGGACACTGGCGAGAACGACGCATACTCGCCACCACCAAACTTCCCACCACTTTAGTGATTGCCTGCCAGCTCGGGCTCTTCGGGTTGTTGGAGTTCATCTCTACTCGCACCTTTTTGTTTGATTTTCATGTACAAGTGATACCCCATTTACGTTTTATCTGCTTACCATCTGCTTCGATCATGCGCATCTTGCCTGTACATCTCACCGGTCCTGCCTCTTATGATGGATCTGAAATAGCCTTATGTATTATGTATGAATGTGATGTCTGAATATGTAAGATCCTTTGCATAATAATTGTAGATCATGAAGCCTGCACCACAGAAAATAAAGATATTCCTGCATGAGCTAAACTCCGAGGGGACAAGCGTTATCTTCCCCGCAACCATCATAGGTCACTCACCTAAATGGTTTTCAAGACTTGATTCGCACACGACAAGAGCGGCTCGGAGATAATACGGACCATTTAGCTTAACCGCCTCCGGGACACTGGTTCGTAAGATAATGAAGGGAGAGCGATCCGGTTCATGCCTGAGAAACATCTAAGTCCTGGGAATTGTGGAGGTCATTGCTATCATATCGTAAGCGGCGGGTAATGCCACGAGATATCCTCTGGTACATATGAGTATACCGACCATATCGAATCTGCTCCAAGGGCAGATTATTTAATCCAGTTTCTTTTTCCTTCATTGGCGTGGCTGTCAAATTTGCCTTAGATAGTGAAGCAGTAGACTGACTGTCCTCGCTTTGTACTTCTTGCTTGCTCTTCTCCCACTCAAGTTTTTAGTTTCAATACCATAGACGGAATGAAAATCAAAACATACCTCGGCTTGGACTAGCTTGGGCCGCAGCTTGTTCAATATTTTGCATCTTTTAGAGGAGCTCATATTTAGAATGTGGTTTGTAGTATGGCAAGAGACTCTGCGATAGACTTGAAAAGTCTGCAGTGCTGAAGTCACTGAAATCGACTGTGTTTATATCCATAATAAAGGGTACGCTGGCGGTATTTATATAGTTGAGGGGTCGACAAAATAGGGTCCATGTCCTAGATGTTGTCAGAACCAATTCTTGCTCGGCCATCATTGGTGTTTGACCAGGTACACCTAATCTCGGAGCTCGGAATTCAAAGCCCAATCCAGGCTTCTCAAATGACGAGACCTATTATGCATGGGTGGCTCATTCTAGTCCAATTGTATTGTAGAATAGTGCGGACAATTTGGTAACCGAACGCCGAGCTCCGAGCGCCGAAATACCTGATTGCGACGTTATTCAGTCATCCTCTGCCAATACAGACAATCCATATGTTCCTAATGGCTACCCCGCGTCGGAATGGCCAGCTTTCATCGTGTGAGCCATGCCGCACATCAAAGCTACGGTGTGATCATACGAGTCCCGTCTGTGGGCGCTGTGAGCGCCGTGGTCTCCATACCCGCTGTACCTACCCTGCGGCACCGCTGACCCAACGAACCGTCGTTCAGTCGGTCAAGAAACGTCGTGTTCAACACACAACAGATTTTAACAATGTTAGTCAGTTACCTGACAAAGAGTCCTGGTCCGAAAAGAAAGCATCTGTCTCGGCACCAGGATTTTTATTTTAGGTCAAACCAGTTACTCCGATGTGTTCACAGGTATTTATAGTCACCTTCCAGCGGACAGTCTCGGTGTTGCAGCAGTATTCATACTTTCAGCCAGATAGCAGAGACGGCGATTTAAATGAAATGGAAAGGGGACGGGAAAAGTGTATGAAGAATCTCCTGAAGTCTGTTGTTTCATTTGAAATAATGTACCTGGGCACTGCACAATGACACAGCTAGGGACAAGAAGGATTTTTGTAATCTGGATACCAACTTAAACACCAATGAGTTACCCCGGAAATAAATATCCACCACGTGCCAGGATTGAGTTCATGGCCTGTGGCAAATTGTAACCCTAATTTTTGACTCGTTGGTGATGAGATCATTTCCAATCTAAATAACTGAATTCCTTTGAGCCGCCAAGCTTTAATTGCAGTACCTTCATCAAACCTCATTTCAACATCGATGGGTGCCAGGAGCACCACTCCCAACGGTAACTCGATATAATGGGGTCGGAATGGCCAAGATCACCTGCCAGGCCCCCGTCGATGGCATCATGGGCGCATACACCGGCAACAGCTTCGCTTTCCAAGCCGCCATTGCCAGTCTACTTGGCTGCGCCCTGTACAGCGCCCTCGAACTGATTGTCCTGGTCTTTTCAATATTTAAAACATATCACGGCCTGTACTTCTGGAGCCTGCTCATCTCCGGTCTATTCGGCATCATCCCCGATGCGCTAGGCTTACTGTTGAAATACTTCGAGCTCGCGCCAATATGGATCTCCGTTACGCTGTCGACGGCCGGGTGGGCTATCATGGTAACCGGCCAGTCGCTAGTGCTGTACTCACGACTGCATCTGGTAGTCCTGAATCCCAAAGTACTGCGGTTCGTGCTGGGAATGATCATCTTTGATGCGATAGCTATGCAAATACCGCAAGTCGTCGCCTCGTACGGCGCGATCTATCTCTGCCGGACGCAGTTCCCGATCTTCTTCAATACGTGGGAGAAGGTGCAGCTTACTGTGTTCTTCGTGCAGGAAATTATCATCTCCACCGTATTCATTGTCGCAACGATGAGGTTGATGCGTTTGAATCCAACGCGAACCAGACGAAGGACCAATATTATGTACCAGCTGCTTGTGATCAATTTTCTTATTATATCAATGGATGTCTCACTTTTGACGCTGGAGTACTTGGAACTTTACATTCCGCAGACAGTACTGAAGTGCTTTTTCTATACGGTCAAGCTTAAGTTGGAGATTGCTGTGCTGTCGCGGTTGAGTTCTTTTGCTCGATCGCACTATGAGGGGCAAAGCTCTGGGCTGAGCGGATTGAATTAGTGTTTGGCCACATTTTTGCGTAAATATAGTTCGTGCCCATCATACGCAACATATTGGAAATATCACGGGAACTGCATAAATAGCTGCAAAATAACTGCATAATATGGTTAATCCATCACGAATGAATACCGATCGTGAGTCATGCTTGCTCATGATTAGCCCTTTTGCAACTGTCTTAGGCTATCCGGCTCCGGGTTATAGGATATTATCAAAGGGTTGATTCGCTAGTATATAGGCTCTAATCTAGGCCGTCCAAATAGGAATAGGCGAATCTTTGTGAGAACCATTTAGGCTTGTGCCGAGAGGTTCTGTAGTGGATTTAAAGAGGCCACTAAAACAAGGATCAGTCTCAATGATCGAAAGGAAATAAAAAATGCAAGTTAGCTCATCATTTCCCTATAATGATTTCGATTCCCTCTGAAAAAGGCGTAGTGGATAATTTCAAAACTCAAAATGAAAGGCATCATGTAGTATTAACGAAGATGCAACTGAAGAAGAAACTAGGTCTGGGCGCGCACGGAGCTAAACATACACATGCGGGCATTGCTAATCCCAATCAAGGTAGTCCAGTTCTCCTGGCGGAACCGGTAACCGCACTCCGAGCCCATATATCGCTGCTATGCGTCACAGATAAAAAGGACCTTGACGGCAGAGAGCACGATTGTAGGTGTCGAAAAAGAAAAGTACAACTTCAGGAGATAAATTTTTTTGAGAATAGTCTCGTCTCTGTGGCAGACGGACCACAAAATGTTAGCTCTAGGACGGCCCAAAGCTGTCATACTGTTTACTCTCCTTAACTGCACCCAACGATCGGACCCTTGCAATCAATATTTCGGCAGTCTTCTCTAAATGCCGAAATACCAAAGCTGGCCAAGCCCAATTTGGAAGATTGCTTCCAGCTATAGTGATTTCTCTTGAAACCCGAGAGACCAATCTCCTATACTAGTTAGTCGGTTTCATATTCGTGGAGCCTTTTCATCTATATCGTACGGATGTAACTGCAATTGCCGCTCGGTGGAGAATCTGAAACAAAGATTATTACTACTCAAGAACCATGGCAAGTGTACCCCGGGCGACATGGCAACCTCTCATCCAGGGTTATTATGATGCATCCTTGGTCGCATTCTCGTGCTTTACGGTATAAATACCAGTGCTTCCCTACTTGAGCTTCATTTCCTTCCAACAATAACCACATTCTTCGCTCTCGTTTTTCTCCTAAGATCTCTGTCTTACTCATCATGTTGTGCCCCGTTGCATTCCTAGCATTGAGTGCAGTTGCTCAAGCACACACAGTTGCTTGGATCAAAGGAATGTACTGCCTGGGAGGTCCCGACCTTTCGACAGACAACGCGAATACAAACACAGCCGTGGATCCCCTGTATAATCTCACCTATGCAGAATGGTGGTTCCAACACGATCGCGGCTGTGACGCAGCACCTCCAGCGGCCGGCGACATCCTGCAACTCCCAGCTGGCGGAAAGTTCACGGTGGAACTTGCACACAACCGCGCACAGACTACGCTTTCATACGGCGGAAAGTATACTTCTGAATGGCCGGACGGGAAAGAGCACCCCGAAGACTGGGCCGGTCCTGGAAGCCCGCCCGAGTGCATTCAGGATGATGGAGCAATGCATACCAACAACCAATCCATGGCAGCTGGCACTGCGTTTGCCATCAGCTATCAGTCTGAAATGGCTGCGGTAACTATGGAGAACTTGGCTGTGTTTACAGTTTTGGAGCAGTAAGTTCTTTTCCGAAGCTTTTTGCACTATAGTTGCCTGGGTTTCTAATACCCGTGTAAAGCACCCCATGGAAGCGGGTCGCTACCTATGACGTGCCTGAGGATCTTCCTGCTTGTCCTCCTGGTGGATGCACCTGTGCTTGGCTCTGGGTAAGTGTATGAATATTCAATCGGGCTTTACTTAACTGACACCAGATAGGTCCCGAACGGTTGTGGGCAGTCCAACATGTAAGGGTCCATAATCTAGTTCCAGTCCGGTAACTGACAAGGGAACCAGGTATATGGCTGGTTATAAATGCAACGTCACTGGATCTACCTCTTCTAGAAAGGTCGCCGCTGCTCAAGTCCCGGTTTACTGTGTGGATGATACCAGCAAGTGCGTTAAGGGTGCTAAGCAAATGATTGCCTTTAACCGTGAGTCAATCATTCTCCTGGACGGTAGGCCCAGAAGTAACTTGAAAAATTATAGAGCGAACAGGGAACAACGTTTAAGTCCCCGATGGCAAGACACCGATGTATAACATGGCGTGGGGTTGGGAAAATGGTATGTCTTCATCTGCCATAACCATGCAATGAGAACTAATTTGCTAATGATAAAATCGCTCGCCAAAGGGGCACAAAATGATATTTTTGTTTAAATAAGGCCTGGGTTCAAACAAACTGCGATTGATCGAAGAGATGGAACGTAGATCTGGCTGAGATCATAGGATTTAGATCACCAAGTGGGGCAAGCGAACAGCAGGCTGTTCGAATCCTACCACGCAAAGATTGCCACTGTTGTAAGATTCAAGTTGCTCCTGCAAATATTTAAAATTGCTGTACTCCTAATATACAGAAGACTATGCGAGGTTCCCGTACGCAGGCAGAATATGAGGTCCTGACGGGCTGAATTTCATGGCCGCACATTCAAGCTTAAATCGCCTACGATTCTATATTTTAATATGACCATGACCGTCAGAATATTACGTCATATAACGTCAGACGGAGACTTGTGAAGCACCGCTTGTACCTTATAACTTTTTTTGGGTCATGGTCAGCTGGAACCCGCCTTATACCCCTCACTCTCTTCTTCAAGGCACCAGTATCGCGTGACGCCCCTGCTTATTCCGCCCGCAATGATTTAGCCCCTGAACAGACAAGTTCTTTGATTGTTCATTCCAGTCTCCAGGCCCTCCATCAATAAACCTATGAGTTTATCTTTACAGGAATTCCTAGTGGATGATAGTAAAGATGGATAACACCACTGCTACTACTACCACGACGCGATACAACTCGCCCATTCCGCCGAACATCGAAATCGTCGGAACAAAGCCTGAATTGGCAAAAACCCAAGAGGCCAATTTAGGCGCGCTCCTCTACCCCGAAAACGGCGGATACTATCTCAAGTATCCAGAAAGCAAGGTCGTAGCTATCGCTTCTGACCGACTATGTTCCGTTTTGGATGATTCGTACACGTCGCTGCTTTTCCATTACGAGCGGGAAGGCCTGCACCAAGAGGCCGAAGAAGTGATGAAGGAATTACGGAAAGGGGGAATAGACGCGGATGCACTCAAGAGAGATGCGAGCGTTGAGATTAAGAGCGGTGCCTGCGTTTTGGATGGTGGTCCCGACAGGGACGCCGGTGATGATGGCCAACAGCCGAAGGCTGGGCCGTAACGGATGTCCGCTGCTTTGCAAGAGTATGGGTATGAAGTTCAAATTATCATACGCATTGATATCCTACTACATTTTTCGAAACTATGGTACATTGGGATGCGTATCCAGAATCCAGGTCCACCAATGGACTATTCTCACTGGACCCTTCTCACTGGAAATGAAATAGCAATATATGCAATGCTATTGATATTACATGACTACAAGCCTCAAACGAGCGCAATTACAGCGAAGAAGGATCATAAAATGACAGTGACCTCCAATACTGTATTCCATACCAGCCTGAGCAACAAAAGGAATGACTAAAACTCAGCAGGATAACCTGCTATATCCCACCAGCCTTATACGATCTTTCATCAGATGCAAACACGGTTCGAAGAACAAATATAGCAGCCACTGTAATGGACGCATTTTCCAGGTATGTGAGGATAAACGCAGCGGGGATGGCTACATCTGTAGCTACCACCGCAAGCAGATCCGCAGTCGGTATCGTCCTCTCGCTTCTGCAAATCAGCTCCATTCTCTTGTAGTACCCGGACTACATCGACAGCCTCTTCGTGGTTCCCTTCGCCTTCAAGCTTGCGAGATAGAGACATGTAGGATTGGTCCAGTTCGGTGCTCAAGTCGTCAGATGAAACCGCCACAACTATATTACTATCGGGGTGCTTCAAGTAATAACCGCCGTTTTCGGGGAAGAGCAGCACGCCGGGGTTCGCATCTTGTACTTCGCCGAATTCAGGCTTTGTGCCGACAACTTGGACATCGGGTGGGATTGGTTGCTTGTAACGCAAGACGGTATCATTGGCACTTGCAGTTCCCCACAGGAATGCTAGAAGGATGCCTGAGAAGCTTGAAGTAATTTTCATGGTTGCGAATTGTGACGCCTTAGTCAGGGAGGAGGTTATGAATTCTGGATAAGGCTCGATCCCAAGACAACTGCTATCGAAGGAAGAGTCTGGAGGGAACAAGATGCCGTAATTTATAGATTTATAACTTACAAATCTCTTGGATAGAAGCATGTCAGCCTTACAATATGAGCCGACGGAGTCCGGACGCGTTGATGCATGTCAGCCTCCTGCGCTGATGCATGTCAGCCTCCTGCGTTCGCTTCATACGCATGGCTCTGCAGAAGCCATTATGGGCCTCATACAGTAGTTAGTACAGAGGTGCATCGCACCCTGGACCGCTCGTTCCGGCAATCCGGAGGGTACGCTGAATTGTAACTTTGCCAACCCACAATGGCCATCTTACTAGCTTCGTTTGTTATTCTTAGGGAATTTCCGTTTTTTGCTAGTTAAGTTTCTAGATAATAGAGGTAAAATGTGAGGGCCCTCTGGATTCAACCTCCCACGCGTATTTTATGTAAATCTAATTGTACAATAAAGAAGTAAATCTAGGATATTCAAGATAAGAGATATACCGAGAAAAATATTGGAGAGATCACATGGGCGATGCCACAGATATGGAAGACCCATCACATGGTAACGCCACCATTACTGCAAAAGTGTCTCGAGGTCAGCAACACGAGTAGCTCTGTCCTCAGCTTTCTTCTTAGCCGTCTCACGGAATGCAGCAAGCATAAGTTCACGCTTCCGTTTCTGAATGTCGAGGACGCGCTCCTCAATGCTATCTTCGATTACTAGCCGCCACATAGTCGTCTTCCGCTTTTGACCGAGTCGATAAACACGGTCGAGAGCCTGATCTTCAATGGCAGGTGCCCACCAGCTATCCGCGAGGATGGCCTGGTTGGCTGCAACGAGGTTGAGGCCGACGCTGCAGACACTGAGACTGGCGAGGAGGACGGCGCAGGAAGGTTCATTAGAGAATACGTTGATGGAATTGTCGCGCTTCACGGACGGCATCTTGCCGTCGATGCGGACGAATTTGATCCCGCGCTGCTCGAGATGAGGCTCGACGAGATCGAGGAACGAGGTCCACTGGCTGAATACCACGGTCTTCGTGCCCGGTGCTTGGCCCTGGGCAATTAGGACTTTCATGAGCGCCTCGATCTTGCTGCTGGGGTTATTGGGGTCGGCAACGACAGTTTCGGGGCTTTCACCCATATCGACAGCGGGAGAAACCAGAGTGGAGCTGTCTTCGATATCGGCACGGCAGAGTGGACACTTGTGCTGTCGCTCGATGACTTGCTCAACACAGTCTCGGCAATAAGCATGGGCGCATGCAGTAATTACAGGCTGTTCAAGATTGTCAAGGCAGATGGCGCACATTTCCTGACTCTCGATCTGAATTTGCAGCATATCCTGGAGGGCTTTGATGTTCTCGGGGTTCAGAGGCACAACCTTGTGTTTCTCTAGGTCGCCCATGAGTTTATTAACGCGGTCTTTGCAGAGAGCCCAGTGATCACAGACTTGACGGAGACGTAGAAGAACCTCCAACAAATGGGAATATTCTCCTTGCTTATCTTTGAACTGCATGAGAGCGCCCTTCGCTTCGGACCTGGATTTTGTTAGTGGGAAACAACAAATAACATAGAGACGGATTGATATACTGGAGTGCGTTGTACTTTTCCAACTCGTGAGGATGGAACTTGATACGGAGAACCCGAGATTCCATGGTTGGTAGACGCAAGTTGATGAATTCCATGTCCTTCCGTCGTCGTAGACAAATGGTTCCCATGAGAGCCTCGAGAAGCAGTCGAGCTTCGGGTTCGCCGTTAGTAAGAGGACGCATCAGAACACTATTGAACATAGCGAGGTCCTCCAAGCCACCGGAGAGTCCTAGGAAACGAACTTGCGAATACAAATCCTTGAGTGTATTGATAATCGGTGTTCCTGTCAAGGTCCAACGAGAGTCTGCACGCAAGGCACAGGCAGCAAGAGAGGCCTTTGAGCGGGGGTTCCGAATGGTGTGTCCTTCGTCAAGAACAACACGGCGCCAGTGAACGGAGAATATTCCCTTGGCAGGAGTCCTTTTCGCTTCCGGCTTGAAGTCCAATGCAAGGGCTCCGTAGCTTGATACCACCACGTCGTACGCTGCCAGGTTGGCCGCCTCTTTTTTGCCAGAGCCATGGTAAATTAAGACTCGTGGTGCGGTCTCACTCTGGGTGTGCTCTTGGATTTGATTCCTCCAGTTGCTCATGACACCGACCGGAGCTAAGATCAATGTCGTTTTGCTGGAATCGGAGGTGCGAGGAGCCGAATTGGCCATGATAAGGGAGATAATCTGGATGGTCTTTCCCAGACCCATGTCATCGGCTAGGATGCCACCACTCGCGAGAGGCGGTGCAGTGGTCGTTGAGAAGTTGGTAGCAACGTTGGTAAATTTGTTACCGTCGCGTTTCCAGAGCTGGACCACCGCATCAGAACCAGGCGCTGGAAGGGTAGGCGATTCTTGAGCGATCATCCACGCCAAACCCTGTCGCTGATATGGGAGCAGTTGTGTAGAAAGACCCTCTGGAGAATCGGCCAAGGGCATCTTGGCCAAATCCGCCTCTTTTTGTCCGAAGGTCTCCACAATCTGACTGATCTCTCTCGGGTTGAAGGAGCTGCTTTGGCTGAGCAATTCCTCCAGACTCTCACTTCCACAAAGCCCAGTTGGGTCAGAGAGGTTGGCGAACATTGAATTCTCGTTTGCCTGCCATTGTTGTGCAGCTTTGCCCAGAGCCATCGCACGAGCACGTTTTTCAGCCTGTTTCCTCTCTTGCTCTTGCTGCTTTTGGCGTCTTGCTTCGTCACGCTCGGCTTGGACAAGCTTGGATACTGGGAGCTTATCCTGTTGCATGTTCCTTTTCAAAGCAATCTTTTTGGTTGGTTCATTGGTACCAAAGAGGTTCAACATCACAGGGCAGTCGTAAAAGCCCTTTGGTCCTGTCAGAATACCTTCTACAAGGAGATCTCGCGGGTCCTGCAACATTAATTGCTTAGCCATTTTACCAAAAGGGTGTTTTATCGGAAAATACCATGTATTTTGCGAGCTTGGCCGCGACTCCTCGCGGGATATGGCCTATCTGAGCACCCATGACATTGTCGACCCGAATTGCATTTGAATCATATTGGTTCTGGGGTTCACGTTTCAAAAAAACATGCTCTCCAGACGTAGCAACCCCATTGTAAAAGCGAACGCCCACAATCTTTGCGGGTAATTGACCTGGTGATATTGTTGAGCTTTCCTTGGTTCTCAAAATATAGGTTTACAAGATCTTGAGAAGTAAACATACCATACAGCATGAAGTTCCCCGTCGAAGGATCATCCTGACTGCCCTGGACAAGTTCGGCAGCTTCTTCGTCCTCGTCCTCGGCCAAGGCAACCTGAGAGAGCGGAGGCAACGGAATAAAATCGGCGCTTTCGCCAAACCTCACACCAGGGCTGACATCCTGGGAGTCAAAAGACGATTCAGTCCGGCTGGCCTTTGAAGCACGCGCCGTGCCATTCTCATCTGTGTCTGTCAAGTCGACCGTATCAGGCTTTCGTTTTCCGGGATACCGGGTCATCGCAGCGGTCTCCACAAGTAGCAATGATCAAGCAATGGAAGTATTAAAAGGCCAGAAAATCCCTTTCCATTTCGGTCAAAGTGAAGGAATAGGAGAAAGTATGACGCCGATCGGAACCCACGCGTGTATGACACGTGATCACGTGATATACAAAAGACGATTTCCTTGGTCGTATAACCTTGCTTTTTCGCTTATTCTTACAATCTCAAACACCGAACATCCCAAAGAGTCGCCTATCTTCTTGGTACCTTTCTTTACCAGAAGTCGACCCTGGCTGAACCCGTCAATTGGCTGCGCCGTATCTTCAGCCCCTAGCGCATTTTGAAGACAAGCTCCCGAGTTTAGCGGCGCCCCATCCAATGACCGATCCCCATGGCTCATACAGGGCTTTCAAGCAGAGCCTCGGAAAAGAGCTCGACTCTCTTATGCAGCAAGGGGATTTTAAGCCTATTTTTCTTTACCATGTGGTTTTCTTCAATTGCCTTCCGTTTATCGGCCTGATCATACCCCGCCGCCGAGGCGGGCGCTATGTCCGCTACTTTATCTGTGCCGTCGGTCTGGGATTTGCGTTTGAGATATTAAGAAGTCATAGAGCCTTGATTGGCGGCAATGGATATATGATTGGCATTATGACTGCGTGGTGGCTAATTTGGTGTACCACGCTTTTTATGTTTAAGGATGTCGAGCATGACTTTCGGCGGATTGAAAGGGACACTAAATTTGAATCCGAAAGCACTTTCTCGTCAAACAACATTCAAGGAAAGTCAGCCCACACTGACAAGAATGATCGAAAGCGTGATGATCTCTTTCACTGGCAGTCCTATCCTCGCAAGTTCTCCCATCGTCTCGAGTGGTGTGCGGGGCTGCTCTTCAACCTCCGAGGACCAGAATGGAACTGGCGAGCTCCTCACCTTGGTCCTCTTCCTCAATCCGTCCATGAACAGCTGCGTTCAGGTTTCCCGCCGAATAGGTTTCGTGCAGAGGATGATGATACTCTCTTGACTTCGAAGCAGCGTCTTCGAGCTGCCTTCTTCACCTGCCTGCAGTCATACCTCCTGCTAGATGCCCTCAAGGTCATAATGATGCGAGACCCTTACTTCCGAGGCACTGCTGGTCCTAACTCGGTGCCACCATTCCCACTCTCCTACCTAGCACCCTTTCCCCTGCTAGTTAGATTCTACCACTGCTTCCTCAGCTGTGTGGGTGTCTACGTTGCACTCAACTTCGTCACCTCATTCGGCCCCATCTGTTTTCTCGGTCTGTCATTAGCCTTTCCCAATGCATCACGGAAATTGACAGCTGCTCCACTTGATGAGCCTTGGCTGTATGCTGATTCTTTTGGCCCTTTCATTTCCCCCGTACTCGACCATGGACTCGCCGGCTGCTGGGGTCGTTGGTGGCACCAACTCTTCCGCTATGGATTTACCTCCACTGCTAGGTGGATCCTGTCATTGCTTCCAAGAAACTGGACTGCAAATGCACAGACGAAACGAATCATCCATATTGTTGTTGCGTTCACTCTCAGTGGCTTCATACATGCTTGCGGCAGCTACACCCAATTCCCAGAGACTCGTCCTTTTTCGGGTCCATTCTTATTCTTTTCTCTGCAAAGTGTGGCAATTATTTGCGAACACATCTTTAAAACGGCCATATATCCACAACTACCTCTTGCTGGTACCCCGCGGTGGCTGAGACGCACCACAAATGCAATGTTTGTTTTCTTCTGGCTGCTTTTCTCCGGAGCTTTTATTGCGGATGACTTTTCACGAGGTGCGTTGTGGTTGATGGAGCCGATTCCACTCAGTCCACTGCGTGGAATGGGGCTTGCATATGGGGAAGGTTGGTGGTGTTGGAAGGAGCCATGGTTTCGATATTGGAGCGATGGGACATATTGGGGCAGTGGGATCCGAGTCCTATAGACCATCATAGAGAATACATACCCCAGTATACAATAGACTTTGATTTCTGGACCAGCGCATGCCCAGGTGGCAGGTTATTATGGTGAGCATCTGTAAATGTATTTATTGATACACAAAGCCGTTAACAGGTGGTATATAACGTGGCACCCAAATAGGTAGGCACGGAGTCTTTTCTATATCTACACTCTCTTCTTTAACCTCCCATATTGACGTCCTCATCATCGTCATCCTCATCCTCGGTGTCAGGGTCCATATTCAGAGTAGGCAATTCGTCGTCGCTATCATCCACAGCCGCGGACGCCTCAGCCGGGACCTGCGGGGCAACGGAAGTCGAAGACACTTGCGAGGTAACCTGGACTGGCTTCGGTCCACTTGTCGCCTCGATCTTGGCAGGCTGAGAGATTGAAGAAGACACTTGAGTAATCATCGCAGAAGGCTGGTTCATCGAAGGAGCGTTATTGCTGGAAACGCTTTCTTCGAATCGGGCTTTTTTAGTCTGCACCGGCTCCTTCAATGCCGAAGTGAGACTGGCCGGCTGAGCGGTTATTTCATCGACGTAAGTCCGCTTGTGTAAAGGTGCCGCAGGCTCAGCCCTTTGAGTCACGGTAGAGGTGGCCACCGGTTCCTTCAAGAAATCAGAAGTCTTCGACGTAACCTGGTATGGCTCATCAGCCATCTCCTCGTTCTCTTCCTCATCTTCCTCGTCTTCCTCGTCGGCAAATGAGTCCAGCTCCGGGGCAGTCATGAGAACCGGCATTCTGGGGCGGACCAGAGCCTCGACTTCCATCTGATCAGAGTGAGCCTGGACCAAAAATGGGATGATGCTAGCACCGGCCGCACGGCCCTTAATGGCTGGAATGGGATTCAATACGCTGGCAAGCATTGCGTCCTTGTCGGCAGTCAAAATGATTGTACGGTCGATGTCAGTTCGAACAGATGCCAGGAGCTCCGATGGAACATATGCAAGAACACTTTGCAGAAGCTCGGAAGCAGCGCGTTCGAGATCAGGGAAACGGTGGACGTTTTGAGACTGTCCGGCTTTTTGCAAGTTAGGATTCAAAAAGGAGTCGGCATTGACTGCGCTTTGACCCTGCTTTGATTTGGATTTGGGATCAGACTGTGCCTTGGCTTCAACAACGGAGTCTCCAGGCACCGGAAGAAGATCAGAGCAGCAAGCGCGAATAACAGGGATGATAGGGGTCACAGTTTGCTTCGTCATAGCCGAGCCGTTCACAGAGACCAGAGAGCTAAGCAAGTCATAGGCAGCCATTCGCACGTCTCTGCTGAAACGTTCATTTCGGAATACCCAAGTGACTTGCTCCACCATAGTCTGAGTAAGAGGAGCTGCGCTGTTCTCCAGAACGATCACAACGTGGGCCAATACGTCCATACAAGCCACATGAATGCGAGGCAGCTCAGCGTATAGCATTTCACGCTCCTCGCGGCCAATCTGAGGGTTAACCTGTACACCGGATGAGGATGCTTCGGCGCCTGTTGGGACAGTCACAGAACTGAGCCGGGAAATTAGGTCGAGGGTAGGCCCCAGAGGAAGAGCGACTGCAGTAGCCGATGGCATGGAGATGAAACCAGACAGAATTTGCAAAAGTGCAATCAGCCTATCAGCTCCAGCATGCATTCCCTTCCAACTGTGAAGTCCCAAGTCATCGGGAGCGTCCATCGACACTCCTTTGTTGTAGTTCTGTCGCGGTGCTGTCAAGGTCGAATCAACAGATTCCCATTGCTCTTTTACAGACCGCAGGACAAAATCGGCAGACCGGTGGGCGGAAACGATGGTCGATCTGCAATCTTCATTCCAGCTAGAGCCCGACTTGTCCTTGGGTGCGCATTTGTGGAGGGAGACGAGCAGTTGTTCGGCGACGTCAATTACTGGCTCGGGATAGAATACTGGCGGTTGGAAGCTCAGAATGCTGGTAACCAAAGACCGAAGTTGGCTGGCGAATGGGCGGAAGATTGTCGGGTGACGAGGAACCAACTCCAAAATGGCATGCAGAACCGTTTCCATGAAAGGCGTGCTAGGCTTCGGCTCCCGGATCGAACCTCCCTGGACTTTCTGCAAAGTCGCGACCAAGTTCAAGGCGGCATTGACAAATGCTGGGAGGTGAGGAGTGGTGATTTCTCGAACGAGGGTCGGATACTGGTAGGTAAGGTGAAAGATGCGCGTCAACGTAATTATACACATTTTCTTCGTGGACACCGGATCGGGTTTCTTGAAGCGTCAAATAGGTCAGTCGGGTGAACAATAGACAATTATACCAGAGAGCCATACCGCCAGGATCCCAATCAGACTGCGAACAATCGGCTCGTAACCGCGCAGAATCTCCCATTGACCCGCTTCGACAGTAGCTTTCACCAGAAGCACTGCGGTCCATCGACCCTCCACGCTGCGGTCCTGCAGCAAACTAGCCAGGCGAGTCTTGAGCTTGTGAACTTGAATCGCATTTTCGGAGTCCGATTTGCCTGGTTTTTGGGTTTGCGGGGCAGAGAGTAGTTCGGCGCAATCGCTCAGCGAAGTCGCAAGAAATAAAGCGATCGAGGGCAATTGATCGACCGGCGTGGTCGTCAAGCGATGGGTGGCTGCGCGCAAAGTGGTGGCAGCCATAGCTAAACGAAACACCTCGGGTGTTGAATCAGCACGAGCTTTCACGCTTTCGTAGGCAGAAGATCGCTGTAGAAGGAAAGAAGGTTGGTAATTTTTCGGAGGGTCAAAGCTCGGGCCACATGAAGCCTCGGGTAAATTACCGTCACGTACGTAAACGCAAGCCACCCCTGGGCGATCATCGGCACTCAACTTGGGTTGGCGGCGTGCCAACGCCATTGTCCTTCTCCAACTTCCCTATCTGCGCACTCCTCAACCATGGCGGTACGTGTTTGTTTGATCTATTGACGTCGCGCTTGACTATATTCACTGCATCGACTCGGCCCTGCAACTATACCAACTAACACGTGCGACTAGGGAGGTAATGAGAAGGGACAGCGCTACGCCGTAGCCTTGGACCAGGCGCGTGCTCAAAGCAAATGGGACGAGGTCCCAGAATTGATTCGAAAGGTCACCAAGCACGCACCACAGAGGACATGTATGATCGCCTCGCCCCGCCTCCCTAGATCGCGCTAACGGGAAGCTTCCCCCAGGTTTGATTCAAACAGCGACTGCTGAAACTCGAGTTGTCGCGTATCTACGACAGAAGACCGCCCCTGAAGCCCCCGAAGATGATCCCACGCCTGCGCCCCAGCCCAACCTTCTAGAGCTGATTCCCGCGCTGTTGACAACCATTGACAACAGCGACGGTTCCCCGCAGGAAATAGTCCAAGCGCAAGTCTGCCTGGGATGGATCCATTGGGCCCTGGGCGAGCCCAAGTTGGCCGCAGGACGTCTTCCAAAGGACTTCACAATGACCGTGCACGACTTGCTGAGTGAGGGCGACGGTCTTTCCCCATGGACCGAGGTCTGCATGGTCAAGGGATGCTACATCAAAGGTTCGTCTGTTCCGTGGACTACTCAAGGCTCTTGTGCTTATTACGGTGCAGGATCGGCGCAATCTACAATTACAGGAATAGACGAGACGCTGGAGACCTTTGCTTCGCTGGTTCCGTGGCTAGGCAGCGGGGTGCTAACTTCGAGCACCAACGCGCAGTTCTTGAGTTGGTCCGAAACCATGCTTGGAAAGGGTGCCTTGATGGCGAGTGAAACAGCGACTAGGGCCTCCCCGATGGCGGATCCCAGACATGTGGAAATTGCGCTTCAACTCTTCCGCTTGTGGGCTTCTCTTACCGCGGTGAAGCAAGGGCTCGCCTCCCCACAGACCCTCTATACGGACGCCTCCGGTTCACTTTCACGGGTCGCTATTTGGAAGGCATACTACGGATTCCTCACTACTGTTCTCCAGGACAACCTCATTTACGCCCCTGCTCATAGCGGCGTTCCAGAACGCCCCCAATTGGCTAGCGAGTTGCGGCGCATCGAGGCTATCTGTGAAAACAGTCTGCTCCGTGAAGTGAAATTCCCCACCGCCGAATCCAACAACTCCCAAGTTGAGGAATGGATTGAGTTGGTCATCAAGAATTGGCAGGTTCTTTGTGGGCCGCACTGGCAGGACCAGGATCTTGGCGAAGGGGGTCAGAATGCCGTCGGCCGGAATGTTTTGGACGTACGTGGGAATGATTGACCCTTGCTCGGTTGCAATGAACTAACTTTATTTGACAGATGCTTTACCGCGCAGCAACCAAAACATACCATTCGCACCTTATTCTTCGGCGTTTGTTCCATGTCCATTCGGCCTTGGCAGACTTTGACCTGGCCGTCAAAGCTCTAGACTCTTACATTGAGATTGTTATTGCCGCCAAAGAACGAGCAGAGAAGGGGGCCGAGCTTGGCGAATTAGAGCAAGATGAAACGCTATTACAAACCCTCTCCGAGGGCGTTGCTTTACTCTGCTGCCTCGGATCGTTCGACGAGGCTGAAAAGGCTAAAAAGTTGACGGAACTGATCAGGGAGTGTATCGACAAGCAGGTGGCCGGTCGCGAGGATGGCCAAATCGATGGCAAGCTATTGCTCTCGCAAGGCCCCAACCCTCATAACTCTCGAGAAATTCCCCTTTCGACACTCGCCACTGCCTACCGAGCAGTCGGTATCGGTCTCGCTAACTGGGCATATTACACTCCTCTGAATGAGGCACGTGATGAGATCCGAGCTGAAGCCATTCAATACCTAGAAAAGAGCATCGCTCCTGAACTGGGCGACCGAGGAAACTACTCCTCGCTATATACGCTCTCTATTGCACTGGCCGAAAACCGGGATTTGGACACTGCGATTAAGTATGTAAAATCTGCTTTAGGCTCGCGTGGTCCAGCGCCCGACTCTGAAGATCTCTTCAGGGAACGGGATCTTGTGCCACTCTGGCATTTACTTGCGCTGCTGCTCAGCGCCAAGCAGGACTTTGACATCGCGGAGCGCTCATGCGAAGCGGCTTTTGAGCAGTTCCCAGCCGAGATTTTCGCTAAAAACAAACGCCCGGAGCGACAACCGTCAAGGAACTCGCAGCTTTCCGGTCCTCCCAAGCGCACATTGGTCAGTCGATTGTCAGGTCGAGAGAAAGAACGCATCCTCGAGACTCGTATCACGCAGGTCGCGTTCACCGAGGTTCTCGAGGGGCCCGAGGCTGCTGTCAATCAGAGTGACCAGTTGCTGGGACTTTTCAGCAGTCTGTTCCATGACTTCAACCTTGACGGCGAGGGAAGAACGAAGGCCTCCAAGCCAGAACATTTGGTACCACCCAAGAGCTCTGCCGGTACTACGAAAAGCTTCCGTAGCAGTATTTTCCATCGGAACAGAATTTCTCAACTGCCAGACCGCCGGGCTGATCCAAATGGCTCGAAGCCTTCTACCCCACCCCCACCAGTTCCGGCCGTCTCAAATGGACCTTATGCTGGAGCAGATGCGCCGGCTATCCAAGTCACAGACGGAGATACCCACCTGCAGTCTGATCGGGCATCTACAATTGGGAGATCAGACTCCACGAGGCTGAAGAAACGCAGCAGCAGCTTCATCAGGAATGAGCGGCCTCGTGGTCAGGAACCCCCTCTTCCCAATGGGACGGAGTCCCTGGACATGGTTGGCATTGCGGTGTCTGGAAATACATCACCCGTGTCAGCGAATCATACCCCAACCAGCAAACAACCCCTACAGCCAATTGCACACAACATGAATCCCATGCAACAACCACTTCCAGTCGGGCACAAAAACCAGCCACCGGCGCAAGACGTTCGACTCCCTGGCACCGTTTATCACCGATTCGACTCCCCATCAAAGGCAATTACCAAGTTTTCAATTGCCCAGTCCGAGAAACACGCCCTCGGGTTGCTTATCAAATTGTGGCTTATTATTGCCGGAATGTATCGCCGCGCGTCTTTATTCGATGATGCCCGCGAGGCCTGTGAAGAAGCTGCGAAGCAAGTCGCACGGGTGGAGTCAGTGGCATCATCGTACGAGTCATCTGCGCGGGCTTTTAGCAAGCGTGGCTGGAGTGCTGCCAAGAGCCCCGACGAGCTGTGGGCTGATGTCTACACCGAACAAGGAATGTTGTGCCAGGCTCGATCAAACCCTCATAAGGCCATCAAACACTTTGAAGAAGCGCTCCTGCGCCAGGCCGACCACCCGACAGCGACGATCGGCCTTGCAAACCTCCTCTTAGATATCTGGGACAAGAAGTTGCCGCTTGAGACGGCAAAGGCCGATGCGGACCCCAATGCCTCTCGCCTCTCTCTGCTAACCGAAACTCCCAAGCCGAAGACCGGCAAGGCCGTATCCATTGATGAGCTCAAAGCCTCCGAAGCGGTGGAGACTGTGGAGTCGACAGAGGCTTCTGTCTCCGCGCACGACGTCGGCCCTAAGCACCTTCACCGTCTTGCAGCTCGGGATCGCGCCTACGGTCTCCTTTCCGCGCTGACCAAGCGTGGCAGCTCGTGGGATAGCTCCGAGGCGTGGTACGCCCTATCGCGGGCATACGAGGCCGGTGAGCAGGTCGAGAAGCTGAAAGAGGTGCTGTGGTGGTGCATTGAATTAGAGGACCGTCGGCCGATTCGGCACTGGTCGAATATCGGCTCTGGTCTCTACGTTCTCTAAATCGACAAAGGATCGGAGTCGCTTGATTTGACATATTCTTGTATCTAGTTTGTTTTCCCACCCTGCCCTCGTTTTCCCCTATCATGTTCAACAAATGAGATACCATGTCCCGGCTAGGAATTTAGAGGAGGTTAATTAGTTGCCGGAGAATTTAGCATTGAAAAATCATTGAAGTTTTGAAACAAATTTCTAGTCAAATCATTGGTAGCACAACTTTATGTACATCGCTCGAACAAGCCCCGACTGGATGCTTGCAGAGCTATAAAAAGAAAAACTGAATCAAGCACCAGTACGAAAGTTGGATTCATTTTGTTAGCCCACTAGCCAACATCAATTTACCGCGCAGCAGCAACGGGAGTCCAGGCGGAGTACTTGGGGCGGGTGCTGTGACATCAGTTAGTCAATGCGAGCATGATATGAACGATTCGAGCACACGTACGTCGAGTAGGTCTTGAAAGCAGCCCGGCTGAGGGTGGGGTTGGCGCGGTGGTCGGGCAGCTCCCAGGTACGGTGGCCGCTCTGGATGACCTTGTCGACGGTTGGGGGAGCATCGACCATGTAGGAGATCCAAGCGTGCCTAGAACCAAGATCAGTTTTCGAATTCTCGGCGTGTGGGAAAGGACGTGCTTACCAGCCAGGCTCGATGTGGGAGGCATCGTATTCGTGCTCCTTGTAGTCGACCCATCGTGTGCGGACTGTATGGGAAAACATCCTTAGCGTCCTCTTTCCTCTTAATCATGATTCCTTGAGCGGCGGGTCTTACGGGGAAGCTCCTCCTCCATGTTCTCGAAGTACTTGTTGCCGAAACGGTCGACTCCGATCAGGGTTCCGGCTTTGGTATCACCTGTGATCGTGTGGGGTCAGTTATCTGCCACTGGAAAGGTCAGGAAGGGGCAAAACATACCGATGTACTATGAAACAGCGAGAAAAAGGTCAACGTTAGTCTCCATGCATTCCTATCCATGATATCTCCCATATCCGCGGCAAGTAACGTACGTGCATCTGATGGCCATAGTCCTGGAAAATCGCGTTAGTAAACCATTTTCTCACGATAAAAGGAGCGCGCAACAAACCTTCAGGCCAACTCGGCGCAGATTGCGCAGCGTCCTCATGATGGTCGACATCTTGGCGGTGCAATGGGGGAAAAGGATGGAGACTGCCGAGTCGTGAAGCGAAATGGAAGTCGGGGCCGAATGCAAACACGAAATGTTTGCACCGGCCCTGGTCTCCTTCCCGATTGAGAAATCCTTTTGAATGAGCCAATTCAACCATGTTCGGTCGCATCGGAGGCCAAGCGCTTCGCTGCGCTGCTCGGCCGGTCGTACGTCGCAAAATCCCCGGTCGCAGGTTCTCCGCGCAAACTGCCAATACTACTTCGGCCTCTGCACCTTCGCCACTCGGAGGCATCACCGTCGAGCTCGATCGCATTGCGCCTAGATTCGAGGTCCCGGCCTCCCAGATTACGATCATTGATTCACCGGCCAATTTCTATGCCGCATTGAAGGTGCGTTGTTCCACGGCATCTATAGTCGGGCTATAAACTAACGTGTGCTCAGCATAAAATCCGCAACGCCAAGCGGCGCGTTTACCTCTCCACGCTTTACATTGGCAAGACTGAGCACGAGTTGATCGAGACCCTGTCGGAAGCTCTGCGCACCAACCCAGATCTCAAAGTATCCATCCTTACCGACGCCCTTCGCGGTACCCGAGAAACACCCAATCCCTCAAGCGCATCGTTGCTCTGTTCGTTGGTGCAGGAATATGGACCAGAACGAGTTGAGATTCGGATGTTCCATACGCCCAATCTCACGGGGTCGAAGAAAAAGTTGATCCCTCGTCGAATCAATGAGGGCTGGGGCTTGCAGCATATGAAGCTCTACGGTATCGACGATGAGATTATACTCTCGGGGTAAGAATGGCCTTTCTATTGAGAGGTGTCATGATGCTAATGATATATTCCAGAGCCAACCTGTCCTCGGACTACTTCACTAATCGCCTGGATCGCTACCATTTATTCGACTCCAAAGCCTTAACAGAGTACTACGCTCGCATTCACCATGCAATCTGCAGCCTGAGCTTCCAGGTCCTGCCAGATCCCCAAAATCAGGCGGGCTACCTTCTGCATTGGCCTACCTCAAATGGAGCGCCGTCACCTCTGGACAACCCCCAGGACTTTGTTGCATATTCATCAACTGTTTTGAGCCCGCTCATCCAGGCGCGTGATAACACGCCTGCTGTCCCCTCCTCGTCAAGTCAAACCTTTGTATACCCCGTGGCACAGTTCACCCCCCTTCTAAAGCCCGACACCTCCACCGAGTTCCCAGCTGTCGCCAGTATCCTGGGTCTGTTATCCGAGTCTCCTGCGTTCGCAGGAGCACGCTGGCTCTTCACTGCAGGATACTTTAATATCCACCCTGTCCTTTCTTCCCTCTTGATCTCCAGCACATCTTCCAGTCCTCAAAGCCCAACCACAACCCAGGGCACTGTACTAACCGCTTCCCCGTGGGCCAATGGCTTCTACGGATCCCCGGGTATTTCCGGCATGCTGCCAGCTGCATACACACACCTGTCCGCGCGCTTTTTAGACCGCGTGGCTGCAGCACAGTGCACAAACTCCATCCAATTGAAAGAATGGCGCCGCGGCACAGTCGGCACACCGAACGGATGGACATACCATGCTAAGGGGCTGTGGATCACCCTGCCTGGTGAGGAACATCCCAGCCTGACATTTGTCGGCAGCAGCAACTACACCAAGCGGAGCTACAGTCTCGATATAGAGGTCGGCGCATTAGTCGTGACGAGCGACCCGGCTTTGAAGCAGAAACTGGGCGCTGAGACCGAGTGGCTTCAGAAAGATGCCAAGGCAATCTCGAGAGAAGACCTGATGCGTACGGAGCGGCGTGTCGGGTGGAACGTACGACTTGCGATGTGGATTGTTGAGAAGGTTGGCGGGGCACTCTGATGCTCTGCTTGTATATATAGAACTTGTATAGTTGTGAACGAAGGACCTGTGAATTGCCTGTTCGAGTTAGTTTTACCTTTTCCGGCTTAGCGCCCAAATGCCGTCACGTAGCCTCAAACTTGTCGCGACCCAAAGGGAACAGTGAGAGGAGCAATAAAAGAAAGCATAGATCTGCCGGTTGAAACAGAATGAAGATATTACAGGATACCTTGTCAGTAAATACAGATCAAGTATGTCAAAATATCACATTTTGTCTAACCATTATGATCACTAACACATATGCAAGAAGCGGTTAAAAAGAAAAGCCAAACGCCGAGCCATGGATTCCATTCAATGTCGTATCATGCACAGAGCATCCGTCTAGATGACTTTGTTGCGTGTGTTCGTACCGGAGAACCGAGCCGGGCCCAGGCCCGAGCGGACTTCGTCAAGCATCCGAATACCGATTGCCTCGTTACCATTCTTGCCGCGCTTGTTTTTGGCGCCCCTTCGCTTGGCCTGGGCGCTGGTGTTATCGTCCCAGCTGGCAAGGAAGTCATCCATGACATTGTGAAACTCGCTGCGGGAGACTCCTTCGCCATTTGCGTTGACGAGACTGGGTGCTTGGGATGATGCAGTAGACATGCCAGTCATGCCAGTGGCGCCGGTCATGCCGCTGACCATTGACATGCTGTCGTCGTACTCCTCTTCTTCATCAAGGGCGTAGAGTGCCTCAACTCTGTCGAACCGGTCATCCAGGAGACGGTGGCCTTCGGTACGTGCCAATGCGGACGAGGTCATGGAATATGCGGATGGGTTGGTCAAAGCACCCTTGCGCTTCTTGCGCCGGATCGGAGTACCTCCAGCAGTAAAGGCAGTCGATGCAACTGTCTGCTGCTCAGAGGGTGCGATCGTCGGAGCGGCCGGGACACCAGTCTTGCCGGATTTGGCATCTTTCTTGAACTTGGCGAATTCGTTCATCCAGCCCTGATCGTGAGGGTGAAGATCCGGGGCGGGCTGATCAGCTTGGGGCAGTTCGCCGGGCTCGAGATCTTGCGAGGGAGTCTCGGCATCTTCGGCGAGTTGTCGTGCCTCTGTGCTATCTCTTTGAACCGGTGCCTTTTCAGTCGCATCCGACTCCCATCCCTCATCATCCTCATCTTGGTCGAACAGAGTATCCTCCCAATCACCAGAGTCCATCTCCTCGGCATGCTTTGTCAACTCGCCGAAAATATCGTCATCTTCATCATCAACGAAAGCCTCATCCTCTAGAGCTTCCAAAGCCTCTCGCAGTCGTGGGTCCATGTCTGGCTGGAAGCCAGCAATGGCATCGGGGACGTTCTGCTGATCCTGATAGGTCGGCTTGCGAACGTACGAGGACGCAGTCGAGCGCAGATCACCATACTCAGATCCGTAAAGACTCTGGCCACCGAGGGCGCTCCGCGCATCGCCTTCGTCCAAAGAAACCTGGCGCAACGCATCCTCCAGTTTTAACGCCTTACCCTTGCCCTTGCCTTTCTCAGGCTTGGCCTCCACAAAGTATGCGTCTCCACCGCCAGTGCCGAGCTCGCGCAAATGTTGCATGTAGTCATACTTGGAGTCATCGTAGTAAACGCCGTAGTTGGCAGCCTCACCCTCGTTGCGACGGACGGACTCGTCGTGGAATTCGGACTCAAGTTCGGACAGCTTCCGGAAAGGCTTTTGCGAGGAGGTTGACGCAGAAGAAGGAGCAGGCGCAGGACCACCGACGTGGTGCAGGACTCGGTCCTCTGCATGGGGGTCGTGGATCAACGGGTCATTTTGAGACCGGTGGAAGAGCTGGAAAGTGCTCGCTGTCTTCTTGTCACTGCAATTACATTAGTTGGGATCGACTAGACCAGTTGAAGATAACTTACATCCACTGCTTCTTGGGCGGCATGTTGGCTGGTGATGTGAAGATGGACGCTCGAAAAAGTGAAAAAAAGTGGGATTGATAGGGTCACGTGGGGCTTATCGCTGCCTGACCCCTCGGGTCCTCAAACTGGTGTTAAGCGAGCAAAAGACTGTGAACCGGGTGATTTCTTTATATTTTCACTAGAAAGGCTAGCTTGAATACTGCAATACTCTAATATATTGCAAAACGAAGTAAGAATAAGGAACCTTGTACAAGAAACCAGAGATTTTCACTCTTTAGCCTAGCTGAGTCAGCGTTATCTTATCCGACTGAATAATCCAAAAGATTTCCATTTTCAGGCGGGGTTGAACTTGATCTTCTCTTCAACTT
Organism: Penicillium cinerascens; assembly: GCF_028974065.1. Taxonomy (NCBI): domain Eukaryota; kingdom Fungi; phylum Ascomycota; class Eurotiomycetes; order Eurotiales; family Aspergillaceae; genus Penicillium; species Penicillium cinerascens. Next base: position 4,081,074 of record NW_026695298.1, on the reverse strand, counting down.
CATACCACTGCACCCTCATTCACCATGGTGTTAGCAAAGTCAAAGAACTCCGTGGGGCTGGGCAACAGCCTCATGAACGACCGCTTCGGTAAGGGCAAAGCCTCGAACCAGAAGAAGGGCTCCCACAACAATGCCATTGCGCGCAAAGGCGTGAACGGCGAGACCTACATCACCAACGAGGCTCAGGAAGCATCATGGGTCAAGATGCGCTCCATCACCGAGCAAGCTGCCCTCGATGAATTCCTTAGCACTGCGGAGCTGGCAGGAACCGATTTTACTGCCGAAAAAATCAACAACGTGAAAATTATCCATACCGATCAGAAGAACCCATACCTCCTAACCCCGACCGAGGAGAAGAATAAAGTTCAGAAGCACCAGAAGAATAAGGGACGGTTGACGGTGCCGAGGCGGCCGAAGTGGGATTCCTCGACTACGCCGGCGCAGTTGGAAATGATGGAGCGTGAAAGTCTTTTGAACTGGCGTCGTGGACTGGCGGAACTGCAGGAGAATCAGGATCTGCTCATGACTCCGTTCGAGCGAAACTTGGAAGTCTGGCGCCAGCTATGGCGTGTTATTGAGCGATCGGATCTCGTCGTGCAGATTGTCGATGCCCGTAACCCTCTTCAGTTCCGCTCGGAGGATCTGGAGAACTATGTCAAGGAGATTGACTCGCGGAAGAAGAACCTGCTGTTAGTGAACAAGGCGGATATGTTGACTCTCAAGCAGCGAGAGTCTTGGGCCGAGTACTTCGAGAAGAACAACATCAACTTCCGATTCTTCTCGGCTCACCTCGCCAAGGAGAAGATGGAGCTTGAGATGCTGAAGGAGTCGCAATCGGACAACGAGGATGACTCTCAGCTTGCCGAAAGGGCGAAGAATCTTGACTTGGAAGAGGATGAAGATGAATCATCTAGTGAGGATGACGAGGAAGCTATGGCCAAGCTCGCCGACCCGGATCAGTCACTCGGACCTCACATTCTCGATGTGGATGAGCTTGAAGCGCTCTTCCTGGCAAACTCTCCCGAGACTCTCCCCCAAGAGGGAGATTCGGACGGGCAACCCAAGCAGAAGACGACCATCGGTCTGGTCGGTTACCCCAACGTGGGTAAGTCCAGCACGATCAACGCCCTCCTCGGAGCCAAGAAGGTGTCGGTTTCTGCGACTCCCGGTAAGACCAAGCACTTCCAGACATTGTACCTCTCCCCCGAGATCATGCTCTGCGATTGTCCTGGTCTGGTGTTCCCCAACTTTGCCACCACCAAGGCCGACCTGGTCGTCAACGGCGTGCTGCCCATTGACCAGCAGCGCGAGTTCACCGGCCCTGCCGCCCTGGTCGCGAAGCGTATCCCCAAGCACTTCATGGAGAATGTGTACGGTGTGAAGATCCCCATCCGACCTATCGAGGAGGGTGGTACTGGCGTCCCCACTGCCAGTGAAATCCTTCGAGCCTACGCCCGTGCCCGTGGTTTCTCGACTTCGGGTCTGGGCCAGCCCGATGAGTCTCGCGCTGCACGATACATCCTGAAGGACTTTGTGAACGGAAAGCTTCTCTTCGTGCACCCGCCTCCATCCCCTGAGGGCGAGCCGGCCATCGACCCGAATGAGTTCAACATGGAACTCTACGACGTCGCTCACCTCCCCCCAAGACGCCAGGCCATTCTCGCCAAGGCCATCGTGGACGTCGACGCCGACCTGGATTCGGAAATCAGTTCTCTCGCCTCTGCACCTTTGGAAACTCACGCTATGCCCGGCCAACGTTCTCGAAACATCGACACGGGTTTCTTCGGCACGGCCACTGGCCCCTCGGCCGGTCGCCTCAGTGTTCCGTTCCAGCACAAGTACACGGAACAGGGCCAGCAGATGCGCAAGCAGCTTACCGGTCGCAAGGAGCGGATGATGATTGCCATGGAGCGTGGCATCGACGTCTCCGAGGTGCGAAGCGGCAGCTCCAAGAAGCATTTCAAGGGCAACAAGAAGCGGGCCAAGGGCAAGCGCACCACCCCCGAGAATGACGACTACAACTAAAAGTGCTTTTTTTTTGTTAATGCTCTTATGATTTGTCCATATCGATGGCTCATGCTCTTTACATACGGGATTTCCATGTCCTGCTGATTTCGATCTGAACCTATCCAGGTGCTTATGCTTAGACATTGCCGGCGTTCGGGATAGCATTAGTTTAAATCCAAGTTATACCACATCTGCAAGTAACCAAGCTTCGAGTAAACCGAAATATCCACATTCTGATATCTTTTGACCTAAGTATCAAATAAAAGCAACGGTATGACTATAGCTCCGTTTTTACAGATGGCTCTTAGCCTTGAACCCAGAGGCAATAAGCAAGCGATCCGACTCCTCACGCTGCCACTTGAGCTTCGCAACGACGGCATCCTTACGCTCGCGGTTCTCCCGACGACCCAGCTGCGCCAGGTGGACCTCATCGGGACCATCAGCAATACGCAGGGTACGGACACCAGCCCACATGTAGGCAAGAGGGGTATCTTGGCAGACACCAGCAGCACCGTAAGCCTGAACAGCGCGGTCGATGATAGTCAACGCAGTCTGGGGCACGAGAACCTTGGCCTGCGCAATCTCCTTCAGAGCAGACTTGGCATTACCCTGATCAATCTTTATAGCAGCGTTGAGCACAACGAGACGAGCAGCGTCGACTTCAATACGCGACTTGGCAATCCACTCCAGGATAACACCGTGCGAAGAAAGAGGCTTGCCGAAGGTCTTCTTGCGGTCGTCGTTGACGCGGGCAATCAGCCACTCCAGAGCCTTCTCGGAGGCACCGATCGTGCGCATGGCGTGGTGAATACGACCGGGGCCAAGACGGCCCTGGATAATCTCGAAGCCGCGGCCCTCGCCCAGAACCATGTTGGACACGGGGACCCGCACGTTGTTGAAGGTGATGTGGCCGTGGCCGTGGGGAGCGTCATCGTAGCCGTAGACGTGCAGCATGCGGTGCACGGTGATGCCGGGGAGGCCGGTGGGCACCAGAACCACGGACTGCTGGCGGTAGGTGTCCTTGTTGTTGGGGTCTGACTTGCCCATCACCAAGTAGAGCTTGCAGCGGGGGTCACCGGCACCGGAGGACCACCATTTCTATTTGGAGTTAGAATGAAACTGCAAGAGATGTTGAGAATTTGGGACACATACCGAGCCATTGAGGACGTACTCGTTGCCCTCGCGGCGGATGTTCAACTCGATGTTGGTAGCATCACTGGACGCAACGTCGGGCTCGGTCATCAGGAAAGCAGAGCGGATCTTGCCGTCGAGCAGGGGAGCAAGCCACTCCTGCTTCTGGGAATCGTTGCCGTACTTGGCCAGCACCTCCATGTTACCAGTATCGGGAGCAGCATTGTTCGTAGCCTGTAGTCCATTAGCTGTGATCTGTTCGACGAATGTCCAACACAACGTACCTCGGAGGCAATCTTGCTCTTGCCCAGCAACTCAGCCATCAGACCGTACTCGACGTTGCTGAAGCCAGCGCCCTGCTTGAAGTGATTCTTGGGCAGGAACATGTTCCATAGGCCGAGCTTCTTAGCCTTCTCCTTCAGCTGTTCCATCACGACGGGAGTATTCTGCCATCTCTTCTCGCCCTCACCGAGCTGGGCGGAGAATATGGCCTCGGCGGGGATACAGTCCTTCTCGACGAACTCCTCGACCTGGGAATATGCTTAGCATGGGGTTGCAGTACGGAAATGGGGACCGCGATTTACCAAGTCGAGAGTCTTCTTAGCCCGGTCGCTGACGAAGGGCAGAGCGATCGGAGGAATACGGGTAGAGGCAGACATGATGAGTAGATGTGTGAAAAGATGGAGAAGAGAGGAGGGCGAAGCTGAATATAAGCCAGGCCATCGAGTTCAGAACTGCGGAGTAGCGTGGTGTGGAGAAGCCGAGAGCGGGTTTTTGCCGAGGCCCAGCTACGGCTGGCGGTTGGTGTTCACTACATACTATTCTCTCCGCCATCGGGTACCATTCTAAGAGAATAACTATAGCGTAGTGTAACATGATTAGAAATACAGCGCAGCTTTGAATTTCCTGCGCACTAAGCGTTGTGTACTTATCTACGCAATGGGCGACCAGCCTCGGCCAAATCTCCGAAGCCGAGCATATACAAAAGGAACTCAATCATTAATTGCTCCTAATCCCAAGTCCCAATGGGTCTAATTTCCACTGAACAGATTCCATAGCCCCAGAACCCCCTTTACCAAAATACAAAAATACAAAAACCAGTCACACAAAAGGCATCGCGGGTCATCACAAAAGAAAAATAAAGATGATGCTGCGGTGTAGACACAACACTCGGCCCATAAATGCAAGACCACTCTAACAATATAGTCCAGTCCAAAAGACGCCCAGCGCCATGCAGTCGGCAGATAGATATAGCAGCCGGGGAGGGGGATTGAGCGTAACGCAGACACGCGAGCGAGAAGCGAAAAGGCAAACAAGGCGATTAACAGGAGCAGAGCACGACCTACTCGGTTGCTCGGCTCTTCTCTGCGGATGATTGCTCGTAGCTCTTCTTGCCGAGCTTCGCGAACAGCGACTGGGGCTTGCCGGCACTGTGTGTGCACGTTAGCTTGTTATCCTCTTGTCGCCGGGTAAACAACACGTACTTCTTAAACCGCTTGCCCTTGATATCGCTCAGCTTCTTGGTACATGGGCTCATGAGCTCGTCGGACGGAGACACATAGGCGGTGGGTTGCCTGGAGGAGGCTGTTAGTCTGATATTTTTATTACAAGGGAACGCGGTTCAACTCACTTCTCGTCGTTGTCAAGCTTCCCCTGCAGTGTCTGGCGGTGACACTCCATTGATGAGAGATCGGCCTTCATGTCTGACTTGTCGGTGTTGGTGTTGGCGAGGTGGGTGTTGGTGTCGCGGTCCGCGAGGGGCTGGGTTTGCGTTGTGGAGTCCATTGTGTATGTGAGTGTACAAGGTTTGAAGAGTGTCGACGACGAGGATCAGAGAAGATACAGGATGATCAAGATCGGATAAGAGGAAAACGTGTTGTTGGTGCAGGTGGGCGAAAGAAATGTGCGGTTTGATTGTTGGCACGGCAACCGCTGCTTGCGCCCTGGGATCGCGATGACCGTATATGACGCACCCGCACAGGGCATTCCGCGGCAGGTTTCTTTGATCTTTTATTTATTTGTTTAGTTGTTTTATTTACTTGGATTATGGGAAAGTTTAACCGAGCAATGCAAACAATGATTAAATGTCATAGTACAGTGGGAATCATATCGTATGTCGTCCAAATGTACCCCCTCCAAAATGGAATGCCCAGTAACGCCGTAAATCATGAGGAAACAATGCATATGATGAGACATGCCTTGAACTGCCAGGGCAAATACAAGGTTATTGGTACCAGCCAATATAGGAAGTCCCCTTACTCGGGGCCTGATGACCTGGTGAGTCGCTCCTCGGACTCCTCAAGAAGACTTCGGGTCTAGGAGGTTCTCGTCCTCGCTAGCCTCGTCTAGTCCGAGATCCATCGTATGACCACCCAAGCCGGGTGGTGTACTACGGGACCGAAATTGCGGTGTCCCGAGCGTAGGCACAGTCATTGAGTCTGGCGAGGCTGGCCGGTTGGCCTTTTCATCCTCAATCCCGACCTCCCGGGAGACGTCGGACGTCGGGGTCGGTGGAATGTATTGCACCGTCGGGCTAGCCGGACTGTCCTGAGAAGAGGAGCTATCTGAAAGGTTCCGCCTGTGGAGGGCGCTTTCATGGTGCGAGGAGGTCGGCCGTGTGGATCCAGGGCTGGCCGAGGGTGAGACAAATATTGGGGATGAAGATCGCAGGCTGTAGGACCGAGCGACCATTCGCTGGACGCGTGGGAATTCCATGTAGTTGCTGACAGATCCTCGCGAGAACAGTACTAGTGCGAAGCAGCACAGAACCATGATGCTTTGGATGACCGTCACGCGTTTCTGGAAGACTAGCTCGTCGGCCAGCACACCCAGCTGGGCACTGATGGAAGTCACCTCGTGATGATAGCGCACGCGCTGGTGCTCGAATTCAAAGGCAACGGATTTCCAAACATGGTCGTATTGTTCTCGGAATTCCCTCAGCTCGTTGAGAACGGTGACGTTCAAATTCTCAAGGAAATTGGATGTTTTTGAGAGTTGACGTTTCTCAACTTTGTTGAAGGCATCACGAAGAATGCGAGATTGCTCTTCAATATAGAGAAGCGAAAGAGTCGAGTTAGATTCAAGCATTTGTAGTCGCTTGTGAACGGATTTGAAGAATGACTCTTGGGTTGTCGGGTTTGAAGGTGGAGGTTGTGTGGATGTCGGTCGAGTTGACTCCGGAAGCGCACTGTTTTGCTCCTCCTTGGGGTTCATCGTGGGTTTACCCGTATTCTCGACGGTGGAATTTTGCTGTACAGGCTCTCCGGGGACAACTGAAGCATCAGGTGTCGTTGCCACAGCTTTCGGCGATTCACCGGGCTTTCGAGCATCTTCGGCCGTCGCTGGGGCGGATGATCCGGATTGGGTCGCAGGAACACCATCTCCTGTTGTAAGTGTCGAGTTCACCGTTGGTGGTGAATCCGGCTGATCCTTGGTGGCAGTTCTCTCCGGAGTAGCCCTTGCCGGAATATCGTTGATACCACATGTCTCTGCAGGTCTAGTCCCTAGACCAAGGAGGGTTGCTTCCACTGCGGTGAGACGATGGAGGCATATCTCCTGAGGCTGTTCTTCAATCTTGGTCTCTTCAACTCGAGGCTGAACTTGTTCTGTTTGTTCATCTGCGGGGAGCTCGCCAATTTGAACTGGCTCCACGACCTCTTCATCATCTGCCCGGCCACTCTCGTCGTGCTTGTACTCCTCCATCATGGTAGTTCCATGCACACGAATGAGACTGATAGGGCAGTAGAACTCATGGCCATAGTGCGTCAAGAACTCAATTCGAAGATACCGAGCCCAAATAAGAGAATTCTCAACCGCAAATGCCTGCACCTCGCGCGTATTTCTCGCTTCGTATACGCCCAGTTCTTTCCACTGGTCCGGCTTTGCGGGATACCGGTCAGAAACGCTGACTCGAAAAGTGTGGAAGATCGAGCTGAAGAATTCGTAGTTTGCCAGGACAACGGTGTCCACGAGAATATCATCACACAGTTCGAGGATCAGGAACTTGTTCTGTGCTCGGCACTCGTTTAACATGTAACTGTCCTTATTCTCAACCAGCACGGAAGACGAGCCCTTGCACTCGGAGTTCGTCTTGAGTACCGTTGCCGCACAGTCAAAGGACGCATAGTTAAAGCGCTCTTTGCACGTAGTCCCGGCATCCTTGCGACGCGATCCGTCTTTCTGGATGATGCCATGTGCAGGAACATGCTCATCAGCCTCGCCATACAATCTGTCGGCATAATGCGATGGAATCGGCGTGCCCCAAGCCGTAGGGCTTGCCTCGGATGTCTCTGCACCAAAGCCACCAAAGTCCAGTTCGATCTCCCCATCATCCCCTAGCGAGTCCAACGCATTATTAATCCCAGGTTGCCGCCGACCTTCTTTGCCGACCGCCGCAGCGCGTCTGCTCCCTCCAACATTCTCGGCGGATTGTCCGGCATTGGCCAGATTCTGTTTCTTCCAGTCTTCAAACGAAAGGAAACTCGCACTATCCAGTAAGGAATCCGTATCCTGATCCTGCTCCGCGGTTTGTCCTGCCGCTGCATCTGCCGTTCCTGGAGGAGGAGCAACAGATTCTAGACCGGGGGTAGCTCGAGTTTCCATTGCCGATGCCGTCTGGACTTGGTATCGTCCCCAGCGAGTCTCCGGACAGATCGGAAGCTGGAAAGGCTCGGCCTCAGTCTCCCACAAACTCGTAGCCGGACATATCGTCTCCGGTATCGTCGCGGGATCCGACGACTGCGCGGGATCTTGAACAGCCGGGTTCGCAAGCGCGCCACCGGCAAATGCAGCAAATACCGAGGCCGAATGCACCCAAGCCATCCATGACCGTCGCGCATCTAACATCTTGACGTTGTGTGGGCGATAAGCAGTCACCGTCCACGTCTCTCGCGATGACTCCCAGCCACACGCCCCAAATGACCACCGGTACTTGGCTCGCGCAGACCGAGAACAGAAATTCTGCTGATAGAATCACTCCGAAAGACCGATAATGATGATTTATGACGTGCGCATGGTCGAGGGTGGAAGCGAGGCCAATCGCAACCTTGATCGTTATGTCCGAGGATTCACGGGTGTCTGGAGGGGGGAGGGCGGTGATATAGAGGTTGCTGAGTGGTACGATATCGGGGCGCTTTGGGGAGTAGCTAAGCTAGTCGAGGAGAAGGCTGAACAGAGCGACACATCGAGCTCAGATGGCGGGAAAGTGGACCTTGGCATCTCAACCGTTTGACAGCTGGGGTCACCGCCTTCTTGACCGCCGGTCTACTGGTGGCTGGTAACATTCTTGTCCATGGTTTTCTAGTTTGCAAGTTGTCTAGACCTTAGCTGTCTAGATACTATACATAATCGATAAGGTTGCAGCCTCAAGCTACAGGGTGAATGGGACAAAAAGTGTGCAGCTCAGAGCACAGACTGCGCGAGCTCCCACCGCTCTTCCAGACCCACCAAGCTCCTAGGGAATGAAACTTAGTTTCCTGACCTACCATGGCCTATGCAAGAGACGTCAACACGACAAAAGGTTTACTCTACTAACATTTTTTCTACGTTTCAGTCTGCAAGTAAATCTTTCTTCACGGATGGTAATCAATTTTCCCCTCGACTGTCCCACGGACCTAGATACAGTACACACACACGGGATTCAGTACACTTGGTCAAAGAGAAAAACGGCCACGACCGTCTCAGCATGAGACGAAACGAGGTCAACAAGGTCAACCTCCACGCAATCACAACGCCAGCTCCCACATTTCAGTCGTTTTGTGTCCATATGTAGAACCCCAGAAAGTCATCCCCAAACAGATCCACCCCGCCTTCTAGTCTTTTTGGTGCTCAACGTCTCCGCCATGCTCCGCTGTCCACGGCTTGATATAGTACATAGTTTGGAGAATTTAATAAAGCGAGCGAAAGAGCCGAGGACAAGGCTGCAGCGCGATCGTGCATCGAGTTGAAGAGCAGACGGAGACACCAGCAAACACTCAAAGTCGAAAACGAGAGAGACAAGACAAGAAACAAAATTAGTTTATCGTTGGTAAATTTTTTGAACTTTTTTCCCAACTGAATCGAATAAACCTGAGGACGTGAAACGGCTGAAAGAAAGGGGAGTGGCGATGTCAATGTAAGCATAGGCGAGATATGCTACAGGTGGAGGTCGTGCCACCCGCCCACGAGATCGAGATCTTCGTCAAGGCTGCCGTCGTAGGATGAAAATTTGACGGGAGAATGCTTGGGAAATTCCACGTGTTCACGACGCCAGTCCTTTTCGAGGAATAGGCGGCGGCGTCGGTCAGGCTGAGGTGACTCACGCTTGGCTCGGGGCGACTGATCGAACCCGGAGGAACCAAGGCCCCAATCGCGTCGCCAGTTGTTGGCGGCTCGCTGAGGACTGAAAAGATCGCGGGTCTTGCAGTTGCGACGCTTGTCACCAAGTTCCGCCCACTTGTCCACGTTGGAGGGCTTGGGAGAAGGCTGGCGGAAGGGACGAGGCGTACTGTTGGAAGTTCCGCTGTCACTGTCGACATCGAGGGACTTGGCTCGGATCGCACGGGGTACGGTAGGTTGATCGACCGGAGTGTTGGTTCGGTCATCGGAGGGAGCGGAGGCCGGCTCGCGCAACCCGTCCAGGGTATCCGGGAGGTGTTTACCCTGGCTTTCTTGGCTCCAGCTACGAGAGTTCTGCTCACGGCGTTGCTGAAGCTCAAGATCTTCATTCTCGGACTCTTCCTCCTCCTCGTCCCAGAGATCACTCCAGCTCTTTGAGATCTGGTCATTCGCGTTCTTGCCGAAGACCATCGACAAGGACGGCAGGGGCTTGCTGGCATGACTGGGCAAAGAACCGGTGATGGGGACGGGATCGGATCGAGGAAGGAATGGCATGCTGCGTTTGCCATGGAGGTTGAGTGAGCGGAAAGACTCGCCCATGGCAGAATCCAAGACCGAGGCCATCGACGGGGTGTCGAATTGTCTCGAGAACCACGAAGTACCTGCCGCCTCAGAGGGTGGGAACAGATCTTCGGAGTAGCTCTCGTTGTCCGGAATGACGGACAGCTGTCGGACGGGCTGGTGTGGGCTTGACTGCAGTGCCTTGGCCCAAGGGAAGGAATCGCCCTGGTTGATATAGGGGCTCTGAATGGAGGGGGTGCGCAGAGGCTCGCGGTTGGCACTGGCGGTGATAACCTCGCGGTCCTCGGTACAGAACTCATCCAGGGACTCATCATCGGTAGTAAACGACACAGCCCGCAGGATGCACAGACGCACCTCCGCTAGGGAGCGCTTCTCGGGGTCAATGGCCAAAGCATGAGTCAGGATCTCGTAAGTGTCCTGAGACATGTTGGGGAAGATATCGAAGAGTGATTGGCGGTCACGCACGTAATCCGCAAAGAGGACATCTGACTCGGTGGGTGTGACAAAAGGATTGCGGGCGAACAGAATGTTCAGCAAGCAGATGCCCACGGACCAAATGTCCGCCTTGGCTGGCGAGTAACCAGTGGTACCCGGTTCGTATTGTTCGGGAGCCATGTAGCGGTCACTGCCAACGCAGGCCTCATAGCACCACGAATCTCGGGTAGCAAGACCGAAGTCACCAAGCTTCATGGAGCCGTCAGACGTCAGGAAAATGTTCTCGGGCTTGATGTCACGGTGATAGAGACCGTTGGAGTGCATGAAATCAATGGCACTGATCAGCTGCAGCATGAAATCCCGAACGTGCTCAGTCTCCAGAGGACCCCGGTTGAGACGAATGGCTTCGTACAGATCACCATTGGCACAGTATTCCAAGACGAGGTACATGTGGGCCTCGGTCTCGAACGAGTGAATCAAGTTGACCAGGTTTGGGTGAAAGCGGAAGCGCCGGTGGCACTCCAACTCTTCGAAGCGATCGTCAACGAGAAGCGGGGCTGACGGATCAGACGCAGAGGGCTTGGTCAGGCACTTGATGGCGACCTCCTGGCCGGTCTTGGTATCCGTGGCGAGGAACACCATACCGAACGAGCCGTGGTTGAGCGGGGCAACCGTTCGGAATCGACCATCCAAGAGTCGACCCTTGACGAAATTGTCCTTGAGGCACTCCATGGTCGACATGGTGAGCAGTGATCTCAAGAAATCAGGTCAGGGAACCCGGGGGAGGAGATGCGGAAGGATGAAGAGGTGTGGGGAAGGTGAGGTGAGAGGAGGTGAGGTAAGAGAAGGTTCAACGAAAACAACAACAATCTATGAACCGCTCCAAAAAGTACACGTGTAGAAACGTGTCAAACAGCAACCAGGCTAATGGGTGATTAAGTGTTCAAGAAGAGAAAAACCAAGCCTGCGAGCAACAAAAACGAATCAGGGCAGTTGGCGAGTTTCTGATCGGCTCAAGTGTGTCATAAAAATATACCGGTCGAACAGAGTGAATAGACAAGGGAAAAAGGCAAGAGATGGTGGGAAGGCGCAGTGACGGCGCGGCTGAATGTACCCGGTGAGGGTTATGTGACGCTTAAGAAAATGTGTAAAGACCGTTATGTGCTCATTTGTATGTCGTTTTCGTTGTGAAGTGGCGAGGGCCTGAAAGTATTGAACGAAGAAGGTGTCACAAAGGAATGGACAAAGAGGTTGAGCGGAAAACGGAAAGGCTGAGGAATCGGAGGTGAACGCTGCGTGATATCGTAATTTGAAAGGAGAAAATATAGAAAAGACGGGAAAAAGGAGCCTGTGAACACCGGGTTCAGGGAGTGGCCGTGACTCAAATAGTTGAGATTAATGAGTCATGAGTGGACCGATTGAACAGGAAGGGTAAATGTCGAAGTCGAAGGGAAGTTCGAATCGAAAGAAAGTATTCGAATCGATCACCAGGCTCAGATCAAGCTTGACAGTCGAGACGAAACAGTTGGGCGTTGGGATCCTGGGAGGACTACCTTCCGATTCCAGGAGTCGGAAGAGACAGAGTACTCGATGCCAGGTTCCCGGCTAACGTGGATTCGAAATCGATCAAATGGCAGATGTCACCAAGCACGTATAGAAGGATCCGCAGCGTGAAGAGACGACTTTGTGATGATTGGACGGACAAAGACGATGGCGAATGCAAGTGGCGGAAAGATCACTTGAATCAAATGATGATTTCACTCGGAGCAACGAGTCGGGTTACGACTCAAGGATGTTCCTCGAGATAGAAAAGGATGAGAAGTGGCGGAGGGGAGAAGTCGAGGAGAGGAGGCGAAGCACTCGATGGACCAGCGGATCCGCAGGAGACGGTCGCAAGCAACGAGTACTATCGATCCCGTGAGAGCGAAGGAGACGAAAGGGAGAGGATGAGGCGGAGAGGTGACGAAGAGGTGACGAAGAAGTGAAGAGGGGGACCGGAGACAAAGGGCGAACGAGGGAAGGGGGTTATAGGAGAGATAGGGAAGGAGAAGATCAGGAGATGACTCTGAGCAGGTTAAGTTAGTCACTGGGTGGGGGAAACCGGAGCGACTCCAGGCAGTGCCAACCGTGTGACGGTATCCTTACGCGTTCCTAACGGGTCTTCCTCGTGGGCCGAGTGGGTGTGATCTGCATTCACCACCTTAATTTGGGGGGCAAAGCACCTGGGCCGTTTCCGTCCCGGGGTATTGTGACGATACCGGTATCCGTCTTACGCCACGCAATCCGCAGTCCCCAACTTTCATGAACCTTCCAGACATTCCATGACCCTTGGGCGTCACTGGCCGAGACCTCGGAAATACATCACCGCCGGATTCCAAGTGTTTCGAAGTTGTCTACGAGCACGAAGAATCCAATTGATCTGCATTATGGGGACCATGAAAGGCGTAGACCAAGGTTCACCTGAGGAGAGAGTCCCAAAGTTTCCTGGGACCTGCAGTATACAGTCTACACGGTAGCAGGAGCAACAGAGCGGCGGCAGCAGGGGTACCAGCTCGGGCACTGCGTTTCGACCGCGGGCGGATCATGGTGGCGCGCTATCCCCGATCCGTCGGGGCGCGCGGTGGATTCTGGGGCAACGCCAATGAGGAGCCCGTTACCGAGCACTATTTCCAGGGTGCATGACGCGATGGAGTGGAATGGTGTGATTGCTGTTGATTGGTGCCTCTGCCCCTAACATGCAGGCCCCGGAGTTTCGTTGCCGCTCTGCTGTGTACACAACTGCTGTCCCTCGGCCCCCCTGTTCCCCCTCTGCATTCGGCCCCATCGGGTCTGGCAGTCTAGGCCTATCTGAGATTCTTCTCTACGCGCCCCCCAACGCGCCAAGGATCCATTATGCTATGTATAGTAGTTCTTCAAGGATCATTTTTGGCGCGCGGGACTTTCGAAACGGACACTGTTCCAGAGTGGGAGACCCTCCTAGGCTTCTGCGGGGTTTTGGCATAATCGAGGTATCAGGGGGCATTATTGTTGACGATCCCACCGATCCGGTGGACCTTGTCTCCTTACGGCGAGACACGTACTGTACTCGGGAGGGTGGAGCATGCCCACGGCTGTCATATGCAGAAACTCCAGAGAGAGGGAGAGAGAGAGAGAGAGAGAGGGATGCTGCCCTATGTTCCTTGGCACGTCTCAAACAGCACTTCGGGGCAGGGAGTTCTGACACCCACGCAGTCCGGGTCTTTGTCCCGGTCCAGCGGTGAAGGACGGTCTGGCCAACAACCTCTGACCGCCTCCTGCGAGGGTCGGTAAGGTTTGTCCTTGCAGGCGATCGAGGCATTTCTTTGACTGGCAGACTATGCCATTTTTCCCATGACGTGGCTGCACGGCCATCACGCGGCGGAGACTCCTATACACCATCCCCTCTACCCGGTACCACCCCCTGAACTTCGTTGAGCTATGGTTTGGATTGACCATCAAATGGCAACATATTAGGCAAAATATGGCAGGGGATATGCAGTATCTCGTAGTGTACTGTACTCGTAGTACTCCGTACACGGCTCAGATTCGGATCTCCCCCCTCCATCGGCCGTCGCCGTTAGCACCCTACCTGCATCCATATTTCCATGCGTTTCGTCATTCGGCGTTGAATGAGTATCATAGGCGACCATTCCCAAAGCCACAGGCCGACCCAACATGCGCCGAGAAAAGATAACGAACCACGAAACGGTCATGGCAAGAGTACACACCATCGAGCCTTCCCGTGTCCTCATGATGATCCACAGTGATCCTATGAGTCGCAACGTGTTCCCTTTCGGTGATGACCCCGCGTTCACAGTAGATTGACTTCGGTCCCGGCTATTCAGCTGAGGCCCAACGCGAACGCACATGAAACGGGATCGGTCTCCGTGGCCCAGATAAATGATAAATGATAACGCCGCTTACCGAGCACAGTCCTATGGGCCGAAGTAGAGTTTGTCCTGTAACTACCGGTACCGGTCCTGGAAGCAGACTCCATCGAGACCGATAGAGACGATAAGATGCCCCTCTACAGTAGGCCCGAGATAGCAGCAGATACCACACCCGTGGGACGCGGTTATCACCCTATTTTGCGATCCTATCGACCCCGCACGATCGTCATTCCAAGGTCATTTCGGTTGAATTCTAAATGACATTTCTCTCGGGGAATTTGTGCTACGGGAGACCACCGATAATGGGCGTCTGTGTTGGGCCTAGTGGATGGGGCGGGACTACTGCAAAAGAGGGGGGCCATCATCGTGGTTTGGTTATCGGCCGCTTGAGATAATAATCAGATCGGCCTGGTGGCCCTGGTGATTTCTTGTTTTCCAAACCCCCGGGCCAAGTGAGCTGGGGGTTCTGTCACAGGGGTGCACACCTTTGGATTCGTTCGAGGGGGCCCTGGGGCCTTGGGGCCCTGCTCAGTTGGGGCCGGCTTGACTCCAAAAGCGATCCGGTGTTTCTGATTGCCAGGTGACCCGGGCGCAAATACCAAATTCCCCGGATTTTGGCCCCGGGGCCAACAAATGGCCCAAGATTGAGAATTGGCTTTGTTGAATATCGGCTGTGCTCCCCTCTCTCCCTATTGGATAGCTCGGCCCCAATAGCCATCGTCCACGAGAGCAATACCTTGTTCAGGGCTGACAACGTCCTCGCCATTCCCGTTGCCAGGGCCATCTGGTCTCGTGCCCCGACTCCTCATTTCGATGGCCTTCTCCGACCGTCTGTAGATCCTACGCAAAATATAGTTCCCAAATGAGATGGCTGGGACAGGGCTAAGCAAAAACACGAGGGTCGTGCAACCTCCCACCCATTTAAGACCTTTTTGATCGCGATCGGGATGCAGGGTCCATTGGCTCGGAGCGAGCTTGGACTGTGCATCGCTGGGACGCAGCGTATGTACAATGTGCAGTACAGCGTACATCGTGCAGAGCATTGGACGTACGTGAGCCCACCGCCCCTATTGGTCTTTTTCTCTCCGTATGCGACTTGGATTCCGCATGCAGGCCAAACTAAAATCTTGTTCTGAATCATCTCCATGCCGGAGATCGTCGCCTCAGGCATATTTTACTGGACACTGAGATGTGTAGACTTTGCTTTTACTCGTTACCAGGGAAGCTCGGAAAAGACTGATAGGGTACGATTTGAAAAGTATCAGCGCTCACATGGTCTTCTTGGAAAGGGTTGTCCGATGCAGTGAGGTAGATTATCAAAATTACCCCGGCATCAGCTAGTCTATACCTGCCGAAACGGCCCGTGGTCACACACTATGTAGAATTTAAAAATATATTACCCTCTAGACACTCACGCCTTGTCACGCCTTGTTTTCAGTCCGCGTCCGAAATAATGTAGCACGGATGAAGCACATCACCACTGATGCTAGAACGGCTTCGCTATAATATACTCAATATCTTGGGTCTTTAATTTGAAGACTATTATCAGTTATATTCCATAGTATCAGGAGAAATCCCGGGCTCAAAAGCCGTTTTGGAAAGAGCGCCTCATAAAAAGGCAGACGAGCAAATAGTAGAACTTATATGGTCAACCTTTCACAATGTTTCCGATTCCGAATCATATCACGTTTTTAAAATAATATGAACTTGGTAAACGAACTGGGTTTCTACAGACAAGCTCATCACCACTCATACGACATTCAATGGCACCTTTTTTGTGGGTAGAAAAACAATCAAGTATTGCCGATCTTATTTCTCAAGAAATCCTTCCTTCTATTGGCCTGAGACAGGAATATAGATGTGATTTATTTAAGATTCATACTGTGCAACCAGTTTCTGAAGGTGCTCAGGATCGAGTCCGACCACTTCCCCGACCTTCTGTCCGTCTTTGAATACCATGAATGTCGGAAAATCCTTAATACCAACTTGCTCGAAAATTTCCTTCTCATGACTAACGTTCACCGTATAGAATTCCGGACCGGAAATCTCTTCCGACAGCTTTTCGAAAGAAGGTGACAATATTTCACAAGGCTGGCTCCAAGTTGAGTAGAAATTGATAATGATGACGTTCCCATTATGTATGACCTCGTTGAAACTCGCCTTGCTAGAACACTTTTAGTAATTGTAAATGATAGGCAATATATGAAATTTATCATACCCACTAAGCGCAGTCACGACCATCGTGTCTTTCAAAAGAGGGGCGGCACTTGTCTTGGAGGGGTATGGAAGTGACGTGCTGTGATTATGTGGTATACGGATGTACTAATATGTTCACGAATTGGTGAAAACTGTCAGCTAGCCAGTTTAAATACTTGGCGCTTGCTTGGAGGATTCCGTGGATTTTGTTCCACTTTTGAACATTTAGCTTAAATGGTAAATAGTTGCGGCAGACCTGCCACACGTTTCGATTGCCGGCGGTCCTTTCGTAGCATTGTTATCTCAGGAATCGGAGCCTATTGGTGTAAATCTCAGAAGTGGGGCGAAGCTCGCGCTGTAGATGCGCACACCGCTTGTTTTCTGAATGCGATAGGTTGCTTAGGCAGCGTGCAAGAGACTTTCGGGGTAATAATTTACGCTGTGATTGGGTCGTCATATCCAAATCCTCGATGTGCTATGCAATTAAGTAAACGTGCAGCTAGGTCTCAGTAACACGAGCTCTCGGCTCTTGCCTTAGGTCTATTAACCAGGATATGTCTCTACTAGAGATATATTAAGAGAAGATAGTGGGGACTTTCTCTGGCCAAGTTTAGTTTAGGGCGATCTAATTAGGGCACTGGGAAAGAAAGCGTGAGTGTCTAAGAGGTAATCTGTTTTCGAATTCTACTGCACAGTACTACAAATAACATTGGAACTTTATAAGGATTTTTTGGGCTGTCTTTTGTGCTTGCAATTCCGGCACCTAGCCAAAACTAAATAACTATAAAGGAATGAATAATCCACAAAAACACAAGTCGTCGGTGTTTGGAGTAATCATTTCTTCCATGGAGCGCTAACCGCTGAACTCTTTTGATTTGCCGATATAAAACATTCAAGGTATTCAGTCTTCATTCTTCGTGGAGTAGATGAGAGCAGAGTCGGTAAATCGTGTAGGCAATCAAGGGGGTGTTACACACACTGACATCCCCAGCCCCATGTTTCAGGAAAACACCACACACGGACGTTGAAGTCCCAGAACTCAGGTCAGTGCTCAGTAGGGTGTCCCCTTTTGCGTATGTAATCAGTGTAATCACGAAGTGACTCGTGTGTTTGACAGGTCAATTCTCTTCAAGCGGTTGCCAAGTCAACGCAACCGGAGCATGGCATGGCCCCTCCTCAATTCACACCTTGCATCGAGACTCGACGTAATAATTGGATGCAGTCTACATCCCAACCTGATGTATCCGTACATGTACTCAACCCTCGAATTCTGTCTCAACCCTGTGTACGCCCTAGACTCCTGGAACAGATCCGTTTGTCCCAGTTTGTTTGTACAGTGGTGTTGCAAGAGTTTGAAATCACCTTATGTACCTTTCTTTACCGCCTGCTTGTTAGAAGCACACTAACGCCCGTTGAGAGAATATGAATGGTGGAACTACTAATTGCCGGCAGAATAAATAGCTCGGTACCTAAAAGGGTTTCAAACTCTTGGAACGCCACTGTACCTCGACAAAGGCGCATTCTAGACTACCCGTAGCTTTGGTTACCGTCCTCGGCACTATTTGCCACCTAGCTGAGTGAATCGCTTCCGCATTCCAACTCGCCCGGCCAACGTCATTTCTGTAACCACCCGTCCGATTGTATTTCTGGCGCTGTGGATCATGAGTGTGGCCACCTTATTACGCGTAGGTGGGCGATGATGTTGAGACAATGTTTAAAACGGGCTGGAGTTGGTTGCCTGCCAACGACAGTGAAGAGCCATGTGGAGACCGACGCAACGGGCCCTCTTTGCTTCTATTTATGGCGTTGCAGTGTACTGAGTATTATATCATCGGCTCCGCTCGCGTCCAGCTTCTTTAAGGTGATAGCGATGCACTATTTCGAGTCTTGCGCCCTCAGTATGTATTCTGTCGTAATTGTGGGCGTTTCAGTCTGGCTACAATAGGCACACGGATTCTGAGTCGATCTGGCCAGGAGAAGACCTGAGGAGAAGGACAGGTGGGAGGGAGGGGGGGGGGGGGGGGGGGTGGAATTCATTGATCTGTCACATATCAGCGTTACTGAACAAGCTTTTCACATAGACTACCTTGATGTGATCGGTGGCCTTCAATAGTGCTAGGTAGACTCTCAAAGCCCGATCGATCGTTCTCGCGAATGCTGATCCAGGTAAATTGCAAGCTTTAGTGTTATTGAAAAGGCCGCATCATCGCTGTAGGCTTGTAGCTAACACTCAGCAAGAACTCCAACCCGTGGATGAGATCGCTGTCCTTCACGACACTATCACCCTGAAGCTCACGTTCCTTGCAGATGATGTTGAAGACATCCAAGGGGACCGTGTACAAGACGACGCGGTCCTGGTAGGCGGCTATAACTCGCAACCCCCAGCTCAAGTCTGATCCTGCAGCGAAGGTGGTTGGCACGTGAGCACCTTTGTTGACATCGGCTGGTTCTTTGTTGAAAGGTGGCGGAGAAATTTATGGGCCCGCCAATAGGTTCATCTAATCCGATACAGAGAAGACCGGTGCAAGGCTCGATGAACAAGACACGGAAACCTTCGTTGATGGGAACCGCACAGTAATGGTGACAATGAGTGGCCCGCACAAGGCCTGGAGTGGATGTATTGATAGGCGGCTTGTTAGTGAACGGCTGAACGTCTACCAATAGATGAAACTGACATTTCTTGAGATGATCTGGGAACGGTGAATGCATGCAGACGCATTTGGCAACTCCAGGCCCAGCCAAAGAGATCAGCCGCAACTCCGTCGGTGTCTCCGGGCGATTTGGCAGGAATATATACAACTTCCGAAGACTGTGACATGCGGAAATGCTTTCGTTGATCCTTGTAGTTCGTCTCATCTACCCAGTGGAGTTCAACACCAGACGCCCTGCCAAATACCACGCATCGACGTCCTGGGCAGAGAGTAACGGTTCTAGGCGGGTGGTAAGATGAGCATACGTGATAATAGTAGTGAAGAGACGTAGGAATATGTGCCGGCATCGGGCAAAAGTTGGACACCTCGTCGCCAAGGACAGTTTCGTCCGTATTCTGGAAGACGTCTAGATCACCCAGTATACCGACACGGTTTCGTAGTAACGCAGCAATAACAAATGTCGGTGTGCTGATATCCACCGTGGCCAAGAGAACCTGAAAGGGCATGCAATGGTAGATTTGAACTCCAGATCAGCTTCTATCAGGCCAACTGAGGACATCCGCCAGGCTTTCCCAGAACGTAGGCGATAGACGTAGATCATGCATCCGGTAGTTACCAGCAGATGGTTGCCACAACTGCTGACGCTGAATGTAGATTTCTCTAACTCTGCCTCTGCGTTCGTCGAAGTTGCACTAGGCGAATTCCAGCGAGTCTTTGCGACTGGCAAGCCTTGCCCGTACCCTTGCGAGAGCCGAGGAAAATTGACCGCTGAAGTAGTCAGAAAGCCTGACTTTTCAACATTGGCTTTCCAACCCGATAAAAGACACTCGGTTGCAAAGCGTCGACCCATCCGCCATACGTCCGGTGGGTTGGGGGGATATTGGCTGCCGAAGGCGATGATCGATCTGGGCTATTGGAGACGGGGATGGCCGCTGCTTTTTGGAGCCACGGTGGACTGCGTAGGTTTCACAGCAGAAAAGTTTGATGTAGCATGGCTAAGCGATCTTGTAGATGGCATCTCGACCATCTTCTGTCCAACGAGCCAAGAAGCACCGGTAAAAGGAACCTGAAGTAATTCCGTTGATATTATGAATTGAAAAGAAGATTCTGGGGTGGATGTGCTAAAACCACCTCGACTTGTCCTTGGCGACTAACGAGGTAAGACAAGATATCTGGCGACAGGACGCGGAGAGATCACGCACCACATTCGGAGTCGAAGGAAACCTCTGAATGGTCAACCGAGCGACGAAATGATCAGATAGATGAATCAACTATTAACTAGCAATTGGGAATCGTAAATATTGACGATCGACATCCGTGTACAGATTATTATTTTGTCGCTCTTCGATTTGCCAAAGCCACTATTTACTATCTTCTAGCCCAGATTGTTTCCCCTAGGGAGATGAAGGAGTTTCCATACAAGCTGTCCGTCTCTGGCTGGAATGTTGGGAAACCAAAGCAAACCCCACTGTTGGCTTCAGCGGCACAAATGATTCTCAAGACTTTCCCCCTGAGGCAAGGTGTGCTTTGTCTTCCTCGACGAGACCGCTTGCGCAAATTCCGCACCGACAATTTCTTACCCCTGAAAGGCAAGTGATAATCCATCCAGAACTGGCAATTTCGACGCCAAAGACAGCTGTTAGTATCAAACTGGCTTCCCCGCGCATGATCCATGAACTAGCGTGCTACCATGTCCAAGTCTTCGTATGTTAGAGGCATCTCAAGGGAAAGCCCTGGAATAGATCACCTCAAACGACATCAGTTGATTACTTTACCCTACTGCAGATGTAGCTGAGATAAAACGATGATCTACCGAGTTGCCAATATGATAGAATTGAAGACGTATGGCCCTGTTTACTACGCACCGTGACGATCTCGAACATCCCCAACATGTTCCTATTGGCGATCATGTATCCAACTTTGACTTCAATGAAGCATATAAGGATGTCCAGGAAGACCTTTGGCATCAGAAACAAACGAGTATACGGAGTCTCCGAAGCCAGCCGAGGGCGAAGATGATTCATACTGTTGCCACCTCCAATTGGTGGAGAAGCGCGACGTGCCCCACATTCGATCTGAAAAAACGACATCGACGATATCAAGGAGTCGCGACAAGTCGGAGAATGAGGCACAATGAGCAAGCGCTCGCTCGAGGAGTCTAGGAGCCAAGCGTTCGGGGGCGACAATGGCCTGTTGCCCATTCAAGACTTGCTGTCGCCGGGCGACGAGCAGGACAGTGCTACGCCAGGAGGCGCAAACAAGAAGCCCAGGAACTTCATTGCGACCGTGGTATGCATCCCCTTCCCTGACCTGATATGTAATAGTCATTCTAATTGGAAAAGGCTTGCGAGACTTGCCGCTTGAAGAAGACGCGATGCGACGAGTCGCGACCGCGCTGCGGACTGTGCAAGTCCCTCGGCCTTGAATGCGTCTACAATGAACGCAAGACATCCAAGTATGTGACTGCCACTTTGGATCGCATTCGCTTACATATTACACAGACGAGATCAGTCTCTTTCGATGATTATGAGTACTTTGCATCGCTTGGAGACAAAGCTGGAGAACATTCCATCCTCCATCTTTAATGACCTCCAGTCGCTTCGTGGCCAGATGCATCATGTCACCAGTACTCCCCGCGCACAGCCCTCGCCCGCGGTTGGTGATGATGTTTATCGGTCAACGGTGACGCGAACACCGATCAACAACAGTTTCACTCCCGCGCACGATGAAGATGACTTTGACTTTGAAGAGAACCAAACCACTCCCGATGCAGCCGGTCGAATCGCCATTTCATTCAGCCAGCATGGCGTCATTCTCTGGCCTGGCGCACGACAGATTCTTCCTAAGCAGTTGCTTGCCGCCTATGAATTATTGGGCAAAAACTATGTCATTGAGCTGGAATCGACCCGACCACCGTTGCCTATGTTCACCAGTCCATTTCCCATACATGCAGGGGAGCACTGGCTGGAATTACTGCCCCTGGCAATGATCAAGGGCTTGGCCGATGCCTTCTTCAGTGTTTTCAACCCTTTCACTCCAATCATGGACAAGAGCTACTTCTTTTCCTTCACTCTTGGCTCGGCAATTGAAAGTGGCTTTGGTTACACCATGGAGACCTGTATCGTCCTTAATGTCATGGCGCTTGGATGTTTGGCTGTCCTCGCTCATCAGGAAGGAAATTATCCATTGCCGGGAACTCAGAGCCATCGCTTTGAGCCACCGGAATGGATGAATGTGGTCTATGAGGAACAGGCCGGTTTGAGATTTTTCAATGAGGCCCGTCGCCGCATTGGATTCTTGATGTGCGACAATGGCCTTCAAAGTTGCCAATTTTACCTCCTTTCTTCGTATGATTTCTACCATCCTCGGCCTCTGTCGCGAGATCCTCCAGCTAACCGAATGCAGTGTCTACTACAGCCAGATTCTCCGTCCAATGGACGCATGGGCAATGATACATCGCGCTGCGACCTGCTGCTTGTCAATGCTGACCAAGTATGTTCAATCCATATATATCTCGGACTAAAAACCCTATCTACTTACTTCATTCTAGTCATGAAGTGAATTTCGACGAGTGGGAAGGTGACATGAAGTCCCGCGTATACTGGAACTGTCTCATGAACGAGACAATCCTAGTTCAAGAGCTGCACCTCCCAACAAGCGGTCTATCACGTCTCGAAGAAAAGGTCCCAATCCCCAAGTTCATTGGCTTTGAAACGACAGGCTACGTGTCAACCCGTTATCCCTCGTCGACAGTGGTCGACGACTCCTACTTCCAGTATCATTTCCTAGCCCAAGTGGCCCACCGAATTATTCTCACGCGCATCCGCCATTCACTCTATTTCTATTGTTTGTATACTCCCATCTCATATTTACTTGATCCTAACCATCTCCCAGCCGACTCGGGAGCAATTCCCCTCCCCGCCGTCAACGCCGAACTACATCACCAACTCGAACAATGGCGTACCAACCTCCCCTCCGCCATCCAATTCCCCGACTCATACCACCCACAATCCTACTCAACCCCAGCAGACCCCTCGCCCTCCTCTGTCACCTCACCCAACCCAATATCCCCTCTCCCGGCAGCTCCAAATCGCCCCCTTTCCCCAGCAGTAGCAGTAACAGACGCCATGCTACGCGGCCGGCACATGATCGCACAATTCCACATCGGCCGACCGTACCTGTACAAAGCCCTGCGCATCCCAAACCTACTAACAGATGACGACCTGGAACAGATCAAAAGCGGACTTCAAAACGCAATGGACTGGCCCGTGACCCAGGGCATATTCCGGAAAATGAAAAGCTGTATCCCTATCAAATTCGCTTTCTGTTCGCAGTTCTTTGGTCAGGTTCTTCTGTTCTATTGCATTGCCCATTCACCTAGTCCGCATGTGCGTGAGACGCTTCCGGCTGGCTGGGAGCGCTGGACTGAGGAGATGATGCGGTTTTTGGAGGACTGCGCGGGACAGAGTCCTGCTGTGGCGCAGGATCTGGAGCTTTTGAAAAATTTATGGCCGGGTCATGATTGATCTTGCTGTGCTTTTTCTTTTGTTGGGATTTCCTGCATGGAGTTGGATGGGTGTTTCTTGCGTCTCTTGGATGCTATTAAATGCTAAAACGTAATAAAAGATTTGAACGATAGAATCTGACTTCTCATGAGGTGTATCGACAGTTATGTTCGCGATTTATCATGAACAATGTACATAAAAAGTAAATTCTTGCTATAGGACACTAGCGAGACGAGGAGCATTCGCGTTAAGACTTCCTCAGGTACTACATCTTTATGTAATACTTTGAAACTTCCCCATCACTTATAAACGGTCAGAAGAAAAAATGAGACTATCCTCGACGAGAAGTAAAGAGCCACAACGGATAGGGAATAACCAGTCAATTACAAAGCCCATTCATCTGTTGTATCCGAGGCTGTGATGAAGGGCTTGTCGATTTGCTTGATGGCATGGTCACCGCACAGGATACTGGGAATTGGTTAGTAAAGTGTGCCAATTATGGAGATATAGAGGACTCACCAAGCTTCAGCAACCAGTCCATCTAATTCCTTAACAATCTCCTCCCGTCGCGACGGAGCGACGTCGCCAATGCTAAGCTGCCCTTGCAGATCGCGAATGTACTTCTTCTTACCCCCGGCACCTTCCAACACCTCCTTGCCCAGGCAGTCACTGTGGAAGGCATGCTGACAGGGGAAGACAAAGAACTGGCGACTCAAAAGAGGCAACGAGCAGATCCAGCACTTCTCGCCGGGTTCCACAATCGCATAGCGGGAATCCAGGCCAGCGATCTCGGATCGAATCTGTCGAGCTGTTTGCGCAGAGTTGTCCATCTCCTGTCGCAGAGCGTCAATGTCACGCGAGTAGTGCTCCAGCGCGGTACAGATTTCGTCTTTGAAGTCGTCAATGACGACAAAGTCTGGGAAGAAGGGAATGAGGTCCTCGATGCGAAGAAGCTCGCAGCGGCGGAGGAACTCCATCGCATCTTTGATTCCTGTGCCGGGTTGGCGAATCTTTTTCTCCGCGACGAGAAGCCACAATTTCTTGCGTAGCTTTTTGTTGCCCTCTGGACGGTCGGCGACAATAGCCGCAAGCTCAATGTCATTGTGCTCCAAGGCGAGCTCTACTGCTTGAAGGTATTGACCCATAGCGCTGTAAATGTGGATGCATGATTGGACCCTCTTGTGTTGGATACAAAGTCGGAGAGCAAAGTCTGCATCGTACGGGGGTGGCGAGGATGATTGCGATTGAAGATAAGTGAGTAGTCCAGCTTCCGAAGCTGATCCACTGGAGGCATGAATAGAAATAAGTGTGTTGTGAACAGCGGCGGAGGGGTTGGGGTGGTTGACAATGATGAAGTTCAGATATCGAACGGCCTGGTTCTGATTGAGAGAGACACTGGCAGTCTTGTTGTAGTTCAGTAAGGCAGGGATGAGTCTTTCGGGTTCCAAGTTCGTCTGCCGCATAAGAATATCAGTGAGCTCAGTAGCAGCATGGGTCATGAGGACACTGCTGTACTTGTAGAAGATGTCGGGCTCGCTCTGCCGTTGCAGGACGTTCAAAGCCTCTGACCACTTCTCTCGTTGAATCCAGTAGGACAACACATAGTTATGGTCATTGGTGACGGTTGCAAAGAAGAGCAACTCTTCCTCCCGACCGTGGCTGCTGATGATGTCGTAGACTGTTTTCTTGTCCAGATCCGCCTTGTGCTTGGTCACAAAATCCTGGAATTCGGCTCGTACGCTGCCCAGTTGATCCTTGATCTCACCGGTTGTCGCCCCCTCGGTCAACTCGGCTTTGGTAGCAATGTTGTCATCAAGAGAGTTCAGCTTCGACATGAAAAGCTCCACGAGCCAGCTTGCAACCATGATTCTCTGCATGACAGACGCCTTCTTATACGTAGATAGCTGAGACAGAAGATACTTCCGCAGAGCATCATATTCCTTGTTGTCCACCATTGTCAAACAGACCTCTTCAAAGCCTTTGCTGCTTTTGCCCCAGACTTTGGCTGCCTCGAGGAAATTGCCACCTGCAGCAAGGTAATCACCGGACGCAGTCAGTATAGCGTCACGCTGTGCTTGGCTATGAGCATATTGAAGCGCTTCGTCAAATTTCTTTTCCCTCAAAAGAACTTTCCACACGTCGCGATCCTCGTCATTAGCGACGACTTCAAAAATCTCCTGCCCAGTAAACAGCCAGTATGTGCTTTGTGTCAGGTCCGTCAGCAGACCCAGAGCACTTTGTTTAGGCTCCAAGACAGCTTGATCATACACAACTTCCTCGCTCAGGCGGTTCACAGCAACCACTCGACCTTCAACCAGAGCCAACACGTGCCACTGGGACAATGTCATCGAGGAGATCGGATCCTGGATCATTTTCCTGCCCCCGCGAGCAGATTGAGAGGCGGGGTATTTCGAGCGAGGAAGCAAACTCGCGTGATCGAATGGGGCCTCAGACGACAGTTGTCCGTGGTAGATCCCCTGCGCACTCAACCATGCGAACTCCATATCCGTAGATCCTTCGGGTTGGTGGCCTCCGGAAGAAGAGGAAACCGTCAGGCCAGACGGCGCAGATGCCGATGGGTTCGAGCCATCCTGAATCACAGGCGTCTCGCGCTGGAAAATCTCCGTGTATATGGACCCGCCGCCTTCCCTCCCTTGTTTCGTGGCTCCCACGCGACCCAAAAAGTGTATCAACTTTCCATATGTCGCGACCAAGACCCTCCTCTGTTCAGGCCTTGCAGGCACTGGTGAGGCGCATATTCCAATGACTGGCGAGGCTTCTGGGACTTTGTAGACCGCAGTGGCGTACTTCTCCTCGCGCCGATAGAACTCCGTGGATGGTTCGATGTAGGTTTCGTAGACATTGCCATCGGTTGTTCCCAGAAGGATCTCGCGTGTCGATGCAGTGGGCAGAGAAGGGTTCCAGGCAATACTCTCGATCGATACGCCCTTTAACCGGGACAAGGCCTTAGGCTGTCGCGACTGGGTGTGAAGGTAGTAGTTCTCGCCGAGCGTCGTATTGATAATCAGATGAGATGCCGAGGGATCCAAAAACATGCGTCGAATCAGACCGGTCTCTGAGGACTTCTTGGGGAGGTCGATGTCTGTACAAACGAATACGATTAGCTCGGTTTGTTGCCAGCAAGCATCGCAGGAAGCAGAATTGTCTACCATCAATGTCTTCAGGGGTATCAAGATCAATTCGGAGAATACGGCCAGTTGACAATGCCAACACTAGCACGTTGTTTGCGACTTGGGCCGCGACGAAGTCCGCGGCGATGGGAAACTGGAGTTGCACCCGCTGGACGTCAAAGATAGGTAGGGATTCTGAGGGCTCCGTTAGGTTGCTTGGAGCAACATAACTGCTGGCTCCTTCCAGCGCCATGATGCGCAAGGTGTCAGCTATATCAGACCTTCGAAGGCCGTGGGGAAGCTGTAGGGAGCTGATTACGGCAGCTCACAGCTCTACCATGGTGCGAGGTCATAAAATGTGTCGCACCCACCACTCTCAGCGTGTTGGTCTGATTAACCGACTTTAATCAAACCGCGACAAAGCACGAGAATATCGTTGTCTGGTTCCCGGCGAGACGGGGGGCAGAATGCGGACGGATGCCTTAAGCACTGAGTGAAGGCCGTAGTTACGTAACCTAAGTTAAACAAGTAACTAACCAGCGCACCCCTAAACACCATACATAGTGAATCGCGATATTCAACAACGAGGCAGGGTGCGTCACTCGTTTGTGTACTACGTTAACGACTACAAACAGAAGACTGCACGCTCTTCTTTTTAAGGTCTATGATGATCGATTGAAAGGAAGAAAAAAGAAAAAAAGAAAAAAAAGACCTCCCACAAATAATGCTTCCGTGCCTTATGCATTGGGGTATCATATAAATGAAGATGCAACAGCTGGGGAAATTACAGATAAATCAAGGTATCTCGAGATCCCGAAGTCCCTTTGAACATCACATCACGGCGCATTCTCGCTCAGGCTTCCGAGTCTTCTCCTTTGACTTTTCCTTACTTTTGCCTTTGGACCCGCGATCCTTTGCCCTTCCTCTTCCTGACTTCTCTTTGCCATCGTAGGCGGCCGGTCCGAGCTTCACATCATCGGGGAAAGCATCATCAGCCTCTAAGGCAGACTCGTCGGTCTCGCCTTCGCCATCGCTGGTGAATTTGTCGCGGCTCAATCGGCCAGTAAACCGAGAAAAAGTCGATCCAACTCTATTCTCACCTGACTGACTACCAGCACGGCTTCCAGAGTTGCTCTTGGTACCAGACCTACGTCGCGAGAAGCCAAAAGTGCCTCTGGTGCTTTCTTCTTCCATGGGCGCTAAGCGTGGCGACATGGATGGCACCGAGCGGGCCTGAGGACCGGTCACGCCTTCTGAAAATACAACACTGGGCCGTCTCGTCGTGTTCTGGCTGTCTGCGTTATCAGGTGCAGTGATCTCGAAGCTGGGCCGAGCAGAGGTAAGATCTCCAGCAGTGCTACCATCTGTGTCATCAACCGCGAGGCCGAAGAGCTTCCGAGAGATCTCGGTCATATCCCCATCGAGAGTAGAATCGGATGCCCGGGATGAAGGAGCATTCTTCGGAAGATTGGCAACGGATGCATCTTGATCTATGGGCAGGATTTGGTAGAAAAGAAGGTATGGTGACTCGGTTTTCAGCGCTGTATCGACGTCAATGAGAGTCACTCGTTCGGCAGCGAGGTCATCGAAACGCAGCCAGTGTTTCGGCGCCTCGGGAGGATGATCCGAGCTGGTGCTGGAGCCAGACGGCGCAACATTGGGACTTGTGCCCCGGACAATGGAAATGTAATGCCCGGAGTCAACAGAATTGCCACGATGGCAGACCATAGCTTGCAGAGAAAGCTTGAAGTTCCCATACATAGGTGCGTCCGCGTCCAGGTTGTCATCTTGGATGAAATGAGGCAAACCGATTTCAGTTGGTATGTCAATATACGTGTTGAGCCGTGTTGCCGTTCCGTTGGGAGTAAATGAGTAGCGCTTCAAGCACATGCCAAGAATAGGTCTTTTGGAGGAGAAGTGCGCTGCAACTTGAGCATCACTGGTGGGTGTATTATCGGTGTACCATGCTATAATCAATATTAGCTTCATTCTTAGACCGTTGGTGACGTTCCGACTGACGGATGAGACTGAAGAACTGCCACGCTGGCATCATCACCTCCTTTCGATATGAACCTTTCCTTTGCTGGGGGTCTGAGGAAGGCAAGTCCGTGTCTCCAGGCTTGTTTTCCGACTCCGGAATAAATCGTTCTCGAACAATGCTATCACGCCGCCCAAGCCGCCGTGCAGTGAGAGCATCATTGAATTCTGTAAAGGATGACCAGGGGCCCGGTTTCTCAGCTTTTGGAG
The DNA here is from genome assembly GCF_028974065.1 of Penicillium cinerascens. NCBI lineage: Eukaryota > Fungi > Ascomycota > Eurotiomycetes > Eurotiales > Aspergillaceae > Penicillium > Penicillium cinerascens. The sequence continues at coordinate 4,051,966 of NW_026695298.1, read as the reverse complement.
AATCTGACTGGACCGGAGACACGGTCGGTGTGGTGTCAATCTCCTCAACGTGTGCGGTGAATCCCTTGGAGATGGATAAAGAATCCACAGACCGAGTGGACGGAAGAGTGTTCCGCCGCCCGAGATAGCGCTTCACTTCAATACGGTTATTGAAGTAGGCCTCCAGACAATCCTCGAGGGTAAGGATCTGGCCATCAGTAGGCTCGGGTGGAATAGCCACCTCAAGAAGTCGCTCGTTGATGAATTTATGGTCGTCGCTGGCATCTTCCTTGCCAGTGTGGTAGATGTCCATTTTGAGAGTAAGAAGCGGTAGCTCAAGCTTCTCAGTAATGAAAGTGAAAGCCTCTGAGGTATCTTGTTGTCGGAGTTTGGCTGCATCTTCCCAGCCACACTCCGCGAGGGCATCCTGTATGTGCTTTGTCTATATGAACGGGTCAGCTTGTGACCATGGGTGGATATCGAGAGAAGAGAGTGCACACAATATCGGTTGTGATGAGCTTTCCAGCCCGGAGCAGGTTCACCCAGAATCGTAGCAGAATGGCAAGCTTCCGGCGGGGTTCGTCATTGAATGATTTGTACAAGATGGCTTCGAAGCAGTCAAGACGGGCAAACATGGCGAAAAGTAATGCGTCGAGGTAACAGGTAACTCCCTGGCGGTTCTCTGCACCAAGAAGTTTCGTGTTGGGGGTGTAGCTTCTGATAATGCCCTCGATTGAGTCTTCCAGCAAGAGCAATAAACTGATCGCCGCGTCGACATCGCCCTTGGTAGAATGCAATGCATAACTGAAATGTTTTTCCTCTAGCGTCGTAATTCCCATTCTTTTGATCCGGTTCTCAACATCTTTAACCTGTAACACCAACATGGTTAGTAGGACATTGGCCGACCATATGGACATCAGACAGTACCTTCTTCTCATGATCTTGACCATCATCTTGGTTCGGCGGGGATACAAAAAAGCCTCGAAACAAGGGAATATGGGTGCTCTAGCAGAATGCGACATTAGTGACCGTGTTCTTGCCTTGAACAGGAATCTGCCAGGTAAGTCTGACAGAGCAAGTGGGTGAATGGTGTACCTCATCTTTGTTGTGTCGCCCAGATTTACCACGCCCCTTGGTGAGGAAGCGATGAATGCCGCTCATGGTGAATAAATCCCCAGCGAACAGGGGTTCTAATCTGATCGGGATGATGTCTTGTCTAGATGCGACATGCGGGGGCGGCAAGCTCTCTCATGCAGAGAGCCTAGTCGAGGCTGCAAGATTTCCATAGAGTGCACGGAAGACACATCATCGAAGTAATCTGACTTGGGCACGGGACAGGATCAAGAACCACTCAGAAGAACAGGACTAACGCATGCAATTAAAAGGTACTGGAAAAAGATCGCGGGACGATCGAATGAACCTAAAGTGTGGATCACATTCCGCGGGGCTCATCGCCTGAATGGCGCCTGGCTTTTGAGGCATTAATACACGTGACACCCCCGGTGCTTGCAAACAATTTTCGGCCGCGAGTCCTGGTGATCCGCGAGTCCGACATCACCACCCTTCATAATAATGGCTGCTAGGGAGCAGTCCAGATATCTGGCACGGGCTTTGCCTCGGGCATTCATGCCCTCAGCTCGCCCTCAACCCTTTCTCGGCCGCCGCAATGCCTCCGACGAGGCACCGGCCAGACGTCTTTCAGACGAGTTGGAGACGGCATCTTCGTTGACCACAGTTGTGTCTGAAGACGCAGCAAAGTCTTTTGACCCAGCCGCGCAGGCCAAGTCACGCAAGTCTAAGCTTCCTCGCAGTCGGTATGTGATTCGTGCCCAACACTTCTCCCTAGTCGTGTGACTTGCGGAATTCTCGTGAGAATCAGTACAACTAATCACTTGACCCAGATACCAATTCCGATCTCCCAAATACGACCGTGGTCCTCTCCACCCGCATCAGCCGCCTCCTCCCTCAGACCCCTCCTCCAGATTGTTCGTTCCCGGTCCCTTTACTCTTCCGCGCGCCGAGCAAACATACAACTCGACTGTCGCATCGGACATCCTCACCCTTTGCTACGTGCACACACCACCTGGTTTCAAGCCCCCGCCGAAGGCACCACGTCTGCGCGAATGGGATGACAGCTCTCCCTACCACAAGAACCGTCCCCTCCGTGGCCCTCGTGGCGGCGATGTTCTGCGGTTACTCCGAAAGCCCATCCGGTTCAACAACATCCCCAAGATCGAGCGCATCACGATTCACAGTTATGTGAAGAACGCCGCCCACGAAAACTCATCGTGGCTGCACGTGGCCGGTATGGCCATCCAGGCTATTTCCAACACGCGCGTTGAGACCTTCAAGTCGAAGAGTAGTGTTGCGACCTGGAGCATTGCCCCTGGCCGAGACACTGTCGCTGTCAAGGCTGAGCTTCAGGGCGAAACCATGTATCACTTCCTCGGCAAGCTGATCGATGTGGTTCTGCCCCGGATTAAGGACTGGCCCGGTATCAAGGGTAGCAGCGGTGACAGCAGCGGAAACATTACCTTCGGTCTGGTACCGGAGAACGTTGCCATGTTCCCCGAGATTGAGGTCAACTATGATATGTGAGTCTCTGTTTTACCATGTTGTGATCGTGTCTTTTCTAACTGGTTTTCAGGTATCCTCCCAAGATGATCCCTGGTTGCCATATCACCCTTCACACCACCGCCAAGGCGGATAAGGATGCCCGTCTCCTCCTGAGCGCCATGGGCATTCCGTTCTACGGCAAGATCGTCCACTAAGGTGCTAACCAAAGCATACTTTCGACATCTTTGGATTTCCTATCATATATCTTCCCTGGGGCACCGTGTTCCCGCCCAACCTGTAACTTTACGAGGTGGCCTGCATAGTGGCCATTGCGATTCACCAACCTTGTGTATTATTTCTAGTCGTCTTTTTTTCGAGCGAAATCTATCAAACTCCCATTAGAGCTTCAATTACCTACGTACCAACTCGGTTTACGATGTCAAGGGCGTACCTGATTCCTGCTTGTACAGACATGCAGATAAGTACATACTGGAGGCCCACTATCAATTACGCAGCCGGTAATAATTGCACTACAAGTAATTTATGATGTTGAATTCCAGTTCTATGCAAACAAGAGCCATAAATGTGATAATAATGTCCCTGGTGAATTGTATAACTACCGAAAGACGGAATCGCTCTCACAACAAGACAAGAAATGAAATCCATCATGCATAATATCATAGTACAATCATGTTTTTGCAAAGTTCACGTAATAGGCATAGCCAGGAACCGGCATTTCAGCAGTTCATCAGCAGTGGGTCGCTTCTCAAAGTCAACCTGGAAGGTCATATCGAGGAATTGCTTGGCCTCGTCGCTGACATGTTCTGGAGCAGGCGGGCGAGCCTGGTTACTTCCGATGGCAAAGATAGCTTGCAGCTGGCTGCAGTCGGGGAAGGGGTGGACACCGCTCAACATCTCCACGACTAGACAACCCAGACTCCAGATATCGGCTTTCTTGGTATGGGCCGTTTGTCGTACAACTTCGGGCGCCATCCAGTAGACACTACCCTGCATAGATGGCCGGTGGATGTGTCCTCCGCCGCCACCGCTGGCGCGAGCGCCTAGGAGGGTGGATGCCTCGACACGCTTGGAGATACCGAAATCGGAGATCTTGACGCCACCCTTGTTGTCGACGAGGATGTTGGCTCCCTTGATGTCTCGGTGAATGATACCCTGGCTGTGCAGGTAGGAGAGACCAGCCAGGATCTGCCGAACAAAGTTCTTGACCAGGGGCTCTTGGAAGGTATTGTACTGCTTCAACATTGTGGCGATAGAGCCACCCGGCACATACTCCAGGAAAATGTTCAGGTACTGGTCGTCGGCCTGTGTGCCAAGGTACTGCACGATGTTGGGGTGGTGCATTCCTTGCAGAAGCTCAATTTCGTGCTTCAGAGCAGTGACCATGCCGTTCTTGCGTTTGTCGAATTCAGTTCCCTTGGTAGCGGAAGGAATTTCGACTTGCTTAACGGCCATAAGCTCTCCAGTGATGGCGTGGAGAGCCAGGAAGACGCTACCAAAGGAACCTTCACCGATAAGAGATCCCTTCATCCAGTTCTTGGGTGCAAAGTTGTTGCCAGCGAGGAAATCACTCATCAGGTTCTCATCTTCTTCCTCTTCCTCTTCCTCTTCCTCCTCATCCCCATCGTCGGGAACAATCACGGAAGATCGGTCATTAGAGGAATGACCGTCGGTGGCAATGACGCTAGCAGTCTCATCCAGAATACTCTGGCGTGATGGGTTGGGTTCATCAGAACCACTATCAAATGAGACGTAGGACTTGCGGTTCGGTTCAATGGGAGACTCCTCCTGGAGTGGCTGCAGAGAGCTTGAGGCAATCGAATCGCGGTAGGAAGTCTGAGGGAGGTTAAACTTGGTAGAGAGGGGCCGTGGCACACGGGTAGCATGCGCTCCCCCCTGGGGCTGGAACCATGTGTCGGCAATGTTGGGCATCGGGGGAATCGGAGGTAATGGGGGAAGAGGAGGTGCATCCTTAAGACTCGATGCCACGCTATAGTTGCTGACAACACTGAGGCGACTTGCTGCACGGCTGAGACGTTGAGATCTCCGCATCGTTTTCGCGATGTCTTCCTTGTCATGACTGGGGAAGAACGACTGGAGTTCATGAATGATCATCTCGCTCGGTGGTCTCTGCCCGAAGAATGATCGAAGCTTATTGGCCACGGGGTTGCGCTCGCTGTTGGGCGATAGATCTGGCTCATTCGTAGCATTTGTAGAAGATGAACGATGCCGAGCACCCACGGGAGAAAGTGGTTGCTTGGTATTGAGAGTATGCCATGATTCTCCAGTGAGCTGCTGGATTTTGGACTTTTGGCGAGAGGTAGATTTATCCAACGCGAGCCGGTGCGTGACCTGACTTTCATCGACCGCAAGTTGCGATGCGCGGCGAACCTCGTCAATGTCAGGCTCCCCAGCGTGGACCTTGCGCAAGATCAATCGACCACGCTCGGACTTGTTGACTCCTTCACATATTTCCATGAGTTCCGCCTCCGTCAACCGCCTACAGTTCGAGATATCCGCATCTAAGCCGTCCAGGACATAGAAGCAGTAGTTCCGATACTGGTGCTCGGGCAGCTGCAATTTCTTGAGAACGTTGATGATGACCTCGTCCGGAGTCTTGCAGTGGCGGATGTCAAGGACCTTGGTCTGGCCCCCAGTATAGATCACCCGAATTACCGGGGAATTGAGCGGAAGAGGGCCCATGGTAAGACCGTCGAGACTAGGATTCCGAGGGTGTGAGCTTCCTCGGTTCCCTTCGTTCGGCGTGGTTGGATTACGGCCAGACCCCGAACCAGCTGTGAGATAGCCATCTTTACGCCACGAATCACCAGGAGACGTGGGTTGAGAAGGGAATTTGCCCAAATAATTAAATCCATCATCGACCAGCTGCGACATGCGTCGGTTGCTCAGGGTTGTTGGGCGAGCACTTGATAGGCGGGAAAGATCGGGGGATAATGCGGCAGCTTCCAGCGCGGCTAATTTGTTCTACATCCAGAGTTAGCAGACAGCAGAAGTAAAGATCTGGGAAGTGCTTACCAAGTTCTTCTGTCTCGGGTTGGGCATGGATTTGTTCCTAAGCTGCTTGATGGCAACGAAGATGCGCACTCGGTCGCCAACTTTTTTGATGCCCATCTCCTGCAATATCTTTTGGTCACAGTCGAGCAAGTTGTCTCCGTTAAAGTTATTAGCTAGGAGAGATTAGTGTCTGTCCAGTCCAAGCAGGCAATACAGGAAGATAGGAAAGATACCTCTGAAGATCGATTCGTACTGGCCACACTTGATGCTTTGCAACCATTGAATAACCTTTTTCTCGTCCCAGGACCTGGAGAAGAGTTAGAAAAAATTGCAGGTATTGATGTCTAGATCCGACAAGTATTACCGAACTGCCGCAAGCTCATCCTGTCCCTCAGAGAATTCCGACCTGGTCGGACTGCTGAACCCAGCTCCATCCTGTACCTTTGTCGCTGTCGCAGGGCGTTGCGAGCCGGTATGGTAGGCAGTTGCAGGTGTCTGGGATCCGGATACACCCAGAGGCGCCGAGTACTGTTTGGCAGCCAGCATTATGAAGTCGAACGGCGTCCCGCGTCCTTAAGACTTTGTGATCCTCCAGCTGAGTCGGACGTGACCTCGCAGCGCCCTTTCCCCCGCCTGCGGACAAAAATGTACACCAGATTCGATACAGAAGCCGTCGGGGGTGATGCGACGAGGGTCAACGCATAATCTCGATCCCCTGACGAACAGTTAGCCTCCCGTGGTTCGTCTCGCTTGGCCGGTGGCGGGACGGGAGGGGCGATCGGAGGGAGACCCGGAGCACCACGTCGCGAAGGGGAGAGACGACTCACCGGAGTAGCACAATGGATCCAAGTGATGTCCGTCTCGTCGCAGCCGGACCGGATTGCAATGGGGGGTTGTTTTCGTGGTCGCGATCGCAACGTCTGAGCTTTTTTTATGGCGAGATCGTTGGAGCCACTTAGCGTGGTCTCGATCGGGCGTTTATCGATAAAATCTGGCTCCCCCACTCAGGCACAAGGAACAAGGCACACGGAAAATGGCAGGGAAATGATGGACACGAAAGGGAGAACAACTCCTTTCGAAGAGCTCGAAATCGGGCCGAGTGATCAAGGGGCCCTGGCGGCTTTTCCCACGCGTTTCACCCTGACGAATGTACGTGCCATCGGAAGCATCGGAGCCATCGGAGCTGTCATGTCTCATCCCCCTTGCGATCGTGAAACTTACACTATTGATGTCCGACCCTCCTACGAGCCAATGGTATTCTCGACATCGTCTATAATAGCCGACTTCGGTGGCTTTCCAGTCGTGCTATTCTATAGAAAGAAGCATGCTCGTTTCTGGCCCCACCGTTGAAACAGTGTGAAACCGCGGGTCTGGTTTGCCTTGGATGGAAATGGAACCAGCCAGGCATCTGACTCCGGGAAAGGGTAGACACGGATCTAGCAGAGTTGACGGAATCAAAACTGCTCCCTAAAGATAAGCATGAACGTACTCCAGAAGATGTGGGCCGTAGCAGTTGCCGTGAAAGACATCCGGGAAACAGAGGAATCCCGCGGGTGATGGCTTGCCTAAGTGTGTACAGGGATACTTCTAGCAGACCACACGGTGTCTGTGGCATTATAGAGTCCTATAAACGCTCCTCTCGGGGCCACACGTAGGCCACGCGTAGTCCCTTCCCTATACAGTTGATCACTCTCTTTTTGCTCCCCATGAGTCCACAGGAATGACCCGACGCGGCCTCTCCGCACCGGTGGAGACGCTGCATATTCGGACCTAGGCTTTCACCCTGGGACTCCAACTCCAACATGCACGATCAAATCATTGTCTGGATTTTCTAGGCATTCCATTCATGATACACACTTGCATTTAAGCAACCGCGATGTGTCCACACGTGACCATCCCCTCATCTGTGCCAAACCCCACAGTTCAATTTTCCCCGCTCAAAGGCTCACAAATTCTTTCCCCTCTTGACCCCCCAGGAACCCCAACAACCCCCAATATGGAGGACGAGAAATCCGCCAAAGTCAAGAAGAAGGGTGCCGCTCACCGGAAGTCTCTCTCTTGCGAATACTGCAGTCGATCCTTTGCCCGCTTGGAGCATCTCCAACGCCATCTCCGCACCCGTTGAGTAACCCCGATCTAACCTTTTCTTTCCTCTACATACTAATGTAGGACAACAGATACCAAGGAGAAACCTTTCTCATGTGAGATCTGCTCCAAGTCTTTTGCCCGGAGGTAAGGCAAATACCCTGCTTGTCAATGACCCAATCGCTTATCTTACGACCCTCGCAGTGACCTCCTGGTGCGACATGAACGATTGGTCCACCCGGCTGAGAGTGCAGCCAGTCGAGAACATCGGACACACAATGGCATCAATAATAACCAAAACGATATTCAAATCCAGTCGACCATAAGTCAACCCGCCCACCATGAGTCGCGCATGCTAGAGCTCGCCGACGCCATCCCGGTCCATACCCAAGTGCCTCCTCCACCTCCCGAGGTCCAGATCCAGCCTCCCCCGATAGTCGAGACACCGCATTTCAATCCCTCCTGGGGCTATGACTTGAATCTCTTGTCGCACGCTGCGAGTCATGTCGCTCTGGAAGGACAGCAGGAGAGTTTGGAGTCGCTTCGAAAGCCATCGCATTCGGTCGGCACGCCGTCCCAATCCATCTCACAAGCTCCAGAGAGAGCAATAACGGACAATTACGGGGTAGAGCCGTCTTTCCTTGATTTGACGGACCTGGGTGACCCCGTTCAAGACTTCACCGTCTTTCTGGAAAGTGTCGGTCTCTCGTCCGACTGGGACTCCGGGGTTTTCTCGTCGGTTGAGGACCCCATGTTGCCTCCAAATCTCTCCATGGATTCGAAACAACAAGTTCGAGAGCAAACTGCAGCGACAAGACTGGGTGGGGACTTGATGAGCGATTCACGAGTCCAGGCAGAAGATCCGCCGTCCTTCTCCAACTTCGGATCCAGATTACCGTCCTTACAACCCGACTCTCACGAGATGGAGGATCGAATTGGCCTTTCCGATGAGGGCTCACGGCCCGCGTGGGATATCACCAATTCTGATCGCCAAGTATTCATGTCAAAGCTCGAGGATTTCTCCGCTGTTCTTCCCAAGGGATTTATCCCGCCGTCACGGCATGCTCTGTCCCGCTTCTTTGCTGGATATATCAACGGGTTGAATGAACATCTTCCCTTTGTGCACGTTCCTACACTGTCTATTGCCAAGTGCTCTCCAGAACTCACTCTGGCAACGGCAGCCGCGGGATCACACTACCGCTTTGAAAATGGTCGAGGAATCGACCTTTTCCATGCGGCAAAAGCAATTCTATTAGAACGCCTACGTCGACGAGATAGCAGACAGGTCCCTCATCCAACATGGAACTATATTTCCCCTCCCTCGAATTTCCCCAACTCCCGCGGTTCATCCATGATCTCGAACACCGCGAGCAGTCCTTTTCAAAACCAACACCTCCCTAACCCACCTATCAATGCGTCGATCTATACATCGGACGATTCTGATGCCCATATGGAGGTGATTCGGACCTTTTTACTGTTGACAGTGTTTGCTTCCTGGGAGAGACACCCAGAACTGCTTCGAGAGATCCTTTCCCTCCAAAGTACGTTAGCAAGGCTTGTGCGGGAACATGGCCTGGCAGAGCCACCTCCTACCCCTGAACCTATCGGCTGGGAAGAATGGGTACGAAGAGAAGGAAACAGACGAACGAAACTCATCGTCTATTGTTTCTTCAATCTCCACTCGATCATGTACAACATCCCTCCTCTCATTCTAAATGGGGAGCTGAAATTGAACATGCCCTGTTCGCACGACCTTTGGAAGGCGACCAACGCCGCCCAGTGGCGGCGAGTACTCCGCACCCGGCAAGGCTCGGACGTTCCGTTCCAAGATGCATTTGCCCGGCTTTTCCTGAAATCATCTACTTCGCTCCCATCGGCTCCCATCTCTCCCCTTGGCAACTACATCCTCATTCATGCTATCATTCAGCAAATCTTCTTTGCCCGTCAACTCTGTCTGTCGGCTCCGAACATGCATGGCACCAGTCTAAGGCAAGAAGATCTCAATGTGTTGGATAACTCATTGGGTGCATGGAAAGCATTGTGGAAACGCACGCCCGAGTCCAGCATCGACCCTCAGAACCCAGCAGGCCCGATCGCTTTTACATCGACTGCGCTCCTGGGCCTTGCCTACATCCGACTGCATGTTGACCTAGGCCCCTGTCGACATCTGATCACTCAAGACCCGGTCCAGATTGCGGGAGCCCTGATCGAGTCACCACCTATTGTCCGAAGCCCGCGGCTGATTATGGCGCTACTACACTCAGCTCATGCTTTGTCCATCCCTGTTCGACTGGGTATTGATTTCGTGGCGAGGACACATTCATTCTTCTGGAGTATTCAGCACTCACTGTGCAGTCTGGAATGCGCTTTTCTCCTCAGCAGGTGGCTACTCGCCATCCCAGCTACACAACCAGAGCAGAGGCTGTCAGAACATGAGCGGAAATTACTTCTGTGGATCAAGAGCATGATGGATGAAACCGAAATGGCTGTTGATCCGCCAGGAGCTCCCGACACGGAGTTCATGGCAAACCCGTACAAGGTGCGCCAGCTAAGTGTTGCCATCGTTCGAGTCTGGGCCCGGACGTTCAAGGGCAACACAAGCTGGGCGATTGTGGATCTGGTCGGCTCGAGCTTGGATACCTATGCCGATCTCTTGGAGACTACAACAGGCTTTCCATGATAATATTTGGTCCTGGGATGCGATTTGACTGCCCATGCAAATACAGTGGCCCTGCCACTTTAATGACGCTATTGCTCGATTCTTCACTTCTGTTCTTTACTTTTTCTGATGGACATGATATCTAACGGAGTTCTGTACATGTGCGGTCTGGGATTTTGCAAGGAAATTTTTTGGGTTTGTTAGGTTCTTGGTCTGTATGTATAATGACTTGTCGTCACTTGTGATTGCTGTCTATACCCGGTGATGCGAGTATCTCAGCGAGGGCAGGATTGGATTTCAGGCCCGTTATATTTGGCATTTGCGTAATGAAATGAATCACGTTTGAGATGCCTTGGAGTTGAATTGGTCTTTTCATTTCAAGTATTGGGAGAGTGAACAACATTTCACATGACATTCGTTAATTCATAAGATGTTGGGTTCCTGGTTGTATCAGGATTTATTGTGAGACGCCTTAGGCCGATTCCTGGTAACGCTGACAGGCACAAACCGAAGTGCTGACATGGACTTTTCCAAATCGTCGATTTCCATTTCATCTGACTTCAGCGAAGCTTTCGACTGAGATCCTGGCGCCTGAGATGAAATCACTGGCGGTTGGGTTTGAGATGCCGAGCTGCGGCGCCGCAATCTCCCCTCAAGCGATGAGATAGACACATTGGAGATGCGTCGCCTGTGGCTGTTCAGGGGTCTCAACATGGACGTCTGTCTGTCAATGCCGTCATTGATGATGTAGAAGTTATAGCTCTGGTGAGAATGGATCAGTTAAAAGTCTCGAGTGTAAGATAGGACATCATACTCGAGGGAACATGTGTTTGTCTATCAGATGGAGTCTACGTTTTTGAGGAGTAGAGCATTTCCGGTCGCATGTTTCAATGAAACAGCCAAACTGTGCAGTTCATGTCAATTGCCACTGTCCGATAGAAGTGTTGGGCCATCACATACAGTCTTGTCCCCGCGCGCCCGCCGCGCGGACGCAAGTGGGTCATGATTCTCTTCGATATGGAGATTCAAAAAATGACCCGTGGGGAAGTTTTTACTGCATTGAGAGCAGCGATTGACATGGGCCTGTCGGTAATGGACCTCGTAGTCCTCGTACGAGGAGAACGAGAGAGTCTCGCGGTGCGGCGGGAGGGCACACTGCATAACCTCGGCAACAGGGTCGGGGTGCCGATGGAGGATCTTACTGTCAGGCTCAGGTGTTGCGGTTTTCGGAGTCGGGGACCTTGACGATTCGAGGTCCAGAGATGGCGACCTCGAGAGGCTTCGCGAACGTTTGGACATGGCGGTGATGTGATCGATCCACCGGGGCGGGGCACTCACTGCAGAACACAGCAAGGAGTGACTGAGCGAATCATAATGCGAAGATCAGATCATGTTGGACAGGGATATTGAGTATCCAAAGGAAATCAAAAGAAGAATAAAGTAAAGGTGGAAGGAAAGCCACCAGCCACGTCCAATCAGCGCCACGGGGAGAGATTCCGCGCAAAGTACTCCACGCTTTTTCCGTGACGGCGTCCTCAACTTCCTCAACTTCCTCAACTTCCTCAACTTCCTCAACTTCCTCAACTTCCCGAATGGCGTATTCAGTGCCCGTTTACCCAGCCATAGCCATCTGACGGGCGTCTACGGTGGGGGAAAGTCTCCCATCCTGAGCATGGCGTCTTTCCAAGATGCGTGGCAGTGAGTCCCTTTGTCCCGCGATCGGCCAATTTGAGATCTAACGATCCTCTAGGACTGCGCTCGACGCTGAAAAGGAGCTCTTGCAGCGCCTCGTTGAGAAGGATCCCACTTTCGCCGAGATCTCCCACTTTCTGTCGGAGTCAGTTCCGCTACCCAAAACCCCGAGCGCCGATTTTGATCTGACTGAGATTCTGTAACAGATTCCGCACCGCTTGCCAGAACGCTATCCTCCTCGACTTCGAGACCGCCCGCGACGCCGATGTCGAGGGTCGCCTGTGGGATGCGCACCTAAAATTGAATACTCGGTTTCGCAAGCTGCTTTCTCGCGTGAGTGAGACGCTGTCGATGACACGCCGGTCTTGCAGTTGGCTAATCCGATGCGACACAATAGTACCGCGAGGAAAACGCTAAAAAGAAGCCCGTCGAGAAACGCAAGCTAGAGAAGCACTATCTGGACTTCATCAAATCGAGTCAGCGGTTCTACCGTGGATACATCCAGCACCTCTCGTCGCACTTTGGAGGCATTGTGGAACTGGACAAGGTCGCGCGCAAGTTCAATTATGAAAGTGCGCAATTCCCGGGTCCTCGAATTTGGCGGTTATGGCACTAACTCCTGTTTTCTTTCCAGATTTATCGGCGCAGCCCTCGTCCATCGTTACACCTGATTTGCACAAACGCATCCTCCAATCCTGCCATGCAACACTCATTCGGCTCGGTGATCTATCGCGCTACCGAGAAACTGAACTCGTCGCCAAGGACCGCAATTGGGGCCCGGCAATTGGATACTATGATTTGGCTTCGGTGATATACCCCGTCTCTGGCGCATCGCACAACCAACTGGCTGTCATTGCCCTGGCTGATGGGAACCACCTCCGTGCCACCTATCATCTTTACAGGGCGTTGTCGGCCCAAGACCCGCACCCTTCAGCAAAGGGAAACCTGGAGATCGAATTCCGCAAGATAATGAATCTGTGGGCCAAAAGGGAGCTGATTCGTCCTGAGGATGCTGGTATTCCCGGCAGAGCCTTGGCTCCTTGGTTCGTCTATCTCCATGCACAGTGCTACAAAGGGACCGATTTCCCCGAGCATGATGAATTGGAGAGCGAGGTTATGAGTCAATTGGCTGTTGACATCAGAGAACGTACTCTTGAGGGAACTCTCCAGAAACTCTGCCTTATCAACATTGCCGCCGAAGACCTCGCTCGAATCCGGTCTACTGAGGAGTCTGTCTCAAATGCGCGTTCCTTTTTCCAAAGGATCAACGTGAAGACATTCTTCACCTTGTTGCAGATCCTTCTGGTGGAACTGGAGCGGTTTGCCGCTGAGGATTCAAGCACGAGCGGCACCGATACCCCCAAGAATGGTCCGGATAAGGTGACAGTAGTTGCGCGACGCATTCTCCCTGCGCTTCGCCATTACAGCTCCTGGCTTCTGATTACTAGTGACTTCCTTGTCGCGCAAAAGGAAGAGAAGGACTCGACTCTCTCCATCCAGATCCAGGAGTTCTGGAAAATATATGCAGGCACCCTTACCCTCCTTGCGTCTACCTTCGATGTTGTACATCTCCCCGAGATCGATTACCTTCTGGAGGAAGACGAAGAGAGTCTTGGGTTTGCACCCTTGGATCAGGCGGCAACCTCTCGCCGATACATTGGTATGGGTGACAATGTCAAGCCTCGCGTGCATGATCCTGGTGTCGAAAGAAGCCACCCGAACGAGGAGATGCTCTACCGAATCCGCGAGTTCGTGATTGATGGTCTGGACCTGGTCGTCAGAAGCAAAATCCCCATCACTCTTGTAGATGACGAGGATAAGAAGACATTCATTTACCAGGAGGATGGACTACCCTCTCAATTCTTCTCGAGCCCTCATGGTCGTCAGCACACTCTGTCGACCCCGATTATCGAGCGAGACGAGATCCCGCAGCCAACACAGGACTTAAACTCTGCTGTTGAGGGTCGCAGCCTGTTTGGTGGCTCTCAGTCGGCGTCGGCGTCCATGTCTGCCAATATGCACGGCATCGTTGAAGGCGTGGAGCGATTAGTTGAGTCCGATACTTACGAGAATTCCCCGGATCTCTCAAATCAGTTTTCTTACTTCAATGACACGGCAGAGATGCCCACGCCTTCTGCGCGAATGGCATCAAGCGCCAATGCTTTCGCTTTCAACGAGAGAGCCCCGCGGCAGCTCACGACTCCAATTGCCCCGCCGGGACTTGGTCCACCTGCCGTCAGCGCCGCCGATTCTCTTCGCGGATCTATCTCCCAAGGCTACGGAACTCTGCCTGCCCTCCCGAGTATCTGGAACACCTCGTCTCCAGGTCCACTGAGAGATGGATCCTCTCCCCGAACCCCTCCAGGTCTGGGAGGGCAATCCCCAATGCACGCGATGGGTCCAGCAGGCATGAACGCTTCAGACCGGTCCCCATCCCAGGAGCAGATGGCACATGATCTGCTCCGTCAGAGTATTATGGGCCAAACTCAGCTCTCGAACCCGATGGTCCCGTCCGGCTCTATTCCGTCATCGTGGATCCCTCCAAGCAACCTATCCGCGACACAGCCACGACCCACGGTCAACAGCTGGGACCGTGACATCGGCCGAATGACCTTTGGCTCCTACGAGCTCCCTAGCCAGCCAATTTCCAGCGGCATGACAGGTCAGACCTGGGCAAACGACGCCTTTGTCGCAAGCAGTCTGGCCTCCGGCGCCGGCCACTACAACTCAGCATTCAGTGGCCACCGCAAGCCAAGTACCCAACTCGGCGCAATCGGCCAGACTCCGCCTTGCGGCCAGGGCGGTTGATTACAGACACGAGCTACATTGGCCCAATCTGTATGATAACCGCATTTCTATCTGCGTAACAAACCCCAACACAGCCGAGCGAGATTAGGAAATCCCAGCAACCGGATCCTTCTCTCCTCAGCCCTGGCTCGTGTTCTGTTTCTCACTGGAGGCCATCTAGGACGAAGAATGTGCTCTACTCGTTTTGCTCAACGAGGTAGATCGGAGTCCAGGCCATTTTTTATTTCGTTGACTCGATGCTCCAGATGCCAGGAACGCACATGCCTTGACAATAAGCTGCGGCCCGGATACCAAGGCCCTCATTTCCCCCTGCTTTCCCTGTGGCAGTCTTTTGTTTCTTTCCGATATTTCCGCTATATCGGGAGGATGTGAGCTGCACGTTCAACACGGACATAGGAGAAGATCAAGAGACGATTACCCTGCTTTTAGCGGAGGATACGTTTGCGTTGTTCAGTCTACATGTTTTTTTGCCTATTTTATGCGTGAGATGTAGCCCCTTATGACGAAAACGTCTTTAGTGATGCGTTTTTGATTTTCAATAACGATGGCAGCGGGCACTGGTATGGATGATGGGTCTGGCGCTGCTCGGACCTAATTTTATCTTGACAATCCCGCTAGCCAATTGATAGCAATTCTACGTCTACCTTTCTAAGTATCCACGCAAGAGAATTCGTAGAAGCCGGAAATCTTATTCCAGAAATTGTTTCTTCGTTATATCGTTGTTGAAAACGGGGCACTTGTTCCACCGCTCGCGGATCTCCACAGGTTTCCTATGCTCTTTTCTCTATATCACATCGCGCCATGTCGGACATGAAACGATCATAACAGGAAGAGTGATGATGAAGAGGAAAAAAGAAAGCAAGATTTCTTACAGAAAGAATCAATGCCTTGCGGGTTCAAATGGTTGACGTTAAGTCGTTTATTTCAAGGTACATAGAAAAGGAAAAAGACAAAAGATTTGGGTATAGAGGGTTGAATCATCCAAGGTTGTTTGATGTTTCTCAATTATATGAGCTGCACCGGGATCTTCTGTAGAAGATTTTTGTGTTGAAGGTCTTCGTTTCTATTTATATTTTGAAAGAAGTTTGGTCGCTTAAGAGCGAGTGTAGGCCTGCTTGGGGTAGGGGTAGCTAGTTTTGAATGTTAGTTTGACAGGTTCTTCGTGCGGATGACTGGGTAGAAGAAACTCACGAAGGTCCAAGCTCCTGGATGCTCTTGCTGGCCAGCCACTGGCCCATGTCAACGCTGTCCTCAAGAGACTTGCCCTGGACAAGACCGGCGCAGAAGCCACCGGCAAAGGCATCACTTTTGAAATCAAGTCAGTCAATTGCTCAAAATACCTGCTGGAAGGACAAAACTTACCCGGCACCGTTGGTATCGTTGATGGCATCCTTGGAGAGCTCGTGGACAGGGAACTGCTTGACTTCAACGTTGCCGCTGGAGCCAATGGCGACAACGGTGGGCTCAAGACCCTGGGTGATGACCACAGTGCGGGGACGCTGGGCGTTCTTCTTGGGGAGAGCAGCAAGCTTCTTAGCGATCTCAACAACATCCTCAGTGCCCCACTCGTGGCTGGCAGAGTAGGCGCGAGCCTCGGTCTCGTTGCAGCAAGTATAGTCAGTGTAAGGCAGGACGCTATCGAGCTGGTCCTTGAAGAACTGGGGGATGAAGGGGGCAGAGAGGTTAAGGATGAAGACCTGAAAGTTGTGAGAGAGAATTCAATCCATAGACAAATAGTTTAAGTACCTTGTTCTTAGCGGCAGCCTCCTCAGCGAGAGCCAGGATGGCAGGGACGCAGACAGTCAGGTGGAAACCACCGACGTAGAAGAATTGGGCCTTCTCGACGAGGGACCAGATGTGGGGCTGCTTCAGGTGGTCAAGCTTGTACTCGTTGGCAGCAGCAAGGTGAGTGCACATGCTGCGGTTGTGACCAGTGATGATGACACCGCACTTGCCGGTGGGCTGAGCATCGTCGACGCGGTACTCGGTGTGGACACCAGCCTCTTCGCAAGTCTTCTTGAGGATCTCGCCGTACTTATCCTTGCCGATGCAGCCAATGTAGACGACGGAGTTGTCGGGGAGCAGGTACTTTATCGATTATTAGTATAATTGACTTAAAAAAGAGGCCCGACGTTAAATCATACCTGAGCGCCACGGGCAGTGTTCTGGGCGGCACCGCCAGGAATCAGCTTAGCATCCTTGGCCATGAGCTCCTCGTAGAGGCCCATGTGCTGCTCCTCGGCGAGGATGGCATCGTTCTCCTTGAGGCCGTACTTCTCAAGAATAGCGGCATCACTGGGAAGGGCATGTCAGCAAGTGAATTGATTCACAATCCCCGAAAGTCAATCCGTACCCACGAGCCTGGATGTCTAGAGGCACATTAGCAGACTATCCCAACTTTAAAAATAAAGAACACATACCGAGGAGAGGGTTCTCCAAGCACAGAAGAGGATAACTTTGAGCAGCCATTTTGATAGTTGAATTGGATAAGATGTAAGAAGAAAAGGTGAGGGGGGAAAAGGTGGGAGAGGATGGAGGGGTCCGGCAGAAAAGCAGCCGGGCGGAACAATCAGTCCTCAAGGTCAAGCTCCACCGTCAACACCTCCACTTCAAAGTCAACGCGGCACTCCACCATCAACAATGGCCGACCACACATTGGACATCCCGGAGCTCCTCCAGTCCGCTTCCATCAAGAGGCACCCTTCCCCAGCCCACGATATCAACCCATCGACCGCGGCTTCGGAAAAGCAACCCGTCGTCGCAGGCCCGGCTTCCGATGCTGCCAGCATCGCCTCGGACATCGTTGACCCCAGCCGGGTGATTCGGCCTGTGCGCCGGCGCCAGACACTTCCTCCCTTGCCAGATCTACGCTTTGAGCAAAGTTATTTGGCCAGCATTAAGGACGCTGACACGTGGGGGCGAGTGGCGTGGATCACCATCAGAGACCAGGTAGGACTGCCTTCCATCGGGAAACATAGGAGAACATGAAAATGAAGAATGCAAAAGTGGGAAATGAACACCAAATAGCTAACGTCGACGTCCTCCAATAGGTCCTCCTTCCCCTCATTCAAGGCACAGTCTGGACCCTAGCGCTCTCCGGCTGGCGCTTCTGGAACCGCAACGCCTCGCTCAGCGGACGCACACTTGGAAGCCGGATCCGCAGATGGTGGTACGATGTGAACAACTGGAAATTGCCGCCACTGGGCTGGACCAAGGACCCGAAGATTGCCGCGCAGGCCGAAGATGTGAGCTCGTCTCTCTAGAAGCCCTGTTTTACCCCAACGCAAAAGACCTGTGCGGCTAACGCTTCCGGAGTTCTTGCAGTTCTACGAGGCCCAGTTCTCTAACACGGGTGCGGACTAATTGTACAGTTGTACGGAGTCCCTGACAAGATATTACTTCAGGGGCTTGTGGTGATTACCTGATTCACTAGCATCATTGGCGTCTGGCCGTGGAGTTTGGTCTGATTTAAAATTACGTGTTTTGTTCTATATCCCACCATTTCGAATGGTTTCTCTCGACCGGCAAAAGCTTTGTGTACTGGTCTTATTGTCTCCAATCAACAATAGCACATATTACTGGACCTGTAAATCTGGATTCGTGGTAGAGTATTTGTTCTCCAAGACTATTGGGATCCTAGTGTCTTCTACGCCCTTGAAACATGGAGATCATAGCGGATTAGAATTCATAATGTGAGCAAACTCCATATCTTAGCCAGACCCTCGGGTAGACTAAGTGGCCAGACATTGGCCTGTTTGATATAAGACAACAGTGCGGTTAGGTAGTCGGATTCCAGCTTTGGGTGAATGGAGCCTGCGGGTGAGGAATGCCAGGGACGGGTCGATTTTCAGCACCGGTGGAAAGACCGTTCAGGCCATTTGCCTCGGCTAGCTCTTTGGGTTTCGGCACCTCAATAGGCGCAGGAACAGGAAGTGTTGGGGGTGGGGCTATAGTAGGGATATTGACGGGGGCCTGAGGAGTAGTTCCCTGAGAGCTTGACTCGAAAGGCATGGGTGGTGCAGCCATTATCGGTGCCGGTTGAGGCAACTGAGATACTGGTGCTGGAGGGAAAGAAGGCGCAGTCACTGCCGGAGCTGGCTGCGCAATCACGGTTGCTGGTGCTGGAGTGGGCAATGGTGTCGGTTGTGGTGGTAGAGTTGGTTTTGTATATGCTTCAGCTTCGCTGGCACCTTTCATCTGAGTATCTTGCGCAGGAGGAGGCTCGTCCAATGCAACTTTGGGCTGACTGGGCACATTGCCTTTGCCGTAGCGAAGCTGGACCACGAGGCTTTGCGGTTCTCCGTTCGCGATGGACTCATCTCCACTCGCGTCTTCTCCTTCATCATCGCCCTCAAATTCATTCTCGTCATCTTCCTCGCCGCCCCATTCTCTTTCGCTGTCATCGGCCTCTGAGGGGGCAGCTTCGGACTCGTCCTCGAGATCATCATCTCTGTATCCCGAATAGCCATTGGGGTTGATCGATGTCCGAGTTCTTTGGGGTCTTCCCTCATTCTCCTCGTCCTCGTCAAATTCGGAGTCCTCGCGCTGTCCAGTAAGTAGGGCCTCTCCGTAAAGGCCGCCGGCACGGGACCGAATCTGCCGGCCGCTCGCAGTGAAGCGAGGACGTGAAGACTCAGCGGGTGTCACATTGGAGGATACATTGCGAGTTGATCTTCGGGAAGGAAGCCCATCCGAGAAGATGTCCTCGTCGTCGGAGTAGGTGTACTTAAGCTTTTTCCCACGAGTACGCCCTTCATACATAGAGAATCCAGGTTCCGGTCGAGTAAAAGCAGCCTTGCGACTAAGACGGTAGTCGCGACGCTTGCGCTTCTAGAAATATTGTCAGTTCAAGCCTTTTCATTACTTTTTTGTCGGAAATTTACCTCCTCTGATGCCTCAAATCGAGGAATGGCATTCCGAATCCTTTCGCTAAGCTTCTTCGAATTCGTGCCTTTTTCTTCCTGAAGTTTATCGGCAATTTCCTGAATCTCTGGAATACTGCCAGCAACACTCCACCAGGTGTTGTGCTTAAGAGCAGGGTTGCTCTCCCGATATAAGCGAAAGTGTGTATCATCTTGTCCTTCTATGAGCCAGTATCGGCGTTTCAAGCTGTCGCGACCCCATGGCTGAACAGAGAGAGGCTGGTTGAGGTCGTCGTCGTGGCGCGCTTGCTTGTACGATTCCTTAATCTTGGCCTGGATTGCATCTGATGATGACAAGGACCAGAGTATCAGAGATCGAAGCAACTCCAGCTATGAGAGAAAAGAAAAATCAGAATTGTATGTTGTGTTTCCAGGTTTTGAAGAGCGTACTCGTTCTTCGGGCGCCATGGTTGTAAAGCTGCGGCCCCCGTGAAGGGGGTTCTTGCCCTGCCATGCCTTGGGCCACTGGGACTGGTGCGTTGAAATAGCTTCTTCCAAGGGTCGCGTGTAGTGATTTCGCCTGTAAGATACCAAATTCCAAGTCAGCCAGCTATCCTGTGGTTAATTGGCGGGTGGGAGGTGAATGCGCGCGTGTCAGAGACTCCGCGCGGGGATCAAGGCATCGAGTGGCGACCATACTCAACATCCTTCTTGCGGTTCAAAACAAGACCAAGTAACGCGCATAGTAGTCGCTCGATATATTCTCCAGGGGGGACTCTTCGACTTCTCTTTCAACGTCCTGAGGTCCGAGGTGTGGGACTCCCCGGGGGAAGCATTCGTGGAAACGCGCGCGGAACGTGACGATGAACTAAGTGTTGCGACAGCTCAGCGAACGTGTCCTCAGATAGGCTGAACGCGTCATGGACGTGTCCATACGTCCATCAATGTTTAAGGTTCATGTTGTGATAGCAAAACTCACTGCGATAATGGGGTTGTCGGCGAGGACGTATTCATGATGTGGTGATGGCTCCCGTTTCGGCGGCGGCGTCTCCGACTCCTTCTTGAAGTACTTGGCGATTCCAACAGGTTCATCGACTGACATAGCTGCTTCGTCGTCTGTCGGTGGTGCCGATGATAGCGATGAGAGATCTGAATCAGAAGGTGCCATAGTGGATGTTGTGGGGAGGTGGTGCAAGGACAAGGTTGGCGTCCACGCAGGAAGCGTCACGTCGGCAGTACCTGCGCCTGCGCCTGATTATTTAATGGAATTCCTAACGCGACGGACCCATTTACAATGCGCTTTTCGAAGGATCAGTCCGGGCATCTCTACGATTTATCATAAATATTTAGGACCAATAATGTAACATGTCTCCATTCGAAGGTCTATAAAGGCCCCGTATGAAAGGGTGTAATACGTAGACTAGACTACAAATGCATTACCGCTTGATATCATGGTTTGCAAGCGCAGGACCCTTCGACAGCAGACAAGATTAAAGTGTGGTTCTTTATAGAGCGACTTTGTATACAGAGGGGATCAGGTCAAGTTTACCAAAACTTGTTGAAAAATTGCTCACGGCAGATCGGTAGAGCTGTCATTCGAAAAAGGAAGCAGATAACAACTTCGATAGCATTGGAATGCCCGTGTTCGTGGAGCTTCTACTGACTGTATTCTGCAACTGATATTTGATCTTATAACTGGTTCCTGCTGAAATGTTCACCAAGTTGGCTCCATTTGTTGGAAAATAATCGCTAGGCGGGGTCAGTGTGTCATAAAAGGAGACGTGGGAGTCAGTAGTAGCGACTTGATAAAGGGCCGATATCTCAGATGGGTAGCATTGTCTCCGCAAAGACACTTCAGGGCTATCGAGGTAGTCACGTGGTTTGTTAGTCAGCGGTTCGACAGGCGAGGCGAAGACACAATGTCAACTTTCTGTGAAACACGGCGGTTGGAATGGAGAGCGATTGAATCTAATGTTCGACATCCATTCATTAGATTCGAACGAATATTTAATATTATCGTTTCGCCGACGCAATATCTCGTTTGCTGCAAAAGTTCTTTCGCGAGAGTGCTTACATAAGGCAGCTTACGCTAGTGCTGATTGGGTTAGGTTAGCGACCGCACCCTAAAGCCCACACAGTCCCGTCCTCCGTCGATTTCTCATCCTCCCAACGACAAGCCCATCGTCAATTCGAGGTACGACTTTCCACACCCACGACTCAAAAGTCGACGACCTTTCGCCAGTCAGCTCAAATACTAACACGGTATTCTAGACAGTCGCCATGGGTCGTGTTATCCGCAACCAGAGGAAGGGCCGTGGCTCCATTTTCAGTGAGTGCGATCGAAAAAAAATACCGTTCTATCACCAATTTTTATCGACGCTGCGCTGCGAGTAACGAGGAAATTGCGAGGATCAGGACACACCCAGGAAGGGAATTGGAGTGCTGATTTTGATTTTTTCTGTTTACAGCGGCCAACACCCGTCTCAACAAGGCGCCTGCGCAGTTCCGTACCCTCGACTACGCCGAGCGTCACGGATACACCCGTGGTGTCGTCAAGGAGATCATCCACGATGCCGGCCGTGGTGCTCCCCTCGCCAAGGTCCAGTTCCGTCACCCCTACAAGTTCAAGATGATCACCGAGACCTTCATCGCCAACGAGGGCATGTACACCGGCCAGTTCATCTACGCCGGTAAGAACGCCGCCCTGACCGTCGGCAACGTTCTGCCCCTCGCCTCCATGCCCGAGGGTACCGTCATCACCAACGTCGAGGAGAAGTCTGGTGACCGTGGTGCTCTTGGCCGTACCTCCGGCAACTACGTTACCGTCATCGGCCACAACCCCGAGGAGGGCAAGACCCGCATCAAGCTCCCCTCCGGTGCCAAGAAGGTCGTCAAGAACACCGCCCGTGGTATGGTTGGTATCGTCGCCGGTGGTGGCCGTACCGACAAGCCCCTGCTGAAGGCTTCTCGTGCCAAGCACAAGTTCGCTGTCAAGCGCAACTCCTGGCCCAAGACTCGTGGTGTTGCCATGAACCCCGTTGATCACGTACGTTTTTTCCTCCTGGATTCCTTGGTAACCAAATGTCTGACTGTTTCTCCTATAGCCTCACGGTGGTGGTAACCACCAGCATATCGGTAAGGCCTCTACCATCTCCCGCTACGCCGTTCCTGGACAGAAGGCCGGTCTTATTGCTGCCCGGAGAACCGGTCTGCTCCGTGGTACCCAGAAGACCAAGGACTAAGCGTCCAATTACGTGGAGTTTTTCTTGTGACGGGTTGAAAATGGAATTCTGCTATGAGACAAATGTACTTAGGCGACTGCGGATAAGCGTCCCATGCGCCCTAGCGAATCAAGGTTGTGGACATCATCCTTTTTCTTTGTCGAACAAAACGAAGGGTGATAGAATGGGGCCGGGGCCGGCCTCATTGTCAAGGCAGAACGGAAGATCAAAAAAGGCCCCTGGGGCTGAAATGATACACCTTTAAACTTCAGTTTGGTCCCACCCTGTAGTCTGCCCCAGTACTGTAGGTCTGCATCTGCGAACTAATACTCGTCGGATACCTCGCCTCTGGGACTAGATCGTTCCAATCGGCTCATTCCTGCTTGACACTTTCAAGTTGCTACTGGCAATATTGATGTCATTCATCGTGTTCCTATTAAATCAAAGTAAGCCTGTCGGGTGGTTCCCGCTGGGGTACTCCATGGATACTCCAGGGCTTCCCACGTGGACAAGAACTAGTAGGTGAACTAATTAAGCCACAAATATCACCCAGTTACCCTTGCTGTGCTTTCTGCATGATATTCTCTGGGTACTACGGTCGTAGTTTATGATATTACTTTTTTCTTTCATAGCGAACGTGGTTTCTGAAATCCATGTGCGGTGACTAGGTTTTAGTCACGGAATATATCGTGGCAGATTCACATCTTCGACAACTTGAAAAAAATGCTAAACTTCCTTGAACTCAAACCTGACACATAGTTCAAAGCACCCCAAATCCACCAAAATACCGCCAGAGCGTATCAAGATTGATCGTAGCTCTGTCAAGTCGAGATGGCCTTCGTTGATATCAAAGTGACCAATCAGAGGCGTTTCCCGGGAGAGAACCAAGTCACCACAACACCTTATATTTCCCAATGCCCACGCCCCACGACAATGCAGCCTCCGAAACCTGACTGAAAGGACCTCTCGTCCGTTTTTCATGACATGTCGACCCCGAAGAACACTCCACAGGAGATTCCTCGCCTCAGCCGATCCGGGGCAGCCCTCACCTCCGCCGAGCGGTGGCAAGCCGTCACCAGGCGGGATGCATCCATCGGAGGCTTTGTCTACGGTGTCCTCACAACAAAGATCTACTGCCGGCCATCGTGTCCGGCACGCCTGGCCCGTCGCGCAAACGTTGAATTTTACGACACCCCCTCACAAGCCGAGGCCGCCGGACTCCGACCCTGTAAGCGCTGCAAGCCACAATGCGACCTCATGGCGGCGGCAGACTCCCAAGCGACAATGGTCGATAAGGCATGCGAGATGATACAGGAGGCACTAGCAGCGGGGTCGAAACCCAGACTGCAAGATCTGGCGGCTCGGGCAGGCCTGACCACGAGCCACTTCCACCGCGTGTTCAAGAAGAAGACAGGCCTCACGCCAGGTCAGTATGCGAGTGGAATCCTCCAAGGGGCCCCAGAGAGTTCGCCAGGCTCCTTGAGCCCTGACACTGTGTCTATGCTTGAACCGCCCCACTTGGGTTTCGTGGATGAAAGCAGAATGGAACTGGATATGGGTGCGGGTGCGAGCCTTGCGCTGCCGGAAGCTGGTCTGTCGGCGGCTGCGTGTGAACCTGTTATGGGGGATTGGTGGAATGAATTTGATGTCCTGCTGGCTGCTGAGCAAGGGCAGATATCGCTGCTTGAGCCGTTCTCTATCGACCCCCGGATCATCTCAGCGGAGTGATCGTGGGGTAGCCCTATTGGTGGTATTGGCTCGGCCGTGATATGGATATACATGTCCTGTATGAGTTGATGAAACAGTAACATGGTACTTATTTTGATAGGCTACAAGTGAACATTGTATGTAAAGCGCCATGATCCATTAGAGATGAGGCCCCACTCAAGAGGCGCCAAGGTGTCAGGGCAAAGCAGAGTGCTGATTCCAAAGTCAATGCCACCCATGTCAATCTTGCCACATTGTAATACAACACTGCAAGGGAGAAAGTGAAACACGACCGAACCCCTTTTGTTTTTGGTGAAAGACTTAAAATGTGCCGTGCATCGGGTGGTACGTAAACCTGACAGGAGACGAGAGGATCGGCACACGCGTGTACTGTACGTACAGCCCTCACAGCCCTCTTCACCGGTATTTCATCGATTCATTGGCGCCGGGATTGCAAGCTGGCCCACATCAGATCTTGTTGGACCCTGTTCCTTGCGGTGGCAACTGGAGAAACCAGGGCAAGTTAATTATAGTAGCCGCTGATCCGGCCGCGGTTCCTGCTCTCCCAATTGGAATTGACCATCCCCACCGTCGGCCCACCAACGCGTGTCAGCTTAAGCCGAGTCTAGCCCAAAGCAATGAAACTCCTTTGTCCGGGCAATAGACGAGACGCCCCCGCAACGATAACCTGTAACATACAGTGGATGGCGTTGGACTGAAACAATTCCATTATTAAGAATAGCCCTGTCATCGATCGATACAATGTACCAACTTTGCATGCAGTGAAACGCATTGGGAATTCCAGAGATTTTTGGTGGCGCAGAGGATAATAACATTTCGATAATTGCAGGGATACTGCAATCTCATTTATCGCTTTCTTCCTCCCTTGCCCCGATCCTTCCCAACCTCAAACCTTTCCACCTTCTTTCTCCACTCTTTTGCCTCCCCTCCTCAGGGATCGTCCTCTCTTTGCTGTCCCCCCTTTTTAACTACTGATCTGTGCCCCAGATCGACTTACGATCGTTTCAGTCTCATCCTCGTCACTTCGGATTTTACCCCCGTCCAGCGCTCGCGCCACTTTTAATTGTTTACCGAATTTACCACTCGTCTCAACCCCACGAGTCACCACCATTCACCATGCATATGAACAAGAGGATCGGCCGTCTCAAGCAGTGGGCCGGAGAGCGGATGGGAGGAGAGGTCAAAACCAACCAAACCGATGACTTCAAGGCCATGGAGACGGAGATGGGAGTGCGACACGAGGGTAGGTGGTGGTCTTCCGCCTGGTGGATCTACCGATGCTAATAACGGTTTCAGGTGTCGAGCGCATTCACAAGTCCATGACCGCCTATATCAAGGCTATTTCGAAGCGCAGCGAGGGTGACGACAAGGAGAAGACTCTGCCCGTAGCGCATTTAGGAAGCAGCATGGTTAGCCACGGAGAGGACTTTGACGGAAACTCTGAATATGGACAGTGTCTTACCAGTGAGTTTCAACTCGGCATCGGTTTTGAAGGAATGACCTCTGATTGTGTTTAGTGTACGGAAGGACCGAAGAGCGCGTTGCGCGCATCCAGGAGCGCTACATCGCTCAGGCGACTTCGAGCTGGCTTGAGTCCCTGGAGCGATCCTTGACCCAGATGAAAGATTATCAGGTATGTGACCTCTGGCTATTTATCTGATCTATCTGATCTGACCTAACATTTCTACAGACTGCTCGCAAGAAGCTTGACAGCCGGCGCTTGGCATACGACACCTCTCTCGCCAAGATGGAAAAGGCCAAGAGAGAAGACTTCCGTGTTGAAGAAGAGCTGCGCAGTCAGAAGGCCAAATACGAAGAAGCCAACGACGATGTGCTCCGCCGGATGCAGGACATCAAGGAAGCGGAAGTCGACAACGTAATGGACATGGGTTCCTTTTTGGAAGCTCAGCTGGAGTATCATGAGCGCTGCCGTGAAGCCCTTTTGCAACTCAAGAACGAATGGCCTGGCAGGTCCGGCCCAAACCCATCTCCTAGCCGTCGCCCGATCCGCGCCCGATCCAACACGGCTAATTCTTACTCGGAGCGATATGATCCTCTCCAGGAGGAGCTTGCCAGTGTCACCGAGGGCCGTCCTCCAATCCGTTCCACCAGAACTATCATGACCGAGTCCCCAGCACGAGAACTCTACCCACCCAACAGTACATCCACGCGAGGTACTCTGAACCGCACGCCTACTTTTGAGGGACCGGCACAGCTGCGCCAGGAGCAGTCGCCGGCCGCGTCTCAATGGATCCAGCGAACAGCGAGTGATAACCTGGTCACTCGCGGAAGCAGCACCCAATTCCCGAATGGTCGACTGCCCATTGATCCATACGCAGACTCGGAGGAGATCAGCTCCTATGGTCGTTCCAGCCCCGAGCAGAGCTACGGCAATCGGTCCAACTCTCCTGCTACATCGCATGGGAGTGTAGCATCTCGGAGACCCAGCGCAACCACCCTAAGCACCGCCGGATTGGCCAAGAAAGCTCCCCCACCACCTCCTCCATGCCGCTCCAAAAAGCCTCCCCCTCCACCACCGCCGATGAAGCGCAGTCTGATGACAGCGAGTGATGCATAGGGGATTGGAGATTCTGGCATGTATCGTTTTTTGAGGTTTAAATTCAGCACGGGGACTTGGGGAGTTTTGACAACCACTTATTGACCGTGGCAACGGGTTTCTTTTCCATTCTTATTCTCAAGTCATGGATCCCTCGCGAATGCTGATTGGGATTGTCCATTCCTTTATTATATGCACTTTCACTTGCTGCACAGATTTCCTGGATGTTCAGGAGGACTGTTTCATACTCGGATAAGGGTCACTAGTTAGTATGTAGACTAGGCAAACTTTGCTTTGCAGAAGCAGTGTATTTGATTGTGTTGATTCTGGTGAATCTAGAGTGTATAAATTAGTGAATGCCTGGTCTCAGATGTGCGCACGGGCGCCGTAGCCCGGGACACGGCCTGAGTCAGCAGCACGTGATCTGCGCACGAAATCTCCTCTTCCTCCTGTTGTTAGCCGCCCTTTGACTGAAGCACCAGGTTTCCCCGAGTCGCGCGCAGTTCGGTCCCCTCCATCTCCATTTTCATTCATCCACCCTTCCCACGCGCCCGCCCGACGCGACTATCGCCTTTCTAGGCTCCCTCACTTGCTGTCGCGCCAGCCCTCCCCCTTTTTTATTCGCTTTCTTTCAATCCCCTTTTGGTATCAAGTACCCGCTCTCACCCCCATCCATCGATCGCATCCTCCCCCGAAGCTCCGACCACCCAAAACACCCAACCACCGAGCTTCCCATCGCCAAGGCCTCCCCCAGTCCCTTTTTCGTCAATACCTCTCCGCCCTGATCGCCCCGTCGCGCTCTTGCCATCCCCGTCGCGACTCCCCCCCCTGTTGCCTTCCGGGCGCGACCTGGCTTGGTAACAAAGTGGAGCCTGTGTTCTCTTGTCCAGATCTGCTTCGGTGCCAGTCGCATTGTGCTCCCACCGCGTACCTGATTCACATATGAATTAAGGAAATACGTGTCTCATCATGACCTCGTTGCAGTCAGCGCCAAACATGGCGCGACCGAACCAGGTGCCGATGAACATGAGCAAGGTCAAGGAGAAGCTGCAAGTAAGTAATCCGCTTCACTCCCACCACTACATCCATTGTGTCCTACCACCTTGCCTCACCTTCGTTCTTTTATCATCGAGTGTGACATCTAACAACCTCGATAGAGATATCAGCATCTGAAGAATAACAATGTCGCGCACGACGACCCCGAGTTCTTGGAGCTCCAAAACTTCGTCAGGAAGTTCCAGGAGTTCCAGGAATTTTCGAAGAACAAGGCCATGTCTCAGCAACAGATGAACGGTGCTGGCGCAAACGGTGTCCCCAATGGCGCTCATGGTAAGCCCCATTCCAACTCATTCTATCCTGCCAAATTGCCGCCTGTGACTCGCAACTAACCTGTCTTCTCTAGGCCGCACTGCCTCTGCCTCTTCTGCCGCCGGTGCGCCCCAAAGAGCACCCTCCGCCCCTGGCCAGTCTCAGACCCCAGTTGGAAAGGGACCTATTGCCGGAAATGGACGCTTCACGCAGGAGCAGGTCAGCATCTTCAGAGACCAGGTCACGGCGTTCCGGACCCTGGCTCGAAACCAACCTCTTCCGGCGGAGCTTCTCGAAAAGCTCTTTGCCGACAAAAAGGCAAAGGCTCTTACCCCCACACAGAATGTCTCTTCAGCAGAGAAAGTTGTCGATGACGCCAACAAGAAAGCAGCTGGAGAGGCTGTGGACCTTTCTGACAGTACCATTCCGGGTAAGGAGTGGTACGACAATGCTAAGCTGCCCGATTTCCTGCACAAGCCCATCACCTATGGGACTCAGCCTTACCGCATTTCGAAACGATTCCCGGCCTTCGCCCCTGCCATCGGCGTGGACATGCAAAAGATTCGACAGGACGGCGAAAGAATCTTGTACAACCGAATCACCTCTCGGATAAATGAGCTGGAGCAGCTCTCGGCCAACGTGGGCGCTTGGGATACCAGCAAGAGCGATGTGCCTACTGGCGACGACTCGACGAAGCTCTCCATTCTTCTGGAGCTCCGCAAGCTGCGCCTGTGGCAAAAGCAACAGCGCCTTCGCCAGCAACTCCGCAACGAGGAGTTATCATATAGCGATCTTCAGGCGCGACCCAACCACGCGCACCACCGTCGCATGAAGAGACCTTCCTTGCGGGAGGCACGAATTACCGAGAAGCTCGAGAAGCAGCAACGAGATGCTCGTGAGACAAGAGAGAAGAAGAAGCAGTGGGATCAGTTACAAGCTATCATCAACCACGGCGCCGAACTTGCAAACGCCACGATTCAGAACCGCACTCGCTCACAGAAACTGGGTCGCATGATGCTCCAACACCATCAGCACATGGAGCGCGAAGAGCAGCGACGCGTGGAGCGCACTGCCAAGCAGCGTCTGCAGGCTCTGAAGGCCAACGACGAGGAGACCTACATGAAGCTCCTGGGTCAGGCCAAGGATTCTCGTATCTCACACTTGCTCAAGCAGACCGACAAGTTCTTGAAGGAGCTTGCTGCATCCGTCAAGAGGCAACAGCGTAACCAGGCAGAGCGCTATGGCGATGATGATGACCTTGAAGAGGATGATGAAGAGCTCGCTGACAGCGAGGAGGATGAGGAGGAGCAACAATCCTCTGGCAAGAAGAAGGTTGACTATTATGCCGTTGCCCATCGCGTGAAAGAGGAGGTCAACGAGCAGCCTACTATCCTTGTTGGTGGTACTCTGAAGGAATATCAGATGAAGGGTCTGCAGTGGATGATTTCGCTTTACAACAACAACCTGAACGGTATCTTGGCAGATGAGATGGGTCTCGGCAAGACGATCCAGACCATCAGTTTGATCACCTACATCATCGAAAAGAAGCGGAACAACGGGCCGTTCTTGGTTATCGTGCCTTTGAGTACGCTGACCAACTGGAACATTGAATTCGACAAGTGGGCTCCGACGGTCAGCAAGGTCGTCTACAAGGGCCCTCCCAATGCACGCAAGCAGCAGCAACAGCAGATCCGCTGGGGCAACTTCCAGGTTCTTCTGACGACCTACGAGTACATTATCAAGGATCGGCCCATTCTCAGCAAGGTGAAGTGGACGCACATGATTATCGATGAAGGTCACCGTATGAAGAACAGCAACTCCAAGCTGAGCAGCACGCTGTCGCAGTACTACGTCAGCCGTTATCGTTTGATTCTGACTGGTACCCCTCTGCAAAACAACCTGCCTGAGTTGTGGGCGCTTCTCAACTTTGTTTTGCCGAACATCTTCAAGTCCGTGAAATCCTTCGACGAGTGGTTTAACACTCCGTTCGCCAACACAGGTGGCCAAGACCGTATGGACCTGAGCGAAGAAGAACAGTTGCTTGTCATTCGTCGTCTGCATAAGGTTCTTCGGCCTTTCCTGCTTCGTCGTCTCAAGAAGGACGTCGAAAAGGATCTGCCCGACAAGCAGGAGCGTGTCATCAAGTGTCGTTTCTCTGCTCTACAGACCAAGCTTTACAAACAACTTGTCACCCACAACAAGATGGCTGTCAGTGACGGCAAGGGTGGTAAGACCGGCATGCGCGGTCTCAGCAACATGCTAATGCAGCTGCGCAAGCTTTGCAACCATCCTTTCGTTTTCGAGCCTGTGGAAGACCAAATGAACCCCAGTCGCATGAGCAACGATCTGCTGTGGCGAACTGCTGGAAAATTCGAACTGCTTGATCGGATTTTGCCCAAGTTCCGTGCTACCGGCCACAGAGTCTTGATGTTCTTCCAGATGACACAGATCATGAACATCATGGAGGATTTCCTTCGCATGCGAGGCCTCAAGTACCTTCGTCTGGACGGTTCCACCAAGTCTGATGATCGATCGGACCTTCTGAAGCTCTTCAACGAACCTGGTTCCGACTATTTCTGCTTCTTGCTTTCCACTCGTGCTGGTGGTCTGGGTCTGAACCTGCAGACTGCTGATACCGTCATCATTTACGATTCCGACTGGAATCCTCACCAGGATCTTCAGGCTCAGGATCGTGCCCATCGTATCGGTCAGAAGAACGAGGTTCGCATTTTGCGACTGATCAGCTCCAATTCGGTTGAAGAGAAGATTCTGGAACGTGCGCAGTTCAAGCTTGACATGGACGGCAAGGTTATCCAGGCCGGAAAGTTCGATAACAAGTCCACCAACGAAGAGCGAGATGCGCTGCTGCGGACCCTTTTGGATACCGCAGAGGCTGCAGATCAAATCGGCGAGCAGGATGAAATGGACGATGACGATCTGAACGAAATCATGGCTCGATCCGAGGATGAGATCATTACGTTCCAAAATATCGACAAGGAGCGACAGCTGACCTCGGAATATGGCCCTGGTAAACGCTTTCCTCGACTGATGTGCGAGGAGGAGCTGCCGGATATCTACATGCAGGAAGACAACCCTGTTACTGAGGAAGTCGAGGCCGAGATTATGGGTCGTGGAGCTCGTGAACGCAAGGTTGCGCGGTACGACGACGGTCTGTCCGAGAGGCAATTCTTGGAAGCTCTGGACGACAGCGATGACGATGCTCCCACCCTAGACGAGGTCATTGAGCGAAATGCACGCCGCGCCGCTGACAAGGCAACCAGAAAAGAGGCCCGAAAGAGCGGCAAGCTGGACATCGAGGCTTCACCTGAGCTGTCTCTTGACGAGGAGGAGACTCCCCAGCGTAAGAAACGTCGTCGCGTCCCCGCTCCCAAGCGCAAAGCCGAGGAAGTCGTCGAGGAGACCCCTCAACCCAAGCGCAAACGCGGCCGCCAGCCCAAGATTCCGGACACTCTCAGCGGCGCTGATCGTGCCAACCTGAACCGCATCATGACCAGCGTTGTCCAGTCGCTGAAGGAAATGGAGCAGGAGATCCAGGGCGAATCCTCCGACAGCGATGAAGGCCCGCTCGTGCGTGCCATCATCGATCCGTTCATGAAGCCGCCCCCGCGCTCGCAGTATCCCGACTACTACATGATCATCAAGAACCCCATCGCGATCGATACCATCGAGAAGAAGATCAAGCGTGATGATTACCAGAGCCTGAAAGAATTCCGGGACGACATCCACCTGCTCTGCCAGAATGCCAGAACTTACAACGAGGACGGCAGTCTCTTGTACCAGGACGCCAACGATATCGAGGTATGTTTTCCCCCTGGTCTCTGCGGCATTTGATCTTGATTCTAACTCATAATTAGGCCAAGTGTGTTTCCGAGTTGAAGAGGCTGACCGAGGACCACCCGGAGTTCGCCAACTTTGACGAACCTGGTTCTGTCATGGGCGACGGCCAGTCGACCGGCGCTGACACGCCTATGACTGCCGGTACCCCAGGACAGCCGAAGCTGAAGCTCAAGTTTAACAACAACAATTTTGATGCCCTGTCCATGAACGGAACCGACTTCGGTGACGAGGATTAAGCCATTCCGAACCCAACTTTGCAATGCTGAATTAGTCTGATGTCCGCTTGAATTCATGTGTACCCGAAAATGTGTGCTTTCTACAGTTTGGGAAAAGGCGTTCCCCGTGATTAACCGGCTTGGGCCACCCTGGAAGGGAAATGACATGTGAGGAGGGCGCTTTATTTTTTTCTTTTGATGAGCGATTTATTTCTCGGAGCGCTGTCTGCAGACGGCCCTGATATGTGTTTAGTATGTACGTTACAATTAAGAACTGGATTCAAATACACCGAGTCGATATTTAACATTCCATTCTACTTGCAACCCTTGGAACGGACTTTTTGAAGCCCCAGATGCAGCTGATCCCCGGGGGGCTAGAGTTCAATGCCCTTAACATGAGAACTCGTTTTGTTAAACATGTAAACGAAATTTCATTCCCCGTTGGCAAGCTTTTCACTTTACATAACCTGACACTTTCCATCTATCAACTTTTCAAGTTCAAAACCGAACTCTAGAGGCTTCTAAGGTTAAGCCTACGACAATTACGGCAGTAACGCTGGTTTCTTCACGTCCCGCTGCGTCCTTATTGTTGGTGGATAGCCTGTGTTCTCAGGAGGTTGCGCATCTTGCAACTTCAACTCTGACGGACAGAACTGTTCCTTCCGGAAGGCTAAACACTTGCCCGAATGGGTCCTCGTGCCACTGCGCGAGCAAAAGCCTAATCAGCCGCTGGTGGACTTGGATATTTTTCAAGGTATTTTTCTTGGTGTGTCAGGAAACACGGGCTTTTTGTCGAATTGTCGGCTAGAGGTGCTCTCGTGTGGATAGCTATAGTTATAATATAAGGTTCACTTCTGCCCTCACTAACTCGCTACTAACCTCAGCTAAAAAGAAAAGGAAATATGGTGCATAGAGTGACTCGACCTACGCGAGACAGACCTCTCAGGTCGATGCAAGCGGGGAGGCCAGTGCGTGCAGTTGGCGACTAATAAATGCGACACCGCGAGACGCAGCTGGCTCTCACCGATTGTTCTCGGTGTGGGAGGCGCACCTCTCAATACGAACCTCTCTCCGTCTCTCATGAACACACACTATTCAATCATGTCTGAGAACAAGAACCTAGCCGGCAAAGTCGCAGTCAGTACGCTTCCACCTATTTCCCCCGCATCTATAGATCTACATTAACACGTCCAGTCACGGGCTCCAGCCGCGGCATCGGCGCTGCAATCGGCCTGAAGTTCGCCTCACAAGGTGCCAACATCGCCATAAACTATGTCTCCACAGCCTCCGCCCCAGCCGCAGAGTCCGTGGCCGAACAAATCCGAGGTCACGGCGTGCGAGCCATAACCATCCAAGCCAACGTCTCGCAAGAGAATGAGGTAAAGACCATGTTCGAGACCGTGATGCGCGAGTTCGGACGCCTGGACATTGTAGTGAGCAACTCGGGCATCGAACACTTTGGAAGTCTGGAGAAGGACACGGGCGATGACATTGACCGTATCTTCGCGGTCAATGTCAAGGGGCAGTATTTCGTTGCTCAACAGGCGTTTAAGCATATGAGCGAGTACGGGCGTGTTATGCTGACCTCGTCCATTTCTGCCGTTCGGGTGTGTATATACCTTCCAAGGTTTCTATGTTTGAAGGAGCTGACCGCTGATGATATAGGGTGTTCCGCACCATTCAATCTACGCGGCGTCCAAGTCAGCAATTATCGGCATGACCAAGTGTCTGGCTGTGGACTTTGGCGCTCGTCAAATCACCGTCAACTGCATTGCCGCTGGAGGTGTCAAGACGGATATGTACACCGAGATGGCGGCCAAGTACATCCCCGGAGGCGAGAATCTGACACCCAAGCAGATCGACGAGTGCATGTCCAAGTGGTCGCCATTGGGTCGACCCGGACTTCCGGAGGATGTTTCGGGTGTTGCGAGCTTGATTGCTAGTCGGGACTCGCAGTGGTTGACGGGGCAGACGTTCCATGTTTCTGGTGGTGCGCATATGGCTTCTTAGGGCTGGATTTGCTACCTGCCTACCTGCATAGGCAGGAGAGCCTAGCTAGTCGGTTATATCGGAGACCTCGGAACATCCGCTGAATCTACTTGTTCTCTGAGCAGTTACAAATTCGTATAAACTTGCATTCCTCCAAAAGCAGATCATAGAGTTTCCGAAAATCTCTACCCCGTTATTGGAAACCATGAGGTCTACAGCAATACTTTTGAAACCGGACTCGACTAAAGCCAGGCAACTAGAACAGGAACCGAGCAAGAAAGATTCATAAGGGTTAGATATTTGGTATACGTATTCTTTGATAGATTCTAAGGAAAGTCGGATTCGGGTTAATAACGGTCTTGTATCGGGTTTCAATCAAAAACAATCAAAGGCTTTCATGTACGGTGTGGGGTATGAACGACAAAAACGAGAGTTATATACAATGGGAAGAGTTTCCTAATGATCAAGACATCCCATAAACCCCCTTTAGTCGGCAGGAAATGATGCGACCGCAGCGCCGATGTATTAGAAGCACGCCCGTCAAGAAGATACTTCCCATCCAGTTTGTTATCTACAGGATCATCCTCAGGAGGGACTGCACCGTTTGCGCTGTGAGTTTCCAGCGCATCGAAGACATGACCGAATACCTGGCGGTGGACGTCTGACGCCCACAGGAAGTCAAGGTGCTCGTATGTGGCAATTGGTTTGGCAACGGTTCCGCGGGGTAGGCGTTGCAACAAGACGTTGATGTCGACGAGGCTGTCGCTGTCGCCGTATAGAAGCACGACGGGGGTCTTGATGTTGCGGGTTGGGTATTTGACGGGCTTGTAGAAGCGCTCACTAGCGACGACGCTGAACGGGGCATGGATTTCGTCGTCAAAGAATTGGAAATTCTTGTTGCGGATAATCTGGAACCAATGCACGACGGATTTGGTGCTCGTGAATGAATACAGGTGCATGTAGGCGGCGAGCTTTTGTGTCCGAGTGATGTTGCGGCACTTCCAGTTGAATAACATGGAGAGCATCGTGTCGATAATGCGGACGAAAATTGGTGGGTATACGATTGTTTGCCACATTGTTGTCGACGAGAGGATGCTTCGTCGACCGAATAGCAGGAAGAGGAAATCTGGCGAAGCTTTCATGAGGGAGTCGACAATGCGGTTCCGAAGGCCTGAGGGGGCCATTGCAGGCGCCAGTGCGACGAAGACATCGACCTTCCGGTTTAACAGAGGGTGAATTGCGAGAGTGGCAAATGCCTGTGCAGTACCCTGCGAGAAACCAATGTATGAGAGCGAAGGCTGGGCCGTCACGTTGAGGATATACTCGATGCTGTTGGGAATATCGTGAAAGGCGAACTGGTCCATTGAGAAGTCCCAGAACTCATTTGAGCCCGGGGAGAAGTAGACAGACTTCTTGGAGTACTTGTTGCCACGATTATTGCCCAGCCACACGTCGTAGCCCTTCTCTACCAACTGGAATGGGAGACATCGTTGCTCGTCTGTCAAGGCGACCCACACCTCACTGGACATGAGTAGACCGTGGTGGAGGTAGACCACCTTCTTGCGGATACTGTCGGAGCCGTGATTGACGCGTGTTTTCTCTTCGCCCTTCCGATATGCCAAACGGTGCAGGCCAAGTAGGTATCCATCGGCGGTTTGTACGATGTGCTCCTCCGCTTCGTAGCCAAAGAGAGCGCACATGTCAACAAAATCCGAGGCTTCAGCTATAGATCCAGCCAAGACTTCTTCTTTAGTGCGCTTGTCTTTCTTGACCTGCGCCTCGAGTGGGAGGATCTTGTTGAAAAGTGCCTTGGATTGTTCATAGCAGAATCGTATGATCGGCGTGGCTGCATGCAGGTCAGTAGTCGGCCTCCAAGCTCAAACGCGGAGCGAGAGTCAACTCACGTAGACAGAAAGTGATGAGATGAATAACGGTCTCAAGTAGGACAAGAACTAGGGACGCGAAGAGTGCCAGATACTCGAACCTGGAGTTGAATGTCAGTCGCCACGGGCATTCAGGTACCAGATACTCGGCCAGTGACGTACCATAAGAGCCTCCCAAGAAAGGGTACGCGCGCCATGATGAGAAATCACACCAGTAATGCATACAACTGCATCAACTTCGTCTCTATAGAAAGAATGGTGGAACAAAACGAGGAAGAAAGAAAAGAGTTGGAAACGACTTGAACGCACGACGTCATGTGCATGTGAAATCCTGCTTACTCATCCGGGGTTATCCAATCACCGGATGTTGAGATCGGCCGATTTTGCGACTCTTCCGATCGGAATCTGGAGACGAGTCTTATATTCGGACTCTCCACGAGCTCGCCATGCCCAGCTCATGCAATGATATCCGTGAGTATACAGCTGGCGGTGCCACAGTCCCTGCACCCGCGTCCGCCGCAATTGGCATCGCATCAGGTGAGCTAACCGCATGTCCACCCACCAGGAGAGGCGCTGGCCCAGTGCCTGCAGGAGTCGGACTGTATTATGGTCCAGCGTCATACGCCGCGCGAATGTCTCGCCTCGCCGCTAGCCGAGGAGTTGCCCATGAAGTGTCAGCAGTTGCGGAAAGGGTTCAGCGAGTGCAAGTGAGTGGATCACGAACGTGACACCGAATTCGGAGAAACGGGCCCAACACCGGAGAGTTATGGCTAACGTGAGAATTGGAATAACCTAGGCGCGGCATGATCGATATGCGCAAGCGGTTCCGTGGCAACCGTCCCATTGCGGTGTCTAAGGAGTTGGAGGGCGGCAAGTCACCTTCGGGCGAGCAGCTTTATGCTGGCCAACAGGCCTTCCAGTCCGTCAAGGAAATCAGTGGCGATGAGGTACAAATGGATCCCGAGAAGACCCGTGGTCTGTAAGGCTATGTTCAGGATGCTGTCGGAGTTGCGAAAACGCACTGCAGAGCCGAGAATACCGTGCAGTTGTTATGTATTATCAAAGCGTGAGGATATTCTGATTCATGCTGGCATGGTCCGGAGTTATCTTGTTTATTTTCCACATTTGGATGTCAGTGCCATCTCCCATCTCAGATAGACACCAAATGTACAACACGCATGGGCAATATTGGACTGCTCAACGAACCGACTTATCGACTTTGCTTGATTTCTAGAAACTATAGGCATCGGAAAATAATCCACATCATCATTGGCAATATAGTTGAATACAGATCTACTGCGTCTTCTTGGTCTTGTCAGCCACGGGGGCCGAGTACAACCACACGACAACAAACGCCAGGAAGCCTCCAATCACCGACCACAGACCGGCGATCCAGACCCAGCCGCCGCTGATGGCCCAACTGCGCGGGTACTCGTCATGCGCAAAGTGGCGCACCGTCACCTCGTGCTTCTCCTCGACGTTGGTGAGGAATGGCCGCTTGTAGTTGACGCGGAACGAGAAGATGCCGTGCTGGTCAGGCGTGACAAACTTGGTGCTGTACACGGTGCTGGTCTCCGTGCGGCTGGTCGGCTCAAGGTTCAGGCGGTGGAAGGGGGAGAGCATGGTGAATTCCAGCTGAAGCTCATCCTCGGCGGGGAGCTCGAAGGGCACCCACTTGTCGTAGGAGTATTCAGACATCTCGATGCTGAAGAACTATTCCAAGAAAGAACGGTTAGTTTGAAAACAACGAAAGTTTCATAATAGGGTGCACGTACGGTCTCGTTCTTGATCCGGTAGATCTTAGGGTTCAGGTCATGAAGAGCAACTTCGCCGTCGGTGGCCAAGTGGTGCTTGATCTCTCCAACCTTCAGGACACCGGTCTCCTTGAAAGTCCAAGCAGTCAATTGCTTAGCGAACTCCCGGTTGACAGTGGTGGTCTTCTTGCCGCCGGGTGCCTTAACGGAGGCGGAGAACCACTTGTCCTCCAGAGCCTCAACGGAGCCAAGGACAGTGAAGCGGGCAGAGTTGCGAGCTTGCATGGCCGAGACAATGTTCAACTGGGAGCCAGTCGCCTCGATATCCTCAGCCGCCGGCACTTCCTCCTTGGGGTTGTACGCGTACGCAGTGTTCGGAGCCCGCAGGACCGGTGCGATGAGAGGACTGTCACTGCCCAGGGTCTGAGGAGCAACTCGGGGCAGGGCCAGGACACCCTCGCCATCGAAGAAGGCCTTGACATCGGGACGCAGCGAGGCGGGCCGCTGGAGGAGGAGGACATCGTGTTTCTCGGCCGCCGAGACGGTATCATAGTTGAAGTGGTCAATGACGACGGCGGAGCGGTCATTCGAGAGGTGAATGTCGGCTTCAAGGAGGAGGGAGCTGATAGCGCTGGAGGTTGCGGACTTGCCCGAGAGAGCGAGGAGGATGTTGCCGTCCTTGTTCAAGAAGTCCAGAATGTGCTTGGGTGTCAAGTTGGGGCCGAGTCCTATGCCATTGGGTCAATTGACAGCTCCAAATATCAGAATATAGGATGCCCACCTTTGGACTTGGGGGGTAGGATCAGGAGGTGGTCGTAAGCTCGTTCGCCATGTTCGAAGAGGGACAGCTTGTCGCTCTTGGGTGATTCGAAAGACACATCGTACCCTCGGCCTACAACTGCTGTTAGCGAAGTCCATGACCATTTAAGGACATCCAATTACCTTCCAAATCGGACCACAAGGTCGAGAAAGAGCTCTTTTCTGTGGAGTCGTCCAAGACCACCAGCAGGCGGCTTCCGGAGCTACTCAGAGCGTTTACTGCCGCTAAAAAGCAGCAGAGAAGGAACGCAAGGCACCACCGCATCTTGGAAGAGATCCGCGCAGCGGAGCAAATGCCGGAAAAACGGAAGTAAGAAAGAAAAAAGGGTGGTGGAGGGGGGAAAGAAGAGTCGAGTATAGATAGAAAGGGCGACGTGTTAGATGGGCGATGCCAAGACCCGACGCTGGGACCTGCGGCATCTCCGAACTTCGACTTCACTTCTTCCCCACGGCCTCCCGATTTTGACTGTCTCCCCTCACCAACCCTATCTACCAAGCACCGGGTGGTATCTGCTACTCCCAATTCGTAACGTCTCGAATTGCGATCCATTATATCTCGGTTGTTAGATCCGCCTCTCAAAAATCTTCGCTTGAACCGTCGTCCGACTCTACCGTTCGTCATGTCTACCCCTCAATTCTGGTCCACTCCCCTCCGCTACTTGCGCTGGGCTTCCCACGAGAAGCCGGCAATCTTTTGGTCCCTCGTCATCGGCTCCATGGGCCCCGTCGCCCTGGTCGGCCTTCCCCCGATCCGCCGCGCTCTCGGTGACGTCGACCCGGAGCCTATCCCCATGTCCTATCCCAGTAAGGCGACCATAGCCCCTTCAAACCAAGTTTGAGTTACGAGACTGTTATTTGAAACTGTGAGGCTAACCATGATACCAACGCGCACAGTTCCGAGCGGTCCGCGGAAGATCCCTCGGGGCTACGAGGACCAATAAAAGGGACGCAAAAAGAACGAAAGTTGAGCCGTGGAGGATACTAGAGCCATGCTGGGTACATTTGGTCCAGACGAAACGGAAATTTGGCCCATGGGAGGAGAAGGGCTGTTTAGCGATGCCTCATGCAGCACTAGGGTCCTGGGCAATGTCGTCCGTTGACCATTGACTCAAGCGACCCTGTCTGTCATTGTTTTCCCGAAAAGAGGCGCTTTGATACCAACCTTGTTTGTACTGCGATCTCGGGATAGTCGGATATTGAGATCGTTGTGCCGCTGTATGTACTATGTTTTGAGAAGATCATCTATCCGACTCCGAGTCGATTTCCTGTGTTCAAACTATTGGATTCTGTGCTGCGAGATATTGCCGCTATTGTGGTTTCTTGGTAGGTGGAGTATTCATGAGCAAGCACATCATTGGGTAGAGAAATGCCACGAGTGAAATACCCCATGCTTGATATGACGGTTAAGATGCTGCTCCGACTGACTTGGGCGAGGAAGCTCGATGTGAGCATTCTTTGCGAAGTCTACATATTATTTAACATTACTTCAGCTTTGCTAAGACCAAATTTTCCCAAAAATATTACTATTGAACTTGAAATGATTGGACAGAAATCTCGGGAGCATTTGTGCCTCCCTGTAACCACTGCGATTAAGACTCCCAGTGTGCGAGCTCCTCTTATTCTCGTAGCTAGTCTACAGTACTGTTCTTTGTTGAAATATGTAAATATATGGCACCCAGACAAGGTCTAGGAAGAAGAAAGATAAAATGAATGGGAGAAATGGGTTCGATTATGTTTGTAGAACGGTAGAAGTCAAAACGGGAACCACAGAGCAGAAAAACGCCGTAAATGCTCATATCTACATGTAGGTTCATCAGCATCGCTTTATGAAAGCAGTCTTTCCCGATACCCCACGAGGCCGAAGCCCCCAAAAAGCAAACATGAAAAGCACAAGTCCCGTGTCCCACCAAGGACAGGTCCAAAGAGATGAAAAGCAGCCACTGCTAAAAGAGACACAAAATCCGGTACACCGTCAAACAACCCTGCGAGGAAACATGGAACCCAATGGTGGATATCCGGAAGTCATTAAAGCAGGAAACGAAAGCTAAAAAAAATCCAAGAATGCCACCTTTTCGAAACTGACGCACAATGCTCCTACTACTAACCGGCCGGCTGCACGATAGCACAGGATAATCAAAAGAGGAAGCCTTTTCTCCCTGGAACCATGCTCGAGTCACTGTGCTGTGGCTGGGTATCAAATGGGATTCCAGAACCTTGGCATGAGATGGGGTAGAAATGGATGTCCAGCTCTGGTGGAAACTCTTTTTCAACTGGCGGATCTCCTGATCGGGAATTTTCCTGGACTGGGGAGGTTTTCTGGTTGGAAATCATGAATGCATAGTCGGACATAGAGGAAAGCGGAGCAGAGTCCAGGAAGATCGGATTCGTAGACATCATTATTTTCCCAGGGTATTTCATCAGTTCAAGGGAAAGCAGGCAATTTTCATCCAGTGGAACCACGGAGAGAAAGAAAGCATGCATACACAAGACAAGGCTCGCTGCAATTCTGTTTTTTTTTATGTGTTTTTTTCTTTTGGCTTTCCTCATTGTCTACCGCCGGCGATGCTGATCGCGCTCTCTGGTGGGTTGCGGCCTACTGCGCTCGTATTCCGGAGTATATCTCGGCTCCATTCCTATCCGGGGATCCGGGGCAGTAGTGGTAGGGTATGCCATCCCGGAAGTCACGGGGGAATAATCCGACTGGTCATCATAGCCTGGTCCAGGGTATCTGGGGGCATTTCGGCCGCCGCCCTCGTAACCATAGCCACCACCAGTGGCGGAGTAGGTATAGGAAGGGGGATGCATGTCGGCGCCCGTCGCAACGGGCTGAGACGGGCCAGAGTAGGATACTTGAGGTGGAGGGTAAGGGGCCTGGCTTGATGTGTAGGGCGAGTGTGTGGATGTGTATGAGGAAGGGTTGTTGTAGGGAGCATTCTGGGATCCGCCGTACGGACTCTGGGAATAGGAATCCATGTATGGCTGTTGTGCCGGAGCGGCACTGAATGTGGCAGGGGATGGCCCCGGCTGTTGGCGAACCTCATGTATGGCAGATGTGGCATAGTTGGCTGAATGATTGTTAGGGGCATGAGATGGGTTGACATCTTGAATGTAACTACCTCTCGGATAGCCTAGGTCAGCCCGTCGCGAGACATCCGCCTCCCAACGGGCAGAGTCAGCCTTCAGATCAGCAATCATCTCCTGTCCAGAAAAAAGTCCATGGTCAGATTCGTTGCTCCCCGCGGTTTCAGTGGTAGATGTCGTGAGTCGACTTACAGATGTGAGATTCCGATAAGCACGGATGAAGAACCCTTGGCGGCCCTGTGATGGTCAGTCAGATTGTCTAGTCGTGAGTTAGGAAGGGAAAAAGGAGGAGACGGACACCATGGTTGCCGGGTCTCACGAGCGCATCGTTCCCCAGATAGCGGCAGATATCTGCTTGGATAACTTCGCGGCTGATTCCATCACCGGGAATAAAGTATTCATTCTGACGGCCTGTCATGATGTGTCCCGAGGAAATATTCCAGAAATCAAGTGGTTCCTCAGGGGCGGGCCCAAACAGAAAATGAAATCCGGACTGAACTGAGAATCCCGGGAGAGAAGACGGCAGGTGAGATGTGTCCGTTATATTGGAAGAAAGTACAGCTTTTCTATGGGGCGACCGGCACGGAAGATCCAAGGTTGACTTGTCACCACTTTAAATGACGAGTATGCGTAGCTTCACTCCAGGGGTTTATTAAGAATCGAAACAACAGTCCACGGGAATACAGCCAGAAATCCAAGAGTCCTTTGGTCGGATAGCAAAAATGGTGTCCAGACAAGTCCAGTGGGAGAAAGTCCGGAAAAATCCTTAGGGGTAGTCCAGGGTAGTTGTCCGGCAATGTATCCTGGGAATATCGAGCAAGAAATCACACCGTGGTCGAGCGACAAGAGACGTTTGAAGGCGGGAGGATCAAGAGGAGAGAGGCCGAGAAGCGATCAGGAGAAGAAAACGCGGACCGAGGGGGGGCTGAGGATCCTCTAGGTGGCCTTTGTTTCTTCTTTCCACGGGGGGAGATGGAGAGATGGAGAGGTGTAGGGGGAGGCAGGGGGGGCAGTGAGAAAAGGTTGAAAGATTGAAGAGATGAGAGGGAAAGGGAAAGAAGAGGAAGAGGAAGAG
This sequence comes from Penicillium cinerascens, assembly GCF_028974065.1. NCBI lineage: Eukaryota > Fungi > Ascomycota > Eurotiomycetes > Eurotiales > Aspergillaceae > Penicillium > Penicillium cinerascens. The sequence continues at coordinate 4,008,804 of NW_026695298.1, read as the reverse complement.
GGGGGCGAACTCAGGCGGTTGGGCCGTCGTCTTGGGCTGGTGCCACGACTCCCCACTGTGTGAACAAGCATGCACGGTCGAATACGGTTAGAACCTGCAGTGTACCATTCTGCTTGTAGCCGGTCCTGGTTCTTCGTGACTATGACTATAATTATGACCGGATGAGAAGATCGAGATGCATCACTCTCACGATCCTATCGCTACATCGTGCTCGACTATACCTCTTGGGCGTGAAATGATTGCCCCGCCATCCCAGCATGGACTGCTACCTAGTCTGTGCCCTGGACCGCTGCTCGGGCTGGATCCAGAGCGGGCGGGAATTAGTTACATAAAAACTATGCTCTGTATGGCCAGGGTACAGGTACAGTACAGTACTTCGTGTGTCCCTTGAGGCGACAAGGTCGGACAAATCAGGCCTAGAGGAGTCGATCATCAAGTCTCCCACGAGCCAGCCAGGGCCGGTGTGTGGATCAGGGAATCAAGAGACGTTGCCACCGCAAAGCTGGTCTACGCTGGTCCTGGTGGACGTTAGTGCAAGTGCGGAGGTTGGGCAGGAATGCGTGGCTTTGGGCACGCAATGTTCCGAGGCCGCCACTCAGCGTTGTCCGCTCCGATCGAGGATCGCTTTTGTTTGCTAAACGAGCATCACTTTTTAATCCGACGAGATTTGATTTTGGGCCGGAAGATGCCCTCGGGCATACAATGCCATCCAGAGATGAAATCCAGGACTCACGTAGGAGAAAAAGTAAGGCACGAAGCAAAGTAAACAAACACGTCCTGGTTGACACCTGAGGCTCTCACGGGTCTTGAACTAAGCCATTTTGGGGAGATGTATCCAAGGGTCAGATCCACAGATCCCCAGGTCCCTTCAACTCGACGCCTCAGGTTCTTATTGTTACCTCCATGTCGCCATGACGCCATGACGTATCGAGCATGTCCTCTGCAGACCCGGTTACTGCATCCCCCGATGCGGTGAGATGCTCCCGCTATACCCATCGCCAGATTCAGCTTCTGCGCCACGGCTCGACAGCCACCCCACTCCGCGCCATCGCGCATATCGATCTCGATGCCTTCTACGCGCAATGCGAGATGGTGCGACTGGGAACGCCTCGCGACACCCCCTGGCCGTACGTCAGTGGGACTCATTGATCGCCGTCAACTATGCAGCGAGACCGTTTGGCATCTCCCGCATGCTCTCGGCCACCGAGGCCCGAGGAAAGTGTCCTGATATCGTCCTGCAGCATGTCGCGACCTTCAGAGAGGGAGAGGGTGGGCGATGGGCCTACCGAGATGATTCGTTCAGAAACATTAAGACGGACAAGGTCTCGCTAGATCCATACCGCGCTGAATCACGAAAGATCCTCAAGACTATGAAGGATGCGTTGGAGCGATGGTGTACGGATGAGTCGGAACCTGAGCTCTATCCTCTGACCCGGGGGCTCTCCGCCGTTTTAGAGAAAGCAGGTATCGACGAAGTGTTTATTGATCTTTCTCCATTAATATACTGCGTCTTGCTACGGAGGTACCCTGAATTACGGCCAAGCCCGCAGGATGAGAACAAAGATGCCCTTCTCCCTTTCCCTCCTACTACGGCGCTGATGTGGGATCCCGAAGACTGCTTGGTCGAATTAGACAAGGATGCAAGCGAAGAAGATGACCCGGATTGGGATGATATTGTCATGCTGGTGGGTGCGGAGATTGTACGCGCAGTGAGGAATGCCGTATGGGAGAAGCTTCACTATACCTGCTCTGCAGGCCTTGCTCGCAATAAGATGCTCGCGAAGCTGGGCAGTGCATGCAACAAACCCAATCTGCAGACCGTGGTGCGGAACCGTGCGGTGCAGCACTTTCTCGGAGGCTACAAGTTCACCCAGATCCGGATGCTTGGTGGAAAGCTGGGCGACCAAATTACTTCTATCTTCGGTACGGAGCAAGTAAGCGATCTTCTCAATGTTCCCCTCGAACAGCTACGCACGAAATTAGACGATTCCACCGCCTCTTGGCTATACGGTATTATCCGCGGAGATGATCGCACCGAGGTCAATCCCCGGACACAAATCAAATCCATGTTATCTGCGAAATCCTTTCGACCAAGCATCAATTCGATGGGACAGGCTGAGAAATGGCTCCATATCTTTGCAGCTGACATTTACGGGCGTCTTGTAGAGGACGGCGTGCTTGAGAATAGACGCCGTCCTCGAGTGATCACCCTACACCACCGGACGGTTCAATCAAAATCTCGGCAAATGCATATTCCAGCTTCTAACACGATTGACGAGAATCTTCTCTTTGATCTTGCCAAGAATTTACTTCGCCAAGTCGTGGCTGACGGACAGGCCTGGCCTTGCTCGAACCTCTCGTTGAGCGTGAGTAGTTTCGAGGATGGCGTGGGCAAAAATAAGGTCATTGAAGGTTTTTTGCTTCGAGGTGAGCAGGCCAAGTCCTTGAGCTATTCAATTAGACCCCGCGATTCGGAAAGCGCTTCAAGTGAACAGCCTCCCGGGAAGAGGAAGAAAGTTGAGGACAGTGGGATAAAGCGATTTTTCCTTCATTCCCTCGTTGCTAAAGATCCCGGCTTCAATGTTGAAGATCCCGCTGCGTCTGACAATGAAGGCCTCCAGGCACCCCCAGACCAAGATCCGGACTTCGTCAATCCCGAGATCTTGGAGGGTCAAATAGAGGGCGCAGAATATGCGCAATACACTTGTCCTCAATGTTCTAAATCTATCCCTGAGTATGAAAGGGAGGAGCATGATGATTGGCACTTTGCCAAAGACCTGGAAATACAAGACCGGCAGGAAGCGAGAAGTATGCAACAGTCTCGTCCGGCGAATCCGGCCACCTCGAGGAATTCTAATACCCGTGGAAGAGGTGGGCGAGAAGGCAAGGGTAAGCCGGAGAAAGGGCAGATGCGCCTTGCTTTTCAATGAGCAGGTTGCTCTGACGAACCCTTTTGAGTCACCGAGACAAAAAACCCCGGTGTGGCTAGCCTCGAAGGGATTACATAGATGAAATAGCCTATAACGGCCCAAATCTACAAGTGAAAGAAATACAAAGAGAACCTTCCAAGGCGAAAAGATGTACCAGTTGAATGTTGATCTAAGACGCTTCACTCAGCTTCATGTGTTGGCCGTTTAAATTCAAGGAATTCCTCAACTGAATTAAGCTATTCCTTCAAAGATCATCACATCCTTGAGCAAAGGAGAAACAATTTTATCAAAAATCTGTTCCTCGAAGTTATGGCTTTCCCGGCAGATTGTACTCACACCAGACCAGGAAAGACAGCTATCGACAACATTCGCATAGTGCGAGCCACTCTTGAGGTAAACCTCTCTCGTAAGTCCCAGCGCAGTGTTGATCATAGTCCTCTTCTCGTCTTGAGTCTCGCCTCTCAAGGCAAAGAACGTATGAAGAGGTGGGCCGAGCGAAAGCTCCACGAGACTTAGTCCAAGGGATTGTAAAACGGACTCTCTTTTATCAGAACTTGAGATTGTAGACTGTGCGGCGTAGAGAGAGGCCAGGAAAGAAATACGCTATCCAGTGCCTCGGCAATTAGGTGGAAATCGGAGCTATCTCATTGATCCCTGAGCCAGTTCCCATGGAATTGCAGGACAGCACAGGCAATGCTAGCGGCTATGTGTAGCCAGTCACGCCAGCTGAGAATTTGATCTCGATATGGGGACAGGAAGATTACCTTGGATGGGTACTTTGGAGGTCCGACGTCATGTGCTCCAAACAGAGAACATTGTGTGGTTCCACCCAACGGTGGCTCTGCGTTGACCCATGGATGAAGTTACGAGCTTATATTTTCCATCTAAACCTTGCTTCTAAAGATGAGAGTAAACAGACACCGATCCCATCGGTTCATTGCGACTACACTACGTAGCCTGCATGAGTTGTCACGTCCAGAGTGTGACATCAGCGGTGCCGCGAGGGATCATCGGTCATCGGGCTGCTACTGCGCTCAGCCTCTCCAAGACGCTTTTCCTTTTCAGTCCCACTGGGTCCCAATCTCCCCTCGTCACCATCCCTCAGTTTCTTAGCCAGAGCGATTTTCGGGTCGTGCCGAGATAGGCGACGATAGGCGATAATGCGCGACAGCCCCGCCAGACCCTTGACCCGACATCTGTGACAATCCCCTGTTTCGAACACCCGCGAGAGCCTGAAGTTCCTGGGCGACTGTGTAGTGAGCTCGATATCTTCAGTGCCCAATGACTTTAGGGCTCTTGTCCCTGGTTCCACCTCGCTTTACCACCCTTCTTAACCATGTCCCGCCGACCACCCCGCGATTACTACGAGGAAGATGAGTTTGAGATCGAACGTGAACGTGATCGGTACTCTCGGTCTCGCCGGCGAGACCGCGAATTTGAGGAGGAGGATGTCCAATACCGCCGTCGCAGATCAATGCCCCCTGTCGAAGACCTGGAGCGCATGCACATTCGCGAACGCCCGCCCCGCGACTTTATCCGTGAGAGCTATGGCCCGCCGCCAGACCGCGCCCCTGTGCCTATAAGGAGACCGCGAGATGAAATAGACGGACCCTTGCCGGAGCGCGAACGCGAAGAAGCCTACATGCGTCCATCACGTGAAAGGCGCCGACCGCGTGCTCGTGAGGTTGATGAAGAGGAACTTATTATCGACGAACGAGAAGGGCATGGTGGTCGGCGACGACGTCGCTCTGAACGTGATGTTGAAGAAGAAGAAGATCTGGTTGTCCGACACAGAGGACGGCCGTCTCGCGATTATGAGAGCGAAGGTGATTTCAGAACCCGCAACAGGATGGAAGATGAGATGTACGTCCGGCGCTCAGGACCACGACGCAAACCGCGCCCTCGCTCGCGCGAAGAGGAGTTTGAAGAAGTCCGCATTGACGAGAGCAAAATGGATCGTCCTCGACGCAGAGAATCTCGCGAAGAGCCGACATTTGAGCGGCGCGAAGAAATTGATGAAGTTATGATTGACGAAAGAGAACGCGAACGACCCCGCGAGAGACGGTCTCGCAGGGAACCAAATTTCGACAGATACAGAGAAACAGACGAAATTATTGACGACAGAGAACCAGAACGGCTACGAGAAAAAAAGGTTCGAAAGCCGAGAGTAAAAGAAGAATTGGTCATGCAATGGAAAGACAGGCCGTCGCCAGGAGAGCTGGATGAAGAGGAAATTCGGATTCGGGAGACAAGGCGGCCCAAGCGTCGTAGTCCACCGGTTCCGGTGTATGCTCCAGAGCCTCCAGGTGCTTTTCCTTTAGGTGGGAATGCGGACGACATAGAGGAGGAAATCCGCGTCCGCTCGCGCTTTCACCCGAGACCTCACCATCGGGAAGCCGAAGATGATGAGGAGATTGTCATTCGACACGAGGAGAGAGACCGAGATCGCCGACGAAGAAGCGAAGAGGTCGAAGAGATTATTTTGCGGCGAGAGGAAAGAAATCGAGGTCATAGACGAAATGCCGAAGAAGATGAAGAAATCCTCATTCGGCGCGAAGAACGAGATCGAGATCGTCGCCGAGTAAATGAGGATGACGAGGAGCTGATCAAAGAAGACACGGAAGACGAAGTTATCATCCGCAAAGATAAACAACGGTCTCCGCCTCGAGAGCGTTCGCCTTCTGTTGAGCCTATTCGCGCACCTCCGATCCACCAGGATATTATCACACACCATCACCATATTGACCATGGTAAGAACTCCCATGATAATCACAGAGGGAATACGACTAACAAGTGCCAGGATATGAAGCGCCGCGACGAGCTCCCAGTCCCGATGCTGCATCCACAAGGTCTAGTATCGACGAGATCGATTTCCATCACCGGTGAGTATTGCACCAAGGCATTCCACAATCAAACCTGATCCCGTGTATAGTAGTCAAAAAGGCAGCCATAAGTCTGAAGAAGACATTGTCTTCAAACACCGCGACGAAAACGAATCACTGTCGCCCACCAGCGGCCCTTCTCTCGATTTCAACAACCCGTGGGAAGCAGATCGACAATCCACTGCCCCACGCCGCAAGCCCAAATCCACAATCGACGAGGCTGAATCCATCAAATCGACAAAGGCCGAGAGCATCCGCAGCCGCCCGAAACGAAGCCATCCTCGGAAGGTAGACCTCGACGAAGAAACCGAAGAGGAAGAAATAGAGGTCTACGAAGAGCGCTCTGGTCCTCGCTCGAGCACACGTTCCCTGCACAGGGATATCCCCAACGCTGCATCCGAGTGGTCTATGGTCCACACACCGAAAACAGAGGCTCTTGAAATGTCCGGTGCACTGGACGTCGTCGAAGTGGCCCCCAAGGGCGCGATAGACGATGAAATAGACCGCAAAGTCGCAGCCCAAGTAACCAAAGAGAGTCGCGATGAACGCTGGACGGAAATCACCAAAGACCTGGTTGTTCGCGAGGCGATTGAGCGGCTTGGATACGAGTTTGAAGAGACGAGAACGTTTTACTATATCTTCTCGTACCTGGAATCGGTAAGTCAAGTCGGTCTCGAGTCCACTGCCGGCATATACCTAATCTGGCTTACAGGGTGATATTGATGAGATCGTTGAACTGTCCGACGAGATCCGGTCAGCTCGACGGCGACGCATTCGCGAAATGCATCGTGAAAGAGCTATCCCGCCACCTCGGCCTAGGTCGCTCGTGGATAGGATGCCGCCTCGGGCGCGCATGGCTGCAGAGAGGAGAATCAGGGAGCGAGAATGGATTATTGATTCTCGTCGCTGATCAACCGAGCTGCACATTCGAAGATCTTCCTGGGTAGCATTTCTATACTTTCTGATGAATTATGATTCTGAATCTATTGATGGGTTTTTCTCGTGTCACGTTTGAACGGATGTCACGGGCCACGCGCCGTTGGCCTCACATCGTGACTTTCTAAACCGGAAAAATTCCGACTGGTCTACTGGTTTCAGCCCTTTCCGTACTCTTTTGAAGCATTCTTTTTTTGCAGCGAGATACTGCAAAGCGTAGGCAAAGCCTCGACTGGAACCTGACGAATGCTAGAGGTATACGGCTCTAGGGAAGTGCAATTACTCTGCCAATTAACGAAATGAGACACACAAACAAACACAGCCGCTATCTACATAGAACAAAAAGGCCAACCTTCCAAAGCTGGAAGTCCGCTCTAGCTATAGAAACAGAAGCAAATCTAACCGCACGCACGGAGTATACAAAACGTTGACGGATGTTTATTGCCACGACAGCGAATCACATTCGAAGACGGCATAGCCAAGAAGCAGGAGCAAGCCACCAGACGCAGAACCCTGCTCGAGCCCCGTCTGTAAATGTAAGGTCGACGAAGCCTGGCCGCATCGCATCCCCATCGGACTTGGCGAGGCCTAAAATCCCACGGGAAAGGTAACTGACGGGCGATCCTGAGGTAGCGTGGATCCTTCTAGAGATTTTGGTTTGGTCCGAGGCCCAGGATTTTCATTACCTGCTCCCTGCCGCCACCCGCGATATTGTGGGCGTCATGTCTCAGAAATATTGTATTTTGGTGTTTAGATTAATGAGTGGAGAGGGTGGATAACTCAGGTACCGAAAGCCGTCCGGGTGTGGATGAGCCCGGAAAGCATCATTGGCAACCGTGAACACAGCGATCTGGATCTCGGGAAGCTTCGAGATCGAGTACCGCTGGACCCATGTATTGGATCTGATGCACAAGAACGGCAATGCCAATTCGATTCGGTAGGGCAATGTTAAACCTCTGGAAAGTGCGTGTTTCAGACCCAAGGGACTCGATCGAGCGAGCGACGATGTCATCGAAAACAAGTCCACTTGCGGCCGTCCTGGCCAATGTTACATGCGTCCAGTCAGGTATATCCACTCGCAGGATTTTGGTAGGCCGATCACCTACAGTACCCACTACCATCCACTAGTAGAAGCGAAATCCGATATCAGGGGGAGGCAAAAAAGGAGCTCAGGTTGTGCATTGCGCATTGTGCTCGTGAATACACTCAGGGACGGGCAAAGCTTGGGCCGCAGCAGAAAACAGGGAATTGGGGAGACCGGGGATAACGGGACAGGGGGGATCCTATGGGATGCAAGAGCCATCACACACGGGTATTGCTTCCAACAGGAGATCTTTTCCTCCGCGTCTAGGGTTGCTAGTGGCCAATTGATAGCGCAGGTACAGCTGGCCCGGTTGAAATCCCCTCTCGATGACTCCATGGCGCAGGAACTTGCCCGATCGGGGGGGGAGGGGAGGAGTACTCCGTAGTGAAGACCCAATGACGGTGTAATCGTGCGTGGCATGATAGTTAGGTCGATACTCACAGAGTTCATATCTATACGGAGTACTTTGAGTAGTTCGTCTGGTAGTCAGCTCCAGTTCGTGTATAGTCAGCATTATCTGACCCGTTGCCTAGGAAAAAAGGGAAATCTTCAAGTGGCGGAGGACTCTCGTGTGGCTTGTTTTGGCTGCAGCTCTGAGACAGGCCGCTTATCCACACATTACGTATACTGACTATCATCCTACCAGGTCGCTACCCTAACACCTAACACCTAACACACCCCCATGAACACCCCATACTTTTTTCCAAACATCACGGTGTGATCTGGCCATAACGTATGTCTACAATCGAAAACCACGTCCAAGTATGAAGGGCAGCTCGGGAATGTGGTCTCCTGGAATTCGGGGAGAAAGCTTTTGGTCAGCCACGCTGGCCAATGTTACCCATTACGGTGGGGCCGCTGCGCACCAATTTGGTATTCGGTTTACTGTGCGCCGCGTCACTGCGAGTTGTGTAAACATCGCTCTCTTCACCTCTAGTACTGCGAGATCCCACGAACTGTGGTTGCCTCTAGCTAGGTAGATGGCTATCGTCCGTAAACCTTACTATAGATCAATCACTGGAAAGCGCACATGCCGGCGCAGAGAACCACAGGTCAAAACAGCAAGGACGTGCGCAGCAATCAAGTATCCACCGAGCTAGCGGCAATGCCGGGATACTCAACATCCTCCGATAGAAACGTTCACCCCGTGACTCTGTGATTCCCGCCCTTTCTCCTCTCTCCTCTTCCTCACCATCTCCACCACCAACCTCCCCGGCCACCGCACGAGGGAGACGATGCGCTTGTCGTTCTGAGACTTGCGAGGCCTTGAACGTCTGGTGGGGGATTAGCAGGCAAACGCTAACCCGATCGCCCTCCGTACCCTATTCAACACTGCCTGGTCGATATTGAAAACACCGACTCGAATCCCGATTTGCGATTTTTTTTTTTTTTTTCGATCCCAAGCCACCTCAACTGCGACCTTACGTCGAGCCCGTGGACGTGAACGTGCTCGGTGAAATTGGGGGGTTCGCGGATAATAAACACCTGAACCGCTGAGTTTCAAGACACTCGTTGCACTCCAACTCGCCATGCGTCCCACACTTCTCGTCTCGATATTTGCCCTAGTGGCTCGGCCAGTGGCTGCCGGTTTGGCCTTTTGCGCTACTGAGAACACGGGATCCTCCTTTTCGGCTGGTACGTCGACTTGAACCCTTTGATTTTTACACCCGGGTTCGTTATGCTAATGACGCCGCAGTTACCTATACCTACCAGTCCAACGGAGCGTGCGAAGAAACCTGTGCCAAATATGCCCTCGGAGTCTTGCAGGGAAAGAAGTGCTGGTGCTCGAACGTGGCGCCTTCAAGCGACTCGCAGAAAGATATCTCCGACTGTTCGACCGGATGCCCTGGCTACCCGTCTGACAGCTGTGGAAGCGCAGCCAAGGGCGTCTGGGCCTATGTGAAGATCTCAGGCAACTCGATTGCTAGCACCGCCGATGGCAGCGGATCGTCTACCACCACCACCTCCTCCTCCACTACTACTTCATCGGTAAGTTTTCTCAGATTAGTTCCCCTGTCTGCGTGCACGTAGAGTCGATGAACCACCCTTTCCTTTATGGCCGGGTGTATGTTGTGTGCTCTTTCATGGATTGTATCTCATCGTTGAGATATAGGCCACCACCTCCAGTTCATCGACCGATACGACGACCACCATGACCTCCCAAAATGTATCTTCCGGGCGCATACCTCGAATAATATGTTCTTGGAAACTAACGTTTGCCTACAGGCCACCAGTACCGATCCCAGCACCTCGGAAAGCGTCGTCAAGGAGACTACCAACGCTGGCGGCCAGGTCAAGACGATCACCGTTTCAGCGGCTGGTTCAACCTCTGGACTTGACACCTCTGCCGCCAAGTCTGTCGGTCACAGCTCCAGCCTCAGCGGAGGCTCCATTGCTGGAATCGTCATCGGTGTGATTGGAGGTATCGCTCTTGTCGGCGCCCTGATCTTCATGGTCTTCTTCTACCGGAAGCGTGCTCGTTCGGCCAGCCCCGTCCCCAGCCAAGACATGGCCGACAATCGAACCAGCCAGGGCTCCAGCTTTGTGCGGGGTGTCTTCCCCCAGGGCCATGCCCAAGACTTGCCTGGGTCGTCCTCCCTGGGTCGCAAGCACACCTTCACCGATAACCGGATGAAGACCGACATCTACCCCAACGGTCCCCGAGACAGCAGTGTATCGCTTCAGGACAACGAGGACTACTCGCGGCCTGTCCTTCGAGTACGTTCTCAATACTTCTTGGCTATACAAACGATCTATGCTAACAGAAATTCAGGTTACCAACGCTGATTAAATATGATCTAACCGCCATCCATTCTTTCTTCTCACCCACCGCCTCTCAAAAATTTCGGCTTCTCCATTATTTTGTGTGCGATTACCGCCCAAAACAGCTCTGTTAAGATACCCAATTGTCACTTGAATTCTTTCCTTCTATTATCGGTGGCGGCCGGTGCGAATTCCTGCGATCTCACCAGGAAGAAGAAAATAACCCCCGAAGCCGGGACCTCGACTCCGCCATCAGTTCCTTTTCAACAACCTGCGTGTGATGGGCAAGAAAGAGGTGGATACCAGAAGGACACGATCAGCAGAAGCAAAAAGGAAGAAGCCCGGACATGCAAACCGCTGATGGGATTCGCCGTCGAGACGATTTCACGAGCAACCTAACATACATACCTTTACATACATACCGCCGGGGCGATGGCTTCCGGAGAGTATCTATTCGAGTACATACGCCTTCCTCTCCGGGCAGCCATCGACCTAATCTCGATCTCAAGTTCGCTTTTCTTCTTCTTTCATCTCTAATCTCAATCTGCCTCTTGTGTACTATCCAGCCTACTCTCTGATCCTAATTCCACGGTCTTTCTGTTTGGTGGTTTATGTCTTTACCGCCCGGCGTTAACACCTTGATCTTTAGAGAGTGATACATCTACGAATACCAGTCCTTGATCTTGATCTGATTCTACCCCCTGATCGGAGTCGGCTTTGCGTAGCCTGCATACTGATAAAAGTAACCAGTCGGGATTTGACCTGCACACCGCTGTTTCTTGCCCCTTGCAAGGCCATATCCCGTTGCAACGCTTGTGTCGCTTCACTGCAGCCACATGGCCTGATGTGTGGAACTGTTGGTTTCTGTCACGGCGTGAAGACTACACTTTTTTTTTTTTTCTTCCTTTTTTTCTCGGCTGTGTGAATCCTAGGCTGGTTGGTTTCACAATTGCTGCTTGTCTGGTCCCACGGCAGATGCAGTGGTAAGTATAAATTTCTGGTTTTTTCGTTGCTTTACCTTGTTGCTCTATCACTCGGGGTTCTTTACCTTGTACGACGTTACTGTTCATTCTATATCGGGTTTCAAGTAAGCTATGTTGGATTTTTATTCTCTTTTGAAATTTAGATATGCTGAGACTTCAAGGGAAAGAGAAACTCACCAATGTGAAAAGAAGCAATGCAACTGATCGATCCCTAGACATCTGCGTAAAATCAATAGTCAATTGTCAAAGGAACACACATGGAAAGGCCAACCCAGCCAGACCCTTCCTTCGTGATCACTTAGGTACTAACCTTGAAACAATGAACCGTGGATGGGTGCTCAGAATCCATGCTCAAATATCGACGACCAAGGTAATCGTGTCACTCTTCCCAAATGGAACGGCCTCTTCATACGCAATGCGGCTAGACGCATCCTTGACTGTTAGGTTAAGCCGAGTGGGCCCGCCATGATGAAAAGGTGAAAAAGTACGATTGCCAAGTATGTACATCCGTGTCAGCACCATAGCAAAGCAGAGGTCAAGTTAGAATCCGCTTTAAGAATTGCCGTGTACAGCGCTGTTCTTCCCATGTTGTTCACTGCATTCTTTCGCGATGGGTTTACACTTCCGAGGAAGATACGATATTCAGTTCGGTTTACCTCCGTTCTTTCTCTTGTATTTCCGCTGCCCCGGCAGAAGTGCACTAATCCTTATCAGGTCATACCCCCGCCTACCGTGCATCTGCCAATGTACTTTTGATGAGTTAGATAAACGACGGTACTTATAGCGGCCTGCACGAGTCTCAAAGAAGAAATTCCTTCAGTCATCTACATTACATGATAAACACGCCCTAATCTCTGTTTGGAAGAGTCGAAACTCAAAATGGTACTTTGGATATGTATCACGTGACTGTGTATGTCTTTCACTACTCCGGAGTCTTTTTCACACTAGCGACCCCTCATATCTGCCAACTGCCAGGGGGCAACTAGAACTTCTCGCCATCGGTTAACCTCTCCATCATGGCTGACTTCACCATTGCGGTGGACCGAGATGTGCACCTCCCTCCAGTTGACGAATACGGTCCTGAAGACTGGAGGTCCGAGACCACTTCGATCGCGTCCTCCCTGTATAAAGGGTTTATGGAGAATGGCAGAAGATATCAAACTCTGAGAGAATCGGAATACTTCAGCCCCTCCGATGAGCAGCAATTCGAGACCTATGAAGTGGGGCACATCGCGTGTCTTCTTATGAACTCCGATGAGCCTAACCCACTGTATCTGGCGCCACTTTCTTCGCCGAAGAATGTACTCGACATAGGCACAGGGCACGGCTCATGGGCCATTGATATGGCTGATATGCACCCCGCGGCCGTTGTCCGGGGAGTTGATCTTTTCCCACCCCCTGTCAATTGGATCCCACCAAACTGCATTCTGGAAGTGGACGATGTATTGCAGCCATGGACCTGGCGTGAAAAATTCGACCTGATTCACCTTCGCCATGGCATCGGAGCATTCACGTCTGAAGAATGGGATAATCTTTACAAGCAATGTTATGATAATCTCGAACCCGGTGGCTGGTTCGAGCAAATTGAAATGGACATTCGCTGTAGGTGTGACGACGACAGCATCCCCGCGGATAACGTTCTTTTCACCTGGGGACCTAGATTTTTCACCGCCGGGGCGAAACTGGGAAAGTCTCTCGACATTACGAAAACAATGCGCTCGTCAATCGAGAAGGCCGGCTTTGTTGAAATTCACGAGAAAACCTCCAAGTGGCCTATTGGCCCTTGGCCGAAGCTGAAGACATTGAAAGAGGCCGGCATGATCAACCTCCAACACTGGCTGGCCGGCATGGAGGGCTACTCGATGTATCTGCTCACCAAGTATGGAGACCCGGAGCCCTGGACTAGGGAGGAAGTCCTAGTATATGTTGCTCAGATGCGGAAAGCATTGACAAACCCTCGTTTCCACACTTATCAGCGAGCGAAGAGAATCTGGGCCAGGAAACCATTTCCGGAGGAGGTGGTCGTGAAACAAGAACCCCAGGATTGAGATATTCATTCTACACTCACTTGTTTTATCCCTGGTTTATGAATGATTGATTTACCACGAAGGACCTGTACGTGATACAAGCGTACGGACAGGGGGTTCATTTTCGTCGTGTTCTGTACAATCTGCTCTACTGGGGCTATATTGCAATCAGCTTTTTGATGGTACAAAAGATGACCACACTGTCTCTTTCTCTCAATTTTAGAGCGTGAAGTCTTCCATTGAAAAATATTCTCTAAGTTGTGCAAGCACCGATGCCGAGAGGAGTTCGGATAGTAGACAGAATTCCAGGTTGTCCTTGATTATAAAAGACGAGAGATGTGTCCGACAAAATTGGAATCGTTCAATCAGATTTGAGGAAAAGTCACTGAGCCCTGATTGGCGATAGGTATCAACATCAGTATTGGGCAGTGTTGACTGGTGGTGCCCGGGCGATCGTGATGTTGAACCCATGCACTGCCTGTGCATTATTCAGGAGTATCACAGGACAATTGACCTTGCTGACCTGACGTGCGTATCGCTTTTGTCTAGCCAATCCTCCTACTGGTATGGCTAGGCTGTTGTCTCGAGAGATTCTTGATGATGATATGCATTCGACGACCTCTGAAGGCCTTGGATCCTGCACAAGTACAATGGTAGATACAACCGAGGGAGCGAGAGTAATTTGAAATAGTCGGATGCGGAGATGTAATACTTTATACAGCTTAGGACCTGTCTTGGGAAAGCCTGGCTGGATCGGAGATATGGCTCCCAGGTCCGATGACGTGGAGAGAAAAGTGAACCAGCGAACGACCGAGAAACTACTCTGATGGTCCAATGTACATTCTTCCCAATATGAGCAATGAGGACGAATGAAAACTGTCCTTCTTCAAGTCACCTGCTCTGCCGAGAGCCAGGACATTTTTACCTTTTCGGGTATAGCGGAGCCCTCGTTCCCTTTCAGTATACGCAGTCCTGCCTTATCTTTGCATCGCCCCCCTAAAGGCATTAGCTCATCGTATTTCCAGTTGATTTTCAATCTATTTCGTGTGCTTATGAATTCCCTTTGGCTTCCGGGTAAAGCCAGAAACATGTCCCGTTGTACCTAGACCCGACGTAGACCTTTCACCCAGGGACCACGAGATATGCTGGCAGGAACAAGTATGCAAAGTAGATCTCGATAGCAAGATAACGAGATAAGCCCATGCCATTCATGCGCCAGTGGAAGTCACCGTCGTCATAGGAGGAACTTGCCCTGCATTTCCTCGCCAAAGACGGCAAAAGCAATCGAGTGACTGCCAACCAAAGAAGCTATCCGATGCGTCTTTCTGGCCCTCACTCATGGATGCGAGCTTCCCCGCTTCGAAGATCCGGGTCTGAGTACAGTAAAAAAACTTCCGTTACTTTATCCAGACTAAAAGGAGAGAGTACTTATTGGACTTGTTTCCTTTCATTCGTATTCGTACCGTCGCTATTTACTTCGAAAATCCAGCCCCTACTCCCACTGCGACATCCATACAACGCAAATATCAGATACAGCCCTATATTTGATATCAGCCCATCCCAGCCCACTGCCACTGCCCTAACGCGCATGGATTAAAATCCCATGGATTCCTCGATGAGCCCAGAGAGCGCCTGGCGAATCGGCCTGGTCCTGATAGCAGCCACCGCCGTCTACACAATCCTATATCGAGCACCCGGCAAATCCCTCCTGAGCAGAGCATCCCTACGCGGCCGCAGAGACTCAGCAGCGAGAACCCCACCGCGGTCAATCTCCCCAGACAATAAAGAAGCCAAGAGCGCCACGTCGCCGTCTACCTATAACCATGCCTTGCCGCCGCCGCGTAGGGAAGCGATGCTCCAGTTGAAAGGAGCCCCTATACGCTGGCGCGAGGTAGAAGAACCGGAAATGCAGAAGAATATGTTGCCCATGACTGCGGACTATAGGATCAGCCCTGGCAGGCTGTACACCCCGACTGGATTCTCGGTAGATGATATCAAGAAACTTGGAGACTTCCCCGACTATGCGACCCTCAGTGGAGTCCCGTTGCCTAGTGCGTACCCTGAACATGATATCGACAAGGCTAAGCCTCGACCATATCGACCGTTCCGATGGGCTTATCACCAGACCATGTGTACGTACTGCCCCGAGTTTCCGGGAAGACAGACTGACGGACGTCTCAACGCAGCACTAACGAAGCTGGAAACCGACTGGTGGATCGAGCTCGAAAGCACATACAAGAGCCGCATTGCGCAGAGGAAAGAACTGTACGCCAAGAACGGCAAGGCCGTCCTCGACGCACTCCCCGGTTCCGAACTAGCGTGCAAAGAACTCATGGAGATGGTCCTGCAGTTTATCTGTGCGCGGTACCCGCAGCACTTCACCCTGGTGGACAAGCGCATCTTGAGGAACCACATCCTCGGCACAGAGCAGGACCTGCAGGCGAAGCATCCATTAGAGATTCTACTCGAGAACGTCCCCGAGGACTTCGCAATTATGCTGCGGGATGACAAGACGGGCTTCTATTTCCTGCGCGCGGCCGTGATCTGCTCAGCTCTAGGGTGGAATGTTGCCTCCAAGATCGGCAAACAGTTGCATCAGATTCATGCTCCGATTCCGGACTACAAGGAGAAGATGCAGTTCTCGATGGATCGGTATGTGCCACCGCCTTTTGAAAAAGAAAATCGAACTGACCAAGTTTGATGAAGCTTTTTTACCAAGATGCCGGCTGAAAAGCCCATTCAGCGCGGATCATGGGGCCTCGAGACGGGCGAGCCGCTGTACATGCCCCCCGGTGACCCTCACGAAGCACTGCGGCTTTCTCAAGACCCCAAGCTCGGTATTGATGACTGCTCGTTGCGTGTGGACTGGCAGACTCTGCGGCGCCTGCCTCTGTCGGCTTCTATCATCTTCAACTTCAAGGCAGTTTTCACGCCGGTCACGGAGTTCCGTGATGAGCCTGGTGTCCCTGCGCTGATTACGAAGCTCCTGAAAGAAGGAAAGCAGAGCCTGTTGCAGTACAAGGGGACATGGCATGTGGAGCATGTCGTCCTTCCCAAGATGGAGGAGTGGGCAAGGGAACAAGAGGAGAACAAGATGATTCCGAAGGGCTGGGAGGTCGCTACTCTGGACGAGAGTCCGTGGTTTAGAGGTTGGGAGGAGAAGTGGCATCGCCAACAAGGCTTCTAGAGCAGCTTTTCTTTTCTTTATGTTGAGATTGGTGGATTTTTCATTGACATTTTGTGATGGTCATTGGCGGAGTTGGCTGGGTATATGAATTCATGACACATTTGATCGCACATCTTTCCGATGGAGGGGCTGCGGTGCATGCTTGTAAATGGCATAGTATGGTCCAATAGACAAGTGCCGAGAGCTATCCATCCGCAGCGAGAGGACTGGTGGCATGAGGCCAGATGCCAGTTTACATCCCAATCTTGGAAAGAAGCGTCGCGAGGGCTGACTGACGACCCAGACTTGAGTTGTGTGAAGAGAGTGGGCGTCAAGTGTGCAAGCTGCGAAGCGAGACACTTGGCTGCCGTAGCGCACGTTGGGGTGGCTGGTCTGGCCACATGGAGGACGATCATTCACGGGTGAGGCGAAGCCGGAGTATGAAGCGGCAAGTCGATTCCTTCAATCATCGTCTTCATCCCGTCTGGGGGATGACTCTTTGTCACTGCCATCCCGTTCCGCCTCGCCTTCCTCCTTATCGCTATCCCGGTCGAGTTCTTCCAGCTCATCTGCCAGGGGACTAATGCGTTCGTCTAGCATGTCCAGGTCCTCTAGCTGTGTCCGCGACGGCAGCTTCCACAGACTAGTACCGCAAACGCGATCTTTCGTAAGAAGGTCGTCGATGAACTGATCCATATAGGTGAGGGTGAAGGTATCCCGTACTCGGCGCTTGAGTTTGCGATAGTCGAGTAGCAGAGGCTCCAGGGTCTTGTAGACATCTACCGCATCAAAGGTCAGGCGAACATAGAATGCAGCCAGCGCGCGCAGGTACTTGAAGTCGCCATTCGTCTTCACCACACCATTCTGGCCAGGCTCTTCACTCTCTTCACCGCTGCCAGGATCACTGAAGTTCAGGTATTCGAGGATGACGTCGCGGTCGGGACCGAGCTGCAAAAGCTTGAAGGCAAGGCACAGGAAGGGTGTGGGCTTTTCGGAGACTCCATATGTGCCACCGATGGAGCTCAATTCGACTGCGCGGTCGCAGAGAGTGGCAGCATTCAAACCGAAGCACTGCTCTTTCCAGTAGTAGGAATCGGTGATGCGATCACGCACGGCCTTTTCAAATAGAGTGACGGGGTTCACTCCACGGACGAGAGGGCCGGTGTAGCCCCGGTTGTCCAAGAAGGAGCTGGCGTCGGCGCGATGGGTGGCCATGGCTGGATTAAAGATGGAGAGGGAGTGTGGAGCTCGCGGAAAGAGAAAAGCTGGCGCCAAGACCCGAGCTTATCGATAGTCGCGCGGCCAACCCCGTAAACAAGGCTGATGTCACAGGTCTGAGACACCTTCAGGCTCAAGACGCGTGGGTTGACATTGCATTCCTTCATTCCGTCATTCCTTCTTTGCACACATGTCGCTATTCCAGTCATGGTCCTTCTCACTTCGTCGACGGTCTCCGCCATCGTCTCGATGGGGGTGATCGCCCTTTTCACAATACTGTTATTCTTCTCCGGCTACGTTTTACAGCAACAATCCGTGCGAAACATTCAAAGCGCACTACGACCTCCGTCTGACCCTGTACCCGTGAAAGGACATGGAGCCGCATTCCAGAAACCCGCACAGAAACGTGGTCTATCGGGCTCAGATCTAGGGCAAGGGGCCGATCAAGAGATACTACTAGGGAGTCAAAATCGTCACGCGAGCTTCAGCTCCAAGGGAAACTATGCATATCTCCAGCTCCTATCCAGCCCAGACCCATCCGATATCTGCTCTGCGATCCTGTTTTTCAAACAACTGGCGACAAACGGGACAGCCATTCAGGACCGCCTCTTTATGTACCCGCAACAATGGGATCGCATGTCTGCTAACGAACTTGGGAAGCCTGCTTCCGTTGCTCTATCAATTCTACGCACCGCGAGCATCAAGTACGGCATCTGGCTCCTCCCCATCGATATGACGGCTGCCACTTCACAAGGCTACGAGACAACAGACTCCAAGTTATTACGCTTGGGGCAGATCCAGTTCATGCAATACGATAGTGTGTTGTATCTACAAACACCAGGCATGATCCTCGATACTGAGCGACTTGACGAAGTCCTGCTTTCACGACCACTGCCGCTCAGGCACGATAAGAACCGACCCGAGTCATTCAATAACGAGGCGTGGATCCCAATGCCCCTTCGTGCGGAACGTGATAATCAATTGCCGCCTGTCTATTTGATTACTGTCAATAATGTTGGCGGTGGGCATGTTGAAGCTCGCACGCATATACCCAACATTGCCCTTCCAGGATTTGGTAGTCTCGTTACTCCACCGTGGGGTTACAAGCCTGCGGACACCGGCGATGACACTATTCAACAGCCGGCCTATGTTTATTTTGAAAACGACCGCGATGGCCGGGTTAAGTGGGCTGGAAACCCACTCTTCGGCACCTGGCGAGCACAGCAGTATGAAGTTTGTGAAGGGCTGGATCTTGACGACGATATCTACCACGAGCAATGATTTTGGACATTTTGGTTGAACAGCATACCCCTCGGATTGTACATGTTACGGATTACGGATTGGGTCCATGGATATGGCGTTAAACTCGTGACTTATTTCCTGAGAAGTACATTCAATGAACGATTTACGGTCTCAGTGTACATTGATTGAACCTTTTTTTATTTGCTAGTCAGGTCGATTGTGACCACTGACCAGTATATATTCGTACATTACCTCCTCATGCCCAGTCATACAAGTCGTGGATGGTATCAAGGTTGGGCGATGGCTCAACGCAGCACGAGAATTACTATTACTGAGGAACCCCGATCTCGTAGCCAAGGAGCACCTCGGTGGTGTTACCTTCCCAGCCACGATTGCCACTGGTGGAGATCATGTACCGGCAGGCATTATCGACAAAAAGCTGGGAGATTGTGCCAGTGCGATGACCTGGAATGATGAGGAATGGGGTGGTTGAGTGACGGGAACTCTGTTCATGTTTCAGGTCGTAGAGACGGAGAATATCGTGAGAGGCACTGGAAGAATTAGAAAGTGTCTTTTCCCTTGAATACGAAAAAGGACTTACCAAACGAGATGGCGACCGTTGGGCATCGCCTTTAGTGCTGTGACTGGACCGCTCCCCGGTGGGAACTTGAACGTCCGCTCGGCTTCCCGAAGTCCTTTGTGCAGGCTGAACTCTTCAACGGTGCCATTGCGTCGTCCGGCGTAAATGTAATTTCCATCAGGAGACCAGCAAGCATTCATACACCAGGGAGGAACATTACGAGGTGTAATTCGAGCAACTGGGTTAGGTTGTCGCCTGTCCCATATGCGAATGGTTCCGTCAATGGATGCAGCTAGGAATGTGGTATCCGATCCTGAACCTTCCTGTTGCATAGTCTGAGACAGGTCGGGGCCCTGCGAAGATGACTCGAGATCTTCTGCTTTGGGAAGACCGTTAACAGCCGGGCGTGAGGACTGGGTCGGGATATCGGTGTTTAGCTGCTCTTGATTTGTCTCCGTGCCTTCTACGTTGGCATTGGCATTGGCATCAGTCGATTGGGCATTTGGTTGGGGCGCCGATTCTGGTTGTGGAATCTCAGTGTCATCTTCCCCAGGAGCATCTTGATCGGCGAGAACGCCGTCTGCCATCGCACGGCCGAATTCATCGTCTTCATCAACCCCAAACACTCCTGCAGATGGCTCTCCGCCATCCGCAGCTCCACCGTCTGCATCACCAAATAACGAATCCGCACCACCGAACAGTGAGTCTGCCGGTGATCCCGCCTGCGGGTTCTCAGCAGCACCTGCCTCTCCAGCATCCTGAGTTGTATCCATAAAGTTGAAATTGTCCGCCCCGCTCGCCTCGTAGTTCGAGGAGTATGTTCCATTGGTAAGCATTGTTTCAATGGTATCTTGCGGAACAGGCAGGCTAGATTCTGGGCGGATCTGAACCGTGGATATCTGAACGGCACTTCCTCCGAACGCGCGTCGAGACTGCCCAGTGTTCAAGTCCCAGTCAATGACCCTTTTATCCCAACTTCCCGACAGCAGAGACTGTTCATCGGACGTCAAATTTAATGATGAAACCGCAGATGTATGCTGTCTCAATTGCGCAATCTCCTTGCCTTCGTCATGGCGCAATGTCTGCAGTCGAATCGTACCAGATTCCAATCCGGATAGGAGCCACAGTCCCTCACTGTGACATGCTAGGGAGTAAACTGGCGACAGGCTATTCGCGTGTATGTTCTCCCAATATGTCATGAGCACACCGGCTTTGACAACACTATCAACAAAGGGGTGCCTTTGCGCCACGGTCAACATGAGCTTGCTGTTCATCGATTCCGCCCAATTGAACTTTCGGACAAATCCATCTGATCCTCCGCTAAAAACCCAGCGCATGTCGGCTGTTGCAGCGATTGCATTGATGGATGTGCTATGAGGTGCGGCGGTGGTGGGGGCAATGTCATAAGTCTTCGCGGTCAAGCATTCGGGGCGCACGCTAGGATGGTAGATCGAAAAGGACTCCGACATGGATGTGTCGGCATTGCCAGGAGTATCCCCATCTTGGTTCTGCTGCGAGGCCATTCCAGCGCCCTCCGATGCTTGACTCGCGTTGGATGGGCTCCCTGGATCTTCATCCGCGTCAGCATCCGCGTCGGGCTCGTTGTCGGCATCGCCGTCGTCAACATCGCGCATTGTATCATCGATTTCGTTCTCGTTGTCTGAGCTACCGTCCTGAGACCCTAATGTAAGAGAAGTATTAGCCATTGGCCTTGCGTTGGGGATCGATCCGTTGCTGATCTGAGGAACAACCCACCCGCCAGGTCGCGGTCCTCATCCTCCTCGAGGGACGCCATGAATATGTTGAGGAGAGCACAGCTCCGGTCTTAGCTTCGCAAGAGTCTGATCGATGCAACAAGGCAATTGGGTGAAAGCCGGATCTTGGGACGAGAGCTTGGCTTGCAAGCGGAGCGTGGGTCAGACCCTAGCGCAGATCTCGCACTTGCTCCAGGAATTGCGAAAGACGCCGAATCGGTGCCCAAAACCTTTATGTCCAAGTCAGTGACCCAGAGTTGAATAGCTCGGACGATCGTGGAGAGCGAAAGCGGGCGAATGCGCAGGGCGGTCGCGATCTCCGCCAGGGCCACATCTCGGGCCAATCACGTTACGAGTTTGTAAATACGGCCCTGGATTCACTTCTGAAACAGTTTATTTCACGCTCTTGGGTGTCAAGCCCTCATCATGGGTACATAAGAACATCAAACCTACCTCGAAAACATTACATAGTGTAAACCAAGTCCAATCTTAGATTTTGCTGCACGAACTTGTAAGCGCTTGAGACATGTATATCCCCGGGAAGATACAGGACAACCCTCATAGAACACGCACAACAACTTTTCTTTTCTCCAACTCATTCATTAATAAAGGGGGTGGCTTTCTGAGTGGCTTACAATGATGGAAGTGCTTCTATATTGAATTAATGTTTGTAGAAAATTCCACGCAATTAATGCACCAAAATTCCGACAGTTTTAGTTCTAGTTGTATGTAGTGAGGATACTAGTTAAGCTTTAGCTGGAGAATGGGGGGCACACATCGAGGCAGTTTCAGCGAGTATGATAAACCTATATTGGTAAGGTTTGTCATACAGCCCGCTTAGCTCAGTGGTAGAGCGTGTCACTCGTACTAAAACGTCATGACAAGGTCCCCGGTTCAATCCCGTGGGTGGGCATTTTTTGTTTTTTGGCCCAACCACTTTCTTTCCTATATTTTTGTATCTGAAATTGTCCTAGGCATGATTATGTATGTTATGTATGTGCCTTGCCGGGATACCGCAGTCCTATCCTGGGGCCTTATTCCTGACCAGAATCCGATTATCATTTACCTCACTCAATCAACCTGCTCTATCCGGAATATACCTGACCAGGTAGATCCTCTACAAGGTTATTTATATTTTCACTAAATGGGGAGAGAAATGTTTCGTAAAAGGTATATATATATATATATGGCAGCATTTCGTATCGAATATATACAATCGCTTGCCGTAGTCATCAAAATTAAATCATAGTCATATACTGCTCCAAGCTCTGTCCAAGACAATTAATAAATGGCCACTGGGTATTGCGCTTGAAAAGCCTCGCCCATAACCTGAGGACCGCCATTCCCAGAGCCGCGGGCTCAAGGTTCGGTGGCAATTCAGACTCGTCTTCAATGTCGATGGATGAATAGGCCTCCTCAACGATACAACGCGTCCAGCGAAGAATGCGACTTTCATTTTCTGCAGGGGTTGTAAGTCAATCTCCTCCCCGTGAAGAGGATGTCAGGAGCATTAGGAGACATACCGCTTAGGGCCTGATCCGGACTGGCTTCGGCGAGCGTGAACAGCCACTTGCTTAATAAGACCGCACATTCAAAGCTGGCGAGTGAATGGCGGACACTCCAGAAAAAGGCCTGGCTGCGCGCAATGTGGTCAATACCAAGCCGGACGGGTATGCTGAGAGCATGTGCCGCGTAGATAAGGGCTGGAATGAGGCGGTAACTTCTTTCAGGCTTGGAAGATCGGCACAATGCAGAAGCGATGGCAGTCGGGTCACGAGTCTCGAGGCGGCGGTACGGGCCAAGGTTAAGGGATAATCGTACATATGCAAGACCTAGGAGGGCACTCGAGGTGAATGGAATGGGCCCGTTCGCGTTATGTGGATCGAGACTTGATTCCGGGGCTTGTTGCCAGACTGTAGTCCAGGAACGCAAAGCTCGCCTGTGATGCTGGTCAGACGAGGAAGGTAAGCCATGTTGGGAGACTCACTCAATTTTGTTAAGTTCTTCGGTCGGTAGGCTCGTTGATTGGTTCCCATTTGGTAACGAAAGCTCACTGACTATATGAATTCGCTGCAGCAGACCATGAAGAAGAATGTAATTGCCCAGGGGTGCAGGTATTGGCTCCAATGGTGTCGCCGACCGTGATTTCTGTAGCAACAGGGTTAAAGCATCCTGGAAGAAAAGCTGCCGGGGCCCTCTGTCTCGTTGAGCAGATTCCCACTCCGACGCACTGTTTGCAGTCCATTCCCTTGTTGAGCAAGGAAGTCGCAAGTGCATCTCACTGCTGCGAAGAGAGGGATAGACATTATAGGCCACGCTATGAATATGGATGAAGCAAAATGAAATGAGCTTTGTCCGTCGGATGGACTCATGGTCTGCCCATTCATACCAGTCCAGCGATTGGGCGCGAGGGTCTGAAGGTTGCTCTGTTAATCCGATGTCGCGCAGGTGCTGAACCAATTGTCCCTGGAGCTGGAACGCCTCTTGTACCAGTCCAGCTCGCTCCCAAGTCGCGTAACTCATGAGAACGAGGAGACAACGTATGACCTCCATTTTTCTTGACATGGCGGATACTGCTCCATCGCTGCCCGACTGGTTGTCAGCATATGGGCGGACGCCCATGGGCATCGAATAGGCTGCCTGCGATGCGATGCGAGATTCCCTCGACATGCGTTCGTATAAGACTGCTTTGGAAACATGGAATATTCTCTCGGCATTGCGATGCTCAAAACGATACTGCGCTCCGATTGTCATGATTGCCAACGCCAGCTCGGGTGAGGATTCATTCAATCGGAAGGTCGGGACGTGTATAAACGGAATGTGAGGGTGGAATCCCTCGAAATAAGAAGTAATGTATCGGGTTAAAGTATGGCGAGACGGTAGAGTAAAATCAGGGATAACATTACGAAAATCTTCAAGGGATGCTGCGAGACGGAAGCGCTGGTCCTCGGAAATATTGAATCGGGAGGAGTTGTGTGCTTGTGGGGGTTCTGGCGAGCGTTAGTTTTAGAGTCCGGAGTAGACGGTAAGCTTGCGAGTGGAATTAAGCCAAATTTAACATACCAATATCAGAGAGAGCTCCTAGACTCTGGTCACCCCGTGGTACCGATGGGAGCCATGATCGGAAAGGCGAGTCTCCTCGCGACTCCTCTCTCAGGCTGCGACGAGCCTTTGGTTGCTCCTGAGATACGAACACCGTCTTCTGAGGATCTTCCAAGGCGATCTCATTAAGTTGGGTTGCCTCTCCCTCACTAGGTAACCACTCAGCCGGCAAACCAATCGAATCTAGGAATGTAGTGAATTCCTGGAAATGATTGAGGTCTTCGGGCAAATAAGGCAAGGCTAAATGGGAATTGTCAGCACCAATATCACTTGATAAGTTGGGGTCCTTACGGGCGGCTTGATAATCGCCAGGAATAAGCAACTGAGCGGCTTGGATCATGGCCGGGTCATGCATGCTAGGATGCCCATTTGGCACTGGATTAGGATTAGGTGCCCCGGGAGGCATGATGTTACCAGGTTGGTTCTGTGCCAAATATACAGCATGTTCAGGTTGCGCAGCCGGCCATTGGTGTACAGCAGGAGGCTCCGGCATGGATCCTACTGGACGGTCCGCTGCATCATATTGCGGCGAGATGGGTGCAGCTGCAGGCGCAGGGTGGTGGGGTGCTTGAAGACCCGTCTTGACCGTGGAGCGGGACTGGGAGTCGGGTGACGCAAGGCCATCCTGATGAGAAATGCGTGTATGGCGTTTCAATAGATCGCGTCTAGTAAAAGCCGCCCCACAGAAGCAGATGAACGGCTTCTCCTTGGTATCTAGACTTGATCAGCATTCTCCATTCTCCATGATCGCATGACCCCAACGGTACTTACGGGTGCGCACATGGCGCTCCAAATGCTCTGTTCGTCGAAAACCCCGACCGCAATGGATACAGATCCGGGCCTTTGCGCCGCGGCCCGCAGTCTGGGGCGATGGGGATGGCATCAGGTACTCCGAGTACTTGGAGAAGGATGGAAAGTGGACTCGAGGCGGAAAGTGTTGGTGCGGAGAGCGCTACGACCGCTTCTCCAAGCGGTGACCCCAACTGCCCCACCTTTTTACCGCTTTCGTCGACATCGGCGATGTTCCTATCATGTACCTAGTTGTCTTGGGCAGCTGGATATAATAAACAATACTGAGTCAGATTAAGCACAACAGTCATGGCTCTAAGAAGTTTATTTCCCGGTGTGGCCGTGGTGACAGGCGCTGGCGGAACTGGTACGCCTCTTGATAGCGTAAACCCCGATCGATATAGCCGGACAACTAACACCTCATAGGTATCGGAGCAGCCGTTGTCAAGGCATTTGCCGCAGCAGGATGCGAAAGAATTGCTATCACAGATGTGAACGAAAGTTCTCTTGAGCAAACTAGGGCTGCAGTCGCCGCGGCCTATCCCACGGCCTGCCTATTTGTCCAGGCCGGGGATGTTGCCGATGACCGATTTTCAGAGTCTTTCATTGATAGAGTCGTCCAGACCTATGGCCGTGTCGACTATGGTGTCAACTGTGCCGGCGTCATTGGCGTGCCTGCTAGGTCCGCAGAGACATCTCTTGCCGAATTCGACCGGGTCAACAATATAAATTACCGCGGATGTTGGCTATCCTCTCGCGCACAACTAAAGCAGATGGTCGCACAAGATCCTCTACCCAGTCATGATCCAAGCCGTTCACCACAACGTGGTGCAGTGGTGAACATCGCCAGTCAATTAGGGATCGTTAGTCGCCCCAATGCGCGTAAGTGTCTCAGGCTCTCTAATTTTTCGAATCTCTAACAATATGATCCATGTAGCCGCATATTGTGCTTCAAAGTCAGCCATAATTGGATTGACACGCGCCGATGCGATTGATTATTCCAAAGATGGGATCCGAGTCAATTGTGTGTGTCCAGGAGTCATAGAAACGCCTCTGGTTATGGAGAAAAAGGAGGTCCGGGACTCTATCATGCCAGCAGTAGAGACAGCTCCAATGAAGAGAATGGGTACACCGGCTGAAGTTGCTGATGTGGTACTGTTCCTTTGCTCTACACAGGCGTCTTTTGTTCAGGGTCATGCCATGGTGGTAGATGGCGGATACATCACGGTGTAAATAAATTTCAAGGAGCGAACCTTGGAATGTGACATGGATAAAGCACTACATAGGTACCAAGTGGCCTACGATCGACATATTTGAAGTCTGGACCTATTTGATAGGAGAGCTGTTATGTATTGTTTTGAACTGGCTGTCTTAGGCATGGTATAATGGCCGAGAACAGTATATGAAATAATTAAGTTGATAGAAGAACAGGGAGGATGCCTCTTGAATGAATTGAAGCTAATTCTTGTCTGTGCTGAATTGCATCTTCCTCCAATCATAAGAAGACTCCCACACATGCCCAACACGCAAGATCTTCTCTTCCTGCCACAACCCTCCAACAAGTTGCATACCGACCGGAAGCAAGACGTCGTCATCCTCTTTTGCTGGAGCAAAGCCGATAGGAATAGACAGCGCCGGATGACCCGTGATATTGAAGATGGCAGTGTTGATAGTCAGGCCCATACTGGGCTTGAGAGACTCCAGTGGAAGTCCCCATTTACCGTGCTTTGGTGCCACAACGGGAGTTGTGGGCATCACCAACACATCGTATTTCTCAAACAATGCCTGATATTTGTCGCACAGCTGGCGTCCGATATTGGCGGTCTTGCTATAGAGGCCCGGGAAGCGAGATATGAGATAGAGACCGTTGATTATGACATTCTTGGTTGATGGGAATGCGCGCTGGAAGCCTTCATCTGTCCACGGAAGTCTTGTTTGCTCCGCTTCTGTCATGTATAAACCTCTTCGGCCGCTGGTTTGCCCCAAGAGGGTTTGAGCTCCAGCAATTCGCTGCTGGATAGTCCAGATGGCTGGGCCGTGGAGGTGATCTGGAAGCGATACCTCTTCTATGCTTGCACCAAGGTCTTCGAACTTCTTGGCGGCGGTTAAGACTGAATTTCTCACACTGGAGCTCACAGCATCGTGTTCAAACCCCTCTCTTAAAATTCCGATCTTGAGACCATCGAGACTCTGAGGACTGTCCTTCAGGGCATCTGCGAAAGCCGTCGAGCCTGGTTGTGCGCTGCCCAATGCCTTGTCATCAATACCATCGTATCCACTAATGGCATCCAAGCATGTTGCAACCTCGAGGGTGCTCCGGGCTAGTGGTCCTGCATGGTCATTCATGGCATCACCACTAGTAATACCGGTGAAAGGTACACGGCCATGGGTAGGCTTCAGACCGACACATCCACAGAATGATGCAGGAACTCGGATGCTTCCGCCCTGATCGCCTCCGATGGTGATATCAACCAAGCCTGCAGCAACCAATGCTGCCCCTCCTGATGTACTTCCTCCGGCAGAATACCCAGTAGCGTGTGGATTCTCCACTATACCCTGAGCACTGGTATATGAGGAAGTGGAGTGACAATGATTCTCACACGTCGAAGTTCCATGGATATGAGCACCAGCTTCCAACAGTCTTGTCACGACCGTTGCATCAGTTGTCGGTGTCCATGATGGAATGACATCGCTGCCCAGCAGCTGAGGTACCCCGGCCACTGCAATCACGTCTTTCAAACTGACGGATTTCCCTGCCAGCTTCCCTCCTTCCGGGTTGCCGCGAATAAGGAACCGATGCGCCCAAGCTTGACCTAGCACCTGCTCTTCTTTCGTCGGCCGTCGCACATTTTCACGGGGGTATTTAGCCTCATCAGGAACGGGCTGATAATCGGGCAATGAAGCGATGCCCTCCGCACAATCATGCACAGCTGCCAGCAGAGTGGTGAAATCGTCTGCTTCGGAGGGATCGATAGTAAGACCCAGGGGCTCTATGAGGGCCTGGGCATCGCCGGGCTTCACTGGATTGTTTCTTCAAGGATTTTGTCAGCTTATAATCGTCCCAATATGACCATGGATCCGTGCTCCTTACTCCGAGACGCTCGTGAAAAGAACGGACATGGTGCAGGCCGACGCGATGGCTTCGATACTCTACCCACCGGGGGCTTTGAAGGTTTTATGAGACAGAGCGAATGCATCGGCGTTTGCCGATGGCATGATTTTCCATTGGAGTTCGTCGGCAATGCGTTGTTGACTAATGTGCCTGGCTCCATCGTGAGAAGACAGTTCAAAATGACTCCAAATCGACTCCAACATGGCCCACCGACCCAGCTCTTCGGGCTATCTCTCGGCGAGATCAATGGAACGTGAGATTGGGGATGTTGATAAGATGATGATAGCGATGAACATCATAATAGGTTTTGCGAAGTAAAATGTGTTCGCTCGCGCTGGATAGGCGTGAATCCGACGGCTCGGAAGAGGGGTCGTGTCCCGTCGGTTTCCCCGCATGGATATTCACCCTTAAAACAGCTACTTTCTTCAACCCTCCAGTCATCCCACAATTGATCAACTGCACCAACTATACGCAATGAGCCCAAAAAGAGTTTTAATCACATACGGAGTCGACGTCGACGCCGTGGCCGGTTGGCTTGGCTCGTATGGCGGTGAAGATTCCACAAGCGACATCAGCCGGGGTAAGTAAGTACCTTTGTTTTCAATGTCATGCAGCTTTCTGATCCGCGACATGTAGGAGTATGGGCTGGCACGGTTGGTACCAGGCGTCTTTTGAAGATGTTTGACAAGTACAACATCAAGACGACCTGGTTCATTCCCGGTCACTCGTTGGAAACCTTTCCCGAAGACATGGCTGCCGTGCGGGACGCAGGGCACGAGATTGGACTGCATGGATATTCCCACGAGAACCCGACCGACATGACCATAGAACAGCAGCGGGATGTTCTTGATAAGACATATCGCATGCTGACCGAGTTCGCGGGTAAACCACCGCGCGGCAATGTAGCACCTTGGTGGGAGACCAGCCGGGAAGGCGCACAGTTGCTCCTCGACTACGGCATTGAATACGACCACAGCATGAGCCACGAGGACTGTCAAGCATACTATCTCCGAACGGGCGACAGCTGGACCAAAATCGACTATCAGAAAAAGGCCGAGACTTGGATGAAGCCACTGGAGCACGGTCCGCAGACCGGGCTGGTTGAGATTCCATCAAACTGGTATATTGATGACCTGCCACCCATGATGTTTATCAAGAAGGCGCCCAATAGCCATGGATTTGTCAACGCGCGCGATGTGGAGGATATCTGGCGCGACCATTTCGACTTTTTCTATCGCGAGTACGACGAGTTTATCTTCCCTATCACGATTCACCCGGACGTTTCGGGAAGACCTCATGTGCTTTTGATGCATGAACGGTACGTGGAATACAAATTAGGCCTTTGCGCAAGTGCTGACCATTTACAGGCTCATTGAACATTTCAAAAAGCATGAGGGAGTGGAGTTTATGACGATGGAGCAGGTGTGCGACGACTTCAAAAAGAAGAACGCGCCTCCACCCGGTGCCTTGATGCCGGCTCCGGCTGGATCGATACTGAAGAAATAATTTCATGTAATTCCGTCTATCGAGAATCATAATACCTCAATATAATCGTGTTTTGATATCTACGATATTTTCCGCTCTCCATCTGCAGCAGTATGACTCCAACACCTTGCTCCAACTCCAAATCATCCGTATGCGTCTACACAACATGTATCATATCCCATGTCAAGTCGAATTGCTACCTTACCACCAATCGGCTCTTATCTAGTGCATATCTCCCAGCCTCCGTAACATTTGACAAGTTGACCCCAACCACTAAACCAAATCTGGCCAGTTAACCCCCTACCCCAACGCGGACCTCACACGTAGCTTTTCAGGATTGTAGCTGCTCAGTCCAAACTGATCGGACCCTGTTATCAGACAGCTCGAATTCGTGGGGAAACACAGTGGAGCGAGCCCCACCCATCCGCTGCTCTTGTTATCGCCCTTAGAAGGCTCCAATCTTTGAAGACCCCAGAAACCTTGACTCGTGCCGCGCGAAAGAGGCAAATGGCGTTGTCGCTGGTGAGATAAGTGCCTGTTTTGCGTGTGTTTTTCGTCCTATATAGTCTTCGTGTGAAACCCCGCTTGGGGTTGCGTGTACTTTTGTCCCTTAAACATCTGGTTTGTCAGTCACTTGGCTTTTCTGTCATGTTATTGTCGGATGAAATCAAGGAGTCCCCCTATTTCAAGGGTGACTCCCAAGAGCCCGATATGCAGAACACCGATGTGCAAAAATCTGAAGTTGAAGACCACTACGAGGTATTCAAAAAGGGGGATGGCCAAGTTGATTTCCGCACCGTGAGCTGGATCAGGGCGAGTGTGATCTTTTTGAAGAGTAAGGGCCCCGTATACGTGACCTTGAATATATCAGATGCTTAACATTTCATGCAGTCATCTTTGCGACTGGCGTGCTTTCTATCCCATCGCTGATGTACGAACTGGGCGCTTTCCCCGGCGCGGTTAATGTCGTGGGCTGGACCCTCCTGAACACCTATTGCGCCATTGTGCAAGGCAATTTTCGCAATCGTTACCCGGGCTGCCACTCCATCGCCGATATGGCACAGGTCGTTGGTGGACCGATCTTGAAGGAGGTGGTCGGTTTCCTTTTCACGGTTAGCTATGTGATTGTGGCTGCGTCCGGCATCATCGGCGTCTCGACTGCCTTCAATGCATTGTCACTGCACTCCATCTGCACTGTCTGGTTCTCGTTCATTGCCACCATCATCATTGCCGGGTGTGCGAGTGTGCGCAAATTCTCTCATATTGGGTGGCTCACCTGGGTTGGGTTTGCCAGTATCTATATTGCTGTTTTCATCATTGTGTATGTTTCTGCTCCTCCATATTAAATTGCTCCTAGGACTAACAGATCCCAGGATTGGTGTAACCACAAGAGATCGCCCTGCTGCAGCACCCCAGACAGGAGATTTCGATCTTGGGTACAGGGCAATCGGTAACCCCAACTTCACCACGGGGATTTCGGCTGCGGCCACGATCTTCGTGTCGAGTGCCGCAACCTCGGCGTTCCTCCCCGTCATCTCGGAGATGCGCAAGCCCAAAGACTATCCCAAAGCGGTCTACATGAGTATGAGCCTGGTGACAGCATCCTACCTGACCTTTAGCCTGGTGATCTACGCCTGGTGCGGTAAGTGGATCGCATCCCCATCACTCGGTAGCGCAGGCACTACTGTCAAGCGCGTGGCCTACGGTATCGCGCTGCCAGGTCTGATCATCAGCGGTTGCCTGTACGTGCATGTCGCAGCCAAGTACCTGTTTGTGCGGATTCTGCGCAATTCGCGCCATCTGCAGGCGAATACTGTGGTGCACTGGGGGACTTGGCTCAGTTGCACCATCGGGATGGCTGCCATTTCCTTTATTC
The DNA here is from genome assembly GCF_028974065.1 of Penicillium cinerascens. Classification (NCBI taxonomy): domain Eukaryota; kingdom Fungi; phylum Ascomycota; class Eurotiomycetes; order Eurotiales; family Aspergillaceae; genus Penicillium; species Penicillium cinerascens. Next base: position 3,976,875 of record NW_026695298.1, on the reverse strand, counting down.
TAGCATGTGCCATTCCCATTTTCAATTATGTTTTGGCCCTGGTGGGCGCGCTCTGCTTCGCGCCGCTGGCCATCTGTCTGCCAGGTTGGCTATGGGTATCCAGCCATGGTGAGTATCTGAAGGGGAATGTACTGCGCAAAGCTACGTACGGGCTACATATCATGTTGATCTTATTGGGCCTGTTCATGACCGTCGGGGGAACGTACGGTGTGATCGTCCAGATCAACGAAGCATATCGCGATGGGCAGATTTCATCGGCCTTTTCGTGTGCAGACAACAGCGGATCAACCAGCTCTTGAAGTGTATATAATAGAGCGTTAAATAGTAACAATGCAGCTATGATGGGGCCAGCTAAAGCGATAATGCTAGTACAATTAATGAACCGGCGACATAAAACTAACCTCCGGCGCCAAGCCTTTCACGTCCCGGAACCAGAAAGCCGCTGCATCCGAATGCGCCTATTGTTTCTCTCGTCCTTACTTTCGCTTCTTGCTTTCTTTCTTTCTCACTCACACTCACCTCCTTTGCTCATTCTGTACCACTCTCTTGATTGCACACCCACTTTTACCAGGCTCTCAGCTCGACTCTCCAACCATCCCCGATGTGACAACGCCCACTTCTTATCAGCCGTTATCAGTGCAACCACCCTCAAAATGGTCGCGCACAGCACACTATTCGCCCTGCTATCTCTAGCACTGTTCGTCAGTCTAGCAGCCGGCGCAGCAATCCCATTCTCGCACCTTCAACCGGAAGACGAAAAAGCCTCAACTCCAGTTGAGGCCGCGTCATGGCCAGCGCTTAGATCAACCGAGTCCGGCGATAACGAAACCCTCGCCAAACGAGCCCCCTTCTACTTCCCAGAAACAGTGCCCGACGCCGAAGAAATTGCCAGCAGACTCACATCAATGCGCGAGGCGGGGTTTGTCGCAGACTCCCAGACACAAAAATCAATGGGAGTACCGGATCCAGGGATGGATACTCATGCACGGATACTTCCTATCCAGGACACTATGTCCGAGCTATCGGCTTATGCGGAGCCGTGCTCACCAAAGCTTTTGCCTCCCATGGCCTTCCTTATCTTCGCCGCGTGCGCTACCTGCGTCACCACAGTCGTCCGAAAAATCAACTGCAAGCACTGAAAAAAAAAGATTGTCTTTTTTTCTGCGATCACCCATCGGCAGGAACGATTTTCTTCTTCTCTCGGCTTATGCAATCCTTATGCGCGGCACTTATTCACTTGCGCTTGGTCCGGGCGCAAGGCCTACAATTTCCCCCGCTAATTCTGCGGTAAGGGCTGTCACACGAGTCCTTTAGTCGGTGTGTGTTTCACGACGATGGGGAAATGCACCGAAACATTCCCCCTCACGCTACATAATGTCTGAGGAACAGGCTCTCAGGCAGCGTCAGTGACGAGGTCGATTTTGACATCTTCAACAATTTGCCGGCCAAGTGCCGAGCTTCCTTTTACGGATCGGGTAGCAAATAGCATGCCTTGAACAGGATGCCAAGCCGGGATCACCTATGATCACGGTCTAGAAGCCTTATCGCGATAAATTCAATTCTTCGAGAGACCTGGATTTGATGGGCGACTGCTTTCTCCACCGAAGTGAGATTTCAGGCGCCCCTTGCGCCTCATTGCTTCGCTATCCATCAGCCATCCGAGTTACCCGCTCGGCATTCGTATATGCTCTACGTCAGGCTACAATTCCGGGTCCACCTTGACGCCCAAGTTACTCAGCTCGGGTGGCACAAGTCAACAGGCACCAGCATGATCCTGTTCTGGGCGATCGTCGTGGTCTGAAATGGAATTCTAGGCTCGATAATCAGTTGTGCCTTTACAAAATATCGAATCGGGCATGACGCGACCATGTCATGTCCAATGGTAGATAAATATTACCCGTGTGCGCAAGCGCTCAGGGGTTTCTACTAATTTTTCTTCTTCTCGAATTTACAAATAAACTGAAGGATATGATGGATTTACCTCGATGACCAAGTAGCTCTTGTGATGGATACTAAGAAGGTGACCGTGTCGCACTCACGGCAAGTCTTATGTTTGACGATATAGTCCTATCACAACCTTCATGAATGAAACCAAAATTTACTGTGCTACACTTTCTACCGTACATGGCTTCGCATCTACATCTAGATAAGCAAGTCAATTCACAAAGAAATGCCAGCATTATAGTAAACCAGATCCCCATTGTCTATCTCGCTAGGGACACAGAAGTGCCCAAGCCACTCCTCAAACCAGGACAGGCCCACAGCCGAGGAGCATGTATTACAAGAATGAAAACTTCAGGATAATGAACATTGGAACAAGGAAGAAGAGAAAGGGAACTGGTTGGTACGAAAACAGTGATGCCCTTGAACGCCATGAGAAATAATAAACAGTCAAAGGCCACATAAGAATGACCCAGACGCAGCACAACAGCCGCTCATAACGGGATAAGAATGGGAAAAAAATACATGAAACTCTTTTTTGCAGTCTCACCCAAAAGGAGAGAAAATGACAGGGATATGTACGCGAGTGGTAGGGAAAGACAGATACGATACATGTAGCATGCTTTTTAAGAGTCGTCGACCAGACGCTTCGACGCCCAGGCACGCTTGGCTCCGTCCAGGAGAACGTCCATGTTGCCGCTGTTGTCACACATGCTGCGGAACAGGCCGTCTTCCTTGTTGATCAGGGTCCAAGGGTGGTCGAACTCGACAACGCGGCCGTGGTCGAGGACCAGGACCTTGTCGTAGTCAATGATGGTCTGGAGACGGTGGGCGATGGTGATGATTGTGCTTTCGCGCAGCTCACGCAAAGTTTCCTGGATCTTGGCGTCGGTGGCATAGTCGATCGAGGCGGTGGCTTCGTCCATCATCAGGACGCGAGGTTTCTTGAGGAGTGCACGGGCGAGACACAGGAGTTGGCGCTGGCCTTGGGACAGGTTGGATCCGGACTCCGAGACAGGGCTGTCCAGGTTGTGGAAGATGTTCTTGTTGTCGGTGACGGAGGCAGTGCTGCCGTTCATGCCGTTGGTTTCGACGGCCGTGAATGTGCTCGAGGTAGCGGGTGTGGCGGTGCCCGAGGTAGCAGATCCGATCAGGTGTACCCGGCGGATGGCTGTGAAGATCTCTGAATCGCTAAACAGACCGAAGGGATCAAGGTTGCTGCGAATAGTACCCGTGAATAGGGTGGGATCCTGAGGCACGATGGTGATTGCTTCACGGAGATCCCGCAATCCAATCGAACCAATGTCGACGCCGTCAATCAAAATCTGACCCTTTTCGGCTTCCAAGCCGCGGAATAGTGCCAATGCCAAAGAACTCTTGCCCGCACCAGTGCGACCGACGATGCCAACCTTTTCACCAGGCTTCACAGAGAAGGAAACTTCCTTGAGCACGGCACCGAGGTCCGGACGGTAGCGGGTAGTGTAGCCCTTGAAGTCAACGGCACCTTGACTAGGCCAGTTAGATTCAGGGCGGTTTTCCTCGATGATAAGGGCGGCCTCTTGCTCAACTTCCAGATACTCGCGCACTCGCTCGACTGAGTTCATGTTCTGCTGAACTTCGGAGTAGAGGCGGACAAGCCAAAGCACGTTCTCCGTGAAGGTTACCGCATAAGTCAGAGAAAGACCAGCCGCACCAGCATCAATCTTACCAACGTTGAGAAGGACAAAGGTTGCGGAGAAGAAAGCGACCAGAGCACCGGTCCAGTCGACACGCAGAGCAAGCCAGCGGTTACTAGCCCAAAGGTAGATGTGTGGGCGGTTGTAAGCATTGATGCGACGGTGGTTGTCGACAATGAACCGAGGCCCATCACCATAAGCACGGATAGTCACGATACCATTGAGGGTTTCGCCGAATTGCTGGTATAGAGGGCTGCGTTGGACAGACTCCAGACGCTTGAGATCACGAGAAGAGTTCAGGTAGATGGCACCAAGGGCAGTGTAAACAAGAGTGATGAAAATACCCGCAATCAAGAAACCAGGCGTGATGACGGAAATGAGGATGACAATCATGATAACGGAAGCCAAGCTGTGAAGCATACCGATTGCCACGGGAGCAACTTCCTGATCGACAGACTCAATGTCCTTGGAGAAGCGGTTCATAAGCTGACCAAGGGGCGTCGAGTCGAAGAATCGGAACTTGGCATGCAAAACTGCGTTGAGCAGCCGGTCGTGAATCTTCCAAGATGCGTGAAGCGAGCCCCAGAACAACACGGCCTCCCGGCTCAAAGAGATCGCAATGTAAAGGAAACCGAGGAGTGCATACACACCAAGGTAGTATCCCACATTGACCTCACCATCCGCGGCAGTATTTGAGAAGCGAGAGCTCAGTTGCTGTGGGACCCAGCTGCTCACCTTGGCAACACTGCCAACGTTGAAAGTTGGGGGCTTAATGTGAGCTGCAGCCGCGTAGCTACCAGCATCATCTTGATTGACACTAGCAGTGTGGTATGCGTTGGCCCACTGGCGAATCCAGATGTTGGTCGACACCGAACCAAGTTGTTGCATGCAGAAGATCGAAACAGCCACGATCCAGTAGTAGCCTGAGCCCATTGAGCGTAGATACATGGTGACCGTGGACCATTTGATACTGCCAGTGGCCTTGCTTTCTGCCAGCTCCGACTTCTCATCCTTTTTCTGTTCATTGGCCGTTCCGTTTGCAGATTCGTCCGCATTGTCCTCTTCGTGATCCGAGGGCGCTCGCGAGAGACCGCGGGAGCTGGCTCGAGAGCCGGGCCGAGACTTGAAGAATTCGTCTCCAAGAGCGCCAGTAGCAGCGACATCATCAGGGCGACCCTGAGCGGCGACTTTTCCATTTTCAAGAACGACAACGTGGTCTGCCTGGGGTACAGCGAGGGCTATATTATGAGTCACCAAGACGCAAGAGCGGTTGAACATCAGAGGCCCGGTAAGCGCTTGACGGAAGAGGTGCTTGGCTGTGTGAGAGTCGACAGCAGAAAGGCAGTCGTCCAGTAGTAGGTGGCGAGCACTGCTATAGACAGCTCGGGCAAGGGAGATTCTCTGCTTCTGGCCACCGGACAAACTGATACCTTTCTCTCCGACGAGGGTCTGGTCGCCAGCATCGAGGATTTCGATGTCACGTTCCAGAGCACATGCCTTGAGGACGGCACGGTAACGCTTCTCGTCGAGCGGGGATGCAAAGATGATGTTTTCCTTCACGGTTGCGTTCACCAACCAGGCCTCCTGGGCACAATACGCAACACTGTCAATCAGGCCAGTTGCGGGGTCAACTGGAAGATCAGCACGGCTCGTCATGCCTCCAGGAAGACGGACACGACCCTCTACGAGTCTCATTTCACCAAGAAGGGCCATAAGAAGAGAGGTCTTTCCGGAGCCAGTAGGACCGGCAATGATGCTGAGCCGACCAATAGGGAAGTTGACATCGATATTGATCAGACGGAAGGCATCAGCGCCGTCCTCAGAAGAAGAAGCAGAAGAGGGTTGAGGCCGAGGGCTGGCGGTGCTCCAGGACAACGTAGCCTTCTCCAGTGCAATCTTGGCTGGTTCATCAGACACGCTGCTATCGCGCAGTTGATCGTATTTGCCAGTCTCCTCCTCGTTCAGGTACTTGTCCACACGATCAAGGGAGACCTTGGATTCTTGGACGTGAGCCACCATGTCTGCAAGCTGATCCAGGGGCACACGCAAGAGCGAGAACATTGAAAGAGCAGGGAAGGCAATGGATGGTGTCAATTGCTTCTTTTCGACGACGGTGTACAGGAAGAAAGACAAGAAAGTGATCAAGATCGGGGTTCCGTACCAGACGGTAGCGGCGGAAGACCAAAGGATGTAGCGGCGGCGCAGGGATTTCAGCTCAGCTTTGCGCTTCTCATTGACGATGTCCTGGAACCGTTGTTCCCAGGCAAAGTACTTGATTATGCGGATATTCTGAAGAACTTCATTCGTCGCGTGAATACGGGCATCAGTGCCCTTGAGGATCGCGTTCTGCACCTTATTAAACTGCCGGGCGATAAAGAGGTTAATGGGCAACATGAAGACCATCAGGGCGATACCAGCAAAAGAGCTGAATCCCATGATTTTATAGAGAAGTGCGATAGCCATGATGATTTGCACTGGCACACTAGCCCACAGGAAGTGAAGGTAGGCGCCAACCTCGCTAACCTTGAATGAGTCAATGGCCATCAGGTTAATGATGGTACCGATATTGGCTTGTGTGATGGCATCCTCCACGTCGGATTCAGGCTTCTGTCCTGTCTCGGCATCATTATCAGTGCCGGCCTTCTTCTTACGGCCAAAAGAAAACAATTTGCTTTTCTTTTGCTTCGTGTCCTTAGTGACAGGTTCCTCCGCGGGCTTGCGAGAAACTTCCGTAGACGCACTGGCTTTACGCCGGAGCGCCTTGGCGTATATTTCACCGATGATAATTGCGCGAATTTTGACACCCATCTTCCGGCCAATAAAGAGAGCCTGACCGTCGGCTACACCCTGGACAATGGCGGAGCAGAAGAGGAGAATCGCGTACAGCCAGGCGGCATAGGGAGTTGTCGAGCGTGGGTCCTCAACATACTCAAGGATGGCCTTGAGAAGCATACTCGGAACGAAAACAAAGAGATTGGCAAAAATGGTCCAGGCACCTTGAATCAAAATGGTCGGGGCAAAATATCGGACCAGCTTCCAGGCTAATGAACCCTTCAGCTGCCGCTTGCGAAAGGACGTCAGAACAGTGGCGGCCTTTTGCGACGGAGTCAGGTTCCAAACGTCCTTCAGCTCAAGAGGCTGTCGATAGCCTTTCAGAACCAACGGGTCCAGCCAGGAAAAAGTCGCAAGAGACAGGAGACTGGCCATGGGGTGTCGCGGGGGCTCCAACCCCTCCTCGTGCTCGACCAGAACCGGCTTGTTGCCTCGACGAGTAGTGAGGGCAATCAAGAGCAGCAATGTGCTCAGGGTGAATTGGACGATGCTGAGGGTCCTGGCAGGGTGCGAGATTGGGTGGATGATGGCAGATCGGAACACCATGATATTCAGCAGCCACTGGGCACTATACAAAATAGCCGTATGGGTCCAAAGCCTGGGAGCCGTGAAAATACCCATGGTGGACAGCAGAAGTCGAACCAAGACCAAAAACAGTATATAACCCCATGAGATCAGCCCGGCTGTCGCGGGGAGGGCTCCATGGCGGCCCCAGCCGTCGGTCGACAGGCCAACGACGTACACCGCGACCAGGCCGATAAGAAAGGCGATCTCTATCGCGATGACGGTGACTTCTCCACGCGGGCGATCGATCTCCAACTGCGGTTGTTCGCTCTGCACGGCCTGGAGGAGCATGGGATCCGATTCGCTTTCGCGGCCATTGGGGAGGTCGTCTTCGGAGCCATCGTTTGCGAGAACCTTGTAAGCAGCACCTTTGCGGTCGACTACGAAGCGATGGGCGAGGCGGAAGACGATAAGTAGCAAGGAGATAGCGCAGGCTGCGAGCGGAAGTGTGATTTGCAAAATGCTATCAGATTTTGAAGATTAGCGGGCGGATTGGTGCAACGGTCGCCGACGAGGTTGGCGCCGGTCGGAACAAGCATGCGAAGACTTACTTGCGTTGGAAGCACCTGGAGAGGTCATCGATGGCCCAGACAGGGCCGTGGCATTGCGGGAGCATGATCTGCGGGGAGCAGAATGTGAACGGCTAAAATAGCTCTCGAACAGCAGAACGTCCGGAATCAAGTCGCGGGGATAAGAATGGCGATGCGACAGGTATTAATATGACCACCACCCCGGGTCTAGCAACAATCTTCCACTAGCACGCAGGACGAAGCTGGCATTGCAGTCGGAGCGAAGCCGGAAGTGCAGTGATTTTTCTCTCTGGTACTGGAGATGACCGAGGGTCCTTGGACGGCCTAGTTGAGATTAAGAGAGAGCGGGCGGGGTTGTCAACTGCAGACCTGAGGATGAGACGAAGAGGGAGATGCAGGACAGCGGGGTGAAGAGGAGGAAGAAGAAGAGCTTAGGTCGCTGGATCTCGACCGAACCCGGCAGTGGATCGAAAGTCCGTTCCCCATTGTAAAAATGACAGGGTGACATGAACCGCCACCACGTTTGCGTGGTGGAGTGAAGTATCTCCGGTTCCTTGGACTCTACACAATGCTATTATCCTCTTCTTTACTCTAGTTATGCCCTTTCAGGGTCTCTCGACTCTTCAGGATACAATGCATGGCCTCGTGCAGGTCCGAAGTTTACCCTATGACTCGTCCCAACGCTGATCATTCCTTATCGCGGCCTTTCCCCACTGCTATCGTTGCCTTGTACTTCCCCGTTTTGTGATTCATCACGGGTTTAAGGGGGCATCTCGTGCCTATTTAGCCCAGGAGTGAGAAGGACGCGATTCTAAACGCCTTGGTGAGGCTTCTTTGTGTTCTTTGTGGCGAGGCTACGACCACGGAAATATTCCTCTTCCGTTGCCACCCTGCCCGATCCCTTAACGTCTGCGAAGCCTGCCCTTTTGCGCCCCGGCATCATCACTCCACTTCCCCTTCCCCTGCTCCCCTCCCACTTCACCTCTCTTTACCTCGGACCTGTGAGACCCCGGCTCACATCACTGGAAACTCATTCGCTAGCCGACCATGGCGGAACGCATCCTTATGAACGAGTTTCGCTCCCTCTCCAAAGAGAGATGGGTCAACGTCGATGTGAGTTTCACGCTGTTTTGAATACCTCTCGGACCGACTGCTGATACCTGCTCTGCGCCCAGCTTCACAACGACGACGTCTTCAAATGGGATGTCGCGCTCATCGTCCTCAACGAGGACTCCTTATACTACGGCGGCTACTTCAAAGCGACCATGGCCTTTCCTTCCAACTACCCCTACGCCCCTCCCGGTAAGTTTTACTACAGTGGCCCCTGTTGGCGGCTGCGTATGTGTGACACAGATTTACTGACTGACACCCATGCAGAGTTCCGCTTCCTTACGCCCTTACACCACCCCAACATCTACAAGGACGGCAGGTTATGCATTTCCATCCTCCACCCGCCAGGCGAGGATGAAATGTCTGGTGAACTTGCCGCTGAGCGCTGGTCACCTGCCCAGCGAGTCGAGTCCGTCCTCATTTCTATCCTCTCCCTCCTCGATGATGCCGAGATCTCTTCGCCTGCCAACGTCGACGCGGCTGTCATGCTTCGCGACCAACCTGAGAAGTTCCGTTCCCTGGTCAAGTCCGACGTGGAGACATCCAAGGCACATCGACCGGCTTCCTTTGATATGCCAATCCAGGAGGCTTCCACTCACGAAGTCGTGGAGAAGGAAGATGAAGACTTTTGGGCCGAGTCCGGCGATGACAGCGACCCGTTCGGGGGCAGCGACTCCGACTCCGACTTGAACCACTTGACTGGGAGCGACGACGACGATGACGACGACATGGACGCTGAGAGTGATTGAGACGGCATTTCCGCATCTGCGCCATTCAAGCATCACCACTTTACACTACGGATTTTCGGATTTTTTTCAAGGCAGCATAGCATGCACGGCGCATGAGCGTGGATCAATGGTTTACATGATTATTTTACAACGGTATTCCGGCATTCGTGGCGATTTGGACGGGGCGTTTACATAACTAGTTAACGGTAACAGGATACTTCAATAGTTCAGCCACTTATTATAAATTTTATTTTATATCCAGTGAGACAATATTCGAACAGTATAACAGGACTTGGAAGGATATGTAACACACGTAAATAGAAATCCCCAATTCAATCAATAACGCCTCCAGGTTGAGCGTTTCTGCTCTGTCTCTGAAATGGCAGATGTCGTGGCGTGTTCCATTTTGCTCACTAAACCTTGAAGGTTTATGGGTCACAACCTTCTTCGGAGTACACAATATATCGGCCAATCCGACGTGAAATAACTCTGTATTTCTATATATATCCCTGAATCTGGCAATTTCTGGCTTGCGAATGAGTGCCATATGGTTGCCTGTGTGAGGAGTTCTTTGGCCAGAGTGTGCCAGTTCTGGGGGTTGACAGAGCTGAAAAGGCTGGACAATGGTGTTGGGACTTGGAGAAACAGATAGACATGCGTCGGATCAAGGACGTGTTATGGCCCGATATACCTTGTCTACCCTAGACTACTAGACTGAATCTAGTCAGGCGCCTACGTCCTCGAAACTACATGCACGATCAAAAGCCTGAGCAGCGTGTAAATCCAACACTCATTCTAAATCGAGTTGAAATGTATGGATGTCGACAAATATACTACGTAACGATAAGGAGAGAAGCGACAGTCTGTGTACGCATGGGAGTTGTGTTGGACCACCCAAAACGACCCAAAAAAAAAAACAGATAGAAGCCAAACGAAATGTGATCTGCGCCGGTGTTAATCCCTCCATCCAAATGCCCATGTGCTGAATCCTGTCACAGACAGGACGTGGTTGGTGGTCTACTCTAGACGACAACGGCCTTCTTGATCTCGCTGTAGATGGCGCCGAGCTCCTGGTCCACGATCTTCTCGGCCTTGTTGACGAGACTGCTGATGCGGGTCTCCACGTCCTCCACGGTGGTACCAGCCTTATAGCCACCCTTGGCTAGGATCTCGGTGTAGTTGGACGAGCCACCACCGTTCCAGGCGAGAAGCTAGAATCATGTCAGCAATTATTCAGTGGTTCGTCGGTTATTCAGTATAATAACTTACGTTGGGAGTGTCAGAGGGGATGTCAGTCAGGGCACCGGAGGTGGCAATAGTAATCAGAGCCTCCTTGAGCTTCTTGGGAGTGATCTCGTCGACGGCGTAGGCTGAGTCGGAAGAGGGTTGGAGAGAGACGTAGTAGGCCAGCAAACCAGCAATGTGGGGAGAGGCCATAGAGGTTCCAGAAATGGTGTTGACGGCGTACTTGCTGCCGACCCAGGTGGAGAGGATGTTCAGGCCGGGGGCGAAAATATCAGTGCACTTTCCGTAGTTGGAGAAGTAGGCACGCTCATCAGCCAGAGTGGAGGCACCAACAGTGACGGCCTTCTCGGCGGCGGCGGGCGAGTACTTGCAAGCATCGGCGTTGTCGTTGCCAGCAGCGACAGCGAAGTGGATACCGGCATCGACGGCAGCGTTCACGGCGAGGTCAAGAGTACGAGAGGTTCCGCCGCCCAGACTCATGTTGGCAACACTGCCCTTGAAGCCCTTGACCTTGCCGTTCTTAGCATCCTTGGCCTTCTTGATGTGAGCCTCGGCAGCCCACTCGACACCCTTGACGACATCGGACATGGTACCGGAGCCGTTGGAGCGCAGCACCTTGACGGCGTAGACGTGGGCCTGCTTGGCAACACCGTACTTCTTACCGGCGATAGTACCAGAGCAGTGAGTGCCGTGGCCGTTACCGTCCTCGTCCTCGTCGTTCTCGGGGATGGTCTTGCCCCAGTTGGCACGGCCCTCGAAATCAACGTGCTCGGTGTTGGTACCGGTGTCAATCACGTAGGCATCAACGCCCTCGCCACCATCCTCAGCGTACAGGTACTTGTTGAAGGTACCGAAGGAGAGGCTGTCCCGGTGGGAGATACGCGCCAGACCCCAGGGAGCGTTCTTCTCAACGGTGGGCTTTTCCATGGTGTGAACCAAGGAGTCCTTCTCAATATACTCAACCTATTACAGAGGGTTGTTAGCAACCGCTTCATCATGGTCATGAGGAAGGGGGCAAGCTGAGCTACTTACATCCGGATGCCGGCGGACCTGCTCGATGACATCCTCGTGGAAGTGACCGGAATAACCCATCAGTGAACCAGCCACGTGGAAGGTGTGCTTTAATCCCAGGAAGGCATCGGTGTCGAAGCCGAAGAGCGATCGCTTCTTCAGCTCCATACGGCCGTTCTGGCTCGCGTGGATGTCCTGCACCCAGCTGTGGTGAACGGCCGCAGCCGAAGGGTCGACATGCTTCTTAAACACGACGATGTACGAATCGGAAACCTCCTGGGAGTTGGTGGAGGAGATGATGGGAGCTGCCCCATTGTGGATGGAGTCCACCACCACAGGTGAGGCAACTGTGAGCAGCGGAAGCAACGCTAGGCCGAACAAGCCCTTCATGACGGCGGATAGACTCGTACGATGCAAAGGATACGAAAGAAAGGACGGGAAGAATAATGGATAAGTTGGATAGAGAGAGTTGGATGGAGAGACGGATGGGGGAGGAGATGAGGAGAAGAGTGAGGAGGTAAGAGTCAGTGAGCGCTTATCAAGGGGAGACGAAAGGGCAGGCGGAGAAAGATGATGCAAGCGGAGCGATTACCGTACCGTTACGCCGTCGGATGACCAGTAGATTGCCGCCGAGCGCAGATCTCCAGCGTGCGAATGCCAGGGCGGTGGGGATCTTTACTCCGGGGGTGGGCGGTATTGTCAGGTACTGTAAAGAGGAGGCGCCCCGGAACTCTCGAGCGTGACTTCCAAGGTTCTCTTATCGGGGCGATCTTCACTATCTTCATCATTCCTTGTGACTGACCGGCTGGAGCTGTAGAAGGCTAGGTAGCTCCCATTCCGGTCTGGGTCGGGTACCTGTGTCTATGCAGGAGAGACACGGACATGGAAACTCGGGAACTCGGCGACGATCTCCAAGGCAACTTGTGCTCCGAAGTCGCGTGCTTCTGTCCGGATGACGCGAGTGGAACATAGCTCGGGCGCTGTAACCACGCACTAGGTCTCAGCAGGCCAGCGGGAGTAGGCAACATTCTCCACACTTTCTGAGCTGGACCAACCGTAGGCTTATCGTATCTCTTATCATCCGGAACGACGATCCTGTAACCCACAACTGAGGCACTCCGTACCTTGCCTTTGCCTAATGGGCCTCCGCTAAGCCCCAAAGCCCCCGAAGCCCAAGCCCCTTCGTCACCTGATATCATCTCCCCGCTGCGCGTTGATACGTTGATCCCATTTTTGCACCGCGAAAACAATATCGGCCCTATTCGTTACGCTAGTCGATCGGTTCAAGAGACCTTGTTTGTTCTCTCCGATGTGGTGTCTCAATCGGACCCGCTAAGCACAACACATATGCAGACCGCCTCAATCTGCTCGCCAATCGCGCATTCACGGTCTATGGTGGTTTACCCGCCATCGGATTGGTCGTGGATAAGATTTGGCCATGCCTCCAGCCCTCCCTCCCTCGCCTTCCGGATCGACCGAGCGACTGGTGGAAGAGCTTGCTCCCACCGTTGAGCAGCTCAAGGACCTTGGTGCAGGCAATGCCATCACCCTTCCCCAGGCACTCGGGGCCACCGAACCCCTCCTCCGTCTCCGACATACCTTTATCGATGATCCACACCCGCGGACCGCCAAGGATGCATTCCGGCACCTATCGGGCTTCCAGGCATTGCTCGACCTCGCAGGCCAACTAGCAGAGCTATACGACGTCGAGGCTTTATCCAAAGAAGAAAGGAAAAGTCTGCTCGGAGTTTACAAGGATGTCTTGGGTGTTTTGGCCGAGGGATTGAAGGACCATTTTGGCAACCGACGATACTTTGCCCGCAGGATTGCCGGGGGAGGAATTCCTGTTCTCGAAAGAACTCTTGACCTGCTGGCCGGGAAGATAGACAAGGCCGAGAGCGATGCTGGACAACTCTACGGGGCCGTTCTTGCTGCCGCCCTGTGTCAGGAAACCGTCACGGGTATATTTGTCACCCTGTGTGCGAAGCTTCAGAATAAGACGGAGTCTTTAACGGGACTTCAAGATGCGGCAGTCCAGTGCCTGGGATCTGCTGAGACCATCGAGGTTGCAGAGCTTCTGGGTCCAATGATTCGTGTGTGGTTGACACACTCTTCCTCGGGGCATGATTCTCTACGCCTCGCTCTTCCCGCATGTCTTTGTCAATTGGCTTCACAGTCCCGGAGGAACGTTGTAGCTCTTCATGGCACAGGAATGCTAACGTCCATCCTTCCGCTCTTGTTCGATGACGGCCGATCCGACATCGAGCAAGCCCTTTACCAGGATCTGGCACGCTATTTGAGCGTCCAAGGCATAAGTAGCTTGGAAGATGCCGTGGTCCTGTACCGCCGGGCACATGAAAGCACACATGTCTTAAAATTTCTTGTTTCTGCACTGAAATTCTCCAAAGAGCCCCCATCAATACAGTTCGACTTGTCTCTGCATGGCTTTTGTTCCGTTGAATTTGCGACCTTGAGCCGCCCATTCCCTCCAAATACCTCCGCTGGCTATACGCTGGTAACCTGGGTCCGCTTTGATGAATTCGATCCGAACACCCACACCACAATCTTCGGTGCCTTTGATGCTAGTCAGACGTGCTTCCTCCTTGCCTATCTGGAAAGGGATACGCGTCACTTTATCTTGCAGACCTCGATCCGTGGGCCACGTCCTAGTGTCCGGTTCAAGTCGGCCAAGTTCGAGTCAGGTCGCTGGTATCATATTTGCCTTGTCCACAAGAGACCCAAGCCTTCCTCGTCCTCCCGAGCATCTCTCTTCATAGACGGTGAATTTGTGGAGCAGTTGAAGATTGACTATCCTTCCACTCCCGCCAGTAATCATCCCAGCAGGCCACCTCGGATCCAAGCATTCTTTGGAACTCCTCAAGATCTAGCCATGCGTCTTGGGAAGGGGGTATCAACCTCTAGGTGGTCACTTGCAAACGGTATCCTTTACGAAGAGGCATTCAGCGACGATATGGTGTCCGTCTTCTACAATCTAGGACCGCGGTACTTTGGAAACTTTCAAGATTGCCTGGGCTCTTTCCAGACATACAAAGCCTCCGCCACGCTTAATCTCCGAAACGAACACCTCCACCCGGGCAAGGAAGAGTCCTCTGATATTATTACCGCCGTTCGACGCCGAGCAAGTACCCTCGTCCGCGAGAGCTCGATTTTGATCAATGTTTCTCCCGTTGCAGTGCTCGATGATGACGATAGAAACAGCGCTGATGAATTCCAACTCATCAAATGCCTGTCTCGACAGGCGGCGAAGAGCCTACACCAATTGACGAAAGCTGGTGGAAACGCTGTGGCCATCAACGGAGCTACTCCTGCTATCAACGATGGGTTAACGCAACCACAAGGAGTTGGAATTTTGACTGGTGATCCCGTTGTTGCTGTTCCAAAGTCTTTGGATGACGCCAGTTGGTGCTTAGGTGGCTGTGCTGCCGTGCAGTTGAGTTTGATCCAGGCAGCGAGTTCTGCGGAGAGTACTCGCCTGGCCGTGGAGGCGCTTTACGAAGCTGTTCAAGACAACTGGCGGAACAGCGAGGCCATGGAAAGAGAGAACGGTTACGGCATTCTTGCGTCCCTCCTACGCGAGAAACTTGGCTTTACCGTTGGCAATTTCACTGGAAATAGTCGAACGACGGCGCTTGGATGCAGTGCCGAAGAGCAAAATACGTTGACTCTAGACTTGCTGCGTCTCACCCTTGCATTTGTTGGTTACGACTTTGAGCGCCCAAATCACTCCATCATCACCAATCCTCTTGCCTACCGAATTCTTCTCGTGGACATGGATATTTGGCGGCTTGGAGATCTACCATTGCTCAAGCTTTATTATTCACAGTTCCGGACATTTGCCGCAGACAGCAATTACCGCCGATTCAATGCAAGGCGGCTTGGTCGCATGCGTAAGTCACCCAATGTCCCCTTTGTCTTAAGTGGCCTAGATAGGGACTCAGAACTAAAAGCTAACTGAGAAATAGGTGTCAACAAGAAGTTCCTAGAGACTTTAAAGGGTGGCGAACTGACTCCAGATACACTGGAGCCGTGTTTAGCATCCTTTGGGTCATTGATGGAAAGCAACCTGTCCCCCGACCTCCTCCGCTCCCTAGCTCTATCTATCACCTACGCACTTCACAAGCCGAAGCCACCTGCCAGTCTCCAGAAGAAAAAAAAGCCTTCGATTCGCGGCGGCGTCTTCCCGACCAGGCTCATCAAAGTCGTCAGACTCTGATAGGTACATATCCGCCGTTTCCCTTGGAAAAGAGATGATGCGCTTGTATTCTACCATACTGTGCAACCCTATCGACCCTGCGCCATTGAAGAAATTTGCCAAAGCGGTCACAAATAAGGTTAGTCATAAACCACCAGCGATTGTAGTTCTTATGCCTGACAGCAAACAAGTGGCTTTTATACCTTTCATGCGAAGACGAACCCGAAATTGTGGTTCATGCAGCCAAGATCTTGGCTCGGCTGCTGGTCGTTCATGGAAGTGGCTACAGCAAGAAGTTTTCTGAAAAGAATGGCGGATACACAGTCTTGGGACAACACCTGAAACGGTGGTGGAATATTCCTGCCCTGTGGCCAATCTGCTTTTCCATTTTGTTTGGCCGAGATATCGCTCTTTTGGACCTTGACCGTCCTTTTGAAGTCTCAGAACTCCGCAATCTTTTCTTGGGCGACGGTCAATTGCAAATTGCCCACCCTGAAATACTGCCAGTGATAATGGGAATGCTCAGAAGTGGATTGAAGGGCACGGTCCTTGCCAGTGAGCCCGCAACAGGCCGAAATCCCTCAGAGACAGATGGCTCCAGCACATCGCTTCCCAACATGTCTTCTTGCAAACTGCCCGGTAAGTTCCTACCGAAGCTATGGATTTTCGAATTTATATACTCATGGTTTTATGATAGATGTTGCCTTACGCCATCGTACAAAGCACGGGCTTTCCCTTTTAACCTCTGTGGTTCAGTTTTTGGCAGAGGCACGCTCGAAGTCACAAATATTCCGTGATTTCACAGTTCAGTCAAACTATGTCCAAGAGCTTCTGGCCATTCTTTATCCTGCTGTTGTTGGTTCAGACTCCGTAAACCCCAACACTGAACTGAACTCCCGCTACAGTGGGCTCAGCTTTGATGAAAGCAACTTGGTTCTACGGCCACGTTCGAGCACAGCCAACATACAAGCAAACCTGCAAACTTCCACCGTTGAGTGCTCATCCAGCCCTACTGACAGCCCTGCCGATACTCTGCGTCGCGGGTCCTCATTCATCCTAGTCTCTTCCGACAAAGCCAAACATCAGCCCTCTCTCGCGCGCATACGCCGCGTCGTGAACCCTCAATTCTCTGCAGATGGAGCTGTAACCGAACATCCGCTTGTCAAGGCTATCTTTGGGTTGGTTCTCGCTGTCTTCGAAGATCAACTTCTGGAGCGGAAAGAATTTTCCGGGCTGGGGCTGTATCACAAGACGCCCCCCGGGTTCTTAGAGCACCAAGCGTACTTTAACTCATGGATATTCAACCGCTTGTTGGAGACGTTGAAGGGATTGCCCTCTTCCAAATCTCGACTCCTCCAAGAACCTCGGACTCTGACCAACCTTGGCCGCTTTGCTACTCACCTGGCCGAGGCAGTCTATGAGGGCTGGTTCATAGACGGAGCAGCAGCCACACTGGAAGGCGTTGGGGCTATCCTTGAGTATCTCCAACGCCCGGACATCTCGCCCCTGAAAAGCATTCGGCTGTGCAGCCAGGCGGTTGCGACTCTGCAGTCGACTCTGTATAGAGTTGCCTTGTTCCAGCTGTCTGATGCAGAAGGTGGAGAAGCCCTATCCATACTGAAACGTTTGAACTACTGGCAGGTGGTCCTCCTCTCAGCATCCGAAACGCAATCAAAGTATCTACATCTTTTCTGTTACCTTCTTTACACCAAGTTGGTCAGCAACGAACAGGGCGTCCGCCTGGCGGCCGCAAGTCTTTGGCGGGTAATTCTAGTGCAAAGGCCAGATGAGATGACAGTTCTTCTCAGCCAAGGACCCGTCTCGCTCCAGCGTCGACTCGCGGACGGCTTCGATTCTCTCGTGGGATTGGAAGATGAGTCATTTTTGAACTGGATTGATGACCAGCGAGATGACCTTGATGCTCTGTTCTTCGGCATCTTGTCTCGATCCTGGGATATATTTGTTCTGGAGGAGAACACGAAGAGCGAGGATACTGCCAAGAGCCGCATCTCGAAACGCAAAGACAGGCTCAAGCAATGGGTTCAACTGGAGAAATTCGACGAAGACGTTGTTCGGAAACACGATGCGACTTTGCCTCATTGGATTTCGAACATTTCTGCGTCTGAATTCTTGAAGTCACAGAGATTCCAGCAAGACCTACAAGATAACTCTGCCTTCATGTGGTCGGCATTTTCGAACCTGTTGCTGGATCTGCGACGGCCGGGTGGTCTCCTTGCCGATGACAAAGACCGAAAATGGAGGCTTGACCAGACTGAGGGTCGCAGTCGTATGCGGTTGCGAGTGGTACCTGATGAATCAGGTGAAAGGCAAGAGTATCGCCCTAAGCGGAAAGCCTCTGAGCCTCCTGTGGTGAAGATTGACACTCGTGCACGCGCTTTGTCTGAAGGAGAGGCGCCGTCAACACCGAAGACTGCCTTGACGGCCGAGCCTGAGCCCCTGGAACCGTCTGGGCCTCGAGATGACGAAGATGGCGATGACGCCGCCGAAAACCGTAGCATGCTGGAAGAAAATTTCGAGATGATCGATGATCCCAAGTTCGAGCTCGAGGACTACGAAGACAAGAACCGAAAGGTGATGAGATCTCTTCAACGAGGTGACCAGGTTCAAAATGTGTGTAACATGTCTCGAATCATCGGTCTTGAGGCCGTGGAGGGTCTTCTGATCATCGGAAAAAACTGCATTTACATCCTGGACAGCTTCTTCCAGAGAGCGGATGGCGAGATTGTCAACGTCTGGCAAGCCCCATCTGAGGAACGAGATCCCTACGTGCGGATGATTGCGGGCCGGGAGTCCAACGATCGTCGCTCACAGGAGCACGAGACAAGAAGCTGGAAGTGGTCTGACTTGGTTAGCGTCTCCAAGCGACGTTTCCTCTTCCGCGACGTCGCTTTGGAAATTTTCTTCACCGATGGCACGAGTTATCTGTTAACCTTCTTCTCTCCGCGAGTACGAGACGACCTGAGTAACCAGCTTGGTGCCAAAGCGCCGCAAGTCACAGGAAGTGCAGGACACTCGCGGCCGGAGGATATCTGGCGCTACGAAACCCTACGCAGCCAGGAAGATGCACCTCAATCTCTCGGCTCGAAATTTGCTAGCGTCTTTGGACACCAGGCATCAAACCCAGCGACGCGGAAATGGATCCGGGGCGAGATTTCGAACTTTCATTATCTCATGTTGATCAACACGCTCGCTGGACGAACTTTCAACGATTTGACCCAGTACCCAGTCTTTCCATGGGTTCTGGCAGATTACACGAGCGAAGAGCTCGATCTAACCAACCCGAAAACATTCCGCGATCTGTCGAAGCCTATGGGTTGTCAGACCCCAGATCGTGAGGCTGGGTTCCGAGAGCGATACAATGCCTTTGCTGAGATGGGTGATGACAATGCGCCGCCCTTCCACTACGGAACCCATTACTCCTCGGCAATGATTGTCAGCTCTTATCTCATTCGCCTACAGCCGTTCGTCAAGTCCTACCTTCTCCTTCAGGGCGGCACCTTCGACCATGCAGACCGACTTTTCTACTCTATCCGCAAAGCATGGGAGTCCGCTTCGCGAAGCAACATGTCTGATGTCCGAGAATTGATACCTGAATTTTTCTACCTTCCCGAGTTCCTGGTGAACTCCAACAAATACGACTTTGGTCTTCTCCAGAACATGGCAACGGCCATCGACTCAGTTGAACTGCCGCCTTGGGCTAAGGGCGATCCAAAGATATTCATTGAGAAACACCGCGAGGCGCTCGAGAGCCCCTACGTCTCTGAAAACCTTCATCACTGGATCGATCTTGTTTTCGGCAGCAAGCAAAAGGGCGAGGCTGCCGTTGAAGCCGTCAATGTATTCCATCATCTGTCTTACAAGGGTGCCAAGGACCTGGATGCTATTGATGACCCGGTGGACAAGTTGGCCACCATTGGTATCATCCACAACTTCGGACAGACACCTCATCAGATATTCCAGCGAACTCACGCTCAACGCGAAGACCAGCGGTACCGCACACCCCGGCTGGATACACTCGCAGAATCTCTGACGCAGATGCCACTCTCACTTCTTGACATTGAGGAACGAGTATCCACTCTCTCGATGAAGCAAGACCGGTTGCTTTGCACGGCTGATTTGAGGCTCAACGTCCCACCAGCCTTCGATCACTACATGGAATGGGGCTTCTTTGATGGAAGTGTGCGCTTCTATGCCACGGATAGTCGCAAGCTCCTTGGTCACTTCGAACACCTCCATATCGGTCAACTCTCACACGCCAGCTTTGCCGATTCACGTACACTTATTACCTGTGGAACGGACTGTACGATTTCCTTGTGGACAGTCACGGCAGGCTCCAGGTCCGTTGACTTGCAGCCCATTGGGTCCCTGTTTGGTCATCGTTCTCCGGTAACCACACTCGCGGTTTCGCGATCCTTTAGCGCCTTGCTTTCTGCATCCATTGATGGCCAGATCATGCTATGGGACTTGAATCGGCGATGCTTCGTGAGATCGCTTCCTGCCGATGGGACTGTCGACTGTGCCCGAATCAACGACGTAACTGGAAACATCATTATCTGTCGAGGTAAATGCATCACCATGTATACGCTAAACGGAGAGATACTCGTGGACCAACCGGTGTGCGATTCAGCCGACGACCACGTTCTATCCTGTGTATTCTACGAAGGCGTACAAAACGAGTGGCTGGAGCGCGAGCTGGTACTCACGGGCCATAGTCGCGGCGTCGTGAACATCTGGAGCAAGGCCATTCGCGGCGGACGATTCGAGCTGGAACTCATCCGACAACTCCATCATACGGACAGCAGTCGCGACACCGGAGCCAACATCTCCTCCGGCATAAGTTGCATTCTGGCCCTCCCCCATGTTGTGTATACCGGGGATGAGGCAGGCCGAGTGGTTAGTATTTTCTGAATTGTCCATTCCCTGTTTCGAAGACAAACGCTAACTCTTGTAGTATGAGTGGAACTGTATCCAACGGCGCTGATCTGATCCCGCCATTCAATTCCCGCGCGGGCCGGCTACTGAAGAAAGCATGCAACCTTGGACTTCGATGTCCCGTTTGCAGAAGAGGCTTGTCACAAAAATACAAAAGCATAGAGAGAAGGGCGTTTTTACTTCACGGGGGTCATTTGATTTGGTTCTGTCTTCTTCGCATTTCCCCGGCTTCATTCTTTGGACCTTGGCATAAAATAGCGCAATGAAGGCATCAAGTACGAGCACGGTTCCTGCGGTAAAGTCGGAGTAGATCGCGATTTTAACCGGGCCCCGGTGAGCAGAACGCAGCCCGGTACAGCAGTGGGCCGTTGGCCGGTCGACCATACTCCGGTTGGCATGTTCGGAGCACACTGCGCCGCGGTTGGGATTCGTCCGGTTTCGAATGAAGTCATATGGACAATATGGAAGATTGTTCTATATAGTTCGACAGCACTGTAAAAACAGCTGAAGGAAAGGGTCGTCCTCGGTCCATTCGGGGAAGTGGGTGGAATTGGCGTTCCTGACACGTCGAAAACAGGTGAGTTGGAGGGGTCGTAAGCCGGCGGTGATTTCATTGTGCAGCGTCATTTCGCCCCACTCGGCATCCCACCTTGAGATACTTCCGTTAACTATGGTAGCGCTATACTGAACGGTTGTACTCTTAACTCAGCTTCCGGTCCATGGCCCCCCGCCTCTAAATACCTTCGTTCCGCCACCTTTTCTCCCTCCTTCATCCCTCTTTCTTGACCATATCTTCTTCCATCTTTCTTCCTCTAAAATCTCCATTCACATCATGACTTCCGCTCTTGAGCAGCTTAAGGCCACTGGCACCGTCGTGGTCTGCGACTCTGGTAAGTTCCACCGATCACGGAGATCCATGCAATGAGCACTCGACTAACGCGCGCGGTATAGGTGACTTTGCCAGTATGTATTCTCGAGCCTGGTGTCATGAGTGGCGATAGGTTGAACATTTGCTAACGTGCCACAGCCATCGGCAAGTACAAGCCCCAGGATGCCACCACCAACCCCTCCCTGATCCTGGCTGCTTCCAAGAAGTCCGAATATGCCCCTCTCATCGACGCCGCCGTTGCCTACGGCAAGAAGAAGGGTGGCTCCATCGACGCTCAGGTTGAAGCCACTCTGGACCGCCTTCTGGTCGAGTTCGGCAAGAAGATCCTGGAGATCATTCCCGGCAAGGTCTCGACTGAGGTCGACGCCAAGCTGTCCTTCGACACCCAGGCCTCTGTCAACAAGGCCCTTGAGATTATCAAGGTATGTGGCAATCGCCTCGTAACGGTGTTTGGCGTTTCCTAGTGCTAACTTCGTTTTTCACAGCTCTACGAAGAGGTCGGCATCAAGAAGGAACGCATCCTGATCAAGATCGCCTCCACCTACGAGGGTATTAAGGCTGCCCACATCCTCCAGTCTCAGCACGGCATCAACTGCAACCTGACCCTGATGTTCTCTCTGGTTCAGGCTATTGCTGCCGCTGAGGCCGGTGCTTTCCTGATCTCTCCCTTCGTCGGCCGTATCCTTGACTGGTACAAGGCCGCTCACAAGCGCGACTACACTCCTGAGGAGGACCCCGGTGTCAAGTCCGTCCAGGCAATCTTCAACTACTACAAGAAGCACAACTACAAGACCATCGTCATGGGTGCTTCCTTCCGTAACGTTGGCGAGATCACCGAGCTTGCCGGCTGCGACTACCTGACCATCTCCCCCAACCTGCTGGAGGACCTGTACAACTCCACCGATGCCGTCCCCAAGAAGCTTGATTCCGCCGATGCTCACAACCTGAACATCCCCAAGCGCGAGTACCTCCACCACGAGGCTGAGTTCCGCTTCGCCTTCAACGAGGAGGCCATGGCCGTCGAGAAGCTCCGTGAGGGTATCTCCAAGTTCGCTGCCGATGCCATTACCCTCAAGGACCTCCTGAAGGCTAAGATCCAGGCTTAAGTGGTCGGCCCTCGGGTTTAATATTTTCTTCATGTTCCTTTTTTTCTCTTTTGTTTTACAGACTTTATTTGTAAATTGGCGATCCTCCAAAATGTCTGTGGATTGGTAGATACGAATTGATGAATCTTTCCATGATTTGAAACCTTAGGCTATGTGTAAAATTCCGGTGTCGGACATGGGAAAGGCCGAGGGTTCCGAGACCCTGCGCTGAGGGAATCTGGGCTGGTCGGCTTATTCACCGTGGACTAAGAACACCAAAGAATGAACCCCGCAGGGCTCCGTTGGGGACACGGTGTGACCGGGTGCGACTGCCGAGGATGCACTCGAAGTAAAATGGCATACCTATAGAGAAGCAGAGGCATTGAAAAGGACGAAGGACCAGGATGCAAGAGACGAACAGAATTAACCAATCCATGAATTGGATACCTTAGATGCAGTTCGAGTTTGGTGCAAAGGTTGAAGCGGCAATTATGTCATTTCCCCTCGTTCCGAAAGCTACCCGCTTAGGAAGGTGGGGGGTTGTTTTTTTCGCGGTAATCTTGTATCTGTACCACTGATCACACACAAAAATGTATGGCCATTGAAGTACTAATACCGGATCGAGGTGGCCTCGGTAATGATGCAGTCACGTCAACATCATCCGCTTATTATCTTTCCATCACCCGCCTCTTCCTTTCTTTTCTTCTTCCTCAGATACTCAACCTACTTCGATTTTTTTAAAAAAGAATCAAACCTACAACCGTCATAATGGTCAAGGCTGGTGAGTGCACATTATTGGACGACAATATCACGAGCTCCCCGCCCGTGGCAAGGACCTTGGGGTGAGCACATTTGAGCACCTTGGGATCCTCTGCCTCGGGCCTATCGGCTGTCTTCCTCTTCCCCCCCAGCTCTCCACTGGCGTTCTCGAGCTACGATCTCCAGGGCACTCAGGCACTCAGCATTGTCTGGAAGAGCTCATTTGCTATTGATGCCCTGATGGCGCTGCTCGGAGCTCCCCTTGACTCAGATCTTCTCGGGAAGCTAGAGCGGAGACGGGAGGGGCGACGGGTGACCCTCCCACCCGTCTTCTGGAAGCATAGAAGAAACAAGCAATTACGAACTATGAACCATGAACCATGAACTAACAATGAACCAGTTGCTGTCCTCCGCGGAGACGCGAAGATCGCTGGTACCGTCACCTTCGAGCAGGCTGCCGAGAACAGCCCCACCACCATCTCCTGGAACATCACCGGCCACGACGCCAACGCCGAGCGTGCCTTCCACGTCCACCAGTTCGGTGACAACACCAACGGTTGCACCTCTGCCGGCCCCCACTGTATGTCCTACACAGTGTGTAACTATTTCCCGAGATATATACTAATCTTCCACAGTCAACCCCTTCGGCAAGACCCACGGTGCTCCCACTGACTCCGAGCGCCACGTCGGTGACCTGGGCAACTTCAAGACCGATGCCGAGGGCAACGCTACCGGCTCCATGCAGGACAAGCTCGTCAAGCTGATCGGTGCCGAGAGCGTTCTGGGCCGTACTCTGGTCGTTCACGCCGGTACTGATGACCTCGGCAAGGGTGGTAGCGAGGAGTCCAAGAAGACCGGAAACGCTGGTGCCCGTCCCGCCTGCGGTAAGTTGATCCATTTTATAGCTCTACTGTTGTTGAAGTACTGACGTTGCTTAGGTGTCATTGGTATTTCTGCTTAAATGTCCAATTTACGCCTGTAGTTGGGTCTTGTTATCCCCATCTTTCAAGATGAAAAGTTCAGGGTAGTCCCTGACTAGGATGAATGAATGTCAAATTGCTCTCACTTGCTCTCACCCCATATCCCTGTAAAGCTACAACGTAAACACTCGACGCCGTGCTCGTGATGGCGTGGCCCGTACGGATAGCTAGCGCCCAGACCGCTTTCCCCACAAACACCGGCCACGTTTCGACTCCGAACCCCTTCTTATCGCCGTCCTTCTTTCCTCTTTCTTTTTTCCATCGTTTTTTCTTCTTCTGTGCTACCAGTGGTGGCCAGTGCCTGTTTATCCATCTAGCATGCCTTTCGAAGCCCGCGTCAAGTCCGTCCTGTCAGGCGACACGGTCGTTCTGTCGCATGTCACCAACCCCTCACAAGAACGCATCCTGAGTCTGGCCTATGTGTCCGCACCAAGATTAAGGAGAGAGGGCGACGAGGTGAGTGATTTTTCCTTGCCAATTGGCTTGTTCGGCAGACCTTTCACGGCTTTTCTGTGAACTTTGATGCTCTGCCGAGCTGTTGAGCTATTCGGATGAAAAGTGAACTAATTCAGACGAATTGTTACAGGCCTACGGCTTCCACTCGCGTGAATTCCTTCGTGAGCTCCTTGTCGGCAAGGTTATCCAGTTCCAGGTTGTCTACACCATCCCCACCGGCGCCAAGCGCGAGTACGGTATCATCAAGCTGCCCGGATTCGACGCTCAGCTGCCCGACATCAGTGTTCAGGAGGGATGGACCCGTGTTCGTGAAGAGGCTGGCAAGCGATCGGATGATTCCGAGGAGACTTTGGCTTTGTTGGAGCGGTTGCGGGCTCTCGAGTCGCTCGCTCAGAGTGAGGGCAAGGGCGTCTGGTCCAGCAAGGACAATGGTCAAATTGAGACCACTTATGAATTGTCCAATGGACAGAATTTGGTGGACGAGTACCGCGGCAAGCAGTTGGAGGGTATTGTTGAGAAGGTCCTGAACGGCGACCGAGTTATTCTGCGCCTTCTGCTTTCGCCCCAAGAGCATGTTCAGACTCTGGCTGCCTTGGCTGGTGTGAGAGCGCCCTCCACGAAGCGGACCACTGCCGAGGGCAAGGAGCAGGCTGGTGAGCCTTTTGGCGAGGAGGCCCTGCAGTTTGTTGAGTCTCGTCTGCAGCAGCGCAAGGTCAAGGTCTCCCTGGTCGGTGTCACTCCGCAGGGCCAGCTGGTTGCTACTCTGCTGCACCCTATGGGCAACATTTCTCGATTCCTCCTTGAGGCTGGTCTGGCCCGCTGCCAGGATCACCACTCCACCATGCTTGGTGGTGACATGGCCTCGCTCCGTCAGGCAGAGCTCGGTGCTAAGGCTGCCCGCAAGGGTGTCTTCACCGGACACGTGGCTCCCAAGGCCAGCGGTGCCGCCGCCCTCGACTGCACTGTCACCCGTGTGTTGAATGCCGATACCATTTTCATCCGCAACAAGGCTGGGCAGGAGAAGAAGATTAGCCTTACCAGCATCCGTCAACCCAAGCCGTCTGACCCTAAGCAATCTCCGTTCGCTGCGGATGCCAAGGAGTACCTGCGCAAGCGTGTCATTGGCAAGGCTGTCAAGATCACTGTGGACGGCAAGAAGCCTGCTAATGAGGGCTTCGAGGAGCGTGAGGTTGCTACTGTGATGCAGGGCAACGTCAATGTCGGTCTGGCTTTGGTCGAAGCCGGCTATGCGTCGGTGATCCGCCACCGGATGGACGATAATGACCGTGCTCCCTACTACGATGAACTGTTGGCTGCCGAGGCTGAGGCGCAAAAGGAGACCAAGGGAATGTGGTCACCCAAGGCCCCCAAGAGCAAGCAGATTGTGGACTACTCCGAGAGTGTTCAAAAGGCCAAGCTTGAAGTTGGCATCCTGCAACGGTCAAAGCGCATTCCCGCCGTGGTCGACTTTGTCAAGTCTGGCTCTCGTTTCACCGTCATTGTGCCCCGTGAGAACGCCAAGTTGACCCTTGTACTTTCGGGCATCCGTGCCCCTCGATCTGCCCGCGGGCCGGGCGAGGTTGGTGAGCCATTTGGCCAGGAGGCCCACGATTTGGCCAACCGCCGCTGCATGCAGCGTGACGTTGAGATCGATGTTGAGACTATCGACAAGGTCGGTGGCTTCATTGGAACTCTGTACATCAACAAGGAGAACTTCACCAAGGTCCTATTGGAGGAGGGCTTCGCTACCGTGCACGCATACTCGGCTGAGCAGTCTGGCCACGCCAACGAGTACTTCGCGGCTGAGGAGCGGGCCAAGGAGGCCCGTAAGGGTCTCTGGCACGACTGGGACCCCAGCAAGGAGGCCGCCGAAGCTGAGGAGTCTGAGGCTGCCAACGCCACCGGCAATGAGAGTGATGCTGCGGGCCAGCGCCGCAAGGATTACCGTGACGTGACCGTCACCCACGTCGACCCGGCCACTGGAAAGCTGAAGCTCCAGCAGATCGGCACCGGAACCAGCGCCCTGACAGAGCTGATGAACGCCTTCCGATCCTTCCACCTGAACAAGGCCAACGACACCCCTCTGCCCGGTCCTCCCAAGGCAGGCGAGTGGGTAGCTGCCCAGTTTAGCGAGGATGGCGACTGGTACCGCGCCAAGGTTCGCCGCAACGACCGCGAGAAGGAGCAGGCTGAGGTGGTGTACATCGACTTTGGCAACTCCGAGACTCTGCCATGGAGCAGCCTGCGGCCTCTCACCCAGTCCCAGTTCTCTAGCCAGGCTCTACGCCCGCAGGCAGTCGACGCCGCCCTCTCCTTCCTCCAATTCCCCGCTTCTCCCGACTACCTTGAAGATGCTATCGCTTTCGTGAGTGACCAGACCTTCGACCGCCAGCTGGTGGCGAACGTCGACTACGTTGACCCCGAGGGCACTCTCTACGTCACGCTCCTGGATCCCGCCAACTCCAAGAGCCTTGACCAGAGTATCAACGCCGACATTGTCCACGAGGGCATGGCGATGGTTCCCCGCAAGCTGAAGGCGTGGGAGCATGCTTGCGCCGATACTCTGAGCAACCTGCGCGAGCTCGAGGACGAGGCCAAGTCCGAGCGCCGCGGTATGTGGGAGTACGGTGACCTGACCGAGGACTAAATCTGAAGCTGGAAACTTATCTGTAACTATTTTGAAAAGTATGGGATGGGGTGGCAACATTCTGTACAAAATTTGGGATCGACCTGAGCCGAAAATACCATGTGCCATGGCACTAAGCACAATGCCATTTTAATTTGCTCTTTACCTATATTGTTCCCCCGTCGATCTCAGGGATCCACGTAGTAAATGGGGTTGCCCCTGCAGTTCATGGGCGATCGCGGATAGTCCTCACCAATTAACTTTAGTTCGTATCTGATCCAGGCAGGGGGGGGAAGTAGATCTGATCTAATTATGTACTTGTCAGTGCATGCAGAGCTATAGTTAAAGAATTAACAACTAAGTCTACCACAATGGTACAGGGGGTCTGAACCGTTTGCCTCGGACTCCGAATTCTGGTTCGGGCGCAGGCTCTCAGGGTCTCCGGGACCAGATTTCAGCTGACCGCCTCTTTTCCCCGACGTCGCCGCCACCACCAACCTTCTTGGGGCCGATTTCATACAAACCACAAAAAGACACAGAACAATGCTCTGGCGTACAAAGTCCCATCACAGCCAGGCGTCCGAGCAGGACGCCTCGATCGCGCGCACCGCGTCTGCGTCCAAGAACGACCCGTCCGCTTCCGCTGACCAAGCCTCCGGCACGGCATGGCTCGCTGGACATTTGCACCACCTGACGCCGGAGCAGCAGGAGAAGCTGGACGAATTCAAGGCCGTCTGTGCTGAGCGCGGGTACTATACTCCGGCTGTGGAACAGGATGGGGAGACCAAGCCGCCCAGCCATGGCGATGCGACCATGCTGTATGTTGCACGGCCCTGCGATTCATACCCAGGTCTGGGGACTAAAGGGCTAACCTTTATGTAGACGCTTTCTGAGAGCTCGCAGATTTGATGTCGAAGGTGCTTGGGCCCAGTTCAAGGATACAGAGGACTGGCGCAAGGAGAACGCTATCGAGGCGTTGTATGAGAATATCAGCGTGGACTCGTACGAGGCTGCTCGTCGGATGGTGGGTGCTTCATCGTTGTTGAGATGGCAGCGAACCGTAGACTGACTTGTCGTGTTTATACAGTATCCCCAGTGGACCGGCCGCCGTGACCGCCGCGGTATCCCGGTCTACGTCTTCGAGATTCGCCACCTCGACTCCAAGGGAATGGCCGCTTACAACAGTACTCTGGCCGCCGGCACTCCCGAAACTCACAAGTCATCTACCGTCCCAGCTCGTCTGCTGAACCTGTTCGCCCTTTATGAAAACCTGCTGAACTTCGTTATGCCGCTGTGCTCGTCGCTGTCGCGGCCTAACCCGGAGACGCCCATCGTGACCTCCACCAATATCGTTGATGTGAGCGGCGTTGGCCTGAAGCAGTTCTGGAACCTGAAGGGCCATATGCAGGATGCTAGTGTGTTGGCGACGGCTCACTACCCCGAGACGTTGGATCGCATTTTCGTACGTCGTCCCGATATGTTTATCTCTAGCACGTTACTAACTGTCACGTCAGATCATTGGTGCTCCGGGATTCTTCCCTACCGTGTGGGGCTGGATCAAGCGCTGGTTCGACCCAGGCACCACCTCGAAGATTTTCATCCTCTCCGCGGCCGAGGTCAAGCCTACCCTCACCTCCTTCATGGATCCCAGCAGTATCCCCAAGCAATACGGCGGCGAACTCGACTGGCAGTGGGGCGATTTGCCCAACCTGGACGAGGCCGCTCAAGAAAAGCTCCAAGGCATCGAACAGCCCCCGGCTGAGGGCAAGACCAAGAAGGAAATGATAAAGGGCCCTCTGCTGTTCAAGGGTGACACGATCGAAGTGCTGGGCACCGAAAACGGCACGGAGCGGCGGAAGACTATCCCGGTACCTAATACTGAGCTGTCCGGCACTGATGAGTCAAACGAGACGATCGACGTCGCGTCGGATCCCGCCCCCACAGAGAACGAGAAGATGGGCATTGATGCGGTGAACGTCAACCAGATATCAGGCGACGAGGCCCAGACCACGACCGCTGCGGCATAGACGCGCATAGAATACCGCAACGGGCGTGGCGTGGGCGAGTGCGGGTCGCTCAACCGAGGCACCCGATCGTATCTGATAAGAGCGAATGCGTCTGCCTGGGTGAGTGTCGAGGTTCATGATTGGGATGTTTTTCTTTTTCGGCATTGCATGTGCATTTGCATAGACGAGGGTTTTGGCCCGACGGTTTTGTGTCTTGTGTTTGGTTTACACTTCTTTCGATTCGGCTTTCTGAGGCCATTTGATGACTCGTTCTTCTCTTCATTTATTCATTTTTTCATATCTTTCTATCCAGCGATGAGATATGATCTCGGGTTTGTGCTCATCCTCGGTGGATTTGGGAATCTTGGTTAATATGTATTCCCACCGGTTGGTAAGAGGATTTGGTAATAGACCATGAAAATACGCCTTTCTTTTTACACTGTTGCCTTCCACGGTTGTTCGGTAGTTGACGACGATCTCTCTAATGACTTTCACTCTCGGTGACTCATTCGTATGCACCTGCGGATTTCATGATTACTCGATCATGTTTACTTCTTCACATGAGCCCGGGTCAGGATTGTATGTCCGACGCTACGGAGATGGCGTACCAAACATTGGACCGATCCACCTCACCCACGTAGCCCACTTGGGCACCGGATTCACGTTTCATCATTGAACATGGCATGCTTTATGTATCTCGATGTATCTTTACCGATGGCAAGTCATGTAGTTCTACGGATTCCGTATACTCGGGACGCGGTCCAATCAGAACCGTGGAATGGCCAATGGCTGCAGTCACCTGACCGAGTCAGGGGCGAACCCTTACATGCAGGTCGGGCATTTGTACGACGTATAACCTCCGTATACTTCTACTTCTACTTCTATCGAGTCGCGAGTCGCGAGTCTCGTCGATTCGAGCAGGATTCCGGGGTAATCATGCGCGGTTAAATCATGGTGCCATCATGTCGTGTGTACTAGGCCCGAGTGTGCCCGACTAGAACAGATCGAGAGAACGGGGAACCACTCGGAGGCCATTCAGGGACATGTCAGGCAACCCCGTTAAGCCCAAGCGGG
Organism: Penicillium cinerascens; assembly: GCF_028974065.1. Lineage (NCBI taxonomy): Eukaryota > Fungi > Ascomycota > Eurotiomycetes > Eurotiales > Aspergillaceae > Penicillium > Penicillium cinerascens. The sequence continues at coordinate 3,946,197 of NW_026695298.1, read as the reverse complement.
CGCTACATATCGGGAAGCGTTTGCGAAGATGATGGGGAACTCCGCGTCAGATGCGATCGACGTCATGTTCAAACGGCCAAAAAGAGGCAAAAGCCTCCGAGGTTCCCAATTTTGCGGAGGCTGTGGGTTCACATGCGCCGAGACGCTGCCGAACTGGAGCCAGTGATCGACAAGCGCCAAATGGATTTAAATCCACCCGGACCCCAGACTTTGATCCGCGAGAATTGGATCCTCTGTCAATATGGAACGCAACCCTAAGAACTCGATGAAGTCCACCTGGCGGCGTCAAGCCCGCTCGGAGTGGACGCTTTTCCACTGGTTCTATGAACTACTCGGCATCCACCCCGAAAACCTCGACCAGCCCGTTCCCACCCACTTGAAGGAAGACGCGGTCCCCTACGTGCCTGACTGGTCGATGCATCGCTGGGTCCTCACCCACGCGGTGATCCCCCTGCTCGTGCACCATGCCTACGTCCAATACACCGGCCACAACCTTGGCCGATTGGGCGCATTCATTCTCTACAGCATGGCCTTCAAAGCAATCGCCATCCACGAACTCCACGTGCTCCGACGCTTGGGCCACGTCCACGGCTTCCTCGACGGAGACAAGCACGAGCGTGACGGCGTCCCAGACGTCGGCGTCGGCAAAGTCTTCCGCTCTTTGATTTCAACCTCAACCTTCCGACCAATGTTCACCGTGTTCCTCGCCTACCGCGTCGCCGAAACGCCCGCCTCAATGAGCTTCGCCTGGCTACCGCTGGAAATCGGCCTGTACGGCATCATCCTCGACTTCTGGTTCTACTGGTACCACCGCCTGATGCACGACGTGGACGGCCTCTGGAAATACCACCGCACTCACCACCTCACCAAGCACCCGAACCCGCTCCTGACGCTGTACGCCGACCTGGAGCAGGAGTTCTTCGACATCGCCGGCGTCCCGCTGATGACCTGGTTCACGATGCGCTTCATGGGCATGCCGATGGGCTTCTACGAGTGGTGGATCTGCCACCAGTACGTCGTCTTCGCCGAGTTGGCCGGCCACAGCGGCCTGCGCGTTCACGCAACCCCGCCTTCAACACTGAGCTGGGCGCTGCGGATGTTCAACGCGGAGCTCGTGATCGAGGACCACGATTTGCACCACCGCAAGGGCTGGAAGAAGAGCCACAACTACGGCAAGCAGACTCGTCTCTGGGACCGCATTTTCGGCACTTGCTGTGATCGCATCGAGTCGGTCGAGAATAACGTTGACTATGCCAATCCATCAACCATGCCTCTTTACTGAGGTGGGATGATGTTGCTTGTGAGGATATGTATATATGATTTTTGGGAGATAAACGGAGCGTTTGATTTGCTTTCACTCTTTTCAAGAATGTAAGTATATGACTTTTTGATACCATGCTATATTTATGCGAATACCAACGATTGAACGAGTCAAATTTGCATCTGCTCTTTTGTAGTGCCTGTACTCACTTGTGCAGGCAGCAACCCTTGTAGTGATTGATTGCATCCGATTTGACGCTCGGGCGAGGTGATGATCGTGCAGTGATGTCAAGGTCTGAACCTTGCTCAGGCGAACTAAAATGTCCAAACCCTGTTACCCGCTTGGGCTTTGGAAGAGGCAAAGTAAACTAGATTCACAAACTGAAAGCAAGGTGTTACCATCAAGTTGCAGGGCTTGGACGGAATAGAACATTGGAAGGGGTGGGTTTAATTCCAGTATACGACTTTGTGGCTGCTATTTATCTTTTCTCTCTCTCATCTTTTGTAAACATTTGCATTAAATATATCGATGATTCAATATTCGAACTATTGGAACCTCAAAAACCACCATCAATCTTCTAATGAGAAGGCCCAGGAACCCCAGTCTGCTGCTGCTCCACGAGATTCTCCAACTGAGCAACCGAATCCTGAACTTCCTTCTCACTAGGCACATTGACGATCAGAAGATACAACACATCCTGGTGCAGGACCTTTTTGATAATACCCTGGCGCTTCGTTTTGTTCCGTCTGTCTCTCCTTGGGCCCCGGGGATGTTGGCCCCGAGCGACGCGCCTGATATCTCTGTACTCGCGCCTCATAGACCGCCTCCCCTGCCTTCTAGCCCGATTGGCTTCACGTCTAGGGACCGGATTGATCGCTCCGCCGGTAATGAGTGAGATCAGAGAGCCGCTGTTGACGGCGTGGTTGGGATCGTTGTATCGTGATTGGAAGGGTTCTCTTTGGTTGGCAGGGACGACGAGGGATGACCCGGGGTGTTGAGCTTCCTAGAAAATGGTTAGGAGGACATGAAATGAAACGACAAAAGGGGATTCAGCCTACGTAGAAAGCCTGAGCTCTCCTGTCCATGTAATCCTGGACCCAAACACCAGCATCCTTGAACTTATCACGAACTCCCGAGCCCTCGGGTCTCTTTTCATTGGACTTGACTCCAAGCTCTTGAGCAGCAACGTGATCAAGATCAGGGAATACCAACTCCGCTGACTCAGGAAGCTCAACTTCGCTATAGGTCTTACCGCTTGTCAGTCGGAGATTCTTCAGCTGCTTGTTCATCATTGACATATTCGGATCCGGATTGCTGTATTTGGCAACCGTCTCGTTGATATCAAGCTCTTTGCTTGCGAACAGAGTCTGTCCAAGGGTATTGGACAGTTTTCCCAGGAGACCCTTTTGTTGACCGGGCACTTGGTCTTTGAAGCACATCACCATGGCGAAGAGACCGCGCGGCATCAGCAGGTCCTGATTAACCCGATCGAGGAAAGTATTACGACGATGACGCGATTGGAGTTCACGAGCGGTACCAGCGACAACCTGAACGACGACACTGACCACTTGGGCAGCTGCTTCGGGGACGAAGCCGACAACACCGGCGGCGACGAAGACCACGTCGATCCATGGATCCGCCTGTATAAAGTTAGAACAAATTTACATACCCGAGGCCCTGCAGTATATCAAAGAAAGGCTCCAACACACCTTGCTCGATTTCTCCCAGTCGGCCAAGAAGCGCAAGAACACATCTTGACTAATACCACAATCTGCAAGGACTGGAGCATACGCCCTCACGAACCCACGATCTTTCTTTCCAGGCCGACGCTGCGGAATAATAACAGGGCATGGAATCTGTCGCAAAGGTTGAGGCGCAGGCCCTGCCATGCGAACCAGTCGCTGGATCATCTCATCCTCTTTGGCCTTGATATCGGTCCCGGAAGGCGACGCCGTAGCCTCCTCATACGAGGGCGGATTCACACGCTCGGCCATTTCATCAAGCTCCCAAGCCGCCTCATCGCGGTTGGCAAGGTCGTCCTCCGAGTCACTGTCGGAGTCATAGTCGACTTTGCGCACGCGCAGTACTTCTTTTCCATCTTTGACCACCCGCTCGGCCTCGCCGATGTTCACCAGCTTCTCCGCTTCGAGTTTGTCGGTGATTTCGAGATACTCATACTCGATTTCCTGGCTCTCAGATGCAGGTACCTCTCTGGATGCGGAAGAGGATGGTTCACCGGATTGACTAGATCCAGATCGTGAGCGGTGGATCATCTCCGACCCGGCTCCAATGCCTGCACTGAGGAGCTTGGAAATGATGCCCTGTTTTCCGCGAGGCATTTTGGCTCTTTGATTGATTGAATCCTGGTTCAGAAGTAACGATTACCTGAATTTAAGCAAAGGAGGGGCTGTCAGATTCAAAGTAATTTTAGCTTTCGGCACTGCCTCGACTGAGCTGACGACACCACCCCACGTTATCTTCAGCTCGAGCCACTTTCGGCCCGTCGGGGATCAGAGTTTCTAGAGCTTCGGCCCTGCTAAGCATCGCTAGATAAGGATAGTCTTCAAATTATTTCCAACTATAGATTACACCCTTAATATAAAATGAAAACAGGTATATGCATCGGATCTCTAACTGCTTAGGCCTTCCACAACATGTTGACTTGCTTCTTACGAGCCTGGAGACCGAGTTAGTAAATTAATCAGATCACATCAGAGGCGAAGAAAACTTACCATTGGCGCCAAAAACGAGACTCCGACGGCCAATGCCACCACGGTCAACACCAGCTGCAATTTAGAGAAGCTCTTGCCGAGAACGTCGAATGCCTGGCTAGGCGTGGCACGGGTGCCGAAGACATCGCCGCCAAAGGCGAAGATGAGACTGGTACTCTCCAGGAGCGTAGGTTGAGAGAGCACCGTCTTGATATCTGCGACATCGCGGGAGTGCGAGAGGTACCACCTGCCGTCAAAGTCGAGGAACGGTGCGTAGCGGAACAGACCCTCTTCCGCCTCAGCGGAGGTGGGGTCCCGACCGACGGGGCGACGAGGGTCCAGAACCGGACGAGGGATACCGACGATGGAGTTGGAGGATGGAAGGGTGCAAAGGAGCTGACGAGTAGTGATGCCCTGACGGGTCTGGGTGACGGCCATGTGGGAGATAGGTTCGGCGATCACGAAGGACTGTGAGACAACGTGAGGCAGCGGAAGGCTGTCACCATGAATACTTGAGTAGTTTCCAGCAGAGCCGAGAGGGCCACGGTCATTGGGAATGTCGGACTCATAGAGTTCGGAGACGACAAGCTGGTAGCCCTTGGCAGCGGATTCGTCGTTGGAATCGGCGTAGAACGAGTAGGCGAACCAGTTCTCGGAAATGGTGGACGCAATGGGTTGGTTCGCATCCACGCCAATTTGGATAGATTCGTGCAGGACCTTGCCCGACACACCATCCAAAAGGTAGAAGCCGGCAGTGTGGCCCTTGGGATCCACCGCGGTCACCAACGCCAGATTAGAGTTGAGATACTTGTAAAGAACAGAACGATTTCCGAGAACCTTTCCGATCGACGCCACTGGGTCGTGCGCAGGACGAGCGACGGCCTGAATGACCTTTTGACCAGAAGGAGGAACAAACTCCCAAACGGGTACTTTGTTATCACTCTTAGCCCAGCCGAGAACACGGCCATCTGCGCTGGTGGTCACCAAGAATCCAGTGCTATCGTCAAATGAAGAAGCGGGAGTGCCATCCGCCTGGATGGCCAGGACCTGGTTCTCAACGGTGGCAATCGACTGAATGTTAATATCCTTTGGGGCAGAGCGTGACTTGATAGCCCCCGTGGAGACGTCGAGTGTGATCGAGCTTCCATCACTGGGGTAAATGGTCGCCTCGCCAAGTTCGATCAAAATAGCCTTGACATTCCAGGAGGAGGTTTCGACAGCCTGGACACTCCAGATAACAGCACCCTGCTTACCGGTGTCCAGAGCATAAACACGACCCTTCCGGGTAGCGACGATCACAGGCTTGGCGACTCCGAAGCTGTCCAGATTGGTCACCTCGTCGCCCAAAATACTGCCAAGGATACGCTTAGGAAGCTCCTTGAGCCAGTCCGGCAGGTGTTGGAGGTCCCGCACGTGGCGCTTTACCCGATGGATGTATGCCCCGTGCAAGCTGTCGTGGCCCTCAATCTCCAGCTCATGTGCCAGGTCTTCCTGAGCATCGCTGTCAACAAACGCGGCCGCCACAGCATCAACTAGGGCCTCTGGGCGATTCCACTCGATTTGGCCATTTCTAATGAGCTCCCAATCGCCAGACTGGCGCAGAATGGCAGAACGCACTGCGATGGAAGAGCCCTTGGCGACAACTTCCGCGACGGCACCCGAGGCGCGTTCAGAAGATGGCGACTCGAGGTTCCACCGTCCCAGGATGCCATGAGATGCGGAAGAAACCACAATTGCCTCCGAGTCCGTAATGCGAGTAAAGTAAACATTGGCGTCAATGCTGCTGGTCGCCACTACGGACTCTCCAGACACGAAGGGCAGCTGGTAGGCCTTGGTCACAGTGGCAGACTTCAAGTCCACATGGTAAACCTCAGCCCACGATCCAGCATTTGTGCGGTACAGGACCAAAAAGTGGGAAAGAGCGTTGAGTTTATGAGGGGCGTGGACCGTGATCTGCTGGATCTCCTGACCCGAGGTGTTGTCAATGGAGACAGTGTTGACCTGTTTGGAGCCAATGACATTAACCTTGAGCGACTTCTGCGACTTGTCTGCCCAGACAATCAAGGGCGATGCGGTGTTGGCGCCCACAAAAAGGACGGATTCCGGGCCAGTGACGTCGGCGTCCGAGCTCAAAGTGTGTTGCCTAGTCTGGCGACCAGTCAATGAATCCAGCGAGGTAACCTTGATCTTATAACCCTTCAACATTGCGGACTGGAGCGAGATGTAGAAGACCTCAGTGGGAGAAGATGACACCTGGAACGGAGTATCGCCGCTGCAACCATGATTAGCCGTGTTGTAACCCTTACCTGCACGAATCTTACCCATCATCCTTGTATTCCCACTTCGTCTTTCCGGTATCACCGTCCAAACGTCTCACAACACCAGCACCATTGCTAACGAGCGCAAGAGTATCGCGGCCGCTGGCAGTCGCACTGGCATCTTCCAATTCCAGAAGCTCAAGATCCGCGACCGAACCCTCAGCAATCTTGTTTTCCCAGACCAGCTTCCCATCCTGAGCGCCCCATGACGAGATGTAGTCTCCTGCCGCTCCCACAACAGCGTTGTTTCCGTCGAGGCCACGCAGAATGCCCGCTCCGCCTGTCGGCCCCGAGGCCGACCGCGAGAGGTCATGGCGCCAGACTAACGTGCCATCACGGGGGTTGACGGCTCCCAGAATCGACTTGTCGGAGACGGTGTAGAGGAGGGATGCATTGGAGGAGGTGGAGGGCTTGAGGAAGAAAGTCGAATCGGGGGAGGGGGCGCCGAGCAACGCGTGGTGGAAATCAATGTGATTGACCTCATCGGTGTAGATGGCCGCTGCGGGCGACACGCACGCAGCGAAAAAAAGCGCCGCTTGGAGCCGCATGGTGCTATGAGATGAGCATTGACTGAAGAGGTGTTGTTAGCTTCGTAGGTGCGGACCCGCGGGCGGTGATGGAGATCTCTCCCCGGACCGATATCACTTGACTCTCCCACGACTCACTCTACACATCTCTTTTTCAATATTTTTCTACATTGCCACAAATTTTAAAGGGTATTCTCAGCTGATAGAGAGTAAATACGTTATTTTGGCAATACTTTCGAAGCCTCTTGAAGATGAGAACATTCCTTTTTGGCTTCTAAATCATCAGCTTTCAGCAATTGCATCCACCTCAATCTCAACAAGCATATCATCATCGACAAAGCCATTGGCGACCACAATCATCGTCGCAGCTGCGCCGATTTGCTCTCCATTATCTTTACCCAGGACGTCCTTGAACCCTTGGCCAACGGCAGCACAGTCTTCTTTCCTGCTCACATACAACTTGCATCGCACTATGCTCTCAGCGCCCCGGCCGCCAACAGCTTGGATAGCTTGGATGATTTCCTGCAGAATCACACGCGTCTGTTGTAGAGCATCACCGGGGAACCGAACTCGGGGGGCTTCCGGGGAAGAATCCGGATCTGCTGCAGTCGACCCGGCCACGTAGATCTGGCCGCCATGGCGCACTGCTCGATAGTATCCGACCCGGGCCTCCCAAGGAGAGGAAGTGCTGAAGAATTGCTTTTTGGTCGTCATGGTTCTAGACACTCTATAGTAAGTTTCTCAGTTCAATTGGCGGCTGGTTCAGAAATACCTTGAATGGCTGCTCGGTCTATTTATTGTGCTCCGAACCGCCCTTGCTGTCGAGTTGAAAAACGATGCCGCCCAATCTGTGCCACACGGCTACGATAACCCCTTTTATGCCTCCCGTGTCAGCCCCGCTGGGTAACTCCGTGCTTGCGGGAGGCTTACGTTTTCCAAAATGAGTCATAAATCCAGACTGGCTCGGTCGTTTGTTGGATCTATTTGTAGAAGCATAGTTCATAGCCATCATTTTCTCCGGTCCTGGCCTTTGTTATGGATATAATACTAATACATGAGGGTCCTTAGACTGCCCGATGGGAGCTATGAGTATTCGTGGCCTATTGAAATTCAAGCAGCTCAGTGTCTCCTCTTTCACTTGCAGGAACACGTTGGTATAAATGTTTCAAAGGCCTGAACCGCCGTCGCGTGGCCAACCAACAAACTCCAATCAGGATTGCGACCGATGCACCGAAGATCGGTATGAGCAATGGAAAGCTCTCGGACACATTGTCAGACTCAGCGGTCTTGCCCGGTTCCCCAACAGTCTGCGCAATCTGATGTTCAGAGGTCGTAGTCTCAGCGTCTTGTGTTTCGCCCCAGTGAGAAGGGGTTGCAGTGCGATGTACACTAGTTTTCCCTAAGACGTTGCCATCGTAGTCCACTGGCTCCGCTGAGATCCAGTCGAGAGAACCTTTAGCCGTGAATCTGGTCTCAAATTCTGTCTTTTTGACAGTCCCAAGAAGATAGCGCTGGTGATTCTCTCCTTCCTGAGCGTAGAAATTCCACGATGTGATGTCTGTTGCGCCATTCCAGCTGACATAAATAGTGGTGAGCAAACCACGTTCCCCATCTTCAATGACTGAAGCTATGAGAGCTGGCGATATGTTTGGTCGGCCGACGAACTCAAACTTATATGCCCGATAAGTTAACAATTCAGCGGCAGTAAACCTTGCCTCCATCAAAACATCTCCTTCACGTGAGAATTCAGAATGGTACCCACTATCACTCCAGCCCACGAAGATATTTCCATTGGGAAGTCGCTGAACGTTGCCTCGAAGTCGAGCCAGCTCATTGTCCGGCCGATTGTAACGGGCAATAACCCTTGCTGTTTTCGGCGAAACACCAGTCTCCAGCGCCACAATCAAAGCCGAAGATACGAGCTCTTCGTTCTCCTGGTCGTCGGAAGCATTGTTCAGGAAGGAGATGACGTGATGGGTTCCATTCGACTCCAAGAATTTGGCGTCGTGTTGTTTAGAGAAAGTGAAATCCTGATCGAAGTCGGTCTCATTTCCTCCTAATCGCCACAAAATAGTGCCATCGTTACCGGATATCAGATATATCGTATTCGTGAAACGCATGGAGACCAGGTAGTTGCCATCCACTTGCTTGTCAACTGAATTGATGTGCAAGTAATCGTGCCCGGGGGGTTCCTCCGGCAGTGTATCATTTCCGAAATAGACGGATTCATGAATCGCAATATTCCCCGGTAATGAAGAGTCCCACCAAGTCAGCATATCGCCAGTGGACATATCAACCTCCCAGAATCCAGATGCGATGAAGAAAGACTGTTCTTGAGGGCGCCCGACGTCCGCGAGGCTCATCTCTTTCGTCCAATGCGCGCAGGCTAGAGCTGATTTGCTTCCGGGGAGTATATTGAATTCGTGAATATCGAACTCTTCGAGCGCGTCTGGTCCACTGGTCTCAAACTCGACCTCGTAATTCTGGTTTAGAACCATCGCGCGCCCAGGAGCAGTAGTTCTGTTCTTTGATACAATAAACGACAGGCGTGAACGACCGTCAGTCTCATGAACGGCTTTAAAATCGTAAACCCAAAGGTTGTCGACCATCTGGGAGCCGGTCCAGATCAGAGTCTATTTACGATACTGTCTTAGTTCGCGTTTCACTCTTCAAGCAATATAGAAAGAGGATTTGATAAGAGATAACCTACTCCATTTTGGTCGTATATATGCGGCCCAACATGAAACGGTCGGCGACCTGTTGTCGGGTCTTTGGGGATCATTTTTCCATACGGGGCAACAAACCAATACCCTGCGCCCACGCGCTCGCGGCCATGATATTGGACCTCAAATCTTGGCGCATAGACCTCAGGAAGCTACAAAATCATTAGCGGAGGGTTTCCATCTCGCTGGCGCGGAATATTGACTGACAGTGACAAAGGACATGAATTCATCATTGAGGCGTTCCGCGATAGCACTGGACAAGAGCGCTAGTAACAAAGCCAGAAATTTCATCTTGGGATTAATGGGATAAATGATGCCATCGCTACAGTAACATAGTACAGAAACGGGAAGGATCCGCAACGAGTGCGGGGGTTGAGAAGACAAAGAAGCGGTTGGCAGAACAGAAGGGGACAGCAGCTAAGAAAGAGATTGGGGCTGATTCGGTCTTTGTACAGTAATGTCCGGAATAAATTTGCCCCACTCTTAGACATTGATACCCAAGCTAGGGCTCGAAATACGCTAGTCTAGTTTTAGCCTTCCGGCATCCGGCACTAATTCCTGTCGGATTGTATGGTACTGGAAGACGCGCGCGGCGCGCGCATCGGCCCTGAAACGATGGAAAGAAGAGGATGGTTAGTACAGTAGTATTCGAAATCAGTTATACTTTCACACTTTTGCAACTTGATTCCCGGAAAATAAATCCGACGGTTGTGAGTTCTGATCGGATAGACGATGAAGGCTCCCGCTTTCTAAACTGGTAGATGTATCTTACAATACAGTAGTAAGACACCACTGGATGTATTTTACACGAAAGTGGTATACGCATATACGCATGCTACCTGGGTGCGCTTTAGTATTGATGAGTGATATCAAGGTAAAGTGCACCAATCCTGCGGTGTTTCCATATACCGGTGTGATTGTGGGTTGGGAAAACAGACAGAAAGCAGTTCTAAATAATCGATGCTCTAGAAGATTTCGTGAGTTTTTGTTTTACTTTTGAATGCTCAACTCGAGTCGCAAGAGACCTGCCGTACGTTAATTCCCTGATCCTGCAAACTAGTGAGCTCCTGGTGGCCCGTGGCTGGCACCAAGGTGCTTATGGAGAGTATTGTTGCATCACAATAGTTGGAACGCTCTAGCATAGATCTTAAAAGTGGTGCGACGATCGCCGACTTTTCTGCGTGGCTAGCTGAAGATCTGCACATCGCTTGTTCTCTGCATCAATGTTTCCGACCCTTGTGACGCAACAATAATTTGTTCGAACATCTGATTGGCCACCGACGTAATAGGTCTGCCGTGACTGCCTCTCTTAGATTGAGGGCTACGGTACTTCTGCTATCTCTTTAAGTATCTCTCCTTCTCGCCCCTGTGTAGTCCAATTTTCAAATTCCAGATATCTCGGACTATTACCAGGCTACGTAACTAATATTATCCTAGGAATTTCTCCTTCAAATATAGATTTCATTGTTGAGATAATTGAGAGCCGGCAACTCGCCACCGCTCAAATTGGATTATGTCGTTACTACACTATCCACAATGCAGAAGCTAACCTCGCCTTCAAGATATTCCGCTTTAGACGCCAACAGAGAGAGAAGTGGCGTTTCTGGTCCCATCCATAGAGCCCAGTAATGTATAATAGCGGTCCGGCCACTGTCGATGATATCGAAGACTTGGGCTGGTCTGGCAGGAAGTATTAGACAAAACATTTTTCCTTGCCTGTTTAGCTCTCTATAGGATAATCACAGCCTTCTGAATTATGACTGGCGAGCGACGACGAAGTCCCACCGCCACTGATCGACGCAAAGGTCTCACCACTACTGATCAGCGATACATACGTAAATGAATAAAAAGTGGAATGATAGTATGGTATCTATATAAAGCTACCACTGCCCTGGAGCCATCGTTGTGTTAAGATATCTAATCACAAAATTTCTATCTAATAGTAAAAAGGCAAGCAAGCTCTCTGAACAAACAAGCCATGGGTTGGTTTAGCGGTAGGAATTGCGCACCTTGCACATCTCTTCCTATTGCTGACTGACTGAGTTAGATTCCTCTGACCAAGCGAGTGCCTACGACCAGCTCCTCAACACACCCGATAGAGCTAAACTTCCTGATGAACTCATTGCCGCTGCCGCCTCATATGAAGCGGCGAAAGCGTACGAGAATCATTGTGCAGAAAATGGTAAACTCACCATCCGAGGAATAAAGGCAACAAGAGTAACATGTGCAGGAAAACCTGGATCCCATGCAGAAGCTAAAGAGCTTCTAGGTGCCGTTGCGGGGGCATTCATTGACAGAATTGTTGAGACAAAAGGTAAAACAACACGCATGCCAACAACTTGATAAAGTGTCAGCGGTAGATTATTAGATTTATATTGCAAGACTTGTACCTGATTCTCAATGAGTTGATACTGTGTATATTTTAAAAAAGAGTACTATCTCTAGGTGTTAGTCCGAGTGTCATGCTTATCTTGTACCGTATTGTACCAAAGAAGAACCAGTTGTACCTGTGGCTTCCGCACAGTGCCCGCCCACACGGCGGTACTCTTGCTGGCCTCACCCTACCAAGATCAAAGCAAGAATGGGTCACATGGCCGGTCCGCTCCTAGGGTCTACCAAGCCGCTTATCCGGTACAGGGTAACAGCTGGAATGCAGATATTAGTGCATACGTAAACGCCCCCCACCTCCCGGTGAGGGTGCGCTGCACCGGTAGGCCCATTTTCACTAGTAGGCCCAAATTTTCCATAATCCATCGTTTTTCGTCATAACCAGCCACCACTATGCCTAATCAGCCCAAAATTGCGCTCGTGTAATCGAGGCCTGCGAAGCCGCCTATGCCCAAAAAAAGCCGAATTTGTCGAAGATCGCTCCGGAATATAGTGTTTCGTATTACGTACTGCGAGGACGCGTCCGATGGGGTAAATTAGCTTGCACTGCCTAGAAACTGGTCAATAAGGCTCTTTAAGACTATTAGGAGGAAGCTTTGGCTCACTGGATATGTGATATACGTGACCGCTATCTCCTGAAACAGTGGATTTGGATAGGATTTGTGAAGCCAAAAAGTGATCTAGTTTCAGGAGGTCCAAAATTGGAAGCCTAACCAAATCCCCTCCCGCTATTTTTGTTTGGATTGTTTGCGTTGATTTGGAAAGAATATTTTTGGATGATTCTAGTGCGTGAGTCGCCCATACCCTTCCGAGACATGAGGCAAAGCGTCTCTTGAGTGCGACTCCAGGCGTCTTAACGATATGCAGTCTTCCGCAACTATGTTCTGTTACATATTCATATTTAAAGTGGAACCCATACTAATCAATTTCTGCGATAGAAACATGCCGCTTGCACAAAGAACAATAAAAACTTCAAAATGGCTTGCAAGAAATCATTTGAGCCGATGGGGGCTCTAGCTTCCACGACGGGTTTCCGGAGAATGATGGACATGAGCAAAAAGACAAGCAAGCTCCGAATTGCGAATCCATTCGGAATCCTTCGTCCATGAATTGACTATGATCTCTTTTCCAAGTTTCGCTACTTGCTCAATTTGCTCGGACGTACCCCATCCGGGGGCGATGGTTCCAAAGCTGAGAAGGTGGATTCCGACCTGAAGAATGGTTCTCCAGGCGTGACTTTCTGTCTGCTCTCTCAGTCCCTCGGCGTAACCTTGCACCATCCAAAGCCCCGCATCGATCTGCTTGTATAACCACAGGGCATACATTTCTCCGATCATTTCGCCATGGTCAAAAGCAGGAACTCCGAGGTGAGCCATCTCCCAGTCTACCACAAAAATAGCCGTTTCTTTCTCTCCTTCGAGAGGTGTATCTTCAAGCAAAACACTGTAGAGTAGGGTGAGTCTGGAGCTCAAGTCGATATCACATATACGAATAATTGACTACTTACTTTCCAGTCCAAAAGTCGCCATGAACCGGTACAAGCCCCGGAGACCCGTCCTCCAATTCCTTTTTTGCCATTTCGTTCACCTGGACGAAGATGTCTCGTGCCTCATTTAGGACGTCCGGAAAGTCCTCGATACGCTGTACAAGCCAGTCATAGTTGATCATATAATTCAAATCTCGCATATCCTGGTTAAGCTCCAATGTAGCGAGAAACTTGCGCTCGTTTACCGCCGGTGGCACACCATTGTGAAAGGCCGTGATGTATTGGGCTAGTGCTTTACCCAGAAAATGACATTTCGGTCGCAAATGTTCTGCAGTCGGCGATGAAAAGTTCTTTAGAGCGTACCGTTTCAAATCAATGGCACCAAGAACATATTCCTGTATCTGATTATTGGTTCTTTCGTGGAAGAAATAGCATTGCGGCGTCTTGATAGTGAATTGGAGCTCTCTCTCATGATGCAAAGTGAAGTGGAAAGAAGCAAGCGATCTCAGACACTCAGTCTCCATTTGCTTATTGAAGTCAGCGAATTAGCCAATGAGACTCGTGAGGACACGGTTCCTTACAAGACGGTCAGCGCTAAGTTTGTTTTCCGGTGCCACGGCCATATGGCCCTCGCCGTGTTTGACGATCACATCTCTTGTGCCCTCCTGGAGAGATTTAAATAGTCGCGCTCGGAAAACAAAGTTTGTTGAGCCTCCGGATAGAGCTTCAAGCGAGGAGCATGCATATGGGGTATCTCTAAGCCACAGCAACAGCTCGCGTTGGATTTCAATTGTAGTTTTTGGGTCTGCCATTTTCAAGTTCGCATCAGGACAATTAGAGAGCCTATCTTATGAGCAATTTATACAAGAACCCATAAGCAGCTGCCTGGTCCTACAGGCAAATGGGCCTTCCTAGGCTGAAATATTCCCGTATTGCCTGCCTTTTTTGTCAAGTTCAACAAGATAAGACAAATAGGCACCACTGATAACGTCAAAACGTCCACAAATCCTATGATAGAGAAGAAGTAGAATTCTTGATTCGAGATCGAGTTTGGTAGAGCGGATTTGATTGTTAAAATAAATTAAACAAGGGGTCAAAAATGGTTGTTTATCACGCACATGTCTGAAACACTCGACTAGTAGACCAAGTCTTATTACCAGCGCAAAGGCTATATTCCTTGATCTCCCTCTGATGTCTCGAGTTCACAGAAACCTTGGAATACTCCTTAACCCTATCCGCAACCGGCTTTTTCCAACCACTCCGGAATCTCTCATTGATAACGACATATTCAGCAATGAGTGCCGGCTTTTTGGTCTGGTCCATTTGTAAGTTGATTGGAATCAACTTGGTGCTTCGCATAGACGCGGTACATCTCGAAACTGGTGCCACCCCCTACGCTCTTCAATCGATGTTCCAAATCAATGCCAAGATAGACTAGGATATATTGGGAATTACTCTAACATATCCATGGTAACTGGTGGACGCGTGCTGACGCTCGCTGTAAGCCCTGAAACGACGTGGTAATTGTTGGGGAAAAGTCAGAATTCGTGGCAGTATTGAGCACCAATACATGTATTACGAAGACAAAGTAAAAAAAAATAAGACTGAAAATCCAGGCAACGAGTGTTCTTGCTTGTAGATCACGCGATATATTAATCTATACGACAGGCTTACTCCTGCCCAACATTCCTCAAACATACATTAAAAGATATACCAAGGAATAGGTTCAGCCTCTAACTCCGCAATAGTACCCATAACCGGTGTATAGAATTCCAAACCACAAGGAAATTCCCAACAGGGTCATCAGCGTTTGTTCAGCCTTCGCCGATGAGGACAGCCTTCCATGTGTCACCAGAAGACTAACCATTGGGGTGAGGGCCTCATGCTGTCCTGGCTCATTGCTCGCCTCAAATCTAGACGGCAGTTCGGAGGGGAAACAGCCTGTGCGAAAGAATTCATCTAAAAAGTGATCCTTCTCAGCCCACCGATCTACGAGCCATTTCTCAAAGATATGCTGACTCTGTAATGGGATATCTGCTATCTTAAAGCATCTCCAATGCATGTGGATAGCAGTTGGTGATTTCCCTCCCATGAAAATCGAGCGCATCGTGAAATATATACCAGGGAAGCTTCCTCTTCTAAGATGAGATCGATATTGTTAGCTGTATGCAGTCGAACTGGCTCCATGCCCCTTCAACTTACGGTCGTCCTTCATACGCGATAGTGCAGTCATAAAGCCAAATGACAGAACCTTGTAGCTGTCGCAAACAGAAGAATAGACCTGTCGACCGTGGCAGGATTACATGTTTGAGCGGTCGGATACCTGATTTGGCTCCGTATTCATTGCTGCGCTGTTTTGACGTGGGAGTAAATACTGTTCCTTCTGGGAAAATGAGCAGCCATGCCGGGGACTGACTGTTTCGAATTGCCTTCAGGCGATGTTCCAGCCTTGGCTTGTCGACGGCCCATCTCCGGGCCATGAGTACAAACCCGTAGAATCTCATCGCAATACCAAGGAACGGGACGTATTTGAAAGATTCCTTTAAAACGATGAAGAATCGTCCGTGCATCTGATTCGCGTACGCATACCACCACATGTGAAATTGGTCGACGGATGTTTGGTGGTTCGATATAATGAGAATGCGCGCGGGAAATCTCGTCCTGAATTTCCCAGCTTTCACGTAGAGTTGCCCTCTCATGGTTCGGTCTCCACTCAATTGGATCGGGCATGAAAATGCACACTGCGTAATAGCAATGAGCGTACATCCAAAACATGCTTTTGTCCATGCTATGCACTCGTCATAGTGATAGCTGCTCATCAAGTACAAGGGAGTAACAACAAATTGAAGAAAAACTGTAGCGAAACCACAACACGTAAACCATATTATAAAGAGGAATGCTCGCAATATTCGCATATGGCTTGCAATTTGATCTTGGATCCAATTATTGGTCTTCATAGGTTGGAGAAATGAGATTCGACAGAAGTCAAATAAATTCAGCTGAAAGATGTGTCAAAGGTGTTGCCCAGTATGGTATGGTCGTACTTGGCTTCAAAATACGTCGAAAATTTAAAAGGTAGAATAGTCATTATTTCTCTTCATGATGTAGCGATTGAAAATAGAAAAATTGAGATAAAAGATGGTCATGTGGGAATATTGAACATCTAATGTACTAAATACCTTTCGATCTTTTCTACTGGATAGTGGTGATTGGACATGCTAGTATAATCGCAAAATATGCCAATCTCAGAGTCTATATGCAAGGAGAAGTGTTCGAGTCCCAGGAGCAGTGTATTCAAGGGGTATCTCAATGTAGTCCCAACCTTGCTCTTTAAATTGCCATAGGAATTCCAAAATATAGATTATCTTAATACAAACTGATAAATATTCAAAAACATAAGACATTTGATTCGCATTTCACTGTCGCAAGTAGCTGTTTCATCTTGGATAGCCCGAGACCTATCGGCTGGAAAGACTCAGATACCATTGTAGACCAGTCACCCAACTAAACATCAATAGCCTTTCTGGTATCTGTGAATGCACTGTCTACCTTAGACATATTAGGCGAAAGTGATTCCTGCTGGTCTTTTGGAAGATTCTGTCGTAGAGTATCGTGGAAGGCATTGTTTTCATCCTGGAAGTTACCCACGATTCCTTGCGCCACGTAAGCCACGCCGACCTTGCTTTTCATGGAAGTAGCCTAAATATTTCAATAACATCTATTAGCATCAGAACACCCTGATAGAAAGAAACCAAGTTCATCGCAGGTTACCTTTTCCGACACGGTCCTGAGAACTCCTAACGTCTCTGGCTGCAGCTGGTTATAAGCATCAACCACTTTGCGGGCGTCGGGAGCCGAGAGTGGTCCAGCCTCTCTGAGTTGCAGGTTCGCTTTTTTTGCGGACCTATGTGCGTGGTCGAACTTTTTGGCAACAGTGTAGCCGGTAACCTGGCCGTCACCGTAACTTTGAAGGGCTTGATGCGCTTCCCTCAGGTTACTGGCAAAAATGTTGACTCCAGCGACGGCTTTTTCAGCATCTGCAAGGCAGGTGATTGGTGATGCAGCAATCACAGCGAGGAACGAGTATAAAGAAAGCTTATGAAACAGCATTTTCAGGTCGGTGAAATAGTAATCAAGTAAGGGAAGAGTTGAGATTGAGATTAGGGATAACAGGTAAGATACAGGGTCTCTGTGGCGGACGGGCATAGCTTTAATATTTGTATTAAGGATCTATCTAAAATAAGATAAAGCGTTGGATTGCTAGGGTTTCCTACTTCCGATGTAGAGTATGGAGAGTGGCATTCTTAGGCACATACTCCAGTATTACTTTGATCATCAGACAATGCTCTCGTGGTAGACAAAGAATTTGATCCCCAGCATTTTGGATTGGTAAGAGAGGAGCAGTCTGCTAACGTTGTACATAGAGCCCTTACTGGATGTTGAAAGCCGCTGAGGGTCTTTTCCCCTTGCATCCCGGTAAAAGAATGATAAAAAGAAAGAACCATCAAGTGTAGAGTTACATTTTATCATATGCCTAAAGCAAGGGACTAGCGGTAGATGAAAGCCAAGGCATCATTTAACCTTCTTCAAATAGATGTCACTTATGCCAGTGAGCACTGCTTGGCCGTTTTAAGCTTGAGCAGAAAAGGAGAAGCTTTCTAACAACTTTTGACTATGCAAAAGGCTAATTATCTGGGCTTCTTAGCCCTATCGATAATATTCCACACGATCTATCTTTGTTCAGTCTTTGACATGTACTTCGTCGATCCTGTGGTCAGCGGATCTCAAACTTTCCGGGTTGAAGATCATTTGGGACCTGTGGCCCCCGCAAAACGACTTGTCTTGTTTGTCGGCGACGGCGTCCGAGCCGACAAAACATTCCAGGGCTTGATAAGGAAATCCAAAGAGGCCAATGATACATCGCTTTGGTATGCCGCTCCGTTTGTACGATCACGCATTCTTTCCCATGGGACTTACGGTGTTTCACACACACGCATACCCAGCAAAACCCGTCCGGGCCACATTGCCATTACCGCTGGCGTTTATGAAGACATTTCTGCTCTCACCGCAGAATGGAATCCACTTGCCGGGGAGATCGACACGATCTTCACGCGGAGTCACCGCACATGGATGTGGGGAAGTCCGGATTTAGTGCCCGTTTTGAAGGGCAATTCAGGTCACCAGCGGATATATATGGATACCTACGACGAATCTCTTGAGGACTTTGCAGCCAATGCCACGCAGCTGGATACATGGGTGTTTGACAAAGTCAAAGATATTTTTCACCGTGCCAAGAATGATCGACATTTAGAACTGTCATTGAGGGAAGATAGAAGTATATTTTTTCTCCACCTTCTCGGACCTGACACTACGGGACATGCGTATCGACCATCTTCTCAAGAATATCTGGACAATATCAGACACGTCGACAACGGTGTTCAGGAGATCACCCGACTAGTTGAAGATTTCTTTGGCGACAACCGGACGGCCTTTGTTTTTACATCTGATCATGGCATGAGTGATTGGGGTAGCCACGGTGATGGGAATCCAGATAATACTCGTACTCCGCTGGTGGCATGGGGGGCCGGTATAGCAAAGCCACAGCTCACTAGGAATGCAGGGGCAACTTCAGAGAAGGACTTGCTCTCATCAAGATGGGCACTCGACCACATACAGAGACACGATGTCCAGCAAGCTGACGTGGCGGCCCTAATTACGTTCCTCTTGGGCAGTGAGTTTCCTGTCAGCTCAATCGGACGTGTTCCTTTGCCTTATCTGGATGTGGGCTTGGAACTGAAGGCGCTTGCGGCCTTAATAAATGCAAAAGCTATATTTGAACTGTATCGAGTGAAGGAAGCTCGCAAAAAGGCACAGAAGATCGGATTCTCTCCTCACAGGATGTTCAGCAGTGAAAACTACCGCCCAGAGCAGCAAATCTCAAAAATTCAAGATCTTATATTAGCGGGCAAGTTGGAACAGGCAATTCAGGAGTCTTGGGATGTGTATTTCAGAACAAGAGAAAGCCTCGATTATCTGCAAACCTACGACTGGGCATTTCTTGGAACCATTGTGATAATGGGCTACCTGACATGGATCCTGTTTGTCTTGAACCAAGTCCTTGATACACACCTGCTACGGAATCCCAAGCCATCCAGCAGATCTCGAATTCGAATCTGTATATTCTGTTGCGTTCTACTTGGTTTATTCTCCGTGTTCCGATATGAATATGCGCCCTGGAGGTATTATCTATATGCTGTATTCCCTACTTTCTTTTGCGAGCAGTTATTGGCAAAGCGAATATCTTTCTCCGATGGGATTGCAATGTTGGCGCCCAAAAAGCCAGGTCTTTTGATCAGCGACAGTTTTGGCCTTGGTGCAGCGATTGTGCTCTGTTATTTGGAAGATTTGGTAAGTCGATATTTTCCGTGGATAATTCAAATTAATATTTCTCTAGGTTAGCATCTACTTTGATCGAAAGATGGTAACATACTCATTCTGGATAGCATCCTTTTATCCGATGTTATATGGCTGGTCCTTCTTATGCCGAAATTATCTCATTTCCATTGGATGGGCGCTTTGCTGTGTCCAAATGAGCATTTTTACACTTGCACCTGCCTTGAAAGTTGAGGACACCTACCTCATGTGAGTATCTGCATTTCATTCCAAACTGTCTCTCCTTCTAACAGAGCAGCAGCGTATTAGGTGGCATACTTATATCTCTAACAGGGATTTTGTATCTCTATTATGAGTCCGCCGTAGCCCCTTTTTTCAACTGTGTGCCAAGCAAAAAGAGCTCCCGACTGGCATTAGGTATCCAGGTACATTGTATCCCGAATCGACGAAATTTAATATATCTTAGCTTACAGATTGAGCAGGTCGTGCTGGTGATTTTCGCTTTGCTTGTAGCAAGATCTAGTGCGTTATCACTAAAAGACAAACAGGGTCTGCCTACTGCCAACCAAATTCTGGCTTGGTCTCTTTCAGGTGGGTGCATGAACACCTAAGTTCCATGTCGAGATGGGAAAAAAATAATGACATTGCAAAATTTGAAGCTAACTGTGGACAAGGGGCATCTCTCGCATTTCGACTAGTTCATCGCTTCAATCAAAATGCCTCCGACTTGACTCATCTGATGGCGACCTTTCTGTCCTTTGCGCCCATTTATATTCTGTTAACAACCTCTTATGAGTCTTTGTTCTATCTCTCCCTCTGGATAACGCTATTAATTTGGCTTGGACTGCACTACGCTATACTCCGATATAACCAATCACCCTCATCTAAGCCAGCTAAACACAGAGTCGCCCATGAAGGTATGGTAATTACCAGAAGCATCTGTGCCGAATCAAAGCATGCCCCTCCGACAGTCACTTTTCAGGCCTGCAACGTGCTCGCGGTCTGCTTTCTCCTACATGCAGCCATCTTCAGTGCAGGAAATACATCTTCTCTGTCATCTTTCTCGCTAGAGGGTGTCTGTCGCTTTATCACAACCTTCAGCCCAACAGCTCAAGGGGGACTATTAGGCATCAAACTCTTTATACCGCTTTCTATGGTTCTTGGGATAATCCGCGTTTTGAATAGCTCTACAGGGCTAACTCCCGGAGCATTGTTTACAATGGCCACCTGCCTGTTAGATTTGGTCATATTACGATTTTTCTTAACGCTGAAGAGCACGGGTGGCTGGTTTGTGGTCGGAGTGGGTATCAACCATTTTCTTCTCGCCAATGTATTACTTATAGGGGCCAGTGTACTTGAACTAGCTAGCTTTGTCGGTTAAAGTGAGGTATCAGACTCATAATGTCTGCGAAAAAGAGACGGGTGCTTGAATTGGAAACACCTGGTTATGCAAAGGAATTAACAATTTCATTGCGATTCTTGTGTTACATCTTATGAACTATCGTCTATTATAAAAATTTATTGTCCTACGCATGCACCAGTGTTTGACTTTTGGCATGTATAGTTCCGAAATGAGAACAAACGACACTGTAGACCCTGCGGATGAAGGGATGGAAGGCGGATAGCCTATGGTATTATGGGAAGTCCCAGTATACCCGGTTAGACGTGGAAGTCCAATGCAAGGCTGGAAGGTCTAACTCAAGGAGTGATGTAGGGGGTGGATCAAAATCTGCATACCATTGTAGATCTCTCATGAAGAATGGGGAAAAAAGAGGGAAAAGAGAGCTAAAATTGGCCCTCTCTGCTTTTCCTATATTAGCAATCGTCTCAAGACAAATCTTTACGCGGGCCACGTACAATCCTACATTCTTAATGACCTTAAATATCATTTGGATAATCATTTACTTGGCTGGTTTGATCCAAAGCTCGTTATCGAGCACGTCTTACTCTACTGGAAACCTCTCAATATCAGAGTTAGCGACCGCTACTTCCATGTTCAAAACGCACGACAACGAACAATGTTCCACAAGCACATGTACTGAGGAAGTGATCGAGAACCTACTGTTCAATATATCTATTACTGCATTCCAGCATGCTCGAATTTCCAAAATACCTTCTGAGTGTATTTGGTACTCGGACCTGTGCTCCAAAAGTCCAGATGAGCCACTGGGCTTCAACTTCTCGCTTAGCTGCTCCCGGCATGACTTTGGCTACCACAATCTCAAAAAGCAAAAGCGATTCACTCGTGAAATGAGAAAAAAGATTGATACCGGGCTCCGAGAAGACCTTTATGGCTACTGCAGCCAATTTTCTGGTCGGGACTTTTGGAAAGGAATAGCATGTCGCTTCGTGGCCGACGCCTACTATGTTGCCGCCCGTGTGTTTGGAAACTCTCATATGATGGGAAAACACCGTCATGTTTACGATCTGGTTATAACTGCTTCTGCTGAGAACCTTGTGTCCATTTGAGATGTAGAATAAGAGCCAGTCGCACGATTGCCTTGGAACTTCATTGAGAGATGCCTCAAAGCGTCACTGATGGGGCTTACTGAAGGGAATAGAGCTTTAAATAGTCGCAGATTCAGACTATGGAATTTTCTAGGATATTCCAAGCTACAAATTTGTAACACACCTGAGTAAGTGTCATGAATAAATTGATCCCCATTTTGCACGAATGGCTTTGTATGTATATCAAGTTTGAAATAAACGCCTATCCAATGACGGTATCAACACTGGTTCTTACACTCTGAAGCAGGCTTTGTTAGCCGACCGCACAGCCTCCTTCTCACCCTCGCTCATGGAATCAATGATTTCCCATGGCTTATCACCGAGACCCATGGCACGCTGTCCCTCCGGACTCAGCGACGACCAGTCCATCGCACCCTGGAATCCCATCTCACCAGAGCCACCGGCACCGGGGAAGTCCCAAGGTGGCGAGTAGGAAAGTGCAGCCTGGCGCTGCTTGAGGAGATAATCGACGTTCATGTCGCACAGAGGAGTAGCAGGGATATACATCACGCTGGAGTCACCCTTGCCACAATGTTCCTTGTCAACCGAGTGCAGCGAATCACAGTGCCAGCCGACAAAGTCACCAGGCCCGACCTCCGGCACAGAGACCATGGTAGTCTCCAGATTCATGTGCGGATGAGTAACGGGATTGTATTCCTGGCAGGCTCCTCCAACGGAGCCAGGGAAAGTAGCGTCCAAGTTGGGCTCGAGGGTCTTCACATCAAAGAATGGCCGCAGGATTGTGTATGCAGTACTCTGAATAAGCATGGGGCACACATGTAGTGTGCCCTCGCCGGGTGCAGTGTCGGACATGGATAGCCAACCCTGGAAGAAGCGCAACATCGAGCAGGCGCCTGCGCCGTTGTACAAATCCATCTTGGCAGCCAGACGATGCCGGACATCCCACGGGTCATACTGCTCCCAGTTACCCTCCAAAATCTTGGCATAGACATTGGAGTACTCGGGGTCTTCCCAGCGCTCAAGGGAGCCGCCGTCGATGTGCGGGCCGAGCGTGAACTTGGAGTCACCGGGGTTCCTAATTCGCAAGCGGTCCGAATAGGTGAGTGGGTTGGAGGTAGAAATTCTGGATTTGGGGTCTGACGAGTGCCACAGGCGCTGCAGGAAACGCTGGGCATCAAGCATGTTGGGATGTGCGCGGGCTTCCGCTTGAGACGGAGTCCAATACAGCTCGTAGACAGCAGGAGAATCAGCGGGGAAAGCCTTCACACGCTCTTGATTAGCAGTGACATAGTCACGGATGCGCTGCTTGTAGTCCAAGGCCTGGTCCCGAGGAATGACATTTCGAATTACCACAGTGCCTCGGTGGCGGATCTCCTTCACAGCTGCTTCGGAAATCTTGCCCGACACAACATCGGCGTAGTCCACTGAAGGGATGATCTAATTCATGTCAGCGACTATTTCTTCGGGTGAATGACAGAAGGTATTAGATATCACATACATCACTGCCCTTCGCCTTGATCTTGTCCACTTCCTCTTCCATGGTAGGCAAGAGCCGCTTCCAGCTCTCTCTCAAAGCCTTTTCATTTTTCTCCCAGAATTTCAACTTAAGATCCCGAAAACGTGGGGGAAGAGGCTCTGGCTGGTAGTCCGGTCTCAAACTTGGGAAAACAGACGAGATGTCACCGGCGGCTTTAGTTGTCTGCGCCGCCGTGGACGTTGATGCCGCACGGGCGGCTGTTTTTGATAGAATCCTGGACATTGACATGGTTGATGATTGGGGTGTGAGTTCACTGGAGACTATTTGGGAGAATACACTCGACTTTTTATATTTAAGCGGCCATCGTGGGGTGTACACTGCTGCGGTGTCGGGAGCCTACCGCTTTAAGGAAAGCAGCCGCCGGATGGCGGGTAGCATTCCATTTTAAGTCTATCGTGGCACTTGGTCCGAAATTCACACGCTCTGATTCGCGGACCTGCGTCAGGGAATTGTATACTCCGTGAACATTGTTGGCGGTATGTGAAGCAGACACTGATGGAAGATCATCCCGGTTGCCCGGAGAGAAAAGTATAAGACATGACCTCATCCACATTTCTTCAACAGTCTGGAGTTTACACCAAATACTTGCTGATGATCAAGGTATCCTTTAACAAACCTATATTTGACAGCTTTGACTCCACAATCTGTCCAGCAATCTGTCCATGAGATTTACATTTCAACTGCAGCTATAAGTCGCTTGGTTCACTTGACCCGGTAAAGCGACCACACTGGTCAAGAGAGATATGCAGCTCGTAGACGACTGACTGTTCCACTTGTCTTAGGTGGTCTCGCCCGTCCAGGGATACATATGTACCTAGTCCATTATGGGGTTTTTGGTTCGATCCCTAGCTGCTTACAGCTTCTTGTGTGTTACCCTACAAGTTAATTTAGAATGGGCTATTGTTCAAGTGTCGATCCTGCGGCTACTAATCTCAAGTCGAACCCTCTCTGTTTTGCACCTGTACTTCGGTGCACATGTGCTAATCAACCCTTGCCATGATTTATAATTCATCCGGAGAATTTATGTCAAAGGAAGCAGTGAAGAAACGTTTTCTACCAACTGAAAGCCTATGCATTATAAGTGGCCAGTACTTGCATAGACAGGGCAAACCACAAAGGGCAACTTCTCTCTCGATTGACACATTACATGCAGCTATGGTGAAGTATCGTCCAGAGATGGAAAAACACTTTTCTTGTCGGAACTATTACTGGGAAAATATCACGCCCACTCGTGTCTACCAACTTGTCGAGGAGCGATACGCACTGCCTCTTTGGGAAATCCATCCGAGATGGAGAACTGTGGTGGGGATGAGATCATCCAAACCCGCAATTCGGCTTTCATTACGCCGATTCGGTTTACGCCACAAAATTATTATTTTTTGCTGGAGCCGAGATAGATTAAAGTAAGCACAAGAAGCTCGCCAGAAGAAAGGAGATTCTTCTAATTCGAACCTGCCAAATGACTTTTACAGCCAAGAAGGCTAGAAGTGGGCTTGGGAGAGCTCGGTGATCTAGCCGGGCTCGGGCCACCTTCTTGCGATGAGCACCGATTAAAGATCCCCGCGAGGGGTCCCCCTCTTCTCTAAAGCGGCTACGGTATGCGCTGCAATTGACTCCGAAGTTCCACACGTGGACATAAAAGATCCGTAGGTGTCGCAGGTGTGGCTCTCCATATCTCCACCACTTGTCTGCACACACTATGGCTCTCTCGGTCAACGGACGGTCAGCTATCATTACTGGAGCAGGCTCTGGTATGTCGCACTGTACTATCGGTCGAGATTCGGACAAGAATTCTCACATCTAGCTAGGAATTAACTTCGCCTTTGCGAAGCTGCTGGTGGATAATGGGTGCAACGTCTTGATCGCAGACTTGGCCCTGCGCCCCGAGGCGAAGGTGCTTGTCGACAAACACTCAAGTGGAGCTGCACGAGCCGTATTCCAAGAGACAGATGTGAGAGACTGGTTGCAGCTAGAGCGCATGTTCGAGGTTGCAGAGAGAGAGTTCGGCGAGATCGATATCGTTTGCCCGGGTGCCGGAGTCTACGAACCGGTAAGTTTCTACAGCAAATGGATATGTTACGGAGAAACTCTTTGGAAGCAGGTTGCTGACAGCATATGCGAACAGCACTGGAGCAACTTTTGGCGCCCACCCGGTTCCGCGCCCAGCCAGGATTCGCCCGATGGAGGTCGATATGCTCTGGTCGACATCAACATTACACACCCCATTCGCGTGACACAACTGGCCATTGCGCATTTCCTACGCCACAAAGAAAACGGTCGACCGAAACACATCATTCACATCTCCAGCATCGCTGGGCAGAATGCCGCATTTTCGGCGCCTATCTACGTCGCGACGAAGCACGCTATTAATGGCTTGGTTCGGTCACTGGCCAAGCTCGAGACGCTCGATATTCGAGTTACAGCCGTGGCTCCAGGCGTCATCAAGACACCGCTCTGGACAGACCATCCCGAAAAGCTGAAAATGGTTGATGACAGTGTCGACGTGTGGGTGACGCCCGAAGAAGTGGCTACCGTGATGTTGGCGCTTGTGCAGCAGCAGCAGGTGAGCGAGACCATCGGAGATCGGTCTGGCCGGGGCCCGCAGTTCCCAGTGAGCGGGGGTACAATCCTAGAAGTGTCAAAGACCGTGCGGGCAGTCGGGCAGTTCAACGATCCAGGCCCCGGGGACCGGCCCGGCAACACTGCAGCCGACCATGCAGCCGTAGAGTCGGAAAGTTTCCGTCTGTTGGCGGCAGAGGGATGGGGTCGATCCAAGTTGTAATTATTCTTATCACACAATCGGTAATGAAGATCATGGCATAATTATCGCGTTCGTAGTTGTAGTCAAGGCAAAGCGGAATGCGGAGAGGAAAAAGTCAGGTGCTTGGCCTATCGGGACACTCTGATAAGAGACCACGGCTCCGTTTCTCTCCTCCTCCATCTTCATCATCCAACTCATCTCGGCTTCGCTGGTCGCAGTCGCTATGTCCGGAGCCTTCTGATTCAATTTACGGCGTAGAATCGGGCTTTCGCATACTCACTTACACCATGGAGGAGGAGGCAGCTGTGGGGGCAGGCCCTGCGAGGCTGCCCCAAAGCGGACTGCGACGGTTCGTCTCGGGACCCTTCCCCCAGTTCAGTTGGCATGCTAACATGGATCACTGTGCTAGTCGAGCAGGTCGGTCCAAACATGTTACGGGCGTCGCTGGGGAGGCCAGCTGGTCAAGCAGTGTGATCAATCTCGTCAATACGAGTGAGTGGGAAAAGTTGTTGTCCGCGGCTGAGGTCGATTTCTAACGCGATGCTTTACTGTAGTTATCGGCGCCGGAGTACTAGCGATGCCGCTCGCCATTTCGCATATGGGAATCGTCTTGGGAACATGTGTCATTTTATGGTCCGGCGTCACCGCGGGATTCGGCCTCTACCTACAATCACGATGCGCGCAATATCTCGATCAAGGGAGTGCATCCTTCTTTGCACTGTCGCAGTTGACATACCCCAACGCCGCCGTGGTTTTTGATGCCGCCATTGCGATTAAATGTTTCGGAGTCGGCGTGAGCTACCTGATCATTATCGGAGATCTTATGCCAGGAGTAGTTCAGGGCTTCGTGGGAGGCGAGCCAGTATATGACTTTCTTATCGATCGTCATTTCTGGGTAACGGCTTTTATGTGAGTTTAGATGCGTAAGAATTGAGGAACGACGTTGCTAATTGCCTGGTGACTTGCAGGTTGGTCGTGATACCTCTTTCGTACCTGCGCCGCCTAGACTCGCTCAAGTACACCAGTATCGCGGCCCTGGTGTCTATGGCCTACTTGGTTGTCTTGGTCGTTTATCACTTCGTGAAAGGAGATACGATCGCAGATCGAGGCCCAGTCCGCGTGATCCACTGGGCTGGACCAGTTTCGACGCTCGGCAGTCTCCCAGTCATCGTATTTGCGTTTACATGCCATCAGAACGTACGTCTTTTGCGAATTTGTCATTTCCGGGTATTGACTATATGAATTGATAGATGTTTTCCATCCTCAACGAAATCAAGAACAACAGCCATTTCCGGACGACAAGCGTCGTTTTTGCTAGCATCGGCAGTGCAGCTGCCACCTACATTCTGGTCGCTATCACGGGATATCTCTCATTTGGTGACCGCGTGGCCGGAAACATTGTCGGCATGTATCCACCGGGCGTCTACGCGACAATCGGGCGAGCTGCAATTGTCATGCTAGTCATTTTTTCTTATCCTCTCCAATGCCACCCTTGCCGAGCCTCAGTCGACGCCGTCCTGAAATGGCGCCCTGCGGCCCAAAAGACTGGCACTGAGAACTCTCCACACCGACACCCGCTGCTGGGACCGCGAGGCAACCGCACGCCAGAACCCATGAGTGATCTTCGATTCTCAATCATCACTACGACCATTCTAATCCTGAGCTATCTGGTCGCCATGACAGTGTCTTCCCTCGAAGCAGTGCTCGCGTACGTGGGTAGCACGGGCAGTACCAGCATCAGTTTCATCTTGCCGGGCCTGTTCTACTATAAAATTTCATCTCCTGACTCCGCCGCCCACCGTGGTTTGATGAAGGAAGACGATGAGGCTACGGACGATATCTCGGATGACGATGAGGATGCCAACGTTGAAGGCGAGGGCTCCCTGTCTCGCTCATTGACAGAGAGCGGCCTCTTGCTCCGCGGAGTCCGTCATTGGCGCAAAGCTTTGCTTCGCCGTCTGAGTTTAAGCCTGGCTATTTATGGCATTGTGGTCATGGTCGTCTGTCTGATCACAAACACTTTCTTCGTTACTTCACACTGATCAATGCACTTTCGCTCTCAAATACCCGGATCTGCCGGATGGGTTTGAAGTTTATTTAGTCATGTTTGACTGTATACCGAAAAAGCGGTTCTGTCTGCTCCTTTACCGACTTGATGCTCTTTCTTGGATATAGGATTCTTCTTCTTCATCATCTTTGATTTTGCATGGTTCTTGCAGGTATTGACCTTGGGTTGTTTTGTTTAATTTTGGTGACTGGCGTTTAGAGTGTTCAACTTTACTTTCTTGTCATTTGTTCTTTTTGAGAGAAACTATTCCTGACCATACTTGACCCATTTTGAGGTTAGCGTGAGTATAGGCAATTGCAGGCATAAGAAGGGATAGTTTTAGAATCTCCTTCTATCATGCAAAATCTCTCGTCTTCTACACGTTCTTTACTCGTCTCAGACGGTCGAATTTATGGGGCAAGACTGAGTCATAATCAAAAAGCATATAGACATTAAATGAAAGTAGTTGTAGAAGCAAGAAAGACACTAATGCATGAAACCAGGTTCGAAAAACGCCAGCAATAGCCAACTTGCCTATCCACCCTTCGTCTATCCCCTGAAAGACGATCAAATTGCAGAACAAGAGCCTGATAGCTGGCCCGCTTAGTTGTTGTTCTGGCTGTTCAGGATACGTAGAATAGACATGAAGAGGTTAATCACATCCAAGTACAGAGAGATCGAAGCCTGGATCTCGTCATCGAGGTGGTAGTGGCGCATCACCAGCTGGGTATCAACGAGGATATACCCCGAGAAGATAAGGGTCCCAAGGACACCGTAGATGAGCTCGGCAGTGCTACCGAAGGGGATGAACATGGCCACAAACCCGAACAGGACCATGAACCACAGCGCGCCGAAGAGATAAGGCATCCAGTCGGTGAAGTCATATTTGGTTTGGCATGCAAAGAGCGTCAGGGCCACGAAAATGCCCAGTGTCAGGGCTAGTGCCTGCACGACAACTCGCACTTCGTAGAAGGATGTCACCACACTGATCGAGTATCCTTCAAGTAGAGTGAAGCCGGCCAGGAAGATGAGGTTTGTCGGGTATGACTTGGCTTTCCACCACGTGGCGAGCATGAATCCGAGAGCACCGAAAACAGAGATTATTACAAGCCATGGGTTACTCTGGATCCATGTGCGGTAAGACTCGCTGAAGAAGGAGATGGAGCTGAGACCGAAAGTGACCAGCAGTTGGACGGTCCTGTGGAAGATGAGGTGTCAGTTGCATGCTTGGTATGTGAAGGATCTTTCTTTGTAGGTTTGAAGAAGGATATGGAGCTGGACTCACAGGATCGAGTACACCTTGCGCACGAACTGCATCCGGATATCAATGGTGCCTTCCGACACGCAGCCACCGAACTAAACACCACGATCAGCATCTTCTATTTGCTCCCAAAATACGCGTGGAGCTTTTCCGTACCTTGAAGTCATCGGGCAGGTTGTCATTCTCGGTGCGCGGTGCTGGGTCAGCTGTAGCCTGATATGAGGGCGGCGCCTGTGTGAACTGCTGATCCTCGAAGGAATCCCGCTGCGGGGCAGGCTCGTAACGAGCGTTGGCAGCCATGTTGTTGCGTGTTGGAAGCTTTCGCTATCGAGCAAGTTTTGATGACGGCGGAAAGATGTAAGAGAGAACAAAGAGGTGAGGCGTGGATGACTTGGCGGGCGCAGCCATGTGACGTTGAATCACGTGCATCCATATCTGCGCGATAAGAGATCACATGCGACTACTCAAGTGGAAAAAAGACGTCAAATTAAGATAGATATGTGCATTTTGATCACCGGATGGGTTTAGCTAGGTTGAAATCCATAATTATACTTTCTAAGAAATTCATACTTCTCGTCTATTCGACGACCCGATCGATCTGCGAGGGCCGGTTAGAAGCCGCCTGGTTGTCGTCATACGAATTCTCGACAGTCGACCCCGAGTCTTCATCAGTATCCAGCACGCCATCGTCGTCTTCATCTTCGTCCTCGTCACTTGAGTAATGAGCACCACGAGCCATATCTTGCGACACGGTTGCACTAGACATTTCAGTCGGAAGTCGTCGTCTCTGGAAGTCCTGCGCATGTGCAGTAGACATGGCATTTCCCACCGCTTTGGCAAAGCTGGGACGTCGGTTCCGAGCGCGCAGGGTTGAGATCGACGGCGTTCCGGTCTCAACATCACCCGGCGCCATGAAAGGTGTTGTTGGCTGCTGTTCTTGCAGCGGCACATCACCCGGCTCTACGCCATCAAGACCTGGGGTCAACGTGGCAGACGCAGGCACGTCGTATGGAAGAGGAACGTCTCTCGAGGCTCGGAATAAAAGCACGTTTGTGCAATGTTCATTCTCGACACGGAAGATGGACCACATTCCACGACGAAGAACCTCTGATAGGGAAACGACAAAGCTGAGAGCAGCCGAATGTTGGAGATCGTGGACGAAAATGGCGTAGAAAATCCAGTTGAATCGAACCACAACATCCAAGATCATCGCAACGTAATAAACCCATACGCGACGGAACGCTAGCACTTCACGGAGAAGTTTGTGTTTTGCATATGGGTTGCCCAAACTCCAGTCCATGATCAGATCCCAGACGGATGTATAGACAGCGTTCAGGAGACCGAAAGTGATGAACGCTGCCTGGAAGCGAGTGTGTCGGTCAATGCGGTACATGCTTAAAGTCGCGTAATAGAGGATACTAAAGATATACTTTCCCAAATTCAGGAGATGAGGGAAAGAATTCCTGGTGTCGACGTATCGACGAATGCACTGAAAAGCTCGCCATATCGCTGGCAAGGTGGTGAAAAAGCCCAGGAGTCTTGAATGGTTGGAGTTGCATTTGACTGGGTTGGCCCACTGTGAGGCGTACAGGCAGAAAAACAACTCGATGTTCTGGGCTGTTGTTAGTATAGCCTAAGAGAATGGACCCTGGTCAACTTACCCCCATGGCATAGACTTGAGAACAATACATGTCACCCAGGAAAAAATCACGAAACTCAACAGGGTATATCCCAGCGAGTAGAAGTCGCCACTGTTTCTGTCAATAATAATTCGAGTCGACAAGAATATTCAAAACTCACGTTTGAAAAGGCCCACCACTTCCGACTGCGGTGGTAAAGAACTCGGGCCGGCAGGAAGATGATGATGAGCGTCAAACCGATCAGCACAACAGGCCAGTATATGTACATGGCATTGATCCACGAAAAATTAAGCCACATGAAAAGACCCATAAGAAAAAGGAAGAAAGATGGAATCTGAATGACTGTTAGCATGAATTGTTGTCGGTTGGCGAAGGCTAGCACATACCTCGAATAACTGGCGCCACTCTAAGGTGTGCCTGGTATCAAATTCGAAAACGAATGCATAGTTGATCTTCGACTTTGTCCAGACCATACAATCCAAGGCAAATAGTAAGACATGAAACGCGATAAGGAAATAACCACCATAAATCTAAAAGAGTCAGGCCTGCACGTTACACGTGGAGGTGGGGGAAGTAAGGGAGCACGAACCTGCAGTAGATAGCTGGTCCAAACCTGCTCACGCACTTCAGCGGAACGTAAATGTTGTGAAGCATAGACCAGTGCCTGAATAGCAAAAAGGGTACCGGCCATTAGCAAAAGGCCGGAGCGGAATGTACTATGCGAATAATCGCCCGACTTCTTCATTGTGTGACGAAGTTTCGAGGCAGCGATCTTGCGGTTGCCACGCTCGAAATATCGAGCATATAAATCTTCCACTGCCGACATCAAGGTCTCCAGCACATCACTTTGCACAAATGAGGCCTTGTTGACCTTTTCGGACAGGTACCGCAACGGTGGTTGGGCGTTGACAGCCTTGTCGTATTTCTTGTTGATCTTGCGGAAAGCTGTTCGGTTGAGGTAGGCATATCCTTTTAGCAGCTCTATTCCGCGGTAGAACTCCTGCAAAGCATACTTGAGCTTGCGCTTGGCAGATCTATAGGAAACATCATTATTGGGCGGTTCCTGCCGCCGCATGAAATCTCTTCTGTTGGAAATGAATTCACGGTCGCGAGCCGGCATCCTTGGCGTCGCCATCTCCGCCAATGCCTGCGAATTCTTTCCAAAATGAGCCTTGCCCGTCAATGTGTCCTTCAGCCGGGAGCTGCTTAGTTTTCCGAACCCATTCGACCTATTTTCAGAGTCCACGTTCCGTCGTTTGTTTGCTCGTTTAGCGTCATACACTTCCTGGATGCGCTGGTCCCGCATGATATGCAGCTGCTGACGAAGAACCTTTAACCTCTCCGCAGCTTCCTGCTCCTTCATTTGGTAGAAGTCATCGATCTTCTTTAGCTGCTCATCTAGGAACTTGAAGAATGCTTGTTCTTGCTTTTCGAATTCCGATTTGGAGACGATCGGTGATCCTTTGCCGACCGAATCCACATCATTGTAGGAAAAGACACGCCGCATGAGCTGTGATGTACGATTCACCGAGGTGGACTTCATTAGAGCTTTGCCTTGCTGGCTTTGGCCAGTTGGCTGTCGTGCCAAGGGTGATTGGTCGGGCGCGTCTTCTGTCGCGACATTCTCCGGTAGGTCACGAAATGTAGCACGTCGGGTTGCAACGGGAGACGGCGTTCTGACTGCCTGGCGACCTTGTTGCACCTGTGGTGGCATATACTCCTCCTCCGGGTCTAGTGCGGGGTCGGGAAGCTCGAATGAAGCAGAATCAGACCCGTGGCCATGTTGCTGTGTTGGAGTCGCAAGAATACTGCCATAGCTCCCGGCAGTTTCCGAGAATCGTGATCCGGGTGTTCGAAGCGGCTGTCGCTCTGTTTTCGGCGTGGAACGAGTATTCGATGGCGAATGGGCGCCGGTCTGCTTAGGGGCCGTTGAATCGATAAACTCTCCCGCATCGAGCTGCTTGTCGGTGTTGGATGGCGTCAGTGTTTCGCCGTGGGAGAAAGGAGTAGCTTGACGAAAAGACGGAGTTCGAGGACTCCGATGAGCCGAACGAAGGGCCCGAGAAATGGCCTTGACCTTCTTCTTGCCGCCCTATAGTATAAGCGGTCAGCACTGACTCCAGTCCAGATAGTACGGAGTTCAGTCGTACCTTGTAGTCGAGATACTTCGCCCGCCATTCAGGAACCAAGTCCTGTTCCAGCTCTCTGTATGAGACTAACGTCAGCCACCGGAATGCCCCATAATGGAGCATCACAGGATCGAACTCACTTGGCAAACTTCATCCTGACTAGCGAATCTCCGTCATCGCATACTTATCAGCGGTTGGAAGGAAAACTGTATGTCGTGGCACCGGCGAGGGTTGTACGGAGGGACAAGACCGGGAATCGAATTATCTGCACAAATTCCTCCAAAGTGGACGACCGATAAGGGCAGGAAAAGCAAGCTAGGCGGCCGGGGTTCTAGTGTCGTGATAAGGAAGCATTCAGAGAAACAGAAAATTCCGGGGATCCACTGACGATCATCTACGCAAGGTACCGCCAGGGATGGAATCGTGTATCGAATACCCCGAATATAAGCGCGTGCGCCATAGTTGAATCGAGTCCCGACGACGAAGGCCGGTACGAATCGCAACAATCAAGAAGCCCGGCGCGAGCACGTGCTCCCGCACGATGAGCTCACTGCCCGTGTTGATGCCCTGGTTTTCAGGCATGGAGGATCCCTCGGTCAGCCGTGTCCGTGATTGGCCGTCTTCTTATTCGAGCTAAACCGGTTGTGGACGGCCCCACAAAGCCAGATTCCGAGCTTTAAACCGGTATCCGATGTTCGATCTATGCGATTGGTACCTTTGATTCTCGACTGCACCTGCATCCTGCATGGCGTTTGTCACAGTGCGTCATCTCATGACCGCTGCACTGTATCACTCGGGGAACACCACCCGGGTCATCATTCGGAAGCCCTGATAGGAGGTCAGGATCTACATTTGCGTTGGAATGCACACCGCTCCGGAATGTGTGCAGCGTGATTTCCCCGTGGTGGCTGGCTAGGAGATATCTGCGTCTGCAACCCTATGCACTCCGCTTATGCGCTCGGAACATTCTCGTCCTTGGCGCATTGGCTCGCCCGCGAGTGTATCAGGCATTGCGCACTGCTACTTGCCCGCAAGGGTGATGACCATTTTACTCCCTATGATGGAGATCTGTAGCAAACACCAAGGAAAGTTCGGGACAACAATTTGTCATGTCGTCATATGTTCATATTCCTGGCCTAGGTACATCTACTTGATACTATAGCCAGGATATCCTATTAAAACAAATCTGGCCTTCGTCCATTCACAGGTGACTGGTCGGCTTGCAATGCCAGATTGCAGGATCGCAACCAGTTACTCGGAAGCAGATATGATTGTCTCGAGACCGTTCACCAGCGGCCGAAGCTCTCGTGGCGCTCGTAGCGGCTGCGGTCATACTCCTCAGCACCGTGGCCGCTGATGTAGTGCTCGTCGTACATTTCGTGGGCGTTCCTCTTGGCGTGCTCCTTGGCCTTGATTTTGTCGACCTCGTCCATGCCCTTTGTCTCGGCGAGATTGTCAACCTCGGCGCCGACAAAGCCGGCAATGGCCTCCTTGGCGAAGGAGTGGCTGACGGGCTTGCTTGTATACTAGTTAGAAAGAATACCACCAATGATCATTCGACGAAATAGTATACCCTCCTTGCGCTGGAGGTCCTCGTAGGCCTTCATTCCGGCAAAGGAAGCGGCACCAGTAGCTAGCTCGTGGGTCCACTTGGTCTCGTGCTCCTGGCCGCCGTACACCTAGCGGTGAGCATCCTCAGAGTCGCCTATCACAGCCAGCCTCCAGTTCTTGGAAGTTCGGTATACTAGCGAGAACTGTAGCGGTCAAAGCGCGTGTGCTAAGACGGCCGCTCCCGCGTGCATAAGTTGTGCATGATAATCAATATCAAAAAATAACTTACCCCAGCCCCAAGCCTTTGTGAATATAATGTGTGGTGGTAAAGAAAAGGTTTCTTAGAAAGGGAGTTAATGTAGAGTGTTGATGGGAGAGAAAAGAAGCAGTTGTCACTGGGTAGATGAGGGGGCTATATACATGAGCAAGCACGACCGATCCTCCAGAAAAGCTACACGTATTTCGTTCTTGATAGTCAGGAGGTCCTTCCCTCCTCCAATCTCAGCTCTGGTGGCCCCACCACTGTGTGGACAGAGTGGCTGAGAGTGTTTACTCCGGGTTCCATCAGAGGATAGTCGGAGAAAGATGGAGCAAACCCCCTCCAAAACATTGCTCGACCTCGGATTCTACTGATTATCCGAATCCTTGCCCCTCCATCAGGGAGTGGATTGTATTCGGGGTACTAAATGGAGAAGGGGCTATGGGAACCTGGTCCAGTGAGGTAACTGACTGCCCCTCATATTAGCCAATCTCGCCCCCGAAGAATCAGGCAGTCTCATCGTCCCCAGTGGGAGGCTGCGAGGGTATCTATCATGGTTCCCAACGCACAACTTCACGAGTCCCGGTCATTTTCGGGTTCCAGTTGTACCGGTATTTAAGAGTGTCCAATGAAGCTGTTCATGAGTCCATACTGAGACGGGATATAACTTTGGGATGCTGGAGCTGTGCATATCACCTGTGCACAAGAGTACCACCCCATTTTTTGCTTCAGCCATGACCAGAGCCAAGACTCGCAATACAGTATTATCTCTTAATACCGAGCTATCGGAAATAGAGATGATACGCTACTCCCAGGGTACGAGTACGTGTCCTGTCGGACCCTTTGAAATTGTGGAATGCTGATCGAAAAGACCCAGATGGACCCAGGTGGATCCATTCAGCCTTAATCCACCGGCAGATGAGCAAATTATAAGGAGAGGCCCGGTGGAACAGTTTTCTATTTCCCCCCTAGCGGTATGAATCCCATATTTCGGGATATACGGAACGAAGTGACCCTCAGTGATGAGCGCTACAGTCTGACAAGCGCGGGCCAAGCTTCTCTCGTCCGAGGCTTGACCGCGCCCCACAAGGCATAAGGCTTGGCATCGCGAGCCACCTAATGTACGGAAAGTGGCGGTGGGCTTGAGCTGGAGCCGCAGTAGATGAAGCGTTTTGGACAAGAGAGCTCATCGGAAGTTGTTGTAAAGCGCTGGTTCTTCCCTGGCCGTAGCCTGGATCCTCCATGCGATCCCATTACGTGTCTCGTCCACCGGTCCCGCATACATCCACATCCATTCAAAGAAACTCAATGGTGCTTACACAGGCTCAATTTCCTGTATATTTCATGTGTCTGAGAGTCAATTGGGCTATCTTCTACATCCATGTAGCTCAATTGCACTTTATATAGTAAAGTTGACCAAGGTCGAATACTGAAACGTCGGAGACATGACATAGTACCCGAGAATAGCAGGGGCTTTTTCTATATGATTTCATTTCGGAATACAGGGTGCCACCGCCAAGAAACATGATAAAATGTTGTATCATGAAGCATTCCATGCCGCGAGCGTAGCCGTGTACGGAAGATCCCAGGCGCAGATCGGCAGGCGGCAAAAATACGGCAATGATACAATACACCCGCCCGGCAGCTCCGGTCTTGGCAAAACTTTTGTTGAACCATTTTCGTGATGGTGTGGTGATTGC
This sequence comes from Penicillium cinerascens, assembly GCF_028974065.1. Taxonomy (NCBI): domain Eukaryota; kingdom Fungi; phylum Ascomycota; class Eurotiomycetes; order Eurotiales; family Aspergillaceae; genus Penicillium; species Penicillium cinerascens. The sequence continues at coordinate 3,909,036 of NW_026695298.1, read as the reverse complement.
AATCCCTCTCAGCCACATCACCGGGACCAATTGAGACCGCGCCGTCCACCATGCCTACCAAGAATCCCACACCGTCCGACTTCCCCTCCAATCTCACCGTCACCGTCACTCTTCCACCCTCCGCGTCCTCCCCAGCCCCCAACGTTCTATTGTTACTCCACGGCCTCGGCGATTCCGCTGCAGGCTTCACCTCGTTCGCGCGAGCCTTACAGCTTCCAGAAACTGCAATTGTAACAATACAAGGACCCGCCCCTCTCCCCTTGGACCTGGGCGGCTTCCACTGGGGTGACGATGTGGCATTCGATACCTCAAGTGGCGGGCTGGACATGGACGCAGGTCTGACGCGTAGCACGGCAACACTGGTCAATGATGTCGTGCGTAACACACTGGTCAGCAAATGCGGCTACCTCCTGCGCGAGATTATGATGTTCGGATTCGGGCAAGGTGGCATGGCTGCATTGACCGCGACTCGGGAGCTGGGCCTGGGCGACAATGGCGGATCTCTATCCGGAGTTATCTCCGTTGGCGCGCCATACCCGCTCTCTGGCCAGCGATCAGGAGCCAAGAACCGTACCCCGGTGCTACTGGTCGCTGGGCGTGACTCGCTTGTAGTCTCCGATGCGGCTGTTCGTAGGACAAAGGAGGTTTTTGAGTTTGTTGAGCTGAGCCGTTACCCGAGAAAGGGCGACGGTATGCCAACGAATCGGAATGAGATGATGCCTGTCATGCAGTTCTTTGCCCGGCGATTGCGCAGCCGGCAAGGCGTGCCTGAGGGCAGTGTTGAGATTGGTTGATGTGCCGCGGGCCCATCAAGATATGAATCTTTACGACATCATGGAATTGAAACTAGATCAAAACACCTATACTCCAATGCCTCCGAGCATATGCCCGATTCTTTCGTCAGAACAATAAATACACCACCTCGGTCTCAATGATTTCTCGTCCGTTACCTGCTGGGAAGCAGGAATTTCAATAATATCTAAGGACTCCTCGTCATGTTTTTGTTGGCCCTTTGTATCTTGTCGACTCTTTTAGCGTAAGTCATTACATATCAGCACGTGCAAAGCTAGCAAGGCTATAAACATGCAATGTATTGATTCTGATGGATTAGAACAGTAACTATCATGTAAACTTTGTAAAACACTATGTAATCAATCAAACCAAAGCGCTTAAATTATAGAATCACCTGCAAAGTATTCCCACCGCATCATAGAATACACTTCTCAAATCTGTGGTGAGCAATTCCCATTTAATCGTCGCGCATTTTCATCTACTACTTTCAGAAACCGTTCTCCACGAAATGGCAGCAGAAGGATAGCATAGTAGACCAACAGCAGTAAAGCACTCCTCATTCACTTGGAAGGTAGAGATCGGTAAGAATGCTGCTGTCTAGTTGCCTCAACATTGCTCAATCTCGTAGGCACCGCCGACGGTAGGCAATAATAGAGTAGGGATGCCTCGATTCATCGGTCCGGATTCAAAAAAGCCAGATCAGCAAGAATTTCCGAAGAGTAGGAAACTCATCCGCAACTTAATTATAGAACTCATCACACCATCTGCAACTCTCTAAGAGGACAGGGAAAAGTTCGTGAGTTACCTCACATGGATGATATTCGATCAAAAGCCTAGATCTATAATGATGTGGGTCAGCACCACTGGCTTGTGACAGAAACGATACAGACTGGAAACACCTTATCTTTCTCGCTATATTAAACACCAATCTTCACCAGTTATTGGCACAAAGACAGTTCTTGCTGCGCGGAACGAGGATCTGGGATGCTGTAATGCCAGCGTCTTGGGAGATTATCCTGCAACAAGAGGTGGTCAATTTTTGCTATGATCAACTGAATATGCGCGAGGAAGCAGATAGGGGAGAAGCTGGGTGAGAGCTATTCATGCGGCTATTGATCAGAGTCAGGATTGAGTTTGAGGATCAATATTTTCCCCAGCCTATGAGGATATGCAGCAGCAGCCAGGAACGAGGATAAACACAGAATGGGTGAAAATAGTTGGTAATAAATGCTAGCTGAGGAAGAAAGCGGCGTAATGATTCACGCTTAAAATCCTTGGCACTGACAATTTGGCCTAGAATAGCCTCCTTTCAGCAATTAGAATACCGCCTTATCATAACAGCCATGTCTTTATCTATTGGAAGTTGAGGTTTGGCAGGAGCTCTAAGAGAGGCGTTTCGCTTCTAGAGACAACCACTTGGCTGGTGATTTCAAAGACCGAAAAGACCAAATCCCAGGGAAATAAGACGACATTTGATTCATCTCCGCAGCGTCTAGATGCGCCAGAATGCGGGTCCATAGCGATATCCATCCCGGAGACGAGGCTGGTCCTCGCCGTCCACTGTACGACAGAGTCCCCGCTCAAGGACTTCTAGAGGTACGGTCTGCTCACAGGAGCGGAATCCGACCAGTGGACGGCGTACGATGAAAGAACACTCATTTTCGTCGACCTGTTTCTGTTCGAAAATGCATAAAGGGTCGATCAACATGATAACAAGCACGCCGACGGTGTAGACAGTCCATAGGAGGATACTGCTGCCGCGGTCAAGGGTCCCAGTAAGGCCAGAGCAGCCAAATGCGCCAATGAATATGAAGGCCCCCGGCCAATAAAAACTGTAGGGGCGGAAGTAATACACATTGGCTGGCTGTTGGACAGTTGACCAGCCAGGACGTGGTATCGGTTGGTCGGACATTACGGGAGGAGAGGGAGGAAAATAATAGGACTGTAGATATTTGGCGCTGAGTTACTTAGCAGTGAGGTGGTGTTGGGGTTGTTAAAAATGGAAGTTGAAGTTATTCGCTGAAAACTTGACGGGGTCCTGATAGGTACACCACCCTTTTTACCCAGGACACCACTTTAGCGCTGATGACCCTAGTTAACTAGTTAGCTAGTTAATGAATGCATGTGCTGACTGATCGGGCGACCAAGACAGCTGGAGATATATTCTGCTAACTACAGTACTATGTACTATTACAGGATATAGGTGGATGCTACAGCTTCCGAGTGGCCTATGTGCGGAGTAAAACAAGTACATGCAACTCCAGGACCGAGTCAGGAGAACCAGGCTGAGAGGGCGGTGCATCAACGCTAGTGCAATATTCCAATGGCAAAAATACCTCATTGATGATCTTCTCAGACTCATCAGGTTTCGAGCGCGTTCATATCCTTGGGGGGCTAGGCTATCTGTCATCCTCGCAATGTGCAATTCCCCTCCAAGCGGCCTTCTATGCTACCCGACAGGTTATTCCGGTACTAAGTAGGTGGTACGGGCTTTGCACCCCTGCACGACCATTTGTACTTCATACACGCTAGATTCTGGCGCACACAACTTGCTTCGTATTAGTAAATATCAGGCATTCATGGTCAATGGAATGCAGTTAGTTCCAGCCACTGGGTATTCGTGTGGGGGCTCCAGCCCTTGAATGACGATATTTCTCGTGCATCTTGCATAACCCGTTATACCTGGCCGCGACCCGCGGGTGACCCTCATGACCCTGACCCTGACCCTCCATATCTGAAGGTCAGGGTCTTGTTAGACCTTGAGTGGCGAGTCTTTAGTAAATGAACTAGGGTACAGGCACCTAGCCTAGGCGGTAGTTTCACTGCCGACGATAGAAATAACAGGGCGAGCGCGATTAAGGTTATTAGCAGGTTGACGATCGAGCTCGGACAGCAACAGCAGAGTTAGGAGAGCGGTGCTCTACCAATTGATTTGAATACTTAACTCGTGAGAGGTGGGTTGGTTGACGGTGTAAGTGCTATAGAAAGGCATTTTGCGGGCTTGAGAGTGATGAGGATGGAGGATGAAAGGAAAGGAAACAAAAAGCGCATCAATGTAGGGTTTAAATATCGCTTGTCCCTCGATGGCCTTTTGTATGCTTTGTTATACTATCTAGATGGAGTGAAAATCGACGGTGCTGCTCTACGCTGTGATTGGCCAACTTGGATTTAGCATAGTCCCCGCAGAACGGAAGGTGCCTTTCCCATCTTGCATTGACGTTGCAGTCATACTATAATAGGTCATACCGAACGGGATTAAGGTAGTGACGAGTTTAAAGTAGATTGTGGGGGAAAGGAGTCCTGATCCTCCTCCCGCTTTTTTTGGTGATCTGAATCCAGCGGTTTTAAATGTCCTACTGATAAACCTTGCCACGGGGCTGGGTTGGGGCCTGACTTCAGGGCCCATAACCGCGAACCTGGCTGGTACTCTAGGCCGAACCCCAAACCCGCGAGCTCGGGGGGGCCGCGGGTTGGTCGAGTTTATATCTTATCCCGAAGACCCTGAAATCTGACCGTTTTACAGAAGCGCTTTGGCAGGGGAGTCTCAAATTTGATTGGATAGCATTGGGTGGTGAAGCTGGGGGCCAAATCGCTCACAGTGCAGGATGTATCTGCTAGCAGGGGCCCGTGAGCTCTCGGGCCCATTATTATTGTTCCAGCTGTTCAGCCCCCGCAAGAAACGGAAAGATCTTCTTCATGCGACTAAGGCAACTAAGTAATAAAAATACTACTTAGCTGACTTGATTAGTTTTACAACTTCGGTCACTGTTTCTCTATTATCCTTCACCCTAAGGAAATCTCACAATCAGGCCAGTAGCATCGACCATGACAACGTGGATCTCCCTTGTTGTTTTAGTGCTGGCGTTGTCGCACTGCACATTTTGTTCCCAAGGCGATATTTGCTATGTGGTTGGGGCACAGAGTTCGTCGGCACCTCGCTAAGGAACAAAGGGGATATTGCTTCTAATCACCTTGCAGCTAGCCTTGTGGACGATCGGTTATATTTCATGGGCGGCAACTATAGCATCGTGACGTATGACGGCCAGCAGATTGAACCCAGTATGTTTTCTGGAGAAGCCACTTCTCTTAAATGCTAACGACGGGAAGCTGGGTCTCTCTACTCCATCGACCTAAACAGTCAATTTCCAGTCGAAAGGCCTATTCCCCAGGCAGGCTTCAACAATGGTACCATCGATTCCAAGATAACGGTAGCCTCTAGAAGTGCGCTAAGTGCAATCGGTGCCGACACTACTAATGGAGCAGTCTGGAAAATAAACGACATCCTCTATGTCTTTGGTGGTGGCTTCGATACTCCAATCAACACGTTATCGGCCTACAATGTTTCGACTGGCAATTGGAAAGACGTGACTGTGGCTGGTGGTGACTTCAACTTCGGAAAGCGCACCTCCGCTCAATTTGCCAGTGCTCCCGAGTCCAGCCTCGGCTTTATCTACGGCGGCAACACACCCTACATGAGCGGCATGCTACGTTTTGATGCGTCTAACCCCGATAAGCTCTCGTGGACCAACGAGACACTCTCCAATGGGTCCTATGGCGCCCAGGTGCCGAATCTGATTTCTGGTGCTTTAGTCTATATTCCAGCCGGAAAAGAGGGTATGCTTATTAGCTTTGGGGGTGGAAATGTAGGTTTAAAATTCTCCGTTGACTTGGAATGGCGATGAAAATGCTTTCCCCCGGCTAACGCTGTGTTATGAGCAGGTCACTGAAGGTATAAGTCCTGACTCCGGCTGGCCGTACGATGCGAACTGGAATACTATTTATGTATATGATATTGCCTCCCACACATGGTGGGTGCAAGAGGCTTCTGGAAATCCGCCTGCGAACCGGGGTGCCTTCTGCACTGCCCTCACAATCTCGCCCGACGGTGGGGCGTTCCACATCACGACCTATGGCGGATGGAGCTTGGCTGATCAGCGATCATACGAGGATGTGAATATTCTTACAATCCCGTCATTTACATGGATTGATGCTACAGAGCTATCCAACCAGTCCAATCGGGAAGAACAAGTCAACTCGACCGTCGGACGCGACGCCCTTGGAGGTGCTTGCCAGGCATACCGAGGCTCACAAATGATCGTCCTCGGAGGCGAGATACGTGCAGGGGCATACTCGCTCACCAAAGGGGCTTGTAGCAACGTGTTTGAGCCTGTTCGAGTGCTGGACCTTTCCACGTATAAATGGCAGACAGAGCTGGATACCAATTCTAGTTACGAAGTGCCAGCGATCATCTACGATAAGATTGGGGGAAAGTAAGAATTTCAAATTGTTTCGTTTTGATCCCAGACTAACTGCTGCAAATAGCGCAACCGGTGGCGCTACATTGACGGTTCCTAGTGCTGGATTCGCAGATGCCACACTGGCATCGCTTATCCAACAGCGCGTTTCTACCCCCACAAGCACCTTTCACCCTTCCCCTTCCGTTAATTCCTCAGTGCCGTACCAAAACAAGAAGTCTCACCACTCAAATACCGGTGCTATTGCTGGCGGTGTAGTCGGCGGCGTCGTAGGACTAGCATGCATCTTAGGAGTAGCATGGTTCCTTTTCAGGCGCAGGTTTGGCAGTGAAAGCAAAGCGGAGGGTCTTGTGCAAGGCGGAAGGGGCAAGTCACGAGTACAAGAAATGGACGCGAGACAGCTTCATGAGGCACCTACACATGGCGCGATGTCTGAAATGAGTGGACAAGGCGCTTTTGAGCTTCCTGGGACCATAGCAGTTACCGAGCTTGGGAGCAGCAAACCTCTAACGGAGTATTGAACTTCGGACTGACTGATGCAAGAATATTGGGCCATTGTATTGTATGCTGCCTGGTGGTACCCTCAGTTTTGTTCCTGAGGGTTTGGAATGCTTGTGTTGTCAGAGACCAGACCATTTTCTATGGTGTACCCAATACAATAGTTGCCAGATATAATGAATCGTGATAGAGAAAAGCATTGAACTGATTGACGGTTTTCAAGGACGTTCAAGGTAGTTGACATCGTGGCTCACATCACAAAACGCCTCCAAGCGCAAGTGGTGGATCCCACATCCTCCACAGGCTCTTCGTGTCGGCGAATACAGGAGGGTATTCCCCCAGGCCATTGGCTATGCCACTTTATTAGCGACATGCTGAAATGTGGATAATTGTAAGGTTTGGGAGTGAGAGGGGCGGATGAAGGCTATTTAACAGAGTTCAAATCGGGCGTATGAGTAGTTCCTCACATCCAGGGGTTGAAGGTGGAGCTCCCACGGACGCTGAACACTAGCAACTACATATGCAGTTCGGTTGAAAATCATATCACATTGCAAAGTGTAATCATCACTTCTTAAGCCCAATGATAGCCAAGTTCCGCGGACTCAGACTGTAGTCGAACACAGGCTCAACCCAGCATTCCTTGACGTTATCATGCTCGCGCAGGAATTGCCAGCGGTCAACGACGATAACAGCCTCGACAACCTGCGCGCTAAATGCCATCAAGCTCCACACGACGCTGAGGTTTTTCCTCGATTGCCGGAAATCGGTTTCGTAGCGATCGATTTCCTCGTCTGTCAACGGGGCAATCCGTTCCTGGATCTTGGCACCGTGTACCGGGTCACGACTGAGCTTCACCGTTGCGGCACGTACATAGGCATTGAAAGATGTGAAGGCAGCCTTGCGCAGGGATCCAATTATTACGGCCGCGGTGCCGCGTGATTCACTGTATAGATCTTCCACAGCGCCGGGCTTGGGTACGACTTCGCGGTCGACAAGGATGCGCTGGAATAAAGCGCGGAAGAAATGGCGGGTGAAAAAGCCTTCACTATCGTCGTAGCCCCAATTGTATGGTGCTTGTACGGCCATTGAGCGGGCAGTGATGTTGAGTTTCATTCCCTTTGCACCGGGGCTCTCGTAGTCCTCGAACAGCTTGGACATGGGGAAGCCATGGGGGTCATATGAGCAGCCCGTCTCGGTTAAACGGGGATGAAGGGAGCGGAGAATGGGGAGTTTGTATGTTGCGGGACCGAGACGTTCGGTCAGCAGGTTATAGCAGCAGCCGATCATGGCGACGGCCACAACAGACGGGTTGAGGATCAGCGAGCGTACGCCGTGGTGAACGAGGTTTCCGCATGAGTGTAAGGACACCACCATTACCCGAGGGTCTTGCTTCGTCTTCTCGTCTGCTTGTGCTGCAATGGCCGTTGCTTGCTTGTCTGCCGATGCCTCTCCATTTGTAGCTGCAGGAGAAGGGTTGACAACATGGTCGATAATAGGTTCCAAATAGCCGTCCTGAATCTCGTGCTCAATATAGCTAATAGTTCCTCGGGCATCGATCTCGGGCTGTTCCTTCTTTTTGTACGTGTTTTTCGTGAGAGAGCCGAGAAGTTCGTCAGGCTCAAGAGTGATTTCACCCAGCATTTTGAATGCGGTGACATCCTCAATCGTCTCGTCAAGTTCTTGCAGCAGAGGATCCTCAGAAGAAGTCCGAGGCACTTCCGTCTCTTTTTGCGAAGGTGTCTCCGTATTTTCGGGGACTACCACCTCGGGCGTCGCATCGCAGTCACTGCATGACTTCTTACGATTTTGCACATAAATTGTCTTTTCTTCCTTCTTAGCCAGTTTTGCTTGAACATCCATCCCCCGCGCACCATCGATGTACTGGTGCTTCCGCTCAATGGCGATGATGTGTTTGTGGTAGGGCGAGCTTGCTAACGTCCGTCCAAGGTAGTTTTGGCCAGATCCGAAATCCACAATGTGAGAGACGGGCTGACCTCGGCACTCATTCACGGTATCAGAAAGAGAGGCGACGTATTTCGAGAAATGCTCAACCTCATGAACTTTCTTCTTATTCATGCCTACCGCAATGTGTCTTGGCAGGGTGCTCTTGGTAGATTTGGGGAATGGAGAGGTGAAGTCTCGTCCTAGGCTCAGTCGGCGCACGTTGTAGATGTATTCCAGAAGGTCTTGCGGAGGTGATGCGCCTCCATTCCATGTACGGCCGGTCTCTTGAATGTCACCATTCGTCTCAGCCTTTCGCAAGGGCTCAATGTCTTCCCGAAGAAACAGACGAATAATATCATGGATATCATGCTGTTCAAAGAATGCTCTCCAGTTCTCTGGTAGCAATGTCGTATATAGATCGGGCTCACGGGTCAGGAAATCGAGGATATGTACGCCACCACAGAGGTTCATGAACAGCAAGTTCTCAGTCGCAAAGGAAAGAAGGGCATTGACGTAGGAGTCGGGATCCTGCCACTCCTCGCCGAGTGGAAGGGGGCGATCACGAGCCATGTCGAAGAATTGAATGCGTTTGTCCCGCAGAAAAAGCCATCGCGATAATCGTGGGGAAATTGTTATCTTTTTTTTTTTATCGCGGCGATCCGCTGAGTCATCTCCATATTGGGGAGTATGAGATCAGTTGAAAATTCTCCCTGCCAAATATGGGCCATTACGCTAGATTCAATATTCAGTGCCCCTTATTTAAGTCTGCAAGGTTCACGCAGCTTCCGATGACGATGTATGCCTATCTCCATGCAATATCGGCTTGTTAACGACGTCATAAGTACTCGGCCCTGCCCCTGTGAACACGTGATTGCCGGCGAGCTGGCAGCTTCTCCGTCGAGACTCAATCGTCTCTCATCTTCCACACCACTAATATACCGCAGCCATGGAGCACGCAGATCCCTTTCTCCAAGTCCAAGCGTAAGTTACTCCCAACATCCATCCGGACCCAGCAAAGAGACTAACCAGCTATCACCAGGGACGTCCTGTCAACACTACAATCCAGCCGTCCCCTCTTCTCCTCATATCTCCGCATCCGCTCCTTAACCAAGAATCCGTCAAACCCCGAGCTCAAACAAGCGCGATCAGAGCTCGAAAGCACAATATCAGAGCTCAGCGCCGACCTAGACGATCTCGTCGAGAGTGTCCGCGCCATCGAACAAGACCCGTACCGCTTCGGTCTGGAGCTGGAAGAGGTGCAACGCCGACGCAAACTAGTCGATGATGTCGGTGCTGAGGTCGAGAAGATGCGCGAGGAGCTACAAGCGGCTGTTTCCCATGCGCCGGAGCCAGACCTGCCTAACCCTACAGAGTTCGATGCTGCACTTGATGAGGAGGAGCGTGGTGGAGATGATTACTATGCTTCTATGGAACAGCAGCGGCAGTCGGAGTTGATGCATGAGCAGGACGAGCAGCTGGATGGTGTCTTTCGCACTGTTGGGAACTTGAGGCAGCAGGCTAATGATATGGGTCGCGAGTTGGAGGATCAGGCGGTTATGATTGATGAGGTTGATACGTTGGCAGACCGCGTGGGCGGTAAATTGACCAACGGCATGACACGCATTCGACATATTGTGCGCAAGAATGAGGGTAAGTGTGCTTATTGTCTACGTCCATTACGGCTGTGAACTGTGGAGTATCGATATGGGAATCACAAATTTCAGGCTAACTTTTTCTCCGTTAGATACATGGTCTTCCTTTTGCATAGCGGCGCTAATCTTTGCGCTCGTCCTATTATTAATACTCGTTATCGTCCTGTGATAGTACATCAATGAGGACGCCGGAAGACACCAGCGTCACACGGAGCATGGCATTTCATAGCGGGCATTTCAGAGGAATTTAATTGCGAGCCTTCTTGCGCGGGCGCGAGGCGTCACCGCCCTCATTCTCATCATCCTCGTCCTCCATCATCTCATCGGCGTCGATCTCGCTGACGTCGAGCTCATCGAGGTCGTCACCCATCTCATAGGATTCAACTGTGTTCCAAGTCAGCTCGAATTCTCGTTTTTGTTATGGTCGTTTGTTACGTACCGTAATATTTCATGGCATCGGTCCAGAGGTCCTCAGCGATGGCGATGGCAAGCTCCTCGCCGTCGGGGAAGATCTCGGCATCCTCGAGGTCATCGAGAAGCTCATCATCATCATCCTCGTCGTCATCCTCGTCGTCATCAACCTTCTCACCCTTGAGAATCTTGGCATAGCGCTCGTCGTCGAGCTTGGAAGCCTCCTTGGACTGCTCGGCGGAGACGTCACGGCCGCGGTAGCCGAAGAAAGCGAAGAAGCTGGTGCCGGCGGGGCTCTCGATGCCCTCATCGTCATCCTCATCATCCTCGTCGTCCTTCATGGCCTCGGCCTCGGCGATCTCAAGCTTCTTGACGAGAGCCGCGTACTCGGGGAGCTTGGAGCGCTCGCCACCCTTCTTCTTCTCGGCCTCAGCGAGGTCACAGGCAGCATCGAGCAGACCCTTGGTGAGGTCCATATCCTTCTTCCAGTTGATGCGGACGGGCTCAGAAACCAGACCCTCCCAGGTGCGGACCTTGCCGCTGGAGGTCTTGATGCTCTGCTTGCGCCAGTAGAACTCCTTGACGAGCTGAGAGTTGGTGAAGAAGGGGTTCTCATCCTCGCCGGTGTGGAAGTCAAAGATGAAGCGCAAGCTGCGGGGCTCGCCGTTGCCCTGAGCATCAACCTCGAAGCGCTCGACCTTCATGTTCTTCAGGGCGGAGCCGATAGCAGCAGCATCGGTGGGCAGGATGTACTCGTCAATCTCGGCCGGGGCGCTGGCAAACACGCGGATCCAGAAGTCGTTCTGGACCTCGGGGGAGGAGATAATCTCATTGCGCTTCTCAAAGAGGGGGTTCAGGAGAGGAACCGACTTGCGCACTGTTGTGGAATTAGCATTGATCTTTGTAAATAAAGATAGAGCAATCGCATCATGATGATGACTGTAGTGTCACATGAAAATATCGCACGGACACCCCCTCGCAGAGAAAAAGTTCCCTCATCGATTGGGTGTGTCGCCACCCTATCATCACTGGAAAATAAAGAAACGGGTAACTTACGCTGCTCAACCTCAGCGCGGATGAACTGCTCTTGCAGATGAGCGATCTTGATAGCAGTCTCCTTGGGGATAGAGGGGACCTCGACACGTTCGAGGAGCGACTGGTCTTCAGCAGACATTATGATGGGAGGAGGGGGGTATCGAGGGATTGGGTATAAAGTGGGGGTATATAAAGGTCTGAAAGCTCGAAGCTCGGAAAATGAATAAATCAAAGAATAATCAAGAAGACTTGACTGACGGGAAGGGGGGGGAGGTATTTAGAAGGAGAGATGAAAGAGGGAAAGAAGTGGAAGGTGGGAGAGGGGGAGCTAAGAAAAAAAAATTCAGCACTGGCCGATCAGCAGCTGTCGATGCGCGCGTCAGAAAACTTTGGAGAGCTAGACCTACTCGGAGATACAGTGAGATACTTCCGTTTGCGTGAGATTAGAGTGGCTACAAAAGTCACTCTGAGTACACATAGGTACCCACAGGCGGTGCACCCAGCAACGGGGCGACGGATTGGATGGCGGTGGGGTCGCGCGGCCTGAGGTGTCGCCGGAAGTTTCACGCGGCTTCTTTCTCCTTGGAAGATTGCATCATGGCCTTCCATTGTAGTCGGTGGATTTGTCCTAGATTCTTCAATTGTCCTCCGGTGTGCCTCGATGAGTCTTGGATTTCTCTCTCTTCGAGAAAAAGCAACCTATCCTTGCAATGTCTCTTTGAATGCTCCAACAACGCAGAGAAGTACATAGTATATGTATCCGGATCCAGATCTTAGACTAGCAGGTGATAAAATCCCCATCCGCGATTCGCCAGTCGACCAAATACGAAATTTTCAGACCTGAATCTACATAGTCAGCAGTCTAAATTTAACTCAATTGGGACAGCTCAAGCCTCATTGCTTTTTCCGATTTTCACCTTAGCCTTCTTAAGATAGCGTGGAACTCAAGGTGATCAGATAGAGCACTTTATTTCGACCCCATCTGTAATCTGTGTCTCCAAGTATCTCCAGTTCTACAATTATTCCAAGCTACCATGTCATCGATGATCCAATTGCCTTTGTCCTCCCCGTCTCTATTAGTTCGTTCCCCTCACTGGGCCGTCGGTCGCGGTAAAGGAGCGGTCTGAACATGCGCAGTCAATTGGTGGGTAACGCTGCTACAAACATTTCCTACTCGCTGGATATGGCCTCGGTTAGAAAAGGATAATGCAGGTTCAGAGGCGCAGACAAAGACAACTTGTTGGTATCATGCAGTATTCTGCAAGATTCTGCAGCTTAGCTGTTAAAAAAAAATAATAAAAAAATTAAAAAAAAAGAGAGACTGCGAATCAAGGAAAACACTGAAAGAAAAGAACTCGAAAACCGCAAGGAAAATCGCGGTGTCTCATTCGATGAAGAATAATATTTTAGTGACCGCATCCTGGCTATCAACGAGGATGGTCCGAAAGCAACAAATAACTTTTTTCAATCAGAGAAGACGTCCCCTGACGCCTGCCAGACATCGTTCCGATTAAGAGCAGTAGAAAAAGTCATGACCCATAAATTCCCCATGCCCATTCGCCAACAATGCAATGATTAGAGCAAAACACAAAACAAGGCAGGTTTCAACATGCACAGGCATCATCACCATGCACGTCTGCCGGGGATCGAACAATCGCAATGAAAAAAAAAAAACCAGGCGATGATAATCATCAGCGACGCCAAGACACATGCACCGCGAACAAAGAATGAAAGGATCTAGACCTGTGCTCAGAGCATCCAGTCTAGTCCGTTTGCTTCTTCTTCCACTGGGAATACTTCGCGCGCATACTCCTCCATGTCGCGCCAACCCTGCCACAGATGCCGAGCCTCGTCCGTCACGCGCTGAGAGACTACACCGCCCGGCCCTTGCATCATACCGGCGCCAGCGCCCTTTCCACCGGCCGGACCCAGGCCCTTGGGCGAGCCCGCGGCCGGCTGCGAGAACTCGGGCTGCGGGAAGTAGGGCGCGTTGAACTCGCCGAACAGGACCTCGAGCGTCTCCAGCTGTTCCCTGTAACCCGGCGGGATGTTGACTTTGATCTCGATCTGAGACACGTGCACGTAGCGGCATGGGCGGCCCAGAGCGCGCGAGAAGGCCGCGCACACTTGGTTGGGGGAGAGGGTTTCGAAAGTGAGTGCGATTCTGGAAATTGAGCGGGTTAGTTCTGTGTCTCGGAGGTCGGGGAAGGGGTGATCCTGGTAGATCCGGGGAGGTTCCGGAACTCACCGATGACCGTGCCACTTCTTCGGGCCATCTTTGAAGATTTGTAGCAGCGTCGGACCGACGTCGTGCTCGGCGTCCAGCCAAGGGAGCGGGGTCTCCGAGTCGAAGGGTGCGTGCCACTCGAAGCTGCCGTCGGGCATGAGTTCCATCTGGAACAGCGGGTATGGAAGACTGGTGAAGTTGTTGTTGTAGATTCCGGCGTAGACGAAAGTCGCCGGAAGAGACAGCTGGCGCACGTAGTTCTCGACGGTGAACTTGGGAGCCCACTGCGGGACGGCGGGCCAAGGGCCGTGTACGGAGTGATCTGGCATGCTGCTGTAGATGTAATGGGTGATGGAACCGGAGCGTTTGGCGGCGTCGGCTAGAGCGCGGCCGATAGCGACCTCGTCGCCGGCCTGCGATGTAGTGTTGATGAAGGCGAACGAGGCGCCCTTGAAGAGCTCGTCCATCAGTCGGTCATTGCCGAGGAGGGGGCCCTGCAGGAGGGTCACGTTGGGCAAGGTCTGTAATTCATCCGCAATGATACCCTTGAGTGAATGAATCTGCGCGCGAACAGAATATCCCACGGCCGACGCGACTCGAATCAACGACGCCGCTTGTCGCCCGGCGGCATTCACCACGGCGATCGTCTTCTGCGGTTGTGTCATCCGGGACGGAAGGCTACTCTAGCCAGGATGCAGAGGGTATAAAGGGGGGAGGTATAAAGTGGATCTTGAGAAGAGAAGATGGGAAGAGGGCAAGATAAAAGAATATCCGGAGTAAAGGCCTTGGCGAGAATAAATGGATGTGAGGGCTTTGCGATAGTGGGGTACCTTGGGAGGGGAGCAAAAGTTGTATGTAACAAGAATCGCGATCAGACGGCGGGGGGGAGCTCCACCAAGGCTTAGAGGCAATTATGCGATCGAAACAGTCATCACGAGAAAGAAGATCTGCGAACAGAATTTTTTCAGGCTCCGTTCCAGTGGATTCTCTGTATGGTTCGGACCAGACGCGGAGAGAAAGGATAAGATAAAAGGTCAGGTGGTCAGCCGATATAGGGTTATCGATCGCGACGCCCTGCTATAGTGTACGGTGACGGGGGTCGGGGTCTCTGATATTCTCAGTCCTGCGTACTATACACTGGGATATAACTCCTTTCTAGCTCCTTGCCCCTTACAACACCATGGAGTCTGGGCTGGGCGGTTCCCCTTTTCCTTTACGTAAATCGGCACCCAGTCGGCTCCAATAGTTGGACGGGAAGATCCTAGCCCGGCCGCGCATCGGGACCCAGACTCGGCCTTGATTGTCTACTGACTTGGCCATGCTGAAACGATTTGCAGGGCGAGAGAAGCCGAGTAGGCTAATGCCAAGCCGTGCTGGTCCGGCTGGTTGTCAGTTGTTGTTCCGGATGGAGTAGTCAAATGGCGCAGGGCGAGTTCGTCCAACAACCTGTCAGGGGCGGCCTCACGTGGTCCTAGGATGTGGGTTCCATGGCTCCAATTGGCACGCGTGGCCTAATTATATTCGTGTGCGAGATCACCTGGACGCTGGACAACGCACGCTTTAGTTCTATAGCAGAAGGAGATAGCGATTCCGCCTCCCAAGGTACCGGGGTTTCACGGTGGTGTTTTTATGATGCACGCCCTTAGGGAGGCAGCTAGCTACTCGCAGACGTGCTTAACCCCGCAAATTCTATCGGGCATCTCCCTTGCTGCCGGACCCCGGTCGCCGATGTTTCAACGGCACTGACCGAGATGGGAGATGAGATCTCGACATGACAACTCCCACGAACTACCTATGCAGTATGCCATACTCAAAATTGCCCGTGTCCAGTCCAACATCACCCCAGGAAAGAAAATATGTTAGAGGCAAGGCCCTTCGCCTTTATCACCTTCCCCACTTGGTGTACTTTGACCCCTCGACGGTAAGGCCCGATCTCCGCGGACGCAAGAACCTGGATCCAATGGTTCGATTCCGTTCTGGCGTGATCGTTGCGCTTTATGTTTTTGTACTACCGCGATGATGTGACTGAGCTGCTCTAGGGCATACAGTATTAATACGGCATGTGAGCCGTTCTTCATGGTGCTGACCCGGCCATCATCCGTCGCCCGCCATCGTTCTCTTCTTCTAGCTCGCCCTGACTATTCTCGCCGGGGTCAATGCCCGCCAGTCTCCAAACCCCGGGTCGGCGATGGGCGAGTAATTCTGCTGCCGGTCGCTCGTCCGAATGCAGATGAGCCCCCGACTTGCGCAGGAGGTGCACGTGCTCCGAGAGCCCTGCATTAGCTGCGAGAAACAGCGGGGTACGGCCGCTGCGGTTGCGAAGGTGGACGGAACCACCCTGTAACAGGAGGAAGTGGAGAATCGTGATGGCAGGGGAAGTAGCCGCCAGGTGCTGGAACACGTAAAACGTCATTAGCGACATATATCAAAGAATGTGTGCAACGGCATTCACTCACGATTGGTGTATTCCCCGAGTAATCGGCGTCATTCAATAGCCAGTGGTGTTCGGTCTTCATGATCGTCTTGACCCGTTCTAAATCTCCATGCGCGATGGCGTAACCCATCGCGGTCAGGGTCTGTACGCGCCCGGGAAGGGCTCCGTCGGGGTGCCGGAACATCGGAAGAGAAGACTCGGTAAGCTCCCCGCGGAGTGAGACGGACATTTCCCTCGCGACAGTATCTGGAGTAGCACCAGGCAGCGCCAATAGGTAGGCTAGTTTCGTCAGTGCACCCTCGGTGGTCATGTCGAGGCCAGCAACAACGCCTGCCCGGGATAAGCTCATGCCGGTGGCATAGACTGGGCTGACACTTCCGGTGAGACCTATAACAAAATGACCCGTAAGCGTCAACGAACTAAGTTCCAGGGGACCAATCGACTTACATTGAGTTACATTGACAATCACAATGCCTCTGTTAATGGCGCTAGCCAGCACGTTGATCATGGCGTTATCCTGACCGGACGGGGCGTTTCCAGCTCCAAAGGTTTCCAAAATCAGGCCGCGGAGGCCGTCCAGTTTCAGAACGGCATCCACCATCTCGGGCTTGATACCCGGGAAGATACGAAGGCACGCGACATGGGTCGTGTCAAGGTTCGTTTGGATCCGGAAGTGCTCCAGGCTTGTGGGCCTGTGCACCATATTCCAGTTGACATTCGTGCGCATCGAAGTCGTGATGGCCAGCGGGGGACAATTTGGGGCGTCAAACGCCGCGAAGTCGCTCGCCGCCACCTTGGTGGTCCGATTGCCACGGAAAAGTTTGTTATTGAAGTACAAGCACACTTCGGGAATCATGAAGTGACCCGCCACGACGAGTGACCCGAGCAGATTGTCCGTCGCGTCATTCTGGAGCTCGAGCATGGGAGCCTGGGACCCCGTGAGCACGACAGGCTTGCCGAGGTTCTGAAGCATGAAACTCAACGCCGAACAGGTATACGCCAGACTGTCGGTGCCGTGCAGAACGACGAACCCGTCGTAGAGCGTGTAGTTGTGGAAGATGGTTTGCGCAATCTGCGACCAGCCCTTTGCATCGATGGAGCTGCTGTCTAGGAGCTCTTCGAATTCGAAGACGGTATAACGCACCTGCCGCCCATAGGCGGTGATCGGAGTGCGCAGACTGGGATGGGCCTTGGTATCGCCTGCGGCATTCGTAACCACGTCCATGTGGAACGAAGAAGAGCCATCGTTGAAGCAGGGTACCCGTGCCATGCACTTGTCCTGGAATCCCCTGGCAGGCACGAACCCGGCCGGAGACGGTTGCATGCAAATCGTACCGCCGGTCATGATGATCAACACTCTGGATTCCAGGACATTCTCCTCGGGCTTCGCATAACCCACGATGGGGAGCGAGACCTCTTTCGCGGCCATTGTAATTTTCAAGCTGCGAAATTCACGGTGCTCTCTCGCGGCCTGCTCACAGACCCGATAATAAATCCGACAGTTGAGATTAAAAAGACTTCAATTCCCCGGACTTTTGTCTCGATCGCAGCCCCTGGATCAACGCGATAAGCAGACTGCCCCTCGGCAAAAGACCAAGATCGTCGAACCGGCGGATTGTGGGGAGATGACGTCGGGCGAGAAATCTTTTCCTCTCCCGGGCGATTCCTTTAGTCAAACAAAGCACGAAGGCGGGACTAGAATTCTCAAGACCGAGAAAACCTCACAAATGTCTCTCCTAGGCAGATCGTGATTGATTCTTTGGGCCGAACGGAACCCCAAAGCGACTCCGAGCGTATTACGTACGGATATTTCATTGGAGAGAGATTTTCGCCGGTTTGGACCAACTTTAAAACGCGGCTCCACTCGGCGCTTTTCGACGCAGCCAATGCATATTCTCCGGACCTTGGAATGATCGACATGATCGTGAAGGGCAATCGAGACGATATCATGATTTGAGGACAAGTGGAAGATGTGTAGAAAATAATATCACGTGAAATTGGGGGGTATTCTATGCTCTTTTTACAACTCCTTCCAATGCGATGCACTTTGCGATAACGGTATACAGTAGAATGGCCAGCATCCACGCTCAAAGACATATTTACTCCGAAGATTCATCCAGAACTTCAATCTTGGTCTCTGAATACTCGGCGCTCTTGAACGAGCGGCGCCCACGGGCAAACCAGTCGACAGCGATGATGAAGAAAACGACACCGTAAACGGCAGAGACATAGTTCATATCTGGAGCGCGTTAGTCTTGCTTCTTGATTCTTTGGAAATGCATATAACTCACTGCTTGTCGTCACCGGCATGCTCGCCGGGAACGAGTACATCACGAGCGAAAAGATCGTCCACAGGATGGTCAGAATGTTGGCAGCCAAGCCGAGCTTGCCCAGCCAAAACGGGCCATGTTGAATGTTGTTACGTCCCTTGTACCACAGACACAGAACGGGGATCGAATAGGACATGTACAGGAGAGAAATACACGCCGTCATCATGCTGTTGAATGCGGTGGACGAGCCGAGATAGAGGAGGCCAAGGAGACCGACGATGAAGCAACTCACCGAGTGTGCGACCAGCGGCACATCCAGAGTCTTGTTGACCTGGGACAACCACTGGTGACCGGGAAGGCCACCGTCACGAGCAAATGCCCAGGCCAGGCGTGACTGCCAGGTGTGGCAGGCGATCTGGCAGCCCATACCGGTGACAATCAGAAGAGTTTCCAGAACAATGGCACCGGCCTTGTTCTCCAGAGCCTGGTAGTAAAGTGCCAGAATGGGGACTCCGGTGGAGGAGTTCACCAAGGCGGAGAGGTCCTTGACACCGAAGAACATGGAGATACAGTACGTCCACGAAGTCACGAAGCCAATGGCGACGGTGGCCATGATTGCAATCGGAATGTTCTTCTCGGGGGCCGGGACCTCTTCGGCAAGGTGAGTAGCGGAATCCAGACAGGCGAAGATCCAGTTCGGGTTGATCAGACCGACAATGAAGGCCATGCCGTCCGACTTCCAACCCGTGGAGTTGGAGAAGTGGCCGAAGACAAACTCCGCGCTGGCATGAGGGTTGGCGCAGGCTGGTACGGTGACCAAAATAACCAGGTAGGAGACCAGAGAGATGTACAGGGTGGCCTTGGCAACAGCGGGCAACAATTTACCAACGCAGTTGAACAGGAAGCAGAAGAAATTGATCAGCTGGTAAGCCACCACAATGTGCCATGGCTTGACCTCGCTACAAAGGAATTAGCATTACAAACGAGATTGAGGGCATTTTTTCGTACAATTCGGGGTGGCCCAGCTGCCACATGCCCACGACACCTTCACCCAGACCGAGAACGACACTGGAGCATGCAAAGATAGCACCTGCGTATCCAAGCCAGCCGGTCAGGTAAGAGGCAAAGCGGGCATACTTCCGCGGCGCCAGCTCGTGGGCCCAGAAGTACTGACCACCGGCATTGGGCATGGCGCTAGCAAGCTCAGCGAGAGAAGAACCCACGCCCAGCGAAATGACAGTAATCCACAACAGACCGTAGATAATCAGTGGCGTGCCACCGGAGCTGATACCGGTGATCATAGAGGCAGAAATACCGAACCACGAGTTAGACATGCAGAATGCAATTCCGACCAACGATAGAATGGAGAAATTGCGGTTCAAATCCTGCGTGTAACCCATCTCGGCTAACTTGGCGGCATCAGCATCGACAATGCCGGAACCGGAGCCGGAGCTGGACCCCTTGCTCGAGGCTGGTTTGGCGCTGGCTGTTTTTTCGAGGTCGAAACCTCCTGTTTTGCTGAAGTGGTGCATGATGGGGGATTTTGCGCAAGAGTTTATAGTATGGAACTGGAATCACGGTATGAATCGCTTAGGCTGTTTGTTGCATGGGAATCGTATTGACAATCGGATTGGCGCTGCGGGACGGTACAGATGCTGCTGCTGGGTTGTCGAGGCGCAGTTGGGTAACGATTAAATCGCTTGGGAATGTCGAATGCTGCAAAGGGATCGAAGGTTGCACGGCTCCAGGCACGATACGAGCAGCAATCAGTTACAGAATGCGATCTGTATAAATGGCTTCACTTTTTGTGTTTCAGCGAATTATCAACATGGGCGACAATTATCGAGACTTCAAGTCAGCTCGGGGCACTCCGAATGTATTGAGAGAAAGGGTGATAGGTAGTGATGGGTAGTCAAAAGCGATTCGGTTGAAGAAGAGCAGAGCCGGGAGAAGATATGAAAGAAGCCACGAACTAAACCGATCATCAACCTGTTTTCCCGGAAGCCATCCCCACTGTGCTATCCATAACAAATGCATTCCCAGTCTAGCATGTGCTATGACAGGTGAAATCTCACGCGAGGCTCAAACCGCACTTTCGATGTTTGGGGTCGAGTACCATCATTGAGCGGGTCCGACCCATCTATCGGCGGACGCTATACCGAAGTTGATTCACCAGGCACCCTTTCAGCTCGGAAAGCACCCGATTTTGCCCTGGTCTGCCCCGTCCTCTGCTGCAAACCTCGCTCCACGCACCGGCTAAGACAGGGGCGGAAACTTCGCCTCCACTTAGCGCGTGTGGATGCCGTTAAATCTGCGTTATTTTGTGCCTCAACGTCATAGTGCGGGAAGGCCGGATGGTGAGTCCGGGTTTCTATTATTCTCAGGCAATGATTTTCTTTTCTTTTAGAGTAGAATTATTGTCTTGAAGAGCATGGCGGCGTTCGGTTGTTCGCTGTGTAGTCATTTCTCCTGTAACGTGCGCTGCAAAATATGCAACGCCCTGGCGTTCTCTTGAACAGTGCAGAGTGGAGCGCAGATTTTTCGCGAAGCACCAGAACAATCCCAATGAGCTCAGAGTACCCATTCGATCACTTCACATCTCGAGAACGAAGAACAAAGTCTTTGGTACTGGTTCCGTCAGTCCCGATATCCATCTTCTCATGAGGGCTAAGATTCGTAGTGCACAATTCCCCATTTCATAACCCCTCGGCAAACCACAATTGAGATCTGCAAGCCACAGCCCTATTATGGTGCGTGATGGCCGTATCCTCGTGCATTAGACTGACGCCCCGGCCGGCAACTCCATAAGAGACCTTCTGCATGGAGTAAGACTCAATATGCAGGTCACCGACGGTAACCGGAGAGTACCCGCCTTGCCCGGTCGGTTTTGGTTGCGTTGATCTTTCTGCCTGATGGGCAGGTACATTACCGGGATCGTCAAAGGTCCGTTATGCCGCGAAGATACGTAGATTGAACTCTCTATGGCAACCCTCCGAGGTTCATGCTTCCCACCGGACCATTTATTTCTACCCAGGCATTTTAATTTCCCCATTTATCTTTTCTTGAATTTAACAAGGTATTCTTTATTTTGTCATTGCCCGATTTATATACATCACAGAGAAAGGTGCTCCTATTCTCCTGTGACCCTATAGCCCATTTGGATTAAACTGGAACAAATCCTCCTCCAGCAAGCCCATCATATACTGATTCCCCGAAAACCAGTTCCCCAACTGTGCAGCCTGCGACATCTCTGCCGTAGAAATGTCCTGATTTGGAGCCTGAGGCACAGGAGTGGAGAATCCAAACGCCTGTGAGGACGAATCCGGGATACTAGTTTGCATACCAGGAATATCCGTCTGATAGTACCCCTGGGCATTCGGCATGACATTCCCAGGCGCCAGGCCGAGCGCACTGAGATAGACATCGAACTCCTGTCCAACAGAGGCGAGCGTCTGGTCTTCGCCTGCTTGGCTTCGGCTTTTCGCTTCCACGTAGAGGCGGGCGACGGTTCCGAGGACGGAGCAGAGATTGTGGAGTCGATCGATTGATTGGGAGAATGCGCATAGTGGACGTAGGGAGGCGATGAAGTCTTCCAGCCGGGTTAGGTCTTCGCTGTCGGATGTTGCGATGACGAGGCAGAAGATTACGATGAAAGGGACGAAGGGGGAGACGAGAATTGCCCTGTCGTTGCGATTAATTTGAGGTGCATTTGTATGTGGAATGGTACTTACCAATGCATGTAAGAACATCTGATCATCTCGCTTGACTCTTGTAAAGCACTCGCACACATCTGGTGATGCTCCAGAGACGCTCGTGCCATTTCTATGCATTCGGGTATGAACGTGGTAGGCGAGCCCGACTCGGGCGATGGGGGGATAGCGCGGTAGATCAAAGTCAAGATCGCCAAGCGGCTGACCTTGTCAGATCGAAGATAGATGAGATCCACGTCATTAAGAGGAAGATCAGAGGACAGAATTTGCTAAGAAGCCTGGGTTAATAGCTACCTCAATTGGCTCGCAAATGGTCAAGACATACCTCGAATGGTTCAAAAACGGTTGTCTGCAGTTCAACGGCCAGGCGACGAGCATGAGCCACCCGCTCGTTTTCGGGCTGATTCAATGCCGCGGGACTGTACAGCAAGGTATATATCTTATTCTCGATCATGGCTTGCTTTGTCCATAGAGCACAAATGGTACCCCATACCCCGTTGCTCGTGAATGTCTCGAACGGAGAAGGCAAGCCGATGTCATACTCTTGGACCGGTGAGGCGCGACCCAGACGTAAAGATAACATATTAAGGACAGTAAAGACCGACCAAAATAAAATCTGCTTTTTCGCCTGCACTTCTGGAGGATCTTGTTCCATAGACGATATGCGATGATATCCCAATGTTTGACACATTTGAATAGCCATTGTAGAAAGAGTCCAACTGACCGAGGGTTTTGAGATCTCGATCCCGTGCATTGCCTAGATCCATTAGCATTCAAGTGATTTGGAATGAAACAAAAGGACAAAGCTCACTCCAACAGTCAGTGCAACAATGGTATCAAAAGTTGCGGGCATTAGGATGTTCAGATTGGCCAGTGCGGCTTCCAAATTATACTTGCACAGTCGCGTGTAGTGTTGGTACTTCTCCAGCTCAGCATGATCTTTCTCAGGAATTTCGAGCTCGATGAAGACGTTATAAAGTCCCGCGTTAACTGTAACGAACGTTGCATCGGAGTAGTCTTCAGTACAGAAATAGACTTCACGACACTTCTCCGTGAAATATTCGACCGTGAAGAACGGTATATAGCCACCAAATGAAGACGGGGGGTTGTCTGTAGAGTTCAGTGAGGACAACACTTGGATATAGGCAATTTGAAGGCACCATACCTTTGATTCTCCCTAGGAGAGTTAGAACAACCTGTAGAGGCGGCATCTCCAAATCCCGGACATCGCGGTGGGCACCTTGCCGATTACTCTGGCTAGAGAACTGCCCTCTCCGAGTATCATTGCCTCGCCGTTTATTTTGCATCTCTACAATCTGCTTGAGGGACGATAATGCCTCGCTGATCTTCGGACTGGAAAGTACCTCAGGTGTGCTGTGCGAGACTGCAGATTCAAGAAACGCCCTGGCATATGCCGAATGGGCAGCTAAAGAAGAATTACCCTCAAAGCCGGAGCTAGAGTCGTGCTGCTCGATAGCTGCATTGGATGTATATCCGGGCTCCTTGATGCCTTCGTGCTCTTGTCCATTAGGTGGCGATTGCCGTCGGGCATTGCTCTGAGGCGATGCCTGAGATGACGTCTGCATTTTAATTGCTGATGATCCATTGGAGTGGGATGAGACTACCAGCTGCCGGAGAGTTTGCTCGATTCCCCCAAGACGGTCTTCGATCATATCAATCTTCTTCTCACTGCGAACTTTGGTTAGCCCGGCATAGTCCCACCCCCACCACGCTACATACAGCAGGCAAGGCGAAAGTTTGAGGAATACATACTACTGGCTTGAAATCAATACCCGGCGCCTCGGCTCCTGCGGTCTCTGGCCTTCACCAGTGGAACGACAGGCAATGTTTGAGCTTCGACAATTGGAACATGGGGTGCGTTTATCGCACCGAATCTGTAAAAGGTGTTAAATCAAACGCATCATGCAATATAGAGAGGCTTTTTATACTTTTCGAGAACGGCACTGGTCGCACTATACATTTTGTGAGTCGTGATTGCTCTGGAATGTCTCGGTCCACCGAGTCCTCTGGGGAAGTGGAGCACATACTGCACGTCGGGCCAAAGCACTTGACCCCTCACCGCGGTCGGAACCCTCGGGTTCCATGACAGGGGCAGCCACGTAGGGATCTGGTCGAAAAGAGTTGCACAATCAAGGTGTAAAAAGGGCTGTGCAGGTCCAAGACGGACCCGGTGTTGCCTTGTTGGAGGTCACGTGGTCAGGAGCCTGGACTTAAAAAAAAAGAGCTACGAGCTACAAAGACGGGTCGATGGGCACAGGGCGATCCGAAGCGGTATTGAAATTCATGGAATCTTTCATTCGGCGTATCGCGTCATCCCTTAAGGAGCTTTGTCCAGCATGCGCGGTGTCTCTTAGTGTGGGGCAGAGCGTGTCCAGCACACGCATCCCACCAGTGTATAATAATCTATCCAGCAGAAACAGAGAAAAAAAAATCAAAACAATATGTAATGCAAAGGAGCGCAAAAGCCAGGCTATTTTGGAGGGGGTGGTGAGCTCCACGATCCATCACTGCGCCAGACCGCGGTGGGCCCGTAGCGACCGGCCTCGGATCCCCGCAAGAATGCAAAACGGAAGAAGAGATCCTCGGGTTCATCCTCGGGATCGCTATCGGCCAGCAGAACAGACTGAGCACCAAATGCAGTCTCTGAAATGTCGCGGCGTTCAAGTAGAGGCTCGTCATTCTGCAGCTCCAGACCGTCATGGCCATGGCGATGCCAAGTGAATTCACCCAGTTTGTCCTCATCAAGATAGCCACGCCAGCGCTCTACGTCGTTGAGCAAGACCGAGACACCATCCACGTCAAGTTTCTCCATGCGGTCGTGTTCCCACAGCGCGAAAGTGATATTGCCATTGCCGCGATGAGTCTCGTTAGATCCAGGCCCGGGAAGGGAGATATGGACGGAGGATTCGGTGATGTTTGGGTACGTGGCACCCCACCATCCATTGCTCCCACTGCGGCCTGGGGCCAATTCTCCCAAGGCAGCGGGGGTCTCAATGATGGAAGCAAATCCCCAGCGAGCAACACCGTTGATGAATAGACCAAGCAGCAGCCCTTGGTAGAACAATGATGGACGAGTAGGGAACGCGGTGCCGGGCATAAGCAGAATTGCCAGGATGTAATGATGGATGCGGAGTCGCAGACCAGGTAGCGGAAGAAGAATGAAGATCACGAGAAGGATGGCACAATAAATCTTGAGGTAGTGGGGAAGCAAGCCACCCTGGCGAATCTGCCATGCTTGGGTAAGAACAATCGTGAGCACAGTGGGAATGACCAAAGCGAGCGCTAATTTTGCGCCCGGCTGTTGCTGAATGTCCATGGGTGTCAGACGCTGGAGTGGGATCAACCGCGCAAAA
This sequence comes from Penicillium cinerascens, assembly GCF_028974065.1. Taxonomy (NCBI): domain Eukaryota; kingdom Fungi; phylum Ascomycota; class Eurotiomycetes; order Eurotiales; family Aspergillaceae; genus Penicillium; species Penicillium cinerascens. The sequence goes on along the minus strand of NW_026695298.1, from coordinate 3,883,434 downwards.
GTATAGTTGTTCAAAGCTCCAATGAAAAGCGGTGGGAGGAACAGTAGCATCTTTTCGAACTGATAGATTGGCGATGAAATCGGTTGGAGAAGCGGAGCGGCGCAGAACTTGAAGAGAACGTAGACAACGAACGCCGCGGGGAGCAGTCGAGACAATAGGGTGGAGACAAGGTCGGCCAGGAAAGGATAAGACGGCGGATCCGCGACCAGTCCGGTATGGGAGAACACCATGAAGAACGTACTGAAAAATAGCACAGGCGGAGAGGTACAGAACAGCCAAAGAACCCCGACGGCGGCCGCTGTAACTCCCAGGAGCGACCAGCGCGGATCAGCGGGGCAGTTAGTTTGGGAGGATTGCAGCTCGAGGAAGCTGAAAGCCTTGGGGAAGGTCGAGGGGAAGGCTTCCGACTTGATGCCATGCTGCTTGACCGACGGGAACGAGTGCGCCGCGCCTTCAAGCTTCACGACGCCGCAGCCACCGTCGTTCGAGATGGCACCTGCGTGAATTGCCGCTTGACAAACGAAACTGTCGGCGCGATAGATCGCGGGTTCGGACGAATGTGGTTGCGGCCCTCCGATCACGAGTCCCTGGTAGTTGAATGATTGGTTTCCAACAACATGGGGCTCTAGTAGCTTCTCATCGCGGCAGTTCGCAGGGCATCGGAAAGCGACGGTCGAAGAGGAAAACGGGCGACACCCGTTGCCATTGAGGCCACACCCATTATCGAATTCCCTATATCAAAATCAATTAGCAAATGGAAATATGTAGTATACGCTCTGATTGTACGCACCAGAGATTCGTGCCGCATGAGAGTGTCTGCAGCTGGCCATAGCCTTCGATATAGCCGGAGGAGCGCGAGTGCACAAGAACCGAAAACCACGGTACGAACCACGACACATATAACAGTATGAGAAGCGAGATCTTGTGTTTGCGCTTGGGGAAGAAGTGGTCTAGGTACTGGACCGGCAGTTCCTGGACGCGCGGGAAGAGCGGCTTCAACAAAAGCATATGCGGAGGATCGGGGCCTTTGATCCAGTTTGCGGTCGCGCGACCGGCTTTCCTCAGCGGTAGTGGTACCCAGCCCCAGCGAAAGGACTTGGATGACTCCTGCAGCCAGACCGGCAAGGTGCTACCGCTACCCGCTTCGACATCGGGCGGTGGGAGATCCTCGGAAGTGTCGGGGTTGCGCTCATCGTCCTCGAGCAGTGGCGGAACATAGAAGCGACCGGCCTCTTCGCGACCCTCTCCAAGCATGGCTAAAGGCTACAGGGAACCTTTTGGAAGATGAGTCGGACGACGAGTCGGAAGACGTCTTTGAAACGAACGGCAGTTATGTCGGTGTCGGAGCAGTCGGCACGCTAGTGAGTGGGGATTCCCCAGTGGGTTCACCAGGATGATCGTCAGCCAGGAACAGGAACACCCAGTCTCTGAGTTGATCAGAACACAAGTTAGATAATATAAATGGGTATAAGGGAGTGTATGAAGAAAAGAGACAAAACTCGCGCGAGGGCAACCGGGGGTTAAAAGGACTCAAAGACAGGCAGGAGGCCAGGCAGCCAATCACAGGGCCTCCTGTCCCCAGTGGCGACCCCCTTCCAGTCTGGAGAGAGACATTCTTTTACTATGGTATACACTGCGTCAAGTCACGAGCCTCTTTAGCGCATCCCAGTCAAGTCCAGGGGCTCGGGATATTCTCAAAGTCAAATCCCTTGAAGGTACACACTAATGCAGGACAGTACGACGCGATCTGTTTCCCCGCAAGTGCCCGTCATCACCTACGTTAGTGGATGGGCGTGTGCAGTGGCCATTATGGGGGGAATGACGCAGTTTAGATATCGATAAATGTATCTAGAAATACTTTTAGCGAGCGGCTAGAAAGATATCCAAGACATCTAGTAACGGATTTAGAAAACTGAAGAGCGCAGAATGTGTTCCGTCACGTGAGGGAATGGGCATATATATTCAGCATAATTGAGCCGATCAACGCATAACATAGGTAGCATACTCGTTTCTCAGTTATGACCTCTATTGATGAGTTGCTACTAGCGGGAAGTATTTAAAGCTATACTAATCGTGTGGAAGCTCTCAAAATACACGGTTTCCTAGTGGCGCTAATCACACTCGTAGGCATCTTGGGATGCTCCCTAGGGTACACATTCAGCACCTAGGAATAAGGTATACGAGTACACAAATCCCTAATCGGGTATTTCTGGCGGTCTAGATGCCGTCTCGTCGAGATATCAAGCACTCCTTATCTCCTCCCCACGCACGGATGGGCCGGAGATGCCCCCGATGCTTATCAAGCACGACGTTGGGACCAAGGACTGTGCGGGGGTGGGATCAACGGAGATTAGAAATAGAAATACTGTAAAATCCTCCGTCTCGATTATTATTAGTTCTTGGTCCGGCCTAACATCTCGTTTTGACTTCTTCTTGTGGCGCACCTGCAAGCACGTTGAGCGTGCAGCGATCGTCAATCATGACAGCCGTGACTCCACCCGTCGACCTGTCGCATTTTTACAGCTACACCGCGAGTAATCGCAAGCCTAGCAGCGTCAAGGAATTTTACAAGTACTTCCTCATCCCCGGAATTGCAAATTTCGCCGGCGGTACTACTTTTCCCTATACCCATTGTAAACAACCAACTAATTGGATGGCTCTTCAGGTTTACCACACCCCTCATACTTCCCTTATGATACCCTTGAAGCTACCGTCGCCCGCCCCCGGAGACTCCAGCCCACTTCCGATAAGGACGCCATCCCAGACCGAGTGATCGTCCCCAAAGACAGCGGAATCCCCGACCCTCGGCTCCGCATCGATTTGACAACCGCGCTGCAATATGGCACTGCCGAGGGCTACCCTGCTCTATTATCGTTTCTGCGACAATTCACCCGGGATCATCTCCATCCGAACGTTCCCTACGCTGGAGGTCCTGAGATTTTACTGTCCTGTGGAAACACCGATGGGTTTTCCAAAGCGGTTGATCTCTTCACCAATGTCTGGAATCCCGGTCGGGACTGGATCCAGCAGCGTGAAGGTGTCCTGTGCGAGGAGTTTGCATACATGAACGCTATCCAGACTGTCCGCCCGCGGGGATTGAATGTGATTAGCGTCGCAATGGATGGACAGGGTATGTGTGCTTCGGGTAAGGGTGGCCTGGCCGACGTGCTAGAGAATTGGGACTTTCGCCGCGGTCGCCGGCCACATCTGATGTATACCGTAACGTGAGTATATTCCACTGCTTTAAAGATGGTCCAATGCTGATTAATATCCAGAATTGGCCAGAATCCCACTGGAGGGACACTGTCGGTTGAGCGTAGGAAGAAAATCTACGCTCTCTGTCAACAATACGACGTGATCATTGTCGAGGACGATCCATATTGGAATCTACAATTCCCCTCGGCGTACGAGATGGAAGCCCGTCACCGTGGCTCATCTCAGGAACCCGGCCCTGGTATTCGGAACTACAATGAGCACGGCAAATCTTCGGGCTATGCCTTCCTAGACTCCCTGGTCCCCTCCTATCTGTCTATTGACACCGAGGGCCGGGTAGTAAGACTAGACACATTTTCCAAGACCGTCGCACCTGGTAGCCGTCTTGGTTGGATTACCGCACAACCAGCTGTCATCGAGCGTCTGACTCGGATTACTGAGACCACGACCCAACAACCCTCAGGATTTGTCCAATCTCTGATCGCTGAAATGATCATTGGAAAGCAAGACGCCGATGGAACACGCGTCTCCCAAAAGGAAGACGGCCGGGGTTGGCACATGGACGGCTGGGTCCGCTGGCTGGAAGGCCTGCGTGGAGGTTATGAAAGACGCATGATTGCCATGTGCAACGTCCTCGAGGAGAATAAGTATCTTCTCTCCCAGCAATCCGAAAACTCGAAGACTACAAGCGATCACGTCGATGACTGGGAAGTCGTGGATCGAGTTCAGATGTTCGACTTTGTCTGGCCAAAGGCCGGCATGTTCGCCTGGGTTGAGATTCTCCTGGATAGCCACCCTTTGAGGTCCCAGTACAGCGCCGAGAGACTTTCCAAAGCTTTATGGGTTCATCTCACCAAGAAGCCGCATTTGTGCCTGGTCGGACCCGGCAGTTTGTTTGCGACGAGTGAGAAGTCTGCTGCGGAGGCTCACAGATACATCCGTATCGCCTTTGCGCCTATGGATGCTGAAGATGTGAAGCCATTCACCTGCAGACTGGTGGAGGGTGTCCGCGCGTTTTGGCAGCGGAAGAATTTGGATGGGTTGGAAGATGAGGATGCAGCAATGGCGATGCAGGGTTTGAAATTGAAAGGCGGTGCTAATTTCTTAGGGCCTGGCTATTAAGACATTTAGATCGGAGATGTCGTGCGATGTCAAGAATATCTATGGATATAGCCTTGGAGGTGACTTTTATTTTCTTATCTTAAATTGTCACAAGATCCAATATAATGTCTCAACTTATTATGTTAGACCTTGGTCGTTGCCCTCCCTGAGTAAGATCCATCAATAAAATGTCTTCTTGTCGATATGAAGAGAGTAGCATTCAATCTTTGTCCGCGGTGAGCGAATCATGTTCTTTTCGGGAGAATTTCATCCTTTCCGTCTACCAGCACCAGGACTATGGCTGGATGTGTTCCAGAAGATCAAGGCAATGGGCTTCAATGGAGTCTCTTTCTACACGAATTGGGCCTTGCTTGAAGGGAAAGAAGGGGACTTCTCTGCCGAAGTGTCTTCTCACTTGAACCGTTCTTTGAAGCTGCGAGCACAGCAGGTTGGTATCGTGTACAAATGACCCGTACATGTAACTAACAGATATCAGGAATCTACCTTCTCGCACGTCCCGGGCCCTACATCAATGCTGAAGTTAGTGGTGTTGGATTCCCAGGATGGCTAGCACGCAACCCGGCTGCACTTAGGACCGCTGAACCCGGGTACCTGAATGCTACAGAGAATTATGTGTCCAGCATCGGCTCAATCATTGCCAAAGCTCAGATCACAAAGGGTGGTCCCATCATTCTTGTGCAGCCCGAGAATGAATATTCATCAGGAAACCCGCCCTTCCCGGATCCTGTCTATTTCCGCGACGTTGAAGAGCAATACAGGAATGCTGGGGTCGAGGTTCCGTTTATCAGCAATGATAATGCGCCTAATGGATATTTCTATGATCAGGGTCCCCCGGAGTGGCCAATCTATGGCCATGACAGCTACCCGATAGGTCAATCAGAGATCTTAATATGATCGAGAATTACAAAGCTCATACGTTCTCTAGGATTCGACGATAAAATCTACCAGTGGCCGGCCGATGCGCTCCCAATTAATTATGGTGATCTACACGAAGAACAAGCGCCCGATACTCCGTACTCTGTCGTCGAATGCCAGGCGGGAAGCTGGGATCCCTGGGGTGGCTACGGCTACAACAAGACCGCCGCAAGGCTAGGTCCCGACTATGAACGAGTCTTCTTCAAGAATATTTACAGTTTCGCAGCAAGCATCTTCAATGTCTACATGGGTGTCGGCGGTACTAACTGGGGCAACCTGGGATACCCAGAAGGGTATACCAGCTACGACTATGGTGCGCCGATCACGGAGCTCAGAACCGTCGAGCGAGAGAAATACAGCCAGTTGAAGCTCCAGGCCATGTTCCTCCACTCTTCACCTGCCTACCTCTCTGCTATCCCGCAGAATAATACATATGCCAATGGCTCCTATACTGGAAACCCGAAAATCGCGACGACTGCGCTTTTTGGAAACAAGACTAATTTCTTCGTCATTCGTCATGCTGCTTATAACTCCCTGTCTACCAACGAGTACAATATTACTCTTCTCACTAGCAAAGGAAACGTCAGTATTCCACAGCTTGGTGGGTCTTTGTCACTTGTTGGACGTGATTCGAAGTTCCATGTCACGAGTTACGATATCGGGGGCATCAACATGCTTTATTCCACTGCTGAGATCTTCACCTGCAGAAAATTCAGCAACAAAAACGTGCTGGTTGTCTATGGTGGACCTGGAGAGACCCATGAGCTTGCGATTGAGGGCGGCGCACAGCCAACCGTCGTGGAGGGGAATAATGATCTCGTCAAGTTTGGGAACAAGCTTGGGTCAACAGTCATACAATACACTGTTGATGCGGAAAGAATCATCGTGAAACTCTCAAATGGGCTTTACCTCTACCTTTTGGGTAAGTCACATCGGACGCTCCCTAGACTCTGCTCTAACTTTGAAAGATCGCTATTCTGCATACAACTATTGGTCTATCGATTTACCCAGTGACCCTGTGTCTGGCAACTACACCAACGCAGAATCCTTTTCCTCATCCCCGATCGTAAAAGCGGGCTACTTGCTCAGAACTGCCAAAGTGATCAAGGACGGTATTTACCTGACCGGGGACTTCAACGCCACCACAGATATTGAAGTCATTGGCGGTCCCGAGCAGACCAAGTCGCTTTTCGTGAACAGTAAGCCCATGGAATTCTCACAAGACTCGCACGGAGTCATCAAATCAGTTATAAGATTTGCCGAGCCCAAGCTCAGCTGGCCGGATCTTTCAAAGACTGGGTGGAAAGTTTTGGACTCCTTGCCAGAGATTCAACCAGGTCAGCGACACAAAAGTCCTTCACTCTGACCTTGTTCTAACAGTCATTTTATAGGTTATAATGATGAATTGTGGACCTCTGCATCCCTAACCTCGAGCAACAATACCGAGCGCAACCTCACTACACCGGTCTCCCTGTACGCCTCTGACTACGGCTACAATACAGGCTACCTCCTCTACCGTGGCCAATTCCGCTCCAACGGCAACGAGACTCTGCATCTAGAGACGCAGGGCGGTTCGGCATTCGGCCACTCGGTTTGGCTCAACGAAACATTTGTGGGCTCGTTTTCCGGAGCCATCACAGCGTATACATGGAACCAGACCTTTGCTCTTCCCACACAGAAGGGACAGAACTATGTTATTACCGTCTTGGTTGATCAAATGGGTTTCGAAGAGAATGGGTCAGCCGGAACGAGTGAAATGAAGACACCGCGTGGTGTGCTCGATTACTCGCTTTCCGGACATGAGAAGTCGGATATCTCGTGGAAGATTACTGGAAATCTTGGAGGAGAAGATTATCGGGATCGCACGCGTGGTCCGCTTAATGAGGGTTAGTTCTCTTGGAGTGAAGTCATATAGTCTTTGATATTTTCAGTGACTCACTTCTTTCACTCTACAGGTGGCCTATTCGCAGAGCGACAGGGCTCTCATCTACCCGGCTCACCCATCTCATCATGGAAAAGCAGTGACTTGGGACCTATGGAGGGACTTGAGGGCCCTGGAGTGGCATTCTACGCCACATACTTTGACCTAGATATACCAACCGGCTACGACATTCCAATCTCTATATCCTTCGCCAACACCACCGATGAGACCTCCAGCGTTCGCTGCCAGATCTATGTCAACGGGTACCAATTCGGGAAGTGGGTTCACAACATTGGACCGCAGGACATCTTCCCGGTCCCTGAAGGCATTTGGAACTACCATGGTAGTAACTACTTGGCCGTCAGTCTGTGGGCTCTTGAAGAAGGTGGTGCGAAGGTTGAGAATTTGGAGCTGGTTGCTGGTCCGGTGGTCCAGAGTAGTTATCCCCGACCTATTGAGATGAGTCCGATTTCGAAGTGGCATAAGAGGCCTGGGGCTTATTGAATCATATATCCATGATTAGTCGAAATCCGTCAATATGCGTTCTTCCATCATTTACGTCCATCTTAAACAGGTTAAAAGCGTGGTGTAGATATTGATGCCTTGATGCCTGACGATAGTCGTGTGGGGACAGTCAATTTCGCGGCGGCGTGCGAAGTCGGCATTCTTCACTACGCGGGGCCTTGCCCGAACAATGTCGCAGCTGGACGATTTACAAAACCGAGACCTCGCCGAGGAGATTGAAGCCATCAATGCCATCTACGAGCCCGATACCGTCACGGTGAGCCGGGCGGCCGGCGCTCACTCCAACAGCACAATCGACTTGGGGTCTTCCGGTATCTCAAATGACAACACGCAAACAACAGTAACACTCCAGATCCCCGGTCAACCACATCTATCTTTTCGGCTTGGCTTCGGTGCCACATACCCGGAGGCGCGGCCTACAGTGCTTGGGACTGCGTCGACTGCCGCGCGTGGGGAAGGAAAGATCGCCGTGGATGTGTTGGAAGATATTGTGCAACGAACGTGGCAGCCCGGTACTGTCTGTCTCTTTGATGTGATCAGTGAGGCCGTGGAGGTATTCCCCGAGTTGAATATCGGTGGAAACAAGGACAATGATGAGGCTGGACCGGCCGAGTCAAACGCCTCAGGGCAATCTTCGAGCAAAGTTGCCGACGAATCCAAGATACCGGCAGAAGGTTTTGCTGCGCTGTCATTACGCGATAGGTTCGGTCTCGATAACCCACCCGACTGGATTCTCTCCGACATCATCACGGAAAAGAAATCCGTATTCCTAGCTCGAGCGGTGCAGGTCACCAGCTTGGGGCAGGCACAGGCATTTCTAGACCATCTGACAGCGACGGATAAGAAAGTGGCTGTGGCAACGCACAACATCAGTGCCTGGCGGATCAAACAAAAGAAAGACGGCGGGTCCAGCACTGATCCTGATGCAGCGGAGACGGTGGTTCAAGATTATGACGATGATGGAGAGACCGCTGCTGGGGGCCGCTTACTGCATGTGATGCAACTCATGAATGTATGGAACGTACTGGTTGTCGTCTCTCGGTGGTATGGAGGAATCCACCTAGGTCCTGCGCGCTTCCGGCTCATTAATGATGCCGGGCGGGATGCTTTGGTCAAGGGTGGTTTCGACAAAAAGGAGAACTCGGCTGCTCCTGAAAAGGGCAAAAAGAAAGGGAAGAAATGAACTGCTCTTTTGCAGTCTCTTTTGGTACCCTTTTCTCTCGAGAGTCCGTCTCCGTGATGGTGGGAAAGGATCATTGCGCTGGAAAGTTGCTCGCTTGAGATATTAGCACCCTACCCATTCCCCCGCCGGAGGCATAGTGCCAACATGGCACCGAGGGCCCTCTTGGTTACAACCACCTGCCAGTATATGAGGGTGAAGATACATTTCTCTACTATGTTTACTGTGGCAAGTGATACGCCTGCACCTTCCGGGTCTGAAAACGCGATGGCAGCATAGGTCGCGGTTTGCTCATAGATCCTGAACTTGTCCCTTCGGACATGTCAAGTTCCCGAGATCATCACACTTGGTTTTAAACAAAGCATTGAAGAAGCTTATCTTCGGCCATAATTGTAGTCTCCGAAGAATTGGGGCGGCCCTCACGTTTAGACACGGGGCCCGGCCCTACTTCGATCATGTTGCTCAAGAGCTTTTAGCAATGTTCAATTCATAAATCACGACTGCGACTGGGGTATTCTATGACGCCATTCCAAGGTTGGATTGTTGCAATCAACTGGGCTTTATTTGTAGGGTTGAATCAGTCGGAAATGATAGGCGAAAGGCGGTAGTATCTGTTCCACAAAATGATAGAGTCGACTGGCATCAGAGAAATCGTTCCTGGCTGAAATCCTCTCGGTGGGCATGCTGGGGTATCTGGACATTTCATGACTTGGGAAATATCAGGGTCTTCGCCCCAGAAGCAGACTTCCAGCCACATTGGACCTATCGTCTTGGCATGGCAACGCCAACAGCATGCCTTCCCGCGCAATTAGGAGTCGATACTACCTTGGGCCCACAAAGAGCGTGCATGGGACAGAAAGTTTGATTGCGATGAACATCAATGAAATTTCACCCGTCCACTCTTTCCAGTTTGGTTGGAATTTGAGCTTACGACGCGCTTCCATGGGTAGCGTGGCCGACCGTACGTCCCTTTCCGCGAGAAAGGTGTTGAATAGTTAATATCCAGCTATATTTTTGGAGCTCTGCACTTGTTGATCACATTGAGATTAAGTTGAGGGGCTGAAGACGGAAGAGGCGAGTTCAGAATCGATTCCAAAGAGTCCGGCGTGACCATGAGGCAGATAGAAGTGGCATATCCACGAGAGAGATTTGGCCACATCTCATCAAAGCGCCTAAGTTCTGTTAGCAGCGAAAGCAAAGTTGTAAACACTTAAAATAATGTCGAGGACGTACCGCGAAACCTCTTGAGGCGAGGCGCCATCCAAAGTAGGATCTTCTACCCAGCGGTTCTTCCGCAATTCGATCGCTCGATCCAGTTTAGGATGGTAATTGTGATACTCCGCAATTTCCTGCTGCATAATCAGGTCCCAGCGATCGCGAAATTCGGCCCAAAGAGCTTCATGAGTTGGTCCATAATAGCAAGTGCGGAATATAACAAACCCCCAAGCGGACCATTGATCAGAGAACTTGAAACCATTTTTTAAGCTATCTAGGTAGGGAGAAAAACCCTCTCGCTGCGCTAGCTTTTCATCTTTCTGGTTTTTGGGCATCCGCAGCAGCCCGAGCCTCTTGGTCGCGGCGTTCCGTAACCTCCATCACATAGTCAAAAAGACCAGCTTCGCTGAGACCATTGAACATCGTTGTATGTTGTTCGTCTGTTAAGCCCATAATCTCATCATCAGATGCATTTAAGACCCGATTGTAGTCCCATCCCGGCGGGTAGAAGGACATAGTCACGAATGGTAAGTGAACAACACAATGAAGCAATAGATGAAGAGAGAAAGAAGAAAACCCCTCAGATAGGGGGAGTGGGTTACATTACGCAAATTAGGGGAGCCTAAATGAAAGCGGCCTGCTGGTGAGGGTGCGTTGCACCGCAACGCTAATTTTTCCATAATCCATCGTTTTTCACCCATACTAGAGTGCGCCAAAGCCCACGCCAACCCAAACCCAACTTGGGAGTTTGTCCGGTCTTACAAGAATTTTAGACTTCTAGTTTAATTTGAGAACCACCAGTGTACCATGGAATGAGGGAACTGATCAGCAAGTCAGAATCGGTTTTGAAAGCTTCACGATCGAGCTCACGACAGACTCTCTCGAAATCAGGCATCCACACATCAAGGTATCGGGATCACCGAGATTGGTGATGGGGCCAGTCCACCCGAGGGACGAGAATGCAGGGAGGGTCGAAGACAAGAACTGTCATTCTATCAAGGTGCGGAAGAGGTTCAAGATGGGGCAGTGATCAACTTGAAACGGCTAACAGGCACATTTGCTGGGCTTTTTTTGATGGATCGCTCATTCGGATGCGGAGAACTGTGACCATGGATTGGCCGGCTGTCACTCTTCATATATCGCAGGGAGTAGGTATCCGCAGACTAGGGTCTTGGCTGCTCTAGATCATGATTCTTCTCTTTTTTTTTTTTTCCGAGTCCAAGGCAGTCGCAGTGGCATCCAGAGGACGGCTCAGATGCACTCTGCGCCAAGAACTAGATGGACCCTGAAACACAAAAACAAAGCTCGGCTGACACATTCAATGCCTCCCGAACCGGGATATCCACCGGCGCTAAGCCGCACCACGTCGGGCCTTCATTCACGGGCGAAGAAGGGCTAGTATACCCACAGCTTTGAGCATTACCCTTGTCGAGCCGATGTGATGCTACCGGAAGCCACTGTGGATCGGAAGCTCATTGCCGAGCCCCTGGTATATCTTAAATTCCGACAAGGGTCAAGCATAGTGAGAACGCAGTGGTGCAAAATGATTGCCTTTAACCAGAAAACAAGCCAGCTATAGCCATGTCCAAGATGCGCTGCATCATACGGTTAGATCAGAGTTTGTATAGGTCGCAATGGCGTGGATGCATGGACATGCCAATCGCGGGCAGGGAAGGTGAAGGTGAAGGTGAAGGTGAAGGGTGGAGCTGTCAAGTCTGATGAAACTGAGCCGGCCACGAGTGCAACCTCCAGTTTCGAGCTCACGGGTGGCACAAGACGGCACTGAAATCGGCATTGCCTCGATGATTCGCAGACGACCGCTAGGAGAACGGAGGGCGCTAACGGGCAGACAGTCTTGGCGGTCTTGGAGGCCCAGACACATGGAACCCTTGGAACTCGTTGGAAACCCCAGCTTCATGGTGCGACAGGTCATCCCCCTTGACTCGGGTGGACCGTGCCTTGGGCCAACTATTGCGCCCAACTATTGCGCGGGTGGTTGGCTCGCCACCAGTCGCCAAGCTCGGCTCATTTAGTAGATCGCGCTTCTGCTGTCATGATTGGTTGGGGCCTCCTTGGCCTGATTACCACTCAAGTTCGCGATCTCTAACGTAATTCACGGCCAACCCGTTAACACGGCCAACCCGTTAGTCCACCTCCATTACCAATTTTCTATTCAAGATAACTCCACCAAGAAAGTATAAATTCATCTCAAACTAGCGCTTCTTACAACGATTAATCTTATGCCCTAACTCCCCACACCCGCTACACCTTGGCGGAGCCCTCTTGCGTGGCAAATCTGCCTGACTAGCTGATTCGCCTGCCTCACGCGATACCACCGGGCTATCTTCAACTGGCTGGTCTGGCTGCTGAGCTAGCAGTTGGCCCTCTGCGATAGATAGGCCTCCTTCATGTGCTATTTGTCGATTCGACCGTGTACGTTTCTGGCGTTTCTTCTCGTTTGCTCTACGTAGACTAGCGTTCTCCTGCGCTAGTATCGCAGCGTTATACATCGATAAATAAGCACCTTTGATAATCTGATCCACAGCAGTTTTTGAGGGTGACGGAGGGCTATTTGACCGCTGTCTCAATAGATTCTTGAGTAAGGTAGCCTGCTTTTGTAGCTGAATCACTGTTTTAGGCGTTTTTGGTGTGAATTGGCTAGATCTACTGCTTGGTCGGCTTCCTGGCGGTGTTGGCGTTCGGAGCGAGATATTGAGCTTAGAAAGCACACGCTCTGGGTCAAACGGTGTAAGACCAGTAGCAGCGAAGCTAGTCTGGATAGTCTGCGGTTGAAACGCCTCGATACGCGCCCGAGGGTAATCTGCGAGAAAGTCGAGCTTATCGATGTGGTTATAGCCATATCGGGCGAGGTCGCTCACGAAGCGACCGTATGCGCGCTTCAACGGAGCAAAACACGCAACATCAAGCGGTTGGAGTAAATGCGAAGAATGCGAAGGCATACAGAGCGGTATAATATTATTCTCAGCGCAGATTCGGTCGAATTGAGGTGTAAGGTGGCTACCGTGGCCATCAAGAATTAATAGCCGATATCGACCTCGTACGCGCGAATTCGTATATGGAATGAAGTGCTTCTGTAGCCAGCGAAGGCCTATCTCATCGGTAGTCCAGCCGTTATTCGAGACCTCAATCCGCCAATCGCTAGGCAGATTTGATTCGAACCAGCCAGCAATATAAACCTTGCCTTGAAATATCACACATGGCGGTAGTGCGTAGCCATCGGCGCATATAGCCTCGATAGCAGTAACCCATTCGCGGTTTCCTGGCTGTAAGATAGAGCGCCGACCGTAGTATTCAGCTCGCGTAACCACCTTCTGTGACGATATAAGGCCCATCGCAAAGCCCGTCTCATCAAAGTTATAAATATCCTCTAGTTGTATCCCATTCTCATCGACCACGCGCTTTACGGTATTAAACCACTCTCGTATCGACTTCGGATCTTCATTCAGGGCGCGCTGGTAATCGTAGCGTCTCGAGAAGCGCGAGCGGATCTCTTCGCGGCGTTTAACGAAGGATGATGTCCAATTCACGCCTACAGTAGGCGGAGGGTGAATCCCACGAGTGGCCAGTAGGATATTAGCCATCTCTCTCACAGTAGAGGGCCTAGGTGCTGCACCACGCGAATCCATAGAGATGATCCACTCAGTAAGCGAATCCTCTTCTAATTGTGTCATTTTATGGCTATGCCAGCGTTTATCGACGCGTGGAGACGTTCCGGTAGCGCGGTCGTGGAGGGTAGTGTAGGGCATATCGTATAGCTTCGCTGCGGCGTAGAGAGATTTAATTTGGCCCTTTTGCACCGCCTGAAGGGCTAATAGGATCCTGCCCTCCTGCTCAGCAGATTTATGCCAGGATTCAGAGCGATTTGGTGGCATGGTGGGTAGTTGAAGATGGTAGGTAGGACTGGACGCGCGATTTCTGGTGGGGCTAACGGGTTGGCCGTGTTAACGGGTTGGCCGTGAATTACGTTATACTTCGACGGTGCAGGAAAATTGTGAAACATCCCATCTTTTCTCGAATGCTATCCCCACTCGCCCTGCACTCAGTGCAGCGGGATGTGATCATTGTCCGTCTCCGGGGTTTGTGTGTGGAGGATCAAACGTCGGAAGTATCCGATTGATTAAATCGTGTAATGATGGGATGATGGGATGATGGGATGATGGGCAGCTGGATCCATTTCCAGGGACCTGACGTTGGCTCTGGCGGCAGTGCCGACTCCAGCTATACATATAAAATCTCCCGGCGCCAATGTTGCATGTGTTTTTTCTTCTCTCGTGCACTTCCGTCCTTCCCTTCTTCCCATCTCGGTTCGACTTCAACAGGCCAGTCCTGTGTTCCTTTCCCTTGACTTCCTTGGTAGTCTTCGCCTGTGGCAGACTCCGACATTCATTCCTTTTTTCGCTTCTGCAGCTTCGTCTATTCCAGACCGATATCTCCAATTCCTCTCTGTGAGAGCCAAGTCTCAGTCCTTGACATTCCACGACTATTCCATTAGCAGGATTTGTTTAACAAGGCATTTCCTGTTCTTTCATACAAAGGTATTGTCTCCTGTTGTCTCATTGTCTGCCTTTGATCTGCTTTGTCAATGGGGCTGGTGAATTACGTCGTTTGTTTCACTCTGCCTATGACACAATGCCTTTGGAGGTTGCCTTCAGGCTGCATGAGGCTCCTTATATACATCCCACGTTTCTGATCAGCTTCCATCCCTGTCGTTTTGGAATATCATGTCCTATTCTTCACATTTTACTAACACCCCAAACGCAGGAATCCTCTCTTTTCCCACTCGCGACTACCAAGATCCAATCCTTTCTTGTTTGATCCCATTCGTCTGGTACAAAGCGGATCTACTATTGCAACCTTCTGTCGAACCAGAAAAAAAAAGTCCATTGTCCAAGATGTTCGTTAAGTCGATGCTGGCGGCCATGCTGGGCGCCTCCGCGGTCAACGCTCATATGGTCATGACCAACCCGGTGCCCTATGGCAAGGACACCCTCACCAACGCCCCAATGGCGGCTGATGGCAGTGATTTCCCCTGCAAGCTGCGCAGCAACACCTACGAGGTCACTGAGGAGAACAAGATTGCCATTGGCGAGTCCCACCTTCTCACTTTCCAAGGCAGTGCCACCCACGGCGGCGGTTCGTGCCAGATCAGTATGACCACCGACCGCGCTCCCTCCAAGGACACGGAGTGGAAGGTCATCAAGTCCTTCGAGGGCGGTTGCCCTGCCAATGTCGACGGTAACCTCTCCGGTGGCTCCACCATGGCTGATCCCTATACTTTCAATTTCACCATTCCCGAGGGCATTGAAGCCGGCAAGTACACCCTCGCCTGGACCTGGTTCAACCGCATCGGCAACCGTGAGATGTACATGAACTGTGCTCCCGTCACCGTTACCGGCGGCTCTTCCAAGCGCTCCCCCGAGGAGCAAGTCTCTGTTGTTGAGAAGCGTACCGCCAATTTCCCTCCCATGTTCGTTGCCAACGTCAACGGCTGCACCACCAAGGAAGGCGTCGACATTCGCTTCCCCCAGCCTGGTGATGATGTTGAGTTCCTGGGTGAGCCCGCTAACCTCGCTCCTGAGGGTTCAGCTGCTTGTACTGGTACTCCCACGTTCGCCGGCTCGGGCGATACCAGCTCTGGTTCCTCCAGCTCCGGTTCCTCCAGCTCCGACTCTGGCTCCGGCTCCGGCTCCTCTGGCTCCAGCTCTGGTTCTTCGTCTGCCGCTAGCAGTGCTCCCACTGAGACTTCCTCTGCTGCCCCGGCCCCGACCTCCTCTTCAACCCTGGCTGAGACCAGTGCGCCTGCTGTACCCGAATCTGTTCCGTCGTCCACCCAGGTCGCTCCCGCTCCTTCGTCCTCGACCAGCTCCGGCTCCAGTTCCAGCTCCGGTGCCCTTAGCGGCCCCTGCAGCAACGAGGGACAGTGGAACTGCATCGCCGGTACTTCCTTCCAACGCTGCGCCAGTGGTGCATGGTCGGCCATCACTCAGATGGCTGCCGGCACCACTTGCAACGCCGGCCAGAGCTCCGAGTTGTCCGTTTCCGCCTCCAAGATGGCTCGCCGAGTCTCCGAGATGCGCTTCCGCAAGCGCACCATCGGTGGCCACCACGCTTGAGTATGCTTTTAGCATAGACCCACGGCATCTGCTGGTTTCGGATACTGTCTTCTTTTCTCTTCGCTTCTCTGCATTCTCTGCATCATTTGCATCATTTGCATCATTTGCATCATTTGCATCATTTGCATCATTTGCATCATTTGCATCTTTCTGTTTCCTTTCGTTTCTGATCCTGGATATAAGGCGCCCCAGGACGGACCCTCTTTATTTCGGTGCACTTTTTTGCCCTTTTTCATCGTGTACATTTTAGAGATGGGACTTCGGAGTAGGCCATCTCACGAGCTTTGTGCAATCAAATGTGTTCCTATTTATCATCAGTTGTTTTTACTGTAATCATCGTAGAGAGGTAGTCCAGTAGGGTTAGTTCCATTTTGAAGTAATGCGAGACGTCCAAGATCAAGTCTACAGATCTGTATGTAGGAGGCTTGGAGGTGATAGTTGACAGCACTAGACCCACTGAGTCTCGCCATAAATGATATTCCGACACGGACAATTTGACAGTGACGAAGTCTTCGAATCTTCAAGTAGGTGACGGATGTAGTGGCAGCTCCACAAGGGTTGATTGAGTAGATGAGATGTCAACAATGATCAATTCAAGAGTGGGGCCTTATTGCCTCAGGTGTCAATTACTGGTTATGTCATCGTGCGCTAGCGCCTTTGGGTGGCTAGGCTAGTCCTATTATGGTAATCAGGGTTAGGGCTAGCGTGCCCACGACCCGCAACTCACAGTAAGCGAAAAAATCCACAGGTGAGGCTTGACGGCAAAGTTGGATCTTCAACCTCACCATCGCCAATCGACAACAATGGCCTCTCGCCCTACCGTCTCTATCGCCACGGCTGAGGGCAAGCCCTCCGGGGCTTCCCACCCCCTGCCCTCGGTCTTCGCCGCCCCCATCCGTTCGGACATTGTCCAGTACGTCAAATTCGATCTCGAAAAAATGTGGTTATTCAAGATGGGAAATACTGACGCCTCATCTACAGGCAGGTGCACGCCGGTATGGCCAAGAACAAGCGCCAGCCCTACGCCGTGAGCGAGAAGGCCGGCGAGCAGACCTCTGCTGAGTCCTGGGGTACTGGTACGTGAAGAATCAAATTCTCGAGATTCGAGTGAGAACGACCAAAAAAACTCAATTCGAGTCCGCTGGGAAGGCATTGGTCACAACAGACGCTGACAAGATGATTGTTACTGAATAGGCCGTGCTGTTGCCCGTATTCCCCGTGTCTCTGGTGGTGGTACTCACCGTGCCGGTCAGGCTGCCTTCGGTAATATGTGCCGTTCCGGTCGTATGTTCGCTCCCACCAAGGTCTGGCGCAAGTGGCACCAGAAGATCAACCTGAACCAGAAGCGCTTCGCTACCGCCTCTGCTCTGGCTGCCTCTTCCGTCCCCGCCCTCCTGTTCGCCCGTGGCCACCGCGTCGCCAAGGTCCCCGAGGTTCCCCTCGTTATCGAGTCCAAGGCCTTCGGCACTACTTTCACCAAGACCAAGGCCGCCATTGCCCTCCTCCAGGCCGTCGGTGCCGGTGAGGACCTCGTCAAGGTCCAGAAGTCCAAGAAGATGCGTGCCGGTAAGGGTAAGCTCCGTAACCGCCGCTACCGCCAGCGCCGCGGTCCTCTGGTTGTCTACAACCCCGAGACCGATGGCAAGGAGCTCGTCAAGGCCTTCCGCAACGTTCCCGGTGTTGAGACCTCCTCCGTCTTCTCCCTGAACCTCCTTCAGCTCGCCCCCGGTGGTCACCTCGGCCGCTTCGTCGTCTGGACCTCTTCCGCCTTCGAGGCCCTCGACCAGGTCTACGGCACCACCACCACTCCCTCGGCTCTCAAGAAGGACTTCCTCCTGCCCTCCAACTCCGTCTCCAACGCCGACCTGACCCGCCTCATCAACTCTTCTGAAATCCAGTCCGTTCTCCGCGCTCCCAAGGGTGACGCCCGCACCAAGCGCACCAACGTTCAGAAGAAGAACCCCCTGCGCAACAAGCAGGTTATGCTGCGTCTCAACCCCTACGCCGCTGCCTACTCCAAGCAGAAGCTTGGCCAGCAGAAGGTCGAGGGTGGCAAGCCTACTCGCGCCGCTGCTGCTTTCGAGCAGGTCCTGAAGGAGGAGTAAACGTGTTTTCCTCTGTTCTGGTAACGGTGAATGGATGAAAAAACGGTAGTCTCAGAGCAAAAATGAATCAATGCCTTTTTTGCAATATCCCTTGGGTTCATTTGGAGTAATAATATGATCATGATCGATTCTATATTTTCGTTTGTCACCCTCACCCGGGAACCCCCCTTTTTCATGCACCATGGTAAGTCCTGTAGATGTAAACCGAACAACATTTTTCTGGTAAGTAGCAGCTACATCAAGGTTCTATCAAGATCCTGCGGCCTCGGTATTCTACTTATAATGCCAGGAATCGCCCCGTACAGACTGGGTTACCCAGCCTAAATGACGGCTTTGGACTATTTTCGCCTGTTATTTTGATTTGAGACAAGCTCTGGGGTCCAAAGCTTTCTTGATATTTTGATTATTTGTCACTACTCTGCCAATTTGCAATTTTGGTCCCCGAACGGACAGTAGTATCACCGACGGCCAATGCCCTCTCCTGGGTAGATCGCGCCGAAATCTCCAGGGCTAGATGTGCATTCCTTTATAGCAAATCCATTTTTATCATACCCTTGGGACCTTGAGAGATTCTTAATGTCGTGTCTTGCCAGCTTGAGTTGCAAAGTAATTCAAGTTGTTTCGTTGATTCAGCGTGAGCTGACCGAGTAAATATATAGATCGCCTCGGCACCTGTTGGTAGCACGGAGATTGATAATGATTCGGATAACCCGGGTGAAACATGCCAGCTGCCCGGCAAAACTGAACTACCTATTGGATAACCCGAGAAGATTCTAGGCACTGCAATGGGTTTGTTAAACAGGTTATTTTACCAGCACCGAGAGGTGTGATCAGACTTGATATGCAGCTGGCAAACTTGAAGCACGAGCCTACAAATAGAGTACAACGAGAGGTCACAACTCAAATAAAGTCATCTGACGCCATTGGCAACGTGTTCATGCGAGTCACCGTCTTTCCCTATAGCCTGGGCTGCCCGGGCCCAGGCCGGAACAAAACAGATATCAACGGGTATTTACAATCACATGCCTCCTAGTGGACTTGACCTAGGTCCACGGAACATGTGTGTACATGTATGTACGAGCAGCAGGTGTAACTCAACAAAAGGATAGAACGGAGGCCGTGGAGGTACTAAATAGATTAAGATGAAACATGCATCAGTAACCCTCGAACTAGTCTCCTCGGACCCGTTTCCGGTCCACGAAAAATGCGACCTGTCAAGCCGGTGATCCCAATCGAGCCCGGCGATCATAACCCAACGTTGAGGCTGAAGCCTAAGAGAGCCGGAGTCCGAAGCATGGAACTACTTTTTAGCTGAAACGCGGAGCAGGAGGAACCAGGCACCACCGGATACACCACAGGGAGAAAAAAAAAAAACCCTCAAATTACTTCACATGCCAATTGTTCTAGAAGCACAATTAATTAGACTTTTTCTCGGCGCCCGCCGGTTCCCAGTACCCTTGGAGATGGAATCCACAGAAGGGGGAGGGGTGAGTGGGTGAGTGGGTGCCTATTGGGTTGCTGGATTGATTGGATCTTACGAGATCAATACATGGACCCCTCCTCGGCTCCAGACGGGGGGTGAACCCAGTAGGCAGGTCAGTCATCAGGAATCTGCACGGGCACGGACGAACGCTGGGTTTTCCGGGAAATTCACCCGTCACTACCGACGTCCAAACGAGTCCTGTAGGTCATCCAACGGGGCGAAGATCAGAGGCCGTGGCCGGGTGGGCACACGGTTGCCAAGAACACCGTCAGGTTCCGGCGGCTGATAGTCGCCAGCTTGAGGCCTATCCCGGCGCGAGTGGAGATGATTTACGTCAGGGGCCGAAACGGACCTTCCTTTAAAGTACAGCGGGCTTGCCCTTTCGGTGTCTTAGGGATCGCATCTAGCGTACCATGTGGATGGTAGCGAGACCAGGTGACGGGTGAATTGAGTTTTTTTTATTGCTCCCTTTGTTCGATGACACAGTTCGCGTTGACGGGTGGCTTGGCTCTCGGTGCGACACTGTGAAAGCTTCACAGCAGCCGAGTTACAATGGCCACCCGCTAGTGAGCCCGTGAGTTTAATTGCACGGTAACTGGGGCAGATGCAACATGGGGAGCCACTCACTAACCGTGACCCGTCAGGTGTCGCATTCCAAGGTTTTTTTGTAAATGTAAACAGAGAAACGTGGGTCGGAGATTTCTTCGCCTCCGGTCAAATTAATTCCCGTACGGAGTAAAAGGAGTACAGTAAGCATAAATGCGGTCGGACGACCATCGGGAGTTAAGCTCAGCATTGACCTCCGATGAGAAATTACCGATCTGAGGGCACGAGACAAGCCCGTAGGTGCATGCAAAACTTTGCAAAAATTGCAAAAGTGGCAACGATTGCGAAGTCGTGATTTCGCCCGTTGGAGACCCGTTGCAGATCTGATAGCCAAGGTCTTTTTCCAAGGTTGGCCCATGGAGTGGTGTGCATGTCTCACCCTCACACGAATCGGTTCAGGGGGGTTGCAGCACAGAGTGCGGCGTTGCGCTACCGGGAGTTCTCTCCGACGCTACTCCGCAGAGTTTTAGTTTGGAGCACGGGTCATGCAAAACATCTCTTCTCGCAGTAGTAGAGTCGTAGTACAGTAGTGTGGCCAGGAACCGGGCGTTAGTCGTTCACCGATCCACCCTCGGTGAAAGGACGACGGGATCTGTCCCTTTTCCTACTTGCGATGGATCTAGAGGCAGCTTGGCGTGTCTGAAGTCATTCCCAACATGAATTGTCGGTATCCAAGTGAAAAGTCTATTGCCTGGAGACTCGGGATATGGTATGGAAATATCATCCACCATATCATAGTCGAAGAAGAGACAACGTCGCAGCCGGTAATTGTTCGGAACAGAGTAGGGTCCGTGGGTGAATTGTCCAATGGCGTGATCTTGCCCTAACTCTCGTAGAGTGCGGGTTGCGGATTTCTCGGGTGGAAATGCCAGATGAAATTGTGCTAATTGCCCTGTACAATTCATGGATTGGATTCTTCCCGGTCGACTCTGGGTTCCATGAATGATACATGGGTAATTTTTTTTCTGTCTCTTAGACTTTGGGTGTAACCCGGAACAGCAAAAGCAGGGGCTGAGACTGCGGCGATCCCGACTGACGGCTTGCAGATCGGATCGCCGTGCCTTTGAGACATCGCTACGTGGTCAACGGAGTTCTTCGTCGTTGGAGCAGCAGGTTCCGGTGGGTTGGTGGCTCGGTGGAGAGCTGGCCCATTGGACGTTGCCTGCTGCCTGGATCCCTGCTGGCAGGGTTACTTGCATCTCAACCCCGTAAGCTGTTGCTTCTGGTGAAATAGGAGAGGAGATGTATCATAACACGGTCAAGGTGCGATGGTAAACGTTGGATAGATCGTGGGTGTACCCGTACGGAGTAGAAGATTCTGCCCAGGACAGTCTGGCCGTTTTGTCCGAAAAGGGGCGTCAGGGCCACCTGAGACCAAACATGCAGTTCAGCAATAACCTCAAGCGAGGAGGGTCTCGGCTTTGAGTCTCAGAACAGTTTAAACCACTCCGGAATTAAAACACTGGGGGAGGGGAGAGCACCCGAACCACTCCAACCGAGGGGGGCCAGAATTTGGGAACCCATCGGAGTCCACCCAGTCTACCGCACTACGCGATCCAGCGATCTTCACGGAGGCTTTCGGCCAGATAAGCCCTGCGGCCCCAACGCTGGATCCAGGAGGATTTGCCCGTCTAGGCATCTAGTCGCCCGCGCCACCCTGCCGCCCATGACCATGCCCCGCCGGCAGGGTATCCACGGCCGTCATTCCCGTCCCAGATCGGCTTTTCCTCTCCTCTCCAGCCGCGCTCTCCATTTCTTCATGACGATCTGTGCTGGCGCTTCTTTCCGACGGCTGGACTGTTGTAACCCCATGTCCACTCCCTTGTCGCAAATCAAACGCCCTTGTCCTCATTCATTGGATGTCGTGCGTCCTTTTACATGAGACTCGTCAGGAAGCAGGGTCATGTATCTCATGTCCACCTACATCATGGGGAAGTCAAACGTGCAAGTTGATCTCACCTGGGAGGCCCGGGACTAACGCCTCTAATACATAAATGAAGCCTCCACCCTGGAATCCGGAAGGTTCATGATTTAATATAGAGGTGTAGCAAAAAGGCCGCTCTTGGCTCATCCGGCACCCATAGAGGTTACCCCCCAACCGTCGAAGCAATTGGCGTAGTCTCGAGTATCAGAGCCCTCTCCACCGGGCAGGTATAACGGCAATGAAAATCAAATGCCGTCTGACAAGGTCAAGATTGCGCCAGCAAACCCCCCATCCCCCCCCCATCGGCGATCCGGAGGCAGCGTCTGACGACCGAATGCCGAACTCCTCGGACCTGGTAGTGGAACGGTGCCTGGGAGTGGTCCCCACATAATGCGTTATATTGATCTCAATTTTTCGATGGGGTGGGATACTGAATTTAAACAACGTAGCTCTTGGCGTGCGGGACTGGTAGAAAGGGCCCGAAACCATGGGTGGGAATTGTCGCATAAATTTGCACTTATCCGCCGCATTTATTCCCATGTGCCTTCGGTCGCCCTTTATGAAAACAGGCGCGGACGGGGCGTCCCAGAAGAGTATAGATCGATCCCGTCGATCGTATGGTATGAGTCGTAAAAGTAGTTAAATTAAAAGAAATAAAATTCATTTTTTTGAAGTACTTTTGAGACCTGTAATTATCACGTACCCATAATACATACTGTGACTCCTGCCCTCTTCTGAAGCGTCGTTGAACCCCTCCTTCACTTTTTTCTGGTCCCGCCTTGTTTCTTTTTCCTTGTTCGGTCTTTTCAAGGTTTGGTCTTTGTTTTGGGTTCCATCCGTCTTTGCACTTTTTCAGGTAATCTCATTACCGGGGTCGAGTATTTGCTGGGCTCGAGTCCACTAAGGGAGAAGAGAAGCGCTCGGGGCAAACCGCTGTCTTTTCCCTCTAGTTTATTTGAATTTACCGCGGGGACGCTACTTTTAGCTCTCGTTCCAGGATCCCCTTGCAACGGACCAGTGGCGACGCTTACGACCAGGCTACTTTTCCCTGTATAGTCCGGGTGCGTGCCACCATCGGCTCCTGGATCCTTCATTCCGACTTCATCACGACCGCCAGGCCAGAACACTTCAGTCCTTTCTGAGATCAGGGCTATCTAGGGCTTGTTCGCTTCATCTGCCTATCTTTTGTTGGTCGCCTTTTACATTTCGACAGTTCGTGCCGACACTGGTTGTTAGATTGGGTAGGGTTGTCGTCGCTGTCGCTACCTGTCTGCCGTCCTTTTGATTCTCGCGACCAAGCGTTAATTTATTGTTCAACATTATCGGCTCGTCTTTCGCCACCTGTTGGGTTGTTTGGTGTTTGCGAGTTGTCCGACTATCGTCGCATTCTTGAGCGTCTCGACGAAACTCATGCAAATCACTGGGATCCTGCCCTGCAGCGCCACTGGTATATGAACATGCACCCAAGGCCAAGACTGCCAGAACTGTTTGCGACGCATTGGTCTGAATTTGTTATCGACTTTTAACCGCTCGGCACTTGCATGCGCCGGAGCAGACACCGCTTGGTTCGATTTCCGAGGACTGAAATCGGTCTTCATATCTGTTCGAATTAGCCCATTGGAACTGATCAGAGTTATTTGAGCTCTGAGCAGGCCGTGACTGGGAAGTTCATCGTTCACGATCATTCGGGTTGGCATTTTGATCTTATACTGCATTGCTTTTAATGGTAAACCGACTGTTGCGCTGGACTCCGTGCAAGTCGAGTTGGTACGTCTGAATTAGAGGGGGTGTTCTTGAAGTTACTGCTAAATTGTTTGATTCACTAGACCTGTTGCCTTCTCTTTTCTGTTCACTTATCGGCGCCTCAAGCAACCGGCCGGTAAATCTGCCTTTCAGTCATCGCAGTCTACAGACTTGACCTCCGCAGTCGTGCTACTGAGCACACTGAGGACGACAGACTAGCTACTTGTGGAACGGGTCTTTTGGCTCTCATGCGAATGGCCTTCTGCTGAACGATCCACGCACTCGACGCTCAATCCAAACGCCCGTCATGTCAGGTTACTACGTTGGACCCTTCGGTCGTATGTTATCATCCAGAGACGGCCAATTACCGGAACAGCCCTCGGAGCGCCCAGCTAACCGATCAGTATCTGGGGAAAACCCATACCAGCTTCCACCTCCACGGACACTAACAAACGTCCAATTTGGATCGGACCCTTTCCGACGACACGTCCATGGAGAAAATGTCGAGCCAGGAAGAGGGCCTGCACAAGCAGAGACCCCTTTACAACGCCAACAGACCGAGCAACTTCCATCTGTCAGGCAATTGTTGACACCATCTACGGACCCGAACCCCCCTCCTTCTTATCCTCAAGCATTCGGAGCACCTGCACCCACCATTGACCATCGCGAGCTTTCTTATCCACACCGGCATCATGATCAGAGCTTAGCATCACAGATGACTTCGGTCGGGGCGCAAGACAGAGCAAAATCCCGCTCGGAATCGCATCCACAGCCCCCGACTGGTCTTCCACCTTTGTCCCAGGTGGCCATGAATAATCCTAGAGACTTAAAACATCACACAGCAACGCGAAGTGACCCGTCGACAGCATCTTTTCAACACAGCCAACTACATTTCCACGGCACCCTCTATCACGAAAAGGCCATGAGTGGTGACCTCTCATCGCCAGAAAGCGGGAGTCGGAAAAAGGGGTCATTGCTTCCTCACGTCGTGGACGAGCGATATATCGACGGTGAAGGAATTTGCTACATCTATGCGGATGGATCTCACTGCCCCAAGGCCATTGAGGGAATCCCGGTCAATGCAAACTGGGGTGTTACCAAGGCAGGAAAGCCGAGGAAGCGGCTTGCACAGGCGTGCCTGACATGCCGAGAGAAGAAAATCAAGTGCCAACCGAACCTGCCCAAATGCGACCAGTGCCAGAAGTCTGGACGTGAATGCAGGTTTGAGAGTGCGTAAGTACTCAGCCTACACCGGCCTCTAGAAATGTTGAATACTGACGCTCTTCAAGCCCTCGTGGAAACCGCTCGGCTTTGAGAGCCTCCCACTCCGCGGGCCCTTCTAGCAAATACGATTCAAAGGAGGGCCTTTCACCAGGCAGCCATGGGGCTTCGGATGTCTCCCCTCTGTATAACATGCCACGAGCCTCGAACAGCCCAACCTCTATGCCAGGAACCGGTGGACAGTCGCCGATATCCGAGGGACCATCGGGAACAGAAGGCACCTACGAAACAATGGCCGACGTGGACAGAGCATACCGGTCACGAATGTACAGAATCCCACACCTTTTTGCTGGAGATGAATCGGTCGCACGACACCCGGAGCATATCGAAGCCAATCGACTCCCCGAATACTCTGAGATCCTGGGCGAACTCAGGGACATCAACCCCAACGACCCGCTTGCAGGTTCCTGGAACATCGATCCATACGAAAGCGACCCCGACATGACCGTGCATTATGTCGAATCATACTTTTCCAACGTGAACGACGGCCTGTACCATATCTTCCCACATGCACGATTCATTCTGTGGCTGAAATCGTGCCATACGAAATCCGCCGAGGACAAGATGCTGCTCTATTCGATGATGGCCTTGGGATCGATATTTTCTGATCGATCTGGTAAGGTCGTCGCATTGAGGGAGTATTCCCGCATAGCGCGCTTCGCCGTTCAGAAGAGTCAGCACAAATTGTCTTTGCAGCTTGCTCAGAGCCACTTGATTTTGAGTCTCTGGTATTATGCCACAGGTTCTTTGGTGGGGTGTTGGGACTCGATCGGCGCCGCAGGACGAGCGGTCTCTGGCTTGCGGTATAATATGGAGTCCGGAGGTGTCATTGTGGATCATAGCCAGGTTTGCGATTATGGGTTGCACCCGCAGGCGTTGATCGAGTGTCGTCGCCGAACATTTTGGGTTGCATTTATTCTGGATGTAAGGACCTAATTCTGACCGTGGGCGAAGAGTAAATTGCTAACATCATCCAGAGGGTTTCGAGCTTATTTTCTGCATCCTCGTCATTCATCTCATCAGAATCAGTATTGATCCGACTGCCTTGCCGAGAAGAGATATACGAGGCACAACAATATGCCACGGCACCATATTTCCAATCCGTCCTCAACCAGTCTCCTGCACCAGAAGATGACCGGTCAACCCTGAGTTCCATGGCGTTTTTAATTCAGATACTATCAATCTGGGGAGATGTCTCCCTCCACATCCTTCGCCTATCACACATTCCGCCGGACGGATACACCCGCCTCGCCGAAGAGTTTCACGTCAACATCATCCGTCGAACCGAAGATTGGTCTCGGCAGCTTCCAGAACATCTGGCGTTCTCACCCATCAACATGGAGCGGGCCAGTCAGACCAAGGAAGCGGACACATTTGTTTTGATCCACATGTTTTACCACGCTACGTTGATGAAGCTCTACCGACATGCACGATACCAGGGCCTCCGATCTGAGGACCTAGCTCAGTACATTCACCGAGCTCGTTTTCATGCAGTGGAGACCCTCCGTATCGCTCTTGCGGTCACTCAATACGCCAGCGAAATGCATTCCTCCCGATCCCCCCCGGAGAAACCATCACCCAAAGCTACCTTGTTGAGCCCATTCCTAGGCTACGCAGTTTTATCAGCGGTGGACGTGCTCAGCGCAGCCGGCCTGGTCGCTGAGTTACCGGATTGTATCTCTTTCATCAGAGGAGCGCTCGGCATGGTCCAGCTTCTCGGCCGCCACTGGGACAGCTCTCTCGAAGTGACGAATCTCATCCAGAAGCGCCTGGACTTGATGATCGACTGCCTTAACGATCGCATCCGATGCCAAGATAAATTGGGCTTCGCAGTGGATGGTCCGTCACTCGAAACGAAGATCCACGCCGGTACTTCACCTTCTCATCCGCCTGGGACTCTTGATGAGGATCTATTCTACGGGTCCATGCCGCGGGAGGTACTTTTGCACGCGATGCGAGTCGATGACAGAACGTTTTCACAGCCTAGCATCGTCTGGCTGACGGACCGCTGATGTTTTCCGCCAAGGATAATCTCTGATTTTATGATTTTCGTTTGTACATTAACGACATGATGGTATTGGTTTACTGTATGTCCCCACATCATGCCCTCTCCTGGCCAGGGCAAGCTGTTTCTTTAGCCCCTGTATTATAGTACAGTCATTTTTCGCTCGTTTTTGAGTCATTTTGAAGCGTCTGCTGCATGTATTACTATCTACCATGGAAATTATTGTTGCGGAATTGATATTTGGACTTCCATCAAAGATCAAAATAACGGACTTGGATCATAATGCGAGACCTCCCCCCCCCCCCTCCCAAAATTTGAGGCCCAAGGTAGATATGTGTAAAGTAGACAAATCACTCCCCCCATTCACTTGGGTCATACCATTTAACCCATACCACTTTCCCCTCAGACGGGTCCATGATAGTAGCGTAGTGCGTTTCTTCATTCAGAACCGGGTAAGTGGTGAGCCAAGATATCACTTCTTTCTCACTGATAGCCAGATCAGAGTCATCACAACGAGACATAGAAGCCTGTCTTCGCTCCATTTCCGCTTCCTTTTCCCTTTTCCGCCTCAGGCGCGGTGATGACCGCGTTCCCTGTGGCTGATCCGACAGGTTCTGCTCGGCCTCCTGCCTCTCGACATTCTCGACACTCTCGACCCTTTCCCGGGCTTGCATGTGCAGCTGCAATTTCTTGTCCCATCTGGACTTTATGCAGTCACGTCTCTCATTACTGTCTTCGATTAGGTCTGCCATGGTCTCGATGCCATCTGAGACCAGTGTGAGACCCGCATGGTGGTGTCTTTTATCTTCGGCGATAGCTTTCAGAGAAGTGTCAGACTGTTGGTCGTGATTGGTTGTGACGATGAATGAAGGTGAAGAGCGCACGATTGCTGTGCGGTGGTCTTTCTCCATGGTCACCGTGGTTGCCCCGTCGCTGAAGATGAAGTAGGCAGCTGTCGTGGGCATGCTGGGAACATTTTCAACAATGCTTTCCAGAGTCGATAGATTTGAGCCCCCAGGCCGGGCAGACGGAGAAGAAAAGATGCACTGTCGCAGCAGTGACGAGATAGATTGCCGAATCCCAAGAAGCACGAGAACATGGTTGGAATAGAAAGCCAAATTCTTCGAAGTGTCGTGAACAGGCCTGAAATTGAGCGAGGCGCTGAGACCCTTCCTCACACCCGTCAGGACACCCACATACCCAACATACGTGACCGTCGTAGCAAGCAGCGTGGGGTCATCTCCTCGCCTAAACTCTAGTTGAACGATCAAATCACGCAACGGATCCATACCCCAGTCCAAAGTCCGGAAGTGAAGCATTTTTGTACTGGATCCGCACTTGGTGCGTACACCACCGCTCGTACAGCCCATCAATAGATCGAGCACCGTATTGAGGGAGATTAAGAGGTACATATCAATATCCGTGACGCGGCTAATGCCGCGAAGCTCCTCTGTTTCTTCGTCGGTGTACAGTTTGCGCAAGAATGACCGGGCAAGGCAATGAACTAGCTTTAAGGGGATCTTGGGCGAAATGGACTGGATCAGCTCGTCGAACATGCCCCTTAGAGCCCGCATTCGATCTCGATACAGGCTGGCTAGTTCAACATAGCGCTCGGAGGGGGGCAGTGACAGGTCGATGCGGAATACCGGGGGCGGGTTACCCTCTGGGATGCTTTTTTCATCCATGGCGATCCGGTTTGTGGGTTGAATCCAGGTGAAGGTTACGCCGTGGTTGCCTGGGTCGTGAAGCGGGCTAGGCTCAAATGAGATGCGGCTCTGCTTTCTCCGCAGTTTTCACGCGTCATTTCCAAGGCTTCAGACCGAGGTAATCGAAGGAAATTAGAAGTATGGAGAGACGGATTAGTACGTAAGTATTAATATTTCTGTTATCAATTGGTGATAATGCCCGGCTGCTTCTTATATAGTTCAACTAAGACGGCTTCGCAGGTAACTGGAGACTTCGCCGTAGTTCATGTGTAAGGTACCTAGGTATTGACTCCGTCCTACATAGTAAATCTACCAAGTAAGAACAGTATTCGCCAAATTGAAATAGACCTATGGATTTAGGCATTGGTATCAAAAGATCGCAGGTCAAGCCGTTGTGCCTGCCCCAGGCATCAGGCCATGTTCATCGTGATCTCAACTCCACGTACATGCTTCCCCGTTCTTACTTCCCTTCTAAAGAACGTTGGAAAAGTTAAATATCTCTGTTCCGGATTTCTTCCGAGGCCACGAGATTATGCATAGCAATGGCGATCCACATCCGAAGCTCGCGCTAAAAAAGGCTCCATCCCTTCGATCTGCGGGGCCCGCGGAGACGGAGGCACGGAAGGTTTCTCCGGTCGAATTTCCACCACCTTGTCTTGTCGCACCACTGCGCGTCACCTGAGAGGAGACGATGGAGCTTGTTGGCTACTAATACACCAATCCCCGAGCTCAGCAAGCTTCAATGTCGTCCCCATTCGACCAGCCCGGCTCCGCGCCGCGGCAGTTCGCCGACCCGGACGACGGTCTCGATGGCTACTATAGCATAATGGCAGACTACCCCGAGGCACTTGATTACTATGCCTTGCTGGGCCTATCCTCAACACCTCCTCCGAAAGAAGCCGAAATCCGTTCCGCGTATCGCAGCCTGACCCTCAGCTTCCACCCGGACAAGCAACCGCCGCACCTCCGAGAGGCCGCTCAGCAGCATTTCACAAGGATCCAAGAAGCCTACGATGTCCTTATCGATCCCAAGAAGCGTATTGTCTACGACCTTGCGGGAGAGGAGGCTGTGCGGCAAGAATGGGGACAACACGGTGCGATGGGTCCTAGAGGGGACGCACAATCCAGACAGGTCGGCGTTAAGGCGATGTCGCCTGATGAGTTTCGACGGTGGTTCTTGAAGACAATGAAGAAGCGTGAGCGGAAGGCTATCGAGAGCTTGGTGTCGAGCCGGGTATGCGTCCCTGTTTGGTGTACATTGAATGACGTGGGTTTTGCTGACCTGTGCTTTCCCTATTCCAGGGCAACATTACACTTGGGATTAATGCGGCCTCAACCATCTCGGTGAACAAGGAAGATGGAGATGTGACGCTCCAAATTCCGTCGGCAAAATTGAGCACATATGCCGCCACATACAGCTTCAAGACTCCTTTCCCTCTACCCGAATTCTTGTACGGAACGAAAGAAGCGGATAGGGCTGAGAACCCGGACTCGGATGATTCTCCAAACGATCCGGATGAGGACTCTGAACCCATTGAAATGACGATCAGTATGGGAATCGCAGGCAAGCTCGCTCGTCCCGGGCAAAAGCTGATGGTCGAACATGAGGACGAGTCGACTGAAGAGCAGATAGTACGTTATCAGCACACTGGCCTCATTCTTTTGCTA
The DNA here is from genome assembly GCF_028974065.1 of Penicillium cinerascens. Lineage (NCBI taxonomy): Eukaryota > Fungi > Ascomycota > Eurotiomycetes > Eurotiales > Aspergillaceae > Penicillium > Penicillium cinerascens. The sequence continues at coordinate 3,852,688 of NW_026695298.1, read as the reverse complement.
ATCCCTCCGTAGGTTCCTCTGCCACACATCTTAGTGGCTCAAAACATTAGCCTTGGTGCTACTGTCACCCCTAACATGAGAGGCTTGATAGGCACCAAGGGCTTCTGGAGTCGACAACCATTCTCAATCCTCAGAGACTCTACTGTCCACTTAGAGGCTCTTATTTTGCCAATTCCAACCTTGAAGACAACCGTCGGTCACGCTTTCCAACCGGTTTCCGGCATTAAACCGATCAATGTCAGTGCTAGCAGCATCATCACACGATCTCTCTGGGAGTCGCCGCCTTCGTTCGATGTGCAAGTCACGAAACAAGTTGCCGAACGAAAGGTTGCCTTCTTGACAGGGTCTACTGGATTCTTGGAATGGCCCGAGCTTCTCCAAGAGAGTTTCCCTTCCCTTGGGATGAGTCTTGAGAGCTATTACAATTCTGGGGTGAATGATAGCACGCTTCAGATTGGGTTGATTTCACAGCCAAAGCAACCCTCGAAAATGGCTGAATTCAACGAGGATGAAGAAGAAGATGAGGAGTTACGCGAGCATCTGGAAAAGCAAAAGAAAATCGATCGTGCCGCGGAGTTCTGGCAAACATATCTTACTGCCACTCCGGCAGGAGGCGGCATTGGGCTGACCTATTCTCGAAATCTGTTCTCGGGCAAACCAGCAGATGATCCCGTGAGGTCGGAATGGAGCGGCGAGGGTTACTTCCCGATGGCGAAAATGGAGGAACCACGGGCAGTGCGACTGGAAGTCACTACTATTCTTAGCGCAGACGCATCCATCAGCTGGGGTATCAAGGGTACTCGGCGCATTGGTGAGTACACCAAGATGTCGCTTGGAGTGGGCTTTGCCCAAAATGGGATTGTTGCTACCGTGGGTTGGAGCCGGCTTGGTCAAGGCATCAAGCTTCCCATTGTCCTCTGCTCTGCCGAGGAAGCTAATCATGATGCTGCGGCATTGGCTACCGTCTTCCCATGGCTTGCATATTGTACGATCGAGTTTGGCTATATCCGTCCGCGCGATAGAAAGAGACGTCGACAAGCGGCGGCGCGTCGTCACAAAGAGCTGAAAAAGCTTATTCCCAAGAAGCGAGAAGAGAGCGAGCAAGCCATCGAGCTCATGCTCGATCAAGTGCAAAGACGGCAGACTCGAGAAGAGGCGCAGGGTGGCTTGATCATCAAAAAGGCCGAGTATGGATACATTCCTCCGTCGAACAAGAAACCTAAGAATGGCTTCACTGAGCCCCGGGTCATTGATGTGACCATTCCTGTGGCTGCCCTGGTCGACCGAGGCCAGCTGGTGATTCCACAGAACTCCATCAAGGTAATACTAACCCCACCTGCTTATGTTGGCCCTGATCAGTAATGCTGACTCCAATTTCTCTAGTTCCAAATCATCGGCTTCCATGACCCAGCGCCTATGTTGCCAAAGCGGCTCAAGATCTGGTACACGTTCCAAGGACGTGACCATTTCGTGGAGGTTGGTGATAAAGAGCGTGTTGCCTGTCCCATGCGCACCCATTTGATCTCTGATTGAGGTTTTCTATACCCTTGAAGGCATTATTAGCCTTCGTAATTTTACTGCATCTTGTGTCTTGGAAGTCGCCACGCTGAACAGTCTTCTTCTCCTCTCATTTGCATGTGTAACTTTGGCGGAAGCATCCACTCAAGTGATCTCCCAATTAAACAAACCCCATAAATATTCTCTCAATAAATGTCTCTTGTAGTGAAATGTAATAAAAAGTTAAACGGAGGCGACTTGATATAGAAAGTCTTGGCACTGCGGTGAGCGAAACCCACCATCCGCGCAAGTCTGCAAAAGCCAAGCCATCGGTACAGGTTCTCCTCTCATCCAACCACCCGACTTGACAGCTCTTGCCTTGCTATCAAGTCTCGAAATGACTTCTATGGCATCGGGGCTTTTCAAGTCCCTCCCCAAACCCAGGTACACCGGCGAGGAGGAAGAGTTGCCACAGCATGCGCAACCCCGTGGTCCGCGTGTGGTGGGTGCCGACCAGATCGATGAAACACAGGTCGTCTTACGGGTGAGTTTACAATGGATATCTGTTTACAGCAGATTCAAAGCTAACCGATCATATTTCGAGCAGAGAACCGGACCTCCACCGTACGGAAATCGCACAGGATGGCGACCGCGAGCTCCCGAAGATTTTGGCGACGGCGGCGCGTTCCCCGAGATTCTAGTCGCACAGTACCCCCTCGACATGGGCCGGAAAGGAACATCTTCGACTTCGAATGCGCTTGCAGTACAGGTGGATGCTGAGGGCAAAGTCAAGTACGACGCGATCGCGCGCCGCGGACACGCCGACAACCGTACCGTCCATGCATCATTCAAGGATTTGATCCCGCTCCGACAGCGGGTGGATATGGGCGAGATCTCGCTGGATCGCCCTTCCCAGGAGGAAGTCGCGGCGCAGATGGAGAAGACAAAGAATGCGTTGGCCAGCTTGGTGGATGGAGCTTTGGCATCGCAGAAACCGAAAAATGTCAAGGGTGGAAGCAGAGCAGAGCCGACTTTCGTCCGATATACGCCAGCGAACCAGATGGGAGACAATGAGCGCAAAAACGACCGGATTATGAAGATTGTCGAGCGCCAGCAGGATCCCATGGAGCCGCCCAAATTTAAGCATAAGAAGATTCCCCGTGGCCCGCCATCACCGCCGCCTCCGGTCATGCACTCACCACCGCGGAAGCTCACGGCCGAAGATCAGGAAGCTTGGAAGATCCCCCCGCCTGTGTCGAATTGGAAGAACCCGAAGGGTTATACTGTCCCATTGGACAAGCGCCTGGCTGCGGATGGTCGTGGACTGCAGGATGTGTCGATCAACGACAAGTTTGCTCAGTTCGCCGAGGCACTGTTCACAGCTGACCGTCACGCCCGTGAGGAGGTGCAGCAGCGAGCTCAGATGCAGCAGAAGCTGGCAGAGAAGGAGAAGGCCCAGAAGGAGGATCACCTCCGACAGCTGGCTCAAAAGGCCCGCGAGGGACGTGCTGGTGCCGGCCGCGGCGAGTCCCGGGCACGATCTCGCTCTCGAAGCGCAAGCCGCAGTGGCTCTCCGTACTCCTCGAGGTCTGGTACCCCGAGCGAAGACGGTGAGGCTGCTCGTGAACGTGAGCTGCAGCGTCGCGAGCGACGTCAAGAAAATGAGCGCCAGCTGCGCCAGTCCCGCATGGGCACAGAACGCAAGATCCAGGCCATGGCCCGCGAGCAGAACCGTGATATTTCCGAGAAGGTGGCACTGGGTTTGGCCAAGCCCACTCAGAGCTCCGAGACTATGTGGGATTCTCGCCTGTTCAACCAAACCAGTGGCATGCACTCCGGTTTCAATGAAGACAATCCCTACGACAAGCCGCTGTTCGCCGCGCATGACGCCATCAACAGCATCTACCGACCTCGGGCCCAGGCTGACGCCGACGATGAAGAGGCGGGCGATGGCGAGATGAGCAAGATCCAGAAGACCAGCCGGTTTGAGGTTCTGGGGCGAGCCAAGGAGGGATTCAAGGGTGCTGCTGATGCCGAGGTAAGCATTACCGTGAAATGGAACATTTCTTGTCAAGCTAATTTTATTTTATTTGCAGGAGCGCCAGGGTCCTGTTCAGTTCGAGAAGGACACTGCGGATCCGTTCGGCATTGATAGCATGATTGCCGACGTAACTTCCGGCCAGAAGCGCTACGGAATTCAGGAGGCGGACGAGGACGACCGAGGCTCGAAACGCGCTCGGGTTGATGACGATTAAGCTGGCTGTACTATGATATGTCTGGGGTTTCTTTGCTGTGCCGTGTGGGCGAGGCTGTCTTCATGCATTGCGGGCGTTTTGGCGGTGCCATTTACACCATTTTGATATCACCAGAGGTAACTAAAATGAAGGAGCCTACTTGGGGCTTGCACTTTTTAAAAATGCACGGTTACGACCCTTTCTTTCCCAATAGTGGACATTTTGGCATCCTTGTTATAAGCATAAAGTACCTTTTGATTGAACGATATCCGAAGGACTTCATTTATAATCGCGGGATGTAGTCAGTGAACGACAATAAGAACAAAGCCCTAGATCCAATTTAAAGGGGCCTCTACCTAAGAAGGTAATCAAAACAATTTACTCGAATATCGAAGTCCCTCGCTAGTTCTTCAGCTCCTGCTTGTTGTCAGACAGAACCTCCTCCAGCCACTTGTAGGCAACGGGCAGACTGTGAGGGTAACCCATGTGCACCATGCCCTCGAAGAAACGGCCCTCCTTGGGACCGCCGTGGTTAAACATAACCAGCGAGTCCTCAATGGGGACGACACCATCATCCACGCCCTATTAACACATGTTAGCATCGACCCAAGATTCCTCTTTCTTTCAATCAAACATACGTTCAGCATCAGCAACCGACAGTTAGGCTGGTCCATAACACCAGTCTCAACAAGCGAGAACTTTTTCTGCGCATTCTTCACAAAGTCCTCAGCGCTATCATAGCCATACTTCTCAGCCCAAGAAGCCGTGATCCTGCAAACAATCAGTCTCAACTCCATCCACTCAAAGAAGATCAACTTACTCAAACGGATACTCGTGGTCATTAACCCGACTCAACCACTCCTCCCCCAGGAAATGATGACTCCCAGGCCCGTGAGCAACACACCCAGCAAACCTATCCCGGTGCGTAGCCGAAGCCCGAATAGCATAGTAGCCACCAGCACTCAGCCCCCAAACCGCAACGCGACGCATATCAAACTCCGGCCGCTGCGCCATGTACTCAAGCACACTGTTCCACAGGCGATCCGCACTCTCCGGATCCGCAGGGTCAGCCGGACAATCCGCCGTTCCGGGAATCTCAACGACAACAGTCGCCCAGCCGCGGTTGATGATCTCATGCGTCCGCTGGCTGTTATCAGGCCTGTAGCCATCGAGACCAGTCATGAGCAGCACGACGGGGACGGGGTTTGCAGCGCTGGCTTCCTCGGGCACGCGCACGTAGATCGGGATGTGTGCGCCGTCACGGCCGGAGGCGTGCGTGTGCGGGATGGTCTCTTCCTTCAGCACGGGTTTCCAGACGGAGGCGGCTTTCAGGTAGACCTGTTTCTGGCGCTCGAAGGCGGCGCGCTTGAGGGAGGTCTCGGGACGGCTCGCCGGGCTTACGTAGGGGAAGCGCGAGATTCGCAGCACGACGGCGGCGCGTCGGTATAGGTCCGAGGCCTGGTCTGGGTGGCTGTTTGCGAGGGCCTGTTCGGCTTGTTTTTCCAGGCCGTCGACGATGGGGATGAAGGCCCTGGTATAGGCGTCCGAGAAGGCATCGTTGATATTTTCCTGGGTTGAATGTTAATGGTTTGAGCTCGTGTAGTTCACGGAGATGGCATACGTCAATCAGCTTCTGGAAAATGGGCTCAAAGTCCTCGAATGCGCCGTCGTGGAATGGATAGATGGATTTCGAGCTCTAGTTAGGGTTAGCTTTGTATCGCATTCTCCGGATCTGCAGACAACGTACGCAGAACTTCCACTTGGTCTCCCACAGGGCCTTGATCGAGCCCTTGTGTGGGTAGACGGTGTTGAATTTCTCTCCCATCATCCATGGCGCCATGATGAATACAATTTGTATGATTCAAGAGAATCTAGATTGGTATAGTTATTCAGGTGTGACTGGTCACTAGTCAAGCATAGCATTTTAGAGCGTGCTACTCAGATTTTTATTTTATTACTATGTAGTAGCCGTGTCAACTTGAGAGAGGAGAAGTCCGGATCTGGACTTTTACTGCGGTGTAAATGTGCATGAAAACGGCAAATTGGACGATTGTGACGGAAGAACAGGGTGGGCCCGCGGCATTGGGGCGTGGCTTAGGGATAGAATGAGATCCGATTGGCATGGATTGATGTCTCAGCTTTCTTAGGTGGCTGGTGCCACTTTGGTTTGGATACAGGGGTGACTTGGTGAGTTTCCGAATCCGGGCAGGGGCCGCGGCGAGGGATTCTTGATCTCGCGCTATGCAGGTTGGATCAGTGGTATGTGACTTGGTCGCTTTTTGTGACATATCCAAAGGCTTCCTAATAAGTGGTAATGAGAATTTTACCTGTAGCTGCCATTTACTCGAAAGTTAATAGTAAATACATTTACGGGAATGGTGAGGCAACCTGTCGTTGCTGGAACAACCCTAACTTCCGCATGCGGAAACCGGGCACAATTCATGGCGAGGACCAGAACCACTTCCCCTGGCATGTGACATAGCCCATCACAGTTACATTGAGCGTCCTGTGGGCAAAACAACTAATTACGCAGACACAAGAATTGCCGACAAAATAGTAATCGTCGTGAAAAGGACTATGCAGATTATCATTAAAATCACCCCGGTGTCAATTAGACATTAGGGACTGGCAGCTTATATACAACTCCTTTCACATGTGCGCCAATCTATTACTGACGCTCGTACTGCTGCCAGTACTCGTAGCCCTTGGGAAGGTCGTTGGGCCCGTTGTCGTGCTGATGGAGAACGGTGTCTCCGTCCTTCACGGACTGATCGTTGCTTTGAGGATAAGGCCAAGATCCCCTGGAAATGGTATTAGTGTAAAGTTTCGTGTACTGTTCGCATAGGAGTACTTACTTGGTATCGGTATTAGTAACCTCAATGGGCTCATCGCCAGGTCCACCGCCGACTTGAGCGTAGGACTTGTCGGTGTGGGGGTTGGGCCAGGGACCCTTGACGTCCTGAGTATCGGCAACATCAGCCGGACCATTAGAGCCATCGCCAATCTGGGCATGGTTGTGGTCGGTGTGAGGTTGAGGCCATGGTCCACTGCGATAATTCGTTAGCATATGCTTTCGGATATCTCATCAACAAACTTACTTGGACTCGTCCTCTTGCGCGTAGATGGGCTCATCGCTCGGAGCCGGCGACACAGGCGCAGGGTAATAATCAACTGGCTCGGCCTCAGCTACGGGCGGAACTTCCTCGTTAGGCTGGGGAGCAGGAGCCGGCTGGGCCTCGGGAGCGGGCTGCTGTTGAGGAGCTGGCTGCTGCTGAGGAGCTGGCTGCTGCTGAGGAGCTGGTTGCTGCTGAGGAGCCGGTTGCAGTTGAGGAGCCGGTTGCTGATGAGGAGTCGGTTGCTGATGAGGGGCCGGTTGCTGATAAGGAGCGGGCTGCTGAGGAGGAGGAGGGGGCTGCTGCTGGCCAGTAGGCTTGGGCGCCGGCGGCGGCGGCTTGGGAGCTTGCTGAGCAGGGGCAGGCGGGGACAACACAGTAGTAGGCTTGGGCCCCTGAGACGGCGGAGGACCGGCATCGTTCTGCTTTTCTGGCGGGTACATTGCGCCATGGTTGTGGAGGGGAACCACAGTGTTAGCACCGGACAAGTCAAGCCCTTGCTTGCCGGCGGCGTTGCCGTTGGAAGGATCAGGGTAGGCAGCGCAAGCATTGTAGTGGCTCTGGGGGGGAGGGTTCTCGGACTGAGGGAAGGTCTCGGGAGCCTCGATGATAGTGGCCATCAAGCCAGCCTCGACGTGCCATTCCACATGGCAGTGCAAGAGCCAGACACCGGGGTTATCAGCGCGGAAACGAATGACGACGTGGCCGTGGTTTTGAACCATGATAGTATCGCGGCGAATTGGGGTGGGGGAGACATCCTTGTATTGACCAGTGAAGTAGCCGCCATTGACGGGGGTTCTCTGCAGAACCTGGAACTGGTGGCCGTGCAAATGCCACGGGTGCAGGTTGTTGTGGTAATTGTTGATCACAACCTCGATGACTTCTCCGTACTTAACGATGAAAGGATTCACCTGACCATACACCTCGGGGTTCGAGGCAAGGTCGGCTCCAATGGTGTTCGCGGTGTAAAGAGTGGGCACCTCCTGAGGAAGGTAGGTCTTGTTATTCACGGTGAAGCGCTTGATTCCGTTAATCTCAGTCGAGTAGGTGTCCATTATGATCCGGTGCTGAACGGGCTGCAACAGAGGCTCCTTGTCGAATGGAACCAAGCTAACGTCGTCGATGAAGTGATCGGGGTCGAGATTATGCATCACCGGGGGCGGGGGAAGGGGCTTCGCCTCGTCGTAAACCAGCCAGGCAGTCGCATTGGGGTTGTAGTTTTTCGGAATCTCACGGCCTTCGAAGATGAACATCATGTTAATATCCATAGTATCCCAGATAGCGAAGTTTCGGCTGGTATCGTTCTTGGTATGAATCAAGACAGACACGCGCTGTCCAGGAGCTATGCGAAGCAGCTTGTCTCCAACAGGCGTCGGCTGAGTGTATGTTCCATCGACCTCGACAACGGTCATCTCGTGGTCATCGAAGACCCAAGTGTGACCTGGCCAGTTGCCAATGCAAATGACATGGACCAAGTAGGTCTTGTTGGGCAAGACCTTGATCTTCGTATGACTAGAATCATTGATCAAAGCCGAGTCCGGGAGTGGCTCACGGCCTGCGAAGACCTCCTCGTTCTCACGCGACTCGTAATCGTTGAGCAGGTCGGGCATCTGGCGGTGATACCAGTCGGACAGAGTGAGGGTGAACTCCTCATCGTAGTGGAAAGGAGCTTTGGGGTCATGAACGATCAGAGCTCCACGGAACCCATCGGGGTACTGGGCCATGTTGTGCGAGTGATACCAGTATGTTCCAGTTTGGTTGATCTGTTAAATATTAGCATATAGCTCTGCAGTATTCGACGGTCGGCTTACCGCAAAGTGGTACTGCATGTGCTTGCCAGGGGGCAGAGGGCACTGGGTGACTCCGGTGGTACCATCCATAACACCAGTGGCATACTGGTAGAAGCCATGCCAGTGGATACCAGTGGACTGGTTGCCCAGACCGTTGTACACATCTACGATCAAGCGATCACCGACGTCCACGTCAATCTGAGGGCAAGGCCATTGGCCATTGATACCGATGACGGGTCGCTCGAATCCATCGGGGGACGCGTTGACCCAGGTCACGTTCCAGTCCAAGAAGACGTCCTTGGCCGCAGCCAATTTGGCGGCGCAGCTGGCCAAAAGAAGGAAATTAAGCATCCCCATAGTGGATGGTCATCCAACTAACGAGTGACAGTCGACTTTCAAATCAGAAAGATAATGAAATCCTCCGAAAGAGGCGCCGAGGGATCAGTGTCGGAATGACCAAAATGACTAGAAATTAGTAAAGAAAAAGAAAACGAAAATGTTGTCGACTAAACGAAAGTGTAAGGCGAAGGTCGGCCGTGATGATTCTTGAAGGAATCAAAAGCGAGCGATTGGGAAGGTCTTCCTTTAACAGCAGCCATAATATTGATCTACGCCAGGGGGTGCAATGTTGATGTACCTGAATCCGTCTCATAGTCTTCAGCAATGCCAGTAGGGCCGACATTATTCAGGCAATAGGAAAACAAACCCGCCGGTACAGGACTAGGCCACACGTTGGGTTACCTCCGGGCCCTGGGGAAGGCATTCCACGAAGGGGGTGGGCCGGCTGGTATGTAGACAAATTGCCCGGACCGGCAACAACCCAGAAATTACCAGCAAGGGGGTGCATACCGGGGCAACGAAGCCGGTTAAAGGTACACAAAAGTGATGTAGTGTAGAGAGTTGGAGTACTGCCGAAACTCGATCCCGTGGATGATCGACATTCTATGCATCGTAGTTAATTTCAATGCGGTTGCGGTGCCGAGTCGGCATTGAACCTCGTGGCGTCCAGATCAAATGGAATCGCAAACGCTGCCGAATTCAGCCCATCAACGCATGCCATACCCGGGCGCCCTGGATATATCGGAGATTTCATGGTCAGCCGGTAGGGCACGCATGATGCAGCGCATCATCATTTCCGTTAACGTCGTATCAGCGGAGGTTCGACCACGGTTCCACTCGGCCAACCCTTTTTCTTATCGGAAGATCACCATTTGGCCCTGGGTGAGTAGAGTCAGAGCGGGGACCCGGCAAATGACCGTGGCAACTTTCGGCCGTCATCGGTGACTCGATGGGGGCGCCTGCAGGCCGTAAGGTACAAAATTCGGGCACTTGGCCGGTGCGCTTCCCGGCCGATCATGGTGGGCGCGGGGAAGAGAGAGTAAGAGAGTACGTAGAAATTGATAAATGAACCGGCTCTTATTGGCGAGTGTACAAGAAGACGCGCAGTAGTCTCACGGGTGACAGGGGGATGCGAATCCCCCGCATCCTGGGTGTTCAGGTACGCCAGCGCCGGCGACAGCTGCACGACACTCGTCCGTGCTCTAATGGAGCGCCTAGCGCGGAGTTTTATGATAAGCGGTGGGGTCAAGGGGTTTGGTCCCCGTTGGTGGGAAATGGAAGCAGTCGCTGATAAAGAGTTGCATGAAGAGATTGGGTAACCCGGACAGCCGATAACCAGGGACGAACATGTCGAATTTTCCCAGGTCAGTGAGGGGAAATGGACGTCTGTATCGTCACCTTTTTTTTTGTTAACTCTCCTCTCTCCTCGCGGGTCACATTTAACCCACTATTTGACTCTTCGGTACTCCGCGTGCTCCCCGTTCTTACTGACGCCATACTGTGGTTAGCTTGTACCTGCGCTCAACCCTGTCGCCATAACCTCCGACATCACGTCAATGGCGTAATTGCTGTCTGGTCGTCATGTGAAGGGCTTGCACTTGATTCAAGGTCTACAGTAGTTCTTAGTGCACCTCCTCCGCCTTGAACCCTGATCATATGGGTGAAAGTGTGGACTCGCCTCGAATATGGATCAATGTATGACTCTGATCGATGCCCAGGTGCATTTCTTGGTGAGTGGTTGCCCCGTTACAAAAATTATTGCTCGGTTTTCATCGACTCATATATATTGCAGGAAGAGCGGCTGGTGGTCGTTCACATTCCTTTGGATCTCTACCCATACTTTTTCAAGGCGGTTCTGAGACTCATCTTTGACGAAATATATTCCCTCGAGGATCATGAAAAGGCAGACGACCCGGGCATTTTCGAAGAAGACATCGAAAATACCTCGGAGCGGGGATTCGACTACAAGCAACCCGCCTTCCTGAACGTGTCCATCACTCCGGTGGAAGTCTCGGTGATATGTCCCCGAAGGCTCATCCAGAAGTACTTCCAGCCCTTGTTGGACCAGCTCGATCAACTCAACAGCTCCTTACGCTCCCGCCTGGATGTCAGCGATAACGACTACATCGCCATGCAAGTCCTCGGACAGGGCCTGGAAGCCGGCAAGCGCGTACTGGAACTCACCAGTCCGCTAGCCATGGCGGGCATCTCCATCTTCTTCATCTCGACCTACTTTTCCGACTACATCATTGTGCCTCTCCGCAGCAAAGATAGCGTAATCTCCGCGCTGGAGAGTAGAGGTTTCCAATTCGAAAACGCAACCGCGGCCTTTGTCAATCCGCTCGCTAGCCCTACTTCTCCATCCTCAGAAAGACGTACCAGCGATCACTTCTCGCCAGCCACCCCGCCATCATCCGTGGCCGAGTTGCAGACGCGGACGTTCGAGAACCTCCGCAATCACCAAATTGTCCCTTGCGTAGACGACACTCTCCATCTCGTCCAGTGCGCTGCTCACCACCAGTACAACCGCGAAGAAAGCTCCATGTCCATCCTACGCGATGCACTCACCACCGTCCTCTTGGTTGACGACCCGCGTTTCCTCTCTTTGACCCTAGCAGCGCTAGACCCAGCAGCCTCTCTCCTGTTAGAAAAGCGCCTCCTACCACGCTTCGCCCGCCCAACTAGCTCACCCCAGGACTACGAAGACGGATCGGGGCTACTACTCGGGTCCAAAGAAGAATACCTCATCCCCATCATGCTCGACCTGCGCGACCTTCCCCTCGAAGCATCGGGTATCGTCTGCGGCGTAGCAGGCCGCCTCGCCGAAGCAGCCGGTAGTCCTGCACCTGAAAACAGCGGCGATGTTAGTATTGTCGGCAGCAACGATAGCAGCGTGATTGGCTCTGTGCCCGCGCTATTCGATACGTTTGGCTCGCGACTTGGGCTCGGCGGTCACAGGAAGACAAAATCTCATCAGCTGTCGCTGACCACTCATCATCTTAAGCCGGATGTGGATGCGGGTGCGGATGCAGTCGAGATTAGCTTCTTGAGTACGGCGCGTGCGGGGACGATCATTGTTGGTGAAGATGAGCTGAAGAGGGCGATTGATGCCCTGGAGGCGGAGAGGGCACAGGACGTGTATGTTACCGAGGAAGTACCTCTTGGTATTCAGGGACTTGGGATGACTCCTTAGCGCAAGGGGAGGAAAAAGTTGATTCTGATTTGGGTTTGGTTTTTGGAAATTTTTTGGGCTCTTTACCCTGTATGATTATACGACTTCCTTCCACATGTGTGCTCTCCTAGCGATTCAGCCATTCAAATTGCTCGACATGTTGCTATGTCTTAACGTCTTACGTCTCATTATATCAATATAATACGACAGACTTCTGAACCGAAGAAAGATACCATTGAGTTTGTATATTCTTGGAAGTTTCCAGTCATCCAGCCCGATCAAACCGGTATTCACCCAGATATTTATGCCGCTTCATACACGTAAAGAGTCGAGTTGTGCTGGTCAGGAAGACAGTAAATCCGCAGCTTGCCGTCCACAACGGCGATGTCAATCGGATTCTGGGTCACGGGAGTCCCCAGCTCACTCGTCATTGAAATGGGAACTTCCCAGATAGGTTGCATGGTCTGCAGGTCGACCAGCGCGATGCCGCCTAGGTAGAACGAGGGCAGGGAGCCAATGGTGTCTACTCCGCCGCAGAACATGATAATGGGCCGTTTGACACTTTTGGTACTCTCCCTGGCATCAGAATGGGCTAATATAACCTTGGGTAGCATTTGATGACCAAGGAACTTGAAATCCTGGTAGTCAATGAAAAATGATGATCTGGCACAGAGGATCGAGGTGCAGTGAAACCAGGCAGGCGTGCGAATTTTCGGGGGTAGCCGTTGAGAGACCATTTGGTGGCATTGCGGGCCCCCCAATTTAATGTGACAACATCGTTGGTGACAGTATCGTGAACGATTCCACCATTGTGGTCTCTTGCGCGGAAGAGCTTCGTTTTTTTCAGGCTGAGTGGATCGACCTGTGCAATCGTTGCCGTCGTGTTTGGTCTGTACTGCACCAGCGTTGCCCAGATGTAGCGCCCGTCGTAATCGATCCCGCCAGTATGGTACTCAATATCGCCCGGTTCAGTCAGAGTTGCGTTGGCGATGAGCCTGCCTTGTGCGTCATATATAAGCATGTGTGCGAAGCCTGCGCCAGGCGTGCGATCGGTGCCGTTGATCAGGTGAGTTTGTGAGTGGGAGTATCAGATACCAAGGCAAGTGCGTAGGTGGCAGCCACGTTCTACGGCAAAGATCACTCATTGGCTCAGCCAAAGAGTCGGACGGTACCTGGACAGCAAGTTAGCAACTACAACATCGAACAGAGAGAATATGTTCGTACCATCTGAACACCCGCCTACCCAGTATCCCTGCTCGTTCCAAGCCACACAGCTCACGGCCTTGACCTTCTCCCCCATCGGCACTGTCGCAACCGCCTCTCCACTGAGGATATCCCAGGCAAAGACAGCAGCGCCAGGCGCAGCTCCACCGTCCTTTGCAGTTTCACTGCCGCTCAAAACCACGGCATCGCCCTGCACAAAGACAGAACGGACCCGCAGCTCCTGGTTCCGGTAGACATGCCGAGGTCTAGTGCCGAGGAGGCTCTGAGTCTGTTGTTCACCATTCTTGCTGGGGCCGCCGAAAGCAGCAAGCAGCTTTCCGTCTGCTCGATCGAGCATCCGAATATAGCTATCCAACGTAGAAGCCAGCAGGGCATTGCCATCCGCCGAGCATCGGATGCTCGTTACCGGATGAGCCAGGACATCAACGGTTGTTTTGCCCGTCCGCACATCGTAAACGCGCACATGGCCGTCGTAGCTACCACTAGCGATGGAGTATGTAGGCGCATGAACATTCAAACACGAGACAGTATCGCTTGCTTCAGTGAGAGTCTGTATAGGCTTGTAGGCATTGGATCGGGTATCCCACAAGTTGATTGTCGTATCTGCACTGCCTGTTGAGAAGGAAAGGTTAGCAAGCTCGATAAACCCAGAAAAGGTACATGATCTTACCAGAGACAACCACGGAATCACCCTCTCCCGCGAATTGGACCGCTTCGACCCTACTATTATGCCCGCTCCATCGTCTCGTCGTAGCACCCTGCTCAACATCCCACAGAAAGACCTGGCGGTCGCCTCCCACACTGGCAAAACGTGCATTGTCCGCAGCGACGGCTATGTCGAGGACCGAGTAGCCATGTGCTTCGTACCGCTGGATTGGAGATGTGCTTTCGACGGCCGTCGCAGAGCTTTCCGCGTTGCTGGGCACTGCGCGCGAGAGGTGGACAGCGCGGTCCGAGGAGCCTGTCAAGACATAGGTACCTGGGTAGCTGGAGAAGGTCACGGCGTTGACGGGGCCTAGCATGCGCGGTTAGCCCTTGGTCTCCGAGGAAATGTCGATGGTTGGCTTACCATTATGTGTCCTGAGTGTATGAAGATGCCGAGTCGGGAACGTTTTCGAGGGCATGTCAAGTTGATTGCGGAGTAGAGCGGTTGAAGGTTGAAGCCAGAATGTGGATTACGCGCGGAATTCGGACCTCGGGGAATCTGGGACCGACCTCACAGAGCTAACTCTACAAACCTCCTACACAACCACACAATTAGATGATTACTAAGTGGACTACATTTGCACAAGAATAGGATTAACTCTGTATTTTGCGCGCTACATAATACAGGAGGGTTATTATCAAGGATGTAGACACCATCGCTAGCTACCAGTGGTAAATGGATATAACAGAACAAAACGAACCAGCCCTTCGAGGCGAAGGTGCACCTCCCAAGCGCGTGAACGGGAAGACATAGGGTACTCAAAGGGAAGAAAATAACGAAGGAGCGTGCAAAGTTTGCCTACCCCTTTTTTGAAAATCCAACATCTTAGCGACGACCGTGGCTGCGAGTGCTGGAGCCCTGAAGACCTTCGATCTCCTGCTCGAGTGATTTGATCCTAGAAAATAGTCAGTATGAAAGCAAGAGAGGGAAAGCAAAGCAGCAATCAACGTACGCAGCGTGAGTGGCCTCGAGATCCTTGTTGAGTCTGTCGCGCTCGGAAATGAGCTTCTGCTCCCACTGGCGGAAACGCTGCTCCTCGACCTTAACCTGCTCGGTGAATCGCTTGCGCAGGTTCTCCTCTTCTTCCTTGAATTTGGGGTTGTCCAACTTGCGGGGACGAGCCTCGCCAAACTTGCGGGTCTCCATCTGCTGGGCACGGTAGGCCTCGTAGTGAGACTCCTCGGTGGTGTGGATGAGGTCGAGCATGTGAGTACGGATCAGAATTGAGCGGAGCTTCTTGAAGTCACAGTGATCTTCGTTCTCCACCTCGGCAACACCCCAGGCGTACTGACGACCCTTGACAACACGGCCGTCGTTGGCCTTGACATCCTTCTCGGAACCGATAACGGCGAAAGGCATAGCAGCCATCAGGCTGCGAGCGTGGGTGGCGGCGTGCTCATCATCCTCCTCTACCGGCGGGGTGTAGATCTTGATGCCCTGTGCCTCGATAACAGCGCGGATCTGATCACTCGTTAGTTACGGATTTCCAAATGTTAAATCCACACATGATTCCAACATACTCTCTCCTTGTAGCGGGCCAAATCGGCATGGCTGAGGGTGTCGGCCTTGGCGACGACGGGGATCAGGTTCACACGGGAGCTCAAACGTTTCATGACCTCGATGTCGAGGGGCTTGAGGGTGTGTCCGGTGGGTCTGATGAAGTACAAGCAAGCGTGAACGCGCATGTCGATCTTGTCAGTACGGCGAGGCTGCTGCTCCTGGAGCATGTAGGACTCGTGCTGGTCATCAAGGAACTCGATGATGGGTTGCCAGGAGTCGCGGTTGTTGACATAGTCGCCGAAGCCGGGGGTATCAATGACGGTCAGACGAACTGGCAAGGCAGATAAACATCAGCATACGTAATAGGCAAGGAATATTCCCATCACTTCCAGGGGCGTGTCAATGTCGAACCTTTGAAGAACTTCTCCTCGAGCTCGGCCTTGGTGATCTCGATCTCCACGGTGCGGTCGACTTGCTTCTGGTGGCGGCGCTTGTGGTCGGCATAGTTTTTGATGGTGGTGGAGAAAAGGGTGTTGATGAAGGTCGTCTTTCCCAATCCAGACTCTCCGGCAACCTGTAGACGGCGTCATTAGCGTTGAGGTCCCGGCCGAGGCATTCCAAGCTCAGACACACCATAATTGTGAATGCCGCACCCCGCTTCGCAACAATCTTGTGTCTAGACCGCTTCAATTAGAATTCCCCTCGCTCTTAATTCGGACCGTTGCCTTGAATTGTACACACCGCTGGTTGGGGAGCTGAAAGATAACACGCAGATTAGCCATCAGAAGACAAAAAACGCGTTTGGGGGCATCGGAGTCAACTTACATTGGCAATGCCAATCGGCGAGGCAGTCTCCGTTGTAGACATGATGGATAGGGAGGTGAAGGTGAAGAAGTAGAAAACGATGAGAGACCCCTCGGGAAGTGACCTGAAAAAGTGGAAAGATGGTCGAGGGTCCTTGGGGAAAAAGGGACGTGAGCTGCTCGTTGCTGCTTCCCCCTGAATCTCCTTTCGTTTTCTGGAGTATAGCTGGCTTTGCCTATCTGGGCCTAGTTTACACACTATCCCTAATTGGGCACGGAACCGGACTATTAATGATCCGCTCTTATCACGCTGATTGTCGCTGCGCCGAAACATTTTTTGACGGAGTGCCTCAAGCTGTCGCAAGTGGGAAAATGAAGACCGACTTTAAGGTAAGTGTGTTTCTATGTCCCTAGTATGGATTTTATTAACTCAAAACGCAGTTTTCCAACCTCTTGGGGACGGTCTACCGCCAGGGCAATTTGCTCTTCACGCCCGATGGCACCTGCTTGCTCTCGCCAGTAGGCAATCGAGTCTCGGTCTTTGACCTGGTGCAGTATGATCTCTGAAATCGAAGGTGCCCGTCATTTAAAACCCAATTGCTCACTCTACTTCCTATAGAAATACCTCATATACCCTTCCCTTTTCACACCGCACGAACATCGACCGCCTCGATCTATCGCCTCGAGGGAATCTTCTGCTCACCGTTGACGAGACCGGCCGGGCAATCCTGACCAATTTCCAACGTCGCATTGCCATCCACCACTTTTCCTTTAAAGCTCGCGTGACTTCCCTCAAATTCTCCCCGTCGGGTCGGCATTTCGCGGTGGGCGTGGGGAGACGCCTGCAGATCTGGCAGACCCCCTCCACCCCCGGCACCGAGACCAATGGCGAGATTGAATTCGCTCCGTTCGTCCTACACCGAGATCTGGCCGCACACTTCGACAATGTCCACACTATTGAGTGGTCAAGCGATTCGCGCTTCCTGCTTACTGCGTCCAAGGATCTAACGGCGCGAGTTTGGAGTTTGGATCCTGAGGATGGATTTGAGCCGACCACCTTGGCCGGCCACCGACAAGGCGTGGTTGGTGCATACTTTAATGCGAACCAAGATACAGTACGTCCTGCCATCGAATCTCTCTCATTGACTTGGTTCTAACCCAGCCTGTAGATCTACACCGTGAGCCAAGACGGGGCCCTTTTCCGCTGGGAGTATGTGACCAAGAAAGACCCGGAAACAGATGAGGACATTGCGGAAGCCCGGTGGAGGATTGTCAAGAAGGACTTCTTCCTGCAGAACGATGCCAAAGTTAACTGCGCTGCGTTCCACGCAGCCTCCAACTTGCTGGTGGTGGGCTTCTCGAACGGCCTTTTCGGCCTGTACGACCTGCCAGAGTTCAACATGATCCATCTTCTCAGGTAAGTGGACTTTCTCCTATCTCCTTGACCTTTGCTAATAGGGCCTTGTTCCAGTGTCTCCCAGAGCAATATCGATGTCGTGACTATCAACCAATCCGGAGAGTGGCTCGCAATGGGGTCGTCCAAGCACGGGCAGTTGCTGGTGTGGGAGTGGCAATCAGAATCGTATATTTTGAAGCAGCAGGGTCATCTTGATTCCATGAACGCTCTCGTTTATTCACCGGACGGACAGAAAATTGTCACCACTGCCGAGGACGGCAAGGTCAAGGTTTGGGATGTCAAATCAGGCTTCTGTATCGTGACCTTCACAGAGCACTCAAGCGGAGTAACCGCATGTGAGTTTGCCAAGAAGGGTAACGTTCTGTTCACTGCTTCTCTCGACGGTTCGATCCGAGCCTGGGATCTGATTCGGTATCGCAATTTCCGGACCTTTACTGCACCCTCCCGTCTGTCGTTCTCTTCGCTAGCTGTGGACCCAAGCGGCGAGGTGGTCTGCGCTGGCTCACCAGACTCTTTCGACATCCATGTATGGTCTGTGCAGACCGGTCAATTGCTGGATCAACTTTCCGGCCACGAGGGTCCCGTGTCCAGCCTTGCATTTGCCGCCGATGGTAACCATCTGGTAAGTGGCAGCTGGGATCGCACCGTGCGTATCTGGAGCATTTTCGGCCGCACACAGACTAGTGAGCCTCTCCAGCTCATGTCTGACGTTTTGAGTGTGGCTTTCCGGGCCGACGGGAAGCAGGTCGCAGCTTCTACTCTGGATGGCCAGCTTTCATTCTGGAATGTCAACGATGCTATCCAGGAGGGTGCCGTGGATGGCCGCCGTGACGTTTCTGGAGGTCGGAAGGTATCCGATCGCCAAACCGCCGCGAATGCCGCGGGAACTAAATCGTTCAATCGAATCACCTACAGCGCCGATGGCAGCTGCATTCTGGCTGCCGGCAACAGCAAATACATTTGTCTGTATGATGTGGGCACGGGGTCACTCATCAAGAAATACACGGTGTCGGTGAACTTGTCCCTGGATGGTACTCAGGAGTTCCTGAACAGCCGCAATCTCACCGAGGCCGGCCCTCGCGCCCTCATTGATGAAACCGGTGAAGCGTCAGACAAGGAGGACCGCATTGACCGCACCCTGCCCGGTGCGAAACGTGGTGATGCTGGAGCTCGCACTACACGGCCCGAGGTACGAGTGATGTCGGTCGACTTTTCACCAACTGGTCGCGCCTTCTGTGCTGCATCTACGGAGGGTCTCCTTATTTATAGCTTGGACACGGACTTTGTCTTCGATCCCTTCGATCTGGATATTACCATCACGCCATCGACGATTCTTGAGACTCTTGAAGCCGCAAAGACGGCGTCTGCGACCAACACCGTGGATGATGATAACACATTCTTGAAGGCTTTGATCATGGCATTCCGCTTGAACGAATCCAAGCTCATGCGCGCCGTGTACGAGGCGATCCCTCCTCAAGATATCCCACATGTGGTCCGTTCCGTCCCGACGGTCTATCTGGCCCGCTTGCTTCGCTTTGTGGCGCACGCAGCCGACGAAACCCCCCACCTCGAATTCAACTTGATGTGGATCGAGTCTCTCTTCAGCTGCCACGGTCGATACTTCAAAGACAACTCGGGCACATTCGCTCCCGAGCTGCGTGCCGTCCAGCGTGCCGTCGATGACATTCGGGAGAATCTCAAGCGGTTGACAGAGAAGAACCTCTACGATCTGAATTACCTTCTGTCCAAGCCTGTCCTGGCTGATAAGAAGCCCGCTGCTACTTTATTGGCGCTGACTTCTGGTGAAGCCGAAGACGCCGAAGAGCAGATGGACGTAGCCGACGATGGAGAGGGCGAGTGGGTTGGTCTTGAATGAACTGCGTGAAGAACTCCTGTAATGTCAAATTTGCATCTGCGCATGGCGTTTGTATATTAGGACGAACCCAAAAAAAAGTGTATAGAATCAAAGAGTCTTTTAAAATCTAAAATCAAGGTTGCAATCAAAAAGTACTCACCCGGAAGTCCGCACTTCCCGGAAGTCCGTACTCCTCCCCAAAGGGTAAAGCAACATCTGAAAGTTAGCAGGGGTTTAGTTGTGTGTTGGCAAGGCGCTTGCGTTATTTAAAGGCCCCATTTTCCAACATCTTTAAGTACCACTCGATACTATCCGACGCCATTCTGTGTTACAATTCATCTTCTCTTCATCGTACAGCCAACTTCCTTAATTTTCCTGAACAATTCCCTATAAATTGAGCCTTTTCCAAAAGTATCCATCCCCAGGGTTACATCCAAATGGCAGGTTTAATTTTGTGGCCCCTCCTTGGGATATTATTTGTATTCTACCTGTTGCGGAAGAAGACAGATCCAGCCCTCAAGCGCATTCCCTACGTCAAGTACAATGCCTACTTGCCAGATATCTTCAACAGGCTCATCTACTACCCGAAGGCGTCATCTCTGATCTACCGAGGGTATAAAAAGGTTTGATCGTTATGATAATGGGGTCACTACCATGGTTATTGACGAGATCTCTAGTATACGGATAGCCCGTTTCGCATGCTGACCGGCGACGGGGAAGTGATTGTCTTACCGGTGAAATACGTAGATGAGTTGAAGCATCTACCTCCTTCGATTATTAGCTCGCTAGATGCGGTGTATGAGGTATGCGTCTCACAGTAGTGACCATCTGCATTGCGGAGGCTATAGAGTTCGGTGCTCAACTGACACCGGGACAGAACGCACTTGGAGACTATACAAACATGGTGGCCACCAGCTATCTGCCCTCAAAAACAGTTAAAAAGCGCCTGACTCCCAGTTTAGGTACTTCTGCAATCTACAACGTTGTATAACGCCAGCACTAATTCCATTTCGCAGACCGAGTCGTCCGCTGGGTCATCGACGAGCTACGCTATGCCTTCGACACTGGACTGCCAAAATGCGAAGGTGAATGCCCTCAAAGTCCACTGCATAAACAGCAAACAACTGAACATTCCCGCCCAACAGAAGACAAATGGACAGCCATCAAGCCACAGGAACTATTCGTGCACTTAATCTCACGAGCAACCTCACGCGTCATAGCAGGCGAATCTCTCCGCCGCAACGAAGAATGGCTCAACACAGCAAGCAGCTACGCCGTCAATATCGGTCTTACCGTAGTCCTCCTTCGACCATTCCCCAATTTCCTCCGTCCCTTCGTGGCGCCATTCCTCCCCTCAGTACGGCAAATGAAGCAGCAACTACAGTTCGCGAAGGACCTTTTTAGACCGATGATTCTCGAACGCCGCGAAGCAGAGGCTGCCAACGATCCTGGCTACGTCAAGCCTGACGACTTCCTGCAGTGGATGATGGACGGTGCGGAAAATGAGCAGGACTCTGATCCCGAAGCGTTGGCGCATCATATGATGCTACTCATGAGTTTGGCGGTTGTGCATACGGTTACGGTGTCCATGTGTTATTTCCTTTATGACTTGATTCATCGTCCGGAGTATCTGGACCCTTTGCGCGACGAGATCACTCGGACGTTGCCTGATGGGTGGGAAAATGGAACCAAAATGTCCTTTGATGCGCAGCGTCGCATGGATAGTTTCTTGCGCGAGTCACAGCGTTTCAGCCCCCCTGGTGAACGTGAGTTTTTTATTTTTCATGACCTATCTCATACTATACGCAGAACTATTCGGGGTACTAATGCAGATATGAAACCAGTATCTTTCCACCGCATCGTCAAAGAAGATCTCACATTACCAGACGGAGTCATCATCCCCAAGGGAGCACATATCTGCTTCCCCTCCGGCCCAATGAGTATGGACCCATCCTTCATCGAAAACCCGGAGCCCTTCGACGGTTTCCGCTGGTGTCTGGATCCAAATGACCGAAACGCCTATGACCCATCTGCCACTGCTACCGTCAACACCAACGAAAAACGAGTTAGCGAAAAACAATATAACCCCGCCCTCGTCCCATCGACATCAACCAGTTTCGTCAGTACCAGTCCGTCGAATATGCACTTTGGGTTCGGGCGCCAGGCGTGTCCCGGACGATTCTTTGCGGCGTATACGATCAAGGCGATTATGAGCCGTATCATTATGGAGTATGACTTCAAATTTGAGGATAGTCAGGCTGGACGAAGACCGGTGAATTGGGTGGTTGGAGAGTATGTCCTGCCGGATACGAGTCCGATTGTGTTGTTGCGGAAGAGGTCGACTGGGCCGTGAACGTGAATGGGAAGGTTCACGAAGGTTCAATGTTTGATGTTCTTCATGCTTTTGGTTTCTAGTCTTGGTAGTGGTTGACTTTCGTGGCATACTGACGCGTCCGATCTGATAAATCTACTTTTATACTCCATGCGGTCTTGGTTCTGGTATCAATCCGTTACGTATCCATGACTATCTTGAACAAGCACAGGTACCTATCCCGAATGGCAGGAAGACCCTAGGCAAAGAAAAGATTTCCCTATACATACATGATGGCTAAAGCCAGAGACAGATCAATCTCCTGTGGAATCTCTTCCCACAGATCACTGGGTGTTCACAGCGGGGGCACCACGTCCACGTCCCCGGCCGCGAGATCCATTTCCATTTCCATTTCCACGGCTACGGCCACGTCCTCGTCCACGCTCAAGTCCCTGCGGAGGCGGAACCGAAGTGTAGTTTTGAGGGCGGAAGTTCGGGTTGTTCTGGATAATACCCTCGCTTGGGTCCCCGTTCTCCACTGAGACATAACCACCACGCTGTCCGCCTCGTCCACGGCCACGGGGTCCACGCGGGGCACCGCCATTAGCATTGGGACGGAATGGAAGTGTAGTGGATTCGCCGTTGGAGAAACCACCGCGGCCTCCACGGGGAGCCCCCTGTCCAGAAACAGCGCCTCGGAAAGAGCCTCTCAGAGGCGCAGGGGCCGGAGCGTTTCGCAGCTGACCTTGTCCGTTTGGTCCAAGAGGAGCACCGTATCCGGCAACGGTCAAAGGAGTTTGCTCTTGCTGGGTCTGTTGACTCGTTGCAGCACGGGAGCTGGCGATCAACTGGCGATATGAGAGGTTGAGAACAGACGAAGCAAGGACGGTCTGGCCACGGAACGGTGAGCAGCGGCCACCAAGCGTGGTACCACTCATGAACGAGGCGTCAAAGACCACGTCAAGCAGCACTGTCCGCGAGGTTCTGGTGAGACCGACCACTGTGCCGCGAGTGGCGATGGGGACCTTGCCAGAGTCTTGGGCATACACAACCCGATCTCCAAGCCTGAAGCTCTGGTTGCCCAGACGGTGCTCGACATCGGCGGGCCGCAGCAGAGCGCTACGGGGAACACCGCGAACCTTCTTGGGGTGCATTGGCGGTTGCTGGGCATTGGAAGCGTCGGCATCCTGCTCAATCAGGTGGACAATATCCGAGTCCAGCTGCTCGGCATCAAGGGGCACTCTTTCAAAGTTCTTGGCCTCAACGGACTTAAGCCAGTCGCGGATCTCCTTCATTTTCAGAAGAGCGGTCTCCTCCGGGTAGAAATCATAGGGACTGTAGCGGTCGTTTTGAGGGTTGCGCTGGATGCCGGCAAAGAATTCTGGGAAATTGATCATGTACTGGGAAATCAGTTCGACAGCCTTTTGGCTGAATTCCCAGCCAGAGTCTCCGCGACGCGAGTATCCTAGGACCTTCTGCTTGCGAGCCTCGAACTTAAGGTTCAGACCGAGATTCACCCGCTGCCCGTCGACGTCAACGGAGAAAGAAGAGGTGATCTTTGCCAGCACCAGGGGGTTGAGACGAAGGCTGCGCGCAATGGCATAAGAAGGCATATACGGGCAGTAGCGCTCAGCTTCCCTGACACGCTCCTTTCCAAATTCAGGCTCTTTACCCTTGACAGCTGCGATCAAACCGTTCACCTTTCCTTCATCGTGACCGGTAATATGGACAGGCCGCCCGTAATTGAAGTCGCCCAAGAAGAACGCACGAGAGTTCTCAGGAAATTCTTCCTCGATAGGCAGAGCTTCTCGCTCAACGAAACGTTCGTCGGGATTGATCACGTCGTCAACAACCACTTGAAGCGCGTAATCAGTCTCTTGACCAGGGATATCCGCAAACTCTTTGATGGTGGCACCCTCGTCGGTTTTCGCCATGCCCTTCAGCATCTGGATATGAACCAGGGACTCAACTTCACCGATGACCATCCCGAGTCGTTTGCTGTAAGTTCCTTCGATCTTCGTCGCCTTTTTCTTCCACTGCTCAATCTGCTGAGGAGTGTGGGGGACTGAGACGACGTGTTGCTCGTGTGGCGGAAGAATATAGTCAAATAGTTCGTCCGAGACACGAATCACAAGGGCTTCTTGCAGGAATGGGTATCCGACATGGACTCGTTGTCCAAGCTTCGTCTTCGCCAGTTCGATGTTGGACCGGCTTCCGGGGTCAAGAAGAGTAATGACCTGACTTTCGTTGCGGCTTTCCTGTTGGAAAACCTGAACACCGTGGAATCCGAGTTGACCGACATGAGGAAGGGTTTTGAGAGTAGGGAAGCCGGCCAGAGCTGCCGAGCCGAGGTGCACACCCTCCATCAACCCATGGTAAGGCTCCAAACCCTCCATCACCGGGAGGTCAAAGACATTCTCAATGCAGCGGCAGTTGGGTAGATCGGGGAACACGCCAGGCATTGAGGATGGGTAAATGAAATTCACATCTGGAGAATATGTGAACTTCAGACTGGCTCCAAAAGTGTTCCGGGCCTTCTCGTCGGGGGCGAGGAGTGACTCTTTTGTCTTGAGAGCATCCAACAGCCTGGTTTCGTCAATGAAAGGAATCTTGACCACAGCCTCCCATTCCATCTTTTTGCCGTTCATATCCAATTCAAAGTCACGAGGGTAAAAATCAATGATGGGGGAGTCCGGCGAAGTCATTAGCTCCCAGTAAGCCTTGGGCACGATCTTCTTGCTGCGATCGGGCAAGACACCCATCAATTGATCGTAAGGTCGGAAAGGTCTTCCAAGTCGGAAATTCATGTCGGCTCCAAGGCCCTTCTTCACATCTGCTCCACCATCAGTAAACTATGAGACGCTCCATGGAGAATGAACTAACCGGAAATCATAGGAGCGTAGTGGTACTTGAAGAACCAGGGCCACGATGCAATGCCGCGGTAATAGTAGAACAAGACCCATTGCAATCCTTGCACATAGTTCTCCGTCAATTGCTTCATCTCCTCCTCGTTGTCAAGGCCCCAGCCGAATTTAGATCGATAGTACTTATCTTTCCATTCCTGGAACATTTCCTCGTATTTCTTCTCCGCAGCCTGTTGCGCTTCCTCAGAGGTCATTTCCTGAACCTTGGCTTTTTCGTATTTTCGAATGATACGTTGAACAGCCAGGGTCGCCTCCTCGTCATCATCGTCGGAGTCTTCGTCATCGTCATCCTTCTCGGGTTGCGGCAGCTGAAGTCTCATGAATCGATCACCACTTTCATTCTCGATAGTAGACCAGGGCAGCCGGAGTGCATCCGCAAGCTGCTCCACGAAGGTGCGGTCACGTGCTGGCAAGGTGGGAGGGAAATCCAAGGGTTTCGCCTCGGAGCCCTTCCCAGGTCGGTTCAGCACGAACTTTTTGATCTTTTTCAAGATCTCCTTCTGGTCCGGAGTGATCGTCAGCTCTTTCGGCTTCTTCTGCAACTCCATGGAGCCGTCATCTCCGTTCTTCTTGGACTTTATCCATTGCGCATCGGAATACTCGGCCTCGAAGAACCGGTGCTCAACATCACTCAATACCTCAAGAAGTATTCCCAGGCGGTCCACATTGATCACACCTTCTTCGTTAATGTAGCCACCCATCTTTCGCAGCACATCCTTGTAAATTTTGAACATCAGTGCCAGCGCACCCTCGTTGATGTGTAGATTGGGCAAATTTGGTAAGAAATCGTTTCCAACAAAGAACGCCATGAGGATGAAATCATCAATCACGCGCTCCATATCGAAGGGGAAATTCAGAGCACCTTCCTCCTCCAACTCCTGGAACTCCAATTCCAGATATTCTCTAACCAGGCTGAGATGCAAGAGATAGAAGTTCTGATGCTCGAGTTCTTTGGGTTTCTTCGACACCTGACGACCAAACGTCACCTCTTCTCGGAGAAGACAGAAGTGGGGGTCGTGACTGAGCAGACCCAGCATGATCAAGTCGGCATCCAGGCCATAAAGACAGTGGCGCATATTGGGGTGGTAATCGGGTTGCGCCTTCTTGCGCCGGATGTACTCCATAATCTTGTGCTCGCCTTCACCGGGGACCTCGTGGCCCGATAGCACAATCTCCACGCCCTGCCAGTCTCTATCCTCTGAGATCTTCTTGTTGATGAAGTACTTCAGTTGTTGTGTTAACTTCGCCATGAACTCCGTACCGGGAGTAATGCAGTTGCTGTCGAAGGCGTCTTCTTTCGGCATCTCCATGCCCTGTTCAATCGCCTTCTCCTTCGCCTTCTCGGCATCCAGCGCCGTTCGGAAGCGGCGTGCACGTTGCTGGTTCATCTTTGCGCGCGGTGCAACACCATCAACGGCCATGAAAAACAGCTGCTTGGGCTTGATCTTGCCGAACAGGTGCTCGATGTAATTGAAGATAGCAATGAACATTTGCTCTTCAGTCATGCGAAATGTCGGAGAGTCACTATCACTATGCGTGCAGTTGTGGATAATGCCGTTCATATCGAGATATAGACTATCGAACTCCGGGATGCGGCTCTCTGCGATGAGCATCGAGATGGAGGGGTACCGCTCGCTCAGCCAGCGGAAGAATTTCGGGACACCCATGATGTAGGTTGTATCAAATCGAACGATCGCGGCAAATATTGGTACAAGGAAAGGGTAGGGACAATGGTCGAGAGAGACGAACGCAAGTGGTTGATCGTCAAACGAATCGGAATGAGAGCTGCGACCGAAGGAGAAATCGTGTAAAGGTCGCACAAAGGGATAGAAGCACGCCCGATGAGAACGCCACAAATATCCCCCAAGAGTTGCGGGGAGGTCTAAGGTGCAAAGGAAGGGAGGGGGTAGTGAATAGCAAGGTCGTCAAGCTTGAATCGAAGTTGGCAGTCCGAGTCATTGCCAAGCCCGCATTTCCTGTTCAGGACTAGCGTCTGGCGGCGCCCATTAACGCGGTCTCCCGACTTGTCGCGTTTCGATCGCCCTTCGCACCTTTCCTTTCAACAGCTGCGTCCTGCTCGTCCACTTTTACTACCCTTGTCGCATTCAGCTGCAATTGCACACCGTTGGAGCTATGGATCCTTATGAGGATGAGAACCGTGAGTTCCCTGGAGCTTGGAGAGAAATCTCGAGCTAACCGTGCGCAGCTCCAGTGGAGGAGACAGAGAAAGAGAGCGAGCACAGTAGTGAAAAGATTATCAATGAAGGTAAACTTTACAGTCTTTTCTCTTCACCTCTCCCAACGTTCGCTATAGCTCACAAGGAAATCTACGCAGAGTACAAGACCTGGAAAAAGAATGCGCCATTCCTCTATGACATGATGCTGAGCACGGCTCTGGAGTGGCCGACTCTCACTACCCAGTGGCTGCCAGATAAGCAGGAGTCAGTTTTATCAGCTCCTCATTCTCATTTTCAACTCGTCGGCTAACTGCCTGTCCTTCAAGAGTTCCGGACAAGCCTTATTCAACCCATCGTCTTCTTATCGGCACGCACACTGCTGGTGATGCCCAGAACTACCTTCAGATTGCACATGTCCAGCTCCCCAACCCCAATGTTCCGAATCCCGAGGATTACGACGAGGACAAGGGTGAGATTGGTGGCTATGGCGGGGGCTCCAAGAAGCCTCAGATGGAAATCAAGTTCAACATCGTTCAAAAGATTGATCACAAAGGCGAGGTCAACAAGGCACGATACCAGCCCCAGAATCCCAACATCATTGCGACCATGTGCACGGATGGCCGAGTGATGATCTGGGACCGGTCAAAGCACCCCAGCATGCCTACTGGAACAGTGAACCCCCAAATGGAGCTCCTGGGACACGAAGCTGAAGGATTTGGCCTGAGCTGGAACCCTCACGAGGCCGGCCACCTCGCCACTGGCAGTGAAGATAAGACTGTCCGTCTCTGGTAAGTACTGGAAAATGATCAACATAGGGATGGATGCTAATATGAAATAAAGGGACCTTACCACCTACACCAAGGGCAACAAAGCCGTTCGTCCTGTTCGCACCTATACCCACCACTCTTCCATCGTCAATGATGTCCAGTACCACCCTCTTCACTCTTCCCTCATCGGCACCGTCTCCGACGACATCACTCTTCAGATCTTGGATGTCCGCGCTGCGGACACGACTCAGGCTGCTGCCTCTGCCACCGGTCAGCACCGCGATGCGATCAACTCGATCTCCTTCAATCCGGCGGCGGAGACTATTCTGGCCACTGGATCTGCAGACAAGACCATTGGCTTGTGGGATCTGCGAAATCTGAAGACGAAGCTACACTCGCTGGAGGGTCACGCTGATTCCGTGCAATCTGTTTCGTGGCATCCGTTTGAGGAATCCGTGCTAGCAAGCTCCAGCTATGATCGCAAGATTATGTTTTGGGATCTCAGCCGAGCGGGCGAGGAGCAGACTCCCGAAGATGCGCAAGACGGGCCGCCAGAGCTGTATGTACCCCTAACTGTAGATCACCATGGTTTACAACTAGCTAACCATTTGTCAGTCTGTTTATGCACGGTGGGCACACCAACCGCATTTCCGACTTTAGCTGGAACCTCAGCGATCCCTGGGTTTTGTGCTCGGCTGCTGAAGACAACCTGCTGCAGGTGTGGAAGGTGGCAGATGCGATTGTGGGCAAGGATCTGGAGGATGTCCCGACGGAAGAGCTGGAGGCATGATCTGCTGGGATTTTCTCGTGCAACTCTAGATTGCAAGTCTATTTGGCAGTTTCTTTTCCTGGTGTGGTTACAGGCGAATCATAGGGTTGATCATGATAAGTACCAATCAAAATACCACCATATGACTATTCTATGGACTTGGCCCTTTTCAATATTGTAATACATGGATAGCGCTGCTCTTCAGCCCCGGGATTGTTGGGTAGGAAGGGACGTCGGGGACTGCGGGGTGTAAAAAACTCCGATATGATCTTGAAGTATCCATGTGGGTATATGGTAGCTCCAGGCAAATCGTATTAGCACCGGCTAACCCCTGAAATGCTTTTGCCAGCCTCTTGTCAATGTTAAAAGACCGGTCTGTTTATTTTCGCCCCAAGTTAGTTTACCGAGTATCTGTGAAAGGTCTGTATTAGATGAGCCCAACCGATGAAATTCTCCTCCGAATACCCTCGAGATGCCCCGAGATAGAAATTCCGTAGCAACCCTAAATACAGACTTTCCTGCTAGTAGTCAAGCACACATGACAATAACTGTAACTAAGACACAGGGCGGAAGTGAAGCAGCGAAGATGACGGCAATAACGCTCGAGCCCACAACCAGGACAGTCTAGATCTTCTTCTCTCTCGGGAGTATTCGTTTCTTCATGCTCCGAATCAGCGTCCAAAGCGTCAACACTTGCTACAGCAGCGTCCAGTTCCACACACGTCATCCCCAGCGATTGCTAAGGTTTCCCCGGTTCATTGTTTTCAGGTAATATCCTCCGTTCTCGGGGCTGAGAATTGTCTCGGGGTTGTTGCGGACCATATCGTGTAGACTCTGTCTGTCTTGTATAAAGATAGCTCCAGCTGGTGGGTCGATTTTGTACCGGGTTATTCCTTCAGCCATTGCAGCTATATAGAGGGCGATAAAGGCAAGAGGTCCTAGGAATGATTTCATTCGTGACGTTTCCTCTCCTTTGTTAGATATGTTATTCTTCACTTTGCATACTAAAGCATAGTGTAATACATACGTGATCCTTTCTTATAGTCAAACGGTAGCAAGAAGCTTTGCTTAATGAAAGAGCTTTATAGGTGTTGAGACATCCCTAAGCGCTAACTCAGATGGAACTAGCACAGTACACTGAGAAATAGAGAGAGATAGAGACAGAGAGAGAGAGAGAGAGAGAGTTTGAGCTTTTATTTTCGAGAGTCGTGCTACGTTCAAAAACGATCTAGCTTTAAATATAAATGTTGTCTATTTGAGCGGCATGTGTAAAGGGCGTTTGTCCGTGTACGTTATGGCAATCGGTATCGACCTTCGGATGGGAGAGTAACGCCTCGACTGCTTGCTAGAGCCCTTTGTCAACTGCCCGGGCCAAAGGTGTTTGACCTCGGACTCGATGATTTCATCCCGTAACCGCGGGCAACTTAAACCACGGCCATTACCATATCCAGCATAGTTCTCCTCGGCAGCCTCTGCAACCGCCGAGTGTGAATGCGTGCCCGCGGGACAGGGTCGTTGCCACCGATGGTGATTGGTGAATCAGGAAGGCGGTGTCGGGAAAGATGAGGGGGATCGCCCCCGAATAGGCTTAGCGTCCCGTGCTCGGATTGCAATTGCGCCAAAAAAAAGTAGAGTCATCATGGCAATGCTGATCTGACTTGAACTCCTTTCCTACAGTATTGTCGGTCCTGCCAGTTCAATATTCGACTCCCTTGAAAGTCTACAGCCGTACCCCTTTCTCTCATCATGGGTTCTGGTTCTCCTCCAGGCTCGAAGCCATCGGCAATTCCGTCCCACATGCTGAATGGCAATTCTCCCCTCCAGTCGTCCACTGCCGCAGGTTCAGGCTCTGGCAATCGAGCTCGCGATGCTCGTGAGCGTGAGAGTCTCAATTCGTCTATTCAGTCCTCCTTTGCCCCTCGCGTCCCCATTGAGTTCGATTCCCTTGAGGCGGGGTCTGGCCCCGCGGGCGAGTCCACTGCCCACGAAACCGCATCAGCAGCAGCTACCGCCCACAGCACCTTGACTCTTCGGTACGACGAATCCTGAAACCCGCATGTTCATTGATTTCCAGTTCCTGACAATTCTGCAGTGGCCGGCCAACTTTGAATGACCCTCCCCGCGACCCCAGGGACGAAGGCGGTCCCTTGACCCCACCGGCGACCGTCAGCCGCCCCGCGAGTCCCTATACCATGAACCCACCAATCGACTTTGACGGTCTTAGCTGGCCTTGTAAGTCATGCAATCTCATTGTTTTGCAGATCAATGTTCTAAACTTGCCACCCAGGCCCCGGAACACGTGAGCGGTTGGAGTCGACACCGAAGGAGAACGAAGAGCGGATTCAAAAACTTGCGGGAGCAGTGCGGACAATTCTCGAGTGTGTTGGTGAGGACCCTGAACGAGAGGGGCTTCGTGGGACTCCCGAGCGATATGCCAAAGCCATGCTCTTCTTCACCAAGGGCTACGAGGAGAATGTTCGGGATCTGGTCAATGGCGCGGTTTTCCACGAGGATCACGATGAGCTGGTCATTGTGAAGGACATTGATGTGTTCTCTCTGTGTGAACACCACATGGTTCCATTTACCGGAAAGGTATGTCTTGCATGCGTTGCTCTCGAGTCGTGCTAACCAAGTGGGGCAGATGCATATCGGCTACATCCCGGATCGCCGCGTGCTCGGTCTTTCCAAATTGGCTCGCCTGGCTGAGATGTTCTCCCGTCGACTTCAGGTCCAGGAGCGCCTGACCAAGCAGGTTGCTCTTGCCATCTCCGAAGTCCTCAAGCCTCGCGGTGTTGCAGTCGTCATGGAGTCTTCCCACCTGTGCATGGTCATGCGTGGCGTGCAGAAGGTCGGCAGCACTACGACCACCAGCTGCATGCTGGGATGCATGCGGTCAAGTGCCAAGACCAGAGAAGAGTTCCTGACGCTCCTGCATCGCAAATAATTGTCTCTTCTTTGCTTTGTGCCTCATTACCCCCAACTCAGCTCTTGAGTCCGGGTGTCCATTTACGAATTCGGAGTTTCGGCAGTGACCTTTCAACAGGTGTACTTAATGTTGGCTCTTGCCTCATTTTCTAGCGTTGATTTTTGTATTCTCTTTTCATTTTC
Organism: Penicillium cinerascens; assembly: GCF_028974065.1. NCBI lineage: Eukaryota > Fungi > Ascomycota > Eurotiomycetes > Eurotiales > Aspergillaceae > Penicillium > Penicillium cinerascens. The sequence continues at coordinate 3,820,982 of NW_026695298.1, read as the reverse complement.
TGATTCACCTGCATCTAACTTGGCAGTATCTTGGATACACTCTGTCTCTGAGGCCAACACTTTGCACCTTTTTCGATCCGCCGTATTTGCGGGACCGCGACGAAGATCTTTTCACTCACAGATGACTCTCATTACATGATGTTTAGACTAACACTATCCCACACAGGACTTTTTGTTTGTTTGTTGGAGTTATGATTTTGGCGACTCAAAAACCTCTTGGCGGCGCCGGCGAGGCTGTTTCAACACTTGACGTTTCACATTGTACTCTCAACACCCTGATGCCAGGCTCTACCCTGTCGTCTGTATATGTTCCCTACCTATCCATATGTCGGAATATTTTGCGCATTACTGATCTATTCTGATTACCTCTTTACCGTTCTTTTTCCAATGTTGTATCATGAAAATCCCGTTATTTGGAGGGGGGAAGGGAGACAGCATGTCTTACGGGACGATCTGCATCTTTTATTGAAATATATTGTATGTTTTATGGAAGGATGAGCTCAGGGCACCTGCCCGTTTGTGAGTAATTGGCTTTTTAGGAGCCGAGGAAAGCAGTGCTTTGGTGCCCGGTATTCCATTGTTATTCCGTTTAACCTGGTAGGCGAAAGGTAGGAAGGAGCTGTCCGTTCGTGAATACACGCACTCTGTTGTTTACCTTTTCTCCTCTTCACCTTTCAACCCTTGCTCTACCCAACTTCCCGTTCCCAGTCTGTCTTTACATCCACCAACCAATCCGTCAATTCTGCACCTGGTGCAGTGAATCTCCAAACCGAATATCTCGAACAGAGAGGGAACGAGCAAGACTCGGACCAGGTATGTTAATCTGCTCGTGTCCATGAGCTTGCTAACAAGATGGAAGCAAACACGGTTCAACCTTATCACAGAGGCCGAAGAACTGAAGCCAGAATCCAATGATGGCGTCCCCGGCCCCTGATCAATTTTACACAGACCTTCTGGATGATGTAGACATTATGGATGTGAGCTCTGACTCCCACGCCGCCGCCACGGTACGGCCGGTCAGTCTGGATCTTTCTTCTCCATTGTCCTCTCTTCAAGACGCGACCCTCTCTCCTCGAAGCTCTGGAAGTTCAGATATGGATAGGAACCAGAACAAGAGACCTGCGCAAGCTCAGGCTACCCCCCAGCGCCCTTCCAAGCGTATCACTACTGAGCACAGCCCAGCCGGATATTCGACCCCAGGCTTTGATCCCAATAAAATTGACTTCGAGATCACTGACGCGGACATCCTCAATCCTGCTAATGCCGACGCTACCGCTGTCGCTGACTTTCTGTCTGACATGGACAAATTGATCGCTACTCCGACTGAGAAAAGACGCACCCCTCGTCAGAATCTCCAGGCCTTCCTGATCCAGCAGCAGCTTCTCGCTGGTATCCCTGTTGATCGTCTCGAGCCCATGAATGGCCCCGGATCGCGTCAGGCCATTTCCCCTCAGGGAGCCCTGAGGCGCTTCAATACGCCTCCTGCCATGACGGTGACGCCTAATGCCACTTTCATTCCGCATATACCACCTGCGCAGTTCCTTGGCGGGGTTGTTCCTCTCCCAATCCATGAATCACTGCCAAACCCATCGTGGATGAAGAAGGCAAACGAGAATAGCGGTGTCAATTTGTCGGATCCTGTGACTCCCACCCAAAACTCGGTCACTTCAACCGAGTCCCCAAAGGTGAACAATCCCCAGACCCCAGACAATACTACAGGCATGTCCACTTACTTTTCCTCAGTCGCAGAGCAGGCGGCACTAACTCGGTTCTATGCTGAACACTTCTCGACTGGTTCTGATCTCCTGCAACAGCCTGTCGCTGCGCCTGCTGATGCAAAGCTGGATGATGACACCGAAGACGAAGGGCTGCCCTCACAGCCGAGCAAGTCTGAGAGTGATACCGAGATAGGACTATTGTGACGGCCACAACTCTTCTCTAGGTTGATTACAAGGCTGAGAAAGGCTGTGATTTATGATACGGATGTGACTCATAGTTGTGCTATTATCTACTGCAGCCAAGGGAATAGGACGCTTCAATCCTGAAATTCATATCGCGGGGTTCAATTATAGCATGTAGCTGTGGTAAAACTTACCGTCACCTATGCCTACGACGGCATTTAAAAGCGCCATATTTGGACAAGTTATGGTCGCCAATCTCACATTGCGAATTCCCTCGATTACGCAATACCCATAGAGAGTTCTTGTGATGCTCACACCTCATTTCTTATATTGGCGAAGGCTATGAATTATACGGTTAAATGCGTTCTCAAGGTTAGCGATGAATCATCCACGACTAATCCTTCTACCCCTCTCTAAAGTGCAATTACAAATAGTGAGAAAGTACTGAGATTGAAATTGGGCTAATTGAGAACTGTATACTAGAATAAAAAGAAGACATAATAAGAAAACACTCAACGCACAGGCTGGGTCATTGCCCTTATAAAATGAATTGTTTATCAAACGCGGTAGTTATGAAATTATCTGTCCTTCAACAAAGTGAGGCATACCTCACGATAAACCGGAATTCAAGTGCTCTTCGCAGGCGTCATAGCAACTTTCGTTCCATTAGCACTTGACAGGGTCAATGTCAAAGCCTCCTCAAATGGCTTCGAGTCGCGGCTCTCAATTGCCTCGAAATGTTGAAGGAGTCTGACGGCGGTATATCCAGCCTCGGTCAAAGCAAACTGCTGCCCAATACAGATTCGAGGGCCACCATTGAAGGGGACATATGCCCAGCCGGGTCTCAGGTTCTCCCACCTCTCCGGACGGTATTCGTCTGCATCAGGCCCAAAGAATTTTTGATGGCGTTGCATTACATATACACTGTACATCACCTCTTGACCTTTGGGGATAGAGACAGGGGCCGTTCCATCTGGACCACCTCCAGTAGGTAGGTATGTGTCTTTGTTGGCCATGCGTACGTTGAAGGGAACGATGGGATATGTACGTAGAGCTTGACTAAACTTAGTAGATTTTCTATCGATATTTGGACAGAGAGGGGGGGGGGAGCTTACACTCGTTCAGAACCCAGCCCAGGTAGGCCATGGATTTCAAATCTTCATACGTGGGTTTCCGGCCATCTAGCTCTAGCACTTCTTTTCGAAGTTTGGTCCAGATGTCGGGTCGTCTCGCCAAGATGAAGAATGTGATGCTCAATAAGCTAGCGGTTGTGTCACGGCCAGCCAACAGAATGTTCAGCAGCTGGTCTGTGAGCTCCGTTTTGTCCAGGGTTCGTTTGGACAGCTCGTATAAAAAGACATATTGCTGTTCAGTAAGTTTGCTGGCTTCTTCGGAAACATCTTGACCGCTGTCTAATGCCACTCGATGGCTGATGGCTTTCTCTACAAACCTGTCGACATAAGAACGGGCGTCTACCACTGCCTTGGAGAATTCCTTGTTTCTGTAAAACATCATGAGGGAACCCATTCGACCTCGGATAGCCAGCCCCTCTTGGGATATGGCAAAGTCCTTGGCAAAGGCCGAGGCGGCGGGAGAGGTAACATCGTTCAGCGAGTGGACGGACTCTCCGAACAAAAATTCAGTGGCTGAATCAAGGGTCTGGAGACGGGTCAGTGAGAAGTGCGGTATGAAAGAGGTGGAACAGAGTGAAATTACCATTCTGAAGAACAAGTCCTGCAAATCTACCGTTGATCCGTCGCCAGGAATGTGTTGAATGAGTTTAGCGACGTGGGTCTCATAGATCTCGATGTCGGTGATTTGGTTGCGAGCAAAGTTGGGACGGAGAAGAGCTCGGGAGTGTTCCCATTGCACACCATCGGAACAAAAGATGCCGTTACCCAAAAGTGGGCGCATGGAATCTGATCGGATTGTGCCTAGCTCAAAATCTTTGAACTTGAGCGCTAAGATGGTCTGGACATTTTTAGGCTCAACTGTGAAGACGACCTTTCGACCGGCCATGGTCGCCCTAAACGTGGTACCGTAGTCCCGATGCCAGGTGCAAATCAGCTCAAGAAAACGTTTTTCGCGGCCAGCCGCGAGCATGGCCCTAACCATTCCAATGCCAAACAAGCCGTGAGACACATTGTGCAACGGTTCTTGGCAGCCGTTTTCCCGGGCGAACTTCCATTCTACACATTGTCAGCCCTACACATTCTTCATGTTCAATGAGAGGGTTCTCCATGCCTTGAAGCACTTGTGCAACCTTCAATATCGAGAAACCGATAGCAGCAGCTCCAGCGATCAGAATATAGAAGGGAATTTGCGACAAATTAAGTGAATGCAGCCCCATGGTTGCGAATGATTTTTCGTGAAATCCTTGCTGTTTGACAAGCACGGTAAGCCGGTGAGTGGGGGCGATTCATAAATGTACTTATTTCATCGGCTTAGCCGGTTCACTGTCATAAACGCCATTACACAGCCCGTTCATCAACAAGGCCATTGCGTAAGGCGTCCATAGCTGAGGGGTCAGCTTCCGCGTCTTTCCTATTATGGTAGGGATTTTCTCCGGAAGCGGTATATGCTACGGTTGATCTAGCCACGTCGCCAAATATAGCGACCACCCCACGCCTTGAGAGCCTGTCAGATCATTCTGCCGAGGCTTACTCCGTACAGTATTTTACAATTGACGCACTGAACGCTGAAAGCACCAGGCGGTGCAAGATACGATAGGGCTAAGCGGGGGTTGTTTGTAGAATAATCTAATGATCTGGTTATTTCCTTCGTGCCTGGAGGGGTGATTTCAAGGTAAGGAAGGGTACACAGTGGTAGTTGCTCTCGATTCTGAGACATACTTGCGCGTCGACTACAGCATAGATCGAAATCAGTCTCACCAGCTTACTCGCTTTGATCTTTCCCCGTACTGTACCCTATTTTGAAAGAAATAGTCATATGATAGCCGCGCCCGTAATTTAATAGAAATACTCAGACTACTCATACTCGACACCTTAATGCCTCCTGTTCCTTATATGGTAATGGAGCCCAACTGTAGGGCTGTGTTTCGCTCGATAAGCCTAGAGATCGTCCCTAGAAATGATCTAAATTCGTATCTTGCCAACGTCTAAGATCTTACGGTTCCTACCCTAAGCACCTACTACGATTCACTATAGCTGATCAGCTCTCAATCGTATTAGGGATTGCGGGTTGCTAGTTAGGCCACCCCTGTGTCCTGCGTGTTGATAGGAATACGAGTGAAGAATTCTGATGATTGGTCAGGCCATAACACTACGGAAGCACGAGGTGTATTCAGACTAATCACTGGTCATCTCACTGATCGATCGACGAGGCTTCTTATTCCATGTGCTATACTAAGCGAATCCACGCGGTTGGTCCTGCCAGGCAGAGGGACTCGCTGTGCAGCTCCATCGCTGGGGGTGGTGACACTGCTCTCGCTTGGTATTTCTCGTGATTTGGGTGCATGTTTTAGTATGAAAACCGTGCTTTTTCCATCAGCTACCAATTCAACATACAGTAGAAAGCGGGCCAATTTTTGGCGGTTCTGACCGCGTTGATATCCTGCCATCTCACCGCCTGCTAACACGTGTCCAGCCTAGTCGTCTCCCTTAGCGCAACCTCAGCCTGACGTGACATCAACACCACTTTCCGTGTCCTAGTCTCCCGACTCCGGTGGTGTACTGATAATGGATGCCCCCAGAGAACCAACCCGGTTCTTACATATTCCCCTACCTTTATTTTGGTGGCTTCCCCGGGTGCCAGTGTCATAAGCCGCAGCCCATCCCGCCCGATCTCAAGCTGACTTGCCGGCCCGTGTGGGAGCAACCCCCCTTCGTCAACACAATCTATGAGAACACCGCGAGGCGCTTAATATAAGCTACCAGACGTGGATGATAAGCTTTGTGTCTCTTTTTTGAAATTCCCAACGTCGGAGATTGGGGGCAACCACTGGACCAGCTAGAGGTTCTTTCATCGCCTCGGGCAGTCCAACTTTGTTCTTTCTGGGCTCCGTTAATTTTGAGCATTCTCTGGCTCATGGAGCTCTGGCCCTGGCTCATCTAGTTTCCTGGCCCCACCTTGGGCCAGCCCCTGTTCTCACCCCGCGCAGACCTTCTTTGCAGAGATCGACATGATGCATATTACTGGGTTCTCGGGGCTTTGAAATGACGGAATGGTTGGGATCGACTTTAAGAGGTTCGGAGGAAGAACCCCTGTTGAAATATCGCGATGTCGCGATACCCTGCCTTAGCCTTGTGGCGGTCCTTTGGATAATCACGTCCTATGTCTTATCTGCTGTAAACTACGGCCGGCACTGCACTGCGGTGTATCCGTCCCATGACGACAACGAGGAAGCCTAACGATCTGCAGACACTGGCCAGACATACCATCACTTGAATATGAGTGGGAGCCATATGGTGAGGTGAAGCCGTCAACAGGCATGTACCTCTCGGTGCCCTGCCGTGGCACGGCCACCATTGAGAGTCAAAGGGCAAAATTCTTGCCTACAGCTCAGAGCGTCACCAAGCTCTCACCTGGGCGCTTTTGGTGCCTATGTGCCTTGTCACTGGCGATGCCATTCTTGCTTTATGCAGTACGTAGATAGATCGATCCATGGAGCCATGTGATCTTGCCTCAGGCGGCTGTGCAATGCGGCGCGAGAAAACCAGAAGGGCTCGAGGACTCTGGAACCTCTACAAAACTAACCGCAGCAACCTCTTAACTGCATCTGACGCTCCACGAACAAAGGGCGGAAAGTGCGAGGCCCGAACTAGGCCAAACCAGGCCAAAACTGTTCATCGGCTCCGAATCCAGTTGTAGAGCCGCACTGCAGGCACGCATTCGCGCCCAATCACCAACTTCCTGGTCTGTCGACTCCGGATTGATTCTAACATATCAAAGTAGTTCGTTCACTGATTCACCAAGAGCCGGTGCGTATAAACCCAATTCGTGAATCCCCTTGCTCACACACCAGGCTTCACAGCACGGAAAAACCAATGATCCGCCCTGCCCCCAAAACCCCGACGGCCTGGTGAGAACGCGGACACGAGAATCGGCTCCACTCATTTGTGCTTTCCTCGACTCACTGGAGCGGTTCTCCATCATCTCTCTCTCTCTAACCCTTGTCTAGCTGCAGCCAGATGCTGTTGGCGACGCTTTCATGGCTGGGTCCCGTAGGAGTCTCCCGCTGAGAGACCAGTGGAACGCCGATCAAGACCGCGATCCCCGTGAGAGGGACAGGCGCAGAGGTCGAGGGTCGAATCGAGACCGGGGCAGAGCCCGTAATCGCGAACGAGGAGGCCGTCACTCCCGTCCTAGCGACCGCCATTTCGATTATTCTGCACGATCGCCACCCGCGCGCACTTCTCGCTTTGCCTCTGATCTATCTCACGCCGGTGATTCTGCTGAGGACCGACCCCCCCCGCGCGGCTCGCCCGGTCCTTCGTCAGGTTCCAACCACAATCGACGATCAGATTATCCCCGCCTGCCATCATCGGTTGACTGGAACTCTCATCCGTCTGGACCGTTGGATAGGGACGGTCCGGCTTCTCGACGAGACGAGTCGCCCTTCGCACCCCCATCAAAGAGAAAGAGGACCCGCAGTCCATCTCCTCACGGCCCACGTGGCCCGTTTCCTCCCCGGCGTTCATCATTTGGCAAACAAGGTGAAAGACGCGACCGGAGTCCCTCCTTCAAGAACCGAGGTCGATTTCCAGGTCGTGGTGCGTCGGGACGTGGCGCTTCTAGACGGAGATCTCCTCGTGGACGGGGACGAGATCGTCGGGGGAACGACCGCCGCCGCTCTGATATCCCACGACCGGGCAGGTCCAAATCACCTGGGCGAGATAGAGAAATCCATCCATCCCCCGACAGACGCTCTCGCTCGCTGAGTGGTGACTACAGTGACCGGGGTTCTCGCTATCGGTCCCGTTCTGCATCGCGACATTCAGCTCGCTCGGCACACTCAAGGATGTCGACGTTTTCTTCGAATTCACGAGGCCAGGATGCAATGAACTCGACAAAAGCCGTACAGTCCACCACGCACGTTACGGCTCGTTCCCCTTCGCCACCTCGTCCTATCCCAAGCTACGATTCCAGCAACTTGAGTGGCCCTAGAGATGGCCCCGCTGGCTTACGAGACGCATTCCCGATGCATGGGATGCGGAATTCGGATATGCACAATAAGCAACGACGTCGACCATCCCGACCACATCTTGATTCAAGACCATATCCGACGTCTCCAGATTTTGCAACGCCGACAAGCTCCAACCATGGATCACCACCACCGCCTGCCTCTCCTTACAATGGTGGGCGAGGAGACCGATCTGGACAACCTCCGTTTGCCGGCTCTGGGTAAGTTTTGTGCCTCGTGCCTTTTATTTGGTCTGTTTTCACACATACTGATCTTGTTCGTTTTTATAGACCATCTCCCCCTTATCGCCAGGATAACTACCACTCACAAAATGTCCCATCGGGACCACACTATCAAAACAACCACGGTCATTTTGACGGACCACCGAGTCACCATCCTCAAGCCGCTTACAACGGGCCGCCCTATCGAGGTGGCCATTCTGGGTTCCGAGGGAACCACGAAAACCAAGGCCCAAATCGCCGATTCTCTGGATCTGGACCTCATCCCTACAACAATGGGCCCTCACACCGCGGAGGAAGGGGTAACTTCAACAATTCACAATGGACTGTATCCGGATCTCGTGGCCGCAGTGGACCGTCAAGCCCTCCTCCACTTAGCCGTGGTTCGCGGACTCCATCTACTCTTGCTCCGTCCGCAAGTGATCCGCTATCTCCTCGGGCACCCGACCCTACGACTCAATTGGCAGGCACAAACAGGGATTACCAAAGAGACGATGACAGGTCTCTGCCTGTTGCAGAAGGCGATGGTGCTCATGAAATGCCCCCGCCTCCCCGTGAATCGAATATAACTACTCCTGGGGACAAAGGTGGAAAGTTCAGTTTTGCTTTGAAGCCCAAGACGACTCCAAACTTGACACCAAAGCCTGTCCCTGATCTTGCGCAGCGGATGGTCCGTGAACCACCTCCTCGTGCACCCGAACCAAAAAGCCCTCGCAACCGGCTGACAAATGGCCCATTGCCCAAGTTCAACCCTGATGCGCGGTTCGACCGACGAGATCGGGACCGCGGACGAGATAGGAAAGGGGATCGTGATCGTCGGGAATTCCGAAACCAACGGGACTTCCGGGATCCACGAGACATGCGAGATACTCGAGACGATCGTCGCTTTGACCAGCGGCATGACCGAAGGAAGAATGACAGGCGTCCTGATTTCAGACAAGACCGTCCCAGGGATCCCTCACAAGAGCCGCCCAGAGAGCCGCCGAAGCAGAAGAAGATTATCACTCGGCCCAAGCCACGCCCGATACTGCCCAAGGAGTTTGCTGATGCTGACTCGGTTTACTACCGCAAGCCAGGAAACGAGTCCGTTATCGGCGCTGGCACCTACGGCAAAGTCTTCAAGGGAATTCATGTGTTTACTCAGCGCAAGGTTGCCCTGAAAAAGATTCGAATGGAGGGTGAAAAGGATGGATTCCCAGTTACGGCGGTTCGGGAAATCAAGTTGCTGCAACACCTCCGGAGCCACAACGTGGTTAGCCTGTTGGAGGTCATGGTTGAACGGAACGAGTGCTTCATGGTCTTTGAATATCTTTCCCATGACCTGACTGGTCTCATCAACCACCCCACGTTCTCCCTCACTCTCGCGCACAAGAAGGATCTGGCCAAACAGATGTTTGAAGGGCTGAACTACCTCCACCACCGAGGCGTCCTTCACAGAGACATCAAGGCTGCCAATATCCTAATCAGCAACCAAGGATTATTGAAATATGCAGACTTTGGCCTGGCTCGCTTCTTCTCCAAGAGCCGTCAGCTCGATTACACCAACCGTGTCATCACGATCTGGTATCGACCCCCGGAGCTTCTGCTGGGTGAGACCCGCTACGGCCCAGCAGTCGATGTGTGGAGTGCTGCATGTGTCTGTATGGAAATGTTCACCAAGAAAGCTGTCTTCCCCGGCGAGGGCGGCGAGCTGAGCCAGCTGGACAAGCTCTATAACTGTCTGGGTACCCCGACTCGTGCTGACTGGCCGGATCTCGTGGAGATGCCCTGGTTCCAGTTGATGCGACCCGCCGAGCGCAAGAAGCGTGTCTTCGAGGATACTTACCAGGACGTCCTGACCCCGGCTGCGATGGACATGATTGCCCAAGTCTTTCAATACGACCCCGCGAAGCGACCATCCGCGGAAGCGGTCCTCCAGCACCCTTACTTCCTGTCCGAGGAACCTGCTCCTCAGCAGGCCGTTGAGTAAGCTTACCCCCCCTTCCCCCCATCCACGTGTTTGAACTTCACTAACGCCCTACTTTAAAGACTTGAGCACATTGAAGGAGACTGGCACGAGTTCGAGTCCAAGGCACTCCGTAAGGAGGCCCGGCGTGCCGAGTGGCAGAGCCAAAAGGACCGGGAGAAGCGCAAGGCGGAGTCGTCGGTGCCGACAAGTGAACCGGACGCCAAGCGGGCGAGACAGGAGGACTCGGACCAGGTCTCGGGATTGTGAAGCGTTTTATTCTGCTTTTTCTGTACGGCATTGGGGCATGGCTGGTGGAATGGCTTGCATCTACCATCACGGAAGTTCTGTTTGTTCGGGAATCTTTTGGGGCTTATTTTCTGTGACATACTGCCCATCATCAAAAATATTTTCTTTAATATTTATCCAAGGCCAGAGGGTATATTGTACGGGAGAATGCCTCCGTGGCCAAGCTGTAGATGGATGGGTAGAGGCAGAGGGGTTCACGGCGGGCTGAGTGACGTTCATTCAAACAAAAAACAAAGAAACGCGAGAGGGTAAATCTAGATCGGCGCTGCATATAACCCTTGTTAGCCCGTACTAAAGATAGGCGATCGTACGAAGCAGGTTGACAGGAACGACATCAGACTTTGCCAATAGACCTCACGCCCAACCAGCCGAATGTAGGAGGCGGTTGAGACCTCGGATTACCAGAGAGCTCACGGAGTTTCTTCATTTTAAAGTGTAAATTGGATTGCGTGCTATGGACGTACCCGGAAACAATCAAGCGCCAGGAAGGTTATAGGAAGAAGTGTCTCGTCAATCAGGTCATCAACGGTTCATGGCAGCACTGAGGCCCTCGTGATGATGGTTTTAGATGCGAGCTGATTCAATCTCGACACACACATCGGAAATGCCGGGAAGGTAGAAATCCAAACCCCGTCATTGATTTGAGTCGGTGGTCTTGCTGTTAAAGAAGAAAGAAGAAAGGAAGAAGGAGAAGAAAACGCGAAGAAAAAGGAAAGTCGGGAAAAAAGACGGTGCGGGCGGCAGGCGAGACGGGACCTGATTGGGCCCTGCGCGGATGGAGCTTCGAGTCTCCGATTCCATCGTCTTCAAACTGCTTCACCATCCTCCAGCTCGACCTTCCCCTCCACGCCCTACATTCCCTCTTACGTTCTTTTTCGACTCCGGAGCGCTCTCCTATTCTACATCTTTTTCCTCGACCTTCTTCCCGCTGCGATAACGTCCCCCGATATACCCCTCCCGCCACCTGCCCGCATCAATCCCGCCTCCATCCATCTGTCTCTTTTTTTCTCCCTCTGTTCTGAACTCCTGTGCCCTCTCTACGTCACCGATCACCCTGTACGAGTATCTGTTTAGTGTGCCCTGTCGTTTTTTCGAGCTTCCCATTCTCCCGGATGACCGCTCGTGACCCGGGCCGCCTCACCCGCCGCGATGGATAATGCAAACTTGTGGACTCGTCGAGCAAAGTAAGACCTCTCTTTTTATGCATTTCAAAGCATCGGCATAGGCTAATGGCTCTTCCGTTCCAGCTCCTCCAAACTGTCTTTGTCAATGTCTGGAACCGAGGGCAAAGAAGGCGCCCGCGTCGAAATGCCCCGCTCATCGAAACGGTTCGGCCCCGACAGCTCGCACGGGCGCTCCAATCCCTTTAACGCTATATCCCCAATGTCTGCCGGCGTCTCCTCACCCTCCACTAATGCTTCCTCCGCCTTTGGATTGGGATCTGGTGCCTTCGCCTCTTTCGGCGCTCCCAAGACCCCCGGCGGCTCAGACGTGAAGACACCGGGTGAGAAGGGCGAGCTCTCAGCGGAGCAGGAGGAGGCCATCAGGGCTAAGGTCCTGGCCCATTCCCATGTTTCCGGGCCCGGCGAGCATCCCCTCAAGTCTACCTGGATTGTCTGGTACCGTCCTCCCACACCCAAATACTCCGATTACGAGAAATCAACGGTTCCGTTGGCATCGATATCATCGGTGGAGAGCTTTTGGGCTGTTTATACTCATCTTAAGCGGCCGTCGCTGCTCCCGACGGTATCGGATTACCATATCTTCAAGAAGGGTATTCGTCCCGTGTGGGAGGATGAGGCTAACAAGAGAGGCGGCAAGTGGATTGTTCGGTTGAAGAAGGGTGTGGCTGACCGCTACTGGGAGGACCTACTACTGGCTATGGTGGGAGACCAGTTTGCGGAGGCCGGGGACGAGGTCTGCGGTGCCGTGCTGAGCGTACGGGGTGGGGAGGACGTCTTGAGCGTGTGGACACGCATTGACGGTGGGCGGAACATCAAGATCAGGTATGTCTGAATGCTCGCTTTATCTTCGTCGCCTTTGGAAACTAATTGCCCCCACAGGGAAACGATCAAACGCCTGCTTGCCTTCCCATTTGACACCAATATCATCTGGAAGAGCCACGACGACAGTATTGCCCAACGCTCTGCTATCGACCAGGCCCGCCAGGAGAAAGCCGCCAGTTCCAATACTCATCTGGGCACAGAACGGCGGCGCCCCACGGGCCAGGAAGACTCGGACAAGGGCAAGGGATCTGCCGCGTGAGCGTCCCTCCCTTGTGGCCTTGAGTCCTGTATAGTAACCCCAACAAAACGGAAAAAAAGATATTATGCACAACTTACTCATTGGGACGCGTTTGGTTCTCTGGGGCGATGGGGCATCGTGGCGAACTCAGCGGTTTGATTTGATTTATGTCTTGAGTAAACTCATTATGCCTGTTCCGTCTTCTTCATGCGTGACGTTTCCTTCTCTTTTCTTTTTTAACTACGTCTTCCCATTTATGGAAAAGTGCAGGTGCATATGCTTGCTGGCGTGGGAATGTTGGTCTTATGAGGATCGTTAGTCTATAGCTGATAGCTGATTCTTTTCTGGATGGCTCCCAATCAACCATCTACGACCGATACCTTCATGAATGTCTTGTTCTTGTGGCAACTACCTACTTAAGTCTGTATCATCCTGTGATGTCTTCCTAGGGTTGAGTCTCCATTTATGCCTTACAGAACAGGCACCTCGCTGACCGCCTTGCGATGAACGATACGACGACGCATCCCAATCGGCGAGAAAGCGGGAAAAAAAAAAAGAGAAAAGAGAGAACGCGGGATGGGACCGATGCCGCGCATGGTCCTGCCTTAAACGAGGCGCTCTCTGGATGTCGTTCTTTGCGAACATATCCGAGATCTTCGATAGCTTCTCTCCGCGTCGCCCGCGTCGCGCTCGGCCCGATTATCGTCAACGGTCTGACGCTGATTCTCTCAGCCGCGGCCAGTTACACTCTCCACGCCGTGAGTCTCGGTCTCCGAGCTCCAGGGCCTCGCACCGTCTCAGAGCATCCGGAAACGAATTCTCTTTGGGCTCTGATCTTGACGACAATCAGCTGCCTGACCCCGGTCTCTCACTGAACGATACCGCACATTCCCAGGTGTGTGATTCTCAAGTTACATACAGAGCTCTGTGCCAGCACTTGCTCTCCCGTTGTGATTGGGCCTTTGAAGGATTTATTTTCGCTCCTGGATGCTACTTTCTGCCCAGATGGCGCTGAATTTGCTTTTAACCACACACTTATCGTTTCCGAACGTTGCGACTAACCACTCTCAGAATATCCAGAGTTATGCCAACGACTTCATTTCCTCCCCTGGACCTACAAGAACCCGCCGACAATTGCGATCCCCGCCTTCGCAGTTTGTCGTAGACCTCACAGCCCGGTGAATATGCCCGACAATCGCCCACCCGCCGGCAAGCAGTTACTGATATCGCGTGGTGTTCTCAGTGGAGGCGATCCTTCGCAGATGTTGAACAAGGACCCGAGGCGGAATGACGCTCTTGTTCAGGCCCGTCAAGAAGAAGCGAGACTGTTGGGAGCGAGAGATTACAAGTATGTTGTGGGAAGTGGGGATGGAGGGGTTATGAACTTGCACTGACGACTGCTTTTGCGAGCTTGCAGAGATAGAAATGCTGTACCAATAACGCCTGGTGCCAGTTTGCAGAGGAATAGGAAGATTCCTGGGGTACGTTGCTCATTTCCACACTTTGGTTGTTTTGAGCTTTTATCTGACGGTCGGCAGTCGACGGTCGCATTCAGGCCGACGGACAGGATTTCTCAGCATGCGCGTGATAGCGGACCTGTTCGTGCATCTGGAAATTCGAAGACGTCGAACCATTTGAGAAGAAATCCTTCGTACTTGGATGATGCACCCGATTTTGAAGAGTCGAACCGGCCGAACAAGCGTAGACGACAAGACGACCACGCGAGAACACTTGACTTGACAGACGGAAGCCCCGTGCGCCGGGCATCATCACCTTCTAGCCAGAACTCAGCAAGACCTAAAAGCAATGGCCGGGCCAGGCAACATGAAGAGTTCCGTGGCGTGGAAGATAGCGTCAGAGTTAACCGGAGCCCACGGGTTTCTCGAAGGAGCCAGCACACGCGATTCCCGTCAGCTGAGTCCCTGGAAGAACGATTTACGTCGATGGCCGCTGAACAAAGGCGAGCTGGGGCCCTCAAAACGGATAAAGAACCGCAGGCCAACAAAGAATCGGAGCTACCTCGACAAGCTCTTCTTGACATCATCGAGAAACATGATTTGGGGGGAAAGGACCCAAGTCATCAAAATGCTACGTCTTCGAGCAAATCGCGTGTTGTGTCTGGTACCAGGGAAAGTCCAGATGAATTACAGGGCGAAACCACGACTCAACCGGTACCGAGGTTCCTCGACGCAAACCAACCCCAATCTCGTCACAAGTTCAATAAAGGCAACTTTATGTCTCCAGCCCGAAAGCGTTCGCCAACTGATATACAACCCACCGACTTTGCGGGCTCCCCACCTCAAGGGCCTAAAAAGATCAAGCGTACCCCCAACAGCTTACCCTCATCTTTTGATGTGATCTCTATTCGATATGGTTCTGTTGGAAAAAGGGTTGCGAAGGGTGAAAGAGCAGCCATTCGGTTGGCACCGGAAAAGATCGAACTTGGTGAAGACATTTTTGGGTCGGGAAAAAAATTGGAGATCCTGTTGCGAAATGTCCGAACGGTCTTGCAAGGAGTCAAGCCCAGTCTTAAGTTGAGGCTGAAACTTTCTCAGAAGTCTGAGGCACCAGGTGATAATATAGATATTGAATTCCTGGTGCAATCAGACAAGAGAAAGTTTGTGCAAGTGCTGCAGGATTTCCAGATTAAGATCTTGGACAAGACAGGGTATGTATTTCAGATGGGCTTTCTTCGCTGCAAATCGGCTGATTTGGATAGGATATTCATGGACAAGGCCTTTACAACCTACGAACATGAGATGACACGACACGGCAACCACACTAAACAACCCTTCCTGGACATTTCTGCGCCTGAGCCGGCATCCACCGCACCTGTCGGGTCTTCCACACGCCAGAAGCTTTCTTCCGCTTTGCAAAACTCGAAAGACGAGTCCAGTGAGAGCAAACGAGTTGAAAATAAAATAAGTACTCGGGACGATTCCGGGCCGATGACCGGGGCTGGCGATTCCCGAGAAAGGCCCAGTAACGGCAAAAGCGATCCTGAATCCGGGGTGGAGATTCCCGTGAAGCCCTTCCGGCCGCAAGAGTCTGCTGAACGAGAGACCCGTTCTACTAGGCGTACGACACGCATCTCTGGGGGATTGACCGGACCCAACGACGTCTCAGACTTCTTCAAAGTACCCCGCCAACCGTCCCCCAAAGATGACGCTGCTCGGAAGAAATGGAAGAAGCCCTTGGTGTATCCTTGGGTTGGGAAGAAAAAGGCCGAGGTCTGCGTTGAAGACCGAGACCGACTGCGTGACGACGAGTTCCTGAATGATAATCTCATCGGTTTCTACATGCGCTTCTTGCAAGATCACCTCGAACGCACCAACAAGAAAGCTGCCGAGCGGGTGTACTTCTTCAATTCTTATTTCTTTGACACACTCCTAAATACCCCAAAGGGAGAGCGCGGCATTAATTACAGTGGTGTGGAGAAGTGGACGCGCAACGTTGACCTCTTCAGCTACGACTACATCGTCGTTCCCATCAATCAGGCTGCACATTGGTACGTTGCCATTATTTGCAATCTGCCTAGCTTGGAGCTTGGAACTGTGGAGTCCGTGCAGCCATCCTCTGCCCACGTGAGCGACAAAGAGACCTCGAACCAGCCGGAGAGTGACGTGCATGAGATCCTTGAGTCGCCGGAACCCGAACCTGCCCCGGATCCCAGTACCCCTACCCAGACAGAACCGGAGGGAAAGAAGAAGCGAACTTCTGAATCCCCAGTATCACAGGGGGCGCGGCAGTCTTTTGCTTCGATGACCATTCAAGAGCAGGAGAAAGCACGAAATGAGGCAGGAAAATCGGAGGCTCCCGCTGACACTGAGGAGTGGCCTGAAGGGGAAGAAAACCCAGCTTCGCCACCTGCCAAGTTCTCTCCCTTCAAACAAATCTCCACTGAGCCTTACACTGCATCTTATACGGGTCGGAAAACCAAGAAAGGCAAGGCCGGCCCGAAGTTGAGCCCGAGCCAGACGACAATAGTCACATTCGACTCACTCGATCAAGGCCGCTCGCCCACGATCAGGATGCTGCGGGACTATATCTGCAAAGAGGCTGCCTCCAAGCGTGGCGTCGAGGTTGATCCGACAAACATCAAGGGCATGCGTGCTCGCCAGATCCCGTTGCAGCCAAATTACTCCGATTGTGGACTCTACCTGTTGGCGTATGTGGAGAAGTTCGTTCAAGATCCCGACTCATTCGTTACAAAGCTCCTTTCGCGTGAAATGGACCAGGTGGATGACTGGCCTCCTCTGGGATCCGGTCTTCTTCGACATCGGCTCCGCAAGTTCCTTGATGATCTGTACGATGAGCAGGCACAGGCTAAGGACATCTCTGAAGGACAGGCGATCATGGCAGATCAGCAACCGATCTCATATTTGCTGGGTCCATCTCTGCCAAGGCAAGTTGATGGTGATGATCGGGGCAATGCAGAGCTTTTGCAGCCCAAAGACGATGCAAAGAACAAGGGTGCAGAGGAGAAGCCTGCTGCGGAGGACGCTGTTCAAGGTCGTGATTCACCAAATGATGGTTCGGCTGCAGACCAGCCTGAATTGGTGCCCACCGCCTCTTCTCCTGGCCCTAAGTCGTCGAAGGGGAAGAAAGCTTCTGGTCCGCCTCCAGCAGATGAAAATGCCACCCTGCAACCAGCCCCGCCAAAAGACGAAGAAGTTTTTGTGGTGCCCGACAGCCAGGAGAACAGGCCAGCGCCAAAACCAAAGCCGAGCCGCGCCGAGAATAAAAAGGCTGCCAAAGCAGTGGATGCGCCCGTCTGCAGGAAGTCAGATCGGAAGAAGGCCCCCATACCAGTCGGCAGTGATGTGGTGAATGAGCCTACTTCGCAAAAACCTGCGAAGGGATCACAAGTGCAGCAAATCCAGGTACAGCGTACACCATCACCCAGTGAACCAGACCGAGTTCGAAAGAGCCCACGGGGCAAGACACGCAAGGATTGAGAGAGCCTTGGGGCAACTTTTTGTATTTGATACCTATTATGCAGCGTTACCATAACCTAGTCGGGCATGAACCGGCGATCCAAACATGTTGTTTCGTCCCATCGGGAATCCGATATTTACTATGTTCCCGGAGGAACAGACGGCGTTGAATGTTGAATATGGAGTATTTCGGCGCTTTGAATTTCATCAGGGCACGAGGTACCGGCATCTTCGCAATACAAATCATTCATCTATCATATCCAAGGATCTCTCCATCAAACGAAACTACCACTGACTCTCGTCCCTACCAACCCACCACGCCATCTTATCCCTCTTAAACGTCTCAAAGTCCCACTCCGCATCTTCCAGCCTCCCCTCTCCAGCAATCCACAAATAAGTCATAGCCTGTACCTCGCCACCTTCATCTGCAAACTCCGTTCCAGCCGCATCCAACACATCCCGCAAATGACCCTCCGAGCTCGACGCCTGCCCAGTCCCTTCAGGTAACGACTCTTGAAGCACGCGCACAGAAACCCCTTCCCGGATATACTCATCACCCTCGTACATATCCAAACGGTGGATATCACCATCCGTTAGGCCCGAGACGAGCGTGCCTAGAACGGATGTAGACTCTGATGCTGACACGATCCCCGGGTAGTCTTCACCCCGCACACGATGGCGCCGGTAGCCGTGCAGCACGGCGGGCTGGAAGCGGAGCATGGCTTTTTGCCAGGGTTCAGGCTCTACATTCCCGTGGACTACTCGGTGTAGCATCTGTGGTGCCATCAGTGTTCCTGGTTTGTTTGTTAGTCTTGGATTAGAGGTGTATACACGGTACACTATGGGGCTTACCGTAGACGAAGAGGACGTGGTCTCCCATTGTGGATTGTTTCAGTTCCGGAGACTAGTGATTGAGCTTTCAGGAATTGTTAATATGAGAAGAAACTTGGAATTAGGTACGTGCGAAAAGAGAAAAGTAAAAATGGAAAGCGGACAATGGACACGGTATAGATACGACGATAAGATACCTCGGGCTACGCCGATTCGGTCACTTTTCGAGTAATAAGCTGTCAACTCACATTTGCAGGATTATATTCGCGTTTGATCGAATTGGAAAAGTACTTTTAACCACAAGAATAGGCCAGCGCGTAAGCTTAATACATTTAAGTTGTTGTCGACGTGCACCCATTTCGCCCCAAGCTCTTACTAAGAGGGTCGGAGCTCCCAAACACGCCTCGCTGGCTTCAACCCTTTGACACTTGAACACTCCGCATTGTCATCCCCACAATGCACTCCTCCCTCAACCGCGCGCAAGCGGTCTTTGGCTTCTTCACCACCGTCGCCCTGGTGGTCGCGGGACTGGCCGCGCTCTCAGTGCTCCTATTCCCCAGCGATGCCACGGCGTCGGTTTCGCTGAAGAACGTCCAGGTGTAAGTCAACCACCCACTGCGCTTGACGGCGCCCCCAAAGCAACCGAGGCAATCCTAAGCTCCGCGATGCTAATTATCACCCTTTTGCGGGCCAACAGAACCAAAGGCCGTCCTCACTACTACTCCACGAAACGCGAAGAGTACGCGCAGCTCCGCTTCGACCTTGACGCCGACCTGACTCCCCTCTTCAACTGGAACACCAAGCAGCTCTTCGTCTACGTCTACGCTAGCTATTCGTCCTCCGATAAAGCGAACAGCCAAGTGCGCCCCTCCGAGGCTATCATCTGGGACTCCATCATCGAGGCGCCGACTTCGCCCTACTCATGGGATGCGTTGAAGGAAAAAGCCACCGCCCTGCTCCCGGCCTCTGTCACCGGGAAGCGCGCGCCTAAGAAGTCCAAGGCATCGAACAAGAAGAAGGACCAGAAGAAGGAGGAGGCACAGCCGGGCGTGCTTAGGCTGCGGGGACAAAGGGCCAAGTATCAGATCAATGATATTACGGGTCGTCTGGCAGAGAGGCAGAACGTGACGCTTTCCGTGGGGTGGAATGTGCAGCCATGGGTTGGGGCTCTGTGGTGGGCGCCTGCTACTGGGGCGGTGCCGAGGACGGATGGGATTATTGTGAGCAGTGAGGCGTTTGATTTCCCGCCTTTGAAGGGGAAGAAGGTTGAGGGACAGGCCGCGGAGAGTGTTTAGCTGGTGTTGGGTTATGGTTCGGACTATTGTGTGTCCTTTTAAAGAGAGATAGCATACAATTGCGATTGCATAACGGTTTTAGTTTCTAGAGGCGAGACAGTGGTAATGATATAAGAACTTCATTCGCTAGGGTAGTAGATACGGTGAAACAATAATTATGGACTTGAGGGATAGGAAACCCATTAGGCCGTTGGAGGATGTAACTGAGATTTGAACACGGTCCTTGGTGATGAAAGAAACAGCACAGGCGATTTGCATAACAATCAGATAGTGCCATAGTTGCGAGGCGCGTCCGAGCGGCTATGGCCGCCGTTCTGGATGCGCTCGGAGTAGACGCCGGGGGCAGGGCGCTGAGAGGCGCGGGTTAAGGGTCGCGGTTGCGACGTTGATAGTAGACGTATTCGAGGTAAAATGCATGAATATGGCCCGGGAAGTAGCTGTAAGCACCGAATTAGAAGCTGGGGACTTGGGGACTATAAGTTCAGTGGAGAAACTCACCCGAGAATCGTAAGGAGGACGTTGATCCAGAAGTCAACGCCGCAACCGGCGATCATGAAGACGCCGAGTGGCGGAACTGGAAGCTTTGTTAGTGAATCTGCGCAGTACAGGGCTCCTCGCGTCTAGGCAGCAGGGAAATGGACTGATTCGCGGGTTTGTCACACGCATCGTGCCGGATCAGGTAGCTGAACAGGATATCGGCGACAACAGGGAAAAGCTTCGTGAGGGCACTTACTGAACAGGGTGACGATAATCAAGCACAGCATCGAACAGGTGCCCGCCATGGTGAATGATAGTGGGGTTGGTGTAGGTGGATGGCAAGGTTACTGTTGAGGTTTGGCAGAACGCTTGTCGGCGTGAACAGTTGCGAGATGAACGAGGGGCAGAGTGGCAAGGGGCAGGAAGTAACTATAAATACCTAGGTACAAAGTTATCCTTGGCAGAATTAAGGCGTTTCAAGCTCGGCAAGACGTCACGGCGAGTCAGGGAATAATACATTTCGGGGTTGGTTGCTTTGAGGATAGGGCTGAGGTGGGGCTGACGTCATTACTACTGTGCTTTGACTGTGGAGATTTGCGGCGTTGATCGAGTCTTGATGTTTGTATACTGCACAGGATAGTGTTCAATATAGTGTTAAGAGCAGTGTTTAGGATAGCGTTAAGAGCAGTATTCAGGATACTCATAGCATTCAGGATGGTATCTAGTACAGTGTTCCAAGTACGGCGGAGCCTCGTGGGTACAAACTAGGTGCAATACTTCGTACGCGAAGAGCCTATGCGAAGAGTCTAGGTACACGGCCCGTGGTTTCATCAGGTACTATCTGGAGCGAGTACCAAGGGAAAATTCTGTGTCATCCATCACACTGCATCAATGGCTGCCCGCGTTGTCACCTGCTCGTTCTTGTTTCCAAGCTTCGAGATCTGCAGGAAGGCATCAACCCCGTAGCCTTCTAGGCTATGTAGCTCCAGGCTGCCGGCCCAGTATTCAGCATACACCCGGCTCATCGGCAGCCCCATCCCCAGTCGCAAATTCGGAGGCCGCGACGTCAGGCTATCTAAGGATCCCTCGTGGAAGTTCGCATCCCGCGTCGAGCGATCGGGCACCTTCAATTCTTGCATTGTCGCGGCCATTGCAGGCACCTGTTCCAGGTTTTGCAGCCGTGACTGCGTGCGCGGTCCCTTACTGAAAGACCACAGATAGGGCAGAATCTCTCGAGGGATCCCGCCGCCCTGATCGGAGATGCGCATGATCACGTGTTGGGGTGTCTCGCACACGAGCACTTCGATGGGCGGTGGAGGTTGCGAGGACTTCTCGTATTTCTCCGTTACGGCCTGAACCGAGTTGCGCAGTAGTTCACCCACGATATACTCCAGGTGGCTGAGGATGTACGGGAAGGTGGCGTCCACGTGGCCCTGCACCTTGATCTCTGGGAGATGAATCGATGGCGACGTCTTCCGCATCAAATCATGTGCAACCCTTCCACATCTCTCGACAACCTCCTTGGCTTTGCACTTCAGGAAAACTTCACCCACAAAGTCCGCATTCATGTCAGTTCTCTCGTGAGAGTCGGGGAAGTGCCACGGGGCGCTGAAAGTCTCGGTAAGGGCTAGATGCTGCTCTGCAATGACGCGGCGGGAAATTCGCTAATTCCGGGTATCAGTCAAGGTTCTCGAGCAAAGAACGCTCTTCAAACATACCGCTCGCAGGAGGGTGTTCATCAACCGGTCCATCTCATCGGGTGGAAACAGATCCCGACACTCCAAAACTCCCGTCGCCAGATTGGGGATCACCACAAGATGCTCCTTGAGCATCTCGCGCAGGATATCACAGAAGCGATTATTGTCTTCCAAGCTGCAGATCTCGGGGATCACTCGAAATCGCTCAAAAGCTTTATAGTATAATTCATATACGAGGGAGAGGTGTGGGTTGGCGACAACCACATAGGGCAATTGTTGGATATCTCGCAGACGGTGCGCAAGACTGCGATGGTTCCTTTAGCAGGTAGATCATCTTTGCTCTCCGGTCAATCGAGGACATACCGAGTGGGTAGCTCCGTGCGTACATAGTTCGCCGAGCTAATAAGTCGTGGCTCGGTCAAGGTGCGGCCGAAGAAAGTCAACTGCCGAAGACTGATGGGGCGGATCTCACGCTCAGCCCATCTGGATAGTCGAGTCAGCACGGATACCTCACACGACACAGTGGAGTCATACTCATCCAAAGCAGAAACGGGCCGCCATGGCGGAAGCTGGCCCGAATAGAATCGTGGCCTGGGAGCACGCAGGGTTTGCCAGCATCGTGCTGAAAGACTCGACCGCATTGTGCTCCATGCAGTCAAGTCTGGGGCAATAGAGCCACCTGGGCATGGAAACTTCATATGCGGGAGAATGAGGAGCTTCCGCATGTGTACGTCGGGCTGGGCAGGGCGGTGAGAGGGGTAGGCATGTGACGTGGTCCGAGTCGCTGTCGCTGTTGCACCTGCATTTTGGGACGGAGGCTTTACTACGAATTACATGTCGTGGCTACTTGCTCCGGGCGGTGTTTGACCGTAGGTCTGTGCTAAGGCGTGACCGTTGGAGGACTGTTGGAGCGCCATGGTGCGTAGCTGCAGGGGCTGAAGATACAGCGGGTTGTCACAGCCTGGAGCCGAGCCGACCGGTACGATGATGCAGCGGTGAAATAAGAGTGAGAAATTGGAGATTTCTATGTGCCGATGATGGCCAAGTTACAATGCCAAACATTTTTGTTCACGCCAAGCAGCATACCTTAAGCTCCTTAGCGATCTAGCCCCAGACAGGTAGCTTGAGGCTAGGGTTAGACCGTTAGGTACCGGACAGTGCGTACAATTCGCAATCAGGCATAGTAGAGCACTGGCCCAAAAACAAGGAAAAGGTACATCGTTCCGACACCCGGAATCGAAACCTTGGAAGATAAAGCTTGAAGCTGGGAAGTGAATGAAGCTTTGTTTTATACTTGCCGCCCCCGCCGTTGCTATTCCCTGCCGAGCGTTCGAGCGCTCCGCCACCGCTAGCTCCGGCCCTCATTCTGCGGGTTCAGAAGAATTTCCTTCCGACAACGACGCCCGTTCTTACATCTCCTCGTTATTCCCCCCTCAAATCCCCTCCGACAGGTGCCTTCCGGCTGGACGGGAAGGCCCCTATCGCCATGGAAAACGTGAGTGTCCGACCGTGCCCCTCGCGAGTGTCGTCATTGCAGATCTAACCTCCCTCCAGCTCGCGGAGAACGACATGCTCGTCGACGAGTATGAGCAGTACCCCAATGAGAAGACCGACGTCGTCGTCGTTTCCCGCTCAGCCTCCGATGAGCCCGAGCCCGCCCCGTCCGCTACTGACCGTATGTTTTCTTTCATCACCCTCTCCCCTCCCGTCCATCCAACAGTTCTCCGCGGTGCCTGGCATTTGGGGACAACCGGCTAACCAAGATACAAAACCAGATGCGGCGATGATGGAGCGAGTCCTTCCTAAAAACCCTGATCTCGAGACCGAAGAGGAAATACACCACTCATGGCACATCGAAAACTGGAGGAAGTTGGATCGAAAACTGCACGGGCCCGTGTTTAAGTGCGGTGGATATCCTTGGTGGGTGATGTTTTCTGGCGAGTTGGTGCTGGAGCTGACTTGAGAATAGGCGCATTCTCTTCTTCCCCTACGGAAACCATGCGGAGCACGCTTCGTTTTATTTGGAGCATGCATGGGAGGGTGAACCACCCGAGAACTGGTATGCCTGTGTGCAGTTTGCCCTCGTGTTGTCGAACGTTAAGGACCCTTCCATCTATGTTTCCCATGGTAAATCCACCCTTTTATTCCTTTCCTTTCGATGCCTTTTGCAATCATGTTTTTTGCTCTATTTCTCCATTGGTCTTGTTTGGAATGTGCCTTCGGACTAACGTGAGTGCAGTCGCTACCCATCGATTCACTGCCGAGGAGGGAGATTGGGGCTTCACTAGATTCTATGATCTCCGAACCTTATTTAATGAAGCCTGGGAGGGCAAGAACGTTCCCCTGGTCCAGGACGATGAGGCCATCGTCACGGCTTATGTGCGCGTCGTGAAGGACCCCACTGGTGTTCTCTGGCACAGTTTCCAAAAGTATTTCCCCTTCGTCAACCCTTCACTCTCCGATGTTTTTCGCTAACAGTCGCCATCGAAGCTATGATTCCAAGAAAGAGACTGGCATGGTTGGTCTTCGGAACCAAGGCGCCACTTGCTACCTGAATTCCCTGCTTCAATCTCTATACTTCACCAATGCCTTCCGCAAGGTATGTTTTCTATTTCCATTTGATGAGAAAGGTACTGATCCCGCATAGGCTGTGTATCAAATTCCCACCGAGGGGGAGGCGTCGCGTGACAACAGTGCCTGGACTCTTCAGAGACTCTTCAACAACTTGCAGACCAGCGACATGGCGGTTTCCACAACAGAGCTCACGGTGTCCTTTGGCTGGGATTCCAGACAGGCATTCGAACAACAAGACGTTCAGGAGCTCTCGCGAAAGCTCATGGAACGGCTGGAGGTGAAGATGAAGGGCACAGTCGCTGAGAAGACTCTGTCCGATCTTTTCGTGGGCAAGACGAAAACTTACATCTCTTGTGTCAATGTACCGTTCGAGTCATCCCGCGTGGAAGAGTTCTGGGATATTCAACTCAACGTTCGGGGCATGAAGACCTTGGACGACAGCTTTAGGGACTACATTCAGGTTGAGCGGTTGGATGGCGAGAACAAGTACGATGCTGGCCCGCCGCACGGCCTGCAGGATGCGGACAAGGGAGTTATCTTCGAAAGTTTTCCTCCAGTCCTGCACCTTCACCTCAAGCGATTCGAATACGACCTTAACCTCCTCACAATGATGAAAGTTAACGACCGACATGTTTTCCCGATGGAATTTGATGCTGCCCCCTATCTCTCCAAGGATGCCGACTTCAAAGAGCCCTGGGACTACGAGCTCCATGGCGTTCTTGTGCACAGCGGTGGCCTCGACGCCGGTCATTACTATGCATTCCTGAAGCCCGCTAAGGATGGACACTGGTACCGCTTCGACGACGACCGTGTGAACCGTGTCACCGAGAAGGAAGTCTTGGAGGAAAATTACGGAGGAGAGTACGAACTTGCGAACGGGAGTGCCGGAGTCAAGCAGCCATTCACTCGGCAATACTCCACAAAGCGATCAATGAACGCCTACATGCTGGTGTATGTCCGGAAGTCGCGAGTGGACGACGTTCTTGTCCCGATCACGCAGGATGATGTGCCTTCGCACATCGAAAAGCGCCTGGCCGAAGACCGCGCAGAGATGGCACGTCGCAAGAAGGAAAGAGAGGAGGCTCACCTGTACATGAACATTGGCGTTTTGACCGAACAAACTTTCCAGTCTCACCACGGATTCGATCTGACGAGTACCGACTTACCCCAAGAGGACCCAGCACTTCCCACTCAGTACCGGGTCCTGCGGACGAAGAAGGTGAAGGAATTTGCACAGGAAATTGCCGAGGAACGAGGACTCGATGCCAAGGCAATTCGCTTCTGGGTTATGGTCAACCGTCAGAACAAGACGACTCGCCCAGACCAGGTCATCAACGACCCCGAAATGACTGTTGAAGAGGCCTACACCAAATTTGGTACCAAGGGCAACTACTTCCGACTTTGGATGGAAACTGCTCCCAGCGTTCCCGAGAGCGACAACTCCCCATGGCCTGATAATGACACGATACTCGTTTTCCTGAAGAACTTCGACGTGGTGACTCAAACCCTGTCTGGTGTTGGTCCTGTGTACGTTCGCAAGAGCCAGAAGGTATCCGAATTGGCGCCCACTATCCTTTCCAGAATGAACTGGCCTACGGGTACCGAGTTCATGCTTTTCGAGGAGATCAAGCACAACATGATCGATGTGATGAAGCCCAAGCAGACATTCCAGCAATCCGAAATTCAAGACGGCGACATCATTACCTTCCAGCGTCAGGTCAAGGATTCGGAGCTTCCGTCTACTGTCATTTACCAAGATGCCAGACAATTCTACGACTACCTCCTGAACCGCATGGATGTTACATTCGCTCCCATCAAGACCGCTGATGGCCAGGAATCCCCAGAGTTTACCTTGACGCTCAGCCGGAAGATGACCTACGACCAATTCTCGAAGAAGGTTGGCGAGCACCTCCATGTGGAGCCGACTCATCTGCGGTTCTCGCCTGTGATGGCTAGCAACGGCAAACCCAAACCCTCGCTTAAGCGGAACACTACTTCTACCCTTGCTCAAATCCTCAATGGGCAATATGGTGCCTATGGCTATACCATGCACCGACCTGATGCTCTTTACTACGAGGTTTTGGAGATGAGCCTCAGTGACTACGAGAGCAAGAAATGCATCAAAGTCACATTGCTACCGGAGGGAATCACGAAAGAGGTAAGGCTATGTTTGTCGCTTCCACGTGAGAATAGTCACTAACCCCGCAACAGGAAGTTGTTGAGGTCCTGGTTGCCCGCAACGGCAATGTCTCCGAACTCCTGTCTGAATTGCAGGTGAAGGCAAACCTGAACGATGAGGTTGTTCGCGATTTGAGACTCTTCGAAGTGATGGGCGGAAAGATCAAGCAGGAGCTCCGAAACGATTACAGCGTGACGAACATCAACGAGTACTCCACTCTCTACGCAGAGCGGATCCCGGCCGAGGAGTTGAGTAAAGATGACGAGGACAGAGTGATCAGTGCCTTCAACTTTGACCGAGAGATTAACCGGACCCACGGGGTTCCGTTCAAGTTCTTTGTGAAGCCGGTCAGTCTATTCTCCTCTTCTCCCTATTCCGATTGCATACTGATGTCAAACAGGGCGAGATCTTCAAGGA
The DNA here is from genome assembly GCF_028974065.1 of Penicillium cinerascens. Taxonomy (NCBI): domain Eukaryota; kingdom Fungi; phylum Ascomycota; class Eurotiomycetes; order Eurotiales; family Aspergillaceae; genus Penicillium; species Penicillium cinerascens. The sequence continues at coordinate 3,793,795 of NW_026695298.1, read as the reverse complement.
GACCAAGGAGCGGCTTTCAAAGCGTACGGGAATCAAGGGCAAGCCTTTCGAGAAGATCAAGTTTGCTGTGGTCCCGCGCGCGTCCTTCTCAAGTCCCAAGTACATCGAAGATGGTAAGTCCCTTTCCTTTGTCCCTTCTGCCAGAGTTTGCGAGCTGACCACGCTCGTAGATGACATTCTCTCCGACCTTGCTGGCTCCGACGATTACCTCGGCCTTGACCACGCGAGCAAGAGCCGTGGATTCTGGGGCAAGAGTGATAGCTTCTTCATTCGATAAAGTACTTTCCAGGGCGCTGTGGGGGGTTTGTGGGAGTAGATGCTGCAATCCGGTACATGAGCAGTGACGGCCTGCGATGATTATGTTTTTCATTTCCAATTTCATTTCTCAACGCTTTTCCTTTTTGTCCCCCGACACCAAATGTTTTCTTTTTTTTTTCTCATCCTTAGCTAGTAGGAGTAGAAGAGACGTACAAATGAAAAGAGGATTGTTGGGTGCAAACAGTGCAAACCCCGGACCCGGATCTCCATCGAACTCCTGACACGCTACGTTAATCCTCGTCAACACTCAAGATCCAAGGTCTCAAGGCACAATGCGCTTCGCTCTCCTCGCCGGCCTGGCCTCCCTGGTCTCCTCCGTCACTGCTACTGCTTTGACTTATCGCCTTGAGGCCAACGAGAAGGCATGCTTCTATACCAATGTTGACCAGGCCAATGCCAAGGTGGCTTTCTACTTCGCGGTACGTACACCTTCGTTAGCCGCCTGATTCTTGATCTATTCCGGCAGATCAGGCATTGTGTTGTCAGTAACTAACATTGACTTGATGCAGGTCCAATCCGGCGGTTCCTTCGATGTCGATTTCACCGTGACCGCGCCCGGCGGCAAGGTCGTCCTGGACGGCACCAAGGAGCGCCAGGGTGACTTCGTTTTCACTGCCCAGAGCATTGGCGAGTACCAGTTCTGCTTCAACAACGAGATGTCGACATTTGCCGAGAAGATGGTGGATTTCGAGATTGCCGTACGTTACCCTGTTCCCGGTTGGAGATGGTGTGCCACGGGCACCCTCAGCCTCTCCGCCCCGACTTCATTCGGTCACTGAAGAGAAATACTTACTTACATGCCACCGCAGGTTGAGAACGAGCAGCGCGCCCAGCTTCCCTCCCGCCAGGGCGCCAGCCCCGAGCAGACCAGCAACTTGGAAGAATCCATCTACAAGCTGTCCGCCCAGCTGTCGACGATTTCCCGCAATCAGAAGTACTTCCGCACGCGCGAGAACCGTAACTTCAGTACCGTGCGCAGCACCGAGCGCCGGATCTTCAACTTCAGCGTGATCGAGTCTCTGATGATGATATCGATGGCTGGTCTGCAGGTGTTCGTGGTGCGCTTCTTTTTCCAGGGCGCCCGGAAGGGTATGTTTTCACCGCCGGTCTCTGATCAGGGACTATTCTATGAACCCAAGTTCTTGGGGGAAACCGACGCTAACACCTTGTCCAGGTTACGTGTGATGAGCATGAAGTCAATAATACGATGCATTTTATTCTATTTTGGTCATAATCGGCGTGTCGTGTATTCTTATTACTCTATAGGCTAGAGTTACTGCTCCAATTGCAAAAAGAGGATCCCTGCTTATGAGATGACTTGTTTTTTGTTCCTACTGATCTTCCAGGTACAGTGATCCACTGTCGATGCCTTGTCTTCATTGGCTTTGGTTGTGGCAACCACAGAGGCGATGGGAGGTGCGTAGCAGGATTTTCTAAGAGCGTCGGGGAAGCGGACGGTGAATCCGCTGTGCAAATTCCCGTTTTGTCTGGCCACACGCTGACTGCTGGATCAGGAAAGGGGGTGGGCTCTTCGTAGGTCCGATGTTGCTTACGCTAGTCGTACTCGTTCGTTCTAGATTGGGAGCAAAGGCGGACGGTCGCGACGTGATGATCCACAGTGTGATGCACGGTTGACAGTCCAGGCGAGCGTGAAACCGGTCTGAGCAGGTTGGTTAGTCGCCCAACGGTGTCATAGTGAAGTCAAAGCTGGATGGCGATCTTGAAGTTCGGTGAGACCTGCAGAGGCCAAGGCCGTGCGATGAGCGATGAGCATCGGCGATGGATATCGTTGAACCTGGTAGGACTGGTCAGTCAGCGATGTCAGGGAGGTGGCGTTGAATATCATGAGGCCGAGATGTTCGATATGAGCCCCTAGTTGGGCATGATGCAACCAAGCAGGTTCCACCGACTTGGTCGATTATCAGCGATTCAATGGCACAATGGCAAAATGGCAGTCGCCTCGAGGTCTTGAGTGTCCCACAAACGTCAGTCTGGTGAAAAGGGCGTGGTTCATAGTTCGCCATCCAACAAAACAGGTTTCCGTCGTCATCAACGGTCAATATCGACAGGCATACCGCAACGATGAACGCGGAGCGGCTCAATTGGTCTAGAAGCAAACATCGCCGAAGCAAAGGCCGAAGGTATTCAATTATGCGATGATGCGACGTACGAGACCGATGCAACCGCAAACTGGGTGTTGACTACCGGGCAATGTGAGCGCTAATAGCGTCAATTGCCTGCGTCCATGGTCAGATTCGTTTCACTTTCAAAGGGCTCCACCTGCCCGACTATTCCACATGACTTCATATGGTCTGCACTGATGTGTTCTCCCGGAATGTCGCCGTTTAATGAAGGTGATATCATGGCAAGCAGCGACCGGGTAGTACTGTAGTACGAATCGATCAACCCGCGTCATTTTCGCCATCTGGATCTGCGTATACCGGCAATACGAGAGCGACATACGGAGTCGATTAGTGGGTTTCGACATTGTCTTCATGGAGTGGGATGGCTTGGCGAAGTCGATCCTCCACGCTATCTCGAGGTAGAGGAAGCTGTGAAGTCATATGTGGTTGGGAGGCAAGCCACCCCTAATCTTCCCGATATGTCATATCGGCAGTACGATCACGACCTAAGGTTTCCTCAAGTGGAGCGCCGTGCATGACGACTGTTGATGGTTCGATCAGGGACATTTCTGGGGGCTTCTCCGCGACATGTCGTTACGCGATCGGACCGCTGGGGTACATTCAGTTGCAGTTGACATCGTGGACCCAATATTGGATGGAGCACAGGCTACTCCACATGTTTCTTTTGACTTGCGACATGGCACAGGTGGCTAGCTCTGATATCACTCAGCATCATGTCCCTCCACTCACGGCGTTACACCTCGTCGGGTGTCAGCATTCTGCATTGAAGCGACTGCCTTTTCCTGATCGAGTTATCATCCCGACTCTAGCACCGTTTAGGCTGAGGAACGAAGGTACGAGAATGTCGATTATTGATGCAGAGGTTTGTCTACCTTTTGGGTTTTTTGCCTGCTAGCGAAGTATCCACAAAATACCGTTTCCTCCCCTATCATCATCGTGTACTGACGTCGCATGGTGGCTCTTGGTCTGCGTCCGGCACATCACGAGGTCCGAGGATATCATTATGGAGCACACTACGTCGAGGTGGTGGAAAAGTGAGGCGAGACGTCCCAGCACAACGGTGCCCGGCCATGCGCGAGACCCATCTTCTTTGCCTCCCCCGCTGCGATGGCGAATGATCTGTCGTCCGGTCCCTGGCTCTCCTCGCCCGTCCCACGGCTATCACTGGTTACACATTGAATTCTCCGCCGACGATCCTCTGGTTTCCCTTGTTTCGGGGGACTTGTCGAGCTTGGCCCACCCTCTTCACCTCTTCATCTCCATCTCCTCGCCACATCTCAGCCAGTCGCTATACTTCGCGTGTCCAGTTGGGTCTCTCCACTCACCCTTTCGGCGGTATGAAGTATATCTCATGCCTATGGCCAATCAGTAAAGTATCATCACCATGGATATTACATACAGTAGATTCACGGGAACGTGGCTGGATGGCTCACTGGCCAGAACGGCCCCTTTCACTGTATCTGATCCGCAGTACTCAACCCAGGGCTCCCTGACGTCAGGTGCACTCTCTGCCTGAGGCAGGAATAGCAATAGCCTTTCCCCGGGGCAACGACCAATGATGATCAATGACGAGCCCTGGTTGGACTCCAGTTTTCTCATGTGGCCACATACAGGACCGTCCGGATCAGGGCGATGGATATGTACGGATCGGGCAGGCGTATAACACGGAGATATTGGTTTTCTGTACGGACTATACACAGTGTGTCTCTTAGCGACTTCACGGGTGATGGGTGATCGAATCACAAGCAACGAACTAAAACACTTGGAGTAAATAACATTACCCCGTTTTACTTGAACGGGTCGAGCTCCTTCGGGGCGTTCCTGCATCGGCCATGATTGAGCGAAAGTCTCCAAATCGAAACTCGGATCGCCCCGATGGCTGGCCGATGACGCCATGGCTTGATCCACTTGGAGCCTCAGCGTTTCGACTGTCCACGTACTTTGACTTCCCCCTGAAGGCCTCGAACACACCTACGCGAAAGCGAGTATCGAGAAGAACTGAGCGATGCGATATGACAGGATGGTCAACCGTCTGTCGCACGGGTCCAGATCACTTTCCCTTTGTATCCACCGGGGATGCCCATTTTGCGTTTCCGCATTGCGCGCCCTATCCCAAAGCGGCGCTTGAAAGGCTAACGGGGGCCTCGACGTTCGTAGGCCCCAAAAGTCGCCGCCGTGATTCGTTTAGCAGACGTCAGTCACAGATCTGCAGGGGACCGTCTGCTGGATTGCCGATCTAAGACCGACGTCGGCTCCGGCCCATTCAGGCATTCCCCAGTGACCTCATGTGGACAGTTGGGCCCTCTCGGTGGACCGACTGATGATACCGATGCCCCATCAGTACCAGTCCCCAAGCATGTGTGGAGACAAGTTATTTCATCGTGATAGACCCGTCAGCCATACGCAGCGGCCGCAGCGACCAAGCCCCCACCGAAGGAGGGGTGGATATCGTTCTTATGATGCCGCCCAGCCTCGGAGGGGCCATATTCAGCCAATGATGTCATCTCACCTGGCTCCGACGAAATCTTTCCTCGACATTTTGACCCAAGGGCTGTTTTCCTCTAAGCCTATCAGACATCACTGGCCCTCGACTCCTTTTGCCATTTTCCATCGTCCAGCGGTGATTTCATACGCTAGCCTATGATATATATACCTCAAATCGGGAAACTAAGTCCCTTTTTTTCCCATCTCCCTTACTGTCCATGCCCTAACCCCTGTACCTTCCCGCCACATAAGCCTTCTTAACTCTTATCTGTGTCTGCTGCACGGTACTCCCACAATAATTTGACTTATTTCTCACGATTTTCAATCCTTGGTTCACCTTTCCCCCAATCGCCCAAGTTGAACCTGACTTATTACCAAGGTGAGTCAAGTGTGCCCGTGCGGGAACTTGCAAGTTCCTTTTTGTCCCATGATCTCCCGTTCCGTCTTACGGAACAAACTGTTATCCGAGCGAAAGTCCCCCCACTCGGCCCATAACACCCGTTCTCGCAATAACCCCAGAGGATCCCCCACCCCTTCCCCTGCCAAACTGATCTACCTCCCTAGCATAACTGACAGCTCCCTTTCTCAAGACTCCTCCCACAATGACTGAATCCAACTCCATCCAAAATATGTTTCCTCGGGACGCTGGAGCTGGTCCTCCCGCGCCCGACAACCATGTCGAAACCCAACGATCAATTGATCCTCGAGTCTCCCTCGAGGACTACAACCGTACCATGCTGGAGTATACCCAGCAGCAGATGTCCTCGTTTGTCGACCTCGACGACGAACGTGGAAGTGGCACTAGCGGCCGAGGCAGTGAAAGCAGCGGCTCAAGCGGCAACAGCGGCCACAGTGATGATCCTGCGAAGGGTGTCATGACTAGTCAGCCCAGTGGTCTACCTCCCACCTCAGCTGGCGCTGCTGCTGCCAAGCGGCGCCACCTCCACAACGGGGGCCAGACATCTGCGCTCACTGCTAGCGAGGCTAACTCATCCCGATACTAGGATTACAGCTTACTGAAGGTATGGTCGTCTCGTCTCTTGACAACAACTCGAAAGCTGACATGCCTATTGAAGCGGTCCATCTCTTACGACACGATAGTGACGGCCTCGTTTCGACACTCAATAGGAGTTCGATGGCGCAGCATTGACGGAATCTATTATTATTATCCCAAGACCAGTCATGTTCGCCCGGAGGCGGAGTTTTCGTGGAGTTTTATGAGCACCGCGAGGGTGCTTGCGCATCTTTGCTTTTCCAGCGGTGCAAAATTTTCAAGCCTTGATTTTCCTTGAGACGGGTGTCTGAAGATCGTCATCCCTTCGCGTCCCCAGTCTCCAATATCCCTTTTTCACTTGATACACTTCAGTCCTAGGATCGGCCAGTTCCCGGTACTTTTGGTTGATGCAAGCGTTTTTGATGACATGCTGTTGCTTGCGTCACGGAATACCTGACGGGGTCTGCCTTTTCCTCCAATCCACTACATATCAAAAACCCACAAAAAAGGGTGAAATCCAACCGGATCTTCACCCACTGCCCCGACTTCTCTTCGTGACACTCATTTGATCTCTGTTGAGATCTGTGGCTGGTTTGTGTTCAGTCGATACATGAAGTCCACAAACGATGTTTCATTCTCACTTCCAAACATCCATTTTCAGGCCAACACGTGTATCACTGTTGCTTTACTGTCATCTCTTCTGCGAAGGGACGTCAGCCTGTACAACACTGCGTCTTTTCAGCGTGCGGACTTGTTTTTCTGGGATTTTCGTTCATATTCATTTCCTCCATCTGATGACCAACATCTCGAGCGAGGACGCAAGCTCGTCCCCCGAGAAAAGTTTACGACCTGATGTGATGTATTACTACGACCATGCCTTGTTTGCATCATGACTTTACAACAATTTTCCACCGAGTACGGAGTATTTAATTTTGATATGGTTTCGGGAATTCCCTTGGTGCTCTTGGATATACCTCGTACTTCTGTTTTATCTACCTCGCTCTATACCATCAAACCTTTCAATATACACGAACAATCTTGAATTGCATATTTCCCACTATAATAGGCACTTAAATCAACGTGTTTAACCTCTTATATATGTTCTGATGTTTATAAGTGTGATCACAATGTTTACCAGAGTTCGTCGGTTGGCCATGCATGATGGAATGGATATACATATATTGACGGAAAATGCTTCCACCGAGGCTCCAACTGCTTGGGTAGGAACAAAAACCCCCCTGAGATCGGCATTTCTGGAATTGGCCAGGAACCAGGATCGGTTTCAATTATCCGTATATATATACACCCGACACGCTGAAGAAACCGGAGTCAATATCCCCAAGCCCCACCCGCAGCCCTGACTTACTCTACAACATCAAAAACCCGACGTACCCACCTTCCATGAATCACGTCAACACGCAGCACGGCAGTTCCTGCATTGTAAAGGGAAAAATTATCCCTAGGCACCATGAGGCCCCTGTGAGTGGACAGTTGGCGCATTCCTCGGTCGTCGAGGGCAGGGTCTCCCTTGCATGCCATCCATATTGCGGACTGCTTCTCATGCGAGCAGCCGAGCAAATATCCCTCTACTTGTCCAACTGAGCCCTGAAAAGCCAATGTCAAATCAAAGTGGAAAATGGAACTTGCGCCTTACTCGTGGACCTCCTCACAAGTAACCTGCCGGGCCAAAGTCCCCAGGGGAAATCCAATTCACTCGGAAGACACATACACCAAAGCAACATACCGGAGAATCACAAATACTGGAGTCGTATAGCATGAGATATTCATTTGTTACATTCCCAAAGATTCTGCACGGCCTCCCAGTGGCCAATAAGCCCATGTTTTCGACTCTTTCCCTCGTGGCCTAAAACCCTTGGAATCCTGGAACCCCAAGTAACAAGGGGAGCAAAGATGGGATACTGGAGGGCATCCCACCCTGCTAATTTCGGAGATAGTCTCCCCGATGGGACATTCGTGAGATCGAACATCCCACGCGTGTTAACACAGGGCCCCGTCCTCCTTCCTTCTTTCCCTCAACACCACTTTGTCGACTACTACGAGGGCATCACCTAGTCGACACCCTTCAACGCCCTAAGCCAGCCCAGCTCTCGTCATTCCTTTCTATCAAGCAAACACTACACTCTTTTGGATCCGACTTCTCCAACCGCGCCCAATCCTTTTTAATATTGCTATCTAGCCGGCGCCGAGATCATATCCCTTTGGTATACGTTCACTACATTTGCATCTCGATAATAAACACGGAATCAACCCAAAATGCGCTTCACTTCCCACTTCGGGGCCTTCTCAACCCTCCTCTCCGCCGCGGCCGCCATTCCCGTTGCGCAAGCCTCATCAATCCGGAGCCCAACAACCTCCAAGCCCGTCATCCCTTCCGCCTCTACACCATATATCTCGCAGAGTCCCACGCCTAGCATGCTTGCCTTGGTTGGGGCCTACGAGTGCCCGCCGAGCCAACAAAAGCAATGCTGCCAGAGTCTGGAGCAGACGTCTAAAGATATCATGGAGGGATTGGGTGAACTTGTGCCGATCTTGGGAGGAATCCAAATTAGCTCGAAGATGGTGTTCCAGTGTATGTTTTACGCCTTCATAAAGGCCACGGAGTGAGACGCTAACCAGATCTACAGGCAAGAATATGGCCCCAGACGAGTCACCCGACTCTTGCGATGACAAGGAATCTTCTCCCATGTGCTGCAGTAGTGGATCCTCGGTACGTTGATCACCATCATAACCTTCTCCGCAGTAACTAATTAGTATGTGCAGAATTCTGTCGGAGCCTGCAAGCCATTTGCTGAAGCCAAGGAGGCCTATTACCGGTCGTTTGGATATGGCCAGGAGAGCCAGGTTGACTACATTAACGACGCTGTTGATTAGAGGAGCCTAGCGACGCTGGCTTGAGATTTGATGGTTGATGGTTGTCGATGGAATCCAGGAGGAAGCATTGTCATTTTTCCCCTTCATTTGATATAACTTTGGCGTCATTAGGTCGGCTTACTCTTTGTGTAAAATCAATTGGATCTTCTGACATTACTCGTGCTCGATATCTGTCTTCAGGTCGCACGCAACTCGTGTCAAAGAAAAACCGAAGGATAGGGGGTCATATATATGAGATATAGAAATATACATCTAGATCTCTAGTTCGATGTTGGAAACTTTGAATCCTTCTGGTACTCCTTGTTTGAATTATTACACTACGGTCATACTTCTTCGTAGCCTCCCGCATCTTCTTGCTATTCTCCTCTCCATATGACTGATACGTTGTGGCTGGGGATCGTAAAACCATGGAACAAGAACATCGCGGTAACATTCACTGAGGTGTAAGATGCTATTTTGGAGATACCTTGAGCTTTAAAGCTGCAATAAAGGTAGTTCTCCGTATGTTCCATCGCCAGCACAGTGTCCACCAATTCTTGCAACCTACTTCCGATCCGTCATTACAAACCAGCGCCACTTATTATAACACTTGTCGATGTTCGCCATGAAGCCCGCAAGGGAGGTGTTTTCAGTAGGCTTCTCAAGGTCCTCCTGCAGCTCCGGCTCAAACGCATTCCAGATACCGAGCAATTCAGCAAAGAGTCTGGAAGGCTTCATCGCCTGATGATGTCGCAGCATAGTATGAGCCCACACGACAGCGGGATACTCCGCCTTCACGGCATCCCATCCATACTTGGTCTCGTACAACTGTTCATCTGCGACTTCTTCAATTGGATGGAAACGTACTTGAAGGATGTGAAACCATCCGTCTTCGAGAGGCTTGGTGCGGAGATTTTGTCTCTCCTGACTCGACAACTCGGCAACCCACCATTCCAGTGCTTTGTCCCGAAGGCATAGATAGAGGTTGGTACGGATGGCGTCTTCCCGGGTAGTCTCGGCGATAGCTCGCATGTAGTTGACGAAAGCGTACACGTCCTGGAAGTACAGAATGCCGTGTTCTCTGTGGACGTGGTGGGTCAGTGTTTGGTCTGGTGCGAAGTAGCCGACCTCCGATGGGATCCAGATGGAGGACTTCCCAGCCTCGGTTGCCATTTCGTCTCTCTTGAAAGAGTCTGCGTAGTACAACTCAAGGTACGTATCGTCAAGGTCCTTAACAAACTCTGCGATACTTGTTTGCGGAAGAGGCCGAGCGAGTCTTTTCTGAAGGACCGGGTCGAGTAGTCCATGAAGAGTAACCAGCTGCTCATGTTGAGTGGCATTGGTGTACTTTGCATCGCATTGCAGGCGTCGCAGTACGTTATGAGACCATGTCACAAGGCTCCGGCAGGATTGCGTTTCCTCGAACGTGTGAATCTTTCCATGAACTTCGGCCAACGCAGTGTACTCAGATGGGCTGAACCTCTCCAGAAGACGACGGCACCAACCCTCTTGAAGTGGCAGTTCACGGAGAGATTCTCTGTCTTGGTGTGACATCTCTGAAATAAACCATTCCCGTGCTACACCTCACAGACAAGCATGAACATTGTAGCGCATCGCATCTTCTGGTTTGAAGACGGAAATAGCCCTAAGGTTGTTGACGAAAGCCAGGACGTGGCTGAAGTACATGGCACCCCTGACACAGCGGATATGATTTTCTTCAGTCATGTCGGGATCGAAGTAGCCGACCTCTTCCGTAACCCAGGAAATCGACTTGGTATCGTCTTGGTTTGGGTTAGGGCGCACTACCATATTGTTCCTATCGGGTAGACTGGGAATTGGATGCTCAAATGGAGGGTGGCCATTATTGATCCAGGCGGCATCTGGGCGGATATTTGAAGTGAGGGAACGCTGCCTGCCAGCCGAGGTGTAGACTGGCGATGCCATATCTGTGGTTTGTTAGAGCACGTTGATACTGAATCGAGAGTTGGTGATGCCTCCTGATGAGACCGAGTCTGATGTCTTCAAATAAAACAGGACGGAAATTGCGTAAGAGAGATGAATGAAGGCTCAAGACAGAGAAAAGAAGTAAAGAACGGAAGCTATGGGCGATGAGCGGAGGATGAGAGAAGGTGTCTTCCAGGCTTCGTGGGTTGAGCGAGTCAACGACAAGCAGGTTCTACGTGACAAACGATTGGAGAAACGTCGTAGCTTACGCGGAGTAGGAGTCTACTATAATGCGGCATTACATGACCATTTAAAGGAAGCCAATATTAATGGATCCGGCATTGATTAGCGCAAGCTAAGCCGTCGCATCGTGTAGACCAACGCACCTATCAAAAGGAAAAGAAAAAAACCATGGCGATGTCATGTACGCTGCGATGCTCTGAAAAAGAGTCAAGTGCATACGGGCTACTTACTCTTACCATCAACACTCAGGATACATATCATCCAGCCCTCATATAAACTGGTGCGATACAGCCAACGTCGTGTGTGCTCCAAGGGAGTTCCTTCGTAACATGCGTGTCCAAGATGGCCACTCGCTACCTGGAGCGCCGGGCGTGCTTGCTGCGGCAAAAAGGCATCTGCAGTGGTCTGCAAGTCGTAGATCTCGACGTTTCCCTTTGTCCAGGTGGGTTCGACGCGCCACCTTTCTTGTTCATCAGAAGATACATCACATGAAACAGAGTGTCATAACGGTTCATTTGATCATTTCAGCTTGTAGCATTTGCCATATCTCGGGTGGTAAAATACATCAGTCTTCTATCGCCAATTTCGGCCGCCAGGAGGGCCCCAGGCGCCATGCTGCCCCCCAGGATGGGGAGGAGGAAAGTGATACTGCCCAGGGGGCAGAGGCTGACCAGGCGGTACAGAAATAGGAGGCCCAGAGAAAGAAGGAGGAAAAGCTGAAGGGTTGATACCTGGGCCAGGTGGAGGAAAGGCCATGGCCGGGAACTGTGGTGGTGGGACAGGGGGCCAACCGGGGTACTGTGGCGGTGGGTGAGGGAAGTTGGTCCCAGAGGGTCCATATTGTGCGTTGTATGGGTATGGGTAAGGGGGAGGGGGAGGGGGATTAACATGGGAAGCTTGATGGGGAGGCGGGAAACGAGGCGGTGATGGTTGACGCGGGGAATAAGGGCTTTCGTGGCTGGCGGATCGTCGGGAGCGGCTTATCGACGACGATCCATACCGAGCCTCACGTTTCCCAGGCGCTGACCGACTCCGCGATCGGGAAGTTCGACTATCCATGGAGCTATCACTATATCGTCGGCGTTTGAGATCGCGAGTTCCACTGCGACTGAGACTGCGACTGCGAGAACCATCGGGCGCCCGCTTTTTCATCTGCTGGCAGAATGCTCGGGACCAGCCGTAGTACGTTTCGCCATCGAGAATATCCCCGGTGATTTCATCCCGTACGATCCTCTGACCTAGCTCATCAATATCGATATTCCCATCATCCTTGAGGAGCTGATCAGTTCCATAAATCTGATCCACATCCTTCAAAAAGCCCTTTAGAGCCTGTACCAAGTTCCCGTCCGCGGGACCAGCGAGGAACTGAAGCGGCTTGATGGTATCGGGATGAAGAGGGATGGTCGAGTTGGGAATAATATGGGGGATCAGGTTGCCTGCCGGAAGATCGTAGTACGGAGTTGACGGGTCACCATGAGTCGATGGCATGATAAAGGGCGCCTCCTTCCCGCCCAACTTCTTGGCTGCGTCTGCCTCGTGGACCAAAATATCGTTCGACGATGGCGAGATACCCGTGGAAGCCGAGTGCTTCACCACCTCTCGCAGCTTATGGAGAAGGTCTGGACCAAAGTATCCATGCTCGGACCAGATATCAAGCAGATCATCCAGGCGCCGATGGTGCCGGGGGTGTTTCTCCCGATCGTAGGCAGCAGCGTGGCCGAGTAGGTCCACCATGAATGGCTGCAAGGACCCGCTCACGGTGGAGAAGGTCATGGTGGTGTCCAGGTGGTACTTGCTGTGGTGCAGTAGATCATTGAGGAGATAGAGTATATGAAGCCGGCGACGCTTCGACGAAGGTTTGGGCGGAGCGCCAGTTGGAGCTTCACCAAAAGAGTCCGCCAACGCAACTAGGTATTTGGCCAGTCCCGCTACCCGGTTGGAGGAGGAGAGAACATAGTGCAGCAGCCATTCTTTGCAGGTCTGTGTGGGTCAAGGGCATTTAGTAACCGGGGTGCGACAGGATGAGGTTGCAACAGTTCAGACCTGGATGTTTGCCGGAGAGCAATGGGACAGGGCGCGTTCGAGACAAGTGTGGAAGGCCGCGATGTCGTCGCGAGGCACTGATGTCGGATCAGGGCGTAAAAGGCCAGCAGAGAAAGAGGCCTTTGCAATGGCAATCTGATGGGATGCCATTGCGGAGATTCCAGCTAAGCTCTTAGCTCGAAGAAGAGGAGCGGAGATGGGCAAGGTTGATTGTGTTATCGCACGTGACCCGGAGCTATGCTTCTCCGCATTTACTGGAGTTATGATTGCCCCAGAGCCGAATCTATGTATTACTCTACATAGTACATAGCTAGTTTATCTAGCGAGCTACTTGGTACGCTCTCATTGACCCCCGGGTCGTTGTCAAGTGTATCCCCGTAGATCGAGCGGATATGGCAGTTCCAAAGCTGCTCCTCCCGGCTTCATCATCAACTCACGCTATCTATCAACCGGCTGATCCTATAATTGATAAGATTTACCCACCCGGCTAAGGCCATCGGCTACCGCACTCCCGTCCTCAGTCCATGTGGATCCTTAATCATTTCCGTATAGGTGAGGCCTGCTACCCTCCGGACTTCCTTTGGAGGGGCAAACTCCTACCCCACTCATTCGGCCGACGCTGGCGATTTAAGACCCTGCGATGGCGTGAGGCAGAATGAGGCGTCTCTTCATTCATGAATATGAGTCGCGCTGGTCGTGCCGACAACCCGAACCCGACGATCACCACTTGAGTCTGATCACGGAAGAGCGGTTCCAGCGGTGATAGGCAGCGCGTCAGCCCACCATGTGCTGCTTTAGCCCCCGCAGCACTGCAGGGCCCCCACACGGGTGACTCGCTCACTCGCATGGCCTGACTGCATGCTACCCTTGTATAAAACGCCTCAAGGTCCTCCTTTCCCCTTTCTGTAGTCCTGTACATCTCTAGTCTCTTTGGTCTTGCTCAAGTTACACCACCACCACCATTTTCACACTTCGTTCACCACCATCACCATGGCCGCAGTCATCGCCCACGTCGTCCGTCCTTCTATCCGCCATTTCTCCGCACACCGTCCTCGCCCTGACAGCCGCGCTTCCCGCGCAGTTGCTCTATCCTGCCTGGTCTCCGGTGTTGTCCTTCCTTTTGTCCCACCTGCTCTCGAAAGCTCACGCCAAAGAAAGTCCGGCTCTCCCAATAGCAACAAGTGAGTACCAAGCAAACAAGCCTTCATACGAACAAACTAACGCTCTCTCCAGGCCCAACCCCCTCTCTCTGCTTCCACGCACGCTAGACCAGATCCCCGCAATGTGCGTAGATGTGATTTTGGTCTAAACCTCCAGACGGGTTCTGATTCTCGGTGCGGGCGCCGGCTTGGGACTTGCTATGATGCATGACATCCAGGGCGTTAGGATCCGGCGTTGCGATTTGTCTTTTTGTTTTCAATTTCTGCTGGGGCACTTCTGCATGATACCTCCAAGTATGAAGGAGACGGGTGATGTACATTCAACAGAGTTCGGGTCTAGATCTCTCGATCGACGCGAAGCGCATCTGAACCCACGATAATCCTGAAATAAAACTTATCATTGAGAAAGCTGCACTTCTCGAAAGCTTCACCTGGTAAGATCCGAGTAGACTATTTGGGACCGAGTAGTCTTCACAGAGAAAAAATCATTAGATATAGCAGGAGAATCTCGATTGATAAGAGCCCGGTGCATCCAACTCTATGGGCCAGCCCCCCAACTCGGTAGCACCCCATACAACATATTTTACACAGAATGTACACGTCCAATCACTCCTTAACTGAATCGGTTTCCACTGGGAGGTCGAAACGGAGCTGCTGCTTCGTATTTCCCCTTCTCGTGCACTCGGTCGGTCTCCGTCATGGGCTCATGGCGGGTCGGAGCTGGATCGTGGGATGCCTCCGCACTGGGAGAAGCCACGTCGTCCGCGGCGTTCTGAAAACGGGCCATATTCGCTCGCTTCAAGCTGGCATCGTCGCTCGGGGCCGGCGTGGAGGTCGAGATCGCTTGCCGCCGGTGCTCGGCTTCCTGGGCCTTGAGTTGGGCCTTACGCTTAACTTCGGTGTCGAACCGAGCGGTGCGGTCGGCGTTGATGGATTGTTTGGCAAAGTAGTAGGCCCCGCCGCCGGCTGGAGGTTGGTATGTGGTTAGATTCGTGGCTGCAGGGAAGCGGTCGAAGCGACTAGGCTTCTCCCAAGAAGAATATGGAGGCAAAAAGTACTAACCGACACAAAGAGCACCCCAGCCAACCCTGTTGACGAGTAAAAATCTTCAATCAGCTTCTCAATCCCGAATCCGGCTGCCACCCGTTTCAATCACCGGCCGGGGCAGTGTCTGCTCACCAGGTAGATCTAATCTGATAGAAGAGAAGAGTTAGCAAGGTGCTGTAGCTCAGACAAAGCTCAAAACTCACAGTGTTCATGGTTGCAAAAGTGACGGAGTCGATGTGAAGAGAGAAAGAGCTGCTTTGCGTCAGTCGCGGCTTCGCGGCGGGAGCCAATAGTTAGCGGAGTTGGTGCCTTAGGTCATCGGAGCGCAAGTCATCTTTTGACTTCGTCTGACTCTTGACTTCGCCTCTTTCTCAACATCTTTCACTTCTCACCAGGATTTCAGAACTTCGCCATTTCATACGCACCCGACAGATACACCGCAATACCCTGGGTCTTGTATTGGTCGCAACTTTCACTTGGCGCCGCCGCCTCTTCCCTGCGGCCAGCAGCGGTCGTGGCATGCAGGCCTGATTTCGCTTCAACGAGGCGTTGATCGCCTCAGCACACGCCTCTCTTCCGATCCCTCCCAACTCAAACACTCCTCCACCGCCCGGTCGACCCTCCAATAATCACCAAGATGCCCCCCAAGCGCAAGGCGACTGATAGTAAGTATCTGCAATTCGGGCTGATATCGCATGACTGACTTTCTAGGTGGCCGGTCCAACAGCTCTTCGAAGCGACCTACGCCAGTGCCCGATGCTACGGACATCTCCAGTAGCGACGAATACTCGGACCAGGACGATGGCGATGTGCCGGAGGAGCATAACCTGAAAGGTAGAGTGTGGCGGACTACTCGTACAGCAAGACTTGGATGCTAAACCGTGCAAATAAAGAGGTCGTCAGCAAGTTCTCGCTTGCATCCTTCAGCAAACGGTCTCAATTAGACAAAACCGATCCCAGATTTGGCTACAAAGACCTTTCTTCCCTCCCACTCAAGCTTGACCACTATAATCGCCCTCTATGGATCGAGCCGGTGAAAGGCACGATCACTCTCGAGAGCTTCTCTCCCCTGGCACCCCAGGCTCAGGATTTCCTTACCACTATCGCGGAACCGCTTTCTCGTCCGACCCACCTTCACGAATACCGCCTAACGGGCCACAGTTTGTATGCGGCGGTATCGGTGGGCTTGAAACCGCAGGATATTGTCGCTTTTTTGGACCGTCTGTCCAAGACGCCACTGCCGGAAAGCATTCGATCCTTCATCATTGAGTTCACCAAATCCTACGGTAAAATCAAGATGGTCCTACGACATAACCACTACTATGTGGAAACTACAGATCCTGAAATGCTGCAACGACTTCTGAAAGATGAGGTTATAGGTCCGCAACGGATTGAGAGCACGGAGGGTATCATCGAGCGAGCGGCCCCGAAGATGGGAGGTCTTGTTATTCCTGGTACCAAAGATGCGGCTGGTGTAAGAGAGACTGGTAATCAGCAGGAGGCCTCCGCTGCACCCCGGGATGACAACCAGGAGCAAGCTGTGGATTATGGAATAGACGATGTCGGAGAGGACGATAACGAAGAAGCTACCACATACAGTTTCGAAATCCCCCCGGCCGGTGTCGAAGTGGTCAAAGCTCGCTGCCAAGCGATTGGGTGCCCGGCTTTGGAAGAGTACGATTTCCAGGGCGACACTGTGAACCCCAATCTCGACATGGATTTGAAGCCCGCTGCCAGAATCCGTTCATACCAGGAGAAGAGTCTTAGTAAAATGTTTGGAAATGGACGCGCCAAAAGTGGTATCATCGTTTTGCCGTGTGGTGCTGGAAAAACGTTGGTCGGCATTACCGCAGCGGCAACGATCAAGAAGGGCACAATTGTGCTCTGTACCAGTTCCATGTCCGTGGTTCAATGGCGAAACGAGTTCTTGCGCTGGACCACCATCGACCCTAGTGATATCGCCATCTTCACGTCCGACCACAAGGAGAAATTCAAGCGGTCTACTGGAATCATCGTCTCCACCTACTCAATGGTGTCACAGACTCGAGCACGTTCCTACGATGCCCAAAAGATGATGGACTGGCTTCAGTCTCGTGAATGGGGTATGATGATTCTTGACGAGGTGCACGTCGTGCCCGCGTCGATGTTCCGTAAGGTGACATCGGCGATTGCTGCACAGAGCAAACTCGGTCTTACTGCAACTCTGCTGCGTGAAGATGACAAGATCAAGGACTTGAATTTCCTGATCGGACCGAAGCTGTACGAAGCGAACTGGATGGAACTTGCCGCGCAGGGCCATATCGCCAAGGTGCAATGTGCCGAGGTGTGGTGTCCCATGACAACCGAGTTTTATTCTGAATATCTGCGAGAGAGCTCGAGGAAACAGGCTCTACTCTACATTATGAACCCACGCAAGTTCCAGGCTTGTCAATTCCTGATCGACTTCCACGAGAAGCGAGGCGACAAAATCATTGTCTTCTCCGACAATGTCTACGCGTTGGAACGCTACGCACTCAAACTGAACAAGGCGTATATCTATGGTGGAACTCCACAGAACGAGCGAATGCGTATTTTGGAGAACTTTCAGCACAACGAGCAGGTCAACACCATATTCCTGTCCAAGATTGGTGACACCTCCCTGGATTTGCCCGAAGCTACGTGTCTGATTCAGATTTCGTCTCACTACGGTTCACGTCGTCAGGAAGCGCAGCGACTGGGTCGAATCCTGCGGGCCAAACGCCGAAACGATGAGGGCTTCAATGCCTTCTTCTACTCTCTCGTGTCCAAGGACACTCATGAGATGGTGTATTCGGCCAAGCGCCAGGCTTTCCTGATTGACCAAGGCTACGCCTTCAAGGTCATCACCCATTTGCAGGGCATTGATAACTACGATGGGTTGTCATATGCGACACCCGCAGAACGTCGAGAGCTCCTCCAAGAAGTCATGCTGCAGAATGAGTCCTCTGCCGACGTGGAACAAGTCACCGATGACCTCTTCTCCATGCGTTCTGCAGGCAAGCGCGCCGGTGGGAAGAAACCGAGCGCGAAGCGTAGCGCAGCCACTCTCAGTGGACTCGCTGGTGGCGATGATATGGCTTACATTGAATACAACAAGAGCAAGAACAAACAGCTCAAGGAAAAGGCGGGTCATCATCCGCTCTTCATGAAGATGAAGCGAGACCGCGAGCGTCGAAAGAAGGAGATGGCCTCGATGAAGGATTAAAGGCGAAGCTGACAAATTGCAACCATGATTACACAGACGAGCGGTCTATTTCCGATGCGAGTCATGTAGATCAGGGGGGCTACTCTTTTTTAGTTATTTTGGGATTTCATAGATTATGAAGCAGCTCTCGGACTCATTACTGCATTTCTGCTCTAGAATGAACCTGTGCCCAATACAACACATAACTAAACGCATCATCCCAATATAATAAGCAGTGGCCAGACACATCTGGGCGAGGCTAGTTGAACCTCATGACTCAGAACACGAACCAATCTGTCAGCAATGCGGGCCCAGTCCGCCCTGAAGCTGTTGTGAATAATGACGTCGGTCGGAAGTCCAAATGGCCCCGATCCCCGCTTTTCCAGACGAAAGCCAACTAATACTCGCTTTTGATAGGCCTGTGACCTGCTCTGCAGCAGCATCTTACAGCTGTAGTTACCCCAGAATCAGGTCGTACACGGAGTCCGACTTCTCGAAAGCTTCGTAACACGTGCTGCGATCATGGTCCTATAAAGAGGACATGAAGCCCCGGTTGTTGTCAGCCGAACCTCTCAGCTTCAGATCGATCACTCGAAAAGCTCACAGCCCAGCCAAGATCCTACGCCCTTTAAACATACCAACTGCTCTGTGTTCCCCGTCTAGGCTTCTACCGCGAGTAGCCGCATCACCTCGACCTCCGTCATCCTCGGTTCTATACAGCACTCACGCCGCACGTCTTCCGCTTTCTAGCTTGACTATGGCTACCGCAACCGAAATCCACCTGTCGCCCTCGACAGACGCGGGCATTTTTAGCTCGAATGTCACGGAGGATGCGGCCCGAGCCGCAAGTGAAGTCTTGCAGGAGGACATGGAGAACCACCACGTCTTCTTTAATGAAGAGGGGTTCCATAGTATGTTCCTACCCCGGAAGTCTGCTGATTTTTGTCTGACGGAATCATAGATCATATCCCGCACCAGATACTGAGCATGTACGCCGTCGGCGCAAAGCCCGAGGATATCAAGGCAGCCTATAAACGGAACCAGACCTATCAGAGACCCAGTTACCCCGTGGACAGAGATGTCGTGAAAGGAATGCATGACAAGGCCAAGTTCCAGGAGGGTTTTTATAATGAGAAGAATTACTCCAATTATTTGACCTTTTTCCAGGAGGAAATTGACGTTAAGGGAGTCGGTGATGTGCTTAATGAATATCTCTTTGCTGGGGATGATCGGGCGGAGAGTATGCTGTCTCGACTATTTGGTGGTGAGTATACCCTCGTTTCTTGACATGCGTCAGTTCAAAGCTCCGTGCCTCTAAGTTAATATTGACAATCTAGGTCTCGTTCACCCACTCATCCACCTCGGCTTTGGAATTGAATTTAATCAGCCTGCCATTGTGGCTCAGGCACTTGCTCAGACCGCCGTTCATGGTGAATGGATGGGCTCGCTTTTCTTCTTGCCTGCCGAGAAACTGGCCGGTGGAATCGGGAAGCCCGGTAGGAAGTCTCTTCTGCAGCTGCTGAATGAGATTCGAGAAAACAAAGCCTTAAAGGAGAGTGTGCGATGGTCCGACACGAACAAGATCCGGGACGGAGTGCTGAGCCGTGCTCCGGATGAGATGCTAAAGATCGCTGCCGAGTACACCGTATCCGAGGATCAGCTGGAAGAGCGATTGGCAGATATGATCAATAACGTCGGTGAGTTTTTCTAAATATCACATCGGCGTGGAAAGTATCCTTGCTAACGAGGGACCTGAGTTAGCTTATTACACGGGCGCCGCACAACGCCCCGACAAAACGGTCAAATTCGACTTTTTCTTTCTCCACTGTCTCAACTCGTCTATTTTCTTCTCCAAAATAATCCACCTTCCATTCCTGGCCCAGCGGACCAAGCTCCGTCTCCTAGAATGGAAAGGACGTCTCGACCTATTGCTGTACGTGTCTCGAGCCTCGCCAAATCTGCTCTTGGATGAGATAACTCGCTATCCCGTGAAGAATGACTGGCCTGCGGTCTTCTCCGGCGCTGTGAGACACCCAGAAGATGATGGGCACCTGGTCAAGATGGTGCGCGCATTAGCAAACGGACAGAAGGAGTGTCAGCCGTACGAGAGCCAGGGTCCACAGGTGATGCCGATTTCAGGGAATATGTGGCTTCAGATTGCGAATATGGGTGAGTGCATGGCATGATCGGAAAAGTGTCCAACGCTAATTGCTTGAATAGCCGTCGACTCCACTGTTGGGGACTCGATGTGGGTACGATCCACCGGGTTCGATGAGGCCTGGGAGGATCTGCCGGGACGTGCCCATCTCTGATGCTGATATTGATCATTCGTTTGGATAGTTTGAATGGATCAGCACTAGGGTGCTGCGCTGGTGGTGCTATTTCGATCAGATAACAAATTGAGGATCATTTAGTTAAGCGTGAAGTATGTTTTTCGCGCCAACGCCTGTGGGTCCAGATCAATGCCGCGCGAGGCTTCTCTCGGCGGTTAGCTGGATCGCATCATGTATGAGCAATCTGGCGTGAATTGTCAATTAGTGTGTTTAGTTGCATAATAATGAGAGAATCAATTATAAAAGAAGAGAGGATCGAAATAGAAATAAATGTCGAAAGGAGGAGACGACGAAAAAACAGAAAGAGAACGGTGGGTCTCACGTGGCAAACTGCCAGGGTGGGGCTCCCCAACAGCGTCAGCTTCGTCAACTTCTTCTTTCTCGACACTCACTACTATATCAACACAATGCCCAAGGACAACGACTCCGATGATTATCACAACCGCGATCCTTCCAAAATGCCCCACGACCGCGACTGGACCGACGAGAGCAACCCGTTTGTCGCCTTCCGCCGTTTTGCTGACGAGCAGGTCTCGTCGGTGCTACAGTCGATCACTGGGCTCCCATCCTCGGTATCCCCTCCTCAGCATGACGGCTGGACTATCTTAACCGATGATAAAGGCTATGGGAGCATGAAGTACCGCCACAGAGATGGCGCTGAAAATGCGGGAGAGCGGAACTACTCATCCGACCAGGGCGCAGGAACCAACCCTCCAGCTACCGGTGACAGAGATGAGACCCCTTCAAACAACACCGATAGATCGGTCTCGCGATCTTCCCTGTCTCGGCAACCGGAATACATGGACCAACTCCAGCAGTCGCGCAAGAACTGGCGCAACGGACCCTCTGATTTCTTCAACCTTGATTCATTCTTCGATCGCTTCGAGAACGATTTCTTTCCTTTCTCCTCAAGTTTCTTCCATCCGCACCATCGCTTCTCCTTCCCCGACATGTATGAAGAAAATTCGCCGACATGGCCCATGACATACATCATGTTCAGCCCATACTCGCCTCTGCTCCTGGAGCGTCAGGCCCATTACCGCGCGCGCCGCGAAGGAGGTGTCTTTTCCTCGATCATGTCTACTCTTCGGTCAGACTCGGAGCGTGACCCGGCCGAGCCGCAGTGGCGCGAGGCATTTGAAGATTTGCTTCGGTTAGAAAACGGGAAGCCTATGCTTGATCATGACGCTTTGACAGCAGGCAGGACTGAAAATGGAACCGAATGGCTTCAAGGTCTGGTAAAGCGAGGCAGCTTGGGTGACCGGTGGAAGTACGTGACCGGCTCGGACGGTCATCCTTGGTCCGGTATTACATTCAATGCTGGACGCAACGAGGACAGTCGCGTTCTGCCCGAAAAGTCTGCCGAAACTCAAGAGAATAATGACCAGGCCGAGAGCGAACTGGACGTGTACGAACGCTTCTTGCAAGATATCGAGGTCCGCGAGCGCGAATTCTTCCGGGGCGTTTCCGCAAGCCCTCTTCTGCGCCTGCTCCTAGATGAGCGCCACAGAGAGCAGGACGAGCCAGAGAACTACCAGCGGGGTCTACCTAGCGCTGAAGACAAACAAGGCAATGACAACGAGAGTTGGCTTGATCTCGTCTCTGGCGGTAACCGAAAATCCGTCCCAGAAACATCACCGGAGACATCTGAAACCAAGCCAGCCCCCGTGCCCGAAAATGCACGCGTTGTGTCAACCTTGAGTCGAACAGAACGCAAGCGTCTTGCAGATGGCTCAGTTCAGACTACGATTGTCAAGACGAAGCGGTATGCCGATGGCCGAGAGGAGACTGATGAGTCTGTTGAGACGACCCACCAGCGGTTGGGAGATGGACAATCATCTGAAGACAACAAGTCGAAGAGCGGCTGGTTCTGGAAAGACTGATGCAATCGTTTCTTGACGATGCACAAAGATTAATTTTGCCACTGGCATACTATTACGACACATGAATTGCAATTGCTTTGGACAGCTCATTGGCGTTTTTCATATTTTTCCTGTCAGATTCTTTCTATCTCATTGCCGAGTTATCTGGTTCTGTACATGCACCAATTTCACATATTTCCCACTTACAAAATTGTCAATAGCCTGAACTTTTGAGTTTAGTGTTGAACGATTTTATAGCAATCATAAAAGCATCCATGGGTTTATCTCGAGGTTGTCAGCTTGAGCAAGCCAAACATTTCTTTCGTAACAACATCAAGTCCAAAAGCCAAATACAATCCTGGAACTTCATTCAAACAAGTAATCTACCCATCAATCAGCCTTAACACTCTTCTTCTGTCCCTTTCCGGCAGTCCAGCCCTTGGACTCCCAGAACTTGACACTGTCCTCCATCTTCTTGTATGCCCAAGTGAAGGATGGATCTAAAAAGAGGAATTAGCCTGAAAAAGCGGCGCGGAAAGAACCAAATCTTACACAAGAACTGTCGGAGATCGTGGCGATTATCTTCGGGACTGTACTGCTCGGCGTGGTAGCTTGGAGTGATAACTGTCATCTTGTGACGGTTGATGGAATACTGGAAGGAACCCGGTTAGTACTTGCGAGTTAACTGGCATTCTCGGACACATACATGGTAGAAGAAGTGCCTCGTCTTCTCGTAGATCTCACGTGGGCTGTACTCATTGCCCCAAAGGTGCAGGAGCTTTTCATACATGCTCCACGGACCAAGTTTCGTGACCTTGCGCATGTACTAGAAGACTTTAGTAATCGGTAAAGCTGAACGGATTGGATATCGTCTTACCCCGAACACGCCGAGCTCTGCGTAAGTCACGCCCATGTCTGCCTCTGATAGTTTGTTCAGTATCAATTCAAGAGACTCGTTCCTAGGTCACTTACCATCAGACTGCACGTAGGTGGCTGTGATAGGCTCAAGCTCCGCAGTGGGGGTGGCATTGAGGAACTCTTCCAAGATTGGAAGCTCAAAGTTGTGGCCTGCCCAGCCGATGAACTTCTTCAGATCTACCTTGGAGATGGAACCGATGGGATTGAGCTGTTGGATGGGTTAGAAAAAAGAATAAAGTTTACAAGTTAGAATATGGATTACTCACGTCGGCAGAGCTGGCATCGTACTTGGTGAGGTAGCCTCGCAGACTATGGGTAGAAGCACATAATGTTAGTATTATGTTGCGGTGCCGGCCTAGAATTTCGCTCTTTTCTAAGTGATGACTCGACATACCATTCTATTGCTTTCAGTCAGTCTTGTTTCAGCATATGCAGATCTAGAGCCACTTACCATCGACGTTAGATGACGCCAAAACCAACAAACCACCACCGCCGGGGCGTTGGCGGACAGTCGGCAGCAGCTGGGCAAACAAATAAGACAGAACCATTCTCATGCGGGCCTGAACATTTTGCAAAGCCGCGTTCTCGGCACCACCGCCACCGTGAACTTTGAATCGAGGCTGGAAGTTGGTGACAACAGTGAAGAGATTCATGATGGCAGTTACAACCGTGTCGAAGTTGAAATCCACATGGTAAGAGCCAATATCTACAGCCAGTCTCTTCGCCCGATCTCTCGTTTCAAAGCTAGAGTTCTGGGTACCCATGTAGCTCGTGTGGAAGATAGCCTTGCAAATTTCTTGGCTGGTAGTGGGAAGCCAATCTGAATCTGCTGGCTTGGCACAAAGTCGGCGCACATCCTTGATGACCTGCTCATTGCCTTGTCGGACCGCCTTCAGGACCTCGCGACACATCGAGTGCACAATTACCGACGTAGCACAGCTATCAATACCGCCACTGAGAGGGATGAAGAAACCAGCTGCACCGCATCGTCGGAGGTAATCCCACAGCCAACAAGCCGGACCGAGAGCAATCTCCTCTTCTGGGGCATGGTACCGAGGCTTGATCGGCTCGGAGACTGTGAGGCCAGGATCGGCCTCCTCACCGCGGCGAGACAGTCTCGTGTCAACATCAAGACGAACATATGGTGACTGCTTGCTTGCTTGCATTCCACGGCTCACGCTGCACCGGTATGTTCGGACATCTTCAATGTCGACAGTGGCGGTGACAACCTCCACATCGTTCAAAGAGAATTGGGATCCCTGGGCTACGATCTCACCATTGACCACAATCATGGCACAACCGTCGTAGTACAAACGATCACCATCACAGCCCTGCTGATTGGCATACAGATAGATACCACCACTAAGCTTGGTGGCTTGCGTAATCAAGTTGATTCGTGTGTCGAGCTTCCTGAGCTCGTGGTGGCTTCCAGATGAATTGGAGATGATCTCCACACCGGCAAGACCGTAGGCATTGTGGGGGCCGTTGGGTGTGAACAGTTCTTCACAGGTCTCAAGACCAAAGCAGGTATCCCGGGTACTGATGACCGCATCACCGAAGGGAACCTTGTACTGGCCGGTAATGTTGCCCACAATCTGCTCCAGATAGTAATCCTCCACCTCCTGGGGGCGCTGCCATGGAGTAAAGTGACGGTGCTCTCGGTAATTACCATCTATTATTGTGTTAGTAGATTTTGGAATAGTGGGGGGTGGTATAGCCAACCATTAGCGAGCCACATCTTGGGGCGAATGAGGATGATCTTTTTGTTGTAGAAAATAACACTTGAAAGGTGTAAATAGGTGCTAGACTCCCATAATTTCTCACAGAGGTACTAACCGACAGTTATATCTCACATTGCGGTGTCTGATAGGCATTCCAACATCGACGACGATATCCTGGGTATCGGGGTGGTCGATGATGCGAGCTAGCATCTCCCATGAATGAAGGAACGTATCTCCCTCCAGAAACCCGTCAAGGACGCCATATCCGGTGATTTCTAGCTCGGGACCAACGCGGAGGGTGGCTCCAGCGGCTTTAGCCTGGCGAATACTTTCGATAATGCGTTCCGCATTACCCTCAAAGTCGAGAGCCCATTGGTTCAGAGAACTAGCCAGAGAGTCAGCAAACAATCTTCTTCAAGGCATATGAAGCTCCTACCAGGTTGCAAGGGTCACCAGGTGCCCCATTATTAAGTCGTTGAGGCGATTGAAATGCGTTACAAGCTAATGAAGAGCTCAGGAAAGTGAAGCCTTTCTTATCGGCAAATGTGAATCAGTCACGTGTGTGGGGAGTTCCGCGGTTCCCCGCTCCTTGTTCTGGTATTACCAATTAATTACGGATTTGCCGCTTATCTCGGCGACAAGTCCGATGAAATATTGGTTATCACGATACCATGCTCAGGAACTGCATCACCGAGCTGATTAATAGGTCGGGATTTGGGTCCTGGATTGTCCCAGCCGGTTCTGGTTCTCGTTGAAACCTCCTCATTTCATTGCATCTACTCCCCAGAGCCTTTGCACGCCCTTGATTACCATCTCTTATGAACAGAATGAGCATGAAACCTCAGATCCCTGCTCCGGCCCATACACTCGCCGACTCGATGTTGGCGCGACGCTTCGGAAAAGAAACGGCGAACTATTTCTCCAGTATGGATTGCCAGAGGGGAAGAGAACGATAGAGAAATCAAAATCAAGGATATTTATAACTGAACATAAACAGGTTCTCCAATCAACCGGCTGTCATTCCTTCGCTCCGAACATCCGTTCCTATCAGCGGCTTTGAAGCACCCGTCTACTCAGTTCGTGCTGCTGAACAACCTCGCCCCGTTGACTCGCTCCCCATCCGAGCCATACTATGCCAAATACGATGAATTGCACAAGCTCATTTCGCGAGACTTCTTCGATCAGCCCGAGGAGGATTTTATCAAGAGCTTCGACTCGCGCAAGACCTACCCGACGCTTATCTTCCTCGGTATGGACGAGAGCCGCAAGGAAGGCAGTATGACGTGGAAGATATACTCTGGAGTGCCGTTCTTTGCGGTTGATGTGACACCCAGGGGCTCTGAGGCGCAGCAGACGGCTGCAAAGAATGTCATTAGCGCCATGGAGGAGAAGGGATTGTCTTTCTTCCAGACGAGAATCGTCACCACGTTTACCCCAGACGACGGTATGTTTGCAATGAAGGCTGTTAGATATTGGACAAAAGAGAACAACGTAACTCACCACGTCCAATAGCTGCTATTTACGCACAAGCGCGCGCACTGAACGATTGGAACAACCGCAATACTTTCTGCGGCACCTGTGGCAATCCCACGCTGTCCGTCAACGCCGGCACCAAGCGTGCTTGCCCGCCAACAGACGCTGCCCGAACTGCGCAGGGCCTACCCGAGAAACGCCCTGAATGTAACACCCGCACCACGATTTCGAACCTGTCTTTCCCCCGCACCGACCCCACCATCATCGTGGCGGTCGTCTCTGCCGATGGCAAGCGCATCCTGCTCGGCCGATCGAAGCGATTCCCGCCGAAATGGTACTCAACCCTGGCTGGGTTTATTGAGCCTGCGGAGTCGATTGAGGATGCGGTCCGCAGGGAAGTGTGGGAAGAGGCTGGTGTGACGCTTGCTCGTGTCGTTATTCACTCGTCACAGCCCTGGCCGTACCCGGCAAACCTGATGATCGGTGCAATTGCGCAGTGCAGTGATGCCGCTCATGAGAAGATTCATCTCGAACATGACCCTGAGCTTGAGGATGCGAAGTGGTTTGACATTGAGGAGGTGGAGGAAGCTTTGCGCATTGGCACGAGTGACCTGAGTGGTGCTGCGCCTCCTGATTATAAGGGCGGCTTGAGACTGCCGCCTGCCACGGCCATTGCGAACCAGTTGATCCAGTCTGCCATCAGTGCTGATTATTTCCAGGCGGAGAAGAGTAAGATGTGAGCAATATGGGGGAGCTTTTTAGAAATATTTAACATATACAAACTAGAGGTGACTATAGTCGTACAGACAGAGATTCTACAACGAGAGTTCCCTCGTTCCGTGTGGCTATGGCTAGATACATTGTTCATGTTTCCTCATAGATCAGCATAAACCGTGCCGTCCCGCAGCTCGTGTATGCTTTCTCTACTTCCGGGAGAGCCAACTTCCGTATAGCGAGTCCCATCCCGAAGTTCATGGATGGTGACCCGCCGGTTGCGTCGCCGTGAGCGCCGCGAGCCTCGAGCAGACGAGACCGAGTCGCCGCGGACACCCGAGTCAAAACTTCCTGCCTCGCTGATTGCCACATCGCTTGGCGTAGCTCCCCTGTCCATACTGTCTCTCTCAATCGATGCCTGGAGTTGATTGTCGGCAACAAGGGCAGTACCAACTTCAGTGTACCATCTTCGCAAACCGGATGCATATGCACGTTCCTCCGAGCCATATTCCACAGGTGGGCCGCTCATATGTGCCTCTGGCGCAGATCCGTCAAACACCGCCCACGAACTGGATTCAACGCTGACGAGCATGATTGAGTGGTCGTAACTCCGGACCTTGAAGTCGCGTAGTAAGACTGCATTGCCTTCGGCTAGGGATGGCATGGCTGATTTAGTACGTCGGAAGATCTGGGCTTGGAGGGTGGTGCCAGCCATAGAGGGATCAGTAAGCTGGATAGTCATGAAATAGTCTCTTGAGCCGGAGCTACCCTTGGCAATTGGAGTTGCTTCGTGGACGACTGAGATTGTGTCCACCAGGACATTGTAGTGATCGATGAGTGCGGCAAGAGGGGCGAAATAGGACAGTTTGCTGCGCAATCCGTGGGCGTGACGGTCAGGAACTGGTGGTTCGCTAACCACCAACTGCGGAGGCTTCGCTTTCTCAAGGTCCAAAGCCTTGATGATGTTCCGGTCGACCTCAGCATCTTCAGTGGTGGCCACAGCGACATCCGCACCGTCAGTACTATCGTGGTGCTGTTGAGTGTGCAACGTGTCCGGCAGTGGCTCAACTGCAGGATGTTCAGGGGCCACAAGGTCTTCGACAAGCGTCGCCTTCTCGGTGCTACCAGCAGCATCCAAGCCAGGCGTTAATGCGACATTCAGTCTCAGGGGATGTCCTGACTCGCCCAGGGTGGGCAAGACCGCCATCTTTTCTTGACTTGGAGTGGATTGACGACCAGAAGTAACTTCTTGGGTATGATCGGGAGTCAGGAGCTGTTTTGAAGTATCATTTGGGGATACACCTTTCACGAGCTCAATATTGGTATCGGAATCTTGCTTTTGACGCTCGGAGAAGATGTCTTCTTCAGGGGCTCGTAACTGGTCTTGTTCGGCATCGACGGGTGATTGCATCCGGTCTCGGTCAACAGCTCCATCCAGGCTGTGAAATTTTGGTTTCATATGACCAGGGGAGCCTCGTTCATCAGGACTTGCTCGCTGGTCTTCTTGGGGTTCCTCTTCCTCGGCTTCTTCAGACCCATCTTCAAATTCCTCTTCGGGTTCATCTTCTTCTGAATCCAGATCAACAACCCATTCAAGCTTTTCCCTGGCATCGAAATCGTCCTGGTTTGCACGTGGCCCCTCGCCTTCGTCATGCTCTTCTCCGAAAGATCCTTCCGCGACGGAATTTTCACGACTCGAGTGCTGTTTGGTGTAATGGTCGCGTGCTATGTCGTCCATTGAAGATTCATCCTCCATGTCGCTGTCGTGCACTCGTTCATCATCTTCAACTTGAGCTCTATCTTCCGTCGCATCAGAAGCAGACTCGTAGTCTTCCCCTTCCTCTCCCTCTAGCTCTCCTTCATCCTCCTCCTCCTCCTCCTCCTCCTCCTCCTCAAAGTCGGCGACGGGAGATTCAATGAATGACTCGCGATGATAGATGCTTACTTGCTGTGTTGGTTGTGAAGGAGTTCCGGTTGGCTGAGCCGAAGCAAGCTCGTCCTCGCTGTCGCTATCCAGCACGATAAATTCAGGCTGGGATTGTTGTGGCCGCGAAAGCTGAGTAGCCCGGGGATACTCCTCATCACTGTACTCGGCCTCTTCGTCATAGTCCCCCTCATCCTCGTCATCTTCCAACATGGAGTCTGCTGCATCATCCTCATCGTAAAGAGCTTCATCTTCTTCACCACTCTCTTCACCGTAACTGCGACTGCCGGCACGATCCCCAGCGGACAGAGAGGACTCCACGAGTTCGTCTTCACTTTCAATTGCTTCCGATTCGTTTTCGACGATTTCCATGTCGACTGCCGTGAGGGCAGCATTCACGGCAGCCTCATGGTCAGCATGGTCCTCTTGCGCCAGTGTTTCCTGAACACCTTCATCGTCGAAGTAGTCATCCTCTGCCGCAGGTGGGGGTTCTTGATGCAGTACGTCCTTTTCTGCATCTTTTGCTTCTTCAACTTCGTCGATTTCCTCAGATTGACGGTTAACAGGCGCCGCAACAGGCACCGTGTGGCTATCACCAGCGTCACTCATTTCAACATTCGGCTCGCTAAACTCGGGACGTTCCTGGAACGTCGGCAAATGGAAGAATTCTGTCGAGTCTGCAGGCTGTTCATTGCTGTTCTCAGCTGCCCCATCTCCTGTCACTGTTTCAAAATGTGATTCCTGTTCTCCCGGCATTGTCGGGCTTGAAACGGGCCGCTCATTTTGTGTTGTTTCCAACTGCTCTGCAGGGGCTATGGTTGCTTGCGACTGCGGCGTAGGCGAAATGTAAGCCACGGAGCTCTGTGCCAGGGCAGTAGTATCGGCGTCTGTCCCAGTAACAATAGATTGGATAGTCTGTGTATGCTCCTGCGCGTGGAATGGCGAAAAATACTCCTGGGCGCTATTGTTATTGGACACGATAGGCGAAGGGATTGGGAGGCCTGGAGATGGCACTGGACGGAGCTGTGGCGTATCTGTAGGGAGATGTAAGGTTGCTCCAAAAAGACCTTGCAGGCCAGTATCAATCGGTCCAGCCTGCGCATTGTTTGATTGAGGCGCTGGCCTTCCGAAAAGCCTTCCAGCAAGATCAAGAGAGGGCTTCACGAAAACGAATGAACCATCTTGCAACGGATTTTCAATTTTTGCCTGGTCGTCAGAGGTGGTATTTTCGGCAGTAGGACCGTTCTCGTGGGGAGGTTTCGGAATGGTCTCCAAGTCATCCTCGGCATCCATCTCATCCTCAAGCTCCGATTCCAAGTCATTTTCCAGTTCCTCCGATCCGTCTTCTCGGGAACTTGCCGATGAATCTGCAATGTGCCATTCATCTCTCTGGAAGCTGTATCTCGGCCGTTTTCTGCCTTTGCCGGGGATGAACCCATCCTCATCTGCAAATGGATCGAAAGCAAAATCCCGCACTGCCTTAAATGGGGACTGCCCAATCCGTGCGAATGCCGGCGATAACCAGGATCCAGGCCCAGGCACCGTGTCTGAAACGGGGTGTATCGAGATCACGCGGGGGGTGGAGGGCGGTTGCAGCTCTGTATCATGCGGCGCGCGAGGGGACTGTTCGATGATCACTGTCGACAGATTCTTCGAGGAGCGATTGATCTGAGACCTGAATATTAACATCTGAATCAAAAGCAAGCGCTTTGAGTCCATAATACCTCTAATGACACGCCGTTGTCAAATTGAAGATCCCACGCGACATTTTTCCCATGTGTCTGTGTAGCCGTATCATTGGCAACAAATTCTGCGCCCTTCAGCGCGAGACGAACGGTATCACCGATCCCGACGTGTGACTCCGCCACCTTCTCTGCGACGCGCCCGTGAAATATCGTCTTTACTTGTCCGTTTGACCGACGTAGGCGGAAATCCGGTTCGGCGAGAGAAAGGCTGAGAGACTTGGTCGAGGACGAATACGGCCAAACAAGGCTAACGGTCGCAAGAATGCATTTCTCCTCGAGCTGTTCGAGGGTTGGAGATAGCTGCGCGATCGGAAGCTTGATCAATGACGACAGCGCATTGGGTGCCGTGGAATGGTCGATCGCATCCATCGCGTCCATCGCGCCCGCTTTCAAACGAGCTCCGTCACCTGTTCACGGGTACCTGCATTTCAGATACTCACTAGGAATATGGCGTGGGAAGAAGTATTGGGGGGGAGAGTGCGTGCAAGCTGAAAGACGCGGATGCAGCAAAGCGGATTCTGCGTATGCATCCCATCATGGTCGGTAATACAGCCGTAATATTACCAATTTCTAGTGGCACCATCGTGTTTTTTTGTTACCGCTGTTACATGGAGGATCTATGTACCCCTTGACCTACACCTTCCAGACTAGATATTGACGCAGGTGAAACCGGATGTTGGTTTGGTGTCGCGAAGCTGTGGCAGCGAGATTCCCACACGTGTATTTGACTCTCGTATTGACACGAAATGTATTAGAAAATCTGACATGGTATGTACATCCGAGGTCCATTTCTATATCTAATCTATCAATCTAATTTAAGTGTTTAATGGTCATTTACACCTCTCAAGCGCTATGGCTGCCGGACCCGGGAACCACTCATCTCCTCGATGCCTCACCGTATCTAAAACCCCAGGTGCCCTCGAATGATTTATCTCTTTCATAGCTTTCCTCGTTCTTGTTCCCTTTGCCAATCTTCAAACACAAATCCAAGCTCCGCGAGGGACTGTATTTGTCCCCGTTGATCACCCTTCTGAACAAACTTTCTTCTGATTTCAGGGAAGAGGGAACGCATCCACCTCTCTCGACTTCCCCAATACGTGCCAAGTTTCCCTTTCCCACTGTTTTCAAGTCCCGGGCGTGCTTCCGCCGATGATGCCCAATCGTAGAGGAAGTTCAGGTAGTCGGCGTCCTGAGGGAATGGAAGTACGTGGTATGCCTTCTGATCCCCCTTAGTCGCAATTTCAGAATCTTCCCATGTTCTCATTTCTTCTCTTGAAGGAAGTTGCAGTCGCCCCGACCATACACGAGAGAAGACAGCTGCTTGGTTCTCGGCCATAGGGAATGGGATCACTCTCTGCGACAGGACGGGAAATACAAGAGTAGGTCGATCGATATAAAACAACTGCTGGTATACATTCATCGTTCGCCATCCATGAGTGACAACGGGAGGATTCAGAGATGACAAGAACGGGAACGAATAGAAGTATCCTGTGCAGAAGACAATAGCATCGACTTGCTCCTCGACACGGCCGTCTGCAAAGCGAATGGCTCGGTCATGGGTTGCTGGAGACAGGAACTCGATGATCTCCGCGCAAATGATTTTGTCCGCTGGGGCCGAGGCGGCCAGGTACGATTCGGATTTTTGGGAGGCCAGGATTTTGCCCAAGCTCACCTCGTTGATCTGGGCCCCGATATCGAGCCCGGAGGCAGAGTTCCCCACCACAATCACCTTCTTGCCTCGAAAAGCCTCAGGAGAGTCATAGAACTTGGAATGCATGATAGCTCCTGGGTAGGATCTGTCCCAAGCCCGGATACCTGAGATATCGGGAACAAAAGGGACGGTGAAGTGGCCACTCGCTACCACCACAGCGTCATATATGCGTGACTTTGCGACGCCCGTGCGCAGGTGTTTGGTGGTTAGTTCCCATGTGCTCGATCTGGGATCTTTCAATCTTACATCCACCACCTGAGTTTCGAATTGGATGAGACTCTTCAAGCCTTCGGCATATTCCTCCAGGTATTGCTTTACCACTTGGTGTTTAGGAAATAACTGCGTTTGCGGAGGGAACGACTTATCCGAGTAGCACATCAACTCTTTGGGGATATTCGTCTCCAGCCTATCGTACAGAGGTGACACAAAAACCGCCTCACTTGTCCCATCGGGTTGATCAATCCACATCGGCTTCTCAATTGGTTCATGGGGATTCAGGTGAGGGACTGTAGTGGGTATTCCTATTTTGGAGGAGCTAGGACTATAGTTCCAGGCTCCCCCAACAGAGCTTCTCTGTTCAAAAACATCGACCTGGTCGAAATGTTTCTCGGCTAGGAGGTATCTATACCGATCAATGAACTGGTCAAAGAATAATGTCTTTCAAGAAGGACAATGCATGCAGGACTCACTTCACAGAGGCCAGGCCAGATGGCCCAGCTCCAATGACCGCAACCCGACGGATAGGATTCATGAGACGTTTTCTAAAACGCACAAGGTGCGGTTCAAGATGAGGGGTTGAAGCGAAGTATAATGGATACCTTATCGTGATGTGCAGGCCCGATAGCGATAAGCATCATCACGTGCAGGATCGTCCGCGCCCGAGTCGCCGTCTCGCCATTCACTCTTCCTTTCTATACTTCCCTACCTCCACATTGCTCTGCCTGTTGCGAACGGGCTAAAGTTGCGCCCGCACCCTTTGGACTTCCCTGCAGCTGATGATATGTATGGTTACCCTTGTTTACCTCGCTTAATCTCCCTTTCCCATCCCTCCTCCCGTCCGCTCATCCGATAGCTCCAAACATGGCTAACTTACAGAAGCTCGTGAGCACCTTGCTCTGCCCCCACGACAAACATAGCCGATGCGCTCCAGCTGAGCATCAGTATTACTCGCCGAATCCTTCTCTGAATTTCCAATCGTCAGCACTCTTCGCGCAATACCCAGCTCCTAATTTCTGCTTCCGTTCTGTTACATCTGCGCCTACTCACTGCCTCCAAGTCGCTACCTGGGGTCTTGCAAAAACCACCACCCCTCGCACTTCCACCTGTTAGCGAAGCTTTATTTAATCGGGGTGTTCTTCCAATCTACCCCCCAACCCGCTATTTCTGGAAATGGACGACAAACACACTCCGTCCTCTGTGGGCGATATTGAAGCCGAAGTGCCTGTATCTGTTCCAGAGATAATTGCACCTCTCAGTGTTCGAGTTGACAGGAACTCTATCGATCACACTCACACAGCAGTTCACCATCATCATCCAGAGCCTCTACTACAACACTCACATCTCTCTCATGGGGTCCCGGCGTCAATGGAAACCATCCAACCCAGCGCGTTAACTGTCGAGAGCGCGGAGGAAGCCCCGCCCGGCTCAGTTCGTCTTGGACCGTCCGAGTTTGCCATAACGCTTCCCATGGATTCTCGTGTGAAAGACGACTACGAGAAAGTGTTAACAGGAGCAGCCTCCAGCATGCGAGAGTTCTTTCTAAGCTTCAGTCCGACCTCTCAGGTCTCAGAAATTGAAGTAAGTTTCAATTCTATCTACTATGTGTGATTCATTTTGACATTAGATTACAGCGAGCACAATTGTTGCCGAAGATGCATGAAGTCACTGCACGTTTCAATAATGTTTCGACTCATCCAGATTTGAATATTCCCCAACACTGCCAATACAACGACTCTGAGCTGGAACAGGAGGCCTCATGGGCCGAGTATTCCAGTGCGAAATTCTTGTTCCTCAAATACTGGATTCAACTCGCGAGCACACACGATCTTCATGTGATCCTTGAGATCCGAGGCGAGATGAAGCAGAAGATCCTCGAGCGTTATTTGCTTGGCAAAGGCTTCAATTACACAAAGCCACGCACAGAGCTGGGTGACAGCGTGGAGGTATCAATGGCCAAAGGCCCCTTGAGTTTTGGAATCCATGGCAATGATGGCGTTCAAGAGCTCTTCAAGTCACCTTCTGCAATTTTTGCATTGGACACGGCTTTTGACCCTAGGAGCCCATCGGTGCAGCATATTCGAACGACTTACACTCGAAATGGAAGCCTTCTCCCTGTCATCTGGTTCCTTGTTGCCAACTCTTGTGAACACATCGGACGCTGCCTGCCAAATTTAACAGAATCTGAGCGGCTACGTCTTCTTTTGCAAGAAACCGCGTACCTCCACGATGATGTCGGTGATCTACAGGATGATGCCCTGGGTGTCTACGAAGATGTTGGAGAGATTCTCGGCTATTTATCTGACAGCCTTGCCAGCTGGCCACTCCCTAGCATCGAACCTTTGCACTTTATTTCCCAGGAAGAATTGGATTCATCTGACCCCTCATCTGATGAACCAATGCCGGCAGCCCCGAAGCGCTCACTGGTGATTCCCCTCTTCCCTTTGCTGACTGGAGCTTGACTAACTGAATCTCTAGGATGACGATGGTGATGATTACACTACGAAACGCGCGCGGGTCCACATCCCAGACACCAGTCAACTTACCGACTCAACTAAGGCGCCCAGCCAGACATTGGACCGTGACTTGCAGTCCTTGGAAAAGAACCTCATTTTAATGAAGAATGCTCATGCAGCGGAGAAGGACCAATTGCAAAATGAGCTGATCGAGACTCGGGCTCGATTGCAAGAAGTCCAGAAGGCTCTGGGCGAAGTGCAGCATCGCTATGAAAGTAGAACCAAGGACCTACACAAGACTCGGCAGGATTGCGAGCGTTTGATAGAAGGCAAAGCTTCCTTGGAACAACGCGTTGAGACGCAAAGGGAGAACCTTTCCAAGATAAAGGATGAACGCACGAAGCTGAAGCAAGAGCTCGAAGAAGCTCGACAGGAGCTCAAAAACGGCGGAGGTACCTTGGCTGAGCTGGAAACTGCCCGTGAGGAGATCCGGCGCCTTACCAAGGAGAACGCAAGCCTCGAGCGCAAGGCCGAATATTCGCAAAATCAGGCAGAATACGTCCGCGAGCAATACCAAACTGCCTCAACAGTCGCGGCTCAGGCTGGCAACGAAGCTCGCCAGTTGCGCGAGGAAAATGAAGCCTTGATGAAGAAGGTCGAGGGTAACGCCGTGCGACTCCGGGAGATTAATAAAAAGAATGACGAGGCCCGTCACATCGCGCGAATTGAAGAACTGGAAATAATCCTTGCAGTGCGAGATGAGGTCCTCCGCAAGAAGGAAGAGGAACTTCGCGACATTCGCAAGAACCGACCCTCGACTCGCTCGACCAGTACCCAGCCGCGGAGTCCCAAATGGGCTGGTAGTCGACCGACCAGCCCTGGTGTCAATCACAATGGAAATGGCAATGGCCTTGCTGGACGAGGCAGTGCCTTGCGGTATAGTTCGGAGATGCCTTTTTAGCGATTCGGGCTGAAGGGTCTAAAGGGCCTGGGCTTATGCATGTACAGATCAAGCGTCGTCTCTTCCTCTTTCTGGAGTGACACTGCGCATAATATACACTATCGTGCTCTCTTTCTCCTTGTCCTGTATTCCAGTACTCATTTCGGATGGTCCATGCACGCCCTGCTGCCGACCCCGCTTAGTGAATGTTCTTTGGGCCGATGTTACCACGCAGTCTAGGGACGTCCCACTTTTTATCTATGACGCATACATGCACGAGTTCCGAGGAATCTGGATGTGAGCGTCACATTTTGCAGGGCTTAGGTCTGACCGAGAACTAGACCCTGCATAGGCCTTGCATCTTGACCATCGAGAATCCAGCCACCAGTTACAAGCAAACCAGTAAATTCTTCAAAACATTCTCCATTCCAATATTAATATAATAAGACCCTATAACAGATTCACGAAGTTATGCATACACCGTGATTATAAAAACAAGTAAATAATTCAAACGCCAAAACAGTGAAAGCAGAATGCCCAAATAAAGGCAATCAAAAATGACCAATCTCAACCTTCCAACTCCAACCACAATCTTAATATACAGGAGAAAAAGACAAAAATGCAGGTCGTTTAAGCGGTGTTCATCGCGTTAGCCATGAACGCTGCCAGCTCCTTGGCCTTCTCGCCACGTGTCATGGTGAAGTGATTAGCTCCCTCCATGATGGTGATGCCGCGCACGTTCTGAGGTCCAACGAGGGTATCCCATCCATTGGGGCCGAGATCAGTGCGGTTGTTGAGTAGCCAGAGCATCTCCCTGGGATCGGCGCTTCCATCCTCGGCAGGCGCAGGACGAGGATCACTGGGCTTGTTACATACGCCATCCTTGGCCCAGACCAAGAAAGTCTTTGGGAGCTTCTCGGCCAGCTCACTGTCATTGAATGGGAAAGGAACGGCCTTGTATGCGTCCAGCGAGTCGATGAAGGCCAAGAAGTGCGGGAGCAGCCACTTGGGTGGAGGAGCCTTGCCCTCTCCGAACAGACCGATTGTATCGAAGAATCGGTAGAGACGGCGAGGAAGCTTCTCGAGGCCAATTGGGAAAGGCGAGTCGAGGAGAAGCAGACGCTCGACTCGCTCGCCCTCCTCAATAATCAGTTGGCGGGCTGCGTCGTAAGCGCAAATGCCACCAGCTGACCAGCCGCCAAAATTGTAAGGGCCGTGAGGCTGGCGACGGCGGATCTCAGCCACATAAGGAGCGGTCATCTCGTCCAGGCTAAATTTGAGATTCTCCGGGGTCCGCATGTAGGGGCAATTCAATCCGTACACACAGACGTCGGGAGAGATACCCGGGATTGTGGCGTAAGATGTGGCAGACCCAGATCCGTCAGGGAACAAGAAGAGCTTCTGAGTCGCTGTCTTGGGGTTTCCTTGCAGCAGGATGGAAGTCGCGGGCGGATGCTGGATAGCCGTAGTGGAGGTGGCCTTGGGTGCTTCAACCGCGATATCCTGGAGCAGCTTGACAGGCCCGGGAGCAGCAACCTTGGGCTTCAGATCGAGTGCAGTCTCGATTTCATTGACCGTCTGGTTCTCGATGAAGAACTCTCCAGAAAGATCGAGGTCCAGAGTCTCACGGATCTTACCGAGCACGGTGAGAGACATCAAAGAATCGAGGCCCATCTCACCCAGGTTTTCATCACCCTGAAGCTCATTGGGCTCAACTCCAATCTCGTTGGCCAGAATCTCGCAAATCTGCTTCATGCTGTCATTTTGCTCGTAGGTCATGCTCTTCTCATTTGCGGGAGTGGGAAGTCCACTCGAGTTGGGAGAAGAGATGTCTGTCGAGGAGGCAGAAGAGGAAATATCAGGTTCACTGCCAGATCCATCACTGCTGCTCTCAGCAGGGCTCATCTGGGTCAGGAGCTGCTTGAAGACCTTGACAGTGGGTTGATCCACGAAGACGGAGGATTCAAGGTCAAGACCCATCTCCTCACGGTAGCGACCAGTCACAGTCAAGGAAAGCAGAGAGTCGACACCGTAGTCCGCAAAGTTGAGGTCATCAGTCATCTCGGATGCGGAAAGGCCCACTTCCTCAGCCAAGACATTAAGAGCTTTGGTGATGATGCTAGGGCTGGTAGGCTTGGGAGAGGGTGCAGAGCGAGTGGTCGTCTTCTTGACTGGAGCCTTCGACTTTTGAATGTCGATGGGCGCAGGTCTTGCCTTGGCAGGAGAAGCACCAGCAGGTGGAAGAACAGTGTCGAGGATCTTCCGGGCCAAACCTTGGAACTTCACGCCACCGTAAACAGCAACAATATCGTCACCATCAAACATCCACACATCGCCTGCCCAGATAGAGTTCTGCCAGGGCTGCATCCGAACGTAGGTACGGTAAGTCACATTGGGGTCGAACTTCTTTACACAGCGCATGGAGTCCCAGCCGTGGTTGACAAACACCTGGTTCTTGGAGTCGGTTGCATCGCTGGCATTCATGATGAAGCCAGACAGATGACCAATGCTGTCAATCCAGAAGGGGTTGCGGTGGAAGTTTCCAGGAGGAGCTGCAAACTTGACCAACGCCGTAGCCTCATGCTGCTCGCTGTCGAGAATAACTTCCTGAATAGACTTGAAATTCTCGTCGTAGTCGACCAAGGATGCAAACAGTTTGTACACCATTCCACGCTTCATGCGGTGGGCTTCGCCAGACTCGGTGCTTTCCTGGAGGTGCGCAATGCTTCTCTTGATGAGATAAGCGTTGCGCTTCCATTCAAGCCCGGCAGCGCTGGTGTCAAAGAACTTGACCTGGCAGTGGGCATGATCGATTATCTTCTTGCCCTCAGGAGTGACTGACCAGACTTGCACCTGAGCGTACTCCTTGGCCCAGTTGGCAGTGGCTGAGACCCGGAACAGCTGCTTGCCACCCTTTGCGATCATGGGCTTGGGAACAACCACATCGCAGACGTCAAAGCCGCGACCCTCCCACTCAGGCTTGTAATTCTTCACCAGGAACTCACCAAGTGTTTGAGCAATGTCGGCGTACAGCGACGATGGACAAAGAGCGGCTCCATTGACTTTGTGACCTTGGATGACACGGTTCAATTCAGGATCGGCTATATCATTTTCAATAACCACAGTTGCCGTCTTATTGTCGCCGCTAGTCTCAAGGACCTTCTGAGCAGCTGTTGTCAAGTAGGTCGAGACAGGCGCGGCCACGGCCGCAGGAGTTGCCGGAGCGCCCTTCAACAAGCAAAAGTTATTGGTGTAAGGGATCCAATAGTTCTTGAGATCCCACTTGTACGCGGGAAGGTAAAGAACCTCGTGCATAGAGCTGAAATCTTGGTGGTACTCCTTCCAGCGAAGATCGACACCTGCCATGTACAGTGAGGAAAGGCTGTTAGACAACACCTTCCAGCTGTCCTCTTGGCGACGGAGAGATGCTACGGTCGTTGCTTGGGGACCGAAGGTAGCCTTTACCATTCCGGAGCAGACGGGATGGGAGCCAATTTCAACCCAGAGAGTCTTCTCGTTCATCAGTTTTGCGTGGCGAGTAGCCTCCAGAGCAGCAAGGAAGTTGACAGTCTCCCGGCAGTGACGAGTCAAGTACCCGGGAGCAAGAACCTCCAGGTTGGCTTCCTTGATAACGTCTCCAAGAAGAGCGGAGACAAACGGAACAGAGGGCTCATGGAAAGTGACACCCTTGGCCGCCTCTGCGAGATTCTCAAGGATAGGCTCAACCTGGGCAGAGTGGAACGCAAAAGGCACCTTCAGCTTAGTAGCCTTGAATCCTTCGTTGGCGAGCTTGTCAGCGAGCTTCTCAATCTCGTCAACGGTTCCGCTGATGACAGTCTCGCTGGGAGCATTGATGCATGCAACCTCAGCGGCGTTTTGGTCCAAGAACTGCTTCACTTGGGCGACCGAGGACTTGACAGCCAGCATAGCGTGGGTTCCAACTTGGCACTGATCAGTGAGCAGCTGAGCTCGGCGACCAACCAGATAGATGGTGTCACTGGTAGTCAGGATTCCAGCAGCGTTCATGGCAGCGTATTCGCCCAAGCTGTGGCCGAGGACAAAAGAAGGAGTAACTCCGAGAGAGATCCAGAACTTCGTCAACG
Source organism: Penicillium cinerascens (assembly GCF_028974065.1). Taxonomy (NCBI): domain Eukaryota; kingdom Fungi; phylum Ascomycota; class Eurotiomycetes; order Eurotiales; family Aspergillaceae; genus Penicillium; species Penicillium cinerascens. The sequence goes on along the minus strand of NW_026695298.1, from coordinate 3,753,229 downwards.
CCATCTGAATGCATGTGGTTCCCAGTTGAGTGACAATGGGACTCAGCTCCTCAATTGGGACACTGGCGTCGATCAGAGGAATGATCGATGGGAAGCCCTGGCTTTGGGCAATACGATCAAGGTTCTCGATGTGAGTCCGGAATTGAGAGTTGTTCTCATATAACTGACCCCCCATGGCGGTGTACTGAGCGCCCTGTCCAGTGAAGATAAATCCGACACCAGGGGCAGTGGAGGGAACCGGAGTGATGCTCTCGCGGTTTGGATCAGAGGTCAAGCCATTCCGGATTTCCTCCAGCGTGGAGCCAGTCGCGGTAACCCGGAATGGGTGGTGAATGCGTCGGGCGGTAGTGGTGTAGGAAAGGCTGGCAAGGAGACTTGACTCATTGGCATTGAACATGTTCTTGCGGGTATCAATGTACTGAACCAATGCGGCCACGTTATTCTTAAGTGCAGACTGGGATCTCGCAGAAACAGTGACGGTATGCACAGATCGAGGATCCTCGCCTTTGCGCTCGCGCAGAGGGCTATCTTCAATCAACAGTGCAGTGTTTCCGCCAGCTGCTGAGAAGTTGTTGACAAAGCTCTTGCGCTTACCACCCTCAGGACGGTTCCAGGGAGTTGGTTCCATAGCGATGTGAACGTTTCGTTGCGCCAAGTCCGTGGGGAAGTTCTGATTGATCTTGTTCTTAATGCCACAGTGGGGCGGGATCATATTCTTCTGCATCATGACGAGGACCTTGATCAAGGCTGAAACACCCGAAGCGGATTCTCCGTGGCCAATGTTGGACTTGGCTGAGCCAAGATGAAGCGACTGTGCTGGCCCACGGCGATAGTCTGGAGCAAAGACCCCCAACACTGATTCCATCTCCACGGCATCACCGGCCTGGGTTCCAGTGCCATGCATCTCTATGTAGCTGACTTCCTTGGGATCAATGTCGGCCTCATTGAGCAGCTTGTCAAAAATGAAAGACTGAGCGCCAGCAAGGGGCCGAGTTATAGAGACAGCCTCAGCCGAGTGGTTGGTGTAAGCTCCATCAATGACACCATATATCGGGTCATTGTCGGCATACGCATCCTCAAGTCTCTTGAGAACGACTGAACCAATACCGTCAGCTCGGCAGTAGCCATCGGCACCATCATCGAAGGTGTTGCAGTTTCCGGTCCGCGAGAGAAAGTGGCCACGGTCAAGACCAGCGTGATTGTCCGGGTTTGTCAGGATATTGACACCACCCGCCACTGCAGAATCGCAATCATTTTGCCATAGAGAGTTGCATGCAACGTGAATGGCAGCCAGGCTGGACGAACAAGCCGTATCAACGCTGACACTAGGGCCGCTGAACTTGAAGTAATAGTTGATGCGACCAGGAGTGAAAGCGCGGTTGCCACCAGGGATGAAGTAAGTGTCAATGTCCTGACCACTGTTGATCTCACGATAGTCATCACTAGTCATTCCGTAGAACACACCAACTCGGTTCTTTTGCGTGGATGGAGTACTGTCTGGAATGAAGCCGGCCATCTCAAATGCTTCGTAGGCAGTGAGAAGGGCAAGGCGCTGTGCAGGATCTGCCTGCAGGGCCTCACGAGGCGACATGTTGAAGAATCTGGGATCGAACAAACCGGGTTCGTTGATCCAGCAACCATATTGAACTTGGCTCGTGTTTCTCTTCTTTCCATCCATGTCGACGTGAGCCTTCACATCCCAGCGCTCTGGAGGCACTTCACGGTGAACGTCGAGTCCCTTGTACAAAAGGTCCCAGAAAGCTTCAGTGTCCGGGGCTTCGGGGAATCTTCCAGAAAGACCGATGATGGCAATCTTGGATTGCTCGGAGCGGCCAGTGTGGTTGTCACGTTCCGTGTCCTTCTTCACATCACCAATGGAGGAATCAACCTCGAGGTTTGAGATTCCAGCCTTCTTTAATGACGTGTAAAGGCTTTGTGTTGCAGTGGTGGAGATAGGAAGCAGGGAACACTTCAAGTCTGTTGACTTCAATATTGAAGAACAAGAGTCGATGACCTTATCCCAGCAAAGCTGCCGTAACAGAATCTCCTCCAGTGAAATCTTCAAAAGGTCTTCCATATTTCCGGCCTCTATTGGCTTTCCCGTCTCAACTGAAAGGATCGGGATTCGAGGCACATATTTCTCAAAGTCCTCCTTGGGCCAGAAATCCATGATTCGGTTGATATCTCTCGCATCGTACAAGTGGGCGGCATGGTAAGGACCGTGGATTGGGGCCCTGGTAGGCTTGTGTTCCTTGGAGAGGCATTCATCGATGAACTTTCCGAGGGAGGAAGGTGGGCCACTGATAGTCACACCATTTTGGCTGATCGCACTGATATACGGCTCAGACACGCGAGGCAGAGCCTTTTGAGTATTAGCACTTGCTTCCTTTATTTCTTCTAATATAGAAGAGGTTGCGAGCATACTTACATGTGTTTGGGCAAAGCCTTGAATCAATTTCTGAGCCTCTGGCTCCCGGATTCCGGAGACCAAAACGGACCAGCTCGAAGATGCTCCATTTGACTCCACAAGGTCACGCACCTTGATGACGGAGGATCCGAGTCTAAGGGCCAGAACAACAGTTTGAACACCGACTGGGATGAGCTCACCCACCGTTCGTGAAGAGCTCACAGCAGCGGACGCAAGCTGACCGGTGCAAAGACCAATAATACAGCTGTCAGATCCAACAGGATAATCATGGCCAATGTCTCCGTAGTAGCTGTGAATGGTTAGTTTGCATAAATTTCCGAACTATTATTTAAAGACTTACTGGATAAAGCTTCCAAGTTGATAAATGGTCGTCAATGCACTTTCCAAAGCTGGGTTCTGTCCCGACTGTCGATACCGTGCTAGAAGATCAACAATACTCGTGAAACGAGGGAAGATCTGCCGCTGGGATGGCGACAACTGGCTGATCTCCGTCCGCAACCCATGGTAGCACTTCTGGAAGAAGGCCTTCAGTAAAGAGTTATTTTTGGCATGAAGCAGGCGGCGAAGGCCCGAGTCAAAGTCGGCAGTCTGATCTCCGAAGAGATACACACGCCTGGGGCTTTCCATTGTCAAGGCCTGATGCCAGTCAGGGGTGCGAAACTCAACGGAGAAAAAAGAAAAAAAAGGTTCAAGGACCAGCGCAAAATACTGGGGGTAATACTTTATACATGGAACGGTGGGAGTATTACTCTACGGGGCAGATTTAGGTCCAAGGGTCCACGTCCGCTTGGCACATGGGATAGAATTTTCGCAAAAGCCTTTCATCCCTGTTTTTTCTCTGCGTGGCAAAGCTACATGGGGATTCTGAGCTCACCACGGTATGCTTGCGCCATGGAGCATATGGAGCATGGCCCGGGTACCACTCCGATCGACCGGGAAATGGAATCCATCTAGACAAACCAATGGCACGGTTACTGTCTTCTTGCTAAGAGAGACCAGAATAGTGACAGAGTGGACCTCAAGGCTGTGCAGTTCCCTGGATGTTCCCGATTGGACCCTGAGTGCAAACTACCGATTGACAAAGGCACCGGGAAACCGATGATAGCTTCTTGCTTCCGACGACCGTTTGCGGATGTGACAACTACCGAACCAAGCCTAGGTTATGGACTAAGACCGTTGGAACACTGTCCATGACATATTACCAATTTAAATGACCGGAACAAGCATTGCATATAGGGAAAATCCCGGCGATTGTTGCAATCATAGGATGTTGTCGCCGCTTTCAGAAGGTTACAGCCGGAGTGATCCATGATCACGTGACTACGTTGCCCTATGTGTCGCTCAAGGGTTGCCTCATGGGCGAACTACAATGAGGGCTTGAAAGAAAGACAGAGGTTGGGAGTCTAATTAAGTTCCATTGAACTTCTATCAATGACCTTTATAAGCATTTTCCATAAAGAAAAGGGCACAAATGGCGCAAATGTTATGCTATATCAAAATATATTTTCAATCAGAGGTGACCCAATTGGAATGCAACTGCACACAAAATAAGTACATTCTCAGTGGATCCAAGAAAAAAACGTATCCCGATGTGTAGATCCCTTTGAGGTATGTACCATGCGAGGGTATACGATACGTCATGACTTCCCTCCCTTCAAAGATTTTCGAGCAGGTCAAAGAAAAGCGCGTGCGTGGCGTCGATCGCATTCTAGAAAATTCTTCCTCCCAGATCTATATGTAGCTGCTCAATTTTTATTATCTTGGCATGCTGTTAGCGAAGAGTTTTAAGCGTGGAGAGCACGCTGTCAGTTCAAATGGACCATTATCGAAGTGCGGCCTTGTAGTTGTCAAACAAATTAAACTCTCGTCCAGAGCCCGGTAAGTTTAATCCTCGACCAGCTGAAGGTGAAAGTGCTAGTGTCAGACGTTTCCAGAGCTCATATGGTCCCTCATAGGTAGGTGGGTCGGGATCTACATCAATCGAGGTGGGTCAGCGGCAACGGACCGCGATTTCCACAGAGAGTAAAGAACGCAGATAGAAAGCCCTTTGAAGAAGAAGCGTTAAGATATTAGTGAATTAATTTTTAAAATGCCAGAATATTGGTATCGCAGATAATATGGACCATCAGTGCTGAGTGAGGTCAGTGAAATACATGCGCCTCAAAAGTATTAACACAATCCGAATGTGCAACGAGGGCGAACTGCCAGTGACGAGCCTGATACTCCCCGCTTCGGCGAGATGACTGCTGAACGGGCGTATCAGAGACCTCACTAGCCTCTGCGATGACATCAATCACTTCAACGTTCTTCAGCTGAATTCAATGATGGTGTTGAGGCTCATGCCAAGAGCCTCCGTAAGGCTCCACCTTATCATCTGTAGGGGTTGCCTTGGGCGGAGGTCTCCGCGTATACAATGGCGTCGAGGAAGAGGTGGGTGTGGATGTGGACTGAGGCTTAGGGATGCTGCTGTGAGGGGGCTGTCCTTGATCAGCGCCTGGACTTTGGTCCTCACCGGCAGGCACCTGAGGCCATACATCGACGCCGTCAAGGAGTGCAACCGCCATGCCATTGGAAAGGTGCGTCTCAATGTGACAGTGGAAAAGGAATGGGCCAGGGTTCACTACCTGATATCGCACAATCATCCAGGTAGGACCCGTGGGGCCAATTGTAACAAAGGTATCACGCATTTGAGGGTTGTCCAACTGGAATAGATCGGGGCGTTCGGCGTAGGCCTCTTCGGTGCTGGCCCAGTGGAAGAAACCAGGTCCAACACCTAGAATGAATCCCTTGTTGGAGTGCTTGTGCATGACATGGGGGGCTTGAATAGCGGGCGTGTTAGGCATATCACCCAGCTGCAAAAGAAGGTCGACCCAAGTGCCGTTCTTGGTCTGAATGGTAACCTGGTCGGCCAAGTTGTTTTTGGCATCCAGATCGTAGAGAATGGGGTCATCCCAGTTTGCCATCACATCGTACAGGGCATTTCCAGATGCAGTCCAGGTGTAAGAAGATCCCCAGCGGCCCAACGTCAGGTTGACAAGCTGATCCGCATGTTTGGGGATAGTAACCGGAGGGTAGGGCTTCATAGCTCTCTGGTCCAAAGCCTTGACTGAGGCGGAAGTGTTTCGGCCCCCGTAATCCACATAAGGTTGAGAGGGATAGATGTTATCAGAACCCTGATACCGCATGGTCGCGAAACCAGAAATGACCTGATCACCCTGGGTGTCAGGGACACGGATGGTGTAGTCCTTATAGGGCTTGTCAAGCTTGACCATGGCCGCATAGCGCTCTCCATTAAAAATAGCGACACTTTCAGCCAGCTGTGGCTCAATGTAGCTTCCATCCACCTCGTAGATATACATCGGGTGCTCGTCGATGGAGAACATGAGTGCCTTCATAGCGGCAGCGCTGATAAACTTGAAACTAACCCAGCCATGGTCGGCATTGACTTTGATGATCTCGTGCGATCCGGTCGTGGGCTTGCAGCCAGAGTTGAGACCCTGAGGGACTTTGGCTTCGTTGGTCGGAGGGAAGTCACCTTGGGTTTCGTAAATGTTCGGCAGACATCTGGGATAGGGGCAAAACTTCAGTCTCATGATCGCAGGACCCTCGGGAAAACAACTTACCCCTTATCCGTCAAAGGCTGGTTGTCAATGGCAGACTTCAGGTAGGGCAGTTCTACACTGGAAATGTTGGTAGTTCCAGGACAGTACACAGCACCGCGACCGTTGATAAGAATACTATCCATGCAGCTACATCGCCATCAGCGTCCTGTTGTTATCGAAGAGTACTGTCAAAGCTCACAAAATATTGATACCAGAATCCTCCTGAACTTTTTGGTACTCCGCAGCCGTCAAGTGATCCCAATCAGACAGCATGACAAGGTGAGGATTCTTCTCTGCTTTCTGCATCGCCGCAATGTCGGTGGGATTGGTCGATATCAGGTGGAAAGGATCAAGGGTCTCGGGACCCGGACTAAAACTATTAGTATCATATAAAACATTATTGGACAGAGGAGGGCTTACTTGATCCAAATTGGACCATAAAGGCCGTCCGCTAATTCGGAACGGGCATGGGCGTGGTACCAGTAGGTTCCATATTGAGTAGCCTTCCACCGGTAGGTCCAGCTGCGGCCGGGCTCAATTGGCTTTTGCGTCAGGCCGGGAACACCATCAGACCACGGAGTGTTATGTTGCTCGATGCCGTGGAAATGAATGGAGGTGTTAAAGGGCATGTTGTTGTGAACGACAAACTAAAGCTCGTTGGTTAATTGACCTCAACAAGTACGTGACCGGAAAATGAAGCTCACCTCAACATCATCACCCTGATCAATTCGCAGTTCCGGCCCAGGGAACTGATCATTCATGAAAATCATTTCTCGGGCATTGCCATCAGGCGCTCCCTTTTGCCAAGTGAGATTCAAGTCGAAGTGGACACTTTTCGCCCATGCCAAGGGCACGAGCCCGATGGCCAGAATAGTCTTCAATGGCGCCATTGGGGTTGCTAACCACTTGGAAATCGAGGCAAATGTAAAACGAGTGATATAAGTGCTTCACACTCAGTCAATGGGCTTGGCCAGAACTGGGTCGAGGATAAACAAAGGTGACTGTCAATCTAGAGTATAATAGCTCCTAGGGGATCTGGCATTTTAACAGTTTAAGCTATCGCCCTTTCGTGGCATGCAGATCCAAAGCAGTCAATTCTTCAGAGTGCCACAATGCAAACCGATCCAAGTCCGCAAACATGTTTCCATATTCGACAAACCGGGGTAGGGCTAGGGCTTGCCATAAGAGTTTGACGAATGTACAAAATGGCAACTATAGACAGCTTCATACTCCGTTCGGAATGTTGATGTGGCTGGGGAAGACTGGAATACAACAAAATTTTCCTTTTTGGCTCGGCCCGAGAGATCATTCGGAGCCTCAGCCGAGTTGTGCAGCGAACTTCTGGGCTATACGCGCATCCATTGGACCATGGCAGCCAGACAGTAACCTTATGCAAGGGACGGTGCTCGACTTCCGCCTGCGGAAAATTGTTTTGATGTGGCTGGGCATTCTTGGTGTCCGTTAGAATGCAATGTTTCCCGATGCGGTGCAGCCGGCATGGAGCGGAACAAACGATGATCTCCCAAGAGACTGGCCTGTCATGACTTCGTAGGAGAAGTTTTTCCGACGAATGGAGTGTACTTGAACTCGGCAGCATAATATGGCCGAGAATTGGAGATGAAGTCTGGAAGGGCTTAAAAGCGTCGTTTTGAGCATTCACAATGAATGATAACCTTGCAGTAGCGCTCGTGGGTCGCCCCAGCTTATATGAAAGCGAAAATAATGTTCTTGTCCACTGACAGTGTCCTGTTCAATATTCCGAAGCATCTCCATTTGGAGATATCTAGATACGCCTCAGGATAATTACAGAAATATCCAAAGACTACTACGGGTGCATCAAGCCGGGTGATCTTGATAAGAATGCCTAGAAAAAGCTATATATTTTGTCGAGTCAACGATTCAAATGCATTCTGTTGCCGAGGGCTATGTTTCTTGGCCCCCAAAGGCGGGGGAGCGGGAGGTTGCTAAGGCCAACTTGCGGCGACAATCGAACCATGGACCAACGGACGGGATGGAGCTATGCAACCAGGAAAATATCTTCGGATATGTCTGGAATAGTCAGATCGCATGCACAAAAATCATCGATGTAACCTATCCTATACATCAAAAAGTGTAAAAATGAGAGCCTCATGCCCTGGAAACCAGAGCGATGACCACAAGGTATTAAGCTTATCGATAAGCCAGGACTCCGCCCGCTAGTCCCGATCGGGCCACCACGTAAACAACCCGACTCAGCTCGGGCCTCACCGTAGGATCCTGGCCTTCTCTCTCCCTGCCCTTTCCTCCTGTCGCATTTCCTCTTTGGCACTTCTTTGATTACTTTATACACAATCTCTTTCACCGCTTTTCCACAATGCTCGTTGCATGAACCCTTACCATCCCTGTCGTGCGAACCTCGCCCCATTCGACTTTCCAGCTACGTCGGAACTTAGAAGTATCCCCGACAACACGCCCACCCATTGCTGCAAAACACATTCGTATTGCAATCGCCGAATTCGACCTGATCACTGACGCAAGATCAGCTTTTAACTCCAGCTCTGGTGGTGCGACCAGCCACACTAGCACCCGTCCCTCGCGATGGCGCTCAGCGCACCCCAGCTGCCATCGCGGTTTCCGTGTTGGTGCCGAGCTGTTTATTCATGGGGCGGAGAAACAAATCGAGACCTGGGATTTGTGGAGGGAGACCTGATCGAATGCCTGAACGCAGGAGACGGGCAATGGTGGATGGGTCGCTTGCGGCGTGATAGACGTGCTGTTGGGCTCTTCCCATCGAACTTCGTCGAGCTCATGAGCGACGACTTTGTGCCAATTAGCCGGGATACCAGCCCAATGGTCTTATCTGGTTCTTCCCCCATTCATAATCCCACGTCCGCCCCGAAGAAAGCAAAAACCGTCTTTCGAAAGCCCTTCCAAGCGCACAAGGAAGCATTGTCTCCTGCATCAGAGCTCGCAAGGAGCGGGTCCAACACTCCAGTCAAGAGCTCGATACCCCAAACGCCCCCTCGTGATGGTGCCGGAGTTCCTCGAAGTGTGAAGCCTTTGCGCACCCATGCGTCTGCGGTCAAGAATCAAAGTCCCTTGTCTCGTCCGTCCTCTGTGTCTTCTCGACCCTCATCTCGCGGCGTTTCCCCAGCTGTATCTCCTCGCGCGTCAATGGAGCCGGAGCGCTCACCTTCCGCCATCATGCCTCGAGGGAGTATCTCGTCCTCACGCCCATCCTCCCGAGAAGTGTCGCCAATGTTCCTGCAAGAGCGCGAGGAGTCGCCCCCTCCACCTCCACCTCCTCCACATCGCGTGGCTATCAGTCGGCCACCTTCCCGATCCCCTCAACCTCCCTCGTCTCCGCAGCCATTTATGTATCAACCGTCCCATTCACCACAGCCATATATGAATCAACCGTCTCGTTCGCCACAATCGCCCATGCATCAACCACCGCGGTCTCCTCAACCATACATGTATCGAAGGTCACCTTCTCCGCAGCCGTATATGCATCAGCGGTCACCTTCTCCGCAGCCACCAATACATCAACGGACACCTTCTCCTCAGCCGCCTATGCATCAACCGCAGCATCTTTTGCACTCTCCGCAACCTGCAACGCACACTCCAAAGCCGCCACGTTCTCCTAATCCTAAGCCTTTGAGTATGAACGATCGTTATGTGATCTTTGCGCGCACCCCCTCGCCAGGGGCGCTTTCCACCCATTCGGCTCACTCAGCTATTTCGGCGCAATCAGATACAAACGGTAATACCCCATCACCGCTCAGAGATGCCATGGAAGATATTATGACTTCATTGGAAGATATGGGGCTACCACGCCAAGCTTCGCCCTCTCCTCATCATGCACCTTCGCCTTCTCCACCGCCGACATTCAACAATCCCTGGTCGGGAGATGTGTATGACGATAGCAATGACAGAACGCCGCCAGGTAACAGGCGTCGTCCCTTGACTTCAATGGGCTTTGATGGGCATAACCAGCAGCCTCATGGAGGGTTGGTACACAGGAACAGCGTCTATTCACATGACTATCATGGTGATGGGCCTCCGCAACTGAACAATTATGTGCAAAGGATGGAAAGCCGTCTCCGTCAATTGGAGGACCAGAATCGGCCTCCCGAGGACGAAACAGGACCGATTGTGGACGACGATGTACCGCCGCCGCCGCCTCCCAAACATGCCACTTATCATCCGCGACACAATTCTATTCCGGCTCAGTATCCACATCTTCGATCCAGAAGGTCAGGTCAAGATCCCCGAGGAGACATTCTCAACAGAACTTTCACCAACAAGTCAAATGCCACCAGCTCTAGTGGCATTCAAAGTATTGGTACCCAAATGACTACCAGTACGGACAAGACGAATCAGAGCATGATGAGTGGCGCTTCAGCTGGTGGCTTCAGTGCAACGAGTGCGGGAAGCTACGCAAGACGTAATGCTGGTCATGAGAGACCTAACACGGCCATGGATACCGTTCGTTCTCGAGGCTTCAGTGATGTTGGGAACACGGAACGCCCGGAATCTCCAATGACTGGCATCTCGTATCACTCTAGTCATAATACTTCTCGTCAGGGGGCTTCTTCTGCTATTCCATGGTCAGCTGCGGATCACGATGCAGGTGACTCGGGTGGGGTGTTTGGTGGGCTTTCCACTCCCAAGACTAAGAAACAAGGGTTCTTTAAGAAGATTTTTGAGTCCGCGAAGACTGGTGCGGCTAGCGCAAGAAGCAGCATTTCGGTTGGTCATAATGGTAGCTCACCATCTCCGACAAAGGGCCACAGGGTGGTTGATACGATATCCCCTCTCCTCACCTCGCGAGAATCGGCGCGTGATAGTTCTCGAGACATGGGTCTCGGTGCTAGTGCCATTGACTGGGTCCAAGTTCGCCGAGACGTCAACCGCGCATCGTCTCCTAGTAGGAACGAGCGGATTGAACGAGCTGAACGCTGCCAGATGATGGATCATCCAGTGATTTACGCAGTCGAGGAACTTTATGATACTGCAGAGGGTGACGAAAGTATTGATGGGCTCCCGATCAGCGAGCCCACAAACTTTGACAGGGCAAATCTTTCTCTCGTCGACAAGGGCGCACGCTTCATCAGCAGCCTTCCCCCCACGACAAATCCCATGAGCCTTGCTCAAGGTTATATCACTCGCCCCTACAAGAGTGATGTTCAACGGCTTCGTGCTATCTTCACATGGGTCAGTGAAAAGATCGCTTGGGAAGAGCCCGTCGACGGTCTCGATGTCGACATGAAGAGAGTACTGCACGCTAGACGCGGTAGTCCCCAAGAAATCGCTCTTCTGGTACACGAAATGTGCGCCTCTGTTGGTCTTCACACCGAAGTGATCCGTGGCTTCCTTAAACAGCCTGGTGATTCGCTGGATCTTGACAGTCTCTCTCGTCCCAACCATTGGTGGAACGCTGTCCTGGTCGACGGAGAATGGCGCATCATGGACTGTGCCCTGGCAAACCCGACAAATCCTCAAAGAAGCCGGTTCGTGACGAACAACTCTTCTGTGGCGGAAAGTTGGTACTTCCTCGCTCGCCCGCTCGACATCTGCTATACCCATGTTCCTCTTTACCCCGAGGAGCAACACATTTGCCCTCCAGTCTCACCAGATGTCCTATTGGCACTACCGGTGGTGTCCCCGCAGTACTTTAAGCTGGGCGTACAGATCCCAGACTACGATACCAGTTTGATGCGGATTGAGGGACTGGAGTGTATGCAAATCCGTCTCGTGGTGCCACCAGACGTGGAATGTGCTGCCGAAGTCGAGTCACCTGCGTTTGCCCGCGACGCCGATGGTGACTTCTTTGAAAGCGGCGACATTATCCGCAAGCGAGCGTTGGTCCAGCCGGACTGGTTCCGTGGTCAGAAACGCATCACTGTCAAGGCTGTTCTGCCAGGCGACGAGGGACAAGGTGTATTGAAAGTATATGCCGGCAAGAAGGGTCTTATGCACACCAGCCGAGACATTCCACACCCTCTGGCTCTGGCTCTTCCGATAACGCACACCGGAGAGAACCCACCCTACGACTTCGTGCTTCGCCATCCGACACCGCATGCCCAGCGCCATGATCTGTATATTATGCAGCCGCAGTGTTCGCGTCTGGCAGTCAACAACACCTTTGTCTTCGCCATCCGCCAGCACCCTTCGTCGCCAGGAGTCCCCTCAAAGGATGACTATTCATCGAATGGATGTGCCTCCCCATCGGTGTTCAACCGTCCCTCGAGCGCACTGAGCATGGTATCGAGCACTGCGGGTGGCTCAACCGTATCGAGCAACTCAAACGAGTTCTCTGCATCCACCTCCGCCATCTCGTCTACCAGGTCGGCTTCCGGACGTGAGAAGCCAGCTAAGCTGGCGATCCAGTCTCCCTCTGGCAAGATTCTGCGTCTCACCCGAAAGGCAGATCACATGATCGGCAACGACAACCCATCCGACTCGGTGACAGATGCCGCCGCGGAGGGCAGTGTATGGGAGACCGTGATCAAGATTGGCGAGCGAGGTACCTGGCGCGGTCTAGTCCTCGCCGACCGAGTCGCACGGTGGTGTGTATTCTGTGAGTGGGAGTGTGTCTGATAAACGAGCATCATTGGAGTTGAGCTGTCCACTTTTCGATTGTGATAGAATCTACCGGGGTGGTTTATTTGATGGTTATTTGAATTCTGTTTGCATATTTTGCTGCTGTCCTTCGCGCCAGCGTTGTCTTTTTATGGGTTTTCTTTTCTCGTTTTGCTACTGGCATTTGCATCAGGTTGGCTTGGAGCATTGCATATATTGCATTTCCATCTTCATTTCTAGCAGACATATTTGCCTCCTGGTCTGCAGTGTTTGGCATTCGGATAAATCGGGTCTTGCCAGAAAAATAAATAAACACCTAACCAAATTTTTTCTTTTCACCATGATAAGTCGAAGTGTGTAAGAGCTTGCGTGTCGCCCGATGTGGAATGTTGATGTGGGATGCGAAGAAGACAAAAAATTCGAGAAACCCCACAGCTTTCTTGACTATGCCAGAAAGGTCGCGGGAAGGTCTGCTCTAAGGCTCTCCATCTTCAGGTCCGAAGAGGACAGCGAACGGCTACAGGCGAGTCGAATAGAGGATAGCACGTCACCGATAATTTATACTAAGCATGTAAAGTAGATATCATAGACTGGCCACCGCGTTTCGCAACAGCGGTGCTACCTGCTTCCTACTGGCAGTCGTATTTGTCTGCAGCCACAGGCGCCTCCAATGACCCGAGTTTCCATCCAGCGTAGACCGAATCTCATGTTCTGTCGAGTCCGGGCACTTGCAGTCCACCGGTGACCATCGCTCCAGACCGAGGTGTGACCCTGCCTGCTCAACGAATGCCTCTGCCGCCTTGACTGCAGCATCGCAATCACTCATTGCGCAAACGAACAGCTCTCGAGAGAATTCATCCTCGGCGGAGGTGAACGAGGTCATCACAACCACCACATCCAGCTTTTTGCCGGCAGCAAATGCACGTACCGCATCCAGGAACTGCTGGGGCTCGCCCGCCTTCTCAACGATCCAACGAATCGGCTTGACCGACGAACAAAAGCCGAGCTTGACGGATTCCCCAGATGAAGAGGTCTCGGACCAGTCCTTGTAGTCTCGATCGAGAACTTCATCCAAAGTCAATAAATCCAGACTGTTTGCCTTCGCCGAGTGAATCTCTTCGTAGAAAGCCTCTGCGTCCCACTTCGGGTCCTCCTTGGCAACCTGCTCGCGAAGGAACTTCACGGCCTGTATATCCACATCCGTGACCTTCCCTTCAGCCGTCAGATTCGAAGTGTCGATCAGAATTGCGGCCAGTGCCAGCTTCGCCAGCTGCGCGCTTTCGGCGGACGACGCGTCTGCGGCCCAGAGACCGCGTCTGACTAATTCATTGGTGATCAGGGACGAACACGACCCCGGGCCCGGCTGAATTATCAAGGGTTGGTTGGCAGGGAGGGAGTCTTGGCTAGGTACGAAGTGCTCGTCGACGTGGTGGTCGATACACCCCACCGTACGGAAAGACACCCCGGATAGACCAGCCACCGAGCCATGTCCCTTCTGCCCCCCCACGCGATGGGGCATCGCATTCCAGTCAACCATGGTCGCATCTGCAACGAGACATTTCGACGTCGTATGTTCCTGTAGACTCTGTGCAAAGTCCGCAACTGTAACTATGTGCTCCCGCAGGACCTTCCCCGCCGACTCGGAGGAATTTTCGAAGCGCTCGTCGGGTGTCAGGGAGGGGAAGCCAGTTGATAGCCATAGTGCGGTGACAAATTCTGGGCGCAAGCGATACAGCTCGGGGCCACTGGGCACACCGGGGAGGTTAAGGAGTGGTACATGGGGGCATGGGGTTGTGCTAGGGAGACGGGTGCTGGCACAATACGAGTACACAATGGCGGAGATGATGGAGTCGAGATCGGCGGAGGGATTGCCCAGGACATATACTGGAGGCTCGGACAATGCACCCGATGGGAATTGGAGATGCACCTGGCGTGCCTGGCGCAGGAACTGGAGGAGGGTCATGGCGTGAGGGAGTTGAGGTTATGTTGTGGACTTGATATGCGGCTACGTCACCGGCGACAGATATCAGATCCCCCGATATCAACGCTGTATTCTCCATTCACGACCCGCTGTCCGAGGCATGTTCAAAATGGCTCAAAATCCATATTTATCTTCGCAGCTGTCGAGAATATCCAGGCCTTCTGAACAATTAAGATCAATTGTTCGTCTACCTGGACCATTCGCCGAGCTTCCTCGTCACCCAATCTTGTACAACCACCCTTCACCAATCCATCCACTGCCCTCTCTATCAGTCAACCCCCAAAGTCCAAACCACCCTCGAATCAACATATACGCCAAGCGTGAAGACCATGGATCACCACTCGCATGCGCAGGTAACAAATACCGCAAGCTCGAATACATCGTGCCAGACATCTTATCCTCCACACCAACATACCATTATCACGAACATCACCCGACAACACTGAAACTAGATGGCCCAGCAACCATCCTCGTAACCGAAGGCGCAATCCAAAGCAACCACACCGTTCAAGTCGCAGCACTTGCGCGTACTCTAGGCCTCAAGGCAATAGTCCTTCTTTCCCGCGGCACGGGCGGCGGCCTTCGCGCCAGCCAAAACCGCGATTCCTTCCTTCGTTCGGGGAACGTACAGATCAACCGACTTATCGGAGCCGAAGTGCGGATCCTGAATGAAGGCGACCCGGCTGCCATTGATGCCAACCCTATCCTCGAAGAACTCCGAGCGAGCGGGGAAAGACCCTACTGGATTCCCGGAGGCGCAAGTCTCCATGCGCTCGGCGGCCTGGGGTACGCACGCGCAGCATTTGAGATTGAAATGCAGGAGCTTGAATTGAATCTCGAGGGCTCAGGCAGATTCGATTACATCTTTGTGGCCTGTGGTAGTGGAAGCACTGTTGGTGGACTACTTGCTGGATTTAAGCTGGGAGAAACAGGGCCGAGACAGGTCATTGGTGTTTTGAACTCACCAACCAAGCCGCGATCGTATCACGCAGACCGAGTCCTAAGCTTTGCAAGGCGGGCAGCGGCACAGATTGGGTTTGATGGAAATGATAGGCCCAACGCAGAACAGACGATTGCTATGGATGATGTGCGGCTGGAAGATCGGTTTGTGGGGACTGGGTATGGAGTGCTAGATGTGGAGACCACGGAGGCGATGCGGATCATGGCGCAGTCAGAGAGTATCATTCTAGACCCGGTGTATACGGCCAAGGTGGCTAGAGCGATGATGCACTGGGTGAGAGAAGACAAGATACAGGAGTTTGCGCGACAGCGTGGCCTGGAAGATGTGAATATATTGTTCATCCACACAGGAGGTCAAGCTGCATTGGGAGCATACGCGGATGTGATCTAACAGTTTTATCAACTACTTTGGGTAACGAGAATAGACTCCAAGGTCTAGTTAACAATGGCTGCGTTCAACTAGTATTACAGGGTGACTGGCAACAGCAAAAGTCAACAAAGCAGACTGCTTCGATCATCACAAACATAGCCTTAGCTGGCCTGGGAAATAGGAAATAGAACACACAACCGAAGAAAGGTAGTAAACGCTGCAAAACTCCGCGGACATCACCCAGTCCTGACCCTTTAATATGGACCCCTGTTCAAAAAAAAGAAAACACAATCGAGAGGAGAATCTGATAAGACAAGAACAAAAGCTCAAGAATGAACCTCCCAAGACTGTCAGAGATAAAACAAAGGAAGGAAAAAAAAAAAAGAAGAAAAGAAAAAGAAGAAAAGAAAAAAAACCACGCCAGTGGTTAGCGATACAATTGGCCGATCAGAGCTCTGGCTCCGGGTTGTCTTTCCTAGCCGCGGCCTGTTCAGTGGCAGGTGGAACGTCAGCACTAGTAGCGGGCTCGTCATGAACGGAGCCGGCGCGACTAGTGCCGTTGCTCGCATTCAGAGCTTCAAGAGCCTCGGTGGCATGAAGGTTCTCCATGGCCTCGGCATCGGGCTCAGCGTCCTCCTGGTTGGTAAGGTCTGCGAAAACGTCGTCCAGATCCTGACGCGGACTGCTGCTGACGAACTGAGGCTCGCGGCCGCCAAAGCGCGGGGAACTGAAGAGAGAGGTTTCCATGCCCTGCCCAGCAGGCGACGGAGAGCGTGGGAGAAAAGTCGGAGATGATGGTGCGGCCGCCGCATGGGGCAGGAAAGCAGACGAGGTTGGTGCAAAGGCCGGAGTAGAGTCGCTGGCTGGTAAGGAGTAATTGGCGGAGAAGGGATATGGGGCAGCGCTAGGTTCCGCCATGGGAGTCAGGGCAGGCCCAGTGGTGGGAGGCTGGCTGTCGCCTGGGGTCGGCGGCGCGGGCTGCAGAGATGGACGAGGAGTTGTTTGAGTTGCATCGACCGACTTGCGCTTGGTAGAGATCATATGCTTCGTACGCAGGTGCTCTGGGAGGTCTTCAAGACGATCCACACCAAGCTGAGCCATGATTTTTTGCTGCTTGGTCGGGCGTGGCTTCCGAGTCGACAAAGACTGCTCCAGAATCGGCGGGGGTTCGGGCGCAACAGGAGCCCATTTGTGAATCTCCTGTCGGAAGAAATTCGTCTCGTAGGTCAAGAGAACCTCGGCACCTTCGATTTTCCGCAAATAAAAGATCAAAGTAGGTACTTCCTCAGTGGTGGTGCAGGCAGCGTTGGTGAAGCCCTGCAGGAAATCACGGAAGGCGAGAGCTTGATTGACAATGCTGTCCAGGACCTCTTCCTCGTCAGGCTGGAAAGGCAGGTTGGGAATCTCTGCGTGCCAGTCCTGGAGATCCTCCAACTTGGGACGGGCTGCATCGCGAGGGATCTTCTGTCGCCAATCGCAGATAGGGCAAGTGTACTTGTCGAACTCCTTGACTTTGCCTCGTGCAATCTTGAGACATTTACCATGATACCTGCGTAATGAACTTGTTAGCGACCACAGTTTAGAGATTTTCAAAAATACCTTAACTTACCACTCATGACAGACTTCGCATTCAATCATCATGCCTGCCTCCGAGTGTCGGCAAATGCAGAACACATCTCGCTTCCGCGACTTGGGGCCCCACACATTACTTGGGGCGTTTTCAAGTAGCCCTTCTGGACTGTTGTCTCGCGAAGAAGGCTCCACAGGGGGTCGATAACTGTCTTCAAGATCGAAACAGTACGAGTTGCGCTTTTCGACATACTCCATGTGTGATTTGAGGATGTGGAGGGGAGCATTTGCCTTTCCGAAGAGCTTCTTGCCTTTTCGCATCCAGTCCTCGTGCCGTTTCTGTTCGCGTTCCAAATCAATGGCCCCGATGGGTCGGCTGTTAAGTTGCTCCAAAGACTCCGTGAGCTCACGAACGTCCTTGTACCTGGGCCGGTTTCTCAGATCATTGTCTTTGCTCTTTTCATACAGGGTCTGGATCCGCTTCTGTGCTTCTCGCTGTTTGGTCAAGATAGCATCAACAGCGGAAAGAGTGTCTGGGGAAACAGGGAAACGGGATGCTTGCGCGGAGAGCGCCTCCAATTGCTGGTAGTGAACGGCCTCCACTGACATCAGTTCTTGGGCCTTGGCTTCCCAGGCTTCACCATGACGGCGGAGTTCCTTGAAATGGACTAGATGCTCGTTGGTATCGGAAATACCAAGCTGCTCACCCGCGGCAACGAATTCCTGGCAATCCTTGAGGGAAAGGTACTTGTCACGCTTGCCAGTGGCCTCTTCGGTCCACTTCTTTTGACGGTGGATTTGCTCCAGGTGTTCAACTTCCGGCATTTCCACGTTGAAGTTGCGGCCGGCTTCCAAAAGATCCTCAATCTCCTGGGCGGATCGTACGGAGGGGTTCATCAGGGCAACGTTAATGTCCTGGCGGAATTTCTCGATCTCGCGGGTCTTTTCTTCCAAAGCCGCCATCTGTGGACAGTCGAAGGAAAGTTTATCAGCCTCTGCCAGAAGGGCGTAGATGTGATCCACTCTGCGGACTTCACGGTCTCGATCGTCCAGCTGCGCAGCCTTGGTACTGGCTCTGCGCCACGCCTTTTCGTTTTTTCTCCGATTCTGCTGCTTCCGGGTAATGTAGTTGTTTGCTTCCTCAACCCATTTATCGCAACGCTGGACGAAAGCCGCAAGGTCTTGGAGGCCAGGCAGGTGGTACGGGATTTTCTCACCTTCACTGAGCAAGTTATGGAGAGCCTTTAACTGGGGCTTCGGTTCGTCCTCTAGGGTCTTGTCGAGCTTTTCTCCCCAAATTTCGGGGGCTCTAGCTCGCTCCTGAGCCTTTTGGACAGCCGCTTTCAGTTCTTCGTCACTCACGCGGTAGCGGAGAGTATGATCCGGTCCCAATAACTTCTGGGGAAGAGAGTCACCACAGCAGTCATAGGCTTCCACGTGCGACAAGCAGAGAGTTTTGCCTGACTTGTGGCAGCGGAACTGAGTTAGGTAAGCGTAAGCCTTGCACTGTTGGCACTGATAGTCATCCTCGGGAAGATCCTCCTCCTCCACTATAAACTTAAGTTGACAATCACCCGCCGAAGACTCGGCGCCAATCCTGCAATTATGAGGCACAATTTCCTTATGGCGAGAGAGGAATGCTGCCCGTTCGCCTAGTTCTCGGTTAGTGGTTCGCTCAAGTGCAGGAGCGAGCCACTTCGCGGTCGCAATAGATGTGTCTCGGGTAGCTGCTGTAAAAAGCAGCTCATCGTGAGAGAAGCATGGGTGTCGGCGGAAAGCCTGAAGACGCTCCACACCCGCGGCACCCCAAGGCTCCCAGTCGGCGGGTGCGAAGTTGACTGCCTCGTTGAAGTTGAAGCCATGGTTGAAGCCAGCATGGTAAGCCTGAGGGAACGTGAGAACAAACTGGCCAGCTCTCTGGTCCACAGCATAGACATTAACACCAGCCTTGCGGAGCTTGTCGGGCGGCATTAGCGTAACCAGCTGGAAGAGAAGATCTGGCTGCCCCTCGAAAAGCTCCGGAACTGCCTCCCGCATAGCCGACTCGAAAGCCTCGGCATCTGCACCGGGAATACCATACCAGGTCTTGGTCGCGCCGAAATGTTGGTAATTGGCCGAGTATGCATAATGGTCCTCATTGTGCCAACAGAAAGTCGAAAAGCACATTCCAACATAAACCCATGGCACAGTCATACCGGAGATATCAGACTTGATATAACGGAAGAGCGAATCCCCATAGAAAGGAAGCACATTCAAGTTCCAAGGGTCGGACGAATATGGGTCAAGCGGGTTGCGCTCGATAGTGGGGAATCCACTGCCGTGAGTGGTCGAATGGATGTCCGCACCGTACTCAACTTCGACAGTTTCATGTAAATCAACCACAAGTTTCCAGAATTCAGCTTCAACATCGTCCTCGGTCTCGCGGCGATGCGTGTTAAGAACAGGGTCAAAAGGCATTTTCGAAGCAAAGTAACGCTTCTTGAATTCATTGGCCTTCTCTTGGAATTGCTTCAACGAGTAAACGCCACCATCTTCGAATCCAAATTCGCCGGTACCAACAAGGCACTTTGGACAATGCCAATCATTTTCGGAAGCGGCGGTAGTGGAAGGATCAAGGCAGGCAGTATGATAACCAAGCTCACAGCTCTCGCAAACAAGAATTGTATCAGGATCATCTGACTTTCCACATGATTCGCACTTCTCGCCGGTTCTCTGGATCCCGTCCTTCCGGGCCTTGGGCGGTGCAGGACGAAGGAGGGACATGTGCGAGCCCGCGACGGTGGGAAGTGAATCTAAAAGAAAGAAAAATCAGAGTCAGATCAATGAATACAGTACAGCCAAGAAGAGTCGAAATACCTTTCTTGAGACGCTTACTCCGTCGTCCACTTCCGCCATCAGCATCGCCATTTTCAGCCTGGGAGGCACTATCGTGACTGATGGCGCGCTTGGAAGGATTCCCAGCCTCGCCGTTTGCCACAGGTGTGGACCGATGCTGCTCAGCGATACTCTGCGGAGTCGAAGCGCCGTTCTCGCCCTCGCGCTTAATCGCAGGGCCATTATTCACTGTCGCAAAGCCAGGAGAGTGATTCACAGCGGTAAAGCCAGTTGCAGCATTTACTGGGGTGAAACCAGACGGCGCTGGGCGTGGAGGAGGGGTGGGTTCCACGGGTGGAGTTGGTTCCGAGGGCTGCTCATTGGGGGTGCTGGAGTTCTGGGGCATGCGGATAGCCAGGGTCTCATCAAGGATCTTCGAAGGGGTTCCGTTCTCCTCCGTGGGCTTTTTGGCCATAGGTGAGGGACGAGGCGAAGGAGTAAACGGGCCGCCGTGTTCCATTTCAAGCTGCTGTTGAACTCCGGGCTTGGCCCGGGCCAGGTACTCCTCGTACGGCTGCAGGTAACGCTGGTAGGAGTTTTTGAGCGAGGTCGACAGCGAAGACATGATCTTGCCGCTGTAGCCGAGATCACGACCAATTTCGGCCCACTTCTTAGTCTTGCAAACCTGCTCAAAACCGCCTCTGATCTCGACAGCCTTTTTGAGCTTGTAGAGATCGAGAGGGCGTTTGTCTACGCTAGGTAATCGACTGTAGTTCGTTCCGTGTTGCTTATGAAACATGGCAAGCCCATCGATGTAGTTCATGTTGGCACGGTTACCTGGATTAGAGTTAGGATTAGATGCGTCATTCGGTGTGGTTCCACCGGCATCAGCATCAGCTGAAAACGGGGTCATACCTCCTTCGACCGAGTTGAGTTCTTGTCGACGGGTTTTGAAATGAAATCGCTGTGGCAGGTATCCATAGTTAGCTGAGAATGCCGACAAGTGAGCATTTGAAAACTCGAGAAGAAGCATTCCCGGGTGTGCTGCTGCAGCCTCCGCCAGCCAACAGCAAATGCAGAGCGGGTAACAAATTGCGTGGGAGGCCTACCTCTGTATCAATCGCGAACGTTGGCTGCCAGCCTTCAGGCGGGATAATTCTGCAGATTCCGTATTTCTTGCCCTCCGGTGCAATTTTTTGGATGTATGCCACCGGATCCTTGAATTCCTCCTCAGTTGGGCGGAAAGTCGGAGCCTCGGGGATGCCATGAGGCCGGACGCGCTTGGATGGCTCGCGGGGACCATTGAATTGCCCGCGCCGTTCAACGGTGGACAAGTCGAGCGGTGTCGACCTGCGAGCGCTCAGGGGCACATTGTGTGAATGCGACGGGTGGGTGCTCGAAGATCGAGTAGGCTGGGAGCCTATGGATGGTTGCCCGGCCATCGATTTTGCCCCGTTCAAGGCCGGGGCCACCATCTCCGATGGTTATTGGTGTTTGTAAAAGGAGAGATGGAGGTAATGCGGGCTGCGCGCGTCTTGTCGAGTGCCGAGGGAGAGATCACTGTAGCGCGAACGGGCGCATTGAAAGGGCAATGAGACTCGGGAGCAAGGGCGGATGGGGTTTGCGGAATTTCAAGGAGAGAATTCGAAAACAACCTTGAAGGGAAGGGCTGTCAGGAATAATGGATGAAAGAAGTAGAGAGAAGAAAGGGGATTAGAAGGGTGGTGTAGATCAGAGGAAAGATGGGAAGGATGGAATTGATAGAATGAGATTGAGATTATGGGAATTAGGTGGAGAGGTACTGCCCCGGTCACTTCCACCGCGCGGAGCAGCGGAAAAGCGACCTGCGAGTGACTCGAGCTTGCTCGGTAGCGAAAGCGTACCGTATCGTAATTTATCGGGGCCGCACCGTCGCAGCTACGGTACGGGTGAAAATGGTAATTATACCGTCACCCATCGGTTGCCGCAACCGGGACGGCATCATACGGTGTCCTTCTTCGTTCAGGGCCCGAGCGTTTCTTTCCAAGGTTTTTCCATTCTGCGATGCATCATCTGTACCTGGTATGTTTTCCCCTTTCGATTAATGTTTTAATTGTCACCTTGCTTGAGCTTGACACGAATGCCAAGCATCTAAACAGTGATCTACACATATTTTAGCTCTCATTGACTGGATACCCCAGTAATGAGGCTGATTCGCCGACGTCCCAACAAGCTAGATCGACGAGATCTACCGAGTCCAGGGTCTAGCCCGCGGCCTTCTCACGTAACTTGTGTAATTGCTTTGTCCGTACTCCTCCATCACCGAATATGCCTCTTTGGCTTGTAAATACGTACTGAAAAGGAATGAAAAGTGACAAGGAAAATGCATCCTCGCCCGTCGGCATATCAAAGTTGTCATGTGATCGCTTGTTTACCGTCCGCGGCGGACTCGCAAGATAAGCACTTACTATGCATCAGCCCCCAATGGGAGAGGCCGGATAGCAGCTCGCAGCCATATGGACCATGGAGACCCAAGACGAGCTTCGGCCCATCCCAGCCTACTACTGCTGCTATCTCCTTCGGTCTACCGTCCGACACGCCTCGCTCTATATCGGCTCAACGCCCAATCCCATCAGACGACTGCCTCAGCACAATGGCACGGTCAAAGGGGGCGCCAAACGTACCTCTCGGGATAAATTACGGCCCTGGGAAATGGCGCTCGTGGTGGAGGGCTTTATGAGTCGAGTAGGAGCTCTTCAATTTGAGTAAGCTTCGCAATGACCCTAGAAAGCAGAGCCGCTTGCTCATGTTGCATAGATGGGCTTGGCAACATCCCGAAAGGTCACGACACATTGAGCTTGATGACGGTGACCTCCCTAGCTCGCAGGCCAAAGTCACTGTTTGTCGGCACACGGGAAAGACCATTCCGCGTACCTCGCGCAGAAGATCCTTGACGGCCCACCTAGAGGATCTGCATTTCCTACTTCGATCATCGTATTTCACTACCTGGCCGCTACGAGTACGATTCTTCTGCGCGGATGTCTACCGCGTATGGAAAGTTTGGAATGAGCGTGTGGAGACCTCCTTACCTTTCTCCAAAATCATCCTAGACGGGAACTGTCCAAGACAAGGCGACGCAGGTACTGCAGTGGGTGGCATCAATCAGCTATCGGTCGACTACACTAAACTCGAAGACTACCTGGAGAAATCCATGTTTGCTCTGGACGACGCGGAGGATCTACACTGCGCAGTATGCAAAAAGCCAGTGAACCCCGATACGCAGCAAATAGTGGTGTGTCCACGAACATCTTGCCGTGGCACGAATCATCTATTATGTCTATCTGCCAAATTTCTTGAAAACTCCGACGACCCGGATACGTTCGTGCCAACGCAGGGAACCTGCCCGACGTGCAAAGAAGTCGTGCAATGGCCAATAATGATGCAAGAATTGAGTTTTCGCAGCCGTGCCGAAAGGGAAGTCCGTACGATTCTGCGACGAAAAGAAAAGCGCGAGCGCAAAGAATCTGCGAAGCAGTCACCCAGCAACAAAAGCAAGACCAAGACATCCAATGTGCGAAAGTCTTCTGTGGAACCAACATTCGATGCCCAGTCACAGCCTGCGCCAGATGATATGTCTCAGGATGACCCCCAGTTAGACGAAAACTGGTGTGAGGCGGTCGAGGTGGAATCAGACACGGAATTCGGAACTCGACAGCATTCATCTCCGGCTTCATCCAGATTGGAGATCGTCATTGAAGATAGCGAATGGGAAGATGCAGAACTCGTGGAATGAAGTCTCGCGATAAACTGCAAAAGGAGCACACAGGGCTAGTTGGTGAGCGGCCCCAAGGCCCTCAAGGGCCCAATCATGTCCAGACGCGCAACGCATTCTGAGACAGCGGATTGGATATCCCGGGACACCTCAACCAGTGACTTGCCAGCATTGACAATACACACGTCCTTCTGGCGCTCAAATAGCGTGCGGAAAAGCTCCCGTACGCGAGTCTGCATAGCCTCATTCTCGTACCGCTCCGCACCATAACCGCCGCGCTTCGCAGCTTCCTCGGCCGAAATACTGAGGAACAGGCAAATATCTGGACGTGGCAGACCGAGCTCGGGCTGCCACGCCCACTCGAGCGAGAGCGTGGGGTTGGCCTTGGCTGCCGAATACACAGCACCAGAGTATGAGTAGCGGTCCACGATCACCGTGATGCCACTATTGATATCTTCTTCGATGCTCTTGGCAATTTCCCAGCGATTTGCGGAGAACAGGAGGTGGATGGAGTGGTCATCCTGATTGACCGCGCCGCGTAAATAGCTATCTATGAGCTTGCCGATGGGCGTCGTCCTGTCTGCACACGGGTTAGCACAGTTCTCAAGTAGACGACCGATTCAATTACCTGGAAATCGAATATATTTCACCTTTTGCCCCTGCTCCGTGAGGTAGTTTTGTAGCATCTCGCATTGGCTCGATTTGCCGGCGCGGTCGAGTCCCTCCACCACGATGAGCGCTCCGCGTCGCGTCGGCGCTTGTTGCGACGTGCCTGTCATTCTAAGAGAGGTCTGAAAGAAGTATGGGCCAAGATAGGTAACATTCAAGGAAAGAAAGTCAATTTGACTCAAAAAGGAACCGTTCCCAAACCAGTGAACATGTGTAGCAAATACCGGGGTAGTTGGAAGCGAGGGGCCCTTGTTAACCGGTGACATCTTTTCTGCCGCCCGATAAGATCGCATCGCAGCCGCATCATGGTCATTCAATGAACAACGCCGCCATGGACCCCGAGACGTCTACGCCCTCAGAGATGACCTTCAGCGTCCTGAGCTCGGCAGCGCCCGTGCTTGCACCACGAGTCGGCAAATTGGCCATCCCCGGCCGCCAGGCGATCTCGACGCCGCATTTCATCCCACTGACCACGCGGGGTGCCGTGTCGCACATCGCGCACGACGTGATGCGAAAAGAGACTGCAATTAACAGCCTGTACATTGGACTGGAGGATTGTATGTATCTGGACCTAACCATTGCCCGGGATATGGACAACCATGACTAACAAGCTGCCCCGTTTATCAGTCATCGAAAAGAAGCATCCTGCTCCGCTATATAAAACTCCTGTCGCACCCGGAGAGTCCCCCTTGAGGCGGTTTATTTGTGCCCCTGATGACATGCCAATGATCCTTGCTCCACGACGGTTTCCTGCGATCCCTTGCCCGCCCACAAATACTGAAACCTCCATTGCGGTCTTGACCTCTGTCGGGTTCCGCCAGCTTTCAGCCCACCAGTGGGTGGAGGCGGTCCAAAATCTTCGGCCGGATATAGCTATTGGCTTGGCAGATATAGTCACTGCCCAGCCGCCGGGCATCAGGCGGCGTGGAAAGATGGTTGACAGGACGCATGCGTTTACTCGCGATGCATTGGAGCAGCTGTACGGATCCTCTTTGGCGGAAGATAAGAAGTCAAAGACGGCGTATTTTGCTCCCATATTGCCATTGGAGAATGCGCAGCAGTCGCTTTATTTGGAGGATCTGGAAACTGAGTTCCGCGATCGTCTCTCCGGCCTAGCGCTGTATGAGTCCACTTCTCTGAGTTTCATTCCAAAAGATATCGGCGACCTTCCTCGACTACTTCTAAGCGAGCCTCCCACTCCTCACGACATTCTTCGAGAGATTTCCCTCGGCGCAGATCTTCTAACTGTCCCTCTGATTGGGACATGCTCAAACGCTGGCATCGCATTGGCCTTCACCTTCCCCTCTCCATCAAACACGGAAGAACGTGGCGAGCCTCAGCCTCTAGGGATTGACTTGTGGCCCTCTGAATATGCAAAGGATACTTCGCCCTTCCTACAGGGCTGTGAATGCTATGCCTGCCGGCACCACCACCGCGCCTACTTGAACCACCTCCTCGCCGCGAAAGAAATGACCGCCTGGGTGCTTTTGCAACTGCACAACCATTATATAATGGATCAGTTCTTCGCGGGGGTACGGGATAGTATTCAGCGTGGCACATTCGAAGAGGATATCCACGCATTCAATCGTGCCTACGCTCCAACACTACCAAACCAGACTGGCGCGGGTCCTCGGTATGTCTTTCCCGTTTTACTTGTACCTGATCTCCCAGTTAAGAACTTATTTACAGACTCCGTGGTCACTACCTTGCCCCAAGGCAGGGAACTGATCACCCAAAACGTATGCAAAAGGTGTATGGTCGCCTTGACGGCCTGTCCGATAAGTTCAACGAGTCGCAGTCGTCGGTTGCGACACCGGACACCGACGCGGAAGGCCTTGAGAGACATGGGTTTGCCGAGAAAGTATGATCCGAATTCAGTGGTTGCTACAAATGTCCGAGTGGCTGGAAAGTCACACAGCATGAGCAACTTGTGCATTTGTTTACGAAGCCTTTGTTTGAAATAGGCATACCTCCGGCCATAGCGAGAGCATCATGAATAGAAGAGCCCACTTTGCATACAGGTTTTTTTGCTGGATGTTGTGTCCGTCCATGGGGATTGCGCAAGCTCAAGAGTACTGTACATGATCCAATACCTCGTGATGCCACCAAAAGCTTTCACGTGTCCAAACGACGTGTTCAAACGAGTCATATCCATAACGTTAAGAAGGGGGTTTCTAGGGTATATCCGGGTCGTAGGTGTAGATTTAGATGTGACCAAGCTCTCAGGTCTAAGCCTCACCTGCCAGCACGCGCCACATCCACTTGACTTCATCCTCCTCCTCTTTACTGCCGCGTGGGGTACCAGCGCCGAACTGTTGTCCGACGACGCAGACAAGCCAGGCCTCATTCTTGGAGGTGTTTAGGAACCGCTCGGTGGGTGAGTTGTGAGGATAAATGCGACGCCATTCGTCCCAGATACGGAACGCTTCCTCACCCCAGGCACGGAAACTGACTTCTTCGATAATAGTAGGGGTGACGATCTCTTTGCCGCGGAAGACACCCCAGGTGACGGCGTTGACGCTTTCCGGGTTTGAGTCAAGCTCTTCGAGGTCGATGTCAGCAGGCTGTATGGGGAGGGAAGACTCGAAAGCTCCAGTCTGGTTAGTGGCGAACCAGGTAAGCTTGTCATGGCCGTGCTTCTCGAACAATGGCTTGAGGATTTCTTTGTAATCCTTGTCCGGGCAGAAGAACTCGACGAACGGCTTCTGGAAGACAAAACCCTCACGCTGTGGGCCCCAGCCAAAGATCTTGTCGTCACTGCGGACACCATTAACGGCGGGCTGGGAGGCCAGTGTCCACCAGCCGCGGCCGTCGATGAGCTTGAGAAGCTCAGGACGAATCAGGTCTGTCTCAGCATTCAAGCCGCCGCCCTCTTCGGCACCGCCCTCTGACCACGGGACCATGTACAGCTCACCAGTGACATGGCGACGGAAAATGGTGTTAATGTCGGAGTGTTCGACAGGGTGGCCCCACAGTCGTCGAGCGACCGCGGAGGTGACGTGGAGTGAAGGCCCATAGCCGTCAATTTCACCGAACGCAGGTGAGCGCGCATCACCCCATCGGCCGTTGGGGAAATCGTCCCATGTAGCTTCTCGGCCAAGAGCGCCCAGGCCCTCCGAGATTTGAAGAGTGGTCCCGCGGCCGGGAGGCATTGCCGGCAACCCGGCACTGTTTGCCAGCGCCTCATGTACGGAATCATGCGATGACTCTTTTCCAGAAAACTTGTCCACAATGACACGGTTGTGTGGTTGCGAATTGACAGAAGACCGGCGTCTCGCCAGCGAGCGAGCACGGGTATCAAGAGAAACAGAGACATCCACGTCTTCAATGGCAGATTCGTCAATGGTCGAAAATGGCGGGATCAAATCACATCGCTCGAGGATGAAAGAAACGGTTTTCTCCAAGTTAAGAGTGTAGAAATGGAAACCACGCGGGCCCGGCGACTTGAGCTCTTGGATACCACCCACGACATCGCTGACGACGTCAACACCCGCCCGCTTGACAGCATCGTCATCATGCTTCAACTCTTCCATGCGTTTGGCAATGGGGGCCGGGATGTGCACATTGCTGAGCTTTGTCACGCGAGTGAGGATCTTATAGCTGTGAATGGGCATCAGGCCCGGAATGATGGGGATGGTCTTGAAGACCCCAGACTCATGGTTGCGAAGCATATTCTCAAACTTTGTGTAAGCCTCGAGATCATATGTGAGTTGGGTCATGATGAAGTCTGCGCCGGCAACGGTCTTCTCGATCAGATAGGGCAGATCACGCATGGGATCCTGAACTTCCTGGAAAGCGTCGGCAGGGTGGCCCTCTGGGTACGCGGCAACACCAATGCAGAAGTAGTCACCATGCTGCTTGCGAATATATCGAACTAGATCCACGGCGAAGGTGAAGTCCTTGTTGCTATCGTCCTCTCCATGCATATTGTATTCCTCGCTGCGAGGCGGGTCTCCACGGAGGGCCAAAATATTGCGAATGCCCAGCACCTTGGCCTCCTCCAGGGCCATATCCACCAATGCACGGCTCATATTGGTGCATGTCAGATGCAGGACGGTCGTCAACTGCAGCTGGCGCTGGCAGACCTCCGCCAGCTCGAGGGAACGGGCCGCCGTGCTTCCACCTGCACCCCAAGTGACCGTCACGAACAACGGACGCAGGGCCTGAGCCATGCGCTCCAGACGCGCAGAAAGGTTCGCAAAACCCTACAATAACCACCATCGTTAGCCATGTCTCCTTGCATCAGGTTTCCGTTGTCGCGGGGTTACCCCACCATCCGGGTCTTAGGAGGGAAGAACTCCAGCGAAAAGTAATTTGCGTCGGGCGGCAATGCCGCGATCTTCTCCGTAATCTTCTTCTCCATTGCGAAGGACGTCGTGGACGGCAATGGAAGAGGAAAGAGAGGAGGAAGTTGGGTAGAAGTGGACCGTCATGAATCTGCGATAAAAAAAAGGTTACCCGAACCCATCGGGAAATATGACGATTGATAGCTGCCGACGGGTGGCCAGTGGTCA
Organism: Penicillium cinerascens; assembly: GCF_028974065.1. Lineage (NCBI taxonomy): Eukaryota > Fungi > Ascomycota > Eurotiomycetes > Eurotiales > Aspergillaceae > Penicillium > Penicillium cinerascens. The sequence goes on along the minus strand of NW_026695298.1, from coordinate 3,724,007 downwards.
TCCGGCACTTTGCCTGATCTACGCTGCACACAGCACTTCCCCGCCGCGAATTGCATCATCTACGACCCCGTTATGTTCCGGATTCCCTTGGCAGGGTATCAAGCTTGATTTAGAGACGAGAGGATCGACCGAAAGGAGATTACTCAGCCGATACGAAGCTCGTGCGATCACCAGGAACTGAACTTCCCCAGTCGCGAGCTTATACTTTCCCTTTAGCGTGCGCAACCGCGCTCCATTGCCAAAGCGAGTCATGATTTCCCCTTGAGAGCCACCGTTTACTTCCGAATACATTTACGACACCCAATCATGGCATCTCAGCGTCCGGCGAGCTTTCTTCGCCGTTTCCGTCTCCGAGCGACAGGGCCTCGAACGCTGCGGCGAAACCTGTCCTCTCCTCCGTCGAAACCCGCCCCGTCAAGCTCAAAAGACTCCCAGTCTCGCCTCCACCGATTCAATGACCGCCTACCACGCTTCCTCCGAACCTACACTACACCCTTACTGCGGGCGCCGGTGACGCATATCACGTCTTTTCTGATCCTCCACGAAATCACCGCTCTGCTGTCGCTCTTCGGATTGGTTGGTGCATTTCATTATGGGACTTGGATGCCAGACCTCGCGTCTGAAACTGGCGAGAGCAATGCTTTTGACAAAGGGGCCGCGCGGTTCGGGCGCTGGTTGAGGAAGAAAAGCTGGGTCGATGAATCCGATGTGACCACTGTCGCGGATCATGAAGCGAACGGGCTAGCCCCTCGTGAAAAAGAACGGGCAGGCGTACGGTTGGTGCTCGAGTTCGCGACGGCTTATGCGATTACAAAGGCTTTACTACCCGTTCGTCTGGCTGCTAGTGTATGGGCGACGCCTTGGTTTGCGCGCACCGTCCTGGCACCGACAACCCGGCTGGCCAGGGGGCTAGTGGGAAAGAGCTAAAATAGTAGACACTCCATACTCGTACTCATAAATCATATGAATTGTATATTATTTGATTTTCGTAGCCATCACGACCGACTCTTGAATTACTGCAACTCTATGCCGCAAGAAGCCGAGAGGCGCTCGTCAGGCCATGACACCGTGGGACGAGTAATTTACTCGTAGATCCACTGGGAAGCGGTGTGCTTCCACTTGAGGACCTCGGAGGGAGTGAACCAGAGGCCGATCTCCTTCTGGGCAGACTCGACGGAGTCGGAGCCGTGGCAGACGTTGCGGCCAACGTCGATGGCGAAGTCACCACGGATGGTACCGGGGGCGGAGGCCAGGGGGTTGGTGGCACCGAGGATGACACGGCCGGTCTTGACGACGTCCTTACCCTCCCAGACCATGGCGCAGATGGGGCCGCTCAGCATGTCTGGCATTGAGATTAGCTTGGTGTAGGGTAGAAGCTCACGAGGGGTGTCACGCACAGGAGATGAGGCCCTTGAAGAAGCCCTTGCCGGCAAGGTCGGCGTAGTGCTTCTCGAGGTGCTCCTGGCTAGGAGAGCACAGCTTCATGGCAACGAGCTTGAAGCCGCGGTTCTCAAAGCGGGAGATGATGGGGCCAACGAGACCACGCTATTGAGATAGCGTTAGTATACACTCAATTGGCGAATGAACCGATTATCTGTCATTATTTCGGTCGAGAGATTATCATAGGCGTACCTGGACACCATCGGGCTTGATGGCAATGAAACTGCAGCAATTGGTTAGCTTCACCGCTAGAGTAGGAGGGGTAGCAGGAGTAGACTGGTGTGGAGGGGAAATAGAGAAGGCATTGGGAAGATAATCATGAACTTACGTCTGCTCGTCGGACATTTTGATGGATTGGAGTTGAAGATCTGGGATCAGCAAGGGATGGGAGGTAAAAGAGGAGGGAGGGGAGAGGGGAGAATAAATACCTAAGAGTCTTTTTTTGACCAGTGCTGCGCCATTGGTGGGGCACGAGGGGCCATCCGTTTCAGGCATCCTTGACACCTTGTGGCCTTTATGCCTTGACGCCTGAGGTGCTTTACCCCAGCTCTCCGCCGTCAGGCCAGCCTGGAGCTTCACTGTGGATGTACCGACTCCGGATGCTGGTCAACATCCTTCCTCTGTACACAATTAGAGGTTGAGGGTCTCTGACTGCACATTCTTCATCATGACCAGGAGTCAGCCTGCGTCCCGCTGGACGCTATTGCTCTCCTTGGTCTTTCTTATCGCATCCATTGTTGTTCCCGGATGTGAGATCCCATTGCAGTCGTCTGGAACCATCCTCGTATCTGACTAACGTCGCAATTGACAGTGGCTGTGAAACATGAAAACTTCAAAACCTGCGAGCAGTCCGGATTCTGCAAACGAAACCGAGCCCTCGCCGACAATGCCTCCGCCCAAGGCGCGTCATGGAGCTCCCCCTACGAGCTAGACCCCGCTACCATCCACTTCAAGGATGGCCAATTGACCGGTGTTTTGATCAAGACCACGGCTGCCAACGAAAAGATTCGGCTTCCTCTCACGGTTTCCTTCCTCGAATCCGGTGCCGCTCGTGTGCTCGTCGATGAAGAGAAGCGCATGAAGGGCGATATCGAAGTGCGACACGGCAGCAAGGCAAACAAGAAACGTTACGACGAGGCTGAGAAGTGGGTTGTTGTCGGTGGTTTGGAAATCAGCAAATCGGCCACTTTGAACGGTCAGACCGAGACTGGTTTCACCAACGTTCTCTACGGACCGAGCGACAAGTTCCAGGCGATTATCCGGCATGCCCCGTTCGAGGTGGAATTCCAGAGAGATGGCGAGACCCATGTACAAGTTAATCATCAGGGCCTGCTGAACATGGAACACTGGCGCCCTAAGATCGAAGGCAAGGAGGGCGAATCCGGAGAAGACCAGAGCACTTGGTGGGAAGAGACCTTTGGTGGCAACACCGATTCTAAGCCTCGTGGTCCGGAGAGTGTCGGTCTTGACATTACCTTCCCCGGGTATAATCATGTGTTTGGTATTCCCGAGCACGCTGACTCGCTTTCACTCAGAGAGACTAGGTATCAACCTTACCATCATTTCATTTTCGAATGCAACTGACTATAATTCAGGGGTGGATCTGGCAACCATGAGAATCCTTACCGAATGTACAACTCTGATGTCTTTGAATATGAGCTCAACAGCCCTATGACTCTGTACGGAGCGATTCCCTTCATGCAGGCTCACCGCAAGGGCTCCACCGTCGGTGTCTTCTGGCTCAATGCAGCCGAAACTTGGGTTGATATTGTCAAGAAGGCCGGTTCTTCTAACCCACTATCGATGAGTGCCCACTCAAAGACAAACACCCAGACTCACTGGTTTTCTGAAGCCGGTCGGATCGATCTCTTTGTTTTCCTTGGACCCACTCCGCAGGATATCAGCAAAACCTATGGCGAGCTCACCGGTTATACTCAGCTCCCTCAGCATTTTGCCATTGCTTATCACCAATGTCGTTGGAACTACGTCACCGATGAGGATGTGAAGGAGGTGGACTCGAAGTTCGACAAATACCAGATTCCCTACGATGTGATCTGGCTTGACTTGGAATATACCGACGATCGGAAGTATTTCACCTGGGATCCGCTCACCTTCCCGAACCCGAAGGGCATGCAGGAGAAGCTTGACGAATCCGAGCGGAAGCTTGTGGTTCTCATTGATCCCCATATCAAGAACAAGGAGGACTTTTATGTTTCCCAGGAGCTGAACAGTAAGGGTCTCGCTGTTTTGAACAAGGACGGTGAGGTATACGATGGATGGTGCTGGCCTGGTTCGTCCAACTGGGTCGACTGCTTCAACCCGGCTGCGTTCCCCTGGTGGAACAGCCTACATAAATATGACAAGTTCAAGGGATCGATGCCCAACTTGTTCATTTGGAATGACATGAATGAGCCGTCTGTCTTCAACGGGCCGGAAACTACCATGCCCAAGGATAACATGCACTATGGAGACTGGGAGCACCGTGACGTTCACAACGTGAACGGTATCACCCTTGTCAATGCCACTTACCAAGCACTGCTGGAGCGCAAGAAGGGTGAGGTCCGCCGGCCTTTCATTCTGACCCGCTCCTATTATGCTGGAGCCCAGCGTATGGCTGCCATGTGGACCGGTGACAACCAAGCCACCTGGGAGCATCTGGCTATTTCCCTGCCAATGGTCCTGACCAATGGTATCGCGGGCTTCCCCTTTGCTGGTGCAGATGTGGGCGGCTTCTTCCACAACCCTGACAAGGATCTCCTGGCCCGCTGGTACCAAGCTGGTATCTGGTATCCCTTCTTCCGTGCTCACGCTCACATTGACACCCGTCGCCGTGAGCCCTATCTGATCAGTGAGCCGCACCGGACTATTATCTCTCAGGCAATTCGTCTGAGATACCAGCTCCTTCCTGCGTGGTACACTGCTTTCCACGAGGCTTCGGTCAACGGCACGCCTATTGTGTATCCCCAGTACTACCTTTTCCCCGATGACGAGCAAGGATTTGCCATCGATGACCAGTTGTATCTCGGTAAGACCGGTCTCCTTGCCAAGCCAGTCGTCACGGAGAATACCTTCACCACGGATATCTATATCGCCGACGACGAGAAGTACTATGATTACTTCGACTTTACCGTCTACCAGGGAGCAGGCAAGAGACACACTGTCCCAGCCCCGGAAGACAAGGTGCCTCTGTTGATGCAAGGTGGCCATATTGTTCCCCGCCGGGACCGCCCTCGCCGCAGCAGCGCTCTCATGAAGTGGGACCCCTATACATTCGTCGTGACTCTCGACAAGAACGGCGAGGCCGAGGGCTCCCTTTACGTCGATGATGGAGAGACCTTCGACTATGAACGCGGTGGTTATATTCACCGCCAATTCCGCTTCCACGACTCGGTCCTGACCTCCGAAGACCTCGGCACCAAGGGACCCAAGACCGCCGAGTACCTGAAGACCATGGCTGGCGTCACTGTCGAGCGTGTGATTGTCATTGATCCTCCCACTGAGTGGAAGGGCAAGACCACCGTGACTGTCATTGAGGATGGTGCCAAGGCCGGTTCCACTGCCTCACTGGAGTACTACGAGCAGCAGGGTGGCAAGGCTGCTTATGCTGTGGTCAAGAGTCCCAATGTCGGCATTGGAAAGACGTGGCGGATAGAGTTTTGAGTAACTCGTTGTTAGATCTAGCATATATGCGCGATACAAGATATCGTAGAATTTCACTACAGCATGCGTTTCATTCAGCACTGTCATCTACCTGCCCTGGTCCATGAACCTTGAGAGCCTTTACTCAAGGTTCCATTCTTCCACGTAACATATTCGAAAGGACGCTCAGACACGTACATTGAAAGAGCATAATGAAGATGTGTAAGAAGAAGTTTAGGGAAATGCCCTGGTGAGATGTCCTCCATTCCTGGGGGTGACGACGCAGAAATCCATCCAGTCGTCCTCCGACACAAGGCCCCTCCAAAGCACACCACTTTACCCCATTGCCGCATGAGACGTCTTCGAAGAAACGACGAGCGTACATGAAATGGTGTAAAATTCTTTTTCTTTTTTTTTTGGTAAAACACGAGGACAAATTTGATGGCTTTTTTCAACCTGCTGAATAACCCCTTCGGCTCTATCGTATATCGACCAGAGTTCATACATCACAGCAAAAGCATAAACACGGTTTGTTCTTCGCTCAGGTCGGTTGTGGACCGCTGCCTTGACCTGAACTAGAAGATCATCTGGGTAGCCGCGCTCGTCGTCGTAGTCTGGCATTTATTATGAGCAGCAGAATGTAGTTTCAAGATTTGAGATGCACACAATAGTCCGCACAAAATTCGTATTCTTGACGTAGTATCTGCAGTCAAGAACAAATAGTGACAGCCATAAAAAGGCATTATTATAGTTTCGTTCCGGCTCTCATTCCAGTTCGTGGCTCTGAACATAAACGTGGATCTTTGGTCCTTTCGCATCGGTCGCCTCCAGCGACACTCCTCCATCGTAGAGAATACTCCACTCCACAGTGTTGAGGCCATCATTCTTCGCTGTGTTGGACTCGAAGAAGTTCGACATGTCTTCCTTCTGATCAAAGAAGGACGCGTAGTCTTCTATGAAAAAATTCAAAGCAGCCTCGTTGGCCTTCTCTAGCGTGGTGAATACGCCCTCGACTATGCTTGTGGTCTGGTCGTCCGTTCCCGATTCGTCAATATCGTGATACAGCACAAAAACCCAAGTGGGATTTGGAATATCGGTTTTCTGCCCGTGTGGGTATGGTCTGAATTGAGCCGCCCACACTTTTTGAAGCATATTTTGAGGATATTCAATCTCGTGTATGTCGCTCATTTCGTCCGAATCTGTGGGGTCCATCATTCCCGGTGTCTTGATCGACGATAGGCAGGCTAGATTATTGAAGCGCTGGCTCAAGAATTTGGATCAATATAATCACGCGCCCGCCCAGGCGACCGTAGAGAATGAAATTGGTTGGAGCTTGGATGTTATCAAGACCGGACTTGTTGAGGCAGATCTCAAAACGACAGGCGCTAGTGCAGTCGCTAAGCTGTGCACAGACAACGTATATTAAACTCCTCAACTGACAAAAGTACATAAATGCGGACATAGCCACGCCGTTATACTTTCATAATCCCGACCGCGCTTCTACTGACCCAAAAAATGTTTTCCACCCTTTACTTTATGAGCGATCATTCCAATAGACGCTTCTCGGACTCTCAGTGCACTCCGCCACACTAGAATCATGAACAATCATCAGGATTCGTATAACTTAGAAAATCGACTAAATGAATGAAGAGCCCCTCTGAAACCACTTGACAGTATATAAAAGAGATAGCCGGCATGTTTTACCGGAAAGGATATCGACAATCGGCCAGAGTGTTAGCTTAGAGTATCACAGTTGTGGGGAACATGGCTTGGCTACTCGGGCCGGTATCGATTCTTCGTTATGGTGGATCGGGAGTCCCTGGATTCTGTTTTGAATGCGCCAGATCCGGATCGCTGTGAGACATCGTTTGTTCGCTTGGTTTATGGAGAATGGGAGCCGGGGGTGCTGGATGAGGAGGAGTTGGAGGCGTTGGGTGAACCGCCGGAGTTTTGAGCCTCTGGAGGGGTGTACGCTTGGGGATGTTGGGTTGATGAGAGTGCCGTATGGTGAAGCCGAGTTTACTGGTTTCGTGTATATGCGCAATGCCGATGTCTGGGATCTGTTTTATTCTCGACCTCCAAGGATCCAGTCCCTAGCTGCTTTCTGATGGGGCTGAAATTGTGGGGCTTTAGGATGGAATCTGATAGTCGAGATCTAATTTATGCGATCCGGTCGTAGAGGACTGCATGGAGTCAAATAACACGAGTGGTTATACTTTCGAAACGATAATAAGTATGATCATGAGACTGATATTACAAAATTTCATCATTTGAGAGACGATCTATACATTTTGTTCGTTCCGCGGAACCATCGCTGCTTTCTTGTCCTCCTCCTTGGTCAATTTGCCTTTGCCACTTGAGTAAACAAGAATTCAACAGTTATTGAAGGTAGTGTTGATGATATCGCCTTCGAATGCGCGCTTCAAACGCAAAGGCAGTTCTTAGTGAACGTCTTCATGTTCGGGGAAATCATACACTGTATTTAATTGGATTACATTGAGTCAAATCATTAGATTGCTCATATTTTATCGATACTGAACAACACTGAGCCCGTGATGTGAATAGTTCCCATTAGATATCCCAAATCCACCACATATCATCTTTCATTATGACACTATGTACCGGCCAAGGCAGGAATGACCCTAAATGGCGGATGATCGACAGGTGCTGCGCTGCTTACATAATGACGGACAGGGACGGAAAAAAAGGGCCGCTTGCGTCGCCGCGTTGATTGTCTCTCACGCTTCTTTTTTGGTTCAACCGAAGCTTGTTCCTGTTCCTCGAGCTTCTTCCGGGTCGCATTCATACCCCGAAGCGTGTCGGAGACTTTGAATACCCTCCGATCTCGTCAAACTTGGAACAAACACGCCGCCGAATCGCTGATCACCTTTGCATACCCCCCCGGAGGTCGCGCAAGGTCTTCACCACCACCATGTACCTCATTCAGCTGGCCATTGAATATGCAGCGCCCGCCTTGTATGTCCGGGATCGCAGGATCTCCTCAAAGCCAGTATACTAATCTTTATTCGCGAACTAGTCTCATTTCCTCTCCCCTCACGTCCTATGCCGACCAGATCCTCAGCATTCATCGGAATAGGAGCTCGGCGGGATTCTCCTTGGATATTCCGTTAATCATGCTTGTCGCGTCGATTCTCAAGTAAGATTACACACGCTGTCAAAGAAGCGGAGACCCTCGTGGAATGGACATTATATTAACGCGCTTCTCAGGGTCTTCTACTGGTTTGGAGAGTACTATTCTGGCGCCCTGCTGGCACAGGCCTTGGTCATGATTGTTGTGCAGATTGGCCTTCTTAAGGTTGCTTTGGATAACCGGCCCGCCTCGGGCGCAAAGAACGGGATCGAGCATGCGCCTTTCAGCGGCGGCTCTGACGGTGAATTCGCGCGACCATACGATTTCTGGCAGTGGAGGAACACGAAGCCGTAAGTGTCACTGGGAAGGATCACTTACTGGAATGCCAAACTAACCCATTGTGGCTATAGGTACTGGTTATTCCTGGCCTATTTTGTGGCTATCCTGACCGTGATTCACCTCACCCCTATCTCCGAATCGGATACCTACATCAGCATCCTTGGCGGCATAGGTCTGGCAGTTGAGGCTACCCTTCCCCTTCCTCAGATTTTGGCCAATCACCGCTCCGGCTCGTGCAAGGGCTTCCGAGTCTCCGTTCTCGCGGCATGGATCATTGGTGATACCATGAAGATGAGCTACTTCTTCTTCAGCCAAGAGGCCATCCCCTGGTCATTCAAGCTGTGCGGTATGTTCCAATGCGTGTGCGACTTTTACCTGGGCTTCCAGTACTGGATGTTCACCCGGACGACTCCTCGGGCTCCTGTCAGCTCCCACGAGCAGGAAGAGCGGTGGGGTCAAGGAGAGAAAGATATACGGATGAACTAACGAGTCCGTGTTACGAGCGCATTATGAGCGCATTCTGCATTTTCTGTAGATATAGGGGAACCGTGGGACCATAGCGACTATAGACATGTTAATTCGGAATGAAACGGCGGTAAATAATTTCATGATTGCTGTTGCCAAAATGGGAGAAACTGATATCTCCGGAGTAAATCCGGTTCGGGAAGTCGTGGATCTGCCCCGCGATTGCGATGCGTCTGATGCTTCTGTTCCCGGACCCTTCTCTACGCGCCGGTCCCGATATTCCTGTGTCTCTATACTCTTCGTTAAAAAATCGGATCAGCTCCTCTCTTCACGATGGCTGATGTGCCTACCATCCGCATCGGCTATGTGCCCGGTATGTGCCCCGCGTTAAGCTTCAGCTCGACGTCTCCAATCCAGATCTGAGGAAGACAACGCATTCTTTCGTAACTTTGCAACCAATTCGCACTTCTATTGGTAAAAGTGACTGACATTGAACTGTCTGTTGGCTCCAGAGCACTACCTCACTCCTCTCCATCTCGCCCTCCGCTCCCCGGCCGTCGCTTCCCTTCCATTCAAGATCGATGTGACTCCCTTCCCGTCCGGAACGGGCCACATGATTACATCGCTGCGAAGCAATGAGATCGACATCGCTATTGGCTTGACTGAAGGCTGGGTTGCTGGTCTGACCGGGAAGACGCAGCCTCAGAACCCGGCGGAGGGAGGATACAAAGTCGTCGGCCACTGGGTGGATAACCCGCTGCGCTGGGCAATTGTCACGGGTCGTAACCGTGGAGAGATCAATGGTGTGTCGGACCTGAAGGACCAGAGAGTCGGTGTCAGTCGCCTTGGAAGGTAAGCATGCGGTCTAGCTTGGGAAGTGCGGTTCATTTCCAGATTCTAAGCGAATTGGGCTGATTCCTTCTAGCGGCTCCCATATCATGTCTTTCGTGCTTGCTCAGCAGCAAGGATGGAAGTCTGATTCCCTGACCAGCGTCCCTCTCGGCCCCTTCGGTGCCCTACGGAGCGGCGTTACTGGCGTGGACGATGCAAAGCCCGACCAAGCTCCCAACCCAACTGCCGAGTTCTTCATGTGGGAGCATTTCACAACCAAGCCATACTTCCATCCTACCACCGAAAAGCCAAACCCGCCGCTGAAGAAGATCGGCGAGATCTTTACTCCCTGGCCATCATGGATGATTGTTGCATCGACAGCAATGTTCCCGGATCCTGAAAAGGACTCGCGTCTGCAGAGCCTCTTCCAGGCCTTTGATCAGAGTATCAAGGAATTTGAGGCCGATACTGCTCAGGTGATCAAGCTTCTCGGAACCGGCGAGCTTGGTTGCACCTACATTGAGGAGGATGCGACTGAGTGGTTGAAGGATGTCAAGTTTACGAATGGCGTCCGCGGTGTCGATGCTAAGGTCATCGAGGGTGTTGTGGATGTCCTCAAGGTGGCGGGTGTCATTGATACCGGCATGAACAATGGCGAGGCCATCCAGCGCGTCATTGGAATCTCTCGGTAGATTACCTTTGGAGTAAAAAGTGTATTATTGAGGAGAACAGGGGCTATTGATGAAAACTGGCTTCTGTGAAATCAGCCAATTAGGGTTATAAAGGAATCTAGAAGCATTGGATCAAAGTAACGTCAAACTCGGGGTTCCGCGCTAAGAGACATCGACTACGTACCGTTTTAAAGGACGCCATGATTTCAGTTGAGTTGGTGGGAAGTCTGATAGGCAGTGGTGTCTCGAATGCATATATCCACTCAGCGCTGTGGTGTTTAGCGGAGCGAGGCTCCCGCAAGCTGCTAAAGGGGTTTCGGACAAGTATGATGCAATTATCAATATGATGGTCACTCTGAAGGCTTGCTTTCTATACTTGATGCATTGGTATCAGGTACCCATGTATTGAAGCTGAATTACTCCAGGGCTTCACATTCCGCTTGGAGACATACTCCCAACAGCAAATCTCATCGCATTTGAGCGAAAAGCTACTAGCTGCAAACTTGGACGTTGTGTCTGGCCTACATAACGCAAGTGTATGAGCATGATTCAGATCGTGCAGCTGTGGTTTACGAGCGCCTTGTTGAAACCCATCGAGGGAGCCGAGCAGAAGGCGATCTGATGTCTGTTCTTGATATAGCATCACATCGACTTAGCACTCATTACCTGGAGCAATGTCTGCGAGATGACGTCTCAAATGAAAAGTAGCAAATTTATGGTTTGGCATTTGGAGCGCTTGGCTAGAGGAAAGTCGTTTGATGCTAGTAACGCGCGCACTCAGAAATGGCCTGTCCCGGTGGAATGTTATTTCTGCCGAATCCTCGAGCAGGCCTTGTCCTTGGTCACTTCTATAGGTTACTCGGTCGAGAGGCTGACGCAAGGCACTGCTTCGAGGCACTCCAGAAACAACAGCTCAGAATGCTTAGTGGCAATAACTCAAAAATTGTCCGGTCTATCTTCCTCTCTCTGGCAATCATTTTGGCCGCAATTGGAGATGAGAAAAGTGCCACTGGAGCCTTATACCGGGATGACATCCTTGATATCCAACGACGAGCTAAAGTGGGAGACAAAGGGCATCTTTGTGACGGATGTTGTACCCTATGCAGCATTGACGGCATTACAATGTGTGTCTATTGTGAGGACGTTCAATTTTGCGAGAAATATTTTCCTCCTGCTGAAAGCGGGCATGCTCCCAGTGAGTGTCTGTGGTCCGAGGTACAAATGGCTAGTTCTTCCTCCCCGTCCAAAACATGTTCGCAATCGAGCAATCGAACCCAGGAGCATCGGTCTATGATTTATGTTGGTGGGGATTGGTTGAGCGTCGATGACTTCAAACTCCATCTAAGGGGGAAACACGAGCCGTGAGGGATAACGAAGTGTGCTCGATTGTGAAAAAAAACATGAAAATTCTCGAGGAACTCGTCCTTCTTCAATGTAAGAAGTTTCAATTGTAGTTGCGAAATGCCTTCCACTCCCTGGCTACACTTCAAAGTAGCAAGCCGAGACCGAGTCAAGTCTGCAAGCACGTCCATTCTCAGGTCGATTAGCTCTTGGCGATCGCGATCTGCGGATCAATGTGTTTGACGACTCGGTTCCTCAACCGAGGGAGTTTTAGTGCTCGCTAATACTTGCCCCTGGCTCTCTATCTCGGTAAATTTGACCTCGAGATTTAAGCTATGCTCGATGCTTTTACCATATGATAAATCAAACCTCGGAAGTAAGGATGGGACTGGGGGAAAGCCAGCCAACATTCCAGACTCGGCCCATGAAAGGGGTCTCGCACCCCTGCGCTTCACAAACTAGCTCACGTAATTCACCTCATACCGTTGGGGCAACATGTCCTTTATTTCATCCTGAGAACGCTCCCTGTGATTTGACTTTAAGAATAGGTAAGTAGAGATTTCTGCTCAATTGCACGGCGGCCAACCCCCGAAGATGGTCCTGGGAATCTTCGTGGTGCCGCAAGTGGCTTTGCATACTTGAATGAATATATTCAGCGCAAATCACTTCATTTTTTGTGAAACTATTAATCGATTCTAATCGCTTCGATAATTCTACATTTTGCAGATAATAAAATCGCACAATAATCAATTAAAATTCAATCTACCTCCAATGCTGCAATCTAAATGTGCTGGAGAGACCCCCTACATGGTTGAATTATATAGATGCAAATGATGAGCGATACAAACTTGTCACCTTGAAATTTAAAAAAGTTAAACCCTGGAACATTGCGAGGGAACAACCTTCCCCAAGTAGGGAATTAAAATGTAGCTATTGGTTCAATTCGGAGAATACCGAGGTACTAGCGTTGAGGTACAAGAACTTGGGCTTACGGTGACTTGACGACTATGGGAACACGCCCGGGCGGAGTCACATCCCCTTCCACAGCAGCAATTCAATCAAAAGTCACTCGAGCAAACCTATCGGACAAGGGACTAAACATTAGTTCTAATTTTCCAGTTATCCCTCCCGTGCGCTGATGCCGGCTCCGTAGTTCAAATCTTCCTTCCACAGCTCTTTTCTTCCATGATGATAGTGCGAACAGCAGGAAGCCATTTGGATCTCCTATCCCCTATCACATTCATAATAGACTGAAAGCCTATCACGTCCGTTATTACTGGCCTAGAACGTGTTTTACGGTGAATTGTCCGTTTCTGGTAGTACATTCCCAAGAGCTCCCTGACAACAGCGCTGGAATGTAGGCGACCATGCTAGGCGCACCAAATAGTCCAATCAGCAATGCCCGGCCAAATACTTCCGCAGTTCAAGTCCCGCAAGCCCCTCCTTTCGGCCCAGAGCGAAGTTTGTTGATATCGACGTTGGCGTGGACGGAGTGGGTCATACCATGCGCTTGGGGTACCCGGACAGCAAATGACGGAGTAGATGGAAGCATTGTTTTCCCCAATGGCATGCATACTGGGAAGCAAAACAACTCGATGCCCGCTATTTAAGAACATCCTCGGGGTCATGCTACGCTATTCTTGGTTACTCTCGTTCCGTCGTTTTAGTCGCCAACCTCCGGCCAGTCGTCACTCCTTATAATTTTTTCTTTTTCATTCTTTTCATACTCTCTTTAATACCTAATTCAGTCCCGTTCTGCCGGTAAATAAACTGGTGTATTAGCATCATGCGTCGGTATTCGAGATATCTCTCTGGGTCGGTGCTGCTCGCTTCCATGGGAGGTGTGCAGGCCAAGCTCGACCTGAATTCTTCCAGCAATATTGCAGTCTACTGGGGTGGGTAAAAATAGTGGAGAAGCATATCATGGCTCCTAACATTATTTATATCAGGCCAAAATTCGTTCGAAGCTGCTGGAGGCCAGGGTCATGCTCAACAGCCTCTTGGCTATTACTGCGACAGTACGTGCACTCGTTACCATTCAAAGAATGAGGCTGACCAGTTATTCTAAAGACAAGGACATTGATGTACGGTTCGATGGAAAGAACAAACACGTGCAAAAACTAACCCACTCGACCAGGTCATCCCGATGGCGTTCGACATGATGATCAACGGCCCGGGCGGTGCCCCCGAGATTGACTTCTCTATTACAAGCGCGGGCTGCGATGTGTTTAAAGGAACACAACTGAAGAACTGCCCTGGAATTGGGTAAGAATACCAGCGAGAACTGGGGTTCGGCTGCTAACTTGGAGTAGAAAGGACATCAAGAAATGCCAGGACCAAGGCAAGACTATCCTTCTCTCGATTGGAGGTGCAACCTACAGCGAGGGCGGCTTCAAGTCCGAAGCCGATGCCAAAAACGGAGCTCAGCTTATCTGGGAAACCTTTGGCCCGAAGAAGGAGGGATCGAAGGCTCTTCGTCCCTTCGGCGATGCCAGCCTTGATGGCTTCGACTTCGACTTCGAGGCCAACGTCGAGCACATGGTGCCATTTGCCAACGGCCTCCGCGACTTGATGAACAAGGAGACCGACAAGCAGTACTTCCTGACTGCCGCACCTCAGTGCCCGTACCCTGACCAGGCGGATAAGCAGATCCTCAACGGCCCTGTTGACATAGATGCCGTGTGGGTGCAGTTCTACAACAACTACTGCGGCGTCAACAACTTCAACACGGACCAAAAGACCTCCAAGTTTAACTTCGAGGAGTGGGACAACTGGGCCAAGACCGTCTCCAAGAACAAAAACGTCAAGGTCCTGGTCGGCGTTCCTGCTGACACCACCGCTGCCAGCACCGGATATGTGTCCGTCGACAAGATCGCCCAAGTGGTCGAGTACTCGAAGCAGTTCGAGAGCTTCGGCGGTGTCATGATGTGGGATGCGTCGCAGGCATACGCAAATCAGGGATTTATTGATGGCGTGCGCAAGGCGCTGGGTGAAGAGGGTTCCGGTTCGTCGTCGTCGTCCAGCTCGGCGTCGACCACGGCGCCTGCACCTTCGTCCACTAACACAACGAATACCTCTACCTCTTCCAATGCACCCGGCTCCTCGTCCTCGTCTTCCTCCTCCTCTGGGTCTGGCTCCTCGTCCAGTGGGCCTGATCAGACCCCTACCCCTACTCCCACCACCCTCACAACCAAGCCAACCACCAAGCCGACTACCAGCCCTGAGCCCACGCCGCCTCAGACCACGACGCCTCAGGCCACGAAGGCCGAACCGACCACGACTACACCCGCTCCCGAGCCGACGTCGACCTCTGTACCCACCGAGACGCCCACCACTACTACGCCTGCTCCAGCGCCCACTACGCCGCCCGCGCAGCCAGACGACGACGACGACGACGACGACGACAGCTCGGATGATGGCCAGAGCCCGGATTCTCTTGATAACCTCTTCAGCGGTGACCTCTTTGGGCTTCTGAGCGGCATTCGTCAAGCTAACAACGCTGTTAACGGTGTTGCCCATGGTTTGGCCAAGAACCTCCGTCGCGCCAACCGCATTGGATATTAAATGTGATAGGCAGTGTTCGAGATATTTGCTGTATCTGCCTTGCAGATGGATCGTCAGAACGGGACTCTAGGAGAAATTTTCAAATATCTACTCATTACCCTTTCACTCATTTATGTGAACTTTCGTTTCATCTTTCCTTTGGACCTTCCTACTATTTTTGTCATGTACTACTTTACCTTAATCTCCTTGATACCCATAATTTATAATTCTTCAAGTTTCAAGGAATGAGAACGGAAGGTGTCAGTTTGAGAGGAGTAGTTCCTCGTCTAAACCGGGCAGGTTGGACTTCACAACGTAAATCTTAGGATAAAGATAAGGGTTGACAGCATTAAAGCCTTGAGAAATTAAACTGAGATATTCCGATCCAGATCAGAGTATTTGAAAACGGACCGAAAACATTTAAATTGAAAAGAACATCTTCCCTGCCCATCTCGAACACCAAACATTACAGCATAAATTATAGAATGCTCCGTTTACTCCACATCCTCTTCCTCCTTGCTGGCAGCCAGGAAGAACTTGCCATTCGGTTTGCCGGGCTCCTCATACTCAACCGTCAAGCGAGCCAAATGGCCAAGCAGGTTCTCCATCTTGATCTCGCCCTTACTGCGCTTGGCACGACCGAGTTCATCAAGCCACTTAATCTTGTTAAGGGTAAAGTAGACGAGAGCAATGACGATCTCCACACCGAGAGAATAACCCCAGATGCGCACGACCGTGACAATATCCGTCCAACCATTTGCGGACTCCACGAACTTATCCGGAGGTTCGGTCTTCATATCCTGGTTAGTGAACCAGCCGAACAGACAGAAGATAGTGGCGAGGGCATCAACACCCAGAATGGCAGTAACCAGCTGGATAGATGGCAAGGTGTCGACACCGCGGGTTACGAAGATCAGCCAATTCTCGGTGAGTGCGACTTCCAGGAAGAGGACTTCTTGAATGGAACCAAAGTTTTGGATTATACCACCAGAGGGCAGGAACATGGTGCCTCGTATTATCCAGGTAGCCACTGCCAGGAGGATGCCAAGGATGACGGAGATGACCCAGATCTTTGGGAGTTGCCATTCCACGGGACGAAGTTCGAAAGATGCATGGTCATAGGCAACAGCCACGGTCGCAAGATCGGCGAAAAGAGCCAGGAAGACGACGAGCTCGACGCGGATGCTTTCATTCAGAATGAGCATCGAGGTCACGAGGTAAATTTCCAGGTGCAAGCAGAGAGCGATACGGTATTGGATATAAGCCTTCATGCGGTGGAAGATCTGGCGCGCAACCTTGATCGAGTCGATGATAGTCGACAAGCCGGGTTCTAGGAACACAATATCCGATGCAGTTTGCGCGGCTTCAGAGGCACCTTCGACGGCGATACCGCAGTCCGCTTTCTTCAGGGACGGGGCGTCGTTTACGCCGTCTCCGGTCATTGCAGTCAAGTGGCCTCGTTCTTGAAGAATCTGAACCACTTGATATTTATGTTCGGGGAACACTTCAGCAAAGCCGTCGGCTTTTTCACACAGATCTCCGGCCATAGCACCGCTAAGACCGCCGTGAATTAGCTTATCAGAGTTGTACACCTTCGTGCCTAGCGCGAGCATCTTGCAAGTTTCCTTCGCAATGGCAATCGCGTCACCCGTAAGCATCTTGACACTGATACCGAGGTTCTGAGCTTCGCTGATTGTCTGCGCTGTGTCCTCTCGGGGCGGATCGAACATTGGGAGCATCCCGAGCAGAGTCCAGTCTTCACCTTCCTTTTGAACGGCCACGCCGAGAGAGCGGAAGCCGCGGTGAGCGAATTCCTGAGCTTTGGACTTATACAAATCGGCAACATCTTTCGAACACTTGGTGAGCTGGAGCACTGCTTTCGGAGCGCCCTTGGTGCAAGTATACCGAATGCCATCGCAAGTCGCGATAGTCACAATCCGCTTCGAAACGGGATCGAAGGGCGTGAACTTTTCAGTCTTCCATCCGCGGCGCAGGATCTCTCTAGCCTTAGGGTACTGTCTGAGAGTCAAGATAGTGACCTTATCGATCGGATCGAGGGATTCGATATTGTGCGAGGACGCCAGGCAAGCCACGGCAAACATCCAGTCGACGTCGACGCCTTCTGACACGAAAGGATCGCGGATGCTCAGTTTATTCGCTGTCAGAGTTCCGGTCTTATCAGAACAGAGAATATCCACACCCTAATGCTGTTAGCACTAATCACACGAATAGAAACTTCTGAAGCAAGACATACCGCCAAAGATTCAATAGCAGTCAGCTTCTGCACAATGGCCTTCTTCTTGGCCAAATACGCAGCACCAACAGCCATGGTCGTGGTAGTGACGACGGGAAGACCGACGGGGACACCGATAATCAGCAGAGATAGAGTGTAGTGAAGCAGAGTCTGTTGCGGGGGAGAAGCAATAGGAAGATGGCGGAAGAAACCACCAATCCACGCGACCAGAATCCAGGCCATAACTAGAACCAGAAGAGACATTCCGATATTGTCCATGACGATTTCAAAGTGACCCGCGCCCTTTGCACCCTGCACCATGCTCGCAGTGCGGCCAACGAAGGAAGTCTTTGCAGGAGTTTGAACTACAGCAAAAGCCTTGCCACGCTTGCATCCAGTTGTATAGTAGATCACATCTCCCATATAACGATCCACGGCGAGAGACTCTCCGGTAATGGCGGAATGATCACAGGCCAGAATAGGGTAGCCGCGCTTGCGTGTACGCTGGGACTGCTCGCCGCCGCCCTCACCGTCGGCATTGCCCTCCTTTCCGGCATCGGCATTGCCTTCCTTTTCGGCATCAGCATTGCCATCCTTGTCGGCTGACTTGTCCGGGACTGCGACATTTTCCTGGTTCGCCCCTTCGCCTTCCTCTTCGTCAGACTCGGAACCGCCGCCAAGCATGCCTTGTTCCTGCAGCTGGTTGAACTCTTCCCAACCGTTGGGGTCATTGAAGTCACAGATGACTTTGGCATCGGCTGGGACCACTGATCCTTCGCCAACGATAATCTTTTCATATAGTCAATACATGGATACATGTGAAAGAACTGGTAGACATACCACGTCACCGGGTACCAATTCACGGGCCAAAATTTCCTGCTGGTTGCTGTCGCGTATGGTGATGGCACGCATGGCGATATCACCTTTCAGACTGGCGACGACGTCGGCGGCTTGCTTTTCCTGATACCAACCGACTGCAGCGTTCAGACACAGAATACCGATGATGACACCGAAATCGATCCAGTCATCCAGACCAGCGGCAAGCAAGACCGCCAGCTCCATGACTATACTACATGTTAGTTTTTCCTCCAGTATTTCCAAGAGCATTCTACTCACCGTAAAGAATAGGGCCCCGGAAGTAAGATATGACCTTGGCAATTGGATTCTCTTTCTCGGAGACCAGCTCATTCCATCCCGCGCGCTGTCGTCTCTGAGGGACCTCTTGGCTCGAAAGACCCTCTCGAATATCGGTGATGAGCCAATCGTCGGGGAATTTGCCGGCCTGGTTCTCGCGCTTCTTGACATGGACCTTGCGCTTCTTCCATGGCGCATACCAGAGGCGCTTCCACTCGACTTCACCCTCTTCCTCCTCTTCTGTAGGCCCTTCGCGGTAAGTAGAAACATATTTGACCAGTTTCCCGTACTCGTCTAAAGTAGACCAGTCCTCCTTCAGAGAAGCACGAGAGATGCGAGAGCTTCTTCGGCGGGAATCGCCATGCTCCGCATCGCCTACGCTCGCCATGTTGGCTGTTTTGGGGAAGGGAGACCACTCGAATTGAGCCAAACTGAAGCGGGGTTGTTGAGAATGCCCTAAAGGGGAAGAAAGTCAAGGGAAAGCAGGGAGACCGCGAGTAGAGACCTGCGACACTGGAGAGATGTAAAGGGGACCCTTCCTATCTTCGGCCCTTCAATGCACCAGCAGTCAGGAAAATTCCAAGCGAGAGGAAAATAGAGAATGAGCAATGTGCTACAGGCCAGTATATTTCCCTCTGTCAATCATGCTGACGTCGAGACTAGGAAGCTGCCGGCTGGCAACGACCGCAGAGAGAGCCCTCTGGAAGGCCGAAAGGCACAAACAACCGATTCGAGGGATCCTTGACGGGTCTTGACGTAGAAGACATTGGACCTATCCGGACAAACCTTGTTAACAACGGGCCGTTTCTGACGGCCGTGGATGAAGAGGGTGACAGGCCAGTTTTGGCCCGAGCTGGCCACCCACCCATGGGTTCACGCGAGGGTTCCATGGACAGAGCTCCATGCAACAATGGTTCTGATCAGTTCCATGGACAAAACAAGAAAGTTGTACAACGTTGCAGCTTGTGTGGAGTCGACTTCTATGAACCCGGTCTCTTCCGCGCCATTGGCCCAGACCGAGCTATCCTCCCTGTCACTTCGAGCTCCGCTGACACTGCCCTAGTTTTATTCAGAGCTAGAGCTCATGGAATAGCAGATTGGTGGGGGTTTTCTATAACTATGTCCCCTGGCCCTGAAGCGCATGGATTTGAACCAGGTCGACTCGGTAGTCTTCGACGTCATGCTTTGAGCCTATTCCGCTGACACCCGGACATCTCGATCCGCATGGGGCCTCTCCGCTTCAGATATTCATGACTCATTGAAAGACCCCCAGCGCAAAACAAAGTTTGGGAAACAACGATGAGGAAAGGTTATACAACTCCTTGCCCAAGACACGCTGCTCGGACTGGACTGCCCATCACGTGATATAATTCAGCCCTATGCAGTTCTCCAGTCTCCACTATGTATCGTGGAGTAGAAGTGATATCAAGTAAACAGTGCCAATTGCGACAATATTGTTTAGGCCAAGCAGCACATAACAAGTAATGATTGACGGAACTATATCAGTTGCAATTTATGATTTACGCGAAGGAATGTGCCAAATGACGCACAAAATTTGTGTTTGATTCATCTAACATAGTTTTTGACATCTCGGCATTTGCGCTCAACACGCTTACACGTACCAGCGTTGCACATTTATTTGGCCTTGCCAGTAGGGATGTTGAAGAAGACCGCGGGGGCACCGGGGGCAGGAGCCCGGTCACAACGGTAGAAGCCCTTGCGGTCGAACTGGATAATGTCACCCTCTTTGAGCTGAGCAATGTTGCAGTCCGCAACGCAAGAGTCCCGGTGCTCGGTGTTGTAGTTGAGGACATCCTCCAGAACATCATCCTCGCTGAGCGAGTCCTTGGTCAGGAGGTAGTCGAAGTCAACCAGCTCGACAGGCACCAGCTCCTGGTCGGTCGACAGCCAGGTGACCTTCTTTTCGGTCTTCTTGACATCACCGGTCGGGTTCAGCTCCAGCTCAAGGTTGGTAATAACACCCGAGGCATCGGCAGAGATCTTGCGGATGAAGGCGTTGCCCCAGTTCATTAGGGTGATCTCCTCGTCCGGCTTGAAAAGCTTGGCATCGGCCTGCTCGAGAACGACGGAGCCGCTGAAAGCAACGGTCTTGTTGCCGACGGCGGCGTTCTTAGCGTGCTTGGCCTTCTGCTCGGTGTACGGGGCCGGGGCGTTGGTGATGCTGACCTTGACAATGTCCTTGTTGTCGATGGCGGTGTGGCGGGGGGCAACGGGGTCAATGTATTTTTTGTTAGTAGCCCAAATCAGAGCCCAGTCGAACAAAGTCACAGCGCGGGATGGGCCCTGCTTGAGGATGAACTCGCGGAGAGCAGGGATGGTCATGCCGCGACGACGGATGCCACGGATAGTGGGGAAGCGAGGGTCATCCCAGCCCCAGACAATGCCGGTTTCGACAAGCTTGGTGAGCTTGCGCTTAGACAGGAGGGTTCGGATGAAGTTCATGCGAGCAAAATCCCAGACCTGCACAGTGCGGAGCTTGAGGGCATCCAGCATCCACTGGTACTGGGGGTTACGGTCACGGTACTCAATGGTACGTAGGGCGTGGGTGACACCCTCCATAGAGTCGACCACAGGGCAGGCAAAGTCGTAGGTTGGGTAGATCTTCCACTTAGTACCAGTGCGGTGGTGGGGGGCGGGGTTGCAGCGGTAGATGACTGGATCACGCATGGCCTTGTTTTTGTCGTCAAATGAGATCTTAGCACGGATACACCAGCGCAGACCCTCGGGGGTGCCCTTCTTCATTTCCTCGAAACGAGCCAAGCTCTCCTCTGGGCTGAGATCACGACGTTGGCTGGGAAGACCGTCCCATCGCTGGGCAGCCATGGTTTCCTTGTCGGTATCATCGGCATAGGCATATCCGGTCTTGATCATCGTGATACAGTAGTCGTAGAGCTCATCGAAGTAGTCGCTAGTATAGGTCAGCTTGTTGGGCTTGATGCCCATAAGCGCAAGGTCCTCGACAATAGCATCCTGGAACTCCTGCTTCTCGTTCGAGGGGTTGGTGTCATCGAAACGAAGCAGCATGGTGCCGCTGTACTTCTCATGGGCAAAGTAGTCGTTGAGAAGGGCAGCCTTGGCGTGTCCAATGTGGAGGTATCCACTAAGCAAAGGGTCAGCATGAGCAATGGCAAATACGTAATCACAATAGGCAACTTACGAAGGCTCGGGAGGGAAACGGGTGACCACACCATTCTCAGTATTGCGCAGGTCAATGTCGTAGCTACCACCCTCCTTGGACTTGGCCAACTTCTTCTTCCGGTCGACGGCGTTCATAGACTCCACAGCGGACGAGGTCCAGGGGCACAACTCCTCCAGGAACCGATACCAGCGGGTCAGGTTAACCAGATTTCCCTTCTTCAGAGCAGCAACAGCAATGCGATTGCCACGGAGGGCACCCCACAGAGCAATGTCGGCAGTCGAGAGGGAGTATCCGACAACGAACGAGCGTAAGAGGAGGTGGGTGTCGAGACGCAAGAGAACGGGGTCGAGAGCCTTGAAGTCAAGGGGTGTGAAGGACTCGAGTTGAGAAATCCACTCGTTCTCCTGTGGATTCAATACATTAGTCTCGTGTGACCCATTTGATCGCGGGGTAACTTACGAGGTTGAGGTCCTTGCTAGCCAGGTAAGGGAATTGGGTACGCAGCTCCTCAATAGCCTCGATAGTACCACGGACAGAGCGGGAGCCAGTAGTGAGCTGGAGAACAGCCTTCTCGCCCTCGTCCAGAAGCGCAGAGTCCTCATAGTTGATGTCGATCACCGGAGTGGGACGGGCCTCGTTGATGGAAGTGGCAATGAGCACCACGGGCAGCAGAGCCGCATGGTTGGCACGCGTGGCCACGGTCAACGTAGACTGGGACATTTTGCACGAATTCGTGAGAAGTGTTACTCTTCAAAAGTTGGCGGGGCAGTCATTTCACTCTATCGCGATCGGCGTATCGGGACAAGGTTTTTCCGGGACAGAGCTGGCAGAAAACAATTGCAGTCAAGCGCCGAACTAATTGCTCCGTCATCGTTCAGCCATGTCGTCCTACGGCGCTGCTTTGCCCTCTGCGGCACGCGGCATTCTTTCATCATGCCGTTTGCCTCTTAGGGAGAAGTCAATGTCTCCCGCTTTTTCCGTCTTCCAGCAAATCCGAGGTGTCAAGAACAACCCGCAGGCCAAGGGCAAGGGGAAGAAGAAGGAAGCCAAGACGGAGCGGAAGGGACCCCGAGAGTTCCAGCAGAAGCATTTGAAGGATATGGAGCAGTTTGCTCTGTGTGATGCGATGCGGTATGTTTGTCTATACAGGACCCTGAAGGTCTATTAAGACCCGATCATTTTTTGACATTGTTCCCGCCGCAGCTATATCCGGGCCATGGAAGTTGGCCGCGAGCCGACAGTTTCGAAATACGAAGTGCACATTCGCATGCGGACAAGGAAAGACGGCCCTGTCATCCGAAACATGATCCGATTCCCTCACGCTGTCCAAACCGAGTCCCGAATCTGTGTTATTTGCCCTCCCGGTTCCAAGCAGGCCAAGGATGCAATTGCCGCAGGGGCTATTCTTGTCGGTGAAGATGAAGTGTTCGAGGCAGTCAAGGCGGGCAAGATCGAGTTTGACCGGTGTCTGGCTCACCCCGATAGTTTGCCGGCGCTGAACAAAGCCGCGCTAGGTCGCATTCTTGGACCTCGTGGTCTGATGCCAAGCGTGAAGACTGGTACTGTGGTGGAAGACGTCGCGTCGCGTGTCGAGGATCTCCGAGGAGGTACTGTATACCGTGAGCGCGATGCCGTCATTCGCCTTCCGATCGGTCAGATGGGATTCTCCCCGGAACAGCTCCGCGACAACCTGCGCACAACAATTGAGTCGATCAAGAAGGACGCCGCTGGACTGAACGACCGTATCAACAAGGAGATCTACGAAGTAGTGAGTATTCCAACCTTCAGAATGTTAAATTGTCTGCTAATGCGTTGCTAGGTGCTGAGCTCAACCCACGGCTCCGGCTTCAGCTTGAATGGAGAGTTCAGAACCGACAACTCCCCCGAAACCTCTGCCTTGACCGGCGTGTAAAATACCATCTGTCTTATATTCGATTGGCGTGTACAGATTATTGTTTTATTAGGAAAGGACATGGTGTATCATGGTATCATTTCTGTTCAATAGAGACTCCCGCAAACCTGAACGCCAACGCTATGCAACTCCAGCTCGCCTCCAACCTTTGTGGAATAGAAAGAGCGATCTATACCTTTAGATTCTTCAGCGCAGCGATTGCACTGACATCTTCTCCCATGAGGTCGTAGAGACGTAGGACTGCCATAGTTCTCGCGTCGCGCTTCTTCCCCGCTTGACTGGCCTGTTCCAGCGCAGTCTTCAGATCCAACAACACCGTCGACTTGATCTTGGCCACACGAGGTTGCTGTGCAAGTAAGAATGGATGTTGCTCGCCCACTCGTGTAGCAATGGATGTCAGGAATACATATTTCTGGACATGTCGCTCAAGCCGTTTCAACGAGACTGGTGTTGTCCCATCTTCCAGCTCCTCGTCATCGCTGCCCTCACTGTCACTCGAGTATATATCAGATTCGGAGTCCGATTCGTCGGATGCAGGAGCTGCCTCGGCCGGCGACGACCTATCGGCAATCATCAAACGGTGCTCCAATTCCTCAACTCGGTCCGCATAATCCAGGAGATCTTTGCCAATATCAGCGTGGGTGCGCAATTGGCGCTTCTGGTTCAATAGCAGCTCCACCTCTTGACGCCGAGCCTCAACTTTGTCGCGGATTGATTGCACATCGCGTTGGAAAGACAAGAGACCAACTTTTACACCTTCGACCTTCTCCTCGCCTCCTCGAAGCGCAGTCCCCAGTGATAGAAAGTCCTGATAGTTCTCGTTGACGAGGTCCAGCAGCTCCTTGTTTAAATATTGCTCCAGTCCCCGAAGCTCCTGTCTCAAGTCCTCGAGACTCTGGTGTCGATTAGTCAGGGTCGATAGAAAGGTGGCGGGATCGAAGTCGGGGGCGAGAAAGGATGTTCGAGCTAGCGGTTTGGGGAAAGGAAGGTCAGAGGAGTCCTCGTCGAAGTCGGAGGCTGACTCGTCGGAGTCGCCAAACTATAATTGAATTAGCGAAACGCATTAGAAAGTCAAATAGCGCAATGACATACATTGAATCGATTCATGGCGCGGCCGAATCAACGGAGGGAGTGAAGGAGAGACGAGTGGTGGAGCTTGACCCCAAACGTGTCGAGTCTTGGCATTTGTTTGGCAACTATGTACTACTTACTTTCCACGCAACTTGACTTCTAACTTCCCGACCTCGCTCCTGCGCCTCTCCTCTTCTGTCCGTCCGCTCAGACACTGCCAGCACATACTAGACAACGCATCTAGGGCGCATGTACCCTTCGACTTGAATGCCTCTTTGAGTACTCGGTTGCGCCCCGCATACTCTTGAAACGTGACGAGCGGGGTTTCTGCTGCTCTGCGCTGTCCTGCATTTACTCGAAGTGGTCCGCATTGGAGAATGGACCCAGACTCTCTGTCCGCGTGTCGTGACAGTAACCGGCTGTCCTCGTCCTTCGGCAGACAAGGATGGCCCCGACAGTCTCCGTCCTATGCGTCTCCAGCGGGTGATGCAGGCCCCTCACACCACGCCACCTGGCGGCTGTACGAGTCAACTGTAGATGAGCCGGATAGAACAACCCGTGTATCGGGCCCGTGCCAAATGAACGGAGACTCAAGACCTTCATCCCGAAGAGACGGACTCGTTAATCTTCTTCCTGAACGGACTCACACTACACCATCCCAGCCAGTACTGGTCAGATCGTATTCTGGCAATGCCGAAGCTACGACAGTCAAGCCGTCGCCCATGTCTCCGCGCCGCCTCTTTCCATTCTCCGGCTCCAAGAGCTCGGTTCCCCCCTGTCCCTCGGATCCGCCGCCCCCGTCGGACAAGGATTTCAGTATTGAAAGCATACTGCAGGCCATCGAGCCCGATATACAGGGGACCTTGGATTCGATTGCCGAGATCTGCGGACGAAGCAAGCTGAGTCTCGCCAATGAATATGGCAGCCATATTGCGCCGCTCGGAGAGATTCGCGCTTCTGCAAGCGGCTTGGTGCCTGTCGAAGAGGCTAGCCAGAGTGACGAACGAAGTGCCGACGAGGGTGTAGTTATATTTGATGATGACCCTGGCCTGGTAGAACCTGGCCGTGATATGCACCCGTTCTCCTTCTATCGGTACCTGGAGAATCTTCGCCAGGCCGCGTCGACGTTGGAACGCAACGGTGCGACGGGCTCGGTCTCATCAGCGCACCCCAATGCTTCATCATCCGCTACTGTGGCCGCTTACATGAATGCACCGGAGTTGGACGTTGCCCCCTTGCCGGCTTCTCGAGAGTTTGTCTCGAGACCAAAGAACACTGGTCGGAATCTTCTGGCGAAGAACAATACCTCTGGCCTAGAAGATCACTCTTCTCCAGATATTTTCACCCCAGCCGTTGTTTCCGAGGTTCGTCTTGATGCCCAGGCTGGTGGGAGAAATGCAGACACTCACCCATCTGTTCTATCGATGGATCCCTACGAGTCTTCTGGTAATCGAGCGCCAGAGATAGTTCGCTCTCTCATTAGCTGGCTGAGATGGACTGCGCGAGTCGCTGGACCGGAGTCTCACCCTGCTTTGCAGTCAGCGGAGGGCCGACTACGAGCGATGCTGGAACCCTCCGTCCAGGACGGATTCTCCCCGCAATCTGTTTGACCGTATTTTGGATGCACGTTGGCAGTTGTGCACCCTGTAACGATTTACAATGACTGACGATGATGACGATGATTTTGATGTATAATGAACCCCAATTACGAGCCTCACTTAACTGATGATATTCGTGCAGTTTGGGGTCTGCAATTTATCGAACGTTTCTTGCAAATTTGAAATGTATTTTGATTGTCTCGTAGAAACCAGCGAAGTGGTATAAACAAGCAACGCCTTAATAAATGCTCAATGCAATGCAATCAGCCCCCCATGATCGCTGGATATAATATCGACAACCCTTTCCAAAGCCATTCTTAGGACGCCCCAGCCGTGCTCTCCGCACCCCCAAGTAAAGTCTTCGCAAATTCCTCGAATCGCGCATACGACCAGCCCTCCTTGTACTTTTCCACAAGTGGCCTCAAATCCGGCTCCGCAGGAGCTTCAGGCTGCTCGTCCTTGTCCTCATCCTCGTCGTCACTCTCCTCGACTTTGCCTTCAACCAGCTCTCCAAACTTGACATCCACTGGCACCTTGCCCAAAAATGGAATCCCCAACTGCTGCGCCATGACTTCGCCTCCACCACTCGAGAAGAGGTTACTAACCTCGCCACAGCACGGACAAGCATACCCGGACATGTTCTCAATGACCCCAAGCACTGGGATACTCGTCTTGACACAGAAATTCGCCTCCTTGCGCACATCTGAGGTAGCGACAGCCTGCGGCGTCGTCACAAGCACCGCACCCGTAAGACGGGGCACATTGCGCTGCGCCGCAGTCGCAGCATCTGCAGTAGAGAGTGTGAGAAGCTGCTCCGCTAACGCGATATGCTCGTCACTCGTGCCGGGCGGGGTATCAATGAGCAGGTAATCGGTCGCTCCCCACGAAACATCGGACAAAAACTGTCGAATCATGGCTGTCTTCTTAGGTCCGCGCCAGATGACGGCGTCGCCGCGGTCGCGGAGGAGGAAGCCTAGAGACATGCAACGGAGGGAGCCGCGCGGGGGTGTAGATGAATCGGATTGTGCGGGCACGGCATCATGGACTGGGACTGGCAGCCAGCCATTTGGAGATTGGGTGATCTTTGCGTCTTCGAGGCCGACGAGGCGCGGGATTGAGGGGCCTGTTAGGTCTATGTCGAGGATTCCGACAGATTTGCCTTGCAGGGAGAGTGCGAGGGCCAGTTGGAGGGTAACAGAGGATTTTCCTACGCCTCCTTTGCCGGAAAGCACCTGCGACGAGGGTTTATTAGCGTTCGTTTAGTAGAATGACCCAACTGGTAGCTGTTTCGATGTTGCGCACACTCGTCGCCTTCGTTATCGATAAGCCGCGAGGGGCAATTTCTGCGGCGCTGTGTATACAGGCGCATTATGGTTTCCAGAAAGGACTTACTAGGACAATATTCTTCACTCCGTCTAGAGGCATCTCTGCGGGTCCGATCTGTGTAAAGTCGAAGTGTAGAAACGATGGCGGCCGTCAAGAGTGAGGAGGGCCGATGTTCGGATGCTTATCAATCGGGCTCTGACTAAAACGCGGGTTGCGGATGAAGGCTTCTACAATGCAGTACAAGTTGGGAGTTGGGGTTTTGGAATAATCCTTTTTGAAATAATCCTTGTTGACATACATCGCTAGTCTGCCTAGAAGACATGATGACGCCAATATCCATGATCGGTCATAATTGGTCCATAGGAGTCTATTTGCCCTGGACACTCACTTTTGTTTGAGCCATAGTGAGGAAGGATAATTAGGTGGCGGGGGATTTTATGTCCATTTCTGGACGACAACACCTCCACGCTTGAATTCAGGAAGCTCTTCGAGGGCCTGGTCCTTGTCCTTAAGCTCCTTGCTGGGGAAGGTCGTCATCAGCACCCATGGACGGTCTCGGCCATCCGGAGTTGCAGCGGAAACGAATGCATAGACTTCGCCGATGGTGGCAGTTGTGTTGAAGCGAGAGGTCAGTCGGGTACCATCACCCAGACGGATCTGAAGAGTGACGGTCGGCTGTGATTCATCCACCTTGTGCGTCGGCTTCCAATCGCTAGTAGTAGTGGGTGCGGGAGTGGCGGATGAGGATGTAGACGCCTGGCTCTGAACGCCAGGTGTCGGGCTGCCGAGACGTTGGCCGGCACCCGCGAAGGGCTTGTACTTGGGCTTTGGCTTCGTGTATTTTTCCTCGTGCTGCTTCAGCTCCACGTCCACTTCCTGTCCCGCCTCGACGTTCATAATCGCAAGAGGGGCACGTCCTTGGCGGATGCCTTCGAGAATCTCGGCGTTGCGGGGGTCATCCGTGCGGTACAGTTCGCCTTCATCCACCGAAAAGCCATCCGTCCAGAAGTGGAGGGTCCGTTGAACACGCTGAGGGCGCTGCGGCGCCGATCCGGTGGGGTCTTCGATCACCCGGCTCGGGGCATCGTCACCACCCAAGGTGCGGGCAGCTCCGGTGAAGTGCGAGGGTCGCGACTGGGGCTCATCTGAAGGTGGGGGCTGTGCTCTGTTCATAGATATTAGGATCAGCACACTACAAAACAGCGGGTATTTCCCGGAACTTACCTTCGGGCCTTCTCAAGAATCTTCTTCTTCAGATCATCCGGGTTTTGCACGGCCAAGCCTGACTTCTCTCCACCAGCGAAAAAGTCCTGGTCCACCGAGCCGTCGCTGTCTGAGGAATCATGCTCATGTCCTCCGGCAAAATCGCCCAATGTTGCAAACTTCTTCTTCGGCGCGGCGCGTTTCGTAGAGGATGTAGACTCAGGTGCGGCGGAAGAGGAGGATGGAACAGGATCTCCGCCTAGAGTACGGCCAACCGAAGCTGCTCCAGAAGATCCTTCGGCTCCAGCTTGCCTACCACCACCAGTATTCATGCCCTGCAGAGCTTCATCTTGCTCCGTAAAGAACTCGGTCACCGCAGCTTCCATATCCCATTGGTTTGCTGCGAGGTACTCTTGAGCCTACAGAAATAACAGGAAAAGGTCAGCGGCGTGTCAGGAAAGGAAAGTCACACGAAGCTTACCTCCGCGGGTTGAGTGCCTGTCATAGCACAGAACTGAGACACGACCTCGTCGTGCTCTGCCGGGTTGTGTTCCATAATTGAGCTCGGCAGTCGAGTGCTGGGGAACGGGGGATGCGGAAGAAAGTATATAAACTTTCGGAGAAGAAAGAAAAGTTGATTGTGAGGTGCGCGAGGTAACAAAATGCTTAGATGTAGGAGTACAGCAAGATGAAATGGACGAGACAAATCAACATCGCGGCAGATACGTCACTCGCCATTGGTCAGCCGGAGGATAGGATCTTCCGCTCCAGCAACACCTCAGGCGGAATTCGATCTATAACCGACTGTACTTCAGCATCTGATGCCTCGGGGCCATAATCCTTTACTTCCCTACTGACATACGATAAACCGTACATAATAAAAGTATTCTGATTAGTGCGAGAATGATGTACAATGCGCATCCGTCTTTTTAGCTTGTTCGGGAAACTTCCTGAAGGTTACTCAATCCACGCCGTCTAGGAAGCTATTTTTTTGAAAGGTTCCTGCAAAGCCTAGTCTGCACAAAGGAGAATTCTATAATTCAAAGCAGCTCATATTGTAAGTATCATCTACTGGTGATGGTGAATGTACAGTCCCCACCTTGAGCCCGGTGTGAATAGCGGACATTAAGAAGGCAATATAGGTTACTTCTAGAACATTAATATGCTGGTTCAACACATTTGAAGAAGCGCTCGGAAAGTCGTTTAGAAAGAAAATTATCAAGATACGAACCCTACGTTGTGACTTGGGTAACTTAGACTTCAACCACCTTTAAAGTACGGGTCGATATGCTGACATAATAAGAGTACCCACCTGCACTCGCCAGCGAGGAGCGCAGTTTGTTGACTGCTTGCTCGATTTTGTCCGCTCCCAATCCAGAGAACCCCTGGTCATATACGATCTTGCCGTCTCCGTTGGCACTCAAGACTCCAATTCTTGTCCCCGATGGCCTCCGATGCGGCCGGCTCACAAGTCGACCTCTACGACTCGGCCATGACAGTCCCCTCCGACTCGGAAAACTACTCGGCGAACAACGAGATGTCCTCCTCTCCTTCTTCTACCTCTAGCTCGCCCATGATTCTCTACCAGCCCCCGACTATCTGGGGACTCCTCCGCGGGGCAGCTATCAACCTGTTCCTCCCGTTCGTGAACGGCTTGATGCTTGGATTCGGTGAACTGTTTGCCCATGAAGCGGCTTTCCGCCTGGGATGGTCGAACACCAAGGTGCGCTACAAATCCATGCAAATCGATAATTCACCCGCTCCTGTTACTGACTATTTCTTTGTACTAGATTTTCCCGATGTACCGTCGGTCACATCCTGTGGGCCCAGGAGTGGACATTCGAGAGCTCCCCTCCGAGCGGAGACGGGCAACCTCCGCAGCTGGTATCAACGACACAGCGTCCCTGGAGTAAACAGTGGATGGTTATTCTATAATCCGGTCCAAACCCACAGGATTCTCCTCGAAAAAAGAAGGCCTGCATGGGCGCGGGAAACAAAATCAGTACATGTTTGATTGAAGTGATACCTTTGGTCCACACCTGGAAGAAGAGACTGTACATAGACTGCTCAGAGGGCGCCTGGCGAACTGGGATTTACTTTTCACAATGTTACTAGAAATATCGACATCGATCTATCTTATTCAATTCGATCCAGTTCCAGGTCAACTGTAGACGCGGGTGTTTACCCGCGACACTCCGCTCGGCAGAAAAAAGTCTCTCCGATTGCTGGAGACTCGACTCGCAGCTCTCACCCACTCCATCACTCAATTCAACCACCATGATTGGAGCTGCTGGCTTGAAAGGGCCTGGTGTGGCTGCTGCCATTATGCGGCAACGGCTTGCTGCGATTCCTCGATCTACGCGATCGGTTCGTTGTTCCTGGATACTCCGGGGTATCGGAAGTTGAAGTTGACTGGTTTCGCGCAGATATCAACCTTTCGGCCGCAGCGCCCTCGGGTCCCCGGCCAAGGCCAATTGACTTTGGCATCTTCTGGGGTCACCTGGCATAAAACATCTCTTGCTGTTGGCCCGGCCGCGATTCGTTTCAAGTCCTCCATGCCCGAACCGGCACCCTCTCCCGTTCCCGAGACGACCACCCCAAGCGAGTTCGTTGAAGCGACTGACCTGTCCGATTTTGACCTCTCGACGATTCCCGAAAGAATCGGATATCTGAAAGAACTTGGGCTGGACTACGGCTGGGGTTCATCCTCGGTAGCCCAATATTTCATTGAACACTTTCACGTCTGGGGAGGGATGCCATGGTGGGCTGGCATCGTCGCCACTGGTCTATTGTTCCGCGGTGTTCTCCTTCCCTTCGCGCTCATGGCTTCCGATCAAGCTGCCAGATCTCACAACGCTAAGCCTTTGACCACTCCGCTCCGAGAAGAGATGATGCGCCACTTGCAACAAGGCAATCAACTCGCAGGCCAGCAGAAGAGGGCCGAGCTTAGCGAAATTCACCGGGCACATGGCATTCAGGTGTGGAAGACACTCGTTCCCCTCCTCCAAATTCCGCTTGGTTTCGGAATTTTCAGAGCCACTCGCGGCATGACCAGCCTACCTTTGCCAGCCTTCATGAATGAGTCCTTCTTTTGGATCAAAGATCTGACTGTGGCCGATCCGATTTACATCCTTCCCATGATCACTTCTTTTGCTATGTACCTGACGTTCAAGGTTCGTTGCTTTCTGTATCTCTCCTCAGCGCCAATTGCTAATTATGATCACAGAAAGGTGGCGAGTCCGGCATGATGGACTTCATGAAGGGTCCGGGTCAAATGATCCTCTATGTCTTGCCAGGAATGTCTTTCCTTTTCATGGCGTTCCAGCCAGCGGCCTTGCAACTTTATTTCGCGTCCACCGGTGTCTTCGCCTTTTTTCAATCCACTATCATGCACAACCCCTGGGTCCGCGACCTCTTCCGCATGACCATGCCCATCGGTGGCTCATCAGCGCCCACACTTGACCGGACACAAAGTGCAGGCGTAGCGCGACTTCAAATGCGGATAGCAGAGGAAAAGCGCCGTGCGGCCGAAATCAAGAAACAGCCCCAGGAAGAGGCGCCTCCGGCATCCATCACGAAGGTTAGCTCCATTGATCAGTGGATCCAAGGTAAAAAGAAGGGTTTCAGCCAGTGGTCAGAAGATGCCTCGAAGTCAATGAACAAAGTACTAGGCAAATCTACTACGAATGCCGATGGCACGCCTGTTGCGGGGCCGCGTCTCTCTGACGCGGAGCACAGGAAGGCGGAAGAATACGAGAAGGAGAGAAAGTCGGCGGATGCCTTTGCTCGTGAAGAGCGTAACCACGCCCGTCGTCAAGCCCATATGCAGGCACTTGCGGCTGAGCGGGAGAAGGCTAAGGCTTCCTGGCAGAAGCAGCAGGAGGCCGCAGTCAATAACCGGCGGCGACGGAAGTGATCTTACTTGATGTGTATAACCTGTACAATATGGCGCTGTACTTTGCATTCTGATTTGATGTATTTTTGGATTAGACTTCAATTCAACCATACTCTCCTATAATTACGGCACTTCTATCCGTTTAACAATCCAACGTTGGCCAATCTTAAGCTTTTTGTAGCTCTGTTTGTCTATATTTTGAGTACATCGTAACGTTAGACCTTCACTGGCGAGAGTGTCCGGTAAGTAAGAAAGGATGTACATCCAATTTCAATTTCTCTACATGTTTCAATATAAACACGGTATTCAAGTGAAGTCTAAGATTGAAGTCGAATGTATTCACAGCATCTATATAAGCTACAAGATCCCAAGCCGAACGCCGAATATATTTCCATAGCGCCTCAAGAGCAACCCAAAAGTACCATAGGACCTTCCAAGGTTCCAAGGTGGGAAGCCAAATGCGAACAGATGCAAAGAAAAAAGAAAAAAGAAAGGAGAAATCAAGAAGTCTGCATGGGAACAGACACATTAAGCAGCGGCAAATCCGCCTGATCGTCCTCGACAAAAACAGCCCGCTCTAATTTCTGTGTCATGCGAGCACAGAATGGATCCACATGTGCAGTCCAAGCTGCCGCAACCGCATAGACCATTCCAATCCAGACAGGGATACTGATAGCAACAACCCACGGCGGACGAAGCGGCAGCCACTCTCGCTTGTCGTCAGTTAACGCCTCGGGTCCTTCCCAAGGCTGGCCACTGATTCCATACAGCATCCAGACGAGAATAACTCGTAGCATGGTGCCGTGAACTAGATAGACAGCGAAACTCTGTTTGCCCAGCCAGAGCAGAACCGAGTTTGCGAGAAATTCCTTGGTTGATGGGGAGAGGTAAATCGCTAGGATGATCAGGTCGATTCCAAGTGCTGTGTAGCGTTTACCGATGTCGGTTTCTGGTGGGAAGATGTGTTGTGCTAGGTCGAACATGGACTTGGACCAGCCCATCCATTCGGGATTTTCGCCTGGGTACGAGGCGACTAGGAGGCCGATTATCGCTAGAGGTACGGTAATCATTCTGCGGCCGTAGGTGTGGGTTTTGATCCAGTTTTTGAGGGTCGTGGAGTGGGAGAGTTCACTCAGAAGCATTCCGTAGACAGCTTGCATTTGGAACGTTTCTGGTCACTGGTTAGTATTCCATTGCTTCCACTTCCGCCCAATTATAGTACGTCCTCGGAATGAATAGGAAGTTAGTACTCACCTGCATTCTTCGCAGGATCCTGATAGAAGTATACGATCATGCCAATATAAACAGCCACTCGATACTGGAACTTCATGAACATGGTCGCAACAAGCAGAATATACACCAACATGGCCGCCTTCAGCAGTGGCAAAAGAGCCCATTGGTGGTCATCGTACGCCATATAGCCCGTCGTCCAAGTAGACAAGAAATTCTGCCCTAAGCGTATGATCTCTTTCCAGAGAGAATCTTCTAGTTCAGGAGCAGCATATCGACACCACCAGCAACTAGAGCGGTTGGCAACGACAAAGCCACCGAATTGCGCAAGAACCCATGAAATAATCAAAGCAATCGTGGCGGGGAATATCAATCGCGGCGGTCTGCGAAACGCGCTTGTAGCGATAGTCGTGAAAGACGCGGCTGTATCTCCAGCTCGAGATTGTTTAAGAGGCTTTATAGCGGAGACGTAGCCCGTGAGGAAGGCAAATATGGTAACGCCAATACGGCCTTGCCAAGGGATGCGGAGGATAGGCCACTGTAGGACTCGCGGTGCTGCGTTTGCATCATCGCAAGGCGAAAAAAAGTTTATAATCCCAGGCGCGGGCGAGATGAGTGAGTACGACTAAAAACGAGGCGATTCCTCGAAGACCCTACATGAGAGGAAGCCCATGGTCAGTTGAAGAAAGTCTTGAATGGAGCTGGTGGTATTCATACATCAATCCACTTGACGCTTTTCCTTGGATCGCCTCTCTCCAAAGCACCACCCTGACTCCATGGCAAGACTGCGGGGATAGTTTCCCTCAAACGAGTGTAAAAGGGCATCGGTTTAGCGAAAGCCATTGTTTATATCAAAAGGACGGCCCGGTTCAAATATCAAACCGCATGAGGGCCACCGAATCCGCCCAAGAGGTCGAATTGGATAGGAGAAAGAAGAAGCATACGCCACACAGAAGATGAAAGGAAAGGAAGGAAAGAGATCATCCCACGAGGGCTAGGGCATGCATCTCTCCATCCACGCGTATGAGACCTGCCAAGAAAAAAGGGGGCACGCGACTCCTTCACGGAGATGCTCGTCGAGAGTGATAAGAGAACGAGCTGAAGAATACGAGCGTATGGAATGATCCAATGGCGCGATCGAGACGGGCCCACGCCGTCGAACCCAAGGCCCAGAGGAGGCGAATACGCTGGCCATCGAGGGCAGGAGGCGGGTACTGTCGATCATGACGACGGATCGAGAAAGTATACACAGCCTTGGTATTTGGTATGCCAGGAGGAGAAAAGCGTCATACGTTGCGAATGAGGAGGGGGTTGGTCCCTTGCAGCGGCCGGGAAGCAGAGTCCCTGCAGGGCACGGCGTGAAGATCTGTTTATCTTCATCTTTCCAAGATACTACACTCAAATCCTGCTTGAATCCCATGGTCGTATGCAACTATCATCGAATACACAAGTGAAATCAGGTCCGTGGCAAGGAATGGCCTCCTAGATTGGGTAACCCAAAACAGATCCTCCGGAATGCAGGTTTGAAATTAGGGCTCGTTTATATGCGCACGAGTCCTCTTCAGCGTAAAGATCCGCATGAGTTGCCACTTATCATCTAATTCCAGCAAATTCAGAGATGGTATCGATCTTTTTATGTCCCGCAAATCCCTAGGTATAGAACAGAAATAACCCAGCAGCTATGTATGATGATTCGACGAAACCATGAACCGGACTTCCCACGTATAAGGTTCCAAAAAGCCAGGCCCAGCCAAAACGCCCATGCAGTAGAAAAGAAACGGTTCATTAACGGAACAGTCTGCGGCCACCAACACTGCCCGAATTCCATGTGACTGAACCCTTGACTCCCAAATTGTCCAGGCTCATCCCCGAGAAACCGACACCTCCACCTTCACCGTCGCGTTTCGAGCGTCGCAATGCTTCACGCAAGTGTGCAGGTAGAAGTTGACCCCTGTGGGGATTGGGTGGTGGTCGGAATTCGCGGTGCGGGCGCAAAGGCGCCGAGAACTGACCCTGTTGTTGCAATGACGGAGAGCGAGAGATGTGCTTGCCAGGAGCGGATGATGATGTAGAGTTGGGGTTGTGGGCCGGAGTGGAGGAGGGCCTGGCTTGGTCTGTGTCAGGCTCTTTCTTGACGCCATTGTCGACGCCTGGAACGGGAGTTCCAGATGGTGTAGGTGTTGCTGTGTTGGATTGTGTAGTCGCAGCTCCAGCCTGCGCTTTGGCCTGCGCTTTCTTCTCGGCAGCCTCCTGTTCGGCTTCGAACTCGGCCCGCGCAGCTTGATCGTGTGCCGCGGCCCATTCCGCCTGCACCGTTCGGGCCTTTTCCACCATCTCACCCGCGAAGACTTTGGTGAATCCGTTGACCGTAGTGACGACGCTGGCGGGAACTGATTGTGAGAGGGCGTGGTTAACGATTCGACGAAGCGATTCCTTGCGCAGCTTTGCACGCTTGAACAAGTCATATCGCTCAGATTGCATGGGATTAAACGCATCAACCAGAATTCTGAAATCATGAACCACTCGTTAGCTTCAAATCCACATCACAATAGCGAGAAATAGCTATAAAAAGCGGAACATACGCCAGGTTCTTCTTTTCAGCCTCTGTATCAGTTGTGCCTTCTTCACGGCCCAGAAGCTCGCCCTCATCGTCGTCGTCATCCTCATCACCATAATCGCCGCCGCCGCCGCCGCCGCCGCCCATACCTCCTCGTACTGAGCCCTCGGCGTCAGCGGATCCTAGCCGCGCATCTCCTGCTCTGGAACTGAGAGCATCCTCGCGTTCGCGTTCGCGCTCTTTCTCTGCCTTGCTCTTTCGTCCGCGCTTCTTCCCGCGCGCTGCTCCGGCAAAGATACCATCTGCACTTGTTCCGCCCAAACTTCCAGTGTAACTGCCCGTCACGCTGCCCGCGTCGCTGGCGGCGCCGAAACTACGTTCTGCTTCGAGTGTCGGAAATGATGTCTGGCGCAGGGGGTGCATGCGCGCCTTTTTGCCAACAGGTAGTGATGCTGTTGACGAGAGGGAGGGTCGTTTGAGAGGGTTGGCAGGGGATTGGTATGGCGGTGGTGACGACATTTTGAAAGGCTGTCAAGAGAATTGAGTGTGTCCAGAATGCGTTCGTTGGGTCGCAAGAGGGAGTGGGGGACGAAACACAGCAGGTAAAGACGAAACTGATAGGGTTGGTCCAATCTGGTGAGGTGCTGTGGACTCGATGAGCTTCGCCAGAGCTGTGGATGCGATGATTTGAGAGGCGCAAAGCGACCTCCAAGTGAAGCCGGAGAGTTCCAGAGAAAAAAGCAGAGTTCCGTCACCGAAAGTGGATTGATTTCGCCAATTCCACACGATTAGTTGCCTGACACAGCTGTAGGTTTCGTCGCGCGATAGGCGATTTGATGTCGGAGCCGCGATGTCGAGATCACGCAGACCGCCTTCCCTTTTGAGACGCCGTAGTGAACGTTAAATGAACACACATCAGTAGAACAGGATAGAAGGACCCTTTCTTTGTACAGCTATTTACGTGATTTACGGGTATCGTGGCTATGTTTTATGCATGCAGGACGATGATTGTATGATAAAAATTCAATTATGGATAACGAATGGATAAATCACAAAAATAGAAACCCGAAAAGTAATCGCTGATATGATCCAGCTGAAACGTCAAATGAACGGAGCGCTCAGAGCATAGGATATGCAATGCTGCGTATTATGTAAAGACCGGAAAATCAACAATGGACATGAATCTCGAAACGGTGCGGAATGGAGGACAGACTGTGCAGCACGCCAAATGAAATAGGCGCAGTAGCAGAAGGAGGGGAAAGGTCGGAAGAGAAGAAAAGCATTGTCAGTTTCTGAGCACCTCAATAGAAGCAGTGCGCTCAGAACTTCTCCCCAATCCGGGGTGCCCCCCTGTCCAGTCGTTGCGCTCATAGTAGCGGAACACAAGATCGTAACCGTTCAGATCATGGACGATACGGTCAATGCGGCGGTAGCCCTCAACGTGCTCCATCTTAGGGCTGTGGCGCATGGCCTGGCGCTGGTGTGCCTCGTGGAAGCTGTTGGTATCAGCCTCGTCGAGGTTAGGCTTGGTCTCGAACAGAGTGATGCTGAAACGGCCCGGCTTGAAGATGTCGACGACTTGCTGAATGATGTCGGAAGTAGTCTTGCCATTCTGCGAGTGCGGAACATTGGTCTCGAAGGAGGCATACGAGCAGTGAGGCTCCGGCGTGACGTGCACGGTGAAGTAATGGGTCGGAGCCTTGCTATCCGGAGATGGAACCACACCGTTGGCGGAGAAGCCGCAGGGGGTGAAGAGGTATGCATCGATACGAGCGTCCGGGAACTTGCTCTTCGGGTAGACGTCCGACAGACCGCACGACTCGGAGACAACACTTCCGAGGGCGTGGCCTTCGGTAGTCAGCTCCGTAGGCAACGTAAAATCGCCCTGGACCTCAGGATCTTCCAGATCAGAGCCGTTGCTAAAGACATCGACATGCTCAATGCCCTCGTCCTTGTCAAAGTTGCGGTAGCGCTTGTCGGCCACGGCGGTGGCGTTGTCAAGATAGAACTGCTTGGCATTCTCCTCTTCCAGATCGGTCATCAGAACCTCCAGAGTCTCATCGTACTCATCACAATCGGCAATTGGAGCGGGCTTGGGGAAGCTGAGAACCTTGGTCTCGGTCTCGGTGAAGTTGGCTTCCTCCTGAGGGCTCGCCGGAGGAGTGAGCAAAGTGTTGGGCTCAGTCAGGTACAAGTACCAATGCTCTCCGTTCATCTTGCCAATCATGTAGGCACTGCCGTTGAGGAACAGCTTGTCCATGTTTCGAACCTCATCGCGCCAGCTGCGGTGAGGGCCACGCTGGCGGTCAGGGAACAAAAAGTTCTTGCGGCTGTAGAAGACCCGGTAGGGGGCCGCTGCCACAGTGATACCCCGAGACGGCGGAGCCGTAGCGCGAGGGAAGCCAGCAAACAGAGCGGCAATCTCCAAGATGCGCGGGAGACCAGACAGCAGAGTCGTAGTTCCACAAGTCTTCAAAATGAGCTTGTGCGGCCAGACGAACATGCTGGACTCGGACAACAGGTACGCGTCTACGTCATCAGACGAGACGATCGAAAGCACTTGGCAGTTGACGAGGTCCAGCATATCCTTCCAGATTTCACTCGGCACATTCTTCAGACCCTCCGGGCCTGCGGCGCCAAGCTCGGTGGCAGATGGCGCAAACCACACCTCGAGCAGCTTCTCAGGGCCTGATTTTGGGAGTTAGCATTGCCAAAAAAAAAAAAGCTTTTGGTTTACCAACCTTCAAAGGCATTGCTGGAGTCGAGATCCTGAGTAGCATCGTAGTTGATAGTCAGTGACGTACCACCGAACGACGACGGGGACGCGGTGTAGTTCTTGGGAATGCCGACGTGAACCATTTCCGTAGATTGTAGCAGCCGAAGCTAATGACTTTGCGCTGAACGGGGTTGAAAAGTTGTGTGTGAGGTCGGACCGCCCTAGGTACCGTTTGATGAAGACAAAAAGGCTTTAGAAGCACTGTCTACTTACCCAGACGAACAAGGGGGCAGTGCCCGTCTGAGAAGAGAAGGCCCTTAGGACAAAGTGTAGCTGGACAGACCAGGCAGGTGTAAAATCCCAAACAACCGAAGGGCTGCTAAGGAGGGAGGAAGGCGAAGGAGAGGAAAAAGCTGCGACAAGGAATGTTGACGTTCAGTCCGGTACCCTCGTGCTGGAAGATACCGATACTGGTCAAAGTATCGGGTCTAGCAGACGAGAGTATCTGCTTGTTGAAAAGGATATGGGAAAAAGTTGGAGATGGAAACGACTTGCGGGAGTCGTGCTATCGAGGCCTGATGAGAAGTTCAATTAGTACAAATTTGGTAGAAGCGAGAACCCCACAGTGTAAACAGAAATCCAAGTTAAAAAATGGAGCACGAGACTTCATTCCAGAGCAATTGCTCTCAAACAAGGCCATGTGGGTAATTTCTGCTCGGAGTCGCCAGATGAGGGGTAATGACGAAAAAAAAAAAACACCTACTTTGCTGGCTTGGACAGAAATCGCAGAAGATCCTTCGGGCTCATGAAAGATATGGAAGGATTTCGGCTTAGAAGAGCACAGTGTCGCGCGAGGCCACAGTCGTGAACATCAGCGAGGCAAAAGACGAAAGACTCTGTCTCTCAAGGCTGATGAGTCCGAGAATTGATTGCTCGGGATGTAGGAGAGACAGAAGGTGCTCTCTTAAAGTGGTTCTTTGGTTAATGCACAGCCGTAGACGTCGTGGTCGTTTTGAAGACCTCAACTGGAGGAGTGACAGCTGTAAAATGTTGGCCGTAAAGCTCAGTTCGGTTGGTAATGCGCGATTTTGTCTGTGGGCCCGAGCTCGTGGGGCGGCAACGGATCAAAATTTGTCTGACATCAGGAAACGAGAGCCGTTAGTTTGTGTGCCCTACGCCACAGGCGCAGAATTGATGCCAAATCTGCAGGGTTACACACCAGGGTGACAAGAGAGCAGAGACACGCAGTTCAGACCGTCAAAGACGATACCTCGAATATGGTGTGGTGAGAAAGCACCGCAATCGGTCGAGACTCTTGGAAACGCACGCGAGCGGTGAATCACGGCAAAATAGACTTCCCGCGTCCCTGACGGAAATAGGTAAGCGATCTATACAAATGCTTGGAGCCAT
Source organism: Penicillium cinerascens (assembly GCF_028974065.1). NCBI lineage: Eukaryota > Fungi > Ascomycota > Eurotiomycetes > Eurotiales > Aspergillaceae > Penicillium > Penicillium cinerascens. Next base: position 3,683,202 of record NW_026695298.1, on the reverse strand, counting down.
CCTCCCTTTAATTAGTTTGATACGATCACGAGAATTTATAACGAGGTGGTCTAGGAAGATATCTTATAAAAAAAAAAACAGAGAGTAAGGTGTGTGAGCTTGGTAGATTCGAAGTCTGAAAAGTGCTGGAAATCTCAATGGCACGTGTAAACAGCCTCCCCTAACGCCCGATAATAACGCCGTATCCGATGGGAAGGACTAGAGAACCACTTTCCCTATCCACTGTGTTTTGACATGGTACACAAAAAGAACTACTTATGCCTCAAGCACCACGTGGGCCAGCTCCACCTCGTTGGCCTCGGCGATCCTGCTAGCAATAAGGTCTCCAACCTTCTCCGTCAAACGTGCGCGGAGGTCTTCAGTAACGGTAGCAGGGTGACCGTTGGTTAAAGACGCCTGGCTGTCACGAAGCGATGCCAGAACGCCGACAAGAGCGTTCAGCACGCGCTCAGCTGCAGGCCGACGAGCAGCGTCCTCAATACCATCGCTGAGTAGCCTGGAGTAGTCGGCGAGGTTGGGAATAATCAGAACGCGAACCACCTCGGCACCGCCCACGGCCTGTAACCCAATCACAGCGCCATAATGAGCGCCGAAAGGCTTGGAAGGGTCGAGGAAGCTCTTGAGACATGACCGCACCAGGCGGGGCTTAAGCATATGAGAAGATTGGGAGTATTTCTTTGAGATGAGTCCAAGTAGTGAAGCAGCGAGGTCTCGTAGAGCAAATTGTTCAGCCAAGTCAGCGGCTCCGCCGAGTTGGCGGCCGATCAGACAGGTCAAGATAGACGGGACGAGAGAAGCGATCTAATGCCGTCAGTTGCCTGAAATCAAGTGGAAAGAATAAATAAAGGGGAACTCACATAGGGGTCAACGTAAAGGGATGGGTTTTGCACCAAGGCCTCGGCCATGTGCATCACTTGGGTCAGAACAAAGATGTCCTTGAGGCTATGTGTGACCTTTTCGGCAATAAACTGCACAAAGTACGGTACCAGCTGGTGCAGACCAGGGTCTTCGCGCAGACTAGCATAACCGGAGGTCCGGTAGTCTTCACTTGTCTCATCCAAGAAAGCACTGCAGACCTTCTCGAAGTACAACTGGAGCTCCTTGGAGAGAACGTGCTTCACCAACGGTTTCACCGCCACGTCACCGGTACCACTCATCGCCTGGAGGGTCTGGTTGGCATTGGGACCCTTGGATACCAACTCGAGGTTGCGCGAGTCTGCAGCAGTAGGGTTCTGAGGAATGGACGGCTGGACGCCTTCCACGGCGAGCCAATGGCCTATGAGGGGTGTCAGTGAGCTTCAGGGCAGGCTACAGGTTAAATTTACTCACCAGTAAACGAAACCTCTCGAGGAACCTTGGGCAACGGAGCGTTGATGAGCTTCTCGAAATCCACTTCCTCGTCCTCGACGTAAAAGAGCGGCTGTCCAGGACCGAGTGACGCTTCGCCGAACCGCAGCGGGCGGAGGGACTCGTAGCCATATAGTGGTTCCACATCAAGGGTTCGTAAAGCTTGAGAGATATCCTGGGTTGTGAGGAGTGTCCGTTTTCCGTGGCGCATCGCTTTGAGCGCCTCTTCCAGCACCTGCGCGACACGGTACTCAACGTCGCGTGCGAGATTCTCGGTGACATCGTGGTTCAGGTTAGTGATGCCGACCGACTCCGCAACGTCCCGGATATTGTCCGGGTTCCAGACGGACATGGTGATGGGGTATGGAGCAGGATCGTAATGCGGATGGGACGATCGGAATTATCGAGATGGTCGAAGTCCAGAGTGATGGGTCTGGAAACAGCGCGCGAAAGGGTGATGGGCGGAATCCGTGACAGAACTAGAGTCGCATGCTGAGAAACTCTCGTGCCGGGTCAAGTGAGGTCAAAATAAGACCTGATACAACGATTGACGTCGACCTGGATGATGTCGCAATGTGAAGGAGTGAGCTCGGCGATGAGTGAAGTTGCGCGGGTGGTGCTACCGCGTCCCGTACGAGCTTTATGCTCTCTCCGTCGAACAACACTGACAATGTGAGGGGGAAAATGCTTATTATCTTTCACTGGCAAACACACTCTAATGAAATAATTGAATTGATTCGGACTAAAAACAAGAGTGGAGAGTGCTGACTACTGCTCCTCCGGGTATCACAACAGATTGCTCGCGAGTTACTACTTGGAATCTTCTTTCGCATCAAGCTTAGGCTCCTCCTCTTTAACGGGCTCCTCCTCGGTGGTATCCTGAGTAGGCTCAGTCTTTGCTGGCTCCTCAGTCTTGGCAGGGCTTTCTTGAGCAGTGCTCTCGCCCGCAGCGTCTGTAGGCTTGGTTCCCTCGTTCGTCTTCTTCTCTTCCTTGTCCTCGACCAACGGAACAGCCCGTGCCTCGTCTTTCAGATCCGCTCCCTTTCCACCGTAGGCCTTGGGGATCTTGTCTGCCACGGAAGTAGGGAACTCACGAGCCAGATTGACGCCATTGGTGATGGGGTGGAACTTGCGAGTGGTGTTGCGGCTCAGAATGAGCTTCATGGCAGTGAACATCCAACCCATGATAGCAGGGACGTTGACAAAGAACTTCTCCCGCAATAGCTCAGGGTAGGCGGTGGAGAATACATCGATGACCTTCTTGGTAGCAGTCCGAACGCTGGGGTCCATGCGAAAGAACTTTACGTTGAGGTAGTCGTGGACCTGAATCATCTGGTAGGGATCCTTTTCGCCGTCGTAGTCGATAACGGAAGTGGCATCCTTCATCTTCAGATCTTGCACGGCCATCTCCATCAGGGCAGCACGCCATTTGACGAACCTGGTTGTTGTCAGTTTCATTGCTCATCGTAAGTCGAGATTGGCAGTGCCACTCACTCGTCAGCATCCGCAAATGTTGCTGTCATGTCCTTCACTGCACCGTAAATGTTCCATGTGAACACCAGAGGGCGACCGTCCTCCTCGTATGTCGTCAGGTAACCCAGGCCACCGTATCTGGTCGCGCTGTATCGCCCGGACTCAACCAACTCAAGTGGGTTCGTCTCCTTGCGCCACTCGAGAGCTTTGGCCAGTTGATCCTCCGCTGCCTGGAGGTTGCCCTCGTTGGCACGCAGGAACTTGATCAGTACATTGACGGTAGGGATGTCCTCGCTACCCTTCAGGGAAACACCCCACATCTCATTATAGCCGGTCTTGCGGAGAATCTCGGGAAGGTGGTCAAAGAATTGTTCAAGGGACGGAATATTGGTCAGGTATGCGGGCTTCTGAGGTTTCTGCTCCTCAGGCGTGGCTTCAGACTCCGGTGCAGCAGCAGTGGCAGCAGAAGCATCTTGGGTAGGCTCCTCAGCCTTGAGATTCTCGCAATTGGCGGGTTCATCTGCCTGGGGTGCAACATCCTTGTCGGTGTTTTCGGTGACAGGAGCGGGAGTCTCAGCGGGCTTGTCGGTAGCTTCCACAGCCTCGCCCTTCTCGGGTTCAGCAGGGGTTTGTTCGACTGGCTTCTGGTCTGACATGGTGTTCAATGATCAGGAGAAAAGGTAGATGGAAAGGAAGTGAAACAGCTCAGGGGAAAAGAAGGGCAGGGGCCAGCTGCCTTGTCAACAAACCACTTATCAATCGGGTCCGGCGCGCCCCACCTGTCATCCGCAACGGCAGTTCAACTTTACCTTGAAATCCGACATCCCACCGTGTTCTGCTTACTATTTTCATATTTAGGGCTGGGAGGTTCATTTTCATGTGCCAGTATCCATTTACTACGATGTTGAGAAAAGGGCACCGGAACCATAGCAGTGTCATTTGCGTATCTCAAAGTCGATCGGCAGGCCGGCATCGGTCTAGCCCTGAGTTCGAAGTCCCGCGATCCAAGCCTTTGGACGTTCGTTCATGAAGAATATTGAAAATGGTCACACAGCATCTGATGAGCAAAGAGCCAGGGAGCTTGTTGAAACAGCTGCTATTAATCCTCCTCTTTCTAGCGACGCATGACTCCATCGGCGAGGTGCTTATAGGAGGGATTTTCTTTAGTGACTTGTTGGGGAATAAGCTATGCCCGTCATACCAAGTCTTCGCACTACACTCCTTCGAATAACTAAACGAATACCTAGTAAGATATCTAAAATACGGCATTCGAAACTTGGGGCAATCACTGGATTGTCAAAGCAGGAAGTAGAATAAATACTGCCTTCAGTATGCAGATAATGACCACCCGAAATTAAATCCATAAGATTGCGCCTCAACAGTGTACATTTGCTTTGGTTTCCCGCAGTCTAGAGAATTTTGCCGAATAACCCTGAGGCCTATGATATTGTGCTCCAAAATACCAAGGAGGAGAGGCCACCGCCGGACAATTTTGGCCGGGACTGGCTTTTCCGTCATCTCATGCGTATGAAGTGAGCATATATAAAGTGCGCCTGGTCTTGTATTGCTGGGCTGTTCAAATATAGCCAGAAGACGAGCATCGTCAGAGATGGCTAATATCGTCTTGTGACATTGGCCGAGAGGCAATTTGGCAGGATTCCAACGGGGATCGTCCTTCATGGCGACTTGTTCATCGGTCGATTTGTTCTGATATGCAACCTCCCATGCGATGGCAGCATTTCCATCACTGCTTTGGCTGCATAGTCCATATGAAGTTTGATTTCCTCGCTGCATAATGGCGACAAAGGACTGCGGATGGCCCGAACGTGGCCGAGATGGATTTTCTGGGTGGTTTCCAGTGCAAGGTAACAATCTTACACCGCGAAGACCAAACCAGTCGATTCGAGGTACTGTGTCGGATGCTAAGTAGACGTTGCTTAAGGCCGTTTGCCAATATTCCAGACCACTTAACGAGGCTCCCGTGGACTTCGTGCCGAAACCGCGATATTGAACAACCGTCGCACCTCCACGGTTGATTTCACAGCGTAACAATGTGTCCGACTCTGCAAACTCGACGCTCTGTGCCCAGTTGAGCGAAGTGCCTTGGAATGCGCACTCCACATGATCTTCGGAAGTCAGGCCTACTCCAACGGAATAGATGTGCACTTTGTTTCCTAGCGCCACAGCTACCAAATCTTGTTTGCCCGATAGAGCAATCTGGTATCTGGCGGCTTGGCCCCCCGAACAAAACCATTGCTGTGCTTTACTGACTTCCCCTGGCCGTGGAAAGATTGAGGGGCTTAGTGTAAGCTGAATTGTGCCCAACGGCGAAGCGATCTTCAGGTCTAGCCCTTGCATCTCGGTCCAAATTTTCCCCTGGGTAGACCAGATGGGAACATTGTTTGCGCAGTTCGACCGTGAATTGCGGATCTTTTTGCAATTGCTGACCCGAAGTCCAAGTAACTGGGTTTTCGAGATGTAATTGAACCACGACACCAAATCAGTGTAGGAAGTGTTATCGGGCAGCGAGTCTGTCATCGGTGTGCTTTTCAGTTGTTTCCGGAGAACATAATGAGCCAGAGCATAATCGCGCCATGTTCGGCATGTTCGCGTCACAGAATAGAATGACTCGATGTCGAGATATAGCAAGATTTTCTGAAACAACTCCAACGGAAGGCCGAGTGTCATTTCGACTTTAATTTGAGTTGCATTGAATGAACATCCCTGGGGTGGATTTGAAGTTGAACAAATCATCACGGAATAAGAGTGACGTTGGCCAAATTAAGTGGCGCAAAAGCAATTGTGCATACTGCCTCAACAAAAGGAAATGTTCAGCTGAACGCAGGGGTCATGCAAGGGACACTTTTTTTCTTTGTGCCCTTTATATCTGGAGTTCAGCTGCGCTGATCTTACTCCATATTCACCTGAGTGCCCCCAAGGTAGATAGGTAAAAAAAACTCCAATCTCTAAAAAGCAAGTTTATCTATGGCAGCCCATCTCACTGAACCGGCTTACAATAAAGAGTCGCTTTAACTGAGTTAGTCGCATGCATTTTGCATTCCAGTCCCTTCTCGTTACCCCTTGGGCGAGGGGCCTTGTCATCGGGGAAGGTAACGGGTGCTCTCCAACAGAAACAACATCGAAAGATTTTTCTTGACTATGATTCAATTATTCATGTTTCTGACATCTGAACAAGATCTAGGACTGCACGGAAAACCGATCGCCTCCATAGAGTTCATTCCCACTTCTCAAATTCAGACCTACAGTTGGGGATTGTTAGTCAAAACGTTTATTTGAACCTGCCTTCCCGATCCAGAACGCATATATATACAAGCAACGAAGATAAACTCACTGCGCCAAGAACCAATTACCCCCCATGTGCTAGATAAATGCTTCCATAGAGCCTTTCATCTTCTATCAAGGCCTTTCTTCCCATGTGGAGATGTATAGGGTTTCTCGACTTTGGTTTCCCTTTAGAGTAGCAATAGTCGCGTATGAAATCACGCTGGACTGAGACTGTTCAGTGCTGTGGTTATTTTAAGAGAATAGATAGATTAAAGAGCTTGAGAACAATAATTCAACCGGTGACATCTCCGTATAGAATTTTGGAAAATAGTTCCATGGAGGGCACCAAAGCCGGCTTAGTGCTGACCACATCCACCGGGAATCATCCCGCAAAGTCTGCCCCCGCAATCAAAAGCTCTATACAACCTCCCAAGAATACACCTGTTCACCCGAGCAACCCAAACGAACGATCGATGCAATGGACGACATATTACCGCGCCAGCCAATTAGTGTCATCGTCCCAGCGGAAGCACCATCCATAGAGAGTGAGCGACTACTTCTCCGCCCCGTCACCGAGGCCGACCTGCCCGCCCTGTTTGCCATTCGCTCGAGACCAGAAGTGGCTCGATCCAAGTAAGCAAAGCATCTGCCCATCAAACATGAAAAATCACCTCAAAGTTCACTCTAAGTACTGTACTGACAAGCCCAGTCACCCCAAAACCCCGTTCTCATCAATTGAACAAACCCGCGAATGGATCACCAGCAAGATATTCACCTCGGGCAACTCCGACGTGATGGGGCGCTCCTTTAACTATGCCATCTTGGATAAATCACTGCCCGAAACGCCTCTGATCGGCTATGTAAGTATCAACGAAGTAGTGCCCTGTCCTGAGATCGGGTACTCGCTGCTTCCCGAGTCGTGGGGGAAAGGGTTTGCCACCGAAGCGCTGCAGTTGATGTTGAAGGTTTGGTGGGGATTGCCGAGACGGAACTGGGGCGATGAGAGTGAGGTCGAGAGGGTTTTTGCTATCAGTGAGAGGGGGAATGTCGGGAGTTGTAAGGTGTTGAGGAAGTGTGGGTTTAAAATTGAAAAGGAGGTGGATTTGGAGGTGGATGAGCTTTTTGTTTGGAGTTTGGAGAAACCGCGATGAGTTTGACATACGAGATTGTATTTATGCACGGGCGGTGGCTCTTGCAAGGTTGAAGAGCGACCACTTGAAGGATGTAGTATAGGTATAGCCGCAGGGCTAAGCGGAATACCTGATCTATGACCCAAGTTAAAAGCCATTAGGTGCCAACCATCGGCAGATCTACGGCGAAAAGGATTTAATGTCTAAGTTGAGAGCGCCGTGGTAGCGCTCTCGATGCGTATCATTGAACGTGCGCGAAACCCAGAAACGACAAGAAAAAAAACGCACTCTGGATGCCTAGCAGCTCGTATACATAAATAGAACGCGGAAGTAATGTGAAACCAAAAAGCCGCTGGGGAATATACAGAGAAAAAAGAAAAGCGTAGATCGTATCATGTTAACACGGACTGGAGACATCGTGAGAAGACACAGAGACAAGGCTTGAGACCAAGGCTAGAATATGCAGTCAGACTATCTATTGTCCGTTGCGAAAGCGCTCGGGCATTTGGGGAACCGAGGGCGGGGGACCAGACTCGGTCTCGTCCTCGTCTTCTTCCATCTCATCCGCCTCTTCGGGGTGCCTAAACTATTGTGTTAGTTGTGTGAAAACAAGGAGCAGAGAGACCGGTAAAACATACGCAAGCAGGTCCTTGATGTTCTTCATTTCGTAATGCTTTTTCCGATGCTCCTCAAACTGGCGATGCTTTTCCTTCGCCTCCTCGGTCGTCACAAGTCCGTCACCATTCTCCGTTCCGACAACGACGTGCTTCTCGCCCTTGTGCGAGTCCGTGCTCATACTCCGGTCACGGTAGATCCGGGGATCAGACCCAGCCGGTTCACCGAGCGAGTCCTCCTCGGGCTCACCGAGCTCCAGATCCGGAATGTCGTCTTCCGAGAGACCCTTCCTGTGGCTTCCGCCCTTAGTCGAGCGGTCTAGTTCATCGACCACGATACCCTGCGCGTCGATAAGGTTCTCCTGTGCTTCATCGAGGCGGATCTCCTCGTCGTCCTCGGTCGGATCGTAGTGCGGGGCATAGGGCGTCTTGGGCTCGTCGATCTTCATCTTGGCGGTGCGTTCCTGCTCTGTTAGGTACAGGTTCGCTTCGTCCCACTTCAGACGAGGGGCGTTGTCGTCTTCGTGGTTGCTGGCCATAGACTGTCGGCGAGACGAGCCTGGTCGTGCTGCATTGGAGGAAGACCGGCGCCGCCCGGCGTTCTGGAGAGTATTCTGCAGCGTGAGGTCCTTGGCCTCGCCGGTCTCGGGGATTGTGGGAACAGTAGGCGGACTGAAAGTCGCAGCAGCTGCAGGAGCTGTAGAGTAAGAGTGGGAGTTTTTCAAGATGCCTGTATCGCGAGTCATAGGTGAGTCAGTTTACATATGCACGGATTTCCGTCGAGTTGGAACTTGTCGACGCGCCCCCCCCCTTGAATAGCTCACCTCTTGGCCGTGCATGCACGTTGTCGGTGCTGTTTGCCTTGGCCGGCATATGCGGTGCGGTCGTCATCTTGGATGGTGGGGGAGGAGGAAGAGTGCCGTCCGATTTTCAAGTGGACGTGGACACTCAGAAGGATAAGGGTGGGATACGAGGTGTTGTGTCAGGCGTTGTGTCAGATGCGAGCTCAGCTGAAACCTGGGCTGATGGTGAGTAAGAAATCTTGGAAGTGTAGATTATAAAGGCGAGGAGCACAGAGCGCAGAGCAACGAGTCAGCTGTGAGTTTGAAGGAAGGCGGTAGGTGGGCCCATGACGTCGGCCTCGGCGCCTGACGTCTTCCTTGTTGGGTAGACGCGGGGGAATACTACCATGCTACGTATCACGGCTATCTAAATCATTGTCTCTCCTTAGGTAGAGATAGCTACGAAGATTGGCTTCCTCTACTGTTTTAAGCGTAGAAATTTCGTCATTAGGCAGAATCAAATCAGGTACAGGCCTGTCGGTCTTTCAATGCACAGGCAACGCCGTGATACTCCGCCTACATACAGCCCCGAGTACTGAAGACACCATGAATCGAATCTCTAACACCAGATGAATCGCCCGAATGGGAGGGTATCTGTATATGCAAAAAGCCAAGGCCCGCCTCGTACAGCCAAGAAAGGAAAGAATTGTAGGAAAGAATGAGAAAACATGAAAAGATCATGCAATAGAATCGAACTCTTCTCGCTCGCGGAGTCGATTCCGCGCGAGAAGATCACCCCCACTGGCAGATAGCTGCATCCAGTGCAGTGCCAGGCACATACTCTGGGGGTCGGATTTAGAGTCCTTACCGCGTCGATACATCATCTCCGCCTTGAAGGTGTCCCGCGGTCGAGTCAACGGCAGAGTCACGCGCGGTAGCAGCTCGGGGTGCGTGAGATAGAGAATAGCCAGCTCGCGCTGTGCGACCGCGTTGCCCTCTTTGGCGGTGATGATCCACATTGAAGCCGCATCTTCAATGGCATGACCGGGCCGGGGATAGAAATCGGACCCGGGGAGCGGATGTCGTCGCATGAGCTCCTGCGAAACGATGCGGTCTGCTATTTCGACCATGCTATGACATACCTCGTCCTTGAGGCTCAGTGCGGCAAGACCAAACTGAAGAAAGGCCGTGCCGCGGTCGGTCTTGCTGAGTTGGTCTCCAGGTACAAAGGCAGAGATAAACTGCAGATCTCGGAAGAGGGTCTTTGGTTTCACATCCAGGATCAAGTCTCGGAGCGTGGATACAATCTGATCCTCGGATGGAGCCGAGTAGTCCGACCTTTGTGAGCCACAGGTGATGGAACCGGGCGGAGAAGAAGTGGTTAGCCCAACATCTACTTGGAGCGTAGTTGCGTGATTTTCCGAAAAGCTGTGGCGAGTGGTGCGTTGCCGTGGGCGAGAGCAATGGTTTCGTCCCATGTCATCATCACCAACCGGCCCCGTAGCCGTGTTATGCGAGCTAGCATCATGTGATGAAATTAGAGACGCAACTACTAATGACCGCAGATCACGCAGCGCATTCAATTTGACAAATGGGTTGCCGTGACGCGAAAATACTTCGATCAGCCGGCGGAAGACTGCCCTGTATGAGAAGGCACCCTCGTCCTCGCTCTGGGATCCCTGTTCACCCTTGGGTGTCTTTGTACTGGTAGTGCTGCGAACTCGCATAACAGGGGAATCCAGAGACCTGCTCCGTCGACTCCCGGATGGTCGTCGCTGCTCGCGAAGATGCTTCGACCGCTCGTCATAGTCAGAGTAGAACTTTTGAATAGCTGCCCGTTTCTGCATTTGCACCCGAATGCGTGTTTGATCGAGGGTATTGGTGAACCAAGCATCCGTTTCACTACCACAGCTCCACACCGGCGACCCTAGGTCACTCAAAAGTAGACTTGTCAGGGTTTGACGTAGGTCGTCCATGAATGCTGTTTTGCCATGGGTCTTGCGCTCGGCTCGACGAGGCTGTCGAGTTGCAGTCTCACTGAACATGGATGACGGTCGTGAGTAAACACTTGACACGCTAGCCGCATACATGGGATGTCTCTGTGGCGTCGACCAAAAAGTACTGCATGTGTCTGCAGTTGAGGTTGAGGCGGCTCGTCCTGGGGATTCCCCGATGGAGGACACATCGATGGAGGGCACGTCTCGTTGAGGCCGGTATTTGTCAGAGATGAAGCTCTGAATGGACGGCTTGCGCCCCAGAGATGACATGTCCTGAGATAAGCGAGGCAACGGGTCAGGAAGGAAGGTGTTGCCCGCGTATAAGTGAGAAGGCTGAAGAGGGTCCTCGCTGGCAGTTGTGGAAGGCCGAGGAGTGGTGGGTATGGAGAGACCAGGGAAGGGGCGGGATCCGTAGCCTTCATATCTTGCTCGCTCTCGCGGGAACAATTCACTGGCCCAAAGCACCGGCGTTTCCGACATTGTTTCACCAACAAGACGATTGATGCTGGTCCGAACCTCGTAGCAGAACCGATGAATTCGCTCCTCACCCTTGCAGAAGTTTTCGATTGCATTGTGGGCCAGCCACTTGCGAGTGAGTTCGACCTGTTCGTCAGACAATTTCTTCGGACCGCCTTGGCTACTTGGTGCCTTCATCATGTTCATGACTTGCAGCTCGGGCTTTTGGAACAAAGACCCTCCAAGTGATCGAGCTCCTCGAGATCGCCTATCGTCATAGTCGGCAGACGTTCTCGCCGAATATATCATAGTCTTCAGAGCCATGGCGACATTTCTAGCTTCCTCGTACCGCATGGAGTTTTTGACATCGGTCATGTACCACATTTTGTTGCGGACCTTGGAGATCGTGCCCATTAAATCCTTGACTTGGGTTTGGAGCCGCCATAAGCTCTGATCAAGAGACACAAAATCACTCTCGCAACGTTCAATAATGACTCGTGACTTCTTCAAGGAGCGAATGCATGACTCGTGCATAGGGCCCAGGATCCAAGAATCGTCCGCATGAGAAGAGTCATTCAGACCTTGTCGGAGTTGCCGTGACGCATTCCACCAGTAGTGTGCTCCAACAAAGTCAGAATAATGGTGAGTCGAGGCCATGGCTTGATTGAATCGATGCTTCAACGAGAGTGGACTCGACTGTAAAGACCTAGGCAGTCGATCATGATCATCCGAGTAATAAACATGGTTCTCCTTCACTAAGCGGACAATGGCCGTTTGCAAGGCCTCGTGATTCTCCTCCAGACCTAGGGTCGTTGAGTGGGTGTCATCATCACTATCGTGGACCGATACCCTCGCCGATTCATTCTCACAATCCGGAAGTAGACTCCAGGTCAGACCTTGGCCATCTTTGGCGATGGAAAATATTGTCCAGTGTTCATCTGACGGGTGCTCCAACCTCGGCCGCCCCTGTGGCTCGTCGATATCTGTCAACTCGAAGCGAATTCGAGCCGCGGGCAGGCCTAAGCCTTTTTCTGATAGGAAGATAGGCGAAGATTCCATGGAAGAGATGGAGCCCATTTGAGAGGGTGGTGCATCATTGTTGGGTCGGAAGAAGCCAGGTTCCAGATGTGGTTCAGAGCGAAGGTTGTAGGAGGATGAAACGCTGGAGGGCCAGGAAGAGTGGCCGGCAGAAGCTAGGGAAGAGTGAACTGAAGGACACGATTGTGGGAAAAGAGCGTCTAATAGGGTAAGTATATCTGTGGCGGACAACAAGACAAAATTTGACGAAGAATTTCGGCGACATGAAAGATCTGCAAGTGAGGTGGAGACTGCCTTGGTTGAGGATTCAGTTGGGACTGAACTTTGGAAGCGCAAAAGCATATTGCCAACATGCTGCTTGATTGTCGGGCGCAATATTGAAAAGTGGTTCCTAGTGGGTGATCAGTAACTCCGCGCAGGCAGAAAGAGCGAGATTCAACGTACATAGAGCGTAACACGGCAAATACTTGAGAGTAAGCGCGGAGGCCAACTTGGCCAAGCAGCTTCTCGCGAGCATCTTTCCGAATATGAAAGTCCAGTAACAAACCATGAGTCTGAAGACAAACCGTCAATAATAGTTCACCCAAGGGCAGAGGATCATACCTCGGGGTACGTCAAAGCGCTATAGAGGAACTTTGGGAAGAACCACTGAACAAAGAGATACTCCAGGAAGCGACTGCGGCTGTCAGGATGATCCAATTTCTGGAGAACAGCTTTGGCAAACTGAAGAACAGCACGAGGAAAGCCACCATCGGGATCATCGAGCAAGCGGAACAAGTCATCCACGGCAGAAGCAAAGAACTCCTCGGCGACATCCGTCCTGAGGGGATCCAAGGCTTCGGCCGCAAAATCCAATCCAGCCGGGGTATCTATATGTTCCAAAAGAAAGGCGCCGGTTTGCAGGATATCCATGAGATAGAGCTCAAACTTGGGCCTGGCTTTCCAATTGCTGCCAGTGGCCCAGGAAGAGAGGACCTGGCCGATAAGAGGGTAAAATTTACTGCTGCCATGGGACATTAGTTGGGCGCAGACAGACGACCAGACATCAATGCGCAGCCTGGCCTCGGGCGTCTCGAACTCCAGCGGCGCGGCAAACACGTTACAAAGCAAGATGGATAACGGATCGGTTCTTTCAAAGGCATACGCATGGTCCTTGAACGGGGCGGACTGGACCGGGTTTCGATTAAAGGAATATTGGCTCCGAGAGCGAGAGGAAGAAGGGAATGCAGGGTCTCCAGAATCCAATGTGGTGGCCGGAGAGGTGAAAGCGGCCAACTGCGCGGAGTTGAAACTGCGCAAACGATCGACCAAGAACTGGGGATCAGAGCGAACCAGTCGCAAAATTTCCAAAAGGTCTGCGCGGGATTGGGGGCTTAGTTGATGAAAGAAATCAGAGCCGTCTAGGACGGGATCCGAGGATGGTTGGTGATCGTCCAGATCCAGCTGGTCGTCGCGCCGTGCGCTGGACACGCACGACTCCTGGAGGTCATAGAGCATGTGATAAAGGGCAACGAAATTGGCCTTGTCATCATGTTTAAGAGCTTCGACCAGACCACGCTGGACAGTATTCCCGATGCGGATCATGCGCGACGAAACCCCGATAGACACCTTGGCGGCGCGCAGCCGTTTTTCCAGGGACTTCCTTTGGGTCTGTTTACGCTGGCTCTGGCGATATCGGGTGGCAAAATCTTCAAAAGAGACCTTGGGCTCATCATCCTGGGCAGGCATCGCGGGAGTTTTGGTTTCGCCGTGTCCGAGGTGTTTGTCCGCTATTAACCTGGAACTGGAACTGGAACTGGAACGGCCCGATCCACCCAACTCACCTGGCCCCACGCTGGGTTCGACGGGCGCAAACACAGGGGACACGGTCGCTGGCGGCGACGCTGGTGAAGGAGGAAGAGGTATCGATGCGGGATCCGCTAGATGCGATGGATCACATGGTGGATCAGTCTGGAGGGGAATCCGCACGGCTGCAGCAGATTAGATCGGGACGTCAGGCACCGAAAACATTCTCCACAACACAAAAGGAAAAAGTACGTACTGGTCGTAGAAGCCACAGAGGAGGAGGGATCCTCCAGAGGGCGGTCCACCATCTCGTTTGTAGTCGCGCCAGAGGGAGTGCACCGTTGCAAAATGCCCCTGGCCGTGGGCTGATCCTTATCGCATGATTCTATCGCGGGGCAAGAGACCGACTGCTCATCCGAGCGACGCACCCGGTCGAGGGGAGAGCAACACGGGAGGTCCAGGATGGAATATAGAGGGAGAAGAGGGGTTGAATGTTGTAAGAGACCACGATCGGGGAGTTAATAAAAATTCACGTTGATGCAGAACAAGGCCAAAAGAAGGCGACTCGAAGCGGACAGTTGCAGATGGCGATTCCAGACGAAGCAAGTACTGGTACTTTGAGCGCGGAGGCCGGGACGGGCTATTCGTGCAGGAATTTCGAACAACGGATAGAAGCAAGGAGTACCGAGTACACGGGCGTGCGATGCGTTGGCACTGCATGCACGACTGAGCTGGTCGCTCTCCGCGCCCGTGTCTGATTCGCCCGTCGCCCTCCTTGGTCTCGGCGGAGTCAACTTCTGCTGTTCACGCTGGCAGCCAATGACGTCTCAAGTCCTGCGTCTTGACTGGTCCGAGTCTTGGGGTTGATGGGTTCCGTGAAGACGGGGGAAAGGGCCGTTGGGGGTGGTCGTGTCACTATATCGAGACAGAAGCAAAACCAGCCAGGTCCAGCCCCATCCTATAGATAGACGCGTTCTACGGGTCTTCGATCCCGGAACGAGATGAGTCGACCTGCAGGATGCTCGCATGCCGGATGCTACACATCTACCGTTCTCATGACCGTCGCTATGCAATTGGCCACCCCTGCAATCGCCTGCAGATGCACTAGTACACTTCATCTAATCCACCCCCTTCCCCGAGATCACAGATCTAGTCGCCGGAAATAGCAGGGTTTCATTGTCATGGTTCTCATAGCAGATGCTGAATCCTCATCAACCCAAACGCCGCCACAGTAAATGCATCTTATCCCACAGCGCCTACAAATATAGCATCACATATGGATATCACCGGCACACCCACTTCTTATCAACTTCTTTTTGTCCTACGCGGACAGCAACCTGGTCCAGTGTCGCTTTGAGGGTCTCTTTCGACACCTTTGGGAATCTGGATGTGTTGTTAGCACGTAGTATAGAAATGTGGTGCCACTCCCGGGAACATACTTCTTCTTCAGGATCTCCACCAGCCCGATTTTGCTGAGATCGCTACCATCCACGGCCTGCTTAAACTCATCAAGCGATTCCGGAGGGAACGGTTTCTTCGCCTTCGACGTTGGCGGCGCCAGAGCACTGCTGACTGCGGGGGCATTCGTGGTGGGATTCACCCGGAACGCTTCCAACCCATTCATAGCAACCCGCCCCTTTGGCGCCGCGGGTTCGGCCCGAGGCTTCTGCCAGTATGCAGTCGAGAACGGATTGATCGGGAATTTGACCGCGTCCAATAGCGTTTCGATTCGGTAGCTCTTTAACCCAGGATCGACACCGTCTGACGCCCAACGGATTCCACTGGAGACAGGTTCAAGCTCGCCGACGATGAGTCGTCGCTTGCCCCCGGCTAGCGCATCGTCCTCGTCATCCAGGAACCCGTCCATATCGTCTTCCCCGTCATCACTCATCTCGTCTTCGTCCTCTGAGTTAAGGTCTTCTCCCTCCTCGGGCTCCTCCCACTCGGCCTCCGAGTCGTAGTCATAGTTGGTATCGGGTAAACCGCGGTGGTACGGATTGCGACAGAGCTTCTTGACTGACGGCTCGGGCACGGTGCGCGTGTATGTGCCTTGGTAGGGGGGCCGGACATCCTCTCCGAACTTGAGGGACTTTATCGTTATTTTCCGGAGAAGATTGTGCAAATTCTGAACCCGCGCGGGGTCTTGTTTGACGCCAGGCTGCGATGATAGCTCACTTGCAAGTTGGATCTTCTGTAAAACCTCCTTAACGGGCCGGTTGTTTCGACCTCGGCGTCGGCTGAACGGAATAATGTTAAAGACCTCGGATGGCTTAAACGGTATAGGTTGACTTGAGGTGTTATCGGGATGCATATAGCCGTCGATTTTCTGGCGGACATGCTGCAGGGCTTCGGAGTCCCGCTCGAAGCGATGAGGGGGTGCGACAACCGTGTGCGACTGAAGGAAGAACTCGGGGAATGCCTTCTGGTAATCGGACTGGGTGTCTTGAGAGGCTTCCGTGGAGTTATCGACAGCAGTGGAAGCTGCCTTCCTCGGGGAGGCCGGTGCAGCTCCAGTGGGAGCTGAGGGGAGCCGCGGTTTGGCAAAGAATGAATTCAGCTTGGGTTGCGCCTAAATGAAGTGTTAGTAGGACCACGTGTGGAGATGGAAGACCCTTCAACGGGATTCACCTTCTCCTTTTTCTGTTTCTCTTCTTCCTTGCGACGCTTCTCCTCCTCCTTGGCAGCTTCTCTAGCGGCCTTCTCCTCTTCCTTCGCTTTCTTCTTCTCCTCTCGCTGCTTTTTCTCTTCTTCCTTTTCGGCTTCACGCTTCTTCTTTTCTTCCTCCTTCAAACGCTTCTCTTCCTCCTTGGCAGCATCGCGCTTCTTCTTCTCTTCTTCTTTTAAGCGCTTCTCCTCCTCCTTTTTGTGTTTCTCCTCCGCTTTCTGACGCTCCTTCTCCTCCTTCTCTTGCTGCTTGGCTTGTTGACTAGTCGGGGACAACTTGCGCTTCTTAGCAACGGGAGTGGCAATCGGGCCAGATTTCGTCGGAGAGCCACTGCCAATTTGTTGGGCAGGGTTGGATTCGGTAGATACACCCACAGTAGGTGTCACAGTAGCAGACGCGATACTCTTATCATTGTTCATGATGGGTACTTCCAAAGTGAAGGAATGTCGGCTGGATGGTGATGCAGATTGTTTAATGGGTACAGAAAGGGACGGGTCGTGATTCTCTTGGTTTCCTTTGGAGGTATCCGGGAAGGAACGTTTGGGGCTTGGGGGAGGATTCCCCGCCCCATCAACTTCGTGGATAGAGCGTTTTCGAGGCCCCGGTGAGGGTGATGCCGGAACAGACTGGGCCGCTGGCATTGGAGATAAGCTCATTTCGGTATCCATGAGCGTCGCAGGGAGGGGAGGTTGAAACGGGTCAGGGTCATACGGGCCGAGGGCTAGGGATGTTCAAACATGAATTGGACAAAACCGTGATGAAAGGAAGGAAGTTCGTAAAGGATTTGAAGGAATGATGGTACAACGAGGCCAACTCGAACGGAGTGATCTCCAGATCCGGAGGGAGAGGAACTGTGGGTTGACAGGGACGCGTTAATCGTTTCGCGCGGCGCGTCCGATAAGGCACGTGTCTGCTTATGTCATGGCCCTGACGATGTGAGGAATTACTTGCGTGAACAGCTGGATGGATCATAAATGCAAAAGAATGAGATGGAATGGGGCAGCTTCACTCGCAAAGATGGTACTACCTCTGACTTGTGACATTGCTCGAATTGTAAAGGTAGTCAGTACCTAGGAGTTCCGGATTTATCCATCCAGGTGATCGCACCAGACTCTAAACAAAATCTACAATTACACTCGAGTTTACATTCTACAGGCGAAGCCTTCCGAGGTATCTACAGAGGACTATATTTGGACTATAGGTATTTTTCATGTTACAATTATTCATTCTTCAGGTTGGAAGTTATGGATAAAGAAAGCCGGGATGAGCCCGGATGCAGATGTAACAGGGTAAGTAGATAAAGCCAACCCATCAACTTCTTGAGCATTAAGGTGTGCGATGCCACAAGAGCACTAATTTGAGAGGGCCACCGCAAAGAGTAAAAGAGGGCAGAGAATATTGACATAAAGGTGGCCTTGGCGAGCCATCAAGACCGGCCAAAGGCAACCAGACACGACGATTCGGCGGAGAGATATTATGTGCAGCGTCGGTGGTAGTAATAGGAAAGCAAGTAAAGATCATGAGGAAGGTGAAGTGAAAAAAAAAGAGGAAAGAAATATAAGGACAAGCGCTGCGTGAAGAAATATCAACCCGAGGCGCCTCAGTCGCTGAGGTCGGGATTGGCAACAAATAGTCGCACATTGGTCATGGAAGTTGTTCGTTCGTCCACACTGCCGCGCCGCCGTAACTCGTCTGCCTTCTTGGCTTTCTGGGCTGCTTGATCTGCGGCGCTGGGAGCCTGCATGTCGGGGACCCAGTCCTCTATCTCACTGCTGTTCGTCGTGTGGGTTGTGGCCGCGTCGTCCTTGACCAGAGACGATACTCGACTCTTTTCCTCCTCCTGAATCTCCGCCGGGGTGTTTTCAGACACACCCGGTAGGTCGGTCTTCTCGTTGGGCGGGGTGCTGTTGCTACCCATTGTACCCTGCGGCCGCTGGTATCCACTAGGGTAGCGGGCACTCGCAATCGAGCTGCGGCCGCTGCCTGTTCTTCGGTGCATAGCAACACCCTCGGCGCTGCGGTCATCCTCTTCCTCTTCGCCGATTTCGTTGGCACTGAGTCGGACGGGCACCTTCGCGCCCACCAGGTTTGACGGCGAAAAGTCCAGGCCACCCTTGGTGTGTCGAATCTTGCCACTGTTCCCTGATCGCCGGGCGCCTGCGCCGTGGACTTCCAGGTACGCGCGCTTCTTGTCGCGAATCGCCTGCTCGCGCATTCGAGCGTCTTGGGGCTGGGCACGATCGCACCAGACGGTGGCCTTCTGTCTTCGCATGAGAGCTACATATCCGAGCTGCGAGCTGGCGGAGCGGTTGGAAGCGCTTCGCCGGATATCTGGGTCTGTCTGCGGCATCATGTTGTTACCGGTCGAGTTGGTGGAAGTGGTTGTGCTGGACATGCGTCGGGACGGGGAGATGACCGGAGGAGTCATGGTATGTGGGGAGACGGCGGCAGGCGGAACCCCTTGGTACTGCTGCGAGGCGGAGCCGTGGGGGAGAACGCTGGAAGAGGTAGTACGAGTACGGCTGTGGGTGGTTTGGGCAGCGGCAGAGTGTGACGCTAGGGATCGAGGAGCATCATAGGCTTGGTATGGGTAAGCAGGTTGGGCAGAGCCGGATATAGGCTTGCGGGATGGAGGGCCCTGGTGGATGGGCATGCGAAATTCGGTCATGTTGGGCGGGAGCTGGACACCAGCCATGTAATCCGCACTTGCGGCTGATAAGGGATGTCAGGTGAGCACGCTCGGTCGCAAGGGAGCACGTGCTGGGGTGTTTCCCTGGAGATGATAGCGGACCAGCGTAATCGCAGAGCACGTCTTCTTATTCAGAAGTGGTCTGCGATAGCGATGGCGCGCCGCTGACAGATAAATGGATCTGCGGGTTCAGCGCCCACCGCAGTATGCAGCCACCGGGGACCCTTTGAGAGAGTAGAAGCGGAGAGTCTTGATTGAAGATCTCGGGAGGCCAAGGGAGCTAGGAAACAGAGGGCGATTCAATGGCGATAGACCATTGGCTTTGTCGATTACCGAGAGTAAGGTGAAAGATGAAGAGAGGGTCAAGTGGTGGTGAAAACGGTGGGTGCGTGGGTGCCCAATTGGCAATGCAGCACTCTTCCGACTCCTTCGATCAGGTATAAAAAGAACAAGAAGTTGAGGAGGTTGCTGGATGAGAATGAGACGAGCAAGTCGCAACGAACAGGGGGAGGGGGGAGCAAAAGAGACTTAGCCGTACCAGCTGGGCTTGATTGGCCGGTACCGCGGAACCCGGCGGACCTGAAGTTGCTGAGCCACAGCGTTTTTGCAAATACACGTATTTTTCACTTTGCTCCGTGCAACGCTGTCTTCAGTGCGCCCTACGCTTATGGTACCCGTGCCTGGGACTGGTAGCATTAGGGCTACAGATTGGCCTTTTTCTCCTCTCTTTGAAACGCCACATGCCCGTACTCGCGAAACCCCGCGTTGCGCTCGCATAGAATCATCGCCCGTCCAAAGTAATTCGTCTAGTCATATGTGTCATGCACCGCTAGACTTTCCCATCCCACCTATGTACACGAAGTACCCCGTGTGGTCCTCCACCGGCTCCACCATCCACCCGCCCGTCATCCTAATACAGTACATCCGGGCACCGTTGAGACAATGCTGGTCCACAGATTCCACATCTTCGCCCATCCTTCGGGAGTGTGCCAGATAGACGGCCGTTACGGTGACGGGAGCTCCATTGCCCCGGCTCTTGGGGTTAGGCGAGATCTCGGAGATCATGGCATGGTTTGCTGCTAGCAAAACATACCGCTGATGCAGATTTTCTCGTACTATAGCCCTTGTCGGAACAGCCTTCTGATCTAGGGCTTTCACCCACCAACAGAAAGGTGGGACGTGGCCTGGCCCCAGGAAATCTGCTGGAAGCCAGGTCACTGCTCTAGAATATTCTCTATGTGCAACCAGATCTAGACCTCCCAGGTGGAGAGGTCGTCGATCTGGACGCTCTCCTGGATGGGCAGGATGATCGTTTGAGTGGGGTTGCCGCGCACCCCATACCGATAACAATGTGCTTATATCGATTGCGGATTTATTGACAAATTCCAGGTTTGAACGTAGAGATTCAATCAACAGCTTCTTCTATATTCCCAATACTACAAATTTGCAAATTCCAATTGCCGTTGCCGAGAGCCGATCACAGCGGGTTGATCAGCTAGATAGCTGTGCGGGGTATACGTCCTTGTACACAGGGATCGACATCCCCAACGTCCCATGGTCATAAAATGCACCAATCACTCTGCGTTTCTCTATCTGCTGCTTGCAGCACGGCATAATAACCTTGCAATCTTGGAGATCTGTCAGTGCCGAATACTGAGAATTGGAGAACAAGTGGCTCCGCGTTACAGCAAACAGAGCTGTATCTATGGCTATGTTCGTTTTCGCAAATTCGAAGGCTAGCGCCGTGACCTACAGCCGCCGCGGAAATGATCCCGCCACTTGGCATCGCTTCATTGGTAATGTGGTAATGCAAGATCAATGCTTGAAATTACGACGCGATAGACGATGATCATCCTATTAAGGAACATTCCACCCTGGCCGCTCCCTGTACGTCAGGTGATTCAAAAAGCTAGAGATGAAAAGGTCATTGGTGCAGTTGCCATAATGCCGAACAAAGAACCCCTTGATATCAGATCATTCCGCTTCGCAATGCGGAGTCTGGGGTCAAACTATAGCCAAATGCTACATTCCAGTGGCAAACCCCGATGTATTGCCAGCTAACGTCATGAGATGGCAAAGTGACGGCTTAGGAATTTGCAAACTTGGAATCGCAGTTTTACACTTACGGTTTCGTGATGGTTGGATATACCATGATGACACGTGCTCCGGTATCGAAGGCTGGAAGTAATGGCTTGATGGAGGGCCTATTTTCTATAAACAAAATTTTGAATCTACCATTTTGGTTGGGAGATCGAGATCGAGTGAGCCACAGCTGGGCAGGGCATAGCTGATATGGCGGACAGAGTCATGGGTTCGAATGCTGGGCAAAGTGTCTCGGTTCAGGAAGGACGTTTCTTAACTCGGACAGCACTATTTGCTGCTAAATTTGAATCCATGGTTTTCGCCTGAATCAACCAAAAAGCTTTTACCCAATTTGTCAAGAATCATTGGCCAAGCTAATAAAAAGCCAAGCGCTGAGGTGAACACAGGCGGCAAGAGTAGGGCTGAGTCGCCGTAATTTAAAAAATACGGAAACTGCAAATTCGCCTGCTGAGCCACATCCGCACGTGGAATGTGGTACTGGTGGGACTGGATTGGGAAATTTGTTAGTCATGACGTCAAGATGTTTCAGTTCTTCCGGGGGTTTCACCGCAGCTGAGAAAAAGAGTAACTATGGCTGGTGACGCTTTGATAATGTAGCCCAAATAGGATTGATTAAGCGTGTCTTGCATGGATAACATTACCGTGCGGGTGAGACATGCTGGACACTTTAAATTGCGAAGTTTATGTGAGACCTGAAAGGCTATGTACAGTGGGAAAACCAAAAATCTGCTGGAAACGGTTATGTGTGGGTCAGTTCCGCCTGAGGCAGTTTCACAGCTTCGCTCTGCCGTCTATGGAGACGAGGGCCCCGTCCTCTCGGGCAAGGAAGTCCTGGTTAGGCTCCCAGCCCATCCACGCTTGCAAGGTCTCTTCACCCCCGTCACCAGGCACGAGTCCACCACCGGTCCAAGCACCTTCATCTGCTTTGATGGGGAGAGAGGGCGTGCGGGACAAGTGAACGGCCGGACGCTGCTCATAGCCCGAAGCCTGAAGCTCGCCATGCTCAAGGACGGGCGTAGCGCAGGCATCGGTACCGTCAAAGACAGCCTCCCATTCGGCACGAGTCTTCTCCTTGAAACGGCGGGTAAAGATGTCGCGAAGGACGGGCCAGTTTTCCCTATCTTCCCGCTTTGGTATCGATTTCGGATCGAGTTCTAATCCGCGTAGCAATGCTGCGTAGAACTGCGGCTCCAAGGCACCGACGGCGAAGTATTTCCCGGAGTCCTTGGTTTCGTAGGTATCATAGTATGGACATCCACTATCTAACAAGTTCTCTCCTCGGGGCCCATCCCACGCGGGGGAATTTTGGGCCAGTCGGGGGAAAGTGGCTAGGTAGGCTGAGCCGTCAACCATGTTGGCTTCGACAACTTGTCCACGGCCGGTGGTAGAGCGCGAGATGATTGCTAGCAAGATTCCTAAGAAACACATAGCACCACCACCGGCGAAATCGCCAAGAATGTTGCCCGGTGCATAAGGCTTGTCTCCCGCTCGCCCTAACATGGATAGGACGCCTGATACGGCGATATAGTTGATGTCATGGCCTGCCATGTCCTTGTACTTGCCATCGCGTCGAAATCCTGTCATGCGCGCGACGATGAGCCGAGGGTTGTGCTTGAGGAGGACTTCGGTTGGGGAAAGACCGAGGCGCTCGAGGACTCCCGGGCGGAATGGGTCGATCAAGACATCGGTTGCGGTGAGCAGGCGGAGGAGAACATCCCGGGACTTTGCTTCGCGCAGGTCGAGTGTAATTGAAGTTTTGCGCCGAGTCAGCTGGTCACCACTGAAAGCATTGGGGCGATCGATTCGAAGAACGGATGCGCCGTAGTCGGCTAAAAGAAGACCAGCGAAGGGGCCTGCGGGGAATGATCAATGCGAGTTTGTCGAGTTTGGGGATAGGGATACTACCTGGGGCTAGACCGGCTAGCTCAACGACCTTAATTCCTTTCAACGGTGGAGCAGACATTTTGGAGTGTCGGAAGCTGGAAGACGTTCGTTCATAGTTGAAGTATTTAAGGTCGACCGGATCTTCGCAACCGAGGTCCGTGGCTGCCGATTGCGGGGGAACCATGTGTGCGCACAACTTTATACTTTCGGCATTGATAACATTTTCGAAGATTTAATAGCCTACTTAGAATTCAAGGTCGAGATAGGATTCACTAGACCCCGGGTACATAGACTATCAATTCAAATAAGCGACGGTTGTATTCATTGAGCCGTGGCATCTCCCGCTAGTTATTGTGTCCTTCAAACGGGCCAGGATAGTTGACATAATTCAATAGTCCAATCCAAAACCCAACGTTGCATCACTCCCTCTCGGCCCTACGAGAAGTCCTCGAGGACAATCTCCTCGCGACGCCGGCGAATCGAGATCTTTGCCAGTCGATTGGCGTTCCACGCAAATCCATATTTCTGCGGGGCGGGAATAGACCCTTCTGCCAGTTTGAAATCATACTTCAAAAGCATGTGGCACAGGAAGATCTTGAGCTCGTTGGCAGCAAAGAATCGACCGGGACAAGCATGATTGCCAAAGCCGAATCCCATGTGCTCGGGGGATGGCGACACGAGCTGAGCATGAGTTTCCCGACCAGGCGTCTGCCGCATTTTCAAAAAGCGATAAGGACCAAATACCAGAGGGTTCTCGTAAAAATCCGAATCCCAGTTCCAGTCGGCTGCCACAAGTAGACCTGTGTTTTTCGGGATTTTGGTTCCGTCGCTGAGTTGGAGGTCTTTTTCAACGAGGCGACGCATCGACACTTGGAATCCAGGTCAGAGCACATCCAAGCGATAGCTGTTTCTTTTGAAGGACTCACCATTACTGATAGGCTTCACCCTTTGCGACTCCTTCAGGAAACTGTCCATCAACTGGAGCTTGTACATGGCCGCTTTCCTCCATCCCTCGCTCGATATCACGGAGATAACCTCTTTTCGTAACTCCTCGACAACTGCTTGTCTCTCACACAGATCATAGATTGCCTGAGTCAACATGTCTGATGTAGTGTGGATTGCTGCGAATGAGAAGGTTAACTGCATGGCAGCGGGGTCATAACAGCGGCCTTTGGCAACCTGATCCAGCCACTCCATAGCATCGTTGTACCGCGGAAGTGACTTTCCTTGCCTGAAAGCAATTTCTTTAGTTTTTCTTCTTTCCTGGAGAACCGGGTTGATGATTTCCTCCGCCTCGTGGAGGTCTTGTTGAACCTGGCGATAGGATGCGAGGAACTGTGCGACTAATGGGCGGATGATTTGCGGTCAAAGTCGAAGCTGGTCTGCCGCGATGACGGAGTGCACAGTATGGTTGACGGTGATTTGTAGCCAATCGGCGTTGCGGCAGATTTGCTCGCCCAGGAACACCCTTGAGGATAATTGGGCGACGATCTGGAGGATGCTTGACCGCAAGGATACATCGTGCCATTCTCGATGAACATTAGCTTGAATCACACGACTTCCAAGTTTTGCGGCAGATGACCCACTCTCTTCATCCGTCCATTTATCTCGGAGACTAACTACGGTCTCCTCTGACAGAGGCTTTGTGAAACTCCCTATTATACTAATGAGAAGGGGATCGGCTTGTTTCCATTCACTGATGGGTGAACCTACCGAGTGCTTGCGTGAGTTTCATGCGCGCCGCATCTTGGAAGATTCCAGCGCCCTTTTCGAACTGAGCAAATGGGGAAAACCCTGCGATATGGGCATGGAAATCGATGCTCAACATTTTGTGGAAGCGGAGTGTGGGAAGCCTGGCGATCTCATTCGCGAATTTGGGGGATAGTATGGTCCTGTAGCCATTGTCGCTCAATATAGGGAACACGTTTGCCTGGACCGTCAGTCTAAACACAGTGGCACTAAATGTTATTGCGGGACATCTTACCTTAGCTAGGCCATCTTTGACCACCTTCTGTGAATCATGGAGGTATTCATCGAGAGTATTGGACCTTTGAACACCGAAAAGCTTCCGTTCGGCGAATGTGCGATACCAAGCATGCAGTGGCAAAAGATAGAAGATCAATAGAGGACTCAAAATAACAAGACCTAGGAGAGGGATGGTGTCTGGGCAAGGGATGGAATATACAGCAGTAGAAAGCATGTTTGGTTCAAAATATTGCGGAAGGAAGTTGATTTTGTGAGATGATTCACGTCTGTAGGGAAAGCCCAAGGCTCTTGTTATATCACCACAAGCTACTGACTTGGCACCAGAAAGCCTGTATCCAGCACAAATAAATAGTTATCCAACTTCCCTCTTCATAAAAACCCGAAGACTACATGTCCAAGCGCTCTTGCAGGACGCAGTACAGACTCAGGCTCGTCATTGAGTTGGTGGGTTTGCCTTCCGTCCTACTCTTGGCTCGGAATAGGTAATCAAAAGAGGGGTATGAGACCAGTGGCTTCATCCTTTGCAGTAACGTTTCACTATGTGCGAGGTCCTTGCACAGCATTTCGTGTGAAGATCTCACAAATTTCATCAATACTGAAGAGCAGCTCTTCGGATCGGATAAGTTCCAGCCTTTGTAGCGCCAGGACATGACGCGCAATGGTGATTTAGATAGATGGGCCTCACCTAGTCTGCAATTCCTACATTCGACCAGAAGAAAGCTACTGCAGCCAACTTTATCGGTTTTAGCTCTGACCTGCTTGACCCCTGACAACGGCGCCACCCGAGACATCGGCCAATTGGTTCCAAGAACAGATAGCGTCTAGAGACCTAGAGACTCTAGACTTGGTCAAAGCTTTCCTCTGTGACATGCATTCAATTTATTTTGGCCAGGCCTGCAGATCATGCGCCAAGTACGCGTACATTGGTCTTGTGCTAGGTTGCTCAGGGATCGAAGTACCTTCCGGGGTATATTATTCCTCCGCTGCAACAGAGAATACTTAGCTTCTAAATTCGAAAAGCAGCATAGAACTATAAAAAAATCCAAGGCCTCTGGAAAGGAAAATTAAAAAAGCGCTACAGACGGGCCGGGTGGACGCCACTCGATGCGGGCACTAGGCTGACCCCCACGTTTAAGGGGGACCCCCACACCCCCGGTTCAAATTCAAGCAGCCACATTGCACGGATACCAAAGCACTGCATCAGTAGCACATCAAATTCATTCATCCATTCAGCGTCAGCCGGAAGCCGGATCATCGGGATGAGTGCATCCGTGAAATACACAACCGGGCCGCCCGTCTACCGGGTCCCGAAGGGCCGTATGGTTCTCGGGGAAGGTCCCATCTACCGAGCCCGCGATTCGACCTTGCATTGGTTCGACCCTCTCGACTCGCCAAGCGAGCTATACATCCTCCCCGTTGACCCGGACACTGGCTCTCCTAAAGGTGAAGCGAAGGTCTTTACCCTCGAGGATAGCATCACTGTCGCAGCCTTCCGCAAGAACAAGCCTGGCAGCTACATTGCAGCCTATTACCAGGGTGTCTGCTTTCTGGAAGAAGCAACTGGCAAATTCGAAGTCGCGCGCGAGATCATTCCGACTTCTGAGCGGGACCAGCGCAGGTTCAACGACGGTGGTGTCGATGCTGCTGGACGCTTCTGGTTAGCAGAGATTGATATTACGGCCACCAAGTTCTCACTCGGCCAACTCCCTAAGGAATATGGTGAGCCGAAGGGTAGACTTTGGAGATATGATCCGGATGGCAGCTTGCATCTTATGCTCCCTGGAGGTCTTGTCTGCGGAAATGGTGTGAAATGGAGCCATGATAACAAAACAAGTGAGCTATTTTGCCGTATATTAACGTTTGGAGGGCTGTTACTGACGAAACTTCGCTGCAAGTGTATTTGAACGATTCCGTGGGACAAAAGATCACGGCTTTGGATTTTGATCTCGAAACTGGCGCTGTTTCGAACCAGCGTACTCTGGTTGATTTCCACGGAACAACTTCGGAACCAGATGGAATGGTTATCGAGTGAGTTATGGCTTCTATATCCGCGTGAAATTAATTAGAAGGCACTGACTTCGGATAGCAACGACGGGAACCTATGGGTTGCTGTATACGGGTCCAACCATCTCATGCACTTCAGCCCAGAGGGAAAGCTTTTGAAGCAAGTCAGGTTGCCAGCAATGTGCCTCACCTGCCCGACTTGGGGCGGAAAGAACCACGACATTCTGTATCTCACGACAGCACGAGATCGCTCTGAAAACCCAGATCTGAACGACGACGGCGGCCATATCTACAAGTTCCTTCCTGATGGTGCCAAAGGGCAGCCTAAGAATGAATTCGCAGGATGAACAGGCTCAAGATAGAGCTAAGACTCGATACACATACATAGAACAAATCCCAACATGAGTGTCAATTATAGGTCTGCAGCGACATATTTCTGAGTCGGAGATTAGTCGATCGTTCAATCTCAAACTTTCCATGGATTCTAATGTTTTTTGCTGATTGACCTTTGTCTCTGTGCCGATGCGAATAATAGTAGTTCTCCACGTTCTATGTAGACGCGACTCGCGGTTAATGTGTTATTTCATATTCACCGTGCCCATCGACATTCCATATCAAATGCAAAGAGCGAGACACTACATTCACCGGCTGAAGCTGTCAAAAATGAAGGTCCTGGATGCTCAAGTCGGTCCTTGCTGTCCGAAGGGCAGCCCTTCGGATCACGTGCGTGGGTTGACGAGGCGTTTGAAGATGTCAAATGAACGGTAAATTAAAAACCAAAGCGATCTTATCCATCTGTGCGATCGGTATTAAGTGATTTCTTTGATGAAGTTGGTCACTCAAGCCATGCGGATTAGGAAAGGGAACCGTATCGTAGGAGCAGTGGTTTGCTTGGGACGTCATCGAGGGGCATCAACCGCACCCTGCGAGAAGATACGACACTTTAACAGCCCTGTCTTCGTCCTTCATGACGGCCCTTTGAAATAGCTATGACTAACCGGATCTAATTCTTCCAGATCTCCGAGATTATCATTCTTCAGGACTGAAACGAACTGACGTCGACTGACAGGGATGGGGACCAGTCAAGCGTCCACCAAGAACATCCCTAGGACTTCCTTCGGCTCCCTCCGATGGCATTCCGGCAGATCAAGGCTCCCAGTGGCTGTCAGTGAGTGACCGCCTCTCGCGCGGGGCCTTGGACGCGGCTGGGATTCTTGCCATGCCAGATCCCTCGGGGGCACATTCCACCCCTCCACACTATGGCGCGTCGACGCGCTCGAAGGCTGACGATACTTAATTTAATTTCCCTATTAGTCCCCATCACTGCTACTTGCCCGTTTGTTTCTCTTTGCAGATTAGTGAAGCCCCAGCCAAGTGCATCTGGGTTGGACGGTTACCAGCTTGTTATACACCCGCCATCTCCATACGTCGCGCACTTGCTGTGAATACTTTCCCCTTATCTGTGCGGCATTTCATTTACGTCGGCGACGCTGCAGAGCAGCTCGCCATTTTGATACTCTCATCATGGCCACTGGATTTTCTGCGACGCCACGGAAAGAAGGCACCTGGACCAAACTCGTGATATTCATCTCGCTATACTGTTTGATTCTCGAATCTATCCTGGAATGGGTACTCGTTCTTTTCTTATACGGCAACCACTACGTCGATTCAAAAATGACTCTGAGCTTGGTCCTCTCTTTGGTTTCGGTATGTCATATTCTCGCATCCTTTGAGGTTCGTATATCGCTAATTGATCCATAGTCCTTCCTTTCAGTGCCTCTCGTCTCTCTCCAAAGCTTGGTCGCTTGGCAATACAACAAGATCGGCGGCTTTGGGCAGAAGAAAACCGTCCTACACAATGTCTGCACGTATGTCTACCGATTGTGTCTCATGTTGTGGCTTGCAACGTGTGTGACGGGTCTGGTAGTGGCCGCTCAGCAGGTCTACTGTCTACCATCGGGGACTGATGCCACCTACTGGAGGGTGGGCATCAGCTGTGCATTCCACCGAGCGTCTGTTATTGTAGCCGTTGTTACATTGTAAGTTGTGATTGAAGATGGTCCAGGATTCTGAGCTGATACGAAATCTAAAGGATTACCGTCTGCACTCTCTACTGCGCCAGAGAATTGTGCGATCGACCGTACGACGTTTCACTCATTGGCATTTACAAGCGCAAGCCCAGACACGTTTTTGAGGACGGCAGTATCTTCTCCGGTCACAGCTGGGACAGTGATGAAACTCTCAAGAACGAAATTCTCAACCTTTGCCGCCAACACGACGGAATGGCCAATGGGGAGCAATGGTATCTCGATCCCCTCGCCAACAAGGTCAACTGCCATCCAAGCATTAAGCATCCTGCACCTATTCGCCTACGCCCCCAACTCACAGTCAACACGGATCCTGGATCTATCCATGGCGAAATTATATCGGGAGTCACCGTCTCCCCCGATGATACCTGGCCTCGTCATTCCCCAGGGGGGCAAACTGTCGCCAGCGACTTCTATCCAATCTCGCGCACGTCCACAGTGTTGACAAGCGACTCTCGCTATCTTCTCTCCGACATGATCGTACCCAAAGTTCCCCCCATTCCCGAGCAGTACACAACTCATCCTACTCACAAGAGAGGGAAGTCCTCGTTGTCCTCCATCCGGAGATTCCTTCCCAAGGCATTCCCGCTATCACTTCCTTTGTCGTCAGATCCGCAGATTCGTGCCCTGGTCGACCCCAATGCCGCCTCGGACGTTGAAAAGCAAGTCGTCACGCCTTCGATCAAAAATGGGACCGAATCAACAACGAAAGAAGTAACATCACACAAGCAGTCTACTGGTGTACAAACCACGACTCCTACCACACCAGCCAGCAGGCCTGACGGTCATATCCGAACAATGACCATGAACTCCGCGGATGCCCCAGAGGTTGTTCCAGAAGAAGACTTTCCCACCCAACCAGCCAAGGTCCGCCGATCCCAAACAGCCTGCTTCGCACCAACCTCTTTCTCCGTCCACCATCCACACCATCCCAACTATACTCCGGGCCCATCCAACCCCCGCAGCTACTCCATGGCCTGTCGACAAAACACCACCATCCTCCCAGCCCACGCCGACATGAGACGAAGCAAGTCGCGCCGAACACCCATCGTGCAAGTCCCCACCCGCAGCAACTCCTACCAATTCGACCAAACCCACATCCCACGCCACACCCAAAGCCAGTACCAACCAACCTACTACTCCCAACCCACACGCTGGGGAAGCCAACCTATGTACGACCCAAGCCGCTCAGTCCCCGCGCTCTCTGCAGTCTCCCGTCGCAACGACGTCGAAATAATCTTTCCCAGCACGCGCCGCGCTCGCAGTAGCACGCATGGCGGGAAAAGTGGTTCCCTCGGCTGTATTCTGGAATCAACAGACCCCTGGTTATCGGCCGACCCACGCCGCGTTAGCGCTGCTGTCTCGGAGACCCGGCGCAATGTCATTGACCAGAGCACCTATCGAGGTGCCAATCGCACCAGCATTCCCTTTTACTAAAAACCATAATGTGCTATATCTTGTCTGCAGGCCAGACGATTTGATTCTACCTGTTGTTTAACTTGAGGTTATACGATTGTATCGGAATAGCGAGAGGCGTGCGTAACAGCGTCAATTTCTTCATCTTTCGGCGTTGGTCTTTTTTGATACCAGAATTTAGCAATAATTACGAGATACTGAAATGCAAACTTAAAGAAATGATTTGAATCAGAAATCACATCAATTTGGTGCAACCGATTATCCTACTCCAAAAGTACATCTATGCAAAACATCCTGAAACCTTTGCAAACAAAGCCACATTCCGAGCTCCATGCTCAAACCAACGCCCACGCCTCGCAGAATGCAGAAAAAGCTAATACACGGGCTGTAAAATCAATATTTCACGAGAATAGAGAAGGTTCAGTAACCTATACCTTCTTCTCTCCACTCCTGGCCTTCCGCTTCTCAGGATGCTTCTCGCCATGTTTCTCGGCGTACTTATACTGGTAAGCTTGCCCTAACTTCGCATCTGCACGATCTCCATCCCGACGACGGTTCTCCTTGCCCTCAGCCAGAACACCTGGTCCACGGCCCATTTCCTTCTCTCCCCAGTACATCATCAGAGCCTTGGCCATGCGATCACGCTCCTTGAGAAGGAGGTCCACACGACGCTCCCATTCGCGCTCTCGCCTTTCGACGGAAAGAGCAATGCGCTCATCAACCGCAGCGGCAGTTTCGTCTTTGGCGGCGATGACGGCTTCAAGGTGCTTGATTTCGGATTTAAAGGTCTTTCGGAGCTGGGATTCTTGGGTGGAGACTGAGGTGCGCAGTGTCGTGAGGTCTGTTCGGAGCTCGGCTTCGCGTTGCTCGGCTGCCGTGAGCATGTTGCGGATTTTGCGCATGGACTCTGCGTGTGAAGAGCGCAGAGTAGAGATGGCGGTTGAGTGAGCGGTTTGGAGGCTTCGGATTTGGTCTTGATGAGCTGCTTCCAGGGCGGCTGTGTCCACGGCGGGTTCTCGCTGCTCCGAATTGAAGGCACCATGAACAGTTGGTGGTGAGCGTGGTGAGCTGGGCGGTTGGCTGAGAGCCTCTTCTTGGAGACGAGCGATGGTTTCAAGCGACTCTGCATGCTGCTCTTGTGTGCGGGTCAACTCTTTCTGGGTCTTAGTGAGGGCCGAGTTGAGCTCCTGCGTTCGTGCTGTAAGGCGCGCGTTCTCTGCTTCGATAGTCGTAATGAAGATTTGAGATTCGGCAGCTTGGTCTCGGAGACGGGTTGCCTCAGCTTCTGCGGCCTTTTGGGCGGCCAATGCGTCTTCAAGTCCTTGTTGAAGCCTGGTGAGTTCCTGTCCCAGTTGCGGGACATCAAACCCATGCGGCACGTCAAAGTCATGCGGGAATTTCTCCTTCAGAGGCGACTGGGGGCCCGAGTGCCCAAGATCCTTAATCAAGTCGAGGATCTCGCTGTAGGTACTGCGGTTACCAAGTGGTAGATCGGCCGCCGCGGCCCTGAGCGCATTCTCTTGGGCCTCCACCTGTGACTGCACACGGGTCAGG
The DNA here is from genome assembly GCF_028974065.1 of Penicillium cinerascens. Taxonomy (NCBI): domain Eukaryota; kingdom Fungi; phylum Ascomycota; class Eurotiomycetes; order Eurotiales; family Aspergillaceae; genus Penicillium; species Penicillium cinerascens. Next base: position 3,650,907 of record NW_026695298.1, on the reverse strand, counting down.
TCAGCTTCAAGAGAGCTATTCCTGTCTTCGAGGGGTTGGTTCTTGGTTTCCAGGGTGGTGAGTCGGTCCTCGAGAGCTTCGTAATCGGTGTTGACGCGTTCAATTTCGGTACGCAGTCGTTCGTTTTCCAGAGCTTGATCGTCAATTTCTGCTTTGAGCCTCTCGATCTCGGCGTTCTTCTCGTGTACTTGTGATTCTCTGGCCTGGGTGACTTCTCTTAGCCTGGTCATTGTCTCCTCGAGAGTTGTGTCTCGCTTCTTTAATTGCTCTTGAGTGTGGTTCAGCTGCTGGCGAAGGTGAGCGATTGTCTCCAGCCTTTCGGCGCCCATGGAACTCTGAGAATCCCGGTTTTGAAGTTGATGCTGCATATCATGGATTTGTTGTTGGAGAGCGCCAAGGTCGGGAGTGTTCATGCTGGACTGTTGAAGGAGCCGTTCGCGGAGAATAGCCTCATCGCCTCCCTGGCTTTGGATTTTCTCGATCAGAGTGTCTTTGCGCTGCAGTTCTGCCTGAAGGTGGCGAATTTGCTCCCCAGCTGAAGCGGCCTCGAGAACTCGATTGCGGTTCTTCTGAATATGCTCATCGCGATTTCGCAGCTCCTCTTCCAAATGTGCGACGCGACGATGCAAACGGAGTTCCCAGTCCTCGGGCTCATCAGGCTCGTGTTCCAACGCGTCTGAAAGTTTTCTCAATGACGGGGATGCGGGGCTCTCCAGATCATCCGCAGGGTCTTCTTCGATATCTTCCAGCTGAGTTGAGTCTCTTGGAAGAACACTGGTCCTGTGAAGCAAATGCGACGGGGTGGACATGTCCACCGGCGGTCCAAATTCGCTATAGTCGCCCAACTCGGCCTCCTCTTCGACAGCCGGTTGTCGTGACTTGAGCGAGCTGTGACGCGATGCAGATGCCGGCTCGTGGTTAGAGTGGTGTGCGCTGAGTTTGCGCGCACTTGACATTCCGTCGCCCATCAAGTACTTCTCCATGTTTGCAGTAAAGTCCTCCGGACCCCCAACTTCAGAAAGATTGTCTTCCGCGTCTTCCTTCAAATCTGGCAGCTGGTCTTCTTTTCCGTCCGAAAACTGGCCACTGGGGAATTGGCTAAAGTCCAGCGTGTATTCCGCAAGGCGAGCATCAAGGTCCGAGCCAGTCGGGCCTCCTGGGGTTGACGGACGAGAGTGATTTAAAGCCTCATTGTCAGCATGATGTTCTTCATCGTCGCTCGCCTGTTCGTGGTGGTCTTGTTCCTCGTGTCGAAAGCGTTCAGAGATGGGGCTGTCGGCGGGCAGCGGAGACTCTGGTGGGCTAGTGGTTTGTTGTGGAGGAGACGATGGCATGAAAAGCGGTGTCACCAGTGTTGACTGCCCAATCGTGTCGTGGGAGGTTGGGAACGGGGACGTGTAGCCGGTGTTGGCCATTGTCGCAGACGCGTATTCGGATCTGCTGCAATAGATGCGGGCACTACACGCGCAATATGCAGAGGCTGGTATGGGAACTGAATAACGGAGGGTTTAGTGGAATCGCATGCCCTGCGAGGGGCTTTTGCAATAAATATGGGAATAACAATAGCAATTGCAGGGAATGAAAGACCAGAAAGATCTGAGACGCGGATCCGATGATCATCTGGATGCATCTCGCCGCCCGAACGCTAAGGCATCGTATTTACGTGCTACCTGTTTGGGCCTAGCGGATTCCTCCGATGAAATGACAGTAATTCTTACTTCCATACTTTAATCTCTATGTGTCCCTGAATAGCTACAAACCATCTGATTCGGTCCCTCTAGTACGCTCAGGAACCGGTCTTCCATTCTGGATAACCCGGTGGCACAACCGAGGGCTCCTCCGAAGGCCCTCCAAACAACGTAGGTCGCGCCTTCAATTCATCCACAGCTTCCTCCATATCTGCAGCCACTTTTTTCGTGGCACGTCCACCGTTGGAGGAAATTTCACGCTAATTGTATTAGTACTTGGCTATCTCCAAGGTGCGAAGATCAGAGCTCAGATCTTACTTGCTTTTTTGGGTCCATATCATGAAACCCGCCAGTGCCACGAGCCTTTCCACCTTTCTTACCACCCCGGTGTCCTATCGCCGACAGCCCTTCTCGTGATCGATTGGCAAAGTTCCCCCGATTAGGGTGGTGCCCGTATGCTGCGGTGGCGATTACAGGCCCATACCTAGCCACGATCGGTCTCAATCGAAGCAACGGTGTTGGCCCGTGCAGAGGACTTAGCGTTCTTCTTTCTATTGTAGAAGATTCACTTAAGAGTCGCCAGGCCGTTGTCAGATATTGCTGCATGATATCGGGTCTTTCATCATAGAAGCAGATTGCCACCGACTCTCGCAAGGAGGAGGTGACTATATAACTTGCCGGCAACAAGATGTCGCCTTCGTAGCCACATTGGCTGATTGGATACGAACATTGAGATAATACGCTCGGAACTACATCCAGGCCCTTGGTCTGATGTCATGTTCAATGGCGTCTCGCCTCCATAGACTAAGTGGCGGGGACCATACCGACATCCATCCTTTTCAACCGCAGGTCCTCTGGAGGGAATTTAACGCATAGATTTTCCAATGAACGTGTTTCCCAGATCTACTTAATTTCCTGAATCAATTGTATCCTGATTTCAGACCTCGAAACGAAATGTCTTTGCTCAAATGAAGGCAATTCGCGGTAGATATTGAGCGGGAGACGAGGCGAAGTGAGCCTTCGAAGATATGTGGCGCATTGTTTCAACCCAAGAACATTGCATAGAGCTAAGCCAGATCGTTACAGAACACTCGGCCACTCAATGATCAATTAAAATTTTCGACGTCGTCATGCACAACAGGGTCAATCACCGATCACCGATCACCGATCGCCGGTCTCGCGAGCCCGCGGGACAAGCTTATCAGCCGGCCCCACCGTCTTCCTCCCTTCATATACGCGAGCTCCGGAGGTGCAGATTGATACAGCTCACACTCATACATCAATTCCGCCCAGTATGCCACCTTTACCGGGTGGGTCGCTGGACCGCCGACGGGTAATCTGTTACCACCAAACCATCATTCCCGGCGGGGACTCATACGTGTCCATGCTCCCGCTCGTGGAAAACAACACCGGGGCCACGCATGTCATCCTTGCAGCCATTCATATAAATGGAGAGCCGGGAAACATCACTCTCAACGATGACCCGCCCGATAGTCCCAAATATGACCCTCTATGGGCCGAAGTGCCCCTCGTAAAGCAGGGTGGTCTGAAGGTGATGGGAATGCTCGGTGGTGCCGCGCAGGGCTCTTTCCGGCGACTCGACGGCGACTTGGACCAATTTGAAAGATATTACGGCCCTCTACTGAATATTATCCGCCGCTATGGACTTGACGGATTGGATCTCGATGTCGAAGAGGAAATGTCACTCCAAGGCATCATCCGGCTCATTGATCGTCTGAAGGCCGACCTGGGCGACGAATTTATTATCTCATTGGCCCCCGTCGCAGCCGCGTTACTGGGAGTTGGAAACCTATCTGGCTTCGACTATCGCGAACTGGAGCAAGCGAGAGCCTCCAAGATCGCTTGGTACAATGCCCAGTTTTACAACGGCTGGGGTCCCGCAGAGGACCCTCGCATGTACGCAGCTATCGTTGCGCAGGGCTGGGCCCCGCGCCGAGTCGTTTACGGTCTATTGACAAACCCTGGCAATGGATCGCAGGGCTACGTGCCTCAAGAGAAGATTGGGCCTGTTCTCGGGATTCTGGTTCAACAATTCCCGACCTTTGGCGGTGTGATGGGTTGGGAATATTTCAATGCACTGCCTGGCGAGAGGGCCAAGCCATGGCACTGGGCAGCAGAGATGTCGCTCAGCATGGGCATGAAAGATGTTTTGACTGCGGCTAGCCAGTTGATGATGGGGTCGACGGTGCAGAATATGCTCCGGGACATGCAAGGCCGATAACTTGGACTAAAAAGGAGCTTGGTTTGAAAAAAGCGATAGTTCTCAATACAAACCAGAAACCTTGGAATAATAAAGTTGCATACAAAAGGAATAAAAACATCGCATAAAGATGAGGCTCGAAAGCAGGGAGTGTGGATAACGTCATCGCAACCACGCCCCTCAGGGAACACCAATCATCAAGTGCAAAAACAACATTACCGGCCTGCGCTCGACTGCCAATGGTCTCAGCTCTTTCACTCCTCTGCACCTGTGATGTCTCCAAGCTTCGCCTTTGCTGCTTGACCCGCAACGATGGCACCCCTGCTGCGCGTGGTTGCGGCCACAAGTTCGACTGTGGTCCGCTTGTTCTCCTTCATCTTCCTGAGATGGGTATGACTTGCAATCATTCAATTCCACTTCAGAAACTGATTTGTTTAGATTCCGGGTCATCCTTTTGTGCCCATCGTCTTCACCTCACTAGTGGTGTATCTGTCCTCCCTCTTTTCTTTACTGAATGGCCAGGGTGCGTCTAATGAACGCGCCGAGAAGAAACAAAAGACCACTTCCAGTAAGTCCGTTCGAGAATGAATTCAATCATTCGTTTCTAAAACGTTTCTAGAACGGACTCAAAGGTCCGATGGAGAAGAGTCCGGTGATTCCGCGCTGAAGACACTGTTGACGGGTCTTCCCTCAAAGCGGTCGCCGCGATGGACATGGATGACGGCGATTATCAACGTTATCCTGGCCATACTAACACTCGACTTTTTGATTCGAAGTATTGTGGCCTACCCTAGTTCTGATGCCGCTTTTTCACGCATTGGATACGTGTCACCAACCACGGCCAACCTGCTCTTCCGTGAGCCAGACATGGCTCAGCTGCCAGTGGTCGTCTCCTACCAAGAGAGCGAACCGGCTTCCAAGAAGTGGACCCAGGAGGGCACTGTCTATAAGCTAGACAACACCACTGACTTCACAACCTCCGTGACATTGAAAAACCTGAAGCCGTCAACTCACTACAAGTATTCGCTCTCTAATAACAAAACCGGCACCTTCGTCACAGCTCCAAGGCCCGGATCTCCCGTGGCCAATAGGCTGTCATTCGTGACATCCAGCTGCTTGAAGCCGAACTTTCCATACAGCATTTTGTCTCACCCATTGCGGGTTCCTGGAATTGAGCAAATGACCGAAGCCCTTGGAAAGCTGCCAGCCCTCCTGAAGCCAGCCTTCATGCTCTTCCTAGGAGATTTCATCTACATTGACGTCCCCTTTCGATTTGGGTCTTCGATAGATCACTATCGCAGCGAATACCGCCGGATATACTCATCTCCATCCTGGGCATATAGCTCAGTAGATGGCCCAGCCATTGACCTCCCCTGGATCCACACTCTTGACGACCACGAGATCGAGAACGACTGGTCTAGAGGAAACAAGACCGCGCCATACCCAGCAGCCGCTGATCCGTTTATCCACTACCATGTGAGCGCGAACCCGCCCGTCCCAGAGAAACCCTTTGCGCATCCGGACAATGTCACCTACTTTTCTTTCGTCAACGGCCCTGCTTCCTTCTTCATGCTGGACACGCGTACCTACCGCTCCGAGCCAACCATGGAGAACTCCACAATCCTAGGCTCAGCGCAGCTCCAATCCCTACTCGCATACCTAGCTCGTCCGGAACCATCCGGCGTGCGCTGGAAAATCATCTCCTCCAGCGTCCCATTCACGAAAAACTGGCACGTCGGCACAACCGACACATGGGGCGGCTTCCTGAAAGAACGCCGCACCGTATTCGAAGCAATGTGGCAAGCCGAGCGCGAGCAGGGTATCCGCATAATCCTCCTCAGCGGCGACCGCCACGAGTTCGCCGCAACACGATTCCCAGATCCTGAGCTCAGCCTCTCATCAGATGAACTACAACCCAACACAGCCGGTCGAGGCATTCACGAGTTCAGCGTCGGTCCTCTGAGCATGTTCTACCTCCCCATCCGCACGTATTACCAAACAGATATCGAGGACGTGTCTGTGAAATATGCACCGGATGGGAACAGCAAGTTCGGGCTTCTCGATATCGCTGATGATTTCGAAGAGGCTGGTCCCGATGCTTCATCACCCGCTCCTGTGCGGAGCTCTGTGCTCACGTATTCGCTATATGTGGATGGTGAAGTCGTTTGGCAGTATCGTCTCAGTGTGCCTCATAGTTATGATCCTGCTGCTCATGCTGCGGGATCTGGGAAGAGCATGCATCTTCCGCCTGGTAGGGTTGTGGAGGATAAGCTTGTTGCGGAAGGCTGGGATGCTGTTTTCAAAACTGCTCTTGGTACTGCAGAGATGCTTGTGAAGGAAGTTGTTCAGAAGGCGACAATGGTGTATTATAAGGTTTTGGAGAAATTGTGAAAGGAAGGGAGGATTGATTAGGGGACTTCGAGAGTCACCGCTGGCAAACTGCAAGACTATTACGCACTTGATAGCACAAGTTACAGCGACGCTCTGTTTCCCAAGGCTTCAACATACGCTTCTATCATAGGAGTGGGCACAAGGAATAGAAATGAAAAAAACCGATTCTGATATAGACAACTCGTCATATTGTGCAGTTTACATGATATACGGTAAAGAAAGCAACGCCAAACTCCCGCCCAGATGCAAAGTTGATGAGCCACATGGGAGCATGCAAGAAGACAAAAGACAGCAGCCCCAAGAACTATCGTCCTCGTCCACGTCCCCCACCACCACCACCACCCATGCCGCCCATTCCGCCCATTCCACCCATCAAACCGCCCATCTGGCTCATCATACTCTGCAAATCCATACCAGCGGGCAGACCAGGCATGCCTCCTCCACCCTGGCCACCACCCATCATCTGCATCATCTTCTGGATATCGCCCATACCAGGCATACCGCCCATTCCGCCGGCACCACCCATGGCCTGCATACGCTTCTGCATGGCGGCCATCTGCTGCTCCTTGTTTCCGCCCTTGAGCATGTTCTGCGCTTTCTGCATCTGCTTCTTCTGGCCACCGACACGCTTGGCCATGCCGGCCATCATGCGGTGCTGAGAGAGCAGGTCCTCGACTTCGCGGACGGTGGTACCACTGCCGTGGGCGACGCGGACCATGCGGCTGGGTTGGTCGGTGAAGAGCTTGCCGTCACAGTCCAACTCGGCGGCTGTCATGCTGTCGAAGATGTAGACCATGCGGCGGAGCTTCAGCGAGCCGTCCTCATCGTCCAGGCCCTGAGTCAGGTTGGACAGACCCGGAATCATGCCGGAGAGCTTGGACAGCGGGCCCATCTTCATGATGGACGTGATGTTCTCCCGGAAGTCGCGAATGGTGTAGATACCTTCGGCAATGTGCTTATAAGTCTCCTTGGCGGCGGCGGAGTCCTTGGTGACGGCCTGCACGTGCTCGACCAGTCCGGCCACGTCGCCCATGCCCAGCAGTTTCTGGACAAATGCGCGGGGCTCGAATCGCTCGAGATCCATCATGTGCTCACCTGTTCCCAAGTAGATGATAGGGGTGTTTGTAGCGGCGACGGCAGAAATGGCACCACCACCAGCGGCGTGGCCATCTGTCTTGGTGATGATGATGGCTCCGAAGTCAGCGGTGGCCTTGAAAGCCGCTGACTGGGCCTCCGCCGCCTGACCGATGGTGCTGTCAAGAACCAGGATGGTTTGGTCGGGAGTCACGGCGGTTTGAATCTGGGTCATCTCAGTGAACAGTTCCTCCTCCTGACGGTGACGACCACTGGTATCGACGATGATAATATCAAAGCGCTCCTTCTTGAACTTGGCCACACCCTCGGCCGCGACAACGGCAGGGTCCGTCTGCGTCAAACTACCGTAGTAGGGGATCTTGGCTTTGGTCGCGTTCTGCTTCAGCTGGTCGAAGGCACCAGCACGGAAGGTATCGGCGCAGACAAGGGCGGTCTTGAAACCGCGCATCTGATAGTGACGAGCGAGCTTGGTACAGGTGGTGGTCTTACCGGCACCCTGCAGACCAACGAACATGATAACGTTTGAACGACCCTTCTTGGGGCGGAAGGAGTCCGCATGAGGGTCGACCAAAGCCACCAGCTCATCGAAAACGGTCTTCTGGATCAGGCGCTTCTTGTTCGTGGCGGCCGGGATGTTGGCGAAGTTGACGCTGGACTTGATCGACTTGCGGAGAGTCTGGACGAGCTTGACGTTCACGTCTGCGGACAGAAGGGCGGCACAGATCTCTTTAAGCATTTCATCGAAGGCCTGGCCGAGTTAGCATCAAGTTGGCCACGTGATGGGTAAGGCATACCTTCTCATCGAGGTTGTTAGACCTCGTCATGTCATTGACGGCCGCATTGATGCGCCGTCCCAGATCCTGGAGGACCATGGTGGATAGATGTGTAAATAGCGAGGGTGAGAGTTGGTCACAGATGGAAAGTGTGGAGGGGCGAAACCAACAGACCAAGGTGGTTTAGTGCGGAGTGCCAATCGGAGAGCGGGAGCCTCTCACCGCCCCAAAAAAAAGTTGGTCGCTACAAAGTGATCTCGGCGCTCGACATTTACTTTTCCCTCAGCTCTTTCAATTTTTTTTTGTCATTCAAGATGGTCGGCTCCTACTCCAAAAAGCGCAAGGTCACTGATGGCATGAAGGGCAAGACCGCCCGCCCCAAGAAGTTCCGCAAGCAAACCTTCTATCACAGCAGCTCCGAAGACGAGCAGGATGATCAGCAGGACGACTTCAAGGCCGTCAATCTCGCCGATTCGGATGAAGAAGAGGATGGAGGTGTTTCAGTGACCAAGCGCTCTGTCGTTGAGCCTAAATTGAAGCCCAAGAAGAGCAAGACTGCGCCTGCGCCTGCGCCGAAACAAAAACCTAGTCCCGAAGCCGAAGACTCCAGCGACGACGACAATGAAGCGGATGCAGATGAGATGGATGACGAGGAAGACAACGATGCCTCCGGCTCCGAAGACGGAGACCTTTCCGATGAGCCTATGTCAGAGGCAGGAAGAGACGGACGCCGATCCGTCCCCAAACGCAACGATCCCGCCGCATTCTCGACCTCTATCTCCAAGATTTTGTCTACCAAACTCCCATCATCCGCCCGAGCCGATCCTGTCCTTTCGCGAAGCAGATATGCTGCTCAGCTCAGCAATGAACACGCCAATGAGAAGCTCGACAACGCAGCGCGCGCCAAGATGCGCGCAGAGAAGAAGGAAGAGCTGGATCGCGGCCGTGTCCGTGATGTGTTGGGCATTGAGAGAGGGTTGACTGGAGACGTCGCCGAGGACGAGAAGCGTCTGCGCAAGATGGCGCAGCGCGGTGTGGTCAAGCTGTTCAACGCCGTCCGCGCGGCGCAAGTTCGGGGTGAGGAGGCTGCCAAGGGCGAACGCCAGAAGGGAACTGTCGGTATGGGAGAGCGGGAGAAGGCTATCAACGAGGTCAGCAAGCAAGGATTCCTTGAGTTGATCAATGGCAAGAAGGGAAAGCCGTTGAACATCGAAGAGGCTTAAAAAGTGAACCTTGGAAAAGGCGCATGATTGTCCATGGCATGTTTTTCGGCGTTGGGATATTGTATCTTATTTGATTCCTTTTTCATTGTACCTAGTAAAACGAGGATCTATGAATCATTCTCTCCATAGGCGGGCCCAATAGAGCTTCCCATTGATAGGACTTTTATATTCTGCCTTTCCCCAGCATAGGTACTCGTTTATCTCAGAAACAAACGCGATTTCCACTACGCCGTCGACTTCCTCGTGATAGGATCAGATCGCTCATCCACCCTCATCATACCATACATATACTGCGTCAAAACCCGCAAAAGGGTCCAAAACCTGGGCACGGCCCAGGTTTGAATAAAAATCGAGGTCTTGCACTCATAAAACACTTAGAAATTACGGAAAGTAATCTTTAGTACACTTTTGATCACTTTCCTGGGGGTTATCTATCGCTTTATATTAATAAATGTTAGGATTTTGGTGCATAATCTATGCATTTATCCAAAGCTACCAATTCAACACGGAAGTATCCTTTCTGTCATCTCTCACCGGCTTTCATCTGAATTTACTACAGTTCTCTTTTTATCTTCTATGCTTGAATTTATATTTATGAACTACCACTCAAAAAGATGCCGAAATTCAACCTCAATCCACTATCACCAGCATCCCTCCAGGCAACAGCACAAGCTTTTTTTGAATCATGGAAAAGTTTATCCCCCGATATCGAAATCCCATTAACACCTCTCAACACTTTAACCGGCTGTCGGGAACGGCTCGAGTTAATGCTATCACAACCAAGTACCTACGAGGTCATAGTCGCCAATGCGCCTGGTTTTAAGCATTCAGATAGATCTGAAAATGTGATACTGGGCTTCTTTTCAATCAACAAAGAGGAAAAGGCACTAGATCAGCTTTTTGTCCACCCTGACGCGCAGAGTCTAGGACTCGGTGGGATACTGCTGGATCAGGTTAAAATCAGGCTCCCAAGAGAGGATGGAGGGTTCTGGCTAAGAACCGCCGAGGGAAATTTGTCAGCTTGCAGGTTCTATGAGAAAAAGGGGTTGCGCCTGATCAGGAGGGAGACACACCCAGTCTGGGGCCATTGGACTTGTATCTACGCTTGGCGATGAAGCTCACTTAATGGATGGGTTGGGATAAGGCTGTGTTGCGGACCCTGTAACTACGCATTTAGTTGAGGGGCCGCAGTTTACCGATGAGCCACCAAGAGCCAACCGTTCCCAGGAGCAATGCACTAATGATTTTCGTGGGATACAAAGTGCACCCCATCTATATATCTTATCAAAGCCCGAGTTAGAGAAGGTGATACTGTGCCTCAGCATAACTTGAAACTCACTTTAATTTTGCTCGTTTCAAAGTCCAGGCCGGTTGTTTATTTGCGGAGAAGGTGGGGTGTAAGGCACAAGTAATCATGACCTCCTTGAGTTCTAGGGTCTAAAGTTGATCGGGCTCATTTTTGAATGTAGATTGATCAATTATTGAGGCCCAGGACGGCTTTTTATTGACTTTGAGCTCCGGCATTCCACATTAAGCTGGATGAATCTAGAATTGTAGGAATATAGTATACTCTTGTTCGCGTCCCACGGGGACAATCGGCCGACAGTTCTGGAAAGCCCGGCTTTCCCTCAGATCATGATATCCTGGCTATATACCATCATATCGGAGATGGTGTCTCTCTGCCACTGCCATACATCGAGGGCGTTCTTCTCCTCTCTGCTGATATGAATCCAGTGACTGAGGCTATAGTCGTGGTGAGTGTCTATGGCATGCTGGGGCAGCTGCGGAGGCTGTTTAATGCAGGGAAAGGAAGCGTTTAACGCAAGAAATCGAAGAATGGCGAAGTTGGGTTTATCAACGGCTTGCTCGGTAGGAAATGAGTTTTATATAAATAGTACAGGAGAGTTTTCATTCGGTATCTTGCAAGTCTGCTGGAAAATATTCAATGCAAAGTAATACAGAGTCCCAATGGACTATCGAGGCTCTCGCCAGCGGCTCCTTTGTGCCCTCATTTCGACTCAAAGTCGCTCGCTTGTAGATTCCGTGTCATCGGAGGCAGCTTGACAACCAACCCGTCGAGATCCTTGCTCATAATCACCTGGCATCCTAACCGGGATGTCTCGGTCAGACCAAAGGCCAGATCCAACATGTCGTTCTCGTCATCTGAGGGCTCCTCCATCTTGTCGAACATGTCCGGGTCCTCCACAATCACATGGCAGGTTGAGCAGGCACAGGATCCGCCGCAAGCACCTATTCGCAAATTTGTCAGTTACATGCACCATGGACACGGATATTTCAATGCGCGACTCGACATACCCTCCATCTCAAGGTCATTGGCCTGCGCAATATCCAGCAGGTTATCGCCCTCGGCAACCTGCAATTTCACCTCGGTACCGTCCTTGTCGACGAACGTAACGTTGATTCTGTTACCGAAATCAGTCAGAGTTGTCTTTTGATCGATCGCGATTCCGAGGGACTCACTCCTCGCCGGGCTTGGGCGGCGTGATGTGGCCGTGGGCAACATGCGCAGTGGCGGAGAAGGAGCGCTGTGCCGATTTCCACTCCTGCAATGAAGGGTGAAGTCTCTTCTGTGCGCCGGAATTCCACCGACCCGAGTGTGCGATTCCTGCGGTCCTCCACGGCGTTGTTGTGTGGCTGATGTATCTCCGCGATTGAGCCAGACACACTTCCCCGGTGGTCGCCTTGGGAATGGCGCGCCGCAATTGTTGGCCGAATTCTCGCCAGAGGGCCATTGTGAAGAGGCTGATTAGAGAACCAGGTGAAGAGAAAAGGAAAAGGGAACAAGAACGAGGTGGGAAAAGAAGTCCTGGGGCAGCGGAGGAGTGAGTCTCAATGGTCCAATGGCCGCGGACGAAAAAAAAGACATGACAAAGCTAAGGCGGCGTCGGACTTGCGCGTTGCTCGTCTTTTCCGAGCTTCCCTTTTATCCCCGAATCAACCAACCCCTCACCCACCATGGCCTCTCGTGAAGGGATCAATCCCTTGCGGCCTTATTATATCCCCCAATCGGGCCTATCGCCCACCAACACCACGCAGGAGCCCTCGCCGTCCTCGTCCCATGTGTTTGGCAGCACCGCGCGGGACTTCATCCCGGATCTCGACTATGGAGACTATCTCGACGCCTCGCCGTCCGTGTCGGACTGGGTCCGGGATGCCGTGAACCGAGCTCTCGTGCGCTACTGCCAGGTTCTTACTGCACAGCCCTTCGATGTCGCCAAAACGATCCTGCAGGTGTACGTGGTGCCGGATGCCACAGACGAACAGGACCGGAGACCGACTCCGGGTGCTGGGGGTAGCTCCTACGAGTCGGTATGGACATGCATTACCAGACTGAAACGAAAGTGAAGCTGACAATCTTACAGGATCCAGAGTCGTCGGACGACGAAAGCACCTATTTCACTTCAGCTGCCCCGTCAACCCCCACCCCGACTACGCCGCGATCTCGAAGGGGCCGACACCATATCACAGACCGCAGTGGCTACATTCGTGCGGACGATGCATCTTCGTCTAAAAATGCACTCGCCATCAAGAACCCGAGCTCATTGATGGATGTGCTCTCCCAACTATGGACAACCAGCGGACCAAGCTCCCCTTGGAAAGCCTCCAACGCCACCTTCATCTACTCGCTGCTTCTCCCGACTTTAAACACATTCATTCGCAGCCTGCTCTCAGCCATCGTGGGCCTCCCAGAGGAAGACATTTCTTCGTCCATGGCAGCCGACATCCTGACCGCATCTTCGCCCCTGGTCACCCTCCTTCTATCATTCATCTCGTCGTCCGTGTCCGCCCTTGTGCTATCCCCCATCGATACCGCACGCACATTCTTAATGCTCACGCCCGCCACACACGGCCCGCGCTCTCTCGTCCGCGCCATTCGCGAGCTCCCCACTCCCAACTGCACAATTCCCCCGCACCTCGTCCCGATCACCATTCTCCACTCCAGTCTTCCAAACTTCATCATGACAGCGACCCCACTCTTCCTCAAATCCTACTTGTCAATCGACCCCCTCCTCAACCCGTCCATGTGGAACCTCTTCACCTTCCTCAGCTCCGGCCTCGAACTGGCTGTGCGCTTCCCTCTCGAGACCGTCCTCCGCCGCGCCCAAATCGCTACATACACCTCTCTCAGTTTGCGTCAGAAGTCCTCGGGCGGAAGCATCCGCGCTGCGTCTATCGACGCATCCGATGTTGAGACCATTGTCCCTACCCCTCGCACATACCGCGGTATCATTGGCACCATGTGGCACATCGTCCACGAGGAGGGCCTTAGCCCGAACCCCTCCGACTCCGAGCGCGCCAGCGAACTCGTTGGCAAACCCACTTCCCAGCACCAGATGCAGAAGCGGCAGCAAGGCCAGGGTATCCAGGGCTTGTACCGCGGCTGGCGCGTCGGTATGTGGGGTATCGCTGGTATCTGGGGCGCCAGCCTGCTCGGCGGCATTGCTGGTGCCGGTGAAGAAGAAGTGACCTTGCGGGGTGGCCATGGACGCTCCAGCGGTGGACAGTTTTAGGGAAACTTCCTCTTTGCTAAGATTCCACGCACCATCTGTCGATTGATTGGTCTTTGCAGCCACTCCCCTTTCTCTTGGTATCCATTGCAGGCACTGGCCGGAAGGATATATCTTGTTACGCTGCTTATGTTTCTTCGACTCTCCCCTCCTCCCTCTGCTCACACCGTATACCCCAGGGAACGGATCCAGGGGTCAGGCGAACGCCGTCGTTATTTCGCGCCTTGTACAAAACCGCACTTACATAGCAATTATTAATTCTCATGAAACTACCAGTTCTCTATAACTAGCCGGACCAAGGAAATATTGCAAATGGTACTAAACACCGTATTCTCTCAGCCCTTCTAAACCTCCGGGTATCTCTCCAAACGTCTTTCTAGGCATCTCTTTAAATATGCACGGACAGATAGTCAAGATCATCTACGTAATTAAACCTATTCAGAGCATCTCTTTGACCCCCCTATCTCACCGAAACCTGTATCAAGTCTAGGATTCATCCTGATTTTGTCTTTTGGAGTGTAGCAAATTCTACAACTAGAATGTTTGGGACATTTTCGTATACGGGACGATATCATTCCATTCATAAAAAAAGTATATACGTGAGCACACGAGAACAAGAACAAAAACGCCAGCCAAATCCAATCCGTCTAGAATGGAGATAGCAGACCACCGCAGGACCAACCACAGACCATGTTCATATCGGTCAAGTCTCTACGTCCCCGGTCGAAAGTACAGGCGAGGCACGCTAGAGGTAGTAGAAAAACAGAAGGTGCTTTTAGAGGTGATATTGAGGGATGGGGTGAGCAAGAGAGGGTGGGTGGTGGGTAAAGAAGAAAGATAGACCGTATGATGGTACATGGAGCAAACGGGGTGTGGGTATCAAGGTGCCCTCGTAGGAGGAAGGGGGGAAAGAGCCCGATGCAGAAACAGAAGAGAGGGAGGGTTCGTTTATTTCTCAGCAAATCGCCGGTCAAAGTAGCGGAGTACGCCCATCACACTGGCAGCTTCGACTTCCATCGCCGCTCGGCCGCTGCGCTCAGCCAGTGCCAACTCACGAGGGTTGGGCAGGGTGTGCAGCTTAGGCAGCCAAGAAGAGATCTCGTCAGAGGCCTTGGAGAAGTTGGGGTGGCGCGAGAGAGTGGTGAAAGCGTCGGCGCAGCTCAGGGTGATTTCAGAGGGCGTAACGGGCTTGGCTGGGGCAGGTCGCGGAGGCATGGAGGGGTTGTTACGCGCGGACGGGGTGGCGGGGGCATTTCGGGACATGCAGCATCCCCCGTCTGCTCCCTTTCCGCCGCAGCAGCCACCTCCCGTTGGAGTTCCGCTCGCTGACCGGGAGGCTGCCAGCGTCTTGCAAAAAAGGGTGCTTCGGGGATCGGCCTGGCACTGGGCGCAAGTTCCGGGTCCGTTGGCACAAGGGTTGGTCGCTTGGCTGATGGGGGGCAGAGTCACTTCCGAGCGGACGTCGCTGTCGGAAGGAGGAGGGGTGAACTGTGAGATAGACTGGATCGGAGCGAGGCGGGGGGCTTCGAAGGAGCTGCGGCGGCCGCGCTGCTGCTCCTGCGCTGCCATCTCGGCACAGATGCAGGGCGTGCCGTCCTGACAGAACCCGCACGGATCGACAGGTGGCGAGGAAACTTCGTTATTGTTGCCGTGAGAGCTGGGCTGGGCGGGAACACCGGCGAATCGAGATGTGAAGTCAATCTCCATCTCCTCCGGGTCGGGCTTGATCTCCGGCTCTGCATTCTCGCGCCGCGGACTGCCCACTCCATGAGGGGGATGTCTAGCTCGAGCGGACTCGTGGGTATCAATTGGCATAGAGAAAGCATCCTCAATGCACTGGCAGTGTGTGTTGGAGCAGCTGGAGCACCCTAGAGGTACGTTATCGGCGCCTTCTTCCCGGTTATGCTCGGCACTGGTGGACACGATGCCCTCCATGCGGGAGCTTCGGGTAGATGGGCGAGTGCGAGGTGGTAGAGGCACAGAGTCTGGGATGGACGATAATTTGCTGCTGCTGGAGCCAGTGATGGAAGTCCGGAATTCTTTGACGATAGCCTCCTTCGCACTGCGTTCAATGGAAACCTCCTTCTCGAGAGAGTGGCACCGGTCACGCCACCAGCTCACCTCCTCACGGCATTGTTCCACCTCCCGCGAGAGGTTGCTGACCTGCTCGGTGAAAGCTGCGATGCGCACGTCGTGGCCATCCTCAATTTCCTTGATCTGCTCCTCAAGTTCCTGGACTCGCTGGGCCCGGCGCTCACGGAAAGCTCGCTGAGCGGCTCGGTTCTGGGCCTTACGCTTGGTTGGCGGAGTGTCGGTGGCTGGCTTGCGGCCAGGCTTCGGACGGGGTGGAATAACCCATTCTTTCGAGGTGATGGAGCCGGGCGTCCCGGGTCCGGGCGACGGGGCTACTGACGGCGTCATGGAAGGCCGAGCGGCCAGCATTGGTGCAGGGGCGAGAGCCGAAGCAGGCGTCATCGACACGCCTGTCGAGGCCATGGTGATGGTGGAATCACTTCAGGTCCTGCGTTGCTTGTTAGCGGGAACATTGAGGGGGAGAACGAGTTCGGGCGGGTTCGGGTCACGCACAGGCCGTCTCGGTCGGAAGAGCGGAAGTGCGCTCATGCAAGCCTGATAAGCGAGACAATGAGCTACGCAAAGAGGAACCGGGATGGCAGAGAGACTTTGCCAAGGCGAACAGACGAAGTCAGCGAACGGCTAAGGTATGGGCAAAAATAAGGTAGCTTAGGTGTCGGGGGAAAGTGGGAAAGGAAGGGAAGAAAAGAGCGATGATCAGATTAGATTGTGCTCACATGATGCCGGTTTCGGATGTGCGAGTCGGGGTTTGCTAATCCTCAACGGGCAAGGGGATCCATCAAGACATGAGACACAGAGTTTTCTAGCTTTTTTATCTGATCCGTATAAGCGCAAGGGAGGGTGGAGGCCGGCAAACTGCACCGACGAGTGGGCTGACGCTGATTCCGGTTTCTGTTTTCCCAATTTCCCTCGCCAAGAGCGTCTCCATCGTGGTGAATACCAGATGGGGAAAAACAAATTGCTAGACTATGTGACAGCCTACTGCACATCCTCGATTGCGTTTTGATCGCAACTCGAAAATCAAAATGCTACTTGTCGAGAACAGAAGAACTCCCAGTTTTCACCGTAAGGACCGTGAGAGGGTATCTAACTCTTGGCCCATGGATCAACCCCTCGCCCTCACCTCCTTCGGACCCGTCCATTACCTAGCAGAAATGGGGTTGCAACCAATCAGGCTCGTCAGGTTGTGCGGCATCTCTTTTCCCGAGCCAGAGGCCAGTGGTGAGGGCCTTGATCGACAGGCTGGGAACTGCTGCCGGCAAGCCCTAATGCCGCTCTCGGACTCTGATCTTATCTGATCACGCTAGCCGCCCGCCTGGTGCCCATTTTTGGGCAATCCGAGCGACCGCGATCCACGTTTCTGCTGCTGATCGATGATGCTGCGAGGCAATTTTCACCAAGTGGATAAGTGGATACGGGTCAGTCAGTCCCTCTCGATGTTTTGTCGTCATTAGGTCTCCAGCCATTATGGGTTCTTTGTCTTGGCTGCTCCTCACCCACAAAATTCTTATCAATCAGTGGCTCCCTCCATCCTCCACTACCCACCGCAAGCCGAATGAGGCCGAAAATCGGGCACTTGGTTTGGTTTGGCACTCATCCAGCAATTCCGTGGAAATTGGAATTGTGACTCTTACTGGGGTTCTCGGTGGAAATGGCGGGAAACTGATCACGCAATATGTTTTTCTACATTCCGAAATTCGAATCGGTCGGCAATTGCTGAACGTAAATCGGTATCAATGGAAAGGCTCGGATCCATTCCGCTTTTATTAGGCTCTGTCGGTTTCTACGGCTGCAGACGCCCAAGTGGACTCGGCTCAAAGGTCAGCGAGGGTTATCGAAGACTACTCAGAGAAAAGAAAATGAACCCTCTCCAAGGGTTCTTCCTAGTTTTAATTTCAATGAACGTAAATTTCATCGCAACATAAAGTGAAAAGAGCTTGTTATATGTGGCCTAGTCAGAATTGGCCACTCCAACGCTAGTCAATGTTGTACAAGGTTGCCGGGAACCGGTCACATCTCCGTCAATTTAGGTGCACCGTCGGACGGAGGAGCAGAGTGCTTCGTCTGTACAAAGATCTTCTGCATGCCCTGGTCTCGCTTATCAAAAGCCTCATAGACCTTTTCTATGTCCTCGAGGCGCACGCGATGAGTCACCATGTCCAGCGGGTTAAGTTGCCCGTTCTGGATGAGCTCCATAAGTTGTTTCCAGTATTTGTGCACTGGTGCCTGTCCGTTTCCGATGAACCGAACCCCAGTCTCCATCAGAGCTCCGATGTTGAAGTGATTCGTCTGCGCACGGTCAGTATTTGTCTTTGATGGGTTTGGGCGTAACTCACATATGCTGCATAGATCCCAGTCACGCCCACTCGTCCAAAAGACCGAACTGATGTGATCATCTCGTTGAGAATCTCGGAACTATCGGTCTCTAGTCCTAGCATCTGCTCAAAGTAATGCGACCATCCCTTGGCGTATTCACCTGCGGCACACTCCAGGGCAACATCGGGTCCTCCGTAAACCATTTTCTTTAGTTGCGATGTGACCGATTCGCCCTTGGGAAGCTTGCTGAAGTCAAGGGTCTCGACCTTCGGAACTTTGTTCTGCACATAATCCAATCGCCATGCCCCGTTACCACCATCAATGAGAATAACACGATCGGCGCCGTGGAAGAAGCTGAATTGAGCACACATCTGGCCGATTGGTCCTGCACCCCAGATAGCAACCACGTCTCCGGATTTGACACCAGTGTCAACCACACAGTGCCAGGATGTGGCCAAAACATCAGATAAGAAAAGGGCTTTCTCATCGGGCACATCGTCCGGAATCGAGAGCAGGTTCACATTGCCGTAAGGAACCCGAATGTGCTCAGCTTGGCCGCCAGCGAAGCCGCCCGTGAAATGAGAGTATCCAAACATTCCTGTTATCTCTTAGTCCTGGCCTAGTACATCACAATCTTGGACTTTTGGAACATACCGGCTGTTCGTTTCCCATATAGCGCATTCTCGACGGTGTTCTCGTTGGTTCTTTCGCATTGCGAGAACAGCTCTTTCCGACAGTTCATACAGTCACCGCACGCGATGGGGAAAGACACCACGACCCGATCACCGACTTTGACTTTATCCGCCTCCGGTCCCACGCTTTCGACCACACCACAGCATTCGTGGCCCAGCACATCACCTTTCTGAAGCTGTGGAATGACTCCTGTAGTCATCTTATCAGATTCATATTCCCCACACCGGGTATAGGAAGAGCTTACCATGATATAAGTGAAGATCGCTTCCGCAGATGGTGCTGCCAGTTATCTTGACAATCACATCACCTGGATCGACAACTCTAGGCATGCGCATTTGAACTAGAAAATGCCGTTAGTATTGCTAACCGGGGCAAAGCGCGAGTCGATTTCCACACCAAGTTTCACTTGGTTTTTACCGTCCCAGACGGTGGCTTGGATCAAATCCCCAGTCTCCATTCCGTGCTCATTGTTATAGTTGCTTATATCAGTTGTGATCGATGCATTGCCACCGTGACCGACAGCCTTCTCTACCAAATTGGCGGCCTGCGTGAAAGCCATGTTTATGTTTGCCTTGGGTTATTAAAAGTAAACTTTGCAGGACTGAAACCCTTTAGATATTTGGTTTTACCGTTCTCTTTGCGATTGCTGGATTACTTATAGTGAGCGATAACTACACGTCATCGAAACCTGGTATCTCCCATTCTTCGATGCACTTGGAAATTTATACTGGGAGCAAGTTTCGAATAGGCTTCCCGCTGACATCACTATGAAGTCGCCCCGCCTCGGCGTGTCTCTATTCTACCTATCAAGCTTGACGAGGCGGTCAAATAGTATTTTAGTACCTTCCAGAAAACTTGTATTGTGTCCTGATCGATTCCAAGGTTATTTGAAGGTCCGTGTTTGGGTAAGTTACGGTAGCTCTCATGTACCTGAGGACCTCGGTGGAATCTCCCCACAGTCTACCTAGTTTATGCCCTACGAGATACGTTAGTGCAAACTATAAACAAAAATTTAATACAAATGACAAGCGACCTGGGTACTAGCTAGGAGAAGTTGAAGGTATACCCATTGCTGATAAGCTCTGGTGGTATATTCCGCGCTAGATGCCGTAATCGCGTGTTACATTTGTTGACTTGCGCCCGGGGAAGGTCCATAGAAATTGTCCAATAGTTCTAACCCTGGTTAACCATATCTGCTCTCGTACAGTCGATTTCAGACCAAATAAATCAGATTGATCCCAACAGGTCGCTCGAACTCAGGCACAGCCGTTTATCGTGTGACCAGCTCGAGTGGCCGTTCTCGGTGATAAGCAAGGGCCCCTTGCAGCTCCGCCGTTCCCCTCACGAGTCACCCATCTCCAACTCCGACAACCCACACTCTTCCCTTTGACCACTATCCTATATATCAATCATGACTCGGAGACACGCTTATGGACTCGACCGGCCCTGGGCCTCCCAGATGTCCGCCCAACTGCCTGAATCTGCCCATGACCGCCCTACTCCAGTGCCCCGAGCTCCGGCATCAGCCCCGACCGACGAGCCCGTTCGCCCAGAGGACTACTCGAAGCCGTTCTGCGAGTTCATGACCTCGAATCCCACCATCTTCCACGCCGTCAAGTCTTTCTCCGAGGAGCTTGAGCAGCATGGCTACAAGCCCCTCTCCGAACGTGCGGTGTGGACGCCCGAGCTGAAGCAGGGCGGCAAGTTCTACGTCACCCGCAATGGCAGTTCGCTGATCGCGTTCAACATTGGCAAGGAATACGAGAGTGGAAATGGGATGGCCATTGTGGCTGGACACGTCGATGCCCTCACGGCTAAGCTGAAGCCCGTGTCCAAGCTCCCCAACAAGGCGGGCTTCCAGCAGCTTGCCGTCGCCCCGTATGCCGGTGGACTCGGAAAGACCTGGTGGGATCGAGATCTTGGCATCGGTGGTCGTGTCCTTGTCCGCGACTCGCGGACCGGGAGGGTCGAGAATAAGCTGGTCAAGCTGGACTGGCCCATTGCGCGCATCCCTACTCTCGCCGAGCACTTCGGGACCCCTGCCCAGGGTCCGTTCAATAAGGAGACTCAGATGGTGCCAATTTTTGGCATTGATAATTCGGATCTGTTTGAGCAGTCAGAGAAGAGCGAGACTGGTGATATTAAGGACGGAACATTTGCTGCAACCCAGCCCGAGAAGCTTGTCAAGGTTATCGCTAAGGAGCTTGGTGTGACGGATTATAGCTCTATCCTTGAGTGGGAGCTGGAGCTCTTTGATACTCAGCCTGCTCGAGTTGGGGGCCTGGAGAAGGACATGATTTTTGCCGGTCGTATTGATGATAAGCTTTGCTGCTACGCCGCCCACCAGGCTCTTCTAGCCTCAGAAGACAGCACCTCAACCGGCACAGTGAAGATGATTGGCATGTTTGATGATGAGGAGATTGGCAGTCTGCTGCGCCAAGGAGCCAACTCCAACTTCATGAGCAGTATTATGGAAAGAATCACCGAGGCTTTCGCGACCGACAACTACGGACCCAACCTCCTTTCTCAGACCGTTGCCAACAGCTTCCTGGTCTCGTCGGATGTCATTCACGCCGTCAACCCCAACTTCCTTAATGTGTACCTGGAAAACCACTCGCCCCGTCTCAACGTCGGTGTGACGGTCTCTACTGATTCCAACGGCCACATGACCACTGATAGCATCAGCCACGGTCTCTTGAAGCGTGTTGCTGCTCGCTGTGGCTCCACACTTCAAGTCTTCCAGATCCGAAACGACTCGCGCAGTGGCGGTACCATTGGCCCAATGACCAGCGCTCGTATCGGAATGCGGGCTATCGATTGCGGTATTCCGCAACTGAGCATGCACAGCATCCGCGCTACCACCGGAGCCCTCGACCCCGGTTTGGGTGTGAAGCTGTTCAAGGGCTTCTTCGACTACTACGAGGAGGTCGACAAGGAGTTTTCCGACTTCTAAATGAAACTTGTAGATGATCCCTGATTTAGACATTATTTGTACAAGCCGTTCCAAGGCGGGTTTTGCTTTTGTGTCTACAGCGTTAGCTAGAGCCGCAAGAATATACGAGTGATACACATAAACACACTCTGTCCATTTCTTCTATAGCTCCATATATATCCATCACAATATTTGGTTTTGTAGTCCGAAGGAACTTTAGAGGATTTTATTTGGGCCAACAATCTTGGCACATCGGGGAAGCAGTATATACTAGTGGCCTTCTTATAAATGACCTGTCTGTTATGGCCATCAGTGGTCATACATATATACCATTTCCACACTTGCCGACGGTAACCTCAAGGGTCTCTCACAGTTGCATCCCTCACTTATGAGTGGGTTGTAAACATCCCTTTAGATGAACGTCCGCCGTGACTTAGAAATTTGTTCATTCACTTATCCACGAGCAACCCCGACACTCGGCTCTAGTTTTTCATATATGAAATGGTTTTTTTTGGGACTTGGCTGGGAAATCTACTGTGTACTGGATTCAATGCTCCTGTGAACCGGGAAATACGTTAGCTGGAGTCCACATCCTCTCGAGTCACGTGTTAGAAATTTCGACTCGGAAATCACATGATCTTACCACTAGCCTAAAAAAGTGTACACCTTACTTAGTAAGGGTATGTCTGACAGGAACTCTTGTAGCACTGGGCTGCATCCTCAACTGTTCTATTCCGTGAGATGTCGCCCATCCAACATGCATTTTTCCCTTCCTTATTATCGGGATGCTAGTCAATTACCGGGGCCTCTTCCTGATCAGAATGAGATTGAACGGGCAACACGAACCCTCCCCAAGAGATCAGATTACGGTGGACGCCTAGTCGTAATCAGAGAGAAATATGTTGTAAAATATGGCCCACTTATGACAGAAAATGAGGGGTATACTCTACTTTTTGTTGAAAAACGGCTCAACATCGCAGCGCCGCGACTCTACGCCATGTACCGCAATCGGGACATCTTGTATACCGTCATGGAATACATCCCCAGCATTTCTCTAGGGATGGCGTGGCCTTCTCTCAACGAGGCAAATAAACATTTGATTGTTGGACAGCTACGATGTATCTTTGATCAGATGAGAGCGCTGCCATCGCCCGGATTTTATGGCAGCGTTAACCGAGGACCCTTTCCCCATAGGTATTTCTTTTCTCGTGAGAAAGACGCTGCTATTACCGGTCCTTTTCAGACGGCGGAAGAATTCGGAAAAGCCATCGCACTTCGCTCAAAAACTATGTGGAGCGAATCAAACAGTCATAGCTTTCTCTCTGACTATCTTGCTCGCCACCTCCCAGTGGCGCTTCGCAATCATCCACCTATATTCACCCATGGAGATCTCTCTAGAGAGAATGTTATTGTCCGAAAGGTCGTCAATCCTGTCACAAATGAAGAAGAGTACGAAGTAGCTGCTCTTGTGGACTGGGAAGCGGCTGGATGGTATCCTTCGTACTGGGAATACTCTCATATCTTCCCTCTGTTACAGTGGGTTGACGACTGGCCAGAATATGTTGAGAAGATTCTTGATCCCTTGCCGCTGGAGGGTGCCATGATGCGGGTTGTATTTAGTGATCTAGAGTTTTAGAGCGAGATGATACTATGTTTACCCTAGTGTCTTTGTCCGGTCACAATGAAAGGCTTGATCGGTGTGATTCGATCTTAAGTTACATTCCAACTTAGAGCTTAATAGCTGGAGATTTGATTATGCTCCAATGAGGACTGATTTTTTTTTTTAAAATAAGTGGTTTCCTATTCCACGCTGCCGTCCGTCTCCTCACTTACTGCTAGATCCTCGTCTAATGTCATAAAATCGTGTTCGTGCTATCTTCAATCGCCGGCATCGAAGCACTGCCCGGGGGTTACATAACGTAGGTTCTAGTCATTAGATGTTGCCTTCTTGCACACGCCTGCTTAAGTGCTATGCGCTCCACAGGAGACGGGTTCGATGGGTCGACCACTATTTTGTCGATCAAGCGATTCCACTCGCTATGTTGATCACCTGCAAAGAACATGATGACCGCTGGACTAAAAATGCCAAAGGCACTTTTCTGTACCATATTAGTCATATAATCTCAGTTCCGACACATAATAGTTACTGCAGAACGCTTAGTTGCATCGCTCGCTCCTTCTCCCCGTGCCGGAGAGCGGTCTTGTTCCTCGGACAGTTTCTCGGAACTGGCGATGTCCATTCGTGTGCCCACATGAGCTGATACCTTGTTGTAAGCTGATGGTCAAGTGGGATGGCCCTCAAGAAGCATTCAATGACTTTGTTGATCAGAGTCTCGACTTCTTCCTCGCTATACCGATAACGATCTGGTCAAGTAGCACTAGGCCAAACGGAATGTAAAAATACAGCCGAGGCAGCAAGTAGTGGAGAAAGCATCACTAGGGTGGAGGACTTGGAAGATGCCAACATGGAAGACCATGTGAGCGAACAAGAGGACAAAACGATAGAAACAGCAGCGCAATCTTCTCCGGCGGAAGTTCAAAAATACAGGGCAACGGAGAGGCCTACAAGATTGCAAACACGACCGCCCATTTCCTAGCATCTGACTGGGGGCTTGAACGGGCCAATTTATCGAGCCCAAAAAGCTCGGCTGCGGACAATGCCTGGAAGGTAGAAAGGCCGGTGACAAAAGAGAGACCATGGCGCCGGCTTCTTCATTCGATGACACCGCACGCTTCATTCCCAACCCCTGTCACTATGATTTCAGGTGTTGGGTGAGACGACACTGGTCAAGCCAAGGACGATCTGCAGACCATTCACATCTTCCTAGGTTTCGAACGACCCAGAAAACCCTCTGATTTATATCTTCAGATACAGCGTATTCTGCAATCAAAGTCTGACACATATGACAGGCTTTTGAGAATAGATTCATAGGGATAAGAGGTAGGATATCCTGATAGAGATTTGACGAAATCAAAGCCTGGTATATATGAAGATCTTTTGCGGCTTGATTATTAGGGACGAGAGATAGGAGATCCTGATGAGGACAAGCAAAAGTAGGCTCAGCCGTAAGACGAGCGTCGGAGGAAGAGAAGCTTATAGTATGCCGAGCCGCCATACATAATTGGCCATCCATAATAAATAAAATCAGAGCAACTCGTACACCGTAGCCAGACCTAGTGCTAATTAAACAGGAGTGGCCGAGGGTGGTCAGTACTTTGTCAGTGATATACTCGAATGGGCCATAATTTGTTTTGGCTGACTTCGCGAGTGGTTTCGATTTGAGGATCTTGATAAGCTGGTCTCGACCTCGAATCGTCAGAGAAATACAGGGACATAGGTCAGCTATACCAGCGTAGTATGTGCAGGATCTCTCCAGAGCTGATTGTTGCAGTGAATGTCTCGTAAATTCTTTCCGTGGATGGAGTTTCAAACACTTTGCACAGTAGGCCCAGCGCTGGTTTTCGAGTCGAAGAAGGAGTTGATCTCGCAGTTTATCCTGAATTGAATTCCTAATACGCACGAGGCATGGAAATTCAAGATATTTGTGCTTCACTATCGTCCCGAATAGGCCGAAGAGCTCTTTGCAGCTGAGGGATAGACAAACTTGATCGACTAGGGAGAGGTGTTGGAAGATCTTCTGTAAGATACGCTCATCCAAACAAAGTATAGCGGAGTTTGGCGCTTTCTTCCAAAAAATATGAAGCAGCCCGAGGCGCATCTTCCGACATCGCGATATCTTCATCTCGAGTCTTCAAGGAGAAAGATGATGTCGAACGTGAGACAGGGGACGAGTAGACCGAGCGAGTCAATCTGGTCTATGAATATTTTGTAGAGAAAAAAGATTCCGGCGCTACCGTCTGTGTTTAAGAATTGTGACTTGGTGACGTACTGATTCCAAGTTCCGATTCCAAAAGCATCTGGCATCGGTAGGTTTGGATCCGATGCCTATTTTGTCTGGTCAACACGCAAAATGAGCTTACAGTTACTCGTCCATTTCCCCTATTCTTGGCAGTATGGAAAATACAGCAGGAAATATTAATATAATTACAGCTCCCATATTAGTCCTGTATAAGTCTGTAGAGTGTCTAGAACAAAAGCTTGGCCTACCAGGCGAACATGACAGACGTCTGCCTAGTCAGAACTCGAGCTCTCTTCTCTATTACTCATTTTCATGGAAGTGACCACTGGCTCAGCCCAAATCATCACAGACGTAGGTACAAGGTAAAAACTGAACGCTTCAGATAGCATCAAATGCAGCTGTTTTCGGCGCTCAATTTACAGGCACTTAGCGTTGTGGTGAAGGGTAAATGAACTAAAAGAGCACTATAGAAGAAAAAGATATGACAAGAAAAAAAAAGAAAGTGCGATAGCCCCCTGAATATGGATCTGGATGCGAAAGGAGCGCGCAGATCTAGCAGCAATGACCCGGGGGCCGAAATGGTGACCCGCTGTACTCCCTGATACCCATGATGATTGACCGCGAAGGTGACCGTTTAATATAACCGAGCAATATAGCGTTACATTTAACGGCGCGGTGAAGATGACGACTCAGATTCCGAGTGCTGGCGCTGATACTCCGAGATTTCAGTGACAGACGTAGTCTTGGTAATTTGGTTCTTCTCCGATTGCACAGAGTTTCTGAGGCCTTTTCCAGGAACTAGGGCCAGCACACGCTCCGGGTCACCTGCGCCAACGACTTCGGGGTCGTCACCTGGGGCGCCGATAGTCGACTCGTCCCAGTGGCCTGAGCGCTGGGTAGACATTTGGCCACTGCCGTAGGTGGGACGGTTGCCGCTGAAGGAGGACATCAGGCCGGGCAAGATGCGGGTTATGAGGGGTTTGAGGGTCGGGAGACACGCGCAGATGATGCCCGTGTTGCATTCAATCGCGGACCATGAGGCGGCGCCGACATTGTCGTCTGGGTGTGGTTAGATCAATATTTTGGAGGAGTCAAGGTAGAGAGACGTACAGGTAGGATCGGTCGAGTCGGCGATCTTCTTCAAGCTGATCAGGCGGACGATACTGGTAATGCAAACACTATGGCGAGTTAGTTGTATATGGGACAAGACAGAATAGAGATACTCACAATCCACCGACAGCGAACATGAAAATCAAGGCGAACTTCTGCTTCTTGGGGATATCGATTGCGATCAAGGCTGGGATTGGGATGATCAGAATGACAAGATCGGTGGTGATGTGCATGCCCGCATTGGAGAACCACAGGCCGGGCTTGCTCAAACAGAAGCCCTCGATGGTGGGGTTCCAGAACTTGGCGATAGGGATGCAGTTCAGGAATGCACTAATCACACACCAAGTGCCGTAGACCGCAAGGACAGTGATCATGATCCAACAGATGATACGCATGCGGTGCGTGGGGAATACTCGGAAGTATTGCAATAGGATTGAGGCTTTGGCGCAAAGAACGGCGGCATTGTAGAAGGGGATGGTGAGCCAGAAGGCCTTGAGTAGATCGAATTAGATATAACAGAGATCCTCGTAGGGATCGATATCTTACCTTGAACTGCCGCTCGAGGACCATGGGTGGGATGTCCTTGAGGTGCATTCCCATGCCGTTTGTAGCCTCAGCTATGTCTAGGCCCATGAAGACGTATGAATTGACCTTTGCTATCAGTCAGTCATTGCATTCAAGATTCCTAAGTCACATCAGCGACTTACCAAGGCGATAACGACCACCCAGTCACTGGCTTCGACACGACGCAAAATTCTGTTACGAGTATACATCCGCAGTGCGACGAAACATGAAGCAAGCGTCGTGAAAATGACACTCACGGCCATAGCCTGCGCACCGCGCGGCGAGAGGTAGGGGTTACCATAGTCCCTCTTGAAGACGGCATCACGGAATTGGAATAGATTCATCTTCAACCGATGCCGTGGAAAAGGATGAAGCAATCAGAAATGAGATGGGATATGTCCAGGATCGAGGAAGGATTGCCCTGTCTGGACTTTGTATTTGATCCAGGTAGATAGACGGTCAATTCCGAGGGAAATAGATCGGGGTACAATCGAAGATTCAACCGAGTATAAGGAATAAACAGTTTCTCCAGGTCCACATATGAGGGGGAGGCGTCGAGGATTTCGCTTTTAAGTATCCCGTACAGGTGCATATGACAAGAGAGGACCAAGTTCATAAACAATGCAACCAGTCAGAAACGGTTGGAACCGAAATTCACTAGTCAGGTCTCCCTGGTTGACAAAGCGGGATGATCTCCCTGCATCCTGTTCGCCTGGATTAGCGGGCTGTTTCGTAGGGACAAGACAGGAACTTGCAGTATGCAGCGCAAGGGACTCCACGATTGGCGAATCGGGTGTCCCTAGCGGCCCGAATCGATACATGAATCAGTGAAAAAACTCCAAGTCGTTATTGCATATATGCTTCGGCCCTGGATGTGCCATGTTCCCGTTGCCGTGGTACTTGACTTTAGCAAATTACCCGTGAAACATGGCAAACGTTAACGTTTATACACTTTCACCACGTCGCATTTCGACAAAAATGAAGTCATTTTATTCTTCTCTAAGATCACAGATAATGGCAGTTCAACACCGAGAGTTTGACGGTCGCATGTGGAGAAGACAGGTTGAATGTATTGATCAGATTCTTCGGTCCCGATCGTCCGGGGATGACGATCATGGCATTTAAGATTCAAGACCGTGACGCCACGGACAAAACTGAGCCTCCGAGATATAAGGTAGGACTCAAAATGGAATTACGCGCCCTATGCGCTTTGTGGGTCGAAGAATCAACCTCAATCCTACCTTCGGAAAGAACTCGACTATCGTGACGTCCAAGGTGACCTCGCCGAAGGAGCCCCCAAAAATCCCTCAAACCAGTCGCATGAAAACCAGATCTAGCCGGTCCTGTACCTGTCAAATCGTTGATCATTACGTATGGCACAGCCGGTCGCATGGCACCATCGATCTGACTGGCAGCTCGAATGCTGCATGGAGCGAGAAAAGCAAATAGACGCGCATAACCCGGAGCTGGCGACCCCGTAGGCCCATTCGAACGAGCACTAAAGCACAGTACTTAATGCACATGCATCGATAAGAGGAAGCAGCGGACGTTAAAAAGGGCCGGGCTCCGCTTCCCAGCAAACTTCCGATACATCAACAGGACTGGGTGCTGACCCTTAATCGGATCGGATGATCGACACGCCTCTCAGGTGGCCTCGTTCTCCATCACCTGCTGCGCGGAGAACAGTCCGAATGCTACTCCGTAGTGAAAGTTAACATGGGGACATAAGGCAATCTCAAAAGGTGATATGTAGAATATTTTGGTCCCGTGGGGACGTGCGCGTTAAGGAGATCACTAGTGGAGAGGATCTCGGAATCCACTGTCGGGGCGTTCACCGTTGTTAAGCTCATCGCACGGATCCCGGGGGCGCAAGGGATGCCACTGGTCCTGCTCCTTACCCGCAAATAATATTTCCGACAGCAGTCATGTTAGCTGTCAAATAGATCGCAATGATTGACGCCCAGCTCAGGATTCCGAGAACGCTAAGAGCGTTACGAGATCTTGCCAGGAGCGCGCCCATTACTTCCTGCCCCCGGTCAAAATTGTGCACAGAGCTCTACGGAGGCCGGTCCAGATTATGGACCTGAGACGCTCGGAGGTTCCGGTCCCACCTTGTCCTTTTGTCGTCTCGTCGATGTTTTCATACACATAGAATCCGATAAGACGACTTCCATCCAAATCAACGACGTCAACCAAGGACCAACCATCCTGCGAATCTTTAAAATTACCTTTTTACACAACCGGGTATCCCGGCGGAGTTTACGAACGCCACCGGGGGCAAGTGATATATCATATTCAGCCACACGACTTCTCAATTATCGAATGCACGGATCTTTGAATGCGACCCTATGTTCTTCCTTGGCAGACACGAGAGCAAATGGTCTTTGTGCGACCGAAGCAGTTTGCATTGTCTGTTGTACGACGCTTTTCTGCATTCACATGCGCTTTTTGCAGCTACGCGTGGGCCCAGAGTCGAACAAGAATAGCCCAGATTCGAACTCGAGTTTGCAGCAAGAACCAAAAACCGGAAATTCAGTAGCCCAGTAAAGATTGAGCCTCGTCATCCTTCAATTTGCATTGAGTTCTCGAGTGTTGTGTGTCGGCGAGGCGGGTCCACGCATGGTCTAGATTGCAATCTCACAATGTAAACCGCACGAGCGTAGCGGTCTCGTAGTGAATCTATGCCCCTTTATCCAGATGTCTGACTGCCACGATAATTCTATTGTCTAGGTAGGTAGATGGCAATATATTCGGATCTACAGAGAGGTGGGGTAGTGGGATATTTAATGCCCTGCTAACTGTGATATCAACGACGTTTAGATGCTACACCGGCTACATACCTGCAAAAATCTACATTTAGACTACATATTCTGACATGGTGCGCATCTATCGTCAGTTTGTCTATCAATGGAGCCGAAGAGGACCTTCGTATACTTCGAGATTTTACTGGCGATAAGGCCGATAAGCGTGCACGGACCAACCAACCGTGCGAGAAATTTCACATCAACTGATTCGAATTCCCTTCCGACTTTTTTTTTATTCCTCTACGTTTGATGTCAAGTGCTCGCAGAGGTTTAACAGACGGAAACATGGCGGAATCGGTATCATCGCCGCCCAAGCCCGTCCACACAATCGTGCTGGACGCCGGTCCCATCATTAAGAATACCCCGCCGCTTTCGACTTTGCTCGCCCAATGTGAAGAGATCATTACCACACCGGCCGTGGTGAGCGAGATTCGTGACCCCGATGCCCGCGCCCGTGTCGAAGCCCTCTATCTCCCGTTCCTGAAGCAGCGGTCGCCCTCTCCCAACAGCTTCAATGTCATCAGCGAATTCGCCCGCAAGACCGGTGACCGGTCGGTCCTTAGTCGCAACGATATTGAGGTGCTCGCGCTTGCGTATGAGATCGAATGTGAGCGTAATGGAGGCGATTGGCGTTTGCGCAGTGTTCCTGGACAGAAGCGCGTGAATGGAAAGCCCCCAGTGAAGGTGGAGGAGCCTAAGGAGGAGGAGTCGAACGGAGTGGACGCCGCTACCGATGATGTCAAGGCGACTGCCACAGACAGCACCGAGGAGCCTAAGAAGGAGGAGTCTGCCTCGTCGCAAGAGACCAAGAGTGTGATTGAGAGTGCCACCGACGAACCCGCCTTGAATGATACCCCCGAAGAAGCGAAGGATGAGGACGAGGACGAGGACGAGGATGATGCTGCTGATTCTGACGGCGGAGAATGGATCACTCCCTCCAACTACAAGAAGCGGCTGGCCCGCGATGAGGCGGGCGGTGCTGCCGGCACTACCACCGAGCCCAAGATCATGCAGGTCGCAACCATGACCACAGATTTTGCGGTAAGTTCACAATCTCTCATGCCTGACACCGTTCTGGCTGCTAATTTGTGATGCAGTGTCAAAACGTGCTGTTGCAGATGAACCTGAACCTGCTGTCGACA
Source organism: Penicillium cinerascens (assembly GCF_028974065.1). NCBI lineage: Eukaryota > Fungi > Ascomycota > Eurotiomycetes > Eurotiales > Aspergillaceae > Penicillium > Penicillium cinerascens. The sequence goes on along the minus strand of NW_026695298.1, from coordinate 3,619,472 downwards.
ACAACTCTCCAACGGATCCAGCACCTCAGGACCTTCATCCTGCGCTGCCATGCCTGTTTCCTGACCACCAAAGAAATGAGCAAGCAGTTCTGCCCTCGTTGTGGCAAGGACACACTCACTCGTGTTTCATGCACCACCACTGCCAATGGCCAATTCAACATGCACCTGAAGAAGAACATGCAGTGGAACAACCGGGGTAATGTCTTCAGTGTCCCCAAGCCCATCCACGGAACTTCCAACGGCAAATGGAAGGGTGGTGGTGGCAAGGGAGGTTGGGGTACCGAGCTTATCCTAGCCGAGGACCAGAAGGAGTACGTTCGATCCACGGCCGAAGAGGAGCGCCGGCAGCGCCGGGAGCGCGACCTCATGGATGAGGACTACCTTCCCGGCATCCTAACTGGCGAGCGCAACAAGCATGGCGGCCGTCCCAAGGTGGGTGCTGGCCGCAACGTCAACTCGCGGAAGCGCTGAGCGTGGTATGAACGACCTTGCATTATGAAAAGTACATGGGGCCGGAGTTTGGGCACAAAAAGTGATTAGATCTTCACGATGGATATAGTCGGCCAGTTCATGAGCAATGGCCGAGATCTTGTCCTGTGACATTTCACGAACCTTGCACATAGACCATACCGAGTAGAAAATTACGATTATTCTGGAACTTTGGAAGATCTGAACGTTTCGAACGTTTTTGTCATTGGTAGCCATCACCAGAGATAGAAATTCCCTGACAATCTCGAGATTGGGTCTTTGCCAAATGTCCATAGTAATGCAAATCCCAGCCATCCACAGACTGTACAAAAAAAACACCAAGCGCCAGAACACGGGCCTAAGCCTTCAATCCATTTTTCCCAATTTCGAGATTTTTTAAGAGCTCTCGGTCTGCTGGGTGAGCAGGAGACCGTAGCGCTTCTTGAGGGTCACACGGTGGCGGGAGTACTTGTCATCGGGAGAGAAACGAGCAGGGTGGCTGTGAGGAGGGTTAGCTGCTGAAATCTTCGACGAAGGTTGGATCGGTGATGGTGCACATACGCGGACTTGGAGACCTTGCCGTCAACCACCTTCTTCAAGGTGTAGATGCGCTTGCCGTCGGGGCCGAGGGTGTACTTTGATCAAAGTTAGCGAAGGTCCTGGGTAAGTTCCTGGCGAGTTCCTGGCAGCTCGTTTCGGCCCAAGCTAGGGTATGTTTGAGGGTCGCGATCGAGGTAAACGTACCATAAGATGCATTCTGAAGCAGGAAAAGTTAGTAACAGGTCATTATCAAGGCCCAAAAGCCCATGCGAAAGGAATCAAGAGACTTACTTGGCGGTAGTTATGGTTGTCGTTACTGGGAGTTCCGGCGCCGAAGAGGAGGAATTTTTTTGGTCGCCGACTGAGGGCTCGGACCACGTGCTTAGTCACCACGGCGCTTAAAACGGACGCCCGCAAAAAATCGACTTCGCTTCTCTTCTCTTATGAGACAAAGCTCAACGCTTCGTGTTAATGATGCACAGGCGCACTCGCTAAACTTTTTAGGCCTTCTGTGGGCATCTGCTATGATGATAACAGCTCTTCAATAATTGGCTCTCTACCGACTTCCCTTCGGGCCACACCGATCCTCCGAGTAAGTTTGCACCAGAGCTCTTGAAGCTATCCTTCCTATTTCTACTTTCGCCTTTTTCCAATCCCCCTCTTCGATGATGACCGAAAATACCAAGCTCAGGCAAGCGGCACTTTGATTTCTTCGCTGCTTGTCGATGATTTTGCTTTATTGACTACAACGGTATCTGAGAAGATCACAAGCACACACATGAATTATCAGCTTGTAGCAAGGAAGAGTTGGCTAATTCGGACTCTTCATAGGAACTCGGCATTGATTCAGTAAAACACAAGATGGACACCACCTCTCCACAGCCCAAAGCCGGGCCACGAGGCAAACGTGGTGCCCGGCCCGGTAGACCAAATTACAGGCATATTCATCGCCATCCTCTTCCAGTCAATGTGCTTTCTGTGCCCCCTGTAATTCCTCATAACCCTCTCTCTATCATTAGTGTTGCTCTCTCGTACCTTACCTTCCTGATTTCTCCGCCGCGTCAAGAAGTCTACTCTGCATACTTCGACTCGGCTACCTCGTCTATCCATGTGACAGATGAGCGTGCCATCAAGGCGTTGTGGGAGATGGGCTTCTTCGGCAAGGGTACTCTGAGTCGAAGTGAGCCTAGCTGGCTGGAGCGCGAGAAGAAGAGGCGAGGTCTACTGGGGGGTAGTACTAGTGAGGAGGCGACCAGGAAGCGCAGAACTGAGCGTCGTGAATTGAAACTGGAGCGTGCGAGGGTCGAGAAGCTGGCAATTGAGGAACGGCTCAAGGCTGAGGCTGCGGCGAAGGAGTCTGGCGATGTTCTTCCTGCTGCCGAGGGCCATACTATCCCCGGAGAGAAGTTCTCGGTTAAAAAGGCCATGGAAGCCAGGTATCGCCAGTCGCGGTCCCAGACAACACCCAATGGAGACGCTTCTACACCAGCAGACTCGCCAGCAACGCCAAATGGGAAGTCAGTGCGCTTCTCGCCTGTCGTCCAGGAGAAGGAGGTTGTCTCCAGCTCGGCAGCTTCACTCCACCTCCCTGATTCTGTTCTTGATGAGGAAGAGGCTGATGAGGCTCCCCTTGAAAATGAAGAACATCTCCAAGTCTCCAATGAAGAAGCATTCTTCCTCGTCTACAGCCTCGGCGTCCTGCAAGTCTACGACCGCGAAGAAAACAAGCCCATCCCGACTTCATCTCTCTTCCCACTACTCTGCAATCATTCCTACTTCCCTCCTCGCACTGCCTCCGCCGAACTGAAGCCCGACGATCCTTTCACAATGTCATACGTGGTGTACCACCACTTCCGGTCCCTTGGCTGGGTTGTACGTTCCGGTGTGAAATTCGGAACCGACTACCTGCTCTACAACCGCGGCCCAGTCTTCTCTCATGCCGAGTTCGCCGTCATCATCATTCCTTCATACAGCCACTCCTACTGGTCCGAGACCGAGGAGCGACGAGAGTACACTACTAGCCAGCAAGCCCGCAGCTGGTGGTGGTTGCATTGCGTGAACCGGGTCCAGGCTCAAGTCAAGAAGAGCCTGGTTCTCTGCTACGTCGAAGTGCCTCCGCCTAGTGCCTCATCTGATGATATCGGAGCTTTGCTTGGCCGCTACCGAGTCCGGGAGTTCCTCCTGCGACGCTGGATTCCAAATCGCAGTCGTGACTAGAAGGCGAATGTATGAGATCGGGCTTCAGATACCCACTCAACTCATCTTCTGTATCAACAGAAATGACATACCCCGTCAATTGTTCTAAGCAAATTCTATTCTATGGAACCTTATAGCCTACTTAAATTCGCTGTAACACGTAAAGAAGCGCTATACCGCAAAGGGTAATATTACTGGGTGTCACGTGAACGACGCGTTTCGCGTCTGGTTCCCAATTTCTCCCGCCACGACAGTTCACATTGAATTGCTGGAAAGTCGGGCGAGACAATTCATCTCTGGGGAGTTTCCAAGCACAATAAATGACAGTTCCAGCCATAACCACTCTTATGATTCTTTAAACGGATGGAGACGCAGGATAGCATCGATATCGCCACGCTTCAACGCGTCGCGTTGGGGCTAGTATGTAATGACCTGCAGCGTCCCAAGTTCTCATTGGACTAACCCCGGCCTCTTCAGGAGCACGAACCAACCCAGTCATTCTTTCTTGGGCAATCGAAAACCGACGATACTACGCAGCAACACTCTCGTTTCAACCACGCCGGTCATTCTCATGGGGACACTGGACTGGCTGGCACAAGGTCCTCCGCAATATCATTATTAGACCCTGCACGCTCTGCACCGAAGCGCTCTCCTCGCCCCTCCCCGTCTCCGCAATATGCAGAAAACCCGATGAATTCCATTCCGAGTGCAAATGAGCCGACCGAAGGCCATCCATTATCGGCGACACAATCTGGAAGCATGGAGTCCGGTGAGGCTGCCCCCGGGGACACCCAGGTTGTCTCGCAATCGGTGTATGATAGTATTATCCGACAGAATGGAGAGTCAATGTATCATGGGCACTCACAGGCCGGTGCGGACGGTGCAACTCTCATGACGCTGCACGAGGGCGATAGCGGCCATCTCGACCTTCTCGCCGAGTTCGACTCCGCCCGTCTTCCGAAACCCCACCCCCCAGATCACGATGAGGAAAGCAACTACGACGGAAGCGAGTCCTCTCCAATGGCGTCATTGGAATACCAACCCGAGTTCTTCCCTGAATCGCAGCGTTTCTTGGCCAACACGCCGGGAACTGCTGTCAAAAAGAACCAGACCCCGGGGACATCGATGAAGACTCCCAGTCTGTCTCGGAACCCGCTGGCCGGGGATCTTGAGTCGAGCGGGGGTCTTATGGGTCTGAGCCAGCTTTTCAAGGCGACCCAGGCGCCCTCGTCTCCCCTAGTTGATGGTCCACAGCCCGATATTGTGTCAGATCGTCCGTCGCCGAACCTCCCCATCCAACAACATCGCATAATCAACAATATGTCCTCTCCGTTAGCCCATACCCGGGTGCTTTTTGCGAGAGAGTCCTCGGAGCCGAATCTCAATTACATCTCGTTGAAAGAGTCACAGTCACGGCGGGACAGATCATTAGGAGAGCGGCTCACCCGATCGGCCGGTAACATGCAACAAGACGACGAGATCGACCAAGAATTCTATAAGGAATCGAGCTTTGTCGAAAGAGCAAGAAGGCAACGTGAGCTTGATGAAGAAGCTGCGGCGCAATTTGCAGCTTTGGAAGCTCCTGCTCGGTCCAAGTCTAATGTGACTATCTCGCCCGAGAACCCCATCCTCGAAGTTCATGAAGACGATCCAATGCCCGACGCTGCTGGAAGCGAAGAAGAAACCGAGCAAGAGGAAGATCTGGGCCCCCAAGTCCCCCAGTCGCAGGAAGTACCCCATTCCTCGGAGGAAGACAAGGAAAACTACAACGGTCCTCCAGTGCCTGTCCAGGCAGCAAATAGTGCACACGATCGTCTTTCTCAAGCGCTCGCTATGGAAGAAAGTCCATCTTCTCGCACGAACACAATGGTGGACCCGGATATTGCCTATTCCAGACAGGGCTCAATTCTCGAAGACCATGATCAATACGTTTGTCGCTCATCGCAAGTGATGGTGAAGGATTCACAGCAATCACCACAGCCGTCGCCAACGCCCATACCGAACGACTTTCATCCTGTGGATCAGCCACTTCAGTACGAAACGCAAGTTGAACCGACCTCCGACGGCGACCGAACGTCTCCTGCTCAGCAAGCTCTGCAATCGTCGCCTCCGGGCTCGCAGACGGGGAGCAGGTCAGTATCTCGACACCTCTCAATTTCTCCTACAAAGTGCTCGAACGTGTCACATCCGTCTGTGTTGCAACCAGGCCAAAATTCCTCATCCGATGAAACTAGAGGAGCTCATTCTAGCAATCCTTCCCAGCAAGCAGCCTCAGGATCATTTCCCAACAGAACTGGATCGGGCTCCGGGGAGAAATCATCCTCATTGCCCTCGCGTGTAACGGAGACGCCCGTTCATCAGCGCCCTCAAATCAATGACATCGGAAGATTGACAAGCATCCCTGAGACCAGTCCCAATCGCACTGAACCTAATGTATGGGAAGGCGAAACTAACGGCGGAGATGGAATGAATGAAGACGATGATCTCCCTCCTATGTACCCTGCTGGTCCCCCCAATCGAGCTAGCCAACCACGACCATCTCAGTCTCGCGCGCTGTCTTCGCCCATTAAAACTCTTCAATCGCAAGCACTTCCACAAGTGTTGTCTAGTCCAAGCGGACGGCAGCGACGCAGATTGACTGATATTGCTGCGGACCTATCACCCCAAGTTGAAATGAAATTTGGCGACTTTGGTGTGAACTTTTTCACAGCTGAGGACGAGGCGTTCAATTCACTGGTGGCCGAGGGGTCTCCAACCCGGCCGAAGAAAAAGCGCCGAGGAAATACTGGCCAGAGCTTCCTCATACCTGATTCTACTCCTCGTGCGCACCCTCCCAAAACGGTTGCGCGTATTCCTGAGTGGCCCACGCCCCAAAAGCAGCAGTCTCTAGCAGCGATTCACGTTCCCGAAACTACTGTCCGCAAACCATCGAGGCCTTCTCGATCATCCGAGAACGTCTGGGAAGTCGGAGCTTCCCCTCAACAGTTGATTCGCCGGAGGTCGAAGGCAAAGTCTATCAGACCACTTTCTTCTCATAACACCGAGGAGCCGTGTCCCTCCATACAACAGCCAGAGACTCAAAGCTCCGCGAGACAAGTTGTGGCTCACAATCTTCAAAATGTACCGTCTTCTGAAATCACCGACGTCCATGTTGATTCCGACGTGCTGCAATCGGATGCCACCACCTTCCAAAGCCCACCTACGACTCCCAAACCGATCTCTGGTCCTTCCGATGACAGTCAAATCGCACCTAGCCAGGTTCTTGCAGTGTGGATGGGCCAAAAGCGAGCATACTACCCTGCGACATGCTTCGGGACACCACTTGGTGTGTCGTCAACCAAGTACTCTGTGAAATTTGAAGATAGTCTTCCTGTTGAGGTCGTCAAGGGAGCTGTTAAGAGATTTGAGCTTCGTATCGGGGATGGTGTGAAGGTGGACATGCGCGGTGTGCCCAAAGTCACACACATTGTACGTGGCTTTGACGACAAACTCACCAAAGAACAGCTGGCTCAGGCCGCTGAGAACGGATTCTGTCCCCAGACCGATATCTATGGACATACCACAGTTATTCTCGGTCCTAAACAACGCAAAAGCCTTCCAAACGCTGGCCTGGCCAGCAGCGAGAACGTCATCAGGGTTCCCATTTCCCGCATCTATCTCGACATGATTTTGTGGAACCAACTACAGGATCGTGCCTTTACATACCAGCAGCCTCAAGCAGCACCTCGGGAAAGCAAGTCTCACACCCCCTCTGAGAAATCTTCTCTGCCGGCATCACCGAGCACACGCTTTTCTCGCAGCATCTATGAATCCAGTGGCGTTTTTGCTGGAATGGCATTTGCTGTGTCCTACAAGGACGATGAATCATCCAAGAACCGTATCACGAGGCTTATTGTGGAGAATGGCGGGACAATCTTGCATGAAGGATTCACGGAATTGTTTGAGCCTTCGCCCATCCGGCGAATTGATACACCAACTAAGGGGAAAGGTGATGATGGATCTAGTGATGGAAGTGTCGGTTTACGGTTGAACGGGTTGGCTGAGAATGTGGGATTTGCTTGCTTGATTGCCGATACCCACTCTCGTCGTGAGAAGTACATGCAAGCATTAGCACTCAACCTGCCTTGTTTGTCAGGCCGCTGGGTTGAGGACTGCGTCGCCAAGGGACGTGCCCTTGACTGGGATATCTACCTCCTGCCAGCTGGAGACTCAATGTTCCTCAACGGTGCCACCAAATCTCGAGTTATGGTACCAACTCCGCCGTCCGAAACTCGCCTAGCCAACACAATATCGGCAAGACCAAAATTACTCGATGGCAAGTCAGTGTTGATCGTCATGGGGCGTGGCAAGGCAGAAGAGAAGCGGAAAGCTTACATTTTCCTGACCTTCGCCCTGGGCGCTTCTCGCGTGGAGCGCGTTCCCGACCTGGAGACTGCCAAGGCACTACTAGACTCTCAATCGGAAGTTTCTTTGCCTTCGACTTGGGATATGGTTTATGTTGACGATGCAGATCAAGCGGCCGCAAAGGCTATGTTAACACCCCAGCCTAGGACGCAAAGGATTCACCTGTTCCACGGAAGAAAGCGGAGGAAGTCTGCGGTGTTTACCATGTCGTCTACGCCCGAGTCGTCATCATCTATGGCTACTGTGATTGGTAGTGAGTTTGTGTGTCAAAGCTTGATTTTGGGAAGGTTATTTGAGGAGTGATGTGTCCGGCTGCTATGTGTTATCTCGATACCAATTTCATTGAACTTTTTTTTTTGATGCGGTCAACGTCGTACATCATCAAATTACTCAACATGACACGTTGCAATTTAGTGCGGATACCTTATCTATACAAAATGACTCATGTTGACACCCTGTCCCAATCGGGCTTAGAGTTGATCTCGAGCGCCCTATTTAAATCGTGGCATAAACCGTGGCATCAGGATAAATATAGCCCTCAAGAAATCCAAAACCCTCCTTTTACCCATTGAACCATTGAACCATTGAACCACATTCAAATCCTGGGAACAAAAACCTCAAAATGACCGACCTCGACCACGGAGAATTCCTCACAGAGCAACCTCCAATCCCCGAGGAAGAATTCGTCGTCTTCGGCACCGTCCACGCCTACCCTGAACACGCAGATGCTCTCGAAGCAGTTTACGCCGAAACAACAAGACTCGCCGAATTTGAACCCGGCACGATATATTACTGCCTTGCCAGAGATGTCAATGATCCCAATATCTTCCATTTCTATGAGCGGTATACGGGGAAGAAAGCCTTTGATGATCATAATTCCCAGCCGATTATTCAGAAGTTGGTGAAGGATAAATTAATGAAAGGTGTTAAGGCGAAGTTTATGAAAGCTATTGCTCCGGCGTCTGTTTGATGTTAAGGATGAGGTTCATGTACCTGGGGGTCCATAGAGATCAATTATCTATCCTCCTATCGGCAGATCAATATCTTCGGTTTTCTCGCTGTCTCTTTTCTCAAATCTCTTTGCAAATACAGTGATCAATCACTGAAAATATTTCCTTGTAAGCTTTGAAGCCATGATTAAGAAAGGTCTCTACATTGCTTCATTCAGTATCACCGTTGGAGATGCTAGGATACATGATACATTTGAATACTAAGAAGCTTCTTCACCGTCTTGCACGTCGAGTTCGTGTTTACAGGTGGATTTCAGTGAACTGATTTGATTTGTATTCAAAGATGAGATGCGGGTTTCTAGAAATTCATAGCTGGCGCGAGGCAGTCTTTTCCCGCGACTATGTCCAAGGACTCCCGACGAGAAGGGATCTTCGCCATCAGGCTTTTAGTCCATCGCCCGTCTCCAGAAGTCACTATCGTTGTCAATGCCGTAGTCATCGTCAGAAGAACCCAGGTCCTCCTCGCATTCCCAGATATCATCCTCGTCCTCGTCTTCCTCGTCTGCCACATGTTCTGGCCATTTGATAACCCATCCATAATTCAGCATTTCTCTTCCGATATCAGTACTCGGTCCATATGGACCAGACTCAACAATTATTTCTTGAAGAGATGGAATTTTCTTCAAATGTGCGTCAACCAGGGCCATCACCTTAGCGAGGATCTCTGTGCTGTGAGGTGCGCTGGGACTGAGCATCCTCATACTTATGCTGTATGAAGACATTATGAGTGTCTTCAAGTTGGTGCAGTGGTCCTGGATCGCTGTGAGGATGCGAAGACTGTCGTCCTCCAGGCGGACATCGTCGTAGTGATCCTGTAGATGAGGAAATTCGATACGGATAGACTCAAGGTGATTCGCATTGGTAAGGCCAATTTTGTCAAGGAACTCGGTTATATGCTCGGGTGCATCGGCGATGAAGTTGAAGCGATTGCAACCATAGAGTATTGATCTAGCCTCGTGGTGGATCATTCGGTTCACGCGAAGGAGACCGGCTGCTATGTCCCGGTACGTGCCCATACGCCAGAGGTTGATGTTCCTGTCCCGGACTAGGGAATACTTGTAGATTTTGTTGCGGATTTCGCCGGGGAGAGTGAGGAAGTTCGTCGGCATGGTGCCGGTTACGGGACTGCTCATTCACAGCCCAAAGAATCCGTTGATCGTGGTATTGAGAGATAGGGAGAGAGCAAAGATAGATGGTGTATCTGTCCGTTGAGGCGAGCGAGCGAAAACGAAGGAAAAAAAGCGGCAAGGTCAACCAAGGAAAGGTGATCGAGCTCCCAGGCAATATCGGAGAGGAAGCAAATGCGAAAACAAACGAGGCCAAGTGTGCCGGAACCACGCAGCCAGGGAGACTGCAGTGGCCCACACAGAAAGAAAAATGGAGCAAGCAAAAGAGACTAGTAGAAAGGAAGAGAGACGGAGAGAGAAGCTACTGAACTATCATCTACAAGAGCGGTGGTCAGCTGATCGAGCTTAACAGGCCTGAGGCTACGTTACCAATGGGACTTACAGGTGCTTTATAATTAGGACTGACGATGGTTCATATACTACAGCACATATGTTATGAGAAGTGGCCCTCCCGCTTCTATAAGCGTGGAGGTGGGTGAGCGCAATCGCTGAATATTGTCTCCTTCAAGGATTATATCAGCCAAGCAGTGTCGAAATTTGAAATGATAAGTACCCTCATATTTTCCTACACGTCACTCAAGATGGCCGCCTTAATTCCAGAGCCTAGGAAACCGAGGAACTGGAGTTTCCAGATCGGTCCTGGTAGGATTGGATTACGCAAATCCTCAGATGTATTTTTAGAAGTCAACATTTAAATATCCAGAAGTATGTAGCGCCAATATATGAAACCAATTGAGAACTGATAAACAGTTTTTGCTTTAACATATGTGAATTTGAACCGCTGCCCACGTTCATACAGTGAGTATCTGGGCTTTTCGCAGCAGAAGACACCTGAAATGCTGATTATATTCGCCCACTCCGATGTCATTCGAGTGCCTTTGTGGTCATCATTGATTAAAATCAGGATCACTTCGAAGTCCACGGCGTCTTGGCTTCGTTGCTGCCTTTTTGACATCCCTTTTCTCGATCTCTTCAATTTTGCCATCTTTGGGTTCTCCTTTGCGTTTCTTTGTGGACTTCGTAAACGTCGTTGGTTTCTTTTTCTCGGCGAGCATCTGCACCAAAGTCTCAATCTTCCCTGGCCGCGCTGTCGGGGTAGCAGTTTGAACACGCCATAATACCGCATACCGATCAGACTTATTAAGAGTCTCCAAAAACGTGGATGCATCCGGCACCTCCTTCAATGCAGCAGCAAAATCATCAGGGATGGCAATAGTTGACGGTCCAGCATAAGCGCGATCCCAACGCCCATCAGCTTTAGCGGCTTCGACAGCAGCTAACCCCGCAGGGCGCATTCGACCCGTTTCAATCAACTTGGCGACTGTGTTGACATTCTTCTGAGACCATATACTCTTAGCTCGGCGAGGCGTATATCGCACCAACCACCATGTGTCGTCGATTCCTCTCACCCAGCCGTCGATCCACCCGAAACATAGTGCTGTTTCTACGGCCTCGGCTGCTGTTACTGACGGGATACCGGAGGACTTTTTGGCAAATTTGAGGTAGAACGCGGGGGCTGTTTTGTGCTCGCGCTCGAAGAACTCTTCTAGTTCTTTGGTAGTTGGGAAGGCGTATACCGGGAAGTCTGTTGGTATTGGCTTTGAGGACATTGAGAATGGAGCTGGAAAGTGAGAGGTGTATCTGGTAGTAGGCTTCCTTATAGTATAGGCTCGGCAAGGAGGGAAGAGACTCGGTCGTAGGAAGACAGAATTCCGAGGAAAGGTGAGGCCGAGGAAGTTCATGTCGCCAAGGCGGTTATCAAGACTGCAACGCAACGAGTTGATCCCTGCGTTTGGGCGGGGATCCGAACCCCATCCCACCCATCAGCACAAGATCGGAATGAGCAATCTCCCATGCCTCTTAGTCCTATCACTACAAAGCATTTGAATGCGATGTAATTTAGAAGGTTTTTAATTCTCGATCAATTGTTTAGAGAAGTGGCGGGTATGTCTGGAAGTCTATACCCGAAGATCAACGAGTGGGTCTTGGGTCTATACTCCATGACAGCAATATTAGCCTGGTAAACGCTGCACATGTGGCATCAATGACCCAAAGCCAGCATTGAGGCAAGGACAACAAATAATCCAACGAAAACAATGGCTCAGGTGGGAAATCCCCGGGCAAGAGTCTAGGTACTTGCCATGTATGTTGATCTTAGATGAAGAATGATTGGAGGGAAAGATCTTTGAAGATTCTATTGTACATATAAACACCAAAATAAAACTTCGTATCGCTACAAAAATCCGATATCCACGGATGACACCATCATGCGCCCTTATTTGGCCTTCTTCGAGGCCTTCTTCTTGCCCTTCAGACTCTTCATCTGAGCAGCGCGTTCAGCACGAGCCTGTCGCTTCCTCCACGCAAGCCACCGGTTGCCGCGGTCATACGGCTTGGCGAAGATTCCGGCCTTCTCAGCAGCGCGACCAATGATCCAGTTGGCCTCACGGTACATGTAACCAGGGCGTAGCTGAGGACCAACTTCGCGGTCGACAGCCTCCACGGAAGCAACCTGGGTGTTGTCCGCGTTGACACCGGCCACCGAAACCGTGAGATCCGACTGAACGGCGACGGGCTCGGCGCGCGGGATGCCAACCATGTTCAGCTTCCGTCGGCTAGGTGCATTGCGCGGGTGCGGGAGCTTCTCATCCTTCTCGAAAACAATTCCGATATACCGGCGCTCCGGGTGTCGCTCGGGATCAAGGTAGTATCGAACATAGCCGGCCTGGGTGGCGTAGATTGTGTGGTCACGGCCCATTGCGCAATTCTCGCCGGGGAACCATTTCGATCCGCGCTGCTTGAAGATGATGCACCCGGGCACCACGTATTCACCGCCCGTGCGTTTCGCACCGAGACGCTTGCCGGCAGGATCACGCGAGTGTCGATTAGCAGTTCCTTGAGAGGCGTGCGAGGCGAATCGGACTTGTGAGAAGGGGAGGAGTGGGCGAGAGATGGAGGGCGCGGCTTTCGGGATTGTCATGTTTGCGGAGAGGGTGCGTTGGAAGAGGGATTGCGGTTGGTAGGCCTGCTGGGCCGATCGGAGGGAGGGAGCAAATGCCCGTTCCAGCGCCCGAAGGGGCGCCAGCAATCTGGGCTGCAACATTGTTGGTTGGGGTTTTGGGATGCGGAAGTCGAAGCTCAAGGGGAACTTTTCTCGGAGGTGAGGCTTGGCGTCACGTGTGCGGGTAAGCTGGCTTCATCTATAGGCCACTCCGCCAGCTTCCTCGAGCCATTCCCCCATTTGGCTCGCCATAGCCTGCAAACTGAATCTGACACCATGTTGCGCAACTGGGTTTCTACGATATGGGCTCTTGTCCTGATGGTGTCCGTTGCCCAGGCCCAGTTCAACTTCTTCGAACACATGTTCGGCGGCAACCAGCAGCAGCAACAGCATCAGCAGGGTTCTCAGAACGTGCCCAGCGACAGCGGTCGGTATCAGAGCATGTGGCGCCAGGGTAAGTTACTATTCGTGTTATATTCGGCAGATCCATCCCTCCTCAAGTCGCGATTGTTCGCTGATCATGACTGTCCTTTCTGCAGCGCAATGCAGCGACTATCTTTGCCCCGGAACCCTCGCGTGCGTCAGCGTCCCACATCACTGCCCATGCGCACACCCCGATGTTGAAGAAAAGGTCGAGCTCGGAGAAGGTAGCGCAATCTGCGTATCGAAGGGAGGGTTCAAGGCTGGGGAGGCGACCCGAAAGATTGAGCTGGCCCGCAAGGGTCTCCTGTGATCAACTGCATTTTATGGGAGCGTGTCGTTTGGTATATACTCTGCATCGCACTGGTCTGGCAGTGTCCTGGAACTGAGCTGGATTGTGTGGCGCCGGATTGGATTATGACCCGCCACTTTCCAGCCCATGTTCCGTACTCTTTTACTCATTCAATTGGATAATGTAAAAGCTTTGGAACAATTTGGTTATAATAAAGCCGTCGAAGGCCTCATGTTGAATCGAGCCTTATTCGTTCAATACATGTAACAAGGCCACTCATGTAGCCACTTACAAATTAATGAAACGCCCACTGTGCGATGCGACGAGCTCAAAAGTTGAATGGCAATGTAGTCTCGTGACTAAATTAGAATCTACTTGACGATTAGAATTGCCAGATCTCGTGGAACTATCGAGTAGAAAGTGTCTTGGAGAGGCGGCTGATATAGAGCCCTCGCTATCTCCGTTTTAACCCCGCGGCAGACTTCCGTCATCCCAAAGTCATGGTTTCTCTGTCACAACTCGTCTCTTCCGCAACGCCACCCAACATCCCTCGAGCCAGCATATTTATCTGTATTCAGAGCGCATAAAATCCTATCCCCACCATTATGTGGACTGCCAGGCTTCGACAGCCGTCGCTGTTGTCGCCACGCGCGATTCCGTTCCGTCGACCACTGTCGAGCCTCCGAGGCAACAACACTCATCGTGGCCCGCGCAACAGTATAAAGCGACCGGAGCGTATCGAACCGATACAGAAAGCATCAAAAACGCCAGAGCAGCCTGAATCTGCCAATTCCGAAGCTCAAGATGGCCCCGACCCGAATTATGACCCTTCGCAAAATACCCTCCTCTCTCCCGTCCATCTCCCAGAAGATCCCCATGCCGTCCTCAAGGAGAATCACCCTGCGATCAGCATATTGGCAAACTCTGGACTAGTGGTTCAGCGTCAACTTGAAATGATGAATGTGATGATGTGAGTTAGATGCATCTGTGATAGAATGCAATAGGGCTGATGCTAATTCTGGGCAGTGGCTTCGAACAAGCGAACAAGTATGTCATTATGGACGCGATGGGTAACCACGTCGGTTATATGGCAGAGCAGGAGAAGGGCATGGGCAATGCGATGGCGCGCCAATGGTTTAAAACCCATCGAAGCTTCGTGACGCATGTGTTCGACCGACACGAGAATGAGGTGCTTCGGGTACGTCGAGCGCGCAAGAGAACATACATAGAGGATATGGTGGGCTGATTTCTTATAACTTGTAGTTCAACCGTCCGTTCTCTTGGATCAACAGTCGAATCCAAGTATACGACCCCCTCGACCCTTCTGCGAGCAATTACTCTTCTTCGACTTCTCAACACACCACGACTCCCGGGTCTCTCGTCCAGACTGATGCTGCTACTCGCGTATCTCCACTCGGATTCGACCAAATGCGAATCGTTGGCGAAGCCCAATCGCAATGGGCACCCTTACGTCGGAAATACAATCTCTTCACATACCATCAGTCCCCGAACCCAGCAACAGATATGGCCACTCAGAAGTTCCCACTGGATAGCTCCGATCTATCGAAAACACAACAGATGCAACTAGCACAGACGTCCAAGCAAGGCCAGGGCGAATTTAATCAGTTCGCATACGTTGATGAGCCTTTGCTATCCTGGGACTTCTCTTTGCGCTCTGCTGACAACCGACTGATCGGATCGGTGAATCGTAACTTTGCTGGTTTTGCTCGAGAGATCTTCACCGATACCGGTGTCTATGCATTGCGAATGGATTCGGCTGGATTGGGTGTCTTGCAGGCGCCGAATGAAGCCAATACGCCAACCGGGATGACACTAGACCAACGCGCAGTGATGCTAGCTACGGCAGTGAGTGTGGACTTTGACTACTTTAGCCGTCACAGCGGCTCAGGTGGATTCGGCTTCATGCCTCTCTGGTTCCCTGGCATGGGCGGTGAAGCTGCCGCTGGGGGTGCTGCTGCTGGAGAGGCAGCCGGTGGTGCTGCCGCTGGTGGTGCTGCGGCCGGCGAAGCTGGTGCGGTTGGCGAGGCAGCTACGGGTGCAATTGGAAGGGCCGGTGCTGCCGGTGGCATGGCAGAGGGCATGGCCGCTGGAGCCACAGGTGCGGGAGCTATGGCTGGATATGAAGCAATGCAAAGAGGCATGTCGGGCGACCAAAGCAGCCAGTCAGCGTACCCAGACCAGCAATCGCCAGGGCAGCCAGAGCCATACGAAGATGCTTGGCCTCAAGAGCAACCAGATGACCTCTGGGGCGAGGATGAGGACCCTTGGAGCGATGGAGGGGACGGTGGAGGAGATGATTTTGACTTTTTTTAGTAATTGCCAGATAATGGCCAAACGCTGTACGATAGAATTAGAATAACCATTGCCCATATATTGTTTGCAAGACGGGATCGGCCCGCGGGGCGATCTCGTCGACACAGTGACGCACCCCGCGAACTCCCCATCTTTCCGTTGCTTTGACTTCCAACTTCCAACTCCCACAACTCCTCGCCACTCACCCCTGCGGACCGCAAAACTACTTGATAGCCTCTGACGGATCAATAAACCCCGAATCCATTCCGAGCCATGGCCTCCTCCGTCGCGCAGAAGCGATTGTTCCACGAATACAAGAACCTCTCAACCAACCCGCCCGAGGGTATCACCGCGGGCCCAGTCTCCGAAGATGACATGTTCTACTGGGAAGCCCTGATTGAGGGCCCTGGAGACACACCATTCGAGGGTGGTGTCTTTGCCGCAGAGCTCAAATTCCCCAAGGACTACCCGCTGAGCCCGCCGACTATGAAATTCGTTGGAGGCGGGGTGTGGCACCCAAATGGTGAGCGCTTTATCTCCAGTCTACCCCAACTTGGTGTCCAGGCCAATGTGACAATTCCTGCGCATACCTCATGCTAACTTAATTTTCTTTGCTCTCGCTAGTCTACCCCAATGGCACAGTCTGCATTTCCATCCTGCATCCCCCCGGTGATGACCCCAACCACTACGAGCACGCCTCCGAGCGCTGGTCGCCCATCCAGAGCGTCGAGAAGATCCTTATCTCCGTCATGAGCATGCTGGCTGAGCCGAATGACGAGAGTCCTGCCAACGTCGAGGCCGCTAAGATGTGGCGGGAGCGCAGACCCGAGTACGAGCAGAAGGTCCGCGATGAAGTGCGGAAGGGGCTGGGATTGTGAGAATGACAAGACTTTGAAGCATCTTACAATTCAATGGTCTCTTTTTGATGATTGGCGTCAAGGGGTGCGTTAATTTGTCTTTTCTTGCATGGCTTGGCTGGCGATAGTTTCTTCCTTAACAGCAGCTCATTTGTATGTAACATCTCTCAAAGAAAACGAGAGTCTACCCATTTTTCCAGATCCTTTTCTGATTTCGGTGGTTTTCAATGCTTTATTTATATTCTATACTGTGGTGTACTGCATAAACCCTTGTCCTCTGAGGGGCATACCCCCTGCCGATGTCCCTACGAGCCTTCGCCATGATATCAATGCATCGCCTCATTCCTGTCGAAACATTCTCCTATCAATCCACATCTCCAGACCACCTTCTCGATCATACATCAATTCAATCTCCGCTTTGATGTTCAGCATCAGCATGCGTTGCAGCTCCATGCGCCATTCTGCCTCGGGCCCATCATTGGCCAATACCGGGTTGTTGCGAAGCATGGCGACGATTTTCTTGCGGTCTCGAAATGTCAAGGTGAGAAGGCCGTCACTACCGGAGGCTGCTGAAGTTGTTATTGCGTCCGAAACTTTGAGACCAAGCCACTGTAAGTTCGGAATGTTGAGACTTGCGTTGTCGTGCAAGTGTGCCAATGACCCGTACTTGTATGTCGACAAGATCCCTATTCCGTGTGGATCTCCATCTACCAGAGCATAGAAACGGCGCGGGATTCGGTCATTTGATGTTGCATCGACGAGCTGTCGGATAAACTCTCGTGTACGGATGTCGGGGTATCCTTTGCCCTGGGATTGTTGTTAACTACCTGTGTTCGGGACAACCAGCAAAGGAAAAGCTCAAACTCACAGTGATGAGAATTCCTTGGCCAGCAACTGCCTTGATGTGATAATTGTTTTGCACGAGTCGATGAAACACGGCCTGGGTCGTCGCATAAGTTTTGGTTACTTCATATGCGAACAGCTGGTCAACCGTACCTCCTTTTCGATAACGAGCACCCAACGAGTAGCTGAAATGTCAAACTCGTCACCTTCTTGAATTCGAGGAACCAAGGTATCCTGGATCGATTAGATTATGGCCCAGGCATGATAAATCGTTGCGCTGAAAGCTGACCTGGGAGCTAAATTGAGCATTGACGACGACATGCGAATCACGTTTCAAGGAAAAGCACCCTGTTATCAAGCCTTTTCCCGCAGCTTCCTGTGAGAGTGCACGTGTGTTCAGCAAATGCCCTCTTGGCTCTCACTGTCGCTTCATAGCGGAGACTCACAACATTCAGTGCTCCGCGATCAACTCCAATTGTATAAGCAAGCTCATCTATCACAGTATCCACCGTGTCCTGGGAGCGAAAGTATGCTGGGTCGATGTAATAAATATCCCTGGGAAGTATCAGAACGAGATCGGCCTCAAGTTGGACAACACTCAGAACTCACCTCTTGGAGACCCATTGCCCCGTCCGCACTGCCTGGTCAATGATGGCAAGGATCCGAATGATGACAGCTGTAGAAACAAATTCGTTTAGCATATTTACACGGCATTGAAGCACTGCAGTTCCAAGCGATCACAAGCACAGAAGCGTACTGAACTTCCACGACTCATACGCCGTTGCTCCAGGCCAGGAGTACGTGCGATGCATCTCCACATTCTGCACGGCCTCAAGAGCACCGCTGCCTCGATTGATAGTGCAGTTTGCCGGCGTGGCTCTGCATCGTATCGCGATGCAGGGCTTCGCTTCGGCTGGGGACAAGGAAAGCTGATCGACAAGTGCTGTGAGAGTACTGTCGATATATGCGCGGACCGAGGCTTGTCGATCCTGTTTTGGAATCGCTGTCCGCGGGGAACTGGCGCTCGGTGCCATTGGTGTGTCATGTACTGGCGAAGGGACGAGATGGGCGTTGGTCCAAGTGGGTGACAGTAGATACTGGAGACAACGTTTGTACTGCACGTAATTGATTTTCTACTCTCGGGAAGTTCAATATTGTCATACTCTCGAAACACACCTAAATAAACAAAATTGAGTTTCTAGTGGATGTATTGGGTCAACCTCAGAGCCATGGGCGCGTGGTGTGTGTCGGATGGCGTTTTATATCCGCACCCCACACCCACCACCCGCCTTCATTGACTTCAGGAAATAGCCAAAGCATAATATTATGCAAAAGAAAACACCGCCAGTTCCTTCTAGTGTTTTTTTATTCCAGTGAAATCACATGGAAGACGGCGCGTTCTTGGTTGTACACCGCAGTCTTGAGACTGCTGACTCATCTTCCCCGGGTGCTCCTGATCCGCGTTATCGATAGCTGGGGCTCCAACTTCTTCAATTGTCCCCAGACCTCAAAACAAAATGGCTTCACACATTGGCCCATGGCGAAGTGACGCCCAGGGCCGTCTGTCGCCCGATGAGAATGGCGACCCCAAGACTGACTACACTCGCTGGCGATTGGTCAATGAGGAAGGCCGCCAGACTTGGCGGTATCTCGAAACCGATGCTGAACACCACGCCTGGCCGCAGTCAATTGCTGATAAATATCATCTCGGATTGCCGACTGTATGATGCCTGAATCACGTTTGGTTTTCCGTTCCTAATTCGCTTTTACAGGGCCTTCCAGAGCTGCAACATGTCAAGACTCCTCTTCAGGCTGCCGAAAATGGCCTGTCCTTCTTCTCGCATCTGCAGCTGGAGCCTGGCAACTGGGCTTGCGAGTATGGTGGTCCTATGTTCTTGCTGCCGGGTTTATTGATCACTTGGTACGTGACCAACACGCCCATTCCTCCGGAGTATACGACGGAGATCAAGCGCTATCTCTTTGCTCGCCAACACCCGGAGGATGGCGGCTGGGGTCTGCACATTGAAGCTCACAGCTCTGTATTTGGTACTGCCATGAACTACGTGGCATTGCGTCTGGTCGGTGTCAGTGAAGATGAGCCTCGCATGGTCAAAGCACGTGGTCTTTTGCACAAGTTCGGAGGTGCTATCTACGGGCCTCACTGGGCCAAGGCCTGGCTCAGTATTCTGGGAGTCATGGATTGGGACTGTGTCAACCCAGTACCTCCTGAGATTTGGTGAGTAGCTTGGAATACCCATTCAGGAAACCGGATTTCTGACTGACTGTTCGCAGGCTTCTTCCTGACTGGGTTCCCTTTGCCCCGTGGCGCTGGTGGATCCACATCCGCCAGGTCTTTCTGCCTCTGTCCTACATTTGGTCTAAGAAGTGGTCCTTCCCGCTCAATGACTTCACCAAGCAGCTTCGTCAGGAGCTGTACACTCAGCCTTATGACTCAATCGATTTTTCTCAACATCGCAACTCCATCCACTCCGCCGATAACTACTACCCCAAAACATGGATTCTGAACGCCATCAATGAGGCTATGGTTCGGGTCTGGAACCCCTTCCTCCGCATTGGCCCCATCGTCAAACGGGCTGAGGATTGGACCTGGGAGTTGATCCGCATGGAGGATGAGAACACCGACTACGCGGGACTGGGACCCGTGAACAACCCGCTGAACATGGTTGCCTGCTACATTCACGATGGTCCCGACAGTTACTCCGTTCGCCGTCATCGGGAGCGGTTGAATGACTACATGTGGATGAAAGGCGAGGGAATGTTAGCCAACGGAACCAACGGTGTTCAGGTCTGGGATACAACCTTTGTCACGCAGGCGGTTGTGGTCGCCGGTCTGGCTGATGACCCCAAGTGGCGGCCCATGTTGACCAAGGCTCTGGAATTCATCGACGACCATCAACTGCGGGAGAATGTGCCTGACCAGGAGAAATGCTACCGCCAGCACCGCAAGGGCGCTTGGCCTTTCAGCACGAAGACTCAGGGATACACCGTCAGCGATTGTACTGCTGAGGGCCTCCGCTCCACCATCCAACTCCAGGAGATGCACAACTTCCCCAAGCTGATCTCTCTGGAGCGTTTGAAGGATAGCGTGGACTGCCTGCTGCTGATGCAGAACCCGACCGGTGGCTTCACCGAGTACGAAACCACTCGCGCGTCGGAGAAGGTTGAGTGGCTTAACGCCGCCGAAGTCTTCGGTGGAATTATGATCGGCTATGACTATCCTGAATGCACCACAGCATCCGTGACTGCCTTATCGCTCTTTAGCAAGTTCTACCCAGACTACCGCGCCGATGAGATCCGTATCGCAAAGAAGAAGGCCGTCGGGTATATCAAGCGTGCTCAGCGCAAGGACGGCAGCTGGTATGGCTCTTGGGGTATCTGCTTCACCTACGCTGCCATGTTTGCCCTGGAAAGTTTGGCTAGCATCGGTGAGACCTATGAAACCAGCGACAACTCTCGCCGGGGTTGCGACTTCCTGATCGAGAAACAAATGGCCGACGGTGGCTGGGGCGAATCGTACCTCAGCAGCGAGAAGCATGTCTACGTTCAGCACGAGAAATCTCAAGTTGTTCAGACTGCTTGGGCTTGCCTGGCTCTCATGGAGGCCCAGTACCCCCACAAGGAGCCTCTAGAGAGGGGTATCAAGCTGTTGATGGCTCGCCAGCAGCGCAACGGCGAGTGGTTGCAGGAGTCGATCGAGGGTGTCTTCAACCAATCCTGCATGATCTCGTACCCCAATTACAAGTTCTATTGGCCGATCCGGGCTCTTGGCTTGTACAGCAAGAAGTTTGGCAATGACGAGCTTCAGTGAGCTTTACGTTTAGCGAATCCAATGTACATCAACCTAATAGTCAATCATATCCGAGCTGCTTTCCATACCATTAAGACTCCTCTACTGCAATACCCGGACCGAACGGGGGCCAAAAACGGGTCCCAACGAGGAGGGGTTGACAATTGACACGCTGACAATCAAAGAAACGATTCCTTACCCATCTGAACACTCGTGGCAAACACCCAAGATAAAATGCCAGTTGTTATCTGCCACGGTTCCTACCATATGTACTATGTACCATGTATAATCAGCCCCACATCAGGACCGGAGCTTGGGCCGCCGCGGAGCCGCACTTCCCTTTGCCTCCCCCACCTCGTTTTCCTCTCTCCCACTTCGCAGATCTCTCGCCTACCATGGACTACGCAGCTAAGGGCGACGATGCCCTCGCCAAATCCAATGCCCATCTCGCTTTCGAATACTACACGCGCGCCTTGATCCAGCACCCCCGCTCCCCGAACTACTACATTCAACGCGCCACAGCCCTGGGACGCCTGAAGCCAGAGCATGGCGGACCGAACCCCAACCACGCCCTGCAGGACTCAGAAGCTGCCCTTGCACTAGCCGTCGAGCGTGGCAAGCGCGAGCTGATCCTGTCAGCACAGTTCCGGCGTGCAGTCTCGCTGTTCCAGCTCGAGCGGTATGGAGATGCGTTATACCTCTTCAAGCTGCTGGAAGAGAAGACGGCTGCGACAAAGAGCGCCGGAGATGAGAACAGGGGTTCCAAAATACAAAGCGCTATGAGTGGAGGGAAAGGCAAGATGTACGAGACGCAGTTGCCCATCTGGTTGGCGAAAGTCAACCGCAAGATAGACGAACTTCCGGAGGGTGACGACAAGACTAAGGTCTCTGTCGTTGAATACCCCAAGGATGTCGAGATTCCTAGCAAGGAGCGCTTAGAGGCCGAGCTTGCTGGTAAGTTGGGGAAGTCCGTGCTGGCAAATGAGGAGTCGACCAAGCAAACCCCATCCGCACCAAGCGCAGCAAGTGACGCTCCGAAGCCCACTGCCAGCTCGGCTGCACGTTCGGCACCTGTCGCCCCAGAAAAGGTCCGGCATGAGTGGTACCAGTCTCAGAATTCCGTTGTCGTTACGCTCTATGCCAAGGGTATTCCCAAGGACAAGGTCGAGACTGAGCTAAAAGATGACTCGGTAAGCTTCATTCAAGCCTATGCATGATTTGCCATGGGCAGGCAGTTGACGGATCCATCTAGATATCGCTCCGATTCCCTCTTCCCTCCGGCTCTGAATACGACTTCACTCTGGATCCTCTCTACGCACCCATCGATACCTCCGCCTCCAAAGTCTCCGTCATGGGCACCAAAATCGAAATCACCCTCCAAAAGAAATCAACCGGCCAGAAATGGAGCTCGCTGGAAGGCATGGGCGAAAGTGTGAAGCTCACGGAGCGTCCTACTGCCTCAGCAGCATCAAGCGGACCCGCGTACCCGACTTCGTCTCGCCACGGAACAAAGGACTGGGATAAAGTTGCGTCCTCCCTTACTGCCAAGAAGGGTTCAAAAACGAAAGGTGAAAAGGGCGACGGCAACGAATCCGATGATTCGGATATCGGAGGCGATGCTGTGGACGGCTTCTTCAAGAAGCTGTACAAGGACGCCGACGACGATACCCGCCGCGCTATGATGAAGAGCTACATTGAAAGCAACGGAACGTCGCTGAGTACCAATTGGTCTGAGGTTGGGAGCAAGACGATGGAGCCACACCCTCCTAAATGATTCCGTGGTTGAATCTATTTAGATTCCGAATCTTGCTCGATATGTTCTGTCTTTAGTTCGCCGCATGTAGCTACAGGTGTTTTTATTTTGCATAGCTTTGCTACTTTTTGAACAGTCTTTGATCGATGAAAATGAATTATGTTTGACCCTGCATTATCCAAGTTCTAAAACAGTAGAGATGGACCTCGGTGAGTTATCTAGCTTGTTATGAGCATTTGCGGGTTCTCGCGCCAGGGAAAGCTAGCGGGCGCTAGATGTGCGACGCGATTCTGGGTGGTTCCATGTATTATAACGGTCCCATAACGACCACCCCGATCAACAAGGGGCTCTAAATTCCCCTCCTTTCCCCGCCGTCAGCTTCGAGTCAACTACCATCATTCGTACAATGCCCGTTACAGTTGCGGAGATTGTCGCGCCTTGCGACGACCAACCGGAGCTCGTGGAGCGTATAGCTTCACGAACGATAAAACCTCCCGTTACCATAGTCAAGCCCAACCCAGAATGGCCGCAACGGTTCGAACAAGTCAAAGAACGGATCGAAAAAGCCCTTGGGACCTTGATCTTGGACATCGGTCATGTCGGCTCTACCAGTGTTCCCGGCCTACCAGCCAAAGACATTATCGATGTTGATCTGACAATGAAAGATCCCACGGATGAAGCATCCTACGTGAAGCCTCTAGAAGAGGCAGGATTCCGGTTCCTCTTGCGCGAGCCGTGCTGGTACCAGCACCGCTTCTTTGTGGAGAATTGGCCCAACGCCTACCACGTTAATCTCCACGTGTGGGGTCCCGACTCGCCCGAAGTGGTCCGACATCGTATCTTTCGTGACTGGCTACGCAAAACGCCGGCGGATCAAGAACTGTATGCCAAATCGAAATACGAAGCGGCTGAACAGACGGCTGTAGCTGGGGATTCAGTGGTGGAATATACCCAACGGAAAGACAAAACGGTCCGGGAGATCATACAAAGAGCATTGCGTGATTTGGGCTATGTTGAAGGAGACACTCGAGAGGTGATTTAGATGGTGCTGTCGGCATTAGAGATGAGTGTTGAAGCCGGCGAGTCATTAATCGCTGTCCGGTTAACTTTGCCCCGTGTTGCCTTCCTTTTGCCTTTACCCCACACTTCGTATCTCTAGACAAACAAACGGTACCAGCAGCATTGAATCCAATCCAGCTGTGGAGCACCACCTATCCCCGAGATTCTGTTACAGATACGATTATAGAAAAGCCGGATCTCCACCTCGATGAGATGGCAGTTTTTCTGTAGGACGAGACGGACGGGGATGACTCGCAGGCTAGCTGCGCCTGTCTTAGATAGGCCTGGCCGTGGTCTTGGCCTTGGCATTAGGCTTTAAGGAAGTTTCTGTGTGTAAGGCCAGGAAGCCAATTTCGAATCTGTCAAAGATCGATTCTTGCAGACCTGAACTCGACTCTCGGGACGAGCTGTTTATCCAACCCGCAAATTGGCATTCTTGCTAGTGTGAAATCCTCAATAGCGAAGCAAAATGGTGTCCAGCACAGATATTGCCTACTTGCGTCGGTGTGTGGAGCTAGCCCGCGAAGCTCTTGAGGCGGGTGATGATCCGTTTGGGTCAGTGCTGGTAGATGCCACCGGCAAGATTCTCAAAGAGGACCGCAATCGGGTTTGGACCAAGGCAGACATCACCTTGCATCCCGAGTTCACGCTGGCCATTTGGGCCCAGAAGCACCTGGCCCCTGCCGACCGTGCTACTGCCACCGTCTACACTTCTGGCGAGCACTGTCCGATGTGCTCGACTGCTCATGCGTATGCGGGGTTGGGACGGATCGTCTATGCTAGTTCGTCCGCACAGCTTGAGCAGTGGGGGACGCAGTTCGGCGTGAAAGCTGGACCGGTTGCTCCGCTCCCGATCAATCAGGTTGCGCCGGGTCTGATTGTTGACGGCCCGGCTCCAGATCTGGATAAGGAGATTTATGAGCTGCATCGATTGAAGCAGGCTCGAACTACAGCTGAATCATAGGTGCTTACCGGGTGTGCTATCTCGGACATGGTTGGAAGGCTTGACACTTCCTCAAGATGATGCTGTATCATACTCCTTTCACCTAGGGCATCAATCCTACTCGGGTTTCGCTCTCAATGTTGCCTGGCCTGATATTCTAATGCCGAACTAAGCCGGCCTCAAAGATGACGCATAATCTGTTCTCACTCCCAAAGCTATTCAAAAAGTCTTCTAAGGCGGTCCCAAGATAGCTCTTCAGCCCTCAGTCATCTGCTTTTCGTTTCCACAGCGTTCTGTCTTTTGTTTTTTTTTGTCTTGATTCTGCTAAGAAAAACTATTATAACCGTGAGCTTCCAGTGTTCTACAAATCACAGGGCTTTTCTATTACGTTTGAGATAGATTAGTGTCTCTTGGCATTAGGGTTTGGGAAAGAGTCGAAGTGTGTGTGACACCGGTTTACGGAAGTACTCACAATAGGTGGTGAGTGCCACGCGTCCGAGCCTATAATGGAAATCGATCACGTAGATGATATGTTATTTTTCATGGTGCCATTTCCACTTTGATTTCTCTCTCAGGTCATGTGTTCCTGGAAAACCTTGGAGGGCGGTTCAAAGTACCGTCCGCCGTCGGCGCCGAGTCGGGAGGAGTCCTCATGTGACCATAGCCGCAACGGCTACTATGTCTTAGGTGGAGAAAGTGGACAGAAAATACTGATTTGTCTGGTGTATTTGGAGGAATCATCATTGGAGAGCTTTTAGATGACCCACGTGAGACGAAAAAATCCTGGGCAAACCTTATTATAGCGTGCTTCGTATAGGCTGGTTTCAAGCATGTCACTTAAACTCCCACCCTCGGAGCAACACGACACGTCCGATTGATCAAGAACGAGGGGTAATGCGGACTAGCTTACAAATAAAGTATAAACGAACAGATTTTCAATAGGCGAGTGGGGCTCCAAAATAAGCTCGTCGGTGACCAACCCTAACTTTGACTAAACATTTACCTAATCTTTCCGATTCCGTTGGAGTCACTTGGAGTATTTTTGCCCTCCCTCTCTTCCGTGACGCTGTTTTATTATTCATGATTTCTCAATGGAGGTTTCTATAAGCCCATAATTTTACCTAAGCCTTCCGGTCGGACTCCGGGCTCGACTATGTTATTATCCCAATGCTGTCTGCCCGTCTGGGTAGACAGTTGATCCTGCGCATCTTCCCCGGACCCCATTATTTCAATTTAAAAGACGAAATATAGCAATCGCAATAATGGTCCGTAACATCCACATCGCGGTCCTTGATGTCGACATTCCAGCGCGTAGACTGTACGAGGCTCGCGGTCTCTGCAGCGCGCATTTCCGCGATATCCTTCGCGAAACGGCCTCGCACTTGAACGAGACCACCACTGTTGATAATCCGATTCATATTACCGTCACCCCCTATGACATTCGCGGAGGTCATTATCCCGACTTCCACCTGCTGCGCGGCAGTCCGACTCAGGAGCACCTGCCCGTGTCCAACCCAATTGATGCAATCTTGATCACCGGAGGGTCTCCGGGCGTTTATGAAATGCCTCACTCGCCATGGATGCAGATTCTGGAGAAGTTCATCCAGACCGTTTACAGAGGCCACCCCGATGTACGCATCATGGGTACCTGCTTCGGTCACCAGCTTATTTCTCACGCGCTGGTTCGCGTGCCCGAGGACCCGGTCCGCGACGTCTATGTTGAGAAATGCCCGCTTGGTCGCGAGGTCGGTATCTACACCGTGCAGCTTGAGAAGGATTTCCTTCAGCACTTCCCTTCGGCTCTCGGCCATCTTCCTCAGGGCCAGCTCCGTATTCAGATGTTCCACGGCGATCGTGTGATGGCCGTGGAGAAGGGAACTGCCGTGACTCTTAGCGAGTCGCCTCCTGTTTCCCTTCCTGCTCCTTGGATCAATATTGGAAGTACGCCTATCTGCCCGATTCAAGGGCTTTACAATCCCGGAAGGGTGCTGTCTGTCCAGGGACACTATGAGATGGATGCCTTTGGTATGCAGAAGATGTGCGTGGAGAATGCGCCCGTTATGGGGTGGAAGGAGTCGAAGCTGGCTCTGTTCTTGGAGCAGGTTGGTCCCGATATGAAGGAGAGACAGGACGATGCCAAGTCATTTGCTACTGCCGTCCTCTCCTTCCTGGCTGATCTTGAGGTATGAAATCCCGGGGGGTTACGTATAGGAGGCATTGAATTAATGCCTCAACCTCCAAAATGCTCATTGCATAATGGGAACGCTCGGCCAGTGATCAAAACAAGGTACTCGGGGAACATCCCGCCGGCCCCAAGCATGGCCTAGCCCTGGGCCTACTAGGGCATGCACACTTGGCCAGATGTATCAGTTTACATCCCTTCTACATATGTGAAGCGAATTTTCTGTGAAGGGTCCCGGCTCAGGTAGTCTGCCAGTCCGTCCTTTTTCCCAAGCGCCAGCGCCTCATGATGTATTGAAAATGAATGTCACGAAAGTCAAAATTTTTATGTCAAATATTAAAGTGGTTGAATCGTATAAGCATCCATATCTAACATATGTACATAAGTCCTCGGGGTCTTCACTCATCGGTGTCAACATCGTGGTGAGCCTTGTCTCCGTCACGGTACAAGAAGAACTGAACAAAAATCGCCATATCCAACAGCAAAGTACCAAAGCTACCAATCAACCAAGACAGGTTGACAAGCACATATCTTCCATACAACGCAGAGGCCTCACCGGGACGACACTTCGTGTGATGCCGGTTTTTAGTCGTTCCCTGGCAAACAGGCGAGTATGCCAGAATGGACAGGACGTAGGTCAAATTCCCAATGCAAGCGAAAAGGAAGAAGAGCAAAGACACTCCATCCGTAGATTTCCGGCGATAATTGAGCAGCAGCTGGGGAACACGAGAGCCCAGGTACAGCACAGCGCAGAGGTACCCGAAGACTTGGCCCAGTGTGTCCATGGTGAGGGGTTCTGGTTCTGGTTTGGATGTTTTAGGGCCTGGGGTGACATACCAGCCCAGGATACCTGCAGCGCAAACGAGGGCGATGGCTGTAGTGTTGAAGAAGAGAGCCTGGAGGGTGGAGATGCGAGGGCGGTGTCGTCGGGCGCGCGCTGTATCTGAACTCGGCTCTATTAATGGCATCGCAGGCGACAGATGTGTGCCGTCAATATGGTGGGGGTTCAATATTTCGCCAATCGTTGTTGCAGAGTGCCGTCTTCCCTGCGTAGCAGATGACAGCGATGTTGGTCGCGCGCCGTCATGGGAGTGTTGCCCATTGTGTCTTGTGGCCGGATCCTGAATTTTAATGTGACCATCGGATTTCGGCAACAGGGAAGATCTTTCTGTTGGCCCAGGCCCATTCGCGTCGCTGCCCTCAAGAGCACCGGTGGCAGATGATTCGGGTTCCGGCGACGGGGACGAAGAGAATTCTTCCCTAATGTTGAAGCCTCGGTAATAGAAGCACTGTCCCAGCAAAACAATATCCGCCAGTGTATAATACACCGCCAGGATAGTCATTGTTGGTAGCACGCCCTGGAGCACAGCACCGAGGATATTGAACACATCGCCCGCCAACCACACGATGAGAAACAGAAGCGAAAGGCCATCTGCAGAGCCACGTTGGAAATTCTCAATAATCTGTGGGGAGAAGACAACAACCCAGCAAGCAATTGAGATAGATCTAAACATGAATTAGTAAGTTTGTTGCAACATGACGGTCTATGTGGGGGACGAAAGATCATCGAATCCGAGGACGATCTGCATCATATTCCTGCGCACGCGCGACGCACATAATCCCCCGCATCGCATCGTGTAAGAGTAAACTGAAGCAGAGATAAGAAAAAACTTACCCACAGATCCCACTCAGGGCCTCGATATTGAAATTGGCCGCCTGTGAAGGGAACATGGTGAAAGCAGGCTGAGGTGACACAGAACCGGGTCCCAGGCACTCACACGGCTACAGATGAGCACCAGGATGCGCAGCAGATAGCGGCAATTATGAGCCACTATTTGGAAATGAAATATAGTCGCTGAACACCTCAAAATATGCCAATTGAAGTGATCCGAAAAGGTTGAAGGAATCCGCGGAACTAGACTGCATGACGTCGAGTGGGTCACGTGCGTCACGTGCTCATTCATCTACTGACTATGAAAGGTGTCGACGTTAACATGGCAGCGTATATGGCGCTAATATATAGTGGCCACTTTTGTTCTTTCTTTCTTGACTCCTTCTTGTCCGATAAATCAATAATTGAACATGGGAAAAGTGCACGTTGCTTTCACACGTCCATCTCAGCAGCTTAAAGATCACGATATCTAAGAAGTGCGTCTTGGGCTGGTTTGGGATCCACCCACAGGGTAAGTATTGGAATAAACCAAATCCGTGCTGTTGACTGATTGGATCGTCGCCCGTACAAAGATTAATAAGTTTACTAAAAAAGATTCAGGGGCTAGGAGGGGAACCCTGTTAGATATTTTGCGTTTGATTAATTGGTTGATGAAAGTTCTTATGAGCTGATGGTGCCTATCTAGTGGCGACGAGGCTATGTAGCTGTCTACTAACGGTGCGGAACCCAAAGCGACCGTCCAGCCAACACGTGCTAGCGAAGGGATCAGTCTATAACGCGTTTTTCACTTGAGGACGCCGTCATCAAAGGCACTGGGATCCGACTGACCCCGAATCTCCCACATCAATAAAGTTCACCACTCATGACAATCTATCATTTTTGCAAAGTTTCTACAGAGTAAAGGGTTACCTAGCTTCATCAGAATGTCGCCGTGCACCATTTCTTCACACTACCCTGTCGCAATCGTTGGAGGTGGGGTCGCAGGCCTAACATTGGCACTGGGCCTCGAGGCACAGGGCATTATTCACTATGTTCTTATCGAGGCTCATGATTCCTTGGCTCCGGATGAAGGCGCTAGCATTGGTCTATTGCCGAACGGTCTCCGGATTTTTGATCAGCTAGGACTTATCGATGAGATTGAGAAGCACACTTCACCGCTGCAGCGCTGGCGGCATTTGGATGGTGAAGGCGAGCTGATCTCCGAGACAAACGCTCTTGGGTACTATCCATCGCAGTAAGTACTATTCTATCTTTTGAAGCTCGTTGTTATTAACAGAACAGAATCGGATACGGCGGTCTCTTCTTGGAACGACGCAAGCTTCTACAGATTATGACAAACAAGCTGAAGAACCATGGAGCCATTATTACATCGACTCGTGTGTCCTCACTGGAGGAGACCACAGAAAATGTGGCTCTGAAGCTCAGTGGCGGGTCCTATATTACAGCTGATATTGTCATTGGAGCAGACGGAGTACGTAGTCGCGTTCGCGAAGAAATTGACCGGTCCCAGCCAGGTCCTTCTGTTCATTCAGATGACTGTACGTGTTCTCCAAAACCTGTGATGACTATACTCAAGCTGAATTTTCTTTCAGACATTAATGTTCGATTTGCTTGCGTGTATGGTATCTCTCCTCCTATAGATGGCATCTCCGAGGGCGAGTGCTTCTCTGTCTACCGACCCGAAGCGGCAATCCTCATCTTCACAGGCCAAGCGGGTATTATATTCTGGTTTGTCTTTGAGGACCTAGGCCAGACCTATGAGCTCTCTAAGTCTCCGAGGTATACCAAAGCCGATATAGATTCTGTCTGTCAATCAGTTGCGCATCTTCGCATCTCGTCCACCGTTTGCTTTGGCGATGTGTACACAAGACGATCAGTGGCCATGAAAGTATCATTGGAAGAGGGCGTGGCGCCAACATGGCACAGTCACCGCATGGTTATTGTAGGCGACGCCGCACACAAGGTAACAAGCGACCTACATTGAGCCAGGTGAAAAAACTGACAGGTTTCTCCAGTCAACTCCCAACGCAGCGATGGGAGCCAACCAAGCCATCGAGTCAGCCACTGTCTTACTCAATGAGCTTCAGGGCGTTTGGAATAAACCTGAAGAAGAAATCCTATCCTCGAATATCTTTCACGATGCCTTTGGACGATATGCTGAGCGCCGGAAGCCTCGTACTGGCATGATCGTGCAAAGGGCAGGTATTACCTGCAGAGCTCAGCTGGGACACGATGGCCCTGTAGCCGCCGTGCGCCAGGAGTTGCCCTCCCTGACAGATGATGACTGGCTGTTCCGCGGTTTTATGGGCTTTTCAGACTCTCCGGTGCTGGCTGGAGTGCCACTGTCACCCCGAGGTGAATTCTTTCACCAAGCAGTAGAGCAGTTCCAGGAACGGTTTCGGGCGCGACAAAATGGACAGCTAAAGGTGTCGAACTCCGGATTGTTTGGGAACCAGACACAGGCTTGAGTCTTCCAGAAATATTATAGCTTCTGGAGAGATTAGAAATAAACCTGTCGAGTCGCCCCCTTTGTGCAAAATATTTAAATCCCGCATATGAGAAGGCCCCCTTCGGGCACCTCTCGACTTACTTTGTTAGATATCTTGCTACTATCAATTGCCTATGTGGGTAAAGAATGGCATTTGGATTTACCTCGATGCTTGTCCCCACTTTTGAAGCACAAGTTCTGACAGATTCTTAGGGAGTTAGGTGGGGATGATGAGCCTTTGATACAGAAAGCTATACTAAACTTGAAAAACAAAGAGAAGCAATCTCATGTGGACCGTTTCAAGAATAACCCCCCATAGAAAAAGACCGTATTATTTAGCAATCCTTCTTGTCCACCTGCATTCCCTTCCTCAGAGACGGACTCTGCATCACCTTGGACCACTCGTGCACTTTAATGCTGTTCTCCTCACTTAAGCGCACTTCTTCTTCCGCTCGCGGAATCATCTCATCCTCATAGCCCTGCAGTGCCGCAGAACGCTGTTCGATGATGAAGTCACCCTCATTCCAGAACGACTTGATGGCCTTGCATACTCGATAGGCGTCCTGGATAGCATGGTTGAGACCCTGACCCCGCTGGAAGGTCATAGGATGCGCAGCATCTCCTGCCAAGGTAACACGACCCTGGCGATTGTCCCACTTGTGCTCTGGCAAACTCGGGTCCCAATTGCGCAGCTTGGAATACCATACCTCGCTGTCTTCGGGCATCCACTCGAAGACGCTGCGCCAAGGGTCAACGAATTGACGGGCTAGTTCCTTTTGATGCAGGACGTGCTCTCGCATCGTTCGGTTATTGACCTCATCGCGGGGCTCCGGAAAAGAAATGTAATGGAAGAATATCCAGTTCTCTGGGTGCTCGCTATCGTCTCCGTCGTGAAGACTCAGCCACGCACAGTAGCCGTTGGGGTGAGGGGCCACCTGGTACAGGGGATGATGGGGCTGGGCACGAAGAAAGAGAGCATGTTCACGCGTGTGACGGGTGAAACACATGGTCGACGCATAATCAATCGGCGTCACCTTGGCGGCCTCTTCCCCGACAAGGAGCGAGCGCACCGTCGAATGTGGGCCATCAGTGGCAATCACAAGGGCGCCTAGTTCCTCCGTGCCATCCTCAAATTTGACCGACACACGCTCTCCACCAGGAGAGTAGACAATGTCACAGACAGATTTGCCCCACTGGACATCAATACCCTGCAGGAGCATTGCCCGGAACTTGTCGCGGCGGAGACGATAGAATTTGTGGGACTTGATCTCAGTGATGAGTTCCCCCGTCTGGCCATTGTACATTGGCAGTCGATCAGTATCCTTAGTTGCAACATGGGGATCAACTTGTGTCTGCTCGATCTGCTTCAAGATCTCCGCCGACATTAGATACTCCAGGGGTTCAAGGCCCCAGTGCAGTCCCATACTCCAGTTGCGCTTGCGGATGGGGCTTTCTTCTTTCTCAAAAATTTTGAAATTGATGCCAGCCTATAAAATCGTGAGTTGTCTCAATTTCAGCACAGGTTTGGATCTGGTACCTTTTTCAGGCCTTGAGCCAGTGCGAGACCCGTCGAGCCTATATTTCTGGCTTTAGAATTTCTTTTGAGATGAGATATACGCTGAGAATAAGAACTCACCAGCACCAATGATCAGAACCTTTCTCTTGCCCTTCATAGCAGCTGGATTCATAGATCCGTTGCCAGATGCATTGGGCGTTTCGTTCGAAGTGCGGTTGATCATGGTTTCTGTTTTGTTCTTTGTGATTCTTGAAAGTAACTTG
This sequence comes from Penicillium cinerascens, assembly GCF_028974065.1. Taxonomy (NCBI): domain Eukaryota; kingdom Fungi; phylum Ascomycota; class Eurotiomycetes; order Eurotiales; family Aspergillaceae; genus Penicillium; species Penicillium cinerascens. The sequence continues at coordinate 3,586,317 of NW_026695298.1, read as the reverse complement.
GATTACTTAGCTCTAGTTTAAAAGCTCGTCCCATCTCAAATATACCCCCGGAGCATCGATAGCCGATGCCGAGTCCGATTCCGGCCGCCGGAAGGCCGAAAAGACCCCGGCAGTCCCGCATTATGCGAGAACCGATTCCTTGCCCCCAAAAATAAACATTAGTCTGCTAAGCAACAATAACGCATAGAATAACTATATGTGAGCATTACAGGATTGTTTTATGGGCAGTTTTTGTGAATGATATACATGATTGAGTCCCATATGAGTGAGACCGTGCGAAATTGAAAGGTCTGCTTATTATTAGATATATTCCTTCTATAGACAGATATATCATTCTGTTTTTCTAGTATAATAAGACGTCATTATAAAACAAAGCAGTCCAACGCCTCTAGGCGATAACTTGATGCCTATCTATGTCTCAATCTTGCCGTGAATCTCGGCTGTTTGGTGCGCCACACTCGCCACATTCTGGTTCATCCAGCTCAGATAAGTCTGCCAGCCTACGGCCACGCACCCAGAGAACACACTGCGGAACTGAGGTGGAACCCACAGAAAGCTGACAAAAGCAACCCCAGACCACACCTTAACACTATCGACGATGCTCGTAGGCAGTGCAAGTTGCAGTCGCACTAGAGTTTCCCCTAGCGAGGCTCCGGAAAGTAGTGATTGCATAGTGAAAAAGTAGGCGTTGAAGACAGGCGTATAGACCGCTTGTTGGACAATGACCTTGGTGATAAGTGATGCAATCTTCGACGTGAAGTTGAAATGGCGATGGAGGAACATAAACCTAAGATCGTTAGCATCTTGTTGGAAATAAAAATGCACAAAGGATATTTTTACTCACCATTCGTAGGATGGAATGCTAGCTATTATGCCCACAGTTAAATGTCGTAGGGTGCGTCTTGGGTCGTAGCCTTGCGAGCCAGTAGGCTCCGAATGGACTTTTTTAGACCTATAATCATATTTTTCTCTATGACTACTGTGCTCTAACGGAAACAATAGTTGAGCACTTAAGTCACCACATAACCACACCACTACTGAGCTGCATATTTGTGTGGCATAAGGTCTTTTGGCTTGGATTCGGGAGTAAGCCCTAGCGAGTTTCCCAATCGCACTGCGCTCCAGAAATCCACGAATCGAAGCTGAAGCCGATGATAAAGTGGTAGTATCTGACGAAGGCGAATTTGCGGAACGCCAAGATCGTGAAGCCGAGTAGGGCCGACTTAGATTTCGATTGCTGCGTACCAGGGCGGCTGATGGGTACCGCAACCCCGGTCTAAGTATAGGTAACGAGTGCATAGAGAAAAAAAATCGAATGATCCAGTGCGGAGATTTGAAATTGCACATATAAGAGATAAACACTTGGGGCTCGGAGATCGACGGACTTTGGCCTACACTATTTCTAATCGGCCATTTCCCGACGTCGGCCCCGCATAAGCTTATCCGTGGCCGAGGCCCACCCGTTTCGCAAAAGCCACTAAAAATTACGCTTAGCCTGACATCCATTGTTAGCTGCGGTCTCCACTACGGACGCCTTCCTTTCCCCTCTCTCTAACCACTCTAGATAATCGCTATTCCTCGAGTTGCACCCCCGAGACTTTCCAATGGATTCAACATCGCCTGTACTACCCACTCATCTGCCCTCTCCGGCTCCCAATAGCGGCGCAAGCAGTGCGTCCAAGACAACATCTGATTCTGGCTCAGCAGGGACGCCGTCCTTACACATCCGAAGTTGTACTTTCTGTCGATCTCGCAAAGTGAAATGCAATCGCCAGCAACCGTGTGCAAGCTGTCTACGTGCTGGCACCGATTGCACCTATCCGCCTGGGCCAGGCCGAGCTCCGAAGCGACCTCGGCGGGCCTTGGATGTACGCGTGCTTGATCGATTGTCGCGTCTTGAGGCGCTCATGAAACAGGTTAAGAAGGGCCAAGTACCAGAAATAGTAGCACCTTCGGAGATCACGACTACTTCTATGTCGAACTCGGAGGATACGTCGAGCCAAGTGGAGCAACAATTTGGCCGCCTTGTCATCGATGACACGCGCAGTTGTTATGTGAGCAATATTTTGTGGGCAAGTCTTGGCGACGAGGTATGTAGTTTTTGAACGTGCTAGGAGCATGATACATTAACTCTATAGCTTATGTAGATTGAAGAGTTGCGCGACTTACTGTATGAGCCAGCCTCGGAAGCTGACGAGAGGGACGACGATTTCGAGCTCTCAACGGAGGGATCTATAGCAGATTCCGCAGCATCTTTAGGATCCAACGCCGCGATTATGGGTTTTCAGGCGCTAGCGCAGTCCTTGCGCCCGTATCATCCGCCGCTGTCCCAGTCGGTGGCTTTGCTTGAGATCTTCAAAGAAAATGTGGCGCCGCTGGTACATATTTTCCATATGCCGACAATGATTCGCTCTTATTGGGACGCTGTAGCCTCACTAGAGTTATTGGACCGCAACACTGAGGCTTTGCTCTTTGCGATCTACTATTCTACCGTGATCAGCATGGAACCACAGCAATGCGAGCCCGTATTGGGTCTTTCGCGGGCGACTGCACTCAAGCACTATCAGTTCGCTGTACAGCAAGCTATGGCTCGTGCTGACCTATTAAATACCCAAAGTATTGTGCTACTGCAGGCAGTAGTTCTATTCGTGTCAGCCCTGCGCAACGAAGACGCCTCGCGTACGGCCTGGTCTCTGACAGCGCTCATCTTCCATATCGCCCAGGCCATGGGCTTGCACCGTGATGGGGCCGCTTTTGGTCTACGACCTCTAGAGATAGAGCTTCGGCGGCGCCTGTGGTGGCATATTTGTCTACTAGATATCCGGTCTTCCGAATATCATGGGTGTGAGCCAATCGTCCACGAGTCTATGTTCGATACCCAAATGCCGTTGAATATCAATGACAGCGACTTGACAGCTGAGATGACCAAGCCACCTACCGAGCGCGAGGAAGCGACTGAGATGACATTCTGCCTTATTCGTTGTGAGGTGATGCGTGTTGTGTGGAAAACAGGCTACGTACCACCAAGTATGCGGCGGCCAGGCCAGCCTGCCGATGGCCTTGCTCTTCCAGATAGCGCAGCTTTGGCCAAAGACCTCCAGCAGCGGTTAGAGGACCGCTATCTCAAACATTGCGATCCCACGACCCCATTCTTTCATGTCTGTGTGACTGTGGCGCGTCTCATTATCGCACGGACCTGGCTAGTGGTATACTACCCGCTCATTCATAAGGATAATGGAGCGAGCTTTCCCACCAGTCTCCGAGACCGACTATTCCTCACATCGATCAAGGTGCTTGAGCTGTCGAACATCCTGCTCACTAGCCCGGACATCGCTCAGTGGCAATGGCACTCTAAGACCCACATTCAATGGCACGCTGTTGCTTTTGCCCTTTCCGAAATTTGCGCACGCCCGCCATCCGCAGACTGTGATAGCGCCTGGGAATATTCGCAGACAGTCTATAGTCGGTGGATGATGAAAGAACACAAAGGCAATCTTTGGCGGCCTATCAAACGATTAATGGCCAAGGCGCAGTATGTGCGAGAGATGCAGAGGACTAACAACCATAGTCCCAAAAGGCATTGGAGAGTAGCAGGGATGCCGACAGAATTTCCCTCATTCTCGACTCCCTCACCCAGGGGGCCCGCCGTAATAGAGAGCTCTGCTATGGCCTCAGAGATGACAAGGGGTGCGACCCCTAGCGTCAATGGCTGGAATGGTGTTCTTTCTGGCGAGCCTTTGGATCCATTTTTCGATATGTTCCCCAAACAGGACTTCTTTGGCTCGACTATCGTCCCTTCAGATGTTCCCGACGTCGACCAAACCATGACGAACTGGATCCTGAACCCTGATGATATCAATCTTGGAATCAATGGTTTTGGTCTCTAGACCGATTGGGAATTGGTGTAAAATGGTCTGATAAACAATAGACAATGTCAAAGCTACGATCGCCACACGAGATATGAATCAGATTTGCAGGTTTCTCGCACAAGTCTAGTTGCTACTTGCTAATCTCGATGTCTATAATCTTCGCGAGGCGTCTTGAATTGCTTCTAGTATATTGATGGCAACTTATGGACGGCGAAAACGGGCTAGCCGCCTTGTGATATGCAATCTCCCTCCAATAATGATCGTTTGGTCAACGGAACCAACGACTCGAAGCATAAATGGTTTATCGCCGCTTAATTCGACACATGAGAGGCGTCCGATGCCAAGCCACTGTCCCCTTCTGAGAACTCTGCCAGTCCCGCGACTCAGGCAAGAGCTCAATGTCAAAATGCCAGAAAATCTTGGCTAGTATAATGCGGGTCTCGGCGGTAGTCAACCTGTCCGACTTGTTAGCATGCTTCTTGCTTAATCTTTTTTTCGTCGCTCACTTGACACCCAAACATGTCCTGGGCCCGTAACTGAACGGATTTACTACACCTAGTCGGTCCCCAGCAAAAGGAGAGTTGCTCTCCCGGGCCTCCGGTAGCCATCTCTCCGGGCAGAAATCATCGGGGCGATGGAAGTTCGATCTTGAGTGATAAGCCGCATGTTGATGCACTCCCACAGTCGTACCCTCTGGCACAAATCGCCCATCGATCTTTTCGCCACCGGCTGGCACAAAGCGACCCGTCGACGAGGGTGATGGGCAGTGAATACGAAGCGATTCTTGCATAACCGCCCCTAGGTATGGCATTCTGGCGACGCGATCGGATGTGATCTCAGCATCGGACGCAAATTCCCGGCGCACCTCATCCGCCAATTTTTGATAGGCCTCTGAGTTGGTTGTCAGGGAGTGGAAAGTGGTTGACAGCCAGGTCGCAGTCGTGCCCGTTCCAGCACCAATGATGGTGGCAGAGTTGAGACGCATCTCCACGGGCGACATGCGGTCCTTTTCGCTAAGCATGTAACTCAGGATATCACGGCGATCCGTCTTGGTAGCCAGACGCTTCTCGATCTTGGCGTCGATGATCTTGAAGTTCTCGAATGCGGCCATGACACGGGCTTTGGGGAGGAGGTATGTTCGCCATTTGACTAGGTTGTATGTCTCCAGCGCCTGGATCCTGCTTGTCATTAGCTCCTCGCACAATTACCTTTTGCTATGCGGTGTCATACCAGACCTGAGATTGGATGGAGTTTGTTAGAATATCCAGCCATCGACCACCGTTCTCCTTATCCAGAGCTCCTTCTGGCTGACCGCATATGAGATCGCCAATGAGGTCCATCGTGGTCTGCCATTGTATTTGTCAGTCAAGGCGTTCTCAATTTCATCGACAACACCTTTACTTACCCACTCAAAATATTTATTGAGATCAATTGGAGCTGGACCATAGCGTCCTTGCAATTTTTGAACCAGAAGATCCACATACTTTACGACAGTGCTATCATGCTCCTTGATGGATTTTTCTGAGAGCGCTGGCGCCAGGATCCGCCGCAGTCGCGAGTGATTGGCTTTATCAGCGCTCAGAATGGCATGCACGTTCTATAATCACAGTCAGCTTGCATATTTTTCGGCTCTAGTGTTAAAACCGTACCGGGATACCAGGTCGACTGAAACCTGCTTGGCAATTTTTCTCCATCTCCACAGCGCGCAAGCCATAGATCGACTTCCATGCCGTTTCTGTGATATAGGATAGGTGCCCCGGGGCGACCCGCACGACTGTGCCATATTTTTCGTGGAGCTCGATACTTTTCCAGACCAACTGGCCTGTCAGTCGGTAGTAGGTCCAGACGAGTTGAGTCGCTGCGCATACTTTGGGTCCTGGGTATGTGCGCAGCGGATGGAAATAGACATTGTAGATACAACGAAGAACCGGTGCTGCCAAAATCTAGAAAAAAAAATTTGAGCCATTTGGCTCTGGTCTGCCGTTATTTAGAATTATCGATCGTATCGCAACTTACTGTTAGGATAGCGATTGGGATGAAAGGGCTACATAGGAGGCAGAATGCCGCTTTCAAGGGAACTATTGATTCCATTTAGAATCCAACCCGTTAACGGAATTAAAAAAAAAGTCAATAAAGATACAAACGGACTGGGATTATTTACAGAAGCCTAGCTCGTCTTATTAGTCCACACTATTTTCCACGCTTCGATCCGAGTCGGTGATGTATTTCAACCCGGTACTGAAAATACAGTCGGTCCTTCGGACTCCGATCGCAGTTCGGCATCGCTCGGGCTTGCACGCGCATAAGCTTAACCGACACCCTAAACTATAGCCTCAGAGGGGCGCGGCAACAAAGCCATGAGTAGCTGTGACCCACAGTCTTCCCATTTTGTAGGCAATGAGACGCGGTACTTGCTAATCTACCGGCCATTTGTAGGGCCGAGGTGCCATCGCATAAGGGATCCCCGTTGTAGAGCCCCTGTTTGACATGACTGTGCTTAGTCTTCTGGTAATCTCTTAATGAGCTGGGTTGGCCAGATTTATACACCATTCTGTGTGAAATACCTTCGATTTGACTAGTGACCGACGGACCCTTTCCCTAGCGTTTCACCATGTCCAAGCCACAACAGGAGCAGCAACTCGCAGGTGCAAACACTACGAATACCAACGAGGCACTGCTTGAGGCCCAAAAGAGATTAGAAAGCCAGTCAACACTAGAAAGCAAGCGACTTACTCATCCGCTTCTTTACGATGCAACGCCGCCGACCGTGCTTGTCGACTTTGACGGCAACGATGACTCCTACCGGCCATTGAACTGGCCGTTCCGCAAGAAGGTCATCACGACCATTCTGTATGGTCTCACAACCTGCTGGATCACTTTTGCATCGGCCATCTATTCGGCGGGACTTGAGCAGGTAGCCGCGGACTTCAAAGTCAGCACCGAAGTGTCAGCATCTGGCGTCAGTCTAATTGTCTTCGGCTTTGGTCTAGGCCCGTTGGTCTGGGCGCCCCTGAGCGAGGTGTATGGTCGGAAATGGGTGGTCATACTGGTGCGCCTCATCTTTATAATCAATTTGGATACTCTTACGCTGACTGTTTCAGCCATTCTTTATCGCCGCCATCTTCTCCTTTGGATCAGCAACAGCCAAAGACATTCAAACCCTCCTTATTACCCGATTCTTCGCCGGTCTATTTGGCAGCGCACCAGTTACCAATACGGGAGGAGTTATGGCCGACATCTGGCCGCCTCAGCAGCGCGGAATCGCTATTGTGGGATATGCCATCACCATTGTTGGCGGACCAACACTTGGACCAATCATTGGCGGTGCTCTGGCTTCCAGCTATTTAGGCTGGCGCTGGACTGAGTACCTAACGGGCATTATTATGATGGCTCAGGTGGTTCTGGATGTCTTTCTTCTAGATGAGAGCTATGCTCCAGTGCTGCTTGCCTATAAAGCTCGTCGGTTGCGGCTAGAAGGCAAGAACTGGGCTTTGCATGCGAAGGTAAAGTCTGCCCCTCTCCACAAAATGGTTAGAATAATCTTTCTAATCTATTGTAGCAAGAGGAATGGGACGTTTCATTATCGGAACTATCGCAGAAATATCTCACCCGTCCTTTCCAAATGCTAGGAACGCCTATATGTCTACTCATGAGCATTTATGCCTCTTTCGTCTACGGTAAGCATGATCCAGAGACACTATATCAGTCCTTTGACGCTGACATAGTGATATATGCTAGGCATTCTCTACGCCAACCTTGAGAGCTTCTCCATTGAGTATCGGGAAATCCGTGGCTGGGCTCCAGTGGTCAGCAACCTACCGTTCATTTCTCTCCTAGTCGGCATCTTCTTCGCCGCGGGAGTGAACATCTATAACAATAAGTACTATTTCAACCAATTCAAAGCCAACAACAATAAGCCAGTCCCTGAGGCACGATTACCGCCAATGATGCTAGGTGGATTTGCCTTTACAGCCGGTCTCTTTATCTTCGGATGTAAGTATAATCCTTACTACTGAATAGCAAAGCTAATGATTTTGGTAGGGACTTCTTCTCCTAAAATCAACTACTGGCCCTCTATCATTGGTATCGCATTGACTGGCTTCGGATTCACAACCATCTTCCAGTCAGCTCTCAACTACCTAGTCGATACGTTCACTCGCTTCAGTGCTAGTGCGGTGGCCGCCAATACATTCCTTCGATCTATGATGGCTGGTGCGTTTCCGTTATTTATTATCCCTATGTACCATAATCTCGGCGTTGATTGGGGCACGACTATATTCGGTTGCATTGCAGCAGTCTTGATTCCCGTTCCATTTTTGTTCTTTTTCTGGGGAAAACGAATCCGTGCTCAGGGCGAGTGGAGCAAGCACACTGTTTAGTGTTCGAGTGTTTAGGATTTGCTTCTTGCTCGAAGACTTTTGCCTAGTTAGAGATGGTTAATAAACTGTAACAGGCTAGTGCCTGGTTGTCAGAGCACGTAATATAAGGGCCAATCAGCGGTAAACGGAACTCTCTGTATTGCTATACCCCTGAATCTGGCAATTTAACGTAATTCACAAGCGAGTGGCTCACACAAGCGAGTGGCCCACCCCATCCAAAATCGCTCACTCAAACCACCTACCTCAATTCAACTAGCTACAATGCCACCAATTCGCACTGAATCTTCGCAGAAATCGACCAATCAGGAGGGCAGAATCTTATTAGCCCTTTCCGATGTTAAAAGCGGCCGCGTTGAATCGTTGCGCGCAGCAGCGAAGCTATACGATATCCCCGCTAGAACGCTATCGCGGCGGGCAAAAGGCACAATGTCACGCGTCGATACACGCCCAAATTCGCATAAATTGACTCAATTGGAAGAGGATTCGCTTGTCCAATGGATATTCTCTATGGATACGCGTGGTGCAGCGCCTAGACGTGCTACTGTACGAGAAATGGCCGATATTCTTCTTGCAGCGCGTGGAATCACCCCTCCGCCGACCGTTGGCATTAATTGGGTATCTAATTTTGTTAAACGACGTGATGAGCTTCGAACACGCTTCTCTAGGCGATATGACTACCAGCGCGCCCTTAACGAGGATCCAAAGGCTATAAAAGAGTGGTTTTTGATGGTACAACGCGCGATTGATGAGAACGGTATCCAACCGGAGGATATCTACAATTTTGATGAGACTGGATTCGCAATGGGCCTTATATCAGCGCAGAAAGTGGTTACACGAGCAGAATACTACAGTCGGCGATCACTTCTACAGCCAGGAAATCGCCAATGGGTCACTGCGATCGAAACGATATGCGCTGACGGCTATTCGCTGCCGCCCTGTATTATATTCAAAGGCCAGGTTTATATCGCTGGTTGGTTTGAATCAAATCTCCCTAGGGATTGGCGAATCGAAGTATCGAATAATGGCTGGACTACCGATGAAATCGGCCTTCGCTGGCTCCAAAAGATCTTCATTCCGTACACTAATTCGCGTGTACGAGGACGATTTCGCCTATTGATCCTTGACGGGCACGGTAGCCATCTTACACCTCAATTCGATCGAATCTGTGCCGAAAATGATATTATACCACTGTGTATGCCTTCACATTCGTCTCACTTACTTCAACCGCTTGATGTTGGGTGCTTTGCAGTGCTTAAGCGTGCGTACGGTCGCTTCGTGAGCGATTTAGTCCGAACAGGCTATAATCATATCGACAAGCTTGATTTTCTAGCAGATTATCCTCGCGCACGGCTAGAAGCTTTCCAGCCGCATATTATTCAAAGCAGCTTTGCAGCTACTGGTATCGTACCAGTTAGTGCCGAAAGAGTGCTTTCTAAGCTTAATATATCGCTTCGAACGCCTTCACCACCATCAAGCCGACCAAGCAGCAGATCTAGCTAATTCACACCGAAAACGCCTAGAACAGTGTTTCAGCTAGAAAAGCAAGCTTCTATGCTTGAAGAGCTACATAAGCAACTATCGAAAAGCCCTCCTACCCCATCGAAAACTATGATAAATCAAATTATCAAAGGATGCGCAATAACGATGCATAGCGCTGCGCTCCTTGCGAAGGAGAACGCCGATCTACGCGCAGCGAATGAAAAGAAACGTCAAAAGCGCACTCGATCGACTAGGCAGATTGCACACGAAGAGGGCCTATCAATCGAAGAGGGCCTACAGCTAGCTCAGCAGCTAATTCAGCCAGTAGAAGCTAATGAGGTAGTATCGCATGAGCAGGGCGATTTACCTAGTCAGCAGGATCAGCCACGCAGGAGGGCTCCACCAAGGTGTAGTGGATGCGGAACGATTGGGCATAAGATCAATCAATGTAATAAGCGATAGATTAGGATTAATTAATGCGATCCGGTTGATATATTCGCCTTTGAAAAATGGTGATGAGATTGGTGGGCCACTCGCTTGTGTGAGCCACTCGCTTGTGAATTACGTTATGGGGGTTTATGATTACATAAGAAATAATTACATCGGATCATCCAATAATCCGGCCTCCATAGGCTGTTCGTTCCGACAATCTATGAGCCGCTTGCGAACACGAAGTTTATTTCAGTTATTTCTTTAGGAAACGGGGCCGCAGTTCAAAGATCCAGAGCTATATATACAGTAGGAGGGACCTGGAACCATTTAGTTTATATTCAACCGGTAAAATCAATGTCTGTTGGTCTACAGCACACCTGAACGCCCGACGATAGATGCATGGAAAACCACCCGCGATATCCGCTGGATAAACTATACTTTCATGTTTTTGACGACAGCATCTATTTGGCCTGCGCAGCCACCCACGCCTCGTGTGCCTTCTTCTGTCGCTCCCAATCCTTGCGGAGCTTCTTCGCCCGGCTCTTGGTGATCTCTTCGCCCTTCGAATCGCGGGTAGGCAGACCCTCATCGTCCCAGGCGCTGTACTCATTTGTACGGAACATCTCGAGGTGACTCAGCTTGCCCTTCTCCAGCTGTTTGAGAGCCTCCTGTTCACGCTTCAGTTTCTCGGCCTGCTTCTGGCGGGCGCGAGCCTCCTTTTCTTCCCGTGCCTGGATCATGTCTTGGGTAACTGGCCGGACGAGAGCGGGGAGATTGTCACGGTCCTCGAGGTAGACACCCAACTCGAACAGGTCGATGTCTCGGACGCGGTCACAGAGGGTGAGGATATCCTTGCCGACGGAGTCGGATGACTGCAGGGAAGAAACCTTGGCCCGGAAGTTCGACAGGACTTCGGCATAAGGCTTAGCGGAGCCGGAAGCATCCTTGGGGGCGGGCTGCTGTTTGATTGCTTCCTCGATTTGGCTGGGAGAGATGCCCTCCTTTGAGCGGGCAGCTTGTCGGAGAGTGTCGCGCATCGTAGAAAGCGGGAACAGGAATGGCTTGGCCTCCTCGGGGACATCAATACCAGACCAACCAATCTCAGTGCTATCGGCAGTGGCAGTTCCATTAAGACCGAAGATGTTAACGATGGAAGTCACCCAGAGAGCAGCAGCCTTGACATCCTTGGGGTTCAAAGTGGCCTTATCGGCGGTGTTGTACTTCGTAATAAGCTCGGAAATGGACTGCAAGGCAGCTGGTGTGTTGAAGGAGTCGCAGAGCTGGTTATATACCGCAGTCTTGGCCGCCTCCAAATCGGTAGCAAATGTAGTGTCGGTGCCAGAGCCCTGGAGAGCGGCGGGATCCTTCACCTTGAGGAAGAAGTTGTTTACCTTGTCTTCCCAGGAGTTTCCGGTATTCACAAGATCGTCAGTGATCTCAACACCATCCTTCCAGCCACCCAGAAGGAAGACGATGCGCAGGCTTCGCGGGTTCCAGTCCTTGCGGTCGAGGGCCTCGCGGATAGTTGTGAAGTTCTTCAAAGACTTTGACATTTTGGAACCCTGGATTGACAGATGGCCCATGTGCAAAAAGTAATTGATAACTTGATCATGGTTGTGGCTATTGAAATAAGCCTCACTTTGAGCCAGTTCGTTATCGTGGTGGGGGAAAGCAAGGTCGATACCGCCGGAGTGGATATCAATGTGTTGGCCGAGCCGAATACCATGAAGGGTACTACACTCGATATGCCAGCCAGGCCGTCCCTTGCCCCAAGGGCTGGGCCAGCTGGGCTCACCCGGCTTGGAAGCCTTCCAAAGAACGAAGTCGGAGGCGCTCCGCTTCTCTGTAGTTTTGCTGGTGAGGGAGCCTTCTCCCTCCGCAGCGAGTTTGTTGTCCGAACGGCTCCATGGCTCGAGGCGCGCATAAGGGTGCCCCGCCGCCTCGAAGGATTCGATGTCGAAGTATACCGATCCATCCTGGGTGGTGTAACCAAAGTTGTTTTTAACAATACGGTCCACGTAATCGGCGATCTCCGGACCGTGATCCGTCACGCGCATCAAATCATCGGGGTCGAGTACGTTCAGGTCCCGCATATCATTCAAAAACCGCTCCTCATACTTTCGGGTAAGCTTGGTGAAAATACTGTGGTCATCGGCATCAATGGAGGTACCCTTCAGAGCATCCAGATACGGCAGGAGGACATCCTGCGCATTCGTGTAGAAGGACTCGGCGAACACTGCAGGATCGGTTGCGCTGTTAACGCGCTCAGCTTCCGCCAGAACCTTCGCAGCCGAAGTGGCGGTCTTGATGTGCATCTTGACCTTGGCCTCGTCATCACCCGCCTTCTCATTGCCCGGGAGAGCGCCACCATTGAGAACCGTCGCATATGTTTTCGCCACGGTATCTTGGTATTGTGATGGCGGCAACTCGGGATCCAACAAGGAGAGGTTCTTCTTGAGGTATGCTTTGTAGGCTTTCTTCGTGGTATCGATCACTTCCGCGGTGACAACGGGGTTCACGGCGGCGAACTCATTGAAGAGATGTTGTTGTCTCGCGCGCAGGATAATCTATATGATTGGTGAGTCATTCCTTTCATTTACAAATGAGCAATGCAGAAGAAGCCAAGTACCTTATCATCGATATCCGTAACGTTCATCACGAAATCGAGATCGAACTTAAAGTAGTCGCGCATAATGCGCCGAATGATGTCGGTGCTGACATAGTTGCGGGCGTGGCCCAAATGCGCATCGTCATAAACGGTCGGACCGCAGGCGTACCAGGTAACCTTCTTGCCCTTGGGATCGACAGGAATGAAAGGCGATTTGGACTTGGTCAAGGAGTTGTACACCTTCAAGGGCGGCAGTTGCACTCCCTCATGCGAGGGAGGCTGCCGCCATGCCGGTTGTTGGCGAGTAGACATGGGTCTAGAGACGGACAGAACAGAGACAGACCAAAACCGAAGCTGTTTAGGCCGAGCAAACGAACGGGGAAGGAGGGGCATAAAGTCGGAGGGGCACTTTGCTTTGGAAACAGCGTCGACTCATCGCATTTGCGCCTGTGATTGGCCCTTGCGTCCTGAAAGGGCAGCCCTAAGCCCTAACTTCCAAGATAGGAAGTCCAGCTTTTTTCTACTTGCGGAGATCTGGAGATCTTTAAGACGTCTTGATTGCAAGGTCCCAGCTGCACGCATTGCTCGGACTTCTGCAGCTATGCCGTCTCCGTTCCTGACCCCCGGCTCATCTGCAGGGCCCGACAACATCGCCCTCCTCCATCTGCGACGCGACCAGACCATCCCGACGATCCTTCGAACCTACGATGACCAGAACCTGGGCTACAAGGAAGGCAAGGTGTCCAACACACGCTTCGGTTCATTCCCGCATAGCACTCTTATTGGACAACCATGGGGCTCCCAAATTCCCGCTTCCAAAGTCGACACCGGCTCGCGCGGCCGGAAGGGTCCTACAAAGCGCAAAGCTGAGGAGCTCGATACACCGGGCACGACAACCGGCGCCGAAGATGACACGTCCTCTCTCAAAACGCCAGTCGCTGCTGGCAGCGGCTTCCTCCATCTGATGTATCCCACCCCCGAATCGTGGACATTGTCACTCCCGCATCGGACGCAGGTCGTCTACACCCCAGACTACAGCTACATCCTCCACCGGCTCCGCGCGCGAGCAGGAGGTACGGTCATCGAAGCAGGTGCGGGCAGTGGCTCGTTTACCCATGCGGCCGTGCGTGCCGTCTTCAACGGATATCCTCAAGAACAGCTGGCGAACAAGAAGCAGCGATTGGGAAAGGTGTGCAGTTTTGAGTTCCACGAGCAGCGAGCGGCAGCTGTACGACAGGAGATCTCGGATCATGGTTTGAACGGGCTGGTGGAGGTCACGCACCGCGATGTCTACGAGGACGGGTTCTTGCTGGGTGACCCCAAGACCGGCAAGTCTCCCAAGGCCAATGCGATCTTCTTGGACTTGCCTGCTCCCTGGCTCGCCTTGAAACACCTTGTGCGCAGGCCAGCTTCTGGCGCCGAGTCTCCGTTGGACCCGGGCTCGACTGCGTACCTCTGCACCTTCTCTCCTTGCCTTGAGCAAGCTGAGCGCACCATCCGCATTATGCGCCAGCTGTCATGGTTGAACATTTCGATGGTCGAGGTCAACCACAACCGCATCGATGTGAAGCGCGAACGTATCGGCTTAGACTGTGAAGGTATCCGCGGCGCGACAGTATACCCCAGGACCGTGGAAGAGGCAGTAGTGAAGCTCCAGGAAGACGACCAGCGCGCCAAACGGCTCCGCCAGGCCCATTATGACGGCAAGGAAAATGACCCGGAAATTCAAGAATTTAAGGCCAGAGCTTCCAAGGACTCATCCGCCCAGACTTCTTCCGCACCATCATACAGCCAGGGCCGCTTGATTCACCGCTCAGAGCCGGAGTTGAAGACGCATACTTCTTACTTGGTATTCGCCGTTCTTCCCCGTGAGTGGACAGAAGATGATGAGCAGAAGTGTCGCCAGCAATGGCCTTCTCAGAAGTTGGACGCCCCCGAGCCAAAGAGTGGTAAGAGCAGGAGGCAGGCCAAGAGAGAGGCTAAGGAGAGGTGCTTGCAGGAAGTTAAAGCAGAAGAACAGGAGCAGCCAGCAGAAGAGAAGAATGAGGCATGAAGAACTGTATATCAAAGCATAATTATAAATGGTGTACTATTAAAGCACTGGGTATTGGCAAAAGCATATTTCCTCTAGATGACTCAAGGATGTAATTAATTCAATTTTGCTCATCGCAAAGACCTTTAGTCTTTCAACCCGGTGATTTCTAGAATTAAGAGAAAGTAAAGGGCACGAGTTAAGATGATTGTGATCTCATTCAAATGGACTATGTTCTAAAATGCTCTCAATATGAAGGGGAATTGACATGAAAATATGGCCATGGTATGTAGCGATTGCAAAATCAGGCTAGCGATGACGTTAAGATATCGCGCTAGAGGTTGTTCTCCACTCTGAACTTGTCCCATGCTTCATTCAGGGTTCCAAAGACTGCACTGGAGATCATCCGCTGCTCAGTGGTAGCAGTGGTGGGAATCTAACCAACCGTTATCAGCAAAGGGTATCCATGAAAGTCAGTGCAAGGATATCAAATAACGTACCTTGTCGGGATGCACCTTAGCAATTCCCTTCATATATTGAATTTTCACCTTGTTCGGCAATACCAGCTCCGACAAGTTGATCTTCTTCCACCCAGAGTCGGCCCAAAGAACAGTATCAAGACTACCCAGCAGAGCGCGCAGATTGTCCTGCTTCCCGTTCCTCCAGGTTGCGATTCTGGCGTCGACACTGTCTGAGAGAGCGAATTTCTCCTCATCAGCACGCTCGGAAGCTTCGTTGGCCTCCCGCAAACGGCTGACAGCTTTCGAGTCTTGACCAGAGCTTGATGCTCCACCCAGGTCTGACAGCGCAGAAGCCTGCTTGGGCGCAGGAGTTGCCCGTTTCTTGACGGGAACTGCCTTCGTTGGGGGCTTGCTGATACCAGCGGCCTTCTCGCATCGGTTTCGGCCTTGAATACTGGTGCTTCCGCCGTGGCCCACCTCGACAGCCAATTTCCATACCTGCGCCGCGTCGACCCATTTCTCGAGCTGTTCCAATGCCTCGGCTTTGCGCATCAAGGCCTTGCCGAAGAAATCCTTCATTGGCTTGGCGGGCTCGCCATTTCCAAGATCAATTGTTTCGGATTCACCCTTCGAGGGACCAATTAAGGCCAGAATAGCGTCGGCATCGTCAACGGCGGACTTCGGTTCACCGGTCTTCAGCGCTGTCATCGCGCGGTTGCTGCGGATCATGATTGTGATTGGGTGCTTTTCAGGGAGCATGTTTAGAGCAGTTGAAAAGCTCTGATAAGCAGCTGCATAGTCACCTCGCTTATACGCTTCTGCGGCCTTTTCGCGGTGGCGATGCGTAGACTGAAGAGCCTCGGCCGATACAGGTGGAATAGGTCGCGGCGGGGCTTTAGGATGCACCGGGATTGATGCTGAGCGTGTCTGAGGTGTGACTTGTGATGGAGTCGCCGGTTTGGGATGTTGGGATGAAGGGGCGGGAGAATCGAAGAGATCAACAGCGGGTTCAGGCGCTGGAGGCGGTGCTTGAGGCCGCTTTCGCCTTGCTGAACTAACATAGGCTTGTGCCGATTGCTCCTCCGTGGCAAATCGTGACAGACGAGATTTGGGTTCCGTGGAATTGGGACGTGATGGCCGTTGCAGGAAATTAGGCTGTTGCATGTGTTGGGCGGGGGATCGAGACTGCTGGCGAAGGTCATTGCCACTAGTATCCGGCCGAACAGGTTTACGAGGTCGAGCATCGCCGGTTTCAAGAAGCATGGCCTCATCTGTGAAATCTCGTGGTTTCTGTCGCGGTTGATCTGTCCTGTCACCACCACGTCGAGGTGGCTGCGGTGGAGGGAACGAATCTTCGCGTGTAGCGGAAGCATCTCTCATCCACTTGGGTTGGCTGGGGTCATGATCCGTATTGAACTCGTTCACAGCCTGCTGGAACTTTTTGCTTCCTGTTTTCCAGAGAGAGCCGGCAGTTTTCCAAAGGTTGTTGCCAAGCTGGGATGCGATTTGGGCCGGGTCTTTCTCGGCACCGGGGCTCATACTGTCATCTCGTCGAGGAGTCTGTGACCTGCCTTCCCGCGCCCAAGACGGAGCATCACGATGGCGACTACCAATTCGCTCCACTGGGTCATGGGATGGACCGTTCGACGGTGATTGTCCCTGTGACTTTTGTCTAGATTCAGCGTGGGCTTGTGTGAGAAGCCAACCAACAGCAGCCTGCACATCTGTCCCTGACGGTGTAGCCCTTAGGGCCTGGCGAGATTTTTCCGCGAAGAATCCCATATCGACCAGCTCCGCGATAGCTCGATCCTCATCGCTCGACGGCATGGGCGATGCATCTTGGCTCCTCGTTTCTCGAATTGAGGGAGCCGGAGGCGATGGGGTAGGCTTTTGCCGCGGTATTTCCGACACGGGCTTCCCCAGCAATCCAAGGAAGTCGTCATCGTCATGTTGTGCGGGAGGAGGGGCGGCCGCTGTCTGGGGCTTCAATTGATTGAGGCCAAAAGGATCGTCGTCGTCAAATGCATCCAATCCTCCTGTGTTGTCGCGCATTGAGATCCCTCTACCTAATGAATGTTGTGAGGTATTGGAGCCGATCTGGGGCGAAGCGTTGGAGCTCGGGATAGGGAAGTTCGTTGATGCGTCCACAGGCGCCGCAGCATTGAAGGCGGCTAATATATCATCGTCGTCGGCAGGAGGAGATACGGACTGTGAGACTGGCGCGGCAGCAGGGCTCTGGGTACGGCCTTGCTCAAGACCGTCCCAGAACTGATTGTTCTGCCCCCCATATTGCGCCTCGTACTGACTTCGCTTCTCTGCTTCCTTCTTTGCCTTCTCCTCCTGCAAACGCTTTTGTTGTTCCGCAAGTGAGAGGTTCTTGTTTGCGGCGGAGGAGTTGAATGAGACCAGATTGGCGAAGCTATCTCCGGTGGACGTGGCGGGTTTGGAAGGCGACGGAGTGCGGTTCGAGGCAGCGGACATGGGCGTTGACCTTCCAGAGCCACCAGTGGACCGTATATTGGGGAACATGAGGCCAGAGCTCATGGGCGGCGGTTTATTTGATGGGGCGTTCGAGTTGTTTGACCAACTCAACCCGTTTAGGTCGTCCATGGCGGGCTAGATAGTGCCCCGTTGCGGAGGTGAGGGGGGTGATATCTGAATGGCTCCGGGGTAAGGATTAGGAAGTAGGAGACGCATATAGAAGGTAGTCCATGATCTCACCACACAAAGGACAAGGAAATTGACAATTTGACAAATGCTTACAACTTCATGGAGCATGTGCCAACGCTCCCGCCCCCCTGCGCATGTGGGGATGACGGCGG
The DNA here is from genome assembly GCF_028974065.1 of Penicillium cinerascens. Taxonomy (NCBI): domain Eukaryota; kingdom Fungi; phylum Ascomycota; class Eurotiomycetes; order Eurotiales; family Aspergillaceae; genus Penicillium; species Penicillium cinerascens. Next base: position 3,568,235 of record NW_026695298.1, on the reverse strand, counting down.
GCACGTGATATTTCATCACTCGATGTTTTTTTCCGCTTGAAGCAGCTGAACAAGTAGAATAGCCACGTTTGATGATCTGAAAGTGGACTTTCATTATTTTCTGCATTCGTAGCTGGAATTGATTTTCTTTTCGTCTCCTGGGTGCGGATGATTTAAGTGCCGGGGGGGGACCGTATAACAAGTTCGGAGATACATATAACTATACTCTTCGAACCGGTCTTGGCGTGGGAGCCCATGCAATTGCAGACGTGACTAGGTAGACGATGTTCCGATGCCATGGGACTGGGCATGAAATTATGGTGCACCTATGTATTTCCAATTTGCAAGTACATTACTGAGTGTACTCCATTTCATAATGCAAAGAAACGGAATCTTCCCAACTGTGTTTGTACAGATGCCCGTGGAAAATGACGCGTTAATATTATCCTAGGGTTGTAGCAAAGGCGCTATTCATGCATATATATTCCTTAGACAAAAGTTTCTTCTAGATCTAGGGTGTGTAGTCATAGTATGGATCCTATGGAAAGGTCAAACGAAAAGAAGACCCACACCACAAATGACCGGAACTATGAATATGACCGTCCAATCAATTTCGATCTTGTCTAATTTGACATAAGGGGGAGGCGGCGAACTGGCGAATGTGTGGGCTTTGGGATTCTTGCATGATGAATTCAGATATATATTTCTCGCACCTCATCTTGTACTTAGCTCTCCAGCGGCCACTGGCAACTCTGACATATCGCCGTACGGGAATAAAATAGAGTATGTATAGTGGAACTCTCTCTCTCTCTCTCTCTCGTCTAATTTGTCCACATTTGTCCACATTTGTCCACCCCACTGGAACCGGCCAACGATTAATACCTATCATCTTAACAGACCAAGAGACTCGCGTTCAAGCTTTGCCTTCACTCTGGTTACCATAGCTTCTCCGTTATCGGATTCGTCGATTATGATATTTGCAAACACAAATAAAGACCAGGGGCTAAGGTCTGAAGACAAGTCCCCGTTCAGCTTCCTAGAATACAAAATCAACTCCGCGAATTGTGAAGCTCGCAATAATCTCCACTTTTCAAACAATACGGCATGTGACTCCATTCCGTTGATCGTGAAACTGGCAGCTTGAGGTAATCATTTCCTCAATCATGATCCATACTGCTCAACTGTCTTTTTCGTCCTTGATGACGACTTTGTCATCACCTCTGGCAGGCTGGCTTTTGTGTTGGAAATGAGTCCTGTGCGAGACTGCGTTGCCTCCGAAATAGTAATTTTCAATTAATGACGATCTTGTCAAGCGCAATGGCAAAAGAAATCCACAGACCAAATCTCATATCCAACGCCCGGAAACTTTGTTAGCGTCATTCAACCGCTTTGTCCACCGGAGCAGACGATCGACTAGGCCATGTGGGTGTACAGGGCACCATATCATCTTCTGCGCGCAGAAAGGGAGGTGTTTATCTTTGGGCTATAATATAATTTTCCGATCTCACACCTCACACAATAACTCTTCCATAGTCCAGCCAACGCTTTTGGGTGGCGGGACTCAACAATTACAAAAAAGGCCTGGCCTACCGAGTCTACATGCGTGTATCCATGGGCGGACATGGCATCGAATCCGCTAAGTGAGAAAAAACCCGAGGACGAATCAAAGACGAACGCGAAAAAGCCATATGGTAGAATGGGCAGAGCTGATTGAACAATGCATTGTCAAGCGACAGAGCGCGCTAAAGCCAGACGGGCAAGTGTCTCGGACGAGGCAAGCACCCCCCCCCCCTGGAGCCCCCTTGCTGGCAAGCCTCCCGACGAACCAAGTCTCGACCCGATAAAAACCAGGTTCATGCCAAGAAAGTCTGCAAGTAAATGCACGCCAATGCAAGAGAAATGCACGAACGGCACCGTGGCTTCAATAAGGTGATAGACCAATGGGGTGGGCACAACTTATATGCGGAATTGTGAAAAGCACGGATCAGGGCCGGTAGGTGGACAGATCGAGGGGCGCGACCCACTCCGCGAACCCCTAGATGCTGATGGCGCTGATCTCTCCGAACGCGTATCCTCTGCGCTGGAGCTGTCCGACTTTGCAGAGACTTTCATGCACACGGGGGGCAATAAATACGGTGAGCACAGGTGCTTCTAGCATTCGAGGCTATGGAAGCTCGCTTATTGCGATGTGATAGATCATGGGAGAACGTATGTCATCTGGGTCGCTCGCATTCCTGCTTTGCTTAGTCTAAGAATTCGATCGTCGGGGGCGTTGGTTTGTTTAGGGAGGATCATCAGACATCCAACCGAATGGTAGAAACTCGTGAAGCTGGTAATGACTAGGGCCTAGCGTAGGCTACCCTTGGATAAGGCGAGTCATCCCTGCCCGTGGCCGGTTGTCAGGCCCGAGACGAAAGAGTTTAGTAAAAGCGACCGTAATTTCCGAACGATGAAGTCCTAATCTCCTTTCGGTGCGAGGGACCGCCACAAGTGCACAGCCGGAGAGCTGATCCTTGCTAGATCGATGGTTCTCGATCAGGGGTGGGTCTTGATGTAGCTCGTTGACTCGTCGTCAAGCTCTCGTGGGTGTTTATTGCCAAATTCCCAGTCGATTAGTCTACCACCAAAACTCAAATGCACCTAGCAAATGATACGCCTTTTCCGCTAGCCCCGCGTGTTTCTGGAATTCCGTTGTCACCTGTCGCTTTATATGCAGGGGCCGGGGCTAGAGCTGGTGTCGGAAGTGTTCTTGTTTATCTGCGGCCCATGGGTTCACGACGCGCCTCTGCCCGGTTTTTCTCTTAATGCTTGCGGCGACGATCCTGTGAACTGACCAGCCTCTCCTTCTGGTTCTGCAGCGCGACCTACACCGACTTGTTTCTCGTATTGCGTTGGACATGCGAACGGGGCCGGTAGGGTTCATATAGTCGGAATCGCTCCGCCATCCCGAGATATTCATGTTCGCTGTGGCTGTTTTACCTGAAACAAGCTGGCTAATATGCGGTGGTCTTTGCTTTTCACCTCAGCCCTATTCTTCCTCCACTGCGGGGCAGCATTGGCAGCCCCGACAGTAGAATTGGGGGAACGGGGCGTTGATGCCGTCGCGACTCTCAACAAAAGAGCGGACCAAGATACAAAAACGACCGCAACAAATAATGACGCCACTCAACCAACCGCGGCGACGACCACAGGGATCGAGACGATTGGATCCCATGAGGTAGGATCTAATGCGACCACTGCAACAACAACAACAGACCCAGGCACGACTACCTCACCTGCTAGTCAGACCTACGCCGCAACCACGGTGCCTTCACTAGATGGACCCAGTTCCTCAAGCAGTCAAGCTTCACAAAATGAAACCCATTCGGCATACTCAGGGGGCCTCCCAATCAAACCGGAAATCACACCTGCATTGGGTGTGGGAGGCTTCATACTTCTCGTTTTGGGAGGGGCGTTGGCCCTCATTGGGATCCGGAAGCAAAGGTAAATGTCTCAGCTCGGAGGGAATGGGAACATGGTGCTAATGCCAAATAGTGTCTTTATATTCCTTTCCACGGCATTCCTCGCAGCATTGGGTATTACAGTGAGTTTTCTACATTTGGGTTACAACCGTATCGCAAGCTGACCTCGGGACCCCTGTTAGGTTCTGATCATCTATGTCATGAATCCCCCCGTCAGCAACGGAGCACAAGGAGGATATTTGGTCGCCGTGGTCGTCACGGGAGCGATCTTTGGTGGCCTAGCGCTCGTCTTCAAAGAAATCACAGAGGGCCTGTGTTGTCTTCTGGGCGGCTTCTGCGTCGGCATGTGGCTCATGACCCTCAAATCCGGAGGCTTGGTCACTGGTGACGGACCAAAGGCTGGATTCATCATTGGTTTTTCCGCTGGCTTTTATTGTCTCTCTTTCAGCCATTATACCCGTGCGTATGGGTCCATGTTCTGTACTGCTTTTGGTGGTGCTACAGCATTGGTACTCGGTATTGACTGCTTCAGCCGAGCTGGGCTGAAGGAGTTCTGGCTCTATATCTGGGGTAAGTCTTTCGAAACATCTGCATTCGGGTCGACTGAGATCCTAACACACTGCCCAGGTCTGAACGACAACATGTTCCCTTATCACACCTATACTTACCCCGTGACCCGCAATATTCGCGTAGAAAGCGCCGTCATTATCATCATCACTGTATTTGGTGTGATCGGACAGATGCGATTGTGGAAAGTCATCAAGGCTCGCAGAGCTAAAGAGGAGAGCTCCCGCCAAGAAGCGGAGAAAAAGAAAGATGAAGACGACGCCGAGGTTGGCCGACAGCTTGAAGCCAACAATCTCCGTGAACGTGCTGAATGGGAAGAAATGTATGGCAATGGTCACGATGGGGAAGAGCCATCATTGTCAGAGACTGCGATCGCCGATGATTCACGAAGAGGATCGGACGGATTTGAGTCTTCAACACCTCAAGAGAAAGACAATGCCATGGAAATGAAGCCTATTGCCACCATCGACCAGAGTGCTGGTGCCTCTGACTCTGGAAATCCCCTCGAAACGGTAGAGGAGGTTGATCATGACACCGACGCAGAGGATCAAGATGCGTGCAGTCAATGTGAGGTAGAAATTGGTGACTTGGAAGCACAAAGACCGGTATCTGCCATTTCTCAGCGAACTTCTGAGGAAAAGTTGCATTTCCCGGAAGACAATGATTCTGAGCACGGGGCCGTGGTCGATTCTGAAGTCGGCACCCAACGAGGATCAAAGCGCTTTTCGAGCAAATCTTGGATCAACAGGCTTCCCGGTCGCTTCGGAAATGTCCAATTTCCGGACCCGCAATCTGTGTCTCAGGAAGCCTTGATCGTTCACGATGACACTGCATCTTCTGTTGCAGGCGTGGTGGATGAACTCACCATCATTTCTGGGCCCCGGAGTATCGCTTCTGGTATTGATGAAGATGGGAAAGATCAAGCTCATGAGAAGGAAATTTCCAACGAGGGTGCGCCGGAGCAAAATGTGCTCTCCGAGGCTACTGTGGGAAAGCTCAACTCTCAGACACGTCAACCAGCTGCGCCACCTGCAGTCACAACTGGAGGAGATCTTGCTATTTCTCATGAACCAGAAGATGGAAATCACCACACTACTGAAAACGATCAGGAAAATCATGGAAACAACACCGTTCCGACAGACAGCCCCGGGGAAAACCTGGGAGTGAAGTCTGAGAACGCGGTTGTACAAGTCCAGCAAGACGAACCAGCATCTCAACGGGAGAACCAAAAGCAAGAACCCTCGGCCACAGTCGTCGAGAAAGTTGAATCCAATGCCGAGGAAGCTGTGCTCGAAAAACAACCTTCAGCTTCCCCCAAAACCGAACCAAAAGAAATTAATGATTCCAACGATCCTCGGTCCAACATCGAAAATAACGTCACTGAAGCCGACTCTGTTTCTCAAACAAACCCGACAAATCCAATGAAGAAGCCAACTTTGGACATGACGACCGTTAAAAAGATTCCTGAGCAGACCTCCAAGGTGATTCATTCGTTCCGCACCAAGGAATGGGCGAAACATCTTGCAGATGCCGAAACTCCAGACCTTGAGCCCCTTGAGCTCGAAAATGATGTTCAAGAAGACTCAGACAAAATCGAAGAAGCAGCGGCCCCGGTTCATGTTGACGGCCTGTTGCAAACGGCCTTGAATGCTCAACCGCCTCCTGCGGTGATGAGCCCGGAGCTCAGCGTGTCGAGCTCCGAACAGATACGGCGACTGTCTGATTATTCATCTATACCTTCCCCGGAGATGTCTCGGTCCAAGACACGAAACAGCTTGCACAATCTTTCCGACAAATCTCCGCCGCCGTTGATGCGCAACGCGTCAATGGCATCGATAATTCCGCGGCAGGAACAGGATGCCATTACTCCAATGCTTCGCAGCACATCGACTCCCTTCTTGACTGTCACTTCACCAGGCAAGGGTAAAGCTGAACCGGAGTCACCACGCTGGAATGGCCCGCCTCCTCTTCTTGCAGTCCGTGAAAACATGGTTCGTAACCGAATGTCTTCAACATCCCTTCGTCATGACCCGTGGGCTTCTCGAAACGCTTCACACCAATCTCTTCCGGATGCCATCCAAGCCACCTCTCCAACAGTGGCCATCCCCGAAGAGCGAGATGAAGACTTTGAAGCGGCTGCCCTCAACGATAATGACGATGTCCCACTTTCCCAGCGCCGAGTCATTCTACAACGTCAGAGCATGCAATTCCCCTCAGGAATGAGCGCCATGAATTCACCCTCCCCGATATACCCCCAAAGCTACGAGCGCTCAAGATCACCACAATCCACTCAAGTAAACCCCGAAAGATCGGCTTCCAGAATGGCCGCATGGCGCCAATCAGTGAGAGAAGACATCTCACAGCGGCGCGACCCACTCGCTTTCCGCGGCTCTTCTCCGGGACCAGCCAGCCCCGAAAGACCGCGGAGTCTCTGGGGATCCGTGCAGCAAATGCGAGATGCCTCCTCGAGCCAAGTTGATCTGGCCGTTGCAGAGGGAATGCAACGGGGAAGTATGACCGACCTTCATCGTCAGGCAATGCGGCGGATGCAGGCCTCTGCAAACCGTCAGTTGTAGACATTTCTTTTGATACCCTTACCCTTCTTTCCTTTCTCTCTCGGGCGTTATCGGGAATTTGATTCCTCGCCTTGAATACGTATAATGTTTATGTATATAATTCTTAATGACTTGATGTGTAAAGGCACTTCATTCCTGCCGGGCATACTCTCCAACACAATATCACTGCAGGAAATGCTTCGGTGCACTCTCGAAAATCTTGATCGCTTGTTCCAACCGTTTCTCGTACTCTTCAACCTCCAAGCTCTTTTGGTCATCTTCCGTCGATGTCTCCCTCTCGGTCTTCGCCTCAGGCTTACCCTCCTGCTCAAGGCCAAGCCCAATAGAACGACCCTCGCCCCCTCGAGCCGTATTCAACGACATAACATCACGGTAAAGACCCATCGAAGCAGGCAACTTCACCCTATCCATAGTCTATGGTTATCATGACTCTGTTCTATCGGCATTTGAAAAACAAGCTTCACTTGGCCGTGGCGGATGTCGGATGTCCTGAGACTGGATAGTGATACTGCTAGTACACTTCTCGATTATATGCTGGATAATTGGGGTGTTTCGACTACGGAAGGTCAGAGTCCAACGGAGTTTGTTCCCGATGCTGAGTTTCTTTTGTTCACACTGAAGATGATTCTGAGCCAGCTGGACTGGTCAAGTCCGGTTTACTGGGCATCATTCATACTAGTTGGTTACGGAGGGTTTCGATTCTTGCATGAGCTTTAGATAAGCCACAGCACGCCCAGCTATTCTCAACAATGGCTATTTACTGCATCCTTTTTACGCAACTTTTGTTTCTTTTATACTTAAATATAAAAATCATATATTTATGTCGCTTTTCTACACTTCTCTAACTACCGTACTAGGTAAATCGGCAGTTTCCTGGCCGGGAAGTCACGTAAGGTTAGTTATCACGCATCCTACTCTTCACTGACTGGCTGCATCACTAGTCCGGAGGTCATGATTAAACCTTGTTAGTTTCTATCGTCCTTTAAAATGTGACGCGAGAAGATCCGCTCTTCCTATTTTCGAATGCTTTATTTGACACTAAGGATGGCCTCTTAATCGTCTTTCTAGGCATATTTGAACCCATCTTCCTAAACGTATTTTAGACGTATTTTTAACATGCCGAACTCAAATTTTACTATTCAAAGAGTAGCCTATGTCGTCTTCTCTTAGTGGCCGTTATCAGCGCCGGTACCGGGGTCAGTGCGTGGCATACCACCTGACCGGAATGGACCGACCCCATATCGTGCTTCGGTCACAAATCCTCGACGAGGCATTCTACCGCGGCAATGCCGCGGCGTAGTTCTCGTTCAGTATCGGGATGCATGACTTGTCGCCGTCGGAAGGTGAAATGCAGTTCTCGATCGACACCGTGTGAGCCGTGCCGCCGTCTCGGCCTCTCCTGTGTCTCATCATTTCAGCAAAACTTCAGAGTTTGGTCTCTCTCAGAGAGGCAATATCCAAATGAAACATCCGAGGACCAGACAATCCTAAGTCCCAGGGTACATGGAGAAGACCCAAACTCAGGATCCCAGACATCGCAAAATCGAGTTGAGAACTTGCCACAATCGTCGGCTATTCGTCAATCCAATCGAACGACCGACATTGCCGCTGGTGTGAATTACACACCTCATGGCTTGAACTCAGATTCGACGGCACTTGAAGATGATGGAATAGAGGATGTGCCACTTCTCAATGATGACCAGAGCATGATCCCCCGAAGAAATGGGGTGAACCCGATTGACTCATGGATGGAATGGGACAACCTGTTCCCTCTCCCCATGCCAAATCGCTCACCTTCACTTATTGATAACGACTTCCAAATCCTAATGAACGCTCCATATGACCATACTTGGGACGTCGCCTCCTGGAATCAAATGAATCGAGTACCGGAATGGCTGTCGACCAAAAGGTCAATGTGGAGCTGTTACCACTACCTCATCAACTTGGCTCAGGCTATTCCCGACTCCCCCTCTTCCATGGAATTCTGAGCTGGACATACGCCTATTTATTCAGACTGGGGCTATATTCTGAGCCATCCAGATTGACGCACTATATTACCGCATCCGACTCAATCCGACTCTTGTCCAACGAAGTTTCGGACAACTCCGCAGCCTTGACCTGGCTTACTGTCAACCCGTCGGAGAAAATATCGCAATATATCTCTACAACATTTTTTCTATGTCAACACGACCTGATAGTTGGTGATTTCGAATCTTTCAAGTCTCGTTTACATGAAACCAAGCGCACGTTCTTCCGACATTGGAAAGCGCAAAACATACCCGGCCCGATAGAATCGCGAATTGTCATCTGGCTTGCGTTTATGGAGCTTCGTTTCCTAATTATGGAAGGAGAGAAAGATGCAGGTGGAAGTCAAGAAAAAGATCTAATGGCAATTCTGATGGATCTCAAAGCTGTGCCAACACTTCGAGGTGCTCGCAAAAAACAGTCATATCTCTCAGAATGTTTCGGTAACGGGCTGCCCAAAGAGGAGAACGATGAAGATCTAAGAAAAGAACGCTGCCGTGAGAAATTTGACATGCTCTCTTTCTTTCTCAGCAGGGTTCGCACATTTGAGAAATGGGATCTGGAGACCCAGTCGCGGAGAGATGGTGAGCCTCTCTTGGTGGAATTGCGAGAGGCGAAGATTGATGCCTTACGTGCAGACCTTGCGCGTATCCAAGCGGTAGGCTTAACCCGTACTTCCGTATTGTCTGACTGCTTGAATACTAATTTGGCTACAGGAATGCGAACTGGCCTTCCCAAACCAGAGAGTCAGCTCGTTAAGCCATGAAGACATCGACAGTAGCATGTTTCACATCATGACAGCCAAAGCACTGTGCCTCTGCTCTACAATCATGCTACATCGAGCCATTGATTCAACAGTCCGAACAGACCCGGAAGCCCAATCTGCAGCTCGCAACTTGATTCGTATCGCTCGGCTTTTCCGAAAAGCAAAACGCCTCGAGACACCCTGCTCTGTCATCTGGCCTCTTCCGATATTCATTGCTGGAATTGAGATAGCCGATGAGATATACCAAGATTGGACTGTTGAGTATATGCGGGAACTCGGACATTGGGGAGCTCATGTTGTCAAAGGGAGAGAATTGATGGAGCAGACGTTACGGTGGCAGGAGAAACATGGGCGCAGGGCTAGTATCACGGATTATCTTGTGCAATATTAATTTCTAAGGGACAACTTTCTATTGCGATCTTCAACGACTCGATTTTTCGAAGTCGGAACTCATGGCACCTCAGGACGCTCGCTGTTGCCACCACGATTCTTCAGCTGAACACCCACCAACGACTTCGGTCCCTCGAGATGGAACGTTTTAAAAACACCTTGACAAGGCGGACCCTTGCAGGTGGTGATAGCCCCTTGAGACAGATTATAGATAACGCAGGCAACCGTGGCGGTTGCGCTGCGGAATGGATAGCCAGGCAGATTTCCAATAACGGAGTCAAGTGGATGATCATCCGGATGGCAGCACAAAGCCTCGGGATAGCTAAGATGGTCCGAGAATGCCTTGATAAGCTGCTCGTTTGACAAAAGACCGTGTCTATATGGGCGAATACCCTGCTCCAGTCTCTGGCGACGGTGCCAGCTGCTTCCACCCGGGTATCTGTCCTGGACGGTATCGCGAGCGAGGAATGATTTGTCGGTGAAGTGGTTGGTGTGAATCAAATAGCCGTCATCTATGTTGCCGTATACCTTATACACGCGACTAGGTGTTATCTCGAGACAGAGGCCAAATCCTTCGGCCGTGGCCAGGGTGAGATTGTTGGAGACGTGGCGTGGGAATTGCTGGATGAGAGTGGTTGCTTCTGACAGGTGACTGCACTCCAGGATCATTCGACGGAGCAGAGAGATTGGCATTACGGGCTCGTTTGTCTTTCGGTGTGGTGAATAGTCCTCGGTGGACATCAAGGAGTTTGCTGTCACGCCCATGCCGAGGGAGTTCATCCCTGAACGACCGAGTTGACCGGCTTCCGTGACCAGGAAAAGCGACGGCTTTGCTTCTGATGGATCCGGGTGGACCTCAAGGTAGATGATGGCATCCGTCAGCCAGAGCCTGGCAGACATGTCCCAGTTCTGTGCGTTGAGGACATCACCAGAGACCGTGGTTTCCTTGAGGAAGAAGGCACTAGTGCACTCATTCGCTTGGTCATCTTCCTGGTTGGGTGTTTCATCGGTGTTCAGTCTTGCCAGATCGTATCGGGCATTCAGCAAGACAACGTCTTCAAGCGAGACCCCAGCGCCGTCTGCAATGCCTCTCATCTCCTCCAGGCCAGCAGGATAATGGGCTGTAACATTTGGGATGTACACTTCATTAATAATTTTGTGCATCAAATCCCTATTCAAATCATTAGCTACTTTGGAGATATGATGTCTGGGATCAATGAGCACATACCGTTCAGCCAGCTTGCCCGGTCTTTTGTAGTATTCCACATTTGCCTTGACTTTACTCATAGCCTGCTGGCCATGTTGATAGCCTCGATCATAGGGAAGGCCGCGAACGACGACGTGTTGGTAAGCGGGCGAGATATCAGGATTGGCTCTCATGACGAATCAAATGCGTTGAACTGATTTCTTCAATGATTTAACCAAGCTTTCGGGGCTTATCTTTCGATTTTATAACCTTGAGATTACCGGTTGCTGCGAAATTTCCTGCCTACATGGTTCCTGTTGCGGCTCTATTGCCGACCAGGCCCCTATCAAGGAGGACTCAATACAGAATTTAGTTAACATTCCGTCACTACATCTATTGCCGCTTTCCCTATCAAGCGCACCAAAGGCGCGAGACCGTGGAACCTGAGTTCTGCACGACCTGGCGGTCGCCAGTGTTTCCTAATCGGGATCTGTTAGCGACGGGCTCGCCAAGTAGTCCCGACTGGGCCATGTGGATACGGTCCGGCTTTGTCTCTCCGCGGTCTTATCACCGATTGCGGGGAATTGCCATTTGGAAGAGATAGTGTTTGCGCTCGAGTTATAAATATAATAGCACGGGAATTGGCCATGCGATACGGACACTTCGAGAACCCGCTTGTTCGCGTGAAATCCGATTATACACTATGACTGAGAAAGATGCCGAAGTCGGCGCGGCTGTTGGGCTAGACACCAAAGAGACAGCTGTCGACAAAAACCAAGATGACTCGATGGTGATTTTTGCCGGGTCGGGCGTTGGTGAGGTCTTTGGGTACTCGGACGGCGAGGCGAGAACCGTTCGTTGGAAACTGGATCTTATTTTACTTCCCATGGTGAGTCCATCATAGTATACCCTTCTCTCAGGATTTGATTTTCTAACGAACAAACGTAGATGTGTATGACATACATCCTCTCGTTCATGGACAAGGTGGCTCTATCTGAAGCCTCCATCTTCGGTATCGAGAAAAGCGATGTAAGTTCAACCTGGCGCTTTCCAAATTTCAACTTGACTTGGCTGATGCGGAATAGCACTTGGTCGGTCAACAGTACAGCTGGGCCAACGGGATTTTCTACTTTGGTTACCTCTTTGCGCAATACCCTAGCTCCATTCTCATGCAGAAGCTGCCCATTGGCCGATACTTCGGCGCGATGATCATTCTGTGGGGTGTTGCAACAACATGCACTGTCGCGACAAACTCATTCGCAACTCTCGCCGTGTGTCGGTTTTTCCTGGGTGCTTTTGAGACGTGTATCACGCCGATCTTGACGATTTTGGTCGGTCAATACTGGACACAAAAGGAACAGGCATTGCGTGCCTGTATATGGTGGACTGGGGGTGGAATCGGTGGTTTTATCGCCGACTCGATCACTTATGCCGTATCGGGAGGGGCCTTGGCGGGCTCGAAGTATGAGACATGGCAGGTGCGGCTCTCTTTCGTATTGACAATCTCCAGTTTCTTGTTAACATGAAGTGGCTTAGATTGTGTTCCTTGTCTTCGGTCCCGTTAGCATTGCGTGGGGTGTTGTGCTGTTCTTCTTTTTGCCTACGTCTCCGATGACAGCTTGGTTCTTGACCGAAAGGGAACGCAAGATCAGTGTCATGAGGGTATGCTTTGCTCTCCACTTAATAATAGCTCTACTAAATAGGAATCCCAGGTTGCTTCTAACCACGCTGGCATCGAGAACAGAAAATACAAAATCTATCAGGTCAAGGAAGCGCTTCTGGATTTCCAGGTGTGGATGCTGTGTGCGCAAGCCTTCCTGCAGTGTATCCCCGGTGGAGGCCTGACCGCGGTAAGTGTTATCCAGCTGACTGGTAAAATGAGAGCTAACGGACGCATTTTAGTTTGGAAAGCTCATTCTCACGGGAATGGGATACTCGGACCGGGAAAGCATAGTCCTGTCTTTTCCGCAAGATGGTGTCCAACTTGTTTCTACGGTCTTCGCTGGTGTGGTCTCACAGCTACTGCCTAATACCAGATGCGCATTAATGATTTTCGCAAACGCGATTGTGCTGATTGGCAGCGCTCTGGTTGAAAGTATGTTCAAACCCCGTTAGCATCCTGGGATCGGTTGGGATAGCCTGCTAACTCTGTTATTCCTCCGACAGAGCTGCCCGCTTCACAAGGTTTCGGCCCACTTTGCAGTAAGTCACTTCTCAATCCAGGCGTGAAGCTAGTACTAATGACCATCAGTCATCTATGTCAACACTATTCCATACATTATGTGCATGAGCTTGATGTCGTCGAACATCGGTGGGTTCACTAAAAAGGCCACATGCGGAGTATGTCTGACACTGAACGATACAAGAATCTCATTTTTGGTTCCAAGCTAATGCCATGCAGGTTATGATGTTCATGTCCTACAGCGTGGGCCAGATCGTTGCCCCGCAGTTCTTCATCTCCTCACAAGCGCCACGATACCCCACGGGGTTCCGCGCCTTCTATGTCAGCGTCGCGCTCATGATTGTTATTGAAGTGCTCTTGTTGTGAGTAATACCTCGAGACATTCTGACGAATTGATTGAACTGACAATTTGCAGTGTCTACCTATACCGGCAGAATCTCAAGAAGGAGAGAAGGGGCTCCGGTGATGAAACAAACAGTGTATCATTCTCGGATTTCCAGGATTTGACTGACAAGGAGCATCCCCAATTCCGATATGCATATTGAGTGGATTGTAAATAAGATTGAGACTTTTTATTTATTGTGTCTATCCCAGCCGAGTTATCCTTGTTTTGGTGTTTTTTTTTTTCCTTTTTTTTTGGGCAATCTCCGCATCACGCAACGCGTGTTGACCTTGCATTGGGTCGACATGCAGAAACTAGGACTAAATTTGACATCTGCATGAGATAGTCATCGAAGCGCCCCCTTCCTAAGGATTGTAGACTATTGGATTGGTCCGGTTGTGATCACCGGGAGGAAGGGCGAGCGGATGAAACAAGGGAGGGTGGACTAATCCGAGTAAAATCGGTGCAAACGACTCGTCGGGTGTGTTCGAGGTCAATTCATAAACTACATAAGAGCCAAGAGCGCTTTTTCGAGCATTGAATCCATTCGACTCTAGATTTGAATGCCAAGCCGAGGCCCTGAAGTCCCAGGGGGTTCTATAGTTAGCAGTGAGCTCAGTTAGTTGTGCGCGCGCCTCACACATTTTGCCTCATTTTTAAGCCTTGAGGATCCTTCGTCATCGCGGCCTTTATTTCGATCAATTCGTTCATTTGCAGCTTTTCCCTTCTCCGTCATTCCCTCGTTTAGTTTAACTTGTCTTTCCAGGAGACTTTTTCCTGTGCCGATCTCCCCATCTCTGACTGTGCACTTTCCCTTCGCTTTCCTTTTTTTTTCTCCTCAAAACGGCGTCCTTCGCAAGTCCTCCTCCTCTGCCGAGGGACGGTGAACCACATTCCACTCGCTATCGCTCACGTGGGACACATTCCAGTCGAACCAACCTCGTGGAGGCGACTCCGGGCTTCGTTCGAGCACAGCGGCGACAGTGCGTCCCCCTCTCGGGCCCGTCGTCGCTCCCTGCCATCCTCCGCCCCTCCGCCGTCCGCCTCGCCAACCCCATCAACCACGTCCCTCGAATCACCCCGATCGCCATCCCGCCTGCGAACGCATCCGACGAGAATCTCGCCTTCGCACCCCACTCTCCTCTCCTCAGTGTCCCCGAACGACGGCGCAGTCGTTTGACCCCGTCCCCGACATCCCCAACCAGTCTCATCGTTGAACGAAGTCAGGGGGAGACCGAAAGTGGACGCACCAGCATCGCCCTACCTCCACGTCACAGACGTTACGAACAATTATCACCTACCGCCATGGCTGCAGCATTCGCTGGAAGTGCGGCGCGAGAGGTCGAGAACCTGCGACCACCAGAAGCGGTTCATTTAACCGAAGATGGAAGTCGTCGAGATGACGGCCGGCCGCGCCATATGCAGTCACAAACCTCCCTCCGATCACAATCCCAAATCGCTTCCGTTCCCTCCCACACTGGCCAGGCCCCTCCTGAGATCGCTGAAGAATTGGCCTGGGGCCCCGCCCATCCATGCTATCCTCACTTCAACCCTCACGTCCCCATTGGCTCTCAGGAATATCTCACAACACGCGTTATTCGCATTCGGCGCGACTGGATGATCAAGGGCGATCTGGCGCCGACATTCTCCAACCTGTACCCTGAGATTTTGGATCCGTTACTATCGGAACAAGAGTTTCGCAAAGTAATTGCGACGGTCAACGACGGCCTGATCAAGGCATTCGACCCGTATAGCCTAAGAAATTGGTTTGACGGAGCACTCGGCCTGCTGACGGGCTGGATTTGGGATGATTTGAACGCCCCTAGCATTAAGGGTCAATTACAACATGTCGAGGACTGGCTGGAAAAATGGAACCGTGAAGTGGGTTCCAAAGATGGCGTGCACATTTGGAGCCTGCGACGGACGGCATACATGTCGATCGACATCCAGATCCCTGATCCCAAGGTTGGCATCGTCCCTAGTGAGGGTGGCCCCTCCTTACCAAATACCAGGCCCAGCACTGGCATGGGCATGGGCAATTGATGGGTCTTCCCATTTGCCCCTCTCGTTCGATATCCTCATTTTGGTTGTATATTTCTTTGTAATCTGGCCGTGTTCTGTTCCGGGCTTTTGCATGATATCCCTCCCCAGTGGCTTGCTTTCGACTCTACATTTTACCTTTTCTTTTCTTGAAAATCTTCGATTCTTTACATCTTGTCACTGGGGGTTCTTGTTACTTTCGGCTCTCGCGTGGGGTATTATGCCACCTGTCTATATCTGACTTCTCTGCCGGGTTCAAATCTTGTTAACTGAACAAGAACCTGGAAAACCAAATATCGAGACCTCTGGTCCTACTTATTCACCCTCTGCCTTGCTTCGTAGAACGTCGGCTTACCGTAGACCGATACCTCAAGGATTCCCCTCAAAAAACAGGCTGCGAATGGAATTGAGCCAAACCCAATTTCAAGCAGCCCAGCTAGATAATAAGCATGCAACTGCACAAGAGGGTATGTTACCCACTCAAATTCAGGCGGTGTCGATCCACCCCCCACATCCCCCCGTCTCCGAGCTCTTCGACACTCCCCAGGATGAGCTCTCGCCATAACCCACAATGTTGTCGGGGATCCTGATCTTTAATCAAAAGGGCGAGAACCTCATCTTCCGCGCTTTCCGCAGCGACTGCCGCCCGCGTCTGGCCGACATCTTCCGCATCCAGGTCATCTCCAACCCGCAGGTCCGCTCCCCGATCCTGACCCTGGGCTCGACCACCTTCAGCCATGTCAAGCACGAGAATATCTACCTGGTCGCCGTGACCAAGAGCAATGCCAATGCGGCGCTGGTCTTTGAGTTCCTCTACCGGCTCATCATGCTGGGGAAGAGTTACTTCGGGAAATTCGACGAGGAGGCCGTGAAAAACAACTTTGTGTTGATTTATGAATTGCTCGATGGTGCGTTCTGCCCCTTTTTGTCTCGTATCAGAGGTACATAACTAACTTGAGGTGAATATCTACAGAAATTCTCGACTTCGGATACCCGCAAAACACCGAGACCGATACGTTGAAGATGTACATCACCACGGAGGGGGTCAAGTCAGCCATCGCGAACTCACCCACAGACTCGAGCCGCATTACGCAGCAAGCGACCGGTGCGCAGTCATGGCGCCGGTCCGATATCAAGTACCGCAAGAACGAGGCTTTCGTGGACGTGATCGAGGACGTCAACCTCCTGATGTCAGCGACCGGCACGGTCCTGCGCGCCGACGTGAATGGACAGATTGTCATGCGCGCATACCTGACTGGAACCCCCGAGTGCAAATTCGGATTGAATGACCGGCTTCTTTTGGACAACAGTGATGCTTCCGGGGGCAATGGTATGCGCGGCGGTGGCACCTCGGGCGCAAGCAAGACTACGCGAGCCGCTGCAGGCTCTGTCACGCTTGAGGATTGTCAGTTCCACCAGTGCGTTAAGCTGGGTCGGTTCGATGCCGACCGAATCATCTCGTTCGTGCCGCCGGACGGTGAGTTCGAGCTGATGCGGTACCGCGCTACGGAGAATGTCAATCTGCCGTTCAAGGTTCATCCGATTGTGCGTGAGATCGGTACGACGAAGGTCGAGTACAGCATTGCTATCAAGGCCAACTACGGCTCCAAGTTGTTCGCTTCTAATGTTATTGTTCGCATTCCCACCCCGCTCAACACCGCGAAGACTACCGAGCGGGCGAGCCAGGGTCGTGCGAAATATGAGCCCGAGCATAACAATATCGTCTGGAAGATCCCTCGCTTCTCGGGCCAGAGCGAGTATGTGCTCAACGCCGAGGCTACTCTCACCTCCATGACACACCAGAAGGCATGGAGTCGGCCTCCGATCAATCTTTCGTTCAGCATTCTCATGTTCACCTCGTCCGGTCTGCTTGTGCGTTATCTCAAGGTGTTTGAGAAGAACAACTACAGCTCTGTCAAGTGGGTGCGCTACATGACCCGCGCGGGCAGCTATGAGATTCGGTACGTTCCATATTCTTTGTTTGGATTTTTACGCGAGTCACTGACCATTTTTTCCTATCCAGGTTCTAGAAGTGTCGATTCGACTGGGAGGGCGTGTTGATATCAAGAGCTTGCGAGCAGCAGTCTGTTATCCTTCTCGCTGAGAGCCATCGGGCGGTGTATGGCGTTGGATGGTGTTTTATACATACTCGTGTTTACCTTTCTAAAGCATTGAAAATCTGCATATCAACCAGGTCTTCTTTACTGGATTCCATTTCTAGACAGGGACTCGTTTAATAACACTTTCCCCCTGACTATGGACATTGCCATCACCACCCTATTCCCGGTTCGTCTGCGACATGACATCCTGCCATTCATCACAAATCTTCAGTCTCGCATTGAGATCCGCCCTCATGATATCAAACGTATCCGCCCCAATAGGCAATCGCACAGGCAACTCTTTACCCTCACATCTCCCCTCACCTCTAACGGCCTCCACAACCAATTCACAGCCCTTCCCCGGGTGCCCAGGCCAGTCCTTACTCCCCGCAGCACTTTGCTCCGCAAGCTGCTTATTCAGGTCTGCATACTCAGGGACCGGATTCGGTACTCTGAACTGCACATGTCCCGGAGACGCCAAATCGGTACTAAAATGCCCGAAAGTAAGAAGCGAGGTACGCAAGTTAAATGGCGCTAGCTCTGCCGCCAGAGAAGGCACAATTCCCTCGAGCAGACTCTTGGAGCCAATATAGGATGTGGCCCCCGGCATGATGTAGTGCACACTGACGGAGCCCACGAAGAGAAGAGTTCCCGTTTTGCGCTCACGCATGAATGGGAGTAGTGCTCTTGTCAGATTCAGCGGCCCCATGACATTCACGCGAAGGGAATTCGTAAAGAGTTCCTCGCTATTTGCATGTCAGTGAACCGGAGTGTCATGTCTCTCGCGATTTCACTCACTTGAGTTCTTCCAAAAGTCCAGCTTCCAGGTAGCCAGCGTTATTGACCAGGACGTCGATATGGCCATAGATAGCCCATGCCTCTTTGGCCTTCTCGTTCAGCTCCTCCTGCGAGGCAGTCACATCCAACTCGAGCACGGCAGCCCCCGCTTCTTGCAGTGCGGAGAGACGCTCAGCACCGCTGATTCCATTGCCCCCGCGAGCTGTCGCGATTACTCGATCTCCCTGTCTTTCTATTAAACCCCAGCTCACTGCAAGCATCGGAGTAATTCAAGGGCTTACCTTCGCGATAATGGCTCGCGCCATAGCCTCCCCCAGACCGGAGGAACAGCCGGTAACAAGCCAAGTCAACTGTGCAGCCATTTCGAATGATGATATACTTTCTGTTCTGTGGATGATAAGGCGAAGGTAATTTCAGCCGCACATTTACGCTTTGCTCGAAACCGCACTAAGCTTACCCCGCTCTGGTGCACAAGAAATTCAAGAGCACCGTGCTCATAGCGAATGGCGACTGTCAGAGTTATCACGAGCCTCCTGGTAGCGCTTATTTACAGCGAGAATACCGATCTCAGGGCTCTGGTCGTGTGGATCGCATGCTGGGGGCTTTGAACCAAGCTTGGACTTGGGGCCATGAATCCATAAGAATCCTTATTTGGGATTCCAGAGAGGTGTCGCCATATGCCAGAAGAGAAGCTTTTGAGTACTCAACAATTCTGGAAAAAGGGTCATTGATTAGAATGTTCATTTTTGTCAATGGTCGGAATTGATATTTCCTCACGGCTCTTTTCAAAATTGAGGCCATCACTTTGCACCATAAATACCTATTTAAAATTCGTTCAAACTGATGCTAACCGAATCATCCCTCTGGATGAGCATATGCACCAATAGCTAGTTGATAATTATTCTATTAGGATCTGAAAGTCTGTATCCTTATGACCCGGGTTGATACAGAGTCTATCTGCTTTTTTTCCTCAGAAGAAGAACCTGAACGGTGAACCCCTCCTTAGGACAACCGAGTCAATTTAAATGAACGCACAAATTTAACCGGCCTTTTGTTATTCAGTTGACTGGAAGCTATATCATATAACACTGGTGGTGAGAGAATAGCGAAGTTTCTCGCGTTGCGAATATATGATAGGGTTTATAATGAACTTCTCCCCGGCAAGACTATAAAAAAGAGATGGCGGATAAAAAAACAAAATTTCAAGACCCTCTCATTACCCTGTACGAAATCAACAGAAAATGGGAATAACTCGGGGGTTACAGTGGGTGGGACCGACCTTCTGCCCAGGTTCCAAAAGTAATGCATTGCTCCACCCCCAGAGTCTATATGGATAAGATGAATGTCTTCTTTATCAAAACGCAACGCTTAAATAGAGCATTATATCTGGCAACCCATTGGGTTATATCCACGGATATCGTGTTGTGAAAGTACACTGTCGAACCGAGGGGGATACGATCATTTTCAATAAATAGATCCCGCCCAGACCCCTTGTATATTGTAACGACACCGAAACCATCCCGTCGAGAGTCCACAACGGGAACACTCCGGTAGAAGCTCCCAGGTCTTGCGTTGCAGCTGACAAGGTTTTCCGAGTTGCGGGATATGGATTAGGGTGATGTCGGGTACGAGTCGAGAAACAATCCATCAGAGTTCCAGGGCTATGTTTTTATCATGAATATGCAAGACAAGGTCAAGGTAATCGATGGAATTCAAATCCAGTGGTATCTCAGATAGTAAAAGTACAGTTCATAGTGGTACAGTGCTCAGGCCTGGAACAACAAGGTGCGAAACGAGCAGGAATCATGTGCAGGAACCAACCATCCAAATAAAGACAGAAGCAGATTAGACAGGTGGCGGTGGTGGGAATATTCACATAGCCAGATGCGACAACGGATGAAAGGAAAACGATCTTGCGCGAGAAATCGAAAGAATCGGACAAAGCTCAAAATGATAATACAGGGTTTCTTGCAACAAGTAATCGAGACATGGAGGGAAAAGGTCGTATAATACAGAAATCATGAAAGGAATCAGAAGATTTATTGCCGTCCGCCTTGGAGACCGATTCGGCCCTCTCCCACAAGAGAGTTCCATCGTCGGCTGACGTCGGCATTGTTTGTGCGGCCCATCAGGCGCGCGCACTCATTCCATTCTTGTTGGGAAAGGCGGAACTTCTCGAGGACCAGCTCGAGGAGTTGTTGGTCTTCTTCGGAGGACCATTCTTCCGAAGAAGTCGAAGGCTCATCTGGCTCTTCGATAGAAGGCAGAACTGCCTCTGGATCAATGCGCGGGCCAAAGTCTGGAATGCGCGCTTCCATGAGACGCTGAGGAGACGGTGGTGATTGTGTGATGGGAGGAGAATGCAAAGAATAGAAGTCCGTCGAGGAGAGGCCAAGCGGCAGGTTGTAGGGAGCATGGCGGCGGCGTTTGGGGGTGGAGAAGCGGTTGCGGGTAGGGCATATGTCCGCGTCGCTGTCATCATCGATACTAGAGCGACGACGCTTGTTCGCGCCGCGCGCGGGCGCAGAAGGCGGAGGCGGCGGCGTGGATGGAACAGTAGCTGGAGGAGGTGTTGGGCGAGGCGATGCAGGTCGAGCGACCTTCCGCGATCGAGTTGAGCGACGCGGCGGGTTGATGGGAAGAGGGCTCTGGAGGCGCTGCGGCTTGACAGACCGGCGCGGTGATGGAGCTGGCGATCCGCTCAGCAGAGACTGCAGTGCGCGACAGGTGCCGAGAAGGCCGTTGCCAGAGGGGTATCCTCTGTCAGAGGGAGGTGGTGTAGAGAAGAGGCGGTTGGGGGTGAAGCGAGACGACCGGCGCACATCGCATGGGAGGGCGGAAGGGAGCAACATATTAAAGCGAATACGTGATTCGAGTGCGTAGAGCAGGGTAAAGGTCGGCAGAAGTGAATATAGGACCACCAGAGTGGTTGTGGTTGATGGGTGAGCGCGAGAGAATTTGTGCGCGTTGCGCTGGAAGATGCGCCGGAGGCAGTTGCGAAGCGCGACGACGGAGTTGGGAGAGGAAGAAAGAGAGTGTAAAAAAGTCGTTGAAATGCGCTTCGATTTCCACCGAGACCGGGTGTTTGGAGGGGGGTTAAAGAACCCAAAGGGTGGTTGTTGTTTATTGAGCGAGTGGTTGTTAGGAAGAAGTGGCGGGGGCTGCCGAGCGATAAAAGAAAATTGGGCTTTCGCTGGACTTGGGACCTTGGGACTGCCGCAAACGGTCAAGCGAACATCACCCGAGTCTCCACTCTTTGTTTTTCCCGTGTATTTGGAGTTGTGAAAGGTGAAAGAGGTGAAAGAGGTGAAAGAAAGTGTTGCTTATTATTGCAGTTCCATTCAAATAACAATCCAATTCAAAACGAATGAAGTCAAAACCAGGGATTGTGGCCTGGATCAGGTTCAACGAGCGACCGATGACGATTAGGAAGGATAATAGGAGTAGAGGTGCCGAGGAGTCGGTGAGACTCTTCTTCTATTATACTACCTTGGTATCTAGGATCTATTCCCGGCCGGGACCTGAGCCCCTCGGTCTCCTTCCTCGTGGTCCCCAGTGAAACACCGCACAAAGGAGAGCAGAGGATGTATGAAGCAAGGACGCATGAAGCCGAACCCTTGACAGGGGACCACGAGGTACCCTTCACCCCTGAAACGGACCGCACGGGTCGATCCCTTTTCCAATTACACTTCCTATTCTGGTGCGCGACCCGCGACGAGCCGCGTGCTCCACGCTCCACGCCAACGTCAGGCAATTGGCCCCCCTCGACGTGGTGGTTTGAGGGGATCGTCGTTATCGGTATCATCATGAAGCAGGATAAGCCGGCTTAGCCGGGGTGTAGTGGCCATGACGTACGTCTTGCGCCCGGCGACGAGCTGTTGGTCGCCCTCGAGGACATGGACATGCGCTAGTTCTCTGTAGAAAATGTGTTCGAAATCCGACTTTGCCACCCCGTGAGCGACCGGGCGCGTTTTAATATTCCCGACTCGCAGGGTCGGTCTGTCTCCCATTCCCGGCCCTTCTCACCAGCCCTGGAGGGTTGGAACCCTGCCATACCAGCCCTGAAGGAGACGTTGCCTGCCACTGGGCTGGTTCCCAGCTTCTATTTTTCTACGTTACATTCAACAATTGAATATACGTCGTGCTTGGATTCAACATTTGATTTTTTTCGTGGAGACGTCGCGTCAACCACGCGTTCGGGACGCGTGACGCGACGGCCAATCAGCGCCGATACGGCCCAGCGCGAGCTCTGATTGGCCAACGAGCCTCGTACCTGACGATCGGACGTGAAGAAATGCCTCAAAGCGTGAGCATCACCACCAGAAAACGGGTATACTTCCTAGGCGGTCCTAGAGACGCCTGCACGAGGTCTGTGCGAAGCACCGGAGAAAAAACGTGTGGGAGGGGCCTGTGCCTGGAAGGTTTTCGGAGAATACGCTCTCGAGGTCCAACCTCAACCCCTCTTGGTTGCTGATTTGTACATCACTGCAACTACGTAGGCCAGCAAACCCTCTTGAACACGTGCTACAGCTGCATACAGACATCGGAAGCAGTTATGTAGCCAATAGTGTCACTCTAATCCTCACGATCAAACTTGATCTCATGTTGATGCTGTATCAAACTCATCTCGATATACATACTCCTTGCTTCCTGCGGGGTCCGTTGCCCGGGCAGAGGTTGGGAGCCCCAAAATTAACCTCGTGGCTTGCATTATCTCGCAGCGCCTACTGCACTGCTATTCTCGCTTGCGGGGTGCAGAATGCAACTCGGCCCGAGTTTACAGCCTAACGTGCAGTACTTTCCCCCGATTCAGTATCCATACTCTAAACTCATCCTACCAAGCACCGCCAATAAATCTAATAGTGAAGATCGGCCTCTGTGTGGACCTACCTAGGGGTTGCTCTCCCTTCTCTCTCCCTCAAAGGGCTGTCCTTCCCTATTCACCCTCCGAGGAGTCCAAAAAGGACTGTTTCCATTCACCGAGGTGGCTGGGTGGGCAACTTCGACCCAATTCTACCCTCTCACTCCATGACCCAGTCTCCCAGCCACAAGTCAACATCCCCTCCATGCAAGGGATACCAAACGCAGATGGGACTATTTCCCATCAGAGCTGCTGATAGGCGTACACAAGGTTAGCCTCGGGGACCTACAGTATATGTCCACGGGAACGGATGACATGAAGCTGGAGTACTAGCTGCAGGTTACCGTAATCCGTGTTTACCGAAAACAATGAGCTTCAGTCTCCTTCCCCAACAAACTACCCCTGCGAAACCAATGCAAGACATCGCCGTGTCCACAACGGGCGCTAACACTGATCAGATCTGCACCTTCGAAACACTTCGTGCGTCAAGTGGCCGGGTCGCCCCGTTGCCCCTCCAACCATGCCCTAGGGCTATCAGCTCCTTGAGAGGCTCTGTGGAAAGGTTTCACAACCTCGCCTCCTTCTATACTCGACGTGTGACCCTTTCGTGTCTTGGCGTGGGTCTATCGCCATTGTGTCTTATCCCGATGCCGAATCGGGAGATTCCACATTCCGGAGTATCGGTGACAGGTGATCGGCGGAGTACCGCACAGCCCTGGATCCGAGTCCCCGTGTTGAGGTAATTGGCAGTTGTAGGCAAAATCAGTGGCTCGGGCATGGTGGAGAAGGCCCATTATATTTGGAATGTGATGGATTTGTTTTTGTTTTGAATCTTCTCTGAGACACTGTTGCAGGACTCGGAGCTGACGTCCACCATGATGCAGATTATCCATGGCAACGATGCATGTGTGCATGCTGAATGGGCTTGCTGCACAGCGTCGTTCAAATGCTTAGCATGAGAGCATGGCCAACACCGTTGCATTGCCGGCATTGACAGCTCGAAGGGGCCATGACCTTTCCTTTCTCAAATCGTCAAGTCATCATGAGACACTTCAACCAGTAATCCACCAACTGAGCCTACATGGAACCCTCCCCTGATCCCCATCTTAACCAGGATCAACACTTTCGGCCCTCCATCGGGGAAATCCCCTCTCCCTGTCCTTCCTCTAGCCCTACCCATGACCGCGCACGCCACTGGGTCCACCAAGCGGGCCTTTGATCACAAGGACTATCTTTCCTGTGTTCTAAGTGGCCATTACCCCCATCTTAGACAACCAGGGATGTACAAAAGCCTCAAGCACCAACCAGAGCCGTCGAGATAAGACAAGGTCCCCGCGCTGGGGGCTACTATTCACAGCCAACAGCCAATGGGTTATTTCCGCACCCCTCCCATCCATTGCGAACAAGGGCTTGCCTTTCTCGAGCCCCTCTTGTTGCCACTGTGAAAAGAGGGGAACAAACTATTGATTCTGTTCTAAACCTCCTTTTTACTGTGGCAATGTCTTTGGACAGAGTATCGGCTGGTGGGCACCTACTTTGTCATTGAAGCTGAGGTCCAATCTGCTTTCACGACTACGTGTCCTTCGAGTCATCCGGCCTGTGAGAGTAGTCTTTTCCCTATGCGCGATTTATCCTGTGTTTCTCTTTCTCTGGATTTTAGATCTATTGACTCCCTTTGCTCTCTATCGATTTTTCGCTTCTCTGAAGTCAATTATTGAGTCTGCTTGTAAGGGGATCCTCCTGTTGTATGGTTGTTTCTCCCTTTCCCAAGATTCGGTTACTTCTCCGGCAAGCTGTTGTTAACTGTGAGGTTCTTGCAGTACCCTCGCTTGCCTTCATGTAGTGAAGCTTGATGAAACTACAACAATAGTCACCGGTCAACGTTACTTACGTATCGGGTAACGTCTGCTATTCCTTGGCTTTCCCTGTCCGTTTCATGTTTACCTACATGGTATGCGGAGAGTATATCAAAGGGAATTGATACCGCCAACACCCAGATCGAAACTTTTGTTTGCATCTGTTTAATGAAAATCACGTCTCTACATGCAGCGAATTCCCAGGCTAGGTGCAGTGACCCATAGTCACGGAAAGGGAGGAGATGGTAGTATCAATTCCCATTACCAATAGTGGCTCCCTTTGTGAAGAGGCGTCTCAAAAATTGGCAAATTGCAACAGATACCAAAAGTAAAATGACAAAGCACCCCACTGATCTAGAAAAAAATATAAACCAAGCATTCTGCGTCGCGCTCGAGCCCTTCGTTCCAGGTATCTCTGGCTAATCTCGCAACCTCCAGGGCTATTTCTGAAGCGCCATCTTTAAATGTTTGACCATCAGAGACACCTAATAGCAGACTTGGCTAAGCAGCCTTGGCTAAGCAGCCTTGGCTACGCCTTCCGAAACAAGCATCCCAACCATCTCATCCCATGAGCTGGTAATGCGTGTCCTCTCCGAGCTCCACATCCCACCCTCTTTGGCTGCATCAAGCCCTAAATGTTGGCCCTGTGCCGCCGTGTAAAGCGCATCTCTGCTCGGGAAAGTCAGGTTGACGACCATTTTATCGCCAATCTGCATTCCAAGACCACCTGCTAGACACACCCTCAGCGCCGCAGCCGCTTTACCGCCTCCGTGCCCACCGTAACTGACGATGATGGCTGGCTTCCCCTTCCATTCGTGGTAAAGGTAGTCGATTGCATTTTTGAGACCCGCTGGTATACCCCAGTTGTATTGCGGGGTGACAACGATGAAGGCGTCGAGTGCCGCTACTCGCTGTGACCATTTGCGTGTGTGCTCGTGAGCGTAGCCTTCAGGTGGTGTTATCTTGGATGGAATACCGGGTTCGTCGTAGAATGGTAGGTCCAGGGCGCTGATGTCGATATAATCAAAGTCGAATGAAAGATCCCTTTCCCCAGTTGCACGGGCGGAATTTGAGTGAGGTTGAACGGTTTCGAGAATGAAGTTGGTGATTTGGTCCCCAACGCGTGGTTTGCGCTGGCTGCCGCAGATGACGCCGACCCGAAAGGCTTTTTTGGAGGGAGAGGTAGACATTCTGAAATGGTTCGGCTAATATCAAGTATTTAATCAGAAGGAAGAAATCTACCGCTTTAAATACGTTGCCTGTGAACTACGATAGGGAGGAACAGCCGCGGGGACTCCGCGGGGTGCTTACCTTATTAGGCTAGGCTTCCTACTATTTTTTACTTTGCTTCGTCGCTATCGTAGTGTAAGGCGCGATAATAACACGGTCAACAACCATGCGAGTTCAGACAATGTTCTAATTAGAGTTCTGTTAGACCGATAACATTACCACTAAACTGCTACGAGAAAGCCCCGGTTCAAAAGAAGATCATTTCCTAGATAGTTCTGCATAGGTATGTCTCGTGTATCGCATACCGCAGACTTTAATCATACATTTCATGGTTCCCTGGCTTCCCATCTTGCGAATAGGTCAGCCAGTGGCCAGATGTGGTCATTTACCACAAGTCGTCCTCATCCATTCCGAAGATGCGGCGCTTGCGCTTGCCGGTGACTGGGTTGAAAAGCTCTTCGTAGACTTGTCCGCCAAGGCTGGCCTGATTCTCCGCAGCTCGGGACTCAGAGGCTCTGATCTCAGCAGCTCTCTGTCGGGTAAACGGCTTCGGAGACGGGGTGCGATGATGGGTGCCAGTGGGTGTGGAGAGATCTCCCATGTTGAAGAACGTAGTATCATTGGACGGGTATTTCGGCATATCATCAAGTCGCTCGGCAAGACTGGGATAGATTCCACCTCGTCGGTGAATGTCTGGGGGGAAACCGCCTCATAGGGGGTTCGACCTGGGGCACGGAATGGGTGGGCTGGTTCCAGGCGATTGATCTGGCTCACGAATTGCGGTTGGCCCCTGTTAGCCTCCGGAGTTCTGGGTCTAATGTTGGGAGTGGTTTGCATGAGCTGGTTCATGTGCTCGCGGGCCTCGATTAGAGCTTGATGGGCACGTTGTCCTCCCTGTTCTGGGCGAAGATTTTCCTGTTGACTAGAAGCGGACAGGCTGTCTGCGGCATTTCGTAGCTTTGGTCCTGCTCCATGAGCCGAGGTATTGCCGTCAGACAGATCGGGAGAGTGGTTGACGATGTCGAAGAGTCTGTAGCTTTTCAGCCTCCACCCAGGCTGGGTGTGAAGCGTGTAGTTCTGTTCAAGGGAATTCTGGAAGGCAACAAGGACATCAAATTTCACGAGTGCAGGGTCGGAACGGGGTCTCGGCTTCCAGTTTTCAATGGATTTCTGGTAGAGCTCCTCAAGCTTATCCTTGAAAGGGAGGTACGTGAACCATTTGTGGCGCAGAGCCTGCTTCACATTCATGCGCTGTTTCTCGTCAAGGGTGAGCAGATTTTCAAGAAAGTCCTTGGGATAACCAGTTATTCCTAGTTCCGCCAGCTCGAGTTTCAGACACTCTTGTTCATCCATTGTCTCAGACTCTGGACTGTATGGCTGATGAGATGGGGTGGTTCCTGTCAGCAAGACGGCGGTCACACGGCCTAGGGAGTACAGGTCGATAGCTTTGCTATATCCCTGTTTGTTGGACGGGTTGACCTCGCTGCTCAGAGAAATTAGTATCCAATGTTGACACGTTAAAGAGTTTTTTTCTCCTTACGGGGCGCAGTATTCAGACGTGCCGACGATCGTTTGCATCCGTTCGATAGCCTGGGTCACCTCTCTGGCACATCCAAAGTCTGTCAGCACGACTCGACCACCTGCTTCCAGAGAAGTCATGAGAATATTGTCTGGCTTGATATCTCTGTGAACGATGTCCCTGTCGTGAAGGTACTCCACTGCAAGCAAAATCTGACGGGTAATGAAGGCTGCTTCAGCGGCTTTGAGTGTCCCTCCTTTGTATCGGAGAAAAGAAAGCAGGTCGCCGGCCGTCACAAGCTCATTGAAGATGTAACTAGGCTTTGATTAGGATTTTCCCACCAGAAGCATCTACATGTCGTGTTACTCACATCGTGTCCTGGGAATGGATAGCGGTTTCAAAGCTGATGATGTTTGGCTAAAGAGGTCATTAGATCAAAGTAAGTTGAAATAACGATGAATAGCTCACGTGGGACATCTTTGACAAAATTTCTGCCTCGCGATAATATACCGCGATCCTCTCCTCAACACTCTGTGGTCTGTGATTCATGGTAATTTCTGATGTGGGTTGGAAAACCCTGGACCTCTGGATATTTTCCAGCTCTGCTGCAATGTTATCTTTGACCTTTCTGAGATCAACAATTTTGCAAGCAATCTGCTGTCCGGTGGCAGTCTGGTAAGCCATTTGAACGCGGCCATAAGCGCCAGAGCCCAACACTCGTTGAGTTACGCAGTAGCTATTCTTGAACATCTGCATTTATATCTCGTCAGTACATAATAAAATCCAGAGCAAACTATCAGAGAGTTACTCACGCTCATCTCCTCCATTTGCACGCGGGTGAAAGGGTTTTTCGTGTATGTGGCGGATTCGAATTTCAGTTGGAACTCGGGCAAGATTTGGAGGACATCGCCATCACTGAGCAGGAAACTCTTTCCGTTCATCGGGTAGCCATTCCACCGAGTCCCATTGCTAGAAATATCCTGGGCATACACAAGCGGGGGGACCTCGCTTGGGTTGATTTCATCATAGATGATGGTGTAGACCCGGAGATGTTTGTTTGAGACAAGGGGATTGGTGATTTGATACTGACTAGACGGGACCGATGTAATCCGTGCATGAGTAACACAGAAATTAAGGAACGAGCATGGGCACACTTACCAGTGATTTCCATCGCGTCCGATGAAGATTTCGTCACTGCTGTAGATGACCAGGTGGTCGGTGCGGTCTTCAGTCTCGGGATTCCAGCGGAACAAGGTGCCCACAAGCACGTCACCAGTGTCTGTAAGACCCTGAGACATGATTGCGGGTTGATACTTATCGAAATTGAAGGTTTGAGTAATATGGGGAACAATTTGCGGTGTTGGGGAAGCGAAGTCGTGATGGCTTCGTCGAAAAGTCGCGTCTCCGATATCGATTCCTCGCTTATCCACAACAGGCGCCAGGCCCATCATCGGTGCTTAACTCGTGCTAATGCTCATTGATAATCATAATTTTTGTTCATAGGCAGACAAGGCAAAGCTAATAGTTTAGAGAGCCCTTTAAAGGAACATGTAGTATATACAGTGGGCCATTTAGCTACCTTGCATCCGGCGGAAGCGTTCTTCAGCAGCTCTGGCTCGTCGTTCTCTTTCTAATCTCATCCTCATTTCCGGTGTCATGCCTCGTGTCTCCTCATCACGCTTCTCCGCGGCTGTCTTCTCAACGGCACCAAGAGTGCGACCAGGCTTAGTAGCAGCCATCTGTGCCTCTCGTTCAGCATCCTCCTTCTTCAGCCGCCCCAAATCAGCCTTGCGACGGTTCGTCTCCTCTTCCTCTGCAGCCTTTCGCTCTCGTTCAGCCCGTGTATCTGCGTCAGCCTTGGATACAGCAGATGGGACCTTAGCCGAAGCCCAATCCCATTTAGATTCACCCAGCTCATGGCGGGCCACCCGGAATGCATCACGAGTGGGCCTATCACCTGCGAGCTCAAATGGAGACCTGCCTTCGTTGTTGGTGGCTGTAGGATCCGCATTGGCTCTAGTGAGCAGTGCTGTAACAATAGCCGGTGCATTCAAGCTCGCTGCCAGGTGAAGAGGGGTGGGACAACGGAAGTTCTGCGGTGAGTCGGTAGGCTGGAATGTAAATGATGAGGGTATCGAGTTGTTGGAGAAATATGACATTAGGGCAGGAACCTTAGACCGGCGAATCAGGGCCTGGATCTGGGTTGTGTGCAACTGTGCAGCCTCTTCCTCTTTAGACACCTTCGGCTTTTGTGGTTGTGGGCGAGGTGTGGATGGCTTGGGCTCCTCCTTCTCTTTCTGCTTTGCCGCAGCTGCAGCCAGAGCGGCCTCGTCAACCTCGCTGACCTTCACCCGGGTTAACTCTTTGAAGCATCGCATAAGCTCGCTTTGGGTCGCTCGGCGGGTGTTAAATGGGAAACCCCGGACTCGGGGGTCGTTCTGCTTGAGAACCTGGCCCTCGTACTTGTCAAACAGAATCCTCCGGTTCGTCTTTCCAGTAGCACGAATGAACAACAGCTCGGATGTATCAATCATTTGTCGCCAGTCCGCTAATAATTCTCGGATGTCCTTCTCAAGCGCAGCTTCGTTGTAGCGACGTAGACTGGAACCAGCAGAGTGTGCAGCTCCCCGAGAAGCATCGCTAGCAGACTGGGAGCCACCCTGCTTTCGTCGAGTGGTATATCGGTGGAATGTTTTGTGTGCAATAACTCGCGCTTGTCTCTCCTCAACACCTCCCTGCTTGCGGTGGATTTCCGGCGCTAGAGACACCAGGATCGCAGCAAAATGGCCACCTCCAATCATACACATGAAAATATGGGGACCTGTGGCGGTCGGCTTTTGCTGGGCTTGCGCATTGTTCGTGCGCGCGTTGACCGGGGCCAGTTGTTTCTTCCGTATTGTGTCCACCAAGTGGCCTGGCTCATCTTGTTCAGCATTGGAGAAGATCGCTCTGTAGACACCCAGCGATTTGTTCGACGGCAGACTGGAGCTCGAAAACCAAAACAGCGGATTCTTCGGTGTACCCTTCACGGCTGTGTCACCTTCCTCTTTTGTCTCTGATAGCTTAGCCTGCTTTTTGAGCAAAGCTGTAAGTGTAGTTTCGGCATCCTCCTCTTCGGACTCCGATGTCTCAGATCCAGATATAGACTCGTCGAGATCTCCGACCGCCTTCGCAAACTGGACCTCGTCTAGAGGCGCGGTCCCACGCAGTTGAGATTTGAGATTATACCGATGGTGGTCTGAGCGAACGTGGCTGCGCTGTTCCTGTACGTTTCGGTAGGAAACTTTGCAAAGAGAGCATTGTGTCGAAGTAGCGATTGCAGATTCTTGCGCTGCGACCTCAGGGTCTTTAGAATCGTCCTCGGGGTTCTGTTCGGTGACAGGTTGATTGGCAGTTTTTGCGCTTAGGGTCGCAAGAAGCTCCTGTGGAAGATCATAGACTGCCCAAGTTAGTGGAAAGGATGTGGCAGAGCTGTAAAACGTACGTACCATATAGAGGTCTTTTCAAGAGCTCTTCAATGCGAGCTGTATCGCCCATGATGGTTAGGTAGAGAGTGTTGGAATGTGCCCCTCTAATGACGATTAAGGCTCACCTTACCGCCTTGAGATCCGGGCGGCCGTTCGGCTTATATGCGGCTCTTTTGTAAAGTTTGATTGACAATCACTTGAATCACACCGATCTGAAACAAAAGCTTCAGCTCAGTCTTTAGTTCACAGCAGCTGCTCGTATCTGTGGAGCCTATATTGTGGCTGTATTTGGCCACCAAACACGCGCTATGACTAAATGGGTGCCCGCTCTGACTCACTGTGGGTTATGTACGACGCGACTCCCAGGCTCATTTATGATTTCTTAGCCTTGATACTTTCTGTACATGATTTGGTTTGCAGTGGCATACAATCTTGTCTACCTCGAAGAGACAGCTCTATTGTCGATTATGCACGTGACTGAAAACGCCAATTGCCGGCTTCGGAAGTACGTCATAGTTCCAACGCGTGGCCATGTGGCTCTTGAAGAAACGTTCAAATAAACCCTGTTCTGTAATTTTCCCTACATTTTGGTTTTAAATAATCACCAGGAAAGCCATTTCAGATGGAGATTGTGGTTGAATTGCACCGAAATGAGTCTGGCCTTGCTCCTTAAAATTAATTCCAGGATATATATCTAGTCCGTAGTCGTTCGTCCAAGCAATGCAGGGACCCGATTAGATAACTAGGTAGTGTCACAGATATGTAAGTCACTCATTTGGTTCAATCAAAGTCGCCTCAGTTCCAGTTAGATGGTCAAGAGGAAATGGACCTCCATCCATCATAGACCCGAGTTGTAGGCGGAGCGCAAGGACTCCCGCCTTACCTACATCGACGCTTATCGCCGGATGACGCCTCCTATCACGTCAGCATATGTTCGGGCTTTCTTTAGTTGTCTTTGCATGGCTTTCATTTTGCTCGAGTTCATGCTGATATCGAGGGAAATTAGCCGGGACAAGCATTGTGACAAGCAGGCTAGGTCGCTTTTGGAGAGCAGGGGATCCACCGTGCTGGGTCAGCGCCCGGACTTTGGAGATTTGCGGGCGAAGCAAGCTCGGGCTTTTAGTAAGCAGTCCGCGAGCTACCATTTCCGACACCGCCGCCTTTCTCTTCCTGCTTTCCCAAGGAAAAGGTATACTGGGGCGTATTGTCGCTTGTCATCAATATGTTAGATGGCTATTCCCAGGCGGTGCTCGGGGGCTCCGATCCTGGAGAATCCCTGCAGTCGCCCCTCGTATCGGCTTTCGATCACCGCAAGCAGTCCTTCTGCACCGATCCCGAGGGCTGGGGTCCCCTCAGTCCGACAGGCTTCCATCTGACTCCATGCTTCATTGACGTGGGCGTGGCTGCGGTCGCCGTGTGGGGGATGTTGTCCGGCGCTGGCGCGCTGTACCTCTTGCTGAAGAAGCGTATTCCGCAGCCCGTCTCGAAGAATTGGCACTTCTACGCCAAGCTGGTATGCTAGCCCCACGTCACTCTAGCCGTTACAGGTTCATCCCGATCGCTAACCACTTCTCACTTCAATAGGTTGTTCTCGCCTCGCTGATCTTTGTCACCGCTCTTCAAGCAGCCCTTCAAGCCGAGACCCAGCCGAAAACTTTCTGGACCGACTTCCGTTTCTGGTCTTCGCTCGCGACTCTCGGCTCTCTGGGTGTGATCTATGTGGTGCAATATTATGAACATTGGCGGAGCCGGCAACCGAACGGCGTCGTCTTGTTCTACTGGCTCTTCTTCATCATCGTCTATGGCATCAAGCTACAATCCCTCGTCGTGCGGAAGGATTACATCCACCACCTCCCGTATTTCGTCCTCATCAATATCAGCTTGGGCTTGGCATTGTTCGAGTTTGTCTTGGAGTACCTCGTTCCGAAAAAGCAGAGCGCCTATGATGCGCTGGGTGATGAAGATGAATGTCCGTACAACTATGCGGATATCTTTTCGGTTCTCACCTTCAGCTGGATGACGCCTTTGATGAAGTTCGGATACAAGAACTATCTGACCCAGGATGATTTGTGGAACCTCCGTCGTCGTGACACTACCCGCGTCACGCTCGATGACCTGAACGAGGCTTGGGAGGAACAACTGCAGACGAGGAAGCCGTCTCTATGGATTGCCCTCTTCAAGGCGTTTGGTGGCCCATACCTCCGTGGTGCCATTATCAAGTCGGGTAGTGACACGCTCGCTTTTGTCCAGCCGCAGCTGTTGCGGTATTTAATCTCCTTTATCGATTCGTACCGGCGCCCTGACCCCCAGCCAGTCATCCGAGGTGTGGCAATTGCGCTGGCAATGTTCCTTGTCTCGGTCGTCCAGACCAGCTGTCTCCACCAATACTTCCAGCGAGCCTTCGACACTGGCATGCGGGTGAAGTCGTCTTTGACTGCCCTCATTTATTCCAAGGCGTTGCGGTTGTCGAGTGAGGGTCGTATGTCTAAGACCACTGGTGATATTGTAAATCACATGGCTGTCGATCAACAGCGACTGTCTGATTTGACCCAGTTTGGCACACAACTCTTGTCTGCCCCTTTCCAGATTGTTCTGTGCATGTTATCACTCTACCAGCTGGTAGGACCTAGCATGTTCGCCGGTGTCGGTGTTATGATCCTCATGATACCTCTGAACGGAGTCATTGCGCGCATGATGAAGAAACTGCAGATCATTCAGATGAAGAACAAGGATTCAAGGACACGTCTGATGACTGAGATTTTGAATAACATCAAGAGCATCAAGCTATATGCATGGAACACAGCTTTCATGAATAAGCTTAGCCACATTCGAAACGATTTGGAGCTCAACACCCTCCGCAAAATCGGAGCTACTCAATCAATTGCCAACTTCACCTGGCAGTCGACCCCTTTCCTAGTATCATGCTCAACATTCACCGTCTTTGTCTTGACTAGCGACCGTCCTCTGACTACCGAAATCGTCTTCCCTGCCTTGACTCTTTTCAACCTTCTGACGTTCCCTCTTTCCATTCTGCCTATGGTTATCACCTCTGTCATCGAGTCTACTGTGGCTGTGCAGCGATTGATGGACTACTTCACCTCCGAAGAGTTGCAGACCGATGCGGTTGTCTTTGAGG
Organism: Penicillium cinerascens; assembly: GCF_028974065.1. Lineage (NCBI taxonomy): Eukaryota > Fungi > Ascomycota > Eurotiomycetes > Eurotiales > Aspergillaceae > Penicillium > Penicillium cinerascens. Next base: position 3,533,715 of record NW_026695298.1, on the reverse strand, counting down.
ACCCCGTGGAACATACCGGCGACGAGTCTGTTCGCCTTCGTGACGCTTCGTTTACCTGGAACCGCCACGCTGGAACCAATGTCCTGGAGAATATTAACCTGAGTGCTCGCAAGGGTGAACTCAGCTGCATCGTTGGTCGTGTTGGAGCCGGGAAGTCTTCACTTCTTCAATCGATATTGGGTGAACTTTATAAAAATGAGGGTGAGGTCATCGTCCGTGGTCGTGTCGCGTATGTCGCGCAAGCACCATGGGTTATGAACGCGAGCGTACGGGAGAACATCGTGTTTGGACACCGATGGGATCCAGCCTTCTACGACCTTACTGTTGAGGCCTGTGCCCTGCTGGATGATTTCAAGAACCTGCCAGACAGTGACCAAACCGAAGTTGGCGAACGTGGCATCTCACTCTCCGGAGGACAGAAGGCACGTTTGAACCTTGCCCGTGCAGTGTACGCTCGTGCCGACATCTACCTGCTTGACGATGTTCTTTCGGCAGTTGACCAACATGTCGGACGCCATATCATCAACAAGGTGCTCGGCCCCACTGGTATTCTCAACGGTAAAACCAGGATCCTGGCCACCAATGCTATCACAATCCTCAAGGAGGCTAATTTCATCGGTCTGATCCGCGACAAGACTATCATTGAGAAGGGCACCTACGAGCAGCTCATGGCCATGAAGGGTGAGATTTCCAACCTTGTCCGGACCAACCTGGTGGATTCATCAGATGACGATCGTGATGCCAGCGGCTCTGAGGATGGCCTTGCGAGCCCTGAGAGCTCCGATGAGACTACGGTTATCGCCAATGAAGAGGACTCGGATAGCGAAGATTTGGAACAGCCAGGCTCCCTTGTCCCCATCAAGAGCGGCCACAATCCTCAAAGGAAGACCAGTCATGTCACTCTTCGTCGGGCTAGCACCGCCAGCTGGCAGGGCCCGAGGCGCAAGCTCGGGGACGAGGAAAACATCCTCAAGTCCAAGCAAACCCAGGAAACATCTGAGCAGGGTAAGGTTAAATGGAGTGTCTATGGCGAATACGCCAAGGACAGCAACATTGTGGCAGTTGGTTTCTACTTGTTTGCTCTTCTGGCCGGACAGACCGCCCAGGTGCTCGCTAACTTCTGGCTGAAGAGCTGGACTCAGTACAACGAGGAACACGGCAGCAACGAGAACGTCGGCAAGTTCATTGGTATCTACCTCGCATTTGGTCTGGGATCATCGCTTCTGGTCATCTTCCAGAACTTGATTCTGTGGATTTTCTGCTCGATCGAGGCCTCCCGAAAGCTTCACGAGCGAATGGCTTTTGCAATCTTCCGCTCTCCTATGAACTTCTTCGAGACTACTCCTTCGGGTCGTATTCTCAACCGATTCTCTAGCGACATCTACCGTGTAGATGAGGTTCTTGCCCGCACATTCAACATGCTCTTCGCCAACTCTGCTCGTGCGATTTTTACGATGGTCGTTATTGCGTCGTCGACCCCAGCCTTCCTGCTGTTCGTCGTCCCGTTGGCCTATGTTTATCTTAGCTACCAGAAGTACTACTTGCGAACCTCGCGTGAGCTCAAGCGCCTGGACAGTGTTACTCGGAGTCCTATCTACGCTCATTTCCAGGAATCTCTGGGTGGTATCTCCACCATCCGCGCCTACCGACAGCAGGAACGATTTGCTCTCGAGAACGAGTGGCGTATGGATGCCAACTTGCGAGCTTACTTCCCCTCTATCAGCGCTAACCGCTGGCTCGCTGTACGACTTGAATTCCTTGGTTCGATCATTATTCTGGCCTCTGCAGGTCTTGCCATCGCCTCTGTTGCCGCCGGCACCCGTCTTGCGCCAGGCATGGTCGGTCTGGCTATGTCTTATGCTCTCCAGATCACGCAGTCTTTGAATTGGATCGTCCGTCAGACCGTCGAAGTTGAGACAAACATTGTATCCGTTGAGCGTGTTCTCGAGTACGCCAATCTTCCTAGCGAGGCGCCCGAGGTTATCTTCAAGCGTCGTCCTGCTATCGGTTGGCCTGCTCAGGGTGCTGTTTCTTTCAAGAACTACAGCACTCGTTACCGTGAGGGTCTTGACTTGGTGCTGAAGGACATTGACCTTGACATCAAGCCTCACGAGAAGATTGGCGTCGTTGGCCGGACGGGTGCCGGAAAGAGTTCTCTTACACTGGCTCTCTTCCGAATCATCGAGCCTGCCAATGGTACCATTAGCATTGACGATCTCGATGTCTCTTCCATTGGCCTGTTTGATCTTCGTGGTCGCCTCGCCATCATTCCCCAGGACCCTGCCATGTTCGAAGGCACCCTGCGCGACAACTTGGATCCCCGCCATGTTCATGATGATACCGAGCTTTGGAGCGTGCTAGGTATGATTGAACTCATTCTCACAGCTATATGAATATCTACTGACCTACTAAAACCAGACCATGCGAAATTGAAGGAGCATGTCTCCCAGATGGAAGGCCAACTCGATACAGAGATCCAGGAAGGAGGTAAGAGCGACTCGTATTCACGCCTTGTGTCAATGTCTGACTGATGATTCCAGGATCCAATTTGAGTCAAGGACAGCGCCAGCTGGTCTCTCTCGCCCGGGCCTTGTTGACGCCCAGCAACATCCTTGTTCTGGACGAGGCAACCGTAAGAATGCCCTCTCCTCGGCCTTCTCCGTTTGACAGTATTGGCTAACAGCATCATCCCAGGCCGCGGTTGACGTGGAGACGGATGCGTTGCTCCAGCGCACTCTGCGCAGCAGCATCTTCCAAGATCGAACGATCATTACGATCGCGCACCGGATCAACACGATCATCGACTCGGATCGAATCGTTGTTCTAGAAAAGGGCCGTGTGGCGGAATTCGACACGCCAGCCGAGCTGATCAAGCAACGCGGTCGCTTCTACGAGCTTGCCAAGGAGGCAGGCTTGATTGACGGCGACGGCCTCGCCAGTTCACAAATCTAGAACCCAATCGGCTGTAATGAGCCCTTACGAATTTCCGCGTCATCCGTATTCAGCCAGCCTGCACAGAGGCGCCCGGCCCCCGCGATTCTGAGTGGCTCGGGGAATCCGGATCTTGACCCCAGAGCGTCGGGCCGATCTCTGTCTGCGCGGTTGCTGATTGTTCAATTCCCGCGCATGGATCATGCCTCTCATCTTGTCCCGACCGTTCGAACCCCCAGTGGCCACCCCCTTGTGGCGCGGGCGTCTGTGCATAGTGGCATCTGCTATGGCGAAACCCTTGTCAATGCAACACCCCAGGCCCCCCTGACAAGAATCCAATAGGCAACATCGTGAGCAAAACAAGATCTCGTTTTTCTTTAAGCAGACTTCTTTTGCGCCCCGGCTCTCCGTGTCAATTATTGCGTGCCTTTGCGAGATCGAGGACAGCTGATTGGCGTGACCTTGGAAAATCGAAAAGTGCTTTGTTCAAATTTCATTTCCTTTCTACCCCTGTGATCAATTGCGTGTATAGCATCATGCTTGCTTTTGTTGTTGATAGCATGTGAATACTTCATGTCATTCAGACATAATGCACATTGCAAGATAAAATCCAAAACTCCGCGCCCAGACCCCAACCTAGCAAGGTCGAACTGTACAATGCATGCACACAATGACATAATTACTCCTGAGATCGTGATTATTTGCAGTAGCGCCGAGACCCAAACGCGGTGAAATCTCGATATCCGTCCATTGTAGCGGTGAACAAATGTCCAGCGTGGCACCCACCACCGACATATTAATAAAACGCCGAACCCAGAAAGAACCCGCCTCTATCTGTCCTTGCAAGGCAAATAAATCACTTCGCCAGCGGAAATCCCACTCCGCGTCAACCATGTAGTCATGACTGGGTCCTACACCTGCCACAAACGTCCCGCTCCCCGTCTCTAGTTCGACGATCATATTGGGCTAAGAATAGGTCGGGAAATATATGGTTATGCTTCAATAGTCGCCATCCACAACCGGGGTCCCCTTGCGTACATAAATTGCTCATGCACCATTGTTCTCCCCACGCGGTCTGACCGAGGGTGTTGGATGAGGCGGTGGATGTGCATCGCTTAGGTTTCCTGGATGTAAACGCAAAGGGTGCCAGGAAGCGACAGGAAGCGATAAGCGTCCAGGGTAGGCTCAGCTTCTGCACTATGCATGTGTTGTTCTTGCAGGCCGATGATGGTTCAGGGCTGGAGAAACTTTGGAAGGTAGAATTGCCACCGGAATACCATTGTTGCCTATACCGTATCTAGCCAGCTCGATCGCGGGGGATATCGAAAAATGTCCGGTACCTGATCCACGCCCATCGTCGGATGCCACCACCGGGAAGTGAAATGTCATATATCAGATCTTGCATGGCGCGCATGTTGCATGCCATATTGTTCGCCCCCCTCTCTCGTCTCAGATTGCCATACCCCGTCCGTGCTCGGATCAGGAGGGTGTCATTGGAAGAGGTAAGTTCCTAGCCTTTCCCTTCGTCGGCATTTGTTTCAGCCAGGCAAGGGAAGGTCAGTGCTTCGGGGAATCGCAGCCCCCGTTCCAGAAATCTTGTCCAATGGGTTCCGACCGGCCAATTGGACGGTGAAGAGCCAAATCCCAGGTTGAAGTTGTGAATGTTAAACTCAAGGGTAGAGTCCTGGCTCGGTTGATCTCGCTTCGGCATCGATCGGGATCAGACAATGGACGCCAGCCCCTCTTCTACCGTATGATTACGTCTCTCTCCACCTGCCTACACACCGGAGTGTGGCGGGGTCGGAGGAGATTTCCGGTCCTTGGAAATGCAAGATATTCCTAGCTGGGTGAAAATCAAGCCGGCCTCATGCACTTCCCCTCCGATCGACCATTACAATATCCATTTACGTGACCGTAGCAGTGTGCGATGTTATACAGTGCTGCAAGGGCTACGTACAGACAGGATCCATCGCCAAGAACAGGCGGCTCATGATCTGCATCTGCAGATGTATCTCAAAGCAGTTATTGTGGACTCCGGCCCGCGAAAAGGTTAGAATCGGGGATAAGGGGCGGGGGGCGGGGAGTAAAGAGATGGCGGGAAGATGCAAATCCCGATCTCTGTGGATGTCAAGGTGCATATGACCCGCGCCAGTGACCAGGACAGCGGATTCACATCGAGCTGCATCCGGCAGCTTGGGCGGCTCGGTCAAAAGGCAGAAGTGGGATTAGGGCGTTTGGATCCCCGGGGAATGGGGGTTCGCTTCCAGGCGAATAGGTCGGATTCTCTTGGCGTGTCGACTTGCCTCGGGGTAAGTACAATGTAGTTTGTGTGAAGCTATTCGCGCGGAGTACTTTCCTTGAACGGATGGGGGTTCGTTTAACTGTACTTGGTTGGGTGGGCTATGTGGATACGCCCCTTTCTCTTTTCCATGAACTCCACGGTAGAAGCAGAAGAACAAGAGACGAGGCATTTCGAACAGCACCATCCCCGATGGAGCCCGAATGATACAGAGTCCCAGGAACCCCAGCCACAGATCATCTCGCGTGGACCGGGCCTCCCCGGCAAAGTGGAAACCATTTCCGTGGGAATGGGACCCCTATTGAGTTTACAGCAACACAGTCCGGTCGTCTGTCATCATATATTAGAGATAAGCCTATTGGCGTCATGTCTTTTCAGGGCTGGCATTAGCCTTGCGACATGATCAAGAAGCACAATGACATTGACCGCAATCCCAATCGATCGGGTCGGGGCGCAGATCCGCCAGGGACGATCTGGACGCTTCGGGCAATTTGTCCGTCCATGCATCCCTCGAGGCTGGAGGACACTGCATAGGCCTCCGGGTCAACAAGCCCGTACACTAGACCACCGGGAAGAGGGATGTGGATCGGCTTCGGGGCAGACGTGGATACTATTATACATTGTACTGTAGATGAAGCCAAAAAGAAGGGGCCGTATGCACGCCATCGCGAAAATCGAGTTCCGGTGTGGTGGATTCTCCGATTTTCAGGAAGCTTTGGGATGGAGCTCGGGGAACTGTCTGGTGTCCTTCCAGAGTTTACACCATGTAAACTTCGGGAATAAAGCTCAGTAGTGGCCACGCTAGCCATGAGATGATTGGCTCTCGATTAAACATCACAAGAGGGCGCTCTGCAAGGACCTGTGGAAGTTGCAAAGGGCCCCGGGCCGGGGAACTGGGTGTCAAGCCACGGCCCCCCATCGGGGTTATCCAGGTATCTGGGTTCACGATTTCCCAGCGCGCAGGATACAACTTGCGCTCGGGGACCCTTCAGGTTCCCGCCCGGGCCTGGACCTTCGGGGGAGGTGTGTGTCGTTTGTGCAACCCTGTGCGGTGCTGTGTGGACAAGGTCAGGTTGGTATCGGAATATTTCAGGGTCTAGATAGAACCCCCCTTGAAACACATGGCGAGCGAGTGATGCGCATGAAAACCACGTTTCAAGCTTCTATGAGCTGAAAGGATGACGCGGAAATTACCTCCGCACGACGCAAGGGCTTCCTGTTTTTAGAATTGAAAAAAAAAGTACGAGACCCGAGCGAGCTGGAGCTGGGCGATCACTAGAGTCAAAAGGGTCCACTTACGTAGTTCCACCGGGCCAAGTGGACCGGCCAGAGCAAAAAGGAGAGTCAAATGAAGGAAAATACAAAAATCGTACATAAGTACCGGGAGATCGGTCCGCAAGGAACAGGTGTCATACCCACGCGAGTGAGCTCGGTGCGCAATGACTTACACCGCCTCCACTATCAGAGTCGATCGCGCTCCGGCCCGGATTGAAACACCTTATGTCGGCGATGACGATCGCGATGCTGGACTGATTGGCTCATCGAGATGCAGGGCGCTTAGATGTCAGGGACAGGGTCGCAGGACCGTATCATCCGAGGACGTGACATGCAGGAAATTCTACGTTGCATCTGCTACATCAAAAACAGAGTCCCGAACAATGACATTAGAAGCACCAAGATAACGAGGTACTTCAGCAATGATGAAGGAGGGTGGCGTGCGTAAGCGGAAAATAATAGTGCTGGCTGCATGCAGTAGGGCTGTCCCAGACAGGCAAACTACGGAGGCGGTCCATCGGGCCGGGCCACAATGGAGAAATTATCATCTGCGGTTTCACTTTTGCTTTTTTGTCCCTTTGGGGAGACTTATTGATCATAGTACGGGGCGAAAGTCCAGAAGTAGAAGTGGTCTTTGCATTCATGTGCTTTTACCCTCGTATTATGCTTATGGGCTGATCTTAGTCTCGGGGTGGAGGGCCAGGCATGGACGGTATTGGCCGCACTGCAATAATCCTCTTACGATCTACAGCATCCACCGAGACAGCCAAAATACTGGTTTTGTTTAGTGGCCACGGTGCTGACTTGTTGACTGGACAGCGCAATTTCCTGTTTCTGTTTTAACCGAGAGGAAAAAAGTTCCTAAACGATCCAATCACGCGGGGCATGGCATTCTGAAACCCCAGGATCTCGAGAGATAAGATGAGGTCAGATCAAGAGTCCATCCCACGCAACACGCCCGTTCCAGAAGTATGGATTTGTACCTGGTAGCACCAGGGCGCCATGATTGCCAACTTTGACCCGACTGCTGGGTTAGGTGGGGTATGCACTATGCTGGATTAGGGAGTTTGACAGCTTTAGCTTGACCGGACCGAAGTCCCCGGCCCGCCCCAGCTACCTGAGCTTTGGGGTTGGCTGGTTTGGGGGGTCGAGTCTGGAACCCCAATGCCCTGGACCCGCATGGGCCCAGGGGGGCAGTCGAGGGAAATGAAACTCACGGTCCACCACCCAACCATATTCCCCAGGACACAAGTACGGCGTCCATAGCGGCCATGAACGAGCCCAGGTGACCGTGAACGCCTCCATCAACCTCCTGGCCGAGTAAGGGATGACGTAGACCCAGATCGACCTTCCCGATACTGATCCGATCGAGGCCTCCCATTGATCGATCGTTCATGCGGCGGCTGCCCGCTGCTCCACGGTGCATTAGCCGAATGCCTCACTGACCTGCGTCCCGAGAAACCAAATAGAGTACGGCAACGATGATCCTGCTATTTGTCAAGGATACGCGAACGGCTTCCTGTCTCCTGCCTCCCGCCACCCGGTAATCACCCAGTTGCCTCGAGGTACCTTTTTGCAGACGGCCTCGCTCGTGTACGCGAACAGACCCCAATCGCTTTTCGATCGATACGAAGGTGCTCTCTGACCTCCCTCTCCCACGCGAGAAAGCGAATCGAGCTCCGTAGAATGTCTACCAAGAAAGAGCCTTGGAGGGGAGTTCAACGGCAAACCCCTCTATACATGCCGGTGTGGCGGTGAACTACACCCCATGTCCGTTCCAGAAGGGCACAGGCATGCAGATCCAATGTAGCGAGTTCGCACAGTCCGGATGCCCCTCCATGATTCCCCGTTCCCCACCATCCTCTTCGGGCCAACCGTGCACCCGCTGTCACATCCGGTTCCTCCAAGTCCCCAAAGTCTCCCAAGCCCCCAACGCCTCACCATCTGGTTTCAGGGTGATTGCATCACGGATAACCGAGCATTTTCCCGATCGGAAAAGGCGGGTAACCTGGTTAATAGCAGGTACTTGCTTTTGTTTGGTCGCATGCCTGTTTGCTTCTCTTCCTCTCATTCCCACAGCCAAGGCCTGTCAAAACCGAATGTCTCATCCATGACAGGATCGAGGTGGGGGTTGGAATGGCGAGGGGCGTCTGTCAGACAGGGCCTTCCCTGCACCTTTAATATGAGCAGATCCAGTGTGGGACGTGGCGGTGCGATCTCAGCTGAAAATAACTGTGGCACTGTGTGGCTCATGATGTCCGAGCGTTATGTACTGTGGTACAGGGATGGATGTCATAGGCCAGGCACTTTTCAACCCTGTGCCAATGGGATGATGCCGTTGGAAGATGTCAAATGTTGGTACTTTGATCGGGTCCGAGAGTCTAGACCCCGGTATACCTCGTATAGCCAAGCCCATGCAATGATCTACTGTACTATGGAGTAATCCGTGCTTTGAAAACCGACAGGGGATAATAGGGGAGTGCTAACGGCTAGGCCGATTTTGCTTGAAAAGAAATGACGGTGGAGAAGGCGCGGAAGAAAAAGCAAGTCAAGCGGGAGGAAACGGAGTGAACGCTTGGGCAAACGGAGACCCCCCCCCCCCCCCTAATGACCCCCTTGCGACAGGCGTGAGTGGATATGGCTTCATTCGGCGGCAAGCCGTTGGCTGTCCGTGTTGATCTCCGTGGACATTGGCAGTTGTATCTGATCAAGCGATCAATGACAAATAGCCCAAAAGATTTCGGAGCTACCAAAGTACCATAGTCCCTGTCGCTCTATTGCCTTCGGTAACTCTAGTGTCTAGTGCCCCGGGGATGTCAACGATGATCGCTGTTTTCTTTCAATTAATCCGAGTTACATGGTGGCGAATATACTCGAGAGTTGATCGATCAGAGAGGCCAAGAGACAAACAGACCGGACAAAAAACGGCGCAGGTACGGGTTGCGCATGATCTTTCTGCAGCCCGATCGCATCGGACCCAGGATGTCAAGTTGCCTGCCCAGGACCCGACAAAGGCGATGGAATCCACTATCAGAGTAGATTAGGTAAATGTTCCCTTCCCCCTGGGTTACCCCAAAGCCCGAGCCCGACTTTAGTGCGACTATTGCTATCAAACTGTCGGGATTCACTCGAAGTTGGGAATTGGTGGGGGTAACCCCCAAACAAAGGAACGCGGCAAAGTACGTTAGCCCAGAGTGGCATAATTCCTCGATTCCTATTTGCGGCGGGTCGCTCATCCCGGCGTGATCGTCCAGGATTAGGTATCAGGTTCTCCGGATGACAGGAGGGGGCGCAAAAAGTGTCTCGATTCGTGCTAGAACCGTCCTGCTCGATTACGGTCCGCGGCTAGAGGGGCTAGGCCTCGAGCTCGTAAGTCAATTTGGTGCTTTTGTTGGTTCATTCCATTTCATTTGGCGAGATTTGAGGTCTGATCTCAGGGGTTCGCCTACGGCAGCTGAAAGGGACAGAGAGGCCAAGCGTAATCCCGGCGTTGAAGAAACCCCGCGAACGCCTGTCATGTTCGGAGATTCCTGAGCCCTGGGAGATCGACGACGAGGGGAAGGCGAATGGGGTCATGACTGGCAAAGCCCTATCGGCGAGTCATGCCTCGACAACCCAGGATCCAGGATGTTGGGCCACGCTCAAGCCTCAACCTTGATAGGTTCATGGAACCTCCGGGCCGGGACCACAGCCCAGTGGCTTCGCCTATTGGACTGGAGGCCCCTGCAACTAGCGCCGGGGCACATTCCACTGAGATCCGACGATCGAGCACACTTTTGGTGGGACATTTTTCCTGATGACGGATCCGCCGATTCTATCGGTACCACCGAAGCTGAGCTCCGATCGTCCCGTTAAGAATAGCACCCACATTGCGTGGACGTGGGACCTAACGCAAGGGCCTCGGCGTTTTGATCATGAACGATCAGAAGAGGGTCCCTGGCAGGTCGATGGTGCGACTGGGTTAAATGAGCCACCATCTTGTCGCCACGCCAAGTGTCTTTCGCAAAACAAAGAAGTACCTTGGTTTGACGTGGAGCCTCGCGCTTCGTCCCGTGGGGAAACATGGAAATGACGGTTTAGCGATGTTTGAAGGGTTGGCGGTTAGCCAAGTCCCATGGAAAGTTTCCTAAGGTACTTTCCGATCGAACGGACCCGATCACGGAAGGGTACCAAAGTAAAAACTAAATTTAAAAAAGAATACAAAGTGAGAGGGTGCCATCTACGAAAGCCGTGGGAGGAGAGGGGCCAGGGTCGATCGATAATCGACAGCGCCACACTGGCTTGGGCTCTTCCCCGAGAGACGGTCTTGACGCTAAAGTGGATGGGCGGGACTGTCAGAAAAATAAAATAAAATAAAACCAAAAAACCAAAAATGCAGAAAAAGAAAAGAGAAAAGAAAATGACACGATCTACAAATAGTAAACAGGGACGAATCCGGATCGGGACAGAAGGCAGCCCCCGGTGGTTAGACTGTACTACTGCATGTCGGCCTCTGCATAGCGCGATCAAAGAGTTACCTGGGATCCCCGGGCTTCATTCAAGGATGATCCATGCTCGCGGTGTTTGATGCTTCTCATCAGAAGTACCTCTTTACACTTTGGTCCAATCTCACAGTTGAGGAACTGAAATACTCTGCGCATCCACCCCGATTTCTTTGCATTAATTTAAACACCCTCTTCTTCCCACTTCATCCCTCTCTTCTTCACATCCCACTCGACTTGACCCACCCCCTCTCTGGTTCCTTGGTTCCGTGGTCCTTGCACCCCCTCCAGGCCCAACTCCAAGAGATATTTCATACCCAACCGGTCCAACCCCGTTCGTGTTACCATCTCGACATCCCGCGAACACAGGTGGATCCATATCCTCCTGGTTCCTGCATTTGGATTTTCGCCGTATCCGACCCGTCGGTTGCCAGCAGTAACTTCTATCTGCGGTCTTCCCCTAAGACTCTATTGGTCGTGCTCACAACCAGTGAGTATACCCGTGGACAACCAAGCTCAGTTCCGTTTGCAATAAGCTTGCTTCAAGCCATTCGGGGTTGGAATCCACTTGTCACACCGGCTCGCGCTGCCCCGCCAGAAATGGCGCCCGCCGTTGGCCGTCGACGGCTTGTGGATGACCTCGAAACGGCGTGATGCGGCGTGCATTGGATCTCGAAAGTTTAGAAACCAATGGCTGACGATCCGATAGGATCTCCACTAGTGCGCTCTACAATTCAAGCGCCAGCTTCGCTTTGCTTCTATAAAAAGGAGCCTTCCTCTGATAGCATTCGTGCTGGAGTTGGAGAATTGCTCCTGAACATTCTATCCCCCGAGGGAACGGTCTTGCACATTGCGAAATACCGGAGTACGAGTACTTCCGATTCCAACACCGCGCCACTCGACTAGGCCTCGGCCCAGCGTTTCTATTTGCTGCACAATGGTCTATAGTAACCACAAAACTGCCACCGGAGCCATGAAGCGGTCTGCTTCCGCACTTGAAGGTCCTCCCGGTTGGGATGTTGCTCCCGTGGGTATAGCCAACAAACATACTTGATTCAATCGCTTATGATAATCTAGCCTATGATGACTCCCAATTGCTCTGCATTCCGCTTGCCTTATGCCCACTACGCCATGATCTATCTCGACCACGAGGGCAAGCTCAAGGTCGATGAATCTTCTTCTATCCAGGAGCAGAACTCGACCGTCTTTACCCCTGACGTTCGCCAAAACTTCCTCGAGATTCTCGGTGAGAGAATTGGTTTCCACCAACCCATCACTCGCCGTAAGCATTATCTACTGTACAACGCCCAACTTCCATCTGACAAAGTTTCAACAGGCACTTTGGACGCCTCGCCACGCCGTGTGCGCCGCCGTCAGGGCCCCGCTCCCTCCCTTGCTGATGACCGTCTGGTTGATCAAGTCTCCGACAGTGATGACTATCCCCAAACTGCATCCAACGACATGGTCCCCCTCCGCGTGGGAGAGACTCAAAAAGTTACCAGCTATTACGAGAGTGCTTTGAAGCACTTCCAGCAGCTCAACTGTCGCATGGTCGCCAAAGCCTTTATCAAGTTTATTGAGCCCCGTAAGCAGGTTCGTCACCCTTACAACGGAGGCAAGCCCCCGCCGGGATCTGCCCCTGGCACCACTGGCGACCCCGAGAAGACCAAGCCCGAGTGGTGGCCCCCTGGTGTTATGCACAAGGAGCCCGACCACCTGCGCAAAGAGTGTATGTATTACACCTTGTTTGATATAAATATGTGTCGCTAACACTGGCGCAGATCGCATTGAACTCCTGCTTCACATCATTCGAAAACTTGGAAGCCATGGCATTACAGCCGACAAGCTCAAGGAGGTCGCTGGCGACACTAAGCGGAGCTTGAAGCACCCTTCCCACGTCGATATCATCTTTGAGATCCTGCGGGTGCGAAAGATGGAGGAGCGCTATGAGCGCGGTGAAGTTGGTATGTATCAGGACATCCAATGCCATGGTCTCAACTAACATTCCCCCAGATGCCAACATGGTAGTCTATGTCCAGAATCGAGGCCCCAGCCCCAAGGGCGAAGACGAAGACGAGGATGCCAACGAACTTCCCACAATCAGTGTCCCCGAGCACATCGAGGACGGTCTTTTGACCCCGACCTCGTCCGTCGGGCAAGTCAATGCCCCTATCACAACACCCATCGACACAATGCCTCTTTCCCACGGCCGCTCTATGCCAGGCAGTTTCTCAATGGGCGAGCCCCTGAGCTTCGAAGCCCCTCGCCACGACCGTCCATACTACACAACCCCGCCGCAGTACTCAGACTCATTCTCGCAACCCATGCTCAGCACACCCGTCAGCGCCGAGATGATCAGCCCACATGAAGTCTCCGTCTTTGACTACTCGACGCAAAACCCGTACCCGACTTCATCACCCGACCAGCATCGCACAGTACCGGGCCAGTACGACGCCTGGACACCCACATTCCGCCAAAACATCTTCAGCCCAGTGGACTACAGCGCACCACCAACCAGCCAGGGCTTGCCTCCACCCGCAATGCCCTACCACATGCCCATGGCATCACCAGCCCAGATGCACGACATGCACCACGTTCAGTCACCCATGGACATGAGCCAGCGTGCCCTTCCTTTCCGCACAGGCTCTTTAGGCCACCCCCACGGCCTGCCTCTCACGCACCAGGCCTAAGGCTTTAACGTCGGGCTGGACCCGGTTGAACGAAGGATGAATTGGCAGGATTATTAACGACTTACACGACTGATGGCTCTAAATACCATATGAAAGCACTCAGCATACAGGGGCTTGATCAACGGAGTTTTCTTTGCTTTGTTGTTCTTTGTGAATAAAAAAAAGGATAGTTTCATCCAGAGCGGCCGCGCAGTGATCTGGTTTTTCTTTTTCATTTTTCATTTTTCTTTTTGAATATATTTTCTATGGTTTGGTTTGGCTTGGCTTGGACGATTCCGGTTTCTGGCTTTGCATTCTTGGATTTTTTTTGATTTTTTTTAACTTCTGTCTTTCTTCACTTTCGCTAATACTCCGTTTCCCCCGTCTGTCTGTTGATTTGTACATGATCTCCTTTTTAGCTCCCGCATGTATGTTCCATGGAGTTGTTTATAAACAATATACGGTATATAGTGATCATGAAATCTTTCGATTTAAAATTTTTCCTTCTTTGCAGAAGAGCCTTGTGTTCAGGTAGTCGGTGACTCTGCTTCTGACGCTCGACGCCAATGGATTCTCGGCTACAAAGCCCCAAAATCTAGCTTGCAAAGTCCTGAAAGCGTGCTGGGGGCAGACCCCTGTCCTTTGACATTAGTGTTACGTGAGGTTTCTTATCCAATCGGTACAGAGTTGTCCCCTGATTGCCATTGATTGAGCCTGATTCAGCCGTCCAACTTTCGTAAAGCCTAGTTTGCATGTGTTCTAAGCGACCTTCTCGCGTAAGCTTTTGCTGGTTGGCTTAATAGACTAGTCTAATATCCGTGTTTCTTAGTGAATTGTACGCAGATCTCCAATACTTGAAGTCCTCCTAATCCGCAGTACTCGTAGCAGACCTGCCGGTGCTGTTTACACGTTGCTAGTGTGGATAGCTTGCTACGAGCAATGATCTTTGATTCGGCGATGGCGCCGTATGGATTTTCTACGCTAGAAGCGTGCAAAGATCATTCCAAGTAATTTTTTCCAGGAGTCGTAATGGCTTTCTGCCCTACAAGTACGTGGTCCCTCCATCCAAGCCAGCTCGCCCGGTCTCAACATAGCCCAGATCCAGACATCAGGTGGTTCCCTCGAGTATACAATCGACGACTGCAATTATTATGGGCACTCCTTGGATATAAATCGCGAGTAGCTTAGCACCCACCTGGCTTTTCCAAGGATTCGATACTGCAAAGCCCTCCGCTATGACAAAAGATATCATGGTCCGCAACAGCCGCTCGCTTAATCCGGACAAGCGCGCGGCTAATAGTGGAGCCGTGCCGGCCCTCTTCGAGCTCGCGTGAACCAGCAAAGCATCATCCACATTTCCTCGTTGACAAGGTTGCAGCGCAAAGCATTCCCATCTGCGCGTTCTGGAGGTTGGTAGATACCGGGTTCTGCAGGGAGCCATGGCTAACCCATTTCCAGGCTGCGTTCACTCTTTCTTTCCCGTCACCTCAACCTCTCTCCCCCGAATCGGCCGCGTCTCTTTGAGCAACTTCTTTCATCACATATCGCAGCCGATAGTGAACACGTTTTTCGCGACATGGTTCTTGTTCGTTTCGGCGCGAAATAGACTCCGCGATCGCCCGAAAGGTACCACCGTCCCTTCACCCTCGCCTCTGCGACTTCGAAGCATTGCAACGTTCGACCAATTGCGCAATCCTGCATTGCTCGGCCGATGTGATGTGTTGGAGAAACAGGCAATATAGTTAATTTGCAACATGGACTGACTTTTGGTCCTCGCCTCGGCGAATCCACTCCTCAAACAGCATTCAAGTCCTCCAACTCTGCTCCTTACCACTGTCCACGACCAAATCCTTGCCAGAGAACCTACCGCGAAACGGATCGAAGAACAGCCCATAGGGTGGAGCTCTGAAGTGGCTGGAGGCGGTCTATCCGTTCTCTTCCGCTGATTGCGGGCAGGATGGCGACCCCGTTCAATCCGTTCGGCGTCCCCCGCGGAAATGCACAAGCAAGCGCCACGAGCACACCAGGACGTGGCCGCGGAGCATCCGCTGCTCGTGGGGCGTCATTTCAACCCAGGGGCTCTAGGTCCAGGGCATCCAAATGGCGTGGCGCAGGACGGGGCCAATCGATGCCCCGTGGCCGAGGCCGCGGCGCTGGCGCTGCAACCACAGGCGTCTCTCACTCCACAGCATCGATGTCGCAAATGCCGAACTCTGGCAACAGCAATTCGCCATTCGCCCAACTAGGCCAGCAGAACACCATGGGAAGCCCGTTCAGCAATCAGACAACGCAGCAGTCGCCTTTTTCTGCCATCGCAAACGGAGATCCCGGTCGAAATGGTAAATTTGCTCCACGAGGCGCGTTGAAACGAAACTTCCAGCGACAATCGCCAACGAGCGGCACAAACACGGCATCAATGGCGTCTGTACCCGTAGAGGATGCATCGGCTGTGGCCTCACACCATGAAAGATACGAGCAGGTCAGCAATATCGCCCATTGGACCCCGCAACTCAAAATTCGATGAGAGACAGATTGTCTGACTTATCTTGTAGCTTAAACTTGATCGAGCAAAACAGCGGCAGCAGGCAATTAGAGATGGACAGATGGCGGATCCGAATCAGCCTACGTCTTTGAATCAAGCCATCACCCCGGTGGGCTCGTGTACCAGCATGTGTCCTGAATTCGAACGCGTTGAACGAATTGTCCAAAAGATGGTGGACAAGAGCGAAAAGGTACCACTCGCAACCTTTTTACACTCCCTCGGCCCCGCTAACCACCAACCCGCAGTATCTACACCCATCAACCAACACTCTCCAGAACATGGAGATGAAGATGCTTAAGCGTTTTCGACGATCAGCAGCTGGCTACGACGAACAATTGCCTTCAGATATTCGGACACCAAAAACACTCCTTCAAGCCACGAACTACCTGATTCGGCATGTCGTCGGTGGCAACGAGCCACTGGGCATCATCCACAAGTTTGTCTGGGATCGAACCCGATCCATCCGAAATGACTTCTCCGTCCAGCAAGTTACTCAAGAAGAGGACGTGGAAATCGCAGTGACTTGCTTGGAACGGATTGCGCGCTTCCACATCGTGTCGCTTCACCTCCTCTCCAGCCCGGCAAATGAGGAGCCTTTCGACCGCCACCAGGAGCGCGAGCAACTGAACAACACGATGCTTTCGCTTATGTACTACTACGATGATAACCGTGGACGCATTGCATTCTCGAATGAGGATGAATTCCGCGCATACTACATCCTTTTCTCCATTCACGATCAACGCCCTGATCTGGAAGCTCGTGTTCAGAAGTGGCCTTCCTCGTTGCTGAATTCTCCTCGTGTCCAGGTCGCATTAGACCTGTATGCAGCGTCCTGCAACACTTGGGATTACCAGGGTACTCTGGATGCGCGCCGACCCAATGCAATTGCACAAGGATTCTACACTAGGTTTTTCAACATTATCAACTCACGGAGCGTGTCTTACTTGATGGCATGTGTCGCTGAGATCTACTTCAACCATGTACGGCAAACCGCCATCCGTGCGATCTGGAAAGGATACTGCCGTCAGCCAATTTCACAGCAGTCCAAGAACGAAGAATGGACTGTGGATGAACTGACCCGGGTTCTACACTTTGACGATGAGGAACAGACAATCCAGTTCTGCAATGATCAGGGTCTGACGTTGAGCGAGAATGCTAGCGGTCAGCTTTACCTTGACTGGGGCAGCCGTCCCGTTGACTCTATCGGTATGTTCCACTTCAAACAATTGCAGGCCCAGCTTGCTTTACCGAACCCCGCCAACTTATTTTAACTTCTTTACTAGCATTTTCTCCATCCTCAGAACACTCCTTTTCTGAGTCCTACGTTGAGTCAAAACGGTCAGGAAGATCTCTAGTTGCTGTCATTCTGGGGATGAATATTCGAGAGGCCGCGAGGATGGGCATGGTTGACAAATCCTACTTGCACCAACGGGTAGACAAGTCAGCAGATATTGCCGTCGATGATGATTCTCTCTTCGTCACTGACCAGTACAACCGGACTCCTGCCCCTGTGGTGGATATGGACTCTCCCGAGCTGGAAAGTGAGGCAGAGTCCGTGTCCGGCAACGTCTTCCAGAATCCTGCACCGTCTTCTGCCAACCCATTTGCCAATGCTCAGCCAGCTGCTCAGCAGCCTTCGAATTCTCCAGCAATGCCTCCCCCCGCAAACCCCTTCGCTTCGATGTTTTCTACTGCCCCCGCCGCAAACAACCCTCCTGCATCGTCAGCACCCTCCCCGAATCCCTTCTCTTCAATGTTCTCCAGTGGCGCCACTGCCATTTCCACCCCTGCCCCATCCGCTTCCACCCCGAACCCTTTCTCTTCGATATTCTCTGGTACCACTGCTGCTAGCAGTCCTCCTGCCTCGGCGATGCTAGCAGCCAGCAATCCATTTTCCTTGCCGGCACAAACAACATCGGCTCCCTTTGAACCGTCACCTTCGCCATTCTCCTTCTCCAAGCTACCCGAGACAACCCAGAAAGAAGAGGCTACTCCGGCTACCACTGCTCCTGCGGCTTCATCTGCTCAGTCCTCTTCAATGTTCTCGGGTGGCAGTTTTCCAAACGTGACATCAGAAAAGCCCAACCCCTTCGCCGCCTCTCTGGATTCCATTGCGTCGTCGAAACCGTCTGAGCTAAGTCAGAACAATGGCTTCCAGTCCCCATCTCCAATTTTCCCGACCTCGAAACCCTTCTTCCCATCTGCAGGTGCCAAAGACAGCTCCTCGGCAGCTACCAGCACTGCGGCTGTAGAGCCAGCCATGAAATCGAGCTCGCCGTTTAATTTTGCAAGCCCGGCGCCACCTTCATCATCCTCGTCTTTGTTCAAGTTTCCGACTCCAGCAACCACAGACCCCAGCGAAAACAAGCCATTCTTGTTCCCTGCAACCAATGCGCCGGCTCAGCAGGCTTCCAGTTTGTTCAAGCCTGTTGAAGTGCCGGTTTCTGAAGGGCACTCGCAGTCGCTGTTCATGCCTTCGAAGGGGCCCAGCCCTGACACTTCTTCCCAAAGCCAAAATTCCCTGTTTATTCCGAACACATTTGCTCCCAGGAAGTCTACTCCTCTTCCTGCATTTGGTGACACTCAGCCTCCGAAGCCTTTGTTCCCAGGTGCTACGGCGGGGTCACCAATGGAAACGAAGGTTCAGGAACCACAGCCCAAGGAAACGGACACTACCAATACACCCCCTGGATCACCTAAGATTGCCCCAGCCGAGATCAATGTCTCCAATCAAGGGCCAGAGGCTCAATCCAGATCTCGACCAGCAGTGATGGAGTCCGCTCATCAGGTTGTGGATGGGGATGCGGTTGCCACAACACAGGAGCCTCCTCAGCCTACCAGCAGCTCCCAGATCGACGAATGGCAACCCCCTGGTAAGCTCACCTATTTTCTATTCAATTCCTTAGAGTTTTCCTACTAATCTTGTTTCTCATTAGTCTATGCATCAATGGAAGAGCAAAAGGCTGATTGGGAGAGGTTTCTTTTTCGAAACCACCCCGGTGGTGTCCCACCTCTACGTGAAGAAGCGGCAACGCGCAAGCGAGCGCTGGAAGAACCAGCTGCTAGTGAATCTACCCAGGAGGAACCCGGCTCAAAGGTGGCCAAGGTATCGGAGGCGACGAAAATCTCCCCTCCCGCCAAGAAATATTCCCTTATCGAGCAATACAATAAGGCAGTGCCATCCTTGCCGTGTCTGGAACGCGCCAAGGAACTGTGCAAGCCTAAGCCACCGACCGAGGAAGAACTTCAAGCTGCGAAGCCAAACAATCGCCAGGTTGATGAAGATGAGCTACTGCTGAATGCAGCTCGGATCGCAGCCGAGGAGCTGCGGACTGGGAGCATCTTCGATGGCTATTCTCCATACAGCGAGCCGTTTCGATCCTCCTACAGTCCTCGCAACAGCCTTGGATTTTCCAGCCCGTTTGCACAAAGTCTCTCGCCCCCGTCGCGTCCGATGCACAACTATGAGGTTGCCTATGCTCCCGATACCCCAGATGGTTTGGGCAGGACAATGTCTCGCACTGAGCAGCGGATCCGAATGACGGGTGCACATGGACTGGCATTCAAGCCTTTGGACTTTACTCGAAAGGGGAGGGAAGAGTTTGCTCGGAAAGAGAAGGAGAGGGAGGAGAAGGAGGAACTTGCCCGGAAAGAGATGGAGGAGCAGCGCCTTGCTCGGAAGGACAAGAACAACTTCAGTCGAAGCGGGTAGTGTCATGTATCGACATGATGCTTGGTGGATGCAGATGGGAAGCAGGGAGTCGACTCTTTCATTTAAAAAGGGCGTTATCGGATATTCCGACTCCTCGCGAGAGATCTGTATTACTGCACATTTACATGGAGTTAGGAGAGGTTTTATCATTCGAGTACATACCCAATATCTTTAACGTTCTGATAACGCAATGTACGATCATAACTTGTGCATATTTGATATCCCTGCTTACTGTAGAATATCATATTTTCCCTATCCTTGCCATTCTGGACCAGTTGAAGAGTGTGATGCCAGTCGGCACTTGGGCTGGGAATGAGATAGCTCTAGCGGCGATGGTGGAATAGGTGGTGGATACGCTGAAAAGAGGCTGGATGTTGCGATATGGGGTTAGTACGGCTTTCCCGGTAGAACCCATCACTGTCATCCGAGTCCATGCATCGCTGCTCTGCGCCTCAACGAGGCTCAAGATTATAAATCTACCGTCTAGAAACCTCGCGACATGATGTAGTTAATAAAATGTCTTTTGAACTCGTTGCTGTTGGGCTGAATCCCGAGGCGCGTTTAATAGAGATCGGCAAGACCGTGGTTCTCAGGCATAATCAGGCACCAACTCTCATCTCATTCCGCCCGAATTCAACTACGCGAATCTCTCAGCACCGCTTTATCAGATGCAACGGACCGATTTCGTGCTTTCAACTCTACCCATCTGAGTCTAGAAGCATACTATCCATTTTGATCTACTGGCACCATCGTGGCAGCCGCATCACTCGGTCTCGTCCATCTTGGACACAGGTGGTTACAGCGACTTCATTTCGGCGCAGCACTGCGAACACCATCCGCCCATCCTATTAAATGTCCTACAGGGTTTAGGGAGAACCGAATCATTTATAATAGATCTTCTTTTGTGTCGAATACCTTTTCGAGGACCTTCTCCAGGACCTTTTGCGGGTCATCACGTCAGGAAATGAAAATCGCAACCCTTCAATTCGCCCCGAAGCTGGGGGATGTTGATGGTAACATTCAGAGGGCGAATGAATTATTAAAAAAGGGTAAATCCGTCTCATTGGGGGATCAGACGCTTCCCATTGAGATTGGTGTGGATTTGTTGAAACCTGATGTCTTGGTGGTACCGGAGCTAGCGTTCACTGGTACGTACTGATCCAAACATGTGCTAATATCTTTTATTGTTGAGATCTCGTACTCACGTCAAATTTTCGTTCAACTGATTATGAATAGGTTACAACTTCCCTTCATTGGAAGCAATCAAGCCATATCTCGAGCCAGTCGGTTCAGGGCCCAGTGCTTCATGGGCACGAGAAACAGCCAAGCGCCTGCAGTGCAAAGTCTGCGTGGGCTATCCCGAAATAGAACACAGTCTCACGGAACAAGCCAAGTACTACAACTCTTTGCTTGTGGTCAATGAGCACGGGGAAGTGATCCACAACTACCGCAAAAGCTTCCTGTACTTCACCGATGAGACATGGGCTGCCGAAGGACACGTGGAGCGGGGGTTCCACGAGCTCTCCTTCCATATGCGAGACTCCGCACCCGCGCAGGGCGCAGACGATATTCACCGAACATCCACAAGACGGGTGGCAACCTCGTTCGGCATCTGCATGGACATCAACCCGTACAAATTCGAAGCCCCCTACACAGCATGGGAATTCGCCAACCGCGTGCTAGATTCGCAGTCCCAGCTCGTCATTCTCTCCATGGCCTGGCTGACGCTCCTTAGTCCAGAGGAACTCGCTGCACTAGAAGGCCAGCCCGAGATGGACACGTTCAACTACTGGCTGAACCGGTTCTATCCGCTGATCGAGAAGAAGATGCAGCATACACATGATCTGGATGGAGATGAGGGCCCTAAAAAGGTGGTGATCGTCTTTGCGAATCGGGCCGGGGAAGAGCCGGCGGCAGATGATACTAAGCCACCGGCGCGATACGCGGGGACCAGTGCCGTCATTGCTGTGACGCAACGGCCGCGTCCCGAGGGGTCACCGGTTGGGGGCCAGGAGGATGTGATCGGCGGGAAACCGGCGTTGGATGTGAAAATCCTCTGCTGGGATCTGCTGGGGGCGACCGAGGAGGGTATCTGTTTCGCGGATACCACGGGAGACCCGGAAATGGTGTTTGGGGTAAGATCTAGATCGGAGTCAGAGTGAGACTGTGTCTCGGGTATACTTCCGATACGTCATTTTGAAAGGAAGGGAGGGGGAAGAGGGGGGAGGGCTGTGCTGGGTGTATCATTTCCCACTCAGATGTACAAATGGTCCAAGACGATACTATAAGTCTTGCTAGATAATCTCTTCGCGGATATCTATTACTTTCCAGAATGGGAAGTCTTTCTAGACATCTTTCATTGTTCTACAAGTGATATTTGAAAAACGTCTCCTACGTGTAGAACTAATAATCTATCCACTATTTTTGAACGTAGACGGCCTGGGTATGTCGTCAGTAAGGTGGTCAAAGAGTCACACGTACAGGCAGACAGATAGATCATGGCCACCCACTTAGGTCCACTTACAATATCCCCTGTATTTAAGTGCTGCCCGTGTCGATCTGGGTTGCAGGAATTATATCTCGACATCTATATCCACGATGCTTGATAACCTCGAGACAAAAGAGCCAGCGGAGGGCATATTGCAGTCTACATGGTCTACGGGACACAAGGCTATAATTGCAACGTCGGATCTCCGCACCTGCAAGTGATGATCGCATGGGAGATCGTCGAGCTCTGCAGGAATCTCGCCCACCTTAAATCCATCGGGGTCTTATGACCCAGGCGCAAAAAAAAAAAAAAAAGGAAAAAAAGGCAGAAGAGGGGGGGCGCACCATGTGCAACCCAAAGCAAAGTTCATGTGATAAACCTGCTATCTTGATAGATATGGACTTATCTAGGAGCGAATGCAAGTGCACGGCACATCAGTCCCCAAGGGCAAAGGTGGCCCGTGCTGACACACGGCACGTGATTGTGCGACTGGTAGCCAATCACAGTGTCTGATCGCGGGGTGTGCGAAGGAGGGGCACGAGATTGCAGCACCTGATGTGAAGAGAACCAAGTATTTCAGTCTTCGCGATTAGCGAGAACGAGTAAGACAAGCAGTGTCTTTGGGACAATTCAGCCTTGTCTAGAGAGAAAATAAAGTTGTAGGGTAGGATGTACAACTCACCGGATGCGAATCGCGGGAAGATCCGCGCCGACCCATCAGGGTCAGGTGATGCGATGCACACTTGGTGGCAACGGCCAAACGTAGACCACCACTCCTCTTCCACGTGAGCAGTCCCTCTCGACTCGAACGCTCGACTTCCCTAAAGAAGCATCCCTTTTTCATGTAAAATCCTCGTTATCAGTTTCATTACTGTTCCAAACGGTCCTCCGGCTATCTCTTCCTGCTAACTTGCTCCCCCGTCCATTTGGGGCTGATTTCGAAGTTCGTCAATCGCGAACAACGTGACTTCGCCCTTGTTATTGTCCGTGGCAGGTGACTTGCTGTCAGGTGATAGATAGGATCATCCAAGGTAACGAATCTCCCGAGTTGTTTCACTGCCTTTGTCCAAGTTTTCATTCGCGCTGGCCTGCGTGGTCGTCGCGGTGCCCGTCCTCGCTGCTCCTCTTTCCCCCTCATCGCCCCCTGTGTCGTCGGTCGCCTGCAGCCTGTGACGCGCCTTTGATGCCTTGGCGGGGCTCTGAATGCGCCTCGAGCCGCCTAGGCCTGAGTCATGCTGCGATAGACCAACTTCGCGTCGAGGGTGAATGGTGCGAGTCTCCCAAAAGCGATGACCCTGCCTGATCCCGCCCGCCCGGAGGGGGTGGCCCTCACCGGGCGCGTCGGCCTCACGCGTTTTTTCTGTTTACCCCGAGGGAGACGATCGATCTGCCCGAGGAAGGGTTTGACATGTCATTCACGCACTAACCCTTCGCTTCACTGACTTTCCCCTCTTGTAACACTACTTTCAATCATCGCTGCGCTCCTGCTTGCTCACCTTCGATGACTAACTTTGGATTCCAGGACTTCATGTCTGACCCCACCATGAACAGCCCCGACGGAAACGCCCACAAGCGCAAGCGCGAGGGCTCTGACGACCTTGGTCACGACCCTCAGCGCATGAACCGTTCGTCTCACGGCAGCAACGGCAGCATGCCCGGTGACAGTCACTCCAACTTCGGGCATTCGCTCAACTACGAACACGGCATCCCCAACACGGGGTCCGAGTTGAACATCGATCAACAAATTCTCCAGCATGTCGGTCACCAGAATGGCATGTCCGATGACAATGCCCTCACTGCCAATGCCAAGGCTGCACTGGCCGCTCACACCCCTCAACACAAGTACCCCCTACCCCCGGACTCCGCGTTCGATGCGAGCAACTTGACTCAGGGCTTGAACTTCGGTGATGACATGGGCCAGGGGCCCATGACCGGTGCTCACAACCACAACTCAACGGCTGCTGCCGTGTATGCTGCCCGTGAGGCTCAGAGCATGAACCAGAAGCCCACCGTCGGCTCGCCCGAGTGGCACCAGGTCCGCAAGAACAACCACAAAGAAGGTTTGTTATATCTCTCACAACAGCTTGCAATGACCCGATATTAACCTGTTTGCAGTTGAACGTCGACGCCGCGAAGCCATAAATGAAGGCATCAACCAGATCGCGCGCCTTGTGCCAAATTGCGACAAGAATAAGGGCGCCATCCTACAGCGGGCCATTGAGTACATCTGCCAGCTCCAAGAAGAGAAGAAGCACATCGACGAGCGGTTCGAGCAGCACAGTATCACCACCAGCCACGCCATCAGCGAGATCGGTGCATCGAACCAGAAGTTGAAGTCCGAAATCGGTAGACGCAACCACATTGCCCTGAAGTGGCTGCAGCGCTGCCGCGAGGCCGGCCTCGAGTTCGACGACTACGAGGAGGCAAAAGAGCTGGAGACGCTCGACATGGAGTAATTTCGTTCCTGTTTTTGCAGTTTTGCACGTGCCACGATCGTCTCGACTGCTTCGTTTTCGGCGGTTAGGAATTTTGAACATACCCTCATTCTTCGTTCTTCTATCTGGTTGCTCTGGAACTTTCGTTCCCGGCTTTTCTCCCCTCTCGGTTGATTTTCCTACCCGTTAAGGCGGTTTCATTTTTACGCGAATTCTGCACTCCTCTTATCAGTGGATGTGGATTTTGCTCGGTGCGGCGTATCGTTTTGAATTCGTTTCTGATCACCTCTTTGGTTTGCATGCTACTCAATGCTTCTTTTTTAACTTTCATTGTTAATGGGTGGGCCGGCGAAATCTATGGATGGGATGGGCTTGGTGCAGTCGGTATAATGCAAGTCTTGATTCTTATTACTATGCGTCTGGCTATAGTGTGCCCAACTATTTGTAGTTTGTATGGCATTTCCCAGTGGTATTTTCTGTCACCGTGATCGCCGGAAGTTGACCGATTACCCTCCTGGCAACCCAATTGATCTGTATCAGTCTTCTATAGTTCATCGGGTCCTTTTGGCCCCTTCCCGCTAAGACGGTCAAATTGCAGGAGCGAATTTCCAGGACGGCATTAAAAAAGAGAAATTCAAGGATCTCTCTGTGAATGGAGGTATTGCATGGCACTCTTTCTTATAGATACGTGCAAGTGCGAATGGTAATTTTTCACTGTTGTCGAGGGATCCGCTATCACGGGTTAACTACCGCCGTTGACCCTCCTCGTTCACTGTTTTTTGTTACGACCCCTGCAGCCACCAACGAATTAAGGGGCCGCAAACTTACAAATGGCCCCTCGAGAGCCAACCACTCCAGAAACCGTCACGTAATAAAGAGATCGGCGTAGACGCTCGGAGTTGACTCCACACATCGTGTGTGATAACGGAGACTCCTCTTCTACTCGCCTCTTTTTTCTCTCATGCTCGTTCTCGAGACTCTCGTACAATGGCATCTACAACCACAACAGAGGTCTTTTCTCTCGAGCAAGAAGTGTTCACGGTCTTGCCCGATCTGCAGCAACGGCAACAGCAAAATCAACCACCGCCGACGACAGCCTCGGCCCGAACAATAGAGCCTCTCAACATCGAATCCACCCCAGACACAGAGCCCAACTACCCAACAGGCAGCAAGTTTTGGTTCACCATCATCGCACTGTGCGTAGTCCTTATTCTCGGAGGACTTGACGCCAACATCGTCGCTACAGCCGTGCCGAGCATCACTAATCACTTCCACACCGTCGCCGACGTAGGATGGTACTCGTCTGCATTTCGACTCTGCACCTGCGCGTTCCAATTCGGGTTCGCGAAGCTGTATAAGCTCTTCTCAATCAAGACCATCTTTTTGATCAGCAATGTTATCTTCCTCGTCGGCTCTTTACTCTGTGCCACGGCTGTTTCGTCGACCATGTTAATTCTAGGGAGAGCAGTAACCGGCGTGGGGTTCGCCGGTGAGTTGGCTGGGTGTTTTGCGGTCCTGGTGCATATTGTGCCGCTCAACAAACGGCCAGTATTTGCGGGTTTGATGGCGTGCGTGGAATCGCTTGCGATCATTTCAGCGCCTATACTAGGTGGTGCATTGACGCAGTCTTTGGGGTGGAGATGGTGTTTCTGGTATGCTATTCGCGTCACAGGCATGATCAAGAAAGCTCGACGCTGACATTTACATAGGATTAACCTTCCTATTGGCGCTTTATCGCTGGCGACTATGTTTTTCCTCTTCTCGGACCCAAGAACCCGCCGAGAGGACGGCCTCACAATGGCTCAGAAGATCAGAGAGCTCGACCTCGTCAGCAACTGCTTGTTCATCCCATCCCTGACTGCGCTCTTCGTCGCGCTATCTTGGGCGGGAACAAAGTATCCCTGGTCAGATGGGAAAGTGATTGCATTGTTCGTTGTATTCGCTGTGCTACTCGCCGCTTTCCTCTTCAATCAGTATCGACGCGGAGACTCGGCAGCACTCCCCTTCCGCATCATCAAAAACCGAAATGTGATCGCAGGCTTCATCTTCACGACGTGCACCAATTCGATGACGAACGTCTTGGAGTGGTACTTACCAACATACTATCAAGTCGTTCGATCCCGGGTAAGACTTCCTGCCCAATTCATGATTACAAGAAAATGCACTGATAATGCTATGTCCTGCCAGACCCCGAGCGAGAGCGGCTACCTGATGATCCCCATCCTCGTTGGAATGATGCTGGGGCTCTTTCTTCAGGGCATCGGCACCACCACGTTCGGCTACTACACCCCATTTATGATCTTCGCCTCCATATGCATGCCAATCGCCGCGGGCTTGATGACAACATACGATCTCCACACATCCCTAACCAAGATCATCCTCTATTCCGGATTCGCAGGCTTCAGTGGAGGCATCGGCTTTCAAGGCTCCCAAGCGGCTGTTCAGACCACCTTGAGTGCCGCAGATGTCAACCTTGGGATCGGGGTCATCTTGTTCGGGCAGAGTATGGGACCGGCGGTGTTTATCGCTATTGCGCAGGTTATATTCACGAATCAGTTGTCGTCGAGTTTAGAAGATGTCGTCCCAGGCTTAACGCCTGGTTATATTGAACAGCACGGACTTGGCGATATCAAGAATGGGGTTCCCATGGAACAGTGGGATACCGTTTTGGATGGTATCGATCGGAGCTTGAGTCGTACTTGGCACCTTACTGTCGCGTTGGCTTGCACGACGATGATAGGAAGTCTCTTGATCGAATGGCGCTCGGTCAAGCAGAAGCAGTCGTGAAGTATGGGCTGGCGGCACGAAAAGAGCGTTCAGATATATCGGTAGCGTAGGGCATTGCGAGACCGGAAACCGCAATCCTTTTCAATCCTGCTGCAGCCTTATTCAGCCTAAATTGCTACAGATCCATTATATGTCCGTAAAAGCCCACTGTGTACGTCACTCCAAGGAGGATCGACACAAGCATTTTCCACAGATGGCAGGCAAAGTAAAAGGACAAGGTAACAGCAAGGCGCATTGGCCATCGATCGATCCCAGAATTGCCATATGGTGTTAATTACCCCGGACTCCATGCGGCAAATCGTCGGAATCAGCCGCTCTCTTTCTAGAAAGGCCCATCGGCAAGGCACGAAGCGCCGGCACCGTGACAGATTGCCTGTGTCCTGAGCGGGGATCTGACAGTATTTTCAATCTGTTGACACGGGGATCTGGTATCCTGATATTACATCACCCCTCAGCTACCCCTCATCAGTCTCCAAATACATGTAGTACATAGATATTTTGGTAATAGGATTACGATCCTGCATTCAATCTCGTGGTTTCGTTCTGTAATGGTATAGGCCCTACATTTACTAGTCGATTTTAATTTGTGGAAATTTAACACTAGATAACTAGATCACTTAGGTTGTTGATTTTCCTTCTAGAAGTAAGGGCGATAGAAGCAAAAGTAAGTGATTCGTACCGTGATCGTATCCTTAAGCACTATACCTTTGACTAAGCTATATAAATAACTCTTCCCTATTTTGTCTATAATATAGAATAGGAGAAAGAATAATATGATCATCTCTTGAGTACCTGCTACTATATCCGTAAACTGCCCTAGAGTCGTATTCGCGATTTATTTCCTAAAAGGACTCTAGGCGTAGTCAAACAATATTATTTTAGGGAGACCTCAAAGTAGTCTAAGAGCCCCTTAAGCAAAGAAAACTACCTAAGCCTCTTTAGTTGATATAAAAAGTATATCACAAACATCTAAAGAGGATAGAGTGCTAAGCCGCTCTTACTAACTTAAGGAGCGACGATAAGCGCTATTGAAGTTACGTTTAATGTGCTGCAAGAAGGAATTGTCAGCCTGCCACAGCCCAAACTATGGTAGTGGAAATCAAGGACAAGTGAGGTTTTCACCAAGTTGATAGTTTAAATTTAATATATTTCATTTTAATTACGTCTAATCAAGCTTCAGAGCTTCATGTGATTTATATTGTAAGTCGGTGCCAATCCCAAAACACTTAGAAAACATATACATTATTCAATTGAGCACTTCAAAGGACAGGGCGGTTATCCACGGTGGAAAGTAAAGATCCCTTGCTATTAGTCTATCGGCGAGTCAGAGCCGGCCCATTCAACTAGGTAAGCTTCTAGGGAGTCCTGGTCAGTCTCACATTTTGCATCGTCTAATCCGACGTTCACGTCCGGTAATATAGGCTTAGATGTGCAATTTGTGACATGATCCGAAATTTCCGAGGTGTCTTTTGACGCACCAAAAGTGAAGCTCAAAAACTCAAAATCGCTTGATGTTGAATAATCGCCTCTAAGGGCCCAAGGCTGCTCGTAAGTCTTGGAGGATAAGTCGGGAGAAGCCAGGAGAGGAAGAGTTTGGGAATCGTTATTTCCCAGCCACTCTATCCGAGGCTTGATTTCACATAGGTCATCTTGACAGCCAACAGAAACTGACGATGAAGTCCCTTGAATACACTCCAGAGTCGAGATATCTGTCTCTGGACTCTTGGAGACGCTTTCGGCTGAGTGTCTGAGCATCCCATATCGTACAGTCGGGATTTTGAGTTCAAGACAGCCAGTGGGCTCCGGTTCTTGCCATATCCCCGGGCCTATGGATGTCCCACGCCCTATCATTGGCCTGTCTGTTGCGCCGTTACTCTGCAAAAGATCCTGACAAGTCCTGGCAAACTCCATGTCTCTTGATTGAGAGAGTGAGTATCCACAGTTCTCTTTCGCAAGACACATTTCCACGGTCGCGATACCCATCCGCTTGAATGCGTCCCGGGTGGCATATGCCGGGGCGTATTTACCCGCGAGGTCATCCAAGACAGAAGTGCCGGCCAGAATGGCATAATCAAGGTCTTGGACAGCCTGATAGAGAGTCAGCAGATAACTTGGTCAGTTAATGAAAGACTAAGTGATGACCTACCCACTTGTGGCGAGCACAGGAGGAATTCCACAGGGCGAAAAAAAGATAACTGCCTTGCAAAGAGATCAGTAGATTTCTTGTGAATGAAAGCGTGGCCTCTGCTTACCTGCAATAAAGATCCCATGCACCGGCAAGTACGTGACGTTGGTTAGTCCCATATTGTGCAGCAAACGATATACTTGAATCACTTCTTGGCCCGCCTTGGCAACTTTAAGACAAATCATGTCCGGACTTTCCGGGGCCTCGATGGTGAGTTGCGGGATGTTATCATTGACAAGGCCAGAGCATTCAACCAGTCCCTCAGGTATCGTGACACTCCAACGATAGAGCGTAATGATAGCTTGCCAGTATTCCAGCTCCATCGACAAAATGCAATGGCTGGAACCAGTTTTCTCTTGAGGCGGAATCGAGCTTCTCCATTCATCAAGTCTCTGATTCATGTCCACCCGCCACGAACTAAAGGATGAAAAGACTTTAAGGAATGAGGGGGGTTTCCGGCTTCGGCTCATGGGGTTTCTCTCTGTTGTCACTAAAGCTTGTTGGTATTGAATTGCGTTGTGGATTTCCGATTGAAGGATTCGCAGCTTGAGGAAATGATGGGTTGTATATTTATAGCTGGCCATATTTTCCGGGGGTATCAAAGTACCGGATGGTGTGATAAATTTGTCGTCAAGGATGGAGGGAAACTCCGTTGTAATCACTTCATCTGGAACAAAGAAAGGCCGGCCGAGATACGGCACAACGAGACGCTCCAGGCTGTATACACACCACCACAGACGCCGGCGCAAGTCGTCAGTCCAGTCCTGATGTGTTTCATGGCCACCCAAGGAATGATAATGTTTGGTATCACTCGAGAATGGACCGGCATCGTGCTCACAGTACAGACGTAAATCTATAGCTGAACGAACAGCCACGTCAACCAGGCATCCAAGTGCGGGTGCGGTGGGCCTAACAAGAGCAAAACTTGCGAGGAGGATCATCGCCTGTAGCTCTTCGAGCTCATTGAGCTGATCTGAAGAAGTGGCGGGCCCTAAGGATCGTTCCAGATAGGCCATAGCGGTAGCATGGTATTGCTCGGGCGTGGAGAAATTTCTCGACAGTAGCTTCCGTCTCTTGTTTGGTCTTGTTTCACACCACTTTTGCTGCCGTCCACGGTCAGTGATCGGCGAGACAGAATCACAGTAGATCGCGGCACCTATAGCGAGCACGATGAAGAGGAAATATAAATTGCGAGCGGAGCGGTCTCCCTCTCGAGCGGAGTATGTATGAATGAGGACCTCTCTCAATTCAAACCGATGCAGCACCGGCATATGTGGATTCGCGTGGTTGAAATATAAATCTACAAGCTTTTCTGCTTGTTCTCGGCTAGGAAGACTTACACATTCCTTGGTCGACCGGTTTGCTCGAAGGCCGAAAAAGAAGGTGCGGATTGAAGTTCCGTCGCCTCCAACCCGATCACATCCTTTGTCCAGCCGCATGATTTCACGCCTTGCTGCCTTCCCAAACAACAGGTCCAAAATCAGATCATCTGGATTGTTATTGAATTCAGGAGAATCTTGCTTTGCTCTCGAGGTCCCTGTCTCCTTATTTGCCGAATTTGACCTTTCAGTTGGCACGTTGAAGTAGTGAGAATTGGCGCTCGTCGAAGATACCTGGATCGCTGTATCTTCGCTATCTGCCTCTTCCTCGTCGAAGGCGACGACTGGTTTGCAATTTATCTGGTGACGTGACAGGACAGCATTGAGATATTTGATGCGGTTCTCGAGAAAGTACACGTAATTACGTGGTATTTCCGCTTTGGTGATCGGGTCATAGCCCACACATCGGAGCTGCGCTTTCTCGCAGGATTGACATCTTGGAAGCCGTTGGTCACAGCGGTGCTTTCGTAGGCGACAGCGATTGCAAGCCGAGACGTTGCGAAATGACGAGGCCGGAGTCATCGTCAAGTCCGTGGAGGTACAGGGTTCCATTGCAGGGGCTGAGGCGGTCGCAGTCACGCCACTGCTTGGGACAGGAGAGGCTTTGAGGTCTGGCATAGTATGGCCCTTCTGATCTTCAGGGGTTGAAAAGGAACCGACTTGACGAAAAAATTTGGTCTGCCTTTCGACAGACACAGAACAATCAATTTTTATCTGCGGCAGAGTCTATTCTCTCACCAGTCCATGGGCTATTGAGAGATTTTCAATGTCGCACTTTGGTAGTTGGCCAAGGCGGGTCCGGTTTGCGAGGCGAACGATGGACTCAAACCTATGAGGGTAGGCACTGAGGCAATAATGGGCTCTCAGATAGAGACCGAAGACCAGGAAAGGGTTGTTCCATCGCTTCAGGAGTGGATTCATGCCGGCAACACATGACGATGGCACAAGCATTACTCGATGGAAACCTTTGAGCATGGTGGAGGCTACAGGCCTTTGCCGCGTTATCTATCGATTACTCGATTCGAATATGTGAAAGAGCCTGCCGATAGGAAGGATTTGGAACCAGAAACGCCCCCATTACTCGATCAAAATATCAGAATGGCTCCAGCTTGGTCTGCGCTGACCGGTCAGATGGTTCTTTGGCTTCCCATATGACGATGGTATAAGCATTACTCGATGGAAACCTTTAAGCGTGGTGGTGGCGATAGGCCTTTGCCGCGTTATTTATCGATTACTCGATTCGAATATGTGAAAGAGCCTGGCGATAGGAAGGATTTGGAACCAGGAACGCCCCCATTACTCGATCAAAATATAAGAATGGCCCCAGCTTGATCTGCGCTGACCGGTCAGATGGTTCTTTGGCTTCCCGCGGGAAGCCAAAGCCACTTTGACGATGCCACATGTCTGCTTGCAGGAGAAGAGAGGGCAATTATGGACGAGGCTGGACGAGAGTCGGCCTAGGGGAAAAGATGGGCGTAAGGCCGGCTAAGATTCTGATTGATCGAAGACTGGTTGGTGTAAACTAAATCACAACCACCGGCGACTTGAACAAATAATATTGCCCGCCAAGTAGGACGGATCTCGTCCCGTTGTTAGCGGTACATTATCAACGTGAATGACTGGTTATGGGGAGCATATGGGGAGTCACCCTCTCGCGGCACCTGCAATCTATTCCGCTCAGGTCCAATCACGGTTCCCGGGGAGGCTTCCGATGACGCTGAGATTCCTATATTTTATGCCCCAATAAGGAAAACTCAATCTCTTCGTACCCCGGTCAAAAGCCGAACACGGCAAAAACATCGACCCCATATCCTGCCGGGCCAGAACCCTTTAAACATGTGCACCTAAAAGAGCGAATATAGTGTTTGATAGTCCAAATTATAATAGTGACCCCCAGGAAACGAGACATGACTCCTGAGAGGTGTGCTATTTAGATACCCACGTTATAGCCTTTGTCCCAGACTGTTATGAGTATGATGCGGTAGGCGGAGTACTGGTAGAAGTGGGTCTCGGGTGTTGATACTTTTGCTACTGTAAATGCGGGGTTAGAGTTTACATGGTCGGCAGACAAAATAGCGCTTTGTTAGTGACGGGTTTTTCCGCATGCCGTAGACCCCTCGGCCATAGATAGAAAGTCCTTCGGCTGGTAGATCAGATTTTCTATAAGAGCGGAACTACTGACCGGAGGCTTTTATGTGATCAGCCATTTATGAGGTGACCTTGTAACTCATTCGATTTCAAATACATCCTCACCATTCAATCGATTGCCTACTCGCCTACTCCTACTTCTCAAGAACAGAATATCGGCCCCTTGGAAGTTCAGTATGGGTCAATTCAATTACTGGCTTAGAAAGCTTGAAGTCTCTACTGAACCCGGGCTGTCAACAGCCCAGCTGATGTTGTCAAATGAGGACCTTAAGCCCGGTAAGACTGCACAAGAATCCCCTTGCCATTCTCCTCTCTTTCGTTGGGAGAGAGGTTGTTGATCGCATGAATGCTAATACGCGGCTCATTTGAACAACAGTCGAAAAAGAACAGCGTCAATGGCGATGGCTCAATTTTGTTGCCTTTTGGATTGCGGACTCATTGAACGTTGTGAGTAGTTGCTCCTCAGCGGGGTTGAAAGAAAACGTGGTTTCTTTTGGAGAGATTTCTGCCATGGAGGAGCAAAACAACAGACAGTACTTTTCCTGACCGGACCACAGAATACCTGGATGATCTCTTCTTCCATGATAGTCGATGGTCTATCCTGGTGGCAATCTTGGCTATGTGTCTGGATTGGATACACCTTTTCCGGCCTTTTTGTGTGTCTCATGGGCCGAATTGGTGCTGTCTACCGGATCCCATTTGCGGTGACGAATCGGGCCTCGTTTGGGATCTGGGGGTCTTTCTGGCCCGTTCTTAATCGAGCGGCAATGGCAGTGATATGGTATGGGGTCCAGGTAATCCTATCTGTCTCTATTATTGTTGAGACCCCCATTCTAATATCAGCCTTTAACAGAGCTACCTTGGAGGTACGCTATATAAAATAGGGCCCGTTTCGTTTATATAACACAAGAGACTAACACTCGGTGCTCTAGGTGAATGTGTGACCTTAATGATTCTGGCCATTTGGCCAAGCTATGCTCATCTACCGAACTCGATTCCTAAAGGGGCAGGGGTCACTACCCAACAATTCGTGAGCTTTTTTTCTCTTCTGGCTATTCTCTCTGCCAGCTCTATGGTTTCCCATCTATAAGATCCGGCATCTTTTTACTATCAAGGCATACTTTTCTCCCGCCTGTGCTATTGCCTTCTTTGGATGGGCGATTGCTCGTGCGCATGGCTTGGGTCCTATTATCACTCAGCCTAATACTGCACACGGTAGTGCTTTGGGGTGGGCATTCATTAAGAGCATTATGAACTGTATTGCTAACTTCGCTGCGCTCGTGATGAATAACCCTGATTTTGCACGCTATGCAAAAACGCCGCAAGATGCCCTATGGCCCCAGCTCGTGACAATCCCAGTGGGCTTTGCTATCACGTCGTTTATCGGCATCATTGTTTCCTCCTCTTCTGGCGTGATCTTTAAACAGCCAGTCTGGAACCCCTTGACTCTGCTAGGGATGTTTCTAGAAGATGCGAGCTCGGCGGAGCGTTTCGGTATCTTCATCATCGCGAGCGGTTTTACCTTGGCACAACTAGGAACAAACATCGCCGCTAACTCCGTGTCCGCGGGTACCAATCTCACAGCTCTGCTTCCTCGTTTCTGCACCATTAGACGAGGTGGGTACCTTTGTGCAGCCATTGGCCTTGCTATGTGCCCCGTAAGTATACCCTATCTCGGGCCTGTTGAACAATATCTAAGAGCTTCTGCAACATCAGTGGACACTCGTTTCATCTTCTAGCAATTTCACTCTCTATCTCTCTGCTTATTCGGTCTTTCTCTCGTCGATAGCAGGAGTGATGGCAAGTGACTATTATTTGGTACGCAAGGGCTATCTTGATGTCGAAGAGCTTTATAGTGCGTGCAAAAATGGCCCTTACTATGGCATTTATGGGGTGTCATGGCAAGGCTATGCCGCTTACCTCTGCGGAATCTTGGTCAACATCGTTGGGTTTGCTGGAGCTATTGGAGTCAGCGTCCCCGTTGGTGCGGTGTACATCTATAACGTCAACTACTTCTCAGGATTCTTTGTATCCGGGGGAGTATACTGGATTCTGACCAAAATGGTGCCCGTTCCTGCCACAAGCAACAATTGGAACGAAATTCCGTACCTCGCGCGAGCCGTGTCCGATGTGGACGAGAAGAAAGCGGAAGAAGTCGAGGAAGTGGTGTGAGTGGGACTGGAACAACGCGCAATTCTGAGTCTGAGCTGAATCGGTGTGTATTTACAATCAAGTGCAAATTTCAATCAAGTAAACAAGTGCGACATGGCCTTGTTCCACCTTAGTGATGTTGCAGTCATGGGAAGTTTCTTTGATGAGATATTCTTGTGGCGTTGAGCAAAAGGCGCACCAAGCTTTTGCTGGTTCTCCGCGTAAAACAGTGTGCTTCGCAGGATAAACTCTGTGTCAACAACTGCGTTTCGCAGGGGAAAGGTGGGTCAACAAGGCCACTCTAGTGACGTGCAGGCACCTCTCCGTGGTGCTAGAGATTAGTACTCGAGTATTCCAAGACTACTAGAGGAAGCCAAAAACTGCACTGTTAATACCTGTACAACGGAAAGTCATTTATTTCCAGGAACATAGGGTGATTTTCCAATATTTGGGGACTTTGTAGGTTAGAACCCTGGAGGTGACCGGAACGAACGTAAAACCTGTTATTTATTATTGTTAATCAGCTGCTTTAAGCGTCTTGGCATAGCTTAAGTTGGATGTTTGTGCTAAAACAGGTTCGAGTTTTGGGTCGAGGGTATAGAACCGGACTATGGGTTACGGTTACCAAACCCGCCCCAAAGCGAGGTCTACAACTGCACGATTCTTCCACTATCCAGACTAATAGCTGACTTCTCACCCCCTACTGACCTTTTTTGGCAGACAAGCTTCCGAAAAGATGCTGAATCGAGTTCAACAAGCTCCAGCACGCTCAACGCGTACAGGAGATCTTCAAGCAGCACAAGATCTCACTAAATCGATAGCTTGAGCCGAATTATCTTGCTCAAAGAATACTAAGTTACTATATTTGACCCATACAGGGTATGGCAACTTGTGCTTTCGACTTCAGCGAGATTTCCCAATCTACAAAACAAAATCATTAAAGAATTTTCTTCACATCACTGTACCAACGTGCTGAATATTCCGTCTCTCCTGCCCTGAAAACCTCCCATATGTCTTTGGTTGAGTGTAATATTGCAAGCAGTTGCAAGAAGGCCGGCTGGGCTCGAGATGTAACTACGACGATTCTTTACGTAAACTGTATATGAATCAAGGCCTGCCACAGCCCCAGGCAAGGTCTTCTACCAGTTACATCCGCGATGACATCAAAGGATTTGTTACAGCCAAGGTATCAAGCTACTATTTCCTCTCATTTCCCCTTGCCTGTAACCGGCGATAATAAAATTCTCTCATTCTACGAAAAAGAAATCGGTATAAATGTTCATGCCTTCGAGAAGCAGATACCCATACCCCATAAAATCCACCCCTTCTAAAGCCAGAAAGCTTCAGCGCCCAGAAGACCTATGGAACACTCACAGGTTAGATGAAGCCGTAAACTCCGACTCGGAGGAGGATCCAACTTCCTG
Source organism: Penicillium cinerascens (assembly GCF_028974065.1). Lineage (NCBI taxonomy): Eukaryota > Fungi > Ascomycota > Eurotiomycetes > Eurotiales > Aspergillaceae > Penicillium > Penicillium cinerascens. Next base: position 3,496,809 of record NW_026695298.1, on the reverse strand, counting down.
AACGGTAACAGTGTTCCCAGACTCGCCAGTAACACGAACAGTAACAGTATCCGTGCCGAAGCCAGAAGACTGCTCGAAGTAGTTATAATAGGTACGGGTAGTACCCTGCCAGGTGCTACCGCCGTCAGTGCTAACCTCCAGCTTGGCAACTGGCTCGTTGGCATTGACGACCTGCATCGAGAACCAGTACTCGGAGGTGCCGGACTTGTTCTTTAGCTTCAAGGGGCCGTCGAGGTCGCAGGGGGTGTAGGACCAGGTGATGTCAATGACGCCGGTGGAGGGATCGGAGAGTTCGCTGAAGGCATCTTCGAAGAGGTCGAAGTGGTTACTTGCGCAAGAGGGGCATTGGTCGACGATCTGTTTCCTTGGTTAGCACTAATTTCCACGATTAATGGGGAAATTGGGATGTTGACCATTGCTTTGATGGTCTTGCCGTTAGGACCGGTGACGGCGACGCAGGCGCCGCACTTGGAGGCATCGCTCCATTGGTCCACCGAGAGAGCAGTGCCGAAGAGGCTGCTGGGCAGGGTGTAGTCTGAGAAAGAGCAAGTTCCACCGGCAACATTGCCGCCGTAGAAGGTGGCTTCGCCGGGGGTTCCTGAGGAAGAGGAAGAGCTGGGGGATGACAAGTTAGATGAAGTGGTGCCAGCAGCCTGAGCAGTTGAAGTAGAGACCGAGGTCGACGGGGTGGTCAAAGAGGTGGTCTCCGAAAAGGTAATCACTTGAGCAGCAGCATGTGTGGTGGGAGCAACAATCTGAGCAGTTGAGCTCTCGGTCGAAGTAGCAAACACAACTGCCTGGGTTGTTTCGGGAACAGGCGCCTCGGACTTGGGGACCGAAGAAGAAGTAGAAGAAGTAGTGGGAACAGGAGCAGGAGCAGGAGTCGAAGTCGAAGCAGCAGCATCGCCAATCGGGGTAGAGGACTCGACCTCTACCGGAGACTGCGATTGCACCAAAGCCTCGGGAGTGGATGAGGCAGAAGGAGTGCTGCTTGTCTCGAGAGTCGATGTAGCCGAGGGCGTAGGCCAAACGGTCTCATACCAAACAACCATCTTGTAGCCCTTGGGGCAGAAGCTCTCCTCCTCGTGAGGTGCGAGCGGAAAGGCAGAGACCGTGGCAGCTATACCGAAGATGGCGACGCCAATGGAGGCAAGAATCTGGTACTTCATTGTGGTTGATGTGAATGAACGAATTGAAGTATGAGACTGAAAAGAAATGGCAATGTGCCGGCGTCGAATTTAGACGGAAAAAATGATTTACGAAGGACAGTACGTGCAGAAGCACAGGAAGGAATGGATGTCTGGATATCGAATCCCAGACCGGAAAGAACTGTGCCAGACAGGTGTGGGAAATGAATGCGAGAGAAAGAACGTTGGGCTGGATTGCTCGGGTATAAGAAGTCATGGACATACAGCCCACCAGGGGCCATTGTTCTAGGCTTCACACTTAGCGCCCAGAACGAGTCAAGAAATGAAATCGAGATACCTGAAACGCGCGTGGGCCTGGGGGCACACTGTCGACGCTCGGATGACGCCAAAAACGGTGCGATCCGTGCCTGGTTAGGTTTAGCGAGTGCTGCTTAATTAAAGGAAATGAGACGAGTAATTAGAGGCGATCCTTCATACCTTACTACTCGGAGCTGTCCCGCTCTACAGAAAATGAAAATGGAGGGATAAAGTACTTCGAAGATGACTAAATCTATCGCGCATCCCACATAACCTCGTTCAGGCGCAGCATTGCATCGGCGCTGGCCTTCTTGGCCGCCATAAAGTCCTCTCGGCTCTCTGCGCCGCGGGGTCCACGTAGCATCTCCGAGAAACACAGGTCCACAAGTACCCGGAGCTCATCGTACGTGAATGGCTCGCCATTGCCAGCCGCCAGGGCCTTGTCACCCTGCGTCGCGAACGCCTCTTTCTCCTCCTTCGCGTAGTCCAGTGATTTCTCGGCACCCTCCAGGAACCAATCCAGGAATTTGGCACTGCGGGGCAAAGCCACAATCTCCTGAGGTGTAGGGTCTACCGGGCTGGTGACCGAATCCGTTGTTGTGTCGACGATGATATTCTTGAGGTTCTGCTGCAGGACCAACACGTCAAGCTGCAGACGCAGAGCACCATTTTCGTTCATAGCTCCAATGTAGCGGGTGCAGGCCACGAACACGCGGTCAATGAAACGTGCCAGACCCGAAGCAATAAACCAATGTTCGGCCGGTCCCAGATAGGTGGAAATATTAGTGTCGAACGCGATCAAGTCGCTGTTTAACTGGAGAATTGATGGAGAGGCCGCCGTCGGTTGGTTCAAGATGATATGCCACCAGCTCTCCGTCGTGCTTGGAGATGGGGTTGTAGGCTCGGAATTCCGGACCGTCGGGGGATTCGGTCCCGACATGGTCTTGGTCAGCATGTGGATGATGCCGCAGCGGATATCAACGTGCAATGTCAGGAGTGCCTTCGACCCGAGTGCGTGCAGCGATTGAAGCGTTTGGTCAAAAATTTCTGCCGTCTCAAAGTTCAGGGGTAGGTAGACCGGGCTGTTGATGCTATCGCGCTTGGGTTTCATGGCTCCGAACAAAGTCCATCTACGCGATGGCCGGCCGTTTGAAGTCGAAACCGATGACGCTGGTTCCGATGAATTGTCGACTACGAGTCTGATCTTTGCAAGGTGGCTTCCAAGCCATTGCTATCGTAGATCATTAGTTCCAAGTTCCAAGAAGCCACTGTGAAATGCAAGATTTGTACGTACCATGCTGTTATACAGAAGCGAAAGGGCAACCACGGTCTTCGGGTCAGAGATAATGTCATAGGGCTCCAAAGGTGTCTGGTCGGTCCGCTTAAGGAGAAGGTCGATTTCCTGGGCCGATCAGTATCTAGAATACAGCATTCTGGGGCGGAAATAATTTACCGTATCAATAAGCGTCTGCTTCTTCGTGCCGGCTCCCTTCCACAGCTCATTAACAACGTCGTGGATATCACCAGAGTCGGCGAATGAAGCAGCAGCTTTCAGTCGCACCCCACCTCCATGGTTGCGAGCGGAAACCTTCGTGACCATCGCTACCGACGCCCGTTAGCATGAGTATTAGAAGAGCAAAAGCTATCTTTGCACGTACCTTTATACCACCCGCAACACTTGTCGTAGTACGTGACAATCTGATCAATTAGAAGCTGCGTGAACGCCTGATCATGCGGAATACTTGAGAGCATTTTGCTGAACTCTCGTACGATGGACATGAACTTGACTGTTCCCCGGAAAATCGGACGGGGCGAAACCTTGGTCCACTGGGGATCTTCTGTGAACGCATCGGCAGCAATAAAGCAAAGTGTGCACAGATCCGTAATGGTCTCGTCCAACTGTGGAAGGAAAACGTTGACCATGAAGTCATCCAGGAAGGAGGTCAGTGTTCCCATAGAGATATCCGAACCGACAGGGACGATATCCTTCAAGCGCTGAATGAAGGAAAGTGACGGCGGCAAGAGCAGACGCATGTTGAAAACACTCGGCTCAAGAAGGATCTTATGCCCAGTGCCTGAATTGCCCTTTTGGGCCTGCACGGCATCGGTTGCGGAGGCCTTTTGCCTGGTCTTGGAAACCAGACCTGGCACTGACGATTTCAAAATTTCGTCCAGTTCATCCTGCTCGGCTTTCATCTCCGAATTTTGGTCAATATCGGAGAGCTTAAACATTTTCTTGTTTTTGTCCCGATTACCCAGGTGAAGGTTCCGCCTGGTCTCTGCCTCCTCGCCTCTGGACCTGAAAGAGGTCTCGCCATCGGTTGCGAGATAGTCGTGTAGCAAAGAGCGGATCTCGCTTTGTAGAAGTTTCCACAGTTCTTTGAATCCACCACCAAGTGTCTCGCCCTTGGTAAGACCTTCTCGGTCCACAATTGCCGCAATGACATCATGGACGATTCGATGGCCCTCTGCAATCGATTCAAACTTGGCATAAAGAGACCAGAGGAATTCAGTCAGCACATGGCCCCGCTCTTCAATGTTCCGCGTCGGAAGGTTGGACTTGAGCTGGTTATCGTGTGATGAGTAGGTCCGGTTCGGGGTGGGGTAACGAGCATCGACTTCGGCATTCGTCTTGTCGACCACGGCAAATAGTTCCACGGGAAGGCGCTGTTCGATCCGATCAACTGCAGTGTCGAGATGGCCCATCTTGTTCAGAGACTCAATCAAAAGTTGTATGTAGGAAAAGGTATCCGCTTCTGGGTTTCGCGAGGCATCTTCAACCATCGGTGATGATGCATCAAACTTGGCCAAGAACCTGTAAACAGGGCGCTCCCAAGACCGGTTGCCGGTCCAGCTGGTCGAGATGATGTCCCCTTCTCCGGTGGACGCTTTCCATCGGTCTGAGCAGTAAGGAGACTTGAGATATAGATGATCGTGCAACTCTTCAATCAAAATGTCTGTAATTGAAGTTTCTTGATTGTTGAAGTATGCGCGAATATCGGCCAAAGCACCAATATCCTCAAGCTCGGAGCGCCGGAGTAGTCGGAGTGCTGTGTGAAGGATGTCTACCGCCGCGAGGAACCGTTTGTCGGAAATTGACGACTCGAGCTTCTCGGGAAGAGACTGAATTTCTTCAATCTGGGCAAACAGTTGAAGAATGTCATCGTAGTTTTGTGAGGATGTCGCCAATCCTTTCAGCTCTGGCTTTGTTGACAACAACCCAGCTTTTGACTCCTCCAGAGAGGTTCGCAGGTTGCGGACCCGGCCTTGAGAGCTCGAAATATTGGACTGGATCTTGTGGTATATACCGATGGAACTGTTGAATCCTTGGTGGTGTTCTATACAAATCACGTCAGTTCCGGAGAGTAAGGCTTTCCTAGGGAAAACAAACCGTTCACAATTGCCTTGAGCGTCTTCTGAATCTGGTTGTACATGTGCAAAAAGTCCGGCTCGCGGTCTGCCTTACCCAAAGTGCTCGTATCCATCAAACTCAAGGCGACATGCACAGGGATACATTCAGCATCAGTCATGAAGTCCCAATCGTGCTGGATAGCCTGCAGTACCGCTTGAACCAAAAAGCCGTCAGTACAGGGAATTGCGCGACTACCACAAGAGTATAGACTAACCTTCGACAGACTGCATTTCTCGCGTACTGGCCTCCGCAGCGCCTGAATCTGACGGGTCCATGCCTCTACCATGGCTATCCGGTGGCCGTAAACCGTCTCTGGTCCGATCATCTCGCGAACCCTGGTATCTCCTATCGGCGGTTTCATTCCGTGATCGTGATCGTGAGGTCGAAGGCTGCTGCCGATCACGATCTGACCGATCGCGCCGACGTTCCGGGGATGGAGCCGGCGAGAGAGAAGGTTGCTGTGATTGCTCTGGGTAGAATCCGCCGTAGCCGCCAGGGCGAGGGCCTCCTCCTGTATTCCCAGCACTTCGACCGCTGTACCCGTTCACTCCGAGGTTGTTGCTGCCCCCGTAGGCGCTATCGCCTTGGTCATATCGGCCGGAATCGGAATATCCGTTACCGTAGCCGTAGCCGCTTCTCCCACTCATCCCCGCTAGACCTGGTCGCTACGGCCAGGTGGTGAAGCCGAGAACACGGTAGTGGGCTCCGACAAGGGGCGCCGGGACCGCAATTGGGAGAGGGTTCGGTTTAGATGATACAGTCTGCGCGCGACGAGGAAGGGAGGATAGTGACCATTCTTGGCCGCACGATTGGTGCGGAAGCAGTGAGGTTTGTGGGGTGAGCGATGTCAGAGCAGTTGGCGCGGGTTGGGGGCAGACCGAAGTGCTGCCGGGTTCCACATGAGCTTCCCGCATTCCAACACGAGAATCTATGGGCATACATGACTCTACTTGAATACCTTGGAATACTATGCTATTTATTTTTCACAAGGACGCACCGCCTGTATCTATAAAGTCGATGAAAACTCTGACATGTCGCCGTGTGGGGATGAAACAGAGTATAATGGAAATACACACACGCACACACACATGCTATTTATTTTTCTGTAAGGACTATCGACTTACAAGTTGGACCTTATTTCGAAATGGGCAGAGTCTCACGCTCAAGCCACTTCTGGGTCAACTCATCGTTGTTAAAGAAGTGGTGAGTCTTATCCCAAATCTCAGCGTGGTAGTCATTCACCCACTTGATTTCGGCGTCGCTCAGCAGAGATGGCTCGATCAAGTTGCGGCCGATGGGAGTCATGGTGACGTGTTCAAAGCCAAGCCACTGCTTGTCACCGAACTTGTTGGGCGGGTTGACCTCGCGACACAACACGACATCTGCAAGCATCAGTCAGTACTTGTTGGGTGATTTGGGATCGGAAGGCTTACTCTCAATGCGAATTCCAAACTTGCCGTCCTCGTAGTAGCCGGGCTCTGGAAAAGGTTGTCAGCTTGGGATATGAGTCGATGCGGGTCAGGGCCATTAACCGTCAGAAATCACGTTGCCAGCAGCAATGGGAACCTCGGTGTACTGGACGCGGGTGCCGATGCCCATGGGGCCCTCGTGGACGTTCTAATCAGAGTTAGCTACGTTCATGAATATTCCCAAAGACAAAGGAAATTTACCAGGTAGGAGCCAATGCCGTGGCCGGTTCCGTGGAGGAAGTCAAGACCTTCCTTCCAAAGGTGCTGGCGAGCCAAAACATCAATTGCAAAGCCACTGGTTCCCTTGGGGAAGACTGCTGTGTCAATTGCAATCATACCCTTGAGGACCAAGGTGAATGCCCGCTTCTCGAACTCGGTTGGCTGGCCAAAGTGGAAGGTCCGAGTGGTATCGGTCGTTCCATCGAAATACTGGCAGCCAGAGTCGCAGAGATAGATGACTGTGGGGTCGATGATCGAGCAGCTACCCTTCTCCGGCTTGTAGTGAATAACGGCACCGTTGGGACCAGTGGAAGAAATGGTGTCGAAGGACAACCCGGCAAAGAGGTCGTTCTTCGAGCGAATCTGCTCAAGCTTGTCGGCACCATCGACTTCGTCCATGACAGTTTTCTTGTTCACCAGCTCGTTCTCTAGCCAGGCAAAATACTCGGTCAGAGCAGCGCCGTCGCGAATGTGACAGGCGCGCATGCCCTCCAACTCGGTCTCGTTCTTGACGGCCTTGGCATCTGCGATCGGACTACGGGTCTCTTCGACCTGGTCCTCGCCGCCCAGGTTGAGGCTCAGGGCCCAAGAGGTCTTGTTTGACAGCAAAAACTTGGCAGGCGCCTCGGCAGATTGGCTTCTCGCCACACTCAGAGCTTTAGCATCAGCAAAGATAGAGTCGTAGGGCTTCACGACCACGTCCTCGCCGAGATGAGCCTTCACCTCTGGTGTGAGCTTCTCGTGGTCGACGTAAAGCTCTGCAGTGGTCGGGGTGATGATAGCGTACGAAAAGAAAACGGGGTTGTAGGGGATGCTATCTCAAGGTCAGCGAATCGATGATCACAAAACAAAGAGTAGAAAGGTATTCTTACTCGCTTCCTCGCAAGTTGAACAGCCAGGCAATCTCATCAAGCATGGCTATCATGAGCTGTTAGTCAATGGCACCGCCAGGGTCATACAGGGGTCACCGTACAAACGATGAAGCCGGCCTTCTTCTTCGTTTCCAGCTCCTTGCGAAGATCGGCAATCTTATCCTGGAAAGGCTTGCCCGCATACTTCAGGGGATGGGTTCGCACTTTCTCGACAGGCCGTGCCGGGCGATCCTTGCCCCAGACCAAATCGACCAAGTTCTGCGGGATACCCACCAAGGACGATCCGTTCTTCTCGAGAGTCTCTGCGAGCTTTCGCGCACCGGCTAAATAGTGATCAGTCTTAGTTTTGAGATCGAAGGTGAGCCCTAAAAATTGAAGCACTTACAAGCCGTGATCAAGGAGGGGTCGACACCGACGGCTTTGCCGCCCTGGGCCTGTTCGGTAGTCCTAAAAACCCACTCAGTCTCTAGTCTGGCATTCTGTCCAATCGATATATCCCTACCATTCTTGCCAGCTGGGGACACCCTCGATGCCGCGCTTGAGGAGCTGCCAGTTACTGTCCAGCTGCTTCGCAGCTTGATTGAAATAACGGCCATCGGTGGACAAAGCAGCCTTGCTCAGGGAAATAATCGCAGTACCCGCAGAGCCAGAGAAACCCGAAATGAATTCTGCAATCGAATATTTGTGAGCCGTGCGGAAGGGAAGGAAGGGTCTGTGGAGAGCGGTGGCTAACCTCGGCGGCCGTCGCAAGGTGCAATGTATTCGGACTGGTGGCTATCTTCTGAGGGCACAACTACGGAGAAAGTCAGCCACAATGAATCTTGCGTAGAAAGCGAGGCAAGCTGAAATAGCGACTTACTATACACATCCACCTTGTGCTCCTGCATCAGCTGTCGCAGGTGCGCCAGGCGCTGGGTGGTCTCTACGGTCCCCATTTCGATATTATACCGCGGACGGGAGAGAGAGAAGAGCCGGAAAGGCTGTAGCGGTCTCGACAATCGCAAGGAAGTCCAGGAAAAGCGAATGGGATGGGAGAAGAGCATGGACACCAAAGGAGGGCCGCGGGGTGGGTGGTGGGGCAGTCACGGCTCGCACTAAGCTCAGGGGCCAACACGGAAAGCTGAGATTGGGAGGTTTCAGCTCCGGGTGATATTGATAACGAGCTCTCGGTCGTGTGAGTGGCTTTCTGGTGGGAGGCGGCAAAGTTGCTTATAGGACAATCCTCGGAGGTCGCATCCACCGGCCCACTGCGGTGTTGTCATGTTTGCACTGTTTCCTCGATGGATATACTGCGATGGCGACGCCATTCGCTAGGGCATTGTTGGAACAGTCCTGGGAGGGCATAGTACAGAATAGCTACCCTGGCAATAAGATTGAGCCACATTGGAACCTCTTATTCGACCCAGTTCAGGCGTTTGTTCTTCGGCGGAACTAAAACCGAGCAAGGGACAAGTCTCTTAACAAATAGAACAACTTTAGAAAGCTAGAGAACCAGGGTCAAGGCCATATTGACTAAAAGTCCTAAACCCAATTTGAAAATCAAACTATTCATTCCCTAATATTTTAGTCAGGTAGTCCATGAATAGTGAATACTTGGATATAGGACAGTGATGAGTGGACTCTTGATTTCCGCGCAAGCCCCGCGGTTAACCGCCTCGTCATACCGCCCTCCATACGCACATATTATTGGACGCGTTCAGAACAAACAAGATTACACCGGCAGATGGGTGGCTATCACCACGTGATCCGTTGTATACTGTTCCCTTTTTCCACCTTCGCACTTCCATCCCACTCAGGACGTCCTGCGGCTTGCATCTATCATGGCCGCGCCCTTTCAAGAGATAGGCCATGGCTCTGGGGAGCTTATTTCAGAGGCGCACTTGGTATGTTTCACCCTTAATCTTAGAATTGAAGCCTCTAACAATTTCTCAGTTGGTGACCCAACTTTACGATCCCGCGAACCAGCGGAACCCAGCCAAAATCGACGAAGTGCAGTCGCGGCTGCAACACATCCAAAAGAGCGATCATGCTTGGGAAATTGCAGATTTTCTCTTGCGAGAACGCTCCGCCCACCACCGTTTCATGGGTGCTCTGACTTTTACCGTGAAGATCAACGTATCCGGGTAAGTATCAACAAATGCAATATCCCTTTTTGCCATATTAAAGGAAGCAAGTTGCTCATGAAATTCCAGTGGTGATCTTAAAGAGACAATGACGGTGCAAATTCTGGAGCGCCTCGTCAATCACTTCATTGCCATCGTGAACGAGGGTGAGCAGGCGTTCGTGATTAGGAAGCTTGCGTCCAGCCTTATTGCGATCTTTCGGCATCCAGCAACATCGTGGAAGCGGGCCCTATGGCAGCTGGCTGCCAGTCTTGCACATGGTGGTTTCGTCCAGGAAGAGGAGGCCCAGACCGTGGATTTCCTGACTGGCGTATTGCCAGCTTTGAGTACCCAGCAAGCCACCGCCCTATTGTTCTTCTCGGTTGCATTGGCTGAAGAAACCCTGCGGCTTGACACTGAGCCTCAGAATCTGGTGGGGCCAGTGATTCAGCGAGCCGTGTCAAATATCAAGGATGGCTTCTTGCTAGTGCAATACATCACGCGGCAGATCGCTCAGCATCCAGCTGTTTCGCAGAGTGAATCTCCAGAAGTAACACTCGGAAATGAGGCAATGATTGCCTGGAAGGTATGTCTATCAGCACAAGCATGGCTTCACTGCCGTGGATAAGGTCGCTAACTTCTCTGGATTGTAGGCTTGGCTTGGAGTCTACGGCAGCCGGTTGCATCCCGGTCACGGCGAAGAGCGACGTGTTCTGGCAGTTTCCTGCGGACGGGACATCATGGAGACGCTCAGAATTCCTAGTCTGAGCGAGAACGCAGCGTCCATCTTGACTCAAGCTTTTGAAACGCGCAGTTGGGCCTTTGATGCTGAATCAATATGGACCATTTCACAAATCCTCTCCGATTCCATTGTGACAATGCACATCTTAGAAATGACAAAGGGGAATGAAGGTTCCGAGAGTATGACATTTGTTGACCTTTTGGTGGCATATGTCTCGCATCTTCAGCTGAACCTATTCAGCGACCCGATGAAGCCTGAGAATGCTCGAATTCTCGGCATTGTTCATGATATCTTCAAGACACCTGGATACGCAGTCATTGATGACCTAGCAACACCTCGAGTCTTGGAGTATTGGAATGAGATTGCCGAAGGACTTCCCGACGAGCTGCAGCAAAATGACCCCAGATATGAAGCGGTGAAAACACACCTGGCGCAGGTTGTTCTCGGCTTGTTCAATAAGCTTCTTTATCCCACTCCCAGTGACCTGTCAGACTTGAGCGACGATGAACGGGGTGAGTTCAACGCGTTCCGTTACGACGCCTGTGACTATCTGCTATCGGTGTATCCAATTCTCGGCGTTGAGTTGGTGAGTGTTTTCCAAGAGAGCGCAACCACCCATCTTGGAAATAATGACTGGCTTGGATTTGAGGCTGCCATGTTCTGCATCGCCCAGCTATCGGAAGCTGTCGATGAGAACGGACATGCGGACCAGTGTCTCGATGCCATCTTTGGCAGTGATGCCTTTTCCCGACTCTGCGCCGGGGGTGAGACTGGTATCCCGCTTAAGGCACGTCAAACATTGGTGGATGCCTTTGGAAAATACGAGTCCTACTTCGAACGTCACAATTCGTTGCTCCCAGGTGTCCTGAACATCCTCTTTGAATCGCTCAATTTCGAAACGTGTGCCCAGGCGGCTTCGCGATCTATTTTGACCCTTTCCAAGTCGTGCGGCCGTGTCTTGACCGCAGAGCTCCCAGTGTTCCTCGATCAGCTTGATCAATTCCGCGCAAAGCCGACTGCAACTGTGTCGACTATGCCCAAGGTGCTTGAAGGCATTGCAACAATCATACAAAGACTACCAACCGACGATGAGAAAGTACAAACTCTTGAAAGAATCTTGCGCTTCTTCGTCCAGGAGGCTAATCAGGCACGGGATGAGGCCGCCAGCTCTGCATATGACATCGCTCGTGCCCATGGCCATCTTGTGCTTAGCTGCATCGCCAGTATTGGAAGAGGTCTGCGAGCCGATACTGACGAGGTCATCAACGTCGACGCAACGGAAGAGGAGAACCCTTACCCTCCGTCCTTCTGGAATGCCGGACCAGGCTCCGGTGCACAGCAGCTTATCATGGAAGCAATGAGGCTTCTCATTTTGGATTTCCCCGTGGACAGTGGAATTATAGATTCGGCCTGTGACATCCTCAAGGCTGGGTATACCGAGTCCTCGGGGCTTTTCGTCTTCCCTCCATCCTTGACAGTTGATTTCATCAAGAGCTTCCCGCTCGGCATCTCTGGCACAGATGTCATCATGGCTACTGCCTCCTCATTCCTAGCCTCGCACGCTTCACACTCAATGCAAATCCGGGATCAAGCCGTGGCATTGATTGTTCACGTCGCGCAGCTCTTCTCCTCGATGTTAGAGGAACCGGATTTATATGACCCGGAGACCGCGAATGCAGGAATTGATTTCCTCGCGCGCCTCCTCCCAAAATACTACCCCATCGTATTCTCCCTGACGGAGCCACTTCCTTCAGCTTCCGATTCAGCATCACAGCGCCCACCGATCTTCGTGGTTTTGTTGAACTTCACGCTGCACGCTCTAACCCGCCCAGAGCCTCTGACTCTTCGTTCTGGATCCGCTTTTTGGGTTGCCATGTTGGATCTCCGCGGTGGCTCTCCGGAAGAGACAGCAGCCCTGGATCAAGTCCTTGAGCAATTCATACCCACACTTTGTGAGACCTTGATCCGACAGATCGCGGGCCATTGTGCACGATCGGATTTGCTATCGCTTAACGATGTTCTGCGTCGTACGGTCTTCAAAAAGATGGGACTGGCGCGTCCAAGTCTTACTGCGGCACTGAATGCCCTGGATGCGCAGGTCAACGATGCCGACGGTCATCAGGCCTCGGTTCTCTCACCGCAGGATAAGTCTCGTTTCTTGGAGTCTCTCATTGTCGCCAGAGGACAGCGACAACCGTCGTTAGACCTAATTCGTGCATTCTGGTTGAAGTGTCGGGGTATGGCATTTGACTACGCCGGGTAGAAAGAGGACTAGCATATCGCAGACGACATGATGATCATGATCGGAGTTCAAGGGTATCTCAAGGATTCGAGGATGTTTTGTTATATAAAGTTAGATATCCATTTTTGCAGGCAATTAATAACCATTTTCGCATAACCTTGGAATAAGACTCAGTTAACCACTTGGAGTTCAGCGATCGGTCGGTGAATTTTGGCGGGAATGAAGCTCCTAACTTGCTTTACTACGCTCAGCTATCATTACTTTCTGTAGGGTGCCTTAGGACCAGACCCAATGACTGACTAGGTGGTAAACCAGTTAGAAGTATCGACATGTTAGATGTAGGCGGCCCACATGACTGCATACGGATACCCGCACCGCCACTGCGGCAGTGCACTTCACAAACAAGGACAAAAATAACATCCCTTGACGGCGCTACACGACGTGGTCCAAGTGCGAGTGGAGTGCCTCGAGGCACGGCTGCATTCCTGCTGCTCACCGCACTGCGGCTTCAGGTCGCTTTTTTCTCGTAGCCTAAATCCTTCAAGATTGATTTTTCCTAGGATCTCCACTTGCCACCAAACATCAAGATTTGTTTTGTTTTTGCTTCACTTGGACTTGCGTATGCCTCAAATTTCAAATACTCCAGAATCTTTGCTTCCTCGCTCAGATTCCAGGAATCCGGCAACTACATGTAGAGGCATTACTACACAGGGCCGGCCTTGTCGTCGGGCTCTAGCATCATCTCAAAGTTCAAACACTACTTCCAAGCCTCGAAAAGGTGCTAGCCATGTACCCGATCTGGAATCCTTGTACTGCTGGCAGCACAAGGACCAAGCCGTGTCATCCGCATCATGGAACGACCCAAATTCCCCGGCAAAGCCACGAACCAGCATCGATACCTTAATGGATCGACTCGGTGTACTCGAGATCAATGAGCAGCCCGTGCCTCAGAGAATACATCAGATACGGCCAAATCAAAGCAACTTCAGCGAGAAGCGCAAACCTCGTCCCAAGCGGACCTTGTGCTGCTTTGAGATTGTGGACGATTCTAGCGATGATCACACGCCGTCTAGACCGGTTCGGAGGCCTCAAAGTCGACCTTCTCATGGGGCGACGTCCTCTCCTCAGAATTTGCAAAAGCCTCATCAAGATTCAGCCGGGAAACCGCAATCTGCAGGGCTACCATCTGGACAGCGAGTATCATCTGCTCCTCAAACACGGCAACCATCTGTCCCAAATGGCAGAAGACCTTTGACTTCATCGCAAACCCGGTCTCTGCTATCATGGATTCCTTCTTCGCTTTCTCCAAAAACAACATCTCTTCTCCTCACAGAGCTCTCCAAACCAATCTCATCAGCCGATGACGATGGTTATATCTACATGTTCTGGGTGACACCCCAGAATGCCACAACAAGCAGTGGTGGACAGTCACCGCTACCTAGAGATCTCGCATCGTCTCTACTCCCATCAGCACCACCGAACAACCACCTCCGCCCACCAACCCAGCCTCGCAGCGTAAGCGATGCCATTCGCGCCGCCCGAGACCTAAACGCATTAACCTCGAACCCAACATCGACCGCACCGGGCACACTCCGACTAAAAATCGGGCGCACCAGCAACGTTCACCGTCGATTGAATGAATGGACCCGACAATGCTCATACGATTTGACTTTAATCCGCTACTACCCGTATACATCATCCGCATCATCATCTCCGGCGAGGACACCACCTGCTTCGGGAAAGCGCAGCAATAGCCACTCAGCTATTGATGCTCATTTGGTTCCAGGTCGCAAAGTTCCTCATGCTCACCGCGTGGAAAGGCTTATTCATCTCGAGCTGGGAGATATGCGTGTTAGAGACCTTGGTCGATGTGGGGAGTGTGGTAAGGAGCATCGGGAGTGGTTTGAGGTCGAGGCTGCGAAGGAGGCTTTGAGGCGGGTGGATGAATGTGTGCGGCGGTGGGTTGCTTGGGGGGAGTCCATGGTCTGAGGAAGATTTTATAGATGGAATTGTACGAGCAGAGTAAATTTCACTAGATCCACGGTGATTTTGTTTCAGAATGAACAGAACTCTCAACCCATATCTCATATATAGACTCGATCCAATATGCAACCTTTCATCCTCTTGCGGTCTTGCACAACATAGTGCGAGACTTTCTGTGAGAAATGAGAAGAATCTTGATATTTCTACAGCTTTGCCGCTCGAATAGCATGTCTCCTTGCTAATTCATCGTGATTTGCAGGCAACAAGTGGTCCACACCCGATGTGTTGAGATACGTTGGTCCAGCATCTCGCATCAAGTCCGTCATACCAACAAGTTGCATGGCCGTCTCAATCTCTTCTTTAAGCACTACTCCAATATTAGCAAATTTCTGGCATGCTTGGCATGTTGCTTACATTTGACAGCATGTTCCACCCCTTCTTGCCCATAGTTTAGGGCATATGCAAAAGACCTACCCAGGCCCACTGCCGAGGCCCCCAAGCAAATAGCTTTAATAACATCCGAGCCACGATGAAAGCCACCATCCACGAGAACTTTCATCTTTCCAAAGATCTGTGGGCACTGCCGATGGAGTTCCAATAAGATAATGATTGCCGGTGGAGCAGTGTCGGCAGCTCGACCACCATGATTGCTCACAACAATACCATCAAATCCGACGTTCATTGCAAGGATGGCATCCTCTGACCGTTGAACACCCTTTAGTAGAATGGGAAGCTTGGTAATACTTCTCAACCAAGCCACATCATTTCAGTTCAGAGAAGAATCAATGAACGAGCTGTTAGACTTGGCCAGCCCAGCACTCTTCTTGCCATCAGGTTTATTACCGCCTTGGGTAATCTTCACCATTGTAGCATTTCCTTCAGATTTGATGCGCTCATCAGCTTCCCGCTTTGACATGACAGGCAGATCAGCCGTAACGAAGAGGGCTTTGACCTTGCTTGAAGCTTCAGCCTGCCGTACCAGCGCTTCAGTTTTGGAGCGGTCCTTGTTGATATATAGTTGGTAAAAAGCCTGCTGGGGAGTATCATCCAGGATTTCGGACAAAGAATACGAAGCCGTAGTAGAAATACACTGAATGATCCCTGAAGAGGCAGCACCTTTCGCGAGCGGTAGCTCTCCGTCCTCGCAAATCGTCTTGGCTGCACCCACTGGTGACATGTAAACTGGGATATCAAGGTTACAACCGAAGAGACTGGATCGGGCAGTTACTTTAGACACGTCTCGCATGATCGCCGGACGGAACCAGATGCGCTGGAGGAATGTGCGGTTTGCATCGCGTGTAATGTTGTCGTTGGCAGCACCGCTATTGTATGCCCATGACTTTAGGCTGAGAGTTTTCATTGCGACTTGCTCAAAATCATCCAGATTAATGATGTCTTCCAAGGATGGTTTCTCATATTCATTCGAAGCGAGGATCACGGATGTTTCATCTTCTTTACTCCATTCCGCAGAAACAGTTGTCGTGTCCAAGTCACCAATTAATTGCTTATCGATATCTTTGATGAGGGTTGGTGAGTGGGTGCTGTTGTAAACCTTCGAAGCATCGCGACCTGCAAATTGATAGATGACTATACTGCTCAGTTCTACCCAGGTGAAACATGTTTCTTTCATGAACGTACTCTCTGAACCACCGGGATGATCAGGCGCAAATCGGGTCACATCGTATACCTTCCCATTGACCACGATCCAGATGTCGTCTATTTGAGCATGCTTGGAGATTTCGTGCGTTGATAATTTCCTCCCCATAGCGGCTGTAGCTAGCTTGTCAATCAGCCAGAGTCACAAAAGAACTATTGACATGAATTTCCAGTGAACGATACACTCTGAAGATTCGAGAAATGATGGGAGGACGATGAACCTCTGGGGTTACTCCGGGGTCAACTCCATGTGGTCAAAGCGCATCGGAATGTTTCCAGTGAATCGGAATCGTGGACCGCGGAAGAAGCAGTGGAATCAATGCCGCTCGCCGGATTATAGCTCAATCACCCTGCATATTCATTGCCTTGATTAAACATGGTTAGGACCGGCGACGTTACAATTTGCGCCATACACTTGAACCGATCGTCTCTAATAAATTGAAGTCGACATAATGGGTATCGTTCAATGGCATAAGCTATGGAAGATGGATGCTATGGACAGGAAGAGTATTTGAGATAAGGGAAAGAGCCTTGACAGATCAGAAACACATAAGCCGTGATCACCAGTAGCAACCAGTACAGTCCCCGCCTTAGTAGTCACGGAAAACGGCCACCATATCATCCAAGCGAGCTACCGCCGCTAGAAACAGGGCCTCTTTATTTTTCCACCGTTGCAGACGCTCCAACTCACCCTCAGTGAGATACTCCTCTTCGTGGCCCTTGACATCGCTGCGTTCCGTCTTTTCCAGGAAATCCCGTTCAAGCTCTCGCTCGTGCTTGATACGCTGAAGGGTTCGCGACATGGCCTTGTATGTGTCCTCTAGGATACTGCTGCAGACTCGGTCTGCATCATGGTACCAGAGGAAGATGGTCTTGGAGGGCTGGCGTTGGGCGTCCTTCGGCACTTCCTGCAAATCCACAAATCCACCCCTCTGCATGCTAGCCAGGGTCTGCCGCAGGTCCTTGAACGGCAGCAGACTGATCTCCTGCAGACGCTTCTCGTCCAGTTTTCCTTTGGCCTGCAGTACGCGCACGACTCGGAGGGCGACATCGCCAAATCGAGACTCGATCATTCGTTCCAATTCCAGGTGTCGCAATTTCCGGGCGAGGCCACGGAATCCAACACGCCATTTTGAGGGGCCCACCGACAGAGTGACAGAGGAAGCCAGGTCGAATGGTGGTTGTGAGAGGAGGCCGAGGTGCTGGTTGACCAGGTAGGCACGCATGGCTCCCGAGGATGCTTCATCCTCATCATCATCGGCATCGTCGTGGTCGTCGACACCGTTTTCCAGGGGCCGCTTTCCGCGCCGATTCATCGACTGCGAGGGGTCCATCGGTCCCAATGCCCCTGTTAGATCTAGACTGGGATCAATGTCTTCAAGTAACGTCTGGACGCTAATTGGAGTGGAGAATTGTTCTCCTTCTTCCTTCTCACGGGGGATTTCTTCTGAATCTCGGCAGCGGGGTGTAATATATTCCACACGACGAAGAAGGCAGGCGTAGACTTCCGCAGTCGCTGAGGGCGCATCTTGCTGCGCAAGGTCGACAAAACGAGCGTTCCGTAGAGCCACATCGAGCTTTTCATAATTGACTCGCACGACTAATCCAGACTGTACTTGAATTCAGCTCCTGATTTACAATTGAAGCGGTAAAAGAATCAAATACTCACCTCCATGGGAATGTTGTCGAAACCATCCTCATCCTCAGACCATTCGTTTTCCTCTTCCTCCTCTTCATCTTCCGCGTGATCGCCGTTAACGCCATTCTGGCGGTTCTGTCGTTGCCCATTCGCGAGACCGTTGCTGAACTTCCTTTTAACACCTCGAGGAAGACCATTAAACATGAGTCCTTGAGTGAGGTCACCGTTAGTCCGCTCTTGGACCAACTCCTGGGCCTTTTCTCTTATCGCCTCTTCTTGTTTCTTCCCCTTGAGTGCCTTGATATCGGAGCGAGCAGCGACCGCCCGCTGTGCTTCAAGAAAATTGTCTGCGGGACTCTGGAAGTGGGCATCTCGGACCCGCAAGATGTATCCATGGGACGCAAGAGCCTTGAGAGTGGCATGGAACGGTGCCGGTTTATCCTCCCCGTCATGATCTCCATTTGTGGTGGCGGGTCCGTCCTCCATATCCATCCCATTCTCTTGGGGCTCTTCTTCCTCATGCTTGATTCCATTCGGAGCCATCGGTTTTCGCGATCGAAGCTCAGGACGTCCTTCGAGTTCCTTGACCGAGGCATGCCCGAGGTACAAAATTGCCTCCATCACACGAGCAGCATATTCTCCAAGTCTTTCCTCGACCAGCTGGAGTATCTTTCCGGATCGCACGAGGTAATAAGCGGCTTGTGGGTTTGCTTCATAGTACGTGTTGCCATCTTCGAGGGAGGTGAAGTGGTAGATGAGGTGGTGTTGAATCATGGCAGCCAGCGCATGGCGGAGCTGCTTGTCATTGAGACGGGAGTAAAATTTGAGTCGAGGGAGGGTCAAACGCTCGTAGCGTTGTAGGATTGAAAAGATGCGCTGTGTATCGTTGAAGTCATTAGTTTTGCTAAAAGATCGCCTCTGTCACGCGACTTTGTGCGGCTGAAGGCCATAGCAAAGAGCGGGAGACACTCACAGCAAAGAGCTCGCCAAAGTGATCCTCGATCAGAAGCATACATAGCTCCGCAGCGTACTGTGCAGATATGCGTCAGTGCCGATTCGCAATCGGTTAGAGAAGGTCTGGCGAACCTGGGATAACATGTTGGCGGTAGTGGAGTGATGACCAGCCTCCAGTCCGCACGAGGAGCAATTAAGGTCACCGCGATATATTCATTGGAAAGTTAGAGCACGGCGCAAGTGGAGGAGCAGCCCTCACTTTTTTGCTTATCAGTCACGTGGTTCCGGTCAGCTGATCTGATGTCGACAACTCAAACACGCGGATTCAGAGTCCTACAAAGGTATCGGCAGCAGATGTTCGATAAATAATCCCGAGATATTTAACTCCAAACTACCTCAAATAAACCACTATGCCAATTGTAGAACATGTAGAAACAAACGATAATGGAGAATAAAAGATATTCCGGTTCCGTCCGACTCGTCACGGCAGCCAATCAGGGGCCACGGAGTCAGCCAGCGACCCGGCATCTTGAAGCTTTTCGTAACCCGTCTGCTTCCCTCCTCCCTCCGCATCCCCCTCCACCTCAATTGCCTCCCCCCTTCAAGCCCGTTTGGGTTCCCGCTTCTTTTTTCCTCTCCTCTTCAGTCCTCGGCGCACAATGCTGTCGCGGTCTTCCCTCAGCCGAAATGCGCCGCGTGCGCTCGCCGCCGGTCGTCGGTCCATGGCCTCTGCTGCCAACCCGACTTTCCAGTACGACGTCTCCGAGGCCGCCGGCGTGAAGGTTGCCAACCGTGAAGTCGCCGGTCCTACTGGCACTCTGGCTCTCGTGGCCAAGGCCGGTTCCCGTTACCAGCCGTTCCCCGGTTTCTCCGATGCCCTCGAGAAGTTTGCTTTCAAGGTTGGTCCCGACTGCCATCCATTGACCATCACCCGCCTCCTCTCCGTGCTAACTCGACCTTCCATAGTCCACACTCAAGCGCTCTGCCCTGCGCATCACTCGTGAGGTCGAGCTGCTGGGCGGTGAGATCTCCGCGACACACTCGCGCGAAAACCTCGTCCTCCGCACCAAGTTCCTGGCGGATGACCTCCCATACTTCACAGAGCTGCTGGCTGAGGTTGCTAGCCAGACCAAGTACACTGGTGAGTCGATTTCTCAATTGGCAGCGAACGGCCTACAGAGAGAAGCATATCAGTGTTAGGTCGGTTTTGCTAATGCAGATCGTTTGATATCAGACCACGAATTGAACGAGGTTGTCGTCGATCTCCTCAAGTACCAGCAGTTGGCTCTCTCCTCCAGCCCCGAGAACATTGCCTTTGATGCCGCCCACGGCATGGCCTTCCACCGCGGCCTGGGTGCTCCCATCACCCCCTCCGAGTCCTCCCCTTACGAGAAGTACCTGTCGGGTGATGCCCTCGCTCAGTTCGCCCAGGATGCCTACTCCAAATCCAACGTTGGTCTCGTCTCCACCGGCCCCAACTCCGCCGATGTTTCCAAGTGGGTCGGCCAGTTCTTCAAGGGTCTGCCCACTGGTGCCTCCTCCAGCCAGTACAAGGTCCAGCCCTCCCAGGCTAGCAAGTACTTCGGTGGTGAGCAGCGTATCGCCTCCAAGAAGGGCAGCGCCACCGTAATTGCCTTCCCCGGCTCCAGCGCCTTTGGCACTGCTGGCTTCAAGGCCGAGGCCTCCGTCCTCGCTGCTCTGCTCGGCGGCGAGTCCACCATCAAGTGGACCCCCGGCTTCTCTCTCCTCTCCCAAGCCACCAAGGGCTTCTCGCAGCTCAACGTCTCGACCAAGAACATCGCCTACTCGGACGCCGGTCTCTTTACCGTCTCCCTCACCGGCCAGGCCAATCAGATTGCCGCCGCCAGCAAGAATGTTGTCGACGCCCTGAAGAAGGCCGCTGCCGGCGAGGTCGCCAGCGAGGACATTAAGAAGGCCATTGCTCTGGCCAAGTTCCGCGCTCTCGAATCCGTCCAGACCCTCGAGACCGGTCTCGAGGCCACTGGTTCCGGCCTGATTCACGGCGGCAAGCCCTACCAGATCGGCGAGATCGCTCAGGCTATTGAGAAGGTCTCCGAGCAGCAGGTTAAGGAGGTATGATTTGAATCTCCATCCCCCATATATGCTTCTTATACTTACTATTTTGCAACAGACCGCCAAGTCCTTCCTCTCCGGCAAGGCCACCCTCGTCAGCGTCGGTGACCTCCACGAGCTCCCGTACGCGGAGGACCTCGGCCTGACGGTTTAAACCCCTTGTATACCATACAGCCCCTAGATCGAGGAAAAAGCGTGTTTCCTCGTTTTGGTTTTGATGTGACCACTTGTGCCTAGATTCCTTGCCGATATCTCTTTTGTCTTCAGGGTGTAGTTGACTGTAATACAATTGTACCTTATTTGATGCAGTCTTTGCGATGCTTGACCTTGACCCTATTTTCCACGTAGACTCGGTTGAGATTGACATCTTGGAAGGAAGCCTTGAAGTCTCTCGCTCTTTGTCCTAAGTCCATGATGAAGGACTTGCACCCCTAGTGCTCTCCTATTCTAAAACAAGACGAAAATTCAATGGACCGGTCATTTCGTGATACTAGCGAAATTCTTCTAATGCTCATAGGCTTTACCCTCAAAGTGCCAATTCGCCCACCATCAACATCCCCTTTCCCAACTTAACCAGTCTGTTGCGGGTAAGGGCAACAGGCCGTTGACGCAACACACTCTGTAGTATTCTGAGCCGTAAAGGCTAGGGGCGTTGGTATCGACGTCTCCAAAGAGCTAGTCATCCGGTCTTCGGATCTGATTCCGAAGTTGGGGTAGATCCATGTGTTATTGTCGTCCACCGGGGTTCTGTATAGAGCCTCTAGGACGTGGATCTGGGGGGCTGTAAGACAGACAGATTGATTACTGCTGGCTGAGCAAAGCAGAGCATCTGGGTAGAAATTTTGTATCTCTAGAGGGAAGCATAATTACCAACATTGGAGCAGGCACCGGTCCTAGAGGCAAGATGGGAGACCGGAAGAACTGGACGATGATGAACACTCAGGTTGCGCCAGGGTGTGGTTTTGCGGTTTTTCCTAAAGTGGATAGAGAATCAGACAACCTTGAAGTGAAAGTCACTCCCAGGGACTGGCTAGTCTTGGCTAAACCAGACAATTGGTACATGATTTCACTTCGTCTTCAACATGTCCATCCAAGATTCATATAACCTGCAAATATCTAAGAATCTCCCAACTACGGACCGCAACAGCATCAAACAAAAAAAATCAATAGATGTGCCAGCTATTCAGGTTAAGTATTTAAATATTTAGTCTATCCAATGGGCATCTTAAAGCTTAGCAGAGTGCTATCATTGGCCTTCAGCCCCGACGCTACATGCAAACAAAACCCAACGCCGTATCTCAGGCAATTAGAGTTCTGAAACAAAAATAAAAACCTCACTATCAAGCTTCCAAGAGCTTAACGAGCTGGCGTATTAGCGTGGAATCCTTGACAGAGAGCTGAAGTCGTCGCGGATCACGTCACTCTTGTACCGGCGTTGTACCAAAGGGAGTTCCCTAAGGTCACGGATTTCGTCTTCCTCGTCCGTCGGATCAGGTTCGTCCTCTAGCTGCTGGCTTCCTTCCGTCGGGCGTCTCACGCACATACTTCGCTTTAGAACGCTCCATAGGACTGCTCGTCGTCTCTTCCGACCACCGAGGTTGACTATGTCTGCGACGTCATTCTAGCCTAAAGGAAAATGAAAGCAATTGGCTTTTGACCAAATATTACAGACATGTTAGACCCAATTCCTCATGCGTATTCCACTAACCCGAAGCGCATCCATATAGCCGAGGTCAACACTGGCTGCGGGTAATGCGCCGATGCATCCACAAGGAAGATCACAATTACAATACCAATTAGCACTAAACGAGCGAACGGATGAATGGAAAGAAAGCTCAAGCATAAGCACGATACTGTAAGTGACGACTGTGGCCGGGTTGTTGTCAAAGGGCCGATTTACGCTACCGAAATCGGACGATTGATTCCTAACGCCGATATTGATACGGAGCATGACGGAGCTGGGGCTCCCTGGTGCCCCGGGGCGGCTCCACGCCGAGAATATGTTCCTGAGCACGTGCAGATTGGGATTGCGGTTTACTTTAGGACGGGAATTGTAGCCAATTGTTTCTCTAGGTCTATTTTGTTGACATATGAAAAGAGGGGAAGAAAAAGCGAACTACATTTAGGTGCTAAGATACGAGACTTGGGCGCGTTGAGTAAGCAATTGCGAGTGTATTCACTTGGGTATCGGGTAGACGAAATTATGAGTGTACGAACGAGGACAACCCTTTCCCTCCTCGACCGCTGCATAGCAGAAGGGTATCTCAAACCTTCTAGTGCTTCGCGGTGACGGTCTCGCCAGTCAGTTTTTCGACTGCTTCTTTGGCCCTGTAGAAAAAGGAGTTAGTCCGAGGTATCACATGAAGGGGAAAGGAGGTGGATCAAAAACGTACATGTCACCAAGAGCCACCATGCAGACGGTCTGCCAGATACCAAGACCTATACGGGGAGCCACACCCCGGTAGAGACCCTTGATACCGTTGTTCTGGTAGATGTAGTTGAAGGTTTTGCCGACCGTCAGGTTCTTGGGCCGGTTGGGGTCTTCGGTCTTGCTCTGCATCTCGACACGAATGACCTCAATTGGCTGGTTCCAGGCGGAAAGACCACCACCAAGACCGGACGCGAGAACCTTCTCCCAGGGGGAGAGCTTCTGGCTGTCCTCCTTGCCGGTGGTCTTGCGGATAGCGGACTCGGCCAGACGCGAGAGACCGAAGCGGGAACCCCAGTTGGTGGTCTGGCGAATAGCCACGGCGTTGACACCGCGGTTGATACCACGGATACCCTCCTTACGGTAGATGTCCATGAAGGTCGCGAAGGTGCTGGGAGGCTTGACGCCGGCGGCAGCCAGCTTGTGCTTGGTGATCTCCACCGTCTTCATGCAGGTACAGAAGCCCATGGTGGCATAGGCCTGGGCGACACCACCAGCCATACCACCGGAGATACCACCGACAAAGTCATTGGCACCGAAGCTCTTAGCGTAGTATTCGGCCTCGGAGGCGACGAAGAGGAGGACCGCGCCCTTGGTGGAGGCCTCAATCCAGGCCCACGGAATGAGTCCCTGATAGTCTAAAGGACCGGAGTTGCCATGTTAGCCTGTTTTGTTTCCACGTCCAATGATTGGGTTTCATCCCCCCACACTAGTTGCGTGGATCGGAGGAAACTGGGGGAAGGTGTCACGTCACGTACAACCGAGGATCCCGCCACGGCCCCAAATCCGACTCATAGCACCGGCGAAGCTGTCGCCCCGATTGGCGGCCATGGTCGTCTTGATCACTTCCAGCGGCTGGTGGAAAGAAGGGCACGTCAGCATTGTGTCGGGTCGGTGGTAACCAGTGTATAAAGGGTGAAAGACGTACCTGTCCCAATGTGGTGACCTCGAACATGTTCAAGCCAGCGCCGAGCAGCAGATTGCTGAACTTGACGGGCTTCTTCTCGAGCTTAGGCTCAGCGACCATCTCAGTAGGGGTAGACATCGTGTGTATGAGGATGCGCTGAAAGGGGCCCTGACCAAGGGATGTTGGGGCTTCGTCGCCTTTTAAGGGATCGAGGGAGAGTGGAGAGGAAGAGGGGATGGGGAAGTTCTTGCGAAAATAGCAAAAGAGTTTGATGAAAGGAAGAGAGATGGAGGAAGTCGCCAATTGTCTTATAGGGAATCGACGAGTCAGCTGTGTTTGGCGTTCCACTCATGCCATTGGGTACTGGGTACCTCCCATACCACCTTAATCGGGTGGCTCCGCAGGTACCAGACTCCTCCGTCGGCAATTGAATTCCAATTGCCTCCACTGACCATTCGTTCTCTACGGGATGAATCCGACAAAGCACGGACTCTATTCTATCACGATCCTTAATTCGTTCATTATATCGATTCATCTGCAATCAAGGAATGTAAATAACTGCCGAACCAGGTGGGTCGGTGAGGGCGGTCGGTTGAGAATCAACCGCCCAACAATTCACGTGTGCCAGATTCCACTCTGTAGCCGTCAGACCAAACCGTCTGGCTACGCCGTACACCTCTGCATGATCGTCCCGACCTGACCCGCTGTCAAGATAAGATTGCAAAAATACGATTCTACTCTGTGCCAAAGCTTAAAATACAGAGCATCCTCTGTTCATTCTTTTACGTGACCAATTATCATGTTTGGGGGATGGAAGTGCTGTTACAAGGCCCGCTCGAACCGGTCAAGTCCTATCATACAACATGACAAAATCACAGAAAAATAATACAAGTCTTAACTCAAAATCCCGGAATTCAACAATGAAACATCACTCCTTTACAGCTTGGCACCGACCAGCTTGGCGTAGGCCTCGGTGGAGAAGGACTTGGGGCGCTCAATGGGCATGCCGAGGGCACGGTCGATGATCAGCTGGGGCAGGACACCAAGGGCACGGGAAACACCGAACAGGACGGTGTAGTAGTTGGCCTCGGTCAGACCGTAGTATTGGAGGAGGACACCAGAGTGGGCATCGACGTTGGGGTAGGGGTTCTTGGTCTTGCCGTGCTCAGTGAGGACACCGGGGGCGATCTTGTAGACCTGGCTGACCAGCTGGAACATGGGGTCGTCGGGCAGCATGCGCAGAGCGAACTCACGCTGGGACACGTAGCGGGGGTCGGTCTTGCGGAGGACGGCGTGGCCGTAACCGGGAACGACACGGCCGGAGTTCAGGGTGGACCAGAGGTAGTCCTTGATGGACTGGTCGCTGAGGTCATTGCCGACGGCCTTCTTCATCTCGGTGAGCCAGTTCAGAACCTCCTGGTTGGCCAGACCGTGCAGGGGACCGGCCAGACCCTGGAGACCGGCGGAGAGGGAGAGCATGGGGGAGCTCAGAGCACTGCCAACCAGGTGGGTGGTGTGGGCGGAGACGTTGCCACCCTCGTGGTCGGAGTGGATAGTCAGGTACAGACGCATCAGCTCAACAAAGTCCTTGTTGCCGCCGAAGCCGAGCTGGTTGGCCAAGTTGAAGGAGTAATCCTTGTCCTTCTGGATGGGAGCGACCTTGCCGTCCTTGAAGACATTGCGGTAGATCTTAGCGGCAATGGTGGGCAGCTTGGCGATAACGTCCATGGAGTCCTCGAAAGTGTAGTTCCAGTACTCCTTCTTGTTGATACCCTTGGCGTAGGCCTTGGCGAAAGCGGACTCGTGCTCCAGAGCAGTCACGGCCAGGGAGAACTGAGCCATGGGGTGGAGGGTGCTGGGGCAGCGGTCGATAAGCTCCTCAATGAACTTGGGGACGTCGGAGCGAGCCGCCCACTCAGCAGACAGGTCACGAACCTGCTGCTCGGAGGGGATCTCGCCGGTCAGCAGCAGCCAAAAGAGACCCTCGGGGAGGGGCTCCTGGCCACCGGGGGCCTTGGGAAGGAGTTCCTGGATCTCGGGGATCTAAGGGGTGTCGAAGGTTAGCTCGCGAGTCCTTCACTTCTCCATGTCCTCGGCGGTCACTTACGGTACGGCCACGGAAGCGAATACCCTCCTCAGAGTCGAGGACGGAGCCCTACACAAACAAAAGTCAGTCTCCAAAAAAAAAAAAAAAAAAAAAAAGTTGGCGGCGATAGCTCTGGTTGCGACGTACCTCCCAGACAAGGGACTTGATGCCACGGGCACCACCGTAGGCCTGGTCAAGAGTGACCTCGCCGATCACCTTGTTGCCATAGTCCCTGCGATGGTTGTAAGCTATGACGAACATTGGGAGCGGAAGAGGGCGCAAACGACATACTTGCGGAGCTTCTTGACCTTCTCGATCTCAGCGGGGAGGTTGTCGGCGAAAGTCTCCTTGAGGGACTGTTGAAACAAGTTAGCATGTCAATTGAGCTTCCCGAAGCTCCAGGAGCGTACCTTGGCCTTAGCGGAGTAGCAGCGCGCGCCGTTCAAGGTGGCAGACTGGATGGGCTTTGCGATAGCGGTCCGCAGAGCGGAAGTACCAATGCGGAGAGAAGAAGCCATTTCGACTCTGGCAAAAGAAAGGAGGGGTATATGGATGGAATGAAGATTATGGAGAAGGGTATGGGGAGAAGAGAAGGAGAAAAGAAGGAAACCGAAGGAGAGCTCGCCCTGGATTTTCTCGGATTTTTCCATCTGGCCGTATTACAGCCGGTACGGTCACGGTTCGGGAGGCCGTTCACAGTGAGACCGCCTGGTAATTTTTCCCCCAACGGTAACACCGAGTACTGTCGGGCTGCCGGCAGATCCTCACGCAGTCCGAGCAGTTCCGTTGGTATTTGGGACCCAGCTTCCGGATCATCTGATTACGGCTCTACACTTCCTTTCTATTCCTGGACATGCCTAGCTAGATACTGGCGTATTCCCGATTCCTATATATTGATCCTTAAATTACATACCTCTCTACTGGGGACATCTGTCGATGTATATCCCGGTACCAGCCTATCCCTGAAGGGGGAATGGCAGTGACGTCGGCAAGTCGCCATCCTGCCGTGCCGTCATCCGGAGCCCCGAGCTGCCAGCATTGGCCCTCGGCATCGTGGTTTTGGTACACGGGGGTCATCATGACCGCTCTGGCCCAGGTGCATCCCAACTGGATCGCATCTGACACTGTGACGCCATTGCAGTCCTACGCTCGTGTCCTTATGTCCCAACGCGACTCCCGTTTATAACCGGAATTCTTCTGAAATAGTTCACCGAAATCGGGAGCTCCACGGCACGAACGGGCAGACGGGAGGAGGCTAAAAAAACCAAAAATGAAAAAAGGCCCGGCGCCAATGATCGGAATCATCTCCGGCCCCATGGTATCCACACCTCCCTCCCGTAGCGCGAGAAAGGAGAAAGGTGTAAAACCCAGGACCAAACTTTCTTGCGGTAGCCGGGGGAACCGTGGTTGGATACGGGGCACCGGGGAGACCAAGCGCGCAGGATGTTACGGAGTGCGGCACAGACCATATATGCAAGTCGTCTACGGGTAACTGAAGCAACCAGCTACGCAGTATATAGTCACGTGCAGTCTGCCCAATGCGGCCTAGCGCCCAGCCCCTGCAAAAGTTCTTTCTCCCGTTTTCCTCGTTTCTCCTTCTTCCCATCACCATTCGCCAACTCTTTTTCATCACCTTTCCATCTCGCTCATCTTCGCCATCACCCGCACGGATTACCTGTACCCTGTAAATCCGTTCCCTGGTTTCTTTCACCTTCCCCTTGGATCTCACGGCAGTACGCCCTAGGTTGTACCTCGTACTCGTACTCCGGGCAGGGTGCCCTTCCCTGGACACACATTCGCTAGGCTGTATTCCAGCTGTAGGCGCCAGTTCCCTGGTTTCGGTGAACACGCTCGTGCTGTAGTGAAGAGGCGACACCTATAAGATATCAGGCTTGACACTTAATCTTAGGAGCTTCTCCTGCACTACACTGCTCTCGAAGTAACGCTTTTGGGCCATTTGTCCCTCTCCGGATTTTCCTGGTCCGTACAAAGACCTGCAATAGAGCCGCCTTAAGGATCCTCCTTTTCGCGAAGTGAAACTTGCGCGGAACAACACCGCGCCGTGAAACATGTCGTCCGCCGTAGCGGAGTTGGAGAACTATCTCCAGTCCATGCTGGCCTTGAAGCCACCAGGAGTATCGGGATCCAAGATCCACAGCATCACCACGCTCTGCACTGCCAACGTTCAGGTACGCTTCACTTCATGCCAGTATCCCGAGACCGGAGACTAATCAACTCGACAGAATGAATCCGTTCTCATCCAAAAGATTTTCACTCATTTCAAGAAGGCACCGGGCACCCACAAGCTGGGCGTACTCTATGTCGTAGACTCTGTAACCCGACAGTGGGTAGAAGCTGCTCGCAAGGCCGGGCAGCCTCCAGGCAGCGCCGCCCCTGATGGCACATTCGCCGCCGGTGTCAACCGAGTCACAGAGCTCTTGCCCGTGCTGATGACCGACATCATAAACAATGCACCCCAGGATCAAAAGGTACGCACTAGACATGCCTGCGTGGCGGGGCCGTTTTTAGGGGTCGATCGCGTCTATTCGCGTATCGTCACCTCACGGCGCCTGTACTCGACTTCACCTGTCATTTTTCGGGCGTTTTGGCCCTCCTTTTCTAGATGATCGTATTGCTCACGTATTTATTTTCTCCACTTCTAGGAAAAGATCAAGAAACTTATTGACATCTGGGAACGCGGCCAGACGTTCCCGACATCCATGCTCTCTTCATTCCGAGAGAAGTTGACTTCTCCCTCAAGTAAGATCGCCCTTCTGCCTTCTACTTATCTCACTCGCAAAACTAACATGTTCCACAGATGTGGAGTCCACTACTCCCGAGGGATCTCCTGCCCCGGGCATGAACCAGCTGGGAGGCCAGCCCGCCCCCGCAAATGGATCAGCGGCTGCACCGGATACTTCGAGTATCCTGAAGGCGTTGGCGGACATGGCCAAGCAGAACACCGGTGCCCCCGCCGCCCCGTCAGCCCCGGCACCAACCAACCCTCTTGCTGCTTTGATCCCTCAGGCCTCCGCTGATTCCTCGCTGGCTTCGTCTGCTGCCAATCCATATGCCGCAGCTGGCAACGTGGCCAATCCCTTCGCCGCTCTGGGCGGTCTTGGCCAGAACCCTATGGGCCAACCTCAAAGCCAGAGCAACACGCCCAATCCCTTGACCTCTGCACAGAACCCGCTGGCCGCCATGATCCCCCAGACTGGTGCCGCGCCCGGCATGCCCGATGGCAACGCATTGGGTCAGCAGCTTCAACTCCTCCAGATGCTCGCCTCACAGGGCATTCCTCAAGACCAATGGGGCGCAGCTTTGCAAATTTTCAGCATGACCAACAACATGGGCGGTGCCAACCCTGGCCAGATGCCCGGCTTCCCTGGTATGCCCGCTATGCCCGCTATGCCTGGTATGCCCGGGCCTGGTGCTGCCGGCTGGGGTGTTCCTGACGCGCAAAACCGTGATGAACGCGATCGCGACAGAGAGCGTGACTACAATCGCTCGCCCGGTGGATACCGACGCCGTTCTCGTTCTCCAGGTTGGGATCGTGGACGTCGCACCGCATCCCCTCCCCGCCGTCGTGACAGCCCCGTCTATGGAGACTACCACGGCGATTCACCCGGACGCCGCGGTGATGCACGTGGCCGTCGTGGCAATGATGGATATCGCCAGCGAAGCCCTCCTGGACGCAGACGTCGCTCTCCCTCCCCTCCTAACAAGGACCCCAACCTGCCTCCCCCCGGCCCCAAGCTCATTGAGTGGGACTATTCGATCGGCCAAGGCAACATGAAGGTACTCAGCCGAACTCTCTTCGTCGGCGGAGTCACCTCGACCGAGGCACAGCTGCGTGCGCTCTTCGGCAAGTTCGGTATCGTCCAGACCTGCATCGTCAACATTGACAAGCGCCACGCCTTCATCAAAATGATCAGTCGCCAGGACGCAGTCAGCGCCCGCGACGGAATGGAGTCTTTCCGCTCCGGTGAAATGCAACTCCGCACCCGCTGGGGTGTCGGCTTCGGTCCTCGCGACTGCAGCGACTACCAGACCGGCGTCAGTGTGATCCCTATCGAGCGCCTGACCGAGGCCGATCGCAAGTGGATGCTCACTGCCGAGTACGGTGGTACTGGCGGACGCCCCATCGAGTCCGGAATGGTCGTTGAAGAGCCAGACATCGAGATTGGCGCTGGCGTGTCCTCCAAAGCCATCAGCCGACGCATCGCAACCGACACCGGCGGCAAGCGTGGCCCCCAGTCATCCCGCGGTGGGCCTACCAATGAGCAGCGGTTCGGCGGCGGTGGTCGCCGCCAGGAGCGCGATGGATTCGGTGGGCCCCCCAACGCCAACTCGGCTCCTCAGGGCGACCGGGACATGTCCAACATGAACAACCCCGCCGTCCCTCCCGCCGTCCCCGCATACGGATTCAACTTCGCCAGCATGCCCATGCTCCCACCAGGCTTCATGATGGGTGGAGCTCAGGCCGGCCAAATGCCCGGCTCGCAGCCCCCGCCTCCCGGCCAGGGCAACTAATTCCCCAAAAAGCGACATCTTTCACTTCACTTCTGCCCACCTATACTCGACCCTTTGGGCCCATGTTTTCTCATCACAACTTTGTTGCATCTGGGTTCTCGGTATCGTCCACATAGGGAAACTGGCGTTTGATGGTTATTCTTTCGAATGGAGAGGGAGGCTTTGTTCTTTGCCTGCGTTCCCATGGGTTTTTCGTTTCTCATGTAACCACACTACCTGCATATTCCCATTTCCACCCCAT
Organism: Penicillium cinerascens; assembly: GCF_028974065.1. Lineage (NCBI taxonomy): Eukaryota > Fungi > Ascomycota > Eurotiomycetes > Eurotiales > Aspergillaceae > Penicillium > Penicillium cinerascens. The sequence continues at coordinate 3,465,785 of NW_026695298.1, read as the reverse complement.
GGTTCCATAATGAATCGACGCCGTTCAGGTGGCGAGAATCAATACTGTATTATGATCTTTATCTTCATTCTATCTATGCTTCTACGGTAACGGCGATTGAAGACGAACATTGTGGTTCCATGCGTCCAATGGCCTTTGGGCAGGTAGCTGTGGTTTTTTACATGCAAATGGTCCAGATACGAGACTTTAGGATAGTGACAATTAATCAGTTTAGCATCAACAGCTGCTAGTAATTTCACTTATTCACATTGTAGCATTATCGTAGTTTCATCACCTCGGGACAAGTCTCCAGGTCTAAACCTGATTGTCCTCGGGGGTATACCGGCGACCATTTTGATACTCATACGTAATCCCCCTCATATAAAAACCCCCATTTTCTAGACCAGGGCAATGCCTCGTCAGGTAGTAGGTGCCGCAGCCTTTGATGCGCGGAAGGACTGCTCGAAATCGGCGATGATGTCGTCGATATGTTCGGTACCAACAGAGATACGAATCGCATCTTCCGTCACACCAGAGTCCTCTCGCTCTTTTTCACTGAGCTGCTCGTGGGTGGTGGACCAAGGATGAATAGCCAGGGTCTTGGAGTCGCCAACACTATAAAAAGTCAGAACATGCACGAATAGGAGACAAGTCAAGAAAAACATACTTGGCAAGGTTGGAGATCAACTTGAAGCCATCAACCACCTGGCTACCAGCAGCAGCACCGCCCTTAATACCAACAGACAACACACCACCGTAGCCACGGGTCAAATATTTCTTTGCCGTCTTGTGGAACGGGTGATCTTCCAGACCGGGGTACGAAACCCAGCTAACATGCTCATTCTTCTGCAGCCACTGAGCCAGAGCCAAGGCGTTCGTAGCATGACGCTCACAGCGCAGACTCAAAGTCTCAAGACCGAGAATCAGTTGCTGGGCCGCGAACGGGTTCAGAGCTGAACCCAAGTCGCGCAGGATCTCAACGCGCACGCGGATGGCGAACGCAATGGAGCCAAAGGTCTCCCAGAACTTCAGACCGTGGTAGCCCTCGGAAGGTTCGATGAACTGGGGGAAGCGGGCGCCGTTCTTGCCCCAGTCGAATTTGCCGCTGTCGATAACCACGCCACCGATCGTGGTGCCATGACCACCAATCCACTTGGTGGCGCTGTGCACGACGATGTCGGCGCCGTGGTCAATGGGTCGAGCGAAGTATCCACCCGCTCCGAAGGTGTTGTCAACCTGTTTACTTCATCAGCACCTTCTCAAGTGTATCTCGCGTATCAAGCCACACTCACCACAAGAGGAACACCCCTATCATGCGCAACCTTGGCAATAGCCTCAAAATCAGGAACATTATACCTTGGGTTCCCGATAGTCTCCACATAAACAGCCTTGGTCCGGTCATCAATAGCGGCAGCAATATCAGCCGGATCATCACCATTAACAAACTTGGTTGTAATGCCCAACCGCGGCAACATAACCTTGAACTGGTTATAAGTACCGCCGTACAAGTTACTCGTAGAGACGATGTTATCACCGGCATGTGCCAATGCCGAGATAGCCATGAACTGGGCAGCTTGGCCGGACGACGCGGCGACGGCGGCGACACCGCCCTCCAGGGCGGCGATGCGCTTCTCGAAGACGTCCACGGTGGGGTTCATGATTCGACTGTAGATGTTGCCGAACTCCTTCAGGCCGAAGAGCCGGGCGCCGTGGGCGGAGTCATTGAAGGTAAATGAGGTTGTTGCGTAGATTGGGACTGCGCGGGAGTTGGTAGCGGAGTCGGGCTCGTGGCTTTTTTTGTGTGAGATCGGATTTGGGATCTGGTGCAAGTGGGATTGGATACTTACCCAGCGTGGAGCTGGAGAGTCTCGAAATGGAGATTCTGGGGATCGGACATGGTGAAATGCGGGCGAAATCCAATGTTTGGGGTCAGTGGTTATAGGAACAAGATACTCGACTGGTTTGCCTGAGCAGTATATTGGAAGGCGATACCGGAGGTCTGGGGGATTTCACACAGTTATAAGGGAGGGGAGACTGCGATGGCGGGGAAGCGGATGGCGTGATTGAGTTGATTGCAGGCCAGACCCCAGCTCCGTCCTCTCTTCTCGGGTAAAGGCTTGTATGTCGTGTCGATTCGCCGTCTCCACTCTTTGTTTTTTTCTCTCTTCAGACTCGTCATGCCATACGCGCTTGCCACACATCGGCGGCCACTAGCAACTAGCATTGCTGGCTCGATCTTGAGGCGCACGAGGATCTATCCACTATCCCGCCGATATTTATACCCTTTGTAAGATCTCAGCAAACTTGTAGTCTATGCAGGTCCCTGGCTCTTTTGCAGGTCGGTCGAGGGGTACAGGGCTCTGCTATGGTCGAGTGGGGAGAACCGTGGATCAACCGACCAGTGCCCCGTACCCCCGCATTGAATCTTCCAGGGTTGCCCGCGGGCGCTAGGAGTACCCCGAGATATTTCCGAAGTACCCCAGCTAAGAGAACTTTTGAGTGCTTACGAGTGGGCACGTTAGTGGCTTGAAAGATCTTAGATATTCACTATGCCCTGGTAGCTTTATGTGGTTACTTCTTCGGTGCGACTCATTGTAGAAAAGTTCAAGCGCCAAATCCGGCGATGACGGAGAACGAGGCGAATTATTGTCTAGTGCAATATATTGCATCTCTTTCCATGGGGTATTCAAGCGTGCGGTATTCACCGGTTCAGCATGATTGGAGCCCTTGCAGTGAGCCGTGGAATGTGATAGATGGCTGCCTAAATGACGAAATACCTGTTTTGAGGCAGCACTTGCCAAATGCTTCAACATACAAAGAATCCATTTGAGGATTTACAAAGGCGTTCGACATGTAAAACACAAGCACGATCGGACAATATCCAAGTCGACCCTGTTTGAGCCACTGGATCACCGGACACATTGGTTGGCGGACGCCACCTGGGAGCTAGTGTGGAGAGTGTTTCACATGCTCCCGGTAACCATTAGGCATTCGACTTGGCCTGCAGACTATGCTGATGGCTGTGCTGCGTTTATTGTCAAGTGCATATAGGCAGCAAGAAGATGAAAATAGACGTTGGTTATTTGTTGTCAGTGAGAATATAAAGAGGCCGTGATCATCGTGAACACTCTTCAAACATCCCCGACCGCAAAACAAGGTAAGCAAGGTCAGCCCTACCGATCATGCGTGCATCCACCCATTTGCCAAGGTGTGCCCGATGACGCCTGCGCGACGAAGGTGGCTGAACTGACCTACTATATTTTCTTAGCCTTTATTTACTACCCTCCTGCCCTTTTTGCGTCCTTGACTCAACCTTCCGAACCACAACATCTTTCTCGCACCAACAACATGAATCTTCCCTTGATCCAAGCTGTGCGCATCGTGCAGATCATCTTCGGTCTGATCGTACTCGCGCTGGCCGCTTATGGTGCGTTGATCCTCCGTTGACCCCCTGGTGCGGGTGAGTCCCTGGTATGCTGACAGCCGCTGCAGTGATCAGCTCCTTTAGCTGGTGGTCCTCCTCCAGCACGGTCGACTTCATGCTCTTTCTAGGCTGCTGGACAAGCTTCGTGGCTGTCCCTTACCTCGGCGCTGCCCCGATCTTCTTCCCCCGCTTCGCACACCACTTCGTGATTCCCGCCGTCGAGGTGATCACCATGATTTTCTGGTTCGCCGGCTTTATCGCGCTCGGTGCGGAGCTGCCTTCGCCTGCGTACTGCACGTGGAGTGCATGCCATGCTCTTCAGGCCGCCACTGTCTTCGGCGCACTTGAATGGTGTGTATTCTCCGATGTGACGAGTGAACAGCACACTAACTCGTTGGAAATAGGGTTCTCTTCTGTGTGACGACCTACTTCGCCATCGTCGATCTCATGAATCACCAGCGCAGCGGTGAAAGTGTCCAGAAGACGCAGCACAACGCCCATCTTGGCGTGTAGGGAATGGTGGTGTCTTCTTTTGGAGGATTGATTTCCGGTCCAGAGTCCCCCTACTTAATACTGCGATTGTTTTCCAACGATACCCGATACCCCCCCTCGGCGGCTATTAGAGTGATCCACGACTTGATGTTTTTTTTTTGGGTTGTGTTTAATTTGAAATTTGAAAATTGAAATACGAAGTTGAAATTGAATCGAGTTGATGTAGTTACGGCCAGTGATAGTTAACTAGTTAACTTATGTCAAACTTATTATGGAATCCGTTTATCAGTGCTATTTCCCGTTTCGCTTATCGATGGACCCACTGGAACGGAAACGGTTCGAACGTCCATGGTTCCATTCATTGGGGATTTTTCGGGCACGCGAGCCAGAGTTTTCTTTGCGCACGTAAAAGTCCTGGTTTTGTCTAATTATCAATTGGTCAAAGAGTAAATAGGACGCAGTAAACAGTGCTAAGTAGAAGTATATGAGCAACAAGCTCCTGATCGGCACCGGCGCTGCCGAGAAAGGCGGGTGGCGGGCGCGCCTCGTGTCACCTCGTGGCAACGTTAGTTCGATTTCTTCAGGGCGTGCTAGTAAATCTGCCGGGCGTTGGAGCTACTTGGTCATGCAGTGATTAATTTCTACTGGCAAAGTATAGATAAGTAAAGCTCAGACCGTTCGCCACCAGAAAAAGTTTTCTTGGTCGGCGCGGCCCACATTGAGAGTTTTCGCGCGGGTAGTATCCGCCGACGTATGAAAATTTCCGTCAAATAGCCCGGAAACGTGCAGGCCAAGAAGTGAAGTGATCATTGCATCTGTCTTCCAATCTCTACCCGGGCATATTGATTACATTCTGCAGTCGGTTCCTTTTACATAACGCTATCTGGGCCGATCTGGGAGGGATTAGCGTCGCGTGCTTCTCCACCTGTTGCAGCAGAGCACTCGGAGGCACCCGCTCAACGAGTTGAGAGTGGAGAACGTTACGTGAAAGACCTTCTGTTTCAGATCCTGTCCGCCCTTCTCCTCTTTCCTCCAAGTCTCCAGTCCTCGATCTGAACTGCTTCAGTCCAGACATGGCCTCAGGTAAGGTCGAGAAAGGAAAGATGGACTCGGAGGGTCCAATCACGCCGGTTCTGCAGCAATATCCTGCTCCTGACGACGCCTACGATGTCGACTACGAGAAGCACGGCGCTGGCCGTGAGTCCAATCCGCTGCCCGATCTGAAGCGTAGACTGAAGAGTCGTCACTTGCAGATGATCGCTATCGGTGAGTAGATCGTATGGAATGCTTTTCGGCGGATTTTTTCATGCTAATGATCGCAAAGGCGGCACGATTGGAACTGGCCTGTTCATCGGTAGCGGCGCCGCCGTCGCAGATGCCGGTCCTGTCGGTGCCCTCATCGCTTACATCTTCGTCGGAAGTATCGTCTACTCGGTCATGATCGCTCTGGGAGAAATCGCAACCTATATCCCGATTCCCGGTGCCTTTACCGCGTATGCCACTCGCTTGATCGACCCCAGTCTCGGTTTCTCGATGGGTTGGATTTATTGGTTCTCTTGGGCGTCGACATTTGCACTCGAATTGACGGCCACGGGTTTGATTATTCAATTCTGGGATTCCGATATTCCGATCGCCATCTTCATTGCAGTCTTCTGGGTCGTGATCATTCTGTTCAACATGGTTCCCGTCGGCTTCTATGGAGAGATGGAGTTCTGGTTCTCGAGTATCAAGGTCATCACGGTTATCGGCTTCATGATCTTCGCCATCTGCATGAATGCCGGTGTTGGCAAGGAGGGGTACCTCGGCTTCCGGTACTGGGTGACCCCGGGTCCGTTCGTTGCCTTTGAACTTAACGATATCGGCGGCGACGTGTCTCTCGCCAAGTTCATCGGCTTCTGGTCAGTTCTGATCAAGGCCGGCTTCTCTTATCAAGGCACGGAGCTGGTCGGTATTGCGGCCGGTGAGACCGAGAACCCTCGCAAGACCGTCCCTTCCGCGATCAAGAAGACTTTCTTCCGCATCATCTTCTTCTTTATCCTGACCATCTTCTTTATTGGTATCGTGGTGCCTTCGGATGACCCTGACCTGTTGAACAGTGAGGGTAGCGGAGCTAGCGCGAACAACGGCAATGCTTCGCCGTTTGTGATTGCGGCCCGACGCGCCGGTATCAATGCTCTTCCGGATATCATCAACGCCGTCCTTCTGACCGTGGTGCTCTCCGCAGCCAACTCGAACGTGTACAGCGGTAGTCGTATTCTGGTTGGATTGGCCCAGGAAGGCTTTGCTCCGCGGTGCTTTAAGACAACGACCAAAGGCGGTGTTCCTTACTGGGCCGTTCTCTTCACCGCTCTGTTCGGCCTGCTGGGCTTCATGAACGTGTCCAGCACGGCCGCCAACGTCTTCAACTGGCTGCTCCAGATCTCGGGTGTGGCCGGCTTCATCACCTGGTCCTCCCTGAATCTCTGCCACCTCGCATTCATGCGGGCACTCAAGGCACGCAACATCTCGCGGGATGTTCTGCCGTACAAGGCCGCGTTGCAGCCTTTCCTCTCGTGGTACGGGCTGTTTTTCAACGTCCTGATCATCATTACCCAGGGTTTCACCTCATTCATCGGAGGATTCCAGGTCCAGAACTTTTTCATGGACTACCTCAGTCTGATTCTGTGGGTCGTTCTGTATGTGGGACACAAGGTGATCTACCGCGATCCCTTCGTCAAGCCTCTTGAAGCCGACCTGGACACTGGCCGAACCACGGCTGAGAATGAGTCCTGGGAGACGACCGAGCCGACGACCTGGTACGGCAAGATCTGGCACTGGATCAGTGGCTAAGTGCATTGTATATTTGTATATTGTTACCGGTGTGGATATTCGGGGTTTTTATTCGTTTCGTGGCATGGGGTATGGCGTTTTACGATTTTCAGTGTATATGATAGTTACCATAGAGTTAACGCGCAACGATAGACCGTGCGCAAAGCATACTTCATTCAAAGGCCGAAGTTCTCGACGACATGAGTTGCCATGTGAAACCCCATGTGAGGAAAGCAAATGACATCGTCGCGTCTCACAACGTAGCCGGGGTGGGCCACTAGCCTCGGTACTTGCTTATGTATGGGACCCCTTACAGTTAACCAAGTACCGCCACAAAACAGCCGAGGTCCCTTCGCCGATCGTTCCGTGAATGGAGGAATAACCCAAAAGGTCGATGTCTCCGGATTTCTCTTTTCTACTCCAGACCCCCTACTCTTCCCCCACACTCCTTGTCCTTACCTATCCGATCTCCGGGGATCTTTCTGGGAGGTTATCTCTTTCACTCCTCTGATCAGATCCTGAGTCTCTCTCTGGTATGTGTCGTCTCCGTCCCCGCGACATCCGAGCGCAGTCAGACATGTGCTAATGACCGTCGGGCCAAATAGACACCATGTTCTTTTCACAACCCGCCCATCTCGCTAAGGCGGAAGAGCTCAAGCAGGAGCCTCCCAAGGGCACTCCCTACTCGGTCGCAATCCCCGGCACCGAGCAGCCTGGCCGAAGCCGTGTCTATCGGGGATGGAATACACAGAAGGAGCTGCTGAAGACTCTGGATCCTCAGGTACGCGAGACCTCTCGGCAAATCGGATGGAAGAGGATTCTAATGCAACTTGTTTTTTCTAGGTTCTCACTGCCCATGACATGTTCGAGTCGACCGCCAACCGCCAGCCCAAGAACCACTGCCTCGGCTGGCGCCCATTCAACCCCACCACCAAGACCTTCGACCCGTACCAGTGGCTTACATACGAGACGGTGCAGAAGCGCCGTGCGGATTTCGGTGCCGGTCTGGTGGAACTGCACCACAAGCACAACTGCCATCGCCCTGGCCAGTACGGTATTGGTCTTTGGTGCCAGAACCGCCCCGAGTGGCAAATCACTGGTGAGTTCTTCCATTCCCTTGAAAGTATTCAGAAGCTAACTTGGATGCAGATTTGGCATGCATGTCTCAGGGTCTCTTCTCTGTCTCTATCTACGATGTCCTGGCCGCGGACGCCACCGAATACATCATTAACCATGCGGAGCTGAACTGTGTTGTGACCTCTCTGCCTCACATTCCCACTCTCTTGAAGCTCAAGTCGTCCCTGCCCAATCTGAAGATGATTGTCAGCTTGGACCCGCTCGACGGTGGTGACCAGGATGGCCACTCGAAGCGTGCTCTGCTGGAGTCCGTGGCTGCTGGCTTGGACGTCGCTATCTACAGCATTGACCAGGTCGAGGCTCTGGGAGAGGCCTCAAAGCGCGGCTACAACCTTCCCTCGCCCGAGGACACCGTCACTATCAACTATACCTCTGGTACCACCGGTCCTCCCAAGGGTGTAGTTTTGACCCATCGGGCCGCCGTAGCGGCCACTTCGGCCGGTCTCACCACCATTGGCCAGGCTCGTGGTGACACAATGTGCTCTTATCTTCCGTTGGCTCACATTTACGCTCGCCTGGCAGAGCACACTGCCTTCTGGGGTGGTGCCCGTATTGGTTACTTCCACGGCAACATCGTGGAGCTGGTCGATGATCTGAAGCTTCTGAAGCCGACTGGCTTCATGTCAGTTCCGCGTCTTTACAGCCGCTTTGGCACTGCTGTGCGCGCTGCCACTGTCGAGCAGCCTGGTTTCAAGGGTGCTCTGTCCCGACACATCATTGCGGCCAAGACTGCCAACCTCAAGAACCCTGACCCCTCCAAGGCTACCATCCGCCACGCCCTGTATGACCGCATCTGGGCCAAGAAGGTTGCTGCTGCTCTCGGTCTCGAGCGGGCCAGGTACATGGTTTCGGGCTCGGCTCCCCTAGACCCCTCCTTGCACAACTTCCTCCGTATTGCCACCGGTACCGATGTCATTCAGGGCTACGGTCTGACTGAGTCCTATGCCTGCGGCACCGCTCAGTCGGCCGAGGATCTGTCTTCTGGCAACTGTGGCCGTCTTGCTCCTTGCACCGAGGCTTGCCTGATCTCCCTACCCGACATGGAGTACTCAGTGGATGACAAGCCCTACCCTCGTGGCGAGCTTCTCCTGCGCGGTACCAACATGTTCCGCGAGTACTTCAAGAACCCGGAGGAGACTTCCAAGGCCATGACCGAGGATGGTTGGTTCCGTACCGGTGACGTTTGCCAGGTGGATGAGATGGGCCGCTTCATCATCATCGACCGCCGCAAGAACGTTCTCAAGCTGGCTCAGGGCGAGTACATTTCCCCCGAGCGCCTGGAGGGTGTCATCATGTCCGAGCTTGGTTATCTCGCCCAGGCCTACGTCCACGGTGACAGCATGCAGACCTTCCTGGTCGGCGTGTTCGGTGTTGCGCCCGACATGTTCGCTCCCTTCGCCAGCAAGGTCCTGGGCCGCAACATCGGTGACACGGATATGGATGCCATCAATGCTGCTTTGTCTGACGACAAGATTCGCAAGGCTGTGCTGCGCGATCTCGAGCGCGTGGCCAAGAAGCACAAGTTTCAGGGATACGAGCGTGTTAAGAACGTTTCTCTGAAGCTGGAGCCTTTCACCGTGGAGAACAACCTCCTGACTCCGACGTAAGTTTCAATGTTACCTACTTTTTTTGATCGGAATCACTTTGCTAACTATCCTCCCAGTCTCAAACTGAAGCGTCCTCCTACCGTCAAGCTCTACCGCGGCCTCCTGGACCAGCTGTATGCTCAGGCTTTGGAGGAGGAGTCGGCTCCCCGCGCCAAGCTGTAGTCTTCTTTTCGGGGTGTTCTCTCGAGCGCCTTCCAGTCTACTCGGGAACTGTACATAGGAGTCTGCATTCCGCCCGGTAGCCGGGCTATGCATTGTAGTATATTGAGCTTGAGCCTTGATGAATTTTTATTTCTATTCATAACTGAGATTTTGTTTTCTATACATCGTAGGGCTTGATTATTGTGGTAGATTCTCCCTGAGGTCAGTGGAGCGAGCTGAAAGTGGTAGTCAGGTTGAGTATCATACCGTCAGGTCACTCTGTCATGATATACCACAATCTATGGATGCTTGAAAACCCAATAAAAAAATTAAAAATTAACAAGAATTGCAGTGTTTGTAAATTGCATGGAAACGATGCCATTGGGAAAGAATGGCAAAAACAAAAAGTTATGACAAGAGTGGGATTCGAACCCACGCCCCGTAAACGAGATCAGGAAACCAATGTTTGGTGTTAAGGTGGACCTTAACCTGACGCCTTGGACCAACTCGGCCATCTTGCCTGTTGAGTGATTAGTTGGGTCAGAATTGACATTATCATGGCATTCTCTGGTAGAGTGAATTATTCGTACCTTACGGTGGCCTCACTTAAGTCGATGACACCGAGGCAAGTCTCAACCCAGTCATGTCCATTTAATTGAATTTGTATTTGAATTACAGCTTTCCATTCATTCAGATATGAATAACATAGCCTTGGAATTGCAATCTCTTCGTTATGTGAAATCGTACAAGTGTTGGGTCCGTTCTGAAAATATATATGTCGTGCATCGTTTTACCTCGAACCATGCGGACGGTTAGCAAGGGACGAAGGTGGCAGTAGGTCGCACTGGCTTTAGCTTGAGCGTTAGATTGTAAGTATTACCTACCTACATAAACTCGCCTCGATAAAATGCAACCTTTCAGTTAGCTACATGCGAGGGCGAACAGAAAAACCGAAAAAATTCATGTTTAGATACATATCAAGATTCCACCGACCAGAAGCACTAGTTTTTAACCATCACAAACCCCGAAAACTCCTGTTCAACGCCCTAACAACGGAAAGCCATTGGAGGTGAGAAATCACTCCTCATCAGAGGAGCTCATGGCGAAAGGATTTTCCTCTGATTGGGTAGATTCCTCCTTGGGCTCGGGGGTATCCATTTCGCCCTTCTTAGACAGAAAGTGCTTTATGCGCTTGATGTCGGACTCAACGCGGTGAATAACGTCTGGCAGCTCACGGAAGACCGCACGAACGGCCGCAAAGTCATTTTGGTTGGTGGCCTGGAGGAAATCCTTCTCTAAAAGAGGGGTTGTGTACCACCTAGCAGGAAAGGCGAGACCTAGGCTCTTACCCTTGCGGGCGGAACTAGGAGTGGACGAGGTTTTAGAGCTGTATGTGGATTGTTTCTGCACCTTCCGGGCTAGAGTCCTAGGATCGGTGAGTGGAGCTTGAGCTTGCCGTTTGCCCATGGCGCGAGTCATCACCTGTGAACCTGGGATGGTAGACCCAGCAAGGGACTCCAAGAACGGCGTTACCGAAGACTTAGTAGCGCCGCCAGAAAGAGACGCGGCAGTACCACTGGCAGAAGAAGCAGCAAGACGGGCCGCAGGAGAAGCAACCGCATGGGTGGCGGGAGAGGTAGTAACGCGGCTTACAGAAGAAGCGGACGGAGGAACGATAGCTCGCAGAAGCGGATGGTTGGGATTCTGCTTGCGTAGAGGAGCAAGGATCCAGTTGGCGAGCTGTGGAGCCTTTCGGAAGGAACACTTCTTGCCGCTGGAATTGTAATTGCAAGAAGCGCAACCACCAGCAAAGATAACATGGCCCTCGATAACAAGAACACGACAGGACGCAAATGGACCGCAGCCCCCACGGCAGTTCTTGCAAGCCTGGCCTGCAGGGGCTTCCATGCCCGTTCGTTGAACAACCGCTGCGTGCTTCGCGATGGGTTCGCGACAGTTTTTGATTTTTCCACCGCGCCAGTCCACATCCTGCAGGATGGGAGCTCGCAACAGCCGACGCTCAAAATGAGTCCGGAAGTCGACCGTGATGGGATTGCCGCATTCGTCAACACCAACAGGCTTTGGTGCAAGACTGGAGGAGGTCGTGCCGGTCATAATGAATGATGGACCGAAACCAAGAAACGAGGGCAGAAAAAAGTGAAAGACAGTTTGTTTACAAGACTTGGAAGCAGCCAACAATCAAGAAGGAAAGGAGTGTGAGTGGAAAAAGAGAAAGGGAAATGAAGGAAGAAGAGACGAGGGAAAATGAAACGAGGGAGGCAGGTCCCCATCAGTGTGGTTGTTTACAGAGAAGGAGAGAATAAAATGACCAAAATAGACATTATAGATACACACTCTAATCCCAGAAGAAGGAAGGACCCACAAGTTAAATGGTCGGGATCACCTCGGGACTAAGTTCGGCGATACGCTCCACACCGACTTCACTGAAGCGATGTGCGGCCCGTATAAGAGCACCAGCTACCCCGCCATGAGGGGTTTCACCTTCCATTGAACATCGAAGCACCGTCACAATGGTTTATACCATCGTCGTCCGTGAGTATCCCGCATCCACCGCCTGGGCAGTTCATTCAGATACCCAACCACCCAATTGAACCCTACTAACGATGCACCTTAACTAGACATGCGCGCAAAGGCAGACCAGGAGTCCATCTCCAAGCTGCATGCCAAGCTCCTCGAGGCTTCAGCCGTCTACTCCAAGGACAAGGAGACTCTCTCCTGGTTCGTGATGCAGTCCGTCCACGATCCCCAGGACTTCACCATCGTCGAGCGGTACCTCCAAGAGTCGTCGCAGGAGTACCACCTCAACAATTCCTACTGGAAGACCTTTGACCCCTATGTGATCCCGCTGCTGGAGAAGGATATGGATCTGCGCCGGTTTGAGGAGTTGGTTCCTTCTTCCGCTTAGATCTGTATCCCCCAGGTTGATCAATCTGAAGGTGGATTGTATCTAGAGCGGCATTGGAGGAAACATGACACATGTACACGAATAAATAAAATTTACCAATACTCTGAGAGTCAAATGAGGTTGATTCCCTGGCTATACTATCTATACTGACATAGATGAACCCGGAAAGCAAATGGAGCAAGAACGCCCGAAACGCCGAAGCCCACGCGGGGGAGGGGGAATGAGAAAGCAAAATCGCCGCCGGAAAAGAAACGCCAGCCTGCTAGCACACTTGTTTGCGCCCCGAAAGACCCATGTTATCATCTCTCAGTAGAGCCCGAGCTTTGCATCTTGTCGTGATCGTAATCCAGAAAGCGGAATTATTGTTCCATACGCCCGCACCAGTAGTCGAATTGAAGCTCAGATAGACTTTTCGTGGAGAGTCCCCAGGTCCGCGCAAGCCAGAGTGCCAGCCCGCCGACAACCCCGACACTACCGACGATCTGGACCAGGACCCAGCCACGCCGGCCGAGGTCGTCAATCCAGCCGACCACGCCTAGAGGGTCGTGCGAACTCATGCTTGTGAAACGGTACTCCTTTGATCCACCGGGTCGCATGGCATGTAAGCCACTCGGACCTTTCTCGCCGACGGGGATATGAAGCCCACAGAAACCAGGGGTTTGGGAAATGGGCACTAGTGAGCCATCTATAACGCATTCATTCAGTTTCTCGGTCAGCCATATGGCACGATCACCTCGAGCCAGGGAGGCGTATCGGTCACGCTCGTTTTGTAGGCTGCGCTGCAGGTCTGTTGCCCAGTGGGCCAGACGCACGTGGGCCATGCGCTCTTCATGCCGCGTGTAGTCTGTGATCCGTGCCATTGCATAGCTGGGTGGTGATTCGCCGAGAGAGGAGATGGATGAGTTCATAGAAGCTCCTGACACGCCACGCCAGCCTGGTCCACCAGTAGTAGCACCCGAGAGCGTGTTTGGAACTGGCGCCGTTGTGGGTGGAAAGGGTGGGAAATCTCCGCGGCGCAGTGCTAGCTTCTTTGCGGCTGAATGGCGCATCCAGGCAAGGTTGTCCCGGTCGAATAGCTTCGCAACTAGAGTGCTAAGTTCAGACACGACAAGCGGCTGTACGTAGTCTGGATTCATCAGTGTACTAGCGTCCATGACTTCCGTGTCGGTGGTTTTCTCGGACGATACTGCGTAGGGTGGCTGTGGCCCCAGTCCTTCAATTTCTCCTGGAAGTGAGTTGCCAAATAGAAAAGGTTTGATTCCGGCATCTTGAGCTCGCTGATGAAACCGATTCTTGAGCGAAGTGATTTGCTCATCTGTCAAATTGTCTGCCTTTGCCACGACTGGAATGACATTGCTCAGATCGCAGAGCTTGCGGATGCATTCAACATCGGCAGCCAGGGTACCTATGAACGTTAGCATTGAGATAGTCAGAGAAGGGCGTGGGGACATACCATCCGATATCAAGTACAAGATCGCGTCAACTTGGGAACCACCATTCCCCGCAAGCAGATTTTGAAAATCTACTCCTGAGCTTGCAAGCGCTGTGGTTGCTCGGTGTAATTGCTGTCGCATGTATTGGACGATGGCATCGGTTTGCCCTGCCCGGCTCAGAGAAGTAGCGGGCGTATCAACGAAACAGAGGTTTCGCTCGAGTACGATTTCGCCAATGCTTTTCCGGCGTCGTAGCACCCGCGAATCCTCTAGATCCGACCACCAAGATGGATACGGTTTGGTACTAGCGTAGATCTCAGTGACGGCAGCGGACACCCCGCGAGTGGGGGCCCCGTAGTGGGGATGTGACGGCCGGCGGCGCTCGAGTGAGATCACCGACGAAAGAGCATCCAGAGAATCAACGTGCACGATATCTTCACTAGTCTGAACGATGGATTTTATGAGGGATGTTTTGCCGGACCCTATTTATCGATTCATCAGCGAACGCGCATTAGGGTGTATGTCCACGTGGTAGAAACCTACCCGGAGCTCCAGCCAAGAGTACTTTGAACCGACCCATAGCTTTCCCCCGCTCGGTAAACGGTCGTCGGCTGGGCATCTTGATGCTGGGCATGATAAGCTGGGAAGCTCCACCAGGCCCCAGAAGAGGCGATGCCCTGAACCTCTCCTCCTCATCCCCCGACATAAGATGTTGGCTGCTGATTTCATCTGAGATGGAGATGTCGTCAAGCGGCCGAAAGGACTGATTGGAAATAGATTTAGGACTACTAGGCAACGAAGAAGGCTCGTCGGGGTTTAGCGGGGTCAGTGGGCGCGAAGCCGTATCGGAGGGAGGAGGTCGCGATAGTGAGTCCTGCACTCCATATCCAAAGGGCTTGATTGTTGATCGTCGTCGTGAGCTCTGGAGCTCCTCTGAATCCTCGAGTCCTTGCGACGGACTGCTCATGAACTGGCCGTCTGCGGGGAATGAGCGCGGGGAGCTTGCAGCCAACTCGGAGCGAGACAAGGTCTCCCCTAGACTCTGCACCCCATACATGCTTTCCCTCATGTCCCCGGGCTCATCGATAGGAGAGCTGGGCTCATCGTCGGAGGCATGCGGGTTGCGAGATAGGAAGAAGGTTGAGGGGGCGGCGGTGCGGGGATCAAGGGACGGGGAGGGGTGGTCGAAGGAAGGTTTGCGGGCGAAGGTCGGCAAGTCGGGAACAGGTCGCATGGTCAAGACATCGAGGAGATTCAAGGATGCTTTGAAAAGGGTCTGTAAGAGAGATGGGTGCAGCGATATCGCCGGGATCATGTCATACTGCGTATGTAAGCCATCACGCGCGGGGTGCGGGAACAAGGACGATAGCGTTCGATGCCCCCTCCTAGTGATTCATGACTGGCTATAAATGGTAACTATCGGTGCAAAATGATGGAACGATCACAGTATATATTGGCCTGGCCATAATCATTCCACCGCTAATCTAACAAGCGTATACAATGCTATGTTGGTGGCATCATTGAATGACAACATGATTGTACAATCGGTTGTGTCATGGTACATGGATCCTTTCCGGGGTACCGAGATTAAGTTCTTCAAAGTTTTTGGATTTCTGTAGTATACTAATTGGGTTTAATACCTTCTTCGTATCGTGCTTGTAGATGCGATGGGCGTTAGGGCGCCAAGTGGGTAGGGTGATCGTTATCTTGGTCCCATCTGCATCCATCTGGGATTATCATAAAGTACCTTGGAATGCACTATAATTATTGAAAACAAACACAACAGGCAAGATGGCCGAGTTGGTCCAAGGCGTATGGTTCAGGCTCACCTGATCCAAGTTTCCATATCTCGTTTACGGGGCGTGGGTTCGAATCCCACTCTTGTCATGTCTTTCTTTTTTTCTTTTTTATTTCCATCTGCTTCTGTGTCCTTTTTACTACTAGGTCTCTCTCTCTCTCTCTCTGCCAGTGGAAAATTCTGGTATGTTTGATTTCATCACATTTTTGTCGATATTTGCTCTGTTGAAGTGTCGAAGTCAGAAGAATTTCCTTCTATGCTCAGTTTTCCTCTTTCCGGTTTGGTCACACGCGTCACTCAGCCTTGTTAACATCAAAAAGAACACGATCAGAGGAGGCGTAGACAGCAGAACCAAGTATAGGTGTTCATGGCATCAAGTATACGCACATGTTGACTAAACGAAGCCTACATTCCTGGGAAACTTCCAGACATCCTATGAATAGCCGATTGGTAACTTGCATTGTTCTAAACATGACCTCAACCACCGAGCGCCTTGTACATCTGCTCAACGTCCTCGCCAATCTGACTTTCCAGATCCTCGATCTGGAGACGGTAGAAGTCTTCATCTCCTCCCGCCGCCGCCACCATAGCTGCAGGAACTAAGTCTAGGTATTCCTGCTTGGACATAGAGACGTGGGCACTGACAGCCGCCCGCTTGGCCGACCACATGGCGTGGTACGCATTGGTAGAGTTGTCGTTGTTGGCGTCGCCGACAACATAGATGCCCCCGACGCTTGACTCCATGTTGGACTTGACCTTGACCGATTTTCCATCCATCTCCAAGCGTAGCTGCTTGTGAAGGGTGGATGTCTGAGTAGTAGGTACGGAGATGAGCATTCCGTTTGTGACCAAAGGGTTGGGGCTACCAGCATTCAGGTAGACTTTATACTCGTCGTCCTTGGGCTCCATGTTGGTCGTGGTGGGTTCGAGCTTGTTGATATCATTCTCCCGGATGGGGATCTTGTAGATGTTTTTGATTACGGTTTCCCAGCCTGGCCAGCGTGCATCTGCCTCTGCCTTGTCCTCCTTTGTAATTGGTCCGCCGGTCACGATGGTTATATCGGTGGTCAGCTTTCTCATGTTCAGGGCAGACCCAATGGCGCTCACAAGCTTGCCATAAACGACCATTTTGCGGTTCTTGTAGTCGTGACCATCGCACCAGGGACACCAAAACACGCCCCTTCCAAAAGCTTCCGCAAAGCCCACCTTATTCGGTAGGACATCCTTGATACCAGTAGCCATAATGACCCTCTTAGCCGTAACCTTTCCGCCTTTGTCGTCATAGACACGGAAACCCTTCTCGAGGGGAATAATGCCGGTGACCTTTGTCTTGCGGGTGGCCCAGAAGGAATAATCAGGGTACAATTCATCGATTTGCCGTCGAACTGCAGTTCGAAACTTCAGTGGCACTTGCCCTAGACAGAGTCAATTCTCAGCTCCTCATCATACGGATAGACATTATAATTACCGTCTTGGCCCAGAACGTCGTGCATGTACCGTGTCTGCTCATTCCGGTACTCTTGCGAATCATACAAGAGAGATGTTCGGGCAACTCGCGCGAGAGACATGGATGCAGCCAAGCCGCCAGGGCCACCACCAACGATGACAACGTCGTAGTCCCAATTAGTAGGGTTCCACTCATCCGGCGATGTGTAGTCGGTTATATTGAACTCAACATCATCAATGGCGATGTGCTGGGTCAGCTCGGAGACCGCATCTTCGGGAGATTCAGCAAGAGTCTTCTGAGGGACAGATAGGGCCGAAGCAAGAGAAAGGGAAAGAAGCCAAAGGTGCCAGAAAGAAGAATTGAGGTGCATCATGTCGCGGGCAGCGCAGAGGAAAAGCGGGTTGACGACTTGTCGATTGAGCAACTGCGGGACCAGACTCCATATTTGTAGTGCAAAATGAGCTCCATTGTCGTTCAATCACATTGGTTTCACCCATTCGAAGTCACGTTTATTCTTAATCCTCCACTTTGACGCGGTTGGTAACTTTGTGCAGTGTAACAGGTCCTTGCGCAACCACTACTGCAACCGAGCCAAGAAGGCATCTGCTCCCCTCTTGACGGTTTTGATTTGTAGGCCTAAGATACCTGCCCCACGGATTGCCCGAGTTGTGCAGATCTGTCCAGCCCTGACGAATAGTGATGCGCCCACAAAATAGTTCGTCCGCTTCAGCTAGCCACGCTCCACTGCCGATCTGACGAACGAGCGTAATTTCGACCAAACATGAGCTCGTTCTTTGTCCATGTTATCACCATGTAGATTTTACCAGTCACATCTGCAGTCGGATGCCGGTAGTCGTATCCCTAGTGGGTTAGATATCAGACCCAGAAAAGGGATCATCACTGCAAAGGACATTAGGAAAATTGAACTGCGGTTTACGGTTGGAAATGTCGATGCGATCCGCACTACTTTAGGCCTCCACCTGCTCCTCTGTGCCGAGTCCTACGTAAATGGGTGCGAGGCTGTACATTGTACGATACCCCTTCGGTTTTCCAGGCTATTGTAACTGCCTATGTGCTCGCTGCGTATAGGTACAGGAACTAAACAAGTGTGATGCAGCTGCTACTAATGCATGGGATGGCTTTTCTCGGCATGCATGCGCCTCAAGGTCGTCTGAATCCCTCAACGCTACTGTCCATCCAACCACCCTGGGGACATTCCCCAGCGTCTGCCGCCTACCGAGACAACAGCCAGACGGGCATGTGAACTATGTCTTCCCACAATGCCGTTGCCAAGTATCCTCGGTTCCTGTATTGATCTCAGGCGGGAACTAGTACAAAGCGGCCGAACAGTCATCCCCCACATCCCATCGAGGCTGCCTCTTTTTATGTATCGTCACCGCTAAGCTTTAGATAGCAGCATAGGATGATGAAGCCTACATTTGCAACATTAAACACCCCTGGCGCCACCAATAATACACGGGAATGATTCCAAGAGGTATCTACAATCTACAAGGACCTTGTCGCCGAAGTAAACTAAATTGTATTCAAACCATTTACGCACATGTATCAGAACAAGTGAAGAGAGAAATATTCCAGTTGGATTGTTAAAGAAAAGACAAAAAGTTTAAAAAAAAATGAAGGGTCGTTATCCCGTTTCCCATTTCCCGTAAGAACAGATTGTAAGCAAGCAAGCGGCGAAGTCATCTAGTCAACCTCCTCCATGGTGCTCTCGCCGGCAGCCTCAGCGGGGGCAGCAGCCTCGGTAGCGGTCTCAGCGGAGGTCTCGACATCCTCATCGATGTTCAGACCCAGAGAGACGAGCTTGTGGATGCGCTCGGCGAAGCTGGCGGGCTCCTCAATGGTGAAGCCGGAGACCAGCAGGGAGGTCTCGAAGAGCAGCTGGGTGATGGACTTGACGGTGCGGTCGTTCTCGCCATCGGCCTCGACCTTCTTCTTGAGCTCCTTGATGATGGAAGACTTGGGGGAGATCTCGAAGGTCTTCTTGGAGGACATGTACGAGGACATGGAGGTGTCACGGAGGGCCTGGGCCTTCATGATACGCTCCATGTTAGCGGACCAACCGAACTGGCCGGTACGGATGGCGCAGGGAGCGCCCATGAGCTTGTGGGAGACGACGACCTTCTCGACCTTGTCGCCGAGGATGTTCTTCAGGGCCTTGGCGAGGTCCTCGAACTCCTTCTCCTCCTTCTCGCGCTCGGCCTTCTCCTCCTCGGTCTCCTCGAGCTCGAAGTCCTTGGTGATGTCGACCAGCTTCTTGCCGTCGAACTCCTTCAGCTGAGTGAAGGCGTACTCGTCAATGGGGTCAACCAGGAACAGAACCTCGAAGTTCTTCTGCTTGAGGGTGTCGAGGAAGGGAGACTGAGCAACGGCCTTGATGGACTCGCCGGTGATGTAGTACATGTTCTTCTGGTGCTCGGGCATACGAGTGACGTAGTCGGTGAGCGAGGTCTGCTCGTCACCAGACTTGGTGGACTGGTAGCGCAGAAGCTTGGCCAGGGTAGGGCGGTTCTGGGCATCCTCGTGGATACCGAGCTTGATGTTCTTGCTGAAGGCAGAGTAGAACTTGTCGAACTGCTCACGGTCCTCAGCGATCTCGGTGAAGAGCTCAAGAGTCTTCTTGACGATGTTCTTCTTGATGACCTTCATGATCTTGTTCTGCTGCAGGGTCTCACGAGACAGGTTGAGGGGAAGGTCCTCAGAGTCGACAACACCCTTGACGAAGCTGAGCCACTCGGGAATGAGGTCGGTGGCATCGTCGGTGATGAAGACACGACGAACGTACAGCTTGATGTTGTTCTTGGTCTTCTTGGTCTCGAAGAGGTCGAAGGGAGCGCGCTTGGGGACGAAGAGAATGGCGCGGAACTCAAGCTGACCCTCGACGGAGAAGTGCTTGACACCGAGGTGGTCCTCCCAGTCGTTGGAGAGGGACTTGTAGAAGGAGGCATACTCCTCAGTGGTGATGTCGGCAGGGTTGCGGGTCCAGATGGGCTTGGTCTTGTTAAGCTCCTCCTCCTCGATCTTGGACTCCTTGATGGTCTTGGTCTTCTTCTTCTTCTCCTTCTCCTCATCCTCGTCGACCTCCTCGACCTTGGGCTTCTTCTCATCATCCTCCTCCTTGGTCTCCTCAGCCTCCTCGTCGGGGACCTCGGTCTCAGTCTCCTTCAGGACGTGAAGGTAAATGGGGTAGGAGATGAACTCGGAGTGCTTGCGAACAACCTCCTTGATGCGGGACTCCTGGAGGTAGTCCATCTGCTCATCCTTGAGGTGGAGGATAATCTTGGAGCCACGGCCGAGCTGCTCGCCCTCGGTGTCCTGGGTCAGGGTGAAGGTGCCACCGGCAGCGGACTCCCAAACGTACTGCTCGTCATCGTTGTGCTTGGAGACAAAGGTAACCTTGTCGGCAACCAGGTAGGCGGAGTAGAAACCGACACCGAACTGGCCGATCATGGAGATGTCAGCACCTGCGGACAGGGCCTCCATGAACTGCTTGGTGCCGGAGCGGGCAATGGTACCAAGGTTGTTGATGAGATCCTAAGTGGGTCCGTATTAGCATTGAGTCACAGTTTGGAGATGTGAGCATTTAACTTACAGCCTTGGTCATACCAATACCGGTATCGCGGATGGTCAGGGTCTTGTTGACCGGGTCGGGGATGATGTCGATGCGCAGATCCTTGTTGGAGTCGAGCTTGGACGGGTCCGAGAGGGACTCATAGCGGATCTTGTCCAAGGCATCGGAGGCGTTGGAAATCAGCTCACGCAGGAAGATCTCCTTGTTGGAGTAGACGGTGTTAATAATAAGGGAGAGCAGCTGAGAGATCTCAGCCTGGAACTCGAAGGTCTCCGGCATGATGACGGTGTGATTCTGAGAGCGGTTAGATGGAAATCCAGCAATTGGTGGGCCGACTGGGTTCTCCACAAGGATTGAAGAGAGATATGAGAGATAGGAATGGGGGCAGTGAAGAAGTGAGATGGGTGTGAGGGATACGTACAGGATAAAGGGGATAGAGAAGAAGAGGAAACTGCTGGAGAGGACCAGAGCAGCGATGTGGGTTGGGGAGGAGATTAAAGAAGAGGAGCGGGTAGCTTTTTGTGTTTCCAAAAAATTCTGGTGGGTTTCTACGATGATCCAGCAACTTCCACCGCTGGTCGGTCAGGCAACTGCCCCCTACAGATTCGATAGTGATGTGCCACGGGGGTACCGGTTCTAGAGCCTTCGACCCCGATCCTCCCTGGTGTCTTAGTTGCTTTTTTTAGTGTTGATTCCATCCACTTGCTTTGATGGGGGCTGTCAAGTTCACTGTGCTTCTGGGGAGAGCTCAGTTGGTGCCTCAGGCAGCAGCGTCTAGAACCTTCCGATCTTTTGACGTCGGTTCTCTTGATCATTCTCTATGCTTTGTTTGCCTAAGCCTTGAAGACTAGTCTCCCTAACGCAGGGCCACGCAGATTGTACGACCAGCCTGTATTGCATATTCCTAAATAGATCACCCTGCCCAACCTGTTTCCCCCGGAGCCTTCATTTACAGATGAATGAGCAAAGATACAAGAATAGAATAGAACAGAAAAGAACAGAACAGAAAATGGGGCCGGATGGTGCAACACCTCGAAGCCCTCGAGCTTGCTATGCTAGATAAAAGATGCAATATAGGTCTTGGGGGGTGGTTCACAAAAAAGTAAGAAATATAGGGCAGAGAATCTTGTCGAGCCCGGGGGACACGAAAGCCAAACCAAAAAATAGAAAGGAATCTTCAGGGCGAAAAACACGAGCGCCCAGAAAGGGAAGGGAAAGAAAACGCAACTTTTCCAGCCAACCCGGACCCAACCGCTAATATGCACTGTGACAGGGTTAAAAAAAAGGGGGGTCACGTAACACATGTCATTAGGAAAGAGGCAAGAAAAAGGGGAAAGGAAATCAAAATCGGAGTAATACAGATCCTGAAAAATCATCCGGAACGTTGGAACGTGAGGCTTTTATAAGGGTCCGACCTTTAAGCAGCCTGGGCCTGGCTGCGGCCCTTGGCGGGCGCGTTGCCGCCACGGCCACGGGGAGCGAAGCCTCCACGACCGTCGCGTTGGAAGCCACCGCGGCCCTGACTGCCTGCCCGGTCACCACGGCCACGACCACCAGCACCGCCGCGGCCAGGAGTGAAGCCGTTGCTGCCGAAGGCGTTGCCACGAGGACGGCGCTCCTCGAGGACGATCTGCTCACCACCGACCTGATGAGGGTTGGCGGCGACGGCAGCAGCGTAGCCGGAGGGCTCGGCGAACTCAATGAAAGCGCAGTTCTAGAGGGAGGAAAAAGGTCAGTATTCAAAGCTTGGACCACAGTGTAGGAGATATGGCTTGATACGAACCTTGGGGCGGTTGACGTCGAGCCACTTCACCTTGCCGAATCGGGACAGGGCCTGACGGAGGGCATTGTCGTTAATCTTGTCGGAAACGTTCTTGATGTAGCCGTGAACGACCTGTTCCTCGCCGGCGCGGGACTGAGTCTTCTTGTGGTCGGCACCGGCGGTCTGCCAGCCGGCACTATCGGTGGGAGTCTCCTGGGTACGAGCCTCAGTGGCGGGAGCAGGGGCGGCAGCGGGCTGGGCAGCGGGCTGGGCAGCGCTGGCGGAAGGAGCAGCGGGGGCAGCAGCCTTAGGGGCGGCGGCCGGAATGGCGGGGACCACCGGGATCTTAGCACCCGGCTTGGAGGCGATGTTGGCCCAGGTCTTAGGGAGGGAAGGGGCGGGGGCAGACTCCTGCTCAACCGGAGTTTCCTCCTTCAGCTCCTGCTCAGGAACAGGGGTGGGCTCCGGGGTCCGGGGCTCGTCATTTTTCACAAGCTCAGCCTCAACAACGGGAACCGGAGCCTGGATTTCCTCCTGGGCGGGTGTGCCGTTGGTCTGAGGAGCAGCCTCGGGCTGCTCAACCTCGCCATTGGTCTCCTGCTCAAGCTTTTCATCAACCTTGGAGGCAGCAGCCTCGTCAGTCACCTGCGCCTCGGCCGCCGGAGTGGGCTCCGGGACCTTGGGGGCCTCGGTGACGGGCTCAGCAACCTTCTCCTCAACCTCCTCCTCAACCTCCTCTTCCTCGTCGGCTAGGTATCGGAAGATGTCGTTGAGGACGTAGTAGCCGTTGGGCTGCTCAGCCAGAACGAAGGTCTGGATGAACTTGCGGGAAGGCTCGGACTTGTTGGAGATCTCACCAATGACCGAGACCAAGATGTTGTCGAAGGAGGCTTGAGAATCGACGTTCAGGACGCGCACCTTGCACTCCTGGAAGTCGAGCTGCTTGATCTTATCGCCGATGGCCTAAAGAAACGAGCAGGGATTAGCGACGAACACAGATGGCGAAAGGATCCTTGACCATCCGAAACTCACCTTGTTGCCGATGGAGACGGGAACCGACTCGGCCTCGGTTCCGAAGACGAGCTGGGAGCGCTTAGAGTAGAACAAGTGGAGCTTGTCGGGGTTGCGGCTCATAGTAGTATAGAACTGCTCAACGAAGAACCAGCCAACCTCATCCTTGCTGATCTCGTTCTTTTGATGATCGGTGGGAGTGGCGGTAGTAGGAGTGGAAGACTGGACGGGCTGGAAGTTGGCCGCGGTGTTCATGGTCACATGGGCGTGGTTGTTGAAGGACTCGGGAAATCCATGCTGAGCAGCGTAATTGCCGTTGAGAGGAGCCTGGGACATATCGGCCATGGCGAATTGAGGGGTGTGTCTTCGGTTTGGTGGGAAAACGTAGAGACGAAATTAAAGTAGCCGGGGGTCTTGGAATGCTCGGTTGACGACCAAGAGATGGACTGATATCTAGAAAGTATCGAGCTGAGAAAGATCTAAGATCACCTTGTGTCCGCTCGCTTCACTAATGCTTCGTCAGTTCTGATATCGCCATCGCGGCCAGGATTGGTCAACCAGGAGTGAACTCACAAATGCGAAATGGACCAAGCACCAATGCAAGCAATTGAAGTGAAGCAAAGGAGGGGAAGAAATGAATCGGCAAAGGCGAAAAACGAAAACCCTCTAAGATTGCGGAGAGGATTCGGGGAAGTATGTGAGAATCCAGAAGAGATCGTGTGCGGATCTGATCGGGACCGAAGGGGGGATGACAAGGAGATGCGAGGAGCAAGAAGATCGATGGCGAGAACGGACGAACTATAAACTGGAAGATGGAGGGGAGAGAGGTGGAAGATGCGGAATGGAAGCTTTGGGGAAATTCGCCTTAGAAGAAAAAGCGACTTCCTGCTCGTCGACTCCGTGCGGGTTTCGCGTGCGCCGGGATTCTCACCGCCCGGCAGAAAGTGCTCTCTCCACCGAGCACCTTTCGAGATAGTGTTGCGATAACAGGAAGAAGACTATTGACGTTCAGGTTCTCGATGACCTGCTCTTTGGTTGGCACTTGAATCATTACTAAGAAGCGGTACGAGGTAGCTTTCGTTGCGATTTAGAGGTATGTAGAGATAAAATAGACACAGGATCAAGGCCAGACATATAATAGGTTTGAAAAAGAAAAGGATCATGCGAATATCATTAGGCCAAAACGCCATGAGAAAACATCAAAAGAAAGAGGGGGTATGTATGATAAGACGTGCGAATTAAGAACGAGTGAGATCGTACAGCCTCAAGCCACGAGGCCCGTTTCGGGGGAATAGACAGAGGGAAACAACACCAACATCGATCGCAGCGACATTATTTTGCCATGCGCAGCGAGTAATTTATGTCCAGGTCACGGCTACTAGGTAGAGGTGTTTGCGGCAGCCTTTTCGTTCAACTCGGGCTTGCGCATGACTGCGTCCTGGCCAGTCATCCTTCGTCCGAGAGCGCGCTCCACCTTGGCACCGAGGGCCAGCTTGTTCAAGTTGTCGGACTTCTCTGTGGTGGGCACGAAGCGTTGTGCCTGAAGGGGCTTGTTCTCAAGGCGCTCCAGGCCATCGCCGAGGTGGTGGATATCGGCGACTCTGGGGTCGCCGCTGGGCAGACTGCCAATCGTGCGTTCGGAGGCAGCTAGCGACGGGCTTCCGCTGACGGTGGAGAATCGCTTGGAGTTTCGGTTCTAAGAGACGAGAGTTAGGATGACGTTTTTCTTTGAAATTTGCTATGGCCTGAGAGAGCCTTATGGAGGGGGACTGGGGGCACCGGGAGACCTACCGAGGTAGTCATGATGGGTCGTTCTGAGTCAAGAGACTGTTGACGCGCCATTTCTCTCTGGAGAAGATGGATTTTGAAAGGGTGTTCGTGGGAAGACCAACGCTTTTGAGGGGGGAGAGACCGGATCGGATCTGCGAAAAGAATTGTTAGGGACGTCTTAACCGGCTCAGGAAGCTGTGGCTTACCAAAGACTTTGTGGGGTGGGATGATTGTAGGGGAGAGGAAGAGATGGAGGGGAGTGAAACAAGGTAAGGCCTCAAGAGGCGACTCAGGAGGCGCCAAACGGTCCAGTGGGTCAATATCGGTGGGGTTCAGCGAAAGGCCGGATGAGAGGGATCTGCCCATAAAGGGAGCCAAACCCAGCGATCCTTTTTAGGGCAGACGGTCGGTCAGACGAAAGGTTGATGGTTGGACTAATCCTTTAAGAGGCCAGTGATAGCGTGGCTCAGCGAAGCCCAGAAAAATGAGATGTTGAAGACTCCCGGAGTACTGAGTATTATTTCCGTGCCACCCAAGAAAGATGATGGTGGAACTTTTGCCACGTGCGGATCAACTAGGATGGAGTGTAAAGTTGCCTAGTAATGTACAGGTATAGTACAATCTTGCAAGTTCCCTTTTAATTTCAAGATTTGCGACCGGTGGAGAGCGGGGAGAGAAGCTGGCCAACAGTGCGCACTCGATCTGGGTTGATGGGGGAGAATTCCTTCATTTCATCTATTGCCGATGATCTGCCTTACGGAGAGCTTACGCATTGTTATATCATAGCCGCGGCACGCCAGAGAAGCCCAGAGGCGTCTACCGAGAGGAGGTAAGCACTTAACAGCAGCTCCCGCCCGAGAGCCTTGGCATCCTCATCATAGCGTGGAGACGTCTTTCGTCCTTCCTATTCGCCCTGCTGTGCTCGGACGAGAACACAAACTTTGCACGCTGTGATAGCACACTCCGACTCGAAGTGTACACAAGATGCCGAGGCCGAAGAGTCTTCTTAAGGACTTCAAGCCCAAGAAGAAGGCCGCGAAGCAGGTACCGTACTTCACATCGTATGACCGGGGTCAGCGCTAACTGTTACAGGCGGCGCCAGTCACAGCCGATGACTTTCTCGCTGGTGAGGATCGACCCTGATCAACCATTTACGACGCGGGCTAACTTGCCCCAGCGGGCGTTGAACTCGAAGAGGCCGGTGAGAAATGGCGCGCGGGGGACGCGGCCAAATCCATGCGCTTCTTCATGCGCGCCATTTCCAATTACGACGAGGGTTTACAAAAATATCCCACCGCCTTTGATCTAGCCTACAACAAGTATGTCCAAAATCCAGACTTGACCCTTGGCGATGATGGAATTATTTCACATGCATTGTCATTGCCCAATCGCCACTAACTTGCCCACAGAGCCCGAGTTCAATATGAAATCACACAGCATCCCAAGCTGGCTGCCCAGCTGCCAGCGCCCCAGGCAGAGATCTTGCAGGTTGCGCTGCAGTCGCACCGCGATGCGTTGAAGCTGGAGCAGGATAATGCCGATGTGCTTTTCAACTCTGGTCAGGTGTTGAATAGTCTAGCGGAAGCTATCACCGACTCCAAGCATCCGGATGAGGAGCAGATCATGCAGGCGACTACCTATCTGCAGGAGGCCATTGAATTGTTCCAGAGGTGTCAGGTGCTGCAAGATATGCGCTACACCGAGATGCAGGAGCAGATTGAGCAGATGGAATCAGCGGGCCCAGAGACACAGGCCCAGGCTCCTGAGCCCGCGCCGGAGCCACCGGTCAGCGAGGAGGATGCTGGAGACGAGGAGCAGACACAGTGGGCAGCTATTGTGGAGCCTGTTACTAAAAACACGCTTGTTGACACGGCAGTGGCGCAGTTGGATACATTGACCACACTATGCAATGTGTTGACGTTCAACCCCAGTGGTGGTGGCGTTGGCTGGGTGCAGGAGTATTCCTCGGGGCTCGTCCAAACTCGACTTCCTGCCTACGTTGAGGGTTCGGATAGGCAATATGAAGCAAGCCTGGCGCGAGCAAAATTCATCTGCGCCATGCACGAGGTGCTTTACCGGGGCGGACACACCGATGTTGAAACCTATCAGCAGGAAGTTGGGCAGGCGTTTGGACCGGACTTGGATGTATCGGCCGACGCCGAAGGATTATGCAGCAAAGCCGAAGCATTGACCTCGCTCAACGGAGCGTTATCCGATGTTCCCCCCATGAATGACGTTGAATCTTTCAAACGCTCCTTGTCCGTGCGCTGGCAATCACTATCAACCGCCTTGGACGCGTTAACAAAGGCGTCCAAGCTTCCAGATGCGGATAACCTGCCCAAGATCCATCTCGCCCGAGGAGATGTGGAAATGCACCGATGGCGACTTGGAACGGCGCCCTGGAACTATGCGATGTCCCAGCAGTACGGTGCCACACTCTTGAAGAACGCGCAGACGTACTACCGAGGAGCCGCCGCTTTAGCCCGCCGCGATGGAGCAGCCGACGAAGAGCGTGACGGAACATGCAAGGAAGCAATTGCTGCCGCAGTGGAGGGACAAAAGGCCAAGCTGGACCAACTCAAGACGACTGCTCTCGAGCAGGTGGTGGCTGTAGCCACGGAAATGGTGGAGGATGGAATGGTGGAGGGCACATATTTGAGTGCTCTGATTTCATGACCAGAAGACACAAAATAAAGAACCACTTAGATACCTGACCGAGCATTGACTTCCTCGTCCATTTGGATTGCATCCTCGCGAATGTGGTTTTCTTTACTGAATTGAGTGGCCGCCGTAGCAGCGCCCTCAATGTCTGTCACAACAGACTCGAGATGAGACAGTAGCTTCTCGATTTCCAATCTCTGGGCCTGCACCGTTTGCGCAAGCTCCCCGTTCTGGGCGGCAGTGGCTTGGAGCCTGTCGTTCAGTGCCGACTGCGCTTCTTGGAGATAAGGTGTCAAATGTGCCTTGTAAAGATCTTCTGCGCCGAGCGTGTGAGGGCTGTTAGGAACAGAGTTAGCTCAATAAACACAAATCCAGCAGAGTCCAAGGACAAATACATACGCATTTCCAGGTCTTTGCCCATCGCCTTCCGCCTCTCTTCGCGCCCGCGCCTCAGCAACCAACCGGTCCAATTCATTCAGATGTTGCACAGCCTGTCTCTCCGCAATGATCTCTTCAAACTCAGACTTCGCGCTCTCCTCCAGTTTCGCGTTCAGTTGTCTCCACACGTTCTCCAGGCTCGCAGGGACATGTCGCGCAGGCGTTGGGAAGCAGCTCGAAAAGTTGGCGTAGGAGTTCGCACGTAGTGTACGAGCGAGCGCCTGGTCGAAAACTTGGATCAGGCGCGAGGCGCGTGGGCCGGGGGCTTCGGACGCTGGTGCTGGCGGGGGAGGGGTTGCCGACGCAGCGGGTTGTTGAGGTGGATGTGAATTGTCTTGGGCCATTGTGTAGGTGAGAGTGCGGTTCGAACTCGGTCTGTGACCACAGTTGTTCTTGCTGGGTGTGGCTGCAGAGAGTTGTTTCGCGAGGAATTTGGACTTCGAATTATTGGAGATGCCTCAACGGCACCGCGACGCGCTTGTCACGTGTCAGGGCGTGTCGACTCTTTGGAGATGGCAAGGTAAAAATCAAAAGAAAAAATAATTGGAAATTATGGACGTTCATTACATGGACCAGTAAAAGGTCAAAATCGAATTGAAACGTTAGTGAAGCATGTGTGGCTTTTGCATTAGGATATTGAACCTAACTACATAGCCCGGCGTCATCCTTCACAGAAACATTGAATGTCCATACCCTCCTTCAGCCCGATAGATAAACATTATTGTGTAATACGGGGTTACTAGATCGCATATTTGCCCAGAGAGACTTGAAGGCCGGCCACGAGATATTGATGTAAATAAGGCTGTTCCAAAAGCCCTGTAGAGGAAGAACGAAGCTGGAGGCATAGTTGAGCCCGAAAGAAAAGTCATTGGGGCGAGCGAGAGCATACACTCTGTTTGCGGTTGAAGGAACCTATCATTTGAATGAGTATGGTAATGTTCTGTCTCACGAATAAAGGTTGGATAGCCTACCCATGTTACGAGGAGCGCGATGAAAAACAATATGGCATACTTTGTATACGCCCAAGCAGCCGAGCTAGCCTCTGTAGGTACCGCTCGTCGCTGAGAGGCAAATGAGTCTACTCCATCAAAGCGAGCATTTCTCATCGATACTTCTGTTCGTAGAGGACTTGGACCAGGTCGGGAACTGGATTCTGGCGTGGGAATCGACATCGTACCGGCAGTTTGAAGCCCTGTGATGGGCTCAAATGGTCCACCCTCAATAGTGACGGAGTATGGACTGACTGAAGATGCAGTGAAGCTGCGTGTAGGCCGACAATCAGAAGGCGATATGGAATAGCGTTCTGGCGAAGAGCAGGCGATCTCGCTGGTGACTTGGATGCCGGCCAGCTTCAGAAATGGGGTTTCGGAGGGAGAATCGCTATCGATGGATTCAATGCCTCCAAGTTTCCGAAATTGACGTCGCTTTTGGTAGATTACGGACCCGGCCCGTAGGTAGATGGCGAATGTTAGAAAGATGACGAACCAAACGGGGCCATAGAAGACGGCGATGCGGAGAAAGTCCCAGGGGAGCGAGACCCAGCACCATAGCTTGAAAGTATTAGAATCTGAAGAGAAAGAGGTGCTATTATCAGGGCCACCTACAATAGCAGAACCATATACGCGACCTCGTGCTTGCGTCTTAATGAAGAAGTATGCAAAAGCCGGGACGAACGGTAGACCGTAGCAGCATATCACATACTTCCATTCCAGCTGACGTAGTTGCTCTGAGTTATACTTATGGAAAAAGGTCAAGTAGACATTGCAAGCCATGGCAAAAGTCCACAATGCATCTGCCGGCATGAACCTGATTTCGGTTAGAGCCGAATGGCGCTTGGAACTTCTCTACTCACCACTGGATCAAGAAAGCCTGAAACTGACACAACGAACTTCCAAAACCAGCATGTATACCCGATTGTGAGATCAAAGTAGCGATATTGGCCATAATGTTCCCCCAGGAAGCATAGAAGACGAGGCGATTAATGGGCTTGCGAAATGCGCGGGAGCCGATGAAGGTAGTGACGATGACGAAGGTGCCGGCTAATGAGACCGCGGAGCAGATACGCTCTGTGATGGAGATTGCAGATAACTGTGCCTGAGAGTGTGACATGGTGACATGGTCTTGAGAATGGCGCTTGTTTAGCAAAGGGCTTCAGGCTCCGTGAGGGTAGCCCTCCTTGCCAGTCAGTGGATGTAGAGAGTTGAACGGGGGTGGGCAATACGATTGAACCCGTGTGACAATAAAACCCGGAGAAACTAGGAGTGATGTATACCCGGAGGGCTTGGTATCCAGTAAGTCGGGTCCGTAGATTATTCTAAAGATATCCTGATTATTTCACAGTCCAATAAAAATAGCAACGAGGATCATGGGACCAGCCCGATTCACGTCTTGTTAACGACTGCTTCTCAGCCAAGGAAATGTCAGTTGGCTTTGAAATCGCAGCGGATTTTCCAGGAGTAGAAAATAGGTGGCCAAGTATTTGGGCGGTTAAAAGAAACATTGGAAATTTCCCCAAGTAGAGCAACATCCTTTCAAGGAGTTGCTTCTAAACACTTCCAAAGTTACGACCAGAGTGTGCCATCTAAATGAAAGGTCTGGCAGTCGAGTAATAAAAGGGATTATCCGCATGTTTGGCAGTAACTAGAAGCTCACCGAGTGTCCGAACCACCTGAAACATCTCAAGGGCACTTGATGATCCCGGTTCGGCATGACATGCGTTGGTTTGCTTCAATCGCCGCCTCTTACCCGCAGACCTTGTTTGCCCTCTTCAACCCGGGGAAGTCTGCGAGCCCTAAAAATTGCCGGGTATCTTGAATCCAGCACGTTTCAGTGCAAAATGGACCGCATCCTGGACACGGAGTACCCGTGTGTAACACCCCTGATTCATTCGGACGAATCCTCTCCCTGAAGAATCTAATTGCCGGTGGAAATCACTAGGATACCCTCACTGCAAGAGACACACTTACATTATCCTTATTTAACACCGTAGGCTTGAATAAGGAATATGCATAGATCGTACTGAAAGCCGTGCATCTCAAGCAAGTTGGTTTTTTTGGAAGTCAAAATAACAGTAGAAACTGAAAAGCAGAAAAGAGCGTTGGATGTAAATGTGGTTTTCAGAGCCTCCCGGAACTTTCATCCAGAAGTCGAGCTATAATTAAACCAGGTTAAGAGAGGCTCGCCGTCGCAGCTCTGGAACAAATACTGAGAGGCAAAACATACATAATTCGTGAACTGATTTTGCAACGTGGGATCTATCTGTGCATTGGGAACGTGATATGGCGATTGTGGCATTAATCCAGGAGCAGATGTTTAGAAGTAGTATGAAACAATCAAGCATGTAGTAGGGTCACCCGGAGGCGATCGAGTCCAGGTCTGCTGGATGAAGCGCCCCCCAGTGTGCCACTCGGGAGCTCAGATGTCGCGACTGGGTCCCGATGCACAATGTAACAGTGCCTTGCGTTTATATTTAGGATAGTCTCAGTGAGAAAAGAGGCGGATATCTAACGGAAAATCAATATGCCTTGCAAATATCATCCCTAAATTGAATCTAGGCAGTAACTATTTGATCAAGACAGAGGAAACTTTTTCTGTTCAAGGCAATCGAGGCAAAAGAACTAGAAAAGGCTATGCAACATGAAGCCACTCACACCTTGTCTTGCGTATCAGATCCCAACAATGTGCAAAACGAAACCTGAAAAAAAGTTGAAATGAAAAAGAAAAGATTGCCCTCATCGGGTATAACGCCGAGGTCTCCCATATCCGATCGTCTAAGTCGAGCTCATCATCTCGTTATGCGCAGTCTGCTTCATTAATATGCCGACTGGGGCGGAGCAATGCCTCCATATGCACCGGACATCTGCTGCTGCTGTTGCTGTTGGTGCTGTTGCTGCAACTGGGCTTGGAGTTGAGGCAGATCGTGGAACCACGGGTGCTGCAGGGCATCGGCGGCGCTGATGCGCATCTCCGGACGCAACTGAAGCATGCGGTTCAACAGATCCAAACCAAGAGGGTCGATCTGAGGGAGGATCAAGCTCAGATCTTGCGTCGCATAAACGTGGAAAGTGGGCTTATACTCCGGCAGCTGCGAGATGCCGGGCCATGACCGCTCGGATGGCGTTCCCATGAGTCGGAAGATCTTCAGCAGCTGGTCTTCATTGGTCGTGCCCGGGAAGAGCGGACGACCCGTGTACATCTCGGCCATGATGCAGCCGGCTGACCAGATATCGATGCTGGTGTTGTAGGTGCGACTGCCCAGAAGGACATCGGGGGCTCGGTACCACAGGGTGACAACTTCGTTGGAGAAGGTGTTGACTGGGATACCGAACGCCCGAGCTAGACCAAAGTCACCCAGCTTCAACTGACCCTTCTTGTTGATCAACAGGTTCTGCGGCTTGAGATCGCGGTGGAGAACCCGGTTCTCGTGACAGAAGGCAATGCCCTTCATCAGCTGGTGCATGAATGACTTGATCGTGACCGGGTCCAGCTGTCCTCGATCGCCCCGAGTGTCCATGTACCGCTTCAGATCCCGGTCCATGAACTCGAAAACTAGCATGAGTTTGTTCTCCGTGTGGATGACATCGTAGAGTGAGACAATGCTCTCATGCTTCAACTCCTTCATCAAAGAGATCTCACGAATGGCGGTGGACGGGGTCCCTTCTTCCGAGTCGAGGTGGATTTCCTTCAGCGCAACCATTTCGCCAGTCTGGCGATTGCGACCTTTAAAGACCTGTGTAATTTCTCGTCAGCGACGGAACGAGAGAGGGAGGGCGGCGCCACCGGGATGCACCGGGTCATCATGGAAGGAAGACGGGACGTACAGTTGCATAGGTGCCTTCACCGAGCTGTAGAACAAGACCGAGTCAGTTAATTGATAGGACGTAGGGATGGCAGACGGCGATGGGGCGATACCTTCTCCAGCTGTTGGAAGGAGCTGGGCTGCTGTGATTTATCCATGATCCTTGAGGATTGGGAGGTCACTCCCGAGTGAGGTTTGTGGAAAAGAAAAGAGCCAGGTGAGACGAGGGACGAAGGACGGGATGCAGGATCACTGAGATGCTCCATGCTGATGAGGGAGGAGCCCCGCGCGCAGTGGGGAGTCCGAGGGTTGGCCCAATGCTTATGGCATCCAGGCACTTCGATGGCTTTTTAACTTATTTTTTAAGTTCGCTCTGCGAATGAGATTTATTTGTAGAAAATTCGACTAGCCTTTAATTACCAACCTATTTCACTCAGTAGCGGCGAATACGCCAACAAGAAAGGAGAAAAAACTACGCGCCGGAGAATCGACGATCAGGTCACGTGAGGCCGACGAGTTGGACCATCGTCGATCAGCCAGGCCCACGGGTTATCATTATTCTAGGGTCCACAGATGAACGTTAACACTATGGTTTCAAAGTGGCTTGCAGAAAATAGCAACTAGGTAGGCTAATAGGTTGATATTCGTACGTAGCTCTTAAGTTTGACCTCAAAAGTAGGTATGTTCAAAATCCTCTCGTATATTTATGCTATCATGATCTAACAGAGTCCCTATGTTCCTGTATTATGCGCAGAGACCTGTCTCAGATAATCATAGAATTGACCAACGGATGTTTTGTTGACGGCGATTTCATGGTTGGTCCAAGAAGATCTATCTATCAGATAGTTTAAGAGTTCATGGACAGTCCTGATACAACCGGAGGAAGGATGGACTGCGTGGGATGGCTACACCTGACGTGAGGAGTAGGATCTGAGCCTAAATTTCCAAAGAGATGAGACTCATTCCTCACGCCCCCAACATTGATGATGCCGATGGGCATGCCTCGTTTGTGTGCTCGTTCAACCAAGCGCCAGGCTGAGAAGGTGGCCAGGCTGCTGCCCAAGACGAGTAAGCGGCCAGCATCGTCGATCGCCTCTTCAGCCGCCGACTTAACCGCCGGCTCGATGTTCTCGCCAAACATAACCACCGCAGGTTTCAATATGCCGGCACTTGATGTTGGCAGCCATGCGCCGTCCCTTTCTACCTCTACCCGGCCTCTCGTACCATCTTTCAGGGTGGGAGGTTTCTCCAAGCAGGTCGGACACGATGGGTACCGGAATGTAGAATACGGCGCTTCTGCCAGATCGACATCGCCGTCTGGATTCAGCTTCAGGCCTTTACGCCGTTGCTCGTCCGGGTTATCTGTGTCCAGTGCTCCCGCCTCAACCATCCGATTCAAGAATTCTGTCCATGCCGGGTTGAGCTTCTTCAATGATGATTGGAACTCTTCTCGAGGGAAGTGATTCCGACAGCTTGTACAGACAACAGATCGTAGGTATCCGTGCAGCTCGATGGTGGGCAGATCCGGGTGAGCGAGAGAGTGAAACGAATCGACATTCTGTGTCACGACCGAGCTAATATACCCCTTGGTCCCGAGGTCTCGGATTGCCCAGTGGGTTGAGTTTGCTCGTGCTTTCACGAGGCCTGGCCATCCGATAAAGCTGCGCGCCCAATATCGCTTGCGGGACTCATGATGTGACAGGAATTCATGGAAGTAGATTGGCCGGTAAGACTTGTTTCGTCGGTATGTCCCTTGTTCTCCTCGATAGTCAGACAAACCGGACGCGACAGAAATCCCTGCGCCGGTCAGGAGGACTGTTTGAGAGTGCCTCCCGACATCGATGCCCCGGAGATTCGGAGACGGTGACGCGGCGAAAAAGGCGCTGATGGCGTCGATGGCCCCAGCAAGCGTGGTAGCAGAGGGCGGAATAATAATGGCCGGCGGTAATGGGCCCGTGAAAGGGATTCTAATTGCAGGCGTCGTCATTGAAGACGCATCGTCACCAGGTGGAGGTCTTGGCGAGAAAAGGCGGCGGAAGCTCCGGGGACGACGCAATTGTGTTCGGGCGCGTCTTGGCTGGCGAGTCACGGTATTTGACCCTGTGTGGGTAAAGCTCTGCAAGGGCCTTATGAAGGTATTTTTAGGACTTCCATTTCTAAGCTAGACAAACATAGCATTTCCGATCAATAGGGAGCGTGGTGATAGTAATCATAGGATAATCGTAGAGGGACATCAGCGCATATGGATCTCCGTCTGCCGGATTACATGATCGGATCGAATGATCTCCAAAAGGCCATTTCTCCTCATCAATTTTCCGCTCAGGTTCTCTTGGTTCTTTTGGTTCACTCTGAAGCATGCAAAGCCCGAAGTGAACAACCTGTCCACTCAGCCTTTTTGCCCGTGCTCGCGTGCCTCGAACTAAGACCAGGCTGTGATGCCGCTGACACAGCCCCTGCGGTGCAGGCTTCGTCCCTCCCTCCACTCTCTCCTTAGGGTTTCCAGTCTCCGTGGATCTGCTCAGCGGCGCGTTCTCACCTCCCATCCCTCTATTAAAGCCTGTTTCTTCGTCCATGCCCGACCTCGTTCCATCCGCTCTTTAACACCTCTCGCCATGTCACAAATTAGGGGCCATGCGAGCCACGGCCACGGCCACGGCCACCACCACCACCACCATCACGACAATGTATATCTGACTTCGACCAACAAACGTGACGCCGGCGTTCGTATTACCCGAATTGGCCTGGCCGCCAACCTATGCATGGCCATTGGCAAGTTTATCGGCGGCTACGTCTTTCATTCACAGGCTCTGATCGCCGACGCCTACCACGCGCTCACCGATCTCGTCTCCGATTTTTTGACATTGGGCACCGTCTCATGGTCCTTGAAGCCTCCGAGCGAACGATTCCCCAACGGATACGGAAAAGTGGAGAGCATTGGCGCCTTGGGCGTGAGCGGGCTTCTGCTCTGCGGCGGAGTGTTTATGGGTCTCAATGCCGGACAGGTTTTGATGGCGCAATTTTACCCCGACGTGGCGGAAACACTGGCACACTCTAGTGTATTCGGACACGGTCATTCACACAGCCATGGTATCGACGTTATGGGTCCTAGTATCCACGCGGCTTGGTTGGCGGCCGGCTCTATTGTTATTAAGGAATGGCTCTACCATGCCAGTGAGTGCTTTCATCCTGAGCTACTTGATATTGATGTACTAACTGTATCATAGCTATGAAAGTTGCCGAGGAGCGCAAGTCGTCGGTCCTTGCCTCGAACGCTGTTCACCACCGTATCGACTCCTTGACAAGTATTGTGGCCCTAGTTACAATTGGTGGAAGTTATGTATTCCAAGATGCCACCTGGCTGGATCCAGTTGGCGGACTCCTCATCTCCCTAATGGTCATCAAGGCTGGTTGGGGTAACACCATCACCTCCCTGTTGGAGCTGGCCGATACCGCCGTGGATGATGAAATCAGGACGAATGTCCAAGACGCCGCTGCGAAGGCCTTGAAGGCCCTCGAGAGCGGTGGACAGGTGACCATTCGCGACGTCCAAGGCTTCAAATCTGGACAAAATTATTTGATGGAAATCGAACTGGCCGTGCCGGGGTCTTGGTCTATCAACCAGTCTCGGGCTGTGGAGGAAGCCGTCCGCAAAACTGTCGGCGCTCGTGTTCGCGGCGTGAAGCGTCTCAAATTCCGATTTATCCCTGTAGAGCAGAAGGAGCTTACTTTCTCCGAGGAGTTCATCTCACAAGACACCGACGCAAGCCCCGAGCTCCATGAGCACGAGGCCAATGGTGCCGCCTCGAGCTCCCACACTCACGAAGAGCATGACTCTCGGAAGACGCGGTAGAAGATGAAATCTGAACTGCGGAAAAAGATGAGCGGCAGTTGTTCGCGCTGCTATGATACCCCACAATGGCCATCTTCGGAGAGATCTGTACCGTGTATAGAACATATTTGGATATAGAAATATATGCGAGACTGCAAGACTGCAAGAATTTCCAATTTTATGCTCGACCAATTCTACTGGTGTCTACGTCCCGATCATGACGACCAGATGTAGGAGCTTCGCTGTGGACTGGTAGCAGAGCCGCAAAACCATACGTAAACAACCACCCAAAAAAAAGGTTACGTTTCATCAACGATTGCAGTCAGATTGTGTGCCTGACGGGTACGGTAGCCTCATCCCGAGCAGTCGGCAAGTGTTCCCCGTGATGCTCAGGTGGGGCAGTAAATTCTACCGAGCTATTTAGCAGAGAGCTATTTAGCCGGAGCCAGTTCTGGATGCACTCGCTGGGAGCACTAATGCATGGAAAATCCTTGGGAATCATGTGGCCCTGACTCACACCCACCAAGGTATGAAACACGAAGGAAAACGGTCCATTTAACCCTATTCGCACAGTTGTGCTTACATAGAGTGGAGCGGGGACCAGGCGTGGATGGTCCGCTTTACATCATTGCGGGCTCATCTACTCCGGGACAGGCTCGTTGCACTCCTTTCCTCTGACTTCGTGCATTCTATTTTCCCGTGCAGCATAAATTCGCAACCCCCACCTCCATAAGACCAACTGATCTACCCGAGACTTGTGCGATTACAATTGTACGATTCTGGCGCGGTCATTCACCATGGCGTCGCAATCTCCCCTCTATATTGGGTTCGACCTGTCGACTCAGCAGTTGAAGGGGCTGGTCGTCAACTCTGACCTGAAGGTTGTCTACCTCGCCAAATTCGACTTCGATGCCGACTCAACCGGGTTCGACATCAAGAAGGGCGTCTTGACTAACGAGGCCGAGCATGAAGTATACGCTCCGGTCGCGCTGTGGCTGCAGGCCCTGGACACCGTATTGAGCAGCCTGCGTCAGCAAGGTCTGGACTTCAGCCGTGTCAAGGGTATTAGCGGTGCAGGACAGCAACACGGAAGCGTCTACTGGGGCCACGAGGCCGAGACTTTGCTGCAGAACCTCGACTCTGCCAAGTCGTTGGAGGAGCAGCTGGAGACGGCATTCTCACACCCGTACAGTCCCAATTGGCAAGACGCGAGCACTCAGAAGGAATGTGACGAGTTTGACAAGGTTCTTGGCGGCCAGGAAGAGCTCGCTCAAGCCACAGGAAGCAAGGCGCACCACGTAAGAAGCTCCGGAATGATTGCTTTTGCGGATGACAGCTAACCCCGCGGATTAGAGATTCACAGGCCCCCAAATCCTCCGATTCCAAAGAAAGTACCCCGAGGTGTATCAGAAGACAGCGAGGATCTCT
Organism: Penicillium cinerascens; assembly: GCF_028974065.1. Taxonomy (NCBI): domain Eukaryota; kingdom Fungi; phylum Ascomycota; class Eurotiomycetes; order Eurotiales; family Aspergillaceae; genus Penicillium; species Penicillium cinerascens. The sequence goes on along the minus strand of NW_026695298.1, from coordinate 3,427,307 downwards.
CTGGTGTCCTCATTCATCGCCTCAGTTTTCTTGGGCCGTGTCGCTCCTTTCGATATTTCGGACGTGTGCGGTATGAACTTGTGGAATATTAAGAAGGGTGCCTATGATGTTGAGGCTCTCAAGCTCTGCGCCGGCAAGTTCGGCGTCGAGGACTTGAAGAAGAAGCTGGGCGAGGTGCCCGAAGATGGCGGACTACACCTGGGCCCGGTTCACCCATACTACATGAAGCGCTATGGCTTCAGTCCGGACTGCACGGTCATCCCGGCCACTGGTGACAACCCGGCGACCATTCTTGCATTGCCACTGCTGCCATCAGATGCCATGGTGTCTCTGGGCACCTCCACGACCTTCCTCATGTCTACCCCCAGCTACAAACCCGACCCCGCGACACACTTTTTCAACCACCCGACCACTGCCGGATTGTATATGTTCATGCTCTGCTATAAAAACGGCGGCCTGGCACGAGAGCACGTCCGAGATGCGATAAACGAGAGTCTCAAGGATACTCCTTCGCAGCCCTGGGCCAACTTTGACAAGATTGCCCTGCAGACTCCCCCAATGGGCCAGCGGACTGCGACAGACCCTATGAAGCTGGGCCTCTTCTTCCCACGACCGGAGATCGTGCCAAACCTGCACTCGGGACAGTGGCGTTTCACATACGACCCGACCACCGGACAGCTGCAGGAGACTACAGAGGGCTGGGCCACACCCCAAGATGAGGCCCGCGCGATCATCGAGAGCCAGATGCTTTCCCTGCGCCTCCGTTCTCGTGGCCTGACGCAGAGCCCTGGAAACGGGCTTCCTGCCCAGCCCCGACGAGTCTACCTCGTGGGAGGCGGGTCCAAGAACGAGGCGATCGCCAAGGTAGCTGGAGAGATCCTCGGCGGCGTCGAGGGTGTGTACAAGCTCGACATTGGTGACAATGCCTGTGCCCTTGGAGCAGCATACAAAGCCGTGTGGGGAATGGAGCGACAGGCTGGTCAGACCTTTGAGGACCTGATCGGGCAGCGATGGCAGGAAGAAGAGTTCATTGAGAAAATCGCGGATGGGTACCAGAAAGGGGTATTTGAGCAGTACGGCAAAGCAGTTGAGGGCTTCGAGAAGATGGAGCAGCAGGTATTGCAGCAAGAGGGCAAGAAATAAATTAATAGTAGATGTTAACATAGAAAGGTGGTTGATGTACTTTAGTACCGAGATATGATAACCTTGGAACTTTGAACGTTAGACGTCACTGAACAAATCACGCACCCCCTTTCCCTATTCGGCCGAACCATAACCTTGTATATCCTTTGCCTTTCCCCCTCATATCCCTTCATTCAAAGTACTTTTAAGCGTTTGATTCCCTCAAAATCAAATCATCCGAAACTAAGAAAGCGGCCAAGCGAAGGCGGAGCCAGGCACGGAAATCCGATTACGATACCATGGATGTGCTCCTCCACCGAAAACAATTTTGAACCCAACACACATCCCCCTCGGTCCCTGTCCCTCGCCCCTTCACCACTTTGAGGGAGTCCCGGCTGGTCGAAGATGGAAGAACAGGTGAGTCTCTCTTCCGACTTCAGGTGCAGGAAAAAAAATCATTCCATAACCCCTCCCCCACTGCCACCGAGTCAGCCCCTCCGACGGGTCCCTTTGTCCATGCATTGACGCATGCCCTCCCCCACAGGTAGCAAATGCCATTGAGATCGCCTGGAATCCGTCCTCCGACCAAGCCCTGAAGTCGCAAGCTTTCGACTATCTCAACCAGCTCCGCTCCGATCCCTCCGGATGGCAGGTCTGCCTCGCCCTGTTCACCAAAACCCCACAACAGCCCGAGATCGTACGACATGTGAGCTTGGAGGTCGTCAATAGTGCTGCCCAGGCTGGCCTGATCGATTTGGCATCGCTCGGCGTTGTGCGGGATGGATTGATGGGCTACCTTCGCCAGGTGTACGGGCCTGACGCCAACGCTGCGCCCGATGCGCCCTACATCCAGAACAAAATTGCGCAGACCGTCACTTTCCTCTTTTCCGCTCTATACGCGAACGGCTGGGAGACTTGCATCGACGAGCTACTGAGTCTGACCTACAAGTCCGCCGGCAGCACGACTCGGGACAATGTACTTGGAATTGTGTTCTACTTGCGTGTGGTAAACTCGATCCACGAGGAGATCGGTGATGTGCTGGTGTCTAGGTCACGCGGGGAACAGGATAAGGCAAACTCATTGAAGGATTTGATTCGGGTACGGGACATGCAGAAAATTGCCAGCTCCTGGCAAGAAATCCTGTCCGAATGGCGGGATGGTGATGATACGGTCGTGGAGATGTGTTTGAAAGCAGTTGGCAGCTGGGTCAGCTGGATCGATATTGGTCTTGTTGTGAACCAGACAATGCTCGATCTGCTCTTCCAGCAGCTGGGACGGGCCGAGAAACAGGAATTGCGGGAGGGAGAACAGCGGGTGCGCGATGCGGCCGTGGATGTTTTCACAGAGATCATTGGCAAGAAGATGAGACCTGCCGAGAAGATCGAGATGATCGTCTTCCTGAACCTTGACTCGATCGTAACGCAGCTCTCGAACAGCCCTCCCTTACGCGAGAACCGATTTACCTCTAAGTACGATACCGATTTGGCGGAGACTGTCGCTAAACTTGTGAATATTACTGTTATGGATATTGTGCGGGTGCTGGAAACCGACAGCGGTGCGGTCAAGGAGAAGGCAGATGGTCTTCTGCAGGTCTTTCTGCCTCATATCCTGCGATTCTTCTCGGATGAGTACGACGAAGTCTGCTCGACCGTGATTCCCGGTGTCAATGACATACTCACCTACCTCCGGAAGCTTTCCAAAACCAACCCTGCATTCGAAGAACGCAACAAGACCTTCCTTCTCCCTATCCTGAAGGCCGTCATTGCCAAGATGCGCTATGACGAAACCTCGAACTGGGGCGATGAAGACGAGCAGACAGACGAGGCAGAGTTCCAGGAGTTGCGCAAGCGACTAGGTGTGCTGCAGCAGACTATTGCTTCTGCAGATGAGCAGCTATATATCGAAGCCATTTCGGAAGTCGTGGGCACGACCTTCGAGAATCTGCGTGCTTCCGGCGGTCAGATTGACTGGCGTGATCTGGACCTGGCTCTGCATGAGATGTACTTGTTTGGCGATCTGGCTGTCAAGGGTGGCGGTCTTTACCAGAAGAACCAGCCCACGGGCCCGCCTGCAGTTCGACTCATTGAGATGATGCTCCATATGGTGGAGTCTGACATCCGCTCCTTCACCCACCCAGCAACACAGCTCCAGTATATGGAAATCTGTGGGCGTTACAGCTCCTTCTTCCAGCACCACCAACACCTCATCCCCGGTGTTTTGGAAAGCTTCCTTCAGCTCGTTCATCACCCCGTCCGCAAGGTCAAGACCCGTTCGTGGTATCTATTCCAGCGTCTCGTGAAGCAACTGCGCGCTTTGATTGGCAATGTGGCTCAGACTGTTGTTGAGGCTCTGAGCGACTTGCTGGTGATCCAGGCTGAATTGCCCTCTGAGGGCTCAGACGGCGATGAGATGTCTTCTGAGGATCACGAGGGTTCTGCCGATGCCGTCTTTAACAGCCAACTGTATCTCTTTGACGCAGTCGGTATCATCTGCTCGACCAATGGCGTGCCTGCCGACAAGCAGGCACTTTACGCCCAGTCAGTACTGAACCCCATTTTTGCCGACATGGAGCGGAATCTGGCAGCGGCCAAGGCCAATGATGAGCGGGCATTGCTGCAGATTCATCACGATATTATGGCATTGGGCACTCTTGCCCGGGGCTTCTCAGATTGGATGCCGGGCACTACTACCCCGGCTGCCCTGCCAGCCGCAGAAGTCTCAGAAGCCTTCTGCCAAGTGGCAGAGGCTACTCTGGTTGCCCTCGAATCCCTCAAAGCATCTTTCAACGTCCGTACTGCCGCTCGCTTCGCTTTCTCGCGGCTGATTGGTGTTCTGGGTGCGCGCATCCTGCCCCAACTGCCCCGGTGGATCGACGGACTCTTGACCCAGACTTCTTCGCGCGATGAGATGGCATTGTTCCTGCGCCTTCTGGATCAAGTGATCTTCGGATTCAAGGGTGAGATCTACAGCATTCTTGATACGCTCTTGACTCCGTTCTTGCAGCGCGTCTTCTCGGGCATTGCGGATCCCACGACTGGAACCGACGATGAGATCCAGCTTGCAGAGCTCAAGCGTGAGTATCTGAACTTCCTGCTGGCCGTCTTGAACAATGATCTCGGGGCGGTCATCATTAGCGAGAGAAACCAGCCAATCTTCGAGACCGTCATCACCACCATCGAGCACTTTGCCAAGGACATTGATGATTTCACCACTGCCAAGATGGCATTCTCAGTTCTGTCCAAAATGGGCAGTTCCTGGGGAGGACCGGATATCGCCCCTGCCAATGGAGCAACGACTACCCAGACCCAGCTCCCCGGCTTTGGCGGGTTCATGATCTCCCGGTTCTCGCCCTTGTGCTGGGCACTTCCCACCACTCCATCCTTCAATTCCAAAGATGCACAGGCCAAGCAGGTTCTTGCCGAGGCAGGTGGACTGCAGCGCACTATCTACAGCAAGACGGGCATGGAATACGCCGACTACCTGCGTAACCAAGAGCTGCCTGGAATGGGCATGGGCGCCGAGCTGATCGAAGAATTTTTGACGGCATTAAGCCAGCTGGACTTGAAGGGATTCCGGCAATTCTTCCCGGTAAGCATTCCTCCTTATCACTTCGTCATAATTCCCACCTAACATCTACGACAGTCATTTATCCAGCGATTGAGCGCATGAACACCCCCTCAACGACCTTTTCTATTTCCTTCTGTTTTTAGATTCCCCCATCCCACATTTCCTATTTCTGAAAACGAGGTGACGTCTGTCCTCGCCGACCTGTGATATGATTTTCTGTCGGTGACTCATTCCATCTGTCATCTGCCCTGGATACCATCTCTTGCTACACGTTTCGACCCCCCCAAAAGAACCCAAAAATTTTCAAGGATTGGATAAAACGCCCAAGGAAGTGGAAAAAAAGTGGTTCCCCCCAACTCAAGTACATAGCGTTGATCACTCCCATTCTGGTGCATTCGCATCGCATCGTGGGCGTTTCTTTGTATCACCGATATAAGCCCCTTCACACTGGAGTTTTGTCTTAGGTAGATCATGAATGAATCGACTACTCTACAGAGCTGAGGATCAAATACGGCGTAAGGCATGACTTCGTTTCCGATTATTTCCTCCATGGGCCGGGACATTTTTAGCAAATGGAGAGTGACAATTGCTATTGATTAGAAGGTCAAGATGATTAATTCGAAAAAAGCCATGGAATTATAGACATTTAGAAAGGATACCGAGAGTTCAGCATGTACTTGATCCCCTACTACATTATCTAGCTTGGCATAGGCTACAAAAGCGTGGTGTAATGAATACATAGAAAGTGGGAACGGAGAACATATTTTAAGAAAGATCACCGTGAGCTTTGATCCAAATGTATATCTGTTCATTTACAGAAGTCGACACTAAGAATGACCGACTCGACGATGATGGACTGGCGTGCTTAACAGGCGATGTCTCAGTCGGGATTCGTGGTAGGGATCAGGCAAAAAATCACCGCATATTAGATGCCTTAATCGTTTCTGGCTCCAGTAGCGGTCATTTTCGGCGTCAATCTCACGGGTCCTCATATTCTAGTTGTACTTTTTCTTCAAATCACAGATCTTACAGGGTCCTGGTGCTCACTTGAGCGAATTGCCATCAGAATCCGTTCCATTTAGCCGACACTTCCCACCCTGTCTAATACATCTGGAGGGAACAAATTCATAAAACGAAGGAAATAGAGAAAGGAGATCACACACTATTTTCCGAATGCCTTTGCCGCGTGCGCGACGTGCTCGTCGGCAAATGATGCCATGAAATAGTACGAGTGGTCGTAGTCTTCGCGATAGTTGACCTTGACGTTTTTGAATCCCTTTTCATTAGCGACGGCCAGCAAGTTCTCGGGAAGAAGCTGGCCCTGCTTGTAGAAGTTGTCGCCGGTGCCCTGGAGGGGTCGTTAGAGTCTTATCCACTCAGAGCAGGAGGATGATACATACCACGTCGATAAGAATCTCAAGATCCTTGTCGGTCCACTTCTTCAGGAGTTCAGTGGCATCGTTCTCCTTCCACTTCTCCTGGTCCTCGCCGAAGTAGCCCTTGAAGGCCTTCTGGCCCCAGGGGCAGTTAATGGGGTTGCAGATCGGGGCAAAGGCCGAGACGGACCGGTACTTGCCGGGGTTACGGAGGAACTGTTCGAATCAGTCAGAAGCTTGTTCCAACTAGAGTCAAAGAGGGAGAAACGAACCAGAGTGAGAGCACCGTGACCACCCATGCTGTGACCAGTGATGCTGACTTTGCTGGAGTCGAGCTGCGGGAAAGCAGCAAAGACGGTCTGCGGCAGCTCCGAGGTGATGTAGCTGTACATGTTATATCCATTGTTGTAGGGGGGCTTGGTGGCGTCGACGTAGAAGCCGGCACCAGTTCCGAAGTCATAAGAATCATCCTCGCCCTCGATATTCAGACCACCTGCAAATGAGGATGTCAGGACTGTTCTTAGTTCCATCGGATGTATTTTCCGAGGTAATTTGACGAATAGCTGATTAAACTTCTCGGGAGGGCGATGACGTACGAGGGCTAGTATCAGGATACAGCACAGCAATGCCCAGCTTGCTAGCAGCGTGCTGGAAGAAGCCCTTCTCGGAGCAGTTATCGGCGGTGCAGGTCAGACCAGACAGGTAAATTAGGACGGGGACCATCTGAGAGTCTGCCTTTGGGGGGAGATAGAGGTTGAAGCCCATCTCGCAGCGGGTAGTGGTGGCATTGTGAGTCAGCTTGAGCAGCTTGCCGCCGAAGGAGGCGATGGTAGCCTTGGTGGTGACGGACATGATGGGTACCGGATATCGATGGAATCGAGATGAGGGTCCGACTACGAGGAGGGAGAATATAAATAGGAGTTGACGTTTTTGCGCGGGGTTTTGTCCCGCATGAGGGGAAGCTCCACTGTGTTCTGCTTGCCTTTTTGGGTCGATCCCACTGCCGCTTTAATCACTTTAAATATCCATGCCACTGATTTGGTGGCTAGCTATGGGTGTTGGCAACATGGATAGAGCAACTGAGCGTCTAGAAGAATTGCGTAGTGCCAACGCATAGGGGAAGAGTGGATGAAGAAAGAAGTATGAAGATTTGCCAGGAAGAGTATCAAGGTTTAACTCAAAGCAGAACACCATTTGAGGCCGAGTTAGACAACTTAGGCGCTCGCTATGTCCCATTCGACCTACTATGCCAAAAGCAATATAGACAGGGCGCTTATCGGCAACATTGGAATTCTAGAAACTCAACTGCCGGTCGATACAATAGACTCAAAGCAACGGGGGATAACAAGCCCCTACGCATTAGGAAAAGAAACCCGGGAGTATCAAGAACTCAGCACGCCGAAATTAATCCGAGCGTTGCCCACAGTGGAGAACTGCCAGGTAATAAATAAATTACAGATAAAAGAACCAAAGCTATGTGATACATTCCCATCATCCCATCAATCCAAAAACACCGGAACACCATAAACAACGGGCGCAGCCCCGTTCAAATACTTCAACACACACGATCCCCTCGCACCTGCAATCGCAGTATCCAAACCAACATCAGTTGGACGAGATTTTCCTTTCTTCACAAGCAATCCCCATGTATCGAAGGCAGAGGTACAGAAACGATCGATGTCTTTATCGGTAACATCCCACAATGTAGCCACAAGCGCCGGACTACCCGCGTGGAGATAATTCATGGGCGTACCATACGGCTCATACTCGCCTGCCTCGGTTAAGGTGCCGCTGCTACAGCCCATGAGGAAGGTGACGGCGCACTTGGTCATGCGTTTCACAGTCCGACCGCGAATGTATTGAGCGCCGCTGCCGTGGCCGAAATACAGGAAAAGATCCTTGGTTTCGAGGGAGGTGCGGAACTCGTCTTCTGTTGGCTCGCGCTTGATTACTCCCGTCCAGAACTTCTGCGCTGAGAGGTCTTCTTCAAATGTTTTTTGTGTGGTGCGCAAATCGCCTGTTGGGTTGAGGATGAAAGCGCCCGAGGTGCGATCTAGGACTGCGCCGGATCGGGAGTCGCGGAATTGGAGGACTCGGTCGCGGAGACATTCTAGAGACGGGACGCGGCAGACGGGGAATCCCTGGAGACATGGAAGAGACTCCCAGGGGAACAAGTGGAGGGCTTTGTCCAGTACTAGAATGGTATGGTTGGGTGGCCGAGATGCGAGCTCTTCTCGTGCGACTTCGTGATAGCATCGCAAGGCATCAAGGGTGTCGACAACCATCATGTCGAAATCGATCTCATCGTAGGCATTGCGCTCGCCTTGGAATTGGAGGATATCGACCACAAAGTAGAGAAGGTCCATCAGCGTATCCTCCGGTTCTTCCTGCTGCTCGAGATCTCGGAGTCCAATGAACAACTCCACAACGTTCTGATGAAGCGTAAGGTGAGGCGAAGAAGCTTTCCCGGCCTTTTGTCGAGAGGGCAGATGCTTGTCAAGGATGCCCTGGAAGGCGCTCAAAAACTTGGCCAGGGCAGAGCCATCCCGCGAAAGCGGCGAGAAAACACCCCTGAAACCTCCAAACCAGACATTTTCAATGTTCTGTAAAAGGCTTTCCATCTGGCTATCAAGAGCCTCGCGGTTCTTCCACCACTCCTTCTTCGACTGCTTATCAGTTTGAGCTTTAGCCGCATGTGCGCTCTGGTTTGCCAGCTTGATGAGCTCTAGCATTTCATCCTTTCCATTCTCGAAAGTAAACTGCTCCTCTTCATCATCATCAGAAGTGCCTCTTCGCAGAGGTAGTCGCAGAAGGAAAGGAGAGCGATTCTTCTGAAGCCGGGAGACCACAAACTCGGTCTGATCCGCACTCAGAGACAGTGACAGGACGTTCCAGTTCTCAGGCAAAATATCGACGTAGTTGTCAGTAAATTTCGAGCAAATTTCTTCGGTCATCTCGATAGTGGAGGGCGACGAGGATGGCCAAAGCAGTGGGTCGGAGAAATCGGCTAGTTTTCGGTCGAAGTCGATAGCCATGCGTTCGCGGGCAAATGCACCAACACGGCCAATTTCTGACGAGAACGAATATTAGAGGATTCAATTGTATTACTGGGAATTTAGACTGCTCACCATTCATGTTCGCCGGGGATTGCGCCCAGGTTGCAGGACCCCCCGGGGTAGTAGCATGAGAAAGCATAGAAATTCGACTCATCAGACGAGATGCTGCGTGGCTTTCAAGAGTCGAGCCAAGAACAGTGGCATCTGCAAAGACGCTAGTAAGGCGTTCGCTCGCCTTTGAAAGCATGATTGAGAAGTCCTCACTAGCCTTTTGTACTTTTGCACGAGGACCGCGGGCAGGGGCCTTGGCCTTCCTCGTCGTTGGTTTTGTTGCTGGCATGCCTGTGTCTTCTCCTTTGGCTGGTGACATGAGGGAAGGTAGCGAGATTGTGGATTCCGGGAGTACACAATACACTGCATGGCTTGCAAAATTGCGAATAGCATCAGCCAGAAGGTGCCCACTCTCCCCGATTTCCAGGGAGACTTTGCTCTCGCGACCAGTTGCAAATTGTCGAGCTTCGGCCAGAGTTTGCGCGGATCGGTCGAAGTCACGGAGAGACCGCAAGCAGTCTGCTTGTTGTCGAAGAACGTCGCCCTTTAGCCGGAGAAGAGACTTCGATTGGACTTCAGGTAGCGGAGTTTTAGGTGTTGATGCCTTCTTAGCGGCAGTGGATGATGCCGCGCTATTTGCACGAGTGCGTCGACCGGCAGTAGTAGTTGAGGATCTTGAGGGTGTGCGCCGACTACTTCTCACCCGTAAATTCTGCATTTGCTCTTCAAGGGCCGCGACATCTGGTGCTTCCGACATGCTAGTCACATCAGAAGATGAGACAGTTGTGATGGCTTTATCCGCCTCCTGAAGCAAGCGGAATGCCTTCTCATGCTCACCCTGCACCTTGTAGAGAGAAGCAAGTGCCATATGAAGGGAAACTGTCTCAACGCTTGTCTGGATCTGCTTTAACGATTCCGAAGCCGAGGCCAGAAGATCTTGCCCTTCATCCACATGGCCACCGAGGATCCAGTAACAGCCAAGCTGAGTTTGAGCTGCGACAAGCCGGCCATTGGCATCAAGTGTCTTGTCAATTTTCAATGCTTGTTCTCCGTAGTAGATGGCGTCCTGGAATAGCCCATGGTGGGCGGATAATCTCGCGAGGTTCAACAAGCAGGTGTGGTGCGAGCCGAGATGTGGCCAGAATGGAGCACCTTGAATGTAGCTGGCTGAGACGTCCGGTGAAGATCCATTCTGAGACAGATCAAGCTTGGCTACACCTTCAGCGACCACATCAACATCAGAGCTCCCTGCCACAGGCAGTGATTTGTCTTGCTTCTTCTGCGCCAGTTTCTCGATCTTGGCCCAGATTCGGCAGTTGAGTCGAACAGACAGTTTGGCAAAGAAGAGAGCCTGGGTCATTGACCCCTGCGCTGTTGATAGCCGGGACTGAGCAAAGGCAGCGTCAGCAACAAGCCTCTCCCATGAGATTTTGGACGGAATGGACAAGTTCGTCAGCTCTTCTGACTTCTGGCATTTCTCATACAGAGCTCTAGCGGCGGTGAGAAGCATCGCGGCTTTGTCAACTTGCGAAATCTCGAGGAGATATTCAACTTTTGCGAGTTTATAAGACAGAGTTGCCAAGGAGGACACTTTGTTCTGTGCAAGATATTGCTCGCCACGCGAAAGAAGATTCCCTGCCTTCTGGCAATGACCAATTCGGCAGTTTTGCAAAACCAAACGTGAAAGAATGATGATCGCATCCGAAATATCTCCGGACTCTTGAAGTTCGGCAGCACGTAGGATTAGCTCCAGGGTACAGAGCTGAGCCTTCCAAAGGCCGTGGATCTCGGTGTAATCAACCAAGGCTTTAAGCTGGAGAACCCAATAATCTGTATCGTGGATATGGAGACGCAGACTCTTCCAGTCAGAACACTGGCGAATCATCGAGGTCCATGAAGCAAGCGTGTCGTCCAGTTGATTTAGGTCCATCTTGCCTTGGTGGAAACCGACGATCACTCGTAATGAGTTTGTGATGTGGGTTACAAATGAAGCCAAGTCTGCGTCTTCTCCGAAGCCGCTTTCGCATTTCAGCCCTTCAGAACCTTCTGTCATAAGCCGGTCGGTCAGGGCTGAGTCAAGAGCACTCGGGTACTCCAACAGAAACCGGAGAGCAGCGAGGGTCACTCGGCCATGGCGGATTGGGTGAGATTTCAGAGAAAACATGTCGAGGAGGGTAGTTAGAACTGGACTGAGAATTGAACGGAAGTCGTCTTCGCTAGGACATTGTCCGTGCATATCAAACAGCAAGCACATCTGCCACTCAAGAAGCATTCCCTGTCGTTCGGGCTCCAGTTCAGTGTCCTCATAGATGGATAGGGACTTGGATCCCCTTCTGCGCAACTTGATTTTCAAAAGAGTCGAAAGGACTCGATTGAGCATAAAACCAGGGCTTTGTGGATCTTGGCTGACCGAGCCTGGTTGGGCTCCCATGTTGCTGTCGGCAATCTGTTCCAGGGTTCCAGAATCAATGTACTCTGCAATTGACTGTCGGAGGGCTTTCTCAGAGTCACCATACAAGCCGCCGTCCAAGTATAAATGGGCAATTCTCTCATACTTGAGGGCCGCAAATGCGGTGGTTCGGAAGGATGGAGAGCAACCACAGATCATCTGGGTAGATTGCTTGAGAAGAGGTAAGAGCTCACGGTGAGATTGTCCAGCCTCTTTCTCTTTGATATAGCGAGACCAGAATACATTAGAGAGCTTCACAAGACCCATACCAATGCTCTCATTCAGCACGGCATCGGGGGAACTTTCGTCGCTGTTTTCGATAGTGGCGAGCAGGCGATGACAATCACTCAGAATGGGGAGCATGTCATCCCAAGGGGGTCTTCGAGATGTGATCGACAATTTTCCAACAGCAACAGCGGAATCGACGGCGGCAAAAATGATGTTTTTGGACATAGAGACGCGAGCCTTGAACATCTCAAACTCCTTGTCATCACCATCTTCTGCCGGTGGTCGTCCAATATACCGCCTGAGAAACCGTAGGAAAGCCTGGAGGTACTCTCGGATTTGAGAGGCGGTTTCGTTCTTGATGATATCGCTGTCGGTCGTCTTCATCATTACATCACCGAACCAAGCAAGAGCAAGCTTCTTCAGCCTTGCAGCCTCAACAAGAAGTTCATCGAGCTCTGATGCGTTTCCTTTGAGATGTAAGCCCAAAGCTTCGGTTGCTTCTGAGGTAGACTTCAACGCTCCATCCAAAAACTTCTTCGAACCCTTCAAAGCCTGAAAGTAGACCGAAGCAGTTTTGCATTGAACTGTGGCCAATAGAAGGCACTGGGCGTTTGAAAACGGGGTGATGGTCTGGCTGAAGAGCTTCAGTGATTCCTCAAAGCAACCAGCATCTAAAGCAAGTTGCCCAAGAACGGTCATAATCCTGGCAGCGGAAGTCGCATCCTTTGCATCCTGGGGTTTCTTCTTGATCTCGGAAACCGATGACTGGAACCGAGTGATTGTTTTGTAGACCATGGCAAACTCGGTCTTCTCAATTCCTTTACTGCGGTGGGAGAAGCTTCCGAGATAGCGAAGGAGCGGGTCGAACACCTCTTTGCTTTCGTCACAGATATGTCCAGATATCTTCCACCCCAGTGATCGAATTTCGAGGGATAGGAGCTGCAGAGTTAAGTTCGTGATCGGTTTCAGGCTTGTCGAAGAATCGTCGTTCGAGCTTGACTTGCCGGAGCAAAGAGAAAGCACGGTATTTGACAGCAGCTGAAGTTGAAGAGCGGCTTTGTCGGCAGGTAAGCTTCCAGAATTGAAGGCCGAGGTGATGATCTGGGCAGGGCTGCTGGGATCGGACAACTGCAACAGAGGACATAATTTTTGTACAGTCGAAGCCTTTCGCTCTGAGACAAGAAGGCGCATCGCATTAGAGTGGAAGGAAATGAGGAGGCCGTATACGGATTGTGCGTTGGCGATATTCGAAAATGTGAGAAGGTCAGACATCCGCTCTCGCCCTGTCTCTTCCTCTGATGTGGCGTTCATATCCGTTGCTATCTTTCCTGTCTTCTTCATGTCCAGGTGTTGTTGTATCCTTCGCTTCAGGGACCGTAATTCCTTGCACGCCATGTCATTCAACCCCAGAGAAATCAACTTTCCCGCCAACACGCACACTCCCTGTTCGAGCTGCATATTTGGAAGCTCCCCATTCGACTGGTCAACTTTGAGAGTTCGCAATGTCGCCAGAGCAAGCCGCGCACACTCGGCAGCCGCGTAGACACCCGTGTCGACGCCAGCACCCGACCTTCCTGACTTGGTCGAAACATTGTCCGCAAAAGGTGTCTGCCGTTTTGCCGTGGGCACTTTTAACGCATCCGTGAGGGTCTTGAGTGTGGTATTGAATACTTCTGTGGAGAGAATGAGCTTCTCCTGGGGCGACAATACGGACCCATCCTGATCGACAATTGTGTGCAACGGGGTGTCGGTCGCGGGCTTCCCTTTGGTGGTTCTCGAGGTCTTCGCGCGACTAGAAGCAGTAGTTGCCTCCTTTGAAGATTTCGTCGTTCTCCGTGAGGGCTTTTCGGGGGCTTTTGACGATGCGCGTAGGAGAGTCTGGAGAGACAACACAGTGGCATCGGAGCATGTTGTTGTTGATCGGACCGCCAGCTTGACGGACTCTGTCATAGAGCTGGCAGGTAGGACAGTAACCGCCATGTTGGGCTCGTGAGCCGTTCAGGATGCCTGCGATTACCGATAAGGACGAATTGAAGCTGTGCAACTGATATCATCAGAGTCGTGGGACTCACGGGTATTGTTGTCGTAGCAACAAAGAACGCTATACCCGCTCGGGAGTGGTGGCCTTAGGGCCTGAGGCCGGAACCACTCGCTTTTGCCGCCGCCGAGATCTTTGCGACTGCAACAGCTACCACAATCCCGCAGCTATGGCGACAGCACTCAGATTGAAGCCCTTGGGGCTGAACCGGCATCTTTTCTCCACACCTACGGCATTCACTATCTCCAGCCGGTGTCGTGCGGCCGCAGCGCGCACTTACGCTACCTCCGACCGTCTCCCGAAGATCGCGGACACCTCAGTATGGACGGCGATGATCCCCGCGTTTATGCGGAGAAAGCGATCGCGCAAATCAAGCGAAGCAAAGGAGTGGAACCCAGCCACCTTCTACATCGTTATGTTCACGCTGATCGGCTCGCAAGCCATCCGAATGCTCACCTTAAAGAACGACTATGCCGCATACCGCCGGAGTGCGGACGCAAAGATCGAGCTCCTCAGGGAGGTCATTGAGCGTGTTCAGAAGGGAGAGAATGTAGATGTGGAGAAATTACTGGGTACTGGAGATGAGGCAAAAGAAAGAGGGTGGGAAGAAGGTATACTATAATTGCTCGTCTGGGTCCCATATCAGTCTGGCTTCTGACATTCTTCTTCTAGTCTTGCGAGAGATCGAACGAGAAGACAACATTTGGCACGAGAAGCAGAAGTCTGCAAAATCAGAAAAGACCACATCCGAGGCTGAGAAGCAGCCAACTCAGAGATCGAAAGGAAAGGAGCCCGCAATGGCGAGTGCGGAGGACGAGACCAAGAAGACGCTGTCGACAAGGAAGGTCAATTTCTTTTAAGGAACCCGACGGAACTGCAGGCTCTCAAGGGCCTCCGGGCATGCAATTGCATTATCAGCGCATTGAGCCCTTTTTGCCGGAATTTGATACCCACTCACATCTTCCATGTATAAATATCATCCTACTCAAACGAAGAACAAATATTTGAACGCACGGTCTTGGCAATAGGCTTTGACAATGACATGCTCTCTAAAAAACTACCATATTGCGTAATCTTTAAACAGAAAATCCGATTCTACCTGCTCTAGATCTAGGTACTATACAGAACTCAAGCCACCCCGACAGTAGCAGACAAAGTGCCGTGCACGAAGATCTAAGTCGAAAGAGCAAGACAACGTGCAGGGACTCCATACACACCAGGAACCCCCTCTATGTAGCATCCGAGGTCCTCCCTTTCCAAATCTATCTGCTGTTGGTACAATGCACACCGGCCATCCGAGAGAAAAGAAGAAGAAATAATCATGTAGGTTTTCTCCGCACAAACCCAACTAGAGCCCCATCTTTGCACAAAAAGGAACGGGAAAGAGATGACAGGGCAGAGGGATCAGGAATGAGAAACCCAAAGAGATCCGATGCTAAAAACCGAGCAAAGAAAAAGACAAATGGGCAAGGATCAAAAAATGAGACTCAAATCGCTATGGAACTAAGATGAAATCACTGCTTGGAGCTTCCCTGGAGGAATTTGGGCCAGTTCTCCGCCCGAGGGACCTGCACCCGGCCGATGTTTTGATCCAGGTCAAGGATGAGCTTGAGAGCGTTCCTTGACCGGAGGTAAGGGAGGGGAGCCTTGGCCTGAGTCAGACCAACGCCAGGCTCGACATGACCGCTGGGGGTCTCATCAGCCTGCGTGCCAGGCATGGGCAGCGCCTTCTGAAGAACCTCGTAAGCGGCCAGTGTGAAGCCGAACTGCGGCGAAGACCGCAAAATACGCGCAGGGCCACCCTTGAAGAAGGCCTTGAGACCCTCTTCCTTCCACACGGTTGCAGCACAGTGACGGAGACCGGTGTACTTGGTATCACCCTTGCGGGCTTCGACCTGCAGACGGGTCTTGATCACGTCGCAGGGGGTAGTCAGGTAGGCAGCGGGCATACCGGCGATAGCACCGGCAGTAAGAAGCTGGACCACGCCGAGCTTGTTGGTGGCGGTTTCGCCGAACATGTCACTCTTCAGATGAGCATATGTGGGGAAGTAGATTGCGGAGAAAGGAACTAATATTCAAGTCAGATAACTCTCACAACTGAAGAATAAGCGAGAGACTTACCATCACGCAGCAGACAAGCACTAGCGCCCTTGTACAAGCCAACAAGACCCAGGTTCTTCACAATCCAGAGAGCAGAGCGGCGAGGAGCACCCTCCACATTTTTAGCAATCTCACCCTGGACCTGGAGACGAATCTTGACAATCTCCAGAGGGTTGGTGAAAACCTAAACAATGAAATGATTAGCACTTGAAGAACACAAATTGAGAGATGCGGATTAAACTTACAACTTGACAACCACCAGCAGCACCACCAGCAAGGAGCTCATGGGCATACTTGATCTTACCGGTGTCCTTGTCGGTGAAGATGCCACGGACAAGATCGTTGACCGTGAGCTTGATGGCCTTCTCAGGAGCCACGCCGATCAGCTGCGGGATCACACCGGAGTACAGGCCTTTGAAACCCTCGTTCCTGATGACCTTCTTGGCGCAGTCAACGGAGTTGTTGTACAGTCTCTCACCCGGGCGGCTAGATCGCTGGTTCTGCATACGAGTCTTCACCAGATCGATCGGGTACACCATGAAGGCACCGAAAGCACCAGCAACACTGCCCAGAGCGAAGTGGTGCGCCGACTCCAACACACTGTGGAGGGCACCCTTGGCCTTCTCCTGAACACCAGACACAGCCTGGCCCGCAAGGGCAACGGGGACACGCCACGAAGCGTCAATGACCTTGGCGAAATCCTTCTGAGCGAGACGTCCCGACGGCGCATCCAGACCGGCGAAATGGAACAGAATGTCAGCCTCCATGGGGGTGAACAGAGAGAAGCGCGTGACCCGAGTGGCCTCGTTCAGGAAGTCGGAGCGGGTGATCTTGCCATCGCTGCTCTTCTTGGTGGCCTCGCGCACGATCACGTCGATGATATCCATCTCGCGCATAATGTTCTGGAAAGCACGGACGGTGGCGTAGGAGATTTTGTTGGTGGTCGCGATGTTGCACAGGGTGGGCAGGTTGTCAAGCACATGGTCGGACAGCTTGTGCTTCGAGGTCTCCAGAATGATGCGCTGGAAATCCTCAGGCTCGATATAACCATCGCCATCCTTGTCGAAAACGTGGAAAGCTTGGCGAATGCGCTCACCCTGCAAACCGCGCAGCATCTGGCAGAATTGTGGGTAGGTCATGTCGTGGCGGGTCTTGGTGCGGCCGGCGTACAGCGAGGCCCATTCTGAGTTCCAGTCGAAGGGGATGCTGTCGGGGCTCTTGGTCGAGCTGTACAAGCCCTTTACGTTCTCAAACTTGACAGTTCCCGTGCCATCGAGGTCGAACAGGCGGAACGCGATCTCGTACTCCGCATCGGGTTTTGTAAGGAGGTTCTCGAAGGTCGCCCAGTCGGTCAGGTTCAGTTTGCCGGTTCTCCGTCGGTCTGCCACTCGGAAGAGGATGCCATACTGCTCGCGCTTGATTTTGTGCTGGATCGAAGAGGGGACAGGTCAGCAACACATTCGCACCAGCATTGGGGATTGGAGCGATAAGGGAAAGGCAGAGCAAAACTTACATAGTCCTCATGCTTGGGGGCAATAGCATTGACGAAGTCATCCTCAGTCATGAACTGCTCTCCGTTCTCATCCTTCTGGGCATGACGATGGAAGTTGAAGCGGGCCTGGTGCGACATCTGAGGCTCCTCAGAGCTGCCGACCAATGTCTCCTTGACGGTATCCTTCACACTTGCCATTGTGCCAGAGTAAAGAGGCGCTTCAAAACTTGACAATTGACTGAAAGCGATGGTCCGCCGCACACACTGGGGGAAGGGGGGGAAAGGAAGGTCGAGAGTGGAGAACGGGGAGGTTCGAGTCAAAAAAGGGAATGACCGCAGGTTTAACGATGCGATAGCAATGCAGTTCTTGAGAAAATGACGCTTTTTGCTCGGTGCTTTTCTTTCTTCTTTCTTCTTTACTCTAAATTAAGACAACGATACGACTTTACACTGTCCAGTGAATACAGTTTGTTTGGCCACCCGAGTATGATTTTTTCACCGCCCCCTAGCAAGGCGTTATTTACCGTGAGATCGGACTCGGGGCCGAATTGTACCCCTGGGGATCTCCGTACTTCTTTCGTCTTCGGTTTTTATCCGATTTCTATCGATCGTGAATTCTGTCCGATGGCATGATATTATACAACTATAGAAATAGTACTATTCTAGCACTATGATCTTCGAGTTCGTGAAGACGAGAATCCGACGGGACAAATTGCCACCACGAATCCATGGTAGATGGATCCCGGCCAGCCAATCGCCATATCGTGTCCCTGGTTCCTCGAGAATGCGGTAAGCGGTCGAATTTGACGTGTTTCCTTAAGGCTCTGCTGTTCAGATGACCATCGGAAGGGAAGGGGAAGAACCGGGATGGCCGGTTCACATGTGCACCCGGTGAGCGTGTGCTGGGGCATAAGAAGTCCAATGTCGGGTGCCTCCGTGTTCGGTGCGGAGCAGTAGCGGGTCACTTTGGAGAAATCGGCCTTGAAAGTTGGAGATGCACGATGCCATTGGCCGTTTCCCCTCTCCCCGGTCCGCGCATCCAGGCTCGGCTTAACTCCGGACGCTGGTCTCCGCTCTCCTCACGTCGCGTGAGGGAGAGGCTACTGCCCCTAGCTATGAATTGTGAGGAGAATGTAGATGGGTGAGCTAGAGCTACATAACCAAGGCTGGCTCCAATTGAACGCGAAGCGAAAGCAATTGATTTACGTTGTTTGTGTGGTGTTGTTGCCGTGACGCTTAAACCTGCCTATTGCGGTGAATCAATTTGTTTTCAGTGCACGGCCTCGGTCCATTGCGACAGAAGCCTCAGTGGCCTCGATGTGTGCAAGCATGGCAGTTGGATTTCATAACGTCACCGGGTCCAGAATCGCTGAAGTTGAGTCGGGCTGACATACATTCGGAGTATAGAGGGCTGCTCGGGATACCTGCCACTTCCCACTAGCTCCATTTTAGTTCTCCCCAGATTTCTCCAGTCGAGGTCCTCGGAACAACACCCTCTTGAGCGGCAGCAAAACCAAAATCATCCCATTCAAGCCATAGCGGTCGCAATAATCGCAACACCGCCAACGGTATCGAGAATGAAACGATTCGCGGTCGCGACAACCATTGGACCATAACCATCGGCCAGAGCAGAACAACAACTCGAAGGAGCACGTGAGGATGAGGACTGTGCTTGAATACGCAGAACGCAATAACCACGGAGTCGCCAAACTGCAAAGAGGCCATCGTGGTGATCGTCAGTTGGAACTTGTTATGCGTCCACGTAGAGCCCGAGTTATCCTTGTGGAGAACTTCGATGAGGCCATATTCTTTGGGGAGGAGACGCAGCGGTGCACATTTCCAAAGCGAGAGGACCACGAACGCGATGATATTTTCCAGAGCTGGCGTGCGTGGGATTTCCTTGTACTGACTGCGCACCATGAAAGAATAGCAGTAGAGATAGAACATGACTCCGACGACGATGTGGGAATAATAGACGCGGGCAAGTTGATCCATTAGCCTTGGGATCTTATTAAGCATGAATTGCTGGATGGAGAGTTCGATGTCGATATGGAGGAGACGTTCGACGGAGAGGAGCTTAATCGCAAGGTGTTCGGCTTTCTGAAAGACGGCTTTTATATCTATAAATCGTCAGCGTCGGGCGCATGTCAACTTTGAACCTCCAAACGAGTACCCAGTAGACCAGCAGCCAGTAAATTATCTCCAACGGAAATGGAAACTGCCTCAATAGTCGAAAATGAATCGTCTGCCTAGGCTTTGTGTGATGCGTTTTAACGGCGCCATGCTCATTCTCAGCAACATATTCTTCACTTTCGGAATCATCGTTTTTGAGTAACCGTGTACGGCTGTTCCCCATTTGATAAGACTTCCCCCTCCGGTTGATCCAGGTGCCGATGCTAAATATAGCAACGACTGCTACAGTCAGGATCGGAGCGGAAGAGCCTGTAGTCCTTGTACACACAAGCCACGTTCTAAAGCGTCATGCCTCGTTGCTTCTTCGCTGTGGCTTTTATTTCCAAGAGAGTTAGCCATGGACACAGGTAGTCTATTCAGGTGTTGTGCTGTCCTTCTATTGCGGAATAACTTCAAATCCCCTTCCATCACTCTACTTACGGCCCTCACTTTCTGCTATGATGCAAAGATCCTTGAGATCTAGTTTTCGGAGCTGAATCGGCTCTCTAAATTGTCAAGTTCGTCGGATTTTCAATCCAACCCATGCCAGGGACATTCACGTGGATTCGGGACTCGGGGATTGCGCAAGACTGCCAATTCCAAGGAATGACCTGTCCCCATATGGGTGAATAAATACACATTTTCAACCCTCGAGCAGCATTTCTCAGTAGAATCGTGGAATACACGACATACTCCGAACGCCGAGTTTGTAGGGGATGGACGCAACCGATCATTGTTTATCTGCAAGGACCTACTGGGATTTGCCGGCTGCATATCAAAGTTCACGGATCTCTGAGTTTATAGAGAATTTGGGCAGGGCATCCAATCATATACTTGAGCATACTAGTGCGAGTGATAATGCCGGGATAGTGATGAAAATGCAGACGGCTGTGATCTCAAGAGAGCTCTTCATGGTCTGTGCTTCAATTCCTGAAGAGGCTGGGGTGTCGCCCCCTCTATTCCTTATCGAGTGGCTTGGGAGGGGGGATCCTGGATGGACGACAGGACTGCCGGGTATGCTGGAGGGCACAGGCTATCACACCCCAGCCCTAGTCCAACTGGGAATATGTACCATCATACGCTATGGTTGGCCAGAGATCAACGGGAGGCTTTCCAAAGTTGACACTAATGTGTGATGGGGAAGTGATTTGTGCACGACAGTGCATGGAGGGGGCGCTTAGAGAAAGGGTGATGGTTGGCCGCGAAGCCAAACCCCCGCCCCACGAGACCAGCGGCCTTAGGTATATAGGCGCCGTGTCCTCCCAGGGGCGAAATCCTCTTCCCTCAGTGCGTATCGTTGTTTGAGATTTTTCTATTTTCTCTTATTCTATTTTCGTCTTGCGCTTCGTCTTGGCTGGTCCAAACGAACTTTTTTTTACCTACTCTACGTCAATAATTGTCTTCTCTCTTCATACTACCAACCCTGGTGCCTTTGTTGATCAAAGTGCCCCTGTGATAAAAACTTTTACATTAGTCTTTTACATTTTCAAAACCTCCAACCTCTGATATTCCTATCAACATGTACGCCGCCAGACCCAAGCTGTCCTTGAGCATCTCTGCTGCGCAGAATGTTACACGACCCTCTCTGTCGCTAAAGTCGCCGAGTGCTATGTCTATTCCTCGCTCTCCGCTCTCACCAGTTTCTGCGGCGAGCCCGACAGCCAAACGGTTTTCATCCTTGCAAGTGCCTTCTTACAGCTATACCAACTCCTGCTCGTCCAAGAGCATTCTGAAGAAGCACTCGTCGGCGCGAGCAGGCGTCCCCGAGAAACGCATCCAGTTCAAGGGTACACCGACAGTCCACTGCGTGACTCCTATCGAGAACCCAGATGAGTACTATGGCAAGCACACCAAGATGTCCCGCGAAGAGCGACGATGGGCCGTACGCCAGTGAACCAGTTCGTGGACCTCCGAAGCGACTAAAGCTCTTATGAGTTTCTAATCGACCACGAATCTGCTACCCTCAAATAATCGACCTAGGACAGAGCAACCGATATGGCTTAGAGGTGATCGAACGTGCCTCATGACTGCATCCGTTGCGAGTCATGACATGGTTCGATCGATCCAAGGCCGACTCGGGTCGCGTCTAGACGCACCCTCGGTCTGTTCGAGCCGGAAGAAGACTATGTCTCAGTGTGTTGAAGAGACCATTATATTCATGACGTTGATGGGCCTCCGATTGATGACCTTGCAATTCATAAATAAGCGAAATACCTATCTAGTTTAACCAAGTCGGTCTTTACCGTTAATGTTGCGGTGTTTTGACATCGATATGCATATAACTACCTTTTCCTCCTGCGTAGACTTATCTGCTGAATGTAATGAATGGCCTGGTATTATTATCCCTGTGGGTAAGCACTCTGAGCGCAATAGTTAGGTCGTTTTTTGAATATGTCGTAGTTATTAAGTACAGAACTAACAAAAAGTCACGCGGGGTATATTGATGCGGGGAGTAGACTGGATAGGAAAGAACAAAAACAAAAGAAGAATCGTAATATCCCAAGATCCCAAAGGCCCCGGAGCCCAAACCCCAAGCATGTTGTTTCCATCTTCGGCAGTTCATTAAATGCGTCCCATAATTCGTTCATTTATGAGCAGGGTGAGACGCGGCGACGCGCGCAACATGAAGCGCTTAAACATAGTGAACGGGAGGGGATTCCTTTTCAACAGGAGCCTGGTTGTGGTATCCGGTGTCAGGGTACATAGGCTGACCCGGCTGCGAAGGGTACTGCGGCGGGTACTGAGGCTGAGATCCGTACGGGCCAGGAGTGTTGTAAGGCTGTTGCGGGTTCATAGGAACAGTGTAGTACTGAGAGGCGAGCGCTTGCTGATGAGAGCGGCGGCGTCTAACGCAGTAGAGGATGGCAAAGACCCAACCAATGAGCTTGAAAATGCCACCGATGATGAAGCAGGCGACTGCGCCGTAGTATTCTCCGTTATGGCTGGATCCGCAGTCAAAGTCGTCATCATTACTATAGTAGTCATAGCTGCTGGAGTCGTTGAAACAGTTTGACGTGTTGGACAGGTAGACGCCGACCAGTGCACCGCCGACGATGAACATGACGATGGCACCGAAGAAGAAGGCTAGGGGCCACCGTCGGGACATCCCTTGGGTCTTTTGCTTGGGAACTTCGGTGTTCACTGGCATGTTTGACATGGTGGGCAGTAGGGAAGTGAGGACAGGGATGGAGTCAAGAACGAGTTCACAGGGCGACCACGGGGTTTTAAAATGTAGGAGCTCCGCCACCCCAGGGGCTTTAGTGACAGATCCGATAAAAGCTAAGAAGTAGCCTAATGTGTACAGCCTATCAGGAGTAGCGTTGGGTATATTTTGGGGGCAAAAATAGGCGTTGGAAGGCTATGTTACACTGCTTGAGCCTCCCATGCCGCACTTTTACTTGGCGAAGCGCGGATCTAAGCCCCGAAATCATTTGGCCCCTTTCTGAGATGAGGCTCATTTGGTTTAGCGCAGACACCGTTCGAAGCTAAAAAAAGGTTGTACCAGGAATTTTCGTGGGCTTTTCTTGTTTCGGTAAATGCCAGACCACTAATCAAACGGGTGTTCACAACGCAGCCATGAGAGGATCAGCCCAGGTCGCTATACTCCAGCCCCCAGACATGACAGCACGGACTGAGTTCGCGTTCCACTGTGACTACCGCTACGTTTATACACCAGCTTGCTGCTCTCCTCTGGGCGAAACTTAGGCAAAACGAAGAAAAAGTCCGAGCGGGTTGATGGTGGGCCGATGCTAATCTAATTAGGTTCTTATTGGCCTGTGGCGCGTCCCTGAGAGCTCTCGTTGGTCCAAAGGGCCGGACCTCGCGTTAGCCAACTCACAATGTAAAAATAGAGAGTAGATTCATCATGGCGAATTTGATGCTGACCTCGACGTGAACTGAGGGAATTTGCTATGTACATGGATTACCACGATGAAATAGTTTTCTCTGAATCGCTCGCAAGGGACCACCAAGCCCATATTATTTAGATTCCAGGGGCCAGCAGACCACAAGCGGTCAGATGTGAAGGGGCTTGCAGGGGCTGTGTGCGACGCTAACCCACTGCGTGAAGCGAGAACCTGCGGGTCGAAGGAGTCACCTCAGCCTCGTATTCCAGGTCCCCAACGTTCTTGACTTGGTCACCGTTAAATGATCTTGGCCAAACCTAATGAGGTTATCGATTAGAATTTGACTGTAAAGACCATCCGTATGCGCGCTCCCCACTCTAGAACAAAGCCTGAGTATCAAGAACAGTACCGTTTAAGCTACTCACAAGCTCGCGGGTAAGGTGAGTACCCTCTGGCAATGACTCATGGAGTGTTCTCCCCATCCACAGAAGTTATATCCTTCGCGAGTCACTTCAGCTGCACATCGCAGAGATTGCTGAATGGCCCGCTCTCATCGCCTTCGCTTCCACCGATCTATTCGGGCATGCGGATTTAGTAAATGTTGGAAAGGCGAAGACATTTATCGCGTTAGCAAAAAGAGAGAAAATCTATTTCGAAAGAAGGCGTCACGACTGACGAGGGGCGGTATGCGCTTCGTACCGTGACAACCTCTTTCTGCATCTATTATTAAAAGTCCCAAGACATCAAAGGCCCGAACCTGGCCACCAGGCATTATTAATTTCCTTCTCGTTTCATTATCAATGACAGTTTTTGTTGGAGTTCGGCTTGCACCCAACAAGGATTTACTCTCGCGTCTCCGGAACGTGTTGCTCAGAACTCTCCATCGGCGACGGCTGGATGGTGTCATCTTTCTCCACGTCATTTGAAGTCTCACGGCTCTCGTAGTTGGCAGGAAGCTTGCCATCGTTCTGGGCGAACTGGTGGTCAAGCTGGGCTTTTTCTTCGTCCGTCGCATCAGTGAGGTGGACAGCAACCTCTTCGCCGAAGCTCTTGGCGATTTCCTCGAGGGTCAGGCCAGCGGTCTCGGGGAAGAAGAAGTAGATGACTGAGGGTTTTGTTAGTTCGCATATTCATCAGATGGGGTTGCCGACAGAAATCTTACTTGGAATGAAGAATGCGGACCAGCAGATGATAACCAGGTAGTATTTCCAGCCAGCGTTGTTGAAGCCCATTGGAGCAGTCTCCAGGAGAATGAGGGTGGCTGTATCGCGTTAGTCAAATTCAAGGGCAGTGAAAGGATTGAACTCACCAGCAAACTGGCCGAACAACGAAAAGCCCATGCCAATCGGGCGAATCTCGGTAGGAAAAATCTCCGAGACGTAGAGGTACATGGTAGTGTCGCAGAAGGTTCTGAATGAATGTTAGCATACAACAGTTAGACGTTGTGAATGGAGTGGACTCACCCCTGGAAGGCCAGGTACAGATACATGAACAGAATACCGAAGCCGTTTCCGACCTTGTTGGTAGTACCAGCGTACTGAGCGGTCATAGCAGCGAGACACGAGGTAGTGCAAACGATGCCCACAAACCCAGTCATATACATGCGACGGCGAGAATTGACTCGGTCGTGCAACCAGGCACCCAGAGGGTTGTAAATCAGACCTGGCATGAGTTAGTCTATGGTATAGTCACGACGAGATATTCCATTTCTTTACCAGCAGTAGTCAACCAGATGGCACTGAGGAGAAGAGGCATACTGCCCTTCTCGCCCAGGTTAGTGTACAGGAGAACGGCATAGTTATTCTGTGCAAATATTAGCGGCGTTCAATTAACGAACAACCTGATTGACTCACGATAATCAGGGGACCGCCAAATTCAGCACCCCACTGGGTAAGGAAACCGATAGCCATGCGCTTGCGGTATGACTTCTTCTTGACTACCGCCTTCCACACATTTCCGTATTCTGACAATCTCTCGGCCTCCAGTCGAATCTGTTCCTTTGTCTGG
Source organism: Penicillium cinerascens (assembly GCF_028974065.1). Taxonomy (NCBI): domain Eukaryota; kingdom Fungi; phylum Ascomycota; class Eurotiomycetes; order Eurotiales; family Aspergillaceae; genus Penicillium; species Penicillium cinerascens. The sequence goes on along the minus strand of NW_026695298.1, from coordinate 3,401,803 downwards.
TAAAATTCCTCCTTGGCAACCAAGTTGCCGGGGTCATCTGGAGATTGCCGGAGACGCAAAAGAACACGCTCAGCCTCGTCAAACTTGCCCTTGGAAATCAACCAACGGGGAGAGCGAGGGAGCCAGGGAGATCCGACGAACAGGACCAAAGGCGGGAGGCATTGCAGAGCCAAAGGGAAACGCCAGCCGAAAGACGGGATGGAGCTCTCTGCATAGTAGCATGCAAATCCCACCCAGGCGGAAAGCATGTATCCGAACACAAGGAAGATAGCGTGGTGACCGACGAGCCAGCCTCGGCGGAGGGCACTCGACATCTCGGAGAGGTACATGGGGCAGACGGTGACCAGGATACCAATTCCAAGCCCGCAGATGAAGCGACCACCTTGGAACATTCTGCATCATTGTTAGCTCTAATTTTCAAGGCGACAAGATGGAATGACATACGCAAGAGAGTTGGCACCGCCCTGAAGGGCGCCGCCGAACATAGCAAAGAAAGCACCCAGTTGGATGTTGGCCTTGCGACCAAAGAACTCGCAAGACCACATCATAAAGAGGGTGCCGACAGCACCACCAGCACTGAAGACACCATTGGCCGTCGAGATGGCGGGGGTTGTAATGCTGTCGTAACCAGGCTCGCCCTCGGCGGGGAGATCGAAGTAACTATACCATCCTGGCTGGCCAATGGTACTAGAGATGATAGAAGCACAGTAACCGTAGGTCTGGTAGATGCATTAGAATCGCCAATGTCATGCATCTGAAACGCAGATTAGGTAGAGACTTACCATCGACCCAACGGCAACAAAGACCGTCACCAGCCTGTTGTAGGTACTGGTCTGCGACCCGAAGCGGCCCATGATGATCTGATACCAGTTCCGGACTGGACAAGATGTATACGCAAAGAATCACACGTGAATAGGGAAAGATGCCAGCATCCGTTCAAGGCAACAGCAACACGCTCAACCGGGATAGTAATGTGAGAGGACTTAGGATTTTTCAACCAGAACACGAGCAAGGGGGAAAACAATTAACTCATTGACATGGGGTGGAGTGGGGCCTCTATTCAGTCGTGGAACATAAACTTCGGCGATTCACTTAGTCTACTCGGACAAGACGCGAAGCCATGCCGATCATGACGGGCGGGTCTAAGCAGGGCTGTACTGTATTGACCGGGGTCAGAATGCGCACTAGGAAACGCTGGAAGTTGGGGGCCGAGGGATTCGCGGATCTTCACTGTCGTCGGCCGCTTATCCACTCAGAACAAGGAAATCGTTAGCCTAAGGTTTTCCCATGATGAACCTTCTTCACAGTGAGCCTTCTCCAAAGTGTTACCTAATTGGGGAGCTTACCCGATGTGAAAGTACATTGACGGAACTAATGATTCAGAGTTCGGTGATTTGAAAGTATCCACGAGGTGGATGCTCCATGCTCCACACAAAGGTGTCAGGAAAGTCCCTCACGTCCATATGAAATACCCCTCCAGCTACAAAAGTACCTACTATTTAGTGGCCTCAACATTCGATAGTTCAAGATTGGTCTTCATCCCCCTGATCCCTGTTCGCCACTGCACCGGATCTATCACAAGATTTGCACCGCTGAACAATGGCCCAGTCCGCTTTTGACACCCCGTTTGATCAGCTTCCGAACCCTAAGCAGGTTTGGATGGGAAAGCCCGGAAGCTACGAAGAAGGCCTGGGCAAGCTGGCCATTCTCACCCCTGAAATCGTTGCGAAGGCAGCCGCCAGTGAGATCAAATGCGGCCGCCGCGTGACGATGGGATGGGAGCTGACGAAGTTGGATTATCCTAATCTCAACCGCCAGCCATGTCACCATCAGATTGTGCCTCTTTTGGGTGGTGTGGCATTTGACGACATCTATTCTATGAACCCGCGTACGTTAGAGCTCCAGCTCTGTATTTCTCCGAAGTATTGACAGCCACGAAGAGCAGAGTAGTCAATGGGATGGTCTTCGTCACTTCTCGCAGATCGTCCCGGGCCAGTCTGAACGGGTTTTCTACGGTGGAACGACCGCTGAAGAGATCAATGATCGTCAGAATGATCGCATTGGTCTTCAGCATTGGGCACGTGAAGGCATCGCAGGTAGGTTGCTTTGTCCTTGAACGCATCATTTCCGGCACATGCTAAAGGTCGGTTGATAGGACGTGGAGTCTTGATCGACTACGCGACGTGGGCCGAGAAAAGGGGAATCACGTATAGCACATTCTCGACCCATCAAGTACGTCTCACGGACATCCTGGAGATCGCCCAGGAGAACAACATCACTTTTCAAAAGGGCGATATCCTGTTCGTCCGTATCGGGGTAACCAAAGAGTGGGACACGGTTATGACCGACGCTCAAAAGCAAGCCTATTCGGACAACTCTAGCCCGGAGCACGCCGGGGTCGAGGCCACGGAAGAGGTTCTCCGCTGGTTGTGGGACAGCGGATTCGCGGCCATTGCCAGCGATGCTATTAGTTGGGAGGTACGACACCCCGAAAATGCGGAAACTGACCCAGGATGCATTGCCATTTGCCGCTTGTGGCATAGATGACAGCGACAGGACGATCAAAGAATACTCATTGACATCTGGGACAGGTTTACCCACCGCAATCCCCTGACATCTTCCTCCACGAGTACGTCCTTGCAGGATGGGGTATGCCGATCGGTAAGTTACATAAACGTGGTAACTATTTTCGCGGAACTTGTCCGCTAAACGCCCCAGGTGAACTTTTCGATTTAGAAGCACTAGCACGATCCTGCGAGGAACTACAACGGTGGACCTTCTTCGTCACGTCCGTGCCATTGAACATGCCCGGTGGGGTCTCGTCCCCTCCCAACATTATGGCGATTTTCTAGGTCATTCATCGTGTGATCTTGCGCCCGGGAATGTGAATCCATGAACTAGAGGTTGAAGTAGGAAGCTATGTGTGTGACGTACCTGTCTAGCAGCACGCCACAATCGATAATCAACGTATTACTCTCGGGTGGCACCGTGTCCACCCGCATTGAGTAATTCTGAAAAATCAGAACCCACTCGACTTACCAATGCACGGCCACGGACAGGGACTAGGAGCCGGAGAATCGGAATGATCCCGGCCAGGTGGGTTCGTCGATACGTAGCAGGCAATGAGCGACATATAGAGTGAATCAGATTCTTTTTTGGGAGCTCAGGACGCCCAGAAGCCTAACTTCCCGGCAGCTTGGGTCCGAATCGTGGAAATGATTTTCAATGTCATAGCCTGAGACAAAAGCGTGCGTGGAGATGTCGTGTTTTTTTTTTCACTTTGCCGAACCTTTGTCCTCATTTGCGAATGTGAGTCCACTTGGGCAGGGAACAGATCCTTCGATCCACAATGGCGCAGCACTAACTCTACTTGACCAGCCAGTATCTGCAGTATCTGCCCCGCGCAACAGGCACCAAAAGCACGCGGTTCAACCCATGGTCCAATCCAATTGTGGCGCCGACGGGGACGTTGGGCCCACTTCCCGCGCAAGCGGCCCGGGTCTCCACTCGATTCCTCAGTACCAGCTGGGCAATGCATCTGGACCGTTTTGGGGCATATGTAGATGTAATCGCATTTCGTACGTGCATGAGGGAGGTAGCATCGTGGGTAGACGGAATATCTGTTACTTCCGTGTACGCTTGGCATAGAATAGGCACGTTGAGTGAGCCCAACTGATCCGAGATAAGACCGTAAGTTGACCACGTTCCGGCCAAAGAATAGACTTTCCCGAGTGACAAATTAGGGTAACGTACTGCAGGATCTGACAGCGAAACTATAATGTCCATGAAAATTACCAGAGAAGGCCCAAGCTGAAACGAGGAAACGCATCGGCGAACTATAATTTCCGATGTCATGAACGCAAGGCGAATTAATTTCCCAGAACCCACTCCATTATCATGAATGGTGCCTTCTGGGCTTTACATGGCGGAACAATCGCAAAGTAGTCCTTAAAAGGGAGCAGTCCTGAAACAGCCGACCCTTATGGTCGATTCCGGCCTGGTCACTCTTTACAAAAACCCTGGGTCCAGTGTTGCAGCTATCCACAATGGCTTTGGTTCCGTCATTGCTGGGACGCAGTCCTGGAGATGCGAACATTGATCGGAATGTGCAAACTTGGGACTATGTGTGCCAGTCATTATGCATTATTGGAATGACTGTTTTCTTCGGGCTTCGGGTGTATACTCGTGTGTTCGTTCTGAACGGGTTCAATAAAGAGGATTGTGGGTGATTATTACCAAGAATGGCCGAACCCAAGCTGACTCGTGTAAAAGGGATGGTTGCGGGGGCTTGGTTCCTTGGAACTGGCTACTCCGTTATTGCCTTGATCAGTAGGTGTGCCAGCTGAAGCACAGATATGACTGAGTTAACGCAAAAGCAGTGGGACACTACGGAGGAGGCCTTCATCTCGACGATGTCCCTCCTGAACACAAGATCCCTTTTGAAAAGGTAAGCCAGTTGTTCAAATGCAGATACCTTAACAACATCTAACAATCTAGACCGTGTACGTGACAATGGTCATGTACGGTCCAACAGCCTACCTCACGAAGGTCTGCCTCCTGTGGATCATGACCCGTGTATTCAATCCTTTCCGAAAGGCCGTTATTTTCATCTATGTCTTTATGGGCATCATGCTTGCCTACTACATCCCAGCGGTCATCGTGAAGATCCGAATCTGCAACCCCATCGGCAGTTTCTGGAACAAAGACATCCAAGGCACATGTCTCGATGAGACATCTATCATCCTGGCCGATGCCGTCGTGAGTATGGTCAGCGACTTGATCATTCTCATCCTCCCACTTCCCTTAACAATGAGCTTGCAAATGCCCAAGAAAAAGAAGTTGCGTGTCATCGGTCTCCTGGGAGCGGGTGGTCTGGCCGTGACTGCCAGTGTCATCCGTTTGGCGCTCATCGTCACCACTGGACAATCCAAGGATGCCACTTATGCTTTTATGAGAATCAACATGCTTGGGTACGTCTATCTCAGAGATTTCCCGAGCCTCTCAAATACGCTAACTAGATCTTCTTCAGCAATGCCGAAATTGCCATGGGTGTTATCTGCACCTGTCTCCCCGCCCTTTCAGCCCTCCTTATCCGCGTCTTCCACGAATACTCCAGCAACAAAGCAACTCAATCCGAGTACAAGCTCAGCACAGTGCAGAATCAGTCTAAGACTCAGCGGAGCAAGAAACAAATGAGTGTACTGGAGGCAGAATCTGATGAGGATGGCCTCATGTACAACGCCCAGGGCAACCCACGGGTCGAAACAACTGTTCACGGCGATACCGAGCGGCAAGGAAACCCGAGAAGCTCGCCATTCAACGGTGGTATTGGTATTACAAGAACTGTCGACGTTTCAACCTCCGTGGAGACTCAATAAATGAAATGGCAAGGGGAGGAAAAAACACTGCACATACACTTCCCCATGCATACTGGATTCTTTTTTGCGATGTACATAATGTCGGCCCTTCTCTTCACGTCCAGTCTTTTCACTCCACTAGCGAACTTGTTTTTCTGCTCTCTTTAATAATATCTATCCAAATGTGCACCCGATGGCAATTTTTACTTGAACCTAACACGGCCTACTGGACCGTGCTGCGCCCGCTGGGCCCCATCTACTCCGCACATGCGATCAACTCGCGCTAAAGAAAATATTGAATTGGATGTCTTTATCAAAAGTACGGTTCTCGAGCACGGGTCGTGTCGCAGTGGGCCGCCCCATCGCCAGGGGACGGGGCCGAGTTTGGTCCGACATGATCTCTTTCGGCAAACCTCGGGCCACTGTCGGCCTGATTGCAATATTGTGGATCCTGTAATGATCAATATTTCACAAAAAAGAGCCTAATGCATGGTTAAAGAAAAAGGGGGATCAACTATGCCATGCGAGACTAAGTGCGTCGGTGATTTGACGGGCGACTTTTGGACCAGGTTGAGGTAGAGATCTACAAAACAAAAAGGGCCACCACTCGGCAGACGTACGTCTGGGTAAAGTCTTGTCACAAAGAGTGAGTTATCTCTCACTTCAAACTTAGTTCCAGAAGATTTTCTTCTAAATCCACATGTACCAACATGGGAATAGCCGTATTGAATTTCCCATGTATACTAGTGTCTTCAATGGCTAGGCAGCCAGGATTATAAATGCTACAATAGCTCGTGGGCGCTAGTGGTCATTTTTATTTCTCATTTTCTCTGCAAATCGAGTAACCAAACTGGCTGGCCGACAAGAGGTAATGACTGTGGAGCCACTCGTTAAAGAGCATGTGATCGTCAATGGAAAGCGTATCGCCTACGGAATACATGGCGCCGGGCAGCCTGTTGTTTGTTTACGCGGGACTCCCTATCTTCATCCTTGATCTGGAGCAACGTAGTTAGCACCTCATATGTTCTGGCTCCAAAGTTTATGTCTATGACCTGCTCGGGTGTGGACTTTCAGAACGCCCATAAAATTTAGAGATTGAGGCCTCGATTATCTGGACAAATCTCTATCCTGGAGGAACTACCCGCTCAATGGGCACTTGATATATTTCATCTCATTGCCTGCAACATTGGAGCTCGAATCATTCAACGATTCCTTGTCTTTCCTCGTAGACTACGCTGCTAAACATTGATTGAGGTTGTGAACTTCGACAGCTACTCCTCCAAATAACAAAATAGCTGATGAAGAACGGATTGAACCACTCATTACGTTTGAAAGACCATGAGGAATGAGCGCAGTTCAAAAATCTGGCCGCTTTCTGCGGTGCGTTACAAACAAAAGTTTACAGACAGCAGCCTTGACAACTTTCTGGAGCATATACTCACGTCGATTAGCCAGGGCAGCTTGATTTAACACCGAGTGCGACACCAGGGCCGGAAACATACGATGAAAATTGTCGGTCATGTTCATGAGCTCGGCAAGTTACAAGTGAAACTTATGGGGCGCGGATAGTTGTGCTTGTTGTCGCGGCTTGTATGTACAACTACCCCAGCGAAGATACTATTAGTGAAAAGCAGATCTTTCTCAGGTTGGAGGGTAAGTTTATGAGAGTTAAAAAGGCCGAGTGTCTGGGCAAAAACGCCTCAAAACACCCAGATACACCTCAAGATTTCTTCTTTAGTCTTTTTAGGGCAGCCTTTCAAGGCTCGGGTGGTCCGTGCAGATCCGATCTTTTCCTGCTCGCCGCGTCCAACTTGTTCGTCAGTTCCTCAATGCTTTTGTCCACAGCTTCACTTGCGACGTTGTGCAGGTCCGCAACGTACGCATCGCGAGGCTTACTGAGGAACCGACGGGGTCTACTAACCCTTGCGATTGAGACATCATGGTAAGCCAGGCCCAACCTTCGGGTACCTAATGAAATTTACTTAATCGAGTCCTTACTAGTGATGATACATCGGTGTCTATCGTCGAAAATAATGACGAAAAATCTTCCGTCAGCAAAGCCAAAATTCATTTCCTCGAAAATATCACCTCGGATTCACGAGCGCATCGCGGCATTCACCCGATCCTTGCCCTCGAGTCGCATCAAGAGAACCTAGCAAGCCTTGTCGACAAGGCTCTGAGAAGCCTACCGGCATCACAAAATGACGGAAATATCATAAGTCTCGCAGATGGGTCCACGCGCCGCCGCCCGGATTTCATCTCGGCCACCAGGGGCCCAGGCATGCGCTCCAACCTATCAGTCGGACTAGACACGGGGAAAGCTCTCTCGGTTGCTTGGCAGATCCCCATGGTGGGTGTCCACCATATGCAGGCACATTTGTTGACCCCAAGGCTGGTGTCATGTTTGGAGGAAGGCGATGACGCGCGTGTCATGTCCCCTCAGTTCCCATTCTTATCCATTTTAGTTTCGGGAGGCCATTCGATTCTGGTTCACTCCAAGTCTTTGACGGATCATAAGATCATGGCCTCAAGCGAAGACATTGCGATCGGAGAAACACTTGACAAGGCTGCACGAGAGATTTTGCCTCCATCTTTATTACAGGAGGCACAGACTACGATGTACGGCAAGACCCTCGAGCAATTCGTCTTCCCGAACGGCAAGGCCGATTTCGCTAATTATCGGCCTCCGATGAATCGGGGAGAGGAAGTGGTCAAACGGCAGAGCCAGTGGGGTTGGAGCCTGACTACCCCGTTTGCTAATACTCGAGCGCTGCAGCTGAGCTTCTCGTCTGTGTCCAGCATGGTCAACAAGATTGTCAAGGACAAGAACGGGACCTTGTCTGAGAAGGAGCGAGTCGATCTGGGCCGAGAAACAATGCGCGTATCGTTTGAGCATCTTGCATCTCGAACTATTATCGCCCTCGAGGCTCTCCGTTTACGAAATACCGGTGATGACGAGATCAAGACTCTTGTTGTCAGCGGCGGTGTCGCTGCCAACAAATTCCTCATGGCGGTGCTCCGGTCATTCCTGGATGTGCGTGGGTTTGAACACATCCGCATCGTTGCGCCACCCGTGTATCTGTGCACCGACAATGCGGCCATGATTGGATGGGCAGGTATTGAGATGTTTGAAGCCGGCTGGCGGACCGATCTGAGCTGTCGCGCTCTTCGCAAATGGACTCTTGATCCTCAAGCCGATGATGGCGGGATCTTGGGGCCCAGTGGCTGGATTTCCAGCGGCACAGCTCTCTAATGCTTTGTACCATAAGCTCCCTGTATATTAGCGATTCCCTATTTGTATATCAACAGCAAGCCGTTCTACTCCCGTTTATCAAATTGGACACACGATCCTAGTCAAATTCCAGTCCCAATCTCTTTTTTGAAGTAGGACTACTTTGTATGGACATGAAGTAGAGACAGGCCCGGTCAAATAAACAAAGACGCCGATGAAATGTAACAGCCAGATGGCCCCCAGCTTCCCATCCGAGTCCTCCCATCACATGAAACCTCCGCAGTAGGGTATCGATGACGCGCCGTTCTAATCCGTGCAAATGAACCAAATCCACCGGCACACTGTGCAATAGAGTATTTGAAACAAAGTAATACATCAAAGGTATGGTTGGCATGATCAGCCGCCGACGGGTGGGCCTGTTCGTTGCAATGAAGCGACCTGTTTCCGAAGCTCGAGGAAGAAGTCCTTTCCGTTTGCCATCGTGTTCACTGCATTCATCAGTGACTGGATCCAGCAAGTTGAGGCGGGCAGGGCCAGTTGAGACGTACACTTCGAGCCCCAAGGGCCACCCGATCGTTGGTTGTTGTCCTTTCCGGCCGGCTTGTACGGGGTTGCTTTCGGTTCTGCAGCGATAGATACATTAGTAGGTGGCGCGCGCACATGTAAGGTATCTACTTACCTCCAGATCCTATGACAGCAGCAGATGAACACCTGATTAGCTTCATCCTCTCAGCAGTAAACGACAGTCCTACCTCTCTTCAGAAGGTTCCTGGCCTCTGAAGCATTGAAGCCCCGGACAGGAACGTGCTGCTCTTGTGATGGACCCGAGGCGCCAGAGGATGAATTGTCATTGCGAGGACCTCCTTGTCCACCTCCTCGGTTGCCATTGTTGGATTGGCGCTGCGATGATTGGCGACTGGGCCCGCCGCGCCATCTGCAGCAAACAGCCGGGATTAGCGGGGTTCGGAGCGTGCGTGATGGAAAAGCGAGGGGAAAGTCTTGTACCTGTTTTCCCCAGGACCGCTCATAGCTGCAGTAGATAAGAAAGACTTGGACGAATTGCGCAGGTTGGAGGTGATATGCGGGGAAGCTGTGCACGTCCAGCTCAGATCGAGAGTTGCGGCTCGATACCTGAGGCCTCAACGCAGATGTCTCCGCCTTGGATAACAAACACCCGCCGGCCCAGAACGACTCAGCCTTCACTAGACCAGGCGCCTTTGCTTTATTGTTTTTGCTGCACAGTCTCAGTTGCGCTGCCGGGTTTCTACAGACTGTTCTTCTAATATCTGCGATCTGGCGGCGTCTCGCCCCCTGAACGCGACCTAACGTCTCTTGATTAGCAATCTCCAAACTCGACGTTGATCAAGCCGCGCAGCTTTCCAAGCTCGATGTGAACGATGGCGCCGATGTCTCGACACTCTTTTTCAGGCAGAGCATCCAGAAACCAACCTAAGTCGGCTTTGAAATCATCGCGCCACGCAGTCGATTCGCCTGAGGGTCCTCCTTTCAAGAAGCGCAAGTACGTCCCCGGGGGACCTGGGGGAGGTGGACGCTTCATAGATGTTGAGGCCTCCCAAGAGACAACACCTAAGAAGAAAAACAACACTCCGAGACGACACTCCGCAAGCGCGCGCAGTCGCCCCATTCGCGAAATCGAACAACCAATGCAGGCCCCTCCACCACCACCCCCCTTGTACCAACAACACCGCCTTCTGTGACGCGTCCTCGACGAGACAAGAGCCAGAACCGGGGTCGCTTCCCTTCATCCACAGCTGCTGCGCTGGCTTTACAACAGGGGGATGGGTACAAACCGCGAGAAGAGCGAGGATGGGAGGAATTCCATCCTGACTTGGACATCGATGGCAAGCTCGCCGTGTTCACAGCCGAGGAAGTGGACACGGTCGAGCCAGTTTCTCTAGGCTTGGAGTCTCTAAATGGCAACGGCACAGATAGTAGCACGGGAACGCCTGTCGCATACCCCTCGGAACTGCCGTCGCCTGCTCCCTTCAAGCGTAGGCCTGGACGTCCTCCACGCCGCCCTGAAGCCATCCTCAATGCTCTCTTTCACCAACATCCCAAGATCATACCGCCGCCGGGGCCGAACCCTCGGGAGAGATTGACACTTCCAAAGCCGTCATTCCGGCTAAAGGACCCTTTCACGTTGTACGAGAACAAGAGTGTTGGCCACCAGAACTATGTCGATCGAACGATGGCCAGTGTTGGCTACCAGGAAAGCGATCTGTTCCTTCGACATGACCGGCGCTTCATTCGGATGACCGAGGGCGCGCAAGAAGACGACATGGACGTGATTCAGCCTGCCGTAGTTGAAGGCGATGTGAATGCGACGACCGGACGGGTTGAATATGACATGGATGAACAGGATGAGAAATGGCTGGAAGACTACAATGCCAAGCGCCGGCAGGATCAGCTTGAGCCGATCAAACCAGCCATATTCGAGATCACCATGACCAAGATCGAAAAAGAATGGCATGCGCTTGAGAAACGAATCCCGAAGCCGAACCCCAAGCCACCACAGACACATCGACCGCGGTCCAGCTCTGCAGCCGCAGTTAATGGCGAAACGGCTGGGGCTGGAGAAGAGCAAGATAGCAAGTGCGCTATCTGTGACGATGGTGATTGCGAGAACGCGAACGCCATTGTTTTCTGCGATGGTTGTGACCTGGCGGTTCACCAAGAGTGTTATGGTGTTCCTTTCATCCCTGAGGGCCAGTGGCTGTGCCGCAAGTGTCAGTTGCTGGGCAGAGGGACCACGAACTGTATCTTCTGTCCCAACACCGAGGGTGCCTTCAAACAGACCACCTCTTCCAAGTGGGCGCATCTTCTCTGCTCCATCTGGATCCCCGAGGTATCCATTGGAAACCCATCACTCATGGAACCGGTCACCGATGTTGAAAAGGTACCGCGCAGCCGGTGGAAGCTGCTTTGCTATATTTGCAAGCAAAGAATGGGCGCCTCAATTCAGTGCAGCAACAAGAACTGCTTCGTTGCCTTCCACCCTTCGTGCGCACGCAGGGCTCAGTTGTACCTGAAGATGAAAATTGGCCACGGGCTCATGGATTCCCATCTACTCAAAGCATTCTGCGACAAGCACGTTCCGCCGGACTGGCGATTGGAGCATGGAACTGACCAGGCAACTGCCGACGCAATTGAATACTACCGCGATACTATGCAAGGTAGACGATGGGGTGATAGCCAGGCAGCGGCACTGCAGATGGGTCCGTCACACGTCGAACCTGGAGAAGAAGAAAGGACTCTTACCCCTCGCATCACTTTGACCGTTGGTGGGAACAAACGAAAGCGTGTCCCTAAAACAGTCTGGAAGCTTCCCTCTGGAGCCCCAGTCATCCCTCAAGTTGTTTTGAATTCCGTTGTCGCGGCCCTCCAGCGGTTCACCGTTCGTCACCGAAAGCAGTACGCCGAAGACGCGTGCAAGTACTGGACACTCAAACGAGAGGCCCGACGAGGTGCGGCGTTACTGAAGAGACTTCAGCTGCAGTTGGAAACCTTCTCCTCCATGGAGATGACACGAAGAGATTATGTGGCAATGGGCGTCACCGGCTACAAGCGCTTGAATCGTCGCATTGAGTTTGGAGAACGACTCTACAAAGACCTTGACAAACTGAGAATGCTTTGCGATGAGGTGAAGAAACGTGAAAGGGAGAAACTGAAGGATGCCGAGATGCTTCGCAGCATCGTTGATATTGTCTATTTCCCTACGTTCCCTATGCTCTGGCCGATCTTCGAGAAAGCGCAACTGTGAGTTCGGTTCCTACCATTTGCTAATCCTCCACGCTAATTCATCTGTAGGTTGGATGGCAAAGGTACATTTGCTGCAGGCTTGTCGTGCATACGGAAGCGACTCGAGGAACGATTCTACCCATCTGTCGCCTCATTTTCTGCCGACCTGGCCAGTCTTTTCACATCAGAGATTGGCGTTGAGTCGGCGGGCGATACAGCTGAGCTTCAGGAGCAGATCGCCGGCCGGGCCTCGGGACTAAGCATTGAGCAGCGTGAGAAACGAAAACTTGCGAAGCGGATCATCAAGGCCATCCAGCCAGCCCTGGAAGATGCGATCCGAAAGGAGAGCGAGTTGAACCGCAAGCCGTTCGAGAAGGAGTTGAAGGAGCTAGACGTGATTCTCGACCACAGTGTGATGTCTCGTCGTGATTCCATCGATATGGAGGGCGATACCGAAATGGACATTGCTCAACCCGATGCCATGGAAGGTGTTGAGACCGGCGATGCGTCAGAAGCTCCCGCGGAGCCCCAGCTCGTGGACGGCATTGCTCCTGACCAGGAGGCCGCAGCTGAGGAGGGCAATGGCGAAGAGCCTGTCGCTGAAGAGAATATTAAACCCAATATCAACACGACTTACAATCGACACCCCACTCCGGAGTTGACCGAAGAGGACCAGCAGCTTCCTCTAGCTCGTGGCGGCATTCAATGGTATATGCAGCCATTCGACCCTGTCGGCACAACGATACACGAAGAACGCTGGACCGGGCGGGATGTGATGCGGGGCATGAGCGAGGAGCTGAGTGAACTAGATGAGGACGAGTTGCAAGACCTGGTGGATGATGACGCGGACGCAGACCCTACAAAGACGGCCGAGGCCGGCAAGTCGAAGCAGAACGTCCGCCGAACCCGTCGCGGGCGCAAGTAATGATTACGAGCACTAAGCGCAGGATGTCATGGTTAATTTAATTTGCTGGGTTACCTAAGTAGATAATACGAGTTGTCTGCGAGTTATCCAAGAGGATTCCGTAGCTGTACATTCCTGCGGCTGCAGCTGCAGCTGAAGGTAGCGCGGTGGCAGCCTTGGCACCTTGCGTTGCTGTCTGGCCTCTGGCCCTTTTCTCGTTGTTTCCACGTCCTGCATCTTTTCTTTTTCTTTTTTCTTTTCCTTCTCCTTTCACTGAAATCTTCGGGTCATTTTTCATTTCTCAATTTTCTTTTTTTGACGCGTAGGCGAGTTTGCAAACTTGCCAGCTTTCGGGAGTGTTGTTCCATTCCGGAGCTTAGCGCCCGCTCTTATCACTGATTTCTCTTCCTCCTCTCCTTCCTTCCCCATCCAACGTTTTTACCTCTGATCATCATGGCTGATTACGACAACGATAACGGCCGCTACGCCGGTAAGCGCTTTCATCGACTCAGCTCGTTCTCCATCTAACCAGCTCCTGTAGACGAGCCCCGGTACGACCGCGACCGCAGCGCCTCGCCTCGCGATGAGCCCCGAGGTGGTGGCGACCGCGCTCGCAGCCGCTCCCCCAACGGCCGCCCCGATGACCGTGATGACCGGTATGTCCCACCATCGATTGTTTCCCTTGAACGCGACTCCATCTAACCTGGTTGCAGCCCTGGCCCCCTGCGCAAGGCTCACCTGCAAGAGGAAGAGGATGAGGAAGGTGCCCTTAATAGCGGCTCTAACCTGTTTGTCACCGGTATCCATCCGCGCCTGACTGAATCCGACATTTCCCGTCTGTTCGAGAAGTACGGTGATGTCGAGAACTGCTCGATCATGCTCGACCCTCACACCAAGGAGTCCCGTGGCTTCGGCTTCGTCAACATGGTCACTGCCGAGCAGGCCGACGCGGCCAAGGAGGGCTTGCAGGGCGAGGTCATTGAGGGCCGCACCCTGAGCATCGAGAAGGCGCGTCGCAGCCGTCCCCGTACCCCGACACCCGGCAAATACTTCGGACCCCCCAAGCGCGGTAAGTTATCTGTTCTCTAGGTCTCTTTTCATTCCGTTGCTGATTTTCTTTGTTTGCAGATGGCCCTGGTGGTGGTAGTGGTGGTGGTGGTGGTGGACGTGGCCCGCCCCGCCGTGGAGACCGCTACGACGACCGTCGTGGCGCCGGTGGAGGAGGCAACTGGCGTCGCCGCGATGATGACTACTCCCGCTATGGCCGGTACGACTCCTACAACGACCGCCGTGACTACGGTCGCGACTATGGCCGTGGCGACTACCGCAGCCGTGATTATGGTGGCGGTGGCAGCGGTGGTGGCCGTGATTATCGCCGTGACTCCCGTGACGAATACGGCGGCGGCGGCAGCTACCGTGGTGGTGGCAGCAGCGGTGGCCCTGACCGCTATGCCGACCGTTACAGCCGTGATGACCGTCGCGGCGATGACCGTCGTGGCGGAGGTGACGAGTCTCGTGGCTACTACGACCGTGATGCCAACCCTCCTAGCTACGAAGCGGCCCCTCCTCGTGAGCCTCGTGAGCCCTACACTGGTGGTGGTGGTGGTGGTGGTAGTGGTAGTGCTGCTGCCGGCGGTGGTAGCGCTAGCGGTGGCCGTTCCTACGAGGGCCGGGGTGGTGAAGACCGGTACGCTAGCAGGTAATGTATCCCTCACAAAACACAGAAGCATTCTCTGAATGTCTTCATGGCTGAATGTTCGTTACCATTGCCCAAGTTCCCTGCTCTTTCCCCCAAAATCCACTCTTCCCTTTCCCCCTTCACTTTCTGAAATCGTTTTAATGCGGGATTTGAGCGACGGGCCACGGGCGTCGTTTCCTTTTGTATGTTTTTTTTTTTTTGTTTCGCGTCGCTCAATACGATAATTCGGAGCGCCATCGGCCGACTGCGACCGACTCGGCAACTATCGGTCATTCGTGTCGTCATCTCTCGATCGCTAGATGATGTGTCTCTATTTTATCTGTTCGCGACGCAACTCGGGAATCTCTAGCGGCAAGGAAGAAAACAATTATCGATGTAATTCGGTTTGTCTCTTGGGTCAGCACTCTCTCGGTCAAACTGTTCGCCTTATGCACACCACTACAACTCTTCAGCTCCAACTCCAACTCTCCAGTAACGGCTCGGTTGTATTCGACCAACTAAATTGTCGGCCTATTCCATCACCCCTCACCTTTTCCGCCCTGGTCTCCAAGGGCGTCGTCTTCGCGCTTGTAGTATCGCCGAAATAATGCTACAGGCAATTTAATGTCCGATCTAATCTCTGGAGCGCTGACGAGCCTTGGAAGGTGAGATACTTTGGGAGCTAACTTGTGCAGATATATTTCTCTTTGCTGAATTTGGCAAGCAGCCAGCGCAGGGCCTACTTACGTTCTCTAGGACACTGCGATCCTCGAGGCCTCTTGTCAGTATCTTCAAAGCATCTCTAGCTACCTAGCTACCTATTCGGTGTCCCGATGGGTATGTGGTCGTGTTTGAAATATTTGCCGAGAACTGGCTTATTTTATTAGATTTTGGAAAAGGTGAGAGAGACATGCTCACCCGAGCTTGTGACTCCACCGACCTCCCGTAGAACACAAGTAGCTGCCAAATAGATTCTTTACCTGGTTACCCTGCGTAACCTTGGAACCTTTGGACTTCACGAACGATCGTGTACTAAGTTCCATGCCAAATGTACTGCAGGGCCTGGGGCCGTATATGATAACTTTCGAGTATGAATTGGGGTATCACACGACTCCGGTTGCCTGAGAATCTAAGAAGAAAAAAACCGAAAGCCGATCACCATCTCCGAGAGGCCATGCTCAAACCATTTGTCCCTCTCGCCGTAGATTGAGTCTTTGTAGCACCTGCAAACGCCTAAATAGCAAAAACAAAACCCGCCTCGCTGGAGGTTCACTCCTAATTTCCGTTCGCGTCACCTTCCACCTCGTTGCTTTTCTGGATCAGAAACTCTCCGAGCACGCGGAGGGGATTTGCAGGCCTAGAATCAAGGAGGTCAGTCCGGTTCTGGGCCTAAAGGTAATCTGGACACTGGCGCACTCACTGGTCCTTTGCCACAGATTTCATGCCCTCGAGCAAGTATGGAATGATCTTTTCGTTCATGTACACGCGTGCTGGAGCACCACCGGGGCGCACCTGAGTCGCGGAGGCAGCAGCAAGATCTGCAATTGGGGCAGAGCCCATGCCGTTGGTCTCGGCCATTTCCGAATTGGGTTTCGGAGGTGCGTCTGCGAAAGCTGGGATCGAGGGAGCGGGGACACCGGAGGGTGCAGTTGGAGGCTGCGCAAAGGAGGTCAGGACCAAGATGAATTTCTCAAGTAAAGTGAAGGTGGTCCAGTAATCTGGGGTGATGTAAAGAGGTTGGGTTCCTCCGGATCAAGGTTGCGCAGAGCGGAGCTGTGGAGCTTCTGCAAGCTCCCGCTTGAACGAAGGGGCCAGGATCCTACCTGTGCGTCGGCCATGGAGGGCAACTCGTCTAGCAAAGGGCAAACGACTGTCAGTCTTTCAAAACCTACCCCCTCGTCTGCTGTTTCGCGCTTGCACCTGTCACGTCGACTGCAAACACGTCAAACACCTAATCGGGATATAAATCACACGTGACTTCGTGTTTTCCGCGAGTCGCTGGACACGCGCCTTCGACGGCTGAGTTGCTCGGTCTTTCTACTGATTCTGCGCAGTTTTGTCCATGGCATCCATGCGGCATGTCATTGCTGCATTTTTGGGAGACGCAGCGCTCCGTGAAGCGCAGAAAGACCTCTGACCAGTATTCCGACGTCGAAGAGGCCGCCCACGCGAAGCCGCCGCCGAGTCCAAGCGCCTCCACGGGAATTACGGAACCCATTCCTGCTGATGAACCTGATGCCTATATCCCGAGCAGTCAGACGGATTTGGAGACCTCCCTTCCTGCGATAAAGTCCGAGGAAGACGCTATTGAAGGATACGAGGCGCTGAAGACCGAAGATGATGAGACGGAACCGAAGTTACACGTGAGGTTGCGGGATGGCGTCTGGCAGAAAGGGAAAAGCTCCATCTATGTGGATGCATTCAATCTGGCGCTGGAGACTGTGCTGGAGGACGAATCGCATCTCTTCCATGAGGCTGAAATAGAGGTATTTAAGCAGTGGAAAGAGTTGTCTTATGAGTCGCAATACCTGTATGATTTTTGCTCCCAGCCATGGCTACGTCTTTCAAGATTGGCAATTAACGTATTGTTGATACCAGATATGTGCGATTGTTCCTCCGCAAAACCTCCGCTTGGCACCGTATCAATCGGCTAGGCTACTATTCGGACATTTCATATCTGTCTTTAGTGGCTGCTGATCTACAAAAGGATCGAAGTTTGCCCCATGGTCAAAGCCAGGACGATGAGAAGAGCGAATTTGGCTCTACCTTCCGGTTCGCTGGTGGAACACAAGAGATTACTACGTTGGAAGAAGCCTCTTCTCTCCTGTTACTGGATGAACTCAAGGGATTCGCCAAGGATGTTAAAGCACAGGGAAAGACCAAGAAAGACCTAGTGGCAGCTTTGTGTGAAACGAGTCAGAGCCAGACCGGTCTGGGATTTAAGAACCAGACACACACGAACCAACCCGGTAACAGGGATGATCATTTTGTACAAAAGATTCTGGATTACACAGGCGAATGCATTCGTCTCTCGCCAGCCCCGCGCGCCCTCTTCGAACGAGTCCATCTCGTCTTTTATAGATCGACAGAGTGGACGGAGAAGTCACTAACAACCATAATTCTCGCTAAAATCTCGAGGAGGAATTTCCCAGAATACGTCGTCTGTCGATCAAACTCGATCTTCCCATCCAGGGCCGCACTGCTGGAATTCGAATCTGCAATACGAACTCAATTTGAAATCGACAATATCTTGGAATTCAACGGCCCTCCAAGCACGGAGGCATTACAAAAGATCATAGACCTCGCAGACAAGTTCTATCCCCGATGGCAATCCATGGTCAAAGAAGAGCAGCAAAAAGAAGACTCGATCTATGAAAGCGGCGAAGGCGCATACCTGCGTCGATTCTCGCCAGCCTGGGTGTATACGAGAATCATCCATAAAAGCCTCCACCCACTCGGCCGATTTAAAGAGCATAAACGAGAACACGAGGTGATCTCTGACCTTTTGGCGCAGCGACTTTTCCATGCTGCTCGTCGTGGCGCTTGGTATCAGCGGAAAGCACTGCTCGAAGAACACTACATGTGGGCGCTCATGCCCTCCGAAGGCCGCAATGAAGACAAGCAGCGCAAGTTCTGGAAACGAATTGCGTTGCGCACGTGTGAGGAGGGACTGGAAGACCCTATGTGCCATCTGATTTATCACTATGATCTCCAGAAACGGATTATGAAGCTGGAGAGGGCACTCAAGGTTGTCAAGAGGGAGCAGCATGATTTCGGACATGTCATGCTAAGCAAGCCCATTGAAAGAACAATCGAAGGCATCCGCATAGACCGTGATATCGATGTCTCGAAAAGGGGAAAGGCGACGATCTGGATTGACGAACGAGAGGGCGGCGAGTGTAGAGTGGAAAGCATGTGTCTGAGCTGGTACCGCGACCACGGGTGGAAAGGATATCATTCTGAGGGAGGCATCGTCCGCACACTGTTCGGCTATCTGTTCTACGATATCTTGTTCACTTACGTCCCGAACGTCTTCCAGACTCCATTCCAGACATGTCCGCTCGACCTTCACACGGATGTCTTCTACCCGTCTCGTGCGTCGGAGATCAATCACCGACTGGTGGAGATTACCAATGGCGATGCCGAGCGCATCATCCGCGAGATTCATGATCGGGAATCTGCTGCTCAGCCATGTGCCATTGGGATCGACTGGTCGTTTGAACTGGATGACCTGGTTGAGATTGTGCAATGCTTCCGTGGCGAGGCATTGGCGACTATATGCAAAGTCATGGCTCAGGAGTATCAGCAGCGAGGCGGAGGGATTCCGGATCTCTTTCTGTGGAAGCCTGAAGAGCGGATTGTTAGATTTTCGGAGGTCAAGTCGGAGAATGATCGTCTGAGTGATACCCAGCGGCTCTGGATTCACATTCTCATGTCGGCTGGTGTCCAGGTCGAGTTGTGCAATGCGGTAGCGAGGGAGGTCAGGACGGAGTGAAGTGTTCATCACGTTGCATTTGTACATGGATCACGACGCAAACGAACAATACAGCATCATCGACTAGAAGAAATAATTATGAATGAAGAGGTCTACATTACGAGCTTTTGCTCAAGGCAAATCAAGATAGAACGATAGACATGAAAGGGTATAACTCGTAATAGTTCTTTTTTTTACCGGACGTATCTAGCATATCTTAATGAGAACCGCAGACATGGTCTGACGGGACCCTTCAGAACCCCATTTCCAATATCCACAGACAACCACGCCTTCGCTTATGCGACAAGGGTGGAGGCGGTGGCGCTCTCGTAGCGCCAGGTGGGGGGCAGGACACCGACGGTCTTGTAGTAGCGGGACAGACGGTGGATACGGGACTCGATCAGAATCAGGCGGAACTTGGAGTCCTTGTCCTTGCGGTTGCGCTCGAGGTGCTTGCGGACAGCGACGGCCTAGTTGAAACTGTTAGTTGGGTCGGTCCTAGGTAGGGGAGACGAATTTATGCACATACCTTCTTGATCAGGAAGTAAAGGTCCTCGGGGAGCTCGGGGGCGAGGCCTGTATTCCAAAAATCTCTCTGTCAGTCTAATTCTTGACCAAGCAGAGGCTTAGCTGCTGGTGCATTTCTGCGACCAGAGTGTGTGTGTGTGTGGATGTCGAGTTGTTGCGGAGAGAAATCTCGACCCAAAGAAAATTTGGTGTGAAATGTTCCCAGGCAATGCTCGTTTTTCATCCGATTGATGCGATAGGGGGGAGGGTTGTGGGAGTCGTACCGCTGGACTTCAAGATACGGAGGATCTTGTTACCTATTCACGCACACAATGATTAGCATTTCTCCTTCATTCGCAAAATCCAGCACTTTCTGCTGCAGAGATTCCATACCAGTGACAATCTTGACCTGGGCAACACCGTGGGAGTCACGGAGGACAACACCGATCTGGGAAGGGGTGGCACCCTTCTTGGCCAGCTTGCAGATGTGGTCGACAACCTGGTCGGGGGTGGTCTTCATCCACGCGGGAGCGGTGCGGGAGTAGGGGATGGCAGAGGACGAAATGCCCTTGCCCTTGGAGTGAAGGCGACCCATTTTTGCTGAAGTGTCCGGCGAGGAAGGCTGGTCGGAGGTTGTCGAGGTGGATGGGAAATTTCAACGGTGGAGAGTTGGAGGTTTGGGCGGGAAGAGAATTGTGTGCGTCACGTGGTCTCGGTGGTTCGCTTATTTTTCGCAGGCTTTTTCCTTACCGCGACCTCGTCTCTTTCTCCCCGTAAACATTGACTTGCTTTCACCACGACTTTTGTCCAACTGATGTGTTCTGGACGGTCGCTTGGCTAAGAAAAGACTTTCAGCATTATACTCGCGCCAATATGTACGCCATAAGATCCTCACTACCACCAGGTCAGTTCTACTCTGCTTATACACTGCCCACGACTCCCCATTTTATGATGAAACAACACTTTTTACTATTATTTTCTGGTACCTCTTATGTCAGAAGCGTGTCTTCGGATGCGTCTTCGATGATCTAACTGGACTTCTGATCTTCGCCCATGACTTACACACGATTGTCATTTACATTGCGAGACTTGTCATACTGACTTTGCACTAGGCTCTACAGAAATTTTCTGCGAAGACGATAGATATTTAGATAGCGTTCAATGAACATTTCCTGTCATCACATTTATACCGCTGTAGTGGTCATGCTATATGCATCTGCTGTAGTTCACATTGATCGTACATATTCGGGTCCAGGGGAGAACTCTCACTGGCGCAGTCTTTTGGACATGCGCCTGGTCTCCGTAGTTGAGGATGCATGGATGATGTCTTCCGTCGACCCCTTTCGCTTCTTCCCTCGAGATGCTTTCTGAGCAGCTTTAGCCTCTGGCTCTTCTTCGAGTTTGACATCGACTTCTTCCTTTGGTGCAGTCAAAACAACAGCTGTCGTGACTTCCGTTTCAATCTTCACTTCTGAGTCTTCTTCTTTCACTGCCACATCTACCTTCTTCGTAGCCGCGAGTCGATCAGCAAATGACCGTAGATCGGCAGTAAAAAGCACGCTGTGAGCCCATCCTGCTTCTTGACCCCAAAGTTTGCGGAAATGATTGCCAATGGCGTCGTACGTTGCCTTGGTTAAAGATTTATGGGAGCCCTTGCCAAAGCGGTAGTCTCGCTGGGCAATTTGCCAGACTGCGAACTTGTTAGACTAGCACGACTAGCTCGGTGTTCAAAACTCACCATGTGTGTCGACTGGAACTGACTCCCCCCAACCCAAGCCAAACAGGGAGACGCAGTCTGCCACCTTAGGCCCGACGCCTTGCAATTCGAGAAGCTTTTCATGGGCTTCTCGGTACCCCTCCCGGCCCTCTGGTTTCATTTCGCTTCCTGCCTTGGCCTCTACGCCAAACGCAGGCGACTCGGGGTTGCAGAGACCATTCAGCCATCCATTTTCTCGCTCCTGGGATACCATTATAGCGGTCTGGTAAATATATCTCGCCCTGTATCCAAAACCCAGACTGCGAAGATTACTCTCCACGTCCTTGCCTGCTAATGCCTCAGGCGTGGGGAAATCATGGTATGCGCGCCCGTCGACTTTGCCGACAAACGGGCCGTAGTTGATGCACAGCTTTTCCACCATTTGTGAGATCCGAGAAATATTGTTGTTGCTGCTGCAAATAAATGACACCAGAGCCTCCCAAGGGTCCTGGCGCAAGATGCGGATACCACTGAATTGAGCTGCCTTTTTCTTGAAATTGGGATCTGACGATGACCATTGCGCGTAGAGATCTGTGAGATTTGACGAAAGGTTGAGATAGTGTTTTAAAATATGCACAAGATGGTCGTCTTGCGAGTCGAGTAGATGTGTCTTGCTATCTCCGACTTCTGTGTTTGATTGCGCGCGGGAAGGGATCTCAGAGGAAGGTGGCGTTGGCAAAGGGGGAGGTTGCGATTGGTATGCACGGTAGTATAGACTGCTTGAATCCTGTTTCAGGGAGAGAAGGTGACCGTAGAGGACGCATCGCCACTCCTGGCTCTCGGGGATGTTGTGCCATCTAAAAAAGGGTCAGTGTCGTTGCTCGTGGTGAGATGGATGGGGACGGACCTGAAGGATTGACCACAACGCAGTGTTGTGTTTATGCATAGCTCACTAAGACTGACCGGCAGCTTTCGCCATTCTGAGAAAACACCAGCCATTTTTTGAGCAAATTGAATGATTGCGACAGAAGTGAAGAAGATCGAAATGATAGTTGATAAGCATTCTGCCGTGTCGCTCGAAGGAAGAAGGCGGTCGGAATATCACCGCCCCAGTAGGAGCTTCCAGTTTTCCCCTTCACAGGAGCGACAGGACAAGAGCTTCACCACGCCTCCAGCTCAGCATGAACGGAGACACCTATTCCTCCAGAGGTAAGTAACTATGATCGCTATACTCGATTGAGTCTAACTTTGCCAGATTCTGGACGTTCGCGCGATTACTACGTAAGTGCCAGCTTTGCAGTTATCTGACTGCGACTAACCTTTCCTAGCGCGACGAGCGTCGTGATCGTGACAGGGGCGATCGGGGAGAGAGACCGGAGAGACCAGAGAGACCAGAGAGACCAGAGAGACCAGAGAGACCAGGGAGACCAGACAGACCTGAAAGGCCGGAGCGGGGAGAGCGGAGACGATCTCGGTCGCCTCACTACGGGGCCCGGGGCGCGCGCCGTGAGCAGGAGGCCAACTCCTACTCTTCGAGCCGCGACTACCGTGCTCGAGAGCGTGAAGACCGTTATTCCGGTCGACGGGACGATCGGGAATGGGATCGCGGTGATCGCGGTGACCGTGGAGACCGTGGAGACCGCGGCGATCGCCGGCGCCGTGACTTTGATGACAGACCTCGACGCGGTGACTTGTTCGACGAGCGACCCCGACGTGGCGGCCGCGAGGATCGGCCTGACCGTGGAGACCGTGGAGATCGTGGAGACAGAAGAGAGCGGAGGAAGAGTGCTACACCCCCCAGCGCAAGGAGCCCACACCAGACCTGACGGACGTTCCTTCGATCTTGGAGCGCAAGCGCCGTCTGACACAATGGGATATCAAGCCCCCGGGCTACGAGAATGTCACTGCGGAGCAGGCCAAACTCTCTGGCATGTTCCCTCTGCCTGGAGCTCCTCGCCAGCAGCCGATGGACCCCAGCCGTCTGCAAGCCTTCATGAACCAGCCCGGCGGATCGGCTGAAAGCACAGCGCTCAAGCCATCCAACTCCCGTCAATCCAAGCGTCTCTTCGTATACAACATCCCTGCCACCGCTACCGAGGACAGCATCATGTCTTTCTTCAACCTGCAGCTAAACGGCCTGAATGTCATTCACAGCGTTGACCCGTGCATCTCTGCCCAGATTGCCGACGATCGGTCATTTGCGCTTTTGGAATTCAAGTCTCCTAACGACGCAACTGTTGCCCTTGCTTTTGATGGTATCACTATGGCAGAGAGCGGGGACAAGGGCCTCGAAGTCCGACGGCCCAAGGACTACATTGTGCCGGGAAGCGCAGAACAAGAGTACCAGGAAGGTGTGCTCTTGAATGAGGTGCCGGATTCGCCGAACAAGATCTGCGTCTCCAACATTCCGTCCTATATTCCAGAGGAGCCCGTCACGATGTTGCTCAAATCTTTTGGCGAACTCAAATCGTTCGTCCTAGTCAAGGATGCTTCTACAGAGGAGTCGCGAGTAAGTACCTGCATTTATGATATATATGCCATTCATCACTAACGCACTATAGGGAATCGCCTTCTGCGAGTATGTTGACCCTGCAGCCACTCCCATTGCCGTGGAGGGTCTCAACGGTATGGAATTGGGTGACCGCCACCTCAAAGTCTCCCGCGCCAGTATCGGTACCACCCAGGCATCCGGTTTGGACATGGGCGTCAACGCCATGTCGATGTTTGCCAAGACTACTTCCCAGGACATGGAGACTGGCCGTGTGTTGCAGCTCTTGAATATGGTCACCGTGGACGAACTCCTCGACAACGAAGATTACGAGGAAATTAAGGAGGACATCTTTGAGGAATGCTCCAAGTTCGGAAAGATCTTGGGTTTGAAGATTCCCCGCCCCAGCAGCGGAGGCCGCCAGCAAGCCGGCGTTGGCAAGATCTACATCAAGTTCGACACCGAACAATCCGCTACCAATGCTCTCAAGGCGCTGGCCGGCCGCAAGTTCTCTGACCGCACCGTCGTGGTGTCGTACTTTGGCGAGGAGAACTTTGATGTAGATGCTTGGTAAAGTGGACGGCTGTTGACTTGATTAGTACTTTCCCATTCCTTTTTCTTTGCCTCTGGTAAAAGGAGTCCAAATGTATCATAGCAGCAAAGCCCACATGCACTCGGTTATGATGGCTTGATTCTGAATTTTCTTCCAAAATGTAATGCCCTGGTTTACTTCCCTTTCATCAATTCGATCCGATCCTGTACAGCCTGGAGACTTCCACGGTTCCAAAATTGTAGTCTGTCTACGGCGTTATTACCATGACAGGGTACTTGCATGGGATACCCCGTCGTTAAGTAGATCCAGCCAGAGCTTGGGCCAGCACCCCAGTTCTATAAAGCTCCATCTCAATGGCTTTCCAAGTTTCTTCTTTCCATATCAACCATCGACTACCCGTGGAACCACAGCCAGATCTATAGTATATTCTACGGTAGTGGAAATTCACGATGTTTCTCATAGGGCTTTGCCACGGCTCTAAAGAGAAATAGACAAAATGCCCGATGCCAAGAGTGTAAGTCGATTCAGGTCAGGGTTATCTTTTTGAATGAAGTAGATTCTACAAATTGTCCCTTATTGGCGATTAACGCGGTGAGATCGCACTAGGAGGTCGACTATCCGAACCTCCAAGGGCAGTGTCTTCACGCCTAGGCGAGGCACACAAATAGAGAAATAATTCATTGAATGTATATCTATGGGACGCATTGAATGCTATCCTCATGCTTATTACATCTAAAAAGACGCATAACTAGACATAGCCCGCCCAGAACCGCCGTTATGCCTGTACACACGATCAAAAGACCGAACCCACTACCGTATGCACCCCAAGCCCGTCCTTTCCAGCTATCTGCCTCAAGCAATGCCTCACTAAAAGGACCACTCACAACATTGCCAATCCCTCGTCCAAATGCAATAAATGAGAAAATAATCGTCGGATCGGACGTCGGATCAACCCGCTGGACTTCGTTTATCATTCCCGACCAGGTCGCTGAGTAACTGCCTGCAAACAAACCATATGCAACAGAAAATACCAACAAGACAGGGATTGTTATAGAAAATCCCCACAGAAGGAATATCGAAACTGCCGCTCCGACAGTAGCGATCGCAATGCAGTTTTGTACATGGTATCGATCGCATAAAAATCCCATGAAGACGCTGCCGAAGATAGATGCCAGATTGAAGGCCGTAACTGTGAATGAGGAGAGGAATTCAGAGGCCCCGATAGTCCGGGCGAAAGTTGGGAGGTAAAGCGCCGGCAAGAAAAAGCCGAGCGCCTCGAAAGTGTTTCCAACCTGGTAGAAAATGAAGACTTTGTCGAGTAAGAACCGGAAGGTCAGGCGGCGAGAAGCTCTGATGGGAATCCGAGGCTTATGGGAATATAAGAAAGGACCGGCCAGCACGAAAACCAACACCGACAATATTCTCAAGGTGGTCTGAAAACCGAATCGGCTGAGGAGTTTCTCTAGAAGCGGTGGAAAGACGATGCCAGAGAGCCCGGAGCCAGCCCAGACCATACCGAACGCAAGCCCTCTTCGTTTCACGAACCATTCCGGCATGAATAGAATGGATGGGCTATACGCTATACAACCACCAAAGCCAAAAGCGACGCCCTGCGATAGAACGAGATGGGTCACATTCGTTGCGAAAGAGCCCATGGCAAGTGACAGGCTCATGATGACAAGCCCTATCGTCGAAAACCAGCGAGTCATTCTCGGAAGCAGGATCATCGCGACGATTGTCAACGGACAGCTCAGATAGGCAACGCCCTGTTCAATTTATTAGTAGTAGATCGTTTATGATGGTTGTTCATGCTCTTACTGTGGCACACGTTCCGATCAGTGCTACCATCCTTGAGTCTTTGAAGGCTTCCTGAGTTCGATAATAGCTTTGAAAGACGCCGAAAGAAAACGCGAGCCCTGTAAAGTAATAAGTCAGAGCTCTCATCAAAATACATCAGGTAGTAGCTTACCCCACACTAAAGCCTCTATCATAGCACATGCTGCCAAGAACAGCCATGCCTGGATACCGCCATCTTGCGGAGGCAACTTCTCTTCTGCAGGGATGGTCATTTTCTCCCTAGGCGCGCATGAACATGGCTCACAGCTGCTGGTTGGCGATGAGCAGGCGCATATTAGATCTGGTGTCTGCATCACATCGGAAATATCGAGGCTCTCTGCAAATCATATCCTTTGGTGTGTCGAGTCTCGAGTGACAAGGTTGAAAGCTGGACGGTAAATTTCCGTGGAGAAACAAAGTTAAGCTGCGCCGCATTTAAGGAAGGGGCTTCAGCTTGGAGTCAATCAAGTGACGAAAGGAATTCATAAGCGAGTCGAGATCATAGGGGTGGCATGCGACGCCTCGCGGAAGTGGTTGAACTTGCAACGACGGAGCTTTTCCAGCCCCTTGGGACGAATGTTCCATTTTGATTATGCAATAATCCCTTCGATTTGATAATTTGTTCCGAAAGAATGCCATGAGCAAGATGATCCCAGGTACATAAGTGGCATGAGGCAGGGCAGCGATACTTGCTCCTCGGCTTAGAAAGCTTCAAAGGTTGCAGTTGACGTGCTCTGCATGGGGCGTGAACACATCTCAAGGGTATTCTCGGGGATTTTCAATTCGAAGATCAGGGAATCCCGGCTAAGCAGGGAAGTTGAAAGGGTGTGGAATGTAGGATGTTTTGATCAGGGACGCACTTTAATATCGATAAAGTAGCCCATGATATCATTGGCACAAGACTTGCTGTGGGGTTTGTCTCCTTGCTTGGGGCAATTCTTCGGGGGCTTTTTCCAGGCTCGACCGGGGTAGCTTGCTACATTTGACTTTGGCTCAGCTCATCTTCGACTGCTATACCGCTATACCGCTATACCTCGGCCTTCTTGATATACACGTGACTGCCCCTCCCCTTCAACCGTCAGAGCCATCCATAAGAGCATTGACAAGTCATCCGCCCTCGTACACCATTCAGATAGTTCCTCTTCGACACCAAGGCTCCCAGGGCTCCCGGGTTTAGTGGCATCTCCACTGCGTTCAGAAGACTGTCTCAACAAAAACGGGTCTCGCAGAGTCAACCCTCTTCTTCCCTTCTTGTCTCTAGCGGCGATATGCTCTCGATATCACACCAAAAACGTGAGATTCTCATGGAAATAACAGCGCAGAAGCTGGGGGAAGCTACGATGCGCGAGCCGTTCGATGGTGGCCACCTGGAGCTGCGCAGCTGACCGGACCAACTCGAGTTGTTGAACGTGAGCCAGCTCCGACTTGTTCTCACTGTTCCACATTCCTCAGCGAAGCTTTCGTGGGGAAAAAGCATATTCCACTTCAATACTTTTGTGCCAGCAGAAGAGCTGTGGGCCACCGCTCCGGTACTCACCGCCTTTTGTGGATCCTTTTGTGGATGCGGCGCGCGATACCAGTGACTACACCCGCCATGCCATATAACATTGCGTGAGTACTATGAATCCCTGGTACTAGAGAATGAGTCTGTGTGTTAACATGACGGACATAGTATGGTCAGTGACTTCTTTTTCCCTCAGTCGGGTATGCTCTCTCCTGAATTCTAGAGTCTTGATACTAACGGAGCACAGGGGGAATTGAGAGTCACATCTACCAACTGTCGTCCGTGAGTGATCAACAAACACTTTGACAATGGATTTTCTGCCATTTATATAGTTTCCAGCTCTGACCTTTTCTTTATAGAAACTGATTGATCGTGGCCACAAAGTCATCATTATCACCCATGCATACAAAGGTCGAACAGGTGTCCGATATCTTACGAATGGACTCAAGATCTACCACGTTCCTTTCTTTGTCATCTACCGCGAGACCACCTTTCCAACCGTCTTCTCCTTCTTCCCTATTTTCCGAAATATTGTAATTCGAGAACAAATCGAGATTGTTCATGGCCATCAAAGTCTTAGCAGCTTCTGCGGTGAAGCTATTCTTCATGCGCGTACAATGGGTCTGCGAACCGTCTTCACCGACCACTCTCTTTTTGGGTTTGCCGACGCTGCCTCGATCCTTACCAACAAACTTCTCAAATTTACGTTAAGTGACGTTGATCACGCTATCTGCGTCAGCCATACTTGGTACGTTATTCATAAATACCTATTCTAAAGATAGAGAGGAACTAACTTACAGTAGCAAGGAGAATACGGTCCTCCGAGCTTCATTAGATCCATTAATGGTATCAGTGATCCCCAATGCTGTCGTTGCAGAGAATTTTTGCCCCTTATATACGCCTCGTGCCCCGGATCACGTTCCTGCTTCTCTGGCCGATCCACGACTATCCCCTACACTAATCGGACCTAATGATACGATCACAATTGTGGTCATCTCCCGTCTTTTCTATAACAAAGGCACCGATCTATTAATCGCGGCTATTCCTCGAATCCTTGCCGTCAATCCTAATACCCGCTTTATCATTGCTGGCTCGGGTCCTAAAGCTATCGACCTTGAACAGATGTTAGAACGGAATGTCCTGCAAGACAAGGTTGAGATGCTAGGATCAGTACGTCACGAAGAAGTTCGAGATATCATGGTACGAGGCCATATTTACCTACATCCTAGCTTAACAGAAGCCTTTGGCACAGTCATTGTCGAAGCCGCTAGTTGTGGGTTATATGTGGTCTGTACCCGAGTTGGAGGTATCCCTGAGGTCCTTCCCCAACATATGACTACGTTTGCGAAACCAGAAGAGGATGACTTAGTCGTTGCTACAAGTAAAGCAATCGCGGCCCTACGCTCGAATAAAGTACGGACCGACCGTTTCCACGACCAGGTGAAAATGATGTATTCATGGCGGGATGTGGCCGAGCGGACAGAGCGGGTCTACCAAGGCATTACGGGCGATATACCCCCAGAGGAATTCTATGGCTATTATCCAGGCCAAGGCTGGGAAGCTAGTGGTGACAGAGTTCGTAGCTTTGCCCTCATTGACCGGCTCAAACGATACTATGGCTGTGGTGTTTGGGCGGGCAAGTTGTTCTGTCTGTGTGTTGTGATTGATTACCTTCTCTATGTTTTTCTCGAGATGTGGTTCCCCCGGGCTAATATCGACATTGCGAGAAGCTGGCCGAAGAAACAGGCACAGGAAAAGTCTCACCCATCTGCCATTTCCCAAGGACAACAGTAAAAGCATGAACTGAACTTTCTCTCTTCCACTGGTCTTATCCTATGTTCCTATAATCATGACTTTTACATACGGTCGATACATATATATTACTATATAATCTTAAGAAGACAGGTCTTCCAGTTTTGTCTCCAATATCCATGATTTGGACTTAATTAATTATGTTGTGCGAAAGAACGTTTAAAGCTGTAACAATACAATTTCATGTTATCATCTGATGGTGCTAGTCAACAGCCTTGGATTATCTTCAACTTGCTATCGTAGCTAGCTCCCGTATAGGGACAGGTTATTTAGTATTTTTGGCTCTAATTATTTATTACCTAAATAAAGAAACCATCGTCTGGTCCTAGGAACTCGTAAATGTCCTCTATCAAGTGACACAGATACAAGCTTCTGTCAGGATTTTAGGTGTATACATTTACATATGGATATGTCCAGAACTTCCAATTCAACATGGAAGGTTCCAGTTGAAGTTCCCATTCTGCCATCTCTCACTTTTCTCTCACTTTTCTCTCACTTTTTCCTCACTTTTTCCTCAGTTTCCTCAGTTTCCTCAGTTTCCTTACACCAGTATTTACTTTGCTTTCCATCCACGTCAGCCTATATAACCATCGTTATTAGGCCTACCCCTCATTTCATGACATCTATATTCTTGGATAAGTGGCACAGTTATCTTAGGAAATCAGCGTACTTATCTTGGATGAGCGGAATATTTTTGTCTATAAATATGGCTCAAAACCCAGACTGAATTGAACAAGAGCTTTCATTTCAATTTTCCTCTCAATACCCCCGACAGCTTCTGATATATATATACATTACGCCTGCTATCTCATCTCAGTTTCGAGTGGTTGAAGGCCAATTAAACCCCCACATGTCGCGGGACTTTCGGCCTTCATGATGGCATGTGTCGTCATCATTACTGGTGCTTCTCACGCGTATAACTCTCGACTTCTACGATTGAGATCACTTACCCCTGTTGTAAAATAACACAATTTATCTTTCTTGATTTTACAGCAGTCATGGAATCAGTCAGTATGAGCGACACTGTGGCTAGTGGAGTTGAGGATTTTCCTTCTAGTATCCGTCGATATCCATATAAAGGAAAGAACGACCTTTCGACCATTATGAGCTATGAGTCGTCCCTTGGTGACCAAAATGACATGTTTCTTATTACAAACATCAACAAACACAGATTCGAAACCGATTTCCTCGACACTGACAACAAGTTCAAAGAATACTTCCATTCCTCCCAACTGCTCGTCATCAAAATGGCTTCATATCCACACGAAATAGCAGGCCGGACTTTTGCTGGTCACGTTGTATCTGAGGTGGGCCTAATGGGCACTCAAAACACGCTACGAAACCCAGGGGGATGGTGCTTAGATCTGCTTTCGAGCAACAAGTGCCCCGATGAGTCCTTTCTTCCACGGCGTCTTCAAGGAAGAGGACACCCCACAGTCGTCATCGAAACCGCTCGGTCGGAGTCTGCATCAAAGCTCAAGAATGATGCTGCGCGCTGGCTGTTATCCTCCAACAACGAGGTACAAGCTGTGATCACTATCCACCTGGATCGCAATGAAGCTATCACCATCAAGAGATGGGGTAGGCAAAATGGTCAAGCTGTTGTGCAAGAGGAGACCTGCATCTTCAAGGAATATGGGTCAGCAAGATCCGCTCGGCCAACCCCTCAAGTGACGCGTGCACCTTTCACTATCCCTTACGCTGATCTTTACTTACGACAAGCACAACCTAGCACGAATGAGAGGGATATCCAGATATCCCAGGAACAACTGCTTGACGTGGCTGACGCTGCCTGGGCTGGCATTTGACCAAGATCTTTCCTGTCCCACCCTGCGCCGTATCTTTGAGGAAGGGAATACCCCATAGTTGTTATCAAAGCTTCTTAGTCAGAGTCTAAATCCAAGCCTAGGAATGATACTGCACACTATTGTTACTCTTTTACAACGAGATATAAGCCTGTCCGAGGCACTCGCATTTTGCGCTAATATCATGAAGATGTTCTATTCTCGCATATCGGGCAGCCACGGCTTTATATGGCAGCAGATATCCACCCATTTACGGCAGATGAGCGAGGAGGTAAGCTCTTGATGGAAACCCTTCCGTGCTGTAGTTCCGGGTGTACCGGTTGAAACAATTGAGGTCACTTCTTCCTCTGGCCCTCTGAGGTTTAACTGTACGCCAGGATTACTGGGAGGTTGAGGGAGGCGGGGGCGAATTTGTGTTCGGCTGAGGGGGCTAGGACCGAGAGGAAGGTTTCTGGTGAGAGAGTTCTGAATCCCTCGATGTATGCCAGGGCGGTTTCGCGTAGTTTTGAAGGCATGGCTGCAGGGATATATTGAATGAAATTGGAAGAAACCTTAAGAAGACCGACCGTTCCTGATATACTGCTATGGGTCGGAATTAAGCGCCCTATCTCCACTGCACGTCCCTTCCTTCGATGAGCGTCTACAATTTTCGACTATGAGGTTGAGAAGCAAATGAGTTGCGATTATTTTATTTATACAGGGAATTTAATTGAAGTGTCACATAGTTTGAAGTAAGAGACTCGAACATCTAGTTCAAGAAGTCCCCTCCCGAGGCAACTAACTCGTACTCATAATCAGGTTGAAACTCCAACCACATAGCTTCAGGCGTCGAGTGCTTGTAGGTATAACCTGCCTCCTTGTCCGGGACAATATGCTTCTCAATGCCCGAAGCAGCGGCAGCCTCTGCCAGAAGCTGCACGCGGCAGGTGTTTTCCAGCAGAGTGAACAAGTAAGCAGCTTCATCAACCGTTCTCCCCGTCGTCAAAAGTCCGTGATTCTTCAAAATGGCGCATCGCTTGTCATCCAGAGCAGCAGTAATCCTCTTGCCCTCGTCTGCCTCAAAAGCGATCCCTCCGAACATGTCGTAGACTGCGTGGTCTTTGTAGAATATACATGCATCTTGATTCAACATCTCCAGGGGCCGACCAAAGCAAGACCAGGCCTTGCCATGAACACTGTGGAAATGGCAAGCTGCGTTGACATCGGGGCGAGCATCGTGTAGAGCGGAGTGGATACTGAAGCCGGCGGTATTGATAGCAGCCTAGAGGTGAAGGGATTAGCGAGCCCATCTTGTATCGGATTCAGCAGAACGTACTCGATTGCCACCAATAATCTCCCCTTTCATGTTGACCTGAACCATGTCGCTCACTTTCATAAGACCAAAGTGACGAGCAAGGCTAAACACCCAAATTAGTATCTCTCTGTCCGGGGCTCGGAATGGAATCACTCACGGATTAATCCAGAAGGTGTCAGGGTCGACCGGATCCCGAATACTGATGTGACCTGCGGTTCCTTCGCCGTAGCCCTTTCGGGCCATTACCCTGAAGGCGCCGGCCATGCGTTCCAGAGCCCACTTTCGCTCGTCGTATGGGTTGGAGAAAGTTGGGATACCTTGCATGGGAGCACCTCGGCCTATGGTCGAGCCAGATCCGTCAATGCTGGAAAGTCCGTCCATGAATGTATCGTCGACTCGTAGGCGTCGTTTTTCTTGGGCGGAGTTGCTAACGTTCCCCGGTGAGCCTTGTACGAGCGTAGAGGCTGTTGTTGAGTTGAGAGTAACTGTCGACATTTTGGTTTTATTTTCAAATGTAGCAATTTTATGATAAGAATGATTGATCGAACTCAACGTTGGAATTTATGTAGAAATGGACAGATAGGACGCGGCTGGATTTAGATATAGGGACCCCCTCAGTGGGAACCGGCAGTCTTCATGCTCCACTCATCGATCGACTATGTAAGAGCCGGTAGGAAACCCCGACCACCATCAGAAGAACCAAACAGGACGAAGATGCGAAAGGGCCCAAACGTCAGATGGCAGGAAACTCCGAGATGTCTCCACTCTCCACACGAAAAGCCCCGCTCGTTTCGCCTCTGCATCTTTCATTCTCTTTCTAGCCAATTACCTCTATTGCTTAGTTTCCTTCTACTTCCTACCTGAAAGTATACAATCTTGAGGAATACTTTTGTCCTTTAATTACGCCGTTTTACTTGTGATTATTCTGAACCCTCCCCCCTCCAAATGGCATCTCCCGCCCGCACCTTTCTCGCTTTCCAGCATGATGCGCATCTTCACACCCTCGAAACAGTGGTGATAGCAGTCCACCCATTCACATCCCTCGAAGAATCAGACCGCCAGCTCTTTAAAGATGGCACAGAGAAACACCATGCAATCATCACAGAAAAGACAATCTTCCACCCCCAAGGCGGCGGCCAGCCCTCCGACACCGGCGTGATGAAAGGACCCGCATCAACTTTCACCGTCACGGCAGTGCGCATGAGCGTAACCCACGACGGCCAAGTATTGCACCTGGGCCAGTTCGACAATTCAACCTCGTTCAGCGCGGGCGAGACCGTTCATCAGGCAATTGACGTCGACAAACGTCTTCTTTACTCCCGCCTACACACCGCGGGACACGTCCTCGGTGCCGCAGTCCGGTACCTCTTGGAAAAAGAAATTGAGAATTTCGACGAGTTGAAAGCTTCGCATTTCCCGGACTCTGCGGCTTGTGAGTTCCAGGGTGCTATTGACGGGAAGTGGAAGGATCCGATTCAGAGACGGCTGGATGAGTACATTGCTGCCAAGATGCCCGTTCAGGTGGAGTGGTGGGATGAGGACGATTTCCGGGCGCGAGGATTGGAGCGGTTAATTCCCGATCCCAGTCTCGTGCCGCCTGGCGAGAAGTCTCGCGTGGTGAACATTGTTGGTGCGGAGGTTTATCCCTGTGGAGGGACGCACGTCGATACGACGGACTTGTGTGGATCGACTACGGTTAAGAAGATTTCGAGGAAGTCTGGGAATTCCCGGGTTAGTTATACAGTTAACTGAGAATGAAATAGACAAATAGATAGATGGTGTTCTATTATGCCTGGGTTCGATACGTGTCTCACGATCAAAGCGCCAGCACCTCAATCTTCCTCCTTCGAATGATCTCCAGCCAATTTGCGTCAGGTTCAGCGTCAAGAGCAGACCAAATCTCTTTCACAACGTCAAACTGTCTCTTCATAGTCCCGATCCCATATCTCTGTATTCGAGTCCACCATAAAACCCAGGTCTCTCTATCCAGCGCACTACATGAAGCAATGAATGCTGGCCAAGTGATCGGAGCCATCTGATTATCCGGAAGCCCCGACTTGATATCCTCAACGATATGCAGGTATGAAGCAGCATTTGCCACGTGCTCGGCTATATCAGACCTGCTGGCTCCTTGGATGTGTTGGAGATAATAGATGAGAGCACTGAGATGCCAGGCATGTGCGTGGTGGCTGAAAACCACCTGCATTGTTTCGTCGTTTGGAAAGATGGCTTTTGAGAGTTCATCGTTGAGTGACCAGGATAAGAGTTGATTTCCCAATGACTCACACGCC
The DNA here is from genome assembly GCF_028974065.1 of Penicillium cinerascens. Taxonomy (NCBI): domain Eukaryota; kingdom Fungi; phylum Ascomycota; class Eurotiomycetes; order Eurotiales; family Aspergillaceae; genus Penicillium; species Penicillium cinerascens. The sequence continues at coordinate 3,366,613 of NW_026695298.1, read as the reverse complement.
TCAAGAATACCTTCTGGTATTGCCCGCTGGGGAGTGAGCTTGTCGTAGAATGATATTTCCTTGCATAGTTCGAGTGTTTTGTTGATGGCGTATGCAATTTCTGCAGTAACACCGTATGTGAATTCGTAGCACCGGGTTTGACTTAATGGACGATGGGGTGCCTCATAGGAATGGTGATTGTGTGGAAATGTTGCAGGATGACAAGAAGTTGTCTTCGCGATTAACATCATAAAGGAGCTCATCTCAGTCAATCGTGAGGTCTGCAAGCTCATCATCTGCCAATGCTGACGACTTTTCCGTAGTTCCAGCATAGCTTGGATATGGACTTGAAAGTCAATTATTGATCCTTCCATGACCTATACCCTTGTCAGTATATGGAAATCGCAAAAACACCGCAATACGTACACCGATAGTGAGCAACGAGCACAAGGCCACCAAAAATTGCCTATAATTCGACTGTGATGTTCCCTCCGTCAAAGCCAACTGCATACATCGAAGTGCCATTTGTCTGTGCAAGATACCAGTTTTATGGTATCTGTGCAGCGATGGATTGCAACTGCTCATATGAAATGCAGCGGTGGCAACCAAAGAGTGGAAGATGCATAGTCTAACATTTGGAGCAGCATTTTTCGCGAGGGGCTCCATAGACCCCTCTAAAGCAGCTGGCACGTAGAGAGAGCGGTACGGGTTTGCTATATGCGAAAGAGGTTGGAGGATATTGGCGACGTGTAATGAGTAGTGATTGAAAAGTAGCTCGGTTTCTGGATTGTCACAGATACGTGTCTGTGGCTGATTCCTCAAGAAGAATTCTGATTGGGGCGTGGTGTATCGTATGAGAGTCGAGGGATCAATTCTATCGTCAAATTCAGGTTCGTCTTCGCTCAAACCGCCCGCGGTCATGTGAGGCTCATACTCTTCCAGAGAGTGGCTCAATGAATCAGAACTCGGGCAAGAAACCACAGGGGCGAGCGCTTTCTCGTTGCGCAATGTCGAGAATGATGTGAATGGACCTTGGTTTGATGGAACGAGCCCACTCAATGAATCGGACTCGATTTTCATGAGAAACAGGTCAACTTCAGCAAGATTGAACCGATGTACAGCGTTTCGACCTTATCCGGTGGTCAGTCACGGAAGATCATCTAGCAATAGTAGAAAGCACAAACCCAAATCTATTCTCCTTCTTCCGATCATCGTATGATCTCCACTTGGAGAAGACTCATCATTCGGAGACATCCATCGTAATTTAATGCCGTAGCCCCCACAGATGAGGCCAATCCTTGCACAGGCTTTACAGCCTCGGGGAGTCTCATCACACTTGACCTTACGTGCCTTGCAGGTCCAGCACCTGGCTTTATTAGCACCTTTCTTGTGACTTGAATTATAGCGTACGTACCCTGAATATGCAACTGGCCTCTTCTTATGACCATCCATAATACACCGCGGCGGAGGGAGGTTGCCGGTGGCTGTCCACGGTTTTGATGGCTTCTTTGCACGTGATTGGTGGACTAACCGCTCGAGCCCTTGTTTGCTTTCTCTGTGAACTGATGTATCGGAGTTGAGTCGTTGGTTACTGGGAAGAAGATTGAATTCGATGAGAGTGGACAGCGGATTGAGGTTTCGAAGCCTCGGGTTTTATTCTGGTTGGATAGAGGTGGAGTTGATGATAGGTAATAGTTAGACTTGCGGGATGTTATTTTGGGTTTGATTGATCCTTGGTCTTGTGTAGATTTTCAGTCCTAGGGATTGTAATCATTTCGTAGCCTACAATCCATGTCTATTCCATTCTACAGGTAATAGCTTCGCTATCGCTTAGCACAAGATAAGTAAGGGATTACCGAAGCGCTGCAATTGACTAACATATAGACAAGCGGCAAGAACCACATGTCCGATGACTAGGAAAAAATAAACGAAATGAGCGGGTAATAGGGCACACAGAAAGCGGACAAGAACAAGATATGGCGTAGCAAAAATTACATCACAAGAAGGGTAAAAAGGTCCCAGAGCCGACCCGCAACGGATCGTATTATCAAAACCATTCTTTTTGCGATGCGTGGCCCATCCAGCGGAAGTAAAAGGGAAGAAAAAACACACAAAACTGCGTTAGGGGAGTAAGGGAGTGTGGGATTGAGACATGTAAAGGAAATGGGGAAAAGTGAGCGCGAGTGATGATGGGTTTCAGCCGTCAACGGCACAGGAAGGATTCGTCTTAACGAAGGGAGAAGCCCTTGCGCTTGCCCTTTTCTTCGATTGGGCGTCCGCTCTCGAGGCGGTTCTTCTTTTCTTCCAGCTCCTGGCGCTGCCGGTCGAGCTGATCCTTCATCTCGCGATGTCGGGCATAGAGTTCGTCTTCGCTCTGCTTGAGCTTGCTTTCCTTCTCGGAAACCTTCTGCTGGAAGACCATCTTCATTTCGGCTTCCATCTTCGACAGCTTCTGCTCGTGCAGGGCGCGCTCCTCCTCTTGCTTGACGGCCGGGTTGACTTCCTTGAACACGCTGGGGTCCTGGGCAACACCCATCTGGGTGAGCTTGTCCGAGCGGTAGTTCTCGTACAAGAAGTTGTTGGTGTGCTCCTTGAGCTCCTCCATGTGGGTGCGGATCAGCATCTGGCGCAGCTTGACGAAGTCGCAGTGCTCCTCGTTATCGACCTCGATGGTACCCCAGGGGTAGCTACGGCCACGGACACGACGGCCATCGGCGGCGGTGACCTCGGCGTTGGCACCAACCACGGCGAAGGGCACCTTGGACATAATCTCCTGGTTCTCGGCAATAGTCTCCTCGTCGTCAAGCTCGTAGCGGGGGCCCTCGAAGATTTGAATCGAGTGGTGGGAGATATCGGAAAGAATCTGTAGAGAGCAACCATTAGAATGCCATTGTGTTGGAAAGGAAAATATGTCCACGTACGCGCTCCTTGAACAGGGCAATCTCCTCATCGGTCAGGGTATCGGATTTGGCGATAACGGGAATCAGGTTAACCTTGGTGTGCAGGCGGCGCATCACCTCGATGTCCAGGGGCTTCAGGGAGTGACCAGTAGGCTGGATGAAGTAAACGCAGGCGTGGATACGGTTGTCGACGATGTTGCTGCGGTTAACCTTGTTCTCGGCCTCAAGGTAGGTGTCGAAGCGCTGCTCGATGTTCTCGACAATAGGGCGCCACGAGTCATCGTTGTTCACAAAGTCACCGAATCCGGGGGTATCGATAACGCTCAGGCGGAGACGCACGCCGTTTTCCTCGATGTCGGCGCTGGTTGACTGGATCGACACGGTTTTGGGGATAATGTCGGCGTTGGGGCCGGTGCGCTCCTTCGGGGGGTAGAGGGAGGTGTTAAACAGAGTGTTGACGAGGGTAGACTTTCCGAGGCCAGATTCACCTGGAACACGCTGTCAGCTCTACTCATAAGAGCCATTGGGTCTTATACGTACCGACAACCATGACATTGAAGTTGAATCCCTTGCGGACACTCTTGCGGTGCCACTGGTTGGGCAGGTTGGCGAAACCGACGTAGCCGGTGAGCTTGCGGCGCACGACGTTCTTCATATCGGTGGCAGCCTGGGCTGCGGCCTTCGGGTCGCGGGAACTAACCGTCTGGGCCATGCCGGAGCCCATGGGGTTGCTGCGTTCAACGAAAGGCGACTCCTTACCACCGCTGGGAGTGGGAGAGTCGCGGGACGCGACGGGTGAACCATTCGCAGTCGGCGAAGCTAGAGAAGCCATCAGTTTTCCGATTCTGGGGATGTCGGGTGCGATTCTCTGATTCTTGGAAACGAAACCGTTCGGATGGATAGCTTACACATGGCGAAAGTCTTGTTTGGGGGGTACGGAGGTTGAGAAACGGCGACGGCACAAAAAGATCCCCTAAATTCCGATCAAGTCATTAACATCTTTGCCTTCTAGGTGGGGTCTCAAAGGGGAACAGAAAAAAATTCGGGGGGCAGTGATGATCAAGAAATGCCGGGGCCTTCATACCTGGACAAAGCGTCAAGAAAAGGGGGTGGGAGAAGCACCGAAGAGAAGCGAACGAGTGGTGTCAAGCACGTTGCTTGCAGAAACACAAACGAGAAGAAAAGAGAGGTAGACGGGGAAAGGAAGAAGGAGGAGGATGGACTGCCAGTCTGGGAAAGAAAGGGGGGGAAGTCGAGGTTTCCAGCTATTCTGAGGTGGGTTTGGATCGACCCGCGTGAACAGCTACTTGTCCCCCCGGGCTCGATGCATCAACTGCCCTCTTTCATGACACCGCCTATTCGTCGCTAGACTGTCGCTTACATGCATCCTACTTGAGTCAATTGCCACTGATCTACTCCGATCTCCTAGCTAAGGTAGCCCCGTCGAGTTTACAGCTGTCAACAACTAGATATGACACCTAGGTAGGGGACTTGGAGTGAGCCATTGAAGCTTAAATGGGTCCCTAGAAAAATAAGAGTCTCGAAAATAACCCGACGCGAGGTTGTTATTTTGTGTACGGATTACCGTTAAGCGTACCATTTCTCCATTTCGCGACTCCTTGGATCAGGGGTTACGGGGTGCTCACGTGAGCTCCACCCGGTGGAGCCGGTTGTATACAACCCGTTGGCACTCTGTACTTGGTGCTTCTTTGTGAATAATTCATTAACGCCGAGGGGCAAAGTGCAGCGAACCAAGAATTAGCTTTACATTCATTTTCCGACCTTGCTCTTCTTCTTCGGCCGGGTGTCCTCCGCATCGGAGCCACCTCCGCCATCCGAGGCATCGCCCATCTCCGCGTCGCTACCACTGCCGCTGCTCTCGTGGTCCGAGTCGAACTCCTCAGCGACATCTGAGTCTGAGTCTGCGTGGAAGTCCTCATCGGGCGACTCGTCGTCTTCATCGGCTGAGCCACGGTCCGCCCGGGCACCCTCCTCGTCACTCGATTCCATCATATCGTCGTTGGTAAGAGCGGCCTTGAGCAAGCCCGAGGCATCCTCCGCCATCTCGTTCTTGATACGGATGCCCTTGGCCTTGAAGAAGTCCTCCAGAGGTTGTTGCTCCTCGCTATCTATTGTCAGCATATGTAGAGGCCGATGATTTGGCACAATTTCTTACCGGTTAATGTTGCTGAACTGATGCTCGCCGAGACCAGCCTTCAAGCTGACCGTGATATCGAACGTGCGGCTGGCAGACACGGCACCCCCGACACGCGACATCGTGACCACGGCAACGTTCTCCATCTGAATATAAGTGGCGGGCTTGGGAACAAAGATAAGACTCTTGTCCAGGAAATAAAGCAGACCCTCGTTGGCCTTGATGGAGCACTTAACCCCGTGGTGACCGTGGTGGCTGGTAAAGTCCTTGGATGGCATGATAACCTTTTTGCCGGACAGGCCGCGGAAAATCTTGGTCACCACCTGGTGAATTGGCTCTTCGTAGTGTGGTTGCAACTTATCCTTGTACTGGGATTGCAGGAGGTCCCTATAGTAGTGTCAGTAGATAAACCAAATGCAATATTCTGGGAAAGCTGACTCTGTCATGTTGAGCTCGAGGCTAATCTCCTCGTCCAGCTTCAGCTGCATAACCAGGAACGGGTACCGAGTCTGACCCTGGCGCAGTGGGGGGTCCAGACCCAGGACAATGAGTGTGTGGGTATCGTCATTCTTAGGAAGCAAGAAGAACTTTTTGATGGCGGAGTATTGGATCTTGTAGTCGTATGTTTTTCCACGAAGACGGAAGGACGATTCGTACATGTCGATATCGAAACGACCTCTGCAAGGAGGTGAGTATTGGACTTGAAATAGAGAGCAGATGTAACAAACCTGGGTGTAAGGTGAAGAACATCCAAAAAGGTAGCAAACGTATCGCCGGCCACATCGCCGATCTCGGCCTTGTCCATAAGTGTCTCGTAGAAGAGGTTGGCGGCGTTCTGCTCCTCCACCTCTTCCTCGTTTTCCTCCTCACCATCGGCACCCTCGGCGCCTTCTGTCTTTTCCTTCTTCACTGCTGTGCCAGGAATGTAGAAACGCATTTCAACGAGCTCATCGGGTCCCGCAGCGGCCTTGCGGCCCCTGTTCTTTGTGCTGCCAGCCGGTTGGCCATCGCCGTTCGCATCAGCGCCAGAGAGGGCAAACTCCACCGCCACCTCGTTCTTTCCAGCCAGGTTGGTATTGGAGATTTCTGAGTAGGGAACCTCGAAGGCGGGTCGGTTCTGAACATTGAAAGACAACTCGGCCTTGGTGAATTCTGCCTTCCCCCAGTTCCATCCTCGCAGGGCGTGTTCGCGGGTCTCGACGTTGATGCCATACCAGATTTTGAAAGCCTTGCTCAACCGCTCGAAATCCTAGACGCGCAGGTCGTTAGCCAATGATCTGCGGGATGCATTCCTATCTCCACGAATACCTCTTGGTCAAATCCATCCAGCTGAATCACTCCCGACGACCGCGACAGGATTCTCAGCTCGTATCCTTTCGCGGCGCGACTCCACTGGGCGGCACCAATGTTGCTGCTATCCAGAGTGAAAGTATCACCACCACCAGATGGGCGCCATCCCAGGCCACTCTCAGCCAGCTTGCATTTTCCCGGCTGTTTTGACAGATCCAGGTACACGTTGTCGAAGCTCTCCCTGTGACAGGTTAGCTGGCGAGACAGGTAGGTTCACCCAGGTAGGCTCACATGATGGAGAAGCTCTCAGGAAGAATCCGAGACCGTTAAGGAAAGTAAAAGAATCTGGACTGTAGCAGGTCAGGTGGAGATTGATGGAAAAGGGAGGTGAGTTGGATAGCTTTCAGATTTCTCGGTCGCGTTGCCGCGCGCCGCAGGTAGGCTGCCAATTCCCCCCGTTTTGGTTTAGATTGGTGCCTGAGGAGTCAACCATCCTCATGTTCTACGCGAGGGTCTAGCCAACATCTCCGGTAAACAGTTGGTCATCAACCACTTTCCCTTGAGGATCCAGCTGGGAATATCTTCCTGAATGTTAATCTGTACCTCTTGACAATGTAGTCTTCACCCTTGGTTGCAAGCCCGATAGCCCAGGCAGCAAGTCGACGCCTCAGGGCATTGGCTTTCAGAGTGAGGCAGACCGAAGCCATTGTTGGCGGATCCATGTAGGCTCAATCCGTTAAGGGAGGGTATTAGGGGACCCAAGCCGCCAATACCGAAAGAAGTGAGGCAAATTTACATTAGGCATTAATGTTGATCAACCAGATTTTTTGCGAAGCAATGACTGCTCTAAACTATTCCCCGGGTATTTTTTTTTTATGGCCAGCCGTCGCCCAGTTTATTTCAACCCTTGCAACCTCCCTTTTCTAAGCGATTCGAACGTCTATGGCTCCAGTGACTTTTTTGATATCCCTGAAGACGTCTCGGATGTCGGTCACGTAGGTAATTCTTTCACAAGGCCTTCCTCCCCATAGGAGCCCTACCATCTCCCACGCCAACCATATACGAAGGCGCCCGAGTCCCCCTCCTCTGAGAATGGTGATTTCCCATGGGACTCACTCGTGCGTCATGATTTCTTGATGCCCACCGGGAAATCCTGGGATGTTGGGATGCCACAGTAAGTAGGACTTGAGGCCGGAGACTTTGGAGATGGTTTGTCCAGTCGCTCTACCGGTCTTGTGAACATCTTCTCCGTTTCTGAAACCCCCAGCAGAAGATCCTTCGTTATTGAAATCCTATGTATCGCGGCCGGTGTAACTGAAGGGCTATAATTAAATGTTAGTTTTCAAACAATCAATCAATTCAAATCATTGAGATATATAACTTGCTCTTCGTCACCGCACCACAGGAAGAGTGGCTTTTTGTGCGCGATGCGAAGTCGTGGAAGATATCCTCAGAGGTAAGAGATAGTGGTTGTTACTTACTTGCTAATAAGAGTCACATCTACTTATCCATGGGATAGCATGTCTGATGAGGAATGGTTCTTCTACTATAAAATAAGGCATATACTTTTAGCAAAATAAGCCATGATCCACCTTTCTACTGGTGGGATAAACATCAAACATATCCCAAACAACCTAGTGGGGGATCAAACAACTTATTACTCTAAATATAATCCAGATTTATGTATATATCTCACTTCAAGTCTCACTTATGGCTTCACTCTTGGCCTCACTCTTGGCCTCACTCTCGGCCAGGTTTTTCTTATTGTTTTATTGTTTTACGGTAAAGATTGAATGCGAGCTATGCAGAAATATCAGTTTTCATCGAATCTAATCCAGGTGCACCCAAATTTATTAGGGTAGAGGACACTTGCAATATCCCAGACCTTCGGCATGGTGAAATATATATAGGAAGGTTCGGTAAGCGGAAGGCTAGGTCCACTGATCTGTAGCCACGGAAGGAAGGGGAAGTTGGTAAGTGTAGAAATAATGATGCCTGGAAGCCCATGACTATGAAACCTCCGACACACTTATCGTGCACAGCCAGACCCAGAGGAGTGCGTGTGCACTGCGTAAACCGAACCCGATTTTCTATAATTAAGTGTTCAATGCGGGGTGGATCTTTGTTTCGGCCCCGTACGTATGTATCAGAGTTACGGCAGCCATCAGCAGGCTTTGCATGAACCATATCGAACATGGGTATTATTGCTGGGGTGTTTATCATAGGTGCATGAGTATTAGACACGATTGCTTGAGACCTGTCTATCTAGGATCAATCTAGGATCAATCTAGGGATGCGTCGGGCGCCCAAGTTCGGGAGCCCGGGATTCGAAACACCCGATGTAGATCCTCATTCAACAGGAGTTCTACCGTCATCGCGAGGTAATTGGGTGTTGTATTACGGGTTGGGCTGCCATGTAAATACTATGCAGCGCGGATAATCCTAGTCAGCAGTAGGAGGTGGAAAATGCCGGCCGTGGTATCTGCTTGCACAGCCTGCCACATTCAAGCAAGGCATGATTTGGGCGATAGCATCACCCACGGTCCAACACCCGTTTTTCATCCTGCGGGATGCACATATGATTGGCCTAGACAGTAGTGGGCCCACTCGCGTAGCGGGACAAAGCGTGGCTTGGTTTGTGTCTCCGCCGTAATTCCGTACTGGTGGTATTTGGGTATCGTTCCATTTCCCCTTCGCCCCTGTTGACTCCTCCAACCACCTCAAGTCATTCGTTGTTCATTTGTTCATTTGCAAAGAGGCTTCGGTCTCGACATGCATACGCCATTCTTTTGAATTTAGAATTTTCCATGCCACATTCCTTACTTTCTTCTCGTTCCACGCGTTGAGGCTTGCCTCCTGAATTCTTAACCCTTTCCCTTCGCTCGCTTTCGCTTCAACTTGCTCCTGGAGACTCTACACCTTTCGCCTGTCGTCGCGCCCGCAACAATGAGGGTATCTTCATTGTTTGGGCCCGCGGCGGCCGGCCTCGCGACTATACTCGCTTTACCGACCGCACACGCTTTGACATTCGACGCCGTTTCGATCCCCGACCTCGACCTGTCTTCCCTCGGCCGGGTAACCATCACCGGCGACTTCGACGGCGTGTCGCTATACGAATATGAAGGACAATCGGAAATCACCCGACGCCAGGGGTCATCTATTCTGACTCCGCTTCCAAACGGCATTCTTACGAACCTCTCCTCCGCCGACGCGCAGATCCGTGATATGTGCGCTTTTACGAAGAAGGACGGAACATTTGCAGGGATATTTGTCGGTGGAAACTTCACCAGTCTCGGTGGTGTTGATTCGCCAGGGGCTGCGCTCTTCAACCCTAATTCCAGCCAAGTCACGGCTTTGTCGGGCCTCAATGGCTCGGTGTCGACCGTGCTGTGCGACCAGTCCTCTAACCGTGTTTACGTTGGCGGGTCCTTCTCCCACGACAACTCTTCGAACGCCGTCGCCTGGACTCCCGACCATGGGTGGACCGATTTGTCGTTCGACGGCTTCAATGGGCCTGTGAATTCGATCATCCAAGACAGCAACGGCCACATTATCTTTGGAGGATCTTTCACTGGACTCGGCAACTCCACCACGACTTCGTCAAACAACACCAAGCAAATTCTCAACCTGTCGAGTGCGACCATCACTTCCGACGCGGCCACCTCCATCAGCGGCTATGAAGATCCCACCAACATCGTGTGCTCGACCAGCGGTGAGGCAGGCAAGGGCAAGACCTACCTGCTTCATGATTACGCTCCCGGTTATTGGCGCGCCGAGCTTGGCTTCGAGTTCTACCCGACGAAGGTTCGCCTCTACAACACCCACATCGATGGTCGCGGCACCAAAGACTTTTTGTTCCGCGCCCTTCCTGACAATGGCATCATGAACTTGACCTACACGGACGAGACCGGTAACAAGGTCTCTTGCGACTCCTCTTGTCCCCTTTCCAGCAGCACCAGTGAGAAGTATCGTGATTTCACCTTGGTGAACCCCGTTGGTATGGAGGGCTTCCAGATTGAGATTTTGGATTGGTACGGACAAGGTGCCGGTTTGAACGGCATCGAAGTATTCCAGGATCAGATCATGACCTACGCTATTGAGAAGTACAACGAGCCCACCTGCGCCGGCATTGAGTACCCCTCAAAGGCGACTCGCACTGGTTCCTGGACCGTCGAGTCTGGATACCTGTCTGCCGACGTGACGGACTCGAACGACTCGGATACATCCGTGGTCTTTGAGCCTGATGTCAAGCAGTCTGGTAACTACACCATTCTTGTGTACACCCCCGGGTGTCTTCAGGACAACTCTTGTAATTCTCGCGGCATGGTCAATGTCACGGCAACTGTTGCTACTGGTACCGACGATGCCTCGCAGCCGTCTCCGACCACAATCTATCAGACCAACAACTATGACAAATACGATACTTTGTTCTCTGGATACGTCGATGCTGCCAGCGGTTCTTTCCGCCCCAGTGTCACCCTCCGGCCCATTGTCGGCCAAGGAGATATTACCGTTGTGGCGTCCAAGGTTCTATTTGAACTGCTGTCCGCATCGAAGACTGAGACTGGAAATCTGAACGGAGTGTACGATTATAATCCCAACTCTAAGACCACCGACACCTCCGACGTCACAAAGTCAGACATCAACAAGGCCGGCACCTCGCTCAGCCACGGCGCTTCTATCATGAAAATGGCGGAGCGCGATGGTGTGATCTACGTCGCTGGTAACTTCTCTGATACGGGCATTGACAACATCATGTCTATCACCGATGGCAATGCAACCGCTATGCCAAGCGGTGGATTGAACTCGGAGGTGCTGACCATGGCTACTTCGGGCAACTTTTTGTATGTTGGCGGCAAGTTCACCGGTACTTCTGACGGTGGAGTCAGCGGCCTCTACCATGTGGCATCTTACTCCTACTCTTCCAAGAAGTGGTCAGCCCTGGGCAATGGTCTGAATGGCCCCGTCAGCACGATCTACCCAATTCAGTTGAACGTTTCAAATGCGATCAACGAGACCACCATCGCTGTGAGCGGTGACTTTGACCAGATCCGTGCTACCGATGACCAACCCGCCATTTACGTCGCTGGTTTTGCCATCTGGGTGCCTTCTCAGAAAACCTGGCTGCAGAGTCTCAATGATACTCAAATGGAGTTCGCTGGTCAGCTGTCCGCAGTTGCCTCAATCAACGACACCTCCATCCTTGCTGGCAGCCTCGCTACTGATGGTATTACCGCTGGAGGCGCGGTGTCGTTGCAGAATTCCCATGAGCTGAACTTGGTGCCCCTGAATATGAACTTGAATCACACCAAGTCGAGCGTTGGAGTTATCACTGGAGTCTATGATACCGAATCTGGACGTAACCTCACCATCGTTGGTGGTCAGTTTGTCACGACCGCCAGCAACGGATCGATCGTCAACAACCTTGCTTTCCTGAACAGCACTGAGCAGACTATTACTGGTCTTCCTCAAGGCCTGGACAGCAACTCGACCGTCTTGTCACTGCTTGTTCACAACGACACTCTATATGCCGGTGGTCTCATCACCGGATCCGTTGGCGGTTCCAGTGTGGGCGGTCTTGTGACGTACGACTTGTCCAAGAACACTTTCCAGGAGAGCCAGCCTTGGGCGCTCCATGGAGACAACGTCACTGTCAACTCCATTGCCGTGCGTCCCGGTTCATCTGCCATCTACGTTGGCGGCAACTTTGATACTGCTGGCTCTCTCACTTGCACGAGTGTATGTGCTTGGGACCCTAACCAGGGTTCGTTCTCCTGGCCTGGTGTAACCATCAGTGGTACCGTACTGGCTCTCACCTGGGTAAGCTCGACGACACTGTATGCCGTGGGAGATCTTACTATCTCGGGCAACAAGACCGTCGCCGCCACCTTTAGCACGAAGTCCGAGACCTGGACGGCTCTTGACGGCGCGTCTACCTCCGACATGCCTGGCAACATCACTGCATTCGCACCCGCCAGCGAGACCATGTCGGAGTTCTGGGTCGCAGGTACAGCGACTAATGGATCGGCTTTCCTCATGAACTACGCGGACTCCAAGTTTGCGTCTCCCGGTAACCTGTTCTCCCAAGGAACGGAAATTCGGGGCATGGAGATCCTCCCTATTACCCAAGATCACTCGTCCGTTTCTCTCTTGAAAAACGATCAGACTCTGCTGATCATGGGTGACCTCAACATTCCGGGCTTCGGACTCGCCTCCGCAGCTCTCTACAATGGCACCGGGGTCACTCCGTTTATCCTTTCGTCCAAGTACGATGGCAAGCCCGGCAGCATGTCCCAGCTGTTTACGGAGAACCAGAACCCCTACACTAACCACTGTGAGCTACATTCCGTCCCACCTCTTAATATACTCATCACTGACCCTGAATCTAGCGTCCCACCATTCCAACGGTATCGTCGTCCTTGTAGCATTCTGCTGCGCCCTGGGCACCGTTTTCCTCATCGTTGCCGCCGGCGTGATCATGAACAAGATCCAGCGGCGCCGCCAGGGCTACTCCGCCGCCCCCCAGACATTCGGCACAGACCGACCTACCGACATGGCCCGCGTGCCACCTGAGTACCTGTTCAACTCGCTGGGCGCGACCAATCCCGGTGCCCCAACCATCTAATGCCTCCCCCTTTCACCCTGCACAAAATTCCCTCGCCTCTTAAACCTTTTAAGAACGGCGTTTTTTTTTCTTTATCGGAAGCAACGTTGCTTATACCCCCGCCCTCCTTAATGTCTGATTTTGCTAGCGCATGTTTTTGTGTATCGCGCCGGCCGTTCGCGGTTTGTTCGTGACGGATTTTGGACCCGTCCCTGTTGTCTACCTGACTACCCCGTCTCCTCAGTTTCCCTTGTTCTCTCCTGTGCATATTTGAGATACATGTGGCAATCTATGTAACTTAGTGATTACGTCCTGAGGACGTGGGTAATACAACGATCTAACTGACTAATTCTGTGATTTCAATTTCAATTTACGATAAGAACCGCATCACTGCAGACTTCAACTCTGTCGATGTCGTCGAGAACCCTATTCCCTTTGAACGCGGTGGTCGTACGAGCCATCCGGAGGAGCAAACCCCAAGGACATGACTCAACTGAAGCCCGCGTGGGAAATCTCCAGGAACCCACGTCACATGCCCTATAGTGAATGGCAAAAAGGCAACATCCATGAGCTAGGAACAAGCGAGATTCAAATCGTCCCAAATGGGAAATCGACATCCCCAGATTTTGTATAAGTACCCCCCTCCTCCACCTCCCCCTTCCTCTTCCTCCTCTTCTTTCTTCTCTCGAAGTCGGGCTTTCATCAGCGTAAACCCCCTAAGGTCAACCTGATTCCCGCTCGCCTCCCTCCACCTCACCTCATTCCCGCCGCCCCTCTCCCTCATATGCCCTCACTTACCCATGCTTGCACCACCCCCCCTGAAGGTACCTTTGACGGCTCGCACTGATGTCGTGCAGGCCCAAGAGGTATTACATGGGGTTGTGGCTTGTAGATGGTAGCTTGTATGCTTGCTTGTAGTGTAGTTTAGTTGTAGGTTCGTTGACCTGCTCTCTCTCATTTCCCTTGTAGCGTAGCGTAGTTATAGTGTCACTTGCAATGCTCTCTCTCTCTCTCTAGGTTTGTAGCGTAGTGCAGTGAGTGGATAATGTCCATCTTCTAGACCCCGCGAGTAGTATAGTAGTTAGTGTCCAGTGCTGCGCCCTGAGACGACGATGGCGGCAGTGCTACAACGAGCGATTTCAGCTTCTTTCGCATGGCTCGCGACAGAGCTCAGCGTCGCTGTCCAAGAGAAGCGCCTTATCCTACGACAGCCACGACAGCCCCGATCCAGATGGCACGCGCCACAGTCGTTCAACGTGGCTCAGAACACGCCTGATTGAGCAGCATGCGCAGGGCGGTACTTGTGTGGTATCGGGGAGACGCGGTAAGCGCGCATCGCCCAAAGCCTAACAAACAGGGGAAGTGGCTACAGCGCTCAGGTCGGGAGTCCCAACCACACGAGCGAACGAGCTTCAACTGGAGCACAGCCTACTGTACAGAAGTGGGCCCTGAGCCTCCCCTGAGCCGTTGACAGTCACCGCAGGAAAGACCAGCCCGGTGCAACGGCCGAACGGAGCACCCAAGGGGGATTTCCCAGCGTGATCCAGATTAATATTAATATCGTACCGAGTCCACGGACGGCGCGGAAGAGTCCACGGTCCAAGCGTGTGGGGGCCAATCGCCGGCATCGCGAATCTGCCAAATCTGCCCCGGGTCAGGTGCCTCCCCGCAAGTCTCCAGGTTTCTCTTCCACACCCCGGTTTCCCCCCACGTATGTCGCGCCTACGCCCTTGCCCGGTATGCGCTCCCGAACTGGCTGGTGAGTGGCTTGCATCTCTACGCAGTACATGTTACTAATGGATCCAGCTTGACATGCCGGACTCGCAAGCTTAAATGTTTGTTTCCTCTCCGTCTCCTCCTGTCCCCGGCTAACCAGACTTATAGGCGACGAACAAAAGCCCCAGTGCTCACAATGTCGTAAAGGCGGCCGAGAATGTCGCCCCAGTGAGGGCATTGTCTTTCGTCATCAACAGAATGCGTCCATGAACGAGGACTTGGCCCAGCCGCCTGAGGGTCGCGGTAACTTGAAGGGGTTCTATTCGTACAAGAACACGTTCGACAAGGATAGCGTCTGGCTGGATATCCCAAAACACGGTATGCACAACGGCGTCAGTTCCGTAGGACTTGTGGGCTGACTCCTTCGCAGTCATCTTCGTCGACAACTCCGATCCGTACGCCGACGATCTCGAAGCCACCGAATCCAGCGCTGAGGCGCTCGCTCACTCGCGGAATAACAGATGGGGCAGTGACTCGAGGGCCAGCGATGCAGGATCACACGGACTCGATACTTTGTCGACAGTCGCTTCCCACGATCGCTTCCCTTTCTCGCCGATGGAACACTCCATCTCCGATAGTATCTCGTACCCTTCGCCGAACCGATCGCGCAGCAGCGCCATGCCCCCACCCGCATCCCCGTCCATGTCTCTCTCCAGCAGCAATAACACAAACATCAACTTCCTCCTGAACCCTTCCCATTCCATGTCACCGCCCCTCGACCTTACCTTGGGCACAACCGACCAGAGAAGTGCATCCCTTCCAACGAGACCTGCCCCACAACAGAGGAGAATATCACATCAGGTGAATGACCATGCCGAGACGGACTTCGAGGTGGCTTTCCTCTTGCGGCACTATACCGAAGGGCCAGGGTTATGGTATGTACCCAGAGACCTTTTATTGGATCAGTGCTGACCGTTTCCTCCAGGATGGACTTGTTCGACTTGGGCACATATTTTGCCTCATATATACCAGTCCGAGCCATGTCAAACCCCCTTCTCAAGTATGCTGCTTGCGCATATGCGGCAAAGCAACTCGGTCGGGTCAAAAATGCCAAAGCGACCATGGGCGGTGTATGCTCACGTCAGGCCGTCATGGAGGTATGGCCTGATAAGGACGACGACTTCACCTGGCATGGCGCCAAGTATTATGAAAAGGCCATCCAACTGCTGATGAAGGAGCTGCAACCCGATGCCGAGGGCCCACCTCCGTTGAGCACACCCGAAGCGTTTGGGCAATGGCAGGCCTCTGAACTCTGCGGAGATGCACAGAATCCACGTAAGCGTCGAAGGCGTGTCTCGGAGAGTCGGCTTTCGCACGGGGTACACTCCGACGAGGTGTTGGCGGCGACGGCCATTTTGTCGATATATGAATTTCTCGATGCGACCGGTCCTGCGTGGAATCGACACCTGAGCGGTGTCAAGTCTCTGCTTGATGTGGCTGAGGTCGGGATCATGCCTATGGAGCAGCGGTCGTCAGACGGAGACAGTCCGTATCACACGTACAAAAAGTCGCGTCTTTCCAAAGCCCGCAAGGCGACATTTTGGAATTTTGCGCGGCAGGATTATTTAGCTGCTTGTGAGTGCTGTTTTTCTTTTCTTTTTTCCCCGATCGTGCTGACAGAATTCAGTCATCAATGAGTGCCACACCAGGCTGAATACAGACGACATCGTGCTGTGGACCGAGGCCGGTTTGCAGTTGGACCACATGGGCTTCATCCGTCCCAGCAATACCACTGCTACG
This sequence comes from Penicillium cinerascens, assembly GCF_028974065.1. Lineage (NCBI taxonomy): Eukaryota > Fungi > Ascomycota > Eurotiomycetes > Eurotiales > Aspergillaceae > Penicillium > Penicillium cinerascens. The sequence continues at coordinate 3,350,169 of NW_026695298.1, read as the reverse complement.
GGATATCCCGAGGGCGACGACGTCATGAAGGAAGATCTCATCTGTAATGCCCTCATCTGGATTCTGTCGAAGATTGTCAATTTCGTCAGTTCCGGGGATGGGCTAAATCTGAACGATAGCCGATCTGTAGATAGTGGACCATTGGGAGTGACGCAACAAGTTCTCCTGGAGCGGTGGTATCGACTGGAAGCGGAGCTGGATGCATGGTACAGTGGACTACCAGACACATTCAAGCCCTGTGCGAGGATAGAACCGTCGCAGATGTCGCACTTCCAACCGGCCGAAGAGGCAAAAGACCTAGTCACGCTTCAGGAGGTGTGGTACAGCATCCCCATGTGTGCGTCCACAATGCAGCATTACCACATGGCCCGGATTCTGCTGCTAATCAACAAGCCGCATGAATCAACCAGTCGACGAAGCACCATCACGCTGCGACTGCAATCATACCGCTCCATCGAAGCCGACATTGGCTTCCACAGCCGCGAGATTCTCGGCATCGCCCTAGCGCGGCCCGACGGCAGCGTAAGGATCCACTCCCTGCAACCGCTGTTCGTCAGCGGGCAATGCGTGACCGATTCCCGCGAACGGCGAGTCGCGATTCGACTCCTGCGAGCCATCGAGTCTGATCTGGGCTGGGCCACAGAGTACCGAGTGCAGCAGCTGCTCAAAGAATGGGGCTGGGACGAGAGCTTCATCCGTTCGACGGCGGCGACCTGATCCGGTAATGGCTGCTTTGGTGATAAGATAACCAGTGCTAAGCACCGAAGGTCCACTCCAGACCCTGGGGACTTTCTTGGCCTTTATAAGAGAGGTTGAGATCCAACTCGCCCCGCAATCCATGCCTTCGATCGTCATTTTCACGTGTGCGAAACCCGTGATACGATCGGGCCGGACTTTGGCTCCGGTCAATTGGCGATACATAACGATGCATCATGAAGCAAGGACCCGGCCTTGATTTTCAGAAGCCCCAAAGGGCTCGGCGCCAAACAGAAGCCAAAGGGCTGTAACGGGGATCCCACCTGCAGAAAGCGGACGCGAAAAAACATTCGAAATGGCATGACCCGTACCGCAGTAACGAGCGACGATATACCCAACATTGAACATTTCAGAGGAGCATCATTTGAAGATAATAGGAATAGGAATAAGAATAGGAATACCCTTAAGATAAGCAAGAAATAAAGCACGAAAATTTCCCGCAACACCAGTAAATGGAAACCTGCAGAGTCTCGGTCCAGTTTCCCAACTTCTGCCGTGGTTGCATCACCGCCGAATCATCGGCAAAAACGTTAATTCTCAGTCGGGCTGCCGCGCCCTGATCCTCCCAGGGAAGTTAATCGGCTCCCAGGAACGACCCCATACTACGACAATTCACACCCTTAATTTTTTTTCGCTAAAGGGATCTCCTGGAAAACCCTAGCGCCGCCCTACACCCTTCACTCCCCTGAAGGACTATGTTGTCATCCGCCCCACTGATTGGCGCTCCCCACGCGGGCAGCGGAAGGTTTACCGAACCGGCTGTCCTCCGTTTCATTCCTATTTCTGCATTTCCAAGATCGTCGGCGGTAATCTCGGAATTACCCCGGGACTACCTATACAAGGCAACCCGGGTGTTGTGGGAGGTGTGCATGGGCAGAAGGTATGGCGATTTGAATGGGATCGCGGGGTTGGATTCCGGTTCGGATCTGACGGGCATAAAAGGGTGAAGGTGGATCTGTTTTTTATTGCAGAGCTTGAAGATTTGACTATACTTGGATGTAGAGGTGTGTCTGACTGTAGGGCTTGTAGGGCTTGTAGCTATATCTGTTAATACGGATGTTTTGACTATTGGCGCTGGACCGTCGGGGATTGCTTTTGCGGTGCAGCTGCAGAAACAGTTTCCCGGTGCTAGGTATGAGATCCTTGAAAGGACGGATAATCTGGGTGGGCTGTGGTGGGTGAATACGTACCCCGGGTGCGGATGTGATGTGAGAAGATACTGTTCAGTGTATCTGGGACTTTTACTAACTTGTGTACCAGGTAGCGTCGCATTTCTACTCGTTCTCTTTTGCGCTGAACCCGAACTGGAGCCGCAAGTTTGCGTCGCAGCAGGAGATCGCGGCGTATTTGCACGATGTTGTGGAGCAGAATGATGTTCCGAGTCATGTGCGGTGTTTGGCCACTGTGCAGAGCGCGGCTTTTGACGAGACCTCGGGGACTTGGGTTGCTACTATGCTTGATAGTGTTAGTGGGGAGGTGTCCCAGCGGCGTTCGAAGATCTTGATCTCGGCCGTTGGGGCACAGAGGGAGTGTGAGATTCAAGGAGCGGAGATATTCAAGGGCAAATTGTTCCATTCTGCGCAGTGGGATCATTCGTTCGACTGGGCTGGGAAGGACGTCGTGGTTATTGGTGAGATGACACGTTCGTCTGGGATGAGAAGTCGCTGATGATAGAAAGGTAATGGCTGCAGCGCCACGCAGTTCGTGCCTGTTATGAGTGACGGCGCGAATAAGACCAGGAAACTGGTTCAATTCAGTCGCCAGCCCCACTGGCTCGCTGAACGTCCAAACCAGACGTACTCGCGCTCGTTCAAGTGAACGATGCGCTACGTCCCTCTCGCCATGCGCTAGTACCGGCTCTACCTGTACGCCATGATGGAGAAGGATTTCCTCGGCTTCTACCAGGAGACCGGGAGTTCTATCCGCGAGGATCTGAAACGGGCCCAGATCGAGTATATGAAAAAGAATGCGGCGGAGCGGTACCATGATGGCCTGCTCCCGCGGATGGAGACTGGCTGTAAGGGCAAGGTCATGGAGACGAATTACCTGGCGTGTCTGCGTCGTGAGAACGTTGAGCTTGTGCACTCTGATCCGATCGAGGAGGTGACTGAGACTGGGGTACGGACCCGGTCTGGGGCCGAGGTGCATGCGGATGCCATCATTCTGGCCAATGGGTTTCAGACGCAGCAGGTGCTGTTTCCGAGGGAGATCACTGGTGAGAAAGGGGGGAGGTCACCTTGAACGAGCACGTACGTTTCCCTTTCACTTTGGTTTTGAAGACCACTTGACCACACGATTTAGCGGCGAAAGTTCTCGTCCGGCTCAGCACAGGCTTATTACGGAACCTGCGTCTCCGAGTTCCCCATCCTCTTCATCCTCATGGGTCCCAGTACTACCACGGGTCACCTGTCGGTTCTTTTCTCGACCGAGTGCGAAATCAATTTCACGCTGCGAATTCTGCGTCCAATCCTGAGTGCACTCTATCCGCCCGTGATCTGATCGGCACTCACCTATCCATTCGGGCGTCTTCGATCCCCAGCACCGGACACTGTCGCCGTGACACACGCTGCAGAGCAGACATACAACAATTGGATCCAGGTAGCGGCCAATAAGCTTGTCGGAGCGACCGGTTGCACGAGCTGGTATGTCGACTCGCGGACAGGGCGGAATACGATGCTGTATCCGGATTGGCAGTTTAATCTTTGAGCAGGGAGTATTTTCGAGCCTCCGAAGAGAGAGTTTGTGTTTGGGAGGAGTCCGGTGCAGGTACCTGCAAAGGATACAAAGAAAGATGACCCGAGTGGGCAACTGGATCCCGCGTGTTCGGTCTTCGCCGTGGTGGGTGTGGCCGTTGTGGTTGGTCTGATGGTGCATGGGTCGATGGATATGAGTGCCGTTGAGATTGCCAAAGGGCTCCGGGACGCGGTGACTCGTGTACAAAGCGAGTGTGTGACCGGTCTCCGCAGTCGCCCTATTCTGGCTGGCTGGAAGGGGAGTGTAAAATGACAGGCGTGACGAAATAAGCAGGATGTATCGATTCAGTCGTGATATAATAAGATAGACCGAGCTGCGCGGTTGTTCCCGGCGTCTGATTCGAGTATTCCCGTATTTTCCTGGCTGTAGGTTCAGGTCGATCTCCCCCACCCCGGATCTGCGGGGTGATAGGTAGTGATCATGACAGGATGCAGTGCTGACTCGACAGATCAACTGCCAACGTGCAGTGACCACATTCTAACGTGAGAAAGGTCCGAAGGGTCTCGGATTGGCCCGATGGGCAACGAATGCCGGGGTCGATCACAGCTGGAGGCAGGGTAACGAGTGTGATTGGGCGAGTTGGCGCGAGGATCGGCGGGAAGGATGACGGGTGCTGTCCACTCCGCGGTGGGTATAGCGACGTTGGACGAGGGGATCAGAAGGTGCAGTCTTATCGAATGACAGAGCATAGCGGCTGGCGCCGGAGAGGGAGACCGTAAGACGTCCCGTTCCTTGCAACGGTGGCGGTTTCTGTTTTTCCGTTACACGAACGGTGACGGTCACGATCACGATCACGATCACGATCACGAGCTGCAGTGTATCCCGGGTCTGAACGCTCAATATTGAGACAGTCACTTCGATCCGAGGATGGACGAGGGTTGTTTTTCACCTGGGTAGTCTACATAGGTCTGGAGGTACTCCGGTGCCTACTGATTACCTGATTGGGAACTAATTGTCCGACTCCGCACGAGGCTGATGGTGGAACCCGAATTACGCTAAAATACGCGCTACTAGCCGTCGAGAGACGGGCGAGATCTAGGCCGTTCGCACTTTTGGGCAGGCACTGCGGCCCAGTGCGGAGCCCTCAGTACTCGGTACTGTAATGCCATTATACCCCTGATCACGTACTCCGTACTGGAGTAAGAGATCCAGGTGTACTCCGTACTCCGTACTCCCACGATACCCGTACAGTCTATACAAAGCCACCCGCCCGCACTGCACATGGCACACTGCAGCGCAACCCTCGTGCTCGGTCCAAACGTGGTTCATCCATCCCCAACCACGGAACTCGTGAACCGCTATTTAACTAGGCCTTCCAGAATCTTTCCTACTAGTACCAAACCACCCTGGCACGGCTATTGATGCTTTCCCGTGTAGATCGTTGCTTTACCGGTTGCCCGTGCCCGTGGAGATCGTTTCCCCCTGCAGTCCGCTTCCAAAGTTTCCAGTAATTTTCAAGTAACCGACGCCGACTCGCTCCAACCCTAAAATGCAGACCAGGGTTGGATACCCCCTGGTTCTCGCCAAGCACTGCCGGGATTGAGTTCTCGGGGGGCCGTGTGCGACTAACCGTACCGAGCCCATGCGCGGAGCTCGTGGGTTGAGAAACCGTAGTATGGATTGACCCGCTTTTTTGACGTTGGACTTGGACTTGGACCCCTCTTGCTTCTTCCCCCCTTCCATCTATAACCAGGGTCGTGCCCACGGTCCTTTTTTGGCTTCGTTTCTTGCCTTGCCCCAATCTACATTCCCAGATCCCTTCGTCGACACTCCTTTACGGCGCGATTCTCGCGCGCGGATTCGTCGCGCTGGCGCGTTAGATTCCCTAGGATCCTGAGGATATGCCGGATTGGCTGTACGACTAAACATGGAGTCTTTCGAAGCACTTTGTCAAGCTCCCTTCCACCTGGAATCCCTATTCCCCGCCACCGGTGGCTTTATTGAGGGCCGATTCTGCGAGACGATTGGTAATATCTCATGCTGCTTGCCATGCCCTCTTGCCGACTGGCGCTATGCCGATAATACGGCCCGGAGGGTGGATGTTGCGGGCTGGATCAGCGTCGCCATGCTGCCTCTGTGTCTCTTTCTCCTCATTTCATACGCCGTTCTTCCTGCCAAATGGACCAACCGTCACTACCTGACTATTTGCTTCACTCTGGGTATCTGCTGCATGGAGGTATGTGCAAGTGAGTTGATGGGTGCGAATCAGGGCTGACCACTACAGATCGCCTTCATTATTCCTCTCGGTGCCAAGCCTGACCAATGCTATAACGCCATTACACCTAATGACATGTATTCCAACCTTTCGTGCGCCTTCTCCGGTTCGATGTTACTATTCGGCGGCTGGATGGTGGTGATATGGAGTTTCATCCGCACAATCGCCTTCCACGTGCAGGTATGCTGGGAGGTTGTCATCGGACCCAAGTTCATGTGGGGGTCCTTCCTCTGCGGATTTGGCATCCCGGCCATCGGAATCACCGTGATGCTCATCTTCACCGGCGTATCCTTCCGCTTCGGAGAGATCTGTCACATCAACATCAAACATGGTGAGCAGGACTACTGGTATCCGATCGTGGCCTTTGCTGCGGCCGCACTCATCGTGCAATTAGCAACCATGGCCTACTGCATCCACGTCTACCTGCGCTCGCTCTTCGACAAATCAGCCTCGACCACCGAAAACAGCTCCGGTCTCCCGTCATACACATCCAGCGTGCGCACTCAGACCGCTCGTCAGGCCTACCGCCGAGTGAAACGCGTGCTGCAGCTGCAGTGGCGTGGAGTCACCATGGTGGTGGTCATCATTGCCAACGTCATCTTTTTCGCCGTGGTATTCATCGACCTGGACCGCGAGATCGCGCCCACGCCCGCCAACTTGAAAAAAGCAGAACCTTGGCTCGCCTGTCTCCTCATGGGTGGGACCAGGGAGCAGTGCAAGGAGTTCGCATCTGCACTCGGCCCCAACGAGGCGACCCTCCTGGCGATGATATATCTACTATCTCTGGTGGGATTCTGGAATTTCATTGTATTTGCCCGACCATCCATGCTCGCCGGCTGGCTCGATCTGTGGCGGCGGGGCTTCTCCAAGCGCGACGAGTACATCTCGGCCGATGCAAACAGCCGCTACCCAGATAACAAGGGCTTCGAGATGCTTACGACCTCTACTGCCAAAACCCCCGACCCGTACATGCGATCGCCCAGCCCCAACCGCATGATGGGACGTACCTCCGTGACCAGCCCCAGTCCGACATTTGACCGAAGTATTCATTACGGACAGGAGGCCCGCTACGTGCGCCCCTCGATGAGTTTCAGCGGCCCGCGACCACCCAGCGCACAAGACTGGGACCCGTCGAGGAGCTTTGCACAGAGCCATACATGATAATCGTTGGGTCGAACTCAGTTTTCATATTCCGTCTCAAAAAAGGGTCAAGGCGGAGGAGAGGGGCCAGGGCGAAAAAAAAAAAGTTTCAACTATTTGGTGTTACGAATGGTGTTTCCACGGCGCCCTCCCTCTCCTCTTCCTCCAAAAGCGTCGGCTGTTCTAGTTCTCTTAGCAACCCGGGGGTATGGCTCACGATGTTCCGGTCTAATGTTTTTTATTGTTTCTGTATAACCCACTTTCTATCGAACCATAATCTAAATGTGAAAAAATTACATTGATACTTAGCTCGTGCCTCGTGCCTCGTGCCTCGACCCCCTTTTCCAATCCAGCGGGACTCTTTCACGACCGATCGTCTCCACGGCACACGGCAACTGGTCCGCCGGAGTGGGTTCTAAACTCGCCCGGACAGATTCAACTACTCCGTACTCCATACACACAAATCGCAGAGCCACGATGCAAATCCACAAGACGGGAAAAGACACCCCCCACCACGCGATTCCGACAGCCTAGTGCCGAATACTGTCTAGCTAGCTCAACATGAATCACTTGAGACATCGCCTCCCCCGCCAGGGGTAGATAAAGAAACAATTTTGAAACTTCTCGCGTACAAAGCAAAAGAACTCCTCGAAACGGAGACTGCACGCGATTCGTCGTGGAACGGAGGCGATGGGACAACTACCCAAACGGGCAAAACCGGCCGTTCCTGCATGGCCGTGTGCAGAGAGACCTGCGTAAGCCCAGCCACCGACGAATAACGGCCCATGGTGCGCTAGCCGGTTTTCCGTTGAGATGTCCGCCCGCGTTAATTCCCAACCAGTATAGTCCAACCTAGGGCTCTAATGATGATAGGCATGTGCATCCACCGCGATAGCAATAGAATTGGGCAGGTCCTATCTAGTGGCAACTACGGCCTGTGTCAGCCACGGAGTGTGCCGGCGTGCTGGGATGACTCCACCCGTAGCACTACTCCGTCGCCAGGCGTGATGCTGAGAGGGACTAGTGGTAAAAGGGTCTAGTCTATGAGATTGAGAGGAGAATCCCCCGGACTGTGAACATGGGGAGGCAGAATTGAGCGACGCGAGGTGATCGCATGAGCACGGCGATATTGACTGAGTTTACTATTGACAGTCTGAATCTTCAGAACATGCAGGAAAATAGACTCGGTTCTACTGCGAATTAAGATTGAACTCAAAACCATCGCCGAGTCATTTGCCACCTCTACTCTACTCTACACCTTAAGGTCCGGTCATCAAACCCCGCAATCCAACACAGGGTCAACCAAACTCTGCGACCCAAAAATCAAATTCGGCCGGTTCTAACGCTCCCCTCGCGGATATTTCCAACGCGGACCCAAGGCCTCCAACCTCACAGGGGCTGCCAACTTCGCACCCGAATAATAACCGAGTCATGGAAGGCGGGGTGACCAGCGGCACGAACCGTGGACAGATTGTAGTCTGGAAGAATCCATCAACAGGCACTAGGCCAATACAAATCTGAGACATTCCTTGTTTTTCGGCCCGCCTGAAATCCAGTGAGGCATTTCTCGTAGCATGTGCTCACATCGGAAGATCCCAAGCCACCGCCCCGTCAAGTGCGGAGAAGACGGTGGGGATCCCGTAGTCAATAGTCCATGTCAGAGGATGATTTTGGCGTGCATTTTGTCCCGCCACAGATTACGAGAACTAACACGACTCGGGCCGCCGAGGCACATGTGATATCTGCGGTACAACGTATCTGCGGTACAAGGTTGAGTTTGTTTACGGCTCGTGTTCGATGGTTGGGTGTTCTACGCGATCTGATCATTTGTTCTAATGTTCTTTTTGGCGTGCTTGTGTTTTTCAATGGTGGGTTCAATGGTTCGTTTCAGATTGAAGATCACTTTGCTTCGGTAGTAGTGGGCGGGTCCCGTGTTGGGTCGCGTGGGTTCTGGGGGTAAATAGTCTGGGGTAGTGGGTATGTGGTAAATTAAATGGGTGGACCATGTGTTCTGGCTTGTGATGGTGTTAGTGTGGAAACACTGGAGAACTTAGTGCAACGGTTATGCATGAAGCCAAAATGAACAGGTGCGGGGAGGCTAGTCTCGAGGTCAATACTTGGTGAAATCGGATTCTAATATTGCTTTTTATTCGTATTCTCACGTATAGCTAAACATTACTTTCAGGAGGCTGTATATCATCCTCGGATTTGAATTCGTGCTTCTAATTCCTGTCGAATAAAGAGCCAGTAGGACCGTGGCTCTAGCCGGTCTTAATTTGAGGACGGTTGACGAGAAACATGTACATCCTCATTCACTTGAAGACTCTAGAGCGGGGATATATCAATAACGACATCCAGAATGAACTCATTACCATTTCCGCGTACCATCAAAGGTTGTTTCCTGCCACTGCACGCGCGTAACCACGGTCGTATTCAATGGCACCTCATCACCCAGTGAATCATTCTGGCTAACATGCAGCTGCACTCTCGTCTTGGATAATGACTCGTTTGCGGGCCTCAAAGCCGTTCCGTCGGCTGCGAAACTTTGCAGTCCAGATGCTTTGCCATCTGCTGTTCGTGTTCTCGAGGTGCCAGGATGACTCCCGAATTTGGATGAGAGCATCACGAACAACGGGCGCAGTGTCGGGATGCAGGCGGAGATGATTCCACTTGAAGTTTCAATCCGACACAAGGTGCAGGCTTCGGCTAAGGTCCAAGATGTATCCGTAGGCTGGAATTGGAAAAGGGTGGAGAATCGGTAGGCGCTTGTGAATATCACGCTGTTGAGAAGATTTGTTAGTATTGATCGCTGACAACGAGGTAGGATGTGCCTCCGGGGAAACGGAGAACATACAAACTGCCCAGCAAAAAAAACAGCAATGACGGTCAGTCGATGGACAAGTGTGGTCTGCAGACCCCAGACGTCGCGCATTGGAAGAGAAAGAATCGCGATATCTGTCAGGATATTTGGCACTGCATTTCCTACGAACGAGTCCTTGAGGTTGATACATGTCCCTGGAAAACTCGTATTCCACGCCTTCGCAATGGGTGTGCATTGGAAAACACTGACGCAAAAGATGGCGATGACCCACGAAATCACAATGCTGCCCAGGATGTATGTTGCAATGCAGAAGCTTCGTGTTAGGAAAATGCGCGCGTACATCAGGAAAATGGAGATCTTGACGATTCCTACCGTCGTGCAATAGACGAATTCATACGCCACCAGCAACTGTGATTGAGTCATTCCTCGAACTTCTGCGTATCCCATCCGGTTCCTACGGCTCATACCTTTACAATCATCATCAGGTTTCCGGTTGGTAAGGCTTCCGCGTGCATTCCCATGCCGTGACCAATCACTAGAAACCAGAATTTAGAGTCTGGGGATTCTCGATGAAAAGTGTCTAACATATCGGTGAGATTTATACCGCAGCATGCGAACAAGAATGCTTATGTGGGAACTCCCCAGCTATTTTAGCTCTTCCATGGAGGAACCACGGCACTACCAGTGACTTCAGCATCAAATCGTCGTCCCAGATGATGCTCAACCCTTCTGGTGACCAGATGATCCTGCACAAACCCGGTATTCTCCAGATGTGTGAAGAGCGTAACGGGCTACAAGCTCGTATGAACTCCGCCATTTAGCGCACCACGAGTGAATCCTTCGACAGATCCCGAAGCCGTGTCATCCAAAAGTACTCCAATATCCTTTCTAGGGGAAAAACTTAGGGTATTTAGTTTAATAGTTCGGGTTTTCTTCGGAGCGAGTCCGGAAACTCTTTTTAACAGCTTATTTACAGTTACTTAACCTCCTCTGGGGGTCTTTTCTCACTCTTATACAAATGTCTGAATTAATCACGATGTCTGTGGCTGAGAAACCCGTCTTCGTCTTCGTGCCCGCTGCATGCCACACTGCGGATACCTTCGATGGTATCCTCGCGAAGCTGACCCAGAAGGGATTCGATTATGAGGCTGTTCCTACCCCGTCTGTTGGCACAGTTCCTCCGAATAAGGGTCTGCATGCAGATATAGACTATAGCAAGGCTTTACTGCAGGATTTGGCGGATAAAGGACGGCAGGTTGTCCTGGTTACTCACTCGTATGGTGGAATGGTCGGAGCTGGCGCCGCGAAGGGCCTTGGGTACTCGCAGCACTCCAAGGCTGGTTCGCCCGGTGAAGTGATCATGGTCGTTTGGATGGCAGCATCGCTACTCCCAAGGGCCAATCCTTGTTGTATATGCTCGGTAGAAACTGGCTTCCTTGGATGCTTCCCAATGTCAGTTCTTGATTACTTTACCTTTACGGTGCCCTTGTTTGCCTTTGCTAATAAGTATTTAGGATGACGGCTATACCTACTCCTCCCAACAAGAAGTTGTCTTCTATCACGATATGTCGCCAGAGGAACAGCAGGCGGCAATTGGCAAGCCGAAGGGCCAGCCTACGCAGACCTTCTTGGAGCCGGCCGTGTACGAATGCTGGCACGAGATGCCGAGCATGTAGCTCTTCTGCGATAATGATCAGGGTCTGCCGCTGGTCTTCCAGGAAGCCTTTGCAAAGACTCTTGGCAACCCGGTGGCCTTCCACACTGACGGATCTCACTCGGCGTTCTTGAGTGTGCCGGACCAGGTGGTTGAGGGCCTCGAGCTGGCATTGAAGGAGGGTCGTAACAGGGCGGAATTAATGTGAACCGAGTGAGATGAAAACTGCAAGATTAGCATTGAGTTAAGTCGATGCAAACAAAAATACACAGAGAAGGCCGAGGATATAGCGAAGAGCACACATCACACTTGAATTTTAGCGGATCCACACAGCTGAACTTGAGAACAAACATGCTTTCAGGTCAAAAACTCACAACTCTTCACCCCAGGCATGAATACTCTATTTTTTATCTGAATTTATTCAAGTAAATGCTGTAAATAAATATTCTGCACTCTATTTATCTGTATAGTTTGACATTGCATCATTCCGAGTGCTCGACGTCACCGCGGCCGTAGGCGGAGAGAGAAGCTCCCGAGCTGGAAAGCTGGAAAGCACAGGTAACACACAACTCCATCCCCGCTCCCCAGCCTCCTTCACAACCTCTTTTTTCCCAGCTCTCTTTTCTTCTCCCTTGCTCAACTCTGTTGCTTGCTGCAGACCTCTGAACCTCTACCATCTCTCCCCCCTCCCTTACTCTCCGCGCTCGGATTCCTGAGTCCCACCGCCATGGCTCCTCCTCCTCCCGCGACTTTGCCTCTGGCCGATAGGCTGAAGGCTCTGGCCCAAACCCTCCAGTATGTTCTTCTTGGTTGCTTGATGCGGCCACTTGCAGCTCCAATGCTAGATTTCTCTGTGCTAACTCGTGCTTCGCTGCAGGTTTGGCTGGTTCATTGGGTATGTCGACTCGGGAGAGAACCTTCGAAGCACTTTCCCCGATGTCGGGGTCGCTGACAATCCTCTAGACACCTGATGCTACTCCTCTCCGTCTTCCGCTACACCCTGTCCTTCATCGTCTTCAACTACTACTCCTCGTGGGCGCGATTCTCTTATCGCTTGGCGTTCATTTCGGCCGCCGTAACCTACGGAATTGTCGTGTACAAGGGCCACTTTGCCCGCGGTGTCCAAGGCAATGTTTCCACCATCTTGACCAAGCTCGCCTTTGATGAGAATGTCCAGTACCTGGGTGAGTAACTCGGCGATAAGAGTCGGCATGTGACGCGGAAAACTGACGTGATTGTGTGATAGGAATGGCTCTGGTCTGGCTGTACTCGCGCCAGATCATCCTGGCTCTCTTGCCCTTCAGCGTGTACTCGGTCTTCCACGTTGCGACCTACACCCGCATGTACCTGATCCCCACGCTGCAGCCCCCGCAGGGTGGCTCTGGCCCGACCTCGCCCGGCTCCCCGAGCTCCAAGACTCCCGGCAAGCAGAACCCACTCGCTGAGACCATTGGCCGCTTCATCAAGCAGTACTACGATGCCAGCATGGGTGTTGTCGCCTCTCTCGAGATCCTGCTCCTCTTCCGCCTGTTGCTATCTGCGGTTACCTTCTCGAAGGGTAGCTGGGTTCTGCTCGTTATCTACCTTGCTTTCTTCCGCGCTCGCTACGCCCAGAGCTCTTTCGTCCAGCAGGCCGTTCGCCAGATTACTGCTCGCGCCGATGCGTCCATCTCCCACCAGAGCACTCCTCCCCAGGTCCGCCAGGGTTGGGAGGCCGTCAAGGGTCTGGTGCGCCAGGGCTACGAGGCCACTGACGTCAGCCGCTACATCTCTGGCCCTACCGCTGCCAAGAAGCCCCAGTAATCTTATCACCGGCCGAGTGACCGGCATGTGAGCTGAGCCTCGCATTCTATCACAACGCTGCGATTCGATTTTGAAATGGAAGATAATGGTACTCGATAGCTACCATAACAGAAGGTTGATTGGGATTGTACTCCCATCGGGCTGAGAGGAGGGTTCGAGGGGTCTGTGTGGTTATGGGCCGTGGAGGTTATTTTGTAGAAAAGATGCGGACGTGGAGGAATCCCGCCCTGATGATGCTATACGCAACGCAACGCCATGTTCTCTGTTTCTTCTTGTCTAGAAATCCGCAAAGCCTTATTTTGTTTTTGTCTGTTGCCAGTATACCCGGCTCAGGTATGCTGCAGATTGATGTGATCTCTACAGTGATGACGACAGTATATTTGGGTTCGGGCCTTCCTTATCTAGCACCTGAGATAAGCATCGACGGATCAGGCCAATTGTCTCGTGCTATCTTGTGCTAAGTACATTCATGATCTTCATTTGTCCTGTAAACAATCTCTACCCCGTAGCTCGGTGCTTTGCATACCAGTAGTCATTTTTTGATACCATGAAACTTCAGACCACGCGGCTATCGACATCTTGAATAGCTTAGCTCCAGCCCGTATTATGCAGGGGACTTACGCGATACGTCATTAAAGACGCAAATCACGTTATCGTAGCCTTCATGGTCTAGTGGTTATGACGTCGGTCTCATATTGTGAGCATCGCACCTTGACGGTCCTGATAACAGGATTGCCATCCGAAGGTCGCCAGTTCGATCCTGGCTGAGGGCAGATTTTTTGTTCTTGGTACATTTTTACCAGATGGTGGGTTTGGTGGGGCTCTCTACCACTGTAACTGAGAGTCATTTTGGTCTGTAAGGTAGCGTTTGATGGATGGAACTTTGGAAACAGCCTCCGACAAAATTTGAGTCAAATAAGTTACTTCCCATGGACTCCAGGGATCTCTGAATTAAATATGATCCAGGTGGATATAGTAAGCTTTGGAATTGAAGCTAGCGACCTATAACTATTTGATTGGTTAAATTGTGTCAATGCATAATGGCTAACCTTCCGATTTTATTACACGTAGCATTTGTCGTTATTGTAGGGCTCTATATTGCACTTAAGAGGCCAAAGACCCCGGCCTGTAACTACCAAAGCCCTTAAATATGCCTTCCGGCCACTCTAGACTGTTATACAAGCGACATCAGCCAAAGAGTGATCGAGCCGCGGCTCGCTTGTCAACCACACTAGTGCCCGCTCGATGGCCCATCCCCCCAAACCTGTCAGATTAAGCTCAGATTAAGCAAACCCGGACACCTCCACAGAGCCAACCACGCAGACATGTCTCCGAGCGATCCAAATGAATTCGTGACCGTGAGGTCATTACTACCAACACTGCCTCTTCCCACAAATAACGAGAGGGCCGTGGTGACGACGAATCGCCTGACGATACGGGCCCTCCAACCAACAGACCTGGAAGCATTCTACGCTTTACGGACGGAAGAAGATGTCATGAAATGGACCTCAGCACGTCGAATTGACCGAGATATTGAGGAGACTCGGGCTAAACTGAACCCCTTCCTGTCACCGAATGATACGGCCACCTTCAATTGGGCTATCTGTTGGAAAGATACCGGTGAATTCATCGGTATTGGTGGCTGTCATCTCTTCCCTGCTGGGCATGGGTGGCCTGAGGTTGGGTATATGCTCCGCAAGGAGTTTTGGGGTCAGGGATTGGGATCTGAGTTCTTGAATGCTTGGCTGAGGATGTGGAGGGATTTACCGAGGAAGGAACAGGAATCGAGGGTTCAACGGAAGATGGTGGCTGGCGAGGGTGAGGTGGATGAACATCTTATTGCTATTACGGGGGATAGCAATGTTCCTAGTCAGAAGGTTTTGCAGAAGGCGGGATTTGAAAGATTCAGAGAGTGGACTCAAGGGAGTGAGGGTGATGGGAAGGGTAGTGTGAAGCTTGTGGCTTTCCGTTTCTTTCCGTCTAGATAAAGAGACCCTACGGAGTATACAAGGAAGATACGCCAATCTTTACCATAATAAGCCTAGCACCAGGTACGGAAAAGCTCTATCTCAGCTCATGCAGCCATCATGCAAACCTGAAGAATGATCACCGGAGAACGTACTGCGTTATTGTATACTCATACATTCATATATACAGCTAAGTATTTTATTTACATGATTATGCACCCAGAGCGACGCCGGCGAGACTTAGGTTGCATGGACCTTGTAGCAAGGGGCCCTTTGTCTGAGACAGTCATGTATCTCTTTTCCTCCAAAAAGGAGGCGTTTCGAAGATACAATTCCTCATCGGATAAAGTTTTCTTTGGGCCACCCTCCACCAAGCCACTTTCAAACCGTAGTCGGGGACTAAAAATGATGTCCTGGGGATCAACCTCGTACTCATTCTGATGGAGTAAAAGTGACCTCCACCTGGGGTCTTCAGGAGAATGACCAGGACCAACATCAATCCACCGGGTAAATATCAAGCTCATGTCATGGGCACCCAAGTCCCGCAGCTCGATATGCCATTCCGTGTTACATTTGGAACACTTTCCATATTCGGGTGCTTTGGGTGCACCAGCGCAGTAGGATGTGATATGAGAGCTAACGCGCTCTGAGAATTTGGGCGTGGCATTTATAATATGTCCACACACCCAGATGGTGTTTCCTTGTGGGAGTAACCTCGAGGCATTTTCGCGCCTCACGACTGCCAACCCTTGGATGCGCAAGCACAGACTCGGTGCTGTCGGGCAGACCCGGGCTTCGATTGACGTGAGGCTTGTCTTGTTTTCCCCAAGATGCTTTTCTTCGGGGGTCAATGCTGAGGTATTTTGTGATTGGGGTGTGCTGTTGCTGCGTAGGCGATCCACCCGCACTTCGGTGTGAAAGAGCGAGTCTGTGGAAATGCCATATTGCAGCCCGTGATAGAAGCATCTCATGGCCAGATATACATGAGTAAACTGAAGCTGATAGCCACACCATGCTGGATAATAAAGGCCTGCGAGGCCCTGGACCAGCCAGTGGTCTTCATGGTCTTCGCGATCCACAGAACCAAAGCACTTGATGTGTTCAAATTTGGCAGGCGAAGGAACGTTCTGCCAAAGGTGAAGCCGCAAGCAAATAGAGCATAAATAGTATTCAGGCAGGTCGAGTGAGAGTCTCGTCAAAAAAAGAGACCTCTCGTCTTCCATATCTCCGGGGAGACATTTCGGTAGTCGGCCGTTCAAAGAGGCACCGTCTTCCGAAGCAAACAAACTCATCAGCCTACAATTGCAAGCTGCGAGACATGCTATATCGGCTGGCGATAGAAACTCTGAAATCAACAATAGAAGTTCGACTGGGAGACCAATTAAGGTAATGGGCCGGTTAGCACAAGCCATAGTGCCCGAAGCTTCCAAGGCTTCCAAGGCTTCCACTGAAGATACCAATGGGAATATTATGGAGGAGAGGTATGTAAGGAATATAATTCATGCACAAGGACCTTATCAACCGTGGCGTTGTCAAGCACATGGCAAGAGATAAGAAGATACGGGGTCGAGCCAAGCGGCGCGTTACTTACGGAAGGCGGTCGGAGACGGCATAAAGTATCCAATGACGCATGTGATGCCTGAGGCAGGGCGGAGAAAAGAAAAACACCGCCGACCAGAATTTGAGTCGGGCCCGAGATTCACGGAGATCTTGATATCTCCCCTTACTCACCCTTTTTCTTGTCACTCTTTACATTTCCATCCGGGGGCTGCTCCTTTCCTTTTTTCTTCAGCATCCCCCATCGACATCTACGGCCCCGACGGAGATCGCGGGAGTCTTGGCCCATATTGCCATGAGCCTGACCTCGCGAGTGCTCGGTCTGTTCTCCACAACAGCGACCTCGGACTCGACTGCAAATAATGCGCATGACCTCGCTGGTTCGGCTGTGAATCAGCCGACATTCGGTTTCAATGATCACATAAAATCCGGCACTCCCCGCCATGTGCGGGATGAGGCTTCAATGGAGGATGAACCCCGTCCGCCGTATCTTCATGTACGACTCATCTCCGATGACAAACTGTGCACAATATAACGTACGGGAGCTAACATAAATCGATCTTACAGGCAATGTTGGCGGGTGGAACTGGAGGCTGTTGTGGCGACATGTTAATGCATTCGTTGGATACAGTCAAAACTCGACAACAAGGCGACCCGACTTTCCCGCCCAAATACACATCGATGGGTTCATCATACGCGACGATATATCGGCAAGAAGGTTTCTGTCGAGGTTTATACAGTGGAGTGACACCGGCTTTCCTGGGGTCATTCCCGGGCACTGTGATCTTCTTCGGAGTGTACGAGTTCACCAAGCGGTTGATGCTGGATTCAGGAATCAATCCCAGCTTGGCCTACTTATCCGGCGGCTTCTTCGCAGATTTGGCTGCTTCGATTGTCTACGTGCCGTCCGAGGTGCTTAAGACCCGACTTCAGCTGCAGGGACGCTATAACAACCCGCACTTCCACTCGGGATACAACTACCGCGGCACAACCGACGCATTCCGAACCATCGTGCGGCAAGAAGGATACTCGGCCCTGTTCCACGGCTACAAGGCGACTATCTTCCGCGACTTGCCGTTCTCGGCCCTGCAATTCGCCTTCTACGAACAAGAACAGACGCTGGCTAAGGAATGGGTCGGCAAGCGGGACATCGGACTGGGATTGGAAATCTTGACGGCCGCGACCGCCGGCGGTATGGCTGGTGTTATCACATGTCCGCTGGACGTTGTCAAGACGCGCATTCAAACGCAAGTGAATCATACCGAGCACAACACCGGATCATCGGGCGCGAAACACACCGGCGATCACAGACCCAAGGAGAGCCATCGGCCTCATGCTGGATCGTCGCATTCCCACGCGTCGCACCCACACTCGCGACCGATTTCCACCTCCTCGCCCTCTACATCTGTGTCACCACCAGGCGCACCGCGGTTAGATACATCGTCCGTGTTCACGGGCCTGAGGATGATCTACCGTACCGAAGGGTTCGCCGGGTGGTTCCGCGGCGTGGGTCCACGCGGTGTGTGGACCAGCATCCAGAGCGGGACAATGCTAGTCATGTATCAATACCTTCTCAAGCAACTCGAGTCCTGGCAGGGGCTTCAGGGAGAGATGTCATCGTCGCTGTGAGAAACCTCTTCTGCCTGCATTTATTGGGGACACTTCTTTCATTGGGGCGGCGTTCGGTCTTGTTTGATGTATTTTTGGGGAGTGCTTTGTTTTGTATACTCCCATCTCCCTTTGTGATAGACATAGAAAGTGGCCCTCCTTTGGGGCCACAGTGTATGATAGCCAGAGTTATTGGCAGAATCTCGATACAGAGAATTAAAGAAAGAAAGCATTTATACTAAGCTGCTCGAGGTCAGGGACCGCGTCAAAAAGTTCAAGAATTCCGAAGTCGAACAAGACGCGCTAGCGTGTTTTGTTTTGGCGGTCCGCGTAAACAACAAGCCTTCAATTCCCCTCCTCCTTGCATCTTCCCTTCCCCCTCTAAGTTACTAAATTAATATTACTTTTGATCGTTTGATGCATTGGTCGGTCTTTTCCTCTGATCCGTCGTCTCATATCTAACTGTACTTCAGATATCGCAACCATGTCAAGCGGTCTACCATATCTCAAGTCGCTGCGCAAGCCCGACCTTACCGAGTTTGCCGAGCGCACCGATCTCCAGGAGTATGTTTACACCTGTCGCGCGCGCAGTAGCGCACGCTAACAAGTCATACAGATATGAGGACTACAACAAGAATGATCTCGCCATCGCGCTGGACAAGCACCTGAGCGAAAATCGCACCATCTTCGGCACCGACACGAAGCTCAGCAAGTTCTACGAGCGCCTGGGTAGTTCGGCGACGCCCGCGAAGACACCATCCAAGCGCAAGTCCGAAGCCAAGGTCGAGATCTCCCCCGTGAAGAAGACTCCTGGTCGCAAACCCAAGGCGAAGGTTGACGAAACGTAAGAGATCCCCCTCCCCCTCCCCCTCCCCCTCTTCCCTCCCGCGCGTCGCGCAACCACTTTGCGACAATCTACTAACTAGTGCGACAGCTCGTCCGACGACAACGCCAAACCCGCCAAGGTCACCAGAACCCCCAGCAGCTTGGCACGCTCCGCGCGAACCACCTTCGAGATGCCCGCCTCGCCAGCCGTCGTGGCGGCGAGCATTGATCGCCAGACCGCCAAGGTGCGCGAGGGTCTAGAGAACGCCTGGGATGACAGTGGCCTTCTGGAGCACTCGTACTACATGCGCTCGGCCCTGAGCAGCCTCAAGGCCGTCGAGACCATCCTTATTCTCCTGGAGGGCGGCAGCTTGCTGAAGTCTCTCTTCCCGCTGCGCCATATGGCGACTTCGCCCGCCGTGGATGCGCTGAATCTCCCAGAGGTTGCGATCAAGGTGCCCGACATGTTCGTGTTGATCACCGGCGAGTTCTGGGCTCCTTTTGTCCTGTGGTCCCTCACCAGCGTGTTGCTGCCTTTGATTGCTGCCTGGTTCATTAACCTGAGCTGGAACGCTGCCACTGGTGGCCAGACTGTTCGTCGTGGTCGCTCGGCTGCTACTCGCGCTAGCTTTGACCCGCTCACCTTTAACATTGCCAAGGCGCTGTTGGTGTACAAGGTCTTCGTGGAGCATTTCAACTACTTCGATCTCTTCAGCAACTATACCATTGTCAAGGTCAACTCTGTTGTTCCTGGTCGCTGGAAGGGCATGTTGACCGGAACTGCCATTGGCGTTATCGGTACCCTGTACGAGGCCATCTTGCGGCGTTCGTAGGCCTGATGGCTTTGCTGCGTCTGCCCTGGTTTGTACAGGTGGTGGATGGTCAATTAGCAGACCATCATGGGGATTCGTTTTTCTGAATGGGTAGTGGCGAACGATGCGAATCTGCTGCGTATTTATTTTACATCCTTTCTCCTGTTTGCCCTGATGTTGGTCTGGTGTACAATCCAGACGAGTATTTCCCGTTGTTGGTTGATATCCTCTGTGTTTTGGAGGCGTGTAGTGGAATATCTGCCGCACGCTATCCCGTGTTTGTTGGTTTTGAAAGAGCTCGCGGATTAGGGTTCTAGTTTTAGTCACTGGGGTATGCGATGATGCGATATGTGATTCTGGGTTCTGTATTTTTGCCTTCTTTATCTTCTTGGTCTCTCGTTTCAGCCAGACAAGGCGCCTGGGTTTGGGTTATTTTCTGGTCTTGGTTCCTCTTGGAGGTTGTTTTTTTCTCTTTTTTTCCGACCTCTTTAATGTGTTTGGTCTTGGTTGAGTCATAAGGAGTATCAACAAGTATTATAGTAAACTTTGATTCTTATTTTGCCCAGACGTGGGAAATAGATATCATCCCCTTTTCAACCTCTCCGCCAGCTCCACCGTAAATAACACCGGCACCGATGTTTCGACCTCAACGGTATCCGCACGGATATGGTTGCTCGTTGAGATTTGGCCACCGATCTCTGTATGCCAATCCTGTACATCCCATTCAAATCCCCGCGTGGTGATTGACGCAGGTGCCGATATAGGAATGATACCGATGTTCTCTTCAAAGAAGTACTCCTGTTCTTGATGGTGTTTCCGTTTCCGAGATGTCTCACTTTCGCCGGCCTGCGACTCGAGAGATTCGGACTCGGCGTCTGCGCGCTTGGTTGCTGGCGTGCGGATGATATTATTCCCTTGCTGTAGAATGAATGTGATACTCTCCTCAGAGACGAGGTACAGGTTTCCACCCGCGGCGGGTTGGTTGTTTTGATTCTCAGCGTTGGGCTCATTTGCTTCACGAAGTTCTCGCTGCTTCTGCGTCATCATGTACAGATGATGGATCTGCGAGAAAGCTTGGTCGACACGGCCGCCTAGGCCTCCCAATATCACAATTTCAAGAGTTGAGTTTTGCGTTGGCTGAGATGGTGCACTGTTTCCAGCTACATTGTCTTGCTTGGCTGTAGATACTGCCTTCTGTTGTCGAGGAGAGGCGATGATCTCCGCAACATGCGCATTGAGATATTTCAGACACTTGGTGAAGTCTGTTGAATATTGATCTGGGTCTTCGACGATTGCCACACCCAGCTTTTCGTAGAACTGTTGTACTGATGGACGGAGAGAGTCCAGGTCACCGACTATCCTGTCGGGTAACTAGAGATTGTTAGCTTATATATCGGGGGTACATGCGGGACATTTTGCAAGACTATGAGACACCGAGTCTCAAGCTAGCATGGGTACCTACTTCTGTGGCCTCTTTTCCGAGCTTCTTCATCATGTCGTACAGCCGATTGGCACCTCCATCAGCGCAGATAATGAAGGATGCTAGATAGTAGTCAGAATGCGAACATAGTAATACACGTAACAGAGCAGACATAAAGCCTGGGATAGGACGAAACGCACCATGTTCACTTAATACGCCGAATGCGCTCTCATTAATTGGCTGATTCAGGATGAGCAGCGCATAAGGAGACGGGCTCCCCGTCGCACCAAAGAAGCGACTCGGATCCCACTCCATGACGGCGCTTGATGAAATGTGAACGAAGGGAGTCGCGTGTAACTGCTTCCGCGCAACGTGACTGGCTGGGGGCAACTTCCAACCTCAGGCCTCCACTTCTCTTCCCACCAACTTCACTTCCGCGATCTTCTTCTCCTCCCCTCCCTCGTCCTCTGGAGGTCCTTCGCGGATTTGTGTCCTTTGCAATTCTTCCCATCATGTTCCGACCCGCCGCCCGAGCGCTTGCCCGTGCGCCTACTGTTGCCCGTGGCCCGGCGAGCACCCGATTGATAAGCACTGGTCCGGCGCCGAAGTCGAGAAGCTGGAAGAATACCGCTGTTCGCCTGGGTCTGGCTGCCGGTGCCGTCTACTACTACAACACTAGCAATGTGTTTGCCCAGGAGCCGTCCTGTACGTCGTATCGCCGCGCTTTTTTGTTCCGGGAAGTGAGGCGCGAACTGTTCGGAACAGTCGCAACTCGGGGCCCATGGCGTTGGAGGAATTTTGCTAATTGGTCTCCTTTATAGTCTCTATCCTGAACTCCAAGAAAGAAGATGCCGATGACTCTTCCCTCCCCACCCTTGATTCCATCACCCCCAAGATCCGTCAAGAGCACGCTGCCCGGTCTCAGCCGAAGCCTCCTGCCTCCGAGGCTGAGAAGCTCGAGGGTGGCTTGGACGCCCAGAAACTTGAGGATGAGATGGATGAATCGGCCGCGTTCAACCCCGAGACTGGCGAGATTAACTGGGACTGCCCGTGCCTGGGTGGCATGGCCCACGGACCGTGCGGAGAGGAGTTCAAGGCTGCATTCAGCTGCTTCGTATACTCCAAAGAGGAGCCCAAGGGCATTGAGTGCATTGAAAAGTTCAAGTAAGTGATTACGATATCATCCCGGGATCGAAGCCGATGCTGACAATTTTGTAGGGGCATGCAAGATTGCTTCCGCAAACACCCTGAAGTGTACGGCGCCGAGCTAGAGGACGACGACGACGACGACGTCGAGGGCGGCGCTGCCCCCTCCGGACAAGCCCCGTCCGCTGCCGACATCGACGCCTCTTCCCACCCCGACGAGAAGCGCGCCCGTGCCAAGGAAGTCAAGGACCAGGTGAAGGCCGACAACGTCGACAAGGGCGAGCAACCCGAAGCTGAGGTCCTGGTTCCCAAGGCCGCCCACGACGCCGAGGACAAGAACTAAGTGCACAGCATTCCCGCATCTCTGATATTGACCCGGTGCCCCATGCGCTGCTCACTCCAATGCTAGTGGACAGGGATCGGGTGCGTGTATTATATAACAAAAAGTGCAAAAAGCCCTTGCCGTCTCCCGTCCTTGACTCTGCATTTCTCCTCTCCACGATCTTCTCAGCATTTCCATTCCCCCGTTCTGCGCTCCTATGTTGTTCCCAATCTTGTCTCACCGTGTAACTTAGTGTATTGGTATGCCCTGTGCTTCTTTGTGTTTCAGACACCAAAAGAGGTGAGATAGAATAGACCTGTTGCATCATGAATTTCTTTGTCTTCTACCGTATCCTCGGTTACTTCTTATGATATCTGTAATAACCCCGTTACAATAGAAGGGACAGGTTTCAACTTCTTAGTGGCAGTTGTAACCGCCACTATCAAATAGCTCGGTCCCTGCTTAGCAAGTACATAATAGAGTCTATCAGAATACTCAAATTGATACGACAAGAGGTTACGTTGTAAAGAATGAATTGGATAGGGATATGATATCGGCATTGCTTCTACTGTAGAGAAGTAGGAAGATGCCACTGAATGGGGAAACATGCGCATCGTGTTGTATCTTCATTCTCGTCTTGATCCTGGTCTTCGTCTTCGTCTTCATCTCCATCCTTCCATCTTCACCTCATCCTTTGAACCTGCTTCCGTCTGCCGATATGTGAAACACTAGCCTGCCAAGTTGTTTCGCTTCGCGTGAGTGATTTGTCTGGCTCGGGCAGTGCTATGGGTAAGAGATACGGATCATCCCACAAGGCGTTGGTCGCACACATTCGGACGACGAGCAGCTGAGAGTGGATGTACCTTGGAGACATCAAGGACTTTGAGCCCAGGGAACTGGTGGCTCCGTTGGGTACTCAACACATAAAGCTGTACAAGCACATGCAAGATCCCTTGCAGTGGTTTTTCCCGCGTTGAATCGTGGAAAAGACGTGCCATGGAGACAGAGATAAGGAGGTTTATTCCATACTCTATAGCATTATTACCAGTTCACATCGCTGAGTTGAAGCTTGCGGGACCGGAAGGCAGAACGGTTGGTAGCGGCCTTGTCCACTCGCTGGTTGGCGGGGATGCGCTTCTCGAAGGCTAGGTTCAGATGTTAGCAAAGATCGAATTGGATCCAGGGATAGAAGACATACTCTCAGCAGGCTCGGGCTCATTCGAAGCTTCGTAATTTAGAACCAAGTTCTTGATGCGCTGCTGCTCTTCCCGGTCAGCCGCCTGCTGGCTGCGCATAGCAACAGCAAACGTTGAATTGGAGGGCAGGTCGATGGTGCGAGTCTATGGGTTGTTAGTACCAAGCCTGATGAAAAAATTTAAGGACTATTCTTACCTGTTGCTTGTTCCCCTTCTTCGTCATCAAAGAGAACGCCATAGTCTTCGGTGCCACAGGTTCCGGCACAGGCGTTGGCGCCTCAGACGAAGGCTCGGTGGACTCGGCGGACTCGGCGGATGTAGCCTCGCGAGGAGGACGCTTCATGGGCAGAGGAATATCAAAGACAGCCTTGCGCTCAAAGCGTCTCGAGTCCACGCTCTCAGCCATCATCTTCTCGAATTCGCGATCGAACTCGGCCTCGGCTGCAGGGTCTCGCTCCTCTTCCTGGCGCGTGACGATGATCTGCTCGTCCTCGAAGTCGCTCTCGTCCTCTGCGTCCTGGTTGGGACCGGATGCCTCGGCTTCGTCGCTAGATTCGCCTTCCTCTTCAATTTCGGGTATTGCGTCGTCTTCCAGGCCTTCGTCGGAGGAGCTGCTCTCCGCGTCTTCTTCGTCGGGCTCGACGGGTCGCTCGGAGTCAGGCATGTTGTAATTTTCCGCAACGGCCTCACTGAATAGGCGGGTTGCCTCTTCGGGCTCAGTGGCTAACTTCCATGCGGGTCGAAGGGTGGAGAAAGTATCCTGGACCAGGAAATCCACGTCCATGGGCATCGGGTCCTTGGTGAAGAGGTAGTACTGGAAGAATGTGAGGAAGAAATCCAGCTTCTTCTTCGCCGAACCACGATCGAAGCAGTGGCCACATGTATCGAGCAGAGTGCAGGCCAGGCGAACACGGAAAAAGTCATCTGGAAGATCCAATAGGCTGATCCTTCCGGCGACAGGGGTCCCACCTTCGTGGCCGAAAGTGATGATGCGGTACAGCGTATCAAAGACGACAGGGGAATCAATCATCTTGTAGTTGTAAAGCTCGCCAAGGTATTTGACTTCGGCAATACGTTTCTGGTTGAATTTGAAGTCGTTCTGCTCGAGGCCCAGGGTGACTTGCTCCAGGACATTGTCGACAATGCCGATCACAAAGTCCTGGTGATAACGGTAGAGGGCGCTGACCAGGATTGCCAGGAGGTGAATGCTGCCGTACTTCACTTTGACCGGTTTGCTGAAGACATGTTCCAGGATTTCGATAACCTCCTGCTCCTCCCAATGGAGTTTGCGAACGGTTTTTAGGACCTTGGTATAGTTGCGCTTATTCATGTCCAGGTAGATCAGCCGGCGGATATACTGCTCCATCGGAGTCCGCTCTTTTTGCTGAATGGCGGGTCTGGGTGGGGGGTCGACATAGTAGATAGCATTCTCAATCACCATGCGCTCATTTTGGGCCAAGTGCTGGACAGCCTTCTTTCGACTCAGGGTCTCCAAGAAGGAGGCCATTCTCGGAGCAGTCTCCGGGTTGCGCAAGAGATAACGACCGCAGTTCTCCAGGAGATTACCAATAATCTCAATGTTCATGCGCGAGAAATCGTCGAGGGAGACCTTGAAACAGTGGAAGATGATGTGCTCGGGCACCACGCCAAATTTGGTCAGTTCTGCTAGGTAGCGTACATTGCCCATTCGCACTTGGCCCAGGAACTCCTTGGCTTTACGCCGCTGAAGACTCCGAAATTCTTCATCGAGGTAGGTCGTCAGTCCCTGGGGGATATCTGGCAGATACTGTCCCAAAGTGGCTACCAAACGCGAATACAGCGGCAAGAGATCAATACGTCCCTTGGGAATATCCGAGACGGCCTTGACAAGCCTATTGCGAGATGCCTTCGAGTTGACGAAACAAAAGTCCAACGCAAACTGGTCCACTTGATCTTTGGTTTGCAGTTCTGGAAGTTTGCCCAATAAAGCATCGACCTGAGCGCCAACAGTCTTGCTAGCAATTGCAGTTGACTGATCATCCGCGTCTGCGGCAGCTTTCTCCTCCGATGTCTCCGGCTTCTCCGTATCGGTCGAAGTATCGCCATCAGTCTTCTTCTTTGTGGACTCTTCCGTCTCGCCTTTCTTTTTCTTGCCATCTTCGAGCAGAACCGCAGGAACCTTTCCTTTTAGATCAACAAGGTTTTCGTAAAAACGTCGCTCTTCCTCATCTTCCCAGGTACCAGCACCATCGCCCTGTCCACGAAGGTAATCCGTGGTTTTCACGAGGCCGATTCCTCCACTTGAAGATGCGTCTGCGGTTTCTTTTTCCACTAAATCGGGCATCTCGGCCCCCAGGGCCTCACAGAGCACCTGGGTATTGGCCACGAGTTTCTCCAGGGATTTGGTCTGCTTTTCGAAATTCGCCTGGCGATCTTCGAAGATTTCACCACTCTTGACGTACGCTTCGGCATTCCGACGGCTCTGGCTTGCCAGCGCTTTCTGGTCACGAACCACATGCGCCTTGACATCATCCAAGTACCGGTTCAGAATATTCTTAAAACGCTGCTGGGTTTTTTCTGGTGTCAATGGCGGATCCGTCTCGGCGGCGTCTGTGGCGCCTTCTGTATTCTCCTGTTCGGTACCGGCGGTCGTAGTCGTAACACCATCAGCTTCCACGGTCTTCCTACCATCCTCTGCAAGTTTTGCACCAAGGATATCCCAACTGAAGCTCTTAACGAAAAGCACCGCAAGCGGCAAATTGGCATGGTCACGGTCGTGCCCTAGTAGCTCTTTCAAGACCTCCAGCGGGAACGGCTCGGCCTGCTTATCTTGATCCTTCGCAGCAGCAACGGGCCTCTTGAGCGGGGCATCTGGCAACTTGACAGCGATTCCAGAAACAGTCTCTTTGGCTTTCGCGCCAAGATCCTCAGGCCGCTCCACATCGTCCAGCGTCCTGAGAGCACTGACAAGCCATAGCTCCGTAACAATGCGCAGTAAAACCCGGTGTCGTGACAACCGTTCCTTCTCCTCGCGCTCGCGCAGCTCACCTGTCAAATTCTTAAGCGCTGCTTTATCCGGGGAGCTCAGACCGCGGCCGAGCAGCCAACCGATCTGCCTAGTAAACTCCGCAGGACCGAACCGCTGATGTAGCGCACTGACAATCTCGACGCCGACGGCGATTTCACCGGGCGACTTGAGTTTGCATAGGCCTTCGTAGCAGGCGGAGATGATCTCGGACAGATACTTGTGGAGCGAGAGGGTGCGGATGTCGGATAGGAAGGTGGACTGTGCAGAGGCGCTGACTCCAGTGCGAAGACGTTTAATGAAAGCGGTATTCTTCTTCAGGGCCGAGTCGAGGGACTTGCTGACGGGGAAGACATCTATGGCGGTGGCGGGTCAGTAACTGAAGACCAAGTCAGACCGACAATGGAATGACGGTGTTTCGTACCTGTTTCACCAGCCCAGGCTCTCTCGTTAAGATCGCGAAGCTCCCCTAGAGAGAAGAAGATGTCAGTAGCCGATCGCGGAGACCTGGAGTGGCTCTCGCATACTTTTCTTCTGCCGGTCCATGGCCATGAGTGCGGTCGGGACCTTTTCAATCAAGAGGACCCTTCAGAACGTCAAGGAGATAGAGGTGACGTGTTCGCCACATTGGGGAAAGGGGAGGTAAGTGCAGCAGAGCCTGGTACAGAGAGATCGGGGAGGGTTGAAGCTCCTTGTGCGGGCGGGATGTTCCCAAGGCGGTGCGGAGATGGACTTTTTATCGATCCACTACGTAGCTACCATCTTTCATCTTCAACCTTCACGAGAATGACATGATAATTTGAACTCAGCTACTAACACACAGGCCCTCATCAAGATCTCACTTCCTCTCTTCTTCACTTCGCTTTTATCAATGTTCTCCTTCAGTGACCACTCTCGCTAAACCCAGACTCCCGGCCCTGCTCAACCTCCATCAGTCGTTCCTGCATCTGGTGCTTCTGATCCTGCTGGCTCCAGCTCTGTCGGCGATCGAATCGTGGTGACCAAGGATGCTCGGATACAGCTTCCTGGTTGGCACCCGGTGGATCATGAATCTCATTAGAGATGGTCTGCATTGGAGGGGTTGTTTGTTCTCGAGACCGATCTGGGAATGGACCCTGGTGGCTAGTGGACTGCATAGTGCTTGGAGTTTGGAATATCCGTCGATGAGGTTTGATCTCAGTGAATACCCAAGTCAAGGATTGGGAAGAAATAGTTTACAAGAGAAGTCTGGTTTAGGCGTTGATGCGGGGTCTGATACTCCCAAGTGGCGAGTGTGGTGACGATGTAAGTAAGGATGGCTGGGTACTCTTTGAGGTACATTAGGAATTGCTCTAGACGAATAAGCAACAGTTAGTACTTTTCAATGTAAATGCTGTTAATTATTTGCCTTGTACAGCCGCTAGGGGCTGGCGGCGATTCATCATATGCCTGGCATTGAAAACGGCATTTGATGTTGCTATCATGAAGCTATCCCAAGTACCATGAGCATAACCCCCGCAACAAGAAAAATCCTTGGCACTTGGAATCAAGAAAAGTCAGCAAGCTGCCGTGGCATGGCTTATCTGTGTAATCTTAATGAAAATTAGCTGACCCTAAACAACATCCACGACTCAGCTCTACAGACAATACATCACCAGTACATCCGGGATTCAAGATACCCTACGAACCCAATATTGACTAAGACTTTTGAAATTTAGCAAGCTACCGTACAAGTCATGACAGCATCGAACCCTCAAGCGAAGGCCGTGGCAAGCAACAAGAACAAAAAGCAAGGATAAGATACATGATCCGCACCCACAATCCAAGGTTCAAAGACCACAACACGTATCAAGAGCAATTGAACGTATCAATAAGCACCACAAGGATCAAAAGGGGCGATCGACAGGTCAGCGCAAGGAAAAAGGGTAAACAGAAACAAGGCCGTCGAGTCCGGGAAAACATCATGCATTGAAAAGCAGCTCAGTCAAGTCCCACGGGACATAAACAAAACGATACACAGGACTTAGGAGCACCATACATCGTACATCTCCATGCTAGAACAGAAAAGTATTTCAATGAATCAAAAAAGGATTAAAATCAGGGTATGCCTCACGCCACGCTATGCGAGTCACCGAGCCTCTAGGGGTGACTAAGAATACTGCAAATATGTACCGAGAAAGCCGATCCGATGGGAACGGAAGAGCTGGAATTCTTCTGTTGAAGAGCCGTGAGCCAGGCAGTTTATTTCGGCTTGCGCCAGAAGTATTGCTGTGATGTGTTAGTTATGGTAGGCCTGCATTGGAGGCGGAGCATACATACCTTGTGTTGCTTGCGGCAGTTACGCAGACCGGGCTTCCTCAGGTTATTCACGACCGTCTCACGACGCATCTCATCGTCGTCAAAGTCCGGGATGTAGTAGTACTCGCTCTCGAGAGGCTTGCCCGCAGCATCTTTACCTTCACGCGCAACCTTCCCGATACACTTTGTGTTTTCGAGGATATAGCGGATTTCAGCCCGGGCTGGGCCAGAGTGGTTGTGTGGGTTCGATTTCCAGAACGAAGGGGGAAGATTGTTGAGGATGGTGGAGAATGGGGTCGAAGACAGACGAGAGAAAGCAAGCTGGTTCACAGCATGGTTGCGGACTCGGTCGAAGCTTTCGTCTTCGGGCTGAGACCGAACCTTTGTTGGGGTATGATCATCGTCCTCGTTTTCATCCTGGATTCTGGAAGGCTGTCGGGGAGACCGTGTGGGCTGAAGGGGCTGGGCAGGCAGCAGGCGCGGCGAGGGGACAGGCGAGTCACCTGCATGGAAAGAAGCCATACGAGGAAGCAAATTTTCACCGAAGGGGCCGAAAGAGTGGATGATAGGGTCGTTTTCCTCGTCATTATCGGACTCGTCCTCGGGTCTACTGAGGTCGCTAGATTGAGAGCTCTGGAGAAGGGCAGCAGCACGGCGAGCACTCTGGGAAGTAATGCCACCAACGGTATTATGGCGTTTCAAAGGAGAGCCTTCATCCTCATATACCACAACAGCAGCACGGACACGGGAGGGGGTAAAGATTGGGGAGGATGGCGGGATAGCACGCTCCACGGCAGGCGACGGCGAGACGGGGGAAGCCAGACGCTGGTTTTCAGCAAATGGACTCTCCTGCAGGGCTCTCATAGCTCGCTTCTGGGTAGGAGTCGCTTCATCGCAAGTCTGTTCGGAGTCTGTGGACGGACAATCCTTCCTATCATTCTCAGTGCGAGGCCATTGGACCAAAACACGAGCCTCATGCACGTCAATCATAATGTCCGCATCCTTGATATCTGACGTGAATGTCTTCCCCTTAGCCAGGTCATACTTCTTGCCCTGGCAGTGAATCTTGATCCCATTCCATCCCATGCACATGATCTCAACCCTATCCCGGTCGAAGGGGTTCGGTGCCGGCTTGTAGGTTGCCTTCACATGAACGCGAGAAATCATGCGGCTGGCAGCCAGCTGATGTTGGCACGAAGCACTGGATCGACCCATGAGCAGGGGCTCACCGTTCTCGGGCAGCATGAGTGTAGGCACGGCCAACAGGGGAGTTCGCTCGGATACGGCAGAGAAGGTACGACGCGCCGACGCGCGAGAGGCAGCGATACCGGGCGGCGAAGAGGACATAATATGTGTGGAGGAGGTCGGGACAGGGGTAGGATATGTCGACACGGCGGGTTCGCGTGCAACACGCTTTTGGGGCCTCGGAAGAGAGGGCGACGAGGACAAGGGCTCAAAGGCAGGCAACAGGGAGGCCGGACGCTTGACGCCAGCCGCTGGAGCCAGCGAGCTCCTTGACGGAGAAGAATCCATGACTGTAGAGTGGTACCAAATCCACACGAGCTCCTTTTCTTTAGCGAGGACTTGAGTCGAGCTCAAGGGACTCGCGTCACCGTGTATTCCCTATGGAAAACAAAAAGGATGGAGACGTGTAGAAGAGGACCAAAATCTCTTCTAGAGAAAAGAGTAAGGTAGGGAAAAAGAAATTGGAGGGGAGAAGGGAGGAAAGGGCTTGGGAGAAAAAGGTGAAGAAGGTGTGTGGTGGTGGAATGCCCTGGGGCGGAGCGTTCTCGTTCGCCCTGCGCGGAAATGCACGCTTACAGCCCGAGACGCGTTCGATAGGCGCCGATGAGGGTTCACGGGCTCCACTACCCTTTCACAGTCCCAATTGACCTTTCCCAAGCTGCTTGTAGAAACTATCTTTTCGGTTTTGAGATGTGATTTTACAACGCGCGTGAATCACGCTATATAGGACCAAATATTGGAGCTGTCGTCGTTCTATACTCGAGATCTGACAAAGCGCGGTCGCGTCTGAAGTCACGTGCCCGTGGATTCGTGACCGCACGCGAGTCGGAGTATGCAGTATGACAGTCTCCTCCGGGTATGTCTGGTAGTCGTGGGTGGCATCTGTGACCTCAAATGGCTTCAATTAAATGCTTGAAATAATTTGCTCACCTCACAAGAGTATGTTGTGGTGTTAGTAGAATTTCCAGGGGCAGCTACGACATCTATCATAGCCCCCGGCTTTAGAACCTAGACAAATGATGGATAAACCAATTTTACACCATACCCATGAGACTTGAAATTTAAAGCAGGGTTTCGGTCTAGCTGGCAAACCTTTCGAATTAATTTCGACACGCTTGTCAAATTCTGCTCTGCGGGGCTCAAACGCGGGCGCGCGGTGACCGTTACGCCCACTTCCACCGCGACGGACAAAGTGGAACAAGACACTCTCGTCATCATTTCGGGCGTTCTATGATTCGCTGTTTCAACTGGAATGACCAAAAAAAAAATCAAGATCAAGGGATTCACGTTGTACTCACAGCATTTGGGGACAATTATCGTGGCGTTGAAACTTTCAAGACACTGGTGGTAAAGACTGTCAAGATACCAAGCAGTTGACTAACCAAGATTGATGTCACCACAACATAAAACACTTTGACACAATTCTACAAGTATTTGGCTTTCCATGCATTTCAATTATTGAGTCCCTGTCTGCTTTTCCGGGGATTTTGATTGGCATGGTTTTTAAGGATCTGAACTACCGGCGCCCAAGGGCGCCAAAGAGTCAACGTCAGACAAGTCAAGGAGGCATTCCATATGCCAAAACTGCGTGGCCGAAAGTGGTCCATAGCCACCTCTACTTCTAACCTGACCTTGTCAATACGCAATTCGAGAATGCAGCTAAATTACCGGTCTGGATCTCCTCCGTAGTAGCTCCAATTAGATTTTAATGAAGCTTTGAAGTTGAGCAAATACAAAGCGAATCTAAAATTCTGTTCAGGTCCAGCGAGTGCGTATGCAATAAATCTAATTTTTCCACATCGGCATACATCTGCGAAATCCATTTGGAGTGCTGGAATGATGCATTATCTATGACCAGGACAAATTTTGGCTCCGGCCCAAGTCTGATGGACATGGAGGGGCACTGAGGTAGGTGTGTATGTGAGTTTTTCGCAATATACAGTATTGTACGTAGTTGAATCGTTCAATTATTGTAAAGAGCGGAAGCTAATTATATATAACTTAACCTAATACAGGTCTGGGTAGTTTTTGGCTGATTTGTAGGCCTATAGGTCTACATTTTGCCCCATGCTCAGCATCTAGGGCCTTTATGCTGACCACGAGGCAAAATGTACGGCCGAAGAAACAAAGCATGAAGGTCTGCGGGTAAGGATAAAGAAATGAAGGAGAGGAGAAGAAAAGAAGAATATGGGTTCGTCGGATACGACGGGTGCCTGGGTACGTTTAAGTGAAGGTAGTGTAGATGGAAGAGACTCACGCCCCAACCACGGGTCTAGAAGTTTGAGGGTGAGTGGTTGATGCCAACACGCTCCCGGTCGAAGATGGTGTCGAAGATGATTCGAAGGCTTCGAGATCCAGCACTGTTGCTAGGCCCTACAGGGTGGAATGTGAGTGCCACCCACCATTTGCAAATGGCAAGGGGTTGTATCTTGCCGGTAACGTATGCCTATCTGGGTATTATTCTACTTGCCGGGCAAGCTTTTGTAACTTAAGTCAGATAGATGTCATTGACTGACGATTCTTGGGGCGAAAATAAGCTTAACACCGTTTTGTTTGTAGCGCGGGATTCATCGCGTTGCACTTGTGACCCGCCGGCGATGTGATTGGATGCAGTGCGACTTGTGCCGTCATTGACATTTCGCGTCAGCATCACCGTTGTCGACAAAGATCCCTTTAGTTTCCCATGGATTTTGCCAGGTGAGAAGATTTCTCTTCATGAATACGTGCAATGAAGCTACTGCTGCCTCTATATTTGGCGTTATTCAAATAAGCGGCCAAGGGACATCATCAAGCTCAAACCAAGCTTCATGGCCTCCACAGTCTCATCTTACCTTTACCCATATGCCCAACAACTTGCACTCCATGTCCTTCGGCGTATCTCGGGTGCACACCTGAAAGTCATTATTGCGTATCAGGATCCTTCAGAAGTCATCCAGGTGGGGGATATTGATGGCTCCGAGCAACCCGAATCTACAGTGACCCTCGTCGTCCGAAATCCTAAACTATGGATGAGGATTTGTTCGTGTTTAGACCTAGTACGGCTCAATCGGTCGCATCAAAAAGTCAATATCATGGCACTGACCTACTGAATCCTTTCAAATAGGGGTTTGCAGAGGCCTACATGTTCCAGGAAGTCGACTGTGATAATCTAGGTAAATTATTCGATGTACGTCCATTCATGGCCTTGGACCTTTCATAACAACCTACCTTCCGAAGCCGAAGCCGTCTAACCAATCCAGTAGATTTATATCAAGAACAAAAGCCGCCTAGGTTCCGGCAATCCTATCTTCCAGCTCCTCCCTCGCCTTGCATGGCTTCTCCAACCAACCAATAGCATCCGGGAAACCCGCCAAAACATTACATCCCATTATGATACCTCCAATACACTCTTTGCTGCATTTCTTTCCCCGGACATGAATTACTCCTGCGCCCACTGGGACGGTGATCCACTCGAGTCACTGGAATCGGCGCAGAACCGCAAGATCAGGAATCTCCTGACCAAAGCTCAGATCCTGTCCTCGCATCATGTGCTGGATATTGGCTGCGGATGGGGCGATTTGGCAATCAAAGCTGCTCAGATAACGGGCTGCCGAGTGACAGGGCTGACTCTGTCAGACAAGCAGAAGGAACTCGCGGATCAAAGAGCCAAGGACGCCGGCGTGCAAGATCGGGTGCGCATACTGCTTTGCGACTATCGAGATGCTTCCGGACCGGAACAAAATGGTGGATTCTACGACCGTGTAATCTCAGTGGGAATGTTTGAACACGTCGGCCCTGAATACTTGGACCAATACTTCGAGGTAATTTCCCGACTTCTGCACCCTACTCACGGGCTAATGGTCGTTGATGGAATTACCATGACCAATATGGTATGTATAAGACCAGCTTCTATTCCACTACCTCTAAAGTGCAGTAAAAGACTAAGCGGTTCTCTGGCAGCTCCGCGAGACCAAATCAAATGTCCCGACATTTATCGGCCGCTACATCTTCCCCGGTGGTTACCTACCAACAATTCACATGCTCCTGAGTTCCATCCACCAGGGTTCTGATGGAAGCTTGGAGGTCACTTCCGTGCAGAGTATCGGTCCTCATTATGGGAAGACCCTGTCTGCATGGCGAGAAAACTTTCTCCGCAACTGGAAGACAATCGAATCGGACTATCGTGCCGCACACCATGAGGCGTCAGATTCAGAGGTAGAGAAATTTCGTCGACTATGGCTATACTATTTTAGTTATTGCGAATCGGCGTTTCGTGGGAGACTGCTGGGGAATTACATCATTGCTGCAGCCAGGACGCCAGAGCCGATGGTTGAGTACGGTGCTAGCCTTGAGCAGATGATTGAAAATTAAGTATTGGGTAACTGTGTTTCAATCTAGGTACATAAAGATCATCGCCAAACTTCATTACCAGGGGCTATATTGTAGTGATTTAGCCTTTCTAGTTCTCTTGCCATAGCAGGATATCGCCACATTCGCACATACCAACCTTTGTAGAGCTAGAAGTTGGTGTCGGATTAGGTGGAACGGCGTACAGGTTAACGTTAAGACAATTGAATCTAGTCTCTTGAAAGCCAAAGAATTTAGCGTTCGCAAATTACAAGAGGCAATCCCCTCCCAAAGAAATATGTAGAACTCTACGCAGGCCCTCTGCGTTGCCCCTCAGCGGGGGCATCCACCGTAAGTTCAATAGATTAAGCCCGACAATGTCGCGCGGCCACTCACAGAAAGAGCACGGATACCTCACATGTTGGTTAACATTTTTAGAGAAGCACTTCATACAATCGATCATGCAAATCAGTGGCGCAGATATGACGACTGGGGTAGGGTCTGGCCATCTCCAGGCCTTTTTGGATATGTAGATCACATTCCGAGGAAGATCAGCAAGGAATTTAGGTTACTGTGGAAATATCATAGTTGATCGTTTGCCATTTCAATTCAAGGGATTTAGATCCATGTGTTGCCATCGTGCTGAGTGCACTGGGGGTCGCGTGGGGTGCGTGGATCTGTCCTGAGGTACGCGTGGGTCACATCTCGGTGACTATTAGCGTGATGAAATCATAGTTTGGAGAACGGGCCAGTGGAAGAAAGATTTGTAAATCATGGTATAAGACAGACGATAACAGAGCGCAGCGCAAGTAGACCTGGAACCCATTCGTATTCCTTTTCAAGGACATAGACCAGCTATGTCCACAGGCCACAGTCTCCAGTCAAACGGACGAGCACTATATCGAGCACGCAATCAAATAGCCAAACAAAGTCAATTGGAAAGACCATCCAGGTTCCTTCCATCAACAAAAGAAAGAAAACAATGGATAGATCTGATAATCAGATTGTTTGCACTTGAGGTACTGAGATAAACGTAGCCATAGAGTCTCCGGAGGGTCGGAGACATCCGTGAAAGAAAAAAAAATAACAAGGATTGAATTCCCTCCCCAAAGGCCCACATCAAGCACAAGATAAAATTTAAGATACACAGAAGAAAGCAACCCTTCAAGTAACAAACCGTGATATGGACAAAACAGCACTGGGCACGAGTCAAGGGTTGCCCCTCTCCAAGGCTCCAATGGCGTGTTCAAAGGATAAAAATGATAAAAAGCTCATCCAAATCCGTGGACCTTTCTATTTTCTTGGGTCGGAAATAGGGGCATCATGAGACGCTTAGTCGTAGAAGACGAAGTAAGCGTTGCCAGAGGACGAGCTGGCCTGTGAGAGAGAATGTGATTAGTCGAGACACTTGCGATAGAAAGAGAGTCTTGTGGAACTTACAGTGCAGCCGTTGCCGCTGGAGATCAGACCCTCGTTGTTGTAGAAGTTGCCGTTGCCATCATAGCTGCAGTTGTCGCTGAGGTCGTCACCAATCAGCTTGACCTTGAAGTCAAGGTCGGCGTTGGTGGTGGGCTCGTTCTTGAACATGGAGAGCCAAGTGGAGCCGGCACTGTAGCCAACACCGAAGTTCATGGGGGCCCAGTTACCAACGGGCTGGGAGCCGTCACCCCACTGGCAACCCTGCTCGACGGAGACGCCCTTGTTGTTGACGTAGTATTGAGCGGAGGTGGTCTTACCCTCCCACTTGAAGTAGGTGGCACCGTTGGGGCAGGTCAGAGGGTTGGTGCCGCCGGCAGAAGCGAGGAGAGGAATGGTCTCAGACTCAGTACCAGGGTAGTCAGTACGGCAAACAGCAACGTTTTGGGACAACTCGTTGCGGATGTTGACACCACCAGTACCGGGGATACAGATCTTCTTGGAGAGAGTGGGGTTGGTGAGGTAGAGCTTGCCGTCCTTGCACTGAAGACCACCAACGGACTGGCCGGTGGCGCCCTGCTCAGAGGGCCACTGGGACTTCTGGTAACCAGCAGGGCAGGCGTACGAGCACATGGCGCCGCTGGTGCAGGTCTGGCCAGAGACAGCGGTGACAATGTCACTGATCACCTCGTCCACGATAGAAACGTACTGGACACCAGCCCAGCCACCAATGCCGAGGTAGTCGAGGGGAACGGCACCGTAGTCGGAGGGGAAGGTAGAGCAGTCGAGCTCTCCATCGGGGAAGTCAGAGTCGACACCGGCGCCACCAGAGCTGGGGCTGAAGCTGGAGCTGGAGGAGCTGCTGGTAGCAGGGGCCTGGTAGGTGGAGCTCGAGCTGGAGCTGGAGGTCGAGCTGGTAGTGGGCTCCACGGTGCTGGTGCTGCTGGAGGACGAGCTGCTAGGGGTGATGGCAGCGGACGTCTCAAGCAGAACCTGGGGAGCAATGGTGGAGGTCGGGGTAGGGGTGACGGTGCTGGAGCTAGTGCTGGTCGGGCAGGCAGCGGGGATGGGGCCGTCGAGCCACTCCAGCTTGTGGTCAGCGAGACCGGCACAGGCTTCATCCAGACTGATGGCCTCGGTGGAGCCAGACTTGCTGGGGTCCATAACAACGAAATCGTACACGGTGGGACCGGGAACGGCGACGGTGTTGGTCTCGGTCTCAACAGCGCGCTGGTGGAAGTGAGCGTGGCCGTGGCCGTGAGCGGCCGCCAGCGAGCCTGCCGTGGCAAGGGACACGGCAACGGAGTTGGTGAACTTCATGGTGAGTTGGGATCGGTGTCAAATTGTGAATCTGTAGGAAGAGGAGTTGAGTCAGTGAGTGCGATCGCCAAGTGACTATTGCAACTTCATGTCATTTCGTCGCTGCCTCGGGTTCTCCGCGCTTTCAACCTATTCAAGATTGACCGCGCATTGAGTACCAGGCTGACGCGACGGAAATTTCCATTCTCCTCCGCATCATATCCTCCATGTCGATCCGAGGGTGTTGTAGGGAACGGTCTCACGTACATCAACGGCAAACCAGTCGCGCGCTTCGAAAAGGGCTGTACAGATGGGAAGGGAGAGAGCGACAATTGTTTTCCAGTAAATGAACGTGGTAGAGAGACGAATCCCTCAGGTCGGATGGGAAAACTTCAAGGTTGGAGGAAGGAAGAGAAGGGGAAGAAGAGAGGAAGGGAAACTCCAGGGGCGAGGGAGGAGTCGGGCCACAATACACAGCGATACGCCCCACGGAGGAACAAAACGCTAAAAAGGGGTGAGACAAAGCCCCGAGTGGACCCCCGTCATTTCTTTAACGATCCAAGCTGGCCTCGACCGGCCTGACTACCTTGGCATTCTACTGTGTACACAAATACTCTTTCCGTTTCCTACCGCCCCATGAATCCCGTCGACACTATGGATCCTATGGAAATGGATACCGTGGGCCGCGAGATGACGAGTTTTGGTTATTTACCTTCACAGTTCGCTGCCGAAATTACCATTTCCAGGGGTCGGCCAATCAGCTCCTGCAGACGGGCAGGCGCCAGGAGACGGGGCCCCACTCGTGCCAGGCACACCAATCACGCGCCCGGATGGCCCCCGAAATTCCTCGTGTATCCATGGGTACCGTTTGGTATTCCCCCCATGTCTACTCCGTCCTCTTTGAACATGTGCCACTGCCCGCCGACTCCCGTAATGTGTGACTGTATGTTATCGGCCTTTGCTCGTACTCTCTCTCCTGCCAAGCGACCGTTGCGGAGCGTAGTCCATACTGCTCCGCAAGGTTAAATCTGCACATCTGATGATCCCACGCCAGGGGCTGTGTCTCCTGGCAGGCCCCGTCTTGCTTTTACTGTAGGGGGAAATTGCGTCCTGACTCCCCAGCTTCCCAGCTTTCCACCCCAGCCTCCGGCTTCGTTTGTAACTGCCGGCCTAAAATTTGGTCTTGGGAGTGAGCTAAGCCCGGAAGGGGCATTCTGCCCCCTATACGCCTGGGGACCGGGAAGGTCCACAAGGATCACGATTTCGAGCGATTGTTTAATTAAGACCGGACACTTCTCCAGACTCCTGGTTCTCCCGCTGTGAACTGGGACTGACGTAGAACTGAGAACCCGCATGCACCGCAGATGAACACCGACAATCAACCCGCGCTCGACCCCTCGATAGTCGGCCTTTCAAATGGCGATAAGCGCCTAGGGGCCTGCTTCGTCGATCCGCAGCAATCTTAATCGTCCGCGTCATGGCTCCTTCATTTCCCGTCCATTACAACTAGGTGTATTCCCCCTGAATCGTTACATACATACGGCGGTGACTGGGATTCCTGCGCCTTTCGTATCTGAGACTCCATCTGGCCGGCCCATGCTCCTGTTGAATCAGCCTCTAATATGTTGCACGGCTTGGCGGTAGGGCAGATGCAATCAACCAAGGCATCATAGACGATAATTGATAAGGCATTACTATACCCCGTAATGAATACACAATAGTACATTCAAGCGAACCGACGACCCCATACTCCGTCAGACCCGACAATACTGGTGCCTATCTTATAGATCCAGCCTTGGCCTGCTACCTTGGCCTCCTAAACCCCGGCAGTTTTCTATACTGCGGCTATCCTCACCGGCCCGACTCGCCCCTTGCGAGCCAGCCTCCGAACTCTTCGGGGTTCCTGGGGCCCTGAGGCCGCTTTTCTTCGGTGGCGCATTATTACTAGCGGTAGTTGACGTACCTCTCTTTGCTCCACCGGCTATGTTTCCGCTCAGGATCTGAAGATGAGCTTTTAGGGTGTGACGGTTTACATCCTGCCGAACCCGATCACGTTAAAGTCGACGTCAGGTCTTTATCACATTTTAATTGTTTTTGGGTCCTCTCTTTTGCATCGTTTGTAATTCCAAACGCGTTGCCAGCTGTTTGTTTGAGCCCGACTGGTCCTTGCGGAATGGGCCTGCAAACAAACTGCCTGTCTCACCTCGCTGCCGCAGATTGCTATAGCACAATTCGGATGTAGGATTTGCCACTTCCTCTCGGTTGAACTGTGGCCGGCAAGGCTCAGCCAGCGGTGGCTCTGAGCCACTATAAATAGCAGGCTAAGCCGCATTGGCACCCCTCGTGTGGCTCGCTCGGGACCGTGTGTGGCTTTTTTTAGAAAGAAGATCGTCGATTTGTAAAATGTGTGCTTGCAGGGTCTGAGACAATTTCAGACCATGACATGCGCCATAAATGAGCTTGTAAGATATCTGAAACGTTGCCAGTTGCAGTGCGGGTCATCTGGGACGTAGCGGCCGTGCTTTGCAGGCATCACGTCTCGTTCGATTCTAGTGACGCATGGTAATTTGATTAGATTATGTTGATATTTTAGATGTGTACATTGAATAGGATTTGGTTCTCGTGCTGCCCATGTCGGCCTTAATTGTTTAAAATTGTTTCCCTTTTTTTGGGGGGGGGTTTTTTCAGGAGAGTAACTGTGGTGCAGGTATTCAGTAGACAATGGTTGTGAATATATATCCAACGTACCGAAGTTCCCAAAATGCAAAAACCAGCCTAATCACCAAGTACCTACCTTAGAAAGCGATGTAATACCCACTAGCCACATCTACCTGCTTTAAATCCTTGTTCACCACCTGGAGAACCCTACATATGTAATCAAATACTAAACTTGTGAGGACCGAAACTGGACCGGTCATGCCTCAGGCCAACACAGGTCCAGACTAACCATTATGCCAAGCCCGGGCAAATCGTCACCGCCTTCCGAGAATTTTTTTTTTATCTTCGATAGCATCGCCGAAAAATCGAGTCGAGTCTACAACCCGACAAGATGCCGTCCTCTACTGCCCTCACCTCCAAGGTGTCTACTGGATCACCGTATCAACTGGACACACCCCAGGTTTGTGACAATTACCCCCAGAAAACCCAGCGCACCTACTAATTGTTGATAGGTTGTCAAAGCCTCGTCCGCGCTGCTGCGCCATATCAAGTCGAACCAGGAAGCGAAGGAAAAGTCCGCGACCAAGAAGACGCTGATCGGCGACAACGATGAGGACTCCGATGATGAGGAGACTCCTCTCAACAACGAAGCCATCTGGCTCATTCTCACCACCAAGAAGCACGTCGTGGACAAGAACCGCCTGAAGCCCGGCAAAATCACCATCCCCCACTCCCTCAACTCTTCGCCCTCGCTCAGTGTGTGCCTGATCACCGCCGATCCCCAGCGCAGTGTCAAGGACATTGTCGCCGACGCCTCATTCCCCCAAGAACTCTGTTCGCGCATTGAGAAGGTCATCGGTTTCGGCAAGCTGAAGCAACGCTACCAGAGCTTCGAGAGCCGCCGCCAGTTGCTCGCCGAGCACGATGTCTTCCTCGCCGATGAGCGCATCATCACCCGCCTTGTTCCTACTCTCGGAAAGATTTTCTACAAGTCCAGCAAGCGTCCCATCCCCATTCGCATCCAGAAGATTGAGAAGGTGGACGGCAAGCGGGTCAAGCAGGACCCCAAGAAGAAGACCAGCAAGGAAGAGAAGCACGCCGAGTTTGCTGCTCCCCTCATTGTCGCCAAGGAGATCGAGCGCGCATTGCACAGCGCCCCTGTTCAGCTCGCTCCTTCTACCAGCACCGCCATCCGTATCGGCTCTTCCAAGTTCACTGCTGAGCAGTTGTCGGACAATGTTGCGGCCGTTGTCAAGGGTATGACCGATAAGTTCGTTGCTAAGGGCTGGAGGAACATCAAGAACATTCATATCAAGGGTGCCAACACCACGGCTCTGCCCATCTGGCTGTCTGATGAGCTGTGGGTGGACAACGCCGATGTCTTGGAAGACGGTGCCGAGACCGCTGCCATCGAGGATGGCGCCAAGGCCAACAAGAAGCGCAAGTCCACTGGCGACGAGAAGGCGATTGAGGGAAAGAAGACTAAGAAGACCAAGTCTGCTGATGACGAGGACGAGTCTGCCGAAGTGGCGGCACGGAAAGAGAAGCTCCAGAAGCTCAAAGCCCAGGCCCTTGAGGATGGGGAGCCGGTCAAGGCCGACACATCCAAGGCTGGCAAGAAGAAGAGAAAGTCCACCTCATGAGCGGGTCTAATTTGTTCTTTACCTAATGTTCTGCATGTAAAGGGTATCTTCGGCGTACAAAATATATCACGTGTGTTTCATTATGACTATATTCTGTTCACATTATGCATATTTCTATTCCAAAAAATCCTGGTATAGAAGTCAAGTAGAACAGAACGCAATATTGACTAGAATAGACTCGTCCATCGCGTCATACTCTAGGATGTGATGCCTGCATTAGCCGAGTCCGACCTCGGGAGTGCGGGTCTTGGCATCCCGACGATAACCACATCCTCAGATCACCGCGGATCACCGAGACTCAAACTCGACCAACTTCCTAACACATTGGGAGAGTAACATCCTTTCACCACCGTTCCGTTGTCCCCATGATTCCTCTCGCCAGACACTCCGTTCTGCGGGCTGCCCGCTCGCAGATTTTCCCCACCCCGACCCTGAGACAGCCCGCTTCGTCGGCCCTCGCCCGTCTCCTCTCCACCCTCGCCGTTCTCGAGCAGCGCGATGGCAAGCTGCAGAACTCCTCCCTCTCCGCAATTGCGGCTGCACAGAAGCTCGGTGGCCCCGTGACGGCCTTCGTGGCTGGCTCTGGTGTTAAGAGTACCTCTGCTGCCGAGGCGGCGAAGATTAAGGGTCTTGACAAGGTTGTTGCGGTCGAGAACGATGCCTATGAGAAGGTACATACTACGTGCAAAGCCCTTAGATATAGCTCATGCTCATCTCTCATTTCCCCTCGATCTTTAGGGCCTTCCCGAGAACTATGCCCCTCTTCTCGTTGAGAACATCAAGAAGGGTGAATACACCCACATCATCGGTGGCCACTCGGCCTTCGGCAAGAGCCTCCTGCCCCGCGTGGCCGCTCTTCTGGACGTCCAGCAGATTTCCGACATCACCGGCATCGAGAGCGAGGACAGTACGTACACACCGAGTCAAACAGTTTGACATGTGACAGAACCGGTGCTAATCACTAG
Organism: Penicillium cinerascens; assembly: GCF_028974065.1. Classification (NCBI taxonomy): domain Eukaryota; kingdom Fungi; phylum Ascomycota; class Eurotiomycetes; order Eurotiales; family Aspergillaceae; genus Penicillium; species Penicillium cinerascens. The sequence continues at coordinate 3,307,340 of NW_026695298.1, read as the reverse complement.
GACAGCCTTCATCCGCCCCATCTACGCCGGTAACGCCATCCTGACCGTGCAATCGACCGACAACATCAAGGTGATCACCGTGCGTGGCACTGCCTTCCAGGGCGTCGAGACCGAGGGCGGCTCTGCGGCGATCGAAGACGGCGTGGACTCTAACGCCGCCGCTACGACCGAGTGGGTGTCCGAGGAGCTGGCCAAGTCCGAGCGCCCCGACCTGGCCACCGCAACCCGCGTTGTGTCCGGTGGCCGTGGCCTGAAGTCTAAGGAGGAGTTCGACCGTATCATGCTTCCGCTAGCTGACTCGCTCGGCGCTGCTATTGGTGCTTCTCGTGCCGCAGTCGACAGTGGCTTTGCCGATAACAGTCTGCAGGTTGGCCAGACCGGTAAGAACGTTGCGCCGCAGCTCTACCTGTGCGCTGGTATCTCTGGTGCTATTCAGCATCTGGCTGGCATGAAGGACAGCAAGGTTATTGCTGCTATCAACAAGGACCCAGAGGCTCCTATCTTCCAGGTTGCTGACGTTGGTTTGGTTGGTGATCTCTTTGAGAAGGTACCTGAGTTGACTGAGAAGGTGAAGAACGCTTAACGGTCGTGTTTTTTTATTATTTTCTCCGTTTTTGCGATGACCTCTTGAGCAGGTCGCAAGCTTTTTTGTGTTGAACCGTACAGAATACCACTTAGAGAGGGCTGGAGCCGCCGCTCGGCCTAGTCACTTTGCAATATAACAAAATCTACCACACAATTTGGACTCGTTTAGATGAAACCCAATTCTTCCTTTCTGTCCATATTTTATCTTCATAATTGCTTAACTTCAAACAAATCTGCAGAGCGCAGTTCATACATGGGATTACCAAAACGGGACTAGCGCGTCACCACGCGTCGGCGCGTCCGCGATAATCGAGGGGAATTAGTTAGCAAGTCCACCGTCCAATTGCCAAATACTCCAGATGCGCGACATGACCGAAACGTTTGAATGATCCCATCATCGCCCGATTTCCTTTCATCATTCGACCCTGCCCTCCACCTCCACTCCGAAGACCTCAGCAACGCGCCCAACCCTCCCTCCGAATCATTCTCCGACGATCTCGAGGCAATTCACTTCCAGCGCCGCGAGCAAACTCGCAATAAAGTCGTGATTCAGCACCGGGCTTGGAATTTGTCCGATGTTTTTCGTAGCGACGACGATATAAGACCTGGTTCGAGCTATACGTCTTGTTGACGAGTGTCAGTGCTGATGTGATTGAAGATACTCCGACAAAAGCTGTCGACGAGACTCCGCGGAAGATTACCAGAACCCCGGCTCGGACATTATCTTTCCTCCCGTCTTCTCCCCCTGTAACGACCATGCCGTTTATTTCGTCGCCTGCGGCTGCGGTGCTGGGCAATTCGGACGGCAACGCGCAGAAGAGAAAAGCGCCCGAAGTCGGAGAGAGCTCGCAGTCAACAGAGCCCAAGCGGCAGAAATACGTCGGTGGATTTGTCGACGAAGATGACGATGATGAGGATAATATCGTTGCTCTAGAAGAGGAACAATTCGAGTTACAGGAATACCCCGAGGCAGATCCGTCTGAACTTCCTGCGATCTTGGAGCAGGAGGAGATCCTCAGTCTTTCTCAACAGAATGATACCACGCCCACAGCCTCGAATCCCCAAACCGAATTGGTGTCTCGACCTATACCTAGTGCACCGAAGAGATTGTTCCAGATCAAGACATGCACCGGCAAGTCGCATCATATTCCTCTACGAAGGGCTCAGGCTCCGGTTTCATATGAGCGCATGATTGCTAGTCGGTCGGAGACAGATCCAGGCCGAGCAAAGAAGAGCTACTACGGAATTGAGATTCATAAATTGCTGGACGAAGCCGCAAAGGAGGCAAAGACAAAAGCCTCTGAGCCGGCGCCGGCACCGCCAGTCCAGACATCGATAGAGAAGAATGAAGGAGACGCCAAGCAGAAGAAGATGGATTCTATGATGTGGACTGAGAAGTACCGTGCTCGCAAATTCACGGACTTGATCGGAGACGAACGCACGCATCGCTCGGTCCTTCGCTGGCTGAAGGGCTGGGATCCAATTGTCTACCCTGGCTTGTCTCGGTCTCAGAAGAAGAAACCTGCCCAGGAGGATGAAGGAGAGCGCGTGCATCGGAAAGTTCTACTACTCAGTGGACCTCCTGGACTGGGAAAGACAACCCTTGCTCATGTCTGTGCTAAGCAAGCTGGCTATGAAGTCCTCGAGATCAACGCAAGTGACGAACGCAGTAGAGATGTGGTCAAAGGCCGCATCCGAGATGCACTGGGAACGGAAAACGTCAAGGGTGCCAATGTCGAGGTCGGCGAGAACAAGGTCCGCCGAGCAGCGAAGCCTGTTTGCGTTGTTGTCGATGAAGTTGACGGTGTTGTTGGAGGCGCTGGAAGCGGCGGTGAGGGTGGTTTCATGAAGGCTCTTATCGACCTTGTGATGCTTGACCAGCGGAATTCTAAGCAAGCAGAGAACGGCGGGAACAATGGCAAGAAACGCAAAGGCGATACCTTCCGGTTCCTCCGACCTTTGATTCTGGTTTGCAATGATCTGTATTCCTCAAGTCTTCGGCCTCTGAGAGCTTCATCCATCGCCGAGATGATTAATTGCCGACAAGCTCCACTGGAAAACGTTGTCAATCGAGTGAAGAATATCTTCGCACGGGAGGGAATCCCCGCTGATGGCGACGGAGCTCGAAGGTTGTGTGAAGCCGCCTGGGGAATGGCAAGCAAAAAGCAGCGCGGCCCTAAGAGTTCTGGATCTGCCGAGGGCGATATCCGCAGTGTCCTCGTCGCCGCCGAGTGGGTGGCACATAAACTCCGGAATGAAGGCTCGTCTATGCGATTAACTCGAGACTGGTTGGAGTCGCGAATCCTCAACACTTCAACAGAAGGCGGCTCTTTCTTCAAGGAAATGAGCCGTGGAGGTGTCCGCGAGATCGTGAACCGTGTCTTTACTGAAGGCGCTGGCTTTTCTCACTCTCCAGTCGGCATGACTTCTTTCCAAGACAAATACGACGGGCCCAACACCAAAGTACCAGCCGGCGTGGCTGACTTGCGGAAACGGCATGCTATCAATCGTCTTAGGGAGATGGTGGATGCCAGCGGTGATCATGACCGATGTATCACCGACTGTTTTGCCGCATATCCCATTCAGCAATACCAAGATGATACCTTCCTCTCAAAGCCCTGCGATGCGTACAACTGGCTTCACTTTCACGATTCCATATCTTCCAAGGTGCACGCCTCCCAGGAGTGGGAACTGGCTCCGTACTTGAGCCAGTCGGTCGTCGCGTTCCATCATCTCTTTGCTACAGCCCACGGAAAGACCGAAGCCGCTGATCATAAAGACGAAGGCGAGGCTGAAGAGGAGCACCCATTCTCAGGCCCCAGGGCAGAATTTGCTGCATTAGAAGCACAGAAGGAAAACCGAGCAATTCTACTCGGATTCCACTCGTCTTTATCTGCCTCTATGACCCGCATGTTCCGCTCCATTGAGAGCGTTGTTATCGATCTGCTCCCGCACCTGGTTCGGATGCTATCACCAGATGTCAAGCCTGTCATCGTGCGCAGCGGCGGCGAGCAGCGCAGCACAGCTAGCGTGCGCAAGGAATCAGAGCGCGCACTCGTACAATCTGCCGTGCGTGTCATGGCCGGAATGGGCGTGACATTTGAGAAAGTCCGAGTGGAGCACGAAGGTGGAGGCCACGGCGGATGGGTCTACAGGATGGAGCCGTAAGTGAGATCCAGTTCCCGTAAGAGACAGACACTGACAGATTCCAGACCAATCGACTCGCTCGTGGCATTCTCAAAATTGGCTACATCTGGATCCTCAAGCGCCAATGTCCCCGTTCGATATGCTGTTCGTTCAGTCCTGGACCAGGAATTCCGCAAGGAGACCACGCGCAAACAGTTCGACGCGCGGAACGCCGTCACGACCAAAACGGTACTTGGAAAATCACCAAAGCATGACGCGGCTCAGAAGGCTATTAGAGAAGGCCTTGTCAAGCGTGACTTCTTTGGCCGGGTCATTCAAGAACCTGTTCGGGAGGCCAAGGATACTGATGGCCCCAACCCGTCGGACGAGACGTCCAAGGCCGGGAGAAAGGTGTGGGTGACATACCACGAAGGGTTCTCGAATGCGGTTCGCAAGCCCATTTCGTTGGGAGAGTTGTTGGCCGGGCTTTGAGTTTGATGTTGGCATTTCTTATGGAGTTTTCGATCAGCATGGCTTTTCATTCAGATTACCCTTTTCTAGCTATTGTTTTTTATCATATGTAAATACTTCCGGTTACGATGAAGAGAAATGTTCCAGAGGAAATCAATTAATTAAAACAACAAATTGCAGATTATATATCAAGCAAAATTTATCTAAACCCATAGCCCCAATAATGTAGTTTTTAGATATCCAGTAAAGCACTTTTTTTTCGCAAATCATAAGAAGCACAAACCCACGAAAGGCAGCGCGAAAACAAAATTATAGTCGGTATTAAGTATCCAGGTCATTCCATCGTCACAAACGCATCAGAAAAGGAGGGTGGTATCAAGGAAAGCAGGCGTCGCATTGGAAGCGCAAAGTCGATGTATGGCGGCAAGTTTAGCGCATGGTGAAGTAGCTAGTGACGGCGCATGGTGAAGTAGGTAGCGACGGCCTCGTCGTGGTTTGCCTGCTTGCCAAGGCTTTCATCGGACTTGTTGATGTGCTTGGGGTCGAAAGCCTTGAAGAACTTCTTGGTGGCCTTGATGGAGTCCTTGAGAGGTGTGGTGGTGGAACTGACGGAACGGATGGACGAGGCCGCTGAGCTGCCCCGGGTGGAGGGGGTGGGGGTGTGAAGACGAGGGAGAGCAAGCATGTTGGTCATTTTGATGGATTGATTGTGGTTGGCTTGGTTGATTGTTGGGTGGATGGTGGAAATGAGGTTGTTGATCAAAGTCAAGTGGATGATTGTTGTGGTTGTAGATGAGAAGAGAAGAGAGGAATGTTGAGAACTCTTTGATTTGGTTTCTTTGAGATGATCTGATCTGATGGATAGAGAATGTGTTTATGCCATGGGGATGGGGTCTTATATAGATGAACCAGACAGTACATCCTGCGTGTCACTCCGTGCTTCACTCCGAAGTAAAAAAAAAAAAATCAGAAAAAAAAAAGCCAAAGACCCACTCCGCAAGCCATGATCGTGACCCTGAGCTCAAAATAAACTACAATAGTAGTGAATCAACGGGAAAAAAAAGACGTCACATCCCGTGTGGATCCCGCGACACGGCTTCGGAGTAAAACTTCGGAGTTCGGCCATCCACAGTGGACCCTCGGCCCTGACCAACCATCCATACACGAGGTCGGGATGCGAAGGGAGTCCATTGACGGATCTGGCCAAGGCTCTTTGGCCGCCAGGGCTGACACTTGTAACAGAGAAAATATGACAAACCGACGAAGATCTATGCTTTGGAAGAGGCTGCTTCGCGGACTCCCAAAGGGGTCATTGAGGGACGCGCTAAGCCCAGACATTCCGCTTTTGACAGCTCTAGGTCTTTGAATTCTGGAACTCGGTTGTCTTGCTACAGTATACCACCAATAGTGAGTACGGACTACGGGATGAAGAGCGTAGACGATGCTCGGCGCTTGCGTAGCATTCAACCGGATTGAATCAGGCATACACCGCAAGGCTCGCGGGCTAGAAAATTACGTACATATCGACATCAATGCGAGTCTAGAAGCCTCTAGTAGAGTAGAGCCTGCATGAACTCGGAAGGCTCTGAAAATTCACGCTGTAGATCGCGACTCCACTATGGAAAAAATCGTGCCACATTACGGAATAAAATGGGGCTGGTAGACGTGGCGTGAACTCCGTCACGGCTATCTGCGGCCATCATTGCCCCTGGTGATCGGGTCTTTCGCGACATCAAAAAAATATCTCAACCCTCGTGACCCTGGTCATGATGTTGAGGGTCTTGATTTCCAAGCATTAACGAGGCTGTGCGGTGTGCGACACGAAGTGGCTTGCGTGACTCACGGAGCTTCAACAACCGTCAGATGTGGTATCACCCATATTGCTCTTGCATCTGATCAGCCGTCAAGAAGTAAAGTCTAGATCCTGTCCGATGGGACTGAAGGTGGCGTCATAGGCGTTGGGGCTCTGTCGAATGCAAGTCCGAGGTTTATTCCGACGCTGAGTTTTTACTCCGAGGTGTAGTCCGAGGCAGTCCGAAGACCCTGAACGTGCTCAACTAGCGATGCTACCTGACTCAGGCGAGGGAATTCTAATCGGAGTAGTACTTTCTATGGTTCTTGTCCATTTAGTTATTCCTTTCACGCTTGTACAGTGCCTTGCGAACGTGTTGCGCGCAGTGGCCCTTATTGGGCCACCAACATTGACCACGGTCAATCAGCCACTTGACGCGGGACTCCATTCTCCCGCCCTTGACTGCTCTAAAACACGCCCACCGCTCTTGGAAGCAGTGCATATCCACTGCTATTCCCACTTTCATGAATATGGCGTTGTCGACTCATTGCGAGTTCTGGTAAGGGCGCCGCTGCCACTCAGTAACAGGAGCGAGTCATGATTCAATGAGGGCGCATACTGTATTGTCGGCATTGAGCGACCCCTGGAAAATCAATGAGATCTGTTGTTATGGTATTCCCGTTGCTGCGTGAGGCTGGAATTGAAATTTGAAGGTGCTAGTCGATTGTCGTGGCAAGCCGAAGCTCACACCTTCGCTCATGGTACCTTGAAACTAAGACCCCGCTAACCAGTTACCCTCGGCATTTGTTTACTCTTTAGATACTCGCGATCGATGTGCCCAAGGGTCCAATTAGAGGCCCGTCGGGATTTGGGGATCGCTTGAATGCAACAGAACCCCTCAGATTACTAAAGATGAGTGAGCTGATCGCCGAGAAGATGTGCCGAATGAGCATGGTGTGAGATCATATCGTGGTGCGGTGAACCTTGACTGCCGAAAAGGCCCCATCAATGCCCAATCACAGAGCAATTCCACAGCATCTTTCCAGAAAGCTCTCCAAATCGCAGGGTTGGGACCCATTTGTCAGCGTTCCGTCAGTGTTATGCCGAGTGCCCGGATTTACCTGTGGATCCGCGGGGGTGATCTCAATTGCTTGGAGAATGCTGAAATTCATGATTTAAGAGCGCAATACCTGCCCTTCTTGTACCTTGTACTAAATCTACTTCTTCAATTCCTCTACAACTTCATCAAATTCCACACAAATCATGTCTCTCAAGCCCATCACTCTGTACGGCCACGCAACCGGCCCCAACCCGTGGAAGGTCGTCATGGTCCTCGAGGAGCTCAACATCCCGTACGAAAACAAGATCGTCGATTTCCCCGACATGAAGAAAGAGCCCTTCGAGTCTATCAACCCGAACGGCCGTGTCCCCGCCATCGAAGACCCCAACACCGGCATCACCTTGTGGGAATCGGGCGCTATCGTGGAGTACCTGGTGGAGACCTACGACAAGAAGCACACGATCAGCTTTGAAAACGGGTCAAAGGACTATTTCCTGGCCAAGCAATGGCTACATTACCAGGTGTCCGGCCAGGGCCCTTACTTCGGCCAGGCTGTGTGGTTCACCCGTTTCCACCCAGAACAGCTCGAGAGCGCCAAGGAGCGCTACTACAAGGAAATCCGCCGTGTCTCTGGGGTCCTTGACAAGTTCCTGGCTGATAAGGAGTACCTCGTTGCTGGCAAGTTCAGCTACGTTGACCTTGCTTTCGTCCCGTGGTTCCACTTGGTCGGGTATGTTGGCATTGAATTGTCCGAGGATTTTCCCCACCTTGATGCTTGGTTGAACCGCCAGAAGGCCCGCCCGGCTATTTCAAAGACGCTGAAGCTGCGCGATGAGGCTATGGCTGCTGCTCATTAAGGGCCATGACGAGGTATAGCCCTGAACATTTCTACAAACAGATTTATCCTACATAGGACATGAGAAATGAAATGGTTCGAATGATCTTTGGAATGATAACCACATGTAGAACGGTACTCGAAGTGTACCAGGGATGTAAATGTATCGACAGGTGTACCAATGTTCGACAATAACCATCTTGATCGTAGAAATAAACTTGAGATGGTCAATTGAATCCCTGCACTTGGTCATAAAGTACGCTAACCAGAGACGGGCTAGTGGCAACATGGGGCTTGGCACCGCAGCCGCGAGTTTTCCGTGTCGCGACATCCACCTCCCCCATTGAATCGAGCACCCGGTCCAATCATCCACCGCTGGCCTAATTTCCCATCAGATTGGGCCCTTTTTCCTCCAGCTCAATATACCTGCCGGCTATTCGACCCAGCTACGCGTAACACTGTTGCGCTGTGCCAGGCAGACTGCCAACGACAGACAAGGAGTCGATCTTCTGTCGCGAGCGACAGCTGCTTTCTTCCCTTGATCCATCATGGATGAGTCTTCGCTCCACCCCTCAGGGGCCTCTGAGAATGTCCAGCACATGACCGGCGCAGAGGGCGCCATAGATGCAGGCAACAGTGCTTCCGGTATGTACTGCTTATCTCCCCTAGGTCAGTTCACAAGCTCACCGGATGCAAAGAAGCGCAATCGCGCCAGGATTCCCCCGAGAAGAAGGTCGAGAACCCCGCCGGATCGGACAACCCTATGGATGCCCCTGCCTCCCCCAAGCCCCAGAACGGCAATGCCGAGCCTGAGGACGAGGAGATGGGCGGCACCGAGACTGATGCCAAGCGTGATACCGAGGGATTAGAAGATGCCGTTGGCGAGTCGCAGCCTCCGGAGCCGGCCACTGAAGGTCTTGAGGACGCCGTGGGAGAAGAACACCCCGCGCCAACCAAGTCCTCTTTGGAGGCCTCCGCGCGCGAGCAACTGGTGACACAAACCCATGCCATTATCCTTCCCAGTTATGCCTCCTGGTTTGACATGAACGCCATCAGTCCCATTGAGAAGAAGGCTCTCGCAGAGTTCTTCAATGGCCGCAACCGCAGCAAGACCGCCGCTACTTATAAGGACTACCGTGATTTCATGATCAATACCTACCGTCTTAACCCCATTGAATACTTGACTGTCACTGCTTGCCGTCGCAACCTTGCAGGTGATGTGTGCGCTATAATGCGTATCCATTCATTCCTTGAGCAGTGGGGCTTGATCAACTACCAGGTGAGTAGCCAGTGTTTTCTCTTCTCTGGGGGCTGTGATTGACATGACTAGGTCGACCCTCAAACTCGCCCCTCCAACATTGGCCCTCCCTTCACTGGCCACTTCCGCGTCATTGCCGATACTCCCCGGGGCTTGCAGCCTTTCCAGCCCGGCCCCCAACCCCAGGTCACCTCCGGCAAGCCTCTTGCGGCTACTGATCGTGCCGCTTCTGCTACCCCTGCCAAGGAGGGTCTCGAACTTCGCCGCAACATTTACGACGAGAAGGGCAAGGATGTCACAACGGCCGACGATAAGGAGAAGCAGATCAACGGCGACTCGAACGGAATTGAGGGTATTCCCCAAGAACCTAAGAAGAAGTCCCACTGCTTCTCGTGCGGTATCGACTGCACACGACTTCGCTTCCACTACGCTAAATCGGCCCCGACATCAGCAAACGCCACCACCGCTGACACAAAATACGACTTGTGCCCCAACTGCTTCCTCCAGGGTCGCATGCCTTCCAGCCACAATGCTTCTGACTTTGTCAAGCTTGAGGACAAAAGCCACTCTCACGTGCCTGATAAGAATGCTCCGTGGTCCGATTCAGAGCTTGTCTTGCTGTTGGAAGGTTTGGAGAACTTTGATGAGAACTGGGAACAGATTGCCAACCACGTGGGCACCCGGACTCGTGAGGAGTGTGTTATGAAGTTCCTGCAGCTGGATATCGAGGACAAGTATCTCGACGACATTCCCGAGCTGCGTACCGGTTCCGGCCGTGACCCCATCAGCCAGTCCGAGAACCCCGTTCTGTCCGTTGTTGCATTCCTGGCACAGATGGCGGAGCCCGCTGTAGCTGCCGCTGCTGCCGGCCGCTCCGTCGAAGAGATTCGCAAGGAACTGCGGAGCCAACTGGAGAAGGACGGCAAGGGCAAGGAGTCCGTCAAGGCCGAGGACTCCATGGACGTGGACGCCGCACGGGAGGCCTCGCAGACCGATAAGCCCAAGGAGTCACTGTCCACGGTGGCCTTGGCAACTTCCGCCGCACGCGCTGGCGCCCTGGCCTCGCATGAAGAGCGCGAGATGACCCGCCTAGTCGGTGCCGCCGTCAACGTAACACTGCAGAAGTTCGAGATCAAGCTTCAGCAGTTCAACGAGATGGAAGAGATTATCGAAGCCGAGCGCCGCGAACTGGAGCAAGCGCGCCAGCAACTCTTCCTGGACCGCATGGCCTTCAAGAAGCGCGTCAAGGAAGCCCAGGACGCTCTCCAGGCCGTCAGCCTCCAGGGTTCCAACGAGCACACCAACAGCATGCTCGCCCACGCCGCCACCGCCGGAATTGGCAACCACTACAGCTTCCAGCCCGTCGGCGGCGACATGCGAGCTGGCGCACAGCCTCTGAGCGCTGAGGCAGGCGCCGATTTCAAGACCCTCGACCTGTAACCCTTTCCTCTCATGTATGATATGCTACTGCGTGGATGGGGGAAGAGTGGATTGAACTGGTGTTATGAATATCTGTTTGAACTTGAACTTACCTGGCTAGGAAAAGGCGCAGTTTTTGTTGGGAGTTTGTGTCGATTTCGTCCCTTGTAGACGGTAGCCCGTCTTCTGGGTTTGGATCGTTTCTAGGGGACGATGCAGGGGGCTTCTTTTACTTTTACTTGAATGTGGTTAACCTTTTTTCCCAAATCATATGTCTGTGATGGAACTTTTTGTAGTTTTGTAGGTTCTATGTACAATGGGTATCGTATTAAGTCTGGCTCTCGGTCCTCTGGCTCGTCAATTTCTGTAGGAAGGCGTCCCATGCTGCGGATCCGTATTTCGGAAGCTCGACGGCAACTGTTGGTTTTGGCTTCGGTGATGCGACGGCAACTGTTCGTTTTGGTTTCGGTGATTCGACGACAACCGTTGGTTTAGGCCGTGCTTCGTCGACCTCCATCGGATCTCCCTCATCGTCATCACTGTTCACCACGGAAGCAGATATCGGAACTGGTTCCTGGCCTCCTTCACCTTCCTGGTCTTGTCCATCCTCCTCCTCAGAATCCTCAAACACATCATACTGCTCACTCCGACTCTCCCTTCCACTCCTGTATGCCGCCTCCTCAGCCTCAATCCTCCTCCTCTTCCGTCTATTCTCCTGCAAATCCTCCTCTAACTCCGACCCAATATCTCCAAACTCCTCCCACTCCGCACGGTACAGTGTCCGCTCGCGCCAATCCACCATATCCTCCCTGGTCCTGCGGACGACAAAAGGACGGTCTTTCGAGTCCTCACCCATTTCTTCTTCAGGGACGATTGGGAGCTCTAGGAGCGGTGGGATAGGTTGGTTCAGGGTTTGCCATAGTCGGACTTCTTCGCGGCGGTCGTATTCTTGGTCCACGTGCGCAGCGTGGACTTCTTCGGCGTCGGAGTCTTGTTCTTCTCCGGAGCTGGATTGGTAAGAGCCTTCGGAGTAGCGGCGTTGTCGGGGGAGCGGTTGATCTGTAGCGAGGAGGTGTGGTTGAACGAGGGGTGCCTCTAGTTCTGGTTCAAGTTGTGGTGGTGGTGGTGGTTGTGGTTCGGATTCGGATTCAAGCTCCGGTTCAGGCTCAGGCTCATGGTTTTGTGGTTTCTGGGCCGGCTCTTCCCCTTGTGCTTGTTCGACCGGTTGGTCTACCTCCTCTTTCTCTTCCGGGTCTTCTTCCTCTTCGTCTTCTCCGTCGTAGTCGTCGTCCTCATCATAATCAACTTCGCTCTCAAAGGGGCCCAGTCCAGGTTCCTCATACTCGTCGTCGTCAAGGCTCAGAATCCTTTCCACCTCATCGTAGTCGAGAACCCGCGGTTTCCACCCTTTTCTATTGCGAATGTCTTTGATAAGAATGCCATTCTGGCGTGCAAAATCGACCAATAGGTTGCCTCGGTCGTAAGTCATGTTCAGCGTGTCAAGAGCGGCTTTGACATCTCGTGTTCGAACCGACTGAATTTCTTCACTGGCCATGGGCTCCATAGCGCGCACCCGCGACATGGCGAAGAAGAGAGATGACTGAACCAAGCGGCGCGTGATACTCATGGTTAATGCATAAAAGTCCATGAGGGCATCACCGGTCATAGAAGGAGACTCGGCAGAAAAACTCTTGTGGTATATCCAGTTGTCTTCAACTCTCCTACCGCCCAAGTTCATAAACAGCTTCCGGGAGAGCTGAAGCCACACTGGTACATTGAGGACGTTCGCAGCTTTGTCAATGCCACCGCGCAAAGGAGGGTTGACTTCCGCCTCGACGAGTTCCCTCGCCGAAGCCTCGGTGATAATCCCATATTTGTGGTATCGGTCTCTGGAAGCCCACGAGCTCTCGGCTTCTTCCTTCTTGCACATGACATCGGCGAGCTCATCCAGCTTTTCCTCGCATTCCTCGCTGACTTCGGCGGCGCCGGGATAATCACCCATGAGGAGGGTGGCGTTGTGCTCGGACTGGAGATGTTGTTTCGCCAGGCCTTCGTGGAGAAGATCGATGTAGTGCATCACTTCGAGTTCCGATTTAGTCGGGATCGCCGCTGCAATCTCCTTGATGCCGTTCTTGCCTTTGCGATCGAGCATATTGAAGAATAATTCCTTTTCCGTCGCAGTCCAGATGACAGCTCCGTACTGCTCGACGGTGAGAAGTTCCGGATGCTCATCCATGTTCTTTAACGCAACGTCCTTCTCCATCTCGACCAGCAGTTTATTGTAGGCGTTGATAGATTCACGGGGAATAGCTTGGAGGCGAGCTTGCAGCGAGCGGACTCGGTCCTGGCGAGCGTCCGGATTCATGTCGTCGCCGACATATTCAGCGAAGTCAAATGTGGAGATATCTTCTTGTTCATCTTTCACAGACACTGATACAGCGCGAGAATTCGAGCGCGTCTTCCGCTCGATTGAGCGGACCGCATGCTCGTCATGATCGAAGTCGGATTCGGACTCGTAGTCGGACCCGGTGTCATCGGGCTCATAGGAAGAACTATCGCTCATGGTGCAGGGTCGCAGACTCGCCGCGCATCCGCAATGATCCTAGACGAAACATCACAGCTGCGCTTGCGAGTGGTCGATTAGTCTCCAGTTACAAAAAAAGTTGAGCTCCACTGCGCGGCATGCGTTATCGACCGATAAGCTGGGTTTGCACTGTTTGTGTCCCCTTCTTCAGCACGGCGAGGCGTCAACTTGTTACACGCATGGAGTTTGTTCGCAGATTTGGGCTGCTGGCTATTTCGCGGTCGCCGAGGAGGCCCCCGAGGGTCTCTCCAGTGTCGCATTGGCGCAATGTGCGCTTCAACACAACGGCGTCGCCACCATCCGCTTCCAGTATTGTGCTCCGCGACTACCAGGAGGAATGCATTCAATCAGTACTCAGGTACCTTGACGAGGGCGAGCGCCGGCTTGGAATATCCCTAGCTACGGGCGCTGGGAAGACAGTTCGTTGAACCCGTCTCACCTCCGGGTGTCGGACATGAGACTAACTATCTGCAGGTAATCTTCACCCAGCTCATCAATCGAATCCCGCCGCGCGATGAGAAAGCCACCAAGACTATGATCATCGTCCACCGCCGTGAGCTTGTCGAGCAGGCAGCGAAGCACTGTCGACTTGCATACCCCGATCAAACCGTGGAGATCGAAATGGCCAATAGTGTCGCAACTGGACACGGGGATATAATCATTGCGTCGGTTCAAACACTCGCCCGGGGGCGCATTGCCAATTTCGACCCGAGTGCCTTCAAACTTATCCTTGTGGATGAAGCACATCACATTGTGGCTGCATCATATCGCAAGGTACTGGGACATTTCGGCTTGAACGAGCCATCCGCCAAGGCACCGGTGCTCGTGGGAGTCTCGGCGACATTCTCACGTTTTGACGGGCTCAAACTGGGCGCTGCCATTGATCACATTGTCTACCACAAGGACTACGTGGACATGATTGGAGATAAGTGGTTGGCGGATGCAGTTTTCACTACTGTTAAATCCGAGGCGAATCTGTCGAAAGTCAGGAAGGACCAGTTCGGAGACTTTGCGGTCGGGTCGCTGTCGGAAGCCGTTAATACGGTCAATACAAACAATATCACTGTGCGTGCGTGGCTTGCTAATGCGCAAGACCGGAAATCTACGCTCGTCTTTTGCGTGGATGTGGAACATGCTCGGCAGCTTACGGCGACCTTTCGTGACCATGGCGTCGATGCGAGGTATATTACTGCTACTACGCACAAGAATATTCGTGCAGAGCAGCTTGATGCTTTTAGGAAGCAGGAATTCCCAGTTCTTCTGAACTGCGGTCTATTCACGGAAGGCACCGATATTCCGAATATCGATTGCGTACTCCTGGCACGGCCGACTCGATCCAAGAACCTGCTTATCCAAATGATCGGGCGAGGACTTCGTATGTTCCCCGGTAAAAAGGACTGCCACATCATTGACATGGTTGCATCTCTCGCCACGGGCGTCTTAACGACGCCAACGTTATTCGGTCTTCATCCAGATGAAGTCTTGAACAACTCTACCGCGACCGAATTAAGAGGAGACCGCGAGGAACCTACCCTTGAAGCCCCATCTACAGAACCCGAAACCGTCCCATCCGAGGATGTGAAACTACAATTCACAAAATATGACAGCGTTTACGACCTACTAGAGGATATGCAATCAGAGAGACACATCCGATCGCTCAGCAAGAACTCCTGGGTGCGAGTCGGCGACGAGAAATACATTCTATCCGAATCCTCCGGGTGGTTAACTCTCGAAAAAGAAAAGGATGTCTACAACGTACGCCACGTCATGAAGTTCACAGACCCAGTCTCCGAGCAAGCACAATTTACCCGGCCCCGCCTTATCGCCTCCGGATCCAACCTCGAGACCGCCGTGCGTGCAGCTGATACGTACGCAAGCGACAAATTCGAGGAACATTTCATCGCATCCTGGAAGCCCTGGCGACAGAACCCGGCTACGGCGGGACAGGTCAGATTACTGAATCAAGCCGGAATCCGCAAGGGCAAGGTGCAGGCTGGGAACTTGAACCGGGGCCAGGCGGCCGATATGATCACGAAACTGAAGTTTGGGGGGAAGAAGCGGTTCAAACAGAACGAGGTCCAGAGAAGGAAGGCTGAACGAGAAGCTGATGCTGCGAATAAGTTGAATGAGCTGCAGAAGAGGACTGAAGTTAAGGTCGGGCCTTTGGAAGGGTGAACTGGCTCTTGGCCGACTTGTAAAGTACATTGTTGATATTGCGAGCATAACCGGCGTTTTTCTTTTACATAAATAGCATTGTCTCCGTCCAATTACGGGACTTTTACATGAGTGAATTTTACCCTAGCAAATCTAGATGACCGAAAGCCTAGGAGTGGAATACATAACGGTTATCGCGCCCTACTGCTTGTCACTGATCAAGAAATATGGCATCATGCTTGGCCAATTACACCATTCCAGTCTCCCAAGTCGTGCTGCATGAAGCAAAGACGAGGATGCAGATGTGATCTGAGATCAATTATAAACCCCCAATGTGCATTCAAATAGATGAGTATACCCCCAAGGTCTGTTCAATTCCAGAGTAGTGTGATGCACCAAAATGGCCGTCACACTATCAACAGCCGGCGTACCGCTGGTCTCACTAATGTATACAAAAGTATGCTGTCTTACTTCAAGAGAGGTTGATCTTATGACTAACGATCAATAGAATGCAGATGAAGTAAATTGCCGTGTGTCACACCTGTTGACATTACTGAACGCTTTACTAGAATGTGAAATTGTTTCAGATCCCCAGCGGGATCGTTGCAATAATCGTGTAGATCTGGCTCGGCATGAGGGCCCATGCGGCTCTTCCCAGGGGTTGAGGCCTAGCTAACGGAACATTTAGGTCGAAATACTCTTGCAGCCCGACCGGTGTTGACGTTATTCTGAGACAATAAGCTGAGCCAGTTATCCCACTTTGTACTCTGCATCATTTAAGGATCGATCAACAATAGACGGCGTATAGCGCAGGTTGATCCGAAATGCCGATCACAACAAGCTCATTAAATGAACGTCCACCCGTAGGATAAAACTTATGAATTCTACCAGGAGAAGATTCTCTTCTATCTCGCTTCTATTACAACCCATCATCTACCGTTAAACAGGTCCTGTCACAAAGTGAGGAATCATCCACCAAAACACCGACTCTCCATACTAAATCAATACTCAGCAAACAGCAAAGATGCATTTTACCTGGGTCCCAATCCTTTTAGCCATGGTATCTCGTACCATAGGCCTGGCCATCAAGACTGCGAACGACGACCAAAATACTTCAAACCAGACCCACGTACTCGTCTCATGTCGAGAGGTCAAGGACGCCAAGGAGCTGGTCCTCCCTTCGCCTGTTGCAAACCACACCAAATTATGCGAGGAATCAGGTGGTGAGGCTACTTGTGGTGCGTGCGTCTTACCTGATGTGAGGAAGAATCTGGATTATTATAACTTCGCTTGTGCGGAGGGGAAGGGATATCCGTCGACGTTGGAGAAGTATTCGGAGGAGAAGGCTAAATCTGTGGCTGCTGAGAGGTGTTCTGATGAGGGTGATGAGTCTGATAGTGGTGATGATTCAGATGATGGGAGTGAGTCTGACTCGGACTCTGATTCGGATGACGATGATGAGGAGTGAATGGGAAGGTGCATAGCTGTATTTTACCTTCGCTTTTGTATCTATATAGTGTCAAAGGAAACTTGGATCGATCGGCAAAGATGTTAAGACTCAATCAAATCTAGAATCATATACGTCTTCTCCTTACTCCGATGATGCCATTCCGCCCCCGCATCACAGTAGATCTTGCTGATTTAAAGGCAGCAACCAGGATGGAAATATGATTGCGTTACAGTATACTTCTCCAAGGCCGACATGATGGGCTCGCGGACATTTCTCAACGTGAACAATGCTACTAGCCCGGTCTCTTCTATCGCCGAGACCGACCAGAAAGAACAAAGGTCCCTGGTAATGATCTTGACTCTTCCCGATCATTTTTGGCGTCAATTTCATGGGTCCTCACAATCTATACGTGAAATGTTGTTAAGATCATGGTTACCGATGATTCCAAAAAGTATATTTATTAGCACTTTTGAATAAGGGTCGCGTTTTGAAGCGCAGTTCCTACTATGACCGTATAATAACTCCCGGTTAAATCCAAATTCCCGGGAGCCAGAATCTCATTTCAAAGGCTTCCTACCATAGACGACAACCCTGGTAAAAATCAGTAACGAAACCATTCTCAAGGAATGAGACAAACTTACTCCTTAGTATAAGCATGCAACCGCTTATCTCTCAGCTGCTGCTTAACAACAGCCTGAAAGATCTTGGAAGGCTCCACACCCCAACCCAGAACCTGCGTACACAACCTAAGCCCGTACGAATCCACAGCCTGCTGGGCATGAACGGCCTGGTATTTTCCAAGTTCCTTGAGGTAGGGGTCACGCGGCCACGGCGAGTACGGCAGGATGTAACTGAACTGGGTGACATCTTCAAAGCCAGCGTCGCGAAGCCAGTCGCGCAGCAAGTGGTAGACGTTCATGAGTCGACCCGTTGCGTTTGTGCCGGCGCTCAGGGCTCGCATGTACTCCATAAATGGCGACGAGTCCCTGAGAGTGCCGTCATCGCTCCAGCCCCAAACGGCGCATTCTTGGATTTCGAAGTATCCGCCTGGCTTGAGGTGGTCGTAGATTCTTCTTAGGAATCGAGGCCAGTCTGATACGCATCTGTAGATGTGTTAGCGTTGAGGTTGTGGTGAATAGGGATGGAGGAGGGCGTACCCTGAAAGTAGTCGCGCGTGGATAAAATCGAAGCTGTCCTTCTGGTACAGCCACTCCGCTTCATAGTCTTCGACGATGAATTCTACATTTGGCACAACCCAGTTGGGCTGGATGGCACTGATATCGTTTCCAATGACTTGCGCGCTTGGGTATTTTCTAGGTTGAACGTCAGTGACGATAGGGAACGTAAGCCGGGCAAGAATGTGATTTACTCTGCCACGTCCAGGGCCCAGATGCCCGTCCCCGTTCCGAGGTCTAGAATTTTCTGTGGGTTTTTGATTGGCGCTTTGTGGAGTTCGCCCTTCATTGTGAGAAGCCAGCTGTAATTCATTAGAAGTTTTCGAAACGCGAGTTGTGAGTAGTTCTAACATGTGATGTGCCTATTGATGATCAGTACGTGTGCCAGACGCGAACAAGACGAACATACCAAGTCCATGCGGTCCTGCTCCTCCTCATCGTTGGGCATCCTGTCCCGGTTAGCAGCGCTTCACCATGTGGGCTGGTTGAAATACCAGTAGTTGGTCTAGCAATGGGTTAGTAAAGGTAACGACCAGCCATCAAGACCGAGGGGCTTACAGTAGTGCGGTTGCTATGGTATCGCCGGCCATTCTCATATTCATACTCCAGAACACTGGATGATAAGGAGGTCAGGTCGGAAATGTCGCTTTCAAATTCAGCGCTTTCATCCTGGGGAAGCGGTCAGCGATCAGTGGACGAGTCGATCGGAGGACGAGACGATCATACGCTGAACTGGTCAACTTGAATATGACCGGGCGCGTTCTCCGGACTGCCCGAGACATCTAG
Source organism: Penicillium cinerascens (assembly GCF_028974065.1). Classification (NCBI taxonomy): domain Eukaryota; kingdom Fungi; phylum Ascomycota; class Eurotiomycetes; order Eurotiales; family Aspergillaceae; genus Penicillium; species Penicillium cinerascens. The sequence goes on along the minus strand of NW_026695298.1, from coordinate 3,288,645 downwards.
GGGCGGTGCCTCCGTGTTGGCCACAGCATCCGGCACTGGCTCTCGAGCTGGCTGCGCACGTACAGGTTTGGGGGATTGGGGATTGTCGGTCATAGTGGGTTACAGGTTAAGAAAGAGTCTGGGTGGGGAAAAGCTCTCCAGAGTAGTCCAGGGTACTCGGAGACTTATAGCGTGTCTTCCGTTCATTTGGAAGAATGTGACACCTCTCGCTCAACGGTTCGATTTAAACGGGTCGACAACGGGGAAGATTAGATTTTCTTTCATGATGCGGTGAGGGGCTGCGCGGCATCATCTCGGGACCTGGACATGATTTACAACCTAATGTTCCCTCCCAGTAGTGTATTGCTTCTACGAACCTCTATCGCGCACGCTTTCTATCCAGTCTAGAAAAGACCGATAAATTGATCAAAATTGACCGGGACGTGAGCTGTGGGGAATCTGCCGAAAAACAGGTTGTAGGATATTGCAATTCCCAAACAACCGCTTAGCTGCATGCCTGCGGACACTAGGAAGCCAAAAGAGTAGTATGTTTCGTGGAGTGCGCAGGCCCGTGTCAGCACTACAACCCGACGCAACGGTTCACCATTCCCGTTCTAGACTCTCCAGTTCCCACGGGCCCCCGATAAAAGATACGTCGACACCGCCAGCGAACACGCCCCGAGCAGGGAAACCACCGAGGCAAAGATTTGCAGTCCTGCAAAGTTCGTCCCGTTCTGTCGGGTCAGGATGCCACCCATGATAGGAAGGCCGGTGAGACAACTAAACGAGCTGAGCAAAAAGTAAAGAAAACAGGCACACCCAGGCCCAAGGAGTGAGTGCCTACCTGATTGATATCACCATTTGAAATGTTCCAAACCGCTGGCCCAGTGTTTCTAGACTCCCGGACTTGGCGACGCATGGCATGAGCAATGACACGACGGCCCCGCTCACGAAGCCGTAGACCAGTGAGAACACGATGATCCCCGTATGGGACGGGCGGAAGTTGAACGGCAGCCACAGGCACAACATGGAGCCACCCGTCAGCAGAGAACACGTTGTGAGCACGTTGAAATGGCCGATGTGATCGGCCAGATACGGTGGGAGGAGCCGGCCAATCACGGAGGTTGCGCTAGATTTTGAGGTACGAGTCAGTCATTTACATTGTTTCCAGCAGAGATCTCGGTTCAATGTACTTTATGATGGAAATCAAGTATAGAGCCAGCGTGGGGGAGAATCCTGCATTTTGTGCCATCTCGGAGATGTAATCGAACGGGCCCCAGAGACCCCACCTGTGCTCGTCAGTGAATTCCCTAGGATTTCCTGCAGGGAAGAAGACGCGACTTGCATCACCAAATAGGCTCCCAAGGTGTATAGCGCAAACTGCTTCTCCTGGAATAGGGTCACGTCGAACCAAGGCGCCTTGCTATTCCACTTCTTCCTCGGCAGTCTGGATCGAACCATAAGGCAGGATACGGCCAGAAGAACACCAACCAGCAAAGCCGTATAGCGCACGGCACAATAGAAGCCAACTCTCTTAATGACTCGATCCAGGAATATGGGGAATATCACACCACCCACACTAGCACCACAGCTCGACATACCAATAGCCAGCCCCCGTCTCTTGACGAACCATTGGCCTACACAGACCATAGCCGTGGTGAAGACCCCTCCTGCACCGATCCCGAAGCCTAAACCCTGCGCCAGAAATATCTGGTAGTACTCATCTGTGAGACTCGTCATGCACAGGGAAAAGACACAGAGAAAGCTGCACGGGTACAGTACCGGCGCCGGGCCGTACGTGTCCAGGACTCGTCCGTAGAGTGGACCGAGTGCCCACATGAGACATATTTGGACGGCGAAAATCCATGCTATCTCTGATGAGCTGTAGTCCTGGAGGGTGGTGTCTTGGTAGACCGTTTGAAACACGCCGATTCTTCTCGTGTGTTAAAAGCAGGCCCCGGAGCCGTGGGTTGGGATCGGGTCACTCACGCGTTTAGGAAGCCGAAAGTGCAGAATAGAGATAGAAACGCACCGCCGACACATATCCATCCCTGAGCACCTTCTTCGGGCGGTAGTTCTGGTCCATCTGGTGCGGCTTCTTTATCCCGAGGCATACTGGGCCTTCTAGAGACGGGATTAAGATGTTGGAATGTGGTTTTTATTCAAAATGAGATTTTTCGCCTGTTGTATAATGACATCCTAGAGATCGAAAACTTTTAGAACTCGCGATCATTGTTCTAAAGCGTCGACAAAGCCCATGTCGAGATATCGATTTCCCCTCCCTCGACGGACCACATCGGCGGCCGCCGGCTCCCACTTCTCGGCGCCGCTTTGTCCTTTTCGAGTCTTCATGATTTGTAATACCGTGCCCACGAACGTATGCTATGATTCAGATTAATCATGGCATTGACTGGGAGCTTAGAGCGTGTCGTCTGTGTAAGCTGCAAACCGCAAAAAAGAAATGCGATAAGGCTGGGCCGAGAAGCAGCTATTGGTTCGGTGCTGTTTAAGATTAACTACAGTGCATTAACACACGACTAACCGAAGCAGCAAGAAGCTAGAGTGTCAGTATACATGCGCGACACAAGCCGCATACCTCATAGACCAAGTCTTCAAGGTGCTGGAAGATCCAGACCTCGATTCGAGCTTCATTCAACTGGACGGACTCGATCATACCGTACGCCCATTCTTCATGGTGATGGAACATACCCAAGGGAAATGTTGCTTCTTTTGCACAGGAATATGATGGTAATCCGGTTAATTTTCTCACCTTGCCACCAGGCCAACTATTAACAGTACCCTAGACTTCTCTACATTATACACCGGCACATCCTTGACCAAGTTCCCACAATGGGCTTTTGCAAGTGCAAATCTCCCGGTCTCGCATGAAGCCTTGGATTCTTTTATAAAGATAGAAGCCACGACGGCAGATACGTAGAGCGAACTTCCTTCGAATTGATGGATGCACTGCCTCCTAGTTATTTGTGTGTTATGGGTGCGGCACTAAAGAACATTGAAGATTCTAGAGACAAGTCGAAAATATGGGGTCTATCTGACAAGGAATTGACGAACGTGAAGAAGAAATTAGAGGGCCATTGGACCTTATGTGGCTATTCCGGTGAGAGACAGGATATTCATTTTCTTCTTGAAATGCTCTTAGCTACATCCATAGTTCTGAGAACCTATGTGCTGGGATGTTGGGACATTCACGAGTTCAGAGATCCAGGAATCTTCCGCCTTGAGGGCCTATCAAACGGAACTTTTGTATAGATCCGTTTCCATACAAACTGTATACAGGCGACGACACCATCATCATCCATTCAGACGACTAAGTGACGACTAAGCAGTTCACTTCATATTCATATTTAACCCACGCATCATGATACTCCCTCTCTCCCCCGTCGCATACTTCCCACCCAATTTTTCACACCAATTTGTGAGTTCTGCCCATCCCTGTCGTCATGTCCTACTTTCAATCCTATCTACCCTACGTGCTCTTCACGAGCCTTCTATCCACACCTGTCCTGTGAACACTGTCTCCCTGCCAGCACGATGCATCACTTCGTCTACCAGCACAAACCACAATTTCCACAACCATAATCCAGCACCCATTACTAACAAATCCATCATGACCAGCCACAATCAAGAGCAATGGACAATAACGTGGCCGCCGCTGCCGCCCCTGCAGTCGACGAGCCTCACACCGAGGTACGTCTCCCGAACACCTACCTACTTACCAAAGCCATGCACTAACACTACCCAGAGCCAGCATCCTGAAGCTACCGCCGAAGCCCACTACAACGAGGTGGTGGCCAAGCTCCGAGCCCTGGCCCCCGGCATCGCAGCCAAGCTCGAGCAAGTCCGCAAGGCCATGCAGGAGCTCGAGACTCTCCAGCAGCAACTCGGAGAGCTTCAGCGAGGTTTCACCGGTGGCCTGTACCGAACTGCTCAAGACGAGCAGATGGATGAGCTGGAAGTTCAAATCCAGGATATGGCGAACCGCCTTGAGGCTGAGCAGATGGAGTTCGAGGATATGGAGGTTGAACACACGGCGCTGCTTCGTTTGCTTCCTGATGGGCCTCTTCCGGAGCTGGAGTAGTTCTCGGGTGTTGCTGGGCAAGAGAAGAGTTATGGGGTCTCGACTATGTGAGGAGATGGGTTGTGCTGGATTCTGAGAACTGAGGTTGCGTCTGATAACTTTTCGGGAAGGAGATGAATATGTCCTCTCTCGTTTCAAGGGTCGCTTAGCTCACTAGTTTACTTCATTTACTTCTATGGAAATTTGAAAAGTCGACATGGAGCAGATCTACAAGAATATTTTGGGGGGAATGTCTTGAAAAAGAATTGATTTGAACAGATGGAAATGTATTTTGTTCTCAGCAATAACTAAGAAATTCATCAAAGCATTAAAAACTCCGTAACGAAGCACCTCTGCCGAGTTAGATAACTTAGATGTCATCCTCATCGGAGAAGACCTCCTCACCACGCTTGCGACGGGCAGCGCGCTCCTTCTTCTTCTTGCGGAGCTCAGAGCCTGGAATAGGTTAGCATTGATCCTTGCAATTAATGTGATTGAAAGGAAAAACATACCAGTAAGCTTCTTCTTCTTCTCGACGACAATCTTGTTACCCATGGCGTCGAACTTGTCCTCCTCGTCATCGCCCTTGGCGTCAAGACGAGGACCGGAGCCCTGACCCTGAACCCAGTTGTGGCCGGAGGGGGTCATGAGACCGTGGTTGACGGCCCAGACTTCCTCGGTCAGGTTCTCAGTGAACTCACGGGAGTGGGTAATGATGATAACACCACCCTCGAAGGACTTGATGGCCTTGGAGAGAGCACCAAGGGAGTCACGGTCGAGGTAGTTGGTGGGCTCGTCGAGGACGATAACGTGGGGGCGCTGCCACGAGCAAGCGGCGAGAACAACCTTGACACGCTGGCCACCAGAGAGACCACGCATGCGGGAGTGAGAAACCAGCTCGGCGTCGAGGCCGAAGTTGGCGCAGTGCTGCTCGATCTCCTTGCGGACCAGGGGACGGAACTGACCGGAGGCGAGGGCCTCCTTCTGGTCAACCTCGGCGACCTGCTTCTGGTGGGAAACGATAATCTCGGAACGGGGCAACCAGGTGTTGTCGTTGGACATCATGGGAGTCCACTTCTCGGACTTCATGCCGATGTTGTCACCCAGAGACCAGGAGATCTCGTACTCGTAGGTGTTCTTGAACTTGCGGCGAGAGTGGATGCCAATGACACGACGGAAGGTACCCTCGACCTTGTAGATCTTGTCCATGGCCTTCTCATCCTCCTCGGTGACGATCTTGTTGGCGCGGTCCATGGTCTCACGGTCCTCACCAGTCTGGAAACGCCACTGGATGTACTCGGAGGGGGTAGAGTTCAGGTGGTTATCGATGTGAGCGAAAGCGTGCTGCTTAATGTAGGCAATACGGATGTTCTCGTGCTGGTAGACATCACCAGCGGTGGGGATAAGTTCACCAGTCAGGACGTTAACGAGAGTGGACTTTCCGGCACCGTTGGGACCGATGACGGCAATACGGGAACCCAGGGAAACCTGGAAAGTGATGTCCTTGATCTGGGGCTTGGGAGTGCCATCGTACTGGAAAGACATGTTGTTGACACGGATGATAGCCTTGGACTTGGTCTTGACACCCTCAAGGAAACCGGGCTCGGGGAACTTGAACTCCATTTCGGAGGCACCGAGCTCGTAGTAGGAGCGAGCGGAGGGGACCCTCTTGACGAAGTCGGAGAGGGTACCACGGTAACGCTTGAGCTTGAAGCGCTCGTAGTGGACAACGTGCTGAATGACGTGGTCAAGGAAGCGAGAGTCGTGGGAGACCATGATGGAAGTGCAAGGGGAGGACTTGAGGTAGTTCTCGAGCCACTCAACGTTCTTGACGTCCAAGTGGTTGGTGGGCTCGTCGAGCAGGAGAATATCGGGGTTCTCGAAGACGGCACGGCACAGAGCCAGCTTCATCTTCCAACCACCAGACAGGGCACCGATGGAGCCATCGAGCTGAGACTCCTGGAAGCCGAACTCGTTGACAAGCTTGTCACGGACCTCAGCCTCGACGGGCTCGAGACCGACCTCCTGGAGCTTCTTGATGGTCCAGCCGGAAACAGTCAGCTCGGTATCGGCAGCGTCAAGGTCGTGCTCGACGTAGACAGTCTTGACCTCATCCTTCTTGGGGAAGCCCTCAAGCTGCTCGTTGTTGATAGCGCGCATGAGAGTGGTCTTGCCGGAACCGTTGGGGCCGAGGAGACCGTAACGCTGACCACGCTTCAGACGAAGGTGAGTCTGGTTGAGAAGAATCTTGGCACCATAGGCCAGGGAGAAGGTGCAGTTGCAAAGGTCAACACCATCCTCCTCATCGGAGGGAACCTCGTCGGCGGCAGCAGCCTCGGGAGAGGCCTTCTTGCGGAGGATCTCGGCAATGTTCTTGGCCTCGGCCTCACCAGCGACGGCGATGATGTAGGGAGAGCAGTTCTGGATCCAGGTGGTGTTGTCGCTGTCCTTCTCGTCAACGAGCTGACCGGCGATGGCACCGATGTAGTTGATGACGGCCTCGGACTTGGCAATGACGTCCTTGGAGATCTTCTTCTCGGCGAGGATCTCCTTGAGGATAGCGGAGACGGTGGAGATGTCACCAGCGGTGGAAACTTCGGGGATCTTGCCATCCTTGATGTTACCGACACGGCTGAGGGTGTCGAGAGCCTGCTTGGTCTTCTCACGGGCCTCGGGGTCGGCGAGGGTCTCGTTGTTCTTGTTGAGGGCGGGCAACATCTTGGGCAAGAAGGGAGCGACAATCTGGGGGTCCTCCACAAGCTTACACATGTTGTCGACAATGACGGCGGACTTACGCTTGATAGCAGTCTCACGCTCGACGAGACCACGGTCAAGCAGGGGAACCATGATGGCCAGGGTGGGGCCAGTCACGTCAGTAACGAAAGTGGTGGCACCGAGCAAGTGAACGGTCTCGGGGACGTTCTCGGGCTTGGCGATACACTTGATGAGCTCGGGAATGAAGCGCTCAATATCCTTGTTGACAATGAGACCGCAAACCTTCTCCATGGTGGCGTAGGCGGCCTTCTTGATCTCGGCCTTGGTGTCCCACATAGCCTCGGAAATGACGGGAATCAGGGCAGGGACCTGGAAGGAGAGCTGGGCGGGAGAGGTCTCGATGAGGGCCTCAAGGCAGGTCAGAGCAGCCATCTTCTCTTGCCACTTCTGGGCAGTCTGGAGAGACTCGAGAATGGGGGGGACAACGGCCTTGACGGCGTTGCCGGTGACAGCCTGAACGATGGCGGCGGCGGTGCTCTGGGCGGCCTCCTTGACGGGGGTAACCTTGTCACCGACCGCGTTGAGAACGGGCAGAAGGAGGGAAACGAGGTGGGGCTCAACACCGGGAGCGATGGTCTGGTGGGAGGCGATAGCCCGGATGCCCTCGAGGGCACGCTCACGGGCAATAGCATCCTTCTTGTTGGTGAGCTGCTTCTTGAAGGTCTCGACGGCCTTCAGGGGAAGGGTCTGCTCGGGGATGGGGCCGCTGAAGAGAGTGGCGAGGTTGCTGGCGGCAGCGTTGACCTCATCGGCGCTGGTGGAGATGTTGAGGTTCTTGATGAGATCCTCGAGGACGGAGACCGACTGAGCGGTCTCCTTGCCGGAGACGGCGGGGGTAGAGGCGACGTCGACGGCGGGCATTTTGGCGGAAATTTTGGTGGTTGGAAAAAACAAAAATTATAAAGAAAGAGTTTTTTCTATGGGTATCTTGGTGGTGAGCTGTGCCCAACTGCGTCGGCTGTCCAAGGACGCAGCGCTCGTGTGTAAGAGCTGGTCTATTTCTGTCTATGCAGAACCTGAAAAACAGAAAAGAAAGTGAGGACCAGACCTCGAAGACAAAAAGATGCGGAGGAGAGGATGAGAGGGAGGAGGGGAGAAGGGGGGGCGAGATATTTATCGGCTGTGTGGCCCCTCGCCGCCCAAAACCTGGGTCAAAAATTTTTTTTTTTTGAGCGGCGGGCGTCCCGCACTAAACCCGGAATCGGTTTAGTCCGACTATCCACTAGGCCCCGATTGGATGTACTGGAGTGTCCTCCCGAATCCCTCGATGCTTATTGGTGTCCGGCCCGTTGCTGGGAACAAAAAGAAATTGTCGTGGTGGACTGGTGGCAGTTTCCGTGGTGAATCAGTGAAGATGACATCTTCCTACCGTCTCCCTTCATTCACTACACAGCTGTCCTAGGTACCCGGTCCGCCTAGGTATTTCGATGTCCTTTTTCTTTTTCTTTTTCTTTTTACTACTCGGGTACATGACTATTTCGGCGGCTCGCTAGATACCTAGGGATCCGACCCTCGAGGCACATGCAGTTCTCAGTCTAGGCTGCTCCGAGGGGTGAATCCGGGGCATGGCCGCAGCTAGTACATACTACCAGTACTGCAGGGCGACGATGGCTGCCATTTCTCCCAGTTCGCCACTTTCAGGATCGGGTGGCGCAGTCCTATCCCGGCCGTTGGACGTCCAATCAAGGATCTCGAAAATGGGTTTCGAGAAGCCTTGCACCCGACAGTATTTTTAGAGTTACCAGAACCATCACCCGTAGACCCGTTTTTGTCCGTCCGTTCCAAATCTGATACATATTTCCAGGGCTGAGCTGTAATGTCCGGGAGATCAGTCTCTGTCATACTTGTACCTTTGTACATGTACCTGTAGCTGCCCTGTAAGCTGACGAGACAGCTCAGGAATAAAAAAAAATAAAAAATTTCAATCAAATCTAATCAAATAAAAAAGAAATGAAAAGTCGGAGAGGAAAGATTGATCTGCAGGCTTCGATCGGCGAGGTTCCCCCGGGGCAAGCAATCCGAGTCAAGATTTATTATTTTCAGGGGTACATGGGGTCCTTGATACGTGACGGGACGAAAACACATCACGGACTAGGTATCTAGGGATATATCCAGCCTTGGACGTCACCAAGTCAACTGAAACAGGCAGATGGCATGTAGAGTACGTTTGATACTGCGCAACACCGCCCTTTCCATCCTCACCGCTTCACCCCCCTTATCGCTTATCGCGGACTGCATTGAAATTTTTTCTCTTTGAAACTAGCCCCTGCATACTCTATACTTAGACTAGTCAAGGAAAAATCTGTTTCTTTTACCCGGGGTTGCACTCCCCGTCACCTTATCCCTTATCCCCCGCGAAAGCGAAAGCACCCGGGTGGCAAAAAAATCCAAAAAAAATCGAAAAAAAAAATCGAAAAATGAATTAAATGGCGTTCGGGTCAACCGGCCAGTGGGTCTCAAAGCCTAACTCGGCCCTTGCTGTTTCGGTGCTTTGTGACCAGAAACGGAATTGGATTTTTCCAGTCAAACTTTGTACGGGAAAAAAGACTATTGTTTTCCCATCGGGCTGGCCGTAGGCTAGGCGTGATTCGTATCGAGGTTCCGATGCACCCGCGCGAAACTTTCACTCCCGATTTTTCTGGAAGCGAGCCGGATCGAGTAATCGGGAATCAGGTTTCATCAGTGTATCTGTGGCGTGTGATTGCCGGGGAGATTATTACGTCGCGTTGAAGTCAATCTACTCTACAGGGTAACTTTGTACCGGGCCGTGGACTTATTCTATATAATTTGACCTTGCTATGTACTGTAGTTCGACTCGGGAGTCTGGGGGTGGATCCGCATGGTATCGCGCCCCAGTTGTCTATTCTATGGGGCTGTGGCAGGGCTGGCCTTATCGCCCTTTTGCTGCGAAACTGGGGAAAAGACGTCCTTGCCGGGTCCCCACCCCCTTTCTTTGATCCTGCGGGATTTGAATCTGGGGCAGGATCCACGTAGTCTGTATGTATAGCCTCTACTCCAGGTGACGGCCTTCTCTGGACCCCGAGGTACTTCCTAATAGCGGTTGTAACTCTGGCGTTCAGCGGCCCCTTTCTGACGCTGCCCCTGTCCATGAGCCTCGTAATTTTACTACCCTATGGCCAGCCCCTTTCAGCCATTAATTTGTCAAAGCGCTGCCCCTTTCCTGCCTTGACGCTCAGGCCTACTCTCTGATACACTGCCCACGGGTGCTCTGGACAGTGCCAACCTATCATCTCTAGACTCAGAAGGGAAAAAAAGAAAAAGGGGCTCGATATGTCTTTAATGAACCTTCTGAGTAGATCCCCCGGACTAATTCGGCCAGGGAACGGAGAACATGAGAGGAAAATTGTACCATCTAGGAAGATCCCCGAGACAGGCCCAGGAAGTACGACTGAGCCGGTATTGAGCCTTGCTCGTGGATTATCAGACCAGATCTGTATCTCTTACGCCACTCTAGGTTCCATACCCAAGAATGAAAAATAATAAGTGTAGACAATTACTATGTCAGCCGGGTCTGGATCTATCAACGACAACAAAAAACGCAAGTCAAACCAAACCCGCCCGAAACCCGGCACCCAGAATTCTATGTCCAGATCGATAGAACAAGGAAATCAAACAAAAAAGGGGCTGGTATATAAACAAGACCTCCAAAGCGTCCAGAGATCCAAGTCCGGTAGCAAGCTGTCGAGTGTCACTCCCGGAACATCAGCCTTGGGTGGAGGTAGTGGATCGGATCCAGATTTCTGGGTCGCGCAGAACCCTTAGTAATGATTTACGGGGTTCTGGTGCTGCCAGGTCTGATAACCGATCGCGGGGATTGTCTGTACAAGTAAACCGCTCAAACTCCATTCCCAGATGCGCAACTCCAGTGCGAAGTAAAGGCAAAAAATGATTAATGATTGCTCTGTCTTTTTCTCACGGCTTCTTCTTAACGTGGCGGCTCCCTGATTCGGCGGGAAGTTCGTCGCCGTCGATGATGCGCCAGAGACGACGCGGAGAGAAATTATTACCCACTAAATAGATACCGACGAACCAGGCCGCGAGGAGGTTGGCCAGGTGGTGGAGGAGGTAGGCGTACGTCACGCCGTAGACGGCGGAGTACATGGCGATGGCGAAGAAGATTATTGAGGTGACGTGTTTGAAACTGTTGATGTTAGCATAGTACACATGGGGGAAAGGCAGAGGAACTTACCGATTCATGATCCGCGGGATCATCGCACCGCTAGTCATGGTCTCGACGAGGAGGAGGAACGGCATGATGGACAGCACGTTGTGATGGGAGGAGAATGGCATGAACCAATGCACCACGAGATTGTGGGCCCAAACCAGGAGCACCAGCACATTGATAGGCAGGACCCACAACATGAGGATGAGGATGGACTGCGCGTAGTTGTTGAAATTGATGTGCTGGGCGGATTTGGTTTCCCTGGCATGCCATTGCGCCCGTACGCATGTCGCCAGCTGCACGATACACGCAACCATGTAGGCAAACTGGTAAGGGATGATCGTTGAGACGAGAATGAGCAGGACAGCGGTGTGAATCACGCGTCGTCGAGGGCTAGGAGTGCTGAAGATCGGGAGATTTCCTCGGTCTTCGCGTCGAATATAGCCCGACTTGCTGTTCACGGCTCCATAGATAACGGAGAAAATGTTGACGAGAAGGAGGGCGGCATAATTGACCAACACGCAAGCGCCAACGCTAAGAACCCCAAAAATTGGAATAAGGAACCAGAAAAATGCATCTTGTGATCCCAGAAGAAGATCGTTCTTCGTAAAGTCAAGAGGAGTTTCGGTTGAGTTGGTGCGCCAATGGAAAGGGTCATCGGACTGAGGGAGAGCTTTCGAGGTGGCGAGAGAAGATGCCAGAAGCGACATGGCCACCAACAACAACGGAAGAGAGGTGCGCAAGGCGCGATCGAGGCCATCGGCGAAGGGGACGAAGTAACCAGACTCATCGTAGATCTGGAACTGCTTGCGGAGCACAAGAGCCACAACCAGCAGCGGGAAAGCAGCAAAGACAGTGCGATATCGCATCACCAACTCGCCAAGACTGCTGGCAATATCAACCTGCAGTGAAATGTCAACCGTTGAGCCCGAGCTGGGGTCAGTCCAGAGCTGGAACGACACCCCGCCCTTCGAGGCTTGCTCGCGGAGCGGCGTTGGCATGTAGGGTGCGATGCCGTGCAGGTTGACATCGACCTCATCGACGTTCACAAAGAACTTCGACTCGTGAGGGTCAGGAATTGACTGCCGAAGCAGCGGAGCGAAGAGCTCCTCCTTTTCAGGGTGCCGGGTGATCTTGAGCCGGTAGTCGAGAAGACTCGAGTGCAATGCCGGAATTTGCACTTCGGTGAGCATGGGCCTGTTAGCAGGGAGCCGCATCTTGAGGCCTGCACCCAGCAAACTGCCGAGTCCAACTTTGGCTCGAATCATCGAATCTGAGCTGTCCGAGAACTCTGCGACCAAGAAGCCGGGCGTTCGCACGTTGGCTTTGTCCACGACGGCCACGAACTGGTGCTCTGCAAGACCCTCCAGATCATACTGAAGGTAGGAGAATGGTGGCACACGCTCCCACGCATTTCGCGATGTCAGAGTCGAAGCAGGAAGGTGAATAACGTCTTCCGCCGCATTCTTACAAGCCAACCGGGTCGAACCCACAGTCCCGCCAGAGAAATCCAAGTTCATAGAGAAGACGGTTGACCGGCCATTGTTCAGCGGGAAGACGCTGCAAAACAGCACCTCGATATTTCCCTGCTTATCCAGAGTCTGGTCTGTAATGAGTGTGAACTTCTTACCCGAGACACCCTGAGGCGGAATCGGCAACAGTCGCACATCAGGGCCATGTTGCAGGCCCAGTTCGCGGAGGATGAGCCGCTGGCCCTGAGCCAGAATCGTGTTGGCGTTGTCTTCGAGAGTCAACAGAGTATTCGGTTCCATTTGGGCTAATGTTCTTTCGGAGACGGACTCCAATCCAGTCAAATACCACCGCTTGAGCACTCGCATGCGCTCTGCTCTCGGTTTAGTTTGTGTCGGGCGTCGGGCATCGATAATCTCGAACAGCGACTTGACAATCGCCTTCCGGAACTGGTCACACCAGGTGATCGAGAGGTGGTCCATGCCGATCCAGACGTTAGGAATGGAAGATGTGAAAACAGTGAATCCATGCGTCTCGGGCACGAGGGATGTAATGCTGGTGTAATCAGAAGGAACCACGGTGTCGCGCGCACCACCGGCAATCGAAATCAGCGTCACATGCCACAGCGGGTTGTTGTTTGCCCACGTTTGCGAGTAGGCCTCACGCCAGTAGTCGTTAATCTGTTTGTAGGTATGGACAATGTCGGAGTCGAAGGAAACGGGAGGCTTCGCGTGCGGCGCAGACATGGTGATGATCGTGTTGACCGAGTTGGCCTGGTAGTTGGCCATGGTCAGGGAAGTGCGAGCCACAATGCCACCCATAGAGTGACCGATCAGGATCACCGCACTGGGGTCCGGTAACCCCGGATCCCGCCGAGTTCGTCGTGGGTCGTGGTAGAGGGAGAGGATATAGGAAATGGCTTCGTTCACGTATTCTGCCTGATCCAACAACGTCTGCCCGTGGAATGCGGCCATATCCTCGTTGAAATCCACCATGAAAAAGTCCAAGCTGCGGGTTCCGGCCGCATGGCGGTCCTCATCGTGTCGAACAATATCGTAGTAATGCCGGGAGGCCTCCGCGGCCAAGGATCGGACCTGCCGGTAACTGCCAGCATTGCCGGGAAGAAAAAGCACTGGAACGCCATTTAACTAATCACAGTCAGCCAGTGCAACGCTATATGCTCGTCGGTGATATCTTACCCCGATGTTATCCTGAGTATACGGGTCCACGCCCTCTTCTCGGTAGAAGAAGAGGTTATATTTGCTCGCAAAGCGGGTATGCTCCGTGTCGAATTCCAGCATCCGAATAAAAGTAGGACTCATCATCGGCACACCGCAACCATCTCCGCCAGCCTGCCTGCTCGCAAAAGAGCGCATGATCGAGAAGAGAAACGCGACGGCGGCAACGGTGGTGAATGCCGTGAGGATGGAAATGGACCAAGGACTGCGCAGACGAGACTGGCGCGCGCGACGGCCATCGGAAGAGGGAGCTTCCATAGGAAGCCGGGGCGAGCCCAATGGCATAGTTTTGGTATCGTTGGAGGAGGGTTGGGACGAGGGGGTGCGCCAGAGGCTCGAATTCCGCGAGCGCGGATTCGAGGAACCGTTATCGCGACGAAGATCGAAACTGGTGCCGTGCCTGGCTATTTGCGACCGAGATTTGTCGTTCGTCTCGATGGCATTGCCATGGTCCTCTGGAGATCGAGTCGGGGAATCTTCAGTGTCGTCCGCGACAGGGGAGCCAGACGAGCGTCTGTGCATTGAAGGAGGCGGAGTCGGGACACATCCAGCACACCGAAAGGATCTTGGCACAGGGCCACGCAGGACCCAATAGGTGAGAGCAGGAGAGGAGGGGGGAGAAGAGAGGGAGGTGGAAGGGGGGAAATTTTCGACTTGCAGGAATGCGGAAGGTCAAGTTCCCAAGGAGAAAGACGTGGTTTCTGGTCGGGGTTTGGCTCGAGACTTGGCAGAGGGAAAAAAAAATGGTACCTGAATCCCTGACTGGTATTTTGTGGAGAAACAAGGAACACCTTTGGGATGTACCTGTAGGTTTCCTTTCCAAAGGTACTAAAGGTTTAGAATCAGACTGAGAGGGAATTGGGGCTTTTGGATCTTGAGCATTTGGACGGAATTGGTATCTTCGGTCTTGGCAGTTGGCGGGTGTCACCCCAGTCGAGACCTACCGTGCCTTATCGACTACGGAGTAGAGTGAGGTGAGAGATTGCCCTAAGCAGCGCTAAGTAGGTCGCTAAGTGGACGGGTATCAACTGCCGCTCTCCATTTCTGCTCCTAGGTGATCTGATCAATTTGCTAGCCATGGTCACGATTCCCGAAGGCAACCATATAAAATCCACGATGTACCTGCAGGACGCGTACGAGAGGCGATCACATCGAATCAAGGCCAAAAAAGACTTTAACCTGTTTCTTAAACGCTCTTCAAGCTTTCGGTAGCTTAGGCCCTGGGTCTCCTGTCACCGTGCCGGGTGAATAGCGTGACCAGCTTATATCTGAACAGGTCTTGGCATAAGGTACATGTACTTGGTTATGTACTTGTGTACTCCGTACCCGGCGCCCAGGCATAATCCCGGCAAATAACCTAACTTACCCTCCACAATTAGCCTGATCTCACACCCAGCCAACGTAGTAAGAGATCGGCTCGTATGTCGTGTACCGTGAGACCTGAGTGCGGGGTTTTCGCCCCGGTCGCTCTATAGATACACACTTTCCAATCCTCGTCTCTTTCCCCTGCACATTTTATACTCAGGTACGTTAATAAACGAAATGTTTTCTTTACTCCTAACATGAACAAACCCTTCAACCCTCGGACTGGCAGCTTGCCAGGTTGACTTTTGTCCAAAATTAAGCAGATTCAGATCGTGTTGTCTGTGCTTGCAGCCCCAGTGGGTCGATTGCTTGGAACTACTGCTAATCGTTCCTTGGCCCTATATCGTCTCTATATCGATACTCGGCAACCGTATTTCGAATCAAATCGTTCTATTGCAACATAGGTATCCATTGATATCGTCGCGAAAAGGAGCAATCGTATCGCATGTACATGTCACTTATAAGCAACTTGGCATCCGGCCATCATATCATCAGGGTATCCCAAGGGGTGGACATCATTAAGTCAAAAAACAGGTCACCATCCTACTCCACCTGTTTAGTAGTCGCCTTCTCCGGGTCACTGTCACGCTCCATTCCACGGTGTGCAGCCACAACCGCCAGATCGGCATCGTGCTCCGCATCAAAATTACGACCGAGACGCTCAGGCCCGATGAAGGTCACGATGATGGTGTAGGCATAAACACAACCCATAAAGATACAGATGACCTTGCCGTAATCGTAGCGGTGGGCTGATTCCTTCGTAGCCGGGAGGGGGAAGCGCTCGCCGATCGTCGACTCGATGGTCGAACTAGCGGACGACACGAGGTTGCCCAGCTGGTAGGACGTACCGACAACGAAAGTGCGAATGGGACCGGGTGACAGCTCCATTAGGTGAATAGGGATGACACCCCATGCGCCCTGCACCATGAACTGCTCAAAGAAAGCCGCTGCTATGACATTGTGTGAGGTGACAAAGGTGTATGGGTAGAGAAGCGCGCCGCCGACGATGCTGATCACGATGATGGAGAATCGGCGACCGAAGATCTGACTCGCCCATCCGCACAGTGTACCACCGGTCAACGCTCCCAGGTTCGCGACCACTTGCGTCACAGTCACCGCGTTCTTGGAGAAATTAAACTGGGTTTCCAGCATCGTAGGGTAGAGATCTTGCGATCCGTGAGACATGAAGTTGAAACCGGCCATGAGCAGGACCAGGTAAATCAACAAAAGCCAGTGACGCTTCAGCGCAACCTTGCCCTCGGATATGAAAGAAGCAGCCACACCACCACGAGCCTCCTCACGCGCAGCTTGTCTCCGGCGGAAAGTTTCCGTCTCCGGCAGACACAGACGGAAGGCGATGATCAGCACGGGAGGACAAGCAGCGAACCAGTACAGCGGGCGCCATCCGTGGGAAGTAGTATCGACCAGACCACGCGCAAAAGCAGTAGCCAGCAAATAGCCAAAGGCATAGCCCTGCTGAAGCAAACCCGAGATAATACCACGAGCCTCTGAGGGACAATCCTCGAGCGCCGTGGCAGCAACATTACCAAAAAGACCACCCATAGCAATACCAAAGAGAGCACGGCACGCCAGGAACTGCTTATACGTCTGAGAGAAACCAGCACCCAGTTCTAGAGCCACGAACAGCAGCTGATTGACCACAAACGGCCACTTGCGGCCCCACCGATCGGATGCAATTCCGAAGATGATTGCACCGACGGATCGCAGCATTAGCACCAATGTGATGCCCCATGTGATATCGGTGACGGATGTATTGAATGTTTTGGCCAGCTGAGTCGTTGTCAGAGAGACGGTGAAGAAGTCGAAGGCATCCCATGTCCACCCAATAAACGCGACCTAAACAGAATTAGTATTCCACGTGCAAGACGAGCTCTAGAAAAAAAATACCGAAAAAAATAGCCATTGCTGGCGGTTGAGTAGAGTCACCGCCTTGAATGGATTCGGCGCCTTATTCATCGGCGGAACGAGTGTGGGAATGCGTGTAGCGATGTAACGCCCGATACTCATGTCCTCCTCTACGTCCGGCGAGGACGCCGGCGTGTGTTCAGACTTGTGAGTTTCTGCCATGGCGTTCACTCGGTAAATAAAAATTAGGAACCGAGGGAGCGTGCCACAGCGGAACGGAACGTGTCGGGGCCGAGTTGTTCGGAGGGAAGGGGGGGGGAAACAGAAAGAGAATGGGGGAAAACACGACTCTAAATACATCGTGACACTCTCACTTTTTTTTAGCCTTTGGTCTCATCCGCCCGCACATCTTGGGCCTTGGTCCGTGGGGCTAAACCCCGCTCCTCGAGATCCAGGGACGCAAACGCTTTGCTATTTGCTGGCAGCATGTGGTGGTCAGCTCTAGTTCGGGACTGGCACGAAACAGGCGCCGATCTTTGCACCTTCTGGGAATCGATGGACCAGCTCTTCTCGTTTTACTTCTGTCATCCAGATTCTTGGGGCCCTTGGAACGTGTTAACGTTGCCGGCCGGAGCCAACTATAGACGCGGCTTGCTGCCAGGCACGTCCGACGTCGTGCAGCACATCTCCAACTCTCCACATCACCCAGTCAAAGTACCCCGATGATCCAGATTGGCTCGTATCGCCGTCATTTCCAAATTCTTCGAGTTGACTGAATCCTTTGACGCTCCTCTCGGCCTATCAGCCTCGTGGTCCGGATATACAGTTACAGCCAAGACTGGTATCTCCGCATCCCCGGATCCCTGGATCGTCGTTCCTACCCTGGTTCTGTGCCGCCACTTCGGCCACGGCGCTCGGAGAGTCTCCGTTTATACAATCGACACACAGGAGTGCACGATTTGAATCTGTCCTGTGTGCGCTTGCCTTTGCCTCTTATTCTGCAATCGTCCGGGCTAGACTAACTCCGCCTTGATCTGCTCAGACCGGGTTGTGGAGCTCTCTGGAGACCACCTAACACCTGGGCCTCCCCGCGACCCACATCCCTCCGGAGTCGAAGCGAGCAAAGGCTCACGGGACGGATTCCTGCCTTCTATGCCGGGGCATTCGCATTCGCATTTGCCATGATCGGCACACCGATCTGTCTCGGTATAGGGCTTGCCGGGGGTTGTTGATTTAGCCTATTTCACGCTGGCCATTGAACCCACGATCATGAAGCGAGTGTTGTTGTAGTCAATATTTTGATGAGATGGGGAGAGGACATGACATTCGTATTTCGTTACGGCCTGGGAACCTGCTTCGGCGTCGAGCGTCTATCAGAGTGCGAGCCTCGGTTAATAACCTTTTACTCGAGACTTGGCGCAACGGGGAAAAGCTGGGCAGCACCGGTTGACAAGGCAGTCGTGGCTCAAACACACTTTCGGACGTTCGCCGATACTTATAGGCGTGTGGCTAGCCTTTGCCAGGTGGCTGATAGAATGTGGCAGCGGGTGAGATTGAGGCGATGGTCGAGGTAGACTCACCTCGACTCATATCCAGGTCCAAAACCGAGGCCCCACAGAGGCGAGATAAGTAATAACGTCAGAATAAGCGACGGCAGTGAGCCAAGTCGCACGCTGTATTAGTTCTTTATCTTGGCGGCCGAAGTCGTGCACTCCAAGACCGCCAAACCCCCGACAAGAACTGAGGTCGAGGGCTTGTTTGCCTTGGCCTGCAGTGCCATGGACACCGGAAAATTGGCATCAAAGCTTCTTCCAACCCTGTCTCGATAACAGACTAGAGGCGCCGTCGCTCAAGAACATTACAGAAAAATGTCCAGAAAGATGCGCGAAAAGATATCTAGAACATCCTCCCATGTAACCAGGGAGACAAGGAGTATACACAGAAGGATACCAAAAAGGGATGGTCAAGCAGGAGAGCAGGACAGGAGGGAAATAGTCGACATAATACCTACAGAAACCCCATCAAAGCCCCTCCTCAATCTTCTCAACCAGACAAGCAGTTCCATAAGCACAAATCTGCGAACATGCACCAAAACTAGCAACATCAAACCTCACCGCAATAATCGCATTTCCACCTCGACTCATACACTCGCCCACCAGCCTCTCCAGCGCTTCTTCACGCGATGTGTACATCAAACTGGTAAAGAATCGAATCTCGCCTCCGACAGCTGATCGCACAACTGCCCCCAGGTCCGCGCCCCAGTTCCTTGTTCGCACGGTGATACCGTAGACTGTACCGAGTACGGATTTGATCTTGTAGCCTGGGAGGTCATTCATTGTTGAAGTGATCACTCCATGGGTGTCGGTGAAGCATGACGGGACTTCTTTATCTTTCTTGGGGGGTGCCATGGTTGTATCGTTGGTGGTAATAGGTTTCTCTGGCGGTCTGTTGGGTTAGTTGGTGTGCTTGGAGCATTGTGGGGGTGCCATGTTGCCATGTACTTTGCGGAGACTTATTAAGAGGGGTTTAGTGGGGTATTGTTATGATTGAAAGAGCGAAAAGCAATGGAATTGAAAGGCCAATATAAGGAAAAGTTTGTGCCTCGTATTCAGATCATCGCGATGCCGTCATAACCGCGCGATTTTTCGAGAAAGGCCTCAAATGACCACAACAGGGCGTAAACTACTTTTTCTCCTAACACTTATTGAGGGCTATCTGACGCTGAAGATAGACCAGCCATGGGTGTCCAGATCTGATCGATAAGCAGTGCTGCATGCAGGTTCCCGCGGGGTTCACCCATGTGTCAGTCAAAGGGCCGGGGGCCCGGGCCCGTCCTGGCAAATTCTATCTTTCATTCGTCTCTCTTAGAATAGAGTACAGCCATTGTAGACTTGAAGATGGAGCATCAGCCACAGTGCCACCGGTTTCGATTCTAAATAGGAAACCATCGCGTCCTCCGACAGGGGGCTGTGCTGTGCTGATCCACGGACCTGAACGGGATCTGAGGCGATGCTACGTCTCAGCCTTGCTTGGCAGCTAATACTGCGGACTGCCATAGTACTCTTATTTAATGTGCCGCTCCTTCTAAGATTTGCTCACTTACCTTCATTTCATTCAGAAGCGTCGATACCTCTCTCCGTCTCATTATACCTTCCTAGATCATTCCCATCATGTCGCATTACCCACCCAACCAGTACGGTGACTACGGTCAGAACTATAACCAGCAAGCCCAGGGCTATCCGCCTCAGCAAGGATACGGCGTCCCGCCGCCGCAGGGCTACTACCCTCCCGAAGTGAGTGCCATTCTGTAGCCTGTATCATGATATTATACGATACAATGCGCCATAACCCCCGGGCTCCCAATAGATCGCTCACAATGGACATTATAGCAGCAGCAGCATGGCTACGGCCAGCCCCCCACTCAGTACGGCCCGCAGCACGATCACCCTCCCCGCTACGAACAGCACCCGCAAGGCCAGTATCCCGGCCCTGGGTACGGCGCCCCGCAAATGCCTACCCAAGACCGCGGCCAGTCGCCCTATCCACCCCAGCAACAGTACCAGCAGGGCGGCGAAAGCGCCTCGTACTACGGCGCAGCCCCGCCCACGCACCAGCAAGGCTACGCACCTGGCTCTGGTGGCCCCGAGGGCGAGAAGGGTCTCGGATCGACACTGCTTGGCGGCGCAGCTGGCGGGTTCGCGGGCCACAAGTTGGGTGGTGGGTTCCTGGGAACTGCAGGCGGTGCTGTTCTAGGAGCTGTTGGTATGAACATGGCTACACATGAGATGTAAGTTGCGCTGTATTTCCGAGTTTGGCTCGGTGCACATGGACTGACGTTATGCGTTTTGGCGGAATAGCAAGGACCACAAGAAGAAGAAGGACAAGAAGGACAAGAAACATAAGAAGGAGAAGAAGCATAAGGATAAGCACCACAAGCGCCGCGGCTCGGGATCTAGTTCCAGCTCGAGTTCTTCGAGTGATAGTGACTAGAAGTTTTTCTTCCATGATTTAAGATTTATTGCTGGGCTGGTTCGATTGGTTGGGCTCGCCCATGATGATTGCACTCCTACTTGCTCAAACATTGAGCTTTGATGAAGACCAAAGGAATTGATGCTTTTTTTCTTATTCATATGTACATTCTTATCGAAGTGATCACTTGAACACAGGCGTTGCATGGTCAAACTGCTGTTCTACTAAGATGCTCAAGTTTCATGTAGTCTAGGCAGATGGGCTCGAATGCATTGGAATATGTACTGAATCTATTATACAGGTATAGTAAACGCTAAAGTGATATGTTCAATCAATAGACATTTCAGCCAGGAATTTGAGTCCCTGAACTTTCAGTTCTTGGTAAAGTTTGAGGCTTTATTAAGTCCTCAGAAGAGTCCTTCGCCGATGTCTGTTTCCCGGAAACAAAGATATCGTCGAGTTCCGCCCCTTCGGTCAAACTGAAGCTCAGCTGCGGTGAAATCTTGGGGGAATCCCAGAAAAACTGCCATTTCGAGGATATCGGATTCCACTTCATTCGTGGAATTAGGGAAGAGATGCGTCGCCATTGACGGTGCATAAATCGGTTGGTGATCTCGTGCGGCCGGCCATTGGCGTATTTGCCAAAGGTCCAGCCTTTTTGCGGCCCGTCGGTCAGAAACTCCAGGAGGCTATCTTCCTGAGCCACCGTAGAAGATGTCTTCTTCCTTCGCTTAATGGGCGCCCATGGCAAAGCTCCCGAGATCAAGTCGTCCAGAACAGCCAATTCTTGATCCGGCAGCGGCGGCAGTACGCTATTCAATGCGTCGGCGTACCATTTCCTACGCATGTTCCTGCGACGGTTACGACTGAGCGGCTGGCCCCAGCTGTTCTTCTCGGGTATCGCTGGCTGGAGGCTTTTCACATTTGGCCGAACACGGTTCGATGAGAGGAGGCCATTGTTCATTTGAGACTTCATGAGACTGAGAATAATCATCGGAGGCTCCCAGCCATCTTCGTATTCCAGCGGTCCATCGACTAATTGCTTCAGGGACTTGGCGTCGGTTGGAACATCGGCGGCCAGTAAACGGTCTAAAAATTTATGCCGCTGTTCCCCAATGCGCCCGTATGAACAGAACAGAACTTTCTCCAATGGTCTTTGATATCCTTCGTTTGCTCTTTGAATCAGAGACAGTCCTTTCCGGGCCGTTCGAGCCCAGTCGGCTTCGGTGTCAGTGGACTTCTTTCCGGCGGGCTTCTTTGAGCCGTGACGATATCGTTTGAGAACATAGCCTTGCATGTAGGCCCGGGCGACGGGATCGGGGAGATAGGTGCATTCGCGAAGAGTGGCGCGTAAGATTTGACGCCATTGTGAGGGACCTCGTGGGTAGAGAGAGCCGGATATTTGAGCAGACGCCATTGAAGGAAGAGCACAACCCAAACCGGCAGAACGCGAAAACCTTAGCGGGTAGCGTGTCACGGGACGGCGACGCGCGCTTTTCGCTCTTCAGAACCCCAACCCCGCGACTTGACTTGCCTTGCATTGCGTATCCGATCCAGATCGGTTCCTGACAAATTCCTCCTCCAATTCCGGGCAATCCAACCCGTTGGATGGTCCTCACTGTGACCTGTTGCGCTTTCCCTTCCCGAAGGGTGTAGCCACGCGCCTCCTTTTGCTCGCGTCTCCCCGGCGTCTGGTAACAACTCCCCACCCTTATGCCGCCCTACCCTTGTTGCCGCGACTTGATACTGACCGGACTGGAAAGGGTCCAGTATGTCCTACTCGCAAAATAGTATAGGGTCAGTGAATGGGCTGGCATTTTTGAACACTTCTCAATCCCTCTCCTCAACTCCTGGCGCAACTCCTCCGCCCCCAAAAGGGTCGCAGATGTCTTCCTTCGGCATGTCAAATGGCATGTCAAGGAGCAGTTTCGGTGGCTATGATGGAGGAAATGATTATGGTTCCACGGGCCAGTACCAGAACCAGAGTGAAACACCACAAATCTACCGCGTTCGTTATACTACCTGAATACGCCGCACAGGTTTGTGCTGATAATATTTTCCTAGGCGGTTTACTCCAATGTGTCTGTTTACGAGATGGAAGTCCGAGGAGTCGCAGTTATGAAGCGTCGATCCGATTCCTGGTTGAATGCAACTCAAATCCTGAAGGTGGCTGGGGTTGTCAAAGCCCGAAGAACGAAGACCCTGGAGAAGGAAATTGCGGCCGGCGAGCATGAGAAGGTACAAGGGGGCTATGGAAAATACCAAGGAACGTGGGTCAACTACCAGAGAGGTGTCGATCTGTGTCGAGAATACCATGTCGAGGAGATTTTGCGACCCCTTCTGGAGTATGACATGGCCCCCGATGGTACCGGAGGCGCTTCCCAAGGGACACTGGATACACCCACCAAGGAACAGGCTATGGCTGCGCAACGGAAACGACTCTACAGCGGCGCTGAGAATCGCACCATGTCTCAGCCCCAACAAGGGACCTTCTTCCAAAACATCTCGCGCGCTGCGGCGACTGCCGTGAACGCCATCAGCAAAGCTAGGTTTGACTCTCCGAGTGCCAACAGCCGCCGACCAAGCGTGCCTCGCAAGCCATCACAGCAGATGGGTAGCCAGGAGTCACAGATGGCATTCAGCAGCCAGAACAGCATGTACATGTCCGACAGCGGATTCAGCAGCCTACAGAATCGCTTCCATCAGGATGATCATGATGATTTTGCGGAACCCCCGCGCAAACGTGTTCGCTCCTCCTCGCATCACGGTCCCCCAATTGGCCTGCACCGCGAGCCGTCCAACCTCTCCATGCACGAACCTACTCCTACCGAGCCCAATGATTCCTTTTATCAGGACATGGACTTGCCACCCCCGCCTATGGATGATGGTCAGAAGCGCGGTCTGGAGCCCGTGCCTCCGGCCTCAGAGCCGGAAGGCTTCCAAAAGACCAAGCTGATTATGACTCTCTTCCTCGACAAGCGGACAAAAGACTTCACCAACCACCCCGCTCTGATGCAGCTGACTGGCGAAGATCTCGAGATCCCGCTTGATGAGTACCGAAACAATGCTCTTCATTGGGCTGCGATGCTTGCACGTATGCCGCTGGTCCATGCACTCGTGGCCAAGGGAGCGAGCATATCACGAGTTAACCTTGCCGGTGAGACTGCCCTGCAGAAGGCAGTGGGAACCCGTAACAACCTCGACTACAGAAGCTTTCCCCGTTTGCTTCAGGTACTTGCACCAACTATCGATATGGTTGATTACAGTGGCCGGACTATCTTGCACCACATCGCTGTGATGGCCGCAACAGGTGGTGGGGGGCATGTCTCTGCCAAGCACTACCTGGAGGCACTCTTGGAGTTCATTGTCCGACATGGGGGCTTGTCATCAGCTACCAACGGCGATCTTGCGCAAAATGGCTCCTCCGGTACCGATTGCATCTCTTTGGGGCGGTTCATCTCGGAAATTGTCAACCTCCGGGATGACCAGGGCGATACAGCGTTGAATCTTGCAGGGCGGGCACGCTCGGTCCTTGTTCCACAGCTTCTGGAAGTTGGTGCTGACCCGCACATTCCCAACCATACCGGTCTTCGGCCTGCCGACTACGGAGTCGGTGTTGATATGGTTGACAACTCACAGTCGCAACAGAACGGAGGTCGCAACGATACCTTTATTGATCAGCTGGCGAAGTCTAAGAAGGAGATACTCGATGGTAAGTTATTGTCCTGCTTCGCCATTTTTCCGTACGCTAACCATAACCCCAGCCGCTATGTCTCAAATCAGCACGATGGTTGAAGAGGCACTGGGAGGTATTGATCGGGAGTTGGCCTCGAGCCTGACTCAAAAACAGGAGAAGTTCGATCATTGGCATTCAAAGATTCGCGAGTCTGCCAAGGCCCGCCAGATCGAGCAGAAGCAGCTGGATGCATTGAAGCAGCAGGCTTCGGACCGAGTGGAAGTCGACCGACGCATCAAGAATCTGGAGCGATCTTCCGAAAGCTTAATGAGCACATTGAAGGGCACCCAGGGTTTTGATCCCTCCCGAATCGCTGTCGTCGGTGATGCGGACCAGGATTCCGGCGTGGATGTCATCGCATTCGAAAGCCTATTCCCAGATACCTTTGCACCCTCCTCCGGGTTCTCTCAACAACAGATCGCATTCCTGGCAGCATTATCTCCGCCGGATGCGCTTCGGCATCGGCTCCAATGCTACCAAAAGTTCAACGCAGGCATAACCGCCGAAGTTGACAGCCTCAAGGCAAAAAACGCCGTTCTGGGCCAGAATTATCGACGCATGGTGATGGCATGCACGGGCTGGTCGGCGGAACAAGTGGACGAGGCAGCAGAAGGCTTGACACAGTGTGTCAAAGAGTTGAATGATAACCCAGTACCGGAAGACGAGGCCATTGAGATCCTGATGCGGGATCGTGGGCAGGACTGGTAATTCTTGACATCTTTTCCTCTGAGCGTTTGTGGGACGGCGTTGCATTTCTCCATTGTATGATACGAATACCCGGGCGGCCTTGCCTGATGTCTATTGCCATTTGCTGTAGTTATGTTTGAATAGACACACTGTCTGTACAACTTGATGTGTGATTCGTTCGTATGGGCGTTTCTTGACTCTAGTACAGGCTAAATGCCGTGGGGAGATTAGCCGGTTAAATGCGTCCTGTGCGGATGTGGCTTGGCCGGTTTAGTACTTAGCCAATATAGCTGTCCTCTGTTCCCCGCATTTGTACTCTATTCTTTGGCACCGGAGAAACTACTTATACCTTGTGAGTGTCTTCGGAGCCAGGTATTCCGTCAATATTCTTTTAATCTCCTAGCAAGATCACAGGAACCTCACAAAAGTCGCAAGCATGGCCGCCGGCATTCTACGCGTCAAAGCAGACGCAGTCATCAATGAAAATGGAGAACGTGTCATTCTGCGCGGAGCAGCTCTCGGGGGGTGGATGAAGTAGGTCTATTGACCCAAGCCTCCCGGAGGCTTTCTCCCATGCTAACAAGAACAGCATGGAGAATTTCATCACTGGCTTCTCGGGCCACGAATCCCAGCACCGTGCTGCCATGCGCAAGGTCCTCGGGCCGGAAAAGTACGAATTCTTCTTCGACAAATGGCTGGAATACTTCTTCACCGAGGCGGACGCCAAGTTCTTTGCGAGTGTGGGACTCAACTGTCTGCGACTACCGTTCAACTACCGTCATTTTGAAGATGATATGAATCCGCGCGTGTTGAAGGAGTCTGGGTTCAAGCACCTAGACCGGGTTGTGGATTTGGTTAGTTGTTCCTCCTTAAGGTCGTTGATAATGACATCTTCGTTAATGGTCTGAATAGTGCGCTAAACATGGCATCTACACGATCTTGGATATGCATGCCGTGCCCGGTGGCCAGAATCCTGACTGGCATTCTGATAACCCAACCAGCTATGCCGCCTTCTGGGACTACAAGGACCACCAGGACCGCACTGTATGGCTCTGGGAACAGATTGCTGCGCGATACAGACAGAACCCTTGGGTTGCGGGGTATAATCCGCTTAACGAACCCTGCGATCCGGAGCACGTGCGACTTCCAGCATTCTATGCCCGCGTAGAGAAAGCTATTCGAGCAATTGACCCGGATCATATCTTGTGGCTGGATGGGAATACCTTTGCTATGGAGTGGAAAGGGTTTGAGACCGTGTTGCCGAATTGCGTATACGCCATGCACGACTATGCAGTAAGTGCATCTTGATGCAAGGTACCCGAGTTTTGCATATCTCTAACCGTTTAGTCAATGGGGTTCCCTACTGGGGATAGATACAAGGGGACGCCCGAGCAAAACGAGCGTCTCGAGCGACAGTATCTCCGCAAAGCGCGGTTCATGAGTGAAAAAGGCACACCGGTCTGGAACGGCGAGTTCGGACCTGTCTACGCCGATCCTGCCTTTGATACCGATGCCGTGACGGTGAATCAGGAGCGATACAACCTCTTGGGAGAACAGCTGCGCATCTACGACAAATACAAAATCCACTGGTCCATCTGGCTATACAAGGACATTGGTTTACAGGGCATGATCTATACTGACCCGGAGAGTCGATGGAACAAAACAATTCAGCCTTTCTTGAACAAGAAGAGAGATTTCTGGCTTGATAAATGGGGACAACGCCCTGCGGCCGAGCCTGAAGCTGCGTTGAAGCCTCTTGTTGATTTTATTGATCGCGTTAGTCCCTCGGCTAAGGATACATATCCCACGCCTTGGAACACGGAGATGCATGTTATGCGTAACGTGTTCAATACTTTTCTGGCTGCTTCGTTTGTGGATGACTTTGCGGCTTTGTTTCAAGGCTTGGATGAGACGGAGCTGGAGGAGTTGGCAAGGAGCTTCCATTTTGATGAGTGTGTGCAGCGCAATGGCCTGAATCGGATTCTGAAGGAGCATGCGCAGGTAACCCAGTGATAAACTGCTTGATAGAGGCCTGGAAAGATCAGATTCATGAAGAAGTACTGGTTCATTTGTGATCTACTAAGAATAGAGGGGTAGCAAGGGTCGTGGCAATACTATCTGAAGCCGGTACATTTTGTATGGAAATGTCTAGCCCCACGCACAATGTACTATCCACACACTATCGATAAGCAGAAAAATCGAAAAGATCGCGGGGTTTTGCGCACTTTCGACGCTCGAGGATTTGAGGGTTTTGGCTTGGAACAAACGACTCGACAAGCACAGTCGACATGGCCGAGTCACCCGTTCCTGAAACGCTGAACAGCGTCTTCGACGCTCCCCTCAAAGACCGATATGATCCCGTTCGCTTGTCCTCCGAGAACATCGTCTCCATCTTCGAGCTGCCCCTGGCCAAGAAAGTCCTCGGCAACGACGCCGACAGCGAGGCAATTGCAAACATCGCCAATGCCAATACCTCCTATACAGCCTTCGTCGCAGACAAGGCCCGAACCGCCCTTCAAACCCCGCCCGACGGCTTGACGGTTGAGCAAACACAATCGCAAATCTTGCACATTGGACTAGCGGCGCTGTTCAGTTTTCTGCAGTCTAACGTTACCGGACCCCCTCTGGACTTCAACTCGGCTGAGATTCTTCTTCCCCCTGCCCTGCGAGGCGACGTCAAGGTTCTTCGAGCTGTGCGGGCGAAGATCATTCGCGATCTCACCGTTGACGGTGAGGCGGCCTACAAGCTTACACCCAACCCTGAGTTGTTCTCAGTCGCCAAGGCCCTGCTAGTGGATGCAAACAACGAGGGATCGGTTGTGGCGAAGACAGCAAGCATGCGTGTCAACTTCCTTCACCAGAAGATGCTGTCTGAAGTCACCAGCACATTGCAAGATTTCATCTACAAGGGCGTGGAAGCTCTGAACAAGGCGGATTTGACTGCGGATGAAAAGGGACGGTTCTTGTTGGAGCGCGCGATTATCAACACTCACCACGGTTTCGATGTCAAGGCACGGGCGGATCTTGACCAGGCATGCCAGATCCGGAACTTTGAGTTTGCCTTGACGGGTCAGATGGGCAAGCGGACGAAGTTCCAGGAGCGTGATACCAGTCAGCTGGTTGTACTGGCGAAGAGTTCCGATGAAACCCCCAAGTCTGCCGGTCCCTCTGGCCCTAAGAACCTGGATCTCAACGATGATACCCTCCTCGAAGCCATCTCTTTCACCGAGAGCAAAGCTACAAATGTCCAGGATGAGCTTTCGCCAGCTCTGCAATCGGTCGACCCTAATGACCAGCCTATTCTCAACCCTGTGGATTCCGCTATCTTGTTAGCGATGGCATCCGCCATCACCAACACCGCACCTGAGAACGGCTTGACGCGTGAGGAGACACAGCCATACGCCACTCGAGTTCTCGAGGGCGGCAGCTCGAACTGGCAGATCTACACGGAAGCCCTTTTAGTACGCAGTCGCGTGGAGGGCTACCGTGTGCGTACTGTCGAGAGATCTGTGCTGCAAATGCAGGCTCTTGTTGACCAAGTCATTGCAGACACAGCGACGGACGACTCGGCTGCGCAGCAGCCTTCAGCTGAGCCCTCCACCTTCTTGCCTCGTCCCGAGAAATCCGAGTCTGCCTCTGCCGCTGACCGATTGGAATACATCTGGCTCATGAACTTCTCAACTCGGTGGAGCCTCGAGGCCGAGTTAGCCAAGCGCTGGGTCGAGCTTGGTGGTCTCCGTACTGCACTTGAAATTTACGAAAGACTTCACATGTGGGCCGAGGCCGCTTTGTGCTATGCTGCAACCGAGAAGGAGGCCAAGGCTCAGAGTATTGTGCGACGCCAGCTTTACGAGGCGACTGGTCAGGACGAAGATGATGAAAATGAGAAGTTTGACGGCCCAGAGCGGTCGGCTGAGACCTTGCCAGCGGATGCTCCCCGTCTGTTCTGCATCCTGGGAGATATCGAGAAGAACGAGAAGCTTTACGAGCGTGCCTGGGAAATCTCAGGAAAGCGATATGCCCGCGCTCAACGCTCTCTGGCTCGTCATTACCTCTCTCTCACACCACCCGAGCTAGAGAAGGCCGAAGAAGCCTACCGCCAGAGTCTGCACATCAACCGCCTCAACCACGGCGCCTGGTTCGCTCTCGGCTGTGTCCAGCTCGAGCTACAGCATTGGGAGGACTCTACCGACTCCTTCACCCGCTGCGTGCAACTAGACGACACCGACGGCGAAGCATGGAGCAATCTAGCAGCTTCAATGCTACGGACGTCAGTCCCGGAGTCCACCACCCCCAGCGAGGAAGTAGACGAAAACAACCCCGACGTCGACCCCCACAAGCGCAAGCGTGAAGCCCTCGTCGCCCTCCTGCGTGCTGCACAAATCAAACATAGCGATGCCCGCATCTGGGATAACGTCCTGACAGTCGCCGCCTCAATCCCGCCCCCCTCAACTCCTTTCCGCGACGTGATCACGGCGCAGAAGCGAATCATCGAACTCCTCGGCGCAAAGAAGGGCGAGAAATGCATCGACGGACCCATCTTAGCAATGCTAGTCGATTTCCTCTGCACAGCCTTCGAATACGACTCCCTCCTCATCCCCTCCGATTCCGGCCCCATCATTCGCACAGGTACAATCGCAGGCCAGATCCTCTCCCTGATAGACGACCACGTCGTTCCCCTAATCACGCATTCCGCTGCACTGTGGCTCGTCGTTTCGCGCGTCGAGGCGTTCCGCGAACGTCCAGCTGCTGCTCTGGAGGCGCATGAGAAAGCCTGGCGGGCGACTGTTGCGAAATACGCGCAGGGTGCATTCCAGATGGGCGATGAGAAGCCCTGGCTTGAGGTTGTTCGCTCTACTGAGAAGCTTGTTCGGGAGGGGTATGCTAAGTATGGGCCTATGGATCGGGAGGGGCAGACGGTTGAGGGTGATAAGGAGCTGGCGATGGTTGCTAGTGACTGGCGCTTTAAGGCGAGAAGTGCCGTGAGAGGTATTTTGGGTAAGGGGAAGGACTTCTGGGAGGACTCTGAGGGGTGGACTCGGTTGAAGGCGCTGCAGGGTGAGGTTACTGGCAGCTAAGGCAGTACATATTGAAAATAAAGCATTTTATGGCATCTTTAGGCCTCAATCAAAGCCAAGTTGTTTAACAAGTATGTGTCTTTTATTGTGAGGTCTGTTGAGCCTGGTTTTCTCCGATTTCACGAACTTAGATCGCTGGCTCGTGTGAAAGGCATCAACTCAAGCCTCCATCTTCCTTTTTAACATCCCACAAAAGCTCTCAAACAACACACTATCTGTCCCCTGAATCCATCGTATCAGAACCTGCACTTCACCATTTGCCTCAGGAGTTTGCCCATGCATCAGTTTCACCTGAACACGGACCCCGAGCGCCACCTCCTCTGGAACAGTCGTTATCTGCATGCCCTCCTGCCCGGCAAGCTTCATCTTGCGACGCGCCTGTCGAGACCAGACATTCTCAGATGTGAATCCCACACCAGCACTGAGATTTTGGTCCCAGTGCCAGTACCACGAAAGTGAGTCCAGCTCCCCATTCAGAGTAGCGCTAGCAGTGTCGATGGATGTCTCTGGGGAAAGCGTAAAGGTATAATCACCCGGGAAAGGAAGCAGATGCTTCGGGAAGCCTGGAATGCCCCGTGCTACACTCTATATAAGATCAGTATAAATCGGAACGGATGGCTAAAAGGAGTTAACATACCGTCTTAGGATGCCGGTCCCCCCACGACCAAGCAAGAGCCCAGCGCTTCGTCTTTCCCTGTACAAGCTCGGTCACCGCGTAATTGCGGTTGTTATTTTTCATCAGTGTCTCGACGAGGACAGTGACGCTGCCGAATTTTCCTAGCATGGATGTGTACCACTGTACTTGGGTGCGCAGTTGCATGCTCTCTTCGATCATTCGTGTCACGAAGGCGACCTCGCCGCCTGGTGTGACCATTTCCATGTCTGCGCCTGTGCATGTCTGTGCAATGTGAGTCTTCTTTCTCTATGATAGATGGGAGGACGTATGTACCTGAGATGGTTTCTCTGACTTGAATTCTGCGGATTGAGTCATCTCTTCGTGTGATGCGTAGAATGGGGGGTTGCATATTGTAAAGTCGATTCTGAAGCTATGTTAGTGGTCACTCAAAGCCCAGCGAAGTGTGCCATGGGTTACCTTTTCTGTCCGAACTTGTTGAGTGGGAAAAGAGAGTCTTTGGGGTCAGTTCTCACGATTTGGACTCGTGATTCGAGCTTGTTGAGTTTGACGTTTTGCTCGGCTGTGCGGGCGTTATTCTCGTCGATTTCTGAAAGCTTATTAGAAATGGTCTAAGGTATTGCCCAAACAAATACCTGTTGCGAGAAATTTCCACTGAGGTCGAAGTCTGCATCCCAGTAAAGGGTAGATGCTGCAGCACCCAGTTCCGCTAAAACTCATCAGTCCCAGATCCGGTTTCATCAATTCGAGAGTGATTACTTACATATCAAGGCCAAAAACCTCTCTATTAGTATCATATCCTTCTTTGATAGTGCCAGCAGTTGAGTCCAGAAGATCTTGCAACCAGATGATGTAGTTCAGTCTATACTTTTAGTTTGGCATCCAAGTAAACAGCAGGATGCCTGTCATACCTGTTAGGAACCTAGAAGGATTTCAGTTGTGTTGATCATGCAAGTCGGATATCTCTCTTGCATACCGGTGGGCATAGTCGATCTTCAGGCAGTTCAATCTTCAAACGAAAGTCCTGCTGCAGCAAACTGATAGTCAACGCTCTGCGGCACCGTCAGCTCTGGCATGAGTCAATGCGTGGGTAAGATTTTTACCTCACGGATGCCGGATTATTAAAGTCAAGTTGGCCATTTGATTTGAGACTGGTGAGTCGTCAGTCTCCAGATCTACGTCACCTTCAGAGTACTCACTGCTTCGCGAACTCCGGCGACTGCAATGCAAGGGCTGCGAAGTCGACGCCATTCTTGTAAAGGCTCCGCGAAAACTCCATCTCGCTAGGTATCTGAGATCAAATGAGATTTCTCAGAACTTTGTCGAGTCCTCGTGTGATTGTTGATAAAGTGAAGATCGGCGGGAAGGTTCACCGTTAAGTAGGTAACAAAGTCATGTGATTAAACAGACCCTTATATAGTCCATGCATTGGAACGCTGAAGCCAAGATGATCTATATACAACAATGCAAAATATGATAATAATTCGCCAAATAGAAAATGTCAAATGATGAAAGATTATGTACCGAACAGAAATCGCCAAACCCAAGTCGTTATGTCGTCAAGGGCATCGGGGCCCCGTATATTTACCCTCAAAATGGTCTTCTCATCCTTCCATGGGAGAGGAAGATAATGTCGAACGTAAAAAGGCTGCCTGAAATCACTTTTGATCGGACTCCTCTTTATGCAGACTGCTGCTTCCGCTTGAGTCGCTCAGTTCGCTCCATGCGCCATCCAGCGCCCCAGCGCATCTCGATCATGAGGAGAGGGACCATGGCGAGAGTGATGCCGGCGAGTAGGAAGAAGGTCCACTCGGCTGTGATGGCGTCGATGAGGGGCTGGACGGCTGCGACACCGGCGGCTCCGACTTCGCAGCGCATCAGGTTGTTGACTGCGGTCGCACTGGCACTGGCTCCGGGGTAGAGGTCGATGACAAGAGCGCTGTTGATGGTGAAAATGGCGGTGGCACAGTAGGCGGTGATGTATTGGAGGATGACTGGGAGGGCGAGGTGGGTATTCAGGGAGAATCCGTAGACGCCAGTGCACACGATGAACACGGCTGAAATCCACCAGGTGTTGCGCATGCGGGCGTATTCGATGGGGAAGTCGGGGTGGGTTTTGGAGTTGATTCGGGTTTCGAGAGGAATGTTGTTGCGTATGCAGTATTCGCGCTCTGTGACTTTGTGGTTGTAGTCCATCAGGTAGCCGATGGAGTATGAGCCGGACATGCAGCCGAAGCCGTTGGCCAGGAAAGTCAGACCAACTTCCATTGAATTGAGCCCATATCTGGACTCGAAGAGGTCAGATGTGGAGGAGGTCACCATCGACCAGACGGTGTACACGATGGCACCGTAGAACAAGGTGATAAAGACATCCTTCTCGGCCAGGAAGCCAAGGGGGGCCACGACGGTCTTCCACGTCACCTTTTTCTTTTCCTCGGTGGGGATGGAGTCCTCTTTGGCATCTTTTTGGCCGGTAATGCAGTAGATCCATGGCTTGTGAAGACCATGGAGTGGGACGGTGCCGTTGCCGGCAACGGTACGCAGGGTTTCAGGGAGGAAGAATAGAATAGAGAAAAGACTGATTCCGGCCATGATAACCAGGAACCAGAAAATGGATCTATATCCCAGGTATTGAGACAAGATCCCACCGAACACGGGGCCAACACCCTGGCCGAGCATGCGTACTTTTGCTCCGTTAGCATGATAGATTAAGACCAATACAACACCAAAAACTTACCTCCACCAAATATTCCAACCAAGCTTCCTCGCTCAGCTGATGTGGTGATGTCACCGATCACCCCAGCACCTACTCCAGTCAGTAAATGATTACCTAGTCCAGGGCGGGGTGCATACCGATCGAGATAGTCGCGGAACTACCGGCTGCTTGCAGGGCACGGAAAGCCATAAGCTGGCCATAATTTGTTGACAAAGCCAGTGCAATATTTGCAATTATATAGACGATAAAAGTCCCGATAAAAATCCCGCGTCGGCCGATGGTGTCGGAGAAAGAGCCCCAGAAACTAGGAGCGAGACCTTGGACAATCATGTATATTGTAACCGTTAATGTTGTAAGCGACATGGAGACGTTCAGGTCCTATGTGATGTAAGTTTAATGTTTGGACATGAGATGTTGTTAAACCGGTATAAAGTGAACTAACCTTGGAAATAACACCCAAGGCTGGGAAGTAGATGTTGGAGGATAGCGGAGAAAAGATGGCAGCCAGCGAGACAATGCAGACAAGCTGCAATTTGCGGGATCGAGTGAAGACATGGTATGGCGGTGGTGATGGAATTTGGCTCTCGAGTTTGAAGGAGGAGGAAGGTGTCACAAGGTCCTTTTCATCTGTTGGTGAAAAGCTAGGACTGGAATCGCAAGATCTCTCGCTGACGGCAGGAAAGTTGAGAGACTCTGTGGGGTTGGAATTAGACATGGCGAAAGAAAAACAGTTAAGTGATTGACCTAGGGTTGCATAACTGGACAATCATAAAAGAGATAACTAGAGAAGGAATGGAGGCCTCAGCCAGCCCAAACAAAACGCTTGACTATGATTTCGTAGACTGCTGGAATGGACCAGCCCTTTTGTATTGCCACGTCAGGTCCTCGCCCTCCCCTGATAGCACCGATCCGAAACTATCAAACGGGCCCATGGATCTGAAAAGAGTCAAGGCCATGTGCTCCACTGTGGATTTGTGGATTCAGCCAAGTGGATCCAGCCAAGGGGTCCACTCCTCCCCCATCCCCTTGGCAGTAGGCCGTGGCAAGCTTCTGGACAAAGACGGTAAGCCGAGTGCCGCTCACTCGGTGACGAATGAATCCTGATCAGCGGGAAAGAAATCCTAGGCTAAATGCCTAAACTTTCAAATGTTTTGAAAGACCAAAGGAAAGAAACCAAAATTCTGGTCATCCTAAGAACTAGGGAGCATATTGCATCATCAAGCCTCAATGGCTTATGAGTTTCCTAGGGTACACCAAAGGATATCACACCAGCATTGCTCTTGATTCGGGTAAGTAGGGTTAGTCCGTAGAGCCATCTCCAGACCCTGGCAATCTTCATAGTTGAAATGCCAGTACCCATTGCGGAAACTGCGGGATTTCTCGTATCGCAAGCACACGCGTTTCCGACGTATGGCCGTCGAAATGATCTACATAGCATGTGAATTACGCAATAAAGTTTCAAATTGACAAAGGAGTACATAATTCTCGTGATATTGGGTGTCATCGTGTTCGGCACCTTCTTTTTTTCTCCGAGAGTCCCGAGCCCCGAAGTTCTGCAGACTTAAACCTGCATGATAAGAGCGTCGCAAAAGTCGAAAAGCCAAGGCTTCGCGAGGGATGACAACTACACACGGTGAAGCAGCCACCGACGGTAGGCTCTCGACCCGAGTATGATCATCCCGAGCCGTCAAGAAAATGCCAAGCTTCATCACCAACCGCTGTGCTGGCGGAATTTATGTTTCAGGGAAACATTATTAGCTCGCTACGCCAGTTAATTACGTAGACAATCCCCTAAATAGGGAGTAGGGGAAGCTGCCCTTGCTTAGGCACACAGATCCAGAACCCAATCGGCGGCCAGGAGAGGGGACGACGGAGCCCTAGTCTAATTAGAATGCATTCTAGGGCCGATAAGCGTACGACGATGTACCCGCAAGCTAATGTAACCAATGCATATACATTTTTATTAAATGCAGACACCATAGGGTGGAGCTGGAAGGGGAGAGGAATGCGTGTTATTCAGCTCGGGCTATGGTTCGCACTAGGCGGGTTTGATCGGCAAATCGAACGGTGTTCATAAGTTTGAAACTTTGGGTTTACCGCCTATTTTCTGCCGCGTTTTCTGCCGTCTTAAATATTCTGTCTTTTGTGCTATTTACAAGGAACCTCGTTAATATTTCGCAAACTATCCACTAGCCTCAATGATTGCACCAAAGAGGTATACAAATAGCATGTAAAATATAAAATTACTCTATTCCGCGTAGAAACGCATCGGGTAGGCGAGGTAGACAGCGAGGGCGGTGAAAATTAGGCGGTAAAATCGTGGTTTCAAACTTATGACACCCCACTGTATGGAGACCGTTCGCAATGGTACCAATCCTCAGCCGTCGATCATGACCCACCGGCTCCGTAGTTGCTGCCCCCTTCGGCCTGCTCTTTGTACCCGAAGGTCCCGCGGAGGTTGGTTGGTCTGATCCTGTACCTTAGCGTCGGCTGCGGCATCTTCCTCCAGTAGTGTCTCCGAACTATAGTCTACACCCACGAACCTAGAACGATGTTCCAAAGCGCCCTGAAATCGCGACGGAGCCGCCAAGAAGTGATCGCTGCCCTCCATTGATCGGAGACCGAGGCTCGGCGGTGTGATTTGTTATCCCGCCATCTCGGATTGTATCTGGCTCGGCAAGAACCTTGACCTCACAGGGCTGCCAAGGCTAAATCTTGCTGTTTTCTTAGCTGTCGCTCAAAATCTATGGTCTCTCCGTTTCCCAGCATACTGCCCTCGCATGGTGTAATAAATCCCCCAATGTTCCCAGTCGCCGATCTCGAATTCTCTCATCTTGCGAGGCGCCTAGGCATGATGACTATGGAGCAAGTCGTAAAGAATGAGATATTTCTTTATCCAAGGATCAACCGAGGTGAGTTCATTAACGCAAATTCCAGTGCTATTACAGGAGTCTCTTGGCACAGGCGACTGATACTATAACAAGAAAGTAAACCGATCCCCGACCAGTGGACCTCGACTCCTCACGCAACTGGTTCCGCAAATCTCAGGAAGTCTTGACCCGCAGCCCTATACGGCACTTGGAAGGCCCCTGATCGTCATCAATGCCACACGAGGGTGGACCGGTCGATTGTGTGATTTGGACACTTGATTTCGAGTGAACTAGCGGAATCAACTATAGGCCATTTTCGACTGACCGTGTGGCCTTAGTAGCTTAGTAGGGCTCCTGAAAATCCTCTGATCAACACGGCGAAACAGGTGGGAACGATTGCATTCCCCAATGGAAAGAGCTCAATGGCCTCGTGGAGTCGAGTCCACGATAACGGCCCGCTTGCCACGAAGCCAAGATCCTGGCTCGACTCCATGACGCACCTAATTCTGGCCCAATTAGGCTAACGAGTCTCGAACTGACCCCCGTGGCTCGATTTTCTTGGCGTTGCCGCTGAAGATGATCGAAAGTACCTAATTTTGGGAGATCTTATGTAATCGGCATTGGGATCAGAAGGCTATTGCGCGAAGAAACATGCAGTTCGACGTCCCAGCTAGCGCTTGGAGGGGTATCAAACCCCTCGGACTCCGTCAAGATCCTTCTTGGTAGATCTGGTATTCAGGCCCTCTTCACCAACACACGATATGCGCCTGCAACACTGTGGGTCCTTCGCTTTGGGATGCCCCGCGCATATATGTGAACTCGCATAACGCCGTTCCAAGGTTCGTTGATCCGAAGCCCTGAAACCCTGAAACCGTCTATGCATGTCAGCATCAGCACCGGGATGAAGTAGGTACAACCCCGTTCTGCAGAGGTTGATAGGTCTCGCGATTCGGTAAGTGGAGCTCAATTGCATGCACGGACCGAGAATCCCTGGCGCCGAGGAATTCCAAGGGCCAACAGGCCGCGACCGCGAAACCACGCCCGAGCGGCGTACAAAACACGATAATCACCCGGAACCGTGCGCGTCGAGCCCTTGGATATGGTAACCCCGCAGAAACCTACAAGGTGAAACTTGGAATATTGCGGGTGGCGCTGGATGTGGCTGCAATAAATAGTGGGAGATGCCGCATGGTTGCTTGGCAAATACCTGGGCTTAGAATTGCGTAATTGTCTATGTAGAATTTGGAGGATTTGGTTCCCTTATTTGATTTATGCCCAGATGCCCAACCTTAGAATCGAAACAAACTGTCCGATCTATATACCGAAGGATACACCACCTATAAACTTCAGAAGAGTTAAAATGTCTATCTATATTCCCATATTAATGATGCCATGCTCCTCGTAGGTCACAGAAAAGAACGATATAAAGCATCTCTAGTTTTCAATAATTGTTCAATAATTTCCGAGAAATATACTTCCAACGTGCGAAATTTGCATTATATAAGCTCACGCGAAGAGATATACCGCCAGAGCGATCAAGTCAGAACTACACCAGCAAAAATGTCCCATTTGCAATACTACAGCTACGAAGGCCTGAGCCAGAAGCAAAAGTGAAAACTTCTGGTACAGCCAAGCCGTCCGCATTGGCGATCGCATCGAATGCGCCGGCCAAGGTAAGCCATACCGACCATTAACAAAGAGTACCAGTAACATATCGACCGGCGGCTGGAACCCCAAGGCTGGAGTATTCATTCGAGAAATCAACGCACAAATCGAACAAGGTTTCGCAAACGTCGAATCGAACTTGAAGGACGCTGGCGGCAAGGGCTGGGAGCAGGTCTTCCGGGTGAACTCGTACCATGTCCCGATCAATAACGAGGCCCTCGAGGCTATGTCGCGCAACTTCAAGCACTATATGCCGAATAATCAGCTCGTCTGGAAGTGTGTTGGTGTAACAAGGCTTGGGGAGGATTATATGAGGGTTGAGATTGAAGTGGTGTCCCATGATCCTTGAGATAAATGGGATATGCATGTATTCGTGAATAAGCTTGTCATAGTCGCTAGAAACATAGTGTATCGATGAGTCCTGATATAGGACCAAGTTAAAAGGCACCAGCGTGCAGATGTTGGTTTTAACGGCCTCCTCTCTTGCCTCCCCTTCCTCTGCCTCTGCCACCTCTGCCACCTCTTCCTCCCCGAGAAGATCGTCCCCTGGAGCTCTGCATGCTTTGCAGGTCTTGCTTGCTCAGGTTCAACGTGCCACCAGAAAATTTACCAATGGATGATCCACCAATCCCACGATCTCGTCGACCCGAATTCGATGATTTCGTGACCTTGGTAGGCTTCTCAAGGATAATGCCGTTCTCCTTCGCTTCTCGTCGTCGCTTCTCGTCCTTGGCAGCGGCCTTGGCGTTGATTCCTCGTCGGTGGGCATCGGGCATTTTTTGTTTGTAAAGAGAATCCTTCGCGCCCAAGGATTGCATGCGAAGGTCCAGGGCCTTGAGGCGGTTTTTGCCGGTGGGAGCGAGGTCTGATGACGAGTCGAGCAGGTGAGATTCTCGAAGTAGTCGCTGTAATGCGAGGTCGTGTTTCAGATTATCGGCATCCACTTCATCGTCGGACTCGTCTTTCTTATTTGACTTTTCCGTTGATTTCGTGGTCTTGGTTTCTAAGGATGATGGTGGTTTCGCACTCTGAGATATTCATGTTTAGTTCGAGAACCGTAGGACGGCTACGGGATATGCTCACCATAAATGCTTTGAATGCCTTCTTGTCCATTCTGTCGTCCGTAGCTCGAGTGTCCGTGTGTTCAACCACTTCCACGACATCCTCATCGCTTTCGTCTTCCGAGACTCCGTCCCACTGCTCGTCCATCTCTGACCCCTCACTATCCTCGTCTTCCTCTTCATCCTCCTCAGAGTTCGAGTTGCCGGTGGCTGGCGTAGCAGGCAAGTCTAGAGGCGCAAATTGTGCCTCGAAGTACTTGCGAAAAATGTCTTGCGCATTGTCGGCCGGAGGGGGAGGCGAAGGACTGGCATCGCCGGTTTTCTTGGACCGTGACACAACGGAAGTGTCCCTCTTTCGCTTGCCAGTCATGACGGGCATTTTTTGTAAGTCCGAGTGGTAGGGTTGCTGTTGTCAACCGCGCGATGTTCCCCGAGGTTTTTTTTTTTGGCCGAGCTTCAAATCACGTGCGATAAGTTGCGATAAGCCCCTCGATATAGCGGCGCAACTCATTTCGGCTTCAAGTCTTCCAATTGTAACGAAGATGACCAAATTCCGACCGTGCATTGACCTACACTCAGGGCAGGTCAAGCAGATTGTGGGTGGCACTCTCAGCAGTGTCGCCGCAGACCTGAAGACCAACTACGTCTCCAAGTTCCCCGCCAGCCACTACGCCGGACTCTATCAAAAGAACGACCTACGAGGTGGGCACGTTGTGAAACTTGGACCGGGAAATGAAGAAGCAGCCCAAGAGGCACTGCAAACATGGCCCGGTGGTTTGCAAGTGGCTGGAGGAATCACTGATAAGAATGCGCAATATTGGATCGACCAGGGCGCCGAGAAGGTGAGCTCCCCAACCCACGATCAATTCCTGCTTTGGCACTGTCATGTGGACAAAATCATGATCTGTGGTTATCCGTCATGCTCTCCGACAATGACGCTGATTCATTTCCTGTGGTATGCGGGGACACTAGGTGATCATCACTTCATTCCTTTTCCCGTCGGGCAGATTTTCCCTCGAACGACTCAAATCGATACTCGAAGCTTTGGGCGGTGATAAGTCTAAGCTGGTCTTGGATCTGAGCTGTCGCAGGAAAGATAATACCTGGTTTGTGGCGATGGACCGCTGGCAGACCATTACAGAGATGGAGATCAACCAAGGTACGTCGCACCTATGGTGAGGTATTACGATTTTATTGACAGTTGATAGAATCCATCCGCCTTTTGGAACCCTACTGTTCCGAATTCTTGATCCACGCTGCGGATGTGGAGGGCCTTCAGCAGGGCGTTGACGAGGAGTTGGTGTCGAGACTGGCCGAGTGGTGCACCATCCCCGTTACCTATGCTGGCGGTGCTCGCCATCTACAAGATCTGGAGAAGGTGCA
This sequence comes from Penicillium cinerascens, assembly GCF_028974065.1. Lineage (NCBI taxonomy): Eukaryota > Fungi > Ascomycota > Eurotiomycetes > Eurotiales > Aspergillaceae > Penicillium > Penicillium cinerascens. The sequence continues at coordinate 3,247,892 of NW_026695298.1, read as the reverse complement.
CACTAGCAGTAAGGGAAAAGTCGACCTGACCATTGGTAGTGCACTGGATATCTTTGGTGGCTCCGGAGTGACGTTTGACGAGTGCATTGAGTGGAACAAGACTCATTAACAATGGGACTGGACTAGACACTTCCCCGCCAAAATATCGCAACGATTACAACGATCAATTAAATAGACAATATCACTCAAATATAGAAACAAGCCATATATACCGTAGTTATAGGACGGTGGTGTTCCACATAGGCCGAGACAAGTCGAGGCCGGCGGCTGGCGCATGACCGAAAGCGGTTTAGGGGCTGGATGTGAGCTCCCGCCCGCCAACCTCCGTATCTTCCTCACTTCCCATCGTTCCAGACCTCCTCCCCTCGTCCTTGGGTGTCTTCGTGCTTTAAATTTAGGCTAGCTGAGACCTCTCAGTGCCTCCTCCTTGACTGTCTTCTTTCGAATCGCTCCTGTCCTCTTACCGCCAAGATGAAGCCCGTCGTGTCGGCATTGAATGCCTGGTCCTGGTAGGCCCTGCCATCTCAACAAGGACTTTGAGTCGCTCGAACCGGATATCTAACTTGTGTTTCTTGGTAGTGTTGTTATCTCCGTTTTCGCCATCGTTATTCTCTCGGTCCTTGGATCACTCTTTGGCGTACGTTTACCCTATCCCAGTCCGCATCATTGGCATATTGCGCCCCATCATCGCATCGCCTACTTCTCGGTTTCGACAGGATGAGAGGCTAATATGATATTCCATGCCACAGAGTAACAACCATGCCTACACTGGCTCAGAAGGAGAACCCGAAGATGGCCCTGCAGTTGCTGCCTCTATCTACGTCGCCGTGCTCGTCTACGCTGTACGTCACCAGCCAAGTCAACCGAAACTACCCTCTGTGAAATTGGATCATTGCTAACATGATATTTCACGACACAACAGGGGTTCTTCGTTTTCTGCGGCTTCCAGGCCTACCTTCACATTCTAGACCGCAGGGGCGGCGCCATATCACTCCGCTAAACATGAAAAATCCCACAACAATATCTTATTCGGTGTCTTTAACGGTCCTTCGGTCGATTTGCAATCATTGCGTCTTACATATTTCTCGGTGTGTCTTTGGAGAACATGGATTTCAGGGTCCGAGAAGGCGGGGAAGGATCCGATCTGAAACGGATCGACGGTCTCAACCTATCTGGACTTCTCGGTCATGCCACTACAACTGCTTCAGTCTATTCGAGGTGGACTCAGAGTCCGTCGGTATCACGAGCTAGGAATGCGGTCTCTATCTAAGGGCCTTTGCGGAGCGGGTATCCCAGGCTCCCTTTGCTAGAGTACACAACCTTTTTGCGCATGTACATAAACCGCTCGGAATTATAGCCAGTTGTTTCTTTCTTTCTTTCTTTTTTGTACGATTGTATCACTCATGGATGCTTTTCGCTCAAGCTCGAGGTCGAGTATAGAAATTTCATCATTGTTCGTTATCGAAAAGCCCTATTTTTGTATGCCCAACGCCTATGCATGCAAAGAATCAAATCTACCGGGTATTTACCTGTTTACTCTTCGTTTTCCCACGGATCCAGCATCTTGGACATATAGGGTCCGTCCAAAAAGTACCCGAGGCGCGCGTAGTAGTTACGCACACCAACACCGGAGATAACACTGATCTTAGTGCTTCCGTGCTCTTCGCGCGCAATCCGCTCCGCCTCCTCCATCAAGAGCGTGCCGAAGCCTCGGTGCTGGAATTTGCGAGCATCGCGGCCGTGAAGCGGAACCGCAGATCCGTACACGTGGAGCTCACGGACGATACTGGTCTGCTGGCCGGTGAACTCGGGGCGGAAGGTGTGAGTGGCACTGCACTTGCGCAGACGGAGCAGACCGATGAGAATATCCTGCTTTGGGTCCTCGTATGCCAGGAACGTCTCCCAGCCGCCGTTGGCGGTGTAGTCGCGGCGGATCAGCTCGACTTGCGAAGGGCGGATCTTGTTCTTCACTTCGTTGATACCGACTTCTCGGGTGCGCACGTCGCGGCAGGTGGTTCCGAAGTCCTTCATTCGGGCTAGAGCCAGCTCACGCAGGTTGCCGTTCTCCACACCGGATGTGACAAGCGGCATTGGAATATCACGCTGGACGCGGTAGATACGGGTCCATGGGGGGATCAACGCCAGGATGCGAGCAACAAGGTCGACGAGAGCGTTGGGAGTGTAGTTCTTATAGCGACCGGTCCGCCACAGTTCGTAGAGACCAGTGCCTCGGATGACAAGGGTGGGGTAGATCTTCAGACCGTCGGTACGGAAGTCAGGGTTCTCGAAGTATTCCTGGAACTGGAACAGATCACGCTCCATACCCACGTTCGGCAGATCGGGCATCATGTGGCTGACAACCTTGAAGCCGGCATCCTTGGCGAGCCTGAAGGTCTCAGCCACGGCCGCAACAGTGTGGCCACGGTTCGTGTCGCGGGCCACATCCTCGTACAGGCTCTGCACACCGATCTCCAAACGCGTGCATCCATACCGAAGCATGCTGCTCAGATGCGTGTCCAAACAGTAATCCGGCCGTGTCTCGATCGTGATACCCACGCACTTGACGTTGCTCATTTCACCGGCCTGTACTGCCTCGTCAACGTTATCCGTCTGGTACCCGCTCAGTGCATTGTGAAGTTGGGAGATAAAAGTATCCCTGTAGTCCTCAGGCAATGACATGAAAGTTCCACCCATGATAATGTATTCCACCTTGTCCACGCTGTGGCCCAGAGACTTGATCTGATCCACACGTCCTCGCGCCTGCTCGAAGGGATCATAGCGGGCACGAATCGCACGCATCGACGTCGGCTCGTATCCAGTATAAGATTGTGTCGAGTACTCGAAATCGGAGTCTGGTCCACCGGGGCAGTAGACGCAGATGTTTCCAGTATATGCGATATGGGGGCAACGGTGGGGTTTGCACATCACGGCCACGACGGCGATACCAGAGGAGGTTCCTGTGCAACAGATTAGCTCAGTGTCGAACTGGCTCCAAATAGACTTGACGTACGGATCGGCTTCGCAATCAGCTTCGGCAGAATGTATTTCTTGTAGTGTTCCGGCACAGCAGCGATGATGGCTGTCAGTGGCGGCTGGGTTGACAGACTGTGCTTCTTCGACATTTTGCCCCGCAGCACGTTCAAGTTGATATCCTTCCGGGGCTGCGAGGGATCCTTCTGCGACTCCCAGTCCTGAATGAGCGCATTCGCAATGTCGGAGCAGGCTCGCATATACCGCTCATTCTCCGGCAACTGCTTGGAGTTCTTCTTAGCCGTCTTAGACGGCATCGTCACAGTCATGGTAGCCATGGCGAAAAGGAATCACCGCACAGCGGTGAGAGGAGACCACAAATAAATCGCAAATAACGATAGAAGCAGGAGCTCCGGTAAGGTAGTGGGGTTGAAGCGATTAGATAGAAAAAAGTTGGTGGCCGAGGATGCGACCCGAACTCAACTCGGGTCCGCTTAAGTAAAAGGATTTGTTCCCGAACGAAAACTCCCGAGCGCGCATCCCGATCCTTTACTTTAACTTCATCCTCGAGTAAACTTTTTCTCTCCCTCTCCTCTCCTCTCTCGTCCTTCATTACACAGCAGTCATGCAGGCCTTCCGCCGTAACACCTTTTCGGCTGTCCGCAATGTCGCGGCCAAGCGCTCGGTCACCTCAAAGGCCAACTCGCCTTATGCTGAGACCGTGAACAACCTGCGGATTAACAAGGACACCCGCGTTCTGTTCCAGGGATTCACTGGAAAGCAGGGAACGTGAGTATTTCCAACGTGTTTCCCCTTCGATTGAATGCGCATGTCGCTGACGTATAGCTCTTGAACAGTTTCCACGCCGAGCAGGCTATCGCCTACGGTACCTATCCTCCCGCTGCGATCACAAACAAGACACGGACTCACAAATAGCAGGCACTAATGTCATCGGTGGTACCAACCCCAAGAAGGCTGGCACCACTCACCTCTCCCTTCCCGTGTTCGCCAACGTCGCCGAGGCCCGCAAGGAGACCGGTGCTACCGCTTCCGCCATCTTCGTCCCGTATGATTTCGCCGTTCAGGTCGCATATTGAAAGGGGAAAAGCTAACATGGGATAGTCCCCCGCTGGCTGCTGCCGGTATCGAGGAGGCCATTGCTGCCGAGATGCCCCTGATTGTTTGGTTGGTGTCCCATTCTGGAGCTAAGCTCCCTAAAAAAAGTTTCGACTAACATTGGGTTCGCATCATAGCATTACTGAGGGTATCCCCCAGCACGGTACGAGCTATTCCATCATTTGCGCGTCGAAACATGAGCTAATCGAGTGCTTTTAGATATGGTCCGCATCACCGACATGCTGAAGACCCAGAACAAGACCCGTTTGGTCGGCCCCAACTGCCCCGGCATTATCGCTCCCGTAAGTGACAAACATCTTGGCGCGAGACGCAATATACTCATTTTCTCTCGCTTTTATAGGGTCAATGCAAGATCGGTATCATGCCCGGCTTCATCCACAAGCGCGGCCGCGTCGGTATCGTCTCCCGCTCCGGTACCCTGACCTACGAGGCCGTCAACCAGACCACCCAGGCCGGCCTTGGCCAGTCGCTCGTCATCGGTATCGGCGGTGACCCCTTCTCCGGCACCAACTTCATCGACTGCCTGAAGATCTTCCTCGAGGACCCCGAGACCGACGGTATCATCATGATCGGTGAGATCGGTGGTTCCGCCGAGGAGGATGCCGCCGAGTTCTTCAAGGCCAACAACATCCACAACAAGCCTGCCGTTTCCTTCATCGCTGGTATCTCCGCTCCCCCCGGCCGCCGTATGGGCCACGCCGGTGCTATCGTCAGCGGTGGTAAGGGTGGTGCCGACTCCAAGATCGCCGCTCTCCAGGATGCCGGTGTCGTTGTCGAGCGCAGCCCTGCCTCCCTGGGCAAGGCTTTGCTTGCCGAGTTCGTCAAGCGTGACCTTGTCTAAGGGACAAAACCTTTTGTGACTTTTCATGCTCCTTGGTGACCTGGTTCTTTGGTTCTGAGATATATCCACTGTCTGCATGATGGTGATCTGCGGTTCATTTTATCTACGCCGCTCCTGTATTCTTTTTCTCCTTTGTGTTAGAGACCCTTGAAGTAATTAGTTTCGTGCATCGTGTAACTTTTACTTTAATTCTTGTCCTTTGTGTAGAGATCTAGACTATTCTTGCTCCATAGTAGCGCTTTGTGTAGAACCTTGCTCTACTGCCTTACAAAAGCTCCCACGAACCCTGGAAGCAGAAGCCTTTCCCAAGGGTTACACTAAAGTACCAAGATCTTTGTCTATTTTGCGACTAGTTATAATAAAGGTGACAAGACATAACGAGTCCTTGTTCTTATTGTCGATGTTATCTGTATCAATTCACTTAGCCGAGTCTTTAACCGTCGACCATCGTCCCTTCTATAACAGTCACAGTCACTTCTAACTCAACACGAAACTCCTAAAAATATGGCTAATACCACTATGTCAAGTCCTAAACATCCTCTCATCATACTCACCTACCCTAGTTTTATCTCTATACCCGCGATAGCATCCCTAACGCGTAAGCCTACCTCGCCCTTCGCCTAAAAGCGTGACAGACTCTTGACCTAGCTAAACGAGCAAAGTATAGCGCTCCGCCGATCACCCGAGTAATATCTTGAAATCGCCGACGTCGTAGATAAACTAGCCGAGCAGATCTCATCGATCAAAATCGAGAACAACCAGTCGCGCTGCTTCAGCATCAAATGCAATGCCTTCACTAGCACCCTGCTGTGCCATAGCGAGCTGCTGAAACGCCATCCGAGCCGCGCCGTCGAGATCGCCGCGTCTATCGACCTAATGCAGCTGTAGCTGGTTCGACTTACCATGAGTATCCTGGCCAATTTGAAGGCCAGATGTATAGAATAGGCGTATGTTTCTTCCCTTGAATAAATTTATCTCATAATGCATATTTGGTTTGGCATGAAATAGCGACTTAAGCGTGGTAAGCCTAGTTTTCGACCAAATCCTTCCCAACTATCTTGTACATCTCATACCAAACAAATCAATGCGCCACTTTACGCAGAGCTTTAATCACTTCCTCAGTCCCAATAACATCGGCAAACTCCCCATCAAGACTAGCAACCGAGACCTTATGAATAGTCTCCGAATCAATCCCAGACTTCCCAAAAGTCGCAGTAGCATCCTCCACGAGCACAATCCGTCCCTTATCAACTTTCACATCCTTCTCATGCGTCCCGTCGGGATTCACCTTTACTGGCCCCTCCCCAAGAAACCGATCCACAACACCCAAATTCGCCGCCATACGCGTCGTCGTGGAAACGCAATGATCAGTCGTCAGCCCCGCAATAACCAGCTGCCGAATACCCTTCTCTCTGAGATGCGCCTCAAGCTTCGTTCCAATGAACGAAGAGTTAACAGTCTTCCAGAACACGGGCTCTGACCCGTCTGATGCTGGGATGGCGAAGTCTAGTGGACGAATTCCGTGTGCTGGGTGGAGGGGATGAAGTGGGGAGCCCGGTGTCACCGAGGAGTGGAATACATGGATCACTTCCAGTGGTGCTTTAGATGTTGAGCGCGCGGTACGGAATGCGGTGAGGAGAGCCTGGATGTTGACTTCGTAGAGTGGGTTGGAACGTGTTGTGCCCCATTGAGATACTGTTTCTGGGTGGCAGAAGGCGGATTGGTTGTCGATTAGGAGTAGAGCGGTTGGGAGATTCAGGTCGAGGGGAGACATTTTAAATTTGCCGTATGAAGATGTGAATCAATGCAGTCGGTTTGGATTCGTGGTTGAGTTTTTCTTGGGGGTTTATAGGCTTTGCCGCTACGGGTGAGTCACCTTGCTCGTGATGACCAATTGTTCTCGCGATGCGGTTCTGCCAGCCCGCAAAAACGTCCAAAGGTAACTTGGTAGGCTTTATGAGATGATCTGGTCGTGGTATAAGAAAAATAACAATCGATCTCGTCGGGAAGATCACTTCATTCGATGACATCAGCGGACCAGCCACGCGAGCTCTCTATACAACCCCGAGATTGTTTATCAATTGAACAAAGCCGTTTCCCAGTATGCAAATCATTCCAGTATCCCAACTCCAAAATACCATTAAAAAGAAACATCCCCTAATCGTCCTCCAATTCCTTAATCCCATCCTCCAAATGAGGCACTTCGTGCTTCCCGATGCCAAGTCTCTTCCTCCACTTAGTTTCCTTCTTGAGCTTCGCTCTCTGCCGGCGTCTCGGCGCATAATTGATGGGAGATTCACCTCCAATAAAAATAAACGTATCGTAAAGGACAGCTCCAGTTAGACAACCACTGATGGTAGCCACCCAGCAGCCCCAAAACCACCAGCCTTGATGATCGGTGAATGTGTGACCACCATAGCCAGCCATGAGGGCAACGAGTCGAGGCCCAAAGTCTCGCACGGGATTCAGACATCTGCAACCGTCAGTATTTGCATAAATCAAAGAGATAGAAAACTTACCCTCCAGTGTTAAACCCAAGACAGATACAAAGCACATAGATTACCAATCCAATCACAAACGAGTGCATACCTGCACCCGGTGGAGCATTACTATCATCACCCATCGCAAATATGGCACAAAGTAATACCGCATCGGCGACGAATTCAGTAAAGAAGGCAGTTGCAGGACTAACATGACTCAGTGGCTCAGTATAAAGCCCAAGACCCGAAGTACCCGGCGGAGCAGTAGGCGCGAGGCTGAGAATAGAATCTCGATACAAGCAGTAGGCCAACCCAGCTGCCGTGATTGCGCCAAGGAGTTGAGCAGCAATGTAGTAGCAGCATCGTCGACCGGGGAAACCGCGGAAAACCCAAAGCGTAATGGAGATGCCTGGGTTTAGGTGTGCACCAGAAATTCCACCAGCGAGGTAGATCCCAATCATGAACCCGAGACCCCAGGCCCAGTTCTCCGAGAGGCGGGTTCCTGCTGATTCTCCTCCGGTTGACACAGAGAGTGTGCCGCATAGCCCGATGAGGACGGCCACGGTTGTCTAGATGGAATGTTAGTAAAGGTGCGTTCTTGTATCGGGTGATAGAACTTACCGCGAGGAACTCTGCAAATGGCTCCTTCATATAATGTCTGATTTTGACCCACGAATTCAAAAATTCTTCTTGTGATTTTTCGTCCATCGGTTGGTTTGAACCCTGCGGATTGCCTTGGGTGGCTTCTGATTCCATTGGACGCAGAAGACCATCAGCCTGTGGCGCGTACACTGCATTGTGTTTTGATAGACCCTGCTGCGCCGTCGATGAATAGCTTTGATATCCCTGCCCATTATTTCCAGGCTGTGATGATGATAATCCAGGCGTTGCACCCAGCTCTGGGGCAGGTGCAGATTCACCCGGAGGCCCAGATTCTTGTGCTGTTGTTTGATCTTTATCATCTCGGCGCATCCCTGGCCTAACTACACGGGGAAGAGGCTTAGCCAGACCCCAAATTGGCTTCTCATTTTCTCGTCCATATTTGGGGTTCTTTTGTCGGTACTCGGCGTCGACATAGGTGTTGTTTGGTTGTGATATTTGAGGTTGAATCGGCATCATATTCTTACCCGCCAACGAATGAGTTGGCCATTGACTGGCCTGTTGTTGGCTCCATGTTCTATTTGCCAATGAAGGGGTTTGGTGTCCATAGTAAACGCTGCCAGATTCGGTCGGGCGTCGAGCCATAGAAGGACGTGAGAAGAGCGGCGGGCGTTGTTCGTTTAAAGGTGTTGAAGTATTTCCATGTTGAGTCTTCTGCTGGTTTTGCTGTTCTAGTTCGAGCTGCTGCTTCGATGGCCCTGGTGTTTGAGGCTCGTCGTTGGTTTGCTTCTTGGGCGACGTGGCCAATGTTTCGGTCGATGCTGAAGAATTTGGACTACTGTCTCGTTCTTCAATAGGATGTAATTGAGGTCCAGATGGTGACCTGGGTGGCTCATCATAGTGTTGTTCATTCATAGTGCTGACGCTAGAAAGCAGAATGCGAAAAGAACTAGGGAAAAGAAACGCTCGAAGAGGAGAATGAAATCTCTCCCTGCCTAGGAGATGGGGTTATTATATATATGGTCCTTCAATCGGTGTGACTCGATGAAATGTCTTCCTAAAGGCGGGGGGCAAATTGAAAAATATCCTATCAATGCTTCTCAGACCTCAAGTGACATCAGGTTGATGTTCAAATAAAAGATGATTGATGCCCATCTATCCGTAAAGAGAGCTAGTAGTGATGATCTGGACGGCATATCGGGCCCTCGGGCCGGCCTACCAGGGCAAATTCGGAGAAGCAAGATCAAATCAAATGTTTTCAGGTTCGTTCTAGGGATCCATATAATATAGGCTGTGTCCTCATACCTGTCGAGCCGGTGCGCTTCCCACCAATCATAGACTCGGGATTGATTTGGCCCACACCCGGCGAATGACGAATTTAATATCCAGGTTCCACTACGCCAAGAATTTGTTCTTCGCCTCTTCTCGGCTCTTCCCTGTACCGGTTCATGGATCATTCGATCTCATTCTTAGACTATTTCATCTACGTTCTGCGGTTGTGAGAAAGGAAATTTCTAGAAGATCTAGGTTCTCGCTCACTCCTAAATTCAAAAGGAGCTGAATGTACGCCCAATCAAGACTGGGGCTTACTTTAGAACATATTCACTTGTCCATATTTAACCCCATCAATCAGTGCCAAATAGAAGACAAATCCGAAGTATCAAGCTTGACATTCTCGGTACTCCCTCCCGTAGAGAACAACCGAGCATATGTCGCATTCTCACTTGGAAAGATCTGAGCAGTCAAAGTGCTCTCCCCATCACCTCCAAATATTTCAACACTGGACCAATCCACCAAGACCTTCAAACGCACAACTCCATCCGCATTCGGGACTAATGGGGCATGATACACGCTCGCGAAGGTTTTATCGAATGAAACATCTCCCGACTTCCTGCGATCCAAGAAGACCTTCCGAGCCTTGAAATCATATCCAACTCGTGTTTGTTGCTGCATGTCCGAGGTGGCCTGAAGGATAATCCCAAAGTCAGATGTTGCAGAGTCTTGTTGGCGATCGTCAAAGCTTAAATTGATCTCCAGTGTCTTTCCCCGGGAACCAAGATCTTCCGTTCCTTCGGCGACAGACTTCCAAGATTGAGAATGTTTCTTGTGGCTCGTGATAGACTTCCAGTCAATTCGCGGTTGTTGAACAAGGGTAACCTTCTGGTCAATGGTTCTCAATGAAAGGTGACGGGGAGCAGCCATTGCGCTTCGCCAGGGATATGTGGGGATATTCTCGCCATACTGCCAATTATTCATCCACCCAATAGAGACATGATCGGTATCCGGGAGACCATTGTAACTGTTAGCAGCATAGAAATCAGGACCCCAGTCCATCCAATTCGCAGTCCCGTTGCCGGGATAAACACTGCTGGCGTCCGGGACAAACGTCGTGCCGTTGAAATCGCCAACAAAAAACTGCGTTCCCGAGCCAACAGTCTCAGGTGGTCCTCCAGGGTTCACCCCAGCAGCCATAACCCATTTCGTGCTGACTTCGTCGCCATCGAGTGGTAGTTGGAATATGTTAGGACATTCCCATACACCACCGACAGCATTGAAAGGGCCGAATTCACTAACGGCGGACCATTCTTTGAGATTGTCCGACGTCCAGATGACAAGCTTATGGAGTTCTGAAATGGCAGTTATGAGAACCCATTTGTGGCTTTGATCGTGCCAGAACACGAATGGATCACGGAAATTCTCATACTGGTCCTTGTATGGCGTTGGAGGGTAGTGGATGACTGGGTTCTCGGAGTCGTATGTGTGCCACGTTGTACCGTCGTCCAAGCTGTATGCAATCGACTGGGATTGTTGCGAGGCTTTAACTTTCTTTCCACTTGGTAATGTTTGTGCGATGGGATACTGAGACCTGAGTGTTAGATCATGAAAAAGAATGTACCTTTTGGACTCACAAATGAAGTGTACATGGCAACCAAGGGGACTTTTCCGTCCGCGCCAAATCCGCTGGTATTGTTTACGTCGGCGACAGCGCTGCCAGTAAAGAACATCTCGGTCACGTTGTCGGGAAAACCTCGGGCCAAAAGGGCGATGGGCTGTTCCTCCCAATGGGTTAAATCCTTACTGGTGGCATGACCCCACGACATATTTCCCCATTGGATTCCCCCGGGTTGTATTGGAAAAATAGATGGTAGATATCATTATGGTGAAGAAGTCCGGTGGGATCATTCATCCAGTTTTTGGCGGGTGAGAAATGGTATTGAGGACGGTAGGATTCCGTGTAGTTGGCGGCTAGGGTGGGGCCCGCCAGGAGGACTGGTCCGAGAACTTTGGAAAAGTTGACCATGTCGCTTTTAGGATACTATATAGAAGAGAATAGAGAAGGAGTTATGAAATTGATTGAATTTCCGTTCACTACTGCACAGGTATTTATAACACCTCAGGGGCTAGGGTCTTCATTCCCCATGGGGAATGTCCGCATAGGCAGCACCCACACCGATGTTTCTTCGGAGAAATATGAATCTAGTTCCACCGCACTCCTGTAGAACCTCGAAACATTCGACAGTCGGGGTTGATCTCGCATAACTTCGGCGCTATACTTGGACTTGCGGAGAATGTCCGACTTCTCATTGTTTCGCTGCGAGTTTCTCTTGCTTTCCTTTCTTGTTCATCGCTTCGGTATTTTCCGATCCTTCCGTACTGGCATCGGTGCCCTGGACGTTTGACGTAACGGTCTGACCATAGTTACTTGGTGCGGCGTGGTTACAAGGAATCCCCTCTCCATCCACGATGTTCGTGCACTGGTAGACCTCGTCTTGCAGAGTTGTACCCCACATTGGCAAACCGAGAGTGCTGTTCACAGATTGAATCTCGATATCCTCAAACTTCAGCCCCGGGCAGGGATGGACGTCTGAGCAATAGATAGAAGATGCAATATTGTATCGCGACGTCCCCTTAATGTTGGACCATGTGATATCCTCAATCGCAATCTTGGAGGTGTTGCAGGTACTTCCACTCTCGCTATAGATGCATTGCGAGATTTGAATCGGCAAGGCAACGTTGTTAATCTCGAAGTTGCGGAATGTAATATCCTTGACCAGTCCACTGCCACCGCCTCCGCTATCACCATTCGAGCTGCTGTCATCATTGTCCCCCTGCCATGTCTTGATCAGGGCGGCCTCTTGGCAGTTGTGGCACTTGATGTTCTCGAATGTGACGTTTTGTACATAGTCGGGCGTAAGGGGGTATTGCCCGACCGATCCGATGGCCATGCCGTAGTTGCCATAGCAAGTGATGTTTCTCACCATGAGATTGGTTGTGTTGCCCTTTACTGCAATGCAATCATCCTGGTTAGTGACGACTGCGTTTTCAACAAGCAAGCTGTCACTGTTCCACGAGTCGTATCCGTCGGTGTTTACCGTACCCCACTGGTCATCGCTAGTCGCGTTGACAAAGAGGTTGGTAATGGAGACGTTCTTGCTGTAAGAAACAAACGTCGCCCAGAATTGTGGCTGAATGATAGTCAACCCATCCACAAGAAGGTTGGTTGAGTTGTAAAAAGTGATACTGATAGGACGACCGGGCTGGTTGCTCTGGTTCTTGTTTTGCGTATACCAAGCCTGGCCATTGCCATTGTACCAGCCACCTTCTTCGCTGCGAAAAGTAACGTTTTCACCGCCAAACAACCAAGCAGTAGACTGGTTCTGGAAGACGACCGAGTAGGAGTGAGACAGCCAGTAAGGAATGTCGGTCGACCAGCGCAGTTCGCCACGAAGTGTCACATCGCAGTTCACCAAGTTTGTCGTGTTCATCACCGAGTTGATGTTGAATGTATGGTTCGCAGGAAAGATGACTTGGCCATCGTGGCCGCATAAATCGAAGGCCTTGTGGATCGAAGGGGCATCATCAATGGCCTGACCATCATTGTTGAGCGACTCGGGATACAATGTACATGTGCTGCCATCTTGGTGGACATAACCAGCGGTCAAAGTCACCAGCGTTAATGGAAGTAACAAACGCATGATGGATGATTTAACCCCCGGGTCTCTCGCACTCAATTGAATGGATGAGACTGGAATGTTCAAAGGAGGTCGAGTCAAGGGCGAGGCGGTCTATAAGTATATGCAGTCGGCCTCTGTTTCTGGGATTTCCCCGACGGCATTTGCCCCTTAGATTGCATTTTCAACCTCCGGGAATTAGCCAGAGGTTACATCTTTCCCCGCATCAGTTTCTCCGACTGGAATCAGGTGATTGACATCCAATCATCACGATTCCTTGCGCTGCAAGATCTTGGCTCGCGCCACGCGGTCAGAGCGTCAAGTCAGGGGAGATTATAAAGCTGCGAGGGGGTCTGCCGATGATCTGCACTCTGTGCTCGTGGCGTACATATATGCATCATCTGATATGATTTCTAGCCACGAGTTCAGTTATTTCGATGCTGTCATCCGACAATGGTTAATATAACACCGCAAGACTTGAATTCATGACTTGAGTTCCGTAGTGAATGGCAAACATCGGAATTGAACGAGTGACGGTAGTCGGTTGTCGGTGTCCACTATCCCGAGCTCGGATCTCGCTATACATACATTTCACGCGATGGAACATTAACCGCGGATCACTCCGCTAGGCCGTGAGTCAAAGCTCACACAAGCCCTTTTCGCGTGGATAAATCATCATATTCAGTAAGATCGGCAGAGTCATTGGTGAGATCATTGTGTCTATTCATATTTGTCTATCAAAGGCTGCTTCTGGGAGTGAATAGCTCGTCTTCATGGCCCTCAGCTCTGTTTCTTTGCTTCAGCGCGTGGGAACCGACGAGTCCGGCCGCGCAACATCTCCACTCGCTGTTGAAGAGTCATATTGACTTGGTCACCCATGGGGATGAGACACTTTGCCAAGTGGACATAGTTCTTGCGCAACAAGTTCACGGTGATAAAAATATAGTCCACGTTTCGGAAGACCAATGCCCTTTCCTCGGCATATCGTTCCCGGCCCTTGACAAATGCCACAGGGTGATCTCTCCAGTGGCGACGCGGGTTCAAGTGGTGTGATGTGTGGTATCCGTCATTGAAGGAGTACCGGTTGCTCTTTATTATTTTGTTAGCCACAGCACCCAGTAAGACAGCATTACAGCACATAACTTACAGGGACATCAATGAGAGTGATGCTCGAGCGGTAATCCGAATCAGGATGGATCGGGTCCACGAAAGCATGTTGGCCCCAGTTGCCAACCATCAAGCCACATCGCATGACCGTAAGCGGAAGAATAAGCACGAACAGTGTCGCGCGGGAATTGACGTAGTTGTAGAGGAGGTAGATGGTCGCGTAGTTGCCAAGTTCCCAGAATGCCGCTCTACAGGCGTATTTCACTTGGCCGTTTCGCCAGAAGTACAGCGGAAGCTCCAGCCAGATCAGGAAGATGAATCGACCCACGTAACAAGCAAAGTCAAACACATTGTCCCGGTCGTAGAACATGGTCGTGCTGAGGTCGTCCTCACCATTGCCCTCGACATGGTGATGTTTGATGTGGTGGTAAAAGTAGGAGTTCCACGTATGTCCAAGCATGGGATCCAGCAAGTATGGGAAAAGCGTGTCGAAAAGCCAATACTTGGAGGCCAGGACTCCGTTCCCGTGGATGTGCTGATGCTTCATCAAGGTGAAGGCGCCGCAATAGTACAACTGCATGACCCAGTGTAGGACGCCGTGTAGGTATGAGAAGCGGTGGTAAAGATAAAAGCCGCTAGGGACAATGGTAGTGAAGTAGAGAATGAGATGGGTCACCATGACCACATCTGTCGGAACGCGAACCACGCCCTTTGCCCAACTGATATACGGCTGCAGCACATATTGCTGGATGGCCGGGGACAGCTTGGTCCGCAAGGTTGGTGTATCCCAAAGCTGGAAAACAGTGGGGTCAAAGTCAGGATGAGATGCATCGTTCATGTCATGCAGCTTCTGCGCTGTCTCTTCAGCGCCAATCTTTTCCTGTAATGGGCTGGTTGTCTCATCTTGTACGCTATCAGTGATCTGTCGACAGAGATATCTGGGGAGCAGCTCTCACCATTTGCACCAATATCTTCAAGAAGGGTCTCAACCACCATCTGATCCTGTAGCGTGAGCTCAGGATCCTTGTATGTTGAGGGGTCCATGGTGGGTAGTTAGAGGTGGTCTCAGCACGGGTCAACAAGGCGGCAACTTCCAAGGCGATCACGCTGACAGAAGATCCGGGAACACGTTGTATCACCCAGGCCACCGGGATTCAAGAAGACTTAAGAGCTTCCTGAATGAAATTAAGGAATCGGGACTGAGCAGAGCTAACCCCAAGCAGTATACTCCATCTGGACAACGCGTGGCCAGGGGTGGAAAGAGATTTTCCTGGTTCACATGTGGGTCCAAATAAAGCAGTGACAATTTGACGCGACTTGCAGCCTCAACTAGTCATCCTGTTATCTATCGAGATAAACCGCATGAAGAATCTAAGAAAGATTGTAATTACTTCAAATTCGCGGCTAAATTGTTCTGTGTTCAATAGTGAAATTCTGGCTGTTCTGCCTTCAGGGGGAACGCGACTCCACAGTTTCCCCTGAACATCCCTTGGTTCTAACAATAAACACTGGCAAGCCCTCAGCCGTTGACAGTTGATGCAATTCAGATTCTAATTGACTTCCCGTTCTTTTGATTGGCACGTATTTCATTTTTGAAACGATCATTGGAAGATCATTGGCCCGCCCTCCAGCCCCTAAGGCTGGTTGGTACCCTTCCTCCGGCCGTGCTCTAAAACTATCGCCAGGCAACTATTCCAGCAAGTGCTATAACTTAATCCATGACTGCAGTTACGGGAAGCCGCTAGAACCCGACTTTCTCGGTCGGAAAAATTGGCGGCCGGCAAAGCTATGCATGGTGCTCGTTGAGCTCCAAACGTTTGATGATTTTGAGATCCAGCTGTCGATGACATCGAAGCACGTGTGCATGAGTCGGATAGCTCTATGGCTCGATCACCACATAGTCAGGTCGTCTCCAAGGTCGGATTGATTGAGCCCACGTTGGGAGCTGTGCAGTATGCGCGAATGGCATTCTTTGTTGTCGTGATGCTTTCGCACATTTTCCCTGAAAGCAGCCTTGTAAATTCCACAACTATACTATGATCCCATGTGGCAGAAGAGCGAAGATAAAACAGCCACCGGCTTCTAAAATCCTGTCGGCACAGCCATGGTTCAAGATGCGTGGCCCGGTCCAAGAAGTTTTCAAGGCGATTGTCGACGTGGTCAACGCTCTGCAGAAGTCGACGGGGGGAAGCTGCGTGTCAACCGTCAACAATCCGGACATCTTGCTGGGTCAAGGGACCGTCGGTGCCGAAATGATGGAGCAGATGCGTGCCCGTGGCAGTGAGTTGGACATCATTATTGCACCCTGCGGCAGCGGGGGGCTTTTGGCAGGGTTGGCTCTTGCTTTCCATGGCTATCCGACAAAAGTCTTCGGAGTAGAGCCTTCTAAAGGAGACGCCGATGATGCTCGGCGAGGCCGGTTGCAGAAACGTCGTATCGATCGAGTCGAATTGTCCACAATAGCGGATGGTCTGCGATGCCCCGTTGGTAAGGCTGTATGGGAAGTTATTAAGCGGCCAGAACACGTCGAAGACGTGTATGCGATCAGCATCTACAATCGCAATTCCCATCAGCACGGATATATTTCTAATTCTTATCTGCAACAATGTTACACTCAGTTGAGATCAAAAGCGGGGAACCCTGGTATTTTCGAATATTTCGGGCAATGTTTCACCCAGTTGCCACTCGCGACTCGCAGGAGCGGGGGAACCCTGACTTGTCGTGAGTAGCTATCACAAGTTGCACTTCAGCCCCATCCTTGCCTTGTGACAAGTGACTGTCTTCAAAAGGATTCGTGTGTCAGTTTTGCGCCTCCCATCCTGCATACTTACGTTTCTTTTTCCGACGCATTCAAGGACAAGAAACCATGGCTGGACTTGCTACAAACGTTTTAGAGCTTCCTTTGAAGCGAAGAGAAAGAGCTTCAGACCACTCGGGATACAATCTGGAAACATCAATTCTTGGACAAGGCTGATTCATTTCAGAAAATAATCCAGAAACAATGTCAAATCTTGCACATAGCTTGGGCCTGTCTAAATCTCTATGCTTCACAGATGTCTATAGCATCGACGAGCCTGACTTGCTTGTCGAAATTCCTCGGCCATGCTATGGACTACTTCTTGTCTTCCCGATAAATGAAGGTTACGAAGCACTCCGGATAAAGGAGGATCAGGATTTAGAGGACTATAACGGATTTGGTCAAGAAGAGGAAGTTGTCTGGTTTAGACAAACAATAGGGACTGGGTGTGGAATGATTGCTCTCTTGCATTGCCTAACGAATAGTGTAGTACCTTCACTCATCGACCCACAATCAGACCTAGCCCGTTTATTCGAAACAATACTGCCTCTATGGCTCATTCCTCGCGCCAATGCATTATGCGATTCGGTTGCTTTAGAAGCGGCCAATGAGTTGGCTGCAGCTGAAGGAAACAGTGAGGTCTTGTCGGCGAATACCCCGATGGATCTGCATTTTGTTTGCTTTACCAAGTCTCTACAAAATAATCTTTGGGAGCTTGACGGCCGGAGAAGAGGCCCGCTCAATAGGGGCTCGTTGGAAAAACAAGAAGACGCTCTAAGCGAGCGTGCTTTGGAGCTCGGGGTCCGAGCTTTTCTGGAACAGGAAAAGAAGCAGGGCGAAGACGACTTAAGATTTAGCCTGATTGCTCTAGGACCAAAGCCTGTTGAACAATAGCAGTTGAAGGCAGTATGGCTTCCATGATTGCCAGTAGAAAGTCTTTGTTTATCGCTCACTGAGCCCATTTCTTGACGGTTTTCTAATATGCGATGAGATGCAGATGGCAATGGGCGCGCTGCTAAAGTATAACGGCTTGGTGGTAGAAAAGCGCGGCTGCAGCGGTGACTGTGGCTTTTATCAGTCCGGGTTTTCATGAGCGTGTTGAAGAGCATCCGGGGCAACGCTGTCGAGTGGGTGTGGTTTTGACCGGGGGAAATATTGATCCCGAGGATTTTGCGATGTTAGTACGATGAGCAGAGTGCTAGCATGGAGTAAGGTATCCCAAACATGCATGGATGCTTTTTTCTGCCGCTCTGTCATCATGTCGATTCATCACTACTTTAGCCAATAAGCATGAGTCTACTTTCCCTTTGATCACCACTTCTCGGATATTA
This sequence comes from Penicillium cinerascens, assembly GCF_028974065.1. Classification (NCBI taxonomy): domain Eukaryota; kingdom Fungi; phylum Ascomycota; class Eurotiomycetes; order Eurotiales; family Aspergillaceae; genus Penicillium; species Penicillium cinerascens. Next base: position 3,229,677 of record NW_026695298.1, on the reverse strand, counting down.
CGGTCTGCGGGCCATGCACCCACATGACCCTTCACGGATATTTTGGCTGCCGTAGTAGATATAAATAGACATAAGCGATGATTGATGTCTTGCAACGCATCGCTTATGTCTTGCAACGAATGCTTACTATCTGCTATGATCAATATAAGCTGAGTTGCACATATGTCGCTCTACTTCCCTCCGGTGTCTTAGACATAATCCATCGACAGAAAACCAATTCCCCAATTTGGTCATCAACAAAGTCATATACACAGATAAAATGGTCAGCACGGTGTAGAATGTCTCACAACCCCTCAAAGGCCTCCAAGTTCCCACAGTTCGAGCACCGACCTTGCCCGATGCGGGGGGATCTGCATCAACAAACCACCAACCTAACTGGCGCGGTGTCTCGTCTAAAAGAGCCCAAGTCTTTGCTAGCTCTGACCCCGGAGTGAGATCTACATGACTTATGTTGCCTATGTCTTAGCACAAGCCTCGATTTTGGTATCGAGGCCTCTCATCCATACTACCAAGGTTTGTGAATACTGTGCCGTGTGGACCGAAATCCGATCCCGCCCTGCATCACATCATCGGGATTTTAATAGAAACTCACCGGATCTGATCGACCAGAGTATATAAATTGGTGCCTGTTCCCGTCTCCTCCACATAGTCCCAAGCTTCTACAATTATCACATTCGCTTGAGTATTCTGCACCAACTTTTACCACGCTCACCATGAGATTCCTCTCTGTCATCGCTCTTCTGGCTGCCACTGCCGTGGCCAACCCCGTCGCCAGATCTACCAAGAAGGAATTCCACCTGAAGACCACCGGCGCCGCAAAGGCTGATTTCAACGACCTGTTCGTCATCACCTACCACACCGGTGCCGGCACGAACGACGCCCTTCTCGAGAATAAGGGTTCCATCGCCACTCCATTCTACCTGAATGGCACCACCGCCCTCGCCAACCTAGGCAACGTCTTTCCGTGGGGCTTTGAGATGGGCGGAGACTCCAACTATGCCTGTGCGTGTTTGTTTATACCCCAATCTGAACCCACCACAACTAACAATTTCCAAGCCTGGGAGTCGGTTCAGATCAACGCCGGCGGAGGTGTCGATGGTTTCTCCATCAAAGACGGCAACTTCGTCTGGTCCGAGGAGGAGGGCTTCGGTGGATGGCTCGGTAAGTAATACACATTTGACGTCATATGTCCCCTGAGTTCTTGGCTAACTTGAGGTATCCACAGTCTGCGACTGGTACCACAATGCTCCTCAGCTGTTCTGGTGGGACAAGTACTACCCGCCTACTATCCCCTGCAGCTGCAGCAAGGTTGACCTGAAGCCTATCTACCTGACGCAGTAGATGCCCAATCGGCGGGCGGGTTGTAGGACGGCTTTCAATTAATGTAATCGGAGCCAATGAATGTGATGGCTGACGTATAAATAAGTGAAGATTCGAGTCAATTATAAATCTAATTCTTATCATTGCTTTCTGTTTTCGTACATCGTCATGTGTGGGAATCATTATGCGGCAGCTATTTGCGGTGTGGTTTCGTAGTAGCGACGGTCCATACCAGCCTGCAAGCGAGCTTCTTCGTTGAATGGTCCTCGAATCGTTCCGCGGAAATGTTTCGAGACGTTGCTGCGGAAGACCTGTACTGGGTCTGTTCCTTCTTGGTCGCAGATCCAGCTTAGCCATCGGTGGCCGGTGGTGACATGTGTAATTTCGTCGTTGTGGATAACCTCCAGGGCTGCGACACTCTCGGTGTCCCCGGCGTTGCGGAACTTCTGGATGGTCATTGGGTTGACATCCAGACCCCGGGCTTCATGGACCAGGGCGATGATGCTAATCCGGGATCGAAGGTCGTGTGCGGTGTCCATGGCGGATTCCCAGAGACTGTGGTGCACTGGTAGTGCACCGAAATGAGATCCCATTTCCTCCATTCGTGTGCGTAGGAGGGAAAAATGCTTCGCTTCGTCGCTGGCGACTTTCAGCCAGTCGTGAAAGTATGCTCGTGGAAGCTCTTGGGAAGACTTCTCGGCTTGGAACGTTGAGAATCGCACGCAGATGTCGATTGCCAGGTCGATGGCCCAGAGTTCAATGTTGGCCAAGGCGTGGAGCATGGCGACTCGACTTCTCACGCTTCCTCCATTTCCAGCGCGTGGCATTCTTCCCGGTTCCAGAGTCTTCATTTTCTCGCGAGGAGGTTGATCCGGGGCGGCGATGGTCCCCCTTCCAATTTCCATAGGTGATGCAGAGCCCTCTCGATCACTGAAAATGGAGAATAAGTGGGTAGTCAATTCAATTTTGTGCTCCGGATTAGCGGTGTTCAAGATGTGAACGGCCCAGTCACATAATGTCGCCTTGTCATCGAGGTATTGTGCCATGCCAGGATCAGCCCGAGTAGGCGCTGGCTTGTCTGACGGTCGCGCATGCTTCAACTTGACTTTCTCGCTGACGGGCTCAATTTTGTCAAGCTTGACAATCGATCCGTCTTCGACTGGGAAGTCCAGAGTCACAAATCCATCGCGAACATCGACGGGGAATGTGCAGGCTTTGATACCTACGCTCGACTCGCCGGTCTCCACATTGAAATCGTAGGCGTGCCACGGACAGGAGACGACGTAAGCCGAGTCTTCTATGTCAACGTGGGAGTCTTGCATAGGGCCTCCGGCATGCGGGCACTCGGCTTCCATTGAGTAGTATGACCATCCCCCTGTCTCGTTGGGTTTTGAACTGCAGGGATCGATGGACGGTAGGCGGAACAGCACCAACCGTTTCCCTGTGGAGAGATGAATCACATACCGTGCCTGAACAAATTCAGACAAGGGTCCGCAGTTGATCAGCATTTTGATCACTGTGGCTGTTCGTATGCACTGTTAGGAGTGGAAGTCGCCGCTTGCTTCTTCTCGGCTTTAATTTTTGAGATCACGTGCTGATAGTGGGACGGCCCCACCGCGGGGGGAAGATGAAGTAAAGTAAATGGGGCTTGGGACATGAGGTTGGACGAGACTGAAAAAGACATAAGCGCTGAAAGTGTGCCATTGAAGAAGAGTCAGTATCCTTATTTAGCTCGTACTACTTCCAAGGTTAGAGAGGAATCGCATCTTCCTGGGGTTTTTAGTTCCCGAGCTTTCACAGGAAATGCTGCACTACGTGAGAACAACCTGATGAGAACTGAATTTCCGCATGCCGACTATCCGTATGTAAGACTGTAGTCTGTTCTATGTCCTTAGTGGGCCCAGGTAGGTACTTGCGTAGTAAATGCACCAATTATAGCCTTGGATGCTTCCCGAGTTCAGAGGAAGAGTGCTTGATTCTCCAGTATGCAAACAAATGATCGGGCTTCAGTCATTGGAGCTCTCCTGTCAATTGATTAAGAGACTTCATAAAGACCTATCAGCGATTCTTGAAGCTGCTGAAGAGTATGCATAAAGTAGCACGGCCACAAATTTCATTATGATTAAAGAGGGTCCAGTGAGCAAGAGAGTGGACCTGGGTCAAATAGATACCCGCAACCTTTGAGCGAACAGTGTTAGTGTGGAGATCCTTGGATTTCCACCAGATCGATCTTTTGCAAGGGATTCTTAAGGCTTACACAATGCATGAACGTACATTATTATGCACTACGCATGAGCCGTGTTGCCAAGCACCTAGCAAAGCTAGTGTTAGTAATACCGGCCGAGTTAGAAGCCCGCTCCGCAAAAAAAGGGGCGGAGACCTTTGCGGGGGAACAACCAGCGGAACATCCCACGATAACAACTGTGCAAATGTACTCGGCTCCGGCCACCTAGGTTTACTATCTGTAGCAAATAGGCAAATGACACATCTGCACATGCAACTGCGGCTTAGAATGAAAGTTCTGCAGCGGTAAGATACCGACAGTAGCGGGAGCTGAGACGATCATCTCGCACCATTGGCCGAGATCAGGCCCGAAGCGGGCATGGTGGATCTCACAATGCAGTGTAGCAGCGAGCTGAATTGAATGGCCGAGGGTAACTCAAGGGGTTTAATTCTGCGCCGGCTGCCTCTTGGCCTCGAGTTTTTTTCTCCCCTGTCTTCCCCCCAGATTCGCTGTGTGGACTGTGCAGCCAGCCAAGCCTCGGGTATTCTCATCCCTGCATTGCGGCCGGATCTGCGCCCAAAGATCCGAAGGCCAAGCAGCTTGTGTTTTTGAGTGATTCTTGCGAATATTCTTTTCCCCGCCTCGGCAGACACCCCCTTCCTGCGTGCGCTGCGTATCTGCGATCGATCCAATCATGGGAGTGTCAGGTACGTTTCGATCCGATCCATAGCCGCGCGAGGCTTGCGACTTTCACGCGAGAGATCGGCCCTGACAGCTCTTACCCATAGTGTTGAACACCAGCGAGAAAGGCGAGAGCCCGCTTGCCGACCAGCAAAAATATGACGCGTCGGACTCGGAAGCCCCTCGGGTTCATAACATCAATGAGCGCAAGCTGATGGCCAAGATTGATGCGCGCCTGCTGCCGTGCTTGTGTATTTTGTACCTGCTTGCCTTTTTGGACCGGTAAGATCGTCGCGTCTCTATTTTCAAGTGTCGCAACATACTGCTGACGGTTGTAACTCTTTGCGCAGTGTCAATATCAGTAATGCCGCTATTCTTGGACTCAAGAAAGACTTGAACCTCGAAACGGGCACCAAGTATAATACCGCATTGACGATCTTTTTCGTTCCGTACATTATCTGCGAAATTCCGGCGAATATTCTCCTCAAGAAATTAAAGCCGCATGTCTGGTGTACGTGGTTGTTCCTACTCGATTTGACGAGTAACTGACTTTCGGCCATCTAGTGTCGCTTTGCATGTTCATGTTCGGCGTCGTCATGATCTGCCAGGGATTAGTGACAAATTGGGGTGGACTGATGACCACGCGATTCTTTTTGGGAGTGTTCGAGTCGGGCATGTTCCCCGGATGTGAGTTGATATGCGAAAATGCAGGTTGGCCGGCTCTTACTGACGACCGGCAGGTTTCTACCTGATGGGCATGTGGTACAAGCGAAGCGAGGCCCAGAAGCGATTCAGTTTCTTCTTTAGCTCAACCACTCTGGCTGGTGCTTTCGGTGGTCTGTTGGCATATGGTCTGTCGCATATGAACGGTGACCGAGGCTACAGCGGTTGGCGCTGGGTGTTCATTATTGAGGGTGTAATCACCGCTGCAGTTGCGATCCTTTTGTTCTTCCTCCTTCCCGATTTCCCCGAGGAGACCAAGTGGCTGAGTGAGGATGAGCGCGCGTTCCTCCGCGAGAAGTTGGCCAAGGACGTGGGCAAGTCGGCTCACAACGTGAAGATGGGTTGGCCTGAGATCAAGGGTGTCTTGAAGGATTGTGAGTGAAATTCCAAAGACATCTCTGCCACAGATACTGACCGCTTCTATAGACAAGGTTATTCTTGGAGGCTTCATGTACTTTGGTCTCATCGTTCCAGCATACAGTTATGCCTACTTCGCCCCCTCTATTATCGAGAGCTATGGATACAATGGTATGTGCCGTGCCTAGTCTCTTTTACGGTGAAACATATTGCTAACTACATTTACCAGCGGTCCAAACCCAACTGTACTCCATTCCACCGTGGGCAGTGGCCTTTGCGTTTTCCATGATCGTTGCTTTCTGCTCTGATCGATTGAAACACCGCTTTGCCTTCACGGTGATCACTGTGTGTATCGCCATTGCTGGCTTTGCTATGGTCTTCAGTATCCATGGCAAGGAGCATAAGCATGCAGAGTACGGTGCGCTCTTCCTTGTCACCAGCGGTGCCTACAGCGCCATGCCTGTTATCGTGTGTTGGTTCGCAATGAACTTGGGCGGTCACCACCGCCGTAGCGTGGGCACCGCGTGGCAGATCGGATTTGGCAACATCGGTGGCATCATAGCCACCTACTCCTTCTTGTCAGACCAGGCTCCTTTCTACAAGACGGGTTTCACCATTTGCATCTCATTCTGCTGTTTATCTATTGTTGCATGCTGTATATATATGGCTGCGATTTGGTTCGAGAACCGCAAGCGTGACCGCGCTGCCATTGACCCGAACGCCGTCCCGGAGGACCAAAAGGAGTACCAGGGTGATCTGGCACCGACCTACCGGTACCAGTACTAGATGACGTCTCAACTCCCGGTTATGGAATTGCCCCAATTTTGGGTGTTTGCCCACCCAAAGGAGCACAATCCGGGGTTTCCAAGGTTGCGGATGGTCAGATGATATAATATGAACAGAGCCGACGGACTATGGATATACGAGTAAACAGCACCGAGATGGAATGCGTGCAATTCACAGAACAAATCAATAATGAAATGAAATGGCCGTTGCCCTACTTGCAAATAAGCGACCAGTCGAGCGGAAACCCTATTTCCACTGCCTTCTGTGTGATGTAATGGACTCGTCACGTGTCACATGCCTCCCTCCCAAAATAGGGTTAGCGCCTCGCTTAGCTGAGTAAGCCTCCCACTACACAAACCCGTCGTGGGCCACTCTGTTTCGTCTTTCTTCCAACCATCTCTTCATTTTCGCAGAATAGTAAGTCACCACCCTTTTCTCAAGGGTTTGCCTCGAGCTCCATGGACCCTCGACTGACCCGGACACAGACCATCTACGAAGATGAGAGCTAAGTGGAGAAAGAAGCGCGTTCGCCGTCTCAAGCGCAAGCGCAGAAAGATGCGCGCCAGATCGTGAGTTTTGCCCTCAGAGCTCTGGGATCTTCCGAGCTCGCCTCAATGCCATTGGCCATTGCCACAAAATTATCATCGATGCTAACAGTCGCCCACAGCAAATAAACTACTCGCCCCCTCCATCTCAGCTCCTCATGTCGAGGCTCATGTTTGAACGCTGAACACGACAATTGATGAATCGATATTACGACTTCCTCTTACGCTCCTCATTCAAACGAGTTACCTGCCCAGATTGTGTTTCCGCCCCCCATTCGAAGAAGCTGCAGTTCGCCTGACGGAATCCACCGTCCAAACAACGTTCCCCACCTTTCCAACTCTTTCGGATTCGTTAACGTCGGTTGTTCTGATGCTGGGCATGGTCTTATTTGTGCGGTCTTCCGCTCATTTTATTTTTACTCGGAGGGCTCATGTGTTCGGTTGAGGGTTGGAGGATTAGAAATAGTCCTGAGCTCGATACTGGGGTGACTGGTCAATTTTCCTTACTGCTTCCAAAATGGTCCCTTTTCGAAGGGCCAGGAGCCGTGGAGAGGTCTCAAGAGAGAGTTTATCGCCCAAAAAATTACTGGAGAAAGCTCGGGGGTCTTTGTTTTCGATAGCTATGTCTGCCGATAAATTTATGACTTCCAAAGCACAGGTCTTTCCTTAATTACCGTAGTTCGGTTCGTAGCTCTTGTAGCTCTTGAGCATATCTTAGCAGCTAACCTCTGCGAATATTGTGCTCATTTGTGAGAGTTGTGTGGATTCGCTTTGTGTGGGTCTTATTCACCGCCTTCCTAATCCTCGGCGCTAGGAATTTTTTCTGCCCGCGACTTAATGACATTTATTCTAAGAGAGCATTTCGGGCGATCACTCGAGCCGGACGACTTGAAGTTCTCTCCTAGCGTCGTCCTTGCTATATTCAAACACGATGCCATCCGAAAAAATTGATAAGAAGCGCAAGCGCGCCTCAGACCGCCACGAGCGGCCGAGCAAGAAGCCCGCTCTGCAGCTGCAAGCACTTCCCCCACTGGCAGCTAGCCTCGTCGAGGATAAGAGCGAGCTGGCTCCTGTGATCGGTGAGTTGATTTGTGCTCCAATTGCTTCGTATTAACAACACTAATATGTTCCATGCTCTAGCTACCACCCCCGGCGTCCAAAACTCCAAGTCCCTCCGCTGGACACCATACCTCAAGGCCCGCGACAATGTCTCCAAGGCCACCCGTAACCCGGGCATCGCCTCTTCTGAAATCTTGTTGCAGTCATCCGAGCACGAGAAGATGGATTTTACCGGCCGCGAGGGAACCGGCGAGGATGCGGATTCGCAATTGAAGCACTATGTCGCCGTCGTGGATCCAGAGCGCAAGACATGGCAGATCGTGGAGGCTCGACGAGTCACCCTCCGCGGAGCTGTCCGCAGCAGGAAGCAGGAGGATGACGAGTCTGACGAGGAGCTGGTGAGCTTATTGGATCTGTTGGACGCTTGGGAATGGCTCGCTAACGAAGATACAGAACACCATGCGCGCTCAGCGTACGGCTCTTACCAACACATTCGGTACCAAGCAATCGCGGAAGGCTGTGCAGTCGATGCAAGAGAATGCTCAGCTGTCCAATGCTCCCGCCGGAACCGTCACCGAAGCCGGTGCTGCCCTCATTTCCTCATTGCCAGCAGATGTTGCCTCCGGCGTGGCCAAGGCTTCCGATGTCCAGGCCGAAGTGCAAGCCGCTAAGCCCCTGCCCACACCCGACCTCTCAGCTGCTCATCCTTCTGACGTCTACCCTCTCGAGACCCTGGTTCCAGGCGGCCAGTCTACTCTCCGCCAATTGAACGGCGTGGACGAGTGGAAGCAGCAAGTGGACGCCGGTCTGGAAGTGACGACTGGCTCGCGCTTCGTCGCAAACCGCGTCGTGGCCGTCGCCCAGGCCGACAACTCGACCCAACTGCAAGTGCTCCGCCTGATCCAAATGCTCCTCGAACTTGCTCGCTCCCTGAAGAGCATGAGCCGCGACAAGGGCTCCGGCCCAGGCAGCAAGCGTCTCCCGTCTCGCGACGACCTCCGCCGCATCCTTTCCAGCACAACCGGCACAACAACCAAGGGCAAAGACGACTCCGAGTCCTCTGAAGACCTCCTGCCCGACTCCGTGGTCGACTCCGTGCGCCGCCGCTTCGCCCCGAGCGGTGGCTTCCTCTCTAAGCACGACCTGACCCTCCTCCACACCACTATTTGCGCCCTCTCCCTGCACATCCCGCCCCAGCCGGCCAAGGACGGCGGTTCCAGCTCTCTGGGTGGCAACGCGCCCAACGAGCTGGCCACTGACCCGTCCGACCTGCGTGATGACCTCCGCCTCGACTCGAATACTGTGCAGCAGTACTTCCGCGAGCTGGGCTGCCGTGTTGATCGGCCCCGTGAGTCGGAGTTCGCCAAGTGGAACATTAAGGGTGGACGTGCCGAGGCGCAAGCGCGCCGCGTTGCTCGTCTGCGTGTCCCGGTCGAGTTCCCTAAGGTTAGCCGTGGTGGTAGGAAATAGGTGTCGAAGGTGATTGATTGTGTTTGGTAAAATCATTGTCTATGGTATATCCGGCGTTTTTTCTTTACCATTTACTACACATTTCCCTGCTGTTTGTTCCAAAAATTGGTTGTATACGAATGAAGATATCTTGCATATACTCTTTTGCACGAGTCCGTAGAAGCTACGCATAGTTTCCGTGATAAGTATGATGATAGTACTGTAAAGACAGTCACGAGAATATCTATTGCACGGAGTGCTCCAGGCCAATGGAGTATTAAAAGGGTTCTGGTCTATAGATACGAGCTGAATATCCAAGATTTGGGAAAACGTGCATATCGTGATTTATTGGTGCCTTATACATCCACATCCAGGAAGATCAAACACAAAACAAGAACATGGTATCATTGCTCATAAAGCATGGACTCTCAAGTCTATAATGCAACTCTTATCATAAAGACAAGCGTGGAATCAAGCCTCACGCTGTGATTCATAAGGACGGGCCGAGCTTGCCCTCCGATTCTCCCCATGCCGCACTCTATCCGCCTCAAGCTCCTGCGCAAACTTACTCTTCGCGCGAATGTCCGGCCCCTTCCAATAAAACACATAAATCGGAATCAGGACCATAAATCCAACACATCCCAGCAACGTACTAGCCCACTGGAGATGATACTTGCCACCCATATTTTCATACATAGGCGTCGAATACATGGTGGCAATACCCGCTAAGAAATCTCTTGCGAAGCCATTACCTCCCGTCGCGGATGCAGAGTATGGTCCGTACGCGGCGACCATGTAATCGATTGTAGCCATGTAGATGGCGTAGTTGGCCATTGCGATTAAGCACGCGAAGATCAGAGGTGCGATCCAGGGGATTGGGGGCCCCATCGATGTCCAGGCAAAGCCCAGGAGGCCGATTGGTTCGAGGGGTGCGATGAAGAGGAGAAGTAGTAAGCGGCGTTCAGCGAGGCGGGAGGCTGCGCCTTCTTTGTGGCGGAGGCGGATTTGGCGGTAGATGTCGGGCAGGAAGATGAGGTAGGCGAGGATGTAGCCGACTATGATTGAGCCGAAGGTCATGCCGACGGCGAGAACGGACATGTTCCATTGGCCGAATACTAAGGTGAAGGATTCGGTGAAGACGAAGATCAAGGCGTCGGAGAAACCGGAGAGCAGGGAGAGGAAGAGGACGATAGGTTCGCGGAGGAACATTTCGAAGGGACGGCGCCAGAGACGGAGGACGTCGCCGACGTCTAGACGGGGTGTTTTTAGTTCGTCGGGCCCGTAGACTTCGTCGCCGTTCTTGCGGCGGCGTTTGGCTTCGCGGTCGACGAGGATAGTGGCACGGGTTTCGGGGACTAAAAAGAAGTGGAGGATCTGGGTGACGGCACCGAAGATCAATTGGACCCAGAATACCCAGTGCCAGCTGAGATACTCGCCAATGATACCGCCGAAGAAGGGACCGATGGTTGAGCCGCCGACGGATGAGAGCACGACGTAGGCCACGGCGAAGCCCTGGTCATCCGGTTCCCACATATCGGCGGTCATGCCTAGGGTAACAGAGCCGCCGGCCGAGGAGAGACCGCCGAGAATACGGCACACGACAATGGTGCCGAAGTTAGGTGCAAGGGCGCAGGGAATCTGCCAAATGTTCACCAGGAACAGAGAGAGCTGCATGATGGGCCAGCGGCCAAACTCCTCGGACCAGGGAGCCCACAGCTCACAACCGAAGGCGTAGGCGACGAGGAAAACACATTGTCCTACTCGACCGGCCTGTTCACTGATGTGAAATTCCTTGGTCAGGCCGGTGACGGCATTGGAGTAGACGCCGGTGTTAAAGTTCATGGACATCTGCACGATGAAGATGACAGACAGAATTGTCCACTTCTTCCATGTGGGAAAGCAAAAACCCAGTTTATCGTAGCATTCGTCTTCTGTGAGCTCGCGCTTGCCGGCTTTTTCTACCTTGAGGGCATCTTCACGAGTTGTGGGGTCTGAATCGGAGGCATTCTCGGCTTGGGCGTCGTCACCGCGCTGGACCTTCTTCTTTTTCTCGCCTTGTTTGAGTTCGTGGTCTTCGAACTTTTCATCGATTGCTTCCCGCCTTTCGAAGAGCGGGGAGCCCGGGGATTCAGCCATGAGGCAGGGGGTGGTGCGCTGCTGAACCCTCTATCGGTGCGGACTGGTGTTGACTATAGGTATGGGTATGGGTATAGGTATAGATAAAAAGAAGGTAGAAAGACTAGGATGTGGGGTATCAGGTGGACAAAAGAGGCAACGGAGGCAACATGGCGAGATCGAGGAGATTTATATACGGTCTACCAAAGTGGAACCCCAATCTTTTGGAAAACCCTTGGCTTTGACACCATGCAACTGCACAACCCAACGGAAGCTCCCAGTTAGACAACCCGGGGCAACAGGCACGTCGGGTCCACCCGTCCCCAACATTGCAACATGAATGGCCGGAAGTTCCATGGAAGAGGAGTCAGCCTGGCAAAACCTGTTGTGGATGTAGTTCACGGCCCGTGGGGCAGACTGTCGGCAACCCGACATCGACGTCATACCCACCCGGACTACGTCAAGGCCAAGGGGATACAGTCGTGTACTGTAAAGATGTGCGAGGGGCTCCACTGCTTCTTCGGTTCTTACTATCGTGCCAATAACCTTTGCTTGCGCTGCCCCGGCGGAGATCAAGAGAAAGTCTGGAAGGGGGCTAAGCGCGCGATGTTGTCATAGCCGGCGTCATAGCCGGCGTCTTTCTATGTATCCAAGCACGATCAGTCGTTCGATGAGGACCCTTGATTTCTCCGATCGTCGTCAACTGTGGTCGAATCAGTTCACGCATACACTTTCTCCGCGTGTGACAATCCGACGCTGGGGATGTGGAGTCACCGTGTCTTCCATTATCCTGACTGCCTTCACAGTAATCCACGTCTATCTAGAGAGAAAAAAAAGAGCCATGCACCTACTTATATAAGCCCGAGGGCAAAAGATTAATCAGATTCTTGGGTATAGAAGGTTCACCAACAAGTCAAGAGAACCAGCAACCAATGAGCGAGGGTCGGACATTCCCGCAACTCGATGGCAAACCGGTTGCAGCGCTGGTACGGCCGAAGATGGGCTCACCCAATATGAGGTCCGGTTTCGAGTGTGCACTAAGACATCTTCCGCCAAGACAAAATGCTATGATTCATTCTCTAATAACACAGAAAGCAAGTTCAGTCGTCGAGTGGACTATGGTGGTATACGCCTGTCCATACATACACGCTCCCTTGGTACGTACTGCAGGGTTCATTGCGGACCGCACTCCCGACCTACCTGATCGGCGGATATTCCTCGGCCTAGCCATATTCTACCATTCGGTTACTCTCCGCGGGAGCACTTCAAAAAAAAGAGATCGCCTGATCCGATGACGGTATAATCCGTAGCTCCAGCCAGACAACCATCTAGGCCCCAAGGAAAGACAAATCGTGTCGGATGCCCACCCGAATGCCCATCTTGCAATTTTGAACATGATTATGCCCTCGGATATTTGCAAATACAGTATATGCATAACACATGCGCGCACGCCTACAGGTACCTACAGGTATATGCACGCACATCGTAAGAGGCTTCGGCCCCCTCCTGAGGCTCCACTTTAAATCCGGATACTCCAGGTCCCACAACAATATACATGTACTGGTTTATCCCGTAAATAGAACTGACATAGCCCGGCCCTGGATTTTTATTTGTCAAGTGGAAATAACTCGCGTGGCTGTTGTTCTGCCCCGGTTTCCTTGTCGTGGCAGGTACAAATGCCAGATACGTAGGAAGGTTGGAGTCGATCTGATCACCTCGGCTGCGTCACTTGCCCTGCGGTCCCCTGTAAGTTCTTATTTGCGGGGGAAGATCCTTGCATTGTGGCGAATGACATTTGAAATCTTGAGCTATTTACTTTAGTTCAAAAAACGTGTGACTTCGAGCACATGGTCGACCACGCGGAACGGTGCCTGCCAGATGAGGTGTCTCCCGTAGACAGATATTACGCTTCTCAGGTTGCTAGCAGACTCGTAACCATCTGAGCCAGATCCAATTCCTATCCGTAGTGGTCATTAAATATATCATTCTTCATCATTCTACGGGCAATCATGATCATCAGCCCATCTCTGGGTTTCAGCCTCTGAGATCTTCTTCCGACCATGGGCCCAGGCGGCTAAGGCTTCCGCCCCCTCGTTTGGCTGTTGACTCCACAACCTTGTGAATCCGAGGTTTTCATTGCTTCCATCGGTCTTCAGATTTACATTTCAACGTTGACTTCTTAGGTGTGTAGCCGTCATTCGAACTATCTTGTCTATATCAGAGATATGATGTAATATACCCTACTCTATACAGTACCACGGATGGTAGTTTCAAATTACACACTACGATGAATAATAGTCCCTCGATAACCCGAAATTTCATTATTTGACCGGCTCAATCATTCAATCCCACCGCACTGGATCTATGTAGATACAAGTATATCCAACACACGAAACGTGTTCCAAATGTAAAACGGGATACCCATGGGGCAATTGAACAAAAGAATCAAGACAAGATTTGAACACTGGAGGGATCAAAAGGATTATTCGACCATGTACTTGATAAACGCACGCGTCGAGTCATGTTCAAAGGAGCGGACAGGTAGGAAAACAGTACCCAAGAAGAACCAGAACAGCCACCTATGCGGCGACACCGACGGGGGTGGCGCCGATGGCGGAGTGCGCACGAGTGCCGACCGGGGTGCCGGTCTTCAACTGAGGCGCGGTCTTCTGGGCTGCTTCGGCGCTGAGCTCACGGGCGATGGCGCCCTCGAGAGACTCGCTGGCGGCCAGGCCGAGCTGGGATTCTTCCCAGATGGGCTCATTGGCTTCTTCGGCGCCCTCGACGCCGACGCCGACGAAACCGCCGAGGTTCTGCCAGTCGCTGGCGCGCTTGATGCCCAGATCGTTCCAGACGGCTTGGACGGCCTGGACGAGGTGGTCGCGCAGAGGCTTGACGTGGCCTGGGGTTGGGGTGATGCGCAGACGCTCTTCACCGCGCGGGACGGTGGGGTAGTTGATGGCCTGGACGTAGATCCCGTGGTCTTCGAGCAGCTTATCGGAGGCACGCTTGGCGAGCTCGGCGTCGCCAACTAGAAGCGGGACGATGTGGGAGGGGTTGGGGATTACGGGGATATCCAGCTCCTTCAGCGCGGACTTGACTGCGCGGGTGTGCAGCTGCTGGAGGACCCGGTCACGGGGCTGCTGGGCCTGGTACTGGATGGCGGTGTCGGCACCGGCCATGGTGGCAGGGGGCAGAGAGGTGGTGAAGATGAAGCCCGGGGCCAGGGAACGGATGGTGTCGACCAGAGCCGAAGAACCGGCAATATAGCCGCCGACACAGCCGTAGGCCTTGCCCAGGGTACCAGTGATGATATCAATGCGGTCCATGACGGTGCCCTTGGTGCTCTGGGGCGAAGCGGTATCCTGCGAGGCATAGGCATCGTAGTCGAGATGTTCAGCGACACCGGCTCCGTGAGGCCCATACATGCCGACGGCATGCACCTCATCCAAGAAAGTGATGGCGCCGTACTTATCGGCAAGGTCACAGATCTTTTCAATCGGAGCAATGGAGCCGCACATACTATAAACAGACTCAAATGCAATAATCTTGGGCACATGAGGCGGTAGGGACGCAAGCTTGGCCTCCAGGTCTTGCAGGTCGTTGTGCTTGAAGACCATCTTCTTCGCACCGGAGTGACGGATACCCTGGATCATAGATGCGTGGTTCAGACTGTCGGACAGGATCACGCAGTCAGGCATCTTGCTGCCGAGGGTAGCGAGGGTTGCATCGTTAGCTACGAAGCACGAGCTGAAGACCAGCGCGGACTCCTTTCCGTGCAGCTTGGCAAGAGTATCTTCCAGAGCGACGGCGTGCTTGTTGTGGCCGGAGATGTTCCGTGTACCACCGGCACCGGCACCGTAGGTATCCAAGGTACGGTGCATGGACTCCAAGACCTGCGTATTGCGGCCCATGCCGAGATAGTCGTTGGAGCACCAGACGGTCACGCGCTCCTCCGCAGAGGCGGTGTGGGCCCGAGGGAATTCCTTGGCCAGTCGGTTGATGTTATTGAAGTAGCGGTACGACTTGTCCTTGTGCTTCTTCTCCAGCTCGCCATTATAAAAGCCATTGTAGTCGAAGTGGCCGTTGCTCGGGGCCTCCGGGCGGGGACCGCCGCGGACCGCTGGATCGGTGGCGTGGGCGGAACGAATCGAGCGAGGGATGTTACGATGAACTAAAATCCAATTAGTGAAGATTCACATTGACGAGTGTAGATAATTCTCACCCTGCTCGTTCTTCTCGTAGGACTCGGAGGTAACACTGGCCGGGTGACCGCCGGTCGTGTGCAGCGCACGACTGCCCGTCGGGGCCTTGTAGGGCTTGATGCTGGGAATGCCGGCCGCGCAGGAGGTGAATCGCTTAGTACCGCTCATACGGGCACTTTGCACCGCGAGGGCCTTGTTCATGACGGGGCAGCGGCGGGCCAGGACCTGGAGGTTGGACATGGTACCGCCTCCGGTGCTGGGACGAGTAGCGGTAGAGAGGGTGCGCAGAGCGGTGGGCGAGGTGCGCTTGAGGAAGGGGCACATGGCCCGGGACTGTTGGAGCATTGCCTCCATGACGAATCGAATTGAATCAGAACAACACACAATCAAGGCGAGGAGGGAACAATAGAGAAGGAAGTTATATGGGGCCGGGATGTGAAAATCGGCCAGGGCGGGGGGCGCCTGAGTCAGCCCTCGGGCGCTGATTAATTACGAGATGCGATTGGCTGCCACATCCTCGATCGGAAGATCCTGCCGTCTTGAGTTTGAGGGGTCCTTGCAAATCCCGAGGTTCTCCTTTTTAACACGAGTTTTCCAGTGGCTGAACTCTGAAATCTTTCGATACGGTTCTAGTTTTTGCGGGGGCGGGCCAAATCTCCTGTAGAGGACAATGCGAAGCACAACTCTGTGGAATATTTTGGGGTCTCATATGCACGCGGGATCTCAACACATGCAATTGCCGCGCCACTCGGGATTCTTCAACCGGCGGATCCGTGACGAACCATTAAATTTATCAACATATGACATAGGGCTACTACCGATACAGATGCGCTAGCCACATAGAGTACTATTGCCTTATTAGTCCCGTTGGTCTACTTCCACCACATTGGGACAATATATAAGACACCTGTGTGGAACCTAGTACAGTACTCATGTTGAGTATAAGTCTATGAAAGGCCCATGGCACCTACATGTAGGCTTTTGGCCTTAAAAGGAATTCTCCAACAGTACACACATATCCCGGGAGAGCACTGAGTAGAACTGAACAGAGATCCAACCTGGTCTTCCATTTGCTGTCTCTATTATATAACATGGCTCCTACAACCACCAAAAACCCGCTCAAGAACACCGAGGTGCCGGGGAAAAGAGACGAAACTGCAAAACACGTCTAGGGTTCCTCTGACCTGAAATAATCGAGCACTAGCGTCTGGGTAACGACGCAGAGAAGAGAGAAAAAAGAGACCAGAACATAGCATTAAAAAGCGTATCATCATGCATCCACTTTATCACATTAGACATCGTATACGTCGACAGCAACATCGCGAGACAAAAACACACCAGGAAAGAAGCTTGTAATCAAATCAAGTTTTTTGCATCTATCAGAAAAACACTTATTTTCTTCCCCTCGTCTTATGCACCAAAAATCTGTTCGTCCAGTCTTCCAAATACAATGTAGGAATTCAAAAAGAAAAACCCTTCATCCGAGGGAAATCGGGGTCAAGGGTCAAGGATGTATGGTAATACACAGCGAAGCGGTGTCCGCCAAATCAGAATGGGAAGACAAGAAGAAAAACAAGAAAGAAAAAACAGGAAGGAAGACCTGGAGATATCCCGGAAACGCCGTCACCCATTTGCACTTGCACTGTTGGAACAATCCAATTAATTTAGTCCGCCGTCACCGTCGATCAGACGAAGGCGCTCTTTCATTGTCTTGGCGCGCTTGGAGGTGCCTTTGCCGGGACCACGGCCTCGGCCTCGTTTGGCCGGGACTGGTGGAGTCTCCACGTTTTCTGACATTGGTGTGGCGGCGCCTGATTGTTTTGCGCTGGCGTCGTCGAAGTTGCCCTCGCCTTGAGAAGAGTTAGTGAATGACTGTGATGAGAATGGGACGGAACGGGCTTACCTTCGTGGTACATGTCGTCCAGAGTGAGATCACGCTTCCTCTTTGCGGCAGCAGCCTTCTTGCCGCCCTTGGGAGCTCCACCAAGAGTCTCGCCACGCTCAAGCGCCTCCTTCTCCTTTTGCTCGAGCATCTCGGCCTCGTCATCGTCGGCGAGCCACATGGCAATATCCTTGGTGCGGTTCTCACGGGCGCGGGTGTTGAAATCGACACCGCCAGAGGCGCCACCGGTGATGACGACGCGCTGCACCTCTTCCTTCTGCAAGGCACGCTTACGGATCCGCTCTTCGATCGTACCGCGGGTGATGAGTCGGTAGACTGTGACTTGTCTGGTCTGACCCAGACGATGAGCACGGTCCATGGCCTGCGAGTCGATTGTCGGGTTCCAATCAGAGTCATAGAAGATGACGGTGTCGGCAGCCGTCAAGTTGATACCGAGACCACCAGCGCGAGTGGAAAGCAAGAACACGAAGATCTCGGGGTTCTGCTGGAAGTCTGCGACAGTATCGCGACGATCCTCGAGCTTTGTGCTTCCGTCCAGACGGCAGTACTTGTAGTTTCGGTAGGTCAGGTACTCCTCCATCAAGTCGATCATGCGCGTCATCTGGAAGTACAACAGAACACGATGTCCACCGGGCTTGAGTTCCCGGAGCAACTCGTCCAGCTTGGCCAATTTGCCAGAATCCGTGACGAAGCGCCGCATAGACGGGACTTCGATGTTGGTGTAGCGGGCTCGTTGAGAGATCGGCGGCGGTAGCATTGGCGGTTTGGAGTATGGCACAGGGTCGAGCTTTTTCATGAGAATCTGCTCCTCGAGTTGCCTGGAAGGAGGATTGTAAAGTGTCTGCCGCAAGTCTGGGTTAAACAGGGTCTTTTGAGCTTCGCGGTATGCCTCTTGACCGGAGCAGGAGAGGGTGATCGGCGGTGCTGAGGCGGCGGGGACGGCACAAGGCTCGATTTGATGGAGACCTTGACCCTCGAATGATGAGCGTGACACGTTCATCAGCTTGCGCATCCGACCTTCGGTGGTGATATCGCGAAGGGCTTGGCGATCGTCACGGTCCACAATGTTGAACATGGAATGCGGCAACACTGAATTGGCACCTGCATTCTCATCATCGTAGACAACATTGAGAGAAGAGAGGCGGTTTGACTGGCCAAGCTTGCGGGCTGCACGCTCGTAAGGGCCAAGGCGGGACAACTCGCTGGCTTCGCCAGCGGACGTGTCAATGAATCGCAAGAAGGAGAATGCTCCGTTCTCGCGAGCGCTTCGCTGGATGTTTTCCGGTGTCCATACGTTCATCATGTGTGAGAGGTACTTGTTCCGGAACCCAGCACGGTTGTTGTCGGGGCCAGGCATATCGACGCGAGCCGCCGAACTGCAGAGGAGACGCGGCAGTTCATATTCGATTGTGTTCTTGGTCGAATAGCGGACGTCGACAAAGTAGCCTTCTCGGACAAAGGAGGCACACTCCGCAAAGGTTGCGGCTGAAAATGGAGACTTGGTCTCTGCACGCTCAAACAGATCGGGGTGGTTGCAGACCTTACGGAACTGCATGACCAGGTTCATCAGAGTTGTGGTATCGGCATCGTCACCGACAGCCGCCTTCTCGAGAATATCAATAATGCTGACACGGTTCCGAAGGTTTGCGTATATTGCACGCTGGCGGTAGGTCAGGTCACAGAAGACGTCCTTCTCGACCTTATCGCCAAGTTCCTGTTGCACATTCTTTTTCACACGACGAAGCATGAAGGGCTTCAAGATCATATGGAGACGCTTGAGCTGGTCCTCGTTGAGCTTGGTGTTACTCTGAGCATGAGATTCGATGTCCTTGGAGAACCACTCGCTAAACTCGTCGTGAGAATCGAACAATGTAGGCATGATGAAATGCAACAAGGCCCACAGCTCTTGCATGTTGTTCTGAATCGGAGTACCTGTCAACAGCAGACGGTTACGGCAAGAGAAGTTCAATAGATTCTTCCACCGAGAACTCTGAGACGATTTGATGGCTTGAGCCTCATCCAGAATCATGTACTGCCACTTGATCTTCTGGAAATACTGCGCATCGAGTACAACGAGCTGGTAAGAGGTCACGAGCACGTGGAACTCGGACTCGCGGTTGTAGGTGATATGCTTACGGTCCCAGAACTTGCGAAGGATCTTACGGTCCTTCGCGTTACCCCAGTAAGGTAGAACCTTGATATCCGGGACGAACTTGGCGATCTCCTGCTGCCAGTTGTGCAGTGTTGACGCGGGCGCAATTACCAGGAACGGACCCCAGATGTTGTGGAACTCGGCCAGATATGCCATGACGGAAATAGACTGGATGGTCTTACCGAGACCCATCTCGTCTGCCAGAATACCGTTGATGCCCTGCTCGTATAAGTTGACGAGCCAATTGAGACCCTTCAGCTGGTACTCCTTCAACTTGGCAGTCAACATGGACGGCTGGGAGATTTCGATGTCTCCCAGACTGGTCGGGTTCTGGAAGTTCATCTCGCCTTCATCAAAGGCCGCCATATTATCTCCGCCTTGCTCCTGGTTGAAGGCACGGGCGCGGTCCTGGGCTTGCTGCACAGCGTTCTGTGCATTTGCCATGGCAGCCTGCTGTAGAGCAGTCTCATCGTCAGCATCGAAGTCGAGATCCTCGAAGTTGGTGACCTTTCCATTCGGGTCGGCATTGGGGATATTCGGCTGAGCGGTTTGCCTCGTAGCGACAGCAGTGACACCATCTCCAGCTTCGGCTTCCGCCGTCTTGATCTTCCGACCGATGAAGTGAGAGTAAAGCTCGGTCTGAGAGATAAGGAAGTTGAGCTTGCGCTTCTGCCGGTTTGATTCGCGCTCTGCTTCTGCCTTCTTCGCCGACTCGAGTTCTTGCTTCTCTGCCAAACGGCGCAAGTCACGCTCCTCACGCTCGTTACGCTTCCAGAAGGACATCATCTCACGCATGGTACGCTTAGCACGGGCTTGCGTATCCTTCGTGCTCTTGTTGGTACGCTCTTGCCACTTGCGAGACTGCTTGCTAGCCAGCTGGGCGGTTTTACGCAGGTTCTCTTGACGGGTGGAAAGCGACGTGGTCTTGATGCGATAGACCTTGGGGATGTCCTTGCGGGCAATATCACGCCAGATTTGCTCGTATATCTGATTGTAGCCCTTGCTGTCGTAGTGCAATGGAACGGGAGTGCCCTCCTTGGAAAGTCGAGAGTCGCGAGGAGTATAATAGTCGTCATCAAGTCCGGCCATGTAAGCCGCTTCAGCGGCATCCTTCTCGGCCTGCTTCTGCTCTCTGGACTTCTTCGGGCGTGTAACAGGACCACCGCGTCCAGATCTGCGGCGCGAGGGAGACGACCGACCGATATGGAACGAGCTAGTGATGCCACCTTCGTAATTAGGAGCCAAGGGAGTGACCTCGCCAAGCTCGTCCTGGGCATTCCCACCCTCCAGAGCGCGCTTGGTGGACTTGATTTTCTTATGAGCTCTTTCGGCTTCGCGAAGGAACTTGGCCTTCTCTGCCGAGTCCAGGGCCTTGTCTGCCTTGCGCTCAGCTTCGAGCTTCTTCTGCATTTCCAAGCGCACGGTATTTTCACGGCGACGCTTCCGCTGCATGTCCTTCTTGCGTTCCTTTTCGTCCTGGATTTCCTTTTGTTGAACTTCGGCGACGACGGAACCCTCATTGAGCGATCGGAAACGCTCTGCTCCTATAATGGACTGCTTCTCGAAGGACCGACCGAGATCGAGTAGGAAAGCATTGCGACGTCGCTTTCGCCGAGCCTGTTCAGCACGACTGCTCTCGAGGGAGCGCTTGTTGCCCTTTTCCCGATACAGCTCCAGCTCCCCATCGAAGCCGGGTCCCTCGACGTCACTTTTCTCAGCATTGTCGATCTCGACAATAGCACGATTGACCTGCTCAGCATCGACACCCGGCGGAAGGGGTTTCCGCAGTGGCGGTCGTGGAATGATAGCCGGCTGATCCGATCCCGGCCGCGAAAAGCCATTGGGAGCGAACGGACCCTTAGAAGGGTCCAAGTGATGTTTCTCCATATTCGGGCCTTTCTCCGACTTGGGATAGAAAGTTCCGGGAACTGGGCCTTGGTCTCGCCGGTGATCGTAATGTGAAGGTGTATGTGCCGTAGGCGTTGCGATCGAGGAAGGTGGAGGTGATGCCTTTTTCGCGGGTTGTTCATCAGATGGCCCGGATAGAATGCTGGCGAAAGACATGGGATCGGCAGCTCGAGCGGGCTTCTAGAGCAAAACAACGATTAAAAACAAGCTATTAAGTTAGAACAAGGAATGCGTTATGGACGTACAGATTCCCGAGGTGGGGATGCTGGCCTTGACTCCCGATGCATGGGTGGTCCATATCCAGTTCCATTGCCTCTTCCATGATACGGTGACTCGGCTTCCCGGGTGGGAGACTGCGAATGGCCGTCTGGGCGGCTGGTAGGATGGCCGTGGGGGGTCGAGGGACCGTAGGGCGAAGTGCCGTTGCCCGGGTGTACGGAGCTAGAGAAGGGACGCGGCAGCGGAAGCTGAGAACCAGGCGCCGAATGGCCCTGGTATTGTGATGATGCTTCTCCATGAGGTTGGTGAGGCGGGGGCGCCGCGCCGTTCAAGGCCGGAGGGAGCGATGAAGGCATCGGCGAAGACGCGTGCGAAAAGCGAGGACTCCGCGCCACGGAGGGTGGACCAAAGGCCGGGGGTGTCTGTGGCGGGTACTGTTGCTGTTGGGCTGGCGGCTGCTCATTGTTGGGATAAAATGGGCGGTTCTTGTTCGGGGACTCGTAGGCAGGGAACCGATGCTGCTGAGTCGGGGACTGGGCGTTGTATGGCGGAGCGCCCGTCATGATGGCCGTGTCCCCGGCGCCGGGTGAGCGCGACAGGGGCTAAGTGCTTTGAAAGAGATAGAGCCGAATGAATTGGAAGGGATCCAGGTCAAAGACCGAGAATGAGGCCCATGGACAGCTGTCAAGGGGGGTTCGCAGATCTAAGCGTGAACGCGACGTCAGCGTGGTTTAGATGGGTGGGATCGCAGGAGACATGGGGTAGCGATGCAATAAAAGAAAGAAAAAGGAGCGACGATGATCGTACCTGATGGGAGGATGGATTCGTTTGTGGTGGGAAGATGCAGGAGGGAGGATCTTTGTGGCCGCAGAGACCCAAGCAGAGAATGCGCGGATGGGGCTAGCGAGGATGCAGGGAGGTGACCCGGATGGGTGTCAGGTCCGAGATGAAGAAGTTGAAGGTGAAGGGTGAAGGTGAAGGGTGAGAGAGAGGTGTGGTGAGATAACGGGAGGGGAAGGAGTGACTGAAGGGCGAAAGGGGAGTAGGATCTGGCCGTTCCCACGTTGCCTTTGCTTCATCTGCTGCTCCGTCGATGGCGTCGTCGTCGTGGAATACGCCTCGGTCTTGTTTCCGTCGGATTCCGTCTTTACTCGTGTCAATCTACTAGAATCCCCCGATCTTGTACTCGGCGCGTTTCAGTCGAGGTCCGTCTTTGTTGAAACGCTCCACGACGCCGCAGTCCTTTTCTGTGGCGTGGGCAAGGCTGGACTCATACAAACACTCGTGTACTTGACTCGACCCTATACAAGATCGTAGGTGTTTGCTGGCTACAATTTAGCATATAGCGGGGGGTTCGCAGTCTATTACGCTACTTCTGATTCTGTTATTTCAGCCAGACTCTTCTGGGTCCGATTGCCGGCAGACTTCCTGCTCATCCGAAGATTTCTTCGCGGCCGATCCCGGTTGATTTTGGCTTCGTCGGCACGCAGCTCCTCACCGGCACCAACACCAACACCAATTTCTTTATTGCCTCATACGTCTAATGCATAGTGCAGTGTTATATGAAGCAGCAAGCTGAAGGAAGGGAAAATGCCATCATTGATGACAGTCGCAGAATGACCTGGTCATGCACAACGCCGGGGCCGCCAAGACCGATCCATGGAATGACTTGGGTCGCTGAAAAGGAGGGGAAACGGTTGTGTACCTAGGGCCTTCCAACCACGCCAACTGTCGCTAGCAACTTCCAAATGATCAACGTCATGTTGCGGTCGCACTTCTTGACTATTATCTAGGGCAACTCTTGTTACTGGTAACGTCGGCGTATTATCACTATTATCTGAAACCCATCGCATATAAGGTTTGGGATTTTCGCAGGAAGGGATGGATCAAACACTCCCGGATACTAGACCCATCACAATCCCAGGCCCTATGGCCAAGGTGGCGGCTGAAGATCTGTAGAAAGTTTTCCCATTAGTCGATCTCAGTCAGTTTGTTGTTCAGTGAGTGTCATTCAAATCTCTTGCATCTTGCGTCTTGAGTCTTGAAATTCTGGCCACGAGGTTAATAAGTCTGCATAAGACTTCCTGATAGGAGGCTGAACTAGATCAAGGAGTCTGTTGCGGGAGTTCCGTGCGATTTTAACAAGCCTTGGGCCGTTCTGGTTCTTGATCGAGAAGATTATATCGAAGGCTTTCTTTGACGACGAGAGAGTTACGAGATAGAACGCGTTTACGTGTATGACGAGCGGGTCACTGCTGTTGAAAGGATGCAATCGAAGCAGACTGGTATTGGAAACAAACAGCGGAAGACTTATCAATTCCGTGACCCAAAGACCTGGACACCTTTTCCGAGTCTGCTGTTTACCTTTTGCCAATGCCGCTTTGATTGGACTCGGAAGTATCATCATCAGTCAATTTGGCGTTCCACATTTTGATTCCCTTCTTCTGATCCGGGGTGGGCGGCGACATTCTTTTCAATCGTATTACAGCCGGGATGGTAGGAGTGATGTTCAACTCTGCCCGTCTCTGGCCGTAATGGTCTGCGATATTGTATACCGGGATCTTGTCTAGTGTTAAGATTCAGCTGGAACATGCAGAGAGGCGGGGTGATTCTTGTTTTTATCACGTGTCTCTGGATGTGTGTCTCTGGATGCTGGACGATATATGATAATTCTTGCGCTGGTTGGTGCAAACGTTGCCGGACAAATGAAGAAGATATTCACGCCTGGTATACCGTGGTGCACTTACAGGTTCAGAAAATGGGACTTCTCCATTGACGATTCGGAAGAATGAGATTGGGCACATTTACCCGACATGCTTCTATGTTATTATTGAGAATGAGTCGGCCACGATCTGGTGGGCGATTGTTTTTTGAAGCTTTACCTGGTTAGAGCAAATAGGAGGCGGGATCGTGAGTTTAGGTCTGTTGATTCGAGGGCTGCAAGGGAGCTGGGACCTGGAATGATTCCCATAGGGTCACTGAACAGCAATCGGAAGCTCAAATGGACCTTGTGGCCGCGCGATGCTACGTTGAGTCCTTTCCATCGAGACTCGATCGGGAATACCCTGACATCGTTGGCGATCAGATCGTCGGTGGACCACCAAAAGGGTAAGAGACAAATGCGGGGCCGAGGATCTCCCAACGTCTGGCAGATCGCGATTCCCCCAAGGTAGCTCGAGTTCCTGGAAAAGACCATCAAGGGCCGTGAATTCGACCTCAATCTCTGGAGACGAACACGTTCTTTCAATAAATGCAGGGGTGAACGGCATTGATATCGTATGATGTTTGCATTGCGATCTGTGACGTCGTCCACTCCGCATTACCCATCATGACTGCATACAGATCCCGAGACATCAGAAAGACGACGATCCATTTCTGCGCGGGAAATTTGGTTGGCACGATTCGATTGCCAATTGTCTTTCAGAGCTCGGTTTTATCCCTCGCCTGAGCTCCCCTGTTCGGTTGAGCGGCTTCGATGCCTTGTGTCGCGGCGCGCCACGGTGCACGGAACCGAAAGATTTGAGGTCATCCTGTCTCGGTGTATGGGAATGTCGAGGATACACGTTGTAAATTAGATGTAGACAGCCAGACAACGAGACAAAAAGCCATGTCACGCAACTGGACAACGCAATGGATCAGCGGAGATGCCGGAACTATGACAGATACCGAACCTGTTGTCCAAAGGCTCCCAATCCTGCTTCGGATGGGCTGCCATCATCGCCATAACGGTACTACGGGATTGTACTTTTTAACCCTATTTGTAGCTGTCCGCTTTTATAAGCTCCGTACTCTTCCTTTTCCCATTCTGCCTTCTCTTCATCTCTCACCTCCCTCCACACCCACTCTACCTTCCAAACTCACCACATCTAGATCGCTCAAGCAACATGGCACCCACCATCCCTGAGAAGCAGTGGGCCCAAGTGGTCGAAAAGAAAGGCGGCCCACCAATCTATAAACAAATCCCCGTCCCAAAGCCCGGCCCCGACGAAGTCCTCGTCAAAATCCGATACACCGGCGTCTGCCATACCGACCTGCACGCAATGAATGGCGACTGGCCACTGCCCCTCAAGCTCCCCCTTGTAGGCGGACACGAAGGAGCAGGCGTCGTCGTCGCCAAGGGCGAACTAGCTCGGGGGATCGAAATCGGCGACTACGCCGGCATCAAGTGGCTCAATGGTTCGTGTCTGTCATGCGAGTTCTGCAAGACCTCGGATGAGCCCCTCTGTGCTGAGGCCCAGCTGTCGGGTTACACGGTCGACGGCACTTTCCAACAGTATGCCATTGGCAAGGCCGCCCACGTTTGCAAGCTGCCTAAGGATGTTCCTCTCGATGCCGTGGCGCCTATCCTCTGTGCCGGTATTACTGTTTACAAGGGTCTGAAGGAGTCTGGCGCGCGTCCTGGTCAGACGGTTGCTATTGTTGGTGCCGGTGGTGGCCTTGGCTCTTTGGCTCAGCAGTATGCTAAGGCGATGGGACTGCGCGTTATTGCTATTGATGGTGGTGATGAGAAGCATGCTGAGTGTGAGTCACTTGGCGCGGAGGTTTGTTTTCACCCTGCCTGACTTGGCTGGTAGATATGAGACTAACATTTGGATAGACTTTCGTTGATTTCACCAAGTCAAAGGATCTCGTAGCTGATGTCAAGGCCGCTACTCCGGGAGGTCTGGGCGCCCATGCTGTGCTTCTACTCGCTGTCTCCGAGAAGCCTTTCCAGCAGGCTATTGACTATGCACGACCCCGTGGTGCAGTTGTTGCCATTGGCCTTCCTGCACACGCCTTCCTCAAGGCTCCTGTTTTCGACACAGTCGTGAAGATGATCAGAATCAAGGGTAGCTATGTCGGAAACCGTCAGGATGGTGTTGAAGCTGTGGACTTCTTTGCTCGTGGTCTGATCAAGGTGCCGTTCAAGACCGCTCCCCTCAAGAAATTGCCGGAGGTCTTTGAGCTCATGGGTAGGTGATCTATGAACACTCCGTACTGAAAACGTGTGCTAATATGATGGATACAGAGCAAGGCAAGATTGCCGGCCGCTACGTGCTCGAGCTGCCCGAGTAAACATAGTCTGATCGAGATGTCTGACTGGAGGATCTGATGGGGGAATTTAAATGGCATAGAGCCATACAGTGTGAACTACAAAGCAGTGCTCAAGGAAGCACATGACGAGCAATGAGATGTACCTTTACTTACAGCTAATAAAACGAACCACAGTAGCATTTATTTTCTCAATTGCTTCTTATGCTAAGCATAATCAAAAGGGAAAAGGCAATCCAGAGGCGTTTGCCGGTCACACTCCAGCCAAGACGCCAGCCGAGAGGCAGTAAAGGCTTCGGCTGAGCATCGTGTCAGAAATATCATTTCAGCCCCGAGGATCCTACAAATAAATTACCTGCAGAGATAGCTATTTCAGAATTGCATCGTAAGCTAAGCATACACAAGTAAGAAAGTAATCTAGAGATGCTATCATTTAAAGCCCACTCTTTTCCGTCTCCGTCTCAAGCCTCTTTCCCTCATCTTCCGGTCCAACCGTAGTCTGAGGACCATTGAATGTCTTCCTAGCATGAACAACATAATACAGCAGTGAACCGAGCCAGAGAGCCCCGTTAATAACAACCGTATAATTCATATTCTCCGCTATTCAAAGTGTTAGCAAAAGCTCTTTTACTCAGCAAACCACCAAATGTGAACTTACGTGTCGGATTAGGCCCCCCAGTAGGAACCATGCACAGCACGATAGCAAAGATCAGATAAATCACCGCAATCCAACCAATCGGCTTACTGAACTTGCCAGTATAGAATTCACCCGGGACAAACTTATCCTTGCCCCATAGAAGGCGGCACAGGATAGGCGTCATCCACGCGACGTCATTTCCAGCAACGGCGAGCGAGAACAGTGCGTTGGCGGCGGCGTTGTCAATCAGAGATAGGAGACCAATGGCTGCGGCCGCAACCACAACACCGCAAACCATGCGCATGGGCTGGTAGCGCATCAGTCTGTGCTGGCTGACTTTGCGGAAGAAGTGTGAGAAGGGAAGGGCACCGTCGCGGGAAAATGCCCAGCTCTGACGGGAGGCAGCGAGGACCTGGAGCCTATTAGCGAGAAGCACTGCGAAGAATAGATGAGGAAACGCACGATACTGAGTCCCATGAAAAATTGAACGGCTGCGACGACCGCCATGAACCCGAGGGCACCCTGCTTACCCAGAGCGTCATAGTAGATCTAGACAGTGATCGGTGAGCCCAGTAGCAGCAGAAGAAGAGGATGCCAGAAAATACATACCTGAGCCATAGGCTGCCCGAAACTCGAATTCAGAATCTCAATATTCGTGCTCATCGACGCCGCAATAACAGCCATCGACAAGAATCCCAGAATCCCGCACAGGCCGGTAGACGAAATAATCCCCAACGGCACGGCACGAGCAGCATGCGTCGCCTCCTCACTCATATGCACACACGAGTCAAAAGCACCGATCGTCCAGATAGGCGACAACCATGCCAACATGAACGTCCAACCCGCGGGCCAGGTGGTCAAATTCTCAACACTACCAAACACATACGACCCCGAGTTCACAGGCGGGGCATTGTGAGCTTTCCCAATCGGCAGTGCAATGACGGTAGCAACGACAAGGCCGATGTTGAGGAAAATACAAATCGACTGGATTTTGGGCATGACCCTAGCGAAGAAGATGGCGATGAAGCCGTGCGAAAAGACGGTTGCCACGTACGTGCCATAGATGATGGGTCTTGAAGCGGTCCAGTTCCCGTCGCGTGCGATGGAGATCATCGAGAGGAGCATGTTGGCGAAGCCGTAGTCGATGGAGCAAAGGCCTCCGATAAGCCCGAGTGTGTTGCTGTAGCCGACCAGGAAGCTGAGTGGATTCTTCCATTTCTCAGTGGCGTAGTAGTGTGTCCAGAAGTAGAGGCCGCCGGCTGTGGGCATGGCCGAGGCCAAGTCGGCCTGTATTGGACATGAATTAGTTGGTGAGATTCTATGTATGAGGTCTGAGTCCGGAAATTCCTTACCATTGCAATACTGACGATGAAGATGAAGACACTTGCAGTCAGCCATCCTAAAAGAGTACTATCAGTACCCACACCAAAGACGTATTCATTATGAACTCATACCCTGAGAAAAGGTCAGTCAACAAGTCACTGGAGAAAAGAAAGCAGACATACCCAAACCATGCCGACAGGGCCAGCCGGCATTGAAAACGAAAGCGTCGACGCAATGGACGGCAACAGTCCCATAATACTAAACGCAACCGCAAAGATCTGGACGGTCGAATAGTGGCGACGCAATTCCTGCTTGTATCCCAGCGTCGCTGTCCACCTGTCAGCAAATGCTTACACCCCAAGATCTCTCTCAGCGTCAGCAGAAACGTACCGAGCAGCTCCGTATCCCCAGCCCGCTCATCCACGATCTCACCAACGCCCGCCGCCTGCAGCGTCTTGTTATCGACCATCGGAGGTTTGATCTCGTCCGCCATTATTGTAAACCGGAGGATGGAAAGTGAATAGAAGATGGTGAGATTAAAACCAGGGTTGGGGGTGCGACATGCATAAACTAAATACACCGAGACGCCAATAAGCTTTCTGCCAGACAATCCGGTCTAGGTTTGGAGTCAGTAAGAAAGTACCCCAAGTACCGAAAGCAGGTCACGATCACGAGTCTCGAATCAAAGACAAGAAGCCACACCTCGGGCCCATATGCCATCCCTTTAAAACCAGCCCATCCCTTCGTTCCGGCATTCCAACAGCCTCCCAATCGACTAGCATGTGGCACATCTCCAAACAACACATGGAGGTAAGATAAGCCTACGCTACGTATGCATGCCAGACGAAGAGTAGAAGCGGGGAACGCGGAACCCACCAAGGTTTAAGTTGTGAGCGGGGGACGGGATAAGCGTTGGTAGACAGGAAGTGGATCGGAATATTCGGGGGATGATTCCGCGATAGTTCAGGGTCAGATAGGCGTGGCTATTCCGGTTGGTGTTGCAGGCCGCTGATAGTGCACGAGTGTGGCGATGGGTCTGGGCAGCGTGTGAGGCTTATCGGGTATGTAGTTCAATGTACCGGTACCTAGATTGACGATTTCTTGCTTGTACTTTTATAATAAGCGATTTTGGTTTGCTTTCTGGACTGGTTCTTGTAGGTGGCAATAGTATTGTCCCTGGAGCCGCAGAGGCCGTTGGCACGGACTGACCCCAGATTTAGGAAAGTGGGGTGCGTGGAGTGGAGCCTGATAAACTTCGACTCTTCGTCGGGTAAAATGACGGCGGATGATAGGGGCATGCATCGTATCTGTGAGATTTTGCCAGGCGTACTAATTTCACCCCCTACCAAGTTATGCTTGTACAGAGGTCTACAGAGATCTTACTATAAGTGTGCCTAAACAGCTTATTTTCTTTTTCCGAATCTTTTAGGTATTTTGTTAAATGTCTTACTATGCACAAGACATCTTTTGATTCCTCTTTTCGGGGTACCATTTTAAACGTCTCCTTGAATATGTCCGGACAGATAGTCATAGCCGCCTAATTAGGACTACTTATAACTTCTCTTTGGTCCGGCTGTATATGAAAACGGTCTATTTAGATCGTCAGACAAGCAACTGGCCAAGTTGGAGCAAGTAGCAAAAGGGGGATAAGGGTGAGTACTGGAATGGAATCGAAAGGCAAACAGTTCCAGAATTCATACAAAGACATCTAGTAGCTCTAGTGAAACAATACAGAATACAAATTGCAAGCCGCCATTCACGAGGACGCAAGGCTCAGCCACCAGGGCCAAGCATCACCAAAACCTGACAAGCCGAGCCCTAACATGCAAAGAAACGTCTTGGTTACGAGAATACACACGCAAAAGAAAGGCTAAATATACATTCATATCGGAAGGAAGCACCTTCCATGCAAAACGGGTATACATTCCCAAGCTATCAGACCGCCCCAGGCCCGGGGCCCTTATGATTCGACTGATCAAGCAGTAGCTTCGGCTTGATATAGTCTTCGTCGATCTGACGGAACCATGCCGCGTGGTCACCACTTGCTCCACCAGAAAACAGATCCCGTAGTGCTTCGCGGGCACTGAGGCCGGACGCTTCGCGGTGGGCAGGCGAGGCGCTCACGGATGCTGGGTTAGGTGAGGGGGTGTGTGTCCCCGGGGATGGGTGTGACGCGGAGCGACGAAGGCGGTGGCCGCCGGCTGCTGGGGGGAGATCGTCGTCCGAGATGCTTTCCAGGTCGAGATCAAACTCGTCCGGGTGGGCGACTGGACTTGCGCGGCTCTTTCCTGAGGGTGGAAGGCCAAATTCGTCGTCACTGTCGATGCTGCCAGCACTGGGGCCAGCGGAGCCACCGTTGAGGAGGGTTGCCGTTGAGGAGCGATCGCGTCGCGATGCCGCATCCTTGGGGTTATAGGCTGCCGAGTACATTCGGGTGTGGCCGTTGCGTGGGCTGGGGCGCCGGCTGTTTCCAGAGGAGTAGCTATCTGTGCGCTCGCCGATGCCACCTCGCTGGGGAGAATGGTGGCTAAGGCCATCGAGAGGGATGGTTGGATCTCCGCGGCGTGGAGTGTAGCCTAGAGCAGTGCCAGAGCGCTTGTAATAGGTACCGCCGTTGGTAACCTCGATGTCGAACTCGTCGTCAGAGTCTATTTCCTCCACAACACCAGTCCGAATACCCAGAATCTCCAACATGCGAGCTGTGGTGCCTCCGAAGACGATGACGGTCAGCACGACCACAACCAGGACTGTAGCACGCAGTGTCGGTGAGTTTGGTCCTGAGAGGCCGGAAGCCAGTGCGACACCGACGGCACCACGCAGTCCGGCCCAAAAGAGCATCGCTTGGTAGGCGAAAGGAAGTTCATCTGCGACCTCGACGCCACGACGCCGAGCTTTGTAGCGGATGAACCAATTAATGGCCTTGGAGAGCGGGAACACGGCCAGGTAGCGGGCAAGGCAGATGCCAAAGACCGCTACAAGGATGAAGAGCGGATTGAACTTGACGTTCGACTCGACGAACAGGTCCAGACCCAAGTAGATGAAGATGAAGTTCTCCGACAGTTGTGCCATTACTTGGAAGAGGTACTTAGTAGTCAACTGAGTACGGCGGGACATGTTGTAGTAAGCATAATGCTTGAGAGTGATTCCGCAGAAAAGCAGAGACACAATACCTGGTAAGAAAATTCCAATTAGCCGATGTGCCTTTTCACGAAATAAGACCCGATCCACTCACCAGAAAGACCGACGCCATTGGAGAAGAAATAACAGGCGTAAGAAATGAGAATAATTAAACAACTCTCAATCTTAGGCATGCGCCGAACCAAAGTGTATTTCAGACCCAGCGCCGTAGCAATGCCAACCACAATACCAATCAACATACTACCAAAGAACACGAGCAAGAAAAGCCCGGTAGCTTCAAAAAGATGAAGGAAAGTCAAAGACCCAGCATCATTCTCAGCATATTTCTGCGCCGTCTCGAACAGAACAATAGCAATAGCATCGTTCAGGATCGACTCGCCAAAGATGATGGTATATAGCTTTGGTTCGACCTTGTAGAGATTGAAAATAGCCAAGATAGTGACTGGGTCGGTAGCTGAGAGTGTAGCACCGACGGAAAGCGCCTCGACGAAAGAAATGTTGAGCCCGCTCAGCGGGATCCGCGTCCAGAGATACAGAACCAGGCCGAGTACAATGGCCGAGATGAAAGTGCCAGCGAAGGCAAAGGTAAGAATTGTGCCGATGTGACGGAAGAAGTTTGCTTGATGAAGCTCGTAGCCGGAGGCGAGGATGATCGGTGGTAGGAGGAGGTTGAAAAAGAATTGGTAGTCGAAGGCGACGCTGTCTTGGAGGGTAGATTCGGAGGAGACTCGGATGATAAGCCCAACGAACATCCCTGGAAGGCGTCAGCTCGATCCGAAACAACATGCCGTGGATATTGCGACCACGGGAATTGGGGCTGTGGATAGCTCAAAGACACGTACCTGCGAAAATCGACAACACGGTCTCATGCACAGCTTGGATCTTCCTTTGCTGCAGGATATAGCTCGTGAACAGGGCAAACATCAACAGCATGATCATAATAAACAGCGCCCAGGAGCTGGTCATCTCCTTCGAGCCCGCTTCGGGGGTATCTGCAGTCAAAATTCATGGTCAGGTCACCGCGCATGGAATAAGGATATAGCGTCATCAGCCAGGGGGGAAACAGGGAAGCTCGGTGCACGCGTACCATCGGGGTCAGTATCTTCCGACGCTCGCCCTATAATAACGAGAGTTAGCAGGTATTCACAGAGCAAAGGCATAGCGACATACGTAGCAGAGCGTGGAAGGCCTCGCCCATCAGTTGGCTAGCCATCGCGACTGAACCCTTAGTCGGGTAGCGGCGCGGACACCTGGGAGTTAGCTCTCGCTAGTCTGAACGGCAGAACCAGGCGCGCATAATCCCACCGGGAGTAAAGAGAGCAACGAGGAGGGTAAGCGGAACGTTGAGTCGGGATTGCGGTGGCAGGGCTGGGAGTTCGAAGTAGCATTAGAGCGGACGGGAGGGATGATGGATGCAGTTGCGTATACGTAGTACAGGACGGGATACCATAATTACATTTACATGGGGTTCTGGTCATGAAGGCGGTGAAGATTAGTTGTACGGAAGCTGTATCGTTATTGTAATTCAATGAATCTAACACGTGGGCCACTTTGAAGCCGCGCAACCGCCAAGAAGCCGGTCGAGGCGCTTTTTGTTTTGTTCTGGAAGCTTCGACTTGACAGGGGTCTATTACCTCGGAGTTTCTATTCTTGGTTGGATGCTAAGCAACTACTGATAATACCGGCAAAACATCAATGTGGTCATAATCCTCCCCCTACATTATTCAAGAGTCAACTGCATGGCTCGCCCCACCCTATCCGCACTACATCATCGGTATGCCCGGCAGAATGAGGATCGGCATAAGAGTCAAAATGGACACCGGTAAACCCTCCGGGCTATCCATAATCAAGTTCGGGGAGACCCCTCGGATAATCTCTTGGTGAGCCATGCTGCGGCCAATGCAGCACACCCACCGAATCGTAGGACCCAGCCCACGCTATCATCCCAAGGTGCCCCACGAGGTTTCTGAGCCGCTTTGAAAATGGCGCTGCAGGCAAGACTGGAGAAGATCTGCGGGAAGGAAACGGCCACATTGTGGATGCCGAGGACGATACCGGCTTGTATGAGATTCTCGTCGTCGCGCTTGGGGCCTTGTTCAACATCACTCTCGCCGACACCGGAGTTTTCATTTTCATGCTCGTCTTCGACGGACACCGGTGCGTAAGATCCGGAAGAAGTATTGTGCCGTGAGGCCCCGCCCTCTGTGTGCGCAGCCCTACGGCGATTCAACCGACGCTGAACCTCGATGCGAGATACCTCAGCGGAGATCAACGCGAAGGGCGCCCATAATGTAACAGCCCACGAGATGCCAACGAATCCGATGGCAACAGACCCCGCCGGATAATAGGAGATGAAAAATGTGCTGAACATGCAGAGTGCGAATAGAATATGAGAGAGAAGCCAGGTTCGACGAAGGGTCAATCCCGGTATCTGTAAGCGTGAAAGCCACGTCGGGTTCGCGGGATCGACACGCTTGCCGAAGGATGTGCCAAGAAGGTGCTCCTCCGCAGTGCTTGTCGGCATGCTTGAGATTGATAACCGCCGCGGGGCAGGTTCCTCTTCCTCATCCGATTGATTTTCTTCTTCACGCTGTGCAATGGGCTCCATTTGATCATATGTGGGAACGACAAATAGCGGGAGGAGGATGTTGGCACTAAATGAGATAATGGCGTACATGAGAAGCGCGAATGTTCCAATCCGCGTTGCGTCCTCCCACGTCTTATCGATCTCATCTTCCGGAAGGTCAGGATGTTCTGCGAAAATCGGGTTGACATAAAGTTGACCGATGTAGGTTGTGGAGTAAAAGAGGAATGGAAACCAGCCCACCCATGCGGCAACTTGCACCTCGCAAACTCGAGCGATTTGTGGTGGTAGATTGCGGATGGACTTGAATGTTTGCTTAAAGAAGGAGACGAGACCAAGCCCGTCGGAAGGTGGCGGTCCATCGAGTCTGGGATCTCGCTCTTGAATATAGAAACAGCTCAGAGCTAGCGTGCCGATGAGTGATACAGAGGCAATTGCGCACAGAACCTTGAACTGAGTATTCCCCAAAAACGGTAACGTCTTGGGCAAGTCCAAATACCCGAAAATGTACCCCAGGATGTTGCCAACGCCAGTCAACCGGCTAGCCCAAGCGTTGGCAAGCTCCTGTTGGTGGGCGGGACAATTGTCCACGATGAAAGCACGAATGCCAGCTTGCACTATACGCAATTATTAGCAAATTCAACAGAAAAGAAAAAGAACAGAAAAAGACGAACCGGTATTAACAGCAAAATCAAGACAATACATAATGATCGTAGCCATTATAATAACCACAATTCTAGTCCCGTTCGATGCTGGATCGACACCAAATATGGATAAAAATCCACCAACGATCTCCTTTACCCACGCAAGCGCGAGTAAAGATACGACCGTCGCGGCGCTTCCAACAACCATGAACGGCTTCCTCTTACCCCACGGCAAGCGGCAATTATCGCTTCGAATGCCGATATAAGGCTGCACCAATGTACCCGTCAAAGGCCCAGCAATCCAAACAAAGGCGAGAAGCGACTTGCTCATTCCAAGAGAGAGAAGGTAGGGCTAAACACAGAAACGAAGCAAATTAGCATGTCGTTTCATCCCAGGTGTTGAGTTATATATCCAACTTACCGATCCATTAGACAACTCCACAGACCAAACAACCTGTAATCTGTATACAGAGCATGTCAGCACCGATCCAATACGTGGTGACATTCAACAAGACAGAACATACCCCCCAATAGACAGCGTAAGCAGAAACAAATACCATCCGCTCTTAGACGACTCGTCGACCCGATCAATTGGATCCCCCAGAGACCCTCCATTCTCGCGCCTGTTCTCCATGAGTGGCGTTCTCGCGTGGACGTGTTCTCGATTGCTGTGTCCCATGGGGCTTGCGATAAGAGCGGTGACCCACAGCGAACCAAACGCGGGGAGACGGTCGATAGGGACAGAGGTGGATCATGGGAATTACGAACTAGATAACCGCAGTCTGAATAGGAGGTGGGAGGTAAGGCCTCAACGCTCAGCAAAGGTTATATGATCAGCTAGCAAGCTTGGCGTGGGGCGTGACACATCAGGAGGTCGGAACCGTGTGGCGAGACGTCGAGTCAGGAGACCGAGATCAGAATGCCGGACATTGCGCGCTGCTTAAGGATTTGGTGTGATTGTTTCCAGCGGGAATCACCCGCGTACCCGGCTCTTTTAGTGACAGAACGAGTGGTTCCTGCGAGGCTGTGAGGAGGTCGAGACCTCCGAGCAGAGTGCGTCACTTCACGTGACAATCACGTATCCATTCCATGATTAGAACAACACGCAACGTATTCACCAACTACAGCGTAACATCATGGAAACATTTTGACGGTTTTATGGATTGAGATTCGTTAGACTTCTATAGTATTTCCCAAGCCGTCTTGACGTCACACTAGCCCGCTCCTCCTGAAAGATACCCGATATTCCAGAAAAGCGAAGCATACCGGATATGTCCATATCCCAACGTGCACCCCTGACCCTCCTGAAGAAAGTGTACCGACCAAGTGCCCGTACCCGCCAGACAGCTCTTTGTCCGCGGGCAAAGACGAGGTGATAATGCAAGAGATCCGTAAAGCACAGATGTCCAAATACAGAGAACAAAGAAAATAACAGGAAGGATGGCATGCAGATGTCACATAAAGAAAAAAATTACAACCACACTATATCAGGACGCCTACACACCTGTAGGTCCGAAAGATAACGCTTACATATGCTGAAGAAGTTGGGGTGCGATCATCTGAGATGCTACCATATTCGGCACGGCCGATGGCATAGTCATAGATGAACCCATGGTCGTCATCGTGGGCATGTTGACCATGGTGTGTGCGGGAGCAGGCGGAGGTGACTCCTCGCCGGACTCGAAGTCGTTTGCCTCGTCCAGGTCTTCGTCATGCGCGATGGGCAGTTGGCCGTCGTGTTGAGCTTCATGGATGCGACGGTGCCTGACAAAAAAAGTTAGTTTTGACCACGACGGCTATTTCTGGGGAGGAAGCTTACTGTGCAAGGTTATCAGAACGCGAGAAGGCCTTGCTGCAGTAGGGGCAGGGATATGGGCGTTCTTGAGTATGGGTCCTCACGTGTCTAAGCGCCCGAGTTAGTCGGCGGCAATCGAAACCATCACACCCACACATTTGTGCAGATGACGGCCCCGCAAGGGACCGGGTTTAAAAATAGATTGGAGAGCTTACCTTTTGAGATGTTCTAACCTCTTGAAGAGTCTGCCGCAGGAAGGGATAGGGCATGAATGTGACTTGTGCGGGTACGGGCCCAATTCCATCATCGTGGCGCTTCGAGCTCGACGAGCGGGGCCAGGACCTGAGCGATCGGAACGGCTCGTGCTGTTTTGAACGCTTGTTCCGATGGCTGCACTAGTGGGGAGTGCTGCAAGATCATGGGAAGGGTGGCTCATTGGCACCGAGTGCTGGTCAACATTGTCGTCCAAATTCTGCAGAGGAGTTCCATGACGGGAAATTTCCCGAAGCAGATCCTTCTGAGGTAGCATTGCACTCGGGTACGTACGCGACAAGTCATGGTGAGACTCATCGCCCTCGGCAACGGGAGCCACAGAGCTGGACACGGAGCGTCGAAGGTCGCTGGGCCGGTGGGCAGCGTAGTTGGAAGGCTGTGCGGATGGAGGCTGAGATGTACACATGACACCGGGGGTGCCATTCGAGGGACCCGGGGTCACTGACGGTCGTCGCCTGCGCTGCTTGTAGGTCGGAGATCCCTCAATGGCTGAGTAGGCGCTGGAAGAAAACGACCGAGAAGCGGCAGGGTAGTGACCGGCAGCGGCAAAATTAGACGGCGGCAGCTGCATCATAGGGTTATACGGCGCATGACCCGCACTAGACAGGTCCGGGATCGCACTGTAGAGGCCGGTGTCTTCGTTCGCAATATAGGCAGGCTCCGTCCCGAGACCAATCGAGTGCGGAGGAGGGGTGACAGGCTCGAAGGACAGACCGCGATTGCTGTAGTCCTCGTACTGAGAGGAAACGAAGGACGGAGCGGGCGAGTACTCGTAGAAGGTGGGCATGGAGGAATGGCGGTGGTGGATGCGGGAGAACGGCATTCCGTTGCGATCATACTGAATGGGGCCGTAGTCCTGCTCACGCTTAATGATGCTCTGGACCAGGTTGTTCGAAAGGGGCATCGGCGGGTGGCTGTACATCGGAGGGTGACCCGAATCGTCCTGGAGTAGCGGAATCGCTGGGGGAGCCATCTGCGGAGGAGGCATTGCGTCAACGGTCCGAACAACGGGAGAGTTGGGCTGACCATATGTCGTACTTGCGTGGGCAGCAAACGAGGACGAGTTCGCTTGTTGAGCCTTGGTCAATTGCTCGTACAGGGACTGGGACGAGTCGAATTCGAAAGACATGGCAGGCTCGCCGACGGCGACCGTGGTCGCTTCCTGGCCCATCTTCTCGCGCTTCAGGTCGCGCTCCAGCGCGTCCAGGAACAATCGATCGTGCGGGACGCTGTACCAGTAGAAAACCTTCTGCTTCTTCTGGGTGCGAATGCAGTTGTTCTTGTACAGGAAGTCCAGGAACCCGCTCTTGGGCTCCTCCAGGCTCGCGTCGGTTCCGGCCTTGAGATTGCGCAGGTCGGAGAAAATGCCTTCTTCAAACTTCTTGGAGTTCTTGACGGGGCGGCCGAATGCCTGGAATCGAAAAGCGAGGCATCGCACGATGTCGGTACCCGAGATATGGAAGAGGTTGCTCCTGCAAGAAATCCGGATTAGTCCAGCTTCCGGAGGGCTTCAGCGGTTGTCGCTCGCACTAACCAGAGGACACAGGAGACATAGTCGCCGGTTGGAAGGAGGAAACGACGAATGAGCTGATCGGGTTGCCAGTCGACGGGGGCTGACAGGAGAAAGTATTTGACTGGATTGTGTCAACACGAGCTTCAAAGAGGTTGTCGAACGATCGTTGCATGACGTACGGTTATCCACTTGCTGGAGGGCGACCTGCGCATCATGCGGGAGGCTTTGCTGCGCTTCGGTCGACAGCATGAAAGTTTCCGGTTTTTGTGGCGGTGCCATAGGGGCACCCGGTTGGGGATACATTGTTTCCACGCGCGCTCTATGGGGTATACATCAGCTCCGACCGGGAAGAAGCGGATAGATAAGGTTGATCGCGAACAAAGGAGGGTCAAAGCAAGTGCTTCAGACCTGTTCCTGACTCTGTTCGAGACATTCAAAGAAGTCGCAAAAAGCACTCACCGTGCAGAGAGAGGTGAGTCGACGGGGGTCGGATGAGAAGCGCGATAAACAAGGGCCCTCGGGGGGAGAGTCGGATGACGGGACGCGATAGACAGGGCGCAAAGGGATCTTGATTCACGATCGGACGCGAGGATTCGGAGAGAAACAGAGGTACCAGCCTCAGTCGGGACAAAGAGTAGCAAAGAAAGGACGTCAGAGATTGAACTGGACCAGCCGGCTAAGCCTCTGAATTCGCACAGCGGAAAGAAACGAAGGTGAAGAAGTTTTGATGAGCGGGAGGAGAGAAGAAGAAGGGGGGGGAGCGATAGACGTCAGTGATTATTATTATTAGAGCAGAACCGCTGGGGGAAGGCGGCAGTTACGACAGGTATATATTACAGGGATGGGGGCCGGAAATGGGGGCCACCGGTCATAATTTACAGGTACAAGCGGGTAACGTACCAGGGAATACCCAGATCCTCCACCGTGGGCCACTCGGGTGTCCCTGTCGTTCGGTGGAGGCGGGGCCTGCGTTATGATTCGTGCTCGGAGCTGCTCTTCTTTGCGATTAATAAAAATATAGAAATAATGAGAATTGGGGAAAATTGGGCAGAGAAGCGACCAGGGCCATGTTAGCGCCTTTCCCCTCGTCCCCCAGGACGAGTGCCTTTCGGAAGATGATCGCCCCTCAACGGTAATTCGACGTGTCCCGTGTCGAATGTCCCGGGGGGTTTACATGTACAGAGTATAGTGTCTGCTCACTGGGTGACGGGACCGATGTCTGTGCATTGTCGAGGGGATCACCTTCTCTTTCCACAAACTGCTCCGCTTGTGGAGACACCGAGGGTGTGCCAAGAACGCGCTCGCAAGTCAAAGGCGCCGGGACCTGAAGCACCTGGCTGGTTGTTTCAGATCTCCCGGTGGGCGCTTACATGCATCCCTCCTGGCCATTGAGCCCCGTTGAAACCGGCCCCTTTTCCCGTCTCATCTGTGCTAATGTCACTGTCACTATTTCTCCGAATCCTCCCCCACCCCCTTGCTCCGCTGTATACAGCACACGGTTGTGGCTGGAGCTGATCGCTTTCCGGCTTTCCGGCACATCCTGGTCTGCACGACAGATCAGAACGGATGCGTCCAAAATGGAGTCTATGCTTGGGTGGCATGCTCTGTTTATCCCCCCCCCGAGATTCTCCCGTCAGAACTGTACCTGAATTCCCGTTGCGCTAATTTGGAGTGCATGCAGTACGGAGTATACTGTAGTACTGTAGTACTTGACCCCCTTATCCCCTTTACACGTCAAAAACTCTACATAGTCGTATTCATGGGTTTTCATTTTCTCGATCGACGCCGTTTACAGTATGAAGATCTGCACGCCCAGACCATGTAGCCCTTTATTCCATGGTCGATTCCATGGTCGCGAGGCCAAACAAGTCGGATGAGAAAGCTTGGCAACCGGTCACCGTGGATGGGTAATACATACCGTGCACCACGGTCCAGAAGGGCCGGCAACTTTTCACTTTTCTCGTCTCGGAGAAACCTTTTTGCGTTTCTCGCTTTTTCCCACCGCGCTACTGTAGTTGCAACTGCTATGGAGACCGAGGCACTATCAACCTGGCCCATTTTTGCGACCGACCAAAAATACGTCCAATTCCACCTTCGAGGCTATCTGCTCCCGTCTTTCGGATCTTGATGCAAATACGACCTATTCTACCTACGAGGCCATCCGCTCCCGTCTTTCGGATCTTGGTGCTGTGGAGCTCAGGATGCGAAAGGGGCTTAAAGGGGCTCGACGTTTGATGTTTCATCCTCCAACACGATCACCGGCTCGTGTCGAGCCTGATCAAGACCTGTGCAGACGATGATGTCGACGAACTAGACCAAGCCGTGTCTTACATTTTTGCGGAGTAGCGAACCGACTCGCAGAGCTTTGCCGGATCGAGGAAGGCGCACGGTTGAATCCTTTTGCCCGGGTGGAGTGGACGAGCAATACGGAGTAATAGACTCTCGGTCGAGTTTTCGAAATCGAAGCCCCTGGAGCTCTCGGGATAAAGGGGACGAGCACGGGGCACATGGTGCTTGGTGCCGGGTGCCGGGTGCCTTGTTTGATCGTCCGCCCTGAAACGATCTCGAAGTTCTACAGTATCTGCTAACCTTGTCGAGGGCGTGGGCCGTTGGTCTCACGTTTTACCAAATCCAGTGGCTGAGTGAGGAGCCCATGATGCTGCAGTACGCCGCTTAAGGAAGGTCAAGAAGACGGCATCCTGCGTGTACCATGGGCCATCCATTGACCTCTGATCCAGACGATCTTTTTCTGAGTGTCGCGGTATATCTACCGAGACTCCGTAGTGTTTCGCAAAACCGACGGGTTCCGTATTGTATGGAGACATGACCTCACACCGTGATCGACAACGGGTTTACATTCACACTTCATATCATTGACAGTCTCGATTGCCGGTCCGGCAGGACTACAGATAAGCCTTGAGAACGTGGCGTCTAGGGAGGTAGCGTGGTCCGAGGTAGTGGATGCCCGGACATTCTAAACCACATTCTGGAAAATCTCCGTCCCATCGTTCTCATGCCCGTCGCTTCCACGCTCCGTAGTTCAAAAGTATCCCACCCCTTTCCAAGTCTCCTGACTCGGTGGACTTGAAGCCGGTGGGCGTTGATCAACGGTTAGTATTGCCGACAATATCATTGTGACTGCCATGCATCCATGGATTAAGGTTCAGCCCGCGTGTTTCTGCAAGTGTTCACTTTCAAACACGGTTAACCGGTTTCAGATATAACACGAGAATCTCCACCTTGTTCACAAAACTCAAATCATTTGCGAGCCTCATGAACTGGATTTTCCAATAGTGCGAGTCCACTTTACGCCCGGTGAACCTTCTTCAACGTGGGTTCACGTGGGCACGAGGGGAAAAGCCTGTTTTGTTTTGTTTTTTTGATACACTGAGCAAATTAGGCGAGTAATTACCGACGATAGATTTTTTTTCAGCAAGGACATTTCCATCGTGTCATAAGTCATTTCTATGATGTTATTGACAAACTATGTACAAGCGAGACGCACGCCGTTAGACGGAGTCGATGCTCTTTCGTCTCTTCTCCAGCATTGCTTCT
Source organism: Penicillium cinerascens (assembly GCF_028974065.1). NCBI lineage: Eukaryota > Fungi > Ascomycota > Eurotiomycetes > Eurotiales > Aspergillaceae > Penicillium > Penicillium cinerascens. The sequence goes on along the minus strand of NW_026695298.1, from coordinate 3,187,538 downwards.
TTCATGAACGGGCTTCTTTCCCGGATCTTCTGTCCGAAGACAATTAACAAAATCGGTGCAAGAGACAGGGCCAATGCGATGAATGCAAGCAGTGTGCTGGCCCAGTTGAAACCAAGAGTGGAGTACATGCTCATCGCAGCCATAGGAAGGAAACCTGAAAGTGTATTCTCTCCGGTGACGATGATTCCGACTGCACTCCCTGCATATTTGCTGTATGCGTCGACGACGTAGTCCGCGAGACCCGTTACAACGATGACACTGCCCGCTCCCACCATGCCGAGACCGATGGCGGGTGCAATCCAGGGCAGGTCGGGGTAAGATGTCCAAGCGTAGGTGAACATTCCGCCAGAGATTCCAAACACACCTCCCACAATGGCGAGATACAGTCTCGCTTCGGGAATGGGAGTGCCTGGGACTTCTTTGTTTCGGGAAGCAGAATTGAAATAGAGGCTTCCGGAGAAGAGTGTCCCTACCCAACCCACACACTCTCCGATCACGATGGCGGCTTGAACATACCCAGCCTGTGCAGGTGTCCAACCATAGAGACCCGTGAACACCTGCTCAACTGACTGCGTGAACAGGTACAATGTACCAACAGTGAATGCAGACCACAAAGCCGAAAAGAACACCACCGACTCGGTGAAGAACATCAACAGAGGCCGCGATGCGCTGCGAGCTACCATCGTCACCATCGGCGTCCCTTCGCTGTCAATCTCATGCTGGGTATACGCCAGCCTCCCTTCCTTCCGCAGTTTCTTTGCGCGCTGTCCCAGAATCGCGACACCTCGGCACTCCTTGAACAAGAACGCATACACTGGGAAGAGGGCACCATACCAAATCAGCTGCAAGTAACTGATCCATCTCCATCCGAGGAATTGGTAAATAGGTGCCCCGATGACGGGTCCGATACTTGCACCCGCCAGATAGAACACAATATACAGACTGACGGGCACGTTACGGTTCCGCTCCGTGTCCCAGAGATTTCCGATGACCGTGGCAGCAGTGTTGGACAGAATAGCGACGCAGCTACCAGCGAAGAACCGCGTCACGATCAGCGTGGCAAAGTTTTGTGCGAGGGCTTGAGGGATCACAAAACAGATGAAGATCAAATAAGTGCCCAGGAATACCCGCCGCACACCGAAGTCTTCCATGAGCGGCAAGATGAGAAACGATGAGAGGGCGCCACCCATAGCCCATGACGTGACAGGCCAATATGAGTTGGGAAAAGAGGCGTCAGAGATGCCAAACTCCTCGTTAATAGTGGCGTGTGCAACGGTGATGATCGTGCCATTCACCATCGTGATAAAAGTGGCAAAGACAGCAAGCAGAGTAAGCGTCCACTTCCTTCGCAGAGACCAGTTATATGGATTGCCGCGGTCCCGCGGCCCATCCCAGTCGACAACTTCGACATTGCTACCGGGTTCTTTGTGGTCTGGCAATTGTTAGCACCGGCTCACTCTGTAAGCAACATCATGTCGATCCATACTGATTGTCTGATCAGGCTCGCCAGATACATCGCCACGCAAGAACACCATATCTGCTCGCGGCTTCAGCGAAGCACTCCGGACCTAATCCAATCCACCCGGAGCTGCGTTATCCTTGTGCTCCTTTGTTTGTCCAGGCGGGGAATTTAGATAATGAGGTCACTCTTCCGTCCCAAAAAATGATCTCGCAGTCGCTATAGATCGCCACAAAGCCTTGATCTAGGAGCAACAACGCATGGAGCGACGCATTCAGTTTAAATGAAGAGTAGCATAAGAAAGAAAAATTTTCGCTTGCACCGTCTTAACGCAAAGAAGCCTCATCGGTCTAATTCTGGGTTCGCGAACCCACCGAGCCCGTTCTCTCGAGATAGTGACCATTTTAGGACTAGCGCGGATGGGCCATGGAAAGACCCTCGTCACGTCGCATGTGGTTCGTCGATTCAGCAAGACTAGTTGATCATGGCTATTACTCTTATAAGAATCCATTTGCTAAACGCAAAGGCTTTGCTGCACCCCGCTACTCCGCATTTCTCCAAGTTGTTGACACTGAGATCTTGGCATACGCTTGGTTGGGCTTGCTGTCGCATGGATTGGTCGCTTTGGAGTATCTTTTAGTCATAGCTTTGCCTCTTCGGGGTCTTTTTTGTGAGATCTCTGTGCAAGCTAAGTTCTAGACTTCGGACTCGGTTGTGCTCGTTGCTGTCAATGCGAGGTGCGAGGCCGGGGCATCGTGCCGAGACTTGCCGAGAGGGTGGCGGGTCGTAGACAGTTTCAAGTAGATGGTCAAATAAACCCGTTTCCAATACCTTTGCTGCTTTGAACTGTATAGGAAGGCCGAGGCTAAGTGCACGGGTGCGCTATATGAGTCACGTGACATGACAGGCAGGTTTGAGCTCACTCTAACGAGGCTGCGATCCATACTTGGGCAGATATATTCCAATCAAATGCACAGCATTGTGCGCGCCGCTTGTCTAGATTTATTCTAGATCCTCGTAGCCTTAAAAGTGACTGTATTTTCTAACCTGTAGTTTTTGGAGGGTGATCACCCTCACAAAATGGTGAAAGCTCGCGCAAGTGTTGGCCGACCAGGACCCTGGAACGGCGATCGGAGGCGATCTACATTCTTACTCACTTTACCGCGCCAGACAAAACCTGACAGAGCAGTGATATCGATGAATTGAGGGAGAAAGTTATTTAATTATGAAATGAGAAAACTAAATTGAAACCACATTTCTTTGCGCTGTCAACTCCACTTGGCCGCATAGCGCGGAAATCGCGGCTCCGCAGTGGCCCACCACAAGCTTGATATTGAGGAGCTTGTGAAAGACTCTTGTATAACATGCTAATCAAGATAGAAATTATTTTGATATCCCACGTATATTAGCAAAAAGGGGGCTAGAAGCATGCGTGGTTGCTCATAGGTTACACTTACAGTGGTTATATCATAGCTTGCCACATTCGTTCCCATGTCCCAAGCTTCCCCCCGCACATGATCAGAAGTTAAATACCTTACTCTCCTCCCCCATCTTTTTTTTTCTTGAGAAACCATTACTTTCAAATCTACAGAATATCTTCTCTGTGAACTACCCGGTCAACTCTCAACCTGTCTCTCAAACCCATCGGACTAAAACACTCAAAATGGTCGGCACTAACCTCAACCACAACCCAATCGATCCCACCGTCTTACAGAAGCGCAACTCACTGGACAGTAACAGTGATAAGAGCACACAAACCCATGATATGAACGATCTGGACATAATCACCGATCGAAACGTGGCTCCGTAAGTCGATGTCCTCTTGCGAACTCCCCACCTCTTGACCCTCTTCTAACTTGCACGATATTCCAGCTCCCCCAAAGCCATGTGCGCTGAACTAGCTCACGAACATGCCCTTGAGGATCTTTACAACTCCACAGAGCACAGTTCTGAGCAGAATCCCGTACGAGGTACGTCGCTGATCGCCCTTTTGATTTTCCGCCTCCTGGCCCTTCCGCACAATCTAGCTTGATATTGAGGACTAACGAGAGGATCTCAAGGACCCGTATACTCCGAGAACTTTTTGGAACATGCGACTCAGTACGAGCCTCGCAGACCCGAGGACTAAACTGGAGCTTCAAACGCCAACCATCTACATTCGTCGATATGGTTTCGTAATATTGGAAATGCTTGCAAACTCCGCGACAAATTGGCGTGAATACTTTTCATTATGACCGTTTCCAAGCCAGAATACGAAATATATTATATGCAGAATGAAATTAATGAAAACATGAGGAGATTGGATTGTTCTTATTCCTACCATAGAAATTGACTGGTGATGTCACAATGATGCTCTACCTACCCCGCGTCAACTGTATCCCATGGATCTGACCAGCGTTAATTATGCTTAACTGGCTCTAGACTCATTCACGAGCAAGTTCATAATTTCAGGTTGCCATTTAGACATAATATGGAAGAAGAGAATGCTTGAAAGAATTCTTTCGACCCGGTGTCTTGAGATTTATTATATCAACTACTTTTCTATACAATTTCAAAGCTGCAGTACTATGATGTCGCAGCAGCCGAATCAAATACCTTCTTTCCCCGATACCAAGTCTGGCAAACCTTCGCCTCCAGGAGCTTCTCCGGCGACCACTCCATATCAACCACCAAGAAGTCCGCATTCAATCCCTCCTTCAAACTTCCAGTCCAAGAATCAGCAAAGCGCGCATAGGCCGAGCCATTACTAGCAGCAGTAGCCGCCTGGGCCAAGCTCATCGCAAAATGAGAATTAACAGTGTTCGTAGTCTCCGGCTCAAGAGCCGAACGCCTGGTAGTGGCATTGTACAGATTAGGGAAGGGGAAGTGTCGAGCAGTAGGAGAATCCGTTCCAATGGCGAGAGGAGCGCCTCCGTCTAGGAACTCCTTGTACGCGAAAGCCCGTTTGCATCGGTGTTCGCCGATTAGAGTAGGCCATGCCTTGAAGAGCATTGGGTCTGAGTGGACTGGTTGGACGGATGCGGTGATTCCTAGTTGGCCTAGTCGCTTCGCATCTTCGGAGGTGGTCATTTCGAGGTGCTCGATTCTGTGCCGACGGCCGGGCGTGCCAACCTGTGATAGGACGTCGATTGCCTGGTGGACTGCTAGGTCGCCGATGGCGTGGATGGCGCATTGAAGTCCGGCTTTGTCGGCGTATTCGACTACCTCTCGCAACATGTCCTCGGGCCAGATCGGGTCCACTAGGGAGGATTTTCCAGAGTATGGCTGCATCAGAGCGGCGGTACATCCATCAACGACGCCGTCGCAGATGAGTTTAATTCCAACGACGGTAAACTCGGGGTCCGTGTACTGCTTCTTGAGCTCGATGGCTCGGTCCACGTAGCGGAGGTTGGCTTGTTGGTCGTTTGAGAATGGGACGAGCCAGTGGACTCCGACGTGGAATGGGATTCCTTTGTTGCGGCGATACATGTTCAAAATCTCCCATGTGCTGTCGTCCATGGCCATGTCGATAAGTCCGGTATAGCCGGCGGCCGTGTATCCCTCGACTGCGGTGTTCAAGGCGCTCAATTTATCTTCTGTCGAGTAGAGTCTGTCCAAGAAAGGCCACGCATTGTTGATGACAGCGGATTCATCCAGGAGACCTGAGGGCTTCCCATCCTTATCACGGTGAATAGTACCACCGGGGAGATCTGCCCAAGTGCTAGAACCCATTTCCTCGAGTGCAGCTGAGTTGCACCACATCGAGTGGAGATCGAAAGCGTCAATGTAGATAGGTCGCGAATCAAGATCGTCGAGCATGCTAGCTAGAGCGACTCCATTGGTGGACGATTGGATCCACCCTCGGCAGAGAATGCGTGGTGCCGACGGGTGTTCTTGGGCATACGTCTTGATCACTTCCCGGATCTGCTCGAGGGAAGTGCATTCAATGAGATTCGCTTTCCGGAGGGATTGGCCATGATGCAGAATATGAACGTGGCCGTCGACGAATCCTGGAACAACGACGCGATTGTTCAAATCAACGACTGTAGCACCTTCCGGGATCTTGATCTCAGGACCGACATAGGCAATGCGGTCATTCTCGATGATCATGCACTCTGCGAAGTTGTCACCGTCACTGGCCGATGACGAGGCGACGAAAACCCGACCGTTTCTGAAAACGGATGTCATGGTTGAATTTGCAGATTGGGCTGATCTTCTCGATGATGAAGGACGATTCGCTGATTTGAGACGATATTTAAAGAGGAATGGGAACGTGGGGTATTCGGGAGGACTTTCCTATTGTGAGCAACTGAGGCTGGAGATCAAAACGGCACGTGAGGATGAGAGATCTCTTGACATATTCACAACGACTATGAGCTAAGAGATCCGCGGGAAAGATGCGAGGCATCTGCCGATGAGAACTGGACATCGTTATCGTAGACGTAGACCGAGCTATTTCGTAGCGATTGGCTGAAGTCAGTTAGCCGACATTGCGCTGCGCAATTTGACGCAATTGGTCAGACTTCAAATACAAAGTGGGTCCAATGGCTTCGACGAGAGATAACGAGACCAGCAATCGTCAAGAAATTATGCCCTTGGTATGAAATAGCGGTTCCCTGTTTGAACTATTTCTCCAATTTGGAGGATATTCAATCAGACCGGTCCTTGGCTCAGATATGGAAATACGAGCGAACCTTGACTCTCTCAGGACCTAGAACGCTCTTCACCAGATATTATGAGCAAGCGGCGATTGTTTCCCTTATACGAATCTCCTAGGTCCTATAATGACACTCCATGGAAATAAAATCCATTTGGTTCAGGGTGTGCTGTTGACTTACACAACCTCTAGAATGTATCTTATCAGTCCTCATTTCGGTTCCGAGGTCCAAGACCTCGGATCATCCAGCAGCTCGGTAGGCTTAGGTAAATCACATTACCCCAGGTCCCGTTTCTCGCAAGGCTAATCCCCGCATTAAAGCCCAGGATAAGGACGATAAGTTTGTCTCCGTTCAATCCCTTTATTGGCCGTTGCTTCAAACTTCCTCTTTAAGAAAAGCCGCATTCCACTTTGACGCCTGATCTCCGATCGTGAATGGCTAGAGCTTCAGCTTCTACAAGCGATGATGATAAGACAGGTATCGAATCACCATAACGTGGCTGAGGATGAATGTACATCATGGGGATGATAAAATGGCACTGACTCCGTCCTTGACCTACGGTGCAACTCCTTCGTTCTTCGACAATTTCTCCTGTCTTGACGAGCAAGGCTAAATATTCTGAGAATGTCTCCACATACAATAGACCCTGCCTGGCCTCCAGGAACGGTTAAACTTGAGGGTGGGTGAATCTGCGTTTGAATATCACGTCCTTGATTGACCAACAATGCTTTGAACAGACATCACGCCCTCGGGTGATTCCGCGGAGGTGATTCTTGAGCCAAAACCGACAAATGATCCAAACGATCCCCTGGTCAGTGATGAAATCCTATTGCTAAACGTCATCCATCCAGATAGCTAACATTGCGACCGATCAGAACTGGCCACAATGGAGGAAACACCTGAACTTTGCATTTGTTTCCTACTATGTGATGATGGTCCTGGCATTGTGAGTGTACACCCCCTCTCTAAATATCGGCATACCATACTGATTGGCCCAGCATCGATGTCGCCACAGTCACTTGGGGCTCAGTAAACGCAGACCTGGGCTTCAGCTTCGGCCTACTGAACGATAGTTATGCCGCCGGCTGCGGATCACTGTGCATCGGTGCCGTGATTCTCGTACCCTTCGCCCTCAAGTTCGGAAGACGACCAGTCTACGTCCTTAGCACTGCCGTTCAGTGTGGAGTCAGCGTCTGGTGCGCGAGGATGCAGAATGTGGCAGATTTAATGCTGACCAATATTCTGAGCTGCATCGTTGGAGCCCTGGCAGAAGTTCTGGTTCAAATGACAGTGGCTGATGTCTACTTTGTTCACGAGCGCGGCATGATGAACACTATCTACTTCTGGTTTACGACGGTTGGTGTGACTCTAGCACCGCTTGCCGGTGGATACATTACTCTTTCCCAAGGTTGGAGATGGGTCTGGTGGTGGATGGCTATTCTCTTAGGATTTGGCCTCGTGGCTCTCCTTTTCTTCTACGAGGAGACTATGTTCTATGCCGAGACCATTGACGGCATTCCCGTCCACCAGAAGCTGGCTCCGGCATCGAACAGTGGTAAAGAAGACTCTGAAGCGCTGCCTTCAAAAACTCTGGACATCACCCTTGATGGACCTCAGCCCGAGGCTGTCCAAATCGATTACTCCATTCCCAAGAAAACCTACTGGAAAAAGCTGGCACTGTGGGCCAATTCACCAATATCATTCGGCCAGTTCGCCAAGCACAGCTACCAGCCCTTCTTAATCATGTTCAGCATTCCAGGCGTCTTCTACATGGCTCTCGAATACGGCATCATGACTGCATGCACGACAGTTCCTGTAACAACACTCTCTACAGTCATGACACTCCCACCTTACAACTTTGGTTCCGCACAAATCGGTCTTATGGGACTTCCGCCCTTCATTGGAACGAGCATTGCGACTCTAATCACAGGACCGTTGAGCGACAAGATCGCCATCTACCTCGCAAAAAGAAACGGAGGCATCTTTGAACCGGAGATGCGGCTTTGGCTTTGTCTAGCATTTACCCCGTTTGTTCCAGCGGGCCTTTTCATGTTTGGAATCGGTCTTAATAATGGGTCGCATTGGCTTCTTCCAGCATTTGGACTTGGAGTCAGCTCATTCGGGGTCGTTCCAGCTAGCAGTGCTGCGCTGACCTATCTTACCGATTCATACACTGATGTAAGTCTTATATTGAATGTTTCTCTTCGAATTTGAAGATTGTGCCACTGACATGCAACTTATCAGATCATTGCGGACTCGATCGTTAGTGTCACTGTCATTCGCAATCTCATTTCTACCATGTTTGTCTTTGCTCTTCAGCCATGGTGCGACCGTGTCGGCTTGACTTGGTTCTATGTGACATTCGGCTTGATTGTGGGAGTGATTATGCTTGGGAACCTTATTTTCATCTATTATGGAAAGACGTTCAGAGTGAAGAGTGCAGGCAGGTATCGTCATTTTAGTACTCAGAAAACATTTTGAGTCAGCTTAAGCGGGTTAACATTTGTTTATTGGGGAGGTTTGAAAATAGTCTCACCAAGCTTTCAATGATATACGCAATTCCCATTTCCACCTATAGATTTGAAGAAACAGTTGGAGTAGATGCCTTCTTGGAGTGTAGAATCTTTCAAAAACTCCGTCGGTTCCCGCGGGCAGCCGCCGACCCATCCTTAGGTCGAAAACATCTAGGCGAGGCAAACTAGCCAACCTACCGATGATGTCTGTGCTTGGGTCACATTGACTGGATTTCCGAGATAGTTGATAGGCAAGCGATAAAGACTTATTCGTTGGGGAAGGTCAAGGACATGCGGGGAAGGCAAAGGGGATGGAATTGGTTCCGATTTCCGAGGTATTAAAAGGCCATCACGGTACCCACCCATTGAAGCTTCTCTCTAAAACATTTGATTATCGCCATCATTCATAATTTCAAGCATACCCTTTGGTCATCAATCTTCATAATGAAGACGTGCAAAATCGCTGTCATACAACTTCACCCCAAAGTGCGTGCGCCGAAATCTAGGTCAACCCCCAGTTGAAGTTTAAAGGCTGATGCGTTATGTCAAGGAAAACGAGATCGAATCAAATCACCAAAGAGCCTTAAAATTCATCAAAGAAGCAGCAGACTCTGGCGCACAGTTAGCCGTTCTCCCGGAATACCACCTCGCCGACTTCTTCCCCAGCCACGACCTCTCAATCAGGCAGAGATGCGCCAACTGGCAGAAATACCTCGACGCATACTGCGCAATAGCCAAAGAACTAAATATCTGCGTTGTGCCGGGATCACTGGGCGAACTACATGACGATAACACGATCGTCAACGCTGCATACTTCATCGACAACACCGGTGCTATCTGTGGGAAATACGAGAAAAAGAACCTCTGGCACTCGGAACGGGGCTATGTCAAGGGATCTAAAAACGAAACCCGCCACATCGCGTTCGACACACCCTTGGGCAAAGTCGGGCTTCTGATCTGTTGGGACTTGGCGTTTCCTGAAGCCTTTAGAGAGCTTATCGTACAGGGCGCTAAGATGGTTATTGTGCCTGCGTTCTGGAAGTACAGCGATGCAGGGGAAGTTGGAATGAAGCGCAACCCCAAGTCTGAAGGCGACTTTGTGGATGCGGCTGTCGTTAGCAGGGCATTTGAGAATACTGCTGCGGTGGTGTTTTGCAATGTTGCAGGGCCACCGGAGGAAGGATATGCCGGACTCTCTCAGGTAGCGATGCCATTCTTAGGGCGCGTTGAGAGGTTTGAGAATAGCGAGGAGGGAATGAGGATTGTGTCTGTCGACATGGATGTTTTGGAGGAGGCCGAGGCCGCTTACAAGATCCGCGAGGATATTGCGACTTCAGAGTGGCACTACGGTTATCGCCAATGAATCGTGCCTAATGCGCAGCGAATTCTTGTTCATTGCGCGATTGAAAAATCGACTGGTTTCCAAAGCTTAGTCCAATGTCCAATAGATGTGCCTGTGGAGACATCAGACATATTCGGGAGAGACATTAGAAGCGAAGGCATTGCTCAATTCTTTCATGTAGATATTTCACCGCCAAGTGTAGGAATCCATGGCGATATCCATGTGTTGCTTCATGAAAGCTTTCCTGTGAACTCGAGGAGGACCCCTCTATTTAGAGCGAATCGCTGTTGTGCGACCTAAGCACTACCCATAAGCAACGTCGTTAGCTTCTTTTAACGAACACGGGGTTTCTGGCACTCGTGTTCTCTGTGGCTTTGTCGCAACACACTCGTATCGATGCAGATAATCCGATCGACCACGTCAGATGCAACGTAAGCCCATCTGGGGTCGAGTTGGGAATTATCAGGCAATTTATTCCCCAACGCAAGCTTGGCAAGGGAGACACTAAAGCGGCCACGTCATGATAGTATGGTAAGACGTCGCTATGAAGAGGGCGGGGAAGGGTTTACCTAACCGAATGTGACCAGGACTGTTTACCTCGGTCTGTAGCCGACGACAGCTCTACTACGATTTGACGGACAGTTTGCAGAGCGTCGCAAGCAAAGCAGCCATGAACCAAACAAAGCGCGGTTCAACCTGGCGGCGGGACTGATGGTTGGGTCTCTTGGCGAATCGAATGAGAGCTGATGCGGGAAGGCGGGCCAATCTTCTCTCGCACTTGCCATCGTGGGTATGCTGCATCTTATTTTGGGATCTTCGAATCGACCCCCCCAGGGCGTGATGTCATGAATGGCACCCTTTGGCCCCCCATTGGATTCGGGGGCCATTGAGACGTGGATGATTCAAGGTTGGGGCAAAACATGGCAACTGGAGGTTCGCTGCCGCGTGGACAGCGCTCGCCCTAGATTCGGGTGCGCTACCTGCAACGCGACGAAAATGAGCTGGAAGAGAGCCTACCCGGAGACTCCGAGGTATCCTCTATCTGGATCCGGATTCCATGAATCATTGGGGCTCTTTTCAGCAGACTAACCGGGTTTGAATCATAGCGCACGATGTGGCGAAGCCATAGCTCATCATGAAAACGGGGCGCAGGGGCCGGGGCCGCCGGCCCTGATTATTCGGGGCCCTTTGTCCTCTTTCGACCCAAAACTCTCTTAAACGCTCGGTCTTGGGGGCAGACGAACAGTGATTGGCCTCACGGTGGAGCTAACGCCCATAGCGTCAAAACGAAAGGGAAAGAACCCTCAGACTCCGCTGCTACCTTGGCGAGGAAAAACAAGAGCCTCACGGGTTCTGGGTTAATTTTAGGCGCAGTGGCACTGCTACCTTGGTATTTAATGCTTCTTTGCTCCCGATAATTGTTTTCCGGTTTTCCCCCAAGTTCTTCACATCCTCTTCACTATCAAAATACCCTTTGACACCGCCCTTTGTTCTACTTTATAAACACCCAAATACCGTCATCATGCAGTACAAGTCCCTCGCTGCTCTCCTATTTGCCACCGCGGCTATTGCCCAGTCCAGCTCAAGCAGCTCTGCGTCCTCTGGTGATGATGACTCTGGCTACTTCCTCGACGTCCCTGTGCCTCCCTCTTCGATCCAGGCCGTCCTGTCGACGGCCATCCCGACTTCCTGGCTCTTGAGCATGGAGACTGACGCGGCCTTCGCTTCCGCCCAGTACAGCGAGATCGCTGAGGGCACTTTTCCCGCCTGGTACAGCAGTCTCCCCGAGAGTGTCAAGCAATGGGAGACTTCCGCTGCTATGGCCGAGGCTTCGGCGATGTCCAGTCTCTACGGAAGCGCCACGCCTACCATGGGATCCATCACCGGCTCTACGAGCTCGAACGGCGCTAGCAGCACCGGTGGCTCTTCTACTCCTCTCATTGGATCATCTGGCTCATCCTCCATGGCTATTTCCACCATGACCATGACTACCTCCACTTCCACCTCCACCTCTCACGGCAGCTCCTCCGGCTCCGGTTCCAAGTCCACCACTAGTGGATCTTCCACCTCCACTGCTGGTGCCCCCGCTGCTACCGGCGGTATTGCCATGAGCCTGGCCGGCGCTGCTGGTATCCTGGGCCTTGCTCTCGCTCTGTAAAACGCATCAAATTGTAACTGGATTGACTGATACAGCAACGTTTGGTGTTTTGGTACTTTGCCGCCATACATCAATGAGATGCGGCTTTTATGTCCATTGAGATTTATTGAATCTCAGCGTCACGATACCTCCTATTTACTATCTTTACTTAATTATCATGAAACTCACTTGCTCTCTTAAAGCTCTTGCTTTGCTGTAAAATTGAAACAAACTCATCAGTCTCCCCTAGCCACAGAGCGCTGCTCCGACAGCCGGCATCGCCTAATGCGATTAGTACTCTTATTGAAGACCGATGCGAAGTACTAAATACCCCCAAGATGTTAAAGAAAAGGTCCGGTTCCGTTTCCAACCATAGCGTCCGGTGTAGAGTCAATGGCTGCAAGTAACCAACTGTCGGATCTGATTTAGGACATGGATCAAACACAACAGACACGAGACGCGGCCCTACACGATGTGAGGAAAGTAATCGTCACCTGCTTGGACAAGTTACTCGAAACGCGTGCCACAACAGCTCCAGTATTTATCTCTGTGGTATCGGACATCGTTTCGGCTACACCAACATTCGTATTTGTGGCGAAACACGGAAAAGGGAAGGAGAGAAGGGTCACGAAGACCATACGTACATGTATTCTACGGCATCAAAGTGAAAGGTTCGCAGCACTAAGGCCGTGGATACTACTCATTAGAAACAAGAGAGTGTGTGAAATGTTGACACATCGGTCTCTGAATACGCATGCTGTCTCGGAACTATGGAATCTTCCATCGTCAGTAAATATTTTCCCCCTCTCCATCAGCTCAGGGCCTCGCTTCATTTCTGAATTTATCATCCTCTTTACCCAGTCTCCCCTACCAATCTCCACCTATCTCGTATCCCTCCTCTCCAAGACTACATTCACAGATCTAGAGAGTTCTTTGCCTCGCCTGACACTACGGAAACCTGTTCTCACGCTGCTCGTCCCGAGCAGGCAAGGTATTCGCGAGTCCATTGAGGACACCCTTATTTTCATCTTTCTTCGGCCATTTCCGTCACCAATTCATCGAGCGAGGGGCCATTTGACCTGCCTGTTCACCTGACGAACATGTCAAGCCGGCAGATCCACATCTTCGGGGATCTCTTTCTCCCTGATCCGAAAGACTATCTGCCCGAGGTAGAGCTTGAGAAAGTCAATCGATTGCTCCCTCTGATTGAGAAGTTCAAGAGCTCTCTGAATGAGAAGCTTAAGAGTTCGGGAACCGAAGTGAGTCTTCCAGTCGAACTACAGCACAAGTGAGGCCAGAGGCTAACCTGGGAACAGACAGATCGCGAGGATGAAACCACGACGCAGAATACAAGTGCCTCGACGAGTGATAGCATTTACTAGAAAGCACTTGGTGTCGACCGAGACATCCGTGAAATGGTTCGCATGAGCTTTCAAGAGACGGATCCCGAAGACGACCAGGGGAAAACAAGAAGATATAAATTGGACACATAATAGAGGACAAGGGTTCGAAGGTAACAAGATTGCATATTCAGGTCTATGGTTTAGGTTGACTGTAGCGATCAGCGAACGCAAAGAGCCGCTCTGGTCGAAGCAGAAGTGTATGGGCTATAATTGGGGAAAGTGACAGCTTCTCGATGATATAGACCTTAGTGATTCAAGGATGCAGCTAGTAGACGATAGCAGTGATTCATGTTGACTAATTGACTGGCAAGATCAGTGATTCGAGACCTCAGTGACACGAGAAAGTCGTCAGGGGTGGAAATACAAGAGAAACTTGAGAGGAAAGCGAGAGGAAAGCGAGAGGAAAGCGAGAGGAAAGCGAGAGGAAAGCGAGAGGAAAGCGAGAGGAAAGTGAGAGGAAAGTGAGAGGAAAGCGAGAGGACAGCGGTTCTTGGTGTCTGTTGTGTGAAACGACTGACTACCTAGATTATGCACATTGCACCTAAACAGTAGCTAGATTACATGCGAATGCCAGATCCGATGCTTGATATATATGCAACACACTTTGTGGTAAATATATTCAAATGATAGGCTGAGCGACGAGGGGATATATTATAGACAAGATCTACAGAAGATGCTCGTCCGACCGGACGCATAGCGAACCGCGGATATATATGTCTCATTTTTCAGGCTAATATCCAACAAATTTGATAAATCAGAGTTCATTGGTTAACTCACGCCACGTATGTGGGAAGGGCATTAAAATTTGCTGAGTAGAATTAGAACACTGAACTAGTCTATGGGGAAAAGACCCGAATTACGGCGGGAAAAATCACGGGATGGATGAGTTCCACCCCGCGCAGCTCTAGTGCTGGAGGTTGCGACATTATATATATCTCTCTCATGGGCTGCGCCCTCGTAGCCCTCTGGCGTAGGGTGGACAGATGAAAATAACAGATGACCCTGCGCCCTCTCTGATTGGTCCAACCATAATGGTTCGAAATGAGAGCTCTTTGATCGCTCGCCTTACAAATAGCATACGTGCTTCTGATTGATTCAACCAGAATAGCTAGTCCGTAGGTTCTTTGATAGCCCATTTCTTTGATGCTCGTCTGCCCGTTAGTAGATGGTGTATCCCCTTTTCTTCCTGCGAGGATGCCCTCATCCTCTCTCAATGTCTTGAGAACATCGCGATGATGAGAAATTTTGCTGTCCCTGCGTATATTGCCCTTGGTAATCCTGCCGCTGGGTACTATAGACGGTATGTCAACCGACTGGACGAGGTTCCTGATTATACCTACGTCCCTGGTGTTGGTCCCAAATGCGCATACTGCTCGTCGCTGAACTGGCCCAATATAATGGTTGGTGTCGCCCGACGCACGATGTCTCTGGTTCGTGTCCGCTGATTCTGCGAGCAGGTTAATTCCCGGCTATATGCGCATGCTGATGCGGTCATCTGAGCACCTTTCTCGACGCCGGCCGAGTGCATTGGTAAGGCGCACACGGCTCGTTGTGCAGTCTCGTCATTCTCTGTCGGTTGTCTTATGCTTCGGGTCGGGGAGATGCGTTCTTGCGCTGTAAACAAGAGTTGGGCTGGTGGAGGCATTGCATCTTGTGCATGTCGTGCGTTGCATGCAATCTTGTCCTGCTGCAGTCTCTCCATGCGTCCGCGGATAGCTGCAGCGCGTTCGTCTTGGGCTAGCCGTACTTCGAGGCGCGCGATCTCCTGCTCCGGCGATAGCATGTTCATCTGGTCGACATCCATTGCGTCTCTTCCAGCGTCGTCAGGCTTCTTGACCTATGTGCTATGCATAGCAAGGCCACATGGTTAGGGTCCTGGTAGGCAGAGGGATCCATTGTGCAGCTCCAGTGCTGGAGGTCGTGACAACTCGATAGTATGTGAAAAAGTCCCAAATTTTGCCGCCTTCTCCCTGAAACGTGGTGTTTTTGGTATGATAAGACTCGCAAAAATCATCTCTCTTCAACGAACCACGGCCCAGTGGTCTAGCGGTATGATTCGCGCTTCGGATGAAACTGAAGTCCTTCTTGGGATGAAACCCAAAGAAGTCTGCGCGAGGTCCCGGGTTCGAGTCCCGGCTGGGCCCCTCTTTTTTGGTTGTTTCCCGATCTCTTTTTGCGACGAACTTCAAAAAAGGATCACTAATGGCCAGGTTCAACGTGAAAAGTATACAGACTACGAAGTAGAGACACAACAGACGCGAAAAGGAAACCAGGAACGCCATTGCACAATTTTTTTAAGACGGCTGAAAGAAAGCACACGGAATTTGGCCAACACCTCGCAATATCAAATCTCCGCGGCGCTTCTTTGCTTCATCGCAGCGCCAACACAAACCAGATGGAAGGTGGGAAAGAACGACCCTACCAGTCCCACGTTAGGCCAGCATGTATTGCTTGTCGGCGACGAAAGTCGCGCTGTACGATTGAAGCCCACTCGTCGGCATGCATGACGTGCCGCGCCCACGGCACGGAGTGCTTCTTCCCCGCCGACAAACGACGAAAAACGTCGCATAGAACGCCTAGGAGAAGCCAAAGGCAAAATATCGGAACTGCAGAATTTTCCGGTGAATTAAGCAACCCAACGCCAACACCACGAACAATACCGTCATTCAGTTTCCCCGCCGTGCAAACACTCCCTCTTTCCGATGGCCCATTTTCTACCGGCAATTCATCCTCGCAGTTCATCGGTGCCGTATGGCCCCAAAACCAAGCAGTTCAAGATACAGCTCTGTCTTTAGAGGCAGACGATGACAACCCACATATACTCGGCCCAGCTGTCATGGGCGATAACCACATCTTAGCGGACTACCTATCTAACATACCAGGAAATCGAGGAATGCGAGCCATTCGTCCAGTGGAGCTTGGCAGCTCCTCATCTCCGATAGTTTTCACAAAAGTGCAAAAGCGGCCACTGGGAATGGTGCTCAATTCAAATCCTGTGCTACATAAGCTGCAGGTAATCGAGAAGCTGATAGAGCCCTGGGCTCTTCATCTGGTCGATATGTAGGTGATCTCTAGAACAGCATTTGTGTGTGCATCGGAAGCTGACTTGGCGCAAACACTAGGTACCTCAATAAAGTAAACCCGTGCTTCCCATTGTTGGATGAGAATACGTTCCGTGAACAGTATATCAACGCTAGAGGCCGCATCTCCCCCGCGTTTCTCTCATGTTTATATGGGCACATGCTGGTTTTCTGGCGGCATGACCCTGAGCTATCACAGGTACGATGTCCGGACGGTCGGTTCATATGGAATCTGGCCTCGGAGGCTTTGTACTCCGAGCTACATCTCGCCCCTGGACTGTCAACTATCACCGCGATCCTTCTGAATATCGGTGGTCGTCCGACTACTTCTATGATTGGGAATGGCATTCAACTGGGCTCAGCAGTCGCTCTTTGCCATTCATTGGGACTAAATCGAAATCCACTCCCATGGGATATACCGCAGGCGGAAAAGCATCTGAGAATGAAGATTTGGTGGTCGATGCTCGTCCATGATCGCTGGTAAGATAAAATCCTCAGTTAATTTGATTGTCAGTGTTTTAAACTAATGTGAGTTTATTCAGGTCGAGTCTTGCATATGGTACACCACCTCACATCCGACGGACACAATACGATGTCCCCATCCCAACAGAAGAATATCTCTCTTTTCATGGACAACACAAAAAGGCACATGGTGCATTCATAGCTCTCGTGCATCTTACAGAAGTGCTTGATCACTGCCTTGAGCACGTTTACAACATCGGCCTGGACGGGCCGGAGAGAAACCTTGATTTGGAGCTGAACAAATGGATCGAGACCCTGACAGGAGACGTCCGCAAAATCGTCATCCGAGGACTGAGTTTGGAAATCCCAGGGGCATCCAACTTACGCCTTGCCTACCTCGCCGTTAGACTCCTCTTACGAAGAATCTATTTAGACAGAGAAAGACAGCGACCCGATTATAACACTGAGCAACTCGCGAATCAAACCATGGATGCCCGACGAATAGCAGAAGATATCGTGATCCTGGTCCAGGAACTCGAACCGGCTCAACTGGGGGATTTTTGGCTTCCAGTTGCTGCATTCACGTTTGTTTCCACGGTCACTTTCTTGATACGCTGCGCCCTTGAAACGGAACAGTCAGCTACTGGACTTTCCCAAAGTACGTCTCTCCAAATGGCAGACGAATTCTTAGCATCTCTAAGATCGCATCAAAAGAACTTTGGGTGGGATCTTGGGGATATCTGTCTTGCTCAGCACTCGGAATTGGTTGAAAAACTCCGGACCTCTCCGCCTATTAGTGTGCCATCAGAGGATTTGACTACAGAGGCTCGGCAGCATTTAGTCCCGGATACGACATTTATAGATGAATTGTTCCCAAGTATTTGGGATACGTTGCAAAGTATGTGATTGTGAAGCGTCTGCAATATAAACAATGTCCTGCTATCTAAAGAGGCAGAGTGCCTGGGGTAGTAGCAAATGCCTTCTCGAAAACTTCCAAACCGCTCAGGATCTGATCCTTGGTTATGGTGATCGGAGGCGCGATCCTAAAAGTACCTCCAAAGCTGGGGTGACTGCTCAGATTGGCCCAGACGCCCAGCTCATAAGCGCGGTCGCCGATGGCCTTTCCGAGGGCGATAGCTGGGGCCTTCGTTTCGCGACTCTCAACAATCTCGACGCCAGCCATGAGCCCGCGTCCACGCACGTCACCGATACATCCGTACTTTTCCTTCAACTTGTGCAGTCCATCATGAAGCACCTTGCCCATTTCCCGAGAGTGATCAACTAGCTGATCGCGCACGACGATCTCGAGGACCTTGTCGCCCACGGCGGCGGGCAGAGGGTCATTGACGTGGGTAGTGTAGAAGCAATAATCGCGCTCAGCACAAACACGTTCGATCTCAGCACTAGTAACAACCGCACTCAGCGGGAGACCATTGCCCAGAGTTTTGCTGAGTGTAAGAATATCAGGAACGACATTTTCATGACTGATGGCCATGATATCACCGCAGCGACCGACCCCTGTCTGGGCCTCGTCGACAATCAGAAGCATCCCACGCTTCTCACACTGCTTTTTCAGTGCAGCCAGATACCCAGGTGGTAGGACATGCATTCCGGCTGATGACTGGATACATTCCACGATACAAGCAGCGAGCGAGCCACAAGACTGCATATCGATCATGTTCCATCCGTATTCCATCTCGGTTTCCCAGTCATATGAGCCATCGGGTCGACGGAAAATGGAGCGGTATGCGTTTGGAGCCGGGAGCATGAACATACCCAGCATCAAAGGACCTTAGCCTTTGCGACCGAAATGATACTGCGTGCCTAGGGCCTGCGCAGTCATGCCGTGCCAGCTGGCGCCGAGACCGACGACCTCGAACTTTCCGGTGTACATCTTGGCCATTTTGATTGCCGCTTCGTTGCTCTCACCACCTGTGGAGAGAAAGAAGCCTTTATCCAGTCCTGGTGGGAGGAGATTGGAGAGTCGCTCGCCCAGGCTGATGACGGGAGGCGATACCATTCCGGAAAAAAGGTGGTCCAGGGATGCTGCATGATCTGCAATCACTTTCACGATTTCTGGATGGCCGTGACCTAGGAGGCAGGACATTTGCCCCGAGGTCCAGTCCAGAACTTTATGCCCCGAGGCTGTGTAGACGTAAAGACCTCTGCTGCCACAGATGACATCTTTGTTAAACTTGGTGCCATAGTTGAGGAGGTATTTTTCGGTCTTTTGTTGAAGTTCTGCTTGATTCAACCCTTGGTACAAAGTGGGCGGCTCGACGCTGTTCGATGGAATAATCGCCGTCTTTCTGTCGTCTGCAGTAATCCCGGGCACCATGTTGCTTGAGTGAATATAAAGTCGGAAAGGTGATAAGATTATGTTAAAGTGCTGTGTATGTTACTTGCAGGTTTTCAATCATAGAATGGAGCAAGTTACTCGCTTTATCTATTTCGTCTGAGGGGATCTGATCCACTGATATCATTTTACCGTGGCCCGCGGGGGTGCAATCGCCGCGGAGATTTACTAATTCGCATATGGACTAACGAGCTCAGTTAACCGTCTTCCTTTATCGCAAACTGCCAAGCCAGCCACATACATGGAATCAAAATGTGCATACCCGAGTCTCAAGTAATGAGTACTGCATAGTTGTCTCGGTTATATCTCTTCTACCCGTGCTTACTAGCCGTCTCTTCAAACTTTGAATGCCTGTATCATCACCACTTCATTCTTAAAGGGTCTATTCAACAGAGCGTCAAATTGTGAGTAGTTGGTGCTGCATAGATTCGGCTAGGTTTCTATCAGTGTCGTAGTGTGTGATCCGATTATACTTAAGCCCTGGTTCCTTTTCTATTTTTGTCCAGTCTAGAGGAACCATGGCAAACAAAAAGTCTTCAAGGCTACAATGGAGCGGTGTTCAAAAAATTCGTGTGATTAATGTCATACTTATGTGGACGGTCTGGAAAAAATGACCACTGAGCGATTTGAACGCTCGACTTTCTGGACTGGAATCAGATACTCTACCAACTGAGTTAAGCGGCCTGATAATTAAGGTTGAATTTCAAGTCAAGGCTGCATCAAGCTTGTGGGTTTTCAAGTTCATACACCCTTTCACAGTTCGTAAAAAACATGACCGAAATATTAGCTCTACCTCCAATTGCAATGCAATCATTGCTGAAGTGATATATGTGCATCATTACCACAACCAATCTAGTGAGACAGAAGTAGCGCCTAGGGATGAAATACACGCAAAACAAGGGTATTGGATAGAAATGGGACACACATCGTCCATCAGATCTCAGGGAGCCGCCTGGCCCTCGGACTGGGGAGACGTACTTCCATCTTCCACAGCCTTGCCCCAAGCCCGCTCAAAGGCTGATTCTCCTGGTGTCTCTTCAGTTTCCTTCTCTTCCTGTGTGCCAGTGACGGCAATGCCGGGGTTCTCCTCGTTGTCAGCAAGGACTAGGCCACTTTGGGCCCAATCACTGCTAGTCTTTGGTTCCTTCTCAACCATCACGGCCGCGTACGAGGATGAGCCAAACTCCTGCTCGCTTTCGGCATTGACGGCAGCTTTGTTGGCCTTGGGAAGCTCAAGATCGAAGTTCGAGCTGTAGATCACGGCGGAAAACGCCTCCAGCTCGCGCACATTCTGGTCCATGGCGACCAGGTACTCGTTGGGCGCGTGGGATCCGTTTCCGATCACGTGTGCCTGGCGAGCTAGCACAGCTAGGAGGTTGGCAAGCTTTGTCTTGCGCTCTGCGGTACTGGGAGGGACAACGGTGGCCATGGAGTCGAATGACTGAGGGGCCGTCTCGGGGACTGGAGATTCCTTGAAGGCCTCATTGGCGCACTTTGCGTCAACCAAGGTAGAGAAACCTTCGTTGTTGAGCAGAGTCAGGACAAAGGAGAACGAAGGAGAGTCGATGAGGTCGGCGGTTTCGTCAAGAAGGTGGCGCAGCTTCGAGGCAGTCTGCGAGGAAGATGGGTCGGCCACACCCTCGACGCCTGACTCACGCAGGACGTATTCTTCTTCCTCCGCGGGTGGAAGCAGGCATGACAGCCATTTCTTGGATCTGATAGCACAGCGTCAGTCATCTAACTAATTGTGCTGAGAATCAAGGGAGTGCCTACCGTCGCTCCTCTTCCGTGTTTCCTTCGACCTTTTTCCGAATCTGGAGAGTCAAATCCGACAGCTTGGACAGGCTGATGTCCTCGCGCGGGTTCAGAGGACCGAAAACTTCTTCCACGGCGGGCTGAACCCGCGCCATCAGTTCCTTCCATCCACGGTGGAGTAGCCACCAGCTAAAAGCAAGATACCGTCGGTTGGTCTCGAAGTCATCGCCCAGAGTCTGTGTCAAATCATCGTCGTGGTCTTCTAAGCTGATAGTCGAGTCTGCCGGAGGAGTAGCAAGGGAGATGACGCTAGAGAGGTAGTTCCGACGACCGAGGAGGTTGAGTTGGACGCGGGTGAAGATGGTAAGCAAGGAGAGAGTGTAGATGAGGGTAAAGCATCTCGTGATAGCTAGAAAAGATGTCAGTAAGCTATACCAAAGAGAGATAGGACCGCAGGCGCCAGCTTACATGTGATCTTGACCTCGTTCCACAGCTGTGTCTTATTCCGTTTCACTCGGGGCTCGCCCTCCGCATCCCCAGACTCCACCTGGCTGGCGTGCACGTAACTCTCGCTCTGGAAGCTTGAAAGACTATTGCGATCATCATTATTGACACTGGGTGACACCGATGTCATGTCCGAGCCCGAGCCTTCCCCGGGGGTCAGGCGCGCCAGCCTCTCCGCCCGCTTCTTCTGCAGCTCCTTCGTGAGCTCCTCGACGGGAAGTGCTTCGATGATGTTCTCTGTAGCGGTCGGCAACAAAGCAAGGACGGTATAGGTGCAATCGGTTTGGTTCTGCTCGAATCGCCGGCGCAGACTATTATCGCCATTGTCAGCCCACCTGGATTCCGGTCTGGGGGAGTTCGAGCCAGTCACAAGCTCGCGTGCCAATAGGGCAGCAAGGATAACACAAAATGGGAGTCGGAAGTACTAACTTTTCGCGGGCAATACGGTCACTGCTCATGCGCTCGCGTGCCTCGGAGATCTTGGATAGCACGTACTGGCCGGCCAAGTAGCCAGCTCCCAGCACGCTAGCCCCGATCGCGAGGCCTTTCCGATTGCGCTGGAACCAGCGCCTGGTGGCACCGATCATATTGAAGATGTGTGGAGGATGACTCTACTTGGAAGAGGCAATCATGTCAAGTTCATCGGTGCAGTCGTGCAGTTGATAGAGATGGGAAGTCGGGCAGGCGAGGCGGGAGACCCTCGGCCGATGATTGCGGTGACCGGGGAATCAAACCGGCCTCGGCTAGCGAAGTGCTCTATCGAATGTGAACTTGCACCTGCACCCGGCATCAGAATAGATGACGCTTACTGAAAAAAAAAAATGTTTCAGCCATCAATACAAGTTTATTTCAACCACTTTCCATCTACAAATAACATCTCAGGTACCGAAAGTGCATGTTCCGCATTCGGCGCAACCGGCCAACCCGCAACAACGAATCCCTGTCTTGAGCGAACCCAGCTGGTCTCTCAATTCTGACATTTATATAAAATCCCATTCTCATCAAAGAAAACTAATTCTTTGACTCGTTTCCGTCACCTCATAGAATCACTACCCCAGCCAATGATAAGGCGATAAGCGTTATTCGGCCCAGCCCGATGTCCGATAGAAACCGCGCGGATTATATCGACATCATCACCCCACCTCGAGCTCTCTATACCGTCAGCAACACTTCCATGACCCTCAACTTCCTTCTTCCAGACTCTCGCTGAGTCTGCTCTCAACATATTTCACCAACACCCTCCTAGACGACCGCCCAGTCGCGCGCTGGTCCGTTCATCAGCGGGTGGGGATGGAACCCCGCAAAACCCCTCCGGAGTACTTCCTGGAGATCTTCGCCGACACCACCGCAGTGCGCGATGTGCTGAAAGGTATGAGTCTGACTTGAGGTTGCACGGCATTCCGCAGACATCCTTTAGTCCCGTATATCAACTAATACACCTTCCTAGGCGTTCTAAACCTCATCTTCTTCCACCGCTACTTCCCCTCAATTCGCCCCGTCACCTTCGATGTCTTAGACTTCACACTTCCTGCGATAAATGATGCAGACCTGGAAACCCTGATAGAGTCTCGAGTGAGTGCCCTTGTGCGCCAGCATCTCTCCTCGGCGGCGGGCGCGCAGGATGGCAAGGTCGGCGGGGGCGGGGGCGGAGTGCGTGGTCGCATCGCTGTAGAGTTCTACGAGAAGAAGCGGCGTCGCTCAGGCCTTTGGTTTGGTGGATTGGCTGGGAAGAGTGAGGAAGAGGTGTGTTGGGAGATCTGGACGCTGGATGTGACCATCGCCACACCGCGGACCGAGTCTGGTGAGTCCTATATGTCCCGTGTGCTTTGGCTTTTGGCCTTTTAAACAACCTTCTTTGCTTCGAGCCGCTTGATAGAATCTCTGCTAACTGATTTACAGAGCGAGCGAAGGTGCGCAAAGCCATGGCCAATATGCTCCAAAAAGCCGCACTGAAGATCCTCAACGTCGTCAACCGCGACAAGGATCATATCCCGCCTATAACCACCAGCGACTCTAACCCCTTCCCATACCGGATTGTTGTCAATCCCCGGACAGATGGCTGGGGCAACCGCATCGGACTGTACTAAACCAGTGAACCATGACTCACAGCATTATGAGGATTGTACTTCTCTCGCGCGGGGCTATGTACCGAGCGCGTTCTACGAATTTCTTTTCTGTTTCTCCTTTAGAACACGATTGATGACGAAATAGTGGCGTTGCAATTGTTTTTGTGGTTCTATGTCAGGGTCCTAGTTCGGCGTCAATAGGAAGGGCTCCTCTCGTTCAGGTGTTACGGTTGTACAGCTAGCGACATATCGGCTAGTCAAATGCAGAATACATTGAAATCAAAAGTCCTTCGGGAGGACGTAGGTATGGGAAAGCAGATAGATACGGGCTATGGGCCCAGAATATTCAACATTCATAAAGCAGCAACGGACATTCCATCACACGCTGAAAGATTGTTACAAACGAACCAACTCTACCATTTCGATATGTGATGAGATAAAGCACGTATAAGCAAACAACCACACGACCGAGACTCACCACCCCGGTCTCAGTCGACTTCCCCCAATCACCTCCATTCTATTGGCATCCTACTCCAATAGCACTTTCGTAGCGAGGGTCCGAACCTCCTAATGCGCGTCACTAGAACCCGACTGGGTACTGAGAATCGATAGATCCGTGACCTATCTATACATCAAAGTCATGGATAGACAGCGTTATCGCAGCGATTCTCTGCTAGAGCTATGAATAGCTAGCTCTTCAGGTCGAGTGGGGCTTGCTGGCAGCCTCGGCCTGAGCGCGGAGGTTGGCAGAGGTGCCGGAGCTGGAGAAGAAGCGGCCAAGAACGGGCTGGAGGAAGGAGTGGAAGACAACTTGGGCGCCGCTGTTATCTGGTCAGTGCCGTTGGGAGACGATTCTGTGGTGTCGTGACTTACTTGGTCTGGGGCAGGGCCATCCAGAGGATCGCGACAAACTTAAAGATGTAGTAGAAGGCTGTTCCAGAGTTAGTATGTCATCTGGTAAGCTCGCGTGATGTTTGAACGTACGGAACCAGTAAGCGGCGTTGATGGCGCTCTCAATGACGGTCAGGAAAGCGAAGACGACCCAGTACTGAAGATTGTCAGTCAGATAAGTGCTCATGCGCAAGTAGGAAAGTTGTCACGTGGCGCCTGATAAGCCCGAGCCAGCGAATTGCTTGGGCCGGAAACGGCAAATAGTGACGGCGAGAGGTGGGGGACATGAGAACGTACAGTGAGCCACTGCGGTTGATTGAGAGTTAGTATAGCTCTTATCATAGACTGAAGCAAGGCACGGGAGCCCAAGGACATCTTACCTGAGTGTCATCCGAGGTACCCGAAGTGAAGAGGGCCTGGAGCGAGTAGTAGCCGGGGAGAAGGAAACCGGCGAAGTTGACGAGGAACTCGCCAGCGATGTTGAAGAAGACAAGGAAGAAGTAGACTCCGACCAGGCCCAGGACGGCGTAGACCTTGGGGATAGAGGTCTGACGCTCAAGGTTGTTGAGGACGGGGTACTTGGAGAGCTATTGCATCGAAATGTCAGTCGGGACGGAGCTCAAAAACAGTGGTTATAGCAGCAGATGGCATTTGAATGATAGCAAGCAAACGCAAGTGCTCATGCTGCTCGCACAAACTGTGGGCTCGGAAGCAATGCAGCCCCATTTTGGTGCGAGGGCTGGAGCTGGCGAGGCACCAACAAAAACACACAATCGCGGGAACGTACCTCCTTGTCGAGCTGGGCTATGTTGTGCTGAGCACGGTCCTGGAAAGAGGCCATTTTGTAAGATGGTCTTAAATTTTCGCGATATCTTTTGAGGTAAGAGAGTCGAGAACTGCAATGGAGCGAGGGATGATGAGAATGCAACCGGTCGAGCTGGCGGTTACGCTGCTGGCCGTGCGCGGTCACGTGATGGCATGACGTACTCTGCGATCACCTGCGAAATTCACATGGCATCCTTAACCTAGGCGTGAGTGAACGGTGTGAATGGTCATTCCATGCTGTACCATGCATGCTGCACTTTCTGAAACGTGCTTATCTGTGATCTAAATGCCCGTTATCTCACAGCATTCTAGACCCGCCAGCTGCAACTAGCTATCACATTGAAGAGCTCATGTTTTAATATTGTTAACAATTTTTCGGAAGCCAATTAGTCAATCGACCCTGTACATAGTATTATGATTCCAATCAAGACGTAGATGCAGAGTGGTGGGTGGTCCTCGCGTGGTACAGTATATGACGTATAGGGCTGTCTGACCAAATCAGGCGGAATGAATCAGCGGCACATACATTGCACTATGTACTCTTTTCTTTAATCCAAAATCCCCAAAAAGTCTCCGACAAGTTTCTCCTGATTTAAGGTCGTGTGGGTATTATTAGAACAGTTTCATCATATCCCAAATGTGGCTATATGCGGGCTATAGTATCCACCTATGTGGCTTGTCCAATTACTCATCTACAGTGAACGTGAATATGGCTCGCACATAGCCAATTTAAGGTGAATGAAATCCTTACACCAAAATATAGTTTTCGGCTCGTCGGTCTGGTCAATATCAGTCCTCGATGGATATTCAAATGTTACATTATTTCTGTTCCTGTCCCGTAAAAACGCCCCACTTAGCTACTTCCTAAACCAAACCCAAGCGTCAACACGTTGGAGCCGCCTCGATTGCGCGGTATCTAGTACCCACTAGAACTTATATGTAGTTCGTATCCCTCACTGGGGGCCAATTTCAGGTTTTGTTGCTTCCGTCTTCAAGACCTCTGAACAACCATATCCTCCATTTTCAACGCCCCACAACTCTTTATCTCTTTCCTTTGTCCTTAGAGAAGGCGGTTGAAACCCATGATTTTGCGCCTGTGACACGTCACTTATTGCAGCCAGAATGTCGATAACGTCTCTTCCGGCAGAAGTGATGTCCATAATATGCAGCCCTTTGCAGCCATTTGAAAGGAAAATGCTCAGGTTATCATGTTGCTCATTGTTCAGAACGTCGTCTGAGGATTTCTTCGATCGAGATTTCAAAAGCATTTACTTTATTGTAACAAGCGACAGCCTTCGCAGACTAGAAGACCTCGCCCGATCGGATGATATCAGAAGACGAGTACAAGAGCTTTGGATGATACAGACCGTGTTTGAGGGCTTACACAATCTGGACGAAAACTATATGAGAGAATTTCGTGTGTCATCGAAAAGCTGTCAACCAGTACATGGCGATGAACTGAAGGATTGCTATAACACATATAAAGCCATAGTTGGAGACAGCTCCAATCTCCTGAACTCGGATACCTCCAGTCCTACACTCTCCAAATGCGTGGAAAGATTCGACGACCTTGACGGAGTTGGCCCTGCACACTATGCGACGAACTTTTTACTTGATTCACGACAGCACAAAGCTCGGTTTCTTGGTTGGCGCCACCTGATCGGCCAGATTGACTTCCGCTTCACAATAAGTTCCCTGGACCGGCTCTGCGATATCGGCGGTAGAATGCGAAAAATCAACTCGTTGGCCTTCTCAAGACTTCTCCAAGCGCTCAGCGGGTCGAACCGGAAAATCAGGACGGTTTTGATGTTGTCGCCAATGAGAGTGTAGGTCTGCTGAGCAACATCATTGAAACTTGTGCTCTGCCCGTATTATCCAGGTTAGTATTAACAAAAGTACTGTTCTTTCGCATATCACAAGGGTATATCGAAAGAACAACTTACCATAGTTTGCAAAAGTCGAAACCTTTTGTCCTAACCCCCGGAAGCGAGACATGATAAAGAACAGGAGTAATGATTGTAAATTTGATCACTGACTATCTACAAATGCCCAGACACACCCGCGGTCATAAGGACTTTTGCAATACACCGAAGAAATTGTTGTATCAATACTATTACCATGTCTGGTCCCATTCATCTGAAGTAAAAGGAACTGAGCTTTCGTGAATACCGCAACTTACTCCTCAAATCTGGCTAGATGGGGGCCAAAGTCATATAAATCAGGAAAACAGGGACCAAGACGCTACAGGATTTACCGTGTGAGGGCATCTGGGGCTTAGTGCTTCTACTAAAATCTTGGTGCCTAAAGTCGATCTCTTCTAACATTCGAAGGATTCATTTATACAGTTTCCCACTGTCCCAGGGCTCCCGCCGGAGAGGGGGTGGGGGTATGACCCTCAGCAAAGGGGTTAAGTGGAGATCGCCGAAGCCCTTGATAGACTTCATGATATTGATGATGAAGAGAGGAGAATCATCTGATCAAGCGGAGTGTACTATTCCTGGGGATCAAATTGTTCCTAGTATGATTGATAACCAATTCTGGAACTACAAATGACTTCGAACAACGGCACGGTATTGTGGCTCTTGTAAGTTATTCAAGGGGACAAAAGGTATTAAAATGAAGGCGCGGGGCTTATAATACCCCTGAATCTTAGGAAGTGTTTGCTATATCCCGCGCCTAACCACCTAACTGGGTAAGCGACGCCAAGCACGTGATGCACAATGTGACTTGTCCGATCCCCCGTTTACAATAAACGGGAATATGACTCGTACAAGGCTAAAGCAACGTGCATGACATCTTTACACTTGAGATATTTCAGCCATCGAATCAGGATCAGCCCCATTGTCCAATGTATATTGCCGGTGCTTAGCCTGTTTGATCAAATCACGTGATGTACTCTATACGTTCACCACGTCTGCCCTGGGAAGACAATATTGCCATACGGACCGGTAATATCCGGACTGGATAGTGGCTTGCTTCCACCCGCCTAAGAAAAAGTGTTATCTTTAGGTGTGTGGCCTTAAACTTCCTAGTTGGGTGAGAATTGCGGGGTTAAATCCTCACTAATTGCCGGTCCACCCGTCACCCAAGAGCATTCGAAAGCTCAATTGACCGATGTTCTAAAGGATCAGATTCTTCACACTTAAGTTAGAATTAATTGACTAGTGGGAGCAACGTTAGGTAAAAAGAAAACCAAGCGGGGATGAATGGCTTTGTGGGAGTTGCCGAAAGTATCGACTCACCGCCAGGGACGTAAGTGCCGTAAATGAAGTGATTGGAAAACAGGGGGTACTCAACTGAGAACCGATTGCACTCGACACTCAAGGCCCGGAGGTGCAGCACGCAGCCGAGTCCCGTTACCTTTTCTCCTCTCCCCCTTTCCATTATCGAACACTAGGCTTGTACGGAAGACGCCAGCTAGTTTCTGGCCCACACACACCCTCTCCACGTCCACCACGTCCTCAATCCCTCAGCCTCAACCCTCGTCCACATTGACCATCCTGTGGACCGAAACGACATCGAAACGCCATTGATTGCGCACGGACAACCAAGGGGCACTGACACAGCGTGAAGACCGATGTAACGGATTCGGTCCTCTTCTTGCTCTTCCTATCGGCTCCCAAGAGAGCTGGGAACGATTGAGGGGTACAACGCGGATATATTGTACACGAATTGCCGGTATATAAATCCGATCATCTTGGCGAAATCTTCTTGGACGACGTCCGCGAAATCTCGATCCATCCCGTGTCGAACCACCCCGTCCACGAAGATAACACACCACCCTGGTTTCTTGCCATTGACGCCTGCCATTGCCCTCCTTCTTTTCGGCACCCGCTTGCCTTTTCACTTATAAATATCTTTGGACTTCCTTCAAGCTTTCCCAATGCGGCCCCAGTAAGTCGACAATATCCCCTCCGAGTCCTCGGTCAATCGCAGCTTCTAATCACGTTGTGCTCTGGATAGACGCGAATACCATATTGTTGTGCTCGGTGCTGGAGGAGTGGGAAAGAGTTGCTTGACTGGTACATATCACCTTCGGAGTTTTTTAAATTGCGCGTGCTTGCAATGCCACTACAGGCATTGCGGTCTGGATTCAACCAGAAGCTCATGACTTCACAGCACAATTCGTCCAGAATGTTTGGATCGAAAGCTATGATCCCACGATCGAGGATTCATACCGTAAGCAGATTGAGGTAGACGTATGTGAATTGACCCCGATTCGATGTGGACTTCGCTGACATGGACATCTAGGGCCGACAATGCATATTGGAAATGTAGGTTCCCTACGACGGACAAACATGGTACTGAGAAAGAGAGGAAACTGATCTATTGATCTTGTTTGCAGCCTGGACACAGCAGGAACAGAACAATTCAGTAAGTATCACCACGCCGACGCTCTACTTCTATGCTAACAACCCTCCCAGCGGCCATGAGGTAAACTCTACACCAAAACCAACACCGCAACCCAACAAACCACTGACCCCTGCTCAGAGAACTGTACATGAAACAAGGCCAAGGTTTCCTCCTTGTCTTCTCAATCACCAGCGCATCCTCCCTAAGCGAACTCTCCGAACTCCGCGAACAAATCATCCGAATCAAAGATGATGAAAAAGTCCCCCTAGTAATCGTCGGCAACAAATCCGACCTGGAAGACGACCGCGCCGTCCCCCGAGCCCGCGCCTTCGGCCTCTCCCAAAACTGGGGCAACGCACCGTACTACGAGACCTCCGCCCGCCGCCGCGCCAACGTAAACGAAGTCTTCGTTGACCTATGTCGCCAAATCATCCGCAAAGACTTGGAAGGCTCAGGCTCAAATAGTGACTCAAACCGCAAGCGCGAAGGGTCTGGTCGAGATCGCAAGAGAGACCATAGAACGCAGCGCCGCAGAGGCCCTTGTGTTATTCTTTGATACATTTACATGTGTCTACCTGGGCTCCAGTCCACGGTGAGCCTTTAGGCCCTTTGAAAGTCACGCCTGCCTCCGCTTCTATGCATTTGACGCGTCATATGATTGTTTTTGTTGCCCCTCTACTCGACGATTTCCATGCATCTGCGCCTGATAGATCAACGCGTCGCCGCCTACCCATCTCATAACTCATATTATACCATTATACTCTTTTCCTTCTCATTTCGTCAGGCTGAGCACGCTTGTGCTATTTTTTCTTCATTCTTATATCAATGGGGTCTGGTTTGAATGGCCCCCAAAAGTTGACTTGATTAAAAGCACTGATATTTGATCTCAATTTCTGAATCTGCATATGCTTCCCCAGTCCCGATATCTGCCCTTTTGTACTGGGTTATGCGAAATAGTACAAGTCATAGATTCGATAAAACGCCATAAGTTCATTCCAAGAATTCTATGCTAGTATATCAATCCTGCTCTACATTCGGAACACACCGAACCTGGTCTGGATATCCGGCTCTGCCTTTCCTCCGACAGCAGCTGCCAACCCTAATCCCAGCATCTTCCTCGTCTGCGCAGGCGGGATGACACCATCATCCCATAAACGGGCAGACGAGAAGACAGCCTCGGACTCATGATCGATACGAGCTTTGAGAGCTGGATCAGCCGATTTGCCAACAGCCTCCATGACAGAGGAGAGCTGCTCGGAACCCATGACGCCGATCTTAGCATTCGGCCACATGAACATTAGCCGTGGAGAATAGGCACGGCCGCTGGGATACAGTTAGATATGGAATTTGGATGAGTCGGGGAGAGAATACTTACCACATTCCGTAGTTACCAGCACCGGCACTGGAACCGAAGACAACAGTGAACTTGGGGACATCAGCGCAGGCAACGGCTGTCACAAGCTTAGCACCGTTCTTAGCGATACCGCCCTTCTCGGCATCAGCGCCAACCATGAAGCCTGAGATATTCTGCAGGAAGACGAGCGGGATCCGTCTCTGGGCACACAGCTCAATGAAGTGAGCACCCTTCAGCGAGGACTCGGAGAATAGGATTCCATTGTTGGCCACGATGCCGACGCGGTGGCCGTGGATCTTTGCAAAGCCTGTGACCAGTGTTGTGCCGTAATCACGCTTGAACTCAGCGAACTCACTGCCATCGACGATACGCGCAATGACCTCGTGGGCGGGGATCTGGCGACGGAGGTTGGTTCCGACAATACCGTTCAACTCGGCGGGGTCGTAGATTGGTTCTTTGACGGCATCCTCGAGCTGCAGAGGAAGATTGGTCGCGGGGTAGTTCAAGTTTGCGACAGAACGGCGCGCAAGAACGAGAGCATGGGCATCATCGACGGCCAGGTAGTCCGTTACTCCGGAGATGGAAGAGTGCAACTGACCACCGCCCAGATCCTCGGCTGAAACGACCTCGCCCGTGGCAGCCTTGACAAGCGGGGGGCCAGCCAGGAAAATGGTACCCTGGTTCTCGACGATGATGGTCTCGTCACTCATGGCTGGTACGTAGGCACCACCGGCAGTGCAGGGACCCATCACGACCGAAAGCTGTGGGATACCGAGGGAGCTCATGCGGGCCTGGTTGAAGAAGATGCGTCCGAAGTGGTCACGGTCTGGGAATACATCTGCCTGATGGGGGAGATTGGCACCTCCCGAGTCGACCAGGTAGATACATGGTAGCCGGTTCTCCTGGGCGATCGCTTGTGCGCGGAGATGCTTCTTCACCGTAATTGGGTAGTATGTGCCGCCCTTGACGGTGCTGTCGTTTGCTACGATCATGCAATTGACGCCTTCCACTGTGCCAACGCCCGTGATAATACCACCAGCAGGCACATCCTCGCCCTCATAGACCTCGTGGCCCGCGAGCGGGGACAGCTCTAGAAACGAGGTGCCGGGGTCGATCAGTGCTGAGACTCGGTCTCGGGGAAGCATCTTGCCCCGTGAGACATGCTTTTCCCGGGCCTTTTCTGAACCGCCTTTCGAGATTTTGGCATGGAGGCTGTTCATTCGGTCCAGAAGTTCTTGCATCTGCTGGCTGTTTTCTCGGTACTCGGGTGAGGAAGTATCCACCGCTGTGGGTAAGACAGAAAGTGCAGAGGCATGATGAGGGTGCGCGTAGTTAGCGACAGATCTTGAAGCTATCTGGGTAATGTGTTTGTTGGAGAAGTTTCGTGGGCGATAGGTGTGCTGGCCGACTCGCGAGCCCAGGCTGCGGAGGACGAGCGGGGAGGGGGCGCGCATTGCGGCGAGGAGTGAAGTGAAGTAGCTACCCAGGTGGCTGTCACTTGGAATAATATGAGATGGGTCCAAGGAGATGCTATAGGATCGAGAATGGCATATTATAAACTCGGCATAAGAAGTCAGAGTTGATGTGCACGGCTACGGAGGGATAAAGAAGCTCCAAATTCCCCAGATGTGCGGAGTTGCGACGATTGCCGTGTCTACCCGCGGCCCGTCATCACCGCCTTAAAGAACGATTGCGCTGATGCCCTCGCGACTGATAGAATATGAGATGAAAAGATAGATAGATTTTTGCATTATTAGAGAGAATAAGGAGTAATTCACCCAGAGCCATAACAACAACACAAGCGCTGTGGGAGTAAAGCCTACAGCAAAGAGTATACCTGTACACCCATACTCATGGGCGGTCTCCGCGCCGACGACTGCCGCCTTTCCCCTTCTGCATTGTTCCCATGTCTTAAATAGTTTTTACTTTCCCAAGACAACTTCCTCAACTCCTCGGCCAACCGTCTTAACATACAACAATGGCGTCCGTCCGCATCCCTTTCCTCCTACGCACGTCGGCTCGCTCGCTGCGGCCACGCGCCGTCCCCGCACTCTCCCCAGGTTTCGTGCGGAGCGTGTCAACGAAGCATCCCGCCGGCTTCACACCACCCACAGAAGAAGATCTTATCGAACTCCGAGAGCGAGTACAAGAATTCACAAGTAAAGCCAATTTTTCCCAGCTGGTGTACGATTCGTGCTAACGTTTGCTCTGTCTAGGGCGAGAGATTCCGGCCGAGGTTGCCCAGCGGACAGATGAGCAGAATGAATTTCCGGCGGATATGTGGAAGAAACTAGGTGATGCTGGGTAATTCTGCCCTACGATTAATTTACGTGCGATCTGCTAATTGTGATTTCAATCTACAGGCTGCTTGGTGTTACTGCCAACGAGGAATATGGCGGGTTGGGCATGGGTTACCAGGCCCACTGCGTGGTGATGGAAGAACTTAGCAGAGCTTCTGGTGAGTTTTCTCCGCGTCTTTTGATCATTACGGTGTCATTTCGACGGCATTTCTAACCTGCCTTTCTTATTCAGGCAGTATCGGCCTGTCCTACGCTGCTCACTCCCAGCTCTGCGTCAACCAGCTCTCCCTAAACGGCTCAGCAGAGCAAAAGGAGAGGTACCTACCCGGTCTGCTGTCCGGCGAGAAGATTGGTGCTCTGGCCATGTCCGAGCATTCTGCCGGGTCTGATGTGGTTAGCATGAAGACCACAGCAAAGGAGGTGGACGGTGGCTGGGTGCTGAATGGCACCAAGATGTGGATCACCAACGTAGGTTACAATTACCTCGGCCGCAAGAGACCATACTAATTTTCATTTTAAAGGGCCCTGATGCGGACTTTATCGTCGTATACGCCAAGACTGAACCCGAGAAGGGCTCCAAAGGCATCTCGGCTTTCGTGGTTGAGAAGGGCTTTGAAGGCTTCTCCTGTGCCCGCAAATTGGATAAACTTGGCATGCGTGGCTCAAACACGGGCGAGCTGATCTTCGAGGACGTCTTTGTGCCTCGAGAGAACCTCCTTGGTGAGGTAAACCGCGGCGTCAAGGTACTGATGGAAGGTCTTGATTTGGAACGACTGGTCTTGAGCGCAGGTCCTCTCGGGTAAGTCACTCCAGTTAACCCCATAACATCCCTTCTGACATCTCTCAGTATCATGCAGGCTGCTCTTGACCTTGTTCTGCCCTACACCCACGTTCGGAAGCAGTTTGGTACTCCCATTGCCCACAACCAGTTGATTCAGGGCAAGCTCGCAGACATGTATACCAAGCTCGCTGCATCGCGAGCATACACGTACGCCACCGCACGTGAAGTAGACAACGGTGCGGCTGCACCCACTCCGCTTGTGATCCGGACACAGGACTGCGCTGGCGCAATTCTCTACGCTGCCGAGCGTGCGACAGAATGTGCCCTGGATGCTATCCAACTCATGGGCGGAAACGGCTACATCAACGAGATCGGAGCTGGACGTCTGCTCCGAGACGCGAAACTGTACGAGATCGGAGCTGGAACTAGCGAGATCCGACGGATGGTGATCGGTCGTGCTTTCAACAAGGAGTATGCCTAAAATGTTTTCGCAAAAAAATAGATACCTCGCAATGAATGTATTATTCGACAATGTGTCTGGTGCTCCGTATATCGGAAATGCATAACTTTTCCTCGTTCGTTCCATTCGTAATAGTCATGAGATCAACCATTCGAATCCCATACAAGCCAGTTCATATCCTACTTCTTCTGCCTGGTCGACCTGCGCACCGGGCCAGATGAAGCACTTGTCCTACCATCATCCCTCTTCGATGCAACACGTTTCGACCGCGGCGTAGTCTCCCCTTGCTTTTTATTCGTCTCCGGAGGAAACTCCGCTTCAGCTTTTCGCTTGCGACCTGCCTTCACCGGAATCACAACAGACAGGTGGGGCTCAGGCTTCGGCGACTGAGGCAGTTCCGGCGTCGTGTTCGACGCATCGCCCGCGTCTCCATTCTCCGTAATATTATCCAGCGACACGATATCCGACATCACATCCGAGCTGTCGTCGTCGTCTTCGCAGGGGAATTCGTCGTCGGCAAGGGCAGGATCCAACTCACGCATCTCCTCCGCCTTCCTCTTGCGCAACCGCGACTTGTCCAGCGCAGGCTGGGCGGACTTGAAAATCTCGCGCCAGTTCTTCAGCAGCGCGACCTGTTCGCAGGCACCCGGTTCGTAGATTTGTACGGCGATATCCTGGTCCCTCTCCAGGCCGGACGTCTTCCAGACCACGCCTTGGAAGGACGTGATGTCTGGCTTTAAGGAGGATTGGGGTCTGGGGGTGCGCTTGTTTGCTCGGCGGGTTTTCGTCTCGGTGTCTTTCGCCACGGCACCTTGCTTCACGGTCGGGTCGTCATCGTAGTAGTCATCCGTGTAGTATTCCCAGTCGCTGTAGTACTCCTCCACTTCAATCCCTGGGTCTTCGTACAGGGCCGCTTCGTAGTATGAGGTTGCGGCGAGTTCATCCTGCAGTAACAGTCTTGGTTAGAGTCGGCCTGATGAAATCACATTCTGGGACTTGAGCACTCACAGCAAGGTCCGGCACAAGGTCCTCGAGCAGGTATTCTTCCTCCCATTCGTAATATTCCTCGTCGTCGGACATGGTTGAAATGATTCGGATTGATGCAAAGGTGGCGTTGCCTAGATATGCAAAACAGGGTGCGATCAAAGACAACAAATTATAAACACCCGAGGAATGGATAGATAGTACAAGCAAGTGAAAATGCAGCAGAGCTGGAGATGTGACGAATGTGACAAAGATCCGGCTGATCTTTGCATCAAAGAGGCGAGTGCTAATGTAAGCCTTGGCATTTTTCTGCTCGGCTCCACATTTTTTCTATATCGCGCGTTGTGACCCCTTTCCCGGTGTCTCACACTCGCTACGAGCTATTTCCTGCTTCGAGAAGTGGCTCACATGATCAATGTGGGAGCCACGGTATTTATTATGCCTCTGAGCTCGGATTCTGGATGGCTAAGATGTCAATCCAGACGATACCTCTTACAACTTCCAACGAGGGACCCGAGACAAGTCTGTCTCCCAATAATCGTTTTCAGTTTAGTATGATGCGGCTTGAAGCCGATTAAGCTATGAAAAACTTAAAAATTACCTCGCCTCCGGCTCTTTCGCTCACCTTTATTGTTCTCCTATCTTTTTCTTCCCAGGAAACTCGTGGCCTTGTCTGCAGGTCTGTCAGGAAACAACAAACATTCCAACAAATGTACGAGCCTATCGAAGTCATGGAAAGACTATAATGGTATCACATAGGAGGCTATCATCCGTAACAATCGGGAGCCTGGGTACCAAGCTTGTCTCCCATGTATTCTTCAGATACCAAGGAGGTAAGAAGGGACCTGTGGCGAGTCTACACGCTTGCGGAATCTATTTTAGGTCCCACCACTCTCTAGAAACAAGCACACAGCAGGACCAAGGAGATATTGTAAGCGGGCCTAATAAGGCGGTCATTGCGATGGATCTCTCAGGTGGGCGCTGGATACTGCGCCAATGGCTTATTGCTTCAGGGCTATCCAGGGAACGGCATTGGGTCGGGTGCATGAAAATAACAGTCTTGTGTTCGTTGAGTTTCTTGAAGACCGGGTCGAAACGGGAGTCGCCCATGTTTTAGCCCTGTGCATTCGTCATGACGACGAAGTCAGAGGCACCTAGTTCAGAGCGTAGTCGATTTCTTCGAGAGAGCCCTCCACGTCAGGGAGTGGGAGGGAGGCGAAGAAGCCGAATCTGTCGGGATATTCGCTTGGCTAGCTCGAAATCTCCTATTTTGAGATGCGTGCCGGGCGAAGTAATGCTGAGGATGGATCGCTTCATGCCGACCTTGTCCATGAGCTCGATATGGCCTCCTGGGGTCCATTCCTGTAGGTTCATGAGCGTACAACTTTCAGTTGCGGATGCTTAAACCAACAGGTATACAAGGCATGCCATCGAGCTTGTCCCATCCAAGAAGCTCATATCATTTTCTCCAGCCTGGAGGCACGATATGGCAATTTATATCGATTTTCTCCATAATCAGTCAGATTTGAAGGTGTAGTATAGTCTATGTCAGCTCAGGGCCGCGGCCCTTTGAGTAGGCTCCTCAACGGAAAGACCGGCACATTAAAAAGCACATCCAATGGTTCCCCGAATGCGCGTTCCGGGCAACAAATCTGTTTTGTCAGGACTGAGATTGAGTGGGTGGCGTTTCAATGTGCGGGGCCTATCGAGCTGGATACCGTATCCGGCAATGTACAACTGCGCAAAGTTTATGGATTACTATAAGCGGCGGGGGCCGTTTCAACGCCAAGGTAACTCAAAACGCTGACGTGGATTGCGCAATGATATGGCCCCCCCGGGGGCCATGCTTTACTTCCACTTCAACTCTTTCTTTGACATCGACACCGTTGAAACATCAGTCACCATGTTCGCAACGCTCATATCTAATGCTCGGATCTTCGATGGTGTCTCTGTGGTATCGGAATGCGGCCATGTCCTTATCGAGTCCGGTCGCATTACACAAATCTCGTTAATGGAGCCTCTGTCGCCCGAGTCGCCATGCAAGGTGGTGGATGCCTCTGGCTGCACATTGCTGCCTGGCCTCATTGATGCACACATGCATGTGTTTCAAGATGTCCAGCTCCTTGAAATTGCGATGCGATACGGCGTCACCACAGTATTGGACCTGCATAATGAGCCGGAATGGTTCAAGGCGATTAACGCGATCACCCGCCAGAGAAACGATGTCGCGGATGTCAAGTCGGCGTGCTATGCTGCGACTATCAAAAACGGGTGGCCTTCTGCAATTGTCAAGCTAGTTTCTCAGGAACCGGATGTGGGTGCCACTTAAGCTTGCTTTTCGAGATTGGATGCTGATGCTCAGTAATAGATCGATGATCGAATTGCCAAATGGCCCGATCTTACGGACAAGAAATCCGTTGAGGAGTATGTTGCCAGGACCAAGGCTGCTGGTGCCAGGTACGACTAAGAGGCCCTTCGCGGAGATTTGAATCGAGAACTGATATACACTACAGCTTCATCAAGCTGATGCAAGAAGATGGCTATACAATTGATCTCCCTTTCCCTGAAGTCCCAGTCCCCACTCCCTCATTCGAGCTCCAGAAATGTATCGTGGATACAGCCCATGAAAATGGCCTTCTGACTCTTGCCCATGCTCTAAGCAACCACTCCACTCTCCTTGTTCTAAAAGCAGGGGTGGATGGTCTGGCGCATGTCTCAATGGATCCAGTCACCGATGAACTGATCCAAGCATTCAAGAAAAATAACGCTTTTCTCATCCCTACCTTGGCCATCAATACCTCTTGCAGTGGCGCGGAACAGGAATCTCGTGAAAAATTTGCGAGTGACCTGGAAGGCGAGGAGAAGGAGCATCTTTGCGGTTGTATGCACATCACGAAGAAAGAGTTCTCGTCTGAGACTGCCTACGAGCAGGTTATTGCTCTGAAAGAGGCTGGAATCGATATTCTCTGGTAAACATCCCCGTATTTGAAACTAGTCTGTCTGGGCATACTGACTTCTTTAGTGGAACTGATACATCCATCGACCTGAAGGGAACCCGATCGGGTGCTTCGGTTCATCATGAGCTTTGGCTTTATGTCAATAGATGCCGTTTCACTCCCTTGGAGGCTCTCGTCTCGGCCACCTCTAAGATTGCAGATCGCTTTGGATTCTCCGATCGGGGTAAGATTGAGGAGGGTCGACTTGCTGATTTGGTACTCGTGAGTGGAGACCCTGTGCAGTCTATTGATGCGCTGCGTGATATCAAGGGTGTTTGGAGAAACGGGGAAAGACTTGCCCAGAAATAGTCAATTTCTCTCTGCTTACTCCGGCAGCAAAGTCTGCTGCATTCTGTAGATGAATCTCGAAATTATCTATAGATTGGGCGTCTTGTAGGAATTCAATGAGTCTGTATTTTGCCATGATTGCTCAAGGCCAACATAGGGTAGACGGTTATTGATATTTAAACGGTACCATTGTAAATATAGGTACCCATGCATCATGCTATCTGTCTTCCCATACAAACAACCAAACCCGATTTCTTCTGTGTGTTCTCATACTGGATCAAGAGTGTGTTCCGTAATAGGAAAGCGGTCGCGGCTCCAGTTCTCGGCTTTCCCCGCAGTCTCGCTTTGCGTCGGCTGTTGCGGGTCAACAGCGGCGCTGTGAATGCTCAGTTGAAAGCCGCTTTCATCCCCAGCTTGATTTCTCCAAACCCCGACCATGAAAGTTTGCTGAGTCTAGTAATATTGGGCATATCTTTGTTAGCAGCTCAACTCATTCCAAAGTTGCACGGCTGCTCACACAACCACCATGACCCTCTCATCACTTCTCCGCATTACTCCTCGCCTCGCCCCGACCGTGACCCGCAGAGCAACGAGAGCTGCGTCGTCGGTGGCTGGCAAAACCCAGACAACCAAGTCTCTAGACTCAATTCTTATTGCTAACAGAGGAGAAATTGCCCTGTATGTGTTTTGGTCGTTTTGAAAATTGAAGGGCTTTTACTGATAGGCTCTACTAGGCGTGTTGGACAGACTGCGGCAGAGCATGGCATCCGCGTTACGACCCTCTACACTGACCCAGATAGTCGATCCCAGCATGCTTTGAGCTCACCGCATGCGTTCAATTTGGGTTCGGTGTCGGCATACTTGGATGGGGATCGGATTATTGAGATTGCGAAGAAGGAAGGGTGCCGAGGGATACACCCTGGTTACGGATTTGTGAGTTGTGCCTTTCTCAAGAGGACGTCGAAATATGTCACCTGGCTTTGGCGTGGTTTGAAGGAGAAGCATTGCTAATAATTTTATCTAGTTGAGCGAAAATTCTGCCTTTGCCCGGAAATGCACAGAAGCTGGACTTGTGTTTATCGGCCCACCATGGAAGGCGATTGAAGATATGGGTGACAAGAGGTTTGTTTGCGGGATCGATTACATCCGGATAAAAAAAAAACTGACTCGTACACAGTCGCTCCAAGGAGATAATGCTCGCGGCAGGCGTGCCCTGCGTCCCCGGTTACCACGGCCACAACCAAGATCCCGCATTCTTAGAAACCGAGGCCGACAAGATCACATATCCAGTGCTTATCAAAGCAATCAAAGGAGGCGGTGGCAAAGGAATGCGTATTGCTAGCTCCAAAGCCGAGTTCCAGGCTCAGTTGGAATCAGCAAAGTCGGAGGCTATGAATTCATTTGGAGATGACCACGTCCTCGTCGAGAAATACATTACGACCCCTCGCCATATCGAGGTTCAGGTATTTGCAGACAAGCATGGAAATTCCGTCGCTTTGGGAGAGCGAGACTGCAGTATCCAGCGGAGACACCAGAAGATTCTTGAGGAGTCACCGGCGCCGCATCTCCCCGATGCAACCCGAAAGGATATCTGGGCCAAAGCTCGAGCTGCAGCTCTGGCGGTTGGATACGAAGGTGCAGGGACAGTGGAGTTCATCTTTGATAATGACTCGGGCGAGTTCTACTTCATGGAGATGAACACCCGCCTGCAGGTTGAGCATCCCGTCACGGAGATGGTCACGGGCCAGGACCTGGTCCACTGGCAGATCCTAGTGGCCGAAGGGGCTCCGCTACCTCTGACACAAGAACAAGTGGAAGAGAAAATCGCCCAGAGTGGACACGGCATCGAGGCCCGAATCTACGCCGAAAATCCCGACCAGGGATTCATTCCTGACTCCGGCCGTCTGATCCACGTCCGTACCCCCGCAACCACAGATGACATCCGCATTG
Organism: Penicillium cinerascens; assembly: GCF_028974065.1. Lineage (NCBI taxonomy): Eukaryota > Fungi > Ascomycota > Eurotiomycetes > Eurotiales > Aspergillaceae > Penicillium > Penicillium cinerascens. The sequence continues at coordinate 3,146,642 of NW_026695298.1, read as the reverse complement.
ACGCCGGGTTCGTGGAAGGAGACGACGTCTCGGCCCACTACGATCCGATGATCGCCAAGTTGATCGTCAGGGGAGAAACACGCGAGGAGGCGATCCGGAAACTCGGCGCCGCGCTGGAGCAGTACGAGGTGGCTGGCCCAGTTACCAACATCGAGTTCCTGAAGACCATCTGTCGCAGCCCGGATTTCATTGCGGGTGCGGTCGAGACTGGCTACATTGAAAAACACCGCGACGAGCTATTCACCCCTAAGATTATTGACGATGAAGTGCTCGCGCAGGTTGCGCTGGCTTGTCTACACCGAGACTCTCGCACCGCACCCCAACCGTCCGGGCTCGCGGGTGCGGTCGGGTTCACATCCAGCTATCAGCAGCGGCAGCTGTCATTTACCGAGTCAACGGGGCCTAACCACGACGGTCCCACCTACAGCGTGCGTGTGCAGCAGACAGCAGACCAAACCTTCAATGTTGAGATCGGGGATAGAGTGTTTGAGCAAGTCGAAAGCCGCATGGACCCCGCCTCGCACGTCGTCACCTCCTTTTTCCCTCACACGCGCCTAGATACTACGGTTGTCCGAGACGAAGACACCATTATCGCATTCCAGCGAGGCATGCAATACCGACTAACAGTGCCACGGGCGAAGTGGATGGAGAAAGCACTTGGTTTGAAGGACGTTGCCAATAGCGTGCTCGCCCCGATGCCCTGTAAGGTTCTGCGGGTGGAGGTGCAGGCCGGACAAGCGGTAGAGAAAGACCAGCCGCTGGTGGTTATTGAGAGCATGAAGATGGAGACGGTGATCCGCAGTCCGCAGCGGGGAACAATTGCCCGCGTCGTCCATCAACAAGGAGTAAGTCACGCGCCCCTTCCCCTTTGTTCTAAACCCAAACCCGTGGTCTCTGGCCCCAGCCATTTCGCTTGGAGAAATATTCAGCAATATTCCTCCCTCCTCCCCCCCTTTTGAGATTTGGTTCTTGGACTGTTACAACGAACAGAAAAAAAACAAGACTCCCGGCTCCGCTGATGTAGTTCGAGACGATGACTAACGTGTACCTTGCAGGACCAATGCAAAAGCGGAACGCCCCTGGTGGAATTCGAAGAATCGGAGTAAGAGATTTTAGAGTAGATCAATAATCGCAATTGAGTTCGATACCTGACCGTTGGAACAAGCGGCTATCAAATGTGATGTTGGTTGGTAGTTGACAACTCACGTAGAGAAAAACGGGGGTGTGGATCCTCACGGAGTATAGCTATAGCGCGAAGGATTCGTGATTTTCTGAAATCGCGCTACCCGCCCGGTGTGAGATTCTCAGAGCACTAATACTATCGTAGGGGGAGTCCTGGGTTTCAATGTAAGCGCGCCCGGTTCAGGTAGAGGGAAGTAAGGATCGTGGCTGACACCATCTTGTTTACTCCGTACTAGGAGATAAGATGGTGCCTCGGTGGGTACAACCGAAGTAAGTGGAGCCGACGATGCTGACCGGCCCACCGTGAACATGGTCAATCTGGTGTCTACCTCTAGGGCTGGTAGCGACTTACCCAGATTACCCGCACCTTCGTCATATCTACTAGGGCTTGAGCAAGAGGATGGAAGGTGGTATTGCCACCACTTTACCTGGGGTTTAGTGGCGAAACAAGTGCATGCATGACCATGATGCGACAGAAGGCGGCAACTGCGGGCCTGACAAGTCATATATCTTAGAGTTGAGGGAGTGAAAGAAGCAAAGATAGACCGAATACGTAAAGACTCCGAAGCCTAAGTAGTACCAAGTACCAAGTACCCCAAGTACCCCAAGTACCGGGTACCTAAGATGGTACTTGTCCAGGTCTCAGCTACATCGCGATGACTGTAATCAAAGACCCACAACGAAGATCGATCTCTAGTGTATTCGTCCACCTGACATCACTCAAATGGGAACCCGCTTCCAACTTTCCCCAATTCAATCATAAATAAAATTCCTAACTCAATTGTTTCGACCACTCGCTGGACCCACGACCATTGATCCTCCCTTTCATTGGAAGCGGCATCTCGGCACGCCCCATTTCCACCGCAATTGTCGCATTCCCCAGCTCCTGGGCCGCGCCCGGTGCAATCCTTGTTCCAGAAGCCCTCGAGCTCTTGAAATAATAATGAAAATAAAAACTGGAGCTCAGAGTCAGCTTCCTGCTTGTCCTGCACTCTCTCCTTCTTTTCCTCTCATCCCTCAATCCAAAGATACCGTTTTCTTTTCCCCGTACATATCATCCGCATAGCTCCTAGCTTTAGCTCCGCGGAAGCTATCTCCATTGACCATGTTCAACCGCACGGTCGCTCGCTCCACCGTCAGGGCGCTCAACAGCGCCCGCACGGCTTTCATTGCACCAGCAGTTGGCTCTATCCGCCCGCTCTCCTTCACAGCCGTCCGCTCCAAGGAAGAAGACCCAAACAAGGACCCCATTCTCTCCGCCACTGACCGCGCCGAGAAGGGTGCCTCCGGCGACCATGAGGGTGAATTCGCCCGTACCGATGACAGCGTTCAGATTCCATACCCGCCTGACAGCCAATATCCCGCCCAGCCCGTTGTCCAGGGCCGCGGTGGGATGCATTTCAAGCGCACCCTGGCTCAATTTTCCCTTGAAGGCAAGGTCAGCATCGTGACGGGTGGTGCTCGTGGTCTGGGTCTGGTCATGGGCCAGGGTTTGATTGCTTCTGGCTCCGACCTGGCGATCGTCGACTTGAACAGTGCGTTTTGAAAGCTTATCGCTGATTCCGGGAACCCGCTGATCTTATTTATAGAGACTGAGGCCGAGGATTCTGCATACAAACTTATTGAGCAGTTCCGCAAGGAGAACCCCGGCTTGGAACAGTGAGTTTTTACCTCCATTGAGACCTACTCAGTCACCGGTCTAATCCGAGTTTCTAGAATGCCCAATGTCACCGCCCACTACGCCGACGTCGCCAATCCCGACTCCGTGAACACGGCTTTGGCCGAGGTGCTAGCCCAGCACAGCAAGATCGATAACCTGGTCACCTCTGCAGGTTTCACCGAGAACTTCGACGCGATCAGCTACCCGTTCGAGCGCATGAAGAAGCTCTGGGGCGTCAATGTGGACGGCACCTACCTGTTCGCTACAGGCGTGGCTAAGCACCTGATGGAACGCAACGCGCCAGGCAACATCGTCATGATTGGCTCCATGTCCGGTGCCATTGTCAACGTGCCTCAGCCTCAGGCTCCCTATAACGCTGCCAAAGCCGCTGTCCGACACCTCGCTGCGTCTCTCGCTGTTGAGTGGGCTGGCAAGGACATTCGCGTTAATTGTATTAGCCCCGGCTATATGCTGACTGCTCTGTAAGTTAGCCCGATTATTTGTCTCCAATTGTACTATTCGGAGCCTGGAGCTTGGAAACTGTGCTAACAAACCCTCCAACAGTACCCGCAAAATCCTCGACGAAAACCCCGAACTCCGCGACAAATGGACCTCCCTCATCCCCGTCGGCAAAATGGGTACTCCCGAAGATCTAATGGGCGCCGTAACCTTCCTCCTCTCCGACGCCGCCAAATACATCACCGGTGCCGAGCTCCGCGTCGACGGCGGCTACACCGTGACCTAAGCATTTCCCTGCTTGCGCTTTCCTCACATTTACTGCATGATCTACCGGCTTGTTTTTATGGATGCGATGCGATGCAATATAGACCGTTTTTCTATTTTATTTCATGAACCGCGGCAGCGGATAGCTATCTTGAATGGACTTTTTAAATCCATTTTCATTGGTACTAGTGTCCAAAGGACCCGGAATTAGTAGCCAAGCTCCGCGGTTCCGGAGAATTAAATCGATTGCACAGAAGCTCAGTCTTGACATCAGCGGCTGCGTTTTGTGTTTTTGTTTGCGGGGAACCCTGGAAAGTACACGACGTAGTCGATACGTGTACCCGGTACTCCGAGCTATGACATGTACTTTTATCTCCACGCAATATTCTGTTCGCCCTTGACCAAGTCATTCGATGTCTCGGTTCGGATTGAAATTTGCCCCGTAGGTCTAAATTCCAAACATTAAACCCCGTGACTCAAGCCCTGCATAAATTGCAGGTTGCGGTGTAGCAAAAACATACCGCCTCTACGGAGAACAGTTCCGGGGATCAAAAGTACAAGTAAGCAGCCACTGGCACTCTTTCGAAGCTATCAGTTTTACAAAAGGACCTTGGAAGCTATCTAGTTCCAAAAGTCTCCAAACGCCCAACATCCAAAATTCGATATCAGATTCAACCCCTTACCGTTTGCCCCTGAATAATATCCGGAATGTACGGAGTGCCTTGATCGGATGACCCTTGACAAGAACCCTCGGGGAAACAGCTTCCGATCTCCTGTGCCAAGCTAAGCTTTGGTGGTTTGGGGGGAATTGGTACTTTTGCTGTCGTGTGGTGGACTTCGTCCCTGGTGCCTCGGATGGGAACCACGGGAAGCGGGTTGTATGCATAAACTTGGATGGGGGTGTTGATATTTTGCTGTTTTTGGAAGTCTCCTAATATTGCAGACTTTTATTGCTGGCTTATGCGGTGGCAATGTGCAGCAGGACCAAGGAGATATTATAAATCGGCTTACACGCTTTATTCTATCGGTCCTTCCAAATCTCTTAGGTATTTCTTGAGGCGTCTTTCCAGCATCATTTGATCCCTTTTTCCAAGGTACATTTCTAAACATCTTTTTGAATACGCCCGGACAGATTGGTATGACCACCACATTAAACCTACTTACAATATGCAAAAAAAGTGTTCAAATGTTGATTGTACCAAATGGTAAGAATGAATATCAAGTCAGGTGCTTATGCACAGATGCCACCGTCCACCATTTCCATTCACTGCTCCAGAGCATCGTAGATTGCATTTACATAGGATTCAACCCGTGAGTCCCCGGTAGTCCCAGGAGTCTTCATGCGGTTCTGAGCATAGCAGATCGTAACCCGCCTCTGAACATCCATAATAGCCATCGAACCACCCCAACCGCCCCAATAACAGCTCCCATCACGGATCCAGCTCCTAGTAGGATCTCCCGGAAGTCCGAATCCGAGTCCGAAGCGCAATGGCTTTCCTAGAACCAAATCGGTTCCTTTTATCAGCTCCGTCATGGCCAATTGAACCGTCTCGGGACTCAGGAGCTTCGTTCCATCCACCGTTCCACCCAACGACAGCGCGGAGAGGATGCGGGCATAGCTTCTGGCATTTCCGAAGCCGTTGATCGCTGGCAGCTCCGTGTTTCTGAACTCGGGTGTTGCAGAAAACTCGGCTTTTAGGGAAGGCGAGGACAGAGCTCGCGCTGGAATACCTGTCGCGTTGAAGTCTGGTGGGGGCATGAATGGCGGGGGAGGAGACAGTTCCGCGACTCGGTGCCAGTCTTTCTCAGCCACGCCGAGCTGGAGGTCCGCGCCAAGTGGACCTGCCATTTCCTCGGCGATGAACTCTCCGGCTCGTTTTCCCGTAACGCGTCGGATCAGCTCGCTGACCAGGTGGCCCTGGGTCACCGGATGATAGCCACTCGAAGTACCGGGTTCCCACCACGGAGCCTGTCCAGCGAGTCGCTCGGTAGCTCTCGCGTTATCGCAGATCTCCTCAAAGGTAATGGGCTTCTCCCAGGCGGGAATAGCGGATGAATGAGTCAGGATATGCCAAACTTTGACGTTTTCCTTCCCGTTGGCTGCGAATTCCGGCCAGTATTGCGATACATTGGCTGATGGGTCGAGAAGGCCTCGGTCGACGAGAACGAGGGCGGCGAGGTTAGTCACGCACTTTGACATTGACCAGGGACACACGATTGTGTCTTTTGACCATGGCTTTGAGCGTTCCTGGTCGGCGTATCCTCCCCACAGGTCGAGGACATTCTTGCCGTCGATGTTGACGCAGAGGGATAGGCCGAGCTCTTCTGTTGAGCTTATGTTCTGCTCGACGAGTTCTCGCACTTTGTTGAATGCTGCATCGCAGTGACCTTGTACTGTCGCCATGTTATATTTGATCGATACACTTTTGCAGCGGAGAGGTTGAAGAGTGTCGGTGGCGGTGGGGTTGCGGGGGTAAAAAAAGACCTCGGCAGGTTTTCGGGTTGCTATTATTGTTCAAACGTTAACATCCTAACGCTAAGTGACAGTGAATTAGACACCGAGAACGAATACTTTTGACGCCATTTCAGACATTCTCCCGATGCATTTCTAGAAAGACTTTAATGGCGAAGGGAACATTCCACACCTCGAAGCCTATTTAAAAACTCCGGCGCTTGTGACGCATGGAGATGGAGTGGATTGGAGGGTTGAGGGATGGGCCCACAAAGCTGTAGATGAGAGCACGAGGATCTCTCAGTTCCTGTTTCTATTTCTAGTTCGAAATTTCGTTGATGCTACGTGATTCCTTTCCTTCTGGGTTGTAACGTTGGGTGATGATGCACCAACGCGGCCCTGTCCCATTGCCTTTCCACCTGGCTACTGTACTTAATAGGTCTTATGGAAACCGATTTGCGGTGATTTCTTTTGTCCGTAAATATGTACGCACTCGGCCATATGATTAATAGGATCCTATAGGGGAGTCTCAGGTTCTCAAAGGTGATTCCATGTTCTCTTTATTCATAGATTGTCACCAGGGAACTCACTCCCTTTGATAGGTATTCTAGGCACTAAATTTGGTTTTGGAAATGACAAGGAAGATCTGGATCTAGAAATACATAGAATTATGTTTGCTTTCCACGTTGAGTTTTGACAAGGCGATATTGCCAGAGCTATCTTCCCGATAACGTCACAATGGGGGTTCGCGGCCCTGACATCCGGGATGCCGAGTGGCCAGAACAGGCATTTCGGCAGCTCTCGGCTTACCTGCCATAGCTTTGAGTAAGAATGCCATTACGCATATAGAATCTCTCTGTTGAAGTGATAAATCTGATGCTCGTAAAAGTGAATATATGTCCCATGAGAGTTTAGACACATCGGATGATCCACGACTTATAGACGGCCTCTGGTGCCTTTGAGAAACTGCATGCCCAAGACAGTAACCGGTCTTGGATGTTTAAAACATGTCTCTCCTCCGCATCGCTGGCATACCAAGCGGTGGGGACCCCAGTGAGGCCAACCCGGGGATACGGGGATATCTAGGGGCTTGACCTTCACGTTCGACAAATGCGGGCGAGGCGAGGCGAGCTTGCGTCTGCAGAGATTCTTGACATTCCTCCATGGACTCTTCCGCCAACATGATTCGACTGTTCATCTCCACTGCCGGGAACATGCATCATCGGTGGAATCATTGTGGGTGTAGGTGGGGAAGATTCGACAAGATGCTTCCCCTCGAATATCGTGGACTCCGAATTCTTCGATATTTGTAGATCAAATATTATAGCGACGATGATGTCGGAGCAGCTCATCTCATTAAGCCCCAGGTATCCGGATGGCAGCCAATAGGTTAGCGTCGTAAGCCGAGCCCCAGGTGCAAGGGGCGACTAATCGGAATGCGATGATGAGGGGGCTGAGTTATTCGTCACGGAGCTAACCAACTTCAGCGATTCATGCCTGTCAGCGGTCCTTAATAAATGACTCGTCTGCTGTTGAGACTTCAGTCCATAATATTACCAGCCCAATCCCGGCCCGTCCCGACAGTGTTGAAAGATGACAGGGATCTGACGCTCTTTTCCTTGTTCCAGCGCTAACAAGAGGGGAATTTCGCCCCTGTCCCTTCTTCATTCTATCGATTAGTGGGGCGTTTATACGACACGACAGGCCACACCGTGATTCCACTGGCCTAGATCCTATGTCATAGCCCCAGGGCATTGATTTCACTCATTGTAGGTTGTTGTTTAATTCTTTTTGATCCCTCCATCTCTATTGCTGGCATTTGTATGTTTTTCAAGATTCAGTACCCTCCTGCTAAGAGTGCCCATAAAAGCCGGTTGCTTTTTCAATATACCCTCAATTCCATGCAGGTTCATTCTAGAATAATCTGCATTGTTACCCCACACATTTCATAGGTCCCCTTGATATTGAACCAGTTCTACTTGACAAGCTTGCCATCGCATGACCAAGGGCCTGTCACACTGACGCTCAGTTAGGCCATTACTCCTGCCTTGGTAAAATACCGAACTCACCCGTGGCAAAATTGCATTGACCAACTCCCTGGAAGTTGCCCCAAGATTATTACGAGCTTGGTGCCTCATTATTCGGGCGATGTCGTCAGCATTCAACGCTTGAATAACAACGTCTTTTCTTTGAAGTTCTACCCACGACATATCGCTCTTCATATCCCGGCATGGAACCAAAGGTCCCGTCTGGGCTGTTGACGATCTCCCAGTCTCCCAGTGAACTGGGAAAGGAGAAGCTGAATGTCACCATCATCAGGGGTCTCTGGCAAGGTATCATTCCCTTCTTTATATGCGCAGCTCTAAGACTGTACTGATGCGGTTTCCAATCCAGCTTTCTTTGTCTCGCGACAGGCCAGCAATAATCAGACGGACCGTCGACTTGAGTATTTGTTCTGGAGAATCTGGAGTAGCGATACTCTGCAAAGCGATGCCAGTATCGAGTCTTTGGATCGTCTGGTGTCAAGAATCATGGAATCTTCAAATGAGATGCCTAAGACACCGGTCAAGGTCAGTTCGCTCTCGGCATCTTCGTTCGATGCCATCAACTCGCCCATCTCCTCCCATCAACATTGACCTCTCATCCAGATCCCACCATCACCTGAGCTCACTCAGCCTTCTCAGCACCTTCCTTCAGCTCCGCGAGCTATTCCACACACTTCGTCCAAGTCTCAGCCAGCCATCCAATCAAAGAGTCCCCTTCCCCCGATCTTGAAGAAACCGAACAGTGTACACGAGGCGCCTAAGTCAGCTCGCCTTCTCCTCAAGAACCCCGACGGTGAAAGCGTCACTCTAAATCCATCAACGCCTCCTAATCCAAACATGGTCGAGCTTAACACCAAAGATAACGGATCAGGTCGCAAGATACCGAAGAAGCCCCATGTCAACGCTAACCGCACAGGACGAAGCTCTCGTCGTCGCCCGGTTTTCAACCGCCGCAAGTCGTCCCAAACATCCATACGCAAGGCCACGTCGCCTCCGAGCGAGCAGCTCGAGAACTCCCATTCCGCTGCATTAGATTCCCTGTACAACGCCGATTTCACGTCTCCGTCCGAGCTCTCACAGCCAGAAATCCAAGGCATGATGAGTCCGGAACCAGAGGATAGCTGGGCAGACATCGAATCAGTCGAAGGACCCGTGCCCATCAGGAGACAAGCCAGCAAGCCAGTGACATCGCCGGCGGCAAGTTTCCTCGCAGGGAGAGTGCATCCGTTGAGAAATCCCGAAATCAGCCCCGCCGTTCTCGAAATTGCCGATAAGCAAGACCCCATTCTTCCTCAAGGAATCCAAACGGTTAGTGGAAGCCCCATTCCCAAGGAGGGAACCCAACAGCACGCTGAACCCATGGACTTTAGTTTCTCTGATGCTTTCCCAAGCACCCCTGATGAGATCGCTCAAGACACTGGCCCCTTTCAAGATACTGGGGCTGCTCAAGACGCCAGCATGGCCGGACTCACTGACGCAAAGCGCATCCCCATGCCCAAGAGCATGCTCCGCGACCTGCTCACTATAATCGAAGACCCCAAACCCCTAACCGAACGGATTTCCCTCCCCATCCGCCCCTGGTTCACAGCAGAGCACGCCTGGTGCCGACTTCCAGAACAGAACTATCTCTTGGATTGGATGATCCTAGATGACCCGAGAAGTCTGAGCCCACAGCCTTCGCGGAAACGACTGGTGGAGCGGGGATTTCGGAAGAATTTTGCGGATCAGGTGGAAGAGTTCTCTGCGTATGAGAAGAGGATGAGGGATGGTCTTGGTCTGCTGGATTGTGGAACACCCCAGCGGGAAATCTGGAATGATAATTGGGAGTCTGATGCTCCTACCCTGATGGTGGAGCTGATGGAGAGTCCTCAATCGGAGCATGGGGAGTCGGAATGAGAAATGGAAGTGGATTGGAGGGTATGCTGGGACTTGCTGCGGCAATACTCGGTATTCAACTATCATACTCTTACGCATCGTTCCCCGAATCCTCAGGAGGGATACTTTCATATCCCTCCTTTACTATTGTCTGCCTTCGGGTCCATAGCCCTTTGAACACAGTTTCAGGTTAGATCAGGCAATATGGCACGAGAATTTACTTTTTTAAGATCAAGAATCGTCCGTGTTCCAGGGAAATATACAGATACAGTTAAAATATATAACCACGCTGACATGGAGATGAATGATGCGTATTAGGAAGGATATCCAGTACGTAGTCTCAAGGAGATGAATTAGAACACAGAGAATTGGAATTATCCTTGAATTGTATATCCTCTATAGAAATGACCATCTGTATACAAAAAGCAACAGTTTATAAAGTCTCCATCGCGCCGTCCGATCGCATATACCGCCTACCAGTCTTGGAACGTTAAGGATCTTACAAAAACCCACGCTCGGTACGTTCCGTCGGGTTTCTGGATTTGTGCGACCATGCCCTCTCTCAAACATTTTCTGTGCCTTCTTCTAGGGCTAAATGGTTGGTGTATCAAGTATTAGTCAATGGTAGCAGAATTTGGACAGGCAGAAAATAACGTTATAACGAGAGGCGGTCAAGAAGTTTCAGAGTACGACTTCAATTGTGGCGATTAAAACTGGTTCCTTAAGTAACCAATATTGGAAATACTGAGCACCAGTTCTAGCATGTTAGCTCAGGGGAACGAGCGCCGGGCTCATAACCCGGAGGTCCCTAGATCGAAACTAGGACATGCTATCCTTCATTTCTTTTTGTCCTCCCATATTTTCCTCTCCCGTTTTGAGTTCCACTATATGAGTTTTGATTCGTCCATCAAGCATGAACCAACTAGCATGTTAGCTCAGGGGAACGAGCGCCGGGCTCATAACCCGGAGGTCCCTGGATCGAAACCAGGACATGCTATCCTACAATTACTTTTTTTTTTTTTTTTTTTTCTGTTACTCCAAATATTTTACCCAAATTTGTTATTAGCTTCTTACGCTCCATGTAATTAAAAATTGAACGTTTCAGGCGACCAAAAAGGTGATTGAAGACCAGAATCCAGGGCAGTAAGACACGCAGTCATACTCAATCTGACCACCCAATCAGCTAGACGCACCTACAGCATTTACAAAAACAGTCGTCATAGCTCTGGAGAGCATGCATCTTGCCAGAATATCTGTTTTCTAAACTGAAATAGTGAGCTTCCACGGACATGAAAGCAGGTCTTGATAGTTGACTCAGCAGAGTAACCGAATTTATCCATTCATATGCTATCCACAAACAAATGCACACCGAAGAGAGAAAGAGACATCTGGACAAGTTTGAAAAGCAGAATGCGCTTATTTGCGTACTGCCTGTACACCTAGGTAAATTAAAGTAGAAGCTTGTAACCTGGTTCTACCCATGTCCGTTCCAAAATCTGAAAGGAAATAATATAAATGAAATGCCCTTCAAACCCACAACACATCCATATGATGGATCAGGTAGTGGAATATCTTTCAACTGGGAGGGTGATCGCCAAGCATTAAAATGCCCCAAAAGACCTACCTTGCTCAGTTTCGTCGATGCAAACAGTGACCTTCTCCAAGTCCTGACTTCGAATGAGTACTCCCCGTATGTTCCCGAAGCTTGTCTTGCCGACCGAATGCCCTGTTACATTTGTGGCATTTGAACCTCCTAGGGAGGATATGTTTTGCCTTGATGTGTCTCCATAGAGATATGTCTCGGGTGAAGGAACCATCATAGGTACATCCGGCCCATTCACATTTTAGCTGCCTATAGTGAAGCGTTAGATATCAAGATGCCCCAGGTAATTGTGTGAAGTAAGACTTACCCCGAGTCTAGACTTGGAGAAGATCCGAGGTCATGAAGGGTCGGATCCGCGCGTTGTCCAATATAGTGGTCATCGAAGTGAAAAAGTTCGGGTTGAGGGAGATCAGTGGCTGAGTCTTGTGGTTGAGAGCTGCTGTAGAAGCATGATTCATTGATCGAGGTTGGTACCGTCGGTTGGATAAGTTCGGTATACCCATCAGTTACCCAAGCGGACGGGTGAGGGTTGTACTGGGTTGCGACCGAGGGAGTGGGGGCATTTGGAGTGAGAAAAAGGGAATGTTGGTAGCTGGAGGTATCTGGAGTGAAGATTTGACTATTTGGGATTGCGAAAGATGTCGAGAAATGGTTGCAGGCATGACTTGAAGATTGGGTACCGTCCCTTTGGCGATACCCGCAGATCAAGCAATCCCAACTCATGTCAAGATTGCGCACACGGAATTTATCGTTAATCGGTGGAATGCGAGAAAAACAATGGATTGTAATTTCGTCCAAACAAGAAAAGCTTTTATTTTGACGGCAAGCCTGATATTTATGCTAATAAGATAACTAGTATCACGTAGAGCAATCAAGGTGGCGCAAGCAGAGTAGAGCAACCCGAGGTGGAGATCTACATACATCTACACCGATATTATGTCGGGGCACGTAATATAAGGGCCAATGAGATTTCGGTGCCCTACTTGGGTAATTTTAACTTCGGATAGGATTTACACGAACGAAATGAAGACATAATTTCTGTAGCGAAGTCTCATTACAGAGTCTTCATGCGACCTTCGAGAACCAATTCTGATATCACTGTACAAATTGCCAACTTCGCCAGTCTAGACCCATTGCCTCAGATTCACCCTATGGAGCTTTGCAATTGCGGGGAGTGAGCAAGAACCCACACCATGGGTAGAGACCAGGACGTGGGATCATGCACATTAAGGCAGTTCCCAATCGAAAAGGATTAACTTATTGATGTCAAAAACAATATTCTCTGAGTGGGGCTTCGAGTGCTGTGAGTCTAATATCTGATGTGTTTTCTTCACATTACAAGAGGAAGATTGCACAACATCCATAAACTAGTATACTTAAGGATGTTTTTAATTGATTAGTTTTGAAAGAAACAAGTGACCCAGTATTAAGTGGACTTCAGGTCGTTTCTTCCTCAGGTTTCTCTCGGATTGGTGGTTTGAAACAGAAAATGGACAATCTTGTAGAATCGTAAGACAAGAATAGTTAGAGAGAGCATCTACAATATCACGTATTACTAGGGTAACAGGGCAGGAAAAACGGACCCAAAAAAAGGTGGGGGGAAAAAGGAAAAAAAAAAAGGAGTTTAGGATAGCATGTCCTGGTTTCGATCCAGGGACCTCCGGGTTATGAGCCCGGCGCTCGTTCCCCTGAGCTAACATGCTAGAACTGGTGATTAATGTTTTCAGTATTGGTAACTTAAGGAGTTAACTTAATTCACCGCGATATAGTGGCACCATGAAGTCTCTAAGCCCTACTGGCCGCCTTTTATTACAGCGATCTTTTCTCCTAGTCCAAACTCAGCTACCATCGACTAACACTTGCTACACCAACCATAAATACTACTTTACACGTTCGACCCTAACGACCCCATAGCTACTATACTAGCTCTAGAAAAACAACCTAGGAAACCAAAGATTTACTCTACCCTATCCAGATCTAGTAGCGTTCCAAGCTCCACGCTGCGCGACCGTGACCGTGATAGAAATTCCAGAAAGGAGTGTGCTGTGGACCAATAGTGGAAAACTTTCTGTGCGGCTGATATATGAAACGTAGAAGATGGAATAAGAAGTTGGGGCCTTGGAGAGAACTGGTCGGTTATCAAGTTGTGACAAATTATTTCTCTGCTTTCAGAAAATGGATCACTTCACATATCATAAGCACCAGGAAGTCTCTGACAAAGGCCTTTGATGAAAGCAATTTCAATGATACATATGGCTTAAAGATAAGACAGTCTTCTTAGATTGCATGCTTAGAGTTCAATCTCCTCAATCACTTAGCCCGTATTCCGTATCTCCTTGCCCGTTTACCTCACCGATTTCCTGGATACCTGGAAGCCTCGAACTGATTCCCGAAGGATCTTCTAGCCACTATTTCCTTGTATCCTTTGGCTTCTACTTTCCTTGCATATCCTGATGGCGGGATAGAACCAAGGTTCGCAGTGTTTGCTCGATTCATTGACTGCGCAGGATGATTTGGCCCACTACCAGAAAGCCCCTTGTCGTCGATTCCAGTCATCCAGAAGCTAATGGGTGATGATGGACGACCCGGGTCTCTGGCGTACCTGAAATTGCTCATGAGATGGTGCACACCACCTAAGTTAACACTCTTTTCCCATGGACCACGTTCATCAGGAAATTGAATTTCTTCGAGATCAACAGCTATCACTTTGCCATTGTCGCAAAACAAGAAATTGTCCAATTTTTGGTCCCAGTGTTCGGCTCCGTGCTCATACAGTTTTTTGAGAGTTATTTGCAGTTGGGTTTCCACTGTTTCTTCCTTCACATCAGTCTTGTTGCGTGTTTCCCGCAACATCGGAAAGAATAAGCGCTGGGACCCCGTTAAAAGAGCCCTGGCCATATAGTTCAGGAATCACTATCCCTTGAAGCTCGTCTAATTTTTCGTAGGCCCCTTTTTCAACCTCGAACTCCTTCTCCCAGCCATCCTTCTGTTGCTTGATGATGATTGTTATGACTGATGGTGGAATATTGTGCCGGAATGAGCCTGGTAGAAGCCTCAAGCGATGTACCGTCGGGTGACTAGGATGCAGCTGCTCGACGTATTCCGCAGTTATGGGCAGGCTATCCAGATAGAACTGCTAGTACTGCGTGAGATTTGCCCAGTTTCCCGCGTAATTACTAGTAGATATGGCTTACCTGGCAAGGTTGCGTATGCTGAAGCGTAAGAGCCATGGAACCATGTATGAGGGAAAGGGTTAAAGGGTCACCAACAGGTCGAAGAAGGGGATCTGAGGCCCAGAAGTTTACCAAATACTGGGCGCAGGGAATGGATGTTAGGTGCCGTGTGGAGAAGTCAGAGACAGGCTTATGCGAAAGAAATCGCAAATACGAAAAGACACTGAGTAATGCTATAAAAGGTAAGGCAAGTTCAAGGGTTAGGAGCTGACTGAGCGACCCCCTTGCTGTTTATCCGCACTTTGCACCTGCCTCAAACTCTGTAGAAAACCAAGACCTAGTCACATTCCTCGTATTTAAGGTATACTCTTATGTTCAGGTTGAATCTCCCGCTGTTACCCGCCATCTTTGTGTTATTCATCGTCTGGTCCGTACCCACGGGTATGGAAGAATAGTTCTCGTTATAAATAAGTATTAGGTCCCTTCGACTTGGCAGTTTAACAAAATTGTGTAAAGAGGGATAAATGTTCCTCTTAATAGCTAAGCTATCTAGCCACTTGTAACGCAGACGTCTCTCCAGAAACCCCTCTGTCTATGCCTAACATTCACTGCCCTTTTTCCCCTTGATCAAGTTCACCAGATGCTCTCCCACCACGGTCCCCATAAAATCATAGCCCTTGGCTGTTAGATGCAATCCATCGTCAAACATCTCATCCCGGAAGCTCTCCGAGGCAGTGTGGTACGGAATTTTGCTGTGCAAGTCAAAGACATGGCTATGGCAAATTAGTATATTTTCCACTGGTCTCCAAATTTGGGAGACTCACTATCGCTCAGCTTGATGTTCCAGAATATGGGAGTTCAACGTGTCGCGTCTCGTATCCAAGGTATCGGATTTGACCCCACATTCAGGGACGGTCAAGGCGAGCACATTCGCGCCAGTGGCGAGAGCAACGTCCCAACAGTCTTTCAGTGCGTAGTAAATCATGTCGGCCCGGTTGCCGTATCCTAAATCACTAAAAGAGAAAACAGAATTAGCAAAGTGCTGGTCCAGTAAGAACATCGAGCATACTTGGTTCCTCCCAGAAAAATAACCCAGTCGTACTGCTTCTTTGCACATTTCTCTTGTATCCGGGACAGAAATGACCCCGGAGGGTATACTACCAGGTCGCCTGAGACCCCATTCACATCGATTGTCCTTCCGGCGTTGGGAAATTCTGCCGCGAGGATGCCCGCAAGTTTGATCGCGTACGGGTGGTGCTCGAGCCCCCACCGGTAATAGCCCGCCGTTAGGGAATCACCGAAACAAAGGATGGACAGCTTCTCTGCCATTTGCTCGTGTTGCACTGCGGGTAATGCGCTTGCTGGCTTCTGTTGTTTGGCTGTTGTTCGATGGATCGACCAGACTAGATCTTCTGTTCTGGGAGGGAATGTTGTGATGCGGGCTGCCCCGTCTATTTATTCCCCGGCACTTACGCTTGGAGCCTCATCCGCTGTCCAAACAACCTGACATAAGGTATATCTTGACTTTCATCGAGTCTCAACTGTACCAAGCATTGTTGCCTAACAACAATTTATGAGTCATTGCTATATAGTGCGTGTCGAAACCGACGCCACCACCTACACTCTTTCATTGTTTCTCGAGCAGTAATGCCAAGACCAGCTTAGTCTATATTGTGAGTTTTTCCGGAGTACCCCTGTCAGCTGGATGTGTATTGCTACTTACGTAGACTACAACGTTTTTAATTTTCAAGTATTCGTTTGTAAAATCAATACATCCGACATCTCCATATCGCACCTCCGAAACAGCCCCCCCCGCCCCCCGACACTTCGCGGCCGTTGCAAAGTCTTTTTGACGACTATAGAAAATGTCGGTTGGAACGCTACAGGACTCATCCATTCCCTCGACTTGAATATTCCTCGTGCAAAACGCTCGATAGTCCTCATAGCAATGCAATAGTCTTCAATGTTCTCAGGGAGCTTGCCTAAGATTAGCTACCTTGTGTCTTGCAATTGACTCTCGGGGAATAAGCGCTCGGCGTATCTCCTTTCCCCGGCCAATCTCCCCCAGTCGATCCGATATCCAGTTCACCTGCTCTTTCAGACAGCTTAGGCAGCTGCGCCGTCACAAACAGTGACCATGTTGTGAAGAAGACCCCAAAGGCCGGTGTATCCTCAATAGCTTTCGCCTCCCCATCTTCGGCGACATGTCCAAGCAGATACGGAATGCTAGAGCAAAGAAGCGCGGCTACAGATCTTATCTGCATCCGGATCTCAACTAGTGGTGGGCATGGAACGCCAATATTGAGTGCAATAGGCGCATATAGTACCATTCTACAAAGAACAGACAACTGTCCGAGCCACTTGGCCGTCCACATTCCACCCACGGACAGGGTAGGGAATACCACAACAGCTAAGGGGAAAGGCCTTCTGTCGGTTGATTTCGGATTGGGGTATGTCTTGTATAACCATTCCTCGGGTAGAGATCCCTCCCAAATCTCCAAGTCTTCAAAAAGACGCTGCAGTTTTCGAAGAGCCTCTATAGCTTCCACTCGATTAGGCGTTCTTTGTATCAGTGTGGCGTTCGCGATACTGATCTTAGTCACTCGCGGAAGCAACTCTTCGAAGAGAGAGACTCCGCGGGGAATTGGTGGCGATGGAGCCACAGCTGGCGTGGCGCTAGCAGAGGACGACAGCTCATCGATGTTCTGCATGTGTATTGTCCCAAGGATGGGACAGTTGATCCATTTCTCGCCATCGGCGTCCAGGGAGAGACGTGTACGCAGAATTTCTAGCAGGCCTTGGCGGTGCGGACTTCTAGACTCTAGCTTGTCTTCACCCACGATCACCTATGCAGCAGATACTACTGTTAGCCAAAGCAACCTGGATTCCAAAGAAATGTAATAGTAGCATGGCTACATACATCATACATCCACAGCAAGGCCACCGCTGCCAGAGTAGCTGGAGAATATGCCTCAGCAGCATTGTTCAACACCAATCCGAGTTGCGTAAGGGCCAGTCCATAAGATTGACGAGATCTACGGAAATAGATAGCACTCATTTTCTTGACTTAGGCGAAGCTTGCTTGTGCTACTGCTTCGACTGAGTTTCGAAAGTATCCTGCTTCGGCATTCGATCCATAAGGCCGCGGAAGAAAGTCGTAGTATCCGGAAAGCCGTTGGCTCGCGTCAATACGTAGTTGTGAAAATAGTAGGAGACCGCACATTGGAACCAATCAGTAGGCATTGAGACGGGAATAGAGCTGGAGCTCGTATACACGGTGACTGTGTTAGATAGAGATCTACCGGACGGCAGACCAGTCTCGGCCCGAAAGACTACAGCGTTCTGGTCCCGATAGCCTGGACATACTCTGCGAGATTTCTGACATCTCTGGCAATGTGGCTTGGCTTCATCGCACTACGTAAGATGTGTTAGTACGCCATATGGCTTTTGGTACGTCGCGAGCACGGCGGCCCAAATTCACTAGACTTAACTTTCATCCGGATACACGAAAGACAACCCCTTCTCTTCAACCGCGCATCGCGGGATCCGATCTTCTGGGTCGATTTCATGTAGTGTGGTGCATAGGAGTGTTCTGTCTTGAGAAAGGTCGAACACGACGCTAATCACCGGTACTTATTCTCATTATGGCCCCTGGGGCACCAGTATATACAGTGGTAACTTGCAGGGGGGCAACTGGCTGGAAAAGTCAGACTACTAGTTACCTCACTGATGCCTTATTAGGGGTCGGAATGAGGTTGCTAGCCGAGTCACGTTTTTGGCAACTGCAGCGGCTTTCTGCCTTGGGAGAAAACCGTCAGAACTGAGATTATATGACTAATATGGTACTGAAAAGTGCCTTTGGCATTTTTAGTCCACCTGTCAGATCTCCGATAGTTATGAGCCCGGATCGCACGATTTTCCCTGAGTTACTAAGTGGTTGATGGCTTGACAATAGCAAGGCGCAGAGAAAATAGTTTCCCTAGTATCCGCTGTGGGTAATGTTACCCAATAAGAGTTATCTTTTCCTAGAGTCAGACCTACATAATGGCGGCCGGAACAAGCGGGGTCCCGCTCAGCTGGTGCCCCGGAACAAGCTAGCTTAAAAATGCCAAAGAGTAGGCTGACTGAAAAATAGAAGACAAGATGGATCTATTCGCCTTTGGCTAAAGAAACCTCCACTAAATCTCAACTATATGTGCAGGATACATCCAAGATGGCGATACCCTGAGGGATTGTGTCAGAACTGAGATTGTATGACTACATAATAAGGTACTGAAAAGTGCCTTTGGGCATTTTTAGTCCAGCGGTCAGATCTCCGATACCTAATGATTAGGTTTGGAAACAATTCAGCTGTCCCCGCACAATGTAATTCGGATTGGTTGGAGCTTATTCTAGCGAGATGTTATCAGAGTAACCTCGGGGTTCTACTGTAGACTTGGGGGAAGGGCGGCACGGTATTAGGGAATGCACCGACAGCGAGGCAAGTGGGGACCAATGAGCCAATGATATCTAATAAACACCATCCCTGCAGCGATGGTCAAAACTCCTTTCGTATGCTCCTAGTAGCGTAGTAGCAGCCGATGAAAGCGCTTATTAAACAGTGAATGCTAAAGTGGCGGTGAGGAGAATTTTATTTAAGAAGCAAGCGGCCTTCGTTTAAACCCCCAAATTCCCTTGCCTTAACAGTACGATATGGATCCCCAGTCAGACACTACGATCAGGTAAGTAAATCAAATTGAGTCAGAACTGCTGGACAATGTGAGCTTAATATTTACGGAATAAAAGCTCTTGCCCTGTTCTTTTTCGATATTACATTACCCCCGAGCATGCGCAAGATTTATCTAGGCTTGTAGAGGGCTTAGATAAGCTTGCCCATAGCTCTAACCTGGAGGTCAACAAATGCCCAAGCTTTCTATCTATCGGAGGCACCGAAAAGCAGCATATAGATTGTGCCTTGCAGGATTTGAAGCGCGACACTGGTGTTGACTTCGGTATCTCAGACCTGACACCTGCTTACCGAGAGACAATCACCTGTCCTCATCTTTTACCTATTATGACCATATCCCCTAATCGCTTCATAACGTTCATGTCAGCAGAGCCGCTGGAAGATGAGGTCGTATCCTTCATCGAGTCTGGGGAGATCAAGCACGATGATCTGAATACTCGCGTCTCTAAGTTTCGGGACGACCTAGGAATTGAAGAAGATTATATCAAAAGGATCATGTTTTTTGGTCCAGACGATCAAGTCGCGAATTTTATGGTAGATGAAACGCGAGGCAATACGATGGTACCGAAAGCCAAGAAGTACTTTTCCGAGGGGTTTCAAAGGGCCACAGCCGAAGGGCCTCTTATCCACGAACCGATGAGAGCGTGCAGATTCACTCTTGAGGACTTCCAAAAGCCCCATCTAAAAGAGGACGATCAAGAGCTGATTGATACTGTCAAATTGGCTATTCATAACATTACCTTGCTGGCAAGCCCAGTCCTCGTTGAGCCTATGTACTCGATACATGGTCGAGTTGCAGTGGCTTGTTTGGATGATGTGAGACAGATAATACTTCAAGCCGGCGCTGTGATATCAACTTTTACTGGGGCCGAAATACCCGATTACGTGATAGTGAGAGCTGTACTATCTGTTCGCGAATCGCCTAACTTTGATGAGCGCCTCCGAAAATACGGACCTGAGGAAGCATCATTCCAAAAATCGTTTTCCCATTGGTGTCTTGTCCCCGAGCCCCTATCTGATACCATCGTCGCGAATATACGGAGAAGCAAGAATCTACCGATCCTCGATAAGTAGGAATCGAATAGCAAAGAGAGCCTTTTTGTCAGGATTTTAGGTGTATGCAGTTATTTATCAAGAGCTTCCAATTCAACATGGATGTTCCCGTTCTGCCATCTCTCACCGCCTTTCATCTGATTTTCCAACTCTCTCATTGATATCTCTCACTTCAGTATTCACTATGCTTTTTCTTTCCACCAACCTACATAACCTCGGTTATTAGGCCTACCCCTCACTCTATAACATCCTCTATGATGTCGTTGATATCTTCATGATGTCGTCAACATCAGAGAAAATGGCTCAGTTTCTTTCTATAAATATAGCTCATATCCCAGATTGAATTGACTAAGAGCTTTATCTCAATTTACCTCCCACTACCTTTTCTCTCTCATAAAGGGCAGACCAGGAAGATTCTCTCTATTATCTCTCTCTCTTATATTTCTTATCTCTATTACTAAGGGTCAGCTACTACGCCGCAGTAGTAGCCTACCTCTCCGGAAGGGTGATAGGTTGGCAGGATTTAAATATTTGTTCTTTAGGACGGCCCAACCGCACTGGGATCCTAAATTATTTATTTTTTCTCTCATCTCTTATCCTTACCCGCCTACTCGCCACTTCCGACACTTTTAAATTCTGATCTCGTGGCACCACTGTGATGGCATTGCCGTGAACCAAATATCATTATTTTAAGCGACATCATTAGGAAATAAGTGACTCAAGTCCCGTAGCCTTCTGTTTTCGAGTTTGTCTGCCGAACCATATACTCTATTGTTAATTGTATCCAGGGGTTGCGTAGCAATTTTCTAGACCTCACCCACACGGGCCATACCCATGGGTAGACCTAACAAACCCGACCTAAACCCGCCGAGCGTGGCTCTTCGTAGATTCCTATCATGCCAGGTATGGTAGGCGGTATTTTGGATCGGAAAGGGCTGTGTGTAGGGAGGGGGGGGGGGTTGGAGACTTGTGGTGCCACTGTACTATATGCACATTCCACTATCCATATATGATATTATTTGATTTCTGTCTCCTTACCGTGGTACATCACGATGTCGACAGACATAGCTGAGGAGGTACGTGGCTCCTAAGCGCTTGTTAGGCATTTGTTTTTATTAATATTATAATTATAGACGCCTCTTACTTTCCTGACAAACACAAAACGTAGCCCCTTGACACGATATATCGAAATTTTCTAGGACCTATCACAGGTTCTGTATTACATGTGATCTGCGCCTCGGAATTTTCTTTCAACTGTCACAGACATTTGTCGGGGTTGAAAACCAATCAAGAAACGATGTTGAATGGGTCGAAAATAGCGCCCGGTTGTTGATTTCAAACGGCGACAGTAATGCATCGCAAAGACTACGTACGTTCTATTCTCACACTCGGGCAAATGAGGCGCTTGAAATGGGCGAATCTATGACAGACGCGCTGGATAGCTCTATTAAGCTTGCGGGAACATGGCACAGCCCGAAGGGTAATAAGATCAATATCGGCCTGGACGGGTACCCAGTAAATTGCCTGGTTGGGATTGATCCGGAGGAGCCTAGCAATGAGCAGCCAGATCCACCTTACGATGAACCTTTTCTTTGAAGTGGTCTTGAACTTTCTTAAATTCCGTTTTGATGCTCTGCATCGGTGTCAGATAGTGAATAGAATACTGATTTATACCAACCCGCTTTGTTTGTAACGAATCAGGGCATGGAGCTCTCAAAGTGAAAAGCTAGATGTGCATCACAGAAATCCTAGTCTTCAACCTTAAACTTCTTTTCTATTTCATTCCTTCCTAAAACAACCCACCAGCAGAACCACGGGACCAGCCCGTTCAATTCAAGCTCAAGCACCCTCCTTCTCAGCATCAACACCAACCGGCCCAGCCGGCCTTCTAGCCTTCAACCACCTCAGCAAAACCCAAGAGGCCGTAATAAACCAGAACGCCAAATTTACAAGATCAACCCAAACCGCGTGCCGCATTCTGTTAATCTTGCTCGCATCACCCAAATCCGAGGTACTCGAGTCCGAATCCCGCTTCGAGCTCGAGGTCGAAGGATGAACACCAATATACATCCTCCCGAAGATTCCAAAAAGCGTCAACCAAAGCACGCAGAGCACAAACTCCCACGTGAACTGCGGCAGTCTCAGCGCGGGACTGGGGTTGTAGTTCACACGGCGCATACAGAACGGTACAATCATGTGGATTGCCGCCGTTGTTGTTGCTAGGAAGCCCACGATGAGCGCGAAGAGCCATTTGGCGTGCCAGGTGTTCTTGGAGTCGTGGTCGTGTTGCACGTCTTGGCCGTAGAGGCCAATGACTGCGAGGCCGAAGACGAATTGGAAGAAGCGCAGAGCGGACATAATCATGGAGATTACCTTGGAGCCTTTGCTAGGCTTGGGATCGTTTTCGGGAGGGTAGGACATGTTTGTGCCCGGGGCGACGCCCGGTGGGTATTCGCCCATTGGGTAGGGTTGGTAGGGTGGGTAGGGCTGAGGGTACGGGGGGTAACCGGCGGCGGCGGGGTCTTGGAATTGTTGGTGTTGTTGTTTTTTGGCACTTTGCTTTTTGGCTTGGGAATAGCCAAGTTTGAGGAGTTTGACTGCGACAAAGGACATTGCGTTGGCAGTGGAATGGTTGGTTGGTTGAATGAATGAATGATGAATGAATGAATGGAAGGTGTAAAGGTAGACCGAGCTGGTTGATCAGAGAGTTTGATCAAAAGAAAGGCTGCGCGAGCGCGCGAGTGTGTGGTGTACGAAATAAAATATAGGCAGCGCAATGAATCACGTATTCAAAAGAATAGTCGAAGTGGCAGCCTGGCCAAATAAGAGTGAATCGTGAAGTGAACAATGAATAGTAAACCGATTGGGTCATCAACCAGGATGACGCAGGCGCAAAGAATGGCACTTAAAGGTAGAACGTGGAGCTTCAAGAGATTGTAAGGAAAGATAGAAAGGAACAAATGGTAGACAAAAGATCGATGCTGGTTTCAAAGCCGGTCACAGAAGCTTTATAGACGAGCTCGACTCCCCAGGACAAATAGGGCTGCATACAAAGATCGACTGTTTCTATTTTCCATTGCACCCAGACTAACATGAAACTGCCATCTCGTTCGTCCTTTGAGTGTCGGCGGTTCGCCCTGGATCCACCGCGTCGGTTGTTTGTCCTCCTCGCTGATCCATAGATCGCCGAGATGCCAAAGAAAGATGAAACGCAGCGGGGTGCCAGACGGGAATAAACATCTGCAAGCACGGGAACCTGTGCTGATACGAGGATGGCGCGAGGTTGGCGCGAGCTGGTGTGGGTTGGCGCTTCACTTCGCGCGCGCCAAAGGGAGGAATTGTTGTTTCATCGAGGTGCTCTTTGGACCAACCGAGAGCCAATCAATGGTTCCAAGGTTAATTCTAATTCTATTTTCTTTGATTCAGAAAGACTCTCAGATGATTGGGCTGCATACGCGGCCCCAGAGCTCGCTGGAGCTAAGAATAGGTCGACAATGATCGGGATCTACAAGAGAAGCGTCAAGGACGATCAGACTACGAGACTCGAGAGATGGTTTTTCGCATATGCACATTGCCCTACATGGCTTTCCGTCTTTATTATTACAGAGACCTTCATGGAACCCCGCCGAATGAATCCATCGATCCAACATGCTTGAGAGGGGAATTTCAGATGCAAAACTCGTAACGCCCAGTCTGAAGACAAACCAATGTGAGAGACACACGGGAAGCCGAGCTCTCACCCGTCAAGTGAATTGTCAGGCCGGCCGGCTTGTCCCGGCATCTGCAGCATTTCCAGCCGGCACTGGCCTGGTAATATTGTCTGGAGGCGGAAGCGGAGGTTTGAGCTCAGACGGAGATGCAGGGTCAGGGCCAGGGATGGATCCCGGCTCGTCATCATCGTACTCGTGGCTGTATTCGTCGTCGTGGACACCTGAACCCGTCGCGGAGGAGTGGTCGACCGACGCGCGGTCGTACCCCTGCTGGTAAGAGCCTTGGGCATTCTTCACGTTCTTGGGTGCCTTCTTGGTCTTGCGGCCCTTCATCTTTGCCTTCTCGAGAAGACGCTTCTTCTCGGCGAGGCGCTTGCGTTCCTTGCGGTCTTTGATCTCGTACTGTCGGATGAGAGCTTCGGGTGGGTGGCCGAAGATGCTCTCGTATTCACAGAATTCGCAGATCCAGATGTCTTCCAGAGCGGGTGGGTGGTGGATGTTTGTGTATTGTTGTTGAATTTTGCGTTGACGCGCAGCCAACGCATATATGCTGCCCGGAGACCGCTTCTTCTTGCGGCTCACAGAGCCCTGATCTCCTTGGGCAGGGAGGGGCTGTGTACCCGGTGAGACGTGCCCTTGCATCTGAGACATGTTCGGGCTCGTCTGTGTTCCTGTAGAGAACCCGCGGGGATTTGACGTGGTAGGCGCGAGGGGTGAGGTCGGTGAACGGTGGGGTATAGAATAATTGCGCTGCATTGCCATTCCTTTCGAGGAATCAGACTCGCAGGTGAATGTGAATTGAGTCTTGGTGGGGGTAGTATTGTTCTCTTGGTCCAGCAAGCTCACATTACTGGCGCCTCGAGGTGGAGACGAAAGGGTAGCGGCGTTTGCTATGGCAGTAGAAATGATGCCTTGATCAGACGATTCGCCTGGCAATACCAAGTCAGCATATCACCGTATTTATCTAATTTGGCAAGTCCACCAAATGCACCAATTGTAAGACATACCAGGTCCAGGCGATGACATATCTCGCCGACTCGGCGTTCGTGTATTCATCCAAGCATTTTGGGCGTTCGCAGACAACGGGTTTCGCCCGCTGTTGCTGCGCGTACTCCGGCTCAGACGGCCTCTACCAGACCCTGATATGCCACTCGCCAACGGTGAAGCAGGATTTCCACTCCCATAATACGTGCCCGTACTCCCATCGCTGGGCGGAGGATTCGAGTTGGCCAATCCCATACTCGCAAACTCCGGCGACAGAGCAGAGTGGTGGTTCATATTCCCCGGTGTTGGGATTTTCCGTTTCTTCTTGTTATTTGTGTTTTCAAAAGCGTCATACCCGTCGGGACCAGCCGAGGACTTTTGCGGACCGTCTTTACCAAACACCTGTGGTTGTGAGCTCGGTGATAGAGAACCTCGAAAACCAGCACTTCGGCGTACGACTACCGGTCCGTCTTCATCCCCACTATCCAGCTCCACTGCAGTATCAAACCCGTGAGAGTCAGCCTCCGGGGTTAGCTCGTGTCGGTCCGTCTCGATCGTCTGCTGCACGTAGACTTTAGAGTCATTGACCGCCTCCTCCGAGTCTCCGGAGACACCATAGAAGATCTGCGATGCTGGGGGTGTTGGCGGGTAGTGGATACCGTCGGCGGCGTCGGTGGACAGGCGAGAGCGCAAGGTGCGTTTAGGGAGAGGCCGAATCAGACGATCGGGGTAGACAAGGGAAGGTGTGTCAGGGGCCGAGTTGAACGTCCCGTCTACACGAGTGCACACCACGTCAGTAACCGAAGAAGTAGTAGACGATTGTACTCGTCGAGGCTGGAGCCTTGAACAAGGAGAACACGGAGGTCCCTATACGAGTAGACGTACTCAATGTGGCAGTCATCATGCAAGTTCACACTCGCCCTCAACCACAACTACACGTGTAGATGAGTTGAGCCAGCCCGGTTCCGTTATTTTCCTTGTTCCCCCTCCGTCGCTATTGTCGTGATTGAGCCAGCAATACGGAGATCAGGTTCGGTGTGTCGGGGAGAAACGCGGGTTCGGAGACTACTGTGGCCCGAACATGGTCAGCCAAAGTTGAGATAAAACAGCCAAATATGGCTTTGCAGGCTTCAGAAAATAGCCGTCAAGTCGGCAGTGCCTTCTGGGGCACCCTTCCAGCTACCTCGGTGTTCCACAACGAGGATTATTGCACATACCCACAACGATAGCTATTATTCAGCACGATCAAAACAAGGAGCGATGACGGGGTGGTTGAACCCGAAAATGATCAGAAATCCCAGCCCGAACAGCCAGAAGCCAGAACAAGCCAAGAGCGGAGAACAGACAGGATGATGCGGAGGGGTTGAGATGTGAAGCGAAATGCCAGCGAGTCACGGGAATTCGGAACGCTCACGCGCTAGCCATTTCGGGTAATCTGGGCACCCAACCGGCTTCTTGGGGCTTCGCTATTATGCATCTTCCCTTTTTTCACAGGTGCATATGGGACCGATATCTCTTCACTGTATTGTCTTTGTCTTGACCGACTCTTTTCAGATTGACCTGTGTTGGCAAGTACACCAGAGCTCCCGTTTCCTAGATTCTGCGGAGCAGCGGGGGAGCTGCGGAGGGGAAGTCGAACCGAAAAGTGGCCGACAATGTGATGAGATCTTGATATTTACAAACTACGAAGTTGGACTACGAAGTCTGGAAAGGATCTGGGCTGGCGGTACCTGCATGGCCGCCGCGAAGGGCCACCGAATGCCTTGCGTAAGACCGCTTGTCCGCGCAAGAAGCTCGACGAACTCAAGTCGAACCCGCTGTGCCACCATTGTGTCCTTCAGGTGTGGTTTCCAAGTTTCAAGGTCCATGGCTGAGGTCCCTGAGACCCTGAACTCCTAGTGCAAGTTTTTGGTGAAGTTCCTGGTGGAGAGTGACTGACAGCACAGAGTGGTACCCTCGACTGTGGGGGTAAGCGCATTGCCCTTGGAAGAGCTGCAGACGACGACGGAAAACCACCGAGCTTTCAACATGCAGCAGCGTCTTGCAGGATAATTTCTCCCAATCCGCCGTGCGGCATTGAGCCGTCCCCACCATGAACTCGCTCCAATTGTCCTTGCGGCCCACATTCAAGTCTCGCGTGTCAGAGAAATGCACAGTGTATGTGAAGGACTCGAGGATACCGGTTTCATGGGAATAATGCGAGTCAGGTAAGACGGTTGCCGTGCCGGTGAAGGGGGGAGGGTCGAGCAAGCGAAGGGAAGATTCCTGCGGAAGTACGCCACGGGCAATGTCAGACAATGAAACGCGCAATATATAGCCGTGGCCTCGATAGAACAATGCAGATAGCTATTCCGGCAAAAAGAAAGAAAATGGACGTAAGACACGGGTGGTAAATGGCTCGCGCGTTGAGAGGCGTCGAGAGCGGGGAAGGACGGGCGATTGGATCTTTTGGAGTCCCGTTCCGGCGCTTTTCTCCTTCTCTCCTTCTCTGCAGCCCCCGCCAATTCTTGCACTCCTGACTATGTAGTCATCGGGCTCTCCCTCGAGCCTGTTGACGCCTTGCTACAGTTCCATCTGCGATTTTCAATTGTCTGCCTCTTTCTCCGTCGAGGAGCTCTCAATCGCGCGGAGCTCCCTCGCAACCGGTTCTGCTCTTCTGCTTGTGCTCGACACCGTCACTCCTGCTCGAGAGCCCCATCGAATCTCTTTGATTCGGCTTTGATACACTATATCCCTACATATTTACACTTTCCCGCCAGTTCACCATGTCGCCTCGTCGCTCCTCGCGAGCTCGCACCACCCAGCCCTCTCCTGCCCTCCTCCAACACACCAACTCCTCCAGCTCCTCAACCTCCCTCACCCGCGAAAGGAGCACTCGTTCGAATAATAAAAACCCCTCTCCTCAAGGCTCGGCTGGACCTCGCTCCCAGTCCATCGACGAGGCCGAAAACGGCTCGAGAGCCGACCTCCCGCACACGCGCACGCGCCAGCGGGCCCGCGATGACGATGACGAGCCTCCTCGCGAGGATGATGAGGAAGACCCAGAAGATGACGAAGAGGAAGAAGTGACTCGATGCCTGTGTGGGCAGCAGGAATACCCAGGCTTGCCTCTCTCTCGCCGCGAAGCTCTCGGTCGCGGCGCCATCAAGCTGGAGGGTCATCCAGTCACGGATTCATCCGAAACGCTGTCCGATGACATCGGGAGCATGTTCATTCAATGCGACTCCTGCAAGGTGTGGCAGCATGGCGGTTGTGTGGGCATCATGGACGAGGAGACCAGTCCCGACGAATATTTTTGCGAGGAGTGCCGGAAGGATTTGCACAGGATCCGAGACGAAGCCAATGGGTAAGTTCAAGAAGAACATCATTTGCGGCTCTGCTTAGTGGATGCGTCTGGTCTGAGCTCAAGTCGTCCGAGTGGCTCTCACTGCCCGTGGCGACTGGACGTCGCTCTCGTCTTTTCCCCCCCAAAGACAGCGCAGACAACACGAGCAAGGCTTGAACAGCTATGGAATTTGCTGTCCTTTCTTTTTCTGCTTTTCTTCTTCACATGGAAAATTTTATCGAGGTGACTATGCTAACCACCCCGCAGCTCTCGTTCTTCGACTTACCTGCCCGTCGCGCCGGTCACGTCGCCGGCGCCTTCCTCTCGAGCCTCTTCGCGGGAAACATCCCGACGTTCCAAGGACCCCAAAGCGCGCCTCAGCGAAGGCGCAGCGAATGCTAAACGGCGGTCGACTATGAACAGCCGGGATGCCGCTTACGACGAAGAAGAACTGATCCGACGAGCCATTGAGGAAAGCAAACACGACAACCAAAGCCCTGACGACGATACAGCTACACGGAGGGCCAAGCGGAGTCGAAGTGACAGTGAATCGTGGGTGTTCCTGGATCCAATTCCGTGTGCTGTGAGTTTAGCTGACAATTTGTTTTTGTTATTCAGAAACAGACAAGATTCCAAGCGTCCTCGCACCACCTCTCCGTCCCCGACGGCCGTGTCGAAGGAGAGTCATCCGGTCTCCCAACCTCCGTCTGACGACGAGTCCAAATCGAAAGCAATGAACGGAACCCGGAGACAGAGAGCCAATTCCCGAAGCCAGCGGGACAAGGAGCCCGCCAAGGATACCGAAGATGTAGAGCCGGAAGCTCCTGAGACTGCCAGTCGCCGGAAAGAAAGATCGAATCGGCGCAAAGGAGATGGTGAGTTGCAACGCATCCAACAATAATTGACGTCCATCTTACTCACTCTCAAATCCAGAATCCGAGCAGGAGACCGGATCCCCCACGAAGACAGCACCAATCGAGCCCGAACCTGTCCAAGCAAGTCCCAATACCCCCACACCTCAAGAAACAACGGCCGCTCGCCCCGCAACTCGCAAATCCGGCCGTCCCCCGGCTCGACGAGGAGGTCGACAAGGACGCAATCAATATACAAACCGCGACGTAAACGGCACCGGCACCGGCACCGGCACCGAGTCACCACGCCGCGGACAATCACACGAGATCGGCGCCGACTCACCACGAGTAGGATACAGCGGGATCAACGGCACACAAATCAACGGAGGAGACACTGGACGCCCAAGCAAACCTCGACACATGCACCCGCAGCGAACAACAATGAACGAGATGAAGCGGCGCGTAGCGGGCATCCTCGAATTCATCTCGCGCATGCAAGTCGAGATGGCCGTCGCCAGCGAAAACGCATCCACCCCTACCGGTAGCAACGGTGACCGCACGCAGGGCCTGCTGCTAAAGAGCATGGTCGACCAGATCGAACACGCCATGCCCGTGCCCAGCGACGGCGAGTCCGCGCCAGACGACGAGCCCCATGAGAAAGACTTCAAGGAACTCAGCAGCATGGAGATGATGGACGTGCTCACGCGCCACCTTCTCAAGTGGCAGCAGGAGTTCGGCAAGTTCGGCGAACGGTAGCTGCCGCGCTGTCGTGCCACCGGCACTCTCCAAGGTTTTCCACGTGCCTCGTCTTCAAGGTTGTCCTGGCTGCTTATACGATACCCCCCCTTGTTCGCGCCGTTGTACATTAGAATTTGTGTCGGCGTCTCTTTTTGGCTTTCATATCGGATCGGCGTCGTGATTGTGATTGTTTTCTCTCCTCGTCCTTCTGGAGATCGATGTGTAATTGGTTAAACATATCATGTTTGCTCTCGGCCTTTTGGTCCAAATTTCATGTGCTTTTGTGGATGCTTTTCAAGTGTGGCTTTTTGTTTTGGGTAGGTGCTCTGGGTGGTGTTTTGGAAAATAGGATCTATATATGGATTCTTTTGTAAGTTTTGACTAGGTTGAATATCACTGCTCTTGTGTGGACTTTTCTTTCGGTTTTATTTTATTACCTGCTTAGGAAATGTATTCCATGGGTTTCTAGTCAGTTGGGTTTTGTAAGATTCCAAGGTGTTGGAGACCTCAGGAGTTGTTGATGTCGTGTAGTAGTGATATATAAAAGGAGATATCTAAAGTACCCTTAAGGCCCATCAAATTGGGCATTAATCTATCAAATAATTAGAAAAATGCCTCACCCAGCACCGTATGAACCGAAATTCCGACAAATAGCTCCGTAGAGCCAATTGACCCTGTTGGTATACCCCCACACAGTGACGCGGAGCTTCCCGCGCAAGGACAAGTCCAGCAACGAAAAACAAGAACCACACAGCTCAATTGCAAAAGAGGGTACCTTTACAGCGTACAGTAGCCACTAGTCTCCATAGTTCTCAATTTTCAGACCGGAATACTCAAATGCAGGCACCCAATTGCAGTCCAAAGCAAGGAGGTTCGGAGGGTTGGGCATCTGTGTCACAAGTACGATGGAACCACATGGGCATCACCACCTTGCCGGTCTCAGCAGAATTACAGCTTTACAAAAGGAATTACGACTTCAGTTTCACATTCAAGCTCTGATTCATTGGCATTATCGCTTAGGTACAGGCCCATACATACAACATACAAGTCATGTATCTATTTTCACCCGAGCAAAAAAAGTAGGCAAGCCGTCAATTGAAGGAAATCGTAAGACAAAGGAAATAATAAATCACACTATTGGAGAAACCCAAACCCCCACGTCACAATAAATTTACAGACGAGAGCCGTGAATGACCTTGAAGTCGACGACGAGCTCACGGCCACCGTCGTTGATGACAAGGGCACGGACGGAGCCACGGCCGTCGGCAAAGGCATCACGGATGCGCTTGAACAAGTGGCCCTGGGTGATGACGGGCAGACCCTGCTTGACATCGCCGGTCTCGGTCATGGCGACGAGCTTGCCGTCGTCACGGAGGTCGAGGATGCGGTAGGTCTTGTAGATGGGGCCCAGCATGGTCTGGACAACGACGGAGGGAGAGGGGTTGGCGACGAAGCTGGACTCCTCCTGCAGCTGGCGGGTGAACAGGTCCACACCGAGGTAGCGGTGCTGGCCGGTCTGGGGAGACACGGAGATCCGGATGACCTGGCAGGGACGGCCCTGCAGGATCAGGATGTCGCCAATGCGGATGAAGTGGCAGGGGATGGGGACGGTCTCGCCGGAGGCACCGCGGCCGCGGGGCTCGACGATGCGGACATCCTCGCGGATGCCGTCGCTGAAGCGGGCAGGGCCACGCTCGTCTCCCGCGACAACCTCCTCGCGGTCGTGGTGGTGGAAGGGGTGCATGATGCGGTCGGCGGCGCGTTCAACACCACGGCGGAAGGAGTGGTACTGGCCTTCGTCGTCGTAGTAGCCCATCTTACGGGGTACGTCACGGACAGTGGTCTGGACTTCGGTAGGGGCGGAGTGGTAACGAGGAGCAGAAGTCTGGGTGGCTTCGACCTCGAGCTGGTAGCTATCGCCTTGGTAGAGGGACTGGGGCTGGGGCTTGTAGGAGCGGTTGTACGAGACGTCGACGGACTGAGCCGGGGAGTACTCGTAGTCTACGGGTTCCTGGTAGCGACGGTCGTAAGAGACGTCGAACTGGGGGTTTGGAGAGGTCCGGCGACGGTAATCTCTCTCGGTGACGTCGAGTTGGTTCTCGACGGTCTGGTCGTAGACTTGACGGTCCTCGAAGCGAACAGAGGACTGGTGGTTGGGGTAGCTGAAAGGGAGAAGGATGTTAGCCGGGATTGAAGCGAAAGTGTAAACATATAAACAAAAAGCAACACGCCGAACCCCGGTCACCGCTCATTGGGGGGAGTGGATCCCTCCGAGACGATTGGCGTGACACGTAATTCAGTCCGGGGCCGAATCCGCGACGCCTCCAGACTGGGATTCGGCCCACACACGAATGGCAAGTTCACGAGTGTCTCCACAAGTGGAAACTTATCTCACCGGACCCAGCCGCGGTCTCGGGCTCCAGAAACCTGGAAATCAAAACAAAAACACAAGAAGCCAAAAATACGTACCGTTCACGGGTGAGATCAACCTCGGCCGCGTAGTTGCGCTGCTGATAGGGACCGGAACGATCTTCCTTGATGCGGAAATCGACTTCTTCTTTTCCGTAGACACGAGGGTCGGGGAGGGGGCCCTTCGTATCTTCCCGTTCGACGCGCGAAGTACGATCGAGTTGGACTTCTCCCTCTACTCTCGTGTGAGTAGTTTCAGAGACAGCGTCACTCCGGTACGACGACGGGAAGACACTGAAGGGGATGGGGACGCGGGCGTCAAAGTCCAGATTGACGGATGTCCGACGTCTCTTCTCGAATGCCTTTCGAACTGTTCAAGACAACTCGAAAGACTAGACAAGAAAAGACTTGGCTGGGGGGAAGTCTTTCTCGGAGAGAAGAAAAGATGGAGGTGATCGGGATGATCAGATCTAATCTTTCGCGTGGGGTGATGATGAGGAATGTAGCGAGGAATGGAAAGGGAAGAAAAGGAGGGGAGGAAGGAAGCTGGAGGTTATCGTTTATTTATCTCATGCGGTGTTTGTTTACTGCGCCTTGCCTGATCGGGGCGTGCGCGGATCACCGAGGTTGATTTCTGGTTCATACTCTTCCCGACTTACGAGTCGCTGGTTTACCGTCGTTACCGATTACCGAGTACAGAGGACAGCGTAGAGAGTGATTAGATGGCTGGAATGCGGAGTCACATTCCAGCCATCTGTATCTCGGGTCTCCATATAGAGACAACTCACCGTACTCCGTACTTTAGTACGTATGGAGGTATACAGTACACCGCTCAATCTTTCACATGGAGGCTGGCCAGCCCCGTCTCCGCGTATCGAACGGCGGTTCCGTCCCCATAGCAACGCCGGGTCGAATCGGACACGCCCGCCGATCGCTCCACTCGCGTTGTTTGGTCGATCGCATCACATCGAGAGAACAGGGGGAAATTCGATGATGGAATCCCTCGTTATATAGCCGTAGCCACCTCCTTCGGGGACGAGTCTGGGTAAAGGTGAAATACGACTCGTCTCTCGGTGGAGAAAGGGAGTGAAACCGCCAACGCACTCTCTCCACTCGATTTGATGCATCCAGATCGCAGAGTCCAGCGCAGCCCAAGCGTGTCTCCAAGGTGGTTGGGCCAGTCTGCAGGTGTCTAGACCGGCGTATTACCGAGGCTGGGCAGTGCAAAGGCTGCACAGGCGAGCTGAAGTGGCTGGTTGCTGGGCTCCACTTGCTGCACGAGCTCTGGTTCCCCGGCTACCCTGGGTGGATTCGTCATTGTTTCATTCGTCGTTATTCGTGCTTTTGTACGCTGTACGGAGTACTTTGAAGGCACTAGCACTATCCACGACTATGTCGATCAATTATGGTCCCAGGTACACAAGTGCCGGGAAATACGTCTAAGAAACATGTCTAAAACACATATTGCAGTCCAACCATCATCAACGAGAGAATTATACACGATTTGAAGAAACGAGGGTATCATCTGTATATGGCACGGAAACTGAGAATGCAGTTTCAAAAAAGAAAAAAAGAAGAAGAACCAGCACAGCGCCGGTTCCACCGGGAAAAAAGAAAAGAGTGTGTAGTCGAACAAAGTGGTGGACGCAAAACTCGAACGTATACTCAGGTATTAAAGATTAGATCCTTTCGGAATATTGCAAATCCGTCTTGACAGACGTGATCGCCACAATATTGACACAGAATAGAAGAGAAGGCATTAAACAAGTAGGATGGGTTCAATCGTGAGAAGTGAAGGGTGTCACGATCGTAGACCGAAGGCTTTGCGGAGCATTGGGAAGCGCCTCTTTCGTCCGGAGCCTGCGATCACGACGTTGCGTGCGGTTGGGCCGGGGTCAGTGGCATTCGTAATGTCGGAGCTGGCGTCGTTGAACTCTGGGCCGGTGGGGGATGGTTCGATTTCTTTGCCTGGATTGTCACCGTTGACGGTAATGCTGCCATTGCGGGCTCCGTCGACTGGAGGCGCGGGCTTCTCCGTTTCTAGAGGTGATGTGGGAGCGCTCTGGAAATGTTCTGGAGCTGGCGCGGGCTGCTCTTCTTCAACGGCTGGACTGAGCGGCCAGGGATGACCGGCGAAGGTATGTCGCTTGTTTTTCTTGAGCACTTTCGGCGATGATGGTGAGGATGGCGGTTCTGCCTCAATAGTGGTCGTATAGGTGCTTTCCCCAGCGAAGGGCTCTCGCAATTGCTCGCGTTCAAGGCGTGACCGCTCAAGCGGCGTATCTCTCCGGGAAGGACTCTCGACATCTGCCTTGTGGATGCGGTTGTCGGTGTTCTTGGGCTTCTTCAGACCGAGACGAGTGAGTAGGCCTGGCTTACGTCCTCGACTAGGCTGCATGATAAATTCCTCAAGCTCCCTCTGGCTCATACCGCGCTGTCGAGCCACGGCTGCCATCCCTGACATGTTCGGCGCTGCATTCTGATCACGAGAGCCTGGTGGTCTGGCACCCACACGAGGCGTGACAAGCAGCGGAGCCTGATGCGGACGCTCTTCTTCAGAGCTATCCTCCAGATCGGTCGAGTCGCCGTCATGGGCTCCCTTGCGACGTGGAATTCCGCGAACGGGACGCATGGCATTGTTGTTACCTTCCTCTTCGTCGCTGGAATCGGCAAATCGACTGCGGAAGACCTGAGGCCGGGGTCCCTCTTCATCATCGGAATTGGCGAATCGGGTTGTTCCCTTCGGTTTGGGAGGAGCTTTGGTAAATCGCGCACGAGGCGGCCCTTTCTTATTTGTGGAGAAGAACGACGTTCGCTCACCTCCACCAGGTGGGCCTCGTAGTGTTTTGCGCATAGTCCCGGTACCAGAACCAGACGACATTGGTCGGTACTCATCAGGAGAAGCTGCACGGGCTGTCGGAGACTGCACTTGATTAGAGGTAGGGCCAGCGCCTCTCATCGTCCGGCGCATGGAATGTGAACCTTCACTGCGGGGCGAAGGACTGGAGCGCTTGAAACTGCTTGAGGAATCACTGCCGTTGGAAGTGCTTCGACGAAGAGAGCTGGGGAAGCCAGCGGAACTTTTCATTTGGAATGCCGGACCGAGAGAAACTGGTCGGTTTTTTGTCTTGCCAGTCGCAGCGCCATTGACATTCGAGTGGCGATAGTCCTGCAAGCCAGAGCTTCCATAAGCATCTACAGACACGGTCCGTTCCTGTTTCGCCCCTGATTGAATGGTTCCATTTCCCGATGCTCGAGTTTGCGACTTGGACGTTGTCGGAGGGGAGGGGGATTCAGGGAAACCTGCAGCAGTAGGAGAATCTTTCATCTGGCGATTGACAGATTCCTGCGTGGGCGTACTGGAGCGAACCTCTTCCATGGCCTGGTCCGTGACATCCTGCGACTGACTGTCGATAGCTGCAGTTCGAGTGTGTGGCTTGGGAGTTATGTCACGACTCTCACTGATCGGTTCTAAGGGACCCGATGACCTAGGGATTGCTCGACTATCAACAATGGCGTTGATTGACCCGAAGCCATCTCCATCGAGGTCTTCTTCTGCATCACTGTAGATACTATCGCCGGACTCGCCCTCAGTATCAACGTCGTCAAGCTTGGGAACAGCGCTTGCCATAGGCTGCTTGACTCCTTTAGTTGTAGATTTGAGGCTGCGGTCTGAGTTCGAGGTTGGGAACCCGCCTGGGATTTGGTATTGCTCGAGGCTTCCCCGGCTCGATCGTGATCGTTCAAAGCTGGGGCGCTCATTCTCGAGCATGGGAGTAGCTGGCTGAACAGCAATTGATGGCACAGCCGATTCAGACTCCTCATAAAATGGCGGCTGTTCACTAAGTCTGCCCTTGGCAACACCATCCATCTTCACATCCGCAGATGACCACTGCGGAGAAGAGGAGGGCTCTCCATTGACAGACAATTGCTCCACGGTTTTGACATTATGAACCTGCGGCGGCTCCGCGGGGTGGACCTCGGCAAGCATCCCTCCAAGAGCATGATCATTGGAAAATGAGACACCTCGATCAGGCGCCTCATCACCAGACGTGGTGCTGGAGTCATTGTCGCTAAATTCGGGGATCACTGGCACCTGAGAACCGTCCCGGTTTTTTCGCACACTACCAAATGATGGAAGGGTCGGCCGAGGCTTCAATACTTTGTCGAAGTCGTCATCGCCAGTGACAAAGTCCGATGCAGTCTTCTTCTTCCCAACGCCAAACCAACCCTTGCGAGATTTGGACTTGCCCTGGGGTGAATCCGGCACGAAATCTTCGGGGGAAGTTGGAGGACTGGCTGCGATTCCGACGACCTCGGCCTCGTCATCGAAACTGACCTTGACAGACTTCTTTTTGGAAACGGGCCTGGAACCATCGTCTGAAGCTACCGAAGTACCGTCGGACATCTCACTCGATGGCTGCACAAACCGACCAACCCGTGCCCCCCTGTCCGGAGACAGGGAGTTTCCGCGGGGGGATTTCAGCGCCGATTTCACAGGCGAAACTGATCTCGGTGGAGGTTGATGGACTTGATCACCAGCTGCGGATACGGAAAGCCACTTGGAAAAGTGGGCAGATCGGCCAGGGCTGCTTGGCTGAGGCACATGCTCGGGTTCCTGCAGCGAAGATGCTTCGTCGCCCTTCGGGGACGGTTGAGGCGTCGATACTGTCTCAGCATGATCAATTGTCGGCGATGCGGCCGCAGCTCGGTCTCCGGTCTCCACAACACGAGGAATATCGACTTGTTCATCCGCCGGCTCCTTCTCCTCGATGACTGTCGATGGCCATCGTTCGATAGTTTGAGAAGATTGATCCCCGACACTTGGTCTAGTAAACTCAATTGGCACGTCGTCATCCGAACGTTGGTCCCGTGTGCTGGTACCAAGGGGTTTTGGATCTATCCGCTCAACCCTTGCATGAGCCGGCTCTGCCCGCGACATGCCTTTCTGCATACTAACTGCCTTAGCTGCTGCAGCGGCGGTACCTGCCGGAGCACCAACGGATTTGATTGCGTCTTTCTCCGCATTCCCCGCACCATAGGATCTGGACTTCGCGTTCGGCGACTTGCCGGGTCCTTGGGAAAGAGAATGCTGGGCACCGGCGGCAGCCGCAGGTACCACACGAGCTGCAGATGCATCCCTACTCACTGGCCGATTCTCAAGCACCACCGGCGGCGAGATAGGCCGGGAAAAGTTGATGGAACTCCGGCTATTCGGTCGATCCGTCTCTGGCACCGTACCCAAGCTACTCAACCGATTATGCGCCGAATGTACGGCAGATCCCCCTTCTCGCCCTCCTCGATCCGCACTGATACCTCGTGCAATTGCCCGCGGTGGAGAAGCGGGAGGTGTTCGCATCTGCGGCTGCACGCTCACAGCGCGACGATTAGGGGGTTTCCCGTTCACGTACTGAGATGGAACTGATGGCAGCGGAGGAACATCGGCGGGAATGTGATTGATGGGACCTGAGCTGGTAGATGGGCGATTAGGGGAGGGTTCGCGAAAACTTCTTGCGGTCATCGATCCCGAGCTGCTCGTTCGACGCAAATTGCCGCTGACACTCGCTGACCTGCGGCCGGCCATGGGACTGGCCGGCGACTGGGTGGAGG
Organism: Penicillium cinerascens; assembly: GCF_028974065.1. NCBI lineage: Eukaryota > Fungi > Ascomycota > Eurotiomycetes > Eurotiales > Aspergillaceae > Penicillium > Penicillium cinerascens. Next base: position 3,108,523 of record NW_026695298.1, on the reverse strand, counting down.
CCCGCCGTTGGACCATTCGCTTGGTCTCGACATTTCCCACGGAGGTTGGAGTCGGTGTACGATTGCGTAGGGCGGCGGCTGCAGCTGCGGACGAGAGGCTACTTGTGGAAGGTTGGGACTTTAAAAAAGCATGAGTAGCGGCGGTCTGCGCGGATTGAGACGAGGCAGTAGGCAGCGGCTAGATCAGCCACAGGTGTTAGCGCATGCGAAGTCATTGTAAAGTTTTAGTGCTTCGAGGTATTCGGGGATCGTGGGACTCCTCAAAAGGGCCCAGACAGATCGAGACGTACCACCTGGTGATGGGAGGAGCTTCTCTTGCGACGGCCGAACATGGCTGCTCGGGCTCTTGGGCTTCACGGGAAAGGAATCGGATAGCCGGCCGGACACTGCGCTCAGCAGCGCCGGGGTTGATCCGAAATTGAAACGGAAGACTCGGATGGGCGATGGTCGTGGCCCGACGGAAAGAGCTGTAGAACGCGCGGTGAATGGAAGAGAAAGTTCGCAAAGTGGGAAGAGAAAGAACGCGACGACGAGAGGGCCAGGAACGAGTGAGCCAGGGTTGATTGTAGGGATGGAAGATACCTGGATCCCAAGGGTTTTTTTCCAACAGGTTACATCCAGTGGAAACGCTGAAGGATTTCGGGGGAGGTGAGCACTTGCGTCATGACTGCCTGTTGGGTCAGGCACGGTCTCCTCAAAAACAGGCTGATATTTGGCCCGAATCAGAACTTTATAGCCAGCTCATCCATTACCAATTGTTAATAAATACTTGATACTCAATATTAAATACATCATTACAAGGTCTTGCTTTTACGGAAATGTCCCTGGATGCCTCACCCCAGCTGCCCCTCCCCAAGGGCGTCTCGAGTCGCCTCGTTTCAACCCCCGAACTGACCTTTCACATTCTCGAGGCCGGCGCCACTCCCAATCGTGATCGTCCCTTGGTGATTCTGTTACATGGTTTCCCCGAAATCGCCTATTCATGGCGTCGAGTCCTGCCCCAGCTCGCCGCCGCTGGCTTCTACGCCGTAGCCCCCGACCAGCGCGGATTCGGCCGCACGGTCGGCTGGGATACACGACCGTATGAGGACGTCGATCTGCACAGTTTCTCAATGACCAACCTGGTGCGCGATGTGGTGGTTTTGGTGCATGCGTTGGGCTATCGGTCTGTTCGGTGTGTAGTGGGTCACGACTGCGGTGCCATGACGGCTGCGACTTGCGCCCTGATCCGACCGGATTTCTTTGAAAGTATTGTTCTGATGAGCCATCCTTTCAATGGGAGTCCTAGTCTGCCTTTCAACACCGCGAATGAAGGCAGTGTTGAGGAACAGGCTGCACCTGCATCTGCAGCTGCAGCGCGGGGTGGAGGTGGTGGTGCCGAGGGTTCTGCTGCTGCTTCGGGTATTCATGATGCTTTGGCGAATGCTGGTCGCAAGCACTATAAGTGGTACTATTCGACTCCTCAGGCTGGTCCTGATATGTCGTGTCTCTCACCTGAGGATCTGCATCGCTTCTTGCGCGGGTACTTTCATCTGAAGAGTGGTTCCTGGCCCGGTAACAAACCGCGTCCACTGTCAGGCTGGACTGCCGAGGAACTTGTCCATATGCCTGGATATTATATCATGCCCTTGGATGCAACGATGCCACGAACCGTAGAAAGAGACATGGCCGATGAGCCGACAAAGGGAACGTCGTCGCATTCATGGCTGCCCGAGAATGAACTTGCAGTTTACACGTCCGAGTATGCTCGCACCGGATTTCAAGGTGGGTTGAACTGGTATCGTGTGTTTACTGCGCCGGGTGGTCGCTTCTCCAAGGATTATGATATCTTTGCGGGGAAGAAGATCGAGCCTCCCTGTGCCTTTGTGTCTGGAAAGCTGGACTGGGGGATCTATCAGCAGCCCGGTGCGCTAGACAAGATGACCGGTGGCGCGGTATGCTCTGATTTCCGGATACTTCGACTTCTTGACGGAGTCGGTCACTGGGTTCCTCAGGAGGCTCCGAATGAGGTTGCGCAGACGATAATTGAATTGACCAAGAGCCTTGATGCATAGACGATGATGAGATATGATAGTGCCCTTTTCCATAGGTACATAGTTCTCACAAGTACATATTCTCAGACCCAGTCACCATTTACAAACCCCAAAGTCTCATCCTCTTCCCTCAAAAGGCCGATCAAAAAGAATACTCTCTGCGGACATCAGCTTGCAACGAAGTCTATGGGATTACACAGTAGGTTATCCGCGTGGTCATCGATAGAGAAAGTGTATGTATGTTCAACACCACAATCGTCAAGTGGTAAGTCCTTACAAAGACAGTCGAAAGCTTCCGAGGTCAGAAATAGCCGATCTTATTAGAGCCAAGGAATGCAATATCACAAATTCAAACATTTTTTGAAGAGGTCTTCATTAAACAAGTCGACCATAAATAACAAAGGGTATGTTTCAAATCCAACGCGACGCACACAAATGCAAGTCAAAAGCCAAATGAAAATATTTACATCAACGCGCCAAAGGCAACGGCAATCAGAATCGGCGCAAGAGCAAGCAGCGTGTTCTGCGGCGGTTTCAGCATCGCAGCACCAGACCCGATCGGGGCCGTGGTGTACATGTACTGGAAGGAAATGTCGCTCGAGTTGAAGCAGTTGTCACGGGTGACTTCTTCGATTTCGGGGTCGTCGACCTCGGCGAAGATGATGTCGACACACTATCCATCATAATCAGTAAACGTATAAATATACCAAGATCGAAAACATACGTTATACAAGCCCGCACCGTGTTTAGCCGTCTCCACAACCTGGATAGTTGCCTTGTCACCAACATTGACGCTGATGTTAGCCGGCAAGGGCACCTGAGGAAGACAGAAGGTACCGGGGTAGGGGTTGTTGGACGGGCCAGTGATCAGGAACGGGGGGACGACGGGGTGGCTCATGTTCTCTGGAGTCTCGCCGAAACCGAGGTTCACATAGATGAGGGCGGTCGCGTGGCCCGGGAACCAGCCCGGTTGAACAGCGAGAGCGCCGCCGCGGATAGGCCATTTCGTGCGGTTCGTGGAGGTGGGCATGCCTCCGCCTTTGGAGTGGTTAGTGAGCTTCAAGGATCTGGACGGCGTATCGCTTACATGGGTAGATCCATTCCATGCCATAGGGGAAGATGTATGAGCCATTTTTGGGATCATAGGCTACTCCCAGACCGTTTGTTTCTGCGACTGTGCCGTTGGTGTGCAGATTGTTTCCTCGGTACCCGGGGTATGTGATGACCGAGTGGGCATGGATGAGGCTGGCACAGACCAGGACCACGAGGGTGGTCCAGTGGGTTATCGATGCTTGCATGGCCATGGTGAATGTGAATTTATGTAGGCAACGAAGGCGAGGCTTGGACGAAAGTGAAGAAATTATTAAAGGAACCGGTCCCTTATTTTCGCCGAGCAACGGTCAACGTCGATCTCGAATGGCACTATTCAAGCGAACTTGGTGTTCGCGGGAGAGAAGATGATAGTGAAACCAGACAGAGCACTCGACCAAACCAAGCCACGGATGATTCTCGAGGGCTGGTCGAGCTCTTTTTGAGGGGCGCCCGGTGCAGTGCACGCATCGTGGGCGCGGACGAGTCAGGATGCAGAGTCCTGATGTGACCGGAGGTGCAGGCTGAACAGCTGATGACTGGCCGAGTGCCATTCTGTGGAGCAGGGATGTCGGGGATCATCACGGCTTACTGCAAGTGCAGTCACTTTAGGGCCGTCTGGGCACGGTGATTGGCGGAGCGCCTGCAGCTGGAAGCGCCGAGGGGCAACGCTAGGTCTGGATCTGAGGGGTTGTCCTGTGCTGCTCAGCGCTTAGAGTGCTGGGAGGTGTGATAGATGCAGGTGTCTACATCTAAGAAACGGTCTTCCGGTGGGAACACCCGTGGTGTTACTGTCATGTTGTCGGATGGCACTCCGTGAGCTGGGGCTGTATAGATGTGACGGTGCGGGATGGCTCCACCTTGCGACTCAAGTCAAAGCTTCTCCAACCGAACCTCTACTCCACTAATTTTTGCCCAGATGGACGCCGATCAATTTGGGTTACAATGCTAGCTCGTGAATTTGTCAAAACAAGAAAACCAAGACCATAAAAACTATACATAGTTCTTAAGACAGGGATTGATAGAAGGACTCGGCGAATATCAACATCTTCTGGTGCAATTTTGCAAAAAACAAACTCTACCTATCTGTGAGATCATCTTGCTGATAGCAAATGAGTGAGAACACTATTACACATCCTAAGCTAATGACATCCTGCTTAGATCGAACCTCCCTACCTTTGATCGGAACCATAGAACAGCTTACTAATCCCGACAATCAGCGGGGCCGCGGGGCCCAAAAAAAAGATCGCAGCTCACGATAAACTCCAACTCAATCATATATCAATTGACAAACACCCGGAGGCCCGGAGGGACATTGAAATGCCACACACATCGCGCCGAAAGCGCGCCTCAGTCCCGGCACAAAAACGCCTCCAAGTAACCGACGACGACGGCTGGACCCATGTCACCAGCGGCAACAACGTGCGCCGCGCAATGCGCACAGCTCGCGGACCGAACCCGCAGAGTGACAACGCAGACAAAGAGAAAGACACACAAGCTCAAGAACCAGTGCTAGCACCAGCCGAGGCACCAGCGCGACTCACGCTCGACGAGCTACAAATGCAGTACGCGGCTCATCGGGAGCGGTGGGTCGATTCCGATACATGGAAGACGCTCACGAGACACCTTGCTGAGCAGATGAGGGAGAGGGAGCGGATGGCTTCGCGGGACGAAGCGGTCCGAGGGCCCATCGACGCGATTGTCTGCATCGGACTCGGTAGCCCGAGCGGGTTCCTGCGCGACGGATGGGTCGATCGTCGGACGGTCTCGATGTATCAGCTCGCAGCACTAGACTGTATCGCGAAGCAACTATCCCGTTCGTGCTCTTCTCTCGCTTCACTATTTTTCAAAAGATAACATCACCAGGCCCGGATAATAACATCCCCCTCTCATTCCCGATCTACGCACAAGATCCCGTCTTCAACACCCTCGACTGTTTACTCCTCGAGTCCCTTGGTATAACCATCGTTCAGAACCCAGTCGCCTTCGAGCGCATTACTCAAAATACATTGCTATTCTGCCCTGGTGCTGAGAAGAAGCACCTTGAGCTGGTCCTGCCTTCGAATCCGTGTCTTGTTTTCGGGGGACCATTGGAATTGGCGGATTCGGACGTGATACAGAACTATATCTCGAGGGTGGATTCGCGGGCTTTAGTGCCGTTTTCGATAAACGAGCATGCTTTTTGGAAAATGAGGTTATACTTTCGTGTTGATGAGGAGGATGAGTGAATTAATGCTGCTATTTGCGCGGGATATTGCTGCATTTTGCATGGGGAGGAGTTTGGGCATTTGGATTGAACTATATAGCCTGAGACACGGTACTTGAATATAAGGGGCATTTCACTTGGTTTCCGATTAGAAACCGGAGCGCAGAATATGATCACACTCACCTGCCCAGATGGATCGGTGATGAAGTGTCACTCAGTGCCTATGGAGCACCTTCTCCACCTAAGGAGCATCGTTCTACATAGATACTCTTCTACACTCAAAACAAAACACCGAGCACAGCAGGAACCTCGGAAAAGAAATCAAAATTAATATCTATTTACATTGAATGCTAAACCGAACCAACGCAACGCAGCGCAAAACAAAACCGTCGATATCCTATGCAGAATTCCATCCCGAAATGTCTCATAATAGGGTTCCATGAATAAAAACGCCTTGGGCAAAAATAAAAAGCGGGTCGTAGTGAAAGTCACCGAAATGAGGCAACGCAAGATCAGGGGGGAGATCGGATAGGGAGGATGTCGAAGTAAAAGGAAGGTCATTAAAGTAGAACACCAGGAAGGCGGAATAATGGCGTATATGCATGCAGGGTTTTCATGATCATGATCCTATAGGGTAGGGGCATTATGAGACGGTTTTGCCGTTGCAGGATGGGATTTGGAGACCGGGTTTGATCTTGCGTGCTTGATCCATTAGTCCCCACTTGTCTTCCCAGTCCTTGCCGGGGGTGTTGAATTGGATTTTCCATGGCTCATCAAAGGCTTCGAACCTGTGTTGTGTTAGGAAAGGGCCGAGTTGGGATGAATTGAAGGGGGAACATACCAGAAGTAGTCAGTGCCGTTCTCCAGAGCTTGGCAGACCCAGTCGGACATGAATGTGTTCATGTTGTCGATGCTTGCCACTGATCCTGGGGTATCGGAGTCGCAAGTTGGACTAGCACCACAGTCTTTGCCACCGCCGCTGGGCCATCCAACCTCGGAGATGATCTGTTTCTTGCCGGTGCCTGCGGTCAGGACGACATCGTGGTTTTGCCAGAAATTCCAGGTCCAGGATGCTGCTACGTCCACGTTGACGCCGGCGAAGAAGGGGTGGACGTTGGACATGACGACGTCAACTGCCTTGACGAGCTGGGCGTTCCAGTTATCTCCGAGGTCGGACGTGGAGACTAGCATGTCGAGGCTGCGCTTCTTGAGTGAGTCGCGGACATCGTTGATGTAGCTGATGACGTTCTTTTCGGCAGTCGCGATGTCGGGGCCTGCACGATACAGAGCTTCGTTGCCCACAATAATGCCCTTGAAGATAGAAGGGTCCTTGGTATCGTCGAGAATGTGGTTGAGCTGGTTGAGCTGGCGCGTGGTCGTGGTCTGGTTGGTATCGATCCACACACCCAGCCAAACCTTCATGTCGGTCAGTCCCAACCTGTCAATCGCGTGCAGGGTCATCTCGGTCTGGTTGCAATCTGTGCCGTAGAGTCGAACAGTGTTGGTCAACTGCGAGAGCACAGCCAAGTCACGAGTGACATTGTTTTGCGAAGGCGGGTACTTCAGACACAATGGGTACTGTACACCCCAAGGCGTGTAATCCATGCCAGGGAAGACCTTGTGCAAGTCCTTGTTGTTCATGAGCGCCTTAATTTCAGCCGAGTCTTTATTGAGATCCCCATTCTCTTTTGTATCCTCATCCGCCGACTGATCATTACCAGACGAGGGCCCATCCTTGCTGCCCTTGTTCCCAATCGTTCCTCCAACCGCACCACCAACAATGGCACCAAGGATGATGAGACCAAGAATGATCCCAACGAGCAACCCTCGCTTCTTCCGCGCCGACATCCCAGTTCTAGGTGGCTTCTTCTCCCCGACCCCAGCTTCCAAGCCACCGCCAGGAACAGGCCCGTAGGAAGGACCGGCATTCCTGTTATTTCCAAACAACCCACCAAGCACCCCACCGGCAGCAGCACCACCCGCACCACCAGTCGCGACAGGTGCCGCCCTAGGCCCGAACTCATCCTCGCCATCATCGGCGATCTCATCTGGGTTAATTTCGGCCTGCATGTCCCCAGCACCGTACTGAGAGTGTCGTTGATAAGGGTCATCTCTCACGATCCCACCCACATATGGACCGGGGTGCTGGTTATCCAACATACTGCGTCTGTTGGAACCGTCGCTAAGATGCGCCGAAGACCGACCGGGAGTCTGCAAGCCAGGCGAGGCAGCCGCGGCACCTAAAGCCATATTAGAGCCATACGACTGTTCCGGTCGTAGAGATTCCGCGCTGCCGTAGCCAGCAGGTGGCACGTAGGGGTTATCCGAGCCGCTGGTGTGGAAGCCGCGCTCAGAGGGCCCGGCGAAGCCATCACGGTCCATGTTGTGGACTGCCTCGATGCCGCTTAGGCGGTCGTGACTGTTCGCTACTCCAAGGGCGATGCCACTGATCCCACCGCCGACAGAGGAGGGGCCAAGATTATCGACGTCGGGGGTGATGGTGGAATTGTGTCGCGCCGAATCGACGTAGCGATGGGGTGGTGGTACTGGGTAGTCCTGGTCACTCATTTGCGATGGTGCTGGATTTTCCAGCTGAACTAGAGGTATGCAGGGACGGTGATCGCTGCCCGGGAGAGCAGACTAGAGCCCGGTCCTAGCCAGGAGAATTCGCAGGAGGACAGGGAGAGAAAAGGTCGAGGAAAGAAAAAGAACTACAGCATCGCAGGCGATCCACGGTTCCCGAGATGAGGGGAGGTGGGCCGAAACAAGAAGCTGAGGCGCAGTTGTGTCAGGTAAAATTAGGGACGAGACCGGCTTGAGAGAGTTTTCCCTGCGTGACAAAGAAGGAATGAGGTAGGATTCTTACTAAAAGGTACGGGTTCAGGGCCAGCCGTAGAATGGGCGGGAAGGTTTTAAGGCTGCGATCGTCTGTCAACACAAGCGTGGCCCGGACAACGGATGTCAGAGTTACTTTTCGATTTCTCGTACCGCCTTTATTTATTTTTTAAAGGCTGCTGAGTTTATTGCGTTGCTTTATTATCTGTATCATTCGGTCATTAATAAACTACCGAGTGAACAATATTCTGAACACCATTTTGGGGGAGCGAACATGATCGCTGAATGCAGGGCCCAAGGGTTCAGTGTGGAGAGGCTCCGAGACTGTGGGTCGCGTCTATTTTTGGCCGAATGCGACCCTTGGATCTTACTGTTCCCGAGTACAACTACAGGCGAGGAGAACACTATGTAGTTCACAATCATCACGTCGTTATTCATGACCCGTAAAACCATAAATAATATCGTAGACCCGTAAACCCCCCATCCCTGCGCCGTGCAAATCATTCCAGTCGCTCCCTTGTTTTTGGTGTTGATTCCACAGAGATCCCTTCAACGCTGACACATCAGAAAAGCACAGAGACGGAATCATACAGGGAATGACGGAAAATAAGAAAAAAAAAATAAGAAGTAGAAATAGAAATCGTGAACGTTAACCGTCCACTTCTTCCGCACTCCGCTGAGCAGCAGACGGAGCCCCCGACTCCAGACGTCGACTCCCGCGCTCCAGGAACCGCCGCTTCCCACGACGAGTGTCGAAATGGTCCGGAATCTCCGACGGCTCCTGGCCGGCAGCCAGCATGCTACTGCGCATTTTATTCCGGTAGGCATCCACTAAAGCCCCAGTTAGCTTATTCCAAACCTTCGACCTCGGATAGGTGAGACACGTCTCAGCCCTTCCCCGGCACGTGCGGGCCCACCCGCGAACAATCAAACAAGACATGACTGCCGAGAACGTACATCCAGGAACAGAAATGGAAGGTTGGACTTACACGACCGTTGCAAAAATAGGGTCCGTCCTGCAAATACCCGACTCTGGCTCCAGCTTAGGCGGTATCCCAGGTCGTTCATGAGGACTTCGTTGCGGTGGCGCCGGCGCGAGAGTTTGGGGACGTCGATGTCTCGCTCGCCGTCGAGAGAGGGTGTGGGGACGGTCGTGCGCCCGACGGTTGCATCGACCGGGTCGTCTGTTTGCTCGGTGTCGTCGCCGAAGAATCGCCGGCCGGTGAGAATGCGGCCTGGTGCGTCTTTCATCTGTACCGGAAAGTAGGTGCGCGGGTACACGGCGTTGGACTTGCGATACGAGTCGGGGATTTCTTCCATCTTGACTTTGTCTAGCATGACCTTGACGCGCACACGAGATCCGCGGTGCGGGTCTTCTACCAGGATAAAGGTGCGCTTTTTACCCTCTGGCAGTTGGCCGAAGAGGTCTTCGTTACTTGGGCTCTGCTCGTCGTCGACGACGAAGCCTGTTGTGTCCATCCGGCTGGATGTCGCGATCGTCGGGTGTCGACCTAGTGCGCTGAGTCCGCTGTCGCGCATCAGTGGTGGCATGGATGGCCCACTGGGTTCGGCGCGCGGTGGTACGGCGGTGTCATGGAAGACTTGTGCCTGATGAATGTCGGGGTGGATAGGGCCGGGTAAACGGCCTGTGTTTAGGGGACGCTGAATCCCAGGGTATTCGGAGCCTATAGAAGGAACACAGAGCAAAGAGAAAATTAGCCTACGCTGTACGTGCAAAAAGTGTCGGGAGAGGGCCCCAGAGTTCCCAATGAAGAAAGGCACGAACATGCGCGCGGCGGCATCAATGATAAAACAAAATTCGCACAGGGTATGAAATATCGACCAAAAAAAAAGACAAAAAAGAATAGAAAAAAGAAGAGAAAAAAGAAAAGCAGACTGAGCCTGGACCATAGAGGTACACCAGTGCATGCCTCAGCCTTCAACACATCAAGTAACTCCGACATGTATATATACACCTCCAAAGTAAGCATAACATATGAGACAATTTCCTGTCCATCAGACATAGACATTGACATCCGGGGTAAAATTGTACAGGAGCCACTGGGTCATTCCCACCGCGCATGTCGCAGAAAAGAAACATCGACGGAACGCATCATATGTGGTGATCAAACATACCGCTAACACCAACTTCCATCTTTGGACTGCCATCCGGCTGAGCATGATGATGATGCAGCTGAGGCGGCCCCATAGACAGGGGCCCGATATTGGGACGAGGAGTGGGGGCCGGCATCGCCGTGCTGGGCAGACAAGGACCAACAGGTGTGGCGGGCGCCATGTGAGGAGTAGAAGCAGGAACAGACTGGCGTCGACTCAATTTAGCCTGTCGACGAACCCTGCGGCTGCGGAGTCGAGGATCCTGGTTGCTGTTGCGCCAGCTATCGACGGCGCGCTGGATGAGACCTCTCTTTCCACGTAAAGCAGGGTTTAGTTCGGCTAGGGCCCAGCCAACGGCGTTGCATTCGGTCTCGTAGACTAGGCGGTTTCCGCGGTACTGGTCTTTGCTGCAGCAGGCGCGCGGGTATACGCAGTTCTCGGTTTTGAATTCCTGGCCGAGCGTGTCCACATTTACGGACTCGACGTCGCAACGGATCGTATATTCCATCTTGACTCGATCTCGCGAGTACTCGAAGGCGATCCATTGCACACCGTTGCCGTCTTGTCGTACGACGAGCGGGGTGGTGGCGGGAATAGGGCCTGGTGCTGCGCTGGAGCTTGCTCCCATAGGCGAGTTCTGGTGCATGCCGACAGCAGACATCCCGGTGTTGTTGGGACTTGGGAGCGGAGGGTTGAGCATCGGTCGTTGCGATGCTGTTTGAGGGTTCGGGTCCATTTTCATGGCGGGGCTGCTGGACAAAGCCGTGTTAGGGGTATGCGTGGGTTGATGTGGCGACATTTGCGCCGTTGTCGTCTGAGGAGGCATCATCATGGACTGCGAGGTGAGAGTATGCGACTGCGGTGAAGGGTGCCCATATGGAGGTTGAATGTGATTCATAGGCGAATATGGCGCGTAGCCGTACATCTGGGGCGGCATCTGTGGTGACTGCGTGTAGATGTTGCGAGCATGCTGATCATGAGGCTGCGAGGCTACGGATGCCGGAGAGTTGGATTGAGGAGTATGATAGATCGGGGGGTAAGGCCGCTGCATTTGGGCAGTGGCAGCCATGTGGTCTGGTGGTCCTGTCTCTTGTATCAGTGGTGTCCCGTAGAAACAGTCCATGCATTCACACCGGGTAACGTTGCAACCATGGTGTATGAAGTACGATGCACATATCACTATGGAAACAAAAAATTCAACTTACCGCTTGAGGGATAGTGCGCGGATGCAGATGCAGGGGTATATGAAGAAGGTTGGTTTGAATAGTAGGGCGGTTCTTGTGACGGTGGTCCGTAGGCGCTTTGAGAATGGAGTATATTATTTCCCGGCGGATATGTAGTAGAGCCGGAGGAAGATTGGATCGGCGAAGCGCGGCCTTGCTTCAGAGTTTGGCCTTGATGTGAATGGTGATATTGAGAAAGCTGAGGACTTGGTCGTCCTGATCTGCTGTGACGATGCTGTGATAGAGACACATATCAGTTTACCGAAGGGAAAGGTCAAGGCGGCAAAAGGTGTTCCAGCCCAGAGGGTGGTACAACAGCCTAAGAACGTGAGAGGGGAGGCAAATATGAAGGATCTTGAAAACACAGCCATATCTTCCAGTGACGCCATAAGGAGATTTGGATTCTCCAAAAGCCAGAGCGGCTCCTCATGGAGGGGATTGATTGTTGTCACGGACGCCTCGAACAGGGATGAGCTCAGATGCGTCACGAATGGGCCAGGGTATCAACCAGGATATGCCGTCTAGGGCCAAAGAAAACCACGGATCTGTGTAGCGCTGGGGCTGTCACAGCTTTGCGAGTGGTTCTTTTCTTCCGAAAGGACAAAGCACTCGTGTTTGCCCATTGCCCATTGCCCATCGAAGTCGCTACACGGACTCGGGCTCTCATTAGCCCTGGAGATTCGGTGCCATAATCTGAGGATCAGATGCTGCGTCCGAAGTGCAGATGTGGTCCAAATTTGGGGGTTATAGCTTTGCGCCAGGTGTGTTCCGGTATTGCGGTCACACCCAACGGTTCACGGCGATTTGGAGGGTCAATCCGGAATTGACGCTGGGCCTTTCTATGTCGAGATCGCATTCTCGGGACAAAGCGCAAAGATGAATGCGATTCCCAATGGTGACCGAGTGCTCCGTGGATCACAACGGGCCGTCCCCCACACGGTGGATATCCGCCCACAAGGAGCTTCGATATGGAGAAAAAAGAAATACAGAGGTCGGAATATGATATCGAGGAATGCAAACCAAACTGTAGAAGAAAAAGAATCGAGTACTCACGGAATCGTCAACGGGCTCTTCCTTGTATTTTGATACCGAAGGAGGACCGAAGTCAGTGTGAACCATGCCGGTGTTCTCACAGACTGGGATGGAATCTTTCCTGGAGACAGGGAAGAACTAGGATGTTTGGCGCGCTCAGCAAGAAGCGCGTGGAGTCAAGGGCGATCCCGTCGGCCTGAGGCTCCTGCGCGACACACGGCTAGACTGGGGTTCGAGGCACGATGAGAACGTGAGGTGGAGGGTCCAGGGTCGTTTATTTAGCTGCACCCGTGAGACCCATGGTGTCCGGGAGTCAGCGGTTCTAAATCGACGAGGTGGTAGAAAAATAAATGAGAAAAATAAGAAAAAAAAATGGATTTCAAATTAGAAGAAAAAAAAAAAAAGGGAAAAATCCAGATGGGGGATAGGCGACCATCACAGGGCACAAAGATTCGGGTTTTCCCAGCAGAGCGAGAGTATCAGGATGGGCTCACTAGCGGGAAAGTGGTGTAATAACGACCAGGATGGATGCAGGCAGGGGAGATTACTACACGACTCGAGGGAGCTTGGTAAACATCCGAGCCTCAGGTGGAGGTATTGAAATTAACGAGTGTCATCATCAGCACGGCCTAGCCGAGAGGCAGATCTAAACGCCTTAAGAGGGGGGAGGGGGGCGAGAGTGAATGATGTGCAGCATGCAGAGGAGCAGGTGCGTGGAAGAGAGAGAGAGCGAGAGACCACAGTTACTAAAGCACCGGTGAACTGCACAGCTCCGAGTGGAGACTCCGGGACGAAGAACGATACCTCGATCGCCTTTGTGTCTATGTAGCTGATCTATACTAGTTTGGTAGCTTCAACGGCCTGGGATGGCGGGTCTCCTTTCTCTCTTTTTATTTTTTATATTTCTGCCTTGGACTAAGAACGGTTCGGACTAGGTGGAGTGATCCTGATACGTCCATCGCGGGTGGGAAAACAAAGACGCAGCGGTGGCCTAACCGTGATTGGTGATTAGCATTACAACGCAGGCAAAGAGTGACCCGAGGGGCCCTCTCGAGATTCCAAGGTTTGGTCTTGAGTTTCTCGTGGACAGTCCATACTCCAAAGAGTCAAGCGCCGATAGCAAGAGAAAAAGAAAAAAAAAAAAAAAAAAAAAAAAACTTTACCTCGCAGGACACACACACACTCTGCACTTAAATTTGGCAATTGTTCTAGAGCAAACTTCCGTCAGCACTCGATATTTAAGGTAGCAATTGAGAGACCCAAACAAGAAGGTGATAAAATACGTATATGTCCCTGACGTTGGGCCCAAGATCGAGCACCAAACGTGAGACTATCCGCGGCATCCGGACTAGAAGGAGGGGGGAAGAGATAGTGGCAGATTAGAGCCCCCGGTGGACCTCGGACTACAGAACTAGAATGAGGACATCGGATCGTGCAGAGACCAGTTTCAGGTACGGAGTACGGGTTTGGCTGAGCGATTTCCAAGGAGTATATCGAAGGGGATCGGCGGGGGCAAGCAACAGGATGCTCGTGTGGACAAGGAGCACGCTGGTTACACGGATCTGACTGGGCAGATGTCAGCCTCGGTCCACGGCCCAACTTCCCCCATTCTCCACCGGCCCCAATGAGATCCAGATTCACGACTCCATCCCTCGGCGGCCCCATTGAAATAAACTCGAAACAGCCTAACGGCGCCCATCACACTCTCTCGCGAGACCAGTGTTCGTTAGTGGCAGGATGCAGCCGTGTAACCCTAGCCCAGCCTCAAAGGCGCTGATCCCCGGATGAACCAGTACAGTACCATCGTACGGTGCTGTTGCTTCCCGAACTCTGCATCGTCTGGCCATTCAACTTTCTGCGCTTTCCAGCCCGCAGCTCGCACGGCCAATGGAGAGATACAGTTCGCCCCATACTCTGCCCCCGATGCTGACCTCCACCCGGGTTCGCCCCTAGACCTGAACGGCTCTAGCCCTGCATCTCGGTCGGCCTTTGCACCTCTCGTCTAAAGGCCGTTCGACAAAGGCCGTTCGACAAAGGCCGCGCGCGAAATCTGTCGACACTTTCGAATCCTTCGGGTCCAGACTCACCTGGGCATGTGAGTTGGCCGGGACTTCTACAACAATAATAGCTCCGGGTGGAGCTGCTTCACAGCTACAGCTACCCAGGTATACAATGTACCCGGAACGTGCCCTCCCAGGTACTGGGGCACGTTGGGCATCCTCGATCGCCACCCCCGGTCCCCAACCCGTCATCACCGCCCCAGGAACGACCCATTCACTCTCTGAGGCTCAATCCAACCTTGGAAACCTGAGAAAAGGCAAAGAATCGCGATGATCGCGGCAAAGACAACAGGGCCACGGACCCGGCCACGTTCCCGTCAAGACGGAGGGACGCGCTTTACCTTGTTTCGAGAGCTTCCAGAATAAGGCTAGCTTCGGGCCATCGTAATCGCAGCCATTTACGGCCGAATGGGGGAGCCAGTAATGCCGCGCGGGGACTCGACGCTTGGTTCAGGAACTCAGCTGAAGGTTGGGGCTAAGTCCGTCGGAGCATGGCCAGCCCCATTTATTATTATTATTTTTCATTATTTTTTGTTTTGTGGCTTTCTCGGTGTGTGACTGCAGCTCGTGGGGGCCGGAACGAAAACGGTGTACCATTTCCCAACACGGAGTCCAATGGCACCTGTGATCGATGCAGGGTGCTAGCTAGTCCATCGCTTAAGCCGTACCCGTACCCGCCCCGGTTTTCTCCAACGTCTCTTGTTGCTTCTGATTGTCGCAAGCGGCCCCCCTTAGGACCCATTCTAGACTTCCACACCAAACTCTACAGTAGCTACTTGTATTCTTAGCGATCGTTTAGGCCGGAGGTACATTGTGATAGCGGGCACTCGAACCCACCGCACTTGATCTCCCACCCCCCCAAACTCCTCTAGCAGGAAAGTACCCGGGCCGCAGCGTTCGAACCAATCGTGTTCCGTGAATATTGCCACAAATAGGACCTCCATGCAAGGAAGCGATGTCCTTTGCCGCTGACAGCACATGTGCTGCGACAAGACGTCGTACCGTTCCAGAATGGTTTCACGGTTGCAATGTAAATCGTGGCTTAATACCGGACCGGGGTGAGAGAGAGCACCGACGAACCAAGGACGAAAGAAGGAGCAAGAAGTAATCTTCCCGCAATCTTAGGGGCACACCCCTGGGCGGATCAACCGCTCGAGATCAAGTCTTATGATTGCGCAGCCAAGTGCCACTACCGCCCCAGATCGACTAGGTCCAAGGCAGCACGCGAGAGTCCGGAGCTTGGCTTGCATTTGAGGTCTTAGGCGGAACGGACCCCACTCCCCACCCCCCTATCCATTTCAAAATAAAAGTAAAATCAAAAAAATAAAAAAGTAAATTTGAAACTCAGAACATATGTTCCAGACATGGACAAAAATGGCGGAAAATGACTCGTTGCTACTCACACTAGACTTAAAACCGCACTAGCCCCGTCTCGATCGACGGGATACGTCAAGCGCGAGAGTGTGGCCTGTGCGGCACCACCGTTGGCTAACGACCCTCTCGACCATGTCTCTCGAGCATGTCTCAATCGGTTTCTTCCACGGCTTACGGTGTCCGGAGTAGAGCTCCAGGAATGACGGTTCTAGTCCCGGAATCGGTGCTGACCTGCAGGACTCATCCACCTCAATCACCGTACGAGCACCCGAGATTCGATCTAAGAACGGACCGGCGACGCCACCAGTCGATGATCATCCAGATGGGGTTCCGTCGGAGAAAGTAAGCACCTCGCAGTCGATTACTGAGAGGAGCGGTGACTCCGTGTTTGATCTGTTGTTTTGGTTTATTATTTCGTCGTATTTTTCGTCGAATTTCTGCTTTCTGATTTCCGATGTCTTTTTCTTTGATCCACCAAATGCACGACCTGTTCCCGGTGCGGCAACACGGGCCACGTTGGAGCCGGGGGCCGCCCTTACTGCGTGCGGATCGCAAGAATCAGAGTCATCTTGACCTCACATGCGGCTCGGGGGACTTTTGAGTTCGTCCATTGATATTTTTATTTCCTATGGGTCTCAAGTAAATGCACCGCTTTTGTGACGCAGGACTAGCGGATCAAAAGGCTCGAGCCCGTCGGGAGATATAAGGGCCCGGTGGTCGGCAGTCGGCAAGGATTGTCGAGTTACTGCTCCTGCTCTGGCATCATGCAATGCTCGGCCCCGCCGATATGTCGACCTGCCATTGGGATCGTGCATCGCTTGACACGCCATATAGTTAGAGCCACGTCGTAAGCCTGCGGGTTGTGCGTCACGGGTATAGTATAGTGCTGGGTCTTAAAGTGAACGTGCGTGTTTACCTTTCCGGATATAATTCCTGTCTGCTAAGATGCCATCTACCGTAGGGGTGGGGAGAATGATTCCGGGGCCACCGGTTCCATGGGCGTAGCATCGCTGGGACGTGGCTTGGCTGATGTCTTTGTAACTCGGGGTCGCGTACCCGCATCGCTTGGCATACTCGGGGTTTCCTACAGCCCTGACATGCCCCCGAAATAAAGTTGTCGTACCCTGGCTGAAACGCACGGAATTATCGTCCATCCCGGAGGATCTGCTCCGGGGGGGGGGTGGAGGGGCAGGCGCCAACGGTCGTGAGATTTTTAAGTTTGTAGAAATGTCTTGAAGTGAAAGCATGGGCTAAGACTCCAGGTTCAGTGGGTGGTTGAGGAGGGGGCCGTGATCCCTGCAAAGTCAACAACCCCCCATCGGAGAAAACTGGCATGGCACTCTCCGCACTCCGGATCGTCCAGATACAGTGCTCCGGGAGTCCCCCCAAAGAGAGTTTCTCCGAGTATTGGTTGGCTTGATAACTGGACTCCTTCTGTATCGGTCGGATCTGCCCGTGGACACGTAATACAAGATTTGGCCCCCTCCACCAAGTTTTCAAGTCCAAGTACAAGTTTCATCAAGCTTGAAGACAGAAAATGAACCGAATCATATTCTGGTTCGGCCCCACCATCCGGCTGCGAGTCTGGTGCACGATGGAGTCCCGATTGCTTTTAGTGTAAGCGCCTGTTCCTAGACACGCGTCTATAGAGAAGTGCCGAAGACTATGGAAACTACTGACCGCACTGTCGTGAGTTGCACACCGATACTTGGTGCATGTACAGCATGGTCATCGTGGGAAATTGTGATCTATCGGAAAGCGTTAGACCTGCAGCACCGCAGTTGCGTGGCCGGGCCATGTTTCAGAATCTTGACCGCAGGACAGTTCAGCCTTAGCTGGGAATAGGAAACTCGGGGCTGATCGCTGCACGATGCCCATGGAGATTGGACCGCCCCGTCCTCGAACGTTCCCACCGAGGAAATCCGTTGGACTTGTTCTTACAGTATGTGCAAGCGCCCCTTTACACGTTGCAGTGTATTCGCAAAGGCGTTGGCACACACAGGGTATCAGTCCTTGGTGCTTGGTGGCTCAACGCCTGAAAGTCAAAATAGATTGCCCATCTTCCCTTCTCCGAACTACGATGATACACCAGGAGACGCTCAGATGTCAAAAAGGCGGACGCAGGGGGTGGCGAACCAAACCATGTGCTTGCGTCGATCATCGATAGATTGGGTCGGGCAAACAACCGGATTTGAGAAGCACAGGGCAGTCGCGGTTCCCGAGTTGCTATACAACCGCGAGTAAGGAATACCGTTCAGGCTCCAAGGCCGGAAGGGACCGTCGCGTGCTCCCGAACCAACTGGTGGATAAAACACCCAACAAATGAAGTATAGTTCGCAGATGCATCTCCAAATGAAAACAACACCGAATCCCCTCCGAGCTCAACATGATTTATGTAAAAGTAGAACATCCCCGATTCGCGTGGTTCCGTTCCCGCGCTCAGTGTTACGGGAACAAACCTCGGAGTTTAACGCCACACACCCAATGCACGCCTCTGTTTTCTTTCCCGTTCCCCGCTTAGCGGTTATCAAAATGAGGGTTGCACACAGTCAAGCGATGGAGGTGCGGGCCCTGCTATGTACAAGACGAGGCATTGCTCTCATCGACATGACTCGTAAAGCGTGAGTCGATCACCAATCACCACCTCCAGGCATACTCAACTTTACTAGAACATTTCGGATCTACTTACCCTCCAACCGCGAGGATTGACAAAATGCCGCAACGGACTCTCTACCAAACACGTCATAAGCAAACAATCTACAACGGGATACCTGATTCTGCCCTGTTTCGTCTTCCACCTCTTGAGATCAGCTCCCAGCACCTTCTTGAATGGAACAAGATCATCTATCCCGCATATTGAGCCTGTAGCCCTGCTCTACATTTAAACACGATATCACGGTCTACACATTTGGCGATCGGAAGGGACTGAACGCCAAGAAAACCGTTGACCCAATCGTCTCCCCATGCCCCGTATCTAGCTTTTAGACAACCCCATACGGAAACCCTATGTCACGGGTGTAATCCAGATAGCTCAGATCATCAGTGATGACCAGTCATCCTGTTAACCGAATCCGATGTATAAGGTAGTGTTGCATTCGGGATAGATTCCGGATCCACGTGTACCATCTATCACGTCTATGTCTATCAATCGAAATCGGATGGATAACAATGTAATGTAATTCTCCGGTCACACCGCCGCTCTCCACAAACCTTGAATCGAATCTGAATTGTGATCTTTAATCACCTATTGATCCCAACAATCTCGAGACTCGAAGGGGAGACGCCACCACCTCCCCGACTGAGACTCAGGCTCGAGGACGTTTGCTCAAAACGTCTGTGGCGCATCTAGATCCTGCGGCCTGATGTCTGATGCTCTTTACAGCCCCCAGTTTTGCTTTTTGCTTTTGTTGGACGTAGCATTTCCCCCTTTCTCGTGCATTGGGGGTTGGTTTTCGTTTCTCGCCTTGACCTGGCATCTACTGGGACGGGTGTCCGGGCGGGAGGGATAATCTCCGAGTCATGCATGTCATTTGCGATATTTTTGGTTTCCCGCGGGGGGCCTTGCAAAGTTGCAAGGCTCCAGTAGAGGAGGGAGTAGGAAGAGTCTGTTACGCTTACGACGGCTGAGTTTTGCTGACGGTTGTACGGGAGCTGAAGCTGACCGGGCTATGCACAGCACTTTTTATGTCGAAGTTCAAGTAAGGCTGTGAATGACGCTGCTTACATTATTAATGTTGATGCTGGTCACCGTACAGTAGTTTTCGAAATCAGTTATACCTCCACACCCTTGCGACTTCTTTCTAGGAAAATGATTTCTCTGAATCAGTTCTGATTGGATATTCCCAATATGACCCGCTTGTTGGACCGCCTTCTCAAAGCGTACTCGTCATTTACAATACGTCTTTAAGACCTTATGGGATGTATTTTACATGTAATCCCTATATGCCAACGGCCTCTCCAAGTCTTTAGCAGTAAGTTCTCTATACGAAGCCACTTTAGCAATTTTTAGCTCAATGAAAAGTACTTCTTAACACAAAAATCTAAAAACATAGCCTCAAGGCTCTTTGCTACGAAACTCTATCTTATCTGTGATACAATAGAGAACCAGTCCCTTACTGTATCTCGGATAGACGAGGAAGCTGAATACAGCTATACCCTCCAAATATAAATAGGCTGGAAACAAACAAAGTGACCGCTTATAATAGAAGCCCCTGTTCACCATCTCCCAGAACAGCCCGGGCTCTACATCGATCAGATAACTGTCTTCTTCTAGGACAAGTTCCAAAACATAGTCACAACGAGTCAATTGCACAGATATGTGCAGATGCGGGAGTGAAATTGGATTATTTGTCGTCCTTTTTCACCAATTAAAATCCAATTGAAGATCCCTGAGCTATGATGAAAGGGATGTTGATTAAGGCTGTAATGCCTTCCTTGAATGGTGTATCAACGTAGTCGGTGCAGAAGAGAGTGACAAAGGTCATTTTCGCCATGCAGGCTCGAAGATAGAGGTTTTGGACAGGTAAAGGCAGACACATTAACTATTTGAAGAAGTAAAGTGCGATATGAATCATACAACAAATATTTGCGCCACGTGAACTCAAGCAAGTGAAGACCAAAACAAATGGAAAACCCCTCATTATGTTACGATTCATATGTGGTATATAGGTGATAATCTTGCCTTTGCTGGCTAGCGTTTCCCGGGCGTGGTCCTGACACATTACCTTATAAGGAATTTTAATTTGCTGGAAGAACTTCTAAAGCATTATCAATAATGTTCATTCTAACCGAAGTTTGTCACATTGGTTCACCAAATCATTGAATAGTCCGTTTAATACGATCAAGTCTAACGGGTCCCTGTCATCCTTTCCATTCATAACATATATCTGAATCACCTGCCAATATGTTCCATTGCCTGGCATTGACACCACAGAGGTGTCCTTTGCCCGCAAGTATCATCTCAATTACTGGCGAGAACATAAGACCGCAACTATTACGCACAAGGCTCCTTGACATTATACTTTATGAGAAGCCAGTTCATCGGGGCTGCGGTCCAGTGGCCCAAGAACATGCCCACCTGAGACGAGGAATTAGTCTTCGCTCTCATAAGAAGTTCGAGATCTTACCTGCATCATCCACCAATAAACCACGTTGTTTGTTCGCAGGTCGAAATTCCAGATGGCTATCTGGTATATGGCCATCCATCCGTAGAGACCGACTTGAAAGGAGGTTAAAGACAAAAAGTCTGCTTTCAAAGCGCGCCAGACGGTTACGGGGCCGTATTGCCCAGACATCGGAGCTATTGAGAAGTACTGGAAGAAGATTCCAAACAAGAGCGCAAACCCATAATCTGTGTAAAATCTTTAGTGATGCACAGAAGAGCTTCAAAGAAATATAACATACCGACCAAATAGGACACCCATAGATGGTGCCCATTGATCTTTGCATCTGTCCCATACACGAGCCATTCCCCAACGATATCCCCGAGCAAACAGCCGGCGCCACAATGGCAGACGGCGACCGTTACTGTAGCAAACATGGGTCGCTGGGACATGTGTGCATGACAATGGCCCCCTCCGTTTTGTGATTCTTCAGTGCTGGGCTTAGAATTATCTTGACTCTCTCCGGAATGACCATTATTATTCCTGTGGCAATGCATCAGTACATTTGTGATCTGGGTTAGCATTGGATAGGGGATACAGACTGGCTGCTTGGTTCTGGATGCTTCGGCTCTGGTAATGGAGGCCGACCGTATTTGAAGTATGTCCACAGAGTGATGGGAGCTAGATACAGGGCATTTAGGACATAAACCGCAATCCTGGCATTCAATCACAAAAATCAGCTCCACTGCGCGACAAGTAAGGAGGTAAATCAAGCTTACATAATACCCATCATTGATCTCCAACCTCGTCGATATATGATATCAAAAAGAATCACTAGGGAGGTGATTAGCCCTAGCCCGATGAAGATCGTCCCTAAAATAACAAGAGACAGCGGCGGATGGTACGAGGCCATAGTGAGTCTATAGGGGTAGGTACGTCTGAAGAGTACCAAGGCACATTATCTCATGTATTTATCTGTGCTTTCATTATATAGAACCTCGACCGGCCCTGATGTCACTATAGGAAAATTGCCACCGAAACAAGACCTGGCTTCCGTTTTGGGGAAATGCAGGTAGCCCAAACTCTAAAACGCGCGAAAACCACGCAGGAGCAACAACCACCGGGAATAAAATTATATTATTGTGCCCGGCAGTGTTATTGACTAAATAAAGTAAGGTGTGCAGACCTGAATAATAGGCAACCGGTTTCTAAATGAAGACCATATTTATTGCGATTGTATGGCGAAGCAGAGCGGTGACTTCAAGCGGGTCTTCGGCCCGAAACCGGCGAGGCCAACTACCCGTAAACTGGGCCTTGAGTAGCTTGCCACCTCAACGCACAAGTCGCGCACTCATCATACGAGCTGGAGAGTTCGTACCTGAACAAAAAGCGCAGAAATAGTGATCCAAATCATCGGATATTTAAAGTAAAATCGTTACAATCATTCCTCAATGAGCTTTCCCTGCTCTCTTCTGCTGTCGTTTGGATTCGCGGACCAGGCGACAATCCGGAGGCCTTTGTTCACAATCCAACAAAAGTTGCGGGTTCCCGGTTATCCAAGACAAACATTATTTGTCGTTTATTGGTGGAGTTGACCCTAACAGGAAGGGCTCCGAGAGGGAGTCATCTGATTACGGTCGGTTCCGAGGAACCGTCGCCGGCGCCGAGGAGGGAGACACTGTCGATATTTTAGTGATTAACGACAGCCCCGTCAGTCAGGCTAATCATTGGCACAATAACGCAGCTTCATTGTATACATCAAACCGTGCACGTCTCATCGCCTCCAGGTATCTTGCAGAAGGGAACTCCGAGAATGGATAGAGTCCCCGGAGTGAGACGGGTAGAGATCATAATACGCTCTAGAGCGAGCTAGGAATCAATTTGTCTTATCCTCATCAGTTTGACCAGAGACCCATAGCACCGGGTGCGAGCTTCTTTTTCCACTTCTCTCCTCGCGATCAATTCGAGCCCAATTGATACCATTCACACTACCGCATGCCCTACGGCGATGGCGTTACCGGAACTTTTCATTTATCCATCAATATGCAAACCGAGCACGTTCTTTTCGGAGCCGAGCTTCAAGTCTTGAGGAGTATAAGCGGCATCTCCACGTTGAAAGATCTGCACCATCCATTACGGTCAATGATTGGTAGCATCAATTGTTGGATAGGGTCTTCGGCGAATTCGCAACAGCGTTACCCTATTTGTGTGGATAGTCTCTTGATAAACGGCAAAGCACGGATTGACAGCACGGTAGGATATATGCCGCATGTCTCAAGTCAGGAACGTGAACTGCCATCCTAAAACCCGTCCTTACAGGGCTGCACCCAAGCCAATGATGCTTCGGGCCGGAGTTGACACGAGTGATCTCCAAACTAAAACATGTTTCAACACTTCATTTGATCTGACCCATATTTACGGCAAATACTTCAGAAGGCTGGAGATCTAAGGTCCTCAGCATGGCGAACATGCTAACTATCATCGATAGGTACTTCCTGTTTCCATCGGGCAGCGAGGTTTGGCAGGCGGGAAGGGGAAAAGCAAGTCAGTGATCATGCCAGGGCGCCAGAAACTGGCAATGGATTCTATATAGATCCATTGGGCTGTTACGGTATTATAACACTGTCTCATCTGAGTGTGACAGTCATTACAGATAGCATTCTGCCAGAACTACAAAGCGGTAGCCTAAAGCAGATTAGCGCACATCGGAATAATTTCCCCGGAAGAAGTCGCAAGAGTGGAGGTATAAGTGTTTTCGAAAACTAGTGTAAGAAGTCTCATGGTTGTGAATGATAATGATAATGCATTGGCCGAGGATCCTTAACAGACACCCGGGAAGTATGTTGAACGCAATATCAAGGCTAAGCTGACTGCTGTATCATACAACGACCGCGTGTAAGCGTAAATTTAATAATGAGATGCAGGGTTAACGCCGGCGGTTTTAACCGCGCGGGATAGGCTTGGGACAGGTAAAGGTTTTCGGGCAACCCTTTGGAGTGTGATGCAGTTGGATTTTCGTTTCAATTCCACGCTCAGGTCCAATGCGAGTGAAGATGCGCGTTGAGATGCTACTACGGGTGGGCCGGCGCAGCCGTAGGTGTCATCTTTGGTCTCTCTTCTGGCGAGTTGGTCGACTCGCGAGGGCGGATGGGCAGACGTGATGACTCCGATTCGGCAACGGGTGGTGCTTCCAGTTTCAATTGCTCTTCACCTTCATCCTCATCATCGCTTGAAGACTCTGTGCCGCGGCGGCCATGGCGCTGGTTCTCCTCCATGTGCCGGCGCTTGTCGTCGGCGTACTCCTTGTGGCGAGCATCTGGGGTAATTGTAAGGGTCTGTGGTCTGGGGCATGCTCTTGGGTGTTGATGAAGCTTACCTCGAATCTCCTGCGTCTTCACAGCATATGCTTGAATCTCCTCTTTGGACAATACCCTTAGCACAATGACATATTCCGACCGTTCCTCGAACCGCTCGTTTCCTGCCTCCAATGCTTCTGGGTTGACAAGTCTGCGGTCAATCTTGGTCCACCGTGCTCCTGTTGGAATACCCTGCTTGTGCGCGTCCTTGAGCGGAGCCACTCCTTCCCGTACTGGGTTCGGCTCTTCGGGGAACTTCTGACGTGGAGGTTTGAGGATACTCTTTGGCGCGGGCTCGGGCTCTTTGGTGGCAGGCGGGTCAACCGTGATGGCCTTGCTATCAATGGGAGATTGACGCGACCCACTCGAGTGGCCGTTCTCTAGAGCCCGCTGCGAGCGTGACGACCGGTGATGCGAGCGGTCGCGATGACGCCTTACAGAGCGATCATCGGCGCTGCTGGTGTCTGTGCTGCTGTGCCTGCTGCGATGGGGCACCGCAGAAGGCTCACGCCGGTATTTGCGAAGATCCTCGTCATCAGAATAGGCATCCGAACCACTGTCTCGCCCTCGCGATCGTCTTCGTGACCGACGACGAGGATGATTGGTGCCCGGTTCTAGGTAAAGCTGCTTCTTCTCGGCACCAGGCGAAGTTTCATGGCGTTCTCGAGATGCAGGCTGCGCCGAATCGTAGTCTCGGTCAAGATCATGGTGACGTCCATGACGAGGTCTCGAAGTACGGTGATCATACTCTGACATGTCAGAGTAGCCAGCGCCCAAGGCTGCGGTTCCAAGCCCCGCTGCTAACATCTGCTCACCAGTGCCATTGTGCGGCCGTGGGGATCGATCGTCGCTTTGTCGATCACTCCCGTGATGATGTTTGCGGTGAGAACGCCGACGGCGACCGTCACTATATGAATCGTAGCCGTCGTCGGACTCGTGCGGCAGGGCAACCAAAGCACGGTCGTTACGTCTTGTTCTAGAGGTATCCCTCGTCCGGGACGTATCTCGATGACCGTCGGTGGTTCGGGATGAGCGCCGACCCTCACGGTCAATCTTGTCAAACCCCCAAGATGTTGGCGGAGGCCCATGAGGCCGTTCAGCTCGTTCTTTGCGCAAAAATTGGGGATGTTCATCCATCACATTCATGCTGACAGGCCGATCACCCGAGGATCTTGCTGTAGGGTGGCGCGGCTTGACAGGGTAATCTCTGTCAAACTGCTCGCGTGGTGTGGTGTAGGAATAGGCATCGTCAGAATCGATATCATCACCCTTCTTCCATCCATCATAGGCCGGGTGTCGACGACGCCCGCTCGAGGCATGGCCGCGATGTGCGTGCTGGGGAGACCAATGCTTGATGCTATCACGCGGGTCCAGACGACCAGTATCGCTTGCATAGTCCGTGCTATATACTCGCCGGTGGCCGTGATGTGAATGTGAAGAGTGGGGGGCCAGATACTGATTGGAACTGGAAGGAAGAGGACTCGGGGAGCGAGCGCGACCGGAGCTGACCACCGGACGAAGATGGCCTGATGATGAAGAAGGCACAGAGAGTCGCGTGGGGGGATCATACAGATCGCTCGCAGACGCCGTGTGGCTCCTGTGTCTTGACTGGGGCTGAGGCTGGAGTGTATACTCCGTCCGCTTCTTGGTCGGCTGGCCGGGATCACGGAACTTTTGGTAGGATACCGGCTGGGCTTCAATCCGTGATGTTCGATGAGGTTGGTGTCTATGAGTGGTCGAGTATCCGACATCGGATGGGTAGTAATAGTCGTCATAGTCATGGCGACCTCTTGGTGCGTCATAAGGGTCGTAGGAGGAGCCGAGCTGCACCATGCCGGTTGACGCACGCGGTCCAGCCACCTGATGACGTCCCCCGGTTGGCGACATGTTGCGATGGTATGTTGAGGAGCCCATCTTGGTCGGAGGATATGGAAGGTACCAACGAAACCCGTTGCTTCGCAGGACCGCCGCGTGGTTGAGCGGGGTGGGCGGGTGAACTGCTCGATCAACGTTAGACGGGTGCATCCTGACTATTTGGGCTTGTGATCATCTACCTAGTGCGATAGCGGTCCAGTTTAAGTACAACAGCTCCGCGTGCTTCGAAAACCGCAGGTGGGATTCGACGGGGCCGAGGAGGAGAGGGTCGCGGATGGCTGGAGGGTCGGCAACGAGTAAATTCAAGGGGCGTGGTCTTGATCAATTCGATACCGGGATTTCTCAACGGTGGGGGTCCCCCAACAATGAATGAAGCCGAAGAGATGAAACAGAAAAGGGGAGAGAAAAGTCCTGGCACGGTAAGATGGAATGACGCAAAAAAGTGGGCGGGCACAGATGACAAAGACCCCACTTGGGCCGCTGCAAGGTCTTTTTTCGCCGGGATGATTTGTGCAGTAGGCACTAGTCACTGTTCGTGACGGCATGTAGAAAGTATGGAAAGTGTCGAACGTGTTTGGAATCTTCTGTGGGGTAAAGAAATGTTTGGATCGGACGGGCATCAAACCATGGATCTCGCTCACTTTCCCCGTACTTTCCTCCGGCTGTTGTCGCTGTCGCTGCCTTGATGCCTTCAACCTGAGGCTCCGGGGACTCCACTGCCGATTCGCCCGGGTCTCGGGCAAAGTCACCTGGGCGCGGGCGCGGGCGCGGGCTCAGCGGCGTTGGCATTCCGTGCTGAGCCAAAGGCGGACCGCTGAGGTCCGGATCGGTGATATCATTCTACGTCGGAACGAAATCCAAGGGCAATCGGGAATCGTATGATGTAAAGGATTTGGATTCGGTGACAGCACTGTAAAACACTACAAGCAAAATGATTGGAGCAACCGAAGTATATTTCGGAATGCTCCGTTTCAGCATCAACAAGACTACAATAATCTCCGGGCACTATTCCACTATTCCACTATCTCATTTCCTCAAATCCAGGTAAGGAAGAAATCCCAAATTCCCGAACAACCACCATTGGCCGCCGTCCATTCTATTCCTGAAACACAAACGAACGTTCCGAGATTATTCCATCCATGACCATCTCCACCTTCGCCATTTACCATTCACGCAACGCCCGTCCCACCAATACACCCCACCCGCTCCAATGCTACATACATACAGTACATTTCCGCGGCCACTCCTTTGAATCCACCAGGGCACCCGGGATGCCATCCGTAAGGCGACTCCAACTCCATCCCCTTATCGCACGGGAGGCTTGGCCCACTTCCCGGGCCACAACCGCCCCCAACCAGATAAGGCGAGCCACTAAGAAGCCTCGACAAGGCGCATCGCGCACCGCCAATCCAAACATTCCAAACGGCATCGAAACCAAGTCCCGCCCTGCCTGAGGACCTCCCCTTGACCCAGGCCACGGAGGGCCTGATGCAATGCAAGCAAGGTGCCCTAGCTCGTCCCGACATTCTGAAAATTGGGACGGATCGCCCGTGCATCTCCCGATCTGCAGGGCTCGGCTGCATTTCGTGCCCGGGTTCCGGTTGTCTGTTGTCGCGGGCCTGGGTGCGGGCGCCGGTCCGACCGTCTTGAATAATGGCTCATCCGATCCCCTGGATAGTCCGTTTCTTGGGTGCGGTCCCCGCTTCACTGATGTTTTAAGGGTGATCGCCTTTCGTGACGCCTGCGCCCTGATGGAGCCGGGGTTGTTTTTGTCCTGCCTCGATGCCTTTTTGGCTGAGGCAGGTATGGCACGTGGATATTGGTTAATTGAACGAGCGCCCAGAGGGCGAGGGTGCGGGCGTGTTCTCTTCTATTTCTGCTGGAGAATATAAAACACCATTGTGATGGTGTGAGATTGTTCAGTATCGTGAACTAAATTCAAGCTCAGATTGAGTTCAGTGAACGGCAAGTATCACCGATAATCGACTCGTGGAGTGTTTCGTATCATCGCAACCCTACACCGTATCCACAACGTATAATGCCTTCTCATAAAATGCCTCTCGCACACGGATCCCCGGCTGCCACTTCCTCCTCGGCTGGCTGTGTTTCATCTCAGAGTCTCGGCAACTTCTATCACCTTGACCTCGCCGATGTCGGGAATAGTTCTCCTGTGCACCGATTGCGCTCTTCAAACACGGACTTTGCTGCATTCGGTGCCCCGACCCGGCGTGCGGCGTGGTGGGTGTGCTGCCACTGCGATAATATGTGCAATCCTGCACTAGCACCGGATAGGTGCTCGGTCTGCGAGCACTACAAGTGCGCTTGTTGTAGCGCAGTCAATGTTTGAACCACGGTTCTCGACTGTATTGGGAAAGACCTGGGAGATGATTTACGACTACAGCTCGGATTGATTTTTATGACTCGTGTCACGGCTTTCCTATGATGGCATGGTGTTTGGGACATTGGTATACACGGGTGAATGGGCTATAGATGGATGCGTAGGCTACTGGTTTCATACGTCATCTCATCTTTCTATCTTTTCTTTCTCTCTGCTCCCAATTGTTATGTTTCTTTGGTTGGTTCTGGAGCTCGGCGTTGATCTTTCTCATTTCATGTTCAGCTATTCTAGATCTTCTTTCTACTGACTAGTCAGCTTGACCGATCACCAATAAACGCAATTCTAGACTTTCGAGAACTTTGTCACACGTTATAATCTTGATTTTCCTGTTGGAGAGAAACTCGTCATTGGCGTGAGCCATAATTCATTTAACTTATAACGTAATTTCCCAGCCCATGATTAGGTTAGATTTATGTCCAAATTATATAGTACGTGATATTCGTGACAGCTATACACTCGTCATACACTACGGTGTGTTCCTCAGGGAAGAATCAATGTAAGTACTCCATACTGCTTTACAATTAGGTATATGACAAGTCCCTGACCTGATTTCGTCACCCCATTCAGATTTATCAAATCCTCTTACCGATATCAGCATGCCTCTCCCTCTTGGCGTCTACCGTGCGGACCACGTCAGTTGAATATTGCGTCCTATCCTGCTCAAGGAATCGCGGACGCAGCTGGAGAACGGGGAGATCTGTGCCAGCGAGCTGCGATCCCGAGAGGACGAATGTATCCGGGACGTAGTGGTTAAACAGCTCGCAAAGGGCATCCGCGCCATCACTGATGGAGAGTTTCGCCGCCGGTCGTTTCATATCGACTTTCTCACACAAATTGGAGGTGTCGAGTACCGCGAAGACTTGGCAACTATCAAGCCAACGCACGACTCTCCACCAAGGCTGTTCGTGACCGAGTAGCTGCACCATCCAAATGCCATCCAAGTGGATGACTTCAAATTCCTGCAACGCGGCTATTTCGCAGCGACCGGCCGACATGAAAATCGGCATGCATCTATATCGCGGGAACTATCGAAGACAGTGGTTCGCGTCCGGCGGGTATGAGCAGATCGCCGAGGTGCTCTTCCAGCAGATCGACGTCGATGTCTACTTCTTGGAATTTGATGACGAGCGCTCTGGTGACTTCAAGGGTATTTGAAATCTCGCTTGACAGCCTGGTCCCTGAACTAAGCTTTCGCTCTAGCTCAAAGTGCAAGCAAAGCCGACGCTACGATAAAGCTAACTAAATAGCGATCTTGGCAGACAGCCGGGATTGGGTTATCTTTCTAGGGTCCCGGTCCGGTAAATAGGTCCGAAACTCTACAAGCGAGATCGCTACAGCCGACCGAACCGTGTAAAAATACTTTGACCACTAGGCCGATCCTATGTTTATCTCAGCATTAGCTTGCAATCCCATGGACATTCAGGGAGCTGCGGGAAGTCAGTGTGGTGTTGCCGTAAAGGGTCATTCGGAATTACATGAAAGAATCAACTTGCAGTGCTAAAATATTTCAAAGTCATGATAACCAATCCTTGCAGTTTGGGCTATCATGGCATTATCACGCTCTTCTTTGTCCTCCTTTTTGTACCTTGCCGCTTCAGTTGATCCCATTGGCCAATCGTCAGTTTTGCTCATGATGAGATTAACCAGTTCTCCTGGCAGCTTTGCTGGAAGTGCTCCTTCAGTGGCAAGAACAGCATCGCGCCACCAGTCATGTCGTTGCGGGGGCACGTTCCGTGTAGAGCAGATGCGGTAGTGAGGATCAACCAAATATACGATAACACACCGTTGGTGACCCGGGCGCGATTGATCTTTCAACGAAACAGGCTCGGTTTTATATCGCAGAGTATTGGGCCAGGCCATGAAGCGACCTTCCTTTGCCACCAAAGACCCCAGAGCTTGAAGCTTCTTGGGGAAACCCAAGCGATGGAATTCCGAGTAGTCTATAGAGTAGGGAATGCCGAAGATCTTGTGGAAGGCATCGGGCTCCTCTGGGTAGTCCGATATATTCAAATCGTCTTCCTGCTGGAATGAGATGCGCGAGTTCACATTCTCAACATCGTAGTAGTATCGCGAGGTCGCCACAATATGCTCATTGAGGAAACCATCAACGTGGAAGTCGCTGTCACTGGTGTAGACCGGGGTTTCGGGTGTAAGTTCAATGCTAGATACGCGGACGACTACTTGCAAGCCCTTCTCTCGGAACTCATCTTGCAGGCAAATGGTCTGGTACATGTGATCACCCAACAAACCATTAGGTGCGGAGGCAGCACTACGGCCCTTGCTCTTTTCAATGATGGGGTTGGCCGTTTTGCCCTTCTTCCAATCCTCGTATGAGTAAGAGATGCCAGCCTGTGGATAAATGAAGGTATGCAATCTTCCCCATTTGAAATCCAACAATTCTCTGAGTGCCTCTGCCGATGGCCATGACAACTTCTCCAGTTTCATCGCACCGAGTAGATCCTCGGGTTCTTTGGGCAGTGACGGATCATGATCAACTATTTCAAATTTCGAGCCAGGCTCGGGTAATGCAAGGTACTCCTGCACTTGGACAATGTAACGGTCCCATGTCTCGTTGGTCCAGTGCCCATCTGGTAGAGTATATTCGTAATGATTTGGGTTTTTAGGCTCATATCGATCATTCATATCACTCTGTTCAAAGCCGTATGTCTTGATTCGCAACGGATAGCGACTGGTTGTGTCCTTAATCAAAACGCTGTTCCAAGGCTCCACGCTAAGCGAAATCAACTTTTCAATAGCTGCATATGCCTGTCGATTCTTGGGGTGAAGATTGTTGATGTACGAAGTAATGCGTACTTCTGTACTGGAGGATTCCTGTCTAGTGAATTCTACCTCACATGGCAACCATTGGAACCGGTTTGACCAGCGGAAGAATGGCTGCAACGTTGAATCTTTCAGTTGAGCCTCAAGTGAGAGCCGCCCACTATATGCCGGCGTACTCTCCTGGAACACGTCCATTGGATGCTGAGAAATCGGCATGATAACGGTGTCTGACGTTTTGGTTGGATATGTTAAACATCCATCTGGCATGGAAGTATGACCCCTTTCACTGAGCACGGGAGTTCGGCCATGAACCAGCATAAATAATGACGGATCAACTAGTTGATACATCGGGCTCATATCTTTTTGCTTGGTTGATGCCATCTGGACGTTCTCATGGAGAAGCTGTTGAAATGCTTACAGGAATTCATGATGCAGCGACTTCCCAACAAACACATCCGATTTGCAGACTCCGGAATCGGAATTGAGAGTAAGGATATAGCGGCGTACTACAAAATCCATCGCCTTGTCTCGCAACTCCGCAACACACCAGTTCCATGTTGTCAGAGAGACTAGATCCATGTCCACACCTTCATCACAGTATGCCGGGTCCCACTGTCCGCTGAACTTGGAATCGGACAAGAGATCTGCATGCCACTGGGCAACGACATCGTTGTCGAAGATGTCCTCTTCCCAATTTGGTATTTCCGTCACTCGTTCCATCAAACGAAGCATAAAGACTTCGGGTAAAGTCAAACGAGTGGCTCGACCCTCTAAGTACGGGAAATTTGGAAGAGCTCCATGTGCAAAGCTCTGTCCAATTTTCAACTCATAATCAAGAGGTACATCCCCAAATCCGGGGACCTGTAGCGGGCCAGCCCCAGAGTTGTCAAGATGAATGTCACTCATTGAATTGTTCGAAGGCTTGACAACTTAGAGCTTGGAGGATGAAAAATTCTTGCTGAAGAGTGAATTAATGTAACAGTTACGGTATCATGGGATTTTTCGCTATGAGCTCCACACGGAAATGGCCGATGCGCGCTAGCGCGATGGGTGTAATTTATCTGTACTGTGGTATTACCGTATCACCACTGTACAGAACTAAGTGGGCGTTGAGGAGAAACAACCCTTACTAGCAGTGGGAAAAATCAATCCACGTAGCGTAGTAATAATAATCTCGTAAGGAGTATCGGTCGAAAACTTTATATTTGCGTTCGCACTGCGAAGGTGAAAATTTCGATATAGATTCCTTCAGGTCTCAAGTTTCATGGGCGTTCTCTATGCCAGATGTGCATGATTCATTCTTTCAATCAGTTTCACTCTCGATCTCTTATCTTATTACGTCTCTCATAGAGGGTGGCAATCATGAGATTGTTATCCCATCTCATTCCTTTAATATGCTTGTTGACTTTTGAAGTCCAGGCTCGGGCAGTCTTCGCCCACTTCATGGTATGTGGATATTTAAATAAGATATACAAGTATTCGCGGACACCAGCTGCTGGCTTCTGCAGCTATAGCTGCAACTTTGGATTTTGTCCGATTCACAATTGCACTTGTACCTCGACCGGACCTTTGCATGTACCCCCTGCCGCCAACTCCACCCCTTACGGATTTTATAATGGAGGTGAATCAGACAGTGGCCTTTGCAAATTTGCTTGTCAGAGGGGATACTGTCCCTCGCCCACCTGCGTGCAAACAGAAGGTGATAAGAACACTGAATATTACGGTGATGCCGCCCTTGTCTGCGCGGATGATGATACTCGTACATATTGCGATGTCGACTACCCCACATGTGACTACAGCCTCTCATTCTCCAAATTCAGTGATTGAGCGCTGTTTCGGATAGCTATAGTGCTGATTGCATCAACTTCTACACTCTCGGTGTCTTGTCCAACATGTTGGATGTGGCCTTGGTCAACTACACAAGCATGCACGGCAGCTATCACGGCTACTTCGAGGATTATGTCGAATACGTGAAAAAGGAGGTGCCTACCACATTAGACAATCTTATGCAGCCCAGCGGGATTGGAAATGGCTACTTCGAATGCACCGTCAGCGCAGGTGGGACGAACATCTCGACAACAACCTGTCCATACAAGCTCCCTGCGTCAGACAACGTAAATGTCAACCTCGTGATCTACTACACGCCCCTCAATGCTACGGCGTTCTGGGATTGGTTGCTCTCGGGTTACGGCTTACAGAGGACCTGGGTCCAATTGACTGATCATGTCATCGAAAATCATTGCTCAACTCACATTCGTCCCAACCAGCCTGTGTGCCATGAGCAGGTCTACACCTGGAAAGGCTATCCCATGGCCGCGGACAATATCGTGGTTTCCGACCCTGCAACGATCATAGAGTCCACGTATCCTAAGATTGCGAATCTGAAAGACACCATCGCACTCACACGAATTCTGATTAGCACTGGTTCATGGGGTGGCTCCACTGACGATGCGGTGCTTGGTATCTCCACAGCCGTCTTCACAATGGTGCAGGTAGTGGCAAACATGGCGCAGATTGAGGTGATCGCTTAAAAATACGATTCAACGAAGAAAAAAGAACTCGACGAGGAGATCATTATGGCGTTGTTGCTCGTCGTGCCTTTTCTAGGAGAGATCGACGCCATTTCCGAGAGCTTAGCGGGCCTGGCGGACATCATCAAGATGTTCAGTGATGTGAGTTTGCTGGCTGATAGCATCTACGAGGTCGCGACCGCCTCAGATACAAAAAAGGCTATTATGGGTATCTTCGGTGTGTTGCTCCTTGGGGGAGTGCGTACTGTTGAGGAGTTCCAAACAATGGGTAGACTATGACGTGAACTCACCACTGGGGATATAGCGAAGATAGGATCAGAGTGGGAGGATGCCGACATAAATATGAAGAAGTTGGTTGATTCTTGCTTCTAGTAAGAATGGAGTTGGATGTCTGACATGTAAAATTTGTTTGACCAACCATTTGCTCAGTGTATAGATATCAAATGCTTATCCGTATACTACCTACTCTATATGTACCTTTTGGAAAAATCTGTTCGTGATGACAGAAGCTGGTGTTGAAAGAATCATCCTCTTCCCTAAAGAGGTCTGAGCATCCTACCACGATACCCACGCTAGGGTTTTGTTAACTATAGAAAATAAAGATGGGTCAGGGGTAAGATGCCCGCGTATGCATTTACCGGATAGTGTCTGGCAACGCTTGGCGGTCCCTTTCCGTTCTAGCGCTTAGCTCCGAGGCTTACTGCACACTGTGCTAGGTCCCGTGCAACTCCTAATATTCCAGCACGTCCCAGGCCTACCGCTTACACCACTTGCGAACTATTGCAGAGTGAGCCTTCCAGAGGGAACAAAGTCGTCAAATAGCCAAACCAACTAAAGGGCCAAAAAGTTAAACCTTCACCATGACACATCATGATACAACAACCACGACAGACTCGACTATTGGAGTATGTCTATATCTTCCTATCTCTCCCACTCCTAGGAATACTAATAAAGATCACTTGCAAGCATCATGATCCTGGTCATCATCATCATCACAATCATACCCATCACCATCATCATCATGAAACGGACGGCCTGGGCAGCAGCCATATCGGGATGTACGGCTCCACTGCCAACAACAACATCTATCACATGTCAGGCTCGGAAGAACATGACGGTGGCACTTCATCGGAGTGTAGCCCAATAGTTGCTGCTATTCGCTCCTTGGTTATGTTGACTGTCTTTGTAATTTTGGCTTTTGTTACGATCAATGCGTTAAAACCCGGGTCTAGCTTCCCCCATTGGGGATAGAGTAATGTTGCATGAACATTGATTTATCCATATAATTTAGAAACTACGAATGATGGTTACGTAAATGAACGCTTTTTCCTGGGCAGATCTCAACACTTGAATATCATGAGTCGATTTTCACCTAACTGCGGTGCCCGATACCCCTCTGGTTAATCACGACAAATCCCTTCTTCGGGTCGTCACCGCAGACCCGCTTCTTCAGTTCCACGATTTTTTGCAACTTAACATGAACGAGCTTGGGCTCACTCTCCACCAGCTTGTCTCTCTGCTCTGTGCTGGAATAGTAGAAGCCAGAGTTGTTCCCGGGCTTCTCATACTCCAAACTGACGTTCAGTGTCAAAATAAACGCAATCTCCACACGGCATACTTCTGAGTTCTTGATACCAATATTGAGGGATTAACTTGTCGCGACACGCACTAGCTCCAGTGACGTGGCAGTAAGCTAGCTAAATGTAAACCAACCTACCCGTACGGGACTAGCCTGGGCGCTGCCACAACTCCCCATCAATCTCCAGGTTCCCCTTTTTCCCCAGCTCACGTCTTCAACCACCATGAACGCACCAGAACACGATACTGACGGCCCTCCACCATATTCAGCCCGGGACCCTTACCTCACGGCTGTCTCATCTACCATCACTAACGCGAACGGCGCCAGGCTAACCGCCATCCCGACCAGCTACCACATCCACCGCGGTTTATTCGGCGGCTACAAGATCCTCAAAGATGACAGTGCACAGGAATTCCGCGTCAAGGTGCACAAAGTCCGGCTGCCGGACATGGTCGTCCTCCGCGAAACGTCGCTGTTGACGGGCGCCGAGGTCGCACATGTAAAGTTCCTGGAACAGAGCAACGGCTGCGATATCGGCATATTCCGCCAGCCCGGCGTCAAGGGTTCTATCGACTGGACGCGCATAGCCGGCGACCGGCGCATGTCGGCTGTGGTACCGCGCCTGGACGCCAACGGCGCGGTAATCGCCAACACCAGCGTCCGTAGGACGTTCATCTGGAAGGGCATTTCTACAATGACGCTAGAAGACGAGAAGAGTGGCATGCTCGCCGCTACTGTCCAGGAGGTGGCCAATCTCCAGTCGCTAATTGCGGTTGTCGAGATCGGTGTCCCCTTCGGCGAGCCGTTCCTTATCTTGGTGCTGACGGCCTATCTCGCTCTGTACGAGAAATTGCGGATGATTGACAAAGTACCTGTTGGATACGATGTCGGGCGCCATGTTATCGGGGGCCATGTTATCGGGGGCCATGCTACCGGGGGCCATGCTACCGGGGCGCATGCATTCCAGGCGAACTTTGCTGGGGCGGTAGGGTTTGCTGGGACGGGAGGGTTTGCTGGAGGAAGCTTTGGCGGCGGGGGTGCTTGATCATGTAGATACCCTGGATTTCTGTGGATAGTTTTGTTCATAAGGAGTGCAATTGAAGGACTTATTGTACAACTGACTATCGTCTTTCCTGGGGATGGCTGTGTATTGACGCTCAAGTTAATATCTTCTCTATTATTGTCTTGATCTCTGACTGCATACGTGAATTATATGCCCTCCGATGGACAGGACGTGTCTTCGGCGCTGATGGGCCATGATTCTGCTTGGGATGCTGCACAGAGAATTTACAGCGCTGGAGTGTGGATCTCCACCGTATGACAGCTTTGAACGGGCACCTAATTCGGACGACAGGGTAGTACTCCGTGATTGGCCGGAGCGATCACAACGTAGGTAAGGGTATTCATCGTTGGACATGTGGGTAACAGTTGCATAGCCATGCTGACTAGCGAATTTGTCGACTTCATTGATACCGGCCTCCCGAATGGCATATAATTGGAAAGGGGGAAGGCGCCAAACACCCATCTACAGGCTGGGCAGTGGGATCACTTGGAGAGGGCCAAATAGAAGAAGGGAACTTAGTATATTATATGACAGGTCGAGACGACCCTGAGATACACAAGGCAAAGTCTTATAGCATATGTAGAATAGGTGGTTGGTTGGTTGGTTGATGTCATTGATCACGACCCCTTGCAAGAAAGCGATGTGCAGGCTACCACCTAAACATAGCCATGTATGTATATGTAGGGTGTACCGCTTCTTAGCCGAACTGAGAGCCCCGCCGAGGTCAGTCGCGGCCTAGTTGCCGTCTATGTTCGCTGCCCTTATGGTTCGCGACTTCAAAACCATTGGGACACCTCCGCGAAATCTAATACGACGTCCACCGCCTTAACTTGAAAATCATTTACCCCACCCGCGGCTGAGGGACAGGTAGGCTATCTAGGTACCTCAGCCATACATCCTAAATGTACATGTAGGGCGTACCTTTGCCCGAAACGGAACTGAAAAATCATCCAAGGGTCAGAGTACACACTAGAGCCAGGAACAGGCAGACTCGGTTCAAAAGAGGAAAACGGTAAGTCTGGGTGGATCAGCACAAGCCTGGGGCGGCCCGCGGCAGAAAAATGTTACTTGGTTATGGTGGGGCGGCTAAGTTATCCGCCAACCAACGAACGCCGTTGAGCACTTGACAGGCACGGTCGCATCGTCTGCGTAGTATTTACTTGGACTTTTCGCGAGGAGAACCAAGATCTATCGGTACTCAGCGTGTATATCCCTCAACTGTAGAATTCTAATTTTTGGGCCTATGGAGCGTGACGGCTGCGTAGCTTGCGGTACCGTATCAGTCGAAGTTCTTCGGGTTGTCATATACTCGGTACCTTCATCGATCTCATATTCATACATACTCTTCACGTGGGCATTCAACCAAACTCGTGGACTGAGAACCTGTAGGCCGATAGCCCAATCAAACGCTAAGCGCTGGCCACGATCCACGTATAGGGGTCCCTATGTAGTATTGCCGTTGTTACAACCCAGAATAAGTAGATTCATGTAGCATTAACGAAAAAACAATATTGGAGAATGCGATTCGGATGAATCAACGTAGTGAGTCCCCTAGTCTCCGTGCGCCACAGCCGTTATTATGGCAATTACCGCCAATCAAAGAAACCTTTCCCCTGCGCCAATCTAACTTATCGTGCAGGGAAGGCGACTTGTTTGGGTCCTTGCCACATGGAAAGATATGAGGCTGTATTTCCGTACTATTCGGTAAGTCAAGGCCGCATTTGGGATGTCAAGTTGTGCTCCAGGGTGTCATTGCCCTGAGAATATGGTATGTGTATGTCATAGACTCTCCAATACTATAGCAATCAGCGCTAGATTTTCACCATAGACCCTTGTATCATGAATTTGGTTCAGTGTTCTGTATGAAGCGAAACTTTAATCTAGACCGTTATGGATTTCTGGGAACTGCTACACGGGCTTTTCTGGGTCAGCGGCCCAGGGTTGCTGGCGATATTATTTAAGGGTCAGAGCTTGCCGCCAAAGAAAAGCTCTCGGAAACTATCTCCTCCCTCTTTGAAAACAAAACCGTTCAAACCAAAAACACTCCTCAGTGTGCTTTTCAAGATGAGGTATACCGGCCTTTTGTCTTTTGCCTTGCTCCCACTTGTGCCCGCCGTCGCCGGCTTTGACCAGAACGGCCGCACTGTGACCATTCAGCTCGCCAATGATCATTCCGGAGTCAATGCCGACAGATGCGTCCCCGCCGATGGCAAGAAATACCCCGTCAGCGCTTTCTGGAGCAACAGCGCGCTCTCGCAAAACGGTGGAATCTTTGCCACAAATGGGCAACTTATTGCCTATCCGCAGAATGCGGCTTGCAACATTGAATGCCCCCACGGCACTTTGGGCTTCAATTCCAGAACCACTTGGCTCTCCTTGGCAAACGGACAACAGGTGGATATGCGAGACGCTTTTGTCACGTGTCACGAAAACTGGTGGTAAAAGAGGTCACCTTCTGCCAATTGGTCAACTTCGACAGAGTCTCCTGTCAATTAATGTTTCCTGTGCTTTCGGTCTGAGCTTGTCTGTTTTGGGGCAATGGATTCTATATTCCGGGTGTCCTGGCGATGAGTCTGGCCATGTTGTGCAGACGATATCTACAAGTATAATTGGACACAAGTGGCGTACTGTGAAGGTTCATGTTCTAAATAGGAATTAATATTACCCTTAGTTGGGTAGCTACGTTGAACAGTTCATAAATCCAGGAAAGCTTACGACAACGGCGACAATAACGATGAAGACCGGCAGATCGACCAGCTTCTCGGACAAGCAAAAGGAAACCGTAGACGAAGTTTGTGTAGACCAGACAGAGGCCATTGCAGAACTAGGAAGCTGACAGATGTCGGGTCAAAGGTCTTAGATTTCTAATAATACCTAGATGGACCTTAACAATACTGGCGGTTCATCCTCCTCTCGCGCCAGATCACCCTTGTACGGTAGGATACGGACAAGAATCATAGGGATTATCTCCGGCACGAGAAGGATAGGATCGCTTCCGAGGCGGCAGTGCTACCGTCACATAGACTACATTTCAATTTCCAAAAACGTGATGTTGCAAGTGGTGCGTGGATCCAAGACAACCTTGGAATCTTGCATAGTTTCCGGCCATGCAGGAAGTCACGCGTTATTTCAGATATAGAAATGAACCCCTGCAAGCTGAACAATCGCTCCCGGATAAAGCGTGCAGATATTCTAAGACACTATTTCTGCACGGCCCCCAAACCCCACATAAACTCGGCCCCAGGTGAACCTGGGGCCGAGTCTGGAATTAAGTACGTGGTTTTTTGAGCCGGAATAGCAACAGACAAGAAGCTCGTCAGGGTATGCCCTTGGCAAACGGTGATTCTATTCTTATCATAATCTCTTCTTGGCTCGAGAATCGAATATTTCCCGAAATTACATTACGCCTTTTCTACACCATCCCGTCCAACACTACTTTTCGAACCCTGGTAAACGCCTTTATACCCTTCAACTTCCTCCCCCATTTCTTCAAAAACAACTTGCGCAAGTTTTGCATCCTTATACAGAACAACCCCGCACGGATTCTTAACTTCCATCAAAGCTCCCATGGCACCTTCATACCCGGCATCAACCACGCCAGCACTGATCCCCACGCCGGAGCGCCACAGCGACGATCGTGGGAACACACTCGCCATGCAATTCCGAGGAATGCTAACCGTTTCGTTGAAATCGATTAAATAGGCGCCGGGCTGTAAAGTGATTTTGTTGTCGGTGAATGGTAGGGTGGATGTTTTGGCTGCTTGGCGCTTGGTGTTGTTGAAGTCGATCGTGGCCGCCGAGGCCCAGGTGGAGATTTGATGGAGGGTTAGGTCGATGCCGCAAGGTTGTTGTTGGTGGGAGATGTTTCGGAGGTTGTGGACTAGGTTGCGGGTGATGATTTCGAGGCCGCTTAGGATCATTGTGTAGAGAGGTGTTGAATGAAGGTTGAGTGCACGGGCGGTGATGATGGTACATGAAAGATCCCGGGATATTGTACAGACAAATAGACGTAAAATGGCACTTTGCAGGCTGTCCTATCATCCCTGTTATTACCCCCTTAATTCTCACCTGACACACTGCCGAGGCTACCTCGTGACGTGTCTTTGATTCTTACTCTCACTAGCAGGGAAATCAGCCTTATGCGTGGGGGCGCTAAGAGAATCTGCATGCGTCCCAGTTTGGCAATAGGCCGTTCCAAGCTTAAGGGGGGAGGCGGAACAACAACATCAACGTAATATATGCATTTTTTTTACACTGGATTGTAATTCGTATTTCCGGATCCATCGGATCAGTTTCTATGTTTACTGCGTCGACGCTTGGCATGCCGGGGCCGGCGCCAATCCAGCTTCCTGCTTTAGTCGCGTGACCACGGGGCCTAGAGCGAATGCGCTTTCGGGGCTGCTGTGGTCTGCACATGGGCTGTGTTTTAGAGGGAGGAGCCAGTCTGTGAGACTGTAGCCCATCACCTGCTGGATGTTCTTGAAGCTGCTCCCGAGATCGAAGGGGTTGTCGCCTGGGCGTGTGTGGAGGATGGCGAATACGTGGCGCTCTGTTGTAGATGGGTCGTTCGGGGGCTGGGTGGGGGTGGGTGGTTCGAGTGGATAGGATACCATGCCGAATGTTGGGGCCCAAGGGGAGTCGGCTACCCATAGTCGCTCGAGGAGGTGGTCGGGGACTCGGATTGCGAGAGTCCAGACGACGGAGTGGCGGTTGAGGTTTTCGATTGTGGTGATGTTGAGCATGGCTAGTTGGACGGAACTGAGGGTCATGCCCCCGGAGAATATGAAGAAGAGTCCGCTCCTGACGGTACGTTAGAAAGAGACCAAGTCGATATCATAGAAGATACTTACAATCCAATGCAGACGCACCAATGAGGGTTCACGCTTCCGGTCTTGACAGGTCAGTACGAGGCTAGTTGGATGGTGCGGAATGCGCTCACCTGGCGTTTGAGCTCTGCCGTGAAATACGCAGACACGATGAGAGTAAATGTACAAAAAATAGCCGTATAGGCAACGAACTGAATGAAAAATTTGAAGGATGTCTCCGACACCACACCGCCGACCCTATGTCCTGTTAGCCAACAATATTAATTTGACTGGGCGTGTGTTCGGCATACCAAGGACAAAAATGGTCCATTTTGCGCACGCAGCGATCGACCTCACGGCAATGGTGCGCTCTGTCCGTCTTAAATTGGCAGCACGTTGAGCAATACGGCGGTCGGCCGTCGTCTTGGCAAACAAAAACATCCTTCGTGTAGAACCTCTCCAGGCCAGCTGGATCTAACTCAAATGCCGTTCCTCCAGCGTGGCTGTTCACACCACATTCAAGGTCCATCCCGTCAAGGTCCACCCCATCAAGGTCCGTCTCGGTCGGCTCCTGCTTCTCTGCATCTCGAGCCTTCCTCGAACTCCTCTTGCGACGGCGCTTTCCGTGCGGATGTTTGTGGTCCTGCGAGGCGGAATCGGACCGGATACGTTCGGCACCGAAGGGAAGGTATCCCGGCTTCCATAAGAC
Source organism: Penicillium cinerascens (assembly GCF_028974065.1). Lineage (NCBI taxonomy): Eukaryota > Fungi > Ascomycota > Eurotiomycetes > Eurotiales > Aspergillaceae > Penicillium > Penicillium cinerascens. Next base: position 3,066,357 of record NW_026695298.1, on the reverse strand, counting down.
ATTATACATGAGGCGGATGTAAGTCGCGACCATGGGTATTAGGAGGACATAGTAGATGGCCACAATAGCGGCGCCGGCGCCGACTCGAGAGCCTCGGTTATAGGATGGAAGGGGATGAATGAGATAGTCAACTGGAGACAGGTTAGTCTGCGTTCTTCATTTTTGTGGGGGAGACTCACTGCATAATGGCTTCGTAATTGCGTAACTCGCGTAGACGACGACGCCGAGCAAGACGGGCGGAATGATTCTCGAGACCGCAAGGTTGACGCGCTTCTGCGCCTGGGTGGCCATCGAAAGAATATGTCTGCCTCACGACTATCACAGTGTCGGATGCATGAAGGAAAAATAGCGATGACCTCCAGGCAGTCGGGGAGTCGGAAAGGTTGGATCGAGAGGCGGAGACGAGGTTGCGGGCGCAAACCGCGCAAACAGGGCCTCGGCAGCCCTGACGTAATCGCCCCGAACAGCGCGATTGAAGGCCGAGGGCAACGCCTGAAGCACGCAGTCGAGTCATGATTCTTCTTGAATCCGGGGTATCGAATGTAACGTTTTTAATCGTGCCATCTGTGCCATCTGCACTATTTGCGAGCGTACGAAAATGAACGAGCACTGATGATAGCTGTGTCCATGTTGGATCGCGCCGATGGATCATGAACCATGGTTCGTAGGTATAAATGAAGCCCTAACGTTGATATCGTGGTTGGTGGTGATCGGGCGGACAGTGGATTAGAAATGGCGAACGCGAAGATGAGAAATACACAATGCAAAGAGGTCGCACGGCAGGGGAATGGGTAATCGATAGCGCATTCCAGGAACATCAAAACACGAAATGACATCGCATAGTTCCCTCAGGCAGCAGGCGGGCTTAGCGCGACACACCTGACCGATGACTCCGTTATCGAGTCACCGATATCTGCCTACGAGTGGACCCGAGATCACAAGGCTGCAGGCAAGGCATCAACGGTGAAGGAGTTGATGGGTCAATTGGCAATCCGGAAAGTAACGTTAAGTGGTGACCGTCAATTCGGCGCGCCCGGGGCCAGTTCTTGCCCTGAAATGCCCGCATTTCACCCCGGCAAGACGGTGAGCGAGCGAGCAGCCTTGGCTGGGTGGAGCATCGCCCACTGACTCAACTTCAGTGCGTCCGCGATGATTCACAGCTTTCCTCAGGTGTAATTCTAGACTCGCCAAACCATGGGGGCTATTCCCACCCGGGCAAAGCGGGTAAATCACCCAGGCTTCCCAAGGCTCCAAAGCCCCGGTGGATCAACCGGGGTCGCTGAACCCCCAGATGCGCAATGCTAAGGCGGAACGGTCTTCATGGCCCCAGCACTAGCCCGAGTAAGCCATAATTCCCAATACGGTGCCCTGAGGCAGCCTACGGCTGATACCTTTCCTAGCCACAGTGTCGTCTCTGCCTGATGTTCTTATGCTATACTGTTTCCGTTCAGCGCCTTGATGCCTATATAGTCCGGGGTCATCCTTCGTCTCGTGCTTCATTCTTCATTCACAACTCAACTCATCCTGATCTAATCCTCCATTCTGAGGATTCCAATTTTATAATTGTAACTCTATCCTTGTATACCAGCATTTGTATACTTCCGGGGGTCATCACTGCCTCCAACATCCAACATCCAACAACGTCAACCTTGCATCCAACCCTGATACAACCTCTGATTATCCCATCCACCACAATGTCCTCTCTGTGGTACTGCTGCGGATGCAAATTCGGCCCTCACAACTCGGCCCTTTACGACTCCTGCATTAACTGCGGATCGTACCGCTGTGATATGTGCGTGGAAGAGAAAGTCTCGGACCACCTGAGCAACCACAACCACACCCACTGCCACGAGACTTCACCGTACCCGTCCGTGGCCCCAGCTCACACAGCCCACACACTGTCTCTCAACACGAGGCCGACTATCCCGGTACCAGACCTGCCCGGTGTCCGCCCATTATACCGGCCGACCCCGACTGTGCTCGGGGCGCCTCTAGGTGCCCCGTCACAACAATATTCGCAGACATACATGTACATCTGCTGCAACTGCCAGGATGGACCAAAGGTTTACAACGTTCAGCCTGTCTGTGTCGTCTGTGACCATGCTGCCTGCGGAGATTGCACCAACGTCAAGTGACGTTGATGTATTCGTCTTTCTGGAAAAGACTATGAAGCAATGGTGAGACCATAATCCCTCCCGCTCACTCAGCCCACTGGAATACAGCATGCTGACATTCGGCCGCAGTGACAACGAGCGAGTGATTTCCATGTGTTTTTGATTTTTTGATTTCATTTGCATTGGCCTTTTTTTATTTGTGTTCTGCTACATGCAAAGCGGGTCATGGGTATATCAGCATAGCCGGGTTTATTTTCTGGGATTTTCTTTCATCTGTCTGTGAATTTTGTTTTCATCTTCCGATCATTTTCTGCGATTAGATACGACTTAGACATGATGTTGTATACTTCGTTGCTTAATTTAGTTAGGGCGAAATGAGGTAAGCGGGGCGGGATCCCTGTCTGCCTTGCGTCCCAAATGGAATCTATTCGATCAATGAAATTTCCCCGAGTCTTTCTCCCTTGAAAAATAGAATAATAATCCGTAAACCATTTCACATCGAATGGCATTATTCTCGTGCATGGCCGCGCCCTGAAGACTCTACAGTCATCCTTCTCCGGTTCTAACGTGACCTACGAACCGGGGTGTTTTCGGCTGCACGCTAACGTCCAGCTCCATACAATGCCTGCAATTCGCCCACAGCCGAGCCGCAACACCCGGGCAAGGACCTGTTGTGCGTGATTTATGGGCTCCGGATTCCGCAACCAATAATCGTTCCTGCGATAATCGCGCATTGCTGCGGCTGCTGTCGAGGTTACATAGTCACGTTTAGGCCCGGGCGCACGGCGCCCAAACCCGAGACCGCCTTTCGCACCTGCATTTACGCCCATCAGCCCTACGCCCCTGGTTAAAGAAGCGGTCCCTTGGCTCACTGCCCCGTTGTTGTCCGCGCCAACACCCACTCCGCGTCTCAGCCCCTCCACCGAGACCACTAGTTCTTTCGTATTCGCATGCAGGCTGTGCTCGGGAAATATCCCGGTGGTGCCCCGTTCTAGCTGTCGCTTTCACTTTGGCGCACGGCCGCCTTTGGAAGCTATATCTCCGAGGAAATGAACGCATCAGTCCGCACTAGTTGCTGTTCCCGGTGACGTTGTTTGGGGACCCGGGTATTCTGGTCGGGCGCGGGCGCGGGCACGGGACACGAGTTTGGGAACGGACCCTGGCAATCTTAGTCCAAGGGGATTGACAGGACCTATAGGAACGAAGAACAACCCCCGTAGCGATCATTATCGGCATCCCCGACCCGTCCTGCGAAGAGTCATCCGCTATTCTGCCCTGGAGGATTTTGACTCACAGGCCAAGAACGTTTCCATTTGCCCGGGATTATATGCTACATGTTCATTGGCTTCCGGGAATGTATAGACCTGGCATAAGCTGCAGCGGCAGGAACCGAGGATGAATGGTGAACTTCCTTTGAAATCGATTCCCTGGCCATCTTCGTGACTGGAATAGCACAGTAAATGTTCCAAAAATGAGTCGACTCTATTTCTATTCTTGTGATGCTCGCTGAAACTCTGCTGTGACACCATCCAGTTGGCCCCCATCTCTTTGACTCTATACTTAGCACACAGCTTCTATCAGCCCCAGTTACTATTCCTGGGAATAGGTACTGCCCTGAGGATATTCTAATTTAGTTCCCATTCAATTGTTTCAAGAATAGTGAGAGAAGTTGGGCGTGTTGACATTCTTTGCCCCGCGGTCCGCATGGGCCACATCTGCCACATCTGCCACGCCAAGACGCCTAGTGATCATCCTCAGGTCTGTCACGTGACCGACCACTGATACTCTGTGAAGTTACTCAGTGAGTGCTAAGTGATTATTTATAGTTACTCAAGTGTCTAATCAGTAAGCGCGTCTGATTTACTTAGCTAAGCCTGGACTGACCCCGGAGAGGAACATATCCCTCTAAACCCTCTACTCTAAAATATGTAGTCAGTTGGTAGCTTTGATCCTACCATTTATTTTTTGAAGTGCCTTGTCCTATCAAAAAAGGACGCTAGGTCCAAAAGGCCTATAAGGGGGTGGAGACCTCAAAATGATATAATATTTCCTATGTTCTATTTTTATATAACTTAAGTACGGCTGAGTGGACTGGAAGCCCTGTTCTCCACACCCTATGGTCGTATGTACTTGATGTACAAATTGAAAGGATGATCAGTGTAAGAAATTGAAGGTAGGAACAAACTAAGCGAGAAAATCCGCCTGTTTTATGCAGTAAAAGCAACATATTATACACCATGAAGATCGATAATTTCACCAGTACATACTTGTGCGTCGAAGCCCTGCTCTTCGTCTCTCTCGGCCATTGGAAGTAGCTTAGGAGTCCAAGCAATGACTGAAACATGTTGATCTTCTTTGTGTCGTGGCGACTTATACAGCCGCTGTGGTGGGTTATAGATCATGTCGAATGGACTGATATCCTTAGTCTCGAGTGTCCCAAACAGTATGACGTTAAGAGCCACGCGACTATAATATTTGGAGCGACCGTTCGCGTCAATATTGAATCATTTCCCGCACTCTCTCCTGTCATCTTCGGTAAGCTAGAATCCTCGAGCTTTATCGCAACATCCACAGCTATCGGTACAGTGGCCAACGCCGAGCTTCCGTGTTTTTAAATCGATTGGGCGATTCACGCAACATCCACAGTCACGACCGCAACATCCTCCTTTCCCAGCGCAGTCTTGGACAAGAAACTGATGCATATACCATCTAGGATGGGATCGCCAGAGGTCTATAGCTCTCGTGAGGGGCCCTGTTTGTAAGGCTCTTTTCGCCTGCCATCGCTCTTGCGTAAAAAGCCAGTATTGTCTTTTTAGGTTCTGAAGTTGCTTTTCAATTTCCGTGTCTTTCTTATAGTCGAGACTTCGTTGTTTTTCTGTGAGCATACATGCCCATGTATTGTGGTATATGTTCTTTCGGATTATTTCCGATTCTCTGGATTCTCTGCGGTTTTTACTATGTGGAGACTGTGGACTTGGGAAATACTCAAGTAACATGATCTAGCCCCCCGTTTTGTCTTAGACAATTCCAGCTGTGATGCATGACAGGGAACAATCTATGAATTTACTAAAAAAAAGCGGTTCATCACAAAAATTCCCTTCGGAAAGCTCCGGAGGTTCGAATGCTCAGGGACCCGCGGGAATTTGTTTCAAAAACAAATCAATGCCAATTTATCTACTCAAAAACTTTATAACACCGGGAAAGGAATTGAACAAAATTTAATATGTGATATTCACGGTTACTAAGAATATGTGCTGCATACTAGTCGGCGCATCATAATCATACAGCTCCCATTCCTGAAAAAAAAATTCCTGCACGAGAACCCAAGAGCAGTCGACGGGTTCCGAAATGAAGCTCGACTGCGAATTTACGACAGCCGAGAAGATGCAGACGCGCCAACGTCATTTCGCCATGGACTGAAAGCCCGCGAAGAGATCGACAGATCAAAGCCCGGCTCCCAAGAACAATGATTGCGTCCGGGTGTGTCGGGATGTACTTCAAATGCAGATGCAGGAAAACGCCGCGCTGGCTAATGATGCATGGACAAAGAAAATGGAAAGGATAATACCTCGGCGAAAGACTGAGGGAGTATCGCCAAAAAAAAGAGGTAGGTGGTGGATAGTTGGCGCGTAGCCATGCGCATGATAAGGTCAAAAGGCGTTGTGATGCCAGCTCACCTTGCAGACTCCTCAAAGGAGGTTGGGTGTTGGGTTGGAGAGTTACAGGGGCAAGACTCGCGACGGGTCTTGGAGAAAGCGCCTACGGTATGCGGCTATTTCGGCAGCCACGGTGCTGAATTCTTTCACCTTGTCACGTCGCATCTCGTTGATAATCTCTTTCAGACCGGCGAGATAGGTCTCTTTTTCTTCTTCGGTTTGGCCTTCTCGGACAGCTCCCATCTCGATAAGGATCTTGTCATCTGTCGAGGTTAATAGCACTGTGGTCAGCATGCGGACAGGGTAGAAGAAAAGCAGAAGAAAAGAGCGACGTGGAAGATGGAATGGAGAAGAGACGCGGTGGGACCACAAGTAGGAGAAATGAAAATGGCCCATGCATATATCAGAAGGGAGGCCAAGGTGTGGGAATGTTGGAAATAGGAAAGGAAACCATATACAAGGTTGCACGGCTGTTAACTTGTCGACGCACCGCTTAGATTGATGTCCCGGAAATGCTGGAAATCACAGCACCGATCGTTGCAGACACCACCAGCCACCTCGTAAGGACAGAAATATTTCATAGTATCAATGTCATGGCTGTATGTTAGCGAACGGTAGCCGTCCGAAACGTCCTGAGCGTAGGTGGGGTGGTAGCGATATGCCTTGAATGCCCGTAAGGGGCTGACGTAGGGAGAAAACTTTTGTCCCGAGGTGGAAGACTGCACTTGGTCCTGAAAGGTGGGTTAGTGCTGACGACTGGTTTCTTTAATGCAAGGCGTTGCTCATACATCGATTATTCCAATCTGGAAATCTCGCCTTGGTTCCGAAAGATAAGGCCCCGGACGTGCCCGTGTTAGTGTTTCTTCAGCTTGAGGTTGATCCCGTGAGCGCGGTGACTCCGGTAATTCCTCTACAGGGGCGGGAGGAGCGGGACTGAATGGAGGGCTGTAGGCCTCGTCAGCCTTGTCATCTTGCTCGACCTTGGATTCGGCCTCTTCGGCGCTACTATCAGGCTCTGGAGGCTCATAAGCATCCGACTCGGAAGAAGAATCTCTAGAGCCCCTGTCACTCTCGTGCCCTTGGCCATCGTGTTCAAACATGGCTTTATCGTCTTCAGGGACAGACTCTGGCACTTCCTCGGGAAGGGGATAGTCAGAATTATCCGTATCCATATGCTCCTCCACGCCCGTCGCTGGAGCTGAGTCTGCAGCACTGGCTTGGACACCAGCGAAATCGACATCTCTAGCAAAAGAACCGTGGCCAGAACTGACACCATTAACAGATTCATCCATGGCAGAGCCAGTCGAATCAGACCGGGAAGGAGAAGATGTTAAATCCACGCTATTGGCGTCTTCGTCCGCTATGATCCCATTGGCGGGTACATCAGGTGTGTATTCGCGAGACTCCGATGAGTCCACAGCGGCTTCTTGGCCAGGGGTGAGAGCATCCAGAGGAACACCTTCCTCGGGATCTGCGGGAACTGATATAGTCGAGGACGCTGAGTGACAGATGTCAGTAACGATAGACTCCTGCTTCACGGGATGTGACGAAGAGACAAGAGTACCTTCTTTGACAGCAAGGTCCTGTACTTTAAGTTTCGCCTGTCGATGGAGCTCATCCATATGTTCTAGCGGCAAGGCACTGGTCTCATGGCTGAGATTTCTGAGCTCCTCAAGAAGCTGGAGTCCCCCGTCCAGTCCTCCAAAGACAGCTGCTAGCAGTCGATCAATATCCTCTCTGCAGCCAGAGAGAAGATTTTCGGCATCTGGACGGGAAAAATCGGATTCAATATCTTTCAGTTGCAGGAGATTGGATCTGAAGCTAGCCAGCTGTTCCACGTTCAGTGAAGCCAAAATTCTTACGGAGGATCCACTGAAGAAATCAATGAGATTGGACCGATTAGCGAAACTGCTGATGCTAGTGGCGGCGCCGGCTTCCAATCTTGGACCTGAGGATGGGGCCGTGGAAGTTTCAGCGATATCGGGCTCAGCCGCACTTGACTGTGCAGCAGATGATGATGAGCCGGAATCATCCAAGGTGCGCGGAGACTCAAAACGGCTGGCAGCAAGCTTTGCCTTCCGCTTCTGCTCAAGCTCAGCAATCTTGCGGCGCATGGCCTCAATCTCCGACTCGCGCTTCCGGATATGGTCTTGGTCACCGGGCCGGAATGATCCTTGCGGAGTCGACGTAGAAGCTCTGGTAGACGAATATTTCTGAAGAGACGGCCCTGTGGTCTCGAGAGTGACCATAGGCGTTGCCCCTTGCTCTGGGCTGGAGTCAACGTCCATGTTCTCTCCTTCATCATCTCCATAGAGAGATTCGTCATCACTAATGTCGATGATAAGTTTCTCAGCTGGCCCAGGATGCCTAACTGCTTGGGCCGAGTGTCTCTTTGGAATAGCAGCGGGCTCATCAAAGTCGGCGGCGCGAGGACGTTTTCGCTGTGTTGCTCGGCTAACAGGTGTTGAGTCCACGACAATGGCTGGAGTAGTTTCAGCGGGGCTCAGCATGCCGGAATCACGCTGCGATCCAGGCATGACAAGCCCTGGAATACCGGCGGCTTCTGTGGGCAGGGGTACAGGCGGGCGAACAGGCAGTGGATGTTGAACAGCAGCGGCAGTGGGCTCAGACAAAACCGCAAGTTGATCTATCTTGGCAGACTTGTCAGACTGAGTCGGCTGCTGAGCTTGTTGCTCAGCTTGCTGCTGCCTTTTCAGCAATGCTTGTCTCTTCAGCTCTTCTATCCGCTGCCTTGCTAATTCTGTTTGAGCTTTATTCCTCTCTCGGACGGAAACTCCATTCTCCTTGCCGGATGTTCCATTGGAAGAAGGCGTGGGTGTTGCATTTGCGGGCGTTTGCGTCTCAGTCAATGCCACTTTAGACTCCGATGCCTTGGCAGCCTTAGCCGCAAGCATTCTGGCAATAAGCTCTTTCCTTTCCATTGGTTTGCTGTCGTCAGTCTGAGAAGCGGGAGACGCAATGGCCTGGACTGTAATTGGAGTGTGCTTTTTGCTGTTTCCCGGAGCCGCTACCTCCACTTGTCTGGGGCTAGAGGTGGGCGCCCCAAAAAACTTCCCAGGTACATTGGCAGCCTGAGTCGTCTTCTCACTCTGAGAAGCCGTGATTTTGATACCGACCTCTTCATAGAGTCGTTTCAAGATGGTTGGGTCGATCCCCTCCGCTACCAGTTCATGGTATCGGATATTGTGAGGTGCCAGACTAAGCAACGCGCCCTGAGCTTGAATACGGAGCTGGGCTGCAGATTTTGGAGGATTTTGGTCCGCCGGAGTCGTTGCCGGTGCATCTCGCATCTGCATCTCTATTGCGCGATGAACCACAGCTGGATCCGCCGAAACCGATAGCGGTGGATTGTAAGGCGAACTGCTCCGGCTGGAGGAGCGTGACCTTGTTGATACGGTTTCACCCTCTTCCAGGTCGGAATACCGAGTGACAGATGCGCTGTTCAAACAAGCCCGCTTGGCAGTCTTCGCATGTTTCTTTGTTCCAAATGACCGCCCGCCTTCACTAACCTCGCCTTCTTCTCGATTCGAATCCGCAGCATTTGAGGTGCCTTGCGCCTGAAATCCAGAACCTGGGGGTTGGCCACGGTCCGTTCCATGGGCATTGAACAGACTAGGGGCAGGATCGGAGGACCCTGGGGGTGCGAAGGGCATCGGCGCGTATCCAAATGAAGGTATGGGCATGGGATGAAAAGGTGGGCCTTGCGCAGGGTCGAACTGGCCCATAAATGGCAAGTGAGGGGGGAAAAAGAACCCCGGAGCACCGGCGCCAGGTATTTGCGAATTGCCATTCAAGGCCGCCATATTGTAATCAGAGTTCTGTCCAGGGTGGGACGAAGGGGGCTGAGCAACTAAAGTGTATTCAGGATTGGGAGGGTAGGTTGGAGGGATTATCGAAGGAAATGAGGGCCGCCACTGCGCTGCATAATCGGGGTGGCCATTAAACGCAGCGGGTGGTTGGTTTGACATGGTGAAGAATCCCCACCGAGGATCGAGAGATATGGGTGTGGTGTAGAAGCCAACCGTAGATGGTGATATCTAGGAAAGCAGAAGCGACGTCAGATCCCCCATGTCATGGTGTGAACGGCGTGATAGAACTGCGAGTCTTTTCGAGTTTGGAGACGATCACGGAGTCGCGGAATAGCGTTTCACTGGGTGATCTAGGTGCGGGGTGATGTAGGGCGATGAGGAAGAAAGGAAGGTGCAACATAAACGGGTAGTCAAAGAATGAAGTGAGTCGAAAGTCGAGGACAGAGTCGCGGAAGTGGACCAAGGTGAAATTAAGCGCCCGCGAAAAAAGAGTGTCCTCACGTGACAGAACACGGGCCACGATCGGCGGGAGCCCGAGGAACGCAGTGTAAACAAACAGCGTCAGCGCTCTCCACTCGACGACATCACGTCCATCTTGACTCAACCTGGAGATTTCACTTCGTTTCTCTTGTACTCTACGTTCCTACCCCGTTTTCTTTGTTTTTCGTGTTTGTACGCCTACTATCGCCTCTTACCTTTTCCAAATTGCTTGTTTGGCGATGGGACACGGCTGAGAGCTCGAATAATGACCTATTGAACGACCTTCCGACATGCTTCCTTCTCAACTGAACGGCGCCAACGGCTCGCCGAAGCGAGCAAGCCTGTTTGGGCGCTCCTCGCCCTCGCCAGCGCCATCGCAGACCCGTCCAAAGTCTGCCATCATCACACCATCCAAAGGATTCGAGCCGGCCAAAAGTCACCTCCGCAACTCCTCAATTTCACAAATATCCTCCACTTTATCTCCGGCAAGTGCAACCCGTGAAAGGTCCAACTCTGGTCGAAATAATGCCTCTTCTGGAACCTTTGCGCCGAGCTTCATCAAGTCTGAGGAGCTTAAGCGCGGGGCCGACCAGATTCACGGATTAGAAGGCGACAATGATTTCTCGGGCAATAAATATGTGTGGCTCCGAGATCCTGAGAAGGCCTTTATCCGTGGTCTAGTATTGAAAGAATTGGAGGGAGGACAGCTCCTTGTGCAGAGCGACGATGGCGATGTGAGAGTTTCTTCCTCATAGAAGCCATGACCTCAGAGCTGACAGCTTCAATAGCAACGCGAAGTCGATGCGGACCAGGTCGACAAGGTCAATCCGGCCAAGTTCGACAAGGCAGATGACATGGCCGAATTGACACATTTGAACGAGGCTTCGGTGGTTCACAACCTTCACACCAGATACCAGTCTGATTTGATCTATGTTAGTGGGCGGCCTTTGCGAACTAACGGTAGTTGAGAGCTATACTGACGTCGATATACCAGACATATTCCGGACTCTTCTTGGTTACGATCAATCCGTATTGTCCGCTACCTATCTACACCAACGAATACGTGAAGATGTACAAAGGCCGTGGGCGAGAAGAGACTCGGCCCCATATTTTCGCGATGGCGGATGAGGCTTTCCGGAACCTGGTGGAAGAGGGCGAGAACCAGAGCATTCTTGTGACGTGAGTCTCTATTCTGAACTCTCTGCCTTTCAAATCTAACTCAACCATTCTCCTCAAAGTGGTGAATCCGGTGCCGGTAAGACCGAAAACACCAAGAAAGTCATCCAGTACCTAGCAGCGGTTGCCACTTCCGATACGCCTTATGGTCGATCAGGCACGAAGAACCTCTCCAACCTCTCCCAACAAATTCTCCGTGCCAACCCTATACTTGAAGCCTTTGGAAACGCTCAAACGGTGCGAAACAACAACTCCTCTCGATTCGGCAAATTCATCCGGATAGAGTTCTCGCGTTCCGGCCAGATCTGTGGAGCATGGATTGACTGGTATCTGCTGGAGAAATCGCGTGTCGTGAAGCCGAATTCCAGCGAGCGAAACTACCATGTCTTCTATCAGCTGTTGCAGGGCGCGGACAAGAAGACCCGCGAAAAGCTCCTGCTCAACAACATGCAAATCGAGGATTTTGCTTACACAAGAGACGGAAATGATTCTATCGTGGGTGTGTCCGATAGTGATGAGTGGAACTCTCTAATTGAGGCTTTCCATGTGATGAACTTCTCAGAGGAAGATCAATTGTGCATCTTGCAAACGATTGCCGCTGTCTTGCATCTCGGCAATGTGACCATTGCGAAGGAAAGTGTTCGCGCAGATCAAGCCGCCCTTGGTCGCGATGGATATGCTAGCGTGGAGAAGGCTTGTCACCTCCTGGGCATTGCCCCAGAGCCATTCGTGGAAGGACTGTTGCATCCTCGAGTGAAGGCTGGTCGTGAGTGGGTCAAGAAAGTGCAGACACCGGAGCAAGTACGCCTGGCGCTTGATGCCTTGTCCAAAGGTATCTACGAGCGTGGCTTCGGTGATCTGGTGACACGCATCAACAACCAACTTGGTCGCTCGATGGCTGATGACAACTATTTCATTGGCGTGCTGGATATCGCTGGTTTCGAGATCTTCGACAATAACAGTTTCGAGCAGCTCTGCATCAATTACACCAACGAAAAGCTCCAGCAATTCTTCAACCACCACATGTTTGTCCTTGAACAGGAAGAGTATGCCAGAGAGCAGATTGAGTGGCAGTTCATCGACTTCGGGAAGGATTTGCAACCGACCATCGATCTGATCGAGATGACCAACCCCATCGGTATTTTCTCATGTCTTGACGAAGACTGTGTCATGCCCAAGGCTTCAGACAAGTCCTTCACAGAAAAACTTCATTCGCTCTGGGATCGGAAGACCCCCAAGTACCGCTCTGCTCGTCTTAACCAGGGCTTTGTGCTTACGCATTACGCTGCGGAAGTCGAATACACCACACATGACTGGCTTGAGAAGAACAAGGATCCCATGAATGACAACATCACGCGCCTGCTGGCTCAATCTGATCAGAAGCATGTGGCAAACTTGTTCTCAGATTGCGCAGATTCTAGTGAAGGCGAGGAAAACCCCAGAAGTCGCGTGAAGAGGGGATTATTCCGGACCGTGGCACAGAAACACAAAGAGCACCTCTCCAGGTTGATGGCCCAGCTGCACTCGACTCATCCCCATTTCGTCCGTTGTATCTTGCCAAACCACAAGAAGCGTCCGAAAATGCTACATGCTCCCTTGGTACTGGACCAGCTCCGATGCAATGGTGTCCTTGAAGGAATTCGAATTGCTCGAACTGGATTCCCTAACCGCCTACCCTTCGCCGAGTTCCGACAACGATATGAGGTTCTTTGCAAGAACATGCCAAATGGATACCTGGAGGGACAGAGTGCCGCTCAAATCATGCTGGAGAAACTCGGGATGGACAAGGCCTGGTACCGTGTGGGCCGTACCAAGGTTTTCTTCAGAGCTGGTGTTCTCGCAGACCTGGAAGAGAAGCGAGATCAGCTCATTCGGAGTATAATGAGTCGCTTCCAGTCTGCCGCCAGAGGCTTCGTCCAGCGCCGCATCTCAAACAAGCGCCTGTACCGTGCCGAGGCTACGAGAATCATCCAGCAAAACTTCCACGCCTATCTTGAGCTTAAGGGTAGTTCTTGGTGGCGAATGTTTTCAAGAATGAAGCCTCTCCTTGGAGACACGCGTACTGCCAAGGAGGTCAAGAAGAGAGATGACCAGATCAAGGAGATGGAAGCAAAAATGAAGCAAGACCTCGCCGATAAACAAAAGTTGGATGAGGACAGGCGCCGTGTGGAGCTCGAGATTCAGAAGATACAGCAAACACTGGAGAGCGAGCGTGCTCTTGCACTCGACAAAGAAGAGATCTTCAAGCGCTTGCAGGACCGTGAAGGGGAGCTCACCGAAAAACTTTCGGAGGCTATTGCAGACCAGGAGACTTTAGAAGAGCAGTTGGATAACTTGGTGGATGCCAAGAAGAAGGCTGACGAGCAATTGCAACTGCGCGTCACGCAACTCGAACAGGCTGGACAAATCATCCAGACACTCGAGTCCGAGAAAAAGCAACTACAATTTTCGCTGGAGGAAATTGAGAACAGACTGGCCGAGGCTGAGGGTCAATTCTCCGGGAAGAATGGTCAGATCCAGGAGCTCACCCAAGAGATCAAGATGCTCCAAAGCCACCTCAGTTTGAAGGATCGGAAGCTCCAAGACCTGGAAACCAAGCTGTTGAAAACGGACCAGGATCTTGATGTGAAGCTTGCCAACACATCGAAGGAACTGGACAGGTCCAAGAAGCAGGTCCGCGAGCTTTCTGACGAGAACCAGTCAATTCGTCAACAGATCAACGAGCTTTCCTCCACTTCAACCGGCTACGAGGAAATGCTCCGTCGCAAGGAAAGCGAAATGGCCGTTCTTCGAAATGATGTCAAGAAGCACGACGAAGACACAAGATCCTTGGTCGCTGAGAAGACCTCTCTTTCTACTCGCCATGATAACATGCAAAAGCGTCTCCGCGAGGTTCAAGCTGAAAGAGATGCCATGCGATCAGAAAAGGTCCAACTGGAGCGAGAGGCGGCAGATGTTAAGAGATTACTTGACGAAAAACGATCTGAAGATGCCGAAGCTGGTGAAAGCCGCCGGATGCTGGAGCAGCAGGTTCACGACTTGAAGGACCAACTCTTCAAAACTGAAACAGACCTCAGCCGTGAACGTCAGTCAAGGGATGATGTTCAAATGCTTTCCGAGCACAATCTCGCCCAGTTGAAGGAGAAGTACGAGGTACTGAATGACTCCAAGATCGAAATTGAGAAGGAGATGTACATTCAGCAGGACAGTCTACGTCGAGCGAACGAGGCCCGTGTCGTTGCCGAGAACTCACGTAAAGAGCTGCAAACGGAACTGATCAAGCTTCGTGAGAGGTTTGCAGATGTCGAAAATGCCCGCTTGAATGCCGAGGCAGATATCGAACGCAAGATCAAGCAACAGGCCGACGAGCATATAACCAGCCTGCGGACCGATCTTGATGAGAAGACACAGTTGCTCGAGGATCTTGAAAACGAGCGCTATCAACTTTCAGTCCGGGTTCAGGAACTTGAACACGCAATCTCGGAGTCTGACAATTTCCGCATTCGCCACGATCAACACAAGGAGCGTCTTGAAAGGGAGCTTGTTACCTTGAGAGGCCGATTGACAGCTTCGGAGAACGATAACCGATCCCTTCTGACCAAGATTCAACAAAAGAATCTGGATATTGCTCGCTCGAACTCGAAAGCCAGTGACAACAACAGAGTCCGATTGACGAATCTCCAGAAAGAAAAGACCAAGCTCGATGAAGAGAACAAGAAGCTTGAACGCCAATTGGGTGAGTCGCAGCTTGCGATAACGTCTCTTGAGAAGCAAAAGAGAAGTTGTCCTTAAGCCTCGAGGATCTCAACCATGAAGTCCAACGTGAGCACAAGACCAGTCGCAATGCTGAGAAGGCCGCCTCCACGGCCAACATTCAGCTCTCGGAGGCGAACCGCAATCTCGAAAATGAGCGACAATTGCGGGCCCAGGCCCAGGCGAATACCCGGCAAACTCAGAATTCTCTGGATGGAGCCCACAAAGAGATCGCAGATCTCCATCGCCAATTGATTCTTCTACACAGAGTCTTCGAACCCGAGGCGTCTGAGCCCACCAAGTCCTGGGAAGCCGTTCAACCGCACCTGTCAAAACAGGTCGACTTGGCGCAAATTCTTGAGACAGTACAGCACAAACTTCAGGTGACTGAGGAGAAGTACTCGCGCGCCGAAGGCCAGCTTTCGGAGATGCGCCGACGCCATGCGGATGAAATGAAAGAGCTCGATACCAGATACTCGACCTCCAAGCGCGCCCTGCTTGAGGAGATTGATCAAAATGAAGTGGCCAACAATCGCACACCTACCCACTTCAGGAAGAACTCTGAAAACGCGATGAAGAGGATGTCAAACCCGGCGACGCCCAACAGACGCTACAACAATCTTCAAGAAGGAGCACCTGATTCTGCTCGGTCAGACAGGACCGTCGATACAGTGGGCTACCAGAAGCGGATGGATGCGGCCGCGGAAATCGAAGAACTTCAGAACAAGCTTCAGATGACTGAGATGCAGAACAAGCATCTCCAGAGTCAGCTCCAGTCCACTCCCACACGAGATATCTGGCAGGATGAAAGTCCTTCGATCCGTCGCATGCAGCTTCTCGAGCGTGAGAACGGACGTCTTCACGACCAGCTGGATGATTCTGCTAAAAAGGTCTCGTCTTTGGAGCGAAGTATCCGCTCTGGACAACTGTCGCTTCGCGATGTGCAGGCCAAGTCGCATGAGGAGCTGTATGATCTGATCAACTCGCAGGAGCAGTCTCGCCGCTCCCTGCTCAAGGTCCACAATGATACCATCGCTGAATATGGCGAGGTCAAGTCACACCACGAGAAGTTGAAGCGCAGCAAGGCGGCTTTGGAGGTCGATCTTCGCGACGCTCGCTCCGAAGCCCAAGAGCTGCAAGCCGGCAGAGAACATGACGCCTCCAGCCGTAACCAACTCCTTCAGGAATTCTCTGAGTTGCAAATTCGTCTTGATGCCGAGACATCCAGGACTGCCGACCTTGAGTCTAGCCTTAGCTTATATAAGAGTCGCGCGGATGACTATTTCAGCAAGGTTGAGCAGGCGGAAATTACTGTTCTGAAGGCTACTCGTGCTGAACAATTTGCGAAGTCCCAGAGCCAGGAAGCCACAGAGACTTGCGCTCAGATAATGTCTGAGCGGAAGGAAATGGATGCGCTTGTTGAAGACTTGCAGCGACAGACTCAGTCCCTCGAAGCTCGTATGGAGGACCAAGCTGCGGAGCTTCAAGGAGCTTTGCAGGCCAAGCAGCGTCTCCAGAATGAGCTCGAGGACTATCGGAACCAGCGCGCCATTGATCTCGAGGACAAGGA
This sequence comes from Penicillium cinerascens, assembly GCF_028974065.1. NCBI lineage: Eukaryota > Fungi > Ascomycota > Eurotiomycetes > Eurotiales > Aspergillaceae > Penicillium > Penicillium cinerascens. The sequence goes on along the minus strand of NW_026695298.1, from coordinate 3,049,778 downwards.
GACCTCGATGGAGCAGACAAGGCAAAAGTACCAGCGGGAGTTCACCACCATCAACTGTGAACTCGAGATGGAACGTGAGCGCCTGCTCAATGTTCGCGGAGAGAACTCTCGCCTACGTGAGGATCTGGAGAATCTTCGAAGCAAGTGGGACGACGAAGTCATCAACAGCTCGACCTGGGCGAAGGAGAAGGCCCGCTTGGATATGGTCATGCAAGACATCAGCAACTCCCGCGACGAAGCTGCGAAGGCCCACAACGAAGCCCAGAGCAAGGTTGGCTCACTCCTTTCGCAAGTGCGGACTCTCCGCACCGACATCGATGATGTGACGGCCGAGCGCGACTTGCTTCTTAAGGATAAAAAGATGCTTGAGGGCCGGCTAGCAGAAGCCGGCGAGCGCCTTGAGGATCTTGCCAAGGGTGAGAGCCCATCTATGCGCAATGCCGCCAGCATGGATCGTGAGCTTCTCGAGCTCAAGTCCAAACTTGCTCAGCAAGAAGACTTATCTACTGCCGCTGTTGGTAAGATGCGTCGCGCTGATGCCCTGGCTACCGAGATCCAGAAGGAGCTTACCACCGAGCGTGAGACCAATGCCCAGCTGTTCAAGGACAAGGCTGGATTGGAGAAGCAGCTTAAGGAGGTGCAGCTCCGATGCGTTGATCTGGAGACCAAGAGCTACTCATCTGGTAGCCAAGATGTGCGGTTCTTACACAAGCGTATCAAGGAGGTAAGAAAATCACACTTCACTCATTGTCTCATGAAACTCTACTTACCCGTCTTTTTCTTCAGCTCGAGACTCATCTCGAAGAACAGGAGAGCAAGAACAGTGCCGAGCAGCGCTCTCTTCGCAATGTCGATCGTACCGTCAAGGATCTCCAATCCCAGATTGATCGACGCGACAAGATGAACTCTCAACTCACCGACGACATCAACAAGGCTCGAGACAAGATCGAGCGACTCCTCCAAAACATCGACGAGCTCCAGCAAGGCGACACCGAGACGCAGTTTCAAGCTCGCCGTGTGGAGCGAGAGCTGCGCGAGGAACGCGAGAAAGCACTACGCCTGGAACGCGAACTCGAAGGATTAAAGGGAATGCGAACACTTACCCGGGCCCCCATGGCCGGTTTGAGCGATATGGGCAGCCGACGAGGAAGTGCCGTGTACGGATCTAATGACACCCCTCAGCGAAAACCCAGCAACACCAAGGGGTTCTTGTGAATAGGGCCAAAGCGATGTGTACCACGTTGATTCTGGAGTTCAAGCCATGATTTTTGAAATTTTGCGTGTGTTTGCGGTTGGCGTATTTGTTCATTGGAGGGAGATAAGCACTTTGGTCTTTCTTGTTGACCCCCCGGTCTTGTTCATATTACTTGAATGACCATTCGCTTTATCTTCTTCGGGGGTTGTATGTATTGGATGGCTGTTTGGTTTGCTTTTCGGTTTCTGGGAGTAAATATGCTCGGTGAGAATTAGGATAGGGCTATCTACAATGCAACGATTTCAGATCAGATCAGTACTTTAAGGCGTACTTGGGAGACTTGTAGATTCTTGTACCTTGTCCGATATTTGCATTGTCGATTAGTACAGATACCATCAAAAGCAACCAAGTAAAAAAACCACAATTTGATCCCAGTAAATGCTAACGGCTGCGGTTGGGGCACGTGATATCCGCGCGGCAGGCGGTTAACTGCCGCCGAACCTCATCGGCAGCTGTCAAGCTTCAGATTTCCTCTCCGGATTCCTCCCACGACCCTCATTACTGCTGTTTGGGTCGCAGACCTTGCCAATCTTTCATCATGGTAAGCCCTTCTACACTCGTTCAGGCGACCCTATTGATCCGGTCTACGAATTGCCCGTGAACAAATTTGCTAACCGGCCCCTCCACGATGAACAGGCTCGCAACAGCGAAAAGGCGCAGTCCATGCTGTTCCGCTTCCGGGCGCAACAAGCAGCGGACATGGGAATTATCGACCTCGGACGTACACGACGACCCAAAGCCATCAACAGCGTCGACTCGGTCCAGACATGCGAGCGCTGGCGCGGCCAGGTTCTCAAAGAAATCTCCCGCAAAGTGTCACGCATCCAAGAACTCAACCTGAGCGACTACCAGATTCGCGATCTGAACGACGAGATCAATAAGCTCATGCGCGAGAAATGGGCGTGGGAAATGCAAATCCGAAATCTCGGTGGTCCGAACTACATGCGTGGAACTGGTCGGGTCTACGACGATGAAGGCCGTGAAATTCCTGGTGGAGGAAAGGGTTATAGATATTTCGGTCGGGCGAGAGAGTTACCTGGCGTCAAGGAGATGTTTGAGGCCGCGGCGCGCAAGGCGAGAGGGCCCCTTGAGGAGCAGGAGGGTGCTGGGGCTGGTAGGGGTGGAGAGATCGTGACGAGGAAAGTCGATGCCAACTACTTTGGATACGGCCTCGATGAGGAGGATGGATCAATCTTGGCCTATGAAAAGTCCAAAGAGAAAGAGGCTGTTGAGCATTTGCGGGGTCAGACCGAAGATGACGCCGAGGATGGCTGGGAGTCGTTACCGGGTGATGCGGGTGACGGCGTGGAATGGCGGCTTCCCACACTAGAGGAGGTGCAAGAAGAGCTCGTGGATCGACGACGCAGACGTCTGTTAGACAAGATCTCTTAGAGGTTGCATCTGCCGAGGGTTTCCTTGTTTCTTTCTTCTCCTTTGTCTCGGCGTTACGGATACTTCTGCGCAATATTCACACATCTTTGAGCATTGTCTAATTCCTTTTCAGTGATACATCGACCTGGTCGTTCAAAAGATACATTTCAATTATATCCAAGAAATTCATTCCACAATATGTACAGTACATTAGCCGGTGGCTATTGATCTCGATTCTTTCGAGACACTCTTTCGGCTCTCAGGGCCTGGGTCATGCTCATACGTTCAACCTGTAAAGGATCATCCCGACGCCGTTGTTCTTCCTCCAGATCATCCAGCATAAATCGGCCGACATCTCCATGCCGCCATTTCTGTATGAAATGCAGGGCGGCGCCATCTATGTTGGGCACTCCGCCCTTTCCAAGCAGCCCAGTATAATGTGCAAACTTCTCCAGCAGCGGCATGACCTCATTTGTGGGCTCAGACCAACGCTGATACGCCTGCGCATCATGCAAGTTGATCTTATACAACAGATAATCGACGAGAGTGACGGATGATATGACAGCATCCTTGACACAACCACAAAGCGCCAGCTTCAGCATATTCTCCGCGTCTGGAACGTATGGCATGAAGACACCGGGTGTGTCGAGCACGTACACATGCGACCCGTTCTCTCGCTCGATGATCTTCACCGGGGTTCCAATCTTCCTTGTGATGCCCGGCTGGCCTCCGGTTTTCAGGGCCTTGGCTTTGCCCACTCCATAGTTTCGTAGATGATTGATCAATGTTGACTTCCCGACATTGGGCATGCCGACCACCATGACACGGCACCCAACCAGCTTATCGGGAGCTTCGGCATCGTTTCGGAGGTGTTTGACGATCTGGTTGACGTCTGCGCGGGAGGACGAGCTGACGAAGAATGTGGCACTTTTGGGATCGAAGCTTCGGATCTTCTTCTCTGCCTGAGCGATACAATGTCAGCTTGCGGTTCACTTTCCTCGGATTGCATGTAATGCGACTCACTAGCTTCTGTGCAGGTGATTGCGGAGTACTGCTGAGGTCTCTCTTAGTATAGACGATCAATCGCCTTTTCTTGCCCAAAGCCTCCTCAAACATGGGGTTGATTGACGTGACAGGTGCCCGGGAGTCACGGCATTCGACAACGTAGTCTATCGTGGAGAGCATGTTCTTCATCTTGGTCAGACCGGCTCGATGGTGGCCCAGGAAGTAGGACCTTGGGATGGCCCCATAGTGCGGAAATGCCTGACGCGGGACAAATTGCGCCATGCTTGGATTTGGAATATAAATCACTCAAGTAAAAAGGGCGTCATTTTCGCCGCGCCCGAGGGAGTCGCAGAAACAGTCGTGACTCTCCAACAAAAGATTGCCGCTCATCACGAGGCGGAGAGCAGGGCGGTGTGAGTATTAGGTATGACGACGGATCGGCGTGCCCGAGTACTCTACAACGATCTTCATTTGCCGTTTCTATGTTCAAGTCTCTCTATTTTCTTCATAGAATTCATGCAGGTTACCTTTATTTGACGGGATATCTTTTAAAAAAAAAAAATTTAAATCACGATGTCTCTAATATCGGCTTTTCGGCCACCATCCACCCGCATATCTTCTATTCGACATAATAGATCACGACCGCGTCGCCGGAGAAAGACACCAAGAAATGAGCATGAAGTTGACTCCAAAGGACATCTACATGATCCAGATGCTCATTCTATAATCACACCGTCCAAGCACACCCCCAAACCTTTCAAAATCCTACGGGGTTCGGTGGCGGCTGGTGGCCCTCTACGTCCATTTCGCCTGGTAAAGCAAGATATCACCAACCTACGCCGACGATATGTGTCTGATTGGACTGTATTCAATTAATTAATATTTGCGAGTGCTGTCTATCTTTTCTTCACGAATCTTCTGCCCGGCATCACCTTCGCCAGTGACTTGTATGTCCTGACGGGCAAGAGCTGGGATACAATCGAGGTCGTCTCGAGTACTGGGCTTAACGGGATTATTTTCTCTTTGTCAGTGCCAACTTCCATCTATACCACACCGTGTTGCCATTAATGAGTTGAACAGGTTCTCGATCCAACTCCTCACCATTCTTGGAGTAACGGGGCCTTTCTCTGTCTTGGCAGAGAACATCTACTCGCTTTGTGATGAAGTATTCCAGGTACGATATGGGTATTGATCGGTACGGTACACGCAAACCTGGTGGCTTTGCCTGGGACATCGTCTTGCTCGGGACTACTACTGCCTTGTGTGGTATCCTGGGTATCCCGCCTGCCAATGGTCTTCTTCCACAGGCACCCTTGCACTCGGAATCCCTGATGCACACAGAGAAGGAAGAGCAAAGTGTCATCGTCGACGGCGAAGAAAAGATAGAGACGCGTGAAGTGCGACGGGTCTATGAGCAGCGCTGGTCATCGTTCCTTCACGCGGGGGCCATTTTCCTTTTCATCAGCCCGCCATTCATGAAAGTACTCGGCTTGACCCCGACGAGCGTCCTCGCGGGACTGTTCATGTTCATGGGTGAACAGAGCTTATCAGTCAAGTAAGCCTAAGCCTACCATCGATCGAGAATATGTACTAACGTCAGTTACAGTCTAATTCTATACTGCACTTTCTATCTCTTCACACTACTCTCAGAGCTCTTACTACTACTACAGTCCATACACAACCCCAGCGAGGTACCAGACATCACCGATACACCCCGCAACCCATCCTACCTCCCAATCCACCTCTACACCCTCCTACAAATCGTCATCACGGTCGTGATTTTCATCCTCACCTTGACACGTGGTGCGCCCGCATTCCCAATCCTAATCATCGCTCTCGTCCCATTCCGGCTCCTAGTAATGAAGCGATGGTGGCCCCGAGAAGTCCTCCGCTTCGTTGACGCTTGGGCCTGTCGCGAATGAACCCCTGAAGACGATGAGGACACGGACAAAATACAAGGTCAGGATTCTCTGGACAGTGATACCACCGTTCCAATTGGAGTTCTACACGCAGATTCTCGGGGTCGTTCGACTGTTCAATCAAGTTCGGTTTCGAACGAACCGCGTGCCTCCCAGGCTGATCTTGCGGATCAGAGAATATGGGGCACGACTAATGAGGATATGAATCATGATTGGGTGGAGCTTCAGGAGCGTGGAGATGAAGAGCTGGGACACGAGGAGGGTAGGTAGAAACGGGGTATTCCAGGCTTTATTCCCATAGACCTTGTAGTGTACATCCAAAAACATCGACCACAACCAAAACAGTATGAATGTGGAATCAGGAGCAGTATTCTAAAATATCAATATGGGGAAGAAAGAGAAGAGAGACATGGGCTTGTGGGTTTCGTGGGCGCGCTCGATGATGAACTTCTTTATGCTATGAGGCTTGATGGCTTCACAGCTGTTGGCCCATGATTTGGATGCCATTGGGCTGTTTACTGAGCTAAACATGTATGAAGACGATATAATTTGCAAGCGGCGCTGCCGGGTATCTTGTATCTGTACATCTTGCGCCAGATCTATATCTTTCCCAAAATCTAACACCTCGAATCAAACCAAATTCGAAAAAGATAAATCACGCCCTCCATCCCTGCACAAACTCATGGAGACGATCAATAACAACACCGAATATAGCATTGACACTGTCCCCGATAAGTTGTTCGAAGTGCCGAATGGCTTCCTCCTCGGACATCTCCAAGTGAAACCGCTCTTTGACCTTCAACACTGCCTTGTCAGGCTCGACTCTAATATCTGGGATGTTGGCATCGACCATCAGACTGAACAGATTCAGAATCAGGTTTGCGGATTTGCGCAGGGTGGTATATGCGGTGTAGCAGTATTGCTTGAACTGTAGGTAATGGGGTGAAGTCGTGCCGCCCATGCCCTCGACCATTTCCTTGCAGAGTTTCATCATCGGGGCGAAAGGCTTGGGGTCGCGTCCGAGGATGAAGCCGAAGTCAGCGTGGAAGAAGTGGCCGTCTGGTGCTAGGAGGAGGTTTTCCAGGTGGCGGTCGCCGACGCCGAGGAGGTAGGTAATCACGCAGTAGCCGGCGCAGGACTTGATGTATGTATCCATTGTTTCCTTGCGGACGCCGAGTGGCTCGTTGTCGTCTGGGTTGTTTTCTTTCAGGTACGCGAGGATGGATTTGTACTTGGCTGATGCAGCAGAGAGGGATATTGAGGGGATGAATTGGACAGCACCGGCAGTGGAACTGGTAGCAAGAATCCGGTACGGTGTCAGTTTCAAATCCAGGTTCTCTTTCTGTAGGAGTCGATCCATCAGGATGATGATCTGGATGACCAGTTGATCCTGACGAAGATCGTCGCCCACTTTGAACAGGAGAGGGTAACGCCGACCGTCGGTCGTTTTGAAGGTAATTTGAAGGGGGGATAACGTCGACTTAAAGACATTGGATTCGTCAGGGTAACATCCGACTAGCTTGACGTCCGGATCCAAAGGTAAAGGCAGTGGCGGATCGATGTTTACGAGATCGTTCTTCGGATCACGAAGAGATTTCTTCAGCTTCTCGATCTTCACGGGTCGGGTTTCTCGAGAGAAGCGAATATCTTTGGCAATCTTCGAGAGTATAGCAACCAATTCACCTTGACGCAGAAGTATCTTCCGATTTTCTGCGTTGACCTTCTCCAACTCGGTCATGAAATAATATTCGACTCGGGCAAAGAGTCGACGTTGCGTTGACAGCGTACCGGGACCCGAGTCATCACACTCCACCATGAGGTACCAATGCATATAGTTCCCGAGCTTGAAATTGTTGGCGGCGCGTGAAATCAAGAAGTTGGCTAGAGAAGAGTCGTGAGCGGCTTCATCCGCGTCGTCTCCAGCATGCTCTTCGTATTTCAAAGCTTGGACCAATTGCAAAAGATAAAGAAGAAGCTCTTCATCATCTGCCTTGCGCAGTCTTGCCACAGCATACGATCGAACCGCCGGGTTATCGAACGTGGGCCCAAGAAGTTCCAAAGCATCATCAACATCGATCTCGGTCCATTTGGGCAAGATATCCACTGCTTGTCGAGACTCTCCCTCGTCGCGCCAGTTGACTGATTTGACGAATTTGGTGAGCGCTCTCTTTTCTCGCGTCAAGTAATACCTGAATCTCCAGACGATATCTTTCTCCTCGGCAGTGAGATCTTGTGTCGGCTCGTATGACAATATCACATTCAGTTCGTCACGATTCTTGGGGTTGGGCTTGAGGTCCCGATCCATGAACCCAGTCCGATGGCTGCGAATCAAGCGACGGTGCTTGTCTTCACACGGGTTACCAGGCTGTCCAACCTCTGCATCGTAGATTTTGATGACTCCCGCACCATCACCGCCTTCAATTCCAGGGCCAAGACGGACTTCTGGAACCGGTTTCAATGCTGAGTTGGGATTTATTGGTACGCTCTGAGGATAGGACGAAATGGGCGGCGGAGCATACTGGTGATCAGCCCAAACGATGGGATGATCAAAACGAGGAAAGTCCACATAGAGGACAAAGTTCTCATCATCTATCTCCTCCTCTTCAGAACTATCGTCCTCGGCGTCACCTGTCTTCTGCTTCAAGGTCTTCATATGAATAGCTCGTTGGCGAGCAGCCTCTTCGGCCTGCATTTTCAGCTTCTCGAGCTGACGAAAGACCATTTGATCCATCCAGTCAATCCGGGTAATTTCACCTATTTCATGTTTCTTGATCAGGACTTCGATTCGTTCCAACTCCATCTCTTCCGGCGACAGGGCCAGCACGTCGCGAGTATTATGCTTTTGCCTCTTTGGCGTTGGCGTAGATGGAGTAGTAGTTGACGAGAAGCCATCCGCAGCTTTATGGCGATAGAGCTTGCACTTCTGCCGCCCTATCTTCAACTTGCCCTCGGTGTCGAACAGAGGAATAGTGGTTCCGCCGAATGGCACGTCATGACCCTGTGGTTCATCCCCTGCCAGCGGAGACAAATCCCAGACCGTGATTGCAAGCTGAGAGTTAAGCGGGGCATCCTTGATGGACATGGGCATTTGCAGCCATTCGTTCCATGCTCGGATAGTTTTAAATGCTTTGTATGAAGTCTGCAATGGAACGCCGAGGGGCTTCGAGTCCGACCATAGCTGGACTGTGACGAAGAGATCGGAGGAAGGGTTCTGGGCGGATCCCAGATGTCGTAATTGCGGGTTCTTGAGTAATCGCGAGTACGGTATTTGCTTCTGTTTGCCCTCCAGTGAGCCACTGCGAGGCTGTTAGTTATGCCCTTCCCGGAGTTGGAAGTAGAACTTACATCTTGACGCAGACAGGCAGGTCCACCTGCGTGGAAAGCGCAAAGGTAAATGCTTCCATGCTCGTGGGGCCCCTCAGTAAAGCAGCAAAGCTTCCCCGACGTCGCGGTGAGCTCCTGCGGGGACTGAGTCAGCTATCATCACGTGCTTTCATGTACACAATCAGGTGGATAGCTTCGACGGATTGCAGATAGCAAATTTAGATTGATTCTTGATTAACTGGGCTACTGTAGATTTGTTTGCATTTTTGTAAGATAGAAGTGACACAAATGATGAGATTTGAGACTTGTTTGAAGGCGAGTCATGCTCATCTTCGCGACGACAAGTCAACTTGGTCCTCCACTCAGTTCTCTTGCTGGGGAAAGTCAAGCTACGAGTGCTTTTTGGAAAAGATAAGCAGTCCCCTTTCTCACACTTGATAGCAGGACTCGGCATTCCCAAGTTTGATCAGTTGGCAATGGTTCAATGGTGGGACATTGCAAGAGAAGAGTACTTCAACCCTAAAGAGTTCGTCTCTTGATGTGCACTGCAAAAAACGCGTACTTGATGCCCGACGGCTACAAAAGTAAAAAGAAAATTCCGAATCGCGCGGGGGCCACGTCAATTCCAAATGATAGATCACAACTGCAGTGTGATTGTATCGAATCCCCGGCGCACCCCCACCGATGCGGTCACGTGCCGACACGCGATTCTTACGCGCCCGTCGATCATCGAATGTATCCTTTCGGCCCCCAAGTTACGGTGTGGTAATTATAGTCTTGACAGGGGTCTTTTTCGACTTTTGGACACCCTACTGTCTCTTTGGTTTTTCTTTGTTTGAACTTGCATAACCTTCGTGCGCTAAATCAAGCGCTAGTTGAGCATGGAGCGTGTCCCTCTTTCTCAGCTGAGTGAAGCAACTGCGCGCAGCTCCAGCTCTCCTGCAGCATCCAATTCCGACAAAGAAAATCCTCGAAGTGCCAACAAAAGAAACACCGCTCAGATGTTATCCTCGAGCCAGTCAGCGAAGCGCAGACGCCTGACCGACCGCGCATCCAACATCCAGTCGCGAGTGCCACCATCGTCGCAGCGACATAATAATACGCGATACTATGATCCTGATCAGGATGAGGCAGAAAGGAGGCGAACCCGCAAGAAATACAGAGATCTGACTGGTGATTTCAATGGTAAGCATTCTCATCTTCATTGTGCAGTGGCGATGTAACGAAAATGGACGTGTTCTAACATCTACCACACCAGACTCGCGAGCCGAGTTTATGCAGTCGGGGAACAACGGTATCTACGAAACAGTGTCCAAAGCGAACGAACTTTACGAAAGTGTCAAGCAAACCGCCGACGCGACCCTCGACTCGCGCCTCCTCGTCAACGCCGCCGATCTCTCGCATAAGAAGGCCGCGCAGCTCGCACTCGGAGACAGCGGTGCCGGTATCGATGTGGACGAGTTTGTCACCAAATGTATCTCCTTCATGCGACGCGGACCCGACAGCTCGGAGGCCATACCCAGCAGCACTCAAAATCGACGACGTCACCGCCGGAGCCAGAGAGAGGCCGACAGCGACGACGAGGATGGCACTGCGGGCGATGCAATGAATTGGGATTGGCTCGGTCGGGCAGCGTGTCTTCCCCACAATGCGAGACCCTCGGTGTCTGGATGGCTACTCGGCCCTTTGTCCGTGCAAAAGCGCTCACGGCAGATTACCCAGCGGACCAGGAACGAGCGCTTCGATGCGACACAGGCGGTCCGGCCACAGGACCTTGAGCAGGAGGATCTTGGCCAGCAGGAAAGCTCAAACCTTACTATGATGTGTGCAGTGGTCAATAAGCTGCTTTACGACGCTTCGAACGCCGCCCAGGATAAGGTGAACCGGAGCTTGACAGATGTTGGGGACCCTACCGAGGAGATGATTCAGGAGATTATGGATAAGCACGGTATTTCCGAGAACGGGGGCATAAATCTTTTCCGCTTTTGCATCAATCCTCTCTCCTTCGGGCAGAGCGTCGAGAACCTGTTCTATGTCAGCTTCCTTGTTCGCGACGGGACAATCGGTGTGCAACCGGACAAGCGTGGGCTGCCGACTCTTAGTGAGTGTCTTGAAATATCTTTGATATCGTTCGTAATATACTCACCATGAATAGTTTCTTCGACGCCATATGCACCCAGCGAAGCCCAGAAGCAAAAAATCCAAAAGCGCCAGGCCGTGTTCAGCTTGGATTTTGAAACTTGGAAAGAGCTAATCGAAGTGTTCAACATCTCCGAACCCATAATTCCTCATCGTGAAGAACAGGACGAGATAACTGGGCGAGCATGGGTTGTCTAGATGGTTCTTGACGCGATGCGACCATGGGAAATCGGTGTTTTTGCTTGGATTTGATGATACCCACTAGGCCAGATTTAGCAAACAGATCAGTTCGAACTAATTGGATAATTACATTCATCATTCAAGAAATAAGGTACCTCAGCGTTATCATATTTAGTCAAGCAGACGTCAAAGTGGAACAGAACTTTAGAAACGGGCCGAGGCCCTCGAAATCGATAAGCTGCGATTGGCGATCATTCAATCATCACGTCATCCCTTGGAGCTTCGTCGACTGCGCCTGCTCGATTCATAAAACCTGCGCGACTTTTCCCAGATGCAACGTTACTTCCCTTCGCAACGTGCATTCGATCCACCTCCAGTCTTACAATCTTTGAACTCTACCAAATCCCTCTGCCAGCTAGAGATAGCTATTGGCAACTGAGACATTCAACGCCAGGGAGCGTAGCTACGGATACGCAGAGACAGAATAGGCTGCAACAACGATGCCGCAGCTTTTCCCGCCCAATCCATCGGACCTGATGGTCATCCGCGCAGTGACGCCTGGCATCATTACCATGAGCCTGCCATTCGCGCGGTTCGGAATCTTGCGTTTCGGCGGTCGAGGCACGCTGGGTGAGTAGCGCCCTTGCAGATCAGAGCTCGCGCATTCCATGAGAAGGCCGAGGACGTGGTTAGACCCGAGCTAATCCTCCTTACGTGCTACAGTCAAGCTCTCCACGGGCGCCCTCGCCGTGTTCTCACCCGTGAACCTCACCCCGGAAGTCCGCGAGCGGGTCGACTCGCTCGGGGGCAACGTCAAGTACATCGCTGCTCCCGATCTCCAGCACCACCTGCACATCTCAGCCTGGAGGAAGGCCTATCCTCAGGCCGAAATATTGGCCCCCGAGGGCCTGTGGGAGAAGCGAAACAAGAACCCCGAGTTCAAGGGCGAGGAGCCGTTCCAACACGTTTTCAAAAAGGATGCCAGCCCCACGATCTCGGAGGAGTTCGACGCTGAATTTGAGACCGAGTATGTGCACGGGCATGGGTCCCGCGAGCTGGTCTTTTTGCACCGTCCTTCGCGCACGGTCATCGAGGCCGACATGCTCTTCAACCTGCCTGCCACTGAGCAGTACTCCAAGGCTCCCGATGCCAACCCGTTGAACTTCCTCACCAAGATTTTTAAACCCATGCTCTCGACCGGTGCGCCTGCGACTGGTCAGCGTCGCTTTGCTTGGTATATTCTGTCGCAACAGGATCGCGCGGCTTTCACCGCATCTGCGAAGCGCATTAGTCGGTGGGACTTTGATCGGATTATTCCGTGCCATGGGGATGTCATCGAGGTTGGGGCCAAGGGGGTATGGCAGGATGTGATGGCATGGTTTCTGCAGGACGACTCCAAGCATGTCTAAGACGGTTGTTCACTCAGTGTAGTGGGGTATTTGGGGTATTTGAGGAGTGTATTATCATTGTGTTCTTGAGTAGTTTTTGTTTGTTTTTTTCCAGAGATGTCTGATACCCCCTGTTGACGTCGTGGGAGGCTGGTGTGGTTCGTGTATAGTTATTCCAGGTACCAGCAAAAGATTATGATTATCGTTATCATCAGGAACCAGGAATAGTCCACACGTTCAAGTCTCCACACCGATCATCTGCCGAGGTGTAGCTTCTGTGCAGTCGATCCTACATGTCAAAAACATGCAGATGTTTCAGTGAGGCAATTGACAGTGCCTAAGTGGCCCGAAGTATCCGTGATCGGCCTCGGTTGCACACTGGTTCCCACCTGAAATCATTCCATCATCGTGCAACGCCCTTGAGGCGCCCCCACGTCATAAGGCTGAAATGGATCGCAGGCAAGGGCGCGACCTTACTCGAACACACGCTGCCATTTTTTTTTCCAGTGAGACTTGAGACTCGAGGTAGCCAGACATACCCTAGACATGCGTACGTTCAAAAACACCTGTCTAAGTACGCCGACCATGCGCAGCACCCCCAGGGCTGTGAGATCGGACAAGAGTATCGGACAAAAGCACAGGCTGCAATGATCGCCAAGTGGAGACACACTAGTCGATCGGGAACGTCCATGGGACATTAAACCAATTGGTTATTATTACCTCTAGGCACCGATTTACTCAAGTGTCAGCCACACTGTCCTCGCCAGCACATTCGCGAAAACAGGGATAGCCCCTATACACGCGGGACCACGGACCAACCCCGGGGGCCGCTCGCGTTGTCTAGGATTCTGACAGGTTTGAGCTCCTTGCTCTTTACTCCGGATAGCGAGGTCAGCCACGGACAGGGATCGATATGGCCATTGGGCATTCTGCACGCTACGCAATGATTGCATCGCAGCCACCTCCTAGCTCCTTTCGGGTGGGATCTGACGACACGGAATGACTCTGCAGAGTGGCTGTGGGTCCCGATACGTCCTTTTGTCTTTTTGCTAGTGGTATTTGGCTTTTTTTTTTATAGTTTTACTTTCTAGTTTTGGGCCTCTTTTTTTTCTAGTTTGTTGGCCCTTGCATCTGACGCGGGTTTCTCCCTCGTCGGTTCGGAGAATGCCCTGTGCGACAGACCTGGTGACCGTTTATATACCTCGTTCATCCCCGGGGAGGTGGTTTGCTTTTTCCACAGATCTTCAGTACCTGGTCTATCTTCGGTAGATTTCTTCGCCTGCTTTTACTACATTCGCATCTCGAGCTTGAGTCCAGATCCTCACCATGCCCGTCATCTCGCGCCTCTTCTCTATTCCCCTCCGCATTGCGGAAATCGCCTTTGCTGCGGTACGTGGCATAGCCTGCGTTTTCTAAATGTCTCCTCCTAATCTGGTCATAGGTTGTCGCCGGTATCATCGGCCACTATCTCGCCTCCTTCAACCAGATCGACCCCTGGCCGCAAGCTCGGTGGATCTACACCGAGGTCATCGCTGGCGTGTCGATATTGTTCGCTCTCATTTGGCTGATCCCCTTCTCGTCCGGCTTCTTCTCTTGGCCACGTACGTGTGACTTCTCATACCTCCGATCGTGTCGCTAACGTGGTTGCTCAGTGGATATTCTCCTTTCCTTCGCTTGGTTCGCGGCCTTTGGTATTCTTGTCAACGCGATCGACCAATTGCCCTGCGGCAGCATCTGGTCTTGGGGCTTCCGAGGTAACTCGCTTTGTTCGCGCTGGAAGGCTGCGGAGGCTTTCAGCTTCTTGTCCGCTATCGTTTGGCTTGTTTCGGCTCTTGTTGGTATCTGGTTTACTTGCCGCAAGCGTGGAGAGGCTAATGCGGGATCGTAAGTATTCCGTTTGATCGTTGGCTGGTACCGTTCGATGCTAATTTGTTTAACAGTGGCCGCCGCTGGGGCCGCTCCCGTGCTGCTCCGTCTGCCGCTTAAATGGGAGCTTGATGTGCAGGCCACCACAGCAGTCGTCCTAATGTTGGCATCGAAGTCTAGGACTATGTTGAATGGATGTGAAGATGGCTCGCTTAGTGGGACCGTCTGCACCACCTGAAAATCGTGGTGAATCTCGGTCGTTTCACAATAATCTTCTGACCTTCTCGTCGCATTCTCCTCATGATCATGGGGCAAACGAATTACGACTTACGTTGATGTTGATACCCTTGGTGGATGCATGATGCTTTTGATGTTTAATGATAGTCACTCGTTCACGTTCGCAATGAAACTTATTTACACAAACTGGTACTCTATTCCTTTTGTTTATCGGTGTTCCATTTTACAACTAGGTTATTTCTCGAGCCCCACCCAAGTCACTTATCATGATGCAACCGAGTGTTAAACTCGCTTCTACCCTTGTGTAACTTCAAGATACCGCTTTTGTTTCTAGTTATACTACATTTAGGTCCAGCCTCTAATTGGTGGATTGAGGGATCCCGGCATACCTGACTCAGAGGATGTTGTTTTAGGTCCCGTGGCTTAGAGGTACTTTAAATACCCTCACCCTCGCCAACTTCTTCCTATGTAGAATTCCCCATTCACTTCAGCTTTACACAACCCTTGCTACACTTTCTGCTATTGACTCCTTTCATCATGAACGTTCTACCACCACTAGATTACCCTCCCGTCAACCCTAGTGACTACCCTCATATCCCAACGCAAACGCCACCCACAATGCTCAAAAAAATGCACGCTCTTTGCGCCAGTGGGGATATTCAGGAATTTTGGGAAATTCTTGACTTACCACGCTCTTTTCCGGATGGATTCGACATATGCGATTTGTCTGCTATAATGATCGAAGCCATCAAACGAAACAGTGTGCTTTTTGTCAAGGAGCTCCTTCATCGCGGCATGCCGGTAGATCCACTCTATGCCCTCGAAGCAATAAAAGTGAAGGCAAAAGATATTCTAGAGACTTTTCTGGGTAACGGGTGGGATATAAATCAGCCGATGAGCGAGCTTAAACCCCCGGTGCTAGGGTGAGACTAATTATACCGGTGTTTTACTAGATATAGCCTTAACCATTTTTAGATATACTGTTACAGATGAAGAAATGACAGCCTGGCTTCTTGACCATAAAGCTGATCCTAATCGACAATGTGTTATTGATCTCACACCACTATCCCTTGCTGTCGAAAGCGCCCCGATTTCCGTCATTCGTCTTATACTCAGTCGTGGTGGTGATGTTCGAAAAGGCCAACTCCTCCATCATGCCATTGAACGGCAATCGGATGCTATCGATGTTTTGAATCTGCTAATCGAGAAAGGCGCACCCATCAATGCAACTGTATATGAAGACTACCCATCTTGGGCGTTGTTCCCGTTTATGGGTCTCGGCACACCTTTACACAGAGCACTTGAACGAAGAAGAGGGGATGTGGCTCGCTATCTGATCAGTAAAGGAGCCAACCAGAACACTAAGGATGCACAAGGTCGTGTACCTTTAGAGTGTGCGCAAATGACGAATCAGTTGGATGTCATTGAGGCATTGGAGAAAGGGAAGCAATCCTGTTTTTCCCTACGCTTGTATGCCTTTGCGTATCTTTTCGCACATTTGGAAAGAGTGCTGTGGTCCAATAACTACGTCAAAAAACGTGATACGCCTAAGTAGTGTTTATTTTAAAAGTAACTTTGTATAGCTTAGCGCGGTCTCGGGTACAAGCCGAGAAACAAGCGGTGTGTGTCTAGAGGGGAATCTGTTTTCGACTTTCACTTTAGCGCTGTAGATTTGTTTCATCCTTTGGGAATCGACGCCATTTCTGCTGGGCTCAAACGTCCTTTGGCGAGGACCCACTTTTATTTCATGTCGTGGTGATGTAAAGCTATCAGCCTCATTTCCGTGAATATTGTACGTATATTTCGCCTACTGAGGGCTCATTAATAGACGAGAACTTCTTACGACAGGAAAGACAAGATTCTGTCGATCCCAAGGAAGTGGAACCAAAAAAGGCAGAACTCAGGTCCGAATATTACATGGGGGAAGTATCCCCCACTCGGGCGCTCACCACACAGATTCATTGGAAACCGCGAGAATCCCGCCAAGCGACCGACCCTCTTTAGCAACATGAAACTCGGCCTGAGACGCACCCATCCAGTTGATTCGATGGCATCAGTCGACGAGATGACTAAGAAGAATGATGCTCGGGCATGTGGACCCCAGGGGGACCCAGGACCCAGCGATAGCTCGGGACAGCGTGGAATTTTAGTTCTCCTTGACGATGGAACCTACAAGGCTCTCCTAAAATGCATTGGCAACCAGGGACGACAAGCGAAGATGCCATTCGCTGGCCGTCGCCGGAGAGACGCAGCAGCGACTCGTACCCGCCCGAGGATCTGAGGACGCGGTATAGAGATGCCAACCCTGAGCGCGTCCCGGAGGCTCAACATGGCGACCGCGGAGATCTCGAGCGAGGCAGCGTGCCTCTCCTCCCCGGGCACCCCGACGAATTTGAATTCGACGATGAGGACTATGACGATTTCAGTGTCGACCGGGATACTGGCTATGACCCGCCGTTTTCCTGCACGTTCGCGGGATTTGTCGCATGGCTCCGCGGCCCCGTCCCGCCGCATGTCTATCGCATCAAACCTTGGTTTCCTAAGTGGCAAGCTGCGCCGGCACGCCTGGTTGATCGGTGGGCTCCTAAACGGTACATGAAAATAGCTGCTCTGTTGCTGGGAGTGGTATTTTGGATTGCCGTGTTCTTTTCATCCCTTAAAGCGTCTGTGGCGGGGCAGGAGGTTTTGGGCTACGGCAAGCCCGCCAAACTGTCGTGTCACCATCGCTTGTGGTACGTTTGCATTCTTTTTAAGTTGACTGGTCAATTTTTTTGTCTTTCTAAACTAACAATTATTTAGGAGTAATGCTACGGACTGCGGTATGAACGGGGAGCTCTGTCTGCCTTTCGACGAACAATCGTTCGCCTTTCGTTGTCCGTCAGGCTGTGCTGCCGCCATACTTCTGGAGCCGTACAACGTCGGTGCTTATGAGTATAATTACCAACCACTCGTCATCGGTGGCAAGCCATCGGGATTCCGTCAGGACGGTCGCAGCAGTGGCCACTACCGCGGCGACTCATCCATCTGCGCATCAGCACTTCATGCAGGGATAATCAACGACGCAAAGGGCGGCTGCGGTATTCTACACCGTAGAGGTGAGCAGGACAAGTTTGAGTCGTTCGAACAGAATGGCATCGAAAGCATCGAGTTCTTGTCTCATTTCCCCATGTCTTTCATGTTGACTCGCCAGGCCTCGTCGTCCGGGTCTCACGACGCGAAGCTGATTGAATGCTCCGACATCCGGTGGACGTTGTTTGCCTTTACTGTGGTTTACACAAGCTTCTTGTCAATGTTGGTGACTTCCGCACCAGCCTTCTACAGCGTGATCTACTTTATAGTGTGGTTCCAAGTCGCCATGGCGTCTGACCCACCCACCTCGGGCTACTACGACCTGGTCTCGATCGGTCTTGGGCGATTCTTCCCAGGTGCATTCGTCGGCTTCGCCATTTACTATTCCTGCGTGAAGCATACACTCCGTGATCTGAGTGCACACCTCGAAAAGACCATTCTGTGGCTCGGTGGCTGCTGGGTCGGTGCCTTGAACACGGACACTTTCGATCGCATCCCCATTTCGCGCCTCACCCCCCACGATATCCAACAGCAACCAGGTGGCTTCACGGCTCTGCTCATTATTGTGGGCTCCCTCATCGTGATCACCTTCCTCCAGGCACACTGTTTCCGTCGCGAAGGCCGCTTCTTCCCAATGCTGGGATTATATGGCCTCATGATCCTCATCATTCTCATCCTCGTCTCCGTGCCGCACATGAGCCTCCGCATCCATCACTACATCCTCGCCCTCCTCCTCCTACCCGGCACAACGCTCCAAACCAGACCCAGCCTTTTATTCCAGGGTATCCTCGTCGGCTTATTCATCAACGGCATTGCGCGATGGGGCTTCGACTCCATCCTCCAAACACCAGCATCCCTTCTCGACGGCGGCAAGCTAAACACCGTACCCCCACCAATCAATCCACCCCGCATCGAGGACCAAAATCACCTCATATTCTCATTCGAAGACCTTCCGTCGCACGTCGATGGTATCAGCGTGCTGGTAAACGACGTTCAGCGCTTCCAGAGCCTCAAGCCGAAAGGCAGCAGTCATATCAATGACTTTGCCTGGGGCCGTCGGTTCAGGAATGAGATCGAGTATTTCCGCTTCGGATATGTGCACGTCAATACGTTGGGCGGTGTTTGGTATGAGGATTTCTCGGAATCGGCTACTTGGGCGACTGATGGGAACTTTTTCTATCCGGTCTAGAACATAGATTGAGTTTGGCGTTCTTGTTGGATTAGATCCTGTACTTGTGGCGTTGAGATGTGCATACATGAGCATGCAAATCCATATAGAAATGGACTTTTTTGGGAATCACACGAGGTTCTAGAGCGCGTTAATGAATTGGACGGTGAGCCGTTGAACAACGTAGACATTAAGCCAACCAGGTCAGGAGTGCAATACTCTGCTCCAAACACAACAAATAACAAATAACAACAAACAAGATAAGCCTAGAAGATCAAACTTTCCCCCAAAAAGGCCCCTTTCCCATTTCCACAGCAGAATAATCGATCCCTTCGTCCAAAGCAGCGGACTCTTCACCCTCATTTTTCAAATGCAAAACCAAATCATTCAACCGCAAAACAAGATCTTCCAAATCCACATCGAAATCATCGGAATCTTCCGAGTCCACATCACGCCCCTCTAAATCCGAAACCGTTGAAACATTATCACTCGTCTCAAACCCATCAGGTCTCAAGTCCCCCCACTCATCACCCAGCACCGGATTCTCACCTCTGTCAACAGCAAAACAATACCCAAACACTTTCTTAGTAAAGATGCAACGATGATAGCAGCAATGGTGGCTCAGGATACATTTCTGCGTATTCTTCTGGCACTTTCTCATCCGACCAAAGCGCGGTGACCAGTGGCATGTCCCTTCATAGCAGTGTTGGGGAGGCTTGCAATCCTTCAGGTCTGAGCATCCTACTTGGCATATGCCGTCGACGCAATGGTGGTTCCAGAAGCATTCTTGGCTGGTCTCGCATTTTTCGGGCTCTTTGGGTTCTTTGGGGCCGGGTTTTTTGGTGCCTCGGACCGAGAGGTTAAGAATGGTATGGCTTGCTGTTGTGGTAAAGGACGGGTTGACTGATGTTACTGGTGTTGTTCGGGGGGATGAGAGCTGGGCTGTGGTCGTGAGGAGGAAGATGGAAATGGTCGGTACTGTAGATGGTTAGTGGAACTATTCTGCTGAATGAGACGTATGACTTACCGCTAGATAGAAGTTTCATGTTGTCATGTTGTCGAATTTATGGTATAAAATGAACAGATCGGTAAAGTCTTGGGAAGTATGAGATTGGTGATACGCGGGAGACGAAGAGCCTCACAATATCCGCTTCTACTTTTGACTCGGTGCCAAATCCAGAGAGCACCAATCCCGAACGGGTCTTCAAAGTTGTTGTACCTCGCCAAATAGAGCAAGCATCAAGCAAATAGGAAAAGCGTCACAAAGCCTTGAGCTGGACCGTGGAAATCTTGCCAAATCGAGTATTTACCTAGCCTCTTCATCTCTCATCACTTTTGTTCTTTCCTCCCTGATCAAAGCTCTACTGTTTGTTTCTCTGACTGTTTTTAATAGTCTACTGAAATCAACAGGACACACTAGCCTCCAATATTGCAAGACTCGTCACCCTCGACAACTGGTTTACATTGGTACTTTCTGTCCGTAACATGGCTTCTACCACTTCACGACCACAACACACCTCTACCGGACTGAAACCCAAGAAACCCAAGAAAGCCTCAACACGTCATACTATCCGCAGCATTGCCAGCATCATCCTCATCAGTCTAACGATAGCCAAATCAGCAACAAACGCACTGCCCAACATCACAAACACCCTCCCCCCTCACAACGGAAGCAACAACTTCTTCCAGCGAGCAGCAGCACCCCCATACCCTGACCCCCTGCGAATCCAACGTCGACTGCGACTAGGGGTACAAATGCGTCGATGGAAGGTGCGACTGGGGCTGCGATGACCAGAGTGACTGCTTGGCACCAACTTACTGTGCACATTGTTACCCCTGTGGCAAGTTCGCCGACAACTGCATGAATAATCGGTATAGACCTTGTAGTGCACATCTGGATTTTTGTACGTGGAATGAGCAGTGTTGTTCGGGGATTTGTGGGCGCATGGGGCACTTTAAATTGTGTCTTCCGAGGTATCGGGGTGGTTCGAGGGAGGTTGATGGTGAAAATGAGGCTGAGGTGGATGACGAGGTTGTTGAGTGATTGTTGATGAGTCTGGTCTTTCCGGGTGTCTAATTGCTCTTTGTGTATTACATTCATATCTCACTATATCGTCTTTCTATTTCGCTTTATCATGTTTAGAAAAAAAATGTATAATTTGATATCTTTGGAATCCATTAATTTTAGTATCTCAGACACCGACAAGGCCAGCATAAGAATTGCATAATATATACGCTGAAAAGAACCAGGACCGGTATTCGTTACAGAAAAGAAACCCGCAGATGCAAACTCCAAGGGGCTGATGCCGCCAGATGCAAATATTAAGAGGAAATGCAAAACACGAACTCAATCCTTGAGGTACTTGTGGCAGCGAACTTGTACAATGCTCTGCTTGCCGCCATCCTCAATGATCAGTGCGGTGAGCTTGCCACCCTTAACGCACCCGGAGTCAAGGCCCTTGGTGTATTCTCGGATGTTGAGACCTTGTTTGGCGTAGTGTCCGTATATGACTGTCGTTGTTTGCGAGCGAGGGTCTTTGGATGTTGCCTTGAGACTCGAATAGACCGTAGATTGATGCTTGTCAAACATCTGAAACGTGTTAGCAGATACCCTGCCTAAAATGGGGTCGGTCGTTTGATGGAAAGATCCTACCTTATCCCACTTTACTCCTTCAGTGTCTGAGCTCGGCACATGTGTCTTCTTATCAATGCTCCGCATATTCATCACAGCCGAGGGATCTTGCTTCTCGAGGTCCACGCCCGGTACTAGACCACCGTGCACCACAACCACCTGGCCCATGTTGGGGATCTGGCCAACCTTCAAGATCACTGGACACGAGTTCAACCATTCAACCTGCTCATTGCTAAGAGAACAAGCCAGCGCACGCTCATCTAGCACCTTTGACGAGAAGAATT
The DNA here is from genome assembly GCF_028974065.1 of Penicillium cinerascens. NCBI lineage: Eukaryota > Fungi > Ascomycota > Eurotiomycetes > Eurotiales > Aspergillaceae > Penicillium > Penicillium cinerascens. Next base: position 3,027,941 of record NW_026695298.1, on the reverse strand, counting down.
CATCATTGTCTTTGCTTTCGCTTTCGGTGGCAGGAAAATCCTTGGACGCCTCGATGTTTCCCCGGTGAAGAAGGATCCGATCCTCGTGGTTGCCACGAACACTGGAGGCATTGAGTTCTCGCGCCAGATCCACAACACCTCCGCTGTCGGGTCCCTTGTTGATAAGATCGCCGGTAAATATAAGATGGTCGCCGTCTTCGCGAGAGAATGAGACTTTATCGAGTAATTTCACCACTGTAGAATCACCGTTAGCTCTAACATTCCTGACCGAATCCAGGAACACCTACACTCTTCCTTGCAGCCGTGTACATCACCCACCACAATCAATCGCTTCTGACTCCTTGAACCACTCTTACTCCCTTGTGTCTCGGGCCCAGGCACCAGCGCAGGGTCCAAGGAAGCAATGTGTGTCAGTTCGTCAAACCGTGGCCGGGAATTCGTGCCGAACCACCCGCCAACATCTGCCTTCGTAGGGTCCAGCGATTGCTGCAGCGTCTCTCGCTCCTCCAGTGCCGGCGACATCATGAATGTCCAGCCGGTCCAGCACAGCGTGAACAGTGTAAGGTAGAGAAGGACGTAGCGGCGGAATCGCGGCGCGGAGACGACAGAGCAGGCTATTTGCAAACAGTCTGGGTCCCTGTCATCGGGGGAAGAGGAGAGGGGGTGGTAGGTGGGGTTGGAATTCGACTGCCACCCGTTTCGAGCGGAATCGATTAGCGGGCGAGAGACGCGTGAAAAGCGCGAGCGTGCGTTGGGGGCGTAATAGGAGTCCGCCTCGTCGTAGTCGAGATCTGAGCCGTGGGCGGCCATGGTCGGCAATGTTGAAGGAGAAGGCCCTTAGCTTGTCCAGGAGGCACGGAGCTACACATTCGTCGACTCGGCGGATGAATGTTGGCGCGGCCGTGTTACGTATCTTCCCCGGGGCCGCTTTTCTTTTTTTGGATCGCCGGTGGTCGACAAGGTACCCTTTGCATTTGGTTCAACTGCCGAGATACGAGATGGCTATACGGCTGTGAGGGTTTGAACTGAAATAAGTTCATTTCTATTAAATATGGACTACCGATACTTCTCGTATTCCTCGACCTCCTTTCTGCGGAGACTAACCCGCTGGAGGACGATATCGTCGTATACTTCCTCCACCTTTTTGCCTTCACGAAGCACCTCGCGTTCGTGTCGAGCGGCCTCGTCCTTGGTCATGCACACCAATTCCTTCAAATCAATAGGAGTATACTTCTGACCGTCTTTCTCGTATGTCAGATCCATCCCGAAGCCCCGGGCTGGCTTTTCCCAGGGGATGAGAACAAGACGATTCGACAAGCCGGTGATAGCACTCTTGCCACGCCACACCTCCTCCATCAAGAATGCGATGTCATCCTTGCTAATTGGGAGACGCAGTCCGGTCGAATCTTGTCCCTCAACCTGCCGTGCCATCTTTTCCATAAAGCTTTGCAGGAATGTTGCAGTAGCTTCGTACATCTTGTCGCGGCCCTTTCCACCCATGTTATACTCGATGGGGTATCCACTCACACTGCAGATAACGTGGTTGGCCACGGTGTATCCAAAGACAGCGGGCATAGTTCCCAACACGGGGAGAATGCGCACCCGGAAGTCGGGGAGGACACCAAGTTCGCCGACTTGGCCCTTGGCGAACTCTTCCTCGGGGAGGGGGAGCAAGCTTGCCTTGCCCGGGCCAGGCTTCTCAGTGGAGAAAACTGCCGCAATGCCTGAGGACACTCCAAGGGCCTTCAAACGGCGGCGTGTGCTGCGGGAGAGAGGATCATCGGTGCTGAGCGAGATATCACCCACGACAACCCGAGTAGGGTCAGACTTGCAGCCAGCACCCATAGATGAGATCACAGGCAACGAGTTCTTGTGGCAGTAGTGCAACAGGTCCACCTTTGAGGTGATGTTGTCAATGCAGTCCAGCACGTAGTCCGGCCGACGGCCCTCGCCGTCATGTGTTAAAGTCCAAGGTGCAAGCAGATGATCCGCGGCATCCTTGCCGAACAGTTCGTTGCGGCAATCAAACATCACCCACGGCGCAATCTGCTCCAACCTCCTCCGAATGCAGTGCACCTTTGGTGTTCCAACGTCCGCTAATGTGGCCAGCGCATGGCGGTTGAGCGAGGAAAGTGTCACTTGGTCAAAGTCAATGAGTCGGACCTTGGCCACACCAGACCGAACCAGCGCGGCGGCTGCATGCGATCCGACACCACCACAGCCGACAACCACAATGAAGGAAGCCCGGATTTTCGCGAGGCCTTCGTCGGTGAGGAACACGCGGTTGCGGGCAAGTTGTTCAAGAATCAGGTCTGTAACGTAGCCGCGATTCGTTAGCTAGTCTCCCTTAGATGAAATATGATCTTTCGCACCATCGTCATAATCTCCTTGTTGCGCCCGGCGAGCCAGAGCGGCACTGCGCTCATCCTCCTTGCTCATCGGGATTGCGGTGTTGGGGATACCGAGTGCTGTGAGCTTCAGCCCTGTCGTCAGCCCTGCTTCCAATTGTTTGCACTATAAAGGTACCAGCGAGCTAACCTTCTCCGCATGGTGCTGCTCATCAATGTCAGGAATTGAAGCCTTCAGGTCATAAACAGCCTCCTTCCGTCGATAAGCCTGGTATCCAAAAATGGCACCCGCAACAGCCGCGCCGGACAGAACCGCAGTCGTCGCAAGCTGGGAACTTTGCGCGCCAGCCTGGCGCTGGAACCAAGACGACATATTCCCAATCACACCTCGCTCGTCTGTCTCTGGATCGTGGTCTCGGTGGTCTCGTGGATCTCGTGAAGTCAGGCGGGGAGTGCGGTCAGGTTCGGGGAATCTATCGAGATCGTCAGAATCGAATCCGTAGTCGAGATCGGCGTCGTCGGGCGTCTGCCACCACCTGGGACCAGGGGGCGCCATCTTGAAGACAAGAAAGTCTTACCATCACCAGCTTGGGCGTCGGACCTCTTATAAGCTAGGAATGCACGTCTGCAAGCCCATGCGCTCATCAGTGGAACCACGCCGACGCTATCACGTGAGAGGCCGCGGCCGCGACGCCAATTCCGACGACACGTCGTTCTTGATTGACCGCGCTTCATGCAGCAGGTACGTTGTCTATCGCAGACCGGTGGGTTTGACAAGCTCAGTGACTAACACTCAAACAGTTCTGAGAGAACTTCTCGTTTTCCAGTCTCGATGACGATAACCATCACTTCCAAGAGCTTTTCACGACACACCCAGATCTCTGGGCTGGGCAGCGGACTTCATCCCTTGGCGGCTTCAGCGTTGCACTTGTGGAAGGAGACGTTTGTTCCTCTGTGGTTGATTGAGAAAATGAACAGAGATCTAAGAGACTCGGCGATCGAGATCGTTCTTCTCGTGCCAGCCGCATGCCTTTGTTTACGGGTTGACACTCGAGCATACAACATGTCTGGCGCAAGTGTACATACCGCAAGTTCTCGAAAAAATACTACTAATTTTGAATGTCCATATTTGTTCCCCATCTCACGCTCGGTCTCTGCAACATCGCGTGCCTCTCCGGCATGTTTTGATGCATGCAATCCAGTGTCTTGTTCCTGATGGCATTTCCTATCTGGAAATATCACATCTTGAATGTTCACCCAATGACGAAATTCACTGTCGCACCACTCCGAGGCTCGGTATATTACTATTAATGCTCCGTCTGTACACCTTCAAGGTAACGACGTCGAGCATGCCGATGACGAGTGACAACAAAGGTAGTTTTCAATCCGAGGGTATGAGCTATTCTACAAATTCACATGCATTCTCTTCAATTATCGAGGTGTTGACTGACACGCTCCAGAGCTGCTACATAATATGGAATCTGGGATAAATGGTTCTCTAGAAGGACATTGAAAATGACGTGCTCGGCATTACTGTGCTCAATGCAGTACAGAATCAATTCAACTAACAGATCCATTTAACTGAACCCAGCCGGATTACTTTCGGAGCCATGGGGATACCATTAACTGCATGTCCATGCTGTGAAAATAACAGAGTCGGGCTGCGAACCCTGCGGCCGACATATGCCAAAATTTCAGGACGTGATGGCCTCATAGCCCTGTGATCTCGTCTCGTTTCGGGATGATGCCTCCAGGCCCTCTATATAAATACTCCTCCTTCGCTTTCCTCTCTTTTTCTTCTCTCCTTCACATTCTTCTCTTCTTCCAACCGCCGGCTTTCTTTCTCTCCTTGTCTCTTCCTTCTCCTTCCTACTTTCTTCGACCATCGACCTTCTTCTCTCTTTGGCTACTAATCCTCCAGTCTCCAACAACTTCTGTTCTCTTCCCTCGTCCTTCTTCTTTGCGTAAATTTGCTTCATCTTTCTCGTAATCCTCCGTCCTTTTTGTCTGTGGGCTTCTGTTGCAATTCCCTTTTCTTTTTTGTGTGGGCTTGACATTCTGGGCACTCTGGTGACCCGCGGTGCGTTCGATGATGAAAGCAAGCCAATTCTGCAGACATCGGTTGTGAAGGTCGCGAGGCTATCCGATCTGAGGTCCATGCTATCGTCCTTCGGGAGAGCTTTACTGAGAACCTGTGAAATGTCTTGATGCATCTTCTTGTATTTAGTTTTTATTTTTCGTGAGGCCCAATATTTAGCATGAAGATCTCCTACGAGAAGAACTGATGGGAAAGAAGTATTCAATTCACAAAAGAGAACGCCTGGTGATGCAAATTTTGTCCGCACGCTGCAAAAAATACAGAAAAGTCATTAATACGATCGAGCACCACCGTGCCCTCAACAGAGACAAGCGTCTACTGCAAGAATCGGCCCAGTGCACCTCCGATGTTCTTCAGATCGAGGAGGAAAGTGTCATGTCCGAACATCGAGACGTCTTCGCCGAGCTCAATGTGCTCGACGGTCTTGTTACCACCCGCACGGAGGGTCTCGGCGATCTCGCGCTGCTGCCAGGCTGGGAAGAGGATATCGCTGGCGACACCCATGACGAGGACTTGGTGGTTCTTCAGAGGCGCGAGGCCGGCGATGAGGTCGCTTGGGGGCTCGTCTGATGTTTTGGAGGCTACGGACCGGTCGGCTGGCGGGACGTTGGCGGTTGCCTCGGGCTGTTCCTCGTACGGCCTGTCGGGGAGGGTCAGGCTGCACGCAGGGTCGGCGACGTTGGGAGAAATACCGCCGCTTGCGATGCGGGCTTCTGCCTCGGCACGGCGACGACGGGCTTCGGACTGGTGGGCGTGCCCGAGATCGAAGAGATCCATGGCCTTGGAGACATACAGCAGACTGTTGGGGTCGTACTCGAGACAGAACTTCTCGCCGGCGTGGTCGAGGTACGTCTCAATGAGGAAGTCCGGGCACAGCGCGGGCTGTTTGCTAGGGTCAGCGCGCTGACGACCGAAGCGCATCTCCCACTCGGGTCCACTGCGGTAGGTGACCGTGGCAATCTCACGAGCCAATTTCATTCCCGAGTGCGGCGGGATGGCATCGTAGTAAAATCCGCGTGCCCAGTTGGGGTCCATCATCAGAGCTTGTCGCTGGGTGTGGCGCATCGCAATGCTGTAGGGGTGACTACGAGCGCAGCCGCTGATGCTGACGATCTTGCCCACGCGCTCGGGGAACAAAACTCCCGCAGCTAGACTTTGCATGCCGCCCATACTGGAACCGACGGAGGCTGCCAGCTTCTGAATGTTCAGGGCATCCAAGAGCCGGAATTGGGCGCGCACCATGTCGTTCAGTGTGAGGATTGGGAATCGTGTCGCATACCGCTTCCCATCAGATGGGCCTTTCGATGAAGGCCCGGTGCTGCCGTAGCAGCCACCGAGTACGTTGGTGCAGATGATGAAGTACTTGTTTGTGTCGAGAGGCAGGCCGGGGCCAATGAACTTTTCCCACCAGCCGGGCTTCGGGTTAGATGCAGTGCTGTGGGCATGGCTAGATGCTGACAAGCCCGTGTGCAAAAGGATCGCATTACTTTTGTCGCTGTTCAATTGACCCCAGGTCTCATAGGCAATGTCAAACTCCGGCAGCACACCACCCCAGTCGAGGAGGAGCGGATCATCACAGTGAAATTGTTCGTGCTGGCCAGTCGTGTATGAAGGTTCGGGTCCCGATTGCAACGATCGAGCCGAGAGTAGGGCTGATTTGGCGTCTTGGGCATCGAGGCAAGGAAATGACATAGCAGAACTACCCAAGTTCTCGGGAGTCGACTGCGCAGTCGCCAATGAGGACTTTCGTGGCTGTCCACTGTGTAGTAGTCTCGAATGCGCCGATAACGGCCGAGGTGCGCCGGCGAGCATCGATAATGGCTCATTGGGTCGCCATTGTGCGGCACGAATGGTGCGCGATGCAGAGCGGGCGGCACTCTGGAGCGAACGCATTGCGACGGAGTTTGGGAGTCGTGGGATTGAAAAGCAGTTCCGGAGAATAGCTATCGACGAAGGTCATATTATATTTCCCGATTGCGCAGGCGGAGACGCCATTTTGATGCCTCAGGCGCCAATTTCAATATCGCGTCATCTGGCTTTGCGGTGATTGGTCAGAGTTCGCCGCGGGCCGGCAACGTTTCTTGTATAGATGTGAATCCACTGAAGCTTATTCGCCGCGGAGTATGGGCTGCGATTAATAAACAGCTGCGTGATTCTTGGAATGGATTTCCCAGTCAAACTAAAAGTCATCACATGATACATTTAGTCTGAGCAAGGCGGAGGGGAGGGTATTCTACTGAGACAGGTGGCGAAAATATATATACGTCATTGCATTTGATGCGAAGGCATATTTAATACATAGTATCACGCGGAGTATCTATCTCTAATGCTGGTAATCAAACGCCTTGTCCGGTGCAAATGCCATAACCCATCATGAGGGTATCGCTCGATTCACAAGTCCAAATGCTCAAAACGCCGTGTAATGCTAATGCCGACCAAGGAAATAAAAATATAAAAAAATGAAAGGGATTGCGAGAAGTGACCTGGTTTGACCAGCTCACTTAGAGGCTTGTTGTGGAGTTGGTGATGGAGTTGATAGTGTGAGTAGTGGAGTTTCCAAGAACCTGGAGCTCGAGAGAAGCCATAATGATCGTGTTGTTGTTGGACTGAATGTCGATGGCTGAAGCATACATACACCGCCAGCCTTCACAGTTTGCGTGGAAAACCATTCTCTTCCCGTCGGTAGAGACAGTTGCGCCACCGGGTGCCTTCAGTCCGAAGTCACCAGTTTGCAGGAGCGGTTGAGGGGCCCGAGTGTATGGTCCCTTGACCGACTTTGCATGGGCATATTTCACGTTGTAACCCAGAGACGTAAAGCAGTGGGATGAGAAGAATAGGTAATAAGTGCCGTCCTCGGTGCGGATGATATCGGGAGCTTCGACCAGTGGTCCGTCCGTCTTGTTGATGTCGAGAATAATTGTCGGTTCGCCAACCAGAGTGATGCCGTCGCTCTTCACCTCTTGAAGCATAATCGGAACAGAATGGCGCGGTATCCTGGAGTTGCCGCAGTAGCCTCCACTACCGACGCTATTCCCGTCACCTTTGTAGACAACGTACATCGTGCCGTCCTCGTCTCTGAATGGCGATGGATCGATAGCACCGCCGTATTTGTGTGGACAGGCAATCGATTCGTTGAGAGGGACGTAGGGACCGATAGGATCTTCGCCTTCGGAGACGGCAGCCCCAATGCAGTGGTGGGTGCCAAAGTCCTTGGCCTCTCCGGCGTAGTACATTACGAACTTTCCATCGTCCTAACTTTTCTGTTAGTCATACACCTTCCCCAAGTCACAAATATTCAAATGAGTCACTCACCCGTCGAATCACATCCGGAGCCCAGTGGTTCACCTTGCGTTCCCAATTGCCAATGGTCGGCAGCGCGTCGTGGTCCTTGACAAGGGTCCAGTTCACAAAATTGTTCGACGTGGCGACGGGAATATGAATTGAATTCGGATCGTTCTTGTGCGGGTTCGTTCCAAAAGCATACCACGTGCCGTTATACTCCAGAAGACCGGGGTCCGGGAAGTCGTGGATGGCCCAGATGGGCGCGTTCTCCTCGATATGGTAACTGGGGCTATTATGTTTCGGTCTGTAAGGCGTCCAGGAATCGCCGTCAATTTCATTTTGGTTGCGCTCGCGCCCTTTTACGAAGACGATGGGGAGTGCAATGATCAGTGCAAGTAATGCCAGACTCAAAGCTCCCAGAATACCAAGTATTGTGAGGTCTCGTCGAGTCCACGGCCGCGAGAAGATGCTCTTTGTCTTTCCACCACCCTCGAGGTCTGTCAATGGCTTTCCCTCCAACCCCGTTTGGCCATTCTCACTGCCGGACAGGTGACTATCCGATAGTGACTGGACAGATGGCGTTGGTCTTACGTCGGGGCGCTTTAGACGCCCGGCGAAGAAACCTGCCATCGTGACAGTGCGGGGGAATAACTTCCTGCGCGATAGTGATCAACTCCGGACTTTTGCACGGAGATATAATCAGCCCGGAGTATGGGCGTTAAATAGGTGCGCGACTGGGGGTAAACGGCTCTCAGCACCGAGTCAAGAAGGAATAGTGCACCGGGCATCAACAAGGCTGTCCATCGCTCTTCTACTTAAAGGCTGTTCACGCGGATCTCGGGGGCCAAAATTGAAATAGCAGAGTCAGAAAATCCAAGCGGGCAGCTTCCTCTTATGCGGTAACTACGGACCCAGGGGCTAGCGTTCAGACGGGCGAAACGATGTGAAACGGGATTGTAAGCCGAGGCGCGACCGATTGGCTCTAAATTCGGCTCTAGATCCAGGCAGCAGTCGAGTGGCCCGGATGGAAAGTTTGGATGGAGCATCGGCAGCCCCATTTAGACACTAAAATCTAAAGAGACGGGGGGGGCCTGGGGGGCCGCCCTACAAGAAATCCCAATCACACAAACGTGGCGCGGGATGAGACCATGAAACTCAGTACCGAGATAGGTATCTTCTACAGCATTAGTCGGATCTTCTCTGGTCCTTGCAGGCCACTGAGTCCGAACAGCGATCCGTGGACCCTGAGTCCCTCCTGGCTCTCATTTGAGGCTTAGGGACTCTGGAGTCAGAATCGATTATCCCGGAGGCCAAGCTTTTGTGAGTGGTCAACAGGGACTCTACTAGCCAATGATACAACATGCAGAGTTCGCCAGTCGCTTATCTTTTTCTCGTTTTGGTTTAGTGTGACCCCTTGTCTCCTGCTGATCTGCCCGCCCCGGGGCGCAGTCTCACTTTTCACGCATGGCCAGCTCAGAGAAAAAGAGCCATGCTTTTTTTCTGTTCCGGACGGAGCCCAAAAATGGATATTGTCCGTAGAGTCGCAGGCAGACATGCATGGTTACCGTTCAATAGGAACCATGGTGCTGCTCTCAGGTCTCAGGTCTCACTGCAGAGTGGAGTCAACAGTCCGCAGGTGCCGACGATTGGACTGATCTATCGGCTCCCGGGCCCCGGCAACACGATTTGATTTTTTCCTCTTCGGCACGTCCATTGCACCCCATAGATTCGGTAACAATATCCAAGCGGTCCTTTTTCTCCAGGTCAATCTCCACCGAGTGACACACGAGAGGGAAAATTTATGAGCCACACATGGAAGTCCTCGCACGCACGTGGGCTCCCGCCCTTACAGTCCCACCGTACTTCATACATGCTACCACTTTACTTGGTGCAACAACGGTGTATCAATGTCCATCGTCTATGTATAGTAATACACTAGTGCATGAAAATATCTGCCGTCAACCCTCTCGATCTCCATCAGATGATCCAGCCGGTTTGCCGGTGGCGCAGAGGGACTGTAGAAGGGACTAGGGTCCTAAGGCTGCCAATTTTAGAAGCCTGGGGCCATCGCTAAATAGCACACCGCCACGCGGCGTGATCTCCATGGAGTAGACCTTTTAATGCATCCGATCTACACGCATAAGCATGCGATAGGTCGAGGTTCCCGTAACCCAGAGCCTCCTCAATCCGGATGCCCAACTCCTGAGCGTCAGATCAAGGATTACGTCAGCTAATGTATTGCCACTCCAGAACGACTGATTGATGTTGTTTGTGTCAATGTTGTAAGACTGATACTTGCTCCTGTGTGAGATTGAAAAAAAAAACCAATAAGTGCTTCGGATGTTTCGCGTTTGCATCGCACAGATATCCGTCGTTGGCGTTCCTTGTCTGGCCAGATGACCCTTGACCCTGTACGAGAGATCTGTACGAATCGAAACGAAACATCAAAGCACTTATTGGCCTTTTTCAAAGGTTTACCAGGTTGTATTCAGGTGCTTGGTCGATGGTTCGAGGAAAGTTCGGAGAAACAGGTTTTGAAAAATACAGTAGCGAATGCTGCTGACCTGCGGTTGACTGGTTTTATAATCTGACCACCATCGGAGTACATCTCGTTTTTGGGACGAGGCCCAAGTGGTCTCGGGATTCGAATACCTCGTATAGGAGTATGATATCTGTGCTTGCTGATGCATCAGAGCGTATTGCGCAACCTGAGCCGTATTGTCAAAAGCTGAATGTGATCGTGATCCGAGATGGGAATCGTTCCGGTCATTAGTAGCATACTGGTCAGGGAAACGCTTCAATAGACTCCATATACGCCTCCTTTAGGCACTTTCCGCTTGTCGGACAGCTATGATCTCATCGATAAGGGTGGTTCAAGGTGAAAACCACGTCCCAAGTGTCAAGAAAGCGGCGACAGAGGAGGTGAAAGGTAAGTGTTATCGAGCTACATCGAAAGCGCGTGATGAAGTGGGTCCATCACCACCACCAATCATATGGCAAGCCCTAGTTCTAAGCGGCACATCATGTGACGCACAACCCACTTGCAATATTCAACCACACCACAAAAGATTCCTCTCCCCGACCAACGACAACCCGTGCACTTTGAGCCCATTCACGACCACCCCAAGGAGGCTCCGACAAGATGACTGTTCGCAACCAAGGTACGTTCTATGCGTGCTTTCAATCGCCCGTCGCTATTCGATCGATTGTCGCCAATTCACCAATACTGACCGATGAATCCAACAGGTCTCGCCTCTTCGCGGAGCAAGTCCCGCAAGGCTCACTTCTCTGCCCCTTCCTCCGAGCGCCGCGTTCGCATGTCCGCTTCCCTCTCCAAGGAGCTCCGTGAGAAGTACAACGTACGTTATTTGAATCGATTTCAATCTGGGTCTGGCCGAAAAAGGGTTTTCGAGAATTGGGAAAACGGGCAACACAGGCAACCAGCAATGAACTTGGGGAACAGGCGATTCTAACGAAACATGAACCAATAGGTCCGCTCCATCCCCCTCCGCAAGGACGACGAGGTCACCATCGTGCGCGGCTCCAACAAGGGCCGTGAGGGCAAGATCACCTCCGTCTACCGTCTGAAGTACATCGTTCACGTCGAGCGTGTTGTCCGCGAGAAGACCAACGGCCAGAGCGTTCCCCTCGGCATCTCCCCCTCCAACTGCGTCATCACCAAGCTCCACCTCGACAAGGACCGTGAGCAGATCCTCGCGCGCATCGCCAAGGGTCGTGAGGCCGTCAAGTCGGCTTAAGGGATATCTTACGTGTGGGGTTTAGGTTCATGTTGCAATGGCGGTTTGACGGCGCGGGTGTATTAGAGGGCTCCTAAAGAAATGGAGGTCCCAACCTGCTATTATCAGGATCAACTTTTCTGAAACCTGCATTGCGATGAATGAAAAATGAAAAATTTTCCTTTTTCTTCCACCCTGGAGTGGTGCTTGCTGAACCATGAGTTCTGCGACGCTGGAGTTCTCTTTTCCTTACATTTTCCTGTGCGTATAGGAACTTCCGTCGAATGCTACAGTGCAATCCGAAAGCTTCCCTTCCTTTCGTCAAGCGCTTCCCTCGGCTCCTTTTTATTCGCGCTCGCTCGGCGTTGTAGCGACCCTTTTTGCCCTCCACTTCGGTGCCCCAGTTTCCTCTGGACATCCCAAGTATCGCCTGATTATCTCCTCATCAATCCCGATTCCTTCGGGGCGGAACCTATGGTTCTTGGGGTAAACGATTGGCGTAGAGAATATTGCAGACCTTCTGGGAAGCCAGGAGTGTTTGTCTCACTTGCAGACCTACTCTGAGCCTAATGGCTAGGACGCAGTGGGCTTGATAGTGAGGTAAATCCATTACTCTTTATCAGAGTGTAGACCGCACCGTAGAAGTTAGTTCTTTGCTGGGGAGTCCTAGATTTACTTGCATCTCAAATATCAATTGGTTACATTTATCTGAATCTGATCTCTCATATCGTTCTATCGGTGTTCTCGTTACTACTAGACAGCATTTGAGTGCTCTAGGCTACCTTACACTAAGTTGTTTGTGTACCTAAAACCCCCGCCGATGTAGCATCCCGGTGGATTGCAACATGCAGGGCACCAAACAATTAAAATAGAGGTTTTCTTGCCAGAATCTTGATGTTTACGGGCTATTGTAGTACTTTGGAATATTTTTGCAGCTCTTTGCTTGGAATTCGTGGTCGGTTTTGTGTTGGAGGAAGAATATCGCGGAAAGTATATTTACAACTACTGCGGCTCAAATTTGATAGGAAAATTATTCAACCACAACCTTGAAAATCCTCTGAAATATCACTTGATGCCATAAATCGAGGAGTTCCCCCAAATATAACGAAAGTACTTCAATTGATCTTTACGCTAATAAGGGGCGTCAAGCCTTACGTGGTAAATGAGCTTCCGCAGAAGACCATGATATTTCTCAAGTGAAGATTGGAGATAATGGGGATGACTCCTTTATAAGCTTCCCCTAGATGTATTTTGAAACATAGTTTTTGCCATATCAGGCTAATTTTCGGAGTATAGATACTTTGAGCCCTCTCATGACTTCGCAGCTGTTGGAGACTAAGAGCTTGTACCGTGTCGGTATGCGTCTTCGATTGCGCTGTTCATCGCCTTCTGGCATCTGAATTTTGAATATACGATTCGTAAATCGATACCCCTGGGTCCATTTACTTCCAGGATTTGTAACAATAGGCAGCTTTACAAGCCCCTGCCCATGTCGTCGTCAGCTAAGCTTAACCATCAGGCTTGGAATGTCTTGGCGGAAACGGCAACTTGTTCAGGAGCTTTTCACGCTTTCCCAGACATTGAAAGGCTATTGCTATTCTCGAATCCATGGGCGGTGATCATACTATGCCCTATTTACACCGACTAGTCCGGAGGCGTGCCAGCTCTTGCACAACGTCTCGGCTACCCCGAGGGGGGGGGACATCCCGGTCGAACTAGCCTACGGGGAGCTTCCAAGAGCACCGTAGAGAACGACCATATGTTCAAGATGACAGAATGGCTCCTAATATAGATGAATCCATGCTAGAAACGCAGGGGCCTGTGGTTGTTTCCGGTTGTTTAGACGGCTGATCACAGCCTCTGGATGGATCAAGCAGAGCAACTCGGGCACGCAGCTGACCGAAGACTGACCTGGATCGACAGCTTTATAATATCAAGTATACACGATCAAAATTACTCTAGACTTATGCAGCATATTATATGAATTGCCTCATTGCGGTCCTGCGGGACTGAACGTGCCCTTTGAAGGTTCGGGGCGATCATTGTCCAGTACGGATGCGAATTGCGAATTGCAAATTGCAAACTGCGGGGTCAAAATTTGAACTGAACGATTTTCGAGATGAAACACAGACTACTGTAGCTCTTGGTCAAAATAAGGAAGAACCTCGGAATTCTCGCAAATGGAAGACAACGGGCCACGTGAGCGGCTCCACCAAAACGGCGTTGTAGATGCGCCGATGCGCCTCCCGCCATCGTGGCATACGCAATCCGCAATCCTCGTTTCTGCCATAAAATCCGAGCTCGGCCCCTTCAACTCCGGCCTGCGTGGTAATTCCTCTCCTCTGCCAGCAATCCACGCCCAGCCGGACACCGAATCGGCCCGAAGTTTAGACCGCCGTGTCTCCTATTCTGTTTGCGGTACGACCGTGTACCTTCCGATCGGCATCGGAGCGTCGCATCGTGGAATACGCATTTGGACATATGCAACAGGACAGAAGATTTCCGACATGCCAATTCTCCGATACGCCTAAGCTCGAACTCTAACGCATCCACGCGCCTGCGGCCCGGACAGCTATCAAGCTGCGACATCTCCTGATCCCTATTCGACCTCCGCAGTGCCAATCAAGCACCTACGCGGCGTGGTTTCCCCCGTCTTACCGGTGCGCGTGGCTGTCGCAATCTTGACAGGGGGGATTCGGCCTGTGACACCGCCGCTATGCCGGGATTCCGCAAGTTGATCCTCGCCGCTATCTGCCTTATAACCTTCATCTTCGTTATTCGCTCGAGTCGTCCCTCCGATGTCCCTGGTGCGCCTGGATACAGACCTGTGAAGGAGATCTTTGACGAGGAGTCGGATTCGCTTAGAGAGTCGAGGAGGCAGACAAGGCCGAGAGGGCAGATGCCTTTCGGCTCGTCGCCGACTGCGCCGTTACGCGATCGCCTGCGGTATCAATTCCCCTATGACCTCGAGAGGAGTTTCCCCGCATACATTTGGCAGACTTGGAAATATACGCCGGCATCGGTTTGGTTCGAGGAGGGTCTGCGCGCCTCGGAAGCAAGCTGGACCGAACTCCACCCGGGCTTCACGCACGAGGTGATTCCCGATGATACGCAGAGACATTTGATCTGGTATCTGTATGGCTCGGTGCCGGATGTATTCGAGGCTTACGATTCCATGCCGCTCGCGGTAATGAAGGCGGATTTCTTCCGCTACCTCGTTCTTCTCGCGCGCGGTGGGATCTACAGCGACATCGACACATTGGCTCTAAAACCAGCCCACTATTGGCTCCCCGAAGAGCTGGACCGATCGAAGATTGGTTTCATTGTCGGCATTGAGGCCGACCCCGATCGACCGGACTGGCATGATTGGTACTCGCGCCGTATCCAGTTCTGTCAGTGGACCATTGTCTCGAAACCGGGTCATCCGATTTTACGTGAAATGGTCGCATACGTCACCGAGGAAGCACTGCGCATGAAGAGACTCGGTATCTTGAGGCAGGGCAAGATGGACAAGACCATCATGGAGTTCACAGGGCCTGGAGCCTGGACTGATGCGGTCTTCCGCTACTTCAACAACCCGGAGTACTTCGATACCCGGCCTGGGGATAAGAATGTCACCTATGAAGATTTTAGTGGCCAGAGTATTCACCGAAAGGTCGGTGATGTGGTTGTTTTGCCTATCACCAGTTTCAGTCCTGGAGTTGGCCAAATGGGTGCTGGATCCACCGACGACGACATGGCCTTTGTGAAGCATAACTTTGGCGGTAGGTTTTCTATGGCACTACTTCATTGTTGACGCAATGCTAACTTGATACCAGGCACATGGAAAACAGACCCGTCGCTATGAAACTTGTGTGATTTCCGAGATACCCCAGGCGCCTACGCTGTCCATCGCTGTCTGCAAAATCGATCTCCTGGGACAGGTTTCCAGATATCCACGCAGCAGGAGGTATTACCCTCATACGGGTGATAATATGCCCTTTTCACCATCTTCACCACCTTCGCCACCTAATATCCTTTGATCTCAACCCTTTTATCTCCCCATCCCTGTGTATCCTCCCGCCTTCCCCTCCCAAAGGGCCCCTTTGTCCTCCAGCCACGAATGCCCTCTAAAACAGGGCAAAGGCTCGGACGACTCTGGGCTTGTACGCATGCCATGTCTCACGATTAGCCGTACATATGATTCCCACACTTGTCTTGTGCAATTCTCTGTATTTTGCTTTTCCACTTCTAGACGCCGGAGAGGCTGGCCCTGAATAGATTAAAATGAATAGTCTTTATCAACTTTTGTCCCTAGTACTAAATTTGACTATATCTAGGGGGACTATAGATTTTACACAAAGAACACAGTATGTACTCACTGACGTGGATTATGTAGCTAACACGAAAATGAAAATACCACCAAAATTTCACGGACTCGTATTTATGCCACAAAATGTTCAAGTCGCAGTGCATTGCTGATATTAACCACAGTTGGATGGAAGGTCCAGTGGGAAATTATCTGGAATATTTGCAAACATGGTTGGACGCGAGAGGGGGCGTCGTATGAAGCAGGTGGGCCAGCCCGAGATATAAATATTCCAGGAAAAGGCGGGAGACAAAAAGGCATGGTCAACACTCTTGGAAGTGAGCGGAGGGTGTAGAGGTTTGAGAAGATGTGGCTAAGCTCAAAGGGCCAAGACCGGGTACCTAGGTAGGCAAACGTGGTCAAGCTTCACGTGAGATCGGGACCCTGGAAGGTTTTTGTGGTGGTCTCATTGGGATGAAAGACAGTGAAAGCCCAGAACACGACGGTTGGGTAAATGGAGCCGAAAGAGGTGTTCAGCAATCAAAAAGAAAGCTGTAATTCCCATTTAAACCCGTGTCAGATAAGGTTGTTGAAACAAACCAAGCGCGAGCTTGAGCGTGAACACGATCAGAAATCACTGAAAAGCGGCTCATATTTCTTTTTCAGATCATCGGTGTAGACGTTCTGGTTCCTGACGTCGGAGTCCGGATATTCCTCGAAATTGCTCGGGTCGGCGGGATGTGATACTCGGGGGATAATCGGGCCCTTGACCCGGTGATAGAAGAGATCGTCCCAGACCACCTCAGCGAAGAATGGATGGGCTTTGACTCGCCCTGAGCCACCGGAGATGTACCCCAGTCGTTCTGTGGGGTTGGTCTTGCAAAGCAGCGAGACGATGTTCTGTGCTGCTGGGGGCATGTTGGGAGGGAAGCGTAGTCGGCCTTCGACAATTTGCTCATAGATGCGCATGGGGTTCTGGTCCCAGAAGGGAGGTTGTCCCACCAGAAACTCGTAGATAAGAATACCAAGAGCCCACCAGTCCACCGCTAGTCCGTGGCCGCTATTGTGGATGACTTCCGGTGCTAGGTATTCAGGTGTGCCGCAGAGGGTGTAGGTTTCGCGGTTGCCGACTTGCTTTGCGAATCCAAAGTCCACCAGCTTGATATGACCGTCGGCATCGAGAAGGATATTTTCGGGCTTGAGGTCGCGGTAGGCCACTCCGTGGATATCGTGTAGGAATTCGATCGTCATTGTAATCTCCGCGGCGTAGAATCTCGAGGTCTCTTCGTTGAAGCGTCGCGAGCGTCGGAGATAGGTGAAGATCTCACCTCCAGGGCAAAAGTCCAACTGCGACTGGTTAGCAGCTTGTAGGAGATAGGGTAAAGGTAGACAAAGCATACCAGCATGTACAAGCTAAGATCGTCTGAAAATGACGCAGCGAGATTTGTTATGAAAGGATGTCCGTTGACCGCTACAAGGGTCTTGCGTTCATTGCGCACATGTTCCACCTGCTTCAGTTTGATCACTGTCCGCAGGTCAGGCCCCAGCTGTATGCAGTTGGATCGGGGCAACACTTACCATCGGCCTTTCGGAGGACCTTCAGCGCATAGACTTTGGTCTTGTCCTCCTGGTTCTTCAATCTGGCGAGCCATACTCTAGCGAAGGTGCCTGAAAAAAGCCAAAAGAAATAGTTAGCTTACGGAAGCAATGCGACAAGAGCGCGACTAGTCGCATAGTGTTCCTGACCGGTGCCCAGGGTTTTCAGAAGCTTGAAGTCATTCAGTTCAAGGCCCCTTGAGGATATGCACAGTTGCTTCTCATCTGCTCGATCGGTGACGAGGAAGGGGTGCGCAAATTTCTGCGGGACGGATCGGATGGAGTGGACTAGATGCCTCTCCTTCTCGTGGATTCCTTGTCGTATGCTGTTGGTTTTGAAAGGGATCGAACTGGCGACAGAACCGCTCTGCACCTCATTCGGTGAGGAATCCTCGACTGTTCCGGTCGCCATTGGACCGGCAGAGCATGTCTCGCGGTAGAGACAGGACGGGAAAAAAGTATAGGAGCCCACCCGGTTAGCGCGGCACCAATCACGTCGGCAACTCAGCTGAGAGTCCGGGGAGGGTTGCTTTAGATCAAAGCAGGAAACATTTGCAGGGAAATCCTAAGAAAGAAATCCGGGGAGGTTAGGAAAGCGCGGGGCAAAGAGTTGCAAAGGGGAGTTCCTAGCTCTGACGTATCCCATGGGGGCGGGGCTGAACGGATAGGGAACTACGGTGATAAATCGGAAGTCGGAAGCCTGGTCAGCTTTTGCTTATTCGACCCTCTATATGCGGACTTGTTATGATACACCCCGAAAATAAGACTAAAACAGAAACAGCTCAGATCTCGATATCATATCGCGATCTCCGATCCCCGATCCCGGCAGGTTTCAGGCTTCGGGTTTCGGGCGCATGCTGTCGCATGGGGAGCAACCAGATGCAGCTGCATCGCGTGGAAAATGACGTATCGATATGCGCCGGAAAAGCTAGTGCGTACAAGTAGTTGAAATGGACTGCGCACTCAAGACTTCGAGTTCAAGATCAAGCCGACGATCAAACTGGTGCCGTTAGCAGAGAACCTCGAGGACCTAGGTCCGTCGGTTTGCCATCACTTACCCATACAGACCGAGAACTTCGCCGAAAATCAGAATCAGAATCATGCCCACGTACACCCGAGATTGTTGCATGTAAGCCCGGACGCCCTGAGACAGTCGTTAGTTCCGTATCCCATCGAAAGAGTCCCAGGCAAAGAATCCATACCGCGTCACCGACAATGCCAATAGTGTAGCCAGCGGCCACACCGGAGAGCCCCACGGACAGGCCAGCTGCGAGATGCATGAATGAACTGTGTCCGGAACATCAGCCCTTTGTCAGCCCCTTCACCCCAGAGCGCTTGCAGTGTCCAAACATACGTATACAAACTCATTGTCGATGCCGGGTTGAGTGCTCCTGCAATCAGGACAGCGATGACGAGACCGTAGACTGCGATAATTCCGGACATGACGACGGGAATGAGAGACTGTAGAATCGACTCTGTTAGCTTTGGGCCAGAATCAAGAAAAGGGCCACTAGTATTCTTGCCTTCATGATCAGGTCAGGTCGGAACGTTCCCACACCCGCAATGCCAATGCCAGCCTTGGCCGTGCCGTATGCTGCTCCTGCGCCTGTGAAGTTGTAAGCTTTCGTCCGAGATTCAAGATGCCGGTTCCAGCGTGTCGAGCCACGTACACCCGAAGACCATCTTCAAGAGTAGTTGTTAGCATTGGAGTCACTTCAAAACGCTGGATGTCCCCGGTCCACTCACTGCAGCGGCAATGCCGGCCTAAAAGGAGAAGCTTGTTAGTGGTGTCATTGGTAGCTTTGGGAGCTCACGAAGCCACTCACGAAGGAAAAGAACGGGGCGAAGTTGGGCGCCAACTCGCTTTCTGCCATGATGACGCGATGGGCGTATGTAGGGAAGGCAAAAGATAAGAGCTCGTCGAAGCGAGACTACAGAGGGCGGAGGAGGAGAAGGTGCAGGACCGCCTTTCTCCTTGTCGCGGAGGGTCACTTGGGTCGCCGTAGCGCCCAATCGGTGACATTACGTGACTGCGCGCTTTGGCGGCAAAGGCCACGCCGTCAGCCGGTCCTGTCACGCCGATACTCAGTTACCCGTCACCCTTCATCCTTCTCCTGTATGCTTTTTCAACACTCACTCCTCCCACCCCTCACCTGTCTCCCTCCTCCCGCCCATATCCTCCCACTTCGAACCCTCTTACTGCCCTGGAGGAATGCTGAGGGTATGACCTCGCAAGGAGCCCGGACTTTCTTGCGCTCTCGGGTCCAGGCGCTCTTCGGTTACGACTTTTGATCACCAATAACCCCCCCCCCAACAGCCTACCGAACAGGCCAAGCTATGGCATATTGAAAGCCCAATTTTGCACAGAGACGATTCTTATTTGACTCCCACGGACCATTGTTCCTTGCTGGGATAACTACTTTCATTCTTCCCTTTTTCCCTTCGCCCCGTTGCCCCACGATCTTGAAAAGACCCTCTTGCGACGCCCTGAACGCTCTCTACGATCGAATCTCGGATACCCAACTCCTTTTCGCCCCTTCTACCCCCGTGGGATAGCGATCGCTCTTCTATCAATTAATCCCGCGAGTTCTCGTCGATCGTCGGTCGGGTGAACATGGCAGACTTGGGTGGCCAGCGTAACCGGAATTACCGGCCCTATGGGGCTCCTGCCTCAAACATGCAGCGAGATGCCGCGTATTCGGATATCTTTGGCGCCGCGCCTCCGCCAGGCCGATCACAGACCATGAACTCGCAGACTCCCCAGTTCTCCCAGGGTCGTGCCCACACCATGTCGTCGCAAGTGGCCCCTCCCCAGTTCCAGAGGGCGCCGCCACCACCAACCCGCCAGGTGCCAAATGGATACGGAGCACCGCCGCCCGTCACCCCGACAAATGGATACCCACCACCGCCGTCCGGTGGTGGGTATCAGGCATATAACCCAGGGGCCGCGACAATGTCCTCGCAGCCGCCGCCGCGACCGTACCCTCAGGCGGCGGGACGCTATGCCGCGTACCCTCGACCCCAACGCCTGGATTCGAGACCGGGACCGCCCCCCCAATACACCGATCCTCGAGACTTGGGTCGACCAATGCCTCCTCCTGCCTTGAATTCCGATGCGACGAGATCACGATCGATGGCGAAATTGAGTGGGCCGTCCTACCAACCGGCCCCGCCTATCCCGCCGAACAACTTCAACCATACCTCTGCGGCTGCCTCTCGTCGTGATCAGTATCATCATCCCAGTTCCCACATGACCCAACTTGGGCGCACAGTTCCAGAACGGCATACCAATGAGCGAGCCATGTCTATGACCACCTACGCGACAGACCACAACCAGGCTCACATTATGAACAGTGGGAGATCCATCCCGGCACGGAGACCACCTTCGGGCGGCCATGAGCAGCCGGTACCAACGAGATTCGATTCAATGCCGTCAAATGTGACTGATGGCTTTATCAACAATCGTCCGCCAAGTGATGCCTCGGCGCGGTCTCGTACAATGTCTATGGCGTCGACCGTTCTCCCGGACCGTACTATGAGTGTCCAGAGTCAGGCAACGCAGGGCTCTAACGGCCAGACCACACTTGTCTCGAACAACTCACGCCGGACTACTACTAAGGTTCCTGTGGTCTACCCTGCCCTCCTCTCTCGAGTCGCCGATGTGTTCAGGGAGAAGATAACCCTTGGTGAACGGCAAAAGAACGGCCTGTCCTACCAGAATGCTTTCACCGGTACTGATGCCGTGGATTTGATTGGCACCATTATTAGGACGAACGACCGCAATCTCGCTCTTCTACTGGGTCGTGCTCTGGATGCCCAGAAGTTCTTCCACGACGTCACCTACGACCATCGTCTCCGAGATGCCCCTGGTGAGGTCTATCAATTTAAGGAGACTATGGGAGAGGACACTATGACATCAGACGTTGATGGTGTGTTCACACTTCTCACCGAATGCTACTCCCCTACTTGTACTCGGGACAGTCTCTGTTACTCGATTGCCTGTCCCCGACGACTAGAACAGCAGGCAAGGTTGAACTTGAATCCTCAGCCGGTTCTGAGAACCTCGGGCTCCAAGGGCAGCCTGCATATTGATGATGACGAGGACAATGATAATCAGAAATTGTGGATCAACATG
Organism: Penicillium cinerascens; assembly: GCF_028974065.1. NCBI lineage: Eukaryota > Fungi > Ascomycota > Eurotiomycetes > Eurotiales > Aspergillaceae > Penicillium > Penicillium cinerascens. The sequence goes on along the minus strand of NW_026695298.1, from coordinate 3,006,457 downwards.
GTTCCGAAGGAAGTCTCGGATTCTATTGAAGACCGAGAGAAGAAGCGGCAGGAGATTATCTTTGAGATCATGTACACCGAGCGTGACTTCGTCAAGGATTTGGAATATCTGCGCGATTTCTGGATGCGACCATTGCGCGCAGCGGGCACCACGAATCACTCTCCCATTCCGGAGCACCGCCGGGAGAAGTTCATCCGGACCGTGTTTGGAAACTGTTTGGAGGTGTTGAAGGTCAACGGTGCCCTCTGTGAGGCACTCAACGCCCGACAAAAAGAAAGCCAAATCGTGAAGACCGTCGGTGATCTCTTCCTTCAGCACGTCCCTCGCTTTGACCCTTTTATCAAGTACGGTGCCAACCAGCTGTACGGAAAATACGAGTTCGAGAAGGAGAAGGCTTCGAACCCGGGCTTCGCTAAATTTGTTGAGGATACCGAGCGTCTCAAGGAGTCTCGGAAGCTAGAGCTGAACGGTTACCTCACCAAACCCACAACTCGTCTTGCTCGATACCCGCTTCTCCTTGAGTCTGTCCTGAAGCACACCGCCGATGATAACCCTGACAAGGAAGATATTCCCAAGGCTGTGAAGCTCATCAAGAACTTCCTGTCTCGTGTCAATACCGAGAGTGGAAAGGCTGAGAACCACTTCAACTTGGTGCAGCTCAATGCCGCCCTGAAGTTCGGTCCTGGGGACTATGTGGATCTGAAGCTTACTGAAGAAAACCGGCAAATGCTCACCAAGATGGCCTTTAAGAAGACCACTGCAGAAAGTTCCGAAGTAACTGCATATCTGTTTGATCATGCGGTGCTTCTGGTCCGCATCAAGGTGGTCAACAAGCGTGAGGAGTATCGGGTGTACAAAAAGCCCATTCCTCTGGAGCTCTTGGTAATTGCTCAAATGGATGAGGTGGTCCCCCGGATGGGAATTTCCAAGAGACCCTCCTCCAGCCTTTTGTCCAACAAGACTACCGTGAACCCTCCCCCCGCCAAAGACGGACAGCTCCCGATTACATTCCGACACCTTGGTAAGGGAGGTTATGAACAGACCCTCTATGCCACGTCCCCAACTCAGCGACGCAAATTTATTGAGATGGTAGAGGAGCAGCAGAGAAAGCTCTGGGAACGTAACAGCAATTTCTACAACAAAACAGTCCTGAGTGAAAGGTTCTTCTCAGCGATCAACCGCGTGAACTGCTGTGTTCCAGTTGGTATGCAGTACTTAATTCTATCTCCAAGTGGCCACCATCGCTAACAAATTTTCTTTTTCCATAGATGGCGGACGAAAGTTGGTCTTTGGAACAGATAGCGGTATCTATATCTCTGAGCGATGGCCCAAGGACAAATCAGCCAAGCCAAGAAGGGTTCTGGAGGCTACCCAAGTCACGCAGATCGACACTCTAGAAGAGTATCAACTGCTCCTGGTTTTGGCAAACAAGACCCTGTCCTCGTATCCCATGGAGGCCCTTGAAATCGCTGAAGGTGCCAATGCCATGGCCAAGCGCCCGAAGAAGATTCAGGGCCACGCAAACTTCTTCAAGGCAGGCATTGGTCTTGGTCGACATCTTGTATGTTCCGTGAAGACGTCTGCCTTGTCAAGTACGATCAAGGTCTACGAGCCAATGGACAATCTGGCCAAGGGCAAGAAGAAGTCTGCTGTCAGCAAAATGTTCCAGAGTGGCCAAGACACACTCAGGCCATTCAAGGAATACTACATTCCTGCTGAATCTTCATCGATTCATTTCCTGCGGTCTACATTGTGTGTTGGCTGTGCACGCGGTTTCGAGGTGGTCAGCTTGGAGACAACTGAGACGCAATCTCTTCTGGACCAGGCCGACACATCTCTCGACTTTGTTGCCCGCAAGGAGAACGTCAAGCCGATTCACATCGAGCGCATGAACGGCGAGTTCCTTCTCAACTATAGCGACTTCTCGTTCTTTGTCAACCGCAATGGATGGCGTGCCCGTCCCGACTGGAGGATTTCATGGGAGGGCAACCCGACAGCATTCGCGTTGTCTTACCCGTACATCCTGGCGTTCGAGCCTAACTTCATCGAAATTCGCCATGTCGAAACAAGTGAATTGATCCACATCATGACGGGAAAGAACATCCGAATGCTCCACTCTTCCACTCGAGAGATCATCTACGCCTATGAAGATGAGTCGGGCGAGGATGTGGTTGCTAGCTTGGACTTCTGGAAGCAAGTATAACACCCACCAGGTGCATGCAGCCAATGTCCAACCCAAACCCACCTCCCCCTTCCGTCCTTGCTTCAGTGCGACTCTCCATCGAGCGGTCCGAGTCCAATACTCTATGACAGACCTCCTGCAAGCAGCTGAGTGGAAGGAGACCAGAAAGATACAAAGAGCCACGCCTCTTTGACCTCCGTAACGTCTTAATACCACCCTCCCGCCCACTCAGCTATCCAGCCTCCCTCTTCCCCTTTAAGCGCTGAGCGTCTCATTCCTCCCATCAGTATCCTATGATGTCTCCTAGGAACTCCAAATCGGGCAAACACACGCATCTCCTCATTCCTCCCCGCCCAAAAGAACTGATCTCAGGGTTTCCTGTTCTTTCTCGTTTCTGTGTACAATGGAGCGCAAATACCACTTCTTGCGTGTCTGCTCGTTTCTTGCGCACCCCCGTCCGTGTTGCATCTCCTTCACCTTTTTTTTAAAATATTCTGTTGTCCCCCCCTTAGTTTTTTACTTTTATCCTCTTTTTCTTGTTCTTCTGTTTCCTCCGCATGGCCTGCGAAGTGATGACCATGTTTTTTTCTCATCTTCGGAAGCTTTATTTTCTGTACTGTTGAATTCGATGTATTTTTTCTATTTTCAATGTCATTGGTGCCATTGATATGGATGCATTGCTTCGCAGGGCTTGCTTGCTTTGTAGGTTGTAGCTTTGGTCCACACGTCGTGGAGTCTCCGAGTAGAGCGTTATGTCTCACCCGGGGCACGGATGAGACCCAGAGCCTCAGATAAGGTCGAATATGATTTCAGAGTTCAAAATTCACTCTTAAACACTGATTAGGTGAATCGTTTGAATCTGCAATCTTGAAACTCAAATGGATATACATGCAGCCAGCATGGATTCTTGGTACATCGATGGATCCGGGTACTACATACTACGCATCTACCCACGACAAGCACTGCAGACGAGATACTTTTCCTTCCTCATTTACTAAACAGACTAGGAAGACAGCAAGGATAGAGACAAGGGAGGTCCACCAACACAAAACACAAAAGAGACGAGGGAATCTTGCTGCGCTGTGGACTTTGGACAAGATGCCAGGAATCAAAAAAACAGATAAGGTCCCCGGGAAGGGGTAGGGAGTGGACAGGGGAATAGAAAACGAAATATGCAGGAACAGAAACTCCCCGGGGGTGATTAAAGGAACAAGGAAATGAACCAGGGAAGAAGTAATGTCTGGGGCACGGGGGGGGGACATGGTGCTCGGAGATAGGGAGAACAGCGGCAAGAAATCCCAAGTTGACAAGTTGCTCTTTGGTGCAAAACCGGAGGGATGGGTGGTTGCAGTCTAGTGATGGGACCTTGTCCATCTCCGCAGAGACATCGGGAAAGAAAAATCAAGGAAGAAACAAAAGCTATTAACGTGAATAAACAGTCAATATTATCCCCATAAACAAAATCAAGCTTTGTGCCAGAGGTCCATGATGTTGGCACAAACGGTATCACATTGCGAACCGGCGCCCCGCTGAATGAGCCGCATCGTCGACGGGGTATATCTAAGCCTCCACATTGGCTTCGCTGACATTGCCCTGGCTTGCCTCGCGGGCCATGCGAGCCTCGATCTCTCTGAGCTGGCTCTCCCGGGCCAGCAGTTCCTGTCGCTTCTCGGCAATCTCGCGCTGCACCTTGATTTCGATCTCGCGCAGCTTCTCCTCCTCGCGGCGGAGCTGCTCCTCCTTGAGGCGGACGGATTGAGAGGCGAGGTCCTCGGGGTTCATGGTGGAATCTTGAGCACTGTTCGTGGATTAGCAAGGTTATCAAAGGGTCGAGGGAAAGGGAAGCTTACGAAGTAGCACCGTCGACGCTCTTGCTGAGCTTCTCGGTACGGTAGTTCTCGTAAAGGAAGTCGTGGGTGATTTCCTTCAGATCAGCCAAGTGGCTGTGGAGCAAGGCGCTACGGATGGCCAGGAAGTCGGAGTGTCGAGGGTTCTCAACCTCCACCACACCCCACGGGTACTGTCGGGCGCGCACTTTTCGGTTGTCGATCTCGACAAAGTCCTCTGAGCCAACGATGGCGAAGGGCATCAGTCCCCGGAGCTCGGCGTTCTCCTCAACGGTGTCCTCATCATCCTCCTCAATGTCGTAGGGGAAGTTGTAGACGGGAATGCGGTAGTGCTCAATATCCTCCATAATCAACTTCTTCGACTCGGCCAATTCTGCGGGGGTGAGGGAGTCGGCCTTGCCGATGACGGGAATGACATTAACACGGGGAGACAAGCGCTTCATCAATTCGATGTCGAGCTCGCGGAGGCCGTGGCCAGTGGGTGTGATGAAGTAGAGAAGAACGTGAACGCGGTTGTCCCTGAAACGGGGGTTACGCTTGATCCGGGACTCCTCTGCAAGAATATCATCGTATTGGCGCTCAAGGTAGCCAACAATCTCGCCAAAGCTATTTCAGGGGTGTTAGTGGGGAGAGGTGCCATTGGGGTTGTGAGAGGGGACATGCCTGGCCTCGTTGTCAATTTGGTCACCGAAACCGGGGGTGTCGACGATGGTCAGGGAGATACGAGTGCCCTCTTCATCCAATTCAAGCTCTGTTGAGGAACGGTGGGTCAGCATTCACGAACGGTTGTCTGGAGGAGACTCGCAACTCACCCACGGTGACGGGCTTGATGCGGACGCCCTCCTCAATGTGAGCGTTGGCAGCATCATCGGCATCCTTGCCCTCCAGCACTTGTTTCCCACAGAGAGTGTTGACGAAGGTTGTGCGACCTGAGTGGAGCAGAGGTCAGTGAACAATTGATCAGGACACGGGGAGACAACAATAGAGTAGCGTACCAGTACCGCTGGCACCGCAGACCATCAGACAGAACTGAATTCCCTTCTTGACATTCTTCTTGCGTCGAATCTTCATCTACCCACAGAGGGGGTTTTGAGTTAGCTCAGGTGACATTTTTTAAAGTATGGGGCAGGAGCAGAGTAAAAGGGGAAGCATACCGCGTTGAGAGCCGACGACATGGTGGGCTTGGGAAGAAATAGATAACGAGAGCAAGAAAAGAAAGACGCCGAAGCAAGACGGGTACAAGAAGAAGACAGACGGAGACTCTCCTGAACTTGGAGAGGTTGGAGGGATTGGGATGTTCGAACGTCGTAGGGGGGTCGAGGGAAAGTCAGTGTTTCCCCCTTTCCTTTGGCCGCCAATCACGGGACACGCTGTGCTCCAGCTCTCCCCAGAGTTCATTCAGCACCCGATGAGTATCAATTGATGCTGTTACATCTGCAGTTACTGACTACGAATATTGGCAGATATTCTTTAGCTACCTAACATCACTAATATTCACATCCGTGCCGTGTATAAACATAGAAGAGTATACTCAGGGGTTGCTCGGTGGGTCGCTCCCGACCACCGGAGAGATTAGTCATTCTCCGCCTGAGGCACCCGTAGATCCGTGAGCTTCGCCCGCATTTCGTTCTTATCGCCGATCTGCCCTGTGCGGAGTGCTCTTGACTCGCTCTTCCGGTTCATGCCCGGTATCCCCAACGTCATGCTCGACAATGAATACCCGCCAGGTTATCGACGAGTCTCTCGGGCCCTACTCACTGTCGGCCGCCTTCAACAATGATAGCAGTTGCTTCTCGGTGGGCCTGAACACGGGCTTCTGCGGTATGAAGTGCAGCTCGATGGAGCTGCCCAAGAGCTTGAACGAGAACTGCAGGGCTAACTTTGAACCTAGTGTTTAATTCCAATCCATGTGAGCTCAAGGTCTCCAGAGGTGAGCTTCTTCTCTAGCCGATACGGCTCGAGCTTAGAGCTAACCCTTCCTTGCTACAGACTTCAATGCGGGCATTGGTGTAGTCGAAATGCTCGGCCAGTCCAACTATCTGGCTATCGTTGGCGGAGGACGGAATCCCAAGTTTCCTCAGAACAAAGTGTGTATACACTACCTCCGATGCCGGGGAACTCCATACTCATCGTCTACCACAGCTCGTCATCTGGGACGATGCAAAGCAGAAAACCGCCATTACGCTCGAGTTCCGCACCTCCGTCCTTGGTGTTCGCCTTTCCAAATTCCGAATCGTCGTCGCCCTATTAAACAGCATCCATGTGTTCGCCTTCTCGACCCCTCCAAAGAAGCTGTCGGTCTTCGAGACCTCGGATAACCCGTTGGGCTTGGCTTGTTTAGGACAGAAGCTCCTTGCATTCCCGGGTCGATCCCCGGGACAAGTGCAGGTGATCGAGCTGGAGACGGGGAACATAAGCATCATACCTGCTCATAGTTCGCCGTTACGAGCCATGGCCTTGAGCCCCGATGGAGAGGTGCTGGCAACCGCCAGTGAAGCCGTAAGATTAATTGCAGCCGCTGTCAACCGGCTACGTTTTACTAACATCCTACTAGGGTACTCTGATCAGAATATTTGCTTCGGCAAACTGTACGAAACTGGCGGAACTGCGCCGGGGCGTAGACCACGCGGTAATATTTTCTCTCTCGTTTTCTCCGTCAAATTCCCTGCTAGCAGTAACATCCGATAAATCCACTCTGCATATCTTCGATATACCCCATCCCCACCACATGGTTCGCCGCAGCCAGTCTCCAGCTTCAGTGACGGAGGAAGGGACCAACAAAAAATGGGGCATCCTGGGAAAACTCCCTCTTCTTCCACGAGTGTTTTCGGATGTGTATTCGGTTGCCAACGCGCATTTTGAGATTGGCGAGGAAGTGAACGCTGGATCAACGCAGCCTAGTTCATCGCTTGGTCGGCCGCCCAAAGGTGTCATCGGCTGGATTGACGAGCAGACATTGCTGGTGATCGGATCCGGCAGAGATGGGCGATGGGAGAAGTTTGTTCTTCGGGACAGCGATGATGGAAAGCGGTATTGCATGCGGGAGGGTTGGAAACGATATCTCGGGGGCTGAATAGAAGACATGCAATGCCTGGATAACTTTGGAAGATCATTGCAGAAGATCGAGGATCAAATCACCATATGCAGCACATTTAAAGGCGCTCAAGCTCCAACCAAATAACGCCGCTGGGTCACTTTGGACCTACTCAGGCGAGGTGATACCCGAGCCAACTTCAGCTGAGAAGCTTGGGATCCCCGTAGGTCATGTCGATAGCTTAGCAAGCTTCGAAATATTTCAGCGACGACGATCATGTCTGTCTTGATCACTGCGATGTCTCCGGGATTCAGGCGAGCGAGACCTGTCTGCCGACCGGTCTCTTCTAGACTTTTCCTCTCTTTCCGGTGAGCGGCGCCGAGATTTCCTCTCTCGACCAGGCGAGCGTTCATCGCGATGCCTGCGCTCGCGCGACCGAGATCGATGCCGGCGACTATGCCGACTGGACCGTTCTCTGCTGTCGCGGCGCCGTGAAGACTTCTTCTCAATTGCGAGCGCCACCTCTTCTTTCTTCTCTTCAATGAGGAATTCCTTCATGGGATCTTCCTCGTCGTGGTTGAGGATTAGGTCCTGGAGTTCCTTCTCCTCCTTCAACATAGGCCGTCGCTCCTCTCTGTCAGCGCTGCCTCTTCTCCGCCTACGGTCACCGTCTTCGATCCGGTGGCCTTCGTCGATTGCCGCATCGCCCATCAGCTTTGCGACGTTGTTATCCTCTTCCTCGTCATCGCGCCGCTTGTAGCGTGTATGGTCCACTCGCAGCATACGACCCATGACGGTTGCACCGCCGAGGTTGTCGACTGCAAGATCTGTGCTGCGCTGGTCCTCGTATTTGAGGAACGCGAAGCCACGGCTCTTGCCGGTTTCCTTATCGCGGACCAAGTTGACATGGACTGGCTCTCCGTACTGCGAGAAGATTGTCACGATATCACCCTCGGAAAGGTCGAATGGGAGTCCGCCGATGTAGATGTATGCTGTGTCGCGGTAGTCTGCATGCCATGATGCCTCCGGAGGTCTAGACAGGGCGTGGTTAGTTGGCTGAAATAGAAGAAAAAAGCTGGAACGTAGTTGAAGGCTTACATGGCATTTTCAAGCTCACGCTTGTTGAGCTGCTGGACCTGGCGAATGCCGTTCATGGCGTTGGATGTGGTGAGGAAGAAAGCAAAGCTCCTCGGCCGCGCTTGGTCAAAAAGGGTCCCCACCCGGAGCATCTGCGGAACCGTAAAATCGTCTGTTTACTCAACCCCCTGCTGCGACCTTCCGTGACGTCGTGTACTTTTTTCGCCCAGTGCTGTTTAAGAGTCCACGATCGAAATCGCGTTCTCCCGTGGCACTCGACACTGCGTGTTATTTCCATCCGCTCGTCCCCAGATTCCCCTGACCGCACGCTTGACTTCACCCCCTCCGCCCCAACTCCGATCCGGCATTTATACGCGCTCTGTCGCTCGACATTCGAAAACGAAGTGCTTGGAATGGTGCATGCCGCCTAACGCATGGTGGGACTCGAGCAGACAATGTCATCCAGTCCGAATCGCGGATCGAAAGCGGCTGGTATGAACAGTCGGCCGACCAGCAAGGATGGCTCCAAGAAGAATATCTGGTCTTCGCTGCTAGACGGCGTCGCCAATGGAAAGCGCTTGCCTGAGAAGAACCTTCTGATCCTAGGTTCGTGTTCAAGCCCCCCGGCTCTCATCCCACTTGGTTTTGTGGCCGCCTTTCACTGACTTGGACTATAGGAGGTACCCCAGAGACCCAGAGGGATTTCCTTGAGACCTTTTCTGCAGACCTCTCAGCGGATCCCAGCTTAGTGAATGAGAAACGAAAGGGGAAGACGCCGCCAATTGCCAACCAGTTTGCCCTGGGATACACATATCGAGATGTACTCGACGCCGATCAAGAAGGTACGCCTACACTCACTCCTTCTATAGCTTGGCTTGGCTAACATATTCACTCAAGATACGCTGGCGCGTGTCTCGGCCTACCTGTTGTCCGAACCCTCTCCGTCATTCGCTCCGCTTCTCAAACCTCTCCTGACCCCTCAATCCATCCCGGAAACGCTGGTTGTCATTCTGATGGATTGGTCTGAACCCTGGACATGGATGCGCAGACTACGAGAATGGGTCCGTCTTCTTCGTTCTGTCCTCGTTACGCTCGACGATGATACAAAGATCGTCATGGAGGAAACCATGACAGAATGGCGCGACCGCAAACGAGGAATGGACGCCAACTCTGCTGCGGCGGGAAGTCTGCCAAATTCCGGTGGACCAGTCACAATACCCCTGGGACCTGGCGAGTGGGATGAAGGACTCGGTATCCCGATGTGTGTCGTTTGCCAGGGAGTATGCAGACCCAGCTCAGTTCCTTGCGTACGACAAGTCTCGCTAACATATTTACAGGCCGATAAAATTGAGAAACTTGAAAAGGATCATGGCTGGAACGAAGAGCAATTTGATTTCATCTTACAGTTCCTGCGAACAATTTTGCTGAAGCGTGAGCTATTCCCGACCTCCATGGCCTCAGGAGACTAGATTCTAATATCACGCAGACGGCGCATCACTCATTTACACCACACCTTTCCTTGCCAGCTCCCTCCAGAGCTTGATCCACTCCTCACTGGGAGTCCACTCTCTTTTGAAACGCCAATCATTAAAACATAATGTCATCGACCGGGATAAGATCCTCGTGCCCGCAAACTGGGACTCATGGGGTAAGATCCGCATTATTCGTGAAGGGTTCGATATGGAAGGGGCCTCGACGGCCTGGTCAATCGAGATTCAAGATCCCCCCGAGCCGCTGGATCAAAGCGCAGACAGCGCAGAGGGCGAAGATGATGGCACAAGTGCCGTGACAGTGTTCGAACAAACCATCAAAGACCCTAAGCGCGACACCTCAATCGCCCACCCCACAGCCACTACCCGCGGCTCCAAGATCGAAGTCGAGACTAACGACATGCAATTCTTCCTTGCCGATCAAGTCGACCTCCTGGAGCAGCTCAGAGCCGAGGACGAAAAAGAGCGCGCCAATCAGCAAGTCCCGCAGCTGGAGATGTCGCCCATGGACGAGGGCAAGGTCAACGAGCACATCGGTCCTGTCCAGTTCAATATGGGTGGTATCCAGGTGGATGCAGAAGATATGCTGAAGAAGCTTCGCGTATGTACCACTTCTATCATTGAAATCATAACTTCTAACACGTATACAGGACCGCGAAGCCAGCCGTGCCCCAAAAAGAGAAGGACCGCCCACAGCCCCTGGCGACGAGAAAGCTCATAACCAAGCCCTGGCCAACTTCTTCGCCGGCCTCGTCAAGAAGCCCGGTGGCAGTCCTCGTGGAAGCCCATCTGCTTGATTCCCCAGGCTGTATTTTCGTTCTGTGAGCGTACATATTGAGCTGGTTGATATCCTGTTGACTTTACGGCTTTGGTATAGGAAGAGGGAGGACGGCCTGTGCATATTTCGTGTCTCTTTTCCTTGAATTCTTATGGCTTTCTGCGGGGTGTTAGATAAAGATACCAATATGAAATCGTCTTTCTGATCTGCTGGCTGTGAATTGGGTTTGAGCTAATGGAGCTACACAAAGAGCTATACAAAGACGTTTGAGAGTACTACAATCTATGATGATGGAGATGGTGTTCTGATGTAACCAAGTGGAACAAAGTAAAGGGATCATAATGAACTAAATGAATGTGTGCTTGGTGGCTTGGTACCGATGAAAGTAGTAGTTAAGGTAGTATTTGATACACAAGCCTCTCATTTTCGCTGCTCGGTGGTCTCGGCGCGCTCTAGGTCACTGGTTCATCAGCCCTGATATCCATTAGGTCAGTCTCACTCTCCATGCTGACCGTTATCAGTTTGACTTTGTGAAACTTATACTCTTCAAACGAGTCACTGTGCTCTTCTAACACCCGCATTTTGGATCGTAACATCCGCCAAAGACAAAAACTTTTAATTGAATATCTTTGATAACCTCCATTTTCCTGATCAACTGAGCAGCATATAGAAAAGTACCACAACCTTGGAAATAGCGAGGAGTGTTCCGGGCGAGGAAGTCCTGTGGCCCAGGGTATGATGACGGTACATGATAGAAACAATTATTAGCGGGAAGAGATCCGTTTAGTATACATAAAACAACAGAATAGAAAAACCTCCCAGCTCTTCAGATTTATAAAAGATCACCAGTTCTCCCACACAGCGGCAGGGATAACCTTCCTCATGATCTCCCAGTGCTCCAAGGCACCGCGGTCCTGGTACTTGTAAAGTCTCTTGACTTCCTTGTCGACAAGAAGGCGGCTTCCGCCCTTGGGGATGGGATCGAAAACGGCAGGGTCAATCTCATGGGTGGGAAGGAGGTAGTTCTTACGGGAGTCGCTACCCAGGAAATCAGCCTGCTCAGGGCTTCTGAACTTAAGCGGAGCGCCAATGTTCTTGGTGCAGAAGATAACCATGTTGGTGAAGTCCTGGTTCTCATTGTCCGCGGGCGGCGCGTTCTCGCGGAAGATGCGGCAAGTTGGGAAAGTGGCCAGGATGGTGCGGACGACAAGGCCTGTTGGGTAGAGGGCGAGATCGCCGGCGTAGTTCTGTTCAATATGTCAGCCAAAGCTAGCTCAGGTTGAGGAGTGGAGTTGATTAAACTCACGATGGCAATGACACCATCATCCTTGAGAAGGGAGCTCAGGTCATGGAGGAAATCAATAGTGAAAAGCTCGGCGGGCTCGGCACCGCCAGTAAAGACATCGTGGACGATATAGTCGTATTGATGCGCAGATGGGGTCTTCAACGCCCGCTTGACAAATTTGGTTGCATCATCGACGGTGGTCGCGTGGTTGGAGGGGAAGTTGAAATACTGCTTGGCAAACTTAACCACCACAGGATCGAGCTCGACGACTGTAGTATCGATGCCGTGTTTCATGAGTGCAGCGGGGGTTGTGCCAACTCCAAGACCACTATTTCACGCTCGTTAGCCGTGACACTGAGAATGCGAAAGCGAATACTTACATGACCAGAGCCTTGCTGCCGGCGTCCACACGATGGCTTCCATGGCTATTCTCGACCAGACGGACAGCTTCAAGCATGGTGAAGACCGCGTAGACAGGATCTTGGACCTGCGGGTGGTAGCCGGGAGCCATTTTAGTCCACTGCCCACCGAGGAGGCTGTGGTCACAGCGCATCACGCGGAATCCATCATTGTGGTTCTCCAAAACCGAGATATACCCAGTGTAGGACTCTTGGCGTGCCAAGATGGAATAGCCCTCGCTCTGAATAGCAGAGTTCACACCGCCGATACCACCAAAGTGGACATCAGCTGTGATCGAGAAGAGGACGGACGGAATGGCCAGAAGCAGCATCTTGGAAGGGACGACGGCAGCGTACAAGATCGCAATGACGAACTGCAAGCCAGCGCGGGAGAAGACGACGGTGAAGCCAATGAAGCGAGATAGCAGGGCTTTGGCGAAGTGCTCGCCCAAGGAGTAGACGAGATATGAGCCCACCAGGGGTACATGCTCCGCCGCAACGTCACCCATATCCTCAAGGTGCAGGGAGTATTGGATTTGCTTGCCAGCAATGGCCACAGTCAACAGAGCGAGTGGGTAATAGCCAAACAGCTCTGTGATCACAGGTCCAAGGGGGTTTCCTAGCATGGAGCTCTGTTGCATCACAAAGTACTGCAGAGTGGGCGTCCAGAAAGCAAGGACGGGAAGCATATACGCGGCCAGACGACCGAGTCGCAATTGAACTTGATCTTTCAAGAACCATCCGGCAGCCGCAAAAATGCCCAGGCCGTAGACATGGAAGATATGTGCGGGCAGGGCACCATACGTCGGGGACAGCACCAGCAGCATCACAGGGGAGTAAAAGGCCAGCAGCACCAGCAGGGTCGCACCACTACCGAGACGGTAGAAGTCGACCCGACGAATGTACTCTTCGAGAGACATTGTGTGCAAGCTATCGAATCTTTGCTTCAATTGATGCGGGAATCGATCCAAGGCGGATCTGGGAGGAATTGTTAGCAGAAGCTCGAAGCTCGTGTCAAGCGAATTATGACACTCAAGCTGAAACAAGGGATTTCCGACAACACAGAGAAACAAATTACTGACTTACAGACTCAGTTCTCCAACATATCAAACGGGAGGAGAAAATCGCGGAGTGGCAGAAATAACGCTTTTGCCGCCCACTTCCGCGTTCCCAACTTCACCTTTCCACACCGCGTTGCGACAGCTAAAGATGCCACACTTCCCCATGAGTTCGGGTTTCAATTCAAGCGATGCATCCAGAAACGTGCATCCTTCAGTCCAAGTAAAGAACCGCCGGAAGCGGTACCTGGATCTGCATCCAGAGTACTTTTCGGCGGATCTTGAGCTCGCCGGTCCGCTTGCTCTTTCCTTGCTACCAGCTCCAACCTGGACCATGGTTCCAGTGCTGCGAGAGGGCAGCAGAAAGCAAAAATTTAAGCTAACCGATGTGGAACTACTTTTCTAGACCCGTTGTTGTATGATCGCCTTATCCGCCGATTCCAGACACCACAAGAGAGGGAGGCCCAGGGCCGTGAGAAGGGGTTCTCGGGCGTCTTGCAGGCAGACATGCAACGCTCTGAGGCGAAGATGGATGCTCTTGCGAATCCGGACCCCAACGCAATGCTCAGCTATACTCGTGGACCTGATGGGGAGATCCTTGCTGAGGACCGTGATGACATCCCCGCTAGCAAGGAGGATGGAGAGAAGGCCTGGCAGTGGGAGATGGGGTTGCGATTCATGAGAGGCGATGATGACGATTTTGACTATAAGGCTGTCGACGAGAATGATGACTACGATGATTGGACCGAAGAGCAGGACAAATACTTTGAGGATGAGGAGCCTGAGTGGGTGATCGATGATGCCCGTGGCGATGAAGCTCGGTCGAGACTGCAGGGTGAGACGGGTGTGCAGGATTTCTGATAGGAAAAGTCTTGCAGCGATGCTTCAGCTCTGTGAGCATTGCTTGCAGATTGTACCAATCTATCACACGCCATGGGCAACACTCGCGTCTCTGTGAAGCTCGGATACCTGGATACACGGTGACGAAGCTTCCGGTGACGAAGCTTCCGTCGAAAGAGACTATGTTCCCAAGCCCATTGTCATACCGGATCGCCTTCTCAATCCCAACCAGAGGGACGAGGCGTCGGCTCCTAATAGCCAACCCACAGAGACCGAGAAGACCCAAGAGATTACCAGCAGACAATCGTTTTCCAGGCTCAACGGACGCTGTCCAATTGACTAGCATTCCAATTCTGCGAGTCCCTCCCAACTCCCTCCAGAAAAGTAAGTGCGATCAACCGGAAAACTTCCTTATTACTAATGTATCGCAGTGTGGACGCTCTTGAGCTAAGCCGAACTGAAATTAAGATGCAGCTCCGGATCATACATGTATAACTTTCCCGACGTCGAACTCGTCCTTCGACCCCTTCGAATTATTCCAAGGAAGCACATACCCCCGTTGATTTGACACGACTCGTATCCCCTGAACTTTAAACTCTGTGGTGTAGTGTGTGTGTCCAAAAACCCAAAATTTGATGCCACTCGACTTGGAGATCTCTGAGAGGATATCGGTTGCAAAGGCGGAGTTCCAAGGGTTATTCGCATGCTGCGGGCTGGATGTGTTCTGGAGAGACGGGGCATGATGCGTCACGACCAGTATAGATCGTTTTCTGTTCTGTGTCTTGTTCTTGCTTTGTATTGACTCCATCTCGCTCATCAGCCAGGCAAGGTCCGACTGATGAGATCCATTATGGTCGTCAACGGTCCAATCTTGAATTTTTTTGAAGTCTTGTATTTTCGACCTAACAATGTCCCCTGCTTCATCTGGAACTTTAGACCAGAGTGTGCAGCCAAGGATAGTAACACGGGATCCTGGAATGTCGTAGCGTCCCCGGTGGAGGAGGATTAGGCGCCCGTTCAAAGAAGGTTCCTGCTCGAGTTGCATAGCCTTTTGGAGTCCTGCTGCAAAGGTGACTTGATAGAACTCATGGTTGCCAAGGACTAGAAAGACAAGCTCGAATCGATCCGTCTGCTTTTGTAAGAAATCGCGATAGTTGTCGTAGTCCACTAAGCGCCCAACATCACCAGCGAGGATGAGATGTTTAGCGCATACGGGTATTTCAAAAGATAGGTATTGTTCGTTGATCTCAAGATGGAGGTCAGAGAGCACTTGGAAAGAGGTGGACAATTTATCGAAAATCGAGCATACTTTCTCAAACATTGTGCCTGTCCAGACCTAGTGCTTCGAGTCACTGGGAACGGGGGTGCAGAAGAGTGGTGGTACAGGGCCATGGGCGGTCAAACGGCGAGCTTGCGTTTGAGGTTACGGCAAAGGCGGCTGTTTCTGGAGTCCAAAGCGGTCATTTTCGGCGTCAACTCTATTGTAATTCTTGACTTATTCACATATTTTGTTGATTTATTGACTGCAGACGGCTGGGTCGCTATCCCGTCGCCGCCAGCCCTGTGCTATGTAAATGATATTTACATGTAGTGAGATCTACTGCCCTTTCCCTTCAGCCAGGAGCTTGATTGCCTGCTCTTTGAGCTTAAATTTCTGGATCTTGCCACTCGCAGTCTTAGGGAACGTATCTGATGGCCCCAGGAAGAAAACGTATTTAGGCACTATCAGAAGATGTTAACAATGGTCCTGAATCTGGAACCCAAGGTGTGAAATCACAACTTACCGAGGTGGCTGCTCAGCCTCTCGCGAACCCATTCTCGAATCTCCTTGGCAGTGATGGATTCGGGTCCTTGTTCTCGCGCAATCACAAAGGCGGCCACGACCTCACCATATCGCTCATCTGGAACCCCGACGATGGACACATCGCCAATTCCGGAATTGCCTAGCAGGCAGTTTTCGATTTCCAGGGGGTGAATGTTCTCGCCACCGCGAATGATCAAGTCCTTGATGCGGCCGGTGATGGTGACATACCCATCTGGTGACATGGAAGCTTCGTCTCCAGTCTGGATTCTCTGGTTAGACTGACCCAGAATTGTCGACAGAGTACAACTTACATGCATCCAAATCTTCCCATCATCATCTGCGATCATCACCTCGGCTGTTTTCTCTGGGTCTCCCCAATATTCCTTCATGAGGAGATACCCACTCACAGCCAACTCGCCGCGTGTCTCTATTGGGAGGATCTGTTTCTTGTTTGCAGGGTTCACAACTTTAGCCTCCACATGCGGCATCAATCTTCCCACGGTGTTGATTCTTCGATCAAGTGGGTCATTCGTGGTAGTCATAAGGGACACAGGGCTGGTCTCCGTCATGCCATAGCATATTGTCAGCTCAGTTAGATTCAAGACTCTGTGCAGCTTCTTCATCAGCTCTGACGGAATGCTACTTCCAGCCGCGATGCCCGTTCGTAGATATTCGAAGCCTTCGCTGGAGATCTCCCCCGATTCGACCAAACTGAGTTCCTCGAGGAACATTGTCGGGACACCGTAGAGCGCGGTACACTTCTCTTCTTGCACTGCTTTGAGGGCAGCGCGGGCGTTGAAGGATTCGGCTGGGAATACTATGGCTGAGCCGTGTGTTGCCGTTGCCATGTAGCCTAGGATACATCCGAAGCAATGGAACAGTGGTGGTGGGCAGCAGACTATGTCGTCCGGGGTGAGGAGCATGCGATCTCCGATTTGTGAGCCGTTATTTAGGATGGAGCGGTGGCTTAGACATGCAGCTTTTGGCATAGCCGTGGTACCGGACGTAAATTGAATGTTCACAATATCGTCTGGGGAGAGGTTCTGCTCTGGTAGGGCAAGGCCATCCGCAGGAATGTGTGACATGATTGATGAAAATGGCGTTAGGCTCTTGTATGGAGACAAATCCATGCGACCGGAAGAGTTGTCCACGAGTATGACCTGCTTCAACGAGGGAACTAGAGCGGATTGTACCTTCGGGTTCGAGAGGTCTTCAATGAGATGTTGGAGGATAGCTATATTGCTCCGAGGACTTTTGCGAGGAAGGTTGGACTCGGCGCTAATGATGAGATGGCTAGTTTCGAGGTGGCTCAGAGCAGAGACTACCTGCATGGCGTTGAAGGAGGGATTGAGCGGGACCTGGTGGTTATCAGAAAGAACAGTCCCCTGTAATTGTCAACAGGGATCCATACCAGTATAGCACCAAGCTTAAATAGTGCATAAGTTGCCTGATATCAATTAGCCCCCTGCTCTTCCTGTAATAAAGAGACCAATGTACCACTGCAAATTCCATTGAGTTTCCGAGCATGATAGCGACCCGGTCCCCTCTCTTCACACCAACAGACTCTAACCCACGTGCGAGAGCATTGCTTCTGCTGTCGAGGCCCCCATAGGATACTCGGTCGTTTTGGTGCTTGGAGATGACACTGACAGACTAAAAGTTAGTGTCCATGGGTGAAAATAGGACTGAACCAAGGAATTGGGTATACTCACGCTGGTCTATCGCCATGATCTGCCACTATTCTTGCAAAATGACCCCCTACAGTAGACTCAAACAGGGGAGGCTAAAGGAACGCAATCATGTTAGCCGCCATTATGGATCCTTTGTTCAGATGGGATGGCCTGGATTGAAGACCGGCGTACCTCTAAAGGACCCCTTGCAAGACTCTCTGTCAAGAGTCCCCGCCTCAAAAGTGGGACAGCAAGTGCATATCTCCGTCTCAAAATCGAACCCCTAAGAACAGAGTGGCCTCCGACGCGAAGCGCTCCGCGTACCCCGCTGTAAACACGCATGTTTGCTTTCCAATCCCTGTGCGGTCACCGAAGCCTCATGACTTTCGTTTGGCTGTAAATGCAAATATGTCGAAGGTGTAAATGCAGCGACGCGTCTCAATAACCAAATTGTGTAAAGGAGAGGCTATTGGACTCGCGTGAGAATGGCGGGAGCTTCCCCGCATCTTAATCTGCGGGATCGGGTCGTTCCGAGGCCCCGATTCCCCGATGACCTTTTCCTCATGATCGTGACTATATTATTTTCCCTACACCTAGACAACGAAACAAAAGGAGTATTTAGGCGAGCAGTGAGATCATGCTGGCTACGGTTATAAAAAGCTAGACCTGTGTAACTGGTTCTCGAATTCGATGCTCTCCTATTGGATACGGAACTGATGGCATGCAGAGGATCTCTCGAAGGCATAGAGATTTTTCTGGCAGATTGGCCAGATTCGTCAATCCAAGCCAATTCCATGCCTTGATACTCCGTCTGCGCGGATCCAGAAGGGCTGGCAACGTGTTTCGACAGTGCGGAAATGAACCATACAAATTGCATCGACGATAATTGCCCTCACAGCAACTCCTGCGCCGAATCCTGCAATGGAGATTTATTATGTATCACTGGATGTCCTGATACTGGCTGCATTGATACCTGTGGGGCCGAGAGGGCGGGTAGCCAAATCGATTGCATAGCATCCAGCTGCTGGAATCAGGTTGGTCTTCGTAACCCCGCTAGTAAAATCATCTAACGCGGCTTACTACTAAAGGTCTACTCCTGCGAGTACCAGCAAACCGTTGAAGATTTTATCGCGCTCTACCAGAAGGAGCATCTCGATGATATTCCCTTCTGGCCGCCCCCAGACAATGCACCTGGTGGATGCTCGTGTAATATCGGAAGAGCCTGCAAGAAGGAGATTCTGATCTACGATCAGCTCACAGCATGTTATAACAATGTGACCAACCTTGAAAGGATTGGATATGATATGGATGATTCCATCAGCAATGTCGAGGCTTGTAATTGCTGTGCGGAGAGTGCTATTAGGTCAACGTACGTGTGACCACTGACAAGCTCATTAATAGAATATTCTGGATGAATTAACTGCTAACCTAATTCGCACAGAATTTACGATACATGCCCGAACACCAAGCCTTCCGTTATGGATGCCGACTGGTGGTTCAACAGAATCTTGGAGGAGAACAAGTGGACCATGTGCCGTTTATACCTCGATGATTACGACTGCGCTGGGGATCTAGGCTACGGTGCTGAGAATGCTGGTGGTACACAAAAATTCTACAATCCCGGGGAATTTCTCAAGAACGGCACCGAGACCCTCTATAACACGAATGGCGTAGTCTCCACGCCCGTCGATGGAGCCAGTTTTACCTGGACTTACATCTCAGACGTGCACACGGTCACCGTTAGGTCGACGGATCTTGCTGTGACGGCCACGATAACAGAGACTGGCTCTAGCAGTATAGGGACCGGAACCAACAGTGTAGAGACTGGAACCAGCAGTGCAAAGACTGACGCCGGCAGTACAGCGATGGGGATGGGCGTTATTTCCAGTGTGTCGCCTTGGGGACTTCTTACTCCGCTTGGCGAGTTAGGACTGAGATTGATTTGATGATTGGGATAAGCGAATGGAAAAGACATTCTATTTTGATTCATACAGTGGTATGCGAAATCAGATTTACCTCTACACTCTTAGACTTTCATTCCCGATCCCTGGCTTGAAATACGCGAATTTAACTTTAGCTATTCCCAGGTAAAAGGGTGTGGCTCATCAGGTCGTCGGTCAGGGCGTTACCTGATGGTCTGGTGGCCTGATGACCTGGTTGGCCTAAATACTCCTAAATACTCCCAGGTAATCCCTGCCGGGCTATATTGTTTCACTCGCAACGATGGATGACTTACTGTTATAATACCATAATAGTACGCAATGGAAGTGCAACAATCTTTCACGCAAACAGATGAAAGGGGAAATCCTAACAATCGGGCAAGACTGCTTCTACTCTCTTATATCTTTCCCCGTCACGCGTAGCCTTCGTCTACACTCTTTTACACTAATTAGAAGCCTGCAATGGCGTTAGAGAAGACTGACGCTAGTAGGCAAAGGTGCCATTTTATAACTCTGGCTTTGGCTATCTATTGCAAAACAGTGGCAGTTGAAAACAGATTCCCCCTGAGACACTCATGCTTGGTTTCTCGACCTATACGCAAAATCATGCTAATCCGTATTTAAAAAGGCGTAAATAATCACGTTCTAAGAACAGGCCCCCGCTTTATTTCCGGCGCGACCATGTTACCACCAAGACGAAACTACTACCGTGACTCATCGTAGGCTTTGCGATCGATCTTGTTCGTATTCCGATGATGACTCACCAACAAACTAGGCTCCTGAGATCAGGCAGTAAGAGCTTGCTGACGAGAGAAATACCCTCTACAAATAGTCTTACCTCGTCCTGTTGACTGACCTTCAAGACACTGAAGTCTCACTTGTTGACCCACAGCCGTCAACTAGCTCCTTTAGACGGGTCGCAATGGATCCCTTCCCACTGGAACCCTACCGCTCCGCGCGACTCCTCTACCGCGCACCAGAGGACAATCCAACAGACGATGCATTCTTCCAAGCTCTCTACGCCGACCCTTCAATCGGGTCTATGGCCTCGCCCGCCCTGCAACGCCCGCTCAGCACTAAGGAGCGGAAGGAGTTGCGAACAAAAATCGAAGCTATGATGTTTATGTCAGTCATGATATGTATCATCCCAGATGAGGGCTCCGATAAGGAGCCCGAGACAATCGGAGTGATCTCGTTAAAACAGGAAGCTCCTGTTCTCGCACATAATCGCACAAACGAGTTCGGAATTGCTATTGCGCGTCAGTACCAGGACAAGGGGTATGGGCCTGAAGCTATCTCGTGGCTGCTGGATTGGTCTTTTTTGACTGCAGGGCTGCATCGCATTGAGCTGAATGTCTATGAGTGGAATGAGAGGGCACAAAAGGTGTACCAAAAGCTTGGCTTTGTACCTGAGGGACGGAGGAGGGAGTGTTTGTGGAAAAATGGGAGGTGGTGGGATTGCATCCATATGGGCATTTTGGCTCATGAGTGGGAGGCGAGGAAGAAGGCCACTGATTCCTCAAATGCTGACTGATGATTGTAATGAAGTAACTACTACATAGGGGATATTTGACAAATGAGATAGTATCAGCCCTGGCAAGGTTTTGCGTCAACCGCTACTCTCGCATATAATTATCGTGATTGTCATATTAAGCATCAAGGAACTGGGGGAGCACTTCCCTAGAACAACCAATAAAGGTAGACGGGAAGGCCGATATTAGGATCGCGAAGAATAAGGGCTGCAGAACTTCAGAAGTATCCCAAGGCTGGGGTAGAGTATGAATCCTTTGAGCTCGTGGGGCCGAGGGATACATTATAACGAATGCGATACGGGCTGTTGCTCTTATCTACGTACGATCGAATTCCTAGAGGTGTGCAGAAGCAGCACGGTCTTTGTTATCTCAGAATAGACGAAGAAAGGCGGGAAAGGAACGACGGTGGGATTGGATCGGCGCCACGTCGCCAGGTGTCACTCCAGACTTCCTAGAACGCTGCATGGGGATAAAATTGGGTACTCATTGAGCACTGAAATTCAATACCTGAAAAGGCGCGATACGGCCAAGCGAGGCGTATTAATCAGTAACCCAATATGGACCAGCGTGGTTTCGGGTACTGGCCGAGAAACAAAGCGTGAGTGTCCATAGGGGAATGAAAGTCTAAGAGTGTATAGTAAATCTGATTTCGAATACTACCTGTACGAGTTGCTAAATGAATAATTTTGAAAGTAGAAAATCCCCCCGAATCTGCACCGTCAGCAGCAGGACGCCTGAACAATAACTACGGCCTCTCACGGTGAATGCAGTCAGCAGCTCCACATCGGCAAGTCCTGCCCTCTACAGTCCAATAATTTGGACCATAGTCGATTGTGACTTCATCAAAAATAAGAATATCCCGCACAGCTTCAATGACAGTGGTAGCATACTTCCCAACAACCGTTGCCGTGAACTTAACATTCGCATTACAGGAGTGGTTCATGAAGCGTGTCCAATTACCCTGGATAGCTGGAGCAACGTATGCAACCGTCCTCATCTTGTTCTTACCTTTGATTTGCGGGTCGTCCCAAGGCAGCCCTTTGAAAGATTTGTCCCAAACGATTTGCTCCAAGTCGTATATTGTGGTTTCATCCACGCGTTCAATGGGAACGATGCAACCTATGAACTCACCGAGCCACTCTCCTTTCTTGAAGTTTGACAATGCCCGAATTCCAAGCCCCTTCAATGAATATTGAATGATTTCTAGCGCATCATCTGAAGTTGGTGTTACACGGCATTCGCAGATATCAGTACTGGAGCAAAATGGGCAAGCTCCCCAGTTCGGTTTGCGGAGTATTGGATGTGGGGCACCGTCATATTCATCTGCTTTATAGATATGTTGATTAACATGAACTTGTAGCAGATGGTTGAACCGGGGGCGTCGAAGGTGACCTTCTAGCGTCTTGACTGTATGGTGTGGATGGTCCTTACCAAGATGTTTAATCTCGGGACTCAGGGTTTGCCTGAGTTGAGACGACCACCGCCCGTGTTGGACCAAAGGCCCGGACCAGTCCAGACTGCGACATCTAGCAAATAGCTCGATGCTGCGTGCATTGTCATCAATCAGTTTGTCAAGGAGCTGCCACTCAACCATTCCATCCCGGTCCTTACAGGCACGTTGGAAAGCTTCAGAATAAGCGCAAATGGAGAAAATTTTCCACCCGTGATCTCGAATAAAGCGGAGGATCCAAACATCTTCAATTGTAGCACTAAAATTCGGGCCTGTATTACTCACCTTAACGTACTCATACACGACCAGGTCGACAAAGCTTTTTTGATTATTGATGATGGTCTCAGTGATTGCCGTATCTTGTTCAGTCTTCGAAGCGTGGGGTAGATTCATGAACCGTGCTGCACAGTTTATATCCCAGTAAATGCAAGCCATGATCTGATTGGCGTTTTCATCGGGGATAGACGCAGGAGCCGATTCCCCTGATGGACTAGCCGCTCTAGTTTTCATGTTTGAGTTTGTAAAAAGTCAATAGGAACTTTTGAAGGCATCTAAATTTAGCTTTTCTTTCGATGTGTGAGGACGGTTAGTACTTGAGAATGATATGAGAGGGATAGAATATAATGGATACTACGAGGACTTATATACTGGCTTTGTTTTGATACTTTAGCACGGTGTGGCGTATAGACAATGCCCCTTTCGAAGCTATTATCAAAGGCCTTTGTTACATTTCGGTCATCAACGGCTTTGATCGGGCATTGTTTAAGGATGACTTGAGAATTTTGCTGAAATTGGCCTAGCAATGGTATTTTTATACCTGAAACGTTTCAAGTAAGTGTGTTCAAAAGAAGCAAAGGCAAACAAGACATAGCGAGTATTGAGTTGTGTTGAACCATATATTCAGGCTGTGTTTGCAGCGGCTATTTACGTCCAGCAAAGGCAATTTTCTTGAAACAGAATTTTCCCCTAAATTACATAGCTGACGTAGCATTATTTCGAGTCCAAACCAGAGGGAACAGAGAGAGCAAAGCAAACCCGTTATTTAGCCATCTCCAAACAAGGGGAGACCAAGCTGTACGCGGGTATACGTTTGACACAGTCGAGTGGATAGTGAGCGCAATGGTTTAGCAGGAAATCCAAGCTGGAGTAGTCATATAGCAGATTCCGGGCGTTTTGTTGTAAAGTACACAATCCCCATTCGAGTAGGCGTAGTTTAGCCCAGTGGTGGAACCCGCGGTGATCAGGGAAAGCGGAATGGCGCTTGGCGCCACCTGGTGGGGAAAGCTATGCGATTGCCCGCTCTCTCCACTCGCGCTTCCTGACCCTTCGACTCTTTGACTCCGGTCATGTTTGGCCATTGATTGCCTTGTTTTCACCCGGCTCAGAAGCCCCCCTTGCAGCCATGGCCTCCGAACCGCCCGAGGACGCCATCGACAACTTTGTCAGTTTCACCAGCACGACGCGTGAGCAAGCTATCAGCTTCCTGAAGGTCCGGACTGCCTCCCAACTCTCATGGGATAATGACTGATATTTCCTTTGTCGCAGGCAAACAACCTTGACTCCCAGAAAGCGATCAACGCCTATTTTGAAGACCCGACAGGCCCAAAGGTGACAAATAACTCGTGAAGCGCGGGGCTCGGAGCTCTGGACTGGAAGCTAACTACCTCTCCCCGGTGTAGACGTCGAGCCTCTACGATGACAGTAACGTGCCTTGTATGGTTCCTCTACCCTATCCGTACACTCCAGTGACTGATATACCCTGCTCTAGTTGGCCCGCAAAACAATGCGCTCCGAATACCCGCAACGGCTCCTCCTTCGCGCCCTCCGTCCCGAGCAAATATGAATGAAACATCCCAAGGCGCCGGGTTCGAGTCTTCCGCTGCGACAGCACCACAAGGTTCTACCGGTGAGCAGCCTCCCGAGGAAGACTATCATCAGTTGACAGCTACTGATTGGGATCAAGGCACAGGCGGATCCGGACAAGGACTGAGCCTGGCTGAGCGCGAGGAACAGGAACTGCAGCGGGCTGTTGCCATGTCTCTCGGATCGGGAAAACAGGAGACCGGTGTGACGACAAAGAGTGATGCGCATTTTGGCAAAGCAACGCGCGATCATTACGATGAGGGCGCTTGGGCCATGACCCTGTTCAACACCTCGTCCGAAGAAGTTGTGATCAGCCCCGACCCTGAGGACCGCAGAAAAGTGAACGGAGAGCCTGCGTTTATCCGCCCTACACAAGAGCACCTCTATCTGGGAGGATTTCTCACCATCCTCCATGAAATTCCTCTTGCGCGCGAAGCCCTCTTACTGCGAAACAAGGTTCTCTTTGACTATGGTCACGACCCGCAATGGTGGAATGGACAAGCAATCAACCTCCCCAAAATCGTCACCGTTCACGACGGACAGGAAGCAGATGATGACTGGGACGATATCATCCACGAGGCACAGCGGCTGATGGCATTCCTGGACTCTACACAACGCGCCTTTGGAAGCAGTGATGCGCTAGCAAATCTCAAGCATGTCACGTCGTACTCCTCCGACTCGGAGGAAGTCGTCGCCCGGTTTCTCGAGAAGTGGCATGACGCTGCAATTCGGGCAGACCCCGAGAATCCATTAGCCACGCTTTTCATGTCTCATGCCTACAAAAACTCTCCGTTTGAAGTAGACGAAGGGGAACCGCCTATTGAAAAGGAGCTTTTCATATTCAGCCCTGTGGTTGAGCCAGATCACGGACAAACGCTATACGATGTCTTGGATACTGCGATCTGGAGCGATAGCCCCGGCGAGGAGCTTGACGATGTATGGCTTGAGACCATCGGAGAGGTCATCGTGATGAAGCTCGATGCTCCGGATAACTCCAAGTCTGTGGATGTGAAAATTCCCTTTGTGTTCTATCCAGACCGCTATCTCAGCAGCTGCCGAGAGATTTCGCATGATTTCCGCACCAAAAAACTCAAGGTTCAGGAAGAAATAGAAAATCTGGAGCAGGTCATGCGTCATTTGACCCATCCACGGACTCCGGCAGGCACGTTGACTCGGAGGGATATTCTCGAAAAAGCTGCCGCCGCAGTCCCCGTCGTTCTTGCGAAGAACATGGCCGCGAAAGATGACTCGATGAGCCCTGAAATGGCAAACGAGAAGGCAGAACGGCTTGTCCACGAGCTGAAGGCGGCCTCCGCTAAGCTTGAAGCGAAGCTCAAGGAGCTAGAGGAAAAGAAACAGACGGCTCTCGAGACCATGCGCAGCTACTCTAAGGAGCTCACGGAGCCCTCTCAAACCGCTGGGGAGCCCCCTCTCCACAGATACACCTTGCGAGGAGTTTGCACCGAACCGCATGTCACCTACGTCTTGAGAGCCAGCGATGCCGCCAAGTCTGGTGATTTAATGGACATTGATGAGAAGCAGGACAGCGACTCTCAATGGTGGCGCATTAGTTTCTCGACCGAAGATGGGAAAACACGACAGGCCGCGAAGAGAGAAGCACAGGGCAATCATTCTGCCAGTCAGGAAGGCGATGTCGTTGGCTACACAGCTCATAGAGTCCGCGAAGTTGAGGTTCTTCGAGCCGCTCGTGAAGAGTGGAGGTCAGTCCTCCTTGTCTATGCCAATGACAACGCGGTGAATGCCAAGGTGGAAGTGGCATCTCCTTCACTTCAGGTAAGAAAAGAGCTGTGGTGATTTCAACATTTGCTAACTCAGGGAATAGGGCTTCGTGAAAAAAGACAACGAATTATTCACAGCCGAATTTGACCAGAGCACCAACGCCGATGAGGACTTGCGTAACTCGCCAAAAAAAGACGCCGGCCGGCAGCAGCAATTGACATCTCAAAGCGGACATTTGGTGAATGTGTTTGACTGTGAGGTTTCCGGGGACCACGATCGTGGTGCCGGCCAGGAAATGCAAGAGAAGGAAGGATCCCGACTACTAGGCTCGCCCGGCAACACTGCAAACCCGGCCGTATCGCGAGCCTTGGACGATGATATGGAGTGGAACGTGGACGGCGATGGACCGGGCCACCTGGAAAAAGCGAAGTGAACCTCGGTGCAGTGTACGAGTGACGAAGAAATGATCCGTAGAGCAGTTCGCCCGATACATAATACAACGCTGTACAGGAAGCACTTGAAATGCCCGTATACACTCGTTTGATAAGGAGCCGAGTCCCCACATTTGCCGTGTTTGCACCAAGCTACAGTCGACCTCGACAGAGCCCATTCCCCAGTCCTACCCATTGAGCTAGTACGAGCTAGTACCTACTGCACACGATGTCACTCGAAAGCGAAGCCATGGCCGGAGCGACCATCGAGCTCCTCGAGGCCCGTCTGCGCCGCCTCTCCTACCTCCTGACCGGCGCCACCGAATGGACGGGGATCCCTACCACGCCCGAGAAGCCCGCCTCTCACGAAGAGACCGTCTCACGCCGAGTCGCCCGCCTAGAAAGAGAGCTGGAGAAGCTCAGCCGAAGTGTCCCGGCCGTGCGGGACGTGATCCAACTCCGTACGTCGCCTCCGGTCCATTGTTGACATGCGCAACCCCACGCGCATCCCCAGATCACCAGCCCACTCGCCTCTCCCATTCCGCAGCATTAGCAAGCCCTGTCAATCCACCTAATGGCATTTACTGACGGCTACCCCAGATGATCGCTTCCCAGACCTCTTCCAATCCCCACCGGCTCGCAAAATCCCAGACGGCCTCTCAACACGCACCCTATCCTCCATCGTCCTCTCCTACGCAACTGCCTTCCCCGAAACCGCATCACGACTTACGTCTTTGAATGATCTACCCGTCCCAGATGCCCAGAGCTCCGCGGCATTGATTGAATTACAACCTAAATTGGACCGGCTTGCGCAGACTCAGGCCCAACAAGCTGAATCTATTTCTGAATTGCGTGTCCGCACGGCTCGCGTGCTGCAGCGCTGGTACGAGGTTGGACTTGTGGGCAGTGGGGAGTGCTGGGCCGAGTGGGAGGGACGACTTGAGGATGTGGAGAGAGAGGTCCGGAGGAGAGAGGTGATCAAGGAGAGGAGGGAGAATGAGATTTGATCTTGTGGATCGTTTATCGGTTGCATTGACTTGCGCGTTATGATATCCTCTGTTTCCCGGCGCATTGGGTTTGTACAGTTTGGCAGATTGCTAGAACATAATGAAATGATACCAAATACCAAGGACCCCCCCATGTTCATGAGTCTATAGGGTGATTGCGGACCATAAAGCGGCCTGCAGGACACACTGATCTTCGTGGAATACAGCGTCATCAGGGACTTCCCTGTCCGGAACCGACGGAAGTCCGAGGCTGTATTGGCATCCTAGCCTGGCCTTGCCAAGCCCGAATGTCGATATTGGCGTTATCCGTGTCACGACGCTGTTCTCTGCCGATCTCATCGGAACCCGTCATTAGATGACATACGATGCATTCCAATTACAATCAGAAAGAATGTGAAAATGACATGCGAGTTTACCCCGGATTCCTGACCTCCGCCATGGCATAGGGGTCTGAAACACCCTAGGCGCCGGATGCGAGAATCAGCTGGGGTTAGCCCTATGGGTTATCCTGGAACACTTCTAACAGTATGATGCCTAGGTCCAGTGGTCTACGATAGCAAGGTGGCGAGGATTCTGTAACGGCCATTGACGACATGCTACACGTGTTAGAACGGGCAGGCATGTGTCGGGCAAAAGTACGAGATCGGATCCAGCGAACTACTCGGCGGGGCGGCGTGGTGAGAACCTGGGAAAGCCACGGTAGGCAGTGCAATGCACTTGTGCATGATACTATACATCATAGTGCGGAGTATAATATATTGGGAATATTAATCGGATCGAAGCCTAAGCCTATCGCACTAATCCCCCGGGCTTAGACACAAGGTTGTATTGTCAACCGCGTCAGCAGCGGAGCCTCGGATCTTGGTGACTAAGAATTTTAGCGGTTATTTATAGACCCAGGAGAAACAGTCTCGACTGAACAATTTGCAGTGCGATTGCAGTCGAGGAAAAGGTAATCAAACGAGCCAGAGATACGGTTTGCCACCGCTGCAGGAATCGATCGCAGTGGGCCAGGACCGTGACACTTCATTTTCCGGATTCCACCGTGGTCTCGATTCCAGGGGCGCGTCTGTGTGTTTTGGGGCCGGGCCCACATCCTTCTCTCTCTTCTCTCCCACGCCTTCTCCTCCTTTTTCCGCCCTACACTCTCTTTTTTCGACAGCCCTCGGCCTATTCATTCGTTTTTATTCTCTTCTCCAGCCTGGTGCTGCCGTCGCCTCTCTCGGGGCCTCTTTGTGTTTTCTCGCTACTCCACCTCCTTTTTCGTCTCTGTTCCGGACCCTGGTGAACTCCCCCCCCCCCGTAATTGTCTCAGGTACGAACCACCCTATTTCCCGCCCCGGGATTTTCTTCTTTTCCTTTTCTACCCGCCTTCATTTGCCCGTTCTTTCCTTTGTTGCAATTGCGGAAGGCGCCGAGTCGAGATTCAATCATCTTGGGGACCTGTGTTGGCTTTGGACCCCACGCGACCGGGACTGTGGGAATAGTTGGACTGACAAAGGCCCCCCCCTCCAGTGATCTCAACAGCGCATCACAATCTCCAGACGCCTGGCCTCGACCGTTGACGACATCTCATCTTGATTCGTCGACTCTTCGATACCATCCCACTCGATTCACCTTTGCGGTTCCCGACTAGCAAGATCGGCCCCTCTTCGATCCTGTATCCCCTTTCTTCGACCTTCTATCGCGTACTCTTCATCACTGCACAAACCGAGCGCAATTCTACGTCCAAAATGGCCAACTTCCGCGCAAGCAATATCTTGGGCGACCCCTTCGCGCTCGCCACTCTCTCCATCTCCATCCTGGCCTGGCTCATTGCTTTCATCTCGTCCATCATTGCCGACATCCAGACTGATTACCCTAACTTCTCATGGTGGGCTACTTGTTATATGTTCTGCGTTATCGTCGGCCTGATCGTGACTTTCGGTACCGACACGTGCAATGTCTACGGTGTCGCAATCGTCGGATACCTGGGCTGTGGTCTCGTCTTGACTTCGCTGAGTGCGAACAACCTGGTCTACGGTAACCAAGGTGCAATGCAAGCTGCTGGTGCTGGTTTCATCCTCCTTTCGATGGTCATTGTAAGTCAGATCATTAGATGTGTCCTCATTGACACTGTTCCTAACTCGTCTCTAGATCATCTGGATCTTTTACTTCGGTTCGGCCCCCCAGGCTTCGCACCGCGGTTTCATCGATTCCTTCGCCCTGAACAAGGAACAGCCCGGCTCCTTCCGCGGCAGCCGCCCCATGTCCAGCGCTTTCGGTGCCCGCCCCGAAACCATGGCCACAAACAACACCCCCCAGATGTACACCTCTGCCCAATTGAACGGCTTCGAGACTTCGTCGCCCGTCTCGGGATACGCAGGGGGGCCCCCGGGCGCCGAACGCAATTCGTCCCAGCCTCGCTTCGGAGCCCCGACCCCAACCCCGGCCCCGGCCCCAACTAACAACGGCCAGGAGGGCACCGAGGTGCCTCAACCCACCGATTACCCCTACCGGGCGAAGGCTATTTACTCATACGACGCGAACCCAGAAGACGCCAACGAGATCAGCTTTGCCAAGCACGAGATTCTCGAAGTATCCGACGTCAGCGGCCGATGGTGGCAGGCTAGGAAATCCACCGGAGAGACCGGCATCGCACCTTCAAACTACCTGATCCTCTTGTGATCATGATGTCCCGTCTCTTCTGTGCTTTTTTTGAGTTTTTGCCCAATCCTGTCACCCAATCTTGTTCCCCTTTTTGATACCCTTCGGATCTTTTGTCGACGTGTGTGTATTTTGGTTTACCTAACGTGATGTCTTGATGGCCTCCTTTCCTTTTCTGTGTCTATGCGATCTTTCTCTATCTCTCCTTGGAACGTATCTATCTGGTTTGATTTGTCTCCAGTGTCGCGGGCCGTTCTCCCGCAACCTTTTCCTTCTTTTTATGGTTCATATGCTTTCTTTTTCCTTGTCGTGTTGGGGATCTTAGGCGCGACTGGAGTCGTTCTGGACTCTGGTGATTTGTCTTGGTTTCCTGCATGAAAAGTCCCAGATGTAAGGGTTTGCATCCCACACTTGTTTGTCGGTTTTTTTCTCGTTACCCTTAGAAGACATGAGAAGCTGGCTTTGAATGCAACCTTGTACCTCTGTTCATCGTACTCGGAGCTCGCCTAGACCGCTTGGGTAGCGCTTATAAATCTCTGCAAAACTGGATACCATGATATCAACGTTGGTGGACTCCGCTTTCATGATTCTAGACTCTAAATCTCCAGAGCCCCGCATTCCTTCATCATCTCTTGCCAGATTCACACATCCGCCTCGAGCTGGCTTGGCTCCAGCGTGGTATCAATTACCACACACAGGACAGTATGTAGCAGATCAGATCGAAGATAATGGCGTTGTATCTACAGCCATTTAGGTACAGATCCACATTATCACAGAACTGCGGCAAACCCAACGTGCTACGAGGTTACCGCTTCGGTCCACCCCACCGATCCAGGCCCACCACAACACCGTTAGCCCCTTATTATTGGAAATGAAGAAGCTCCGAACGAAGAGCAGACTCAAAAAATGGGCGTTGGAATAGCCGGCTTATCACCGTGTTCGCCGCTTAATAACCTATCTCGTCCTAGTCTCTTCCCAATCAAATCAACACTCAGACCCCGAGTCCTTGAAGCGGTAACTGCTTCCTGATCGTCAAAGCGGAGAATTCAGTCGTCATTCGATGGGCTCTCCGTACAGCCGAACCAAGGAGATATTACAAATGGGCCTCAATACTTTATTCTCTAGGTCCTTCTAAATTTCCTCCTAGTAGTTTTTTTAAATGTCTTTAGAGACATCTTTTGATACTAATTTCCAAGATACCTTTCTAAACGTCTTTTTCAAAACTCCCGGGCAGATATTTATGACCGACCAATTAGACCCACTTAAAATATCTCCTTGGTCCGGCTGTATTCGGGCTATTTGCTGTCCTCTGGTTTGACCAGTTCATACCTGCAGCTTGCATATGCGTAGGGATTTGCCTGTTTTCGGAGTAGTTTCCATGGAACCATGACCGGTGGGTTCGACCCTATCTGGTTGCTGATCGGGGTCGTTCTTAGTGTGGCGCTAAAATGGAGTTCTACCTTGGCTGTCCATCACCGCTGTTTTGCTAGGTGATCTTGTCTTTGTTCTGTTCTACCTGGGAAGTAGCTGTGGATTTCGAGCACTCGACGGTCCTTTGTTCGCTGCGACAGTGGTATTGTTTGGCAACGAGGGTCGTTCATGCAGTGCCGTTGGTCTTGGTACTGAGACGGGAGCTCGCATTCATTGATTCGGACCGAGCTTTGTATTCGGATCTGCCGGGATCGGAGAAGATTCAACTTCATTTTTCTGGGTTGGCTTTGCAGATGATATACGAGTCGACAGAATGTCGGGAGGCAACGTTACCGTGGCGTCCACGGTGCTCGGCACGATTGGTACGGTCCTGTGGTGTATCCAACTGATTCCGCAGATATGGTACAATTATCGACGGAAGAAGACTGATGGATTCCCGGCGGCGATGATGTTTCTATGGGCCGGTTGTACGTATGCCTGTCAAGCGGGAGATGCTGGTGCTGATTTGTTTTTGCACAGGTTCTGTCCCGATGGGTGCGTATTTTATTTTACAGGTGAGATCAGTTGTCCGGGGTTGCCGACATATAAAAGAAACTCGGTGGTGGATGCAGAGCTGACCATGAGGTTGATATAGCAAGTCAACATACCGCTACAAGTCCAGCCACAAATCTTCGGCTTCTTTTCTCTCGTCAGCTGGGGTCAGATCCTGTACTATAATCAGTGAGTCTGCCCTTCTGCATGGCCTGTTTGGTGCTCTAATCGATTATGTGAAACAGCAATTATAGCCGATTAAAGGCAACGCTGGTCTGCTCTGCATTTATTGTGTTATTCGCTGGACTCGAGGTTCTTCTTATTCTGACGCTGAGGGTGAGTACCCGCATCAGCTAATAGCTGTAACCCTAGGACCATGTCTAAGAAAGCTTCATAGATCCCGTACAACAAGGGTATTACCTGGCCAGATTTGGTAGTTGGGATCGTGGCGGCGGTTTTTCTGACTGCTGGTCTATTGCCGCCATATTTTGAAATGTGGAAGAGAGATGGCCGCGTGATTGGGTTTAGTGAGTTGCCCCGCCCCTGGAATATTGAAAAGAGTCTGAAGTCACTAATTCATTCCAACAGACTGGGTATTTCTGTCAATCGACACGCTAGGCGGGCTGTTCTCGCTTTTCGCTTTAGGTGCGGATCTCATCCCCGGGCCTGTACTGGAACTATCGGATAGGTGAATGTTGCTAACGGGGGAATAGCCGCACAAGGGACATTTGATATACTAGGTGGAATCTTGTATATTCTCGTGTCAGTAATTCGGCTCCATTCTCACGCCAGGCTAACCGTCAACAATAGCGTCGTTCTGGAGTCAGGCATTTATGTCAGCCACATAGTTTGGCGCATTCGCTATCGTAAAATTCGCAAGGAGGCCAAAATAACAGGGAGGAGCATTGATGACGTTTTGAACTTGCAACAAAACAATACGCAGATAGCAGGGGACCTCGAGTCGGGTGTACATGATGACTCGGGGGAGACCCTGCACCGGGAACCCACTGAACAGCGGCCACGATCCCCTGCCGACGTGGAACGGGAAAAGACCATTGAAAAATGTTAATTCGGTTACGATGTTTCATGATTGATGATTTTCTGCACGGGTACGGAGACCGTGATTGTACATACCTAGGTGGCCATGTTCGGGTTGCCCTACAAAAGAATATTTTTACTCCAGCATAGATCAGACCAATTGATCCCATCATACCGAAGGCTCAAAAATAAAAAGCAAAGAGTTCTAGATCCAACGGAAACAGACTAACTGGCCCATGCGGCCGGTATTTCCGTATTAGCGGGGGATCTCAGAGCTTTGCCCAACAATCGGAAGATCAGCGCGAGCTGCCAAATAAACGGTCTCGTGCAACTTCACCCCCTCGTTTCCCTTCTGCTCCTCCCCTAGAACTTTCGTACCCTCTCTATCTTTGTGGGAGCAACAGGAGTATTGTTGTCCGTGGTATGGAGCCAACCTAGCCCTACTAACACCCTTGGAGCTAGGTCAAAAGCCCCCAGCCCCATCCGGGACAACAAGTGCCACCCCCCTATCTCACTCTTTCGAGGAATTTCGAGGAAAAGACAATGCGAGACTTCTAAGCTTCTCTGGCAGCAGTCACAATGCCAGAGAGACGCCTTTCGCGTCTGCTCAAGGCCACACTCCTGCAACGATCATCAGGTCCCAAAGCGGGCAACGGGGCGGACCCGCGTGTCCACCCAAACTCACCCTCTCGCCACTCTCGCGCTCAGCAACCCTTCGACTCCGCCAGCGAGAAGTCCTCGTACAGCGTCGTCTCTTCGCCAGCCGAGCCCTCTTTCGACGAGCCCGGCCCCGACCCTGCTCCCGACCGGCACGAGGGACACGCGCTCAAGCCCCGGCGCCCGGACGAGCCTTATCCCATCATCCCCTCGGACCAGCAGCTTCATCCTCCCGAGCGTGAAGGTCGCACCGATATCCCGCCGCCGATTGAGCCTGGTCTTTCGCCGCTACATACCCCTCTCACCGACGAGCCCCCTTCTCCCCTCGAGACTCCACTCCAGACGCCCCAGCTTTCCGACAATACCTCTATCCAGTCCACCCACGCCAAAAATCGAACGGCGACTCCGAGCGAGCCTCCATTGACACCGGCATTAGAAACCGTCGTCGAGCAAACTTTGGACGCTCGTGAACCGTCGTCGCCGTTCTTTCCTCCTCCATCAAGCAAGCGACCCAGTCTTGCCGTCCGGCGGCAGTCTTTGCTCCCAACGTCACACCAGCACTTGATTAGTGGGCTGTTGGATCCGAGTTTCTTTTTCTCGGGTGAACAAGGCAGTTTCCGTGCCCCCGTAGCTGCGAGCGAAATGGTTCAACGCCGAGTCTGGGTCAAACGGCCAGGTGGCTCAGCCACCCTGGTACCATGCTTGGAAGATGCAGTGGTGGATGAATTGCGAGACCAGGTGATCATGAAATACGTCAACTCTTTGGGAAGAAGCTTCGATTCACCGGATATTGTGATTCGAATTCAAGCTCGAGAAGGTTCGAACAGACCGACACATGCTGAACGCCTACTCAGCCCGGAGGAGGGTCTCTTCTCCGTCATTGATTCATACTACCCCGGAGGTCAATCAATAGAAGAGGCTTTGATCATCGATGCTCCGTCACGCCGAACCCCGAAGCCTTCGCCTCGCCATCCCGCCTATCATCACCATCAACCCGGCGAGAATGGTGACTATTTCCCTTTGATGCCGGCCAATCCAAACCCTACGCCCCCCGGACATCCCGCGACCTCGACACAGGCTAATGCGCCTGCTATATCAATTCTTACCACTGGCGTCGCCCCTCCCTTGCCATCGCCAGGAAGTCGTGCATCGCGCCATCACCGCCGGCCGCCACTCACCAGACACACAACAAGTTCCCCGACGATTCACGGCCAAGTGCCTATTGTGACAGGTATTTTCATATCCGTGTAATTCCAAATTCATCTTGACTAACGTCCAGAAGAAACCGGCATTTCCCCCCATTCCCAAGCTCCTCCAGCTGCTCCGACGCAAAACGCACCCACACCTCCTGCGCCGCTGCCCGACTCCCCCCAGACCAAGACACATACGCCACCAGCACCGGCTGCGTCTCCGCGAGCTCTTCGCAAATCGAAAGGTGCTATATCACCTGGTGCGGTTTTTGGTGGATTGATCGATGGTACTGTACCGCCAATCAACGTTCTGATCGTGGAAGACAATATCATCAACCAAAAGCTGTTGGAGGCGTTCATGAAACGACTGAGCGTGCGCTGGAAGTGTGCGGCAAATGGCGAGGAGGCGGTGCGAAAGTGGCGGCAGGGCGGATTCCATTTGGTACTTATGGATATCCAGTTGCCCGTCATGAACGGCCTGGACGCCACCAAGGAGATTCGTCGTCTCGAACGTCTGAATGGGATTGGTGTCTTCCCGAAGAATGCATCTGGTCGTTCCAGTGCTTCAAGCGCTGCAACCACTCCTAGCGAAATGGATAGACGGCCTAGTTTCCATCGCTCTGTCAGCGAAGAGGACACATTGTCTGATTTGTCACTGTTCCGGAGTCCGGTGATTATTGTCGCATTGACAGCTAGCAGTTTGCAAAGTGATCGTCACGAAGCTTTGGCAGCCGGCTGCAATGATTTCTTGACCAAGGTATGCACCTCTCTCTACCCAATCTTCATACTTCATACCAACTGACTTTAAAATAGCCCGTCGGCTTCCCGTGGCTTGAACAGAAAGTAACAGAATGGGGTTGCATGCAAGCTCTCATCGACTTCGAAGGCTGGCGGAAGTGGCGTGGCTTCATGGACTCTCCACGACCCGCCTCGCCTGGTTTCGACAGCGCCGCTAGTCCAATGCAGGGTGGCAGCCGTCATGAGTCCGTATCGCAACCACAACCCGGGTCGCCATCAGCCACTCGCATTGCCGCCAAAACACCCCACCATAAACTGCAGAGGCCTAATCTGCCTGATGCCCAGGAAATCCTACGTGAGGATTCGTGGGGTAGCGGTAGTGGTGGCGATACTGCAGATTCATTCACTCCCCCAGAGGCTCCGCCAACGAATGGAGTTCCTCTGGCGGAATCACCTCAAGAGGCGGTTGCAGCTCCGCCTGAGCAGTGATAGAACCGTGGTATATTGCATGTCTTGATATATCAACGCCGTCACACTTGATTATTTCCATATGTCTCGACTATCTGTCTTTTCCATTGGATACCCCGCATAGTAACGATTATCTTATTGTTTTTGGATTTTTGGATAGCATTGGCGCTTCGAGGTCTCAGACCTGAACGTTGGTTTTCATTCTCGCCTTTCACTTGCATTGATTCAGAGCTCCATGGCATCGCAACCTGCCGATAGAGTTGTTTTCTCTTTTTCTTGTTCCTTATTTTTGCTGCTCGGCGTTACATACACGCAGACTGGACATACTCGAAGTATACGAACGGGATGTCATCAAGTCTACTCCGAGGTTCTTTACGGTTGATCTGACCTGTTCCATCTGTCATCTCTTCGCCGTTTGGGCCAAGTGTCCACTTGTATTTAGACATTTAGGCTCTAACGTGTTTCTCCTCATTCGAACTTTACGAGTGGAGATGGTTAATTCTCGAACATAGATCCAATTAAATCACATAGAATAAACAACCTAAAGCTCCAAAACAAGCTTGACACCACTCACACCTGTCTTCAACTCATCCAAAGCCTTATTAGCAGATTCCAACCCCCCTTCAACCACTTGGATCCTCGGACTAGGAACCAACTGCCCAGCCGCAAGCTTCTCCTGCAACCAAGTCTTAAAAATCCAAACGAGCCTCTCCTGTCTCTCCTCCGGATCCTCAGGCGCCGAAACAAAAGCAGTCTCAACCCCCTTCGGAACCTTCACGTCGATATCCACCCTAGGCGCAATCGCCAACTTAACCTTCTCCTCCCCTCGCAACGCATCCAGAACATCCACAGACAACTGCTGCGACCCAGTAGCATGATATCCCATCTTGAACGTCAATCCATCTTCCCGCGATGCATTCACAATTTTCTTCAACACATCCTCAGACTTGTAATCAAAGACCCGCGATGCCCCGAGTCCCTTCAGGTACTCATGATGCTGCGGACTAGCTGTCGCATAAACCGTATACCCGGACAGCTTCGCCGCTTGCACCGCAAACGCGCCCATACTACTCGACCCGCCCCAGACGAGAACACCCTCGGTTCCCTTGGAAGACGGCTCGCGTGGAACACCGGCCCACAGCCACCCATTCCACGTCGTCAGCGCAGCCATGGGAAAGACACTCCCCTCCGTAAACGAAAACGAGTCCGGAAGCACGGTAACCATCTCCTCCGAAACAAGCACGTATCTTTGGAGTGCTCCGTAGTTCGGCGCTCCCTTCTGGTAAAATGCACTGGCGAATGCAGTCACTCTTGTACCCTCGGGAATGACAGTATCCACGGAGCTACCTGACTTGACCACGATGCCGCTGACGTCGGAGCCGACGACGGCGGGGTATTCGGAGATGAAGATTCCCATGTCTCGTTGGTACACATCGACTGGGTTTACGGCCACGGCGTGGACTTCAATTAAGAGTTCTTTGGGGCCTGGCGTCGGTGTTGGTCGCTGGACTATGGATAGAGGGCCGCCCTGTTGCGGAATTATGGCCGCTTGGTGGGTTGACGACATTGTTAATTGTTCTTGATATTTGAAGCTTGAAGGATCGGGGAAGTATTGGGGATTAATTATCCCAAAGTTCAGAGTGGTGCTTGATTATTTGGTAATGATCGGATTCTTCGAGGGCTCGAGACCCCCTATTTATACCTGTCTATTTCATTTCAACTACCTTCCGAACTATGTAGCATCGGAGGACGGGTTCGTGGTCGGAGTTAAGTCAAGTCGCGTTGATAGGAAACTCCCCGGGTTTTGTGTTATCTCCGTTAGCCCAACGGGTTTGGCAAGGGTCACCGATGCGACTCATTATTTCACGCGGGGTTCTGGACCATGAATCTCCGTGGTGGCATTGGTCATCAGGGTAGCTCGTGTATACATGGTTGTTCATTTGAAGGCGTACACTGGGTGGGGGTCTTGGAAATATACGAGAGACAATATCTGCATAGTGTGCCACACAGTCTGATCGGATAGATCAGGTACTACGAGAGAGAGATTCCAAGACATATGTTAATACTTGATGAAAATTTACCTCTTGAGAAATCAATGTGTCTCTGATATGCCAGTCCATACCTTAATTGGGCCTGAATTCGCGCCTTGGTTCGGCCTTCAGAATCCATATATCCCTACCCTTAAACTTATTTTCTAACACTACTCAACCACACCTAATCCATTTGGTCTGAAAATTTAACTAGTTATAGGTTAATATATAAATATAAAAGGCAGTCATATTTTACTGTTTAATATTTAGTATACGAGGACACGGTGAGTAGGGGGCCGCCGGCACCAAAACACTGTATTTTAAAGAATGTTTTTGCTTGCAACCTCAATGCCTCTGACATAGACAGTAATGGACATACAGAAAAATTTTAATGAGACATTAGGTGTAAAAAGAGCAGAGTAGACCCCAGGAAACTAGCAATTCTTCATAAAAAGTAACAGCAACCCCCCGACGATGAGAGTAGGAACTTGATGGCTTGCACTTTACAAGCAATACCTGTAGTCACTGTTTTCGAAATCGGTTTCATCATGCAAATTAGGACCCTCGTTATTGGGTTCTGACACAGGACAGCCGTCCTTTTGCTCAGCATCGATATGTTTTCCTTGCTCCTTGTCCCGGCGCTTATTTTCGAGGTCCAAATAAAGTCGGAATAAAGCAAGGAAAGCCGTGACCAGGCAGAATAGGGAAAGGAGGCCTGTAAATGCAGTCTGAAAAAGGAGTTAACGTCCTTTCAAAATTCTGCTTTGGAGAAGACGGGTGGAGGAAAGAAGAAAGCCAGAAGGTACGAACCTGGTGTGTTGGCGCTTCTTTAGAAATAAACATTTGTGGACCGGCAATGTTTCCCGCACAGTATCCTAAAAAGAAGATCGCATTGACTGTTGCCTTCTTCGTTATTCCTCCGACATTGCTGGATATCAAACTGAGCATTAGAGGGAAAATATTACTGGACGCAAGCAGCAACATTACGCCGGCAAATCGACCACCCTTGTTATTTGTATCTTGCTGGCGAATCAGGAGCGTTCCGACGAGGGCAACGATGTTCCCGATAATGACGAGAATCAAGCGAGATTTTCTAAACCTCTGAGCAGCCAGAGATGACACTATCACAACAATGAACTGAAAGGTGGCAATAGGCAGATTAAGAAGCAATGTAGTGAATGTGTCGAAGCCGAGACTCTGGATGATGAGGGCCGAGAACTGATTTCAGAGTGGTCTTAGCAGCAGTCCAGGTGGACTTTCGTTCACGGAGAGTTCAATTACATTGGATATGACGCCATTTGTCAACGACCCAGTCGTAATGATCACGAAGAAAAACCAGGTTTTGAGGTCTTTGATTGCTTCACAGAATTGTGAAATTTTCCACTCATTTGTCTTCCAGGAACGTTGCACTGATTGGTGCCGCTGTTGAGCGAAAAGTCGCTCCTCACGACTTAAAAACCAAGCTTTTGAAGGAGTATCAGGAAGAATGAGGAAAAGCAGAACACCCCAAAGGACGGTTGGAAGACCAAGAATGATGAATAGCCACTATATGGTGTTAGCCCACCATGCCTGTGTAGTTCCAAGAAGAAAATGTCTGACTCACTCTCCACGATTCCAGGGGGTGATCAGACATATGCGCACACCCATAGGCAATTAACGACCCCAATAAAGCCCCAAGAGAATTTCCTGCGAACCAGATCCCGTGACGAGAAGCATGTTAGGGTGGCCTATACCAGATACTGGTAATTAGCGCAAACCCGGGGCTGACAGCGCTTTCAAAAACTCCAAGAAGAATACGCGTGACACAAAGCCCAGCAAAATTCTGGGTTGCCGCATGGCAGCATAGAATTGCACCCCAAATAGCACTGCCACTGGATCAGTTGAGAGTCTCGCATTCACTCGTTTGAGGTCCGTACACAGCAGTACCCAGGGTCTTTCCCAATGGAAATTTGACCAGGAGTACCGAGACTGGAAGATTTGCAAACAGGTAGCCAAAGTAGAACACGCTACTTAGCCACGAGAACTCTTGACCAACGAGGTGCTACCGAAGAGGGAAATTGTAAGAGAAAGACAGTCGAAACAAGAAAATTGGTTTAATCACCTACCGTATCAACAATGATTCCCATGACGCTGGCATTGGCAAGGCTGGTCTTGTCCATAAATTGGAGCACGTAAGTGAAGAGCAAGACCGGCATCAATATAAAATGGGGTTAGTTTAATTGCAATACTGGACAAACAGGATATAACAAACATTAAGTCAATCTTCTTCTACACATTCCTCTCAATAACAAAACCAGTCTCACTCTGCTGCATATCCTGCTCGTTCACGGCAGCTTTCTCAGAGTCTGATTCTGGCTTGGAAATAGGATCATTTTCATGGCCTGACATGGTTTATTGAGAATTTTTAATGCTTTCAAGTCTTTTTCTTTCTCGAATTCTGGAATTGATGCTAGAAGGTGATCGGGGTTCGAGAGAACCATGCTACGTACATAAATAGGAAAACATAGACGGATAAGGAATTCTACGCCCATGCGACATTATTGGCGAGTTTAGACGACAATGAGGCCCGCTAAAACATTCTACCAGCTTATTGGCCGATTTTGACGACCGGGGCGCTATAGTCCCAGGAAACAAGCGTACGGAACCCCGATTGCGGGGTTCCCCGACAACCCCTTGCCCTCGGTAGTTGGCAGATATGAAGTTGTAGCAAAGCACCTAAGATTAGCCGCCATCAGTCCAACACATTATACGATGAGCTCTAGTCTTCAAGTCTCAGACGATTCCAATGGGAGGAAAAGGCGGCGTGTCAATACTTTAGGGCGTTCCCGGGATGGTGAGAGTTGTCCAAACCCACAGCGAATGATGAGCTTGCATTCGGCCTCATCTGGAATGTCCTCTTCTGTTCATCTGGTTTACTCTCTTCATGAAAATCACTGACCCTATCATACATAATTATTAGGCTGTGTTACTTGCAGGGCCAAACATGTCAGATGCGACAAAAAAACGCCGGTGTGTAGCCGGTGCGAGCGTCTTTGCATTGATTGCATATACTGCACAAGCAAGGCAAAATCCAATGATAACTCACAGAAGAGACCAGAACTTCGTCGACTACAACCGCAGATAAAGAGTGCGACCGACATTCAATCTCCCTCGAATACCAACCAAGGCTTTTTGGGCAATGAAGACATGCTTCTCCGACCAGAAGACTGCTTTGACCTAGAAAATATCCCACTAACTGATGATGTTGGTG
Organism: Penicillium cinerascens; assembly: GCF_028974065.1. Lineage (NCBI taxonomy): Eukaryota > Fungi > Ascomycota > Eurotiomycetes > Eurotiales > Aspergillaceae > Penicillium > Penicillium cinerascens. The sequence goes on along the minus strand of NW_026695298.1, from coordinate 2,965,052 downwards.
AATATTTATTCCTGGATTCGGCTACCCCGTACAGAGGACTTCAAGAGCCAGAGGGGGGACTCTACAACCAGCAAAATCCACATATCACAGCACGTGAGAACATCTCCTGCCCAAGCGAAGATGTCTTCCTACGGTTATCATCACCAGGAATATCATTTTCTACGCCGACGACATATCATATCCCTCTGCCAAGCTCGCTTGTACTCAGTCGAGATGACCATGCAGCGCTGAGCTTCTATCAGGGATCTTTTGCCCTATCCCAGACCCTGAAAGACTCAAGATGGTCCTTTGCCACTCTGTTGTTACACGTGATTGCAAAAAATGAGATGGCCATGCATTTTGCTTTGGCCGCCTCTTTTCAACAAATGCAAGGATACCCATCGAGCAATTGTTTGGCCTCGTATCATTTCCAGCAAGGACATATCCTTTTTCGGAGAGTACTGGTTGAACCAACTTCTGAAGACATGGTTGCCACTATGGCTTCTTTCTTCTTTAACTTCGTCTATATGCTTAGAAGTATCTCTTTGAAGGAGATAGGGAAGCTGAGCCTGGCCGCCCTCAATTACATAAAGAAATTCCAGCTCGACTCCCTGGGAACTGAGCCTACTTTGAACATGCCTCAGACTCATGTTGGACGACAACAAGCAGTCGAGCTTCAGGGCTCTGCAAATCGTACGCTTCTTGCTCGGCTGTTGTTCTGGATCTACAAAGAAGATGTCAACTGTGCCTTTCTAGGGGGAGGCGGCCATGTAGGGAAGCATTTCAGAAGCAGTCCTCAGCGGATGATGGATATCTGGCGCCTGTCTCGACCAACTCTTCAACTCAACTGGGGCATCGAATACCCGATACATCAAAGTCTCGATGATATGGAGATGTCTCACGCCGTCGACATGTCTGTGGACCTTGTTCTCCTTCGATTCGAAATTACCGACCGCGCGAATTCGATTCATCCTTGGTTTCACCAAATCAGAACAGTAGGCAACCTGTTTAGTTGTCAAGAAAAAAACATCTATTGACGATAAATACAGAAGTACGACCTCATATTTCAGATTGCGTCCTCGGCTACCACTTTATCGCAGAATCTAAGCTCTTTCTGCAACATAAACATTGCTATTTTCTATGCCCTTCAGATATTTTACCTGCGCGTGCAGTCTCCTGGTATCACAGCATCTTTGATACCTGAAGCCCACTCAATCATGCAGGATCTGTTGGCCGCATCTCACAAAGCGTGTTCGATGGGAGAAGTGGCCATTTTTGAAGGTTTTCAATGGGCTCTCTTTATTGCGGCTCTCGAAGTGGTTGATCCTATCAGTCGAGAATGGCTCCTGAGTAAAATTCAGATGCCCCGCTACAGACTTGCGGCACAGATGATAATCGAATCTCAGCAAGGCAACCATTATATGGGGTTACTGAGAATGGCTTTTTGTAATGGTGAAGAAGTGATTAATAAGGGGTAATGATGTACTCATAGCAATCAATTTCAACTATATTGAGGAATGGAGATAGGCTTTCTGCTTTGGTAACAACTTACAACTTATCTCCGCGAATTGGATTGATGGGAATAGACGACGGAGTAGGTTTTAGGATGTCCCCCGAAGCGGGGCGTCGTCAACAGAGCCAATGAAGTGACTCCATTCTGGGACAATGATAACGCTCCCCTTCTCTAAGGAACGGGGATGGCGATTTAAAAACTGATATTAGTGGTAGATATTGACGACCAAACCTACGAGAGACGAAACCTAATGCTTAGATATCCCACCCGAGAAAAATGTTACCATGATAATACTATATTAAGCCGCTGTTCTAAACCATCTGTGCTGTAGATTTCAATCTCGCAAAAAAGGAAGGGAGAATTTGATGCTAGAATGTCATATTTCGGACCAGGATTGGGATTAGCGAACATTGATCAGCATGGAGAGGCCTGTTCGCCAGAGTCAGAAATACTTAGGGGGATGGGTGAAATTGATCAAGAGTTGCAAGAATTGAATGCCCAGGTAAGAATTGTGTTATACGTTTTGATTAGAGGTATCATGAATTACTGACGCAGAACATGATTGAAATTTTCAGATTCATGAAAACCCGGAGCTATGTTACAGAGAAGTGAAGGCTCATCAAAACATCGTCTCTTTTTTCATGAAGCATAAAGTCTCTGTCACACCACATGCGTTCGGAATGGACACGTCGTTTCTTGCCGAGTATGGAAAAGGCGGGCGCGTTGTAACCTTCTGCGCCGAGTATGACGCCTTGCCCGACATTGGCCACGCCTGTGGGCACAATTTAATTGCTACTTCCTCCATCGCGGCTTTTTTTGGCGTTCGGGCCGCTTTAGCAGCGACCAAGCTTCCAGGAAGAGTACGCCTTCTTGGGTGTCCTGCAGAAGAGGGGGGCGGAGGAAAGATCAGGCTGATTGAAGCTGGTGCCTTCACTGATGTTGATGCCGCAATAATGATGCATCCATGTCCCAGAGGAATAGATGCAAAAGACGGAATATCATTTGGATCTTGTCTTGCCGCAACCCGTTACAAAGCGGTTTTTTCGGGCCTATCAGCTCATGCGGGGGCTTTTCCTTGGATGGGAATCAATGCCCTTGATGCAGCTGCCCTCTCATACTCGGCCCTCAGCATGTTGAGACAGCATATTCGACCCACCGATCGTCTTAATGTCATTATCGAAGAGGGTGGTCAGAGTACTAATGTTATCGTGGATCGGGCAGTGGTAGCCCTTGGTGTACGATCTGCGACGAAGCAAGAACTGTTACACTTAGCAAGCAGAGCGAGGCAATGTTTTGAAGGTGCCGCTCTGGCTACGCAATGCACAGTAGAGTATGTTGATGAGTAAGTCAAACAAAGATCCAATGGTCTTCCCATCAAAATAAGATACTCTGCTGACTTTTCTCGATAGAATGAAACCTTATGACGACCTTAGATCGAACAAAGCTCTCTGCATTGCTTTCTCCGAATATATGGAAAGCATTGGCCGGAGTTTTGCCTGTGATCTTCAATACCAGTTCGTGGGTGGTTACAGCACCGATATGGGTTTGTGGTCTTAAATATGATATGTTATCACTGATTCATCTAACAATCTTTACAATAGGCAACGTGAGCTATGATGTCCCTTCCTTCCATGGAAACTTTCATATTCCAACCAAATCCGGTCAAAACATTCATTCGGCTGGTTTTACCGACGCAGCTCAATCTATTGAAGCCTATAAGATGGCAATAGAAGTAGCAAGAGGAATGGCTGCTATTGGCTTCAAGCTTCTCCAAGATGAAGCTTTTGCAAACGATGTATGGAAATCATTTGAGTCTGACGTTCCCAGATAGAAGATTTGGAATCACGTCTAGGCCTTTTTATAGCTTTCTAGTGCCTATATCCCGAGAATTCGAGCAATTGGCAAATCGTAATGTCGGCAATGTCAATTCCGATTTCGGTGTATCTCGTTACGCATAATCAAAGGATCATGCTTAATTAGTAATAAAATGTGACGCTAACCGAATGTGATAGGACCTTTAGTCGACCAGAACGCTAAAGAGTCATGCCGTCGGCTCACTAGTCGGTTTTCTCCACCGTGTACTAGACGAACCGGGCAGAGTTAGGATAGTCACGAGGTCGTGTATAGAATAATTGACGCTTCGGTACACGATAATCTCACCTCCTGGGCATGGAGATAGCTCCTTTCCTCATCGACTATTACCATCGACCGATGATGAACAGGTTTGCGAAACCGTAAGTGATGGTTGTAAAAAAATGGGCTGTTTAAGGTTCGTCGCGTTATGGCGCGTTTGGGACGAAAACTAAGTGGGGCGACTACTATATATCCACCAATCGCCGAAGGATGAATGGTGTGCTTATGTAGATCGAATTACCCTGTGCACAGGTCAATCGGGATCTGCGCTCTTGTCTGGTTTCTCAGGGGTCCTTTGCATGGGCCGTAGATGGGGTCAAGGCAGCAGTGGGCCGAAGAGCTTCAAGCTCCCCCCGGCCACTACCCAGGTTCGCAGTTGTTTGACTGAAGTCGTGTTTCTTTCAGCAGAGGAAAACTAGGATTCGGGTTGGGATGATCTAAGCACTAGTTCCTTAATGGTCTGTACGACCTGATTGTAAACTTGGCATGTTTGACCGTAGTACTCGTATTGCGAGATGATTCGTTTGGTCTAAGCGCTCAAGCGTTGGCCCCCACTGGGGTCCAGCTGAACGGCATAAATGTTCTCTTTCTTCACAAACGCATCTCTGCAATATCTTCAGCTCGGTCGCATCTAGCCTTTCCACACCCCCTTTTAGCCACGGCAATATACCATCATGTCCGCAAGCCGCCAGTGCTACTGGCCGAACAATAAGGTCGCCAACGGGAACTACCCCTGTTCCGATAATGAAATCACCGCCTGCTGTGGATCAAATTCCATTTGCCTGTCCAATGGATACTGCATGGACATTACTCAGCCCTTTACCTTGTCGCGTGGAGGGTGCACGAGTGATACTTGGGCATCCGGATGTCCAACAGCATGCCGTCAGTATCCAGCCTCCTTATTTTGGCCCCAAATATTGACGCAACACAGAACAATCCGAATTCAATTATCAAGGCTCGGCAATTATCAATTTAAGATACGATAGCTCCAATGACTCTTCCACATACTGCTGTGGTACAGCTGTCGGTACCGGCAGCGGGCAGAACACTGATTGTCAATTTGGTTACGATAGCTTCGTTTTAAACGATGCCCACGTTCTCGCCGGATACGCTGCCCTTGCCGACTATACAAACAAAACGTCTACGCCTGGGTCTATTTCCAATAATAGTACATGTTCCAATTCTTCCAATTCTTCGAGCTCCGCTCCGACGACCGGTTCACATGATGTCGCGCTCGGCGCCGGTTTGGGTGTTCCGCTGGGCGTCATTGCTCTTGGCTCGTTATTATGGGCATTCTGGGAAAGGAGACGCGCGAATAGGTTAAGTAAGGCTCTGACGGATAACATTCCTGTCCAGAACGTTGCCAATACCCCACAGACGCCCCAGTCGCGCCTTGTGACGGGCAAGTCTGGATTCACGGAGCTGGATGGTGTGTGGCGACCTCAGGAATTGCCAGGTAATAAATGAAGATCGTGCAATATACCCCCAGGTGCCCCAGATGGGATACATGTTTGAACTACTCATCTAATACATTTAATTTCCTGCACAAGTACGTCATTCCCTGTAACTGTGGAATGCACATCAGTTTATTACACCAGTTTTAAATCAAGTTAGGGTGAATTTGTTGGCGGGATTTGAAACACATGATGGTATCACGACGTAGGATTGAAAGATAAGAAACAGGAGCATAGCAAATGGCAGATAACACCGAGTTGGTCCGTTACGTCGGTCCTACTTTCTTGATCTAAGAGGCATTTTGGTGCCTATCCAATTGGACTTCCATCCACGGGTGCCTGCTTATTTCTCCGATCCCTTGTTCCCATACTCATTCTTCGCCTAATCGCTCACGCTGTGCTATCCAGCCCTACCCATTGACCTGATCTCTGCATGAGGGTATCCACATTCCCCGAGTCGAAGAGATTTTAAGCGGTACTCGGGTGCCTGTGCCGAGCAGGTCGCTCGAGTTCGAGCCCGTGCGAGATGGGCCTCGGATTTGCGGGATTCGGGGGAATTCTATGCATAACCTCCAGGGGGTGGAATGCGGCAAATACAACAGGGAGGAAACAGGCCTGGGCCAAATAGGCTCAGTATTCAAGTCCAGGTGTTCGAGATACAAAATGGAGCAGCATGCCTCATATTGTTCTTCATCTCTTCGCTTTCTGCGGACCACGCTGATCCATCGATCTTCACCTCGTGGTACGCAGATCTCTTTTTTCTGACGTATCCAGAATGTCGTCTCTGGGTGTCCGTGGCAATAGCCTCAATATTGTGGCAATCCTGGGTGTTCTGATGCCTGGGATCATGTCCGTTGGCTATAACGCTGCATCACTTGGTGGAGTCTTGAGTTTGGGGAGCTTTGAGAAGCAGTTCCCTGAGATCGATGTCCAGCATGCTAAGAATCAGGCATATACATCGAGTATCCAAGGAACCGTTGTCGCTGTTTACACGATTGGCGGTTTCCTGGGAACCTTTTCCTGCATTTGGCTGGGAGACAAACTTGGTCGTCGAAGGACTATGATGGTCGGATCGTTTGTGCAGATCATTGGCTGTATCTTGAACGCCAGTGCCTGCACCCTGATCCAACTCGTCGTATCTCGGGTCATGATCGGTGTCGGCACCGGTGCTTTGCTGGCCACGGTTCCTCTTTGGCAGTCTGAAATCTCCCCTGCGAAGAAGCGTGGCACGCACGTTGTCAGCAAGGGCATTTTCAGCGGCCTGGGATGCGCGATCGCGCTTTTCCTTGAATACGGAATGTCTTTCATGGGAAACAGTGTGGCATGGCGTTTCCCATCCGCATTTCCCGTTTTGCTTTCGGCCATCGTTTTTGTGTTTGCAGCCCTTCTTCCCGATTCGCCTCGCTGGCTTCTTCGTCAAGGAAAAGTCACTGAAGCCCGTGAGGTCCTGGCCATGTTGGAGAACACTTCTGTCAATGATGAGATTATCGAACGACGGGTCGAGGAAGTGCAGGCTTCACTGGAATTGGCCGGCGACAAGAGATCATTGGGTCAAATCTTCCATATGGGTCCTCAGCGGATCTTGCATCGAGCTATGCTTGCTGCTGGGCCTCTGATATTCCTTCAATTGACCGGTGCCACGGTCACAACTTTTTATAGTAAGTCCTCTCGCTCTCAAACCCAGCCCAGCCCTTTGACTAATCGGCATTTCCATTTTAGCAACCGAAATCTTCGAGAAGAACCTTGGACTTAATGACACAACCTCCCGGCTTTTAGCAGGAGTATATCAGCTCGTCGGTCCCATCGGCGGTGCCGTCTGCGTCCTCGGCATTGAAGGGGTTGGCCGCCGCAAGCTCTTGATGGGCAGCACGATCGGAAACACTATCTGCCTCGCACTGATTGCAAGCCTTGGTTCCCAATCCGGAAATATATGGGCATCACATGGCGCCGTGTTCTTCTTGTTCTTGTTCCATTTCAGCTATATCATCGGGTTCGGTGGCATTCCTTATCTTTTTGCCACGGAAATTGCTCCCCTTCATCTACGCACCACCATCAACAGCTTGAGCATCAGTATTTCGTGGATTTTCAGCATCTTGATCACCAACATCACACCTCTCGCCTTTAACCTCATGGGCCAGCGGTACTTCCTCGTCTTTGCCGGTCTCAATGCCTTGATGACCCCTGCGATCTACTATCTGTTTCCTGAGACGGCTGGACGCAGCCTCGAAGAGATGGATGAGATATTCGCACTTTCTCGCGGCGTACTGGATGCTGTTCATTTGGCTAAAAAACTGCCACATCGTCATCAGATCGAGTATCAGTCTGGTAAGAAATTCGATGATGACCTGAAGGACCCCGCAGCTTTGGCCTGATGGTGGTTCGAACGTGTTAATTGCTGGGCAATTACTTGGTATGATTACGTTGCAGGAATTAACGACCGTGTACTTTGAGCGATAAATCAACATTTCAAATGCAGCTTTCTGAAACTAGACTGTCTTGGAAGATCTAGAGTCCGCATTATAGAACAGAGGATCGTCGAGCTCGCGATGAAAAAGTCTTTGGTCCTACAAGACCATATTCTGCCGTTAGGATACGAAATGTAATACCTCATCAGATTTTACCTTTGAGGCACCGATCAATTTGCTTGGTCATTTCCAAACATTCCTCGTCCCGAAGGGTGGTGGTGAACACCTGGATTGAGCATGGTGCTCCCTTGAGCTGCTCATAATTCCCTGCAGCGGTTAAACGTTAAAACAAGCTTCCAAAACTTAGTGCAAAGTCAGATTCTTACATGGCGGTGCAACCTGGCCCTCTTTCAGCTCAAAAGTCTCTTTGGCGTCAAGCTCGCCTACTTTTCCGAATGGAATGACACAGGCTGGATACTAGGGATGGGCATAAATGAATTAGTAAGTTGGACTGGAATGCATCTCATGCATAACTTTGCATAACTTACGTCCAGCAAGTTTAAAAAGGTAGTGTAAGGTGCCACTCCAAAGTTATCATGCGCCACTGCTGATGATTGAGCAGGTGGTGCAAGGCAAATGTCCAGATCGTGATGAAGCCACATTTTTCTGTATGATTCGCGTATCTCTGCTTTGCGCGTGTTCAGTAAAGCCAATTTGCCCATGCTGTCAAGGCCACTCATATCCGGAAGAGTAGGCTTCTGCAGCTTCAGCCCTTCAATCACTTTTCCAAGATGAACCAATGAAGGCACGGGGGGTTCCCCAGCTGCCTGCATGTGGCGGATGGCGCCTTGGTCTAGACTAAAAGTGTTCCAGGCGATTTCATTGGCTTCCAAGAGCTGGCATTCTTTCTGAGATAAGGGGATAATCTCATGACCCTGGGCCTTGAGAAGGCGAGCAGCCTCGGCTAGAACTCGCCGAACAGGGGGATGCAGAGGGAAATTAGGGTTTTCGGGAACGACACCGATTCTGAGAGTAGGCTTGGTGGATACCTGTCTCCACGGGATGTCGAGGACAGTAGAGTCGTAAAGAGCAGGCCGGGCGTTGAAAATTGCCTTGAAAAATGTCTCAATGCCATTCGGATCCAGTGACAGGGGCCCCGCGCAGGACAGAATAAACTTCATTCCACTGGTCGTGCACACGCGCATTCCTCCGTTTGGAACCCTTGCTGCGCTGGTTCTGAACCCATACGTCCCACAGCAGGTTGCTGGAATTCGGACCGAGCCTTGGAGTTGAATTAGCTTCGGAGTATTCGGGCTCACTTTGAATTCGCTTACCGCCAATGTCGGTGCCGACTCCCAGTGGTGAACCTCGAAGGGCGATGAGGGCTCCTTCGCCTCCACTGGAGCCGCCCGGTCCTAGGGTGGTATTCCAAGGATTCAGAGTACGTCCAAAGACGTTGTTATCGGCCTCGGCAGTCTGCGAAAATGGTTAGTTTGAGAATAAATGACGCATGACAAAACCCGCGTACCATCATTGTTTGTGGGACATTAGTCTTGACGTAAATTACCGCTCCCAGCTTGAGCAAGATATCAACGAGGGGGAGTTTGCCGAAGCAACGTCATCCATGAAGGCGACCATTCCAATGGTCGCTTCTCTTCCTTTGTACTGGAAGTTATCTTTAATGCTAACAGGAAGGCCGTGAAGGGGACCCGCCGACTTGCCCTGAGCACGGAGGTTGTCCAGATATTCGGCTCGGGCCTGGGCTTCCTCAAACATTGTCTCTGTAAGGCAGGAGACCTGTTTCAAAGGTAAATAAAATATTAAAAAAAAAAGAGTCATTGCCATGGGTACTGGTGGAAACCTACCAACTGCTGAGCAACTGCAGCCCGCTTGCAGTATGCCAATGTCACCTCTGCTGAGGTCAATTTCCCACTTGCCAGAGCAGAGAGTAGACCAGCAACATCATATTGCTCAGTAATCTCTAGTTCGCGGTCGGTTAGAATTCCAGACTTGCGAACTGCTTGTTCCTGAATGAGATCGGTCTTGTGGTCTGACAAAGGCGCCTGGAAACTGCTCAGGAAATTTTGCGGAACTCTCCAGGCTTTGGGGATTCTGTTTGCACAAGCTTCTCGTTTTTCGGCTACCCTTTCTTGCCAAGGTGCACCTTGGCCGAGAGAACCCATTTTGAAAAATGAAGGTGATGTACGGCAAGTGTATATTTAAGGTAGGGTCTTAGCGTCCGCACTTGCAGAGTTTGCGAAGTTTCCAAGTATGCGTGCCGTAGCGAAAGAACGAGGAACAAATGAGTCTGTTGACAAGATTTGGCCGTTTGTTCATTAAGTAGCTCGCCTTTGCTAGAGCGAGGCGCGAGGCAACCAAGGTTCCTTGGGTAGTATGCCTCGGCTAAGTGCGGAGACGCGGGGTTGGATGGAGGTTTGCCGACGAAGCCATTCGACTCCACGATGATGATAAGCTAACGAGACGAGCTATTAATTCGCCGGCTCGCTATGACTCCCGATTCGTCAGAGCTGCCACCTCTGCCAACGTCGCCAACGAAATGATGTCGCCTACTTCCGCACAACCCAGTCCAGAATCAACGGCGATACGAGTTATCACTGCGAACAGGTCATTAGTTTCGCTACTCATCTTTCCGCTCACTCGATCTTGATCGCCTTAGCCCGTGTCTCCACTTCGCCCGATTTACCTTGCAATGCGCTTGCTCAAAATACCCCCTCAGTGATGCCGTCTCCTGCGTGTGACCGATGCCATTCGATCAAAGCCCGCTGTTTAGCGGGCCCCGCGGACAGCTGTTATCGCTGCTATCGTCTGAAGCATACTTGCACTTATTCCAGGCGTCGTGAAAAACGAGGCCGCAAGCCAAAACTCACTACTCCTGATGAGTCAGTGCATGTGTCAGGTGGCAGATTGGATTCACCGTCACCATCGCCCAGCTCGCCAGATCAATTCATCGAAGACTCAGATCAACAGCCGAAAGAGGAAGAAGAGGACGCCGAATCTACACAAAAGCCAAATCTCGCAAAGATCTTATTCCAACAGGGTATCATTTCCCAAGCCTTAGAATGCTCTGTATTCCAAGTATGCGCCTTCCTCTCATTTGGCCCTCGCCTCAGCTCTGAAATGAGCCAAATGGTCTTAACCCGTAGGGAAGAAGCCCCTACACTTCTTTTAGATCCATATGAGGCAGTTGCTCGCGTGTTATACCGCTGCATGACAAACCAGACTCCCTGTAGCAATGCAGAGTGGTCAAAAGGTGCATCCGCTCTTCAAAGTCTGCGGAACGCGCGGATAACCAAGGCTGACTATGTGGGCGGCTTCTTGGCTTTGGGAGCAAGCCTGGTGACTTTCCACCGCTTGATATCTGGCGTGTCGGCTAGCACGATTTGCAGACATACCCTGTCTCTCATTCGGCCATTATATTATGCGGACCAAGTACGAGAGTTCGATATGAAAGAGCTCTTGTGCCTGATATATTTGGACACTACCCAGTCCCTCTTTCGAGCTTGGGTCCCCGTGATTGAATACAGCGTCCGAGATCCCTATCTCGTCAATCATCATGCGGGCCTCTGCGGTCCGCTGCTTCCACTTCTTTACCGTGTTTGTATCTTGGGAGCGGCGGTTCGTACTGGGCATGGCGATAAAGTCACCCCTCGTGACTTCGAGTGCCTCACAAAGGAACTCACAGCATGGTCACCGAACGTGTCGAAAGATACTTTAGAACGCTTCTCGGACCAAGAAATGCTTCTTCTCCTTACACAGGCAAACCTTCATCGCACCGCGGCACTTCTTCTTTTACATCGGCTCCAGTATCCATTCGGGGAACGAGACGCCGAAGCAGAATACCTATCGCGGTTAATAGTGACTGAAATGATTCACTGCTTGGATGGAGCTAGCCAATTTCCACCCAATATTACACTAGCCCTACTGCTGGCGGGGGCAGAGGTACATGACCAGGAGGGAAGAGAGCGCATTCTATCATTGATTACCTCAATAAAGGGCGCATATTTTTACCCTTTTGTTTCAAATCTTCGCATGTTCCTCGCCCGCGTTTGGGGTGCCAGGGACCAGGGGACCGCGCGATACCTTTTCCGTCTTATTGAAGATGACCCAGAATTGAGTGTGCCGCTATAACAAATAGAGGTACTGTTGTAACAAGATAGGGTCAATATTAAATCCCAATTGGGTACATTTTAATTTTCTCTCTGGGGTCCTGCACTGTTCTTTGTTATACCCCGGGGATGTAACTATAGGTGTATTTAGATGTACACTGTGACCCCCAATTGTAGGGTTCCAGTTCCGCAATCAGACTTTTCAATATTGAAGGCTTCATCATAACAATTAAAGCCATCTTTCCGGCACCTACTGGCTCGGCCAAACGGGGTATTCTTGAGCCGGCAATTCGCCTCTGAATGAGCCTCCCTGCTGGATTATGATGCGGTGCTTGTGGGCTGAAGTAAATGACATTTTTCATTCTGCCAAAGTGACAAGTCAAATAACCATCATGTATGTACATACCTAGGCTGCGAGTGCTTTCAAGAATGCCGGGCTTTCATGATTCTGTACAACCTTGGAAATCGGGGTGAGATACGCCTCGGAAGCTTCCTGGTTCTCCAGCAGCCGGCGAATGTAAGCCTGGGCGACTTTCATCCACATGGCCTTTTCAGCTGCACTGGCTTCCGAACCTTGCCAAACCCAAACCCTGTTACCAGCATCGTAGATGAAGACGTCGTTTCCATCGAGGTCGTGTTTGCTGACGCGACCACCATCCTTAACAAGATCGAAGGATAATGAACCCGAGGCGTCGCTAAGTCGGAAGAGCTTGCGGGCACGAGAGCTATCGCTCTCCGCACTTCTCTTTGCAAAGGATCCAGGTCGTGCGCATTGGAAGGTGGACTGGTTGGCTTCCTTGCCGCCCAACAAGTCCACAATGATCCGAGATCTCGACTCGAGCTGGGAAAGAACTTCAACGTCGACATGCTTCGCCAAGGTCATGTCATTCACCACCTGTGCCGCCTTTGCCTTCTCCATTGGACTGCAGCTCTTGCCCTGCCAGACCCAGATCTTCTCTCCCTTATCCAAGACAAAGACGTCGTTCTCATCGAGGCTTTCCCACGTTGGCTCGGCTTCGTGCACAATGATGGTACCTGTCCGGGTAGCGCCAGGGTGCTTGAAAATGCGAAGCAATGTGAGGATATTCTTTTTCTCCTCCGGCTCGACATGGGTGAATCCGGAGCGCACACCTCCAGACCGGACCGAGTAGTGACGGAACAGCGCCAAGAAATTATCCGAGGGCTGTGCCTGGACCTCACGATGCTGGGTCGCAGCACCGTGCAAGAATTCATCCAGCTCGACTGTTTTGTACGCGGCAGTGCCAGCCTCGTCCTGGGTCGTCTTGCTGCCTAGCCAGAAAAAGATGTCGTGGCCTAGCTTGTCGTCGCCGACCTTGTAAGTGTGCAGCACGATGAAGCTGTCTCCGTCGTAGAACTCGCCGACCTTCTCCTTGGGCCAGGGAACAACTTCGAAATTCTCAATGCGCCACACGTAGAGGCCGGGCTCCTGGCCAATCTTTCCATTGTTCCATGCGGGTTCGGAGGCGGCGGAGTTGTATTTGACGCGGTGGTCGAGGTCGGACCCGACCAGCTCAACGTTGCTGTCCTTGACGTCGTATTCTTTCGGGTGAACAAGACCTTCGTGGGGCGGCATGTTGCTTTCGGCTGCAATTGTGAGAGAGAGAAGGCTGGAGCAGTGAAGTGCAACGCTGCTTCATGAGCTCAGGTGGGGCCAGGAGCTGAGTCAGGCGGGGTATCGATGAAGTCATTGTGTACTACATTGATAGGATCCAATTGATGCTAGTTTAGTTAAAGACCCGTTTGAAGTTGATTTTCATAGTTCGAGGAATTCTAATACTCCTGCTAAGTTTGATATCCAAGCCTCCTGGCAGTTATCGTCCAAGTAAAGCGACTTTTTATCCTTGATAATAGCCAACCATTCATTTCTGCTAACGGCATTCCATAACACATCAATTTTTGGTGGGGGAAATTGAAGGTCAGAGTCAGACAGAACGACATCAGGCCATTGACCGGCTAGGCAAGGGAGAGGCCGAAACCATAAAGCAAAATCTTTGGCATACATCCTCGAAATGCAAGGAAAGCTTTGATTCTGATTGTAATCATAGTGAGCTAGGTGCCCTGCTTTTCCGGTCTATTATAGCTCCATCCAGCGAATTGAGCCTTAAATTCCTCACTCAGTTCCGGAGTTGGTGACGACGACGATGCCCAAGCCTGATCTTGCTTTTTAGGGAGAGGTGGACGAAGTTTCGGGATGTATTCCTTCCTCATGAGCTTGGGCCAATCTATTCCATTGAAGAAAGGGTGTGATTTAATTTCTGCTGCCCCATTTGCTCCAAGTCGTTGAAGCGGATCGGGCGAGAGGAGCTTCATGATAAAATCTTTTGCTGTTTCTCCAACAGATATGCCATTAAAAGAAGATTGAAGTTCGAGGGTCGTATCCGCGGGGGCATAATCAGTGAGATCGAAAGTAACAGTCGCGACTAGCATTTCATGAAGAATGATACCGAAAGACCACCAGTCAACGGATGCATGAATCTGAGAGGGATGACTCTGGGAGCGTAATATTTCGGGAGCGATATGATCTTTCGCGGCATCAGAAGTTTCTCGTAGATGCCATGCTTCTTCCCAGGAAGATTGTGGCCAGGGGAGCCGACTGCCAGATATATCCCGGAAAAAAAGGTCAAAGTCACCGATAAAGAGATAGCCGGTAGAATCGATCCAAATACGTTTTGTGCTCAATTTTCCGAGCACAATATCGCGCTCATGGAGATAATCGATAGCACAGAGTATTTGAGCTGCATAGAAGCGAGCCTCAGCAAGATCAAGGGGGCCTTTTCTCATTAAGTGAGAAAAAAGATTGTAATGGTAGAGGGAGACGCAAAAGAAGAAGTGCTGCCTCCCAGGTGCAGAAGAAATGTCTTTCGTAGGAACTTCAATGTCAAATTTCAACGGAATCACGAACGGACTATCGAACTGAGTGGCGTTTGGTCTGACAGCCATGTTATCCAGTTTGCTCTCTTGAAACACGTTGCCAGCGTAGTGCATCTGGGTATCCAGCTTCCTGAGATAGTTAGCAATATAATGCTGAGTAATCATTATAATAGAATGTTGTAGCAAAGGGAAAGAGACCCTTACAGGTAAATTGACACAGGTGCAAGGGCACTCATCGATGTTTTAGAACTAAATTGCAGTTCAAACCCACGGGGGTATTCCGTCGTTATAGTCAATGGCTTAGTGGCGATGAATTTGGTCATGATTGAAATAGAGCCCTTCCCACCATGAAGATCGAGCCACTCTTCCTTGGATTTTGTTCCCTTCTCAATAAGCGCAGGACGAAACGATGTTTTGCCCAGAAATGAGTCTGAATTAGTATCCCTACTATCATCTGCAGGCTGATACAGCCAGATATGGAGTTCGGCTTGTCTAGTAACATCAAAGGTGTGTGCACTTCCGTTTGTCAAGCGATTGCCATCCAGCGCCCATACTGCGGGCTCGTGAGGTCCCGGGTAAAAGGCATGGCAGCATACTTGGCTTTTGTCAAAATCGATAATGGCGTATGGAGGAGGGGGACGGGTGAGCTCATCATCTGATCGGCCGGCGGGAGGCTGAGGATAGAGGACATGGCTGATTTTGGCGAGCTTCACCTTAAGGAGACCATTCAAAGGCGCGGTTTCTAAACAGGGTTGGTTATTATTGCTCTTGAATCGTTGATAATATCCAACATACTCTCCACTGGCTCCATGGTTTGCTTATCTTGGTTCAGACCAGCGGAGTCTTGGAGAAAAGAGGAATATGTCTGGTGGAAATACAAACAGGGGAGAATACGGAGAGAGTTTCGATGGAGATTCGGATGGAAATCAAGTGCTACGCCCGGTGGGCTTCGACCCGAGCCTTGAGAACCATTATTCGTACCCTCCCGTTCTCACCCCTCTCACCCCGTTCTCCAAAGATGAACTTAGATAACACAAACCAAAGCCAAGGGTGGTAGTATTTCTCATCGTCCACAGGATCCAGGATCATTGGCAGATGTTTAATGTACCATTCTTCTTGGAGAGCATCATCAAAGTATTCTGGATCCACTCTCACTCGTCGCGCCTTAAAATACTCCCAGTACGCAGGATACCACCCAGCCTGACCCCAGTCAATGATCGCTGCTAACGTTCTCTTCTCGGGGGAATCCGTTTTTCAACCGAGGAGCCACTTCCCTCACCACTTCCGATCCTTCTCGTGACAGAAGCTACAAGGTGATTATTCCGGATCCCCTTTCTCTTCCCCTTACTCTTTCCGGGCATCTCCGTAATTCGATGCCAGTCTCCTGATGGTATGCATCCAAAGTCCTGCGTAGAGGTTGACTCGGCATATTTGCGGTGAAGGTGGCGGTCAATCATTTCGATAAGGGGAATTGTTCCATCTGAGTTAGCGTCTCCCGTGATAGCGTAGCATTCACCAGTCACCGTTCACCATTCAGATGTTCCCAAGGCTTTTTACCCCGGTCGTGCTAGGAGTCCTTTGAAGTTTCCCCCCTGAAGCCCCTACAAGGTTCACTCTCTCACCTATGTGGAAACGTGTTCATAAGGATGACTGCCAATCTTGCCCCTGAGAATGAAATCGCTACGGCGGACGTGGCTGAGGCCGCTATAACCCAAGTTCAAGAATTGGAAGAGACATCCCAGTATCTGAAGCTCCCAAGTGTGATCTTAATCTCCATTGTACTCTGCTTGGCCACCTTTTGCGTAGCAGTCGATAATACGATCATTTCGACCGCCGTGCCCCGGATTACCAAGACTTTTGACAGCATTGACGATGTGGGCTGGTATGCATCGTACGTGTTTCCCATAAATCTTCCAATTCTGAGAAGAAAAATGGCGCACAAATTGACCGATCGCCGAACAGAATCTATCCATTGACGTCCTGTGCATTTCAACCATCCTACGGAAAGATCTATTCGATCTTCTCCAGCAAATATGTTTTCCTAGCAGCCTTGTTCATTTTCGAGATTGGGAGTGTGGTTTGTGCGACCGCGCCGAGTTCTCATGCTTTCATTGCGGGGCGGGCATTAGCAGGCCTCGGGTCGGCTGGCATACAAGCAGGAACCACCCTCATTCTTGCGGAGAGTGTGCCGCTACGCCAGCGACCGACATGGAACAGCATCATCGGCAGTATGTTTGCAGTGGGAAGTGTAGCTGGACCCTTACTGGTATGAGGAGATTGGACCCCGATTAGCAACCAATTCCTGGCAATGATTGACACCTGGTGCAGGGAGGAGCCTTTTCGGATTCAGTAACATGGCGGTGGTGTTTCTACATCAATCTTCCCATCGGAGGCGCAGTAATGATCTTCATCGTCTTTTTCTATACTGGAAGTCGCGGTACCGACAAATCTTCCAGGCCTATCGGGCTCCGCGCCCAGATCGAGCGCTTCGACTTGGCTGGTACCTGCATTTTTGTGGCAGCAACAGTTTGTCTTCTCTTGGCACTGTCATGGGGCGGCACCACATATGCATGGGACAACGCCCGCATCGTCGCCCTGTTAACCATCGCGGGTATTTTGTTCTGCTCGTTCTACGGCATCGAACGCTGGAAGAAGGATAACGCCATCGTTCCTTTACGCTTACTCCGCAGGCGAAGCATAGGTGCAGCTATCTTATTTGGTATCTGCCTCGGAGGAGTGTTCTTTGTATGTATTTCCAACACAGACTTCGCACTGGATCCTGCTAACCAAGACATTACCATCGTTTTAGGTCAATGTTTACTACATACGTGAGTACCGAATGAATAAGGATGGCAGAATCATTGCTAATCAAGACTTTAAGCGCTGTGGTTCCAACTGGTCAACGGTGTCTCTGCCGTTGAATCCGCGATTCTATTTATCCCATTTATGCTCAGTGTCGTCGGCGGATTCATGTTCGCTGGCTTTGGGACCGCTGCAACGGGATACTACACACCTTTCGTCTACGCCGGCTCAATCCTCATGTCGATCGGCACTGGCCTGCTTACAACCGTCCAGCCTCATCTAACCTCGCGGGCTAAATGGATCGGATTCCAGATTTTGTGTGGAGTCGGAATCGGCTTCGGAGAGGAACAAGGAATCTACATGGTGCAGACAACCCTCCCCGAAAAGGATGTAGCGATTGGCGTTGGCATCGTCTTCTTCGCACAGACATTCGGTGGGGCCCTCTTTGTGTCCGTGGCGCAGACTGTCTTCCTAGAAAACATCCGCAAAGCACTGAAAACGATTGCCCCAGACCTGAATCCTCAAAGTGTTCTCAACAGCGCATCCGCAGGCTCTGCTCAGACATCACCAGAATTACAGGCAGTGTACGCCCCAGCAATCAAAAACGCTCTCCGGGTTGGTATGATATTAGCAACTGTCTCGGGTCTAGGTGCCTTGCTGTATGATTGGAAAAGTTTAAAAGCGAAGGACGAGGATGGAAACAATGGACCTAGCAGGGACCGTGGGATAGAGCTGGAGGCACAAGTTCGAACAGAGGAAAAGAAGGTGTGAGAAGTTTACTGGTGCAATAGGACCAATATGCGCACTGCATAGAAATGTATTTCATGATCCAGACTAATTTTTGATGACGAAGTACAACTCGCTCCTGACCGGCATCATTTTCCAATGATTAGTCCCCCTTGTAGCCAACATTTTCGGTAGACATTGGTATTCTTATTATCCAAAATAGGTAACACGGGATTAGAAAGAATATGTAATTCAGAAGCTGAAATTCAGAGGAGTATGGATAGGGGCCATAGGGGCTAAACATAGCCGAAAATACTCTCATCTTTAATGCTTCGAGCTCTGCAAAGGCCTGTTCTCTACACCCTATGGGCGTATGTACTAACTCAGAATAATCTTAGTTTAATGTTCTCGAAAAAATGTGTCAGTCGGCATTATCGAATCAAATTTTCTATTACTCTTTCATGTACACCTTTTCCCTAAAAGCTATTGAATGTCCGCAGAAACCGAATATGGAGGCGGATGCTCCAACTCTTCAAACTCCGTCATCGAAACTTCATATCCGAGATGCCGCTTAAGCAGTTCATGAGTAATGAATCGCTCCGGAGCATTACCTTGAGCATCAACGAACGAAACATGGGGGTTAACCTCGCTGATTCGCTGCAGCTCGTTTGCATGGCGGTGATGGTGCGGGCATCCGTCCACGCCAATCAGGAAGATGGTAACGTGGACCCAAGAGAGACCGAGAAGATCAAGCTCAAACTCATCCATGTCGAGCGCTTCTCCGTCGAGTAAGAGAAGTAACCGCAGTTTCGGGGTCTGCGGACCAGCTTGCCAGCCGTAAACTGGATGGTATGTTGCTGATTCGGAATGTTTTTGGAAATGCAGTTCCTTTACTTTCTGCCATCCGGTCATGACTCTTGTGAGACCCCCGAATCCGACCCATCGCCACATTTCGTCGAAGTTCCAGTGATTTATGACGCCGATGTGATCTGCGTGGCTTGAGAATGTGGTGAGTTCGTAGCCTTGCCAGTTTTGGTCGTGGTTGGCCATTGCGTCGGTGAAGCGACGAATTATTGCCTTTGCAACGTCTGCGGTGCAGAATGTTAGTGTTAATTGTAGATTTTATAGTGTATCAGACTAACCTTTGTTTTTTGGTTGAGTCGATCTCGAGTACCCAGTAACGAGATACTGGTTATAGTTCGGTCGCACAGGCTCAAAATCCATGGAGCCGGAAACATCCAACAAAATCATAGTATCATCCAAAGGAGTTTCAACCCCATCGAATGGTCTGAAAGCGGGAGGCATCACTTGGTGTGAATAGCCCTTGGATTTATGCTGAACGTGACAGACATCATCGACTGCAAAGTATGCAGGAGGCGGTTCCACTGCAGACGCCATTCGAGCCCGAGCCCTATCCAACGCAGATATGATATCTGGCTTCAGGCGAGCCCCGGTACTCCCTGCCCTATGATTCAAGACCCAGTAGAGGCGTTCCTCGGCAGTGTCTTCGTATCCTCTCCACGCCGGTGTAATTCCTCTCCACCCCGCAGCGGCGTCGATCGAGAATTTGAGTGGATTGGAAGCCAAGTTTGCCCAGGACACAGGGATAGGTTCGAAGTATCCGGCTCGAAGCAAATGCAGGTATTGAAGAGGGTAGCGAGTTCGAAGTTCGGATATTTTCTCAGTCATCCCCATCTTCTCTTGGTAAATAGTCACGATTTCCCATGTCGCCTTGTCTGGCCATCTTCCACGCTCTTCATAGAGTATGGCGGTGCGCAGGTCGATCCATTTACTGACCTTGATGGCTTCCTTTTGCTCGGATGATTTGATTGAGAATGCCCGCTTGAGCCCAGAAAGCTTGGATCGCTTTGAGGGTTGGCCAGATGAATTAGAAGCCGAATCAGCGATAGACATGCTCGACATCGAGGATTCAAGTGAGTTGGTCTCCCAAATGTTAAACGGCGGTTCCTGGGCCCGAACGGCGGCCTGGGCCCTGGCATTCAGGGATTCATTCAATCTTATTGTCTGTCGAATCGACACAGCGTGGTAATGCGGGCTGGGTCTTTGGGACCCATATAGACTCGCGCCATTGTATCCATATGGAGAGACCACATTGGTTGCGTACGGGTTGTTGGTAAACCAGCTCGCTTGGTAGCAGTCATGATAGAACTTTTCGCCAGGATACATAACAGCCCTTGACCACATCTCCAGGACATTAAGGCGGCTCATTTTTCTGGCAATATACCGGTGGATATGGCAGCTGCAATAGTAGTCTGTGTCATGTTCCGGTTCGATTTCCGGGTTGTAGATGTGAGATAGTTGCTGGACGCTCTGTAGCAGAAATTGCATCTCCTGCTCATCTCGAGCACGAACATTGCCGGCCTCGATGACTGCATTCGTATGCAGTGTGGGTGAGATCCTGTGTGCGCTCGTGGCTGAATAGGAGGGGGGAAGGTCGGCTGACATCTTGATCCTTGCGGACTGCCTGGTCCCTGTCGGTTAGGAAGTGATAACGTTTCTTAGAGATCTTCAGGTCGCATGCAGGAATCAAGAGAAAATAAGCACGCGATGATGCGGGCGCACGAAGAGCCACGAGGAAATAAATCGCGCGGGGGCGACGAACACGGGTATGTCGGCCAGGCCACGTTTTGCCCGGCTCAGCCACAGCGGCTGGTTGAAAGCTTGTCATCGTAAATGACCGTGATTACGGAACGGGTACGTTTACCCGCAACTTTTATCCTTGGATACAACGCAGAATGCTGTATATGAAGCCGGATATCTTGGCTTTTCTCGGCTTCCTCACACAACCCCGTGGAACCAAAGCCCGAACCTATGTCCTGCCGAGAATACCGGTCCAGTGCATCCACAGAGCGGGGATGATGATCCACTTGTCCGTTAACTCCGGCCAGTCGGGCTTGGCCTTGTCTATCAGAGGACAAGATTAGAAAGCATTCGTCAGGCTGATAGCTCGATGGAGATTGCAGATCAATTTACGTGGGGTCGCACCGGTCCTGTTTCAATTATAAAAGGGCTCCAGACTTGCGAATGGTTTCTAACGAGATCCCATCACACCACAACCTTACAACTCACCAAATATGGCCAAGAACTCATACGTCTTACCCCCGGGATCCCGAGTCCTCGTCACCGGTGCCAATGGCTACATCGCCTCTCACGTTGTTGACAAACTCCTCGGTCTCGGATACCTGGTGCGGGGCACTGTCCGCGCGCCGAAGCCGTGGTTGAACGAATACTTCGAGCAAAAGTACGGCCCCGATGTTTTTGAAACTGTCTTCGTGGAGTCCTTTGGCAGCAAGGATGAACTTGAGGGGATCATGGAAGGAGTGGATGGAGTCATTCACTCGGTAAGAGGTTCAATATTTCAATTAGTTGTTCAAGTGATGTTAACATCTTTTATTTTACCCTCAGGCTTCGGATATGACCTTCAGTGGTGACCCAAGCGCTATTATTCCCTGGGTGGTGAAGGCTGCAGTAAATGTTCTGGAAGTCGCGGCCCTGAATCCCGCCATCAAACGGGTCGTCTTGGTTTCTTCTTCGAGTACCTTGTACAACATGATTCCGGAGCCTAATGGACGACGCGTTGATGAAAGTAGGTCATTGGAATTTCTGCCGGCATTCAATGATGAACATTAATGGCTTCCATCGCAGATAGCTGGAATGATGTCTCCTTGAAGACTGCATGGGACAAGAACGTTCCGAAAGAAGAAAAGACAGTTGCGGTCTACGCAGCCTCAAAAACGGAGGCAGAGCGAGAGTCGTGGAAATGGGTCAAGGCACACCAACCTCATTTTGAATTCAACACCGTGGTTCCCTGCTTCAACGTAAGTTGTTCATTGGACCCCCGCCTACGAGGTACTTTACTAACTTCAACAGCTCGGAAAAACGCTTTGCCCCGAAATCTACGGGTCTACAATGGGCCATACACGCACACTTCTGCAAGGTAGCAAGATGACTCTCATGTTCACTGAACGTAAGTATCTTCTTTTCTTCCATCCTATGGAATTCTAGTACTGAAACTTCTACCCAGAATGGTACGTCGATGTTGAAGACGTTGCTCGACTCTGTATCGTTGGTGTCCTCGAACCGACTGCAAAATCAGAGCGCATCTTTGCATTTGGCGAACAAATGCACGTTGCTGATATCATTTCCATTCTCCGCGAACTTCGACCGAACAATAAAAAGATTCCAGATCCTCCCACTAACCCAATCAGAGACCGAACAGAAGTTGTTCCGAGGGCTAGAGCGGAGGAGTTTCTTCGCAGTGTTTTCGGACTATCCGGTTTTCGTGGTGTTAGGGAGAGCCTTGAAGTGGGTATTGAGGGATGGGAGTAATTAATTCCATGTGATTTTTTGAATGGGATAACTAGCTTGGTCGTAAGCTCGTCAGAAATGCTGATTATTATACATGCTCCCGCACAATCTGGTGAGATCCTTGAGGTCTATCGTCTCGATCCGTGGATGTCTGCGTGACCTCGAATGTTTGATGGATGCCCACTTCTATTTTCCGGTGCGCAGGTGTCGAGTGTTCAATGGTAAGTCGCTCCTCGCTGCTGGCTGGGCTGGACCCTACCCATGTATTTTCCGTGTCCATTTGGCTTTCGATGTTCGTGACCATGACGGCCAACTTATCCGGCCTCAATCCTGCCTTCCCGGGCGCGCTCCCATCAATGGATCCCAATGGCAACCCTCGCGATCCACTTACTCTGTTCTTACGAGATCCTGACGGTCCCGGGAATCCAGACGGATAGTTCGAGTCGTTGCGAGAGCCCAACCACTGACGGAGGAGAGGTCGTAGCGTTGCAAGACTGCCGGCGGTAATTCCAAGGCCGGCTTCAATGTTGGACCAAATCGCGATTTGGTAGGTAGCCCCTAGAGCATGTTAGTACTTCAATAACGACCGATATGATGAGGGGTTCATGTGATCGTACAGAGGAAGTCTTCGTTGGCGAATGTCTTCACGAATGGGAATCGGACAATCACGGCCGACGAAGCACTAAATGATGTCAGTTGGTTTCTTCCAGGTGAAGAGTATTTGTGCAACGTACATGCAAGCCATGCTCAAAATACCCACGACAGCCAGCTTGGCCTCCTTTCTCATGTGCAGCTTGTGCACGATGAAGATGGGCAGAATACCAACGGTGAAATCACACAGTGCGGAAAATGCACTGTAGACGTACGTCATGGTAATTATAATGTTGATGCTAATGCAGTACCCTTCGATATTAGGGTCCATGGCCGTCCGCGTCCAGAAATATGACAGCGGCTTGCATTGCAGGAGCATTAGGAACATGAAGACCAGACCCGCAAGAACGGTCAAAACCATGACGGTATAGAGGATCCAAATATGGGTTTTCTTGACGGTGATTCGCAGGAGGAAAATGCAAACGGAAATCTTGCAGAAAATGGAGGCGAAGCAGTATGCGATTTCACAAAGCCACCAATACTGTGCGAGAGACGTGAGTGATGTACATTTTAGGGGAACTTCGAGGAGAATTGCGTACCTCCATAGCCGTCACACGGTCGTGTGCTGTGAGGCTTGCAAAATGGTAACCGGTACCATATAAAGTGCCTCCTATCATACAGGCGGAGAACATAACGTAGAATATCTAAATCATTAACATGTTGTTGCCGGATCTCTGGAAGAGGTGAATTACCGCTGCGAGCACCATCGAACCATCATCCCATCCAAAGGCCTTCACTAACCAGCCGCGAACATAGCAACGAAGCATCACCGAGATCGTGGCTATACACATGAAGACGGCCGCAACCGTCCTCACAGCCAGAGCCCTCGATTCCTCGTCAGTCATTCTGGCGGGTGATTGACATGAGGTGAGGTGACGGAGAACTTTTTTTGTGGGGAGGGAAACTTATTATAGTTCCGGACAGGGAACAAGTGCACAATCTGCCAGGCGGATAGTGGTGACCACTCACGCAAACCTTCAGGGGCCTGTTTAGCGAATCCGAAGAAACCAGAAAAAAGTACGTACCGCCAGTAAGGATAAGGTCCTGATCGGCAATATGCCAAGGGGTGGACAGGCTCTAGCCGAAGCTGTCATACCCGGCAATCGCAATTTCGATAAAAATGGCCGGCCCATGTGGAGTGGACTGACAAGCACTGACAGGGGGTGCAGGAAGCGAAAAAGTCCCGCTTTTCATGGGGCACTGCGAATACCGAGGTGGAGCGTTCAGGAGCGTTAACCTAGCGCCCACCAGCGACTCTAGTGCAGACGTCCAGTGCCACATTGATCCACCTGTCGGCGCGTCCGCCCGAAACTGGTAGGACCACCGCGAGTCCGGTGTTCGGCAGTGTCAATCCCTTCTGTTGTCAGCTCCACGCCTAGATCTCCTGAACTTTGGCATGGCCGAGAAGACCCGGTGAAACACGCGCTAGGAAGCGGGCCTAAGTATTGGTAGTTCCGAAGCCGTGAAAGTTGGATCTCAGTCTAGGAACTTTTCCCCGATATCTGTTTGCCTTGTGATCGCCCTGATCGCCCTCGATCCAAACAGTGACCAAAATCCAATCGAACTGGCCGTTGACAATCAAAATGAAACACGAAAGGAGGGGTGAAGCACATGGCATGGCTGATATTGCCTTCATGGTGGAACATCGTCGAATCTTAAATCGGAGGCGGCACAGCTGATACCCAATCCGGAATCCGGTCGAGTGGAAATCTTCTCCACAGCCTGAAGACCCAGAAGACCCAGACAAGCCCATTGTCTTGATTTCTCCTTTGTGGGGTTGCCCCAGGCACCAAACATCTAACTACATCCAGGATGGACCACCACTGACCTTGGAACCCGAATTGGAAACGCACGTCCCTCGATCATGCCAAGGATCCAAACTTGAAACCTGTTTGACAAACCCCCGTTATGGCATGTAGTCCTAGGGTACCGCGCGATCACTGTCATTATTTCTGCAGTACGGCATTTCCAGTGGCGAAGGTTTACGTACCCGCTTTGGGAAATTGGTATACTCGTGTTTGTGGGTCTTCAATAGCCAGTTTATCTGTTCACGTACCGACGTCGTATTCGAATTATTGACTTTGACCATGCCCCTGGGGTGATCCGAGGTATCTCAGATCTCGATTCAAGTTGGCAGCGATCTTCTTATACTCAATTCACACTCTCACGTCGCTTCAGTATTGAAACACATTGTGCAGGGCATTACCACGATACGTTTCCTGGAACTCGATGGATATTACGGAGCAACACGTGCGACTTCCTTGGCATTTTCCGACCACTCGACCAATTTGTCGCGGGTGTGGCGCCCTCAACGATCGACTTCAATAGCCTAATTACGTCTTAGACGAGTATTTTGCTTTGGAGGCTTTTGTCCATGTCCCTGGTTCATCCAAGTCCCTGGGAATGTGGACTGCAACCCAATAAATTTTAGACTATAAATTTTAGATTCTCATGATGTGGGGTTGTCTTTCTCACAGCTAAGCTTACCCCAGGTGTCTATCTACATCGTTTCTTTGTTGCGCTTGTTTCCATAGTCTTGGACCATGCATATTCCTGACTCGCGGCGATCATGACTTACTTTTCAGATTCAAGAAAAGTCCTTTTATGCACATATGGCTTGCACGAAGCTTATTATGAATTTCTACGTGGCTTGAAGCTTGTTTTAGACCGCGTGCGATCAGTGGGTATCAAGGTTTCAAGAATTCAGCAAGCACATCGAGATGTTCCGTGTACTCACGGCAAATTGATAATCGATGACTCCCTCTCCCCTTTTTCCAAATATTGGGGGGTCTTTTCTCGACCGGAGACTTTGACATGTGGCAAGCTTGCTGCGCCGGGTTGAGCTGCTTGGACTCAACAACTTGATTGTCCCCGATCATAGGGGAAGACTGTGAATTGCTTGTCCAGTTGTTCAAACTAGGGGTTGAACTGGCGACCGATCTCATTTCCGCCTGGGATGAAACCCATCAGGAGTCCGCACTATCACCCAGCACATCCTCGATGTCTCCACTCGCATCTTCCGTAAGGGCGGAATCGCAATTCGGCTCAAAAAGGCATGGGGATATTCTCTGCTTTGTGAAATCGGATGTCTCGCAAGCTCATAGGTGAAAGTGGCACGTCTTTTGGCTCAAGAATGTTAGTTGTTGTTCCGGCATATGCCTCCGCGTTCCACAGGGAACCAGTGAAGCTGCCGAACGCGATCCGCGTCGTCTCCAACGTCAAAGATCTCCCAAGTTTTGATGCCCGGTCCAATCGCAAGATAAGATTGAACAGCTTAGCCCACAATCAATGTGACCCGGAATTTCTGTAGACCCTTGAACAAGAATCCCTCTATCCCTCTCGGCGTTGAGTCCTTTTTTAGTCTTCATACTTCCTATTGCGCGAGTACTCAACTCTCTCTCTCTCTCTCATCATGGACGCGCTAATTAACTCCGTTGGTAGCAAAGTCCAGCCGCAGAATTCCACTTGGAGAATGCTTTTTCTCTCCATTTGGGTTTCTTTCGCATCATGGATTTCAGCTTTCGATAGCGGGTATAGCGGCGTCGTCTTGATCATGCCCTCCTATCAAAGGGCATTTGGACACTGCACCCAGGTGCCCGATTCAAGCACTGGGGCCACTGAGAAGTGTGTTCTACATAATGGCCACCTATATACTTATCTTCTCTTCGGTGAGCACTGCTCTTAGGTCGGATAGTCTGGTTGCTCAAAACGTCGTTGTTGCCTTTCTGTGTATCTAGGCTTTCGTCTTTGGTGGTTTCATCGGCCCTAGCGTCTGGCTAGCGTCTACGGAAATACACAGCGTGCGGCTCCGAACGTATGGTCAAGCAAACACGACATTCTTCTATGAAATATTCTCTTTTGGGGTCCAATTTTGGACACTATATATGCTCAATGTGCACAACGGGAATATGGGAGTCAATGTTGGCTACTTCTACTTCGGATTGACCGTTGCTGTGTTGATTCTCACGTTCCTGTTCGTACCAGAAACAGCACGTCTGACACTTGAGCAGATTGATGACTTCTTCCTTTCTGGCAGTAAGGCCTGGAAGACATCGACTAAGAAAAATATTGCCTTTGCTCGTGGTGATCTCTCGGATTCGCCGAATTCCACCCAGGAAACATTTGTACTGGCGAAAGAAGTGATTTTAACTAGTGGCGAGGAGATCGGGGATATGACTTAGTTGGACATTTCAGTTCCAGTAGTCCCCTTATTCCGACATTTCATACAAGAAAGTTAAGCTTCTAGGTTTAAGTTGAATTTCGAGGGAATCACTAGTGTACCAAGAAAAAACGAAAGCTTAAGTGTACGTGGGAAACAGATAGAAAGATGTCTAGAAAGACGTTTAAAGAAATTCATAGAAATAGATGCAGAAGTAGATCGGCTTCTGCAGGACAAAAATGTGCTCACTACGGAGCCACCTCGAAAATAGCAGACGACCGTCTGGAAGGTCGGGGGATGAAAGCTCGGAGACTGCGTAAATGCAGGGGTCTACTCGGCCCGAGGTTCTGTATAGGGCAATGCAGGCCGACTTCCGGACTAACATGAAACCACCGACTGCTTCTCCGAAATGCGGCCTGAACTACCTCGGGCTTTGAGTACTAATCAGTCGTGATCAACCCCATTTTCTACACTTGTTCGGCACTTTGAAACTCCAGGGTCAAGCCAATATCTGTGTTTCGACATGCTGCATGAGCTCACTAGCTCAGGTACACGCATCAATGCTACTAATCCCGCGTTGCCAAGTCGAAAATTAACGCAACGGCCGTTGAACCGGTGTTTCTATATGACGGATGAGGCATTCAACACAAAAGCTACATGAAACTATGGACAACTGTCGTCAGCTAACCAAATCCCGGAGTTCCCACATGCCTCGAGCCCCCGATCGCTGATCGGGCCTGGAACGCTGCCGCCCGTGATATCGACCAGGTGAGATATTGGGTCTATGCGACCGACTGGTACAAGGCGGCCGAGTCTAACTTCTGCGCCTACTACTGGACCCCTGCGCCCCCCGGTCAGGACCAGGGTGCTTTCCACCAGTCGGAGATTATGTACGCCCTCAACGCGCTCTACGCCAATGCCGATACATACCCCTTCACTGAGACGGATTACAGGATCCAGGAGAAAATGTCTGCTTATTGGGCCAACTTTGCCAAGACCCTGGATCCTAACCTAGGTGATTCTTACACTGGCAAAGGTACTCTGCCTCAATGGAAGCCAACAGTGCCAACGGCAGTCAGCTTGTCATGGAGCTTGGAAACTACTTTGGAAATATGCCCATTGCCAAGAAGGCGCAAGTCGAGTTCATTATGGATTGGTATCACCAGCAGATCCCTTCCTAAATCTACAAATTTCTCTTGAGAGATGGTTGAGAGGTTTGGATTTTTCTGCCATGAACAAGTGTTTTGAGGTTGCTTGAGAAATACACGCCAGTCATTACCGGATCATAGACTTATAAACAAGAATATACACAACAAACCCTCGTAGAGTTTTCCTGTAGTAAAGTCGAGGACTACGTTCCAGCTGCCCAGTTCTTTGTTCCCCTCTCGTCTGATCGCCTGAACACCATTACAGCCGACCATGTGACTGTGCTTCGCGTCATTCAGGACTTTTGCCTGGACGTCTTATTCCGGCCACCCAATTAGTGAAAGAATAAAAAGCAGGTTTGCGATAAGTATGCATGAAGTAAGCAATCACAAGGCATTCTACTCGACCTTCCAAGGTGATCTACATAATCATGCAGCACCTGCAGCACGAGATCTGCACGTCGACAATCTAGTACTACCGTTCCAAGTAGCCCCGCTGCACATCTTCGCCAGCTCAATGAGGGGAATAGATGTGTTGTACAGATCCCGGGAGTGAAGGGCCATGTGAAAGGATGGGTTACCTTTCTTACTGAGCTGAGCATTCCTGTCTGACGGCGTTCAGATACCTACCCACGGACTCTCTAAAGTTTCTTTATTCCATTCCTGACTGGCAGCTGATCCCTGCAGGTGGCATTGTGCAACATTGATTGTTCTTGGCCTTTTCCGGTCTCTTTGTCTTTCGGCCCTGAGACTTGATTTCTTATCTCTTGTCATACTTAATTTGCCCGAGCTGTCCTTTGATGCCTTGCCTTATTTTCACCCCACTGCCCTCATATCTCCCATTCCGTTCCACCAGCTCGGCAGCCTCAAGGTAGGCATCCGCTTTCCACTCCAGCACTACATTTCAGGCGTCATCATTCGTCTCTTGAATAATTCTGCGCGGGCCAAGGGAGAAGTCACCACCCCATCTCTTCTGAAAAAGTCCTGCGCTTTGATCCTCTCACCAAACTATCCCGGCACCCACGCCGTTCTCATCCTCCATCTCCATTCAATCCAACACCACACCTACTGCGACTATGGATACTCCCAATAAACTCTCTTGGGTACAAAATATCTTCGCTTCGATTCAAGGCCTCTTCACTCGGGAGCCTAGTGACAAAGAAAGCGAATCCGATGCTGTTGACGGATGGATTGGAACGCGAAAAGGGCGTGGCAGATGTCGATCGGTTGGAGAAGTTCACTGATCGATAGTTTGTTATGATGACCCGATTACCACGCCAAGGGATGCCTTTTATATTTTGTGTTGTTTCTTTGACAATCTAAACGAAGCGTACTCTTCTGCTCTCTACATTTCCACGCACACAGTATGTTTCGGAATACAATGTCACTACTCGAAATCAAGAGCTTGGAATCATCTTTCACTCAGAACGAACAGCAACTTCATAATCAAGGAGCCACAAGAATTTATATGCCCGAATTAATATAGACATTCAGTTCAAAATCCACCTTCCGCTCAACCGTTCGATCTGTAGTAGCCTCTCCACTATACATGTAGTCGGTTGGCCTTAGGCTAAGGCCCCCAATAAACGAGCCTAAGCGCTGTTATCGGACGCGCTAAGGTCTATCATCAAATCTAAAATTGACTAATAGCATATTGTCATCAAAATGAGTGTTCAATCCTATGTATATCAACAGGCCAGGATCCATCATTGGCATCAACTGAATCCATACAGCTCCTCGTGACTCTCAACAAGTCTTTCATTTCAAAACGGCAACCATGAAGCTTTCGTACCTTCTTGCTTTCTCTTGGGCTGCTTCAACATTTGCTAGAGCCACTGTTCCACGCGATGAATTAATTTTCGCGACAGCGATGGATAACGAGGTCAACACCGACGTAGAGACTGATATGGACAAGGAAACTTTAGGTTTTGTTATGGATCTCTCGTCACCTTGCCCACACAAAAAAACAAGAAGAAATGTGACTATCTTCGTGCTAGATGGTACGTGGATTCAATCCGTAGCTTACCATCATCGCCTGATTTCAGAACACAACTTCGGTAAGCAAAGCAAAAGCTCAGAACATCATCATCCTCGGTGAGATCTAACTGCCATAACAGATCGATATCATGGACGGGGTTCCTCTCAATTGCCATTTCTTTATTGATAGACATTCGAGTCAAAAATCCTTTTGGTTGAACAAGATAATACATACTTGTCTGGAAACTGGAAAGCGCTATAAGTGACAGTAAAGTAGCTTTGCAAGCACCCAGCTACGAAGGACCTTCTATTAGTCACCGTCAGCGTTACAAAGCCAAGTGTCTGATTTGACACCCTTCAAGTACACCTCGTGTAACACCGACGGGCCGGTTGTTGTCAGGTTCGGAAAGGTCTTTAGCAGGAATGCGTTTCAGTCTCACGGAATCAGCAAGAACTCTATCAAGAATCTTCGCCGTAAGGAGTATTCTTGAGTGCTCCCCAGGTGAGGGAATTATTTGGCTTTGCGGACGTTTAGATGAAATCGTAGGTCTAAGTTTGGAGACAAAGACCATGGCGAGAGAGATTTCTTCGACTCTTGTCATACTTGACAAATGTATTAAGATGCTTTCTGCAATTAAGAAGTTGGGTTTGGATTTCTTATCAGTGCCACGTCCTTCATACCGTTCATGACATGTTTGATTCGACAGCACGGAAGGGGGCACATTCTTCAGCGGCTCGTCGGGATTGACGGGAGAACGGCAGATAAGCCATGCATGTGCTTAAATAATTGGCTCCGTTCTTGGGAAACGGTCTGGCATGTTTTGACCGTTGTTGTTTTATCTCTTCTGCAACAGTGTCCCTTCGTTTTGATTCTCATGGCTTGAAGAAACGTCCTTACTCCGACATCATGGGTGTCTCCAACGCGGCCCAATTGCACCTCCTGGTCTTCCTAGTTGGTTACCTCCTCTTCGTTCGCTCCGTCTTAGCATCCTGTTATATGCCTAATGGCACGGTCGACACAAGGCCGGAATATGCACCGTGCAAAAACACCGACGGAGAAACGAGTATGTGCTGTGCTCTGAATCACCAAAGTAACGGCGACCTCTGCCTTTCGAATGGATTGTGTCAATATACGCGTGATTCGCCGACGTATTGGCGCGGTTCATGCTCTAATGCGAATTGGACGAATAACAAATACTGCTTGGACGTCTGCCTCGATGTATGTACAACTGAGATATCGAGACGATGAGGGATATCCTCGCTGACACAAGGACACGATAGTCTGTCAACGAAGACGGCAATGCGCAAATAACACCTTGCGATGGCACCCCGGACTCGGAAACATGGTGCTGTGGTTCGACGACAGACTGTTGCTCGGGCGAGTATGCGATTACACTTGCTCGGAAACTGGGCAGTCGAGCTTCAAATAATTCATCAACGAGCCATTCATCTTCCACAACATCAAGAGATTCAGGGCTTTCGAATGGAACGAAGGCAGGTATCGGAGTCGGTGTTTCAGTCGGGGTTATTGCGTTGATGATTTTCCTGTTCTTCGTTCGCCGTGCAGACAGAAAGAGGGTTGGCACCTCGCTGCATCAGCATTATGACTACCGGGCCACGGGGACAACAAAGGAAACAGTTGGGATCCCAGTCAATGACCTTCCGTCAAGTTCAGTGACCGCGAAGCAAGGATTGCCGACTTAATAGTTTACGGGGTGGGAGATCACATCACTGGAGAATGGAAATAAAATATGGAATGGAAGGGAATCCATGATGTGGTATAGATACATGGTCAAATCGAAACACCGCCATACAGATGTATAAGTACAAGTACAATTCTTCGTTTTAGTCGTCGGTGAAAAAGCCGAAAGGAATGTACTGCTCACGATAGAGTTACAAAGCCACTTCGTCGATATGGCATTTAAGCCTCCACACGGGTAGGGATCTTGACCACGCCGCGCTTGCGGTCATTAGTCGGCACACCATACCGGCGACCGGGGGCCCAGGGAGCACGACCGTCCTTTCCGGTGGTCTCCGCAGTGAAAACGGCATCCGAGAAGCGGTAGTCAAAGCGGCCACCCTCGGGCTCGACGTGCTTGATGCTCTTCTCGCGACGACTCTGGGCGCGCTCGCGGCGCTCCGTCTCAACCTTCTCTTGGCGCTCCATCCGCTCGGCGTGGAGCTGGGCAACCTTGCGACGCTCTTCGGGGAAGGCAGCGCGGTCAAGTTCCAGCTTCACCAGCTGCGGGTGGGGGATACGCACATCCGCAGGCTGGAGGACCTGGCGGGCATTCTCACCCTTGCCGACCCAGTCGATGGAGTTGGGGTTCTCAATGGCCTTCTCGGCAAGGTCCGAGGGATGTGTGATCTTCTCTGCAACCTCGCGCTCCAGTGCGGGTGCACCGGAGAAGACACGGCCGGCATCAACACGAGTGAATGATCGTGACTCGGGCACGGGGTAGAAGATCTGAGGGCCGGTCGTGGGGTGGGCAGGGAGGTCGTTAATGGGTTCATGGAATTGCTGGCGCTCGCCATCCTGGGCAAGCGGAGTCGTCGGAACCATTTCGTGAACTGCGCGGGCGTATGGCAAGGCGAGGGGTTTGCCCTGATTTGCGAGTGGTCAGCCAGGTTCCCAAAACATAACCACGGTTGCAATAGGTAAATGACAGCAAATTGTATCAGAGAAAAAGGAGTTTTTAACCAGTCAAGCAATCGCCTGTGTCTTCAAGACTAATCGATTTTTTGTTGACTCATCATATGCGTCGAGAGGGAGGGTGTTGAACAAATGCAAAATCGGAAAATCCTTACCTGTGCCCGTTGTCTCCTCTCCAATTCGACTAACCGTACCACCGCCGCAATCCGCTTCATATCAATACCGAGCTGGACACTGACAGCACGCACGCTCTTCTTCTTCTCAACGACCCGCTCATAGATCTCATTCCGCAACTCCTCGCTCAGGATGTTTTCGCTGATGAAGTTCGGGTTGTTCGGGAATGGCCGGTTGCCGCCACCCTCATTGCTGTCCCGAGGGTTTCTTAAGTAATTCGTTTGACCGGGCATATGGTGCTTCAGAGCAGCTCCTTCATTATTGAGCCATTCGAACATTGTCCGCCGGAGTTTGGTCTGGGGAGCTGCCGTAGCCGAGAATTGACGGGCAAGGCATTGTGATGAGGGAGATAGAGAAGGGATGGATGAAATTGAGGAGGAGGATGGAGAGGATGTGAGGTAGGGGAGGAGGGCGTTGGACACGCGACGGCTCTGTATCCGGGGCGCCATCTTCATGTGCGTGACTACAGAGAGCCGAGGACTTCGGGAATAAGGTAAATTATGGGAAAAGACTGGGATGATGAATCAAGATTCAACAGGAGCAGCGGCCATTGACCTCACGCTGCAATTGTTGGGGTGCGATCGGTCCACGAGTGTCTGGGGTGTTTGTGCAGGGGAAGAAACTTTTCTGCGCGGGAAGGTCAATCGTGGCATCACGTGATGCCCTAGCTTGCACCCTCCACAGCCTTCTGCTGGGGGCCTCTTTTTGAGGTGACCTCTCTGTTCAGTTTCAATGAAGCGAAATTGGTGTTCCTCGATGTCAGCTTCCGTCTTAAACAGAGTGCTAGGGATTTTGCAACACAGCCCAACCTGCCCAGGTGCAAAATTGCTGAGAATATATCCATTTACCTCCAGGACTAGCAGAGAATTGTTAAATTTGACACATGGAAATGAATTATCTAGCCTTGCAACACTTTTGGTAGTCAATATCCACTATACCAATCATTTTCGAAGACTTGACATCTACTAGACTGCTCTTATAAAGACAGGAAGGATATACGAAGGCCAATGTGGAAAGCAGCTCATTGTGTCAAGTACAAATTGAAGCAAATGTATCAGTATCACTAACAAGTATCAGCACCAGGACCACCAAGCAAGGCAAGGGGCAGGCAAATAAAACAACTTGGTAACAGATGAACGCGCCTCATCGCCTCTTACTCAGACATTCACAAAAAGACAGCCATAGCACCATGAAGCACGACAGGACTTTGCACAAGAGCCCTGATCTGAAGCAACAAACGAGGGATGATATGAAATTGACGATGCAAGGAACCCGGACAAACGAGAGAAGCAGGGCTTTGAGCGAAAAGAGTTATACGCTCAGACCAAAACCCAGACGCCTTTTTCTCCGGGGAATGTGAAAAGCCGAGTGAAACGCCTGTGCATTCCGAACCCTATGCATGGAGTGGAGAATGCCGACAAAGATATTAAAAGAGAGGGGGTAAAAAAGTCAAGGACAAGAATCGAAAGCCAAGTAATAATCCTTCTTTGGTACTTGCATAAGAGGGCAGAGAGAATTGCAAGGCGATAATAGCAAAATCCATTTCCGGTTCACACGCGAAGATGCAATGATAAAGACACAAATATTGAGCAGGTGGATGTAAAGGGGAATCACGGTCGAAAATAAGAATCTCCCACCCGTACAAATCCAAAGACAGCCTCATAAGGTGCATACCTGATGACCCGAACGTATATGGGGCAATGAGAGCATAAGCAGAACGAGACAATAACAGAAAGCACAGGGGTATGAGGGAGATGAGAAACGCAAATGGTCGACAGAAACACAAACGCTGTGCGAGCGCCGCGGACCGACCACAATAGGAATACAAGCTTGACAATGACCTGAAATGCAATCCTCCCAAAGGTGCGAGAAAAAAAAGGGAATGTGAAAGAGCGCCCGAGTCCCCATGCAATACAGAAAAAGACAAAAAGCAGCCAAAGCAGAATAAGGGCAATAAGTCCAAGACATTAAAAGCAAAGTCCGAATCAATACTCCCGAGAAGTATGCAGCCGCCGAATGCTGATCTAACTCACGAAACGAAAGGAACCCCCAATGCGCCAATACCCCAGTGCGTTCATCAAACATGCCGGGCATTATCTCAGATATAATGCTTGGGGCCTCAGCGGCCCATCATGTAATCGGGGTAGAAGGAGTTGAAGCCGTTCATGTTGGGCTCCGCGTTGTTGCCGGCCGGGCCTCCGGGAGGCGGAGGCGGCGACATCATTTGATTGACTCCGTTGGTGCGAATCCCCAGACCCGAGTTGTGGTTGAACGAGCCGTTATTAGCCATGTGCGGATGTCCCGGAGAGTGCATGGAAGCACTGCCGTTGCGAACAGGCATGGGCATGGCGAGGCCCGGGGGAGCTGCTAGGCCCGGAGGCGGACCACTTACTGACGAGAACATGTGGTTGTGCATCCCGTTCAAGCTGCTGCCTCCGGGAGCCCCACCTTGCCCGGAGATGTTGGCCGGGTTCATGCTGCCTGGCTGCCCGGAGCGCACACCCAGTGGGTTCTTTGAGAAACTGAGGCGGATGCCGGTCTTGACACTGTTGGACAATTTGTAGCCGTAAAGCTCATTAAGTGCCTTGCTGGCCATGGCCACCTCGTCAAACTCCACGAAACACATGGGTCCGTTCTGCTTGTTGCGGAAACAGAGTCGCTTATAGCCGCGCTGCTTGGAAAAAAGCGCCTTGAGCTCTTCCTCGGACGTGTCCGGTGGCAGGTTACCCACATACAATGTGTTGCATGGGGGGTTCAGATCATTAGGGTTTGCAGCCGGAAGGCTGTGCCGAGGAGTGTGCTGGCTGCTGTACGGGAAGCCATGGCCCTGGTTCACGTTGCCCGGGTAGGCGGACTGGGGTCCACTACCGCTCATGCGCTGCCCGTGGCCGCCAGAGGCGTAGTTTGGCAGAGGGGGAGAAGACATGGTCGTCGACAGAGAAAGATTGGCGAAACGACCGGCCGGAATTTGGGGATTGGTCGAGCGACGTTGGGCTGAAATCGAATGACCATTCTCCGCGTAGCCAACGGGATCTTTGAGCAACTCTCCAGTCTCCTCATCCGGATCTTCATCGATCATCGACTTGCCGGTCACACGCGGGAGATCGCCAACTCCGTTGCCAATGGGAGACTGCGGAGAAAAGAGATTATGAAGGCGCGAGCCGGACTCGGATGCGGAAGGCAAGCCCTCGCCGATGGCCTGCGCGGACGGGTTGTTCGCGGACAATCTCTCCAGGCTCTGGAAGGTGCCATTGAAACGGGAAGACTGGCGTGACAAGGGGCCGTTGGATGCGACTCCACCTAGCAACCCGCCTCTCGCGGTGTGATCAATCGTGTTGCGACGTGTGTTCGCAAGGTTGGAGCCCACGGCGCCAGGGTACATCTCAACAACCATGTTCGCGTCGTTTTTCGAGTTGGGCTTCCCATCGAGGAGGGCGCGTGCCTCTTCAGCGGCGGGGACCGTGTTGAAGCGCGCGATCGCGCTCAAAAACCCGTCGTCTTCCGGATGGTCGGAGTTGATGAAATCGGCATCGACGAAATCCTTGGCGAAGAGCAACATGCTGCGGAGGGCTTCACGGCTGGTGTTGCGCGGGAGTTTGCGCATCAAAATGGCGCCACCGCTCCCCGCGCGTCCCAGGCCGTTAAGGCCCTGGAAGTTGCGGTCGGAATCGCCGAGGCGCATACCGCCGTCGAAGGAGGTGGAAGGGCCGAGAGGCGAGAAGGGGTGGGTGAAAGTGGGGGCTAGCGATGCGGGCGCTTGCGAGACAGACGGGCTATACACGTCGGTCGACATCGCATGCTGAGTCGTCGCGGACGCGCGGGAATGAAGTTGGGTCGGCGAGGAACCAGATGAGACGGATTCGGTGCGCTGCGTCGTTCCGAAGGAGCCTGGACTCGTACGAGTAGACTGGTTCGAGCTGCCGCTCATCCCTCACGAAGACTTATGTGAAAAGATCGATTTTCGCGACACGAAAAGCCACCCAAAGAAACGCGAGGATACGCGAGGCTAGAAAGGCGTCGCACGCAGAAGAGTTGCGGCGTAGTTGCGCAGTGATGCGACAGAGATGGGAGGCGACACGAAGCGCGAAGAGGCGAAGGCGAAATTAGCGATTCAATCGAGAGTCGAGTTGGCAGGGACGTTCGCTCCTCATCGGATCTGCGACAGGTTTGCGCGTTGAGGGTACTCCTGAGAGTGAAATGGGTGATTATGACGGAGGTGAAAGACAGAGGCGAACGGCGCGACAGATGGAGATGGAGGGGGGGAG
This sequence comes from Penicillium cinerascens, assembly GCF_028974065.1. Classification (NCBI taxonomy): domain Eukaryota; kingdom Fungi; phylum Ascomycota; class Eurotiomycetes; order Eurotiales; family Aspergillaceae; genus Penicillium; species Penicillium cinerascens. Next base: position 2,927,668 of record NW_026695298.1, on the reverse strand, counting down.
CGAGAACGATGGAAAGGAGACGAGAGGCGATGGAGGGGAAAGAAAGAGAAGGGGGAGAAGGGGGGAAAGAAAAGAGTCCGGAACGGTCGAAGGTGCCCACAGGTGCCAGATCCATGGATCTGTAGACGCGACTCGTGACGGGTGCGTGACTGCCCATCGGTACACGATCTACAGGGTTGAGTACAATGGAACCGAAGTACCTCCCCGTAAATTACTCCTGTATTGTAACAGATATACGCCAGGACAGTCACTTTGGAACCGCCGCTTGCAGAACGTGGGCAAAGTGCGTGCCCCGAGCTGGCATGGAATGCCCCGGTTTTTTGCGTCTTTCCTGATCTGCTTCTGTAGGGGATGGGTGTCCGGAGTTCTAGAAGTTGATGCTATCCCACTGGCCATGTGCAGGTATGTAGCTACCCTGCTAGCCTCCTCTTTAGCCATCGAGCTATCTCCCTGGCTACCTAACAGGCAGCCACCAACCTCGGTATTTCTGTACTCGGTCTAAGCAGTTCGAGAACAGCGCCATTATCTCACCGTATGAATCAACGGGCTTGCAGCTGATCCGTCGAGAATGAAACGCCGGGGAGGCTGCGCCCTAAGGTTTCAAAAAGAGGCGCACTGCTATATCCCGAACATCGTTCATGAGGACTACACTAGACAACACTCTCCCTGAGGCTTTCACTGCTCCCCTGACAAAACAAGTCTGGTAAAGAATTCTCCCTTATGTGGATTCCCCCATAGTCGACAAAGGCCCCATCAAAGCCTGTGGCATCCTAAAATCCGTGCGCCGGGAATTCCTGACGATCAACGACCGAACTACATATGACTCAGGCACCATGCAGTTAACCCATTAATGTCCAGGTCGTACACAGCACGCTGTCAGACCCCCGTCCGTGGAATCTGCAAACTCAAAACCTGGCGATCCTCCAGGACCTGCGACCAATTGCCACGGTCGCAGAACCTCCGCCGCTGCGGATTGGCTGGGCCGCGGAAATGGCCATGGCTTATCGAGCGCGGTCGAGGGTCGGTCATTGAGCCTGGTTGGGCCGTGGCCACAAGCGCTTTTCTCCCGGAACAACGACCAGCCTGATGTGGCATAGAACCGCGTTTTTTCGTGCCTGGTGAGGGCGAGAGCCGGTCATAGGCGCGTCACTTTGTTGGCCCTGAGGTGAGCACACCCCCCCTCTTTGTTGACTGCCTGGAATCGCGCGAAAGCTTACCTGGAATTAGGCACCCGCTCGTTCCCTTTTTCAAGCGCCGCTCGAATCAGCTGTCCGGGGGTGTTGTCCCCGTCGTGAAGATCTACACTGGTTCCAGACTCGTGGGTGTTCATGCAGTTGAAGGTTCATATCAAGTAGGATTTCATGCCGTGAACTACTAAACGCAGGGTCCGAGCATCTGTCACGTAATATACATAGAGGGTTTAGGATCCACGTCCTGGGCTTCCCAAAATAGCCCAACTCAGTAACGCCGCAAATGCCAGTGATATCAGAAACAAATTACAAGAGCCTTTGAGACTGCCAGGACCCGAGTTGCTCAGCTCTTTTGCCCTAATCCTGTGAAGGCGTATATCGCACGTGAGGGCGGTGTTGATCCATGTGCAGGTTTGCCGGTATACTCAGCAGGACACCCGTTCCGCTGCACTCCCTCAGAAGTATTCGGGACAACGGAAACATGGACAGGTCCATAAGGACACTCGGGTCTAACAGTCTTCAACCAAGGACGACGGTATCACGCCTTTTCGTAGGTAGCGGGCTTCTTCTCAACAAGGCCAGCCTGCAACCAATACACGTCAGCCAAATTTATCCACAAAACCAAAAGAGCCCAAGAAGCACATCCAGAGATAGAAAATGAGGATGCGCTAGCTAAAAAGGCCACCGCATCTTGTCCATCCTATCCCAGCAATTGCCCCGGGTACACCCAACTTACCATGCTCAAAAGCTTCCACACCGGATCACTAGGCTGCGCACCAACACCGAGCCAGTACTTCGCACGAGACCGGTCGAGAGCAATCTCCTTGTATGGGCGGGCATTGGCGTTCTCTTCGTACAGGTTGGTCGGACGCTTCGGGACAGGGTTGAAGGTGCCGATGACCTCGAGGGGCTTCGCGCCGCGGGCAGACCTGGAGAGTGAGAGTCAGCTTGAGGCGATTCTTGAAATCGAAAAGTCGAGCACGTATTCAATCCGCTGCAACTCTCTATCCGAGCCGGGTGGGTTGAATTGAAGATGTCGTGTGAACTGGACCAGGGCCACGTACCGAGCCTGCGCAACGACAATGTTGTAGAAGGGGCTGTGCTTGTTGCCGAAGCGTGCCAGCCGAATCCGGAGAACCATGGCGGAGGATGTGAAGGGGTGCTTGCGATCGAAATGGACAGCGCGATGTTCGAGAGACCAAAACTCCGCAAAAGTTAGGGAGGCTCGGGTAAATAGTTATTCCGATATTGCTCAATGTGGATTAGCGTGGAGGATGATGCAATTGCGATGTATAGGCAAGTTAGGACCTTGCTATCTTGCTCCTCAACCTCAATTATCTCGTACTGTGTCGCAATACCCGGTACTTCAACGATTTGAAAGTTTTATGTTCCGCCAGATTTTCGCTAAACGGTTCCCACTTTCCGCTGTTCGTCGCTACAGTAAAATCACAACGATGTCGCTGAAGGTTTGCTTGAGCTTATCATCCGGAGAGCTCTACATCGAGGTACTGACCATTTGTACCAGGCAATTTCGGCCGATGATGCCGCCTCCCTTGACAAGGACCTCATGGACATGGGCGGATGGTCCCTCGACCAGTTGATGGAGCTGGCAGGCCTCTCTGTTTCCCAGGCTGGTCAGTTACTTACCGCTCTAATCCCCCTCACAGCCGTGCTAATGATTGATCTTGACAGTGTGGAAAGTCCACCCTCTTAGTGCCGGAAAGAACGTTCTTGTGGTCTGCGGGCCAGGAAATAATGGTAGGAGGCATCCTCGGCAAAATAACCTGATGCGGAGCACATCTAATGCATTACAGGCGGCGACGGTCTCGTAGCAGCCCGACACCTCGCCCAATACGGCTACACGCCGTCCGTCTACTATCCAAAACAAGGCAAAAATGAGCTCTACCAGCGCCTCAGAACCCAGCTGCAGAACCTCGCCGTCCCCTTCATCACGGACTTCTCATCTGCTCTTAAATCCACCGACTTCCTCGTTGATGCTATCTTCGGCTTCTCTTTCGGTGGACCATTGCGCGACCCATTCGGTTCTATTGTCTCGCAGATTGAGTCTGCCTCTGTTCCCGTTCTGAGTGTCGACGCACCCAGCTCGTGGGATATCCAGAGCGGTCCGCCGAAGGAGGGGCCGGGCGCGAAGTTCATGCCTGCGGCGCTGATTAGCTTGACGGCGCCGAAGCCGTGTGTCAAGTTCTATCGGGGAAGACATCTTATTGGAGGGCGGTTTTTGTCGAAGGATATTACGGATAAGTATGGGCTTGACTGTCCGCAGTATCCGGGAATTGATCAGGTTATGGAGGTCGGTGTTGATGCCGAGGGAAAGCTTTAAGGGGATTCAGATGATGCCACAGGTTTGACAGAGGTGTATTGAGACCGAGGAATGGATATCGTGTTGTTGTCGTTAAGAAGTAGTGTAAATTCTATCTATGCACCCTCCCGAAGAATAATACCTCGTAGCCTTGAGACTTAGAGAGATTCTCTAATCTCGCCAATGATTCCCTTCACGCGTGGTTCTTTTCCAACTGCGGATGCAGAGATGCGCGAGAGGACGCTCTCAATCTCGTAGATTTCCTTGGCCGCGCTCTTAATCTCGGCTCCCAGAGCCTGGACCAGAGTGCCCAATGCGACTAATCCTCGGTAGACTGCCTCGGAGTCCTTTTCACCAGCGATTATCTTGGATAGTTCCTCGAGAAGTACCAAGCCTAGCTCTGCGGATTCGGGTGCGGATGCTCGGCCCTCCGAGGTGAGATAAACGGCAAAGTTGACGTACAGCGTGGTAATAGCGATGGTGAGATTGCGGTTGGGCGAGTCACCGCTGTTTGACAGAGCAGATCGCACACCGGTCAGAATGTGGTCGGATGTGTTCATAGCCAGGGTCCGTCCAGCGGGCGTCTCGAAGAGGTTGGCAAAGGTCCGGACGGACAACATCGCATTGTTGACGTTGAGAGGGGCGTCGAAGATTCCGCTGCCCAGGAGGCCTGTCACGAGGTCGTCCCCGTTAAACTCCGTGGACGCGGCGAAAGGTGCCGCAGCCGCCAACAGACGAAGAAGATCCAGTCCCGGCAGCCTGTTGGCGGTAGGCCATTCTGTAGCGACCTTGAACACCAACGGCACGCCAGATTCAACAACTGGAGAGTCTGGAAGCTGCTGGGAAGATTCTAGCTTGCCGCACAGAGCCACGATATCTTGTATCTCTGACGAAGTCAAAGCCTTGTCTTTTGCACCTTCGGAAAGAAGTTTCTCATTGATTTCCTGAAGCTTCTTCGTGACGACTTTGAGGTTTGCAGAGCGGATAGAAAGGTAGGTCTTTTGCGGAAGAACCCGAGATCGTTCTTCTGGAATCGATTGCTGGGCATTTTCGGCGGTTGAAGCATCCCCAGGACGGTATCGTCGATCAGAGCCCCAAGGGTCTGAGCCAGGAGGAGCTGATTCTTGAGATTGGCCCAGAGTTGCACCCTGGGTGTTCTGTGTGATGAAGTTTGCAACCTGATCCAGGTAGGTCATAGGCAATTCGTTATCGCCGATGAACTTGGTGGCCGCTTCGTAAGGGTTCTGCGACGCGTTGTACGGGAGTTTGAGCGGAGGCTTGCCGTCTTCGATATCGACATCGAAGACATAATCATAATCCTGCCCAAGATATTCCGTCTTGCGTCCACTGCTTCCTGCCGAGTCCACCACTGTACCAACTGCAATCCACTCCTGTGTCCCTGCTGACCAAGTGTGGGCTGTGACACTGCCATCGGGCTCATTGATCATCTGAATCTGACCCTCCTTTGTTCCTGATTTTTGCTTGAGGAACTCCGGACCGGGCAACTGCTCTTTGTTAATATTTCCAACTTGCTGTGCAGGAATGGCGGACTCCTTGACAGCCTGGTCAAATAACTCAATGACCTCGGGCGCGGCAGCCCGCTCTGGACTTCGGCTGAAGATACGAGCAATGCGATCACTGGCACCAGTAATAATGTCACCGGTTTCGCTGCACACAGCCACACTCCAGACGGAGATAGCTGGGTGTGTGATGGTCTGAACACACTGAGTACCATTCCATACCCGGACCGTTCGGTCCTCGCCGGAGCTCACTAGCTCACCGGAAGGCAGCGCGGCAAGGGAATAGACGAAGCTCTCGTGGCCATGGAGAGAAGCGACCAGCTCGCCCTGAAGGGTATACAGCCGAATGATGCCATCGTTGCTGGCCGATGCGAACTGCGCTCCAGTCGGGTTCGAGGCAGGGACCCTGCAGAGGGCCCGGACGACGTCATTGGAGTTCTGTATACTGGCAAGGAGCTTTCCGGAAGTATTGAATATGCGAATCATCTTGTCGGCACAGCCTGTGATAATGTCAGCATGGTGTTCTCTTCCAAAGCAGCCGGAATAGCGAGTCAACGTACCGGTGATAACGGTGTTCTTATCGTAGGCTAGCACAGCCCATACGCTTCCTTCATGACCATCCAACACCATGTCAGTTTCCCACTTCCCAACCTTCCAAATCCGAGCCGTCGAGTCCCAGCTACCACTGACAATCCATCTGCTGTCGGGTGACACGTCCAGAGCACAGACGTTGTGAGAATGCCCCAGGAGCATAGCATCCGCATTGTCATCCGACCCTTTGCCGGGCTGTCGAGCTTCGATGATGGTGTCCTGCCCACCAGATAGAACAAGGCCCTCAGGGTACTCGGCCGTAGGTGGAAGGTAGGCTAAACTGTTGATGAAAGCCTGGCCAAGTGCGGTGATGGTGTAGTCATAGGAAGGAGGGGGATTCGAGACGAGCTTCCAGAGCCGCACAGTTGCATCGCGTGAAGCTGAGAGAGCAGCATTGGGGTTAGGGAAGGCCACAGCGCGCACCTGAAATGGAAACTTGAGGTCAGCGAGCTTGATCACTTGCAGTAGGAAGGTGTCTCGACGAAACAGCAGGAGCTAGAGCCTTACATCATCGCCGTGGCCTTCGAGGGATGCGGAGATCTTGAAGTCAGGCATGCATACAACTGCGAGGCCGAGATGAAACAAACAAAAGCTAGAAAAGGCAATTAAGCAAAGAGGTCCTCTGCTAGGAGTTGTTGTCCTGGATGCGTTCCTGGGGACCCCGCTGCGCATCATATCACGTGGGCGGTGGGGCCATGACGAACCTGCTAGAAGTTCATCTCTAATCAGTTCTATTTTCAGAACGTGATTCAATGTGGTGCTTCACCGGAATATTTGAGAGATATACTGAGTTGGATAGAACGGAACCACGAGTACAGTTGTACCTAGCCTCCATATAGGTGGTGTGATAGCTAAAGAAGTAAGTGAGACAAGTCTACTTCCTATCTGATAGCTCGTCAACAACAAAGAAGGCAAAGTGAAATCCATTAGTGTACAGTCGAGGCTTTCATATTCCCACTTGACTAAACACATTCTATCCCAGACTGACCAACGCTGCAAATCACAATACAATTAGATTATCCTTGACCAAAATACATAAAACCAAATATATAAAAGCTGCGACGCATCTTGCATACGACAAAATCAAGGCGAATACCCCCGTAGCCACTGAGCGATCACATCATGACTTTCCTTTTCCGCGTAATCTGCCGCATGATTACATATCAGCCCCAGATCTTCTTGTTCTCCGTACGCGCTCAGAAGCAGTTGGACCATATCCAGATGACCGTGCTCTGCCGCTGCATCAATTGCGGTTCTTCCGTCCTTCGGCGCAGCTGGTGCAGAGACATCCGCCCCGCATTCGAGAAGCTGTACAGCCATTCCAAGCATCCCATTCATGGAAGCCGCCTGGAGCGCCGTAACACCCCGGTCGTCCGCTGGTAAAGCATTCACATCTGCCCCGTGCTCCAGTAAGAATGCAGCTACCTCGACCTCTCTGTGTTTGATAGCCTCTTGAAGAGGTGTTCCATAGTGTTGAGTGGCAGGTGTGTTGATCGTGGCACCGTGGCCGACCAAAAAACAGCATGATTCGTAATAACCCTGGCCAGCTATTCGTTGAAGGAGAGTGCTTCTATCCCCGCGGCGATAGTCCACGTCTACCCCTAACTTTATGAGACGGTCAGTTATCTCCAGCAATTCTCCTTCATCTTCGTCCAAGCAAAGTGTATACAATGCATTCCATCCGTTTTGGATTGACTTGGAACGGAGAGGCGGTGGCATTGAGCTTGTTTTCTCGAGTATCATGTAACAAACATCAATGGCAACGTGGTGGATGTTTTCGAGAGCAAGTTTTAGCGCATCTTCCCACAAAGGGTGTTTTTCCAAGTCTTGAACCTTTGCAAGGAGCAAATTAATGAGACCAAGGCTTGATTCGCCAGTTAATGCATATGTCAGGGCATTTTGAGAGTGAATCCCATCGAGCATGGCTGTTGCAAGAACATCGGCGCCATGCCGCAACAATAATTCAACCATCCCCTCAGAATTATTGGAGATAGCCCAGCCCAAAGGGCTCATCAGCTCATCCACACATTCATCGGATGCTGCTATCTCAAGAGGAGTGTCGTTAACATTCGCACCGTGTCTCAAGAGGAACGCCACTCCCTTGAACCAATCCGCACGAGCAGTTTCTCTTAGAGGAGACCGCAAACCATAACCCCCCGTTACGTTGACACGAGCGCCGTTTTTCACAAGTAGCTCGAGAAGCGGCAGAGACTTATGTTTTGTAGCGGCCAGAAGAGCGGTTGTGCCCATCTCGCTTGCTGAAGCGTCGACGTCTGCTCCAAGGCTTATGAGATCTTTCACTAGTCCGATATCGCCGTACGTGGCCGCTGCCTGAATGGGTGTTAGTCCTGACACCGACGATGGAGCTGCGTTCAAATTTGCCTGATGCGCAAGCAAGAACCCAGCTATCAGAGAATGTCCGTTTAAACAGGCTGCCTGCAATGCAGTCAAGCCTGCCTCTTCTCCTGCCGGCGCATTTACATGTGCTCCTGCTGTCTGAAGCATTGACAAAATCTCCCAGCTTCCACTTTCCGCTGCCCCTTGCACTGCGGTTCGTCCGTTGACAGCCGCAGGGGGAGCATTGACATCAGCACCGCTGCTCAAAAGGAATTGAAACATTTCAAAGTTGCTTAGTCTTGCAGACATCTGCAAGGGGGTGTCGCCTACACCTGGTGCCACACGGGAGTCTGGATCAACTCCTGTGGACAGTAAGAGAGCGACGAGGTTCAAATTTTCGCTTAAAACTCCGTACTGCAGGGCAGTATATACCGACCAGTTGCTATCATACTGAGGCATATACTTCCGGAATCCATTCGAGGTAAAATCCGTGTCTGTGACGTGGCAGTCACAGAGTTCTTGGAAATCAGGGTGTGCAGAGACTGGGCAAGCCATCGCGGACGCCCCGTGCTCCAGCAAAATTTGAAGAAGAGAAATATCGTTCATTTTTGCAGCGAGCTGAACTGGGGTTTGAAGATATATCATTCGATCCTCGGAGTAAAGTCTAGGCAAGACATGACCCCGGAGATGTTGAACATCGGGAACATTCAAGTCGGCTCCGGATTCTATGAGATACTTGGCCACCTCCAAGTGACCTCGCGAAGCCGCAGCTTGTAAAGCAGTTCCGCAATACTGAGAAAGGTAAAGGTCAACCCTAGCCCCTGCGTTTACAAGCAATTTCACGACCTGCAAGCTACCAACGCGAGCTGCATCAATCAGAGGAAACCCAGGCTCCTCTTCTGTGATGAAGGTCTCTGGATCAGCACCAAAGGCGAGAAGTGTATGTAGAATTGGAAGGCGGGACTCCCAACATGACAGGCTTGGAAGCCATGACCAGCGATGCTTGACCTTTGGGGGAACCCCTGCCTTACACAGTAGCTCAACCATGGCCTCATGCCCACAGTAGACTGCACTTGACAAGTATTCTGCCCAACGTTGACTTTGAGGTGGTTCATCTTGCAACTGGGCCCCGCACTGAAATAATCTCTTAGCAAGAAGTATATTTCCAGACTGAACAGCACACCGAAGGGCCCTTCTTGCGAACACTTTCATCGCGGGGGAATCCGGCCGACAGAGGTAGATGAGGATATCAACACCACATTTATCCATGATCCATTCGAAGACTTTGTTGAATTGATCTTGGTTGAGTAGATTGTTGACTGACAGAAAAACAAAGCGTTTTAGGAAGACAGTGAGGACCGAAAACAGATTCTTTTGTGGAGTCCCGAGCATTTCGATCAAGGAACTTCTAGTTTCCAGATCGTCAGGTGGAAGATAAGTCTGTATCATTCTGTCGCTCTGGAGGCAAAAGGACAATTCTAAATGCAACTGTGGTAGATCGCTAGCGCATTGAGAAGAAAGATATATTGTAGCAAGCTCGAGGGAGGTTTCGGGGGTTGAGCGAATGATGCTCGTTTGTAGTCCTTTCGAAACTAGACATCTCGTTAGATTTGGTCAACGGTGATGGAAGCAGCAAATGAACGGCGGCGTATTCCAGGACATTTGTAGCTATCAAGCACTTACCAAGTGTTTGTATCTCCTGGGTGTATTGGTACCAAGGAAGGTTACGAAGAAGAAACTCGCGAGATGTGCCAGAAATCTCTGCCCGGGGCGTAGACACAGTGATATGATCCGGGAGTACAGTGTTCTCAATGCTGCATAAATCCCTCGAAGAAACGTGCCGCGCGATTTCTTTGTCGATTTTTTGTCGAGTGTACTTTCGGCCGTAGAAAGCGAAATCACTATCTTTCCCTTCTTGACTTCGCTTTCGCTTCACAGAGGCGACACTGACCCAATCTCTACGAGAATGGTTTTTCCTTACGCCCCAAGATTCGAACTTTCCGGTGTATTGGTTTGGACTAAGAGGAAACATCGTCAGATTCCAGATTTATTCACCGGACCAGCAAAAAGTAAAGACTGTACCTCGCTACAAAGCCATATCTCTCCTTCATATGGCCTATTGTCCGTTCTAATGGATTTGCCGAATAGAAAGCGATGATCTCTTCTCGGTGCTGATGCCATATCTCTTCCGGGATTCGGCGCGCTTTTGCCGGCATTGTGAGAGAAACCACGAAGACAAGACTGGAACCTCAAAAATTCGATTATTGCGCTCCGGGACGTCTCACAGAGGGGAGAGAAATATTTTTTCTTGCGGTGTAGACATTTTCTCAATACCCTGGTCGCTGGCGTGTTCAGCTCGAGTCAAGGCCATAGTGTTGATTGGCCGACGCCCAAATCTCCTTTCGGAGGCGCAGCCTCACCAAATGGCCGCAATGATTGGTCAATACCAAATCTGAAGGAGGATGGATCATTTCCCGAGTAGCGCCCTGCCAGAATTTGCTTTAGAGACACTAGCTCGCTTGTGGGGTTGCTGGGGCTAAATGCAGCATTCTCATTTGCTTCTTCCAATATCTGGTTTTCTTGCAAAAGTACCAGAACTGCCAGAACTGCCAGAACTGTGAGGACCATCTCCAGAATTTGATTTATCCACCTGCTTGGCTCAATACCCCCCTAGACAGAAGCCAGAATCTGGTTTGGGCCCTGGGATATATATATCCTTTTAGAAGCATGTAGAAGGTACCGGCAACTCTTCAGGAAGCGGCCAAGATGCCCTGGTCGATAGACACAACACTATCGTTGATCTCGCTTCTCATCACGGGAACGTCGTCCCTTTTTGAGATCTGGGATCACGTCACACATACTTACAGGAGGATTTCATCCAAAGGTCAGCTCGTCCGGGCGCTCAGAACAGCAGCAACTAACCCGTCTCTCAGATTCTAGCACCGAAACTTTGGTCGCCGGAGGGCTACAGCCGATCAATATAGACCCGGAACTTCTGCTCGAGTCGGGGCTGCATGGCCAGGATCTCCAAACGCAACTGGTTTGTCGCCGACTGTAGAAGCGTGGTTCTTCGGCCAGTTATATGCTAACTCCGCCCAGGGTTCCGAGCCGAAACTGAGTCGCAGAATTGAATCAGCATAATACTGGGGTCATTTGCGCATTAGGAGCTGGCATGGATTCGGTCAAGCAATGTAGTGGCAGTCTCTTTTTGTTATCAATATAGAATAGGAAGCCGTCCTCGTGGGATCTCCACAGTAAAAATGATTGTAGTGCGGCAAGAGCAACCCGGTAATCTCTACAAGTCATCCTTAACAGTGACTGCCGCAATGTTAGATTCCATAATAAGAAGGTATTTCCCAGGACGACGATTCGCCAGATCGGTGCCCAAGCCTGGCAGGCAGGAATTGGCGGTGAAAGCGAGCCGCCCTCCCCCCCCCCCCTAAGTCCGAGTTGGCAGGAAAATACCCAACAAGAGAAGGTCACTGTTAGTTCTACCCCGAACTTCACTCTCCCTAAACACACTTTTGAAACCAGCTCCGGGTTCAACTCGAGTCAAAGGTCGAAAGTCGAAAATCGAAGTCGAAGTAAACCGAGGCGGTTAATCCCGATCGGGACTAGCGTGCTTACATCAGCAGTGGCTGCAGGTGACCCGTTAATATTCACTTTCATCAGATCAATTCGATCACGATCAGTTCGATCGATATCACCTGGAGTGGGCTGTCGTGCCACCGTCCTTCTGTACAAGATCTTGATGACTTGACGACCCTGACGAATCTCTTTTCTACTTTCCTTCAGGCTGAATCGGGCTTTGCATTTTACACGCCGCTCGCCCTACTGTGGTGTCCATGGTGGGCTCTTGAACACTCGCGGGTCTCTATTTCTGTCTCTCACTACGTGTTGATCGAATATCATCTGAAAGCAACATGGCTTCTGGTGAGTTGTACGGCTTTTCCTGATCATAGTTTTGTGCTAATCGCCGGCAGATATTCCCAAGGTGGTCCCTCTGACCTGTCACGGCCATTCTCGTCCCGTGACCCATTTGAGTTTCTCGTCGAATGTCGAGGACGACCAGTACTATCTCATTTCTGCGTGCAAAGGTATCATTTTGAAGAAGTCATGTACATTTTAGTGCATATGAAGCTAACTGTCTGGATCAGACAACAACCCTATGCTCCGAGATGGCATTACTGGTGACTGGTATGTCAAGCTCGGCTTAAAATAGGTCACATAGTATAGTGGCTGACATCACTGACAGGATTGGAACATTCCTCGGCCACAAAGGCGCCGTCTGGCAATCTCGGCTCTCGGCCGATGCCGCAATCGCAGCTACGGCAGCTGCAGACTTCTCAGCGTAAGCCGTCTCTCATATACCGAGTTACGCATCAGTCAATTAACCATGAAACAATAGAAAGGTCTGGGACACCTACTCTGGCGAGTGTCTTCACACACTGCAGCACGCACACATCGTGCGAGCTATCGCCTTCCCAATGCAAGCCAACCCGCAGATTCTAGCAACCGGCGGCGCAGAGAAGAAGCTGCGCATCTTCGACCTGAGCCGCGGTGGCGGTAGCAGCAACGGCTCCTCGCCGCCTCCTCCACCCACGGGCGGGGAGCAAGGCACAGATGTCACGAGCTACGAGATTGGGCCGGGCGTCCACGGCGGCACGATCAAGTCCATTGTCTGGAACCAAGACTACAACATCGTGACGACTGCCGCGGAGGACCGTAAGATTCGGTGGTGGGATCTGCGTTCGCGGCATCCGGTCCTGGAGTACGGTGTTGACGGCACGATAGGCTCGTGCGAGTTGAACAGCCTTGCTGTGCGACCTAATGACCCCGGTATTCTGACCGTGGCTGCTGGAAAGACTGTGTACCTCTTCGACGGCACGCAGCCGGGCCGCCTTTTGAAGAAGGTTGATTTCAACTATGAGGTTGCTAGCGCTGCTGTGAACAGTGACTCCGGGCGGCTGGTTACCGGCAGTGCGAATGACACATGGGCGCGAGTTTATGACCTTCACACTAATGAAGAGCTGGGTATGTTACAACTTGGGTCCACGTTTTATTGACTATGTGAACTGAGGCTAATGTTCCATTATAGAAGTGCAAAAGGGACACCACGGCCCTATCTGGTCCGTCAGCTTCTCCCCTGACGGCAAACTCTACGCCACTGGTAGCGAAGACGGCACCATCAAGTTGTGGAAAGCATGCCGGGAGCCGTATGGTCTTTGGCGGTAAAGTGGATCAGGATTCCACTCTGTACAGCTATAAAGTTCCCATTGTTTTGTCTTGCTCTTACCATCTCTATCTATAAGGTAGTCAGTAATGGCACCTGTGTGCCCTATAACAGAAAAAGAAAAAAAACCTAACCTTAGCTTTAATCTACTTCCTTTATTACTAGGCAATACCGGGGAAAAGACCACTTGTACGCAGCTTGGGTCAAATCCCGTAGCTTCAATTCATATTTTTAGATCCTTGGTGTCTGGGAGGCACATATCAACTTGTAAAACCAAATTATAAGAAATCCCCAAACTCGCAAAGCCATAGACTCGACATCGAAGAAAGAAAAAGGCCCATATAACCCATTGACAATTTCATAAATGCAAGTAAAATTACAAGTCTTCTGTCCTTCACATGTCATAGAGTAGAGTGATGAATTGAGCGGGCCATCAAGCGGAAGAAAAGAAGCGGAATCCGAAAAAGTTGTGCAACGCGAGCGTCAAAGCTATGTCCTGGCACCCCCTATTGTAGCCACGGCCCATTCACTCAATCATATCGATATCATTGTCCGTAACAGCAGGCGCGGCCACAGCTGCGGGAGCATCAGCAGCCACCGGTGCGTCTTGGACCGGCTGCGCCCCAGTACCCTCGGTATCGGCGTCCTTGTTGCCCCAGTAATCTTCCATCTCTTGATCCAGCTCCTCCTGTGTCTTTCGGGGACGGGCGTTCGAGCGACGGCCTGGATTCTCCGCATTGCGAGGACGGCTCTCGCGTCCACCTCCACGCCGGCCACCGCTGCGGTGAGCTGTGTCGCGTTGACCGGGGATGTAGCGGTCGATGTGATCGGGGGCGGGCTTGGTCATATCGCTGCGGCGGCCACGGCCGCCAGCTCCACGCCGGCGTCGGTCTCCACCTTCGGTTTCACTCTCGGGGCTCACTGGGCGTTCCACGCGGTCGAAGAGGGTACCACCCGTGCGCTCGCGGCGACCTGGCACAAGGGAGAGGCGAATGGGTTGGCCCTTTGCGTTAGCACCGTCAAACTCGCGGACGGATTCATGTGCATCTCTCAGTCTCTCGTATGTGATGAAAGCAACGCCCTCGGAGCGTCCAGCGCGGTCATAAACGAGGGAAAGTTCTTGGACGGGGCCGATTCGGCCGAAGAGGTCCTGTTGGACAATGTTTGTTAGATTCTGTGGAATCGTTCAATGTGAAGAAACATACTTCCAGATCGCTCTCGGTGATGTCGTAGTGGAGGTTTTCCACGCGAACCTTGGTCAAGGCGGGACCGACACTATATCCATTAGTATACCAAGCCATAACGATCCCATGTCGTGCATGGAGCAGGTGCATTTCATACCGGCCAGGCGAACCTGAACGACCAGCATGGCGAGTTCCACGAGACGGACGAGCTGTAAGAACAATCAGAAAAGCCCCAATATACCAATAACAGAAACACATACAATCACGGTCATCATCAAACTTGTCGTGCACCCAGTCGCTAGCAAAACAGCTCCGTTAGCCTCCCGCCAAGCCAGACCATCCAAACAGGAAGGGGTATTCACAGGTTCAGATTCACAGAGTCCTTTGCGTAAGGCTGTTGAACAGAAGAGGACAATGGTTAGCTATAAGTCAGAATTGCAACGAGAATTGCGTTGCATGTTCGCCACGGCCTTGTCGTTGGCGAAGTCTGCGACCATCCAGAAGACTGGCTACGGTTGTGTCACGACGCAAAAGGACTCGGTGAAGGAAGAGGAGGGCGGACCTGGAAAGAAGGGAAGGAGGTCAGCGGGGCATTCGTTCTTCAATGCGACAGCAATATCAGTGGGTTCGAGATCGGGACAGTACCTTTCTAACACCATCACGGTCACCGCGACGACGAGGTTGGCTGCGCCGACCGCCAGAAGGACGATCACCAGAAGGACGACCTTTGCCCCGCTGCAATTGCGAGATTGTTGTTAGTGGTTGTTTGCGGGAATTGTAGCAGAAGTAAGCTGGCGCCTTACGGTGTCTTCGGCGATGATCTCGTCCAAGCTACGATCCATCTTGGACCTGTTAGGAGGGAGGGGAGAAAGAGAAGAAAGATGTCAAGGTGATAGAGAGTGAGGATATGCGATTGACCCTTTCAGGTGTCGCAGGGTATTGAATGAAGTAGAGAGAAGGAATGAGCAGTGGCTAAACAGAAGATTACCACCTCGTCGGGAGGCGCGATCTGGCTGGGACGCCCAATCACGTGCATTGATATCCAGATACCCAAAAGGGTAAAGCGGACGAGAGTTCTTGGACTATTCGAGTTATTGATTGCTTCAGTTCAATTCGTTTTTTTTTATTTTATGGTATCCTTTTTACTTCATGGTATCCTAGTTTCGTAACAAACAGAAGAGAATGCAGAATACAATGTGAAGAGGGGAAGAACCGCCGAACCCTAGGATGCATGATGCGATATGGGAAAGCCAGGGGCAGGAAAGAGAATAACAGAAAGACACCACCCTAGAAATCACGGCAACACCTAACCAAAACAGACCCTCCTGTATCACCGGCGACGCTGTGCAAAGAACAACTGGATCTCATTCTCCCTTCACTGCCTTCCATTCTTTTTGTTCTCCTCAATCATCTTCTCCATGAAGCTGATGTAGTCGAACTTGGCCAAATCTCGGTCCTCCAGCATATCGGGGCCTTGATGCTGAGGCATAGTTTTGACCAAGTGCTCGATGACTTCATCTGGAATAAGCGAGTGCCGGAGATCCATCTCAGTGACATATGGCTGTGACGTGTAAGCATATGAAACATCGATTATATTGTTGAACTTCGAACATACCTTGCCATCGGCAACCTCCTTGAAACTCTGGAAGACTTGCTCCGCAGTATTTTGGTCCTCCGTTACACTAACCATGAACCGAATAAACTGCTCGAAGCTGACACCGGCATTCTGTGCCAGGCGATTGGGTCCACACACTTCCACGTAGACCTGGTGCATCTCGTCCTCATCGTAGACCAGGCCCAGACTAGCCAACGCTGCAGAGAATTCCAGCTCTTGCAGGGTATTGGACGAGTCCCTGTCAAAGTGGCGGAAGACTGACTCGAACTCCTCCAGCTGAATGGGGGTCAAGTTGGTCATGTTGCGGGCCACCATCTGGTTCTCCAAGAAGGCCAGCTTCTTGGAGATGCTAGACTTTGTCAGGCTCAGCTCGTACGAGAGTTCGTCCAGGGTGAAGGTAGTGAAGTCGTTCTCCTCGATGTTTGCCTCCGCACACTGCTCATCAAGTTCCGCGATGGTGTCGAGGAAAGCGTCTAGCGGGGGCAGGTTGTCGTTCAATTTCTTGACATGCTCCAGCTGGTCTTCAACGTCCCCATCCAGCCCGGAGATGGCTAATGACAGGGTCTTTAGTGTGAGCGCAAAATCATTTGCCTTGTCGGCAAACGAACGGCGCAGAGAGTTCTTGATGTCGCGGATCGTCTCGTTGATGAGCTGACTGCGCTGATGCTCATCTCGGGTCAGACTCTCCCATTCTTGATCGCAAGTCTCCAAGCTCACTTCCGTCGGTGGCTCATAGGGGCGTAGTCGGTAGGTGCCCAGCTTCGTCTTGATGTTGCCTAGCAAGGCCGCCAGATCCGACTTTTCGGCAACCCACTGTCGCTTTTCATTCCGTTTATACAGCGAGAACTGATGCGCCTGCTCTTTGACGTCTTTGTATGTGCCCTCGAACGAGGAACTCTTCCATCCATCGCGCTGAGCCCGAATCAATCGGAGCAGCTCGCGCATTCGGCGCTCGTAGCCGCTTTGCATGTCCCATGCACCGTGCATATTGTTCACGAACTTTTCTACTCGGCGACCGGCATTTTCGACCCTCTCCAGCTGCGAAAAGGCGTGGAACCAGTAGGCGATATAGGTCATCAAGGAACGCTCGTCGGGGCGCGGCACATCACACACATCGTCCACGTCGAGCAAGTCAGGAATACCGATCTCGTTTGACGCAATTTCGAATGCAAGCTTCATGTTACCACGGTGGTCACTCTTGTCCAAAGAATCGTAGTCGATCAGGTCCGGTCGGTGGATATCGAGCAGAGCGCAGAAGGCCAGCCCGTCGTTCCAACTGGACGAGAAATCACGGACCTCCACATCGTCGTAGCACGCCGTCTTGCGTTGACACCACAGCAGCAGGCCCTCCTTTGCGGTCATGCCCTCCTCGTTGATGTCGCTGATTGTGAACCGGAGAATGAGGGTCCAGATCAGACCCAGGATGATCTTGCGGTTACCATCGACGATATCCTCCGCTCCGATGTTGGTCAACTGGATCTTTCTTTCCTTAATAAAGTCCAGACTCTTGTTGACATTCTCGAATTTCTGCACCCGCAGCTTGGGCTTCGACGCATATCGACCGAGGGACTCTCCGCCAAGGATCTCGAGTAAATGAATGAGAATGACCTAGTGAAAGCAGAGACAATCAGTGACCAGACTTGAGGGATTTGTATTGCAGGATGCGGGGGAGACAAGAACTCACGCCGTCAGAGAGATCAGTGACCAAGTCAGCGATGAACAAGGTCCGCGCCTTCAGCTTGTCGTTCAGCCTAGAGGGGGAACTTTGTTAGGCGCAGTGGCAGAGAGGGGTAGAAAGGACGGACCATTTTGTGAAGGTCTTCTGCTGCACATTAATCCACTGCTTCTCGACCGTCAACATCTTGACTCAGGGCGGCATCCAGGGCCTAGGGCCGATTGGCAAGGAAAGGGATCAGAGATCAGGGTTCGGGGTTCGGGGTGGGAACCAAGGTGGATGATCAGCGCTTAATTTCAATGCGGGAAGTGACGCGATCAGACAAGCATGGAGCACAAGGAAAAGACGGTGCGTTTGCCAATGAATTGAAGTCGATCAATTAGGGGCGGGGTGTTTCTCCCGCTCCGCCAAGTCACCCTGGCAACCGCGTTTATACTCGACTGTCACGGTCAAAGTCGATTATTTCTTTGTTTTGAAACTGTCAAGGGCGCTAAATTCGATAGAAGCTGAAAGAAGTCAGTGACAGCAGATATGCCTATGAGCAGAGTCCTGCATCCCCTGGCGATTGACCGTGCGGGTGTATCCCTTGATGATTAGCCTGTCCTATCTTTAGATCTTAGTATCGTGAAGATGATGTGCATGTTGAATTTAGGTACTGTCATAAGGCTCAGCGTCGGGGCACTCTTCACTTCACTCTCCGTTAAATTAATTAGTAAATTAGTACCTTGGTGGCTTGGGAACTACAGACAAATGAGTAATCGCGGATGATATCATTCCATTGGCGTGGTCCGGCTAAGAGCGGGGCGTGCAGCTGCAGAACTCGAAGTCGAATTCGACTTTAAGAACCTCCACAACTTTTCGCATAATCCCCCGATACCCTCAATCCTTCAGCACCATGTCCATTAAGATCACCGATCTCCTCCCGCTTCCCAACAGCACCGCGCGCATTCCGCGCCTGGGCTTCGGCGTGTACCGTTCACCTTCAACCCAATGCGTTCAGTCGTGCCTCAAGGCTCTGGACGTGGGATACCGACACATTGACACCGCGCAATTCTACGGTAACGAGAGCGAGGTTGGCGAGGCTCTGCGCACCAGCGGTCTACCCCGCGACCAGGTATTTGTTACGACCAAGATTCTCAGCCCCGCCGGCTCTGTCGAGGCGACCTACGCCAAGCTGCTGGAGAGCGTGGAGAAGATTAGCGGGCCGGGCGGATACGTTGATCTGTTCTTGATTCATAGCTCCAGCTCTGGTCCGGCTGGCCGGAAGCAGCTGTGGCAGGCGCTGGAGAGGCTCCATGGTGAGGGCAAGGCCAAGAGTATCGGTGTGAGCAACTACGGCGTGCACCATATTGAAGAGATGAAGGCGTATGCCAAGATTTGGCCGCCGCAAGTCAATCAGATTGAGGTTTGTTCCCTGGTTTTCATATTTACTCGATTCTTGTTTTATTTGATCGTGGTGGCTGACTCGCGATTCTTCGACTCACAGCTCCACCCGTGGTGCCAGCAGCGAACGATCAACGAATACTGCAAGCAACACGGCATCGTCGTTGAGGCCTATTCGCCAATTGTCCGCAATTACAAGGCCAACGACCCGACGCTAGTCGAGGTCGCGAAGAAGTATAATCAGTCGACACAGCAGGTGTTGATCCGCTATGCACTGCAAAAGGGATGGGTGCCACTGCCCAAGACCGATAATGCGGAGCGAATTGCGGCTAATGCCGACGTCTTCGACTTTGATATCAGCGCGGACGATATGGACCTCTTGGATTCTCTCGACCAAGGAGCCGCAGGAGCTATCGTGGAGGCCGTTGAGAACGAGTGAGCACCGTGCATTTTGTCTTTTCAAGACCGCGGTGCTTCTGTCAGGTAGGGCCAATCGGCACGAGATGCAACTATGACCCGTATCAAGACATCAAAAAGGCATTCACCGATTGAAGCGTCGAGCGAGACGGATTTATGTCATGTTTGGACGAAACGATCCACGCGAGACGCTGTCGGATGAACTGCTTGCTGATCGGGTTCTTGCTTTGTGAGGCTTCGAAGGTTCCTGGACGATTAGAGTTAGTCTTATTTTTTGATTCCCCATTTCATCTAGCGTCTGAATTTATCCAGAGATTTCTGGGGGCATATCACATTACCATCGTCCTTGTAAAATAGGCAGATAATCGCCAGTAATGCTCCTGCCGACAGGTCTTTGCCCGTGTCGCAGGTCACCAGTAGCGAGCGCGATGGATCAGCTCCGAGCTGCGCGCTGACAAACTCTTGCACTTTGTCGAGAGACTTGCGTAGATCACGACTGCCCAGCTTCAATGACCCACACCCCAGGTTCAATCGCTTTTCATTCCCTTCCACGGCGGTGGGATTCCCATTGCAGTCAATGACTAAATCATACCTGCTGGTGTCATCCACAAGTGCGTCCGTTTGGCCGATGAAGAGGTTACGAGTTGGCGAAATGAGAGTCGCGGACTGTCCGCCACTCTGTTGCCGGTATTGTTTCACCAACTCAGAAATAAGATCCGGAAGGTCTTCTTCAGTGGTTTGCTTCAAAACAGCCTGATTCGCCCAAAAGACCGGTGGCGTCAGCCCGTGCGCCCATCCCTCGCTGTCATCCCCAGCACCCTGGATGTATCCACCCTCGGACATCTCAGCACCATGGACACGTTTCGAGGCGGAGCATAGGACAAAGAGATTATACGCATCGCTCTTATGCAGATCTGTCGGGTAAAAATACGAGCGGTTGGCCCATGCAACACGAATGGGCTTCCCAAGCTGTTGTCGCAGCTGGTCCAGATCCAGTTTCAGGCCCTGGTTTGGTAATATCAGCCAGCTATTCCACGCAAGCCCTTTCACCCGGGTGAAGAGGGGGTTCAAAACAGAAACCCCTGCTGAGCTATATGCAGGGATCCTACCTTGAGTGAAGATACGAAGCCATCGAGACGGGTTTCGATTTGTGATTCCTCGGATTCGCCGAGGAATTTGGGTGGCAGTTGTACGGAATGAAAGGCTGTCTCTGTTGGGAAGAGAGCTCGGTTGATCACGGCGCACCAGATTGGAATTGTCTTTGACAGGGCGTCTGGCATCACTATAGACCTAGTGTCAGCCTCGGTGCACGGTGACAAGGGTGGGAACGGAGATGGCGCCTGCTAGGGCGCCACGCTCCCCGGGTTGAAACATACATTTGCCTCGGCGGGTCGAGTCGACTATTACACACCTATAGGGGTTGAGATGAAACTAGTTAGTTGAAGCCAGTCCATGCAAGTCATAGTTCGAGATCTTCCGGGAATAGAAGATGGTCGATGGGATCCAATGAAGGCCCAAAAAAAAGGGACGTGAAAGGAAGACGGCAACGAGATGACGGGATCTTCCAATCATCTCAAATTGTGGCCGGCGAGAAACGGGGTAAACTAACCCCCCATGCTTCCTAGCTAGCGGAAGAAGCTGCAGGTTCAGCCTACGAAAGCTAAAGTCCCATTGACCGGTGTGGCCGTCCGTGCTCTTGAAATAGGCACTGCCCACCTTGGCATCGGGCGAGATATACCAGCTGCCGCAACGTTCATTGGCGACAAGCGGCAAATCATAGTGGTCTGCAGCCTCTCGCACAAAGTCCGCGTCCGCTTTAATGGACTCCAGCCGGTTGGAAACCGACAGAGCCGAGCGACGCAAGGAGGACAGCGTTTGTGAGATGGACTGTTGGGCCGACGGGAAGTGCAGCGCGTCCAGGGTCGGAAAGGATCCAGACTCCATGCTGTAACCGGCCGCCAATTTTAGCTTGGGTATAGCACTTGTCTGCGGCCGTACTCTGGGGTAGTACCAAATGATACTCGGCCGATATCCGGGCCCTTGCTCGGAGAGCCTTGAAATCGGGCTGGTGCTGATCAGTCCCGTAGCAGTGAGTCCAACGTTGCTGAGAAGAGAACGGGGCAATCAAACAACTTTGATACACGGAGCAGTGAAAGTCGCGAAAATGGCAGATGCGTTTGTGATCCGATGGATCGACCAATCAGCAGGACGGTGGTCTTTTCAGAGTGGAGACCTGCGTTGAGGCCCAACTCGGCCTTGTCGTCGGTCTGTAAAAAGGGTCAGGTGGGGGGTGGAATGGAATAGAAATGGCGGGGTAAAATACTTCGTATGTTGATGAGAAAAGTAAGGGAACTGAAGAAACTAGGATGGTTCTCTGCTTCACTCACAGAAAGCCTTTCATTCCGTACTCCAGGTTTACTTAGATTTAATTCTACTACATGAATAGTCATGGCCACGCTTCATACTCGTCGCAAGACCAGTTTTGAAATTTGAAGCTATGTTTTATTCTGAGATAGCAGAGAACTGAGCGGGTTCCTCGGTGGAACTCTTATCCGCTCGTCTTGTATATAATCGTGACTTCGAGAGTCTTCCATTTCCATCTTGATTTATTGACCGCAGTACAATTCGATAGCCTTGTATGGGGCATATACTGCTCAATGCCAACAAGGAAAGTCTATGCAACTCGCTCCGTGCCCCCTAAGAATCCCCGCGCGGCCCGGGTCATATTGCAAACCGGAGCTCAAGGGGCCAGGGTGCATACAAATCCCCGTATGACTGACCGGCATGAGTTCAGGCCCTTCAGTTGGTGAAAGTATCCGATAGAGACCTTTGGGCATGGTCCGTGGGTGCATTCTTGCTTGTCATGTGATTCTTCTCATCAGTATGCTTAAGGGGGAAAAATGAGGGGGAAGACAAGCACGTCGTTTCGAAGCGCTGTAGCACATTCTCGAGATATTCATTTCCAACGTCGACCAGGGCCGTGAAACTACGACATCCATGTTCTGCGAGTTTCCACGAGTACAAAACACGCACTAAGCTGGGACGGGCCTGGCACAGGCGCCGCTGACTCGATGATTTGCGGCCGATCATTGGCGGAAATTCAGGTACCAGTACTTACTTCCGCACGTTAAATAGCTGTAGTACAAAGTACCGATACACGCGACACGGTCCATGACCTCAAGCCCGCGGACCCGCAACTGCCCGGACAATCTCATTGTGGCAGCGTCATGCTTTCCTACTTTCCGTAGACCTGGTTCCTGCCCTTTAAATACCTCTTCCCCCACGGTCTCCCTTTCCGGTCAATTGCCTCGTTCCTTCTCTCGCTTACCCTCACTACACTTTCCCTCTTTTTCCAACATCATTCCCCACCTTTAGATCACACTGGATCATATCCTCCCCTAGCTTCCCCGGTGCATTGCCTGTTTACTCTCAACCACACCTTTTCCCTTATTCCCAGACCAAACAGGGACCAATTTCTCTCTCCATCATGCCTAAGGTTCGCTGACCCCTCTCGTGGCTCTCAGACCCACCGACACTAACCGTCATGCAGATCACCCAAATCTTCTTCGACTGCGACAATACTCTTGTCCTGTCGGAGGAGCTGGCCTTCGAGGCCTGCGCCGACTTGGCCAACGAGATCCTGGAATCACAGGGCATTCCCGATCGCTACACCGGCGAGCAGCTCATCAAGGACTTTGTCGGGCAGAACTTCCGCGGCATGATGATCTCGCTGCAGGCCAAGTACAAGTTCGAATTGGATCACGATGAGCTCGAGAGATATGTCACCATGGAGGAGGACAAGGTTATCGCCAAGCTGGAAGCCAAGGCCCAGCCATGTGTTGGCGCTTGCGAGGTCCTGCAGAGACTCTACGAGTCCAAAAAGTACGACATGGCAGTCGTCTCATCCTCGGCTCTGCGTCGCGTGCGCGCTTCGATCAAGAAGGTCGACCAGGAAAAGTACTTTGCCCACGACATGGTTTTCAGTGCTGCTAGCTCGTTGCCGAAACCCACTTCCAAGCCTGACCCGGCTATCTACCTTCATGCTCTTGAATACGTCAAGAAGACTGCCGCCGAAACCGTTGCTGTGGAGGACAGCAAGTCTGGCGCACTCTCCGCCATTCGCGCCGGCATTCCCGTCATTGCCTACGTTGGTAGCTACAGCGGTGACATGCGGGAGGAGATGGGAAAGCGCCTGATGGACCTCGGTGTCAAGATTGTCATGAACGATTGGTCTCAATTCGACAAGTGCATGGAATTTATCGAGAGCGGAGCTGACAGCGAGAATCCTCAGTCCAGCCTGTGATATAGCTTCTTTTTTTTCACGCCTGCACGATTTCATGATAGCAAGCGAATGGCCGTTTCGGAGCTTTTGTTTAGGTCTGTTTCTTTTGCGACGTTTGTTTATGTCAGAGGAACCCCGATGTTTCTCATCCCAGAATTCTTACCGTTGAGTGGTTTTCACTCGAACTCGGATGGAAATGAAGCCAGGGCTCTCTGAGTGGTTGCGAGCTTGCATTTGCTGGCAGGCCCTACTTTTCGGGATCCTATTCATTAATAAAGTATCTTTTAATCTTCGCGCATAGACCGGTTTTACAAGCAATGAAATACCGACTACGTGATGCCCTAGCCTGCAAAGATAGTGTAACGAAGGTTTCCCCCTATAATTTCCCTCATCTCAAAGAAAATTCACCCGAAACTCTTTCCACGTCAAGTCTGCCTCGGTCTTCAAGATTCATCCTCCTCCTTGCCAGACTAGATCTACAAGAAGTGCGCCTACAGTAATACAATATCTCTAGCGGTGCACGATGTCTTATCGAGCCACTGTTTATTCAACATGCGATTCATAATCCAAACAATTTGAAGCCCTCACTGCACCAGCATTGAGCAAAGTGATAAGATAAGGGTTGAAACCCCACTATGGGCAGCTCTCTTCCCCGCCAGCTGTCTCCAGCCGTGTCAACATCGGGATTAGCCCGGGGATAGCTTGACTACATTTACACTGGTTATTGAACTCTCCCATTGTTTCAACCCCATATTCCACTCGGCTCTCTGTCACGAAATCACAAACATGTCGGCACCCAACCAAGCCAAATCCAAGCACATTTCAAAGGGCCCCTTGGTATGCCATCACACCCACCTTTCCTCTTTGGTCCATAGTTTGCCCTGAAAAGAAGGCAACGAACCATCGCAAAAGCAATTACCTGCAAAGCGAGCCCCCTCTACATCATCCTATCTCGTGCTTGCCTGACCACGCCTCAAATTCAGGATCCGGTCGAGGCCCGGTGGACTCGATTGGTTAAGACCAACTACACGGATCCGTTGGGCGTCGAGCGCACTTGGGAATCTGCGGAGCGTACGGTAAGATTTTGCCCCGTTACATTTTGGGTCTCTTTGCATGGGCCATCTTGATTCCCCCTTCTCCGGGGTAGCTGCACTGCATCCGGAGTAGTCATCCGAACCCCTGCCTGGGCCCGAGGCAGTCATGATCTACTTGGAATCTTCCCTATTGCAAAGCCGCACTATGATATGACTGTGCTTTTCGCAGGCTCGCAAGGCTCACCCGGGTTCGCACTGGTGGAGGGAGCACCACTGCCATCATTGGCCGCCTCGGAGATCAGTACCCGGCCGTTTCATGACACTTGCTTCCTGCAGTCCATCGATTTAAGGCGGCAACTGCGTCTTGCACTTCTACTTGCTTAGACCCTTGGGCTAACTCGATCTCCACAGACCCGCCCGGCCGACTGCGCGATCGATGGCGTAGGGATCTGCACCATTCTGAACAAGTCCACGGGGCCTGAACTGCTGCTGCAAAAGCAATACCGGCCCCCGATTGATCGCGTCGTCATCGAGGTCCCTGCGGGCCTTATCGATGCTGGTGAGACTGTAGAGAAATGTGCGGTGCGAGAGCTCAAGGAAGAGACCGGTTACGTCGGTGTGGCGGAGCAAACCAGTCCGGTGATGTTCAATGGTAAGTCTTCGGAGTTTATTGATCTGTGCTATCTTTGTGCGGCTCCTGATTAGATTCCTGGTTTACAGACCCGGGTATGTGCAATACCAACTTGAATATGGTCCATGTGCGCGTGGACATGTCGCTGCCCGAAAACCAGAATCCCAAGCCGCAACTTGAAGAAAATGAATTCATTGAATGCTTTTCTGTTCCGCTGGCTTCGCTGTTTGAGCAGATGAAGAAGCTTGAGAAAGAGGGCTACGCTATTGATGCTCGGGTTGGTACACTCGCTGAGGGCATTGAGCTGGCGAAAAAGTGGAAGCTGTGAAGTCAATAGATGAACATCGAGTGATGCAGCTCATTCCATCGATACGCAATGCTGGTTGAATTGCTAAAGTATGGTGTCTCCTCAAT
Source organism: Penicillium cinerascens (assembly GCF_028974065.1). Classification (NCBI taxonomy): domain Eukaryota; kingdom Fungi; phylum Ascomycota; class Eurotiomycetes; order Eurotiales; family Aspergillaceae; genus Penicillium; species Penicillium cinerascens. Next base: position 2,901,842 of record NW_026695298.1, on the reverse strand, counting down.
GCATGCCTCGTGGCAGTTTTCATCCATATTTTCAGAACTAGATCTTTCCTTCCTGCTGAAGCCCCTTGTAGAGTGCCCATGCAGCCAGAGTCTTCCCATCCCGCAATCCTTCTTTCCAAAGATTCTCCAGCGGAACAATCTTCAACGTTATCTTCTCGCCATGGTCACGCAACCCAGTCAATTTCCCTTGTAGCTCTTCAATCTCCTTCCTCGGCATCCGCTTCTGACACAAGAAGAGCGGGATAAACTCATCACTCCCTCCAGCGGACGGATACACGGCTTTCTGCAGCACCTCCCCGTTCTCATCTTGAGCAGGCTGCAGAGCCAAGGAAGTCATATCAATCAACTCGTCGTGCTGAACAGACAACCCGGTCTCTTCTTCGATCTCCTTCGCCGCACCTCCAGCAAAAGTTCCACTGTCATCCAGCATCCCAGCAGGGATTTCAGCAAATGCCAAAGACCCGGCTGGGATTCGAGGCTGAATAGTGAGGATGGCGCTCTTTCCCTTTTCCTGGTTGGCAGGGATATCATCCGGTTGGAGAATAAGCTGGGAATGACAGTCAGATACACTGCATTTGAATATCTTGCTGAAATGTAAAAGGGTAAGCAGGGAAACCTACCAGCATGCCGACACTGCCACCTCGTAAAAAGACACTTCCAGGTAACGTCTCCCCGCTCCCGTTCGACACGTCTGCTTTCAACTTGACAAACCCGAGCCGCCCGCCTCCGAAGCGGTCGATGGATTGGATGTCAATGCTGCGCAGTCTATACGGGTCATCGTGAAACTCGTGTGATGGGTTCTGCTGTCGCTCCAGGGACAGCTGCAGTGTCCGGATCCAATTCTTGAAAGCGGGGAACGACAGCAGGTCCTCGCGGGACAGATCCGGTATGCTGTTGACGCGTGCATCAGACCCCGGGATCGTGAAGGTTGACATTGTGGCTTGGGCAAGTCTGGATCTTGTTTGTGTCGGGCACCCGGGTGCGAGTTTCATATGCCGCGCAGTTGGGCGCAATTTGGAGAGCATGGATTTGTTGAGTTGGGGGCGTTGATCTGAGGCGGTGAATATGCCTCTTTTTGGAAATTCTATATGGGTTTCCCGTTATTTGCCTATTTCTTTTCCTTTGTTATGTTGAGTTTGGGGCTTGAGCGATGTTGTCGGTTGTTTGTTGTTTGGTGGCTGCGACGCGCTATGACGTATTCGGTTTCTGGTTTCTGGTGGTCCTCCTAACCACCACTATAGATGATGCATGGCTGCGGCCAACTATGGAGTGTCTACATGGAGCAAGCTATCATAATCAAATTCTATATTATGGACATGTCAAGTCCTTGAATTCCTGTCAAGTTTGGCAGATCTATGTACGTGTCTATGATTCCTAGAACGATACTCTGTCCATGATTGGAGTTACACAACGTTGAAACTCTTTTCTCTGGAGCCTAAACGATTACTCTATCATCCCATGTGACAATGCTCGGATAGAGTCTCGTTGGATGGTGATATGACCCCTCCACATGCATCCATGGTCTGCTCGAGGTCTCGCTTGACACTCTTCGGTCCTTATATTAGAGGGGGGGGAAATATACAACCACCTCAGGAGCCAGGAATGTAGCTCACATTAGCCCCAAGGCTGTGCATAGATAGCAACCCGCCAAGACCATGCTCCATGCGGTCTTCTATTATGGGAACATTGAGCTCGGTCTTCTGAACTTCCAATCAACCAATTTATTAAAATAGCTGAGCGTCAGCTCAGCTATTATTGCAAGATAAACCAATCAAAAGTCAAGCTAAACTTGTAGCCAAGACTTGGTCCATGCATGAATATGAGTACCTGCTGTACCGACGCTTCGAGTGCAAATCTAGAACTGCAGTGGAACTGGCTAATTTCACCCGGGTGAAGTGACCCCTCGCACTAAGCTTCCCTCGGACCCCATTTCACCTTCCAAATCCCTTCATCTCGGCGATATGCGCCTCTTAGATTTAAGAACCAGATTATCCCGTCTCCATACGCGACTTTACAGTAGAAGAGTCGGTGGGTCATCCCCGATATCTGATTGTCGCTTCACCCGGGCGCAACAGACCCCTGTTGCGAACGTTGGACGCGCACCCTTCCCGCAGGCCATAGCTGATCCCTGTCAGCTCCCTTGCATCTGTCCGTTGCTTTGGCATGATTTGCGCTGCTTTGGAGCCTTGAAGACAGGGATATACAGTATTCTGACCGCAGCCAATGATCTGCTCATACTGCGATCGGAAAGGGGTTGCGGTCCGGTTGGTTGCCTTGTCTTGGGGGTGCGAACCGGCCGAGTAATGCGTGCATCACAGAAGGAGATACAATGATTTGCATGCACTTTGACTGAATATGATATCACTGATGCATAGATGTAGACTATTGATTTAGTGCATTGTTTCAACTCTTTTCAAACACGCATTTTGAAGGTGTCTTTCCAAGGGGGGATTTTCTGGTTTGTTTACTCGGATACAGGGAAGGTCGCTGCTATGCGGGATTGACGCCCTCCACTCAAATGCTAGCTTAAACATACTATGCACCGCCCCAGTCAAGGATATCTATATTCTCGGCCATTCATTGGCGAGTGCTACCGACGGAGCATCGCGTCATCCTGAGGTATTTTATCTCCCCGGCCGATTATAGATTGTTAGGCACTGCTATTTGACAACACGTCGGATGATCCAGGGGTTCCGAGTTGTTTTTTATTCCTAGTTGATATTCGATATATCCATGATCTATACTACCAGGTCACAGGGTCCTTTTGCAAAGTAAGCTGTGGGCGTCTCGCTGGAGGCTGCTGACGATTCAAGCTGGAGCCTAACTGACGACTCGGATTATCATTTCAGACCCACTCGGGTAAAAAGGAACGAGACGCCTCATAATCATCAAGTGAACTGCCAATGTACTGCCAATGTCGTATAAGTCTGTGTATCAGAGTTCAGTAGCGTAGAAAATGGGAAATCGTCATGGCTAGGCCAAAGCCATTGCAGACATCCTCAACGTAGCCTTGCATCCTCAAGCTCCCCAGCGCCATGTGGTCCCCTAACAGTGGGGTTCTGCCCGATCACCAGGGTGCTGTGAACACCGCATGATAGCATCAAATGCTGTCTGTTGGGCGTCGCGCAGTCAAGATGGAGCATCCGCGGATATTTGGGCAGGTGGCTTAAATAGCCCGAGGGTTGCTCGGGTTGCTCGAAATAGCAAGGCGCTAATCACAACCGCAAGCCTGAAAGTAGGGTCCCAAACCGAGCATGCTGGTCGGGGCGGGATTTAAAGCCAACTTCACAGAAGTAAATATGAACGGGAGACTGCGGGTAGCGCAATGTCCCGGAGCCAGCGTGAGGGGAGTTTGGGCAGTAAAAAAAGAATCATAGTTTCAGGTCGAGCTTTCCCTCTGATCTGGGTGTGGTCCGTGGCAAATATCGGTGTAGAATACGCGCGATGCCCAGAAGCGGTGACTGCGACAAGTAAAACGGTTGCCAGATCCGATGCAAGGCATGTCGGCAACCTCGTCGGCCGCTTACTATCCCCAGGATCAGAAAACAAATACCTCATAAGTTGGTTCACGATGGACTGGAGATTGTTGGATTGGGCATCTTAATATGAAGTTTGGAAAGCATTTGGGTATTCGTTCCAAGGGCGTCTCGGGGTTGAGAAGTGTAGTTCGGGCTCCAGTAGGGCCGTTTCCCAGCCCCCTAGTAATGAAAGCGCGCAGGAGATGTTTTGAGGGGGTAGTGAGGCCAACCTCTGTATTAGTTGGATCGATTTGAACCTATCGTGAGCATGACGTTTCCTTCTGTTTGTCTTCAGCCTCGGCGAGGCGCCGTGTGATGTTTTACACATTAAGGCCCGAGTACCCTGGACTGGGGCGTCAGAAGTGCGTCAGCAATATGGAAATTTCGGAGCATTTGTCTTCTAGAATGCATGAAAGAAGGGTCTACTCCGTATTTAAAACCCGGGTAAAGGTATGATGGAACAAATTACATGGGTTGGTCGAGCTGGTTCTGCGATGGTGTGGAAAGGCAACCGCCCTAAATCAATAGTGGACCACAACACGCGAGATCCTTGCCGGGAAGATATCACACTACGTCCTCGGTGGTTTAGCCCCTTCTCACGCGCCCTGGCTGAGGCAACCAGCAGCCTCAGCCATAGGCACGCTGCTTTTGCTCTTTCAGACACATTCCGTAATACTTAAAGACACCTGAGTGTCCCCCCCCCCCACGCTTAATCGGTCCCGTGCCATATGCTCGGTCTCCCTTTCGATCAACGTTAGTTTGACCCCTTTCGCCCTCCTTAGCCCGGACCTAGGGAATAGTCCTCCCCGCCACCGCCACTTTGACTTTTTGCTTGCGCCGTGAGGATCCGGTGAGCTAATCCCGAATCAGACGATGTGCATTTAAATGGATGATGGACTCTCGGCCATCAATCGATCGTAAAGAGTTTCGGCGCGCGTCCGGCGCAAAGCTAGCTACCCGATTGGACATCAAGGCGTCGAAAGCATCGGGCAGAATCCAGCGGCAAGTCCCACCCTTTCTGCTACTTATTATTCGTCTAACCCTCACTCAGGTGTTCCAAAGGAACCTTGTACTCTGAAGAATACTTTTCAAGGGTTCCAATGGCCAATCGCATGTGCTCATCGGCTAGCCCACCGTTATCAAGTGGCCGGCCTACCTCTGGTGTTTTGGCCGATGACTGTACCTTGGACACTGTCAGCAGTCAAGGCGCGCGCGTATCAAAATACTCTCGTGGAAGTGTTTCGCGAACTGAAAAGTCCCGCCGCAGGGAAAGCCCTCGGACATTGAGGAGTCATCGACTATCCGCCTCTCAGCATTTAGCCAACTATGCGGATGTGAGTGGGTTGGCGAAACCTATCGTCACGAGTTTCTCCTTACCCAGAGACGCAGCTTGTTCAAATCATGATGTGAATTCACGGCCAGGGCTGCGGAGGTTTCATTCAAATCCCAATGCACTTCCAAGACCTGTCGATGAGAAGATCGGGGGTGATGATAGCATGCAGCTTGGGGATCTGCCGCAAAGGCCGGTGACAGACCAACCGGCTCTTAAGGACTTGGCATCAAATACAGAGACGGAATATCAGGAAATGTTTAGACAGCCTGAGACCAATCCGATTACCGAAGAGCAATTGATCAATGAGGTTCGGGGCATCTATGCAGGACTAGTGATGGTGGAAAAGAAGTGCATTGAGATCGACAAGCAGCAGACGGAGTCCAAGACGGAGCTATCGAAATCTCAGTGGCAGGCACTCATTTCACTACATCGAACATTACTCTACGAGCACCACGACTTTTTTCTCGCTTCGCAACATCCATCGGCAAGTCCCGTGTTGAAACGACTTGCCGATAAGTACGCCATGCCCGCCAGAATGTGGCGATACGGAATCCATTCGTTTCTGGAGCTCCTGCGTCAGAAACTCCCAGAGTCGTTGGACTATATGCTTAACTTTATTAACCTCGCCTACTCTATGATGACTCTTCTCCTGGAAAGCGTGTCTGCATTCCGAGACACTTGGATTGAATGTCTCGGTGATTTGGCACGATACCGAATGGCGGTGGAAGAGTCTGATATGAGAGACCGTGAAGTCTGGGCCGGCGTATCGCGATACTGGTACAATCAAGACGCCGACCGAAACCCTGATGTTGGCCGGATCCAACACCATCTAGCGGTGCTTGCTCGTCCGGACGTTTTACAGCAGCTCTTCTACTACACCAAGGCTCTGGTTAGTGTGCGCCCATTCCACAACGCGCGCGAGAGCATTATTCTCCTCTTCAATCCTTATAATGGCCAGCCACTTCACCAGCATACAATGGTGACTGCTTTTATCGCTACACACAGTGTGCTATTTACTCGAGGCCCGGCTGAGCAATTTACTACCTTGGCAAATCATTTTCTAGCTCTTCTACGCAGAGAAATTCGTCGGCTTGGTCGACAGGGACAGCAAGGTGTCTATATCATGTCTTGTAGCTTTGCGGCAGTGCTTCAGTACGGCGAGCCGGAGGCAGTTATGGCGATGGAATTCTCGAAGCAACGCGAAACTGAAACTATTGCCGAGGCACACGCCTTTGCTTTAGAATGGACTAGTGGTACCAACAGCACGGGAACGAATAACGAACCCACGGCTGCGACTTTGCAGGTTTCGACTCAAATGGCTTACCAAGGAAGCTCCCTCACCTTCCACACTCTGACCGTCCTTCTTGATCAAATGGGTGATCCCAATATCTATCCAAGTGTCCATACGTCTTTGGCCTTTATATGGTGCTTAGCCCTTCACCCGCCCGCCATGCAACAGCTTGAGCAAATGATTCCCTGGCTGGCAATCACCCGGTTTCTCAACACTCTACTTCGCCCAGATACCATCATCCCGAAGATCGAAAATGATTCCTTCCCTCTACTCGACGATGTCACAGTTCAGCAGCTGCCTGAGGACTTCCTCATTCGTGGCCAAGCATGGAGTCAGCTTTACTACCCCGAGAAGTTCTTTGAAGATGCTCCATCAGAAGACGAAAGACCAATCATCGAAGAGCCCTCCACGGTCATCCCTAGAACACATCGGTGCTTGTGGCTTGGGGTGAGGATAGCAACGGTCGGTGACATGATATCCTACATTTATTGATAAGCCGGAGGACAACAAGCTGATCAAGGTTACAGTTCAATCGCTGGATGAAATACACTCCATACCGAAGATTTGAGGCGACTCCACTTGCAATCGAGCTTGCCCCAACTGCAGCAACACTTGGAGGTCTCAACAGCCAAGCACCTTCGATCACGACTCAAGCTTCTCATGCAGACATTGAGATGGATGGTGCCTGATCTTTAGGCGGTTATCACCGACTGCTAGAGTTCATATACCTGGAGTGCTCAAAACTAAACGATACTCCTGCTTTACATCCTGAGTGGACTTTTGTGGCAGGTGGGATTTCTTACTCTCCATCACATTTGGGTCAAGATCTTGCTCTTTTGCATCACCGACTTACGTATTTCATTTTTTTTTCCTTATGTACACGGAGCCTTGGAATGAATTAATCGACCTCGACTATTCGACAGTCTCAAACACAGAAACAGACTCCCAACAGATGGCTCAAGATCTCCGGAAGGTCTGCCAGGCCCCAGAGCGGACTCTCTATTTGGAAACCCAGCCAACATGGATCTGGAAGCTAGAGAAATCTTCCCACCATGGCCGATTCATTTGCATGGCCCAGTTGGACTATTCATCGATAAACACCTAAAGGGCCTTTGAATACCAAAGGAAAGGAAATGAAAGCATGGCCATAGTACATTGGTTGTTATTGATGTCGGCCATTGCTAGAAAACACTGTATAGCCTAACCAAACTCTTAGGATATTTTAACCCATGAGATTATACCCCCGGGGAGTGGACCTACAAATGCCCTTTAAACACGAATTGTCTGTCGAATGCGCTAGTGTATCTTTCGGAGACCGAATGATTCCAGTGCAACATAGCATCAAACCAGAACCAATCACGTAGGGCCAAGAACCGCAAAGTATCAGGTACTGCGAACAAATTCTTTACGGGTAGCTTCATGTCTACGACACCATTGCAATGCCACTTGACTTGCATATGGAGCTGGTGAAGATCGAGCCCGGACCCGCCCGCCTTGATGCGTTGACCAAAGAAACAAAAGTAGAAAAGAACGCGCAATTTAAAAACATAAAGAAAGCGTGCAATTGCAACGAATGAGCGTCCGCAGAATAACACTTTGGGTGCCCGGCTAAGCCTTGTAGCGATTGCACCCCACCGTAATTCAATTTAGGCGCGAAGCTTGCGGGTTACCGATAAAAGGCCAAGCTGGCGATTATCAACATGCAACACTCCCCTTCTTCCCCTCTCTCCTCTCCAGATGGGGCCCCTCCGACTCTGCGCATGATTTGAACTCCTGGACATTGTTGTTTCTTGCTTCGTATGGCTGGCCGAGTAATAGCCTTCTCTATTTCCTGGGCATCTTGAGTGTCTCCCGGTTGAGCTCCCCGTCGCTTGTCTCCGCCTCCGACGCTTAAGCTGCCGTATCTCCGCCATGGCTGATTCCTGGGGCGTCGTTTGTCGCCAATGTGTCGCTATCATCGCTGACGTTCCCACTTCGGTCCTACTTGCCACTGTGCTCGCTACTGTTCTGGGACTATTCGTCCTGGTGAGTCGGTCCCCGCCGGTTCCTGCGCCGGGTGGGCGCAAACCGGACTGGCCCATACCCAATCCACCCTGTCAATCGACCCATGCTGACCTCTTGGCCTGGTTAATAGTTCTACCTCTTTCTATCCCTTGTCGCACCTGTACCGCGCGAGTCTCTACCTGAAGAAAAAGAGTACACGACGCTCTTGAAAGATGGAACCATTGCAGACCCCCAGCCACTCCCCTGCTGGTTTGATGCCCTGAAGGCCGCAAGGCATGCCGGCAAAACTGCTGACATCGAACCAGCGGAGCTGTTCATGTCCGTAGTCGTCCCTGCCTACAACGAAGAAGACCGGCTTGCAGGCATGCTGGAAGAAGCAGTCAACTACCTTGAACACATGTACGGGACACTAGGAACCGAGAACGAAGGTGCAGCAATTGAAACTCGATCTATGCGGAAGCGCAAGCCCAACGGAAACACAACAAACGGTCACGCCACGGGCTCGCAATCGGCCCGAGGGTGGGAAATCATTATTGTTTCGGATGGGTCCACAGATCGCACGGAAGAGGTGGCCTTTAGATTTGCGAAAGAGCATCAGCTATCTTTGCACCCGAAGGGCCACGCCGGGCCCTGGACCCCTCAGGCCCACGAGGGCGTGCATATCCCGCCGGGAACTATTCGTTTCGTGACTCTGACTCACAACCGCGGTAAAGGTGGTGCAGTCACACATGGCTTGCGCCATGTTCGGGGTCAGTATGTGGTGTTTGCGGATGCCGATGGGGCGAGCAAGTTTGATGATCTCGGTAAACTTGTCACCGCGTGTCAGGGGATCGAAGATGCCGATGGGCGTGGGGTGGCTGTTGGATCTCGGGCGCACATGGTTGGCAGTGAGGCTGTGGTGAAGGTAAGAACATTTATTAAATCCAGAAGCTTGCACGCGAATTGAACACTGAGCTAACATTGGTCGATAGCGGTCCAAGCTGCGCAATTTCCTGATGCACTCGTTCCACCTGATCCTGAGGCTGATGACGCCGCCCAGGACTGCCACTGTCAAGGACACGCAGTGCGGGTTCAAGCTGTTCTCTCGCGCGACATTGCCTTACATCGTACCATACATGCATTCCGAAGGCTGGATCTTTGATGTCGAGATGCTCATGCTGGCGGAGTTTGCCAGCATCCCCGTGGCCGAGGTGCCGGTGGGGTGGAGGGAGGTCTTGGGAAGTAAATTGAACGTCATGCGTGATAGCATCGGCATGGCCTGGGGACTGGCCGTCCTGCGGGCGGCTTGGTCGCTGGGCATCTATAGACAGCGGTGAACTGTTTCAGCTGGCTAAAGCCGCCGATCCACTGGTTCATTGGTAATATTCGGGCGTTTTCCGGCGTCATATCTCACCGTGCTGCATGATATACTTGGGATATTCTCTCATACCCGCCTGATTGGGCACAGCAGGTAGTTCAATACAGTACAAACCAAAGCCCCACCGCATATCAATTTGTTTCCCGAGCCAAAACCTAAATCATCGCGACATTCTTCCGTTTTGATGGGTTTCGGCATCCGTTCCCGCGCGGTGGAACCACCAGGGGTTTCTTACATAGCGTTGGGTCCCACTCCCTTTCTGGCCAAGTCCGATCATACCGCATAGCTATCCATTGCCGCGTAGGTGGTATTGTGGCTGCCCTACTGATATCGTCATTTCGACCTTCATGGGAACTCTTCTCCGTCTTCGCGGCTGGTGTATCCACAGTCCCACTGGTCCCTGGCCGTCTCCAAGCAGCTCTAGTTTCTTTGGTGGCTATAATATGCTCTTGACCGGCCGTTCTGGACTAGGATCTGTAAGAGTGCATATGCCTAGCCAAGTAGGTAGATGAAGCTGAGCGCGGCTGGATACAAGCTAACGGGGTCGGCTATTTAACTCCGTCGTTTGAGGCTTTGGAGCTTTTATTCTCTTATCTCGCAGCCGAGTAAATCACAAATAATTAGTTCAAATAAGACTCTGAGCTGGGATGCTGATACTGTGGACTGGAATGGAAGGGGTTGTCGATCAGATGTTGCCCAGACTGTAAAGCATTGCATGACAGGCAGGGTGACACCCCCGTCTCATTAAAAACAGGGACCTTGTCCTCCATGCGAACGCCCTTGGTCTAGTTTGTATCTTCTTCTCGACTACAAGGAATCGTCATTCTTAAATCGGAACAAAACACGCAAGATCTTGACCAGACTCTTCACTCAACAAAGTGAGCCTCTTGAACAAGATGGTACGGTGCGATAGCCAACACTATACAGCTGGCCCTTCTCGCATCCAATATAGTCATCAAACAGCAATCGGATCAGAGAGTAGCTTGGTCAATAGCTCGACTTCTCTGAGCAGTCAATCAACCAAGCCATCGGTTTTCTTACGGCTACCGACAGAGATCCGGCTCCGAATCTACGAATGGGCATTATCTGCCCCCAATGACTACGTCGACAGGCCTCTGATTGTAGTCGACGATCGCGGCAATATCTCCTCACGAACTCGATATCAAAATATGTCCATGTGTCCAAGCCGGACTGGCGAGGACGGTACGGCGCGCAAGCTCCTCGCCGTCAGTCATCAAATCCACGATGAAGCAGAGGACTTCCTATATTCACATAATACACTCTTCTTCCGGCACGCTTTCGACCTTGACCGGCTGGGGGAGTTCCTGGATACGTTGAGCAGCACGGCGCGCAAGCACATCCGCAGCGTCGGCTTCGAGGTGTTTTTCTTCGTGCACGCCGAGCCGGGTGTGCCCAAGCGCACTTTCAAGCAGTATGAAAGAGCAGGCACCCTGCTCCGCTCGAGACTCCCTCAATGGAGCAGTGTCCTCTTCTACCTCGACCCTTACTTCTACTACCCACCCAATTCCGTGGGCGGGCGAGATTCGGCTTCTCGCGGTGTGATGAATCTAGCTGCGCGGTTTGGGGCCTTGTGCAGAGAGGTCATTTTCTATCCACTGCCTTTTATACAACAGGCGCAGCAGCTTGTTGTTCGCAGCAGCTCCCCGGACAGAAGCACTTCGAGGAGTCACAGCTTGGGCAGATCGGATTCTGCAGGCCATTTCCTGCAGAAGTAGGTGGCTGTCAGTATGCATGGACTGATGTCTTCAATGGGATTGTGATCGTGGTATCATCGATCTTGTGTCCGGCGTTGGTTTCCATTTTGAGACAAATCCTCCGTTTTACTGCATGCCACTTGATATTTCATGGTTCTCCATGTTTATAGGACTTTGGCAATTTGCGATTTGCGTTGTCTAGACCTAAAAAGCCGGATCTAATTCTAATTTAAAGATACATACCCTTAGGAAGTACACATCTAAGCCTTCAGTGGGTTCCGTCGTTACGCGGAACAAGAACCATCATGCAATCACAATAGTATAGAGGTCGGCCCCAATGTTTATCGTGCAACCCAAGAAGCATCTGATACTCGGCATTTGAATACGAGTCCCTAAAGGGGTCTAACCCCGGCAATAAAAACAAAGAATCTCAGAACTCGACACCATTCAGCCAATACCAAGCCGCAACTCAAGCACCTGGCAGGTCGTGACCGCCTATGACATCACTCGGTATCTTATCAACAACCCCAAGCTCCAAGGGAGCTTCAAACTGTCTTCTACAACAACTATCCTTTCAGAAAAGACAATGGCCTTTCCGCTCCTCTCCCCTCTCCGACTCGGCCTAGGCCTCGGAATCGGCATATCCACCGCAACTCTCCATCCCTTCTCGCCCTTCCGCGCTACCCCCATCCAGTGCCAATACACCGCGCCCTACTACCGCCCCGAATCTCCGGCTAATGCTGAGACGGGATGGGCCGTCGGTCCCAATGATCCCCTTTTGCAAAAGCAGGGCCATTCTGGGCAGGCTCGAGCAAGCTTTTTGACTCCGGGGAATATGAAGCAGGTCAGCCTGGGGAGCGTCCTTGGTTTGGTCGCTGGTGTAGGGTTGAGGGCGTTTTCGAGGGTTTTGGTGGTTGTTATTGGAATGAGTGTTGTTTTAATTGAGGTGAGATTTTTTCGATCTGGGTTGTTGAGTTACGTACTGACAGATGATACATACAGTGGGCTGCCTCCAAGGGCTATAACATTCTCCCTTTGCACCGGATTCAAAAGTATTTCAAGAGTGTCGACGTCCGTCGGGCTGTCTCTGAGCACCGGCCCTTCAAGATGAGTTTCGGGGCTATGATGGCACTTGCGGCGTTTGCGCAGTTCTGAAAAGCATGTCTTTTGGGTGGAACGCTATTTGTACATATAGATCCCCAGCTGCAGCCTCCTTTTAAGTGCTACCAGGAACTGCCACTGCGAATTGGTGGTTTTTATATTTCATACAGGGGTATCATATCATCTGCGATCTAGTCACAACTATAACCAAACGTTGAAGGGACGCTTCATCCCAGCACCAGATCTTCCAACACGCCCTCCATCTCATCGCGAGACAGCGGCACACCTAGGATCTCCATGCCGCTAGGATCCATGCGCGAGGTGATCATCTGGTGGTCATGGAACTCCTTCAGCAAAGTGCGGAACATCATCTCAGAAGATGCAATGAATTCCTCCGTTGCCTTTTGGTATAGCAAACGGAATTCAATGCCATTCTCTTCTCCATTCTTAGCGCCGTCGCCTGCCGTTTCATCGTCGGACTGGTGACCGTCGTCCATCACGGAGAAAAGCTCTGTTAGCAACAGACGGTACAGGTTGCGTGCGTTCTCGGGAAGACTTTTAAGCACGAAGCCGACACCTTCTTTGCCGCCCACACGACGGCCTTTACGGCCGAGTAAAGCGTGCACTTCTTCCACCACGTCTGTCTCGACTGCAAATGGTGAAAAGGTCGTGCTGTCGTGGAAGACCAGATTGAACTGGTCCCGCAGACTGATGTCCCACATCAGTGGGAAGTTGGGCGTATCTGCTGTGAGAAGCAGGCGGATGCGCGGTGTAGCGGCCAGACGAGCGAGTAGAGCCTGGTTGACGGCACGCCGGAGTGGTGGAGCATCAACAGAGTTAATCAGGACTGTGACGGGTTCTTCGTTGGCCGGTCGAGCTTTGAGAGCTGATTGTAGAAGTTCCAGTACCTCTGTCGGTTGGGCGCCAAGCTTGGAGGGTGCATCATCGCCGAGGATGGCTGCCACAATAGTAGCAAAGATCGATCGAATAGAAATGCCGGGTGTGTAGCCATTGACGATGATTATGACTGGCGGCTTCGCGGGTGCCGAGAGATGGTACAGCCAACCTGCAAACTCATCGACGAGCTTGCGCTTCGAGCCATATCCAAAGAGGCACACGTTGAATCCTTCCTCGAACTCGAAATACCATTGCGGGAATGACCGGTGGTGCAACGAGAGCAGATATTCCTTCTCCTTTCTGCATGGGTCCACGAATTGGCCCATTTTATCGAAATACTCTTCGTGTGTCAATAAGGGAACCTTGTTCAGAGTCGTGTTGGAAGTCCTGGTTGGACCCGCGCGGTTCTGGAAAAAATAGCGCTCGTGCGCTGGCAGTTCACCTTCTGGTGTCGGGGACCGCTTATTCCTAGCACCCTTTGGCCGACCGGCCCGGCGCTTGGGAGCTTTTGTATCTGATTTCGAGGTCTTCTCCTTATCGCCTCCTTCAACACTGTCTGCCAACTCCTCGCCAGCTTTATCCGCTTCGGGCCCATCTCCTTGTAGAATCTCCTCCGCAAGTTGCTCGGATCCATCCCAAGCATCATCTTCATCTTGTTCAAAAAGCACTCGCGCACTCTTCTTCTTCGCAGATCGGTCTGCATTCTTCAAGCGGCCCGGCGTAGCGGCATTCGGAGTCTTGGGCTTCGTGGGCGTGGCAAAGAGGTTCCGAGCCTTGGATTTGTGGGTAGGCGTCTTCAGCCCGGATTCCTTCAATGGCGTTGCAGCAATTCCATTGGCCTTTTTTGGAGTGGATTGACCGTGTGGTGTAGGAGGAAGCTCGTAGGGGGCATCGCTGTTCGGGGCCTGGCCGTTCAGGGCGCCATTGGCCTGCACGAGGGCCGTCCGTAGCCGCTTTGGGGTCGATACGGGGTGGTCATTTTCCAGACCGGAATCTGACAGCTTGCGCTTCATGATGGGCGAGTCAGAGGACGTGAAGTGGTTGGAGTGACGACGGGGAAGGGAATCAACAATACCATTAGATCCGGATAATGTGCACAGGGACGACGCAAGGGGTTGGCTGGGGGCCGGGGGGAGATGTCTTTCAAGGGCTCTGAATCGAACTCGAGACAGCACTCGGCAGCAAGCGATCGACAACTGGAATGGGCTTGTTGACGGTTGGAATACAATGTTCGCGCAGGAGTGGAGTTTCGAGGTTGATAACAGCTTCTTTGCGGGTCCACGAGGTTTCTCCGACTCCGCTCAGCGCAGAAACAGCGCGCGCTTCGAACCCGAGGCATTTGGTCTCATTTTTTCACCACAAGGGGAGCCCTTCAATGATTGTAGGATTTATATATCTCAATCCCCGGTTATAACACTCGTAACCGTGGATGCGACCAGGTTCGTGTCATGTGAGCGTAGGAGAAACAATTGGAAATCCCATCGAGTCCTCTTTTTAAAGCTCTTCCTCTAGAACAATAACCTATTATATCTCCCGTTCATTTTCTGCCCATTTTATCATCTATAGCTCCCGTGGGTTCACGAGGCGCAATCGCTTGCCGAGTCGGGATCTCCGAGACCGGATATCTTTTTTCCTGCCCGTTTGGGGTAAGAAGTTGACTCACCTTATCAGATCTCTTTATACCCTCCACTCCTCCGCTCTTGTCTCTATGATTCAGACCTAACACCCTCCCAGCATGGTTTCCAATCCCCAGTCTGCCACAATGGCGGCTAGCTCCTTTGCCCGCATGCTCAAGGGCCAGGTACGATGCTACTCCGCACCATTGGACATGACCATTCCGGCCTCCAAGCAGCGCTACATTCCCACGAGCGGCACTTACCCCCAAGGCTTCCTGGTATCCGGTACTCATGTCGGTGTCAAGGCATCAAACACTCGTTATCCTGATCTTGCCCTCATTGCGTCCGAAACGCCTTGCTCCGCGGCCGCGGTCTTCACCACCAACAAGTTCCAGGCTGCGCCGGTACAGGTGAGCCGGCAGACATTGCAGAGTCGCAAGGGAGAGGGTATCCGAGCTGTGGTGATCAACTCTGGCTGTGCCAATGCTGTTACTGGCAAGGGCGGTCTCGAAGATGCCCTACAGATGGGCCGGACGGTGGACGAATGCAGCGGCGTCGAGAAGGATAGCTCGCTGGTGATGAGCACCGGTGTCATTGGACAGCGGTGAGCGACCTCTTGCAAGAATGGTATATTTCGACCAATATGTACTAATTGATACGACAGCCTTCCCATCAGCAAGATCCTTGACCGCATTCCTACCGCATACGCCGACCTTGACTCGACGCACGATGCCTGGCTGAGGACTGCCCGCGCCATCTGCACCACCGACACATTCCCTAAGCTTATCTCTCGCACGTTCACTCTGCCCTCCTCCCCGGACCGCACCTATCGCTTGGCCGGTATGACGAAGGGCGCAGGCATGATCCACCCGAACATGGCCACACTGCTGGGTGTTGTGTGCACCGACGCAAACGTCGAGCCCGCCGCTCTGCAGTCGATCCTCAAGCATTCCGTGAATCGCTCTTTCAACTCGATCTCCATTGACGGTGACACCAGCACCAACGACACTATTGCAGTCCTGGCCAACGGAGCTGCCGGCGGCGAGACCGTTCGCGCGCCTTCTGGTGCCGAAGCCAGTGCGGACTACCAGGCGCTGCAAACCGTGTTCACCGACTTTACACAAGAGCTTTCGCAGCTTGTCGTCCGTGACGGCGAGGGTGCGACCAAGTTCGTCACCGTGCGTGTGCGCAACTCTCCCGACTACGAGTCTGCCCGTCTGATTGCCTCGACCATTGCCCGCTCTCCTCTCGTCAAGACCGCTCTGTATGGAAAGGATGCCAACTGGGGCCGTATCCTCTGCGCCGTAGGCTACACCCAGGGTTTGCGCGATGGCACCGTCGTTCCCGACCGTACGTCCGTTAGCTTCCGCCCTGTTGATGGCAGTCCGATCCTGAAGTTGCTGGTCAACGGTGAGCCCGAGACTGTTGATGAGGAGCGTGCCAGCGCGATCCTGCAGAGTGAGGATCTGGAGATCGAGGTTGACCTCGGTGGTGGTGAGAAGGGCGCCGCCGGTTGCGGTGGTGAGGACGCCGTGTACTGGTTCTGCGATTTCAGCCACGAGTACGTGACCATCAACGGTGACTACCGTACTTAAAAATGCATATACGGGGGTTTCAGCGAACAATCAGATTCAAGGAATAGAAAAATGAAAGCGGGTTGATCTTCTTTGAACTTGCACATGCGTAGTGGATTTATGCAATAGGTAGAATAACGGGCAGAATAACGGGCCAAATAACGTCTCGCTGAATGTCTAAAGCAATGAGAGTAGAAAACTGTCTTCAAATTTTGGTTATGAGACAGTACTATCCTTCTCTGGGAAATGGTGGTTAAATCTAGTTTTGCAGATACCTGCCATAGTCGTGGTGGACAAATAAGTCGCTGGTGGAGAGTAATATATAACTACACATTGACTAGATCCCCCAAGAGCGATAGCTTCCCGGGCTTCTCCTAGTCGATGATTATTCGTCAGTACATGGCAAATGAAACGATATATGTCAGAGATGACTCGGCCAGAGATGTACTCAACCTTCCAAGGTTCTGTCGGTGCAAACCTTGGAAACGCGGGGAAGCTTCCCGTGACTTTAGCTTGTAATTTGAGGCTGGGTTTTGACGACTGCGAGATGATTTCATCGATCACTCCATCTTATATTTGACTTGCATCTACAATCCAGAGCCCGATGATAAGATATCTGGTCACATTCTACCACCCGAGGTAAGCGCGGGGGAGTCTCGAGGGAAATCCCGGGGTGACATTCACCTCCCCTTGACGTCATCTGCATCATACGAATGCGATCGGGTCCCTGGGCGGTTCCTTTCACAATTACCAAGTGTTTGCAACCCTCATTTATATCTCGCCTGAACACGTCAAGTCCGCTTGTGGAGATTGCGGCCAAACCTCGGTTCCACAGGGCCCATAATCCACTCAACCGCGCACAGGAACCTCTCCACCTGCGGGGACTTTTTGCTCCTTGGACACCGCATCTGAAGCTGCCCAACCTACACACCTTCAGGACTCCTGGCCAACTGTCCATGCACGCGTGGCTTTGGACAGCGAAACTGGTCGGAGGTTTTTTGAGGGATCCCGCATGAACTGGGCTGCGCTTAGCTGGTGTATCGAATGGCCTGCCCCTGTTCTCTATATTATCCCATCATTTTTGACCGCCTCGTGTATGTTCGCTACTGCAGCTCCACCGAGTTGTGTGGCGTGCCCTGCTTGATCGACCCTCACTGACTATGGCCTGGATTAATCTCTAGAACAAATTAGCGAGCTACGCGTTTTTCCGGCCTCGAGCTGTGTTGGTTCCCTCCAAGCGACCTGTTCATTCTGCCTCGGTATATTCTTTCGTTGAACAGACCCGCTTTCCCCTCTCGACGCTCACGACCGGACACCGCTTGGTATTTGTGTCTGGCGAAACTCGAGTAACAGCGTTTGTCATAGCCATGAAGTCCGCCACGAGGTTGCCAGAGGGCCACGGAAGCGTCTACAAAGAAGTGCGCTTCTCGCCGACCTCGACACCCCTCCGCCGCACACAATCGCTTTCGGGCAGCACACCCTCGAAGCGATCGAACTACCAACCGAGACCCATCTCAAATATCCCCGAAGAAAATGGTTTTGTCCTGGACACCTCCCATTCCACCTACATAGCCCAATCGCAAAAGCTTCTTGAGAAGCAGCGGGTGCATTATGAGGGCGAGAGGGAGCTCTTTGCTCATGAAAGACGGCTGTGGGAGCAAGAACGGTCAATTTTGAGGGCTAAGATTGCAGAATTGGAGTCGTCGTTGAAAAGCACGAGGAATCAGACCGGTGTATCCGGGTCTTCTGCTAAGCCCATGTTTGGAACACCGCAGTCCCAAGGGTCCAGTGACTATCATTTGGCCCAAGTGTGGGAGGGCTCAAGTCCAGGAGGTCGGCCGACGAGGGTATTCCGCGACGAAGAAATCCCAGACAACACTCACCTGGTGCCGATTACCGATGTCCCTCCGTCCCTTGATGCGGCTCTGTCACCTCAATCACGGGCGGTTGATGCCACGGGTGCGACCGTCAGCGTCCCCGTGCCGATCGAGAAGCTTGACAGCCGGCTAGACGGTATCACCCTCAAGTCCACCGCATTGCCGCCGGGGGTTGTTGCCCGTGTTATTACCCCGCCGTCGCCGTCGCCCCTGGAAACGTCCCCTGCCTCTGGCCCCTCGGCACCGGCAAGGCCGGAGATGGAACATCGAAACAGTCTCAAATTGAAGCTGTCAGAACTCCCTCCGCCCAATGTAAGACTCCTCAAGGATGCGGGCCACACTCCGATGGCGATCATCGAGCCCGACGGGAGCCAACGGTCCACCAAGGAGGCTTCTCCCGTGGAGGATCCCCCGTACAACCAGGAGGAAGCCCCTCTTGCCCCCGTGGTCACTCAGATTCGTCAGCCGCCAGAGATCTCCGAGTCGTATTTCCCCCACTTGCCCGACGATCCCGCCTTGAAGGGGCCCTTGGGTCTTACCAACGACGAGGCACATGACAATAGTTTCCTGAGTGAACTCGACCAGAAACTCCAGGACCAGGCCCTCCTTAGCCAAGCCAAGCGGGCCCTATCCCCCTCCACAGAATCAATCGATCCCAATGAGCCTGATTCGGACCCCCCTAAACAGGGTGAGCAAGAACCGGAATTCAGGTTTAGGAAGTCGACCAATTTTGGTACAGCCTTTGGACTATCGAATATCGGCCAAATGTGAATATGACCCCCATTTTCCCCACATATACACATTTAAGTTTGTGATCTATACACATTGGCGTTTGACTTTATCTTTTTGATTTTCTTCAGGATTGCACTTTATTTGCGATCTACTTTGTGTCTAGCAGAGACGCCTCATGACGTGATGAGATATCCAGACTATGTTGCAATCAATTTTGTTTCTACTTTGTTTCTACTTGGTTTCATCCGTCCTGTCTTCGTTTCTAGGGTGATGCCCCTCTGTTTGCATGGAGGGGATCCAGGCTCCGAAATTTCATGTCATATCTGCCGGTGCTTTTTTTACATTGAAGTTCCTTGCGTGTGATGTGTCAAACCTAGAAGGTCCACTGAACCTCATCGCACCAATCGAGACTGTCGCCCTACCGGCACCTCCTGCGATGGGGCGATCTTCCGTGTAAGAACCCCTCGATCCCTTGCATGGGATGTGCAATCTTCCCTGGTTCAGCCACGTGCGGTTCGCTTTCTCCGCGCTACTCACACAGACAGGAGGGCCCGGATCCAAGCCCCGACTGCAGTCATTGCAGGTACGACCGCTCGGATGGCTCGGGCTCTCGGTCTCTCGGGCTCGTGCATAAGGTTGACATGTACGAAGTATATGCCTAAGGACCTGCATGTCATGTATGGCCCCGGCACACAATAACGCCATGTCCCATACACCAAATCAGGGGCCTCGGCCTCGTCCCCAAAAGATGACCTCTCATCTATTTCCCATGTCTTGACGGTTCTTGGCTCTTCTCCTTTGAAACCTTGCTGATCGTGGCCCTTTGTGGCGTTGAGTTAGAAAAAGCCACCAAGGGCTAGTTTGTAGCCTTGCAGGGAGCCTGGTTCCTGTCTGGCCCTTGGCTCTCCCCGAACCCCCTCGGATGCTTGGCCTCGCCTTCCAAAAAACTACATAAAGGCCATGGATTTCAGTCCAGACTCTCTTCTTCATTATCATTCATTCGACAATCAGAGTCTCCAACAGTCAATCTTTTTTCTGTCTTCTCTCGGAGCTCGCTCCTCAAATCATTCTTTCAATCTTCCAGTTAACCACTCTTTAATATCTCCCCGGATTCACTCCTTCGAGCTCTATACTCCACCAAACACAATGCCTTCCAACACTTTCTCCATCTCGGCCGCTCTGTGCCTCGCTCTGGCCATTGGTCCCGCTTCCGTCGTTGCTGCTCCCCAGCTGGTAAGTACCGAGCCACATGGATTGCCCTTGCACCCTAGACATCATCCGAACTAACACGGCACTCCAGAACGGCCTTCCTCTCCTTGGTGGTGACAACACCAACGCTGCCCCCGCCAATGGCAACAGCGAGCAAGACGCTGGTGCCGGCTACGACGTCGGTATCCCCGGTGGCCCCGGAGTCCACTACGGCGCTGGTGTCCACAGCGAGCACCACGGCCCCTGCGGCCCCGGCCCTAGCGGCGAGAAGGACGCCGGCGCCGGTTTCGCCGTTGGCATTCCCGGCGGCCCTGGAGTTCGCTTCGGTGCCGGTACCCATGACCAGTACGAGGCCGTGCCGTGCCCAGAGCCCATCGCTGAGCCCACCACTACCACCTACGTTCAAGTGATGATCCCTCCTACCTACACCACTCCCATCGTGATCCCTACGGCCACCCCTGCTCCGGCCTACGTGCCTCCGACTGTCGTTCCTGTCCAATCGAAGCCCCTGATCCCCCACCCTGCGCCTGCGCCTACGGCTTCGGCTATGCCCTCGCCTTCGCCTTCCGCTAAGCCGGTTTTCAACGCCGGCTCAGCTCTGGCCCCGAGCTCGCTCGTGGCCGTTGCTCTTCCTATCATCCTCGGCATTTTCTACTAGACATGCCACTAAAGCGGTGAGGTGATCACAGGTCCGTTCGGACATGACTCGGCCAGTCGGATCCATCTACAGTGTATCTTTGATCTGTACTTGTGTATTTTTTTTCGACCTGTCTACTCTTTTCTTCTGTTCCATGTTATTTTAATGGCCACTATTCTGGTGTGCCACATCCAGATATCCTGTATCTCGGCTGATATATGAGAGGCCGCTTGTCGTCTATTGTAATGTTTATCTGTTCTTGGGGTTTCTTGGTGATGGGAGTACGGGCGTGCGAGACACTTTCCGTACTATTCTATAAATGGACTGTTATTTTCCTGGTTAATCATTTGAATTACATTGTAATTGGTAAACTTCCTACAGATTCCCATCTACAGTGGATAAACAGATCTACAGCGAATAAACAGATCTGCAGTGGACAGCAACGGGTCCTGCATATGCAGAAGCACAGGGATCAGTGACTTAATAATTTAGTAATCTCGTGGCTTTCCCAAAAAACCCAAATTTGATCGGTGGAGATGGCGATCTCCCGTCAGACTGGGCCCCCGGGCCTCGTTGACGCGAGGGATTTGTTTACGACGTTACTTCGATAGTTCGATCTGCGGTATGTGATGCATCACCGGGAGAGTTGGATGAAAAACCAAAAAAAAAAAGCAAGAAACGGATGTCTTTGCGCTTGCAGCATAGGCTGCGTAATAATATCGACCAGATAAGTGGCAAAAAAGGGCAAAAAAAGATGGAAATAAAGGAATTAGGTCGTTGTCCAGCAAATCATCAACGCCAAGTCAGGTCATGTCATGCATATCACGTATCCCAGACAACCATGTCCGTCCTCCTGCCTGAGCCCCGTTCGACTGAGCCTGGAATGGGACATCCAGGAGGGAAAGAAGGCTAGGGCTAGAATCAGACTGCCTTGCATCCATTCCATTATACTCCCATCGTAAAGTCATGCTCAATACCAGGTGTGACGCTGGCAATGAACTTCAAAAACACCACCAAGTACTGATCCACACGAATGGCAACCTGCTCTTCCTCATCGGCCTGAAGAACCTCCCACTCGTCTCCAGATTGCCCCTGCTGGTGCTCTCCGAGAGACAGGCCTTTTGTATCTTCGACTAGTCCCTCAAGCCCCCTGTTTCCACCAGCTTGCAAAACACGGTTGGCCTCCTCGCGCGACTGTGACTTCTTCAACTTGTCCCGCCGCAGCTTGAGTGCCGCATCGGCGCGGTCGAGTAGCGTTTTCATGACTGAGGCGTGGCGGCATGGGTGAACAGTGGCCATCTTTACGTTGCCGTCAAACCAAGGGAAATCTTCTAGTGTCACGGTCTTGTCTTTGTAGTCGCCCACGATATCCTCCATCATCAGATGCGGGGGAAGTGGCTCCGATGGGGATAGGTATCCGGATAGATAGAGACGGGGTGTGCGGTAAAAGTTCGAGTATGTGATGTACAGTGTATAAGTTCGCAGAGGCCTAGGTGTTGGAGTCGTGTCAGGAAAGATACAGATAGATGAAGAAAGAAGGATAAAGGTATACTCACTGGGTGGTCCCTGAATGAACAGCCGGTTCGCGAATAATGGCTTCCTCGTCATCGTCATCATCTTCCATATCGGGGATTTCCTCGTCTTCTTCCTGCTCGCCCAAGTTCCCTGATTCGTCGACGGTCCGTACATCGCGGATGCGTGCGTCCTGCTGATCCCGGTCGGCGACGAGATCGCGACCTCCTCCCGTTCTTAGCCAGCCGTCATCGCCATCAGTACCTGCAGCGCCCCCAGCGCCTTCGGCACCCTCAGCGGAGAGCATATCCCGGACGATCTCATCTTCGTGGTCCGCATCACCAGCAAAGTTATCGTTCAGCCGTCGGTGACAGGGGACTCCACGGGTGACGAGAAACTGCTTGCCAGCAGGCAGATAGGAGACACGCTTTGCGGGGCTGGATGCGTCGGCCCAGGACCATGTGGGAAACTTGTAGACGAGGTAGTCGCCTGCCAAGACGAACTCCTCGGGGGTGATCTGGCCGGTGGCACGGAAAGTGGATGTACGAGAGACGGGTGCCAAACGGTCTCGCCACGTTGATAGAGTAGAATGTAGGATATTCATTGCGTTTGTGTTCGATGTAAGAATCAAAGAGTTGGGATACTTGAAGGTGGGGTGGACGTCTTGATAAGCGGTGGAGCACATGATCGGCCCCGCGTGAGCTCATCGCCTTCCAAACATCACCCTGCACCTGATTCAGGTCTTCGGCTCTGGTTTGAGTCTGCAGATCAGATATTCGTGGCTTTGCAAGTGACCAGGTCGTGACTAAGTAGCCACTTGCGAACCTTTGTCAACCAGCTATGACCGGCCTCCCAGCCGCATTATGGGTTTATAGAGTCGGGATCTTTCCTCTCCGATGTTCGGTCCCGACAATATCCAGGACTTGATGTCCAGTACTGTAACAGTTCAGATCCTTCTCAGGCTCATTCCCCCTCTTGCATCATCCGTCGTCGTTCTATCTCCGCTTCCACCTCATCTACCACCATGGGAATCGCCTTGTTCCTCCACCGTTCCGTCTCTGCCCGCACGAAGCCTTCTGTACTCCTCATACCCACGACCAAAAATCCAAGTTCTTCACGATCAACATCAAAGACCTCCCACCATTCCCCGTCCACCAACTTTACCCCTTCTTCACGCGTTGCGAGGTAAATAGCTGCCACGGCCAAGGCATTGGGCTGATGTGTTATGTAAAGTAGCTGGGGCGATAGTAGAGCGGCGTTCAGGTGTTCAATAACTCGACGTGCGACGGCGGGCCTTGTCGCACCCAGGGTTTGCAGGTAGGTGAGAGCAATGGTGTGTGGGAGGGCAACGTGTGTGTCGAAGCCGAGTGTTCGGAGGATGATTGATTCGATGCGAAAGAGCACCAACCGGGCGGACTGGTAGCCGCCCTCAGAGAGAATATAGGACTCTGCCGCGGGAGGCTGCGCGGGTGCCCCGCGGGGGTTCACAAACCATAGCGGGGAAGACTCTTTGGAGAGAAGGAAGGTGTAAACGTTCAGGACGGATCGTGGTGAGGTGGGCTGGAAAGAGAGCTTGGCTGTCAGGTAGAGTGAGGCAGCCGAGACATCCTAAATGATGATTTAGTAAGGAGCTAGGCCGACCGAGAAACACGCCTGGAGCGTACGTACCTTGGCCGAGTAAATCCGTAAGCTTCCTCCGTCCGCTCCCAGCCAGAAGCGTGCAAAGATCACGATCGCCTGGGCGATGATGTCCTGTGACAGACGAAGAAGAACGCCGGCTGCCTGTGTAAGCTGGGCACCGGCACAGCGGATTGATGTTTCTAGGTCTGAAGGTACGCCGTCAATTGCCGAAGAGGAATTAGAGAGCTGATCGGGGGTGGCGAGCGCATTGGACAAGTGCTTGAGACCGGGGTTGGTGGGGGCCATGATGTCGAGGATTTGCAGATTTGCAGATTTGCAGCTTTACAGCTTTGCAGGGAACGTGCAACGATGACGCGCAGCTCGTGCAGCAGCTCTAGATCAACGTCCCGCGAATTGCAAAGATAGGACGAAGAGAAGAGTGGTGGAGACGCGGGATCGGAGTTCAGCCACCGCTATTTCATACTTTGGGACTTCCCCAGCCTCTCGTTTATTTACTCGCCCCAAAAGCAAAACCCTCCCAAATCTCAAGTGAAACACGTATGATTGAACCGTGCTCTTCCGATCTTGATCTATCTGTCACCTGGCACTGTTTCGTCTTCGTGATCGCCCCTAAACATCCTTCCTCTCTCGACCTCCCTAAAAGTGTCAACCCCCAAATATACTCAAAAGGCTACACGTTGCACGTTACACACTACCCACGCCACATTGCATCTGATTTGACGTGGCATTCGAATCTTGTCGACCGTTCTGTCGACCTTCTCTCCCAAATATGTCCCCCGGTCTCTCCCAAACCTCGAACTCCCTACATTCCGATGCCTCGCAGGGGCCCCACGAGACCGTTGCCTCGCCCCCAAAGTCAACGAGCCCTGTGATCTCATCTGAGAACCAATCTACCATATTACCTTCGCACCGTCGAGCAAACACCGAATACGTTGCTCGGCCCCCTATTTTTGAAGAAAACTACGATTACCCCCGCGATCGGGACAACCCCCCCGAACCCCTCCTGGACAGACACATTCCCCAAAAAGAAGTTCGAAGCCAGGGCAAGGATCCTGTCGGACTGGTTCCAAGGCAGATCAGATCCGGTTGACTTGGGAATCTTCTTGCGCTCTGACAGCCATCGAATTCCGGACGAGATGGATACGCCTCGTCTCACCGCTGCACCCTCACATACTCGAGTGAACTCCGTCCCGGGGACGGGCCGGTTCTCCTTTTTTGGCCTGCGACGGCAGGCTGAGCAGAAGCCAAGTCTCCCTGAGCCGGCAGATGACGAGTTCTTAAACCTCGACATCTCTGTTGCCTTGTCAGTACCTACTTGTCCAGACGCCACTAGCGAGCAAACACTCGATGCTTTGCGAGAACAAGCCACCGGCGTCCTACAACGCATGCAAGATGCCTATAAACAAAGGACCTTTGTCATGCACCAGGCCCTGGCAGACCGAAACGAGAAGAATAGCGAGCTTGAGGAGACACGTGCTCGGGTGGATCACTTGAAGATGCAGCTGGATGGTATGGCTGCCAAGGTGCTGGAGCAGGAGAAAGCCATGCAGGCCATGGCCGAAGAACTCCGGCAGGAGAGACGGCTGCGACAGAAAGAGGAGTCTCGCAGCCGCAGCCGGAGCCGTACTATGTGTGCTATCCCTCCGGAGGATGACATTCCATCTCTTGTGCTCCAAACTCCCCGCCGAGGCGGCAAGCGTACAAGCCACGGCACTCTCACCAGCGATTCCGGCTTTGAGTCTGGAGATGAGAGTATCGCCGACAGCGTCTTCTCGCAACGAGAAGGTGTCGAGTCTCCCACATCTACGTTGACCGCGTCGTCGCCCAACCTCTCGCAGGTTGCTCTTTCAATGCCGTCCGTTACTCCAACACCGACACCGACCATTCAAAAGAACCTAGTTGCTGTCACGAGTTCGCCGACGCCGACGCGTCCGTCGACATATGACCGAGTCATGAAAGGTCTCGCCTCAACCCGTCTCGGTAGTTCTTTCACGAACACCGGCAATTCGAACCAGTGTGGCAATTGTCATGGTGTTCCTGCCTCGGAGGCCTGGAGTGTCATGGGCGTGCTCAAGGATGAGAACCGGGGCCTCAAGACGCGCCTAGGAGAGTTGGAGCTGGTAATCGATGACTGCCTGGGCCTCGTTGGTCCTTGAGCCAGACTCGGAGCAGCACCGTTTTGATTTTGGGACTTTGGTGATCGAGTATCTCGCAGAGACCTTGTCTATATAGAGAAGCAATATGGCGTTGGCTTAGCCTACGGGTCTATTACGAAGTGATAGGGAGCCAAGGAGTACTTGATGCAATAATATGGGGTTTTTAATGATCTCGATTGCTGTTGCGAAGCTTCGTGTAGACCCTGGCCCTGTTAGTGTGGGGATAAGCTCGGGGCCCTCTTTGCCGGGGTGAACACGTTGCGCTGTAGAACCGGCTCGAACAGGGACAAAAAGAACGTAGCAGTAGACATCTGATGAAACAGAACAAATTGTCGAATTCTCCAGTCGCTACTGGCGCGCGTTGAGTGACGGCGGTGGTGCAGACGTGTTTGCGGCGAAGACCAAGTGGCCTTAATTAGCGCGGAAGCGAAAAGTGGCCAGCGAGCCTCTTCCCTCTTTCTCTTCCTCCCCCCAATCTCTCTCCGACTTCCTTTCTCCCCCTTCTCCTTTTCCTTTCTTTCCCCGATTCTCGATCACTTTCCGCTCTTTCTGCTGGTCTTAGTTCCAGCTTCCTCTATCTCATTTTCGACGGATTGGAGGGAAATCAGTCACCATGAGCGGCCGTGAGTTTCACCCCCCAGCCATCCAGCACGCGATCGTTACAACCCCCCGAATCGATCCCAATGGAGTCGTGGATATTGACGGAGGATTTTAGTTCGCTTTCTTGACTTGATCAAGCCCTTTACGCCCCTCCTCCCGGAGGTGGCAGCTCCCGAGACCAAGGTGCCCTTCAACCAGAAGTTGATGTGGACGGGTGTATGTGGCCCTCAATTCCCTTCGCAGACTTGACATGGATCCTAATCAAACATTTTTTGCAGTTGACTCTCCTCATTTTCTTGGTCATGAGCCAGATGCCCCTGTACGGTATCGTGTCCTCCGACACCTCCGACCCCCTGTACTGGCTGCGAATGATGCTGGCCAGTAACCGGGGTACCCTGATGGAGTTGGGTATCACCCCCATCATCTCTTCCGGCATGGTCTTCCAGGTATGTCTCTGCGAATCAATTGAGCATTCCGCGAGGCGATTAAGCTGACTGGTGACTTCCCCTATAGCTCCTTGCCGGTACCCATCTCATCGATGTCAACCTTGACCTCAAGACCGACCGCGAGCTGTACCAGACTGCTCAGAAGCTCTTCGCCATCATTCTCTCCTTCGGTCAGGCCTGTGTCTACGTCCTGACTGGTCTTTACGGCCAGCCCAGCGACCTCGGTGCCGGTATCTGCGTTCTCCTGATCGTCCAGCTGGTTGTGGCGGGTCTGGTGGTCATTCTGCTGGACGAGCTTCTGCAGAAGGGCTACGGTCTCGGCAGCGGTATCTCGCTCTTCATTGCGACCAACATCTGCGAGTCCATTGTCTGGAAGGCCTTCTCTCCCACCACCATCAACACCGGCCGTGGCCCCGAGTTCGAGGGTGCCATCATCGCCCTGTTCCACCTGCTCCTGACCTGGCCCGACAAGCAGCGTGCCCTCTATGAGGCTTTCTACCGTCAGAACCTGCCCAACGTTATGAACCTGCTGGCCACTCTCCTGGTCTTCGCTGCCGTGATCTACCTGCAGGGCTTCCGCGTTGAGATCCCCGTCAAGTCCGCCCGCCAGCGTGGCATGCGTGGTTCCTACCCCGTTCGTCTCTTCTACACCTCGAACATGCCCATCATGCTGCAGTCCGCTCTGTCCTCCAACGTCTTCCTGATCAGTCAGATGCTGTACTCGCGCTTCTCGGACAACCTGCTCGTGAAGCTCCTGGGAGTCTGGGAGCCCCGTGAGGGCTCTGCCCAGCTCTTCGCCTCGTCGGGTATCGCGTACTACATGTCGCCCCCTCTGAACTTCAAGGAGGCTCTCCTTGACCCTATCCACACCGCTGTCTACATTGCCTTCATGTTGGTTGCCTGCGCTCTCTTCTCCAAGACCTGGATTGAGGTTTCCGGCTCCGCTCCCCGTGACGTTGCCAAGCAGCTCAAGGACCAGGGTCTCGTCATGTCCGGTCACCGTGAGCAGAGCATGTACAAGGAGCTCAAGCGTGTGATCCCCACCGCTGCCGCCTTCGGTGGGGCCTGCATTGGTGGTCTCTCCGTCGCTTCCGACCTTCTCGGTGCCCTTGGCAGCGGAACCGGTATCCTCCTTGCCGTGACGTAAGTTTCCCCAGCATCATTATCTCCTCGGGAGATCTTTTGACTAACGTTCTCACAGTATCATCTACGGCTACTTCGAAATTGCCGCCCGCGAGGGTGACATTGGCGCAGGCCTCAAGGGTCTCGTCCCCGGCAGCTAAATGACCAGACCGCTGCATTTTTCTTATGAGCAGTATGACGATGGACTATCTTAGTCCTTCGTGTTTCTGTTTGTTTTTGTCTTTTTAATTGCCCGCTTTTTTTTTTATACTATTTTGGGGAGAATGCATTGGGTGAGTCGGCGAGACTGGTGCTAGTTGGAGCACGGAGGAAGTGGCCAGTCGAAAGCGCCTTCGGGCCTGTAACCATATTCTAAAAGACCAAATGAGTTTATTGCCGTGACCGTTGGATGTGTACCTGTACCCTCTATAAGACGTAGGTCATGTCCCGATGAGTTCTGATCCCCCACGAGCGAGTCGGTACACGTTACACGATACGTGGGGCGTTACGGTCACGTACGGTCAGCAGCGCAGGCTCGGTATCCTCGGGTAACTCACACACCGGTTTCGCAGGCGGCGAGCTTAAATCGCAGCAAAGGGCCCCTGGGATTTCCCCATTCGCATGCTCTAATTGGCCGGAGGCCACGACCACCTTGGCGGGGAAAGTATTCCAAGGTTCTTTTTATCGCTGTTTGACTCAACTCCTAACTTTCTATTTTAACCTTGCCTTCCCTCCCCTCCCCTTCTCTCCTTCACCTTCTCCACTTGCATCCTCTTGTTCAATTCCCCACTCAAAATGGCTGCGCAAAACGGATCCTCCAACGACTTCACGGTCAAGGCCGGTCTGGCCCAGATGTTGAAAGGTGGTGTGATCATGGACGTCGTCAATGCGGAGCAGGTACGCTCTTGAACAAACCTCTGCGATAATGATGGCATCTCGCTGACAAGTGCGTTCTCTTCCACAGGCCCGCATTGCTGAGGAGGCCGGTGCCGCCGCCGTCATGGCTCTCGAGCGTGTTCCCGCTGATATCCGTGTCGAGGGTGGCGTCGCCCGTATGTCCGACCCCGGCATGATCAAGGAGATCATGGAGGCTGTCACTATTCCCGTCATGGCCAAGGCCCGCATTGGACACTTCGTTGAATGCCAGGTACGTGTTTCGAGAACCCCCGCCACCCGACCACCTCCGCGGGGCACGGAGGCTAATTTGCCCCGCCACCACAGATCCTCGAATCTATCGGCGTCGACTACATCGACGAGTCCGAAGTCCTGACCCCGGCCGACGATGTCTACCACGTCACCAAGTCTACCTTCAAGGTCCCCTTCGTCTGCGGATGCCGCAACCTGGGTGAGGCCCTCCGCCGTATCTCCGAGGGCGCCGCTATGATCCGCACCAAGGGTGAGGCCGGTACCGGCGACGTTGTTGAGGCCGTGAAGCACATGCGCACCGTTAACGCCCAGATTGCCCGTGCTCGCGGGATCCTCCAGTCTAGCCAGGACCCCGAGCCCGAGCTGCGCGCTTTCGCCCGTGAGCTCGAGGCTCCCTACGAGCTGGTCCGCGAGGCCGCCGAGAAGGGTCGTCTCCCCGTGGTCAACTTCGCGGCTGGTGGTGTCGCCACCCCCGCCGATGCGGCGCTGATGATGCAGCTGGGCTGCGACGGCGTTTTTGTCGGCTCTGGTATCTTCAAGTCTGGCGATGCTAAGAAGCGTGCGCGTGCTATTGTGCAGGCCGTGACCCACTTCAAGGACCCCAAGGTTCTTGCTCAGGTTAGCGAGGGACTGGGTGAGGCTATGGTTGGCATCAATGTTCAGAAGATGCCCGAGAGTGACAAGATGGCCGGACGTGGTTGGTAAATACCTCTTTTTATTCCTGTCATCATGGGTTAGAATCCGGGCCGGTTTAAAAACTTCTCTTGTACATGAGCCATGAACCGTTTGTCTTATTACTTGACAAATAATAAAAAATTTAGAGACGCTTAGCTTTGGACGGTTTGACGGGTTAAGAAGAGCTATCCACCTAGGTAGGTATAGGATAAAAAAATTCGAGACGGAGAAAAGCGGAGAAAAGCTATACTTGTCACCTGCATACACGCTCCCCACACGCGCAGCCAAGAACAGTCACCCACGAACATACCCGATTGGGAAGGCCATCCAACCCATCGAACTACTCAATTAGGCAACCGAGTCCATATCTCTAGAGATCCCGCCATGTTCTGCACAGACACGCCCTACGGGCGTAGATCAGAAAGCGTCAACCTGATAGGCCCTCCACACCGAACCGATCACCGAACGCTCTGGGGGAACCTCCGGACACAAAACTTCGCCATTGGAGCGCATCCTTTTCGCTTAGCCAATGGCCAATCGGTGATTTGCCTGCCTATCTTCGATCCCGTTGTGCTCCCGTTCCGTCACCGAGTCTACCCGTTGCGGATTTTGAGCTGTGGTATTGGTATGTACTAGTACATGTAAAGTACATTTTGCGTCGTGGTCACCCCACGGTGGGAAGGTGCGTGGGGTGGTAATATATAAGTATGGACGAATTGACCCGAGCCAATAGCGCTGCTCAATTTATTATATGCCATGGGACGAGCCACGATGAAAAAGGAGGCAAAGTGCTCTCTCTCTCTGTGTATGCATTGCTCTAATCTTGGAGCTCGTTACACCATCAGGTCCTATCACCTGGTCAAGAGCCTTCTGACTCCAAGGAGAACTTAATTACCGCGTACCCAGATTAATGTAAATACGGATTGACTCGGCCGAGAATTAGCATGCCTTGTAGCGAATGAAAGCTTGCCCTGGAAGAAAGGACTTGTATATGAAGGCCGTCCGTTCTACATATTCCATCCACAGCAGAGGGCATCTTTGATCTATACATGTCTACGGAGTATATCAAGTGGCATCTGTAAATTTGATTATTGCTGGCAAGTATGGCCGGGACAATCTGCCAAAAACCGAATAGTTAAGTCAAGGTCTATATCTGGATACAAAGAATACGAAGCCTCACGATGGAGATAAAAAGCAACGAAACGAGCCTCCCAGAAAAGAAAAAACGCCGACGCTAGCAGACCACTTAAAATCAGAGAAGATAGATCATTACACATCTGTGAAAGCCGCTGTCGAAAAACCCCTTGCAATCCGGCCCTTGGTGCGATCACGTTTCTGGTATACAATTTGGTCATGAGAAATTCTTGTTTGCCGAGTCACGACCGATGCCATTAACTGTCTTTCCAGTCACAGCAACAGAAGCATCTGCGGGTTTGTCGTCGAGGCTGGCGCCGGCGAGCTTCGCTTCCGTCGCGGCCAATTTTTCGGTCGTCTCATCCAAGCACTTCTTGAGGGCTTTGATGTAATCGATGGCCATCTCTACCGCACTCGCCTTGCTGATGGCTTGGTTGGAAGCCTTCTCTTTTTCCTTGTCGCCGGGCTTGATGCCGGTTATGGCGGCCTCCTTGGCCTGTCTCGCTTGAACGAAGTCTGGCGGTATCAGAGCCTCGATTTCTTTCAGAGCGCTATTAATTCGATTCCGGCGACCCTGCTCCGCAAGCTTATGGTTGGTGCGTTTGGAACTCAGATTTTCGGCCAGTGTCTCGGGGTAGGAGACGCCCGAGGGCAAAGTGCCGTCGAGGATATGCTGGTAATTAGACTTCGAAGCCAAATAAAGCGCATCTTGCGACATATCTGAAACAAGATTGTTAGCATTGGCCGTCTGAGCAATACGAGGCAAAGGAAAAAGGCGGGGGGGTGGGGAAGAAAAGAAGAAGGGAAGAGGGAGAGGCTGCGACTCACTGTCACCACTTCGCATTAACGGCTGAATGCTTGGGCTGATCTTCGGTCGCAACTGGGGACTCGCCTGCGTGGAGCTCACGCTAGGTCGTTTCCGACTGGATACTGAGGATCTGGACAGATCCGATCTCTTCGGGACCGGACCACTGGGAGATGGCATAGCCACCGTGCGCGGGCTCATCGCAATGGATGCGGGCGTTCTTTCTGCGGCGGATCGAGGCTCCAAGGACGGCGTCCCATGTGCAGATATGACGGGACTGGCTGTGCTGGTGCGGAAACTAGTTTCGATGCGATTGACCTTGGGGCGCGGTTGTACAGCCGGTGTTGCTGCCTCGGGAAGGCAGATGTCCTCCATGACCTCGTCATGTATCTCTAGCTGCGCCTGGCCGGTGAATTGACCCAAGGGATCCCGCGCATGCTGTGAGCGCTGAATGCGCATCAGAGTCGCCGGAGTGGCAGCTGTACCAGGCGACTGGGCAACATGCGGAGTGAGGGCTGGAGACTGGCGCGGGGGTGGAAGTGCCGGGGGTGGCATCAGCGGTTCGGACAAGGGTTCGGGCGAGACGGAATCCTGGCCAGAGCCTTCATTGCTGCTGACCTGGAGGGAGCGCACATCGTTGTTTTGCGGCTTGCTCAACTCTTCCGTCAGACTGTTGTAGAACTCTTCCGAGTTAGGCATCGGCTTCCCCTTGTTACGCTGGGTCTGTGCTCGAAGAGAAGGTGATTGTTTGACCTTACTCCGACCGGGGAGTCGAGAGGCAGTCGAAGTTTGCCGACGATTCGGCTTGCGAATGATGCTGGGAGATGGGGGAGCCGAAGTCCCTGGGAGTTGGTTCACCTCGGGGTGCGTATGTACAAAGCCCACGTCTGATATCTGTCTTGCGTGGAATGGGTAGCCGTTGTTGGAGTTGCCGGCATTTTGTGCTTCCAGCGCGGGAGACGTGAGAGGTGTGAAATATTCTCCGGGGACGGTATATTCAGGAACTCGGAACTGATTCTCCAGCGGAGTCATTGCGGGAGAAACGAGCGGAGTGTATAGCGCCTGGAAAAAAAAGGGTGAGTGGGCATTCACGAGGGAATCGAACTAGAAACGTTTGAACGTACCTGTTCTTCATTGATGCGCGAATATCGATCATATATCTCCGCGTTCTCGTCGACTTGTTGCGAGTAACGGGCGGCATTTCCGTGCAACTCCATACTATTTGGTGTCGGGGGAATCATGGGCTGACCCTGCATATAGTGGTGATTCGCAGACTGCTGCGACGAATCCTGAGCACAATAGCCCGGGGTCATACCGGGGGTAGAGTAGGACAAGCCGTGCGACTGCACGGCGCCATGGCCGCCGAAGTCCATAGCGAGGCCCTCGATCGGAGTTGAGTACTGATGAGATTGCGATCGGTGATCGGAGGGGATGGCCGACTCGGGGGCAGTGGTGGTTGGAGGCCCCATCGCGTGTTGCTGCTCCTGCAGCTGGGAATGTGCTGGTCCGTGCCCCTCGAGGTCGGCAAAATGCATATTGAATTCGAGGAAGTTGGAGAATTCATCTTCGCCGGACGCCGTGATGAGCGAATTCTCATGAATCTGCTCCGGCCAAGACATGGCCGTCTGTTGCTCCATGGTCGGTTTTTTGTCGTTTCTGTCTCGGTGCAAGCCAATCGGACCGGAAAGGAGGGGGAAGGTCTGAGAGCTGAAGGCCGGGAAGCGAATTTAAACGCCTTGACGCGGCATCTGCGAGCGAGAGGGATTCAGGGGAGGAAGAGAAGAGGGGGAAGCCTGAACCAGAGAAAAGCAGAACCGAGAAGTCGAGGGTGGAGAGGTTCCAGTGTCTTCGGGCGGAGACGGTCGCCTGTACAAATGGAATCTTACCCGGTGGCTAGACTTCGCTTTTTTTTTCCCCTCGCGCTAGATGCGCCTGTAATGCGAACCGATGAAGGAAATCGAGAATTCGCCACTCCACCTCGAAACGTCTCCTGGTCAGGGTCAATATCACCGTGTCTTATGTAGTCGTACCCGGCAAAATCCAAGACCCCAAATTCCCACTTTTCCAATCCAAATCCACTTTTCAACCCTCGAGATCTAACTTATTGGCTCAACCCGTTTATAATGCACCTTGGACCGAGCTTTCGGTGGCACCCGTCTAAACCGTCCAAACCGTCGTGAACCCCAAACCGACCTCCAACCTTCCACGCTAAGGAGCCACCTCTACATCACACCACACCTCCACGATGCGCCTCTTCCTGGCAGCGTGGCTCTGCCACCTGGCCGCCGCTTCATTGACTGTATCCATTCCTCCGTCCACCCTCCTCCCTAATCCGCATTCTCTCCCCGCAAACACCCATGCCACTCTCACCACCAAGGATCGCGTCTTAACCGCCTCCCTCACCCGCTCGTCAACCCTGGTCTTCTCCGATGTTCCCTCGACCGGTCCTAGCTCCTACCTTCTCGATATCCGCTCCGGCGAATGGGTCTTTGCTCCCTATCGCGTCGACGTGGCCGCCGATGGAACCGTGCTCGGGGTCTGGGAAACTTTCCGAGGCAACCCGTGGGATAATCGCGGTGCGGAGAAATACGTCGTTGATGTTGTGGGGCAGACAAAGACCGACGTCGTGATTGAAGCCAAGGTCGTCGGCCGCAAAGGGTTCTACGAGGAACGTGCCAAATGTGAGTCTTTTTCCAAGCCAAGACGCTGTGTCGGGTTGCGCTCACATCTATAGTCTCGCCGTTGAGTCTCGTCAAGAACCCGATGATCTTGCTTGCCATTGTCGCTCTGGGAATCACCCTAGGCATGCCCAAGTTGATGGAAAACAGTGGGTTCCTTTGATTTCCCTTTTGGACGATCGTATCTGACAGGTTGTAGTGGACCCTGAAATGCGCGCCGAGTTCGAGCAGCACTCCCGTTCATCCCCGATCACGGGTGCTACGAACAGCGCCATGGCCGGGGGTGGGTTTGATCTGGCCGGGTGGATGGCTGGCACCTCGCCTGGTCCCATGGCCGATGCCGATGCGGCCCGTGGTGGTGCAACAGGCCGGGATACCAGTGGTGCCTCTCGGCGGCGAGGCTAATTTGATAGCATGATACTGCAAAAAGTATTGGTATGATTCGTGCTACAGCTGGAGATGGCTGTAGGTTGAATTCGACGTTGTATTACCTCGGCCCTCTCTCCTCGATCTCGAGATTATCTTGATCGACACCTCCACTTGGCAGTAGTTGCTTACAAGTCCAAGCGACGGGGGCCTTTAGTGAAAATTATACCAATGTGCAACTCGATCATTTCTTAAAAGACATCTAAGTTTCGAGTAAGCCTTCCAAGCAAAGATACCAAATATAAACAAGTATTCCCGTGGAAAAATATCATAGCAGTCCATATCGCAGCAATTGAAAGCCCAGACCCGAGGACCTTTCCGAAAGTACAGAGCGTCAGCTCAAACCGAGCGAGCAGAGAAAACCACCAGTCATCAGCATAAAGAACGACACGAGCAAAGTATCAGCAGGTTTAGAAACCGCCTCCGCCGAAATCACCACCACCGAAATCACCACCACCACCACCATCATCCCAACCACCACCCCCTCCGTCATAACCGCCATTGTCATAACCGCCATTGTCATAATTGTTATGATCTCCCATATCTTCTACCGCATCGGCAAGCAGCAACCCACCGAGTAAGCCTCCACCCACGCCTAGAGCGGCTGCACCGGCAGTTCCCATACCACCCGATTTTCTTGGAGGTTGTTGCTGCGGATAGTAGCCCCCCTGCGACGGATATCCTCCGTATCCTGGTGCGGGGTAGCCGTATCCGGGTTGCGGAGGTGGTTGCTGGGGGTAGCCACCATAGTATCCACCGGGCTGCTGTTGAGGATATGAAGCGTACTGGGGTCTCGGTGGACGTGAGCTGCTTCCAGAGCTCTTGCCCATCAGTTTGCTGAGAAATCCGCCCTTGCTTCGTTTCTGCTCCGGCATGGGACTCTGTGAAGAGGGACCGGGAGAATATCCGCCACCGATTGACTGCGGCCGCGACGGATCGCTATAGTAGTCCGCTGCGGCACCGGGCGTAGGACCCCTGCTGCCTGTGCGCGCATCTTCTTCGGCCTGAAGTTTGGCTGCAAGTCGTGCGTCTTCGTCCATCATATTTGGACTGGCACGGTTCTGCGAGGCATTTGCGGGGTTATACGGGTTGTTCGATGCCATGGACTGCTTTTTGTCGCCCGCGCCTGCTGCTACCGCTGGGTCGGCGGGGCCCGATTGTGACGAGGTGTATGATGGTGGCGGCTGGCTCGGGGGAGGACCGTCAGCATCCTGCGGCGGTTCCCATTGTGATTTCCCCGATGCAATATTGACGTAGAACCTGGGAAGTCAGATTTCAGCTCTTAGTGGGGAGCCAAAGGGGAGCCTACCATGTCTGATATCTTTCGTCATATTGCGCCTTCCAGCCCTCCGGAACCGATGGCGGGGGAGGGCCAGACGGCGGGTTGAAGGATGACATGAACGTCGCTGGTTTGAAGGACTTTGAGAGGAGATGTATCAAGGAAGGAGGGGCGTAAGCAAGAGAAGACTGAAAGAGGGGAAAGACGGAAGCCAAGCGAACCAAGTATTCCCAGGACCCGTAGGTATATATACTACTAAAGCCATCCCTACGATACTCGGCCTGAGGCATAAGCAACGCAATTAGGCCCTGCGCCACGGTGGCGCAGGGGCTGTGACATCATCCGACGTGGGCATCAGGCCGGCTTTCGCCTGAGGTACAGAGCTTATGTCTTCATTCTTGTGTCTTCTTGAACCTGCATCCGGATCAGAGGAATTCGTTTGCAATGGAAATGGAATCTTCGGTCATGGTAACAACTATGATACAACCGTAACACCCCATAGTTAACGTACATTGTTCGCTGAAGCCTACAATACAGAAATGAAACAAAGAAATCAACAGGCAGAACTCCATGCTCCGATGCTCTATAACAGCAATGAAGAGGTATCAGAAAATCAAAATCTCGGACTGGCCATTGGGACCTAGTCAAAGTTCGGATCAACGCTTCCGCTGTCGGGATAGTAATAGTCATCTTCGAGGTTATCCGACAACTTATCCGGACGATCAAGGTCGAAAGCCTCCAAGCACTCGAGGTCATTGGGGCCATTTTCGGGACCCGAATCTTGAGTCAAGTCAACAGGATTGGTGTCGGTGATCACTCGTGAGCACTGCCCTGACTCTATCTTTCGTCTCTTATAGCCATGCGGTGCAGACATAGACCGACGCTTAGCTGTGCTGCCGTTGTTGTCAATGCTGAGGCCGCGTTCGTGCTTGATCCGGACCTTCTTCGGGTTAGAAACTGCCACGGAACGAGTCTTGCCAGAATTTCGAATCTTGGCAAGGGCAAAGTGCCGGCGAATATCCCTTCTGGCCTGGTCGTCAAGGCCCTTCCGATGCTTGACCTTGGGACCATCAAACTGTCGTAGTTGGTATTCATCAAGCAATGGAACCTCGCTAACTTTCCTAAGCGGAGTGCTTTCGGGCAGATTACGAGCCCACCGGGCGAACGGGCCTATGTAATTAGGCCCTTGAACGGCTCCATATTTTCGATGCATTGTGAGCTGACCGGAGCTTAAGAGGTCGTTGGCCAGACTGATTCCGTCCTCGCCATTGGACGGAGGCTTTGGCGGGGGGGCATGGTTGAATTCGAAATCGGTGACATCGGGGTCTGCGCAAGGACCAGATGATAATACGTGGATGCCGCCCCCATAGTCGCCAATTAGGAGGTGGGACTTGTCTTCAGAGAAAGCCCCGCTGACAATATCATGCCCAAACTTTGCCGTATTAGCCACCAGTGCATCTTCAGGAGACCGGCGGATG
Organism: Penicillium cinerascens; assembly: GCF_028974065.1. NCBI lineage: Eukaryota > Fungi > Ascomycota > Eurotiomycetes > Eurotiales > Aspergillaceae > Penicillium > Penicillium cinerascens. The sequence continues at coordinate 2,863,883 of NW_026695298.1, read as the reverse complement.
TCCCACTGTTTTAGACAACAATCGGAGCCGCCAGTATACAATTGGTCCATTGAGCCACCCCACAGGGCTACCTTCACACCGAAATCCGACATTTCTCGATCATAGTCATGGCGGAGGGGAGTGGAGGAACTGCCGTGCTGGAGTTTGTGCAGAATTCGACCAGGATTCCGATTATCCCAGACGTAGGTGCTTCCATCCGTGCAACTTGCCGTGACATATGCGGTACTCATGGGGCAGAGTGTCACCTCATTGATATCAAGAGCAGGACAAGGAAATTCAGTAGTCGCAGTGAATCTGTCGCCTGTTACTTCATACTCGTAGATACGGACCACTGAGCGGTATCCACGTGGAAGCTTCGTGGACGAACTGACTCCCGGGGTGCTAGCGGTCACAAATCTCGACATGGACGGATGCCATTTGATGTCGAAAATGTTCTGCGAGTCAGGACTCAGTTTGCGACTCGTTATCTCGGACTCTTCTACCTTCCACAATCCGAGATGGCCATAAAGGGGGACGGAGAAATGATCTTGAGACGGTCCCGCCATCCCTCCGACGAGGAAGCGTCTCGTCACCGCATTCTGTCCCCATGTCAGAGTCGTTGGCGTGAGCTTGATATTGGTTTTTTGAAGTGAACTCCGTTGGATGTCCAAACGAACAGGGGTTGGTTCCTGGTCAGTCCCAAGATTCCACAACTCAAATTCTTGAGCGCCTGTCGCAACGAGATCAGGCATCCAGTTTGACAGAGCCATCACCACAACATTACTTTCATGCGTTAAGGTTCGAATGCAAGAAGCTCTCGGAGAAGCCTGAACGTCCCAAATTTTCACTGTGCGGTCGTAGCTCGCAGAGTATAGTCGATCTCCAACCCACTGGACAGCAACCACGCTCGAGAAAAGACGAGTATCTGTGGCACTGACAGAAGCTGGGCGAGGAGTCCAGTGGTCTGGGAGCTCATCTAAAGAATTGTGCACAAGGTCGCCTAGGATCAAATTTTTTCCACGATTGTACTCGTCAGAATGAGTAGTAGCACCCGCGGCGAAGCGGGTTCCTTCCGGTGACCAGGTCAGGGTGTTCACGTCGTTCGACGCTCCTTTCCACGACTTCCACACCTTGAGGTTGGAGCTCGCGGCTGCTCGGATTTGGCTGTGAGGCTTTTTGCCATGTATCTCGCGAGTTTGTAATAGCCTTCGAACATCGGTGGCAGTATGTAAGGGACCACTCTCAGTCTGAACAGGTGCCGAAGATAAATCTGCAACAATCGGCATTGTATGAGAAACACGGGTGGTGGAGTCTTCTTCTGATCCACCCGCAATGACTACCAGGTCTTTTTCGAGTCCATCTTTATCAAGCCCTGACAAGGTGCGGAGATTGTAGGTCACTGGATCCTTTCTAGGCCGACTAGAGCGACGCGTAGTCGTCATTGATGCATGTGGTTCCGGAGACCTCGAAGAGCTAGGCGACGATTTATACACCGAGGGCGAGATGCGTAATTGCGTACGCATAGGCATTGCCGAGCTTTCGCTGGGATTTTTCCTCGATGTGGATGTCGAGGTCGAGGTCGAAGTCGAGGCCGAGGCCGACACCGTTTGCCCTGTAGATTCTGGAGTCTGTGTCCTTCTGTCCACTCTGGTCTTGTTTGCATTCGAGAGGGTGACATTTTTCCTGAGGCTTGCTTGCCGATTGGGCTCCTTAGGCTGGGGAGGCGAGGGAGCCGGGGAGCTGTGAGTTGACGTGATTCGATGATTTGGAGGTGGAGGGTTTGTAGGAGTCTTCCTGGGGGGTATAATTTGGACTGTGCGCTTGGTTTGCCAACCGTCATGAGTCGGTCCCGGCATAAACATCGTATGCCCATGAGTGACTGGTCCAGACTGACCCTTTGGCCGTGAGCATTGAGTAAATTGAGCTAACAATCGCTCAGCCTCCTGCACGGTAGCATCGTAGTCTAGCTCATTCTCAAAATGCAGCCCAGCAGCCGGGCTCCTGCTGTCTGGGTAAAAGGACGAACTAGACATGATGTGATCTGGTCATCAAGTCTGTCAGTCTTGAAGCGATATGAAGATAGGAGAATCACCATTCGCCATACAAGAGGTAGGCTCAAATCCGATACATGACATCAAACGAAGACCTCATCACACCAGCGAATCATTGTAAGCCTTTCGTGTGATTTGAAGGGCAGTCGTGTTCCCAAGCACCGAGCAAGCAACCTATCACATCATCACCATGATCCCTCGATCTGCTGAAGAGGCTCTTATGGATATCCGATAGTTTTCACTGACAGCAAGTAGAACTTGTGTTTTTCAGTGGGAGAGAACCCGGGCGATATGGAACGAAATCCGGGGTGGTATCAAGATGATCGAGATCAGGCGCGATAAGCAGGGAGAAGGGATCGGAGGTAGTACTGTTATTGATTGTCAGTAGGAGATAAGAGATGGGTCAAAAATTGCATACATCAAAGCTTTTCGAGAATGTTTTTAGGGAAGACAAGAAGCGATCTTGCAAAGATTGGCATGTCGCGAAACACGCGCGCCTCGTGCGGGGCGGTGAACGCCACGAGCGACCGCCGCGTTAATGGAGACCCAGGCACAATTCAAGTTTGTTTGAAAAATCCGGGATCAAGGTGGAGCACCTGAGTGTTTCGATAGTCTGTATCCATGCCATGGGGCCTACAATCCTACAATCGGGCTATTTGGCATCGTGTTTCTATATCGTGAGCCCATCCAGCAGCGGGTCCATTCGGTGTACTTCCCATCGAGTGTAATTCAAGTAAGCTCAATGTAATTTAACAATTCCTATTAAAAAAAAGAGTATGGTATATGTACAGTTTCGGCTCAGATCTCCAATAGACAGTGTCAAATAGCACCCAAATGTGCCCAAAAAAACAATCAACTGTCTATTGTCACGACGGTGATCAGCGAGAAGCCGGTGTCCTCTGTGGTTGCGGCTCCCTGAAAAGTTGCACCATTTAGAGGGGAAGTGCCCGTGCACAACAGAGATAATCTCGAACGAACGACGCAAGCTACTTTCACTTGCGGATAGTGTTCTTCTTGCGCATTGAGATCATCATATCATACAGCACATCCTTGAAGGCAAAGAGGAATGCGGCAGTAATGGCACTCTGGGTCACCTTCGGCCCAATTCCTGAACAAAGTAAGCCTGTGCGCTATGCTATCTTGCCACATCTCCAAGAGGCAACTTACCCTTGTACAGTCCCGTCCATCCCTCTTCCCGAATGATTCTCTTGAGGCTGCCATTCAGGCTCTCCTTGGGACCACCTTTGCTAGCCACGTGCATCCGGCTCTTGATAGTAATGTAGGGATAGGTGATGCTGGTGGCCAAAATTTTCCCGAGAGCACCCAGGTAGAAGGCATCCTTGGGCGTCATCCGGCGGCGGCGCTCGACAACGTTTTTCAGCTGCTCAAAGATGGTATACTGTAGGATTGGGTTGATCACCAGGATCAGCGCCGGGAGAACACCGGCGAACAAACCTTTGGGGCCCTCCTGTCGCAGCAAATCCATCAGAGTGCTGAGGGTGGATGCCTTGGCCTTCTTGGTGGCCCCGGGCAGGGTCTGTTCCTCCGACTCGGACCGGCGAGCCGTCATGCGAGTGTTGATGACCCAGATGGGGTTGGTGATCAGCACCGTCGCACTGCCAGCAATCGCACCTGCAATCATGGACTCGACCGTCGTGAGCTTCTTTGAGGCCCGGCCAGCCTGAGTGGCCGCCTTCTCAAAAGTTGACCGGGTCCACTCATACCAGTAATAATACACGAAGTTGGTGACGCTGATGCCGAACAGGGCCGATTCCAAACCCGAATAGAGTCCAGAGATGCCCTCTCGCTGGACAATACGACGGACTGCGTCCAGGGTGGTAGAGTGGGCCCTCTTGGACTCGACCTGGGCTCTCGTCGATAGAGTGATCAGAGGGTATCTGTGAAGTGGATCTTAGCATTGTTGGCCCACGGGGAAGAACGTGGGGAGGAGTACGTCAAAACCATCGACAGGATTCCACCTCCGGCACCCGCCAGCGCGTGCGCGATGTTGTCACTCTGTTGAACGGCCGTGGAGGCCGCTGGTTTCTGCTGCTCACGTTGAGACATGATGAAGGCGGGGAAGGTTACAGGAGCTTGGGCGGCGGTTGGGGATCAAGAAAATAAGATCAGGAAACCGAAAGGAGCGGATGAGGTTGAAGAAAAAGGTTCAGGAGACAGGGCGCGATAATGAATCGGCTGGGTATGGGGCATGAGCCATTGGGGGGGGAAAGAGAGGTTCATGACGTTTTGCCGAGTTGCTTCGTGCCTCGGCTCCGGCGCATCTCCACTGGGGAACATTCCGACTTACTCGGGCGACACGACATATGAGCATCGATCGTTTTTCCCTCCCGGGTCCACTGGACGCGGTCGGGTTTGACTTGAGGGCTTGATCTCAATTCTTCGAAGATCAGTTGATTCTTGCATGTGATTCACTCGTTCCTGGATTCAACACGGGCCTTGCTTCACAGGGGCTTCATGTTCCCCGTGTAATTTCCACGGTCAGGGTAGTGCACCAATATATTTTCTACAGACGATAGGGATGTTCCTCTCCCCGAGCTTTTACGTAGGATTGTGATGACACAGGAGAATTCATCTCCTACAGAATAAAAAAGAAATTACAAGTTCTCGCCATTAATTCATTCAGAAACGAGATGAATCCAACCTACAAGAAAAAAAAAACCAAGAGAGAATGAAAGGTCCTAGAAATATGCGACCAGGATAACAAAAAGAGAGAGAAAACACCGGCGATAATTACGAAGCAAAACGGGGAACGACACAAGGCAGGGCCGTCTAAAGCACAGGGAAGAGAGAAGAAAAAGGGCTCCGGGTGGCACTCGCGAAACGAATGGGAAACCCCGTCGAGTCCTCGGCCGTCTGGGCTCTGCCGACTAAAGGGCATGACAAGCCTGGACGATGAGATGCCGCGCCTAGAGAACCCTTATGATGTAACATTGCGCCAAATGGAAGCATCGTTCTGGGTCGAAGTCGTCTAGCAGCAGCCGCCCGCGGAGCCGGACTGGACGCCCTGACCCTGCCCAACCTGCACGGTAGGCTTGTTGTTGACGGTGGCCGTTCCCATGCGCTCCTTGATCTGTCGTGCCATTGTCAGGAAAGCCTGCTCGACGTTGGACGCGTTCTTGGCCGAGGTCTCGAGGAAGGGGATTCCCAGGCTATCGGCGAACTCCTACAGGATTTCACGACGCATTAGCAACCCAAAATTCAAAGATTCCATAGACAAATGATCCCGCAGCGGAAGCAAGCGGTTGTCAAGAAAGTTCGGTGCCTACCTTCGCCACGGTGTACTCGACCACCTTCTTGTCCTCCATATCGCTCTTGTTGCCGACGAGCAGCTTGTTGACGCCCTCGGTGGCATATCGGTCAATCTCCTGAAGCCACTGCTTGACGTTGTTGAAGGAGTCCATGTCGGTGACATCGTACACCACGCAGATGCCGTGGGCACCACGGTAGTAGGACGATGTGATGGTGCGGAATCGTTCCTGGCCAGCAGTGTCCCACTGTAATCCGGGCATTAGCCAAGTTTCCATCACCGCCACATCTTCGTGAGCAAACGTACAATCTGAAGTTTCACGGTCTTGCCGTCGAGTTCGATAGTGCGGATTTTCTGCGGCATGTGCGTCAGCATAACATTCCGGCTCATAGCCCCGCGGATTCGATGTCAACGTACGAAGTCAACACCGATAGTCGAAATGTAGCTTTCCGTGTAGGTGTCATCGGCAAAACGGAGCAACAGGCAAGACTTTCCAACACCGGAGTCTCCGATGAGGAGGAGCTTGAAGAGGTAATCGTATCTATTTAGGTTAGGTAAGACAGATCGGCGACACGAAGTGGCCACGACAGAGGACCAGCGGAACCAGGGATACTCTAGGAATGAGAACCGCGTCAGTCGGGGTTTCCAAGTAAAAAGACAAGCTCCGAGGGAAAGCTCTGAGAGCCTAAAAAGCGGAGAGGGAGACGAGAGAACGAGAGAAAGAGAGAACGAGAGAACGGAGACGAGAGGGTTTAGCGTTAGGAAGGCTAAGACTTACCACTCTGGATTCATGATGGAGGAGCGAAAAGGGCAGCGAGATCAGCGGTGAGAACGAGAATATAGCGAAGAGAAAGCGGCGATGGAAGAGCGAAGACGGAGTTGTCGGTGGAGGGGACTGTGATGAACGCCTGAAATGATAGGAGGTGCAGGAGGGCAGAAGCACCTGATGCGCAGCCTTGTTTCACTCTCTCCGCCACCGCCTTTGGCTTCAATTTATTTTGGCGTGGTTTGGATTTTGTGTTTGGATTTCATGTTTCTTCTTAATTCTGACGCTGACGTTGATCCATACTCTACTAAAATGGTTCTGAAACGTGATGGTATTCTTTTCGATAATATCCCATGAGAGTCTCATTCCCCCGTGGCAGCTGATCTACTATACCTACGGACCTAGTCATCAGTCTCGTACTCTGCCCGGACGAGATGATCCTCTCTGGCTCATTTTCTTCTTTTTTTCAGACCTTTTTTAAAAAGAAACCCCCCCCCCCCCCCCCCCTTGTTAGCCGCTCACGCATAGCCATGAGCCTGCAGCCATTCCAAAACCAAAGCCTCGTCGCGATCCTTGTAAGATGCGTTGGTTCGGATGTTGTCGGACACGATGACCAGAGCTCGAGCATAGGCCCCTGTATTCTTACTTTTGAAGAAGCTTGCGATGTCCTCGCCAATCTTGTGGTCAGCAAACTTGGACAGGCCCATGCGGACGAACCGTTCGAATACCACGTTGTTGGACGAGAGATGGCCTTCCACCGAGGCCCAGTTCGTCTTCATGTACTCCCACAAAAGGTGCCGCGCCTTGGAGTTGGCAGCCAAGGACACCGCGCCGCTGTGGGTATCCTGAATGGCCACATTGTCCGAAAAGACAAAGTCCAAGTAGTCCTGTACCAGAACTGGGTCCTTGGTGCGACCCATGGCAGCCAGGCAGATCTCCTTACCGTCCACCGAGTCTGTTCGGAGGTATTCCTCCTTGACAGCCTGGTATTCCTTTTGACCACCCTCCGACACATTCAAGCTGAAGATCGCCGAACGAAGGTTGGTATGCACGGCACTCTTGTCTTGCCCAGTAGCCCAGAGGTCGAAGCGGCGTTTGGCTTCCGTGACGATGCTAAAACGTTCGTCAGCAGTGGTCGTCAATCGTCATAGAAAGTAGAACTCACCTTTCATGACCAGCATTTCCTGCCATCGCAATCAGAAGCTTGCGAAGCTGAACAGTAAGATAGTCCTCGTTGGGCTGGAACTCCCAGCCAATCTGCTCTGCAGCCGGAGCTACCAGATTCCGGGTGAACTTCTTCAGCCCCTCAGCAGCCTGCTCGTTCTGGGAGAAAACGGACCGGAGGCTGGCCAGCGATGACGACAACTGGGACCAGACACTGTGAAAACGAATGTTAGAGCTGATGGATGAATGGCGAGAGTGGCCAGATCAGGAATACTCACAGGTAGTTTTGCTCGCCCTTGAATCCTTCCAAAAGAGCCAACAAGGCCGGCGTGGTGCCTTCACCAGAAACCGCAAGAGCAGCTGCGTCTCCCACCAAGCCGATCTTGTCCTCCGTGCTCAGAAGGTCAAGGGACTGGCCCAACTTGACCAGACGTGCAGGTGGATAGTTCGTCCGATAAAAGCCAGACAAATCCTTATTGATCTTGTAGAAGCCATCCTCGCCAATACCGCTCACGGTATCAGATTTTTCAGTGAGAGCACGAGTATCTACAGTAGCCAGCTTTTGGCCTGATTTGATACCAAGAGGGATCCACCAGGTAGTCTCGTCCTCGTCGGGCTTTGCGTCTCCCGTAGACAAGAATCGGTTTTGGCGAACACTGACTTGACCAGGTTCCTCTGCCACGGTAACAACCGGGAACCCAATCTTGCGAATCCAAGGATCCTTGAGAAATCAAGGTCAGAAAATGATGCGGTTGAAGGAGACTAAATTATTCTGAACTCACCATGAAGCCGTGCACGTCCTGGCCAGACGACTTACTCAAAGCGGACCACAGGTCATTGGTAGTTGCGTTGCCTGGGCGAAAGTAACCATCAGCAATGTTGGTTGGTTGCAAATTCAAAGCGATTCTAACCGTATGCATGCGACTTGAGGTAGTCAGCGACTCCTCGAAGGAAAGTCTCTTGCCCAAGGTGGACACTCAGCATGCGAATGACCGAGCTTCCTTTCAGATAGCTGATATGGTCGAAGATCTGGTCCACCTCGAGAGCATTCCGGACGGGCACTTCAATGGGGTGGGATGCCCGCAGCGAGTCGAGATGGAATGCTTGTTGCACACCCTCAGCCTGTGACAATGTCAATGGTGATCTTGATGAAAGATTTTTTACCTCGAGAGTTGCGTACGACAAACTGAGACCAGACATTCCAATCTGTACACAATTGTTAGGACCTGCAAGAGCCAGGGTTACCAGAGTAGGTAACTCACCCGGATAGAAATGATCGACAGCCAGCCAACCGACCCAGGTTGCAAAACCTTCGTTCAGCCAAAGTTCGTTCCACCAGTCCATGGTCACGAGGTTACCAAACCACTGATGAGCCAGCTCTTTAATACGAGATGCGTCAGATTGAGAGACTAGAGGTCGAAAATGGAACGGAGGAATCTTACCGTGAGCTACCACATAGGCAATTCGGTTCTTATACCGATTGTCCGACTTTCCTTCATCAAAGAGAACAGCTGTCGTCCGGTAAGTCACCAGGCCCCAATTCTCCATAGCCCCCATAGCCTAAGCAGAAAGAAAGGATGAGCATAACCGAACGGTCCAAATCCAAGAAGGGCTTGTCTCTTACAAACTCATGCACGGCCAAGAGGTCTGCCTTGGGCAGCGGATACTCGATCTCAAAAATCTCGGAGAAGTAATCAACCGTCCGATGGGCACACTCCAGTGCGAAGCGAGCCTGGTCCTCCAGACCTCGCGTCGTGTAGACACGGACCGGAATACTCCTTCCTTGGTACTTACGCTGGGTCATGGCTTCAACGTACCCGAAGTCACCCACAGCCCAGGCCAGAAGCTGCACAGTAACACATCTTGTTAGTGCGGCCCTCACAAATCAGCTTGATTCATACTAACGTAGGTGCTCATCACGGGCGTCTTTTCAAAGGTAACGAATTTCAATCCGGCGTGGCTTCCAGCCCTTTCGGATTTAACGGGCATGTTGCTGAGCGCCGTCTGGCCTTTGGGGATCTCGATCTCGAAATCGAACGTGGCTTTCAGATTGGGCTCGTCGAAGCAAGGGAAGGCCCTGCGTGCGTCGCAAGACTCGAATTGAGTACTCAACATGTAGTGGAAGTCGCCTTCCTTCGGTGTGTCGGCGGCCGGCTCCCCCACGGGCTTATACTTGGACCGGTAGAAACCTGCCATAACGTTGTTCATGGTTCCGATGAAGTCGACCAAAAGCACAATATTCTCCGACGAGATTTCATGAGTGAACTTCAAAGAAACGCGCTCTGACTCCTTGTCATAGGTTATTTCGCTGGCCTTTGCGAGTCGAGTGCCTGGAGTCGTAAAGCAGCACCGTTAGTCAATCGTAATCTTGCATATGGCATGCTCGTTCGGTAACAAACCATCCTTGGCCAGTACTTCGGCAGACTGGACATTTATCTCTTTCGAGTTCATAACAATTTCTTTGGTGGGACGGGTGACCTTGGCGTCGATCTTCACCACGCCCTTGTATTCCCAGGAGCTACCGAGCTGTAAATCAAAGAGGGAGACATGGTAGTTGATGGGTTTGGCCCTGTTGCTTGGATGTCAGCTCACACTCCCCAAAAAGCTAGACAGGAGCCTCCGACAAGCAGGGGGCCACTCTCCGGTGAAGCATCACTCACACGTCAGGCAGAGTATCTCTGTCGGTTGACGCCATCATGCGAGCTTCAGCGGAACAGTGTCGAACGGGAGCAAAAGCAAAATGTAATCGAGGCGCAGGGATTGGAAATCGCGGGCGCGGTCGAGAGGATGAAGGGAATGAAGAGAAGAAGGAGGAGGAGGAGGGACAGAAGGAGGGGGAGGGGCGGAGAGCGACGGAGTGACGGGTTTGGACATTTACGGCGCGTCTCGTCGTTGCAATGGATCTTCTTCCCCACATCTGGGTTTTGGCACCACGGCTATCGACGGCTTACCGGCAGACCTTCCCGTTGGTTCTGGCGAGCTGGTCCTCTGGGGCGATTGTGAAAGCGACGAAGCAACAGGAAGTTTACACGCGGAGCTCCGTCGGAGCTTGGGCCCTGCTGCCGAGCAACCATCGATTTGGACCCGCACCGTTTTCTCATTCGACCTAGAACTCCATCTTGGCCTCCTACAACACCATGGCTGACTCGGATGAGGAATACGTGGGAGACGTGACCGAGGACGAGGACGATTTCCCGGTCGCCCGGAATGACCGAACTCGCTCCGGAAAGCGAAAGCAGCGCGGCGGCGCAGAGTGGGAGCTCTCCCGGACCTGGGAGACGCTAGTGGAGGGTGCCGATGGAACGATCAGCTCCACGGTCGAAGGACTACTTGAAGCCGGGAAGCGAAAGAGGTTAGTATACCGACCGGATTCGTGCCGTTCAGTCACTAACCATATCGCGAGGCAGGTTGTTGAAAGATACGACTCCTCTACAGCGCGGTATCATACGACATGTCATCCTGATCCTCGATCTTTCACAGTCCATGTCCGAGAAAGACCTGCGGCCCACGCGATACCTCTTGACTCTTCGATACGCTCAGGAGTTCGTGCGAGAATTCTTTGAGCAGAACCCCATCTCTCAACTCGGGGTCCTGGGCCTACGGGACGGTCTGGCACTTCGAGTAAGCGACATGAGCGGCAATCCGACAGAACATCTTGCGGCCATCCAGTCACTCAAGATCCAGGACCCGAAGGGCCTTCCCAGTCTCCAGAATGGTCTTGAAATGGCCCGAGGGGCCCTCTAGTACGTTCCTCCTATGCATGGTCCCGACGGTGTAGTCTTCCTTTTGTGATACTAACCTGCAACCACAGCCATACCCCCAGTCATGGTACCAGAGAAGTTCTGATCATCTTCGGGTCCCTCCTTTCTTCCGATCCCGGAGATATACATCAGACGATCAATACTTTGATTGGCGATAAGGTACGTGTCCGGATCGTCGGCCTCGCCGCCCAAGTGGCTATCTGTCGCGAACTGTGCACCAGAACGAATGGAGGCGATGAAACCGCATATGGAGTTGCACTGAACGAGCAACATTTCCGAGAATTGATGATGGACGTGACTACACCCCCGGCCTCGTATTCGCAGAAACAATCCGCAAGCTCATTGTTGATGATGGGGTTTCCCTCGCGTACCGTGGAGGTCCGCCCATCACTTTGCGCATGTCACTCAAAACCGTCCCGAGGAGGGTATTTGTGCTCGCGATGCGGCAGCAAAGTGTGTAGCCTGCCCGCGGAGTGCCCTTCCTGCGGCCTCACCCTTATCCTATCGACGCATCTTGCGCGCTCGTATCATCACCTGTTCCCTTTGATGAACTGGGTCGAGGTACCGTGGCGTCAAGCCTCACGAAGCTCCGCTTGTTTTGCTTGCGGGCTTCCTTTCCCGGCAGTGCCTTCCGAGGATCAATGGCAGGCCACCGAGAATCATGCCAAGGGAATGAGTGTAAGCAGTCGCTATGAATGCACGGCGTGCCATAACCACTTCTGCATTGATTGTGATCTGTTTGCGCACGAGGTCGTTCACAACTGTCCCGGTTGCCAGAGTAATAGCGCTCGGGCAATCCACAACGAATCAGGCAAGCCTGACGGAATGGATACAACCGTGTAGGGCACAAATACCTTTTTTTCTTTCTCTTCTTTCATGATTGCATGGGTCGGCGTCGGTCAGGGTCTCAAAACAAGAACGGTTGAGAAGGACCCCAGGGCTCGGGGTATTAATGTGCATTATATCCAAAGTATCCAAAATATTTACAACGTCAGAATATTCAGAGTATTTGGGAGTAAGAGAGTTTCATGACGGACTCTACCGTGGTAGCGCTGATCGCTCTGGGGGCCTCGGTTACTTACTTAGCTTCTTCGCCCCACGTTCTCCGCCGCATCGCTGGCGGCGCTGGCGGGACTCCTCTCGCAATCCCGTAAACCAACAATGGCACAACCCTCTCAGACCTTTCAGGCCTCAAACTCATTTGAGAAGCTGCAGTCATACTCGTTCCATACGGATCCTGAGTTTGCAAATGGCCTCGCTATTATCCTCGGCCATCCTGGCACCCCCGCCACTCAGGAGGAGATGAATCGCGAGGATGATCTCGTGTTACAAGCCAAGTGCTTTTTCTTCTCGCGGTACTGTGCCCTGCACTTTTGCTGCACTTTTTGCTAATGTTGATGCGTAGGAAAGAAAATCTCAACCCGCCAATTGATTTCGCCGCCTATAAATCCTGGTCCCTATCACGATCCGCAGGGGAGCCGAAAGCTACGGCAGTCTCGTCGCTAAAGCCAGACGAATCAGAATCGTCATCAGAAGCAAATGTCAGCGGAATTGAACCACCAATACTCCCGGAGCCCGCTTACCCGTCCTCGTTCGCTCACATCGTGGAGCTCATCACGACCGGGCAGCCCATCCCGGGGATTGAACAGATACCCGACACGGTTTTGACCGGACACGACACCGCGAGTGAGAAGCCTCGGCGACGGAAGCCATGGGAGCGGGATGACGCAGAGCTTTCACCCGGTGAAACTACCAACCAGGCTGCCTGAACGATGTCTCTTCCAGGAAGAAAAGCCTGAACAAAATGGTTTACGGGGACTGACATTCGGGGGAAAAGATCATGCAGGTTCTGGCTCAATAAGAATATTAACCTGTTGTAATTGACATAAAGGGGTCACGGACAATGCCGATGACCGAGTAGTATTATAGTGATGAATAACAGCCGTCAGAGGACAGAGCAAACAGGTGCGAGGGCAAAGCCAGCGGTAGATATTGCGGAGACGCATGGCATGTAGGTCATCGTGAGATCCAAAGCTCCGGAATGATCATCACTGAATAATTGCTCCGTACTTGAGTCAAAAAAGAGCTACCATCGCAACCAGAATGAGGTCCCGGTTTGTTCTTCGGACCATGCTCGTCATTGGAAGACACAAGGAACCCGGGATGCCCGAAGGTGGAAGAGGAGCAAGCCAAAGATAGATCGGCAGGCAAAAATAGCCTGTGAGATTGCATCTGCAGATATTAAGAAAAGCTGGCTGTTGGTGGGCCGACAGAGGTTCAGGTACCGACAGGTGAAGGTGAGGATAATCAATACAGATGATAATTTGTGGTGTGGCTTTTTTTGGTTTTCTTCTTCTTTTTTCTCCGTCTTGTTTCGAACATCTGGGTTGATGCAAACTCGCAAAATCGACATGGACGCCCCGGTAGATTCAACGGAACGGCGAGTAAGCAGGGCCCCATTGATTTCCTCGGTTGACGCGACCGCCGTTCTGTCCGCTTGATGGGAATCTTTCCTCATTGAAATGATTGAAACGACCAACTAACATGCCGGTTCCTGGTCCAGGGCGCGTGGCATGGGACGGGTTGCAACAGAGCATTGCGACGCGGGAGCCAAATTTAGACCCACGAAGAGAAACCATATGTTTCCTATGCACATAAACATTAGCCAAGGTATTCCATCCGAAAGACAGTGTAGGTGCCTGGTACCGAATATGACTGGCCACGACCTCACGCTGGTGAGCAGCGGCGTTCATCAAAATCCATTGAATCAGATAATTCCCATATTGATCTCCTGCGACTATTTCTCGATCAGCATGCTGTTTGACAGAAAAGAGCCCTGTGTTTAACATACTGTCAATCAGTGGCATTCGAGGTCGATCAGCGCGACCAGTACAAACTCGAGATAGATAGCGATCCAGGAACTCCGAGCCTCCGATTTTCAAGCATTTTTCGACGATCTTAGATGCAAATTGATCCATACTGTAGTCCACGGCAAAATGGAGAACATGCTCGACCGCGCGGCCTTTATCGTGAGGGGCGCCATGCTCACAAATATGCTGAATGCACCAGTTACCGAATTGGCCATGTGCAAGGACGTCCACCCTCCCCAGAACTTCTTCAATGGCGGGCCGCTTCTGGTTGTCAGCACTCCTTCGAGGTCAAATCCAGACCTCTGGTCAGGAAAGAGAATTGAAGTGCAGTATAGGGGTGGAAAATCTTGATTTCTCTCACCTTTTCTTCTTCCACGCAATTTTCAAAGATGTTTTGAACAACCAGGCTTCCGGTCTCGCCTTGGGCGACCTCATGCCACATTCCGCGCAACGCCTCGTTCACCTTAGCCATGACCTTGGGTGGCTCGCCGCTCCATCGAAGCTCAAACAGTTTCTGCCAAACATGGCATGCATATCGGTGAATCACTGTCTCCGGAATTCTGCAAAGAAGCTCGTGGACCATGACAGCTTTATGTTCCTCAGGCACGCAGTCAAAAGCTTTTTGGATAACATGACATCCAAAAGGATCCATACTCAGACTGAGGGTATGGCCTCTAATTGCATTCGCAATAGCAACGACTTGGTCAGGGCCTCCATGCTCAAAACAGCGCTGGACGAGAAAGTTGCCGAATCGGTTTATCATCAGAGGATACGCCTGGCTAACAATTGCTTCGATAATTTCGTATTTCTGTTCAGTCGTACCGACTTTGAGCTTCTGTTGTAGGAAAATAGATGCCTGTTGATCATTGTTGCAAACTATCTTGTCCACAATGTATTTCCAGTCACATGAAACATTCTTGTCGAGCAAACGCCGATAATTGAGAGGTTCAAGGGGTGACATGTAGGTTTGAACGGAGCTTCCACCAGCCTAAAATCATGAATGAGTATTCAAAAGGCAAGTAAACATAGTACTTACCAAGGAAGTCGTCCACGAAGTTCCATTCGTTTTGGTGGCCGTAAACTCCGTGGCAGTGGGAGAGAGGGCCGTCGCAACGGGCCGAGTGTGAAACGGGGGGATGGAATAAATCCCAACTGGAGGGAAAACACTCGAAGATCTGGCCATCGGCAAAGAAGGGGACTTGTGAGTTGGGTCAGTGGGAGACCCTGAGTTGAACCCATTCCACGGGTTATTTTGAGACGGCAACAAAGCTCCAACCCCATTCGCTTGCATGGCCGAACGACGAGGATCAGCATTGGGGTCTTGTAAATGTCGAGTCTGGTCATCTGCAGGTCGAGAATAGAAGCCATACGGACTGGCATGGGGTCCTGAAAGCATCCGATGGGACTGCAGCGGTGCATGTGCGGCAAATGCAGGATGCGCTGTAGAGCCACTCCAGAACCGGCTAGGATCCTGACATATGGGGTGAGATGGCTGAGGGGAACCACCGTAAGGCTTTTCAAAAGAGGACTCGATGGTATTCATTCCAAAGGAAGGTTGATCATGTTGATTCCAAAGCCCACGAGCACGGTTGTAGGCTCCAGCGGACAATGCATCCGAAATGTCGGACTGAGAGTCCTCCTGCATGTTCCATGCGTCCTGAAACTGACCGAATATGTGATTCGATGCATTGAAGGCACTCTGTAGATGTGTGATGGTCTGCTCAGTGATCTCACGGCCGCCGAAGTCTGCCTCGGATGGAGGGCCCAAAGCCTGATCCAGAGTGTGCTTAATGACACGAGTATGGGCGAGTTCTTGCTCCTGCAATGCAATTTTAGAGTTTGCAGCAAGCAGCTCCTGCTTGAGTCGAAGAAGTTCCGTTGTCTTGTTATCCTGGGCACAGGGATAATCTCCATTGGGGAGGTCGGTGGTTGGCAATGGGCCGATGGTAGATACAATCCGCGAAGGATGGGAAGGACGACCAGATTCTGGGTGGACCTTCAAAATTATCTCGGGAGACATCTTGCTCTGTATATTCTCGACTTCTGAGGCTGGTTCAATCAAATGTTCGACTGTCACATGTTCCTGCTTCTGCTTCTAGGGTTGTGAGACCACCAACGTTTGTATCCACGATAGGCATCTGGGAAAACTGACCTTGCTTGACGGGAGGTTGGCGTCCGAGCTAGAAGAGCTCTGCGTAGCTTCATGTTGAGGTGCCCGAAAATGATGGGAAGGTCTGTGGTGGCTGTTGGGATAGAGGTGACCCTGTGAGAATCAACATGAGTATCCTGCACATCTCGAGCTTCCAGCTTGCAAGACGCACGGAAAATCCGCGTCCAAAGGAGAGACAACTTACATCACCACTATCGTTTGAGATAAATCTCCCCTCTCTGCCCATGCGAGCATGTTTTGGCGGACCGGCAACAGTTGGCATCTTCACAAGTGACAAAGGCAGGTGTTTCGAGCAGAAACGTAAGTGAAATCTTCCGGGTGCGGTTTACATAACACGAGAGAAGAAAGACACGGAGATTGTCAAATTGGACTGTAGAGGTGGGAGATATTCAAGGGAAGAGAAGGGAAAGGAGGAGGAGGAAGGCGGGTGCATGTCAACAATAACATCAGTGGAAGCCACAACAAGGGAGTGCACCAGACCAGGAAGGCGCGTAGCCAAATTTTGAACAAGGTTAGAAGTTCACTACAAGATCAGATTCGTCCCGTGTAGGAGTCCGGTGAGATCTGGCATGATCGGTCTAAATGGCCGGCCTCGTATACTCCCGCGAATCCCATTCCAATGAGATCGATCACTAACGACCACTAAGTCTGGCAGCCCCGATCCTGTCAAGGTCGGGGTAAGACTATCAGCATGGTGCAAACCTGCCAAATCCACTTCCCAGACCATTAGCTCCATTCTCTGATCCTCCAAAGGCCGGAGGAGCACACCGCCGGTATCGATATTCATGCTTCAAGGCTGGCAGTATGGGGTCAGTTCTCGATATAACCAGACGAACATGGTAAATGTGAATGGGGAATAATCCGAGCTTGGAGGGCGGAAGATCTGTGTCCACTACCAATGTTTTGACATTTCCAGGATAGTCTTGATCAGTGCCATCTAAGTAGCCCTCCTGCATCTGGGAATCTGCAGCAAAGTATTGAAAGAGATTGCGGCTGATCTGGAGGGCCAGACTGTTGACTCCAAGTGAGCATTTCTTGATCATGAAAGTGTCAGGTGTCACTCTGCGGAATGACTTCCAATCTACCGTTCTTGTCGGGGGATTGCAGCTGATCGACCTGGATGCTAGCCTTGGGTCCAGGTCACCGGAGCTCGGAACCGTTATCGTGAACTTTTCGGTAAACCCTCCGGGAGACCTCGCCGTTTCCCTGGAGCGGTTGACGGCAGCGCTATAGGAAGGCCTCAGATGTTTCTTCGTCATCACACCATCAAACCAATGCCCATTTCCTGGTAATTCTTCATAAACAGAGGACCTGTCCACGGGCAGGCCCACTATGGGCATTGCCCGCTTATATAATGTCCATGGAGCACCCTCTCCAACAAAACAGTATATACATAATGGCAGTACCTCGCGTACTAGTAACTAGTAGCCGTGCCTAGGTTACATTCAGTCCGCCCGTTTGCTATCGTTTGAGAAAATTTTTAGGACAGGGACACAAAAGGAAGGCAACATCTACGGCCACTTTCTTTTTTCTTCATACCTTTTTATCTCTCTTTTTTATCTCTTCTCCCCTTATAAACATACAAATAATCGGGCCTAACACGCCTTGAGCTTAGCCACCCGCAAGTATGGACGAGCTCCAGAACAGACTTGGTAACTTGCCAGACTGGGGATATGTTTTATATCGCACCACCTACACTGCCGAAACCGACACTACTTTCCCACACGCTGTGGGGTATATTGAGGCCTGTCTCAACAGCGGTTTCCTTACGGATGGGAAGCCTAGGCCTAGTGATAAAGACCGTATTCAAATTTGGGCCAAATATCGATCGATAATTATTGAAGATCCCGCACAATTTGACGGGGCTTCTATCGAGACGATTCGCGCTCATTTTAAGGCATGGGTATATGCCCAAGACAGGCGTGATTCCTTCAAAAAAATTTGAATATGTCTTATTATTAATTAAGAATCCCTGCAAACGCTAAAGGACGGATTAGTGGAGGATGTCAAAAATGATAGGCACGAATTACGATGTGTGAAGATTCTTGAAGCATTTCCGATCGTGGATTCGTTCGACACTTTTCCCGGGTGGATGAAATGCTCCACACATATACTGTGGTTTTTCTCGTCTAATATGGGAGATGGTGATGAGATGAGGAAGTTATATTATGAAATTGATGACTTTCCATTCGAAGGGGTATACTCCGGATGATCCAACCCAGTTTGCGTGATATTAGTAAAGACAGAGATAAATCTTTATACATCATGGGCAGTTGGGCCCGTAAACCACGGAAATCGAGAGGCGGAGGCCGCAGAATAGCATATGAGATTATTCTCGAGGGGTAAAGATAGGTAAATCGCTGTGGCTCGGAAAGGGATATCTCTTCCGAATTGATATAAAACTGTCGGGTTCTGGAGCTTTTGGTGGGCAGTTCGATAAACGTCTTGGACGAAGAATCGATAGCCAGGCGCATCTATGCCTGATGTCTCTTCTGATGTGTCGAGAGAAATGGCGAAAGTCAGAGGTCGGGTTTGAAACCCAGCCAAAAGTAAAGGCCCCCTTGTGGACACATCCTGTGAAAACTGTATCAGAAACTACGTTAGTGGTAATCTTGCGCATAGGTGTGAGGCAGGCTTTGTATGTATGAATCGAAGTAATTTCAACCCAGCCAGATCCGTTGTTCTGGACATTTATCGAGCCCCAGGTGCCGCCCATTCTTCTTTGGGTTATCTCCGATACCAATATGCTGTTTTGGTCCAGCGATATCGACTCCTCACGAAGCTCAACTTCCAACACCACTCCAACCGAGATGGAAAGGTCGCTGAGAGCCCCCGTTTCCAGATTCAGTTTCGGATCCAATACACGGTGACCCGGTAAGAGTTGAACAATGACAGGAACTTTGCAATACTGGTACAAATCACCTCCAAAAAGTTGCTCCTTATCCACCCAGAACTGAAGGAGGCCACCACTGAAGAAAGCAACCGTATGTGGCTCGGTGCCCTTTACTTCGAGTACTCCGCATGCCCGTAGTTGATATCATAGAACCGGCCAGCCGTATATTGACTGCATTAACTCCCAGTCGATATCTGGGAAGCTCATATTTAAAAGAGCCTTAATCTGGCCGCTGGAGGACCTTCATATGGTTGCATATACATTGTCCCACTTGAAAGTTCCATCGACTCCGAGGGTGCTGGCAAATGATGCCTCGGTATCATACTGCAAATGATGAAATCTACCGTGATGCTCCAATGGGTAATTTATAATATATTATATAGTAACTTTAGTATTTATCTAGTAATTATTTAAATAAAAGTAAGGATTTATTCTCCCCAAGTTGCCTCTGTGTGAAGTCCGTCAACTTGCATCCTTTCTATCTATGCGTTGTATTAGACAAATTAATCTCGTTTACCGAGCCGAAACGGGCCGAGAATATCCCGTCTGTCCGATAGGGAGACTCCAAGCGAGACCAAATCAAATGTGGTTTGACGAAGAGCACCATAGGGTGGAGTAGGATCGAGGGAGAGGTGCAAAAGGCCGGCGAAATCCATGACAGCACCGCCAGGATGACGGAGAAAACCAGACGCATCTCCGCGGTTCGTGAATTTGTGGGCTCACAGGGGCCTAGTAATCACGGGGGCCAAGGAGATATTGCAAGCGGGCCTGAAGACCGGTCATGACCTATCTTTCCGCCTACCTACTTTGATCATCTTACTAGTACTAGAGTGAATAGCGGCCATTGGGAAGAACAACTAGGTGGGCTACTTCCAAAAATAGTAGATTGATTTGTGAGTTAGCAATATTGAACAAGACGTTAAAAAAGTATAGCTTGAAGATTTAAGGAAATGTCTAAGACGATCCAGGGCACTTATATGTAGGCCTTTTGCCTTGACGGGATTCTCCAACAGAAGAAAAATAAGAAGACTGCTAGAAAAGAGGCTTAAAGAGCCGGATGTAGCTTAGAATGAATAGGAGAATTAAGTATTTAGGCTCCCTTCCTGTGGTTACAATATACCCTCCAGCACACTGCGTTCGGCGTATGTATCGACCAGTCCGGGCACAAGTGGAGCGGAGACGGGGACGGCGCGAGATTTGAGGCTCCACAAGCGCACATCACGTGACCGGCCTATATTACGGTACACGTCTATAGATAGAAACTGGGAAAGACGCCAATAATCAAACTTACCGGGGTGTGTGTCCGAAAGGTAGCCATAGGAAATATCCTGTGTAGACATCGTCCCTCTGCCTTTACGTATGTTGTATGTAATCCCTTCAAGCCGATTGCTCGGCGCCCTCCGAGGTATCGAGATGGTATCCTGTAATGTAACGGCCGGTGGCGGTCGCACCCTGCAAATCGCCCGTGGACGGGGCCAGCCAATCCAATTCCCTTCTTTCGATTCCCCTATTCGTTTCGTTCGGCTCTGTTAGGGTGCACTGTCCTCCATTGCGCACTGTGTGTCTTGCCTCCCGCGTGTGTCCTCCATTCTCGACGCTGATTCGCTCGAGGAGATTCGTCATCCGCAAACTAAACTGCAACTCGTCCCCTACACTCGGTTTGCGCGACAGGGCGGACCATTTCCAGTGAGAATTCCATTCCGTGAACGCCCCCGCCAACTTTTTTTCCCGTGTTACTCGGATAGGTGAAACCGGCAGTCTCGACGTGTGTTGTGCCGAAGAGAAAGAGACACGGCGTGAGCGCGCGTGCGCGAGAGAGATAGAGAGAGAGAGAGAGAGAGAGAGAGAGAGAGAATCAACGTCTGCCTGGTAAAAGGACGTCTTGCACAGGCCTACGCCGTGGACGATGGCCACGACCACAGTAACCGGCCATGGACGAAGGGCATCCATGCGGCAAGCGGAATTGCAAGTCCCGACAAAGACCTCAACCTCACAACCCACGAGCAGCCCGGTCGATCAGTTCCCTCCCTACGAAGAGACATTTGACGCTGCCGCGGGGTCGGCTCGTCCGAACGCAAACCCCTCGGTGAAATACGCTCCTGGCGAGCTGTGGGAGCCTCGAAACTCGGCTTTTTACTCTCGGGAACACGCCAATGGATCCGCGAGAAATCCTAAACATCGGCCACGGAAGAGTATTAGCGAGGCCATCTCCACAATTCGGACACGCAACGGCAGCGTGAGTGCCAACGCACAGGAACTCGCGGAGGCACTCCGAGCGCCGGTGTCATATCGCCTGATTGTATGTCAATGAAGATGTATTTGCTCATGGGATGCTTGCTAACAATGCTTGTTGTGTAGGGTCTCTGCGTCATCTGGTACTTTACGTCCGCCCTCACCAACACATCCTCGAAATCCATCCTGAACGCTCTTCCGATGCCCATCACATTGACCATCATCCAATTTGCATTTGTTTCAATCTGGTGTCTGCTGCTGGTGTATCTGTCCACGGTAATCCCATGGCTGCGCCAAAGCGTGCCCATTCTCAATCATGGCATTCGTTACCCATCTCGCGACGTGATCTCTACCGCTTTGCCCCTGGCCGTCTTCCAATTAGCCGGGCATATCTTAAGCTCCATGGCAACCTCCAAGATTCCCGTGTCATTGGTTCACACGATCAAGGGCCTCTCGCCTTTGTTCACTGTTCTCGCCTACCGAATTCTGTTTCGCATTCGATATGCTAGGGCGACTTACTTATCGTTGATTCCTCTCACTCTTGGAGTTATGCTTGCATGCTCCACTGGAGTGTCTACCAATCTGTTCGGGATTCTCTGCGCGTTCTTCGCTGCGATCGTCTTTGTATCCCAGAACATCTTCTCCAAAAAGCTCTTTAACGAAGTAGAGCGTTCTGAGACTGATGCGCAACGTCCAGCACGGCGAAAGTTGGACAAGCTTAACCTGCTTTGTTACTGCTCCGGACTTGCTTTCTTCCTTACACTGCCGATCTGGTTCGTCAGTGAAGGGTATCCCTTGGTGGCTGATTTCATTAAGGACGGCGTCATTTCGCTCTCAGGAAGACAGGGTTCTCTGGACCATGGTGCCCTGATGATTGAGTTCGTCTTCAATGGGGTTTCGCACTTTGCCCAAAACATACTGGCTTTTGTGCTGCTCTCCATGGTGTCCCCAGTGTCCTACTCGGTCGCCTCTTTGGTCAAGCGGGTGTTTGTCATCGTGGTTGCGATTGTGTGGTTTGGAAGCTCAACCACCCCCATTCAGGCTTTTGGTATCGGTCTTACCTTCGTGGGTCTCTACCTCTATGATCGCAACAGCCACGACGACGTGGCTGATAAACGAGCAAATGCGGACCACTTCCGCGCTCGGCAGTCTATCTTGCCTACGAATGTGCGGCATTCCAGCAGGCCATGGGATTCGAATGGCTACGCTTTCCCGGGGGGAAGATCGTTTGATGGGTCTACATCTAACAGCTCCCACGTGTCCAATGGCCCCAAGAAGGAGGATGACGGACCTGGGCGTGTGCGGCCACGAGGCGCCAGTGTCTCTCGGAACTGGTTGCCCGGAACCAAGCAAGAATCAACGTGGCAACCCAGAGATTCCTCCGCAGCTGCATAGTATGTCTCGTTACAGCCTTTGCCGGACGGATGAACGTGTCTCTGTATTATATCATGGAACATGGCGTTGTGTTGTCCGTTTTCATTTTCCTTATTTTCCTTATTTTCCTTATCCGGGAGGCATTGTACCCGCTGACTGGCTTGTATCTTCTCGGCGCCGGTATAGACGAAGGGGAGGTTATGGGATTGAGTGTGTAGGATGTACATAATTCCAATCTATGACTCTACCAAGACGCATGGATGCAAGTTCGGGATGTAGCTACCGTCAGTAAAGAACATTGTCATAATCGGGCCAGGCCCTTGACTGCTCCAGCTCGGTGCAAGTCTGCTCTTGGACAATGTTGCAGAGGAAGCAGGGACTGAAAAAGCCCTGCCTCCTACAATAAATCATGCCCGTGAAATGAGATGGAGAGTGTAAAAGGGGGAAAGCGCGCGGTGTGTTTTTGACGGGCGGATCGGAACATCGGTTCTTCCGCATAGCCGAGTCCGGCCGCCAATCCACGCGAGGCAATTTGCGAATTCACTTTAGTCAGCGGTGCCGATGGTCAGCAATTCCATTATGTAACCCAGCAGATTCCAACTCTGAACAGCTCCTTCTCCTCTGACCTGCCCCCCTTCTTCAACCCCATCTCCCCATACCCCCTTCCCCTCCTTCATCTACAGTCGCGACAATTATGCGGCCGCAGCTGTTTCGTGCGGCCGCCCGGTCTCTCCGGGTCCCTAGGGCCCGAGCCTTCGTCACAACGGCCCCTCGCGCGGCCGAGGTCGAACTCACCATTGGTACGTCTCAATCCTTGATTCAGGTCGATGTACGCTAACGATCTGCTTCAGATGGCAAGAAGATATCCGTGGAAGGTAAGATTCGCGCTCGACTCCCGCAATTGGTCCATTTCTCACATCCTTTGAAGCCGGCTCGGCTCTCATCCAGGCTTGCGAGAAAGCCGGAGCAACAATCCCCAGGTATGATCTCTTTTTTTAAATCCAGGCTCTAGATCCACGAATGCTGACCTCGGTGACAGATACTGCTACCACGAGTACGTTACCCTCACAACCGGATCTTCCGGTCATTGATTGCCCTTGCTAACACTCAGCCACGAAGAAAACTGTTGATTGCAGGAAACTGTTGGTGCCAGCCGCCCTCATTTGCCCATAGCACATGCTAATATATCACCTTAGGTCGTATGTGTCTGGTCGAAGTCGAGCGCGCCCCGAAACCCGTGGCCTCGTGCGCCTGGCCCGTTCAGCCCGGAATGGTTGTGAAGACGAATTCGCCGCTGGTTCACAAGGCGCGAGAAGGTGTGACGGAATTCCTTCTTGCCAACCATCCTCTTGATTGCCCTATTTGTGACCAGGGAGGAGAATGTGATCTCCAGGACCAGTCGATGCGTTACGGTGCCGATCGCGGACGGTTCCACGAGACGGGTGGCAAGCGTGCTGTGGAGGATAAGAATATTGGTCCCCTGGTTAAGACCTCGATGAATCGTTGCATCCACTGCACTCGTTGCGTTCGATTCATGAACGACGTCGCGGGTGCGCCCGAGCTGGGAACCACCGGCCGCGGAAACGACATGCAGATCGGAACCTACCTGGAACGGAACCTGGACTCTGAAATGTCGGGCAACATCATTGATCTATGCCCCGTCGGCGCTTTGACATCTAAGCCCTATGCTTTCCGTGCTCGCCCTTGGGAGCTGAAGCACACCGAGTCCATCGATGTCCTTGACGCGCTGGGCTCCAACATTCGAATTGATAGCCGGGGCATGGAAGTGATGCGGATTATCCCTCGTCTGAACGACGACATTAACGAGGAATGGATTAATGATAAGTCACGGTTCGCTTGCGATGGCTTGAAGACCCAACGACTCACCACCCCCCTGATTCGCCGCGACGGCAAGTTCGTTCCCGCAACCTGGGAACAGGCCCTGGTGGAAATCTCCGCCGCCCAGCAGAAGCTGCAGCTGCAACCCAACGAGTTCAAGGCGGTTGCCGGACATTTGGTGGACGCCGAGTCGCTGGTCGCCATGAAAGATATGGCCAACAAGCTGGGATCGGACAACCTTGCTCTTGACCAACCCGGTGGTGGCGCCCCTATTGCCCACGGCATTGACGTTCGCTCCAACTACCTGTTCAACTCCAAGATCTACGGTATCGAGGATGCGGATGCCATTCTGCTGGTTGCCACCAATCCTCGTCACGAAGCCGCTGTTCTCAACGCTCGCATTCGCAAGCAATATTTGCGTTCGGATCTGGAAATCGGCCTTGTCGGTGAGGATTTCGAGAGCACCTTCGACTATGAGCACTTGGGTGCCGATGTCTCTGCTCTGAAGACAGCTTTGTCCGGAGAATTTGGCAAGAAGCTCGGTGCTGCTCAGCGCCCCATGATCATCATTGGTAGTGCAGCCGCCGAGCATCCCGATGCAAAGGCCATTTTCGAGGCGGTCGGCAGCTTCGTTGAGAAGCACCACAACAACTTCAACACTCCCGAGTGGCAAGGCTACAACGTCCTGCAGCGTGCCGCCTCCCGGGCCGGTGCCTATGAAGTAGGCTTCACTGCCCCGTCTCCCGAGGTCGCGCAGACCACTCCCAAGATGATCTGGCTCTTGGGTGCGGATGAGGTCGCGCAGAGCGAGATCCCGAAGGATGCCTTTGTCATCTACCAGGGTCATCACGGTGACCGGGGTGCTCAGCTTGCCGATGTCGTTCTCCCTGGCGCCGCATATACCGAGAAATCTGCCACTTACATCAACACCGAGGGCCGTGTTCAGGTCACTCGTGCGGCCACATCGCTGCCCGGAGCTGCTCGTGATGACTGGAAGATTATCCGTGCAACTAGCGAGTTCCTTGGTGTCCCTCTCCCCTACGATGATATCGAGGCCCTTCGTGACCGTATGGAGGAGATCAGCCCCGTGATGCGCCGCTACGATGTTGTCGAATCCACTTCCGTCGGCGCATTGAGCAAGGTGCAGCTGGCTGATCAGAATAAGGGCTCTCCCACCACCGGAGCTCCTTTCAAGAAGGTCATCGAGGACTTCTTCTTCACCGACGTTATCTCTAGAAGGTGCGTTTCTCATTCCATTATCTTATTTCTCTTCTTTATCTATGACAAAGGACTGACATTTTTCCCCTTTCTCTCTAGCTCACCTACCATGGCCCGTTGCTCAGCCTCCAAGGCCACCGGCAACCCCGAAACCAACTTCATGGCCGCCGGAGAAATGTCTCCGCAGGCGTTGTACGGCTAAACTATGGGTTCCCCCATAGGCGGTCAATCGATTCCGTGTTTTGTCTAATGGTTGCAAGGCGTTGTCATTTGTATCACATTAAACTTCCCTTTGATGTACCGTTTCCTTTCCATCTTCTGTTTTCTCCATCATCTTCAACACCCTTTCCTCCGGTTTCTGTGGTTGACCTCCTTCGTCCACTCACCGGTTTTGCCCAGGAATAATCGGTCGAGGTTGACTTGTACATAAAAAGATTGAGAACCCTCAAAATTTCAATTTCCATATCGGAGAATATCTTCGCTCATCCATATGTGTGTACTAAATATCGAAGCACCTCCGTCGAAGGAAGCTATATTCGAGCAAATCGCAAAACCTATGTTCACTGGTCCTTTGATTGCTCGGATACATAGTCTTTCATCTATGCAAGGGACTCACAGCTCGTCATCATCGGATTCTCCTGCAGTGTCCTCCGCCTCTTCGCTCGGTTCTTCCCTTCGTTGATCCCGTCTGGTAAAAGGGAGCTCTCTCCGCGGAGGGGCTGCCCTCGCTTGCTGTGATGCTGCCTCAGATTGTGTCGCTTGACCGGGCAAATCAAGTTCGTCGTCCGTGGCCGGTTGCGATGATAATTGCCTTTCGTTGTCGGTACCCTCATCAGTAGCCTGATCTGTGGCCGGGCCAATCTGAGAACCGTCATCGGTCCTGTTCTCGTCGACATCCATCTGTTCGAAGCCCCCGTCTGACTCTCCATCCGCTTGCTCCATTTCACGCGCATGGCGTTTTGATGTGTGGCGGGATTCGCCGGCTTTGGGGGGGTTCCCGGTAGCAGTTTGAATCTCGAAGACTAGGACGCTAGCGATCAGTTATACTGTGGCACAAAGGCCGATGCCTGGGACTACCGTCTTACCTTTCGCCGGATCTGCGGAGGCGGATGCGAGAAGACGCTGCTGGTTGCGAACTTTCAGCTTTTTTTCATTCAAAAGCTGAGCGAAGTTGGCCACTAGTTGGCTTTCATGATTATCCTTGGCTCGAAGGAGCTCCTCCAGTTGCTCATTCAGCTTTTGAATGGTATCTTCGGCGACACGGTAGCGGTTGGTCAGGTTCGTAACATGCTGCTGCAGCGCATCGGCTCTGGATGCAGCTGTTCCTGACCATTCAAAGAGTTCAATGGCTTGCTCATCGTCCCGTTTGAAAACTATAGTACCGAGCCGTTGCTGGAACCATGTTAGAAACATATATATCATTGCTTTGTAAGGAGGATCATGTACTGTGATAGATTGAACCCTGTTTCGGATGGCGATAATCAATTGTCCGTCATCACCAGAGCCGGAAATGCTAGCGGTGGTTTCAATTCCGGTCGAAGCCAGCTCGTCAACTTCGGTGGATTGCCCTAGGACGCGGGAGACAATTCGAGCCCACTCCTCCTCCGTCCCTTGATAATTCTTGACGCAAAGATCTTTTAGGCGAGATTGTTTGACTATCTATTCGTTAGCCGGGTTGATTTCTGAATTTCCCAAAAGAGATGTACCGCAGGCTACGTAAGGGCACTCTCCCTCAGTGGCAGTGAGGGTCAGGTCAAGCGCTGCGGGCCCGGTGTTGACGACGTGAACCAGAACGAAGGCATCTTGTGAATCAGATCGAGAAATTCGCAAAATCCGGGGAGGACTCATAGTAAGTTCGAAATTTAGAGGAGTCGGGAGTCGAGAGGAAGTAGCTCAAGAGGGTTGCTGACGTTGACGACGGGAGGGAAAACACAAAGGCAACGATTGTTTAGGAGGTATCCACCATCACTCTGACGCACTCTGAGGCGCCCTGAAGCACTGGAACCTTTCTAGGCTTCCGTTCTATTTGAGTGTCTGACCCCTGTGTTACTGTATGTACCACGTCGTTAAAGAGTCCAATAATCCGAGAGATCTAAACGTCCCCACTTCAGCACGTTCCCTCTGTCCACGAGGAATCTCGTCCAGCCTCCGCCTACGACGCCTCCAAACTCCCTTCGCCTTGTTATGGAATGACTCCTACCACGCCTCTACTCCTGTTGCTCTGCTCTCCCCTCTCTACATCTTCACCCGGTTGCCTGAGGGGGTTCATCGGACACTGAGAGGCGTTTCACGCGATCACCCCTTACCCAACTCCGACTACACCTACACGACTGCTCATCGTTGACACGGAATGACGTTTATCCTTCTTCCTCGTCCAGTATCAATGTTGCGAAGCGCTGAGTCTACTACCTGAACATTTACGCCTACACGCTCCGAACGACCCCCAACATCGCTTGGTTCCTTGCCCCTCCGACACGCTCATCATGGACTCGCCCATGGGCCGTACCAGACTAAATGTGGACGAGACAATCGAGTGCTGGGACGACGACGATGACCTGCAAATCAACGATGGCATTCAATTCCGCGCTCCATCGAGCGCTGGATCCTTTGCCAACTCTTCAATTCGGCCCTCCGGGCACCGTGATTCAATCTCGTCTCGCCGGTCTGCCCGCTCCGATCTCGAGTCAAATGCTGGAGATGAGGATTGGCAGGTCTTACTGCCCTATACTGATGACTTTTCCAAGGAAGAAGCTCTTGCTTCGGCCAAGAACGCGGGGATTCCCCTGCCTGCGGATATCCCAAGCTCTGCTCTTCTCGGAGGCGCTATCAAACGCTTGTCGGCTCGGAAGACGAAAAGGACATTTGTTGATGACTGGTCAGATGAAGTAGAGCTTCCAGGACCGGACGCAGTATTGGAGCTCAAACTGCCTCAGGATTCGCGTTTCCCAGATACCCTGCAGCAGATCAGCTCTGCGGCCACAAGCCCCGTGAAGTCTACGGCCTCGCCATCCTGGAATGGAACTATCTCCACACGTTTGCAATCTGCACTGGCAACACTAGATCGTTTCCAGGATGAGAACGAAGCACCTCTCAACCAAGATGTTCCCACAATCAAAGCCCCAACGTCTCGGTCTCCGCGCAAGACGGCCGTTAGTGCCACTAGCGGAGGCCCTGCAGTGCAACAGGAAGATGAGGACTTTGACCAAGATCTTGAACTTCCCCCTGACCATCAACCTCTTCAGCTGACCCGCCGAAAAGATCACACCGGTGTTTCCAGCCCTACTCTAGAAGACTTTGACATTGAATGGTCTGAGGGTAGCATAGGTGTTCGAGTTGGTGGTACCACTCGAGATGGACGTTCCGTTCCAAGCTCTACTATGTCAATAGCAAGCCCCAGCGTCTCGAGTTGTATTACTGGGGAAAGCGAGGACGACGGTCTGGATGGTCTCGTGTTCCCCGATGGACCTGTGGATTTCAATGCCTCTCTAAGAAAACGTCACGACAGTCAGGTTACAGATGTCCCGATTGCGGTCGGGGAGAGTCAAGACGCATCACATTCACGGGATGCAGATGACTTTTTCTCTGGAATCGAGGTTGACAATGGAAAAGCATTTGCCTCTGGAAAGTTAACATTGAACCCCAACGTCAAATGCAAGACAGAATGGCCCGCAAGTCCTACCCGTCGCTCCGCAACAACCTTAACCTTTACCAACGGACCGATCACCAACGCATCAGATTCTCCTCGTACTCGCATCCCTCGCCTGTCCGGTCATGACCGTACCCATTCCACCCATCTCGAAACCGTATCGGAAAGTGGCGCACCGCTTTCCAAATTTCGAAGATCCCAGTCGCGACTCGGACATTCAACCCAATCGTCTGTTTCTAGTGTGCCGGCAACCGATACACCTTCGACATCCCCCAAACCACTAACTTCCGGCCGACGGATCCTCAGCCAGCGAGATTCCAGAGATCCTGTGACGGCTAGTGCATCCAAGGCACCCAACAGGCATCTACGAACGAAACGATCTATGCCCGTCGTTCGCGGGGGTGGGGGAGCTACTTTGGCCCAGTCCTCGCAACGATCCTCGTCTCACCCGGATGGGCCTGTCCGCCATGCCTCCTTCAACAGACCTAAGACGCCAGTCGAGCGCACATCCAACGAAGGAAGGTCTTCGGGATCCGGCCGCCGAGCACAAGCCCCGTTCATTCCAGCCGGGTCATCGGAACGACAATCCCATCACAACAGTGTTAAGAGCTATCTTCCTTCGCGCCGCACCAATTCAGACGGCTCTGGCGATCTTCTCAATCCACAAGGTATTTTGACTCGCCTGTCACGATCGACTCGCCCGGAGGCTCTCCGTCTTAGCTTCGGTGACTCCGGCATAGAAACTGCTAGCTCGGCAGCAAAACGTACACTCACTCGGCCGGCCAGGCGACGCAATTTTGGAGATGGTACTGAGCTGGAATCCTTTGACGATTTGCCTACATCCGCCTCCACTGAGAGCAAGTTTGTCAAGAACCCCGCTGGCAGAGGTGCCCCAAGATCGGTGCGCACCAGACTCAGTCAGAGCCGCATTACCCCACCTATCGAATCTCCGACACAATCCTCTACGCCACCTTCAACCTGGAGGTTGACCCCGACACCGAGATTTGCCCGCGACACGAATGCGTCCCGCAATGCGAGGGAGCAACGCATTGCTTCCCTGAATTCGAAGAGCCGTGACTCTAACCCGCTTACCTCTTACAACTCCAATTGGAAGGCGCATCCTATTTCTCGTATATCCCCGAACTCAGCCCCCGTCCGGAGCCGGAAACCCAATGCCACAACTAAATCAACGTCCAAGCCTCACTTGATCAAACCGATAGGATCAGGGGTACAAGAGTCCAAATCTGTGAGGGGCATGCGGTATAATCCGACAAAATTCCGCTGGGAAGGGAACGAGAACCTGGTGCAAGATTTCGACGTTGTTGCGGGTCCCAAATCACCTAAGCCAGCTCCAGCTCTAATCACCAATGTCGGCACTGTGCAAAATGTTCAGGCAGTCGGTGGCATGATATTTGATCCACACCGCATGTGCTGGTTGAGAGCGGGATCTGAGGCTGGGAACCAAGGGGGGGGTCATGTCCGAGGACGAGGATGACGTTTTTGCTGGCTTGGATGACTTGGAAGACAAGGCGGCGGGGGCTACCGGGGGAATCTCGGGAGCCTTGGAAGACTTCAACTCTCATCCCGCCGGTGATGATCCGAGTGCCGGCGAGTCTTCTGATGAAGGCCCTATCACGGAAGAATTCGATGTCGGCCCGGAGTTCATTCGACGACAACGGGCCGAGGAAGAGAAGTGGAGGCGGAAGGTGGACAAATGGATTGGGTCTGCTCACGGAGACCGTGAAACCCATTGGCGATGGGCCATCCGTGACCTGGTGGCTGATGATACAGGATATCCGGCGGCATAGGACGCTGGCGAACCCGAACTTGCGAGAGGAGTTCCTTCGAGCTTTGGCTTACCCTACATCATGACATCCGTGCGAGTGCCCCTGGCAATAAAGAGGAACTTGCGAAGGAGCATGGATACACGACCTTTATGACGTGAAGACCCTTTTCTTCTTTCTTCTTTTCCCAGTTTCCTTGATTGGCCGCGATGAGACTGGCCCATACGATTTTTCCGGTTCTAGAAGCCTCTCTTTTGCGCTTGTTTTGTAATTATATATTTATCCGGATTCGAGTACATAGGTTGCACCTAATATGATGGGGGAAACGCGAAGTATCCTTCCCTCTTCCTCCAACCTTAACTTCCCAATTCGCTGTTGCTTCTCACAGGGCTCAGGCTCCGAATACCCTCCACATCCGATCAACAGGGAAGATCCATGCAGCACCGCTTCTCGGGGCAATCCACAAGCGCTCCTTCCCCAGACGGATCCGAAACACCTCGGAGTCGGGGCTTCCAAGGCACGGCGCCGAGGGGAGGGGGCCGGGTGGGATGTAAAGAGAGAGAGGGAAGGTCATCTCCGGGAACATGGCTCACTCGGGAAGCGACAGAGTGACACCGGGTGATAGATTGTATGACGCTTCAAAGGCTTCCATCCTCCCCTTTTCAGTTGACGACTGGTCCGGACCGACAGCGATGCGAGTGTCCGATGCCAAGTCCATTGAACACGGTGTCTCACCTGTCGCGGAAGAGCCAAACGCATGCAATCCTGCCATCCCGCATGCTGCATTGATTGTCCGTCAACGAAGACCAATCGAACTCGGCCCCTCAAACGCCACGTCAAGGTCACGCCTCGCCAGAGCTTTCTGACAGCACCTCGATCAAGGCGAAGAGGAGGCCGTGAGACACTGCCCCAGGCGCTTACTCGTCCTTCGGCCCATTCGTGCCCATCGTACTTGCGACTCGCAGCTCTGGAGCACGAGGATTGCCCCAGACATGTGGATCTCCCCAAATCCATGTTCCTTACGGCCACGGCTATGTGCATGTTTGGACTTTTGCCGGAGCAATCTCCAGCCCGACTTTTGTTTGACGGGGGCAAACCTGCAGAAACAAAGCCCTGGGTGACCGTCTCCTAGGTCCTTCTCTCCCCGGCGTTTATAGTTGTTCCGCGCAGGGCGCAGGTCGGGGAGGTGAAGTTCCTTCCCCTGGGTACTTGTATCGGCGCCATTCAAGCGGTCGACTGCCAAGTCTCTCTCATAGGTGGCCTCGAGTGACCCAACGTGGCTCTCCATGAGGCAAAGTGATGGCACCGGGCATCGAGGCAGGAATCCGTATCACCATTGCTTGTGTGCGCTGTCGTATCAGCCTGCTTTCACCCTTCAATCGTCTCGGCGGGTCGGAAAGAATTCGACCACGAACCCTAGTCCTTTCGTTTTGCTTCGTTTTCTTTTCTTTTTTTGACCCATGCCATTCTCTTCCCTGCAAGCTTAGGCAATACCCTTCACGCTGTACCTTACAGCCCTTTGCTTGACTCGCCTGGCTCCATCATTTCTTTTTTTTCT
Source organism: Penicillium cinerascens (assembly GCF_028974065.1). Taxonomy (NCBI): domain Eukaryota; kingdom Fungi; phylum Ascomycota; class Eurotiomycetes; order Eurotiales; family Aspergillaceae; genus Penicillium; species Penicillium cinerascens. The sequence continues at coordinate 2,831,310 of NW_026695298.1, read as the reverse complement.
GTGGAATATTTGCTGTTCGTCGTCCAGGGATGTCCTCTGTTGCTCCTGCCCACTCGTTTCGACATGGTCTCGTGCACTCCCTTGGGCATCGGTCATGTCCTGCAAGATTCGCCTGGGGGCCTGCGGGTCCTTTTTAATGCAATTGCTACCCCGTTGATGTTGTCCATGACTTCCATGATCCCTCAGAAGGTGTGTCTCGCGATCTCTCATAAAGCACGCGTGCCTTCTACAACTCCGAGTATTCTCGTCTCAACCAGCTCGTCATCAAAATCCTCAAAGCCTCCAGTCACTGCATTCAGCTTCTTTTATCCAACTTTTTCTTTCATTCACATTTGGAAGCCCACCGAGGTGTGCCTGAATTCGAAAACGGTGGATGCCGACTTGCCCATTGCTCGGGACACTAGACAACGATGGGCAGCTTCGTGAGGCGTAATGAAGGAGCTGACAGGTATCTCATGAACCAGCAGATGGCAGTGCCCGGTACTTATAGTCATCCAGATGGCCATGAGTTCGAGGCCACTGGATCTGGTTCGTATCACTTCCCCCAGCACTCCTTCAACCCCTATGGTACTCAATTCGGTCCATCTTATGGGCAGCAGTCAAACCTGTCTTCAGGCATGCAACATCTACAGTACGCATCGGAGCATACGATTCCATCGATGTCCACTTCGGATGATATGAGACTCCACCATCCTCCGCAGTACATGGCCCAGTCTCGTTATCTGCAGTCACCTAGGTATCTTCCTCTTCGCGACGCTCTCAGTGAGACGGATATTGAGAGCCAAGAGTCTCGGAATGAGAGCACCATGCTATCGGAGCCCGTGGTACCTCCTCTGGATGGATTTCCCGACGTGAAAGAGTTTGATCAACTGATGCAGAGGTGAGTCGGCTCCATGCATCTGGTTCTCGGGGCTTTTTCAATTGTCAGGGTGCTGATTTAAGCCCTTACTCTCTTCAGCTACGTCGATGACCTGTCAGTAAAGAAACAAGACAAGGCATTGATCCACGCGAGAAGAGCGCGGAATATCCGAACCGTCTTGATCGATCCAAAAGATACAGCGGTCGAATCTGCCCAATTTCGGTAAGTGCTCTCTTTTCAGTCCCATGTCTAAAAAGACTTTGACACTTATACCTTTCAGGTTTTGGGTCAAGAAGATGTTCAAGCTTCAAACCGTTGGCATGGGAACTTTAGATGTAGGCTCTATTCATCTGACGGAAGCGCCTTTTCGATTCTAATGAGGTATATTAGTGCCGGAAGATGATCTGCCATGAGGGAAAACCCGTTGCAATTCGCGAAAAACTGTTTAAAATCCTCACCAAAGCGCATCAGCAATGTCAGCACGGCGGCCGCGACAAGACCTCTGCACACGTCCGGCGTATCTATTCATGGTAGGGATCGTGATGTATGTATCAATACTACCACCTTAAAACTGACCACTTGCTTAGGGTCCCAAAAGAACTGATTTCCCGATTTGTCAAAATCTGTCCGACATGTCAGGTTCGTCGCGGAGGATCACGTCTAACACCGCCCAACTCCCGGCGAGGATCACCTCGTCTGGATATGATACCTCGATCTCCAAAACTTCCATCGCCGCCGATTTCTAGACGAGAATCGTCATTCGGTGGTCAAGTGGCCCTCGATCGGACACAGCCCGACTATTTTAGCCAATTGCATGGCCATGGCTGGATGGACGGTCATCAAACTTTACAGAACCGTTCGGGCTTGGGTGCCGGAGTCCGATCCTTCCATGGACCGATGGGTAATCTCTCTCAGTCCATCGCAGGCACCTTAGACCCCTTCTCCGCCGAATTATCGGTGCCTCCATCTCAGTTGAGCTATACGGCGGGGTATGTCCCCACGCATGGCACTCCAAACCAGCGAGAATTTTAATCGCCTGCACCGACTTGGTTGAATAGCTGAGTATTCTCCGAGTCGATTTTTTTTCTTATTTTGTTTGATATATATGATCTAGTCTGTGGTCGGTCTTAAAAAATGATGTTTCGATGGAGTATTTGCATGACTCAATTACTGGCCCAGAGGGAAAGGAGAACCAAAAAAGGACTGGAGAAAAAGAAAACGGTGGGAATTATTTGAAATGCCACAAAAACACAGATACTAAGTAGAAATTCGAACGCAATAATGAAAATCAATGCTTCTTATTTGACATAGGCAGTTGCTTTTGGGTCGGAAGAGAGGCCAAGAAACATATCTCGGTTTGAGTCGATTCGATCTTAGTGATCCTCCACAGGGGTCCGATTCAGGTCTTAAGATGAACGCACCACAATAGGCTAGATTCTCAGCCCCATGACTAGGGCTCAGTCCCTCTTCCTTCTCGGTACCCAATGGAAGCGATAACATCAATTCATAGATTTGAAATTCTGTCGGCAGACACCAGCGGTAGTGTGTAGAGCTAGGACATCATCATATCGAATTCATTACGGGGAAATCTGTCGGCATACGAGCAGATCTAGTGGAGAATTCCACAGAAAAGGGCGAACAACAAATATACCCTCGCCGGGGGTTGGTTGAAACAAGACCTGATAACTCCCCTCAGGTTTATGTCGCCTGTTTTCCTTAAACAGGGAGCGAGAACTTCTTGCCTTTCAGAACCCTGGCTGGTATTAGTTACCAGGAACGTTTCATGTGAAGACAATCCCACTTACTTGTTGTAGTAGATATAGAAGAAGTCCGAATAGAGCAGTGTCTGAACAATGCCTGCAATGATGGGGACCGGCTGGAACGACCGTTGGAAGGAGGCCTCCGTGAAATACCGGAAGATCCAATTTGGGATATAGAGAGCCCTGTATACACCAAGAGCAAACAAGTAGTGGGTTGTGATCGTGTCAGCTTCGCCCGTCCGTTGCAGCATGAACAGTTGAGGCAAGATAGCGACGGACTCCAGCCAAATAGAGAATGTCCAGAGGATCTAGACGCGGTTAACGCGGGCTCTTGAGTTCCCCTGAAGCAACGGTATAATCACAAACCTCGGAGAGACGGTAATCGTGAGGGAAGAGAAGGGCCAGAATGGCACTGATTCCAAGAAGGTACTGGACCTTGAATGTATCGATATTGGGGTCATGGGTGGGCTTGTAGTCGTTCAGCATGAGATAGATAATGTAGCCCGAGGATCCAATGAAGAGGAGCTTGAAGGTGGTGAGGTAGAGTGACTCGGTGAAAGTCCAGAAGAGGTCTACCGACAGTGTCATCCCACATGTTAGTGCACTTCGGCCAGCAGCTGGGAAGGGAGGTGTAATAAACGCTCACCGAGATAGCGAGTGACGAAGACGAGTAGATAGAGCACTTGTGACTTGAATGACAATCCGGAGCAGCTCTGCGATTCCAATTTAGCGGCGAACGGACGGAAGGGAGGACGAAGCATACGCTGGACGTCTTCATCTTTTGTAAAAGGATGAAGATCGACGCGAGGTGGGAGAAGTCGGCTGCGCTGGTCAGTTCTGCAAAGCCATGCGCCTTGAAAGATTGCTCACCTAGAAGCCTGAAGATATTCATGGTGCCGTGTAGGTGGGTTGGATGGGTTGGGGGGGAAGTGTTAGGTTGAAGTGAAGGATTGGGGTCGAAGTTGTTGACACGAAACCAAACCGAAGGGGGAGTTGCAGGTGTGCAGATCAGGTACGCGCCACTCGGTGGAGCCGGGGCTTTACTGTCGCCCACACTTCATACTTCGTACTTCATACATCAATTTATTATGGAAACAATAATACAATAAGTCGAAAGAAAGCTTCTCATGGTTCATGAATACATGAGCCTCACGCCTTTTTGCCCTCCCAAATTGACCCACCCCCCGTTGCCAACGCCGTGTAAACCGAAAGATAAATTTTATCCCCGACGTCCTTGGTAGGGACGTTGACGAGATTCAGAACAAAACTCCACCTCCAATGCTCTCATCAGCCATTCGCTGCAGATGTCCCTCCGCCAATTCGCTTTTAAGAGCGCAGATTGAGCTTTCGCGATCCAATCGGTCCCAGTCACGGAGCCCTGCTCTCTTCGATCGCTGGGTCTCCGCCATCTGCTCAAGCAATTTCTCTCTGTCGACCTCGAGTTGAGACAGCCGCTTTTCAGTCGCCGTATCCAAGGGAGAGGGTAGAGCCCTGCCACCGGGGATGACAGACCCTAGACCTGCAAGGTGATTCGGACCCCTGGGCGCCGGCGACGAGGCAGCAGATGTGGAGCTATTTTGGCGAGAACCAGGATGGCGATAGCCTCCTCCCGTAGGCATTGGAGGTGTGAATGAAGCCCGGGGCCCCGAGGGAGCATTATGTGATGCGGCTGGGGGTGGTCCGCGACCACGGCCTATCGGCATTCCTATCCAAGGTCCCTCCCGAGCACCGTGTCCCCGCCGCGGGCGTGTCGGTGCAGACAGCAAAGACATATTGTGAGATCCACGGTACTGTGGAGGTGCCACTTTCGGACCTTGATATGGGACAGAAGGCGGGGAATGGTTCATGGCCAGGCTCCTCGGTTGAGTTGGAATGCTGCCACTAAATCGGGCACCGCCCATTTGCCGTTGTTCCGACACTTCTTTTTCAAGCGAATGGCCCGAATCATCTTGCTCCTTTCCAGCACCAGCAGCACATCCAATCTCTGGGTTCTGATTTCGGAACGGAGAGCGGGACGGTGGCCCCGAAGGACGGTGGGAGAGTGATGGGCGAGTGGGTGATCGACTGCGGCTTCGAAGAGGAGCCAGCCCTTTGCCCTCGGGATGAAGAGCAGGAGACGAAAGTCTAGACGTAGTACTAGATTCGGCAGCTACTACATGTGCCGGTGAGGCTTGCCCCGAACGTAATAAAGACCGATCCCTGCTTGTGTCGCCAGGAGCCCCTCGACGTGGGACATGGGAGGGGCTTTGCGAACGGAACATATACATCGGTTGAGCAGTCGGTGAGAGGCCCCGCCCAGGTCTTGCGTTACTGGGACCGGTCGGAGAATTTCGCCTCATTGCTCGAAGGTCTTGACTTTGACACCCCGGGGTTGCATCTCGGATTCGTTTCGGGCTGCTGCGGCCCCGGGAGACATCGCGTGGTCGGCCCTCGCTGTACGGAGACCGAGACCGCCACGATGGGGGAGGAGATCGAATTCTGTCTTCTCTTCGCGGTGAGGGTCTTAGAGGGGGGGTCCGTCGTCTCCCGTAAGGGCCAGGACCGTATCCTCGGCTCTGAAAGGGAGGAGTTCGAGAACGGCGACGATAATCGGGCGGCGAGCGACTTCGTGGCCGACCATATCCTCGATCGGAGGGCACCCAGGTATCGGCACGCGGACGAGAGCGATTTCGCGGTGGTGAACGTCGACGACTGTCGTAGCCGCCGCGAGAAAGTGACCGGCCAGGTCGGTCGGCTGGCCGGTAACTTTCTCCTCCTCGGCGGTCGTCAAATCTGCAGGGCTTATTAGTAACCATAATTATGGCTTTGTTGTCGAAGTTTCACACCTTCTGCGATCCCAATCCATGCCGGCTGGGTATGAGGCCCGGAAAGGCTACGGAACAAAGTGAAGCGCGCGCGAAAGGACTTTGGATCGGGAGATGACTAACACTCGTGCATAATCTTAAGGCGGTCAAACATTGACGATCAAAACCTCATCTTCCATGTATTAGTTCGTCAGATAGCATAGAGTACAGAATGTAGGTATCGGAATGTCCTGCCATGATACAAAATAAGAAAAAGAAATGTGAATGGCGCCATGACTGAAACCCTCCGCCGCCAGCCTTAACGCTTGCCACGCCGCTCTTCCTCTTTACGCAACCTCTTGCAGCTCTCCTGCGCAATCATGTCGCTAAGGTCCTCCTGGAATCCCCACTGCGGCTGGTTTTGTTGCTGTCTTTGCGTTTCATACATGTTCTGAAGGCTGTCCTTGCTGAGACCATCTCCAGCTTGAATTGCGTCCAAGTCGACCGACACGTCCACATCACCGGGCTTTTTGCGTTTTCGGGTTTGATCGTCGACACCTAGGACCGGGGGGTTGTTTCCAGAGGAGGCCAGGTCATACGCTCGGTCTCCACCGAAAAATCCTTGAACGCTCGTCTGTCTCTCCGGGATGACCTGGTAAGCACTCCGAGGGTGAACGGATTCCTCCGTCTCCGTGCCGCGGTGATGTTTTCGGACATCAAACTCCCCAGAGATGCTCTCCATTCCCATCGGCTCGGAAGGAACAGCAGAGGCCATGCCGCTAGGTGTCTCTAGACCACTGGGAGAATGAGCTCCCGTTTCAACGTCCTCTTCATCACCTTCCTCGTCTTCTTCCTCGTCTTCCTCCTCGCTCTCTTCTTCCGATTCTTCGGATGCTTGCAACTCTCCCCAAAGGTCTTTCTCAACAGGTTCGCCTTGTTGAGCATTCTGTTGAGGCTGCAAAACTCCAAAGATGTCGCCCCCGTACAATGGCCTGTTGTGTTCATCGACAGGCGGTTTCCCATACCCTCCGGGGTGGTAGCCCCACATCGCACCAGGAGGAGGCGGCGCATTAAGGCCAGGAATTTTTAGCGCAGGGTAAGATGGCGGGGGGCCATAGCGCTGTTGGTTAATGAGCCACGGAGGAGGAGCTCCCGGTGGCATGTTGAGAGCCTCCTTCAGTTCATCACTCAAGTCACCGGGCCGGAGATGTTTGAGGTTGGTCTCGTATTCTTTCCCCTCGTAGTATATCTCGCCGTACCGAGTCAGCTCGGGTTTGGTTTGGAAGCGGAAGAAGGCCTCATATAATTTCTGGTAGTCGATGTCCAGGCGTCCCATCTTCGGTTGAACCCTCTCCCGTTGCTTTTGTTTCAGACTGGACTGTTCCTGCTTGTCCAATGCAGCATCACGCATTTCTGCAATGCCCGTTTCTTGTATGAATTTGGGAAGCGCAAAGGGGGCCTTTTCGACACCTCGTTTAGACGAGAGGTATTCCCGCTTAAGAGACCAGTGTGAGGGAACGGGGACGACATTACGGTGGGCCTTGATGTGGATCAGGAGTCGAGGATCCGATGCTGAAGTATCTGTCCATTCCACGATCTCGGGTTTGCGTACCATCGCCTTCAATTCAGCCACCGAGAGTTTGTTCAGCTCCTTTCGTTTCTTTTTAGAGACCTTCGGCTCGTTCTCTTGCTCCTCGTCTGGGATTTCATCCTCGTCGTCAAAGTAAATCTCTGGCTTTTCAGCTTCTTTCGTGGGAACATCGTCACCAGTATCGTCAAATTTGCCGACGATACCCTTGTACATCTCCCAAAGCGGATCGTCTAGCTCCGGTGTGACTGGGACCGTAGGGGCGACCGATGCATCCTGGGAAGCAATGGTAGACCGAGGTGTTTTGGACAGCGTTTCTTCAATATTCTCAGTTGTGGTATTGGCAGCCTGGAAAGAAACACGTCAGCTTCCTGGGGTGTCCTGAGGTGGTGGTAAGGGACTGAAACTTACCTCCGCCTTCTGGGCCTTTTTCTTCGCCCGTCTGAGCTGGTTCTTGCTCTGTTTCATGATGGGCCGTCCTGCGATTCACGGTCTCCTTTTTGAACGCGAGCTGCCCTGCTTTGGGGGTGGCGTCGGGGGATGGATGAAGGTTGGCTGAGGGTCTGATGCTCGCGCCGATAAAATGCCAAGCCGTCTTGTTGTTCTGACTGGCGTTACCGCCTTCCATCTTGCACGTCCAACGCCCTCATATTATTTAACTTACCCTCTTTCTCCATCTATAACTTGATCTATACACATTTAGATCTAATGTTGAAGTAAATAGAAGAAGAGTAACGAAAGCTCTTGGGTTGGAAGTTTATCTAACTGGTAGTCCACCCCAGCCTACCGTCGCGGTCATATGGATCTAACGATGATCTTTCTGAACAATTAGAGTCTCAAGGGGAAAGAGGATACGTAATGTTGAGGCTTTCGAATTTCGAATTTCTCAGTTTTTTGTATTGACAAGAGTGTCAAGGGGTTGTTTATGGTACATGGTTGATTTGAATGGTACAAAAAGCCTCAGATGCCAGGCGTGTGGAAGGTGTAGAAAATACCAGAAGTCGACAGGGTGGATGACATTAGCTCCTTTGTGGTCTGAGGTCAGCCACACACACACGACCCGGCGTACAAATAGTGATTCGGGGTATTTTAGTATCTGGGGAGTCAATTAGGCGCACGGGTCTATTTCTTCTTCTTCGCGGATCTCGATTCTGAAGAATTGTTAGTGGATTTTATGAACCCGCGGAGTTAGGGTCCGTGTATTTACCGGCAGCGGTCCGTTTCTTCTTGGGTCGACCCTTTCCGCGAAGTTTGGCACTGATTTAAACGGTCAGCGTTGAGCGTGCCGAGGAACAGATCAGGAAACGAACATCTGAATAGCTTCCTCGCGATCGTCCTCTGCTTCGTCAAAGGTCGTCAAGCCAAGAGGTTTGTAAGTATTTTGCAGATCTCGGAAAGAAACTGTCTTTCGTGGATACCATGCTGCGAGAGCCGGACCACGTAGCCGCTGTCTGAGGATCTTATTGCCGAGTCGAAGCCTCTGCGGATTGAAGGTGAGGGAGAAAATGCGGCATTGTGCCTAAGACGGGGGAGAAAAGCAGGATTAGCGCGTATCACGTCTCGAGCGGGAGAATTCGCACCTTGACCAGGTCCAGAAGGCGAGGTTGAGGCATCTTCGCGATCCAGGTGTGTCAAGCCGTGCCGCCGGAGGAATCATTGAAGGGCAGGAGGGTTTCACGGATGGTCATGTGATACCGCCGCGTGACCCACTTTAGGTCCGCTGCGATCCTCGTTCAACGTTTGACCCTAAACCCAACACAGGCGATGGGCTCGAAGAGGTCTGCGGCCATACTTGGCAGAGGACCGTCCTGTTCGCCTGTCAAAAGATCCAAGGTGAGGCCTCACCTGTCACTACGGCATCGCAGCTGTCGAGATTTTGATCTGGCTGACGCTTTTCCAAGACCCATCATGACGCAAGGCCGCCTAATTGCGAAAATGTTGCGGACAATAGTGACCGGCTTCAACCATCAACTCCTAGCTCTCGCCTGTCTCTCCTAAAGCATCTCATTCAAGAGGTGATGAATGAACCCGAGTTTTCTGCGGTGGATCCAAACCTTTCGAAGGCTGTTTCCATGCTAGATGATGCTTTTCGCCATGTGGGGGCGCTTTCCTTGCCTAGTGAGGGGACCTCTGGTGCTTCAAAGATATCGGAGACAAATCATGAAACCAACGATTCAGGGAGCAAGCGATCCCAGACACCTGTGCTGCCGCCCATTTTAGATGACCGGCTGCAAAGAGCGGTTTTCACTCACCCGGCATGCGGAAGCAATAATGATTCAACCTATGACCGGCTTGAGGTTCTAGGTGATGCATACATCGAGTTAATTGCAACCAGATTTATCTGGGGAAAGTTCCCAGGTATATCCTCCGGTCGAATCTCACAGATTCGAGAGCTTCTTGTGAAGAACGAGACCCTTTCGGCATTTGCCGGGGTGTATGGGTTTGATCGGAAGATTTCAGTTCCAGCAAATTACTCCGACCAGCCAAAACGATGGACCAAAATAAAAGGCGATGTCTTCGAAGCTTATGTGGCCGCCGTCATACTTTCACATTCCACCAATGGTTACCATGTTGCGGAAAAGTGGCTGACACAGCTGTGGTTACCAACGCTCGATGATTTGGGCCATCAAAAGGCCGAATTTCGCTACAAAGAAATTCTAGCCAAGAAGGTCATGGGGAAAGGTACCAAGTTGGAGTACAGAGAAGAAAAGGGAGCAATTGACCACAAGGGTAGCGGCACACAGACATTCTTCATTGGGGTTTATCTGACGGGTTGGGGAAAATGGAAAGATGAGCACTTAGGCTCTGGGCAGGGCTTGAGTAAAGCGGCGGCTGGTGACGAGGCGGCAAGGGATGCCCTTTCAGCGAATACCTCTTTAATCTCGACTATTGCTGCGGCGAAGGAGGCAGCGCTAGCGATGAGATGAATTATTTACAATCCATGAAGTTGAGTATATATAGAGAGACATCGAATGATCAGTGTTGATTTAGTGAAACCATCAAGTAAAGCTACTCCAATAAGGATGGTGCGAACAACTAGAGTTTGCCTCAATATTTTTTTTAGGCTTCATGGTAGGGCCGGAGTTGGACCAGGTAAGGGATCAGATGGAACTGTAAGTATGTGGACGGGAACTTCAACCCTGCGATTGCGACTGAACTAGTCCTTAAGGAAGAGAGTTTATTAATTATAAGAGAGTGGCTTTTATTCCTTTATACGATCACGTAGTGTTAGCTGTTATATAGGTTCTCGGGAAACCCTCTTATAGAGTTCCTTGTATACCTAATTAGGCATCCAAGTTACCTTATATTATTTAGGGGCTATAATAACTATCCTCCTCATCCAAAGGGTCATCTACGATCCTTTAAGGGTTAAGATAGGATGGCTAGGATATATCATTATTATAGTTTTAGTAGAGGGGAGCGTAATTAGATTACTAGGGCGTCTCTTTATTTTAATCTTATATTATATTACTCTTTTTCTTCTTCCTTCCTGCTCTCTCTTCTAACTCTCCTTCTCTAACTCTCCTTCTCTAACTCTCTAGTTTAAGTCTTATAAATAGATATATCCTAGCGTTCTCTAAATATTTCTAGCTTTTAACTTTCTTTTTTATATAGATTATTAAGGGTACAGTTAGAGATATCCTAGATTTATAGGCTCTACTAGCTTAGGTAGAGATAATCTAGGATTAGATATAATAAAAGGGGCCTATCGAGGGTAGCGCTAAGACTAATATAACTTTTCTTTTAGAGCTTATAATAGTTATAGTTTAGCTTTACTAATCTTTAAACTAGCTAAGAAAAGCCACTAAAAAGCTTATAGTCTAGTTAACTAGAAAGATATTTATAGTATACCTATTTAGTATAATTTAATACTTTTTTATTAATATTTTAATAAGTTACCTATACTATATATTAGTCTTATTTAGTAGATTATATAGCTAATTTAGTTTCTTAATCCTTTTTTTTTAGCTAATAATATTTTTAATAGTAATAGACTAAGTTCTATAATAAGTAGAAGCTACACTCAGAGAAAGATAATATTAGATATAATGCTAAGACTATTAATAAATATTCACTTTTTAAGAAGATTAAGATAGCGTTCTAAAGTATATATTAATAATATATCTATTAATAATCTTAGTAATTTAGATAATAATCTTATAATTAAGTTTCTTTTAACTAAGTTATTAGGTCGTTCCCTTTTAATCGCTATAATGTCTATATATTAGTGATATTTTAGCTTTATTTTATTATAGCTATTCTCTTATAATATATTTTAGTAGATTAATTATTCTTTTTCATTTACTTAAATTTCTTAATACTATTTTTTAAATTTTATATATTAAAGTTTAGTATCTATTAATTATACTTTAAAGGCTAGCCTTTATTTAATTAAGAAATATAGTTAATAATTATATCTTTTTTCTATCTAAATTTCTTTAATGTTCTATACCTTATTATTAGTAGAAGATAATATTAATAAATATATTAAGATTACTTTAGGTATTATTAATTTATATTTCCAAAAGTAATATATAGAAGATATTATAAATATAGTTATATTTTTTTAATAATACTAACGTAATCGGTAAGCGAGTGACGCATGTAAGCGAGCGACGCACCCCAAAACACTATATTAAATGCGATATTTAAGAACGCAATATTTCAACAACCACGAGCTTATTTAGCTTTCAGTAATTCACTAATTTAGAGCACAAATAGCCTAATTTGGGAGTCTGGGATAATTTAATTATCATATCACTACGTTTACATAAAATACACTGTAATTTAGCTTTCTGAGCTTGAAATATATGTCATCGACTCAACACGACTTAAAACCCTTCGAGACCTTCAAATACCCCTAGACTCATTATAAAGGACATATATTTAAAGGAATTCTCCATGAGAAGCTGCTGTTGCGGAAATATAGAGTTGTAATTTATCGCTTTTACTATGGTGTTTTGGGGTGCGTCGCTCGCTTACATGCGTCACTCGCTTACATGCGTCACTCGCTTACATGCGTCACTCGCTTACCGATTACGTTAAGTAATAGGCTTACTAACGTAATTCCCAGCCGAGTGACGCACCCAACCGAGTGACGCACCCCCAAACACCATAATAAGAGCGATATTTCAGCTCCTTATATCTCAGCAACGAAAAATCATTTCTCTTTGATACTTGGCAAACTATCATTCTTAGGTATAAAAATCAGAATATATCAACTTGAAGGTAATTCAAAGGTTATTTTCTTGCGTTACTATAAAATACACCGTATTTTTGATGTTCAGGACATAAATATATATATCTAGATCGTTATAGCGTGAATTATATCACGGTCCTAAAAATACGCAAGATATATTATAAAGAACATAGAAATATAAGATGACTTTATAATACTCTATCGTTGCTAAGATATGATGTTGTAATTTATCGCATTTACTATGGTGTTTGGGGGTGCGTCACTCGGTTGGGTGCGTCACTCGGCTGGGAATTACGTTAACTAATCCTATTAACGTAATCGGAAAGCGAGCTACGTATATAAGCGAGCTGCGTACCCACCTACCCACCCTCTATAATTTTAAACTATCCTTTTTTAACCAAAACGCCTTTATATTGATTATTCTATCTAACTAGGCATTGGTTTGCCCTATAACCTATCTAATTACATAAAGAATAGGTAAAATGACGCTATCGCGCTAGTGCTATCGCCTACTAAATAGGCTGACTAGGTGCTACTATAGACGGTGCTATAGGCTATATAATAGGCTTATATTATAGGCTTATAAATACTCCTAAGCTTCCTACACTAATATACTAGCTTCGTAGGCTATAGTATACGTCTTAATATTAATATATACGCGCTTTTGCTTCTACACTATATTAGTAGCGCATAATTCCTTAACTTCTTGCTTAAGTAATATACTGTTTTATATAGCGATCTAATAGCCCTTAATAAGCTAGTTTAACGCAATTTTTAAGGGTATTAGTAGGCTATTTAAGCGTCGTTTTAAGAAAGCCTAGATTAACGCGCCTTATTTAAGTAATTTAGCGACGGTCGTAGGTATTTTTAGGGTAAAAACACTAGATCGACTACTTAGGCGGCTTCCTAAGAGTGTAGATATCTAAAGCTAAATATTAAGCTTTAAAAGCACTTATTTTAGATTAAATAGCACTAATCCTACTACTATAAAGCTATTTTTAATTATAAGCGCTTAAAAAGCGCTTATATAAGCTTCTAGTTATCCTATAACGTATTCGGTAAGCGAGCCGGCCATGTAAGCGAGCCGGCCACCTCAAAACACCATAGTAAATGCGATAATTTAAGAATAGAATATCTCAACAATCATAAGGTCGTTTGGCTTTATCTTTTGTATCCTATATACTTAGAGCATAAGAAGCCGATTTGACGAGCTTGCGTCAATTTAATTCTGATTTGACAAGATTTACCAAAAATACACTGTAATTTAGCTCTTTGAGTTTTAATTATAGATTATCAACTCACGATATCTTGAAAACTTTCAAGACCTTCAAAATACGTCAGGTTCAGTATGAAGAATACAGGTTTATAACAAGACATTGTAAGAAGCTACGGTTGCTGAGATATAAAGTTGTAATTTATCGCATTTACTATGGTGTTTTGAGGTGGCCGGCTCGCTTACATGGCCGGCTCGCTTACCGAATACGTTAAGGAAATTAAGTTTATTAATGTAGTTAATACTAAGCTATATTTTTTAATTAACTAAGGTTTTATATAAGCGCTTTAAAACAGTAAAATAACTATTATTAAGTAGCTATAAAAGATATAAGCTATACGCTAGTATATATATAGGAATTATCTTATTTTCTAAGTAAATTTAGTCGAAATAGGGTATAAGATAGCTACTATACCTATTAAAGACTAATAATTAATATTAATTATATATATAGCTATTTATTAATAATATAAATAGCTTTTAAAGCTATTAAAGGCTAATCTTATCTATTATCTATCTATTTTAACTAACTTTAAAGCGCTAATCTCTTAGAAGGTTATTAGCCTAAGCTAGATTATATAGTTTACTCTTAAAGATTATTATAGATAGAACTATAGGCTTAAAAGCGCTAATTAAATTAATTATAGTTATTTACTCGCGATTTCCTAGCTATAAACTAATTACTAACTACTATATTATTCTATTTAGGTAATAACTTTCGTAGTTATAGTAAGGCCTATTATAAAGCCTATCTTATTAAAGTTATAGATATTCTTTAGGAGGATACTATATTACTAAACTATAGCTTATATATAATTAAATCACTTTTAAATAACCTTTAGATCCTCTTATTTTACTCACTAATAGTCGTATTAACAAAAAAAGTAAGCTTTTAGCTCTAAATAATAGTAAATATAACTATAGCCTATTTTTCGCTAACGATCTAGACTAGGGTTAAACTATATTTTATAAGTAAAAGATTCGCTATTTCTCGCACTATAGAGGGCCTAGGGGCTACTCTACGTATATCTATTAATAATATCTACTTTTTAAGCGATTCCTCTTTAATTTAGGTTAATTTATAGCTATTTAGGCGAGTTTTAGCGCAATTTATAGTCCCGCGTAGTTATATACGTAGCGTAGATTTAGGTATATTAAAGTAGCGCGTAGTCTTACGTATAGAGCTAATTTCTATATTTTTAATACCTTATATAGCTAAAGAAATATAGCCCTCTTACTCAATAGAATTTCGGCATAATTAAGTGCGTTTTAGTGGTATAGTGGTCGATAAAGAATAGAAGGACGCATTTAGACGCGAAAAAATAGGTAGGTACATAGCTCGCTTATATACGTAGCTCGCTTTCTAATTACGTTAAGTAATTAGAAGGGCGTAATAAAATATAAGGCTAGTTTCTTTATAATTTATAATTATAGGTTTTTTATTAAAAGAGCTATAAGATCTCCTCTTTTAATATGTATTAGTTTATAATATGTATTAGTTTATAATATGTATTAGTTTATAATATTTATTAGTTTATAATATTTATTATGCTAATTTTTTTTATAATTTAATAGCTTCTCGTAGGTTTTCTACTAGCTTTTAATATAATCAGTATAGTTTTTAGACTTATATAGATATTACTACGGTCTCCTTTTTATAGCGTTATTTATAATATAGATTTAAAAGAATAGAGAGTATCTAACTACTACTTTAAAGGGAGATATTTTATTTATTATATTATATATATTATTATAGATAAATTCTATAGTTTATAAAAGTATAAATTATATAATTTAGATTATATCTATAAAGTAGCTAAGATAATATTTAAAGGTCTAGTTTATATACTTTATTTAGCTATTAGTTT
This sequence comes from Penicillium cinerascens, assembly GCF_028974065.1. NCBI lineage: Eukaryota > Fungi > Ascomycota > Eurotiomycetes > Eurotiales > Aspergillaceae > Penicillium > Penicillium cinerascens. The sequence goes on along the minus strand of NW_026695298.1, from coordinate 2,815,979 downwards.
ATAGATAAAACGCTATTAGAAGCTACAATTTAATTTAATATAGAAAATATAGTTTAAAATAGAATTTATTATAATTATAATATTATTCTTAGATCTATTAGCCGTAAGACTAATTTGCTAGTAGACCTCTTTAGGATAGCTAGGATAGCTATAGATATTATATAATATAATACTAAGATAACTGATTTCTAACGTCTCTCCCCCCTTAATTCTAACCACTTCCGCGTTCCCGTCTACCCTTCCTTTTAACGCGCCTATATCTCTAACGTAATCTACCTACACTTACTATTCCACTAACACTAATAGATAGAGGGCGGTAGTACCGAAGCTATAGAGAAAGGCTAATATTTACTCTAGGAAAACTAGTTTGCCCTAACACCCCCGCTCCTTATTTAGTTCACTAATATATTAGTTTAGCGCGACGTATAGCGACCCCCCTAGCTATAATTATTAATATATTAACCCAGCGAGATAGGACACTATACGCTAGGCCCTCTATCCCCCTAATATGTCCTATATATTAAAATAATATAGATAATAGATTATATAGTAATTATAGCCTATAGGCGTAAGTAGGGTAGATATAATACCCTAGGTTATAAGTCTCCCCTATAGAAGGTATAGAAAATATTTAGTAGTGTTCGGAATTAACTAAGTAGGTTAGTCTGTAGGATAAATATAGCCACTTTAACTACTAGGGCTAGCTTAGTGAGCTAATCTTTCTTTAATAAGCCCTCGCGTTTATATAGGGGGCTAAGGATATATAGGCGAAGATCGATAAAGCGAGGGTAGGTTAGTAGTATATATTATATATCCTAGTTGCCTAGATTATAGGTATTATATTATATAGGGATTGGTAGGGGATTCGCTTTAAGCTATTCCTCGTGTTATTATTAGATAGTGTTAGGATTTTAGGTATATATATATATCTAGAGCTTCTAATTTAATATAGAAGTTCCTATTAAAGTTCCTATTCTATTATTTCTTACTACTTTTACCTAATCTTCTAATTATCTCTTACTTTTCTCTTACTTTGCTCTCACTTTAGCCTTTACTATACTCTCTCTTTATATTAGCCTATATAACTAAGGTTATTAGGCCTACCTCTTACTTCCTAATGTCTATAGCCTTAGATAAATAGCATACTTACCTTAGGCAAATAGCACACTCTTTTTATATAAACTAAATACTTTTATCTATAAATATAGCTTAAAATCTAGACTAAATTAAATAAGAGCCTTTATCTTAATCTCCTCTTACTACCCTTCCTCTCTATTAGGGTAGGCTAGAGAGACCTTTTATCTTTATCTTTATCTATCTTCTTAGGGTAAGCTACTACACTATAGTAGTAGCCAACCTCTATAGAAGGTAGTATTTCTCTATATAAATATTTATCTTAAGGATAGCCCTACTCTATATGGACCCTTAGGTATTTATTTATCTCTCTTCTCTTATATACTACTAATCCTAACACTTATTGATATAGTTAATACTAAACTATATTTAGTTCTTAAGAATCTAATAGTAAGATCGCTTTAAAACCGTAAAACACTTAAAATTAAGTAGCTATAAGAGATATAAGAAATATAGAGATATACAGATTAGGATTATATTAGTTTTTATATAGATTTAATCGAATTATAGTATTAAGTGACTATTATAGCTATTAAGTACTAGAAGTAATAATATTATCTTCTGTCAGGATTTTAGGTGTCTGCATTTATAACTGCAGATTTCCAGAGCTTCCAATTCAACATGGAAGTTCCCGCTGAAGTTCTTATTCTGCCATCTCTCACCGCTTTCGTCTGATCTTCCAATTATCTCTCATTTATCTCTCACTTTACTCTCACTTCGGCCTTTACTATGCTTTCCTTTTACATCAGCCTAGGTCATAAGACCTACCCTTCACTTCATGACGTCTATAACCTCAAGCAATCAGGCCATTTATTTCATGTGAAACTGAATATTTTTGTCTATAAATATGGCTTAAAACCTAGACTGAATTGGATAAGAGCTTTCATCTGAATTATTCTCTTACTACCTTTCTCTCATAAAGGCAGACCAAAGAGACCCTTTATCTTTATCTTTATTCATCTTCTAGGGGTAAGCTACTATGCCGCAGTAGTAGCTGACCTCTACGGGAGGTAGTATTTCTCTCTGCAAATATTTGTCCTAAGGACTGCCCTGCCGCATAGGGACCCTCAGGCATTTATTTATCTCTCTTCTCGTCTATACTACCAATCCCGACACTATCTATAGTATCTTTAGTACCTATAATAAGCTTTTTAACTACTTTAAAGCTTTAATTTAGTAGTTAAGGCGAAAAAAGGTTAGTCTTCTTTATTCTCTCCCTTTTCTAATAATCTTAACTCTTACTTTTAGCACTTTAACGTATTTGATAAGGGTTAAAGAGCTAAAAATCAAAGTTAAGATTAGCGAAAAAAGGGATTTATTTAAGACTTACTTATTTACTTTTCCTTCTAGGCTAGATAGAAATAGTAGATACTTAAAGCTCTTAAATTAGCTAAAAATAAGCTTCGAGAGTACTATATAAAAATAGATAATCTAAAATTTAGTGATATCTATATATATAGTATAATCCTAGCCCCTTAGTATAAGTTATAGTTCTTTTTTAGCCTTAACTAGATAGATAAAGACTATACTTCTTTATATTAAGTAAGCTTTTAAGAGCGAATAAAGATATATTAAATAGAGAGTAATTTAATCTTAAAACCTTAGGCTTCTATCTAAGCTTTTAAGCTTAATTAATTATTTACTTCTAAGCCTAAATCTACTTAGGATTAAGATAAATTATTCTAATTTCTCTAAGGAGATAAGCTTATTTCTTCTCTTACTTTTCTCTTACTTTTCTTTTACTTCTTCTCTTACTTCTAGTCTTATTTTTAGTCTAATTTCTTTAGTTTATTTAGATTTAGTCCTAATTAGCCCTTATTTATTCTAGAAAGATTATATTATTAGTTCCCTACACTAATATATATAGTATAAGATATTTTCTCTATCTCTACTATTAGTATTAGTGTAGAAAGATTATTTAATTTAGCCTAGAATATCTATTATTATTAGAGGGGTCGTCTAAACTCTTTAACTATCTAAGACCTAATAATATTTATATATATAATAAGGTTTAAGATAGAAGATTATTAGCTAGCTTTTATCTAATCTTTATCTATCTAACGTAATTCCCAAGCGAGCCGCCCACCCAAGCGAGCCGCCCACCCAAGCGAGCCGCCCACCTAACCATCTGCTTTTTACTTTTCATCTATTTTTTTCAACCAAAACGCCTTTATATTAATTATTCTACCTAACTGGGCATGTAGGGGACTTATGCCCCTTCTCACCGCATATAGAATAGGTGTATTGACGTCGTCGCGCTGGTGCTACCGCCTACTGAATAGGCTGGCTGGGTGCTGCTAGAGACGGTGCCGTAGGCTATATAATAGCCTTATGGGCTTGTAAATGCTCCTGAGCTTCTTGCACTGAGGTACTAGCTTCATAGGCTATATACCTATTAATTAGGCATTGACATAGCCCGCCCGCGGGTAGGAAGTCCTACCCGTAGCCCGCCCGTGGGTATACCCGCGCGGGTATTGTCTTTGCCTACCCGCCCGTGAGTTATACCTGTCATACCTATGGGTACCCATAGACACCTAATTCTGCCTGATTTGGCCTGATTTGGCCTGATTTAGCCTGAATTATTATGCAGATTCTGCTAATTAATCTCTGTTATTTACGTCTGTTTTGGTCGGAACAAGTAATATCACCACTTTTCAGCCTACCTACTAGGTAATTTTAAGAAATAAATTTGTTTTATATATTTAAGGGTCGGTTCATTGGTTTTATTAATACTCTAGGCCTATAGAAGTAAAGGTAACAAAGTGGTGGTACAAATTATAGTTAGTGCTTAAAGATATATATTTGTTGTATACGACCATACCACTATATTATTTCCTTTAATTTAGTAATTTTATTATAGTATAATACGAGGTTATTAGGGCTTATTTTATTATTTAATTAAATTATTATAGCTTCTTTTATCTATACTTATCTTATAAACACTTAATTATTAGTGTAGGGTGTGTGGTTGAGATAAAAAGGGTAGAGTGGAGAGAAAAAGTTGAAAATTTTTGGGGGGCATAGCTCTTAGCGAATAGGTATACCCGTGGGCATATAGAGATTTAGGCTAATAGGATAGACTAACCTAACCCACTTAGTAGTGATTGGCTCCTAAAGAACTAATTATATTAGCGTACGTACTAAAATCCCTTGGTATGCCTTGCCTTCTAAGCTTTTTCTCTTATTTTGGTCTTAGTTTCTCTTCACTTTCGGCTAGTATAGTATACCTTTCGGACCCTATAAGCTAATCTATCTATAGCGATAGTATTGATCCTCTTTTATCTAATTCCTTCTCTTTTAAACTAGAACCATCCGAACTAACTAGAAGCTAGCTTAATGAGCCTAACACTACCTAACCACTACTACCACCCTCTATTCAACGTATTAGAGACTGGAAGCAATAGTGGGCACTTTGGACGGAAATAACGAAGGCTAAGTTTATTAAATAGTGGCTTATAACCTAGTATAGGACGAAACCCGAGGCAAAACGTATCTATTAGGATAAAAAGGGCTTTTAGTCTTATGTCTAGGCGTAGTTTAATTAGATTGCATATATCAATACTAGGAAGCCTAAGGTTATTTACAAGAAGTGTAGTGTTATACTAGAACATCTAATCTCTAATAGGACGTTAGTAATGGGTAGGCATTAGAAAAATGGCCTATATCGGAGGAAAACTAAGTAAATAAATATTAAGTATTTAATAGAGAAAGTGGTATATTTACTAGAGAGAGAAAAGTAAGAGAGAAGTGAGAGAGAAGTGAGAGAGAAGTAAGAGAGAAGTGAGAGAGAAGTAAGAGATAACTAACCTATTATTCTCTCACTAGGCAATCAATTCCTACCTATCCCAACCTTAGTCTAATAAGCTCTAGTAGGAGCAGCTTTTAACCATAATCACTAGCCTACGCCTACCTTTCTAGATTATCGAGAACGAGCACTTCCGGAAGCTTCTACGCCTAACCTAATCCGCCCCTTTAGTCCCAACCTTTCCCACTAGTTATATAATATAGCGCCGACTACAAAATATAGTCGAAGACTAATAGAAAGATATCCTTTGGACGCTTCCACCTTATTTAAAGCTCTCTATTAGTCTAGATTACTAGACATCCCCCTTTCAGTAGGCATTTATAGCTATAACTAGCTATTTCCTAGACTAGAATTAGGATTATCGCGAGGTACTACTAGGATTCGAACCTCTAGAAGGCATATATACTAGACCAAACCTTGGTTTAGTCCTATCTAAGACCCTTTAAAAGCATTAGATTCTAGACTAGGTTATAGCTATTACCACGGATAATGCGTTAAATAACTAGATAATGATTGCAAGCATCCAAACTAGTTATCCTAGTCTACCTTTTATCCGCATTCCTTACCTTGCGTATATGATTTAGCTTAGTCTAAAATAGCTTCTTAGTTAGATAAAGGTAAACCCCTAGAATAATATAGTGGAAATGGTTTAGACGGAAGAGCTTAATTAGACTACGTAGGCTCGCTAGAGGTCTAGAAAGCTAGATATTACGAATACCCTTCGTAAGGCTCGCAGTCTTACTATCTATATTAATACAAGCCTATAGAGACGGGATAACTTCCTAAAGTCTTAGGCTAAGTAGCCTATATTAGTCCTAATCTAAGACGTCCGTACGCGTTAGAATTCGACCTATCTAATGCTTCAACGGGCTAAATGGCTTTAACCTAATCTTGATTAGTACTGTAGGGCCTTCTAGGTTAATTATTTAATAATTAATCTAGAGGAATAGCGTTAGATTGATTACCTTCTTTATCTTACTAAGCCTTTCTTCGATTTTACTTTAATTATAGCCAAAACCAAAGATATTACTATCTATAGTGTCTTTAGTGTTTATAATTTGCTTTTTAAGCACCTTAAAGCTTTAATCTAGTAGTTAAGGCGGAAAAAGGTTCGTCTCCTCTATTCTCTCCCTTTTCCGATAATCTTAACTCTTGCTTTTAGCACTTTAACGTATATAATAAGGGTTAAAGAGCTAAAAATCAGAGTCAAGATTAGCGGAAAGGGGATTTATTTAAGTCTCACTTACTTACTTTTCCTTTACTTCTAGGCTAGGTGGAAACGACAGATGCTTAAAGCTCTTAAATTAGCTAAAAATAAGCTTCGAGAGTACTATACAAAAATAGATAATCTAGAACTTAGTGATATCTATACGTATAGTATAATCCTCGCCCCTAAGCATAAATTATAGTTCTTTTCTAGCCTAGATTAGTAGGATAAAGACTATTCTTCTTTATATTTAAAAAGCTTTCACAACCATATAAAAGCATATTAAATAGAGACCGATTTAATCTCAAAACCCTAGGCTTCCATCTAAACTAAGTTTGATTAAATACTTAGGCGAAAACCTCTATCCACCTAGGACTAGGATAAATTGACCTAATTTCTCTAAGGGGGTAAGCTTACCTCTCGTTTCACCTCTCGTTTTACCTTTTGTTTTACCTCTCGTCTAATTTTTTTGGTTTCACTTAGGTTTGGTCCTAATTAGCCCTTATCTATTCTAGAAAGATCATACGTATAAGTTTCCTACCCTTGTATGTATAGCATAGGATATCTTCTCTATCCCTGCTATTAGTGCTAGTATAGAAAGGCTATTTAATTTAGTCTGTGATATCTATTATTATCGAAAGGGTCGTCTGAATACTTCAACTATCTAAGATCTAATAATGTTTACCTATATAACTAGGTTTGAGATAGAAGATAAGCAGCTAGCTTATATCCGATCTCTATCTATCTATAAGGACGGCGAAATAGAGGAACCTTCTAAGTAAATAGAAGGTTTTGAGCTAATTAGTGATACTAAGGATAAGGTGGATAAGGTGGATGAGCTAGATAAGCTAGATGTTTCTAGGCTATCTTCTATCTAGGCTAGTAAGAGACGAAAGAGTGTTTTGTCTAATAAGAGTGATGATGATTTAGTCTCTTTGCCTATAATACTAGAAAGCTAGATTCGGGCCTCTAGGCGGGTGAAAAGACGTCCTCGGGGGCTTAAGGGCTTTAAAATTCTATAGATTAATATAGGTGTTATTCTTTTATTTAACCCTCACTTCTCTCTCTCATTTAGTTACCTTTTGGTCTGTAATTTTACAATTTAAATACTAAAAGTTACTATATAAGATGCATTACTTATGCCTCTCTGTATCACGGGTTTCTTGGCGGCCCGTGGGTATACCTATAGGCGGGCCTGCCTACCCCTACCCGCCCACGGGTTTGAGGGTCCTACCCGTCGCCCGCCCACGGGCGGGTTTGGGCCTACCCATATGGGTATACCCACGGGCATGTCAATGTCTAATACGAGGAATGTGGCGGCATACAGATTGGGATTATATCAGTTTCTGCGCAAATTTGGTCGAACTGCGGTGTTAAATAACTACCGTGGCCATCGAGTACTAGAAGTCGATATCTTCCTTGCGTACGGCTATTCGTTGACGGAATAAATAGCTTTTGAAGCCATCGAAGGCTAATCTCGTCTGTCGTCCATCCATTTTGACTAACTTCAAAGCGCCAATCTCTTAGAAGGTTATTGGCCCAAGCTAGATTATATAGTTTGCCCTTAAAGATAATCGTTGGCGGGAGCGCCCACCTAGCAGCGCTAATTGACTCGATTATAGTTACCCACTCTCGATTCCCTAGCTATAAAACCAATCTCCGACCGTAGTATTCCGCGCGAGTAATGACTTTCGCGGTCGCAGTAAGGCCTATCGCGAAGCCTGTCTCGTCAAAATTGTAAATATCCGCTGGTAGGATACCGTGCTCAGAAATTATCCGCTAAACAGTGTCAAACCACCCCTGAATAACCTTTGGATCCTCTTGTTTTGCTCGCTAATAGTCGTATCGTCGTGAAAAGCGTGATTTAAGGTTAGGATGTCGGTTTACAAATTTTGTAACCCAGTTTTCGCCGACGGTTTGGATAGAGGTCGAGCCTCGCTTAAGAAGTAGGAGATTCGCCATTTCGCGCACTGTAGAGGGCCTTGGAGCTGCTCCACGCGTATCTATAGATAATATCCACTGCTTAAGCGAATCCTCTTCGATTTAGGTCAATTTATAGCCATTGGCGCGAGATTCAACGCGATTTGTAGTACCGCGTAGTCGGCGCTAGAGGGTAGAACGAGGGACTTAGAATCGGTTTGCTGCGTCGCGTATAGAGCCAATTTCTTTGTTTTTAATAGCTTGTATAGCTAATAAAAGGCGGCCCTCCTGTTCGATAGACTTTCGGCCTGTTTGCGAGCGATTTGGTGGCATGGTGGTTGGTAGAAAATAGAAGGACGCGTGTGGACGCGAAAAAGTGGTTGGGTGGCCCACTCGGTGGTGTGGCCCACTCGGTAGTGAAATACGTTACTATAAGAAAATTAAGCTTATTAATATAGTTAATATTAAGCTATATTTTTAATTAAATAAGATTTCGTATAAGCGCTTTAAAACTATAAAATAACTAATATTAAGTAGCTATAAAAGATATAAGCTATATACTAGTATATAGATAGGAATTATCTTATTTTCTAAGTAAATTTTATTAAATTATAGCGTTAAATAACTCTTATACCTATTAAGGACTAATAATTAATATTAACCTTAAATATAGCTATTTATTAATAGTATAAATAGCTTTTAAAGCTATTAAAGGCTAATCTTATTTATTATCTATCTATTTTAACTAACTTTAAAGCGCTAATCTCTTAGAAGATTATTAGCTTAAGCTAGATTATATAGTTTAGCCTTAAAGATAATTATAAGCGAAAGCGCCTATCTAGAAGCGCTAATTAACTTAATTATAGTTACCTACTTATAATTTCCTAGCTATAAAACTAATCGCTAACTATTATATTCTACTTAGGTAATAACCTTTATAGTCGCTATAAGGATTATCGCGAAGCTAGTCTTATTAAAATTATAGATATTCTCTAATAAGATACTATATTATTAAATTATAGTTTATATATAATTAAACTACTCTTAAATAACCTTTAGATCCTCTTATTTTACTCACTAATAGTCGTATTAACGTGAAAAACGAGTCTTTAGCTCTAGCTATCTTTTAATATAGTTTATAATCTAGTTTTCGCTAACTATCTAGATTAGGGTTAAACTATACTTTATAAGTAAAAGATTCGCTATTTCTCGCACTATAGAGGGCCTAGAGGCTACTCTATATATATCTATTAATAATATCTACTTCTTAAGCGATTCCTCTTTAGTTTAGGTTAGTTTATAGTTATTAGCGCGTCTTTTAGAGCGATTTTAGTAGTTATTAATATAATTCGCGAGCGTAGAACGCGAAACGTTATATTGACGCGCTATATTATAGATAGAGGTGATTTCTTTATTTTTTATAGCCTATATAGCTAATAAAAGACAGCCCTCTTATTCGATAGAATTATAGCTTAATTAAGCGCGTTTTAGAGCTATAGTTATTAGTAGAAAATAGGAGAGACGCGTTAGGACGCGTAAATTTAGCTAGGTGGCTAGGTGGCTTAGGTGGCTAGGTAGCTTATGAATTACGTTAGTAGGGGGGAATTACTAATTCCCTACATTTATTACTAATAATATATTAAATAATATAATCTAGGCTCTTTAGCTTAATATAGACTAAATAATTATTTAAATATCTTATATTATATATATAATTTAAATTAGTCTTATAGATCTACTTAGAAAGATAAAAAGAACTCTAAAGAATAACACTATAGAACTAAAGTAAAAAGAGGATTACATATAAGTAATTTGTACTTAATAGTAAAAGTAAGAGATCACTAATATACTAAATAAGATAAATTTCTTAATTATTATTATATAATTATTAAATCTTTAAGCTTACTATCTGTATATAAATTTCTAGGTTGGCTATCTTATTATTTATATTAACATAAGCCGATAATATTATAAAGTCTTCTATTATCTTTAGCCTAATAAGCTAAAGCTTATATTTATCTAGGATATATAAATATAATAAAAGTCGATATATCTTATATTCTTTAAGCTAAGAGACTAAGATACTTTCGATACCTTTTACTTATAGCATACCTAGCCTTGTTTTACTTTTAGCGAAGAAAAATAGCGATAAATTAACTATTTATTATTTATCCTATAGCTATTTATTAAATATATAATAATTATTTATATAACTAAAGACTTAAGTATTTACTTAGTCTTTAGTTTCTATAATAAGCATTTTAATTATCTTAAAAAGGCTAGCGTATTCGGTAAGCGAGCTAGCTATATAAGCGAACTAGCTGCCTTAAAATACTATAGTAAATACAATAAATTATAACTTTATAACTTTATAACTATAGCTTCCTATAATATCTTCTTATAAATCTATATTCTTTATACTAAGTCTAATATTTTGTAAAAGCCTTGAAAGTTTTTAGGATATACTAATTAGAAGATATATTTCTTTAAAGCTAAAAAAGGTTATATTATAGTGTATTTTTGGTTAATATTATTAAATCAGAATTGAATTAACCTAGACTCTTAAAACTAGTTTCTTATACTCTAAGACGGATATAAAAGATAAAGCTAAATAAACTTATAATTATTAAGATGCTCTATTCTTAAATTATCGCATTTACTAGTGTTTTAAGATTACTAGTTTATTTATATAGCTAGCTCGCTTACCGATTACGTTAACTTTAGTAAAGGAAGATTATATAAAAGTAGGTTATACTTTCCTTACTCAAGATAGCGTAAGAGAAGCTATTAAAATACTATAATATAATAGATAGTATTAAAGGCGACCTTTATACTATTAGTATTCTAAAAAATTAATCATGTAGATTTCTAGAGCTTCTAATTTAATATAGAAGTTCCCGTTGAAGCTCCCGGTGAAGTTCCCGTTCTGCCATTTCCCACTACCTTTATCTACGGCCTTGCGGCTGACAGATCCGACAATAAATAATCAATCAATCAATCAATCAATCAATCAACTACCTTTATCTAACCTTCTAATTATCTCTTATTTATCTCTCACTTTGCTCTCACTTCGGCCATTACTATACTTTCTCTTTCTATTAGCCTATATAACCGAGGTTATTAGGCCTACCCCTCACTTCCTGACGTCTATAGCCTCGGATAAACAGCACGTTTACCTCGGGCAAATAGCATACTCTTTTTATGTGAACTAAATATTTTTATCTATAAATATAGCTTAAAACCTAGACTGAATTGAATAAGAGCTTTTATCTCAATTCTCCTCTCACTACCCTTCCAAGATCTCTATTAGGGCAGGCTAGAGAGACCCTTTATCTTTATCTTTATCTATCTTCCTAGGCTAAGCTACTACGCCGCAGTAGTAGCCAACCTCTACGGGAGGTAGTATTTGTCTTCATAAATATTTATCTTAAGGACAGCCCTACCGCATAGGGACCCTTAGGCATTTATTTATCTCTCTTATTTTCTATACTACTAATCCTGATAATATTTTATCAATATAGATATACTATATTAGTTTATAATACTAAGAGTCCTAATAGAAGATACATAATTAAGGATTAGACTATAGCCCTTATATATAAATAACTTTAGGCTAGCTATTAGGGCTCTTTACTATTTAATTAAATTGCTACTATAACTTCGCTAAATAGCTTATATTTTAGCGAATTTTATTAATCTTTCTATAGTTAGTCTTAATATTCTAATCTACCTACTTAGAACCTTGACTAAAAAAAAGGCTATTCTAAGCTTTAGTATCCTTTTATTAAAATTTTAAAATGAAATAGTTACTATAGTAGTATTTTATTAGAATATTATTTAGCTAACTTTAGTAAATAAATATATTTACAATAATGTTACTATAATTATAATAGGATTAAGATCCTAAGCGCCGTAGACCTAACTAATCTAGATCTTATAATTATTATTCTTTTTAACTAAGATGTAAGATAACTAATATTATCTAGAAAACCTCTATAATATCTATAAAATATTATTAGATATAGTGGTCCTATTCCTTACTACTTTATTTATAATAGCCCTAACTATTTTAAAATACACTATCTCTATTATATTTAGATCTAACCTACTATATAAAGGTGACAGGAATTACTAAGAAAAAACACTAAGTTAATATAAAATCTATAATAATAATTTAGTATTTATAAATAGAGATTACTATATATTTTTATACCTTAAATCGAAATAGTATTTAAATACTTATAGACTTTAATAGCTATATCAAGGTTAATATGATTAGCTACTAGTTTATATAATATCACTATTTCAAATAGCCTAATTTATAGGACCTATCATTAGGGCTATAAACTACCTTAATACTCTTTCCTATAGCGTCTAGAAAACATTAATTATAGCTACGAGCTCTTAAGGAAGAACTTAGTTTTTTATATAACCTTATATAGCTATTAATCGCCCTCTCCCTCTAGAAGTAAGCTTAATTCTTCTATTAATAATTATATTTTAGGACTAGTCTATTATTCTTTTAGTAATAGACTATAAATAATAGTACTAAATATCTTTAAAATATATATATCTACATAATTTACTAAGTATTACTTAAAAAAAGTATATATTTTTATCGTGATTAAACTACTAAAAGAAATTTAGAGTCTAGATAATATAAATAAACTACCTCGAAAAACTTAATAAATTCCCCCTAAACTTATAGAGTTCTAGGATATTTTAAAGCTAAATAATCTAATATACTCCTACCCTCAAAAGTAACTAAGTCCGCTATTAACCCTAATCTAAGCAAGATAGTCCTATATAAGTAGATATACCTTTTATGTTAGATAAAGCTTTAGGCCTTCTAAGAATACTTAGATAGAAATCTTATAGCTAGAAGGATCTAACCTTCTAAAAGCTTAGTAAGTTCTTCTATCGTTTTTATTCCTAAGAAAGATAGTAGCGTCTAATTATATATTAATTATTAAGGGTTAAATAAGATTTTAATTAATAAATAGTACCTTTTACGCCTTATTTTAGAGATTCTAGATATATTAACTAGCGCTTAATTCTTTAGTAAGATTAATATTAGTGATATTTATTATTATATCTATATTAAAGAAGGCCAAAAATAAAAGATATCGTTTTATATCTATTAGACTTATTTTAATTATATAGTTATATTATTTAGCCTAACTAATATATCTACTGTTTTTTAGAATTATATTTATATAGCCTTTTATAAGCTATTTAATATTTATTATATTATCTATCTTAATAATATCCTAATCTTTTTACCTAACTAAAAGACATATCTTTTATATCTAATAAGTCCTAGAATAGATATAGAATATAGATTTATTCATAGACCTAAATATATATATCGTTTATTAAGACTATATAGAATTCCTTATATATATTATCTTATAAGATAGTATTTTAATAGACTCCTAATACATTAATATTATTTATTTATAGCTACTCCTTAAGAGTTACTATAATATTAAGTATTTACTAGCTTCTATCATTTCTACTAATACTTTATTTAGGACTTCTCTATGATTACTTATCCTTTAATATCCTTATTAAAGGGAAGCTAAAATACTAGGAAATATAGGAAAGTGTAATTATCCTATAATAAAAAGGTAGCGTTTTACTATTTAATCGTTACTTTTTAATCTACTTCTCTACTCTAATACTTTAATCTATAAGTACCTATTTAACTTAAACCCAACGCCTTAAAATATAGAATAGTTAGCGTAATATTATAATCTAATAAATAAAGCTACTAGTATCTTATTACATTTTTGTCCTAAAAATTTATTAATATAGAGATAAACTATAAAATACTTATTAGGATTTTAGGTGTTTGACCATTTATATATATAGATTTCTAGAGCTTCTAATTCAACATAGAAGTTCCGTTCTACTATTTCTCACCGCTTCTATCTAACCTTCTAATTATCTCTTACTTTTCTCTTACTTTGCTCTTACTTTAGCCTTTACTATACTCTCTCTTTACATCAGCCTATATAACTAAGGTTATTAGGCCTACCCCTCATTTCCTAACGTCTATAGCCTTAGATAAATAGCATGTTTACCTTGGGCCAACAGCACACTCTTTTTGTATGAACTAAATATTTTTGATTCTAAATATAGCTCAAAACCTAGACTAAATTAAATAAGAGCTTTCACCTTCATTATCCTCTTACTACCTTTTTTTATAAAGTTAGACCGAAGAGCTTTTATCTTAATTCTCCTCTCACTACCCTTCCTCTCTATTAGGGTAGGCTAGAGAGACCCTTTATCTCTATCTCTATCTTTATCTTTATTTATCTTCCTAGGGTAAGCTACTATAAAAGGCTAAAGCTAGATTGATTTAACCAAACTAGGCCGTTTATAGTTTACTAAAAGCGTAAGGAGAAAAGAAAGAAAAATAATTAATTAATTAATAAAGAAAAAAGGCGGTTAGCGACGATCGATTATATACTCGAACGTAACCTTTAATTAAGCACTAGCCTATTATAATATCCCCCCTTCCCTTTAATAGGGTCTATAGTGCTCCTACTTATACCTAATCGCGGCGTCTCGTACGTATTTCGTAAAGATCGCGTACGTATAGGCTATTATTCTCTTAGATATTTCTAAAACGTTCCTTAAACTCGTCTAATATAATATATTTCTTTAGTATCTATATATCCTACTAAGTACGTTTAGAATAGCCTTACTATTTAACTAAGATCTCTTAGTGGCTTCCTTTTTTAATTGTTCTTACTCTTATAGCGAGAATTTCCTTCATCTTTTATTTAGTCTTATTATTAACTAAGATTAGCGATAGCTATATATTATTTATAATTTAGGATAGTAAAGGGTTAAAGGTAATTAATCTATCTAAATCTATATAGAAGGTTAGATATACTCCTAAAAGGATATTTAACTATATTATATATAGTAATAAAACCTTAATTACTTTATATTATATATATAATTAACCTAACTTCTTTAATAGCCTCTTTAATTAGATATTTTTAAGGTTTAGCTATATCTTATTTCTTAGTTTATA
The DNA here is from genome assembly GCF_028974065.1 of Penicillium cinerascens. NCBI lineage: Eukaryota > Fungi > Ascomycota > Eurotiomycetes > Eurotiales > Aspergillaceae > Penicillium > Penicillium cinerascens. The sequence continues at coordinate 2,800,865 of NW_026695298.1, read as the reverse complement.
TATAGAAGTAGCCTATTAGTTCTAATTTATTTATATTTACTATCTATCTTATATTATTATAATTATTATTTAGGCCTAATTAATTATCTTTTATAGTTATTCTATAAATAAATCTTTCGCTTATTTAGTAGTTTTTAGACTAGTTTATAGCTATTTAGAGTCTTTTAGTCTAATAGAACTAATATAATATCTATAGATAAATAAAAAGGGGGCTAGTCTAGTTAATATTATATTATAATTATTTATCGCTACTACTATAATAGGTAGTAAACTCGCCTAGTCCTTTTAAGAATATATTATAAATATGTATAGAACTATTTTAACTTCTTAATTTGCTTATTATATTAAACTATCTAATTATAGATAGAAAGCTATAGATAGCCTTTATTAGATCTATAATCTCTTATAAACTCTTATCTAGAATCTACTTATAAAGTAAGAACCTTAGTTACTTATAATTATAAATAATAGTTTATAGTATATATAGAAATATATAAAAAATATATAAGTTAAAGTATCTATAGTAATTAAATCTATTAGGACTAATATAATATTCTTAGTAAGTCGATTAATTATAATTAGATAGTTTATAGCGTTATCGTTTTCGCTTAGAGATAGATTAATAATAAAGTCTAAAGAAATTTCTACTTATACTTATTATAGTATAAATAGCGATTTTAAAAGCCTATATTTTATATCGCGCTAAATTATACTCTATCTATAATAGTATAATTTTATAGGAACCTTTAAATATCTTTAATAGCTCCTAGCTAGAAGAATCTTCTTAATAGAATTAAATAGATTATATCTCAATCTAGATAGCCTATAATATATAAATTATAAATCTATTAAATAATACTAATCTAAAGCTATTTATCCTTAGGAACCTAGATATAGCTTTAGAAGTAAAGAAGCCTTTTTTTATCTAAATAATATTTTTTAAGACTTATTTTTATCTATATCCTAATTAATAAATATCGCTCACTATTCTTTAGCGTTTTAGAAGTAGCTTAGTAGGCCTAATTATTCTATCTTACTTTTATCTACTAAGGCTATAGATCTTTATTTTCGAATATAGATACTAATATTTAGAAGTCTAATTATATATCTATATCTATTCTAACCCTTCTAGTATATATATATATCTATTTAAATATTAATTAGAACTAATTTAATAGCCTTCTATTCTTTATATTTTATAAGATACCCTATTCTCTCTAGGAGAGGGCGTCTAGTCTCCCTACTAGCTTCCTTAGCTAAAATTATAGACTAAAGTTAAATTTAGCTAGTAGATTAGCCTATTATATCTACCTTTTATTAAGTTATTACGTATAGCTAAAATAATATAAGTTCTTATAGTTAGTTATAATCTTAAAGTGTGGGACTATCTTTAACTTAGGACGCTATTCTTTTAGCCTATAATAGCTAATAGCTTATTATAAATCTCGTAGTATATTTCTATAGGCGATAGCTTCTAAGATAAATAGGCGTATAGCTATAGAGTTCTATTATTTTATATTAAGGATAATATATCTCTAGTCGCCTATTCTAATATATTAGTTTCTAGTACTATCTCTTATCCTTCTTTAAAGTATACTAGAATTAGCGTATTAATAAAGAGCTCTTTTAGGTCTATAAATATATTTTAATACCTTTTATCTTAGTTAAAGCTCGCGTTTTTCTTTATTAACGATACTAGTAGCTTAGCGAGATCTATAAAGTAGGGAATAAATATCTAATAGAAATTAGTAAATCCTAAAAGACTTTATATATCTTTAGGACCTCCTATAACTAAATAGCTTCCACTTTCTTTAAGTCTATATAAATACTATTTCTAGCGTGTATTATAAAGCCTAAATACTTTATTAATTCTTACTTAAATTTAGATTTATTAATATTATATTATAAATCTATATTCTATAGTTTTTGGAGGACCTTATTTATTTTCTAATATACCAATGGTCCTTAAGTAACCTATTAAAGTAAATAATAATATTATCTATATAGGCGGAGATAAAATTATCTAAATATTCTTATAGGACCTTATTAATATATTACTAAAATCTAGTAGATACTCCTATTAGGCTAAATAGGGTTACTAGCTACTTAAATAAGCTATATTAGGTCTAAAAAGCTATTTTCTATTCTTTTTATATATAAATATATATCTTATAAAATATAGCGATAATATCTAGTTTAGTGAACTATTATATTTATACTATATTCTATAGGGTATCTTTAATTAGAGGTAATAGGTAGCGATCTTTAATAGTAAGCTTATTTAGGCCCTAATAATCTATATAGAATTAAAAGCCTTCACTAGGTTTCTAGACTAGTAGCACTAAATATATAGCTAGTAATTTACTTATTTATATAAAGTCCTTTCTTAATAGGTCTATAAGCGTCTTTTATAATATAAGTAATTCTTCTTAATTTATCTTATAGAGTAGTCTATATAGAGGTAAAACCTCGTTACTAACCTCCTCCTTTTTTAAAAGGATATAATAATCTATCTCTAGTCGATAATTTAGAAGTTTATTTATAAGATAGTAATTAAATACTTTTAGCTATTATTAATAGTATTTAGGGAGTTTCGTTCGTAGATTAGTATATTTCTTTTATTATAAGGCTTTTTCGATATTTAGTACTATAATTTTCCTAATTTATAGTTATATAGCATTCGTTCCGTTCAAGATCGAGTCCTATAGTTTCTATTCTATATAATAACTTTTAATACTTTTATAGTCTTTACTTTAATAGATCTAATAGTAGGGTTCGCTCTATTCTAGTATTTAGTTTAGTTATATATAAAAGATAGCCTATATTAACTAGTGCTTTCGTAAATTAGATTCTATTTACTAATACATTCATAAAAAAGAGATAGTTCTCTGATTTTAATAGCTTCTTAGCTTTAGTTAGCTCTTAACTATATATTTTAGTAAAAGCTACTTATTTCCTAAATCTTCTTCTAATAATAGATAATTATCTTTATATTCTTATAATCTTAATTAATACTCTAGTAATTTTCTTCTATTCTTCTCTATAACTGTCGGGATTGGTAGTATATAATAATAAGAGAGATAAATAAATGCCTGCGGGTCCCTATGCGGCAGGGCTGTCTTCAGGACAAATATTTGTAGAGAGAAATACTACCTCCCGTAGAGGTTAGCTACTACTGCGGCGTAGTGGCTTACCCCTGGAAGATGAATAAAGATAAAGATAAAGGGTCTCTTTGGTCTGCCTTTAGGAGAGAAAGGTAGTAAGAGAATAATTCAGATGAAAGCTCTTGTTTTATTCAGTCTGGTTTCTAGGCCATATTTATAGACAGAAAATATTCAGTTCATCTAGCTAATTACCCAAGGTAAGCGTAGGCTGTTTGCCCGAGGTAATCTTGCCGTAAACGTGCTGTTGCCCGAGGTAGGTAAACGTGCTGTTACCCGCGGCTATAGACAGGATAGGCCTAATAACCTCGGTTTGGTAGGCTGACGTAGATAAAAAGCATAGTAAAGGCCGAAGTGAGGGGAAAGTGAGAGATAAATGAGAGATAATTGGAAGATCAGATGAAAGCGGTGAGAGATGGCAGAACGGGAACATCAACTGGAACTTTCCATGTTGAATTGGAAGCTCTGGAAATCTACATGAATTAATGCATGCACCTAAAATCCTGACAATAACTAATCGCTAGCGTTTCTTTAGCTTCTACTACTATAGTAGTTATATAAGTAGCTTATTAGGTATATTTAGGCTAAATAGTAGATTAAAGGGGGTATCTAGCGATTTAGTAATTACTTTACCTAGACATTGACATGGGACTCCCATGGGACTAAGGTCCGTCCCAAGTCCCACCCATGGGAATACCCATTTGGGTATGCTAAGGGAATACCCACCCATGGGAATACCCATGGGTCCCATAGGTACCCATAGACACCTGATTATGCCTGAATTCGCCTGAATTCGCCTGAATTTTGTGCATAAGATCACTGACTAATCTTTGTTATTTACGTCTGTTTCGGTTGGAACAAGTAATATCACTACTTTTTAACCTACCTACTAGGTAATTATAAGAAATAAAGTTGTTTATATATATAAAAGGGTCCGTTTTATCGGTCGCATTAATGTTTTAGGCCTATCGAAGTAAAGGTAAAAAAGCGGTGGTAGAAATTATGGTTTGTCCTCTAAGATATATATTTATTGTATACAACCAACCACTCTGCTATTATTTCCTTTGATTTTATTATATTATAATACTAGGTTATTATAGCTTATTTTACTAGTTAATTTAATTACTATAGCTTCTTTTATATATATTTATCTTGCAAACACCTAATTGCTAGTGTAGGGTGTGTGGTTAAGAGAAAAAGGTTAGAGTTAAGAGCAAAAGTTAAGAAATTTCTAGGGGGCATGGCTCTTACTGAATTCTATGGGACTATAGGACTCCTATAGGACTACCTATATAAATATAGAGAGTTAGGCTAATAGGATAGGCTAGGTAGACCTATCTAGTACTGATTGGCTTATAAAGAACCAATAATATTAGGCTACGTGCTTAAAGCCCTTAATATGCCTTACCTTCTATCTAAGCTTTTTCTCTTTACCTTGGTCTTAGTTTCTCTTCACTTTCGCTAGTATAGTATACCTCTCGGACCCTATAAGCTAATCTATATATAGCGATAGTATTGATCCTATCCTTCTATCTAATTCTTTCTCTTTTGAACCAAACGAACCAACTGAAAGCTAAATAACTAAGCTTACACCACTACTACTACTACCACCCTCTATTTAACGTGTTAGAGACCGGACGAAATAGTGGGCACTTTAGACGGAAATAACTAAGACTGAATTTATTGAATAGTGGCTTACCACTCTATATAGGACAAAACCCAAAGCAAAATATATCCATTAGGATAGAAAGGGCCATCAATCTAATGTATAGACGCATTTTGACTAAGTTATATATATTAATACAGGAAAACCAATGGTTACTTGCAAAAGGTATAGTATAATAATAAAGCATCTAGTAAAAGATAGGATATCTAGGATGCGACGATATCTAAAAAATGGTGCCTATTAGATAAAAAGCAAATAAATAAGTATTAAGCACTTAATACAGAAAGTGGTATATTTACTAAAAAGTGAGAGAAAAGTGAGAGCAAAATAAGAGAAAACTAACCTATTATTCTCTCACTAGGTAGTTAACTCTAATCTATCCTAACCTTAGTCTAAAGAGCTCTAGCAGCAATAGCTTTTAACCACTATCACTAGCCTACGCCTACCCTTCTAAATCATCGAGAGCGAGCACTTCTAGAAGCTTCTACGCCTAACCTAGTTAGCCCCTTCAATCCTAACCTTTCCTACCGATTGTACGATATAGCGCCGACTACGAAATATAGTCGAAGACCAATAGAAAGACACCCTTTAGATGCTTCCACCCTATTCAAAGCTCTTAATTAGTCTAGATTGCTAGACATCACCCTTTCAGTAAGCATTTATAGCTATTACTAGTTATTTCCTAGACTAGAATTAGGATTATCGAGAGGTGCTTCTAGGATTTAAACCCCTAGAAGGAACACACACTAGGACGAATCTTAGGTTAGTCCTAACTAATACCCTTTAAAAGTATTAGATTCTAGATCGGATTATAGCTATTACTACGGATAATACGTTAAATAACTAGACGATGATTATAAGCATCTAAGCTAGTCATCTTGGTCTACCTTTGATCCGTATTTCTTGCCTTGCGTATATAATTTAGCTTAGTCTAAAATAGCTTCTTAGTTAGATAAAGGTAAACCCCTAGAATAATATAGTAGAAATGGTTTGGACAGAAGAGTATAGTCGGGCTGCTACTCGGGCTTAGCAGAGGTCTAGAAAGCTAGATATTGCGAATACCCTTCGTAAGGCTCGCAGTCTTACTATCTATATTAATATAAGCCTATAGAGACAGGATAACTTCCTAAAGCTTTAGACTAATTAGCCTATATTAGTCCTAATCTAGGACATCCGTACGCGTTGGAATTCGATATATCTAATGCTTTACTAGGCTAAAAGGCTTCAATCTAATTTAAATCAGTACTATATCACCTACTAGGTTAAACAGTTAATGATTAATTTAGAGGAATAGCGTTAGATTGATTATCTTCTTTATTTAACTAAGCCTTTCTTCCAATTTACCACTGCCCTATCTAAGACCAAGGATATTACTATCTATAGTGTTTTTAGTATCTATAATAAGCTTTTTGACCACCTTGAAGCTTCGATTCGGCAATTGAGGCGGAAAAAGGTTAGTCTCCTATATTCTCTCCCTTTTCCGCTAATTATAACTCTGATTTTTCGCACTTCAACCTATATAATAAGGGTTAAAGTGCGAAAAATCAGAGTTATAATTAGCGAAAAAGGGATTTATTTAAGTCTCACTTACTTACTTTTCCTTCACTTCTAGGCTAGGTGGAAACGGCAGATACTTAAAGCTCTTAAATCAGCTAAAAATAAGCTTCGAGAGTACTATATAAAAATAGATAATCTAGAACTTAGTGATATCTATACACATAGCACAATCCTCGCCCCTTAGCATAAGTTGTAGTTCTTTTCTGGCCCCGACTGGATAGATAAAGACTATACTTCTTTATATCGAGCGAGCTTTCAAGAGCGAATAAAAGTATATCAAATAGAGAGTGATTTAATCCTAAAACCTTAGGCTTCTATCTAAGCTTCTAAGCTTAATTAATTACTTGCTTCTGAGCCTAAATCCACTAAGGATTAGGATGAATTAACCTAATATCTCTAAGGAGGTAAGCTTACTTTTTCCTCTCACTTTCCTCTCACTTTCCTCTCACTTTCCTCTCACTTTTCTCTCACTTCTAGTCTTACCTCTCATTTTACCTCTCGTCTAATTTCTTTAGTTTTACTTAGGTTTGGTCCCAATTAGCCCTCGTCTATTCTAGAAAGATCATACGCATTAGTTCCCTACACTAGCATATATAGTATAGGATATTTTCTCTATCCCTGCTACTAGTGCTAGTGTAGAAAGGTTATTTAATTTAGCCTAGGATATCTATTATTATTAGAGGGGTCGTCTAAATTCTTTAACTATCCAAGACCTAATGATGTTTATGTGTACGACTAGGTTCGAGATAGAAGATTAGTAGCTAGCTTTTATCCGATCTCTATCTATCCACGAGGACGGTGAAACAGATGAACCTTCTTAGCAAATAGAAGGTTTTGAGCTAATTAGTGATACTAAGGCGGATAGGGTGGATGAGCTAGATGAGCTAGATAAGCTAGATAGGATAGATGTTTCTAGGCTATCTTCTGTTCGGGCTAGTAAGAGAAGAAAGAGTGTTTTATCTGATGAGAGTGATGATGATTTAGTCTCTTTGCCTATAATTCCAGAAAGCTAGATTCGGGCCTCTGGTCGGGTGAAAAGACGTCCTCGGGGGCCTGAGGGCTTTGAAATTCTATAGAATAATATAGGTGCTATTCTCTCATTCAAACCTCACTTTCTTTTTCTTATTTTATTACCTTTCGACTGTAATTTTACCACCTAAATACCAAAGATTCCTACATAATATGCATTAATTATACCTCCTTGTATTATGGGTACTCATGGGAGTATGGGAGTCCTATGGGTGGGTAGGGAAAAGGCCGTCCCACCCATGGGACTAAGGGTTGGTCCTATATCCCACCCATGGGACTAAGGGTTGGTCCTATATCCCACCCATGGGCGGGACGGGACTGTCCCAAATGGGAATACCCATGGGAGTGTCAATGTCTAACTTTACCTATAATATAAATATAATCCTTCTAAATAGCGCTAATCTATCTCTTACTATAGGAATTATTTCGCTTATTATCTATAAAGATTTCGATCTTCTAGTTAGGGTTAGGAAATATTTATAATAAGTAGCGATATTAGGGACTAATCTATTTATTTATATATAGTAATTATAGGAGTTATTTACTTTTTGTGCTAGTTCTTAGAACGCTTTAGCTTAAAGGATAAAAGGTCGAGGTAAGTATTAATCTATTATAATAGTAAGATAAGCTCTAAGAAGCTTTTAGGGATATCTCTATATAGTAGTGCTATTTATATAGTTAGGTTTAGCGATCTTATTAGTATTAAAAATTTTCCGTCCTTTAGCTATACTATTACTTCTAAATCTATAAATTCTTTCTTAAATAGAGATAGAAATATAGCGAAGGTCTATTTTATTCCTTAACGTATTTCTCGTAGCTATTAGGTAGCCCTTCTTTTAATATTTAGATCGCTATAAATATTTTATAGATGTTAGATAAAGGCTACTATATTTTTGCTTATGTTTCTTTCTAGCTATAAGTAAATATAGAGAAGATATATATAATTATCTCCTAGGGCCTTTATATCTAGTAGTACCTTATTCTCTATAGCTATCTAGAAGATAGGCTATTCTAATCATTTTTCTTTAAGGTAGATAAGTTAGGTAATTATATATAAGGATATTATATCCTATCTTTAGCGAATACTTATATTTAGGTCTTTAATATATTTACTATTAGTTCTGTAATTAATTAAGGCTATTTAATCTATATTATAATAGATAACTTCCTCTAACCTCTTTATCATTTTATTTTATATTCTCGCTCTTTCGTCTATTATCCTCGCCTTTTCTTCCTAAATAGCTACGATTTAGGCTAACTATTAGAGGAATACTTATACCTAGGTGGGTAGGCTTAAGGGTTCTACGCTCTCTTCTATTTTTAATATTATCTAGCGATATAATAGCTAGGGCTTCTAATTATAGCGATTTAGAGGATTCACGTCTAATTAATATATAGTTCTTTTAGAAGGACCCTTCTATTAACTGGAGTAAGATAATAAATTCGCGTCTAACTAATATAATATTTATTTAGGGGTATATTTAACGTAGTATAGCGATTTAGGAGAAATCGTACCTATTTAATCCTTTCTAGTGGGATACTCTTAAGAAAAAGGACGCTTTTAGTACATAAAAGGCTAAAGCTAGATTAATTTAACCTAACTAGGCTATTTATAGTTTACTAAAAGCGTTAGGAGAAAAGAAAGAAAAGTAAATAATTAATAAAGAAAAAAGGTAGTTAGCGGCGATTAGTTATATACTTAAATATAACCTTTAGCTAGGCACTAGCCTATTATAGCTACTACGCTATAATAGTAGCTAATCTCTATAGGAGGTAGTATTTCTCTCTAAATATCTACCCCAAGGACTACCCTACTATATAGGGACCCTTAGGCATTTATTTATCTCTCTTATCTTATATACTACTAATCCTAACACTATTTCTAAGTCCCTCGTTCTACCCTCTAACGCTAATTACGTGATATAGGAAATTAAGCTAAATCTCGCGCCAATAGCTATAAATTAACCTAAATTAAAGAGGATTCGCTTAAGTAATATATATTATCTATAGATACGCGTAGAGTAGCTCTAAGGCTCTCTATAGTGCGCGAAATAGCGAATCTTCTACTTCTTAAGCGAGGCTCGACCTCTATCTAAATTATTAGCGAAAACTAGATTATAAAATTTATTACTTAATATCCTAATCTTAAATTACGCTTTTCACGACGATACTACTATTAGCGAGTAAAATAAGATAATCTAAAGGTTATTTAGAGTAGTTTAATACTATTTAGGGGATAATTTCTAAGTATAGTATCTTATTAGCGAATATTTATAATTTTAATAAGTTAGGCTTCGCAATAGGCCTTACTACGACCGCGGAAGTTATTACTCGCGTGAAATACTATAGTTAAAGATTAGTTTTATAGCTAGGAAATTAAGAGTAAGTAACTATAATTAAGTTAATTAGCGCTACTAAGTAGGCGCTCCTACTAACAATTATCTTCAAGGGTAAACTATATAATCTAGCTTAGGCTAATAACCTTTTAAGATATTAGCGCTTTAAAGTTAATTAAAATAAATAGATAATAGACGAGATTAGCCTTTAATAGCTTTAAAAGCTATTTATTCTATAAATAAATAGCTATGTATAAGGAAGATGTTAGGATTGGTAGTATAGAAGATAAGAGAGATAAATAAATATCTGTCAGGATTTTAGGTGTCTGCATTTATAACTGCAGATTTCTAGAGCTTCCAATTCAACATAGAAGTTCCCGCTGAAATTCCCGTTCTGCCATTTCTCACCGCCTTTATCTGATCTTGCAGTTATCTCTCATTTATCTCTCACTTTGCTCTCACTTCAGCCTTTACTATGCTTTCTCTTTCCATTTGCCTACCGGACCGAGGTTATTAGGCCTATCCTGTCTATAGCCGCGGGTAACAGCACGTTTACCTACCTCGGGCAATAGCACGTTTACGGCAAGATTACCTCGGGCGAATATTACCTTAGGTAATTAGCTAGATGAACTGAATATTTCTGTCTATAAATATAGCCTAGAAACCAGACTAAATAAAACAAGAGCTTTCATCTCAATTATTCTCTTACTACCTTTCTCTCATAAAGGCAGACTAAAGAGACCCTTTATCTTTATCTTCATCCATCTTCCTGGGGTAAGCTACTACGCCGCAGTAGTAGCCGACCTCTACGGGAGGTAGTATTTCTCTCTACAAATATTTGTCCTAAGGACTGCCCTGCCGCATAGGGACCCTTAGGCATTTATTTATCTCTCTTATTTTCATATACTACCAATCCCGACACTAATAAATATAATATTTTAAATAGAAGTATACTTAACCTATAAATAAATAATTTACCTAAGAGGCCTAGGAAGAGAAGCTACTTATCTTCCTTATAATTATATATCTTCCCTTTTAGCTTATTAAGTATCCTAAGTTCTATAACCTAATTTAAATAGCTTAACGCGCCCCTTCTAGCCTTAAGATCCCTTCTATAAAGACTATTTATCGTCGCCTATAAACTATAATAAAGGAATAGCACTAAAGTATCCTACGAAAGCTCCCTAGTTATATAAAGATATTAATCGCCCTTAATTATTAGATATCTCCTTTTTCTTAAGTATTTATAGCTATTACTAGCTATTTTATTAATAAAGATTAGTAGTATTAAGAGGTTCTACTTAGCTTTTAACTACTTTCTAGAACGTATTTTAGTAAGAACCTTAGCGCTATACTTCTAGATATACTTATATAGTATTAGATTTAGGACTAAGTACTTATAATAATAGCTAATAATATATTAAATAATAATATCTTAGTTAATATCTTATAGTAGTCGCTATTAGATATAATCACTATTATTTAAGTTCTATATCTTATATATATTATCTAACTAAGCTTAAATAAGCTACTTAGATAGATAAAAGTAGAGCCTATAAATAATATAACTAAGATATATTAGATAACTAAGCGGTCTTAGCTTACCTATATAAATATAAAGATAAAGAAGTAGGATATTACTTAGATATTAAATAAGATAAATAATTCTTACTTTTCTTTTACTTCTCTCACTATACTAATTATCTATCTTAAATAGGTTTATAATCTTATAATCTATATTAATATAAGTCTTTAGCGCTATAATATATTTTCTAAGCTCTAGACTAAAATAACTAAGCTTATACTCTTATAGGATATTAAAATACGCTAGAACTCTATATTTCTAATACTTTAATAAGTAAAGTGGCTTTAATTAATATTTAATCCCTTTTATATTAAATATAATTAGACTAACCTAGTGCTTAATATAGATAAATAGCGTTAGATTAACTACCTTCTATAGATTATATAGCTATTCTTTAACTTTACCTTTAAGCTATTAAAGACGAAGGACACTACTACTTATTATATATTTTGAATTTATAATAAGCTTTTTAAACACCTTAAGCGATTAATAGATTAGCTTATATAGAAAAAAGTTCCCTAAAAAAAGATAATATATAAGGCGCTTAAGGCTATATATAAGAAGCTCGCTAGCTATTATTAGTAGATAGATATAATCTAAGGGGATCTTTATATAGTTAGAATAATACTTACGCTAGTAAATAAGTTTTAGTTCTTTATTATAAATAATTAGGATAATTAATAATATAATTAATATTAAAAGAAGCTTTAAGATAGCTCTATCTCTATACTAAGAGCGTCTTTATTCTTAGTAAGGCCTCCCTATCTCTTAGGCGTTAACCTAAGTAGGCTTATATCTTAATTTAATACTTAATAGAAGTAAACGCTAACTATCGTCGCCTAAGGATAATATAGTTTAATATCTTAATAGTGATATATCTTTTTATCTTCTCTCGCTATCTCCTCTTCCTAATTAATAATAAATACTATTAATATCTTACCTCTCCCCTTTTAGAAGAAGAATTAATATCACTTTCTAGCTATTACTACCTTTACCTAGGATCTCCTTTTAATCCTAGTAACTAGTACTAAAGTTAAACGTCTATTTAATATAGTATAGGATATCTATTATTATCGCTAAGGACGCTTAAATAGTATAATAATCTAGGAACTAATAATATATCTTTATATATTAAGATTTGATCTCTAGGAAGATTCTTTTATATTTTTGAAAGAGTTTTTCACTCTTAATAAAATTAAAGTAGGCTAAGAAGAAGAGAGAGAGTATACGCCTAATTAGTTTAAGCTAGATCTAATTAGTGATAATAAAGAATAGGATATATAAGAGGGCGAGGATTAGGATAAAGAGGAGCTTTCATAGCTAGATAATAGTGATAATGATAAGGTAGATCTCCTTTAATTAGAAAGTACTTAGGCACGCTATATATCTAAAAGATCGCGTAAGCGTCCTTAGTAGAAGGATAAGTAATAGGTATATTATTAGTGATTAATATTATAAACTAATTAAACCTTAATTTCTAATAGCTATCAAAAAAGCTAGTACTATAGCTTAATAACCCTATTTTCTAATAGCTATTAGAAATTAGTGCTATAGCTTTAGGAATTTATTAGCCCTATATCACACACTATAGTTATAGAAAGAGGCCTTTCTTATAAGTTAAATACCTAAAAATATAGACTAATACTTCATAAATAATACTAAGATAAGGACCCACCTAAATAGGTTAGGTTTGGGTTATACGGGTTCGGGTTAGGTTATCTACCTCGACCCAAAACCCGCGTGTGGGTTAAAGAAGTCGACCCAAACCCAACCTATTTATAGGTTCGGGTTGGCGCGGGTTTTGGCGCATTCTAACTACGCTGCAGTAGTAGCCAACCTCTACGGGAGGTAGTATTTCTCTCTGTAAATATTTATCTTAAGGACAGCCCTGCCGCATAGGGACCCTTAGGCATTTATTTATCTCTCTTCTTTTATATACTACTAATCCCGACACTTATCATTTTATTACTATTTTAAACTAGACGAGCCCTATAATTAGTAGATAGTAGGAATATTAAGTCGAGTATAACCTATAGAATCTATTTAGAATCTACGAAACCTATTAATACCCCACAAAACCTATTAATACCCACAAAACCTATTAATACCCACAAAACCTATCTAGAATCTATAGATAACCTATACAGTGGAGTTTCATAAGTTTGAAACCACGATTTTACCGCCTTGTTTTCACCGCCCTCGTCGTCTACCTCGCCTACCCGATGCGTTTCTACGCGCAATAGAGTAATTTAATATTCTATATGTTATTTGTATACCTCTTTGGTGGTATCATTGGGGCTAGTGGATAGTTTGCGAAATATTAAAGGGGTTCCTATAAATAGCACAAAAAAACAGAATGTTTAAGACGGCAGAAAACGCGGCAGAAAATAGGCGGTAAAAGCATGGTTTCAAACTTATGAACACCCACTGTACCTAACCCACGAAAGTACATTTAGTGTAATGGGTTGAACCCGCTTTCTACTATATGGCCCTGCCATACAGCCTTTCCCTCATTTACCTTTATCCGCTTCCGTTCTGCCACCGCCTTCACTCATTACTTACCACGCGTTGTTTGTTCTGTTCCTTCCTTTCTCTAAGCTTTTTGTACCTAACTTGTAGCCTAGTCAGATTAAATATAAGTCTCGCTTTAGCTCTTCACATTTAGCCCTTAAAATTTTATAACTTAATTTTAAGTTACTATATTTAATCCTATTTTATAGACACCACACCTAAATAAACTACGAATAGACTTATATTTATAATAAAATAAGGTATAAGGACTTATTTAATATAGGAAATAATAAAATTAAGAAGAATATTGGTTAGTTGATATATAACATAATAAAATGATAAAAGTAAAGCGTTTCCTTTATAAAGATATACCATCTTTGTTCTATATTAGATAGACTTCGCCAAAGCCCACGCCAACCCGACCCCAACCCAACCCAACCCGCAAATGGGTTGGGCTTTGGGCCCAGTTTTTGAGCCCACGATGGGCCGTGGGCTTTGCCTATAGGCCCGCGGGCCCATTGCGGGCCCCTAATGGGCCCCAAATAATGCAAACAAAGCAGAGACTCGTGACTGCATAATTTATGCAGTTTTCGCCTGTTTTTTTGAGTATTTCCTTTACTTTACTCTCAATTTTCTTCAATAGAAGCCTTAGTTTAAAGGTATATATTTAGAAGCTTACTAGTTCTAAAGGGACTAATCTAATTAGTGCAAAATCATTTACTTATACGTTCAATGAATTCTTGAAGCTATAGCACTAGAATTCTAACGGCCATTAGAATTTACTCGGAAAAGGGGTTAGGGACTAGGAGCTCTAACACTAGCTTTTTTTAATAGCTATTAGAAAATAGGCTTGATTTCGCTATAGTGTTAATTATTAATAATATAACTATTAATCGTCCTCCTGCCGAGGACGCTTCCGCGATCGAACTGACTAACGTATTTAAGTGCTTCCCTCCTTAGGGACTAGTAGAGCGAGAACTACATCTTCAGAAGAATCACTAGTATCTCCCTCTCTCTCTTTTTAGGCGCGCTCCTCACTATTACTAATTAGATTAAGTTTAAACTAATCTAGTATCTCTTCCTTTTCCTCTTTTGCTACTTCAATATTATCTTAAGAGAATAAGTTAGCTAGAAATAATGCCTACTCCTTATCTATATCAAACTTTAATATATAGAGAAATATCATTAGCTCTTAGATAGTTACTATATATAATCTACCTTAGCGATAGTAATAGATATCTTAAGTAGTATTGAATAGCCGTTCAACCCTAGTACTAGTCGTAGGGACTAAAAGTATATCTCTTATAAGGGTAGTAATTACTAGGTATTTTTGCTAGTAAGCTTTCTAAAAGTCAAGAGGTAAGGAGTCTATAGGCTCTAGAATATATTAGTACTCCTATAGATAAAATAAGGTAAGTAATATACTAGTATCAAGATATCCTATAACTTTATCCTTTAGTTTAGTTAACTAAGGCTTACGCTTATTAAGTAAGAGTCTGAGGCGTAAGCCTTTTCTAAGAGAACCCTAAGAGATAGGTGAGGACTATTACCTAGTAATATATTCTTAGTAGGGTGCTAGGAAGTCCTTAAAGCTTTTTCTATATCTTATACGCTACTTATTATCCTAGTCCTTAGTTTAGAAGAATTTAAACTTATTTTCTAGCGCTAGCATAGTGTATACTACATAAAGATCACTACAGATAGTATCTATTATAGAGTAATAGTAGTCTAGCTTTACTTAGTTAGTATATAGCGCTTAAAGTATAGTTTTCTTCTATCGCGCCTTCTTTCTTGCTAGTTGAGAGATTGACTGCTTAAGATGCTTAAAGAGGAGATTATATATCCTAAAGATATAATAGGAAGTTATATCCTTAGTCTTTAAGAGCTTAGTGGTAAACTCGTAGAAAGGTTACGTAATCTAAAGAAGATAGTTAACCTAGCGCTACTCTTTATTATTTAGTTAAAGATCACTTCCTATTTATTATAGAAGGGTATAAAAATTAACTAAAGTCTTCTTATACGTCGAAGCATTAGGTATATAGAGTTCTAGTGGGTTTTTATATCCTAGATTAGAATAAGCTTTATAGTATCTAGCTAGAGTGTGAAGAAGGTCTCTCGGCGCTAAGGGCTTATATTAATAAATATAGTAAGGTTGCGAAACCTATTTTAGATATTAGTACTATATTATAGTGAAGGGAAAGTTAGGTGAAAGTATCTTACCTTACTTAGAGTAGTAGTAATATCTCCTTTCTTTATATTTACCTAGGTAGACTAAGATCGCTACTTTATCCACTAAGTATTAGTGGTGTTATTAATCGGAATCGCTTTTATATATCTAAGTAAATTATTCAAACTTAATTAAATAATATAAGTAAGATATAGAACCCTAATTAGCGTAGTATCCTCTAGGAGTGACTTCTATAATTTAGCTATTAAAGTATTATTATTTAAAGCATTATTAGTAGTCACTATAAGTACTTAGTTCTAGATTTAATGCTTCTATAGAATATCTAAGAGAACTACGCTTAGGTTAGCACTAGAGTGCTTTCTATAAATTAGTTTAAACCTAAGAAGGACCTTATAACACTACTAATCCTTAGTAATAAAGTAGCCACTTATAGCTATAAATGCCCAAGAGAATAGGGAGGTCTAGTAGTTAAGTGTAATTAAAAGCTTTATATTATTAGGAAGCTTTCGGAGGATATCTTACTATCTTAGCTAAATAGAGCTTTATAGCTAACGACGAATAGTCTTTATGGAGGGAATATCTAGCATTAATGGAGTGGATTAGGCGAGTTAAATAAGGCTAAAGAACTTAGGATATTTAATAAGCTAAAATAGAAGATAAGTAATAGTAAGAAAGATAAGAAGCTTTTCTTCCTAAGCCTCTTAGGTAAAGCTTTTCTTATTCGCTATTATTAAACTCTAGGGGAGAGTAAGATAAAATCAAAATCAAGAGATAATCACTTACCTTTAATTATATAAACTTTGTTAGGCTAGATTTCTATACGCTATTATTAGAAGATCTTAGATAGCTAGCGCTTTTAATATGCCTTAGTATTATAGAGGTTCTATGCTAAGCTATTCCCCCTAGCTTAAAAGAATAGGGATACTTAAGAATCTAACTATAGCGTTTATATATAACCTTTAGTGCACTATTAGAGGTATTAGCTACTTAATAAAATTACTTCTAGATATCTAAGAGGTGGACTAAGTCCTATTATATCTTGCTTAACTTCCTATAGCTAGTCTCGAGCCACTAGTTCACCCACTTAGAATGTATTTCTATATTATAGAGAGTAAAGCCTTTCTTTCGATTAGGACTAATAAGGGTGAGAGAGGGAGGTATCGTAGGAGGAAGAGGAGGTAGTCGAAGAAACTTAGTATTAAAGGAATCAAATATCTACTAACTACTCAAAGGATTAGGTATAAATAACTACGCGTTCTTAGGAGTAAGGTAAGTAATATTATTAATATCACTCTTATAGATAGATAAAGAGAAAACCTTAGAATTCTAACTCTAAGATATAGCTATAAGGTAAAAAAACAGTAAGGGGAAAGTGAGGACAGTATAAGTAGAATATACTTAAAATCTTTAGGACGCTAGTCGTCTATAGACCTATAAAATAATAATTAATCAAGGATATTAATATATTAGAAACTAGGCCCGCTAAGCCTAGTTAATACTATATAATTAGTTAATACTTACTTATTTTAGAGGGTTAAGCCTAGAAAGCCGGCAAAAGCCTACAGAAAGCCCACAAAAGCCCACAAAAAACCTATAAAAGCCTATAAAAGCCTATAGAAAGCCCGCAGAAGCCTATAAAAGCCCGTAGAAGCCTATAAAAGCCCGCAGAAGCCTATAAAAGCCCGTAAAAGCCTATCTAGAGCCTAATTAATCTTAATATCGAACCGCGTAGAACCCGAACCGCAAAGGATCGAAGCAGAAACTATAGTATACCTTATACGATTCGACACTATATCGAATTGCACTCTATTTTCTGATAGTCATTAGAATACTAGTGCTAAAGCTTCCAGAACTTATTAAGCGTACGTTGGAAAGTAAAGTAATAAAGATTTCTTGAGATCATCTATAAAGATATATTTAAACCACGTTGTGTTAAATATATATTCCTGCAACCACCCCCCACCTTTCCTCAAATATCCTACTAACAGCGTAAGGCTATGATTCTTTTACTCTTATATCTAGTAATTAAACTATTACTGAATCTATTATATTAGAATACCAGTAAATTTCTCTTAATTTCAGGGTGTTAATACATTAAATATTGAAGAAGTTATAGTAGTGACTAAAACAGGCGTAAGGTACAGTATTTTATTTAGGTGAATCAGCAGCTTTATGACCGCCAAGACCTTGATTTTATGAAAAGTTGGGCTTTCGAGGGGGCCCATTAGGGGCCCGCAGTGGGCTATGGGTTGGGCTCGGGCCCGGAGGGTTGAGCCCAAAGCCCACGCGGGTTGGGCCGTGGGCCCGGACTCTGGGCCCAATCGTGGGCTTTGGCGAAGTCTAATATTAGATATATTTCTATATCCTTATACTTACACCGTAACCATATAGTCGGACCCTACTAGAAGTATATAAATAACTAATTACTACTATTAATTAATAAAGAGATTTCTTTTTGTTTTAAGTGATTAGAGCCAAAGTCAATAACTTAGGAGGACTGAGACTAGAATATATATAAGCAATAGTAGACCTGGCACTCACCCGCGGGTGACCCTAAGGAACCTTACCTGACCCGCGGGTGACCCGCAGGGTCCACAAACAGGACAAACAGGTAGAAAACGTGACTTGCTCGTTTACGCATAAGTTATACAGATTTAGGGAGTTTTTCTGTGTATTCATTTGTAATATTTAATACAGAGTAGGTCGAGTTTTCTGACGGCCGTCAGAATTATGGTCTTTAACTATAGCACTGGTTTTTTGACGGCCGTCAGAAATTACGCTTCTTGAGCTATATATTGGCTTTCTTGAATTCGGAGAAAAACATCGTATGATTTTATTAGCATACAGAATAAAACAACAAATCATTGAGACCTAAGTATGTAGCCATTAAGTAGCTTTGAGCGCTTCCGCTTTCTACTAGGTATATGCTGCTGGGTATTAGGTAGAGGGAGATTAGCATCGTCGTCATTATCCTCATTATAATCCCTAGCCTCTATCCCTTCAAGATGAACCGTCGTCGTATAAGACTGTGGAAGGGGCTCCCTATCCTGGGGCTATATGTCATCCTCCTCGGTATCACTAATTGGTTTAAAGGATTCCTCTCGGGTTTTATTAGCCTTAGTCATCGCTGCGATCTCTTAATGCGAGAGATACTCTTGCAAGATAAGCCGCTTCTGCTCTTAGAGGTCAAATCTTGTCGTATACATCCAGAGCATAATATCCCGGATTGTCTTTGGCTGTAGCGAGCCACGTCGGTAATGATAGATATCCTAGGCGGAGTTGAAGAGGCGTTCTACCCCTGCTCTAGTTGCTAGAATCGACATCACATCCCGCGCAAGGCTTGCAAGTATAGGAAACTCGTGTTGATGCTCTTTCCAGAATATCCGAGGGGAACCTCGTACGGTTGCTAGAAGAGAACATTAGTGATAGTTTAGTGAGAAAGAAGGAAGCACATACGACTTTCAAGATATCTCGTGAGCTCGTTATGTTGTGGAGGTAGTGATTATTGCGAATCTTCAAATATTAAATCCGCGTCTGTCATCGCTGTCCTTGATACCTAGCTATCTGATTGTAGCTTATCTTGTGGAAGACGCTCGTCGTATGATATAAAGAAAGACTTAAGGCTCTCGCGGTAAATTATTTTCTAGTCCTTTTCTAGGTCGTCCGACTCCTAGTCCTTTGTTGAAAAGAACTATAGCTTATTTGTGGGCGCTAAGATCGTACTAATCGCATAAAGGTTGCCTTTCACACTATCTGTTATACTATAGTATTTTGATAGCTTCTGTTGCGCCGCCTCTAGCGAGGAAAGTATAAGCTACTTCTACGCAACCTTCTTTCGCTGGAGTTGGTGGATAGCCTTTTCAAGATAATCGAAAAGCTTATTGTAGAAACTAAAGACTAAGTGGATACTTGAGTCTTTAGTCGTACAAACGATCGTTGTGTATTTAAAGAATGGCTGTAGGATAAATAGGAGATAGTCGATTTGTCGCCACTCTTCTGCGCTAAGAGCAAAATGAGGCTAGTCGTACTACGAGCAAAAGGTATCGAAAGTGGCTTAGAGTCTCTTGGCCCGGCGAAGCATAAGATACGTCGAGTTCCAACGTGTTCGTACGTCCTGGATAGGCATAAGCTTTGGCTCATCGGGCTAAAGGTTGTAGAAGGCTTCGCGACGTTGTGGGCTTGCGTTGATGTAAATAGCAAGACAGCGAACCTAGAGATTCGTATATAGATAGTAAGCTTATGGATCTAATTACTATACGATAATAATTAAGAAACTCATCTTATTTAGTGTGTTAGCGATCTCTCGCTTTTGTTGTCGAGCACGAAGCGCTCGTATACGACCCTCTTTCCACTCTAGTTCCGCGGTGTTATTCTTTAGGGTTACCTTCATCTTTCCGAGTAGATCTATAAGACTGATTTAAATAATATATGCAATACAAGGCACTTAAATAATCATTGAGTCTATGTTAAGCTGAAGAGCCTGGATTGTATTATTCACTGTAGCGATAAGTGTCGTATTATTCGACGTATTATTAGTAGTAACCGCTAGTACGCGGTTAATGATTTTATATTGTTGGAGAATCTAGATAATAACATCACCAAGGTTGGCGCCTAAATGTGTACCAGAAAGTGGTTCAAAACCAAGGAGGACTTCGCGATATTCCTAGTTCCGATCTAGGAAGTACGCTGTGATTGCTATAAAGGCTTGCTGGAATGGCGACGTCTAGCAATCGAGTGCTAGTGATAGCTTTGCCCCTAGCGGTAGGCTTTAGAGGGTGGTTGTTTAGTTTTCGGTAACGAATTAGTGGAGCCTTGTACGTATTACCTTCCGAGAAGGAATAGTTAGTGTCATTGGAGCTAATCGCGCGTACGAGATAAGATTATAGAACTCTTGATGCTTAAGGAAGAGAAAGGGTAAACATAAGACAGTAACCAGATTTAGAAGCTTTTGTTCCCAAATATTCTAATTAAACACTTAAGTAGGCGCTTGCTGACCCTAGTAGGTAAACCATCCATTAGTGTTAAGCTAAGTATTAAGAGATTATACGTATAGCTTGTACGAGTAGCTTATGGATGCTTAGCTTATCTGTTCCCTTCTAATATTATAGCCCTTTAAGATGTTTATACATCGATGAGGTGCTAGTATTTCTAGTGGCTAGATGGTCAAGAACCTTCCAGCATCTCGTATATATCACGCTAGGCTTTCCATCCTTTGTATAAGCCACTTACTCGAAGCTATCCCAGCAACTTGCTTAATACTTTCTATCCCAATTGATCCGTTTCTTCCTTCCGTAGTCTGTTTAGAGCCACTAAGTCATAAACTCCTTACTTATTTTATCTTCGTATAATAGGAATTGGTTCACTCGGTCAGGTTTGATTCGTGTAAGGCTCTCGGGCGCTAAAGGTGCTCTTCGTGGAGTATTAAGTGTCGTATCGAAAGTATACTAGCTTAGTGGGAATAGGCTTATAAATAGAGTATCGTCTAGGATAAGGTATTGTAACTCATCTATTCCAACCCCCTCGATCACCGAGGATGAGTATAGGTCAGAGGTTTGAGACATAGTAGACATTGGTCATAAAGAGGTGGAACAAGAGGACTTATAAAGATTTTAGACAAAAAAGGCTATCGTATAAGGGGAATCCGTTTACCCTGGTCGCGCGAAGACGCGAGTTGATACATCATCCTATCCCCTCACTTTAGCTAAAATTCTCTCGTCTAATTGGTTTATACATCGGGTCTCACGGGTCACCCGTAAGACCCGACCCTTAAGACCCGGTCCTCTAGTCATGTGGTCTTAAGTTTCATGATGGAAAAATGTTTAAGTCCAACAATCCAGATGTTTAAACTTATTCTGTACCAGAACTACAACACCTACGAGAAAACTAAATTAGGAACTAATTAGATAAGACTATAGTAATTCAATAACCGAAGGAAGCTTTCGATTTAAAGTATGTTTAGTACTAAAAGAAAAAGATATATTTACCGTCGTATAAATGTAGCACTCTCACTTTACCTTTAATATATATTTCCGCAACGAAACTCTCAACTTTCTATAACCCACTTAAAAACTACCCACGCACTATATCAGTCTAGTCAAATTTCAGAACACTTAGGTGACGACATACGAGCTATCTATATACAATCTAATTTCTTTAAATTTCGTATATATTAGTGAACGATTAGGAAATAATCGAAATGGATACCAGAACAGCTGTAAATAATAGTATTTTACTAAGCTGAATCATCAATTTTGTGCGTCCTAAATAGGTAAAGCGTAGCTTATGCGGGTATATTGGACCCGTCGCGGGTGACCCGAAGGGAACCTCGACGGGTCCGGGTCCGGGTCGGGTGACGGTTCTTGATCTTGGACCCGCGGGACGGGTGAGTGCCAGGTCTAAGCAATAGTATTTAATTAAGATGAATCAGCCGAATTATACACACCAAGACTAAGGTTTTAAAGTAAATTCGGGTCAAGATTGGTTATTTGCGGGTTTTAAATATAAATTTATAACCCGCTAGGTTGGGTTCGGGTGCGGGTTGAAGGTCTTGACCCGCATTGCGGGTTATGGCGCAGACTAATTCCAATGAAGCAAGTTCACAAGGACGATCGAAATATGTAGCCATTTTGAGTATGCGTAGGCCTCGGCATTCGACGGATACTTCGGCTTTTGCTTCTGATCTCGAATATGACGACGTCGAGGACCTGGAGGAGCTGGGAACTTTAGCATGATATATCGTGTCGAGTATTTAGGCGGATCGAAACCAAGATCCTGACTAGTAGGAGCATTTGCTAGTAGTGTCTTAGAATTCCAAGCCGAGGACCTAGAGCACACAAATATACACCAGAAGAAATCGACGAAGTATGCAGGTTCATCCAGCTCTCTATACAAATTCATCATGGCGTACCAGTCGTACCAGGCACAAATGGAACGTGTACGGTTGACATGAGAAAGACAAGGACGCGCTATAGTCGAGGTCAATACTCCATGAAAGAATTTCATAGCCAGCTCAACTTTCGCACTGGCTCGGTACTGTATCCGCGACACGATACTCAATGAACCTATTTTGTATCAAAACTCCACTCATCAATGCATTGATACAATAAGGTTGGTGGGGCCGGGATTAGTGCAACCCCCGCAGTTGACCGTTCGGGGTATGAGGTCACGAGTCATGGGTTCTACTTCCATTCCCGTTCAACCGGCCTTCCCCCTTCCCCTTTCCACTCCTTATCCATCAGTTTACTTCAACTTCTCAGTAGTGAGTTTTGAGTCTCGTTTCAGCTTGACGCTGACTGACCATCAAGTGACCCGTTCGCACAAGCTCAATGACCGGGACCACCCGGCTGATGGCATGATTGGCACCCGTGGTGATCACTTGCCTCGCTATTTTGCTAAGTCAGGCCCGACCGATGCTGATCCTCGCAAGACAAAGAAAGATGGGGGTGGAAAAGGGAACTGGTGAGTCGTGTATGCCTTATATAACGGAATTAGATATTGACTGCTGTCAGGGGCCGCTCTGGGGACGAAGTGCAGGATTATGGGTATACATTTGCCAATGCTCGGCGTCGTTCAAACAGCAGCACCCAGGGCCTCGCAGAATTTAGAACCAAATTTGAAACTGTTGAGCCAGAGCCTGTTTTCGAGGAGCCAGTTCGTGAGCCCGCCGAGGTGACCGTGGCGAACGAAAGCACGGTGACCAAAGTTGAAAGCACCAGCAGCAATGACAGCGATTTCAATCAGGGAGGAGTGAAATATTAGGAGTACCACTGAGATGCCAAAATTACGTCTCTATGACAAGTACCAAGAAATTTGAATTGTTGACCCATACGACTGTCGGCCTTGTAGAACGGAGCCGGATTACACAATGCTCCGTCGGATACTGGATGAGTGTGACACGAGGGCAATAGATGCCTAGGCTTAACTAAATTGATACAAAAAGGAGGAAATACCGATGAACCTAGCCCTGTGTGGGACGTAATACAAATCCTTCGTGCTCAACGGCGACCATTGGCACCGTAAACCACCGCAAATCCCAATCAAACCCACGTCAATCGCGCCTTGGAACCTACCGAAGCCAAGTTGTTGGCTTCGTTGTCACCGGAGTCAGGAATTGACCCGGATGCCTGGGATCCTGTGGACGCTAGGAGATCCTGGAACCAGAAGTCAATTTTACCGATCTCGATGTATTCGTGCAGAAGTTCATTTTCTCGCATGAGATCGGCGGTCAGACGGGCCTTCTGTTCGGGACGGAAGCGCGACAGAAGAATATCGGATTCAGAATCAGCCATGAGAGCCTCGGCTGGAGAGAGAGGCATGTAGACGAACTGTATATTGGTCGCGGATTGTTCTGTTGATAATGTTAGGGAAGTCCTGAAAAAGAATCCGGGTGGTGTCTCACCGGCCAAGCAAGAGGCGAGTGTAAGTCCCAGGGACGTGTCACGAGCCGCGAACTCCGAGTTTCCATTTGATTCCTCAGCTGCTTTCCCGCGGGCTGCCCAGTTGTCTTTGATCATGCACCGTCGCCATATCAGTTTGCGCAACGCCGAAACGTACGAAGGATCTTGCTGAGCGTAGCGACTGTGATCAAGTACTCGCAGAGCCTGGAAAAACTCACGCCCACGGAACTCATTGTCCCAGTCGTCAGAAGGTTGGAGAGGGCCCATCAGTGTCAGCAGATCGATTAACCCATCGGCACCAATGACGTTTCGATTGACCAGGGTAGAAAGGGCATCACCTAAGATTTCATGGAGAGAAGGGCGATCGTCAACGATAGGCCCTCCAAAGTAATCCAGGGCGAGCTCTGCCTCGGCCTTGCGATCAATCGCACCCTCGAGAACGGGTTTGATGTAGGAATAGAGGGTATCCTGGACCTCGTCGATCTCGCTGTAATCGTCGAGACATTTGACATCTTCTTGCAAGGCAGAGCTCGAGCCTATTGATGATTTCTCGAATGAGGCCAATGTGCCCAATTTCGCCAATGAAATCTCCACGCGATGGTTCCATAGCTCCTTCTCACTGCCGAGGGCGAGCTTTTCCAAGCACAATGCAGCGCTCTTGTAGTCGTCCTCGCCTATTACATCATTGATCCAGCTGAGCTTGGAATATGCAGGTGCTTTCCGGAGAAATCGCGTTACCGAAGATTGATATTTTCGCATGGAAAGCAATGCCCCTGGGTGCCCCATTGAGATTTGTCGTGCAAAGTACGCATCCGCCCAGGGCTCGCCAAACTTGTCAAAATATTGCGAGATCCTGCGGATCACATCTGCCTCGGTGTCTGCCACGGCACCGACACTCTCCCCGGTAGCGTCTTGTGTTGGCTGGGTCTTCACTTCATCTTGGAGTTCAATGATGAGCTCGACCAGAGCTCCCATGTCTCGGAATCGCTCGGCCAGGCTCAGGGCATCTTGAAGATGTCCAATCCCTGCCAACTTGAATAGCTGCCATTTGCGCTCCTTGACGTGGGCTTGCTCGATGGAGGCGCTTGCATCGGCTAGTTTGGGATCTCCCTGTGCAATAAGCCAGCGTGTACGCTCACGGTGCATCTGGCCGAGTACTCGAAGATGCCGTGCGCTGTTGTCTGCAATCTTCTTCAAAATCTGACTGTCAGGGGCGTCTGCGCTGGATGTCTTTTGTTGACTCCAAGCTCGACAGCTGTCCAGCTCCAAATCAAGCAGATGCCCCGCCTCGGTGTATCCCATCTCCCGGGAAGTCCAGAATTCAGGGAGACCCTCGTAACCATCAGCGAGAACACCGTCTTCGACAAAGTCATCGCTCAGCCCATACAGCGCAGCGTGCTCGTCGCGATAACGGAAGGCTGTTTCCATGATCGCGAGAAAAAATTCACTGGCCTCCAGTATCTGCTCCGACAATTTCCGCGCCTGTTTCGACGAATTACCCCTGCGATGCTTGAGAGCGGTTTTGATCCAGGGAATGATATGTTCCATTTGATAAGTGTCCCTCAAAAACCAGTGGCGTACTGGATCGGTCTCGCTCTGCGTTAGTTCAGAACGAGTTTTGAACTTGTCGTTCATAGACTCGATGACATGGCCAAGGAAAAGATTATCGTTGCTGGCCCTGTGCATCTCCTCCAGCTTCCACATAGCCCGTTGCGCGGACAATTTTTCCGCCCCCCAAAGCAATTCCCATCTTGCCGGGCGACTCAAGTGATTGCTGTTCCGCGACAGGAACAATGCGAGGTCGTTTAGTGCTTTTGCCCTTAGTCGCAAATTTTGGTCAACCGAGATTGCCGTGCTGGGGATAAAGCGTGTTTCCGAGCGAAGAAGCTCCCTACATATTTCCAGGGAGGCTTGCTCAATTTCCGATGCGGGGAAGTTCAAACCACCCTCGCCAACCAGGTTTAGTGGGTTCTTTGCCATGGTACCGAAGAAAATGGCCTGCTCCAGCTTGTGCTTAGCAGTGACTTGGCCTTCTTCCAAATCGTTTTCTGCTGGGTATTGGGGCGTCACATTGACTCGAACAACACCAAAGCCTCGAATCATCATCACACAAATGGCGTTTTCATCTTCCGATCGATCTTCCAAGCCGTAGCCCAGTATTTCACATTCTCTGCCAGATCGGAGATGAATGATGTCCTGGAAAGGCATGGGAATATTCTGTGAATCCAGAAGCAGTTGCGAGCTGGGGGTCTCTTCAATGGTAGATAAGGAAAGAATAATCAGAGACTGCGCGAATTGAATGAAAGCAGTCTCCTCTGATTTCGAAACCAATATTTTAGGCTTTGGTTCATCGTGCGTGGCGGGAATGCTGCGAATGTCGACAGCATAAGTGGACATAACACGCGTCTCGGTCCCCGTCAGACACAGTTGAACCACGAACAAGGTCTTGGATTCCAACAGCTGAGGGGAGCTGACAACAAAGAAAAGCCGCCAGGATTCTTCGGACTCTCGAGAACCAGGTTCATCATTCGATTGTTGGGCGGAGAATGCAAAATCCATAATCTTAAGATCCATTTCCCCGGAGACTTTCACAGAATCATGGGAGATTGCCGTCACAATGGCATCTTTGACATCGTATTTCTTCTTCATAGCGTTTCCATGGTTCCAATGAGTATCCCAGATCTCCACTAAGCCAGTCGATGTAGCGATGATCACATCGCGTTGACCTCGCTGACGAGACCCACCTGCGCGAACAGCAGTAACCTCTTTCCTCCAGGAACCCCCCCCAAGGACACTCTTGAGTCCGCCCAAAATTCCACCCCCCCGGGGCCTATCGTGCTTCGGAGGAAATTTACGAGGACAGAAGGTTTTCCTTGCGAATCCCGGAGGGTAATGTGTGCCACTCGCCCGGAGGAAAATGTTGCGATAATTCCCGAAGGCTCGCAGTTCATGATCTCAGTAGCAAATTCACCAGAAAACAGACCGGGGCTGAAGCCCTGTATCCCATTCTGTTTTTGTCTCGACAGTCCTAATGATGCAGCACTTGACACAGTTTCCCAGTAGATGATTCTACCTGTAGACGGGATGATCACCAGTAGGCCAGGGTGCTCACCTGTGGCCGTTGACAAAAGCACACCCAGCGGGACTGCGCCTCTGGGATCTCTGCAGGACTCAGGAATCGACACCGTAAACGTTTCTGAAGGCGATGGTGCCGAGGTGGGAACAGAGTAGGGCCATACAATCGCATGCGAGCGAGTCAAGGCTAACGCGTGGTCATGACCAGGGGCGAAGAAGCACTTGAGCTGGTCTGTGTTTTCAAAATCAATCTAATCATCTATGGCAAGTAAGTCCCGAATAGCTATTTACCTGACTGTGAGCCTCGGATTTGATCCGGCAACGAAGGAAGTTGGTCAACGGTGTAGTAATCCGTGCTTGACTTTTATCGGCGGCGTTAGCGGCCATGATCCGTGCACGCACACCTCCAAAGGCGAGGCAATATTGAGGTCACACTCACCAAAGTGACCGTCCCCTCAAGGTCATTCTTGGATCCTTCACTTGGTTTCATGTTGCGAATTGGTAGATGGCAATCGACACCAGCGACATCCGTAGTCGCGTCGTGCTGGTTGACCGGGACGGGAGCCGCGGACTCTGCTGTCTCATTCCGGTCCAAATTCGTGACAGGGGAGTCGCCCGCCTGCCGCAAAACCGATCGTTGGCGTTTGGCTTTTGGCGGCTTCACCGAGTCATCGGAGCTGGTTCTCGGGCGCCTTCGGGGGTTGCGTGATGCTGCTCTGGGAACGAACATTTTTGTAGCTTCGAAACAGACTTCGCATTTGACGCACTGGCCGAAGCCAGGAAGGTAGGAATGACACTAATAAGTAGGATATGCTCGGGTGGGACAAAGCTGAAAAATAAAGAACGAACGATTTGCGCCTTGGGGAGAAGAGGGAGTAAATAACAAAAGATGCTTGAAGGCGGTGAGAGCGATCGGGACCCATATACTGCGAGCGAGTCTGAACTGCGATCTTAAAATTGTGTGTAGATGGTACTATGTTCATTGCTTAGTAGCGTAGTCAAACAATATTTCATACACGCTACGTCGTCTACCTAGGTACCAGATGTGGTCAGTCCTAAAATACCACAGAGGAGGGGTATTGTCGCCCCGTCTATACAAGGATACATCCAATGTCACATTGCCCCGGGCTTTAATTGGAAGTGGATTCCAGTGATTTATTGAAGCTACGAGACCATCAGTAAGGTTCTTGAAATTCGAATCTGCCACCGTTGAATCTCGTCTCCGCCAGCTTCCCAACTCTTCGGGCCCGAATCTACCGACACGCGGAACCGGTGCTCACGTGCAGTCCCAGCCCCACGCGAACTCTGGGGGGTGGGCATGCTTGACATGCCGTCGGTATGGATGGCTGAGCGAAAGACCACAACTTTCACAATGCCCATGTGTCGTGTTGAGATCATGACGAAGGCCAGGCTTGCCGTGTAACACAGTCGAACATGCTCCCCCTCGTGGAATCGAGGCGTCACCTGCCGCAACTTGTCGAATGCTCGAGGACTGGGATGTTGAGAAGGATAAGAACAACAGCCGTGGCTTCCATGCCGCGACGAGAGCTACACACGGCTCTCTTCTTCCCAGGTCTGACTATTCCCCGTCCTTAGCTATCAACGTGCGCTGATCCCCGTTTAATAGGACATGGAGTTCAGCGGGTTGGCATGGCCAGTACCTGGGTTGACCGTTTCCCTCGGACCTCTGCCAGGTTTTTGGACGAAATGGATGCCATTCTTGGATTCAATCTGTCACGTATCATATCCGACGGCCCTAACTCTCATCTCAACCGGACGGAGAATGCTCAACCTGCGATCATGGCCGTCTCCGTTCTCATCCTTCGAATCTTTGAGGATGAGTTTGGTTTTGACACTGGGTCCAGAGTGGACGTGACTCTAGGTCACAGTCTGGGCGAGTTCTCTGCGCTGGTCGCAGCTGGCTACCTCAAATTTGCCGACGCCCTCAGATTAGTCCGTCGCCGAGCCGAGGTGATGGCTCAATGCACCCGACGCGCGGTCGAGCAATCGGGCGAAACGCATGGGATGGTAGCGCTCATTTGTGAACCCGATCATATCGAGAGTCTACTCAGAACCGTGCACGAATTCCTCGGACTAGGAACCTCCAGCCTCGATGACACAAGTCACGCCTCACCACCGATTCAGAGGGTGATGGTGGCGAACATCAATTCTCCCAACCAGATAGTGCTCAGTGGGAGCATTGAAAGAATCAGAACCCTTCTAGTGCAACTCCGTCAGTTTGGGGGGCACGATCCTCGCGCCGTGAGGCTGAAAAGTGACAGCCCTTTCCATAGTCCCGTGATGTCCCCCGCGGCCGACTACATGAAAACCGCAGTCGAGGGAGTTGATATTACCTTCCCAGCCATTGTGCCCTGCATTTCCAACGTGTCGGCGCTGCCTTTCCGGTCTAAAGAAGATCTTAAAAATCTGTTGTCCAGACAGTGCACCGATACAGTGAGATGGTGGGACAGCATTCGCTATCTTCATCAGGAACGAGGAGTGAGACGCTGGATTGGCATCGGGCCGGGGAAAGTGGGCCGAAATCTTGTTGGCAAGGAAGTCGGGCGAGTGGACATCAAAGGAGGCGGCGTGTGGGCTGTTTGCAACCCCAGGGAAATGGAAGACACTATGGTTGGTTTGGAGCAGACCGAGTCCGAAGTCAGAGCTGTCTGATCATTTGGAATACAGTATGTGATGTCTTGGTATATTGTAATAACTTTCATGTAACTTCTCTACGTGCCACTGTTCGTAAAGTTTCATACGGGCCTCCTTAGGTAGATACGTAGTCGAGCAACTCCATACACCGACGCCTTCGCGACTGGTGGCAATCGGGCCTTACGAGGGCTTGTAAAACTCATACTTGTGTGGTATCTCGGCTCTCATTCAATACTATCTACCCGGAATTTCCGGGTGTCCATGTTCCACCGATGCGCTGAACATCTGCTGTGAATCGTGGATTGGATATGGGCTGGCAACTGAACACCGAACCTGCTACCATTCCAGGCGTCGAGACATGATCGTCCGGTGAATAGAATGGGTTCTGCAAGAGCTGGATATACGCGCTTTGCAGGGCTCGGAAGGCCTGGGCTCGGTAATTAGTGATTGAGCTGGAATGGATGCACCTCTCAACATACCGGCTTCAGATCAGAATCCCTCAAGCCACTTACTGCGGCCCCGGCAACCTTTCCAGTATTGGCCATCTCCGGGCCGAAAAGGTCCACGATAATCAAAAACTTCACGCCTGTAGTTGTGAGCCAGCCATAAGTGGCTAATCTCTCATCAATCGCATGGAGTAGACCCAGATCCTGGTCGATGGAGGTCTGTTTGCGTCGTATCTCAAATATGTCAAGGCAGGAGTTCAAGAGGAAGGAAAATTCGATCGTTGCATCCGTGTATGGGGGGAATAATAGAGATATGTGGAGGGGGTTGTCCTAGGTGTCGAGAGTTAGCATTGAACCCGTCAAATGCGCTTCTGGGCCCCACGGTCGCGGTGAAGCTCACTTACAGCTTTTCCAATCACTCCGATACAGGCAATTCTCGGGCCAGCCATCCTGCAGTGTAATTGAATCGAAAGGCCCTGATCCTTCTCAAGCTGGAAGAGGGGTTTGTTGTCGTCTCTTTTCTTTTCCCGCACCCCCAAGTCCGTGGTTTGTAGTAAATAGATAGACCCCGGCGTCTTGATTGTATCACTTCCAAGCAATCAAGGTGAATTTTACCATCTCATTCTGTAGTAGAAGATGTAAGTTGCACAGCGCCATCGGTGCCTCCGTGAAAGGTCCAGTAACCAACGTTAGGACCCATGATCGTTGCCTGGTCTCCCAGGCAGCAACCCCGGGTGAGCCAATGATCACACATCCAATTCCGTTTACTAGCATCTCACCGCCTTTACCGAACATTGAAAATAATACCATGTCCGGTCCAATAATATGCTCCCTTGGTGCTTACTTGATCCTCTAAAACCGGGTTTTTACCGTCGTCATCCTTACCGTTCGCCCTCCAACCCGGCAAAAGTCCTCCCTAACCACAAGAGTCCGCCACCTGTGAAGCTGCTGGGTTCAGAATCACTTTGCTTTCCTCTTCAACCATGCTGCCTATGGCAAGACCCGCCATGTCTGGCACCCTGTGTGGTATGTATTTCGATCTCTCCTTCTCATTATCAACGGCCCACTAACTGGAGCAGCGCGTCCTCGACTGGCTCTCCTTCCTCGTGCCCAGCCCATTGCCGCCCTCTCGACCTCGACCGTGAAATCAGCGACCGCTCTTGAACGCCAGTCACCTTCGGGACAGTCACTCACTGCGTCGGGTAAGATCCGGAAGGAAGTGGCACTTCCCAGTCAAGAGAAGAAGGAGGGTGCTATGCAATATGTCTTGTTCGTGCCTCTTCCCACGTTTGCCGCCCCGGGTCTCCGCTGACATCGCTACAGGACTACCCTTGACCAGGTCGCGAATTGGGCCCGCCAGAGCTCTCTATGGCCCATGACCTTCGGTCTTGCGTGCTGCGCCGTCGAGATGATGCATCTTTCCACTCCCCGATATGATCAGGATCGTCTGGGAATCATTTTCCGTGCCTCGCCACGACAGTCCGATGTGATGATTGTGGCGGGTACATTGACAAACAAGATGGCCCCCGCACTCCGCCAGGTTTATGATCAGATGCCCGATCCTCGGTGGGTTGTCAGTATGGGCAGTTGCGCAAACGGTGGCGGCTACTATCACTACAGCTACTCGGTTGTCCGTGGCTGTGATCGCATTGTTCCCGTGGATGTCTATGTTCCTGGATGTGAGTGTACCTCGGCGGTTTCACTCGAGGTTTGCTAATCGTGTACAGGCCCGCCTACCTCCGAGGCACTGATGTATGGTATCTTCCAGCTCCAAAAGAAGATGAGACACACTAGGATCACGCGCATGTGGTACCGGCGTTGAGTCCTATGTGGGATGCATCTTCATCTTATGCCTGAACCATTTTTCACGGTGGACTCAAAATTTAAACCATTCAGCCATCGTGGAGTCCCTTTGTGTCTTATTACATTGTATATCAGCCTTAGGCTTCTGCTTTTGTGATTCCAATTTCCTTGCTTTCAGTTCTGGGAAATGCTCTTTTCCCTCTCCCTCAAAAGTGTATGGTTACAGCATCTGCCCTTGGTAAAGAAGACGCTGGTATCATCAGATGCGGCGGTTCCTGAGCGTGGCCTGCAAATGTAGAAATGCATCAGCGACATACCGCAGTTTCCCCTTGTAGCGAGGTAAAACGTAGAACCCGGAATTGTACGAGACTGTGATAACGCGGGCTGGATTCTTGGTATCCCACGGGAAAGCCTGAAAACTGAATTTTATGCGAACTGACTGATTTGCTGATCATTTTGAATCAAATATACATGCCAAACATTCATCCTATTGACTTTTACTTATCTTCCTAGCCATTGACCATGACCCCTCCATTTGGATGCAAGCACTGACCGGAGATATAGCTGCTGTCCTGACTTGCAAGGAAAACAAAGCAGGTTCCCACCTCGCTTGGCTGTCCTGGTCGACCGATGGGTACAGCGTGGAATTGTTCCATTGCACTGGTGTGCATCGTCGACGGGATTAAAGGGGTCCAGACTAAGGTGCATTAGCGGCTAATTCTGACCTGTGAAGGAAGCAGACATACTGGGACCCGGGCAGACACAGTTGACCCGAATACCTTTCTTTATTTGCTGGTTTGACAGCGCTCGGGTGAAGGCCACAATGGCCCCTTTGGTCGAGGTATAGTCCAAAAGGTCACCCCGGCCAATATAAGGATTCACCGATGCACAATTGATGATGGTCGATCCGCGTTTCATGTGGGGGAGAACATACTTGGAAAGGTAGAAGAACGAGTGAATGTTGGTGTCGAAGGTCCGCTCCCACTGCTCTCTGTGACAATCGTCAACAAATTCCCTATTCGATAGGATTCGAACCCTTCCACTAACTCGTCAAGCTCGCTAATATCGCTTAGCATGTTTTGAAAGGCCGCATTGTTGACCAGTATATCGACAGCGCCCATGGTTTGAACGGCCGTATCAATCACCTTCCTGCAATTTTCTTTCGCCCTAATATCGATAGCCAGACAGTGACACTGCTGCCCCGTTTCCTCCACTCTTTTTTTCGTCTCCTGTGCATCTTTCTCCTCCTCAGGAAGGTAAATAATTAAGCTTGATGCGCCCTCCATACCAAAGAGAATCGCAGTGGCTCGTCCAATGCCGGAGTCACCCCCCGTGATGATGGCCTTTTTTCCTTCGAGTTTACCGGCAGCCTTGTAGAGTTGATACCCTCCATCCTCGGTTGGGATGTAATCGGAGACAGGTTTAGGGTCCTCCATGTCGGCCTGCAGGCCCGGTTTTGTTAGATGCTGAATCGGGATCCTATGGCCTAGACAGAACCCAATATGAGATCTGATGCTCCACATATGCTCGAGATAAATGTCGATGCCCACCTGGCTGAAACTGCGACTGAGACCCGCTGGCAGGTTTCTCTGTATACTGAACAATTGGCGACATGTTGATTGTTCTCGGGTGCTCTATGGGTGGATACGGCAAGCCGGTTCGAATTGTGTCAAATAATATTGACGGTGGAGGTTACCAAAAAAAAATTGTTATCTCAGGACTTTCAAGAGATACTGTTGCTATTTAAGCTACCGCTAGAGACTTTCCGTCACTATGACGGTTCAAGACCGGAGCTTCAATCGTCATGTGGTAGGGCTCTCGAACCAGGGAAACCACCGGGGAATTTGGGCCACCAACTATATTTCAATGTCTAGGCTTTTCGCATGGTATCCTTTCCCGGATGACGTTCTTTGCTTCGCGCCAGCGAGTGTATAGGTACTCGTTCTAAGTATACATGTGTGCAAAGTGGCCACGCCACCCATGAGGGTCGATCTGACATACAATATGACGGGGGTCTTTTGTCATATCCTCGAAACTTCCTTATCCAGGGCTCTTGTTCTATCGGGCAGCAGTTAAACCTAGCAGATCCAAATCGGTCGACACGATCCAGTGGAACATAATATCATGTGCGGGAATAGCGTAGATATATACCTGGGTACATGTCCTGGATCCACCGCAACCCCAGGACCGATAAAGACGCAGCAATGTACGGCTCAAAGAGTCACCAGGATCCACGAAATGCCCGAAAGGTAGCAGCGTGAACGAAGCAATAAAAGCAATTGAAGTTACTTATACGAGGAACGTGTCGATGGTCCTATCTTATCGGGTCCCGCTGTGATTGGCTCTCGGCCCGTGCTCCGTGCAATAATTTTTCTTTCTTCTCCGACTTCTCTTCCGAAAACTGCCTTTCTACGCCCGCTTCATAATGACGAAAAGAAAGGCCCTCCAGGCCTCTAATAAACCGGCCCTCCCGTCAGCGCTTTCCACTCCGTGGACTTTCCTTCGTCCCACCAGCGACCTTCATAACCTTGTTGCAGACTCTGCAAAACGGATCCTGGACCCGCTTGCTGCATCTGTCGTTGAGGAGCAATCCGCCCGCCGACAAGCCAACAAGAAGCGGAAGAGATCCGAGGCCGGTTTGGATATCGCAAATCCGCCCCTGCAGTTGAAAAACCTCTACGTGGACGGATTTACCTCCAACCAAATATGGGAACAGGCGATCAGGATCCTCGAGTCCGCTGGCAGTGAGGTCCAGCGCGATGTTGCTCTACTCGCGGAACACGGTGGGTATCTGTCATCGGGCGATGATGATCAGTCGGACTTGTTGGATGTCTCTGATCCTGAAGCCACCGGGTCCGAAAGTGACGATGCCGACAGTATCTCGAACGATATTTCGGAGGACGCAAGCGAAGACGATATCGATGAGAAGCTGGGCGACGGCCCCGATCACTTGGAACAGGAGGATTCCGAATCCGAGAGCCAGATCGATGAAGACATGAGCGATGACGATGCCTCAATGCATTCAACCGAGCAAGATCCCGGTACCTACGTTGAGGATCGGTTTGGATTGAACGACGGATTTTTCTCAATCGACGACTTCAACAAACAATCCGAACAGCTGGAAAGACAAGATGCGAAAGGGGGCGCCGACGACGACGACGACGATGACAGCGACGAGGAAGTGGATTGGCATGCAAACCCACTCCTTGCTGAAAACGCCATGCCCGCCGCCAGAAATGACGCCCCAAGCAAAGAACGCCGATCGGAAGATGACGACGACATGGATGGTAGCAGCGAGGAGGACGGGCCGACCTTTGGCAATGCTGACCTAAAGGGTAACTTCGACTCTGATGACGACGAGGATGCCTCGCATACCGGTGATGCAGACGCTGCCGGCTGGATCGACACGAGCGATATCAAATACGCCGATTTCTTTGCGCCACCCCCACGAAAGGCATCGTCTAAGAAATCGCGCGCACTCCCCAAGACACAACCGTCCGAAGCCATCATGGACGACGACGTGGATCGCGCAATGGCTGATGTCCGGCGTGATTTGTTCGACGAGTCTGAAGAAGAAGAGGAGGACGACAGGCTTGACGAGTCAGGCGATGCGCCGAATCAACGATCTACCCATGAGAAACAGAGAGCCCGGATCGCGGACGAGATTCGACGCCTGGAAGCGGCCAACGTGGCCAAGAAGGATTGGATGCTCGCCGGTGAAGCACGAGCGGTCGAGAGACCTATGAACTCTTTAATCGAGGAAGACCTCGACTTCGAGAGAGTTGGCAAACCGGTACCTGTTGTCACGAATGAAACAACTGAGGATATCGAAGAGCTCGTCAAACGCCGGGTACTTGCCAAGGAGTTTGATGAAGTGGTTCGCCGTCGCCCAGGCGCCTCGGATGCACAGGTTACGCGAAAGAGCCGGTTCGAGTTGGAAGACACCAAGCCTCAGCAAAGTCTGGCGGAAATGTACGAAACAGACCACCTACGCGCTACTGACCCGAACTACGTCGATTCAAAAGACCGCAAATTGATGCGAGAGCATGCAGAGATCGACAGTCTCTGGAAGGACATTAGTTCTCAGTTGGATACTCTTTGCAACTGGCATTACAAGCCCAAGGTGCCCCAGGCAAGCATCAACGTTGTCACCGACGCCCCCACCATCATGATGGAAGAGGCGCGCCCTACGGCTGGCAGTGCTGCCGGTGGGCCATCGGCACTTGCACCCCACGAGATCTACGCACCCGGCGATGACGGTAGAGTTGCGGGAGAGATGGTGCTTAAGACCGGCGCCACTATTTCCAAGGACGAAATGAGCCGCGAGGACAAAGCTCGGGCTAGACGGCACAAGAAGAGTCAGAGAAAGAACGACGGCGAGCCTACTCAGAAAACCGGCAAGAGTGCCGAGAAGCAGCAGCTCGTTTCAGATTTGAAGAAGGGCGGTGTCAAGGTCATCAACAAAGAGGGCCAGGTTACTGATATGAGTGGAGGGAAAGTTGGAGCAGGTGCAAAAACCAGCGCTGATGCTCTGAAATTGTGAGTTGCGGTATGACGAGAGATGTCTAGCCCAAATGTAAAGATCATTAGTCTGTCGCTTGCATAATACATCATGTCTGCATTTAGTGCGTTCCACACCCTCTTTCTTCCGGGCCATCGAATGATTCTTTAGTTCTTGGTGCGCTTGGGCCGAATGGTGTAAATGAATATGTTATCCCGGTTATACGTTGTAGCGCTCGGGTCATCACGGATCTCCTCAAACTCGAAGACCTTCTTGGCCATCCTTATGAATCGGAGGTCCGCTCTTCTTCGCCGCTTGAAGCAGAAATAGCACACCGAATCAGGGCCCAGGAGGTCTTGGAGCGTCGTGATAAGGAGGGGAAATGCGGGCTCGAAGTAGACGCAGTCGGCGGCAAGGATCACATCGGGCTTCGATGGCAGATGATCCGGAATGGGCTCTCCCCAGTTCAATATTGAAGCAGTCACGGTGGATTGGAGCTGGTTAAGTTTGATGTTGTCCTCCATCAGCGAGAACATCGGCCGTTGGTCGGTAATATGGATCGGCCATGCCGCTTGGCACCCGCGAGCGACTGCAAGACCGACGAGTCCACCACCGGCACCAAGTTCCACGCTAGACAAGCCATCAGCGACCAAAATTCAGGATCTCAGGATCTCCAGGGTATGCAGGCCAGATACGAGGTCTCAAATGGAATACCGACATGGATTTACCGGACAGGTCTAAGGAGTGTTGACCCAGCAGATATTTAACCAGAAAGATCCCAGCCGGCCATAATTGGCCGCCGCAGCCATCCTTCAGGTCTTCCTTGAGTTGAAGAGGATCTTTCAAGAGTCCGTCAAAAGTCAGAGTAGTGGTGCTCGCGACTTTGTTGACCCGTGATGGTGCCAACGAGTCACTCACGTCGAATACATCGGAATTCGAGGGACTCACGGGTCGTTCCATCGACATCTGTACCGAAATTTGCAATCGTGCGTGCCCAAAAAAAAAAACAAAAAAAAGGAGAAAGGCCGAAAAGGTGGGAAAATGGGTAAAAGGAAGAATGAAAATAAGAAAAGTTGAAAAGCGAATGCCGACGAGTAGCAATCCTGCAAATACGCCGCGAATCTGGTGGGGCTTTATCGGGGATCACATGATATCCTCGATGAGGAAAACCTGAGGCCTCATTTCGCAGTTTGGAGATGACCTGGTAGGACCTGGTTTGACAGCAACAAATATCCCACAGGTCGAAGGTATAGAAGCACGCGGGAATCCGAGCTTAGGAAGTTGGAATTACAAAATACGAATCAACCCCACCCCACCCCACTCCAGCTCCATCTCCATCTCCTCCCCGATCTCAACCAAAATCTATAAATGAACGTACGGGAGGAAAAGTCAGCCAGGGGATCACCTACGGTGCATAGAAATCAAAATCGACCAAAAGACGAAAGAAGCTTGCGGCCGTGCGCACCGTCTAGATCTGAGATCGGCATCCTCCGCATCCATACACGCATCCACGCTTCCACGGTGTCACGGCCTGGCTCGAGACCCAGTCCTTCGGTCAACTTCCCTGGCGAACAAGAACGAAAAACGAGGAACTGTTCAATTTCCACTTCCAAGCGAACAGCCGCATTCATCATGGCTCATTCCTTTTCCTTGGTCTTTCGACCATGAAACCTGACGTCATGCTCTCTCCGCCTCGGGGAGCGCTCTGATTCATGACGACGTCACCGCTGTACATTCCACCGCCCCCCGCCCACATAATCCTGTATAGCTCTTCATAAAGCTTCCTTTTCCCCCCTGTCTCCCCTTAGTCCTCTACCAACTATCACTCTAAACAATCTATCAACCATCCATCATGACGACCTTGCACTGTGAGTTCCACCGAAAATATAGGACAAGTCCACAACTAACCAGATCGTGCTGTAGACCTGCCCCCGGTGAAGCCTTCCGCAATTGCGATGGGTGCTTTCTTCACCCACACGGCATCCCTGGGAATCCTCGCCCCCGTTTTCGGCGACACCTACCACCGCGCCCAGGCCGCGAACTCAAAGGAGGAGTTTATCAAGTCGAAGGAAGCTGCTGGCGCCGCAGCTGCATGGGGAAGCTCTCTCGTGGGGAGTGCCGTGCAGACCTATGGCGTTGCCGCGTTGATCAATGCTACGGGTACTCTCAGCTACAAAGGTGCTGCCTACCTCGGCACCTTGATCTTCTTTGCTAGTTCTGCCCCCAGTGTACGATACCCCATCCCCCAATGCTGTACTCGGATTACAAGCTAACGACCTTTGCAGTTCGTGAGCCAGGTCTTCGCCGAGAAACGGCCCCTTGACACCGTCGCTGTCGGAGCCGTCTCTCGAGTCTTTGAGACCGTTGGTCTCAGTTTGTTCTTGACCTGGTGGGGAACTCGCACTCACCCATTTGACTAAATCCAGGCGTCACTTGCCGGGCATTTTCCCATTGTCAGATTGCTGAAACATCTCTCTTGATACGGAGGCACTCGGTTTGCTTTGATCGGGAGCAGACAGGATTTGAGCCATGAGATAAGGTGAAGTCTCTGTAACTACAATCTAGTCTTATTTTTGCTTTGTTATTATAAATGAATACCTGGAGAACCTTATTTTCGCGCCATCGAGAGATTCAGCCTGGATTCTCGAAGTGAGTTTATAATATCAAGTCCATTGCAACCGGGCAATGAGTGCCTTCTTTAGTTGAGAATGACGCATCGTAGATCATCGGAACACGTATTACCAATCCTTATCTTCTATCAATCATCGAGTAGCTACAGTGTTTGTTAAGTGAACTCCAAGTGCCCCCGCAGGAAAATATGCCTTTCCCGCATGTCTGGAGGTTGTAACACGGGGTGAGCATACATGACAGTGGAGACTCCATGGTGGGAAAAAGAGAGTAAGTTAGGGTAATTGACTATAGGGTAATTGACTAGAATGACTAGCCATCGGAACTGTTGATATAA
This sequence comes from Penicillium cinerascens, assembly GCF_028974065.1. NCBI lineage: Eukaryota > Fungi > Ascomycota > Eurotiomycetes > Eurotiales > Aspergillaceae > Penicillium > Penicillium cinerascens. The sequence goes on along the minus strand of NW_026695298.1, from coordinate 2,760,991 downwards.
AGAGATGAACAAAAAAAGTGTAATTCGATTGTGACAGAACTAGAATGCTCCGCTTGAGAGCATGGTTGAAAATTTCCAGAAAACAATATAATCAAACAAAGCTGCGGCAGGGGTACCTGAACATGTGTTGTCAGTCCAGAAACACAAGGAGAACAAAAACACCACGAGGTAATCACTTACACTGCAGGGTAGGCTTGTTCCTGGCCCATCTCATACTGAGACGAGGAACGAGAAGAGGTGTTAATGTTAGTGGGTGTGGGAGGCAGGCCATTCGCTCCGAATACACCTTGGATGCTCTTCTTGTCCTTCTCAAAGAGGGCAGCGAGGCCTCGTTCCTCGCCCTGCTCCTTGACAGCGACCAATTGCTTTTCCCCGGCCTCTCCGATCCGCAGAACGTCGTCCTTGGGAGTTGCCTGGCTCCCCACCGTAAGAAGGCCCACAGCATCGGCCTGGGTCACGGTACTCAGCTGCGGGTAGTTTCGTCGTGCGTCGCGCTTCCAGTACGGGTTGTCGGCGATGTCACCGGCCGGGATAGTGACGGGATCATCGTAAGACAGGGGAGGCAGAGATCCAGGAGTGGGAAGCCGATACTGGGAGTTCAGAGGAATACCGGTCGAGCGATTGGAGTCAATGGCGAGAAGGCGGCGGATACGCTCCCACACACCGGTAGATCGGACGGAGTATTTCTGCGGCACACGGGTCTCAATTTCAACCTCTTAGTCAAGTCACGGCCAGCAAACACATACCTGAGAGATCGAGATAACATTGGATGCCGACTGGGCGGCTTTCAAGATATCGCGAGCCATGATGCAGACTCTGACCTGTACGCCTTGGTGAGCCTTGTTTCTAGGTGTCTCAATTTCTGACAATTTGGGGAAAGTGTATTTGCCCATGCAGCTGTCTGACTCACCTCCTAAGATTCTTTAATCAGTCAATGGTTCTGTAACAGCCCTGAGAATCACAATGCGGCACGGTAAGGTAACTCCGGAGGTGCAATTGAACGGCGCGGATTATCGTGTTGCCGATGGCCCCTCGGGAGCAGGTGCATTACTAATGAGTTCCCCAAATTGGATGAGCTTTGGCATTTTTAGAATGCAGAGCCCACTGGCTTCCGCGACCCTACTGGTCCCATAATCCCTCGCCGGCGAACAGACATGTTATATTGATACAGCAGAGATCGCCATATTGAATGACCTCTATGAAGACCTATGAAGGGCTATGATATTGCACGCCCCAAGGCTCACGGTCACGATACGCTCGATTACTTTGTCTCACTACCATCCGCATCCTGGGTGTCTTTCTTGGCAGCTCCCTTAGCCACCAGCTTTTGTATAGCATCCACAGTGGCGTCAGGGCCACCGGCCTCTCGGAGCAAAACCTTGCCCGTCTTGTCCACTGCAAAGACGCCTCTGGTTGTTCCCTTGGGGCTTTTCTTGAATCCAATAGCGCCAATCAGAGTGGCATTGGAGTCACAGAGGAGGGGGTAGGGTAGATTCTGTTTTGTCTTGAAAGTGGTGTTGGCCTTGGTGGCATCGGCCGAAAGACCGTAGATAGACAGACCCGTCGATGTGAGATGTTTGTGATTGTCGCGGAACAAGCAGACTTGTTTGGTGCCTGCAGAAAATGTGAGCCATGAAGATCAAATCGTGACAATGGATGAAGGCTATTAGGAGATGAGTTGGGTTAGAGACATACAGCCAGGGGTCGAGGCTTTAGGATAGGTGAATAGAACCACGCCGGACGTGCTATCATCCACAAGTTTCTTCAGAGTAGTCTTTGTGCCGTCGTTGGTCTCAATCTCGCCACCGAAGCCCTCTAGGTCGAGGATATCGTCCAGTTGAGGCACAGTTTGCGCCACGGCCTGGGTTTTTGTATCGGTCTCTTTGGGCTTCGGGGCTGGTTTGGACTTCTTTGTAGCGACCGGGGGAGGTGCCGGTGCCTTGCGCTTGCGGAGTTCAACCATTGTGAGGGGGCAGAAGGGTTGACAAGGTCGAAGATGCAGGGCGCTGCCTACTCCGTAGCTCAGTGTACCCCGGAAGCTTGGGTGGGAACGGGGCCTTACATAAGCACAAACCGGGAAGTCCCGACCCACGGCTCCTCTCGGGATGCCCTGACCCGCGCAGGAAAAACTCGATCTGACGTTCCTCTACGATCGCCACCGAAAAAAACCCACCTTCCCCATCGGCCCCTTGAGCCTGACTCATCTTTCTGTGTTTTCAGTTGCCACTTGAGACTTGAAGATTCCTTGCCTCTGCATCATCTCTTATTTGCTTCTTCCTTCCTCTCTAGAGCGTTTCTTGACCGCACACCATGAAGGTCTTTTCTTCTACATGCACTTTCGACTATTCCTGGGACGAGGTGTCAACGGCAAACTGGCGGAAATATTGCCCATGGAATGACAAGGCCACCCACGTCGTGGGTGTAGACACGCTCTCCCGAACGATCGACCCTCAGACTGGCATCGTGAGTGGTATTTTGAAGATATACAATGGACCATGAACTGACCTTATTAGTTGCGAACCGAACGTCTCATTACCTGCAACCAGTCTGTACCCCAGTGGGTTCTCTCGCTCTTCGGCGGCAGTGCCACCTCCCACGTGTACGAAATATCCTACGTCGATCCCGTTGTGAAGAAAGTCACCATGTGCTCCACCAACCTCACCTGGTCGAATGTGCTCAACGTCCGCGAGACGGTGGTGTACCAGCCATCGTCGATTCAACCCAACACAACGACTGAATTCAGCCAAGAAGCGAAAATCACCGCCCTCTGCGGTGGGTGGCAGAAGATCAAGAACAAGGTCGAGGAGGCTAGCGTGGAGCGATTCCGCGAAAACGCCTCGCGCGGCCGTGAAGGATTTGAAACTGTCCTCGAAATGAGCCGTCGAGTATTCGGGGAACAGCGAGCCCTCGAGTGCCAACGACTGCAGTCGTAAACCTGCTCCATGCCGTCGATATTCCAAAGTTTCACCTCCCCTCCGCGTTCTCTTGCATCGAGCGATTGCATATTCCGGCGTTCATTTTCAGCGTTTCGAAAGCCTATGGCGTGATTCGGAGTTCCTCTTGGTTTTGAATTTTCTTTTTACATGTCCCGGCGCGAGAGGACTCTTCTGTTATGGATACCACGCCGATTGCTTCACGACGCGACCTGGCCGGAAAAGTCTCATGGTTTACAGCGCGTGTCTTGTCTTTCTACTTTCCTTCCACACCAGCGAATATCCCACCTTTCATGACATAGATGCATAGAAGAATTCGAGCATACATACGAAGTCTCTACTTCTGTACAAAAGGCTTTGTGTTTCCGTATTGATAAGGGATATATCGCAAGACCCGATCTGAAATAAGTCCCAAACGCCCCTCGTAGATCGTGTAAATGAGATTCATGTTGAAGCCAAGGCGTATCAGCGCTTCGACCCACCCTCGAATCTGGAGCACCAGCACTTGGCAAAGTTACCCTAGTAGGCCCCCGAGAACCACCCGACCGACGCCAGACATTTCATATTTGACGCCATTCCGGCTGGCATCTTCAAATTCCCGCACCGCACCTGCTACCATGATCTTCCGTATTTTGGCATCCGCTTTAGAAAAGATCTCCCCTAGTGCTACTGAGCAGACCGAAGGCGATGATACTAGCGCCGTGATTCGACTATAGCAGTCAATCAACACATCGCAGAGAGTTGAAAAGGTCTCGAAAAAGTCAGGCTCAAAGGGCAGCGAAGGCGTGAGGAGGTAATTGTATTCCTCCCCAGGGAGAAGATCAGATGATTCGGTGAGTGGGAACGAGATGACCGAGGCCGCTGCACTAGAGGGCGATGTGATATTGCCAGCGGTGCTCTTCAAGTCTGACGGGTCACTGATCTGCATTGGTAGGCCAATCTCTGTTGCAGAGCTCGCTCGCCGAGTTTTTGTGCCTGCTTGTGCTGCTCGTTTGAACATCTGTGGAATGCGCGCTCTGGCAAGGCTCGATGACGAGCTACCATCAGGCGGATGAACTTGTTGGAAGGCTTCGAATTCGAGGAGAAGGGCGTTAAGGGCTCGCAAATACTCGAATGGGGTCGAATTCACATCAAGAATTGGCGGGAGGGACAAGCCCAGGAGAAGGTAATTAATGGCTCGGCGAGAAAGCTTCCGAGGCTCGAAATATGGTAGGCGACCAATATCAGCGCGAGAAAAATGCACCGTATTGAACCAGTAAACCCGTCCCTCGAGGCTGCAAGCGAGTCGCACCGGTTAGTTATCGCGCTGTTGCCGATGGGTCTTCTTCATTGAAGAAAGGCTACTCACGCTTTTCTCAGGTAATCTAAAGTTGAGATCCTTTTCGCAGCCATTTCGTGGATCTGCTGGTAGACGGCACCGGCACTTTGGGGCCCAAATGAACCTCCTCCGCTCACCGGGGGAATGCCGCCATGAGAATACTCATGGCCACCGCTTGACTTGGCAGTGTCCCTTCGTGTCAGACTCGGGGCGAATGAGGATGAGATCATTGTGATTTGCGGTTGTCTCGTTCACGCCGAGATCTAAGGCGATGCCGGGCGACGGACAGGGGTTCGCGAGCCAGGGATTGGCCCAGGCGGGACGGGAGAAGACCACAGAAGACCCAGGCGAATCGTAAGAGGTCCAGGAACTCAGATCGATGAGGGATTCGAAGCTGACGAGGGAGGGGGAGATGAGGGACGAGAAAGGGGAAGCATATCGGGAGCTCTGGAGTTCTCCACCAGCCCCTCCGATCCCCCTGGGGCCAACGCGCATGTGAATATTTTGGTTTCCGCTGCCCCTCTTTGTCCACCTTTCACTCTTTTGACCCAGAGAGCTCCCAAAGCCTGCAAATGGACACCCCCTGGATGAGCAAATCCCTCTTCCGGGACAATGGCCAGTAGATCCTCAAGAGGATGTGCCCATCTCGGAGGACCGCATCTGGGTTGACGGCTGCTTCGACTTCAGCCATCACGGTAAGAGATCAGCACCTCTCTCTTGATCTGCAGCCGTACTGACTCGACCTGTGTGAATTAGGCCACGCTGGCGCTATGCTCCAGGCTCGTCGGCTCGGAAAAGAATTGTATGTGGGGATTCATTCCGACCAAGCAATTTTGGAGAACAAGGGCCCGACGGTGATGTCTTTGGATGAACGGTGAGATTCTCATTTTGGCCCCAATTGCTCCTGCTTCTTCCCAACTGATAACCGGGCTTTCTTTTCATTAGAGTCGCAGCCGTCGACGCCTGTCGATGGGCCACTCAAAGCGTCCCTCATGCCCCTTACGTGACCTTTTTGCCTTGGGTGTCCCATTACGGTTGTAAGTATGTTGTCCACGGCGACGATATCACGTCCGACAGCGATGGCAATGATTGTTACCGATACGTCAAAGCTGCAGGCCGCTTCAAGGTGGTAAAACGAACCCCGGGGATTTCTACTACGGACCTGGTTGGGCGTATGCTTCTTTGCACCAAGAATCATTTCGTCAAGTCCGTCAGAAACACTTTAGCAGGCAAGGAAGTACCGGGAAGCCCTGATGAGCGCAAAAAGTCCGCCGAGGATCTATTGCAGCGGATCCGGGATTATGCTACGGACGAAAGTGGCCTGCAACCTGGCCCTCAGGTCTGGACGTGGGCCGGTTCCGGGGCGGCGAAAATTGACCATATGGTCGAAGAAGCCGGGTCGTTTGACAACTTGGTGAGCGGGAAGGGCCCTCGACCTGGACAGCGTATTGTCTATGTTGATGGTGGGTTTGACCTTTTCTCATCTGGCCACATCGAATTCCTCCGCCAAGTTATGAAAATAGAAGAATCTCAAGGCCGCCAGCGAGGTTGGTATGAGCCTGGTCAAAGAGAGAAGAGACTCAAGGAGCACGATGAGGACTACGCCCCTGCTTATATCGTTGCCGGAATTCATGATGACGACGTGATCAATCATTGGAAGGGACTCAACTACCCCATCATGAATATCTTCGAGCGTGCTCTTTGCGTTCTCCAGTGCCGGGTAAGTCCTCATTTTCTTGTTCTTTCTATGTGTTTGCTAACAGGCATCAGTATATCCATGCGGTGGTGTTCTCTGCTCCTTTTACTCCTACTCAACCATACCTCGAGGCCATGCCCCTGGGCACGCCAGATGTCGTTTATCATGGGCCTACAACGTTTATTCCCTTGACCTACGATCCTTACACCGCCCCCAAGAAGATGGGAATCTTCCAGGAAGTTGAACAGCATGCCTTCCAGCACGTGAATGCGGGTGAAATTGTCGATCGAATTCTAAAGAGCCGCGAAGCCTACGAAGCGAGGCAACGTGCCAAGCTGCAGAAAGGGGTTGCCGAGGACCTCGTCAAGTCGAAAGAACAGGCACCTGCCTAGTACGACTCTCACTACCGCTGCAAAGCCAATTCCTGTGCAATGGAGCTAAATCAACTGTACATACGATGAGCCTCATCAACTGGGGATTCATGATATGAAGCATAATCAATACCGGACATCTCTTGTTAACGTGTGCCCACCTGTTCCAGTGATTGAGTAGAATTTTCTGTAGTGCGAGGGCCCTGCAGCACCTCTACAACTTCACATGCGCACTAGATCAAGCCTAGGGCAAGGTGTTTCTTCTCGCCACCCCTGCCTGAGCGTCACAGAGTTCGAGACCCGGGGTAGCCGACGGGAAGAGATAGAAACGGGCACGGAGTGGAGAAGAAGGAGACAAGATATGGATAGCAAAGGATTGATCCGATTAATTGTACAAAGATACGACCCGCTACGGGGATGCCATTTGCATCCTCAGTACGGGCTTACCAATTTACTGATCCGCCGCGACCAGAACGCCCTTGCCCTCAAGCAACTTGGCAAGTTCTCCATTCTGGTGCATGGACATCAAGATATCACACCCTCCGACGAACTCTTTGTCCAGGTACAGCTGTGGGATGGTCGGCCAATCCGAGTATTCCTTGACACCTGACGAAAAGAAGACTTCTAAGTATACCGACGAAGGGACCACGCAAGCTGATGGAGCAACTAACCTTGACGCAGTTCGGGATCTTCGAGCACGTTGAATGCGACAAACTTCTTGGGATCAACGCCCTGCAGACCCAGAATCTGAATGCTAGCGCGCGAGAAGCCACATTGCGGCGTTTCCGGAGTGCCCTTCATAAAGAGAACCACGGGCGCTGAGGCAACTGCCTTTTCAATTGCCGCCTTGGTTTCCGAGGACAAGAGGCGCGCATGAAGGGCAGAGGGAAGCACAAAGGCCGGGGAGCGAACGGGACGCAGAAAGGTCGGCCGCGCGACCGGACGGAAGGCCTAGAGAGCATCAGCTTTTGTAGGTTGGATTGGAGGAAGATCGCGGATGGCGCACCGAAAATGCAGTTCGAGAGAACATGATTTCCGCTCTTGTTGCGATGCCGAAGGGAAGACGAGCGAAAGAGGAAGAGGCCGTCGGGGACGATGTTAGTATTATTTAATCGGTCGTTGGCCGTTGGCCGTTACGTCGGTGGGCCCCACCTGCTTTTCCTTATCCCGAACCTCGCAGCGTCTGCCTGTATTCTGTGCTTCTACACTCGCTGTCTACCTTTTGCACTTCTACCTTCATGGATTCTGAACGAGTAGGATCTTTCTCTGCCAAACAGCATCTGCAGGACGGCAAGACTCACATCTTGCTTGCTGCCTCTGGTATTATTACCCTATTATCCAATTCTTACATCCTGAATTGACCGAAATCAATCACTTTCAGGCTCGGTAGCGACTATCAAGCTTCCAAACTTGGCAGAGGCCTTGACCCGTCACGGGAGTGTCTCAATCCGGATCATAGTTACCGAGTCTGCAGAGAAGTTCCTCACCGGTCAAAGCTCCGAGCAGCCGGTCCTCGACTGTCTTCGACAGATCAACGGCGTCGATGGTATTTATCGAAACGAGGATGAATGGGCGACGCCGTGGAAACGGGAATCTTCAATTTTGCACATTGAGGTTAGTCGACGTACTCCTGCGGGATTTGAGCGAAACTCACTAGACTACAGCTACGGAAGTGGGCGCATGTTTTGCTGGTTGCGCCATTATCGGCCAACACCATGGCGAAGATGACGATGGGCATTGCGGATAACCTTCTGCTCTCGGTCATCAGGGCCTGGGATACGACCGGCCTGGTCGACGGGGACTTTAAGGCCCGGAAGCCCGTAATCTTCGTGGCTCCGGCGATGAACACCGCCATGTGGAGGCATCCCGTCACCGAGAAACAGCTGAAGGTTTTACGAGAAGAGTGGGGATGCAGTGATCTCAACCCGGAAGGTTGGGTAACCGTCCTGCCGCCAATAGAGAAGTCTCTGGCGTGCGGAGACGTTGGCACCGGTGCAATGATGGATTGGAAAGATATCGTTCGCACCGTTCAAGAATACTTGGGCCTCTCGGTGACCGAGTCTTAATCACGAGTTCCGTTCATTCATGGTTATTATGTCGACTCGGACTCTGAAGGTCCAGTGCTATCGTACAAACCCAGGTATTGTGTCGCATACTCGCCGAGGAGACCCAAGGTAATACCTCCACCAGTCAGGAGGCATCCATTCTTGAACCACCACCAGCAATTATTCACATTCTTCAGCTGAACCTTCCAAATCATGAGCCCCAGCGACAGAATGGCACTGCCGCAGCTTCCGACGAAGAAGACGGGCCCACAACCTGCGGCAAACCCGGCGGCCCCGAGGAGGGACACCTGAGCCAGTGCCAGACCAGTCAGGACCGCCTTGGTGTTGTGTTCGTGGCGGAGAGCAATTGACTTGATTCCGGCAGCCACGTCGTCCCTGATGTCCATATGCGCATATATCATGTCATACAGCACAGTCCACGCCACACAGCTGGAATACAGGGCCCCTGCGGCCAGAAAGGCATCCTGGTTGGCCAGTAGATCCACACCCAATGCTGGGAATCCCATAATTGCACCCCACGAGAACGCTAGGCCCAAGACAAACTGGGGATAGTTGGTAACGCGTTTGGCCAACGGATAAGCAACCACAATGGGCAGGCTGGGAATTCCATACCAAAGGCACTGGGAAGGGAATTGAAGGAGTACGGCGAGGCCGGCCAGTAACTGAGTGCCGGTAAAGAGCACTGCCTTTGGCGGCGATAGTGCCCCTCTGGCAATGGGACGGAACTTGGTCCGTTCAACATGAGGATCCAGATTCCTGTCCCACAGATCATTGATGGCGCACCCCGCGCCGCGCATGATCAACGCTCCCGTAAAGAAGAGCCCTGCTGTTCCAAGCACTTGTATCGGAGCTACACCGGTGGCCATGGGGGCCGCAAGAAGGGTGGAAAAGAGCGTCGGGAAGAACAGATAATACGTGCCCGTGGGTTTATCGAGCCGAATCAACTCAGCATAGGGTATCCATGAACGGGGCAAGGAAGCGATCAAGCCCGTTTGGGGCGGAGTATAATGTGTTACCGGGTTATCCGTCTTTGCGCTCGCCTCCAAAGGGTGTATCGCTGTAGAATAGACCCGCGAGCCGTGTCCCGGGACCATCTGTGCCGCACGCGTAGGATGGCATCGGGAAGGGCGAGCACGCTGCGTTACTGCAGATGGACCGGAGGGAATAGGCGACAAGTTTCCACTGCGTCGACTGCCGATGTACGTCCTCCTGCAGCATGGAGATAATCGCGCGCGTGAGAGGGAGAGGCGGGAAGAGGTGAGGAATAGCATGACGAAGAGTGGCGAGAAGAGCGAGAGAATGAGCTCGAGCGATACGTTGGTCACAAATGCCGCAATTGATTCATAGTTGTGCAATGTAGGTTTGACAAGAATAGAGATCGAGAGATCAAGAGAAAAAGTGCCAGGGATCGGCCTAAACCTAGTTTAGGGATGCAGGACCCACTCAACGGCGACGCGCCGATGATTCTCTCGTCATTGCCAATTTCTCGCGAGAGTGAACTCCTCTTCCCTCTGGGACTCGTGCAGGACACACCGGGGCATCGCCAGGGAGAAGATCGAACCTCTCTCCTCGCTTCTTCCTCCATCCATCCTCCTGCAACCTCGTACGTTCCTTTTGCATCGCGTGTAGCTCCTGCCTTTGACATCTTCTTGACCGCTCCGACATCATTCGGTTGTTCATTTGGCCTCGATGAAAGCTCTATCCTGTGGCCCTTGTGGTTCAGAATAGCAAGCCTCATTCTAACACCCCCCTTTCCCCTCTCTTTTCGATTACGAAGTGACCAACTTACCCGTCTACCCTTCGGCTCCTCGTGCGATGCTTCTGAATGCGCGTGCGGTCTTCAAGCCGTTCCCTCCCGACATCATTGTCGACGAGACAGTTAAAACAATCTCAAATTTTGAGTTCGCGAGGCGCATTACGTGTGATGGTATCGATTTAATGGCGCGAGAGGACTTCGCGTCCTTCATTCATCACTGGGTCGTCAAACTGGGGCGGCCCCTCGTGATTGAAGGATTCAAGGACCGGTTGGACAAAGAGTTGTTCTCATCAGAGTGGTTACAGAAGCACTACGGAAAGAAGGGTAAGTGGCCTCTCAGCATGATTCCTTGGGTTGACCTGGCCCCTTCTGACAGGTATCTCCCAGTCGAGAACGTTCGGGACTTGAGCAAAGGAGCGAACCTGCGTTTTACCATTGGACATTATTTGAACAAAATGCCCGCGCTTGCAGGGAGGATCAATACATCGACCTTCGACAAATCACAGATCCAGAGGCTCTACCTCAAAGATATTGACTGCCCTGCTGAATGGCAGAGCTCCCTGGAGCAAACGATTGCACCAGAGCTTTACTATCTTAATGAGTCTCCCAAGCCCTACCTTGGGCCTGGCTCGACTTTCAGCAAGCTACCCGAATGCCCTCCCACACCAGACGGCTTCCCCATTGCCAGAGCAGGTGATCTAATGAGCAGTCTCCCCGCCGACATGCGCGCAGAGAATCTTATGTGCTATATCGGACACGAAGGCACCTACACTCCAGCGCACCAGGAGATGTGTGCCAGCCTTGGTCACAATCTCATGGTGGAGGCATCGGCGGAATCATTTGAAAATGGCCATGCAACAACACAAGGTTCCTCTGTTTGGTTTATGACTGAAACTAAAGATCGCCACGCCGTAAGCGAATATTGGGCATCGACTTTAGGTCATGACATCGACCTCGAGGATCATTTTTCTCAGCTCAGGGCGTGGGAACGGGCTCCTTTTAAGACCTACTTTGTTGAACAAAAGCCGGGCGACCTCGTCCTTGTTCCCCCTTTGGCTGCACATCAGGTTTGGAACCGTGGCACGAGAACAATCAAGGTGGCTTGGAACAGAACAACCGTCGACACCCTGGAGTTGGCTTTAGGTGAAGCACTGCCCAAAGCGCGGCTTGTCTGTCGCGACGAGCAATACAAGAATAAAGCAATTGTCTACTTTACCCTCCAAAAGTACTCAAACCTGCTACGGTATGCTCCGGTGACAAGCCACCCCGAAGTGGAAAGTCTCTGGTCGGACTTTCGACGACTCTTCAAGTTGTACACCGACATCTTGTTGTCAGAAATCTTTTCGAAAACACCGCCCCCGCAGGATCAAATCGAGTTTGTCAAGTTTGACGGCAATGTGACATGTTCCTATTGTCGCTGTAACATCTTCAATCGGTTCCTGACGTGTCCATGGTGCAAGACGAGCGAAGAAGACGCTTATGATGTGTGCATGGACTGCTACGTGATGGGCCGGAGCTGCGGTTGTATCTCGAAACTTGCCTGGGTGGAACAATTTCCTTGGAAAGACCTGACTGAGCAACATGATACCTGGCGTCACCAACTCAGTTCTTGCGATGCGCTCGCCAGCGACGACGGCAGTAAATTGCCTAGAGTGCGATTTCCTATGCTCAATGTGGCTCGGGGCCAATTGGGCCGAAAACCCATCGCCGAGATCTGTCAGGAGCAATTGCTTTTGCGGCCGTGGATCGATTGCAAGACCGGTCGATCACAAGAGGATGAAGAGGAGGAGGTGAGAGCCGAAACACCAAGTGATTCCGATGACCATGATTATGGGCGGACTCGAAAGCGCCGGAAAGTTCAGCGCCCCAAGCGCAAGATCAGACAAACCCACGGATTATGCCACCATTGCAGAGATAGCGGCCCTGCCTGGAAATTGGCAACGTGCTCGCAGTGCTACACGCAGTACTGCTACGGCAACTTATTCCGTGCGTTCAATATTTTGCCCCAGGAGGCGTTGGAGAAACCCCACTGGGTCTGCCCCAAGTGCCGGAAGATATGCAACTGCTCGGTGTGCCGAAGGGACCCTACGATGGTACCGCACGAGCCCGTGCGCTCATTCGTGGGCCACGATACCCGAAAAGTCGCGGATCCCCGGAGCACCGATTCTCTCATTAACATGAACTTGAACAATGCCCGGTGGGTCTCCATGTTTGGTTCCGATATCGAGCAACGCCTGATGAAAGGCCAGCACGAGGACAACCTCAAACGCTCCGAGGCTTTGCATGAGGCTCAAATTATCCTGGAATCCCTGCAGCAATCGACACCAACTGGCGACGATGTGCAGGCACACACCGGCCCCCAGAAGATTCCCAAGACCAACCCCGATGACATTCCCGTAGACCCTGCACTGGAGGAGGCAAACAGCAGCTTCATGAGCCTGTGGCAGGATCCCATGGCAACCTAAAGCCAATCTCGTTTTTATTGTACACTGCATGTTTGAAAAAACCCGGCAATGTCTGCTATGATTCCCCCAACAAGGACCATCCTCGAATGGAATGAGGCTGTACTTAGATGATGAAGATATCATGAGATTCAAATAATGATTTTATACGTAAAGCTGCATGAACAAGACTTAGGCGCCTTTGTACTCGTACTGAAGATCTTTGAGAGCCGATAGATCAACCGAGAGCATTGTTTCTCTAGCGAGCAAGATTACGGCGAGCATGGCTGTATAGAGCAGAGTAAGATTACAAAATTGTTCAGTCAGAAAAGTAGAAGAAATGGGAAAAAGCCTACCTCCAGGAATCAGGTAGAGAACAGGGCGGATCGTATAGGATGAACCCGCCCCGATGAAGAAACAGGCCGTTAGCAACAAGCATACTGCGCCATTGACGGGAACCAGGGCAGATAAAAGCCAGGTCAAACGCTCATCTTCAGCCAACAGGGGCTTCTTTCCCTTGCGATCGGGGTAGAGAGGAGCACGCCTCATGGTGTAGGCCGAGCTCAACAGCGAGAAGATGCCCAGCAGAGACAGAAAAGCCTCACCAGCAGTCGAGGCAGACAGCATCGAGGGCACGAAGACGGTGGCCGAGAACAATGGAATTCCAGTGAAGATCATCTAAACCACTTAAGCGTTCGGTCGAGCAAGACGTGAGGTGAGGGTGCGAGTTTACACTGTACTGGGCGTTGCGCGCCTCATTTTGGCCTTGCAACTGCTGGATCACTCGCTCCTGTTCTTCCTCGTCAAGCTCCTCACGTTCATCATCCAAATCATCGGGATAGCGAAATGCCTTGCGAAGTCGAACATCCATGAGGTGTGGGAGTGATCGTCGAGTTCACAAGTCAACTTCGCACGGCTTGACTCTCCGACGTGGGACCGTTTGCAGTGTTTGTTTCTTTTTCTCTCAAACCCAACTCATCATCCAACTTCTGCCTCCACACACGTCCTACCTCCAGCAATGCTTTTCTCTCGCTCGATTTCCCGGCGCGGGCTCGCTCGTTTCCCGGGCGTGCGTCGCAACCCTCCACGACGCACCATGATCCCCGCCCCGGGTCCGAATACGGGGCCACTGATGGAGCGACGGGCAGATCGCGAACTGCCGTCAATTGACAACAGCCGGCGCTGGCTGCGAAGCCTCCCGATCTTTGTGGTGGTTGTCGGGGCTGCAATGCTGGGTATCTTCAACTATCAAAAGTCGACCTCGAGCGTGGTCAGCAGCACGCTGTACGCACTGCGGACGTCGCCGCGGGCTCGTGAGATTCTCGGCGACGAAATTTATTTCGCGCAACAGATTCCATGGATCAGCGGTGAGATGAACCAGCTCCATGGTCGCATCGACATTACCTTCTGGGTGAAAGGCACCAAGAGCCAGGGCAAGATGAGGTTTAGAAGCATCCGACCGGACCGTATGAGCTTCGTAAGTCACCCCGAATCGTTCTGAGCTTCAATGCTGCCCAACATGCGTGTGGCGTGTTCAGTGGAAAGCACTTCAGATTGGCTAACGTTCCGCGATTTTCCAGTTCCGCACCGAGGAATGGAGTCTACAGACCGAGGATGGAACAGTGGTGCAGCTGCTCGACAAAGACAGCGATCCTTTCCGGCAAGAGTGAGCTCTCTAAAGACCAGGAGGTGAAGAAGATTTGTACAAATAGAAGACCTTGTGCATGGGATTTGGCGTTTTGGGACATCGTTTACGCTATCTGCTTCTTTCTTTCTTTTGTTGTGCAATATGAAGCCTGGCGGAAATACCGGGGTCGAAGGTGATGACGATGACCAGGGGGCGAAGAAAAGAAGGATATCATTTGTTGTATCATATACAAACGCCGCTCAAGTGAAGAATATTGCGCGAATGGTGTAGTAGTACATGCTTCCCCAAACGGGGCGTCCCCGCGTAAATTCACGCCGTTACCGACTCGGCTGCCGGTGCGACCTCCGGCCACGGCTTTTTGATCGCATCCTGAATTCTCACAGTGCATCCCTTGGGGCCACTGACAGCACCTAGATTTTGACAATATTATTAGCAAAGATCGGAGGCAAGATGGCTGGGTGAGGAGTCCTACCGCTCACAACCACCACCCCGGTCTCAGAGTCCACCTTGAGAATCTTCAGATTCTGGACCGTGTTCTGTGTGTTACCCATGTTTCCTGCCATCTTTTTGCCCGGGTAGACACGAGAACCACCACCTTGGCCGGGTCCAGAAGAACCAAGCGAACGGTGCGTCAAACTGACTCCGTGACTACGGTCCTGACCGTGGAATCCGTGACGCTTCATGACACCTGCAAAGCCTTTACCCTTGGTGTTGGAGCGAGCATCGACATACTGACCCTCCTGGAACCAATTGGCCTGGATGCTCTGGCCGACGGGGAGAAGACCGGATTCGTCCTTGACGCGGAACTCGAAGACGTGGCGTTTGGGCGACAGTCCATTGGCGGAGAAATGGCCGAGGAGCGATTTTGTCATGTTGCTAGGGTGCTTCCAGCCCGATCCGACCTGGACGGCGAAGTAGCCGTGTTTTTGGCGAGTCTTGTGGGAGACGACCTCCACGCGGTCCAGCTGCAGCACTGTGCACGGGGTGCGTTTGCCCGTCTCCGGATCGTAGACGGCGGTCATGCCTTTCTTGGTAGCAATGGCTCCGGATCGGAGGGGCAGTGAGTTGGCCTTGCGGCGAAGGGCCGCAGTCGATGTCGACTCGAGCACGGGCAGGCCGGGGCCAACATTGAAGCGGCTAGGTTTGGCCTCGTTGAGGGATTTGATGCCGAATGACCGCACGGGGCCACGAGGGAGGGTGCATTGAGCAGCCCAAATGGACGAGGAAAGCTGAAGCAGCTTCCCTGGGAGGCGCGGTGACATGATGGGTTTGGGGATTTGAAGACCGGCGATCTGCGACACGAAGTTTTTGGTCGGTGGCTGAGTCATCATCCCGGTAGCCCAGTAGACCGATGGTACCACGACAGTGCAAATAAGCAGGAATATCAAACCATAGAAATAAAATGAAAGGCAATGAAATAGAGGCATCGTTTTCCCAAATGATCGCTGTGATTCCATGATTCCATGAATATCCAGCAGACTACATCCTAAGTCCGGCGCATGTCAGATCGGGACCGCGGCGCCCGAAAATGCCGGGAAAAGATCGCCCCGATAAAGAATCCTTCGGCCACCCATTTCACCCGCTTCGTACACTTCACGTCACGTCTCAATTCATTCAGCCCTTGATCCCATCGGTATCCCTCAACGAGATGCCTCTCCGGCCCTCGCTTTTGTCACGCTGGATCTCGCCGGCCGAGCTCCTACGAAGACCTACACTTAGAGCCGCACTCATCCCATCGCCAACGGGTACCATTTACCCTAACCTGCCTCTCCTTCGCAGCCAAACAGCTTGCAAACCCACCCGGCGATCCTTAACGACAGCGGCAAATTATATCAGCCGGCCGGGAGCGCACTCTCGACCGGGCGTGCGATCGATCCAGCTTCCCAAACAACGGCTGAACCGGCGCTACAATTCGGGATCCTCCAGCAGTTCGTCACAATCCGAGAAAGAGGCAACGTCCCTGTCGCAGCGACTGCGCAAACTATCTCGCGAATACGGTTGGGCAGCCGTCGGCGTGTATTTCGGTCTCTCCGCATTGGACTTCCCGTTCTGCTTTGCCGCCGTGCGTCTGCTGGGCGTGGAGCGGATTGGCCACTTTGAACATGTGGTGGTGCAATCGGCCAAGGATGCTTTCCACTCCGTGTGGCCCCAGTCAGAGACAAAGCCGCAGGGTGAAGGTGAGGGTGAGGATACGCAGAACAGCCTTGTTCTTGCAGAGGAGCGGAATCAGGAGGAAGCCAGTAGGTCTATCTGCTTGTGTGCATACGTGGACACTGTCTAATCTGTCTTATTAGGTATCTGGACCCAACTGGCGCTTGCCTACGCAATCCACAAGAGCTTCATCTTCATTCGGGTCCCATTGACGGCGGCTGTGACCCCCAAGATTGTCAAGACTCTACGGCGCTGGGGTTGGGACATTGGCAAGCGCAAGCCCAAGAACCCGTGATTATGAAGGGGGACGTTGTTTGTATAGCATAGCGAAGATTGTGAACGGGTGTTTGGGGGAAATTGTACATTAGCCACATAGATCTAATCCGGCACAGCCTGTGCCCTCCCCACTCAATCTAGAGATATGATACACTCCCGTACACTTCCCAGAGCCAACCCCGGAAGAAATCACCCATCTCAGCGCCAACAGCGCTAACATGAGACCGGAAAACTGCAGGTGCGAAAGACCAAATTTTTTGAGATTGCAACTCGCTGGAAAAAACCCGCCCCGTGCTGGCTCCCCAAAGTAAATCGTAAGCATCAACGGCATAAGCTACTAGGTCTCGTGGTCTTCGTCTCAGGGGAGAAAAATAAGAATCAAGAACAGAGCATGCAACGTGTAAGATGTGCTAAAGCAAAGGTGAAGATGCAATCACATGTCGATCATATCGTTGAATCTCAGCACGCCATTGGCTTTCATCACGCCGTTAACGCCGTCGGGCATCCGATATGCCCAATCGGCCACGCCCATGGTGGCGGCGGACAGGGCATTGCCGTGGTCGGGCTGCTGACCGGATTCGTCCGATGTGTCTGCCACCAAGACAAGGCCAAGTTCTTTGATGGTCTCCACGAGTGCAGGCACAACGTTCTAGATAAAGCGGTCAGCAACGATGATTCCCAGTAGACATGAGAAAACGGATATGAACGTACGAGGAGACTCGACCGGCAAATCATGCCCATGAAGTTATTACTCTGGGCGATCCGTGCAGACTCCTTGATCGACATTGATGCCCTGCCACTGCTGTTCACATGAGGGAGGGAGTCAACGTTGCGAGCAAGATCCCGAATCTGCCCCAGATCATTGCAGAGAAGAACCGGGTCTAAACAGGCGGTCAGTGGATGAATAGCGTTGTGGTGTATTGGGAGAACTTACAGTTGGGTTGCTTCCAGTTCAAGGCGGAGCAAATATTGGCGTTATAAGATGTGAAGACAACCGACCTCATAAAGTCCGGGTTCTTTACGCGAGCAACACGGGCATGGTCAAATACATCAGTCAAAATGGCGTCGGCGAAGCTGTTGACGTCGGCCAACGAAGTCATGTCAAGGGCTCTCTCCTCGGCACCGGATGGGTAGAGAATCGACAGATTGACATTGAGGTCGATAGGGATTTGTCGTAGGACCTCCCGTAAAGACATGAACGATTCCGCCAGAAGTCGATGGGTCTGCGGCATATCGTTGACTGCTTGTGTCTTCAGGAATTGCAGAATCTCTTCCCGGTTGGCGCATCGTCCCGCGCCAATTGTCTGGAACTGGGCATATGACAATTGGCAGACGGGGATATCAATACCATGGTAGTTGATCATAAACTGAGGGTAAAGCACTGGCACGCGATCTCGTGTCAGCTGCACGAAGAGTTGGACATAATCGCCTGACAAGCTGGAGCCGGTGACCAGGCCATTGTGCTCCGAGTCAAGAGCACTCGTAGCTTTCCAGTAGGTCGCGAAATGTGTGATTTCCAATGGGTCACCATGATACGGTTTGATGACCTGGAAGTTGAAGCGAAGTTGGCCAATAGCCCGAAGGCGAGGGTCAAAGAGAGGTAAGCAGCATAACCCTGTGCTGGATCTTTCGGCACGGAAGATTACGGGTAAAGCCACGCTCTTCGCGATCACTTTAGAGCCGAACGTTGGGAAGATCTCAAAATCCACGGCAAAAGTATCCAGATTATCAACATGGAACGATATTGTCCGAGAGTCGTCCTGGATTGGCAGTACAATTGTGCGGGGAATCAAGTCCGACAGCTTCGAAGAGATGGTGAGCCGGGCGGCAGGGTGGCGTCCAGCCTGATCGAAGGCGATTGAGCCCAAGTTTCCTTGGTCGAACAAGAGTTGAATGAAAACCTTCTTGTCGAGGAAGTTGTGGCCGTAGCGTCGCAGCGGAATGATAGGCGGGGGTAGAGAAAGATCCGGGATGCCATCGGCGGTATCCATCTCGGTAAAACTAGCTCGCCTCGTGGACTCTTCGTCCATCAAGTCAGGTTGCTGGAATTGCATGCCATTCAAGACATCGAGCGGCCGCTGCGCGGGCCGATCATTGGAGGGCTGGGTCCAGAGAAGAAGCATGCATTCCAGATGCCCTTCCCACGCTGCATAGTACATGGCAGAGAGGCCCTTTTCGTCTGCAACCTTCGCGTCGACGCCCAGCTCAAGGAGGGTTCGTAGACACGGTACACAGCCTTCGCTTGCCGCATGAAACAGTGGTGTCCACTGATAAAGCTTGTCTCTCTGGTCTAGATCGGCACCGTGCTGCTTCAGCAGCAATAACAGTTCCGGCGACTGCGATGCTCGCGCCACCATATGCTGAGGGTAAAGGCCCTCGGCATCGGGCAGTAATCTTGCTTTTCGCTCGAGAAGCATTTTCACTATTGGAAGGGATCCATGTTGACAGGCGAGATTCAACGGAATGTGGTCTGAGTCTGATGTCGGATCAATGCGCGCATTGCTGCACAGTACCTGTTCGGCACATGCGAGTTGACCCCTGACAATGCTGTGAATCAAGGGAGTGAAGTTGTCATGGTCCATCACATCGACCGTCTGCGGGCCTACGGTCAATAGATCCTTCACCATAGCTACCCGGCCGTGCATACAGGCGTAGTGCAGAGGTATCCGACCATAGACATCGGACCGGGAGATATCCACGGCTGCCGCGAGACCAGCCTTGAAGACAAAATCACGGCCAGAGATAGCAGCTTCATGGAGACAATTTCGTTCATTGATATCATCTTCTGCATGAATATCAACCAAGCCACTTTCAAGCAGAAGTGCTAGAACGTCATCGGAGAACTCGTTGATGGCGGTCAGGAATGTTCGTGTTGCTCGATCGCGGGCATCTGCAAAGGAATGGAGCCTCGCCACCCATTCACGCAGGGTCTGTAGGTTGCCCGCGGAAGCGGACTGCAAGATCTGAAGATCCAGCTCTTCCTCATCCGTACCGAAGCCAGGTGCTGCCGCGCGTTCCAATGGCCGCGACGTGTCAAATTGTAGGTTTTCGCCCTCTGCCCATGCCTCCAACTCTAACCGAGCCGTTGTTGCTCGGTCGGATAAATCACGGAGTACTTCGCGGTTGAAACACGGTTGAACCTCGACTGCGCGATGTAAATAGAGCTCTTTCATCCGGGACTTGGACGTTTTATCCCATTTCTTCAGGATTTTAGACATGGCCGTTTCATTGATTTCGACGAATTGCTGCAATTTATTGAGGTCACCGTCAAATTGCTGGAAGCCGTCAAATAACGACACGAAGTTCGACGGGGTCTTGGAATTCGAGATGGTCCGAGACTGAACTACGCGCTTCTTGTCGACCAGCGTTTTCAGCCGCAGCGAGAACTAGATGTGCATGGGTCAGTGAAATCATTCCACTGTATATTTTGTATAAGATTTACCTCCGACTCCTTCTGGAGATAGAAAGCATTCACTTTCTCAATTTCCCGCTCCTGTTCGGTCTCGCGTTAATCCTGCGCTGGGGTTGGGAGGCACCGTCTAGAGCTTACCAGTCGAAAGAAGAAGACCTCCTTGTTCGCGCGCAGTGCGGCTTGAGGATCCAAGGCACCATCTTGGGCGATTTCTTCCGCGGTCCTCTGAGCAGGAATATTAGGCGTGGCACTGAGTTGTTTGATGAGCTGCAGGATACCGTTAGCCAGGACTCCTCGAACCACCGTGGTGTAGACAGTGGGTTCCTACCTTCTTCAATGCCTTGTAATTGACGAAGCTGGCAGCGTATTCGGGGAGATCAAGCTGCCTGCGCTGAATCTGCTTTCCGAACTTCCTGCAGGAGGTCAGTTTCCGTTGGAGGCTGAGCTGAGCTGCAAGGGGCCGCTGCTCACATCTTCGCAAACTCTCAGGTCGAGCGCGTCGGCCTCTCCCGGTGGGATATGGGCTCTCGTCGGGACGAATTGGCGGGATTCACAGTTTCGAGGGAAAGTAGAGGACACGAGACGCAGGAGAGGGGAGAGTCAAGAACACTCTCGGGAATCTCGAGACGAGGGGGGAGGGGCTCGTCTGCGCAACGAGGTGGGGAACGATGATGGTGGGACAGACGCCGTGTCACCGGGTGTATGACAGGATGTGTAACGGAAATTCGCCCTTTCCAATTTGCGCATTCCATCAAGCGCGGGGGAAATGGAGGAGTACGCGAGTAAGAGTAAGGTAGATAAGGGTTCACAGTCACAGTCACAGGCCCAGAGGTCAAGTGCTGCTTTCTCACTCAGCTCAATTTCAGAGAGGGTCACCAGGATAAACGCCCCAAAAGGTACCATGTACCCTTTAGTCGCTTTAGTCGAAGACCACGGCCAACGAGGACAAGGCGTGGGAAGTCGAGGTTCAAGTTAAGCCGGAAGTGGGGAGCTCTGTTTCGCCAATCACCGCGGATATCCGGCGCACGTTTCGGTTTGCTGACTACGTGCCTTAGTCATGCTCCCGCTCGATGCTAGGTAGGAACGGTTGGCCCGAAATTCTCGGTTATTGTCCGCTACTGTACTCTCCATCTCGTACTACAGTGTAGCCTATATAGGCAAGTCGAGACCGCGGTCTTCTATTGTCTCCACATGCCTACTTTATATCTCTAGCCACGTCTACAACCTTACTAGACCGGTCTGCAGTCATTGTACGGAACTCCAGTTCATTCCAAATATCCTATAGAAACGGGGGGGAAAAAAGAAAATAAAAGAAAGCTCCCTCACCCTAGAATTCATTCCGAGCACGGCGTGCCCAATGTACATAGATGCGGGCCAATTCAACAACGGGTATGGTGGGATCAGATGCGAGGGATATATCAAACCAGATCAGCGGGAAGCGCGAGAAATCACAGAAGGAAAAAGAAAATAAACCAACAGGCCGATTATGGTGTAAAATGGGAAAAAAGAAAAAGAAAAAGAAAAAGAAAAAGGGGAGTAAAAGAAGTACAGGTCAATAAACACATGGCGAAGCGAATGTCCATCACGCCGGGAAATATGAGACAGAGGTAATCGGGCCAAGAGATCACCAGAAATGAGGCCCAACACAGAAGGAGTGAAATCGGCGATGGTCATAAAGAGGGAGAAGATGGTCCAAGATCGGGAGAGGGCCGAACTTTTTTGGCAGTCAAATCATCGGCAGCGAGGCCGTCTAGAAATTCTGGGCAATGCCCGCATTCCCTTGCCGGGGATAGACACCCGGGTTTTCAATGCGCGTGTTGCGGCGCGCCTGGACATCCCGTATCACTGGCTGGTAGGCATCATCGCCATATGCTCCGTGCGAACTCATCTCGCCGTAGTACGGATTCTCTCCGTAGTAACCTCCGGACGGGTGCGCAGCAGACATGTGGCTCTCTTCCGACGCCTCGGATCGGTTGGCGGCCGAGTAGGCCGACGACGCATTCGAGGGACCACGATGAATATCGCCATTGCGGTTGTTAGCGGCCACGGGAGCGGCACCCAGCACGCCAATGGGTTCAACCTCACCCGAGTCTGGGCGAGCACCGTCTGAATACTGCACGGTACCTTCACTAGGGGTCGTTTGGTGGTGATAAGGCCCACTGCCTTCTGACATGGCCATTCCCATACCGCTGGACAGGTTGGTCGAGGCCTTGCGGCCAGCAGAGGTCGTTCCCCAGCCACGGTAACCGGAGGTATCATCCTTGGGAGCCACGCTGCCTGCCATGCCGGGCAGAGTCGGGTCGTTGTTCGGATTGAAGCCATACTCTTCCACTTCCTTACGGCGCTCTTCCTCGGCGGCCTTCTTCGCCTTCCGCTTGCGCCAGAAGAAGATTGCAGCCAGAACAATCAGCGCCACAGCAACGATAGGAACCACGACCGCAACGGCAATGGTGCCACCAGGGGATAGGCCATGGCTAGAGGACGCAGCAGTGGTCGACAATGCGGCCGAGCCGGTTGCAGAAGACGAGCTCGTTGTCGAGGCAATGGTGCTGCTAGTGGGATTGGTGGAAGTTTCGGTCACATAAACCGTTGTCTGACCGTTGGAGCTCGCGGAAGTCGTGACAACCTCGCTTGGCGTGCTGGATATCGGAGTGGTGGTCGATTCGGAAGAGGTGGTAGAAGTCGGGGAGGGAGTGGACGAGGTGGTCTCGGTCGTGTGGGTGCTGGTACTGCTACTGGTTGTGCTGGTTGTGCTGGTGGTGCTGGTTGTGCTTTCATGGGTGGGAGACGCAGAAGACGAGGTCGAAGTCGATTCGGGCGTAGTGGTCGGGGCATCCGAGCTGGAAGTAGTGGAGGTAGTGCTCACAGTCGGTACGTCGGCCGGAGTCGACTTGGCAGGTTGCGATCCCGGCATGGCGATTGCGATGATTGTAGTGACAATTTCAGACTTTTCAGCGCTCGGTCGTGTTCGTGGGGAATAAGAGATCTCCGGCCACTCGAAACTCGGTCAGACGATCGGAACGGACAGTTTCGCACTCCACGGGTTTGGGGGTTGAATCGGTTGATGGGTTGATGGGTCGCTAGGCGCACGAAAAGAACAAAGAGGATCAAAAGTAGTTGGAGGACTGAAGAACGAGTGACGATTCGAAATGGATAAGGAGAGGAGAGAATATGGAGATCGGGATCGGAGCCTGGAGGCTCAGGGGGGGGGAGGGGTGCTAGGAACAGATCGAAAACGGCGATTCACGAGAAAAATATCCAAAAGCGAAGAGAAGAAAGAACAACTACTCTCACAAGACACAAGGCCGAAACTAGTCGGGAGCCATGGGTGAATTCCCCGTTGTGTGGATGAGAAGAGAGAGAAAGAGGGAAACCGGGCAGGAAAAGTGGAGTTGCGTTACGATCCCGGCGTCTCTCTCTTCCCGCGCTGCCTGTGTCTGGTGCTATCCTAGCGCCCGCATGCATTACCGTTCCATGCTTGCGGACGTTCTCTCTGTTGACCATACCCTACCTCTGTTTATGCTTCTGGAGCATATCCCTAGATGCGGCCATGCGACTTGAGCCCTTGCGTGAGAGTCACCTAAACAATACAAGAACAGGAGTCTCCATTTCAATTCATCGCTCTCTCTCTCTGTCTCTCTCACTCTCTCCCACGCACAGCCTCTCTCTCTCTCTCTCCCATATTTAAGTTTTTGCATGATCGCTTCTTTCCGATAATGCACGGTGTACTCACTTGCCACCGAACAATACGAGACGGAGGCCGTTTTGGCCCCGGGGGATCCTCGGTTCCCTTCGACGCGATAGGAAATGGGTCCGACCGTTTTTGGTGGGTTACACACACAATCCGCTCGTGGTTCCTTTTCTTATTCTTATTCTATTCTCGTTCTATCTTCACGACGTGTCGTGATGAGCATTGGAATGCCCACGCAATATGCAGATGGGTGATGTCCTCGTCTTACGTAGCCCTCCAGGTCTAGTCGTTGCCTGTGGAGTCTCTAGCGCCATCGCCTTGAAAACACGGCCTAGAACCCTAGGACCTGCCTCTTAGCCCATGGTAACGAGCACCGTTCATCTACACCGTTTCTATAGATCGATAATAGCGGAGAAAGCCAAGTCTGAACGGGACCGGTTCCCTGAAGGCCCGGCCGAATGATTCAATGAATATATACAGCCCGACGAGCAAGCGCCCGGGGCAGAAGAAAATAAAATTCCCAAAGTATGGGGGGCAATGAGGATCCAACCATCATCTATATACGCCGTGGCAGATGTTCCAGAATAGAAAAACAAAATGACAAAAAATGAAACTGTTTCGGACGGGAGACAAATAAAAGGTCCCCTAGAGTCGAGAGCACCGGGGTACCATGAGATAAAACGCAGGTCATTATAGGTTCAAGGACCTCAAAACAACATAGTCGTGACAGTGAAAGATGCGCAGAGATGTTTTATCTTTGCATACCCCAGTTCGGGCGCAGACTGGCCATCAGGTCATCCTTGGTGCCCACCGTGTCCGCCGGCAGCCGGCTAATGCGGTAATTACCCATGCGAATGTTGTTCATGTGGGTGTTCGAGATACCGGTCCGGTTACTGCGAATGCTACCGGCGTCACTGCCAGTGTCGCTGTTCTTGAAGCGGGGCGGCGGGGCAAAGTCCAGACTGGTGTACGTGCCAGATTTTCGCAAGGCGTGGCTGGAAATCAGGTCAGCAACGGGTCCATAGCAAACGAAGAAAAACACAGGAGTACTTACGGGCTGGGGATTACAGCAAGCTCATCAAATGCCGATGCCAGAGGGGTGTGAGCTCGGAGACCCGGGCTGAAGGGATGCATGCCGCCCGTGGGAGTCTCTGGGCGACCTCCACGCCGGTCTCTGACGTTCATGCCGGGTGCGAAATCAGTCGCCATCATGATGGAGTCGTCTTTCAGCATGTGAGGAGTAGGGAGGAGTTGAAGTGGTGCTGGAGGGGGCATCGGCTTCCGAGGGCCCCGGGGACCGGGAAGTCGGCCAGACGCCGAGGAGAACGCGCGCGGGCCCGGTGTGAAGCCGTTGAAGCCGGCCGAGTTGGTTGCCATATGACGGGCGGCCCCCTGGAAGCGCGGAGGAGCGCGAGGCGGAGGAGTCATGGCACGACGGCCTACGGGTTCGGCAAACGGAACGGGTGGAGCTGCATCGTAATAATCACCGGAGACCGGATCATAGACGTAGCCTCCGTCATAGAAATCGGAGCCGTAGTCTTCGTAGTAGGTGGTTTCGCGCTTGCTGTCATCGAAATACTCCTTGTAGAAGGATCGAATTCGGTTGGCACGCTGCTCCGGGTTGTCGGCCGGATCATCTGGCGGGAGCGGGCGCACTCCGAGAGTCAGCCGACGGGTGTCACGGCGGTTGTCGTAACCAAGGGCCGGGTTCGGGGACTCCTCTGGCAGGTCCGGCGGTTTGTTGTCGCTGCTGGCATCGTGCTCGCCATCCTCGATACTGTGCACATTCACCGCGGGGATCATGAGCTCTGACTTGCGCTCATCTCCATAATCGCTGCTGGTCACATCGCTTGCCGGTAGTGAAATCCGGGGGAGCTGCATCGTGGAGCTTTGCTCATGATGAGTCTCCTCATGGAATGGCGCCGCCTCCGGCAAGGGAAAGTTGAGGCGCTCTTCGTGGTATGTGTTTTCATTGCCGGTGCCGTCGAGGGGACTTTCAATTTCGAAATGAAGGCTATTTTCCGAGTTGAGGTTGAAATGCAGCTCCGACGGAGCAGCCCGTTCACTGCTCTTAGCATCAGTGGTTGCGCTTCCAATCGCTAATCCACGTTCGTCGTGCTCTGAAGGACTCGGCGTTGACCCTGGTAGCGGACCGAGATAGTTCTGGTGTGTTGGAGGTGGTTGCGGAGTAGACTCGTTCGAAGGGCTGGGATAGAGCGGGGGGGACGAGCGGGACATGCGTTGGGCATTTCGCAAAAGTCCCGAGTTTGGCTCCTCCACTCCGAAACGACTGGTTGACCCGGTGAAGCTCGAGGCATCGTCCCGGCCTCTGGGGAACGATCGAACAGATCCATTATCGTTTGTTATAAAGGTAGCTGGGAGATACTTGTCATCATCGATGGACCGAGAGAGCGAGTGCAGCGAGTCTCTGGAACGGTGGAGGCCCGGAGGAAGCAGGTAGGGATGCACGTCCAGAGACATGCCCTTGGTATGACTAGGTTCCATCATCTGAGGCAGTCCGTTGGGCATGCCCTTCTTCTTGCGCCCTCCTGAGGGACCCACGACGTCCATGCCAAAGTCTAGAGACTTGTGTTTGTCGTTTGCATCCTCTCGCAACAGCCTCTTCACGTGTCGTCGGTGGAGGAAAATCAAGACCACGATGGCACATAGAATGGGCACACTAGTTGATGGTTAGCCCTATCTGCTTCTGGCTCCTATGCAGGTTTGGATACTCCCAACGTACCCAGCACCTAGAACGACGGGCAAAACCGTGGTAGTCATCGAACTGGTGGGCTTTTCACCTCCACTCGAGCCCGTCTCTGACGAGGCCGGAGCTCTTGCTACCAGAGAGGGCATGTTGAGATTCTGAGAGGCGGTGGGCACCAGGAATGGTATTCGGTGTGAAGGGACGACCTCTCGTGGGAGGAGGGTATGCCTCATCACCATATCGGCATGATGGTGAGGCATGGTTTTGGGGCCCACCGAGTGCGATGGATTTAAAGATCGAAACAGAACGCGAACCAGTCGACGGTTGATAAAGTCTGGGCAAAAGCCGCTGAGATTAGAAGCAGGGAGTCATTTAAGCCAAGGAATGAAAGAGTGAACGGGGACGAAAAGTCCACCGGGAAGCAAAAGAGTGGCGGCGGGAAGCCAAGGAGAGTGAGTGAACGAGGGTCGGAAGTGTGTTGAAGAGAAGGGAAAAGAGGAGAAAGGGAGTTAAGTTCTGGCCCCGTAGATTACCTGTGTATTTGGTGTGTCTCCTGTATCTGTGGCGTATCTGTGGCGTATCCTGCCGTATCTGGTGTATCCGGTGTATTATTCTGGTTGAACCTCCGCACTTTCCACCCCTGAAAGCTCCACAGCTCACCGGCTCCTCCTGCTTTCCTACCCGTGTTTACATATGGACGTTGTTTTTGTTTCTCCTTCTCCACCGTGGCTCTCTCTCTCCCTCTCAGTCATGCCTCACCTCGAACCTGGCCGAGATGCAGTCTGCAAGGCTCGTATGAGACCACCGATGGGGCACACAAAATCTTAGCGTCAGGAACCCGCCACAGCGGCCCAATCATGGATCCGCTGCCCCTGAACCGGAGATGAGCCACCGCGTTATTTCATGTATGTATCATCGGTCGGTAAGGGCCACAAGGGGCTTTTTTCTAACTGGGGCTTGGAGCGCTTCTATTTTGACCTGAGATCGCCTGCCGTCACCCTTGGACTTCCCTTCGCCTTCACCTGAGACGCCGGAACTGCCCCTCATTCCATCTCATTTCACTTGGGCCTTACTCGGTACTTCTTCTGGAACAATTCATTTCAACCTGCACACTCACTAGGGAGATGATACCCAAATAATCTTCTGACTATCCCTGGTGTTCGCTCTTGTCTTTCTCGTGTGATCCTTGGGTAGCGGATTGGTCCATATCTCGATGAGCCCCGAGTGGATGTGCACGTTCTCGGACCTCTCCATTCTGCACGTAGCTCCCCGGGTTGGATGAAAGGGTAATCAAGTCTGATTCCTCGAACTAACTACTAAGAGCGAGTCGCCCATAAGGGGCGAGCGCGGTCACGTGAAGATGCACGTGATGGCCTGCATGCAACACCCCGCGTAAACTTTATCGGATAAGATATCGAGTTGAATACTTGCATTGCTAATTCTGCTTTTGACTGAATGGGTATGACTCTATATCTGTCCCTCTTTCGCTTGCTGTATTCTACTTGTGCGGCCTAGCTTTCTCTGGTGGATGGTGTACGCAGGACACTTTGCTGTAGTCAGACCTCCGCCCAAAGACATGGGAAATAATAAGATAAAATAAAAGCTGCGTGGTTGAAATTGAAGTCAATGTCGATTTGGCAAGCTGAGAGTGACATGCGGTTGTTCTGCGCGAAGTTGAGAGGCCGGGGCACACGGGTGGACTGGCCGCAATATATATGTCGATCACCTTCACACCCCCAATCTCACCCAATACTGATCTCCCTGTGTTCCAGACTCTACCTGATATTATTGATAACAACCCCCCTCCAATTTGCATACTTTATCTCGACCATCATCAGACTCGAAAAGTTTGATCGAGCCCAAGACAGGATGACGTCAATGCCTTGAATAACCGAGCTCGGCCGCGCGCAGGCCCACAATACCCTCGACAAAGCCCTGATAAGGCCCCATCGCTGGAAAATTTTCATGATTAGCGGAGACCGTTATCAATTGGATATCCCGATGCTCCAATGCCGGTTGGGAGGTCCAGAATAATTGCAATGCCGTCGGCTGGCCGAGAAATAGTGAAGTCTTCCTGTTGCTTAAAGTCCCCGCGAGTATGAATGAGACCTGCCAGCACACCAGCACGCCAGCACGCCAGCACGCCAGCACGCCAGAGCACACTCAGATCTATACGGATCGGACAAAACAAGGCAAAAGAACCATGGCGCTGGACATAGTCCCATCCATTCAAGGTCGGCGGAGCCAAGCCTGAGATCCACCGGCTTGGGCAGTTGGCCGATGCAATCCGCACTTTCGTGCCTTTTGAGAACATTCTGGTGTCTCCATCTTTGCCGCTTGGTGTGGCCAAGCGCTAAATTTATTGAAAGATGCCGAGTCCATGCGAAAGTGAGAAAGGACGGGATGCCGTAAAAAGAATTCAATCTTTTTTCTGTACCTGTCTTGCTCTTCCTCCTCCCCATTGTATATTTTTCTCCTCCCTTTCCAGAAATTGCAGGTCTTGCAGATATCAGGCCTTGCAGACTCCGGCCAACCGACGCCATGGATTCGGCCTCGAAAGACCTAGAGAAAGACGGGCCCAACCGCGAAGCAATCCAAGCAATCCAAAACCTTGACAGCAGCGGTACCCTGTCGGAATGTCACTCAGAAACCTCCTCGTCATGCGCCTCGTCTCAAGAGGTAATGGAATATATGTCCCGAGTCCGAACGGCGGTGTCCCAACGCGGATCTATACTGGAGCGCCACCCAACTGCACTCAGTCGAATTGCAACACAGCGAAGTCAACATATTGAAACCGTGGGAGCCGGTCTGAATGCACGCGTATCTCACATACCCTTACCAGAATTTGGCGCCGGGAAGCCCTTCCCTCCTCCGTTACCCGAAAAGGAGGAATACGTGGTGGAATTTGCAGGACCGGACGACCCCCTGCATCCCCAGAATTGGCCCATGAGGAGGAAGATTGCAATGGCAGTGATGCTTGCATATACTACATTCAATGCCACTTTCACCAGCAGCATATACTCACCTGCAATTTCCGTCATATCACCGGAGTTCCACGTCTCTAACGAGGTTGGGACTTTGGGGCTGTCCTTGTACGTGCTGGGCTTTGCCGTCGGGCCCTGTCTTTGGGCTCCCTTCTCCGAATTGCGTGGCCGACGACTGCCAATTCTTATATCGGTGTTCGGCTTCACTGTATTCGAATTTGCCGTCGCAACGGCGAAGGATCTTCAGACCATCATGATATGCCGCTTCTTTGGAGGCTTCTTTGGGGCCTGTCCTGTTGCCGTTGTCGCCGCGGTCTTCTCCGATATGTTCAATAATCGCATTCGTGGCCTCGCCATAACAGTCTTTGCCATGACCGTCTTCACCGGTCCTCTCTTCGCCTCGACAGTTGGCGGTTTCATTGTGCAAAGCTCTTTGGGCTGGCGCTGGACCGAATATCTCACTGGCATCATGGGTGCCTCAGCTTTGATAGCGAACATTTTCTTTCTAGATGAGACCTACCCACCCGTGGTTCTCATCGGGAAAGCTGCAGAACTTCGCCGGCGCACCAAGAATTGGGGAATTCACGCCAAACAAGAGGAGGTCGAAGTGGACCTCCGAGAATTGCTTTCGAAGAATTTCAGTCGTCCTTTCAAGATCCTCTTCACCGAACCAATTGTCCTTTCTCTCAGCATCTATATGGCATTCCTCTATGGCTTGTTGTATCTCTTCTTGACAGCCTATCCGATCGTGTTCCAGAGGGTCCATGGATTTGAGAAAGGCGTCGGCGGTCTCCCTTACCTTGGCCTCATCGTCGGTGAGTTCATCGGGGGAACCTTTATCATTCTTACCCAGCCCTGGTACAACAGAAAGCTGGACGCAAACGCCGGCATTCCCATTCCAGAGTGGCGCCTGCCGCCAGCGATTGTTGGCAGTTTGGCTTTCTCAGGAGGTTTATTCTGGTTTGGTTGGTCGGGCTTCACAGCCGACATTCACTGGATTGTGCCGACGCTGTCTGGTGGTATGATTGGATTCGGTCTGCTCTGCATTTTCATGCAAGCGTTCAACTACATCGTTGATGCCTATCTCCTCTTGTGAGTGCCTTGATCCTATCTACTCATCACCATTCATACCCGACAGTCACTGACAAAACCTCCTTATAGTGCCGCGTCTGCTTTGGCAGCCAACAGTATTCTACGGTCCTTGGCTGGTGCAGGGTTTCCTCTTTTTGCGACCTACATGGTATGTGGAATCTTCTTACATACATAGGGAATCCAATACTGATACTTATCTATAGTTTGATACCCTAGGTGTCAACTGGGCCAGCACACTGCTCGGCTGCGTCGCAGCTTTACTGACCCCTCTCCCTATCCTCTTCTATCTCTATGGTCCCAGACTCCGGGCCAGAAGCAAATTCGCGACAGACTATATGATGACGACGCAAATCCACACTGTCGACGAATCAATGGGGTAGAAAAATGACTGGCGAATTCGTTGACGAACAGTTTCTCATATTGTATGGTCTGAGCGTTCTTTATTTTCTGATACCCCTCTGTTTGCTTAGCGAAGTGCCTACATTTATACAACATACCGAAAAGTGTATTAACTTATAGCGCAATGCATTTTCCATATCTCCGAATGGGAATGATCACTGTCGCTTTTTAGAAATGCTCCAGCCACCGGGCCGAAGCCCGGGTAACAAGAAATATGCATGACATTGGACCTCATTGCTCTTCATGTTTTTCGATCTTCGTTCTCAAACATCATCACAGTACAGATCATCCTCGACCAGGAGCCCTCCGTGATTATGAAGCGAAATTATGGAAATATGAGCCGCGCAAATATGCAACATAGACGAAAGGAAACGGAGCGTGACGCTGAGGGTCAAAACAGAAGGTGAAAAAAAAAATAGACATAAACCTCCTGGAGGGCTCGTAAAGAATCAAGCGTGCGTTTTCGCACATAGAGAAGGAAGGAAAGGTAGGATAGGGCAATGTACACGAGGAGAAAAGTTGTACAGAGGGGCAAAAAGGCTTTTACTGACGCCGGACAGGGAAAGGAATAGTCATTTGCTGCAAAGAGCTCAGGAAAAGATGAAGGCATCGAGAAAGAAACATAGCGTCGAAAATTCAAGAACGAGGAGTTTCGTGGAGAATCTAGGTTCTTCTTTCGGCTTTCGAACGTGAGAAATCGATAGTATATTGTGGTTGCAGCCACCAGACACAGAAGGCTGGTCTCCCTTAGTGCAGTTCAGCGAGGGCCGCCTCAAAACTCGCAAGGTCGTCATGAGAGGGCTGATCGAAGATTCGCCGGAAAGGCGGATCAGAAGGGAATACATCCTGCGGACTCGGATCAACGCCTTCTGCCTTTCGGATTACCTCCTTCAAAGCACGAGTGACCACCCCGGCTCGAACCACCAAGTCCCGGAGAGACTGCGTGTCAAAAGGTAGCTTCTGGGTACGTGGAGCGGGGGTAAGCTCAGGCAGGGTCGAGGTCTCAGACCGTCGATTAGACTGAAGGATATCGATGACTGATTTCGACTTTGCAGAGCCTTTGGAAAATTGCCTGAGCGGCGGACTATACAGCTGACTCTCTGGTTGTGAGCCACTTTGCCATGAGCTCTCACTTTCCCCCTTGGGTTGCCTAAATGGCGGGGAGGGTAGTTGATTTTGTTGTTGTTGAGCACCGTGCCAGGAGACTTCACTGTTCCTTTTGGATGAAGCATTCAATCCCTCCTCGTCCGAGTCACCAAAGCTGAACGTGAGAGACGAAGGTGAGCCCGGGGGTGAGCGGCGGTCATCTTCGTCGTCGATGGTCGCAAGGTTGACAATCCCCTCGGCTTCTTTCCACAGCTCACTGGATGGTCCACCCACGAGATCCAAGATGCTTGCTTGATGCCGAAGGCGCTTCAGCTCTTGTACCAGCATGGTCAGCTCCTGTACCTGACCGAATTGACCCCGAAGGCTTGCTTGTCGCTCAAGGATGGCTTTCGGGACCATCATGCTCTGAGGAGCAGGAGCGTTCGAGGGAGACTTGATATTCTGACTGATACTCGTCTCCTCGGCGTCAAAATCGAAATCATTATCCCAATCCTCGCTCACACCTTTGCTGCCAAGGCCCCACGTACCGAATTTGCCAGAACCCTGGCGCGTGTCGTTGGCAGGAAGTTCTCTCGCCACAGGCACACTTTGACTCCGAAGATGGATGGCGGAAGGCACTTTACGACAGGCTGCACGGCTGCCTCTGTTGACAGCATTCTGCTTCCCGTGCACCGTCCTTGGCCGCGCTTCGGAATCAGAGGCGTCACGTTCTGTTCGGGACTGTTCAGACCAGTCAAAGATGTTCATTTTTTGGCTTTGATGCGACTCTTCGACGGGGGAGCCGGGAGAAAATTGGGGAGAAGTGCGCGGATCTCGTTCTGCCAAGGTGTTTGATAACGAAATCGTCAGAGGCGTCTGGCGTGAAGGGCCTTCAGCCTCGCTAGGTAATGCCCCGATCATGCTACGATTTTCTTCATCTTCCTCTGACAGGACAGGTGTATGGTTGGTCATACGGAAAGGTGCCAAAGGAGAGGCGAGGAGAGGCTCCGGAAATAGCGGGGAGTCATTTTCCAGGCGCGACGCAAAGGAACCGCGCGGGAGTAACTCTTCCAAGGTCGTCACTTCCTCGTTTGACAGACGCGTTCCTGCCTTGTCGAACATCGTCTCGATACGCAGTCCCTTGAGCCCACTGCCACTTGTCTCGCGAGTGCGGACGGAGTCCCAGTAGTCGGTCATCATGTCAGTTTCATATTCGTCACTCGTGGTGAAGACTCGTGTGACATCGGAGCCAATGACGGTGGAGGATGGATCCGACGCTGCGATCGAGTGTCTCTTGGGGCATCGGCGGAGAGAGGAATAAGGATAGCCATCCGGGCGACATGCGTGCTGCCATGTAGCCAGGGCAACGGCATCGGAGGTCAGCGGGCGACGCCCACGCAAGCCAACATTGTAATCTTGAGACACCGACCGAGGAGCAAAGTTGGACGGCGCCAAATCGGAAGGGACAGCTGGTCGGCGAAATACAGCGGGATCGGTGATATTTCTCCGTTGTGGCAGTGGATGAGAGCCGGGCATTACATACTCGTGCTCTGAAAGCTCCGATCGAGGAATTGAGAAGGTCCTTCCCTTGACCCGTTTCAAGGAACCGCCCCGCGGTCGTCCTAAAAGAGG
Source organism: Penicillium cinerascens (assembly GCF_028974065.1). Taxonomy (NCBI): domain Eukaryota; kingdom Fungi; phylum Ascomycota; class Eurotiomycetes; order Eurotiales; family Aspergillaceae; genus Penicillium; species Penicillium cinerascens. The sequence goes on along the minus strand of NW_026695298.1, from coordinate 2,727,332 downwards.
GGTACCAGAGCCTGTTACCGTGTTCACAACGATCCTCTTCGGTTCAATATCGTTGAGGGAATATGAAGGTTTGTGAACAGGTTTCTGCGCCGGTGCTGCGGTTGGAGGAGCGGTGCTCGCCTGGAAAGGGTCACGGAATTGAACTGGAGTGGTGGACATGGACGAATCGAGTGGAGGTGGTGTTGAGGTCTTATTTATTATTGTGGTTGCTAGCACCAATGCCGGAAGTGAATCTTGATCGGAAAAGATCCGCCGCACACTGTGGACTCGTGGAGTTCCAGCTGTGGAAAACCTTCGAGCCAATCTTTCTGGGAGACCTTCAGACTTTGGGAGCAAATAGGGCTGCCAATCATGGTCCGAGTTTACTTCGAATTGGTCGGCTGCCGGGAATTCAAAAGGCTCTGAGAAACTGGGCTCGAAATCGGTGGTCAAAGGAGACTGCAATCGCATGGTCTCCGACCTTTGATAGCTAGTAGCTGGCCTGCGTATAGCGGAGGTGGGGCGCGTAGAGGTGTTGACAAAGAGGGGATGGGCATTCGAATGTTGGGAAGACGAGCGTTTCACGAGTTTGTTGGAAGCTCTACGCTGGCTGGATGGGCGAGGGAGAATCGGACTTGAAGACCCATTGAAGGAGGGGGTCACCGGACTGTTGGCAGACTGGCTTTCGGTTTGAAAGGAAACTATCGATAACCGGCGCAGCCAACTCGTAGACGGCCGTCGTGTGTGCGATTCCGTCGAGGAATCAGCCTGTCCATGTTCCGGAATTTGCAAGGGCCGGTTGGTCAATGTTTGACCGCGACGACGAAGCCTGGCCGCACCGAAGGAGAGGGATGCTCTCCGGAGTTCAGGACCCGGGAATTGGCCGGTGCGCGAACCACTTCCATCGGGCCCAGTCTCACCGAGAGGGCCTTCCACCCGCGCTTGGCTGGGCCAGGCCGATCGAGAGGTCTTCGGTCGCACATCGACCGGTGTAGGCTGTGAAGGTGGGAGCGAATCGTACTGTAGCGTCTTCCGCCGAAAGATGCTTGACTTGGTTCGTTCGACGCGACCGAGGGCAAGACCGCTGGTCGCGATGCCTACAGTGCTCAGTGCACAGAGCTGAAAATGCGTTAGTCGGGGGAAAACAGTGGCGGGAATGGGAAATCTTACAGTTGATATGTGATCCATCCTCAGAGGACACTGAGAAGAGTGGCAAGCACCCTCCAGCTCAGCTCCGCAGGGTCTCGAGTCTTTGCGAGTGACATCCCATTTGGTTAGGTGTACAAGGAGGGAGAAAGTCGACGACCGCAATTAAGGAAAGGAAGGCGGCCGTGGGCGAAAGAGGGGAAGTTTGGCCTGTGAGGGCCGTTGGAGGGAAAAAGACGATGACGAGGAGATGTGGAGGTCAACAACAACAATCGGGGATTTTAACGCTAAGACTCAGCTCCCGCCCAGGGCAATTGGGTACGCTAGGAGCAAATCAATATTTCCAATGTTCTCTGCACGAGGTCGATACCTCCTTGTTCCTTGTTCCTTGTTCTGTGTTCTGTGTTTTGGGTTCTATGTGTTGTGTTTCGTGCGCTGTCGACTTTGTTTACGATCTCGATCGCAAGATCTCTTGAGAGATCTCTCCTAAGGTTGTTTACCCTATCAACACGACCCTCCCGACCCTCCGACCCTCCGACCCTCCAGGGCGACTCCAGCCGACAGCGAAATCCCAGAGAAATGTAGGCGGCCCACTTTTGCGCCCCCCCTTGCGGCTCACATTGCAGCATTTTGGCGTCACTGCTCGTGTCCAGACTGGAACTAATGTCGCTTCAGGCTTACGGAGAAGTCCGCACAAGGTGGGCGAGTGGCTGTGGGACAAGGGAAAAAGCAGGAAAAAGCCATGCGATCCAGAATTCCCCACATATCTCGTCTCGGCTGGCTGGAATCGCGTCTTTCGGGCGAGCCTTTTCCTGCTTGGTTTTAGTCGCGCGATCGCAGGGGCCCAGTGCGGCCGATCTTTGTCCATCTGGTTGGACGAACCCGTTCCCGACGCAGAGGGCCCTTTTTTAGTCTCCTGCGTTGCGTGCAGCTGCCAACTTCTGAAACACTGCATGTCCAATCTGTCCCTCTTATCCCGAATTCCAACCGGATATGCTAAACACACCGCCCTGGGTCTGCCGGGGGGTGGGGGACCATGAGGAGGAGGAGGAGCTTTCAACCGGGGCTCCATCCTTCTCGAAGTTCGTGGCATCCACTCGTTCCATTCTTTCCCCATGTTTATCCTTATCGGCTAGGAAGTTTGCCATTCGATATTCCCCCGTGGGTACAGACCAGTGTTTGAAAAGAAATCGCCAATATAATGAAATATACATAGACAGGTTCGATGGAACTCCGATTCATATCGTCATACCCACTCACTCCACTTTGCAAATGAGGAGGAAACCCCGGTGGGCCTAACGCGAACGACATTCGGCCTCCGCTGCCGCTTTTGTTCCGTTTGGCTAGCCAGATGGGACCGTAGCTCAAGCCGATTATAGGGTTCCGACTGGAAAAGCTTGGGAGTGCAATTTCAAAAAATTGTTGCGAGAGCTCGTGCTCTCCTTGTATCAGACACTTAGGGCCATCATCACGGCCGGACGCCGAAATGATTAACCCTTTCACTGGCTGGGTGATCGGCATGGCCTATCATCCACTTGGGAGGGTTACTAAAAGCGCCCATTATACATCAGATTTGGCAGGGATATCGTTGTCCGCTGCTTACGCACGGCAATAACACGGCTTCCAGGGACTCCAACTACTCAAGATTTCCTCTCTGACTGTACTTGATTTGGGACTTTCCGACTTTCTAGGAAAATCTGAAGCAATGCATATTCTAGGCCGTCGATTCTGACCCTTGTGAGATGTGTATTTCTGTCCATGGCTGCCGCCCGATAGGGGCGCTGGCCGGGCGCTGTCTATATCCGGTTTGTCGGCCTCGTCTACAGTTCACTGCAGACAGAATTGAGATATTCCTTGCACCACACGGGCTTAAAATCCTCTGGTACTTAAATACCTTTTTGGGCAATTGTAGATCTCCAATGTACGCAAGACCTCATTTCATTTTGGAAAAAAGAAACAGTTGTTCCAAAACAAACAAACAGCGGCATGGTCGTGGGCTAAGGCTACAATTGCTGAAGGGTTTCAGAGTCAAGCCTTCAAGAGGCATAGATCATGATCACGACGGCTCCGTAAGTGCCTAGTGAGACAGGGTATATTTGAAGCTACAAAGCCATGGGTGTCCCTTCAAATGAGAGAAGTAGCATTGACTCTCCGAGAACCTTGTTCTATGAAACTGCTCCTAGGAAAACCAGTCCTTGAAGTTCCTCGACTCAGTCCTAATTTATCCACCGGAGCCTATTTGGCCGGTCATAAAAAGCTACCAATGCGCTCCAAGATGTCTGTTTTTGGAAGGAGCTGTCGGAGCTGTAACTGTGGTGTAGACTACTGGAATGGAGAGCCACAGACGACATCACCCGGCTCATCGTATTCCGTAGCTGGGACTAAAATGTCTCTGGAAACATCACCGGAGGTGGTCTTACAGGTCTACAGTGCAGACTAGGGGCGATTGAGTCAGCAGTTTTGGGTGATCTTCGGTAGGGTGATACCTTATATGACATAGCCCATGCACGAGTAGAATTGGTTCATCGATACTAAGTCCCAATATCAAAATATTCATGCCATTCAGCATCTCGGGCATTGGAGTATCTGTATTCGGCTGTCTATTGGCTGTGTAACGGTCGGGTGATCTTATGCTTGTTTTCTGCAGGTCCGTACAATGCAAACACGCCATTGCGATTTCAAACCTGTCCTGTCCATGTTCATAATTTCCGCTGTAAATCTGGTGCACCCTGAGAGAACGCAAATCATGAGAAATTGAGATGACCGGACAAAGGTCACCATGCAAGTATCCCTTGAGAACTTGACGGATCTGTGTGTTGGATCATAATCGGAGGGTATACAGAGTTGCGCCACAAACAGTTGTTCGTCAAATCAAAACCCATAAGACATGAAGGAAAGGTACCTTAAGGCAGGACAAGATGTGAGTTTCCGGTGTTGGAGTTGCATTTGCAGAGCAAAACAACCTGCCTGTCTGGCCGGTCATGTGATCTTATCGATAACGCATCGAAAATGGCGTCCCCTCCGAGGTGTGCGGTCAAGAGTACACCGGACGGACGACGAGTATCTCACTGAGCAGACCCCTCTACCCCGTGGCTCACACACTCTCGACTGGAGCAGACAAAATCATGGAGGCTGAACTCCAGGCGCAGATTCCGGGCCTGGACCGTGTTATCTCGGAATACTCGGTGGTATGTTCACATTGCGAAGCTGCAGTATCTTCTCGGAAGCTCACAGCAGACAGGGCTACCTGACTCATGCCTCAAACCTCTATGTCGAAGACGTCAATGCCCCTTCTCCCCTATCTGAGGCAGCCGAAAATGTGACGGAGCTGTTGGTTTCTGCCTCCGGAGACTTCACTTCTCAGAATCGCGACGCAATTGGCAATCTGGTCGAAAAATTCATTACCTCGCTGAGCTCCTCCAATGGCATAGATGCAGAGAGGATGCAAATGCCTTTTAAGGCCAAGAAACTTGACCAGGCCATCAATGTCGGTGCTCAGCGGAATATGTCTTCCACCCTGGGTTTGACGGGAGGCAACGTGGACCTGGAGTCTGCAAATGCCAGAAAGGTGGAGTCGCGCGTGGACAAGAAGAAGCTTGAAAAGGCCGAGCGCAAGATTCGGGCCAAGCAGGAGAAGAAACAGATGAAGACCGTTACCTACGAGGCCTCTCGCCTCCTCAACCAACCAGACGAGACAATGAGCTACGAGGAGTTCTTTATGGCCGTCAACCCCCTGCAGTTGGGATCGGAATCTCAGTCCAAGAGCAAAGATATCAAGCTAGACAATATCGACATTACTATTGGGGGCCAGCGCATCTTGACAGACGCTGCGTTGACCCTCGCCTATGGTCGTCGTTACGGTCTTGTGGGTCAGAACGGTATCGGTAAGAGTACTCTGTTGCGGGCCTTGAGTCGCAGAGAGGTTCCCGTTCCGCACCACATTTCGATTCTACACGTCGAACAGGAGGTATGTCGAACCCCTAACATGGATACCGATATTTGACTAATTGAATTTATTTCTCAGATCACTGGCGATGATACTCCAGCCCTTCAAGCGGTCTTGGATGCCGATGTGTGGCGGAAGCATCTTCTCGGGGAACAAGAAGTGAGTTACCTGGGCGAGAGGCACCCAAACGTATCGAGCTAACAGAACCCTCGCAGAAAATTTCCAAACAGCTGGCTGCTATCGAAGAAGAACGGTCAGCGATGGCAGACACATCCAAAGATGCTGCCAGACTGGATCATGAAAGGGAAGGCTTGGATATAACCTTAAGCGATATCTACTCCAAGCTCTCTGAGATGGAATCTGACAAGGCTGAATCTCGCGCAGCCAGCATTCTGGCCGGTCTTGGTTTCTCTCAAGAGAGGCAGCAATATGCAACCAAGACCTTTTCCGGAGGTTGGCGAATGCGTCTGGCATTGGCTCGAGCTCTGTTCTGCGAGCCTGATCTCCTTCTTCTGGACGGTAAGAGATCACTCCCGCCTGCTCTAGCGGATTCATTGGCTGACCTCACAAAGAACCGTCGAACATGTTGGACGTTCCCTCCATTACCTTCTTGGCCAATTACCTCCAGGGTTACCCAAGCACCGTTCTTGTGGTCTCTCACGATCGTGCATTCTTGAATGAAGTTGCCACTGATATCGTTCATCAACACTCTGAGAGATTGGACTACTACAAGGGAGCTAACTTTGGTAAGTTTCGCCTCGGACATATCTTCCCCTATTACCTACTGACACACTGTAGAATCATTCTATGCAACCAAGGAAGAGCGGAGGAAAATGGCCAAGCGCGAGTACGAGAAACAGATGGCGGAGAGAGCTCATCTGCAAGGTTTGTCATTTACCCTACATTGCTTGCTGGCCAGAGATTTAACAGTCGCCATTCAGCCTTTATTGATAAATTCCGATACAATGCCGCCAAGTCGTCGGAAGCCCAATCGAGAATTAAGAAGCTTGAGCGCATGCCGGTTCTTGAAGCCCCGGAAAGTGAATACGTTGTGCACTTCCAGTTCCCTGAAGTCGAGAAAATTTCGCCCCCTATTGTTCAAATGACGGAAGTCTTCTTCGGCTACACCAAGGACAAGCCTCTTCTGAAGGATGTTGATCTGGATGTCCAGTTGGACTCGCGTATTGGCATTGTTGGGCCGAACGGTGCCGGTAAAACCACGGTGCTGAAACTTCTCACCAATCAACTGCAGCCGACGAAGGGTTTGATTTCAGCGCACTCGAGACTGCGCATTGGGTTTTTCGCTCAGCACCACGTTGATGCTTTGGACATGACCACCAGTGCTGTGAGCTTCATGGCGAAGACTTATCCTGGCAAGAGCGACGAGGAGTACCGAAGACATCTGGGCGCGTAAGTTCTTCTCTGGCCTGACAATCACTGAAAATACTAATGAGCTTTTACCCACTTAGGTTCGGTATCACTGGTACGACTGGTCTCCAGAAGATGGAGTTCCTGTCTGGAGGTCAAAAGTCCCGTGTGGCATTTGCATGCCTGTCCTTGACTAACCCGCACATCCTGGTTCTTGACGAACCTTCTAACCACTTGGATATTGAGGGTATGGATGCTCTTTCTGATGCTTTGCAGAGATTCGAGGGAGGTGTGGTGATGGTGTCTCACGACGTGACGATGCTGCAAAATGTCTGCACCAGCCTCTGGGTCTGCGACAAAGGAACCGTGCACAAGTTTGACGGTGACGTTAAGGCATACAAAAAGATGATCAGTGCACAGGCTGATGAGGCCGGTGTTGTGGCTCGCCATTAGGGGTAGAATTTAAAGCAATTGAAGACCGGTAGTGTCACATACTTCCCAAGCGTTGCAGTAGATTTCGGTCTCCACCGAGTGGGTCCCGTGCCGCCTATCGACTTTATCGCGGAACCCCAGATCATCTGGATCATCTCCCTTCCTCCAACCTCCTCATGTCAATCGATGGGAGTACACATGACACTCACAACCTAGAGCTCCAAGACATGATTCCAAGAGAGGAGTTGGAGCAGTCCGGTCCTCACGCCCCTTTACTTGCACCGACCGACCCCTCACCGGACCACGATGACGCAGTTCTACCTTCGGAGAACTACTCCAGTGGATGGTTTATATGGATTTTGACATTCTCGGCGGGCCTCAGTGGACTGTTATTTGGCTACGAGTGCGTGACATCCGTCTTCCTCGTAACATAGTAATCGAGGCTGACAACTCCAAACTCACAGCACCGGTGTTATATCTTCCACTCTCGTGACCATTGGCTCAGACCTCTCCAATCGACCGCTGACCACCCTCGATGAAAGCATCATTACATCCTGTACTAGCTTGTTTGCGCTGGTGGCAAGCCCCTTCACCGGAATTCTGGCAGACAAGTGCGGTCGGCGAGGTGTCATCCTCGCTGCTGATGCTCTGTTTGCTCTGGGAGCATTGATTCAGGCCTCCACCAGCCAGGTATGGGGTATGATAGTAGGGCGCAGTATTGTTGGTCTGGCGGTTGGGAGCGCTAGTGCCGTGACCCCATTGTAAGTCCACCTTGCGATCAACGAACCGTAGCAAAGATGGGGCTTATTTTGAGTGATTACTCTTAGGTATATTTCAGAGATCGCACCGTCGCATGCAAGAGGAAGACTCGTTACGATCATGTGCCTGTTGATCACCGGTGGCCAGGTTGTCGCATATATCGTCGGTTGGCTGTTTTCCGAGACCGCCGGCGGCTGGCGTTGGATTGTGGGCCTCGGGGCGGCCCCGGCATTCCTACAATTTGCCGTTCTTATCATCCTGCCAGAGACCCCTCGATGGCTGGTGCAGGCCGGCTTCGATTCCCGTGCCATGAACGTCTTGACTCGGATCTATCAAGGCCGTCCAGACCGTGACCACATCGTGGCTCGGGTCATGGGCAATATTAGGGGCGAAATTATTCGGGAAGCATTGGAGATGGACCAGAGCAAGGCTCCAGGGACCAAGGCACAGTGGCTGCATGATGCTTCCGAGCGCGCTCATAACCTCTTCCATGACAGTGGCAACAGGAGGGCCTTGATAATAGCCATGATGCTCCAGGGACTACAGCAACTGTGTGGATTTAACAGCCTGATGTACTTCTCGGCAATCATTTTCACGGCACTCTCGTTCTCCTCGCCGACGTTGACATCTCTGACGGTTGCAGTGACAAATTTCTTCTTCACTCTCCTTGCATTTTGGCTAATCGATAGAATTGGTCGACGGCGGATCCTGCTCTATTCGATACCCGTTATGATCCTTGCATTAAGTCTTTGCGCCATTGCATTCTCGTCATTGGACATTTCATTGGACCCTCACTCCCCCAAGCCCCCTCAGGACGGTCCCGACAACCAGAGTGCACTGTATCCTCTGCTGATTCTATTTTGTTTGACTCTCTACACTGCGGCCTACGCTTTCGGACTCGGCAACGTGCCTTGGCAACAGTCGGAGTTATTCCCTCTGAACGTGCGATCTTTGGGATCAGGCTTCGCCACCGCGACCAACTGGGGATCGAACTTCATCGTCGGACTTACCTTCTTGCCGATGATGGAGTGGTTGTCTCCAACATGGACTTTCTTCACTTATGCCATGGTGTGCGCATTTGGCTGGGTGGCTGTACGGGCGATCTACCCGGAGATGAGTGGCCTTGGTTTGGAGGAAGTGAAGGGCCTATTGGCACATGGCTGGGGTGTGGAGGAAAGTATTCAGCGACGACAGGACTCTCAGGAATCATAGACAAGACATGAGTTTGAAAAAGGAAAAAAATCCTTTTCGACCATAGAGTTAACTTGCATTCGCCTCGATAGAACGAATCACAATGACACCAGTTAGTGTGTCAACACAATTTCAATAGGTTGCTGTTGGGGAGAAAGAAACGGGTCAGAAGAGCATGCGAAAACCGCAAGCCCTAACTTCCAGGGTCACTTTCACTTTCGGTCTCCGTGAGCTCTCGCTAGCACATGCAGAATTCCATTCTCCCTACTTTACCTTCGGCCCAGACCTGGATACTAGACCGATGGTAACCATGGAAAGCAAGCACGACAACACTCCAGAGCCAGAGCATAAAATGGTTTCTTCCAGGGGCTCTCTGCTTAAACTCCCAAATGAAGTGAGTCGTCCTTCTGACTGAGTGGTGTTTGTTCTAGTGACTGACACCAAATGGCAGATCCTCCAGCACATTGCATCCCTCATGTCGACCGACCGCGACTTGAGCATTCTATGCAAAACTTGCAAGGAGATCAATGAGCGAGTGATGGCCGCGGACTCCGGTATATGGCGGACTCGGTTCAAAGAGAAATACGACCTGGCGAAAGACCGAACCTCCAGGGAACTAAAACCGGAATATCAAACTCGCGCCATTGTGCTCCCAAGGAAGCTGGACTTCAAACAAGCAGAGAATGAGCAGCAAAAGGTCTGGCTCGAAGTCATTCAAACGATGGTCAAGGAGTCGATCACTCTGCCGGTTCAAATCGAAATCTCCAAGACCTATGGGAAAATCCGGGAGGTTATGACACAGGTGGAATTTCTGAGCCACCCGAAAAGAAACACGCCGTCGGATATGTTCTGTGCAGTTCAACTTGTCCGTCTCTTCAACACAATAACGGAGGAAGAATTCACTAACGATTTCTCTCCTATTAGTGCCTGACGCCCATTTCTCTAGACCCGACGGTAACTCAAGCCTGCGGTCGATCCGGTTACGACATCGGCATAGTGTATTCTTTCCAGGAGAATATCGATGGTCCATTCATCAATCACGCCGCGCTTGACCTCGCCAATTTGCTGCATATCCGCAGCTTCTGGCAGAACCATCTAGTGAATTCACAGGAAAGCACATGCTTCAGCGGAGTATTCTCACAGCTCTCTGAGCATCACAAGCCCAAAGCACGGAATATACACGGTGCCAATAGATCAAGTCTCAGAACTTCTTGGTTTGGACTCTGGTGTAAGCTCGTTCCCGGCTTGAGTTGTCTTATATCTGACTTTGCTTTTTGAGAACAGCATGCATTCATCCATTGCCAGAGACGATAGAGCAATTCTCCCGCCGCGAGTCTTGTGCTGATCTAGAGGATCATATGCATCAAGTTGATATCATGGTGCGCAATGTGATTTTGTGTTGAAAGCATTACCTAATCGTATTCAGTCCTTGGAAATTGAAGTTGTCTTAGAGAAGACATGGCCAGATGAATGCAACCGTGTCATCCCCAGATATGAGGGCGCAGAGTACGTCGTGTACTTCAAAGGGGCGCAGAGCACTCACGGCGCCAGCGAGGCTGCAAACCCACTGTTTGGCTTCACCGAGTCTATCGCCTCCTCGTATGGTGGATTCACAGGCTGGGCTCGGGTATGCTTTTGCATTTGCGAGCAGGTGGATGAGAATGGTGAATGGGCCTTCAACGACGATGACAGTTGGGTCCATGGGTACGAAGGTGTGGTTGCCCCCGGTGGCGGTTTCATGCTGGGGAGGTGGTTGGACTTGAAAGATACGAGTGGCAGAGGACCATTTATTTTCTGGGACGTATGAAAAGGCATGTGATCTATAAGGAGTTGAGTGCTATTCATACAGACCGGCGATTTTAGCACAGATGTGACGTTCGGATCTAGGTGAACTTCATAGCAGACGGGTGAATCTCGACAATTACGCGATATCAAAGGATATAAATGACATGAAGTCAATAACAAATCTTGACTCTATTCTTCGATGTCCTTGATCTTCTCCCACTGGCCCTTGAGGTTTTCCTTCCACAAGCTGACCTTGTTGTCACCACCGCTGACAGCGAGAATGTTGCCGCTAAGGCTCCAGCTGACACGCCAGAGAACGGTATCAAACTCGAGTGTCTGGCTAGACCATTGGCCCGGGTTGGAAGCATCGGAGGTCCAGATGCGAACAGTCTTATCTTGCGAGGCCGAGGCGATGTACGACTTGGACAGAATGCTCGGCGACCAGGCCACATCACGGACCCAGTCCGAATGGCCCTCCAGAGTCTGAATGAGGTTGTAGCTCTTGGACTCGGCACTAGAGGGATAAAAGGTTAGCACGCATGGCTCCCCGTAGCGATCAACGCGGAATACGTACTTGTAGTCCCAGATCTTGATCAGGTTGTCACTGCCACCAGTCACAAACCGTCTTTGCTGGCCCGGTCCCGGGTTGGAGCTAATCAAACTGCCGGCGAAAGCAGCCGGGGCCCAGCTGATTGAGTTCACGCCCATGCCATGCGCGTGGAAGGTCTGGTGGGTCCAGTTGTTGTCGCGGAACTCGAGAACACTAACATGACCATCGGAGGAAGCACAGGCGAGCAGACACCCAGACTCGTGAGGAGCCCAAGATACCATGTTGACGGAAGCAGTGTGGAGAGAGAAATCAAAGACCTTGGTCCATGTGCTGCCGCCCGCAGGGGAGGTCGCGTTCTGGGGCTGCTCGCGCCAGATGAGGACCTTGCCATCGTATGAGGAGGAGGCCAGAATTGTGCCAAACTTGGGGTGCGCCTATGAAATAATTACCACGGTCAGTCAAATTAGATCACGAAACACGATCGAGTTGCGAAGTTGTTCCAACTCACCCATGCGACACACCACACAGCGCCCTCATGACTGTATGAATCGAATCCAAATTAGTAATTCCACTCGTTCCAAGCAGTCGTCTTCATGGATGCATGAGGCGCACTTACCCCTTCAGGGTCTCCACCAAGCGGTGTGATTCCCCCTCAATCTCGAAGATCTTAATGGTTTTATCAGAGGAGCAGGTAGCCAACCTGCGGCCGTAGTAGTCTAAGCCGGCATCGTGCTGCAATAGAGACAGGATTGTCAGTCAAGCTGCATTAACAACAAGGAGGCGCAAGTGGTGCCAATTGAATGCTCCCCCGAGTAGCGTCGCGTACGTACAATCATGTCTTCGTGGCCCGAATTGGAAATAACTTGAGCGGCCGCCTGGGGGTGAGGAGTCAGTATGGAACCAAGACGATTGAGGAATTCGTACCATTTTGTCGAAAGACCCTGTGGGTAGAGCAAGAACAACAGCAGGAGCAAGTGACGAGGGGAGCTCGGACAAGACACACCTCACCAAACTCACCAAACAACCTGGCCGCTTTACTTATCTTATCTCATGACTCAGCAGGTCACGTTCTGAGCACGTGCCCGCGGCCTCGGTCTATCGGTAACCCCACGCTTGCTCCACGACTCCTTTGCCTCTTGTACATACTCTTGTTTCTTCGCATATAGTTTCTGAAGCCTGTTTCCTCTTTGTTCTGCCCTGATATCACCTGTTGCGTATTAACTTTTCCCCCTTCAAACCATGAGCGATGCACTGTGCGGTCCGTCCAACGCGCTTCAGAACTTCCAGAAGCATGCGTCTGTCGACCGGACTCTGCAGCAAGATCGGTTGACCTCCAGGCAGTCACCGGCTCAGGTAATTTGGGATATGCCGTGCTTATGGTCTCTGCGGACTGACACTATCATTTATAGGGATTCCGATCACAAAGCCCTCGGGATGGAATATTAGACCCGGAATTCGCGGCATTCGAAGCCAACATCGGGGGACCCGCGCTGCCAGATCTTCAACATCCAGCTCATTTTGGTGCACCGACACAGGTTCACATTCCCCCCAACGTGAGCAATGGTTGGGCATCAGACTTTCAGAATCTACATATCTCCGGACCACCGGCCCCGCAACTACAAAGACCAAATGTTGCGCCAGCCCATTCAGGGTGGCAGAATGAATTCATGAGCCAGCACCAGCAGCGGGCGTCTGCACATCATATGCAAGCCCAGCCAGCAACAACTAATCGAGCATTCCAACCTGCCTTCGCTCCCAACTACCCGATGTATAACGCCCCGATGAATGCACACCAAGTCCCACAGCAAGCACATGAACAGCACTCCGTATCAAAGGAACAGTTTGATGAGTCTGCCTTTGAGGCGGCGTTTGAGCAAGCTCGCGCAGATATGGAGCTTCAGGGTGCTGAGACCACGCCGGACATTGAACAGCATTTACATGATACCAATCAGGTTGAAACGACCGAACCTGTTCATGAAGAACATCGAATTGGATCCGATACTATTGTCCAGACCGACAAGCAAGATCCACTTTTTCAAACCCGCGATGCAGATGCTCTTGCCCAGACGGCCGGTCAACTCCTCGATAGCGTTCGCCATGAGCAAAGTGAAAAGTTCCAGCAAAGCAACTTCCTCGCCTTGATGCGCAGAATTCGTGATCGGGAGGTGGAGGTGAATGGGGACGAATTTCGCGAAGTCAGTAACCCGTAACGGTTTGGCTGTCTAGCGCGACAGAAATACCGGTATCATTGAGTCGAATACATGCCGACCTCAGTTTTTGCTAAACTCCATGCAGACAGCACAATCACTCCATCCTGGCGGGCGACTCTACCCGGGCCCACCCTATCCTGGGAATACTACTGAACAGGTCGCCAGTCCCAGTAAGGAGCCTTCCCACCCTGTCGACGGGATCTAGTGCCTCAGAAACCTGACCCCAGTTGTTCCGGTCAGAAGATACGCCAAAGATCAGCCAAGATCAGCCAAGATAGCCTTGCTGAAGAAGAAGAATCGCCTCGCCTGGGAACCAACCCGTTCGGTACTGGGGACGGCAATGGACTCTACGATGGTTGGATCCACAGTTAGGGATTGGTGGACCGACGGCGCCCGACCTTCTGTTTCCTTGGTGAAGACCAGATTTGGTGAATAGATGAGTCAGGGAACATGAATAGGTGAACTGGTGAATGCGTCAATAGACGGGATCACGTGACACTATTGAGACCTGAAAGAACAATCGACTTCCGATTGAAACATTTCATTCAATAACCATAACCCATTGTACTGTTATGATTGGCCTGCCATTGTTCTCGCTGCCTGGTTGTGTGTGCAACCATTCTGAACTCTTGCACTACAAATACTTTGCCCGCTGCCTGGGTTTTCTTCTGACTTAACCCATCCACACCTGTTCCTCAATTGCTACTTCAATACCAATAGTAGAAATCTTGTATTGTTCAAGATGCTCCCTCCGACAGATCCACTGTGTCAACAAATACAAAAGCTCGCAGAATCTCGAGCAAATTGCACATCTACTTCTACAGCCGCCTCTCCATACTCATCGAATCCCCCACGCAGAAGCTTTCTCATGACTCCCAGCTCTATGATCATGGATGACACCTCCTGGGATGACCCTGTCGTTCCCATCAACATCACCATCGATTCCTCGATCGATGTCTTCGGCAACAATAACACCGTGATTCTGCCGTCAGCTAGTTCTCCGAAAGGCATTACACCCTCAAGCACCGACTCAGACGACTCGATGTCGTCCGCAACCGCCACATCCGCTCAGCGAGGGCGCGCTGCCAAAATTGGCCACCCGGCCGCCGTCATCATCGCTGCCCTGAAGCAGGCCGGCGGACTGACCGATGACCTGGGGCGCACTCGGCCAATCCAAATCGGCATCAATTCTGGCATCAAAATCGACGGCAAGAATAACACCGTCTGTACTGGGGAGAGGCAGCCCCGTCGCATTTTTGCCTACTCGTCCCCGGTCGTAATTGGTGAGAAACGGTGTGCAGAGTCGGTATGTACCCTTCTACGCCCACGTTAGAAACCTCACTGACCCGACTTGATACAGGAACCTCCGGCCCCAGGACCGCCGGCCAAGCATCGCCGTTGAGCAGATTGGAAGAGCATGCTGCAATGATATTACCACTGAAATGACTGATGCTCTATCTCTCATTCTCTTCTCTCTTCTCTCATCCGTTCCTATCTTCTGCTTGGTGAGCCTTTTGGTTTCTTGAACGATACCTTTCCACACTGCCTTTTTATGATTACCCTGCTTCAATTGGAAGGATTCTTCTAAGCCTTTTGTCCTATTTCAATGTAATGTATCCGTAAAGGTGTTTCGATGGAGTATATGGAGTAAATAAGGATAGTTGCATCGTCTTTTTATTTTACATATTGTACCCTTATCATGTTTTAGTGCCAAAGTCCAGGATCTATAAAAGGTGCAAAGGTACAGAAAACCTTGGAAATTCCCTGTGATTGCCGTCTAGTTTAAGGTGTTACATCCAGCTGGCCATCTACTTGAACCGCATTCCAATATTAAATAAAAATGCTAACCTTCTGCAAGTTTGTGGGAAAGAACCATGACTTCTACTCAATTGCACTGACATCTCTGATTGTGCCAAACAACATTTGGATGTTTGATCCTAGAATGTAGTGTGATATGACAGTGTTGATAGAACAAGCAACGAGCATTATAACCAGCCCAGTCATATTCATACATTAACTAAGAAAAAAAAAAGCACCATCCCCACGCCCACCAATGAATACCCTTTTAAAGCGCAAGGAAAGAGAAGAAACATAAAGTGCCTGTCTAAGCACTTGGTCGTGTCAACCGAACCCCCGTCAAGAATGAAAAAGAGCAATTCCAAGTCCCATAAAGACGGGAGTACAAGACTACTACAAAAGTAGCCTGGCAGGTTATCCCCAAATCATCATTTATACCCACTGCGCCTTTCACAGTTAAATCTCCTTGCCTCTTTATAATATCCCAAGAAGGAGGATTTGCCAAGCATGAGGGCTGCATACAGGATCAAAGTTGATCCAAAGAACCCAAAAAGAAAAAATGATGGAAGAAAAGAAGGCTGAAGAAATTCGACTTGATATGCCTGATGCCAGGTCTATATCAAGACTTCATGACAACGCAAAGCACCCCGGTTTTTGAATGTATGAGTAAGATGGGCGGATGACGGGGGAAGAGACGGCCAAGAGATGACCTGTTTAAAAACCTGGAGCGTGCGATATAGAAGACCATGGCCAACCAAATGATGAATCAAGGTGGCTGCACAAAGTCTAGTTAAAGCGGCCGACAGGAACGTCGTGGCGATGTAGGTCTTTAGACCATTCGGGGGCGATCTTGTCTCGCTCATAAAGGAAACCGCAGTTGTGGCAGAGAGTCTAACGAAGCTAAGTCAGAGATTGCTTTCGATCGTTCTCATGGAGTTTAACTTACCCGGGGACCATCGGGACCATCTCGCACTGCCCAGACTGCCGTGCCCCATACCATACAGTTGTTGCACCTCCAGTTTTGCCGTTCCCTGTAGTTTAGATCAGCAAGGGAATTTGGTTTTGTCATCGCGAGCAACCCACCATTCTGAAAGCGTACCACCACCACCGCCGTATCCAGCACCAGAGCTCGTGTCTGGAGTGCCGCGACCACCGGGTGTACCTCCTCTGCCCAACGGACTGAGACTGCGGAATCGACGCTTTCGCTTGTTTCGCTCGCCTCGTCCCAAGGGTGTTTCACTGTCAACCTCAAAGTACCCGCTGCTTTGTCGAGAAGCCTCCGGTGTAATACCAGCAGTAGAAGAGAAACGGGCCGTTTCTCGTCGGAGGCGTCGGATCTGCCGCTCGCGGTCACCTTCTCGTCTTTCGATCTCTTCCTTCGACAAGGTTTCGACCTTGGGCTCCCACTCATCACCCAGAGTCTCGGGGTCATAACGCCAACCAGCCTCAACCCCGTTTGCTGCTTGGTTGTCGATCTCATTGCCGTATCCATTGATTCCACTCATAAGACCGCCACTTTCGCAGACTTCCTTTTTGAGCTTCAAGGCCGCCTCATATATCCCATGCGAAATGGCACTGACCCATTCACCTCCGAGATGCAGATCGGCGCAAGTGATTTTCGCAAACTCCTCGGCCATGCCGGGAGGATGGAGCAGAGACCATTCAAACTTGTCGGTGTAGAGCTTATTTTGTAGGTTGATATTTAGGTTGATCAGACACCTATACGCGTCATCCGGGTTCAAAAGACTGTCATTGACAAGTGCATCCTTCGTCGCTGTGACAGTAGCTCCAGCGGGCCGGCTATCTGGGGTCTCCACATTGGTAACAGCGGGAGTCATGGATGTGTCTCGAGATGCTTCAGTCTGTGGAGGCGCGCTTGGAGCAGGGGCCAGTTGAGTGCTTGAGAATAACGGATGCAATGCCACACCCGCAAACTCTTCAAGCTGTTGCCGAATTTGGTTGCTGATGGTCATGGCGGTCGCCTGGGGGTTGGGAAGGTCGAGATCGCGGACGAATCCAATGGCAAACTCCTCCGGAGTGGCAAGAGCTTCATGGAGGTTCCAGAGGAACGTGTCCTTGATCCTGAAGGGCGGTAATGGCTCGGGTCTCCGATATGCGGGAAGAGTTGGGTTGATGCTAGGATCCATGACCCCACGGGGCAGAGGGAAAGGTTCGAGAGGTTGATGAGCAGGGACTTCCACATCGATTCGGATTGGGACGAGTGTCAAGGGAAGCTGCGCTTGAATCTGTAGTTGGTCCGCACACCTATAGGATCGCAGTTCCTGTCAGCTTGATTGTCTCCAAACGAGGGAGAGGTTCTTCCAGGCCACGCAGATAGCGAAGCAGGGAAAGAAACAAATTTGTGGATGAACATACGCTGGTCGTAGCATCCTTTTGATCATCCATTCACGAAAGACTCCTTGCACCTCCACTGGCGCATGCGCTTCTTTGCCCAGCTTCTCGGACATCGGCACCATGCCACCGGATGATTCCTCGCGCCGCAGGCTCCTCAGTCCAGTCGGTCGCCTGGGGTTATCGCTCTCATCGAAATCCTCCTCTTCGTAGCCATCTTCGGCGTAATTGATCGCTGTGGTACCACGCTTCGTCGTGCGCGGCGTTGGGCCAGTCTGCACCGGGTAGACGGGTGTGAGCAACGCGTTCCCATATTGGCGTACGCGCGGCGGGTAGGATGTGATATATCCTCTGAGAGGGGACATGTTGGCGATTTAGGTCGACAAATACATGCCCCTTTGCCGGGGATTTAGATCGCAAAGGCTTCTGTTGATCGACGGAGTTCGGAAAGGGTTGTTTGCGCTGGAGGGGGGATAATTGGGGGTATGAAGGGCACAAAACCGGGACACTGGAGGAACTATGGAAATCCGAGGCCAGAGAAGACCGTGCAGCAGTAGGAGATCGGGGATGGAGATTGCTTTCACTGATGGGATTCTTTTGCGCCGTCGCGTTTTGCCCGATCAAGACAGGCTCATTCCTGCATCACGTGAATGACACCTAAGGCCAACACGGTGAAAGAACAAACTGAACATTTTTGTTGATTCTTGATATAGTGGGAAAAAGAAAAAGGTAAAAGGTAAAAGGAAATTGGCCTTAACGATTGTTTCATTCATATATATGTCCATCATGGCATAATAATCAGTTGCTGAGAATGTCCACTAATATAGAGAGGAAGTATACCATAGGAGGTCGAAATTGACACCAAACTGCAAAGTACGCCAGCCCAGCTGTGGAAAGGAAAAATACGAAGCAAACAAGTAACCTGACTGGAACTGTCGCACAATGACAAAATAGGGGGGGCAAAGGAGGGACGACAAAGGTCGAGGCAGAGGGCCAAGATCTGGGTATAGATACAAAATGCAGGAGCAAAAACACATTGCGGGTTGATCACCTGAGTCCGATCACGCTCTGGAAGAAGTTAGCATTCAGTATGTAGATGAAGAGACTTGGTGTGTTACCATTTCTAGCGTCCAGACTCTGCGAATCCAGACCTTGAGTTGACCTTTTACACCTTCTACGTCGTCCAGATCAACCCCCTCCCACCAGCAACGACGGGCAGGTTTTCTCCAGAAAAGAAGAAGTTTCTGAGCCATGCCGACCGCGTTGTTGTTGGATAGATCACCCCGAATATCAGTGCGAAGCTTGGCTAGAGCAAGGCTGCAGATGACTGCCTTGTTTGGCTCCGGGGCTCGGTGTCCCCACTGGTCTTCGCGATCGAATCCACTGCTCAAGTAATCAGTACACAATGTTCTTGGGAACTAAGGAAAATCGAGCATACCCAGCGGTCAGCATTTCGATGAGGTGCTGCTCGGTCGAGCCAACCTCCTCGCTCTTGCGTAGTCCGGAAAAGATACCGTCCTGCTTCAACAGCGCGCGGCCCGCAGCCCGCTTAACCTCGAGCATTTCCTCATGCCCAATCTCTGGTCGTGGCGGGATGACGTAAAAGTCAAGATCTTCGCGAAGGACTATAATCCCAGCGCGATCTTGAAGCATATCACGCGCGGAGTTTTGCGTCACGTCGGGAACTTCCAACTCCGGCGATGTCGATGCGGAAGGAAGCGATGATGGGATGGATTGAGCAACGGAACGGAAGAAATCGAGCATGTACTGGAGCGATGCCGGATCGTACTAAATGCTGTCAGATCGAAAGACCTTGGTAGAGGCTACAACGTGGTGTTGATAGTTACTCACATCAACAGGGTAGATGTCGCCTTCGTGAAATCCGCCCATATGTCCATCAGGAAGAAGACCATTCGGAAACAGGGAGAGGAGGACAAATTCAGGCAAAGTCAAAAGTTCATCGCGAGAAAGTGTAAACCGGGTACCCCTATGTATCGAATCAGTACAGGGTTCAGGTGGGGGCAGATTGGGAGCTCCTACCGGAGGTCGAGAGTGATGTGCTCATCTCCACCGATGTCTGCATGTCAAAACGAGGTTAATATGGGTTATAGAATTGGCTTCTCAGGGGATGTCGCTCATACCTCCGAGTGTATTGATAGGTGGCCCTCCGGTCTGCTGGACCTGGGTGATGATGCTCGACGCACCTCCCGCAGCAGCCATCGCGTATGTAAAGGACTCGAGCGGGCTATAACCTTCGGTATACGGCGGCGGCGGTTCCCCGTCGTCGGTGTTTTTTCCAAGCCCTTCGCTCTTTGGCTCTGAGAAGGAGGCTTTGGTGTCTGCGACAACCGACGACGAAGGGGCCGAGTCGAGAGGCTCCTCGACAGGTAGTGGCGGCGTGAAAGCTGGGAGCGAAGCTGGCCCAGACTCGGTGACCTTGGGCTGATTGGACTCGGTCGAAGGAGATGCAGAAAAGAGTGAGGAGAAAGGCGGAGGTCCGACAGAGAAGGAGGTTGATGCAGATGCTACGGACGGGGAGTGCGGCGGGGGAGCAGTGTAGTAGTCGTCCTCCACGATGGAGTCCGTGGGAGAGGGCGCGCGCGCCGTGGTTGTTAGCGAAAGACGAGTTTCGTCCGACACGGTGCTAGTGCGAAGGGATCAGATTCAATCGCGCGATGCGGTTGATCTGATGGGCCCGGAACTCGGTCCAAGTGGTCCGTTTGAATATGAGTGAACGGGAATCACGTCCGTGGATCATTCAAGAATAGCAAACCAAAAGAATCATCCGGTAGAGCCGTGGAGCAGTGGGAAATCCGACAGAGCTAGGTGAAACTGGGCGGAAAGCTGGGAGGGGAAAGCAGAGGCGCTTACAAGGCGATGGCGAGTCCATCACCGCCTCGTGTGATTTCAGCTTGAGTGCCGACTTCCCCATCACACTGACTCTTCGGTGCTTTATTATGGGTTGATTTATACGTGAATCCAAATATTTTGGTATTTCTAGAACTACCGCAATTCATTTTTAAGATGCTGAAGATACTTAGGCCGAATACTATTCTTGTTCAATCACGTCTACACTATAGGGGGCCACTAGTGAAAACGACAAGCTCAATTATAAGCCATAGTCAATTTTCAGAGCGACACGTTTAAAAAGACCTTCAGAAACATATAGCTAAATAAAGTATCTAGAGATGTTCAAAAAGACGCTAGGAAGAATGTCTTTTAAAAAAGACAAAGCAAACCCAAAGAGAATAGGGTAGGGTGTGTGATAGGTGATACCTTAGCTAATGCTATCGTGGATAGAAGGAGCTACACTAATGATTGATAAGCTTTTGTGGTACATTAGTTATAAGTTACCTAGAGGCCACTATGTAAGCCTGTAATCTTAGACATTGCGGTCGGCAAAGCTCTGGATAAGACCCTCCAAGGTCGGCTCGTACTCCTTCAGAGTCACCTTGTCGCCCTCCAGAATGGTATTGGCCTGCACAAAGACCTTGCGAGGGACCTTGTTCTTCAGAACAATCTCACGGACTTGGCTACCCCACCAGCTGTCGACCGAAGTGATCTCATCGTACATGCCCTTGCCTGCCACGACATCCGCCGTGCTCTTGTACACATGCAGCTTCTGCAGGTACTTTTCAACGGCCGGTCGTCCGTGGGTCAGAATCTTGGACCGGTCCAGATGAATCTCAAGATCAGATAGATCATCCTTGGTATATGAGAGCTTAACAAAGTCGTCACCAGCATCCAGGAAGGTACGCAGGATGCTGTATCGGGCCTGCATGTGAGCCTGGCCCCATTTCTGAGTCTTGGGGTCCCAGAACTCCAAGGCCACCAGACCCGCGCGGGCCATTTGCAGGTAGGAAGCAAAAAGAACATCACCGGCTTCGCTGGCCATATTTTCCTTCCCGTCGCCGAAACCAAAGATCTTTAGGATGCTGAAATCACAGCCAAGGACCATTGCAACACACTCCGCACGGCATTCTTCGTAAGATGAAGCAATGGCCCCGAACACCGAGCTCCATGTCTGCCCAGGCTTATACCAGGTTGACACGGGCTTGTTCGTAACAGGGTTGATGGGCGGATTGGAGATATCAAAGTTGTACTCCCCTGGCGCCGTCTCCTGCAGCAGTTTCCCAGTTCCGTGGCCAAGAAGCTCATGGATACCAACCTGAACCTCAAATGCGGGGTCACGGCATCGGCGGAAAACTTCCTGATCCTTCTCAGCAACGAAGGGAATGGGTTCATTGGGTGCCTTTGCACTAAGAACATTGCCTAGGGACACGTTCTTGAAGCCTAGGTTCTGGCGAATATCATCATAGTTGGGGAGATTGATTCCAGCTGGGAGACCAGAGCATGCAAAGCTGAGGACCTCGAGCGAGGTGAAATCTGGGCTGAGGAACGTGTCCTTCTCGAAGTCCTTACCCCAGGGCAGCTTGGGGATCATGCTTTCCGCGCTGTCAACCAGCGAACCAAAGGCCCGTGTCCGCTCCAGGTTCACCTATCAGGGTCAGCAAGAGAAATTGATAAAAAAAAAAAAAGTACACTGAGAGTTCCTACCAGAGCAACAAAGCCCTCCCACTCTCCACGTACACCGTGGGGATCCCGATAGGTCTCCACGAATCCCAAGTTCGTTTCCAAGACAGGCTTTTGGTCCTTGACCCAGATCCGCTGGCTTTCCTTGAACGATTCAATAGATCCCGCACCGAAGGAGAGAGCGTACGCGTCCAGCATGCGCTTTTGGTTTTCGTTCGCCGCGTTACGCTCTGCTAGCTTGATATTGTGGGCAATCTTTGACATCTGTTCTTGGTAATCTCCAAAGACAAGGTGCAGTGTCTTCCCCTTCAAGCTGCCCTCCAGCTCAAAGGTCTTCGCCTCGCCGAGATCACGATCCCTCACAGGGGGGTTAGTCACACCAGATGCGATGAGAAGTTCAAAATCACCCGAAGATGTCTTGCGCAGTCTCGTATTTTCCAATGCCAGTCCCTTCTTTTCCATCAGATCTCCAACAGCTGTGATTTCCTCCTTGGAGATTGAGGGCGAATCGGGATAGTAGGTGGTCATGTGGCCACCTGTGGGATACCCGAGATGCATCATGGATTGATCACTTGTCTCGTAAATACCACCTCCAGTAGTGCTGGCTTTCTGGAAAGCCGCCTTCGTCTCCGGGGTGGCGGATGACAGAGCCTCCAGAGCAGAGGCCGGAATCCGGGGAATGAACTTGGAATCACCAAAGCCCTTGTAGTTGCCGCAGTTACCTAGGAACTGCGCAGAATATTCGAGGAAGAAACGGAGGTGCTCGTCGCTGACCTGAGTCTTCTGGGCCAGACTGTTCCAGTCCCCATTGCAGGCTCGATGAAGGGCGAGGATGAGGTCGTAGATCGGTTCGGACTCCGGGGAAACCTGACGCAGCGTGACACGGGTGCCCTCGAATGCGGCCCTAGGAATTGTTCACAGCATTTAGCTCAAGTTCTGTGGAGTGGACAAGGTTATTGTCCGCAAATGGGCGCTAGATAGAACACCATACCGGCTCATGTAATGGGCATATTTCCGCAGGCTCTCATCTTTGAGGGCGTCAAAGTGGGACTTAATTTCCAGCCGCACCACCGAAGGGGGTGAATCGGCCAGATAGTGTTGCTTGACATTGTCCTCCATGGTGGATGCTCGGCGCGAGTGGGAAAGGGAGAATAGTTTGGAGGGGCGGGACAATCGGTGAGAAGAGAGACTGAGGGGTAACGGAGGTAACGCGGAGCGGCTAAGGGGTAGACGCGGCGCAATGCCACGCATGGAGTACATGGATGGTTCTGGAGTGTAGCTATGACATGAGAGAATTGTAAACTGTAACCCATCGCTCATTTTGCTCCACATTTGGCATTGTGCGCCAATACCCTTTCGGGTTGGTTGTGGTTGATCTTCGATCCCACATCCATGATTATTCGATCACTTTCAATGGGCTTCTGTACAAAGCTACAGCCGGACCAAGGAGATTTTTTAAGTGGGCCTAATTGGGCGGTCATAACTATCTGCCCGGGTGGTTTGAAAAAGACGTTTAGAAAGGTATCTTGGAAATTGGTATCAAAAGATTTCTAGAAAGACGTTTAAAAAAATTCCTAAGAGAAGATTTAAAAGGACCAAGAGAATAAAATATCGAAACCCATATGTAATATATCCTTGGTTTGGCCGTACATACCTAGGGAGGTCACTATGTATATGCGGATATTGTGCTTCATTTCGAAATGTCAATGTAGTGTGTAACCCAGCAAAAGGCGTCAAATTGGGTATAGCAACTACCGCTCAGGTTATTGGACAGAAATATGGATAACAATGAAAGTTTAAAGCGACTGCCCGTTTATAACAAGCTCTCGTATTTATCCAATCCCGAACTTTGAGTTGGTGGTTTAGGCCGGGGTGGTTGCTGGGTTTGAAATGGCGCTGAGTTCATGTTCGTACTCAAGGAAGGAGATCTCATAGCATTGCTCGAGCCCATATTGCCTGGCGGGGGAGGGATTGAGAATGCGGAATAGTTGGATGTTTGCTGTGATGGTGGCTGAGACATGGGAGTGTTCATTGCCATACCAGACAGAGATCTTAAAGTGGGACTGGGCCTGGTTCCTTGAGATTGAGCGCCCCAAGTTGGTGAGGATGGTTGCATCGTAGGGAACGACGGTGCCGCGGGGGCGGCTTGCGGTCCAGGCTGGAGAGATGGGAAAGAGCTCAACTTCTGGTCCGGAGTGATGGAGCGGAAGCCAAGTTGGTTTGAAGCCCCGCCTTGGCCTGACGTTAAACCGTTGTTCGACCATGATAAGCCAGGCGACATGCCTGGTCTCTTGGAGGCGGGTTCCGGCTCCACGCTACCCCAGAGATCCATGTCATTACCGTTTGCAGGCGCTGCATTCTTGCCGAGAACGAGACGCTCGAAAGTATTCCTAGCGCCGTCCGTATCAGGAGAATTAAGATCTGTCGCCGACTGGGAAAGGCTGTTGCTGCCGTTTTGAAACCCACTGGACTCTCCCCCGGAGGAAAGCTCCTGTATTTTTCTCATCTGCTCCTTTTCAATCTTGGCGGAAAGCGACTTGATCAACGCCATGAAGTCATTGAATTGGCTAAGGTTGAGAAGTGGACCGAGACTGAAGCTCCAGAGAATCGGCAGGACTTCGATGGCAAGAAAATCGGTATCAGCAATCTTGCCAACCTCTCGGAAGACCTTCAATGCAGCCACCATCACCGAGGGCTCTTTCGTTTTGATAGCTTTCAAAGATGGGACAAGTTTCTCCTGAATGGTATACTTGTCGAGAATAGAAGACTTCGCCGTTTTGCTGGGCTTGACTACGCCGGTAAGATCATCTTCCAACCCGTCAGAGTCATCGGCGGATCCACCGCATAGCACACAGAAAGCTTCTAAACTGCGAACTTTGATCGCAAGGCTGCTGGTGCGACTGAAAGTGCTCGCAATGGGAGGAAACACCTCGTTCTTCACGGTGCTAAAATCGAGAACGGGAAGCACCACAGGAAGACATTTTATGGAGGCATCTACCAAGGAGTGTGTCGGGGAGTCCAACCCAAGTCGGATCAGAGGCAAAATGTCTGATTCAAAATGTTAGTGGCATGACGACACCCTTGTGTACACGAGAACTTACCGTCTTTGAACTCCATTCCTGAGCAATTTTCCGCAATAAGTTTCATATTGTCCAGCACCACCATAAGACCTGCATCCTTCTTT
Organism: Penicillium cinerascens; assembly: GCF_028974065.1. Classification (NCBI taxonomy): domain Eukaryota; kingdom Fungi; phylum Ascomycota; class Eurotiomycetes; order Eurotiales; family Aspergillaceae; genus Penicillium; species Penicillium cinerascens. The sequence continues at coordinate 2,702,100 of NW_026695298.1, read as the reverse complement.
GAATCGCGTTCTTGGGCCCCTTTGCCAGAAGCTGTTCCAAACACTTCCTTGAGCCGAGGAATGATTTTCTCGGGGAAGGTACGGCGCCCATTGGGGATCCGTTGGAGGATCCCAAAAACATTCTGTAGTAAAAGAGATAGAAGCTCGCGATCCTTCATTTCGTCCAGAAGAGCCCCCAATAGCTTTCTTTCCAACACTGATGCAGGGAAGTCAGGAAGAACCCGCTGTAAGCCACGCAAGAATTGAGATTTCTCATTGGGACTTTTGGCTGGTAATGATTCTAAGAACCGAATCGTAGATACCAGTACATTATCGAAATACCGGGACTGCTGGAATTCTCGAGCATTCATCCGTTGCGCAGCCCTTCTTGTTATCAATCTAGGCAAAACGTGGGATAGAACATCTCGGGGGATAGGCGTTGAGCAAAGGAAATTATTGCCCTGAGATGGAGTGGTTGATGGAGAACTCAGGAGCTTCTTGTAGGTCGACAAGTTTGAGTGTGTTTGGAGCGGGGAGACATGGGGAGAATTATAAAGGGCAATAATTATGAGACCCAGAGAGAACATATCAGCAGAAGAGGACACATTGGAATCCAGAGCGAAATCCGGAGACGTGTAGTCCATGTTTAGCTGAACCGAAGCAGGGAGTCTTGGGTCCTGGTAGAGCACCTCGGAGACAGCCAAGGGCGGCAATGATGATCGAGATTCCGAGGAATCAGGAGGTCCTGCAAACCCGAGACCGGATATTTTCCAGTCAGATTTGGCGTTGATATAGATGGCCTCTGGGTTCAGGTTGCCATGAACAAGACCCGCGGACTCGTGGAGAAATTCAAGACCCTTTGCCACCTGAAGCAGCCCCTTTTGTATTTCTAGTTCATCAATTTCCAAGTCCCGTCTTCCTCGTGTTCCATCGGCCTGCTCGACCATATATCGGCTGGACCGCGAACCAGCACCCGACGTGCTATCCTGCTCGCTCTTTTCCAGCAGAAGCCCGGAGAGCGAGGCAGTGAGAGGTTCTGTGGCAAACATTAGGCCACCACTGCGAGTTTCCTCGACCGGCTCAAGCACCTGGAGGATGGATGGATGTCTCAGCCGGGCGAGGTTGCTGGCTTCCCGCTTGAGCCGCTCGATTACATCTTCCTGTAATTTTTTGGACGAGGACCCTGACCGGGAGCCAAATCTCCCAGACCGCGGCTCGAGGACTTTGCGGTCAAATATGAAGACGGACGCCGGTGTCCCCGTAGACTTTTTCGTCGCATCGTGGATTTTCCAGGGGCCGGAATATACAGTGGGGTGGGGGGAGATCTGGTAGTTGGCGGAGATGTTGGAGCTGAAAGACTTCAGCGCGGACGAGAACATGATGTACCGAAATGCGCAGAGGGAACGCGGGCTATGAGGAATCGGACTGATTCAGGCGGTCGTGATTCGTTTCACAGTGTCGTGACAGAGATCGCAGTAAGCGGCATGGCATTCATGGGCCTATAGACTTCGGAGAGAAAGGATAGCGCAAGATCCGGTGGACATCGGGGAGCCCAATTGGGTTCACAGTCAATTCGAGTCCAATTCCAAGTGAGAACACGGCACCTTCAAAGCCACCGAGGCCTGGGAATCGATAACAGCCTAACAATGCTCCTATCGGATTAGATCACGTGTACCATAGCTCCCATATCATGTGATCCCCCCGCTTTGCATCGGCCTTGATATTGATGCCTGGTGCTACAGGCCACAAACCAGATCCGAAGTCGGCGGGTCCCCCCAAGTCTACGCCTGTTGATTGGTGCGATTGGAACATCGGCGGCTGAGTCATGGGATCTGCTACGGGCGGTGAGCATGCAGTGTCCTCTTCTGGCCGCGTCGGAGTTGGTACAGGGCACCGTAGAAATATTATTGTTCTCGTGCGGAGTCATCTCGGGTTTAAATACCGTCCACCTTCACCTACGCAATTGGTGACTGCTATTATTTCCCAACCATGAAATCACTTCAGCAATTGGCTCACCACAAGGCCTTCGCCGGCCTTGTCTCGCCTCGGATCCTGCCCTCTCGGACAATCGCTTCCACTCAGTTATGGCAGCGTAAATTCAGTGCTTCGGTCACCGCGGCTTCTCAGCTTCCTGCCCTGGATGCATCCAAGCTGACCGTGACCACGACTACCACCCCGAAGGAGCTTACTCCGAATAAGGACCTGGTCTTCGGAAAGACCTTCACCGGTATGAATACCAATTCCGACCCTGCTATGCGCATTGCTGATCTTGACTTCATATTCTAGACCACATGCTTTCCATTGAGTGGACCGCTACTGACGGATGGCAATCTCCTCAAATCATCCCTTATCAGAACCTCAGCCTGGACCCCTCCACCTGTGTGTTCCACTACGCCTTTGAGTGTTTCGAGGGAATGAAGGCATACAAGGATAAAAATGGAGGAATCCGGTTGTTCCGTCCCAACAAGAACATGGAGCGCTTGAACAAGTCTTCTGCGCGCATCGCTCTTCCTACTTTTGACGGCGAGGCTTTGACCAAGCTGATTGGGGAGTTCGTGAAGTTGGACAGTCGGTTCATTCCGGAGTCAGTCGCTATCTTCCTTGTTATCATGGTGATCTCCTGCTAACTGTCCCAGTGCCCGCGGCTACTCACTATACCTGCGTCCCACCATGATTGGTACTCAGAAGACTCTGGGCGTTGGACCTCCGGGCTCCGCCCTTCTGTTTGTCATCGCTAGTCCCGTCGGACCTTACTACCCCACTGGATTCAAGGCCATCTCCCTGGAAGCTACCGACTACGCCGTCCGTGCCTGGCCAGGTGGTGTCGGTGACAAGAAGCTCGGTGCTAACTATGCCCCATGCATTTTGCCCCAACTTGAGGCTGCCTCCCGTGGCTTCCAGCAGAACCTGTGGCTCTTTGGCGAGGAGGAGTACGTGACCGAGGTTGGCACGATGAATCTCTTTATCGCTCTGAAGGACAAGGAGACCGGTCAGAAGGAGCTGATCACCGCTCCTCTCGATGGCACCATCCTGGAGGGTGTCACTAGAGATTCGGTTCTCTCTCTTGCCCGGGAGAGACTGATCCCTCAGGGTTGGAAGATCTCGGAGCGTAAGATTCGCATGTCCGATGTTGCCAAGGCCGCCGAGGAAGGCCGCATGATCGAGGTCTTCGGCGCCGGCACTGCAGCCATCGTCAGCCCGGTCCGGAATATCAGTTACCAGGGCAAGATGGTTGACTGCGGCTTGAAGGAGAATGAGGAAGCTGGTGAGATCGCTCTCCAGATGAAGAACTGGATCGAGCGTATCCAGTATGGAGACGAGCAGCACCCCTGGAGGTAAGTCAATCATTGAAGAAGGTACAAATATTGTGAGTACTAATTATCTCACAGTTTCGTTATTTAATCGGATGCCGGTTCATCTCAAAAGGTTGCGGACATGTTTTGTGTCCCGGTTGATTATATATTTGTGGGCTTTTTCGAAGGCTTCGATTCAGTTATGCGTATTTCTGGCATTTGCTTTCTAGAATCGATGTTATCAACAGCCATGGATTCCTTCATTTGTGGAACTGGGTATTTCGGCCCAAGTTCCTTCTCCGGGATGTCTAGACGTCTTCTCATGTCATTTCTTTCGGGTTATCTATCACGCGCATTAAGATTCATGCACAGCAGATTTGCATTATTGGGGACCTACGCTTGATTTTTTAAAAGAAATCTGAACTACCTAGGTACACATCCATCTCAGACTCAACAAGGGAGCCGCGTGCACACCAAAACTTCCGTTGATCCCTCCTCTATGCTTCATACCTAAGCCTGAAAGCATGAAATGGGAGGCTCATTGAAACAAACAATTACAGAGATACATGGTAGGAAACATTCCGCCCCAAACATACGCAGATTCCACAAGCAAAAAGTGCGTTGCTATCATACTGAAAAGAATTGGTTAAAACTATTCAGCTGAATATTTCAACTAGAAAGGGTTTTTCAGAACAGGAAACCATGTACATAAAGCGTAATTGTCCGTGGCGAATCAATAACCTCCAGGTCTTCCATGCTTCGCATCCTGCTTTTCAGTCCCTCAAACTGGTATCCAGCAGGCACTTATTACCCACAGTCTAGCAGGCGTAGAGGGTAGCTGGTAATAGAAATAGTTAGCTGAGATCGTATCTCGTTTCAAGGTTGTGGTACATACAATACCAAGTGATATATTTTCCAAACGCCATAGCTACCCAATCACCGTTGCTCAATTTGGCCCAACCACTAAAAGAATGAGCTTTTAATTCACTCAAGAACGCCTCAGTTAAGCACTTACGCATCACCATCTACCACAGTGGTATCGGTTCGAGTAAAGCATTGAATCTCGATAGCCGTGCCGCTAGCATATTGGCCAAGAGCAGGGCAAGATGTCCTTGGGCAAGTTCTGTATCGAAGACCATCGACAAGGACCTTCCCTTTAACATCTCTCTTCTCGATTTCGCGCGCCTCGACAACATGGAAGTCAGGATGATTGGTAGCACTGGCATCTTGAGCGAAGATTCCAGCAGGCAGAAGAGCCGCGAGAGCAAGGGCAGAAATCTTCATATTGGATAGATTGATTCTTGATTTTGAACTTGTGATTAATTTGAATCAACGGAGACAAATCCAGGGCTCTTTATAGCTCAACCCGTCTAATTGCTTCCACACGAGCTTTTCGTGCCCGGGTGCCATCATCCCGCAACTATACGAGAAATATGTATGTTGAAAAATCAACACGAGATGACGGGCGGCGATGGACAAATGTGGTTTCAGGAAGAAGAATTCAAGGTTTCCTCTGTTGCCCACAGACACGAGGTTACATTCTTCACTCGTTTAAATCCAATTAGAGCAAAACTAGAGCCCACGACCAGGGTCTACAGACGGTTTCTGGGCGGTGGCTCACAGATTCCTATTAAGCTCATAGGTCGGGATCTGCAGGGGTCGGGTGCGATCTCGTATAAATGTCCACTGCATTGAAATTGCCCAATGAAAGCTTCGGACGCCCGACATGAGGATAGCAATTATTTAGGTTGAGAGAGGGGTAAAGCCAAGCTTTGGCTTGCCTTTTTACGAGCTTTCAGCTGAAGAATGAGGGGCTGCATACCTCGCGGTTTCAGATGAAGGATAACCAAAATAGAGATCGTCTTCTTATGTGTGGTTAATGAGCCTTGGTAGGTGAACCCCACAAGTGAGAGAGTACCTACCTTAGAAAATTTAAAAGAAGTGGCAAGAGGGCAGCGCAAACAAGCCCCACGAGTAACGCAAATATACGATTAAGATAGTGGCGAGTAGATATTGGCAATTAATATGAATCACTTAGGTATTGTTTGGGAAATCTGTATGTACCTCAAAATGTGCCTGATATAGGGTGCCCAGCCATCCTGACTTGCTTGCAAACCTCCCACCTCCCACACAAAACCCTTTTGCCATGAACCATTCAAACCAAGACAAGGAATAGTAAAGGAGAATCTGCTAATCATTTTCCAGTTACCAAAGTTTTGGATAGTATGACGTGATATTCTCTGCACTCTTGGCCATCTGTTGAACGGTTTCAGCCAGCAAACCCCATCTGGACTCAGAATGACTACGAATTCCTAGTAATACATCCATGGTATCTGAAAAGGTCCATATATTATGTGCCCCATACGCAGTGTATTCACCTGATATCGGTGCATGGTCTTGGAACGCACTCCTCGGACTAAGTCCGACCGGCACGAAGACAGGAAAAACGAATCAAAGCATTCGGGCTTTGGACTTCTGAGAGCTCTGAAGAGTGCAAAGATTGAAAGGCGCATGGACAGTGACCCCACGGAACAAAAAGTGTCCTACTGAGGAAGGCTGAAGTCGGGGTGTTGCGGGGCCATGACGTCCCACATGCCACAACGTGGGGGGAGGATGATTTAGCTAATGAGAATAAGAAAGAAGCCGGGTTTTTAGTTTGAATATTCACTGGTTTATGTTAGTACCTACTCTTAAACAAATCTCATCAACAAGGCTTTCCACAGCGAAGTTTTTGGATAGACCGTCCGACCACCTACCGCATGGGGACCGGCGATTTCTGAATTGCAACACCGACTAGTACTGTAGTGCTGGAACGGCTCAAGTCCGATAGTGGAGCATAGCAATGAGGTCAAGCAACTTTGTTCCCCGAATGGAAATGTGTTTCCCTGTGGCGAAGCTTCGATCGACACGCGGGGGTTTGCGCTAGATACGGCAATTGGACACTGCGATCCTCTGTGGCTCCACTTCACGGTGTGGTATGAACCCATAATCTTCGACCTCGAGTTCCATACGGAAAGTCCGAGGGTATGATTAGCTGGCGATTCCCCTCCACCTCCACATTCCCCAGGTCAACCCCCACGCATTTCGGCCTCGGGTCAAATGCCTCACAGACACGGGCCGGATTGTGAGCATGAGTCCCCTATATAAAAGCCGATTCCCTGCGTGGGACGCCGAGTGTGGGAATCTCGCGTAAAGACCGCCAACTTCTAACACTATGATCGACAAAACCGGCCTGAAAGGCCTCACGGGTGGGCCGCTAGTGGCGGCCATCACAACGGTCTGCGCTTCGTCTTTTCTGTTATTTGGTTATGATCAGGGTGTCATGTCCGGTGTAGTCATTTCTCAATACTGGCTGGACGAGATGGGGAACCCCAGTACAGTGATGACGGGCACTATCACCGCTCTGTATGATGTTGGCGCTGTTTTCGGGGCGATCATCGCTGCATTTACTGTCGAACGACTGGGACGAAAGCGCAGTCTGTTGGTTGGCTCATCGTTGATCGTCATTGGCTCCATCTTAATGGGTGCATCCGTGGAGAGAATCCAGATGATGGTGGGAAGAATTGTAACCGGCTTGGGTAGGTGCAGTCGGAAGGAATCAAAAGTCTCGACTAACTGAAGCAATAGGAATTGGATTCTTGACCTCCGTTGCGCCTGTCTACCAGAGCGAGATCTGCCTTCCCAGCCAACGAGGCTGGCATGTTTCCTGCCAATTGACGATGATGCTTTTCGGGCTGATGCTGTCCTACTGGATCAACTACGCCTTCTACTTCCACCCCGGTCAGGTTCAGTGGCGATTTCCCATCATATTTCAAGCAGTCTTTGCCTTATATGTCCTAGTTGTCACGCCGTTCCTACCCGATACTCCTCGTTGGCTCATGCTGCACGAAACCTCACCGGCCAAAGGAACCGAAGTACTTGCCAAGTTACGCGGCACGACAGAAGATGACCCGGTCGTGCAAAATGAGAAATCAGACATTTTGTCGGCTATTAATATTGAATCGGAAGAGGAGGGCTCATGGAGATCGTTGTTCATGGATGGAGGATGTGCAGCCAACAAGCGCTTTTTCTTGGCTGTGGGAATTCAGTTCATGCAGCAGACTTCTGGTAAGCTGCTTCGGCTTGCTATTCCCTTCATCTTATTGACAATTATTCTCTATACAGGTATCAACATTATCACTTATTATGCCCCCACGCTGTTCAAGGAAAGCTTGGGCATGTCCCAGGAGGAGGCATTGTTTCTGGGCTGTTTCTTGCAAGTGTGGTATATTATTGCCTCATTCCTCACGGTATGAGTGCCATTCCCCCCCCACAAGAAACAAGAGACAAGGGCTAATTTCCAAAAGTGGTACATGATCGACTCGGTTGGCAGACGACGCCTGTATATCATCATGGCACTTGGGATGTGTGTTGTCCTGGTCTGCGAGGCCATCACCGTGTCTATTGGAACGGCGCGGTCTGGAGTCGCAGCGGTGTTCTTCGTCTTTGCCTTCGAGGCCTGCTTCACTTGGGGTAAGTTAATTCCCTTACCTAAATTTGTGCATCGCGGCATTTTCTGACGCATTCCACAGGCTGGATGGCCACCGTGTGGGTATACCCGGCGGAAATCCTTCCTTTGAAGATTCGCTCAAAGGGAGCAGCTCTGGCGGCAGCAGCAGACTTTCTGGGAAATTTCCTTGTGAGTACATCTCAACGAAAACAATGAACAGTTCTAATCATTTGCCCTCCCCCAGGTTGTGGAAATTACCCCGCCCGCTCTGGAAAATATCGGCTACCAGACTTACATTATTTTCGCAGTCCTCAACCTTGTTGCGGCTATGATTGTTTACTGCTTCTACCCCGAGACATCCTACCTGAACTTGGAGTCCGTGGACCTCATTTTCATGGAAGACGAGAAGCGAGATCGGGAGATCGAGTCCAAGCAGAAGTTCTATCACAAGGCCCTTCAGTGGAATGTGGTGCCGAGGGCAAGAATGGCCGTGAATGAGGCCAAAGCCAGGAAGAGGGCCGGGTTTGCAGAGGCGTCGGGTGATATTGAACAGACAGCTGTTCGGAGTGGCTCAAAGGGTGACATGCGACAGGATCACGTCGAGTACACGGACTGAGTCGGTTATCATCGTATTCGCATTTCCGATCGCCCTTGCAGGGCGCTTGATAACGAAGTATGGACTAGAACATTCTTAATGTAAAGAAATATTTCTAGAATTCAAGAAGACTCATCTTGATCACTTGGAGCCTTTGGAAGTGAAACTTAAGAGTTGGTTTGAGGACATACAAAATGTGTCAAAAGGTTCGAGTTGTCGACTTTTTCAAGTCGAATAGGAAGAGCATTTCAACATGGCGCGAATTGAAACTGCTTCCCAGTAGCCAGGACATTCGATTCGCACAACCTTAGAAGCTTCATTAGCAGCATCCCCAGCTCAGTTAAATTGAAATGGAATCGGGATGTTGGTTAAGAGGGTTATCATGTCTTCCCAAAAATACGGTACAAGGTACGTAAAAGGGTCTATCACAAGATGACATTGCCGATCCCTGTTACTTCCCGCCTTGGAACACACAACTACGTGTTAGCGTTAGGAAACTCGAACTTGAGTAGTTTATCCCGAGGTTAAGAAACGATTGGTTACCGTATCGTGGGGAACGGGAGATAAGGTAAACAAATACGAGGTCTTTTTGAAGAACGTTGCATCTGCATTTTTAGCCTTGCAGAAGTCAAAGTATCAACCCGCACCCTGGTCCAAAGAGGGCTTGGCATTATTTTCCGGTAAAAATTGGGATATATTTAGCCAGATTATACTTTTGGAGTAAAAAGCTCGGAGGAGTTCCCCCAAAATAAGCCACCCATTGTAACATGACCATTAATAGCCTGGACAGGAATTATACCACCAATGCACCCAGAACCTGCACATCCCCTTGATTAGATAGTAGATCTTGGCCTTGCACAAACACAGTGCTTACACACATCAGCCACCGAAACCAGCTGTTTCATCGGGGACCGAGCAACTCGGCGACGTCAACAAGAACGCCCTGGACTCAGCCTCCCTAAAGTTAACATCGTACCAACATCTGACTTCTCGAAACCGTGAGACTACAGACTCAGCTATCGGAGTATAAGGGAGGGTGACACCGACGAAAAGTTTGGAGGCAAGGCTAATCTCGCAGGAATGCAGAATAGCCGAGTTGCAGCACGTGTGGGCCACGTGGAAATGACACACAAAAAAAGAATCGAACAATATTTGTCACAAAAGGAGCAAAAGGTGCTGGGTGCAGATACGTTTCATCTTCGGTTTGCAAGCTCCAGGAGAGATAATTTAGAAGGAGAGCGGGGTACCGCCGCTACTCTCCATGGAGATAGGGTACGGTAAGCCGGGTGATTTCGTCATTTTGTGCGTTGTTCGTATTCACAGTTCAGAGCTGGACCTGGGAAGCGGCTCTCAGCTTGATGTTACCCAAGCTGCTACCTAGGACTCTCGTATATTGCGCTTATGTTAGAATGTTTCCAAAGCCTACGTAGCTACGTGCCCGTGGCTCGGATCCCATGTGGTTCAAGTTCAGTCCGAACAGTGTTGATTGGGGAAACAAAATAGTGAAGCCAAGCCATGCTCGCCTTGCATGAAGCATACCCAAGCTGCTCTGGAGGCTCGGGGGTAGCTCTATTTCTGGACGCCGCAGACACCATGGACGCCCTGAATGCTGGCAGCGCCGGGGGGCCTTGTCCAACCACGCGATTGGCGTCGAAGGGAACGCTATCGAATGGCAGGCAGGAGCTTTTCCCGGATCCGGCTCGTACTCAGTCCATTTCACATTCCCGTGTAACTGAGAATGCGGGAAGTCAAAGAAAGGTCGAGTTCGGAGATGGCCGTGTTGATAGCCCGTGACACGGACCAAAATAGAAAGGACAGGGCCGCGAGAGACAAAAGGCTGCAGGACTGCGTGTCATCAGTCTCCGAGGCCAGGATGGCTGCATCGTCCACCGCCAGGAACGCTTCTTCTAGATGGTAACTAGAAGGTCTGAAATGCAATCCCACCCAAGCATCCGGGGTCGAGCACGGCCCCTCACTGGCCACGATCCCTGCAACAGAGGGGATGGACCCCGGGCTCAGGGCTGCAAGCTTGCAAACACGGCGGGAGACGTGGGCCTCAGGAGCGGTGAAGCCCGCAGGACGAGCAGAGCGACGGTGTCATGCGGTGCCCCTCCTTAAACTCGAAGAGGAATAAGGTCGACGTACTCTCAGCCCTACGTTCCTTAACCACACGCGGGGTTCGGTTCAGCGACGCACTTGCCAACAGGAACGGTATGGATTGGCATCTGGGCTAATATCCACCCGAGAGCCTCTCGGCCTTCGCAATCCTTGCCTGTTCTGCGGCCCCCAATGACTCCGATATGACTCCGATACACTTACCCGTTTGGGGCACACCTTTCGACGTGACCGAGCCCCTCCCGACTCCATTCGTCTATTTACGCCCAAACAGGCTACGAGTAAGCACCTTGGTAACGGCACCCTTGGGGGCTGCAAATTAGACCAATCAGGCTGCCCGACCACGCGCGGACATGGTCAAGGCAAAAGGGGAGACAAATATAGGATGCGCCCGTTAACGTGGTTAGAGCGCTAGATGAACACTAGATGCACTAGCACATGAATAGAACATGCAATAAACAGGGAAAGGGAAAGAGAACGGAGAACGGAGACAAAGGGTGTAAAAGCCGAGACCGAGCTGGAGTTAAGTGGATTACAAACTTAGGGCTGTACTTGGGGGAAGATACGAGCGGCCCAATCACCCTCCGTGACTTTCCCCCGGTCCAACGTAGTTGGAAATTGGCAAACGTACGATTTCGGACCTCGTTTAATGGCTCGAGCAGTTCCGTATTTGGTCTCGTTCTTCGAATTCCCCCTCTTCAACTTGGTACCGTATTATACTGGACTCTCGCGTCCGGACTCGGGCTAGATAACGCTTGTCTGATCACCACGATCAGCATAACCCGCTGGTCAGATCTTTATCCCTAGTCCGTTGCCAAAATGGGGTTAAAGCATGGATACAGATAATAAATTAAATATAACTCAAAAAAACGTGGCAGGAAATGGCCCCCCTCCCCACTCCCCTCCTTACTCCTCAGCTCCTGCACCCACGCGAGAAAAGGGCGAAAAAGGCGAAAAAGGCGAGATTGCTAGTGTAACCGCTGCCATAGTCGGGGCTACGCACGCCGTTTCATCCCCCTGACCTCGTGTCTCGGGCCAGTCAGGAAGACCTCTGAACGTTGTCCCCGGTCCAGATGGCATTTGCCTACCCATGACATCTGCGTGGACGTACGACGATCTAAGATCCCCGATCCCGCAACAGGCCGGCCCACCGAAGCTCGCACTGAAAGGGGCCACGTTGGGGACCCGGTAATCTACCCAAGGACACCATTCCAGAGTCCGTGCCAGGGTGATACAAGCCCCTCAAAACGTGGTCCAGATTGGTGGTTTGGGCCCACTCTCAGTCGAGGCTGAACAGCCCAAAATGATCCCTGCTCCCGAATAAAATACACATGGCATTCGACTCCACGCACCCTCGCTATCGCTACTCACTTGGGACTGGGGGGGGGGGGGGGGGGGGGTCTGCAAGGCCCGTCCAAAGCAGATCGTCCGGGACTAGGAGCCCCATCTCCGACCCCGAGTATATAATCAATCTAAACACCGGGCCCCCTCCCCTTCTGACTTCACTCCACTTTCCTCTATACCTTCACACACACTTTATCCCAAATCATGCATCGTTCTACGTACGATGCCCGTTCGGGCTCGCGTTCTTCCAGTCACAGCAACAGCAGCGCTTTCAGTCCCAACGCAAACCCCAACGAGGACTGGACCAAGATCTCTGATCTGGCGGAACGCCGTCGCATCCAGAACAGAATTGCCCAGCGCAACTATCGTGAGTATTGCACGGTTTGAACCGTCTTCGAAGCAGCTCTAACTCATTCAACAGGCAAGAAACTAAAGCGCCGCCTGGAAGATCTAGAGAGGCGCGCCGCTTCCTCCCCATCCCCAGAACAGTCACATGCCGAACCGCCTGCCAAAGCCACCTCCAAGAATCGCTCCAAACAGCGAACCAACAAGTCGGATGCTAAATCACACATGTTGCACGCTCCGCAGCCAGAGAGACCGGCGTCGTACGATTACTACACACCGGATGAGCGAACCATGTTCGGCCAGCAATGTACTCGCCAACTCTCTGCATCACCACCGCCGGTGTTCTCATACCCACCACTGCAAACGTATGATACTTATCGGCCGACCTACAGCCAGCTTCCAGTCTATCACACCGTGCCCAGCACGTACGGTGATGTGATGTCTTACCCCACAGAATACGGCGAGTCGCTACCTTCCATGGTACCGATGATCCCAGGGTCCACACTAGGCTCCAGGAAACCGACGTACGACGAGGACATCATCAGTCCATTCAGTATGAGCTACGCCTCGATGGCAGGCATCGACATCTGTCCGCAGCCGTCGCAGCCGGAGCCTTGTCTTTCGGTACATTTTCCTCGCTGAAAAGACGCACACCACAAAAAAAAAAAAAAAAAGCGGCTGCAGAAGCTAATTATCTCTCGTGTTCTGCTTGCAGATGCCATCGCTTTCCTACGCTTATTCGGATGACCAGAGCGCGGTTTCGACGTCCCCCGAGACGTCGATTTTTACTTTGCCCCTGACGCCCGAGTCCCCTCCGTGCTCGCCACGCTCCATGTCGGGGCTGTATGAGTACGAGCTACGGCCGTGAGAACCGGACCCCGGGGACTTCGGGACGCGTACACCCCCAGCCTTGCGGGTAGTGCCGCTCCGCTGGGTCCGGACTTAAAAAGGGCTGTGTTTGAATGTTGATCGGGGATAATTTGGTCGACCCGTTTATTCAATCTGGTTCCCGGATTCTCCACTTTTCATTTTCTTTTTCATTTTCATTTTTGCCCTTTCTCTGTTTTGATTGTTAGTATGATTTCCTGTTTCCTAGGGACATGTGTGACGAAGCGAGCATCATTGGCGTTGTGTGTATTGGTACGGTGTTATGTGGGGAAAGAGCCGTTAACGGCAACGAATCATGAATCCACCTTGATAGAAAGAAATAACCCGCTCTCAATTTTCTCCATTCATTAACCTTTCGATCTACGGCGGTGATTGGCCTCGCAGGGCGGGACATAAACTCCCTAGGCCCCAGCAAAAGACCCACGAAGCGGACCTAAGCCGAGCCCGCGCAGAATGAATCATTTCAGGCGTCCCGTTGCAGCCACGGCCCCCAAGAATAGTCGCAGCACATGCCTAATTGAGAAACCAGTCCAAGACTTGTCTTCCCCTTCAGGCACCCCACGGGCGATGAAACACCTGCACAACCTACTCTTTCCCAAAGCTTCACGGATCAGCCGGTGGGGAGCATAGCCCATGTGGCCATGAACCGAGTAGTCGGGTTTGAGTCATTGCTGCAGAATCGTTACGTCCGGAAGAAGAAAAGGAAAAAAATTTAAATAAATTAAAAAAAACGGTGGTCGGGCACAAGAGAACCCAAAGCCCGAAACCCGAAAACCAAACAGATGATGCAATTCCCAAGCGTTCGGTTACCACCACATGGGTAAAATGCTGCGCCTCCTTAACCCGGGGCCGGGACCGGATCCTTGGGTAGCAGCCTAGGATTGGCAATGTTTCCAATCCCCAAGAGCCGCCTCACCACATCCAGCCAAACCCGAACCGAGCTTTTGGGGACCCCAAAGCACGAACCAGCTTCAAAGCTGGCGATGGTCGGTGCACCGCTAGAGACAAGACAAGTCTAGGGCCCCCAGGCCCCCCTCTCTCTCCCCTCTCTCCCCCTCTCCCGTAGTCTCGTCCGTAGTTTCGGAGGACGGGCTGGGAGGGCTGAAAGGTTGTCCCGGCGCCGAGTGACGCCCTTCGTGTCCGCACGTATCCGCACGTGCAGCGTACGGCGTACAGCGTACAGCGTACAGGGGGAAAAATGATCAGCCCTGGGGCAAGGGCCAAACGGAGAGACGTCCACCCCTCAATTGCAATGCACGTCTTGGGGGGTCCATATTGTGCTTTTTCGGTTGCGGGTTAGCGTGCATGCTTGGCTCATGATTCCAGCCCTCGCTTGCTAGATTCGCTAGGCGACGTGCGTTGGTGAAACCCTTGGAACGCTATCGTTGGGCGAAACGGAGCTCGCGATGAACTCGCCCGAGTAGCATACCCTTTTTGTTAACCCCAAAGCTGCTCGAGTATCCAAGGATCGATGGTCGGTGGCGCCTCGATCCTCACAATCCCGAAGAGAAGATCACCAGACATGCAGATCAGGAGGGACGGGAACCCCGGCATAGGAAACAGGCCAAAACAGTCGGTTTCCCTAGCAAGTCAAGTTGGTCGGTAGGGAGTAAAACGTGTCAAACCAACAGCTCGGACCAACTTCTTCAGCTATCGGGCCACTATCCCACCGAGCCCCGAAGGACTCCACATGGCTTTTTGACACAAAGTCGAAAAAGCACGAGGGTTCGGAGGCGGGGGGCCGAAACGTCCGCTCCCTATCAGATCGGTGGGCGACTTTGAGTCATTTCCAAATGCCCTACCGGTGCCGCTGATTCATGATTTATGCTCGGAACGGGGGGATCCGTGATCAAACCGTAAGGAATGGGTGACTCCGTACTTCTTCCAGCACCATTAAGCTTCCCTTGCTCACCGGGCACTCCGTACATGGTGTGATGGGATACTTCTACAGGTTGAACGGCCCCAGGGAAATAGAATGGACCTTGGTCCATGCGGGCCCACCTGATCAAGCACTTACTCCATTTGAGGTGTTGCTTGTTTTTCACACCGGATACATTCCGAGAAACATTCAAAGTCAAAATTACAGGTTCTACATAGCCCCCCCCCCGGCAATCGAAAATCGATAATCAATCATCGATAATCGATTATTGATAAACCGCGACTCCAGTCCCTGTGACTTGTCCTCGCACAGCCTGCGTGATTGTACTCCCAACACGCCCTATCCACTAGAGCGGGGGGCCTGATTTACGCGCCTCCGGGTGCATACGCCGATGCCTGGCCCTTTCCCATGACGCTTCATGATTCGCAGCGGGTGTTTTTGATAATTTCATTTTTCTTTGTTATCGGGATACGAATGGCAGGGTAGTGGGAAAGCCATCGGAAATCAACGTCCGCAGGCACCGGACGCGTGGGCCGGTGGAACAAAAGCATGCGGTGCGTCGCTTTTATCGGCGTCGCCGAAGTCGAGAACCTGTCAAGACACCGTTTTGAAGGGTCGACCAGGATTGGAATCACGATCTGCGCCCGCTCTACTTTATTGAAATGTTCACTCGGGCCATACCGGTGAATCAATCACCCTGCGATTATCCAATTACGTTCAATTACTACCTCCGCAGTCATACTACAAGTATACAACGCACGCTTCGCATCGTGGATATACGGTACACCACTCGGTACATGACTCTTTAATCCTTGTTGATTTGGAATGATTTGGAATATCCTTGCCAGTCTATACGAATCCCAAACGGGAAAAAAGACGGACGCAAGCCGTACAGTGGCCGTGACTGCGTTTTAAACATGACTGGTGGTCTACGACGTGGCCGACACCCTATTTCTCCAAGCTTCTGGCCGGTATGCTACGGTTACCGTGACCGTGACGATTTGCAAGTGGACCAGAAGCAGCATCGGCTGAAAATCCGGGGCGTGACCTGCTCCCAGAGCCTCTCGGTGACGGAGCAGTGTCACTTGCCTGTTGGGTAGAACGCAGGGAATCCTCAGTGGCGTTTTTGAGGATGCCTAGTATCTAGGTAGGAATCATGTCTAGATTACACCAGACACAACCCGTGAATCGGAATGCGAACTATACGGGTACTTGGTACTTGGTATCTGGTGTCATGTCGAATCCCATTGCTACTATTCTCCAGATCTCCCCGAGACCCTTGGAGTACGCACGGCTCCTTGTCGTTCGATAAAGGCAGTAGGAGTAGGAGACTGCAGACAAATACAAATCCACAAAGGCATATATTGTTCTAGAAAGAAAAAAGAAACATCCCATTCAAACAGAGTAAATAATCAAAACTCGTGATTGTCATCAATTCCCAGCTCACTCCGCTCCCGACATGAGCAATGTTGACCTTGACTGCTGCCGCTGTAAAAGATGCAGGAAAAAAGACCCAGTCCCAGATATTTGGCCGAGAAAAACGTTGTAATTATGACAAGCCTTCATTAGAATTATTTCCCTTCAACCGATTTCAGCGCC
This sequence comes from Penicillium cinerascens, assembly GCF_028974065.1. NCBI lineage: Eukaryota > Fungi > Ascomycota > Eurotiomycetes > Eurotiales > Aspergillaceae > Penicillium > Penicillium cinerascens. The sequence continues at coordinate 2,685,574 of NW_026695298.1, read as the reverse complement.
TTGGACACTCATGCGGTCCGACGGTGTCGGGTCTCCCGCCTCTCGCCGCCGCCGGCGCATAGGTGCTTTCTTCCGGTTTGCGATGGCCATCTCTTGAGTTTGCTCGGGGTTCATTTCCATGTCACCGTCCTTGTCACCCGGTGGTTGAAATTCTCCCGGCCCTTGGCGGGCGGCCATTTTCTCATGGATGTCCGTTTCGTCGAGCTCGTACATATCCCTGGGCTTCATCCGTAGCCATCTCATCCGGGGACCGACGCGCGAGGCTTCGGATACCTTAAATCCGTAGATCTTGGAGTCGTAGATCTTGCCGCGTCCGAGTCCCGGACAGAAATTAGATGTACGCACGCCGTTAATTTCCAGCGGCTGGTCGTCTGGTGTAGGCGACTCGAATGGTACTTGAGGGGGTGGGGACCGGTTCGGTTGTGAGGCATTGCGTGACACGGCGGACGCCAGCGAAGCGTCCAGGCGAGGTCCAATATCCAGATCGGGGAAAGTCATGAAAAACAGGCAACCAAAGGTGGTGCCGAAGAAGGCTCCGTCGACAGAGTGGAAGCGGCTGTTGGGAGGGGTGTAGATGTCCATGCAGCCGGGGCAGAAGAGCTTGACGGTTTCCTGGCCCGGGGTATCAGATCGGCCTACGGGGAGGACCTTGCATCCGTTGCAGTTGACACGCGGGCAAACGCCGAAATGTTGCATCTCATACTTCTCCAGCATTTGTTGGATACCGGGCCGCGAGGTGATGTATCGCTGGTGGATTAGGCCGTACAACAACTCTGCAGAGCTTTCGATATCGCTTAAATCGCTGGCCACGCGGGCGTGTCGTCGCTCGCCCGCCCTTCGGTATTCGACCGGTCGCTCATCACCCAAGATCTCGTCATCGTCATCTTCCTCTTCCTCTTCTTCCTCCTCGTCATCCTCAGGCTCGACGTCGAGAATCATCTCCAGCGCCTCTTTGTATCTTGGCACCTGCGACTGGAGTCCAGTCAGGTTAAAGTCATCCTCGATGAAATCCTCCGACACCTCCGCAAAGAACTCATGGCCCATCAACGAGCAGAATGAGGAGATCCATGACTCCGGTGCACCCTCTGACGACGACATATCGAATGAGGCAGACACGGAAGACGAAAGGGTTGATTCAGACAGTTGACTCAGATCCAGCCTGTCCAGGCCGTCGGCCAACGCCGAACCTGTCTCTCTCGACACGTTGCCGAGATTGTGGATAAAATTGGCTGGAGAAGGGTTGCGACGAAGCGACCTCGTCACGCGAAATACGAGAGGGTTGGTGGTCGGGAGAGATCAACGCAGCTGGCGTGGGTACAAGTGGGGGGCAAATCGAATCGAAGAACCTCACGCAATTAGAACAATTGAACGGCGAAACTGGAGATCATGGGCCCAATGTTGAAGTGATGGTTGGTGTTCAGCGGGGAAGCTGCGCAGTCATGACACTGGGTGGGAGGGGGAGGTTGTGCGAAGTCGAGAACTCCGGTATCTTTCACTGCTGGCCCCACCATCACCTTATCAGCCTCTAATCCGGCATCTGGCTCAACACGTCGGATCACTTACGAAAATTCCAAAGTCTCTTTCGATCACGGCTCGGTGATATTCGTCTTCGCTGAAGGTCGTATTCACTGATCGCACGGTTTACGCTAGAGTCGGCTCGGTTCGGTTCGTGGGGTTGTAGGATGCTCGACCTCGTAGATCAAACCCGGAGCTTCAGAGCAAGTCAAAGAGCTGCAGGTCGATGAGCGTTTGAGAGAAACCTAGCAGTGAGAAATTTGGCGGGGAAGAAAATGGCTGCGAGTGGAAGGCGGCAGTCACGTGCAGACATACGCAACGACAACTTTCGCCGACGAAAATTATACAACTCAGACGGCTCGATTCATTATTTACTCGGTACAATTTTATTTACACTGCTCAGAACAGATCGCGGATCACGCGAGAAAACTCCTCCTCGCCACCCAAGACTCCAGAAAGACCTTCTCCGGTGTTATGGATTTCCCCATCCGTGCCACCGAACCCATGGATGCCATCGGGACCACTGGTGGGCGGCAAGAAGTCATTGTATGACCCAATAGCTTCAAACAGATTCGTGAGCTCGTGACTCATCTGCAATCCATTCATAGGACTGTTCCCCAGTTCGTCGACTCCGTTCATTTGCCCATACACGGAGATGTCTTCCATCGGATGTCCCGCAAGACCTGCCATGGCCACTGCAGCCGTAGAGTGAGGATCATTGGAATCCGGACCAAAGGTACGCGCAAAGACACCGAGCTTCTCTCCAATTTTTCGAAGACCCTTGATAGTCTTCCACAGTCGCTTGGACACGAAGGACTTGGTACTGAACCCGTTGATCAAGTCTAGTGCCATGTAGAACTCATCACGCACTTGCCGATTGAAATCAGCGGGAGCGTGGCACACCGCAAGGAAAAGTACTGCCAAAGCAGCCACCAGGAAGTAATTAAAGGTGATCTGCTGCGTGCGATAGATGTCGGACATCTGGTTCAGTCGAGTCAGGACTCGCACCGTATCCTTGGCTACGTCCACCACGGTCTGTGAATGATCACGGTCCTCGGCAATACTCGTTGCAGAGTGAAGCACGGGCCGGTAGATGAGAATGCGCAGCTGATTCATGCGCAAATACAGCAGGACCCGGAGACGCCTCATGCCCCGGCTTGCCGACTCGCCATTCTTCGGGGATTCCACGGGATAAAACTTGAGCTCATCCGGGACCTGTTTATACCACTGCAAGACCTGGTAGTCCAGGTAGCCGATCTCATCCCGCCGGATATCAGTGGAGCCCTCGGAGCCAATGCCAGAATACCAGATCTTTGAGCTGATCCGATTGTATGAGATCATGCACCGCAAATACGGCAATGATGCGCCCTGATGATGAAATATGATTAGTTTAATAATTCGATAATTCGGTATATTTAATGTGAGAACGTTACCGGCTCTGGCAAGTTTGGATCAATGTCCTCGTCCTGGATCACAAAAGGCAAACCAGCCCCTAAACTCCACCTCCGGTCTAAACTGTAGACAGTCCAGAAAATGCGAGTAATCTCATTCCACTGGTCTTCGAGTGGGAATGATTTCATCACGGCATCGCGACGGTGTAGCCCCAGTTCCAGACACATGCGTGCAGCCAAGCCAATCAATCGGTAGGCCATGGCATCGTCATCAGTATGGAAATGATAGGTAGCCTGGATTGTATGAGTGATCCGCATTAAAATATGAAAGGTAAACAAGACATACCACAATAGCAAAGAGTTGAATGTTTTTGATATCATGAGGCTCCCACAGCTTGGACTCAATTACAGGCTTGACGGATAGAAAAAGGCGCCGACCAAGCTCGCTTTGGCCGCCCGCTTCCACGACCAGCGTGGTTGCAAGGATCAGTTTCAAAAGAACTGAATTGTCATCTGAAAGACCATCAGAGCCCGGAAGAGCACGTTGCGCGAATCCTGTCCGCGTGGCGGCTTCCATAAATGTGTACAGCAAATTGGCTTGGTTGGTAACGCTCGAGATGTCCACTATGGGGTACATAATGCCGATTTCCTCTTCATAGACCTTACACAGGCGCATGGCCTCCTCGCGGCGGATAGTCCAGATTGGATCCTTGGTCGGGTGAATCGTGGGCATGAGAGGAACGAGATGAGGAGGCGGAGAGCCTACCGGGGTGACTTGCGCTGTAGTTAATTCGTCGGGGATCCCATCTTCTGCAGGGTTAATACCCATACTCTGCAGACTCGATTTAGCAACATCGAAGTTGAAAGCAGAGCTTGTCGGGCCATGAAAACGTGGGTGACGGGACCGCGTCTTTGGCATGCCAGTCGGCATGGGAGTGAAGACGGGCTGAGACCCATCGTGGGAAGGATGGTCAAATGGCGGAGACTCGTATGCAGGCTTCTGCGCTCGAAGATCCCTCAAATTGTTGAATAGGCTGTTGACTTGATCTTGAAGTGTAGTCAACTGTGAGCTCATGGAACGAAACTCGCTGATTGGGGCGTTAGTATCTGAAACAGTCCTTGGATCTAGTTCCGTGACCTACTCGGAGTCTTTAAAGTTATTACTGCAGCAATTCGGCGCATATCGGCCTGGGTTGACGGTTAGCTTAGGATACCCCTTCGATACCGAGCGGGGGGCAGAGCTGGCCGTTGCGCAATTCATGAGGGGAGATAAGGTGGGTAATTCACATACATTCCAGGTTCAAATGACCGCACCGCTGACACGGCACTTGTCCATTGCATTTAATCTTGCGGCGCTTGCATTCGTTGCTAAAGAAAGCGACTACTCATTAGCTCTGTCGGAATGCATATTTCCGTCCTTCCAGAGTGGGCGAAAGGTGGCATGACTATGCAAGGAATAATGCTTTGCAGGCAACGGGAAATGTGACACGTAAAGGAGCCGAGGAATACCACCTCGGAAGGGATCAGGCCATTATCATACCATGCGATAGAGATGTAGCGATTCCGCTTTGTGCGCGTCTGCGTTCCGTTGGCCTGTTCCGCTTTCCTCTTAGCTGAATCGGCAGCTGGAGTGACCGACCGGTCCTGGTGACCGGTCTGCGACGGTGTCTTCTCAATCTGAGGTGATTCCGAAGCCATGGTTCACAGGAGATAGGAGCACTGGGGAAACCAGCCGAAGAGAAATGGCGGCAACAAGTGCGGAGAGATTCCTCGCGGGGTTTGCCGTTTCCCCAGATTATGGGGCTGACTCATCGCATTAACTGCGAGTTCATTGGCCAGGGCCGCTATACTCTTATTATTCGCACGAGCATAATGAACTATAACAGGCATCACTATATCTCAAGTACAATTGTTGAAAGCAGTATATTCCGAAAATTATATAGAAAGGGTAAGCTCGGGCAGGGAATCTCTTATGCTTTCGACAAAATCCAGTCCTTGCCAGCTGACAGCGCCTGTAAAATTCGGCCTCGGGACTGCGGGCTCTTCCGCAGCCAGCCGATTGCGGTAATGGCACTGACAAGCACAGAGAGCTGAATAGCTTTGTAGATCCGTTGCAGAAGGACGCCCTTGCGAGTCCGCTTTGCAGTCCAATCCCGCCAGACTGGGAATGAGCACCGCAGCCAGTAATGAATTTGAGAAAATCTAATATCGGGTTAGCACAACCGCCCCAGTCAGCATGTGTAGTATACTTACGGGTAAGTCGTCGAGTTCCAACCATCCGCCGTGATGTACCAGCTAGAACACACACCGCGTCGGAAAACTGTCTTCTGCAGCTGATCCTGCACTGACTTGGTCCAAGCCCGTTCGGCTTCCTCCTTGACCTCGTACGAGCTGACCTTGCCTTCTAAAATGGGCTTAATGAAGTTCAACGAGTAGTTGACTGCATTCTCGGTTGCGAAAATGACGCTGGTATGGCCGGTGGCAGTGTTCGGCCCGAAGAGCATGAAGAAGTTCGGGAAATGATCCATCGCGATGCCCAGGTAAGCCTGAGCACCTCCACGCTCGGCCCAGACGTCTTCCATGTCCTTGTTGCCCTTTCCGGTCACCTTCAGCGGATGAAGCCACTGATTGGTTTCAAAGCCATTGCCCAATATTATCACGTCTGCCGGGATTTCCCTGACTGTACCCGAGTATTCCTTCTGGTTGGGCGGGTAATGCGAGCCCGGACCCAATGTCACACTTTTTGCGTGAACCCGAGTCAGTGGCTGAGTGGTCAGCTCGACATTTGGTGCATTCAAGCTTCGATACCAAGTGCCGTCGATGATACGCCGCTTGCAACCGAGACTGTAGTTGGGGGTAAGGACCTCGTGGTATTCCTTGGGCGCCATCACGCGCATATGGTCCAAGAACGCTTTCTCGATGCGAGGCCGTTGCCAGCGACCATACGCAGTGTCCGTAAACATAGCAAAGAAATTGTGTTCAACCATACAAAACAGAGCTTTGCGTAGGAAGGCCGACAGTCCAGGGACATGGGTCATCAGGCTGGGCATCCACTTCTCCCAATAGACCAGCAAATGAGGGGGTAGCAGATCCGGTTGAACCCATGGAGGCGTGCGCATCAGCTGAGTGATAGTGCGAACATTGGCTTCGGGTTTGGCCAATTCAGGAACTACCTGCGCGGCACTGCACCCCGAGCCCACCACGATGACATCCTTCTCCTGCAAATCAACATCACTGTTCCACCGGGCCGTGTGCATGATTTCACCCTGGAAGTCGTCGATGCCCGGGATATCCTTCGGCCAGGTTTTGGGTTCAACCAAGCCTCCCACACCACTGACGACGATCTTGGCTCGCACCATCTCGGTTTTAACGTACACACTGTGCGGGCCTTCCCGGATTGCGAGCTGCTCCCGATCATAACTGGAAAGATCACCCGTTCCAGGAACAAGATGAGAGAGTGTGACTTCCCACTCCTCATCTTCCTCGACCCATCGAAGATGTTTCACATCGGTGTTCAATTGGACCTTGTCGACGATCTGATACTTTTCGCAGACATCTGCGAGATACTGTGCAATTTCGGGACCAGAAGGGTGCACTGTCGACCAGTTCTTCTTCGGCGCAAAGGAAAAAGAGTAGAATAGAGCCGGGCTGCAACAAAAGTTATGTTAGATATTGACGACAAACCGAGCGGACTATACATACATGTCACAAGCAGCGCCCGGATACCGGTTGATCCACCAAGTGCCACCGATGCCTGACTGGCGCTCAAAGATTCGAAACTGGTCAGTCCCAAGAACCTCTTTCAGACGGCATCCCATGGCCACACCGGACTCCCCGGCGCCAACAATGAGCACCGGGTAGTAGGTATGGGCATCTTTGCCATAGGCATGACGCTTATGGATATTCGCGATCGAAGGCATCGTGAAGATCAACGTTTCAACCCGAAATCAATGGTTTAGAACTGTCGTAAGCCGAGCTTGATGTAAAGACCCAACAGCTGCGCGATACTTAGATTTACAACGTCGGGGACAGGAGTAGCACAACATGTGAAAGTTCCCTGAGCCCCCCAGCGGCCAAAGCGATATTTGTGCAGCAGAGCTAAGTCAGAATAGTAAACGAGGTAAATAGAAGCCGGGGAAAATCAAATTAAAATGGGTGAGCTTTCGGCTTTGGAAAGGCGAAGAGGGGAAGCTTTTCGCAACCTCGGTAATTTGTCTCATGCAATCATTGGAACGTACTTATGCGCCCGCCTTACCGAGAATGAACCTGATCATCGTAAAGGTAAAGTCTAGGTTATTTCACTTCGATCTAATTGGTAATATTGTCTGGAGTCCACAGAAATCCCAAAGGGGCCGCGACGCTACAACCTATACTCGTGTACCCCATACAGTATGGTGCAGTATGGGAGCTTGGGATCTCCGGCTCGGTGACCTAAATCCGCGTTTGCTCTCCCGCGCGACTCTTTCTTTGTCCATCACTCCCCCACGAACTGCCTGAATGAAGCTTCAGCAATGGCGCCCTTTCAGCAGTCGAGTCTTGGGACTCTCGCGATCATCGACCAATCTACCGCAACGAACTCTCCGGCTATTCGAGCGCAATTTCTCCACATCGTCGGCCGATCGATACCGTTCCCTTGAACCCCTCGAAAATGCCAACGTCGATACCTTCCGAGCACAATGCTTTGCCCCCGAACGGCCCGCCATTCTCACGCGATCACAATTCAAGGGTTTCCCTGCGTTGAAGAATTGGTTCCAGAGCATTCCCCCGACCGGTGCTCATGGCCAACCCGCCACTCGCCTAAACATCGAATACTTGCAGAAACATGCCGGCGACGCGTTTGTCCCGCTAGAGCTCACCGAGACATCTGCGTCTGACCCCTCGAGCGATGCGGGCTCGCCTGGGCACGGCGGGACTGACGTTTTGAGCTTCCGGCAATTCCACGCACCGCTGACAATGTTTCTCGAGTGGATGCGCATGGCAGAGAACTCCCCTCAATCGAGCCGTTTATACCTAGCCCAGTGCCAGCTCCTCGACCTACCTGCGGTCCTACGACAAGACTTTCCAATTCCAGACGTCGTGGCACAGGCTGGCAAGGGCGACGTGTATGACACGAATGTTTGGATCGGACATCCCCCAACCTATACCCCTTTGCACCGCGATCCCAATCCGAACCTCTTCGTTCAGCTGGCTGGGCAGAAGGTAGTGAGATTGCTGGCTCCGGCGGACGGACAGGCTGTATTTTCGGCAGTCCGGCAACAACTGGGGAAAAGTGGGGGGAAGGACGCCGCGGCCTTTCGAGGTGAGGAAATGATGCAGGGCCAGGAGCGTGCGCTGTTGGATGAGATGGTGTGGAGTGTCCCGCTGTCTGCTGGTTCAGATGGGGCTAGATACGAAGCTCATCTTGGGGCTGGGGATGGTCTCTTTATCCCCAAAGGATGGTGGCATAGTATCAAGGGGATTGGTGAAGGTGTGACTGCTTCGGTAAGTGCTTATTTGCTTGGTGATAGCTTGATATCCGGCTAACTTAGGCTGTAATAGGTTAATTGGTGGTTTCGGTAAAGTCTTGAAGAAATGACATTCGAGATAATTTGTAGAATAGATAAGATCATTCACAAGCGACATGTACAATACACAATTTTAAAATTTGAAGGTTTTTGGCTGGCAAATTGTAAACGTGTAGCCCGGGCAGTTCTAGAAACGTCTCCGCATCTCTGACAATCTCCACAACCTTTAACCTCTCAAATTCCCCCAGACATCCGCCACAACCACTCTCAGCATGCTACTATCGCGTACAGCTTTTCGCGCCGCCATTATTCACCTGAGCATCAACCCAGCTCTAATCCGTGCCTCAACTCCTGCCGCCTCTGCTCTTTGCGCCCCAGCGCATCTTCCCGAGACACAGAGTTCCCGACTCTACACCGTCCTCTTCCCGCAGTGCGCACCACTTAACACTCAAACACGCAAGATGTCCACCGGACCAGACTCCTCTGCACCTGAGTCTGCCGCTCAAGCTCAAGGACTTAACGAGTCCCAGCAAGACGCGCAACAATCCTCCCAAGAGCGCCTCGCCCTCCCACCCTCCGAGTCCTCCGGCGACAAAAAGCTTGACATCAGCGCCGAAGGCGGCTCGACCGTTACCCTTGATCACCTGGGTCCCATGGTGGTCAATGTGGATGGAACAATTTCACGAATCTCGAACTGGGACCAGATGGCTGAGATTGAGCGCAAGAATACTCTTCGCATCATCGGGAAGCGGAATAAGCAGCGCTTGGAGGCTTTGAAGGCTGCTCGGGGCGAGGAGTAGTTGAGATCGACAGACAGTGTACTACATATTGTTACGTGGCATGGATTGGTGTTTATAAGCGTTATTTTAATTTCACATTTGATCTATGGTCATGTGCCAAGGTAATTGAGTCGCGTTTTCTATCGTAAAGATTGAATATTGGTATTATGTTGTCCAGAACAGCCACCGTATTCCCAAGAGATGTTCAGAGTGGAACCATCCATTGCATCAGTCGAAAAGTTTGTTGACGTACTTGTGAAGAGTGCTCCTACAGACGAAGTCAGTCATTGAACGCACAACTTCACTCCTTCAATCTTCGATCTCTGAACTTACTTGGGAGGCGAGGGCACATACTCCCTCTCATACTCGTCAATTTCCGCCAGGCCGCTGACAAGATCAACCTCGTCGGGTTTCAAGAATTTCGTTCTGTGGGAGAACTTCCATCCAAAATAGAGAACGGGAAAGACACCGATCATGGTGTAGGAGAAGAGGAAAGTAGGAATGGACCATTTGCCAGGTAAGAAAACCGTGTAGCCACCGACAAAAGCCATGACCGTCGTGGAGGCACAGGCGACGTAAGCAATGTAAGGTTGGAACCAACTCTTGTATGGTAAAGTGTCGCGGGAGATCCCTTGCACATCGAGCGCTTTCTTGAAGCGGATATATGTAAAGGTCACGACGGAGAAGTTGATTAGCTGGGAGGCAGTAACCTAGGCTGATGTCAGTCACTGGTTTGATGTGGTATGAGACTACGAAGTTGATACGCACAAGATTGACAAACCAACTGAGTACAACCGAAGCACCATTTGACACCTGCAAGAAGCTGAGCAGGGCAATCAGGAGGACAACACCAACACAGTAAATGGGCACGCCTTGCGCGGTACACTTGGTCAGAAACCGGGGTGCTTTTCTTTCTAACGCAAGACCGTACAAGCTACGGCTGGCACAGTAGACATAGCTATTACCTGCACTGAAAGAAGCCGTCAGAACAACAGCATTGACAATATGAGGTAGGATGGGGATATGCAGCCGGTCCATGGATATGACATAGGGCGAAGCCGCAGCGCCGGGCTTGTCGTTGTCAAAAGCCGCAGCCATGGTCTTGTCATTGTACGGGACCAAAATCCCCACACAGAGGACGCCGAGAACGAAAAAGGCCGTGAGACGATAGAAGACGCCATTGAAGGCCTTGGGTAATACGACGCGGGGGTTGATTGTCTCGCCAGCAGCCATAGACACATAATCAGGGCCCGCAATCGTAAAACTGGCCGTGATAAGCGCAGACAAGAAGGCAAGGAACTTGCCCGTATCTCCAGTCTTGTAGTATTCCGCGAATGCACCTGGTTCGTTCCAGTATCTGAAACCAAAACGGTCGCCGAGTGGATTCCCACCCAGCATCACGATAAAGGTGTAAAATATGAGACCGGTGCTGAGAAGGACCTTGCCAAGGGATAGCCAAAACTCAGCTTCTCCGTACCACTTTACAGCGAAGACGTTGAGTACACTGGTTAATTGTAAGCTCCAGGAATATCAATGACGCAACTGGAGAGTGGGATGAACGAACGCATAGAGAACAAGAACAATGACGTTCATTGCGGCTACTGGTATCACACTAGTCCAGTATTTGATGATCAAGCTGACCGCAACAATCTCAAAGGGCACGAGAGCAGCCTCGAAGATGAAAAAGTTGTATCCGGCGGCCACGCCGAGTGCTTCATCAACATAGCGGCCGGCAAATCGAATGAACGGGGAGGAAATGGGAAGATAAGTAACCATCTCTGCGAGGCCTAGATAGCATCGTAAGTTTTAGTTTCAATTCAAAAAGACCTGATGTGCTCTTCGATGAACTTAAGTAAACAGGTCGCTGGGGCAAATGATTGTTGGGGGCCAGTATACTATCCACGAATAGTAAAAGAGATATTGCTTTGGGGAGGGGATAATTCATACAAACGGTTATAATCAAGATCACCGCACACCTTAAAAGTGTCAGTATAAGTTATTATAGCAACAATCAAATGAGTTCGTAGATGGGGATCCCGGAGTCTGGGCCAGGTCCACGGGTGTCCGACTGGCCATTCGGTTCTCCAGAGATGCACTGGGACGCGTAGGGCGGATGGTCTATAATCGATTGATGTCATGCACTTGACCGAGGAAAGACGAAGTCTAGAAGTCTGCCTACATCCCTCAATGCTTTACTCGGAATTGGAAGATTGTCTTTCCCTTTTCGAATTGGATGCTCTCGTTCAAATCTTGCTTGTTGACTCGTCTGGGAAACTTGAAAGCCGTACTCAACGTTTAAAGTGTAGCGAGACTCGTCCTTCATGCATTGTCGGGAGAACCCAGGGATCAAATGGACCAGATCACCAAAACTCAAAGTATTGAACTTACCAGATACTGAACCCGAGAAACAGACTCGCAGGGCCACTGGTGCGTAGACCGGAGCCGATCTGGACATAAAGCGCCGTACCAATCGTACCACCAATGCCGATTAGTTGAATATGGCGGGGTTTCAGCCTGCGGTGGGTGTGGTCGTAAGTTGGCTCCATACACCCTCCACCAATCGAGTCATCACGACTCTGTCGTGGGTTCTTTTCAGTGGTTTCGACAACATTGTAAAGCTTCTTTGTCTTCGACTCAGTGTCAGCCAGGCTGCGGGTAGACTCGGTGCATTGAATGGCAGCATCCGGTGGTGAATGCGAGATAGAATCCAGGTTAGGACCTGGATATGCCATGGTTGATGGGTTTTATCTAATGGTCAGAAGAGAGACTATTGTAGCTGGAACAAATGAAAAGAGGGATAAAACTCCATGTCCAAGCGAGGAGAAACAAGAAAAATGTAAAAAATTCTTTCCATCTTGGCGTTGATATCGGTGCTTGGCAGACAGGCCATCACTGTATTGTTTTCACAACAAACCTATTCGGGGTTTCCCGAGCCGGGGAGCAAACCAGAGGCCACAGCTCCCGAAGCTCGAGCTATCAGCCCGCTTAAAATGCCCCATGGCACCCCCGGCCTACCCAGTCTATAAGCTGTTTGCCCCGGACGTTTACAGCCGAGAGCAACACTGGTAGTTTGTGGAGATGTATGCCGTAATAAGGCTCGAATCCGGTTTCCTAGGTCATACTAGAACTCACACATGTAATACCTCATAGAAGTCAGACAGAAAAAATGACGAATGAAGAAGAGAGTGTTGTCGAGGTTCACCCAGTAAGACCTTGTCACACTATCCAAATGAATTCAATTCGCCGAAACGAAGCATTGCCATTCAAGCCATCATGAACAAAAAAATTCAAAAAAAAAAAAGCAATTCGTTATCGTTTCATAATGAGCCCCAGCAGACATCATCCTTCTGGGAGCTCACTTGTCGTCTTTGGAGCCACCGCTACTTGCACTTTCATTTGAAGGTCGCCGGTCAGACTGTAGGATGTCCTTGCCCAACCAGATTGGTGGGAAGAAGGGATCGTTGTCCTCAAAATAGAGATGATGAACCAGCTCCTCGTCATCCCTGAAGTCCCGGTTAGGGTCAGCTTGGCTCCGTGGGACTGCTATGTGTGGGTGAGGCTTGGCTGAGCTGGCTTGCGAACTTGATTGAGCGTTGGATGAAGACATGTTTTCGGATGTGGAATGGGCATGACCGGATGAGCCGAGTCAAAAGTGAGGACTGAAGACTCAGCGACACACCGTGGTACCAAGTCCACGGTCATCTGACGCAACCAAACATTGACGTCATGTGCTGCACGATCTTGGCCCTCAATGCATGGATGTAGATAATTAGGCTACTATTATACTACCTAGGGACTAATTAACCATGACAGCCATCTACTCCGTAAAATAGACATGATCCACACCGGGGACGCAGGGCAATCAACGCAGCCGATTTCGTCAGCAGCCGAACCCCGCCTGCCCCACGATCTGAGCTTCCGTCAATTCTCCAATTCTCCAACTTCACCACCTACACAATGGCCGACAACGAGTCCGAGTCCAAGCGCTTCACACCCAAGGTGCCCGTCCAGCTGGACCCGCCAAAGGACGACCTTATCTCGCCGGAGGAATTGGCCAAATGCGACGGTAAATTCTACCTCGGCTCATTCTTGAAATCCTCCAGCTCATTCACATCCAGGCACCGATCCCAGCCGCCCGACTCTCGTCGCTATCAAGGGCACTGTCTTCGACGTGACCCGTAACGCCGCCTATGGCTCTTCCGGACAATATCGCGGTAAGCTTCGACGTGGAACCCTATGTCGAAACAGCTCCATTGACGCGACATGAATCTAGTCTTTGCCGGCAAGGACGCCTCCCGCGCCCTCGCCCAGTCATCGCTAAAGCCCGAAGACTGTGTGCCCGAGTGGTACGATCTGGACGATAAGGATAAAAAGGTGCTGGACGAGTGGTTCACCTTCTTCAGCAAGCGGTATAATATCGTCGGCAAGGTTGAAGGTGCCAAGAACACCTAGACATCGATGAAGAGTATGTAGGAATTACAGGACCCGGTCCGGGGCCGATTGAATGGAAATATACCGGAGGAATCTGGACTCGAGTCCGATATTTAAATCACAATGCTTTTTATTCAGATCAAAAAATGGTGGTATCGGACAGCCAGCTCATGAGATACAAGTAAAAGTCGCCTGGACAATGCTCGAGTATATAGGCATCACCATCACTCTATACACGCCAACAAAAAAAAAGAAAAGAAAAAAAGGGACTCACGACCGGCCCTTGCGGCCCTTCCGTTGCATGCGCTTTTTAGCGATAATGCGGTTGCGTTTGGCAATCTTGTTCTCCTCCTCGTCCTCCTCATCCTGGTTCTCGGCATCCTTGCCCTTGCCCTTGCCACCGCGAGTTTGCGAGTGCTTCCGCTTCGTGCCCTTCTTATCGTTATCCTCCTTAACTTCCTCCTCGGGCTTCGGGCCCTCCATGGCCTTTTCCTTTTCCCTGGCTTGCAATTCCTCGCGGCGCTTGATGACCTGCGCGTTGTCAATGGCAAATTCGACGATCAGCCGCTTCTTCTTGTCCCGCTCCTCATTATCGGGGTTGGCGGGGATTTCCACGGCGTGGCAGTTGAGCCAGCGAAGACCCATGAGCGCGTGTCGGTGGTTGTGGTATTCGATGAAACCGTAACCACGGCTGCGACCGCCACCGCCCTTCTCGGGGACCTTGGTACCCTCGCGAGTCTCGTAGACAATCTTAGCCTGTCGGACAATACCTTGCTTGTTGGCCTTTCTTTGGTAGTCGAGTTCCTTCATGGTCTCTCTGGATCGTTGCTGCTCTTCCTTGGAAAGAGGCTGGCGCTTTTCGGCCTTGACATCTGTCGCGAAACCAACGACAGCTTGACGAGCAAGTTGCTTCAGGTCCTTGGAGGTGATGTGGCGGGGGATGTTGCGAATAGAAAGTCGAGTAAGACTCAGGTGCAGAGCAGGGTTCTTCTTGATGACGGCCTCGCGCTGCTTGTAGCTCTCCTCGCGCATCTTGATTTCGGAGGGAGACAACTTCTTGTACAGCGGAGAGTTCGAGGGAATAGTACCCTCGTTCAGCAGGTAGAGACGGCGCTTATCCTTGTCACGCACCAGACGGCGAGACACGCCCTCTTCTTCCAGCTTTGTAGCCTCGCGCTTGTTGACAGCACGAGCAACTTGGAGAACTCGGCCGTCCAGGGTGTACCGTCCGCTAGGGTCGGCGTTGTCGTTTTGCAGGACGGAATGCTTCATTGCTGGATTAGGGCGCTGTTTGTCACCGACAGGCATCTCGGTCGTCTTGGGGGCTTCGCGGATACAGGCCCATGCGTCTTCGGGCTTCCAGAAACACACGAATCCGGTACCACGAGGTCGTTCAGTTTCGTGATCCATGACAATGCGAGCATAGCGCAAAGGTCCGAATTGTTTGAAGTGTTCGTAGAGTGCCTCGTCGTCGCAGGTGAAGGGAAGGTTGCGAAGGAAGATCGTACATGCGTCTCGGTCGTCTTCCTTCTTTTCTTCCTCTTGGTCCTCCAGATCCTCCAAGCCTTCCATATCCTCGTCTTCGTCCTCGTCCTCATCTTCATCATCATCATCTTCTCCCTCCGATGAGGTTACATCCTCGGGGTTCTCTTCCACAGAATCCTCCTTGTCTTCCATGTCCACATCTTTGTCTTCCTTCTCCTTCTCTTCCTCCTCCTCATCCTTCTTCTGGGTCTCCCAGACATCCTTGTCGACAGCCCAATCAACAGCCAACGTACGACCATCGATCTCCTTCCCGTTCACATCCCGGAGCGCCTTCTCCGCATTCTTCTTGCCTCGGATAATGACGAAACCGAAACCAGCGAGCGTGTTTCCGCGCTTGGGGAGGGTTGCAAACTTGACCTTTCCGAAACTGCGGAAAAGAAGAGCCAAATCATCAGAAGTCTTGATGCTCCATGGCAAATTGCGGACGATCAGTTTCGGTGGCTGATTCCGGGCGTTCTGGTCCTCCCGATCCTGCTTCTGTTTGATACCAGCAGCGGAGGGAACACTCTTTCCAAGCTTCTCGTCGATCTCACGTTGACGTGCCTGGGCGTAGTCGACCCGAATTTGCTTTCCGTCCAACTTGGATCCGTTCAGCTCCTTCAAGGCACTCTCGGCATCCTCGAGATCGGCGAATGTGACGAAACCGTATCCTTTGCACAGCTTCGTCTTGGGATCGATGACGGCAGTGGCATGTTTGATCACGTAGGACTGTGAGAAGAATTCGGCCAGGCTCTCTGTAGTAGCGGAGGTTGGTAGCGATCGAACAAAAAGAGTTCTTTTAGGCTGCTTGGTGGTCGAGGCATCTGGGTTGTCGGTTTTGGTGATCTCTTCCATTTTGGCGTCAGTGTCCTGGACGGGACTCTCATCTGAGATGCGCCGTTTCTTGTTTGACTCAACCATTGTGAAAAAATTCGCAAAGGTTGGACTTGGTGTAAACGAAAGTCAAGCAAAGTTGAGAGGCGCAAAAAAATTGGCGGCAGAAAAACGCTGTTGCGGATCCCAGGCGGTGAATGCTGGTCTGGGCGGGCTGATAAGGCGCGAGCTTTATCAAATGCAGCTCAACTGCCACCATGGATAATCGATCTGGAGGCGACTCTGGCTCTCGTTCGGAGAGCGGAGCCAATGCTGGGTCATCTACTCCTGCGACACCGAGGTCATCCACAAATCAATACAAAGTCCAACAACCGAAACCCCAAGCCCTTCCAAACCGACCCGGTCCCTCGGCGATCCTCGTGTCCACGCGACAGAAGGGCAATCCAATCTTAAATCATATCAAACTCCTTCCTTGGGAGTACGCCGATATTCCTGCCGACTATGTTATCGGCACAACGACATGTGCTCTCTTCCTTTCCCTGAAATATCATCGTCTACATCCCGAATACATCTATTCCCGAGTCCGACTCCTGGCGGGCAAATACAACCTGCGCGTCGTGCTGGTCATGGTCGACATTCCTAATCATGAAGACGCCCTAAAAGAGCTATCAAAGACATCCATAATCAACAATCTTACTTTATTCCTTTGCTGGTCCGCCCCGGAAGCCGCACACTACCTCGAACTCTTCAAGTCATCGGAATATGCACAGCCCACGGCGATTCGCGCCCAACAAGCCCAATCATACAAGGAGTCACTGGTAGAATTCGTTACAACACCAAGGACCATCAACAAGTCAGATGCGGCAAGTCTGATCTCCACATTTGGAAGCTTGCAAAATGCCGTGAACGCGCCGCCAGAGGTGCTCAGCGCCGTACCTGGGTGGGGTGAGAAAAAGGTTCAACAATGGTGCAACGCCGTCAGGGAGGATTTCAGGGTTGAGGCAACCAAGAAAGCCACGACAACTGCATCCAAAAGTCAGAGCGGGACGCCGGTGTCTCGCAGGCCGCAAGATGCAGACATGGACGAGGATGAAGAGGTACTACGTGCCGTGTTGGAAGAGAGCCGTAGAACAGCTCCTGCCTCCGCCCTTGAATACTCCACGAATGAGCCACAGCTGCAAGAAGAGATGAGTGAGGGTGTCATGGCTGCCTTGGCGAAGTTGAGAGATACAGGCGGGTAAAGACTGGATAGGAGCTCTATGAAATTAATGATCTATGTATGAAATGACCTGAAACGTGCTCAAGCCAATCTAAGGATACCACTCGCTAGGCCTTCAAGGGGGACCTGCCACTCTCACAGGCTATAGGCCGTGTTCTGTAGTGGCTTCCTTGCTGTATTAGGCATTTGCGAAACTTGTAGTTTTCCAAGCTCATGATGTACCTTCTTAATTCCAATTGGGGATTATGCCAGTTGCTGATCATACTAAAAGCGCTGCATAAGGGCATTTGAGAATGACAGGACTAGTGACAATACAGGTCCGATATGAGCTGGTATATCATCCTTTTAATGGTCTGATTGGGAATTGGACAATTTGAAGACAAACCATTACGAGACACATCAGGCAACAAGCCGAGGATATCCTGAACCGTTTTCATTTGAAATAGCAGGGATTTCTACGCTAAAAATGCAGGGTCCCAGGCCACCAGCCACTGAAAGACTCATACGAGTAAGCGTGTTACCGCAAACTAAAATGATTGGCCACGCCAATGCATGCAGGATGAAGAAGCTCAACCATACGTAGAGCTTAATTAAAGAATTTCAAACGCATCCGTTGGGTATTATGGTCTGGATCTCTAATCGGAATATGGACGAACGCAAGAGAAAGCACAGCCCGAGCCCTCCAATCCAGGCCAGAACTAGACACAGACAGAAAAACAGAAAACGCATGGATATAGGGCCTGGCAAGGAGGCATGCGGGCACACGAGTACGAAAATCAAAGAAAATCATGAGTCGAGCACTTCATTTTCATCAGTCGCAGCCCACACCTTATCCTAACTAGCAGAAGCAGCTAAAGGGGGTTAAGACATAGGCGCGCATCGCAGGCAGGGAAAACAATGAATAAGCAGACGTCACGGCATGCCAGTAAATACAGGTCATGAAGTGGATTCGTGAATGAAGGAAAAAGGAGTTGAACGAAGCCTGCCGTCTAGGTAGGCTTATCGCATCCAATACGACCCAAGAGAGCTTTGCGGTCACTCTGGTCGAAAGGAACCCTGCCCCGGCCCCGGGCACGCATGGAAGCGGCTCCGTTGGACCGGCGGCCGTCTAGGCCAGGGGCGGTGTCGTTGACGACGGGAGTAGCACTAACGCTTTCCTTAGCGGCCAGCCGTACGGAACCGTTAGTTGCATCTTCGATGTTGGCTTCAACCTCATCCTCCTCGTCACTGCGGGAGTCATCTGCGGCACCGGTGCAAATTACACCGTATGCGACACGGACAATCATAGCGAACCAGACGATGGAAAGCACCTGCAGAGATATGAGGAAGGATAGGAAGATCCACTTGATGGTGCCGTTCATGCAGATGGGGTTCTCCAAGCTACGGAAAGGCGCGAACATGTATGCAAGGGCATTGGGATAGCCGTTGGTGCTGGTCAACTCGCCGCCAGAGTAGCAGCCGTAGGGCATCTTGGCAGGAATGTTCTTGAGGATGGACCAGGTGAGCACATTATAGAGAATGTGCCGTGTGACGAACCATGTCGACATGAAGATGCCAAAGGCGACATTGCAGGCGTTCTGGAACTTCAGGTACTTCAGAATCTTGGCCGACTATCGAAAGTATGTTAGCAAGACAAATCGTCTCATCCATGTAGTGATCAACATACAGGAAGCAGGAAATCGACAATGTCCATCAAGCACAGCACCACGTTGGACACATTGTAGAATCCGTAGATATAGGCCGAGCTCAGAAGAGTGCTGGTAATGATGTGGTGAGACAGCATCTGGTAGTGGTCCTTCCGCCTTTCCTCCACGTGGATGACGAAGATCTGCTGAATGAGGAAAGACAGCTCCACGAGGAGATACCACTTCATGAGACCCGAGAGCGGGCGAGCGGGCCACTGGTCCCAGATGGCGCCGAAATCGAACCAGTAGTGAGAGTTCTTCCACAAATACTATATAGAGGCACGGAGCGAGTCAGCCATACACATTCCTTCTGCACACTGTCCCGCAGAAAGCACGTACCAATCCCACGCCCCAGATAAAGCCGTAGTAGAGAGCTTGCCAGCCCTGCTCTGCAAGACGAACCGAGCCCTTTCGTTTCAGGCCGGCGCAGCGAGCCAATGGCTGGAGTATCCATTCAATCGCAATTGCGCGGATTGCGGTGAGCGCCAGGACGGCGCTGGCGACGAAGTAGACATCGTCCCAGCCCTGAACGTATGAGTTTGCAGCG
Source organism: Penicillium cinerascens (assembly GCF_028974065.1). NCBI lineage: Eukaryota > Fungi > Ascomycota > Eurotiomycetes > Eurotiales > Aspergillaceae > Penicillium > Penicillium cinerascens. The sequence continues at coordinate 2,666,145 of NW_026695298.1, read as the reverse complement.
GAGTCGTAGTATGAAAGCTCGAAGAAAGGTTGGGTATAGGGGCGGAGGGAGGGGTAGAGGTTGTGAAGAGCCAGTAGCATGGCCAGGATGGTCAGCGAGATTCCTGCAGCGCGGAGACAAGCGTTAGCCGAGGGAAGGTATTTTTCATGCCGAAGCTACCTGGAAGAAGCCGCGCGGACAGCTGCGGGTCGAGTGCCTTCTGGGCTGCAAAACATGGGATGGTATTGTTGGTTGATATCTTACCGATTTGGTTGACAACCACCCATTCTCGGAACGTGGTCTCCTTGGGTGGCCGTCCCGGGCTGGAAACATAGAGTTCCGGCGCCGACTGCGCAGGCGCAGCGGTCTCTTTAGACATGACAGTGTGGTAAAGAGAACAACAGAGATGTGTTGGGGAGGAAAGCGGAGCGGAGAGGGTCGCGGAAGAAAAGGCGAGGGTTGGGTCTCGGCACTAATTAATCTGAGGAGCGGGATGGGCCTGGAAACCTCATGGGCGAGGCCACCGCGCGGACACTTTTTAATTGGCTTGGTCGTTGATCTTAGTATTTCCCCTTGATCTTATGTTCAAGATCGGTGGAAGATCAGACGAAAAGAAAAGACCGAAAACAAAGGGCGAATCCCACGTTGTGCAGCGAAGCGAGTGAGGGGGGAAACGGTGAACTCGTTTCAAGTCCTTTCAACACATGATGATCGACGCTCCACACCGCCTCATCTGAATGAATGTGGCGATATTGAATTAAGATTGGAGTGGGTGTAAAAGGGCGTTGGTTTACAGGGTCCAAGCTTGAGAGAGTGCTCGAGTCCAATTGTGTCTAATTTTGGTTGTTGATATCTATACAAATGCGTCACTCCAAACCTTCCGTCACCCCGCGCACAAATTCGTTCGCATTCATCCCCAGCTGCGCCAAATCCACTCCTCCCTGGCCTGCCATCGCCCGCGACACGGCTCGAGCCACTTCTTCTTCGTCCCAGATATTGTTAATCACGGTCAAGTTCTCGTCTCCCTGCTCCGTGGGTGCGCTTCGGTTCGGGTTCTCCGCCGCAGCCACGGTCTGCCAGTAGGCATCGTCGCGACCCTTCAGGGCCCTATCTCGGACAACCGCATTGCGAGCCACACTCGAGGCGTGAAGCTTGGCGTTGGCACTCGTCAACTGCGTCAGGGCCGCGGAGACCGCATTATCAAGCTGATCTACCGAAGACGGCGGTTTAAAGAAGAATCGGTTGGTCGCCGAGAGGTAGATAATTAGCGAACATGCTGCGTCACAGAGCGCGAATGCCAGCGGCCGCAACAAGGTAATAAGGTAGTAGAGGCCAGAAGGAGGTCGCTGCCCAGCCCGCACGGCGGGAGAAGCCGATTGGAGTGCATCATACGTAGTCACAATCCAAAGATCAAGAGCTGCCAACGCCAGGCCGGCAAATGTGAACTTGGTACGCCAGCGGCCAGCTTCCCGGCCCCCAAAGGTTGCGGATGTAGCTACGCCCAGGATCAGAAGATGCGCCAGGTGCGGCAGAAGCACGTTGAACGGTAGATAGTAGATAAGGTATGAGTTGAGGTTTTCGAAAGAGCAGAATTGGCACGAGGTCAAGGCATCGGGTCCGAACGTAAGGTACACTTTGCGGGCGGCAACCGAGGTAAGCTTGTCGCGAAGCAGCGTGTCGGTTTCGGTCAAGAGGTTACCGGGCCGGAGCCTCATGAGTCGGTGGAAGATGACATCAGTTGGGGTATTGATCCGCGACCGCGTCAATGAGAAGATGTTGGGTTCGGGGGCATGGGGGTTAAAGGGCAAGCTGAGGACGAAAAATAAGACGATGCTTGCGAACAGGACGTTCAGCGATCGACTGGCGGCAGCGGACAGTGAGCACGCGGGCGGGCGACTCGCAATGGACACGCGGAGGCCACGGTAGGCATTAATCAGGCGAGGGAGGATGATGGGACCGAAGAAGATGAGGAGCGACTTGACGCTGCTGGCGGTTAGAGAATGCGGAGCGGATTGCGGAGGTTGACCACGTACGTTCCCCAAGAGATTTCGATTCCAGCCATGTCTGCAGCCAGCAAAAGGACTCCTGCCTCATTGGAACCTGGTAGATTGGTTGCTGAACGTCAGTTCACGGAGGTGGAGGGGAATGGGTGGAACGACCATCAACACGTAGCATCAGCGCGCCGGGGCCAAAAGCGGTGCGGGACTGGGGCGACGGGGCGGTTATACTTCCAACGGCCCCGGGTCAACACTCTCCTTTCACCAACTCCTCCCTCCTTCTTCTTCTCATATCTACCATCTTCAATGGCTAAGGCGTCTAGACTTCGTCCTTAAAACCTACAATCTCTCTTTCTACTTGGTCTTGGTTTTATTGGCCCACGTCGTTCTGCTTACTTTAATCATAAACATGGGTCTCATTGAAAAGAAAAAAAAAACGCGCCGGCTAATCAATACAACAGAACTAGTGAAGAGTAGATGCAATCCGTTTACAATGCTCGAGGAATCCGAGCCCGAAATTGCCATATCCCCCTCCCGAAATGCCAACGCCTAAGCCTTTCCCTGGTGCGCGCCGCGAGTAGCTAAACCTGGTTCGAGTACATTGCCGGGTGGTGCGTGAGATCTGGGATCGTGACCCCAGCAGTGTCTCGAGAGTAACTGGACGAAGCGTCATCGTTTGCGGGATGGCCTGGAGCGAGGTGGGTATTGCCGTTATTGTTGTTCCTCATGGGACTCGAGATCTTCAGAGGGAAGCGCGAGAACCGATTGGTCATACGTTTGAAGGCAGGCTGCGGCGAGTAGCTCGGAAGGCCCTCTTCACGCTTCAAGCTGAGTTGGAGTGACAGCGACCGGCGGCTGCTGGTTCCGCTGATGGATCGGCTGAGCACCTTCTGCGGAGCAACGGCACCGTATGCTCGGACGTGGCGAGCGCTGACACCCTGCTTGCGGTCGGTGAAGATGAAAGTCTGAGAACCGAATTAGTATTATTGTTGTTGCAAGATCAAGGTCGACTTACAGTCAAGATGTTGATCACGCTCATGACCATGGCCAGGATACCCGCCGAAATCACGATCCGCCAGAATGCCAGCCCCAGAGACGTCTGGCTCATGGCCTCTATGTTCAGGTTGCCCAGCGTGGCTATTCCCAGGATCATCATGATGCCCGCAAGTGCGATGAAACCCGCATCTTCGCCGAATAGAGGCCAGTTGCGGTTGAAGTAGCCCCGGAAAACAGGGAGCTCAGAAAGGATGAGGAAAACTATGTGTTGTTAGCGCGTGCCCCTCGGGCATCGCAGGTTGCTACTCACTGCTGATAAGCGCAACCACGGCGTGGGTTACGGCTTGAAAGAAGAAGAAGCCATTCAACATGTTGATTTTGGCCAGCATCACGGCGCAGGCGGCGATCGTGTCGAGAAAGACGATGATATTGATGACACGGATGGCATTCAGAATCACGTACCCTGGACCAGCCAAGGACTCTCTGAGCTTCACCATCATGATTCCTGGCAGTCTCTAAATCCGCAGAAAGAAGAGATTGTAAAAGCGGTATAGATAAAAGTAGACTTGGAAGCGGCGGCGTCTAGGATTAAGAGAGGGAAGGAAGCAACCGGCCAGCAGAAAGCTTGAAGTCTCAGATAAAAGAAGAAGCGAACAAAAGAAGCGAGGTCAACTCGGGGAAGTGTCAAGAAGAAAGATCATAAGGAAAAGGAAAAGAAGAGGCGGCTGAGAATATCTACTCCATTCACACCTATTTACGGCGCCTGGGTGGTCGACAATGGGCGACAATGGGAGACCCCTATGAATAGCACCTGAAACAATCCTCAGAAGGCAAGTGATGCACAACGAGACAAAGGAGTGGTTATCAGGGAGCCGCTTTAGGGACCGAACAGGCTTTCTTCAGGCATGAATGGTTTCAAAATTAGGTTCTAGGCAGTGATTGGCATAGTTTAAGTGCAGAGATTAGGAATTGAATCGGCGGCCCGATTCACTAGGCTCAAAGTGGACATGGCTTTATTATGTTCTCGACTGCCCTTCACAATAGGATAATTAGTGGCTGACGGGTGCCGATGATCGTTGGTGGTGAAACCGACACCCCGTACTCGGGCGCGTGCTTGTTAGCTCCCGTTCTACTGCAAGCGCCGAACCTAAGGAACTTCTGGCTTGCTCCACACCTGATACCCTTGGACACATTCAAATCTTCCAGAGTACAGTATTTCCAGGAGACGGTGTCACCACCTTCACTCTTTCATTGTTTCTCAAGCTCTAATGCTAAGACCACTAAACTACTTTTGGAATGACCAAGAAATACCCATGTGGTCTGATTGGTGTATCGTAAACTGCCGGATTGTTGTAACAGGGGGCACGGGGGCACTTGTTTATCACCTGTTATGGCTCTATGGTAGTCTCTGGGTTCGATCTTACTTTTCCGTTTCCCGTTACATCACAACTTAGCGGAAACCCTTTCTATATTGGCCACTGTAAAAATAATGATGAAAAAAAAGGAAAAATTCCCCGCACCAAGCTCATTGAAATGATAGGGGATGAGGTGCATATGCATAGTGTGAAATGAGAACGCGTGAGATCGATCAAACGGCCCTTCAATATCCCCCATAGCCTTCACGAGCAGAATGCACTGCGCGACATTTTGTTTCTCGCAAAGCAACAACCTCCAGCGGCACTGTTGGTCCGGTGTAAACTTGGTTGGGATGATCAGAAGCCAACGGCCACAAATCATGGAGCCCGATCGATTGAGCCACCAGCTGCGCGACAACATCACACCACACAAGACTTCCCAGAATTCTCATTTCCCCGGTGTATCCTGGCGACTCGTCAGGTCTCGAGAGACCTAGGTCAGGATTGTATTCTAGGTCGACGGCAACAACGAAGCCCGTGAAATCACCGGGATTCAATATCCTTGACGTGGGCCGATAGATGTCTGTTGTGTATGAAGCATAAGATGCGGCATCAATGACGAGGATGATATTCTTCACTTTCAGGCATTCCTGATCTTCATCTTTGGCGAGCCCTAAGAGCTCATTATAGTTCCTGCATGATTGTTAGATTTGAACCCTATAAATCGAGAAAAAGCATACCTTTTGGCACCTTCAAGGTCACCTGCAGGGATTCCAGCCTTCCTCCCATCAATCCACTCGAACTTTAGAAAACCCTTCAACTGGTCACTTCCCTCCAGTCCTAAGCCCCAATTCTGACTGTGCTCTTCAAACATCTTCACAAATTCACTCCATTCCTCATCCGTCTGTCCATAAGTGAGCCGATAAACAGCAAGGGAAATTGCTCTCCCTTCCTCCTCGACCTCTTGATCAAATTGAACAGCATTTAGTTCATTGACCCACGGCTCCTGGAGAAGAGGCCCTGCCGACGCACTTCGCATATCCTCTCTGATCTGGTCCTGAGCCTTCACCTGCGCCCAGATCAAGCGATAAAACTCCTCTCCAGATGTCTCTTGCAGGAGCTTTAAATCCCCATTGGTCATCATATCCTCCATCATTAATTGCACAACTGTCCTTCGGGTAGACAACTTCAACATTTCTCCGTAAGCTTCTTCCCGCTGTCGCCAATCGAGAGCAAATAACCCATTAGATCCACTCTGCTCCGTCTGCGTTGGCACATACCCATTATACCCATCCATAGGCATAAGGATAATGTAATCCGCATTAGCTGCAATTTCCACGAGCTCATGCAGCCGATTCGTAAACTTCCACTGCGCCGCATCCGGCTCCCCCAACCTGTCGCCATTTTCCTCGACAAGAGGTACATGGTCCTTAAGGGCAGCCATGATCGGTGCACGAAGCTCTTTGACATGATCGATGACCCAACGATGCGCACGCTCAGTCATAACTTCGTAATGAGCAGTCATGTATAGGGTCCACAAAGCGGCGAGATCAACACGTGGCAAGCCGGACTCGTCTCGTAGACTGTTCAGCATCTCGCTCGCAAGTGTCCACTCATTATGGATAAGATTGAATGTATCGCGTAGATGACAGCGCACTGTGGCCTCATTCAAGTACTGGAAGACCGCGATGACGGCTGTGAGGTGCTGACATGCGAAGACGAAATTGTCAGGTTTAGAGAGTTGTTTCTCAACCCAGCGTTCCTCTGACATTGGATGAATGCCTTCCCAGAGACGAGTTTTCATGGATTGGATGTTTTTGCCAACGATGGTCAGGCGGCTGGAGTCCTCCTCGGAACCAATGCGGATCGCTATCCGGTCCAGGATGGATTCACCGGTTGAGATAAGGGGACAAGGACCATCGAGAAGAGACAGTTCCTCTGCCGTGATATGGGGTGCTGCCGGTTGGGTACCATTAGGGAGTTGGCTGCCCCCCAGGAATGAAAGGAAATGTTCAACAGTTTGGAACTCCAAGATGCGGTCGACTGTTCTCTTTTCGTTAGATGATCTCTCTCTCTTGTTATAGGGGATCCAATCACGTACCAACAGGCAGATCCTGAGCTTCATGGTGCGCCTTGGTCATGACGGAACCGGTGTACCCAATGTGCGAATAATTTCCAGTGGGCGTCAACCAGGCGGCAATGGCAATGGATACGCCGACGGAAATCAAGACGAGAATCCAGGTCCGGAGCGAGAGTCCATAAGGCCTCATTGCCCGGAAACGTCGATAAAGCTCCGCAGGGTTAACATCACGCATATTAAGTAGCTGGCGTGAGTGGGTTTTTTGATAGGCAGCTTTTGATGAAATCTTTGATATAAGGACCCCCATATTCCTGGGGGTTACGTGACCCTCAAATGCATAATTTCTCCGCGCCTTTCCTATTTCAGACGTACAAAATTAATGATTCATCTTATAAATACTGTTATTTATAGTTGTTCTGGTATCTGTTTCTATTCTTCCTAGATTTCACACTAACACCTCCAGCAATACACATGTATCCCCATACACTCATGAGTCTGGGGATCGGACCGAGGCGTGAAACAAATGCCGCTGTTCACGCGCCCAGTCAAGTTGATTCTCCAAGCACCTGGCAAAATTGTTTCTTTTCCGGGCTTAATATTAATCAGTGTCGATAGACTGGAGAATGCTGAATAGCATCTTATCTTCCCAAATTGAGGCATGGAAGCTGAAAGAAGTTCCTTGCCACGGGAGGCGCTGATTCGCCCGCGGACTGAGGCTTTTCTGCATTTAACGCCGGCGATGAAGGCCCCGCCCCCGCCGACTTTTTTTTCCTCTTCCACCCCCGATCGCATCCGCCCTGAGAGCCCTGAGCCCCTTTCCCTCTCTCTTACGCTTTAATACACCATGACTCGGGGTAATCAGCGCGATACCGATCGGGCCAAGGCCCAGAAAAAGGCCGCTGGTTCGGTTCGTTGATATCCCCTGATCTTCAAGGCCAGGTTCTAACATGGTTGATTCCCCCAATAGAAGAATAAGAACACAATGTCGGGTACGCAGTACCAGAAGTCCAAGGAGGATGCAGCGGCCATTATGCGCGAGAAGCAGAAGAAGGGTAAGTTTCGCAATTTCATTGTCATTGAGACGACGCATTCTGACCCTTTTGCCTTACAGCCGACGAGAAAAGGCAAGCCGAAGCAGCCGGGAAAAAGAAATAACCCCGATGCGCCCATCCCGATATATCTCGCCCTCTCTTCCTCCGAGTTCAATGGTCTGGTCTGAATTGGAATATATACGCCGAGGTGAATACCAGGCAGGCTATACAATTGGCATTTTGTGGGTACGATGAGGCAAGGTATATCGGCCGAATAGAGGCCTACACGACTTAGACCGGCCGGCTCCTTTCTAGCGTTACTATTGTGCCGGTGTCCAGCGAGGCGTTCAGTTGACTCCCAAGGCGTTCATTCCCCATCTGCAAATACCCATGTGAAAACCATAGCGAGAACAAATTATACGAGTCATGATAGACCTCCTGAAATCAATCCTCTTTGATCAAGGAATTTGAATTGATACTATTGTACATCATTGCTTTGTCCGTAAGAATCCCAATAAACCCTCGCCCGGGCCAATCGACTCTTCCAGGGCCATTTCGGCGAACCAGATTGACCTGCGGGAAGCTCCGATACGGGGATCTGTGTATCCTGACGCAGAACATTGTCGACCACGGTCTCGAGGTCAAAGTGGCGGACGGCCTGATCGACAAAACTCCACAAGCTTTCCCCTTCCCACCCGACATCCCGCGCAAAGCGAAGAGCTCGACCAATGGTGTCTGCTCGGATGTCCTGGTCAGGGAAATTCTCAAGTATATATTTCTCAAATGCCCAACCTGATATATCTCGTGGATTAGCAAGACACCAGTCCAGCACCGGGTTCACCAAGATCCCGGCCAGATCAACTGTCCAGCGTGAGCGGTCTTTGACATCCGTAGATGTGCTCGCAAGGAGAAGATGCAGTTGCCGCATGTAATTGAATGCATAGTAGTTCTTCGGGTGTAGTTCTCCAGCACGAAGAACAATATCGAGTTCTGCTCGCTCGAGTCTCAACAATGCTTCCCGACTCAATGATTGAATCCGCAATAGTTGACCCAGCACCCATAGTCGGTGGGACCACATCGTCGGAGATTTAGTATGTCTATGCAGTGGCGAGCATTGATAAGACGCCATGAGCGTCAACTCCGTTTCCAGCAAATGTATCGTCGAGGCCTGATCCGTGTCTTTCATGCAACGCGTCACGGCTGCCAGCAGCCGGCGCTTCCGCCAAGTACATGCCGTGAGATGTTCACAGTCAAACAGGAGCATGATTTCAGTGATGACTGATCCAGGCAAAGCTGCAGAATCGGTCTTCTTTTCCGACAGCTCGACTCGAATGTCATGTTCGGACATGGGCATTAGACGCTTGATAAAAAGCTGTCGTGCGACCGTGTAAGCTTGAACCAGAGCCTTTTTGGTGATTCCGATTGAGTTTCCATCCTGGAGATATGAAGATTCTAAGCTGGAAGGAATGATCTCGAGCTCGAGCACTTTGTTGTCTCGAGAAGAGAAGACGCCAGCGAGGTCCTGGAATGCATTTTCGGGGGTCGTCATGGATAAATCGAGGAATCGCCAAGGATAATTTTCTAAGAGAGCTTTCAGGGCAGCATGATCCTTGAACTCGGGTTGTTGTCAGCTCTGAAGATCGGAGGAAATGCGGGTGTGGAGGAGCATGTAAAAAGGCGGAGACGCAACTCTGCGGCTCGCTGGACCTTCACCCTTCCAGATCGCCCGAACGTCATTTCGCCATCAACCCGCGAAGCCCGGCGACGACAGGTGCTTCTTCGAAACACCGCACAGGCAGGCCAGACCTCTACGAGGCTTGTCACTCCGCTTCTGGCTCTTTAGCCCGCGCTACCGAGCTCAAACACCCCCGGCCGCCTTGTCCAACCCCCGCCATCATGCTGTCGCTCGTTCTAACGGTCCTCTTTGTCCACCTCGCAATCTATCTGGTCAACACGATCGGCGCGTCTACGATCGATAACTTGGTATGTTCAGTCATATCCCGAATATCCCGAGTTGGAATCGGGATAGGCCAGCCCCAGGACTTGGTTATTCGTCGCGGAATAGCTCCAACTGACTCGCGCCCTTTTCAACATCTAGTTATGGCTCCTCTACCTGAAGATACCGACATCGACCTCTCGAAATGCACGCGAACAGCAGAAAAAGAAGCGTGAGGCCGTCCAGCTGAAGCTCGAGATGAACAGCACCAGCTCGCAAGACGAGTTCGCGAAGTGGGCGAAGCTTCGACGACGACACGACAAGGCCATGGAGGAGTACGAAAACATGAGTACGCATCACCTTGACCGGGGTACTGTGTAGACATATAGCTGACTCGGTATTCCCCTACAGACAAGATGATTACCGCCCAGAAAACCTCGTTCGAGTGGAGCATCAAAATCGCCCGCTGGCTCAGCACCAACGGCCTGAAAATCTTCCTACAATTCTGGTACTCGAAAACCCCAGTGTTCGCTCTCCCCGCCGGCTGGTTCCCCTACTACGTTGAATGGGTGCTCTCGTTCCCGAGGGCACCGCTAGGCTCCGTGAGCATCCAAGTCTGGAGCAACGTGTGCGCGACGACCATCGGAGTTGTGGCCGAGGTTTTGGGGGCAATGCTGGTGCAGGTTGTTGGACAGAAAAACAATGCCATTCCGGCTAACGGCGATGATAAGAAGACGCAGTGATGAAGACATGACATGGCCCTGCGAGGCTCTGGTGTACAATATCAGGCGTGGGAGGTCTACGTTGTAATGAGTATAGCATAGCCATTGCATTCAAGAAATAATATTCAAATTTCATTGGGTATCATATAGTATCTGCAGAAAAGCTATGAAAGGATGTTGTTCATCAGATAGAATAAATCGTTTCTCGTCAAGAACCCCCTTTGGGGGTTTCAGGGCTTGACTCTATGATTGGTATATCATCACGCGAACAAGGAAGCTCATGGCAGGCGAAATTAAAAAAAAAAAGTTCAAAAGAGTCCGGCCCCTTCGACAGGGCATCTGCGACAGGAATCATACCCCATCACCGCTTTGCCATAAGCTACAGACTCGAAAAAAGTGAACAGGAACTCCTCGCCTCAAGAATGAGCCCCATTGAGTTACCCCATTCCGTAGAATGAAAGGCAATCGCATGACTATCGAACCACGACGAAAGGCAACCCGATACAAGGAAGACACGAATGTCCCCCTTCCCCTCTCCGACCCCAAACACACACCCCATTGTGACCGGCGAGGCCGTCGGATGGTGCGCAGAGCCGGGAGGGAGTAGGGCAGTAAGCCGCTATCGAATTGCTTCTATGGCGGCGCGTTTCCGCATTGCCTGGCTTGGACAACTTTGGCGAACCAAAGCGCAGGGTGTCCGGGGACTTTCTCCCAAAGCAAGAGGTAGAAGAAGCAAGCTTCTTTGTGTGTAAGCTTTGAATGCGATTCTTTGAGCGAGGAGTTGAAGAGTGGAAGGGCAAGTGGGAATTTTAATTTTTTTATTTGTCGGGCTCGGGTCATGTGATAGAGCTAGGTCCAGTTTGGATAAGCGGTCATGTGATTGTATACACTGGCACTCGACTTGGCTTCAACGTTGATGGGTTTAGTGTACATGGGGACTAGGACTTTTTGAGCTGGAACTGCTCGTTTCTCTTGCTTAGTTCAATGCGTTGTTAGGTATAAAAGAAGGAAACGGTCGGGAAGCGTTGGAGTGTAAATCATTTTATGGAATTCTTTTCATCCAGACTACTGGAACATAACAAAATGCATAGAAAGGCTATGTGACAGAAAAATACGAAAACAAATTTTGTACACCCATTACGCCTTGGTCTTGGTAGCCTTCTTAACCTTCTTCGTGGTCTTGGTGGCCGCAGGCGACTCCACAGCAGACTCCGGCTTGGGTGTCTCCTTGTCCGCCTTCTTGCCCTTCTTGGCCTTGGGGGTATCTTCATTGGCAACGGGGGCCTCGACGGCCTTCACGGGCTCCTCAGCCGGTGTCTCGGAAGCCTCAATAGCCTTGGGTTCCTGGACAGGGACATCATCCACGCTCTTGAGCTGAGGCAGATCAATCTCGTAGCCGAGAGCCTTGAGCTTGTCGGCCTTGGCCTGGCGCTTGCGCTGCTCCTGGTCAATGCGCTTGGTCCACTGCTCACGGCTCTTGCCCTTCTCAAGTCTCTTCTTCTCGATGCGGTTCCACGGAGTCTTCTTGAATCGCCGGTTGGCTCCCTTCCAGACTTCGGGGTGAAGCTGCTCCGCCGGAACATACTTGCACTTCAGGATATGGCTGTACATCAAGTAGTTGTCCATGGTCTCGGCGACAATCTTAGCAACAGTGACGGAGGAGAATTCCACGAATGCGTAGTGCTTGGACCGGCCGGTGAGGCGGTTGCGAGAAAGACGAAGACGGGTAATGTCGCCGAACTGGGAGAAATAGGCGCGCATCTGGTGCTCGTAGAAACCGTGGGGAATACGACTGGAAAGGTCTTATTAGTATGTGATTCCACAGACAGACATGCAAGCGAATTCTTACCCAATGTAGACAGTGCCAGGCTCCTCGGGGGCATTGCCCTTCTGTTGCTTCGCGATCTTCTTCTGTGCCTTCGTGGTGTCGGGAATCTTGGGAACAGGCTTATCGGGGTTGAAGCCCTCGTCGCCCGACTCATCTTCGTCGCCACTGCTCTCAAAGCCCTTGATGAGAGCAGCGGTCTGGTCATCCTCGGCATCGTCAATCTCCTCCTCGCTCTCCGAAGGCATAGACAGGACCTCTTCTTCATCGTCCTCGTCAGACTCCGCAGGCACCTCTACCTTCTTGACCTTGGCGGCAGCCTTCTTAGCAACGGGGGCAGAAGCAGTGTCTTCTTTCTTAGACTTCTTGTTTGCGGCCTTCTTGGGTGCGGGAGCGGCAGGCTCGTCATTCTCCTCGTCGCTGAGGAAGTCGGAAGCGCGCTTGCGAGGCTTGACTTGGCGAGCAGACTCGCCATCGGTCTTGGGGGCGGCCTTCGTCTTGGTGGCCTTTACGGCGCCGTTCTCCTTCTTCTTCAGAATTGGCTTGGGAGCATCGCTCTTGGTGGCCTCGGCGGCTTTGGCCTCGACCTTCTTGGTCTTTTTGGCGGGCGGATCGCTGACGGCGGGCGCTGTTGAGATGTGATTAATCAAAATGAAAAACCTCATGAGCACTAAGAGACAATCAACATACCCTTGCGCTTCTTTTCTCTCTTATCAGGGGCCATTTTCGACTTTAATTGTGGTAATTGAAGTCTGGAGATCGAACGATCCTTCTGCGGGAAACTTTTTTTTTTCGCTGATTTGCGGAAGGCGGTGAGTCCTCACAAAGCACCCAGCTGGTCATGGACAGCGCTTCCCTTCCTACTCTTTCAGAAATTCGGGTGGCGGCCATGGGGAAGTCTAAACGAGCCAAGGACCTAACGCATGAGGAGATCTGGGATGATTCTGCCTTGGTGCGATCGTGGGACGACGCAGTTGAGGAATACCAGGTACGTCGCGAGGTCCAATTCACGTGACCGTTATCTAACTGTTGATGGCAGCTCTACCACAGCATTCAAGCGAAGGGTGAAAATGTTGAAGATGTCTTGAGACAGGCGGAGGAGGCAGGCCTTGCCGATGAGGATGGTGCCCTTGTCACAGGAGAGGATGCTGCTGGCGATGTCTCTATGGAGGTCGAGACCGACGAGGACGGAACAGCTACCGGCTCCGCATCGCAGGTATGCAAAATATAACCATGTGTATATGGATCATACTGACTGTCTTCAGCTCCCACAGTCTGTCACTCAAGCACCACAGCAGTCTACTGAAAAGGGGCCACCTCCCGCAGCTGCCCCAGGCCCAACGTCCTCAATTGGTAACATGCCAATGCCTGAAGCGCTTCTATCTCAAGGTACGTGCTTTTTGAATATATATCTCGCTCAGGGAGATCCAAGCTGACCCTTATGCAGTTCAAGACGAAACTTTGAAACGTCTCATGATGTCCTGGTATTTTGCGGGCTACTACACCGGTCTCTACGAAGGTCAACAACAAGCCAACCAGGGAAAGAGCTGATTTGACTTTTGAATACATCCAACAAGACATATGGCGTATATTTTGATATTACATGCATTAACTTAATCTATGAATACCTCCACATTTTGCTCGAACCTGTACTAGGGGCGCAAAACACAGTGCACATCACTACATCAACGCCCAACTAGCTCAGCTTCTGGGTCGTACGGTCTTTCAAATACAATTGGATTTAAAATAGGATCGAAATGAGAAGAACATTTTAAGCTTGGGATATAAGCAGTCAATCTAGAGTTTTCATAATTCAGATCTCGTCGCCATCGACACGACAAAAGAAAGTACAGGAATAGCAAGTCATCCATCCACTCAACAGATTGAGTTGCGTCGCATCAACAAACATCACTTGATGTTCCATTCTTATACATTGTCTGGGGTATGATCACCTAGGCAATTTACAGAGGACCACCGGTGCCACCCAGGAGGCCACCAACGAGAGGGAGCTTGCCCAGAGCGTTGGGCTGGGAGCTAGGGTGGTGGGTGTGGGTAGCGGAAGGAGTGACAAAGTTGCCCGAGCTGAGCTTCTTCTCGGTGCGAGTAGGCTTGTCGTTCACCTCATCCTGGGCACCGGAGGGCTTGTCAGAATCATCGTCATTGTCGTCATTTCCACCCTTGACCGACTTCACTGCGGCTTGGGCGGCCGCCAGGGCCTGGTTGTCCTCGTTTTCCTTGTCATTGGTATCCTTCTTGTCGCCGAACCCCTCCAGAGATTTTGTGGCAGTCTGATTATATGTCAGCATGTACTGGAAATATACCGATGATCTAGGGCAAATCAACCTTGAGGCCAGCAAACGCGTTTGCGAGGGTCAGGCCCTGGGCATAGTCGGGCTTGGTGGGCATGGACAGGGCGATGGCGGCGAGGACCACAAAAATGGTGATTGAAAAGAGGCTGAAGCGGGCCATGATGGATGTTGTATATTAGACAAGTTGATGCAAAGAATAAAAGTATATTCAGGTGTCGAGTCTCTAAATGATTGGCGACGGGTATAGATAGGCGAAAGGAGTGTCGTCTATAACCAAAAGACAAACAGCCGCGGAAGGTATGCCCGAGCCAAGAGGGAAATTAGATGAATTTATACTGAACCCCTTGTTGTTACAGTGCAGGGCGAGAATGAGGGGCGAAGGGCCACAGTTCCACAGGGCGTGGAGCCTACGTTCCTAGGAGCGTCTCGACGGTATCTTACGCGTTCTAGAGACGTAGTAACTAGAAATGGAACAAACATAATAGATTCCTCTCCCGCTTATTGCTCAGTGGCTAGGAATCATATCTTATCCCAAGTGAATATGTGTGCGTCGGCCAGTGAAAGCTTGGACTCTCCCGAGACGACAATGATCTTCGGGTATTCCATGCAAGGGAAATTATCCTCCAGTGGGAGTAAATGTCGGGAGGGAGAATTGTACAATTGTAAATTTTGAGGTACCTGGCAGTAAAGGCTACACATTCCACACGCACGTTTTGGGTTGCATTTCCCGCATATCCATGTCTCAGGTCGCGATTGGCATGTTTCTCTCCAATGCCAACAAGCCTTACTTTGATCGCTGTGCTTATTCAAATCGAGTGAATACGCGAAGGCAGGTGAATGGAAGTTATGAAGAAGGAATATATTGAGAACTAATTTATCATGAAAGTTCCAGCCCGAGCCTTGAGAATTGATGCGGATCCGCAGCGTGTCTACATTCCGCAGCCTCCGAGAGACAATACGTGAGTTCCACGGACTCTGCACGGCCGTCGCAAGGTGCGCTTGATTGGATGAGAATGTATCTCCCTACTTTGACACGAACAACTCCATATGTAGAGGAGCAGACGTAACACGAAGGAGTCAACAGAAGGATCTTGTCCAACTGTGAGGGCTCGCTTTTGGCACGAATTTTGACCTCGAATATCATGGAGATATGACGAACAAGACTTCGAATGTGCCGAAGGGAAGGGATGGAATGAATAGGGGGGTTGCTTTACGATTGTTGACAACATCTCGGCGACGAGGTCTAGTCCTGTATGTTAGTGAATGGCATTGCGGTCATGAAGTAGGCTAACTCTTCAGGGCACTGTCGAAGTAATTGAACAGACAAAACATCACATCTGCAATTGCATTGGCAATGACCACGAGAGAGCTCCAAACAATAGCGATGGCATGGGTGGCTTGCACGCGTCCGTTATGACCAAAGCGAAAACGCGTCCCAGCCGAACAATGTGTCAACAATGCATCAAATTCCCCTCTCGAAGCTCCGAGACCCGAGACCCATGTGTCTGGATTCCGATGGGAACAAAATTTCGTTGCCCCTTAGGGGTGTGTGTGCTCAAAAGCGAACCCGTTCACCTCGTGCCAAGTCAGGTGTCGGGATTAGAACGAGCATGCATCGCTCTTGGTCTCTCTATAAATTTGCCAGGGGAATAATGTCCTCTCGCAAGGGTATGTTGGAGACCGTGAAGTAAGTTGAAGAAGAGAAAAGAGAAGATGGTGTGCGGGAGGAAAAAATAGGCCACAATCATTCGCTTATGTCATCACATCACGTGCCAACAATGTGTCTCAGGGTGGCCCGAAAAGAGGCCTCTACATCGATCTTGACTAGTCCATAAATCAAGGATGGGTTTGTCAATTTACTTTTTGGTATTCGAGGTTTAATCGAGTCTGAAGGTAAATTCAGATTTTCACCAAAATTATAACACATCATCAGGCATTGTCTCATCCAAGTTCACAAGCTCATTCGGGTTTAAATTTCCCGGCGAAACCGCAATTCAAATTCACAGGCTCTTTGCAAAGAACTCAACACACTTGGCACCGGCCTCGTCGACCTTGTCATAAAGATCTGCGTGGGTCAAGCCATCCACAACGTACAACTCCTTCGGCTCCTTGGCCTTTGCCACAGCATCCTCGCTGTACCACTTGGTCGCAGCCTTAGTACCGGTGATCATCAAAAGAGGACGGGGGCTGATCATGTCAATGTGCGCAAAGGCATCAAAGTTGCCCATGATATCCCAGCTGCGCGGCAAGCAGGTGTTGGTTGCGCGCGGGTGGAAAGCCCGGGGAGTGCGGTAATAATTCATCAAGTCGCGGAAAGAATCAGGGAATTCAGCCGGTGCATCCTCCGGCTTCTCGGGGAGCATGTGCACGATGGGGACCTTCTCACCGCCAACATCGCTGTTGCGATCCTTGCCGGCAGCTTCAAGCTGGGCCTTGAGAATGTCCAGGTTGGAAGAGTCCTTCTCGAATCCTCGGCGGGCCATAGTACCGGCGCACACGGCGGCTGCGGTTGCGCAGGCCTTAATGCGCAGATCGGTCTGGGCTGCAAAGGGGGCGTAGCCGCCTGATGCGCAGATGCCGAGCACACCGATTTTTTCGGAGTCGACCTCCTTGCGGCCGACGAGATATGTCACGGCACACTTGATATCTTCAACGCGCTGATAAGGGTCCTCCAAGTTGCGGGGTTCGCCCTCGGACTCTCCTTGGTAGGCGGCATCGTAGGTCAAGCAGGTGAAGCCAGCTTGGGTGAGCACGCGAGCATAGTTGGCGGGGGATTGCTCCTTGATTGAAGTCCAGGGGTGGGCAATAACAATAGCTGCACCAGAGCGGTTGGGGGAGCCAGCAACTGGGGGGTAGAAGTGACCCGCAATCTTGTAGTTGTGGGAGAGAAAGCTGACAGTTTGAGGCGAAGACATGGTTACGTGATTATCAGAGAAGTATGACAATGTTGCTGATGAGTATTATGAGGGCGAGCACCGTCCTCTTTATACTTATTAGCTCTCACGGGGAACAATTTTCGAGTCCGATGATTTTCGGACCTTGAGGTTTATCTCGGGCTTCTATAGGATTATGACATCATTGATACAGACCCGAAACTTTCTAGCGGCTATGGTTCATCTTCGGAGTTAAGAAGCATTGTTGGTTGAGTTGTTTATTTGGTGTCAGCCGGGGATAGTCTACTATGTTCGTATGACAATTGAGGTGTCATATTGGACGGAGATCTCGGACATGTACCTGAGATCTCTTTTTGTATAGTGCATCGCACAGTTATCCATGGCTACTAGTATGGCTTGCACGGCATGCATAAGACAATCTCTCCTTCCCCAGCCGGTCTCTCAAAGCCAGCAACATAAGTTTCCAGAATATCTTCAATGACAGGGAATGCCGAATTACCGGTCTTTGACGGCCAGCTGGTTTCTCACCGCTACCCGCCGACGCAGTTCCGCAGCCTTCACATTTAGATACACCAGCGCCCAGAGCCCTCCTAGTCTCTCAACTAGACTCTTCGATTCATTTCTCGTTGCGTTGGAATAGAAATAAAACAACAAGGATCGCATCATTGAAACCTTGGAGAAGCAGCCTGGATAACTCCATTCGGAGCTCGCTTTCGGCCTGTTCTTGGTATTTGTTGTATTCTTCCGCAGCGTAGCCGACTCCGTATAGGCCTTAATGATCTGATATGTATGAGCCTATTGAGACACGCTAGAAAGACGGGTGGATATCTTGAGACGATCCATTTCGGTAGTAGGGCTTGCCGGGACCCATATGAAGTCGCGTCTAACCATGGTGCTGTGGTCAGAAATTGATGGCTCATAATAAGACATACCTGCAATTCCACAAGTAATCACCGCAGTTGGAAGAGGATGTCTGCCATGCGGATCTAAAGTCGACCCGAGTGCCTCGGGTGAGTCAATGCAAGGTGTTGAAGCCATGTCGTGCCTTCGCGGCACCCAGCAATGAGAGAACTTGGATCTAAAGGATAGCTTACTAAGAAGCAACAGAAATTCGCTTAGCGAACGAGGAAAGTGAATCGTCATTTCCTATACGAGACTCACGAACCGATACTGTTAGATAATAAGATCATAAAGTCTGATATTATTAGAGACGCTATCTATGCGTAGACCTGGCACTCACCCGCCGGTGACCCTAAGGACCTTTCCACACGACCCGCGCGGGTGGGTAAGGGTCTGACTTCTAGACCTAAGGTCGGGACATAGAGGGAACCTACTTGGGACCTGGTAAATAATTTAGCATTTTGCACGATGTGAAATATGAAAAGGGGTTTGGTCCTATCAACCCCCCTCTCCCCCCAGCTTAATATTCGGGCCACCACATCCTAAGTTCAGGCCGGGTGGTGGGGTGGTGGGGTGGTGGGGTGGTGGTAGTATGAACTCCCTAAATATATTGAAATCCACTTCAAATGTTTTTAAGTTCTAAATAGTTATACGCTAAGCAAATTATGTAACCTTGGTTCCACCTGGAAACCATCGAAATATAACTAGGGATGAGCTAGGATTTATTAGGCCCATTTCACCCGAAATTAAACCCGATACAAATGTTGACTTAATACCTCTTGGCCCCATCCTTTTCTTTCCCTCAAATCTCTTTGCTTTCAATATTTGAAACCCTACCATAGACCCGAAATTTATTATGAAGGCCGAACCCACCATGGACGAGAGGCCCTTAAATGTCTCTCCTGTATCAACGGATGGCCGCCCTCGCCCAGCTATTCAGATTGGTTACCCAGAGATTCTTATGGAGAAGCTTGGAGTTTTCCAACATCCAATACGGTAAGCCTATTCCCCTGTTCATATGTTTCAAGTGACTAAAGCCACGTTATATAGGTTTATAGTTACCTATTTTACGTGTCTCTTTCTCTATGAGTTTGTCTGTCGTCAATATTGTGATGGAGAGTTATGCCGGCACCACCGCAAGACTGTTATACAATGGACAGGGTACCTTTTCACGATTCTGCTGGTTCGACTGAAGTACCTAGAGTACATTTCACACGACGCAATAGCTGCGGCAAAGGAGTAGATGGAAGAACGTGACAAGGAATTGAAATCTACTAGTTGAAGCAGAGAAAGACGGGTATTTGGTGGAAAGCACGCGTGTTGGGCTGTTTTGTTTTTTTTTGGCTTTTGATGAAGATATCCAGAGTTACTCTTGGCGAGGCCAAGGCGCTGGCGGACTTTGGATCCCTTCTGCGGCCACAGTCTCTGTATCGATCAGACATCGTCATACACTGAACTTGGGATTGATCATCCTGGTCTGCTAAAGCCCCGACTACAGATGGAGGTGATAACTTCTTCATCACCCAATATAGCTTTGTACACGTTTCGCCTTGATATGTTTACCTTGTGTTTACACTGAAACGTCTTGTATCTGAGTTAAGGAGAGTCTGGCCATTGTGCTGACACCATCACCTGCTTAGAGGCCAGATAGTTCCGACCCAAGAGCTGCAAAAGTGGAGGCAACCAGGACTCAGCCGCAGTTTGCGATCGGGGAAAAATGGGAGCCGGAGGGGGGGGGGGGGGGGGAATGGTGATCCGGTTAGCTGGGCAAAATTGTAGGGGCGCAGCGATGAGTGCAAGATGGAGAGGATGGAGGGAGGAGGGAAAGAAAAAACGGACAAACGAAGAGGGCGAGGTCGGGTCTTTTATGTCGTGCGGTGCGAGGGGAGGTTACGTGCCTTGTAGCATGTGTATACCTTTACCGTACAGTAAACTTCCAGTATTGACCTGTAATCATCAACAGATAAGGTACGAAGTATAAGCTTTTTGCCTCAGGCATTCAGACCCACTTGAGACCCGTCTCATCCGAGAAATATCCAGATGCTCAGAATCCCCCTTCAATGCCACAAAATGAGACGGAAAGTGCAAAAGTCTGTTATTCAACTGGTACTCTTCGCCGTTATACTATTCTTCATTTTATATTCGAATCACCCCCAGTTCAAGAACAGGTCATTCTCATGGAATATAGTCCGCTACAAGACCGCGGCTGCCACACTCCCCGAAGCCAGGGGCATCTGCCCGAACCTATCCGGGTCCAAGAAACCGGCACTCGTCATTTCGCGCGTGGCAGCGGATGGTGATCCAGCCTGGACCGACGCCCTAACTAAACGCTACCACCTATGCGTGTACAATGTCGATACTACGCTCGACAAGAACTCGAACTACCTCCAAGTGCCGGCAAACCGCGGACACGAAGCAATCACGTACCTGACGTTTCTAATTGACAACTACGCCGAAATCCCCAAATCGGGCGCAGTCTTCGTGCATGGCTCGCGCTGGGCCTGGCATAACGATGCGCCTGACTACGACAACGCCGCTCTGCTAGCATCACTCGATATCGAACGAGCACTCGAGCCAACCGGATACCATAATCTCCGATGCGATTGGAGTACCAGTACATGTTTGCCTTCTACACCGGCTCAAGGAAGTCTAGAGATGCGGCTACAGTCTGCGGTAGCGCCGTGGAGTGAACGCGCGGCGTCTGATGTCGCCCTGCCGAAAGCACTCGTTGCCATTTTTGGTGGCAGTATGGATGAGTACCAAGCGGTGCACCGGGACGTGGAATTACATCTGCATCTTGGTCGGACGGATACTATTCGATCGCAGTGTTGTGCACAGTTTGTCGTTTCGCGTGAGCGAGTGTGGCAGCATTCACGCGACGAGTACATTGCACTGCGGCAGTGGCTTCTTGATGGAGCTGATGATGAGATTAATCCGCGGTCTCGGAATGAGAGGGTCGCGCCTCGGAATGACAAGGTTGCGGGCCGGATTTTGTCGTACGTGTGGCATATTTTGTTTGCGAAACCGAATGCTGATGGGGAGATTGATCTTGACAAACTTAATAAGGATGCTTGTCCGAGTGCGGAGGTCTGCTATTGTCGCCTGTATGGACGTTGCAATCTTCAGTGTCCTAACCTGGGAACTTGTCGGGGTCAGTACCGGGTGCCTGAGTACTTCAAGCTTCCTGATAATTGGGCGGAGATTCATTCATGATATACTGCATTCATGACCTATTCTGGAATGTACGGTCTTGTACATACTCGTTGGATATAATTTGATTCCGTCATGTGATACATACTATATACAATTTCCGAAAGCAGAATATTAATCTGCTAGAAGCGGGCCAGAACACGCTCCTGGGTATCAGCAAGGGCATATTCACTGCTGTGCTTCTTGCTCGTCACCAACTTAGCCTGCTCCGCAGTGAAACCACGAGCCTCAACGGCCGGGTTATAACCGAGACCGGTGATCTTAGCAACCTGATCGGAAGGTACGGCGGCAGCAACCTTGCCATCGGCACGCTTGTACACTGTGACGACGACGGCACCACCCAGACCGAGGTTGTGCTGCAGGGCAGCGGAGGTGCCGTCAATCAGGCGGTTGTTCGCCCAGCCACGCAGGTGCCAGACGAGCTCGGCACACTGGGCCAGACCGGTTGCGCCGAGCGGGTGACCCTTGGAGATGAGACCACCTGAGGGGTTGATGACCATCTTACCACCGTAAGTGATATCGCCGCGACGAACCATCTCGTGGGCCTTGCCGGGCTCAGAGAGCTCGAGAGCATCGATAGTGATCATCTCGTTGGCCGAGAAACAATCGTGCAACTCGCAGACCTTGATATCACCGACCTTGACGCCAGCCTCGGCGATGGCGGTGCGGGCGGCGTGGCGTGACATGGCGAAGCCCATCAAGTCAATCGAGCTCTTGTTGAATACCGCCTCGGAGTCGGTGGCGAGGGTCTGACCGGCGATCAGGATGGCCTGGTCCTTCAGGTGGGGACGGGCGTCGAGGAACTCCTGGGAGACGATGACGGCCGCGGCACCGCCGTCGGAGGTCGGGCAGCACTGGAGCTTGGTGAGAGGCTCGTGAATCATGGGTGCCTTCATCACCTGCTCGAGGGTGTATTCCTGCTGGAACTGCGAGTAGGGGTTGCGCTTGGAGTGTTCGTGGTTGATGCGGGCGATCTCAGCGAAGTCCTCGCTCTTAGCACCATACCTGTCGAGTCCTCTGTTAGCTTGTCGCCCTTTTCATAGCAATCGCAATCCGACATACTTTTCCATATATTCACGACCAGCGTTTCCGAACATCTGAGCAGCACCGGGGGCGTTTGTGATTCCGCGCGTCTCGGCCATCATCATTCCAAAGAGACCGGTAGGGTTGGTGCGATCGTTGTACATCGACTGCAAGCTACCGGGGTTCATCTTCTCGAATCCAACGACGAGGACACAGTCGGCGGCACCGTGGGAGACCATGGTGCGACCCATGGCCAGACCGGTCGAGCCAGTCGAACAGTTGTTGTTGACATTGTAAATAGGGATGTTGGTGAGACCGAACTGGTAGAAGACGCGCTGGCCGCAAGTGCTGTCACCGTAAACGTAGCAAGCGACGCCCTGGTCGACATCGTCGTAATTGATCTTCGCATCGAGCATAGCCTTAACACCGGCCTCGTAGCCGAGCTCATTGTAGTCTACCTTGCCGCGAGGCTTGATAAACTTGGTCATGCCCACGCCCAGGACGTAGGCATTGCTGATTTGCTTCTTGACCATTGTGTTGGATTTTTAAGTGGAATTTTAAATGGAAGGGGTATGGGGGTTGTCGCAAAGTCGGAGATACCCGCGGTAAAGGGCCTATATAAGAGGCCATTATGTCACGGGTGGGGGGAAGCCGTGAATTTGCGGGGAGCGACCGAGGTCCCGAGGAAGCTGGCCCGAGGGCGTGCGGTTGCACAAATCTCCAGCATAAACTCCGGAGATCTTCAGCCTTTTTAATAGCCTTTATGGAGATCCACGGATAGCGTTTTGGAATTTCTGCTGATTTTTGCCATTTCCCGCATGTGCTACGCATATTCGGAGTTGAAGGTGACTATCACGTGCAGCGATCCCCCGGCCTGTGCCGTCCTATGAGGTATCCTTTCTACACGGCCGAACGCATGGCCAGTTCCGTGAAAAGTAAAAGCACTCGTATTTGCGAGTCCGGAGATCAACACGTAGGGTTGTATAATTATTAGCGACGTTTCTGATAGGAAGACGCTCCCGAGTCTCACGGTGTTTCGTACAAATGAACTCGTGGAATACCCCAGCCACCCCGCATTCCACCAAGGGAGGCAACAAGGCAGGTGCCCAGGTGCAGAGATACGCTTTCCGTCCAACTATGAAATGAAGGTGCTATTAGACAGAACATCATCTTGACTGGGCGGCGTCTGCAAGTACCCCAGCTCTCATTGGAAGTCCGTGCACTGTTCGCCCCGGACAGTTCTCCATGATCTGCAGCGCTTCCCCAATCATCTCTGGTCGATAGCACTCAAACCGAATCTGGAATCCTCAGCACCAAAGGCCTGAAAGCCTGAAAGAAGCTCATTCCATTCTCAAGGTTTGGACCCGGTCTGGTTATTGGTGGATTGCGAATGCACTCATGGATGCTGCCAAGGATCCATCCCTGTGAGGACCCCCTCCACCCATCACAGTGCGCCCCCGGAGGACAGTCCTCCACTGAAAAAGTGCTGAGTATGGAGATCATGGATATCATGCACCGGTTCCACGGGTCCCGCCCACTGCTTATCGACGATCGCAGCTTGCTTGAGCCCCCATCGACCTGATTATTCATCTGCTCGTTCATTCTCCAGGTAGAAACTCGCCGCGGTACTTGGGTACTTGGATATACCTACGTAGACCATAGTCCGCTTTGACCGGGACGGGGTGTCCGAAACCTGTTGAGGAGGTAATGCGGGCGACCGAGTAGGGCTGCTACCACCCGCGACATTGCGCAATATGAGCAACCCCGTCATCTTAGACGAATGCATTGGGCGTCGGAAATCCCTCACGGACCAGTAGAAAGGAAATACCAAAATACCGAAAGAACGGGCGATATCGACCAAACCATCCCCATACTCCAAAGCGGCCAATCCGAGGACGTTCACGACGACGTCACTGGGTTCCGCCCTAGACCGCATTGAGGGGTCTCCAAAGCTAGGCCCACTTGTCGATTTGCTGCACTCCTCCTCTTCAACTCTTCGCAGCACGTCGGCTTGATTGGGCTGGTTCTTTTATATCTGATCGGGATACCAGGGTTGGCTTGTGGTGAGTTGGCCTTTGCCCTCCTGCAGCTCGGTGGGTCAGGGATGGCCCTTCGGCAGCAACGTTAATCGGTCGCCTTCTGCCAGTTTCCCGATCTTCCTCCATTGCAACGGGACAAACTCCCTGGAGGATCATATAGCCAACTGTTTGGAATAGTGGACCTTTGGATAGTGTCACCTGGCCCTTTGAATCGCTCTCGACGTTGTTCGCCGTCTGATCGTTGCCGCGGGGTTCGCCTGCGTCCCGGCTTCGCTTGTCCGAAACGAATCGTCCACTGTTTGGTCAACCTGATCGATAATACAGGCCATTTGTTGGATATAGATCCTCAAAATCGCATCCAAATATATTGGAAAACATTTGAAATAGCACGAGTCCGGCGAATGGACAATTGTGGGACGCCGGACGGTCTACTCTAATTGTTGAGAGGCCGCTTTGCGTTCCATAGGGTTCCCCAGCCTGCTAGTCAACGATCTCAATAATCAAAGGACACACACGGCTCCCTTTGTGATTGCTCCCATGGAAAAGTTAAGGCATGACTCCTGACAAACGCTCTGAACATGCACCCTTTTCCCCGTCTTCCACAACCGCACCTGCCGTCATGCCATCTCCTAACGCCTGGAACATGGATCATTCAACCCGAAACAAACTGCTGAAAAAGTACCAAACCCAGGTGGCTTCAGGATCGTCCACAATCTGTGCCACTCTGGCGGTCGTAAGTTTCCATTCTCGAGTCCTTTCATCGCAACTTAGGCTGCGCTTTGGAATGAATACTCATTGAGTCCGATCTACTCTACAGACCCCCCTGGAAAACGTCAAGACCCGCATGCAAACGTGAGTATTCTTATCTTCTGAGGCAACAGAATATCACATGCTAATTGACTGGTATCTTCAGACATGATTTCAGTTCAATCCCTGAGGTAGTGCGTTACATCTGGCGCAATGAAGGCCCCCGTGGATTCGTGGCTGGTAAGTTGATATTGCGTGCCCATATGAAATTTGCATCGCGTGGATGTGTCGTTACGGAAGTTTCACTGGGCGAGGGTGTGCACACAGGATATTAACGACCATGCCCTAGGTTGTCTTCCACCCCTAGTTAGCGTAACCGCAGTCCGGGTTCTCAACTTTACGGCCTATAACTGGACCAAGGACACCGTTGATGGCGTGTTCCAAGATTTCACCGGTGTCTCTCCTCTCGCGGAGTACAACAAGCCTGGCAGCACCCCGACAATTCCAGGGCTCGTCACCTTCACGACTGCGGGCTTGGCCGCTGGCATGCTTTCTTCCCCGCTTGCATGTATGATTTCACCTAGAGTTGATTCCATTGTCTTCGCATGAGACTAACATTCAATCAGGTCCTTTCGAGCTAGCCAAGAATGTTGTCCAGACTTCAGTCCTTATGCAGAACCGTGCTCAGGCTGCGCCCGGTGCTGTCCGAAATCCTGCTCTCCGCAATATGCCTCGCCTTAGTACCGTCCAGGCTATCAGACAGATCATCTCGCGTCACGGATTCCGTGGTCTATACACTGGCTTCGGTCTTCATTGCGTGCGTGATACCATCGGGTCTGGCCTCTACTTCAGCATCTACGAGACTGTCAAGCAGGTTGTCGTCAGACAGCTCGGTGAGAGTCAATCTCCTTTCGGACCGCCCGCGATCGCCGGCGCTATTTGCAGCACTCTTCCTTGGTTCTGCGTATGGAATCCAATAATCCAATAATTTATAGCATCAGACACTGACCATACTCCACACAGACTTACCCCCTCGACACCCGCAAAACTCGTGCCCAGAGTGTCCTTCTTGGCAAGGCCCAGGAGATCGCCTCAGCCTCCAAGGCAGTGGCCGGGTCCAGCATGTACAGGGGACTTTCCATCGTCGTCCTGCGTACCGGAATTAACAACATGATTCTGCTCAGCATTTATGAGTACATAAAGTTCCAGATCAATAACCTCCCCTAGGATATCTGCCAAGCGCCTCTTACACACTGCATACGATCTCTCTCGCCCGTCCATATCTGAGATGCCCCCTTTCACGTACATACATATATGGGCCACACATGGACAACCTTCATACTAGTCATCAGAAATAGGAGAATGAATTCATATTCCCAAGCTATCATTCAAGGAGAACTTAGACATTTGCCAGGCCTACATAAATGCGGAGTTGATGCCTCAGGCGCGCCACACGTCATTCCCATTGCCCGGTGGGGGTTGACTTCGGTCAACAAAGCTCGGAGCCTCTTTTTCTTCGCCCAGCTGTACCCCTCCTCGAAACAATGGCATCGTGGGTTCCTCACTGGTCGCATGACCGTGCTTCAAATGTACCTGACTGACTTGTCCCTGCTCTTTGCGACTGCAGCAATATCCTACAGCTCCCGTTCCGACGCTCCCACACGGTGTCGCTGTCCGATGCGATCACGCAGTACATCTCCTCCAAATATGATCAGCGCCCGGATATGTTCGCGGACGATCTGATGATCATCGACCGCCTCCGAGCAGAGGCTGTCAATGTCCAGGAACCACACGTGAGCGGGATCAGTCGACTGGTCACGTACTCGGCGCAGCTGAAATGGCTGGGAGGAAAGTTTCCGATCGATGTGCGCGGTCTTCCCGAGGTCCTAAAAGCTTTTTTTGAAGATCAAGGTTGACGGTCTGTGTTATTATAGGTGGGGATAGACTTTGCGTGGTATCCAGCATTGGGATTCAATACTACTCGGCCTGGTAAGTGGTGTCAAGCTCTTCCAAAGTCTCGAAACAAATCGGGCAAATACGCACCCGCGCAGCTCTGCTAACTTTTGTTACATGTAGTATCACAGAACAACTTACGGTTCGAACTGGCGAACATCCTCTTTAACCTCGCGGCCCTATACTCGCAACTTGCATATGCGTTGAATCGAACTACTGCGGATGGACTCAAACAGGCCTGCAACTACTCTTGCCAAGCAGCAGGTGTACTGAAACATCTAAGAACCGATATAATCCCCGACCTTCGCTCATCCCCGCCGGAAGATATGGATGAGATTACCCTGCAAAGCCTAGAGCTTCTTCTGCTTGCGCAGGGACAAGAGTGCTTCTGGCAGAAGGCCGTCAAGGACGGGCTGAAAGACGCCTCAATTGCACGTCTCGCAGCCCAGGTTTCTGACTTTTATGGCGATACGGGCGACTTGGCGGTCAAGTCTAACGCGATTAGCACGGAATGGATCCACCATATGACGGCAAAGCACCACCACTTTGCGGCTGCTGCACAGTACCGGCAATCATTGGACTGTTTGGAAAAGCGCAAGTATGGTGAAGAGGTGGCGAGGTTACGTGATAGCCTGAATTGCGCCAATGAAGGGCTCAAGGAGTCGCGGTGGATCAACCGGACAGTCTTGGGCGATCTGAACGGGCTCAAGGGCCGTGTTACAGAAGACTTGAAGCGTGCCGAGAAGGATAACGATGTCATTTACATCAGTCCCGTGCCGCCCAAGTCCGAGCTTAAAACTATTGGTCGCGCTAGCATGGTTGCTTCCAAGGCACCCTCGCAAGTCACCGATGCTATCTCCATGCTGGGGGACAATGGGCCACTAGGACAGCCACTATTCGCCAAGTTGGTTCCTTATGCAGTGCACATTGCGGCTAGCATCTACTCGGACCGTCGAGACCGACTGGTCAATGAATCGCTCATCGGGGAGTTGGAGTCGATGACGGATAAACTGCGAGACCTGCTTTCATCGTTGAATTTGCCAGGATCTCTGCAAGCACTAGAAAAGCCACTGGGTCTCCCGCCTACCCTGGTTTCTCATGCCGAGGAGATGCGACAGCAAGATGGACTCAATCGTCTTCGCCGGTCTGTCGAAGACACCGCAACGATCAAGTCCAATGACCGATCTGTCTACAACGAAGGCGTTGAGCTGCTAGCTGCTGAGAAGGCCGAGGACAACGCCGCCCGTCGCAAATATGGGACCGACCGGTGGAATCGCAAGACATCCGAGGCTGCTGCGCCCAAGATTTACAACTCCTCAACCGAGATCAATGGCTACTTTTCATCTGCACAGAGCAGCGATGACCTAGTCGAGCGCAAGCTTCGGGACTCGGAGTCCGTGTTCCGCGTCTTGACGGGCACCAATCGCGACCTTGAGTCCTATGTCCCGAGCAGCCGCAGAGCTGCTATTCCCCCGCAAGTGGAGCGGGAGATCATCAAGCTGCGGAGCTGTCTTACTGAAGTCAGTCGGATGGAAAACCGACGGAGGCGACGAGTTCAGACGTGGAAGGACAAGGCTCGCGCTGATGACATTCGTAGGTTCGGTCCTAATTCTTTGAAGTTCATAATTGACTGATCGTACAGACCCGGCTCTTCTCAAAGCAGCCGCCCGACTCGAACGGGAGTTCCCCATGCAGGCCATCCAAGCCAGTCAATTCGAGGATCTGTTTGAGGAGCAACTGCGATTGTATGATGTCGACCGCGACATGCTGGCCCAAGAACGCAAAGACCAGGATCAGCTCTCGGATCAAGTACGCGAAGCCAACCGTGCTTTTACACGAGCACACACAGGTGATGCCTCGACCAAGGAACGAGAGACGGCACTTCAGGATCTGGAGAACGGGTACCTGAAATACAAGGAAATCATCTCCAACCTGGAGGTCGGACGCAAGTTCTATAACGATCTGGCCAAGATCGTGGGCCGATTCCGCGATGACGCAAAGGCATTCGTGCATCAGCGACGGATGGAAGCCAGTCAGCTGGAAGAGTACGTTCAAATGGCTCGACTCATTTGGTATATACTGACAATGATCGAAGGGACATCTCGAACGTCACCGCCATGGCCTCGCTGCACCTTACCCAGCCTCATCTCCGCCAGCCCGCTCCCCAGCCCGCTCGTGCGCACCACTCTCCATCAGCATTCGCAGCGGCGACCGCCCCGCCCTCGCAGCCCCCATCGCAGCCCCCACCGCCAGTTCAAGCTCATCGACCATCAGATACGGCAACTCCCCTCACAGCGCCTCAACCAATGCGGGCAGCGGTCGCACCGCCGTCGGTCCCCACGCCCGGCATCTGGACTCCAGAGATGGGCATTCGTTTTGGCTCCGCCGGTGCACCCCCAGGCGCGACGCCGCCTGCAGGAACAGCGCCGAGTGGGCAGCCCGGTCGCGGGGCGCAGTCGGGACCCTGGGACCCCAACCAGGGCATCCGGTTCGCGTGAGACGGTATCAATTTTCTAATCTACGAGGCTTAGCATGTTGTACATACTCCGTACAGTCTACATTTTGAAGAGCCTAGCATACGCCAATACATATACAGTCGAGACGAGCGTTGAATATTTCGCATCCGATAGCAAATGAAAAATGAAATGTGTTTCTAATAATAGTAACACGAAGTCGCGCGTACCTTGTCCCACCAGGGGCCCGTCCGTCAAGGGTGCAGGCTTGGCCTTGCATTCCCCTCTCGACGCCCCTGAGGACCACCAGCCCCGGAATTCGAAGGAGAGAAGCAAGGGAAGCGACAAAAAACCGCCATTCCTTATCTGGAAGACAATTAACCATAACAATTAGAAACCGATACAGACAGGGTCCCGATGGAGAAAACGCACTCACGGACCCACTCGATTCTCGGCCCCGATACATATGACCCATGTCGTTGGAGCCAGCTATGATGTATGTACGCGCAATATTCCCACAATCCTTCTCACATGGAGTAGCGATGGCCCGCGGTACGGAAGTGAATGACAACATGACCCCGTGCACGCCGTTTTCGTATATGGGAAATCGCGGAGATAAGCAGAGTTTTTGCGACTAGTGACATTGCATTCGAATTCGCTCGGGCAGGGGGGTACGTAAGTCTGAGAGCTTTGCTCTTGGACTCGGAATCTCAATGATCTCAAGTAACCCTCCAATCCTCGAGGTTATTTTAGCCGGTGTCTGCCGAGCGCCGGTTGGGCCGGGAGGGTAGCACGGATCAATCGAAAAAAACTCTCGACCCAAACCCATCTTGGAAGGGAGTTGGACATTACTGAGCTAGTGGATGCACGGTGGAATATGACTTGTTGGATTGTAAAGACATGCCCCACCGGATGATGTGATGATTTGAAACAGGGCACAGCCCAAGGACAACCGTTCGGGTGAGATTGGTGGCAGTGTCACGCTGCGATCGCCGATGGATCCGACTCTTACGTTGATCTCCCCAGCTTCCTGCCTTTCACGCTCGGGATTTTGGTTGCCTTGGAACTTTCATCTCTCTTTGTAATTCTTCGGTCCAACATGTTGACTCCGTCCACGGGCACTCAATAATCTCGCCGTGCCAGCCCTCAGCCTTGACAACCCGGCCCTTTTTCACCATGAGACCTGCGTCATGGCTTGCTGCCGGCCTGTTTGGTGCCTTCAGTCTCGTTCGCGGCGCACACGCAGTCAACCTGTTCGAAGCGCATTCTCTCAGCCAGTGTTCGGATGACAACACCGTCTCGGTCAACCGATTCGACATCGTTTTCACCCCAAATAATAACAGCGTGGTCCTCGGATTCACCGGATCATTCACCGAATCGAGCTCTCAGAATGTCGTGATCGATGTGGAACTCTTGGTCTACGGATATTTAGCAAAAACCCTGACTCTCGACCCATGCGCCTCTCCAACTATCAGTTTCCTTTGTCCGATGAAATCCGCTTCTCTCAATATCAAACAGACGGATTTGACAATCGACAGCGATGCGTTATCCATTATACCGAGTCAGTTTTGCAACTACCACCTCGGTCCCGTTCTCAGGAGCTTTAACTGACATGTTGCCACGTTCTTTTTATAGAAATCGCCTATACCGTTCCCGACCTCGATGCCGTGGTCCGCTTGAAGCTTAGAGACGCCACTACCAACCAACAGGTCACCTGCGTCGAGACCCGAGTCTACAATGGCAGGACGGTCGACCAGAAGGCCGTGGCCTGGGTTCTTGCAGTGATCACCGGCCTGGGCATGCTGGCCACCGTGGTCGTTTCGATTATCGGATACTCCAACATTGCCACCCACATGGCTTTCAGGACTCTACTTTTCTTGGGATATATGCAGAGCATGGCGATGGTGGGGATGACTTCAGTGAACCAGCCCCCAATCGTCCAATCTTGGACTCAATTGTTCCAGTGGACGATGGGTATCATCCACGTGGGATTCCTGCAAACCATTTGCACCTGGTTTCAACGCGCAACAGGAGGCACGCCTTCGGACATTCTCACTGAAGTAGCTGCTGATCACATCTCGGTGGTTTCCAAGCGATCCGTGGGCTCTCTCCTCAAACGATCCTCCTTCACTACAAGCGGTGGACAGGAACTCACTGTGCGAGGCATCGAGCGCGTGGCCTATCGTGCAGATATCACCCCTACCAACGTTTTCATGACCGGCTATCTCTTCTTCTACTTCATCGCCGTCGTCTTGGTCATCTGCATCGTGTTGCTCACATGCTCCTTGCCGCGTATCTCCAAGAAGGTGGACAACCCCAAGTTGGATCGCGCCATCAGCGCTACCGCCCAGTGGAGAGACTACATGCGAGGAGGTCTCTATCGCGTGACATCGCTTGGATACCCACAGATGTGCGTTCTTTGCATGTGGGAGCTCTATCACCACGACTCTGCCGCTGAGATTGTTTTGGCCATCTGCTTGTGGCTAGTGATGAGTAGCATTCTAGGTTATGCGACATTCAAGGTATGGCAGCGTGCTCGAGCCGCGAGGGCTTTGAAGCAATATCCAGCATACGCTCTCTACTCCGACCCCACGTGCCTCACCAAGTGGGGGTTCATCTACACCAACTACAAAGCAACGAGCTACTACTTCATCTTCCCGCTCCTTGCATACACCATCGTGAAAGGCATGGTCATCGCTTTCGCCCAGGGTAATCCCCTGGCCCAAGCCATCGTGCTTATGATTGTCGAAGCCGCATTCATGATCGTAACGATCGTGCTCAGACCATACATGGACCGACCCGCCAACGGGTTCAGCATCACGGTCACAGTCCTCAACTTCATCAACACCATCTTCATCCTCGTCTTCACCGACGTTTTCAACCAACCCGCCCTAATGACAGGCATCATGGGCGTTTTGTTCTTCTTGTACAATGCGGTCTTCATGTTAGCACTATTGATCTTCCTCCTGATCGGCTTCTACTACGTCATCGTTCTCAAAGAGCCAAGAGCGAAATACCAGCCCCTCTCTGACAATCGCGACTCCTTCCGAGTGTCCGAAAACCGCTTGACGACCGAGCTCTCCCCACTAGAGAAGGCCGCTCAAATCAGTGAACCGAGCACGGAACATAACTCTCGCGAGGATATCATCGAAACACCACCTCCCACCCATCCCAACGGCGAGTTCAACCGGCCCCCGCGATCACCCTTCACCGACCCCGTGGAGCCGACATTGCCCCTGATCCCAACCCGTTCCAACATCTCTCAGCGATCTGGGAGATCCGGGACATCAGGAACCGGCAATGCCAAATTCGCACCAGACCGGATCGGCCATCATGCTTGATTGATTTGCATTCCTGGCGCCCTTGGGTCTTTGTTTATTTCTGGGTTTCATTTGAATCTATTAAGGCTTCCTTCCTGTCATCGCAAACCCGGAGTTTTTGCTGTTCTTTTCCCGGGACTTCTATTTTGTTTGTACATAATCGATAGACAAATGACTATCATGCAAGATGGATTGAAAGTCTTGGTAATAAAAAGTTTAAAGACTAGGCTCTTCTCCTGTTCTTCTATCCAATATCATCCAGTTAATGCGCAAACCCTGAGTATTATCTACACCCAACGCTAGGTGACGGTAAATTGGGCTCTGAAGTCCCTTTGGCGCCCTCTTTAGGCGGAGAGGGATTATCGTCGTGGCAGAAAGCTGACCGCCTTATTGAGTGCCCGAGGCACCAATGTCCAGTCACATGACCTCGCCTATTATTGATGCCTGAGTAATCGGGCAGCGAACTAGTATAAATAAAGCCGAAAATTCCCCGAAAATTCTCCCTGCCAAGAACTTTCTTTCTCCACATACCCTCCCCACTTTCCCATCTTCCTCCAATCATCCAAGTCCCCGTCATCAGTCATTGTGATCTATGATAGTCCATCATCTATCATATCAATGATTGTCTTGGTCGCTGCCCACCATGACATGTCTTCATCACGTCTCACCATGACATGTCTTCATCACGTCTCACCATGACATCTCTTCATCACGTCTCACCATGACATGTCTTCATCACGTCTCACCATGACATCTCTTCATCACATCTCACTATGACATCTCTTCATCACATCTTACCATGACATCTCTTGTTTACAAGACATCCCTTCGTGTCTTCCTCTACTTGACACCTCCACTCAGGACTCGCATGGCTTCTCTCCTACCCTGAACACAACAAAGTTCAAGTGTCCCACACATGCATCGAGTCTTGCTAGATGGTCTTCGGGCCGTGAAAGGTACAGTCCACACAGTCCCGACTTCCAACCTTTGCTGACCAACCTATAGATCCTCTCCGCCCTTTCACGAACATCTGTCTTGTATCACTTGTCATTACTTCGGTATGACACCTGACCGCGCGATTCACGACGATCTCTACACTCCACACTTCCATCCTCACAAGACCTTCATGACTTCTCAAGACTTGCATCACATCTCAAGACTTGCATCACATCTCAAGACTTGCATCACATCTCAGCCACCAAGGACAACAATCAACGTGTCCATCCAGTCTTCCGTCTGCCTGATCTTTTGAGATCCGTCTAGCCTTCGGCTTTGGGTATCCGTGAAAAGGCACAATCCACTACGCAGCCCCGACTTTCAACCTTTGCTGACCAAAGTATAGATTCCTCTTCACCCTCCCATGATTCACATCTCTGTCTTGTATCACTTGTCACTACTTCGGTATGATATCTGACCGCGCGATCACCACGATCTCCACCCTTTCACGACCCACTTCTGTCTTGTATCACTTGTCAATACTTTGGTATGACACCTGACCGCGCGGTTTATGACAATCTCCAAAATTCACACACAATCCACACTTCCATTCTCCTAAGACTTGCAGGACCTTGTGATGATATGATGGGGTTTCTCCGAGATGTGAACCGACACAATGCG
Source organism: Penicillium cinerascens (assembly GCF_028974065.1). Classification (NCBI taxonomy): domain Eukaryota; kingdom Fungi; phylum Ascomycota; class Eurotiomycetes; order Eurotiales; family Aspergillaceae; genus Penicillium; species Penicillium cinerascens. Next base: position 2,631,759 of record NW_026695298.1, on the reverse strand, counting down.
CCACTCAGTGGTATGGGATATTTATAAGATTTTCCATACTTCAATTTAATCCACTTCAAATCAATTTCCCTGCTCCTTTCTCCCTTCATCCTCTGTAGTTTCATAGACAATGCCTTCCAACTCCGAGTTCAACAAGACCTAGAAAAAAGTAGAGGAAGTTCTCCGTATGCATTCACGAAAAGTTCTAAACCGAATAGAAGAAAATGGCCGGGGTGGCGGAAGCATCTGATAACAAAAGGGATGCACCAGTCCCATTCCGGTTAGTCCCGTTCACTCGCTCGAGGGCTATGTCTTGAAGACATGCATCACACTCCAGGAAGTATTCAGGTCGCACCCGTGGATCTAGGGAGCGGGCCGCTTTCCGAACCCTCGGGAATGGTTACAGGACCCGGGAATTGGTTCCGTTACCGTTACCCACCTTACACCAAACTAACTGGAACTTTCAGGGCCAAGTCCACGCTAAACCAGACTTGGTCATCTGTCTGACAGGGAAAGTTTTTGATGAATACGAGCAATTCTGAGCTAAGAGTAATCAAAGCTGAGCCTCAACAAACATCACCCTACTCCATGGAATAACAAGGTCTAAGAGAGAAACAGAGGAGAAGAGGAATAGGAGACCCCTGTATCATCTGCTCCTCCATGGAGCGCACTACATGGCTGGACGGCCTGCGCGGCATAGCAGCCGCTATTGTGGCCTTTGATCACTTCTTCATGAGCGAAGTGTGGCATCCCTTCGTCTCATTCTGGACCGATCCGCCCGAGGGAAACCGCCACCTGGTTCAACTGCCGCCTATCCGAATCCTCTTTTCTGCTCATGGGATGGTAACTCTATTTATGGTTATCTCCGGGTATGCCATCTCCATCGGCCTTCTGAAAGAGCAGAACAATCCTCAATTCGTGGCGCGGGTGTCGTCCGCCATCGTGCGGAGGGGGTTTCGCATCTACCTTCCAGTTCTGGTGACGGCCAGTCTCGCCCAGCTTCTCTTCTTTTTCAATCTCTATTCCTGGAAATTCGATGAAGGCCTCCTGGCTGACCTTCCCCAGCCCTGGACAGCCCCGTGGGCCCACGTCAAATGGCTACTCAACTTCATGGCCGACAGCATCAATGTCATTGCCTTTGAATATCGCGGCTGCCTCAACGGCCAACTGTGGACTATGCCGCTTGAGTTTAGAGGATCGAATGTCGTCTATCTCCTCATTATCGGCCTCTCAGCGTGGCGAACGAGGTCGAGGCTCTACATACTGCCAGTTATCGCAGTTTTCTACCTCTGGTATGGCAATTGGGATATTTTCGGCTTCATCTGGGGACTTTGGCTGGCCCAGAGGGCAATTGCTGCCTCTTTGACCTCAAGCGAGGATCTCAGTACCGAATTCGAGATGGCAGAGTTTGAACACAGCGCAAACCCGCTTTTCATCTCGCCTTCCAGTCTAGGCTTAGGCTCATGCCTCGGAAGTGCACTACTCTCTCGCGCATAGGGATCGCCCTCACATTTATCATGGGCTACTACCTTCTCTGCCTCGGAAACGACGGCTCCCTACCTCCAGGATACCGCTTCCTCTCCACGTTCCAGCCAGCGCGCTGGAAAGACAAGTGGGAAATATACCACTGGTGCTGGAAATCCATCGGATCAGCCATGCTCGTCTATGCGATCGGGGAGTTTCCATGCTTGCAACGACCGCTCAACACGCGGCCAGTGCAGTATCTGGGTAAGATCTCGTTCGCGCTGTATCTGCTCCATGAGACAATTTATCAGCTGTGGAGGGATCCGTTAAGAAATTTTGTTTACTTGCTCCTGAGCGGGAATGCTTATGGGAGCAGTGGCGAGGCGCTGGGTGCTGATCCGTTCTCGTTTCATGTCGCCTGGTGGGTGACGGGTGTTTTACTGGGAGCGGTAGCAGTGTGTGTTGCACATTATTATACGATATATGTGGATAATCGGTGCGTAGCGTTGGTTAGGAGGATAGATCGATGGTTTAGTTCTTGACTATAGATAATACCATGCATATTAGAGATAAGTTTGTTCATTTGTTCTAAATTAAGGATTATGTTATAGAGAAAAATTATGCAACAAGAATGTAAATCCATCTCTTCAATCCCCGATGCCCATGATCCTTACTCACTTGGAGCATACCTCGAGACAGGTTCAACCAATGCTCGAATTGATAGCTGATCTCACATTTCGATCCCGTCCTGTCTCCGGAATTCACTCATGCCACATTTGTATTTGATGATCGTCCATCATATTTCATTATCCGTAGCGTTTATCACACCGTTCAGTCGACGAATCCATCATTCATCATAACTTCATGAAGCCTTGGCCTTCGCTTGCTGTTTCTGCATCATTTCCTCGATCTCCGACTCCTCAACCTCAGACCGGTCGTCCTTTTTCTCACCATAGGCGAGGAGCTTCCACGCACTGCGCATGAGAAAGTACAACCAGAAAAGATTGAGACTTTGAAGCGAGGCCAGCAAGACGAAAGTGATGACCTGGGAAATCCAGCACTTGTACTGCTGAGTCTCCCAGTTCAGCTCGTAAGGACCGACAGTGCGGAACTCGGTCAAAATGGAGTAAAGGACGCCCAGGTTCAGGTAGTGACGCAGGTAGATCCACGAGCCCACCGAGATGGCATAGAAGGGGATGACCAAGTCCGAGTCGATGTAGTGGAACGACTTGGACACCTGTCAAATTGGCAGGTTAGCATGTGGAACCGCATTTCACACTCGATCAACTTACAGCGAGGAAAAAGTCACTGATATCATGAGTGATGTAAATAGCAATTCCCATATAAGTGAAATGAAACCTGTAGCTCAACCCAATAAGAGACAAGGTAACAATATGATGAGCGACAAGCTCCTTAAAGTCCTTTCTTCTCTTCTCCTGACCAAGCAACATAACAATCGCCTGCTGAGCCCAATACGCCGCCTCAAACAAGTAATAGAATTTGAACGCCGCCTCATGAGTCCGATGCGGGAAATGCTCATACATGCCCCGGGTATCGAAATACCACACCGGACTCTGACGCATCACATACAGACCCGCCGGGCCGGTCGTCCCGAAATAGATAGCCGTATACATCTGCTCCATGAAACGCAACTGCTTGCCTCGAGACTTGATACCGCAGAAACGCGCCAAGGGCCTTAAAAGTTCCCGCATGATGAATTCGCGGGTGAAGGAGAGCACGATCGTGTAAAAGGATACGAAAGCAACATCCCACAGTCCCTTTCCATACTGCGCGGGCTCGCCGTCCACAGCCGGTAGCTTGTATGACAGAAAGATGAAATGATGGATGATATTTGACTCGGAGGGATTGATCGCATACAGAGAGACAAAGGCAAGGATCAGGACCAGCGGAACCAGCCAGGTATGCTCGGCGGCATGATTCTTGAATCTGCGCAGGAACGAGCGACGCGATCTGCGCCGGGCGCTGGAGTCCGATGTCTGGCGCGCGTGTCCGTGTGATCCTTTAGCCTCGTTTCTCTGGCGTGCGACATTTGCTGGCGGCCGGCTAGCCGAGGTGTTTATGTGGGATGCGGCCATCTTGCAGCTAGACCCGGGAGTATAGAAGTAGTAGAAGTATTGTTGGACCGGGAACGAGAATATACGTGATCGTGCCCGACCGCCCAGCTCCGCCCAGCCCCCCTTTTCAATGACGACCCGGGGTAGTTCCTTTCATCGTACAGATCCCATTTTTCCTCTTCGGGCTAGACGATGGGGCCGCTGGCGAATCATGAGGGTGTATCGGAGCTGTCGGGTTCCGAGGTTGCCGGGGTTTTCCTCTAGTTTCCCGTTTGTTCCGAAGTGGATAGTCGATGAATACGCACAATTTTAATGTTAGCTTGTATCACGGCTTGTATATCTATCTGAGTGTAGTTGGGGGATTCCATGCGCTATACCCCAACACATCCTGATTGCACACACGTAGGCTTGCCCTGCAACCCCTTTTTGCCAAGCAGTTTTTGAAGACAATCACCGGGTTTCGTTATTGACTGGAGGTTCGAAGTTCTGATGAGAAATGAGAAATGTCTGAAGTAGCTAGGTAGCCACTGCACCCCGGCAAGATGGTTCTATGTTTTAGGTTAGACAGCTATCTTCGAAGCTATTGACTTCGATCTTACGCAGTAAGTGGACAGTGGGATAGGTCGCTCGTGGACACCAGATTTGGCCTATTTTTGTATACTCTGCCGGCTGGTTGATTTCTATTATTTCCAGGTATGATAGCCCAAAAAAAACATTATTCCCACTTTTTAACTACCCTTCTACGCAATTTTAAAACTAAGCTTTTTTAAAGGCTAATTACGACGTTTCTCGTATAGTCAGGGCTTGGATACGAGAATCTCAGCCCTCAGCCCTCACTTTAGCGCTGACGCTGACAGCGAGACAAAAAAAAGAAATGGCCTTGACCTCAATAGGCGATTTTGTCATTCCAACCTCGTACCCTCGTTCTTTCTGGAACTGCGCTCTCAGAAACCATCAACTTTGTTTCCATCTTCCAAAATCAATCACCATACGCAATGCGCTTCCTTAGCGACACCCTCGTAGTCGACCGGACCGACCAGGTCTCTATGCAAGTTCTCGCCGCAGGTCTCCCTCGTTGCGCAACAAGCTCGATGCAAGCCGCACTTGAGTCGCAACACATCGGCCTAAGTCCCTGTATGCACTTTGCACACATCGCACCGAACGCCGATCGCGGTGATATCCTCCTAGATGCACTGCGGGAGAATGACACAGCACGACGTCACAAGCTACTCCATAAACTGTTTGATGGTTTCCAGGCAACCACCGATTTCCCTGGCGCTATGCTCATGGATGATCTTATGGACATGTACCCGGACGCCAAGATCGTGCTGAACAAGCGGCCTGGGGGCGGCCGCCAGTGGGAGCAGTCGATTAAGGTGCTCTCCTGGGGAGGCTCACCAGTGTTTTACACTCTCTGTTACTTATGGAAGACCGACCGCAATTTGTATACCATGTGGCGCTGTATTACGGAGCGCTGTCAGAGAACGTTGGGTATAGCTGCGGACGAGGTTTGGACGGCAAAGCATTATGGTGCGCATAATGCGTGGATTCACGCCGAGGCAGCTAAACGCGGAAGGGAGGTCTTTGAGTTCGAGCCTCGAGATGGATGGGAGTCTTTGTGTACGTTTATTGGTAAGGAGGCACCAAAAGATGAGCCGTTCCCTCACCGCAACGATGCTTCTGAGGTTCGAATGATCGCGCGGATTCTGTATGCTCGGGGTGTAATCTCCTGGCTTGCGCTAGGTGGGGTGGTGTTTGGCACAGTGAGATGGCTTGTGAAGGGACATTTGTTCTAGTCCATGGAGTAGAAATATTGCAATGCACAATGCAGCAATGCGAGGGTATGGACAAACTCCCTTACATTAATTTATTCATCACTGAGGTATTAAGATGGGGCTAATTAGCTCCAATTGGTTTCCCTCTCTCTGCCTCAGAAGCCAACAAATATATGGGATATACCGTACCTCCCAACTCCATAATCATCGCGGACCATTGGCAGATGAATATGGATGAGAACATCTTTGAAGACTCCGATTCATTCCAACCTGAGCGGGTAGATCCAAAAGCCCGAGCTTCCTCTCTCAGTCTTTGCCTTTGTGCGCAGGGTATGTCCTGGGCAACGGCTAGCGCGGAGTACATTATCCATTTCGATCTTCCAGTTTATCATTTAGGCATATATTATCTTATGCCCGGACAGGGATGATTGCGGAAAAGTGCGAGTGGCCAATCAGTCGGGTTCTTTGGGCGGCGCATCAAGCCGACCAGAGGATATACGATATGACGAATGCACGTAGCTTATCTGAGTTCTTCACTGGATCATGCATGACTTAATAGAATCTGGCCATACAGCCCGACAACAGATGTAATCAAAAATTTATGACCCACGGTATCAGCTCCTATTCGACCGCCTACCTACCTAGAGACCGATATGGTGGTCTGAGAGGTCATAGTGGCCACATGAGCAAGATAGAACGTGCAGAATGAGTAACAAATTTGTGGCTTTTGATTATATCTGTTGTCAGACTGTAGAAACCACGATGTGGCATGGCGCTACTTTTTATCAGGCGCTGGACTGTCTGGGCCAATGCCGCTCACACCGAAGATAAGTAACCCGCTCCCACTCAACTTCCCTTGGGAAGAAATAGCAAGCAACCTTAAATTTACTAAAAGGATTCTGAAGCTGACATGAAAGCCACTAGTTACTATGACTTGATCTTTGAAAGCTTTCTTTCCCTTCTGGTCTCGGGAGACGTCTGTTATTTTTAGACTGATGAAGTCTAATTATTCAGCCACGACGTTGTTTTTCATGAATGCTGTTTTGGCAAATCAAAGAGAATATTTTGGTGAAACTGATCTCGATTCATCCTGTACTTAGAGAGAAAAGCTGTGTGCTAACCATCTTATCGCAAGATCCCTGACTAACTATTTATTACAGCTGCGTCGTGGGATTTCGAGACTGGGGTAAATTCCCACCACTGGGACTTGACCTGGCTACCTTTTTCTCAGCTGGTTAAGAGTATCTAGAGCCTGTAGATGGTCAGATTGGGATTGAAGCGGGGATGTTATGGGTTGGGAGTGCTTATGAGAAGAGGTTCCCAAGGCCAGAAAGAGTCTTTCAAATTGCTTCTTATTTGAATACGTTCAAGGCACGATCTAAAATAAAGAAATATGGAGCATAAAAGTCCGAAATGTGTTGCCTGGTGAGATTTCCAGTGTTCCAGAGGGGATACCCATAATCCTCTCTGTGGATTCTTCAACGCTGGGCTCGCTATACGACCGCAGTCTCGTGACCCGAGCCACCTTCATCAAAGCCATCCCATTCTCCATTCTATGTATTGTAACTCAACGTAGCCCGCAAGCTCCAAATGCAAGATGACGACAGAGCCGGGTGTTGATCTACAAGTTTTGAGGGATTTACGATGCAGCAGAACCAGTTTTACGAATAAACTTTCGAAAATGCCTCATTATTCATAAACGTCCAAAGCTAAAACAAACATGATTGGTATGTCAAATGTAGCTCATATTTAAGCTATGATCGCCCTTCCCGACATGCCTTCCCTCTGCGACATTTGGTTCTCGTTAAAGATCTCAGCTCGCTCCCTTGCAATTGCCACCGATACCGGGAGCTCGAAGTGTTTAATAATACTGATATACTCATTTGGGTCCTGCCCGTATGGAGTATTGAGGATATTGACTGTCGGTCGCGCATTGACTGGTTGGTTGAGTAGATTCAGTGATTGGACTGTATGGCGTTAGCTTCGTAATGAAAATAATTAATTTGAGTTGGATGTAATACCTTCGGCAGATTGTCCAAGAAGTAGAACGGGTTGGCCCTGTCCATCCCCTTCTTCTCTGTGTTCTCCTTTGGTTCGAAGATCCCATCTTCGCTTTGAGGGAGGTGGTATAGATTCTTTGGTGGGTTTCTCAGCGCCGCTGAAGCGACCTCGCGATGCAATTCCAGCGCCCCAACGAAGACGGATTTCATAGCCTTCGCAGGTGAGCCCTCGCTCGGTACATCTTCGGCAGCCGGGCCGAGTTTCGTCACATTGGATTCGTTTCCTCTTGCATGTCCAGCAGCCTTTATGAGAACGGTGGCGAGAGGAAGTGTCTTTGTGTTTGTTACTCGAGGAGGCCATCACGAAGAGCAAGGAAAAAAGAAATTAACGTGAAAAGTGCCGTGTTCGCCCATCGCACAGTTATATGTGTAGGCAAATGTCGCAAATGTCGCACCCCCGAGATCTACGGGATCTGATTGGCCAAACAATGTTCTCACGACTGAATAAATAGCGCGCTCTAAGCCTCTAAAGGGAGTGCCTTCCGGGCCAAGCTGCAAGCTCCTTGAATCTATTTCGCTCTCAAATTCCCTCGCATAACAGGCGAAGGGACATATAAAAGAGTCGGTCCGTGTTCGGCCTCCCCCTTCGGCCCCTGCCTACCCCCACGGTGGCGCGTTCGGCACCTTTCGCCTCCGCGAACGTTTCGGGCAGGTACAAGCAAGCGCTATCCGCCAGGGCCCACCATGACAATGACATTTCAGACCGGAGATGAGAATCTTTTTGCCCCTGGGGAAACACGATTTGGTTACAACTTTAAATCGTGAAAACCGAGATACCTAAGATCCAGGTGGACGGTTCGGCACCGCCAACCTGTCGCGTTGCTGCAATGCACCGAGCGTTGCCACTTCGGGAATCCGAGGACCCCAGATGCGCCCCGGTGTGTCATGGATTCGGGTGTTGCAGTTCGTAGTGTGCCATGAAAGGCAACCGAGTCGGGTTCATGATCCATTAAGCTAGTCGATCGCGCGGCAGATGATTTCATGCACGAGAAGGCACCTGCTCAAGCCCGCATCTACCTCCCAGAAGAGGAATTTACTGCCTACAGCGGGCGCTAGTGGAGATGGTGACGGCAAAACGTCTGTAGAAATGTCACTCTCTTTCGTCAAGAGGATTCCAGGCTCTGGTCCATGTGGGCCAGTCTCGGTGTCCACGAGTAGCTTACCCCTCGACACCCACACATTCTCGGCGTGGGGAACCCCAGAAAAAAATGCAAAAACCGCGGAGTAGGCTGGGGCCTGTCATTCCCAATCCATTGATAGAAGCACGAGTGCGCTCCTGGGTCTTGGTCGTGTACTAGATACCCTCCACCTACAACTCGGAAATGAGCCCGTTCGAATCCTGATATCACTCAGCAAATTTGCAAAAACATACTCAACAAGTTATGGACGTGGAAACCGATACGACACTGAAACCGACCGACCAGAATGATCAAGATGCTCATGACCTCGCTGCCTTTGGCCATGACCAAAGCCTGGCGCGCAAGTTCAACATCTGGAGCATGTTAGCCATGGCCTTCTGCGTGCTAGGAACATGGTCCACCTTTGCACAAGATCTATCGGATGGTCTCATCGACGGCGGCCCCATTTCTATCCTCTGGGGTCTTTGCTTGGTGTTATTCTGCAACACATGCGTGGCCATCTCCCTGGGGGAGATTTGCAGTAGCATGCCCACGGCTCTAGGTCAGGCGTATTGGATTTACAGACTCTGGAACTCCCGTTGGGGGCGATTCACATCATACATGTGTGCCTGGATCAACGTCTTTGGCTGGTGGACGCTCGCGGCGTCGCAGGTTGCCTTCATGACCAACTTTACGCTGGGCATGAAAGTCATGTTCGCTCCAGACTGGCAGGGGGCTTCAACTGGATGGCTTGAATTTGTCGTCTACATCGGATGTGTCTTTCTCCTGACACTGGTCAACGTTGTCGGATGCCGCAGAGAGTCATTCCTGCCCTGGTTGAACAACTTCGTGGGTGTCTGGTTCTTCGGCCTGTTCTTCGTCTTTTCTTTGGCTCTCCTTATTTCCGTTGGAACCAAATCGGGTCTCTCATTCCAGCCTCCTTCCTTTGCCTTTGGCAAGTGGATTAACCAGACTGGATGGCCGGACGGTGTCGTCTGGTTTATCGGTCTGGTGCAGGCTGCCTATGGATTGACCGCATTTGACGCAGTCATCCACATGGTTGAAGAGATTCCTGCCCCGCGGAAGAATGCTCCCAAGGTCATCTACCTTGCGGTCATCTCTGGGGCAGTCAGTGGTTTTATCTTGATGCTGGTGTGTCTTTTCTGCATTCAGCAGGTAAATAGCGTTATCAACTCGCCCAGTGGCCTGCCTTTCATGACGCTCTGTCAAGAGACCGTGGGTCAGACTGGTGCTGCCGTTCTCATGGCTATGTTCATCGCAAATGGACTCGGTCAGAGCGTCAGTATCCTCACCACTGCATCCCGACTCACCTGGGGGTTCGCCCGCGACGGTGGTCTGCCATTCAGCCGATACCTGTCCCAAGTCAACCCATACTGGAAGGCACCCGTGCGTGCCCTTTGGTTCCAGGGGATCATCATCGCGCTGGTCGGAATTCTATTCCTTTTTGCCGAAACGGTCCTGAACGCCATTCTGAGTGTCAGCACCATCGCCCTGACCATCTCGTACGGCCTGCCAATCATCACAGTGCTTATGGTCGGCCGCGACAAGCTTCCCGCGGGAGGAGAGTTCAACCTTGGAAAGATCGGTGCTCCTGCAAACTGGGTCTCCGTGGTCTACTGCGTTATCACTACGATATTTTTCTTCTTCCCGAGCAGTCCCAATCCGTCGGGTAGTAACATGAACTACGCCATTGCTGTATTTGGAGTGATGCTTGTGATTGCTTTGGGATTCTGGGCTATTCAGGGCAGGAGGACTTATTTGAATACCGAGGAGGCTGCGATGGCCCAGGTGATTCTGGCTCAGGAAGAAGTGGCAAACGATCCCACCGTTCCTCCTGAGCCGAAGAAGGAGGATAATTGAGGGACTCAATTGATTCTGCCTCATATTCAATGAGGCGAGAATATTGTGGGGTAGATGAGGTTTGGTGGAAGTTGGATATCTGGTGGGAAGTGAAAGAATGTGAAAGTGAAATTTACTGTATATAGACAACAAGTACATAAAAGGCCTAGACTGGACATAGACAGGGCTGCGGTTATGCAACTTAGCGTTTGATTTTTGAAACACCACTATTATGAAATTTCTTCCTCGCTGTAGAGCTCATCACTGAAATACAACTGCATTCAGATGCTTGAAAGTTTCTCGAGGTATAAACAATAACCGAGAAAGGGAAGGCTAGATTAGAATTGCGTTTAAAAGTATGGGATATGCCTGTTAGAAACAAGAATCTCAAAGAAACGAATGCATTTTGATATCTAGTAGACTGTACAAATTTTAAACTCACGGTAACCGCTTAAAGCTTCGACTTCATGTTAACATGAATAGCCTTGACCGCGGAATACGCGTCCAAACCAGCTTCACCCAGTTCCCGACCGATACCGCTCTGCTTGACACCACCGAAAGGAATGCGCCAATCACTGTCATTGCTAGAGTTGATCCACACCATACCCGCCTGGATCTGCTTGGCAACACGGTGAGCACGAGTCAAGTTGGTAGTAAACACAGCACTTCCAAGACCGTATGTAGAATCATTAGCCATTTGCACGGCGTCCTCCTCCTTCTTGAAGCGAGAGATCACGGCAAAAGGACCGAAGACCTCTTCCTGGTAAATGCGCATGTTGGGGGTCACATCAGTGAAAACGGTGGGCTCGAAGAAGAAGCCCTTTCCGTCACCGACGCCCTTGAAAGGCTTACCACCATAAGCAAGAGTGGCCTTCTCGGACTTGCCCACATCCACGTAGGACATGATACGCTCGTACTGGGCCTGCGTCACCTGGGGACCTTGGAAAGTCTTCTCATCGAAGGGATCACCGACGATAGAAACGTTCTTAATCTGCTTCTTGAACGCCTCGACAAATTTATCGTAGATCTCGTCCTGGACTAGGATACGGGAAGTGGCGGTACAGATTTGGCCCTGATTGTACATGATACCGATGTGAGCCCATTCGACGGCCAGGTCGAGGTCGGCGTCATTGAAAACGACCAGAGGGGACTTGCCGCCGGTTTCGAGGGTGATGTTCTTCAGGTTGTTGCTGGCCATCTTCATGATGTGCTTGGCGGTGGCGGTGCTGCCGGTGAAGGCGATCTTGTCGACGTCCATGTGGGAGGCAAGAGCGGCGCCGGCGACGGAGCCGTGGCCGTTGATGATGTTCACGACACCTGGAGGGAAGCCAGCTTCCACGATCAGGTTTGCGAGGAATAGGATGGATAGAGGGGTTTGCTCGGCGGGCTTGAGCACCACGGTGTTGCCACAGGCCAGAGCAGGACCGAGCTTCCATGCGGCCATGGAGAGAGGGAAGTTCCATCTAAATAAGAAAGTCGTTAGTTACCCGGTCGATGCATATCTTCGAAGGAAGTACTTACGGGATAATCTGACCGCAGACGCCCACGGGCTCGCGCACGGTGTAGGCGAACTTGTCGGGGGTGGTGCCAATGACCTGACCAAAGATCTTGTCCGCATATCCACTGTAGTATCGGATGGTCTCGGCCGTCTCGGTCAAGTCATCGTCGCGGGAAACGGTGTAGGGCTTTCCGTTGTCGCAGGTCTCAATGGTAGCCAGGGTCTCACGGTTGTCCTCGATGAGTTGAGCCAGTTTGTTCATCAGTTTGCCGCGCTCGGTTCCGGGCAGATCGCGCCAACTGGGGTCGTTGAGGGCGGCACGAGCTGCCTTGACGGCGGTATCAACATCCTGCGCGGAAGCAGCATGGACGGAGGTGATTTCTCTGGCAGTACTTTATAGTAGTTAGCAAGTTATTCTTGAAAATGTAATTATCTGAACATACGAGGGGTTGATACTGGCGATCTTGTCGCCGGTGGACGACTTCACCCATTGGTTGTTGATGAAGAGGCCGGTAGGCTGCGTCCAAACACGGCCGTTGGGAGCAGTCAACTGAACAGATAATGAAGACATGATGTGTTTAGAATCCGTGTGATCGAGATCTAACCCAGGAAAGAACATGCGATAAGTACATTTGAAGACGGGCAGCTCTTAAGCTGCAACTACGATAAAGGTGGGTTCGGCACGACTTGCCCAAAAGAGAAGGCAGATGAGATGGAGAACAAGCGATAACCCACGGACCCACACGGCATCTCCAGAAGATCGGGTCGAGGCTCGAAGTTTCGTGGAGAAGTCGGGTTCGGGGCGCTAAACTGGATCCGGGAGGTCCAGCCCACTCGACGGGCCGATAACACGATACGAGATAGCACGAGATAGCGATAGATCTCAGTGACGCCGACAAGAGTCCGGAGTTGGCGAGCCAGCGTCTATTGACTTCCGTGATACCCTGGTTCAACATATCCAATGCACGCGAGTGCTTACCCTTACCGAGGACAAGGAGTGGCAACAGCCTCCATCGCCTCCACGGCCATCACGTGGTTTCCCCGCGAAAAGATAAGCTTGTGTCTTTGACACCTGGCATGGCATTGCACGGGGTCAACCACGATAGGTCCGTAGGGTCAACCTGCCCGATAGGAGTCACCTGGGGTATGGCATCGGAGCCGGGGTATCACACGGGTGCGATTGGCTACAACGCCCGCTATAAGACAGTTACGCAAAAAATATTATGGCATAGGAAAGTACAAAATAACCAAAACGTAAGTCGTAACGAGCTTCTCCAGGCTTTCGCCTGAATAAGGTATGGGGAAGAGAGCCCACCGCGAGTGGGCTCGGGAACAGTCGTGAAGGCGAAGTTCTGTGAACCAGACATCCCGACTGCCCGATCGGGCAGGTACATGCGTGTTCTATCTTCTTGAAAGATTGTGGAAATCAGCTATATAAGGCCCGCTGGGACGAAGTTATTCAGACCGTTAACTCCAAATTCATCTTCACCTTCCTACACCATGGCATCTGCCCCTGATACCACAACCATCCCGGGTTACACAATTTTCCGGGAGGGAGACTATGACAGCGTTGCTGCGACTGCCATGCTCCCGCAGGGAACTCCCCACCCGCTCGGTACGATCTGCACGCCTTTTTTTCTTTTCTTTTTACAACCACTGACTTTATCATAGACCAGCTTTCCATCAAGGAAATCCCAGAGGCTGCTGCGCTCATCCGCCAACATGCTGCCCCCAGGACTATCAAGTTCAACTGCCTTACTCTGCGGGAGCCCCGAAAGGCCGAGTACCAGGCCTTCAAGCAGGGTCTGATCCCTACTCCGGACCGCCGCGCTTTTGCGATTATTATTGAGCGCGAGACTCAGAAGATCGCCGAGGTCGTTGTCAACTTGAAGTCCAAGAAGGTCGAGGAGTGGAACGAGGTCAGCAATGTCATGCCTACCCTCACTCTCGAGGACTTGGATGTTATGGAGCGCATTGCCCGCGCAGATGCCCGCGTTATCCGTGCTTGCAAGGAGATCGGCATCACCGACATGTCCAAGGTTTTCCTCGATGCCTGGGCCATCGGCATTGACGAGCGCTGGGGCTACGACCGCCGTCTCCAGCAGGGTCTGGCCTACTACCGTACCTCCGATTTCGACAACCAGTACGCCCACCCTCTGGACTTCACCGTGGTGGCCGATACCGAGAAAGAGGAGGTCCTCAGCGTCGATGTTCGCTACGTGAATGGCGAGCGCACTGCCGTGCCTCTCAAGGAGCACAACTATCTCCCCGACTTCATCAGCGACAAGTACAACCACGACCGCCTGAAGCCCATTGATATCACCCAGCCCGAGGGTGTTTCCTTCAAGATCCGCGGCAACGAGCTGTCCTGGGCCAACTACAAGATGCACATCGGTTTCAACTATCGCGAGGGTATCGTCATCTCCGACGTCCGCTCCCACGACATGTACGAGGACCGCGAGCGCACCCTCTTCAACCGTGTCTCCGTCGTGGAGATGGTTGTCCCTTACGGCTGCCCCGAGAAGCCTCACCACAAGAAGCACGCCTTCGATGTCGGCGAGTACGGCACAGGTCTGATGACCAACTCCCTGAAGCTGGGCTGTGACTGCAAGGGCGCCATTCACTACATGGACGGAGTGATGTCGACCGGAAATGGTGAAGCCGCCGTGATCAAGAACGCCATCTGCATCCACGAAGAGGACAACGGCCTCTTGTACAAGCACACCGACTACCGCGACGGCACCGTGATCTCAGCCCGTGACCGCAAGCTCATCATCTCACAAATCATCACCGCCGCCAACTACGAGTACGGCTTCTACCACACCTTCACCCTGGACGGCACCTACAAGCTCGAGATCAAGCTCACCGGCATGCTGAACACCTACTGCATGCACCCCACCGAGACTGCCGCTCCCTACGGTACCGAAGTCGCTCCCCAGATCACCGCCCACAACCACCAGCACCTCTTCTCCCTGCGCATCGACCCCGAGATCGACGGCACCAACAACTCCGTCGTCCAGTCCGACGCGGTCTCCGCCGACGCCGCCGTTGGCTCCCCAGAGAACCCCTATGGCAATGCCTTCCTCAGCAAGAAGACCCCGCTCCGCACCTCCCTCGAGGGCGCCGCAGACTACTGCTACGAGACCAACCGCTCCTGGGACATCATCAACCCCAACCGCCTTAACAAGATCGCCAAGAAGCCCGTTGGCTACAAGATCCTCAACAACTCCTGCCCACCCCTCCTCGCCAAGCCCGGCAGCACAGTCTACAACCGCGCCGCATTCGCCCGCAAGCCTCTCTGGGTAACGCCGTACAAGGACTACGAGCTCTTCCCTGCAGGTGACTACGTCTGCCAATCCACCGGCGAAGAGAACCACCCCCACAACTCCACAATCCTGGACTGGGCCAACCGCAACGAGAACATCGACAACACCGATATTGTCTGCTATCTGCAGTTCGGTCTGACGCATTTCCCGCGCACGGAGGACTTCCCCATTATGCCCGCGGAGCCGGTCAGCATCATGCTGCGCGCGTCGAACTTCTTTGAGAAGAACCCCGGTCTTTGGGTGCCCCCCAGTGCCATCTGTGTTGATACACAGAGCACGAATGCATTCTCGTCTTCTTGCTGTGCCGCTAATGCTCCGGCTAGTGTGTCGAGACTGTAAGTGGTGAGAAGCTTGTGAAAAAATATTGGATACGGCATCATATGAGGACATTGTAAATAAGCCTTTTTTCTTTTGTTTATGGTTATAAAGAACATACTTGCATTGAATCTTGAACCTTTTTTGTAGTTTGCTCATATCTCTTATATTTACAACCTTGGGGGAAAAAGTTGAGAGATTATCGAAATGGGAATCTTACGGTAACTTCGGCATTCATCTTACAAGGAAGTAGTTCAAAGAGTAAAAATATTCCAAGAAAAACCTGGAGAATATTTTGGGTATCGAATCGCCAACATCAAACAGAACCTAGGCCCAAACGGCCTATTGACAGCCCTCAACACTTCTCCATTAATATATACATAAACACCACACTTGGGCATCTTCACCCCATTACATCTCCCCATTCCCGACCTTTTCTTCCACGTTCAAAAAGAAATCCAACTCACTAGGCCCAACCTGCGAGTTCTCATTCTCCGCAAGCTGCTCCAACAAACTGAGGAAAGGATCTTTCTCCAGAGAGCCTGTTTCACTAGCCGCAGTGTGCGAGCCACTAGTTTGGGACTGAGCGCCTGGCGTCAGTGCATTCCCAGGGCCATGGTTTCCATTTAGATTGTGGAATGTGTCGAAGGGGAAGGTGGCGTATTGGGGGTTTGAGGAGGGCGTTGGAGCGATGTTTAGGGATGGGTCAGTTAGAAAGGCTGAAGGGGAGAAGGCGCTGTGGATGTTATCTTCCGTGGTTTGGGGGAAGATGGTGGAGAGGGACGGGGAAGGTTGTGGATGGTTATTAGGGGGTTGGTGGAAGTGGAGAGCTGAGGAGGATGATGCCTGGCGGTGTCGTTTGGTGAATGAGGAATGTGAGTTGCGTCGTTCGGGTTCAGGTTGGGTTGCTAAGGATGATGGTGTTGGACGGGTGTCGGAGAAGAACCATGGATTTTGGTATGGTGGTGGTGCCATCGGGCGTTGGTAGTATTGGTCGTGTCGATCGACAAAGCTGGCACTGTTATCGATGTTAGTTGGCGTGGGATGGTATATCCGGGAGTGGAAATGTACTTTGATACCAAATCGTCCCCTGTGTCAACCAGACGGACATGCTCTCCATCCACCGCCAAGCCAGGATAACGGTCTAAGAAATCCTCGAGATGGAAAACAGGCGAGAACCGCATCGGGCTGCTGGCAAGGTTACGCACCAGCTCAGCGTGGCAAGTGTAGATCGACTGGAGCAGCTCACGCTGATGCTGCACACCCGCCCAGACATTGCGCAACCAGGCCAGTTGGTGCATCTCGCGAGTTAGGAACTCACCACTGGATGAGAATACCTCGCCTTCGCGGCCTTTGTAATGCACGCCGTGGACGTGTACAGTACCAGCTGTACACACACAATAGCCGACGAATGCAGGCCACTCAACGAGAGGAGAGTTTCTGCCCAGCTCAACAAGTTCTGCAATTGCATTGGAATGCGAAAAGCACAAATTGGTAGCATCGATCTGCCATGACTGGTGCTGACCGGTGCCCCGCAGCTCCGCAAGGTCGATAGGTAGGAATGGACGATAGAGCAGACAGTGCACCAGATGATAGATCAATTTGCTGAGAAGCAATGTCGTGTGCTCTGGGTGACTGAACATAACTTCAATGGATGCAAAGACGTCCTGCGTCCCCGCTGCCCAAATGTCCAACTCCTGTCGAATTTTCGAGAGGTTCGAAAGTGCATGCCAGGGGAAATGTGAGTCGCCCTTGACGCCCCCGGCAGCCAAGTACCGATTAGTGACCCCGAGGATCCGGGTGATATCGATGAGCAATGATGCCGCACTGGGAGACTTGCGCCGGGAGTCTGCAGAATATTGAATGTTGGGCCCAACGTGGAAAAGCTCACCATCCACGCTGAGGCCCGCAGCATGTGGCGACCAAGACGGCAAGCGCAAAACAATTGAATGGTCGGAGATGAGACACGGACGGCGAGATCCACAGGTGATGAATCGGTCCATAAGATATACGGACCAGAATAGGCGGCGCCTCATCTCGCGCTCGGCGGGCGACATATTAATCTTAGATGGTACTTCGCGAAACAGGTCTAATGCCACCGCCATGGCCACGCAGTTTGCTGGCAACTGTTAGCATTCGAACTGTGCATGAAACGTGCGGGTCTTACAGAATACCATATACGCTTTCTTCCCCAACCCATAGGCAAAGTAAGCCTGTGACAGTAGTAGCAGGGTCTGCAAGCCCTCCACCGTCGGATTATCGACATCAACCATCTGTCGCGCTTGCAAAGCAGCATCTAGACCCATGCGCAATGGGTGATCCGGCTGGCCGACCGAGTAAGTATATCTGTCGTGAATTAGTGATCCATATCATACGTGACTCCCGACCGAAGATATACCTGAGCGTCATGGCCGAAATGGCCATAGACAAGCACGCAGGTAGTTGACTCAATTGATGGCGCTGTCGAGTGCTCTGCTCATCCAGGATGAAGAATGGCTTGCCATGTAATCGCGCAAAGTATGCATTAAGCAGCATATCCGACAAGATACCATTCTGCTTCGGTGACGGCTGCGACAGAGCATATGACGAGCCACGGCCGGTCGGCTTTGTGTAAGTCTCCGTCTTTTGTGATGACGGATTCGAAGGCGCCGGTCGCGAGTCTGAGGGAGTGTATTGATTATATGTGGCGGCGTCTATAGTGTTGCGACGGGCACTTTGACTGCTGAGCGGGATATCTTCGGGATTGGAATCCGGGGAAGTGGGCGAGATAGGGTTTTTCTCATCGTGGAGTCTTTTCTCAAGTCCATCGACGCGTTTCAATAAAGCCTCCAACACGTCTGTTTTGGGGCCGCGTTTTTTGGGGACCGCATCTGCGGAGACCATCAGGCGATGTGATCGGCAAATGAGGGGAACGGAACTCACCGTAGACGCAGGGACATTGGAAGATCTTGCAGGCCTCGCAACTGGGGCGCAGACGGTTGCATTTGATCTGGAGAGTTTAGCCGGGTGAATGCGATCGAATTGAGGACTACCGACCTTTCTCTTGCGACAAGACTTGCAGTTCATTGCCTCGCGCGGTTCGACCGTCGCGCGGCGGGGCATGAGACGGTTGATGCTGACCTGCGGACGAGACATCGCGCATCTAGGTGAAAGGCATGAAAGGCATGAAGAAAGGAGGAAGACGAGGGAAACAGGGAAATAAGAGAGCCGATCCTCTAGTGTCGGCACGACCCTGGAGATGTGGAGGGAAATGCGGAGAAAGCCTGTCCCGCCGGAGTTTTTTCTAACTGGCTCTGGCCCTGGCTCTGGCTCCCGCGCTCTATTTACTTGACTCTAGCCTTTGGCTTTAATCATTGGCCTTGGGGCCCTCTGGTTTTACTCTGCTTCAATCGTGTTTATTTCATCGTCACCGTGCTTGAGTTGGCCCACCCAAAGTACTTAATACCCTTAATATATACCGCGGGCCTAGAAGAAAGGGGATATTTCCCCTTTCGCTCTTCCTCCGTGTTAGGGTTGTCGCTTGCAGTTCCGAAACGATCATTTGGGATACAACCCCTGTATACTAGTTACCAGTCCGGAAAGTCGACGCCCTTCCTCATCACGGGGCCGGTGCCTGCCGCATGCTAGATTATGCTCTGTCCACTCCGCCACCGTTTCCTGCAGAATCATGCAGAACCCCGCGTTCGGCAGTCTCGAGACCAATGCACCGCATACTTCCAGATTGGGACGCGATGAAACCCTGAGAGATGAAAGGGAACACCTGAGCGCCGGCGGGGTGCTTACTCTACACTACTGAACTAGGATCCCCTCGATCGACCACCCACACTACTGTTTTGGATACGGACATTTCCTGATCAAGGCTCCCGAACTCTGATTGAGTTCTTCAGGGTGTATTCCACGTTCCTACCTCCTGCAGCCTGTGCACCCCTCGGAATTCCCGAGCTGCAGAAATGGTCCTAGGTAAGAGTCTATACATGCATTTATCCAACCGAGGTCTACATCATCACAACGTGTACCGTCACTCTCTTTCTGAGCTATTTAGCTCCCACTATGCAGCAGCCTAAAACTCTCGGTTCGGGGACATAACACCGCTTCTCACGTACTCGGCCATATCTCTTGCCCGTCCAGTCTCCATTTTCTCTAAACCCTCAATAACCCCACCACGGTCATTCACCGGGCGTTCCTGACTAACCTTGAACCGACCCTCGATACGAGTAATCTCAATCCGCATACCAACAATATTTTTCTTGAGCGTCGCGATGTACTCTTTCGGCGCATCGGCGATCTTCCACGGCGCCGTCTTGGCGCCGTCCCCGTAACCCATAACGCCTTGCTCGCCTAGTACAGTGAGGTCTGATAACTGCCGATGCAAGTATTCGCCCGTAGCCTCGTCTTTCGAATCGTGGTATATCGTCGCGCGGCCGTAGACTTGGACCGCGGCGTAATTCCATGTCGGAGCAACCTTGCCGGTGGCGGGTTTGGATTCGGTGTAGAAGTTCGGTGTGATATAATGGTCGATGGGGCTGGTGAATACTATCAAGACTTCACCGGGGAGAACGTGTCCCGTTGTGTCGGGTTGGGACTGGGCGACGGCTTCGATCATGGCTTTGCTTTGTGGGTTTGCGCGGGCAATATGGCCGCGTAGTACGCCGAGTGATGGAGTTTCACTGTTTCCATTCGATCCATTCTGGGCTTTCTGTTCTGAGTCCAGGACCCAGGGGATATGGCTGCATTGCAGTGTGGGAAAGTTGTCCGATGGGAGGGAGGTTGTTATCACGCCGAGAGGGTGGGCGCGGATGAAGGCGTGGAGGGTTGGGAGGTCCCGTACGGCGTGATCGGGTCGAAGATGCATTCTATATCGCTGTGCCCTTAATCGGAAATAAAAGAAAGACGTAAAAGAAAGACAGGAACGGACGAGGGGTATGAGGGGTTGACCCCAGATTTCAGCGATAGCTTATCAGCCGGGCCGGGGAACCGGCAATACTTCGGATCTCAGGCACAGGTATGAATTCCATAAACAGCTATGAAAAGACAGGCCGTGCATGTCTAAATGCCTCATCTGTACATTCAATGAAAAAAAAAGTGATATACTCCCCGAAATCCATCCCAGACTCCAAACTCGAATCGATGTCAACATCTATTGCATCGAATGAAAGGCCAATATCGCTGGAAATGTTCCATCTGCATGCTAGAATAGAAGGCGCCCGGATGCCATGCGCACAAAATCAAACGGCACGTTCTGCCCGACTAGTAGCCGGAGCGTTTCAACTGTCGTCCAGGCGCTGACGTCCTCGGAGCCGTACGCTGTCCATCCGGCGCTGGTTGCTACACCTAGCGGGTCGCCTTTGCGAGGACCGCTGGTTAGATCCAGGTATACTTTGCCTCGTGTTGAGGGGGGTGACGAGCGGCCATTGGCGCGGTAGTGGCGGAGGAGAGGCTGCACGAGTAGTGATTTCTCGGGAGGTAGAGCCGAGACGATCACGAAAGGCTGCTCGACAAGCTTGACGGATTGAATTGACGTGAATGGCTCCAAGCCTGCTGCGAGGGGGCCACTCGCTTTGAAACCGACTGTGTAGATAGCGCCGACATCGAGGCTGCGGAGTGCGAAGATCGCAGCAGATGCGTCGGTCTCTGATCCAGCCAAGATGATCGCTGCCCGGCCACGGTATGCAGATGGGACATACTCTCTAGTCAGAGTCGCCCGGATACCCTTCCATGCGGCATTCTCTCCGATGAAGCGGGCGCCGTTCCTGCCGTCTCCGGGAGCGGCCATAGCGATGGTGTCTACGAGGCCGATGGCGCGCGCCGCATCGCTAATGGCGGGGATGTATGCAGTTGAACTGGAGATTGGAGGGTTGACTGAAGCACCACCAAATTGAGGTTGCTTCAGCACAGACTCCATAGACCCCGTCGGCCCGCGGTCGATGGAGGTGAAGTTATGTTGCAGGCCTAGCTCATTGAGACATTTCCCCATGAACATGGAATGAGGCGTCGATCTAAACGAGCCGATCGCGTGCAAATCGCGCTTGGGGAGTTGGCCCATGATATGCAATGCTTCGTTAATCTCCGCGGCAGTCAATTGGCCCGGAGCCGCAATCATGGGCAGGAGAGGATGGGTGATGGGAGAGAAGACGGTGTTGAGCGCACGCGAGAGCTGGCCCATTTGGCCCATGTTCACTGCCGAGAGCAATGGTCCAGGGCCGCGACTCTTGATCGTCGAGCGGAAGTACTCCAGCTCATAGTTTTCCTCCATAGTCGAAACCATAGCGATCATCTTCACGATATCCGCGTACTTGGCGCTTTCGTCAAAAATACGCTGTGCTTCCGGGGACGTCCATTTCCACGTCCCTGAAAAATCGTGAAAGGCCGACATGATGATGCTGTGGCCTTTAACTTCAGCCAGGCGCCGTCTGATATCCTCGGGAAGCCACAGCTCGACATCAACGTACTCGACTCCCCACTGGATCGCCCTTCGCAAGTATTTATAGAACAATTCCGGGTCATCCATAGGAAATTTGCCATTTTCCTTGGTACACCTCGTGGTGAAAATAATAGGAAGCTCGGTATGCTGCCTCAGAAGCATCAATTGCTGACCCACGTACTTCAGACTAGGCACCGAACCAGCTTCCGCTCCATCCTTCGCAGGATCAACCAGCAAATCCACGCGAATCTCAACCGCATCTGAGCCAACGGACAGGATATCCAAATTCGGCATGGCAGCATGGACATCGGGAAAAGTGGTAGAAATGAAATTCGTCCTCGTCTTCGTGCGCAGATCCTCATGCGGTCTTGTCTGGCCCAGAATGAGAGATAATACCCGTGTCAAGTCGCGCCGTAAGAACGGGCTGCGCGAATACAAAAACTCATAGTCACAGCATTCGGTGAGCCGGTCCTCGGGTGCAGACCCGTCTTCCACGCAATGGGTGTTGATCAAGATCAGAGCCGACCTGTCGATTCCCTCCAAGCTCGGCTCTAAGTCTTGCGCCAGCACCCCGGCTACAACCGCATCACTGGCTTTTGTCAAAGTTGAAAGAGCGGTTTCGGTGGTCCATGGTTTGCCGAGTACTTCTGCGACCATATGCACTATATGTTCTTGCCCGGCCCCGAAGACGATAACGATGGTTCCAGTCGGAGTATTGGTCGGGGGTAAGACGGGAGGGGCGACATGTCTCTGAGGCGATGAGGTTGGTATAGACGAGAGACTGGAGGCGACATTCAAGGCGGAGGTATTGGTATGGGGAGTGGAGGTGGGTAGCGGAGCTTGGTTGAGCATCATCGCGGAGACGGAGGTCTCGCTGAGTAGCGGCGTCGCCATGGGCGGCAGGGCAGTAGGCATCATCGCATAGCACAAGCCGACGATTTCATACTTGAGCAGACGGGCTGCAGACGACGAGCCCGAAGGAAATGTAGGGTCACGCGAGACCCAACAAGCCAGTATAAAGACCTTTCCCCGCGTCGCGCAAGAAGGACCTGAAATTTGGACAACCCGAACGAGCTGTCGCAAGAGGAAGAAGGCGGAAATCGAATATCAGAGAAGGTAGTACCCTCGGCGCATATGTCGAGCGGGTTTTTGTCCGAGGTAGCAAATGCTTTAGGTTCAGGCGCAAGGACTCAATGAGTGTCAGGGTATGGAATCAGAACAGTTCTCTCATCGGCAGATATGCTAATAGCGTTTAAAGGGGCTGCGACACAGCACGAGTAAGTGGCCACCGTGAAGTGCGACATGGCAAGGAAAACGGTGCGCTCAGGCGTATTCATCCGGGGCGCGCGGGGATGGACGGGGTTGGGTTTCTCCGCCAATCAGAGTGCGTGTACGGCGGAGATAGATGTGTGTCGCCGTGGGGGCATTGATTATGCACCGAGGAGGAAGTAATGAACGATTTGTGGTGTAGAATGTGTTGCTTGATAGATTGGGCAGCGAAAACTACAGTCACCTGGGTATGTCTACGTTCCATCGTCAAGACACCGGAACCTTGGGGTCACTTCGAACATGACCACCACTGCCATATCCAAGATCTGATACGGGGGAAATCTCTGGCTTGAACAGAAACACGGCTAGACAGAGCCAATGGCCCAACTCCGGGATTATCCACTGCACAAGATATGTGGAACGAGATACAACTCGGTCCGTAACCAAGCCAGTCACTCGAACATGACTGTGGATACGATAGGGAAAAGCTCTGTAGGGAAAATCTGACCGGCCAATTGGCGCAGGAGTATTCAATTACCTATACATATATTCTTGGGTATCGATCGGACAATCCAGGTGCATCCGTATCCACGGGGTTCAAATACAGCCTCCAACATACGGGTTAAGCTCTTTCATAGACAGCCCAGATGTCACACGAAATTAGATGACATAGGTCACATTTCAGCATAAAAACGGCCAGGAATAAGAATTCGGCTCGGGGTATTGGAAACAAACGAGAGAAAAATACCAGCCGATTCAAGGGGTATTGGGGGTAAAGACAAGGTCAAAATAGAAGCCGCAGGAAGAGCAGATCATGGAAAAAATCACAACGATGTATGGGACAAAATGAAACGACATATCAGGCCACATTGCGCTTTTTGCTTTGTTCACTCCACCGGGCATCAAGCCGGAGTTATCACTATGTACGAGAAAAGCCCGCAATCTAAGATCGTCGGACGATCACGGGTCGGGGATGTTCACCAGGATGAGGGCTGGTATCAGCACAGGTTGGGGATAGAAAAGAAATATGAGACACGTAGGTGGTATCTTACAATGATGGCCCGGATTAAGGCCACCAATGAAAGCCAAAAGTCATCAGAGATGGCATTTTGCCAAGAGATCCGCTCTTGCGAGTAGTATGTCAGCGGTGATAAAAAGCACCACAACACACTCTCGCTGACAGATCGAAGAGGGGTGGAACGAAAAAGCTCAGTCCGACCAGCGGTCTGTCTTTCTCAGGTTGCAACCGCCCATTTCAAGTGGAGACGACCGGCATCATCCATGCATTGTCAACTAGATGGTCAACCATGCCAATCATCAACCGTTGGGATAATACAGCCCGAGCCGGAGCCGAGATAGGTGTTTCAGGAGGTGAATAGGAAAAGATGTCGAGACAGATGCAGGAGGGGCCTTTCATGGCCAGGTGATTAGGAAGGCTATCCGGACGGTCAATCGAAAAATCACACCAATTAACTCGGCGGCGAGGACGGAGAGATCGCCAGCCCGTTCATCAGCTTGGGTAGCGGCTTCCTTCGGGCAGTATTTGCCGACTTGGACACCCGTGGTGCCCCGTGGATCATGCGGGGTTCTTTCATCAGACTTGTGTCCAATTTCGCCGGTGCTGAAGTACATGTTAGCAAAGGAGTTACTGAAAGAAGTGCTCAAAACTCACCTCTGGTGCCCACCCGAGTGTAATCGGCGGAGAGGCTCTGCTGGCTACGACTGCTGGGGGTGAAGAAGGTAGCACTGGCAGTCCGCCACAGATGATTCGAAGTGTCTGACAAGAAGTCGGTCGTCGAACGGCCAGAAAAGATGGATGTGCGGCCACGATTACGCTTTGAGAGAACAATCTCGTCGAACAGAGCCATCTTCGAGTCCTTGGCCTTGGGACTGGTCCGCTCTCGCTCACTGATGAACTCGTTGAAGCCTTGGGTCTGTTGCAAGACAGCAATGTACTCAGCATGCTCATTAGGAAGACTCTTCTTAAAGGCTTCCATATTGAAAACATAGTACATTCCCGACTTCTTCTTTTCACCACTGGCTGGCACGAGATACTTCTTATAAGTATAGAACAAACTAGCAAAGCATCTCACGAATGCCGCGCGAATCTGATCAGGATGGAAGGCCGCATCACAGACCAGGCAGACTTGAGAGGCACAACGGTTGTGGACGGTCAACTTGCACGCTTGGCACTTGTACATGCCCTCCTCCGCTCGGTCATCACAGATGGCACAAATCAACTTGTCATCCCATGGCTGGGTCTGGAAGTAGTGTCCTTCCACCCAGCAGGTTCCCTCGGCATTGTTGACATGTTGAGTGCTGGTCTGTGGGACAATAGTCGAAGCGGCAATTGTGGATTGAGCATATACGGATGGGGCATAAGTTGACCCTTGACCGTAATCCGTGTTCAGAGTAGTGACTGAAAGGTTGGACGCATGTCCAAGGAACGGTGCACTCGGGCGACGAGTCATTCCAAAAGACGAGCTTCTTCTAGACGCGGCATCGAAATGACCGGAACGCTTTTCACGCAACGAAGCCTGCAACGCCATTCCGGAATCGTTGCGAGACGAAGGAGTAGGCGGGGGAGGGGGGAAGTGACCCGAGGTAGGGGAGGAGTTCTCCCGAGGCGAAGGAGGAGAGGCACCGGGCCTGGATGTTGAGCTCGTTCCTGGCCGATCAGCGCCTCTGGAAGAGTACCCGCGAGAGGAGGATCCGTGTTCATGGCGGGCATGGAGGAAAGCGTTAAATATTGGCGGATGGTAGGAACCTGGAACCACGGCGGTCGAGCCAAATGCGCTTGAATTGAGACCGACATACTTGGCCAGGTTTGTGGGCTGAGCTTTTGAGGAGTAAGCTGCTCCGCTTTCTGTCAAGTATGTGTCCCAGGGGTAAGTCTCAATCGCATATGCTGGAGGGCCTGTTGGAACGCCGCAGCGACTATGGTGAGGAGCAGCCATTTGCAAGAGGGACAGGAGCTTGCGGCGTTGGTGGCGAGGGAGAGGAGTAGGTCGGATGGTGCTTTCAATCATATCATTGTCCAGATCCACCAGCACGAAGTCGTCGGTTGGCAACTCGACCTTCTCATAACGGCGCTCAATGCCCACAATATACGGGCACGGTGCTTCGATAGCCTGGACCAAACGAGCGGGAAGTACTGGAATCAGGACTCCGGCCCACTGGATGGGGAACAGCAAATCAACTAAGGCTCGGGTTGCGAGGTAAAGCATGGAGGTGTGAGAGGACAAGAAGATGATGCGCGACTCCGTCAAAGCATACTCGAACAGAATTACAATGTTGGGAACGGAAAGAGTTCTGAACAGGGCATATAAATCAGTGTTTCGAGACCCAGGAAGCTCATTGGAAGCCTCCTGTCGCGCGAAAAGCCGCAATTCCCGAACTGCAAGTTCGACCTGAGTCTTCGAAGAGACCGGGCAGAAGGCCTCAGTGCAAAGGTTCATGACATAACGTTCAAGCGGTTGCCAAACACCCATTCGTGGTGAGCTTGGCGGGATGCGCTGAACACCACCTTCAGTCATGGGCACGATCATCGCCTTGAGCCATTCCTTCCAGAAGGTGGTCATGTTGGCCTCGCGGCCCAGGATACCGTAGGCACGGGGAATCCAGAATCCAGTATCACCGTCGGTGAGACCCTCAATTTTCGAGGCCGCACCGTGTCGCACAGGTCGCAGCAAGTCGGTCATGAGCCCAATTTTCTCCTCGACAGCGCTGATCTCATCCTCAAGTTTTTCACGGGATTCGGAACCCGAGGGCACGTTCGGTAGTTTAGCAAGAAGCTGCGACAGTTTGGCTCGCTCCGATGCAAGCCTCTCGCCTAGACTGGCCGCCAGTTCCCGCTCCTCGTCGGTCATGTTATCCTTGCGCCATTCCTCACAACGCTTCTCAAGCTCATCAGCAGCCTGTGGGTTCAGGGGAATCCAGATGATCACGCAGATCGCATGAATCTTGGAACCATTTTCCGTTGTCATAGCAAATCCATGCCAGGTAGATCGCGGCCGCTCGTCGGAGGACACGATGTTGATATCGTTCGGGAAAGCGAACATTGGGACGTAGTCCGGGAATTTACCGCGCTGCTTGGTATCGTCTGCCATGTCGCGCGTGGGGTATCGGTCGAGCAGAACGGGTTCAAATCGTCGCTTCAACGGGTGCATGGAGGGGGAGATCTCGAGCGGTTGCGGAACTGGGATCACGGAGTTGTAATTACTGAGTCGCCGAGACGTTCGCACAGAAGCTGGAAGACGATTGACCGTTAACGACTCATTTCCACGTCGCGCAAGTTAGGACGTCGGGCACAGCAATTGACTCACCTTGGCGGGCAATCGACGGCTGCCTCTTCATACTGTTCAGATCCCGAAACGCCATGTGCCGGCGAACACTACCAATACCCGATCTGAGCAGACCCGACCCTCCAGGGGACGGCGAATCCTCCGCAACGATCTTCTGTGTCCGAACGCGTGATCGAGGGCGGGTATTCGGGGTGATCGCGCCGGCGCTCAAACTCAAGTCGGTCAGGAATGTGTCACGCTCATTCGCGAATTTGAACAACGCTTGGTCGAAATCGAAATCTCCGTCAAACATGGCCGACGATCGTAAGGGCGACGACGCACCCTTGACGGTCACGCTGCTCCGATTGCTGCCGGTACCATTTGTTTGCCCCGAATCCCGGGAGAGTGTCGACAATCGCTGGTTGGAGGTGCGGCGGGTAGGGCCCGTGTATAATGCCGAGGGGGGCCGAGAGGCGCCCTCCGGGTTGTATTCTTCTTCTGCGTCGGCATCTTCCTGGATAGCATCCGTGAGTGCGGGGCCCGGCGAGGCAGCGCCGTTGATGCGATAGTCGTCGCCCAGTCGTCGGAAGGTGTCCAAGATCTCAGATCCGTCCACGCCTGCTATCCAGAAGTAGTCGGCGAGAGGGACACCCTCCGGGGAGCTTGTAGCGCTGGTCGAAGGCATCGGGGGCTCTATCGCAGTCAACCAATTTACCCGGACTGGTCAATTTCTACCAGCCGTTGTCACCACATCAATCGCAGGACTCCGACCGCATTCAATCAGACAGTGAGAGATCAGGGAGGTTGTGGGAGGTCTGAGGAGCCGTCAGAAGAGAAGGACGGGGACAGGGGAATTTCGGGACGAGGGAGGGGCGAGGGGGAGTGAAGATCAATTTTGGGGTGGGTTTGATGTCGTATGTACATATGTACTTTCGGTGACGGAGAAAAAAGGGGAGACGGATAGGCTTCTGTCAATTGAACCACACAATGGAAAAAAAATTAAATTCAAAAGAAATTAATTAAAAGGTATTCGTTCATTCACAATGCTAGGCTGAGCTTGAATTCTCATTTCTTTTTATTCACGGAAGCGGATGGTTGCGTAGGCCGCAGTGTAATGCGATTACTAGTTGGTAAGGTGCCTACTTTAGCGGGCGCTGCACAGGCCAACTTCTCTGCGCACGCACTGAACGACTTCCCCACTGCTCTTCGCTTTGAAGATATACCCAATGAGAGATGAGCGCTCGAATCCCAGTCTCAGGATGTATCCCTCCGGAGCCTTGTGCGCAAGGAAACGAAAGAACCCCGGCGGCCCCGTGTATGCACAAGAGCCTGGCCCTGCTGCGCCCTGCGGCTTTAAATGCAGCCAATATGCACCATCACTGAATGATTTAAAATGGATTTCCGGGTTACTTGCCCTTTTCACCTGACTGGGAGCATCTTGCTCTCCGTTCGTGGGCTTTTAACTGTTCTTCTAAGCTCTGAGGATCCCCCAACCCAAGGAAGTGCAATCTCCGCGACGTCTCCACTGCGCAACATAAAACAGTGAACGATTCGAACTAGGAGAAAGATCGGTGGTGGGGATCATCGCACACCGGTGTTCGGCTCACTTGGTGTTCTCGTTGCAATCCGTCCAACCGTTCGGGCGAACCGTCGGCTACGGGGACATTAGGCCCAGGGCCAGATGCCCGAGATCCATGGTTGACGAGTCCATCAACCCAGAAAGGGCATCGGGCACGTACTAGCATGATGATCCTTCAACGGTGATTCTCATGGCCAAGAATGTTATAGGGGCAGACTTTTGTCCTGAACTGACATTCGTGAGACATGGCGCTGCTAGGGTCGCTGATCACTCGGTGCCCGTATTGTGCAATGGCATTTCAAAAGTTATTTTTATCGCCTGGAAACTGCCCCCGGGGCTTGGTATGTAACCATCATTTCAGGTCTATCCCCCATAGGCAAATTGTCGGGGGGTCCCGATGCATTGATAGCATATCTATGGCTATACGGATGTTTGCACGAATTATACAGTCGGACGAGGGTGATCGATTCGATTCCATGGTCGACATGGAGAACTTACGTTTTTGATATCCACCTTAATCTACAGTCACGGATCTCAAGAAGACCCCGTGGACGATGTCGCACCTTGAGTCAGGAGTCAAAAGTGGAGCGTATACGGTCTGTGCCTCTGGGGGAGCCGATCGCTGCCGAACGCAGCGCGTGTGGAGCAGAGGGGCGCGAATTTCAAACTTTCAGGAACGTGTACACTGTATCTAGGTACACTAAGGTACATGTATACACTGTTGTAATGGAGGACAACCCTCATCATACAGCCAGCACACCACTTTTGACCATTTATTTTCTATATGTCGGCGGAACTTTTTATCGGAGTCCAACGATTGGCCAAATCACGAATGACGCCCTCAGCCCGCCACCGTAAAACCAGGCTGAGGGGTGCAGCAGAACCTTACATGTCGGGTGTCAGGTATCGATGCTCAAATTGCCCTTTTGGAGCATTTGCATACGACACAAAAGCTACGGCAAGGTTATCCCAACCTGCATAATCCCCGCTTAGCCCAGGGACGATCCCAAAGAGGCGGTGGACAAGGGCTTTCGGCATCGAGACCTCGTGCCATGTATCCAGACGGGCCATAGAGCCCTAGCGTCGTGTAGAGTTAACCCTATTATTAGCCTGATTAGGCCGTGGAGAATACCCTGCGCATCTAGACAGTCCTT
Source organism: Penicillium cinerascens (assembly GCF_028974065.1). Classification (NCBI taxonomy): domain Eukaryota; kingdom Fungi; phylum Ascomycota; class Eurotiomycetes; order Eurotiales; family Aspergillaceae; genus Penicillium; species Penicillium cinerascens. The sequence goes on along the minus strand of NW_026695298.1, from coordinate 2,601,583 downwards.
GGAGTCCGGTCTAGACAAGAGCTGAAAACTAGGCCCGGGGGGATGGATCCCTGGTTTATCAGTGATGGGAAGAGCCGGGCCTAGACTCTTCCAACAACATCCTCGACCACTTTACTGGTCGATCGAGTGCGACCACTGGTGACTTCTGCTGTATACATACCCAACTACAAATGACTCAACTTTGCGACTGACATCGCACAAAGATAGCAAAAAATTACAGCATCGGACAAATTTTCTGTCTTCGCATCTAGAACAACCTGCGGCTTCCGGGAGAAAGAAACCGGTTTTCGGAGGTCCATGCTCGAGTGCGTGGCTGCTGCGTAACACATATCGTCAGACGCACGAGCTGCACGCAAAGCTGCCTTCCGCTCCCCTGTATTCCCCATGCCGGTGGCGCCGGAACAGTTCCGGGGTGCGGCTCGGTAGATTACTTTCCCTACAGTGGAGTTCGAGCGCTAGTTTGAGAAAGCCTCTCTAGACATAGAACTTGATCGGAATATAGTTTCGATTATGTACTAAGGACTAGAAGCCGACCTTGCGGCATGATCCCTGCGGATAGTACGCTTGTGTCCTGCAACCAAGGCGGCTGTATGCACCAGTGACTCGGTTGGTATGGCAGTTGTACAGCAGCGGGGGCAACCCATTAGGCTCACACCGTGTTTCAGGTGCGTTTTCTGCTCATCAGATTGCCCGTTGTGAGGAACCCCTTGTCGCCCATGGCACCGCGCCACTCAATCGATAATTGGCCCAGAGTGGCGCGGCCGTCCTGCTTCAGATCTTTTTGTAGACTTTCGAGGCCCTCCTGTCGACCTTCTTCTTGTTCCACTAAGAATGCAACCTGTAACACGTCGCGCGGGCTTAGGGTTGGTGGTGTGGACTCGTTTTCAGTTGTGTCCCAATTAAGCGATTGGGATTTGAACGGTGCTTTGGGATTCAACCTTGTTTGCTATTGAAACGTCAGATAAGCTTTATATCCTTGTTGGTGTTTCGTGGGGCATTCTCGTTGCTAGTATACAAGACGGGAAGACAATATGCTTACCTTGACCACGACCGCGCCATCTCCCACGTTTTCTAGCTGCGCCTCCAGGGCAAAGCGGAGTAAACGCGTTTTCCCATAAGGGCCCAGCGACTTGTTATCTACCTCCAACGGAGGAAGTTCGGATGCCTTGGTTCGTACACTGAGACACGGCTGCGCGACGAACTGGTACAGCTTGCGGAAGGTCCGGACTCTGTTGCTAGCCGCCTGAGAATCCTGGCCGAGTCTAGTCTCCGAATAGCTGACGCTAACAGCTAGGATATGGTTTCCTTCCTCCTTGAGATCGTACCTCACGATCTTTTGGAGGGACTCGCCAGTCTGGAGTCCGTCCGTCTGGGCCGCGTCACCAGCGGGGTCGAGTTCCAGAGTTGCGACGGAGGAAGGGGTTTGCATTTCCGCCACGATTCGCACCGATGTCACGGCTCGTCCTGTCTCTTCGCTGGCAATTTCATTGTTTGCGCTGAGGGTGCAGGCAAAGGTTTCTCCGACGTAGACTGATCCGAATGCTGGGGGAAGAGTGAGCTATTCCCATTGTTAGCGAGATGGCACTCTAATAAGTAGCTTGAAGGCGGGATGCGCACATTAGGGGTGAGGATGAATTGAGGATCGGATTCTGTGGATGGGTGGCTTAAAGAGGCCTTTGGTGATATCTTCGTGTTGGCCGCGGGGAGAGGGGATTGATAAGACAGCGAAGGTCGCGAGAGACTGGGAGACGTTAGGGACTAATCGATTGGTACGGGCTATTCTTCCTACCGTAGGACTATAAAATAGAATCATTGTCAGCCTTCTCTGTCCGGTCTGCTAGTAGACTGTTGAATTGCATGAATACCTTTAAGAGAGACCGCATGAGGTTCCTTCGAGGCATCCGCGCCCGAGGCCGCTCGTGGGCGTGCCATTATTAAGATAGGGATTCGGAGGGACTTGGCGAGTGGTGTTATTCGTGTACTGCAGTCCCTATGGGCGTTGCAGCTTCTCAACGAGTCATCTTGATGATCTTGATGGAGGCAGCTGTCTCGCAGCGACCCGATAGCGATAGCGAAGCTTCCCCGCCAAACAGTGCAAACCCACCAAACCCGCCAAACGCCCAGGCGACCAATGTATACATAGTACATCTGCCATGGGTGGATATAGCTGGAAGGCTCTCGAAGTCTCGCGTGATATGCAAAGTGAAATGCAGTCCGTGAGTCATTTGTAGTCTTTGACATTTCCCTATCTAGATCCATGCCGCGCCCCGGCTGACCTTTCCCCGCCGAGCTTTGACGTAAGGAATACAGGTTTCTCTCAAACAGTCAACTACTCGTTGAGCCGACTTTCTATATTTCCCCCTATTCTTCTCAACCCTATGTCTACCGCTAGCGTCATAAAGGGCAGTTGTCTCTGCCAGAGAGTCCAATACGAGGTGACGGGGCCCCCCAAAATGAGACTGCTTTGCCACTGTGATAACTGTCGCAAAGTGACAGGATCCACCTTTATGGCCAATGCACTCTATCGAAAAGACGTAAGTTCTCTATCGCAACCCTCGAAACTATCTAACTCGTTGAAACTAACGGCATGTAGCAACTACGCATCATATCCGGAGAGGATGTCCTCAAAGTTTACGAAGACAGCAACACGGAGTCAGGAAATACTACCTCTCGGAAATTCTGCTCCAACTGCAGCTCGCCGTTGTTCACCAGCAGAGACTCGGATCCGTCCGCTGCAGAAGTGGTCGCCATTACGTCCGGGACGATGGATTTGGGGCCTTCAAGAGAGAATTGGGCGCCCCAGGCTGAGGTTTATTGTAAGAATCGGAGAGAGTGGATTGTTCCTGTTGAGGGGACTGTGAGAAGTGAAGTCATGGAGGCTTTTGCTCCGTCTAAAGTTGAATAGGCCAATTTGTACTCGTTGAACGGCTGAGATCTGGACTTGCGCTTTGAAAGTCTGGCCTGAAAAGTTACACAGTTGACGCAAACTGAAAGCGAATTGATATAAATGGGGAGTTGATGGCAACCCTAGGAATTGAGATCAGTATAAGGTACCAACACCTGAGTTCGACCATACTGCCAAGACCTAGAATACACCATACCCAGCCAGAATGATGAATTGCGGTACACGTTAGCGAGCCTGATACATATTTCCAAAAAGTATATGTAGATAATTTGCGATCAAGGAATACCAATCTCATGAGGTCTTTTGAACAGGAGAACTGCGTATACTTCGGTAATAGGTGGAGTGACAGGGACGCTGACTAACAATGCAGACGACCGCGTTTACCCCGTACCTTCCCCTTCATTCTTCCTCCTACATCTGTCTTTCATTAGACATCCGGAAACCCAAGAGCTTTGTTGCTGAGATTCTGCCCCGGTGAATCGATTTTCGTCCTCTGCATTCGTGAAGACTGCGTGTGACGTCACTTCGTAGATCACTTCATCTGGGCGTTTGATCAATGAAAACAGCTGCCTCATCTCGGACTTGCACTTCTTGAACCTTTTTTCTTTTTTCTCATTAAGCGGATTTGAAAATCCCCCTTCGCTTTTGTACCTTTGCCACTGGCAGACCCACGACCCGAGTAAGTAAGGGTTGATGGAACGAAGCCGTCACAATGAATGCTTCGACTGCCAAGCCTCGTACTCGTACTCCACGAGCGCCAAACATGGCTTCACAGACATACCGGGTTATGAAGAGCCAGGGTACCCAGTCGTCCCCCGTGAACCCACGGAAGAGAAAGGCCACCACTCAGACAGGCCCGCGTCCTGACGTCGAGGCCATTGATTTGACGGATGATGCACCTACAAGCGCAAAGAAACCACGAGCTCAGACTCCTCAGAGCCAGAATTCTCCCAAGAACAATGAACGCCGAGCACGCAGATGGCGAAAAGAGCCTCCACAATCGTACCTGGAGCGACTGGAACGAATCCGCCGGACAAGGTTTGCACATTCCACGATACCTACCTGCGTGGTCCTTTTGAGCTAACATATTGTACCCAGGATGTACGTAAGTGGCCACACTGTGAGTGGCACAGAGGAATGTCCAGAGTTTTCGTTCGACATTGTCGGGTCAACTGGCAACATCTACAAAGTTGTCATCGGGAAAGAGCCGGCCTGCGATTGTCCCGATGGACGGAAAGGCAACCAGTGCAAGCACATCTGCTACGGTGAGTTTTCAACAAGTCTTTCCCTTTTTTCCTTATGGCGTATCAATTATCATTAGCTATGATATTCTTATTAATGGCCTATCAAGTCCTTCTCCATGCCTTCAAAGCGGCTGCCCACCTCCAGTACCAACTTGCTTTCCTGTCCTCGGTAAGTGGCATGGCTGAACCTGCAAACACATTATCGCCAGTGCTCAGGGAATCTAACCTCTTCGCCCAAATAGGAGCTCCGAGAGATGTACCAGGACTCCCCTCTCAGCCGGATCGAGGGCATCAACGCAGAAGACAAGGATGGCAAGCGCAAGCCCGTGGAAGGCGACTGTCCCGTCTGCTTCATGGAGTTCGAACCCAATGAAGACATTATCTGGTGCAAGGCCGCGTGCGGAAACAACATCCATAAGAAATGCTTCGAACAATGGGCTGCAACAACAAGCAACAGGGGTGTTCGCTGCGTTTACTGGTAAGTCTGAACACTACAAATTTCACGCCTTCAGACAACTAATAGGCTGCCACAGTCGTACCCCGTGGGGCTACGAAGACAATGACAATGACATCGACATCCAAGCTCTGAAGGCCTCCGGCAAACGCAACGACGAAGGCTACGTCAACGTAGCGCAGCAATTCGGCTTGTCAGGAGAACGTGGTATGAAACCGTCCCTGTAGCTCACCCCCATCCCCAAAATTCCATTGGGCCTTCTAGTTGCAGTTGCTAACCGTGATCATCTTTCAACAGACTTTTCCGTCTACTCGCCTCGATCAACTGTCCGATGGTCGTCCTCTTATGCGCAGCGTGGTGCTTTTAACCGCTACTAGGACCTTGCTTTCAATTAGTGACATTCCCACGATGGTTTCAGATGCTGGGCATGGTGGCTACTGGTGACAATGACGCAGTTGAGGTTCGAGAAGGGCGTTTCAAATTCAAAGATACCCTGATACCCTACGTGACTATCATGCTTTGTTACGAGAATTCTATTTTTATTCGCAATTTTATTTGATTTTCACCTTTAGATGTTATCTTTAAAACCAAGCTGTTTGGCTCAAGTCTAACTGGAGAAGCTCATAATATGATTGATATCTTCATTGCCAAGGATGCTGAGAATGGGGTATCATAGCAAAGACCACCAAAAGGATCCAAAAACCAGACGCCGCATGAAATACAATCGGCCAAGCCAACGAGGATGCCAAGTTAAACATCTTTCCGAAGTCGATTCCCCCCACGAACAACCGCCATACTAACGCCTTCTTCACCCGTCATCCACGATGGCATTCGCTCGGGATCAACTATACCGAGCTCAGCAAGCTTGCGAATGCCGCCGATGACATCCGACCCAGTGAACGTGAGTGACACTGCAGGCAAAGTAGAGCTGCTTCCATAATCCTCCTCGTCGTCGGGAACAGGCTGATCCAGAAGTCGAACGTCCAGACGATCCAACGGTGCTGGTGCTAGTGATCCCCCCGCTGTTCCAAAGCGAGAGTCTACAGCCAAGCGCCGTTTTTTCGACGTCGGTGACATTATGCTCGGGTTGCTATCCGCCGACTTGCGTTTTGTTGAAGATTCAATCGATTGCTCGGCGCTGATCTCGTTCTCTTTGTCTTCGATCATCGTCTTGCCACTGCGCACGTGCTCTTCTGCAGAGACCGTGTTTGCGGGACGCGGATCCAATGGACTTCCTTCAATAGCAGAGTCTGCAAAGATGCTAAATGCGCCATTCGCCGCGGTTGACCGGCCGGGACCACGGAGTGCAAGAAGAGTTGGGAGATTCTTAGCGGCTAATGATGTTGGCTTCAAGGTATATCGTTCCTGCGGACGTGAGAGCGCCTTAGGAATCGCATCGCGCACCAGGCGTTGTAGGCTGCGGGGGTCCGTTGCCACGGAGCTTGTCGTGGGACCAGCCGGTTTGGAGCCCGTTGTTGCGGTGATGGAGGTATAGACGAAGGGACAGCTGTCGGGGAATGCGACATAGACTACACGCGAGGAGTCGGCGAAGACCTCGGGTGTCTGTCGAGGTGATTGGTAGGGCGAGTCAATGATGAAGATTCGTAAGAGTGTAAGAGGGAGAGTGGATGAGCGGGCTAAGTGGTAGTGTGCCTTTACCAACGGGGCAATCTCATGTTGGAGAGCTTTCACGAAGGTTGAAGCTTGTGTGCGTGGGACGTTACCCGACCAGTCATCTGGTGTGACTTTCTCGGTCGCATTTTTCCTCGCGTCGATACGACTGAGCTCGAGCGCGGTCCATCGCAAACTGGCCGGGTGGTCGTCCATGTAACGGAGGTCGGCCATTGCGAGCTGTCGCAATGAAATGCCATGTCGCCAATCGCCCTCGAGAATGCGCTCGAGAACTTCACGCTTTCCGCCCTTTCTATCCTGCAGGCCCTCGTATGCTTGGCGAACCTCTTCAACAGTTTCGGCGGCGGGGTATGGCAGAGTGTCTTCGTCGCCATTGGTTTCGTCGGGTTGTAAATATGGCGGAAACGATGCGATATTCCGGTCGTCAAGCCATGTTAAAGCGAGCTCCAGTAGCGCTTGTCGCGATAGCTTGCCGAGAGTCTTTGCGAGTGAGGGAGTGGATGAGGGAATGCGGAGGTTGTTTGGGAGACTGGCTGTTGTTGGCGCTCGGACAGATTTGAGGCGCGCCATGGTAGGCGACGAAGATTTCTCGATAGCGAGACAATCACTCGTGCATCAACTAGCGGGATCGCATAACTTGATAGGTGAGGGGTGAACTCGTCGCATTGTTTCTCTTCAGTCTGAATTCACGCGTTGAGGCATCAACAAGGTCACGTGTAGATAAGGATCACGTGCATCCTTAATTTAGAGTCCCATAGCGTCAAGGGTTCAATGTTCTGATCCTATTGTTCCATTGGGTACATCAATTTATGACATAGACACATCCTGCGGTATCGCCAAAGACTCTTATAACTCTCATAATTTATGGCATTATCCCAAGGCAACCTGGGCAGCATTCAATGCCACATGTTGCACGTTACGGGATTACGGGACCCACTAGTTGAAGCGAGATTGAACCCGTACGTTGAGCGCATGGCATGCAGTACTCCCTGCAAACAGCAGACAGTCACTTTAATCTTTCATTCCTTCCACATTGTTCTCATGCCTCCCCGCGTTAAGAGTTGCCGCATCAGGGTGCTTAATAATGCCCGACTTCGTCGGGAGAATCAGGAAACTTAACGATGACTCCGAGATGACTTAACCCCGATTTGGCTGTTTCTTACGCTGACAAATGCGGGCTTTAACATCCACCAATCACAGCAGCAGCAGCAGCAGCAACCGAGTTCGCCGTGTCAAGGCAAGGAGCCGCGCTTTGTCGCTAGAAATGCTGCCATGCGTCTTCATGGTACCATAGTTCAACTACAAGGAACGAGAGGGCAGAGTAAGGAGAAGCGATGGATTGCAGTATGTGCGAATGCCACCATGCCCTCATTTACTGTACTGTACTGTAGAGGAATAATCCGATGTGGGTACCAAGTGGGTTGCCTCCGATTCTCGGCCGCCAGAAAATGAGCCTCCGGTAGGTGGTATCGGCTGTGCGACTTGGGCGTTTGTAGAACAATGGCTGCGAAAATTGACATGAATGCGAGACATTTGAGGAGAAGTTATGTTGTGATTAATAATGCCGTCAGCACATGAATCATAGAGAAACGCCCCCATTGAGGATCTGAAAAACAAGGCGAGATTATTCATCACCCCTCTTCGGGGGGTAAGCCCCCACCTGCAAACCACCTGAAGCCCCAAGAAAAAAACCCACTTGTGGCCCCAACCAACTCAACCCTCTTCCCTTCTCCATCTACCCCCCTCACATTCGATTCCATCTCGACATCGTCGGAATTGTGTTTTGAACTCTACGACCGAACCCGCTCGCTTCACCAGGGCTCCCAAAATCTACTTCGCCTCGGTCAAGAGCCGCATCCGGCACGCCCGGGCCACGTCGAATCGCCCACCGTGAACGCGGAACCCTCATTGTTCCCGCAAAAAAAAAAGAAACGCGACTTGATCTCTCGGTTTTTCGAGTCAACCCGAGTTGACAGGTCTTCGCTATGGCCAACTTCAACGGGCGCCGCCCGCCGAACTTCTCCCAATACCTCGATGATCTGAACACGATCCCCTCACCCTACGACCAGGCTCTGCAGCAACAGCAGCAGCAACAGAACACCGTCAACTTCGACGATGAGTTGGCTTTGTTCACCAATGCCGAGTTCTTCGATTTCGACAAGTTCGCCAACTTGGATCTGCCTACATTCGATGGCGTGGAGGACAAGGACGCACAGGTCGAGTCGGAGGACCAGACACAAAACGCGGATATGAAGTTCTTGGACTTCTTAAATGGTAAGTTGAAGGGTGCTTTTTGTTTCTACTGGTCGCATCGCTAGTTGGCCCTAGTATGATGTGCGCCCCCTCTGCTATCGCGCCACTTCACGTGAGAGGGCGGCCTTGGTATACCGGGACTGGTGCAGCCTACATCGGGTCACCCAACATGCGATGCGACTATGTGTATGCTCTTTTACGGAATTTGATGCTAACTGATTTTCAGCAGATGGATTGGACAATATCACCGACTTCCAAACTGACCTCAATGGCGTCAACTCCCAACCCATGCCCGTTCCGAACACGTCCTACCAGAATGCCCCCTCCGTGCCGCAGGTTGGGCCTTACGCTGCTCCTGCGCCGGCTGCACCCGTGGCTGTCGCCCCCGCCCCGGCCCCCAACATGTCCGCTGCTGCTGCTGGCCCCAAGCGCAAACACACCCAAAAGTCCACTCAGGCTAGCGCCGAGGAAGCCGCACGAAACATCGCCGAGGAGGATAAGCGTCGGCGGAACACCGCAGCCAGCGCCCGCTTCCGCGTCAAGAAGAAGATGCGTGAGCAGGCTCTGGAGCGCAGCCTCAAGGAAAGCAACGACAAGAACGACGCTCTCGAGGCTCGCGTGTCCCAGCTGGAGCTCGAGAACCACTGGCTCCGCGGCTTGATCATGGAGAAGAACGGCAACGAAAAGCGCGACGAGCACGCCGAGAAGGCCATCTCCGACATGTTCAAGGCCTTCATGGCATCCCAAAAGGCCGAGTCAAGTCCTCTCGAGTCTAAGCACGGCGTTGGCACCAGTGCGTAAAGCAGTGCCAATAGATAGTAAAAAAAGGACTAAAACTACCAAAAAAAAGAGTCGCCGCTGTCTGATTACATGTTACTCTTATCCCCTGCTGCTTATGAAGTCCAGTCTTCTGCTTCTTGTTAGTAATGTTTTGAGCGATCTTGTTTATTTTTCCCAGCCAGAGCTACCGTTGGTAATTTCTGCAGATCGGGGATGGAAACAGACCATGAGTGATGATGATTACAGTGCAGTGTTTGAATAGACAACCACTTTTATATCTACAACATTGACTTAGTTCATAGGGTTGTAGACTGGCTCTGGCCTGAGTAAAAGAGAAGAGTCTCAATGTCCTTTGTGGACTCTTAATTACCAAAAGAGCTAGAACTAGGTGACTCCCATGATGCCTTGTTCAACCACCCAGCCTCAAAGATTGTATTTATACTAATCGAAAGTGAATCCGATTTGGTCCGTCTCGTTGCTATTGAGTATTCTGCCGTATGGAGCCATGCAAGCTTCGTAATTTGTTCCGATTTCCGCCGTGCAGTCAAAGTCGGATAGTTTTACTCGGTTGCGACCAAGTAGGATATGTTCTGTTCAGGTCTTAGGTGGTCTTAGGTCACCATGAACGAGATCGTTCATCCAATCCTTTCGTACGCAGTGGCACAGGTTCCAACTTCTCCACTTTTGTGACCACCATGGTTTGCTGATCCCGAGTACGGTTTCTTTTGTATTCTAGAAGAAAGCGACATTGAAGGAAATCTAAATTCAAGCAAAGTTTGAGGTGGCACCAATTTAGCTCTTGCTACTGTGGCATTCGACGTGGGGCGAGGTAGCATAAAGTGCTTATGCGGCAGGGGAACACCCCCTTCTTCTAATTCATTCTGGGAATATTTGCGGGACCAAGTGGCTTGGAGCTTTCATTACTGACTGTGGTAATTCTTGGAATCGAATGGATTGTTGCGCGTTCCCCCTAAACCTTCAGATGTGGAATACTCGTCAATTGCCTGCAATATCTTTTCGGTCAAATAGACGGTGGCAAGTATTGGTATTCGTGCAACGCCCACGCAACTGTTCATGCGGTTGAATCACTTTAACACAAAATCAGAGCATGCTTTTGAAATGCTAGCTGATTTGCCCCTCATTTGCAAGTAGAGACCGTTGCGTTACGCCGACACGGGGACCGAGTCGACTGAAGAAGCGAGCCGCGATAACCTAAAACTCGATGGTTGATCGTTTATATAACCGAAATCCGGACACTTGCAGATGAGTGTCACAATGAGTTGACACAAAATACCCATTGTACACACCATCTCCTACCGAGATTTTCATGTGGACAAACCTTTATGGGTGACTACCTATAACACTTAAGCTTGATAGTTCTCAATGATAGCCTAGAGTTTTAACTTTATTAAGCACAGAATCTCATACGCTTCACGCACGATTGATCTCATCTGGAATCCTATTGATATAGTCTCGAGCCTGTCATCTTCCAACATGGCAAGGCTGCCTATCTTCATTCTCCTTGCTTTTGGTGAGACAAATTGAAGATTTCTTTCCTCCCCACCCCAGATTACCATCGTTACCGACAGTATATAAGGCAAGGTCTGATCCGGTCTCAGGCATCGTGATCATCAACCATGCTCAGGCAAAGCCTTTGAACGTGTCCGTGACGGTGGTTAGTCCGAGTGCTGGAGCGACTCATGGAACAGATTTTGAATGTGCATCGTGGTTGCCATGGAAGCATGTAAGTACTGCCATGCCATCATGCCATCATACCATCAATTACTATACTATCCTGTCTCCAATTTACTGACATCGCCTTCCCGCTGCAGTGCGCAGTTGGTGAGCAATGTTGCGGCTTTTTCTGTGCGGATACCTCATCGAGTACAACAAACTGCGGAAGCTGTGGTGTCAATGTATGGTTATATCTGGATCTTGATATCTTCTACTGCTGTCTCTGATGCCATATAGTGTGAGGGGCAAATTCCTGGCTGCTGCTCAGGAATTTGCGTTGACCATGGTTCCAGTCTCGTTGATTGCGGTGCCTGTGGTGTCCCACCGGTGGGTTAAAAACTTGAGATTCAAACTCCCCATCCAAATAATTTGCTAACCCTATCCGTGCCTAGTGCACTGGAATTTCGCCTGCTTGCTGCTTCGGTACTTGTACCGATCTGGTGTCCTCGATAACTAACTGCGGAAGCTGCACCGCGGCTCCTGTAAGCCCCTTCCTGCCCCTTCAGCTGTTTATATTACGGTTCTAATCGGCAGCTAGTGTATCGGCCTAAACCCTGCATGTTGTTCAGGGCACTGCTTTGATCTAGCCTTGAGTCTTACTCACTGTGGATCATGCACTGCGGCACCAGTCAGTCAACTCTTCTTAAAGTCGTCAGGTGAAACTGAGCTGACAATTGAATGTAAACAGTGTACCGGATTGCTGCCAGCTTGCTGTAGTGGCATGTGCGCTGATTTGACTTCCAGTATCAGCGACTGTGGGCTTTGCGGTATCAGGGTAAGTCTGTCCTTCTCTTAATTGGCATTTTTCATTCAATATATAACTCGTTCTAGTGCTCGGGTACGGAACCAGCCTGTTGTTCAGGAGTTTGTGCAGACCTTGCTTCGAGTGTTGCTCATTGCGGCGCCTGCAATGCGACCCCCTGCTCGGGAGTCACACCTGCGTGTTGCACTGGCCTATGTACCGACCTCGCGTCAGATTTGGACCACTGTGGATCTTGTACCACAACAGTAAGTGACGTATCCCGAGAGATGTCAAGTCAATTCACTGACATGGTTCACTTTACTAGTGTGTTGGAGTCCAGCCAGCATGCTGCTTGGGAACCTGCGTTGACCTGAGCTCCAACCCGAACCATTGTGAAGCTTGTCTCTCACTACCCTGCGTGGGTGTTGATCCCGCATGCTGCTCTTCGTCATGTGTCGACTTGGCTTCCAGCGATACTAACTGCGGAATCTGCGGCCTCGCTGTAAATATCATCTCTGCCATTTTGCTGTTCATATGCTGACAAGGTGAAACAATCTAGTGCTTAGGAACGACATCTACTTGCTGCTCTGGAAGCTGCACTGACATTACTTCTAATGTCGACCACTGCGGTTCCTGCGCCGCACCAGCTTGTACTGGTGTCATTCCGGCTTGTTGTTCAGGAGTCTGCACAGATCTCAGCACCAGCGTCGACCACTGCGGCTCTTGTACTGCCACTCCGTGTCTCGGTGTCACACCCGGGTGTTGCAATTCAACATGTACAGATTTATCGACAGACATAAACCACTGTGGATCTTGCACGACTCCTACTTGCACCGGTGTCCTTCCTGCTTGTTGTTCAGGAGTCTGTACAGATCTCAGCACCAGCGTCGACCACTGCGGCTCTTGCACTGCCACTCCATGCCTCGGTGTCATACCCGGGTGTTGCAACTCAACATGTCAAGATTTATCGTCAAACATATATTTCTGTGGATCTTGCACGACTCCTACTTGCACCGGTGTCAATCCGGCCTGCTGCGATGGAGTCTGTGCGGACTTGGCAACGAGCATAGTCAGTTGCGGACAGTGCTTCAACGCGGTAGGAGCTGCTCACCCCCCGTCATCCGTTTCGAGACTTTACTAAGGGAATATAGTGTGCTCCAGGACCCGGAGGAGGAGCATGTATTGGCGGAATCTGCCTGCAGTGCGCAGCAGACGAACCATTCTGCGCCGTGGCAGGAATATGCGTAAGTCATTACATACTACCATTCCACAAAACCACAAATTCGATACTAATAATTGGCAGTGCCCAATTGGCACGTCGTGTATCACTATTGGACCCCTTCCTGGCTGCTGCTTGGGTACGAACATTTGTCCCCCCGAGTCGAACCCCACTGGTCCTAATATCTGCGTAAGTGACCTGCCAAACATTCTGCTTCCCAGAGCCTTTCCACGGAGAGATGATTAATTCTTTTGAACTAGTGCGCGCTACCATGTAGCGGGGTACCTCTGACCTGTGCAGGCTCCTAATTGCGGTTGAAGGAGGGTTAGCTGGGTAGAATTTGACCGGTGACTTTGGCAAGTGAGTTATCTGATAGTGTTTGAATTGATTGTTGCAGAGAATCACCTGTGCTATGCTAGTGTATTGTGTGTAGTGTCAATGAACGTCGGCCGTAGACCATCAGTGTAATGATGGGCAATATTTATGAGGTTGGCTGTGGCTCCTGCATCCCGTCGATATCTTCGGCTCAACACTCTCAGTGTGAAAGTGAAAATAGTATTTTGTATGTGCCCAAGACTATCCAGGATTAGAGAAGCTTTTATGGCGTTTTTACTAGCGAAAAGCCTACCCCTGTCCAAAGGACTGATATCTGCCGTTGTCAACGGGTCATCTCATCGTGAAATCCATATTCTATGCACTTTATTATATGTAATTATAATATGTTCCACCGAAAGATATATCTAAAGACCGCGATGCGATGGTAGGAGCCTAGCAATGCGTAGACATATACCAAACAACATGCACACGGTCACGGGTAAAACAAAGATATGCAACGAAAGCCCCGCTCGATGAGCATCAAGAGCTTCAAAGGGTTACCGTATTAATAGATCTATCACTAATCGATACCTTCCCATGGTACAGTGACACCGAGATCAGCAGCGACCCGCATTGCAGAAACGATGCATCCCTCGAGCAGAACCATTCCATCCCAGCACCAGCCACCTGCTAAGTAAACACCGTTGTCACCGCTGCGCCAAGTTTCAGGGGAGACCTTGCGCTGGCTGCGATCTCGGAATATCGAGTTGATGATCATGCGACTTCGAGGACTGCGAAGCACGCGGATGAAACTCGCCGAGCGAATGATTTTCGACTTGTCGAGAGGGAAGAGAGGGTTGGTGGTGACGAGGATGGAGTTGGGTTGTTCGTGCACTGCTTCGGTGATGGAATCGTTTGAGAAGAAGTGGATTCGTTGTGTTGGAGAGCTGAAGCCGGATTTGCGGTTCTTGAGTGACAGTGAAGATGTCGCGCGCAGCATCGGGACAATGGTTGTTTCATCGGTGTGTGCGATCGTCTCCACGGTTGTTGTTGGGATGGCGGAAAGCTGGGAGTTTATTGGGGAGAACAACGATGCGGCTGCATCTGGGGAGATGGCGAGGACGACGAAGTCAAAATGTTCTGTTGCCGTCTGTCCATCCGGCGTAGAGTATGCGATCTGAACGCCTTCCTTTTGAGGAGTGACATGGGTCAAGTTTACGCCGAGACGAACGTCTATGTCCTGCAGAAGCTTCTGCTGAACAGACTGGACACCAGCTGTCACAACAAAGTGTTGCTGGCGATGGGTACGTCGCTTGTATGCCAGAATATCGGATGCTGGAAAGCATAAGAGCTCTTGGTGTGAGCAGGTGCATACACTTGAGATGAGAGGAAGCAGGTAGTTGACCACGTAGGTTTGCGGAAGCCAAATGCGACGTAAGTAGTGATCAAGAGTTTCGCTGGGCGCTCCCGTTTGCGGGTCTTCTTCAAAAGGCGCAATGAAGAAGCAGCAGAAGGTGAACCAGACATAGCAGGCCACGGCATATACTGCCCCCACAAGCCAGTTAATCAAGTCCACTGTGCGCGGTACCGGTGGTATTTGATGAAAATTAGACGCATAGACCATCTGTGGTCCGGGGATGTATGAAGTTGCTAATGAGGCCTGTTGAGGCCGTGGCAGTCTGGTAAAGCTGAAGAGGAATGGCTGTGCATGGTACTTGACAGCCAGATAGTCATACATGCGAATCAGATTCTGATAGAATCCACCCGCAAAGGCACGCATGGGCACATCAGCCCAAATGGCCGAATTGTTCTCATCCTTGGAAGGAACTGAGATTGACTCCGCGCTGAGTGAGATTTGTTGGCGCTGGACTGTGTGTCAGTCCAGCCATATATTACACTCCTTTGAATGCCCCGACGAGCAGAATCATTCATGGGAAGGGGAAAGCTCAGATATCAACTTACCTTCTCGAGTAGTGTGACTTCATATCGCCTCTCAGGGTCCTGGTGTAATAGATGCGCGGTGGTCAGGCCCGCCATGCCCGTGCCCACAACAGCGACCGTCCTCGGTCGGCCGGACTGGGTCTTCTCCATGATTGCGATGCCGAGTGCAAACACTAGGTGAACAATGCCGCTATGTACAGTAGACCATCAGGCCAGGCTACGTGGGGCCAAGAACGAGCAGCGGGTTGGTATGTGCTCTGCAAAAATGGGTACGCGAAAATCCCCTGTCCGTTGGGGCAAAGACATGGTCTTGAATACTTGGCATTTTGATCGGTCACGATCGGCGTCCCTTCATTGGTTCTACATCACCGGGCAAATTTATTATGCCGTTCGCCGCTTCTAACCTTTATTAGCCACATGAAGCACATCGTTGAGTCCCCGAATTCGTTGATTGTAAAGTGGTTTCGCACCGTGATGCTGCGCAATTAGTCATCGTCACGTGTGGAGATTCTGCCCCTGTTGTCTCATCAAAACTATTGTGTCTCGATCCCAGAAGTCCGATGAGTCGGCATCTCCAATCTTTCTCGATTTGTAAACTGAATTTCCATTCCGGTCATGACGTACATGCATTCTATGTTGCATGTTCACACCCTCAGCCCCCCATCTAGGATGTTAGACATGCAGCCTATTGCAGCCGAGGTTCAGGGGCGCGTGTCAGCTTGGTTTACGAGAGCGAGAGCGAGGGCCAATCGGAAACGAGAATAGTAAGAAATTACGGAAAATGTTAATAAACAATGGGATTCATATGATTGTACCAAAAAAATAGCAACCTACTCGGACATAGGTACATATCATGTTTCGGTCGAAGTCATCTCTGAAACCCTCACGTATCATCAACGCATCCTGACAGGATCTCTTAGGTCTCATTCCGGCTAAACAGGAAGCTGCGGTCCGACAGAGCCAAGCTTTTCACCAATTGAAGTGGAAGAAAGCTTGCGCTTGTGAGCTCGCGACGAGCTGGCGACGGCTTCCTGCTCTCTGAGACCCTTCTGGAAACCGCTCTTGTGCAGAGGGACCATACGTGGGACTGCCTCGGAGGCCTTGTCAAGAGGCTTGTTTGTAGCCGGAGTTGCGACATCATCAGTGGTGTCCACCGGAGCATGTGGCTGATTCATTTGCACTCCCTGGCCTTCGGCATTTTTCGAGGTGAGCTCGTCGACGATTGGAGCTGCTGATAAAGTTCCGGGTTGGGCTTGGTCTGCAGCCGAGTTTGCAGCAGCCGAGTTTCCAGCCATCGGTTTGTCAACAACTGGGCTCTCGACAGTTGGGTTCTCAGCAGCCAGGTTCGCGGCTTCCAGGTTCTCAGTAGTCAGTCCGTTGACGGTCTGCCCCTCGGAGGGTTGTTTCTGCGCGCCCATCCTAGCTTCTCTCTCAGCCCGATGACACATAGCGAGTAGTCTCACGCAACACATAAGAAATTCATTATGGGTGATCTGGTGGGCTGCTTTTCCTCCCCAGAGGATGCCGTTCAGTAGATGACGACTTTCGGGCACCTCATCTCTGATAGCATTGAATTTCATCAGAGCAATGAAGGGCGAAACAGAAAGGGAGAGATCTCTAGCGATTTGAACGGCTTGCATCCATGCAATAACGTATGATGCAGCCGTGGGAAAATCCTCACGGCGGATAGAGTGCAAGTCATTGGATGCATAGCCCATTTCCTGGAAAAGCTCCGAGCTCTGAATACGACTGAATGTGTCATCTGCGTAGAAAGGAGGTTCTTTGGTGAACGACTCTTCGGTGACCAGGTCGAAAGCCCGGAGGTTCCCGATCACGCCGGTATCAACTTGACCTAGAAGCCAACGTCCCACGGTAAAGGACCAGTATTTCCATTTGGTGTAGGTTGTATCTTGGCGAGATGGACGAGGAATATTCGAGCCGATGACATTGTCCAAGCCCAGGCGTCGAAGGATCCCATGTACCTTCCTGACCCAGACATTCATCAAGAGGTCGGTTCCAAGCTTAGGGATGATGCTGGGAAAGGTGATTCGACTGATCTCGGGCAGGCGGCTTCCCTGGGTTGGCAGCCGAAGTTGACTCGTCAGTTGATTAGATACACCAAGCCGAGGGCCAGGGTTGGGATCAACGTGGTCACCTAGACCAAGAGCATCAGTGGGCTGGAGGAGTGCGTGGAGGCCAGAAGGATACCCAAACTGTTGACGGGTCGGAGGGCCAGTTTGAGGACCGACATACGGGGCGCCGTTGGCTTGAGAATCAGACTGGACATTGCCATGTGCCAGTCCAGGTCCAGGCGGAGACGGGGCTGCCCGTGAAGCATTCAGATAATCACCATAACGTGTCACGGGCTGCTACAAAACGAATCAGTGTTTGTGTATCATCGTGAAAAGAGAAGTCAAAATACATTCGGAAGAGGCTGGGGAGGACGATGGTCAGACATTGTACTGCGGTATCTCGGTGAGTTTGTAGATAGATTACGAGCAAAAAAGGTCGCCGCGGCGATGATAGTCGGCGGAGCGAAGGGGAAAAGTGAGAAGGGTAAGTTGTTTACATATCAAGTGAGAGCCATCTATGGAGTCGGATCACGGAACATCCCGATTCTATCCACTGTGCCTGGGTGATGCACGTGCTACTTCCTCTCGTTGGTCTCGTAATAGCTTCGTATAAAATTTGGAGTCTCTCGTTGATAATATCACGATGTATACACGATCAACGGGTGTCTATGCATCAGTGCAACTCACGACATCCGCAGTTCATACCCTGCGTCACGGCGAATGTTGCACTGTTACAGAGACTTCCGTAGTCAAGTTGATACTTTCGTCTTTTCCTAGAATGCTTGGCTCCAAGATTGCCGTTTGGCTTTCACTGTCATGAATACTTGTATGACCGATATCCGTCTGCGTCTCGCCCTTCGAGTTGTCGAAGACCCTGTCTTGTGGGACTGATGGGTAGGATATCATGTCGTAGTCGCTGACTGTTGAACTCGGGAAGACTCTGCTCAGGAGAGGCTTTAGGGCGGGGATCGAAGCTGCGGTGATGGCGAGTCCGTCCTCGACCGCGGCCCACCAGAGCAGTGGAGCGAGCTCCCCTGGAATAAAAGGGCTGATTAGTCACTGTAAAACTCGCCGATATTGTCAGGTTGAAACTTACATGTAAAGTCGGCCTTAGCAGATAGAGCTACGAGGTATGTTGTTTTCACGATGGAAGCTGCACCGGCACTGTGAAGCACATGTTAGCGTTCAATTGGCGACGCTTTTCAATGTTGCAGAAAAACTTACAACACCCCGAGACTCATAGCAAAAGCAACACCAAACTTCTCCTTCTTCTTCATCTGCAAATTCCACACAATCGTCCATGGCAAGAGTGCCAAGACGAAATCCTGGGCGCCAGAGTATGCTAAGCGGGAGGAGGGAGGCCGCAACGTTAGCCTTTGAGCAAGATGGATCAAGGACTGACTGCTTACCTCCAACAAATAGTGAGAAGTTCGTGAAGACGCTGTCTGGCCAGCACTTGGATGGAATCGCTGGATTCCACAAGTGTCGAGGGTCCTTGCATTGCACAAACACAAACACAGCCGCGAGGACATTGATCACGTTCATCGTGAAAATCACAAACCACAACAAGGCTACCATCCACCTCCGCACCACAATCCGCAGCAGAGTCACGGCGAAGGAGGTTTTTCCCAGGGTGCACGCCATGATGGCCAAGGACTCTCCAATGTCGCACAGCAGGGCGACATTAATAAGATCATTGGGATTTTGCTCGACAACAATAAGGTGTCTTCCCAGACCTATAGTAGAGGCAACATGACTCACAGCGGAATAAGAAATGAGGCAGCACTAGAATTGGTGACATGTGAGTCTCATCCTGCTCGTGATGATGGATTGAGTCCTATACTCACAACGGCGACGATGATGATGAAATCGTCCCAGCCAAAAACGCGCCTTAAAACCACCCTCACATACAACCTCATCAAAACGAACACCAGTGGAACGATGGCCATTGTCCACATCACGCCCTGCAAAGTTGGAGCTCGGCTCTCATCCAGGTAGGACGGTGGTAAATTGGCCTCCATTTTGGACGGTGTCTCAATCTCACAGTCTCACAAAGTCAAAGCGGCCGATTGGACCCGTGGGAAATGGTAGACCCGAAAAACATGGACACCTCGTAGCCATGGGTGGTTGTAGAGATTTAAGCATCGTCGCTTGGCTGTCATGCCTGGCTACCCTACCGTATCAGGCTAGCGGTTTCAGGAATATGATAGGGAGAGAATGGTTAGATCTGGTCGGGGGTCTCATTTGCACGGCTTCACATCCAGTAGGCTCTCGTATCGGCTCGGGCCAGGATTTGGCAGGTATATTGGATCGGCGCTGCATTTATCACAAAAGGAATCCACAATTGCCATCGTGCAGGGGTCGCTTCATCGGGTGCTTTTGCATAGTGGATATGTCATCTGGTACATCCCGGTCAATATGACTGCACCACTGTGGACACATCGTATGCACGGGATATAGCGCGGCCCACGTCCCGGCGAAGACCAGGTCGGGTTCTGGCAGGATTTGACGCACCGTCTTCCTTCAAGCCACGTTCTCTCAAACTGGCAAGGCATCGAGCTAAGACGAAGTTTACGAGCTCTGGTGCGGCGTGGCTGTCAAAACGCGGGTTGCACGAGCCACTAAGAAAGTATGGATTTGGATCTGGCCATTTATCGCGACGATAAGTACATCTCCGGGTTCCACATTCCGCTGTCTCCCGACACGCTAAAAAATAGTATAGCGTATTAATCAAGCCCCGACGGTATGGGAAGACCTCCTGCGCAGCGAACCCCTCTTCTGATTCCGTGAGGATACACCATTGGACAAATGGATCTCCCTTCATCCCTGAGCCTACGCAGGTTACATAGCAGAACGCGATTCATAACCGCCACCGTTGGACATATTTCTTTGCCCTTCAAACATCTCTGACTGCAATTTCTCAGCTGTCAATTTCTTCGTCACTTGCCGTACATTTGTTTGAGACAGCTCGCGGGAAAATGACATTGTTAGCCTCGCTACCATCCAACTTGTGGGTCCAGGCTCTCGCCACCCTTGGCTTGCTGCTCATTACGAAGCTTGTCTGGGATATTTTCTTGTCGCCTTTGAGGGCCATTCCGGGACCGCTCCTGGCCAAGAGTACCAATTTCTGGCGTGCCTATCATACTCACCATGGCCATGTTGATCTCAAGCATGTAGAGCTGCACCGCACGTATGGAACTGCTGTTCGAATTGGCCCCAATTGCGTGAGCATTTCGGATCCCAGTTTAATCCGCACCATTTACTCCACGCGCAACCCATGGAAGAAGGTAAGGGATAGTTTATTTTGCAACAACTCGTATCCCTGTGGTGGCGCATTGCATTGCTGACGACCAATGTCCATTGCAGAGTGAAATGTACCGGCCGAATGATGTCCTGATCGAGGGTCACCGCATGTCCAACCTGTTCAACTCGCAAGATGAGGACTGGCACAATCAGAACATCCGGCCCATTCGTGGTCTGTGGAGCATGACCAAGGTCCTTGAATACGAGCCCCTTATCGATGAGACCCTGAACAAATTTGTGGATAAGCTTGCAGCCAAATTTGTGGATGGCGCGAATGCAGGCACGGTATGCCCCGCAGATGAGTGGATTGGATTCTGTAAGTTTGAGGTGTGAAGCGCCATATTTGGACGACAGTTGCTAACATCTACAAGTTGCCTGGGATGTCACCGCAAACTTCAGCTTCGGGCGTCACTATGGCTTCATTGACCAGGAAAAGGATGTTGACAATCTGATAACCGACTCCACCGATGGCCTGAAGTATTTCGCACCTGTACGGAAGCACTCTTCCTCCTCTCTATGAACTCCACTAACAACGACCAAATACCAGGTCTCTCAAGTCCCATGGATCGACAATTTCCTCGACAAGAACCCAATCAAGCGAATCGGCCCCAAGCCAACCCTCACCGGAGTCCTCTACGCCTTCAAAGTCGTCGCCGAATACCAAGCCCAACTCGCCTCGAAGAAGATTACCGCCGGCACCGTCGACCACACTCTGGACAAATATGTTCAACTCAAGAAAACATACCCAGACATGGTCAACGACCAGCAAATCGTAAACTGGCTGATGCTGAGCATCCTGGCCGGCGGCGACACGAGTTCCGCAACAATGCGCGCCGTCGTCTACTACCTCGCCAAGTCACCTTCCGCATCTGCGAAACTCGTGGCCGAGCTCAAAAAGGCCGGTCTCCCCACCCCTGCTCCATGGAAGTCAATCAGAGACCTACCTTACCTGGACGCTGTCATCCGCGAGGCAATGCGGGTTAACCCCGGTATCGCCATGATATTTGAACGCGTCGTCCCAGAGGGCGGGTTCACCCTGCCAGACGGGCGGTATATCCCTGCTGGTACCAAGATGGGTATCAATCCAGCAGTGACGAACCGCGACTATGGAGTCTTCGGTGACGATGCGGACAACTTCAACCCAGACCGCTGGTTCCAGCGCAAGAATGAGAGCGCAGAGCAATTCGAGTCTCGCTTGAGACGCATGAAGGATACGGTCGACTTCGTCTTCGGTGGCGGTGGCCGCGTCTGCATGGGTCGATACCTGGCCGAGCTGGAGATCAAGAAGTTGATTGCTACTTTGTATAACCAGTTCGATGTGAGTCAATACTTGAAAAAAAAAGCGATGAAGCGGAGCTAACTCGTATCAGGTTCAACTGGTGGACTCGAAGCACGAGTGGACGTATCGGAATGCCTGGTTCGTGTACCAGTATGACATGCCGATGACTATCCGGCGTCGATAGGATGCGTCAAAAGCATGGAGGATGCACGTAATAAGTATAGTAATTATGGGTAGGCTATCTTGAAACACGGCTCAATTTGCAAGTTCATGGATGCATGAAGTAGAGGAAAAGAAGAAAACAAACCGCACATACCGCAAAGGGTATCAAACTGCCATCCGAAAAAAAGAAAAAAAAAAAAAAAGATAACGCCTTCGCATCGAAAACACCGAACCAAAGCAAAATAAACCCCAGCTTCCCAATTCCCATGCGTGTATTCATTAGTGTACTGTCGTGTTGACCCCGCTCGCAGGGGTCTTGCGTAAAATCGTTTGCCTTCGGCTGACACCCTTTCTAAGCCATAAGTGATAGGACCATTTGTCGTGAATTAACCCTCTTTGGGCTCTTCGTATAAACCATCTTCAGGTTTCACCGTGGACTTCTCGTCCATTCGCTCGGCTCGGCCTTCTTCGTCTTCGTCGCCGGTGATTTCCCCCCAGCCGGAGCTGCGTCGGCTCACACGGCCCGAAGCCATTGCAAAGGGACTGCCCACGCCTGTAATGCTAGCTGCTGTGCTATCATTCCGGCTGTGCGAAGGCGCGCCACTGCGGATACTTGCTCCGTCGCCTGTTGTTGGGGCCTGCTTCGCTGTGTAGAAGCTGCTCCGCTCGCCGGTGGCGGCAATGGGCGCGGTGCCGGAGGATGAGTAGACACTGATACGCTCGGCGCTGGCAAGACCAACCAAACTAGGGCGGCTCAGAACACCCTGTGCATTGAAGGCAGAGGAATTGGACGGCTCTGCCACGTTTCCACTGAGAACACTTAGAGGCAAGCTTTCGCGACTGCCGCCGAAGATCGACGAGGGTGCGAGCGCACGGACTGAAGCATTGGTGTCCAGGGAATTTCGGCGACGGCGCTTGGAAGAGCTGGCCAATGTGAGGATGGATGCATTATCGGTCAAGACATTGTTTGCGGTCGCCGTGTTGTAGGTATGGCTATGGGTTATCAGGTGCCCGGGCAACGCCGTGGCGGGCGAGGATGAGATAGGGAACTGGTGCGAGAATTGAACCTGCTGGGTCCCGGAGCTTTGCGTTGAACTTCCATGTGCATGCCCCTGTTGCGTGTTCTGCGTGGGGTATAGCTGGGTGGAGGGTGCCGCGGACTGCACGGTGGTCAAGGTGGTTGCCAAGGATCGGACAGACGGTGCAGGAGATGAAAATGTGCTGCCTTCGCCTCCATCGTGCGTGCTAATGCCCCCTCCACCAGTTGCCAGTGTGCCCGCCTTGGAATACCCGGCATCCGAAATCGCGGTGTCACCGTTCGTGGAAATGGTAGGGGCGTTCGACTTGGCGCTCGTCGCGGGGACTGGATGTTCGTAGCTGGAGTAAAAGAAGGAAGGATCGCTTCGCGAACGAGAGGTTTGCCCTTCTCCAACTTCCGGGTATGAGTCGTTTGGGTTGGGATTTCCTGCCTGACGATTGACGGTCCCAGACAGCGGGTAGGGGTTGTTTCCTCCTCCGTTCTTCTTGGCCTTCGTAGCCGCGTGTCGCTTGTGAGACCAACGATTCGAGGATTCAGAAGAGCTTTTCAGGCTAGCCAATCGCTTCATCCAGCTGGAGAAGGGGTGGCGACGCCCGTTGCGGTCTATTGTATACCAGGGGATTAGTGGTTTCACAGGAAACAAGTGCCAGCAATGAACTGACCATGTGCCCGCGCAGGCCCTTCAGCTGTAGCCATCTTCGATGCAAATAATCTCGCCAGGATTAGCTTCAGGTGTCACTCAGGAGTTGCAGTCGAGAACATCGTCGGGGTCCCGAGGCAAATGAGATCAGTGCGGGACGATTGTTTATCCGAGTCATGTGCTCGCCCTTGATGTCAACCGCCTTCACTTCATCTTTTATCTTCTTCTCATCTGTTTGATGATGGATTCCAAGTTAATTTGATAGGATCTCCTTTACAAGTTCCTTGGCATATTACAATAATGATCGAGTGGCAACGTTCCTGCCGTCTCCGGAATCCCACCCTTGACGCAATAGAAATGACTTGAACATCCACGACTTTATAGCTCTTTCGCGTCATGTCTTCCGGAGCTGGAATCCGGCAGCTTCCTCCTGATATCGTCGCCAAAATCAAATCGTCGACATCAATCACCCATTTGAATGGAGTGATTGTAGATTTGGTCAAAAATTCATTGGATGCAAACGCGCAGACGGTGCTCGTCTCAGTTGACTTCAAGCGTGGAAGCTGCATCGTTGAAGATGACGGCGAAGGAATCCGACCTGTTGAATTCGAGTCGACCGGTGGACTTGGAAAGGCGCACCGTATGTGAGATTTCCAGTCTACATGTGTCTTTTACTCACAACTCTCACAGATACGTCAAGATTCCAAAACACAGATGCATATGGGCGTCGAGGCCTATTCTTGGCTTCCCTGGCTTCTTTGTCCTTGTTGACCGTGACATCCCGTCACAGACAGCATCAGAGCACGAATTCCGCCATCTTTCATCACTCGAAACCCGTTGCGCGCTTGTTTCCTGCACCATCACATCAAAATCTTCGGATTGGTGAGCATGGCACGAGTGTCACGGTCAACAATCTCTTCGGGAATATGCCGGTGCGGGTCAAGAGTCGAGCATTGGCTCTGCAAAGGCCAGATGAGTTGGAGAAAGAATGGGAGAATCTCAGATATTCCTTGGTCTCTTTGATGTTGGCTAATCCCCAGTTCTCGAAGCTCGTTATGACCGACGTGACAAGAGACAAAAGAATTTCCATTCGCCTCGCCTCACTTGTGGGTGATTCTGTGGACCATTCTACATCCGAAATCGACCTCGGGCGAATCGGATCTATACTCGCACAATCTGGAATGATCAGCTCTCGAAACATGGACTCTTGGCATGTCTTGTCGGCTATTATTCCCGATCTCACGATTCGAGCTGCCATTTCCACTGTGCCCAGTCCTTCCAAGAAGCTCCAGTTCATTTCTTTGGGAGATGACCCGGTCTTCTCACGGAGCAACTCGAACATCCTATACAACGAAGTCAATCGATTGATGTCTCTGTCAGACTTCGGAAACAGCAGCTCAATGTCTGATGGCACGCCCTCGGTCTGTCCATCGCCTCTACTGGGTGGCTCTCATGGCCCAGCAAGTGCGAGTGGCAGAAGTTGGGCAAAGCCGATCAACAAATGGCCAATGTTTTACATACGGATTGACGCAGGAAACATCCAAGATTTATCTGGCGATGAATTATCACCAGATTCCGAAAGGTCGATACAGCGTATCACCGATGTTCTTAGTGCTATGATTTTGGAGTTTCTGAAACAGCAACATATGCGACCCCGTCTTACAAGGCGGCAAGCCAAGGGATCCGATCGGACTCTATCAACCACCACCCCTGATCAGAGAGATACTGGGTCGCATTCAATCTTCAGAGACACGGGCACGCATTCAAGTACAGAAGAGGCATTTAGTAGTCGACTCAAGCTTCCATCTTTTCAAAAATCACGTGTGAACTCAGGTCAGAGCTTCAACAACTGGTCCAGGGTCAAGTCTGCAAAAGATCTTTTGGATTGTGCGTCAGCAGGCGAACTTTCAAATGAGAATATCAGTGCCAGAAATGAGACTTGGGAAGATGAGCAAAATCACGCGTTGCCAGAACTTTCACTGGGCGCCACTGAGCATGAACAACGCGGTTCGACTTCTTTGCTGCTGTCTGGTCAACCACCCAAGGGTTCAACGTCATTCCATATCAGGAGACACTTCGTCGAGAATGAGACGGAAGGCGACGAGCCATCGAAAGACCCGCTAATTCCATTGGTAGATCCGCAAATAGGGAAAACGCACATGATTAATTCACGCACAGGTCAGACTGTTCATCGAAAAACTTCTGCTGGTTTTTCTTTTTGGCCCGGTAGCCTAGCTGCTAGTAGGCAACGACCGGGCCGTTCCCTAGAGGAAGATTCCGAGACCGACCCTTTTCGGAACCAGTGGGTTGATGGCCTCCTGGAATCTTGGGATAATCCTGTTTTCGCTCGATCTGAAAAGCCATTGGCAACTCTTAATGTTCCAACTATTTCTCATGGCTGTCTGCAAGACATCAGATCCCTGGATGGAACCCATCTTGCCAAGTTCAGGGGTAAAATACGGCGTCACAGACTAGCAACCGCTTCAATCATTGCCCAAGTGGATCACAAGTTCATTCTTGTCAAGATACCCTCAGAATATCCTCAGCATAATGGCGATGATCCCGAGGACACTCTGATCTTAATTGATCAACATGCAGCGGATGAGCGCTGTCGTGTCGAGCGATTGTTTGAGGACATGTTTATCTCAACGGACCCTGCCGGAAGAGAAACGCAAGTCCGAGTGGTTGAAGTTGATCCTATAGCGTTCAATATTTCGGCTACTGAAAGTGCACTCTTTCGGAAGTACTTGGATCACTTCCAAACCTGGGGCATTCACTATGATATAGATACGAAGCCAGCTGACACCATCACTGTCTATGTATATTCACTTCCAGCTCTTATCGCTGAGCGCTGTCGATCTGAGCCGAATCTGGCGGCCAATCTGCTGCGTGGTGAGATTTGGACATGCGAGGAAGATAATCGGAGGCCATTGGGCTCAAAAAGATCTTCCATGAAGCACTTCACAAATATGTCGCCTGACGAACCGGCTGATGCTCATTCATGGGTACAGCAAATGAGTGGCTGCCCCCAGAGCATCCTGGATCTCCTCAACTCTCGTGCCTGTCGCACAGCCGTCATGTTCAATGATCCTTTGAGTATCGAAGAATGCAAGGTCTTGGTCTCACGGCTGGCCAAATGTGCATTCCCATTTCAGTGTGCCCATGGGCGACCGTCGATGATCCCCATTCTGGATCTGCGGCCACACTCAGCACACGGCCTTGTGCCATCTGATGAAGACATCAATATATATGATGATGAAAGTAACGATGGAGGATTGGGTTTCTTAGAGGCGTTCCGGAAACGATATGTAAATTAGATTATTGGCCAGGATACCAGAGCTAGTTGTGCCTATGAACAAGGACCATAAACAACTTCAACAACCATCACTATCCAAAGTCTGTTCACTTCCCGCAGATTGGTTGCAAACGTACAGTACATCTCTCTAGTTTTCCTCGTTACTAGCAATTATGCCACCCAGAGCGCCAAGTCTGACTTGACGCATACGAAGACTGACATATCACATCACTCGCCTCCAAACCAGAAGATCCACGAAAATACACAATACCCAACTGGTATTCCCTTGTCTTCAAAACCATTGGAATACAAATACACACATAAACCAAAATCCGACCCGAAAATCCTTAAACCCCTCAGCCCGCCACTCGACGCCTCACAAGTCTTGACCCGCATGAACTAGCCACGAACATCTCCGGCATTCCGACATGTGAGCTTTATTCCGCAGCCAACCACACAAGGCGCTAATAGATTTTGGTCAACCCTAGAGGTGCAGCTTGCAGATCTTGGCATTCGTATTCCTCCCCCGATCTACGGATCGGCGATGTGACAGCGAACATATCATAGCCGGATACGGGATACTGCTGCCGGTTTTGACGTATCCCCTACAGGTGCTGCTATGACGGTGGTGTAAATTCTAGATGCTGGCACGGACTTTTTAGAGGGGCTGTGTGCTGGGATTAGCGTTTATTCGGGATATGGATGAAGATGTGTCACTTGGCCCCGAAGGTGGGGGTGAGGTTGTATTAATCATTATGAGTTGA
Organism: Penicillium cinerascens; assembly: GCF_028974065.1. Taxonomy (NCBI): domain Eukaryota; kingdom Fungi; phylum Ascomycota; class Eurotiomycetes; order Eurotiales; family Aspergillaceae; genus Penicillium; species Penicillium cinerascens. The sequence goes on along the minus strand of NW_026695298.1, from coordinate 2,573,810 downwards.
CGTTTGAAATCTTAGTTATCAGTCGATACGGAGGGAATAAAACGACGTATGTATGTAATTTTACATGGGAGGCTCAGCGCGTATTTCCACTTGGTTATGTAGGCGCAGATTTTTAGATACGTAGGTTGTTCTATCCATAATACAACACCCAGATCCAACGAATGGAGATGTTCGGAAGACCAGACAATCTATTCGATCGTCGGTTGCCTTCTTTCTGGCCATATGCACTCACAACTCATAGCACCAAAAGGACGCACAATATCCAAGGTATCCAGATCCGCTGCCTTGCCTATCACTCGATTTAGGTAGCTGAGGCTAGAAGATGTTCTCGATTGAGGAATTCTCGATTGAGGAAGAAGGTGTATGGTATTCAACAAGTCTTCGCTTTGCAAAAAAGCCGTTGTAATTCAGGAAATATCATATGCAGTATCCCCGGATTGGCTGGCCCTCAGACCCTCCACGCTTATGTTCCCCCGCACATCGCCAATCTCGGTTCATAAAACGGTATCAGGGTGAAGTTGAGCAAGTACAGGAAGAACAGCTTTCTTTCCGGAAGTGGTAGAAGTGTTCATCAAATGCGCCTTTAGTGGAGTGGACGGGAGACCTTGTTTCATGAGATTCAGTTCCCTCTAGAAAGTTGAGCAAATGCCCCAGTCAGTGATAGGCCGACTACGTGAAATATCACTCGTATCCGACATTAGAAATCACAACTCACGCGATAAAATCCCGTGCTAGCCTACCAACGAGGCTTCTGCCAGGGCTGCGGTCTGTAATCCATTCGTCCGGAGTGAATAGATCAAACATGCCCACTTTGTGGAGCGTTGGGATGGCCGATCGAATGGCAGATTCCAGCTCGACTCGCTGTTCCTCGGTCCCATCGTCGAATGCTTTGACGTTTACCATCAAAGCTCCGATAGTCCCAGTTGGTACTTTCCGGCCATCTGGAAGTGTAATGATAGGAAATGTCCCTGCCTCTGTGCCCAGAGTCTTGTTGTTCGTCTCTTGAAGCGATTCGGTCGACATGACGTAGTGATGAGCGAACAGTGTAAAGGTGCTTTACGATAGAAGGGCTCGTAATCAACACTATGCGGGCCGAATGGAACTGAGGTCGATTTAATTTGGTTATCGTCAAAATGTCGAGATCGTAGGTCCTTTTATAGTGTTGGGTCGCAGACCCGTGCTGCACCGGACACTCCGCGGAGCTACCGGCTCGCGAGGCAACACATGGGGGTTTTTCAATTGAGTATAAGATAACCGAGGCCATCCGTACGCTAGAAATCGCTTCAGGCCTTCATCTTACGGGTCAAAGCCCGCTTACCGTCAAAGCCCGCTTACAGTCAAAAGCCCCAGGCCTAAGCTACCTGCTGACCAGAGTAAGTGCCAACCAGCCCAGCTCCACTTGGACCACAACTAATATAGACTGACTGGCTATGAACTCGGTAGACTACGACTGTGCCTTGTTTCAAGGTATACATTTACACCACCCGTAGTCTGCTTGTATGGCATGAAATAGACCGCCCTGTATCCAGAGCTGAGTGTACATGAGGACATTTGACGTTCGGGTTCGTCCTGTGCCACGACCGCCGTATCGTTTCCGAGAACTTTAGCGCACAAACTACGCGAATACTTGTTGCAATTTCATATCAGACCATCTCACTCCTTGCTATACAAGTTTCAATATGCCACCATTTTCCATGAGTTATTTGCTTTGAGGGTCGCTATACCCGAGGACAGTGCCGTACCATACCACCGATTCCTTTTGGGTCAACCTTGGAACACTCAATCCTACAGTGTCAGATGGAATGGCGGGTATTGGGCCCATATTCGTCTATACTTTGGTAATATATGCTATTCCTTGTTTCCTATTCCTCTCTCAGTATGTAGTACCTTCTTTGGGCATGGTACCTTTTCCATTCCACGGTTCCAAGCTCCTATCGGCGATCTGAAGTATGGGAAGCTTCCTCTTCTATATCGGCTCAACATACTACCTCATCTACTTCCGCTTCTCTTATAGGCATAGTAGTTTGAGGCCCCGGGTCTGCAAAACTACAATAGACTGCCCGTCCTCTCCTGTTCTTCTTTTCTTCACCAACCCGCTAGATGTCAACAGTGACATCCAACAAAATGAGAGTTCGAAGACAACAACAGCCTTATTGGCTCTGGAGCCACAAGCTCCGTGAAGCGAAACTAGACCTGATACTCAAGCTTCTACAAGTGTCGACAGACGACCAAATAACTGCCAAAAAGGCACAGTTCTACGGCATACAACTCACACCTCTCGACTTCCACACTGGAGACACTTCACCCTCCGTGACACCTTGTTTCGCTCCCCGCGACGACGACCACATACTCATCAAGAAACGTCGGTGGATGCTAGAAAAGAGCACTTTCTTCCGGTGCTTCCTCGGTCAAGGCGCCAACTGCCAAAACAAGACTGTGCGCCAGCGTGACGGTCTCCTACGAAGCGCGCTCATCACAGCCTTCAAGGACTACCGGACCATCGCCACTCGAATTCGCAATGTAGTCCCGGACTTGCTTTCAATCGAGTAAGACCCCCGTTATTTCGACAAATTCAGCCCTGGTTAATCATGACTTACAGCAACGACAACTCCCTTGATGGCTTGATCCACCACAACGGCGAGAAAGCCAAGTTCCGACTACTGACTGCTCATCGACTCCGATCAAAAAACCATCGGATCCGTCAAAACCACCAGATCATCACTATCTCCCCAAACGAGTACTCAGATACTCTTCCGTCAATCACCGAGCTCCAAGTTCTCGTCACCATGATGCGACAAGCCATGGTCAACGAGAGAAAACTGGGCCATTTCAGCGACTGCCGCATGAGGCATTGGCAAGAGAGAATGCCCAAATACGTCTTCCCAGTGAGTGTACTCCCCGACACTTTCATATCGGAGCGTCTACTTACAATCTCATAGACACTGGTCACCACCATCTACCGCGGAGGCTACGTCCGCGTTATCTACGGCTACATGGACGACTCACTCAAGATTCAGTACACCGAGCCCCAGCAAGTGACAACCGAAAACTTCGAGCCAATGATGGAGAGACTTCTCCAGTGGAACATGGCCGAAACCCAAGGCGATCCTACTCGAGTCGTCACACTACCGCCCATTCTCGAGGAGGAAGGAGAGGACCCGACAGTGCCACCCACCACAACCCCAAAAGCAATGCAGTCGAACAACCAACAACCCATCCACATCATGCACGCCTGTCACAAACAACGATATTCAAAGCCCTACCTCTACGAATCCTTCACCCGAAGCGGCGTGGGCCGCTCCAAATTCCACAACTGCGCCTTCAATTCCTGCGCACTCAGAAAACCACGAAAGTCAACGAAAACCAAAGAAAACATCGATAGTTAGCCACCGTTAACTGGACTCTGCTATACCTGAATCTTTCAAATCCCGGCGCGGATCGGGCTGCTTCTCTCAAGTCAAATTGCGTTTCACCCCCGGAGGGTTTGGGATCTCCGGTTCTGCGTTCCAATGGGCGAAGGGGATGACAGGCCTAGTCGTGCGGGGCTGTGCACGACACCCCAGCGAGACTTGTACCTTTTCGCGGTGCTGGGGATAAGTAGCCCCTGTGGTCACTGGGGTGAAACTAAACAAGTCTATCGTTGTACACCCACTACAAAAAGTTGTACGGACAAAATTAAGATTTACGAGAATAGACAGAGTTCGATGAAAGCATTTTCTGCATTGACAATTCAGTTATGATATATCACTTGTACAGAAGCCGCGAGGCTTATCCCTTGTCTCTTCTACCTTTTCAGGTAAAAGATAACAGGAAAAAAGGGGTCACGAAAACAAAAGCCGTTGTATCCACCAAATAAAATTCGTAAAGGGAAAGCCATGGAATAGAAAAACGAAAGAAGGCCCTGTGGTACTCCATGTCCAGCCGGACCCAAATTCCTGTCGCTTTTCCGATGCCAGTCCATGGGACGATAAAACAAACACGAGCGCCGGCCGATAATAAAAGGGATATTCACAAAACATTTCAGGAAGAAAAGGTCACGCAGCCAACATAGATAAGGATATGGTCAAAATAGCTGAATAGAACATCAAAAACGCAAAGTAAACAGCGTAGGTCATTATTCGTAAATGTAAGGGGTATTGGATGAAGGTGATTGGTCGTTTAGCCGTGGGTCGCAACAGACTTGGGCTTGGATGGGTAGGTCCAGGAGAGGAAGTCGAACTTGTCCTTGGCGTTTTCAAGGATGGTAGAGGGGTTGGACTCAGTTTGGGATTGGGACTGAGCTGGGGCCTGGGACTGCAGGTTGGTGCCACTGCGCGAGGGCTCGCGGGGCTCCAACACCAAGGACCGGCGGTAGAAGGTCTGAGCGGTGGTCTCGCCGTTTGAGCGGACGCGAATAAGCTCGTTCTGCATCCACGTCTGCAACTCGGGAACCTCAGTCAAGCGGTAAGGGATCTGGAAGCGCTGGAGCTCGCTGATGATACGGGCAGTTTTCATGTGCTTGTCGAAGTTGATCACGGCCATCTCACCCTCGTCCGTTGGTAGGGTGCGGAGAGACTGGTTGCCGTGGTCGACAAAGGTCAGATCAGTGAGATAAGTCCCGACGAACGGAAGACACGGTGGCACATGGTTCTGCAGACGCTGGCGCAGCACCGCGTAGTTCCGAGAAACATCGACGATGGTTCGAAGATGTTCCAAGGATGTCTTGGTCTTCTGGGACACGATATCCCAAGTCCGCTTGAGACGAGAGATCATTGACAAGTTCAAAGAGCAGATGATAGCCATGAGCGAGTCGTAGTTGTTCAGCTCGAGACACTTGTTCGCGATCTTGACCCAGTGCTTGATGGTAGCCGCACGCTTCTTGGGCTCCTCGAGGTAGAGGATAGAGTCAGCGACCAAGTGGGCCAGATCAGTCGAGAGTGTCGACATGGCACGAACGTTGACCGCCAGCGAGCCCGACTTGCGCATCCATTCCGTATCGAGGAGTTCCTCGGGAAGGATGGAGCAGAAGATACGAGACTCCTTGATGGTCAACTGACGAGCCAGCTCCAGCGGGTCGAAGTCGAGAATGGTAATCGCGGCGTCGCCAGTCTTCCATTGCTTCAACAGATTGGCTTCCTTCTTGCCAATAATGGGAGCGGGAAGAGGAGTATCGGGGTGGACGTATTGGGCTATAGCCGTGTTTGTCTTGCCCATGGAGGAGACCAGACGAGGCACGACCGGGCCGTGGACGGCGGAGACCTTCTCGGCCAGATCGGCGAGACGCTTGCCAGCGGTAGGGAGCTCGGTAACCAGGCGTGTCTTGGCAAAATTCACGACGTAGTCCAGAGCATCATTGTCCCGGTCGTGGCGCCAGTGAGATTCAAGCCAGCCCTTGAAGATGTTGTAAACGCGTAGGCGGACTGGACCCGCGGCGTGAGGGGTATCACCGATGTACTCGAAGCGTTCAGCCAGAGCCTGGGCAAACTCCAGGGGTGTCGCGAACAGACGGAAGGTGAGATAGAAGGTTGAGACAAACATCGCGTCGGGAGTGGATTGGTGAGCTGTGAGCTTCTCGATCAAAGCTCGGAGACTACCACCCATGACCTGGCCCTCTTTATAGATCAACTCATGTGCATAAGTCTTCTCTAAGAGGTGAGCTTCAGTCTCCTCATTCTCCTCAGCCAGAGTTGAGTGACTCAAGCTCTCCTTCAATGACGGCTGGTTGAAGCTGCCGCCAATTTCAGGGGAGGTGGCTCGGGTGGAAGTGCGAGAGACGCCGCTCATCTCGGAGTCGCGAGCGTGGCTGTTGTACGTGAAGCTGCTACCCGTGCTTGTGACACCTCGACCGAAGGACTCACTCACGTCCGACTTGGGGTGGCTCTCACGGTAACCGCTGTCGTAGGAAGAGAAGGACATGCTTTCAAGGTGGGTGGGGAGGATCGCAGAGTTGGGAAGAGAAGAGAGAGCAGATTGGCGGGTCGAGGAAGTGAGGTGCGATTGGAAAGAAGAGGGTGTCGTAGCGTCGGTGAGGGCAGGGGTGGAAGGTGAGTAGGTCGAATTTGGAATCTGAATAGGCGGCGGGGGCAGGCGAAGTGAGAGCTCTTGCGGCTTCTCCTGTTCACTTGGAGTGTCGGATGGCTCCTGCGAGGCCACAATGCCAGGCAGTTTTTCGTTCACCGATTCCTCAACAGGGTCGAGCTCGATGTCGCCAATTTGCTCCAACACCAAGCGAGCTTTGGCAAGACAGGCACCGGCAGCGCGCACGCAGTCGGTCGCAGCGTCGACGAGGCGCTTGCCCTCGTCGGGCATGAAGATGAGGTCGTCGTCTTGGCCGCTGGCCGGGCGAAAGACGTCGCGTGCGGCGTGGACAAGCTCCGAGAGCTTCTCACACATTGCCCCGCGTGCTTCCTCCAGAAACAGGGCCCGCTGACTGTCGTGCTCGCAGACAGTCTCGACGACGTTCAACAAAGCGCGACAGGATTCAACGGCCTGTTGAGTAGTAACGACCAACTCGGTAGAGGAGCGCGATTGCATGTGAAGCCCGATAAAGGATCCAAGCACACCGAGGAAGGCGTCATAGGACGTGCCCAAGCGCTCCGAGGCCAAATTTTGCGCACGAACAGCAGATGAGGGGCCAGAATAGGATATCCTGTGAGACACAGAAATCCGTTTTGTTGATACTGAGACAGGCCGAGGGTTGTAGTCGAGCATCTCGGTCCGCACTGACGCACGGCTCATATCCATACGACTGCGGCTCATCTGGCGGGATTCGTTTCGCTCGGGGTAAGTCTCGGAGTCAGCGATGTTGAAGCTCTCCGAGGCTGGTGTTGGCGGCATATTGTACTGGCTACGGCTATCGTTCGCACCTTCCAGCTCGGCGATAGTCCTGTTCAGACCGACCTCTTCATTCCAAACGTCGAGGAATCTAACTCCCCGAGTCACGATCTTGAAAGCCTTCAGCAACATCTCATCCAGAATGGATTCGACCTCATCCTCCTCCGGGTCTCCATTAGCAATATCTTGGAACCTCTTCGCAGTCTTGACAAGCGACGAAAGATCAGAGAGCAAAGCCTTCCGAATCCTGCGGAGCCCGTCATACTTCCGAACCAAAGATGATTCCCGAGTCAAGCATTCTGACTTCTCCTATTTAGGGGGTCAGACACCGGCTTTTCTTTGCATCTTCGAGGCACTTACCAAAAGGAACCGAACGCCAGCAATCGGGCCTCTCATCAAATCTTGGTTTCCAAAATCTTTCAATGATGACCCGCATCCTCCTCGAATGATATCCCAGAAATCAGTCAAGGCTTTCAGCAAAGGGCGCATTGGCAATTGGTCGTATGCTTCGCAATAGTTCGTCGGCAACCAGCCGCGATTCCCAGAATCTAACAAGGTACCATCGGCCCAGCCATTGGTGTGAACGGAGTGGACCAGGATGATGTCTCCCTGCTCCAAAGGAAGAGTGACCGTCGATGGTGAAACATTGCCGGCCGGATGAAAAGGATAAAATGCGCGAAGGTAGTTGTGAAAGACGGCCCTCGGGGCGTCTTGCGGTTCTGGTTGTTGTTGTTCTGGTTGTTTTTGTTCCATGGTGTGTTCTGTCGCTCCCAGCGGGGTCACAGGTGGTGTCATTTCAGAGTGGCCGTGACTCGAATAGAAACGAGCCGGGGGGAGTCGAGATTCGTGTTCCGAGGTCGTGTGCGACACGACTATATTCGAATTCGACTTGACGATCTTTAACGGTGGGATGTTCGGCTTTTTTGATTCCATATCTTATTCACTTGATTGAAATTCTTTCTCAATAGCCGGTGTGGTCACGGACCGAGGCGTTCATGCGTAGGAAGAAGCAACTAACATCCTTCGACCCAATTCATAGAAGACGGAGTGGCGAGTCGTCAGGGATGGTGGGAGGGGTAAGGATCGGATCGCCAGATGGCTGGGTGTGATCCTACACAAGGTCAATTGCTGGTCCCAAGGGCTGAATGAGTGAGAACCCTATAGGGATCAAAGGTGTTTGTTCCAAATGGGGTGGAATGTCGATTCCAGGGAGAGAGGACGGTGGATAAGGAATGCTGGGGGTAAGATCATGGACAGGAAGACACACCCTCGATAAACAAGTAATCAAACTATAAACAGTAACAAACTTCCAAGGGAGTCGGAACACCGAAATGCCCCAGCCGAGTGTGATAAGTCGCAATCGATAAACACAGGGTCGAGTGTCAATGCGTGGTTGGGGATAACCAGCGTCTATGAAGGGGAAGTCTTGGAACCCTTGGAAACCCTAGCCCTATTGAAGATCGCAGCAAGGACGTAACCCGCGGACCTGTGCAATAGCGGATGACGACGGTGGAATCCTTAGAGTGTCGGATCCTCACACGCAAGGAGGAAAGGGATGAATGAATGTTATATTGCCACCGGCAATGAGTACTAGTGAACTTCCCTGAAGTAAGAAAAAGGGATTCAAGAGAAGCCAAAAAGAGGGACTAGAGTAAGAGGGAAAAGGAGGGCGAGCCTGGGAATAAGAGCTTCTGGAGTCGAGGACCCAGTTGATTCTCCTTGGGACTCGATCGGGACGATCCATGTGGACTCCACCGGTGTACTGTCCTTGTATTTGGGGTATTTGTGTCCCTCTGTGGTATCTGCTGTATCCGTAATTAATGTATCACGGCTGGTGACGCCTTACGGTACTTTTGTACTGGTAAAAAATACTGTCGGACCATATACTTTATCCATCTAATAGTCCTTGCCCCACGTCCATGACTGATTTTTGGTTTTTTGGTTTTTCCTTTTTTTTTTCTCATCCTCTGCGGTAAACCCAAATGTACTTGGACTAATGTCGTGCTATTAGCTATTGCTTCGCAATGCTCTGATAGCCGTCTACACTAGTATTCTAAGGCCCGTATCGTGGATAGCTATGACTTAGTTATCCACACCATTTGCCGAAGGCTTCTCGTTCTAGGCTCTCCTAAAAAGAAAATGTCGTTTTTAATTTATCCAAAAATCCACAAACCGTGCTAGCGCACCTATCAGGGTGGCGTACGCAAATAAATCCTGTGGGGTTAATCCGACCATGTCTCGAAATGCACTGACCGTGTGCACCCCCAAAACACGGACTCGATCAGTCACTCGGTTTCCTCACGTTAGCTGTCAACTATGTACTGTATCTTCCGGGGATCGACGGCGCAGCGTCCGGCCCCCAAGTGACAGCAGCCACAAAGTCTTTTTTCCCCCTCAGCAACCAACACTCGAAGTTTAGTACTCTTGTAGTGGCTATAATCCGTGTGCTCTCGTGATTGGAATTTGCCTTCGAATTGATTGCCCTGTACTGTACCCTCGCCTCGGCAGACACGCGCAAACGCGCCGAATTATCATCCCTGCGCCAACAAACTCACCCACATCACCAACGCGATCTTTGGGCCCCCTCTTTCTTTGTTCCCCCCCTCCCGCGTGGGGCGACGGTGGATATTGAGATGTGACCCGATGAAAGAAAGCCCAGGCAGGTTCGCGTTGGCAGCTCCACAAACGCGACGCGGGCCGAATTGGAGCTATCGCATCGAATGGCCAGGCAACATCACGGCCCATTGCAGACAGCCTGTGGTGCGCATCTATAGTAGGGCATAGTCTATCGAGGTGCAGCGGGAAAATCTTGACGTGGACCCACCGTCTTGTGCGAGGATCAAGTTGCTTAGCCGGGAGGTAGCTACGGAGGAATGCCAATTCAAGGCAGCGTTCTTTTGCATTGGCATTGAGCGAATGGCCACAATGCAATTTGCGAAATACGAAATACGCAATGGAATACGCGAAATGCCATGCCATCGCGGCAATGAAGACATCCCAGTGCGAACAAATGGGGAAATAAGCGTCCGGGCTTCAGTTCAGTCAAAAGTTCTAAAATAGTGAAATTTCCAGGGAAGGCAGCAGCAGCACTTGGCCCAACGGTCTAGACTTCGGTACCTTAGTTACTTGGGTTACTCGGGAGCTCGGTAACCGAAGCGGAACAACCGTAATACACCCAAATACAACCCTGCGAGGAGATCCCCTCCCCTCCAGCTTGAACCTGCGGGGACTCAGTAATTCTGCAGTTGCCAGTCCGCAATGCAATTTTCAGACGCAGGTCTCTCCTCATGGCTCATCATCACATGTGCCTAGAAGGAAGAACGGCCCTGCCAGTACGAAATCACAAAAATAATACTCCGACGAACTCGCGTGTCCAATAGGCTTCGCGTGCCATGACCAAGATGCAAGGGCTCTCCACATTATCACAGTGGCTCATGGCACACACGGCTTCCCTGTCACGAACCGAACGGCGGGGCGAGGCTTTAAAAGGGAGAAGCTCCGTGGTAGGCTCGGCATTGAATCGTGAAACGAAGTGTGGGTGAGGCCGTGCTCGGACCAAATTTGAAGCCTTCCATTCCCTCAATGACTAAACTACCTTTTCCGGCCCCAGGTCTCAGGTGTTTGTTTACTTGTGGCGCAACGCAATCGAAGGTGAGAAACGGGGCTATCGGGACCTGTCTCAAGCCTTCAAGTGCGTTTGCTTGGAATTGACGTCGCGAATCTCTAGTGCTGACCGGCAAGTTTGCTCATCCTGCATTGCGCACCCATTATCGGGAAAAGGATACGAGACTAGTGCGTGCCCAAGCAGTGGGGCGGAACAATGGCACTTCTCCAATATGCAGGTACTTTTAGTGCTTCCAATTGACGAATTGAACGTCCGACTGTCTGCCATCACGTTCTATGTACCGGCGTGGCGAAAGATCATCGTTCGGCTTCATTCCGCCGAGGTTGTGCTTCAGGCAGCACATGGTACCCGGACGCATCGATGGCAACAAGCTACATACTGTAGAACCCCAGGAATAGACACGGTAATCACGAATAGGGATGTAATTTCAGAGTCATTGATTCAATTCCTGTGGTGAATCCGACATATTAGTATAGTCTATCTCCTTCCCTTTTTGGTGGTCCCGACTGGCCGACTGGTTTGCAGGGTATGAAGATCCAATGTCAAGTACCGAAAGGAACTCATCACCCAGGTACAGTCCAATCAGTTTCCAGCACGAGATATTCGAGCGGTCGCATGCGGGAGATCTGAGTCGCGGTTTGCGTTTCAAGCCAGGATCGAATTGAAGGTAATCACCCGAGATCTACGGGGAACTTGACAAATAGCAGGGGTGAACGCTCTGGAGGAGACACCAAAACAGCTAATCTGATCATTTACAGAGCTCTACTGGCTGCATCTGCCATCAAGAGGTGGTCTGTTCTTTTGAAGATGGCCTCGGTAAATCCAAGATATATCAGCGCGTAAAGCTAGCCGTACAGGGCGGAAGCTCACATGGGATGAGTCTAGACCATGTGAAAATACCACGGAAAAGACACGATCAACGTGCAGTTAGCATACGAAGAAGATATGTCGAAAGAAAATGCCCAAATGTGATGTTGTTTGAGCACTCGGCATTCCAATTCATACACCGCTAACTCGTGGCAACGTACTGAAACCAGACCCCCGCCACCGTGGCTTGAAATCTCCACGATGCATATCATGCATCACCTCCCAACTGTGTCCAGACTCATGCTGTGCAACCTCGTGGCTTTTGACCGAGGATTAACGAGGCCGGGATAACGAGCGTGTGCATGTGGTACCTGCATTCGGAACGAAACCTGAAACAGTCGGGTCAGATCTTCAACGATTTCGATTTGTTAACTCATGTGTAGCTTCACCGGCACACCTGGTCAGTTGTTTATTGTTACCTCTATCTAAATGATCAACTTAACGCTGAATATCGTCTCTCCGGCACGTATTGACAATTCCTCTTCTTGGTGTTTACCCGGCGAGATCCAACTACACCGTTTAATCTACTGTAATCTACTGTTACACAACCGTGCATCACCGTGCGTCTATGAGCCATCGCTTCAAATAACTACAGTACACTCGCTATGTGTCACATGTAACAGAATGCGTATAACACGAGTGTTCATCATTGATCAAAGAGATGCTTGTAATGTAATGGGATAGAAAACGTATCGTCACTGTATACCAACACTGTGTACAGAAAGAGGATGATCTACTTTGAAATGTACCTGGTATTTTTGGATGTAAGTAAACGGATTAAACCCAATTACCCAAATATCAGACTCTGATTTAATCGCAACTACAGTATAGCCATGGAACAAAAAGAGTGGACCGCGCGGGGTAGCTCCAAAGCTGGGGGTGGCGTCGGCTGGATATCCAGAGAAAGCCGATGCTTAGCACGTCGAGATCCATGGATTACAGTGTTTCAAAGAGCAGATCATCTTGTGCCTGGTTTCCATCCCGAAGGAATTTAGAGCGTGCGGTAATTTGGGCTAGTCGATCCGGATAAGTGGGTACAGTACACGGAACTGATCTCAGTACCACACACGTTAAAAGTACATACTCACGGGCACCCAGACATCCGTACAGAGTAAGTCGTATCAGAGACAAAAAGAATACCGCGGCCTCTGACCAATTTACCAATACCGAGCCTTGAGCAAGAAATACAGTTCGGCCGGGAATCCGTGAACACCCAAGGCGGCCACGACCCCACCGATCAAACTCCACAATACCTCACGGATTGTGTAATGGTGGACAGCCTAAGCACCCGGGAAAGCATCCGCGAGAGCGAAAGGGAAGCACACATCCACACCTAATTGAATCTGAATGCGCCGAGCACCGGATTGGCCGCTATAATCCCACACCAACCGTCCAGCCGGTACTTCCGCGTTGCGCAAAGCGTAACCCCCTGTTCCCAATACCCATGACCGCGGCGCCACTAGCGCGACGATCGAATGAACAGCGCCGGATGAATCCGGCTGTCTTATCCATACTTTGCGCGAGAATCCGTAGACCTGTCGCTGGATCCCGACCGGGACGCGCCACGAGGCAACCTTGGGGGGTTTCTTTGTGTGAGATCTTTATCCCCTCAGTGGCGTCGGGTTCTGGTCGCAAAATTGAATTGGGCCGGCACGCCTCGAAATTGCGGGCTGGCGGATGGGCCTTCCGTTCAGTGAGAATCGGTTCCTGGATCTGTCGATGCCTGGGGCCTGTCAGGGGGTTCTAGAAATTTGCTGATTTACTACCGGGTGGAGATCGGCACAATGGATTCTCGATGGTGCTACTGTACGATGTGATCGTGAGTCCACAGTTGAGTCCACCTGGATCTGGGACGATATTTGCGGTTTTCGATCACCGGGCCCCTTGGACTCAGCGCCGTAGACGGGGTACCTTGTCCCTGGGATGGAACGGAAACGCCGTTACAATGTTGTAACTCGGCATATTGGTTAAAATTCAATAGTTCAACGTCCAAGGCGGGTTGGGGGCAGCCGCGGTGCTCCAAATGGGGAGCAGATTGGGCCCAGAACTTCTGGAAGAGTTCGATGATCGCCCCTTTTTTTAGTCCAAGTAGTCCAAGTAGTCCAAGCTACCGTACGGTCTGTGGCACCCGTGGCGGGCACGTGTTCACCGGTGGATGCGACCTAAGGCCTCCTGTCGCCCCCTGAACCGCCGGAAGTGGATGTGGGGAGACTAGAGATGCTAGCCTACCGGAAAACACGTCTAATGAATACGATAGTTTGCATCCAGAACAATGTCGTCAGGACGATAATTCTTAAATAGTCGATCATCATGCTGGATTGGATGCTGTCATACGTAAGGATTGGGGATGTCTTGATGGCTTCCGGCGAGTCGATAGTTCAACTCTCAGGCATTAGCGGTAACGTTCCCCCACATTTTGCGCGGCAGGGCCCTTGGGACGGGATGGAGACAGGGGCATGATAGGTCTCGCTCTTATCACCATCAAAGGGAAGCGTTGAGTTCCCCCCCCGGGACGGGAAGTAAGAGGATCATCGCGCGTCCCGTGGAATACACAACGTGAAATTGGTAATTTCAGCCTTGTCATAACCGTTGGCCATTGATATCATCACGCAACAGGTGAGCTCATAATTCAGTTTCGGGAATCACGGAGAACTGTACCGCTTCGTCTCGGAGTGAAAACTCTCGTGAGAACATCGTACACGAAAATACGGTTCACGGCGTTCTCTCGGCCTTTACGCTTTTACATGCTTTACACCGTTCGCACTGCTTAAACATTTCAAGCGGCACAAGCTGAGAGTTCTCCACGCTCGATCGTACCTCCACTTCACGTTCACTGTGGATCCCCAGAACTCGACGATCAGTGGCAAATCGGCTGGTGCCTGCGTCAGTGGGTTTGAGGCGAACATTGAATCTTGTAGAGCTGCCAGATTTCGCCACAAAGAACCAAGCTAACACTTCATTCTCCGTACATCAAAACAAGAGGAGCGCAGAGAACCGCCTTCGAGTCTCGCACCTGGTTCTGTTGATCGAGCAACCACCGACGCTTAACCACAAGTAGATGCCTTCATCCTCGAGCATAGAGTTCGCTCGCGTGGGACCACTGTATCGACGATCCAGTGGATACTGACCACTGACAGAGAGGTCGGCGGGCCTCAGAAGCTCCCCCCTATGACGATGCCAGAACGTGCGCCGCCCTCCACTTCTCACTGAAGATCCTTTCCCGTACAGAGCCGAGCCTGTTCGGGAGTGAGAGGCGTGACAGCCAGAAGCCTGCAGGGCAGCGCACTCAGTTGAAATGTCCTGAAAATTAGGAACAGGCTCATATGCAGGAAGATCACGTCAAAAAAACGCCCCGAATGCCGTTCAGGGCTATAAGCCCAGGGGGTCCGATTCGGGCATCATAGCCCATCACCACATCTCGCCACCCCCCCACGAGCAATAGCAGTTTTCCTCATCGGGAATCCGGCTGAGCGATCAGCCCAAACCTCGGGCGCATCCTGCAATACCCATCACCCAGTGCACAAATGAAAATCACAGCTAATCTCCGCTCTGGGAAACCAAAAGCGACAGGGTTTCCGGAAAGCGCGCATAACCCGAGCAAAAATCATTCTTTACCGCAGCGCAAAGATTCATTTGGGAGCTCGTGCTGGCGAGCAGGACGTCAGTGTCCACCAGAGCTTTGAGAGCCCCTCCTCCTTTTACAGTAAACGCTTGGGGTAGAGATGAAGTGGGAACACGATTGTCTCGGGACTGGGGCCCCGTTTTCTTTCGCACGCGGCGCCCGCGGGATTACGTTCAGCTACACGTCAGACGAACACCCGGTCGTAAGTGTACCAGTTCACCGGGACCGTTAAATAATGATAGACAGTGATGATGGATATCGTGGAAAGCCTAGAAAAAGAAAAAAGCCGCGCCGGCTCGGGCTAGTCGTGATAGTCCGTTGGCAAGCGTCATGACGATGTAATTGCTTTTTCCCGGGGGATATGTATCTGCTCGGCAATGGGTGATGGTGGTGGCATGATGCTTTCCTCGATTGCGACTGGATCTGATGGGTCCCAGTTAGGAAGGTGAATCTTTCCTGTGTCATAGGGGCCGCCCCCGGCGGATATCAGCCCGTCTACAGGGTGCACGGGGTCATGCAATTGCGGTTTATGGCACCGTGTTGGTTCTGGGATGATCGTGTTGGTTTTCTGAGCTCCGTAAGTCGGCGTTTCCCATTGTGTACGATACGAGTTACGCTGTATCCATGATCTACAGTGAGAACCTTGGGACGCTTGTCAGACTTGGACTGAATAAACTTAATAGTTTAAGATAGAGGCCAATCGGGCGAGTGGACCTCGGATGGGAGTTTCCAAGATGGATCGGCTCGAAGGTGAAGCAGATGTAGAGATAGTCAAGGCAGCTATCTATATCCAACAGCGACGACGTCACCTGGGCATCACAAAAGTGCAATCCAGGTAATCGATACGCAATTGAGATGAAGTGAGCAGGATTATTTCCAGGCCAGGACATCGTTTTTATGTTCAAAATATGCTATCTATGCAATTGAACTCCTCACATCGATAAATATCCCGAAGTGTCAGTTTTGCTCTCGCTATTCTCAACCATGCAACACTGGAAATTAGATCTGTAAATTATTTCCAAGAACAAAAAGGCTCAACGAGATAAATTCGACATCAATTAGATCCTCTATTCGACTAGACCGTGTTGTTTTATCGGCAATAGTTGTTGGCATGTACATACATACCCCTTGGAAATATCAAATTGAGTGAAGTCCACGGATCAGGTCGTACCGACACCATTGGAAAGTAAAACTTGATTTCTCCTAAAAACACAGAACAGTATAGTAATCCTGTACTCACTGTAAAGCACCGACCCAGCTGTCCATAAGAGTGTTGTTGCAGTTGACCGAGAGCCACCAGGAACCCCTTGCATACGCCTCGACGCGACGAAACCTACATGTCAAAAGCCACAACAACTCTATGTCAACGAGGACAGCTCACAATCCATTCCATTTAATTTCCCTGAAACTGATTCTCGTTTCACTAGGGAAGTCAAACAATGTTCTGAGCCATGTCACAACATTGCCGAAATCTACAGTCCTGGCAAGCAGCCTAGATAGGAACCCGCATTACTACCCTCGTTCCAGTCGCGTACCTGGATTCTTCACGTCTACGAGATCCTGAAATCTCATACCCCTGGAATGGGACTAAACAGCGCTCTAATCAATCCCTGTTGACAGCTAAGATCCTAGGAAGAAATAAGAAAGAATCAAACCTCGACCTCAACCTAACACACGCGACTCCAACTTCCACCTACAATAATAATCACTTCGTCGGGTAATTATTCACACAATCTCAGTAAGTACACACCGGAAACTCTTGGACTCATATTCAAACGACTGATCTCAAACCAGCCCCAACCGACACTATGAAGCTGACAGCTATCCTCGCCGCAATGTCGCTCTCCTCGGTCGTCGCAGCGGCCCCGGTGCAGAACAAGCCCCGGTACCTGATCCCAGGCATCCCCTCTCCAATGGACATTATCGAGAAGATGTATCCTAACTCTGGAATCCCGAGGCTTGCGGGAAAGGTTGAGAACGAGTTGCACATCTGTAAGTCATACTTGAGAAGCGGGATGTGGATGTTGAGGACGTTACTGACGAGATTAAGAACCAGAATGATTGCCGAATGGACGTGGAAATTTCATGATACTCTAGCTTTGAGAATTGAAGAGTGTAATGCAGACATGCAATTTTAAAGTAAAATCCAGACGTATTCCCTTGCGGGGCTAGACTGGATCAGTAGTGTCGAATACCTTATACCGAACAATGAGACCTAATCGCCATCCAAAACAAGCCTATACAATTCGAGATATGGTAGACACCGAAGAAATCTCCACTAAACTCAAGACCCTAGAACATGCCCTCCATATCCAAATCCAAAAACTCCGGGTTTCCAACCGCCATATCTGCCGCATTAAGAACGTCATCAATAGCATCCATGCCTGTACCCGCATCCAACCCCATGTCCTGGCCCAGATCCTGGCCTAGATCCTGACCCATGTCATGCCCGACAACTCCACTATCCATGCCTGCTGCTGCGGCAGCGGTAGCATCATCCAGCATCTGGTTGATATTGTCCGCATCATCATCATCAACGCCAACGCCGGTGGTGGGTTCTAGATCCATGCGGTCTTGTTCGACGCCGAGATGCATGTTGTGGATAATGTTGCTGACGTCGATATTGGGTACCTGAGATGGCGGGGTAGAGAGGAGACTGACGCGGCGCCAGAGGCGGACGACAACTTGTGCGCGGACGGGGTCTTTTTCTGAGATTTTGGGGACGTTGTCATGTTGCAGAGCTAGGGCGTCTCGGAGGGTGAGGATTGAGCAGCGGGGGAGGGATTCTTTGCTCGAGTCGACTGGGTGGCAGATGTTCTGGTCGACTGCGAAGGATTCGGCCATTGGTGCGCAGATCATTGTTGCTGCGATGTCGAGGGCGAGATCGCCGCTGCCGGCTTCTGTTTGTTGTTTTACTTCGTCTAGCATTGCGTTGAGGACGCGTGCGGAGCCAAGGATGCGTATTCCGGCGAGGAGCTGGCGGTGGGTATAGGACTGGGGCGCCATTGTGATTTCGGAGTTTGAGCTCCAGAGGACTAGCGATTGGAGGGTATTGCGGATGCTTCCTGTAAGGCCACCTGCTGTTTGGGCGGCCCAGTTGTCGAGTTCGGAGCGGTGGCAGCTGCCGACACGGCGGAAGGATAGGTAGGGCTCGAGGGACTCGAGGATTGGTTTAATGTCTGTACGTGATTGGTGTCGCGTTCGGACGTCCTTGAGTTGTTCTTCCAGGGGCCGAGCAGTGATATTCAGTACGGTCTGATGGATGGCTTGCGCTTCGCCGGAAATGGAGCTGGGTTTGACCAGGGAGTAGAGGGTTTGCAACGGAATTGTGGGCTCGGTTTCGGATTCCCAGATGTGATTACCGAGCCAAGTCAATGCCACGACCAGGGATGGGAGTAAGAAGGGCTCGAGCAGGTCTGAAATTGTTAGTAAAGTAGCGATGCAAGCGGAGGTCGGGTTGCAACTCACATTCGAAACCGCCCTTCAACGTCTCAAAGTCCAACTTCCCTGACTCGCACGCACCGAGACTCTGATCAAACAGCGTCGCCACAAGCATGTAGAACTCCTGAGGGCTGCAGGCAGACATGGTCTCTTCACTGATACCCTCAGCAATGAACAGAGCCGCAATCCAGCTACCAATGTCCTTGTTCTGCTTCTCGCTCAGCTCACTCAGCTTCTGGCTGCATGAGCCACGATCCAACAGTTTCAACAGGAAAGAATCGTTATTCGAGATACCAATGTCAGATAAAGTCAAGTCATAGCGGTGCTTGAAGACAAGCACCAGGAGTAGAATGCTTCCAAATTCATCATAGACAGGTTGGTTCTCGCTTTGGTCGTCATCCCAGCGCCAGGAGTCCAGCAGGGCACAGAGGGGCTGCAAGACCTGCTTCGTGGTTCGGAAGAGGAGAATGACGTCCAACGCTTGCGGGCGCCGAGAAAGGGAGTTGCAGATATTTTTCAACGTCATGGTCTCTTTTTGATTGCATAGGTTGAACATGACCTATCCACGTTAGCCAAAATATAATTTCACTGTTGGCTGTATTGGTACTTACCTCGGTG
The DNA here is from genome assembly GCF_028974065.1 of Penicillium cinerascens. NCBI lineage: Eukaryota > Fungi > Ascomycota > Eurotiomycetes > Eurotiales > Aspergillaceae > Penicillium > Penicillium cinerascens. The sequence continues at coordinate 2,554,824 of NW_026695298.1, read as the reverse complement.
ATCGCACCAACAATGGCACCAGCATTACCCTCCATAGACTCAATCTCACCGATCAATTGATCAGCACGTTCAAAATTAGAGCTGATTTGCGAAACAAGATCGTCCTTTTGGTAAGGACCTCCAACGGGCAAGGTCTGCATTGGATTCTCTCCGAGAAGCCTTTCGATGCTGGACTCGGGAATGAGTCTGTGAGATGCGCAGGCGAATAGGAACTCCTGGCGAGCATCTGAGAGAACGCTACTGCCCTGCATGGAGAACATTTGAGAGAAGGAGGGGAAGGCGTTCGGGTCAAGTCGGCTGAGCGCTTGTGTAATGCACATCTCGATACGGATGGGCACCATAGACGCTGCTGTCATGGCTGCAAAGAATGCTGGAAGTTTGTTCACCAGGAAGGACCGGAACAAGAACATTGTACGACTGGACTCGTTGCGGTAGACGCCGTTAGACAGTACGTCGAAGGAGGCCGTGATTATCTCTGCGACGAGGACTTCTTGGTGCCCCTGATAGATTGTCAGACTATCATTGCAATCAAGAAGACAGGCAAGTAAGAGCAAACAGCCGAAAATAAACTTACCTCGTAGCGATTGGTGAGGTAATTGATGAGTATGGAATCATCAACCAAAGGACGACCCACAAGCTGTCCGAGTTAGCATCATTCCCGTCTTGACGAACCAGCATGGCCACTTACCATGGAGTTGAGATAGACATAGAGACCAACTCTAGTATTGATGACCGGGCCATCCATCACCGAAGCCTCGAACTGGAGAGCGTTGACATTCATGCCATCGATCGCAGGATGGTCCAATGACTTGGAAGATTGCTGTCCGTACATATTGAAATCCTTCTGAAGCGTATCCAGCCGATGACGCAAAGGCAGAGACACGTCCACGCAGAGAGGCAGATAACTGGAGAGCGCCTGACCCAACTTGGTTTTCAAATCTGAGAGAATGTTTATCAGCAAATGCCACCAAATCAGCCCAGAGACGAAAACATACCTTGACAGTTATCACTGGACAACGTTTCGAGACCCTTCGCGGTCCCCGACAGCGCAGCAAGAAGGATACCCAGCGACTCAAACAACGAGACCGCATCAGGCGAGCTCATCAAGCCACCCGTCTGCTGAGACTCATTCAGGCTATCATTGTGCCAGGCGACAACAGCCACGATCCACTCAACAGTGGCAGCATAAAGATCCGCCGCTTCGGCGACAGACCTCGGAATAGACCCAGTCGAGACAGCCATCATAACATCTTGAATGACCTTAATATCAGTCATAAGAGTCGACGCTTTTCGCTTCATCGCCACCTTCCCTCGAATAGAAGAATGCTTCAAAAGCGAGTTCAGCGCCGATGCCGACTTAACCTGTCCAACCTTGCACAGGCTGTCGACATAGACAGGCAATAAGGGGTCCCAAGCGATAGCCGAGGAAGCGCGGGCCTCCAGGAGCAGATCCAGGAGTTCATTTTCTTTGACCGGGGAGCGGGCAAGCATCAGCTTGGTGAGGTCCTTGAATTCATCGACATCTACGCGATGGGCCAAACATCGGTGGAGGAAGGTCTTCCATTGTTCTGAAGATGCCGTGCCTGGCAGCATCGTGGCAGTTCAGGGCATACCAGGTTGGAATGCGCGGATTGATGTGGTATATAGACGGGTTATTCAATTATTAGGCGATGCCCGACATTTCGGCGCCAGTGATTGAGATCAAATCCCAATTGGGCCGAAGGATGGCGTCTGTTTGGTGTCGGTCACGGGATCTTGGTCACGTGTGTGGTTATCCGCCTAACCTGAGACTGCTATTTTTCTGCGCGGCGATAGGAAACTTGAAGATTAACTAGAAGCTCATGGGGATACAGGCGATACGTTTTAAGAGAAGCAATTTGGAGCTCAGATGGATTCAAAGAAGGGAGATGAAGCTATTCGAATCCATCTACAAACCGCCCGGAGACACTGACCGAAGACCCGCAAGTACATAACTTTTACTGCTCATGTCTGTACTACAAAATCATTTACAAAGAATCGATAATTAGAATAATTCATTCAATTTCATTATCATCATGACGATCCCGACACAATGAAGCTCAAGTGGGAATATCATCAAATGCAAAGGGAATCCAGCGCCTCTATCCGTACCCGCTCGACAAAAAAGAAGCTGCAAACAAAAGAAAATGCTCAAAAAGCCGCTCCACAGGATATCAGCCGAAAATCAGTCATCAACTTTTAGGATGACTGATTTACCACCAGTCACCGTGGTCCTTCATGGCCTCAGCGACCTTGGTGAAGCCAGCAATGTTGGAACCAGCGACCAGAGAAGGCAGAACACCAGCAGCGGGGGTGACGTACTCCTGAGCGGTGCTGAGACCGTTCTTGAAGCAGGCCTCCATGATACCCTTGAGGCGGCTGTCAACCTCCTCGGCAGTCCAGTTGACGCGAGCGGAGTTCTGAGCCATCTCCAGACCGGAGACAGCGACACCACCGGCGTTGGCGGCCTTACCGGGGGCGTACCAGATAGCAGCGGCGCCCTGGTTAGCCTCACGATGGGCCTCGAAAACATCGATAGCCTCCTGAGTGGAACCCATGTTGGAGCCCTCAGCGATGAACTTGCAGCCGGCAGCGATCAGAGCCTTGGCCTCGTCGCCGGAGACCTCGTTCTGGGTAGCGGAGGGGAGAGCGACGTCGACACGGCCGACGATGTTGGTCCAGGGGCGGGCACCGGGGATGTACTTGAACTTGGAGCTGAAGGGAGCCTGGGTAGCGAGCTCGGAGATTTGCTTACGCTCAACCTTGATGGCGGCGATGGTGTTGATCTCCTCGGGAGTGAAAGAGCCCTCCTCGCCGTTGACGATGAGAGCACCCTGGGAGTCGGACAGGGAGACGACGGAACCGCCGAGCTCGATGACCTTCAGGGCGGCGTACTGGGCGACGTTGCCGGAGCCGGAGACGGCGACGCGCTTACCGGCGAAGGACTCCTTGCCGCCGGAGGCGTGCTTAATCATGTGGTCAACGTAGTAGACGAGACCGTAGCCGGTGGCCTCGGGGCGGATGAGAGAGCCACCCCAGCTGCCGCCCTTACCGGTGAGAACACCCTCCCACTGGTTGCGGATCTTCTTGTACTGGCCGAACATGAAGCCGACCTCACGGCCGGTCACACCGATGTCACCGGCGGGGACGTCAGTGTCCTGACCGATGTGCTTGCACAGCTCGGTCATGAAGGAGACACAGAAGCGGCGGATCTCGTTGTCGGTCTTGCCCTTGGGGTCGAAGTCGGAGCCACCCTTGCCACCGCCCATGTTCAGGCCGGTCAGGGCATTCTTGAAGATCTGCTCGAAGCCGAGGAACTTCAGGATGGACAGGTTCACCGAGGGGTGGAAGCGGAGACCACCCTTGTAGGGGCCGAGGGCGGAGTTGAACTGAACGCGGAAACCACGGTTGATTTGGACCTTTTTTGGTTGTCAGCGGCGAACTCCTGTTTATTCCCCGGGGGGCGACAATTAAGCTTACCTGACCCTTGTCATCCTCCCAGACGACGCGGAACTGAACAATGCGCTCGGGAATGGAGACCACTTGGAGGGCCTTGCGGTACTCAGGCTTCTTCTGGAAAAGAGTGGAGTTCTCGAGGGTAGACGCGAGCTCTGTTTCGGGAAACGTGATTAGCGGAGCCACTTGCCGAAGAGCCACTTGCCGAAAATGCCGGGAAAAAGGATGAAGTCGGGAGGGGCCCGGGGAACGCGCGGAATACTCCGTGTTCCGTGAATAACATTTGAAGGGGCATGTAGGAGGGGAACGAGGATAGAAGACTTACCCTTGTAGGCCTGCTCGAACTCGGGCTCGTGGGGGAGGTTCTGGGCGGTCATTTTTGGAGATGCTTTACTCTGCTGAAGGGTATAGGTATAGGTATAGGGTATAATCGATCGTCAACGATCAGGTATTAATCAAGAATGCTAATGGGGCAGACTTGAGAAGCAGAGAATGGGATAGAGAAGGAAGAAATTCTACGTGGGAGGGGTTCAACAGTTATATACGAGTAGGCGGGGAGGGAACAGGAGCCGGACTCGGACGAGAGAGTCCGGACAACGTGGACGGGTAAAATGGGAACAGAGGATCACTCAAGTCCCGAAAGAGGACTCGAGGCTACGTAGGTACGGTAGCACAAGGTGAAGAGTAAGCTTGGAAGCATGAAACCCAATGGTTTCCCTGGGAAGAATGTCCGAAGTTCGGGGCCCACAGGGCGAATTTATCTTATCCTTTAAGGTCACAGATTGCTTATCTGCGGTGGCGGCACCCGCCAGCCTCTCTCTGCTCTTGACACCGGTCAATTAATGCTTTCCAACAAGGGGTTTCCCGCTCGGATCCTGGATCTTCCATCCTCTCGTTCCGTCTTAATTTCGTCGGGTGCTGGTGGTGGCTCCTTTGGCCCAGGGTGACTTCCTGCCCCATCGGATCGGTCCTCTCCGATGACTGTACATCTGCATCGAACTAATGTAACCTAGAGCACAGCTTAGCAAAGACCGGTCGGGGATCAATGCCTGTGCATGATGCAATGATATTCACAGTCTAAGAACCCACCTGCGATCTTCATGGACGAAGAAATCCGCTCTGGGGAATCCGCCACAAGCTTCCTGCTTCGGCATGTGAGTCGGGTGCGATGGTCACGTGCCACGCTGCAAGCAGCGTAACGCTAGTCCGAGGACAGTAATGACCCACCACCTTATCTGATCCCTGGGATTCCTTTTTTTAATCCGGTTGACTCACAGGAACACTCTACACTGGTCAATCTTTATCAGCCCTTCCCATGCTTAACCCCCCGTTTTCCATGCCACCCGGCCGAAGTCGTTATTGACTAAATCGGCACACCGGCTCTCCATTCTCGGCAAATCTAAATTCCCCACCGCGGGGAATTGAGAGAAAGGGAGGGGCTGAGGGGTTGATCTCGGTGTTGGGCAGTCCGCGAGGGAACAAGAGCAGCTTTACTCATAATATCACTATGAGTAAAGTTAATACAATTTGTTGCACACCATTCTTCTACTTCGTACCTTGGTAGAAGATCCGAGCTCCTGTCTCGGACAAGCCACGGCGCCGACCTAACATGCGGCTCGAATATGAACACATTATCCCCATGGTTAAGCTCTGACGGTCCCCGGGTCAGGCACGGCCCTGTCGTGTGATGCCAAGGCTCCATACCAACCCTATTTGCTGCTGTGGTCCGATCATCGGCATGTCCCCGGCCGGGGTTTAGATACCCTGGGACGCGGCATCAGCCCGTCAGCGCCAGCCTGATTATTGGCGGCAGCGGCGTTCAGATTATCCGTTTGCGTGCCACTGATGATCTGCCCCAAAGCCCGCTTTCCCAGTATCCGTTACGCCGATTAACCCCTCATCGCTGGCCGCTGATCCGGCACCAAGATCCAGACGGTCATCTTTTCATGACGTTCTCCAACGCACGACGGCACAAAAAAGCTCACCGGGCTTAGAGTACTACTTTTTACCGTTTACCCGGCGCTGGACATCATTCTCTGGCTCGGGTTAATAGCCAATTGCGGGACAGGTGTATCTGCATACACTGAAGTAACAACCTGCCAACAGTCTCGGACAGATGCAGCCGAAAATCGGAGCCACCTATATGGTTTTTTACCCTCCAAGATTAGCTCAAATGAATTGTGGGAGATTCTCTCTGTAAATAAGGTTCAATGACTTCCGATGTACATCTGAAACGGTTTAAGCTTCTAGTTTCTTCTGGGTGAAGCAGCTAGTCGCTCAGTCCTCGCTAGGCTGCGCATAGCGCATGCACCAGCATGTGGCATATCTTATCAATCTCGAGGTTTTGACTCATGCCGGCTGCCAGAATTCTAATTTGATGTAAATGTTGCACCATACAAGGTACTTAAGGTGTAGTCTCGAGCTAGTAACGAAGAGTGACACGTGCATAGCGTCTCAATTGTTTTAAATGATCTGAGCCTCTGTTCCATGTATTTCAATTGCTTCCTTCACATCCCCGTGAGGGCCTTGTTCCATGGGCACCAGCAGAAGGTCATATCAATTTCTATAGATTACTGGTGCCTACCAGAGGCTGTATACTGAATCACTCAGAGTTGGAAAAAAGTCATCTTAAGTGCCTGTGCCTGCATTGAAAAGAATAGAATCTGGACTAATGAATCAAACTCGAGCCTTCACGGTTCAATTCACCTTAACTACAGCGCAGAGACCCAAGGCACACCAAAACGCCGGGACTACGAGAAGGCCGCATTAGGTATTTATCGAAAGCTTCCAATTGTCCGACACCCATAGACAAAACTGTCATTAAAGACTCTAATAACTCTATAGCTCCGCAAGGCAAATCGATCTAAGTGACCCAATACAAAAAGTCCGCTATCCACTCCAAATCTTGGGCCTCCAACCCCACAGCCACGAACAAGCCTTTCCTAGCGCCCGAACCACCCATGTGCCCTAGACCCATCACCACCCTCAAAACAACACCAATAAACATCCAAAAAGATAGCAACGGAGAAATGTTCCATCAACTACAGTGCACAACCCATCCCACGAAAACAAGGTGCATGCCCCGCTCAGCCACCCAAAGTGGCTAGTGGTACCAAGCAAGGGCATCGGCGGTCTCCGCAACCCCCCTCCTCAACACTGCGAATAATAATAGGAAGAACACCACTTACGGTTTTCCTATCAGCTCGACACCTCCTAACAGTTCCGAGAGTCTAGCGTGACACATTGGTTTACTCGAGATCTGCGTGTTTGCTTCTACTTTACGGCCGAGATGTTGGCTCTTCCCCGCATCGTGGCGAAGGGGATGTTGATGGCTCTCGGAGGGAACACTGCAGTGGGAGTTCGGATATATTGGCCATCCGATAGAGATACAGTATTTCTTTGGGCATCGGATCTCCCTACAGTTGCCGGATTCAGGGATATATTAATACATACGTAGCCCTTTTCACTTCTGAGTGGCCGATATATTACGTCAAAGTCACACGTGGTTTTAGCCCCTATGAAACCTTAACAAACTCGGCGAACAAGTTCATTTTGCTTCTTTTGACCAGGTTTCATGAAAGAATGAGGCGAACCCCGCGCCATGTCGTTTCACTCAGCGTCTCCGGAGGGGGTGAATGCCTCCCCCACTGCCAGTGATAATTCTCCGAATGCCGAAGTAACTATAGGTTCTAGGGTCACATTTCCGACCGGAACAGTGCGGGGAAATTCCTACGGTCTATGCTACGCGAGTCATGGGTTGTAACGGCAGCGCAGTGTTGGCGGTGACGGGGGAGTTGATAGATCACATTTCGAGGGCGAGTGGTTGAAAAGCACTGAGAGGCGGTGATTTGGAATTTGGAATAGTGGCCTTGAAGTAACTAGGTACCGAGGTCCCACTAGGGATGCTACTGTATACGCACTTGTTGGAGCGTCGGGATTTGAGAAGTCAAGCTGTAAGATACAATCTGTCCTATGGAAGGTAGTTCCCGTTACGTGTTACCTACCAGTCCACGACCGCAGTTGTCGTGTTTTGTAGTCGCGTTTGGAAATCAATAAAGATTGGCTAATACCAGGCCTTCCATGTGGTTCTTGGTCGGCAGTTTTCGATTCTTATTCTTACAATACGCTAGCTATATGAGGGTGATGTGGGAAACGGAGAGCATCGCTGATATCAGCATGGCAGTGCATAGTGTCATCTAGGAATGTATCTTACTCGACAGGTTCCAGTGCAGAGAGCGACCGGCAGAATATCATCTTACCGACCATTGCGCAGCAGCACAGGCCAGCGAGCGTGACCAGCTGCCACTAGTGAAAAGATGATCAAAAGTAGCGCTGGGCCCAAGCATTATACACTAGCTGATTAGTTAGTATAGGGCGTGTCTTCCAAATTCAAGAGCTGCGGATATTCAAGTCATGAATCCCTCACAAGACACGAATCGGTCGGCTTTGCAGAAACAGGTTTAGGCCAATGCGCTTCTGGCGCCAAAGGATCTGCCCCATACTACTGGTCCTCGTGCATATCCTGGTACACGGGCCGCAGAATCCGTGCAGAGCGTATCGCCCTGGTGAACTCTGATTTTCGCGATGGTACTTTGACGTACACCGCGCGGTATGGACTAGAGCACTGCCTTTAGGAGCTTACAGATCCAAATCCGATCGCTAGAAGGCTGAGCTGAACCCGGACTGTTCCCCCATCCGGAAATGAAATGCAGGTCTTGCATAACTGCGACGGGGGAAAGCCAAACACTGCCTCGAATTAATCTATTATGTGGGAATGGAGTGGATCCGGACGTGGCAAATTGGCAAATTAGATGAGTGTCAAATAAAGGCAACTTGCCAGGGATTGTCAGCTAGTAGAAAGGGCGAGCAATAGGCGATTGTTCAAAACTGAAATCAATGCCGACAACCCCTGGACATGGCGTTTGGTATTTCGTGCAGCTGACGGGCCCACCGGATCTCGACTCCAGAAAAGGGGAAACCTAAGGTCCAAACAGTAATTACAGACCGAGGAGACATTAACAACCACGCGAATGCGATTCGTCATGGCAGGACGATCAGCTCTGTCACTTTCTCATCCGGGAAAGATGGCGATTGGGCCGAAACTGTGAGGTTTCCGCCTAAAGGGAAGAAGGACCACAGCTCGATGGGTGGCCCCTGCTTCGCGCCAGGGCTTTCGTCGTGAGATCTTCGAGATCATGAGAGCTGATGACGCCACTTTTGGGGATCCCTACTGTATTTTCCCGCGTGTCGAGACGCTGAATGGCTGGTCTTCCAAGGGGGGGCAAAATGCGGCTGGCTTTGACTCTGGGCTTGCGCACCTCATCCTGAACAAGCTGTGGAGGATCGACCCTTCTGTGCTTGTTCCCGAGTACGACTTCGGACCCTCTCGGTGCGCCACGCGATCGCAAACTAAGCTATCGGCTCTTGGGAAGTCGTCGCCTCTCTTCTCCCCTTTTGGATTCAGGGGTGTTGTTGTGCAGCGTCCGGGTGAGCCAGTGGCAAGGGTGAGCATGTGTTTAGCATGTGTTCTATGACTGTCAACTCCAGGGCCGTGATCGATTGGTCACCGGAGACGCGCGATGTGTAGAAAGGCACGTCGTCAATATATGGAAATGAGGATATCTGACCATTCGTCTCCGCGGGAACGGGTCCTCGTGGACGATTGATTCCAATCACGACCGGGCACCTTGCAGCAAGTCTCCCGCCTCGGGATTAGCTTGGCGAATCGTCTCCCTGAACAGGTAGGACTCGGTCCCAGGGCAGCCCCTTTTTAACCAACCCTGATCCCGGGAAGAGGATTCAGGACAAATCAAATCAAATCAACGAAAAAAAGGAGCCTAGTCAATCGGCACGTTAGGTACAATTGGGGAAAAGGCCAGAAAAGGAGGAGCGGGTGGGTAGGATGGTAATTAGAATCGACGCCGTCGTGAACTGGCGGGCCAATGGGATGGATGAAGTGGACGGCAAGATCTCTCTAACTGAAAATATGCAGCGTCACCCGCAAGGACGCAGCCTTACCAAACTCGGTGTATCCAGGTACCGGGGCCCATGAATACCTTAGCCGAACACCGCTATCTGCCCGGATGGAAGTATGAGGGATCCCCATTTCCGTGTGGAACGTGCAACCGGCCTATACCGTAGAATGACCATTACGGAATCATTTCACTGTAATTCCCGTCTAGATCGATCCATCGATCCAAGTATCCACCAGCGACCCGTGGGCAGCCAGATCTGAGGGATGGACCTAGTGGCAATGATTGGCCTGACCGGATAGACCCGTTCTGATGGATCCGATTCAAAACCAAAAATACTCCGTATACATGGAATCCACTCTCCGCACGGTTTCTTTCCCCTTCCTCTTTTTCTATGAACGTTCCAGAATAAAGTTAACGATTTTCTTTTGACCTCATTCTTATCTTCCTCCTGCCCTGCTTCTTTCGGGCTTCTTTTGTCCCCCTCCGTCTGACCATGTATGTCTGCTCTTCTTTTACCTCTTAAGCCCGGCCGCCTTGCCCTCCTCCATTGTGAATGTCATGAGTTGTCTGTTATCTCCCCGGATGGCCCTCTCCTGACAGATGTCCATGAATAAGCCTCAATCTGGCCGAGGACTCGGGGCCATCAGAGACCTGTTCGGCTCTGCTCGCGCGCCTCCCCCTGCCTCCCCTTCCTCCCGGCGTAAAGTCTCCGTTCTGGTGCGTCGAGGAAGGGATCTATTCTCGAAGTATCATTCCCTTCCTCTGCTTTTGTTCTTGTTCACTTGTTCGGGCTGCCAGATGACTGTTGGGGGAAGCGGACCCAACCCCGCCGGAAGCAACACCCCAGCAGAACGCGGCACAGCCAGAGAGCCCGGCGGCAATGAAAAGAGAATGTCAGACTAAGACCGTGATCCAACCAGCAGACAACCAGTAGAGCCCTCTAGACAACCGTCTTCGTCACCGTCCCGCATGAACTCACAACAATTTGATCCGGCTACGATGATCGGCCTGGCCGGTGCCTCTCCCTGGAGAACAGACGACAACTTCGACATCTTCGAATGGTATCCGCGCTACCAAAGCTGTCAACGCTACTTCCTGGACCATGCACAGCACAGCGTCCCCGTCCAGGCGTTATCCGCATTCTTGAACATCCGACTACCCTTCCAGCGACAACCCAGCCCGGTCCCCAACTCGAACCCAGTATCCACCCCATCATCATCGTCATCCTCCGGCCAGACACCACCCGGACCCGCCTTCATCTCATTGATTCCATACATACGCCGCCTAGTCGCTACGGGGATGGATTTCCCGGGAGTTCTGCACGGCTTTTTCGGAGACGACTGGGGCAGCGGGGTAGGACCATTGCACGAGCAGGAGCGGCGCAATTACCTCTTCGCCGCCAAGAGCGGAGGCTGGGCCGAAGTGAAGAAAGAATACGACATGGCGCCGCTGGAAACAGTCCCATTCCTACGCCCGCTTCAAGGACCCTTGGACGCCGAGATCGAAGCCGCCGAGCGAAGCTGGAGTGAATGGCTCGCCATGGAAGACTGGATGGTGGGACCACGGGCGCCAGATAACCTTCACGACTCGTCCTCGCAGAACTCACGACCTCGAAGCGCACGCGGGTGAACACAAAAAACACACATTTTCCCTTCCCTTCTACGACATGTCTTCTTTTTTTTTTTTTTACCTCTCCTTTTGGGCATCCACGGCGGGTGACATGGCGTCCATTGAGTCGAACCCCATTGGTCTTGTCTAGCGATCCTGTTTTCTCTACATCCAGCGGCTTCCTGGCATCTGTCTAATACAGCATTACACGAGGAAATCATTTATGGCACCGAGCCGGAAACTGGCGAGCGCCACCCGCAACCCCCCGGCATGTATACGCAATACAGGGGAAACTAATTGCGCTCCAAAACTAGATTTCGATGGATATATGCTACCTATATACTCCCCAATCCTATGCACATAGCATGCCACTCTCTCCATATGCTGGACAAGAAACTTCAAGGGGCTACGGAGCGGCTCCGAGCGACCGCTAATGAAGCTTCGCTACCAATCGGGGGCCGTAGGGGTCATGAGAAACAAAAATTACGGATGTAAACCCGTACCAACATCTATTCGGGATAGGCGGAGATAGCAAGAACCTTGGAAAGGTATTTCAAATTCTCAAATGTCTCCTTTGGGAAAGAACAAACGCAATCAACAAGCGTGTATCCGCGGACATCCCGCGGACGTCATTCGGTCGGGAAGGCGACTGGATCGGCTCCGAGGTGGAGGCAGAGAGGCAATTCTTGAAAATCACTGCCACTGTCAGCAAGAGTACCTTGGGAGGGCCATTTTTTTATTCCGGAGTTACTGCTTCAGAAAAGGAGCGTTGAGCCCAAACGGGGGCCAAGTGACATCGGTGAACCGGCACTTTTTTTTTTCGTTCCGAACCCCACCAGTTTGCGCTCTGTGGGCACCCCAGATCCAATCCCAGGCTCGGCCGCTGATTTCTGTCCCTTGGATGAGGTGGGGGTTCCGTGTTATTTATCCTCGTTTACAAGGGTGAATTCGGAGGTTATGGTTCGCGGAGTATATTCGTGCCAGCATCGTGCAATCTCAGGTCCGTGTAACGGGGAGGTCCCGACCGACCCCTGGCGGGGATATACGATACTTATCTAGGTGCCTAGGTAGGTACTTTCCTAGCTAGGTAGGACCCATCTTGCAGGCCAGAGACTTAGCAAATGCAGGAACCAGCCTTAACTCATGAATGGTTCTTAAAAACCTACTAGTCCAGTGTAACTCGGGGACAGGGATACGAAGCACCACACTCACAAATCGGGGAAGATCATCAATCCAAAAAAAGCCAAGGTTTCCATATAGGGGAGATTGAAGTCATAAAAAAGTCCGTGCCGCCGAAGCATGTGGCGTGGCTGAAACGGGGGCCTAGCACGTAGCTGGTCTTTACATGGCGCTAGCACTCCTGAGTAATGAGGAGCCCGATGCCAATTGGATCTTTGGATCCAAAATTCTCCGAAGATCTCGTTACACTTTCGTTACACGAGGCTCAAGATTTTCGCTTCTAGATTGCCGTGGGCCCCTCGGGAATTCTTTTCCACTTAGCCTTCGCACCGCCCCCCTACGTAATCGTTTCGTATGCGTATACTAACACTGTCCCTCCCAATAGCTGGTGAGGCGGGTTTTTACAGCTCAGGGTTCAAAACTGGCTTTTTTTTCGTGAAAAACGACACTAATGCAATGTACCTGATTTTGGCCTTTTTGCTCCAAGCGTGAGAACGGCTATCGGTGGACTCCTTGCTTTCGTGACGTGCAGCTCTAGCTCGCCACTCAATTTCGATCGCGCGATCGTCCTGTCGACCGATAGCGTAAGTGTATTCCTAGAAAGGGTTACCGGGAGGGATTCTTTCTTTCACTAGGCACATTTATGCCTCCACAGATCTACCATCATTTTTACCGGTACGCCGTTCGTTGTCAAGGCTAGACACGATACAGACCGTTCCCCTCCCCCCTCTTTTAAGTGGATCTGGAATCGTGGAATCAGTAATCGTGGAACGGACTCCTCCCGGCACACGGCTGAAATCTTGGGTCGAGTCTCCATCGACTCCATTCATCGTCCTGTCCGTAACGGTCCCAAACATGGTTCGGAAGAAGAGCGCAACTCTAGTTGCCTGCTTGGATGGTAGTCCGGGAGGTCCGCATGGCATGTTTCCGCGAGGACTGTCTCGTGTGACGTGGGGGTGCATTCGAAGTCTAATTTGCGGCGCCAGAAAGATTGGATGGGGATCGTTCGGGACGTGCGTTGAACGCTTCCTATCTAGGTGATAGTAACTGATATAGCTGGAGTGGCTTCATAGGGGTTTTTGTTGGTGCCGGGGCTTGGAGTACAGGATTGGTCTACTGAAAACGTCGGATGAAGAATGTTGAAGAAAAGTCTATAAGAGAGCACCAGAAATACCGGGAGAATGCTAGTTACACGTTGTTCACCCGAGGCGGTTGAAAGACGCGAGTGTTCCCACGTGCAGGGTTGCCTTGTAGGAAAGCCAGTGGCACTGAAGCTTGATCGGCCGGTCTCGAATTCACCGATGAACCGAAAACCAAGGCGCCGTGGGCATAATGGTAGACAATCTGGTCATTGGATCGACTAGAAGATTTGCGAGTTTGAATCTCTTGTAGAAACTCAGGGGATCGCCAGCAAGAACCCTGGTGGGTTTCATGATCACATTTCTTGAATGGGGTTCCATTCAATTGCCAAAAGTGATCGTGTGATAATCGACGAATGTCCATTTGGTCGCTGCCACCATGTCTCATGGATAACCTCTCTATGCTCTGCATTGATGCAGCTAGGAAATCATTGCCTTTCGGTAATATATTGCAGGCCGAGGACGTATTGCGGGCACGGTCACCAAAGATTGCCTCCCCAAGACCAGAACAGAAGAGACAATTGATTTCACCCAGAAGAGACGACCAGGCCAAGCCTTCCTTTTCCAGATGCTCTTTTTTGAGCTCAGATCGAGTCGAGTCCATCACAATGTCCATGAATTCATATCCGTATATCGTGGATCGCTTGGGCTTTTGTGGGGATAATCTGCCCATGTTGATTGAAAACTTCATGATGAGTTGGGCAACTGTGAGAGTGTGTATCCCCGATCCCTCGATTACCATATTGCCTTTGTTCCGTAAAGCGTTCAATGATGCTAGTGGGCTACTTGCTCGAAGATCGGCCTTTGGAGCGTTCGATACTAGTGAGTCTTTTTCCACGGAGTGCGTATAGACCAACAGCATATGGTGCAAGACGGAGAGCAACGGGACCATCCAGGCTCTCTTCTCGCGAACATCGTACAGGATGATTTGCTCCACGGCGCTGTTTCGCAGGCACTTCAGATACATCGCGGACGGATCAAATCGAAGGCTGTTGGTCGTTCGTTCAAAAGAACCTCCGGCTTGAAGACCGATCTGTACCGGCGAAGCAGTTTGAAAAACGCCCTGTAGATTTGCCCCTTTCCATTTCCAAGTGATGGGCTTGTTGCGAGCGGAAGACCAAGTCACAGTAGGAGACAAGCGATCAGTTCCGAGAAGAATCTGTGCTCGGGAGCACCATCCCAACAGGGCTTTCTTTGACTGTAGGTAGTCCAAAGATTCAGTTTGGAGCCACTCATATTGTGTTGCTTCGAGATTGGCGACCTTAATTTGAAAATCATCCTGGGCTATCTCCAAGTGCCACAGAATCCTTCCATCTTCCGTCTCACGGATAGGAACAAGCGCTGTTGAGTAACCCATGAGGATGATACCAGAGTTGACTAGCACTGGGTATTCGACCGCCGACAGTCCGAGCATGCTCTTAAAACCCAACTCCAATCCCCGACACGAGGAAACTTGTTCAACATTTGGCTGCATTACAATTACTGCCGAGTCGAAAAGGCCATGCCAGCAAGTGTTATCTTTTGAAGAGATTGGGATTGGAAAAAGCTTGCTGAGATTCACACAATCTCCGTTGATTTCTGTTGTTGAAAGGCACATTGAATCTGGCGATGGAGTCCTAACCACACGGCATATGAGTTGCATAATTTCCAACAGTTCTGGCGTCGAAGCGCTAGTCTCGATATGCAAACTTTTTTTCGGAGCCCGCGCGGGACGTCGAACTACACTCAGGCTCATGTATCCATCAACTAGGAGACAATTCTTAGCACTATTGCAGATGCATATGAAGAAACTTACCATAAAGCCCCCCTGGTCCGATGACACTCTGGCAAGGCCTTGCAACACCCGAGGCCCCAAATCTCCGTATGATCTTTCAAGGAAACAGTGCAGTGTATCAAACTCCACTGTGTCCACTTTCCTGATCAATGTCCCATAATCGAACAACCAAGTATTCTTATCCCTCACATCGCTCAACGCGGCTGACGTCCCATAATCGAACAGCCAAGTTTTCCTATCCTTCACATCGCTCAACACGGCTAGAGGCTTCCAACGAACGGCTGGAAGCTCCCAAAGAACGGCTGGAAGCTCCCAAAAAATTGTTTGCTGTAATGACGTTGAGTCAAAAGTTTCGACTTCAACACCCATATATGTTAGGTTTTCGGCAAGTTTTTTTGACTCGTACACTTTTCTCCTCAATAAAACTTTTCCCATTGGGCCGAGAGAGGCCCCTCTTTGAAGGAATATTTGGATGAGTTCAGAACTGCCCCCATGTATTGCTTTTGAGACAGCATCTCCGTAAGGTCCACTGTAGAGTGGAAGCGCAGGATTTGCTCCTGCCTGGAGCAGAAGATTGATGATCCTCAAATCTGCTTTGTTAGCAGCAGCAGCAAGAGCGCTTCCGAATTCTCCATTTTTAAGCTGAAGATCAACCACTGCCCCATTGGTGATTAAAAGCTTTACTGCTTCCAAATTGTCGTTGTGTGATGCAGCAGCAAGGGCACTCCCATATATTCCAGATGTCAACTGCAAATTCACATCTGCACCATGGTCGAGTAGAAGCTTGACACTCTCCATTTCGCCTCCCGCGCACGCTGCAGTGAGAGCACTGCCGTAATCACCGCATGGAAACTGCAAATTCACATCCGCTCCTGCATCGAGCAAAAGCCTAACCATATCTGTATACCCCACTCTGGCGGCACAAGAGAGAAGGCTTCCATGGCGCCTTGATATCATATTGACATCGACTCTAAAGAGTCCGATGAGATTCAACGAACTCATATCGCCCCGAAGAATTTGTTCAAATAATTTATTGAAATAGAACTCCTCAAAATCCGCCGGATCCCGATTGTGGCTCTTGAATTCCTGTTCAATATCCGACCGTGTCAGTATAGTTGACGGACGTTCATTCGCCCAGGCTCCCAATCCGAAGTCCTCTGGGTTATTTGCTATCGGAGATGCTCGCTGTTTGCCTGATCTGATAGATGCTGGGTCCATAGTGGTTTGAGCGGTAGTACAAAAGCAAAGGCCTTAGATCAAGTTTGTGGTAGACGAAGGTGACTGGTGCGATCTTTTATAACTTACGGCGCGGGGTCGCTGCTCTGAGCCTCATTCAGACAGGGGTACTGCTCTGCGTTGGCATTCAATGTGATGACCCACCAAGCACCTGACTATTCTAGATTTTATTGGACGGCGCTGCTGCGCCCTGCACATGACGCTTGGTATTACCTAGAGCATCGAGGCTATAGAGAGTATCAAATCATGATTTTTTTTTATTCCCGATCCCTTGATGACCATATCACCTTCGTCCCGTAAAACGGTCAGTGGGGCTGGTGGACCATCTAATAGAAGATGGGCTGGAGCGTTCGATACTAGTCAGTCCTTTTCCACGGAGTGCGTATAAACCGGCCACCTACTAGCAGAGACCTCTCTTTTTTCTTCCTGTACGATCTTCCTCGTGCGCAAGGTACATATTGCGATCGCGAAACCGTTTGTAAAAACATCAAAATATATATGTTAGCGTTCAGTGGTTTTTGTCGGATTATAATGGTTAAGTTAGATAGGGTTGTTGAAAACAGTTCTAAACTGCCCGGCGCCATGTAGAGTTCGTCTTCGGTGTGCCAACCGTCGCTTGTTATTAAGGGGAATGAAATGCTGGCGACTCAAGTTTTTAGTTCAATTTTTGCTACATTCTCTTGCAATATATCTTAACATATGTACTTTACTCCCAGCATTGTCTTACGGTACTGCCAGTCTTAGTTTACCGCCTTCCAAATGAGGCTTCGTATAAAAAGTTCCCGAATCTCGAATCTAATTCAAACCGGTCTTGAATACGAATTCGTACGAATCATCGTGTTCAATGATAATTCGATTCGATTCATGCGAAGCGGTAGCCGCTCCCCGTTAACTCCACCTCTTTTCTTCCCCTATCCAGTTCATTCCCGTTCCAACCATCCTTCTCTTTGAATATTCAGTCCCCGCCTTTAATTCAATAATTCCAACTCTCCTGATTGTCCCCCAACTAGCCCGTTCATTATCGGCGCACGTGCGCCATCGGCTCGCTCGAACCCCCTGTATCTCCAGTTCTCCGGAACCTCAGAACATATTGTACACTGTTGTGCCGAGCTCCGTGACGCCAGAGCTAGCCACACGCACCCACTTCCTAGCCTCGGCTGGGACCCATCCACCATGGGTTTCGTTAGGCTGGGCCAGGCGAGGTCCATCTTCTCCGCTATGCTGGCCGCCTTGCTCGTGTGCATGGTTTATCTCTACTGGACCCCAACCATCGCATCGCCCACTATCTCTACCGTCCCTAGCATTGCCTTCGAGGTCCCCTTAGTCGAACGCCAAAAGGACTTCTGGAAAGACTTCCACCCCCTCCTCACTCGTTATAATCCCGGTTGTCCGCCCCCGGTGAGACAGGAAAATGCACCCTCAATCCATTTCAACCCCACCGAGGAGATTCCTCGACCTAACCTGTCCAAATTGACCGAGGAGTGTCTCTGGCTGCTGGAAGGGTCTCACGACCAATTCCTAAAGGAAATCACCAAACCGGGGCGAGAGTTTAAACCCGTCCATACCCTAGGAACGCGAGGAATTGTATCGACGGCTGGCGCGGCGTATCTGCCGGTCTTTGTTAACTCGCTTCTTATGCTTCGTCGAACTGGGTCCGAATTGCCGGTCGAGGTATATATGAAAGATGCAGACGAGTATGAGAAACACCTTTGCAATGATGTGCTTCCAGGCATGAATGCGCAATGCTTAATAATGAGCGATGTTATGGGCAACGAGGCCATTGAACACTATCAGCTCAAGAGTTTTGCTATGCTTTTCTCCTCTTTCGAGGATATGATCTGGATGGATGCGGATTGTTTTCCGCTAGACAAACCCGAGGATCTACTTGATTCGGAGCCATACACCTCAATCGGTATGGTCACCTGGCCCGATTTCTGGTATTCTTCGGCGTCTCCCGTATATTATCAGGTTTCGAAACAAGAGATCCCGCATATGACTACCCGCCAATCGACCGAGGCCGGTGTTATTCTTATTTCAAAGAAAACACATTTCCTTCCGCTATTGCTCGCTGCCTATTACAATTTTTACGGTCCGTCTCACTACTTCAGACTACTCACCCAGGGAGGACCCGGGGAAGGAGACAAAGAGACCTTTATCGCTGCCGCCGGTGCACTTAAAGCTCCCTTTTATACTGTGAGTGAGAAAGTGCAAGCAATTGGGCATAAAGATACAACCAAGTTTTCGGGGTCGACTATGGTCCAATCGGACCCACGAGAAGATTATGTCCTTACCTCGCAGGGCAAATGGAGAGTAAAGGATCCCTCCGTGGCCCCTGCTCCACCTATCTTCTTTGTCCACGCAAATTATCCGAAATTCAACCCCGGAGACAACGCCTTCAATGCGGGTTCGGAGTCACCTACGGTCAATGAGAACGGGACAGATATACGGATATGGCAAGGTCCCCCGGAAGTTCTCCAACGACTCGGATTTGACGTGGAAAAGGCTTACTGGGAAGTAATAAAGCGGTCGACCTGCGATCTGGAAACGGTCTTTGAATCGTGGAAGGGCAAGCCAGGTCTTTGTCAGTGGGTCGAGGATCACTGGAAAAAGGTCTTCGCTGAGCCTCATGAAAACAACCCAAAATTCACACAAGACGGTTGAGCTTGTACCTCATTATGCGACCTTGCTGCGCTTCGGGCCCCTACATGGTGGCTAAAAAGACGAAATCAACCCGTCACTTGAAAATGACTAAGATGCTACGAACGAGTCATTTATATTTCTTAGAGACTTTCAGGGTTTCCTCGAATGACAGTGCCGGATTGCTATAACTTTATCAAGGCTGTTGAAGGTCGCTGGGGCAGAGCCATCAAAAAACTTTCAAAGGTCGCGGCCGCCGTGCAATTACATGCTGGTTGAGCGCCCACACCTGTTTCCGAGGGAAAACATGCACCTTCTCGTGCATGGACACTGCCCTTAAGGGACACCGTCTGGTTCGATTCTTCAAGATGAAATGAATAAGGAGTGTCTCACCAGACACAAGAGATTACCTAGAGCATCGAGGCTATGGAACGAGCATTGAGTATCAAATCATGATTTCGTTGAATTAAAATACACTGTGCAATCATATCAACCTTTTTACCTTTTAACCACCAAAACGCCAACGCTAAATGCTAAAAAATCGAGCACCCAAGATATATAGCAACCAAGGTATCAATTAGAATTCAAGCCAAAAGATAAAACTCGTTAAACAGCGAGCTGAAAAAGGGTATCTTGGGGTCATCAAAAGAATCGAGTACTAAGTATGTACAATTCGGGAGTCAAAATTTTGTAGGTCATAATCGTGTCATCGTGTTGACCCGCTCGGAGAATCCTTCTGCTTTGAAGACTCTAACGAAGAATTCGCATTAGAATTGGATGGCGATACGGAGTGCCCGGTGCTGCGGTATTGCGGGCTTTGATGTGTCTCGCCTGGCATGGGAAGATCGGGCATGAGGTCTGGATGGGAGACGAGACTTCTTCGGCGCGAGAGGACGCCGCCCAAGGACGGGTTCTCTTTCTCGCGATGGACGGTGCTGACAGCGGTGCGGCTGCGGCGTCGGTGGCGGCGGAGGTACTCGTTAGGTACTGGGTCAACTTGTTTCTTGACGGCAGGGACGAGGTTGAGGTATAAGGGGAAGATAGCACCCGCGGAGAAGGCGGCCACGAGGACGCAGAATGAGTACGGGGTGCCATGGGAAAGGTAGGCTGCGTACTCAGCGAAGGGGAAGTAGACTCCGCCGCTGACTGCCGCGGTGAGTAACGCTGCGGCGGTTTTGGTGTGTTGGGCGGTGCCGCGGAGGGATATGGCGAAGATGATGCTGTAGGCGCCGCTTTCAAATAGGTAGACCATCATTGCCATGGCTATTGCGGCGGAGCCGGTGGTTTTCATGCAGAGTATGGAGAAGAAGATCATGCCGATGTAGGAGACCAGTAGAATCCAGCGGGGCTTTAGGAACCATTGCGTGAAAGCGGCAAGGAAGCGCCCGATGGCGAATACGCTGTGGCCTATTGTCAGGATATCGAATGGAGTGAGAGAAGTGCGGTCGTTTGCACTCATGACGAAGCGTTCCAGACTGGTTGAGAGGACTTCTTGTCCAGCCACGTAGAAGAACTGTGACCAGATACCCAGACCAAGGGTCAACCAGACCACGGGAATGCCGAGGACCTTGGTCATATTGTCTTCTCGGCGGCGATTTGCTAGTTCTTTAAGGTCTTCATCGGATGCTTCGGGGATTGGCATGTAATAGAAGGCGACCGCTAAGAGGACGTCGAAGAGAGCGATGCCAAGGTATGTCCATTGAACATTCACCAGCGAGGCGACATCCTGGACATTCTTAAAGAGGACTTTTTTTGCAAGTAGCGGCGAGACGACACTGCCAATGGCCTGTACACCCTGGGAGATATTGAGTCGAATCTCAGAGTTCTCAAGGGGTCCGCAAAGAGCGATAAAAGGGTTGGCTGCAGTCTCAAGAACAGCAAGACCAAAACCAACAATGAAATTTGAGATTGTGAACGCGGTTGCGGAAGTGAGGACAGCGGATGGCCAAAAGACCAGGGCTCCACAAGCATAGATGCAAAGCCCCGTGATGAACGTAGACTTGAACCCCCAAATCTTCAAGACCGGCCTGCCGACTAGCAGAGGACCGACCATGTACCCACCAAAGTAGGCGCCGTGGAGACCCAGTGAATGCCACGCGTTGAGGCTGACAATAGTCTGGAATTGTGTATTGAGGATGTCAAGCAATCCATATGCGAAACCCCACAAAAAGAACAGGAGAGTAGTCAATGCGATAGGTGCAATTGACTCTCTGTTATTCAGCTTGAGCATACTTTCTGGATTATTTACGTTGACGAAATCGAAGAACCTGACGTTAGGAGGATAGCCGGATGTAGTGGTATGGGTGTATGCCTCGGCATCGGAAGGACGAGGTTCTGGGTGGCCTAAAAAATCCATCATACTCATAGGAGCACTCGACTCTCGTCGCCGGGCCGTGTTTCCACTCCTGTTTTGTGAGGGTTTGCTTCCGTTGCTGTCTGCTGGCGATGTTGAGGCAGAAGGGCCCCCCAGGGTCGCTGCTGCTGGAGGCAAAACGACCGGGCTTTCTCCTGTTGCATAATTGTTTCGTGGGCTGGTTTGAGTGTCATTGCTGCCTCTGATCAACTTGGGCATGAGACGAGAGACGAGAGGTTTGAGGCTTGGGACGCAGCCGCATATTATTGAGATATTGACTTCGACAACTGACCACATGAATGAGAGCGATGCGTACCCTACAAAAGTCACCAAATTAGCTCAATCCATGCCAGAAATCATCAAACGGATTGATCATACAGCTGAAGTCTGCGCCGTCAGCATTCTGAAGATGAATCGTCTTCACAGCCATTGAACGAGAGGTAGCAGCTTGTTGGAGGAAAGCGATTCGAATGACATCGACAACAGCAACGAAGAAACCAAAGCTGAAAGTAATGACGAGGATCCATTTTTGCTTATATGGCAGACGCATCTGCGTCAAGAGTGGTATGGGGAGAAAAAGGATCGCCAGGTCGGTGACGATGTTCACAGGAGACGAGGAGAGGTAGAGCGTGACGATGTTGATACATTTCGCAGAAGAGGGGATCGTTGAGTAAAAGGCTGCGGAGACGGGATGACACTGAAAGACATTGACCATTGTCAAGGCGAAGCCTGCCGCATTGACAACGACCAGGGTGACATAGTTGGCCCGTCGGAAGAATTTCTGGTTTTGCGTCAAGGTCAAGTAGAATACGAGGATCGAGGTTTTGACGGCCATCAGTGCCGGATTCTAACCCCGTCAGCATGCGACCCGATGTATGAGGGGGTATACTCACGTAGAGCACCGTGAAGGCATAGTTGGCCTTGTTGAGGGCTTCCTCGTTCTCAGGTAGGACGTCGCTCGCATGGAGACCGAGTCCTTTGTAAGTCGCGTAGAACAGCGAGAATGAAAAGCCAAAGTCAATTATCTTAGATAGCATTAGCCAACGATCCAAAGCGCAATCGACCTGGCGGGCGCATTTGGTGCCAGTCAATTGGGGGCGCGTCACGCCCTCCAACCCCGGCAACATGCAGGGTCCAGGCCTGGAAAATCCCACATACCCATGCGAGCAGCATCAACCAGTCGTGTAACCCAATCTTACGGACGACAAAGATGCGCGAAATGAACCGCAGGGCGACGAAGACGCTGGCGGTGACGAAGAAGGTGATCGAGACACCGAGGGTGGCCGGTCGGCGCGTCTCCATCTTGACCGGGCGCACCGCCGCGGCGGCGAGCAGCTGGGGTCGTAGGTCTTAAATGTAGCGTCGAAGAAACGATGAGACTTGGCGGGTTACTGCATCACGGAGGGAGGAGTCGTGTCCGGGTCGCAAAGCTCCATGGTCTTGTGCCTGTGCCTTGTGTGAGGAGAAAGAAGCGTAAAGATGGCGAATCCGGGGTAAAAGGGTCCGAGAGGTGAGCTTCGGAGTGGATGGGGTTAAAATGAACTAGTCGAATCGACAGAGAAACAGAGAGAGAGACAGAGACAGAGGGGAGATTCAACAAGTAGATCGAAGACCAGCGGTGACAAATTCGCATTTGCGACCGGGATCGTCGAGTGTTATTGGCCCCCGCGATCGGAAAGACCGTTTTCCCTCAAAAGGGTCTATTCACCGCCACTGTTCCTGTTGTCTTCGTTCTCGGTCTCGTTTTCATTCTTATTATCTCTTCGGCAATGCTGTCTTGTTACTCTGCTCTGCGAATCGAGATTCCACCCCTTGTCAACGAAAAGAGAGACTTCTCGTCCCGTCGACCGGGACGCCGGTGACGACGTTTGCCAAATCAAGGTCGACGCCACCTTCTCGAGGAGCTCTTCCCCTGGCTCTACGAGTTGCACCGGGAGCGCTTTAGGCAGGTCGGTTAAAATCCGAGCGTGAGCTTCCGCTTACCCGAACGGTGTTGGTGAGGTAGTACGTGGCGGGATAGAGCCCTGGGCCACTCTTTGGTTAGGCTTTATTCTCCGTTTTGACACGAGAACACCGTATCCGATCTTCCCGGGTAGGTCAGTTTTGTGCTGTCTATCTTGTGAAGTCTATATAGATGGTTTTTGTTATTGACACAGCCATACATTTCATTTCGAGGGTCTGCGAGCTTGCAATATATTTCACTTCTAATCTTTATTTTTACTTCAATCCTACCGATAACCACAACCTACCTTAGGGCACTGTATTCAGCCAAAGCTAACAGATCTACGATCTGACATTCCTAGAGCTTATCACGTGGGCCATGAGCTTGGCGTTGCAGCTAGATTAGCTTACGCCCGATGATCTTATCATAAGGCTCCATATAGAACTGCTCAGTGAACTACTCGTTATCAATCGGTTTATCGGCACCTTTTCATGTGATTATTCAAGCTTCATCTTCACGGTCGATAACTAGACCCCGAGAACCACTTTGAAATGACTTCACCGTGCAGGCTGCAGATGCCAACCCGCTAGCTGCTTGGCACAAGCCCTCATTCGGGTAAGCCCTTGCCATTCCCCTCTCACTCACCCGATCGGCTTGCATTAAGTTCCGTTCCATAACACCGATTCCACGTTCTCTTTATATGGTTCTATTAAAAGAGTAGCTTGAGACATTTGCTTGCACCGACGGGGATGCGCGGTCCGCCCGTCGATGCAGAACGCAGCCAACTTACATGGACTACGTTCCGCATGATCGCTTCGCTTATTCTAGATGAACTAGCTGCAGGAACATCTCCGCTCCTAAGCGAAGTAAACTAATCACCTGTGAAATCCTAGGCATGTATCTTCTCGCTTGAGTACGAGGTATATAAGCCATGCAGGCTTCAAATCAGTTGACTTCAGGTCAAGCGAGTCTCCATTTCACCTCTCTGGAATTTCGCTGAGACTGCCACTGAAGGCACTTTTCCCAGTCTCATTCCTCCAAGATGAAGCAGGCCGTGCTCTTGGCTACCCTTGCCCCTCTGGCGTCGCTGAGCGGCGTCCAAGCAAATGCTGATATCTGGATCACCGCCATTTGGGATGATTTCAAGGAGGCCGTGGACTGTGCCAGTTGCCAGGTACAGCTAATAAAAGCGAATACCTACATGACCTCCGGCTAATGGTATCCTTTGTAACCAGGCTCTTCTGGGTGGTCTCAAGCTCGTTGCTGATTTTGGTGAATCTTTCCTGCAGGATGTTCTGACTGGTGTGTGTGATATCAGTGGTGTGAGTTTCTTCCTGTGGCTGCGAACTACCTAAGCTGATAGAGAAAACAGGCCGAAGACTCTGACGTCTGCTCCGGTATCATCGCAGCCGAAGGGCCAGCGGTGTACTACTCTCTCAGGAACTTAGAACTGGGCTCCCACACAGCCAAAACGTTCTGCTCCAATCTGGTCGGTCTTTGCGACTATCCAGCGGTTCGACCGTATAATCTACCCTTCCCTTCACCGAAACCAAAAACAAGTCGACCACCACCAAGCGGGAAACCCCCGATTAAAGTCGTCCACTTCAGCGACACCCATGTCGACCTATTCTACGAGACCGGCTCCAGCTTCGATTGCACCAAACCCATCTGCTGCCGAGCATACACCGAAGACGATGCCCCGGGAAAAACCTCATCTCCATGCGGCCCCTGGGGCAACGCCAAATGCGACCCACCGCGTCAACTCCAACAGAGCATGATGAACGCCATCGCCTCCCTCGACCCCGCCTTCTCAATCTACACAGGCGACGTCGCCGCCCACGACGTGTGGGAAATAACCAAAGCCGAAGTCCTCGAAGACTTCAATGTAACCTACGGCGCCATGGAATCAACCCTCGGCCTGGTCTACGCTGCCATAGGAAACCACGACGCCGCACCCCTGAACCTCTTCCCCACAACCAACATCCCAAGCACCTACAACCCCCAATGGGCCTACGACACCCTAACGACCGCCTGGCAGGCCCTAACCTCCAACAACCCAGCCATCTCCACCGCAAAAGAGTACGGCTCCTACTCAGCCCTCCACAAAAACACCAAATTGCGCATAATCTCCTACAACAGCATGTTCTACTACAAATACAACTTCTTCTCCTACGAAGAACCAATGGCCTTCGACCCAGACGGACAGCTCGCGTGGCTAATCTCCGAGCTTTCCGCCGCCGAGTCCGCCTCCGAGCGCGTCTGGCTCATCGCTCACATCCCAAGCGGCAATGCAGACCATTTCCACGACTACTCGCACTACTTGGACCAGATAGTCGAGCGGTACGAGGCTACAATCGCGGGTTTGTTCTTCGGACATACGCATACGGATGAGTTCCAAATTTCCTATTCTGATTATGAGCATCGGACCTGGGATACGGCGACGGGTATGGGATATGTTGCGCCTTCGATGACGCCGACGTCGGGGCCGCCTTCGTTTAGGGTTTATGAGGTTGATCCTGTTACGTTTGCTGTGTTGGACTTTACGCAGTTTATTGCTAATATTACTGATTTGAAGACGGAGCCGCAGTGGGTGGAATATTATTCGGCGAAAAAGGCTTATGGGAGTAAGTTGGAGGTTCCGTTCCAAGGGGGTGAGTTGACACCAGCTTTTTGGCATAATGTTACTGTGGCGATGGAGAAAGATGATGCTCTCTTCCAGGAGTTTTGGGCCAGACGCACGCGCGGGTTTGAGGTGCCGGGGTGTGAGGGAGATTGTGTGAGTAACGAGATTTGTGCTCTGCGTGGTGCGGATGCGCAGTATAATTGTGTTGAAATCACGCCAGGGTTTAGCTTTGAGAAGCGTGAGGAGAGGAGTGTGTTGCTGGAGAAGCGGTCCCAGCCGGAGTGTAATCATGCAGGGATGGCGCCCTTGTTGGTGAAGATTGCCCATCGGGCTAGTTTGGCTAGGGAGATGGAGTGTTATATGGAGTCGGAATGGTGACGAGAGCATATTTGTAATTGAAGTAGCTAATACTCCATATATTCAGTTCTATATCATCCCTGCGAGTGCTCAAGCCGGATCAGAAACCTGGATCAGAAACCTGGATCAACGGACAAAAGCGCCTTTATCTGAATAACGGAAGACTGCATAACAGCGAACAGGCTATGTAAGGCACTGTCTACCAGACTATAGTTGAATGACCTTTCATCGATGCCTTTGAAGTGGAAGACTTAATATAGCAAGAACTGTAGTACAGACCTCGTATGCGCTCTCTACATCATTCCAACATGTTTCTCAGTCTTGACCCGCGGACCAGACTTGACTCCGACTCCAAGTTTTTTAGGCGCCAAGGATCATTTCATGTATACTCCGCATGATTCCCATCAGTATAAGTACTACGACGTCAGCACAGGAAAATCCAAAACGAACCAACCACAACCGAGCAAGAACAGCACATGCAGAAAATGAATAAAGTACTTTGCATCTGGACTGCATAGGTGGAACAACCCGCCAGGGGCTGTTCGCATTGTGTGACAATCCGAAAACGAATAAGACCACGCCGCTTGACGCCCGCCCAACCCCACCCCCGCGACACATTCCAACGCCTTACTGGCAGTCTCGGGGCAATGCAGAACAAAGCACAGCATTCCCCCGCATGTCGCAATAAAGCTGCATTAGAATCGGAGAGACATGCAAGACCGGTAGACCCGCCTAGCATTACAACCCTGCTTTTTTATTTTATTTTATCTCTTTACGTCTTTTCCAATACAAGAAACACAAGATTACGATACGATTACAATCGAGACGTAGTATGAAGAGAATGTGTTGAATATCCATGCAGAAACGCAGTGGTATCAGAATCGTAAAATCGTGCTGGCTCGCTAAATAGAGACCAAGACTAAGACCTGCCTAGTCCGGTCTGCATGTGCAGTGAAAAATGCCAACTGTCTTTCAAAGACATCTTTTCGAGAAATGTTCACCCTCCACCGTCAAGATGGAGTCTGTAGGATACAAAAGAAGGCCCCGAAGGGAACGAAGTACCAAAAAAAATGGAGATAAAAAAGGACCGAAATGAGTAGTCAAATCATGCCTTCACGCAGTACTGGTATCCCAGCCACAGATTTGAGCATGAATCGTCCAGGCCTGGGTTCAGGCTTTGCAGGGTGGACAGGGAAATGCCAAAGAGGGTGTCGACGAAGTCGCAGAATTCGCCGGCGGTAACGGTTGTGTACTGTTTGCAGGATGAGATAGCCTGGGGGTACATTGGTGCGGCGGCTGAAGAGGGGGTCACGGTGGGTGCCACGGTGGATGCGGCGCTGGGCTGCACAGTGGGAGCTGCACTGCTGGTGGCGACGGGGGCAGCGCTCTGGGTGATGGTAGGCACGGCAGACTGGGTTGCGACAGCGGGGGCGGAAGTGGTTGGCTCAGGAGCAGCGCTGGAGGAGCTGGAGCTGGAGCTAGAGCTAGAGCTGGAGCTGGAGCTGGAGCTGCCAGAGTCGCTGCTGTCAGAGGAAGATTGACCACTCCAGTTGCTGCCGGTCAAGTCGGCGACAGAGCTGTCGGAGCACTTGCTAGCACCACTGGACCAGCCCAGGAGACGGTTGGCGACGTCCGAAACGTAGCAGGGAGTAGCAATACCCGCGCCCAGGTTACCGCTGGAGGCAATTGATCCAGAGTTGTAGCAGCGAGCGGCCTTGTAGTAGTTGGTCACGTCGCCGGTACCACCATACTGATCAATGCACTGCTTGAGACCGGCACCGGAAGAAGTACCCGCGGTACCGTCTTGAATCATTTGGTGGATCTCGGACATGGGGCAGGGGGTCATAGGGGTTCCCTCGTTGCAAGAACCAGTTCCGTCGTGGCTCTGCATCAGACCGGGGTTGTTGACGCCGTAGTTGGTAGTCTTGACACGGACACAACCGTTGCTCTCCTGCATAACAATAGCCAGGATGAAGCGGGAGTCGACACCGGTAGACTCAGCGATGGAGCTGATAGCGCTCTTGATGTCATCGATCTCCTGATCGGAGTTGTTCTCCACGTCAAATTGAGCACAGCTCGTTTTCATGATATCGCGGTTGCTTTCGAACATATCGTCGAAGCTCGAGATCCATTGGTCCAAAGCGGGCCAGCCGTCCGACACCAAACCGTCGCCGCCGAAAACTGCAGAGT
This sequence comes from Penicillium cinerascens, assembly GCF_028974065.1. NCBI lineage: Eukaryota > Fungi > Ascomycota > Eurotiomycetes > Eurotiales > Aspergillaceae > Penicillium > Penicillium cinerascens. Next base: position 2,526,337 of record NW_026695298.1, on the reverse strand, counting down.
ACAAGTTGCTGCTGCGTCCATTGAGAGAGTGAGTGGACACTGTATCCTTAGACTCGAGCAAGAGAGAGGATGGCACTGGAGCCCCAAAAATGAGGGGGAGGCTGCCAGCAGCGAGAAGCTAGAGGAGAAAAGGTTAGCCAAGATCAGATAGCTCCATGCCCAGATATCGATATAGACGTACGAGTGGAAGGGCGAACATTTTGCTGCAAAAGGAGTGCACAGCACGAAAAAGAGTGAGAGAGAAGACTTGCTTGAAAGGAAAATCGTGGGGGAAAGATCATCTTTGCGGTATATAAGTACGGACGGCCATAGTGTGGAGACACCCGGCTCGGGCAATTCCACAGGAACATCCAGGAACACTTTCTTTGCGGAGAGGACCGCGTAGCGGTCCAATAGCCAGCCATTCGCCACCTTGCGTTGCAGAGGCTGAAACACCCTACTCTAGGGCGAGTCCACCTGGAAGGAACGGCAGCCTTGGATTTGCCCGCGAGGGCAAAGATGGGCGGCGGCCATCGCTAGTTTCAAGTGGGCCCGTTGATGGATCATTAAAGGAGCGTGAAGCTGATTTGAGGGGAGGTCTTTGGCGGACTCCGCGGCCTTGCATACAATGGGACCCCATTCACGGGAACTGATTGGGTCGGTTCTTTGATCATCGGTCAGCCATCAGCTTTGAGGGTGCCACCAGTAGCCTTTTAGGGGGGAGCCCGAGCCGCGAGATTCGGGTTACATGTCACTGTGATAGCGAGTTAGATTGCAGTGCGATGTGTGTTAATTTGCTCATTAATTTTTAAATTGCCAGGGCTCTCTTAGAGTGCGTAGCACGGGATAACGAGGTAACTAGTACCTCGGCGTGTGTTTAGTGGGTCTGCCCCTGAACCCCGGCCCTTAAGGGTTAAGGGCTCCAGAACTCACAACTTGCCCCCAAGGGCTGAATTAAATGTGACACATATTTACTGGTTGTGTCTGTTCTATTCCTAGGTGGCTTGGTACCTAATTTTGTACATGAGCTGGGGATTCGAGAGACATCGCCTCACACTAGCGCAACCCTCATGGCCCGTAATCGGCTTACTGTGCAAGAGGAGGCCTCGTGGGGTTGCTTCGCCCGGACCCAAAATTGAAGCTCTACGCCAAGCGTGGAACCTTGGGACCAGCCTCGGGTAGGAATTGGGGGGTGACGCGACACCTGCGATGGCTCCGTCAAACAGTGGGGCGAACGGACCCGGGGATAGACATGAAAATAATCCGCAGACGCAATCTACGTTGTGGCTGAGATCCGTCACACAACTTTCTTAGATTGTCACTACCGTCTAGACCTGGAGATCGGCCAAGATCAACCGGAGATCAACAGGAGAACTCTCGGCCAGAGACCAGCGCTTCCACGTCCATTTCATCGGAGCGATGGAAATCCCAAGGCGTCGAGCATAGCTCGGTCATCCAACCGGTACAAATTTACTTTCTCGTGCGCAAAGCTGGTACTTGTACCACGAGGGAATGCAAATATGTTACCCGCTTTGCACTCGTGTTCCCCATCCCCGATGATCGAACGCCCGTTCCCGGAGACGACGTGATAAACGGGTGAGGTTGTCTCCCTCGGAATGGCGCAGATGAGCCTGCGGAAATACACTGCGCATCCGCCGAGAACTCATGCCACTTTATAGATCAGCTGCAGGTGCTTCGTATTGATACGCAGGGCAAATAAACACACGTATATGCACATTGTCTTTGAGATACCGCTGTGTTGCCCAGTCCCCGTGCATACTATTCAATTAAGCCTTCGTCTCTGCCCAGGAGACGATATTGTCAACGTGGTAGATGTGTTTTGAAGTATGATACAATGCAGACTGCTTCTTGCAGGAGAGGGATACACTGGAAGACATCCCCAATTGTAGTTCGGGCCGCGGGGAAAGTACGGGGTTATAAGCTGTCCGGCGACAATATCTCACGTCGAAGGTAACGAAGTATATAGTCAACGAAGCAGGGCGAACACCGCTACCCTTCCCATTCATTCTTTTTAACCCGCAGATCTATCCTATTCCCGGGACGCAGAGGATACGTCGATTTCTGGGGTAGACACGTTGAGAAATAATCTTGTTTCTGAGTGATAGGCGGACAAGTGGGTAGACAGATTCAAGGTTGGGCCCTGCAGGAACTGCACGGTCTACGTAGAATGTGCTCTATATTAAAAAACCCAAGGGATCTTTATTCCGCTGTTCAACTTTCTGCTCGTTGGAACAAAATGTCACGTACGGAGAAGTCCTATTTCGATCGGTCTCAACCAGCCCCAGCACAGCCACAAGTTTCAGGGGTATTGCTCAATTCGGCAGACACATGAGCTGTGGAATGTGGATCAGCAAGCATTGGGGGAGGTTAGCTCCGGAGAAAGCGAGTCGAAGGACATGATTGGACACGATTCAGCATGTCTTGATCTAATTCCAGCACGCAGTCTTACATGTCTCAGGGCCGCTAAATAGGCACTTGAAGAATACGACAGATGAAGTGTAAAGAACGAACTTGGTTCAATCGCATTCAAACCGGAAGCTAATCAAAGCCATTTCCAATCGCCGTGCATTGCATCATTCTTTTCTCCATTTCACATAAGCATGGTCTTCGTGTAGATCATCACACCTCCCCAGCACAGGAATGAGACATGCATCCAGACGGTTACATACTCACCCCAGTACATGAAAAATGGGGAGGCGGGAGGCGGAGGCACTTTTGGATGGGTAGTATCGCAGGTAGTATTGACACAAGTCTCCGGGAAGAAGAGATAAATTCTATGAACAGAGAAAAGTTCAAAAAACACGCAACCCACTGGGTGCACGGATAAAAAAGGGTGTTTCATAAGAGAATGGAAGAAGGATAAAAGAGGGCCCGAGCATCTCGGAGAGAGATAGTCGAGAAAGAAGTGAAGAATAGCAGAAAATAGTCATCGAGACCATAAGAGATATGTGAGACTTGTCCAATCTACCAGAGATCGTCCCCTAAATTTTCATAAAAACCCAGAAACTCCGTAACGCGCATGATCGACGTGGGCAGGGAGTTTAGTTGATGTACCACTTGGCACCGGAGAGACGGCCCTCGGAGAGAGAGGCGAAGGCACCGAAGAGAGCGCGGGACAGGTCGATGGAGGTGTTGTCGCAGCCCATGCACTTGTCGACGACCGTGCCGGTCTTGGTGACGCCGTTGTACTCGATGGTGACGCTCTTGCCGCAGTCACCGTCGGTCATGATGCCGTGGGGCAGGGCGAGCACGAACTCGGTCTCGCCGTCGTTGGTGGTGCCGCAGGCGCTGGGGTTGGTCGAGGTGGTAGCGGTGTCGTAGTAGGTCATCTGGCCGGTGCAGGGCGAACTCTCGTCGCAGGAGCCGTCGTAGCCGGAGCCCTGGGAGGAGCTGCTGGAGCTGCTGGAGCTGGCGGGAGCGGGAGCCTCAGAGGTGGAGCTGGGGGCAGCGCTGGTGGTGGGCACAGCGGCAGGGGGAGCGGGAGCCTGGGTGGGCTGCTCGGTGGGAGCGGGAGCGGGAGCAGGAGCGACGGTCGAGGTGGAGCTGCTGGAGGTGGGCTCTGGCTCAGCCTCCTTTTGGGCCTGCTGCTGCTGGGCAGCCTGGGTGGTGGTGACGGCAGCAACAGCGGGAGCGGCGGTGGTCACAGGGGCGACGGTAGCAGTGGCAGCGTCGAGCTGCTGGGGGTAAAGAGTGGTGGTGACATCGATGGTGGTCCAGACGATGTCAGTGACGGTCTCCCACACAACGGCGCGCTTCTGCATGGGAGCAGCGAAGCCGAGGACGGAGTAGAGAGCGCCAGCGAGGGCAATGGTCTTAGCGATGGGGGCCATTGTGTAAGATTTGAATTCTTTCAAAGGAAGGTGGTGTATTGAATGATTGGATCACTGCACAGCAGGAAAGACGATCGAATGCACTCAAAGGAGCGTGAGTGTACAGACGAAATAAAAGGACCGTTGGGGATAGAGAGAGAAAGAAGGGGGGAGGAGGAATTAAATACGGGGGTCGCCAAAAACCGTTCGGTTGACCCACCAACCTTCCACAAACCCGTGGACTGGCCACAGCCACCGTTTCCACTCTCGCTCTCCACTCGGTAGATTCCGTACTTTTATTTTACATCCTGGATTGATTCATGAATTGTGCCTCTACAAATCGAATTCGCTGTTAAGGGTACCTGATCCGGGAGGCCCGGGGACTGCTGATTGGGAGCACCAGGTTGCGCCAGCGCGAATGGCGCAGGGGCTGAATCTGTGCCATCTCAACCTAGCGGCTGAGCCGAGAGCCAATCGACGGTAGTTGGAGCCAGGCCCCACCCATTGGTACCTGGCAGAAGGCCGAAGCCTATTCTTTCTTTCGAGCCGTCTCTCATTGTGTGTTTCGCATCGCGCCCGAGAAATAACCCAAGAAGGGGGTCGGCGTCTTTGCAAACCACGCCCTGCCACGCTGGACCGGTCAGATTGAATCTGCAGTCGGCTTTTGTGTGCCTGGCGGGTCCCTGCGGGTGATGCGATTGGGTGCGAGATGGGGCCTGCAGCTGGAAAATCTCAGGGATCTCACTGGGCTCGTTGTATAACGGGCCCGAGATGACAGGGGCCCTGTTCGCCAAATGACGTTTCCGCAGCGGATTTCTCTTCCCTCACCGGACCGCGTCTTTTATTTCGGGTGGGTCTGTGGCTTCTGGTGGCGATCATCGTCGATGAAACCTCAAATAATCCGTTCTTTATTTTCAACTCGATCTTCTTGTTCCAGCAGTTACGTACTGTGGTGTTCTCTCGACAATGCGTAATGCGTCCTTGTACGAAGACACCAAAAAAACAGAGGGTAACCCCAGTGTGACGAGAGCCCCGATCGCGGGTGAAGATGAAACAATCCGATCTCCGCCCAAATTCTAGACCCGACCGGGTCCCCTAAGGACATGTCAGACCAATGATATGCCCAGAGTCTGCGTGTCCCCTCGCAAAAATGGCAAGGCCCAATCTGGAATCTGATTAACCACCCATCTCTTCATTACTCCGCCAGTCAGTCCGACTCCACTCGGCCGATCTCCAGTGCAGAGGGGTAACGGTTTGAGCAAGCCGGGAACCACGGGCACTGAAAATTGGACTGTGAGAGTCGGAGTCGCTGCTGCGAGACATCGTATTGGGAATGCGCTGGTTCAGGTATCCCGGGCTATTGAGCTTGATCTTTACCCCCCTTCAATCGGGTTTATGGGGAACTATCCAGATCGTACCGAGGACTCGGCACGATGAGGAATGGGTATGCATGGCATGCTGAAGATCCGATCGTTTCAGCTGTCATCATATTCCTCAAACACTAGTCGGCGGCTACACGAACCATTCAAAGCATCATACCACATTCCTTTTCACTACTCATACCCCGCGAAACAGATTAAATGACGAGGCCCGATTTTCACTCAGCGCATGTTCGAAAAGCGAAACATGGTTCAGAGAAAGTCTCTGGGCCCGAGCTATTCAAGGTAGAGCGCATCACAATCACGACGGAAAGGGAATCACGGAGAGAATAGATTCTGAACAATGACATCAAAGCAACACATCCAAAACACACGAAAAAGAAAGGTGTTCGGCACGGGTCCGACTGTGACGGGGAACGGGATACTTTCTTCAAAGGGGGAGAGTTCGGTCGTGTAACCTTGGGAACTTTTGGGGGGGGGGGTTCGTTGTTCGGTTGAAAACATGGGTTCGTGAGGGTAAAGGAGCAGCCCATTCTCGTTCTCCCGTTCTTCCATTCTTCTCTCGAAGTGTTTACTAGATGCGTCAGCGCAGGATGGGGAAGGCGGGGATGCTGGAGCCGTGAGATCTAGGCAATACAGACACTGTTAAACTATATGCTCTAGTGGGGTTAGATATAGATCTACAGAATCGAGAATAATGTCAAGGTCATTAAACTAACCATCTAGGAACAAAGAAATAATCAAACCACGCCATAACCATCGCGAAACAAAGGAGATAAAACCATCAAACTCATGATATAGATACGTAAATCACACGTGTGCGAGACCAGGGTCAGTGAAACATCAAGATCGTTTAGAAAGAAAAAGGCTTAGCCCTGACACATGAGGCAGGCCTCCTTGTTCTCGATACTGCATTCCAGGACAGCCTGCGAGAAGATATCGCCGGCGGGACCATCCTTTTCAGCAGCAGTCTCCTCGGTCTCCTCCTCGGCGGTCGCCTCGACGGGGACGGGAACAGCAACGACGGGCTCGGCGACGGTGCGAGGGCTCTCCAGGATAGGTGCCACGATGGGAGCAACAGCCCCGGCGCCATTGGCACGGGGCACGGCGGAGTAGGAAGAGGAGCCGGCGGTGCCGACGGCACGCTTCTTGAAGGCGGAATTGGCGCGGGCGACGTTGGTGTCCTCGACCTTCAGAGCCTCCTGGTCGACGGTGAACTGAATGGGGGCGGAGGCGGCCATGGTACGCAGATAGTACATGCCGGTCTTCAGACCCATCTTCCAGCCAGCAAAGTGCATGGAGGTGATCTTGCCCATGGTGGGCTCCTTCATGTGGATGTTAAGGGACTGGGACTGGTCGATGAAGGCACCACGGTCGGCGGCCATCTGGAGGATAGAGCGCTGGGAAATCTCCCACACGGTCTTGTACAGGGCCTTGATATCGGCGGGGATGTTGGGGATGTTCTGGACGGAACCACCATCGGCGATGATGCGGTTCTTCATGTTGTCCGACCACAGACCCAGGTCGACCAGGTCCTTCAGGAGCCAGGGGTTGACGACTTGGAACTCACCAGCCAGGACACGGCGGGAGTAGATGTTCGAGGTGTAGGGCTCGAAGCACTCGTTGAAGCCCAGGATCTGACTGGTAGAGGCAGTGGGCATGGGAGCCACCAGCAGACTGTTGCGGACACCGGTCTCGGCAATCTTGGCCTTCAGAGCAGCCCAGTCCCAGAGGTCGGTAGGGGTACGGTCCCACATGTCGTACTGCAGGATGCCCTGCGAGACGGGGGAGCCCTCGTAAGTCTCGTACGTACCGTGCAGCTTGGCAAGGTCCGAGGAGGCGGACAGAGCACCGTGGTAGATGGTCTCGAAGATCTGGATGTTCAGCTGCTTGGCCTCGGGCGAGTCGAAGGGCAGACGCAGAGCCAGGAAGGCATCAGCAAGACCGTTAACACCCAGAGCAATGGGGCGGTGGCGGAAGTTGCTCTTCTTGGCCTCGGGAACGGGGTAGTAGTTGATATCGATGATCTTGTTTAGGTTGCGAACTAAAACCTGCACAACCTCGTGCAGCTTGCCAAAGTCGTACTCGCCACGAGCAGCATCAACGAATGTAGGAAGAGCAAGGGAAGCCAAGTTGCAAACAGCGACCTCATCAGGAGCGCTGTACTCGATGATCTCAGTGCACAGGTTGGAGCTGCGGATGGTACCCAAGTTCTTCTGGTTGCTCTTGCGGTTGCAAGCATCCTTGTACAGCATGAAGGGGTTTCCAGTCTCGGTTTGAGCCTCGAGGATGGCATACCACAACTTCTGAGCCTTGATGGTCTTACGGCCACGACCCTCCTTCTCGTAGCGCTCATAGAGAGACTCGAACTCCTCGCCATAGACATCGGCCAGACCGGGAGCCTCGTTGGGGCAGAACAGGGTCCAGTCGCCGTTAGCCTCAACACGCTTCATGAACAGATCGGGCGTCCACAGAGCGTAGAAGAGGTCACGGGCACGGACTTCCTCCTTACCGTGATTCTTGCGGAGGTCGAGGAACTCGAAGACATCCGCGTGCCAAGGCTCAAGGTAGATGGCAAAGGCACCAGGACGCTTGTTACCACCCTGGTCGACGTAGCGGGCAGTATTGTTGTACACCCGCAGGAGGGGGACGATACCGTTGGAGGTACCGTTGGTTCCACCAATGTAGGAACCAGTGGCGCGGATGCGGTGCACATTGAGACCGATACCGCCAGCAGTCTTGGAAATCATGGCACAGGTCTTCAGAGTATCGTAGATACCCTCAATGCTGTCCGCACTCATGTCAACCAGGAAGCAGGAAGCCAGCTGGGGCTGGGGGGTACCAGCGTTGAAAAGGGTAGGGGAAGCGTGAGTGAAAAACTTCTGGGACATCAAGTGGTAGGTCTCGATGGCCTTCTCGATATCTTCGCCGTGGATACCAACGGAGACACGCATCAGCAGGTGCTGAGGACGCTCGGCAACCTTGCCGTTGATGCGCAGAAGATATGAACGCTCAAGAGTCTTGAAGCCGAAATAGTTGTAGTTGAAGTCACGGTCGTAGACGATAGCCGAGTTAAGCTCATCGGCATGTTTCATGACAATCTCGTAGATGTGCTGAGAAATCATGGGAGCGGGCTTATTGTTCTTGGGGTTGACATAGTGGTAGAGATCGGAGATGACCATGGAGAACTGCTTCTTGGTCTGCTTGTGGAGGTTGGAAACGGCGATACGAGCGGCCAGGATGGCGTAGTCGGGGTGTGTCACGGTCATGTACGCGGCAGTCTCGGCAGCCTTTGCAAACTTTATTAGTATAGGGGGCCGATGAGGTGGTGGACGACGACGTACCAAGTTGTCCAGCTCGATAGTGCCCACGCCCTGGTAGACACCAGAGATAACCTTCTGTGTGATGGCAGCAGCATCGACGTGCTCGGGGTCGAGGCCGTAACACAGCCTCGAGACACGGGCAGTGATCTTGTCGAACTGAACGCGTTCTTTGCGTCCATCTGCGTGATTCCGTGTTAGTAACTGATCTTGACGTCGGTGGCAAGGCCGGGGAAGCATTCCTATATGCATAGGAAGCGTCCTACCCCGCGGCTGGGGCCACGGAGATGCCGGCAGGGCGGATGCAGCTTACCTCGCTTGTAGACGAACATCTTGAGTGTATAGGAGAGAGGATGAAAGGAAGAAGATCAGAACAATATGGGGTATTAAGAACGTGATAAGAGAGGGATTGAGTGGGAGGAAGAGGGGGGAAGATGTCAAGAGGGAGGTAAGGGTGTAGAGGACGAGGGGGAGGAAGAAAGAAGAGGACGGAGGGGCGTGGATATTTGATGTCGCCCGGGCAGACGCGTTTTTACTCGCGATTTTTCGTGTTTGGCCTAATTCGGTTCCCTTTGGTTACCGTGCTGAGTAATATTGGATCGCGACAGTCACGTGGAGACGCGACGACTGGATCAACGAAGCGCCTGACATCGGCACCGCTGTGGCCGACGGAGAATGCCATCCCGAACTCAGACAATTCCCTAGTCACTGTAGTAACAACCTACGCTTGTCCTAGTAGCCGTAGTAACTCTGTACACTAGTGTTAGTTACCCAGGCATCACTGCTATGGTGCATGTCCGTGCAGCTCTCCTTACTGCTCACAGACCGCTTCTTCCAGATCTACATTAAAGGGGACCGAGGGGTGTGACTAATCCAGATAACACCGAAAAGCAATGGTATTTGCTCTAAAAATGACAAGCGGTGTGGGTTCTCCATACAATAACAGGCAAGCAAATCCAACAATGTTCGAATCAGCCGAGACGAGACGAAGCGGCAGATGAGAACAATTGAAACGCAGCATGGGCAGGCCAATTATCTATTAACAGATCGGAAATCATATTGCAAGAATCGGAGTCAGAATAAAGGTCAAAGAATCGCCTCATAGCCTCACAGCCACGCAGCAACGCCCACGAACACGGCGGCAGCCAGGGTAGTGCCGGACAGTTGACGATCAGAGATAGCGGCACCAGTGTGGACCGCGCCAGGAGCCGACGAGCTGCTGGTGTTAGAAGCACCGGAGCCAGAGCCAGTGGCCTGGGAGCCCGAGGTCGAGACGGCAGTAGTGAAGCCGGTTCCAGTAGCAGTGGCGCTGCCGGAGGTGCTGGTGGAGTTCGAGGAATCGGAGATCACTGTGGAGCGATGTGAGCCAAATGTGCACTTTTGCTATCAGGAACAGGTGGTGCGGAGATCCTTACCAACTTTGTGACCATTCTCAGTGCAGGTATTAGCGAAGAACTTTAGGGCCGAGTCGGCACCGCTGCCGCACTGGTCGGAAATAGCAGACTCGGTCTTCTTCGCGTCATCACCACAGATGGCGACAAGGTTGGCCGGGTTGTTGGTGTCCCTAGAAGGAAAGTGTCAGCGCGTAAGTAGTTCGGGGGTTGCCGAGTCAGATTTGTGGAGATCCGTACCCAATGACGGACAAAAGACAGGCCGGAGTCGTGGCAGCAGAGGCGATGCTAGCGAGGGCCACGAAGGCCAGAGCGAAAGTCGACTTCTTAAAGAACATGGTGAAACAGGGAAAGCGAAAGGAGAAGACTGGAGTCGGACAGATACAAGATCGCGCAGCGAATCTGGTGAAGCTAGTAGTGCGTTGATTGGGGTGTAAGGACCGTGAAGATAGCAAAGAGTGACAGCGATGATAAGGAGTGATCGCGAGTAGAAGACAAAGAGTGAGATGAAGGAGACTAAAAGCGGATCTTGAAGTGGAAGGCGTCCAGGAGTGGGAGACAGGGTCTTAGGATGGGTTTCAGTCCCTGACGGTCATCAGCGCGTTTGTACCCTGTATATTAAGGGGCTCCACCCACTTTTAATATGGGCTCTGCACCATTGAGGCCCTGTATGACACTAGTAACGGCCGTGACAATTTCCCCACGCTGGGTCGCACTGGACCCTGATCCGGGATAGTGCCAGGGACCCTGCCGTAGCTCGTATCTCGGGCAATCCAATCATGTTGTCTACTGGCCAATTGAAGCAATTTTCGTGCTAATGCCAATTGACAACGCTACAACGTTCATTTATTGCATCGGCTGGATGTTTACTGCAACGATGCAACGAGTCTTGTTGTCATCACATAGGTCTCCGAAACCAGCGGCGGATTAGCTAGGAGCTTCAAAGTTAGGAGTAAAGCTGCCTTGTCAATTTAATCCTGAAAAAATGTACGCTCCCTAAGTTCATACAAAATATCAGTTGTCATCGCATAGAACATGGTACTATCTTGGTCTCAACGGAAGAAATAAAGTAGCAGAAGAGAGGGTCCTGATCTATACATCTCTAGGTATGTACTTCTTCCAGGTTTATGGGTGTCAGTTGATGAGAAGTCTATCTGTCGCGATTATGAAAACATATCAAAACAATTACAAACCATAGTCCAGGGTTTCATCAATACCAACAGAATAATGAAATTCAAGTTGCACTAACTTTCTATACAACATCATCCATTGCGCCGACACAATGCCTGCTATCTATGGAAACACAACCTTTACAACCTCTCCCAAGCCGGATCATATATACTCTCAACAACCTCCTGAACCACCAACCTATTATCCACGATTTCTCTCCCGTTAACCAAATCATTCTCCTTTGCCCTCTTATCCGCCTCCGCCTCATCCCTCGCAATACCCGCCTTAACATGTCTCCTAACCAACCTCTTCCTCGCAACCTCGAAATCTACATCCACAAACCACAGTTCATCCATCAACCGCGCCGCCTCATTCCACGGCTCCTTATTCAAACTGAGATAATTCCCTTCAAAGAAAATCACCCGCGAAGTCGCTGGGATCGGAATATCGTCATCCACGGGATCTTTCACGGCGTGGTCGAAGCTGGGCGCGAAGATACTGTTTACCCTCGTTGTGAGCGGCTCCCGTAGGTCTTTCACTAGTTGTAAAAACTTGTGGCCGTCGAATGTGAAGGCTGCGCCGCGGCGGGCGGCGGCGTATTCGGGGTCTGACATTGCGGCGAGTTGGGCGCGGGTCAGGTGGTAGCCGTCCATTGGGAGGGATGTGGCGATGGGGACGGCGCAGGGGTTCTCGAGGATGTATCTCTTATTGATGCGGCTGGTAACCATGCTGGCGAGCTCGGTTTTGCCGGAGCCTGGGATGCCGCTGATGGCGATCATGAGGCGGGCGTCGGAGGGGGTGGAGAGGAATTTTGCTAGAGAGGTCAGTACATATGCACTGCAGATTGGTGAATTTGGACGATTGTGTGCAATTCGGGTGGATCGTGCACCCTGCTTGTCCTGGGCTGGGTATCAATGTCTGGGGAACTTACCCCAGGTCTTCTCGACCAGGCGCTCGACCTGCTCTTCCATGATGACGGGTATGCTTTGCTGGGAAATTGTGACGGATGCCTCGAGATACCCAACGAGATGGGAATGATCACACGGAATGCGGGATGGATAACTCGGCGGGGTGCTGGAACGTGTTTTGTCGCGTGCCGTGGTGGTATAAAGACCCGAAGTGAGACCCTGCAGTAATCTATACAAAGGGTAAATGCAATTGAGTCAAAGACGAAAAGGAGATGCGCAAGTAGGAAAGTTGTGAGAGGAAAAGGTCGCTAAGTAGAGTCGGGGGATTCGTCTATTCAAAATGCGCGATAACGAATTGGCGGGGCACGTTATGACTGATTCCGGTGGGGACTCCGTTGCTCCGACGCCTACGTCACAAAGCCGAACCGGTCTTCGGCAATAGCTGCCCGTCCAGTTTCTTCATCGTGTAGAACAATCATTCTGGAGACTCGAGACTCGATGATATTCAAAATCACATGAATAGATACAGTTCGAGGATGACATCATTTGAGCCTCTCAGCGAGGATGCGCGTGTTGATTGGACTGTAGATTAATAGCCTCCAAAGAAGAACCAAGGATTCATACAGTAATTGAGGAAGGTCTTGGATAATTAAAAAGAACAGTCAAGAACATTCGATGTTTTGAGAAGGTACCAAGAGATATAGGAGTACATCATCGAATTATGAAAAAACCTTGGACGAAGTCCCATGCGAATGAAATGAAAACTGCAACCCGTGCAGCCTAGATAGAAATCATTCATATGGCTCATGAAATAAAATGAAACCCCCCCTCCCCTATCGTCCTTCCTATGTAACGCCGCGTGGAAATAACCAGGCTTGAAACACCCGCAAGATGAATTATGTCCCAGAGAGAAAAAGGTCGAAACGCCGTAATTATCCGATTTGTGCTGTAAAACGAGAAAAGAAGTTCACTCGGTGCGGTTGTTCTCATTGCCCTCGGCACTAGTGCTCAAGCCACGACCCATAGTGCGCGAGAGGCCAGCGCCAGCCCACCAGTCATCGGGAATATCCTCCCGGCGAGCAAGTCGGTCCAGAATGGCCTGCATCTGCTGGAGATCCGACTCGCCAGAGTCCGAGAAGGAGAAGGAGATCGTAGGGATAGGAGGGTGGTTGCTCATGGTCGAGTGAATGCCCGGCGAGCGACGAAGAGAGAGCGGGAGACTCGATGATCCCAACACCCTGTGGTAGTTGACGGGGGTATCCTCATCGTCCGAGGAGTAGTCGCATGGGTTCAGGTAATCAGGGTAGGGATCGAGGGCGAGGTGAGCAGCGCGAGATGGCTGCGTCTGCCAAGAGGCACCAGAGGTGTGAGAAGTTTGGTTGCGAGAAGGGTCAGTTGCGGACGCAGATGTAGATGAAAAGGAGGTGTCAGTAGAAGGAAGAGTCGTGTCCGGAGTGATAGTCGAAAGCAAGGTCTCCCATGCGTCAGTTTCTCGCTCAGCATCCGGGCTCAGGCTCCGCTGGCGGTCACCAAGTCCGTCGATGGCAGTTTCACGGTGAGATCGGTTCGGACCGCTGCCATTGCGGTAGTCTCGGAGCAGGACAGAAGGGATGTAAGAGGGAAGATCGTGATTGCGGCTCTCCATGTGACGTGAATTCGGGAGGCGTGGGATCGGGAGACGGGTCGGCCGCGAGGACGACTGATGGTAGCCAGTGGCGGGAGCAAAGTTCGGCGTGAAAGGTGACAAATCCCCATTTATGCGATATGGGGGAGGTGTGTCAGGGTCACGAATGGGAAACGGAGGATCGGCAGCGCGAGTGATTTGGTTGCTACGGGTCAACGGTTCTGGCCGTCGGTTGTCACTCGCGCGCGTGCGGCGCTGATTCAAAGCATCCAAGCGAATCTGATCCAGATTCACTCCATCTTCACTGACGCCTAGGTTCAGTACGGGGGAGCGCACACCTCGCTGGGGCTCAGCGACGCCGCGCTGAATCTCATCGAGAATCTGAGAATGGAAAGATGACATGACACCGGTGCCACGCGCGCGAGAGGAGCCGTGGCGTGACGGGCGGCGGATGGTGGGTTGGCGGCGAATCGCGGACCGCGCAGCGGCCGAGGGATCCTTATCCCGGGCAGTTTTGAGGTTGTCGGCCTGGATAGGCTCGCGCCACATCCTACGTTCCAAGTCAGTCGCGACGATGAGGTGGCGCATGCGATAGCGTGCAAGAAAATGGAGCGGAGTCACTTACGGAATACCCATTTTTGATGAAGATAGGACTGAAAGAATGTAAGGGGAAGGTGAGAGAAAGAAATTTTGGAAACACGAGTTGACGCGACCCCCAAGATGTGTAGGCGCTTGTGGGGATGGGGAAGATGGAGCCGGATCGGAAGGGGAACAGCGAGATTGGGTTTTTTGCTTTCTGGAAGGCAAACGCCGAAAGTCGATTGCCTGAGGCCGCAATGGATTTAATCACGTGACTGAAACATGCGGCAATCGGCGCTCTCCAATGAGGAGCTGCGATAATAATCTACCGTCTACAATCTGATCATGACGATCCATCTTGGTCTTTCTACACAACACGAGAGGAATGATTGAGCTAGGATTGAGTCGCGTCTCGAGTCTCCTTCAACAGAGTTCGCTGACATGGAAAGCCGTTCATATTGCGGGGACTAACGGGAAAGGCTCGATCAGCGCCTATCTCTCCCAACTGCTGTCAGCTGAAGGAGTTCGCTGCGGCCGCTTCACTTCCCCCCACCTAATCGACCGGTGGGATTGCATTACAATCGGCGAACGTGTGGTCCAGGAATCGCTGTTCCGCCAGATCGAAGACCAAGTCAAACTCCGAGACCGAAAGCTGGGCATTGGCGCATCCGAGTTCGAGCTCTTGACCGCAACGGCATTCGAGATTTTCAACCATGAGCGGGTCGAAGTCGGCGTTGTCGAAGTGGGCATGGGTGGTCGTCTAGATGCCACCAACATACTTAGCGATGTTCTCGTCTCCGTCATTGCTAAGATTGGCATGGACCATCAAGCATTCTTGGGATCGACAATTGAGGAGATAGCTCGAGAGAAGGCGGGGATCCTGAAGCCTGGAGTACCTTGTGTGGTGGACAATACCAACGAGGCAGCCGTGCTAAGGGCATTGTCAAGTCGGATACAAGAACTTGGGATTGACGCGATATTTGTCTCACCAGATAAAGCAGAGGAGCAGCTCCCCCCACTGGCACAGCTATTCCGAAAGATGGACCTCGAGCCTCATCAAAAGGAAAATATGTGTAGTGCAGTCACGGCACTACGTCTCGCCCTTTCCAAGATCCGCCCGGAGGCCGATGTGTACAGCCTGCTTCCTCATCTAGCAGATGTCAAGTGGCCCGGCCGGTTAGAACACATTTCTCTTCAACCTCTGATACCCCGCAAAGAACAAGTTCTGATTGACGGGGCCCATAACCCACAGTCAGCCGATGTCTTGGGCCGATACGTTGACCGGAAACTGCGTCCAGAGTCACCCGGTGGGGTGACCTGGGTCATTGCAGCATCGAGTGGAAAGGACCTCGCTGGGGTCTTCCGTTCAATCATTCGACCTGGAGACAGTGTTGCAACAGCAGAGTTCGGTCCCGTGGATGGAATGCCATGGGTGAAGCCAACTAATGCTACTGAACTTGCATCAGCTATACAGTCCATTCCCGAAATAGGGCAAGTAAAAAGCTTTGAGGGTGATTTACTCCCTGCACTCCGCTGGGCCAGTGAAGTCTCTGAAGGCCGACCGCTTGTCATAGCTGGTAGTCTGTACCTAGTCTCTGACGTGCACCGTTTGCTTCGTGATGCGCTCCAATGATACCCCATTTTGATGGTGCCCCGCGTCCATGGTATTGTACATAATCGGGCTTGAATGTGAATGTGAATACTGAATATAAATGGATATACTACATGAAGTTGCTCAATTAAATATGGAAAGGTGTAAACGCGAAAAAGCGGTTCCGTAGGGCTGATCGGCGCCCGTCGAGCACAGCCGCTGCATGATGGGGCGGCTTGTGGAGTAGAGAAAGTTCAAAACAACCACCACGAACCCCCCCCCCCGCGCCCCCGTCGATACGACGGTGTGATCCAGGGTCGGTTTAACTACTTGCGGCTTGCATAACTCGTCTGCGCAGCGACCATCAGCAACCCTTGGCTCGATAGGGAGAGCTGAAGTCCTCTCGGTGATGTGCGCTTGGTGAGACCATCAGCCACCCCCAGCACTTGCATACAGACGAAACCCCATCGTGGCGTTTGCAATTTTCTTCAGACTTGACACAGATGAATTAACCATCCAAATCTGCTTAGATCCGGCGGACATGATCACTAAGACCGTTGCGATCGGCTCCTGCCTCCTTCCCTACCGTTCACCCCACCCCTGTCAACCCGAAACCACATTTGGAGACCGGCAATCGGATCGAACGCAAACTGGATCGTCCACAGGCTGCTCGGCGCTCCGTGATGGTATCTCGCTCCGGCGATGGGAATGAGGGGCAGCGCCCCCCTCACCCCGTCTAGGACGCCCGGCACGCCGCTGAAGCCGCGATTGGCACGAGTGCAGACAAGTCCGAACAAGCGCGAGGAGAAGAACAAGGAGGACAAAGTATACAAGTCGTCCGCGAAAGATGTTGCGGAGCTCAAGGACTATGTATGGATGGATTCCCCTATCCGGCGAACCCAGGATGGATGCTTACTGAATATCACAGCAACTCGGCGACTGTTTGGGGAAGGGTGCATTCGGATCGGTTTATCGGGCACTGAACTGGAATACTGGGGAGACTGTTGCGGTAAAGCAGATCAAGCTGACCGATCTTCCCAAGAGCGAATTGCGTGTTATCATGGTAAAGTGGTCGATCAACCATGGCTTTGGAGCTCTACTGATTCTTGGCGCCTCAGCTGGAAATTGACCTCCTCAAAAACCTCGACGTAAGACAACCGTTCGCGACGTGCTGCATTCGGACTAACCAGATAACAGCACCCAAACATTGTCAAGTACCAGGGATTTGTGAAGTCTGTTGAAACTCTAAACATCATTCTCGAGTACGTGCCTGAAATGCGCTCGGAGAGACGAAGAAGCTAATGTCAAGACAGGTACTGCGAAAATGGTTCACTACACTCAATCGCAAAGAACTTCGGCCGCTTCCCGGAGAACCTGGTGGGGTTGTACATGTCTCAGGTCCTTCATGGACTTCTGTATCTCCACGAACAGGGCGTTATCCATCGAGATATCAAGGGTGCTAACATTTTGACTACCAAAGAGGGACTGGTAAAACTGGCTGATTTCGGTGTGGCGAGTCGGACGACTGGCTTGAGCGAATCGAGCGTTGTCGGTACTCCATACTGGATGGCCCCCGAGGTCATTGAACTTTCAGGCGCAACGACCGCTTCCGATATCTGGAGTTTGGGATGCACGGTCATTGAGTTGCTGGAGGGAAAGCCTCCCTACCACAACTTGCAACCCATGCCAGCATTGTTCCGCATTGTCAACGATGACCACCCTCCGCTTCCACAAGGTGCCTCGCCGGTATGTGTTCTCCTTCTCGAATGAACACCACGAGACTAATATATTTCTAGGCTGTGAAAGACTTCTTGATGCAATGCTTCCAGAAAGACCCTAACCTTCGTGTCTCGGCGAGGAAGCTGCTCAAGCACCCATGGATTGTCAATGCGCGACGGACTGATTCCGTTGTTCCCAAGAAGTCCACAGAGTACGAGGAGGCTGTGAAAAGTGTGCAGGAGTGGAACGAGGCGCTGCGGTCTCCTAATGCAGGCACCTCAAGAAGGACCAGCAGGTTTGATCCCAGCACTGCTGCTCTTCCTGGTGGCCGGAATAGCTCGCTCGTGGATACGTTGCCATCTCCAACCTCGATCAAGACGGCTGACCGGTTTCGATCACTCGAGTCTGCTGAGGATGACAATTGGGACGATGACTTTGCTACTGCGATATCTCCTAGTGCCCTTCAACTGCCTCACCTGCGGCCACATGATAACTTTGGTGGCATGCTTTCATCGGAACGACTCAAGGCATTTGCATCCCTTGATGGGACGATGATGAGGCCGGATGACAGCTTTGATGAATTCGAAGATGCCCTAGAGAACGATTCATTGCAGACAATACGTCCGTTGCCAGCTAGACCGTCAGCTGCCGAACCATTGAAATCCCAAAGCCCATCTCGGCGCCAATCCACCAAACCCTCGGCATCTGCCCTACAGAATGTAACCCAAAACCCCATGCCACCATCTCGTCGATCTCGTCCAGCTGTTCTCTACAAGGAAAACTCCATCGAAGACTACACAGATTTGATCGCAGCAAACGAAGATGTCCTGGATTGGAAACTTGGTCCAATTCAGGAGCCCGATGAGGATCCCGCCTCACCTGCCCACGAGGGATATAATCCATTTGATGATGATAGAAGTGGGCAACATCCTCAGCTACGCAAACAACTTTCTGTGAAGCGTGATCGACCCACCATTGAAATTCACAAATTTGCAGAGAACGAGACTGACGAAGACTTCTCGGACATCATCGGGGCAGACCAAGTGGCTCTAGATAAGCCGGAAAGCGACGATGGTTCAGATCGAAGCACCTTGATGCTGAACTCAAAACTATCTAATAACTCATGGCTTGGGGACCAAGACGATGATGACGACCCGTTTGCTCAGTTGGAAGAAGGCTTTGACGAAATGGATCTGGAAGCCAACATCGCGCGTGACAAATATGCACGTTTGCGCAACCAGGTCGAGGGCCTAGTGGGCTCTCTGAAGACATCTCAAGATGAGGATGTTCTAGCGGACATCTCTGAGCAGCTTCTCATTATCTTCTGTGATCTCCCAGAGACGAAGAATATCATCATCAGTGCTCATGGAATGCTGCCTATCTTAGAGATCCTAGATACGTCTCGTCGCCGTGACATTGTCTTTTGTCTGCTCAGAGTCGTCAATGCGATCATCTACGAGGACTACGAAGTCCAAGAAAATTTGTGCTTTGTTGGCGGTATCCCCATTGTCAATGAGTTTGCTTCCAAGAAGTACCCTCGTGAGATTCGACTTGAAGCCGCTGCCTTTGTGCGGCAGATGTATCAAACCTCGACTCTCACGCTCCAGATGTTCGTCAGTGCCGGTGGTCTGAATGTCTTGGTCGAATTCTTAGAGGACGACTATGAGGACGAAGGTGATCTGGTCTTGATCGGCGTCAATGGTATTTGGAGTGTCTTTGAGCTTCAGGGCTCAACTCCGAAGAACGACTTCTGTCGAATCTTGTCGCGTAACTCTGTTCTCGATCCCCTTTCCCTTGTTCTCAGCCGTGTCCTGGACGAAGATGCGGAGGTGGCGGAAGTCATTGAGGGTCGCATTGCGAACATTTTCTTCATTTTCTCGCAAGCCGAGAACCATGTCAAGGAGATGGTGGCTGAGCGAACAGTCCTGCACCGTGAGAATTGCTTGAACCTTCGTGTTTTTAAATTACTAACTTTTCGTACCAGGTGTTCTGAAAGAACTGCGACGAATGTCACCTATTCACCAGATCACCATGCTCAAGTTCATAAAGAATTTGTCCATGCTTTCGACCACTTTGGACTCGCTCCAGAATTCCAATGCCATCGATGTGCTCACTGACCTGCTCCGGTCAACCATGAGAAGGGGCCACTTCCGCGAAGTTTCTAACCAAATTCTCAACACCATTTACAACATGTGCCGTTTGAACAAGTCTCGGCAAGAGGACGCCGCGCTTAATGGTATTGTACCGTTGCTGCAGAAGGTTGTCAACACGGAGCGACCATTGAAAGAGTTTGCTCTCCCGATCCTTTGCGATATGGCACAGTCTGGCAAGGTTGGCCGCCGAGAGTTGTGGCGTAATAAGGGCCTTGCCTTTTACATCTCTCTCCTTGCGGATCCATATTGGCAGGTGACTGCTCTGGACGCCATCTTCACTTGGCTTCAAGAGGAGACTGCTAAAGTCGAGGAGCACCTCCTGGATAACCATCAGGATAAGATGTCTTTCACTGATGCCATTGTACGGTGCTTGACACTCTCAAAGGCGAATGCATTCGAGAATTTGCTTGAGCCCCTGCAAAAGCTTCTTCGATTGAGCCCTCCAGTTGCATCAACACTTGCTCGTCCAGATCTGTTTACCAGACTTGGGCAGAAGCTCCACCACAACAAAGCTGCCATCCGATTGAACCTTTTGCGCATCATATCGAGCATTTGCGATTCTAGCGAGCAACAAGGCGGCCTACTCGCTATGTATGGCCTTCTGGATGCCATCCGCGAACTAGAGAACGATCCAGCCATTCTCGTCAGAGACATGGCAGGAAAACTCATTCGATCAAGTGAAATGAGCGAATCTTACGGCCTCAAGCGCAGACCTACAAGTCGGAGAAAGAGCACCTCCACCGCCCCACCCAATCCCTTTGCCGGCTCCACTCCCTCTACCCCTTCAGCAAACCGCACTAGCCAGTCGAGAGCATTCCTCGACGGACGAGAGACACCCCGGCACCCTCGAAATGCCCTGAGCGGTTCCTCCCTGGCTTTACGGCCAGGCAGCCGCGATGGCAATCCTTCACCCCTGAACCCTGCTGTGAACAGCAGTGCGGTGCCACGAACCCGACTCTCGCGAGGCATATCCTCCAACCGACTGTCGCATGTCGAGTTACTCCAAGAGGACGAGAAAGCCCCCAGTTCACTCAGTCGTCGGCCCTCAGTGATCCCTCGGAGGCGGCGGCCCACTACTGCTGATTCCGAATGGACATGAAGAAATATTTGTTTCCTGCTGTCACACTATGATTATTTTCCTTTGTTTCTGTTTAAAAACTATGGCGTCGAAACTCCCGGTGGTGGGAAGGGGTAATAGTTACGTTTCTTTGTCAAAACGTCTTTCTTTTTTACTTTGACGGGCACTGGTTGCTGCACATACAGACTACATAAACTTCTGAATGAGACATAATTATCTGCTTCAACTTCTAGACCAGGTGGTAGCACACCTGTACTTCCAAGTTCGCTAGGGACTTCGCTCAAGATACTTCAGTAGTTGTGCTAAATGGTCCTGGCGCGGTCTAATGTTTTGCCAATTATGTTATTATCAGACTTGTGAGCGCTATTTGAGTCTTCTCACACAACATGCTATTTCATAACACATCTGCTTCAATATTTGCCTCTTATGACGTCAGTTGTTATAGATCGCTCGGGATCACGTGCAGTGCCATACGGCCCGAGATCGGGTCACCCGATTGGCGGCGAGAACCGCAAAAAAATATCCCCGATCAACAGCAGAGCCTGCAATTGAACATGGAGTGAACGTGGCACTCCTACACTCGATCCTAGATCCCGCGCTCACCTGTCATATTGACACCCGGTCTAAATGAGCGCGCTGCGTTTTATGCCGTTGCGGGCATTCGCCAGTCCCGCCGCGGTTATCGGAAAACCACCAGTCTCGATTTCCCGCGCCTCGTTCCCCTCGATTTCAAAGTCGTCGCTGCGCCCGTCGCTGTCCCGCGAGATTACTACACTGTCATGGAATCGTCTGAAGATTGAGCCTAAGGCGCTTGTTCGAGGGCGTTGGTACTCGGACAAGCCTCAGGGCGGGTTAGGTGCGGAGAAGAACTCGGAGAACAAGACAGGAGGTTCGGGCTCGAATCAGGGCCAGCGGAAGGCGATTAGGTACTTAGTCGTCCTCGGCGTGCTCGGTTTGGGTGCAGTGGTCTTCTCGGATCAGTACATGCATGCGTACCGTGCGGCGGCGAGAAGTGGTCGCGTGGTTGGCACACTGGCCGTTTGTATCAACGAGTAAGTCGAGCTGGAACTTAGAAATGGTTCTATTCGCTACATCCTCAGTATTTGATCTTGCTAACGTGATTTGCGCCCACAGCTACCGCGTCACCCTCAATAAAGAAGCCTCCTCTCCCGAAGACCGTGACGCTCTGATCAAGGATTGCCACAAGCGCTGTGCGGAGCGCACTCTGCGTGTGCTGGAGAAGAACGGATCGATCTTTATTAAGCTGGGCCAGCATCTGAGTAGCATGGGCTACCTGCTCCCGATTGAATGGACCTCGACCTTCATCCCACTCCAGGACAAATGTCCCGTATCGTCGATCGAATCAATCAGCGAGATGTTCAAGGCCGACACTGGCCAAACCATCGACGAATTGTTTAGCTATTTTGAGCCGACCCCGACAGGTGCTGCTTCCTTGGCGCAGGTGCACATTGCCACATTGCGGGAAACTGGTCAAAAGGTTGCTGTCAAAGTCCAGCACCCAGCGCTCGCCGAATGGGTGCCCCTGGATCTGGCCTTGACTCGCTTTACTTTCTCCATGCTGAAGCGTTTCTTCCCCGAGTACGATCTGGAATGGCTGTCTCGCGAAATGGACCTGTCTTTGCCTATCGAGCTGGACTTCCGTTGCGAGGCTCAGAACGCCACTGAAGCCAGCGCCTATTTCAAAAGGCACTCAGATATCCCACTGGTAATCCCCGAAGTGATGTGGTCTCAAAAGCGCATCCTAGTCATGGAATTCATCTCCGGTGCCCGTCCTGACGACCTCGCGTTCCTGGATGCAAACCACATCGACCGCGACGAAGTCTCCGCAGCCTTCGCTCACATCTTCAACGAGATGATCTTCGGCGACAACGCCCCCTTGCACTGCGATCCTCACGGCGGCAACATTGCCATTCGTCCGAACTCCAGCCGTCGTCACCCGAACTTTGATATCGTCCTTTATGACCACGGTCTGTACCGTAACATCCCCCGCGATCTGCGCCGCAACTACGCCAAGCTCTGGTTGGCCGTCATCGATGCGGATGTCCCGCGCATGCGTGAGTACGCGCACAAGGTGGCCGGTATCACGGACGAGCAGTTCCCGCTCTTTGCCAGCGCCATCACTGGTCGAGACTACAGCGTGCTCACGAAGAAGAATGTCGCCTCCGCGCGCACTGAAGAAGAGAAGAAGGAGATCTCCGGCGCTCTGGGCGAGGGCATGCTTCAACAGCTGGTCGAAATGCTCGGCCAAGTCCCTCGTATCATTCTACTAATTCTCAAGACAAACGACCTGAGTAAGTCCCACCAACCACATCATTAAACCATGTCTAACTCCCACAAAGCCCGAAGCCTTGACGAAAACCTACACACCCGCCAAGGCCCCATGCGCACATTCCTCATTCTGGCACGGTACGCTGCACGGTCCGTGTTTGAAGAGCAAATGGAGTCGATCCGCGAATCGGGCGGCGTCTTCTTCAACTTCTTCCGCTTCCTCTCCGCCTGGGCTGGGTTCCTGCGTGTCGAGGTGAAGTTGTCCGTGTACGAGACAATGCTTTCTCTCAAGAGCCGCTTCGGTCTTCGGACGGGTGTCTGAGTCTGAGCATGTTCTGTTTTCCCTTTTCTGTATATATCCCTGGTTTGGTTTGGGCACGGATTGTCTTCTATCTGTGCATCAGCGATGGCGTTTTCCATATTTCATCTCCTTTCTTGGCCCTGTATTGTTTTCTGATGAGGGTTCTTATGTTTATCATGCCGATGCTCTGGCCTCCATGGATCCAAGCACCTGGGCAGTCTTGTACAGATAGATTCACAGATAGACACTTAAAGATATAGATTATTCCGAAGTTGGTTTAAGAGCTCGGGAAGCTCAACCCACGACCAGATCTGAATATACGACACTACGATCTTACGAAAAAGTTCTGGTTTCATCGTTTCATTGGAAACTATCACGGCAGCTTTTTAAAGAATAGAATATCGATCGAGAATCCCAACCGAGGCGCCGCCAGAAAAAGAAAAAAAAAGGTCGTCAAAAACAAGATAAGAAATAGAAAAAGGAAAATCTGTACAGCAAACAAATTGGACCATTTGTTTGAAATCACCCATTCCAAGCCTCATATGGTTGGCTCTGCAAATCGATCAAAACGATAACGTCTGGAGTATCACAGCTCGCAAATGAATGTTATCGGGTCTCTTTCAACCCGGGGCCTCCGCCAACAATTTATACGGCGGCGGCGGGGCTGCCAGCAGTCTGCTCAATCTCGACCTTCACGTCGGGAATTGAGGCGCCCGTCCCGGAAAGGTTGGTCGTGCGGGCGTTGGGGTTCTTGGTGTAGTAGTCAGAGATGGCAGACTTGATGGCATCCTCAGCAAGCATGGAGCAGTGCACTGTTTACATGTTAGCAAACTGTTTCCGAAATCATCAGGGCGAGTTACATACGCTTGACAGGAGGCAGGCAGAGCTCCTTAGCAACATCGGTGTTCTTAACCTTGCCCGCTTCCTCGAGGGACATGCCGCGGACCAGCTCGGTCAGGTAGCTGGAAGAGGCGATGGCACTGCCGCAGCCGAAAGTCTTGAAGACGACGTCGTCGATCTTGCCGGTGTCCTTGTTCACACGGATCTGAAGCTTCATGACATCGCCACAGGCGGGGGCGCCGACAAGACCGGTTCCGACGTCCTGGTCGGCCTTCTTGAAGGAGCCGACATTGCGGGGGTTGTTGTAGTGGTCCAGGACCTTCTCGTGGTATGCTCTGCGCTGAGCGGGAGCAGGGGCCGGAACACGGCGGGCGGACTGGACGGACTGCAAGCCTGAGAGGGGGGCAAAGGAGCGAGGCGCCACAGCGCCAACGCGGGGAGCGACGGTGACAAGACGCTTAAACATTGTGTGTGGAAGGTTGTAGGATAGATTTGGGTTCACTTGTGATGGTGGATGTGAAGAAGTGATGAGTAGTGGGAGATGGCGAAAAGAGATCTGATATGGAAGAGGAGGCGATGAATTCATTGCTAAATAATCTGATTCCTTAGTAAAAGTACGCTAAACCCGATCGGGACCATGCGACCTCGGAACCGGCCATCGGAGCTGACTCATCCTTCGTTTTCTCTCCGTTCCTACGTCGAAGTCCCCTTTGAATTTAGTTTCTGAATGTCATATTCACATTGTGTGGGCGATATTCAAGACCGGTGATATCAGTGTCGAGGGGCTACGGTGGCGAGGGTATCCGGAGCTCCATTCACGTTGTCCGCGGTGGACTCGGTGAATCTCTTGTTTCCCGATGCACGGGCGCGGCCCAATTATATGCCGATGATATCAAAGGTGGAGATGACGTTCACAGCAAGGATAGACATGCCAGTTTGCCTATGATTTAATGTTCTGGATTCCCCCTTTGATCCGGTTTGAGTCCTTGCCAGAATATTCGTGAATTGTCGACTGCTCGCGTTATTCTATCCTCGGACTCATACTTCGAGTCCGAAGCGGCTCGGAGTTAACCCACCGTCGGTGCTCGGTAAATTCACCATACGGACTCTCCCGGAGTATCAAATCCCGGCGCGACGCCCGATCATTTGACCGGACTTCTTTTTGAGTGTCGGTGGAAGGATGCATATGCACCCAAGTCCAGCCCGAGCGATTCTCGGTTGATGAATCACAGCTCGTGTCCTTGGGAACGCCTCTTCTTGTACTTTGCGACCGTCCTTGCTGCAATATTATTGGTGCTGAAGATGTCTGAAAGTTTAAGCCCCTATAACATCATACTGTAGTAGCTTTTGACCTGGAGCCAATTACCAGGAACATGACTTAATCACCCATAATTTTGATTCTCAATTAATATCTTCCTGAAGCATGGAAATCTCTCCAAAGGTGAAGTTCGCGGGTCGTGTTGACGTGATGACAAACACCCCGGAGTCTGGCCTCAACGTCCATAATTCTTAGCGTCCCTTCTTCACCGTCAACCTGCGAAGCCGACGCCGGCCGTGCCTGCGCTATACCTAACTTTCATGCGGAGAGTCGGCCATTGTTCCGATACCTTATGATATTACCACAAGGTAGACTTCCCACAAGAACATCTGGTTACTTGCCAATCTTATTCCTGATTGGATCCAGGGATCGAAAATGTACGGGATTTGCTCTGCCCTCGAGCACTTACCATGCTCTTCTAAGCCTTTCTCTAGCAGCTCGATTCAGCTCATAAAATGACACAAAAGAACACACCGAATCCCAAAACCCTGGGCAGGACCGCAGGGGTACGTGCACCTTTACGGGCAGCCAAGGCGAAGCCCCAGATCCATGGACTATGCTCTGTATACTCATTCGCGGCAATCAAATGACTAATCCCAATCCAAGTCTATCAATGCACCCATTGCAGCCTTCACAATGGCTATCATCCTTTGCTCCTACTGCTTCAGCTCTATCCGCACAGCAAGGCGTGAAGCACAGGAGCAGTCGCCAACAGCACCGAGTTCACAGCGATTGTCACGACCGGACAGGAAGGATTCCTCGTGGGTTCAACAGGCTCTTGAGGAGAGTCGGGCTGATGGGGGTAAAGGGAGGAAGTCGGAGGGGTGATATCAGACTCGCATGGAAGACCTGACCACCTACATGTATTACAATTGCAATTTCGTGATTAAATATTCAAGATACCAATACACATTTGCATGAACTACTACAACTACTTGAATCATACGAGGTAATTGGTCATAATCGATCCAAATTTAATGGGTTTATTCTTAAAGAGTGATCATAGTCTTCGAAAGGGGGGGCAGAACAGTGCAAAGAAATCACAAAAGAATTTCACTTCATCATCAATCAGAATTTTCAGTGTATTGAATGATCATACCCAGGAGTTCAAGTGTATATAACAGCCTGGTTCAATATTCATAAGAAAGATCATCATGTGAATAATGAGGTGAATTGAAGGTGAAGGGATGACACGCTGGATGTAGACGGGAATGGGGTGCTATAGAGAAAATAAGCATCACCAGAGAATGCTGCCTCAAGCTTCAAACATGAAGTCTCGTAGAGATGATTTTTGGCCTTCTGTTAGTGTTTTGACAGCTAGGTTCATGTGTCGAGAATGTTTTGAGGTCAGAATCAAGACCCTTCATCGGGGACCATGCAGACAATAAAGAGGACATAATGGTTAGTGACATAGTATCATGGCCACTGGAAGCACATCTGGGATTCAAGCATCAAAATCCTCAAGACGTTTTGTGGTTGAGGGAAGTTGTGGAAGGAGAAGGGAAAAGCCAAGCGAAGAAAATTGTGGCCGATCACTCACGTGATCTCCAGCGCCTTCTCCACCTGTAATCACGAGTTGCTCACGAGTGCTTTTGCTACAACGCCCGAGCAACTGCTCTGGGGAATGTCGATATGCTTCTTGGCCGGGCCTGTTCAATGGTTAGTCCGACAAAGCATCTGAAATCAAGAGGGGGTTGCAAAACTTGCAAGTAGGTGTCTTCTAGCTTCCAATCTTACCGAACGGGGTATATTAAGCTTAACCCTTCCAGAATAAGAAAAGTCAAATGCGGAGAAGAAAAGCCACACTGTGCCCGGTGCACTAGCACGGGTCGTAAATGTGACTACGAAGGTACAATCTCCGTCATTGAACATCCTCTTTCATTATCACCGAACACGGTCTGGCGGGAACGGCGATCTTTTGCCTACTATTTCCAAAACGCTGCATCCTCTATCGGCGGTGGGTTGGATGGTGATTTCTGGAACACCATCGTTCCACAGGTTTGTCGGCGTGAACCTGCTGTGTGGGACGCCATTATCTCCATTAGTGCACTATTCGAGAGTCCCGAGCCATGTCCGGAACTCTTTTCCATACGCCAAGGGTATTCTCGCTCTTCCAGTTCCTTCGCTCTCAATCAGAACCACCAAGACGCATTGGGCTGGTACTCGCGTTCGGTTTCTGCTATCCGCCAGCGGATTGAGAGTGGTCGCTTGGACGTCTTTGTCGGACTGATCACTTGTATACTATTTATCTGCATCGAGGCCCTCCAGGGAGGTGTGGAGGAGGCCTTGCAGCTTTATAGCCAGGGTGTGCATCTTCTTCTCTCTTTTCGCGCGCAAATAGCTCGCGGGACAGTGCCAGCAACGGACACTTCCTGGTTCGAGGGTACAATCGTCCCAATCTTCATCCGTCTAGGATCACTCGCTCTCCCTCTCACTGGGGCCCCATTGAGCATTTTACTATCACACACCGAATACAAATTGGCGCAGCAATTCGATTCTCTCAGATCTGCCCGAGAAGCCCTCGTCCTCCTTAGCGCAGAAGTCCAGCTCTTCCAATTCACATCCGTCGAGCATGTACGAGAGCACGGCACCTCGAACATACCCCAGGACTTAACGACCCAACAAACAATGCTATCAGCCAAGTTAAAGAGCTGGAACACTGCCTTTATCAACTTGATGGAACTCCTTCGCTCCAAAGGGCTATCCCCACTACAAATCAGCATCAGTGCCCTGCTCATCGCTCATCACGAAGTCCTATACATAATACTCCCAACCACCCTCACAACATCCCAAACCATAACCGACGCGTATATACCAAACTTCCAAACCATAGTGGACCAGTCATCCATCGCTCTCAACGCTACCGCCCGACCAGACGGCACACAACCACCATACACATTCGAGATCAGCATCAGTGGCCCGCTCTGGTTTACCTGTCTCAGATGCCGTGAACCTAGAATCCGACGTACAGCCCTATCCCTACTACGCCGCGCACCGCTGGTCCATGGATTCTACAAAACCAAATCTGCAATCACATTCAGCGAACGGGTGATGGTGCTAGAAGAAACATACGGAGTTGCAATAAACGCAAGTCGCAATTCCACGCCAGGACCAACTGCATCCTCTGCATCCCAGTCGAACTATAGCGATGTTCCCAAACTCGACTTGGCCAAGTTTCTCGAGGACTTTGAATATCCTACGGGTCTGGATACCATGCCTACGGAGCTGGGATTGACACCGACGTCGGAGCTCATTCCGGAAGAGGCGCGTATGGGACCTATCAATGTCTTTCGACCGAGGGACGGGCTTCCGCCGGGGACGAAGGAGAAAGATCTCGTGAAGTGGAACCCGAGTGCGGATCAGGTGTTTCTGAGATTTTCGTGGAATAGGCGTGATCTGGATAGTGATTCTTGGCAAATAGTTCACGAATATATTCCGCTTACGCTTTAGATGACGTTTGATGTTCCAATAGATGATGTGGAAGAGTTGGAAATGAAAGCCAAGGCGTGTCATAGTAAACCTGGTGCATATGTACAAAAAGCAGGCATATAAGTAACCATGCGGGAAGGATAGTAAATGAGGTCAAAACAAGCGCTGCAAATAACAGAGAACTTGCGTGAACGCGAAATGCGATCTCTGGCATGTGAGCCAAGGTATAGTATGGGGACTTCACATGCAAGAGCCTCCTAAAGGAAACTGCAATCTAAGCCGAGAATCCTCCGGCCAAAAGACGTTGATGCAAAGAGCCTGAAGCTCACTCGCTGAAAGAGCCACTAACTGGAAGATGGTCACTTCCAGGTCTATACAGGAAGGAGAGGAGGGAGAGGGGAGAAAGAGCGGAGCACTCATCAGTGCTGGAGGTGGGAGAGGGAATTCTTGTTCGTCTCGACGAATCTTCATCAAATCACGCTTTCTGCGTCGGCGCCATTTTCTGCCATGTTAAGCTTCAGGTCGCCTTGATGCTGGAAGTTGTGGATAAGCTTCCGCAGATACTCGTAAGTGAGCATGGTCGTCATAGCAGCCGGGACGGCCCGGAACAGGTTGGTGCCGATCCCAGAATAGAAAGCAGTCCAGCCCTCTTCTTTGAGGATCGTTTGGCACGTGCGTAACATTCCTGTGTATCGAGGGCGAATGGGCATCCCGTCTGATGACGAGAAAACCCGGGGCAGACCACGGTCATGCGGGTGATGCAAGCCGCCACGGAATGCGATTTCCTCTGGCGAAGATGCGGGTGCAGTACGCTGCTGGGTTTGCAGTCGTGTGCGAAGAACCTCATGGGGGTAGGTGATGGTGCTAGCACAGACCTTGCTAAGGAACGTGGCGCAAGAAATCCCAATCCAGTGGGAATTGCCGTTGTTTGGATGCTCCCCGATACTGTATCCGGTGAAAGCCATCTTCAGATATTCGTAGAGCGGAAATTGGATGGCAACATGACTCAGCCCCAGAAGAGCAGGTGTGAGGCCGGAGTAAAACGAGCGGAAACCCTCGATTCGGTACATCTTGCGGGCAGCATCTATTGTGCCTGAGTATTGCCATGGAGCTCTCCATCCTTCATTATTCTGTTTCAAGCTTTGTGACATGAGCCGTGTCTTGATCACCCAGATGGGATTAGTCACGATCGTCGAGCAAGCTCCGGCAGTAACAGAAGCATATCCTCGTGATAACCACCAGCTGCCTGTGAGATGTCAGTATATCGAAGCCAAATATACCCAAAAAAAAGTCCACTGACCTGTTTCTTCGTAGAAGTACTCTCGAGACTTGTCGTACACCGCCAAATAAACAGCCCAGGTAGGAAGATATCCCATAAGCATCGGACCAAGTCCTTGGTACAATCCACGCAGACCATCTTCCCGGAAGATTATCTTTCCAGTTCCTATCATGCCACGGTATAAAGCCTTCGTCTCACCCGACTGCGCAGCGCGTCGGGCAAACCCGCCTTGGGCTTGCAGCTTGGT
Organism: Penicillium cinerascens; assembly: GCF_028974065.1. Taxonomy (NCBI): domain Eukaryota; kingdom Fungi; phylum Ascomycota; class Eurotiomycetes; order Eurotiales; family Aspergillaceae; genus Penicillium; species Penicillium cinerascens. The sequence continues at coordinate 2,495,913 of NW_026695298.1, read as the reverse complement.
TTTGATGACATCGAGGGGACAGGTTACGATTCCGGAAGCGACACCTGCGATAGCTCCGCAAAAAGGAGCGATCCAAATGTTGGGAACTTTGGTGGAGAGAATCTCGAGGCGAGTGATGAAATCGGCGCTCGGTGACGGCTCGGCGGCGGGCACGTGGGAAGCGGACGGGGCTACATTCTCAGAATGAAAGCCCGGCGACTGATCGGAGGAGTTGCTGGCAGCTGTAGAGCTGTCTCTGCCATCGGAGCGCATCGTGGATTGGCAGGCGCTCACGCTGGTCTGTCCGTTTTGATCACCGAGGGCTCCCGGACACAAGCATATCGGGAGCTCGATCCGGAACCCAAGAACGGGAGAAAACTAGCCTGGAAGAGTCGTCGTCGGGCACAGAGTTGTGGGAGAAAAGAACAAAAGCCGTGACTAAGAAAATGGGGTTCGAGCGAGGAGAGTTTTGGAGCCGATGGTTACCGAATCGGTGATGCGACTAGTATGTTGCTGCACGGACTGGGTGCGGGGTGTGATAGCAAAGCTCCCCTGTCGCAACGGGGGTCTGGCAACGTCTCAGGAGTCAGGCGGCCCCATCGTCTAATCAAACAAGAAGGGAGGGTTAAGTGAGCCACGGAGCGAAAGATGATTATGACATTGGGAATTGAGTGGTGCGAGGTGGAGTTACTCCTCGCGGCCTAAGGCAAAGCACCGGGTGCGTCACGTGGGACTATCGGAAGCCTCAGGTATAGAGTTGCCGCATCGGGCCTAGGGCGGAAGCTCCGTTTTGCACAACCTCGCAACATCGGGTCATCTCGTGTTCAGCCGGACCGCCCTTTTCACTTCCCCAATCCTCCTCTATCTGGATATCCGGGATCCAAAATGTCTGCCCCTTCCATCACCAACTACATTGTCAAGCGCCCTTGGCTCAAGCGGTGGATGACCCCGCTGGCCAACTGGTACACCGACGCCGCCGGCTACAGGAAACTTGGACTCAAGTAATTATCGCCCTCCCCCTCCACGCCGCCAATCTCTTGCCGCAGACAGTTGAGGAAGACTCGGGGACCCTTGTGTGCGCGATCACCCGCCACTGTCGCCTTTTATAGTCGTCAATGCTGCCGTGTCGCATCCGTTCCCGGTCCTTCGGATATCACCCGCGGGTACATTCGTCCACAACCCAATTGCTAATCTCTTTCCAGGTTCGACGACCTCATCCCCGAGGAGAGCGAGACCGTCCAGAAGGCCATCAAGCGCCTTCCCGCCAAGGAGGCCTACGACCGTGTCTTCCGCATCCGCCGCGCATTCCAGGTTCGCCTGACCCCCTGCCCCAATCACCGACCGGCACAAGTCTAACAAAGCCATCAATTGCAGTGCTCTATCTCCCACACCCTTCTTCCCGCTGCTGAGCAGACCAAGGTCTCCGAGGTGAGTTCCTCCTATCCAAATTTCGCGCTCCCCGCATTATCCTGAATTGGCCAATCCTGTTGCAAGGATTTGTCACTTTGGGACGTTCATGCCTGGCACCTTATACCTCTTCTGCCAGCAATATACTGATCAAATGAACTCTTTAGGACGTTGAGTACCTCAGCCCCATCATCCGCGAGATCGAGAAGGAGAACAAGGAGCGCGTCGACCTCGACAACCTCGTCGTCCGCAAGTAAACTTGTCTCTGGTTGACATGTACCCCTACTCCAATTGATTCGAAAAGCGACGGGACTAAGGGCGACATGATTGTTTGCATGATATAGACGGATTTTTGCGATGGATTCCAGCCGTTGTCGGGGATGTCTGGTTAATTCAAGTGTGTACTGATACTGTACAAATCGATTTCTTCGTTTTTCCTCGATAAACCTGCCCTTTCGAAGGTTGAATTTGTCTACGTATTTGTTTATCAATGGCCCTGGTGGTATTGCTGGACTTGTGGTACTCGTCGACTCAAACTTCCCAACAGGTCCCACTCGACTCGAGAAACCGACTCATACGAGATCTTCAGATGTTCCAATTGATGTTTCCGTCTATTTTTCGATTGGCGGAAGTTATGCACTATACAAATTCGACTCTAGCCCCTGACGTGTAACAGATGGTCCACAATCCTTGTGTCGCGAAGTCAATTAACCACCCAGGACGGCAACATCCACATTCTCGATCCGCCACATGTACCACATAAAAAGGCTCCTATGGTAGAGCTATTAGGGTGATAGTTATTGCGGTTGCGTAGTCACATACCTATACGGCGCAAATTTGGCAGCCAATTCCAACATGTCCTTCTCGGCCATATATTTGAACTTACCGCCACCCTTCGCCTTCAGCTTACTCACATCTCGACCCACGAATGCTGCACAACCACGTCTAGGTGCATGTCAGCCGATGCATCCGCCGAGGAATAAGATCGAACCACTCACTGAACACCGAGATCACCCGTAGAAAAGACATCAATACGCTTAAGCGCAAAAGTAGCGAACATCTCAACAGACCACTTCCCCAGTCCCCGCACAGCAATAAGCTTCTCCAGAAGCTCTTCATCACTAGCCCTCGCCAACATCTGCGCACTCAACTCCCCATTCGCAAATTTCTCCGCCAATCCCTGGATATACTCCGCCTTACGCTGAGACAACCCCGCCGTCCGCAACGTCGGAATATCACATTTCGCAACCTCCTCGGGCAAAGGAAACCGCGAATGCGCCACACCCGCCGGATCAGTGATATTGAAAAGCGCCAAGAACTTATTCCGAATACTCTTCGCCGCTGCGCCTGAGACCTGTTGCCCGATGATACTGCTGACCAAGCTGTTGAAGGGGTCGATTTGCTCTGCTAGACCTGCGGGCGAAAATAGTTGGCATGGGTGCTGCTCGATGACTGGTTTCAGGCGGGGGTCTGTCGCGATCAGGTGGGCTGTGGCTTTCTCGAGTAATGTCCCTGTTGTAGCCAACGGGCCGGGCATTCCGGTCTTTGAGGGCGAGGCATCTTCTGTTTTGGCGGGATAGGCTGTTACTGAAGAGCCGTGTGGAGTGAGGAGGGTTGCGTTTGTTTGGTGAGGGTCGACTGGGCGGTCGAGTGGTGGTGGAGTGTGAGGTCTGTTGTTCGTGAGGCTATCAGTAAGTTGCTTATCGAAGCTGTTGCTCATGAACCCTGTAGGGGGCTCTGGAGACCAATATGAGGCCCCTGTATTGGCCGGTGGTTCTTCAGTAGCATTAGATGCTGCTTTCTTGGCTGTGGAGACTTTGCGAGGTTTGGTGATGCCGTTGCTTTGCACTCGAGTCACCTTCGGCGCCGCGGTTTGTAGTGGCGTTTTGATGGTTGGGATGGAGCCCAGCCGGGCGGATCTCCGGAGAGACATTCTTGGATTCGGAGTAAAGTGAATGCTCTGTACTCAATTGAAACTATACGTGCGTTTCACAGGGTCTTGCACGGAGGAAGTGCTGTTGACGAGATCAAGTTAAGACCCCGGATTTCTAACTGACGAATGCCAAGCCCGCTCCAGGGCAACCAATCGCGGCTCTCCATAGTGGAGAAGATCTGTAGATTGAGAACGGCAACCTATGTCTAAGAGAATAGGGCATCTAGACAGAATTGACAGGAAACCCTTATAGAGCCATGCATATATGTGCGTATATAGACCGACCTAACCCAAAAGCCTAACTAAAATAGAAGTTTGCGTAGGGCGAGGCTTAATGACTGTGTTCATCATCGATGCTTTATTTTCACTCTAATAGTATACTACATTGAATTTAACCTTGGTTATCTCTCACTTCTCCTTTTCTCTCTTGCTTCTTGTTTCTCTCTTGCTTCTTGTTTCTCTCTTGCTTCTTGTTTCTCTCTTGCTTCTTGTTTCTTGCTTCTCTCTTGCTTCACCTCTCACACTATCATCCTCAAAATGTCAAGCAGCATCCACGAGGTGGCCATCTCGGCCTTATTTTCATAGTCGACACTTGGCATTGCCAAGCGCAGACGCAACTTCTTACGACCCTGCAGGCACAGATTCAGGGACTAACCAGGAACAAGCGCCCAGATTGTTCCTGGAAACCAGCAGCGATACCAGGTGGACAAGATCGGCACTGACCCACAATCATTCTGGAAGTTGGATGAGCTGAGACCAGAATTAAGTTACAACAAGATGTGATGTTCTAGGTTCGCGAATCCAATGGCCTAGTGAATGTCGCGCTCGCCATAAAGGTCAATGATGAGGGTCGCTAGAGGGCCAGGAGCACAGATAAACACCCTTGCACATACTCAGTGGGTCGCCCTACTAGCTAGCAGAGTTCGGAAGGTATGACCTCTGCTAACAACTCTATTTCCAGGAAATGGCGCTAAGTTGCAATTGTACGCAGCCAGCGAAGGGCATATCTAAGCCTGATTTTGGCCTATTTGCCGCAGCCGCCTGCAACTATCGAGGAATGGCACCAACAAAAGAACGCAGTCTTGGAATATTTCACCCGCGCCTTCCTGGCTTTTCTTGCAATCGATTTCTGTTTTCAGTTCCTTCGAGCTGTGCTTTTTGAGTATGTCTCAACCTCTTGGTCCTACGATCACCGTTCATACCCTTATACCCGTTACAACGTGATGTTTGCGAGCTTGTCTGATGGAGAAACTCTTGTTTATGCCGATCCGTTGATGTTTCCCTATCTGTCGAGGCTTGTTGTTGATGCTTCACTGCCTGTTGATGTCAGTCTCTGCTTTTTGGGTTGAAATCGAGGATAGGATTAGTCCCGATGGGGACTTCGACAGTACCCGGACCGCCTCAAGATCAGAACAATTGGTTACGAGGGCCTTTCAAGGAGCGCTTGAAAGCGTATCGACATCCGCGTCTGTGAGACAAGACATCGAAGGACTAGGTTTGCTGTACCGAGTCGAACGGCTCATCCCGTTCAGGTTCGCACAAGACGGGGGATGTGGTTAGGATGTCGCGATTTCGCGTGAGCCTATACCTCTTAGAGCAAAGCCTAACGTATCCTAACATTCTTCAGATCACAGGCAATTGCAAAGTTCAAACGAGATGGATTCTTAATGCCATCCCACTTGTATTATTATTGGTCAAGGGATGAGGCACGCGTCTTCTATAACTCTGTTCTCGATTCCTTCAGCAAGCTCTACAGAAGGGACGGCCAGACTCGGCACAGTCCCGTTGCATATGGGGTCTTCACTAGTCGTGACTTTTACTGGGGACTTCTGCCAATAATTCTCTACACCCTGCGGTTGACGGGAAGATGAGGAATTCAAGAAATGGGCTTTATTGGGCCGTAGGAACCTTGGAAGTTTGGCGAGAAGAGGATTGGTTGGTTGATATCATGGAAGCTATGGGAGAACTGATGTATATGCTATGGATGGGTTTATTGTGTTGATAGGTTGGAAGTTAAGGTGTAATGCCGATAACGCTCTTCGTCCTCCATGACTTTCTGAAGAATATTCAAGCTTGGCGGTCCCAGTTTGGGGAAATCGAAAACTCATTAAACAAAGCCAAGACTAGCCTGAAAAATGGTAGTGAAGGGTGGTCCGAATAACATTTCCCGGTCAACAAACCACCGTTTACTATTTTAAGACACCCACAATGATTCGCTACCAATCCAGATCTAACTCTCGTATTCAAGCCGGTCGATTGGCGGATACTGGGTAATACTACATCCATGGAATTAGGGAGACAGTGTGTGCAATAAAGTCGCGCGATTGGACATAATCTACTCCGCTCGGCCACCGTCCCAAGGATCCAACTCAAGAAACAGGCAAAATTTAATCAACAACCACGGTAGGCCACCAACCAACTCTTTGCTATGCAACCAAATTCTCGAGGCCGCTGCACTGACCCGAGTCGAGCTGGAGAATCCAGCTTTTAGCCGGGCATAGTGCGCAGTAGCAAAAAGCAAGCGTCGGCGCTAGTCTGTCGACTTGCGTCAGCGACATACGATTCCCAGCCAATTTCTGCGAGAGCTCAACACAAGTCCCAAAAAAATATGAAGCGGGGCAGAGATCAACAGACACTGGATAAAAGTTGGCCGCGCCAATCAGGACCACTGAAGCGTTTGCTGGGTAGATCCTGGAAGGTTGAGCAAGTTAGAAACACAATACGTATCCCAGTCGACGTTACAAAGAAGAAAAAAAAAGCTTCACATCAACCCCGAATCTAAGCAGGATCTGGGCGAGTGGCGTGCTCCATTCTGAATCCGTCAAAAATACCCCAGAGAGCGTGGGTGAGGGAATTGGGGTCTCGTGGTCTGAAGAATGTAGCCCGCCTCCCCCTTTCTATGCTTACGTTGGACCTCCCTTGATGTCTGCTATTCATTCTCCGCCGGAAAGAGAAACATGTGTACGGACGGGCGCTCTGGAATGTGAGTCAAAATGCCATGATGGCTCAGCCGTTGACTTGCAGACAGTGGACTGGACTAGACTAGATTGGAGTGGGCTCGAGGCAGCGCGGTATTCGAGTGGCGTGGGGGCACAAATCATTTTTGTACCGGCTTAAAATACACGGCCTTTGCCTGTGACCTGCTGCAGGTCAACACGGTCTGGTCAACGCGGTCTCTGGACATTATACCCGTGTAGGATAAAACTCTTCGGATCCAACATAAGCGATGGTGGGGAACAATATCTGTGGAGTGATGAGCAGCAGGCCCGACGCCTCCAAGCGGAGACAAGCTCGGCTCCGTGGGACCTGAAACATTGTTATTTTACAGTACAGGTACGAACAGTTCCGCCGATACACAGCTCGACAATACGTAATACTGTAAACAACTGGACATGCGCGATGTGACCATCACATTCACGATTGACTACCGTCCTCAATTGATGGTTATATAGACCTTGGCGGTTGAGAGTGGTTACCGGCATAATTATATCTGTCAAAATCTGCCATTGACTCCGAATTGACCCTTTGCGATCAGTCCAGAAGACCTGTAAGGTAAAAACCTTGCCGATCTTGCTCGACGAAGCTCTAGATGGGCGATCATCGCAACTATTCAAGTGACAGGAGCTCCGGCGGGTCGGAGCTCAAAATAGTTATAGGGGTTTCTCGTTTTCATTTCTATCGCAGAATCAAGCCTCGCAAATGCCGAAGCCGAGATATCGTTCGGTCGGCCTAATTAACACATGCTTGTACCCTAGATGAGCAGTGTAAATAAGAATCAAACAATAATAAACATGCATCTCAGCGATCGCATTTTGCCACCGACTAATAATGTGCCAGGGGGGCGGTGTCGGGGTTAGCGATCGCGAGGGACGAGTGATGTGCTTAAGATAGAAGGGCATGTCAGAACGCAGCGAGGATTGACATTAATCTAGGGCGAATCATTCCAGCGTGCCAATCAGAGGTCGGGCATACCGGCGCCGTCGACGATAGCGGCAGGGGGGAGCGGGCCCGTGGAGGCTTGAATTCCTGCAAATTCCGATCGGCCATCCAAGCGCAAGGCCTGATTAAATGGTTTCTGCTTCAGGGGGGTGGTAGATGGGGAATTGAGCTGGGATAAGCATGGTAATATATCCTATTCAGTCTGAGTTGATGAACCTTGCGGGACGTTGGTCAGGAACATGTCGAGCTCGAGAGGAGTGATGACGACAGCACCTACAAAGATAGCGGGATGGGGCTTGATAAATGGGGTCGACCCATCGATATATACAAGTCAGTCGAGTATTACAGATTTGTCGCTCTACAGTACGCGTATTTAGTACTTGGGTAGCCAGATCTTCAACGCAAACCTTATGTACATATGCAGCTACTGAAGAAGTGATTGGTTTGGTTGTCAATGTAGCAGGTCCTGCTTCAGGCAAGACGGTATGGTATCTTCGCTTGTGCAACAATCTATGCACGGTGGCAAACCATGCACAGAAGTACTAGGTAGTGGGTAGTAGGTAGGGCAAGCTATTCAGGTCGACAGAGATATAGCCCTCTTTAACACGAATGGTTATACTATATACTCTACTTGAGCAATGCATCAGGCAGACAGTATAAACACGCAAAATGAATGCAACCATGGAAACAGGCAGCACACGTGTGTAGGAAATGAGTTCAATGTTGGATCCACAGGGGAGACACAACGAGAAAGGGGGGCCGCACGGGCGAATCGGTCATTGGCGAAGTGTTACGGAAACAGCGCTAAACCGCCACTAAGCGGAGGAAATCCGGATTGTGTTGAAACCGGCGATACCAAGAACACACTGGGGGCCGGATTCGGTACTGTGTTATGTGTACAGCGGGTGTGCCTTGTATTTAATCCAGCGTATCTCGCCCGTAACATTGGGAAAAATTGGAAAACACACCCGTCTCCACCGGCGCCTCCTTTCTCGACCCCCGAACTTATTATTCCTTCCTCTTTCCTCCCCAAACCTGTCCATTCGTTCTTTCTCTCTGAGTCTTTCCCACCCATCTCCGCTTCCCTTTCGCTGAAGCGTTTCCCTTTTTCTCGACATTCGTTCCTACATCCTTTAATTCTACACACATCGGTATGTTGTTGCTCCAATCCCCCTCCCCCCCCTGACTTTTTTTGGTCAACACGGACTAACACGGTCGCGCAGAAGAATCACCATGTCCTTCGCCAAGTACCTCCTCCCCGCGTTGGCAGCTACCCAGCTCGCCTTCGCCTCCGACTCCGACTGTGAGTAACACCCTGATGGAATCGAGATTTGAATATCGCAACCAGATGGACTGATTCGTATCTCTCAGCCTGCGGTGATGTGACCATCAAGACCCAGAGCGATGCCGATGGCATTGCCAGCTGCTCCACCCTCAGCGGTGACGTGACCATCGACTCTTCCTACTCTGGTGACCTTACCATCAACAGCGTCCAGAAGATCACTGGTAGCATCACTGGCAACAACGCTACTCAGCTCACTGGCATCATCGCCCCCGAGCTCGAGTCGATCGGTGACAGCTTCTCCCTGAAGGAGTGCACTCGCCTCACCCAGCTGAGCTTCTCTGGCCTGACCTCCATCGGCGAGATCAACTGGGAGGCCCTTCCCGCCCTTCAGTCCCTGGCCTTCACCACCGGTGTTACCGACGCTGGTGATGTTCTGATCACCAACACTGGTCTCCAGAACCTCCAGGGTATCTCCCTGAAGACCGTCGGCAAGTTCCAGATCACCGACAACACCAACATGAAGGAGATCAACATCAACAACCTGCAGAACGCTACCGATCTTGTCAACATCGCTGGCAACTGGAACAAGCTCGAGATTGATCTCCCCAACCTCGGCACTGCTTACAACATGACCTTCCGCAACATCAGCTCTGTCTCCATGCCCTCCCTGGAGAAGCTCAAGGGCCAGCTCGGTTTCTGGGGTACTGAGTTCGAGACTTTCTCCGCTCCCAACCTGACCACCACCGCCGATCTGACCTTCAACGACAACTCCAAGCTGTCCAACATCAGCATGCCCGTTCTCCAGAAGGTCAACGGTGGCTTCGTTGTCAGCCGTAACGACAAGCTGAGTGACATTGATCTGCCCAAGCTGACCACCGTCACCGGTGCCATCGACTTCAGCGGTACCTTCGACACGTAAGTACCACTAGTACCAGTTTTCTTAACTCCGATGCACCTGCTAACAATTCGAACAGTCTGAATATGGGCTCCCTCGAGGAGGTTGACGGTGGCTTCAACGTGCAGTCCACCGACGGTACCTTCAACTGCCAGACCTTCAAGACGTTGAAGGACAACAACACCATCCGTGGTACCTACCAGTGTAAGGCCACCACCAATGACCCCACCACCGCCAACGGCAAGTCCGGCACCGGCACCACCTCCAGCGGCAGCTCCTCCAGCGCCACCTCCTCTGGTGCTGCCTCTGCTAACTACGCCGTTCCCGCCACCGGTGTTGCCGCCTTCTTCTTCGCTATTGCTCAGCTCATCTAAGCGTTGAAAAAACCAAGGCGCGGATTGGAGTGCGCAGAATTTGTTCTCTATCAGAGAAATTGTAGATCCAGAAGTTCCACCAAGCAACGGGTTCCATTTCGTTTTACACTGCTGTTCTTATGATAATAATTCCGTCTTTTGTGAGGAAAATTCACAATTTGGATTCTGTCCTCGGGAGACAAACACTATCGCCGTTCATCGGAAAGGAGTTTTACTTTTATTTATTACCCCCCTTGTCCTTACTGTCTCGATATGGTTTTGATGGAGCGCTCATCGTGTTCTAATGTATTCGGTTGCTGTTTGTAATCCGTCCATTCCCTGAACTCCGATATCTCCCTTGTATGTGTAGCATGCTGTAGGCATTTCTGTAGTCTGAACCTGGGAGCTATTCCGATGTCTCACCTCGTGTTGTGCTCTTGTCCTTGTCAGCATGCCCTGGCCTCCTAGGATGCGCCCGTGTCCGAGGATAAACCTTCGCTGGTGCGTGAAATTCATGCTCAGCATTGTTGAGTAGATACCAGGCTTGCCTTGCATCGACATTCGACACCCTGCAACATTTGTATCCGAGGAATGACGGGGCAGTGGTTCTTGGGAATACATTTTGGAGTCAGGTACATATGTATGATGTTTAGGTGTGTAGTATGACAACCCGCAAAGCGAAATATATCTCCCACATAGACATACGCCAGCCAAATCGATATCTATAAAGGCACATTCGTAGACTTAATTAACTGGTAAGCGCAAATCAAGTGCACTGTTTATTAATCCAGGAAGCATTGTTTTTGGTCAACCGACATCTCCTAAAGTACAAGACACTCAAAATCGCAACTCCAGCACTTCCATAGATTCTCCAGACTTGATATGTCATGTCATTCTAAATATTCAAGTAGTTCAGGGAATTATTCATGGGATTCTGATATCATTATCCACCACTGCAACGCATCCCCAACTTATCCCGGCCGAATGGACGCAAAATATATCACCACTCTACACTCACCAACCCCTGATATATGATACAACTTGGGGAAATATGAAATCGAAAAGGGACATCAGAATAATAAAAGCACCACCCACACCAAAACCTCAGATCATATTCACATTCTCATCACATATGCCATCACCACATCCAAACCCCACCGGACTACGCACCAAGATACCAAAGGGTCAACCGGGGCAAAAGTCCCTACAGCAAGTCAAACCTAAACCATGAAATGCACTGCTCCCAAAAAGCAGACATGCTTCAACCAGGAAATCTCCAAGTTGACCAAGATTATCAAAATGCACCTGCTCGCATCAGGCCTACCATGACATGGGACCCATTACAGGACCCCGAGGTGCCCGAGAGTACAAAAGTACTAAACCTCGAAGAGGGGTCGGTGAAAACAGTATCGGAGTCCCACTTCGCCATTCATGTAGCGTAAGACGACACCGCAGAAGTTCCCGAAGCGATAACCGTGGATGATTCTCGATCCGAGAAACCTAGAATAGATCCAGCCACACGATCACGATGAGACCCCCACTGCAAGTACCCATATTTACCCCTCAAGAGCCAGATCTCGACCCAGGCCCCCGACGCCGAACCGTCGAGAAAAAAGTCGAGACGTCAACACTTTTCTTTTCCCCGCCCGTCATCCATGTGCTTTGAAAGTGTACGGTGACATGCGGGCTAGGCCCGAAGGGGATATATCGCACGCCGAGCGGATGGTTTGTTGTGCGCGATCCGATTCGAGGATCAGGTGCTAGGATGGGTTATTCGGGTTACTTCAGCCCGCGGGACGAGGGTTGTCATCCGGGACCTCGGTGATGGGACGGTACTAGCATGAAAGAGGCATGGGGTGGGTGGTTAGGGCTGTTGTGTAGAGGGGTAGTTGTGGCTCTAGATTTTACAGGTGTGAATTTGTATATTACGGCTGATTTGGGCCAATTGGGTTATGGGGATTGGGCGCCGAGGGCGTCTAGAAAGGGGAGAAGGGATCGTTGGTGTTGGCGGTGCTAGTTTCGGTGGCTGGGGTTGAAGAAGGTGAGGGGAAGATTAGGAAGAATAGGAACGGGGTGCTTGGTATGACGCAGATGGGAATGAAACCTGAAAAAGATCTTATCTCCATCTTGCATATTGTAAAAGCAGGAACAAATCAAGGGGAAATTTCTGGGGAGCTTGAAGGGGAGGATACGTGTGCATGGATCTTAACCCTTGTCAACCACCACCACCAACACGTACGTCTGGACCGTGGCTGCACGACAGCGCGGATGTAGGTACAACTCAGCAAGCGTGACTGATCAAATTGGAATGGACCGAGCTAGGGCTTGGGTGTTCGTATCAGCAGGATTACGTCCCGCAGCTGCGATCGTCCAGATGGGGTGATGGGTCCAGGTCGATTTTTGAAGTCGGAAACTGGTACTCGTTGGGGTGGCTGAATCGGTAACCTGCGATCTTATCCTTCATCATCGTTGAGCTTAGCGATGTGGTTTCGTTCTGATTTTTTCTAGGTGTCCAGCCACCTTGTTTTTGCCGAGGAGAATAAACTTTGGACAAGGCCCTCTCAATTCTGGAGCCCGAATAGCACCGAGGTGAGGGATTGATTGGCTAGGAAGCCCGGATGTGCTATAAGCTCCCCGTTAGTGTCATCGATCGTTGGAACGGTGGATCGAGATTTCGACGATTGTGTGTTCGCGGGGTTTGAAAAACCAGACGGTGGATATCCATCGACTTCGGCAACGAGGTGATCGGGGTCTGGGGCGGAGACTCCGCAGACAAGGCCGTGCCTCGAGTTCACTACGCCACCGAGTACGTAAGTGCAGGCACGTAGCGACAGAGAGCACACACGGTGAAGCTAAGAAGAGAAGGTGAAGTGGTGCCTCGTGAAGTTACCGGAAGTCGGTGGCAAAGGGATACAGTACTGGCGTACTCGGGGTACTTTTTTGTTCTAACCTTTGATCCCGATGCATCTGCAAAGGGTACCTGAATAAAGCGAACAGCGCCAGGCCCACCGCGACATACGTTCACCTTGCATTGGAGGCAACCTAGGATCCAGGTAACGGGGACCCGTGCCTGATCCTCAGCGTACATATCTCGCTGTAGGAACGCAGGCTACGATCGAGGAGCAGGCCCACGGGCTCGGGGAAGTGGTGTAGGCGCGACATGTCAGATGCGGCAAAATTGAGTTCCTCTATATGCCAGATTATGTGCGTTGGCGCTACTAGAGCTGTATGGTACCTGTGGTCCTTGCAGGTGCTGGACAATCGGGGAATAGACTTGGGGCTATTTTCTCGAGGGCGTGGTGTGCTCCGAAAAGCCAATAGGTACAGTCGCTTCCTATTTTGGGAATTGCTAAATGTACATATTTTTACACTTTGCACGGTGCTCGTATGGGGAAGACGTCATGATCTTTGCAGATCAACGAAGCCAATTATGGTTTTCTGGCCCTTGCGGCGCGTCCTAATCGATATCATGTACGGGATGCAATTATTAGTAGGTATAGCACAGTATATCACGTTGTATAGTGGCATGTTAGGCTTTACTCGCAAATCGGGATATGACTAGAGCCCAATGGCGATGATGGCATCATTCGCCTCTTCTCGATGACTCAATAATGTTACACATCCTTTCGTAAGACCCGTGCAACCCATCACGACTAGCACGAGTTTTCACCCACGCCACTCGAGTGGGATACGTGGTCGCGGAACAGCATCGATCTGCGATTGAAGAAACCGATCGAGGCTCGGAGAATGGACTTTTCATATTGCGTCTGCTGTGCAGTGGGAATCCGTGGATAGGAGCGGACCCGGGCGGGGATAGGTACATTAGTAGTCTGGCGTAGTAGAAGTACCTAGGGTGGCGGTTCCAAGTAGCAGGGATCATGGATCTTGCATCTGGATGTGAGGTGCATGAAACCGGTACCTTTGAACGCTTTCTTGGCCGATCTTGGCCCCGCCGTGGGGTGGGAGGATGGAGATCGTGAGCAGGTCGAGTCCGAAGAATTGAGATCTCTGACGGAGATGGAGATGAGTGGCCCTGCTGTGTAACGCTACATCTGGTAACTCACCGGAGTCTCTTATTGCTGCTCGGTATACGGGCTGCAATGTCATATTGCAAAGGTTGAAATTTGACAGGTCAAGCGGGTCGCGGCTGAAGTTACTACTGGCTACTATTGGAGTATCTTGGCGTGAGGAGAGTCAATGGCAGGTAACTATTGGCCATCGGCTGTGGAGAGTACCTGGTCAGACACCGTGGAAGCGTAACAGGGCAGGGCTGACCCTTGCACCTGGAGTTGCACGGCCTCATGCTATATGAAGTGGCGCAACATGGGAATCAGATTCCGTCCACACACTGCGTGCGATGACTATTTTGATCTCGCACGACTGATACCTTGGTCGCCGAGAGTAGATGGACCGACTCCCAGGTAGCCCTGGACCCGAAGATCGGGTTCAGAGCTCTGATCCCTGATCCGTGAACTCAAATCCGCCTCTGCTGTACCTGTCGGGTTCTCGGGAGTGCATCCTCCCCGGTGGGCGACCTAGATGCACGTCACTCAAAATGGCAAGCAGGGAGACGTAGGAAGCCGGAAGATCTCTGGCCTGATGGGTCCGGGGAAGTACCGGAAGAACTGAGTTTGTGAGCTCATGGTTCGTGCCTGGTTATTTTTCCTTTCGAGTCCGTCCTCATGCAGCCGCTGCTGCGTGCTGGCTGCAAACTCCTCTTAGGCGCAGCCGCGGGTTCCTGGGAGGTTTCCGGTTGCATGCGAATACAATTTGGTACAGAAATTTTGCAGTGGAGGTTTTGAGGGGGGGGGGGGGGGGCAGTGGAGAGGGAAGAGAAGAACGAGGAACTATAGAAGTGTTGTCCTGCCAACGCCGCCCTAAGTACCCCTATTCCCTGTTCACACTCCCCTGCCTATTCACACTTCCCCATAGAAAAGAAAGCCCCAAAGAACCAGAGTCCCATATCATGATCTCCTGAGGAGTGTGCGAGAACGTGGGGACTAGTGCGAGGTTGGGCCGAGACGGGACGGAGAAATATGACAGCTCTGATCCCAAGAACCCCGAGACCCACACCCACGGAGCGAACATGCACGGGATGCAGCGAGTGCTCGCTCGATTATTTGTTGAGATCGTGCAGTGGACCCTGGTGCCATCAGGGAGGGGAACGTGCTAATCTTAGGGCTTGACCCCATCGAGGCTGTGATGGGCGGTGGTTAACTCGCTCGGACTCGCCTAGGAGCCAACAATATTAACGTCTGTGTGCCAATCTATCGTTTTCGGCGATTCCAAATTACCACGATCCTCCTGATTTGGCGACTGACAGGAAACGTATCCTGGTCGTTGGGTCGGTCCCGTCTCGCTGGTAGTCTTCGAGCGGTCTCTTCCGCTCGCCAGCCTTGATTCGCTTGCCCTGGGATTACGCCTATTTCACTAGGGCTTAGATCTATTTGGAAGCAATAAGTCCTTGTCATGATCACTCACGACTATTCCGCCATTCCTCGTCAATGGTTCGTCTTCGCTGTATCCTGAAAGCACGGTGCCATTATCCTTGGCGAAGTACGTTCTATAATTCCCTATCAATTAGCAACCTCCTCGCATGTCTCACGATGAGACGAAATCCTTGCTTCATTCTATTTGGATTACCAAGAAATTAGATTATCTAGGAGCTTCCTCCAGGGGGATCGGCCTGAGAACCCCCCTCCCCCCTTTGATGGTTCCCCGAATGGCCACGGGAGGTTCTCCTGAATATCGATGCAAGCAATCGAGACTGAAACTACATGGGCATCTGCCAGGTACCTAGGACGTTACAACGAGCGTTTCATGCTACATCTAGGGCCGAGGCGGGGGATTAGGCGAGATTGATGCACGACAGCTCTAGCCATGGGTCCTTTTTCCGGATAGAGAGGAACCAGTGTAGAAACTAGACCATTCGCCCCCTCTGTGAACAGTCACATCCACATGCATCCCGGAGGATTTTGGAAAGGGCATGAACGGTTCACAGACTAGCCATGCACGGGGAACTTTGGGAGATAATGGTATTAATTGGGGACTATTGATGCAAGGGCACGCCGCGCCCCTAGAAGGCCATAGCCTCGTCTTAAGGACTTCCCCGTGTCGATCTCGACACCATCAGCTTGGATAACAAATCAAGGGCCGTGGATCCTCGCCCTGAACCTTCCCCTCGGGCACGATCGAACCATCCCAATAGGTCGATCTTATGGGCTGTGACGAGAAGGTCGTCCGTGCAGGATGTGACAGATACTCTGTAATAGCGTTCGCCATAGATCGTTCTGATAATTTTCTGCCATTTCTCCCAAAGCGGGCGAGCCAGACGGTCCAGATGCCACTCGGGAGCCCAGTTTCCCTTCCCCGCGAGCGTGGGTCCCTACGCCATGCATCATGCACCGTCTGTATGACATCCCGGTCCTCCGCTGGATGTTCATGATCGGCCATGATCGTTCGTTCCCCTCTCCTGGGACCGGAGAGGTACGAGTCCTCGGGCCCTCAAGGACTGGACCTTTTTCAGATACCCCGTCGAAAAGTACCTCCCACTTCCCGTCGTCGTGCACATATAAACATGCAATCCAGCCCCCTCTGTCCGGATCAGAAGTGTCTCACTCATTGTCTTCGCCTCGTGGATTTCGATCCCCTCGCTTTCTTTGTTCATATCTATACTCCACCTCCCCCTCCCCCTTTGTTCATTCATCCCATTGTCTGTTGTGCATATACATCGCCTTTGTGTTTATCACCAGCCTCGTTGACCTTCGACCACGTTTTGGGCAATTCCGAAGGACCGAGCCGCCGCGTTTGATTGTTTCGTACATAGATTCGACCCTGACTCGACGGCATCCCTCGCTTTTGCACATATACCACCACGCTTTGATTGACGATTTCCCACGATGTATGAAATGGGCAACATGACTGATGATATTCAGCGACGCTGCTCGCTCCCGTGAGTATACCATCACTGTATACCTAATTGGAATTTCACTGATTGGGATCATTCAGCTCTCTGAAATCTTCCACCTCCGATGTGGGCTCCAACCTCGGCGAGGACCGCCGTCTTCCTCCTCTGCCACGCATGGAGCCGCTGCCTCGGGGCCCCTTCAACCCGTTCCAGGCCAAGGAGGGTTTCCCCACTACACCGGGTCCCAATGACTCGTTCCAGTTCAAGTCTCCCTGGTCGAGTGGAGAGCAAATTGTTGCCCCTCCATCGCCTGCCAACTCTGCCGAGAGCTCCTGGCAGGAGTCCTTCGCAGCCCAGCAGGCTGTCTCTTCCGACTGGCCCAACGATCTCTCCCAACCCGAGATCATGGCTCTGATTGCCCCTCAGAACATCAACCGCAAGGCTCCTCTGCAGCAGCTCTGCGGACGCAAGCGCAAGAGCAGCACCGATGGCAACGAACCCGATGACCAGCGCGAAAAGCACCGCATCGCGGAGGGCAACCGCCGCAAGAACCTTAGCCAGCTGCACCGCGAGCTCGACAGCCGCATCCACGATTTCTTCCTGGAGCGAGCCGGCTGGAACCCATCCAAGAGCCTGCCCCAATCCAAGGAGCACATCGTGCAAGGAGCAGTTTATCTGATCGACTTCATGCTGGCCATTATCATGCACCTCATTCGTCAGGAGCAAGTCACACCCCAGCTCTCAGAGAAGCTGCAGCCTCAAGTTCGCTGCATGCAATTGCAGCAGCTGGTCACCTCCCTCCAGCAACAGAACCAAACGGTCCAGTCCCAGCTCCGCGCCGCAAAAGCCGAGAACGAGCTCCTGGCAGACCGCAACCGAGCCCTGGAGTTCCAGCTCAAATCCTACGAGCAGATGTTCCGCTCCCCCAAGCCCGAGAGCACCAGCCCTCGCCCACTGATCGAAGTCCCGGAGCACAAGCGCCAGAAGAAGGCCCTTCCGGGCTTGCGAGTCTTCTGCGATGAGATCGGTGCCTCACTGGGCCCCCAAACACCAGTCCATCACGAACCCCTGCACAGCGCCACCTCCCAGACCTTCGGCAGCGCATACCTCACAGCGACGCCGCCAGTGACTGGTCCTTCATCCCCTGCCTTCCCATCATCTCAGAACTCCTTCACATTTCCGGCTTCGCGCCGCCAGTCTCTGATCCCCTCGCCATGAACCAAGAGACACATGATGCACGCCGATATTGATTCCTGATGTGATACGACCCTTCTATTTTGCCACGCACCAGACGCTTCCCCCTTGCAGATGGCGGTGTTCAACATTTACCCCCTGCATCTTGACGAACCTTGACCCTGAAAATCTCCGTCTTCGTCTTGCCTGCTGCATGCCCCTTAGCATCACCATTGTAACAATATATTCGACTTGGGTGGCGCGTGGTCCCATTCAACTCGATGTTCTTTTCGTTGGTTCACTTCTCGTCAATTTTTCCGCAAGTTCTATACAAATGGGTGGCTTTTTTATTTTTTTCTTGTTTTTTTTTTCTTCATTTCTATTGTGGATTCTTTTGGAGTTGTTTATGATATGGATATGCGATCCGGTGGTCCCTTTTATTTTCTTCCCTTCTTAAGCACACTTTTCTTTCCTTTGTTACTTGGTTCGGTTTTCTTTTTTTGTCTATAGTCACGACTGTGAATCAATGTTCTTATGACGGCAACGCTGGCCTCTTGTAGAATTATTTAATCTTCCTGTAATATTTTGGTTGAATTCTCACAATGCAGGAATGCCTAGACAAATAGTTTATGGGTGTCGGTAGTCATCGTGTTGTCACTGGAAGACATGCAGAATCCAGAGATGCAGAGTGGGCCCGTGTGGAGAAGACGTAAGCAGACGAAAATCTGCATAAAATCAGCCAAGTGCTTAGCAGACTAAACATGTTCTACAAGGGATAAAAGAAAGGAACAGATGTCTCCAGGTCTAATAATGTACCCAATAGTTGCCCTTGTGGTGCTATATTAGGGGTGTGCAGAGTATACCCTACCTGTACATGAAATGGACCCGGTCGAGGCCACGCTGCACTAACCGCGGATGTCTTAGATTTTGTTTTGGAGTTTATTCATTGTCCCAGGCACGACGCCTGTGCAACAAATTGAGACTCGACAATCCAACGTTCTGCAATTCTATGTTCTGAATCCCTGCACTTTCGATCGGCTCAGTAAACGCCACACCCGACAATGATGTTGTGCTGTGCATCAGGGACGCGCAATGTCTGGCAAAAAAAAAGTAATCTCAGGGGCGAGGCCTAGGATGTTCTTTGTCCTCGAGAGAAAGCTGCATCGACTATAGACGAATAGATGAAATCTCACTTGACACTTATATCTTTCGGTGGCTTAATATGCCTGATACGAGTCTGTGCTATAAATAAAGCTTTAAGGGTCTCCGTGCCGTCAAAAATCGCTCGGGGATGAAGACCGGGCACTCGGCCAGGAAAGTCATAATATATTGAACCTCGGGATAACGATAGATAACAATAGAGAGGAAATAACTCGTGAAAGTTATCACCTACAAATCTCTGCTTTTGGGGGCGTGAGATTGACGTGTCTCAGCTTTTGCTCTTTTTAGCCGTTCCCGCTTGGCAAATCCCCCGACGATCCCCGTCCTCCTCTTTTCCTCCTCCCTATCTCTGCCTTCACGACTCGTCCCCATCGACCCACGTCAATCACGACCGTGGTCTTTCGCGCGTCCTCTCAGGCCTCATTCGTTCGGTCGGCAAGGGGTTTTCGACGGGCCTGCGATCGAGACCCCGGGATCGCCCTTTTGCAAAGCTCCTGAGTTCCAAGAACTCGTTCACACCATCCATCATGTTGTTGCCAAAGGGCGGAGTCACCTGGAAATCCACCAGAGCCCGGTTACCACCGTGGCGGGCAGTCCTGGTTCTGCTTACCCGGACGCGATTTCTGGTCACCATCGCCGTGACGGGCCTGGTTATCCTGCTGTGGCGCGGCGTCAGCAAGTCCGCGTCAGAAATGCAAAAGTATGCACATCGTGTCCTTGCCTAGCTTATGCCGTGTGTGCTTACCTGTTACTTCTAGTTTCTACTGCTATGGCTCGAATAAGTCGCCGATGGAGATGTCCCTCAACGAGATGGTCGAGTGGAACGCTCACTCCCAGACCCCCGTCCTCTTCAACCACCACGAACCCTACGAAGTGAACAGCACCTCTATCACCGAGGTGGACCTCAACCCGATCAAGTCATCAATTCAGGCCGTGTCCAACCGCGAGCGTGTCCTCATCCTCACCCCCCTCCGCGACGCCGCCCCTTACCTCGAGAAATACTTCGACCTCCTTTACAAGTTGACCTACCCGCACGAGCTGATCGATCTTGCTTTCCTCGTTGGCGACTGCAAGGATGAGACTCTAGCCAATCTTGCGTCGGAACTGAATCGCATCCAGAACCACGCCGATGAGAAAATTCGCTTCCGCAGCGCTACCGTCGTCCGCAAGGACTTCGGCGCTGATGTCGAGATGAGCGTGGAGGAGCGACATTCGTTTGCTGCTCAAGGCCCTCGTCGCAAGGCTATCGGTCGTGCCCGAAACTACCTGCTCTACTCGGCTCTCAAGGCCGATCACTCTTGGGTCTACTGGCGCGATGTGGATATCGTGGATTGCCCCGAGCGCATTTTGGAGGATTTCATGGCCCATGACAAGGATATTCTGGTGCCGAGTAAGTGATATATGGCTGTATAGGAATTGTGGATGGCCAATTAATATTCTTGATGCAGACATTTGGTTCCACCGTTATCGTGACAACCGTGATGTCGAGGGTCGCTGTATGTCATACCCCGTGGATTTCATTCGATACGCTTGTTTCTGACCGTTTCAATAGTCGATTACAACTCGTGGATCGAATCCGACAAGGCCATGCGCTTGAAGCAGAACCTTGACCCGAACGTCGTTTTGGCCGAAGGCTACAAGGAATACAATACGGGCCGCACATACCTGGTTAGCATGGGTGACTGGCGCAAGAATAAGGACGAGGAGGTGGAGCTTGACGGCATTGGTGGCGTCAACATCCTCGTCAAGGCCGATGTGCATCGCTCTGGTAAGTACCCCCCGAGACCTTCGAATAATCCATTCTAATGGGCTTGCAGGTATTAATTTCCCCGCCTACGCTTTCGAGAACCAGGCCGAAACCGAGGGCTTCGCCAAGATGGCCAAGCGCGCCGGCTACCAGGTCGTCGGCCTCCCCAACTACGTGGTCTGGCACATCGACACGGACGAGAAGCCCGGGAACCTGGGAGATCGTAAAGCGTACTAGACGGCACAACCTGCACTTCTTTCGCCGGGAAACTGGCCTATTCGGGGCTCAAGTAGAGCTCTGAGTCCTACCGTCTCTCCCACCCTCCTTATCACCGGAACAGCACGGTCCGTGCCAGCGGTGCGTTTGATATCCCACCTGTGATCCACACCCCGCTTTCTTTCTCTTGGAGGGATTGGGATGGTCGACGGAAAGCCTAATGATTTCCCTAATCCATTCATGCTGCGTTCTAGGGAGTGTGCGTGTATTTGTTACCTGGCGCTACGGGGAAAATGCTGTTTGGCAGGAACTGCAGGTCTATAGAGTTCGTCCGGTTCTCGAGACCTTATATGCTGAAGTTGTTGCTATCCTGTGATCATATTGCGTTCCCCGAGGCATACTTGGGGAAGGTGTCTTTGGCGATTAGCCATGCGACGGGCCTTCTTTCCTTCTTTTCTTTTAATTGCCAACTTCCTCTAAGGGCCGAGAACCGGACCGTCACTGTCATGTCGTGATTATTTCCTTTTTCAAGTATCCTGAACGGATCAGTTTAAATCGTTTTCCACTTTGCTTTCTGTGTCTGGTCTTTAGCTGTGACCTAGTACGAAGGGCTAGCGTAGAAGCCCCGACAGTGGAAACAGGCATGTCCCACTCATCAAGTTCGTGTATATAATTTGAACCACTTTGACCTTTCCGATTTCCCCGGTAAGGCACTACATCCGGACCCGGATGTACACGAACTTATCTTTTCCCCGAGCCCGAAGCCTCGGAACAAATGCCGACCCCTCTAGCTCTCTTCACCACCTTCATCAACCCTCATTGGCCTATGATCTTACACCAAATCGGTCACCCCCAAGCCTAGACATACAAAAGGCACCTTATAAAAGGCCCCAATGCTGACCCACGCCGTGCAACGCGTCGCTCCCGCTCTCCCCCACGCTCGGCAATCATTCCTCCGCGCCTCCTCTAGATTTCCCGCTCCAGCTTTCACCTCTCCTTTCCTCTCACCTCGAGCATTCATTACACGCACCATGTCCTCCGCTCCCACTAAGAAGGAATTCCTCTGCATCCTCCCGGATAAGCCCGGCGCGCAGGCCAAGCGCCTCGAGGTCCGGCCGTGAGTTTACCCGCCGTCGCCCGCTGAGCACAACCACTTGAGAGAAAGACAGTTAACTGATTTGAACACAGTGCTCACCTTGCCGGTGTCAAGCCTGCCGTCGCTTCTGGCTCCATCGTCGCTGGCGGTACGTGATTCTGTCTTTTGTCTTTGTCCAGGCCGAGATCGGCCCGTCTTTGCTATAGCTTTATCGGCTATACATTACCATTGCCATGGACGAGCTTGTGCGATACTGATACGCGATTTTGACAGGCGCCATGCTCGAGTCCCATCCCGCCGAGGGCGAGACCCCGTCTTTCAAAGGTAGCATGATGCTCGCGGTGGCTGAGAGCGTGGCTGAGGTGCGCGCACAGCTGGAGAAAGATATCTACGCTACTAGTGGCGTGTGGGATATGGAGAAGGCTCAGATTATTCCGGTATGTTGATTCGATCTCTGAGATATTGGGAGAGGGGCTTGTTGCTAATCGATTTCCGTGTGTAGTTCAAGTCGGCTGTGCGTGAGCAGTTGAAGCTGTGATTTGTGATTGATGAATAATAAAATTGCATTCGAGTCATTATCATTATCAATACCCACACAGACATCCAGTCTACCAAATATTAGAGCCTTTCGTCTTCCCCTTAACGGACAACTACTCCAAACCAAGAACTCCGAAAATCCCGCAACAAGAAGGCTCAACCCCAACAATGATCCAGAGCCATATCATAAGCAAAAAGCACAGCAGTAAAGATCCTTCCGTATAGAAGTCCTAACTCAGTTGCATTATCCTTTTTTTAAACAGTTTAATCCAAACCGACAAGCCAATCTGGTTTCTGCTCTGAAACTCGGCGATATTTCATGGCATGCCGGGGGATCCTTAGTTTACAAGCTAATCACGTTATATCCCGACACTCCAGAGATTCGTGTTTGAATTTGCAGCATGGTGTTGACTATTCGGATGACCTGCAGTAAAAACAAAAACTGTTCTTCATGAGATTCTCAAGGGATTTCAGTGTTACTCTTGTACAAGTTGGCGCAGAAGCCCGCTGATCATCACCCAAAATGCTAGTGATGGTGTAATAACGAAATTAGCCAACGCATTACGAAATATTGAAATTTCACTTTTTTTTCTCATTTCAATTACATTTCAAGGGGCTGGTGCTGCTGAGTCATCGTAGGCGGTGGAACTCTTGAGCCAATAGGAGCCATGAACTCATGGTTTTGCCAGGATATTCTTCGAATATGTTGTAGCTCCTGGCAACAGATATTTAAATATATATCTACAATATGCTTGTGATGTTCTCCCCCTTTCGTAAGTACATGCCCTTGGAAATGGCTGAACACTCCTCTGGAAAGGTTTCCTACACCGAGCTCGAACTTCAGAGGTGCTTTGAGATCATACAGGGTGATAAAAAGGTAATAAATTGATTTGCGAATGCACTCTGTACTCCCCTGATTATAGCTAGGTGCCCCAAGCAAAATGCCTCGGATGCTTGAAGATCCGGGCCAAAAACACCACACGTCAGAGCGAGCATGTTAATAAATGCATGAAAGCATAGGCTATGATGGATCCCGAGACCGCCACGGGGAAGAAACAGAAACTGCTAAGTTTTTCAACTTTTCAGCTATCCCGGAGTATTGATCAGCTATTAGCCCAGGTCTGCTTTACCGGAGCCAGGCCCTTCAATCTCTTTGAACAGCAAGAGATGCAAGACCTTATTCACGCGTTAAGTCCTATATACCAAATTCCTTCCCGTCACCGAATCGCCGATGATCTGCTAGATGAAGCATATAATGGACTACGGGAGGAGGTGTTGAAGGAGCTGCGGAGAACCGAATTCTTGAATGTCACGGTTGATGAGACCACCAATATCCGATCTCAACGGGTGATTGTGATGACTATCACAACGCCTACAAAATCGTGGTTTATTCACCTAAATGACATGGAAGACCAGACTCTTGATGCTCCTGCTATTTGTAGTTGGGTCTTGGACAGGCTCCAATACCTCCTACTACAGCTGGATAAAGCGGCTGATTGGAAGAGAATCAATTCTATATCGACGGACACGTGTTGTGTTATGAAATCAGTCTGGGAGAAACTGAAGGCAACGCCAGAACTAGAGCACTACTTTATGATCCCATGTGACTCTCACGGTCTACAGCTTATCATGAAAGATATTGTTGATCCCAAGAGTTCTAAGGTCCCACGGGCCGGGGAGGTGTTCAAGTCGGCCCTCGCAATCGTTGTCTTCTTCCACCACTCACCACTTGAGTACGCAAGAATGCAAGCCAAGCAGATTGAGAAATGGGGTCAGAGAAAAGCGCTTATTGCGTCCGTCATTACAAGATGGGGAACGCAATATAATATGCTTTCCTCTCTTCACGATTGCCAAGAAGCTATCTGTGAGTGGTCTCTTATAACTCCTGCTGCGTCGAATACTAGGGGAAGAGAAATCATTAGGACCGCCAACTCACATTCATTCTAGTGGCAACTGAAGGAGTTGGTCAAGATTCTCAAGCCTCTACACGTCGCCCAGAAAAAATCCGAAGCTCAGAACTCGTCAGTCATAGAGGTAACGCAAAGGTGGTTGGATCTCCATGAGAGTCTAAGAACGCTAGCCTCCCAAACATCTCTCAGCGATGACTTCTTATCCTATTTAGATGGTACAGGCTAGCAGAGTCGAATAATGCGCCAGCTAGAGCCCATTCACTAGGTAGCTTATCATCTTGACCCTACTAGAGTCCCTGGGAAAGTCGACGAGAGCTCTCGATATCATATTGAGGGTGTTCTACGACCGCTTCAGAGTGAAAACAAGAGATCGTCAGCTTAGCACGAATTTCTATCGTTTCGACAGAAAACAGGCGCATTTTACAATGCTTCTTGCTAGGAGGCCAAATGCCCATCTCTCTTTTGGCTTGAAGCCGTAAGTTAAAGCATTTAACTACGAAAACAAAAGTCTATATCTTAATACTCTCTCCAAGGCGGACTTTGCTCCTCTTCTCGCTCCTTTTGCTCGTCGTCTTTGCAGTACTATGGCGAACTCCGTAGCAGCAGAGAGAGCTTTTTCACAGATGACCCTTCAGCACACAAAAATCCGAAATAGACTCGAGCCTCACCGCGTTGAAAAATTGCTCTTTGTGCAAATCAACAAACGACAATTCCGGGCAGAGCAGCCTCCCAAGGTCACACAGGAATTGCTCCTCGAGGAAGAGGATGACGAGATAGAGAGGGTTTTGCAGCGAAAGTAGGTACAGGACCATCTATCAGAGGGCACAGGTACATCATCCAATTTCGTATCTAGTCCTTCATCCAGTCCTATATCAGGATCAGTGTCAAATTCCGATTCGAATCCCGAACCGGATCAAGCACTAGATCAAGCATCAGACCCTGCACTAGACCCAGCACCAGATCCAGTACCAGATCCACCGCTAGACCCAGCTTTAATGTCCGCACCGACTTCTGCGCTGATTTTAGCATTGAATTCCGCATTAAATTCGGCTTCGGGATCAACGAATCCTGCCCTCATTTCTGCGCTAAATTCGAGGCTTAACTCTTTGAAGTCAACTTCAGAGCCTCCCTTGATTTCTTCAACGAAATCCGCAACAAATCAAGATTCAGCTAGCCCTATAGGTACGAGATCGAAGCGTGTATCTGAATGGTCTCAAGGAGTTGCAGACCATTGCGAGCAGACAGCTCGGCGGCGGGGTATAGAGAACAGTTGATGTTGATGTCACGCTCGCCGTGTTCGAGGATTCTGATTGATAGTAAATAAAATGATAATTACCTCTCTGGGACTAGCTTGATTTCAAGATTTCAAGGCCCATTTCAAATTTCATTTCAAGCAGCCAGATTTCAGTAATTTCGAAATTTTGAAATTTCATTTTGCCATCCCTACAAAATGCCATCGGTGCAAATGTGACAAACATCCTGCTTATCGCGAACATCATTGAATCTCAACCTCCGCGCTTCGTATACCTCCAATAATCATCATGGCTCCCGAGTCAGCCCCGTCAAAAGGGGGAGCGATGTCGCTGTATGCCAATCTACTCGACCCCTCCGCTGATTCAACCCCTGGGACCATCTCACGCGCCCCCGTCGTCTTCAAACAAAGCTCCGAGCCCGACGTTCAATCTGACGATTCGGCTGCAAAGAAGCAACAAGTCAACGCTGGTACTTTTGAATTTCTTTTATAACACACCCGGACATAATCAACTCACCTTCTCTCCACCTAACAGCTTCTCTCCGATTCCAACCCACCAAGAGACCGCAGTTCGCCAACCAGAAGCCTAGGCCCAAACCTACACTTCCCAAGGCTGCGCCACCTAACCCAGGCCAGGCTACGGCTACCGACCCTGCTGCAGCGCCCGTGAAGACCTCCCTGGCGGACTGGGCAACCACAGAAGATGATGATTACGGGTACTACATGGGCGAAAAGCGGCAGCGCGGCGGGAGGAAGAAGCGCAAGAAGAACCGCGAGCCACAAGCAGTCATGCAGGACTGGGGTGATATCTATGATCCATCGAGACCGAACAACTATGAAGAGTACCGGCATAGTGATGAGAAGATTCTCGAAGTTCGCGACTGGAAGGATCGACTATATGCGCATCGGATGAGACGCTCGCTGAGCAAGGACTCGGACAGTGACGACTACGACCGACCAATCAATCGTATGCTTACTTTACTCATGATGGAAGGGATTTTGCTGACTTTGTTTCAAGGTCAATTTGCTCCGCCGAGCAACTTTGCGCCTCCTCCGAACCTCAATGACATCCCACCTCCACCCCCAAGCTCTGTCCCCGACGATCCGTCCGGAGAAGATGCCTTTGCACGCCGCGCACGCCTGAGCCAACAGCCCAACGCCTACACCCAGACACCACCCCCACCACCCACTGAAGAACCTCCCGCTCCGCCCCCAACACGCCCTCTAGATGTCTTCCAACCCAACTCAGCAACCATATCTCGCGCACCGGTCCGCTACACACTCCCACCGCCTCCAGAAGGCATTCCAGCTTCCGAAGCCGAACTGGAAGAAGTCCTCGCTCAGGAACAAACCGCGGAAAATGAAAACGAGAACGAATCCGGCTCGGACGCACCTCGCTCTTTGCGTCCAGGCCAGAAGGGCTTCGCAGAGCGTTTACTCTCCAAATACGGCTGGACCAAGGGATCCGGACTCGGAGCCACCGGCTCTGGTATCGTCAAGCCGCTACAAGTAAAGGCCGAGAAGCGGAAGAAGAGACCCGACTCTGAGGGCGGAGGATTCGTGACACCCGCTGGACGGGGCACGATCATCGGCGGGAAGAAGAAGGGCGGTGATGATACAGGGAAGTTTGGACCTATGAGTGAAGTCATCATTCTCAAAGGGATGTTGGATGGAATGGACCTTGAAGATGAGTTGCATACTGCTGAGGGTGGTGGCTTGATGCAGGAGATTGGGGAAGAGTGCAATGAAAAGGTATGTGCCTATCTAACAAGGAAGGCATTTGGTACTAACGTTGATGTAGTATGGGAGTGTGGAGCGAGTTTACATTGCCCGTGACGTGGGCACACCCATTCCGGTCTTTGTCAAGTTCACCAGTCCGTTATCGGCCCTACGGGTACGTTTCATGCTGAAGATATTCTAAGTGTTCTACTGACAAGGTACAGGCTGTAAATGCTCTAGAAGGCCGGATCTTCAACGGGAATGCCATTCAGGCTCGGTTCTTTGAACGTGAGAAGTTCGAGGATGGAGTCTATGTGGACTGATGCTATGATCATACTAGTTTAGCCTGATAATGATATCTCCATTTTGAAATATTCATTTCAATTCGAAGAGAAGTCAATTTGAGATGCCTGGTTAGAGTACGGGGCCCCTTTCATGGAAATCTACAACCCTTCAAAGCTCAGAAAGTAACCAGATCAAACAACTGCATCTCATCTGCAACCAATGGCCGGGGACTTTGCCGTGTGGTCCACCTGTGGTTCATCTTCACTGGAACAGGGATATGTGAACGCTGAGTTCTAGGCTGGAGCTTCCTCACTGGCGCCGGGATGTACGACCGATGAATCCTGGACCGGCCCTTGGGCGCGTACCCCATTCGTCGCGACCTATCATTACAAGAAACTGATGTATATGCCGAAGGAGAACCGGGCAACTCTGTATTGTTCATCCATTCCTTGACAATGTTGTTAGTATACGGAGTAGTCACCAGGCCCAATCCGTAAAGATGCTGGTCTGTAACAATCTCCTCTTCATCGTTCCAGTCATCATACATTATACCACGCCCCTGGCTCTTCTCAATTTGGTTCTGGCTGCCTGTATCTGATACAGCAGCCTCATTGATATCTTTTTTGGTTAGAGCGGCATGCTCTGCGCCTTGTTGCGTTTCCCGGCTACGTCTAGCTTCCCGACGGCGTCTTCTCTCGATCTCGCAGTTGTCACATTTTCCTGGCATTGGGATGTCAATCCTGTCAACGCATGACATACAGACTTCACCTGTGAATATGGCTTCATCACAGTAGATCGTTGTTGACATTGAGTGGTCCGGGTGCCCGCAGAGAACATGGTAGAAGGTGACTCTGTGACACATTGGGATCAGTATTGCTGAAGCTTCCAGTTGAAAGTGCCTGTGTGTGAGGCGTAATTGCAAATACTCCAAGGTTTGTGCTTGCGTCAATTTGCGACAGTCATGAGTGTCTACTTCTCAGATGGAGTCTTGTGTCGAAGACCCTTTCAAAGGAATTCAGACCCAGTGTTGTAGTCAGATGGACTGAAGAGCAGAGTGAAGAAAACGCTGTATTTAACTTTGGAAACTTGTTACCCTATGGATGGCATTAAAACCCTCGATTCTGGGAAATTCTTTAAATCTATATTTATATCCAATTGAGGCAATGTCATTGTCTCGAATAGGCTTGGGTTCAATTTAGCTGGTGTAAGAAAGTCAACGGTTAACTTTGGAAACCTTCTTTGTGATTCTTTGTCCTAAACAGAGACAATTGCACCCAGCTTGGAAATTAGCACAGGGCCTGTGAAAAGCTAATCATGCCATATTCAAAGACAACTTAGGAAGTGCAGCAACTGTCAATGCCGTCGGCGCATACAAACAGCTTACTAAGCCAATTAGAGGGGCGAACTGATTTCATGCAGTTGAAGGCGCTTGCCTGCTCTTCATCTACCTCTGGAGCGCCTCCTTCTTCTCTCACCTCTTCACCAGCTTCGCCCCCTCATCGTCCCGACCCCGGCGACTTCCTGATAGAAACACCTCACTTCCTGTCCCTGGAACCACGTGCGATCATCTATCACCGATCTTCAAGATGTCGCTCTGCCTGAATCGCCTTCAAGAGGAGCGGTATGTGATACCCCCCAAGTGCCATACAACTAAGCAGCGAATCTTTTGTCAGGAATGCGCTGACCACCTTGGATCGCACAGCAAGCAGTGGCGACGTGACCACCCCTTCGGCTTTGTCGCAAAGCCCCAGAAGACTGCGCAGGGAACTCTGGACCTGAAGCGCTGGGAGTGCGCTGTGCCCGGAAAGAAGGACACCCTGTGGGATGGAGGTATTTTCAAGCTGGACGTGATCTTCCCCGATGGTGAGTGGCGCTGCGCATTCCACGCGATGATCCTCGTACTGATGCAGACGATCTTTTGCGCTTCCAGAATACCCGACCAAGCCTCCCAAATGTACGTATTGACAACTTCGTCCACTGGCTGCTGAGATATGCGAACGCGCATATCATATTTACAGCCACAACCACCGACTCCATGGATTGCGCTAACGGGATATGTCTGCAGGCAAATTCACTCCTCCGCTGTTCCACCCGAACGTCTACCCCTCCGGCACCGTCTGCCTCTCGATCCTGAATGAGGAGGAAGCATGGCGCCCGGCCATCACCATCAAGCAGATCCTCCTGGGAATCCAGGACCTGCTGAATGACCCGAACCCTGAGTCGCCTGCGCAGGCCGACGCCTACAACCTATTCAAGAAGGATCGCCCGGCATATGAGCGGCGCGTCAAGCAGGTCGTCAAGGAGAACCCGCCCATGTAGGCGGCGGTTCCAATAGCATTATCATGGGTTTGAATTTGGTTTCTTCATGGGAATCCGGTGCGACGAAGACTTGGCATGGCATTTCCTCGCCAAGTGAGCATTTTTGCTTTACTTAGCAACCAGCGCGGCGTTTCTTAACAAAATGGATGGTGTTTACAAGTTGCAAACTTCTTATTTATTTGACCTACTACCCCAATTCCCTACAATACTAAGTATAACAGTAGAGTAATTGCGTGAGTGCCAGTGGGTGGCGTTATCTCTTATCGGTGACTCAGTCCGACATCGCCCTTCGCCCCGCCGGGCAAACGAAAAAAATCGCTCTGCCGGCTCCTCCCCCATAGAAACCCGAGCTTAATCAATTCCTCCTCCTTCTCATCCTCCCATCTGCAATTGACTCTTTCACTCATTACTGAGTGTCCTCTGCCCGTCATGTGTGGAATCTTCGCGTGTCACCAGTGCGTTTCTGCTTTACCCTGACTTTTCCGCCCCGCTATCGCCCCCCTCCCCCGCGAGCGGCGCGGGTAATTTAAGTCAGTACTAACTCGAGTTCCCCATAGTCACCCCGATGTGCAAAAGTTCAAGCCCACGGCTTTGCGCATGGCCAAAGCGTGAGTATCTTGTCTCCTGTCGCCTGCGCGATTGTATATTTCAATTGTGGGAATTGTCGCTAACTTGCCCCTTGATAGTGTGCGTCATCGCGGCCCCGATTGGAGTGAGTCACTGAATCGAAGCGCGATATACACTGGGAGCTGGAAGGGTTAACATAACATTCCTTAACAGGCGGCAACTTCATTGGCGACAAGACCAGTGAGTCTATCAATGCTGGAGATGTGGTGATCACGGCTAACCATGGTGTGCCGCAGTCCTCGCGCACGAGCGTCTGAGTATCGTCGGTGTCGGTATGTTCTACCCCAAAATGCAATTGAGCTAGAACGTCATTTTTTAACATTGCAATATTTCTAGACTCCGGCGCCCAGCCCCTTGTCAACGATGACGAGACCCTCGCCCTCGCTGTTAACGGCGAAATCTACAACCACCGTATCCTCCGGAAGAACCTGCACACCAAGTACAACTTCAAGACGCACTCCGATTGCGAGGTTATCATTCCTTTGGTATGTTGTATTGGCTATTTCTTCATCAACAGCAATTGCTGACACTAGTTCAGTATATGGAGCACGGCCTTGATGCCCCCAAGTACCTCGATGGTATGTTCTCCTGGGTTCTCTGGGACAAGAAGCAGGACCGTGTGATCGCCGCTCGTGACCCCATCGGTATCACCTCTTTCTACCTCGGACGCTCGTCCACCACCCCCGGCGCCGTCTACTTCGCCTCCGAGCTCAAGTGCCTGCACCCCGTCTGCGACAACATCATTGCTTTCCCTCCCGGACACGTCTATGATTCGAAGACCGACCAGCTCACCCGCTACTTCGAGCCCAAGTGGTGGGATCCTACCAACGTCCCCTCCACCCCGGTCGACCTGAAGCTTCTCCGGACTACCCTGGAGAAGTCCGTCCGCAAGCGTCTGATGGCCGAGGTGCCCTACGGTGTTCTTCTGTCCGGTGGTCTGGACTCCAGTCTGGTGGCTTCCATCGCGCAGCGCGAGACTATGCGCATGCAGGAGGCTGCTAAGAAGACCAACGCCTCTTCCGAGGACCTGGTCGGCATTGATGACAACAGCGAACTGTCGTCTCTCCCCTTCTTCCAGCAGCTGCACTCCTTCTCCATCGGTCTTCCCGGTGCTCCCGATACAGAGGCTGCCATGGAGGTCGCCAAATTCCTGGGCACCAAGCACCACCCCTTCACTTTCACCGTTGAGGACGGCCTGAACGCGCTCTCCGATGTCGTCTACCACCTCGAGACATACGATGTCACCACCATCCGTGCCTCTACCCCCATGTACCTGCTCTCCCGCAAGATCAAGGCTATGGGTGTCAAGATGGTTCTGAGCGGTGAGGGTAGTGACGAGATCTTTGGTGGCTACCTGTACTTCCACGCTGCTCCCAACCGCGAGGAGTTCCACAAGGAGACTGTCCGTCGTGTGAAGAACCTGCACCTGGCTGACTGCCTGCGTGCCAACAAGTCGACCTCCGCCTGGGGTCTTGAGGCCCGTGTTCCCTTCTTGGATAAGGAGTTCCTCGAGACCTCCATGGCCGTGGACCCCAAGGACAAGATGATCGACTCCGAGCACATCGAGAAGTACATCCTGCGCAAGGCCTTCGACACCTCCGACGAGCCCGACGTCGCTCCCTACCTTCCCGAGAAGATTCTCTGGCGCCAGAAGGAGCAGTTCAGCGACGGTGTCGGCTACAGCTGGATCGACGGCCTGAAGGACGCTGCCGAGGCCCACGTCACCGACGAGATGATGAAGAACCCCAAGCCCGAGTGGGGCAGCGACATTCCGGATACCAAGGAAGCGTATGTACCTCCTTTTTGCTTTTTCTTGCACTGTTCTGTTCCTGACCTTCGTTTAGTTACTGGTACCGCACGATGTTCGACGAGCACTTCCCTCCGTACTGCGCGGGCACTGTGGAGCGCTGGACCCCTACCTGGTCCAAGCAGACCGACCCCAGTGGAAGGTGAGTTTCATTTAGTGTTTCGACGCGGGATAATACTAACTAGGAGTGCAGATCGATTGCCTACCACAACAAAAAGTACACGCACGTCGAGTAAAAAGTCAAACTGGGAGCTATAAAAAGGGAATCGAATTAGGTGTAGCCGTGATAGATAGAACGCGAGTGTATATACCCTCACTCACCCTCATTTAACTTCTTCAACAAGATCAAACGCATATCCAACAGCTACAGACTCGAAATAAGGAAATACCGGTGCTTACATAAAAAGCCATCGGCGGGCTTTTCCGGCAACCGAATGAGCACCAATCAGCGCGCGCCCAGCGGCCCGTGGACTGGAGCCCCCTTCCAACTGTTCCCACCCTCCCCCAACATCGAAGTTCTTCTCCCTTCTCTTTCCTCACACCACCTCCCTCATCCACATCCATCCATCATGTCTGCTCCCGCTGCTTTCTCTGACATCGCCAAGGCGGCCAATGATGTACGAAACTGCTGCCATAGCTTTCCCGCGGAATTGATAGCTGATACCCCTCGGTTTCATAGCTCCTGAACAAGGACTTCTACCACGCCTCGGCCGGTTTGTTTTGCCTCGCGTTTCCACATGATATCATCATCCAGCTAACTGATTTCTCTAGCCAACCTCGAGGTCAAGTCCAAGGCCCCTAACGGTGTTACCTTCACCGTCAAGGGCAAGTCCGCTCACGAGGGACCCATCGCTGGCCAGGTAAGCTTTTTTCCTCCCTCGGGGTTTATCGCGAAAGAAGGCAATCAGTCGCTAATGCAGCTCCGTCCACAGCTCGAGGCCAAGTACGTCGATGCCCCCACCGGTAAGGGCCCTCT
Source organism: Penicillium cinerascens (assembly GCF_028974065.1). Taxonomy (NCBI): domain Eukaryota; kingdom Fungi; phylum Ascomycota; class Eurotiomycetes; order Eurotiales; family Aspergillaceae; genus Penicillium; species Penicillium cinerascens. The sequence continues at coordinate 2,462,390 of NW_026695298.1, read as the reverse complement.
CCGACGCAAACCACCCGATCCCGGCGTGCGCGAAGCCCGGCCCATGACGTTTCTCTACTCGTGTGGTGGGCTCGCGTCGCGCCGAGTGACCTTTTTTGTTTTTTCCAATTCTTCCAAGCACACAATCAAGCTAATGATTCGTCCCTGGCCAGGCCTTACCTTGACCCAGGCTTGGACCACCGCCAACGCCCTGGACACCAAGCTTGAGCTGGACAACAACATCGCCAAGGGCCTCAAGGCTGAGATCCTGACCCAGTACCTGCCCGCTAAGCAGTCCAAGGGTGCCAAGCTCAACCTCTACTTCAAGCAGCCCAACCTGCACGCCCGCGCCTTCTTCGACCTCCTGAACGGCCCCACCGCTAACCTCGACGCCGTTCTCGGCCACGAGGGCTTCCTGGTCGGTGCTGAGGGTGGCTACGATGTCACCAAGGCTGCTATCACCAAGTACTCCGCTGCCGTCGGCTACAGCGTTCCCCAGTACTCCGCTGCCATCACCGCCAGCAACAACCTGTCTCTGTTCTCCGCTAGCTACTACCACCGCGTGAACGCCCAGGTTGAGGCCGGTGCCAAGGCTTCCTGGGACTCTACCTCCGGCAACGCCGTCGGCCTCGAGGTCGCCAGCAAGTACCGCCTGGACCCCTCTTCCTTCGCCAAGGTGCGTTATTTCCCTATCGATGCCGTTGTAGCCTAGCCACTGACAAGTTTCCCCCTCTACAGGCCAAGATCAACGACCGTGGTATCGCCGCTCTGGCCTACAACGTCCTGCTCCGCCCCGGTGTCACCCTCGGCCTCGGTGCCTCCTTCGATACCCAGAACCTGAACCAGGCCGCCCACAAGGTTGGCGCCAGCTTCACCTTCGAGGCTTAAGCGTCTTCCAGACTTCCTGACCGTGGAAATGTGTAATTCTTCGCTGCTACATATATCCTGCTTTGACGAGATGGTGCAGAGCGAAGGCTTATCTTTTGTTGGTTTCTCATGATCTTGTGTGTATCGTAGACCTGTGCTCGAGCACATCTTGTATATCAAATCTCAAGCTTTCCTTTGTTTGATGGAAATTTGCCTTTTTACCTTGTAATACTGTAACGGATTGTATTCATTTCTGATATGCATTTGTTCTTGTAGCTTGTAGCTTATATCCAGCGCCACTATCAAGCCATGGTATACAGTAAGACTGGACCCTCGGAAAGTCTAGCGCTAATTACAACCGAGGCCAATGGGTCCCAAACAACCTGCTTCACCCCGACATAGTCTCCCTCCTCCTCTTGGCCGCCCTCTCCGCACTGGCAGTAGCAGCCGCCGCTTGCGCCTGTACTCCTTGAGCCTGCACCGCTGGAGTAGTAGGCATAACACTCTGCGCAAAGCCCCCCAAAAGCCCCGTAACAACCAGAATCCCACAAACAGTAATAAGCCTGACAACCCTAATCTCCCCCTTCGCACTCGTATCCCTCGCCCCATCTTCTTTCAAACTCGCCTGCCGCGCCCTCACATACCGATCCCTCCTCCGAATATCCTCAGCCCTCTGCGTCCTAAAATGTCCCCGTGCATTAAAATGCCCCAACGGATTCCGTTCAATAAACCCTTGATAGTCCTCCGGATCTCGTTTCTTGTGCGCGCCGCCACCGCCCGCTGCGGCGTTTGCGTATTCCGCGCCAGCGGTCCAGGATCCGCTCTCTGTTCGGCCGGTGTTGCCGTAGCCGCCTTGGTCGTAGAAACTAGGTGGTGGGCCGCGGAATGTGCCGCGGCGTTTGCTAAGGCCGGATGGTGGGCGGGAGCCGGCGTAGCCTTTGTGCAGGTTTGCGGAGTGGCTGCTGTGGCTGCCGGATGGGGATGGCCGGGGTTGGGTTTGCAGGCCGTGATCGCGGTCGTAGGTTGCGCGTTTGGAGGCGTTGCCGAGGGTGTTGTAAGCTGCTGAGATACGGGCGAAGCGTTGGGAGGCGTCCGGGTCGGCGCGGTTGCGGTCTGGGTGGTGGCGGAGGGAGAGGGCGTAGAATTGCCTGGCGGGTGTTAGATTGGGGGTTTGAGTTAAATGTAGGGGTTCGGGCTTGTGGATTGGACGGGGTTGGTGATGTGGGCGTACTTCTTGATCTCAGCTGCTGTGGCGGTTGGTGGGAGGTCGAGGACTTCGTAAAAGTTTTTTTCACGGGGTCGAGCTGATGTTGAAGTGAAGAATGCCATTGAGGGCCGTGCCGCTGGACTGAAGCGTGCTTTGTACTGTGGCCGTGGCTGTGGTCGCGTGCGGGTCGTGCCATGCTGACAGGTCAAGGAACGGACGCTGCACGTGTGCAGCGACGGCGAGGCGATCCCGGGCGCGGGAGAGTGGAGGAAAAAGGAAATAGTGCGTGAGGATGGCATTGCCCGGGTACGGATGGTTGGAGCCGGTTACATCAAAGGAGGGGAGGGGGAGCTGTAGGAGTTGGGGAGGTTGTGGATTGTGAAGTGCGAGGTGCGGCAGATGGAGGGTGGCGTCATCGTGGAGCTTGCGGATTGATAGCCTCTGGGAGGAACCACGTTTGGCTGTATGTTAAATATTTAGGAAATAAGATGTTCATATGCGTGCGTTGATCCTTTTTGACGGTGAATAGCCTTCTAATTTGTTCAATATAGGCGATTTGGGGCTGTTCGACCGCTCACGAGGGCCAGCTGATCATCAGATTAGATAACGACACTAGGCCTCCCCAACTGGTCCAAAGTGGTTTAGGGCTGCTCCCTTCGTGTACCAGTTCCTCTGGTCTAGAAAGATACTTCATTGAATTACACTTTGGCCGCTTTGCCACAATCTGAGATCTTGTTGCCAAATAGCTTGATACGCCTGGCCATCTTGTCTTGCGCGGACCAGGGAAGGGGCATTGTTTAGAGCAGTATCCACGGTCTTGGAGCTCCAGGAAATAAGGCAACGCGGATCATCATTCTCCAGACCACTTTTCCAGTGGCTTGGATGCCATTTCCACAAAACAGATATAGAGCGATGAGGCACATTGTCAACTCAGCAATTGGCTTTTGCGGATAACAATTTTTCAGGAAATTGGAGACGAAACATTCTCTTATACCGCCACTTGCTGGTGATTGAGGCAGAATGGAGAGAACTCGACAGAAAGGCCGAAGAGAGTCGGCAGGCTACATGAGCGCCTCCAGCGACTTCCCGCGTGCGACCCGATCCTAAATAGCTGCATGCCCTCCAGACGATAGTCAGAGATACCGATCAATTAGATAAATGTATAGGGAGCACGAGCCATCAACTCTTATCACAATTTCGTCGAATTTGGTTCCAATTTTAGATGCGGCTCAAGAAGGCAACATTTCTGCTGCCTTTGAGAAGAGTGGGGCCACGACTTCAAAGTTCGGATGTCAGATCGCCTTTCCAGCCTCTTCATCACCCCATCTTCAACCATGCCGTGTCTTCTCGATCTTCCCCCCGAATTGATATTAGGGATCCCTAAATATCTCGAATATGAAAGCGACCTCAATGGATTCTCCCGAGTGAATCGCTTCTTTTATGATTTGGTGAATCCCCAGCTGTATCGTCGGGTTCTCCAAGTTACTCGATTCGGGGTCCACTCAGCACTCGACTGGGCCGCAGAGAATGGAAAAGAAGCCTGCGTCCGTAGGCTATTGGAAGCTGGTGTGCCGCCGGATTCAGGCGTACAGCCATGGAAGCCGATCATGTTAGCTGCGCAAAACGGACATGCGAATGTGGTCAAAATGTTCATTGATTTCGGCGTCGACCCGAACCTACAAGCCGGTTTCAACAGAGAGACTCCTCTCTGGTATGGCAATCCGTTGACTGCGGCGGCGGAAAATGGCCACGAAGAGGTCGTCAGACTGCTCGCCGATCATGGTGTGGATCTTGAGTTTACCGACATATACCGACACCCTATCATCAACCACGAAGAAATCAAAGTCGAGCAGCCTATTTGTTTGGCTACTATGAACAAGCATATACCGGTTATCAAGCTTCTTCTTGAGAAGGGGTGCAATCCTCATGAATATGGCTCTCAAGGGAACACTGCGGTTTCCCTCGCCGCTTCCCTGGATCTTGACATTTTGAAAATGTTCATTGAGGCGAAGCCAGATCTCAAATTAAGCGAATATGACCCGAATCCACTTGAGAATGCTGTTGAGCGTGGCAATATAGCTGCAGCTAAGTTCCTTCTCAAAGAAGAGCCGGGTCTCCTGCCGTCAGGGCTGGGGGCATTCCAACTGTTTCAATTTGCAGCACTCCACTCTCCTGAATTCGCCAGGCTCATCCTGAAACAGCTTGACCTGGAGGAAGCAATTCAAAAGAGAGATAGGGGAGAGTGTCGGCATCTCGTGATCGGGGCAGCATCGGCTGGCTTAGAAGACGTGATGAAACGCCTCAAAGAAACTGGCTGTCTTTCCCAACGAAGTGCGGACCACGAACTTAACGCTCCTCTATGCTCAGCAATTCAAAAAGGTCAAGTCGGCATGGTGAAGTTGTTGCTAGATTACCAAGCAGATCCAAATAGCCGGCGAAATCATCCGTTGGAGGTAGTCATGGAATGCCCAGCGCCTCACAGTGAGGAGCTCACCGAAATCACAAAGTTACTGCTTCAGAGAGGCTCTGTGCCGCCTGATGATTTGGATCGCTCTTTCAATTACGATGCGTTACATTCATTCAAGACACTTGAGGTGTTCCAGATGGTGCTGGATGACCATCTTAATGTAGGTGATATGGACGACAGCATGGTTGACCAAATTCTACTGGACTCTGTGAGCCGGGGCGAAGATGCATTCAACCTTGTGGTGAGGCATTTCAATATTGAGCTTCAGCCCGGTCGTGAAGGACATGAGGAGATACTGGCTCACGCTGCGATCCAGGCCAACGCCCCTATTCTGAAGAGATTTCTGGATGCTGGATTTGATGTAAACTCCCGCGAGTTAGGTGATGATTCTGATGATCTCCAGAGGCTGAATCTTCTGGCCCTGGCTGCAACTGCGCAAGACAACGACGAGGATAGACGAGCAGTGGACCTTCTTCTGGAGCATGGTGCAGATATTGAGGGTATAGATGAGCCAGGCCAAGCATCGTCCTTGTTTATGTTGATATCCGCGTCTCCTGAATTCGAGTTGGGGATCTCGAAAGGTGTGAAGCTTTTCTTAGACTTGGGTGCCAATCCATATTTCACCAACAAAAACGGAGACACTCCTTTGAGCGAAGCTGCACGAGTTATGGATCTTGCAGTTGTCAAAGTTCTGATCGAGTTCTTCGAAAAGCAAGGAGATGCGGCATTCAAGCAGATTAAAGAGTCGGTCGTGCGAGTTGCGTCTACGACCCAATCACAAACGATATCTAGGCTCTTGTGGCGATACTATTGGCCACGTGTATATCCATGTTCCTAGGAGTTTGCTTGATAATCTCATATGTTCCATACGGCAAAGAAATAACCGATAGCCAATTGGAAGTATTAAAACCTAACGGATTCTCTTCAACCTCCCACATTTCTTACACCTCCAACGTTCTTTTACTTCACTTTCATTAGTTTCTTAAGGCTTACTGAACCATACTATCATATTTCCTGCCTCTAAACGAGTTCCGAATTATCATCATTATTATTATATTCTGTAGATTGACGATGAGCGCCTCATCTTACACCAAAGCAAATCACTATGCAGTTTTCATTATATCTTATTATTGAAGGGGCCTTAGCCATGTAACCCAAAGATAGATCACATTAAAAAACAAAAATTAAATCGAAATTACAGAGCCATTTTCATAGAGAAAACCCCGCCTGATGAACCCTGGGAGCGCGTTATCTTATCGCGGCAGAAAATCTTTCCCCGACTTCCGGTTAACGCCTCCCCTCTTTTTCCACGCCACTACACTCATCCACATTCCATCATGGCAGCTCAGGCGACTGAGAAGCTGCAAAAGCTTGACCGTACGTACTGAAGCTGTGGGTACCGCGCTCTGCAACTGACAATTTACCTACCAGTGGACGGCCAGAACGGCGCGAAGACCGACGCTCCCGCGGCCGACCAGGCAGCCTCCAATGAAGCAGAAGATGATTCGGATGATGACCAGGAAGAGGGTGAAGGTGCTCCAGATGCCGGGGCCGCCGGTGGTGAGTGATTGTTGCGTCTGCTGGCGCGGCGCATAACCCCGCTTCTCAACCCCGCTCACGCGAGGGGAGTCGAAACAAGGCTGCTAACACCATCGCACGATAGCCGCCAAGAAGAAGAAGAAGCGCAAGTCCAAGAAGAAGAAGAAGGGTGGCGCCAAGGTCCAGAGTTCCCCTCCACGGGTCCCTGTCTCCAACCTTTTCCCCAATAACCAATACCCCGAGGGCGAGATCTGCGAATACCTGAACGATAACGCCTACCGCACCACCAACGAGGAGAAGCGTTATCTCGATCGCATGAACAATGACTTTCTGCAGGAGTATCGCCAGGGTGCCGAGGTCCACCGTCAGGTCCGCCAATATGCGCAGAAGAACATCAAGCCCGGTCAGACCCTGACCGAGATTGCGGAAGGCATTGAAGACTCCGTGCGTGCCCTGACAGGCCACTCGGGTCTGGAGGAGGGTGATAACCTCAAGGGTGGTATGGGCTTCCCTTGCGGTTTGAGCATCAACCACTGCGCTGCACACTACACTCCCAATGCGGGCAATAAGATGGTCCTGAACCAGGGAGATGTGATGAAGGTTGATTTCGGTGCGCATCTCAATGGCCGCATCGTGGACAGTGCTTTCACTATGACATTCGACCCGGTTTATGACCCGTTGCTGGAGGCCGTCAAGGATGCCACCAATACCGGTATCCGGGTGAGTTTCCTCCCCTCTAGGTTTAGATATACAGACGATTTTAATGCATTCACAGGAAGCTGGTATTGACGTCCGCATGAGCGACATCGGTGCTGCTATCCAAGAGGCCATGGAGAGCTACGAGATCGAGCTCAACGGCACCATGCACCCCATCAAGTGTATTCGCAACCTCAACGGTCACAACATTGACCAGCACGTTATCCACGGCGGAAAGAGTGTGCCCATTGTTAAGGGCAGCGACCAGACTAAGATGGAGGAAGGCGAGGTCTTCGCCATTGAGACTTTTGGCAGTACCGGCAAGGGTTACGTGCGAGAAGACGTAAGTCCACACGTGTTGGCAAGAATTGTTCGAATGCTGACTCTAGTAGATGGAAACCTCACACTACGCCCTCGCAGCCGATGCGCCCAACGTTCCTTTGCGCCTGTCATCGGCCAAGAATCTGCTGAGCGTGATCAACAAGAACTTCGGTACTCTGCCTTGGTGCAGACGTTACCTGGATCGTTTGGGCCAGGAAAAGTACCTGCTTGGCGTATGCTGACCCCCGATCAACGATAGAAGGTACAAGAAGCTAACAAGTATACAGTTGAATAACCTCGTTTCGGCTGGAATTGTCCAGGATTACCCGCCTCTTTGCGATAACAAGGGCTCCTACACCGCCCAGTTTGAACATGTACGTTTTCTCGCCAGTTGATGTTGATGTGCCGTATCTAACCTCTTTACAGACTATCGTGCTCCGTCCCAATGTGAAGGAGGTCATCAGTCGCGGAGACGACTACTAAGATGGGTGTGAAATAGTATATGCAGATCAAAACGCAAATAAAAACAATGACCTAGGGAGGCGACATTAATAATGCGAACAAATGTAAGGTAAAGTAAAGCGTAGATCACGCTAAGTGTATCGGACCATCTAACTCTGCCGAGTCGCCCCACGTGGAACTGCGCCTTCCGCCTTTTTGCAGGCCGCAGTCCGCGTCCGCGGTCCACTCTTTTCCCTCACGACACTCTCCCGTTACTCTCAATCATGTCTTCGGTCGTGGAAACAGCGTCGCCGCACCTCCGGATGCCCGCCGCGAAGGCCAAAGCCTCGGCCGCAGCTGCAGCCGCAGAAACGAGCTCGCAAAGAATCTCGCCGCCGGAGACCTCCTCGGTGGACGATCACTTCTTTTGGACCTATACTGAAGAACCCCACCGGTCACGACGACAGGCAATCATCAAGGCTCATCCAGAGGTATGTTTCAATTTTACTCTGATTTTGTCTTCATTCGAAGTTCCTGGGATGGCAATCCGGGTGTACCTGGCACACGCCCGGTTCCCGTTCCTGGTTCCTTGGTCCTGGCACTTCACCGATAATATCTCCAGGGGTTTGATGCTAATTTGCGTGGCTCGCTCCAGGTTACGAAGCTTTGCGGTCCTGAATCCCTCACAAAATGGGTCGTTCTCGGCGTTGTCTCCTTGCAATTCACCTGCGCATACCTCCTCCGCAACACCTCCATCTTCGACTGGCGGTTCCTAGCCACAGCATACGTGATCGGAGCCACCTCCAACCAGAACCTGTTCCTGGCTATCCACGAGATTTCTCATAACCTGGCATTCCGGTCCCCAATGGCCAACCGTCTGCTGGCTATTTTTGCGAACCTCCCCATCGGACTGCCATACAGCGCTGCTTTCAGGGTAAGTCCACCTGGGCCCGGGGAAATATTTACACCTCGCAAATCCCCCCAAGTCCAATGTCAATTGAACACAATCAAATACTGACATGTCATTCTACAGCCCTACCACTTGACACACCACAAATCTCTCGGCGTAACCGGCCTCGACACCGATCTCCCCACCGCGTTGGAAGCCTTCTTCCTGAACTCCATCCTGGGCAAGACATTCTTCTGCACCTTCCAAATCCTCTTCTACGCCGTGCGGCCCATGTTCATTTACAGCCCACCCTTCACCTTAATCCACCTGCTGAACCTCTTCGTGCAATTGAGCTTCGACTACGTCCTAGTCCGCTTCACCGGCTCCTGGCAACCAGTCTACTACCTAATCGCAAGCTCCTTCCTTGCCGGATCCCTGCACCCCTGCGCAGGCCACTTCATCGCCGAGCACTACTTCTTCTCGAAGGTGAAATCCGGCGGCACCGAGTCCCTGTCCGAGCTGAAAACGCTGAAGACCAAGCCCGCTTCCAAGACTGAATCTCCCCACCCCCTTGCGGACCTGGCCCCGCCTGAGACCTACTCCTACTACGGCCCGCTCAATATTCTCACCTACAACGTGGGATTGCACAACGAGCACCATGATTTCCCTGCTATCCCCTGGACCAGACTGCACAAGCTACACTCTATCGCTAGTGAGTTCTATGAGCCGCTGCCTTGCCACCGCAGCTGGGTGTGGGTTATCTGGACTTTTATTCTGGACAGCAATGTCGGACCCTGGTGCCGTGTGAAGCGTGCGCAAGGCGGACGAATCGTCGGTGGCGGCAGCACCGAAAAGAAACAGCCCACTGGACGTGGAGGCGAGGGGATATCGGCTGCGTCGGCGGGTCCGGCGGGCGAGGAAGGTGATGGATGGAAAGAGAGCGAGATCCAGTGCTAAATAGTTTTCTTTTTTACTTTTCTTGATCATGGACTGGTGTTTTGGAGTACATATCGTGGGTCGGTAACGAAAATGATTTATTTTTAGAACAAGTCTCCATCCAGCTCCACATACGTAACCGTCAACAATGCTTAACAATACACGAGTTATGGGTCTTGCGGACATCTTTTCATAGAAGGGACTTCAATGCAAGCAAAGCTAGTTGCAAGAGCATGCATTATCCTGCTGAAGCTAGGGTTGATCATCGTTTATCACACAAAGAGAAGCAAGACGTTTAGTCCGTTCATCGTAACTTGATATTAGACAAGACAGGGAAAAGAAAAGAATAGGGGCGGACAGAGACGCTTTCGACACAATTGAAAGCCGAAAGACAGCGAAATAAAAGGAATATGGATACCGAAGCAGGGCCCCAAAAAAAGGAGACACGAGGAAAAGGCTGATGCTGGGGAAACAAAACGGGCTCTTCGGACAGAAGAGAAGTAGATGGGGGATTGAGCGGGGCGTCGCGACGTGATCGGAGGAAAACAGCTAAAGAGGACCACCTCTAAAACTAGCCAGAGACTAGAAGAAGAAGTAGGCGATCAAGAAGCTGAGGAGGCACAGCCCCGCGACCATCTGTACGGGCACTCCTGACTCGGTAGGTGCGTGCTGCTGCGTCATTGTTGCAGGTGCGGCCTTTGCTTCGGTGCCGGTCTTCCGCTGCCGCAAGCCCTGGTCTGCCAGTCGATCCTTCAGTCGTTGAATCTGTGCGTTCGCGTCGGCAAGCTGCGCCTTCAGCTCGTCGCTTGAGGGAATGGCGCCGACCACTGCGGCCTTGGCAGTTGCGAATGCGCCGGCCGGCTCGCTGGGTTGGGGGGACTCGGACTTGGTCTTCTCGGAGAAATCCGGGGGAGGGATGGGCGATGCTTGGTCGGCGGCGGTCTTCTTGCCGGGGGCTGGGGTTTCGAAGTTTCCACCGGGGGAGGTGTAGGCCGGGGGCTCATCTTCGAGGACCTGCGTGGGGGTAATTAGTTTGCGCGCATGGGCTGCGGGCTGTGGGTATCGACGCACCGAGTCATTTGCGCCGAGCTTCGAGGTATCAGAGGCAAGGTTGGCGTCGGAAGCCAACCAGTTCACGCGAATCTTCTTCTCAATCACTGCAGACTTGGAAGCCTTCTCGAACTATTGCTGACAGTTAGCCGACGTGATAGCGCTCGAGGATGTGACGAGGAAGCATACAATCGAGGTGACGTTATTGGATTCCATCTCACGAGTGACCGCCACGGACTGGACCAGGAACTTGTCCTTGCATTTGGCATCCGCAGAGGGCTCCTCCTTCATGGCCTGCAGCAGCACTATAACAACCTGGTCAGCTCAATCCTGTGCGCGTCGCAGGATGAAGGTGATTCGAACCTTGGACATCGACAGTTTTGCCGGGCTCAACACGGCCGGAGTTGGGACGGACACAGTAGCTGGATGGAGAGTCAGTTCGCGGGTTTGCAGCGGGATCGCGTTGTCGAGTATGAGTGTCACGTACTGCTTCGGGGCGGTGGTTTTGACCTGGATGGCGGAAAAGAAGCCACAGTTAGTCTCGGTGTTGCCTAACATAGACCGAGGCGGAAATGTAAACGAACCTTGAAGACGACAGCTTCCCGGCCAGGGTTGTGCAGTTGCAGGATTTGGCAAACTTCTTGGTTGAAGGGCCCTGTTTATCACGAAATATCAGCCCGTTGCTCCTCCGATCGCCGAGTTCCGATCCAGCAAGTCTGTATCCGAGGACTCACGCTTGAAGCCCAGTTCGGGCGGACAGACATCGACAGACATCGTGATCGTGGAGGTATTGGGGAACCGGGGAGAAAGAGGGGATTGAGAGGCGGCAACAAAGACTGTCGCGAAGAGGTTGCGAATCGGCAGAGAAGTATGACGGCAGGTTTATCAGTCAAGGGAGTCGGCGCCTCAGGAGTTGATTATTGTCCACTTCCAATTGAGGACTTGCTGACTCAGCAATCAGGTGACGCGCGTTGAGTCTCGAGTTCTTTTCCTGTCTGGACGTTTTTCATAATTCGGTCATGCTGTGATTTACTTTGACTTTTTGTGAGTTGACGTAGTGCAGCCTCGGTGATTGCAGGGTCACCCTCGGGCTGTGAGCACGCGCTTGTTACCGCATGTGATGCCATCCGAGGTGGGGTTCTCCGCATGACGGCAGTGTTCGAGGAATGGTCTATTCGATTCTCCACTACGGTATAGAGGGGCAAATATTATTCAATCGCAACCAGATCCATTTAATCGGGGATCTATACCTTCAAACCCTTTATCGCAAGCTTGGAATGCGGTGGCTGCCAAATGACGTTTATCCCTCGGGCGTTTTATTGGCGGCATGTGCCGGTGGAAACTCAATCGGTCTGCGATGTCCGTGGCCGAGGATCAGTCACCGTGTGACATAGCACGGCAAAATTTATGCTGCTAAGTATACTCTACAGCTTCTGTTTCCCTTCTTTGATACAGAAACAATTAAACGGCATATCTACAGGGGATTACAAGTCTTCCAAAGAAACAAACAGGAGGCCCAACCAAGTTAGATTTGCATATCTAGGAGAAAGCGTGATCAGATTAATTGGTTCGGGCTAAATGAATGACAAAAAGAGTAGAACCCTTCGAACTAGAACCTTCCCCTAAACCTTAAGTAATTCCAAACAGTCTTTTCAACTGCCATGAAACTACACTTATTATAAGAAGATCTCCTCGGGCTTCTAAGCCCTAAAATTCCCGGCTTTGAGAAGTAGACCTCCGCCATTGTTAAAAGATATGCGGGATTCGGGGACGCAAGTGCGTCCACCAGATGATCCATAATATCATTTCTCTCTTCCTCTATGGCATTAGAACACCCGCACTCTTCTGTACAATGCCCTATTCCAACCATTCTTTCGCTTCGTAGACAACAGGTTACACAGCATCCACCCTTCCCTATACAATCCTGAATCAGAAATTTCTGGAAATACCAGGTTGAATTCCCTCTTATATTGTCGTATATTTTCTTCAAAGGTTGTCGAGGGAGATCCATCTCAAAATCGTAAAAGGATTGCGATACCCAGGCGAACCCTCTCTGAGCGTCTCTAGCTCTTTCTCATATTCACGAAGCTGTTTAATATCACCATCGGTATATATCGTCTTTTTAGCGCCCAAGATATAAGTTTGAAGCGTTCTTCTCTTTGTACGCCTGCTCGAAGGGCATGCTCGGCAGTAGTAATAAAGGCAAAGAAATCTGAGGGGCATTCAAGATCTTTGCCTTACTCAAAAAGACGCTGCTTGTCTCCTTGATATGGATTTCCCTCTGAAGGCTTGAGCTGAAGGCTTGAAGCTTTTGAAGCTCTCAAACATTCATTGAACATCCAAGGCCATGATCTAAGTCCAATAAGTATTATATGCTTAAATTCCCGAACTAGTTGGTAAGCTTGTTGGGAGGGGGAGGAGTCTGAAACCACCACCAAGTTAGATCTGAGATTCTAGAAGAACGGTCAGGTATGAAAAATACAGGAAGTTGAAGTACTCATACGTAAATATAAGGTCTGGGTAAGCCGCCGCGGAAAAGAGCCTAGCCGTGAGTTTTGCTCGAAGTTATCATTCATCGGCTGACCGGAGCAGATCCAGAATGCAGCAAAGTCAAAACTGTGTACGGCAAACAAACCATCTCGAGTCCAGGGTCTTTGAAGAATACCGACACAAGACTTTTAGAGCCAAGACTGGATTAGTTGACCCACGGGGGCTCGGAGCACCAAAGTCATGTTTGCCAAACCGTTTTGGCGCTGCAACAAAGATGGCAAATAATGAGCCTCCGTAATTGGCGGCACCATGTGCTGGTTCCTGCGTGAAGTATGAATTTGGCGGCTGCTCATGAGACAGGAACGGAGGATGGAAATATATTGTCCCGGGTGGGATCTCCTTGCCAACACCATCTAGTCATCCTGCCAACGACATACGTGCCCGGCCTTGAATTTAATGAATAAGATTCTGAGTAAGCTTTGTGAACTCAGTAATGGAAATTTACTTGTTGGACCTCATCCCTATCGCCTCTGTTTGGAACATGACATTCGTTTTGTTTCTTCAGTCGGTTGGATGTGAGCCACCAGGTCGCAGACCTGATCTATCTAGGAAGGCCGGACGGCCTGAGTAAAGCTTCTCAGTTTTTTCCAAAAACAATTCGCCTAGGTGATTCTCATTTCTGGCGCATAGACGAATTGATTTGTGAAGAAGACTTGTATCTATACACTAAGCATCGATGGCTGTAGGTATACAAACACCGAATTTAGATAATCGCTAATTCTACCCCAATACTAGATTCAACGAAGAGAGCCATCTGTCGCAATATTACCTGAAATTTAATCTACAAAAACCTGTCAGGGTTGCCATTCATCCATGTGATGGCACCTATTACTGTACGTTGTGCTCTTGGAAATTTGCGAGATGAGATGCGTTAAGCCCAATAGACACTAGAGTCACTAAATGTGCGGAGGGGTTGCACAACCAAGCCTTTATCTTGGAAATTGATAATGGGTCGGAGATCTTTCGAAACTCCCGAACCCCAATGCTAGTCCTGTTCATTCCCATAAGAGCCGCCGGTATATTGCTAACACTTATAGCTTCGCCACGTATTTAATTTTCCTGTTTCTCAGATGCTTTTATTTGTATTACAATTCTGTAAAGAACTTAGTCAAGGCCAAATACATTTTTGAGGAGAAGTTTCTCGGCGTATGGCTTTGTTCTGTCTAGAACCAGTAGCCTCGGGACCTGAAGCTTCGACTTATGGCCTAAGTAGTTGACTTAGAGAATACATTCACGACTATTACCTTTGGCAAGCACGGTTGAATTTATTTTGAAAACCATCTGCTTTCCCCATCAGGGAAAGCACAGGACACATATTTCCACGCTATTGAGAACAATGGTCTGACGGACTTTTCCATTGGGCCGGTGACTGACCATGAACGAGTTGTGGAATATGACCAGGAGAAATACGAAGTTGGGTCGAGGATCTTGAGAGCATGAGTCAAGATGAAAGAAGAGATTCGATGGCAGTTAACAAAGCGAGACGGTTCACAAATACTACAAGGAGCAGGTGCATAAGCGAGGGCCCCTCCACTGGCCTGTACCCCAGCAATCAACAATCCCTAGTGTCCACAAACCTGTCTGGCTTGTGAGTGAGTGCAACGCTAATCATTTATCTGGCGAAAACGCGGTTTAAAACGGAGGATGGTGGCTTGGGTGGCAGTTGCCAAGCCAGCACTAAGCATGGGGTCAGGAACTTTGAACCAGTGTCAGTGCGATTCAGAGCGTGAATTCCTTGACCTGACCGCATAAAGGCATACTCCAGTTACCGTATGCATAATGACCGAGTTCCCGCCCATCTCCTCAGGATAGGGTGATGGGAATACAGATAGCGGCTGAATCCCACCACAAACACTTTGTAACGGAAGATATCGGCTTAATCCCAGAATAAACGCTCTATAACGGAAGCGGGTAGATGATCCACTAGACTCCACCTGTTCTAGCATGGTTATCTTACCGTCATGAACTAGACAGGGTCTCTGGTGGAATATCCCGCCTGCCTCCCCGGTGTTTATCTCATAAACCAAGGCAATTGACTTCGTTTAAAGATTTTAATTTAACACGCTGGTCCATGCAACTCCACCCCATCCTCTAAATACGGTCGATTTTCCACACCTCCGCTGCCCTCAATTGCAGCACGATAACACAGGATGTCTCCCCCGCCCCAAGCCCCCCGTCCCACCCATTCAAGCAAGCCGAGTTTTGCAACATCAGTCGATACATATCTTAGCAATGACAGTGCCTGGGATTGGAAAAGGTTTTCTGCCAATGCAGATGTTGAGGCCCAACGTAATCCACGGATGAGTTTTGCTTCAATACGATATCTGATTTTCACCATCTACCGCCGCCTGTTTTCCCTGGTTTATTGCGCCAATGCGGTCGCATTCGTTATCATTATGGTGGAGAGCCGACAGAAAATTCTTGCATTCGTCAATGCAGCGGCCATCAATCTACTAGTATGCGGGCTTGCGCGACACCCCCTGGTGGTGAACGCCATCTTTGTGGGCATCTGCAGTATCCCACAGTCAGCTCCTCTCGTGCTGCGCAAAAGAGCCGCGGAAGCATACCACTATGGTGGCGTCCACAGTGGATGCGGTGTCGCAGCCTTCCTATGGTATACCGGCCTCGTGGCTCTGATATCACGGGAATATTGGATTGACGGCGACTCGGGGGTGATCTCCGTCCCCGTCATTGTCCTATCCTATGTTTTACTCGTCGTCCTCGTCGCCATCATTGTGATTGCACATCCTACATTCCGGACAAAAAGACATGACTATTTCGAGCTTATGCACCGATTCTCTGGATGGTTGGCAGTGGCTCTTTTCGTGGCTCTGCTGCTGGTGTTCTCTAACCAAGCCCGACATGCGCAAGGCTTGTCTCTCGGACAATACCTGCTTGAACTCCCGGCGTTTTGGTTCGTCCTGATCATCGTTATCTCCATCGTTCACCCTTGGCTCCTTCTCCGCCGCGTACAAGTTCGGCCAGAGTATCTTTCACCCCATGCTGTCCGACTCCACCTCGATCACGCATCTACTGCATTTGGCAAAGTAATCGCACTCACCAAGCATCCGCTCCGGGATTGGCACAGCTTTGCAACGTTCCCTGATCCCGACGGCAAGAGCTTTTCTTGCATAGTATCCAAGGCAGGAGACTGGACCACCCGGTGTATCGACCAGCAACCAACCCAGCTGTGGAAGCGCGGAGTGCTCATGTACGGCTTCATCCATGTGATGCGGGTTTTCCGCAGGGTGGTGGTGGTTGCCACGGGATCCGGCATAGGGCCATGTCTCTCATTTCTGAGCGAAAAGAATCGGCCCCCACTACGACTGATCTGGCAGACGCGGAACCCGAACCGGACGTACGGTTCTGACGTGCTCAACTTAGTGCGACGGCTCGATCCCGACCCACTTCTCATCGATACCGGCAACAGCGGGCGAGTGGATATGGTGCCAATTGTCCAAGAACTCGTCCGGGAATTTGATGCGGAGGCCGTGTGTGTGATCAGCAACCCGCGGCTCACGAAAAAAGTAGTCTTTGAGCTCAAGGCAAGCGGAGTGCCTGCCTTTGGGCCAATCTTTGACTCTTAAAATTAAAACTAGAGAATGAAAATGGATCGTCCTTTCAGAAGTTCACTGGTGTCGGGTCTTTTGCCAATGACTTTCCACGTGCTTACTGCGTTGGTCATGCTAGTGAGCAAATATTGACTCGGAAAACCCAAATTTAAAGGCCGAACCTGGCAAGAGAAGGATGCGCGGTGAAACATCTTCTGACAGTTCGCAGGACGCCCGATCTTTAGGTAGAGCCTACAACGGCTTTCTGGTTATTATATAATTGCTACAACTCTCTCGTCCCAAGAGACGTTTCTGTATAATTTGCGACCCCGGTACGCGAAAATACTGTGTTGTCAAGGAAAGGCCCCTCGTACTTTGGGAGCCGCGGCCGAGAGGCCCAAGTCCCCCTTCCGGAAGAGTATTGGCTCGTCGCCCCACGTTTCTGTTCTATGGAAAGTCGACGGCCCGCGCGGGGCGAAACCCACTATCCCAATACTGCCAATCGGATCAGACCACTGATCTGTCATAGTGCAGAATACTCGGGCTATACGAGCGGCCCCCGCCGACAGTATTGCTCATGCCTTCTCTACACAAGTCATTGCTAGATGAGAGTCGTGGGCCATACCTGCGGCAGCAGTGCGTTGCGGACTCCCCAATCCAGGATTTTGTCTGTCTCTCGGAATCCTTCTGAAATCTAGACCAGTCCAAGTCAGAGATCCTGCAATTAGAGTGAAACGCACTTACGCACCTTGGAACGACTCAGGGGGCCGCTTTGGCGGTGCTAGCACTAGCGAACCTTCCTTCGCGCAGCCACCGGTTCCTGGGAACTCCGGCCGGAGCCGTTGAAACTTGGGGAGTGCACAGGCTTCAGCAAGGTCTTTGCTGGGATCTAGGCATTGTGACAGGCCAAATTTAGTTCTCTCCCTTGCCGATTGCCATGTGTGCAGACTGATTCGGTCCGGGGCACAGAATGAATCCCCAAAATCAGTATCCCTGTCATCCTTTCCAAGCTGGACTTCAGACTGCATCTCGTCAACCCAGTCACTCCTTTACCAAAACCATTTGTCAAAACTGGAAAACCAAACTGCCAGTTCCTTCTGGATGGCATTTTTTGGTCTCTGAGACCCTTGATAATGGCTTCCACAGGCATCGGAGGAAACAACGTTGACGTGCCTACCTTCGACGGTTTGGCCAAATTCTACATCTCTGTCGCTATCATTTGGACAACTGCCATCCTCTGCGGCTCCGCCTTTCTCATTGCCAATCGCCATGAGCAATGCATTCGAATTCGTAACCTGTTGCTTGCACTGAGCGCCGTGTCATGTCTCCATGTCTACTGGGTTCTGTGCATGGTCGCATATTCATTGGGTACTAAGTACCCCTGTGCTGCAGAATACTGGATCATGAGCATCTATCTGCCTCTGGGGATCGCTCTTTTCCAAGCAAACAGCATGCAGCTCCTGAGCGTCTTTGGCATTCAAGAGAAGCTACTTTTTACCGCACAACAACCGTACAGACCCCATTTCATCGCCCGTGCAAGATCCTCTAGCCGCAGCCTTTTTCAATGGAGGCAATTGAACCTCGTCCAACGAACGGAATTGGGTATTGTTGTTGGGATGGTGGTTCAAGTCAGTGCATCCTACGCGCCAGCTGCCGTTGATATTCACATACTCATCTCTCATCTCTCATCTCTAGCTGCTTCTGTCGCTCTCCATCTTCCTCACCTCGCGGAAATTCCAAACCTTCGGCACCTTCTCCGAACATGTGAGCCCGGAGAAATGTCGGCGAGGTCCTGAATGGTAAGATTGGCTTGGATGGTGATGTAGTCGACTCCGTCTGACCAAAGACTTTCAAGGATTCCTTCGATTCTCTGGCAATTGTTCTGGTCTTGGATATTCGCGCCATGCATTCTGTGGAAGATCCGGAACATCCATGACATACACCACTGGCGGCTTCAGATCACTTGCTGCGTCATCGCTGCGTGAGCGCCTGACAACATTCCTTGGCATCCACGCCACTAACAACGTTACTGACGAATCCGTAGGTTACCGGGTTCGCCTATGTGGTTCGCCGCACTGTATTCGCCAACCAAAATCTGGGAAACTATCAACAGACACTGGGTGGCGTCTCTCTGGTAATGAAACCCCATCACTAAATGCAAACAACGTAGCTGATAACTCTCGCAGGTTTGCTCCCGGTATCATGACGATGGAGGCTGTTACTATCTTCATTCCGTGTTATGAGCTTGTAGTCTCCAGGAGGCGGAGGAATCGTATCCTCGGGGAACTCCAAGCATGGAATGAAAAGAAGATAGCCAGCGCGGACGAATTGGATTCCAGAGTATCGCGAAGTCCAAGTGAAGTCAGCCACGTGCCATATGCTTATTCTCGAAAAGCTCTAGAGAGGTGCTTAAAAGAGGACTCGAGCGCGCTTCTGCAATTTGCCGCGGCCAAGGAATTCAGCGGCGAGAATATTATTTTCCTGAATTACGTGCGCGACTGGAAGGATTCCTGGGCGAAAATCAGTGAATCGAAGCCGGAATACGATTGGAACCACGATCCCCAGTACCACCGACTTCGTTTGTTCAAGATCGCGGTCGAGATCTACGCAGTCTGCGTCGACCTTAAAACGGCGGATTTTCCCATCAACATTGAATCTCGGATTTATTCGGATCTAAGGAAAATGTTTGGTGAAGCTGCTCAGTCCATCGGCCAATCTGTATCAACAAGGAATGCCCCTGAGCTTTACAACGTGCCGCCGACGCACAGAAAAAAGTTGTCTCCTTTGATAGCCGTCGAGGAAGACACCCACGCTCTGTGTCTTGATGCATATGGTCACGAGAGCCAGACTATCCTTAATATCGAGCCCCGTCTTCCGGATTCTGTTATCATTCCTGCGGATTTCGCAGTCCATGTTTTCGACCAGGCCGACAGGTCTGTCAAGAACCTGGTGTTCCAAAACACCTGGCCCAAGTTTATTAACACTTCCAGCGACCTGTCGATTTATTCTAAGTAAGGATACAGAAGTCCTGTCAGATAGAATGTATGTCTAGCGCCGGCGAGTCAATCTTTGGAGTCTTTCATAGCAATATCCCTCAGTACACGACGCTAGAAACGTTCACTGTAAATGCTTGGTATGGCTGTCCTGGGCATTTAACTTTGCAGTGCAAAAAGCGGGTGGGTTTTGCCGACTTACATTCCTCGAAGAATTACCCATGATTATCCTGAGCCGGAGATCGGCCTTGGATGCCCGCCAGAGCCAACGCTTCACATCGTATGGATTGAAGATCGGGATCTCGCATATGTGTTGTCCAGTAGCAATCAACATGTTATTCATATACTATATTACTCGTCTTGGACACAGTCTGGGTCTCAAACCTCCGCGACATCATCGCCTCAACCATAGCAAATGTCTCCCTTGTTCAAAAAGTACGAGGCTCTGTAATGGCGCGAGGGCTCTTCAGTCGGCGATCCAAGTGGCAGAGGAAAATAACTTTCGTCTGGTAAAAGTCTTAATAAAAGCCTGGGCACCTATCTGGTGGAGGTGTGGGTTATTGGAGAAAATGCGAAGGATAGTCGCTTAGGCGCTCTGAAACAAGCTGAGTTTTGACGAGCTCTCTTTCTTCTCTCCGGCAAAATGTTGGCATAGATTAATTTAAGCAAGGCTATTACAGGAATGCGAGGTGCGCGAAATTCATTGCTTGACATAGAGGCAATTACGTTAACTAGTAGAACCCAAGAGAGATTTGAGTACAATTGTTCTATTTATTAGTTCTGCCATTTTGGCTTGCGCCATGCTCATTCTTTAACCCCTCAACTTTCACATCCTTCAGGATTGTTAAAACGGGCGATACTAAATTAGACTAAGCAGAGTTCCCATGATATGCAAGATTACCCTTGTAAAGTGCTGGGTAAGCCTGCATAGCTGTGGAAATTTAGATGACACGTTGATATCCAGAACCAACGCAGTCTAGATGCGGTCCAGTGGCATATAATTGGCCATGTAACGCGAGGCATGCAGCCATGGGTTCAACAAACTTTCTGAAGTAATCAACATGCTGCTGAATGCTGATGTCAAGAAATTCGCGCAATGCTACAGTTTCATGAAGTAAGACCGTAGTGATATCATGACTATTTTATAGAGGCTGAAATGGTTATAAAAATGGTTGAAAATTCGTTTGACCTGCGCTCCCGTTCTTCATCGAGCTCACCAGCAAAGCTTAAATCCTATCTACCAAAGCTACGCGCACAATTCTTTCTTCTCTTGCTTCGAGATAATCAATTGTTCGACTTGTAATCATGGTCTACTACGCTTATGCCAAAAACGTGAGTATTAGCCTTCAGCCTTCAGCCTTCAGGTCGGCTCTATCAATGAGAAGGAAAAAGGCAATGCTAATCACAAGGATAGAGCAACGATGATTGGTCCTGGCGATATGTTATCGTTGCACCAAGCCTGCATACCCTAAACCAGTGGTACAACGCTGTTCAGGATAAAGTCGCTGATAACGTGCTTCAAAGGGTCGATGATGATTTCTATGTCTTTGACAGAAACAAGCTCAATCTTGGAAGAAGCACCGCAGATGGCCACGAAGCCCCACGGTTCATGAACAAAATTATCTTCCAGTTGCTCTCTGACAATGAGGGCAGAAATCTTACTTCATTCGTCAATGCCACTATTCATTGAGGATAGCCGTGGTAGATAAGTGAGTCATCCTACAACAGACCGGCTATTGGTTTTATCTAAACTTCTTTCAGAACCCATATATCAGTTTCAAGGGTGGCCCAAGAGACCTTAATGTGAATGGAGACGGAAATCAATTTGCAGCCGTTTGGCTTACAGGGACTGTCTTGCTGTTCTAGTTTTCATATCTATAGCTACGCAAAGCTAGTGGAAGTAGTTCGCAATAACATTCTTTTCTCCCCTTATAATAACATTCTTTTCTCCTTCATTCCTTTCTCCTGCATTCTTTTCTCTTTCCCTTACTGTTATCAATTATGGTGTCACGGTGAAATAGAAGAAATAGAGAGAATGCCTTTGCTTTCGACGCATGCCTCCTATATCCGGTCTTCCTCGGCCCGGCCCGGAGATGCCAATCTTCGATCGCGACACCGTTTTCGGCCCGGAGACCCACACCTAAGGAACTCTAGTGTGACCGTCACATTTACAGCCACCTGCTCCATTTTGCCCGTTGGACTAAGGAAGGGAGCGTCGTACTTAAAATAGCGAGCGTGGTCTGCAGATAGTCAAAATTTTCAGGACCATGAAGAGTGAAGCGTGTGATTTTCGGACCACGCTTGGCTATGTACGCGGGTGGTTCAATACCACTAGAACTCTTCAAGACAGGCTAATCCATCGTTCATCGAGTTCCTGCGCGTATTTGTATCATACTCCGGATACGCTCGGAAGTACGGTGCCGTGACACGCCGGAGATTGATTATCCAGTTCCCTCGAGATCATTCAACCGATCGGGACGCCTTTAATCGATCATCCCTCCACTGGACCGTGTGTGATGCTAGCCCATACAGATTTCCTCCAAACCGATGCATGCTGCTAAATCGCTAAATCGACAAGGCCAAAGACACTTTAACCATGCAGTCATGGAATCTCAGCCTCGACACATCCCAACACCCACAGATTGACGCCGGACTTACGGAGTCAGACAGCTCAGGGTAACGGCGATCAAGTTAAAAGGACTTTGCCTGGAGTAAAGTCCTCAATCCAAAAAGCTCTGGCATGGCTGAACGCAGATGCAGAGAGGCGAATGTTTCAGAACCTCCGCGCAGACCAGTCTGTGCCGTCAGCGCACCAGCCCGATGGATTCTTACCCGGTTTATGCTTACCTTGTAATGCAGAAAGCGGGACCTGGATCGGAGAATCTTCGTCCTTCGATTATGTCAATCAATTCTTCGCCCAGCGTCATAAGCAAAGGATTAACTCACAAGTATCCTCAAAAATATCTCAGTTAATCCTGGTATCTGATCCACGTTTCATCCTTGTGGATCCTACTCACTTCATTTGCATAACCTTTCTAACAGTGTGCTCGCTAGTGACTAGCCCCGTTGCAACTCTGCGGCTGCACTAAAAACTTCAAGCGTGTCCTGCCGAGATCCAGTTATATCGCCAAGCCACCCGAACACCATAGCCCTATCTAATATCATTTTGCGGGTGATCAAGGACTCTAGCACCAGAGTTGTTCGCGTGGGAGGCCGGGAAGCTGGAACCACATCCTAGCTGGTCAGATAAACATGCTGTTGAAGGAATTGGGGGCCGCTATAATCTTCGGGCGGAGATCCTGGACTGGGACGGCTAGCGGATATAAGCAACGGGGGCGCCGTTCCACGACAGCTGCCAAGAAACTGTTGTCTGCTCTTGTCATCCCCGTGGGAATGTCGCTGAGTGTTGCGTTTATCACGCGAGCAGTGACGGCTAAGATCGGATATTGTGCTTTTGCTTCGGTTTCCGCCATCTGAGCCACGCTTTAAAGCATTTTGTTCCAAACCTCTTTGAAGACCATGGTCTGTGTTGGGCGGCGGGGTTAGTGCTTATATCCGAAACAACCACTAGCGGCATAGTTAATCTCACTAGCTGAGTCCGGATTCCGACGGAGGCTCTGATCTAACCGAGAAATACACCGGTCAGATTATAGTGGGATGGGCAGAATAGTGAGGGCGAGCATGTCTGAGCTATTGCCTGTGATCACCCCTCGCCTCGGTCCCTCTTTAGCCTGGCCTTCTTAGTTGGCGCTGTTTATATCCATGAGATATCTGCTCTTGGTCAATCATCTGCCACCATCTACTCAACCACCTCGTATTTGCCGAAAGCTCCCACTGTCAACATGACCTCAAACAACCTCTCCCGCTGCTGTACCCTTGGCTCCCTGCACGACGGGGAGGCCAAGGGCGAAATCGAAAATATTGACACCAGTAAGTGCTCCCGTAATCAGGCCATGAAGTGTTGCCCTCTAAACACAGATAGTCTCGACCTACTTCGCGTACCCGGCCGACAGGTCCACAGAAAATGCTATCCTGATTCTCACGGATGTCATCGGTCACCGCTTCATCAACACCCAGCTGATTGCCGATCAGTTCGCGGCGGCCGGATATTTCGTCGTAATGCCAGACCTCTTTTCAGGCGACGCGGTGCCTCTGAACCGTCCCGAAGGCTTCAGCATCATGGACTGGCTGAAGAACCACCTTCCTGCGCAGACGGAGCCTATCATTGACGCCGTCTTAAAAGAGATGCGCGAGAACTTGGGCTGTAAGCGCATCGGGGGCGTCGGCTACTGCTTCGGCGGTAAGTACGTCTGCCGGTACCTGAAGCCGGGAAAATTAGATGCCGGTTACACAGCCCATCCCTCGCTGGTGGAGGCCGACGAGTTGCGCGGCGTGGAGGGCCCACTTAGCATTGCAGCTGCAGGTACGTCGATGGCCACTCTTTCCCCCTAAATGTTATTCAGAATTGAGATTGACGCAAAGGCTAGTCCGTGACTTTGTCTTTACAACGGCCAAGCGCCACGAAAGCGAAGAGATCTTGGACAAGAAGGAGATCCCGTACCAGATCAATATGTTCTCGGACGTCGAGCATGGCTTCGCTGTGCGATGTGATCTGTCTAAGCCACGGCAGAAATACGCTAAGGAGCAAGCATTCACACAGGCGGTGTCCTGGTTCGATGAATACGTCAAGAAGCAGTAAAAGAGATAGTATTACGGACAATGTATTAATTTGCTGTACTCTACCTAGCTGGTAGTCCTAATCTTCCATATTAAAAATGACTGCCACCTGGACGCAAAGTAGAAGTTACTGAATTATTTATAGTGTGGTCATGCTTAGAATAATAGGCTAATCCATCGTGGGTCTGTCAGCATCTGAGTACTCAATAAAGTGTAGCAACGTAGAAACAATGGCAACCGATTAAGTAGAAATGTCTTAACACTACATAATGTCTAAATTGGTAAGTGTTCACCAGATGTAGCAGACGACGCTTTTGCCAGTTCAAAACCATTTATTTTCTAAGCAAGCAGAAATGCTTATAGAGGATACTAAAGTATAGGCGATTGAACATGAAATATAGCCAGCTTGTATATAACCCAACTCTTGCCGGCTTTAGGCCGGTTAGAAGAGCTAAACCATTAAGCTTCGTCTCCATCAGCAGGGCCAACAACTTCACTTCGTTCCGTATACATATTAAACATCATGTATTCATATTGCTCAAGGCCCTGGTCCGGATCGAAAACATGGCTCTTGGACATCTCGAGGGACAATGTTTTATTGTGAGACTTGGGAGTCCAGACAATGTCGCCAACCTCAGCACCGCTCGGAGCGTAGAAAGTAGCACCATTGTTAAGCTTGTAGAGGCCACCAGCGTTGCGCCGCTGGATGCGGTCCCGCTTGGCTAGGCCATTGCGCGTGTACTCTTTGCCATCGTTGGCGCAGTTGGTACCGATGCAGTACTGGATAGTACCAGCATTGGCAAATCCAACGGTATAGCCGCCTTTATTTCCACCGAGCCCGTCACCCTTAAAGCTACCTTGGGAGTTGTAAAACTGACGAAGGCCTTGGCCCTGGCCTGAGTTATCATCAGCTGGGGCCCGCTCGAATGTTAAATTTCATGGCAGACTCACGATTGTTTTGATCCCTAGGAACACAGCGGCTGACCGCAGTAACCTGATCAGCGGTGCTAGTTGAAGCGTAGGGATATTCATCGCATTGTTGACCGCTGCTGCAAGTGTGCGAAGTACCACAGCCCGCATTGCGGCCACGACGTTTACGGGTGGTAGAGTCAGGCTGGTCCCAGTACATCTGGACTGGCAAGCTCTTGCAAGTAGCTCCTGCAAGTCGTTATTATTCATCCGAGAAGATAGAATGCCAGATAGGGCATACCGTAGCACATATTGTTGCAGACGTCTAGTAGCCAAGATATTAGCGGAGATCTTGTAGAACATTAGCCACATTCAATGCCGCCATACCTGGAATATCATCACTGTCCTGACCAGTACAGACCCAGTTTAGGAAGTGCTTGGGCGGCGGGGCGAAGGCCCCCACGATGAGCGAAACGAACGCGAAAAACTTAGAGGTATGCATTTTGCCTGTACGATAATGAATAGTTGATTGTTCTTAATGGGTAATGAGGGTGTTAAACCACAGCCCTGAAAGATGGTTATAGAATTTCCATGAATGGCCATTTTGTATATCTTTTATATATCATTAGTATGTCTCAAAACAGCCCCAACTTCTGTCCGAGGTGTAAGCATAGATTTCCCTTTCCATCACCTGAATACGACGCTGGCCACCAATGATGTGCTGTTGCGTACTACTTTAATCCACAATCCTTCATAAAAGGAATGAAAAAAACTTGTTCTTGCCCTGTATACCTCTACTTCGCCCCTGGCCCCCATACCACACATGAGGGTTCCCCACCCCCTATCATGCATAAAAGTGCATGAGGAGCGCCAATGATTTGCTACTGTGCTTAAGGAAACCCCACCATCTGTCGCGGAAGGCATTGGAAAAACCTGTTCACCCCTGCACCTGCACCTCTGCATCACTTCAGGCCTCCAAGAAGTGCGGCTGACGGGCCGCGTGGAGATCATGGACCAAAATTTATGGATGTCGTTGGCCCTTTACATTATACCATTGATCCTTGACAGCAAACTAGTATCTTGCACATGGCGGTCCTCGTATATTGATTAGCCGGCCAACTTCCAGCAACTCCCATTCTGAGTTTATTGCGTTCAGACTAGGAGGAGGCGAAGTCCTCATGATGAAAAAGCAACCAATCAGGTCAAATCCAGGCTGGTCAATTGATTTGATGAGGCAGATTTGACTAGACAAGGCAGACATATTAGCTGGAGGAGAGACCGGCTGCTTAATGTCCGAAGTACATCCACTTCTGCTCCATCAGGACGTCAAGGTGCCTAGTAAAGTAGACTTTGACGACCCACTCTTGGCCTCAAAAATGAGATAAAAGAGGGGGAAACTGAAAATTTTAATTTTATAGGTAGCATTTGGTTTAGGGAGCAAATCCGTAGCATTACTTTTATGCATTGTACGTAGAAAACGGGATAGTGGGTTTGGCCTGCTTTGGTCTCATTCATCGAGGCCAAGCACTGTAAACAATTGATTTGAGTCCCACTTTGCGATGAGACGAATCCAGAGTGAAAGTCTTATTTTAATTTAAGTTCTCCACCGAAGGACCTATCGCCTTATTCGGTTTGTGTTGCATGTGCCAAGGCTGAACTTGCGGAGGACGTCATTGTTGATCAGGCATCCAAATGCCGATGCCCCACCGTCAGCACAAGTGGAGCCTGAGCACAACTCGGGGGGCCTGACAGGATCCTTTGTACCTACTCCTCCGTGCTTTGCAGATGCGAATGACGTCTACTTACGTGACCAAACGGCTGTGGTGTGCAAGTGTGACGCCAGGAAAAGGCTTCAAGGAAACGCATTACGTATATGCTTGCATCCAGGGAGGTGAGTGACTAGTTATACCTTAAGGGATCCGTTCTATTCTCTGGCCAGAGACCTTCTCAATACATATTATTCGTTGACTTGAGTGTCATAGGACAAAAACCCAACCATGAGCATTGATTCGCCCTCAGATGCTAGCGACGTGTTTGATCGGGGCAACCAATATGCCCTTGAGGATGGCAAGCTACTCGGGTATGGCTTAAAGGGTGTCACAACAGCTATGGTTCAGGAGACCTGTAACCAAGTGACTGAAAGCTATGCCAAGGAGATCTTGCATTGGCCCAACGGACGACTCGCGAAGCCGGACATCTTCAGCCCGGTGGATGAAGGTACTTTCGAGGACCTTGGCGAATGCACCAAGCACTTTGTCAAATACCTGCGGGATCTTTTTGAGTCATCACCGCCAAAGCAGATTCCTATATATCCTCATGCATTCATTGCCTTCTCACAAGATGAGCTGCCGCGCAATGCGACCCTCGTTCTCGCATACAAGGCCCGTGGTCTATGGCAACTAGAGCATCGATCAGTCCCGGTAAAAGTTGAATTAGGCCAGTCAGTCGATGGATTGAGGATGGGTGACGAGACTGCAAAGGATTTGCTCGACCGGTACCCTAGCGACGGCCCCGCAAACTCGACCGAACAACGTCGAGGTGACTCTGACTCCCGGCCAACCGATAAATGGGCTTTCGCCGTTTTCAGCACCGGGCTGTTGTCAGCACTCCCACTACCAGCCCTAATTGATCCTTCGACTGACGAAGTCCAACCATCGGAAGCGACGCTTGACCTCATTGGTGACCCAGAAACGAGTCGATTTCAGATGCCTTGGGAGAGAATGAAGGAACTGTTTCCTGTTATTTGTCGAGACGATGAGCGTCGAGGCTGGCGCACAAACGGGATGAAGTTACACAAAAATGTGTTTATCTGCTGTGATAACGATAAACCAGAGGAGAAGGGGGTCTTGATCCTGCAATTGGAGTGGGACGGTAACACTGAGAAGGACGATCATGAGTTGAAGAATGTTGGGAAGGCTGCAAAGGTCCACGAGACAAGGGCAGGAGTTAAGGAGGCTTTAACGAAGGCACGCGAGATAGCAGAGTGATTGATCTAGCTTTGGGCGCTTAGTTCTTAGATGTTTGTCATTGGTAGCTTATGGTTACGAAATTGACTCAGGTGGATGGCACGTTGAGTTCCGATCCAGGGAGATACAGTTTCGTAATTCGGAGAACGCAGCCTTCTCCATATTCATGTTCCTTTCCCCCGGGCTATCGCCATATATCACATGGAATTCTATGTCCTGATTGGCCTCGAATCAGGGTGAATGGAGATGCAGCTGTCGCGAATATGTCTGTGTCCGACTCTATGGGTGTGCCTCGGCCGCGTTTGCTTGTGTGGGCCTTGACGATAAGGAAAGTGCTGTCCGCAATGTCTGCTCCGGGTCACTGCTGAGTCTATATCCTCTGGAGAGAGCGCTATTTCTTTGATATCTTTGGATGAATCCTCAGTGGTGAGGCCGACCTCGCTTCCCCATCGCGAATTTGTTGCGACTCATCAGGTGCATGGGTATGACTGTTGTTTCGGAGGTTGATTGATGAGAATTGTTGCCATGAAAAATGGATCATTTGAGTAATAGGCATATCAATTACCTCAATCCTTGGATGCTCGAGATTCTGTCAAGAATAACCATTCAGGCTGCCAATTATAGCCGTTTAGCATGTTGAAAATGCAGCAAACAGTGCTGTGATAGACTCGGGAAGAATTGTGTGGGGCGGGCCCGGACTTATCGCTCGCCGCCTTCACGATACGTCACCCGCTAGACCTCCCACCTTCATCGATCAATCCTCTCCATCAGTCGCTTTGCCCCCAATATTTTCCAGGGGCTTTCCACATCAGATTCGGTTTTCTGTAAATCTCTTATCCACACCCTTTCAATTCGCATTCCCGCGCCTTAGCACACTTCCACCGTCTTCACCATGGCGTCCGACCTGGACCAGCTCATTGAGATGGGTTTCGAGAAGGAGAGAGCACAGCTCGCAGTCACGAAGACCGGTGGCCGTAAGTCAATTACCCTGGAACCCTTCACGTGATGGCATGTGCTAACAAAGTGCGCAGTCCAAGGGGCGTTAGAATGGCTCGAAACCAACCAGGACAAATCGCTGGAGGAGATCAAGGCACAGGCGGAACAGGCTGAAGAAGAGGAAGGACCGGCTCTTCAACCGGGTGAAGAGCCCCGCAGCTTGGTCTGCAATGACTGTGGCAAGAAGTTCCGCAGCACGGCGCAGGCTGAATTCCACGCATCCAAGTCCCAGCATGTGGACTTCTCAGAATCCACCGAGGAGCTCGCGCCGTTGACGGAGGATCAGAAGAAGGAGCGCCTGAACGAGCTGAGGGAAAAACTTGCCGCCAAGCGGGCGGTTCAATCTGAGCAGGACAAGATTGACCAGAAGCGAAATGAGGTATGTGCACCATTACCACAAGTACCGGAGGCTCTAGCTCATGCATCATCCAGGATATCCGACGGAAGAGCACCAAGGAGAATCAGGACGCGAAGGAACAGCTCGAGCGGAAAGAAGCGATGAAGGAGGCGGCCAAGAAGAAGAAGGAGAAGCAGGACGAAATCGACGCTCGCAAGCGCATCAAGGCCAAGATCGAAGCAGACAAGGAGGAACGCCGACGGAAAGCTGAGCGGGAACGCGCAGAGCGTGCAGGCCAGGCCCCTCCGCCAGAGCCTGTTGCGGCCCCAGCTCCTACAACGTCTGGCCCAGTGGCGTCTAAGCCTGCGTCGGCTTATACCGAGGCTCGTCTGAGATTCCAGACTCCTAAGGGCAACATCATGAAGACCCTTCCCGTCGAGACCACTTTGTTCGAGGTTGCCGCTGCGCTAAAGCAAGATGGCGTCGAGGTGCAAAGTTTCGTTCAGAACTTCCCTAGGAAGGTATATGATGCTGAGTTCTTCGGGGAGACGTTGAAGGAGCTCGGACTCGTGCCCAGCGCAAGTCTTGTTGTTCAATGATTGGACATCGCTGTCCCGCTGAGGACCCTTGGGTATACATTGCTTTGTAAGGAACGAGGAATAACATAGCCCCTCGGAAAATAGTAAACGACACTATTTAAACACATGACTTACCGTATTTCAAGCAAGGATAGACTGGGTAATAGCTATTTGTAACCAAGAAGCTCTCGAACACGAGGCTCTGCACTGTTTGGATGCCTGCTTATTTGGTGCCTATCAGCACGTGACATCGCGATTGCCCGCGTGGTTTAGACGCGCTCGACACGCTCCCTCACCCACGTTAAGAACAACACAGCACATCTCCAATATGCCAGCGTGAGATACCTCTGTTGTTTCGGAGCGGTTTGACACCTGGATCGAGAACTGATCGCGTTTTCCTAGTGTGGGTGACCAACATCGCGGCGGATCTGCATCCATCGGGATG
This sequence comes from Penicillium cinerascens, assembly GCF_028974065.1. Taxonomy (NCBI): domain Eukaryota; kingdom Fungi; phylum Ascomycota; class Eurotiomycetes; order Eurotiales; family Aspergillaceae; genus Penicillium; species Penicillium cinerascens. The sequence goes on along the minus strand of NW_026695298.1, from coordinate 2,431,996 downwards.
CCCAACGCCCCGGGTGCTGTCACCGCGAATCCCTTCGAAGAGCCCGAGCGACGGATCAGCGAATATACCGCACAAGAAATTGCCACCCTTCAAGCGCGACTAGATAAGAAATTGGGCCCCGAATACATCTCCTCACGACCCGGTGCCGCAGGACAGAAAGTACACTATCTCTCCGCGGATAAATGCATCAACCTTGCAAACGAGGTCTTTGGGTTCAATGGCTGGTCCAGTTCAATCCAAAAGATTGATATCGATTTTGTGAGTCGCTGCAAACTAACCAATCGTGGAGGACTCGGGCTGACATCTATCGACTAGATCGAGGAAAACCAAAACACTGGCAAGATCAGTTTGGGACTGTCCGTCATTGTCAGAGTCACACTCCGAGATGGGACGTTTCACGAGGTGAGCTACCCATTGAATTATGTCTAGATAAGTTGGCATTTGCTGATTGCCCCAGGACATTGGCTACGGTCATATTGAGAACTGCAAGGGAAAGGCCGCGGCGTTCGAGAAATCCAAGAAAGAAGGGACAACGGATGCCCTGAAGCGTACCCTCAGGAACTTTGGCAACGTGCTGGGCAACTGTGTCTACGACAAAGACTACCTGACCAAAGTCACGAAGGTTAAATCAGGACCGGGCAAATGGGATGTCGAAGACCTCCACCGTCACCCTGACTTTGTTCCGAGAAAGCTCCCTCCGCCAACACGAATAACAGAAGATGACGAATTACCTCCTCCACGTCCGGCCCAACCGACTAAGAGCAGTGTGTCAGAGACAAAGCCTGCCTTCGATGGCGACGGAGAATTTGGCAGTGAGTCTCGCCCAACGGCCCTCTAGTCATCTGATTAACCAAGCCCAGGTGATCTTTTCGACGAAGCCGACTTCGTGGTGGGAGAGACAGGCAACCCGGACGAGATATCATTAGAGCCAGAGGGACCACGACAACAACCACCCACACCGATGAACCGTCCAATTCCCCCGAGGGGACCTCCTGGAGGACGATTCGACACCAATGCAGTGACACCGTCGAAGCCTGAACGGTGGAATGGGCCGAACCCTGCTGCCAGACAGTCTTTACCCCCAAATGCGCGACCGAACTCATTAGCCATCCCTGGACCACAACGACCGATGGCTGCACCTGGTGTGCCCAATAACAATCCTAATATCAGGCCAAATGTTGCACCTCAAACGCATCCCGTCCCGAATACCAACCCACAGATCCCAAACGGACCGCCACAGGTTAAAAGGGAACCAGTTCAAGCCCCCAACCAAGACCCAAACCAGCCGCCAGGTTCCCAGCCAGTGGGGTTCTTTTCCGCTCGAGCAGCAGACATGCTCCGTGATAACCCCAATGCCGGCCCACTACAGGGCAGCCAATTTGATCCGCACGCAGAGAGCCCATCCATCCGTAAAACTGCCGGCGTCGATCACACTAAGAGCGTGCCAATTTCCAGGCCAATGCTCGCTGGTGGTTCAGGCTCACCAGCACCGAATAACTCGCGTGATTTCGTGAACCCCGCAACCGACCTGCAACGACGAGTCGGCGCACCTGGCGCACCTGGCAGTCCTCTTTCTCGAGGCCCGTCTGTCTCTTCTTACCGACCATTGACTCGTCCCAATGTGCCCAGCCCCGGACCTTTGAACAGAGGGGCCAGCGTACCCCCACCAAATCTTAATGGAAAACGACCTCCTTTGAACGATGTCACAAATGCCACCACTTCACCCGGTGTGAATGTCGCCGCCCCTCCTACTGGGCCAAACGATCCCAAACGGCCTCGGATGTCCGATGGCCCTCCCGGACAGCAGCAGCCGCCACAGGGAAAATAATAATTGGCTTTTTTTTATTGAAAGTCATGACACGGGTCGTTGCTACTCAATAACGGGTATTTTTATCATCATACCAGCTTGTTTCGATCTGCGCGCAAGGCGTCATTTTTATTCGAGTTATCATGCTGGGAAATTCAAGGGGGTCTTCGGTGTCTGGAAACAACAAGGTGATAGGAATTTATCGAACGGGTACATTGTCAGCGTGGACTTTATTTAGTTCGTGAGTTCACCAGATTTACAGATTTTGGATCTCGGATATTCATTCGGCTCAATTCAGAGCTAGATCGAGGAATTTAATTTATTGATCAACATCTCTTCTAACTTGTAGAGTTAAATTGTCGAATAGCATAGTGCATTAGCAGGTATCCAGGGGGGTTACAAGAAAGCTCTACAACTACGTGGGATATAGAACCGGAATGTACGAGTTTTGCCAACTCACGGGTAATAGTCTCTGACTTTGTCGGCTAGTATATCCCGGGCAGGTTCTAGCAGAAAGATGTTGTTAAAGTTTTCTTAATTTTAAATATAAACGTGTTGCCTAGACTGAGTCATGTGGTGCAGAACATATGATCTGTCCGATACGCTGCGCGAATCAGTGGTACTAGAAAGGATAAATAAATGAAGGAACAAAAATAAAGATAGAAAGAAAGTCAACGGCCAGTTCATGTGTTATAGGCATGACAAAAATACGAAATGTTAAGCGGGAAGCGGTCCTGACACGTAGATAGACTCGTTAGGTACTTTTGTCATAATACCTTTGGCACTTTCGTCATACTTATGATGGACCCTTTCACCCCTGTAAAAACTCTGACCCCTGCTAGGCTGTCTCCCAAAATCCAACTTTTTCCACTGACGATACGAGCAGTTCATTCGCTATGATTTCTTGTTGGGATTAGAAATATGATAAAATGTGATAAAATGTGGTGAAATGAATTGAGATGTGATAAGTAATAGGTACCTACCCATCCGTGCTATATACCTTACGGCCAAAATCAATTTCTGTCAAGAATTGTCTAAGGGCAAACTAACCCTCCTTTTTCCGAGGCTATGTAGCATACTAATTAGATGCTGGTCGACATTGTAACAGCAGATGGGGTATAGGAGCCTAAGAGTGCACATCCTATCCTAGTAGATGGAAGGAATTGATACTCAGGACAATTTCTAGGAGCTTGCATCTGTGGCTGAAGATCCGATAGACATTTGATAGACCCCCTGCTTTAGCCCTCTTTTCCTTTGCTATTCTAATACAAGTCTGCCTATTTGACTCGAAAGCTGTTGGCTCCAGCGAATTACTCCTATGTGCCATTTATACAAAGGTACGATGCAACGGGGTTAAAATCCGTGGCAAGATAAATTCACCATCATTCGACTTATCACATAGATGGCAAGCAGGGATCAGTGCAGGATGTAAATCATAAATATCGCGATAAACTGCTGGTGCCTCTTTCTTGGGTCGGGGATGAGAAGCCGGCTGTAGGCTAAAAGATACTTCCGGTATTAAAATACTCGAAGTGGATAGATCAGTATCTATGGGTCTATGGCCTACATGGAGTAGCAGCTTTACACTATCTGACAGGTCACAATAATTAATCTATACTTGAGTTGTCACACATAAAGACAACGATTGTATCGAAGATACATACCCCTGCTCGACATGCTGGAGAATATTAGCTTCCAAACTACAATGTAGCAAGACCTTAGAATGATAGAATGAAGTCTCGGGCGATTTCACACCATTGAAATTACAGGGTTCGATACAAGAACATGGATTTTCGCCATACTTGCATGACCGATCAACAAAACGGACGTAGGGAACGTGCGATCAGCAGACCCTAGTACCCCAGGTGTGTGGTAGCCTCGTGCTCCATATGTGACCTGTAGGGGCGACTGCGAACTGTTGCTCTTACTCCTTAAGGAAGAATGCTAGACCGCTCAGCGAGCGCACGAGTCATGTATTTTAATCCGGACTGACCTATTAACTTAGCGGTGTGTCAATGCGTCCAATCGAAAAATAACCCCGTGAATTAATAAGGAGAAAATAGGAACAAAATCGACATAACTGGGGTCTATGTCAGGGGACAGAAAGAGACTGGCTCGGAAGATTTTATCAACCACATAATCACGCCCGATTTTGGAGCTAGGACCCCGGCGTGTAAGAAACAAATCCTTTTGTGCGGCTTCCATCCGTGCGCCGGGGTCTCCAGGGGTAGACGAAATCCCCGTTTCTTTCCGAACTTGACGCCCCGAGAGGCGCCATGACCTATTTTCTCCGGAAACAGGGCGAAGTTTTCACGTTGCTTTTAGACTGTGCCCTTTCCATACCCACTTGTCCACATCTGATAATCGGCACGTATGAGTCTCATATCCAAAAAGGAAAGCTGAGAAAATTGTTATATTATTGATCGCGCCGTACGAAGTAGTCTGCCTGCACATTAGACCCCTGAAAGTACCTAGGCTCCCTCGATTCGAGAATAAATGAGATTTTCAAAAGATAAGATAGGTCGAGGAAAAATAGGGGACTGGGTTAGTTATCACGAATAGCTCTCACTAAACACGACTGCTTAATTTCTATAGTTGATACTTTAGCTGTTCTCACGAACGCGAACAAGAAGCTTAAATAAGTAAACTCGACCCGAACCATTGTACTGGGAAACAAAAAGAAACGTCACGATGCGTGGATCGCTGGCTCGGGGAAATAGTGCCGCGAAACTTAAGCTAAAACTAAAACCACGAGATATGGTCTGGCCGGGCATTTCTTGCAACTGGCAAGAAGTATGGCTCAAGACCTTGACGTATCCACTTCATCCACTCCATTTCCACCATTTCCACCGTGTCCAACGTTTCCACCGTTTCCACCGTTTCCACCGTTTCCACCGTTTCCACCATCTCTACCGATCTCTGCCGATCTCTCCCATTTCGCCCATTTCGCCCATTTCGCCCATTTCGCCCATTTCGCCCATTTCGCCCATTTCGCCCATTTCGCCCATTTCGCCCATTTCGCCCATTTCTCTCGTTTTCTCATTTTCTCATTTTCCCATTTTCCCATTTCCATCCTGTCTCCTCTGTCTGCACGGCAGGCTCCGGGCCCAAAGGGGACATATCAATCACCCTCAACCGAATGACCCACTTGGGAGTGGGTATACAACGGGCCCATTTTCCACCGTTGGGTGGGTCACAATTCTCTATGGGCGCCGTTCTCTGTAAGGCTAATTTGACAGGTCATGTCCAATGTGACGGCTCGGTCAACATAGGCTGTACAGAACACAGCCTTGTAAGTTACCGAAAGAGGATTCACTCAATAGCATCTTCGAGGCTCCAGTATTTAAGATCGATGGCCGCTTTCTGTTTTTCTAAATCCCCTGGATTCCAAATTTCTTCACCTCGGAAACAGTCCGTCCCATTCAATTCTACATTATTACATTATAGCTGGCTGGAAGATGACCGACACTACAAAAATTACCGCTTCGGCTATCGGTATTGGTACGCTGCTTTTCTATGTGTTCCCAAGAATCCGCCGAACAGTATTGAGGATTTGGAATACTCTCAGGCTCATCGTGGAGGGCCCTACAAACGAGGAAATCGATCTGGAACAGGTAAGTCAAAGCTAGTCTACTAGTCAGTGAGTGGCGTTTTGGTCTAATATTATCTATATATAAGGAAGTTCTAATTGCCATTTCTCCAATCGAAAACAATCCTAATCCTCTTCCTCTGGCCGCGCCGCAGGCCCGAAAACGAACGCCATACACATTCCACGGTAAGTCACGATAGTATTGGGACTTCTCGGGATCATTAGGGATTATTACTTACGTATCTAGACAACTAGAGATGATCGCCTATGCGGCTTACAGAGACATATCTGTCGGACTGAGATTCAATGAGGAAATGTAGACGTGGCCACTCCGGAATGACTATCCATGTGTACTCACCATATAAAGTTCTGGGGGTTTTAGTCGTTGTATTACAGAGAGATGAATTTTATGTAATATAAGACGGGAAACGGTAGGAGTTCGATTATAGTAATACGGAAAAAAAAGTGATTTATATGTTCATAATACCGACCACAGTCAGTAGAAAGGATTTGAGTTGTCGGCGTTGTCGATCAGGACAGCTTGGTTCCAGACCGGTTGCTGGCGTATTATTCCAGCTCGAGGAACGGGGTTTCCGATCGGACCAGGACTATTCTGGCCAATAGGCACATTCCTCTTTGCCAAGATCCGTTCACACTCCCGAAATGATGTTGACCCATCGATGTATCCGACTGTGTCTGAGTGTAAAGGGGTCCGGCTTGTTGAGCTCACGCTCAGTACCCCTTGACTCCGCCCAAATCCCCTTCTTCTTCCGATAACATCTTTACCTTACCACCTTGACCTACGCGCCGGACCTTCCCAGGTCTTTCTCGCGCTCAATAAATTCATGATGCAGCGAGCAGTGCGAAATGCCTAGACCATTTGTTTCCCCGCCCCCCGCAGAAGTTTCACTACGTCTCTACCTTCCATATTTTCTTGTGACCGAATTCCCCGACGGTCGAGTCCAACAGCCACGGTTGTGCCGCATCGAACAGTTATTTCGTCACCTCAGTAGACGTGCACACCGAGGGTGTTACCCACATCGGGATTCGAGTTACTTAAACAGTCCATTGAACTTGAAGAGGAGACACTGCCAAATTACCGATTGGAGAAATTTTACCCAGTCAACCAGGGCGAAGTATTGAATTATCGGTATCAAACACTAGCAAAAATAGGATACGGAGTAACCTCTACAGTTTGGCTTGCGAAAGGCTTGATGTAGGTGCGGTGGATTCGCCCTGGCTCAACCAGACGGTGCGATTCTAATAACTTTCGTTTGAACTAGTGCATCGACATATGTTGTTTTAAAACTATATGTGACGGGCCAAGACCGAAACCACGAGCGAGAACTGCACATCTACAAGCACATGAATCTGGTGGAAACAAAACATCCTGGCAGAAACTTCATTCGCAAACTTCTCGACCATTTTTATGTCCAGGGTCCTCATGGACGCCACATCTGTCTTGTTCACGAGCCTCTCGGAACGAGTGCAGATGTTCTGGTGACGATGTCTCCTGGGCACAAAATGAGTCTTGATGACATGAAGCCTGGTATCCGACAGCTACTAGTCGCATTGGACTTTTTGCACTCGGAGTGTCATATTATCCACACCGGTAATGCCTCATTCGCCCGACGACCTCATATTATCGGCCTAACGCTGTCACAGATCTTCAGCTAAAGAACTTACTACTTCCCGGGCCAGAGAAAAGTTATCTTTCCCGATTCGAGGAAGCTGAGGTTGCACACCCATCACCTAGGAAAATCCTCAAAGACCGAACAATCTACAAAAGTTTAGGTTTTCTTCCACGAGGTGGGCTACCGGTTCTCGCTGATTTTGGGGAAGCTCGATTGGGCGGCAAAGAGCACAAAGATGATATCATGCCAAACGTTTATAGAGCTCCTGAAGTGATTTTGAGATCGAGTTGGTACTATAAGGTGGATATATGGAATGTTGCGATGGTCGTAAGTGGGAATATTCCAAGTTTTGACTCAAAAGGAAATGCTAAATGTTTTGGTACATTTAGGCCTGGGACATCGTTAGCCCTCGCACACTTATCAATGGCAAAAATTCAAATGGCGTATTTGATGACCGAGTCCATATGGCGGAACTGGTTGCCTTGCTAGGCCCTCCGCCACCCGAATTCAGGGAACAGAGACATCTCAGCTCGGTCTTCTGGGATGAGTCAGGCAACTGGAAAGAAGTAGTTCCAATTCCAGAAATCACTCTTGAAAGGCTTGCTGAGAAGGTTGAAGGGGAAGACAAAGAAGGACTTTTGCGGTGGCTCCGGATGGCCTTGCAGTGGAACCCCGAGGACCGGCCAACGGCTTTGGAACTCTTATACGACGAGTGGCTGATGAAGGGGCTAGGGGAGTGAGGCAGGGATGAGCAAGTCGTGCGGCCGAACAGAAGAAACGTGGCAGTTAATGCTATCCTGAACAATGTCTGCTTATAAGATTGGGAAAATCGGCACCCTACCAGACGCTCCAATGCAAACAGAAACTCGGTAACGAGAACACAAAATATCACCACATGTACCATACTCAACAGCCGCATAAGAATTCCAAGGCTACGAAATGACAGCCTTCTGCTTAAATATCAAGTGGGAAATCCATGCCTTGACGCGGACAACAGGGCCTGAGTGGGCTCAAAGTCGTGAAATGGTTGGTTTTCACGTTGAGCATCCATTTGCAAGATTGCCTTCGCTTTGTGCCAATTGGTTTTCCTTGTATGGTGCTCTCTAATGATATTTTTTCGTCTCTTACGAACGAGCAAGTCTCGCCTTACATCTTCGATGATTTCACGAATCTTCAGCGCAAACGACCACACCCAAACTCGGCGGGTCAAGTGGCATTCTCTCGATAATAGCGTTGATGAGAAGGCTCCTTCGCCAGGCCGAATTATTTAATTCTTTCCTCAAGGAGTTCGTAATAGTGGTAAAGCTATTTCCCCTGATGACTTAGCAAGCCAATCAAACCGCGCTCTCCCTTGCACCAGGTTTACAAGTGATTTTTTTTATTAATAATCAGCCGTTCTAAGCCTGGGAACTTTCCATTGCCCCTTGTTTACCATCCCCTTCATTCCCTTAATTCTCGACGCCATGTCTTTTATCGTTCCCGGTACAAAATCTTCTAATGTAAGATCTCTGATGTCAAAACCCATGCCGAAGCTCACGTGGTATCAGACAGTCTATCTAAATGGCAAGCCTATCGCTGCGCAAACGCTCAAGCCATTGAATGGACGGCGTCAGACAGTACATCGCCTTGAAATTGAGCCATTCTCATCTCACAGTGCTCTTCCATCGAACGTGAGATCGGTCATTGTCAAACAACAGAAGGAAGGATGGGAAGCCGAGTTCCGGCGTGAGAAAGAAGCCTACAACATATTTGAGAGCCTTCAAGGAAAAGTCATTCCGAAGCTATTTGGTGAAGGCTCGCTGAATGGAACTCCAGCGCTTATTCTATCAGAGATTGCTGGGTTCACTTTAGAAGAACTCGCTCGCAACAAAGTCGAAGTCCGAGAGGACTCATTGCGACGTCAACTTAAGGAAGCTCTCTCCGCCTTGTACCAATACGGAGCTGAGTATTCAGACCTGAGACCGGACAACTTCTTAGTCTGTGACAATGACAAAGCGATGATTGTGGATCTCGAGGGCGTTACATTTCCTGGGGAACCCGAGGAACCTTCAGATTCGGAAGATTGTGATAACTTGGGCGACGTTGGCTATCTGATGAGCAAATTCAGAGACATCAAAGACCCAAATCGTCCTTCATCACCCATCCCATCTATACCTGAGTCGACGAATGATAAGAGAAGGGGACAAAATGTTGGGTTCTACGCAGTGGGTGAACTAGTCGAGTGAAGCTCTTTTGCGACCCAAGTACCGGCAAAAATATGCAGCGGAAATAACGGCTAAAGAATATCTTTGTTTAAAAATGTCGAGGACGTCGTCTCAAGCAGAGAGAATACAGAATAGGTGAACTGTCAGCAAACATGTCGTCTTAAAGACAGATGTGATAGATCCAAAGTTACCGATCCACTCCGAGTATTTTATCACCGGAAGTATCTTTTAGCTTTCTGCCGGATTCTCATCCCCGACCCAAGACAAATGCACGAGCGGTTCACCATGAAATTTAGAATTCGCATGCTGCCTCGACCATGCTTGTCATCTATGTGATAAGTCGACTAATGATGTATATACCCTTGGAACGGATTTTACCCGCTGCATCGTACTTTGATTAACGGCACACGGATACAATACGCCGCAATCCACGGCTCTAAAGTCAAATAGGCAGACTTATATTAAACTAGCAAAGGGAAAGAAGGCTAGGACAGAGGTTTTATTAAATGGCTGTCGGATATTCAGCCATATGTGCAAGCTCTCAGAGACTGTCCTAAATATTGATTCCACCTCCTAGGATGGGATGTGCATTCTTGGGATCCCATACCACATTCCTGCAGTTACAACACCGACTAATATTTAATTGATTAAAATGTGAACCACAGATCCTCGGAAAAAAGAGGCTTAGTTTGCCTTCAGGCAATTCTTGACAGAAATTGATTCAGTTGACCATGCCCTTCCCATACCCACTTTTCCACATCTGATAATCGGCACTTAGAAATCTCACGTCCTCCAAGGAGCGCCATGGAAATTGTTCTATTATTGATCGCGCTGTACGAAGTAGTCTGCCTGCACATGATTATTACGTGGTTAGACACGTTAGGCCCACTGAAGGCACCCAGGCTCCCTCAATTCGTGGTAAATGGGGGGTTCAAAAGATAAAACAGACCGAGGGAAGTAGGGCACTAGGGTGCTTATCACGAACAGGTATTACTAAACACGTCTGCTTAGGTTCCGTAGTTGACACGTTCGCTGTCCTCGTGGACGCGAACAAGAGGCTTAAATAATCAAACTCGACCCGAGCCACTGTACCGGAAAGCAAAAGAAACAATACGGCGCGTTGATCGCCGGGTCGGGGGAATAATACTGGGAAACTCGAGCTAAAACTCAAACCACGAGATCTCCCGTCTCTCCCATCTCTCCCACCTCTCCCACCTCCGCTCTGTCTGCACGGAAGGCCGGACCGCTAAAGGGACAGGCCAATCGGCCTCAACCAAAAGACCCGCTTGGGGTGGTGTGGGCATACAAAGCCCCGTTTCCCACCAATGGGCCGTCACAATGCTAATCGGCCCCGTTTCTGTAACGCTGTTTCGACAGGTCTTGCCCAATGTGGCCTTTAGTCGCGCTCTGGGGAGCGACCTGGGCCATTCATAGTCTGTACGGGGCACAGCCCTGTAAGGTACCGAAAGAGGATGGCTTCGATCCTATCTTCGAGGCTGCAGTATATAAGATCAAGATGGCCGCTGTCTAATTCCAAGTTTCTTCACCTGCCATTCCGTCCGATTCAATTCTCCATTATTACCTTAAGCTTGCTAAAGATGACCGACACTGCAACAATTACCACTTTGGGTATCGGTATTGCTACACTGCTTTTCTACGTGCTCCCAATAATCCACCGAATTGTCTTGAGGATTTGGGAATTTATCAAGCGAGGGGGAAAGAGAGACGATCTGGAGCAGGTAAGTCACAGCCAGTCTACTAGTCACAGAGTTACATATTGATCTAATGCTATCTGTCCACAAGGGAGTTCCGATTCGCATCCCCCCGATCGAAAGCTATCCTAGTCCTCTTCCTCTGTTCGCGCCGCAGGCCCGAAAACGAACGCCATACACATTTCACGGTAAGACATAATAGCATTGTGGCTTCTCGGGACCACGAGGGGTTATTACTTACGTTCCTAGACATCTAGAGATGATCGGCTATGAGGTTGCATAAGACATGGACGTTAGGCTGGCAATGAGACGCCATAAGGTCAATACGGGAAATGCAGATGGGCGTCACTCCGGAATGATCATCGGCGTGCATGCACCATGTGGCCTTCAGGGCTTGTTAGTCGTTGCATCACGGCAGATGAAGTTTATGTAATATAAGACGGGAAACGGTAGGAGTTCGATTGGTAGGAGTTCGATTGGTAGGAGTTCGATTGGTAGGAGTTCGATTGGTAGGAGTTCGATTGGTAGGAGTTCGATTGGTAGGAGTTCGATTGGTAGGAGTTCGATTGTAGTAATACGGAAAAATAAACAAGATTTACATGTTCATAATACCGACCACAGGCAGTAGAAATGATTTGAGTTTTCGGCGTTGTCGATCAGGACAGCTCGGCTGCAGACCCGGTGTTAGCGTGTTATTCGAACTCGGGGAACCCACGACATTGCCGATCACCCGGAGCAGAACTATTCGGGTCAATAGAAACATTTCTCTTTGCCAAGATCTGTGGAAATTATGTTGACCAATCGATATATTACCCTGTGTCTGAATGTCTGGATGTAACGGGGTCCGTCTTGTTGGGCTGATGCGGTTGGGACGCCCCGTACTGTTCACCCACAGTGGCTATGGCAATTCTCCCGTCTCCACACTGAAGTTAGTTGTTGTTGGGGGGGGGGGGGGGGTGGGGACTAGTTTGGTTTTCTCGAAAACTCTTGGAATAACACACTACTGTATGAGGTGGAGATTAGGGAGACCAATGGAGTTCTAAGGGACTCAGGTCAAGTCGGCGTGGCTCCGCAGTGATTTTCAACTAGCGTCACTAGTGACGAGGGTTCTATTCCGTTCTCCGATATGATTTAAAGCAATCTTTGAGCAAGACAATTTTCTTCTGGAGTAGAAATTATCTCCAGGCTCACGATGGACCATGAGAGAAAAGGTTACTGTGACTGACAACCAAGTTCTGTCCGAAAAGAGAGCCGGGTTAAAAACGGGAGCATGAAAACCGTCGCAGCCTCGGAACGTGCGAGGCCGCCGCCGGAGATAGACTTCTGCAGCAGTGACCAAGGATGGATGTAGTCCACTTTCCACGTCCCTGATCTAGACCCTGAATTCGGTAAATAACAGATCTGATAATTTCCCCGAACAGGCGCGTGACCCAATCGGAATGCGGGTATTGGATCCACTGGCAAAATTCGGCGCGGATCTCGGACGGTGATCCCCAACGGAAGCCTCCCAGGAACACTTTCAGAATTGACCGGCTTGCCACCAATCACGGCGGCCTGGGAAGGCCCGGGGCAGCCTAAATCTGAAACAGGCTACAACCTAACTTTGCCACTGAAAATAACACCTCGCGCCTCCCCCAAACAAGGTTGCAGACGGTCTCCGCTACTCGGCCGGACTTGCAAGCCTGCTATTAAATTCACGTCACTAGGTGTTACCAGTACAGAGAGACATCGGAGTCTCAGACACTCGGCATCCAAGGGCGTCTGTAGACAAAGCGGGTTTTCCCATGCTTCTTGTTGTGGAAGACTGTTTCAGAACCTTTATCCTTCCGGATCCACTGCGCGACATTCACCATGGGTGGCAATGCCGACCGGCACCTTTTTTCTGGATTTGTTTTCCGGCATTGAGATACGCTATTCTTTTTTAGTCGAATTTCACAATGTAACCTGCTTCCTCATGCGGTTTCTCATGTTTTATGCAAGGGTGAGCCCCTTGCATGAAGCATGAGAAGGCGCACGAGGAAAAAAAGAACGCCCCAAGGACCCACGCCTATGAAAGTGCTACTCGACTTGATAGTATACCACAATATCGCAAATATTCTTCATGTCCGTCGCCAATGTGGGAAGTCAATTGAACTCCCGATATACACGAACTAGATTCGGGGACACGTGGTGGATAAAGCGGAGTAACCCGCTCGGCCCGCAAGTTTATTTCGTGCCCTAACTAGACCCATCAACATCACTGCAGGGCCGGACCGTAATTTTCGTGTCACACTACATAAAACGCTACGAAGAGCCAAAGGATTTTTCTTAGTTCATTTCACTATTGAAGATCGGCCGCAACGCAAATCGCAGCTAATTCAACAAATGTGCCTATGAGTGGATATTAAAGATAAGAATAGAGGGTCTCCGAAATCAGAGAGAGGAAGCAGGGCACTAAGGGAAAAACGCATAAAAGAGAAGGCCACGGGGATCCGAGTACTGAAAGTCAGGGGTAGATCAAAGGCTTGCTTTAGACCGGAGAGGTAGAACCAGGAAATAGGTGACCATGGAGGACGACGGACGACGGCGCGAGGGGCCCGATAGGCCAAAGTGAACCTTCAACTGCCAATCCATCTCTAGGCTAGACGTGTCGACCATGAATTCAACCGACGGATGACAAACATTGTAGTCCAACTCCTAGACACCATCACAACTTGCCCTTTTTGTTCCGCGGGTTATATGGCTGAATGCCAAGAACCTTGGGCTTCGGCCCATTTCTACCTTGAGAATCCGTAGCAGTTGAGCGAGAATCACTAGTGCCGGGGTTGGGGTTTCCGGTGGAGGAGTTCCGGTTCTCAGTCATATGACCTTGGGAACGGGAGCTGGACTGGGCTGGGGCGGGTCCAAGGACACTGATGTTCGATGTGTCTCTCTGTTGTGAGCCAGTGGCTGCATGGGAAGCCAAGTTCAGATCATCCTGGCGTTGCGAACGTACGCTCAACGGGCCAGGAGCTGGACCTAGAACCCGCACCGTAGCTCGCTGCGGGGACTGATAATTACCAGCGATCTGCTGTCCATTTCTGGTCAATGAACGTTGAGAACTTGTCACGGATGACCCGAGGCTGGGACCGAGAGCCTTGGGCTTGAGCTGCAGTTGTACCGGGTGTTCATAGACTGAAACATGAGCTTCGCGATGTTTGGCGTCCAATGAAGCCTTCACACCAATCACTTTCGCTTTTCGAATTGCGTGGTGATTCAACCATGAGACTGCATGCTCCGAGTGGGCCAATGTACCAAGAGGCTTTGGGATGGAGGCGGGTTTCCGGGTCGGTGACCCTGAAACGCACAATTTCTCGAAGCTGGGTGTGAAATCGGATCCTTTGGTCTTCTTCGGCGACAACAAGGACGGCGTCGGAGGAGCACCTGATGTGCTCAGCTTCGATTCTCCGGAAGAAGGAGGATCCCCAGGAGAACGATAGTCACGGAAACTGTCGTAGTCAGCTGACCGAGAAATCACAGAAGAGCTGTCGGTTCGGAACGGATTGTTCCCAGTTGAAGAGGTCAGAGGCGGGTCGGTGAAAGGATTGTGCCCAGTTGCCGGGGTCGAGTTCACAAAAGGAGTGAATTCAGCGAAAGGATTGTTGCTCCCAAATTTGGTGATCACAGGGGGACAGTTGTCACGACGGCTATTGTGCTCATGCACTTGAGCTCTCATGGCAAAAGAAGGGTCCACGGGTGTCTGCTGCTGACTGACTGGACGGAAAGAAACTGACCAGTCCAGCATGGGCACGCCTCCAAAATTGAGGCCCTGCAATTGGGAGTAGTCGGAAGTCGCTGCCACATCTTGGCATCTAGCAGGCTCGGCGAGATCCAGAAGCAGGTTAGTCGGTCCGGATTCCGCAAAAGTAGATCGTGAAAGGGTGTCCACAAAAGGCTGTGGGGAACCAGACTGGGGCACAATTCGGGGTGCATCCCGGGGAGTTGTAGATGGATGAGGGTGTTCAGAAGTGGTGTTCACAATAGGCTGTTGTGCAGCTGTTCGGGCCGTAGCACGCGGGGTCCGCAAAGGCGAGGCAGACTGACGAGTGACATTGAAGGCTGCAACCGTGGCAGGAGACGAGCTAACAGTTGCATGTGCTGGAGCTTCCGACTGAGAAGCACGCTGGGGGCGCTGAGAAGGAGTCAGTACGGGAGCAGATAGAGATTCAGCCGCGTGACGTCGATCGCGAAGGAGGGCCATAAACACGTCCGGGCTTGTAATCTTCCTGGAAAAGTCTTGCTGAGCCCTAACAGGCGTACTGTAGTCCCGACTTCTAGAAGCTCCATGTCCACGTGTCGCAACAGGGCCACTCACACGAGTGCGACTTCCGGTAACACCACCCCCACGATCAAGCGATGCAGAACCGCGAGGGGGATTCTTGATGATTTGACCCCTGCCAGCTCTGGTTGAATCAGCCGGGGTAGCTCTGGTACGGGAATCAGCGTTAACCACGGGATTGGCACGGGGAGCAGCGATGCTAGAAAAGCGGCGGGAATGAGCAGGTTGGAAGTTCGCCTTGGGATTGGCACAAGCGCGCTTTGCGGGGATATCACGAATACTATCGAAGCGGGCATTGAGGCCAGCCCGGTGAGATTGACCACCATTCAAATCTTCCAGCTCTTCATATCGTGTATCCTGGGAATCATCGCGTACGCCTTGAGAGAAGTAGTGAGATTCAGGAAACGGCTTCCATGTTGGATGACTTACTAGCCCATGCGGCCAGTGCAGACCGCTCCTTGTTCGCACGTTTGAACATCTCCGTTCCCGGAATGTTGGACTGCCGTCGGGCTTCAAGATCCTCAAGTCGTACATTGGAGTTGTTCCGTGGATCATCTTCAGTTGAAACCCTTTCACGGCGCGCTGAGCCCAGGTCATCCTGTAGGAAATCATGTTTAGCGTTGCAATGCGCAAGAATCAATATAAAATTCGAGCCAAGCCGCATCAGCTGGATCTGCCTAAGCCGTTCCTTGCTTTCCTCGGTGAAAAGCCTTTCGCGGCGAGATGAACCAATGTCACCCTGTTGGAAACCATGTTTAGCATTACAGTGCGTAGGGAGCCCTGACAGATTCGTGGAATAACTTACCTTCTGGACATGGTCAGGGTGTTCCGGACTGATGTTAGTGAAAGCTCGGGGGCGGCGAATTGGGCCCGGGTCATCCTGTAGGAAGTCATTTTCAGTATGGCAGAAAGCAGGAAGCAATATCACATTCGCACGAAGACATACCATTTGGCGTTCTCTTGGGTGGTCCTCGCCCTTTTTATTGGGCTTGAACATCTCCAAAGCTGCCGAAGGGCTTGGATTGAAAAGGTAGGACTGCGGGCAAGGAATCAGTGTAAGACAAGCCTCAGGAGAGAGGCCGATGGTCCGAAGGGCTCAGAGGAGACCAGTGGTCATAGGTGTCGACGGCAGAAATCATTCCACGGATGTCACGAGAGTCTCGTAGAAAGCCAAGCTCCGCGGGAGAGCCGCTGAAGATCCTTGGAAAAAGAGGAGAATTCAGTAGACCTACCTGTCTTCAGGAAGCAAGTTGGCAAAAATCAAAAGGTTGAGGGGAAGGGTAAGAAGGAATGACGAAATGAGGAGGGAAGGTGAGAACGATATACCTGCGGGGATCACGGTAAATACACATTGTTCGCGACAGGCCATCTTATTCCATCCCAAGGCATTCAATACAGGTTCGCGGAAACCCCCGAGAACTCCACACTGTTCTCCCTGATTGTATCGCCATTTATGCACTGCCAAATAGGCCACCAATTGTATATACGCGACAACGACCAGGGTTGATTCCGCATTCCAGTTTAACTCATGTATATGAGCTGTATGCTGTCACTGATCCCCAACTGGGCAGAACGCAGATGAGACGTCGAATAGTTCCACGTAAATATGAGATGTGTGATCCCAATATCAAACAGGTCCTCGGGTATTTCAAAGGAATATTCAGCTGTGCCTCGCGAGGCATCCCAGAGTGATCTCTATTTGCTGCAAATCCTGTCGAATTTATCCCGTCTAAGAAGATTAATCAAAATGTGCTAGTGCAATGCGGGATGAAAGTCCAGATAGGATAAATATCCAATATGGGATCAGATATGTTGGAAAGAGATGCAATTGTTTAAAGTGATTCCATATGCACCTGGCGAATTTATATACAAGGTTTCGACCCCATAGATGGCAGCTTGAGTCTATAATGAAAGAAAAGAAGCATGGATTGCGTTGCATTCAAGGAGCCGCACAAGAACCGCCTTCGCCGTCGTCTGCAGAACCAAATTAGCATGGGTCATCTTCATGGAGTTGACGGCCACTTGAATAAGCACGCGTATGTGGGGCAGCGATGTACTTACTCCGAATCATCTTCGCAACAGCCTGCACCACACTCACACCCATAACAACAAGCCCGAATCCAACACATAGATATGCGGGTATCTTCTCCCGCCGCGTGGCGCTGCTGAGTTTGATCCAGCAGAGCGGGGGGAAGATATATGCCAGGGCAGCAGCACTAGTTGCTCCGATCAATTCGAACACGCTGCCTAGATCGCAGGTTATCAATGCTAGTACCATTGAAGTGACAACCAGAGCTGTTGTGAAGATCAAGTGCCGGTTGGGGTTGAAGGGTTCATCTGGGAAGTAGTAAGTTGTCATGACGGATCGGCAAACGAAGGCTTCCAGAGGAAGCGTGGTCAGCATGTTCAAGCCAAAGCATCTGTTGTATGTTAGAATTTGTAGAACAACATCCGCAATAGCTGCTACTCACAGTCGGGCGATGTTGACCATGATGTTGTCAGAAGGAAAGTTGTTGAGCACATTGCCTTGTGTCTTCGACCCGAAAGATAGAAAGCCTGCTACCCCCATTGCTAGGCACATGCACAAGGATACGGCAGTCGAATAGTGGGTGACGGTGGCAAACCGATCTAGTGTGGGTCTCTTCAGAGATCCATAGATCAAAAGACTGTTGTGATCTTCGGAGACGTTAATTTTGAGCATCACGGCACGAAAAGGGCAACATACGGCAAACAAAGGCTGCATTGTATTATTAGCGACGTAGTCGAACCGACCGGAAAGGGACACAACTTACCAAATGATATAACACCCACGGCTTGAAAGAAGCCCGAATTCACAATGACAATGTTTTTGATATCCCCCCTCGACTCACTTGGCACACGGAATCCTTGAGTGATGACCGTCACAACGATCACGACCATGCTGACCAGCGCGAGGGCCGATGCTTTCGCCAACTGCAAAGCCATTAGCTGATGTTCCGTAAAATGGAGAAGTATAACAATTACCTTGGCAATGTCCCGGTATAGTGAGAGCGGATACGAGATGCAGAGCACGAATAGGACAATCACAGCTCGTCGATCAGTCAACAGCCACAGGAAAGACATGTTGCGCAACGAGGGGAAGAGAGCGGCAAAAACGTGTGGGATCGTATCACCCACGATGATACAAAACGCGACCATACCACCGAACGCAAACGCCCACTGCGCAACTGATATAGCAATGAGTCCGCTCCTCCCAAAACAGTACTGCATGGTAGCTTGGAAAGAGTCGGCTCCGCTCAGCTTCGAATTTATAACGATCAATCGGATAGTCCAGTCCACCGTCACGGTCAATGCTGTCAACAGCAGGATTCCCATCGTAAGACCTGCCTGGCGCAGTGCATATGGCTGACCGATGATGCCGGCTCCGATGATGCTATTAGCCATGTTCATGAACGCCATCTTCATCCCGCTTCGTGGACGCGCGTTTTCAAGATGGTCTTCGGGAAAGAAGTCGTCCGAAGTCGCTAGGGTCACGCTGGGAGCTTCAATATCTGTAAGAAGAGGCACAGACTGTCCGCCATTGCGATTCGCGGACCCGGAGTGGTCGCCGAGCTCGTAATCTTCGTCGTCGATCCATAGCGCGTCTTCGGGACTGTGGGCCCGGCTGTCTGAATGCTGGTCATCCTCCTCCGGCGACTCTTCCACAAAACGAACCCGGTTCATCGTTCGGGGTGTGCGAGGATGTCCATCAGGCGCAGGCTGGGATATCGAGGATTGGTGATTCGCTCGGGTACGGTTGTCGGCGGGACCTGAGGGTGAAACGGCCGGATCTGGGTGGGCGATAAGGTCTTCCTCATCTTCGATGGTAGGAGATAGCAGGGGATTTGATTCATTCTCATGCTGGCCATCTTGGCCAGTCAGGAGATCATTATCTCCCTCCTCCACGGGCATAGTTGACCATGAGGAGACTAAGAATAGAGGTGGTTGCTTGAGGCCAGTTCATGGGAACGCACGTGACCTTTATCGATAAGAGCTGTTTGTTGATCGGAGGCTCCACTTCCTGTCGGTCGTGCATTGATCGTACTTTAAGCAATTGTGATAGATACTAAGCAGGGAAAACTTGGCATTGCGCTCCTTCTGGAGCTAGCTCTATGCCTCTGCCAAGACCATTCGCCGTGGCCCGATATCCCAGTCAACCTTGAGCGTTAGAGGTCTGCATATGTGGATGGATGCATGCCCCGAGTTTGAGCTCCAGAAAATATACAGTCTGAGGAGCAAATGTCGGTTGACCAGAATTTGGTGACACAAAGTGTGAGCGAAGCGAGAGATATATCAATACTTCTTAGCCCAAAACATGAAGCGTCGTGAATCGATCCCAACGTTAGAAGCGACATCAGGTGGGTAGCCGGATTGGGCCTCAGGCCTCCAACCATCCCAAACTCGCACTTGTCTCTCGCTTTCTCTTCAACCACCAGATTCACTCAAGAATTGCCAAATGCCCGAAAAACCAATCGGGAGACTTGGCATTTAATTGACAACCCAATTGTGATAAACCAACGCCGAAATGAGCCAGTCAGTCAATTTGGGTCGATGCGTCTACCATGCTACCGATTCACATCTTGAGCTTGAATTCTCAGCAATTGCGCTTTTTACCAAGTCAAATGGTCATCCAAGCAACTCACTGCCCGTGAACTTTCTGCAATGGACTGATCACCTTTCAGTCTGGATCAAGGAAGCTCCAGAACTGGAGATCCGTCTCTCTATTGTCATGCGCTCAGGGTTGAAACTTGCGGCGTCTGGGTTCATCTCCGACTTGGCAGAAAAGATCTGCAACTCCAAGGTATGACAAAAGATTGAATTGAATTTTGCCACTTACAATAACAATGCGTCACAGGTCTGGTCCAATCTGGGCTTCACCATCATACTCAAGACTCGAGGCAGCGACAAGCACACCGATAACTGCATAGCCCACTGCTTCACATTTGGTCTTTGTCGAGCCACCAGAAGACTCAATCCTACAAAAGGTCGAGCCCTGCCCGATGTGCTCCGCCATCCACCTGATGCCCATGCTCCACCTGATGTGCCGACGATCTCCTTGGCGTCGATCGATGTCTATGCGGAGTACACATTCCCACACCCGAAAGAAAATACTTGCAGGACGATTCAGTACAATGTCGGGCCATTGAATCAATTGCAATTGCCCTTCCCCTTTGCAGGGTGCTACTATCCGGTCAACGCAAAGACTTTTGAAGTAGCAGCAATATCTTTGTCTCCCGTTAAGGCTGCCATGCCTTCTGCGAAACATTACACCTTTCTCGAAAATCATGCGCTGGGACAACTCTTGCCACCACATGTGCCGCTTGACTGCACATCGGAGGTCATGCTTCGACTTATGGACCTGGGTCTTCGGAAATTGATCATCTCCCCCACTACAAAGGACCGCCAAATTAAGGTCGTTGGCGAGAACACACTCAAAAGCCTATCCAATCTTGCTCCTGCAGTGTTCAATCCGGGATACCGCGAGGTAAGCCTGAACTTCTATCTAATGCAAAAATCCGAAAACTCATTCTGTGCAGGCAATGCATCAAAGGGCGGCATCAAACCCTATCATCTCAAAGGCGTTGATATCCATGCTTGAAAGGAGCAGCAACCCAATCATACAGAGTAAAGTAACCACCCTGCTTCAGCAATCCAATAACCCCAACGAAGGAACCCCTCAACCAGGGCTACATAAAACAAGCCTGTATTCCACCATCCACTCATCACTGTGGCGTATTGCCCAGCAAAGGACTCGCAGGCCCAAGGTGCAAAAGGGAACCTCGGCATTATTTGGCGCAAATCCAGCTACACCGTACCTCTCCCAAATCCAGCCTGCATCCATAGCACCCATTGTGGAAGATTTCTTCTCCGACAGCGAACCCCTCGACTTGGACAGCGACAACTATAATCCCATGGAACATGGCTACATGCAGTTCGCCCCTGAAGACGAAGATCTACTCCTTGAGAGTGGCAACGAATCCGCCTTCGAAGACCTTTATGATTCAGCACCCACAGCCCTGGACGACACCTTTCAGTATGGTGAACCCTGCTTGTTACTACATAGTGATACCGAAATGCTCCCTCTTGACCATGACATTCTTGACATATGAGACCATACCTCACAGCGATTATGCGCAAATATAGATATTGACATCAAAAACATGCTGGCAGTTTTGATCTTGTATATTCTATCTGTCCTTTACTCAGGCCCGCCAAACCATGCTAAACCGTAGCGAATGCCAGCCACAAAGGAGGCACAAACGAATTTTACAGGGATACGTAGCTGCAGCAGACCAAATCTTTTGTTTCTCTAATCAGGCACGCCATGACGAGCACCAGAATCGTTTCGGCCTCCATATAGAAGGGCTCAAATTCGCCATGACAGGACTCGAGGGGACATACATCGGGCATGTTCTTTCATTGATACCTTTGCGCAGGGAGACAATCCAGATCACATAGTAATCACCAAGATGATGTTGTCTTAAAGTTCGCGAAGGTTCGCTCTTCACACTCATCCATGAGGCGGGTGATCTCCCCCAATGGTAATGGCTCCGCCAATTTCAACTTACCCAAGTGAGTAAATTGCCGACGAGACTTGACCCAGATAGCAAAATGTCCCTTCGTCGGAATAGATATGCCCGACCGGTCATGTTCCGGGGTGAAAGAACCACCCCGAAGAGAAAGACCAGCCTAGGACAAATTTAAATCGCCATATTTCATAGCCAAATATAGTTGCCTTGTGGCAAGACAACCGAGAATGATGACGGATGAGCTATAACCTTGGACACACATCACCATCGAGACACCTGGCAACAGAGCTTCAAGTTTTGCTGGCCAGATGCGGAACGAATGTATCGGCTACTGGGACTTTACCCCAAGTCCGAACATCTTGATCGAATTATTCCAAGCACTAGTGTCAAATGTTAGCGGATACGCACAATGGACGTGTTTTGGTGAAATCAGGACTTACGCCTCGCAGACTTCCTCGACGGAGATGCCCTTCACCTGAGCAATAACGTGGGCAACACGAGCAATAGCCACCGGCTCGTTCCGGCCCTTGACCATGAGACCCTTCTGCCACTTTTCCTTCTTGACCGACTTAGGTAATTCAGGAGCGCCAATCAAGAACTTTGCCGACGCATGCGAGGGCCGGATCTCACACTGCCACCGAATTAGTTGGGAGATACAAAAGGTGACGAAAGGCTACATACCCATGGTCCATCCGTCTCGATCTGAAGTCGCTCCAATGGAAGCTCCTTGACGACATCGAGGTTCTCCTGCGTCTTCATACTGCAGCCATTAATGCCGATGTCAAGACCAAGCGCAACGAGGCGCTCCATTTCTTCGATTGTCCCGGTGAAGCTGTGAACAAGACCGCCCTTGGGGAGCTTGTCGAGCCTCGAGCCAACCAATCTTTCAAAGTCTTCGCTAGCAGCTCGGGAATGAAGGAAGAGCGGCATCTGGATCTCGATCGCAAGGTCCAGCTGCGCTTCGAAGTACTTTAGCTGGGGCTCCTTGGCGCTGTGGAACAGTCGGTCATAATCCAGACCAATTTCGCCAAACGCAACGGCAAGACCGGCCTCTTTTGATTCGATAGCCAATTTGCGGAGCTCGTCGATCATCTTTGATGGACCTCCAGGGTACTCATCGAACAGTTTGGCCTGGCAGGGGTGCACACCCACTGTGGCATAGCAGAAGCCGGCTGCAGCCAAGGTGGTTAACGGAAAGCATGGAGATAAGCGAAAGAGGAAGACTCACGATATTTCTGGGCGATTTTGATAGCTTCTTCCGACTCGACAAGATCTGACCCGGTCACCATGAACTTCTCACAGCCAACATCCTTGGCGCGTTGAATGACATCATCCAGATCGGCTTCATGTGCTTGCTTTCCGTGGTAGCTTCCAGCGAACATGGGATCACTCAGGTTGATCCCGATCTGAAGGATCAAGAAAGTCAGCGAGGGAGAAGTGGGGGCCAGGACGCCGAGCATACATCAACATATCGGAGTGGCTTAGGGGACTCGCTCATGTTTGCCGGGGCTTGCTTAATTGCAAATGTGGAAAATCCCTTGCCGGTACTACAGCCTGAATGAGGATTCGAATGACCAATGAAAGTATTTCCTCGCAGAATTCCTAGGGCAATGATTAGACAATTGTTCCTCAAAGTCTCAAAACGGCAGATCAGAAAGAAGTATTATGCTAGGCAGGAAATCAGGCTACATCAAGCTTGCTACATACCTGATCGGTTAATGTGATCGACAGTTAAAGAGCTTGACACGAGTGATGTATTTTTGATCCCCCGTGTTCTGACGATGGAGGTGCTGAAATTGCCGAAAGTCTTCAGGGCAGAGCCTCGAGCAGACGCGATGGGCATGAGAGAAACGTACAGTCGAGAATATCTCCGATGTCGTCAGAGGCTTATGACTCAACACAAGAAAACGTTGTATATGCGAGGAACATTTTGTGTTGACTCAGGAAAGGGAGTTACCAGCCACAGCTAGGGCTTAGCTCCCGAGCCCGTGGCTGTGCGCAATTGCGATGGTCGTTACTAAGCTGTCGATGAGCCTCGGAGAGAACTCCGACTTGCGGTCGGCGATTCCCCGAGTCTGGTCGTGTCGGGGTCTTGCATCCCACGCTTAGACAGATCGACGATGTCCTGGGGAAGCTGAATGCCGAAATTTTTGCATAAGAGTTGTTTGAACGCTCATTCTTGAAAGGGACATTGGAAGAGACCATGAAGAAAACGTGCCAACAACGGTTCTTCAATGTCTCTTGCCTTGGATTGAGATACCGCATCGCCCGTTTGATGGGACGGAAGAGAGAACAAAAATATTTCGTACCTAGAGAACGGACAAGTGCCCCCACGAAGGCTACATCGCGACGAGTGGCAGGTGAAGCCAAGCCTGGGGTTAACTCCGGGTACATTGCCGTGGTGGAGACTCGTTGCCCGCACGGAGAAACACCGCGATAGGGTCGCTGATGGCGAAATAGGCCTTTGCTGAGTATTAGCTGTCTCTGGCTGGTTGAATTCTTCCTTCACTCATTTTGCCCTCAACGTCCCCCGTCAACATCGCCTTGATCCGCGTTTCCCGGACTTCAGAAAACTGGCTCGATTGGTGCCAGTGAACATACCCGCGGGTCTTGAACCTCTCAGGCGGTTAGCAAAATGGCGGGTCGGAAACTTTTGTCTGCGCAGCAAATCGCAGAGCACAAAACACCCGAAGACTGCTGGATAGTTGTCGACAATCAAGTGTGGGACGTGACCGACTTTCTGGAGGAACACCCTGGTGGATCTACAAGTACGAAGTCCACAAGTGAGAACTGCCTGCGCAACGCTAATATCATTTTCGCGATGAATAGTCATCATGAAGTATGCAGGCCGTGATGCGACGCAAGCTTATTCAGAAGTGCACCCGCCCAGCGTTTTGAAAACAAACCTGAACGTCGACAAGTTCAAAGGCATCCTCGACGACTCTACGATCGATGAAGAATGGATCAAACCGCCACCGGGCCAGAATCTCAAGGTGCTTCTAGATAACGAGAAACCGCCGCTGGGGACCTTGATCAACTCGCACGATTTCGAGGTTGTAGCGTCAAAGACGGCTAGCAATAAGACGTGGGCCTTTTACTCGAGCGCAGCCACAGATTTGATTACGCGCGATGCGAATAAGTCGTGTTTTGACCGTATATGGTTCCGTCCGAGGGTTTTGAGAAATGTTCGTGAGGTCAGCCCTCGCACCAAGATTCTAGGAGGCGACTACAAGCTGCCGCTTTTCGTTAGCCCGGCGGCCATGGCGAAACTGATTCATTCTGATGGAGAGTGTGCTATTGCGCGGGCTTGCGAGAACAAAGGCAT
Organism: Penicillium cinerascens; assembly: GCF_028974065.1. Lineage (NCBI taxonomy): Eukaryota > Fungi > Ascomycota > Eurotiomycetes > Eurotiales > Aspergillaceae > Penicillium > Penicillium cinerascens. Next base: position 2,406,880 of record NW_026695298.1, on the reverse strand, counting down.
CATGCAGGGTGTGAGTATAATTGAACGGGACTTGGCAATGATCAATCGTACTCATGTCTTTCCAGGTTTCCAATAACTCTTCCTATACCATGGACGAGCTGAGGACAGCTGCCCCATCAGCTAGCTTCTTCTTCCAGTTATATGTTAACCGCGACCGCGAAAAGTCCGCTGCCCTGCTCCGACAGTGTTCAGCCAATCCCAACATCAAAGCCATCTTCGTGACCGTCGACGCGGCCTGGCCCGGCAAGCGCGAAGCCGACGAGCGCGTCAAGGCCGACGAGAGCCTCTCAGTACCCATGTCCCCCTCCAAGGCACAAAATGACAAGAAGGGCGGTGGTCTCGGTCGGGTTATGGCCTCATTCATTGACCCGGGCCTGACCTGGGAAGACCTGAAGTGGGTGCGGCAACACACCCAGAAGCCGGTTTGTCTTAAAGGTGTGATGTCCGCCGACGATGCAATGCTGGCCATGGAAGCGGGCCTGGATGGAATCCTGCTCAGCAACCACGGCGGCCGCAACCTCGACACCAGCCCGCCGTCGATCATCACCCTGCTCGAGATCCACCGGCGATGCCCCGAGGTATTTGATAAAATGGAAGTGTATGTGGATAGTGGTATCCGCCGCGGCACGGATATTCTCAAGGCCGTATGTCTGGGCGCAACGGCCGTGGGCATGGGTCGGAGCATGCTATTCGCGACGAACTACGGACAGGAAGGAGTGGAGCATTTGATTGATAGTAAGTGAAGATCTTGCGCGGGTGGCGCGACAGTCTACGAGATTCTAATCGGGCCCACCAGTCATGCAAGATGAATTGGAGACCGCGATGCGAAACATCGGCATCACATCCTTGGACCAGGCATCGCCCGATTTTGTGCACACAGCAGACATCGACCACCTCGTCCCGGCATCCCGCTCGCACCCATACGCTCGGGCCATAGCTAAAGGGCGAGCAGCCAAGCTTTGAGATCACCTGGACAGGGAACTGGACTTGGCAAATAGAAGCGACTGGTCGTAAGATTAGAGTATACATATACCTGGGGTAGCACACAATGCACTGCTATATCTAATCAATCGCCCCTTCTCAATCCAGGGGTGATTAAAGAATGCTCGGAATCCTGCCAAGACGGTTCTGACACTTGCCCAGCCTGGCCCTTGCAGCTTTGTCGCCCCTAGCCCTTCCCTGCAGAATGGGAGATAGCTGCGCCACCGCCAGTGAGCGGTCAAAAGTCTGGTGATCACGACATCGGCATCCGAGAGCATCCGCGAGAGGAGGATATGCAGAAACTCATCGGGACGCCGCAGTGAAACATAGGTGCCTAGGTTACTCAGTACATCAATAGAAAAAGTACGAAGCATGACGAGTCACAGGAGACACGTGTGTCTCACCGCTTCTAGGTCATGAGATCTCGACTGTTGAGGGGTCGATGATCGACTCGTCGAATTACTGGCGCGAATGCCGGGGCGGGGAAAGGCCCGTTTGCTAGGGTTCAGCGGCCAGTGACAGGGCGACGATTGGGGATCAGAGCCACTTTCGGAGGTATGGAGGGCTCCCCGGGTTTCCCTAGGAAAATCGCATTTACTCCACCGTGCAGCGCGCGGGAAAAGAACACCCAATAACGGACCCGGCGGGCGGCGGGGAGCTAAAGATAGAGTGGAAGTGATGGGCGGTCGAAAGGAGGAGAAGTACCGGGTGCATCGAGTCACCCGATCAATTGGGTGTGGGTATACGGCGTACCCCGTAGACCGCGTCCCGACTGCCGGTACCGGGTACCCAGTTACGCCGTAGATCTCATTACGCCTGAACTGTTGAATCGGAGTATGTTGCACAACTCACCCTATATAAGGTGTGTGTCGACCTCGGTTCCCTCTCTTCTCGTCGCATTCTGTTCCCCGGCAGTACTTATCTTGACCTGAGTACACGGATACTACCCCTGTGCAGTAGAAGACGTCAACACTCACTCCGTGGATACGTTGATCCCGCACGCTATCGATAAACGGGTCCAGACCGCCAAGAGTGGGTTTCATAGCTCTCCCCAACGATTCCCCCGAAGCTCACGTACTTCCCAGGTATAAAGCAGCCTGCTGTTGTCCTTTCTCCTTTCCCGTCCATTCTAAAGTCCCTTTCCCTGTGACTCTTACTCTTGTCCGGATCTGTTCCCCAACACTTCCGGTCCTTGCTTATCTACATTCTTCATTCCACACTCTATCTCCCACATCTACTTGTACTTCACCCTACCCCGGCCTATCTAGGCAACTCTCTACGTTCTACAACTCCCTCACCATGGCCGCTGCTCGTTCCACTTCCCTGCGCGCTCTGCGCCAGCTCTCTCAGCAGCCCATCGCTGCCCCTGCTCGCCGTGGCCTCCACATCACTGGCGTCCAGTCTGCTCAGCCTGCCAACCCCGCCGACAAGGCCTCTCTCTATGCGGCTCGCAGCCTGCCAGACCTGAAGTCCGAGTGCCAAAGACGCTCGCTCCGTGCTGCTGGCAGCAAGTCCGAGGTTCGTGCTTCCACCCCGCGTCATGATCGACGACCATCTAACCGCCAATCTTACAGCTGATCGAACGCCTCTCCAACCACGACGTCCTTCAGTCTCGTGCCTTCAGCATTGCAATGCGCCGCATCAACAGCAATGCTTTCGCTGAGTACGTTTCCCCCCAAGTCATCACTCATCACTTCTCCAATTCATCCATCCCAACTCGTCCCATATACCCCATACCTATCACATGCACTACGAGACTGAAACTAACACCCAAATAGCACCCCCTCAACGCGCCAATTTAACACATCCCGTTCCTCCAAAGCTATCGGCGACACCTCCACAGTCGACCTAGTCTACATGCCCTCAATGGCCGACATGGAAACGACCTTCTCTCGACCCGCCCCCCAAATCCCGGTCCTTCCCGACCTGTACTCGCACCACGAGTCCGCTTCCACCTCCGCCCCACTCATGAAGCCCCAGATCTACACCGTCTCCGGTACCGGTATCATCGCCGCCAGTCCCATGAGCGAGGTCGTCGACAACCACTCCATCGACATCGACCCGTTCTCGCTTACCGAGGCTGTGGGCCGCTCGTTTGTCGGAGAGGAGGTCCAGCGCCGGACTAACGGTTCCTCTTCTAACCAGGGTGTTATGCGGGAACTTTGGTCCGGGTTCCTTGATGACGTCCTCGGCCCAAAGGAGACTGCTGCGCGCAAGTAGATCTGGGATCTGTTTGTTGACGGCCTGTGATTATGACTCTTCTTGGTGCTAGCCACCTTTCTCTGATTCTTTTGCTTGAGAATTTATTCGACTAGCGTTTGTGATGTAATACTTTTTTTTTCATTCTATCCTAGCGCATGGTATGCTACTAGAATAGCACCGGCCTGAACTCTGTTTCCAGGAACTCAATTCAAATACTCAAAGTTCCAAATCAGCCCTATACTTTGTACCGTTTCCTACCTTTGAACGATTCATTGTAGTCCCCGTTCTAGTCCATGGCTAGTCCTATGGTTGTGCTGTGGCCAATTTTCGTTTTGCCGAGGTCCCTCCACACTAGGCCCCGACACAACCAACCCGCAACGATCTACGGAGACACAACGCCCGGGATGCCTTCCGATCATTTTCTACACTCCCGAACCGCCGGGACCCGAGGTCATGAGACTCGGGTGATCTGTCGAAACCGTGTTCGATTCGCTCGGTTTAGCTCTACGGACGCGGATGAACTCGGTTAGGCGAGTGTGGCGTGACGTAGAGTCTTGCTATTTTTGTGAGGCTTTGAAACAACGTTCCAGTCTAGTCACTTGATGCGACACTTGTTTTAGCCATTCCGAGGTAGATGGAATGGGGATGTGGATGGTGTCGGCGGGTCAGGATCATTTTGTGGATTTTCGAGTTCAATTCAATTTTTGGGAATAGATTAACTAGCTGGGTATCTGCCTGGGTCAATTGGAAGCTTGATGACTCCATTGTTCGAAAATAACATTTGAAGGTAACGATGGGAGTGATTCATAGAGTTGGAGGCTATAATTAGTGTGGCGTGCAACTGGAGAACGTCCATGGTTGCTCACCGGCACATGAATGAGAAATTGTTGTTTTGTCCGTGTTCAGGGCAATATGAACCTCTGGCAATGTAATTCCAGCAAGTCTAGTTTGTAGTTTGTAGTTTGTTCAGTGGACGATGACTCAATCACATCTGGGTCGCATTCCGGTCTCTTCCGATACTAGGTAAGGCCATGGACAGATCCGAACGCCGTGACCAACTTGTGTTTGTCCATAGATTCAAGTAAGCACTCATTAGACTATTGGTTTGACTTTTCGAACCATCTGGTCTAATGCATCACCTCCTAGCTGATCGGACATCGTCGGTGTCTTTCCTACAACATTGAATGCAGCCACACGTAGATGTGCGATAGCTTATTTTTTGTTCCAAATCCAGGTGGATGTGCCTTGGATAAATGAATGTCTAGTGATCTCAATCGCTGTTATGAGAGACTTTTTGGACGCTTCTATTGCGCATTTGCGTAATGATTCCCCATGTAGTGATCGCCCTAAGGAGTAGGGAAATATCTACAGCGGGTCTCATGCACACAGCGATTCCGTCACCAGGGAAGTAATTCAAAAAGGACATAAGAACATGGATGTCGAGAGGTCGAGATATTCCTTAACCGATAGCTAGAGCGTGTGTACTCCGTACTCAAGTGCTCAGTCTATCGAAGTGGTCCGACCCCTATCCTGGCACCTTGATGCGACCATTAACTACTCTGTAACACCCGCCCAACCTTGGCAAGCCACACAGCCAACTGCTGATAAAGTGGTTGCCCTGACAGATTGATTAGACTGTTCAGCCAATTGTTCATCTGTGTGGAGTTCATGATTCAACCCCATGCATAATCTGATCAATATTGTGTTTCAGGTGGCGGGTGATCCCCATAGTGATTGAGGACGCTGAAACCCCTGAAAAGCGGCACCGGTCGCATTTGGTCAACATCCGAACTCCAGACTAGCCTCAGGGTCAAAATTCGGACTCGGGGGTGTAAACATTGATCGTCGTACAAGATCTGCACCTAGCCAGTCTGCAACGGTGGAGTGCAGGGTGGTAGCCACGCAATGAATTGGACCCAGCTGGTGGCAAGACTGGCCAGAACTCAGCCCGATGAACTTGTGAAGTCTAGACAGTCAGATGTAGTGAGTCCAAACCAGTTTCCTATTGTGGTGGAATAACGAGGCCAGTCAGAAGAGGTGAAGATTGACGAACCCCTGAAAAAGTCGGGGCTCTGTGAGCAAGGATCACGAACCTGGGCGTGAACACCTGCGCTACCTCGAACTCACCTGGGGACTCCCAGCAGCCACCTATGGTTATCAGCGGAACAAATCAAATGGAATAGGTCCCGCTGAAAAAAAAAATGCAATCTAAAAGCGCTTTTCTTAGGCATCTGCTGTCCGGAATTTCCAAGTTTTATCCAAGATCCAAGAAAGTAATGCGCTCTAGCGTCAAGTTAGCTCCGAGCGAACGGACGATCCCAGCTTGAACCGTGAGTTTGGCTCCACCGCACCAACCCACGAACGGCATAGGCGGACTTGTCAGGGGAGCCTTTTCCTCCTGCAGAGGTCACTGAGTCTCGGGGGTCGGTGGGCCCGGCTGGCCACCTCTTCCCCCTCACATTAGGATTGGAACTTCTTACAACCTCCTGTTCGTCTACCTTTCTCGTCGTTCTTTCTTTTTCTTTGTGCTTTATCTACTTTTTTTTCTTGCTTTTGAAGTTGTTCTCGCTTGTACATTGCTTAATTGTCGCTCCGATTTCCTGAGTGTCAGCGAATCCTTCGCTGATCACGTCTCCACCAACTTTCATCTCCGTATCACGGCCATCGCGATAGTACACGCAGCTGGAGGAATTCCTCGTCGAAGCTGCTGCCACTGAAACAGATGACGCCTAGCTTTTCTCATTCCTAGATCCATTCCAGGATCATGCGTTTCTCGCCATGCTTGCTTATTGCCGGCCTTTCAACGGGCGTCCACGCCTTCTATCCATGGGAACTTAAGGTGGAATCCGGAGTCCTGCGCCGCTTCATGCCATGGACTCTGCTTCCAGACACCGAAGACGACCTCTCCGTCAAGAAGCCATTGACATTCGACATCAAGAAATCGCCCGTCCGTCGCAAGGACACCTACTCGATCGTCCAAGCCAATACCCCCACATTGCCCAACAGTGCTCCACTGGACCAGGGTGGAAAGGACTTCTCATACTTTGCCGTGGTGGAAGTCGGCTCGCAGAAGGAGGAAATGTGGCTCGCGCTGGATACTGGATCCCCCAGCAGCTGGGTGTTTAGTTCAAGCTGCACCGACTCTGTCTGTACGAGCCATCACACATGGGACAAGTCTGATTCCAGTTCCTACATCTCGAACAACTCTGCCTTCAGCGTCGGCTACGGAAGTGGCACCGTGGAAGGAAACCTCGGCCAGGACACCATGTCAGTCGCAGGCCTGGACGTGACGTTCACTTTTGGATCGGCAAACCAGGCAAACGAGTCCTTTGCAAGCTACCCCATCGATGGTATCTTGGGTCTGGGACGGTCGCATACCGCTGGCTGGACCATTCCTTCGTTCATGGACATTGTCGCGGAGAAGCATATGCTCAGCTCTAACATCATCGGGTTCAGTCTCTCGCGTGCATCAGTCGATCCGAAAGACGGCGAGGTCAACTTTGGCGATATAGATTACACCAGGTTCGATGGAAACATCAGTTACACCGCTACCAACCAAGCGACTTGGACCATTCCCCTGGATGATGCCTACGTGAACGACAAACCCTGCAAATTCACCGGCAAATCTGCCACCATCGATACTGGCACTACCTACATCTTGATCCCTCCGGCGGATGCAGCTACTTTGTTCGCCATGATTCCCGGCTCTTCGCAGTCGGGAGAGAACTACATTATTCCTTGCGATTCGACTGCGACTTTGGATTTTGAGTTCTCGGGAATCAAGTACTCGATCGAGCCGCAGGATTATATCGGTGCGACCAGCACCGGTGGCTGTGTGTCGACTATCGTCGGCCACGAGTCTTTTGGACCTAATACTTGGCTTGTCGGAGATGTCTTCTTGAAGAACGTTTACGCAGTGTTCGACTACGACAACGCACGGATCGGCTTTGGATCCCCGGCTGTCAACTCCACGTCTGGAAACGGCACCTTCACTGCTCCTAGCACCACTGCTCCTAGCACCACCATGACCAGCTCCACTACTGCTGCCACCGAAGGTACTGCGAGTGCTACCAAAGGTACTGCGAGTGCTACGGCTGTTTCAGAATCGGCTACTTCAACAGCCCCTGCCACTGGCTCGGCATCTCATCTTTCCCTCAGTCTGGGCTCGTCACTGCTCATGACCGTTGCATCGATGTTCTTCCTTTAAAGTGAAACCACCCCCATCTTAACACCAAATTGCCGTATCACCTGCCCACGGCCCTTGACCGACCTCGACCTTCCAATAATTCATTGCACATCGTCCACAGTTCATATCGGCGTTTCCTTTCATACCCCTGAGTTTGGCGCACACGTTTAAGACCGTCTCAACCCACTTCACCGACATTCATTCCATCGGGTGATACCCACTGCACATACTGCCCGAGTCTCTCGGGCTTGTTAATACCTTCGTTTCTTGCACCTAGAGCTGCAGCCTCTTTGCACACACTCCGATCAAATTGACGCAGGCCCGGCAACGGTCCGTCATGTCACCATGTACACTTAGAACAAAATTTCCTTGATAAAGACCAATATCAATTGTAATCATTGACTAATCTATACCTGTAACCTCTCAACCTCCATCACCGAACTTTCTCCGGGATCATCGAGGAAGACTTAGGGCCGGGCTCTGTAAAAGCACTAACAGATAAACCCTCAATGAGCAGGAAACTGGGACGTACTGGTATTAAAGAGTGACATCTGGCCCCGGTTGGCCTTCGGGAAGTTTTCGCGCTGGTAGGGTCCCCGTTGTGGAGTGTTCCGGTTCTTGATATTCGAGTTCATAGGGTGCCTCATTGTTACGGGGTGACTTGGACTGTTTAGATATTATTTCAATGTATATATTCAGGATATCTTTGACGGAACCTATTTCTTGAATCTCGGTCATATTCAAGATTATATAGGTGCATTCGGTGCTATCTATCACTGACCTCTTGTTATGCTAGGTCTCGGTCGAGAGCTACATGGTTGAGAGATGTTGCTTTGAGTTTGGCAAATACTCGAATAAGCATGCATATAGTTCTCCATGCAGGCCAAGCTTTCCTCTGTGCAGGGGTGAATCGTGGTGGGTTTAATGCCGGCACCGACCTCGCGAGTTGGAACGACGGGTCCCCGAGATCTGCGGATGGCGGTCTACTCCTACGTTAAGAGGAAATGCTAGACCCTAGCGCAAATTTCTCAAATATTTATCCATTAACCATACATATATCTACTCCAAGTCATACAAGATTCCATTGTCAACGAGAACTACTCTACACACTGCGTTCGGCACTTAACCCCCGAGAATCCCCGGAATGCCGGGCGCTAACCTGATTGGGCGCGACCGGGCCGGTCTCTCGGCTTCGACGTAATCGTTGGATATCTTGATTCTTGCATCTACGCTCTATCACACAATTAAAATGTTGGGTCTCGCGGGAAGAAGGACTGCACTTGTCCGCTCTAAGAGCATAGCTCCGGCCGTGTTGTCTGCACGCGCCATTGCGGCCACGCAATCGCCGAGCACGCATCCCCGGGATTTCCACTCAACGCCGACAAATGCCGCATTCCGGCCTACCTGGATGCCCATGCGCGTCAAGACGCCTTGGATTGATGCTTTGACAGCTAGTCGTGAGGCTGCCAAGGTTGCTGAGGATGGTGAGCCTGCGGCGCCGAGTGTCAAGCCAGATTTGACGCCAAAGAAAATGTCGGATAGCTATTACAGTGCTGTATGTAATGAAAATGCTAAAACAAAACTCCTGCTAATATTGTTTGTACAGATTCTTCCGTTGGCTCAAGATAAATGGCTCTTGGATCACTATCTCAATGCTAGTGGACACATCCGACTTGGTTCATTGCTGATGGACCTCGATGCCCTTGCTGGAGTCATTGCGTACCGCCACACCGGCGATGGTGTCAGCACCGTTACTGCTGCCGTGGATCGTATCACTATCGAGCATCCGCTGATGGAGATTTGCGATCTCGAGCTTACTGGCCAGGTCTCGTATGCCACGGGACGGTCCAGTATGGAGGTTTCTTGCCAGGTGTCCAAGGTCCGCCCCGAGGGCGAGGCTGCTAAACCTGAGGATGTTTTGATAACCTGTGCTTTTACTATGGTCTCACTTGATCCGGCTACTAAGAAGTACGTTCTCTTCATACTCGTCGCTGCATAGGTTCATACTAAAATATCTATAGGCCGGTTCCCGTGGCACCTCTGCTCATCGAGACGGAAGAGGAGCAGGCAATCTTCAAGAAGGGCGAGGCAAACTCCAAAGCCAAAAAGGCCCTCCGCACCCGCAGTCTCCTAGAGAAAGCCCCCGATAACGAGGAGAGTAATCTGATCCACTCAATGTGGACAAAAGAGATGTCCTATCTCAGTAAGTGTCTACCTGCACAAACCCACACCCATGTACTTACACCCATCCACAGACCCCCAAGTCCCCGCCGTTCGCCCCGAAAACCAAGTCTTCATGAGTGACACCGTCCTCAAATCCGCCATGATCATGCAACCCCAAGACCGCAACCGCCACAATTTCATGATCTTCGGTGGCTTCCTCTTAAAACAATCCTTTGAGCTAGCCTTCTGCTGCGCTGCCTCCTTCGCGCACGCGCGACCTAACTTCCTCGCCCTCGACCCATCAACATTTGAGAACCCCGTTCCCGTCGGCAGCGTGCTGTACCTCCGCGCAACGGTGGCGTACACCGAGCCCGAAGAGCGCGAGGACGCGAGCAAATTTACCCGCGTGCAAGTGCGCGTTGACTCTAAGGTCCGCGACGTTGAGCACGGTGGCACGAGGAAGTCGACTGGCATGTTCAACTACACTTTCCTAGTTGAGAAGGATGTGCATGTTATGCCGAAGAGCTATGGGGAGTTTATGTTGTGGACTGATGCGCGCCGGAGGGCGAGGAATGCGGCTGCGATCGATCCGGCGCATAAGAGCAGTGCGTTGCGGAGTATTCAGGATAGTGTTACTGAGTAGAATGTGTATCATAGGCTAAATAGATGGTTTACAGGCCTTCAGTTTGAATGTGTGCATTATGCGAGGTGGAATTGAATGTTAATTCCCAACATTATTATTTGGGTGTATTATTACCGAGATGACCCAAAGCCCAACACAGATGACGAAAGTACATAGATCATAATGTGACCTTTCCAAAGTCAAATTTTTACATAGAGAAAATAAGAACCTGTAAAATCGAGGGCGAGAAATAAGGTGGAGTGGCGTATATAGGGGAGAACAACCCTGGGGCCGGTTAAGTGGATGGAGTTGTGGAACTAGCAAGTTGATGGTTGCTCTTCGAAAGGGAACTAGGACTATCGGTTCGCAGGCGAGGTTTAAATAAATCCGAATACGTTTAGGAGTTCAACCGTATATTAACTGCGTATCGCTGCCCTTTATAGAGTACCCAAGGCTGACTCCATTACACGTGGACTGTACTGCTGATAAAATAATTTCTTCTATACACCTCAGGCATGGCCCTCAGTGGGCGTAATTTTCACCATTTTCATACACCAGTTTCTTACCTTAATATATTCATAATATAACAGTGTATACTTTTTCAGTTCGTCCTTTCAGAGCCGCATAGTAATTCTATATACAACGCTCCAAGTCGCCTTTAACACGTGCCACACTTGCATGTATGTTTACGGTGGGCCAAGGGAGCCTAGGGAAGGGTATATGTGAGCAGAAGAAAGAAGAGACAAGACGCAAAGCCAAACCGCCAACCGTGAGCCGACTCCACCGATGACAAAAAAAGAAAACGACTCCTGATGGGGAATGATAATTCCACTCAGGTAATGCAACTAGGTATACAGGTACCTAAATCCCAGGAAACTCGAAACTCCCTCCCGGCGATATGGCAAAAATGATTGATTCGTGTAAATTCGTGATATCCGTGCTTTCCCCCTTCACTTGGGAATAGGAAGTTCTAGGCTGGATAGTTCAATTTGAGAATGAAGAGGTGGGGATCTTGCTGCGGAGCAGAAGATTGTGAGATGATGAGTATGACACCGGTAAGAGCTGAATGGTAGATGGCGCCGGCGAACGGCCAAACGAATATGGATCGAATATGTAGATCCTGGGAAGCGCAGGTGGGTGGATGGGTGTTGTGGTTGGCTTCTCGATGATGGATAATGCTTACGAGAGCGCCATTGATTGCCAAAAGGCTATCCACTCCAGGCGAACGCAATTCATCATTGTTCACTAAGAACCTCCTCAATCGTATTCGATGTCAAGGATCCCGAATTCGACTGAGAGTGGCCAGATGCACCACCTGAGCCTGAGCCAGCCTTATCCCTCGGCTCCGGCGGCTCCTCCTCCTTCATACAAGCATTCTCCAAAATGTTGGTCCACTTGCCGCTCGTCCCAGCATGACTATGCTTCAAGTGCTGCCGGAAGTGATCCGCACGGAAGAACTTCTTCGCATTATTGCACTCGCCGAACTTATGGACGGTAGTCAAGTGCTCAAAACGACTGTCCCAGTTGGGGCGTGGGAAGTTGGAGAATTCTTCGCCGCAGTACCCACATGTATCGTGTGAAGGACCGGCGGATGTTTGGCAAGATGGGGTGACTGAGCCGTGGAAGGCGGCTTGGAAACCTGGGAGGGCGGCGCAGGACCAAGAGTGGCGGCGGAGATGAAGGGAGTTTTGGTGGCGTTCGGCTTCATTTTTGTTCTTGAATCGGTTGTTGCAGTATTGGCATGCGTATTGCTTTTCCATCTCGTGGGCCCTGGGTTGGGGTTAGTTGAGGTTCCTGGGAAAGTGGTGGGTGTGATCTCACCGTAGATCGTCAGGATTGTCGAACTTTTTGGGTTTCTTGGGACAACAGTCGCAGATGTACAGACCACTGATCTTTGTAGGAGGTTTGGGAACGCTCAGGATTGGCGCCATGGATACCTTACCGGTGGAATCCGTGAGAGGGGGCTCGAGGGAGTTAGCACTCCGTGAAATTAGCACGGGTGCCACAGGTGAGCTGGGGTTCAAAATGGACTTTTCGTGGTAGGTATCAAGGTCGGAGCTGGGAGATAGACCCCCCGGAGATAGTCTGTCGTAAGGCGAGAGGCTAGTCATGCTGCTTCCTCCTATGGACAGAGCAGATGAGTATGACCCGGAGGTCCGAATGCTCAGGGAAGACGCAGCGGAGAGAGTCCGTTGGCTTGGTGCATAGCCGCTGTTTACCGATAACGTATTTGTGAAAGGATGCCCACTCGTCCTGCGTTGAGACAGATCGCCGTTGCTCGTAGCCATGTGAAGGGTATGCCTATCATCGCTGATGGGTTCCCGCGGAGGCGAAGATGCTCTTCGCTTCATGCCCTGCTTCGAGCCATCCGGATACGGCGGAGTAGGTTCGCGCAGAATGAACTGTCGCGGAGCCGCGGGCTCGGAGAAGTCGCCTTCAATATCTGAAAACACTGCCTGGTCATAACTCCCCCGATTTGATCGACTGGGTAGACTGATACTATCTTCCCGAGAAGGTGTCGTTCCGCGAAACCGTCGTCGGCTCACATCTCGCATGTATGTCGTGTCGTAGTCCATTGCCATTGAAGGAGCATTGCTCTCCACGCTTGGGCTGCGACCTTCGATATACTCCCTCCAACCCATCTTACTCCCGGGAGATACGGCTCCAGCAGATTGAGGGCTGTACCACTTTACATCGAGAGTAGAGCCTTCGGAAGGCCCCGGTGAAGGCAGATTGCTTGATGTTCGCGACGGAACGGTGAGTGCGGGAATAGAACCCCGGTGGTCAATGGAGGCCCGGTTGTCCGATCCATGGCTAATAGATCCCCGCGGCGAAAGCGAGCTTCCAATTTTCGAGAGAAGATGTTGGTCATAAGCATTTGACGAGTCTTTCACGCTTCGCAGTGAGAAATCACGCTCGCCTTTGAGAATTGGACCTGTCGAATTAACGGCCATAGAATTCGGGAATCCGTCATCTGTTGGAGGTGGCGGCTCGATCTTAATCTGAGCCTCCGGACTGCGCGATATCGGCAATCCGCTCTGTCTTCCTTCCAGTTCATCCACCACCATAGGATCGCTCTTCGGTGCAGAATCAGGCCTTCGATGACCGCCATATAAGCTCGAATTTGGGTTTATCGGAGGGAGTATGTTTGTTGGTCGTCCGGGATTCCCATGCAACCAGCCAGCATCATAACCGTTCTCTAGATCGCGGATCCTTGGGGGTGGGGGAAGTGGCGGCGGCGCGGTATTCATGACGGGTCGGGACGGTATAGGTAACGGGCCGTGGGATGAGAATGGCAAATCGGACATCATGTGAAGGGATCTATCGTCGTGACGGTCTCGACCTTTGGATTCATAGAAGTTCGACGAGGGATCAAGTCGAAGGATCATTCTAGAGCGCATTCGACGGGGCGCCGCGTGCGGACATGGACGAGCTGAGACGGGAGAAGAGGCGCGAAAGAAAAAAAAAAAAAGAGGCAAGAAGTTCAGTAAGCAGATCGAATCAAGATCCTAAGTCGCAGCGATAACCCAATCCAGTTGAGTGCAAACGATCGGTCGTGAAACGCCGATTCCGAGGCGGACTGCTAACCACTTCCCACGTCCGATAGTAGAAGGTCCAGCTTCCAAGGGCGAGAAAGTCAAGCGGCGAGAGTCACGGTGGTTGCGGTCTGAGAACTAGTTCCAAGTCAGACCGGTGGAACCGAGCTGATGTCGCGCGCAAGGAATAGGGCTGAAATTTGGAGAACACACCTCGGGACCTTGGAGCGATCGCCTCATGGGATGAGACGTTTGCAAGTGACACACAAAGCCTCAGTCAGTATACTATGGACCCAATCAATGGCAGTGCGCGGGATCAGAGCCGCGAATGCTTTTTCGGACCGAATGAACCGCAGGGACCGAGAGTCAGAGAGTCAGAGAGTCACAGGGAAAGGCAATGCGATTTGAGAAGCGAGTATATGGTCTACCCGGGCACCCCGCCACCGTCTGAACAATTGGGGATGATCGGGGCTGGCTTAAGGAAGGTACAGCTGAAAATGAAAATGAAAATGAAAATGGAGATCACAAATCCAAAAATGCAGCCCGTGGCACTAGTCAAGTAAAGGAAAAGAGGAATTGGGAGGAAGAGATCGGGCAGTTAGGAAGTCTCGGGCAAAGATGGCGGTGCAACCAGTTGATTGGATCCAAGGATTCGAGCCGAAGTAATTAAGGAAAGGGAGGCGATCTCGGTGATCTCATCCTCACCGAGCTGAAGGCCAAGGAGAAAGGGGTGGGGAGTTGGTGGGAACGGTAGGATTCTGGAACGGAGCCTACAGCAAAGAGGCGAAAAAAATGATTGAAACATGAAAACCGTTGCTTCACCCGGACTTAAAGCTGCATTTCTGGGCCCTGACGTTTTGGCGTGGAGGCAACTCTGGAAAAGGCGTGGTACGGGTATATGTATGTAATCGGCTTACACGCTTACATACCGTACAAATCGTTGCGGGTGGAGAATGATAGGATCGTCAGATCTTGATGGCATTGTCCAACCCGCGTGGGTGGTCGCCACGTTGGACATGACACACTACGTGTTGCGCCTCCTGTAGGTAGGGCACAGGGCTGGGATTAAACTCTGCCTTTCCCCGTCAGCCTTAGGGAGTACACGGAATTCCTGTAATTTTACCCGCGTCTCCAGGTACGCCCCTCCCCTCACCGGCGCTGGCTGATCATCCGTGGTTCAGCTGTCGGCTACCTAGGGTATTGGGTCTTCCAGAAACTGGGATGATCGAAGCCGACAGGGGTTCCTCAAGGTTCCAAGCGTGGACCCCCTCCCTTTATTCCGTCCCCTGCGGACAAATGGGAATGAGCTCCTGGATAAATCTATCTTCTGAAGCCAACCACGGAGTAATAAAAAATACCCTGGCTCCAGTGCAAGGTTGACGCCAGAGTGGGGTGTCACTTTTCATGTCTCGTATATTGGACGCCTCGCGATGATCGCTTGGAGGTGGAGGGGTTACCGGGGGGATGTGCATCATTCGTCAGGGTGTCCATGAGGTAGAGTGTCGCATGCAGAGTGCTTCATCTGGGTACGCAATCAATGACCCCAGCACAGCAGCAGCAGAGGGAAAGAGATACCATCCGTTTTGGAAAAGCCATGGGTTAGAGTGGGTGGCCAATTTGACTGGCGTCCAGGAGACCGACGAGCCAATGCAATGGACAACAGCTCGATAATCATACAGGCTGAGCAACGCGTGAACGGATTTACGACCAGTGACCATATGCACCGGGGAATCTTAGGAGTCTTGGCGGTAGGCTTATATCTGCTGGGATTGGCCCAAGAAGATTCCCCAAATGTCATAGCAGGGTATCTGCAGGGATACCTTCAGTCTGCGCACCCGATCCGATCGAGTTGGAGCGGAGCATTCAGATCCCTCCCATTCACGATGTGCCTTGGGGGTTCAGTAACATTCAAAAGCCAGAGAGAACACCCCTTCCTTTAAACGGCCAGTGCTGAGTCGTGGAAGCAGACCCACTGATTTCCTAGCGCCCTCCACTTTGGGCCCAGTCATGCATGCACTGCCACACTGCCGGTCCGCTGTCATTTAGCATTTGGAGTGCAAGGGGAAGGGCCCTCTCAGGAATACTTGGTGATCCCTAGACACTGACAAGGTTGTCGGACATTCTTTACCTCGGACAGGTCACCTAGCGCCAACGGTAACGTAGATCGAGGCTCATCTGGGACGTGGACCAGAAGTGCATGACTCGTGCTCCACATCAGCTTGAGGGTCAAATTTCTGTTCCTTTTTTGCCCTGATTCATCATTCGCCGAAAAAGACCAAATACAAGAGGGGAACCTTGGTAACGATAAATTGGTTTCGTCTATAGTTGACACCTCGAGTTCCAGGGGCTACATGTACAGTCACCCCCACAGCCTAGGAGCCCATAGGGCGGATGGGCCAGGTAAGCCCTACGCATGGTCATTATTGACCACCGTACACTATCGTACGCTACATAAACCTCTAAATGAGATCGCCCGACATCCCAGACACTAACTCGATCGACCCGTAAATCGCAGTCGTACGAGGCAGGATGGCGACAGGACATATACTCTTGGTACTCCTCAGCGTCATCACCGTCTCTCGAGCTGTGGCTTGCGGGTTCCCCAAGCTCCAAGTCCACTAGTCGCAATAGAGTTTCTTGGATTCTATGGATCGGCGCAGTCAAGTCCGGGTTTGGCCATCAACAAATACAAGTTGGGGCTGTACATGCACGTCTGTAGAGCGTACTGTATGTAGCAGACGTACCGGGCTCCATGATTCTACATACAGTGGCGTTCCAAGAGTTTGAAACCCTTTTAGGTACCGAGCTATTTATTCTGCCGGCAATTAGTAGTTCCACCATTCATATTCTCTCAACGGGCGTTAGTGTGCTTCTAACAAGCAGGCGGTAAAGAAAGGTACATAAGGTGGTTTCAAACTCTTGCAACACCACTGTAGCATGGGGCAGTGATTGTCCGACATGGCACCGTCAGCACATCCATCGGACGCAGTCAGACAGGGCTGTGCCGGGCCTCAGCCTTATTAGAAGGCTGCAGCCTAGGAGCGCGTGTGCGCCAACGCCTCCGTCTCGGCCGATGTGACCGTCTGACCGAGTCAGCCAGGCCTATAACCCGCCGTGCTGAGGGCGTGTCGATGCAAATGGAAATGTTCCTGCCTTTCGCTCTAACTTACTTGCGGCAAGTCAGAGCCAATACTGGGCCCAAATCCCTTGGCAGCCCGGCGAATCGGCTCGCGTGTTTTTGTACATACCTTGTCGATAAACCCAGGTGCCCCACAGCGGCGTGAACCGCTCGGCTAGTCTTTGCGTCAGCTTCTACACCGATATTCGGGTTTCTGGAATTTCCCCCTTCTGGAAAGAGATACGAGACTTTGGTGGCGGGGATATGGAGAAGTGTGAGTGGTTCATTCCACTCTCCAGTTCAATCCTTGAAATGCGGAGTGACATTGCGGGTGGGTAACTCCAGAGCGTCGGGTCTACCCACATCTACTGTAGGATTGAATGTGGTTTATCATTTCGAAGCCAGGATTGACTGCGACGCTTGTACTTGACCTTTTGGGTCCTCCTTGTGGACCGTAAATGAAATTTGCCGCGGATGCTGATATTCCCTTTGAGGGGTTCCCATAAAATGCCTTATCATGCCTGAGGCAGAAACCATCACCTGGTTCCGCCAAGCCCTTGCCCTAACAGAATTTTTGAGTTTGGCAGGGCCGAGGCTCGCGGCAACCTCAGTCAGGTTAAGCAAGTTGGATCTCCTCTGTTGATAGTCTACGATTACTGTACTTCGGCTTTCATGACGTCTCGTTTGCAGGAAGATCCTGTCTTGCTCAGCGCCATGGCTATGAACCAGATCCCCGGCCATAACATCTACATCGGAGGGTGAGTTACCGCCCTGCACCTGGATGCTATACTATTGCCTCATGCGGAGTGGGCCTCGTGCTGGGACCATATCGCCATGTCTTCTATATCGCTGACCAGCATCCCCACTTTGTAGCATCTTTTGCCTCAAAAACAAAGCGGCTCTTGAACGGGCCAATGTCACTCATGTGGTGTCTGTTTTAAGACTCTCTCCGTCCGAGGACATCTTCGCAGGCTATCAGCATCACAAGATCGATGTTGACGATGTTGACGATGATAATCTTCTCGAGCATATCCCGGCTGCTATCAGGTTCATTCAGGCCGGCTTAGACGCCGGCGGCAGTGTCCTTGTGCATTGGTAAGTTCTCATGTTCCGCGCCTCCTGCGTCACGTCCCCTTTCTCCGCCGTCTCTGCCTTTGGGAAGATTTTGTCGATTCGTGGCAGCCTCATACGTCATCACGTGCTGCATCAATTGCGATCTACACGTGGCGGAAGTATACTTTCTGCAAACACGGCCTATTGGGCATTCACTTATACTTCTTTGCTTTTTTGCATTTTATGTTTGCGGTGGACACGCGGCGCGCTAGGCCCGCATTTTGAGGCAAAGTGACGGCTGACACGATGAACTAGTGCAATGGGCAAGTCCCGATCCGCGACTGTCTGCATTGCCTACTTGCTCCACCAGCAGCGTAGCGGGCTCACACCGGACTCCGCACTCGAGCTGATTCGCCAGTGCCGGCCACTCTGTGAACCCAATGACGGCTTCATGGAACAGCTGAACCTTTACCATGAGATGGGATGTCCAGAGGAGGTCGCGGATCACCCCGTGTACCAACGCTGGCTATACCGTCGCGAGGTCGAGGAAAGTGTGGCATGCGGGCGTGCCCCAGAAATCAAGTCAATCCGTTTCGAAGACGAG
The DNA here is from genome assembly GCF_028974065.1 of Penicillium cinerascens. NCBI lineage: Eukaryota > Fungi > Ascomycota > Eurotiomycetes > Eurotiales > Aspergillaceae > Penicillium > Penicillium cinerascens. The sequence goes on along the minus strand of NW_026695298.1, from coordinate 2,388,415 downwards.
CAGCCTCAACGGCCTCAGGAGGATACCGGCCGAACGGTGGAGATTAAGTGTCGCAAGTGCCGGTTCGTATCCCCTTCCCAATGCGGTAAAGTTGAAAGACTAATTTCGATCAAGGCGTGGGATTGCCTCGACTCCATACATCATTTCTCACGAACAGGAGAAGCAAGAGAGCGCCAAAATTCGATCGAATACGGAGTGCGCCCATGTGTTTTTACACCCAATGAAGTGGATGCGCTCAAGCTTATTCCCTGAAGCGGGCCCCAATGACTATGAGGGCGATGCCCCCTTGTCCGGCCGCTTGACATGCCCTCATGGCGCCTGCGGGGCCAACATTGGCAAGTTCGCATGGCAGGGCATGCAGTGCAATTGCGGTCATTGGGTGGTTCCGGCCATCGGCCTTGCCAAAGCCCGAGTCGACATTGCCAATAAGGTTAATCCTACCCGGGGAGCAGGGAACCCTTCCCCGGCCGCAATAGGTATTCGTATGCCTCCAGGGATGCGGTCTTCTGAAACGGGCGATGGTCCTGGGCGCGGAAACTTGTGAGATATGAGGTGATGTTGACGAGCGATGATATGGCATGCATGCATAATAGATCTTACGAGCGATGACATTCCCAAGCGAAGAATCTACGCATTTTCCTTTTTGTTTTCCATTTTTTTCCTGGATCGCAGTATGCTATTTTGCACAATGCATAAAGGTGACACTCGACCAGGTCTCCACAGGGCTGGTCGATTGTCTCCACAGGGCAATGGCGAATCCCGTCGACCTGCAGTACATCCTCAAGCCACACCACAGCCCTGCAATGATCTTTCACAAGATGCTCGGCCTTGAGACCGCCATCTTCACGGCCACTTGCGTCAGTGGAGGCGAAAGCTCGCTCGAGATCACTTTCTGTGGAAAGCAATGCGTACCTGCTCCACGGTGGATATACACTTGTCAGCAAGGAAAACAGTGAGGCTCTATCTCCGTCGCAGCTCCGCGCAGCATTTTTAAACATACATAGTCAGGACGGCATTCTAGACCCACACACAGTGGGTTCCTGAACTGGTCCATTCAGGCACAAGTTCAGCCCCGAAGATATCCGTGTTGGAAAGGCAACACTAGACAATATACTAGCGGCTCGGTTGACGCCTAAATCGCGAGCTACGTATGCTCCATAGGCAGATGCAGTATGTGATTCGAGATCACCAATGTCAGCCTATTCTTAGAGGACCCAGGGCTTAAGCCTCTCCAACATCATCCTCCAATAGCAAGTATACACCGTAGAGGCCCATAGCTCCACGGTCTCGTACAAGTTCACATCTCAGGGCCACACGGCGATATGCGACAGCCAATGAATAGCGCCGTCAACAGTGCCTGAACGAGGCTTAGGGCTGCATCGAGCTAAATTCGTGATCCGAAACCTATCTAGTCAGTCGCGCGCCAAAGAGGCAAACATGACTCGGTGTCACAGTTGCGCTCCCCACAAAGCATACCCTGTCCGAACACAAGCTCGAACACAAGCTCTCAATGTGTTTCAAGATCACCACTGACAAATGATGCAGACCTCGGTGATTAATTCCCTCTTGTGGAGGACAATTTTCCAAGGGTGGGAGAAGAAGGCTGTGCAAAAAGCGGGTCTCCCTATGCCTCCCGATTGGCGCCTGGGTCAATCACCGCGCGTATCCGTATTACCCGTCATCCACCCGTTTCGCTCCGTCATTACTTACGGAGTTCTAAGGGGCTGTCCTCCCTGGAACCAAAAAAAAAATCAAATAAAGATAAAAACAAAAAGCCAAGACGAACACTGACAGCCCGCGAGGCCAAGACCATAACTCGGACCCGCGCAACACCTTCATAGCGTGGACAATTGGCTCAGGTCAGGAATGCCAACGAGATACTTCCACACGCTTATTGGCGGGTCGGCCTCGGTGGGGGTGGGGCAGTGCACACTGCCTTGCAGGGGAACTCTCAGCTTCGCAGTGGAGTCCTACATACTACCTGTGTCGACACTATGGGGTCTTGTTGACGCTGATATCATAGCTTGCTACCTTGCCCCCCCTCTCCGTGAAGCTAGCGCTTAAAGTTCCGCCCCCTGGCCCCCTTTTCGGTTAGGGTTGGTGTGATCGCCTTGCATGAAGCTCTGACGCTTTGTGAGTCGGGTCCGTTTCGGATTGCTTTGGATCTGATATTGAGATGTACCAAGGTACTGTACTGTTGGGCAACTCGTGTGCCATGGACTGACCATATACTGAACTGGGAAGGTCATTACGTTTTGTTGATTCGAGCTATCCTAATGTAGAACGGCGACGCCAACTACTTACACCGCGTTGAAAAAAATTCAATCAATATTGCCAAAATGAACTACACCCTAGCCTCCCGTGCCACATGTGATGCACAGCCATACATAGCCAAGTAGTGGCTGGTACTCCTATCCGAATACGCTATCGGCTACGCTAAATCCCGTAGGGTAAGTTTAATATACTAGTTTCGAGAGCCTTCTAGGCATCCTCTGGACGCATATGTACCTAATTTTCACGCGGGGCTCATCGACGCATCTAGATGTTTTCTATACCCAGGGAGGATGAGGCATTGCTAGGCAACTGGATCATTGTAGAGCGAATCACGAAAATGGTGTTGACCTATGCGAGGACCTATAATTAGTTGAGACCGTTGCATACGGATGCTTCGGAATAGGGGGAATATAGAAGCTAAAACTTAAGGAGTATGAGATTTGGGAATCGGCCCTTCCATCTTTGCCCTAGCTTGCACGAACCTGTTCACACAGCCCTGGTGATTAGTAGACTCCGCCCCCATCGGACCTGCCAACTTGACCCCAAAGACATTTCGCAACCGAAACCCCGCTTCAGGCGCGCCTTCGACTCCCGGGGTTTCGCAAACGCAAGCCCCGGGAACAAGCTAAAGTACCCGTTATCCAGTAGTCGTTACGACGATCCACTAAGGCTGACGGGGTTCGCTCTAGTGCTTATCCTAGATGCATTCCCCACTACAAGCGCATGCAACACGTAGTGTCAGGGTTCGCTTATGGCTTGTGATGACTCTATGGGCGATCACGTTATGCTCTTTTAGGATATGTCTTTCGAGGAATCTGCGGGTGGACGGATAGATTGAAGGGGCCTTGCAAAGGATTGGTATTGAAGTACGTATGTGGTGAGATGCTAGTTGGCTGATCTTCGCTGGGTATATGCAGACTTAGCCCGACGGTAGGCAGCCAGTATTCTTGTAACAGGATTGAGAACCTGGTAGTTTCACGTATACAGATGGTTCGGTTCTGAAAAGTGATGGCCTCTGCGCAGTCTGTTGCTGTGGTAAGGCCCACTGCTGAAATGGTGGATCATGCTTTGCCGAATGCAACCGCGCTGCGTTGACACCATTTCGGTTCGGCCTTACGGAGGTTCTGTGTGGGGGAATGATATGCAGGGGTGTAGGACGGATGGCCTTGCGCTTTTCGCGGTTGCACCCTTTATCCTCCGCGATCAGATGCAGGAAAGGGGACTTTGTGTCGACGAACCACAGGGCTGCGAAGCATCTGTGGCGCCCGACAGTATGACTGCCAGCGTGGCTTGAGCCACGCTGTCATGAAGGTTACTGCCCACGTCGCTGGGATCAAATCATGCATCCGGCTCAGCTGGATAGGTATGTCGTTGAGAGTTAGAGGCCACGGTTAGGAACAGAAGGGAAAAGAGCAGGATTCTTCATTCTGTCTTGGTTCCTTTTGGCCATTTCGATATTTCGCAGCCGATCAATGCGCATCTGATAGAAGTTCCTGAGGATTTGTTAGCAACAGGAACAGACAAAATAGTTTCACCGGAACTTACTTATGAAGAGCAAATACTCTCGGAGAAGCGTCTGCTTTAGACTCTCCAGCTTTCCGAATCGAGTCAATCTGCAGGCAATCATCAATCGACTGTATAACGAGTTAAGTCACATCAAAAATCACCACACACCTTATCATCTCTGTCCTTTTCATCATCTTTAGACTCTGCATCTTTCTTGTCCTTAGAATCTTCCTTGCTCTTGTCCTTGTCATCTTTCTTCTCTTTGTCGTCCTTGGCAGCGCGCTCTTTCTTGCGTTTCTGCTTTTCCTCATACTCCTTTTTCACCTGTTCAATCTCTTTGGCCATTTCTTCCTCTTTACGGCGCGCTGCTTCTGCCTCTGCGTTGATGATCGGCGAGCAAAAGTGCCGGTCTTGTAGGTGTGCGGGGCACACATAGAAGAAGTCCTGGGTTGAGATCAGTCTTTGGATACATAGACGTACCGCTTCAGAGCGGCCGATTCTCAGCATGCCCAATGAATTTAATCGATCTTCGGAATAATTTCTTACCTTGTTGTCTGGCGTGATCAACACGCTGGTCGACGGCTTGTAACAGATCAAACATGCTTTTGAGGAGGTGTCTGCAACCCGACGCAGATGGTAGATATTCTTGAGCGACATTCTCTAGATCCAGGTTCTCTGCTAAGCTATTGATTAATGCTCAGGACAACTGACACCGCAACTGACAGCTTCAACGAGGGCAGATACAAGAGCGGCGCAACATGAGGTTATTGCGGAGTCCGTTGTCATGTGACTCATGGACGAAGTGTGTTTACACGGCTACAAATGGCCATATGAGTTTTAATTTTTTTATTTCATAGACACGGACCCAAGCTGGTTAAGTGATATCGCGTCCATTAAAAAAAAACGCCTGACCATGCAATTGTCCACTGGAACCAAACCCACCTGGGCAACGGGAATACAGCGACTAGCTTTCGCGACCATCACCTAAGACGACGCCGCTTCGAATACACATAAAAATTAAAGCCTCGAGCCAAAAGAATCATCGTACATCATGAAGACCCCTCCTCGTTTACACCAGCTGCCTCTTTGGCCAGTCTGAGGTCCTTACCCACAACACCGATATCGCGCAGGTATGGCTTGAAGGAGGACAGCAAGTCGCGAAGGCTACACTTAAGGGCATCAAGAACAAGCTCGACCTCCGGGACCCGGCGGGCTACAGCCTGCGCCTCGGGGTCCTTAGAAGATGGGAAGTTGACGTCTGTCCAGTGCGCATCAAGACCACCCTGGTGCACAAATGCATCTACAGTCATGATAGTTCGTGTGAATAGACGGACCACATCAGGCACATCGGCCTGGACTTTACCGTACTGGTCCTCTGCCAGACTGGCGATGAGGAGGCGGGCTAACGAGTCAACGGCGTCGACAATTGGGCTTAGAGATGAATCCGGGGAGCCGAGGACGATGCTTGACGCCCGCTGGGCAAAGGTTTGCTGGAAAAGCTGACCGACGGGTGAACGGAGCACCTGGGCGATGGTTGGGTTGATGTTCTCCGGTTTGTATGTGGAGGACGGGCCTCCTGTGAGCAGCTTCAAGTCCTCTCCGGCGGCAAGGAACCTTTGTTTCCGCTCAGGGCTAAACATTGCTGACGAGGCTTGGTCCAAAACTTGACGAGCGCGGGCTCGTGCTTTGGGTGTCCAGTCTGCGGACTGTCCATATGATTTGGCTGTTGAGCTGAAAGCTTCGCCAAATTTCTGCTGACGCGAGCTTGCCTGTGGCGAAGCAGCAAAAACGTTGTCGGTTTTGGCCGCCTCGGTCAACCGTGGCAGAGTCTGGAGAACGGGCTGAGGGTCATCTGCTGGGACTGCGGGCTTAGCACCGGGAGCAGGAGCCTTGCTTGCTTCAATACGTGTGGTAATGCCCTTGATTACATCCGTCGTACAGGCCAGTATCTGCGACCAAGTAGAGCCACCGTCTCGATCAATCTCATTGAAGATAGCTTTGCGGCGCTCGGGCAAGCGCTGGCTAATGAGACCAAGTTCCCAGAAAGCAAAAGATTGAACAGCCTCCTTCTTGGCCTTCAGTCCGGTGATCAAGCTGCCATTGGGGTCCTTAGCCTCCGCTGTGAGCGGCTGGCCACGCTTCAGAGGCTCCTTGCCAATGAAGATGGAGAAGAACAGGTTAGCTGCCTGCCAACAGAGCACGAGGAGAGATCCAGAGAAGATAGAGCGAGCGATCAGGAAGAAGAAACCAGGAGGAATAATCGAAGCAGGCTCCGCGGATGATCTCGGGAAGTTCCAGAAGAGCTTGGCAAAGTACAAAGCCCAGCCCCACGCGGTCTGTCGAAGCACGAATTGGTACACGAGGGGCGTAACAACCGCGACCCAAACGGTTTGTGTGAAACCATCAATGAGTGTCTGGGGCAACAGGGCCTGAATGTGTTTTGAAGTTGGAGGAACAGGGTGTGTCCGCACATCGGGCGCATCGCAAGCTGGCTTCACGGTGGGGATTGGAACTCGGTCGTAATCATTGGCCAGGTGGACCACGGCCTGCCAGCATGCCAGGAGTAAATGGAAGGTATGGATGTAGATAGGGCGCTCATTGAGACTTGGCCGCTCATGTAGTCTGTATAATATTAGCGCTTGCTCAAAAGTTCGTTTTGGTATTTGACAACATACTTGCCCCGTTTGACCATCTCCAGGTGCGCATCGGCGGAGGACGACCACAGGTAAATCTCAGTGAACCACCAAGCCGAAAAGATATACCATCCGAATGTCTGAGCAACCTGAAGGGGGAAGAGATACCTAAAGGTTGCGATCGAGGATATCGTCGTTCGGGAGCCAAGGTGCAGTTGGCCGACGCGCAGGACGAAGACGACGAGAGACGTAACGAAGAGTAGAACCGCACGGATTCCACAAGCGCCGATGGGGAACCATGACCAGAAAACTGTAAAAGGTACTGATGTTAATCCTTATAGCTCCCGAACGGATGGGAGAGCTCCCGTAGAACTCGGCCTGGGTCCACAATACGTACAGGATGATTTGTCGCCGATTGCAATTGCCACGACATATGAGACCAGAAGGGACAACGCAGATGCATGGACGAACCGGCGGTGCAATGCCGATGTCAGGATGCGCCTATATGGGCGAGTTTGAGGGGTGGCCATCGTGCAAGCTCGAGTGGGATGGTGCTCTGAAAGAGAGGGTGTGGACAGGCTTAGAGCATGATCAGATTGACCATCCCAGGAGCTTTAAGACCTGCCGGTGCCGATTGGGGGTTCGGCGACGGTATTGGGGTGAGTCGAGGGCGACTAGGAGCTGGGTGCGCAGTGCCGATGGGAGCAGTAGCAAATCAAGTCCATGATGGAATATTTTGAGGCATCAAAACACACCAGCCACTCCAGGTCATGTGACTGTGGCACACTGCACTAACCTAACAATGACTAGTGCGCATACGTCATGTGAGTCGCAGGTCCCGGCGGAGGCAGCAGCACCTCATCTCGTGCCCGGTGCATGTCTCCTCATTCTGCTACGTTTGTTCCTCAGCGTTGCCCACCATGTCTTTCGACCGCTTGAATTCCCTTGAGGCTCAAAACAACTTCCGCCGGGAAGATGACCCGCAGTACCGTGACGACCCTGGCTTCGACAATCTGGCTGAATCTCTTTCGGATCAGTTGTTCACACTGACTTCCAACATCTCTCGCTTGTCGAACCAGATTGCACTCCTCGGAACGAAGCGGGATACTGAGCGCGTGCGCGAACGGGTCCACAATCTGTTGGAGGAGACTCGAACGGGATTCAAGGATGTTGGAGAGGGCCTCAAGAAGATCCAGACATGGGAGGATGTCAATGTATGTCGAGGACTATCACGTTTGAATTTTGACCCTTATTGACTGAGTTTCTTTTAGCCTTCGCAAAAATGGACACAGCAGAAGCTCTCGTCCGAGTTCAAAGCAAGCCTGGATGAATTCCAGACCGTCCAGCGCCGTGCGTTGGAGAAGCAACGCGCATCGGCAGTCGCTGCTCGAACAGCCATGGATGAAGGTGAAGCAGGCGTTGCTGATAGCGAAGGCCAATTCCAGCAGCAGCAGTTGGAAGAGCAGTCTCGCCTGGCAGACCAGGGCGAGGTCGACTTCCAAGAGTCCCTGATCATTGAGCGGGAGACCGAGATCCGCAACATTGAACAGAGCGTGGGCGAGTTGAACGAGCTGTTCCGTGATGTCGCACATATCGTCCATGAGCAGGGCGGCCAGCTTGATATTATCAGCGAGAACGTCCAGAACGTCAACCAGGACACTCGCGGGGCGAATACCGAGTTGCGCAGTGCCAGCAGATACCAGAAGAATGCGCGCAACAAGGCGTGCTGTCTGCTTCTCATTCTTGGCGTTATTCTGGCCATTATCATCCTTGCTGTCGTCCTCGGATAGACCTGGTTTCTCGTTCTCATCTTGCAGTTTTGATTTCATTTTGGCGGTTGATCCTCTCTGTTATGTCCTCGCACGATATCCCCGAAGCATCATGCAATCACGGTCTCCGTGAGCATTTCCTCTTGTTCTCATAGTTTCTTAGTGTTTTGACTCTGGCGTATATGGAATGGAGAACATCGCCTCCTCTAAGTCTTAATATTGTGCAATATCGTACAGGTGTGTTTATACATGAATTATATCGTTGATCCTGGTCCCTGAATAGGAGTTCACAGGCCAACGAAGTTGCTGAATCTCATTCTCCAGCCTTCATAGGAATTCAACTTTGGTCGAACATCCAGGTAGAAACTGAGCTTGCCAGGGCCAGCATTGCCCGCTAAGCCGCCTGGATTCCCGTTGCCTCCCGTCTTGCCCTGGTAGAAGTCGATCACATATTCAACTCGCTCTCCACCGCAGCGCTCAACAACCCAGTCATGTCGGTCGAAGGGTCGTTGATAGCCAAGCCATCCATTGATCCGCGCGCGGGGACTCAAAAACTGTGGATCGACTCCGAGCCCGCGGAATGAGTACAGCTTAGGGCCTCCGCACTTTGTGCTTCCGGGATCAGATGAAGGGGCTTTGCCTTCCCAGTCGAGGATCTGTTTCCACGCGCGCTCGTTGACAGCGTTGTGGATGGGAATGATTGAGGCGACAGATGTCGCAAGTTCGGAGGCGGAGGAGGTGGATTCCGGGGAGTTGCCCTTGCGCATCAAGGCTTCGAAGAATTGTTTTTCGGATGGATAGATCCAGTTACCGGAGGCTTCATCGTGGCCCGTCTCGGATTCGGCATTTGACGGGAAGCCATGCGAGGCGGCGTATGGGGAAGAGGCATAGGGCGACGGTGGCTCTTTATTTGCTTCAGGACAGGGCTTGGCACCTGCTTCGCCGGCCCGGGGTATCGTACTGACTTCTCGGTCTGTAGATAAGGGTCGTTGATGTTTGACAGGCCCTTCTGTTTGGTCGGCCGCGCCGGAGGGACCGGAGGGAGGATGTGGTGAGTTTTTATGTTGCTGCAACCAAATTTCGCGTGTCTTGTGGTCCACAGGGCACGAAGCCGCAGGTGGCTCTGCGGAGGGAGTACTGGCACCGGCACCCATGGATATCGTGGTTTGTAAGAAGATTGACGGTCGGCGCTGTACGAAGAACGCGGGCGATCGCCGGGATAATTTTGTCCTCACCGCCCGCCATCGTATAAACGCAGCGTTCCCCAACTAGGAAGTTCACCGCCCCTCCTGAACCCATTGTGGTCTGCCTTTTTGTTTACAACCTCTTTAATTCCTTGAATCTGAAGCAAGCATGGCCTCTGAATCGAACCAGTCCGTTTACCGGGCCACCACCACTGCCCCTGTCAACATTGCCGTCATCAAGTAAGTTGGGCTTGTGCCCCTCTTGAATTCCCAACAATGGACTTGTTTTGCTAATAGTGAAATTTCAAGGTACTGGGGCAAGCGTGATACTACTTTGAATTTGCCTACCAATTCGTCCCTTTCGGTCACCCTCTCCCAGAAATCTCTCCGCACTTTGACCACCGCCTCCTGCTCCGCCAACTACCCCACTGAGGATACCCTCAACCTGAACGGCAAGCCTCAGGAGATCCAGTCCTCCAAGCGCACTCTTGCCTGCCTCTCCAACCTCCGTGCTCTGCGCAAGGCTCTTGAAGATGCCAACCCCTCGCTGCCCAAGCTCTCCACCCACCCTCTCCGCATCGTATCCGAGAACAACTTCCCCACTGCCGCTGGTCTTGCCAGTTCCGCCGCTGGCTTCGCTGCCCTCGTCCGGGCTGTCGCCAACCTCTATGAGCTGCCTCAGTCTCCCCGCGAGCTGAGCCGCATCGCACGTCAAGGGTCTGGCTCCGCCTGTCGGTCCCTGATGGGCGGCTATGTCGCATGGCGCACTGGCGAGCTTGCGGACGGTAGCGACAGTCTCGCAGAGGAGGTTGCCCCTGCGTCTCACTGGCCTGAGATGCGGGCCCTGGTTCTGGTCGTCAGCGCGGAGAAGAAGGACGTGCCTAGCACCGAGGGCATGCAGACCACCGTGAACACCTCGGAGCTCTTTGCTACGCGAGCTGAATCCATTGTTCCCCAGCGCATGGATGCTATTGAGGCTGCTATCCGAGACCGGGACTTCCCCAAGTTCGCTGAGATCACCATGCGTGACTCCAACACCTTCCATGCCACCTGCCTGGACTCGTGGCCGCCAATTTTCTACATGAACGACGTCTCCCGCGCCGCCGTGCGCCTGGTACACGACATTAACCGCGCTGTCGGCCGGACCGTTGCTGCCTACACCTTTGACGCCGGCCCCAACGCCGTTATTTATTACGAGGAGAAGGACTCCGAGCTGGTTGCTGGCACTGTCAAGGCCATTCTGGGTGCTAACACCACTGGCTGGGAAGGTGCTTTCTACGAGAAGTTGACCAGTGTCACTGCTCCTGGCGTTGCTCTGGAGAACATTGACTCTCGTGTTCTAGATGTTCTGAAGGATGGCGTCAGCCGTGTTATTCTGACCGGTGTTGGCGAGGGCCCCATCACTGTTGATGAGCACCTTGTGACTGAGACTGGCGAGATGGTCTCCCAGTAGAGGGACCTGAAATGAGATTTACGATACAGCGCGTCCTTGCTAAGACGGCTTGGAAGATACCCCATTTCCTTTTGCAAGGACCGTCTTTGGTCCAAGGCAAAAGATGATGTCTCTTTCCATCTTTATTTTTCTCTTGGCTTTCTAGAACATAATTCGCAATACGACATACCTGTTCATGTCAAAAAAAAGGCTTGATTAATTTTATAATGGCACGCCAATATCATCCCAATGGTTTCAACTTCAGCAAACTACCTTCTCGTATATTTCGACCACTCTACTACAGCAATGGCTCTCATGTCTGACACGTTGCACAATCATCGCACCGCCTAAATCCATACCCAAGTAACTTGCAGGTGTCGATGAAATTCTCCTGTTGTACTCCGCTCACACAGCATCCAGAAAATCCACAGGAATTCCCAAAGCTGCCCCCAACTTGATAACAGGCGTTTCGAGATAGTCGAGCGCCCCCGTCGCATCTGCATTTCACGGCTTCCGTGGTAGGTAGGCTACCTAGGCCGAGGACAAGAATAGTGAGGACGTTCGCGACGGGGAGATGCATCGTCTAGAGAAGTGTCAGATGGGGTGGTTTCAGTAATGACGAGTAGAAGCAGCTAACTCGCAGGCTGATGGGTAGTGTATAAAGTGTAAATGCTATTTTTAGTGAACTTAGATTTGAGAGAAGGGAAGGATAATTATATAAACCTCAGATTGTCTCGGAAGATAAGCACTTAAGATTCAGAATGCGTCACAACGCTGAAGGGCAATTCCAATGTCCACTTGCGCAACCTTGGAAGGTTCCCGAGGTCTCGGAAATATCCTTGAACCTGGGAAGTCAGTGATCTGCTGTAACACCTCATCTCGTGGGTTCAACATGTGGTCGAGATTCGAGAGCTCTCCCCACAATCTGTAATACACCCGCAAACAAGTCATGCATATCTCAGAGAGTCTAATAGCCTGTGATAATGTGAATAACTTGCAATCGGTGTAACAGGCATGCCACGCTTCTTTTGGGTTTAATCAGCTGTGTGACGTCTTGGTTACAGCGGTGTATATTTCCGAGTAGGTTCAAGAAGAAGAGGCAATAAACCCCCGATTGGAGAAGCTGTTCTTTTCGTGTAACGGTCACTACCACAGCAAGATTCTTATCAGGTGACGGAAGCATGCTTGTCTCGGGTTGAGACAAGTCGAAGGTCAATAGCTCTCCGGTTTTTGCAAGGGCGCCCAAGTGATCGGGGAGGCATGAGGGATTTCTGGAGACCTATTCGAGAACAATTGAAGGCGGTTCTCAGAGAGGCCCCCTTTCTATCCATGAATTGTAAATATGAAAACAAGCCCTGCATAGGAATTCGATTCTCATTTTGGAATAATAAGTATGCTGCAAAGGAGCATGTGTAGAGGCAGCCCGTTGGATATTTGGAATAAAAATACATCGGTAGGAGATGGGAATTGCGCCAACAGACATATATTCACGCGGTGGGAGGCCACGAAGGCAGGGGTTGCAATAGTACTGAGCCCACCGATAGTACCTGTAATAACGATTGATTTAGCATGCACCACGAACATTCCGTTTGCCTTTGATTGAATCGTATTTGCAATAATGTGAAGTCATAGTTTGAGAGTATTTTTAGAAATGTCTGAATGTCTTTGCAAGAGACTTGATCGTAATTGAAAGAGAGCTTGAATCGGGAAACAATTGAATAATTAAATGCGGACTAGCAACGGCATCGGTTTTTGGAAATCCCGACTCGCATTTTGGAGGCTCCGTGGCGCCTAGAGGGCCGTCCCACTTCACCCTTTGGTCGGTCTTTAACGGGTCCGACGGCTTTTGGCGGGTTTTGGGCGATCACCGCATTAGGAATAAGGTGGCCCCATCTACATTGTTATAATTGCATGGTATTACCCCTGCGTTCCCGATTCTTGTCTCTGTGAAAACTGCTAATTGATAAAATGGCATCGTCACGACTCCCATGGGAAATGCTCAAGTCCAGACCGGCTGTACTATGTGCTACAGTGGTTGCTGGTGTTGGTGTTTACTATGCCACGCCATCTATTCTGCCGACAGGACATGCAGAGTCAGCAGAGTCTCCGAAAGTGTTCGGGGGCTTTGGTTTCACAACATTGCGCGTTCAACAGGTCAAGCAGGTGAACCACAACACCAAGCGCCTGGTATTTGAATTTCCCGATCAGAGTGCCACCAGTGGACTGACCTTGACCTGTATGCTCCGATCATGACTTCGGAAAACGAACATTGCTGATAGCTTCTAGCTGCCCTTCTCACGTATTCCTGGCCGAAGGGTCGTTTCTTCCCCGTGCTGCGCCCGTACACTCCTATCAGCGATCTAGGTACAGTGAAGGCCATTTCCGTACCCAACGACCTAAACTGACAACACAACCAGACCAACAAGGCTCTATTGAGTTGATGGTAAAACACTACCCCGATGGCAAAGCCAGCACTCACCTCCACTCGCTCGTCCCGGGCGACACCCTCACATTCGCCGCAGCCTTGAAAGGATTCGCATGGACCCCGAACAAGTTCGCCCAGGTCCACCTTATCGCAGGTGGAGCCGGTATTACCCCAATCTACCAGCTCATGCAGGGCATCCTGAACAATCCCGACGACAAGACCAAGGTGGATCTAGTTTTTGGTGTCAACACAGAACAGGATCTGCTGTTGAGGGAAGAGTTGGAACAGTACAAGCAGCGCTTCCCTGGCCGGTTCAACTATGTCTACGCTGTCAGTCATCCCACAGAGAAGGACTCGACTTTGCCCAAGGGGTATATCAATGAGGAGCTTTTGCGAGATGTTATGAAGGGATCGGACAAGAACTCGCATGTCTTCGTCTGCGGTCCTCCTGGGATGGAAGATTCTTTGGTCGGATCGCGGAAAACGGAAGGGATTCTCAGCCGTTTGGGTTTCAACAAGGACCAGATTTATAAGTTCTAGACTATATATATGCATTGGTGAGATGTCAACTGTACAATCATCAGGACTGAAGCCTTGGCAAAGAATTGATTTACAAATTGATACCCTTCCCTGTGATCTACCGGCAGTATCCCAACCTAGAAAACGCTCGTCATTTTGCGTATTTGGCATATAAAGCCCACAGTTGTATGCACTATGTAGTCAAGTGGTGGCTAGAGTAACTAAGGACTGATTCTACATCAAATACTTTTTCAACAGAAATTGAAGTGAGGTCGAATTTACATAGTGTTGAATCACATGTACAGTAAATAAGAGGAGTCCCTCAGGATCTAAGGAAGACTCATGAACAGCTCCTTCATCTTGGGGTAGTTTGGTGTACCCAAACCGGTCGCGGGGTCCCATCTGCATGCGTTGTTAGCCAAGTCCATTTCCATGAAATAAATACGATGATCCAAGATATTTGCCTACCCTTCAATTGCAGCGAATCCGTCAGTATCGCACCCGGCGCTGGTGCCATTGGTGATATCGTTGAGCACCTCCGGGTGAGCGTAGAGCACCGGGTTCACGAAGCCCACGGGTCCCTTGCCCACAGCGAAACGCTCCTCGTTGATCTGGAAACCCCCAATTCATTAGCACATTGTAAACGGCACGCAATCAGGAGATGAGACATACCAAGTTCAGAACCGAGGCAAACAACGGCGACGCCAGACTCGATCCGTAGTAGTGGTAATCAATGCCATGAGTATAAGCACGGAACTGGGCACCGTTGGCTGAAACATCAGGGTAGGCCCGTCCAATGCGGTTGTAAAGTCCCTTGGTCTTGTTGAAATCGACACTGAACTCGGAGTAGTAGGGATAGCTCAGATCAGCCTTCTCGAAATACTTCTTGACAGCCTCCTTCTGGTAATCAGGCTGGGGGAAGTAGTTCGAGAAACCACCAGCGGTGGTGAAGTTGGTGGCAGTGCCACCGAGGTTGACGTGCATGACACTTTCGGCATCCTTGACGGTTTGGTCGCCGTAGAGCATGGTTCCTCCGACTGAGGTCACGTACGGGCAGTTCGATGGGTACTGCGGGTTGAAGATCTTGTTATCAGGGCCTAGACAGGTGTTGGGACTGTCCACGTCGCCGGCGGATGTGGCGACGCCGTAGTCACCGGAGGCGAAGAGGATTGAGTGGCCTTGTAGACCGAGCTTCATGAACTCGTTGCATTGGCGCTTGGTATAGCTGATTGGGAGGTCGATTTCGGCTTGGCCGTAGGAGGCGCTGATGATGTTGGTGGGCTTGTAAACGCCACATTGAAGCTTGCCTGTAACTGAGTCAGCTATTTTGAACCGCATTCAAGAGTTACTATGGCTCTTACCCTTGTAGCCACCGGGGCGATTGTCCGGGTAGACAGGGTCGATGTTAGGATCATCGCCCGTCTCTCCGTAGGCACTGTATGTGCAATATGACTGAAAAGGTTAGCATTGTATTGTTTATGCGAAGTGTGAGACATACACCATCAAGAGCGTCAAGGAACGTGTTGAACAGGTTGGTGGTGGCAACTTCCTTTGGCTCGTAAAGCTGATCATCAACCTGGTAAAGAGTCACATTTTGAGGATAGATCAAAGAGAAACTAAATCGGTTAGCCAGAACACACACGTAAATATCCAACACGATTTCAAGGCTTGTACTCACGCCATGTCAATGTCAATATCGGATTCACCCGCATTCAAAGGATTACAACGACAGACAGAGAAGTTCGCTCCATCAATCATTGCCGGGATAGGGTAGGTACCCTGAGGAACCCATGGAGCATACTGCTCGTAGAACTGATCGATGTCCGATTTGGCAAAGTAATCACCCTGCTCGTAGAGACCGAGCGAGTTGCCCTGTCTGGCCTTGGTAGCATCGGGAATACCATACAAAGCCTTGATGCAGGTCGGGGTGATGTTGAGGCCACAGCCCTGCAAGTCAGCAGGCAGGGACAAGGCCTTTGCCGGGATGGAATAGTGGTCATCGAGGGCCGATCCAGCCTGCGCGTTTGGGTTGGAATGAGCCAAGTGAGATTCTCGCTTGACCTTGGTGTATTTCTTGACAATGGGGGTTAGTTTGATTCCCGGTGTGATGTAGTCAATATGTCCCTGGATGTGCTGTGGGACATAGTACCTGGTTTTGTCAGTTTTGATCCTCCACTTTCTGTCTCGGAGCGAAGTTGTCTTACCGGTCAGAACCAATCTTGATGCTTTCGGTGCTCAGATGCTGGTGTTCGTAGAACTCGGCCATGAAAAGATTCTCCGCTTCATGTGCATAGGCATCGAATGCCAGCCAGCCCTTGTTGTCGGAATGAACAACTCGGGATTTGTCGATTCCAGCAGCATGAAGCCACTCGCGCACTTCATCTACGGCCTCTGCCGAAGGAGCAAACAAATCGTGTACTTCTTCCGCGGACCAGTACTGTCCGTACCGGGGAGAGCTCGGGTTTGAGCTAGAAGACCATTAGCACGAAAGTTCGCAACTGCAGGGAGTAGGTCCGGTCACGTACATCTCCATAAGATACTTATCACCATACTCAAGGTTGTTTTGTGTCAAACCAATACGGACTGGCAGCACCGCGTCTCTCTCAACACGAGCACCCTTAACCCAATCATAAGAGTGACTGTCTCGCTTCTCATGCAAGACATGTTTAATCGGAGCCGGGACAGCACCCGTCACAGCCGCAATGGCCAGAGCAAGACAAACCCGATCTACCAACATCTTGAAGTTGTTGGAATGGTCTACGGACTACACGAGGGGGCCGGGCTGCTTCAAATACAACCCCAACAGAAGGGACCGGCATGAACGCAACCTCAAGGCTACAGTACAGACAAGTTTCTCCACCCCGAAAAGGCGGGCAAGACATCCAATTCCAACTGTTCATCCTGATTGGACGCAATGCTGCATGGGAAATGAGATGTCAACAATCAGCGGTGCATCACGCGTGGCTCGAGAGCTAAGCATCTCCGGCAGCGGGGTGTTTCACAAATCACACCACTGATATCGCGAGCGTGCCGGACAAGCCGGTTTACGATGTGGAGTCCGGTTTAACCAGGGTCTTATCACCCCGCTCCAACCGGGTAAGCTTTTGTTTTTTGGCCGGTGCGGTGCTCGCGAATTCTGTTCGCCCGTTTATTATCTCAGGGGTCTGCGCTGCTCTAGGGTCGCGCGGGCTAATGCAAGGGCGGAGCCCCGACGGGTGAGCCCTTTGTGGTGAGCCCTTTTTGGATCAAGATTACATTCGGATGTCCGGCTTTCCAACGGCTTTAGCGGATTTGGAAAGTGCTGGGGTTGATTTGGTTCATGGACTGGGTGATGTAACAATGCTATAGTTGGCGTCGGAATGCGGGGAGTCGATGCAAGGAACCGTTGATCTTTTGTTGTACCCCAAGGGTTCTTCTCTTTATGCAGATAAACTTCAATAGCGTTATTTCACTGTTTTCCCCAGGCACCCACGAGGACTTCCGACGGTCCACCATGGACGACTCGCCGAACAAAAGTAAACAATGCAGTAGCCTGATGACGTCGCAATACGCAATGCTTGAACCCAGCCTAAGCAAGCAGAGACGACTTGGTCAACTGCTTGACAACAGGCACGGCTTTAGGAACACCGCCAGTCACAATCCCAAGACTCTCCGCAAGAACTCGCGCACCGCCGAAAACCGGGGGAGGGGGCTCGATCGGATTTCCATCCTCGTCCTCCTGGTTCTTGTTTTCCACCTGTGGAACCTCAAATACATCGTCTCGGCAATCCGCACACATTTTCAAGACATCCTCCAACGCCTTCTCAACGGCAGCTGCACGCTCCCGCATGCCACGACGCAGCAATGCATCCACCAGAGCCGAAGCTTCAGCCACAGCCGAGTTGACGCGCTCGATTAGCCGCCGGATACTATTGACCAGGTACTCTTCTTCGTAGACGGTGCCTTTCCTTCCCTTGGCGCGCTTGCGCTCTTCCCGCCGGCGCGTGCGCGAGGTCTGGCGAGATGCGCCGGTCTTGCCCGTGTACCGGGTGAACATGGTACGGCCGGCCAGAGTAGTCGCTTCGGTGGGAGCCAGCGAGACATTGTCGGGGATGTCCACACCACCTTCGCCGCCAGTTGGGTCGCCTCCGTAGAAGGCGAGAGGGTCGGCGGCGCGAAGCTGACGGAGTTCGTGGACTCGAGGAACCTGGGCATTGAGCTGGTTCTTGCAGTCGGCCAGCAGATCAGTCATGGAACCCATTGCCTCGGCCAGTCCGGTATCCACGATTTCTTCGACCAGGTCCTTCTTGCCGTTCAGCGTCAGGAGGCGAGCCGCGTCGGGGAATTTCGAACCACGGCATAGAAGTCGTGCAGCGGTGACGACGTCGTGGAGGTGCTCGACGTAAACGGTTGCCGCTGAGACGTAATCGCGTGCTTCGTCCTCCAGATTCGTAGCGATGTCATTGATGTGAGCGTTGAGAGCTTCCGTTGACAAATCGGCCATCATCGCACAGTAGATCGATTCGCGCCACATGTGAGCTGAGTTGTAGCATTTATAGGCCTCGTCGTAGATCCCAAGCGATTCATAAGCTGGATGATATGTTAGCCACGATGTTCTTTTCAGGCGACTTAGTTATTGACTTACCGATTGCGGCATCCTTGTGCTTTGAATCGCTTTGAAGGTAATCGGCATAGAGTTGTGTGATTTCCCTCTGTTCCTCCGGGTTGTACCTGTAGAGATCAAGTGCCTCCTTATATAAAACATGTCTAACAACGTAGGCGCGAATCTCGTCATGGGCACCAAGGGCGAACAAATGCTTCAACGCCTTGGCGAATCGAGAAAGATGATTGTCAATCTCGAACTGGCGCCGGAGCTCGGGAAGTGTCTGCAGCTTCCGGAGGAATGGGAGATACTCTCGAGGATCCTGGGAAGATGTTAGAGAAAGGTGTGTCATTAGGCGCCATAATGCTTACCATCTGCGCTTGTTGTGCGACCAACAGAGTCAGTTCAAGGTCATACAATCCCAACGCATGAGAGTAAAGCTGACGGGCATCCGTCAAGAAGCACATGTGCTCTATGGCGTCATCCGCTTGCTCGGGATGTTGCACTACATTTCGAGTATTAGCAACGATGGCAACTTGAATATTTCAGATTTCAAAACATACCTCGGAGGCGAGCAACCAAACCCAGACCGGCATCCAGGTCAGGCGGGGATTTGCACACGTGTGCAGTCACTAGGTTCTGCAAGTTGGTATCCACACGGTTTTGGAGAACCGCTATGAACGCATCACAGATGGAGTTGACTTTGTTGGCCTTGCCAGACAGCTTGAGAGCGGGTACAGGTTGGGTGTCGGGCTGAGCAACAGCGGCGGATTCATTCTTGGATATCCTCAAAGTGTCTTTATACAGAGTTTGTGAAACATCCTCCTCCCTATAAAAGGATTAGCAGGGGCTCATGGATCTCCTGTAGGTCAACTCACTTCAAACGAGAGAGGAAGTCATCGATATACTCAATTTTCTTGACTTGTTCAATGAAAAGCTGGATGCTCTCCATGAACTGCTGCGGAGCGTAGTCGTGGAGGATGTTCATATCCACCATCTGACTTCGGCATGCCATGAAAGCAGCCCGGTAGTTCTTCCGATCAATGAAAGTACGAATGCCCGCCAAAACCAGGGCGCGGGGGAAGATTGTTTCAATGTTTCCTCGGGGTGCCTGGAGGACAACGGCAAAGATCGAAGGAATCACCGAGACCAACTTCGATCCACGCTCAATGCTTCGGCACCGCTCATCTGTTTCTGGTGTGTCCTCTGGGACTTCCATATCTAAACAAACTCCGTTAGTTCTGGGAACACACTTCCGGGGGTATATTAAAGTACCGTCCACATGATTCAAATGAACAAATTTCAGCAAGTGCTGCGACGTAGTGAAAATAAGATGGGCCGAGGTCACCAGGAAGGATGTGCAATTCTTTGCGAGCACTCGCTTATTGGCGTACAATGTACCGGTTCTTGTCATCGAAATCAGAATCCGCTGAAGGAGTCAGTGAGTACATTTAGAAAACAAGAGAGTCAGGAAGTGTTACCTCGTCATCGCTAATTGAGACAGCACGAGCCCAGTGCGTATCAACATTAGGGCCGTCGGTCCAAGGGACGATATCAACTTCGTCTCCCTCGATAAGAGCAATGTTCGAATAGTTAACAGGGCGGCTGAGCGAAGACGCGTGTGAAAACCACAGGGTCTGGTGTCCAACGCCGGCAAAGATCGATGATATTTGCTCCGGCTCCACCGACTGGTATACAACTCGGGATTCTCTAGTCTCAAGAGCGGTCCGCTCGATATGATCGGTGTTTGGCCCATTATCCTTGAGGATATACACTTCCGTTTCGTTTACGAACGCAATTTGTCTCGGACGCATAGCAGGTGCATCGGAGAGAGGATAACTGGACTCAAGAATCGGCAATGGGACCGGACGACTCTTGAGAGACCACAGGAAAACAGAGAAACTCTTCTCCATGAGGACCGCAATACGAGTACCCGACTTGCTGAATGCGACGTCGATAATGTTGGAGTCAAGTGGCAACTCATTGTGAGCCATTGGAGGTGGGACACCGGCCAATCGAAGTGGCGTGAGCTTCAAGATCTTCCCATCAATCACGGCAGCGGCACCAACATCATCAGGGATGACAGTGGAGCCATGGTGGATATCAAAAACATAATCAATGTCCAAAATTGAGCCTGGAGACCCGATAACCATCCGGAGCGCCTTCTCGTTGTGCCACTCGAAAGAGAATGGGTGTTGAGCGTTAGATTCGACCATCACCGGGATCTCCTGCTTGAGATAGTAGTGGTAGTTACCCATAGTCCAGAGCTGGATGCGGTCTTTGAACCTAATAGCGAGCACAGTAGAGTCGACGTTCCATGACAGCTGAATCTGAGATGCCCATGATTGCCGCTCTTCCTCTGTAAGACGAAGAGTGAATTGGCCATGACGGAGACCATTTCGCTCGAAAAATACAACGTCGACCCGGTCATCCAACCGCTGGATTCCAGCAATGAGATTTCCTACTGGGCGCCAGCTGAGAGTACCTTCAAGCCCATCCACGGGTTCGCTGACGCTATCAATGGTGCCTTCTCTTGAGTAAACTCGAATGACACGACGGGTTCCTTCCTCGATGCTGTTCACAGCGACATAAGCACCGTCACCTCGCCAGGTGATAGTGGTACTAGCATCATCATTGCTGCTCAGTTTGCCTTCATCAACCTTCTCCGGCACAGTGGGATCGCGCAGAGCCTTAGCTCTCTTGCCCTGGAACTGGGTTTCCTTTTTACCCCAGCCAACGGACACATGCTGAGAAGCTTGCAAGTCTGCTTCGGTAAAGGTGATCTCGGCCACATTCTCAAACTCCCGGGTCATATACAAAAGCGTTCGAGCTCTTGTCGTGATTGCCAGAAGCTCCTCATCCGGGGACCATGCAGCAGCGGTGATTCCAACGTCCACGGAACCCAGAATTTCAATTTTATCCTCGCCGGGAAGGGGCTCCTCGCGGACAATGATAATATCACCGCCCTCCAAAACAAGACAAGCTGTCAGGTTATCGGCAAAATAGTGCAGAGAAAGCACACGGTCACAAGCCAGATCTGGCAAAGGGCTCGGTGCGTCCCAGGACGCAAGGCATTCAAATACATCAGTGCTCAGAGGCTCCGCGGAAGTCAGGTCGGGGCGCTTCCTCCGCAGCTCAATGACTGCATTATGCTCGGACGGGCCGAAAGTGCACACGACTGAATCGGTCGAGATATCCCAAGCTGTAGCTGTCAAAGGAAGTTGGCCCTCAACTTGCGTCTCCTGAAGACGCACGTTTCTGAGGTTGCGCATATTTGGTGGTGGGTATCACTTTTTTTTTTCTCTATCAGGTGCCCGTTTCCTACCCCGCCATGGGACGGCGAGACCGTAGAATTCTGGGAGCGAGAAGAGAACTAAGTCGCGATCAGAGATATCCGACTTTTGGTGGATAACAAATGGCAGTTGTGGTGTTGGTGGGTTGTTGCTCACAGCGAGCTCTCTATCAACGCCGAACCAAAGATTTTTGATTTTCCACACCCGCTCAGCCAATGACTTCATCTATATTTCAACGTCCTTCAATGGACACTTTACAACGCCTACGTAGCTACAATTTGGGTGTTGATGCGATAAATCAAAAGCCAATGTTATTTTCTAACTTTGTACATGATATCCAACAGCTTCGACGCCTGATCCAGAACTTCAATCGCGAAGTAGTCCACACTGCCGTTGCGAGAGAAGTGCGCGTAGGGCAATTTATTTGGTCTTGTAGGTTTGCCAGACTAGAAAGATGGCCGTTAGAATGATGTATATACCATATAAGGGCGATTGAGAGCTTACCAGCAATGCCGAAAGGAGCACCGAAGCCAGTAACTAGATGAGTCTTATGTCAGTCCTGGGATCTGTACTCGGTCAATGGCGGATCACAAACCCATGAAGGCCCAGTAGCGCCAGAAGAAGTGCTTGGTCAAGGGGTTGAAGGGAATATTGGTGCGAGGGCCCTCAGCGTAGTGGTAGGGGCTGCCGAGCTGGGCGCGGCTGGTGGAGAAGCCACGACGGGCAGCAGTGGCCAGACGGGCGCGAACAGCGGAGGAGGCGTACATCTGTGTAGACTCAGTGAGCTTGCTGTGCTTGAAGTAGTCCCAATTGCACTGCAGAGAACCCACCTTGAAGGTACTGAGAGGAGAGAGCGGACGATCGGGAATGGACGGAGCCAAAGCGAACATCTCAAGGTGCGGAATGGGACGATTGCAGTCACGGGACTCTAGTCCCGTGACTGGACATTTATGGCTAGCGCCCTCGCGGCGATTGTCACCCACCGCCTTCTTGATCGGGTGCCGTCAATTTTCACTAAGAGAAAAAGTCCCAGTCCGCTGTCTCTACTCGACTTCTGTGGTTCCCAGTCAATTTTGACCACTGGAGATGGATGAGCTCTTCGACGTCTTTGAGGATACGCCTCAGGCGCCCAAGCCCTCCGACGGGGCGCCCAAGCGTCCCAAGAAGGACAAGACCAAAAAGCGGCAAGCCAATGGCGATGTCAAGATCAATGATGCACTGCCCGTGAGAGAGGAGGCTGCTCCGGCCGAGGAGCCTGACGTTGAAATGGAAGAAACCCAAGAACCCGCCGGCGAGAACCACCAGCCCGACACGAAGCGCCCTCGTCTCGATCAAATCCCCGACGCCGTGGTTGCCGATACCTTCGAAACTGAACAAGAGCGCGAAATCGCGACTGCTGCCGGTCTGGGAGGATCTCAAGATTCCACTCACATGGTTGTATCCCACCAAGTCCGTCACCAAGTCGCAATCCCCCCGAACTACCCATACATCCCCATCTCTCAACATCAGCCACCAGCGGACCCGGCCAAGGTCTATTCTTTCACACTCGATCCCTTCCAGCAAGTTGCAGTATATTCAATCCAGCGCGAAGAGAGTGTCTTGGTGTCAGCGCATACTAGTGCCGGAAAAACAGTGGTAGCCGAATATGCGATTGCGCAAAGTTTGAAGAACAACCAGCGTGTGATCTATACCAGTCCAATCAAAGCGCTGAGCAATCAGAAATACCGAGAATTTGCGGCAGAGTTCGGTGATGTTGGATTGATGACTGGTGATGTGACCATCAACCCTACTGCTACCTGTTTGGTCATGACCACTGAGATTCTGCGGTCCATGTTGTATCGCGGTTCGGAGATTATGCGTGAAGTTGCCTGGGTTATCTTCGATGAAATTCACTACATGCGCGACCAGAACCGTGGTGTTGTCTGGGAAGAGACTATCATTCTTCTCCCCGACAAGGTTCGATACGTCTTCCTGTCTGCCACCATTCCGAACGCCATGCAGTTCGCTGAATGGGTCACCAAGATGCATAACCAGCCCGTTCACGTCGTGTACACTGACTACCGTCCGACCCCTCTCCAACATTACTTCTTCCCCACCGGTGCCGAGGGTATCCATCTTGTCGTGGATGAGAAAGGAGTGTTCCGTGAAGAGAACTTCCAGAAAGCAATGGGTTCTATTGCGGACAAAAAGGGCGAGGATGTAGCCAACCCCAATGCGAAGCAGAAGGGCAGAGGCAAGGATAAGAAGATAGCCAAGGGTGGCAACCAGGGTCCGTCCGACATCTTCAAGATTGTGCGGATGATCATGCTCAAGAAGTACAACCCGGTCATCGTCTTCAGCTTCAGCAAACGAGAGTGTGAGCACGGTGCCCTGCAGTTGTCGAAGCTTGCATTCAACGACGATTCCGAGAAGGAGATGGTTTCCAAGGTTTTCAACAGCGCCATCGAGATGCTGTCTCCGGAAGATCGAGCGCTTCCACAGATCCAGCACATCTTGCCTCTTCTTCGGAGAGGTGTTGGTGTTCACCATTCCGGTCTGCTGCCTATTCTCAAAGAGACCATCGAGATTCTTTTCCAAGAAGGTCTCATCAAAGTCCTGTTTGCCACTGAAACGTTCTCTATCGGTCTCAACATGCCTGCCAAGACTGTGGTCTTCACCAGCGTTCGGAAATTTGATGGAACCAGCCAACGTTGGGTCACGCCGTCCGAATTCATTCAGATGTCTGGTCGTGCTGGACGTAGAGGTCTTGATGAACGTGGTATTGTCATCATGATGGTTGGTGAAGAAATGGACCCTGTAGTTGCCAAGACGATCGTGCGCGGTGAACAAGATCGCCTCAACTCCGCCTTCCATCTGGGTTACAACATGATTCTCAACCTGATGCGTGTGGAGGGTATTTCACCGGAGTTCATGCTCGAAAGATGTTTCAAGCAGTTCCAAAACACTGGCAATGTCTCGGGCTTGGAGAAGGAGCTCCAGGAACTGGAAGAGAAGAAAGCCAACATGGTTATCGAAGATGAAGGAACCATCCGTGAGTACTATGATCTGCGTAAGCAGTTGGATGGATTTGCCGAGGACGTCCAGTCTGTCATCAGCCACCCCAACTATGCTCTCCCTTTCATCCAGAGCGGCCGACTGGTCCAAATTAAGGATAAGGACCAAGACTTTGGCTGGGGCGCTGTTGTCAAATTTACCCAGCGCAAGGCCCCTAAGAACTCTACTGAGGAGATTCCTCCTAGCAAGTCATACATTGTGGACGTCCTCATGAAGATCGCCGAGGGACCTTCCGTGGGTACGAAGTCTTTCCAAGACCTTCCTCCCGGTGTGCGACCGGCTCAGGAGGGTGAGAAGTTCCGAATGGAAGTTGTTCCCGTTGCGATCGGCTGTATACATGCCATCGCGCATCTGCGAATCTACCTACCCAAGGATCTAACTTCAATTGACGCACGAAACGGCGTGAAGAAGGCCTTGGACGAAGTCGTCAAGCGGTTCCCCGATGGCCTCGCCCTCCTTGACCCCATTGAAAACATGGGCATTAAAGATGATTCCTTCAAGAAGCTCCTACGGGTAAGTCGTATATGCTTTTTCTACAATTACTTGAGCTAATTCATGCCACAGAAAATCGAGGTTCTGGAATCCCGTCTGCTCAGCAACCCTTTGCACAGCTCGCCACGATTGCCAGAGCTTTACGAACAATATTCCGCGAAGGTCAACCTTGGCACCCAGATCAAGGAGACCAAGAAGAAGATCACCGATGCCATGTCTATTTTGCAGCTTGACGAGCTGAAATGCCGCAAGCGTGTCCTTCGTCGCTTCGGATTCATCAACGAGGCGGAGGTTGTGCAGCTCAAGGCTCGAGTCGCCTGTGAGATCAGCACGGGTGACGAACTTATGCTCAGCGAGCTTCTATTCAACGGTTTCTTCAACAACCTCACCCCCGAGCAGATGGCCGCCGTCATTAGTGTATTCGTGTTTGAGGAGAAGGTCAAGGAGGCTCCCGCTCTGACCAAGGATGAGCTCGCGAAGCCTCTCAAGGAGATCCAAGCCCAGGCCCGCATCATCGCCAAGGTGTCGCAAGAGTCCAAGATGGCTGTCAATGAGGATGAGTACGTCCAGAGCTTCCACTGGGAGTTGATGGAGGTTATCTACGAGTGGGCCAACGGCAAGGGCTTCGCAGATATCTGGTAAGCATTTCGCCCCTTTCTATATCATCGACCGCAGCTAACTTTACTATTAGCAAAATGACCGATGTCTACGAGGGCAGCTTGATCCGTGTGTTCCGCCGATTAGAAGAGTGTCTTCGACAGATGGCACAGGCTTCCAAGGTGATGGGCAGCGAGGACCTGGAGAGCAAGTTCGAGGAGGCGCTCACCAAGGTGCGCCGTGACATTGTGGCGGCTCAATCTTTGTACCTGTAGATACGATATCCCTGGTGTTTTATGGAGTGAAAGAGCAATTCAATGACAGTCTCATGGTCATGCCGAGCTACCTGGTCCTTACTGATAGGTCAAATTCAAGTCGCCTGAACGCAGAGGCTTGAGCGGGTATCACCGGCAGGAATAGAACGCTCTGTGTCGTATCTCATTTGAAGACTTAGATACGGACCTCTTGTCGGTGTGATCCTTATGTAAAAAATCTACAAAAAGAAAGAAAAATTGCAAGTAGAAAGGTGTTTCGAGAGGCTTCTAAATGAAACTACTTCAAGTCGGTACTACAAGCTACAAGCTCAATTCTGCCGCTCCGGCTAAGCGATACGTATTTTGCTTAATTCTAGAATAATATTAAGAAAAATAAGCTCTCGGGCGAATTGCACGGATGATTCATTAAAATTTTTTATATTGCAGGGAAATGCCGTGGTCTGCAACGTCGAGAAGTCACCTTGAGACCTGCGCACCCGGACTGCGTTGCCGCCCGCAACGCCTCTCTTTTCTCCACCGCTTCTCTTCTCTCATCTCCTCCCCACCTCACCCTGTGTTGGGTACCTTCTTTTTGAATCCCTCCTCGCTGTGCCTTTCACTTATTGTTCGGCTCAGCAAAAGAATATTGCCATCCGGCTGTCATCATGAACAGCTTGGTGGCCACGCCTCCTGTTCCTCCTCATTTCTACGAGAACCCTCGATTCTCTCCCTCCCGAATAAGTACGACCTCCCTTTTCCGATCTTGTGGCTTTAAAGAGCTTTGAGACAGCTGTTGGAACATTTTGCTAACTGAAACTCCCTAGTGTCTACACCTTCATCGTCCTATACCAGCCGAAAGCGGAAAGCCGACGACGATGGCAACGACCACGACGGACGCATGTCCGCCTCGCCCACCAACTCGCCTGCTTTTACTCCTCGCCAACTCCCTTCTTTCCGAAACATTAAGCGTTCCCGACCCAACGTCTCCGGCAGGCCTCTCTCCCTGCCCCGTCTCCTAGAAACTTTGGACACCGATGCCTTACGAACTGTCGTGCGAACCATGTGCGAGCGCCACCCTCAGCTGGCCGACGAGGTGGCCCAGACTTCTCCAAGACCCAGTGTCTCGTCTACACTGCAAGTGCTTCGAAACTACCAGGCAGCACTGCAGTCGTCGTTTCCCCTGGGTGGCAACACAGAGTCCGACTATGCGTACAACCGAGTCCGGCAGCCCCTCACGAATCTTCTTGAAGCTCTGAGCGACTTCACCCCCAACTTCCTTCCCCCCAACGAGCCTCAGCCATCGGTATCCCTGAGCTACCTCGACGGGGCGACCGATATCATCCACGCCTTGCCACGATGGAGCACGCCACAGAACAACATCGAGCGGGACTCGGCCTACGACGAAATCGGCA
Source organism: Penicillium cinerascens (assembly GCF_028974065.1). Lineage (NCBI taxonomy): Eukaryota > Fungi > Ascomycota > Eurotiomycetes > Eurotiales > Aspergillaceae > Penicillium > Penicillium cinerascens. The sequence continues at coordinate 2,360,989 of NW_026695298.1, read as the reverse complement.
AGGCTTGGGTTCTGGTGATTCGAGAGGCAGCCAAGCGTGGCGGAGGCATCCAACTCCAATACGGCGGCTGGGACCAGAAGCTGGCCAAGCACAACCAAACCTCGGGCGGGAAGCTCCAAGGTGCAGTCAATGAGCTCGGCTCAAGCCTGGGATGGATGAACGGGCCGGACTCGCCCTCCCACAGCCCCGGCGGCAATGAATTTGGCTCTATACGGGACCAACTTCTTTCCGGGACCTATGGCCTCGGAACACCGGTCAAGGTTGGACCCTGGTGAAGGACGACTCAACCGGCCAAACTTTTTTGAATAAGCAATATGACGACCCAACGCAAACCCTCGCATCACAACCACACGCGCTCCTCACGTCGCATCCTCAACATTCTCCCGGCTCTGCCGTGCGCCCGACGGTCCCATTAACTTTCCCGACCGCACAATATCCCGACGTATGCCACGATCACGATACCTCCTGCATGACCTTAGAGAAACTACCTGGTCTCAGATTGGCGTTTATAGTATGCAAAGGCGAATGACCTGACTCTTGAATTTTCTTATATTTCTTTTCTATGCTTTCTTTCGAAGCTGAACTGTGTCCTTTGCCCTGTCTTTCAATTCTCAATGAAACCAGAAACTCGATACTACCTTTCCTTACTGATTCTGTGTCTCTTCTGTTTACCTTGTATCTTGGCTGGCCTCACGGCCTGATTTCTGTCCATCTCTCGCTCCATATTTTCTTGTTTCAACGTGTTATCTCATTGCAATCTCGGATGGCGTGCTTCCGTCTTTTTTGAATCTTTTGCACGCTTCCAGGAGTCTTATACATCCTTTCGCTTGTCTCTTTCTTTCTACTATCCGTGCAGCCGTGCAGTATTTGGTTATCTGATGTTCTGATATCATGTTACTGATGGACAAGATCTTTGCGGGGGCATTGTTCTTCCGCATACGTCCACAGATTATCAACCGGTTGCCTCTACTACCAAGGTAGCTTACAAAAAAACACTTGAATTGAAAGAAAACACTTGCTTGACATCGTATTTCAGGCTGACTCGTAAAGAAAATATATCAATCTAGTGACCAGATATAAGGTCCAAGAGAAAGGAAAGAAAATGTATAGACAGATCAAGGCAAAAAGCTTTCTTTCGATCTTATATTAATGCCCGCCTGACGACGCGGAACAGCCAGGACGCATCCTCCCAGCCGCCCTGCGCACCGGGCTTCTCAGTACCAGCAACCGACTCGCCATCCGTATGCGAAAGGGTATCTGCCTCATCACCAGCAGAAACCAATGACAGATTGTCATGCAGTTCATCATTATCGCGCGAATAATCCGGCTCCTCAAAAGTAACCGTAGTCGTAGTCGTAGTAGCCCCGATCCGCGTTGCAGGAGTCGGAACCACAGGAACAGGAAACTCGTCCACGCCAAACAAAGTCCATTCAAACAGGCGATCAATCCAGCCCCCCAGACCAAACCCACGCTCACGGGTAAGCCGATGCAGGTCAGCCTCATCGAATTCATCCGGTGTTTGATCAGAGAAATCGTCATCATACTCCGATCCACTTTCGTCCTCGTCCCAGAGCCCCGATTCTTCATCCGAGATACCTCTTTCCCGCTGCAAAGCGGCTATCCCAGCGCGAATCTCCTCGTGCACGAAATCAGGCTCCAAAGTACCACGCCCACGGACTTCTGGGGTCACAGTACCCGTCCCAGGACTAGATACCTTTCCAGAAGCAGACGAAAGCGATGGCATGGTTGTCATAACCAGACCTCCACGGCTACCCCGTCTACTCCCTCCGCGAGAACGAGAGTTCCGGCGAGACAACGCTGGAGTAGATGCACCGGAGCGAGACTTGCGTAACGAAGCGCCGGATTTGGTGCGTGTATGGTGGCGGTGAGGAGAGTCGGTCTCATAAGGCATAGAAACAAGACTGGTAGAGCTCTCGCGCTTAGAGAGCCAGCTCTGGCCCTTTTCCTCGCGGGTCGACGAGGCGAGCGCTATTCCAGCGCGGAGCATCCATTCTGCATCCGACTTATTTGCTTGTTCTTCGCTGAACGGTCGCCGTGAATGCGACGAGCCCGAGTGCTTCTTATGTATTGGTTGGTGGTGGAGAGGTAGCGCTACAGCCTTGCTGTGTAGGTTCGTGTCACTTAATGGACCGGCGAGAGTTGAGCTTTTGCTTCGCGCGTGGCGGGTGCGAGAGTTGCTGCGGGAGTTGCTGCGGGAGTGCGAGAGGATGGGGGGCGTGCTGGGTACTGAGACGCTGGAGAGGTATGAGGTTCTTTGACCGTCGCCGTCATCGCGTGGGCTGAAGTAATCTGTTGATTCTGGGTCGTCGATTGGGAATCGGGGTGTGAGTGGAGCGAGGGAGACGTGGTGGAGGTTGGGGTAGGAGCGACGGGAGGGAAAGCCACCCGAGGTGTTGTACTGCGGTCGGTCAGATGTGTTCTTGTATGACAATGGTTGAGGTATCTGGTAGCTCAGGAAACTTACATCCATGGTGAACCTGGAGAGTAGGAGAAGTTCAGAGGAAAGGAAGATGAGAACCGTGAAATGCGGAGTTGCCGCACGGGTTGGCATGTGAAACTGGCCGTGCACGCTTTCGGCAGGTCGACTTGACGTCCGTAAGAGTAGATTTAGAAGGAAAGGCAAATGGTGTCCCTTATCATGTCATTGTCATGGCTCATCTGTTCAATTTGAGATCAGTAGACTGGTTTCGGGTCAGTGGCAAAATACCTCGATCTATATATCATCCATAGCTCGAAAATGGCATGATCGAGGATCACGCAACGCCACCCGTTGTATACATGTACCCGGAACCTTCCAAGCTTTAAGGTCATCTATATTCGATTATAAACAAATATCTGAATACCCAGGTACTGACCAAATTCGATATGGAAAATGACCGTGATCTTCTAGCTCTTCAGGGAGACGTGTATGTGATATTTCACCACATGGGCACCATCAAGTGATACTTGGCTACTCAAAAACTGGAACAAAGTACCTAGCCATGAAAGGGTATGAAAAGTGAACATCGTTTACAAAGAAAATGCTAAGGTAGACCTCACTTCCAAATCATCCCTGAGATGTTCAAAGTCGGGAGTCATGGAAATCCAGGACATCAGCTCCCTTGGTCCTCAAGTCCTCCAGCACGTTATACTCCATAATCCACTTCATGCGCTCTCCCAATGCCTGCGGATTAAAGTTGTCGGTCAACTGGTCCGGCGTGTCCGAGCTGGCAAGCTTTCCAGCTTCGTAGCTGGTCTGTGTAATCCGGTCTGTCCTAGGCTTGCGCAGGTCTTGGTAGAACTGGAATGCTCCTTCCAAGTCATCACCCTTCCAGTGGCGCAGGACAGTTGCGAGCGCAAGGCCAGATTCAATGGCCATGCAGGTTCCTTGGCCTGTATATTCTATGTTAGCAAAACTTCAATTCAGAACGTAGTAGGAGAAATTACCCTGGTGAGGAAGGGTGGAGTGAGCGGAGTCACCCAAGAGGATGATACCAGAATCATTTCCACCCATTTCGTACCACTTCTCAATCGGGTCACGCACATAAAGAGCTTGTTTAAGCATCTTGCCATCGGGCGAGGCCTTGCGCAAACCCTCGATGATGTGTTGCACCTGCGGGCACCAGTCTCGAACATGTTCTTGCAGGCTATCAATATCAGAGCGTGACATCCAACTCTCCGAGTCCCAGGCTTCAAGAGGCTCAGACATAAATCCGATAACGGCGGCGCGATCAGTCTGAGTTTCCTTGTTACCAATGGGCAGGATGAGGACGTGTCGCTTAGGGCCACGGAAGTTGACCGTCTTCCGCAGCAGCTGAGCTGTCTCCTCGGGCAGATCCTTGTAGTCGACAAAGCCACGGTACACAACCTGACCCGAGTAGTTGGGCGAATCAGCCAGACCCATATCCCGGCGCACGTTGGACTTGATGCCGTCGCATCCAATGACGATGTCGGCCTCCGCGGTGCTGCCATCTTGGAAGTGCAGCGTGTAGGGTGCTCCAGAAGAGTTACGATCGATCGACGCCAAGTGCTTGCCCAGGTTGAGAGACGACTCGGGCACACGTTCCTTAAAAGTTTCAAGGAGATGTGCGCGGTGCAACAAGCGAGCGGGCGGTTGCGAGAATTCTTCAATGTGACCCAGATATTCACCAGTCTTGTAGCTGTGATACTCCATGTAGGAGGGCAGTTTGCGGGAGGAGCGGCGCGTCATGCTCTCTTGAAGACCGAAGGCGTCCAAGACGCGATTCGCGTTGGAGGTAATGTTGACACCCGCCCCGACTTCACGGAATTGCTGTGCCTGTTCATAGAGCTGGACATTCTTCAACCCCACGTACAAGGCTGCGTTAAGAAAGGACATGCCGCCCAGGCCGCCGCCGACGATGGCGACGCGCTTATCTTCGAAGCCCATGCTGTTGATGGTATAGAATGTACAAAGACTTCGGTTTGAAATGGAGAATGCATTAGTGTGTTCGAGGTACAAGCTATATGTATGTAGGAGATCGGCTTTTTCCCCGCCTGGAAGATTACCGTTCCGATCAACGTCAGGCTGGACGTGGCTTTCGGAGCGTGGGGAGAGTGGGGTTGTGGTTCCTGAGAATCTTCCGAGTGTTGGACTGCAGATTTCCCGATCGATCGCGGACGAAAAATAAACTACTGTAGACAGAAACATTCATAGTTTCGGTTCTGGTACTTTTCCCCATTCACCAGGGGCTTTAATCAACGTGCGCTGTCGATCTCCGTAAATGCGATACTCAACGTATACTGTGTTTATCGGGAGCAGACAATCAACTATACCCAAAAAACCATTTTTAGAAGTAACTGAGAAGTGCTTGATACCATTCTAACACAACTGTAGCCTGGTTCAAGGCAAGAATCAACCCGTAGCCCCTCATGATGGATCGGATTCGCCGTCAAGGTGGCGCCCCAGTATCCGATGGCTCCACCGGTATCGGATGGGGCGTATCTTATTCAATAGGAGCCCGGAAGACGCCCAAATGTGCCGATCTACCGAACTTTGATGACATTAAGAGTGGAATTATTGGAATCATCGGGCTGGCTGAACAGTAAAGTCTACAAAATGTAATTTGAAATAGCCTGAGGCAAGACCAAACCGACCCTCGATCCTATCTATATAACCTAACACATTGACCAGCCACCACTTGCACTGATGACCTGGCCCGACACCCATGAGGCATCGGGTCCTGCCAACCCCCCAACAATGCTCGCAATCTCCTCCGTCGTGCCATCCCCGCCCAGCTCGCTGGCCCAGGTGCGCGTGAAGCTTTCGACAGCAGCCTTGGAAGCACTGTACAGGCTGACACCTTTGAAGCCGGCACGCGCTCCCACAGAGCTTAAGCTGATGATACGGCCTTTGGGTGCTAGGTAGGGATGCGCGACCTGCGTCATGAGCATGAGACCACGCACGTTAAGGTCGAAAACCTTATTGTAATTCTCAAGCGTTACGCTCTGCATATTGCTCACCACCTCGGTGGCGGCATTATTCACCAAAATGTGGATATGAAGGTCATCACTACCAAAGTAAGTCTTGAGCTGCGAAATGACTTCCTGCGCGCCCGTGGTCGTTGACAGGTTAGCCTGGCAGGTCCATGTGATCGGTTCGTGAGGTGTTGGCTGATCTTAGCCCTAAGCTCCTCGACAGGAGATTTGCTGTCGTCTGAGGCATATGGAAACTAAACGTGACCGGCCAAGTTCTCCGATGGCTCTGGCTCCGAAGGAAGACGCTCGAACCAAGGATGGTGAAGTGCATCAGCAGCGCTGATCCGCCGCTCCGGTCGCATTTGCAGCAGGCGATTCAGAAGGTCGGCCCCGAGAGGATCCAACTGGGGAATCAGCAGTCGCAAATCCTGGGTGGGGTAGACAGGAAAGTAGGGCTTGAATTCGGGCAACTGACTGATGCCCGGCCACGTCCGTTCAGACGGGGTGCCCATAATATGAAAGATCTTGAGCAGTTGGTCGTAGTTGGCGGTGCCTGGAAACAAAGGCCGACCGCTAAACATCTCGGCGATGATGCATCCCGCAGACCAGACATCGATGCTGGTGTTGTAGGAGCGGCTACCCAAGAGCACGTCCGGAGATCGATACCAGACAGTGACCACTTCGCTAGAGAAGGTGTTGACAGGAATGCCAAAGGCGCGGGCGAGGCCAAAATCCGCCAGCTTCAGACCTCCATTCCGGTTGATCAATAGGTTTTGAGGCTTTAGATCCCGGTGCAAGATGCGCTTCGCGTGGCAGTAGGCGATTCCTCTCAGCATTTGATATGCGAAGGACTTGAGGGTGAGGAGATTCAGAGCGCCGCCGTGGGCGTCCATGTAACGCTTGAGGTCCTTGTCCATGTACTCAGATACAAGAACGAGCTTGTCTTCCGTATGGATGACATCGCACAGAGACAAAACATTCTCATGGTCCAGCTCCTTCATCAGGGAGATCTCCCGGATCGCAGTGGAGGGCGTCCCTTCCTCGACGTCGAGATGAATCTCTTTCAAGGCTACCAATTCAGAAGTCTGGTTGTTTCGGCCTCTATATAACTGGTCTTATTATAAGTGAACATTTCTTTGAAACTGTAGTTGGTGTTTTCTTCCCCTCTCGTCTATCAAAATGATGAGGGGCACTAACCGTTGCGTATGTGCCTTCGCCCAACTATGCGACAAGTCAGCGGGAAGTCAACTCTTCCTGGGTCATTATTAACAAGATTTATCCAATACCACCGACTGCATACATTGACATAGATCAATTCAGGGAGTCACAGAACAAACCTTTTCCAGCCTCTGGAAGGTATTTAGACTCTGCTCCGACATGGTGCTAGTTGTTCGACTCTCCGGCGGCGAGGGGAATCTGGACACGAGAAGAGATCGGCCGCTCAGAGTAAGACAAATAGACGATGACCCGCCAGGGTTGTATGCAGCTTGCAGGTCAGGGGCGGCCGAAGCAGCAAATAAACGTTCTGTGGCTTGTAATTTTTCAGTGGATAGACAGGGATACGTGTCACGCTGCAATGAAGACCGATAGCGCCATGGCCTAGAACAATTAGCACCGCCTCCTAGGCTAGCTATTGTACTAAGATAAACACAAAGCTAAAGGCCTAACTAAAGGCTAAAGATTCAAGTGGATGTGGCTAATCGTCTTTCGACCTATCTAATTTAGACTCTTTACCCTTATCCAAGTCTAATAACTAATTAAACTTTAACTATAGATAGCTAACTAGAGAGTTCTTAGGCTTCCATAGGTTCGATTATCCCCTAAAAAGGTGGAAGGCGGAGCTTAGAAGACTGCCCTAACTAGGTACTATACTTTTCCCCCTTGAGTTGTTGTTTTGTTTTGTTTTATTTCTTTTGCTGATATATCTAAGTACATTCCTTTGGTTTTATTTTTAGTGAAGAAGGTACTATTACTTTAAACCCCTTTTTTCTTTACCTAAACAATGACGCTCTTAATAGATATCATACTCCAAAGCATCTAGCTGACTTACGCGCACCTCCGCGTGAAGCGCGAAGAAAGCTACTTGTCCTGTGTATATACGTGCGTTTCAGAAAGGTATGTATCCCCGACTCAGTCAGGCCCGAAATATGTTCAGATTATAATTTGAGTAAAAAACTCCTCACTCCACAATCTTGCCCTTCTTGACAACGAATCCTTCAAGCGCCGAGATAGCCGCCCACAAGCGGTTCTCAGCCTCAGGGAACACCAGGGAGCGCTCGCTATAGAAGACCTCGTCGCTCACCTCCTCGGGGTGTCGGGGCAGGCAGTGCATGAACTTCCAGTGGTCCTTGGCACCGCCACGAGTGGCCAGATCGGCGGTAATTTGGAAACCTTCAAAGGCCTTCATGCGTTTCTTGGACTCCTCCTCCTGGCCCATCGACACCCAGGTGTCGGTGACCAAGATATCAGCATCTTTGACTGCCTCCTCCGGAACATTGGTCTGAGTGAGCTTGCCCGGAGCCGGCACACCTTCGCCAGCCTTCTGGATAACCTTGAGCATATCGGTGGGGATCTCGTACCCCTTCGGTGTAGCAACAGCCATATCCACACCCATCTTGGTAGCACCGATAGCCAAGTCGAAGAGAACGTTGTTGGCGTCACCAACCCAGGCAATCTTCAGGCCCTCCAGTCCCAAGCTGGAGACGTTGTGTGCCTTGGGTGTAAAAGTCTCGTAGATAGTGATGAAATCGGCGATGATTTGGAGGGGGTGGTAAGAGTCGCACAGAGCATTGATAACGGGAACAGAAGAGTCCTTGGCCAAATCAACTACGTCGGAATGCTTTGCGACTCGCGCGACAATGCAGGAAACCATTGACGAGATGACAACGGAGGTATCGTACACCGACTCGTTCACGCCGAGCTGAATATCGTCCTTGCCGAGGAACATGGGGTGGCCGCCCATTTGGACGGTAGCAGCTTCTGTAGACACGCGAGTACGGGTACTGCGCTTGTTGAACATCATGGCAACGGTCTTGCCGGAGAGCGAGCCGATGAGGCTTTGCGGGATGGCCCCGGATTTGATGGCTTGCTTGTGTGAAGAGGCATTGCGCACCAGGGTGGCAAACTCAGCGGGAGTTAGGTCCGCAATAGACAGGAGGTGACGAGGTGTAGGGGGAGTGGTTTGTGTCTGGTGGGCAAATCGTCGGAGTCCATTAGCCTGGAGTGTTCGAGGCAGGGCAGAAGTGGATCCGGCCAATTGAGTTACACTTTGGGCGCCATAACGAGCGGCAGCTTTGAAACTGCTAGCCATGATGGGCTGAGGGTATGGGAATGTACAGGATTGTTTGTGCTGGTGCAATTGGGGAAGGAGGGAGGGAGCCGGCGAGACCGGAGGGCTGTAGAAAGAGAGAGTGGGTGCAATGACTCAACTCTAAATTCGGAGATGTGCCTGGTCTCCGCGGCCTCGTTGCCTTATTGCCTTATTGCCCGATTAATTAGGTGTCTACCTCCACACCTTCCGTTATCATGCTTATCGTCATCGAGGGCCTGATCTCTCCTCCTCCATCTCTCTGCTCTGTGACTGCGGGGATATCTTATTTCTGCTCTAACTTCTATTATTTATCCTGGCCGTCATGGCAGACGAGGCGAGCCGGCCCTTGCTTAATGGCCAGGCCAGATCCTCCTCTCCCGACCCGGCTGCTCGTCCTGACCAGCCTCGCCGATCATTTGAACTGTCATCGGAGTCGACCCCTCTTTTGCATCGCCGCGAGGACGACATTACCACGTATGGAACAGAACGAAGGTCATCGCAATCGTCTACTGCGTCACACTTGGAGGATGGTTCCCGCAAGAAGCGAAGTCGGGTGCCATGGCCGACGGTGATTTCCCTTGGTCTGTTAACTACAGGCATCCTGGCGATTCTGGTCTTTGCTTTTGCCGCGCCGGCTGTGGTGAAGGAATACGCGCAACAAGCTGCCGTGTTCAAACCAACGGCGCTTTCAATAGATTCCACGACACGCGAAGGTGTTCGCGCCCGAGTCCAGGGCGAGTTTGTCATGGACGCAAGTCGTGTAAAGGACAAGTCGATGCGCGGTTTCGGCCGTTTGGCTACATGGATCGCTAGAGAGGTTGAAACTGGCGAGTCGGATGTGGATGTATACCTACCGGAATACGGAAACGTCCTCGTTGGTAATGCTTCATTGCCATCAATCAAAGTGAACATTCGCAATGGCTACCACAATGAGGTCGACTTCTTGACCGATCTCAAGGCCGGCGACATCAAGGGAATACATGCCATTGCCATAGACTGGATGGAAGGAAGGCTGGGCCGCCTTAGTATAAAGGGAAGGGCAACATTGCACCTGAAATCGGGCTTACTAGGCCTGGGAACCCAAATAATTACAGATACCATTACATTTGAAGGTAGGTTTGACCACATTGACGCCTTTTGAAACGCCTTTTGAACTTATTCTCACCTTCTCACAGAAAAAGACTTTCCTGCACTACCAAAAATTGACGTCACTAAGCTGAATGCCCATGATGCCAAGGATGGAGCCATTGCAGTCGATGTTTTATTGGCTGCCTTGGTCGACTCCCCTGTCGCTTTGACGATTCCCCCTCTTGGGTTCGAGGTTATGGTGCCCAATTGCTCGCCCGGCGATCCTTACATCTTGGTCGCCGATGCGAAAACATCAGAGATCCAGGTCCGCCCTGGTGGAGCAACCAGTGTCAACGTCCAAGGGCTCTTGAAACAACTCCCTGATGAGTTAACTGCTACTTGTCCTGACGAGGAGGGATCTCCTCTGGACTTCTTGGTTTCGAGTTACATGCGTGGCGACAAGACGACCGTTTATGTTCGTGGGGCAGATGCACCATCCTCTGAAACACCAGGTTGGATTGCAGATTTTCTACGCAGTGTGACTGTTCCTCTGGAATTCACAGGAGGTGCCTTTGATGATCTGATTAAGAACTTTACCATGTCCGACACCAAATTTTCGCTCCCCGATCCATTCGCTGAACCGGGGACCCCAGAGGCACAGCTTACCGTGTCTGGACTCGTGAAGGTTCTTATCAACCTGCCAGAGCAGATGAACTTCCACGTAGACGTTCCTAAAGTTCGGGCCTTCGCCAATGTTTTCTACGAGGGCAAACAGCTTGGATTACTGAACATGGACAAATGGCAAGACGCCAACTCTACCCTAGTGGAAGATCTGGACGGCTCTTCAGCTCTGCTTGTGGAGTCACCCATCGAGGATGCCCCACTGGAGGTCACAGACAGCGACTTGTTGGCACAGATTGCTCAGGAAATGCTGTTTGGTTCCGGGTCCGTGGTGCTACACGTCGCTGCCATCGTAGATACAAAGGTCTCGACTGGCCTTGGGCGCTTCGCCGTGCGTGGCATTCCCGCCGATGGGGACGTTCCTGTGAGCAGTATGTTTTCATTGATCTCATAACATAGATAGTATAAATTGAGCCAAGTTGTTTTGTCGTTGACGTTATAATAGCTCCTGGGACCTCGATTGATCATCTCAATCCCCGAATCGTATCGGTGGCACTAAAGAACACCACCGAATCCTCACTCTTCGTTTCCACTCAAATGAACTTTACGAACCCAACTGAATACTCTGCGACGGTTCCATTCGTGGATGTCCTCATGCTGTATAATGGTACGGCTCTTGCTCACATTGTCGCCCGCAATATCTTTGTGGTTCCTGGAAACAACACAAATGTCTCTATCGATTTGTTGTGGAGTCCATTAGACATTGGTGGCATCGAAGGGAAAGAAGCCAGCAGAGCCTTGATATCCTCCTTTATGTCAGATCCAAACACAACAGTCACCATCCAAACCCACGAAAGAACAATTCCTGCTCTACCAGATATTGGCAAAGGGCTTTCCGCCGTTCCTATTGACGTCCCTGTGCCCCGACTATCTACCCCAGGATCCCCAGACGGCAACGATGAAGACGACCACCCCCCCGTTTTATTCAGGACTCAACGGTAATGCTCTTGACCCAAGCCTGAATATCATCCCCCACTAAGCATACATGACCTCTAGGTCCATATTTGGTCCTCAACCGCCGAATTCACCCTCTTTTCATTTCTGACAGAAACCAGCATAACAATAACCTCGATTGACGCAACCGCCTTCTACGATAAGAATGAGCCCATGGGCCGAATCAACTACAAATTACCGTTTGATGTTCCTCCTGGTATTTCGCACTCGCCACGATTGCCAGTCGATCTGGTGCTAGGCGGTGTTGGATACGATGCCTTACGCAGGGCGCTTGGACAATCGTTACTAATTGACGCTGTGTCTGAAGTCGGGATTAAAATCCAGAATTACGAAGACATTGTTTTCTACAATGGGACGGGGATTGGGGCGAAGGTGAGGATTTAAAGCCGAGTCAATGTGCAGGGAGCCGATACTCGGCTGGCAATTCCATTTCCTAGGTACTGGCTGGCGTTTGGCCACTGTTTGAGTGTATGAGATACCACTGATTGCTACGAATGGAAGGTCTTTATATGTTTTTAGTCCTTTACAGTTTGCATCAAGTTCCTTGACGCGAGCTGCGATGATCAGAAAATACCGAAAGGTTTGACATTTGCAAGTTTTGCATCTGACTGATAAACTGGACCTCATATTAAAAAAGCATTTCGGACTAAAACCACAAGCTTGAAGGAACACGCAGCAGATAAACCAAATCATATTGGGTATGTATGTTTTTGACTTGATTCATTGGAAAACACTTAGCCAGGAGGCAGGGTGCTGGCATCGACGACGTCAGCGGCATCCTTCTCGATCTCCTCGGTCTGCTCGGAGAGAGGGGAACGGGGCAGAGCCATGAGACCGGTACGGGTGGACTCGAGGATACCGAAAGGACCGATCAGCTTGAGGAAAGAGTCGATACGGCTGGGCTTGGCGGAGCTGTAGGGAGCGACGTTAGTCATGACTCACGATCTACTTATACTGGGAAGTTGGTACTTACACCTCGACAATGCAGTTGTTGGTGCTGATATCCAGAATCTTACCGCCGAATTGGTGGGCCAGGCGGGTGATAGCATCCAGATGCTCGTGCTTGTGGCGCAGAGCCTGGCTGGGAGGCAGGTTGCGAGGGTGGTATTCAATTTCGTGAACGTCGTGAACATTGTGCTTCTCCTGCGACTCGGGGGTGATGATCTCGCGGTGGTGCTGGAGCAGCTCCTCGAAAAACTCGGGGCCGAGAGTGGAAACCTTGGCAAGCAGAAGCTCGCGCTGAACCAGAGCAGAGTTGGTATAGTCCAGCACAGCCCAGACGGGGACGAGGTCATCTAGCTGGCGACGAGCCTGCTCGACGACGCCGTCCTGGCCCTGCAGCACAATGGTCATGCGCGAGAGATCATCGACCTCGGTGTTGCAAACGACCAGACTGTCAATGTTGAAGCCACGGGCAGCCAGAATTCCGGACACACGGGACAGCACACCGGGCTCGTTCTGAACCAAGCAGTTCAAGATGTGGCGCTTCGGAGGGTTGGACGGCGGGACGGGAGTCTCGTATAGAATGGACGAGACAGCAGTGGGAGCATCCCACTGGGGAGAAGCATCGGAGACCGGCAGGGGCAGGGGCGAGCGGCGGTGCAATGCCTTGTATGCCAGAGCAGAGGTCGAGCTAGAAGAAGAGCGGATGCTATCGAATCGGGGCAGCGCCGCAGCAGTACGAGACCGAGCGGCGGCCGCGGTTGGAGACAGTAACGACGCTGACGCCGCGGACAGCGTCAATGGGCGCCTGAAAGCCATAATGAGATCAGGACGAGGGTTGTGCGATGAATCACTCGAGGCTCTCCGGATTCTTTTTGCTCTTCCGACCTCGGCGCCAGCTGACTCACCTGGAGCTAGCCTCATACGGCCTAGCGTTTTATATCAACACGTGATCCCAGCGTTTTCGATGATTGCGAATATCAACTTGAAATTCACTGATAAAGGCAGCTGCTTGCGAGACGGCATTACTGTCTCCCAGATCTGCGTCGCTATATTGTTTGCGTGCCATTGATCATATTGCGACTTCCCGGACTCTCATCCGATCTCGCTAATTCTGTCTCTGACATATTCCTTCCGAAGGCCGACCTGGACCTTCCTTCGTCGCTCATCCGATCGTTCACTTCGCTCCCCAAGCCTTTTTCAACCGTCGTTCCTATGGCCGACGAAGACCGCCGCGCAAAGCGCTCTCGCTTTGACCAAACTGAGCCTGAGCCCCGGCGCTCCCGATTCGACCGCCGCTCGCGATCCCCCTCCGCCAGACAATCGGAATCAACTCGCACACGGAGTCCACTGAGCCGTGAACCTCGTAGTCCCGCCGGAAATGGATCCGGCAAGGACTCTCCTGCTGATCCCGCTGCTGCAGCTGGTACGTGTTATGCCATGAGCGCATTGTTTATCTATTGATCGCTAACCGTCTGATTTCCTCTGTGTATAGCTGCCGCCGCGGCCAGAATCAATGCGCAGTTGCAGGCCAAGAAGGGAATTCAGCACGTTGATGTTCCTCCTATTCGTTCGGTGAGTATATCGTGATACATATTTCTGCGCTTTTGCCGGGACTCGGCTGACCTATGGATTCGATAGACCGCAAGCCCTGGGATGCCATCCGACTCCCCCTCGAACCAGGATGGCTCTGACAAGCCCAATCCTGAAGTCTATGTGGCAGACGGAGATTACATCAAGGATATTGAGATCAATGATTTGCGCAATCGCTACACCCTGACGAAGGGCTCTACTCAGAAGATGGTAATTACTCCGATGTTATTCGCTGATTCTCCAGAGATGCTGGGCCATACTTGGTTCTCATTCATGTGTGACTCTATCCTCAAATTCCCCCTTCTTATGTTCTCACGAATCTTGTCTGGTCGGATGAAGCTTACACGAGACCAACTAAACTCACAGCATCTCCCCCGCCCTCTGTTGCATCTGCTGACCTCGGCTGCTTGATTTCTAGATTAAAGATGAGACTGGCGCCGGTACGCCCTTTAATTCGTGTGTTATGGTTGAAGCAGGAGCTCATTGCTTACGCGCCTACCAGATGTCACCACCCGAGGGAATTACTACCCGGACAAGAACATGGCAACGGCCGCGGTAGGTGACGGTTATTTCATTGACACGAGCGAGAGCTAACTATCCCAGAAACCTCCTCTGTATCTTCATGTGACCAGCACTAGCAAGGAAGGTCTCGACAAGGCGATCGAGATCATCGATGACATGATGAAGAAAGAACTCCCAAACTTGGTTGATGAACGACGATTCCGCCGACCCCAACGGGAGGAAGTTGAGAGAGACGAATATGGCCGCGTATGAAACAGCATTCCTAACTCATTATAATCCCGAATCTTGCTAATTTTCTACAGCGCAAATGGCCCGATGAGCGCATTCCGATTGATCTTGAGCCCATCCCCGGATTTAACCTTCGCGCACAGGTTGTCGGCCAGGGTGGCGCGTATGTAAAGCATATCCAGTCAACCACCGGTTGCCGAGTTCAGATTAAGGGTCGGAACTCAGGCTTTATTGAGAACTCTACTGGTCGCGAAAGTGATGAGCCCATGTTTCTGCACGTCGCGTAAGTTACCCTGTCTCTTGCACGACCAAATGTAACTAACCATTCCATAAAGTGGCCCAGACCCCGCTCAAGTCCAGAAAGCCAAAGAGCTCTGCGAAGATCTTCTCAGCAACGTCCGACAGGCTTACCAGAACCACAAGGATAATCCCCCACAGCACAGATACGGTGGATACGGCGGTGACCGCGGTGACCGTGGCGATCGTGGTGACCGATACCAAGGCGGCGGTGGCCGCGGAGGATATGGTGGCTACGACCGTCGCGACGGTCGTAACCGGCAGTCTCCCGGCGCATCAGCCAGCCCGACTGGCCAGGGCGCCGCTGCACCTGGAAATGCCGCTGACTATGCCGCCCAGTATGCTGCCCAATACTATGGTGCTGATCCTTACGCCGCCTACGGTGGATATCAGAACTACGTCGCATACTATCAGTACTACCAGCAGTATGCCGCCGCTCAGCAGCAGCAACAGTCCGAAAGCCCTGCTCCTCCCCCTCCCGCGGGCGAGGCGCCCCCTCCTCCTCCCCCTGGCTCTGGGTCTCCCCCTCCCCCTCCCGGTGCTGGGCCTCCCGGTGCTGGCAGCTACGGCGCGGTATGTCATTCAATGTGTTCCAAAGTCAAAGCTTTTAGCTGATCATTATTCTAGGTTCCACCGCCCCCCGGTCTTTAGCCTGGCTACTAAAAACTGACATGCCGCCTCTAGAGAACCTAACTCGGATCCTGGCAGATCCTGAAGAACAAGATTCAATAGTGATGGCATCTAAAACGTGGGGAAGATAATGGTTTGATAATTCACGCGAGTTTGATCGGTGCTACCTACATAGGCGTCTAAAGATTTTTATCCATGGTTTCTCTTCTTGGTAATCCGGTCGCAGTGTTCTTACTACTTTGGACTAAATGGTCTCTCGAGATGTATTCGATGCACTCGTTTATTCCATACTCTGACTGGAGATCTCTATCTTCTTGTCGCCCAGGTATGTATGAATCACGTCTTCTCCAGCCCTGGGGCGGTGATTGTAGGTTGCCGCTGGGCATGGACACTTGGGGAGATTTTATTACAATTGACGTGCCCTGTAAACCAGAGCCGAAAATAGTGTAAACCAAAAAAATGAAATGTTTGATATCTTGTCCAAGGTTATATCGTGTGGTCTGTGCAAAGATTGTACTTTATGATATCCACTCGTGATATTTTGATCATAACATATCGCACTGCGCCCGGATATTCCACTTCCAAGAAACGACCGTCAAGTAACCAGGTCTCCCACGACGTGCCGTTCTCGTAAAATATGATGGATAAAAATGACCTCAGACTCCGAACGAATGCGAATGGCCGGCCCAACGTATAAGAACACAAATACAAACATAGAAGCAACCTAGAAATCTAGAACGATTCATAGCCCGCGGGTATATCAAGACCCATCTTCGCCTTCCGTTTCACCAAACCCCCATGTCCTTCCTTACAAAAATCGCAAGCAAAATCACACGGCGTCGACGCCGGCGCATGCCCACCATCTCTCGCCTGAGCCTGCGAAGAAGGCGGCTGCTGCGAGCCCATCTCTTCCAGCTCAAAGTCTCCGAAGAGGTCCTTAATGAGATCATGCCGGCACTGAGTTACCGTTTCACAGTACCGAATAACCTTCTGGAAACTTTCCACTCGAGCTGCTTGATTTCTGAGCAACCCATCAACGTATTGCTTTTGCACGCCGCGATTGCGCACGTTCTCAGTGTCGCGACTGAGACGGTCGTAAATCCGGTCTCTTTCTTCGTAGTTGTAATAGACGAGTGAGGCGGCTGCGCGGCTGTCGCGACCTGCTCGGCCTGATTCTTGTACGAATCCTTCGAAGCTGCGGGGTGGTGTCCAGTGCACGACGAAGCGGACATGGGGGTTGTCTATTCCCATGCCGAAGGCGTTTGTTGCGACGATTATGGAGAATGTTGGTGCTGGTTTTCCGTCGTTGTGGGTGACGGGTTGTGGTGAAGTCCACATTGCTTGGATGCGTGTTCGGTCTTGGGGTGCGAGCCCTGCGTGATAGGCTACTGCAGAGACACTGCTGATCGTGGAGAGTTTGTAGGCTACTTCCTCTGCAGCTGCCCGTAGCCCAACGTAGACTATACCCGACATTGGGGGAAGCTGCGCGGCTGCTTCGGTGCCAATTCGGGCTTCTCGTCGGGATTTGATGGCTTTTAGCCACTTCATGAAATTATCAATTTGGAGATCTCCGGGGTCATCGGTGTCGCAACTATACTGTAGGTAGCGCACCTCGTAATGAATATTAGGGCGGGCGGAGGGGGTATTGAACAGTCTTAGCTGGGTGGTGTCGAGACCCAGCATGTTGATGATATCCGAGCGTACTCGGGGCGTGGCTGTGGCTGTGAGAGCGGTTATAGGAACAGGTGGATCGACCAGGTTTTTTTTGAACCATCCTAGTTCCTGGTATGCCGGCCGAAAGTCATGGCCCCATTCGCTGATGCAATGGGCTTCATCGATTGCAACACGGGTTAATTGCCCTTGCCGATGAACTGTCTGTAGATTGCGGCGAAAACTGTCCGTTTGGCAGAGTTCTGGGGTAACATAGAGGAGACGTGTGCGGGGATGACCGGACAACATATCATCCATAATCAGACGCCGCTCTGCCATCGGGGTATTGGAGTTGATGGTGGAGACCGGGACGCCAATTGCTTGGAGAGCATTGACTTGATCCATCTATCCCCACGTCAGTTGAGGATATTGAGAAATAGTTGATTGCCACTTACCATGAGCGCAAGGAGGGGACAAATCACTACCGTCACTATATCCAGGAAGAAATTCAGTCAGATGTCCTTGCTATAGTTGAGATTAAAAATTGCAAGAAATACTCACATCCAGTACTAATGACTGCGGGCAGTTGAAAACAAAGACTTTTACCGAAGGACGTCGACGCTTGAAGGAACACATCGTGCCCTTCCACAACCGCATTTATGACTTCTCGTTGTAGCGGCCTGCCGTGGGGTGAGTAAATGGAGCCACGTCTTGGAGGGTTCACTAACCGGAAGGATTTCTTGCGGAAAACACGGTGTAGATAGAAATCCAGATCTACCGTGCGCCTAGTTAGGCCTCCCATGTCAGCCATCTGGCAACAAAACACAGAAGAGAGCTGAATATGTTGATGATTGGAGTTCGAGCACTCGTGGATCGCGTCGGGCCCGACAGACACGTGATCACGTGATGCCATCACTATTGCCTATTTGAGGTGGTATACTTCTGACCAGGTTCCAAAATCATCGACAGTTCGCAGTGTCATTTTGGTCTATGGGTTCCCTTATGATTTAAAGGTTGCTTGTTGTAGGTACTTAATGGACTTTAATAAGATGCTTTAGATCATTTGATTTTAGGTGTTGCATGGTAAGAATATATTTTGTTAAATACACATGGATCAAAGTTCAAGGCTACATCTATAGTTAAAAGAAGCTATGGGCATAAACACTTGATATTGCCCTCGGAGGCTGGCACCTGCTTCCCAGGCAGATTGACCTTTCCCTGAAGATAGCTCAAAATATCCTCGATTTCATCCCTCACTCAACTTCAATGACGGGCTGAGTTGCACAATGAATCACCCCACCAGTCAAAGGAAGCGCATTGACATAGACCTGCTTGACAACTCGATCCGGATGAAGCTGTTGCATCGTCTCCATTGCCCTTCTATCCATTTCCTGATCGCCAAACTTGGGAAGGATCACTCCGCCGTTGACATAGTAGAAATTCACATAGTTTGTGGCAGGATCCTCTTCGTGTCCCGAGGCCGAATTCAGAATCAACTTCGCATCTGGCTCATCGATCGTGTGGACTTCGAACGGGCGACCCTTCGCGTCTAGTTCACCGCGTAGGACATCCATGACCTGTTGATAGACCTCGTGCCATTCCTTTTGAGCGCTTGCATAGGGGCGGGAGATGACTATCACCCCTGGCCGGACAAACTGAACCTCAGCATCGGCATGGACATCCGTGACATCCAGGTCTCGGAAACCTGGAAACCAGATAATTTTCTCCACCCCTAAGAGCCGCCGCAGTTCGGCTTCAATCTCCTCTTTCGACAACCCCGGATTCCGCTCATCGCCAATAATACTGCTCTCGCTCACGATCAGGGTGCCATCCCCGTCACTTACGAGCGCTCCACCTTCCAGACACAATTTTGATGTGATACTAATCAAAGAGGATGAATCGTTGTCAGAGTCCGTCACTCGCTTTCCAAACGTGTGGTTCTCCTCAATCTGATCGGCTGTCATTTGAGGCCACCCCTCGGCAGGTTCCTTCCTTCCCCATTCATTGAATCCGAAGTGGATGGCAACCCGCTGTTTCTCTGAGGATGCTGTGGTGCCTTGAACGTAGACCGGGCCCGTATCACGCACCCAGAGATGATTGGTTGCGAAGGGAATGATGTCAACCTCATAAGATCCTCGGGTTGTGTTGGAAAGCATTGATTTCGCGAGTGGAATATCTTCTGGTCTTGTATACAAGCGCACGGGTTCGAAGTGGGAAACCGCCGCTGCCAGATCAATGATTTCACCACACGCCATTTTGTGATGTGACGAAGGCAGCGAGCATTTAGATGGAAAGCCGAGAATTGTTGCAACGTGTCGAGTGGTCTCGGCTGGGTACTTCAGCTCCCGTATAGTTTCCTGGATGATTTGAGAATGAGGGGGATTGTGCGACATTGTAGCGGCAGCGTATATTTCAAGTCAAATGAAGTAAGTGACTGGAGACAATGTGATTGTGCAAGTTTTACTACGAGTGTTCAATTCGTGTCTATATAGTTCTATGCAACTTCTTGATACCAAAGGTACAGGCAGCTCGGCATGCGCGGGTTCCGTGGCCCCTTTTAGTGGAGTTCGATCTATGGGATCAATCGCATATACTTACCTTTTTTGAAAAAGGTTTGGGGCGAGAGGAGAGCACAGATAAAACGTAAATCTGAAGTAAAGCTAACGGAAACGTAGAATTAAAGGCCCGAAGGTCTTCTCGGACAGTATGCACAGGCCCATAAAAATCCGAGTCTTTTTCACTAACAAAGTACCAGTATGAATTGAATAGGAGTGTATTTCTAAAACAAGATACGCGATGTATTTTTCCTTCATGATCTAGCTATTTGCTACAATATGATTAACTCACCAGCGGTGAGGCCGGTAGCCGAACGGTAAACCAAAACAATGGTCGTTTGTACCAAGGCCGGACTCGTCCACCGAGTCCAAGAAGATTCTCGATCAGATAATGGACGAGCTAGGTGAATTTCCCATTTTTGACCATCAATAGTAACACAGTGAGCGTCACCATTGACGTAGCAAGTCCAATCCGCTGAGGTTGGGACACTTGTAGGATCCGTCACCACTCCCTCGGCCCGCAGGTGAACTGTAGACCCATCGATGTTCTTACCTTGCGCAATCACTTTGATACTGGGCAGTTCAATGTCTTTCGAGCGCTCCATATGGCTAGATCCAGTGGCGGTGGTCTTGCTGCTGACCATATCCGAATCGAGAGCTGGCACCAGCGGTGGCATTTGACGGTGCTGAGTGGCTGCCTCAAATGCGTACCCAAATTCCAGAAGACGGTTGTCGTCGTAAGCTCTCCCAGCAAAGGTGATATTAACCGGCATCTTAATATCATCCATGATGCCCATTGGGACCGATATAGTAGGAACTCCAAGGTGGCGGATGGCGAGGTTGCCATTGGAATACAGGACTCCGTTGCGCCACGCGAGCCGAGATGCTTCGCTGTCAATATCGGCATCGGATGGCCCTACATCGCCATTTGCTGGGAAAACTACAGCATCCAACCCCAAACTGTCCATCCAATTTTCCAAGGTGCGTCTTCTTGCATCCTCCAAAGATTTCAGACCTTCTTCCATTCCCGGGAGCTGAAACATAGACGAAGGTTTATTCTTCGGATAGTTAACCAGTCCAGCCCAATCCAACTGGTTGTCAGCTTCGGATTCGCCTGGCAGCGACCCGGGTGCTAGAGGAAAGATTGAATCAGGGTCGACGCAGCTCAAGGAGTGGCAGTCGGCTTGTCCATTTGTGGCCAGGAAGTCATCCCACGCGTGAGCGATAAGCTCATGTCTTTCCGTGTGGAGCCAGTCTTTTGGCATGTTGTCAATCCTCGCCCATTGGTCGATAGATGCATCACAGTTTTCGTAATCCGTGACGAGTGGGAAGTCAACCTCCACAACAGTTGCGCCACATGATTCTAATGCCTGTCTGGCATTTTCCCACAGCTTCAGAACTGAAGGCCTCGTGGTTATAGGCACCGGACTTGCACCTCCAATATACATAGAAGGAACGCCGAGACGCTTTCCTTGTAGTCCATGTTCGTTCTTTAGCTCTTGGAACGATCGCGGCCGGGTTTGGCCAATCGTCGGCAGCGGAATAAAGGGCTGTTGCCTCCAGAAATCTCCCAGAACATCATCCTCGGCTTCAGCAAGAACTTCGAGGATAAATAGCATCTCTGTCATAGTTCTCGTGTAAGGTATGAGGACATCACACGTTGGGTAGAGCGGCCAAACGCCAGTAAGAGGAAGAAGGCCCCGCGATGGTGTATAAGCAACAAGGGCATTGTTCGACGCCGGGGACCGTCCTGAAGAAACCGTCTCGGTGCCTAAGCTGAAAGCTGCAAAATTGGCCGCGACTGCAGTTGCAGACCCATTCGAGGAGCCTGATCCATAGGCAGCAGTCAGAAAGTCGGAGTTGTATGGGCTTTCCGCACGCCCATATACACCGCGCTGCATGCCCCCATTCGCCATTGCTGGCATATTGGTCCTGCCCAAGACAATAGCTCCAGCGGATTTCAATGCCTTCACGCAAGCGGCATCATCTGTGGCAATCAGATGCGCGAAGGCTGGAGCACCAGCAGCGACGGTCATTCCTTTGACCTTGATGTTGTCCTTGACAAGAAACGGAATACCTTCAAGGGGCCTTGGTGGCAGGCCGTTGGCTCTTCTGGAATCCGAGGCGGCGGCATCTTTCATTACAGAAGAATTGAGAATTGGGACGGCACTCAGTTTGGGGCCAGAAGAGTCATATGTGCTGAGACGACGGAGATAGCGGGCTACCAACTCAACACTGGTCAAGCGCCCTTTGGAAAGTGCGTCCAGGAGTTCAATTATGCTTGCATCCAGGATACAACAATCCTGCTGCTGTTCTCGGGATCCAGACTGAGATACTCGGTTAGTCGAACAGTCTGAAAGGAAGTGATATGAAAACTTACAATTTCCATTTTGAGCTGCAATTCAATAGTAAAGTCCAACAGGCATGCAGATGCAGAGAAGTTCGGTAAACTGCGACATGTTCCTTTGATAATAAATAGCTATGATCATTAATACCCATGTATCAGTAGTATACAAATCTGGTCGATCTGTTGGTCCCCACTCCCCGGAGCCCGCGGGGGGCGACGGATCCCTACCATGGCGCTGGATATACTTGCCGCATCAAGTTTCCCTTATCAATTCTAGTGACATGGGAATTTGAGTTTCGGCCATTTCCCCCGCATTTGAAACTCAGATAAGCACTTTCTGCAAGCTATTCATGTGGCCCCTGTCGTATCCTCCTTCTCCTTTCATACATAGTAAAGCCAAAATCGGCGCCGATCCACTCTTTAGGCTATGCCCGACTATCGTACAGTATCACATCTGCCTTCGGCGCATCCCTATGCGAGATGTCCATATATATCTCTTCTCACACTGGCCACAATCGTAAGAATTCCCTTTGGCTAGGAAGAAAACGACAAAACTACCCTCTGAAACAGCCATTAAACGGAATTTCTTCTATCCTTTCTTTGGCCTTGCTCTCTTGGAAAAAAATGAACTTCGAAAGCCACGAGCTAGGTGTCACAAAATCCGTCGACCAAGATGCCCTGGACCTGATTGCCTTGGGCCACGACCAAGCATTTTCACGCAAATTCAGTCTCTGGAGTCTCCTCGCTCTCGCATTTTGCGTTCTTGGGTCTTGGGGAGCAATATCCAGCGATCTCGCAACCGGATTCAGCAATGGGGGCCCTGTCATCATTCTTTGGGGTCTCGTTTTGGTGGCGCTTTGCAATCTTTGCGTGGTCCTTTCTCTAGGAGAACTCTGCAGCAGCATGCCGACGGCCCTGGGCCAAGCATATTATGTGCTTCGTCTCTGTGACAGCTCGACCGGGCGGTTCCTGTCGTACATGTGCGCCTGGATCAATGTCTTTGGCTGGTGGACTGCGACTGCTACGCTGGTTGCTTTCAACACCGATTTCCTGCTAGGGATGAAACTAATGTTCGACCCGGAGTGGGATGGAATCAGTCACGGCTGGCTTAGCTTTGTCGTCTACCTCGGCTTGTCACTTATGGTGACGGTCGTCAATGTCGTCGGTTGCCGGAAGGATCCTGTGCTTCCATGCTTGAATAATGTGATGGGAATTGGATTTGTTGCTCTCTTTGTAGTCTTCTCTCTCGCTTTTCTGATCTCCGTCGCCACAAACCCTCATCTCTCTTTCCGAACCCCAACCTTTGCGTTTGGAACATGGACGAACCAAACAGGATGGAATGATGGGGTCACCTGGTTTATAGGCCTTTTGCAATCTGCCTACGGCCTAACGGCATTCGACTCGGTGATTCATATGGCCGAGGAGATCCCCGACCCCCGTCGGAATGTTCCTAAAGCCATGTACCTGGCGATTCTCTCCGGGGCAGGAACGAGTTTCGTCTTTATGGTGATTTGTCTCTTCTGCCTTCAAGATGAGACGACTATCGCAAACGACCCATCTGGCCTACCGTTCATTGGACTCGCTCAACAGATAGTGGGCCTGCAAGGAGCTGCGGCTCTCGTTGCACTGTTCACTATTATCTCTATTGGACAAAACATCAGTGTTGCGACAACGGCTTCCCGCATGACTTGGGGCTTTGCACGAGATGGCGGGTTTCCATGGAGCAAGTATTTCTCTCACGTGGACCCTTTTTGGAAAGCTCCAGTGCGAGCGACATGGGCCCAGGGTATCATCACCGCCCTAATCGGCGTTTTATACCTCTTCTCCACCACCGTCCTCCAGGCAATCGTGAGCGTTAGTAGCATCGCTTTGATGATCTCTTACGGCATGCCAATTGCCACCCTTCTCATTGTCGGACGAGATAAATTATATCCTGGACCATTTAAACTGGGAAAATGGGGAAAGACACTTAACTATGTCAGCGTTATAACCTGCACTGTTGTCTCGGTCTTTTTCTTTTTCCCGGGCACACCACATCCCAGCGGCAGCGATATGAATTATGCTATCGCAGTCTTCGGCGCGATGCTCGTTGTTTCATTGACGTTTTGGTTAATGAAGGGCCGGCACACTTATTTTAAACTTGAATGATTCTGCCACTGACACGTCTGATTCATATATTTTCTTCTTCTTTCAAATCGTGTACTCCTATTAGTTACTTTTACATACCTTATCCCCTAGTACGTAGTCCAGCGAGGGTACGCTGGAGAATCCCGTAGAC
Source organism: Penicillium cinerascens (assembly GCF_028974065.1). Classification (NCBI taxonomy): domain Eukaryota; kingdom Fungi; phylum Ascomycota; class Eurotiomycetes; order Eurotiales; family Aspergillaceae; genus Penicillium; species Penicillium cinerascens. The sequence goes on along the minus strand of NW_026695298.1, from coordinate 2,336,498 downwards.
ATATGCGAACAAGACATCTTTGATGCATGAGTTTCAATAGTAGATTTCAGTAAAATTGTTTCGGTATATAGCTCCATGAATAATGTACAGGTATCAAAACACAACAATCACCCCCTAAATTATGTTACAATTGTCGCGTTTTCGACAGTTGTCTGTCGAGCTCTTCCTTGACAGCAAACACATCGCTGGCCTTGCGGTGATGAGGTTGCCAGAGTCGTTCCAGTTGGAGCCAAGCCTCCAAGACCTCCCTGGGTCCACAGCAGGTGCCGAATGCCCGTAGAATGGCAACAATCATCCTGCGTCCAACGAAGACTCCGTTCTCCACGCGTGCTTCAAAGTCTATGTGGTCCTCGTTTCCATGGTATTTGTCGAAACCACCTTCGGCTTCTTCTTCGTCGATGATCGCCTCGGGGAGGTCTTCATTCTTCCTGGAAAAAAGCTCGTCGATCGCGGCCGGCTTGTTGGGGGTTTCTGACCTCACAGGATCTAGCACAGTATCCATATCGTCTGGCCAGAGAGAAGAAAAGAATCCATTTACATTGTGTGGCTTCTTGGACTCCTCGAGCGTTTGTTCATCGTTGTTTGAAACAAGCTCGTCGGTGTCGGTTGGTTTGTTGGGGTCGTCTGGCTCCGCGGGGCTGTGTGCGGTCTCTGTCTCATCTAATGACACAGCTGCATAGAATCCACCAGGATCATCCCGCTGCGCAAAACCTGAGGTAATTCCGGCGTTGGTTGACGGCAGGGGCACGTAGAGGCCGTTGGGATCTTCCGTCGGCATGTCCGGTTGATTTTCCGTGATGATAGAACCCAACGGGTTCTCCCAGACCACATCCGTGGACTTGTTGCCTTCGTACATATCAACGAGTCTTGTTTTCGAATCACGTAGAGCCCGAAGGTATGCGTGCCAGGTTAATCGAAGCCGCTCGGCGGACCAGGTCTTCCTTTTGTCACCGTGGATGCCGAATCCCTCAAAGAGCAGCATGTAGACGATGTGGCGCGGAGGAACGGCGTACGTACTTTCCATATCGCGGAGGACGGTCATGAACATATCGAGTTGACCGGAGTAGCGAGAGAAATGCCGAAGGAAGATATAAAAGGTTCGAGTATCAGGCGTCATGGGCAAAGAGTCCTGGAGGGCCTGGTGGAACGCTGGAAGTTGCTTTTTAAGCGCGTGCGATTTCTTCAAGTGACGGCCCATCTGTCGCGTGCTTCCCCTGTAGATGAAAAATTCGCTTGAGAGAGCGGGATCGTCAGATGAAGAAGAGACTGAAGGATTGAGACCTTGGGCAGATCGTTGTGCTTCAAGCATGCGTGCATAGATCTGCTCTGCAATATTGACTTCACCGGCCCGCAGGTAGGATACACACAAGCAATTCAAGGTGACCGTGTCGACAATCTCTCCGGACATGACAAACTTTTCAAACGCCGCGGAAACGCCAGCCACGTTCTTTTGTAGCCCATAGGAAAAGATTTTAGCGACCATCCCGAAGCGGTCGAAGTCCAAGCCGCGTTCTCTCATTTCCGCCTCTAGACGAGTGGCAACAGTAAACTGACCGGATTTCATGGCGACATCGAACAATATGCCGAAGACCACCTCGTCAGCTTGAACTCCGGCCACATGCTCCATCTGCTGCCAAAGGCCAATTGCTCGAACCAGGTCTCGCTTCAGCACTTTGCCGCTGCCGTTACCTCGACCGGCAAAGTGAATCGCGGAAGACCATAAGGAGCGTGACATGGGAAGACCAGCTCTAACCATGTCTTCGACCAATGCCAGGTAGCGACGGGCGTCGGCCCATCGTCGATTCGGGGGGTTTGCAAAGCGGCGCAAAAGATCTCCTCGCGAACGTTTGGACAGTTTCGCGACTCCCGGCGAAGGAATGTCTCTATATAATCGGAACAAGTATTGTGTCGTCGCCTCGGTGTCGGCGTTTAATGCTTCCAAGAGGTGTTCCACTGAGGGACTTTCAACTTCGTCTCGCCAATCATTCTTATTTCTTTTAGCCTCCGGCATAGGAAGCAGGACGTCCACTGCTTCTTTCCAATTGTATTTCTTGCCCAAGTATTTTTCGAAAAACTGGCATGTCGCGATGTAGTTCTGTTCGTCATATGAAAGCGAGGGTGCGATTGGTCTCTCTTCCTCCTGCGAGACCGGGGGGATTTTGTGTCGTGAGCTTCGTCTCCTTGAATATGTATGTGTCGATTTGACATTATATCGGGAATGAGCCTCCCGAGTCGTTTATGCATTCTCACGTCTGCATCCTCTCGCAGATCGGACAGCGATCTATCCTCGTGCCTTCCAAACCTTGTCCTCACAGGAAGATTGGCGTGTACCTGCTCAGTATGGCCTTGCTCACGAGGATCCTGCTCAGTATGATCATCCGTGGTCTTTTGCGCGAGACCAGTGCTGAGCCATGACCGAGGCCGTGATGACTGCACCGATGTGCGCGAATACTCCACGCGCCTCCCAGCAGGCAGTTGTCCCCGGCCAGCCAGATTTCTGCCACGTAACCTTCGCAAAGGATGCTCGGAAGTCTCCAATTGCATGGTAGACAGATTCCGGCCCCGCGGAGAGTGGTCATGACAGAAACCTGCGAGGACCAGCGAGCCAACAAAAATGTCTGCTATTGACGCGACGGAGGGTCGGGGACGAGACGAGAGTCTTCGGACGGAGGCATAGTAGGGGGAAGGTTTCGGACGAGACATTGAAGGTCGGGGAAGGAGCTCAAGAGCCTGCCTGGGGGGATCTCGCAGGCTCGGCGAGCTGGGGGACCTATTGAGATGAGGCATGAGAGAGCAGACATCGTGGCATTGGATCAGCCATGCATGTCCAGAGAAAAGCCAGGCCAGTCGCAAAGAGATAACCCGACTGCTTCTCGGCCCCCGGAGCAGACAAGGTGAGCAGAAAGCGAAGACGAAGAAGACGAGGAAGCTGGAGTGTTTTTTTGATGGACGAGCGGACTCTGTCTTTGCGGCGGGCCCGTTTCAACCAATCGGGGCCGCGCATATTGCCAATCCCATCTTTTTCGCTCCCGCGACTTTGCAACTTCGCTCTGAACATCGTCGATTATCCCCGCGCGCACTGTTCTCAATCGCTTCGAGGGCACTTTCAATCACCTCGAGGCTCGCATTCACATAGCCACCGGGCTGTGTCAGAAGCCGCCATGGGCAAAATCAACCTCACGGCCCTCCGGGTGCGCCAGACCGCGCTCAGCCAATTCGCCAGCGGAAAGATCAAGCAGCTGCCACAATGGGTCGACGTGGTGGGCGCTATCCCTCCCTCCGAGACTCTGATTCGTACCCCCGCCCCTCAGCACCAGTTGGTCCGCCAGCGACTGAAGACGCTTCCTGGATCCTCGAAGCCGCGGGTCGTCTTCGAAGTCCAGGAGAACACCCGGAAGCCCAAGAAGGCCAGTCGTCTATTTAAGCCCGTCGAACTCAAATACGAGGAGGACCAACTACGAAAAGAGTTCTTCCGCGACCACCCCTGGGAGCTTGCCCGACCTCGCGTGCTCCTCGAAAGCACCGGCAAAGATTTTGAGAACTACGACTGGAGCCGCATTCAGCAACCCGGAAAGCGGTTAGATGGTGAAAGGTATGTTATATGTTATCTATTACGTTGGCTGCGTCTGGACTAGACGCTTCCTTTCACGCGATACTAACCAATGTTTTTCTACCAGTGTTGTCCAACGTCAGCTTTGGCTCTTGAACAACGTGCCCGATATTACCAAGACTGCCGCCTACGATATTGCCCGGAGAGAGTTCTACAAGCTTCGATTGCAGGAGGACATTGAGCGACGAGTGGCCGCAGAGGAAGCCGAGGCCACGGGTGCCAACTTCGGCCCATCATACCTGGAGATTGGTATGGATCTGGAGAACCAGCAATACGAGAAGTGGAAGGCATGGGCCAAGACGGAGGCACAGATCTTTGACCAGCGGGCGGCTGCGCTCTCTGGTGCTCCGGAAATTGCGTCGGAGGCAGAGCCAGAGCCGGACTCGTTTGCCGCTGAGGCCGAGGTCGTGGCTCCGGTTGAACAACCGGCGTGAAGAAACAACGCCCTGGATGGAGATTTTTATGGTGGAGGCTTTTGACCCTCCATGTTGATGGTCATGTACATTATTTGATTTGTTCTGCTGGATGTATTCCCATAGCCATTTTCTTATGATAGCAACAAGCTACATTCAATGTTTGCAACTGTGATAGCACATCATCGATACACTATGCCTTGGCTGCTCCTGCAACAAGCAGCAGCAGCATAGGTATGTTACATTTTGAAGTGCTAACCATTGCATAGTTCGTTCGCTACATGGCGTGAAGCCGGTTACCCAACTGATAAAGCTGCCCGGTCGCCACAACTTTGATTTTTGCAAACGAAAATGTACTTATTGCAACAAACAAAGCCATAGAATGTAGCCCAGAGCCCCGACATGCATATATATGCTCCTCCACCGAAACATGTGGGCCGCGCAGGTCTGAAACCCATCGAAAACCGTTGATCGCCGCGCTGCGGTGGCCTGCCGCCTCGTCCAATCAACGCGCTGCCAGCCGCCAACCTCCAACTTCCTTCATTCCAGACTCGACTGATCTCACCTGTCTGTGATTGCCTCTTATCGCCCTTCTTCTTGTATCCTCCGATATCCACATTCCTGATTGTATCCTGATCTCCGCCACGAGTGCTCGCCACCTTCGCTGCGCCGTTCGCCATTCGATTTGAGCGCCCCGTGTTGGGTTGGACGTCTTCAAAGCATCCCGCAGGCTGTTTTAGCCCAGCAATTGTTTGCCTTCAACCCCATTTCCCTCCTGCGTCGCGTGCCGATCCCATCTTGCCCGATCCCGAAGTAGTTTGTCGCCCCTCGGTCTCACGGCCCAGTCGATGATGTTTGGCTTCTTTGCGCATACCGTCCTTGCCTGGTAAAGTGTCGGGTTCGTGGGAAATACTGGCGACTAGCAGTGTACTTGAAACGTCAGCACGCACTCGCCTCGGCGTGTTCGCTGATCAATAGTACCCCGGCGGGTACCGACCATGCTCGCTGCAATGAACCGGCCAGAAGACACAGTCCGGGGACCGCGTCCCTTCCGCGGCGAGGCTGATGAAGATGAAGGAAGGAAAGGATCGACCGACTCTCTTGTGCCGCCTTCGCTGTCGTACAGCGAGGGCTCGCCGTCACCCAATGAAGATGAAGGGTCAAGACCGGTTACGGCCATGGCTGATGCTCCGGGCAACAAGCTGGCGCCTGGGCAGAAGCTGTTGACACATGAAGAAACGATCGAACTTGCGAGGCGCGCAGTGGAAAGTGGGATCCAGGATACCAAACGCTCTCTGGCAGGAAGTGAGGCTGTGACAGACGTGGTAAAGCCAAAGTTGACCATCGATCTGGGCCACTCTCATATTGTGCGCATACCGGAACCGGTGGTAGATATAATAAAAGACGAGGTAGAAAGGTACGTGGCACCTGCACAAGCAGCCACACACACGCCAGGACTCGACTAACCCCTCAACCCCAGGCTGTCCTTATCCAACAACCATCTTTTCCACATTCCTTACCGCTTTGCTGAGTGTTCCCACCTCCGATACCTCAACATTAGAGCCAACAACTTCCGAGAATTTCCAAAGGGGGTACGTACAATGACTACCCTTCGTTTTGATTTTCTTGCCCGTACTAATCCCGAACAGGTTTACAAACTGCCCTTACTGGAGATTCTTGATCTTAGTCGGAACAAGATCAATGCACTACCTGACGAGATCAGCAAGCTCAGATCACTGCGTGTATTGTCGATCATGCAGAACCGGCTCGACGACTTGCCCACGAGTCTATCTGAAATGAACAAACTGCAGATTCTCAAAATTGCAGGAAATCCCCTGAGATATCCTCTGCGCCGCGTGTTGGAGGCTTCGGAAGCTGAAATCACGTCATCTGGAATGACTGATAACGAAAAAGAAGTCGCTGTTACTGCGGAGCTGAAGAGGTTTCTCAGAACTCGACAGCAAGCGGCGACCACCCCGGATCCCGATAGTTCCGAAGCGTATGTCCGCTGGCTTCCTCTCCCCATGCCTTTTCTAAGACACTTTACTAATAATCAACACAGTGACCTAGTCTTCGAAACCCCTAAGCCCGCTCCCGTGAAACGCAAGCTTAGCAGCCGATTTCCCGTTATCCCAAGTACCGGCGATGCCTCGGCTAGTTCTTCTCGGTCTCCGTCATTGTCACGCCCTTCACCTCTTATCCCAGCAAAATCTCACTACCGCATGGCTTCTGGCCAACAGGGCACCGGTAGTTATCACATGGGCGCACTTCAACGACCAGGAATTACCCCTCACGGCGTAAACGAGCGCAATCGGAGTAACAGTGAGGGTATCATTCAGGCTTCCGTCGCAGCCCGCAACAAGCGCATGGGTGTTATCACCCGCAAAAACACCGACCTAGGGACTCTGGACGAAACACGACCGTATCGTAACAGCCACTTGCGAGGTCTCAGTCACGGCTCTGTCCTTCGAGCGCGCCCGGTAGCTCCTGCTCCTCCGAACGCCGGAAGCACCTCGTCAAGTCCCATTAGTCCACGAGAGCGTCGGCGCTTGCGAGAAGGCTGGGTTAACCGAATGTCCAGTCTTCCCGAACACAAAGGCGAACGAGGCTCGGACGAACCGATTATTGAGAGTGCAAAGGGCATCTTGTTTGCAATTTTCCAGGTTCACTCCCACATTTTCACATTGATGAATGTCGTCAAGCGCGATGACACCAGACGCCATAGCCTGGAATTTGTGTTTGAAAACGCTTCTTACCATGTTGATCAGCTCAACGATGCCCTTGAGAGTGCGGAGACCTCAATGCCGGAAGATGCAGATGCTACACGGGCAGTTGCCGAGGCCGTGAAGCGAGAATGTGAGACCTGCATTTCAGCTTACAGTCATGTTGTGACGCAGCTGCGCCACAATACTGCCAAGATAGTGACCAACGGTGATTCGCGATATGTCCGATCATTGATGCTTGCGATGTATGGCAGCTTGGTGGAGCTGCGAAATGCGTGCGCCAGTCTCAATGTGCCGCTTCAGACGGTCAAGAAACAACACTGGCTACCTAAACCGTTGATGCCGGCGCCGAGTAGGAAGACCACATCCGGACCTTCCGTGCCTCCCACCTCTACGGATCGACTCCAGCGGCCGTTGGTCACTCCTACACGGGAACCAAATGGGCCAACACGACGCTTGCGAAGCGACACTACAATCCGGCATCCCCAAATCCCCATGGCTGGACCGTTGCCGATTACCAGTCAATCTGCCGTTGGATCTCCTGCCACGCCATCCTTCAACTTCGCGCGCAGTCGATCAAGCAGTCGATCGAATATGATTAATTCCTCGGTCCCAACTTCGCTAGCAACACCTCGTTCTGGGGAAGCTTTCCCTCCCATACCTACAAGTGGACCTCGCATCAATCCGTTGACAGGATTAGACGAAATCGAAGAAGACCGCATCTTCGAGAAGATCTTCCATCAGCTCACTTCAGCATACACAGCTGCACTTCAAGCCCTCCCGTTGGCGCGACGGCAATTTTCCCGATGCCTCGAAGCCGCCGAACAGCAGCGCGAGACTGAAGGGATCCAACTAGTCTGGAATAACCTCATCCGTCGTTGTCGGAACTGTTTGGAAGTGTCGGAAACACTGGGCCTTCGTCTCTCGAGCATGAAAGTCCGCGAACCAGGCGGTGGCCTTCGCAACCAACGCGAGTTCTGGCAACTCTGCAAAGCCTTCATGCAGTCATTCTTGGACCTAGTCACCGACATGCGCGAGGCACGCAGCATGCAGCTTCTCCCACAGGACATCATCATTATCCTGCGCCCGGTCCAGAAAGCCAGTCGCGAAGCGGGCCGCCTCATCGAGGCATCTCCCTGGTCGTACCTCTCCGATATCTCTCACGCACCGAGCAATCTGTATGGTCCTCCGCTGCAAACCCCGCACAGCCAGCATCAAACCTCGGTTTCCACTTCTGCACTTACATCCCACCCGAATCCATACGGGCTTGCAGTCGGCCTGCCCCCTCAGTCGGTAACTGTCCCTGCTACTCCACTGAGTGCAGCGCTTGGCCCTGCAGCACAAGCAACCGTGCCTTCAACGCCGGCAAGTGCCTACAGTGACAAATTCTTCGAGGGCGATGTCTTCCAGCGTGCTGACTCGCTTCTCTCCATGGGAAACCAGGCGCCGTACTTCAGGCGTTAGCTGGTTGATGGTATTTGCCACGGGCAGGAAGAATTGCTTTCATTTTACCTCCGTCTTATGATCATGATCAGAACACATACCCTTACATACCCGACACGGACAGGCTGTATGTTTTCGCAGCCACGTGTTTAACGGCCGGTAGATGGCGAACTCCGCATGTACTTTTGAATCCACAATTAGCGATCCTCAATTTAATTTACTTTCGGAATACGGGTGAATCGGAAAAAACGTAGAAGACTATGGAATGGCTGTCTGATAGACAACACATCATCTTGCTTTGGACGGATACAGTATGCCTCTAGTACCTGCTCTCGTACCACCTCTGCGATGGATAACTTATAACCTCCAAGGCTAATACGTAGGGTAGTTAAATTTTCTCTCAAAATAGACCTGATCGTAGAACCCGTATACCTCTCCTTGGAAGGACTCAGACCTACCTGATTCCGCCAATCGCTTAGCCCCGGGCCATCACCAGGATTCATCATGACTCATGTTGGCTCATAATGAGTTCTAGTTGACTACACCTGATCTCATCACATGCAATTCTAAATGATTCTTACACAATGTAGATGGTTAACGTATTGCACCTGATGCTGCGTTCGTCAGTGTAGATAGTTTCCCGACATAGCGAGTCACAATAATCGGAGAATCGTATCGCATAAATCCTAGATTTATAACATATGTCTTATAACATTAATATAATAGGAAGAATAAAAGCGTTGGAGTTTACCAAGAATCATTTGGAATGTTTTCTCTATCCGATATTGGCTCAGATGCCTTCAAGCCCATGAATTCATGCCGCGTAGTAAGTCTCTTGTTTCACAATACCCGACTCCCTAAGGAGCTATATGGGCTATGACGAACAACAAACCTCTGAATCCAGAAAGAACATTGGAAGAGTTTCTGGTTTTCCCATATCATTGATGTACATCCTTGTCGACATCGTCCGATGCCTTACCTGGGTGATTTCCCAGGCTACTTGCATTCCACATTCCAGTATTCGATCACAAATTGAGCAGGCTACGGCTAACATGTTCTTTTAAATATGAGCGAAATCCACTGTTTAGAACCTGATCCTTTCCCCTAAAGACGCCCCATATTACTGACCCGTTCTCCCAAATCAACCAATATACATGCCTCTACCGAGATCATCCCACCTTCGCACCCACAACCACATCCCGCACATAAGCAAACATCTCCCGCTGCTTCGTCGCAAATACACTATGCCCAGCCCCACGGAATAGATGATACGACACACCCCTATCCGCACCCCACGTCCCAACCGGGTCACCGTTAAACGGACTGACGGACCCAGGCTCCGGCACGGGATCATCAGCATAGAACAAACGACTCGGCTTTTTCGAGAACCCCTGCGCTCCACGCCAGGTCATATTCTGAATCGAGAGTTCGGTACCGATATGGTTGATCAACATATCCAACTCGCCGTTGTAGATATGCAGCGAGACATTGTGGTTCGTTACCAAGTTCGGGAGCAGGAAATATTCTGGTGGGACAGCTGATGGTGCCGCGAGGAGAGTTCCCAGGATGGTCGAGTTGCAAGCCATGTAATCACCACTATCTTTGACATGCAGCGCAGCCTGGACATCCGCGCGACTGAAGTATTTCGCCATGAGCGGCAGGGGATCGATAGTATTGCAATTGTGGGATATGTCGTAGACGTCGAAGCATGGGATCCCGGCTCCTGTTTCTACCAGCGACGCCGTGTCCATGTAGTCGAGGGCAGTTGAGTATGTAGCGCAGGGTCCGTAGCAGGTGGAGTTGAGGATGGAGTTTGTTACTTCGGTGGGTGTGATGGGGTCCGTGTCGCACGCTGCTTCCAGCACATTGGTCATGTCGCGACGTTCAAAACGGTAGTTGAAGTATTCCGGGTTTCCGGGAATGTGGATCTTGCTCTTTGGTGGGTAGACGGCTGCTTCTTGGAGAACGGTGTCGAAGCCGCATATGCTGTCTGCTGCAGAGAAGGCGGAGAGGATGTTTTGGGGGATGTTGAGGCGGGATGATTGCATGTGCATGTATGTTCCGATTGCCACGGATGATAGTGCGGCGGCGTTGCCCCAGGATCCGTCACCCAGCGACATGGATTTGATGTTCAGTGGGAGAGAATATTTGCCTTCGAGTAGTGCAGATGCAAAGTAGGGAATGTAGATTCCGGCCCAGGATTCACCCATTAGGTGGACTCTTTTGGACTTGAGGCGTGGGAAGTGGTTGAAGAATGTATGTAGCCATTGGACAAAGTCTGCTGTCACGCCATCGTTGTCGCGCAGTGGGTAGGGATGGCTGGCGGTCGAAAAGCCCGTACCGACGGGCTGATCCACGTAGAGGACATGTCCCAGCCGAGTCCATGAGTATGGGTTGCGCATCAGATGAGTCGAGTTACCGACGAAGGAGATCGGGCCATTTCCAGTTGTTAGACCTATCAAAGACGAACACCCAGGTCCGCCGTTGAACCAGACTGTGTAGCGTTAGCAATATTCCCCGTAGTATATATGCAAGACTCACTGATGAGATTATCATCGTACGCTGAATTCTCCGTTTCGAACAACCAGAAAAAGATTTCGTTGCCATTTTTCGCTCCCGGCACTGGCAACCGACCAGCCCAGCTGGTCGGCAGAGAAGGACTATCTGGCAGGGAGCGAACTTCGAACCGTGAAGTCTTGGACGAGCCTATCGCCCCAGAGAAAACGAAGCTTGGTACCGAAAAGGCGATTTGAAAGAAATAAAGGAAACCCGCGAGATTCATAGTTAATCCGGCTGTACTCCAGGGGCGGCTCCTCAACCAGAGAATCCCGTAATTGAACCGAAGATGAATATAGCCAGTCGGAATGGGCTGATAACGAGCAATTCACGTCGTGGTTTATATCTTCTTTTAAGAGAAGCCATAATGGTCATCATGGTTGAAGCCTTATACAGTTCCTATTGAGGCTTGCCGTACAAGGGGCTCAATAGACTCAACCTTGGAAGACGAGACACGGCCACGTTATGTGGTACCTCGTGGTAATATTCCTCCGATACATGGTATACCATTTTAATTGACCGAAAATCTGGCCGGTATAATTATTAAATGTCGAACATGCCTTGCCTTGACCGATGGTCGTAGTTCTGCCATGATCGTCAGGCACCATTTTCGCCGGATATGTCAGGCCACCGCAAGGCCCTAATCCGGACTCATCCAACGCCCCAAAACATCCAAAACATCAACGATGCTCCCTCAACCCCAAGTATTCCACCCACGAAATCTTCAAATCTGCTCCAGGGGATCCACACATCCTAGATCTTCAGACCACAGGTCCATCGCCAACTCGACTGCAGTCGTCAGGCTAGTGGTTCCCCGATCCCCGACCGACTAGGGCGAGTACCTCACGTGGCTGGCCAATGCGTCTCAAAGTGAGGCGTGCGGGTCATTAGGGGAAGACCGCTGGACCACAATCTTCCAGACGGAAAAGAAAAGCCACACCGCATGGATCGATCGGATCGGAATGATAGATTTCAGGGGTGGTCGAACTCGGGGGTGGGTTGTGCTGTGTTCGGGTAGCAGCAGAGGAATGTGAACTGTGAGCTGCTTGCGTCCACCCGAATCCGTGAGGTTGAAAACGTTCTACCAGCGGAAGTCATGTATATCAGTCCCAGTCGTTTTTCGAATCATCTGTTTTTCTTGCTTTTTTCCTTTTCCTTTTCGCTGATTTGCTCCTGCGCCTACCTTCTAAGGGGGGTTGGAACTGGATACCGGCTGCTTTGCACACCGCCGATGCGGTCGTCTCTGGATTTGACTGGTACAGATACTCGATATTTCTGAGCACTGGAGTGTATAACCAGCATAACCACGAGGAGGCAAAGTCGTGCTCCACCGCGATTGACAGCTCACTTGCATCACTCGGACGCCGACGCGGATTGGCTGCCTGCCTGAGGCAAACAGGGGGCGATCAAAACAGTGAAAACCCAGAGATTTGTACGTTCGAGTCCGGTGGTCGGCATGGCTTGACCGCCATCTCCCCAAATATAGCTAACGTCGGCGCAGTGTGGCATTCTCCATGGATCTCCAGGGAACCAAAGAGGCCCGGACACAGGAGGACGGCGATGGCCCGCTGGACCGCTCCAAGGAGTATCACAAAGAGCGCCGCGATTCTCACGGCCATGACTCTTCTGCTAATGTACATCCGCTCCGTCGTCGCCAGGCGCCTTTCGCCTATCCTCCCGGAGCTCGTCTGACAGCTTCAAGCGCGAGGAGAGATCAATCACCTTCCCCGGAAGCTATTCGCATTCCCCAGATTTTGGGGCTGAGCTCCCGTGACCAGCGACTATTATGCAAGGCCAGACGCTATCCTCCCGTGACAAAGAAAACACTCAGCGAACTCGATCTGCCCTGCATTATGAGCAACATCAACCTCCGCATGGATGCCAACTTCGACCGCGACCTACATTTCAAGCCCGACTTGGACGGCGAGAAGGGGAAACGCAAAAGGAAAGAGGCTGCTGATTACTGGGACTCGATGGCGTCGGAAATTGCAATCTATGCCTTCCAAGCTGCTCAACCCGAGCCCGAGGGCAAGACTACTCGAGAGAGCTTCCAGCGCACCTTCGATCCTCGTCTGCCCGCCATGTTCGAGACTCTGCAGGAGGTGATCAAGACTCTTGTTCCCGAGCGCGATCACCCAAGCGTCATGCAAAATCTTGAGGTTCCTCTCCTCATGCAGCAGGTTCGCAAGGGTGTCCTCGACATGGTGGCGCTGGCGACTTGGATGGCGGCGCTACTCAAGACGCATTGCGCTCCGATGCGAGATGAGTGGGCGGACCGAATGGTCGAACAGATCGCCGAGGGATCGCAATCGCAAGAACCGAAGGAGATCGTCAACGGGTTACAGACATTGTTTGCCATTCTCGAGGCGATGAAGTTGGTACGAGACTCCACCGGCCCCACTCTGGTTCGACCCATACTAACAACCAGCTCTGTAGGATGTCGCCAACCACCAAATCCGCACATTCCGAGTCCTCCTCATCGAAGACACAGTTCCATTCCTTCAAGAATATTTCGAAGGCAAAATCCAGCGCGGCAGCTTCCAAGTCGAGTCTGCCCGTCAATGGTACATTGCATCGCGAAATAAAGCGAGCGAAGAAGACGCCGCCAAAAGCCCGACCTCCCAACTGGAAGACAACATCAAGCCCCTCGAAGCGCTCTTCCGCGGGATATCCGACCAACTCCTCCAATTCGACCCACCGGACGACTTCCCCGAAACCTTCCTCTTCGACTCCGACCGCCTCTGGCAACTCCGCTCAACGATCCAAAACCTAGTTAACCTCGACATCGCCTGGTACATCTTTGAATCCTACGTCCACACCCAAAAACGCTACCTCTCCTCCCGCGACGAAACCTACTCCACCTTCCGCTCACGTATCTGGTCCCTAATGGAAGACGGGATCGACATGGACAGTCGTACCGGCGATGTCGAGAACGACCGCAACATCCGCGGCAGCTCGTGCTGGCTCCAAAACATGCGCTGCATAGCTCTCGAAATCGCCCGCTTCGCCTGCGCAGCCTGCTGCCTCGACATTGTGGTCGCCGACGAAGTAATCTCGCCCATCGAAGCAGCCCTGGAGTGGCACCTCTCCAATGAGTCCGATCTCTTCTGCTACTTCCAGAGAGCTATGCGTGAGAAGATTCTCACCGCAACGCTGGCTTCTGCTCGCAAGTACTTGCCTTTGTCGCCGCTGGCGATCTGCGAGTCTCAGCGTTCTCCGCCTCAACCTACGGCGGGGCCAGCTACCGCGACTACGGGGCAGTTGACGCCGCAGCAATACGATATCGAGCGCATCGGTATGCGTCTTGCGCACATGGGTGTTTTGCACTGGCGTGTGTGGGCCCCCTTGCTCTACCTCCGAGATGAAATTGCGGAGCAGGAGCAGGAGCCTGCGGCGTTCGTATAGCAACCACCTCTGTGATATTAATCTTTTATATAATTCTGTCAGCCTTTCAGCGCATGCATTTTCTTGGACTTGGTGTTTCACGGGCAAGGCGTTGGTTGGACTAGTGCTCACATCGACTTGGGATTTTGTTCCCGGATATAGACAACGTTCGCTATTTACCATCTGATTTTTTAATTTGTGGCCGGTGCAATATAAAACCCGGAATTGTACACCAATTCGATCTCACTTTGAACTATTCTTGTAAATCTGGAAATGTAAAAATATCCCCATCCGCCCAGGGAACATCCGCACGCAGATACGGTCCGTGCATCGGATCGGCATCCACCTTGGAACTTCCACCCCTGCGCGCGGTAGCACGGTATGCCGAGATAGGAAAACCTCCCAGATCCCCAGAGCTGTCTATTCCTATCTCCCGGATCAGGCAAAAGGTCAACACATGCGTCTGACCATTCCAAAGCGAGGCCCCTTCCCCTGGCTCGCGTCACTGAAATCAGCCCAGCTACAGTGCGTTGCGCGCGCCACGGGCATTCAATCGTCTGGAACCAATGGCGTGCTGGTTGAGAGAATCCAATCTACGCTTAGCCCATACCTCCAAGGTCAAGAACCCAAGGGGAAAATACCCCACAATGGGACTGTGAACGGGGACCAGGCAATGAGCATCCTCAGCATCGACATGGGGATCCAGAATCTCGCGTTCGCTCATCTCCGAGTCCCGTCTGCCTCGGACTCGAAATCTACGCCGGAACTAACGGCGTGGCGCCGGCTGGCCATGTCGGAGATTGCAAGTCTGGATTTGAGATCCGGGGCTGCGGAAGCCGTTGTACAGAGCTCTACGAGTCCAATGGAAAAGAATGCAAAAGAGGCAAAGAAGGAGAAAGAAAAGGAAATATTCAGCCCACCTCTTTACGCAACAAATGCCTACACTCTCGTTACCAAACTCCTATCAACATATAACCCGACTCACATCTTAATCGAGCGTCAGCGTTTCCGCTCTGCTGGTGGCAGCGCAGTGCAAGAGTGGACGCTACGTGTTGGTGTGATGGAGGGAATGTTATACGCCGTCTTGCACGCCCTTAGGCAAGAGCGCGGTGGCGATGTATCCAAGATACAAGTTGATGGAATCGAGCCTAAGCGGGTAGTACAGTATTGGATTGATCGGGAGAGGGGCGGAGAGAAGATGAGTGCTAGGGAGGTGAAGAGGGCGAAGATTGAGATTGTGGGTGGGTGGTTGGGGCCGGGTCATGGGGGGAAGATCGGGATTCCGGAGGAGGGTGTTGTGCGGGATCTTGTGGATGCGTACCTGGGGAAGGTTAACAAGGAGGGTGGCCGGGGTGGGAAGAGGATTGAGGTGGGGAAGTTGGATGATTTGGCGGATTGTCTTTTGCAGGGGGTTACGTGGTTGGAGTGGGAGGCGATGAGAGCGAGGTTGGCTAGGGAGGGTTATGGGGTTTTGGAGTGCTGAGGAGTGGTGGAGGGGTATGGTTCTTGTACATTATACGCATTCGAGATATCCCATTGTACATTATTAAGTTGAAACTTATATCAGGCAGAGTTCACATGTCTACGATCCACAAGATCGGCGGTGATTGACGGGTCCCGCTAAGCGAAGCCACAACTAAATCTATACGTACTTGAAAAGAGTATGACAATCTCGTAGTTGCATTTGCAGATTTTGTACAGAAAACAGGAAAAGCCCACGGCCCCTGAGAGAAAAGAAAACCACGACACCAGCCGTAACAGCACCGTATCACCGACAACTTTGACAATACGAAAAAGTTCCGAAAAGGATGCAACGGGACATGAGACATCTCATTGTAAAGAAAGAATAAAAAGGGCAATGGGGTACTCGAGAGAATTGTCAATAGTTGAACCAGCTCGCGAGACAGATATCACGCGGGCTCATCTCAAGCCTCCTCCAAGGCAAGAAGAAAATAACAAAAAGTTTTGAGTGAAATCCAGAAAATGAGTAGCTAGCAACGAATAGTCTCCGATACCACAACCCTTGATGAAAACACAGCGCCAGCGCGAGAGCGCAAGTAAATAAAACCACGGAACGCTCTCTTGATCATCAGGCCGGTCACCGCTCTATGCCGAATGCACGGGCTTAGAGGTAGCGGCGGTTGAAGGTGGGGCGGAAGCCGCTAGGGGTACTGGATGGAGTGGGCTTGCCGCTGGGGTTGGACAGGCTGGCGGAGCCGGAGGGGACAGCAGAGCTGGTGGCGAAGCCGGAGGCGCTGCTGTGGGGAGGGATCGAGTGGGTGCCGTTGCCGTAAGGGGCCAGGCTGGAGGTGGCCGTTGCGCTAGGGATAGGCGCAGCGGACTCAGTGCTGCCGCTGCCGACGGGCGCAGCGGACTCGGTGTTGCCGTTGTCAGAGCCGCCCTGCTGCTGCTGGTTGTCGGCGGTGGGAGCAGAGGTCGCGCCGTTGTTCTAGGAGATGTTAGTGGCGGTCTTGAGGAATGACTGAGCAGTACTAACCACGGTGACGGTCTCGGTGGCAGTCACGGTGACGGTGGAGGGGTTGCAGTTCTGGCCGCTGCCCCCGGTAGCCTGGCCGGTGGGAACCTCGACGACGGTGGCAGTCACGGTGGCAGTGGAGTGGCGGGTGATGGTGGTCTCGCCCTCGGCCTCGTTACCGGAGCCTTGCTGCTGCTCACCATTGGCGGCTGGGGTCTCAGTCTATCAAATCGTTAGTGGACCTTCAGATGCAGCTGGGGGCTGGATACATACCGCGTAGACCGTGTGGTCGTTAGTAGCAGTGCGGTGGATGGTGGTAGTGACGACGCTGGTCGAAGTACCAGTGCCCAGAGTGTAGGTCAGGGTCACATCAGACTTGGGACCCGAGCCCGCGGAGGCAGAGCCGGCAGCACCGGTGCCAAGAGGAACAGACACGGGGGAGCTGACGGGGCTAGGAGCCACGACGCTGGAGGGAACAGCAGAGGAAGACGGGCTGACGGTGCTGTAGACGGTGGGCAAGCCACGGTTTTCGAAGCCATGGCCGGGACGGTGGAACTGGCGCTGGCGCAGACCATGGTGCTCGGCCTGAGCAGAGGCAGCCAGAACGGCGACAACGGCCACGGAGAGGTTGTTGATGAAGTGCATTTTCAGAGATGTACGAGATAACGACAGTCTATGTCTTTGGCAGAATAACGCGAAGCGGGAGTTCAAAGAGCGTGGGGCTGCGAAATCAATTCACAGAAGCAAAAGAGCGAAAAAGAGATGTCTCTAGCACGGGGAAAGAAAGGAATGAGAGTGCACAGCAGTCTCGAAAGGAGGGAAAGTGAGATGAAAAAGAAGGGAAAAGGTAGGAATGGAATGGCCAAGAGAATAGAGACAGTTAATTAAGGCCCGCCCACATAGAGCAACCATGTAATCTAACGGGATTTGGGCTCCCGTGCTACCGGAGAGTGGAGCAGCCAGCCATTTCATCTATAAAATAGAAAATATGAAATATACAGACGCGCGATATGACAGGCAGGAAGGAACCGGACAAACTCTCTCACGGGCCCGCAGTCTAGGCACGTTGACACGATTGGGAGATCTGCCAGCCCGTGCACCAATCAATCCCGGATCCTGGATCAAGTGGAACCGGCCTTTAATCTCGCGCTGGTGCCAAGTGCATGGTGGGCGAATCGAACGTGGAGATGGCCCTTCTGATGAGGTGGCGCAAAATTGCTGTCCCCCTAATATGTCGATAAGAGATTTCCAGTGGACACCTCACTTTGTCCCTCAGTACGTCCGTCCTGTATCGCCTTATTTTCAACCCTAAGGTCCTACAGTCATAGACGATCGAGAACCCGACTGGCTCGTAAGATCTCCCGCTTCGGTGTTTCAGCCCGTGTAACCGTACTCCGGGGCCCGAAGCCCAGCACCGAGCCCAGCACCAAGCCCAGCACCGTGTACAGAACCATGTTTCACATAAAAATCCACTCCGACCACCCGCGCCGTGGTCCCACTGCACCGGCTGCATAGATTGTCTCTGCCGCGACTTTATATGATGATAGACACGCAGCTGCATTCTGGACTCCCGCAGGCTCGGATGTAGATGAACGACCCAAGGAGTCGATCCCCGCATCGCCCGTGCCACGGTGGGATTGATGACACTTCGATCGCACATCACGTCTGGATCCGGGAAAATCTAGGACGGCTCATAAATGGACGGGGCCGATCGCTGTCTGGCGATGTTACTTTGTCGCAACCTTCTAGCCAGGCCTGCCCAGGCCGATCGACTCGACTCCTGCGACGTGGTAAGACATCCTCCCCGACGTGAGCGAACATGGTGCTTTTCGCATCAGCTTGATGAATCGACTAAACACGAGATGCATCTTGATGCTGAGGGTTTCGTCATCGGGGGACCTTGCTCCCAGTGCCTTGCCGAGTACACGGAGAAGCTTTGGATCCTGAAACACCAACGTGATCGTCTGAGACAAGGGGCTGGATCTGGTGCCCTGGCGCTGGTTCACCCCGCTAGCTTGAAGTGAAGCTTCTGCTTTCCCTGGTATGCCTTGAATTTGATACAATCCGGAGTCCGTTCGTGCTGGTTTGGTGTTGTCTTGGCCGGGGTGATGTCGGGTCTTGCTGAAGCCACCGCCGGCACAATGCTCGTCCACGAACTGCTCCACAGTGGTTTCAGGTGCTTACTAAAAGTATGTAGCGTTCGTATATTGCCTCTCTGTGAGAACCTATTTTTCTTTCAGGGTCTTGTTTGACGGGACAGTGCAACATCGAAACTCATTATAGCAAAAAAACCTGAATCGCATTCTATAGTCGCTATAAAAACAAGACAAATTTTCCAAAGCCCACGCAATGCAAATTCCTAACCCAACAACCTTCCCAACTCCCCCTACAGTACACTTTACATGAAGCCTCCAGGTCTCCTATCCAAAAGCCGGTCATGAGACGGGATCGGCCCCGCCTGAGGGTACCCATAAGGGGGCGCCTGCGCCTCATAAGAAGGCCCCAATTCAATGTTAGAATAGTCCGCCGATTTTTTCGTGCGCCTGGATTGCGCCATATTACAGGCAAACTTAATCGCACGCAGGATCTCCATCGGACTCAACATCCCGATCCACGCTCTCCCACCCAGCGATCCGCCCTTGTAGGGACCGCCGTTGATGTATGGAGATACTCTGTATGCGTAGGGGAAGAAGAGGGCGAATAGAACCATCTGGAGGCAAATGAGTAGGTTTGGAATTCCGATATTTGTGTCGCCGTAGGATAGGGTTGAGGTTGGCTTTAGAGTGTTTGTGGAGCGGAGGATTGTGAATATTATCTAAGGAGATGTTAGATATCCGAGGTGGAATTGAGCTGTCGTTACTTGGGCTGGGGAGCTTACCCGTTCGACAAATGAGAGGCCGACGATGAGCTTGAATGCTAGGAGTTTGGCGAGTGGTTGGTGGCCCTTTAGGTGTGTGCTGAGTGCTTTGTAGAAATTAAGGACCGACATCACGGCGGCTGAGACGGAGAGGCTTGACACGACGGTCAGCTATGGTAGGAGTTGGTCAGTCCGCTGCATAAATAATATTTGGTTGTTTCTCGGCTCAACTCACCCAAATGTGTGCAAAGTGTGGCTTGTTACTGTCCAGGCAGTATATACCGGCCCCCTGAGTGATATCCGTGGCAATGGCCACCAGAATGGCCACAACTGGGTACTGGAAGATGGCAATCCATTGTTTCTAGAGAGACTGCTTCTTAGTATTTGCCACCTCGAAATCACCCAGGTTATTTGATTTCCTCGGAATGCATCGCATACGTACCCTGAACCATTCCAAACCATGCATACGCTCCCCGTTCTTCTTCTTCGGGGCTTCAAATGCCGCGAAAAACACATCCACCTCGGTCTGATTGTCGCTCGCGATGAATTCACAGAGAAGAAGGAAGAAGGATGCTAGTGCAATGGCTTGAAACACTTCGAGCCATGGCTCGAGATATACGTCTGCTTTGGGGAAGCAAACCGAGACGAATGATGTGATCGTATAAAGTGGGAGAAGCATGCAGATTTTCATGATCCTAGGTTGGGTCAGTCCGGTGTTCTTTGAGGTGACAATGGCGGTCGTACTTGATCTGCTCTCTGGGTTTGCTCAAGTGTGTCGCATGATAGAACATCAATCCGAACATGATCAGACAGACCAGGCCTGTGCAGGCGCCGGAGGCCATCATGTTTAGACGGTAGAAGGAGATTGTGCCCACGATGGGTTTTGATGCTTCTAATGCACGTCGATAAAATATTAGTTACTATTCAATGCAATTCATGAAACCCTCCAATGAGGCCATTGGGCTCACCTGTAGCAAAATTGGTCGGCGTCGGGCAGGTATTGTTGCTGCTGCTGTCACTGAAGAGACCCATGGTGAAATAGTTATATGTAGACAGGCCAACGATTAATGCCCAAAGTAAATAGAATGCCAAGTATAATAAAGCACCTCAAATGCGACGTCCAGTCAATGAATATGCGGTTATCCTGATGGAAAGAAATAATCGAAACAGTGGCTCTACGACACTTTTATAACCCGCCTCGTTCGTGCTACCTCGCAGAAAATAATCAACACAGCCCCATACCTATCCTTAAACCCTGGCACGGCCCCAAACGCCCCCAGCTGCACTATGATTGCCATTGAGCAGCGACAAAATAAAAACCAACGATGAAAGCTTACGGCTGCGGCCTGAAAGGCCAAGACGTGCTCGATACCGTATGAGGTATAGCCTCGAATCGCATACCCGAATATGGTTAGCGTGTTTCTAACCACGAGCGCATCGAAGCTTAAACCCAGGAACGATGCAGGAAGGCTGATAAAAGCTCGAATTGGGTTTCCTATTACGGTAACCAATCTGCTACCCACTAGCCGTTCGAACTTAATTCATAGCCCCGTTCGAATTCCACACGTGGGGTATATGATGCGATTGGGAGGCTCTTCGTAAGGCTGGTTCGTTACTGGATTTAAGCTGGGAGAAATTCTCAGCCCCCAAAAGTTAATTTATGAACCCCTATAACCCTCTTCCTCAACTCTCTCACAGCCAACCTCAGCTCACTTCACTCTTTTGGGTTCAAGTTGCGAGAACGGGTTGCATGCGCTGAAATCGCCACTTATCTCCCCTTCGACATCTCAATCTTCCCATCATGGACATGGTGTGTATTTATATCATTTCTCAAACTATGGACTCTCATAAATTGTAATATTACTGAAGAAAGACCCCACGGCCTGCATGATTCCTCCTTCATAAGCAATAGTTCGTAAAGCCGCTTTCGCCATCCACCTCTGCGTCTCCTGCGCAGCCGGCGAGCAGAGAATCCCCCTCAACGGCCACAGCAATCTCAGAGTATCCGCCCATGTCGGAAGATTCAACTCATGCCCTGTCGTCAGAAATTGGGGCAGAGCCCCAAGAATACGACATATGCAGAATTGTGATTCCTCCACGCAAGCTTGTTGCAGCTCTATCAGACGACCGACGGATTCATTTGAGATATCCGGCTGGCTTGTGGCTTGCAGAATGAGTTCCAGCAGTATTGAGTAGAGACGAAGCATGCAGGTGTCGTGATGGTTGCGGATACGCAGGACTGATTTGCTCTCGTTTTCTTTTGCTGGCAAGTCAACCGGGGTGCCGAATATGAAGCTGGATAGAAAATCGTTTAATGGTTTTTGCATCGACCTTTCGAGGGCCTTGCAGGCCTGGAATGTGTTTTCAATTGCGGCGAGCTGTTCGGCGGCGGAGTTGGCTTGGTCAAAAGACGATGTTGCGTTCTTGAAAATTCGTGCAGCTTGGTCGCCGCAATCGAACGACGGCATGAAAATGTACTCTTTACCGTCGGCGCTTGATTTCATGGCATCG
This sequence comes from Penicillium cinerascens, assembly GCF_028974065.1. NCBI lineage: Eukaryota > Fungi > Ascomycota > Eurotiomycetes > Eurotiales > Aspergillaceae > Penicillium > Penicillium cinerascens. Next base: position 2,314,525 of record NW_026695298.1, on the reverse strand, counting down.
AACCATTCGCGCGCTTCCGGTGCGGGGCCTGAGCCTGTCAGGAGGGATTGGATTTGCTAAGAACCAAGGTATTAGCTCATTATTTCATGCGAGATATCAGTGGCAGTCATCACACACGATGTAATGGTAGGATAGTTGAAACAATTGACGACCAGTCTTGGTTCTGAATTGTTGCTGACCTCTCGAGCGTAATAGTTCTGTGAGGGCTTTGCTATGAACACCCCAATTCATGGGACCTTTTGAACTCGATGGAGTGCCCAACATTAACTTTACGAGAAGGTCAGCAGCTGTCTTTTGACGAGATTTGTGCAGATAGGGTTTCAGACCTCATAGAGACATAAAAGCCAGACAGACAACAAAATATCATCCTGGTTCCGCGTCTTCGGGTTGCTTAACGCCACTTGCAATTGCTGTAAAGCGTTTCCATACATCCTTTGATGTGAGATAACCGACTCATTGGAAGGAGACCTGTTCGCCTTGTAAATAGAACCCACTGCATTACAGGTCATTTGAAGAACCGATCCAGGCTCCGATTTGCGAAGGATGTTTGGGAAACATTCGAGAGATGCGTATATACGGCCACCATTTGTCGATGGAAAGGAGAACTGGTCCACGATAAACGGTATAATGTGCGTGTCCCAAGTCTCCACAATCTGGCCTGGCAGTGCCGGCGACTCTGAAAATGGAGATAGGCTTTCGCTTCGATCTTCTTGATCCAGCGCCGACAACCTCACTGGCGATGTTCGAGTGAGTTGCTGATTACTGAATTCCGTCGCTCTTTTACCTGCATCTTTGGTTCTTTCTTGACGCCTATTGGGTTGTTTCCGATCATTGTAAGATGCAGGAGTGTGGATGCGAAACAAAACTTGGGGATCATCCAAGTTTCGATAGGCACACGACCGTCCAGACTTCTGACACCTTCGGCATGTCGGACGGTTAAGGTCACACTAGACGGGCTTGGTTAATATTGTTCAGCAGTATTCATGAGATCTTAGCTTGTCGAATCACCTTCACTCGCCTGTGCCGGCAACTTTCACAGTCGCGACTAGGACGACCTGTATTGACCATCGTGAATAATAGTATCAGATGGCATTAGACAGATGTGATTGCGCAGCATCAGCACTTCCTTCAAGAAGCGGTTTGGGGAGGCCAGATAACGATGTGGGGGTTCCAGACCCCGACGGCCGGGGGCTGAGCAAGGCAGAATTCTTGGCGATATCGCCCGATCCGGTAGGGATAGCGATCAACCAGGCGCCTCATCCGCCCAACCAGCGGATTCCGCGGCAGAAAAGAAGGAAATCGTCGCTAAGCTTGAGCTCATCAGCTTCACCCATGGGTGCAGCCCTCCGTCTACAGTGTTCTCCAAATATCCCGAGGACCGAATGATACGTCCAGTATCATGTCCATTGCCGCGCTGATGAACCTAGGCAGCAGATCAATTGTTCCGGGTGTTTTATGCTCGTGGACCCCACGCATCAATATGTCGACGAACAATTATATGAAAGGCTCTTGACGCGCCAGTGCACCTTCCGAAAATGAGTGAGCCATGATTTTTCTTAGCTAACCGTGGGCTTTTTTCCCTGCCGGGACCAGGAGTCGATCTGTATCTGTAAATGTACAGCCTAATATTTGCTTATACTTACTCCCTATTAAGACGAGAGTAACCGCAGCTGGATATCCGTTCATGCGAGAATATGGCGACAACAACTGTGGATAGTGGTCGTCAAAAATGAAGGCGGCGAGGATATCGGGCTCATTTCTCAGGCTGATGTCTAATAACGGTAACTAACACGGCTATTCGGCTAAGTAGTTGTCATAGAGCCCACGTCTATATCCAAGGAAGCTCCAATTCCATTTCAACCAGTATTCATGCCTTGCTCACTTAATCATCTCGGTCCCATCCCCCAGCATCGCAATAGCCAGTTGCGACTTATCAAGCCTCTCTTCATCTGCAGGAATCTGAGTCGCAGCTTCAGGGGCATAAATCTTAGCCCCGAAGGCCTGAAAGGCAGCTTGATCCACAAAAGTGAGCTCGGCATAGGCATCAAAGTCGTAGTCGGATTGTTGGCCAACAATCACAGTGGCTGGAGTAGTGGCATTGCGCGTAGTCGCGCCTTCGGGGGACACCTCAACATGCTGCGGGCAATATAGCTGCGCTTGCGGGAAAGTGAGAAATCGTCACCAGAGATATATTTCACGAGACCGACGCGAGTTTCGTAGTCTTTCTATAACTCTTCGAGGGAGATGCCGGGTTTGCGGTACGCGTAGATGAGCACCTTGAGAGACATAGTAACAATAGTTCTGGGTTATGCAGGCTTCTGTAACTTTGATGTTTTTATAAGGGGTGAGAGAAGCATAGACGGTACGTGAGTCGGCCCCCTCCTACATGGACTACTCGGAATATGTAGTGTGGAGTCCAAAAGGCCAACGGCCCCTTCGGGCCCCTATCGCCAGCCTTCCTCCAATCCCTATAGAGAAACCGACGCTTGATCCTAAGGTTCCCGACATCTGTCGGGCCGTATCCCGGCAAGTATCTGAAGAAAACGGCGCCTTTGGCACGGGATGGCGCGATAGCGCTGAACAGAACTGTGGAGATAGGCCGAGCAAGAAGTGAGACATGTTGATCTTCCTCATAATCTATTCTAGTTGCACTGCCATGTCCCATTTTGTCCGGCTTGATTAACAACACAATACGGCTCCTCATTCCTGCTGCTCTTTCTATGGGCTTACGGCTGATACGCGAAGTTATTCCCAAGACGGGTTCCACCGCGAGGCCGTCGGGGACGGCTAAACGCGGAGAATCATCAATGCGGGATAAAACCCCACTTGGCCCGGCCCCTGGCTCCAGTGCCACCAACAAGGATAGAATTGAGTAATATAATCTCTGTCCTCGCTCTTTAAACCGGGGCACCGGGCCCGCCAGGATTCTAAGTTTTCTGTGGTCATGGGGTTGCGCACAAATCTTCTCTGGAATGTGAATATGCCAAATACATAGCTGGGGATTCGCTCTTGGGGGAAGTTGACCAGCCTTGCGTTCCCGAACCCACAATGGCTATCCATAATCGCGTCCCCAGGTACATCCCCCGCTGTGCTTCACTTTCAGTTTGAAAGGGTGAAACTGACGATCTTACTACGTGAAGCTCACCTACCCCCGACAAAATCTTCCTCGAAGCGTGCGACATATACTTCCGCCATTGTCACAACAAGCCCTACGGATTTTTCAATGCAGAGCTCTTTCATCACAAGGCGACAAGAAACCAAGTACCCTTGTACCTTCGACTTGCCCTAATCGCTACCGCCACCCGTTATTCGTCCCGATCGCAATGGAAAGAACGAAAACAGAGCACGATCGATGATTATGCGCGATGTGCGTGGGAGTTGATCACGACTTCGCCAGATGCACTGGGTGAAAATGATGATGTTTCTGTTATTCAAGCCCTCGCGCTGCTGGCAGTGATCGACGCGACTGGTAGGAACCCCCGGAAACCGAGTGAAAAAATAGTTCTGTGCTAATAGCTCGAGCAGCCGGTCGGCGTCGAAGTGCATGGGTAAAAATTGGAATGGCAGTCCGGATCAGTCAAGATTTGCAGATGATGTTGGAACCTAGCACTTGTCTCAGTGAGATTGAGCGAGAAGAGCGTCGGAACCTCTTCTGGTCGTTATATCTCCTGGATCGCTTCGTGTGTTGTTCATTTCAAAGGCCACCGGCTATCAAAGACTCGGACTGCCTTCTCAACCTGCCGACATACCATGGTCCGGGAAAACGGGCGGCATCTATTACTTTAAGTGGACTTCTGGATGACAAGGTTCGAAATATGACTTTCAGACCCGGAATGTTCGGTATCAGCATCGCCTTAGCAGCCGCTCTCGGGCGAACGGTCAAATGCATGATGAACAAGGACTCCAACGCAGAAGAACCGTGGCATCCCGGCTCAGAGTATGGCTCCATTTACTCCGACCTGGAATTTTTGAAGGAGCTGGCTGTGAAGAATAGCCCCGTCATTGCCGAGCCGGGACGGTCTCGCTCTCCAAGTGAAATGCCGGATGGGGATCGTGAACAGATTGCACATATGGTTCTCTCACACACCTTATATCATCTTTCCCATTGCATTCTCAGCCATCCGTTTCTTCTCGGCATGAAACTGCAGTCCTTGTCTGGCTCTGACAGGCCGTCTGCTTGGTTAGAAGAAACCCGCAGAACGTCTTTGATACATGCTGGATCTCTGGTTACGGTGCTGGTTGAGGCAAAGGCTGCTGGATATATGCCAGTTCCATCTGTTTACAGCTACTGCATTCTGGTGGCTAGTACCATACATGCGCTGCATCTTCACAGTAGCGATGTGTCTATCAGTAGAAGTTCAGCAGAGTACCTGAAAACGTCGCTCTACTATTTAGGGGAGATTTCTGAGTTATGGGAAAATGCTCAGATGATGGTAAGTATACCTCTATCCGTCTACCGAAACTTTTGCTAATTGACCACAGGCAAACGCATTAAAAGCCTTCGCCTTCCAATGTGCACGATACAGTGACATACTCCTCCACAACAACCCGCGAATCGAAGAACTCACCGAGACCGAAATGACAATCCTCAGATCGGTAGTGGACTATTGGACAATGATGGACCCTCAGAACCCTGTCTTTGATCTGATGCCATCGGATCCAGATAACTTCTCAGATGTTCTTGATAAAACACATGGATACTTGACTCCTTCATCACCTTCTTTGGCTGATGAGATGACGCTCGGAGTGAGCATGCCTGATCTCATCGTCCATAAAGGATCCCACTCTGCAAATGTGGATCCTGACATTTTGGTTCGCTTTCCACTTTCTGCGATGTCTCCTATTGCTTCGGATGATGGAAAGTCTCCTGGATGGGATTGGGATACTGAGTTGAATTCTATGCATGAGTAATTCAGTCTGGGTGTCTTCAGATAAAATACATATCCATGTGGTCAGCCCTTTTATCTTTCATCGCAGGGAAATTAAGACATCCCATTGATGGGATAAGAGTAAATTGTCAGACTCTTAACTGTCTACGCTTTCCTCTAATAAAAGTCATGAATCTCAGGAGAACACGATGCTAGCCCGACCTGTGCCATGCGACGCATATGCAGTCGGACCAAATAAATATTACAAATGGACCCGAACACCTTATTATCTTAGACCTGAGCCTCCTCTGGGTATTTCTTTAAGGGTTATAAGGGTGGGTGTAGGGTGGGTTTGCTGCTCGCCATCGACTTCCCGCTATTGAGACCAAGGACGGTAATATCCAAGGCATGGCCAGGGATCTCGTTAGGCGTTGCTGAACCCATACTGGTAAAGCTAGATAGACATCAAGCAAATTACGAAGGGATTGCATTCAATGAATACGAGTACAAATGGTCTAAGTCGAAATCAGCTTTGAGAGCCTGTCCCGGGGTCAAATGTTCTCGGTCGCCTATAAGGAACCCACTAGGGATTTGGCGAGATCAGATTCCGGTGCGCTGCGTCCTAGGTTGTGATCGACCCATCAGGTTGTGGCAGTGGAAGGGGACGATCGGCAAAACGGCTATTTAGAGGCGAAACTAATGCAACGAAAAGTCGGATGGGGCCAATCCTAAAAGGTTACGCGCTTGAGAGTGGTTCCTTCCCCCGCGATTCCCAAAGCTCCATACCAGATGATCGTGCCCCATCTGCGTGTCTCAAATAACGGGAGCCCCATAAACGAACGATCGTCGACGCGCCGTGCCGCTATTGGGGCGCTTTGATGCTGCACGGGGGCCATGGCTTACACGACGCTATGGCGGACGCTCTCGCCCCGCCAGCTTAATCTCGCTATCCAAACCTTCTCGCTTATCTCCATCTTCTTCGAGGGCTACGATCAGGGCGTCATGGGTGGCGTTAACGCCTCGCCCACCTATGTGACCCTCGTCGGCATCGGCAAACCTGACGGGACGATTACGAACACCACGCATCAGGGAGGCATTGTCAGTGTGTACTACTTGGGGGCGATTTTCGGCTGCTTTGCTGGAGGGTGGCTTGCAGATCGAGTTGGACGCATCAACGGTCTACTGGCTGGATCCTTGTTTGCTCTGGTGGGAGGAGCCCTGCAATCGGCCGCACAGAATTCCAATTTTATGATCTGTGCTAGAGTGGTAACCGGCATTGGCACCGGTGGTGAGCATCCCTGCTAGTGCCCTTTAGCCAAGGCTGAAGCCCCATTTTGTGACCTGATAACTGACTCGTGCTGTACTCCGTAGCTTTGACCGGTATCACCCCTGTCTTGGTCTCTGAAACCTCAGCCGCCAACCATCGGGGCGGCTTCCTCGGTTATGTATTTATTGCCAACTGTAAGCCCCGATCTCGACTCTTGACACACGAAGGAAGCAAGGGGGGCTGGGCTGACCCGTCACAGATCTAGGAATTTCGGTTGGGTATTGGCTTGCCTTTGGCCTCTCATTTGTCCACGATGGGTACTCGGGTGTTCGGTGGCGGTTTCCGCTGGCTTTCCAGTGTTTTCCAGCGTTGATCCTGGTCCTGTTTATCAAGATGTTGCCAGATAGCCCCCGTTATCTGGCCTCGGTAGGTCGGAAAGAAGAAGCTCACGATCTACTGAGGCGGTTACGTAAAGATCGATCGAGCGCGGACGAGATCGATCGGGAATATTTGGAGATTGTGACCACTGCAGAAGGCAGCAAGCCAAGCTCGCCGCTCCAATTTGCGAAGATTCTACTCGGAATGAGTGGGCGGCCCGGCACGAACTTGGGCCGTCGAGCATGGCTGTGTATGTGGCTTCAGATCATGGCTTCTTGGACGGGTATCACGGTAAGACTAGATAAAGCCACCGTGCGTGCCCAGTCACTGACCCAGATGAATACAGGCTGTCACTGCTTACGCCCCTGTTCTTCTTGAGGAGGCGGGCTACAGTGAGATAAAACAGAACGCTCTAGCAGGAGCTGTGAATACAATTGGGATTCTCGGCACCATCATCAGTGCCCAAATTATAGACCGCCTCGGCCGTCGAGCCTGCCTCATAGGGGGAGCTGCCCTTCTGTTCGCGGTAAACTTGATCGTGAGTTTGCGTGTCTGATTCAAGCCTTTCTTGGATGCTGATCCTTCCCTAGGCCGGTGCTTTGTACGAAGTTTCGCTTTTCCATCAACCCGACAAGGCGGCTCAGTATGCTCTTGGCGCCATAACGATGCTGTTCCTGTTTAACTTAGGGTATGCTGTGGTTAGACTCTTCACCCCTTGAATCAGATGCTAAAATCAAGTACTTAGTTATGCTGCCACTTGGGGTACCGTTGCTTTTTTAGTACCCACGGAGATCTTCCCGAGTGACCTGAGGGCCCAGGGCAACGGGTTCGGGATCACTGGCTGGGCCATTGGCGTGGGAATGACCACTCTTGTCAACCCTATCATGTTTGGGGGCATACGCGTGAGTGTTGTACCAAATCCATTTTCGCTAGAGAAGCTAACACAGACTCAGAGCCGTACCTATTTCCTCTTTGCTGGGCTGAATTTGCTCTGGATCCCCATTGTCTTTCTCTGTACGCAGAATTTCGGATAAGCATTGTTGCATGCACGAGCTAACCAAGTCATCAGTCTATCCTGAAACCCGCAACCGCTCTCTCGAGTCCATCGAAGGCCTCTTCTCAACTTCCAGCCCCTTCCACTGGAGAATGGAAGAAGCCTATAAGCTTCACGGCGACGTTCTGGCAGAGCACGGAGTCACCAAACGCGAATCTTTCAGTGCCGACAAATCCGAACACACCAAATGACATATCGGAGCCGGAATACGCAGTCACAGTTTGTGTGGTAGCCCATTCCCCATTGCATATTTGACGACATAATGCATTGTATATTAATCATTGCCTACGACGCGGACACGGCGTTGCAAACATCATGTACTGACTAGCATTTCATGACAATCATTAGACATATAGACAGATGCTTGATATTTGATGTTCGATCCTCCACAATACCCCCCCCCGTAAACAGGATTGCCGATTCGCCGAGAATCGTCGTCAATGACATTATGCTGACTCAGCGTCGTGGGGGTCTCTTTAAGTTACTTTGCGCACATCTTCATGATTCGATAGACTCGATTCGATGACTCGATGGTCGAGCATTGATTGGAGCATCTAAATAACACTGGATTCGTTGGTCTGCCTTTCATCCTTTTTTCCATTCTTCCACTTCACTGCGCGCAGATCGACCCACGAGAGACACCCCCGAGGCAGAACCCCAACTCTCTCCAATCCGGCCCCCCCATTTCGTGGCGCCGGTCAGATCCAGTTTTGTGACCGCGTTGGCATGAATCCCGATTGAATGTCGCAGAAACCGCGAAAGCTTCAGCGTGTCTCCAAGGCTTGTAAGACGCCTCTTCCCCCGCGTTGCCCGTGAACCCTGCTCCACTTGGCGTTCGGCGGATCCCCGGATGTGAGACGGCTCAACTGACTGTATTGCCGTTTAGGCGACTTCTGCAATAGGCGCAGCATCAAATGCAGTAGGAGCGCAGATTCGCTAGGCCGGTGCCAGAACTGCGTCGACTTTGATGTCGCGTGTACCTTTGATCGCCCAGCTAAAAGACGGGGCGTCAAGGCTGGCACTAGGGTCGCTACTCAGGATGTACCCTTTGCTAAGCCGGTGATGGAGAATTCGCCGACCGGCCAAACCCCTTTTCAGGGGAGAGGCTCGGGATCCTCTGCTTCTAGGAGCTCCGTACACCAGGACTCGGCTTCCCGACCGTTCCTGACTGGGGATCCCTGGATTTCTTTTAATCAAGGTTGGTCGACGGCTGAGGGGTACGATGATGATGGTGCACTACGCAACTCTTGGAAGGCATTTGCCATCGCAAGTGACCAACAGATCAGGAACCTTGTACAAGTGTATTTTGAAATTGTCTATCCAATGTAGGGATTCGACATTCCTGCCGCCTGCCAACTCATCTACTGACGAGGTCATTTAGCTTTCCCCTTTTTCACAAGCCATCTTTTATAGAGAGGGTAAACAATCGGGAGCACCTTCATAACCAAGGCCTTTTTGCCTCCACCATGGCTGTATGTTGCTTGGCATCCGGTCGCGCACGCGATGGGGCACTGTACACTACCAGGTGGCGCCGAGAAGAACTTCTGGAGCCTCCTTCAGACGCATTCTATGCAGCAGCCAAGGATTCATTACCTCGAGACCTTGCAGCTGCAAAGGGGATGAATTATATGCGCGCATGTGCCATCCTTGCAATCGCCAGTCTCCAGAACGGCCAGATCAAGAACATGCAGAAATACTCTGGCATGTACCATACTCTAACAACCATGGAAGGGTTCCATGATGAAAAGCTCTGGCCCAAGGATATAAGTCCCATTGAGGTAGAGGAAAGGCGGAGATTGGTATGTCCTTTTAACCCGGCAAAAGATTGCGCTCGGCTGACCAAACCAAAGTTTTGGTCGATCTACACACTCGATATTTACTCGACCATTGTATGGGGAGGCGTGATACGATACCGCGAGGCTCATTCCCTCGTGCGGTATCCCACCGAGGTCGACGACCATTACATCACCGCACAAGGCTATACCATGCAACCAGTATCACCCGGATCGAGCACCATGAGCCAGAGCCCCGTATCCGTCGTCTCAAGACAACCTTTGTGCTGGATTCAAGGATGGAATTTCACAACCGACCTATACCGCATTTTGGAGCACGTGGTGGACGGCACAAGACGGAAGTTCTCCTCCGCCAACGGAACACAGGAGGTCTGGTCTCTTTTCAGCCCGGCTTCCATGTCGGAGCCCGCAGTCATGGAACGCGTTCTCTCTATGTACTCTGCGCTGCCGTCGCAGTTTCGCGAAACTCCGCCTACGACGGGTGATACGATGAGGGATCTGTTCGGTTTCCAGTCAGCCAATATCCAGGCAACACTGCAGCTGCTTCGGATGGTGCTTTTGTCAGCGGAGGAGATTGGAGTAGATCGGAAATGTGATGTGGCCGGCGAGTTGCTCAGTGTCTTTTCTAAGGTGCCGGTGGAGTACTTGAAAGCTATTAGCTCACCCTTGGTATGTTTCCCTCCAATAATGTCCTTTTTTTCGCCATGCTCATATATCAAATCTTCAGCTTCATCATCTCGGTGGAATCGGGTATATACTCGGCTCGGTCATGGAAGGTAGTCTATCAGATGCATCCTACCTCCGGGTCCGCACATTACTGTAAGTCTTTTGAAACCCACGAATACACTCTTACTGACTCTATCACCAGCCTCGAAATGGCCGATCTCCTCCACCGCCTCGAATGCGGTCTCTACCGCGCAGCAGGCGCTAGCGAACGTCTCCGGTCCCAGGTCGACCGAATCGACGGCTACATGCGCACATCACGCCTCCTCAACGTCTCGACAGCTCCGCCTCCTCCAAATGGCAATGCCATGAACATGAATGTCAAACCGGAGCATGTTCTGCAACCACCCACATACGCCCATAGTGCCCCAGGGCCAACAGTTGGTACCGCGGCGGGAATGAATGACCAGATGCTGCAGTTCCAGTTGCCGCCGGAGCTGCTGAATGATTGGCCGTGGCCGCTTGATAATTCTCATTCGGAGGGGTTCTTGCCTCTAGCTTTTGAATAAAGGTTTGGGTAATTATTTGATATTGTAAATAGTTTTAATGACATAGAGGGTTTAGAGGAGCAATCTATTTGATGTATGATGTATTGAAGTAGCGGATTTGGTGGGTGGAAAGGCGAAATAGGTTGAGACTAGGGTATACTCTGCTTATTTTCTGAGCGGGATATGTAATGGAAGCAACAGAAATGTTTCCGATGTCTTTGATCTCCCATGCTGTTAGAGGTAATTTTAAAAAATGTGCCTAGAAACATCGAGCGCTGTTCAAAGAGATTCGAGATCTAGTTCAGCTGTTTGGTCTATCGAGCTGACATGCGATATTGACCTGCTTGAATTAGGTACGATTCCTTCAATTGAAACAATGACACAGGAAAAGGATTTAGATCGAATTGATCTATGAAATTCTGCAAGACAGACGAGTCATGCAAGTGAAGGTATTCAAGGACTGCGATTGTACGACCGGGCTGGCAAACTACGCGGTGTGATTGGCCGTGGAAGAACTCGAGTGGGTCTTCGCGGCATCTCGCGAGGCCGAAAAGTTCCCCCGTCGATCCTATCTCCAACTTGCAGCGTCCACCTATTCAATTGCCCAGCATCATGTCGTCCCGTTCCGCCTGGCGAGCACTGCACCACAGTGCCAAGCGCCGTGCTTTCCAACCAGCTACTCCCTACCGCTGCTTCTCCTGCACCCGCCGAGCCCAGGACCAGCCCAAGTCCGAGCAGGACCGCATGACACACTTCGGCTTCACCAATGTGCCTGAATCCGAGAAGGAGTCGCGAGGTAAGACCTCTCTATAAGCGGAGACGATGATATCCATCAATTGGGACCTCAAGTCTAACAATTCAACAGTGGGCGCCGTTTTCAGCTCCGTCGCATCTTCCTACGACACAATGAATGACCTGATGTCTCTGGGCATCCACCGCCTGTGGAAAGACCACTTCGTGCGCTCTCTGAACCCCGGCTCCCCTCTCCCAGCTGGCCCCCACCGCAAGGGATGGAACATCCTCGACATCGCCGGCGGGACCGGCGACATCGCCTTCCGCATGCTCGACCACGCCACAAACATCAACCACGACATTGAGACCCGCGTGACAATCAGCGACATCAACGCCGACATGCTAGCCGAAGGCCGCAAGCGATCCGTCCAAACCCCCTACTACAACACGTCGCGACTGGACTTCGTCGAAGCCAACGCCGAGCACATGCCGCATATCCCAGATGCGTCGGTGGATCTGTACACCGTTGTCTTTGGGATCCGCAATTTCACGGATAAGCAGGCTGCGCTGAACGAGGCGTTCCGTGTTCTCAAGCCCGGTGGTGTTTTTGCGTGCATGGAGTTCAGTAAGGTGGACAACCCTGTCTTTGATGCTATCTACAAGCGCTGGAATTTCAGTGCTATTCCTATGATTGGGCAGCTTGTTGCTGGGGATCGCGATAGTTATCAGTACCTGGTTGAGAGTATTGAACGCTTCCCCAGTCAAGATGAGTTCCGGGGCATGATTCAGAAGGCCGGGTTTATGATTCCTGGTAAGGGCTATGAGAATCTGACGGGTGGCATTGCTGCTATTCACAAGGGTATCAAGCCCGTTGTGAAGGCGTAAAATATTCAGGATCGGGGGGATATGTTTCTGCCTAGCGTTCATTGGAATGGCGGGGCTGGGCTGTGTATTATAGCATTTTACATCGTGTTTGTATTATCAGGAATGATTAAAGAGCATTGAAGTTTGAAGTGATGCGAATAAATGCAGCGCCCCCTGCGACGGAAAGCGTGTGTATATGCAGGTCGTATAAATGTCGAGTATATGTAAACTCAAAAAACCTTGAAAGGTAAAGCAGGCGTAACATCATTAACCGTGTACCGCGAAATCCAAATGGTATGCAATACAAAGAGACACAAGAAGAGAGCAGATCCCCTCATGCTAATAGGTCTTCCACCTCCATAACCCCAATGCAACTGGCGGGGTAGGCAGGGTCCTTCATAACGGCAATGACTCTTGTCGAGTCTGGCTCGGTTCGGGATGTGGACACAACACGCCGCAATTCAGCAAGCGAGATGGACTCTGGGACCAACAGCCAATTGGCTTTATTTACAGCCAACGGGCGCCCGAAATCTTTCGCCACGGCATCGGAAACTCGTATGTCGACATTGGTATGGTGTGAGAGAAGACAACGAATTCGTCTTGGAGGGACAATTTCAGACGGGGACAAGAATACCCAAGATTTGGCATTGGGATGCTGAATAGCCGTGAGAAGGATGTCGAGTAATCGGAGATCGCTGCAGGGTTGTGATGGAGAAGCTGAGGCAGTGGGGATTTGATCAAGAGGAACGAGCATATCCATTGAAATCCGCCGTTGCTCCGGAGGTGGTTGCAGTGTGAAGGGTGAATTTGATGAGTTGCCACTTAGATCTTCCCATGGGAAGGATATGGATGAAGAGGGGGAGTCAAAAGTCGTGGAAGCACCGCTTGACGGGGTAGTCAGCGGTGTCCCTGCAGTTGCAGCACCGATGGCGCCACCTGGATGGTAGCTCCGAAAGACATCGGCCGGGCCTCTTCCTGGAGCAGTGTGCAGCTTCCGCGCTACAGCGATAGCTAAAGCGTCTCCAAGACACAGCGCAACCGTTGTGGATGAGGTCGGGGCGCTCACCCCAAGAGAAGCTTCCTCGTGTTCATGAATGGGAGCTGGGAGAAGAACTCCCATGCCAGAAGGAGCATGGAATGCAAGTAACGGGCACGCTGAAGGTTCCGTATGCGATGTCAGAGCGATAACTGGGACAGTAGCGGGAATATGCGGAAGCAGCGTAAGAAGCTCAGGAGAACGACCAGAGAATGAGATCAAAAGCATCGTATCATGCTGCATGACCCTAGTTAGCATCCAAATCACCGAGTCGCTTGGACCAACTCCACAAAACGGCAAAGTAGACCAAGCAGGCTGCAGGAGCTTACCGGCCGAACCAATCCCAAATCCCCATGCAAAGCTTCCGTCGGATGCAAGAAAGCACTGTAGATGCCGAGGCTATTCATAGTCGCCTCGATCTTGCGACCGATCTTTCCACTCTTCCCAACGCCGCAAACCACCAGCTTGCCCGCTTCACGCACACTACGCGCAATCAGGTCCACCGCTCTGGCGAGATCCTGCTGCGCCCGCGCATCTGTCTGATAGAGACGTTCCAGATGCGCGAGGGCAGCGCGTTCGGTGGATATGACATGGATGGCCGTTACTACCGAGGACACATCTTTCGTCGTGGAAGGCTCGGGGTCCGAGGGATCGGGAGGAGTGAGTGGCCAACGGGGCAGGGTGGCGGGGTCCATGGGGGGCAAGGCGATAGGTTCAATGGCTTCATAAACCATTGCGACGTCCGGGGGGACCAGTGCAATGTAAGATCCTCCCAGCAGTCGCCTGGGGGAGGAGTCGGGAAAATGTGGAGGGCCAAGATCAGATCAGTCGATAACGGAAGATAACTGGCGTCCTTGGCATCGGGGCGATCGGTCCGAGTACTTTGTCTTTATGGGGCCTTTTGGTTATGGTTCCTAGGATGACTTGCATTATTGATAGACTCACTAATCATAAAGACGGTGTCATCGCATACTCCGATTGCAAATTTATTGACGGGGCCGATCCGAGCCGCATCGAGTAGTAAAGCCGACACTCCGGGGTGCGCATCGGAGATACACATATCTTGGTGCCTACGAAGAAAATAATATCTGATCTAGACATCTATTCAGCTATTGTATGTACAGTGTGTATCGCATGGCCCAAAAAAAGCATTATGTACATTCCATCGACCCGGAGGCCGTTCCAGAACAAGACCAGCGCTGGCTACAGGAGATAAAAGTAGCCAAAGCATAGCAATAAAGGAAGCAGATTCAAACTCAGAAATCCGGCCGGATACAAATTCACTCCAAACTCCAAAAAAGAAATCGTAAATCATCGCTTTCTCGTACGGCGCCATGGCTTGGCCGACCCAAGATCAGCCAATAGGCTGTGGTCCAAACGAGACTTGGCAGGTCCCATTAGGCCATGAGTTTTAAGAATGGGTAAACATCCGCGGCAGAGAGGACGAGGGCAAAAGGGGTATCGTATCAGGGTCATGCTTCCCTCGTCGGTTCGTGATGGCCGCATGGCATGCCGGTATTATTGATTGCCCGAGCCATAAATCACCCGGACCGTCCTGCGTCCTGCCTCTCCTTGCCTTTCTCATTAGACGTGCCGTCATCTTCGTAGAGATGGTGCTGCTCGATATAGTGGATTACCGGAACGGGAATCAGGTAGCGCACGCTCATCTCACGCCGCAAGAAAAGTCGAATCTTGGTGCTGCTGACGTCGTTCTGGATGAGTTGCTGGATGACGTGGATGTTCTCCTTCCAGGGCTGCAAGCTGGCAAGCGCCTCGTCAATATCGGTGCCACTGCGCTCCACAATGAAAGACTGCACGGAGATTAGCATGCTACGGTCGAAATCAAGGGATAGGGATCGACATACGCCGTATTTGCCGAGAATATGATCCAGATCCTTCTGACTCCAAACACCGGGAGTAGACATGGTGTGGATCAGATCCGCACCCGCGAGCAGCGCGATGCGAACCGGTTTTCGTGTTCCGTCCGCGGCTTCTACACCGCCACGGACGGTATTGATCTCATGGTCGAAGTGGTCCAGGACGAGCGCAGTCGGCTGATATTCCTTCTGTATAGGCTCCCATGTATCCACCATCAACCAGTCTGAAGTTTGATCCACTGCCAATTGACACATCGCGACACTATAGGCAGCCACGTTAGTACATCCCGATCGACCGAGAACCAAGGTATCCCTACCGGTGATCTGCGCTGGCCAAGCCCGCCTTGCGATAGGCATCCGACACCGGAGAGAGGTAGCCACCGAGGAGTTCGAAATCGGTGCTGAATTTGACGTAGTCGGCGGCCATCTCGAACATCCGCAGATGGAGATAGGTGATCGGGGAGAAGGAACCACACGCGACCAGCAGAAGCGGCGTCTTCTCCGGGTCGTTCATCTTTCGCTTGAGGCGAAGTTCGGGGAACACGTAGTCGTCCATGGGTGTAGGCGAAACCTGAGCAGGAGGCTGGTGAACGTCGTCGCTCTGCCCTCCAACCATTTCTGTCGACATCTTGTAGGGGTGGAGGGGTGGAGGGGAATGCGGGAGAGTGCGGGAAGAGACGTTTTTGGATCGGAGAGCAACAGCGGGAGGGGGCCGACTTGGGGAAGTGGGGGACAGGAGGAAAAGTCGTCGCCCCTTGGGAGGCAAAAATATAGGGAGGCGGAAGAAAAACCGAGATGATGTCGTGATCATCAACGGGATCGAGAGAAGGAATTCAGATTCCTCTGGTGCTTAATAAGAATCCGGTGAGTCAATCTGGGGCCTTCATCGGCGCCGCTCCCGTCTGATAGCCGCCCCCTCATTTCGCGAGGCCGGGGGTTCTGGCTTTCCGAGTATAGCTCTATATTCGGTAGAGTTATAGCACCCGGAGAGGTGTTTCTAGCAATCCAGTCGCTATCATGTCCTTCACTGTATAGCCTAGCGGGTTCATTCGCATTCAAACTCAGTACAGTAGTGTTGTTGGCCACCGGCATCGTCATACACAATCATTCATCGTACAAAAGCAAAGATAGAACAGTTCACACAGCAAAATCGCCTAGTGCCCGAGTGCAGGACAAGTTTGCGGGCTTTCATCCGTGCCCGACCGCAGGTGAAATGCAAATTCGGGGAGCTGGACTGTCTTATATCATCAACTGTCGAATGTTGCACTTCCGCCGCCTGGCGCTCTCCGAATCGAGTCGTCACAAACCACCACGTCAATCCTCCTTTCTCCACCACCCCTTTCAACCTATTTTGTCCCATCCATCTTCTTTATTTTATTCACTCTCGTCCGTAATATTATAGCCTAGACGGCCATCCGGACAGCTTACCGGATCTTCACATTCCCTGACCTGTTCACACCCAATCTCAGCCCTGAACCAGGTGTTGCGGATGGCGGGTTGAATCGGTGTCCACGTCTACCTGTCTCGAACATCCCGATCCCGGTAACTTATGGCCAGGCAAAGGCCCTCCACCAGCCGCCAGGACCCTTTCGAGGATTATTCCATTTCCCCCGCAGGAGCTGCTGCCACCTCTTCTGCCCTGAGGTACTTACCCGTTTCCTCAACACCCGATCTTCATACCTTGTGCACCTCGTGGTGACTCCACTCTGCTCGCCGTGGATATTCACTGGCGAGAACCTTGTGGATGATCCCCGGCTTCCCCTCGTCTTCCTGTGCTCTCGGTCGGTTCTCGTTTCGCTGCTACAGGGTGTGGGGGACCCCATCTCCACGTAACCCCCGTCAACTGCATTGCTCCTCAGCTTTGCCCGGCCAGCTCTGACAACTTGCACGATCGTCCTCCCCCCTCCCTCCATAATTTCACCTCCGTACTCATACGTACACACCCTCATTTGAAAGGCAACCAGTTTCTGATGTCATCCAGAACCACTCGCTCCTCCGCGAGACTTGCAACAGACCCTCCCCCCGCCGCTGACTCCGGCTCTTCGTCACATCCGGCCGCTGGTTCGGCTTCCTCCCGGAAACGCAAGGCTTCGTCACGCCGGGATCGACAATCGGACGCCCCAAATCAGCCAACCACCTCGTCGCCTCCTCGAAGATCGAAAAGACAGCGCACCTCAGCGCCTCACGCCGTCCCGTCTGCTGGGCCAACCGCCGCTGCTCCCCGACGAGCTGCCCGTGGCCACACAGCTATGTCACAACCGGGGTGAGTTTTAGAAGGAGGTGTATCTCATGATTGCAAAGCTGACGTGAGCTTTTATCCGCGTAGACCGTCTTCTCGACCCTCGGAGGAATCAAAGTCGACGACATCTCCGCCACCCTCGAGGCGGAGATCCAGCCGGAATGGTGAGCTTCACTAGATGACCCATTCGTTATACATACATCAATGCTTATAAAATCGCCTCTTAGACCGAGTTGCAGCGACGCAATCCCCGCCTCCCCGGCGACAGAAGAAGCGTGTCGCAAAGACGAACGCCGATGTTTTCATGCGGGATGCGGAGGAGTTGGAGGAGGAAGATACCAAGGAAGAGCGGGAGGGGTCTCCAACAGGTGATAGCAACGATGGGACCAACCCGTCCACCTTCGATGATGAAGACTTGGACCCGTTCCACAGCAGTCTTTTTGGAGGCCGAGGCCCCATGGGGCTGCAAAGTACGCTCCGTGCACTCAGTGGTATGATGTCGGGCATGTCTTCGCGACTTCGAGATATTCTCTGTAATCTGCGGGCAAAGGATGACCCTTCGCTCCAATTGATTGCTCTCCAAGAGCTATCAGACCTCCTGCTCGTGTCAAACGAGGACAACTTGTCCGGCCAGTTCTCTCCCGACCCATACGTCAAGGAACTGGTCGCCTTAATGCAACCGAACCAGTTTGGCGAAGAGAACCCGGAAATAATGCTGCTTGCTTGCCGCTGCTTGGCTAATTTGATGGAGGCCCTTCGTGGCTCCGTGGCCAACGTGGTCTACGGTGGTGCTGTTCCCATCCTGTGCCAAAAGCTCTTGGACATTCAGTTTATCGATCTTGCAGAACAGGCCTTAAGTGTACGTCATCTCTTTATGTGATTATATAGCTCGTGCGTGTGTGGAAAGTATACTGACAACTTGATCCAGACTCTCGCGAAGATTTCTGTCGACTTCCCCGCTTCCATCGTGCGAGAAGGCGGCTTAACGGCATGTTTGACCTACCTTGACTTCTTCCCGACAAGTACTCAACGCACAGCTGTAACTACTGCGGCAAACTGCTGCCGCAATCTGCCACACGACTCGTTTCCAGTTGTCCGCGATGTCATGCCTACTCTTCTGAATGTTCTTTCTAGTAATGACCCCAAAGTGGTTGAACAGGGCTGTCTCTGTGTCTCCCGTATCGTGGAGAGCTTCAAGTATCGCCCTGAGAATTTGGAAGCGTTGATCGAACCTGCCATGCTTAAGGCCGTTCTCCGTCTGCTCCTGCCCGGCACCACCAACCTCATCGGCCCACATATCCACACCCAATTTCTTCGGGTGTTGGCAATCGTATCCAAGGCCAGTCCTCGTCTGTCAATTGAGCTGCTCAAGATGGATGTGGTAGATACCCTTTACCACATTCTGACTGGTATCTCGCCACCTGAGGACACGGATAGCACCGCTGTGAAGATGGATAGTGTGTTGGTCATGCAGGCGTTAATTCACCGGCCACGTGAGCAAGTATTTGAGACTCTGAACGTTATTTGCGAGCTTCTTCCTGGCGTTCCAAACCGTGAGGCATCTCGCACAGATAGCATGCTGAGCTCCTATTTTGACAACAGCATGTCAATCGGCCTGAAGTCCTCCAAGTCTAAGGAAGGCACTGAAGAAAGACGTACCTTGCTCGATGATTGCCGGCCTGAGCTCAAACGTTTCGCAATGATTTTGTTCCCAACCTTGACGGATGCATACTCGAGTACAGTCAACCTGAATGTCCGCCAGAAGGTCTTGATTGCCCAGCTGAAGATGTTGCACATCCTCGAGCCGAGTTTGATAGAGGATGCCCTTCAAACAGTTCCTTATGCATCATTCCTTGCAGCTATTCTCTCACAGAAGGACCATGCTTCGCTTGTATCGCTAGCATTGCGATGCTCCGAATTGCTATTCCAGCGTCTTGAGCATGTTTACCAGCAACAGTTCCATCGGGAGGGTGTTATCTCGGAAATCGTCAAACTGGCTGAGGCACCCCTTTCTAACGACAAGGAGGGGGCCGAAACGTCAGAAAATGTTACCGACAAACCCTCCACCGATACATCCCATAATGAGGCAAGCAAGAGCACTCAGAAAGAGGAGAAGGACCCCGCGGACGAGGATGACGAGGACGGCGATGACTACGATGATCAAGATGACGAGGTTGATGAAGAAAACGAAGACGACTCCGATTCAGACAGCTCCTCTATCGACGGTCGGTTGTCAGTCGCCAAAATGGAGAACGCGCTTAACGACATGGTCATCCGGGATGCCCATGCCTTCCTCAAGATCTACGAAGCAGGCCAAGGTGGCGCTGTGCGCACTGAAGCTGTTCGGATCTTGACAGAGCTGCAGTCTTTGGCAGGCAAGATTCGAGATTGTTATTCCACTCCTGTCGCGGGTGATGGTCTTTCTCTCTTCAAGAGGTTGGCATCCTACTTCGACGGTGACGCGCTCAAGAGTATCACCAGCTCAGAATTGCTTAATTCTGGCATCATCCAAGTCCTCCTAGACGTTCTGGGCGACCTCAAAGCCCCGTCTATTCGTCAAGCTCGATCGGCCTTCCTGCAAGCCTTCATGGGTGCAACTATCTCAGAAAAGGCCCAAAGCCAAAGTACCGCAACCACCCCTTTCAGCGTTATTATTCGAAAGCTGCAAGATTTGCTTAGCCGGACTGAGCACTTCGAGGTTCTCACCGTTAGTCATAACTCGCTGGAGAATACCCGTAGCAATGCTGCATATATGCTTGGAAAGCAACTTCGACTGAAATTGGTGGCCGAGGATGGAAATGAAGTTCCTCGACCATATCGAAACATCATGGTCTCGATTCATGCCATCGCAACTTTCAAGGCGCTCGATGACTTCCTCCAACCGCGAATCGCCATGTCCGAACGTCCTCACCAGGCTCGAGATAGGGACACTATTCTCTCTCAGATCGCGAACGCAGCCCGCCTCCGCGACCAACTGACGTCCGGGAACCCACCCCGTCTACCCGGTGGCCTCCCTGGTCGATTGACAGGCGCAGATGGAAATGGAAATGACTCTCCCGATGAGGAACATGGAAGGTCGTCCACTCAACGACACCGACGCATGCCGCTGCAAGAAGATGAAGATGACCATGACGACGAGCCCCTGGAGTGTGCCGACGAGAGACAACTCAGCGATGAAGACGATGAAGATGAAGAAGCTGATGATGGTGAAGAGGACGACGAGTTGAATGCCATTGTTGATGATCTCGATGACGACCTCGACGATGAGCCTATTCATGACCCGACTGCAGTGAACATGGAAGTTGGGTCTTCAGGCAAAGTAACGGCCCGGAAGGAGGACGGCACCCGCGTTGGTACTCCGTCCCAATCTACGCCGGCGTCCAAGCCCTCATCCTCTGTACCAAACACTACATCGTCCGCCCTTGCAGCTCATAGCTCACTTGCCACTGCTGGGCGCCCATTCTCCTCATACGCAGCTGCGATGGCCTCTATTCCTCAGGACTGGCACATTGAGTTCTGCGTGGACGGCAAGCCTGTTTCCAGCGAAACGACTGTCTACCGTGCGGTGCATCACAATCGTGAGCACGTAGATGAGGCCAGCGCCAAGAACGTTTGGTCTGCCGTCCATACCATCACGTTCAAGCGTGTCCCTGGACCGCCACCACCAGAGCCGTCCACTCTTGCCAATGCTGGACAGGATATGTCTTCCGAGGAAGACAGCCTCGAGATGCCTAAGAGTCTGAACAAGGACTCCACAACAGCATCGATTCTCCGCTTGCTTCGTGTCATGCACGAAATGAACGCCACCATCGATGACATCTTGACCGAGACTCGTGCCACCGCCAACATTACTCCCGAACCCTTGGCTCAATTCATCAATACGAAGCTCACCGCCAAGGTGAACCGTCAGCTTGAGGAGCCTCTGATCGTGGCAAGCAGTTGCCTTCCTAGCTGGAGTGAAGACCTGGCTCGTTTGTTTTCATTCCTTTTTCCCTTCGAGACTCGGCATCTGTTCCTTCAGTCGACCGCGTTTGGTTATTCTCGGGCCATGATGAGATGGCACAATTCACAAAGCTCGGAGGACAGCCGCCGTGATATGCGCCGGGATGACCGACCGTTCCTTGGTCGGCTGCAGCGCCAGAAGGTGCGCATTTCGCGGGCTCGCATCTTGGATTCTGCCATGAAGGTAATGGAGCTTTATGGATCTTCTCCCAGTGTTCTGGAAGTTGAGTATTTCGAGGAAGTTGGAACCGGTCTGGGTCCTACTCTTGAATTCTACTCAACTGTCTCTAAGGAATTCTCCAAGAAGAAACTCAAGATCTGGAGGGAAACAGATGACACGTCGGGTGCTGAATATGCATTTGGCAAACGAGGGATGTTCCCGGCTCCGATGAGCGAGGAGCAAGCATCTCAAGACTCTGGCAAGAAACAATTGAATCTTTTCAAGATTCTTGGAAAGTTTGTGGCACGCTCTATGCTCGACTCTCGGATCATCGATATCTCGTTCAACCCGGCCTTCTTCCGCATTGCCGATACTTTGTCTTCCGTCCCCCCGTCGTTGGGTACCGTCAAGGCAGTTGATGAAGACCTTGCCAAGTCCCTTGTCATGCTAAAGCGATTCGTCAAGGCCAAGCACAGCATTGAAGAGGACAGTACCATCTCCGCCCACGAGAAGGCTCGGGCAATCCAGAACATTATTGTGGATAATGTCCGCGTTGAAGACTTGAGTCTGGACTTCACGTTGCCTGGCTACCCAGCTATTGACCTTATCCCGGATGGTTCCAACGTTTCACTCACTATTGATAACGTGGATCAATACGTGGAGCGAGTCATTGACATGACCTTGGGCAGCGGTGTTCGTCGCCAAGTGGATGCCTTCCGATCCGGGTTCTCCCAGGTGTTCCCTTACTCCGCTCTCCGCGCTTTCACCCCCAATGAACTCGTGATGCTTTTCGGGCAGGCCGAGGAAGATTGGTCTATCGAGACTCTTACGGACTCCATCAAGGCCGACCATGGATTCAACATGGACAGCAGGAGCGTCCGCAACTTGCTACAGACCATGAGCGAGCTGGACAAGCAGGAGCGACGTGATTTCCTTCAATTCGTTACGGGTAGCCCGAAGCTTCCAATTGGCGGTAAGCCATTCGATTCCTCTTCTACATGCGCACAAATAACTTATATATTATACTCCAGGTTTCAAAAGCCTCACCCCAATATTTACAGTCGTGTGCCGCCCCAGCGAGCCTCCCTACACACCAGATGACTATCTCCCAAGTGTCATGACCTGCGTGAACTACCTCAAGTTGCCGGACTACAGCAGCCTGGACTTCCTGAAGGAACGACTATCAGTCGCTATCAAGGAAGGTCAAGGGGCATTCCATCTGTCCTAGAGATGCTCTCCCCACTCAGCCCCTACATCAACAACAATATCTCTGCTCCACCGCCTTGTAACATCGGCGTTGCTGGTGCAACAGCTTCAACCCTGTCGACTAGAGACGGGAACCTATTAACGACGCTATGACGTGACTTGCTGCCTGAGGTCGATCTTCCTCTCAGTTCTTTTTCGGCCGGGCTGTTTCTTTCTTTACATTTTCATGCCATCTGGGCTGAGGGGCGTCAAGGTGGATTCATTTTCTTCTCTCACAATACTGATATTAGATAGCAATGGATCACCTTTCGATGCGTCTTTCCTGGTAGACTGATAGGTAGTTCGGCATATTCTGGAGGTGTGGATGTAGTCAATTATCCCTACATACAAGCTACTCCACTTGAGATCGTCACCAGGACGGAGTGTGGAATGATTGCAACCGATAAATGCCGTATGAATTCAATGCTATCATAGTTACATGTATATCTCATCTATAGTCCTTGTCTATCGTCTATAAAATTATTCTATAATTAAAAATTAAAATAAGCACGCCTCTGCAAAGCCACAACTTAGCTCTTGTAAATCGAAACCATGGACTGTAGTGAAACGTTAGCAAAATTCAATCATCCAAGCGTCAAGAACACAAACTCACATCCGCAAACTTGGGCTCAACAAAAAGCGCCTTCGCCTCCGAAACCATAACCGACTCCTCACTATCCACGTTCAACAACTCCACATCCTGGACAATAGTGTTCCCATCGGGAACGACCAACGGCAAATAACTCATCTTCCCCTCAACCCAAGCTTTCCGTCCCTCAACCTTAACAGTCTCAGCACGAAGAACGTACAATCGATCCGGCAGCGCGGGCTTCCGGAAATCGACAGTTAGATTCGCTGTCATGCCCAGACCAGTAGGGAACGCCGCCGAGACGCATCGAGCGAAGACTTCGTCAAAGAGGACGGAGAGAAAACCACCGTGAACAAAGCCGGGATGGCCGCAGAGGTTGCGGCCAATGTGAAAGACTGAGACAACGCTGCTAGTGCGGATGTTTGAGGATTCATTCTTCTTGGATGATGTCCATGTATAGGGTGCGATAGCTAGCTTTCCGGGACCGGCTAAGCTGCCACCCACGAAGTGGCGTTGTCTGACAGCTTGGGGGATAGCTAGATGGGGACGGGATTCTTTGTAGGCTTTGTGGGATTGGCGCAGGGCTTGGACGAGGGGTATTTGGGAGATAAGTGTATCGAGATTCGAATCATTCGAACTTGAAGAGGGTATATGGGATTTGGTCTTGGAGAGGAAGGGGGCTTCCTGTGTTTGGCTTTGCGGCAGCGCTTGCTCGTGTACCACAGCGGAGCGTGAAGGGCCATGCTGGTGAAGATAGGCAAATTGGCTTGCTGGTTTGAAGGTGGTGGCTCTGGCGAGCCATGTTGCGGAACGCCAAAGGCGCATGGTCTGAGAAATACCGGCCATTTTGAAGTAAAGTATATACAATACTTCCGTCTCCCAACTGTAGAAACCGCCAACGTTAGCAGAGAAAGCATATAGTGGCGCCACACAACTTACCGCTACTGCCGAAGCTAATGCAAAAAAACTTTCTTAGCGGGATCTCCGATCTATCTACCACGTGGTAAAGATCACAAGTGTAGAATGCGGAAAAGGGGTGTTCAGCGAAGTTGAAGGTGTACTCAAATCCCGAAAATTGACGCTATCGATTCAGCACGGACTTATCTCGACAACAACGCTAACTAGATCACTTGTTGATCAGAGTGTTCCTTTCATCCGGCTCTCAATTTTTTTCGTCTGGCTCATAGTGGGCCGAGAACGGCCGACTATCGGCGGGTTTTTCGGGTCCCCTGCCGAGCTCGGCATGCCGAATGATAAGATTGTGTTCCGGGATCTTTGTTAGAACTCAAGATCGTACCTTTGGAAATCCTTTCGGGTGTCTTGATACATGAGTATACGAGGGCCTGGGTGAAGTTGTGTGTTTGGATAGTTTAGGTGTTAATTTCCTGGTGGCTGTAATGGATGCTAATTGACGGGAATCTCTAATTTTGACTGGAAATATACACATGATAAAAGATGGTCAAGATATGACCATGACCAAGATCATCCCACGTAGAGAATCACCGAGGGCAGGTCATGATTATGGATGCCTTTAAAAGTTCAAGGGATCCAGGTTGCCCAAGAAAGCATTATTACCCTCTCCGCGGAGCAGAGACTCAATATCGATTCTTCCAGCCGTTAGATACCGCTCGCTAACACCGATGTTCACCCGCTCAGCAAGCTGGCTTTTTAGCTCAGCGCGCAGACCAGCGAGCTCACTCTTGGTGATACTGCTGTTCTGCTTGTCACGCTTCTGGCGACCACCACCACGGCCACGGGTTTTGCCTTGAGACTCATCGAACTCTTCGCTATCATATTCAACACCGAGATCATCAGCCGCAGCACGGAGCCAGTTGTCCTCTGAGGAAACCTTCTCCTTGGCGATATTAGAGTCGGTGATCTTCTTGGCGAGGTTGATGCGTGTGCGGATACGAGATACAACTCGGCGGTCGATCTCGAGAGACTCAAGAGGGAGTTTCTTTTGCGGGATACCGCGCTTCAATCTTTGGGCGTGGATCTTAGCGGCAAGACGGGCTACACTGACAACCTCATCGGGAGCGCAAATGAGGACACTCTTGCCAACCGCGCCGGCACGGGCAGTACGGCCAGATCGATGAACGTAGGCGTCCGCGGCGCGAGGTGCGTGGTAGTGGATGACGCAGTCGATGCCCTTGATATCGAGACCACGAGCTGCAACATCGGTAGCGACTAGGATAGAGCTGGGATCGGAGGTCGGTGATGAGAAGCGCTCCACTGAGCGGAGTCGGGCCTTTTGTGCCATGGAGGAATGAAGAGCAAGGGCTGGGAGTTGAAGGGCTTGCAGCAGCTGTGTTAGACGCCGGACAGCGGAAATGGAGTTGGTGAAGACGAGTGTGCGGTGCTTCGGGTAATATAGAAGCAACGCATAGAGGTAGAGATCCTATTTTGATTGTAATCAGCCTTGACCTCGCAATATTGCCCTTGTGATATCTTACCTTCTCCATAGCAGGGCATTCCACAATTCCCTCCTTGAGCCCTTCGGCCATCTGCTGCTCTGGGTTTACATCGATGAATCTGGGCTTCTCTTCTCTGAAGTTGAGTTTCTTGAGAAGATACTCCATCGACTCTTTCTTATCCATCATGTCTCCACCTGACGAGCGCCCCTTACCGGCAAGTCTCGTTTGCAAGTCACGGTGGAAAGTAGCTGAGAAAACGAGCGTTTGTCGGACGTTCGGCTCTTGTTCTTCCTTTTGTGCCTCCTCATCCATATCCGGGAAATCGCCTGACTCCTTTCGATCCAAAGCACCAAGAATCTCTTCCACCTCCTTGAAGTGGCCCTCGCTGAGCAGTCGATCAGCCTCATCAATAACCAGGAAGCGAATACTTTGCATCTTGCGAATCAGTCCCGATCCGGTGCTCAGGATCTCCCACACGCGGCCGGGTGTGCCAACGACGATATCGGCATTAGCAAGTTGCCTTTGCTGCTTCTGGATGGAAAGTCCACCGGTCAAAAGCGCAATGCGCGCATCTGTGTCCGGAGAATTGGCAGTCAAGTCTCCGATATGTTTCGCTAATTGAACCGCCAACTCTCTGGTTGGGGACAAGATAAGCGCCATGGGAGCTGTCTTGGGCTTTTCGACTGGATCGATCTTTTTTTCTCGCTTCTCCAGATAGTACTCGAGAATTGGAATACCGAAAGCCAATGTTTTACCGGAACCGGTGGAAGCCTTGCCAACAACATCGTGGCCGTCCAGGATAACAGGAATACAGGCTTTTTGCACAGTAGTCGGTGTAGCGAATTTCATCTTGGAAAGCCCGGTCAAAAGCTCAGGCGACAGACCGAGCTTGTCCCAGTCAGATACGTCCACACCATCGTCATCTTCAGCCTGCTCAAGAAGTGTCGCGAATGAGAGACTAGATTTCAGACTTGGATCACGTGCGGGCTCGGCCTCCTTTGCCTTGGTGTCTTTCGCCTTCTTCTCCTTCTTCTTGGTCTCCTTTTGCTTTTTCTTATCCTCCTTCACTTGAGTACCGGTGGCGGGCGTAGGTGTCTTCTCTGCTTTGTCTGCCTTGTCGGTCTCTCCGTCGCTGATCCCACCCCATTCTTCACCGTCATCGTCCTCAGATGGTGGCTTCAAGATAGAATTCTTCGGCTTTCCCGACTTCGCCTATTTGAAACCCACACGTCAGTACATTGCTGAGAATTCAACGTTAGAATGTATTTCCATACCTTGAATTTAACTTCTCCATGACCTTGGGAGCGAATGATGTCCACACCATCAATCTCCTCCAATCCAAAGAATCCACCTGCATCTTCCATGCGATCAGGCATAGCCACTTCCTTCCAGTTTAAGTCCTCCAAGTCGACAACGCCATCCCAGCCACTGTCATCCGAAGCCGGACCGGACTTGGCGGCCTTCTTGCGCTTCTTGGACTCCACAGCCTGGGCCTTCGAGTCCCGTCCTCGTTTCTGACCCATTTTCACTTCTTGGATCCGGTCCGGGGTATCAGGTGTGTGTGTTTGGCGAGAACAGAAAAAAAAAGCTGCGCGGAGAAGTCGCAGAGAAAAAAGGCGGCAGAAAAAGTCCGCCCGCAAATCTTATCGATTCGCTCCCCACGTTGAAGAATCCCGCGACGGAAATCCCCAGAACAGCATTGGCCTTCGCTAGCGCCTCGGTTCGAGATGGGGAAGTCTTCCAAAGACAAGCGCGATGCCTACTACCGTCTAGCCAAAGAACAGAACTGGCGAGCGCGGTCCGCCTTCAAATTGATCCAGATCGACGAGCAATTCGACCTCTTCGAGCACGAGAACCCCGAAAAAGTGACAAGAGTCGTGGATTTATGCGCTGCACCTGGAAGCTGGAGCCAAGTGCTTAGTCGTGTCTTGATCAAGGGCGAGAGTTTCGGACGACGGACATGGATCGACAAGAAGCGGCGGGATACACAGGCCTTCCAAGACGGCGAGACACCCAGCAAGGAAGTTTCTGAGATTGGGGAGAGCAGCCCGGATGCAGAGCTAAAGCCCCGCGAGAATGTCAAGATCGTTTCCATTGACCTTCAGCCCATGGCCCCGCTTGAAGGCATCACCACCCTCAAGGCCGACATCACACATCCCTCCACCATTCCTCTTCTTCTGCGCGCGTTGGATCCGGAAGCATACGAATCGTCAACATCCGATCTCATATCAGACACACCAGCGGAAATCCGACAACCACACCCCGTTGATCTCGTCATCTCAGATGGTGCCCCGGATGTAACAGGCCTGCATGATTTGGACATCTATATCCAGTCGCAATTGCTCTTTGCGGCGCTTAATCTTGCCATGGGAGTGCTCCGCCTAGGAGGTAAATTTGTGGCTAAGATTTTCCGAGGCCGCGACGTTGATCTTCTTTATGCGCAATTGCGCACTGTCTTTGAGCGTGTCAGCGTTGCTAAGCCCCGCAGTAGCCGTGCTAGCAGTCTGGAAGCTTTCATTGTCTGCGAGGGATTCATTCCACCCACCAGGGAGGAAGGGTTAGCAGGCATGGCTGCGCTGAGAAATCCGCTTTTCGGAGGTGCTGCCGTGCCAAAGCCCGTGTCGGAAGATGGAAACCTGGGCGTCGAAGTTCAGGATGAGGTGGATGAAGATTCTCGCGCCAGAGCAGCAATCACAGAGACCACGAACACTACTGCAAACCATACTACCGAAATTCGCAACCTTCACTCCGCCTCGAGTGAACAACCGCAAGCACAGAAGCTTGCCAACAAGTTTGCAGAAGAGTACCGCTGGATTCCGTCGTTCATCGCTTGCGGTGATCTTTCTTCGTGGGACTCGGATGCGTCTTATACTCTTCCACCGGACCATGTCAGTCTCGATCCGGTACAGCCGCCTACGGCGCCGCCGTATCGGAAGGCGTTGGAACTGCGGAAGGAGAAAGGAGGTGCTTATGGGAAAACCAAGCTGGCACCACTGGTACAGCCTTGATTAGTATTTGGTTCTGGATGTATAGACGACACGATTATGAATACTGTATGGCGTTTGCATAGAGGCGCAGATAGATGAGGGGCCTGGTTTTGAACAGATACCCAGCCATTACAATTCAATTATGAAACAAGATCTCCTTGTCTAAATTTCTTCAAGAATTTTCTACTTATTACTTGTAGAGAGCATGTTTGTCCAGTAAGTTGCCAGAATGAATTATAAAGTCTATTTAGCAAATTTTGCGCTCGGCTAAATCAAAATGATCTAAAAGCGGCGGGAATCGACCAAAACTCGTAAATGCCAATCGTCAGTTCATGATCCACCATTCTAGTACACCTCCAGAACATAGCGCTCCTCATCCTTGAGCTTCTCAATCTCCTTGCGAGTGTCAACCTTTTTACCGTTGGCCTTGGCTTCAGTGGCAATAGCCTCCTCCAGAACAGCGGTGACATCAGGTACGGGCCAGGTGGGACCGCAGAGGTAGAAAGCACCCTCATCGCGGATGTATGCCTGCATGATTTCAGGCAGGGACTGGCGCATACGGTCCTGGATGTAGATCTTCTCAGGCTGATCACGAGAGAATGCACGACCGAGCAGGGTGATGACACCGGCCTCCTGGTAGGCTTCCCACTCCTCTCCGTAGCAGTACTCCTCGCGCTGGTGACGAGAGCCCATATACAGGAGAACAGAACCGATCTCCTTGCCCTGGGCCTTCTCGAGAGCGCGGTGCTGCACGAAGGCACGGAACGGGGCCAGACCGGTACCGAGACCGGCCATGATGATGGGCTGGGTCGACTTGGGCGGCAGCTTCATCACACTGGACTTGACGCTCACGGTAATAGGCGAGCCGGGCTGGAGGCGGCTCAGGTAGCGAGTGGCCAGACCGAAGCGGTCGGTGCCGTTAGGGGAGGACCAGTTGACGGCGACAATCATCAGGGCAACGGAGTTGGGGGTAACCTTCTGGCACGAGGCAATGGAGTACTCGCGGCGCTTCAAGGGACCGATGATGCGCACAATTTCGTGGAAGTCAGGGTGGGCAGACGGGTACTCGAGCAGGATGTCGGCGAAGGTGACGGTGTCAACCTCCGAGCGGCGCTTGAACTCGGTGGCACCATCGGGACCGCCCAGAGTGCGCAGATCGGTCTTCTCCTTCTCATCGGAGGCGAACTCGGAAAGAGCCTCGTAGAAGCGCTTGGGCGGGCGACCGAAGATGTCAACGTTCTGGATCAGTGCTTGGTAGACGGTGCGGTTCTCCAGCACGGCGGGGTCCTCACGGCTAGGAACCTCCACAATCGCATCGGGATCCAGGCCATAGAAGGCGATGAAGTCGGAGACATCCTTGGGGTCATTCTCGGCGTGGACACCGAGAGCCTCACCAATGTCATAAGTGAGGCCGGAGTCACCGAGGTCGAACTCAATGTGGAAGATGTTACGGTCATAGGTCACGGGAGTAAGGCGACGGTTCTCCTTGACGTGGACAGTGAAGGTCTTGGTGGCCAAGTCAGGACGAAGAGCGTTCTTTGTGCCATAGGCCTCCTTGAATGCCAGACCACGGGCCGCAGTCTCCCAGTCCCTGAGGAGGGTCGGGGGCTCAGCTTCATTCTTGTCGAAGGGAGCGAAACTGTTCGCGGCGATGTCCTTTGGAAGCAGGGGAGCCTCGCTGACACCCTCGGGCTCCTTCCAGGACTCGGGGATCTCGATCTGACGAAGAACCTTCTCAAGATCCTTGATCACATTCTCCAGGGCCTCGGCATTGCCCACGATGGATGAAAGCTTCTTGGCGGCAAGGCCTTCCTGGGAGGGTAGAGCAACACGGAGGAAGGATGCCTGAAGAACGAAGGTCTCGAGAGATGAGTCCTCATTGGCAGAAGCGTCAACAACGAAGAGGGAGATACCGCGCTGGGCGACAGCCTGGCGGAAGGCGGCTGGCAGCTTCTTCTCCAGGTCCTCGTCCTTGACACCAGGAGCACTGACAATGACCTTGGCGTTATCCTTGACAGAAGCAAGAACGTCGACATCGTTGAGCAGAGCAATGCTTCCAACGTAAGAAACGTCAGCAGCAGCAACGGCGTAAGGCGCATCCAGGATCTTGGCACTCTTGCGAATGTCAACGCGGATAGCACCGCCTTGGACCAGGTTGTCGTGTACCTTGCTGGTGGTAACGTTGCTGGCCGAGTCAGCGGCAAGGGCTTGGCTGAGAGTATGAGCAGCGCCCTCAGAAACGGAGTTGTCAACGTCCCAGAAGGTGTATTCCTGAACAGCAGCGGGATCAAGCAGCTGCAGAGGAGCAGTCTCGTTGGTGGCGCTGTTGATGGGAAGAATAGGCTTCCCGAAGATACGCTGGAAAGCAGCAGCAGTGCTGACCAGGTCCCAGGTCTGAGAGCGAGGGTACTTGATCTCAACAGGAGCCGGGGCCTGCTCGCGGTCTGTGGCGAAGGTCAAGGCAGCAAGGACGTCCTCATAGAGAGCGGAGTGAACACCCTCCTCCTGGACAGCCTCCTCATTGGCAACCTGGCCCAGAATTCCGACCGTCTTGGTGGACTTGGGAAGCACGCGCAGGAACTCTTCCTCCACGAAGGGGCGGTACACACGGACGTTGACAACACCAATGTGAACACCATCCTTGGCCAAAGAGCGGGCAACCTGGGCAGCGAGAGTGGCCTCCACGGTGCCAAAGACGACCAGCACAGAAGCGGGCTCGGCATGACCATGGTACTCGAATGCACCATAGTCGGTTCCCAGCTCGCCGTTGAGAGTCTTGAGCAGCTCAAGAACCTTACCCTGGGCATCCAGGTGGCGGTTGCGAGCATCATCGAGGGTCTTGCGAACAGTCTCATAGGTGTTGTTCAGACCATCCTTGCCGAGCACATCAATGACACGGGTGTGCTCACGACCAACACGCACGCCATCGTAGATGTGGATCGAAGGAAGAAGGGAAGAAAGCAAAGTGGTGAAGAGAGCCATGTGCTGAGACTCGTGGGCTGAGCCGCTGGAGACCAGACCGAGTCCGAGGTCCTCAGCCAGGGAGAGGGCCGAAGCATAATCGGAAACCAGACCCTCCTCGCCAGTGTAGTCCACAGCAGCGACGTGAGCCGCCACGGGGCTGGCTACAGAGTAGAGCAGAGAAAGCTGTTCCAGAGCGGACCGCATGAATGGAAGGGTAGCGGATGAGGCAATGATACCCTGAGGCACATGGCGCTTCTTCAGGTCAAAGTCCTGGGAGAAAAGATATCCAAGAGCCATGCTACCGGCACCTTGGCGGGTCTCGAGTGACTTGACAACAGGAGATTCGCCATTGGCATTGACCTCCTTGTTCTGAGACCATTCTTGCAGAGCAGCATCGAGGTCAAAACTCTCGGGAGAGTATGAGAAGATCTTGTCACTCAACAAATACGCCACCTGCTGGATAAGCGTCTGGGCGGTAGTATAAGTCGGGCCGGACAAGGCCGATAGAGCCGGATTAGGTGCGCTCATGCTGAATATGAACTTGTCTAGATATTGCGCACACAGCACAGATATCTCTTGAGAATGACAAGAAATGAATCACCACAAACAAGGGAAATGCGGAGAGAGAGAGGGGAACAATCGCCGGAAACGCGCTTGCTATAGAAAAATGTCCAGGCATCTTGCCCCATCGGGTTTAGTGGCCAAGCACGCAATCACGCAATTGCAAATTTCTTATCGATAAGCCCTGCTTATCGATAACCGGGACGGTGCATCAGGGCAGAACCGGGGACCCGCATTGGGCGATGCTGACTCATCACTTGTGCTGCACAATTCCCAGCTCTCCGGACTCTCATGTGATTGGAGGTGCACAGCAACAGCAGCCAACACCGAGCCTCGGTCTGGGGCCCCATGAAATTGCGGAGATGGAGCTGTGGAACCGTGACTTCTTAAATGAACATAATTTGTCCCGAATCCTCAACTAACCTTCCTTGACTACCCCGGATCTCGCACTGAATTAAAGATCTAGTTTACAATTCTTCACCATGGCCGAAAATTCACTCAACCCCGTTCCTTTCTCCGAGCCGCCCTACCTGCGCGGGCTGCCGAACCCATACATCACGCCCGCCCACCTCCGCTTTCAAAAAGCATGCCGGAAATTCGCTTGGGAGAACTTGATTCAGCATGCAATGGAATGGGAGAAGGCTGGAACTGTCCCCGAGCATGTCTTCCACACTTTCTGCAAAGCCAACATGCTCTTGCCCAACATGCCCGCCCCGCTTCCCGTGGACTGGCTCAAGCGGTTGGGAATCCACGATATTCTAGGGGTAAAGGTTGAGGACTGGGACTACACGTATACTGGCATCTATTGCGACGAGGTAAGAATGAATGCGTCATTTTGCATCTCGCAAGCAACACAGCACTAAATGGAGGTCTTCATTAATAGCTGGCACGGTCAGGTTTGAGCGGCCCAGGTGGCTCGCTGAATGCGGGCTTTGCATTTGGAATTCCTCCAATTGTCAAGTTCGGCAGCAAGGACTTGCAGGAGCGATTCCTCCCCGATCTTCTTACCGGCAAGAAGCGTGCTTGTATCGCGATCACAGAGCCCGAGGCTGGTAGTGACGTTGCGGGTCTTACCACAACTGCGGTCAAGAGCGCCGACGGCAAGCACTACATTATCAATGGGACGAAGAAATGGTACATAAGTTCCGCCACAACGCTTTGGAGTCTAACTGACCGATCTTTAGGATCACAAACGGCATCTGGTCAGACTACGCGACCATGGCCGTCCGAACTGGTGGGAAAGGAGCTGCCGGTCTTTCCGTGCTAGTTGTGCCCCTGAAGAACCACCCCGGTGTCTCAATGCGCCGACTGAAGGTCTCAGGCCAGATCACTGGTGGAACGACCTACATCGAGCTCGACGACGTGAAGGTGCCAGTGTCGAACATTATCGGCAAGGAAGGCGATGGCATGCGCATCATCATGACCAACTTCAACCACGAGCGGCTCGTCATTGCCGTCGGCGTTACTCGTTCGGCTCGTGTCGCTTTGTCTGCCGCGTTTTCCTACTGCCTCAAGCGTGAGGCTTTTGGCAAACCCCTTATGGATCAACCTGTCGTGCGGCATAGACTCGCCAAGGCCGGTGCCGAGCTTGAGACCATGTGGGCCTGGGTTGAGCAGATTCTCTATCAGTTGAGTCACATGAGCAAGGAAGATGGTGACCGTCAGCTTGGTGGATTGACTGCTTTGGCGAAGGCCAAGTCGGCAATGGTCTTGAATGAGTGCGCTCAGGTTGCTGTCCTGCTGTTTGGTGGCAATGGCTTCACCCAGACTGGCCAGGGTGAACTCGTTGAAGGTGAGCACAGCACTACACACATCTTTTTGATATTTCGCGGGCTAACGTTTTGTTCTTTTAACAGCAATTCTCCGTGATGTCCCGGGCGCTCGCATTCCGGGTGGCTCAGAAGATGTCTTGCTCGACTTGTCTGTGCGTCAGTTGGTCAAGATTTACCAAGCGCAGGAGAAGAAGCTCGCCCAGAGCTCGAAGATCTGATTTCATTTAAGCTAGACCCAAACAGATTGATTGTCCGTAATAATGCAAGCTTAGCGTCACTTTTATACAATATGGGTATCTAAGGTATTTTGGTTCAGTCGGCCGGCACTAAACCTCTGATAAGACCGGATAGTTCCGCGGGCTTTTGGCCAATTTAGTTACTCCAGTAAGCTTTCTGGATTGAGTAAAGTATCAATTGTCTGCTCGACTATGTTTGCATCTGTTCATATCTACCTCACCAGTAAAGCAATTTCCAGAATGTGTCCCTAGAGCTCCATCGCATCAATACCAACAGTTATATTCGAGACATCCCCAAAGGACTTCAACGTGTTCAAAGCATCCACGAATTCCCCCTCTTGAGACACTCGAATGCGATCCTGGACAAGTCAGTATGACATCGTGAACCTCTGGGAACAAATTCTCCGATCTTACATCAAAGTTCAGCCATCCTATAATACCAACAAAGATCTCTTCCTCCAAATTCAAACTTTTGCCAAACGTGACATGAGCTTGAGCCCCTTCTTTGCTGGCGAGAAAATGAGATATCTTTCTCCAGGCTTGGAGTGAAGCCTCAGTATCCTTCGAATTCGACACTCCCACCCGGATGATCTCAACTACGGCTGCTGAGGCTGCCTCTTTAGGAGATTCGTTTGTTTCAAAGAGTTGTAGGGTGGGCGGCCCGGTCACCAAATGCCTAATAGAGGCAGCGAATGCACCAAATTGCTCAGAGCCAACGAAGGCATGGAATGAATCAGCCTCGTTCCATTCTATACAAGATTAGAAACATCCAGGATTCAATCAATTTTAACTCACCAAAAAGCAAAACCTCTTTGAATGCGTCTCTCGCGTCCTTTCCATTCTCCGTCAAGACCCATCCGCGAGATGCGTGAAGCAAGCCGGGGTTAGGGTCGGTTAATCTTTTGCTCAGTTTTGGCCAGTCTCTCTCTAGCTCCTCTAGTGTCGCCTGGTCAGTTTTAACACGTGGAAAAATCAGTTCAGTGATCGCCATTATGGAGCAAGGGAAGAGATCTTTGATAAAATCAAATGTAAAGGAAGTTTCAAGAATCGAGATCGCCTTTGTCACTGGTCGATGATAACATATTCCAAGAGTTGTGTAGCTTCGGTCGCTTTATATATAGTCTCTGATCAGGATATGCTATATATGTGATTACAATTGACCTGCAGCGTTTTGGGCTAGGAGGTTATGCGGAGTTGGCGGAGTTGCGGAGTTGCGGAAGGGGATGGCTCATTCGGCCATCAGGTCGCGACCTGACTTGATGACCTGATGAGCCAACTTCTTGTAATTACTAGTTAACTTACCTTTACATTGATTAATGTAATCGGAAAGCGAGTGACGCATGCAAGCGGTCGACGCACCCAGAGCACCCAGAACACTATAGTAAATGCGATGTTTAAGAACACAATATCTCTACAACTACAAGTTTATTATATGTACTTGGCTTTGTGAATGTACTAATTTAGAGCATAAATAGTCTAATTTGAGGGTCTGGGGAAATTTAATTATAATATCACCCCATTTACATAAAATACACTATAATTTAGCTCCGAGCTGGAACTATATATCATCGACTCACCACAAATTTTAAAACCTCCGAGACCTTCAAATACCCTTAGACTCATTATAAAGGACATATATTTATAGGAAGTCTCTATAAGAAGCTGACGTTGTTGAGATTTAAAGTTGTAATTTATCGCATTTACTATGGTGTTTTGGGGTGCGTCACTCGCTTTCCGATTACGTTATATAAGCAGAAAAGGGGGACACCCTACTGAGCACTGACCTACGCACCCCACTGAGGTCTCAGTAGGGCCGGCCCTACTGACCTGAGTTACGCGCCACTGTCGTCTGCGGCCGTTGCTGGCTTATTTTTCGGGAGCATTTAAGTCCTCGTGCCGTGCCAGACTACACGTAGTTGCACAACCCTAGATAGTAGAAGATAATGTCGCTGCGTACGGGATTCCACTATTAAAGTTATTTGCTGCTCTTTTCTTTCAGCTCGAGGCCACATTTCCCTTTGTAGCGCAGGAATGTAGGGCAATTAGGACACCAGTGAGACTTGGGAGCCTAGCCAGCCTCGAGGGTCTAGCAGAACCGGGGAGTAGCGCAGAGGGGTGGTCAGTCGTCCAGGTAGGGATAGTTTCTTGCATAGATTCGCGGGGTATAAGGAACTGTATGTTACTACAGGTATACCTAGCATGTGATTTCATGTCTCATAAGAGTACGGCAATTCTTGGCAATCAAATGTTCTAGAACGTAATGGATATCCTGCGATCCGACTGAATTCCTTTGAATGGGAGGGTATGCTTTACACGGAAATTGACTGCGGTAGAATCAAAAGATAACATTCATTACAGTGTTGACGGTGGGAGGAACTTCTTGGGTGACCGCTCGCTAGGAACCACGTTAGGGGTGTCCATTTCCTCGTAATGTAGTTACATAGCCACATGATGATAGCGGCGGCATTTGGGGCTAGATTCGTCGATGAGCTGTGGAACAAGTTTCTTTCCGAGAATACAGGGCAGAAGAAATAGTACGTCACCACACATGCTCTGTCTACGTAAAAGAAAATGATCGTCAATATGATACGTCAGTTCGCATAATTTGGGTAATTTGCTGTCTAGACCCTAGCAAATCGCGCTGGTGGTATCACTGTGTTTGCGGGGCATGATATTTCCCTCACTTGATGACGTTGAGTTATTTCAGCCCCTCCTTTTTTCCTGCGCTGCCCAGGAAGTCCTATAAGTACCTCCTAAGCTGTCTTCATAGTGCTTCAACTGTTCATCTCACAATTTTGACTCCCTATTTACCGAGACTTCGTTAACACACTTGACTTTCGCAAATATTATCATTATTATGGAGTCTATCAAGCAAGGTGCCAACGCCGTCTCCGAGTCGGTCAAGCAGGCCGCCAGCGGCACTTCCAAAGAGGCCAATAAGGAGGTCGCCAAGGATAGTAACGCGAACGTCAGCACTCGGTAATGGCCTTATCTTGTTTTAACTATGTCTCTAGTTGCATGCAACTGACACTCATCATAGTGCTTCCGCCGCCAAGGACGCTCTTGGTGATAAGGTTGACGAGAGCAAGCACGACGCCAAGTCCGAGGCCCACAAGCAGCAGATTTGATTGAACTGGCCATGGAAGGAAGGAACTGAGGGAAGCAGATACAATTACGACTTTACTTACTGTATCGATAATGCAATCATAAGTTATACTAAAACCATCTTGTTTAATTGCTGTCAAGAACAGAATATAAAGGCCTTTGTTGACATGTAAACAATGAAAGAGCTGAAAAATAAAGTCAACATATTTAGCAACCCGAAGAAGATGACATTCTAGGGTACTCGGAGTACAATATTTCCCACGTCAAACATATTCATTAGTCACTCCAGGTACAAAGCGTAGACCACTCGAGAATCGGAACCGGGATTAAAATAAAGTAGGACAATCGGAGCCGCGGAACCGCGCGACCCGATATTCGAACCGAGCTCCCTTGTCTTACCTGACTGGCCCGAACGGGTGTTAATGGCAGATGTCTGTCGACCTGTTGCAATGAATCTGACCCGCGGATGAGTTTATATAAACTCGATACCATCTCAAGGTCTGCATCCTTCCTCCATTATCGAGAGAGCACCAAAACAAAGAAGATATGACAAGCATGTTTGACACCAAAGACTGTTTCGATGTGGCAGTGATTGGAGCCGGGATGGCGGGGATTGTTGCTGCTCGCGACCTCAGTGCTAAGGGCCATACGGTGGTTCTCCTTGAAGCGCGCAACAGGGTCGGCGGGCGAACCTATATGAAGAAAGCCTTTGACGGGAAAATCGACCTAGAAATGGGTGGAACCTATGTGCACTGGACGCAACCACATGTATGGCACGAGCTACAGCGGCACAACATCTCGGTGCTACCGGGTCTAGATGGCGACAAATTCCACTGGCTCGCGGACGACAAGGTGCACTCGGGCACAAGAAGCGACTACGAGAAGGCCGTTCGTCCTCTCTTGGATCGCTTTTTCGCGGACGCCCGCGCTCGCTTCCCATTGCCGTTCGAAGCCAGCATCGTGGACAATAGTGATATCGAGAAGCAATCATTGGAGGACCGCTTATCCTCGCTGAACCTATCCACATACGAACGGGACCTGCTCGATGGAGTATTCTCTGGTGTTGTTCACTCGTACAAAGAACAGGGTCTCGCTCAACTCCTCCAGAGCGTGGCAATATATTTTGGAGATTACTTTGCCTTTCTTGAGACTGCCGGATTTTGGCATATACAAGGCGGGACTAAGATATTGATCGACGCTATCCTTGCGGAGTCGACCGCGGACTTGCGCCTCTCAACACCCGTCAGCTCAGTCTCGGATAACGGCTCCCATGTTACGGTGACGACAATTTCCGAAGAGAAAATTCATGCACGCTCCGTCATTATTGCGCTGCCTCTAAACACCATCGGCGATTTGAAGATCACACCCGATGTCGCTCCACCCGTGCGCGCCATGATAGAACAGAAGAACCCCGTGATGGCCAGCAAGATTTGGATACGGGTAAAGGGAGAAATAGAACCCTTTACCTTCTTGGCTCCAATTGGGAAGTCTCCTATCAATGCGGTCAAAGCAGAATCCTGGTACGAGGGCGATACACTGCTGGTGGCCATGTGCTCCGAAGCTGCAGCAATTCGGATCGACGATTGTGATGCGATGGAGGCTGCTTTGCGGAGGGTTTTGCCCGACATTGAGGTCGTCAGTACTGCTGGCCATTGTTGGGTTACTGATGAATTCTCAAAGGGCGGTTGGATGATGCACCGCCCTGGGAATCTCCTGGGTGCTGCGCCTCAGATGCGACAACCGCATGGTCGCATTCTGTTTGCTGGCGGTGATATTGCGGCGATGGATACCGGGTCAATTGAAGGGGCCATGGAAAGTGGTGCTAGCGCTGCACGAGATATTGCCAGGGCATTGGCAAGTGGCAAGTATTGAACATCGAACATACTGCCGGGTATCGTTACTCAGATTCGCAGAGGGATAGGGATGTAAAGGTGCCTTCTATTTAAAACCGTTATTGAATATTGAATGCAAAACTTTCAGCACCTGAAGCTCGCATCTTTTTAACCGTATGGTTCTATGTATGTACTTATCCTGAAGCAAGAAGAATATCGCGCAACTTCGGAAACTTCAGGGCATCGAGTGAAGGGTGTCTTGTTAACTCTAGAAATTGGAAAGGGGGTAACGAGTGATATGATGGTCTTGTGTCTAGGGCTGCTGTTTAAAGCAATTTCAACGAGAACTAGGAAGCTGCGCTAATCACTCGGTTACCAGTCAGAAACTACTCAGGATAATATGTGGATTTACGCAACTTTTGGTCGCTTGGCCTGGCTTTTAAGTTAATACCACATTAAGTTCAGAATTTGTAAGTTCAGAATTTGAATTCATTTGCCGTAGTTGGCGGGGCCTGCTGTAAATCCAATCATCACTGAATCCGTTCTCGGATCCGCGGAGCCGTCGTTGGAGACAGCCCAAACCAAATCACTTGATTGCTGGGGTCCGCGGTACCCACGTTCGGAGGAGCTTGCGAAAGCCCCCGGGTCTCTCCCGCCAAGTTGCGCGGACCCGCAGCTGCTGCCGTCTTGAACACCAGGACCCGCTTACGGACCCGCTGCGGACCGGCAATTTTCTAAATACGCTCACACCCACGCAAG
Source organism: Penicillium cinerascens (assembly GCF_028974065.1). NCBI lineage: Eukaryota > Fungi > Ascomycota > Eurotiomycetes > Eurotiales > Aspergillaceae > Penicillium > Penicillium cinerascens. Next base: position 2,274,580 of record NW_026695298.1, on the reverse strand, counting down.
GAAATATGCTATTTCGGGTAAGCTCATTTGGATTGACTTTGTTTCTTGTATCACTGGTCTTGTAGGTGAACAATGCAAACGGGTTGACTGGGAGGGCTCATATCCGCGGACACCGAAGCACCATATAATATAACTTGTGTTCCCCGGCCAATTCTTCCTCTAGCCATCATATCATCTTCTACGGTTTTCAGAATTATTGCAAAATGTCAGCTTCTTCCAAGAATCCTATCGTTTTTATCGGCGCCGCCGGTGAGATGTGCCAGGTCGCCATTGAGTTGTTTGCCAGCGCGAGTACCGCACCTCTGGTCCTTGCCGACATCAACGAGGCTAACCTCGAGCGTGTCATCTCCAAGCTCCCTTCTGGACGTGCGACCACCCGCAAACTTGACCTCTTTGATCATAGTGCACTGCGCAACATAGTCAATGGTGCCGCTCTCGTCGTGCTAGGTGCTGGCCCGTACAAACGGACTTCAGGTCCTGTCCTTGAGGCTTGCCTTGAGGCAAGGGTGCCTTACCTCGACTATGATGACGACGTAGAGAGCACGCAGGCTGCACTCAATTTGAACGAGCGGGCGAAGAAGTTAGGTGTGCCTTGCTACATTGGGTGCGGCGCTTCGCCCGGTATGAGTAATGTTATGGTGATGGACGCTGTCAAGGATCTTGATACTGTGGACACTATCGATCTTGCCTGGTGGGTCGGCGACTCCCGAAATTCCGGCACCGGCAAGGCTGTGGTCGAGCATTTTCTATGTATCGCTGCCGGGCCATGCTTGACGTGGGCCGATGGAAAGGCGACTATGAACGAAAGCTTCGTCGAGACCGCATATCTACCCGTTATACCCGGCCACGGTGAAACTCTGCTACATGAGACTGCTCATCCAGAGCCAGTCACACTGCCACGGCTCTTTCCAAACGCCACTAGGATCCGGTGCTTGGGCGGTATCGATCCAATTCCAGCCAGCGCTATAGCACGCGGTATCGGGTCTGCTGTTCGCACTGGCGCTATGCCCATGCAAGCCGCCGTGGATTACCTCTACGACATGGTAGCCAAGCAACCTTCCTACGAAGGCTTGAGTGCTTCAATTGGTGCCCTGAAAGAACAACTCAGGGGCGGCGATATTTCGTTGAACGAATTGTCTCAGTTAGTTTCTCACACCGCGGAGACTCTAGGACCGATGCGATACGGTCTCTCAGGCATGTTAGAGTATATCCGAAAGGGTGAAATCTCGATTATGCAGTGTCTGGGGTATTTAGTCAACGTGGCTCGCGGCAAACCAGACCCACAACGCTCGGGATTGCTGGTACGAGTTGTTGGTACTCGTAATGGGAGCCCAGCCGTGGCTACCAGACGCAATCCCACAACCGGCCTGGACTCTTTTCTAGGAAAGAGTATGGGCGCTGCGACGGGGGCATCTGCCGCAGCTTTCATGCTGATGGTGTTGGAACCGGCCGGTCAGAACCATGGAGGCGGCGTCTTTTGTCCCGAGGATTGGGCCGAGCCACAACGCTTTTATAAGGCTTTGGAGCGGCTCGGATGCCCACCGGATGAGATTGTCGAATCAATCTAGTGCCAGATAGGTAGTCACGGAGTAGACTTGAAGCACATGCGAGGTACGTGACGCGGTGCGAGTCTTTCTCCATCTCAGATTCCAGGGACGACGAAGTAGAGACAAGGAATCAGTCGGCTCAGTCATGTGAGTTGGAGAGGTCAAGTGCCCTCTAACAAATATCCTGTTCTAGCTCTTTGAGTTACGCTCTGTCTTTATCCCTGCAATGGTTTGACTGCAGTAGCTTGTCTGTCGAATTCCAATACGATCTGTTCCAACATATGTCCTTATATAAGCATTTAAATAGTAGCAAAAAAGGATGAATTAAGTTCTGTAATGTCGCCCAACACGAATGAAACTACTTCGTCGGCTGTAAAAGATGACAACGCTGTGCGCATTGCAGAAAGAATCGGTGCCATGGAACTCCAGAGGAAGAGAGGAGGGAAATGGCACCGCAAACTGGATTCGCTCACATTGCACCGTCCGAGTTACCTCTTTTCGTCGCGCCGGGTATAGCGCCACTGTATAGATGAACTCTCTCCTCGGAGCAGCTAATGTGTGCATTATTTCGGCCGTATTCATGTCGTTTGTATTGGCCTTCTATAGGGGGCGCAAGACATTCAATCCAAATAGTTGGTTGAACTTGGGTCGATGGAGTGATGCTATTTTTTGGATGGCAATTTGTGGAGTATCTTTCTAAATGTGATGCTCAGCATGCCACTCTATCTCCCAGTGATGCTAGTGACCATGAACTGAACATGCGTGGTTTTTGGCGGGGTCGTCGTAATTGCAACCATCTACTGGTTTGCCGCTTTCTCTAAAATTAAAGTAGTTAATTACCGTGAAAACGACAGTGGACTCTACGGGGCTACTAAGGAGGGCAAGATGACCAGCATTGAGGAGACTCAGAACCAGGAACGAAGAAAATTGATATATTAGGATTCACGATGGCTCTCGGGAAATTACCATCGGGTTCCCGCTATATCCCGATTGGGATTCAAAGTAGCTTCATATTGCTAGCGGGCGGTACAAGATGATTTTCCAGAATTTTTTGGGCGATTAGAGACACGGATAGTGGTGTATGATGCAGTCTAAGATCAATTATTCATATGACAAACTGAATTAGGACCGGTGCACTTGGTAATACAAGTAATCTACTCGCTACTTGAATTCCAAAATTTGATCCTCACAATACTTTACGAAAAGAGCTGCATCACCCGTTCCACCATCCTCTTTTCTTTTCATGGCCTGCAACAAATCTTCCCTTGGATTTGGGTGAAATCGCCCCCAGGGCAAAATATATCTTCCCCCATCAGATAACGTAAGCTCATTGGAGAGTCCGGCCCGGAGCTCGGTGTAAGCACCCATCCTAGCATGGTACAGCAGTGGTGCTGCTAAGAATGGCACCAGCGGAGAGAAGTGACGAGTCAAGCCCGACTTCAGGTTTCCCGGATTCACTACCACACTCAAGATTCCACTGGGCCTTTCTTGGGCGTCCAGTGCGTGGGCGAGGAACCAGTTGCCAACTTTGCTGTTTTCATAATTGCGCTGGGGCTTTGTGTTTTCTCGCAGTATCTCCTCGAGATTAACGCCGTCTTTAGGAGCAGACAGATCGACAACTATCGACGCTGTCCAGATTACACGCACAGAAGCGGCTTTTTCGCTTTCAGCGGTACGCCGAAGAGTGGGTAGAAGTAGTTGTGTGAGAAGATACGGCCCAAGACAGTTGGTCGCGAACTGGAGTTCATGGCCCTGTGCCGAGACGGAGCCACATGGTGGGTTTGACACGCCGGCGTTGTTGAAAAGAACGTCAAGTCTGGATTCCGTTGCAGTGTAGGCCTCTACTGCAGGTTTGATACTTGCCAGGTCGTCGAGGTGGAGAGCAAGGAAAACAAGGTCTCCATCTGAGGAGGGCTCTGAGGCCCTGATCTGTGCAATCGCATCCAAGGCTTTCTCTTCTGAGCGGCCGGCGACGTACACCTTGCCTCCGGCCTTATAAAGAATTGTGCAGAGTTCCAAGCCCACGCCGGAATACCCCCCGGTCACGATGAAAACCTTGCCTCTTTGGCTAGGCAGGTTAGCTTCGGTTAAAGAGGGTGCGGGTGGAAAGAACTGCGACCAAGTGGTTCCCATGGCTTAAAGAGAAGATATTTGGTGAATGTAAAAAGTCAGGGTTGTTGACAAGGGGGCGGGGTGGGGAGAGGCGGCTGAACAAGCTTTCGGGACAGAACCCAGCCTGGCGCAATTGGCGCGGAACGCTCCTTTCAATACAAGTCTGTTATCAACGCCGTGATTCGTAAGACATTTTATTTTTGGGTTCGAGTGCTCACCTCAGCCAATGATGGGTCAACTGAATGGGTCTGTCTCACCGAACGACCAGGACCATGACGCCTGCTCCTGCTAGTGCTTATTCACACCCTAAATCGGTATCGGCTTTATCGCCGATCTGAAAAGCTCACTTCCCCACACAGTATGAGGGGTGGTTATGGTGTCTGGGGGTGTTGAAATAAACAATACCTCCGAACCCACATACGAAATACAGAAAGTGTCTTTCAACGCTCCAGATAACGTAATTCACAAGCGAGCCGCCCACACAAGCGAGCCGCCCACCCAACTAGTTTTTTCGCGTCCACACGCGTCCTTTTATTTTTTACCAACCACCATGCCTCCAAAACGCGCTCGATCAGGCCGAAATTCTATCGAGCAAGAGGGCCGCCTCGAATTAGCTATACAAGCTATAAAAAACGAAGAAATTACCTCTATCCGTGAGGTAGCACGTCGTTTTAATGTGCCTCGTACTACCCTCCGCGACCGCATTACTGGCCACCAATTTCGCGCTCAAACACGCGCCAATAGCCATAAATTGACCCAAACTGAAGAGGAATCGCTTAAGAAGTGGATATTGTCAATGGATACGCGTGGAGCTGCCCCTAGGCCCTCTATGGTACGAGAAATGGCGAATCTTTTGCTTGCAAAGCGCGGTTCAAGCCCTATCCAGACGGTCGGCGAAAACTGGGTCAACAACTATGTCAAAAGACAGCCAGAGCTAAAGACTCGTTTTTCACGTCGATATAACTATCAGCGAGCAAAACAAGAGGATCCAAAGGTCATTCAAGAGTGGTTTAATCGCATACAAACTACGGTTCAGCAATACGGTATCCTACCGGAGGATATCTACAACTTTGACGAGACTGGCTTCGCGATGGGCCTTACAGCGACCGCAAAGGTTATTACTCGAGCGGAATACTACGGTCGGCGATCAGTTTTACAGCCAGGAAATCGCGAGTGGGTGACTACAATCGAGTCAATTAGCGCTTCTGGGTGGGCGCTTCCGCCTACGATTATCTTTAAGGGCAAACTACACAATCTAGCTTGGGCCGATAGCCTTCCACATAGTTGGCGCTTCGAAGTTAGTCAAAATGGATGGACAACAGACGAGATAGGCCTTCGATGGCTTCAAAAGCTATTTATTCCGTCAACGAATAGCCGTACGCAAGGCCGATACCGTTTATTAGTCCTTGATGGGCACGGTAGCCATCTCACGCCCTATTTCGACCAAATTTGCTCAGAAAACGAGATAATTCCTATTTGTATGCCAGCGCATAGCTCGCATCTTTTACAGCCGCTTGATGTTGGTTGTTTTGCTGTTTTAAAGCGCTCATATGGAGGCTTAGTTGATCAAAAAATGCGGCTTGGCATAAATCATATTGACAAGCTTGATTTCCTTATGGCCTACCCAAATGCTCGCGATAGCGCTTTCCAAGCGCTTACAATAAAAAATAGCTTCGCAGCAGCGGGTTTAGTGCCATTCGATCCAGAACGAGTGCTTTCAAAGCTTAATATCCAGCTTCGGACGCCTACACCCTCAGGAAGCCGCCCAAGCAGCCGATCAAGCATTTTTACCCCTAAAACACCAGCGACCGTCGCCGAATTGCTTAAACAAGCATCGTCAATCAAGGCTTTCCTAAAACGACGCTCAAATAGCCCCCCATCGCCCTCGCAAACCGCGTTAAACCAGCTTATTAAAGGCTGTCAGATCGCTATGCAAAACGGCATATTACTTGAGCAAGAAAACAAGGAATTACGGGCGGCCAACGTAATGCAGAAGCAAAAGCGTGCACGGGTTAGTAGGTATATAGCCTCTAATGCTGGTATGTCAGTGCTAGAGGCTCAGGGGCATTTACAAGCCCATGAGGCTAGTTTACAGCCTATAGCACCGTCTCCAGCAGCACCCGAGCAGCCTATTCAGCAAGCGGTAGCACCAGCGCGACGGCGTCAGTTTACGTGTTCTTTATGTAATCAGGTAGGGCATAGGGTCAACCAATGCCCAGCTAGGTAGAATAATTAATATAGAGGCGTTTTGGTTGAAAAAAATAGATGAAAAGTAAGAAGTAGATGGTTGGGTGGGCGGCTCGCTTGTGTGGGCGGCTCGCTTGTGAATTACGTTATCACAAATAAATTCAATTTATTCCGAGGTCATCATCAACAATCGGATCTGAAACCCACAACTTCAGTCAAAGCTCATATCCACGAAGGTGTGATTAAAGGCCAACCTATCAATATTCATCAAACCACCAATTATAGCTTCTTTGTCCGCCAAGGCTACTAGCAAATCGCAAGGAAGTAAAATCTAAGTGTTTAAGCTTTGGAGGTTCAAGCATACTTCCTATTTGGGTTTAGCCTGGCGGTAATGACGACAAAGCGGCGCAACTCGCGCACCTCAAGCTCCATCTTGCAACTTCGGACTCTTCCAAATAACTACTCCATTGTAAACAACATGGCTAACGTCGCTCTAATTGGTTCTACGGGCATGGTGGTAAGCTTCAACCATATCCCCAACCCTGCCCTTGAAATCCCCGCATAAACAAAGGCTCCATCCCTGCTAAACACCGAATCCGTGCGACATGAACAGGGCTCCCACATCCTCACCAGCCTACTCTCCAACAGCGGCGTGAATCGCGTCGACACAATTTCCCGCCGAGCCCCCCACGCAGCCACCGCGGGCCCCCAAACCAAGCTCACTACCTTCGTGTCTGACGACACCTCGAAATGGGGCTCGCAGCTCGCGGCGCTGACACCCGCACCCGAGATCTTCATGTCCGCCTTCGCCACAACCCGAGGCAACGCAGGCGGCTTTGAGAACCAGCACAAGATCGAACACGGACTGAACGTCGAGCTTGCGCGCGCGGCGCGCGACGCCGGCTCAAAGGTCTACGTGCTGATCTCGGCGCAAGGCGCGAGCAAGGATTCCCGTATTCCCTATTCACGCATGAAGGGTGAGATTGAGGAGGATGTGAAAGCGCTTGGTTTTGAGCGGACTGTTATTCTGCGCCCCGGGTTGATCTCGGGTACTCGTGAGGAGAGTCGCCCCTTGGAGGCTGGGATTCGCTTTATTGCGAGCTGGGCAGGGAAGGTTCATTCGAGTTTGAAGGATGGGTGGGCACAGGATGCAGATGTCATTGGGAAGGCCGCTGTTAATGCTGGATTGAAGGCGTTGAAAGGGGATGTCCCGGAGGGAAGTGAGAAGGTATGGGTTGTTGAGGGGAAGAGTATCATTGAGCTTGCAAATGAGTCTTGATTCCGAGTCCGGATCTCGATACTTTCGCGTATTGTACATTGTTTATTCTCATATGTTACTCTCGGTGGTCTTCGTCATTCACTGTGATTTCATTGTTGAAAATACGACGCACAATGGCCAGGAGGAACATGACGTACTCAATGCAGAAATGGCATGAAACTGAATACTATCGCAACATTATCAGACTTCTCTATTTCCGCCTCTACTCATCCTTAGGCAGACCCACCATCTCCAGTGAATCCTTCCAGAGTCTGGCTTCCTCGTCAGGGTTAAAAGCATAGCTAGCATATTTCCCACTATAAATACTCTCATCCAAATCATCCTCCTCGGCCACGGAACAGTCACTCAAATAGAGACCACCTTTACCCTCCAATCCCTTCGACACGGCAGCCCAGACCGTAGTCGCTGCTCCCTGCGGAATATCCTTCAGATTCCTGAGCAACCCCTGATTTTGCGCCATCTTCTGAATCACCTCAACCGGCAGATGCCGCCCAATAGCAGTCGCAACAGCACCAGGGTGAACGCTGAGCGCATGCAACCCAACAGATCCGTATCGACGCTCAATCTCATTGGCCATGTAGATATTAGCCAGCTTCGACTGGGAATACGCACGGTTGGGTTCGTAGTCGCCGTTTTGGAAATGGTAGTTGTCTGAGGGATTCAGACCGCTGCGTCGTCGATGTCCTGATGAAGCTACCATGACCACCCTCGACTGGAAGTCTGGAGAAGAGGCAGTCAACAGTGCAGGCTTGAGCAGCTGGAAAAACAGAAAGTGGGATAGATGGTTGGTTGCAAGGTGCAGTTCGTGGCCACTATCGGTGAGCTGCAGGTTCTGAAATACCACGACTCCGGCGTTGGCGATGAGGATGTTGATCGTTCTCGTTTTTTCGAGGATGGTTTCGGCGGCGGCTCGCACACTCGTCAATGAGGTTTGTTCCATCTGGACTAGCTCCATTCGGCTGGGGTCGAAGAAGTCTCTGAGTGCCACCTTGGCTTTGGGTAAGTCTCTCGCTGTCAAGTAGAGAGTAGCTCCTGCGGTCCCAAGAGCTCGGGCTGTCTCGATACCAATGCCGGAGGAGACACCGGTGATAACAACGACCTTTCCCGCGAGCTTTCCTCCCATGCCCTCGTCCTTGATGATTTGCATAGCTGTTGGTCGGGCATCGCCAGGACCCTTGGGGTCGGCATGACCTTCGCCGTAGTAAGCCATGCTGTAGACAGATTGTTTGAGATATTGGTGACTGGAATTGGGCCTTGAGCTGGTTGGGAACAATGCTGCATGTATGAGCTTCGAGCGGGGAACTTTAATGTTTATATACCATTTCTTAAGAGCTGCCCGGACTTTTTTATAGGGAATTGATACTACCAACCCCGCCCTTCCTCCTACCGACACCCCTGCCTGATTTAGGAGGAAGGGTGGGGTTGGTAGTATCAATTTCCTTTATATAACCTTAGTCTACATTGGCTGACCCTTTAAGCCAAATCCGGATGGATCCACTCGAAGGGTAAGGCCGTAAACCTCCGGAATCTTTTCGCCCCCACGGGTGACGCTTTGTACCGCTCACGGTTTTCGCTGATATCATATCACCAAGCCTTTTGAAGGGGGGTAGCTCATCAGGTCATCAGGTCGCGCCCGGACCTGATGACCTGATGAGCTACCCCCCTGCGAGCAGTCTTACGCCGTAGAGCTTTTTCTAATTTTTTTTTCCAAGGACAGCTACCAAAAGGCGCTAGGTGCCAAAACGATATCTAGACTGCGCCATAACCCGCACCCGAGCCCGCAGCGGGTTCGGGTTATAAGTTGTAACCCGACCAACCAACAAAAGCCGTCAGCTGAATATTTCTCGTCTTGCTGCACGCGCCTTTGACCTTCTTATTATCTTATTCTGAATGTCAGTGACGTATGGTACTCACTCTCGGTCTCCTCAGTTAATGATTGCCAGCTTCTTCGATTCGGAACCGCACTTTATGATATATTATTGTCACGACCGTGGCTTCGGGGGGCGTCTAGTAATGAAGATACCCAGGAGAATCAATAGATGAGGCGAAGAGTGCTCACAAACAGCTTCAGATGAGGCACTTTATCAGTAAAGCTGAGACGATTTTACTTCGTGTGCAGGAATTTTCTTAGAATCAAGGCTGGTATACTAGCCATTTTAGATTAGAAATTCTGCCGGCAAAATGAATGTGGCTCTTAGAGAACCTACCGATGTACCACGGTGCAAAGTACTTGTACATATACTCAAAATTTGACTCAGCTTATAACGTGGGTCAGCTATACATTGATCTAGTCCTCATGCTTGATATCTGTAGCGGGGCCAAAATACTCTTTCCGTCCTTTCGTGACATACAAGACGAGACTAAGAATGAAAACGGCCCCAAAGATCACGATACTCCAGTTGAAATTTTCAGCAGTGACTGGCAGTTTGCCTGGCCAGAATGACCAAAATATCGCGAAAATGGAGTAACTCAGGCCAATGATGTTCACCGCCAACCCCCATTTCCGCCCCATATCCCATCGACGGACAGGCAAGGTACCGGGGTACCAGATTTTTCGCCATATCACACAGGTGATTGATATCACGTAGGTGTACATCAGGGCAGCGGTGTTGAGAGAGATGATAGCGTTGAATGCAGTATCAGAGCCGATATTGATTAAAGAAAGCAGGCAGCTGAAGATACAAGAGAGAGCGATAGCATTGACAGGTATCTTCCGCTTGGGATCAATTTTCGATATCCATCTCGAACACGGAAGTCCTCTGTCACGAGCAAAAGCCCAAGTCTGGCGAGAGGTGGAGGCGTTAAACATGATGTTGCTAAACATGACAGGTAACAAAATGATGACTGTTAGCCCGTTAACTCCTGCCGTGTTGGTAGCCTGCTTGAACACGTAGAGAAATGGGAAACCGGTAACATCGTCTAGGCAATCCACAACGGATGGAGTGGCGAAGAGGTAGGCAACCAACAAGATGGCAGCCATGATTCCATTAATGAAATATCCCCAAGCCATGGCCCGCGGTACGTTGCGGCCGGCGTCTTTAATTTCTTCTGACATATGCGCACACGCATCGGAACCTGAGGCCTGATTAGTCTTTTTTCCCGGACTGCTCTCTGCCTGAATAAGATAAGTGAAACTTACTTAGACAGCCATAGATAGCTGAGATTTGTCCAACCATCACACTCAGTCCCATTGTAGGTAATCCACCTAGATTTTCCCAATCCGAGACGAAAACGGCTTCAGCAGATCGGTGAGGAGACATAGCCCACAGGACGATCAAAACCACTGCCCAGCAAAGGACGTGAAGAATCATCAAGATGTTACTCAAGATTGGCATCAGATCTGACGCATAGACATTGAAAATGTATGTCACAAGAACCATTGAGAACACAAGTAGAGTGCCTTGCCAGCCTTTAGGATCGTAATCCGGATTGCGAACACTGATCAATCCCTGGATGATGGTGCCGGTGAGGAAGGATCCCGAAGCTGTTCCGGATTGCCATGCCAGTACGGACATCCAGCCAGTGATGTAGCTGAGGAACTTCTGGTACCTAGGTGAGCAAAACTCCGATACCCAATGGTATTGGCCTCCATCGGTAGGTGCCATTGAAGCCATTTCCGATAACGACGCAATTATGAATCCGAATCCGATAAAGGTCCAAACATATGACCAGAACATGCCTGCCAGGCCTCCATTCTCCAATCCCTGGTAGTTCGAACTGGAAAGTGTCAATGTGTGTGTTCTGTGTCCAGAGAAATAATATCACAATTGACTCACATAATCAAATATTCCCAAGTGGCTTGCAAGACTGACGCAAAGCTCAATGCCGCGAGAGGTCGCATGTTTCTCTAATTGAAGTCGCATAACATTAGCTACGAATGTAGTACCTCTAAAAGCGATTGTTAGAACCTTGAACTCTTGATTTTTTCCCATGCGATGCATTTCATCGTCGTCCAGTGCTGTCCCGCCTTTTGAGGAGGCTTCTGGGTTCCTGTGATCTATCCCCATACCCAGCGTCTCCAACATGGTCGCTTTGGTTGAAGTTTCCATGATCCGATGAATGGCGAACCAAGCAAAATAATGACAGATATAGAATTGGGTTAATGGGGATTCAGGGACTTTGGGAATAAAGTATTAATTTCTACCTCAGGGGAGGGCCGGAATACCCATGAAAAATTGGATTTCTTACCGTGTAGCCCCGTGCCCCGTGCCCCGTACTGGCCCATGCCGCTCCGCCGAGGAGAAAAAGAAAAGTAGGCGGAAGCATGTTGAAGCTTTCACTTAGGTAAATTACTATTCAATTGGCCGCGAGGTTTTCTTGAAATTCATAAAATAATTGGAATTGCTTAGCAGGGCCTTGAGGGACCTTCGTTTCAAAAAAGCATGTTTTTGCGGCGCTAGGCCACGGCTGCATGGACTAATTTCTTCGTGCCTGTTGGTACTGTCCTGTCACCCTGATACGCACTACCCATGCATTAGGGTTAGACCTGTAACCTAGAATACTGGGTCGTGACCCACAGAACTCCATAAGAATACAACTACTATACACATGCTACAAGAGTGCCTTTACTAAGTGGGGCATTTATAGCCACGATGTAACAATGCCCGTTATTCAAGAAGACGGTACAGTACCAAAAGCCTAAAAGACATTATTTTGGGGGCCATCGGATTTTGTACCTGACAGCGCCTGCCGATGGGCTCCACCGGGGCCTCAGCTCCTTCGTCTCTGGAGATTGGCCCAAGGACTTTCCGTTTCGGGAGGCTTGTATACATCGAGGTTACATACGGGTACAGCTTTACGGTTTTTTCTTTTGGGTTGGCCGTACTTCCCTGCACGAGGTTTGCCTGAGACTACTATCAGAGAGTTTGCCAGCAATTTAAAGACGACGGAACCATCATCTCAAATGGAAGGAGGTAAATGTATAGAGTAGGGTTCAGTCTAACGCAGTCAGTCTAGAGTGGCGTTTCCCCACAGAAGGCTACATGTTCATTGGCGGCCCCGATTGGCTGATTGGCTGATTGGGACGGTAGAGTCTTCCCGCCATAACCATTATCTATTCTCAGCCCCGAATTGTGCATCTAAAACTAGTTTTTGCCTTCAATCCAACATCTGTACATCCATAATCCATCACTCAACTGGAAAAAGTCGGCATGCTCTTCAAAGCCAACTTGGAAGCTGCCTTGAGTGTTCTAAGGAATGAGGGGACGCGTCATTTAATGAGGAAATTGACTTTCATTGACGGCCTTTACTCTTTTTCGCTTCCCCTGAGAACCCCGCAACCCGGTTGGTTTTCTATGTATACCCTGGTCATGTTCGGTGCTACTGTGGCGCGTCAGGAGCCTTCATATTTCCGACTTAATAAAACCTGCATATCTAGCGAACTAGACCTGGCACTCACCCGCCCCGCGGGTCCAAGATCAGGAACCTCCACCCGTCCCTCCGAGGGTCAGGGTCCAACCGACCCGCATAAGACACGCTTTACCTATTTAGGACACGCCTTACTATTTTAGGATAAATGACTAAGCGAATTGACACCTAAAATGTATGTTTTCTGCCTAAAACGTAACTTTTTTCCTAAAATTAGTCACGTGGGGACCCTGAGGGTCACCCCCTCAGGTTCTAGAAATCGGACCCTCCACCCTCCAAGAGGAGGTGCGGGTGGAGGGTCCGGAGGGTCACCCGCGGGTGAGTGCCAGGTCTATAGCGAACAAGGATTGATCGCCGTGGAAGTCTTCTGACGATTCGGCCCCAAAAACTTCCCATTTTACAATCTGTGTTTCCCTCCCGACTCAAAAACTGAAAACATCTTCAGCCCTCTCTCTCACGTTTCAGATGTGAAAATTTCTGGCCTTTTCTTCGTTGATCTTTACACGAGTCCTAACTTGCCATGTCGGCCAATTCGACAACGGTGTCTTCGGGGGTGAGCCCTCCTCTCACGACGGATAATGACCATAACCATAGCGGACTGGTTGTGGTCATCACCGCATTCAATCTGTGTCTGGTTTTGTTTTCTGTCGCAGCTCGCACCTTCTCTTCGTACCATAGAAATAGTCTGCAGCGAGATGATTATACATTTGGCGCTCTCGTGGTACAGTTTTATACACCCCGTCGTGAATTGACAGTGCTTGCTTCTTGTATTTAGACTAACTCTTTATAAGCTTGCAGCAATTTGCCAGATCGTAATCGTGTTTTGCCAGGTCCACTATGGGTGGGGAACTCCGATCGGTGGCATCGAGACCACGAGCAAAGAGCAAATGTTGAAGGTGAGTCGTCTTGGAGATATTGAAATTTTCTAGGATAGCTAACATCACAAAGACTGTATATCTTGCCGATATATTTTCCATTCTTGTGCTCGGCCTTTCAAAGATGACAACCTGCTTGTTCTATGAGGGCCTATTTTCCCAGATGCAACGTCGACTTTCCTTTGTCATTCTTCTGGTAATGATCGCGTGGACAATACTATCCGCATTTCTGTTGGGAATACGGTGTTCTTCTAGTCCCTGGTCCGAAATCAGTGCAACTGATTGCAGTGGATTAGTATGCATTGCCCCTACCGAAACGAATATAAACACTGACTTAGCTACAGCTTACCCGCTGGGATGTCATTACAGCCCTCGATATTTCCACCGAGATTGTACTTCTTTTGTATGCGGCATTTGCAATTCACAAAGTCAGGATCTCGACCAAGAAAAAAATCGTCGTGTTTTGCGCTCTCGAGAGTCGGATTTTGTAGGGTTCCTTCACTAGACGATTGATTTAGAAAATATTTTGCTAACACCGTCAAATTGGATAGGGTTATCCCCGTCGCGGCAATCCGTCTGCACTTCATCCAAGCCCAACTCTCCTCGGAAGATCCAACTCTCTCCGGCTCCTTTGCCACAGTCTCAACGGAGACATACATAGGTCTTAGTGTCAGCTGCCTCTTGACGGCCTTTCTTAAGTCCTTCGTTGCAGTCTACGAAGACGATATCGGGATAACATATACGTATCGAGGGCCATGGAAGTCTGAATTAAAAGGCACTTCTCAGTCTAATTTCCGGTCAAGAACTGCTGCGCCGAAGGAAACACCATCTCGAAATCTCCCCAGTCGTTTGAGAATAGAGCCAGGAATAAAGGGCTGGGAGCGAGAAGAGGACCCCATCATCGAATTATCTGAGGGTATTCAAGGGCATCAAAATATGAGAACTGTACATTTAAGCGTGCGAGACGAGTTTATAGAGCTACCAGAACGAAGTGAAACTACAAGTATTTAATAAATCTTCTTCTGGCCGATCACGCTGTTTGGCTGTCAAAAAGTCTAGATTCTGACGTCAAAATTCTGGTTGAACCTTGGAAGGTCGAAGATAATATTCGATTTAGCTCTGAAAAGAGATCTACTTAGTATTTATTTGTCAATTGCTTGACAGACTCGCACGTTTAATATGGGATGAAGTAGTTTTTGGCCTCGATAGCACTAAAGTCGATTTTTTTGGTAAACGGCGGACCTGTGATTTAACGTATTTCCCAAGCGAGTGGCCACCCCAAGCGAGTGGCCATCTTCAAAACACCATAGTAAACGCGATATTTTACCACCTCATATCTCAACAACAAATGATAATTTTTCCTTCATCCTCCTACTACTAGCATTGTTTGGCCCGAGGAATAATTTATATTAGTTTAAAGTTAATGTTTTGATTGTTTTGTTATATTACCATAAAGTACGCTATAATTTAGCTATTTTAACTACAAAAATATATCTCTGAACTACCGTACCTCTAAATCTCCCTAGGCCCTGTAAATAGGCTAAATATGCTACAGCGAATATAGTACTAGAAGAAGACTTTATAGTAATCTATTGTTGTTGAGATATAAGGTGGTAAAATATCGCGTTTACTATGGTGTTTTGAAGATGGCCACTCGCATGCCCTGAAATGAGGAACGAGTGAAAGGGGTTATTTCGGCCATGGCTACACGTGAGGTACGCGGCGTTTGGCCGCGAAAGCTGGCCTGCCAAACTTGCCCCCTCGCTTGCCTCTGATTCGCCAATTTTAGGGCCTTTTCTCGCTTCTCGTTGGTTGCAGTCTGTGTTTCCTTGCCCTGAAACGAGGAACGAAGTGGAGGGGTTTTACTACCCTGCGCGAGCTGCCCGCAAAGCTTTTGCTGCGCTCCCACTACGATACCCTTCGCCGATCCTTACGTTTCGCTGTTTCTTCTTCGCTTTTACTTGCTGTTTCTTCTTCACGCCTTCGCCTTTTGTTTGCTGCTTTTCTTTGCTATCACGTGCCTGTCACGGGCGTCTCGTGTCGTGTTTTGGGATTCTCCACGCTCTCTTCTCTTTTGCTCTTACTTTACTTGTTATGTAGCGGGTGGCCCAGGCATCGCAGCGTAGCGCCCCGATTAGGGACCGTAAATGCCATCTTCCAAAGCCTGAGGCTTGGACCCCCAGCCCTACTATAGATACAGCCCTTTTCTCTCTTTCCTTCCTTCCGTGCTCTCTCATGGGGCTTGATGGCTTCAGGGCTACTGGCCTGTGATTTGAATATGCCCAGAAGGCCGAGGCCCCCTTCTCTGTTCCCTCTCTACACTGTAAAAGATTGTACATAAAGAAGCAGACGTGTCCAATAGTCTTCTGTGAACTCTATCAGATGGGTACATGTTTAAAAGCATACACATTTGGCGCGTTATAGAATAGCATTTGCCGAAAGTCACGCCCAACCCCAATCACTTACAAATCTTCCTAACATAAATCGCCAAACAATTCAACTTAGGACTTCACGCCTCATCGATAAGAAACATGCGTCCCATCCTCCTTAACATGTATATTCCTCCGCTTGTTCGGTGTCCCTTTATAACTCGCTTCCCGATCAGCATTCCTATCCGGGCCCCCCTCATTGGGACCCTTCCAAGCATGAACATCCTTGTTCGCGGGACTCATGTTCAGCGTCCCTTGCTTGCCCTTCTGGCTCGCCTCCTGCTCCGTCGCCTCAAGCTCGCTCTCCGGCGCGGTGTTGGATGGATCGAATGCGGAGTCATGGTGCGCGAGCTCGCTGTCTGTGCCCGACTTACTGACCTCGGAGCGCTGGGGGTTCAGCTCTTCGCGGTTCCAGTCATTTTCTTGGTTGGATTCTTTCCGGAGGGGCAGGACAGCGCTGAAGGCACGGCGGGTTGTTGTTGACGTCTGGGATGTCCAGAGGGTTGGCGTGGGAGTGGTATGTTGGGCCATTCGGCTGGCTCGTTGGCCGCTGGAGATGACGCTTTTCCACATTGCGTAGTCTGGTGTGAGGGATGCGGTTGTATATAGAGTTGGTGTAGAGAGTTGCAGAGGATTGTTGGTTGTACAGTGAATTGCGAGAAGATGAAGATGAATTCAAATTGTACGGAAACAATAGTATTTGGAAAATCAAGAGAAATTACATAAGGTTTTAAAAGCCTTGCCAATCATCCCCAGATGCCCTGTTCTGTTCGAGATTCCAAAGGCTGCGAGATATCATATTGACGTCACTATCTAACGCTAACCCGATCCGGTACTAAGCTTCCTGTTTCGCTCCAGCAACATCGTCGTACCAAAATGATGGAATAGTGCTAAATACGCGAGATAGTTAATCTCCACGCGTTAATTCGTTTTGGCATTTAAAATCAGTTCATGGACCTGAACCGACGCCACGTCAACAACGCTCAGTACGGGACTCTAGGGATTTGATGAATAATCGGATGCATATTTTGGTCATTTGGTTTCTTTCTCATGTACGGTATCAGAGATATTAGCTTGTAGCTTCAGAAGCTGTTACATTTACGTATGGGCCCGGATGTACATGGAAGACCTATAGCCTCATCCGTTACTTCTGAGCCAGGCCGGGGTGCAGACGAGCCAGTAACGTGACCGATCGTTGCAATTGATTACCTACCGGTCAACACGCAGGCTCAGACTGGAATGCGAGCGCACTGTATCATATGCCAGTTATTTCAATGCTGCCAAGTGCGCACTCGATCGTGATTCCAGGCTCTGGTGGCAAAGTGGCTTGCATTGTGGAAGCTAAACATTATGTCAGTTTAAACAAGAAAGGAGAGATCACCAACCAGAAATGACACGGAACTTCACTTCCGTGCATGTAATAATAAATGTGTGCACAGATATTCATCCACGTTGTGAAGATACTAGCACCTGGCGAAATGCAGACGCGAAGGTCAGCGTCGAGAGGGATCTTAATCGACCAATGAATCATCAGGCTTGGCCCGACTCGGCATGGGCGCTGATGATATGCACCGGTGGCACTCGTACATCGTGGGTGGGGAAAGGATTTGCTAGCTGCATATGACTGACACCCTAGCCAGGATGTGTCATTGGGTGCGGCACTCGGCTGCAAGTGAGGAATTCTCCCTCGGCTGGCCAATCTGGGCGCGCTGACCCTGCTGATAGGCAGCGGTTCTCTGCCCGTTGATCCCCAAAGCTCACAGAGCCTGCCACCATTTGTCGCCTGGTCGTAGGCAAGCGCGTGGAGGGTGCGGGAGCCTCCGTTTACTTTAAGATCACGGGATCCCAAGAGCCCAGCAGAGTGGAAGCGTGTATGTGGGTCCAAGAATCCAATTTCAACGTTGTAGTACGGACAGCGGAAATCCATGGCACACGAAATCAGCCTGCAATGGCAATGACCCTGTTCTCGATGGCTCCGAAATTACATCTGGCATCGACGCTTGTTGGGCAGGAACAATATCCACACTTTTCCCATGGTTTTGAGTCTGATCCTTGCCCGGAAGAGGTAGGGGTCTTCCAAGGAAGGCAGAGACTATGTTCCTTTTCGGCGGTAAGACGGGCCCAGAGACAAAAAGACCGGGGGTACTTGGAATGCTGATTCGATAGTTTCAAGGCCGATGTACCAGCTCGCTGCTCGATATCGATCGGTCCTCTCCGAAATTACGCCTTCTGAGGCTGTTTAGAGCCGGTCCAGGGATGCGGGCTGCCAACTCAACATCTCACCATCGATTGTCTTCCCCGAGTTCAGGCAGTAAACGTAATAGGAACGGCAGTCTCCGATGATCATGCGCAAGATTCATGAATAACCGGTTAGAGTGGATCCGAGGACAGGATGACAGAGGGCAACCTTGGAATGCAGCCAATTCCATATTGAACTGGAAAAGGCAAGCCCTCCTGCACGGATTTCGCGAATTCAACAATAAAACCATGGGTTTTTGAGTGGAGCATCTCCGCGGGGCCCAGAAGCATCGCGCCTTTCGGCCCATGGTCTTTGCCGGTTAGCCATCGCTACCAGGAATCAGCAGTATCGAGCCAGAAGCAACGTGCCACGTCAGAGTCTCCGACCTTTGGTGCATCTGCATGTGTTCAGCAGAATGTGGAAGGTGTGACGGTTCGTGTCTGCGACGAGCGCCGCACGGCGTCCAGGTCCTATCATTTTCGCCAAAACAAGCAAATAGATGACGATGAACCACAAACATGAGTGGGGATCGATGCAGGACCCCTCCTCTGCAGGCCTGAAAGATCAGCTGAATGAACATGGATGTACAGATGTATCTTTGCCCAACTTCCGAATGGTTTAATGGGTCGACCGAGACCAAACCCAATTCCGTGGCCCGTGTCCCTGAGTGCAGGTGGTACCAATAATAGAGCCTCAGTGACGCGAATGTTGCCACCCGAGTGAGGAATTATTGGCTCTCGTTCACGGAGCGGAAGCATGCGGCAGGGCATGGAGCGAGGATCAAGTCTCAATTCTGATACCCTTGCAAGTCAAGGCTCGGCGAAGCACCGATGGAAGACCTGGGCCCTAGATCGGGTCGGAACATCGTGCTCAAATATCGCCCAATGCAGTGGAGTGTAATGGCAAAAAAGGAAAATGGAGAAGTGTGGCACCGATGTGAGGGTGCATGCGTATGCAATCACAGAGACGGCGACGCCGAGTGGAAACATCCGTGGGAAAAAAGGAGACACTCGGGTCGAAAGTCCGTGTCAAAGTTGATTATTATTGAAGCATTGAGCCAATCAACGGGCAAGATCCGGTCAAAAGTGATGGAAGGTACGACATGCCATTGAGGTGGAGTCACAGGGGACGGTGCATAGGTCCTGTCCCATTCGGAAACGACTGCAGCTTTCCTTGTGCTTGGAAACAAGGTAATCCCTGACCAAAGAAGGTCTGATATTTGCACGAAAGTGACAGCTGGCAGAGACCCAGAGAAACCCAAATCATGCAGGATCGTCAATGCAGTACGCAACAGGATCACAGCAATCTGACTCCATGCGAACGACATGCACACGAAGGCGGGGAGGGGTAATTAGCGACGGCATGGTTGCAGTAGTCGAGACTGAGAATTGGACGACAGCCATGGACTGAGGGATTTTCCAGCTCTCGGTGCATCATCATAGGGACAGGAATCGCCACAATGAAAATATTGCATGCACACTTGAAGCAACGGTTCATCCTTGGTGACTCCATCCGGGATACCTTGGGCATCTTAAAGTCTCCACTATCCGGAGAGCTTCTGACAGCCAACCAGATCCAGCTCAACCAGGTTGCAAAGTGAGTTTCGATAAATGAGAGTCACGGACGATAAGCCGTCCCCCCGCCGGTGAGCGTCGATCGTCAAGAGGACGACACGAACTTGGGGGGCCCAAGAGATGGCATTGAACTCCCGACCAAAACATAAATAGGGCCTTTCAGGACCCCTTGAAGGTCCATGGAGTTCAAAATCATCCCCCAAGTTTCAAAATCAAAGACCTCAACCTTGGGAATCAGCAAGCCATATCCATAGAACTGCTCAGAGACAACACTCTCCGACAATCGTTTCACTCCATTAAACCTCCTTTAGAAAGGCCTTTGACTAGAATTGACCAAAGTCAGCCTATCAAACTTGTCAAGCGAGTTTGGAGAGGTCAGGCAGAACCAATAACCAGCCTGATTCAACCTGAAACAAGATCCCGGGGCCGAGAGCAGGTGAGTCTGATCACATCTTGGAACCGAGTGGCACTGACGCATCCGATAGGCATGTGCTTTTACAACCAGAAGCGATTCTCCTGTGGAGACTGGAGCTGGACCAACTTTGCTCACCGATGCAATTACGAGTATCGCACCGGCGAAACATGCGGTATGAAACTCGTGAACATGACTGAGAACGACAGCAGCAAATGCCGTCTCTGCGAGAAGATTGAAACTAAATTTCGCCGGCGAAGCGCCGAGGTCGACCGCCTCGAACGGTGGAAACGGGAGGGTGCCAATCTGGTGGCCTCAATCGATCGGTCCCACAAACTGATCATGGACCTGGACAAGGAGATTTTCGTCCTGCAACGGGAGCGTGAGACCCGAAGGAACACCCTTGTGAGATAGGGCGGTGTCCTCGATTGTCAAGATTGGAGGTTGTTTTTAAGCGAATAGCGACCTGTATTCCAAGGTTGATTGGCCCCTAATTTCGATTTTTTGTTTGCTGGTCCCGTTTCCCTCCTGTGATCATATCGACTGGCGGATTCTGAGGGGCGTTTCACGTTTCACCACACAGAGCAACATTGTCTGTGACATCAAGTCTGAATCGATTTTCTTCAACGTGGCGGGCAAGATCGCTCCCGATGGCATGAAAAATGTGAACAAGTTATTATTGGTTGAGGAGATGCAATTGCAATTTTTTCATAGGCTATCATCGTCCCGTAATATGTCAATGGAGACTAGTCATTTCATAAGCGCCGTGTTTTCTTGGATCAGCGGTTCGCTGAGACGGCTCGAGTCTCATGGAGAAAAGGCGTCTTCTGCTGCAGATGGCCCAGGGGCAGCCACTGCAGCCTGGAGAAGATAAAATGATAGCCATTCGATCTTGAGAGGGCATCAGGCAATATCCCAATAGGTGTTAGAGAGGGGTGTTGCTGCCCGGTGGACGGTGAAACCCCTCATTCCCTTTGTCACGTGTTTTGTACCATACGCTTGGTAATCTGAGGGATATTAGTTAGTTAGACATTTCAGTACATCTCCGAGTTATTCGAGGTGAATAATGAGTCAAAGGAGTGGTAGAGGATAATAGGTAAAGTGAACAAGACCACACCTTCCAAGGTTCCGTAGACGGCGGCGGTAGACTGTCACTTTTATCCGACCACCGTTAGCGCACACAGGGCAGAGACCTAGAGTTAACATGATCGATATATACCATTATTCAAAGAGAAAGGCACCGGGGGAATAGGCTTGCCGGACCCCCTTTTATTTGCAGCGTTTTCCAAGGTTGAGACCAGGTGGCTGAAGGTTAAGGAATGGAATGACGACTCGGAGGATATATATCGCCCCGCGAGATGTAGGATCGGAGAATTTACTTTGCAGGAACCAACAACACTGAATCCCAAGCCAAGGGCCTAACGACTACGTGGACCGGTCTATTTGACTCTGCTATGCTGGATCAAACATCGTTACTTGTGGACAACGGGGCGGATAGAGTAAGACCTATCGCCTGAACGTATGCCACGTCACGAACCAGCAGCTGCAATGCAGTCATTAGCAGAAGCCATCGGACGGGACAAATGCCTCGCCAGGAAAGCCGCCGATATTGAGCATTTTTCAGGTAGCAAACTTGGAATAGCAGAAAGGCAGAGAAGGATAACCAACAGATATTGATTTTCAAGTATCTGAAAACAGTGGGCAAAGGTATTAATCTATTTAATCTCACCAGCCTCGGGCTCGTCATCAACCTTGGCCAGCCCTTGTTCCCGCAGAAGTGCATCGATCTCATCGGCGGTCCATAGGTGGTGGTAGATCTTTCCGTCCTTGGTCTTGCCCACTGTTGCAAACTCGACTGGTAAAGGAACAGCTGGTCAGTACTTTGGGATCCAAGCAAATTGACGGAGATGGTCGACATCACGTAGGGGCTGGGAACTCACTCTTTTCACTGCTCAGCTTCGTGGAATCCATAGTCTTGCTCAGAACCTTCACCGCCATAGCGCAGGCCTCCTGCAAAGTCTGGTCCTCCTTGTAGTCCTGCTTGAGCAAACTCTGTGCGCTGGCATTGTTCGCGCCAACACTCGTCGCCTTCCATCCGCCGTAATTTCCACTCGGGTTGCTCTGGTACAGCTGAAACTGACGAAGGTGATCCCAACCGGCATAGATGAAAGACACACCGAACGGACGGAGACCACCGTGCTGCGTATATCCTTGCTTCAAGTCACACAGTCGGCGCACAAGCTGTTCGCAGGGAATGTCTTCGTTGTAGGTGAGGAGGTAGCGTTGAGCGTTTTGACGGGCGTAGTTGATCAGGATGTTAGCATCGGCGTTCATGCCAGCCACTGCGCAGATCATGTTACTGGAAATAGTTAGCCCAGTGATCTCAAGAGGTGATTGCGATGACTTTATTTGATAAAATGGGGTTTGTTGACGTACTCGTTGATTGTGTAGAGCTTCTCAGCGGAGGTGTCCTGCTCAAGCAGCTTGCTGGTGACCTTTCTCTCGGCGGCGAGGACAATTCCATCCTTGGCTAGAATACCCAGGGCAGTACCGGCGTGAGAGATGGCTTCGAGCGCATATTCGACTTGATACAGCCGACCCTCTGGGGAGAAGATGGTGGTCTACCGAGCAGCGTCATAGGTTAGCTGGAGCTGCACCCGCCGACAAAGCATGATTCTACTCACCCGTGAATCGTAACGTCGAGACATGTTGCAGCGAAGACGTAAGAGAGCAACAATTGAAAAGAGTAGACAAGAAGGGAGATCGAGGAAGTAGGGGAGGTCGGAGTTGGAGATGAGCTCGAAGTTCCAGGCAACTCGCCCTGGCGCGTCCTCTGTCATCCGCCAAGCTCGGACCACCTCACCACACCAAAGCTTTCGGTCTTTCGTTCTCCAGCATTGAGCCCGGCCGGCTCTACCAATTTGAACAATCTACTGCTTTATTTCTGACATGCTCAAATCCACATACAGCGCGCCACCCCCTTTGCCACCGGGGTGGTCGGAGCATCGAGCGCCTTCGGGTTGGTTTTGCGCTTGATCGGACTTGCAGGATCTTATTAACGATGAACTCTCAGGCCATTTGTACTACTATAATGCTGCTACGAAGCAGTCTACATATACTCGGCCCCAGGCGCAATCTTCTCAACCTGAGCTGCCCGCCCCAGAACCCTCACAATCACTCCCATACTATTCGCCAGAAACACTACCACCTTTTTCGTCAACGCCTTATGGACCCGCAGGCTACGCGCCTGGGGCGGGCCAATTAGGCCAACAACAACATGACCATGGTCGCGGTGGCTTCCGTGGTGGAAAAGGCTACCAAGATCGCCGGCGGCAAGAGCCTCAAGACCGACCAAAGTCGAAGCATCTCATACCTGACTGCGCGCCATGGGTTCTCGTGAAGACCAAGCTTGGGAGGCGATTCGTTCACAATCCCGAAACGAACGAGAGCTTTTGGAAGTTCCCCCAGGAGGTTTTGAAGGGCGTTATCGAGTATGATCGTCTTGAACGCGAACGGAAAGAACGAAAAGAGCGAGGCGAGGCGGTGGAGGAGCCTACCAAGGATGTCGCAGTCACCAAACCAGAATCGCCGTCACAGCAAGAAGATGTGACGCGAAAGGAACCGAGTGCCGGCCTTGAAACAGGCGGCGCGCAAGACAGTGACGAATATGAAGAAGTTGAAGTTACCGACAGCGAGGCGGAGGATGGGGAGGGCCAACCATCCAAACGCACTCGCACTGACAGCCCAAGTGCGCAGGATCAGCCGGTCGAATTCACCGAGGAAGATATGGAATACCAACTCGCCGCGATGGGCGAGGACTATGGCTTGGATCCGGGCGAATATGGCGAACCGGGAGAAGAAGACTGGGAAGAGGGCGCGGAAGGGCTACAATTGACGGACGCTGATGCCGAAGCACTATTCCGTGACTTGCTCGACGACTTCAACATCAATCCTTTCACTACATGGGAGACCATCGTCGAAGAAGGTCGCATTATCGAGGACACCAGATACACGGCGCCTTCGAACATGAAGCACCGAAGAGAAATATTTTCCAACTGGAGCCGAGACCGCATCAAGGATGTCCAAGAGCACAAGGCGAAACAGGCAAAGCAAGATCCCCGCGTCAAATATTTGGCTTTCCTCCAGGAGTACGCAACACCCAAACTGTACTGGCCTGAGTTCAAGCGCAAATACCGGAAAGAACCAGAGATGAAAGACACGAAACTTTCCGAAAAAGATCGTGAGAAGCTCTACCGTGATTACATTTCAAAGCTCAAGCTTCCTGAGAGTACTCGCAAGTCGGATCTGTCAGCGTTGCTCAAATCAGCTCCGTTGCATGCTTTAAATCGTTCTTCAAACCTGGAGGCTCTGCCGACCCAGATCATCACAGATATCCGATATATTGCGCTTACTGATAAAATCCGCAACCCGTTGATTGAGGCATACATATCTACTTTGCCTCCGCCACCGGAGGAAGAATTGACCGCGGAACAGCATGAAGAGCTCGACAGGAAGCGGAGGGAAAGGGAAAAGCGTGAAAAAGCCCTCGAGGACAGAGAGAAACGGGTAGAGGAAGAGAAGCGGAGACAGCGGGGTGATGTGATTCGTGGCAAGCATCTTCTCAGGGAAGGTGAGGCTGAAATTGCAGAAGCCATGAAGGTTCGCAAGGATGGATTGCGCAGTTACATGGATGTCGATGAAACACCAGTTGGCGAGCGAGAAAAGCCCACTCAATGAAGACAGAAATGAGATATAAGATCAACATGCTGAAACTCCAAGTGAAACTTGGCACAAAGTTAGGATACAGGCTGTGAATACTATGAAGAGCTTTGTGGAAAAGGCGCCATTCATTTTTGTTGGAGGGTATCATTGTATGTTAAAGGGAGCTCATGTCCCTTTCTGTAGAAACCGGCAGGCTATTCACACCTCACATGGTCATTTGAAACGCCAATCGTCCCAATCCTCGTCGTCATCATCACTGTCACTCTCAGCTGCAGGTCCTGCCTGTTGATCCTCCGACAACATAGGGACGTCTCTGGTCTGGTCTTTGCCACGTTTTTGTCGTAATTCCTCTCGCATATGCTTCAACCTCCGCACACGCTCCTCAAGTTGGTCCATCTCATCAAACTCTTCCTCCATAAATCGCGCCGCATCCTCTCGCTCTCCTTCCAATTCGGCTTCCCTTGTCCGACCGGCGGATACCTTCTCTCTATCTTGTTGCGCCGCAAGCTCCTCGTTGGTTACGGGGGCCGCGGATATCGTCGCTTCGGCTGCGACGGCAGCTGGCGCATGTGGCATTCGGGTTGGCGCGGCGACTTCGCGTTCAAAGGCAGCCCATTCATCCTCATCGACAGCACCAGAGGCTTCCTGCGGTGGCGGTATTTGTTGTGCCGCTGGCGCAGTGATCTGTTGGCTCTCATCGAGGGGTTGTTCGGGGCCTGCCAAGTCGTCCTCGTCGACGGATTCCAAGACGTCATCCTCGGGTGTCTCTTGAGCGGTGGGAGCGGCGCCCTGTACACTCGCTGCAGCCTGAACGGCTTCGAGATCTGTGGATCGTAGCTTCTTGCGTATCGCGCCCTCCCCATTATCCACCTTGCGCTTTTTGCTGACACGGTTCCCTGAGGTATTTGGCGACGCGCCCTTGCGCGAAGCTAGTTCATTCCGGAGGAGCGATCTGACGTCCGCCATTGTTGAGAGCGAGGCAGAGACGGGAGTTTTCAGGTCCAAAGATTGAGTGGATCACAGAGATATGAGTTGAGATTGCAGCCGGTTTCAGCTTGATTTAATATTTGCAAAGTGATTTTGCTCAGCAAGTGGGGAACCAACGAAGCTGGAGAAGCTCATCGCGATCCAAGGGCGTGGCTGGTGAGTCATGTGACGCGCTGACAAACCGCTCAAGCCACCGACCCGTCTTCCTCCTTTCCTGATCTTGGACACTCACAACTCCATCTCCTTCCATCAACCTCAGTGTCATCGCTGTCAAGCGTCTGCTAGAGTAGCGACTACCATCTCGACCTTTGCGTTTATCTTCCGCTCTGTACCATTTCAGAGCGCTACAACATCTCACGCGACCCCGCAGGGCGAAAAGTCGCGACTGGCGCGCAGCAAGGGATCGCAGAACCTGTCAAAACACGTCTCAGCGCATATCTTGCCACCACACGCCCGTGAAAGTACCTCTGTATCCTGGGGGAACAGCTTTGGTGATCAAGTAATACCGTGGACCAGGCCCCGGCGCTGTTTTAGCGTCTTGCTTTTTCTCTTGTGTATTACTCTTAGCCCCTTGTGCTCGTAGAGAGAAGACTGCGACCGCTGGCGTCTTTCATCGTCCTGTAATACAACCTTCTACTTTTGCCATGGCCGGTAAGCACTCGTACACCACACTCTCTGGCGCCAAATTAGGCCCACCCGTCAGTGGACAAGCCAGGGTTGGGACCGACGACAGCGCTGGGAACCACTCAATGAACAATGACATGCTAACAGGCAACGCAGACGAACCACGTCGCTCTGGTCGCGCGACCAAAGGCCAGCACAAGAACCTCGAGCTGCCCGACACGCCTGCGAAGAAAGGCAAGGGCAAGAGCCAGAAAGACAAAGGCAGCAAAGCCTCCGCCGAACCTACCCCCGGACCCAGCGAAGGCGAAGAAGAGGAAATCATCCGATGCATCTGTGGCGAATACGAAGAGGAGGAAGACGTGGAGCGGGACATGATCTGCTGTGACAACTGTCTGGCATGGCAACACAACGACTGCATGGGCCTCACATTCGCCAAGGGCTCCGAACCGGACAAATACTTCTGCGAGCAATGCAAACCCGAGAACCACAAGGCGCTGCTGGAGAAGATCGCCAAGGGCGAGAAGCCCTGGGAACAGGTCGCCGAGCGTCGGCGACAGGAAGCCGAGGAGAAGAAGTCCAAGAAGAAGAAGGGCAAGAAGAGTAGCAGCCGCAAGAGCCAAGGCAAGGCCGACTCTGGAACTCCGGCTCGCGCTGGAACCTCTGCGACACCTGGCCCTGGCCAGTCTCCTCCCCCCGCTGCCTCCGCGTCGGCCGAGCCTGAGAAAAATGGCCACGAGTCGCGCCGGTCGAGCACGAACAAACGCAAGCTTGATGAACAGGCAGAGACGGACGTACGTCCTTTCCCTTTATATTCTCTATCACCCAGCCACAAAGCTAATTGGATTCTCCTGCAGGGCCCGCAGGTGAAGCAGCAGCGAGTTTCTCCGCACACCACGGCGGCAGCTCCAAAGGTCAAGACAGAACCTTCAACAACATATGCCTCTGCCGCAGTTGGAACCGTGGAAGAGCTGGTGATCCCAGCTCGTAAGAGTGCGGCCACTGCTCTCATCAAGCTATTTGTAGAGCAGGTCACTGCGGCACAGAAGAAGGGCTCTTACTCATTGCCCGGTGGCCAAAACGCAGAGGATGCTGCACGGCAACTTGGTCTCGCCATCGAGGATGCCATGTACAACCATTTCTGTGGACGGACAGGCGAGCCTACCGAACCATATAAGTTGCAATTACGAACGATCCTGTTCAACATAAAGAAGAATCCTTCTCTACGGGACCGTTTGCTCGTAGGTAGCCTCTCACCCGACCATCTTTCTAGGATGAAGCCGGAGGAGATGGCCAGTGAGGAGTTGCAGCAAAAGGACGCAGAGATTAAACGGGAGTCTGAACGACAGCACATCATTATCCAGGAACAGGGCCCCCGAATCCGACGCACACATAAAGGCGAGGAATTGATTGAAGATGACGTCCAGAATGCCGCCACAGAATCTGTCTTCTCGACTGCGCCTCGCAGGAGCACTGCCGAGGGTGCTGATGGCAGCCCTGCAAATCAGAGTCCAACCACCCCGAAGTTGCAGCAACCTAAGGGCCGAGGAGGACGAGGCCGAGGCCACTCACCTACTGGTGAACACCATGATCACGTCTTCCCTGAAGTCGCCACCCACATTCGCGAGCCTGTGCCTCATGGCAAAATTCAAGCAGATGCCGAGATCGACCAACTGCTGCGCGACGATGAGCCTGATTCGCCTCCATACTCACCGAAAGATTTCTCCGATGACGGTGTCGTCTGGCGCGGTAAAGTCGCTATGATCCCCGTCTCTGAGTTCATGTCCTCTGCCAAACATGTCGGAGGTGCAGACCTCAGTGGCCGGATTCCGTGGAGTCAACTTGCACCGTCCACATTGCTGATTGATGGCCGAATCGATATTCAGCTTGCGAGCAACTACCTTTGCGGCCTGCGCTTCAGTGCTTCCACCGATGTGTCTGTGATTGCCATCAGCAGTCCCGACAATCCTACCGAGCGTATAGGCTTTGACAAGCTTTTCGAATACTTCTCCGGCCGCAAGCGGTACGGTGTTATTGGAAAACATCCTTTGCCAGCCGTCAAGGACACCTACATTGTCCCCATCGAAGCCGGCACTACAAACAAGCCCGAGTTCATTGAGCTTCTGGAAAACAACTCCCTCGAAGGCCCTATCAACGAGCGCACTCTCCTCATAGTTTTCGTCGTTAAGACCGGCGACTCGAATCCTCCTTCCGTCCAACCGCCTTCTCACCAACCCAGCCTGGAACCGGCCGCTTCTGCCAGTCCTCTGACAGCCGTCGGAGCTACCCCTCAACCCCATCAGTTCTCGACCGCCGGACAAGCACCGGCCGCCCAAGTTGCACCGACTCCTCCGTCCAACTTGAGCAATCTCTCTACGTTTGGTCAGCAGCCAAGCCAAGTCGCAGGCTATCAACAGCCCGCCGTGACCGGCATGGCCGCCGCAGTGCAAGTGCTCGGTGAGCAGGTTAGCGCACCTGCCATCCAACAACTTCTCAAGACCGCACCCAACGTGGACATGACGCAGTTGAATGTTGTCCGTGACATCCTGACTCGCCAACCTGCCGCTGCAGGCAACTACGACACGCTCATGCAGGCGCTCTTTGAGATTCAGGCGAACGGCCATGCTCCACAGCCGAACGTATGAAGCTATGCTGATGATATCTGAATATTTTATCATGTACTGTACAGTTTGTTTGAGTTGATTTCATTGTGGTATTTTTGGTGGGTTGTCATACTGTTTTTATTGCAATCTGGTGTTTGGGAGAAAATCCCCGGGTTTAGGTTTTCAGGTTTTATGATAGTGGGATACCCACAGCTAGTACTGCTGGCTTGCCCGCAAAAAATGGATCTGCTTTTTAGTGTTACTTCTTTTTCTTTTCTTATAGTGCCAATGACCATGCATTGTAATGTTGTCAATGAGGGTACATGGCTCAACCAAACTACTTGATTCTTAAGACAGTGGATTCAATTGTCTTCAATTCAGACCAGACTTGGGGCCGTCGAAATGGAGTCATATATGGACTAGTAGAGCTCAAAAAAAATAAAAAATAAAAATACAATCTATATCAATAGATATAGATACCAAAAGATCCACTCTATACTCAGCGAGACATCTCCAACTTGGGTCTAGTAGAGTGAACAAGTACTTCCCAACACAGGTGTAGATTCTAATGTAGACAGCTTAATTTCGAATAATATTTGTGGTATTCAACAAAAAACATGGATATATTGAGCGCATGGCCGATAACCACCCATAGTCACCGAGGACCATCCCCGTACCGCACGTAGAGAACGCCTGCGCTATGCAAAAGACCCGACCCAGAGCAGAAAGAAGAAACCGAGACTCATTACCATCTTCCACCCCGACGGCGGTAACCTCCACCACCACCACCACCGCCATAACGAGGACCACGACCAGACCGCCCACCAGCACTGTAGGGATCGTCATCTTCATGGTGGCGCACTGGCGGTGCCCGGCCCTTGAGTTCCATGCTAAGCTTCTTGGAAGACTTGCGCATATCCGAGTATCCCATGTGCATCTTTCCAAAGAAGTGATCTGCCAATCGTCGGTCGTTGTCGAGTCGACTCAGATAGGCACCGCAGACGTCGCAGACTTGCAGCTTTTGATGGCCAGACGGACCGGAGGTATCTTGGAGATTCTTGAGGTCGCGCTCGCAGGTCTCCTTTTGATGTTTCGCTGTGCGGACCTTGTGCATTTCCGTCAAGGCCATTGCGACGGAGCCTGTCTCGCCGAGGACGGAAACTTCCAGAAGGCCGCCGTTGATGGTGTTGGTGAGATCGGCGATTTGTTTAAGCTATATCGGGGTTAGCACACATATAAAGGGACAGGTGCATGTTGGAATCATGGACATACAAGAGCATTGGTTTGTCGAATTTCGTCTGGTGTCTTCTCCAGCCGGCGCTGCGCAGTCTCGATCCGACGGTCACAGTCGTCGATGTACTTCTGCATGTCGCGCAGGTAGTCAAACTCGAAGCCCCATTTCGCCTTCTCCGCTGCGGATGCAGTCTCGTACTCCGTCTTCAGTCCTTCGCTGTGCACCTTCGGGCAGGGACCGAGGTCCTGCTTCGTGTTGACGAAGAGGTCGTGAGGGCAGGTTCCGACGAGGTAGGAACGGCAGACTTTGGGGTCTGTGATTGAAAGCTGGCTATTGCGACCCTGAGCGCCGGTACCAATGAGCTGGTCAGCTATAAGTAAATTGGTGATTAGCTTCGTCCGGGGAATTGGGGTAGGTTGCAGATTGAGAATGGGCGAGAGTTTCAAAGAACTTACCTCCCATGAGCTGCTCGAGCAGCTTTCTCTGTTCAGCCGCCATAATCAATGCCTAGGTATCCGAAGGGAGAAATGGCAACAATGGCAACACACGAAAAGGCGGGGACTTTTGGAGATGAACGGCGAAGTCTTGGAGGTTTTTTGATCCTGGCGCTAAGGAAGGCGGTGAGGCGCGACAATCAACAGACCAGGTGTGCTGCTCCGTGTCGAACACTCGCCCATTCCACTTTGTGTCTGATGTTCAGGGCTCTCGGTGCTTTTCAGGGACTTTCCCGGTGATCCAGTGTGCCAGTTAGTCTAAAAACTTATCAGACTTTGTGGACGATAACCTCCCCGCCTCGATCGATCATCGCATGGACTAGGGGCAGCGCAGACCGAGCTCCGGCATGAAGTGATGACGACCTTCTCACTTCTCTCGCTCTTGCTGACGCTTGCTGTGACTCTGTGGAGTTCGAGTGTGTTGGCATCGTCTGATTATCATGAACAACTTTTCCTCCAACCGCTCCCTCAGTCCTCCCTCCTAGCCTCGTTCAATTTCCGGGGTAATACTTCGCAGCAATCATTCGACAACCAGCATTTCCGATACTTTCCCCGAGCATTAGGACAAATCCTCCAACACGCACATACCAAAGAGCTCCACCTTCGGTTTAGCACTGGGCGATGGGATGCTGAAAGCTGGGGCCCTCGGCCATGGAATGGCAGCAAAGAAGGAGGGACTGGCGTGGAACTTTGGGCCTGGATTGATGCGGCAGACGATGAAGAGTATGTTCCCCCGTTAGATCAATTTATACGTTGAGTATAATGCATAATATTCTAATTGTCACAGGGCATTTGCGAGATGGACTACTCTAACACAGTCTCTATCCGGTCTGTTTTGCGCCTCATTGAACTTTGTCGATTCCACCCGAACCACACGGCCAGTTGTTTCCTTTGAGCCTACTGGTGGTCATTCATCAACCGACGGGCTTCATCTCCTCCATGGTATTCTTCCTGGCGAGGTAGTATGTACGGAGAATTTGACACCATTCTTGAAGCTCCTTCCGTGCAAGGGCAAAACTGGCATCTCTAGTCTATTTGATGGCCACAAGCTCTTTGACGCAGCGTGGCAGAGTATGTCAGTGGACATGCGGCCCATCTGCCCTCCTGGTGGCGAATGTCTTGTCCAGATTGAGCAGACCGTGGACATGGTTTTGGATATTGAACGGTCTAAACGACCTAGAGCCAACCCTATCCCGAGACCTGTTCCTAATGAACAGCTCGTGTGCGACACATCTAAACCGTACAATTCAGAAGATACCTGTTACCCTTTAGAGAAGGTGACTGAAACGGGTTGGAGTTTAATGGAAGTGTTCGGACGATCCTTACAAGGCGTTTGTCCTCTGGCTGGATCTGACGGCGAGCAGTCTGTTTGCCTTCGGGTCCCCCATGAGCGAAGTGTGTTTACTTCTGAGAATGCCTTGGAAATCAAAAAGGATGATGGTTACACGCGGTGTTTCAAATTGGATCCCTCAAGCCCATTTGATCTTGCCGTTCACGAGCAACAAATGAATACTCGGGTCCCACTTGAGGATCCCATCCTTCACGCAGAGCGAACCATCGTTGGCCATGGCCAAGAGCGTGGTGGCATGCGAATCATCTTTGGCAACCCTTCCGAAACAGCAGCCGTGGACTTTATCTACTTTGAATCACTCCCGTGGTTCCTACGGCCATATATCCACACACTACAGGCTACCATCACCGGCCGCGATGGAGTACGACGAGAGATCCCGGCCTCCGACCTTGTCACCGAAACTTTCTTCCGACCCGCCATTGACCGTGAACGCGGAACACAGCTGGAACTGGCACTGTCAGTACCAGCCGCATCAACGGTGACTTTGACATATGATTTCGAGAAGGCAATTCTGCGTTATACTGAGTACCCGCCGGATGCCAACCGTGGATTCAATGTCGCGCCTGCGGTCATTCGCATTCTCAACACCCCAGACAGCAGTCCTGTTTACATCCGCTCCACCAGTCTTCTGCTTCCCCTGCCGACTCCTGATTTTAGTATGCCCTACAATGTGATTATCCTCACGAGCACGGTGATTGCTCTTGGATTTGGCACCGTGTTCAATCTGTTGGTGCGGCGCATTGTGTCCTTGGACGAGGCCGCTGCTTTGGGGGCCCAAAACATCAAAGGTCGTATTCTGAGCAAGCTGGTGATGATACGAGATATGCTACGGCCGAAGGCGACCAAGGTTGAATAGATCACAATACCCCTGCTTTACCTGTAGACTAGGTTTTTAATCATATTCAATGTTTACATGTTTGAGTAAAACTGCTTCCAGTCCCCGAAACCGTAAATTTAGTACATCGCATAACGTCAAATATGACAATCTTGAGGTGAATCTTTAGTTCGGATTCCCAGCGCTGTATAATCATTATCAGCAACCTGTCTGGATAAATACCTTCGAGAGCCAATGACCACTCACCCAAAGAAACTCTTCGTTGTCTCCCATCCAGGGTAAGTATCCGAGCCACCGGGTTTACGTCCCATGAAGCTATGATCCTCAGTTTGACAGGTCGGCTCGCCATCCTTGTGCATAGGATTCATATCCTCTGAAAGGCCAGTTCGTTCCATGAATTTATTCTCTGCGCGCGTCTTCTGGTCCTGCAGACCGAGGAAGTTACCAATCGTGTCCCGCGGCTTACTGGCCTAGTAGACATATCAGTCCCACATAACGCTGTTTTGGGCGGGCCTAACAGCACATACATGAATATGACCTTGGCCTTCATTGATAGGCTCATTATCCGAGCCTCCCTTTCGGAAGACCTTGTCGCCCCAACCTTGATTATTGTTGGCAGGAGTGGGCTCGGAACTAGAACCGCCTGCGACCGCGGAGGTGGGGTGGTTCTTGGCTGGTGACTCTGGCATGTTGGCTATTTACTGAAGACTGTAGATGGTGTCAGGTCCGAAAGCCCATTCAAGTGGGATAGGTTTAAATGCTTACATCTAAAGGTTAGACTGGCGATGGCGCTGTTTCGCGGAATCTTTCTTCACAAGACGAGTTACACACTCGATGGTGGACAAGATAATAGAAATCATGTTTCCCCGATACCCCGCATTCTTATAGGGTGGCTTTTATTACCTCATGGGCCGTCTGGAAAGCCGGGAATAGGATGAAGTCATTATGATCTGCGGGTGTGATGTCGGCTCTGCATTGGCTTGCACTACGAGCTGAGTCAGCTATGCACCCGGTGTACCAGTTCCACCGAACGGAGGACTAGGTGAATGTAGGGGACAAAGGAGCTGTAATTGAAGGTTTGATCATAGTAACTCCGTCTTTAAGCCCACCCATAAACATGCCTCAGCTGGGATTGTGGACGTGTGTGGAAGTGTTGGTTCGAAATATCTGTAATAGGCAACCGATTCTGGTGCCCTTGTTCGTCGGGGGATATCCGATTAGAGCGGAAGCCATTCAATACAATGTTAGGTATGTTATTTGCAGCAACTTACGTATGCGAATAAACTTCAGAAAGGGCGCAAAGCCCTATTTCTTTCATTCCCAAATTCTTGGACAAATTTCTGGGGTGTTTTTCTAAGCCTTTGAGAGGCAATGAAATTCTCAAAACCGTATAGGTTGTGTAAGAAATCATCAATAGAGCACTAGGACTGAGGGATTTATAATCTCATATTTTGCGGCTGGGTCAACAAAACCAGACTTCTTGAGGCGAAGCGGAGTGCTAGAACGTGTTCTCAGATGAAGGTGCCCTTGATTCATCTCGGCTGTCGATCTCATACCTATTTTGTTTGTTTGCGAAACAGAAGGAGGATTGGCATAGCGTAAACATTGCCCCTTGCTATTCCGAATATAAATAATCTACCCTGATTCCTTTAACACGGGATATCTTGTAATGATCACCATCAACAACTACAGTCACTCGAGCCAAATCCACAAGCACCCTTCTAACATCTCTAATCCTCCCTACCTTCAAACGCATTGGCCACCCTTTAAAATGTTCACCAAGGCCGTCACCCTCGCTTTCATCGCTGTCGCCGCTGCCGTTTCCACAAATCAGGAGGGCCAGGGTGGCCATAGGCAGGGCAACACCTGTGGCAACGGCGGTAAAATCTACTGCTGCAATTCCAAGGTCGCTAAACTGTTAAACACCGATGGAATCATTACTTCCACTGTCGACCCTCGATATCTCCTCGGCAAGTGCAATGAGATCACTATTCCCGCTTTGAGTGGTTCTGTTGTAATTAAACAACAATGCTCCCAAGAGGCTGTTTGCTGTAGCAACATCGAAGACAATGTAAGAAGCTCAATAACTCTGTTCATAGTGCATTGTTACTAATAACAATACTATAGGGTCTCGTCAACTTTGGCTGCAAACATCTCAAGCTATAAGATACGTATACATATAGCGAGGGAAAGAAAGAGAGATTACTGGTAAAATTGATTTCGAATATCATTGTAAGCCTACCCATAAAAGGGTCTGCGCGTTTGTTCAAAATATCTGTAACAGTCAATCCATTCTTGTGCGCTTTATTCGTCGGGGCACTTCTGATTAGAACGGAAGCCATTCACTACAATGTTAGGTGTATGCTTTCAGCAAATTAATTATGCACATCGAGTTCAGAAAGGCTACTAAGACACACCTCTTACTTACATTTTCAATTTTTTGAGATATTTTGTAAGATTTTTTTGAGACGCATTAAAACCTCCGCACCCTTCAAAACCACACACCTCGAAACGGACTAATATCTGTAACAAAATTATATAATATATCTAATAAAGCACTAAGACTGAGGGCTTCTCTCAATATCAAAACGGATGTGCAGCGCGACCTTTTGAAAATCAGGCAGAGTTACAATTATTGAGATATAGGGTGTGCCCTTGTCAAACGCATTAGGCATCAGATAGGATACAGATGCGAGTACCCAGAGTTCCCTGATACTCTTGCGTACCATAATTCCATTCATGAGTCACTGGATTAGTCGGGTCGAGACCATGCCGCGGTATAGAGCTTTTCAACCACGACCGGTCGAGTCTCCTCGTTGATGACATCGAGCACGTAGGCGTACTTTAGAGTCCCGTTTCCTCGAGGAAAATCACTCCAGGTCCAGTGCGCCCCAGCCAACTATACCCTGTCCGAGAATCCATAGGGGAGCTTGGCATCTCCTTAGTCAAGAAGAATGAATGATAGTTAATGTCAGCAACTTTTTGGGATTGCTCGTATGGGAGACCCTGGTTGATAGCATCAGCACGAACTCCTTCTGGCAAACCCGTGAAACCCTCTAAAAAGTCCCAACCGGCGTCCTCGAGAGCTTTGAAATCCAGAGTTGATACAGAAACATTGCAATGATGCGGAAAACGGCCGTCAATCCACCTCTGGAACCTCTGACCAGCTTCTTGATACGGGGGGTACTTCCAGCATCCTTAGGCACCTGGGCAAAAAGAAAAAGTGGGTCAAAGTCAACGAACAAACCACCATGTCCACCATAGCCACCGCTTTTGCCACTTCTATCGGTAAACTCTGGCAGGCAATACGCGAATATAAACGCTTACCGAGTACAGTACGTCTCGTAAATGGTGCCACCACCTACACTCTTCGATTGTTTCTCGAATCCTAAATTGCCAAGACACACTAGTCGGAACTGAACATTGAAACCTGATGTAGACTGAATACCGAATGTCAAAGCTTGACATAGACTCTGCCGATGACTATGGGGGCTTTTATAACGTTGTTGAAACAAGCAACCCAGACTTCAGTGGAGATAATTGAAATAATTTCTTTGAATACCACCAAGAATATATCTGAGACATCGAACTAAATATAAGACATCAAGGGAAACTATCGGAGACTCTGAACTCGAAAGAAGACAAAACGTGTGGGATAGACAATGGGATAAAAGGCGAGATAAAGTCTCGCCAGTCGGTGTTCTCAGTGGGGCAGGCGGCAAGTCTGTGCCTTAAGGAAAGATTATCGCCAGGTGTAGACGGCGACTAAGCAAGATTGTACGCTGTAAGCCTAAAGAATATACATGACTCTTTCACAACTTAATGATGTTCGAGCAAGCGTTAATGAACAGTACCACCATCAATTGAATTATCACAAAGACTTAACTGCTATCGACATAGATTGGCCAAGAACAACATAGAGACGTGTGTCCCACTAGAGCACGCCAGCCGCAGTCAGATTCTGTTCTATGCGCTGCTCGGGACGTACTTCCTCCATCACTGGTGCAGTTCCCGGCTTCACGGAATATATGTAAGCTAACTCAACGACCAGAGCCATGAGAGTTACGAAACTAGGATGAACAGTTAGTGTCTTAACTCAGATCTTACTATGAAATAACTTGCAATGCAATGAAGCTAAAAGCTTCGGCTGCGTATTGTCGGCTGCAAACGATTTCTCCGTTCCAGCGAGTTCTCCGGCAGTTATGTTGATTGAAATCAAGCGCGAGGAAAATAGCAGAGGTCAGCCATCTACAAATAAGATCAGTATATAGAGCGGAAAGATCTTCGGACAATACTCACAAGTAGGAAAGGATTCCGTCAATCGCAACTAGAGGAAGAACATGCCATTTATGTCGTCTCGATATGCAGCTCGTAAGTATTGCGAAAGGGAGAATAACAAGGGTCAAGATGGCCTAGGTCTTTGTTAGAAGGCGATACTTTTAACAACGGGGTACATACAATGACCAGGGTATAAATGACTGTGACAGACTTTGTATGTCGAACGGCCCAGCCTGTGATTCCAATAAGGATGATCGAACTAATGTACTGGAGCAAGCGGGCGATCCAAGCGACGAGACCAGTCGGATGACTGAAAAAGTTATCCATTTCGAGTAAATGAGGCTACAGCAGATTTAATCTGGAATCGGGGGAGATACTGTTTTATATGCTGGACTTGTAATTTATCCCCATGGGGAATGGAAGTTTGGAAGTCTATTTGTGATGAAATCATAGACTTTAAAAAATGAAATGTAGAGGAACAATGTAAGCTCAGTATATAGACTTTGTCTGTAAAGGGAATGGAATGACCAATCGCATCGACTCTTGGCTCCTGGATGTTTGGATATCCGCATGTGATGAAATCATTGACATTCAGTGTAACACGGAAAAGGGTTCAAAAAACCTGGAAATCACAAATCCAATCAGATTGAAGGGATTCCCAGTCTAATTGTTATTCCAGAGCCAGTGACTCAGAAATTCACCGGTACCTCTGGATCTGTACTAACCCTTGGATGAGGGTATTTCTCCCCTTGTGGTACCCGCTTCCGAGTACGTACAGATGGTAATAGGTCAATAACAAAGGAGAAAATGTAGAATGCAAAGATGAGAGCAGCGACTTGGTTAAGTAAGCATCCGATCCCATCATCGTTCGGGAGAGAATCTTACCCCATTCCAGAACCGCAGCTGCGTTCTTCCTATGGGCAGTTTTGGACTTCCTGCAGATACCAAATCCAATAGCCACGCCGATTTCTAGGACGACAAATAGAGCTTTTATGTAAAAGCTGGCTAACAGTATCCGTACCTGTGGTCCATAAAATCTGCCGATCCATATATACGCAAGACAGACCAGGATGGCGTTCATCACATAACTCACTCTGTGAATCAATCAGTCATACAGGCATCAGTTTGAAGAATATCAATCTAACATGAACATGATCAAAAACCCATAATGCAAGTGATCGTGGTGCTTGATGTCAAAAATTGCCAGGAGCAATAGGCCGAGAGCACCCGTGAAAGAAAATATGATAGATCCGACTGCACAAGATTTGTCAAATTTCCCTTTGTTTCGCGCGAGTTGGCCTGAATGTCGCAGCCATCGTTCTGAAATGAGAGCTAAGTCGAGGAAGACGCCCGTAACTGCACAGCCTGCAATAAATAGAGGTTTGAGCCCTTCAGCGCCGATATGTGAGATGTATCTGAAACTCATCACTTTAGCTGTACCGATCTAAGAATAATTTTTCGATTTTACCCACGGAATTGTCAATCCGTCCGTCATTGTAGAATATATGGGCTTTCCATCCGCCGCCCAGCTAGAAAGCATAGCAACTAACATGGCTGCAAGCTTGTGAGTAGCGCACACCGGTCAATTGGAGCCTGTACCTTACCTAGCCACATACAACCTGAAATGACAGGGAACAACCAAAACGATAGAATCCACATGTCTCCCCCGGTTGGCTACAAGTGCGAGCCGAAGGGAACGGGTGTGGTGTGTCAGAGCAAGACACCTTGAGATTTTAAAAGTATCATATCAATGGCAAGCTAAACTAGATATAAGGAAATAGTGTATTACGACATTACTTCTCCTGGAACGAGCAATTTGCGTCCTAGGCCGACGATAAATCCCAAAATGGGAATTTTTCCTCTGCAAGTAGGGTGGTGCCCATGCGAACCGGCCCCGTGACGTCACGACATAATGGGCTTTCGCCAGCGGCATGAAAACTAATCTAATAGAGATTGATAAATGGGATTGATAAGATTAAAGATACAATGCGAATAATTTTACTGCGCTAATGTCATGCTTCAAGAAGAGAAAAGTTAAATTGCAGCCAGATACTATGATGCCTACCGCTAGGCATGATTGCGATCATAGCGGAACACCTTATATCCAGGCCACAACTGTAAAAGCACCGCTCCTACCATCACGCAACCAGCAAACACCTGAGCTCGTAGAAACTGTGCCGTATCTAGATTTACCAGTGCCCCCGCAATGGGAGAGCCTGCAAGAGCACCGAATGACGAGATACCCCACATCATGCCTAACCGGGTACCCATATAGTTCGAATTTGGAGACAAGACAGGATGTGCGACAATGGAGGTCGGCGCTGTAACAAGAACTCCACTCAGGATACCCCAGTAGCAAGCCCAGACAATGAAGCCTGGCGTGTCCGTCGCAGCTATCCAGGTAAACATGGCGATCGCCGAAGCCGTCACGCAAAACATGAGGATAGCGATTGGTTTGACGTAGGCGACAAGTAAATAAGGCACGACGCGACCGAAAACAGAAGAGCCGTTGACAATGGCTACCATGTAGAACCCAAGGCTCGTTGTTGTATGCACCACCGTCCGCGCATACGAGGCGACATAGAAAATGGGTACATAGTATGCAAGCATAACGCATGTGAGTGAGACTGAGAAGAGCATAAATGACGGTTCACGAAAGGCTTTCCAGTCAACTAGGCTTCGTGCGCGCATCTTGGGAACTGGCCGACAACATAATATAATGCATGCGAGGATCGCCATGAGCAGACTGACGAACCCGATACAGCGAACTGCCCAGGGAAACCCGATTTTGGGCTGAAGTTGGCGAAACATGACTGGGAAAATGACGGCCCCGACACTCGATCCGATTGACGCTATGCCTATGGCAATTGGGCGTTTCGTTGTGAAACTTGTCGATATCACGGCTAGGGCTGGGATGTAGGAGATTCCACCGCCCATGCCGATGCAGAAGCCTTGGGCAAGAAGTACCTTGGTCTTAGTCAGTGATTGCTTTCGCCCCAAAAAAACAAAATATGGCTTACTTGGTAGTACTCCGTGGCAAGGCTGGTCATCATTAATCCAAAAACCGTCAAAAAGGATCCGGAAATGATGAGCGGGCGCAGATAACCCGAGTCAACTAATGGGCCGGAAACGACTCCAACCATAGGAATCAAAGTCGCTTGAATACTACCAACCCAAGAGATCGCCGATGGCGAAAGGTCCGAGAGTAGCTCAGTCTCGTAGTATTCTTGGAAAGCGCCATATGTAGTGAGCACTCCCCTACCAGCACCTATTAGCTCTCAGGTCGACGCAAAATATCATAGCACCCACCAAGAGTTCACAAAAACACAAAATCCAGCAAGAACACCTAGCCAAGCCTGCAAGCCGCCGTTGAGATTCTGATGGGAGGCGTCATCATTTAGTGTTTCGGAAGATTTACTGCGCGCAGCTGCAGCCTGTCGCTGATCATGTTCATCCTCGGAAATTGTTGTTTTCTCAGTCATCGCCGCACCTATAGAACGTCGGATTCCCCATGGTGGATTCAGGGTCCCGAGACTAGTTATACCTCGAATTGTTTTCTCCGGCCTCCAAATGTGGAGTCGATCCCCACGGGGTTTCCATTAGTCACGCGAATGGGGTGCTCGTTTTCGGCCCACCCGGCATTCGATAGCCGAGCTCTACCGGTTATTTTGGGGGCTTTGATCACGACTGCGGTGATCTCCGACGGTCTTAGCCCCAATGCATAATGGGCGGTATCTGGGCATCGCGCTAACCCACAGCGGAGATCTTAAACTGCCCTCGGCCTCCACACGCAACGCGATGACACGCGAGGTTTATGTAAACTGTCCCGGGACCCACAAGCCGAAAAGCAGACCTCTCATCCGTCCCCAACTGGATAGTCCATATCAGCTCTCTGGAGACGAGATTTCTAGTTTGGGGTGTCCCTGAGGCCAACGCAGACAAAATGGTTGCTCTCGTCCCTGATCCAACCCTAACCAAGAGAATCAACAATGACGGAAAATGACCTTGTGAGTCCTGGTTACTTACCCAGCTAGGTAGGTGTTTGTAGACTTGTGTGTTTTACGGGGATATTCCATCGAATTTGCCAACTAGAACTTGACTGTTCTATACCCTAATTAACCCAACATGCCAATAGGTCCCGATGATTTTAAAGCCGCAGTTGCAAGGCACACAGTGGATTCGGCGAGGCTTCTAGAATTTAGTCTGTAGGGTTGACCCATCTGAGATTAGCGTTTACTATTGAAAGCATCTCTTGTGGGGGTCAGAAAGTTAAATTCAGCATAGGGACATGACCTAACAGAAAGGATGAAGAGCAGGCCATTCCAGTGAATA
Source organism: Penicillium cinerascens (assembly GCF_028974065.1). NCBI lineage: Eukaryota > Fungi > Ascomycota > Eurotiomycetes > Eurotiales > Aspergillaceae > Penicillium > Penicillium cinerascens. The sequence goes on along the minus strand of NW_026695298.1, from coordinate 2,233,102 downwards.
TGTATAGATGTCCATCTAGTGCGGCGATTACTACGACTCTGGGTTAGGGGGGTGTCGTGGTGGTAGTTTAAGACGTTATGTCCATTTTCGGGATTTTTCTGTTTCATAGGTGTGATGGACAAAAATGACATTGAAAGAAGCATATAAAATAGAAGAAAATATAAAAAAGAAGAGAAACAAGCCAAGTGGAGAGTTAAAAACTGACAGCTTATTAGATTCTATCTCAATAGACAGGGAGCTTGAAAGCAGGGAACTCATAAGTCCAGCTGTCATACGACCTCTTGTCATAGACACAGTCGAAGGTGGTGGTGTTGCGCCAGAGAGGACGAGTGGGCCACTGGCAAAGCTTCTGGACCTCACCCTCATAGTGGCCAGAGAGGACAGTAGCGTTGAGACGGCTGGGATTGACACCGTTCTCGACCCAGTTGATCATGGTCTGCATGTTGTCCTCGGGATAAGGGCCGGGCTGCAGGGCGTTGGTTCCGCAGTGAGCAGCACCGGGAATGAGGTAGAACTGGTACCAGTCTGAGAGCTTAGAAACCGCCTGCTTCTCCGAGAGACCGGGGTACATGATCGACTTAACGGACTGCCAGTAGTGGACTGACGAGCCGGTGGGAACGCTGGGGTCAGACTCGCCATGGTAGTGGATAAGCTTACCGCCGCTGGACTGGAAGGGGGTCAGGTCCGGCAGGGTCGTCTGCAGGCTGTCCATGTAGCGAACCATGGCGGTATCCATCCAGTCGACCAAGGTGTCGTAGGTCACGCCGTCCAGATTGGACAGGTTGGCCAGGTCAATGAGCTCGACGAACTTGGTGACGAACTCACCCCCAGTCGACGGAATGTCCAGCTCCCACTTCTGGGTGTTGTTGTTCCACTCAGTCTCGGCATCTGAAAACTCGGCACCAATCTGCCATGACAAGTAGGCTTGCTCGCCCTTGGTGTTGTGCAGACCATCGAGGATAGCCTGGGCAACGGCCACACCCTCAGCGGAGACGGTACCGCTCTGGGTGGGCTGGTAGCTAGAAGAGCTGCCCGCAGCCTGGCGTTTGCTAAAACCAAAACCAAGAGAAGTAGCAGTTTCGGCAGCACAGTGGTACTTCTCGCCGATGATAGAGGCTAAGTTGAAGTTGAGCTTGCACAGGTCGGTTCGAGAGATGACACCGTCGGTCCGGCCATCGAGAGGGTCGCAAGCCTTGATGGTAGCATTCACAATCTTGGAAAGCTCACAGGGAGGAGGGTAGTAGGCGAGTGTCTTCTCAACCGTGGCAGGGAAGACGTGATTGACTTGCTGTTGGCCGTAACGGAAGGCAGGGGCACCGGTGATGGCACCATCGTACTCCTCGCCGTAGCGCTGGATCTGGGACATACCTTCACGTCCACCATCGGAGCATCCCTCGAAGTAGGTGTAGAGCTTCGAATCGGAGGACATTCCGTAGAAGCCCTTTGTGACATACTTTCCAAGCTGGGTCATCTCACCCAGACCGTGGTAGGCGAACATGTAGGTATTGTCCCAGTTGATGGAGCCATTGCCGGTTAAGAAGACGTCGTCGAGGGCAATGCCGTTCAAGGCGTCGTAGCCAGCAGATGTGGCAGCACCGACAGCACCATATTCGAGACCACCGGTAGAATCGGTGTTCAAGGAGTAGCCACCACCACCAGCGACGTAGAAGCGCTTCTTGAAGTCGGAGGGCGATGGGAAACCGTACTTGACGACGATATTCGCGCTCTTACCGGGGTGAACGTAGGTCAGGGTTACGTTGCAGTAGTTGTGGGTCTTGTCGCTGGTGGTAGTAGCGCCAACTTGAGCGCTGGCGCTAGCATTGTAAACCACGTTCGCGGTAGAAGCGGACGGGATCAAGTTGATGCCCGACAGAGTGCCGTTCGAGGGCAGAGCGGACTTGATGTAGGACACCGTGCACAAATCGGTAAGAGATTTGGCATTGGCAGCACCCACCAGGGCCGCAACTGATGCGCCTGTCTGGAGACGCATGTCGAGTCGAATGGAAAGAGTGAATGAATCAAAACAAAAGAATGCACAGAAGGTTGCGTTGTATGCCCATGAGTGGAAAACCGCTCCGTTATAGAGGAGCAGCGTTGACACCGAGGCCTATAAATAATTCAACCAGAAAATAGAGGAATACACGGCCATTACTTCCAGTTTGGGTCTCGGAATTCCGAGATCAAACGCTGATCTCCCGGATGGATTGAGCTAAACCATGAGACTAACGTTTCTATGGGGCTCTAAGCCCTGAGGGCTCTGTTGGGATTCCAACCGCGTCATCATCTTCTTCCAAGACACGGGCCAGGATATAAGCCATGTGTTTGACATAGATGACTTGGCTGGACGTAGAGCAGAATAGGTGACATTGCCGCCTCTGGTGGTGCTGGCCGCGCCAGTGTTCCTCGCGAAAAATAAAGCCCGTAGTCAAGAAGGCTTAGACTGGTTAGAACTGGACCCAGATTGATGGCATCGGCACCAATAAAGGGCACATCGGGCGTAGAGAGTGGACCATCTCACTCCTGACGAAATGAAAGTTAAGCTCAAGTTTTGATGAGAGTAGGGCCAAGGCGGCTAAATTTTGGTCCGGCTGGGCTGAAGACCTGCATGAGGCCACCACAATAGGTGTCAAGTCCGGGGAGACCGCGTCAGTCCGTCTATTTAAGCATCTAAAAGTGGAATCTGCGCTTCGTGGTTACTGTATCTTCCCCACTCCACGTCGTCGTCGAATATGAAATAGCGGACGTGATCTTATCCGAGCCGCATGCCAAGTTTTGTAGCGAAGCTGGCGTCAGATTTAGCACCAAACTAGGACGTACACGGATCTCTCCGCCTCTGTTGACGGGTTTCACGGTGGATGCTCCATGGACAGGGCATCCTTATGGCGCACTCCCGAATCGTCACCGCAATTGACTGCTTAATCTGGTAACATGTATCGATGACTGCATCCGGCCCGGTGGTTTGAATGTCTTTACTGACTTGAAATTGCTTATTCGCGTAAAATGAGCGGTTTGTCGCCCGTTTGTTGCTGTTGAACTGAGAGAAGTCGAAGAGATGGATTGAACAGGTCAAGATCCCAGCCGAACATTTCATATACCACAGAAAACCCATTGCCTTTTCAAGCCCAAGCGTAGTATTTCACCAAATGGAAATATTATTAACTGCATGAATTTTCTTGGGCATCAAAGCCATACATGCGAGGGATATCAAATTACAAAAAGGGGTAGTCAATTCTTTCACGTCGTGATCAATGCAAGTAGGAAAAAGGTTCGTCAAGAGTAGTCGAGTCCAGGTAGAGGAAAGAGCTCCAAGAAATTGCGAAGGGAATGCGACTAGTCATCCAATGAGTCGGCCCAAGTGCCAGTGAGTGGAGAAAACGTAGAATCAAGATTCTCCATAGAAGGAGGGGTTTTGATGGCCACCGCCGGTTTCACTGCAGGTGCAGGTGCAGGCGCAGGGACATCTTCTGGCTTCTTTCCGACCGGGAGCGAGGGGAATTCGGCATCATTGTTAACTCCAGGTGCAGCTTTCTTGTTGGATGGCTCCTTCGATGATGCGCGTTCACCTCGTGGCCCACGCGAGGTGCCCCGGCCCCGGCCACCACGGCCACCACGGCCACCACGGCCGCGTCCTCGACCAGGACTGCCATTGCTAGGAGCAACATCATCCACCGCGCCATCAGTAAAGTCATTTCGTGTGATTCCAGATACGCCGCCGTGCATGCCTCGCCGGAACTGGCTGCCACCACCGCGCGGATTGTAGTCCTCTTCGCGTTTCTGAGAGTCCCACTCGCGGCCTGTCTGGGCCTTGAGCTTACGTTGGCGGTTCTGCTCACGCTCATTGTCCATAATACGGCGATGAGCTTGTTCCTCGCGTCTTTTCTTGGCTGCCACCTGCTCTCGCTCCTGGAATGCAGCGTGATCAGCCTCGGCTCGAGCATGGGCAGCGGCTTTTTTGGTGGCGAGTTCCTTGGCGGCAGCAATGCGTTTGCTGAGTTCTTCCTCGGTGAGTTTAGGCTGGAGGATTGTTAGCAAATCAACAGTCATTAGATTCAGTTTGGGTGTTCTTACCTTCCTTACTCCCCCAGTAGCGCTACGGTCTCCGCGAACAGCCGGTACTCGCTGTGGCTCGGCGCCATTGGCAACGAGAGAATCGCCTTTGACCTCTTCATCCTGAACGGCCTGCTCCTTGGGTGCCTCTTGGGGCTTTTCCGGTAATGCAGCTTTCGCTGCTGGAGTCGGCGTAGGTTCTGGCGTCTTCGCAGGTCCCTTTCGTCGAGTGCTTTGTGCGGGCTTCGGATCGGCGAACCGGGAATCCTCCAATCCACGGCTTGGCTTGGCTTGTGCGCGTCCACGACCACGACCACGGCCTCGCTCTCCGCCTCGGCCTCGTTGCGGTGTCTCCCCGCGCGGGGGTGGTTGCTTCTCGACCACGGGTTTTTCCTCTTGGGGTACGGGTTCCGGTTTCGGCTCCGGCTCTGGCGCCACGACCTCGGTCTGGGCCTGCTGCTCCTCCGCCGAGACTGGAATGATTTCATCGTCAAACAGGTCGTCCGCACCGCGGGTCTGCGCAAACTCGTCCATCGCTGCGAGTAAAACTGGGTTTGTAGGTAGGTTGAGTAAAGACTGACTCGATAAGCAAGACTTTCAAAAATGTGACGGGTCCTACGGCCAGGTCAGCTCCAAGGTTGACTCGACCGCGCTCGAGGGGTAGCTTCGACGGGGGCGAGAAAGGGTGATCCGTGCGGACACTATGTAAAGCGGACCAAATTGGGCGCAAGGGTTGCCGCAGATGGTTCGTCAATCAAAGAAGTGAAGAAATCCAAGCCTCCAACAAGTGACAATGACAACCGATCACCGAATCCAATCAATCTGTTCGCATCGAACTGGATGCAGGCGGTGAAGATTGGTCTCCGGAATGAGCTATTTTGCCGGAGATCGCCGTCTGGTTTCTGCCATACATGTCGTATGGTGAATGGACTAGGAAAGACTGTAAGCAAACAAGAGGTAATGAAGCCAGCATTCAATTCCCGGATCATTTGAAGCAATTAATGGGTGTTTTGTGCAATGGTTAAACAACATCGAGCATCTGCGACCATCTGCATGACTAGGTAGCCAAGTGACCGGAGGGCAACAGGAGCTTAGAAACCCGTTCACAGTACACATTTCGAGGTAGATGCCCTTCATCTAACGTGAAATTCTTCAATCCCTAAACATTGAACATGACCTTGTTCTCTTCCAATTACTGGTCATACCTCACAGGTTCTTATGAATATACTTCAGAACATATGACTGGTATTAACTAATACTATAGTGTATTAGCCACCCTATGAGAGAGATAGGATAGATAAGGTAGAAAGAAATCTTCCTGGTCTGCCCTGAGAAGAGAAAAGGGTAGTAGAGGGTAGGTTAAAGTGAATGGTCTTATCCTATTCAGTCTAGATATGGAGCTACATTTATACACAGAAAATAACCTTTTTCTCGGACGTAGGCATCATCTGAAAATATCCGAATAAGAGGAATAGGCCTGATATCAGACGTAATGCAGGTTGGTCAAGAGAAAAAGCATAGTAAATAAAGAGAAAGCCATAGTTAGAAACTCAGATGAAACGCGGTGAGACATGGCCAGGCCCAAGATGGAAATCGCATCAGAAGCGGCCGTGGAGAGAAGACAGGGCCAATGAGATGAAAGGAGTAGACGGAGCTGGGGAATGGAAGGCAAGAATCTGGCTGACAGCAACATCATAAAAAAGGCTTCGCCAAAAAGAGTATTTCCTGCCCACGGGAGGTAAACCCTTCCTCTCACTTCTTTCGTTTCATGGTATGCGCCCCAGTCCTAATTACTCTAATGGTACAGAAGTATCGGAAGAATAATAGGTAATTTAACGCAATATGTGTATTCGTAAACCGATCATAAGCGACAAGGAGAGGAAGTTTGCCCTGCGTTGTTGCTCTTACTGGATCAAACAACCAACTACTTTAGGCAGGTTAAGACGAGTAATACATCCCCCTTCCACCTTCCACCTCCTTGTATATAAAGGCCTCTTCTAGTCTGGCGAACGTATAAAAGCCAAGGAGAGTATAAAGTAATAATGGCAACAATACTGATCAACCTCAATAACACTAACGTCTTCTTTCTGCGTCGCAACAAGGAATCGGAAGGAATCTTTCTCTGGATAATCATAGCGCCTAATTAGATAAGGCTTATATTAAGGTCAAAAATCAAATATGTTAGTACTTGATCCACCGTCTTTTGATTTTATTAATATTGTTCTTAGTTGAAATAGCATATCGTTTTAGAAGATGCCTTTCTTAAACTGTAGACGTCGTCGCAGATAATACTTGGGACTATAATCCTGCTTCTTGCAACTCACAGAGGGATCAAGAATAAGAATGTCATGAACCGAGTAGAAAGGAGGTAGTATAAAAACAAGAAGAGAAGAAGAAGAAGAGGACGCGGAGTGATGCGACCAAGAAGACAGGAAGGAAATAGTAATAATTGAGATCTAAAATAAATCTAGGGTTTGGAAGTGAAAGAGTACTTACAAACTTTGGACGAAGTGCTACGAACACAATCTACGAGTTGACGGGGGACAGAGGCTCTTTAAACATCAGAGAAAATTAGAAAAGAAGGCTTGGGGTCATTTAGCACCTAGCAAAAGGACCTTTCTGTCTTTGCAATTAGGGGCTACAATCGGATAGTGTGAAGAGCATGACATGACGACATCCCTGATGTTCTACCCTTGGCACCCTAAGTGAAGGGTGAGCTGATCCCTGAGCACTCAATGAGCACATAGTAAACGTGCACCGAAACGAATGATCTGCAGTTTTAAAGACTAAGATCCGGGTAATTTGGACGCTTAAAATGGCGTCAAACCTAGCCGTTTTCGGCGCGCAGTTTACCGTCACCTAGCGCCGTGGTCTAACACAGGGAATGTTTATATTAGTCTGACGCGTCTGGGTAGGTGACATCGGGTTAATAAGTGGCCTATTGATCGATGAATTGATCGATTAGGGCTAGCCCGCTCCGTGGTGGGTTACATTCAGATGTTAACATTATCAGAGCAGGTCATGGTGCAGCTTATGTTGATCATCATGCATAATGACGTGCTGACCTATCGACTATTCACGTGGCAACTAGGAGGATTAGAATACACCGCACGATATCCCATGGACAGATCTAACTGGTCCTGATCACTCGCGATGATGAGCTTAGTAACTAACATAGTTCCACCCGTCCATGTCCACTTGACCTCCAGGGCAGCCAATACCCCTCAAACCCGATCCACATTCCGAAAGAAGCCCTATCCCACCACTTGTGCCTGCCGGCACATTTCCCGAACATGCTTAGCCTGCCACTTGCATCAAGCATACGGACTCTTCACGGGTACCGACGCGGGAAAATGTTCCAACTGGGATGGTCTCGCCTGATCGCAACCCGGCGCGATGCCCTTGCAGATGCATATACTACTACGAGCGAAAAAACCTATAAGTATGGCCGCGATCGCCAGACAATACCGATCTGCTTCGGTACGTGACATCACACCACGCGCTGCATATCATCAGGGCTTCCAGAATGCTCTCAATCCACCGGGTCTTCACCTTCTTCGCGCTCGCCAGCCTCGCAGCTGCCGTGACTAGCAATAAGGCCGACCATAAGCTGCATAAGCGGGACACGCTCCCGGACTTTGCTATCACGTACGCGCCGCTGTCATACCTCTATAGTGGCGAGAAGTGGTTCCCGTCCGATATCACGACGCACCTGGCCAATGTCAAGCCCGAGGTGAACTATACCGCTATCGGGGCGAACGGGTCTGTCACGCTCGACAGCCTCAACACGCTCGCTTCAGATGTCTACCTGACGGCCTCAGACGGCCCTATTCTGGACCCGTTGGATGGTACCCCCGCCTGGCTCTCTTCGGACTACGGTATCCCCAACAGCGATGGCCTTAGCGCCGCTCCTGGTCTCATTATTTCCGCGAAGAAGAACAGCACTACGACCGACGTATTCTACTTCTATTTCTACTCGTATAACTATGGTGGAGGGTGAGTGCCTGAGCTTTTCTCGGTGTTGCATATACACATCGTTTGCTAATATGGACTCCTCGGCAGGGTACTGGACATCAACTTTGACGACCACGTCGGTGACTGGGAGCACACCATGGTGAGCACACGAACTTTTTCCGCTCACTCGTTTCAATCTTCCGCGCGCATAGGTTGTACCTACTCTAACATATAAAACTGTAGATCCGGTTTGTTAATGAAGAACCTTATGACATCTATGTTTCCGAGCATAGCGCCGGATCAGCATACTATTGGGATGTGGTGAACTTCTCGGGCAAGCGCCCCATCACCTACATCGCATACGGCGGGCACGCTAACTATGTGACTGCGGGCACTCAAAACTACACTATCGCGCTGGGGCTTATCTCCGACAAGACCGACGCTGGGTATCTCTGGGATATGACACTCAACTACCGGGGCTACTTGTACGACGTGGACGCGAACAAATTCACCGCGGCCTCTGGGGCTGGAAAGGGAGCTACCGGGGAGGCAGGTGAGACGGCTGATTGGCTGAACTGGCTGGGCCTTTGGGGCGACAAGGAGTACCCAGATGGGTTCCTCGACGATATTGAGACCGGCCAGTACTGCATCGTGTCCGAATGTCACTATACAAGCGGGCCGACCGGACCCGTGGACAAGAACCTCGGCCGAACGACCGTGTGCGAGAACGACGACGACTGTACCATCTTCACGAACATTAACGATCTGACAGAGCAGTCCTAGATAATGAATCCGGTCTCGAGTGATATATAAGTTGAACGTAGCTATATTAAGTTGATTTATATGTTTCTCTCGAGTACAGTAATACACTCCTGCCTTCGAGCCCCTCTCCGGACATCCCAGATCTGAACCGGAAGCCTCATTATCCGAGGGATGAAGGCATGCCAATATAACTAGCGAACATAACAAACGATTTGCTGAAGCTATACACTCTCCCCATCAACCTAATTTCAACGTGAATGGTAACTGCTTGGTGAGATCTCATACTTGTTAAGATTTGCATGTCTAGGTATTCAGGACTTTAGGCATAAAATGTTGGTCGGTTCCATTCTCCAAAAAAAAGGGCTAGACAAAGATATCACATCCAAGTTTTCTTCCATCGAAGTTACACCAAGACAGAAGTTATGAATCCTTGTGGAACCGAGGTCATGATCTAGCGTCCCCGACCTCTAATTATACGTATAGAGATCGAGCCCCCAAAGCTCGCCATATCCATCAAAAGCCACCTTGGCTGTTCGTGGCGGGAATGCGATATCCAGTGCCGATGTAAAGCCACACAACAATGTATTCCATAACAAGCACCATCACGATCCAAGCATCGATGTCTCCAAATAGGGCACTCCATTTGTTATGGTCAGGATGGAAAACGGAGAGGAGTAGATAGGTAACTCGGACGATAAGGAAAGGGATTGCGGTGATGGTTCCCTGCAAGATCTAGATTAAAAATCAAATTAGCGTAAGAAGAGCTTCGATGGAATAGTATCGACTGACCTTGATGCTTGGAGCAGAAAGTGAGTCGTGTGAGCGCGAAAAGTATACTTGGCAGACTATAAGCCACGCAACAAATAGAAGCATGATTATGTAGCCAATTTTGGTCAAAGTGAGGGCAGTCTTCGGCTGGCTGACACTGAGGGACCCCCCAGCGACGATCAGGACGATGCCAGCAATGAAAAGGATCCGAGAAATTATGTATCCGCGTTTTGCCTTAGGATCATCTTTCATGTCATTTGCTGCTCTGTGTGACGTTAGGAAACATTACCCGAGTATGTCCTTAGTCAACTTACATGATGCGCAATAGCCCAACAGTGGCATTCACCAGAGGAAAGAAGCCGGCATCGAGTAGAATGAGCGACGCAATTGCAAGGCCAATACTGCTTTGATTCTTTTCGTAAAGTATCACCACAATACCGCAGGCGATTCGGACTAGGCATGATTAGAACTAACACAGATATCTTGGAAGGTAGGTCCATACTGATAGAGAAGACCGCAAGATAGATCCATGCCATCCGTGGTCTGCCATGTCGATGAAAGAGAAGAATGGCGGCAAGTATTTCTGCAGGCAGGTAGAAGCATATCAGAGCAATGCTCACTTTGGATCGGTCGTTCATCCTATGGAGTGCTTCAAGATACTGGGCGTGCCGGAGATGATATCTGAGGTGGTGGTGGCTTTCTTAAAAGCAACACCGAGCAGCCCCTATAAATAAAAGCTAGGGGCTCAGGAACGGAGCACTGCCTCTCAACATCTCTATTCTTATTGCGCTCTCCACGCCCGACTGTCAAGCCGAATCATCGAATACCTCATCACATGACATCGCAGGTTGAGTCCGAAAATAGACTAGCGCGGTGGGTCAAATATATTTGAGGATCCGCGCGCCGCGATTCTCGAGCGCCTTCAGCGCCCTTTGGATCCATTCAACTTGTTGAGGCTGATTTCCATGGCTTTGGAGAATTTCCTTGCAGATTGCGAGCGGCATAGTGGCTATGTATCCACCTCTCACCGACTTTGTACCGTGTAGGCAGAACTCGGCCGATTGGCAGACATTGACGATGACTGATGAGATATCACGAGGGGAAATCGTGATTTTGCCATGCGCAACGTGTCTGAAGTCTTCGTATATTGAGTTCCATGCATTCCATATTAGCGCGCATGTGGCCCAGTACGTCATCAGGTTACCGGCAGTTTTCAGATCGGGGAACTGAAAAGCGATCGGGAAAAGAGGGCCTTTCATTGGGTCTGCGGAGTTGAAGTCTCTGGACAGGCTTGACCAGTAAAGTGGACCAGTTTTGGACCCCTTTAGCTCGTTGTAGATATCTTGGAGGCTGGTATCCAAGAACTGGAAGTCGGCTATCAAGTCCAATGCCATGGCCTCTTTCTCGACGCAAGACAGACTGGTGTAGGTCTCAATATCATGAAACAAACGCGGAAGGTGAGCCATACAATCGGTGATCCGGTCTGATGGACTTTTTGTGGTGTTCTCCCATGGCTTCTCGATCCATACTCTGTTCGCCATGAAACTGGGGGTCAGTTGGCCGAGATCGTACATTATCTGTTCATCTGTCAGCTGAGGATATTTTGGAGTGCGTGTATAGCTCATACCCCATGAGCACGGATAGCAAGAAACAGTTGATGGCCAAAACCTGATTTATGTGCATCCACACCACGAAGTTTTATGAGGGACATAAGCCCACGGCAATGGTGATAGTATCCAGAGATCTGTCTACCGGGACACTCCATGATCTCATACATTGCAAGCGCAAGACATGCAGCTAGTGTTTCATCGTGACGCACCATCGAGGGGCTGAGGAGCGCCAGCTGCAGCTCGCGAAGGCCCCGAGTATACAGATCCAAACTTTCACGCACAAGACCAGGGTTGGCACGAGTGCGACCTAACATGGCTGTACAAAGCGCAAGTCCTGAGGCCTTGGATGCCTTGGTCTGAAAAGGCAACTGCAGAAGTGCGCTGAGCCATGACCTGCTTTCGCTCACGTGGTCGATGTCTGGGATATACTGCTCGTGGAAATCTCCAAGGAGCTGCTGCTGGTAGGCAGTCCGGATCAAGGAGAGATGATGTTGCGGGCTTGACTCAGATGACGCAGCTGGATTGACCTGAATGAACACTGGATTGCGCCGGTATCCTGGACAGGAGCGGTTGGACCGGGTGCACTGCTGACACTGGGGCCTCTGTTCTCCGCACTGTGCAATGGTGAGTTCTGGCTGTAGAATAGGGAGCGTTCTGTTTTACCTTTATTTTCCTTTTGCGACAGGCATGGCAGCCCTTGGACTTTCCCGGAACCCCTACCATCAGCTCTGACCATTCCGAGTGAGTGCGGATGTGCAAGTGGTGAGTTGCAGGTTGCCAAGTGCCACCCGAGCAAGTGGGGTGCCCGGGCCCAGTGTCCACTAGCCTCCCGCCACTGGACCGGGGCTCCCTCAGCCGCTTTCTGTTTCTCTACCACGGTCTTTTCATGACTAAACATATTCAAGGGAGGAATTGACTCGCTGAACTCGTGTATTTGCGACGTATAAGACAATTTCAGTATATACACAGGCCACTGATTCCCCGTTCGAACCGACCAAACCTTAAAACATCACCTGGCAGAGCGATACACAATTTATACCGCGAGATGCGGCTGCAGCTCCTTTTCAGTCCACTCCCACAACTCATCGGCCTTAGCCTTGTTGTAAGCCGTCTTAGAACCCTTCCCGGCGATGCCAACGGGGTAATAAAAACCACCCGACTCCGGAGCCTTCAGTCCATCACCCATCCCATCGGGACAAGTAGCAGCCCAAAGCTGATTCCTTACCCCCTCCTCCTCCACAGGCTTAAGATTGAGCAACATCGCCGCAAACTTTCTAACAACCCGCTCCGTCTTTGGCCAGTTATTCAGAGTATCACCGAGATTGGTAATCACACCACCCGGATGAACAGAAACGAACCGAATCCCCGTCTTCGCCTCAGGATAGTGTATCGCGAGCTGGGAAGCATAATGCAAATTGGCCATCTTGCTGATTCCATACTTGGCCCACATCCCGGCAGACGCGTAATCCGATTTCAACTCATCGAACGGATAAATGGAAGCAGGTGCAAAGCTCTCCGCACTAGAAGAAAGAATCACGCATCGCGTCTCGCCTGCACTGATCCCCTCCCTCTGAGCAGTCTCCTGCATAAGCGGAAGCAGAGAGCGGATTAAAAGCGCATGTCCCATGTGGTTAACGCCGAATTGGAGCTCGTAGCCATCTTCAGTGACGCCGCCAGCGCCCATAACGCCTGCGTTGGCGATGAGTAGGTCCAGGCGGGATTCATTTGCAGTGACCTCGGCTGCTGCTTTCTTGACAGAGTCCAAAGAGGACAAATCAAGGCTGAGAAGCTGAATGGGCGCGCATTCTGGGCCAGCTCGCTGTTTGATTTCGGCTATGGCAGCTTCGGCCTTTGAAGGGTTGCGCGCTGCTAGGTAGATCTTTGCTGGGGAGCGAGTGGCGAGTTGAAAGACTGATTCTTTGCCTAGGCCTTCGTTGCCGCCTGTAACTAGGATGACTTTGTCTTTGAGGGATGGAATATCGGAGAGTTTGAAGGCCATTTTGGATGTGTTCTTTAATTGGGGTTGTTGCGCGAAGTTGGGAGAGCTTCATGAAACTTGATTTTGAGGTCACGGGGGATGATACGCGGCCTATTCGGGTATCAATCTTCGCGCTAGTGGCACGTGCTCGGGTCCAAGCGAAGGGGTGTTGGCCATATTGAGAGTGGAAAATTGATGTGCAAGATGCAAAAATAGTTGAAATAGATTTGTCGAGATGCGAAAGTTTGATCGGGAGATCTTCGATACACAGTAAAGATGGCGGAAATAAGCACCTGGCAAGCTGTGACACTAACTCCATTTGGCAGGCCCCGGGCGTGATCTCACTTGCATTACCCAATCATTCATCGAATCTTACGTGTGTCTACTTGCTCCGGCCATCTGTTCTTATTTGCGATTCATCATTTCTTCTGAAGATCGAAATGGGAAGAAAAGAAGTCTGAGGCATGTCTAACATATTCCTCAGGCATATGCCGATCGATAGTCAAAGTCGCTCCTAAATACACCGCCATGAGTTCTCATCGGTGTAAGGTCCGGGGCCCACATGAATATTGCGTCGTGGGTAGCGGCAGTGCCTGCGGCGGTATTCTATCTTCGTTCCCGGGCCGTCGGCAAACTTGGAGCCACGGATAGTCTCAGGCGCAACACCCTGTTCAACCCACTTGACCATAGCCATCAGCACATTGTCCTCCGGATCGCTACCAGCATAGGTAGCAGTGCCCTGGCCGATCCCATAGGCGCCATCACCACCGCCGCAGTGAGCCATGCCGCTGACAGTGAAGAAGCGGTAGAAGTCATCAAGCTGGGAGGGAGGCAGCTGCATCGTGTCCGCGACGTGAGAGTAGTACAGCTTGGAGTCCTCGGAGGTGATCAGCTGGTCTTGCATGCCGTGGTAGTGGAGGACCTTGCCACCGGACTTCTGGAACGAGGAGAGGTCACCCTCCCACGTCTGAATGTTGTAGGGGTTCTGGGCGAGTGCGGCAGCGGCGTCTTTAACGTTGAAGTCCTTGCCGCTCCAGATCGGGTTATTGTACACCACGTATCGGAACCAGTCTTTGCTGTATGGAAAGGGCTCGCCGTTGTACATGATAGTCGAGGCAAAGTCTTCCGAGCCAGGCTGCATGCGAGGATAGAGCAAAGTGCCATTGATGCCGTACAACGGGGAGAACACTTTATTAGCAGTTTGGACCTGCGCACTGGTGAGGCAGCCGGTCGCATTCGACGGGTTAGGTGCACAAATCAAAGTCTCGAGAATAGGATAGCAGAGAGTGGGGTCTTCGATGAGGCCGTCCTTTGCCCCGTCAATAGTGTCACACTGCCGGAGGATTTCATTATGGACGACATTCCACTCAGCAGGGGTGAGGTAGGTATCGGAAGATGGTGGGCCTGTGATGGGATAGAAGCGGGCACTCCATGAAATCAGGTTGACGAAGTTGATCGCAGGAGAGCCGGCCACCACACCATCAAAGTCGTTGGGGTATTTCTGGACAGACTTCCATCCCTGGCGACCCCCGGTTGAACATCCCAGGTAGTAGCTCTTGTTGAAACCTTCATCATAGAACTTCTTTGTAAGCTCTTTACCAATGACGACACCGGTGTGGATAGACCGGTATGCAAAGTCCCTGAGGACTTCAGGGTGGTGATAGAAAGGCTCGCCCGATGTGCCATTGTGACCATTGTTAGCTCCGACCGTAGCAAATCCCAATTGTGCAGTATACGCCAGGTCATAGTACTGGATGCCTACTGATGATCAGAAGTGGGACATGGTTTTCAACAAGAAGCCGAACATACATCCTGACAGACCGCCGTTGCCGGTACTTAAGAAACGACCCGTGTACTTGCGTGGGAACCATGCCTCCAGCGTGATTTCACTGCTGTTGGAAGTTTTCACGGCCATTGCAACCCGGCAAAGGTCAACCGTGACTGATTGCGAGGCTGCGCCACAGCTGGGCGCATTGTCAGGCAATGAAAGATTGGTTCCTCCCGGGACGTATTGGGCAAAATTGACCTTGACGTCGGGGATATCAATCTTCTCGGCGAATTGGGCACACCTGGTCTCAAAGGCGTCCTGGCTGGCGAGAGCCACCTGGCCTAGGGCCAGCAGCGAAAATGCAAAAAATGGAGTCATGTTAAGCGATTGCCCCGAATTGAGTCAAATTTATGAGGATCAACAGGTACAGAATTCGAGCGGTATTTAGCTAGGACTGGATCTAGCAAACCCCTGATTGACCTCATCTCGGTGGAGTCAATCGGGAGATAGGCCTGCCGAAGGCCGGCAAGTATGGACGAAGCTCTTCCCGTACGCGGTTTAGGAAATGAGCGACTATAGGAGCGATATCCCGAGGAAAACCCGGACGCTGGTAGGGGGTGGCAGTGATCAGGGAGAGCGGATTGGACGAGGAGGCATGATGTGGACCGGCATGAGGTAATGGTGGAAACTTTGAAAGGAGAACGGGGTGGGAGAGGCGACGATCGCGAATAAACAATCCGGGGACTCCACAAATGCGGGGGTTGGCTCAACAGTTCTGGTTTATGGCTGATGAAATCGGCACTTGGATCTGCGCAGTCCGAGGTGCCTCGGCGTTTACCCAAAAGAAGGTAAGGACCAGAAACCTGAACGTATGCGGTTAGTAAACATACTTCGATGCCCTGGAAAGCCGGGTTCCCACTTGCCGGCGAGGATAGCACTACCCGAGGAGTCCATTGTCTTTGCCTTTGATAAGTGCTGGCCATGTCTTCGCGCATGGAGATGCAATCATATCCAGTTGCTCTGGTTTCATCACGGATGGAGTTGCTTTCGATGCCATAGGTCCAATGTCTTCCGATTTGGCGTCTTGACCAGTTGTCTAGTCCGTCGTGCTGTTGTCTCCCTCTCCCACTGCTTCGCCCACTTATCACGGATTCACTTGCGGACATTCCGTTTCGCCGCCGAGGCGACCTTGCTCCAAAATCGTCATCCGAAAGTGCCACTAGAACTCTTGTCATGGGCTCCGAATGGTGGAAGAACCGCAAATAATCGATGGAAATCCAAGGTAAGCAGTAAGTCAGACATTTCGAGGAATGAGAAAGATGCCAGATGTGTGTGGGCTGACATCGAGGGCAGTCCAAGTCCACACATGTGAGGAAAGCGCGTCTGTCACATTTCTCTTCAATTTAGCAATCGACCCCAGATGGGCAAATGCGTCATGTCATCGCTTTTATTCATAATTAGCAGCGACCACGGATCAGACAACTGAACATAGATACAATGATTCCTATAATTCCAAAGTGACCCAATTACAAAACAACAATGGTATCCTAAACAAAAACAAACCGAGAACAAGAAACATTACCCACTCAAACCGGATTAGGATTGCGACCCTCCTGCACCACAATATCCCTGCGCATCGCAATCGCATTAGGTTGAATATCCCTCACCAACCCAATTGTATCCTCACCCTCACTCTGAGAAGAACTCATCCCCGTTTTCACATGCGCCGAGTAATTGCCTCCCCCCATCTCGATATCCGAGTACATATACTCCCCCCGTTTACGGGGTTCACTGCCGATGGTATGCTGTGCTTCGCGGAGGTTGCCGCGACTCGGTCGCTTCTGCGAGAAGAGTGGCTCGATGTAATAGCGGAAGAGGGGTGCCAGAGCGGGTAGACTGACGATGATCATGCTGAGCCAGAGTTCGAGGAAACTGACGAGGCCGATTCGGTAGAGGCCGAAGACAAAGTCTTTGCTTGTGCTTGGGTCGAGGGTTATGACTAGGCGCCAGATCATTACTGCCACGACGCTGGGAGGTGTTAATTTCCGGCGGGGTCACTGGCGGGAGAAATAACTTACACGAGACCCATTCCGAACATGACGCCAATTGTGAGCTTGTTGCGAAGTGCCATGTGAAGTCGCCAGAGAGCGGGGATGGGTAGCAGAGCGATGGATGTGTCAAGGAAGATGTTTAGGGCGATTGAGGAGATCTCTTGGATCGCCAATGATCGACATCCCCCTCCAGGCACTGGTTTCCACTGCTGGGAGATCGGGTGGCACTGGGTGAGAAAGATGGGTAGAAATGCGATGAAGTATGCGACCACGAGTCCGCTCACCGTCCATACGAGGATGCGAATCGGACGGAATGTGCGAAAGAGACTGGTGTACAGAGCCAGGATCGAGAGTTTGCAGCAGACAGTGCCCGTGAGCCATGTCATGCTAATACCGACGATCATCTAACCGTTGGTTGGTACTGAATAGTTCAAAAAGCGGGTTCAGTTCACCGTACCTTGAATTGGACATTGAGTTGACTCTCCGACAGCTCGTCAGTATGTGCGCCTAGGCCGTTTGCTATGGCCCAGTAATTCAAACCAACCATTACACATGTCGCAATCTCCAATTCAAGTTAGAATGGCAGAATTAAAGGCGGGGAGGTGTAGACGTACATAGGCGACAAACACCAGATAGTCGCTGAGCTGGAGGCTCTTGCGAGTCAAATGGATCGCCCAAATGCGAAGGGCGATCACGGCGGTGGTAATGCCGGTAAACACGGCCATCCATATGGATAACCTGACACCAGCCGGACTGACAGCCATGATGGCGGATGGAGAAGAAACTCCAGCATTCTCAGGTCGCGGCCGCATTGAAATAAGCAAGGCGGCTGATCAGCCGCGGATCCAGTCCTGTGTCCATCAGGCCGTCTGACTAGTGTGGCACAGTGCATATTTCCCAGGAAGGGTTGGACCATGCAACCCCGTCGGGATGTGTGCGATGGTAACTTGGGGGCCGTCGCCGAAGTGGTAACAGTGGTGATCCCCGCTTGCACCGCTCGGGTTTTTCTTTGTGTTCTCTCTTTGTTTGCCCAAACTTAATTGTTCCTAAGGTTAAATCGAACCACGGAACTCGACTCGACTCCGTTCTTTCACCACCTCTCATTCTGTTACACAATGAATCCTCCACTTCCATCATTCACTTCTGTCTGGCGTAATGGGCCCTACGAGGCCATTTCCCCGTCACGGCCCGAGCTGAGCGCGTCCGGCAAGACGGTCATTATTACTGGCGCGGTATGCGGTTTCTACGCTGTCTGACTGCTGATCCATGGGGGCAGAAACAAGTTTTCAATTTGAATGCTCTATTGACGCTCACCAGGGAAGTGGAATCGGTCGCGCGACAGCCGTGGCTTTTGCTCGTGCGGGCGCCGACAAGCTCGTACTGATCGGGCGGAATGAAGCACCCCTCGTCGAAACCCAGAAGTCTCTGGAATGCGGCAGCTCGGTCCACGCGGCGGACGTCACCGATGAAAAGGCCATTGCCGAAATCGCCGCTTCCACGGGAAAGTGGGATGTGATGATCCTAGCCGCAGGTTACGTCGGGAGGCCGGCATCCATTCGCGACTCATCCGTTGACGATTGGTGGAAGAGCTTCGAGGTTGACGATCCCCCTTACCGAATCCCCCAAATTCCTGAACGATACTAACCATGCGCCAGACCAACGTGAAAGGAACGATGATCGCAACCAAGGCCTTCCTCCCGACCGCCAACCCGACACGTGCGGCCGTTGTCGCGCTGACTGCAGCCGTGGTCTTCCCGGCCGCCAGACTTATAAACCTCTCCGCATACATAAGTTCCAAACTTACCCTCATTAAGATGATGGAGTTTTTGGCTGCGGAAAACCCGACGGTCTTCGCAGCCGCCTTGCACCCTGGCATGGTTGACACCAACATCCTTCGCAGCTCGGGCGCCGATCCCAGCAAACTTCCCATGGACTCGGGTGAGCAGCATCCGTCCTGCAGTGGCTATTTTTATGCTAATCGCGCGCATCAGTGGATCTCCCTGCAGAATTCATGGTCTGGCTGACCAGCCCCGAAGCCACCTTCCTGAACGGTCGCTGTGCGTGGGCCAACTGGGACGTCGATGAACTCAAGGCCAAGGCGGATAAAATCGAGTCCGGCCTGTTTTTGACTTCAGGTGTTTATGGCTGGCCCTTTACTTCTGACTAGTTTTTGCATGTGTGAGGTGTCACAACGCGGCGCTACAATAGTCTAGCCTATTTCCAATGCAAGTTTCCATGGTTGAGTATTACCATGAATTCACATGAAATAAACAAAGGACCACTCGAATTTCCAGGCTCGAGATAAACACTACGGTTGAAACTAGAGCCCATGGATGAGGACTAAAACAACAAGCTCGCCCCCACGTCGATCCCGTCAATACAATCCTTCAGAGCGATAAAATTGGTCGCAGGGCAAATTCCGAAATAAAATTTACGTGGTACAATGGGGCCAGAGAGTTTGCAGCAAGGTTACATCGCAGTAGCGCAAAATGATGGCACACACGTTCAGGCCAACGATTTTTTGTTGGTGGATGATAGTAAATCCGCCGAATAAGCAAACAGTTTCTGCAGCCTGCGCTCGGGTGTCGAAGTATAGTTGTTTTTGGTGGAGCGGGCCACCCCGCTTGGTGGACCTTGGACCCACATCCCATCTCCACTACGACCACACTCTACTTGTCCCCTCGAGTTATCCCGCTTACTTCGAGTGTCTCGGAGGGTCTATCTTATCATTGGCGAAAGTAAGAGTCCGAGCTTCACTTCAAAAGATAGTAGATAATAGTGCTTACGGGAGTTGCACTGCCTGGATCAAGTAAGTGCTGACCACCCCCTATGCGGGCCATTCACATCAATGTTCAGGCAGGTATGTCCCGGCAGGATCGTAGAAAGGCGAGTACCCCCGGTAGTAGGGTCCCCATATCAGAGCCAGTCTGGGTCTGAATTAGTCCCGCAATTCGAAAACCAACCGTAAGCGGCCGGGATTCGACGTGAATTGGTCCTTGAGATCTTTCCATACGGAGTCGCCGGTCTCGCCGACGGGGATGCTGAAGCGGTATTTCTGGACCAGTCGCGCTGTTATCAGCCGCATATCGTTCATGGCTAGGGCACGACCAACGCAGCTCGTGTGGCCTGATGCAGTTAGACAGGGTTGCATTAATGGGATCCGTGGGATAGATACTTACCCGTGCCGAACGGTGCGAAGGCAGCCTTGTTCCGTACCATCTCCGGGTATTTGTACCATCTCTCCGGGATAAATTTGCGTGCGTGTTCGAAACAATCCTCTCCTGTTCGGGTTTTATTAGCATCGGTGTTCCCCGGGGATGGGCTTGTCACTTACGGCGTGAAATGACATATCTGGGGGCGACAATTGTCGTCTCGGGTGGAATGTAGACTCCTCCGATCGTAACACCGTCTTTCGTCGTTTTTCGATTTCCCCCAGTGGGCAAAGCGGGGTACAGCCGCAGGGCCTCTGAGATCACGGCGTCGAGATGGGCGCATTGTGCCAGTGCCCGAGAGTCTTCGATTTTGACATCCTTGAGTTCCTGGACAACGCTATCTGCATGGTGTGGAGCCTTTGCTAGTTCGTAGAAAAGCCCGATGAGAACAGCTGCAGTGGGCTCGCTTCCTGCCACGATAGCCAAAATACTGTCTCCTGTCAGCCATGGAAACTGTTCCAGGTCATTTCTAGCATCTTGGAGCAGATAGTGAGCCACATCCAGAACCTTCGAATTGCTCTTGGGAGCCTATATGTCATCAACCGTCAGTAAATTCCTGAATTCCCAATTCAACACAGCCAATATGAGTAGTATACTGACCTTCAATCGATCGATCATTTGTCCCTCGCACCACGACACCATCCGGAACCAGTCGCCCAAAATCCATACTCGGGGGAGGAGCTTGAAAGCAATGTGAACCAGCCAAGGCACCGGGCTCAATGGTCCCAGGAGGGACAATGCGCGTTGTAGAAGGAGAATGATATGGTGCCATTCTTGGCGTGAGAGCATGTTGAAAGTTCGACTGAAAATGAAATCACCCATACGGTCGAATCCAAGCCAGAAGAACATGTCTCTCATGTCGGACACCTTTCCCGCGCTCATGTCTTTGTCGATACAAGTCTCCAGCTGTTCAATGAGGGGAATGATCCGCTCTTGGTAGTTCTCCAAAGCTATTGAAGTTAGTCACTATGTATGCTAGTGGATGGGAAGGGGCTCCTACCTTGAGATGTGAATCCTCTATTCCACTGTCGGCGACGTGCTCCATGGATTTCCTTATCGCGCGCGGTAACCAAGGACATCTTTGGATGGAGCACGTCGTACCACTCTGATTTGACGCAGCTGCCGGAAGGGCCATCGATGGCCATGAATACATCCGGGTGGTAAACTGTAATCTCACTGGGTCCTATTGGCATCTGTTAGAATGTGTGAGGAAATGCTCGAATGAAACTCGTAGTCTTTACCCGTTCGGACAAAATCTCCGTATTGATTGTGAAGCCTCTCCAGAACGAGGTAATTTGTGCGGTGACGGGCTTGCCATGCGTGCCATATCTTGGTGACACGAGCCAATATGGGACCTGGGAACTGCTTGAGACGATGGAAGAAGATGCGATAGATAGTGATGCTTAAGAACATCCCAACTATGTAGCCAGCAATCATCCAATGGGACCTTGCGAGGATTATCGACAGGAATGAGAAGTAGGCAATGTGATATAGGACTATCTGAGGCGCATGGACATGCCACTCTCCGTGGATGAATAAAGTCTGGTGCAGCCCGACGCCCAGGGCCGCCCCAATCATACAATGGATGGCACAGTCCATATCGGAGGGTTGCGAGAAGTGAAGAGTCAATCGTGGCGGGGAAAAGCTCCAGAGCAAAGGAAGTGGGGGAAGTGAGATTTCCCTCACCCCAAAGCGAGGGACAGCGGCTGAGTGAAGAACCAAGCCTTGAAAGGTATAAGAAGTACGTCGTCTCCCAGCTTCAGTACAAGGGTGCAGACAAACACAGCTTGGCAATTCTCTCTTTGCCAATGATGTCGAAGCTTACTCTGGATCCAGCAGATCGTCTTCGATTGGCGCTACTGCCACAGCTCATTTGGCAGTTTACGGAGAGCAACTTTCCTACCTTTGTACTCCCTAATTCTGGCTTCGGGCTACTTGCAGCCTTAGCTGCGCCGATCCTCACCAGTCGTCTGGAACCTCTCCACCCCGTTGACCTGTTGCTCCGGGGCTTACAGGTCGTGCTCTTCAACTGGGCCAATGTCTTCGTGTTCGACCTGGCCAATCAACGCCTACCGGAGTCGATAGTGGAGGACCATCTCAACAAGCCCTGGCGTCCGCTGCCTACGAACCAAATTAGCCCCGAGACCACCCGGAGGTTAATGCTGGGGGCCATTCCTGCCGCTCTCCTCATTAGCGCTATCCTCGGAGTGGGGACGGAGAGCTCCTTCATCCTGATCCTGACTTGGCTGTACAATGATCTGCACGGTGGTGACGAGATCATTCGCGACTTGATAATCGCCTTGGGATATGGACTGTACCTGTCAAGCTCGCTGAAAATTGCCATCGGCCCCCACCATCACATCACGGAACATGGATACCGCTGGATTGCCATGATGAGCGGCATTATTCTGACCACCATGCAAGTGCAAGATCTCAAGGACCAGGCTGGGGATGCCACCCGAGGCCGACAGACCTGGCCTCTCGTATTGGGGGACTCGGTCTCACGGTGGATCATCACGTGGTTCGTGGTCTTTTGGAGCATTGCGTGTTCCGTGTTCTGGAAACTCCCGCTGTGGGGATATGCAGTACCCCTGTGCGCCGGAGGCTTGGTGGTATTCCACGTGGTGAAAAAGCAAAACGACTCGACGGCCTGGAAAATTTGGTGTGTGTGGCAGGTGGTGGTGTATTCCCTTCCCTGTTTGTGCACGGCGTTACAGCGCTAGTTGTCTTTGTTCTGGAATTTGGCGGCGCTGACGCCTCTTCGGTGGATCGCAAATTACCTTTCAAGACAAGCGGGGATCCTGCGACTAGATCCTGCGACTGAGATCCTGCAACTAATAACAGCGGTCGGTCGTATTGCCTTCTGACTTCTTTGATCATTGTAATTTTCTTTGGGAGCCCGTTGCTCGGATATATAGCTCTTTGTAGATCCTCCGAGTAGCAAACGTTTACTGTCTTACTCCCACTCCCGTACATGGGTGTCAACGGTGCGCCGCCATGCGTCGACAGGGTCTTTTCTTCCTGGTTCCCCTGGTCCTTGGCATTCAAGCCTGCCGCTCATGTCGCTGTTTCCCAAATGAGCCCTGTTGGCCCTCGCTGCAGCAGTGGAGCGAATTCAACACAACTCTCGGCGGCAAACTGATTGGAACCGTACCAATCGGCAGCGTCTGTCACACCCAGGGGGGATGCGCAGCCTATGATGCGGCTTCGTGCGCTGATTTGATCTCCGACTGGGCCTTTCCCGTCACTCACTACGAGACATCTTCCTCTCCCATGGCCTCGTGGTTCGCCAACTTCTCTTGCGACCCGTTCCTGGCTCCCAACGCTCCCTGCAACATCGGCTCGGTGCAGTGGTTTGCCGTCAATGTTAGCACTGCTGAAGATGTTCAGAAGACCATACGTTTTACCCGGGATCATAATATCCGCCTCGTGATTCGCAACACCGGACATGACTATTTGGGTAAATCAACTGCTCCTGGTGCAGTAGCTCTATGGACCCATTATCTCAAGGATACCCATTATCTCGAATATACTTCTGCCCACTACAATGGTCCCGCTTTGCGGCTAGGTGCGGGGATTCAGGGTTTCGACGCTATGGCTGCAGCTCATGCACAGAACAAGGTCGTTGTCACAGGAAATTGCGCGAGCGTTGGTATCGCCGGCGGGTACACCCAAGGTGGAGGTCATGGTCAGCTTGCCTCTCGCTTTGGTCTTGCTGCAGATCAAGCTCTCGAGTGGGAAGTGGTGACGGCCGACGGGCAGCTACTCACAGCATCGCCAACCGAAAATGCAGATCTGTACTGGGCCCTCAGCGGCGGTGGCGGTGGTACCTACGCCGTTGTCCTCAGTGTCACGGTCAAGGCACATCCTGAAATGACCACGACGTCTGCAACTCTGGCGTTTGGAGTGACCGGAGTGACCACACAATTCTGGGAAGTCGTGCAAACTTTCGTTGTGGATATCCTGCCCCTCCTCGATGCGGGGGCCGTTGCTATCTGGGCTGTCGTCGGGTCGACCTTCAGCCTAACACCCATTTCCCTACCGGGTGGCCGACATGATCAGCTGCAAAAAGGGCTTGCATCAACCTTGGCTCTGCTGGAGCGATACAACATAAGCTACAGTAGGTCCCCACCACCAAGTTAGTGTGGAGCCACGGACCGTGCCTAGAAGCTTACCGTTATCGCAGCTTACGATATTCAAGAGTTCCCCACTTTCTGGGCTAGCTACGAAGCCATGAATCCCCACAGTAATATCACGGAGGCCCAGATTGGAGGGCGACTTATGCCCCGCTCAACCGTCGAATCCGACCCCACTACACTGATCGCAACGCTCCGGAGCATCGCTGAAGAGGGCGTAGTCGTGTCGGGTGTCTCGCTCAATGTGTCCCGCTCGGCTGTCCCCTGGAACGCAGTCAACCCCGCCTGGCGTGATGCTGCTATCTCCTTCGTGCTCGGAACGTACGTCGTTTCTACCCCTCACTTTTCATTCCACTAAGCTCTAACATTATTGATAAGTACTTACAATTATACGAGCCGCATGGTCGATTTGCAGTGCCAGTCCCTGATGACAGACTCCCTTATACCTCGTCTCGCTGCTCTGAGCCCTGGGGGTGGAGCTTACCTCAACGAGGCCGATTGGAAGCAGCCTGATTGGCAATGGGTGTTCTATGGTGTTCATTATCCCATGTTGGAGCTTGTGAAGCAGAAGTACGACCCGGATCATGTTTTCTACGCTCGCACAGCTGTCGGTAGCGAGTGGTGGGTTCAAGAAGAGGATGGACGATTGTGCCCAGCTCTGTGAGCATTAAAGGTTTTTAAACAGTCCATCTTTCCGTTGTTAACCAAGTATATATTAGCACTTCATACTTAGTGACTTATTTTCTATTACAGACTTCCAAAATTCAGATGCTTGCCCAGCTTGCAGGAAACCTTGCCCAGGTGGTATCATGACGTGGGATATTTTGCTTAAGTAGAGGCTCGTCGATATTTAAATTCCTGAGTTTCCAACATGGAAGTTGACTGTGGAGAAAACACACGGGTTCCACTGGCGAGAACTCAGCATGGACGCGGGCCGGCGCGAAAGTCAAGATTAGGCTGTAGATTATTCTCATCAAACTGATGGGTAACGATGAGCTTTCTGTTTGAAAGTCTTACTGCGCTAGTGACGAAGGAGCCTTAAACCTGATGACTTGATCTCTTTCTCAAAAGGGAATACCATAAGGACTAGAAAGAGAGACCCAGACTACCACGTGGTATTCAGGCGATCAGGGATCAAACTTGATGACTACAGTCAAGGAAGCGCTCTATAGATGGATTGTACAGGGATTTTGAGTCAATTGCCTACGTGGAACTCGGATCTCCGACCAAGCTACCCGCTCCTGGGACGAGTGGGAAAGAACATTATAGCTCGTTCAGGAATAATTCTTTGCTTTCAACATACTGTAAGGACAGGCCTCTTATGGGAATCTTCCCTGGACAGAATTTCAAGTATCTAAACCCCTCGAATAATGTCTGCGGCCCTCTCTGCAACAGCATACACCGTAGCGATCGGGTTTGCATGTGGAATAAGAGGAATCACACTGGCATCCACGACACGCAAATTTGAAGTGCCGTAAACCTTCAAGTCCTGGTCCACCACACCACCATCAGAGTGTGGAAGCATGGCAGTGGTTCCACAGAGGTGATTGGTTGTCAATGCCGAGCCGCGTAACATGTTTTTGATCTCTTCCAGATCAAGAGAACCGGCTAATTCACTCGGTTGGAAGAATGGCTTCAAAGGCTCAGCAGTAGTCAGCTCGTGTAGGGTACGAACATGCCGAGCAAGAATCTCAAGGTCCATTTCATTATTCAGAAAGCCTGCGTCGACTGTAGGCATTGCGTCAAACTCTGCTGACGATATGTGTGTACTGCCACGGGAGAATGGGAAGCTTGAGATTGCACCCAGAAGGGCAAGGCTTGCAGACCTCACTCCCAGGAAAATGAAAGCCGAAGCTTCGTTGGGGCTTTGGATGATGGATCGAATTGCCTTGTCTGACGAACTTTGAGAGTCAGGATGGGCCTCGAATAGCTTATTCTGCTCTCCAGGTTCTATTCTGACAAAGGCTAGTGCTTTGAGTCCTGGCTTGATGTCCTCTAGACTTGACTGCGGGTTTAGAGGAGCTGGGAGGATACTCATCAGATGATTTTGGAGATTTTCTCCAACTCCAGGTTGGTCAATCACAACGGGGATGCCCAGTTCGGTCAATCGCTCTTTATTGCCGATGCCGGACAGCTCCAGCAACTTGGGGGTATGGAAGGCACCGGCTGCCATGATTACCTCTTTGGCCGCTTTGATGGTTGTGGCCTGACCATTATATGTGACCTCCGCCCCAGTGGCGGTCACGTTCTCCCCTTGCGAATTGAACAAAATCCGGTGCACCGTCGCCTCGGTTATGATGGTCACATTTGGACGAGCTGCTGCGGTCGTACCGTATTCGTTATCTGCGCTGCTGCGTAGGCCAGTGTCTGGGTCAATGGTGGCAGAATAGGCACGGGTGCCAATTGTCTTCTGTTCTGCCAGAATATCGGTATTGAGGTCGTAGCCCTGAGCCTTGAATGCGTCATTCCATGCTTGGAGTAGTGGGGTCGCGGCCTTGTCTGTCGAGGCGGGATATGTTACTTGGATGTTACGGCCATCCAATTTGTGCTGAGCTTTATTATTCGCATGAGTGACGCCATCTGGATAAGTCACAGTGTAGCTCTTCTGGAGATACGGTCGGAAAGATTCCCAATCCCACTTTGAGTTTCCGAGTTTTGCCCAGGCATCTATACCAGCCGGGGACGGTGGAGCGTAGGCCAGTCCGTTGATTGCAGAAGATCCACCCAGGACCTTTCCAGCTGAGTGATCCTGGCCGCGATTGTTAAGGCCAGCCTGGAAGGGGAGCTTGTCAATTCCTCTCATTTAAAATCATTGTGACCAGAACCGACCTGTGGAACAATCTTAAACCCCCAGTCCAAGTCCGAGCCACTCAAGTTGGGCCATGTGTCTGGGTTTTGGACCTGAGGGTCTTTGCTGCGATCGGGGCCGCTTTCCAGTACGACAACGTTTAAAGCCGAATTTTCAGACAAGCGACAGGCAACCACAAGCCCGGCAGTCCCACCGCCGATGATGAGATAGTCTGCAGTGAGAGGGAGTGTCTTGGGATCCATGGCGTTCGAAGTCGAAGGAGTGAGAAGGAAGCGGGGTTGAGAGGTTTCACGCCAAATAAGAAAGACGTCAGTCAGCCTGGCTATCACGCACATCTGCTAGGACCAACAAGTTAGTGCTTATTGCAGCTTGATGAGACTCTCTGCCAGGTAGATTCTTTCCTACCAGGGTTGGAAACTGTCAAAGAAGGAATCTCTCAACGAAAATGTCCTTGATGCCTTGGTTCATCATGATTGCATTTAGGGAATACTTGAGGGTTGCTAGATAAGAATCCAGACGTTACGGGTACCTCGGGCATGTCTAGGTAGAATTTGAACGAATCTTTCCAGATAAAAGTTTTCTGATAATCAATAATTTAACTAGGCCAAGGTCGAGGTTTCTCGGGAACCAAGTCAATCCCATAAAGTCTGTTATTTGTTAGTCTCCGCTATCACGCTTTGTGAATTTTTCTTGGGACTTAACAAGTGTTAAATTCCTGCCAAGTCAAATGAACAATAGGGATAACCATCTTAAGCCAATCGAGCATGGAAAGTACTCTAATATACCTTGCCGTCCGCTAAAACAAAACATAGACAGTCCGTGCTCGAGCTTCGCCAAGTTCTCCGCATGCGGGTCTCTGTGCGGGGATCTGCCCGTGTTGTGGTTCATCCGTGTTTCTCACCGACTCCTCCCCGAAAACACCCTTCAGAGCATTAATTCCCGTGGAAACGGCGACGACTGTATCACAATGTCTACAGACGATGCCGAGAGAGCTCGGGCAACGGAGCAGACCCCTCTCCTTCGTGAGGCTGACCCGGCTTCCGTGGGCCCATCCGATGGTCACGAACCGGAGGAAGCTAGCACCAAAGAGCTGATTATCACCCTATCAAGCATCGGGCTAGGAGTCTTCCTTGCCGCTCTTGGTATGACAATGTGGCCGATGATAATGGAATGCCAGCTTACCAAACCTCACTGCAGATTCAACGATTGTCGCGACGCTGTCAGCACCGATCTCCTCCTCATTTAACTCGTTCTCGCTGCTATCATGGCTGGCCAGTTCCTACCTCATTTCAAATGCCGCTTGTCAACCTCTCAGCGGCAGATTGACCGATATATACTCACGCCGTTGGGGTTTGGTGTTTTCCAACGTCGTCTTCGCCATCGGTAACTTGATCTGCGGCTTGGCGAACACGCAATGGACTATTATCTTGGGTCGCGTGGTGGCGGGCGTTGGTGGAGGTGGCCTCACTGCAATTTCGACTTTTGTGACCTCTGACCTTGTCCCTCTTCGGAAGAGAGGTATCTGGCAGGGCTTTGGTAACATCGCCTTTGGGGCTGGAATGGGCCTCGGCGGGCTCTTCGGCGGGTGGATTAACGATACCATCGGATGGCGCTGGGCCTTTCTGATTCAGATTCCCTTCCTGGTGATCTCGACCTTCCTTGTTCTGTGGAAGGTGAAAATCCCAGTGAAAGAAAGCGACGAGGCTCGGATCAAGCGTGTTGATTTCCTCGGTGCCATCACTCTGGTCCTCACTCTGGTCACACTACTGCTTGGACTGAACGCGGGCGGAAACCAAGTGCCATGGACACACCCAATCGTTCTAACATCATTGCCTCTCTCTGCAGTATTCCTCGGGATGTTCATTTACGTCGAAGCCCGGGTTGCGTGTGAGCCCGTCATCCCCGTGAAGCTTTTGCTCGACCGGACTGTCGCTGCGGCCTGTTTGACGAATTGGTTCACCACCATGGCAACATTTGGCCTCCTTTTCTACCTGCCACTCTACTTCCAGGTGCAAGGACTTTCAACCACCGCTGCCGGTGTGCGGTTGATTCCCCAGGCGATCGGTACATCAATCGGATCCGTCGGTAGCGGTTTCATCATGCGAGCCAGCGGTCGCTACAAGATCCTAAATTACGCGGTCATGGCTCTGCAGGTGCTAGCAGTCGGGCTCATCTCTACATTGAACCTGACGACCCCGGCATGGCTGCCCTTCCTCTATTTTTTCTTGGCAGGAATTGCCTATGGCAGCATGCTCACCGTGACACTGGTTGCCTTGATCTCGGCTGTGGACCATCAACACCATGCAGTGGTGACGTCGGCTTCCTATGCTTTCCGTAGCACCGGAAGCACCATCGGTATCACGATTGCCTCAACGGTGTTCCAGAATACTTTGAAGAATGGACTGTGGTCCCGCTTCGGTGGACGCAAGCATGCCGCGGAGATTATCTCTCGACTCCGGGACAGCTTGGATGAAATCCGGAGCATTCCCGAAGACTGGAAGTCGGGAGTGCTGGATGTCTACATGGTTTCTCTGCGCGGGGTCTTTTTGACCCTGCTGGGACTGACTGCCCTAGGGGCACTGACCAGTATTGCGATGCGCGAGCACAAGCTGCACAACAACCTGTCTCGACGGTGACGTGAGGGTATATGACTGGAGTGTATACAGATAGTTGAATTTAGAACATTGATAGAATAAAGCGCTAATGTCCGCTTGACCGCCACGGGCCGTGCCAATCACACCGATGTACGGCTGCACGTCTTTACCGCCTCTAACCGCATCGTCTGAAGGGTCTTCCTCGACCCTCTCATTGGTCTTGACTGCAACAGCCTGCACATCCTGGCACATCTCGACAGAATCTTCTGTCAGGATCCTGCAGCTAGCTTCCGCAGCTCCTAACGCGCCCAACGGCACGGAAGTGGCGAGACGGGGCGACGGCCCACCAACCACGAGATCAAGTCGAATCAAGTCTCCGAACAACGCAGACAGCTTCACCGCTCAGAACGACAAAGACGTTACACAGACAAAAATCCCTGAAACGCCACGACTATTTCCTGATCAAGCCCTTGACCGGGTTCACAGTCCCCGCTTCGGTCGCCTGATCTTCAACTGACTCGCTGCCGCCGGATAAGCACTTAAGGCGCTGTCTCAATTCGCCTACTTGCGGACTCACATCTCTTCGATCTATTCTTCCTCCTATCCGCCTTTCTCGAACCGACTTCTTGATCCTTCTTCCACTTGCAATAAAATTATTGGCACAGTCGGTGCGCTCATTCACCCCGCCCGCTCTGGTATGGCAGTTGGCTTTCAGTCCGATACAATAGCGACCACACGGAGGAATCGAAGTACGAAGGGGGCGTGGTCCAGTGAGATGGAGGTGGACAGTGACAGCGACGAGACGGTGGTTACAAACGAAGAAGGCTGTCAGGCACGCTCGGATAGATCGACGCGCGATGCGACACCACCCCGCCAGCGACGGCGACGACTGCTCCTGTCGACCGACAGCGCCTTCGCCGACACTGTACTCCCTTCCCTTGTCCAGAACCCATATCTCGAACTGCGTCTGATCACCGACGAACCTTCGGCTCTGCTGGCGGGCACGAACAAAATCCCGCACTACATGGACACGGTGGACAGTACAACGTTCGATAAGAAGACGGGGGCACGGAAATGGCTCAAGGCGAAAACGGCCGAGCTCTGCGAGTGGGCCGATATGCTGCTGGTTGCACCCATTGACGCGGGCGCTTTGGGGTCGATGTTGGCGGGGTTGACCAACACTTTGACCTTGGC
Source organism: Penicillium cinerascens (assembly GCF_028974065.1). Taxonomy (NCBI): domain Eukaryota; kingdom Fungi; phylum Ascomycota; class Eurotiomycetes; order Eurotiales; family Aspergillaceae; genus Penicillium; species Penicillium cinerascens. The sequence continues at coordinate 2,202,219 of NW_026695298.1, read as the reverse complement.
GCTGCTGCGCGGCTGGGTCTCTCTGAAGCCCGTCATTCTGATTCCGGGGATGACTGTGTCCGAGTGGGATCACCCACTAACCACTCGTCAACTTGACGAAATCAACCGGTTTTGGCCGTGCATCCGCATCGTGCAACCCGTGCTCTGGAGGTCTAATGGGCCCGAAGATTTGACACCGCTGCCATGGGACGGACTGGACGATTTACACAAATCGCTCGAAACGGGTTTGGATTTACCTCACTGGGATGCATCCATGACCAAAGGCTCCTGGGTGACCGGCGATGCAAATGCCGCCAAGACCTCAAAACGAACCCTCTCATCCGCAAGAGCGTCAAGCAGTGCCACCGCCGAGGCGCTCCGACATCTTCAAACGCACTGGCCCAATGCAGAGACTAAAGCTTGCTCTCTGCCTCTCGAGATATGGCTGAACGTTTTCGAGGACCAGCTGGGGGACTGGGAAATTGCTAAGGCTGTGGGCATTCCGGCCAACATCGCCGTCCCACAGGAGTGGCAGAGCCATCTGCTTAAAATGTCCACACCGGCCTCTTTGGAATATACGATATTGCGTGGCTCCTTTGCCGCCATTAAGAAGCGCATCGACGCCCTGCCTCGATGGAAGCCACTGTCAGATCTTGCATGCCATCTTATTGTGAAGTTCTCTCGCACCGATATCCTCTCCTATCTCACTGAAAATCACCTCGATCTTCTCTGGACAACGTCCCGTCTTACAAACATTCCCTACCGTGCATCTGCGATCTACGGAAACCCTACGGTCTTGACCTGGTGGCGTGACGCCCCGGCTCTACCGAATAAAGAATACATGGCCGATGCCATGGACGGCGCCTCCCGTGCCGGTTTCCTCCACGTGTTGGATTGGTGGCTACACTCCGGCCTTCCTCTCAGATACAGCGAACGCGCACTCGAATCCGCCAGTGCCGAGGGCCGAGTTGCCGTCCTTGACTGGTGGAAAGCAGCATCCGCCAAAGCCCCCTTCCTCAAACCTCTTCCACTCAAGGTGGGCAAGTCTGTTCTGCTGGCAGCGCAGTCTGGCCGCGCCTCGTCTCTAGCATGGTGGGACGCATCAGGTATCCCGTACAGCCACGCTGAGAGTGTTGCGCGGATCGCCAGCACACATGGTCACGTCCATGTCCTCGACTTCTGGTATCGGCTAAAAGGGCCGAAGATGATCTTCGACAACCAGGTCCTAGTTGGCCCAACCAAAAACGGTCACGACCACGTCTTACAGTGGTGGAAAGACTGCGGTCTCCGAGTCGAGTTCAAAACCTGCGACATCGAAGAAGCACTTGAAGACGCCGTCTCAGGAGCTGACGGCCGCGTCCGCCGCTGGTGGGAACGCAACGGCCTAAACCTGGGTGTCGGCACACGGGAGTGGATGAAGACCAAGGTTCTCTGAACAAAGCATATAATATTGGGCTTTCGGGGTTTCGATTCTGCCTTTGGAAGCATATTGTTGGGGCGTGTTTCTCGTTTTGTTATTTTGCTGTTACTCACGACACCACATGATGACCTATAATACCCATTTGACCATTCCAAAACACTGTCAATTACGTTGCTCTCGGCTTTGATGCCGATGGATATACATATTTCTATTGCATGTATCTACCTTCCTATGCAGATATTGGAATCATCCCCACTTCTCCAGTCGAACTTGTTTGATCTCTGCTCCCTTTATAATGCTCTTGATTTTTGCGAATTCTTTGAAGCCTTCGGTCTCGGCGAAGCCGAAGTGGTCTTCCGTTTTGTTCCACCCGCTGAAAAGGACGAATTCCTCATCGTCGCCTTCTTTATCGATTCGCCATCCTCCACTGTAAGTGAAAGGGGCAATGTGGGCGCCGAGATTGGGTGCGTCGTTCTTGAAAGCATTATCGAACTCGGCCTTCTGAGCGGCTTCCACAAAATACCTGCTCACGGCGATGACAGGTGCATCGAGGGGAATGGAAGATGTAGAAGGCTGCACGAGATCAGTTGAGCCCTCTCCCGACCAGGGGATCAAGGTATGACCTAGAAATTAACTAACATCAGTCTCCACGTGGAACATCCACTCTACATCAACATCATCCTTGAGCTCCGTGAGCAACTTCTGGTTCGTCTCAGACTTGATCCACTCGCCGTTGTGCTCTGCGATAGTTTTCCATCCACCAAAGATGTAGAAGTAATTCGAGTGCTCAATCTGGCGGGCAAAGTGGACGGGATAACCAGACCATTCGGATTGGGCCTTTTGAGCCCGTTGCAGCAACGTCTTCGTACTAGACGAAGCTTCCTGGGTTTTGAGGCGGAGTAATGCGATTTCGGTAACGGCCATCGTTGTAGGTACAAGGTGAATTTGATATGGACGTTTATAGCCTGAAACGCCAATCTGAGTTGCCGTTGAATGTGAGCTAAGGTCCATGAAACGGGGGCGGGGTTGTTAACAAGGTTTACGGCCCGCGGGACGGATCGACCCGGGACTCTCCGGTATCTTCCAGGCCTGGGCTCAACAAGTGTTGACACCGCCCTATTAGTTGTTTCTTCTACACTTCCCTGCAGTAAAACCCATTGCATTGTCGACACAAGTTTCGCGGCGATTGTCACATCACCATGGAGAAGCTACCGCCAGAGATCATACAATTCGTTACTGGCCTTCTGGACCAGCATCCACCCAGTTTTCGTGCTTTCGCCTGTGTGAACTGGGGCTGCTATTATGCCGCACCAACCTATCTATTCCACACTCTACACTTCAAGGAGCAAGAGAAGAAAGATGTCATTGACTTGGCCGAGAAGTACTCACAGCAATTGAAACAAACCTCTGCCTTTCAACACGTCCGTTTTGTGAGTATTGAGGACAACCTGGATTCAGAAATGTCGAAAAAGAGCGCGCTGTCCCAGCAATATCAATTTCGGGTAGCAACAGACATTCAGCCTCTCCCATAAGCTTCCAATATGTCTTCTTGATCTCTGTATCAACACCACCCACACTGCAGACTCCACATGGGGCACTTTCGCCCACGAAACTTCGATGGCTCTCCGATCGCCGGGGGTAGGCTGAATAGTTCCCCTTATCTCCACAGTATTGCATATACCTGCAGGCATAGAATCAGCACCAACCAGAAAGTCGATATGGCTGGCAACGAGTTAGCAATGCGCGTGGTTGCTGAGCTGGCCCCGAATCTCAAAGAGGTGATTGATAACCATGGCACATCCCTGGCATGCCTGTTTGCACATTTACCCTGGCCGGAATAGACCGAGAGCATGATTCACTAGTCTTGCTAGAATCCCTTTCACTAGCGCGCCATCAGGGTGGTCGGGTGCTTAGCACTCCAGTCGAAAACTGGTCTAGGCAGCATACATTGGCACCAACAAATCAGACGATGTGTTTGGCGCACAGTCCTAATACAACACGCCAGAGTCATTTCCTGATACAGCAAGACGCTTAATATGATGAACAGTGAATCTTATACGGAAGCCCTGAGACACTTAGCCGCAAGTGAAACCCACAATTGATTTTCTTTGGCCGGACTGAAGCGCTAACCGAGGGGTCCAAATATTCCCTTATTTTGACTCCGAAAATAGTTCTTCTCTTCCTCATATATCCTTCTGTATCTTTTACGCCTCCCTTTCTGGATGATCCCTTCTATTTTTAAAGGAGAGGGGTTTTAGCTCACCTTGGGTGACTGAATTACTGCGAATTATTTCTAGCAGTTTGTCTGCCAAGTCTTGGAAGCAAAGAGGAATTGTTTATGTATGACAGATGATGAATGAGTATTATGTTCCTTCTCCTTATTTTGTACAGACCGCAGAATACAAATCATTTCACGTAGAATTCCAATATGTACGGAGTTGGCTCAGTGGTTGGTTGACTAAAGCCAAGTGTAAAGTTAGTCGGCGAATCTCTGATGCATAGGGACGTGATTCTATGGGCGCCTAATCACCGCTCTACGCCCCGGTTTAGCTTCCCGCCAAAAGCTAGCATAGAAGTGGAATTTCGCGATACTCGCTTTAGCTGGGGACTAAATCCCAGAGCCCCCATCTCGCGCAAGCGCCAAAAAGAAAGCCACAAGAGCGTTATTGGTCGCCTTGATCGCTTTCCTGCCCCCTGGAAGTTTGAGAATCTAAAATTGGGTACCTATCTATTTTTAGCGCCCCGCAGTAATTTCAGAGTCCTTGATATGTTACAAGATAATATTCTTCAAAACTTCCCAAACATCTGGCTTTGCCCACACCAGGCATAAATCGTCTTGCGTTTTCAGTCAAGATGCTCATATTCCATTTATGCGTATCCTTTTTGTGTCTCACATTAGCACGCTCGCACCCGCTCAGCTCCGTTGCAAACGAACTTCGCGACCTTGCGACCCAGAAATCCGTCGTAATGAGCACCGGTATTGCGACAGTCATCAAGGATTTCCGAGACGGCATCATTGCCACCGTGGAGCGCCGAAGCCTCACTGAGACTGCCTCCGAACTCGACAGAGCCTTAGAAGAACTCATGTGGAGTATGTATTATTTTGATGGAATGAATCCCGACTTTAGTAAGTACAACTACCAGCCTGGACTTGTTGCCATTGCTTATGTTTGAAAAAAGGTGATCCCGAAACTGATCGTACCGCAAAACGCCGGGTTGCTCAAAGTTTGCAGACTGCAAAAGACCACATTGATCTTGCTCGCGACCAGATCCGGCATTGGGCAGCCTAAATATATCTTCACTCGTTATTTGACACACTATCTCCTTGAGGCGAAGTATTCTCGGAAGTGTCCTATGATCTTTCGCAAACCAATCAGCACCAAACATATGAGGGCAAAGAACCCAAATGATCTCACGGCTTAGGACATAGAAGAGACCGAGGTGGTAACGACTCGCAGCGAGCATAGCATATATTAGAAAATATCTAATCCGCAGATGCAAGAGCTGGTGTACCCCTTTTCAAATTTCTTGATACTACGCGTAGTAGTAATACGAATCGTAGGGACTATTTCTGGCCGTCCAATTCCACAGTCTTAAACCATCATGTCTTTCCGCATAGACAGACTGAACAAATGGGAAATATCGCTAGTCTCGTAATATACCCAGAACCTACAACGGCTAGGTAGCACCGCCACCGAGGGCAATTCGAAACGGTGGCTTCATTTTCCTTGTCGCCCAATAGGTTTTATTTTCTTTTCCCCTATTATTTCTGATACTGTATTCCCTGCCGGAGTAAGAAAGCCGCACAAGTATACTGGGGCACACACTAAACGAAAAACGGGCATTGTTCTCCGTCCACTTATTGAAAATAGCCGATTGCTCTCTAGGCGTGGTTTTCCATTTATTGCTATGCAACAATAGAAAATCAAGTTTTTTACACCCAATCTCAGCAAGGCGTTGGCGAGTAATGTAAGTTAATAACCTCAAAGAAGGAAAATATAGAGGGGAATCACGAAGGCTAAATCGCCACGACTCATGATACGTCCCTGACTTGGCCTTTAGGTGCGGAACGTATATAGTTCTCATGAGTTAGTGACCACAATGTTTTAATTATAACTTAGCAGAAATATCTCAAAGTCGGCTATGACGACTCACGGAACACTGCAGGCACCGCATTGCGTCATTTAATTATTTAACTTTACTGTATCATGCATTTAGAATGGGTTGAACCCATACTTCGCTACAGCAAGTGACGCGGTTTGACCTTGCTAGGATTGTGGTGGGGAAAACTAAGTTATAGGGCACGGAGGGTGACATTTGCGGTAGGCTACATCCCAAAGACATAAAGATGGTCCTCTCCTGGTCATGCATCTACTGTAGCTTTGTGTAGCTTGTGCCGTGTCTTCTTGTAGTGCATAGTGTTATGTGATGAGATAGACGTCGCGAAGCAGGATTTTTTAGGTGTCGGTGCGTTGCACGTGCAATTGCTAGCATTTCCATTGTGAATCTTTGCCGTTTGTGTGTAGTTTGTGCCGGTCACAGTCGTAATTGGTGCGTCTGCTGCTGTAGCTTGTGCCGCGTCTTGTTGTAGTGCATAGTGTTATCTGATCAGATAGACGTCGCGGAGCAGGATTTTTTAGGTTTCAGGGCATTGCACGTGCATTTGCTAGCATCTCCCTTGGGAATCTTTGCCGTTTGTGTGCAGATTGTGCCGTGTCTTGTCCTAATTAGTGCGTCTGTTCCAGCAGCTTATGCCACCATCTTTAGATGGTGCGACTTCGCGAGTCCAACCAAATTGGGGCATGGCACGGGTACCGTTTGACCTGTCACAGCAAATGAAGTATTATGATAACAGTGTAGCAATTCTTAGGTGATGTTGTATCAGAATGTGACAGGATATAACTAACGCGGCCCGTCCCATCAGATCGGGGAGTTAGGAACGACATTACGTCATAATCGGCCATACAACGTATTAATTAGAACAGAAGCTTTCTGATTATTGGTCCGATTCCACTTCATCTACAGATCTAGTAAGTACCACCGATGAGATAGAGCGGTGGTCGTCATGAACGTTTGGCCGACATAACCGGTTTTCTGTGCACTACGACGTCGAAGTCGACGGAATTTAAAGAAGCTTTCCCCCTCTTCCTTTAAGATCTAAGATAAGTTTTGAAGTACCTGTGTCTTACAATTGATTGATGAGTGTCAAGTTGTGAAAATAACTGCACATACGTTAACTCGGTCTACAAATTTTACGAACTACTAGGTGGGATCACTTAACTCAATTGGTCAGTGTGAACTTATGCTTAATGAGTCTCCATTTGAACACTTCCGAAAAATCTAACTGTTCATATATAGCAACAGCACCTCACCAGGATCACACTCGAAGCTAGTGAGCAACGACCACAACTATCCGAGATATCCCAAGACACATCGCGGTCTGCCCCATCACGATAGCATCAAGTTGTACCGTCGCTGTGGAGCAGATTTTGGCTGCTTCCGCTTCTCCCACCGAGCGGGCAGCGACCGCTGGATTACTTCGACAAATTGCTAACGTTCTTTCCCGTCCCAATGCGGTAAAACGACTTAATTTTGAAACTTGCAACGATTGGGCAGCCTTGGCCAACAAAAGGGCTGACGTTATCGATCCACCTAAGTATACATCTGACACACATCAAACTCCAGCTGATGTCCGATTACATCCCATGACAGCTTCTGGGACGCTGGGATCTTTGGTCGAGCACCTGATCTTACCACGCGAGGAACTCTTATCGGCACAAGACTGTGATGATGCACTCAACACAATCGTGGGAGAGGGTAAGTGTTTCAGCCAGAAATTGATACCGGTAAATGGATATGTGGAGGCTCGCGCGCATACCACGCAATATCTGGAAAACTATCGCGGCAGTTATAATGCTGTCGTGTCGCCTTTCAAAACGCGTAGCAAGTGGCTGAAACTTATACTGGAAGAAGAAGGTCCCTTGCACCGCACAGCTATAAAAACAGCTTTGTTCGATGGTCTCAACCGATATCTTCAAAGCCTCCTACCTTATCCCAATGTATGGAGAGGTAGATGTGATTCTGCCCTCCTCTGCTTATGGTCGGAGACTGTGGAAGCATGTGACGGTGGTCGCACTCCAACATTTGATGAGGCTTTAGGCGTGGGTATGGGAGGGAGACGATAGAGGGCTGGAGATTGCAGCCATCAACCTCGGAGCTATTACTGCGCCTATACGCGGAAGTGGCGGGGTGCGTTTGACCGACCCAACAGAGCTATGGGCTATGCGATACCTCGATTCCGGATGCTTATACTGCGCCGACTTAATTTTCGGTCAGCTGTACATGTGCGACAGTACACTCACCCCGGATCGGATTGCCATTGCGCTACGCGCATCATTTATTTTCAATGACTTGCAAGACGTGGTCAGTGATCTCATTCACGGGGAGCCGGGCAACATATTTTGGTTACTCGCTGCCAACTGCACACCTGTGACGGCTTCCGATGTTCTGAGCACTGTGCGTGCTGACTGGTTGTGGCTCAATCAAGCTCCACATGATGTTGTTCGTCGGGCAACGTGTCGGATGTGGTTGATCGGGGCGGCTCATGCCTTGTGTAACAGGCGTTATCGAGGATATCGATATTCACAACAACTTCCCCAACCAAGTCGAGATGGTTGCAGCGATAGTCCATCGCGGCGACGATTATGGAACTGGGCGATCGATTCAACGAATCCAGACGAGACTAACGAGAAAACTACATTTAAGGAATCACTGGCTGAGTGGTTGCCAGAGGTGAAGGTACTCGATGATGTGCGTCGCGCCGCTATGAGTGACGCTGAGTTAGAAAAGATTTATCGGCATGCGAGTGATCCGATTGCGGGTCCGATAGAAGAGATACTTGCTGGAATAATTTGGGTGCTCGACGTTGAGGGGCATGCGTATGATCGACTCGCCTTCGAAGCCGACCATTGCATGTCTGCCTTGACGAAAGTCAGCATTGCTTCTGTTGAGGTTTAGATACTGATGCACCTATCACTCATTCATTCATTCATTCATTCATTCATTTAATACGGCCGGTGGAAAATCCAAACGGGCATCTGTAAGCCTATTATCCCAGTCTACGGGATCTGTAGTAGAGTTGTCTTGAAAACCCTCGAAGACAGGGGGCCAAGTTGGACCAGAAAGAAAAAAGAAAAGTAACGCTATCGCTTGTCACAGATTGATTGATTGATTGATTAGTTGTCAGGCCCTTCCCGGCCCTCTTCTACTTCTGTAAAACCAAAATCACTCGTCTGCGCTGATATACTGCAGTCATGGACGTGATCCACCTGGACTGGATCCACGGGATCTATACAATGTCTACCTGCCTAGGGCTCTCGATAAGCTTCCATTTGGGATCCGGAGCTGACTAGGGTCTGGCGTTCAATCTGGCCTAAAAGTAAATCAGGGGATTGGACGATGGAATGGCACAGCTGGCAACTTTCTACCTCAACACGGCAGCGACTTTCCAGCATGTTCCGGTTCAAGGACTTGGAGCAACCATTCAATGCTATGGTTGTGGCGGAGATTTGACTTTGATGAGAGCGAGAATCAGATTGAGTCTTTTTTGTAACCGCTTGTTTACGGGCACAGTGACATTTAGATCTGTTGGAGCTAAAAGTTTTGCATTGATTCCATTGAACATAACATATTTACCGTCTCGAAGCAAACACAAGAAACGTATCTCATCGGCACCGGTAAAATTCATGGGGTATACCACGCTCAGAGCCAGTGTCAGAAAGCTAGAAATCGCGGGTTCATAAACCAAGGGTTCACGGCTTATACTTCTTTCCTGTTGATCTGTTAGTGACTATACGAAAGAATAATCTTCGGGTTGATATACCAGGAATATCCGGTCTTCTCAACTCCAGGGGTCTTGATGGCGTTTGAGTCTCCGAATGGGTCATCATCATCTTCCTCTTCTGGCTCCGTGTCACTTTCGCTGTCCAAAATCCGTCGCGTGCCTTGCGATGAGGAAGCAAGCGAAAGGCTGACGGGACGAGCTGGTCGTGGCGGCTTTGGAGGGTTAACGCTCAGTCCGTTGAAGCTTTCGTTCATTTCTTCCTCCATTTCAGCCTTTGACCGCCAATTTCCTGACAAGACATCGTCGTCACTGTCGCTGTCGTAGTCGTAGCTCTTATCCAAAACCTCGAATGCCATCAAAGCCGTCACAAGCTCCTCGTTGGCATGGATCAGTCCGCCAAGGAACTCCTCGCTCTCGATATGCTGGATGTACCGGAGAATCTGGTGTCGGAGCTTCTTACACATTTCGAATCGGTTGTTGCACTCTGCATCCTCGCTAATACGGGTTGTTTCACGGTTGACAAGCTTCAATGCATTCAACAGATTGGTGCTGGCAACCGAGGCGGAAGCCAGAGTCTCCAAGATCTGCGGGCGCTCCCGTTCAAGGTTAAAGCTTCGGCTACTGACCGAAAGTTTCTTCTCCTTCGACTTGTCCTTCTTGAATTTGCTGGGCTTCTGCTTCGGGCTGCTGAGAGTCCTGGCGGGTCCGTTACCGGTTGAGATAGATACCGTGTGTCCCATTGGAGGCTCGTTCGTATTTGCACCTTCACGTAGAACCTTGGTTCTAGCTTGCGTGGCGGGCTGCTTGCGCTTCGGAAGCTGTTGGTAGAGTGCCGTGATCTTGGCCATGCCTGGGGTATCCTTGTATGTCGCAGCCCACTGCCCAAAGAGAACCTTACATTTCTGTTTGACAAGAGGATCTGAAACGGGGTCCGTTCCTGCGATACGTAGCCGTTCCAGCAATGGCTCGTCGGCGAAATCACGCAGGAACCGGTCGCCTGCATTTTGGATAAGAAAATCGAGAATTGTAAGGGCTCGGAGTTGTCGATGAATGTTGCCGTATTTCCTGGGGATTCTTTAGTCTTGGAGATCAAGGCTACCACGGTCATGACTCACAGCTTCTTGCGCAGAGCCCGACTGGCTTCTGTGGGACCGCTGGCTTGGATGCGAACGACATCGATCAAGTCGACGATACCGCTGGAGTCCTCCACTTCATACTGTTCGCTTGTGAGGACTTCAATCTGCACGGTCACCGCGGAGTAGGGTTTCTGGTGGTAGAAGTCCAGGTTAGTATGCCCGGTCACAAGACCCCTTATCATTCCTCAGCCGACTTACCGATGACTGAAACATGGTGGGCCAAGGTTGGGAATTGCCGGCGAGGAAACACGAAGTGAGTTCAAAGATTGCAACAGTGACCTACAGCGACAAGGCTGCAGTTGTCTACCTCGATCAGCCTGCTCACGCTCCCCGTGCCAGGCAGACGTTACGTATAGAACCCCGCACGGCTCGGATTACACCAGTATCCACGGTGATTGAGGGGGATTCGGCCGACGAGGATATCAGCGGGCTGCAGATGAATTTGTACCGTGGACCAGTGGGTTTTGGGTGTTCTGCTCAACGACGCCCAAAGATCAATGGTGTTATCGGCAGACACGTCGGAGGGAGGTCTTGGCACTAGTCGGGAGTCCGATCAACGGTCGAACAGGAGGCGGCGGAAGCTAGTTCACCGCTGACCAGTGAGAAATACGCACAAGGCACAGAATAACTTCCAGAGGCGCAGGAGACAAAAGGAAACAGCATACGTTAAGAAACCGAAAGTAGACTTTTGACTCCCCGTGACCCCCTCAACCCAATGTGGTTTAGGGCGGGGGACTCTCTGACTATTTGCTGATGATGCGCTGAGCTGAACGTATTAGTAAATACGATATCTTTCTGTCAATTGCCTCTGCTTACTGTTGATGATCTCTCCGAGCAGACCTGACTCCCCCAGCTCGTCCTCGAATTGGTTGCGTGTCCTCTCCCGCCTCGTCATTTGCTCCACCCTCATCCTGGCCCTCAGCGTGGCCCTCAAGACCCGCTCCCGTCTCTCTCTTCTCCTTCCCTCTTTCTCCTCCCAACACCCCGCAGTCATGTCTTACCAGCAAGAACGCTACATCGCCGAGCTCGCCGTCCAGCGGGCCTGCCTTCTCACCCAGAAGGTCTTCTTCGAGAAGGCCAAGGGTACCGTCTCGAAGGACGACAAGTCCCCCGTCACCATTGGCGACTTCGGCGCCCAGGCCCTGATCATTCAGGCCATTCGCAAGAACTTCCCCAACGATGAGATCGTTGGCGAGGAGGAGGCCAGCTCCCTGCGTGCGGACAAGGACCTCAGCGCCGAGATCTGGCGTCTCGTCAAGGACATCAAGCTGGAGGATGCGGAGAGCGACAAGGTGCTGGGCGGGCCCCTGCCCAGTGAGGAGAGCATGCTGGATATTATTGACCAGGGCAACAGCGCTGGTGGCCCCAAGGGCCGTATCTGGGCCCTTGACCCCATCGACGGCACCAAGGGTTTCCTCCGTGGCGGCCAGTACGCCGTCTGCCTTGGTCTGATCGTTGACGGTGACGTCAAGGTTGGTGCCATTGGTACCCCCAACCTCCCGGTGGACGACAATGCCACCATCAACGCTAGCACTGGTGCCCAGCAGGAGGGCTCCTCCGCCAACGGTGTCCTGTTCTCCGCTGTCGAGGGCGAGGGCGCCACCAGCCGCCCTCTATCCAACGGCACCCTGGCCCCGAGCAAGTCCATCTCCATGCGCCCCGTTGGCAACATCGCCGAGGCCGTCTTCTGCGAGGGTGTCGAGGCTGCACACTCCGCCCAGGGCGACAACGCCGCCGTTGCCGAGCGCCTTGGTATCACCGCCCCGAGCGTGCGACTGGACTCGCAGGCCAAGTACTGCTCAATCGCCCGTGGCGCTGGTGACATCTACCTCCGCCTCCCCGTCAAGAAGGACTACCAGGAGAAGATCTGGGACCACGCTGCCGGCGATATCCTTGTCCGTGAGGCCGGTGGCCAGGTGACCGATATCTACGGCAACCGTCTGGATTTCAGCAAGGGCCGGACCTTGGCTGCCAACACGGGTGTCGTGGCTTCCCCCAACGCCCTCCAGGATCAGGTAATCGCTGCCGTCAAGGCTGTACTGAAACTGTAATGTTAAATGAGTCTATTTTATGTCTGTCCAAAGCTCCTGACTCGAGCGCGAACGGGGCTTTTTTGCTAGGATCACGCTTGATGCGTACAGAGTACATCTGTGATACCACGTGAAGGAAGTTGAAGAAAGAAAAGTACATATATGATGGAAATAGAGTATAAGAATACACAGAACGAAAGATGCAATGTTCCTTGAAGCCAAAACACATCCGCTCCCAGTTTATTTGATCTTCTTCGCCTTGAGCTTGATGGTCTCCCCGTTGACGAAGATACCCTTGCCCTTGTACGGCTCCGGTCGTCTCCATTCCCGGATCTCGGCCGCAAACTGCGTCACCGCTCTCTTATCGACACTCTCCAGCAGAATGCGGGTCGGCTGGGGTGTGCTGGCCTGGACGCCCAGGGGAATACCGAGTTCAATGGGGTGAGAGAAGCCGACCTTCAGAGAAACGAACTTTTGTCCGGGGTAAGCGGAGCTGACGGTGGTCGCGGTGTCTTCGATGGTAGCCCTGTAACCGACACCGACCAGACTCAAGACACAAATGTGACCTTCAGAGACACCGGTGATGTGGTTCTGGAGGAGCGCGCGGATAGTACCTGGATTGAGAAAGGCGTTAGATTTGGATAGAACGAGCGTTCCAGAAGACACATACCCCACATGGCACGCTGCGCAGGCACTTCAGGATCCAAGACAGACAGAGTAGTCTTCAAGGTAGTTGTGTCGTGGTTGACGGTAAGGAACGACGGAAGCTCGAGGGTCATTTCACCTGGAATCCAGCCCAGTACATTAGCCTCCAACTCGACATTTCTCGGGGGCAATACATACCCTTGGGGCCCTTGATATGGGCGGCGAACTTGGGGACATCCTTTCCTCGTGCGCGGGAAAGTGACTTGGGGAGATCGACGAGGTTCAATGTCACGTCCGGGGGCACGGAAATCGCGGCGCCTCCGACTCGGGATTGCATCGGGGAGGTTGTTGAGAAGCATTGCGCGCGGGAGGGTGAGAATGCGGGAGTAAGGAAGAGTGGTAATGAGCCGCGCTGGAAGGGCTCCCGGAGAAGCTGCCGGGCGCAGCGTTGGGGTAAGAACGACATGATGTTTGGTGTGTTGGTTTCTTGCGCTGCGCTGCGGCTTCGATGATTTTGTCGGAGTAAAATGCGGCCCGATTTGGTTAGCGTCCACGTGATTGTATTTGGCCTGAGATATTGGGCATCAAGTGATTTTCATAGTGATCATGGTTGGGAATAAACTTCCTCCTGAATTATTTATTCAAATCGCGAAATTCCTTGAACCTGATACATGTTTACTGCCTCATCCGGACCCATGATGGTTTTGAGTAACTTCCCACACCTAAGCATTACACGAGGACAGAACCAATTTTGGCCAACATAGCAGACTTTAGCTTTTAACCGAGTATATTTTGTTCTCACCGTACGATCAATTATTACTGAAAACCCTTGGAAGTAGTTCATAAAATATATTCACTTAAGCCATCCAACCGCGCCCACTTCCCCTCCCCCACCCCCGGAAAAAAAGTGCATTCATTATGTATGGTTGGAGATAGAAGAAGAGAAGAGAGCAGAGTAAAGCGTCCGACTTCGTGACCTTGACTAACATGGTGGCACGAGACCACCAAAAAGGGCGCTTGTTTTTCTAGAGCAGATATCTTACCGATTCATGCCTTTGATTCATGTCTTTTTGGGAAGGCAAAGAACTGTAACAACACTTGACAAAGCACATAATCCAGCTATGAGAAGTTAACACTGACCGAGTTATCGACAACCGAGCATACTTGCCACAAACGCAATTCATCGCATAGTATCCAAATGTTTTGTTGAGGGTCCCAGATATGACAGGACCCACACATGTTCCCAATGTCCAGGCAATACTGGCGATCGCAAGGGCGCGCGACTTTCCGCCATTGGGACCAAATGTTCCGGGGTGCTCTTTTTCGAGTTCAATCGCGGCCACTGTCATATTTCAACCGATAGGCATAGTTTTTGACATCAAATACATGGTAGGGAGCTTACCTGTAGCCTCAATCGATCCTGATCCATTCAGAAAGCTAAATTGGATCCCAATCAAGGTCATTACCAACACATACAGAACAGTTCCCCGGATCACTGCATTTATAAATGGAAACTGCTCACTCCCGGGAATGCCCAAAAGCCAGAGCAATGGTGCTAAGATGGCGAATCCAAATGCAGTTGGTATCCGCGTCCCTGCCCGATCTTTTAACCAACCCACCAATGGAGTTACCACAAGACGTGGAGCCTGCAAGGCACCAAACATAAGACCAGACTGCATACCGCCCCATTGGAACACTTCACGAACATGTAGCGGAACGGTAGCATTGAATGTGGCCACTAAGAGACCAAATATGAAACTGCAGTATATGCCACCAACGAAGTTGGGCTTACTGAAGATACATTTATAGAAGTTCGGCGTTGTCTTGGGTACCGCATAGGTCTCAGACCCATCGGAATCGGTGGAGAGAAGGGGGGAGTTCTCAGAAGGAGAGTCCGGTTCAGTAACAGAGTCACCGGTGGTACCTTTAAAGAGATATGTTAGAAACCGAGTCACCCTTGAGCGAAATGAAAGCACTTACCGGTTCTCTCCAGGTGGTTCTTCTCCACCATCAACAGACGAAAAACTATATCAACGCCGATGATCGTGAAGGCACTGGCCCATGCCACCCAGTACCCTGCCAGCTGGAATAATATACCAGACAGCATGGGCCCAGTTGAGGTACCTAGCGATACCGCCATAGATATCACAGCATAGGTTTTGGCTGTATGTTGAAGCGGAACAACATCTGCCACTGTCGCGAATCCCACTACCCACATGATACTACTAGCAATGGCCAGCACTAATCGGCCCGCGAACAGCACAAATACTGTGTGGTGGAATCAGTCACTGAATCACAAGGTTGGTGACATCAGACATACAAGATGACCCGAATGCTGTCGCAATGTTACTACCAAGGCAAATCACCAGCGCCCAAAGAAACCAGTTGCGCTTCGAGGCAGACTTATCCGCGAAATGTGCCAATGGCATCCGGATAATCACACTGACCGCGGCACCCTCAGTCAGCAGCCAGGAGCTCATGCTCTGCGTACGGGAGGGGTCTAAGCCGACCCGGTCTTCGAGCATATAGGGAAGGATGGGAACGATGAAGCTGGACAGAAAGGTATCTATTGGCATATAAATGACGCAGAACTGTTAGGCCAAGAAGCTTCCATTGCCCAGAGGAGAGAAAGGTGCAATACCGGTGAAGAGTGCCACAGACATTGCTGTGACAATAAACCATGTAGATGACCGCCACCGGTGGACTGATGCTGGCTCCAACGACGGGATATCCATGACGAATTACTCAAGCGAAATAATTCAATTTTGGGTGAGTAGAGGTATGGGTGTCCTCCACGTCTTTGAACATAGACAATGGAAACTGAAGTTGCTTTTCATTTGAGTGACGAAAAAAAAAAAAAAAACAAAATTCCCTGCGCCCCTGGCATGCACGTAATCGATAGCGTCGGGTAGTTTTGCAGCTATAGCTATCCTATGGGACTATCATGTTTCATAGGTGGACGAGTATGCCGTATTCACATCCCTTGCTTCGAAGCTACGTTAAGCGAACACCATATGGAGCGGCCTGCGAAGACTATACACAGTAGTAGTTATTGAACCCATTGGACATCACACTCCAAGGAGCCTCGTGGATTTCAAATGATTGTAATCAAGCATCGCCTCTTTTACACATCGCTCAACAAGCGCGCCAACCGCGTCGCCAAAGTCTGCTCGCCACTTGATGGCTTCCTCATCAATATTTATATTGCCCGCTACCTTATCACTCTGGATCCCGCTGGATGTCATCAAAGTGTCCAGGAACAGGTCATCGGAGGAACTGGCCTGAGCTAATTTGGACTCCTGGGCGGGCTGCCATGACCTCTGCACTTGGAACTATCCAGTCCGACCAGCTGCACCAACTGCTCAATGACGCCAGTCTCGTTGATCACGTCGTCAGAATCGAGCAGGATCGGGTCTGATGGGGACCCCCTTGAGCGGATGTCATTCGCATACCAGTCATATAAACGGCGGGTCCCGCGGAGAGACATCTGTGACTCCATATCGCAAAGAAATAGTCCATATCAACGGCCGACGCCTGTACCCGATGAAACTCCAGTAGGGCACGACATAGCGAAGGAAATAGCCTGGCGGGATGGCGAATCAAGAAGATGGGGATCCATGAGCGCAGGAATTCGTCCGGTAGGACTGTTGGGTTTCCCACAGACACCACGTCTCCGGGTTTCGCGTACCTATCCGGTAGTTGGACAGTGAATGCCTTAGTATCTAGGGGGGAGCTCGGGACTTCTAAAAAGTTGCAGTGTTCTTTTGCAAAGACAAGCTTGCCATCTGCCTCTCCCTGGGCAACATAATGTTCGAGGGCATTGAAGCTACCGTGGAAGCTCTCCATGACTTGGGCTTTCGCCTTCGCAGACCACTCGCTCACCGGGCGATCACTGAGCCCAAGGCTCCGCATCAGGAGCCGGGTCTGGAGGGAAATGCAACTACCGATGTAGTTCTAGTAGACATTGGGCTGTTGATCCAAACGAAGTATGCGAACGAAAAGGTTTGATGTTGTTCTTTGGAGACTGAGAATGAAGAAACGCCGAGACGGATCAGGGATAGCGCCGCTGATTGCCATTTTCAATAGAAAGTGGACAACAGCGTTGCATGAGAGTCATCCTCTGGTGCTTAGCTCCTTTCCTTATATTAGACTTGGCGTCACGGTGCGACGAAAGTGCGTGTGCATGGAGCATTATGTTTGATGCATCTATTCCCTTCGTAATGCACGCTGCGATGCACGAACACCTCATTCGTCTTCGACTTCAGACACATCGCATTCAGAAAGTGGGGGTATCCATGCATGCAGCAAGGACATAATGTAAACCTGAACGGACCGACTATAGCGGTATCCTGTATCCTACACAATCCCAATCACTCCAATCATTCGCGAATATGGACCATCAAATCCAACTGGCAGACTACCTATTTCGACGCCTCTACCAGGCTGGCGTGCGTGCCGTCCATGGCGTCCCGGGGGATTATAATATCACGGCCCTGGATTACATTGTTCCCGCGGGGCTGGAGTGGGTAGGGAACTGCAACGAGCTCAATGCCGGCTACGCTGCCGACGGATACGCCCGAGTCAACGGAATCGGCGCGTTCACCACCACCTTTGGCGTTGGGGAGCTGTCGGCCATCAATGCCGTGGCCGGTGCCTATGCGGAAATGTCACCGGTGGTTCATGTTGTCGGCACTCCATCCAGAGCGTTCCAGAAACAGGGCCGGCGCATACATCATACTCTCTGCACCGGAGAGCCAAGTGATTATACCATCTACTCCGAAATGACGGTCAAGATCACCACCGCACGAGAGAATCTGGTTGATGAAGCCACGGCAACAGCCCAGATTGACCGTGCTCTGCGGGAATGTATTCTTCAGTCGCGGCCCGTCTACATCCAACTTCCCACCGACATGGTCACTGCGCTGGTGCCATCCGCGGCTCTAGCCACTCCTCTCGACCTGAGTCCTCCGCCTCACGACCAGGACACCAAAAGACTGGCTGCGAACCACATTTTGCGAAAGATATACGCATCAAAACAACCATTCCTGTTGGTGGATGCTGGTACATCGCGATATGGAGCAACTGATGAGGCGAACGACCTCGCACGTCGCACAGGGTTCGTAACATGCACTACACCCTTTGGAAAGAGCATCATCAACGAGACTATGGCAAATTTCCACGGTGTTTATGGCACGACAGGGAAAAGAGTTTTTTCGTCCTGGGTGGACTCATGCGATCTTATCATCTACATTGGGCCCCGCGTGAGCAACATCAACACATACGGATTTACGACCATTCCCCGGCCGGAGGTGTCTATCACATTCGATCAGAACTTAGTTACAGTCTGCGGCTCCCAAACCTACAACGTGCCCGTGAAGGCGACTCTACAGGAAGTTCTAGACCATCTGGATGCTGCCCAGCTGCCAAAATACACGCCCTATCCCAACCTCCCGAGCCCACAGCAAGATCTGGCCTCGCTAACTCCTGCCCAGCCAGTGGACGCATTGGCCCATGATACATTCTGGGAGCGCATGTCGCACTTTTTTCGCCCCGGGGATATCATCATGACGGAGACCGGAACCTCTAGCACCGGCGGGCGGGAGTTCGTGTTGCCCGAAAACACCCGGTTGATCAACTCGAGCATATGGCTCTCGATAGGGTTCATGCTTCCGGCCGCACAGGGTGTCTGTCTTGCCCAGCGCCAAGGTCAAATGCAGGGGCGGACTATCTTATTCGAAGGCGATGGCAGTTACCAGGTGACAGCGCAGGAGCTGAGTACGATTATCCGCAAGCGTCTGGATCTCATCATCTTCCTGATGAACAACAATGGCTATACCATTGAGCGGCTGATCCACGGCCGCGATGCCGAATACAACGAGGTCGCTCCATGGCGCTACTTGGAGAGCCCCAGCTGTTTTGGTGCGCCCGCAGATGGATACGATGTGCAGACCGCCAGGGTGGAGACCTGGGGTGAGATGCATGCGCTTCTTGCGGATGAGAAATTCCACACCGGGCATGGCTTGCGAATGGTGGAGGTCATGCTGGACACTTATGATGCCCCTGAGGCCCTCAAGTCCTTGACCGCTCGGAACATCAAGGCCTATCAGCAAAAGAACTAGATGACATGGATTGACCGAGCAACATGAATGCGGGTACTTCACGGTGAATATCATCTTGCAGCACAGAATCTTGTACTCCACTTTTTCCGCGGGTCCGTGTTCACTTCATGCACCTTATTTCGCCTAAGTAAATACCAGGCTGTATTGCTTTCTTTCTTGCCTGAATATCATACATCAGTGCTATTCTTGCTTTTTTGTTAATTGGTATCCACATCGGATCTTTCACTAGTGCTGTTAGTGGAGCATGGCACCTGAGAAGGGAGACAAATCAACTACACACGGGCTTGACGTGCTTTCTATCATGCAGCTCCCACCCTCTGAGCAGTACCATTCACCTCCTTCGCTTCCCTGCACCTGTACCCAAGACGATCATTACTTCCTTCTTACCTTGAATTGAAGCAATATGGTGTTACACGAAGTGGCGGAGATGTAGACACCTGGACGAGGAGCTTACACGGGCCAGAGAGACAATCTGCAGCAAAGCCAACTGCGGCCTCGGTGAGCGACCATGCAGTGGGAGATAAATTATCATGTCTCAATCTTGCTCTGTGCAACGAAGCTGTCTCCTTCATAGCTATCCAAATGACTCTCTTCCCAGACCAAGGCCTGGGAATGGCTGCATACCGAGCCCCGTCCCTCTTTCAACCGCATCATGCCCGTCAAGCGTTGCGTGACGCCCACGAAGGAAAGATCCCTCCTCTCGCTGGTCTTTACCTCGGACTGAGCACTGTTCAGACAGCCCGATACATTTCGCCTATGGGATTTGACCTGGTCTGGATCGACTGGGAACACTCAGCATGTAACGTGGAGACAATGACCACGGTTTGTCCTGAAATATCCTTTTCTCTTACTGGGGCCACGCAGGACTGAATGTTTATAGATGGTCCACGAGATATCCTTCATGAGCGAAGGCAAAACCATTCCGTTTGTCCGGTATCTTCTATTCTACGGCCTCATTTCGGACACTGGACGTTCGCTGACGATTTGGAAGGATCCCCAGCCATGATCACGCCGCGGTGGGGTATGCCCTTGATGCCGGCGCCAGTATCGTCGTACCGCAGGTGAATACGGTGGCCGAGGCCAAGCATATTCTATCGGCCACTAAATATGGAGCGAAATACGGTGGTACGAGATCGGCGCCACCCTATCGTCTAATTCAGGGCATCACCGACACTCCCATAGACAAGTCCAAATCCATCCACGAAAACCAGAATGAACAAGCGGCCGTCGTGATACAAATTGAGTCTCTCGAGGGATTAAATAACCTTGACTCTATATTGACTGAGGTTCCCGAAATTGACGGGGTGTGGCTCGGGACCATTGATTGTCGAGTCTCGATGGGACTTCGCTGGGAGGCTGGGGTGGCGCCCACTGAGCCCGAATGGCAGGATACCGTTGCCAAATTCAAGAAGATCGTGAAGAGACATAATAAACCGAGTGGAGGGTTTGCATTGGGTCCGTCAGAGAAGATGCGAATGATGGGTGAGGGCAAAGCCATGTTAATTGTTGCCGTAGACACCGTGGCATTGGTCGGTATGGTTGATGAGTTGAAAAAGGCCCGTGAAGTCTTCTCCCTTCCCAATTGACTTAATCTCGAAGACCTGCACAATATTGGCCCGGTTTCCTTCTTTACTCCATGACCTTCCGTTCCTTGGCGTCGTGACATGGGTGGAATCAGAAGATTTTCTAAGCAAACTCTAACTTCATAATCACTCAACACCAATTGGATTTCCCTAGCGAGCCGTCTACTGTATCCGCCACATAAATTCCCGTGAATACCATCCACGTTTCTAGTTGCCTGAGTAGTCTCCACTAGGATTGCGGGCTGTTCCTGTCCCCGCACTTGGAATAGGTCATGCATGAGTAATGCCAGTATGTAGGGAATAAACAACAGCCGAACTATGCCGGCGTACTCACCGCTACTTGGGAGACTGGGCCGCGTCGATCACTACCACATGGATCCCCCTTAACAAGGCTGTGAAAGCTGGGTGCTGAATTGGCCAACTGCGAGGAGGTATTGACGATCTCCTCTACAGGCGAAACAGCAATTAGACGCGTCACAAATAGTATTCTGTTACTGTTGTCGAAAGAACATGTTTAATACAAGTACTACCTATATAATATATGAAGACCGAGCCAAATATAGCCCCTTACCCATTCGAGATATTTTTCAATAGTCACCATGGAACGTTCCCGATTTGATACCATCCCTCATGCCCCAAAGGACGAGTTTCGCCAACTCATTACTGATTTTAGTACCGATGTATCCCCGAATAAGGTCGGTCTTGTATCGGGCATGTATTGGAATGAAGAAGGAAATGTGTTGACGCTCCCAGTCGTGGAAAAGGTAGTAGTGCAAAGGGATAAATAGAGGGATACCATGCTGAATGAACGACGTAGGCGAAGACGCGTCTTGTGCTCGATAAACGTTCCAATCATGACTATTTGCCCACCCATGGCAATGCATCTTTCATCCACCATACCCAAATCCTCATATTTGGGGAGACTCTAGCACATCAGCTGCTTTCAGGATCGGGCTCTCGGCTCGCCTCGTTACAGACAGTCTCGGGAGCAGGCGCCAATCATCTCGGTGCGCAGTTCCTTGCCAAACACCTCCAACCTCGGCGTATCTGGATCCCCGATATAACATGGGATAATCATCCCGTAATTTGGCAGCTGGCGAGCGACTCAATGACCCGGGGAGTGAAACCCCTGCAGGTTCGGGTCTATCCATATTATGACAAAGAGACCCACTCTTTGAAATTTGAGAGAATGATGCGTCTCCTCGAGCAGGAGGCTGAGACCGATGATATTCTTCTGCTACATGCCTGTGCGCAAAACCCCACGGGGGTCGATCCTACAAAAGAGCAGTGGAAAACCTTATCCGCCTTTTGCTCCCTCCGAAAGTTATTCCCCTTTTTTGATCTGGCATAGTATATCTCACCATCTCCGTCTTCAAAGTGGCCAAGACTAGCATAGCTAAGAATAAACACACCACAGTCAAGGCCTTGCATCTGGGTCACTCGATGAGGATGCATGGGCAATCCGCCACTTTGTCGACAGCAACCTCGAGCTGTGTGTTGCACAAACATTCTCTAAAAACATGTCGCTGTATGGCGAACGCGTCGGAACATTCCATCTCGTTGCGGCCTCTGCAGACGCCGCCACGCGGGGGTTCAGCCAGATCTCCCGGATCCAGCTTACAGAAATATACTCTCCCCCAGCATTTGGGGCCAATATAGCCACTATGATCTTGTCAGATCCAGAACTCTATGATCAATGGAGGCAAGAAATTTGCATGATCCATGGAAGACTCGTAACAATGAGAGCGGCCCTTGTGACAGAGCTAGAAATACTTGGAGCCCCGGGCGATTGGGGTTATATAAAAAGCCAGGTGAGACGGAATCTTCCCACTCTAATTTATGCATCTCACTCAGACTTTGTATCTCGATAGGTTGGAATGTTTACATGCATGAATCTGAGTGCCAGGCAGATCGCTCTTCTGAAGACTTATCACATCTACGTCACAGGATCCGGCCGGATATCAATCGCAGGATGTATGTTTCTTTGTCACGAAGCTATTTAAGACAACCTACGATCCTACTATCCATCAAAGCTAACGTTGGGTCTAGTAAATGGAGGCAATGTTCGGTATGTCGCTGAAGCATTGACTACGGTCATGAGAGAAGAGTAAGGAGCGTATCAGGGTTGGGGGAAAATATAGACTTTGATGTTACAAGTTTCGTCATTGGCAGCAATTGGAAGAAGCGCGATCCCCTTGAATTGTATTTCTTTGGACCTTTTGGTCAGTTGTAATTGCCGGTTGTACGCAGTGGCTGTGCACTTTGAGGAGGTAAGCAATCTCAATGTCTTTTTTCTAAGTTCCACGTTAGGCCTGGTAAAAAGAGGGATATCGTGAATTTGGCGTAGTTTCCATCTGGGTCATATCCAACTTCAAATTTGGTCAGATCGTAATTATCGGCGGCAAGGGCAATTAGACACAGGAGGCCGTCACTGTGTAGCCAGCTACAACATGTTTGGACACACCCTTCGAAGTCCTTTCGGTCATGGTTGAAGAGGGCGCGGACATTGAATACTGCGTTGAGGGGCTCATCTGTGGGCCACTCGTATGTGCGCATTTCGAAGGTGTGGGACATTCCTTGACCATGGTGGGCGAAAAGTCAATTCCTTTGACGTTGCCCTGCACTAGCCATGGCCATGTCCAAGGGCTTCCCTGTCCTGCAGCCAATATCTAGCGTATGTTCGTACGGGGACAAAAAGCTCAGGACTCGATCGATATGCTAGCTATCATCTAGATCGTTCTTGTAGCCTTAGTCATAAGTGGGTTGTGCTTTGAACTTGCTAGCAGCGCCAAACATCATTTTGGGTTGGAGAATTGCACGCCTGCGGTCGATAATCTCTCACAAGCCAGCGAAGCACCGTTTATTCTGTTCAAGTCGTCTCTTACTACAATGCAATGCTATGCTCTCCTCTGGTTTCCCCAGATATTAGATCCATGTCGACTAACTGTAGTAGTGAAAGAGTTACAACTCGAGGCAAGCTCATGGCCTGCAGGGAACACGTAACGAAGCTACAACTACATTGGACGAGTAACCTTTGTCTCTTTCCGGAATCTGGGGTAGCACACCCTTCAGAGAGGCACTGGTTATGCTTGAAGGGACAGACTTCAGACAGTCATAGGTATAGGCCAAATGTGTCATTCTAAAATCAGAACTAATTTCTCCTTCTTCAGACCTCACGAGATGGCCAAAGTGCCGTGTAAGCTCGAAAGGAAGTTGTATCATTTACGCCAGTTTGGCCGGCCGCCTTCCTTTCCACCTTGGGCAGCATCCGGTGGCTGGCTGACTGCTGCATACGATTGATGTATACCCCGCAGCAATACAGGTCTTAGAGCCCCTGCAGCTGCAGCAGATTATAGTTTTACTATAGACGCACCAATGCGGGTCCTGCCGTCGTACCTAAAATCCAGGCCTTTGTCTCGGTAAATCCTTCCAGCATATGTCATAGCGGTGTGCAGCCGAAAGCCAAGAAATGAAAGGGAAGGGCCAATGGTTAATAAACATGAAAAAAAAGCAGCTTTTTACCTAATGGGCACTGGTCATGGACTGCCTAGTCTTTTGAGTGTTATTCATTCCAACTATAGCCCCTTGCGACACAGTCATTGTCAGTATATAATAGGACGCCTGCTCGTATTTCACTCTCCTTGGCCACCCACAAAGGATTTTAAGACTACGAACAGCCCAGCATGGGAGACACGGGACAGATCGCGGACCCTTGGATGCCACCAAAGACGCCCCAGGCGCTACCTCTGGGCAAACCCAACATCTACCCTTTAGGCGAACGACATGTAAGTAGCCCATCTGAATTAACCTATATGGACGACCTGAGGGCTCACCAGCTCAGGGCGTCAGCGTATCCCTGCCCACATGGGATTCTGTAATTGGATTGTCTCGAAAGGAAGACTGGGTTTTAGACCATCTGGAATGCAGCTATCCTCGGTGAGCCGTAATCTCGCCAGAAGACTGAGATTTCAATTAAGAAAGCTTGTAGGTTCTATATCAACAAGCCGGTTCGGGATCTCTCAGCGGCAGTTCTCCAACGGGCCATTGCCTCTGAAAGCAACACTCGTTGCCTGGTCTTTGCGTCTGCTGATGCTGCTCACAAATGCCTTGCTGCTCTAAGAGCCTCTACGACCAGTGCGGAGGACGAGGACCTGGCGTTATTGGAGAGCACCCGTTTTTTTATGCCTCCAGAGTCAGCCCGGGATGCTACAGCCTGTCACTGGGCAAACTTTTCTGCCGTACTATTCCCATTCTCTCTATGGAAAAAAGCGATGGCGTTCTGGAGAGACACTGGAAGTGGACTGTCCACCCGCCACGCAGAGTTCTGCCTTGGTGAGCTGGATTATCTGGACTGTGATTCGGCAGATCCAGCATTGCGCAGTCCAGCACCCCTCAAAAGGTGCCATCGCCGCACCCCCCAAACTCTAGCCTCTGTCCAAACCGCAGCCGCCGGCATGCCTAAACTGAAGTCCATTCTTGCGAAGCTGGCCACCTCTGACCAGCCAAGCGAGCCGGTGGTACATCCTGACGATGTATTCCTCTATCCCACCGGAATGAACGCCATCTTTTCATTGTCGGAGTGTCTATGTTCAATCACGCCTGACTCAACTGTGGTTGCCTTTGGGTACGGCCGGACTTTTTCTTTTTTTTTTGTCTCTCTTTGCACCCGCCCTTTATACCACTTCTAAGAAAGCCTAACCTGACAAAGTCTCTCATAGTTGGCTGTATCCAGAAACAATCGAGGTCCTCCGAGGAGGTGCGTGGAAGAAGTGCCTCTCGTACAAATATGGAACAGAGAAAGAGTTGGATCAGTTGGAGAACGTGCTCCAGTCGGGCAAGCAAATCGAAGCTCTATTCTGCGAGTTGCCCAGTAATATCTTATTGTCTTCACCAGACCTCCGTCGGATCCGGGCTCTTGCCGACAAATTTGGGTTCATCGTGGCTTGTGATGACACTGTCGCGGGTTTCGTTAATCTGGACGCAATAGCGTGTGTGGATGTCATGGTATCCAGTTTAACAAAGACCTTTAGTGGCGCTTCCAATGTCACCGGAGGAAGGTCAGTTTTCAGTCCCACAATTATCGATATTCGCACGCTCACCTCTCCCAGTCTCGTTGTAAACCCCGGCTCCCCGTACCGCAATACTATCAGGGCAGCTCTATCTTCGAAATATGAGGAGACGTACTTCCCCCTCGACATTCTTGCGCTCATAGACAACTGCAAGAATGTGGTCTGGCGGGTGAGGCAATGCAATGAAAATACCCTCCCGCTGGTTGATCTGCTCAGCTCCCATCGATCAATTGCCACGGTCCATCATCCATCTACCGCGCCAACTTCATCCCTATACCAAAGTTTGCAACGCAAAAATGGAGGCTACGGTAATGTCCTAAGTATCATCTTCCATCGCCCCGCCAGTGCCGAGCATTTCTATAATATCCTTGATGTCTGCAAAGGCTCTAGTTTTGGAACGAACTTCACCCTGGTGATTCCATATGTTCAGCTGGCGAATTACTGGAAGAGGGAAAAAGTCCCAAAGTATGGGGTGCCGCAGCACATCATTCGCATGAGTGTTGGACTTGAGGACAGTGACCAACTGGTAGCAACAGTCGCCAGAGCGCTTAAGGAAGTGGAGGAGTTTGAGTCTCAAAACACTGCGTAATTGGTTGATGTATGTGTTTTTTAAGGTTTTACACAGCCGAAGAAAAGAAAGTTGAAAATGTGCGTGATTTATATCAATTTGTGGGATAGTAATCCTTAATCGTCGTAAAATGACAAAAGTATCTTGAGTCAATGAACTTCCAATATAGCTCATCAAACATAGTTCGATCTTACTGCTGTTTTGCGAGATTCCCGAAGCCCGTTTAGCGTGCGTTGCGATGATGATGTGTAGAGAAGGTGCATGGGAAAAAACATCTCTCAAAGAGACTGCCACAGCCCACGCAGCCGATGCCCCTAGCCAATTTCCGTGCGAGCTCGCCTATTTCTTTTCCTGGCTGGCTGGATAGATGCTTGTTCTGTAGATAATTAGCCTCCAATATACGAGAAGAGACTTCCCACTACACTAGATGTAGAGGGGTCTTTCATGATTGGACCTCAGACTTGGTTTCAAGTCTCTCTACCTCGGCAAGAACTCATTACTATGCCGCCAGCAGTATTTTAGTGAAGAATCTAGAGAAAAGCCGTGACTTTGACTCGGTTGATAACCTTAGGGGGCACAAATTTTTCGCTTTCCCTCTCTACCTGGTCATCTACAACCTGCTCCCGGTGAACTCATTTCATCCTTTCTCCACCCATTCACAGCTCTCTCGACGAGCGCAGGCGCCTGTGACTGGGAGAGTTATCTGAAATAATCGTTATTCGCCGATACATGTGAGGGATCCAGGCAAAATGAAGAGGCACTTATCCCCTTGGCTGGCCCTTGTCCTGCTCTTCGGTGCTCTCACTCGAGCTCTCAAAGACCCCAGCCGGGCGCATATTGCCGAAAGTGGTAAAACTCTCGAGAAAACAAAGTGACTTGCCCTGCTGACCGTTCAAGGCAACCTTCCAGTTTATCAAGAGATCTCAAACGGTAGTAACGTCATTTCCTATCTGTCATCGAAAACACCTCATCAAAACGCGATCTTCTCCGAAGCAGTGCATCTCTTGGAATCCGTGTCGACGTTACCATCATGCGCTCGCATCGCGTCGGTGAAGCTGGTGACCTCCTGCAAATCCTTCGAGGGCAATGATAATGCGGATCGGGTATCCCATGAGACCTTGGATCGCATCCGATCAGTCTATGCTGCTCGCCTCGCAATATGCGAGCTCGAAGGTGCAGGCGCCTCAGTCCCCGCGCCTTGCCTCCCTGTCACCCTTGCGCCTCCAGCGTCAAAAATTCGATTTGGGTTCATGAGTAAGACCAATGCTCCTGACACCGGCACAGTTCTTGTTCCAAAAGAGCTGCTCGAGCAGTGCCTCAAGGCTCTTGAGTCACGGCCCCAGTGGTGGACTTCCTACAGCAACAGTCGGCAGAATGCCATGGTCATTTGCCAAGCCTCGCGGATTGAGGTCGAGAAAGAGGAACTACTGCAACTTCACCGTTCCATATTGAGGAGCAGCATCAAGTTGGACGAGGGGTTTCATCAAGCGTTGCGCAATGCCGTAATGGAAGCGTCGCAGCACGAAGCCTTTGTACAAGCTGTCCAATCACTACAAGGGAAGCTTGTGACAGATATGGAGGCCGGCCAGTCTTTCTTTCAAAAGACATTGAAAGGCTTTCTTCGTGATATTGCACTCGGAATTGACACCTTGAATGCTGCTGTCACATCGGCGCTGGGCCGTGTGCGGTCAGAGACTGCAGTCCTCGAAAAGGTGTGAAAAGTACCAATAACCGTCTATTTGCATGAAATAACTTTCTTACAGAACATTCAAAACGCCTCAGGTCAGGTCAACGCTCTCCAACAAGCTTTGCAATTTGCGCATCAAGATTCCTTATCCAGGAACCAGCTGGCTCTCCGTGCGCATGAAGACAACACTCAGGCTTACCAAGACCTTGCCTCGGTACTACAATTGTCACTTGAGTCACTGGTGGAGACAGACATGGCAAGACTCTTCCAAAGTGTAGGAAGATTAGATGCTTCTTTGGTATGTTGAAGCTCGTGGTGCCATGTGAATGACACTGACAACGACAAGGAATGGCTCACAAGCCGACTGATCCTTGTCCTCAAACAAGAGAACAAAATGGCCGAGGTTGGTTTTCGTTCCATACCCAGTGATTTTTGCTGACTTCGAGAGCGACTACAAACCATGGAGGCAGCCATGGAACAATCGCAAGCAAAGGCGGATGAGCTGCAAAAAGGTCAGAACATGCAAGTCCAAGCGCTAGCAGCGCAATTCCAAGTCCAAAAGGAGATGCAATATAACGCGCAGATCTCCCAGGCCTTGCTGGACAAGGCCGCCACAACTGCTGCGAATCTACACACCATCATCGACGAAGCAGCCACAAAATACAAACAAATACCGAACTTGCACTTCCACGGTCTCTCTACTTGGACACTATGCGGTGTCCTGCTCATTCTCATCGGAGCCCATAATATGAAAGCTGCCGTCAGCGTATTCTTCTTGGTACTCGGTAAGAGTCATGTTCCACGGCCTTCCAACCCACCCGCTCAACTGACTCCAGGGCATTTAATCGTCGCATTTTTTTTGCGCTTCTTCTAGTTATACCTCGCATATTCGCTATTCACTTTTCCCCTTGCGTTTCTTATAGGGCTTGCATATTTACCTTATAGCAATGAGATACCCATTTGATTTGCCCATTTCATGTCGTTTCAAGATGGCAATCTCCACATTGCAACCAATGTCTCGAGGAGGTCGACATAATAATGCCATTCCATTGGCTTTTAGCCTATCATAAGATACCAAGCGCCGGCAATGTGGAGGCTTTAGGGAAATGACGTTTCACGTAACCACGCATAATTAGTGACGGCACAGCCACTCGAGCTGTCAGTGCCAAGATGGGACCTGCGGGTCGGACCCAGATGGAACCATGGAAGCCAATCGTCGCTGTTGGATACTTTCTATTGACCTCAGCTCGTGTTTATCACCCCTGAACATGGCCTAACGTGGCTTAAAGTCAATAAAAATTATAGAATTGGCACGCATGAAGATTATAGAGAGCGGCACGTGCTACTAGTCTGGCCTACTCCGGCGTTAAGCACGTAGTGGTTGTGGCGATGTCACTCCTATCACTTCGCCTTCTACACTCCTGATATCGACGACCACTCCATTCTCATCCACTCAAATTCAATAATCGCTATCATGCCTGGTGTTCGTAAGTGTTCATATTTCACACTGCTTTTCTTCTGATCTCGTCTTTCCACCGGCGCTCCGTACTAACACCACGCAGCCCCCGACGCGTTCGCCCAAGTGAAGAAGGGACTCAAGGCTATCTTCAGCCGTAAAAAGGAGAAGAAGGATATTTCCAAGCCCGAGGAGAAGCCCGCTGCTACCGAGACTCCAGCTGCAACCACCACCGCGGCTGCACCTGCTGCCGAGCCCAGTCCAACCCCGGCTCCGGCTCCGGCTCCTGCCCAGGAGCCCGCTGGTATGCCACACCCCGTGTAACTTCTAGTAACTAAACACTGAACCTCGAGCCAGAAACCACGAAGCCCACCGAGGTCAAGCCCGAAGAGACCTCCGCCCCGGCTGAGACCCCCACCGAGGTGCCAGCCGGCGCAAGCAACGAAGACCGGTGCGTGGTTCAAGCTCTCTCTACCAACCAGAATGTCAATACTAACGAACGACAGACGAGCCAACCAAATAAGGTGCACAGCAGTTGGCACTAGGATGCATCTACGTTCTGTCCTGTCCCTTCCCCGCGCCCTTTAAGGCCGTTGCACATACCCCAGCAGGATCTGTCAGCCCTCGAGCTGTTTCTTTCTTTTTGCCTTTTCTTTCCAAGGTTCTTTTACTTGTTATTTTTAATACCCCGTCGCACTGGGCTATCGCCGTGCACTCGCACCATTAACTCGTTCCCGAGAGCATATAATTTGTAGGGTATCATGGTTAATCTTCACACGGGTCACTGTAGACATGCTTCTCACTCTCCCCCAGATGAATCCCCATCGACATCTGCCATTGGAACATCTTGGCCGTTCGCTGCCGCTTCAGCGGCCTTCTCCTCTCGCGCCTTCTGTCGACGCTTGAGCTTCCGTTCTCGGTTCTTGCGGTTCCGCTTCTCGGCTTCATTTTCCTGGGCGACCTTGGCTGCTTGGACCTTCTTGCGCAATTGAACACGACGCTTCTTGCCGGGCTTCTTGCGTGTCAATGGTGATTTTGTCGCAGGTGCGTCTTCAACCATGTAGACTGGGATGTCTGTGGATTTGGGGGGCAGCTTGGTTTGATGACGTTTGAGGCGAGTCACTCGCCATGGGAGATGGCATCCGGGCTAGGGCATTTTGTTAGCGGTGATTCAATGTAACTCACAATTGAATGGCAGGGGTTTGTTCATATGACTTACCCAGGGTTGGGACTTGGCCCACGTCGTCATATGGTCTCCGGTCACGGCGATCTCTTCGAACTGGCGCCTCCTTTCCTCTTGTTCATCTTCATCTTCAGTATCTTTGAGACCGTACAGGGAAGGAGTGGAGAAATAGTATTGCCAGCCGCGGAAGGCCTTGACGAATCGGCCATCGGCGGGGTTTGTCGAGGGCGAGGGGGATCTCAATCGAATGCGTAATTTCTGAGTACCCCCACTCTGTTTCCCGAGCTCTGCGCCTTTGTCCTTCGTAGACTTTTCTTCCGCCTCGGGCTTTGTAGTTGTATCCTTAGCTTTGGCGGGTGCACTGAACAGGCGGAACTCGAACTCCTGCTCTTCATCCTCATCCTTGGCGGTTGGTGCGGGCTGCTGGGGCTCCTTGGTCTCTTCCGATATAGAGCCGGCTCCAATTAAAGCATCGAGATTGAGTAGCTCGCCAAGCCTGGCTTGGGCATCTCGGATGGCAGACTCGTCGACCGGGGACGGGGAGCGGGACGAGGCCGGCGACTGGACTTCGTCGCGGCGAACGCTTAAAGGGCTGGTTTAGCGAGTAAAATCATGATGGGAGGCATATATGGAGCATACCGCTTGGCATTCGGCAGGTCAAACATGGTGAGCAAGCGTACTGTGCAACTCGAATCGTTCACAAAACGTCGTTGACCAGTGCACAGAAGGTGCACGAAAAAGCTGCCGTCTTATTTCCACGCAGCGGCCACGCACCACCTTATCGGCGCCCGATGACATCGCACGGACTCTCCTTCCCAGCCTCAACTCTCGAACCTCTTTTCTCCTCTCACTGCGCCATTTTTCATTTTGTTGACTGTTGTCTATTCTGCATCGCCCACACTCCTTACTCCACTTTCAAGCCCGTTGTCGCGCTCGAACAAATCCCATCCCTGCATCGAGGGGAATGGTCCCACCTCTACATCGATAATTGGGGTGATTAATCCCTCGTGCCCATTCGCATCGTGCGCCATTGTACTGTAAACGCCTATAAATGGGTATCTGTGCTTCATGCCTTGGTGGCAATCGCCACGAATCTCCCGAGGTGAGTTCTGGCTTGACGGCCCTGTGAGACGCTATGTTGTTCAATGCGTATTACCTGGGTCTCATGCGCGATGCGTGGAACGCATGTCGGATACAAACGAGTTCTAACGATCCTCTTAAGCCCGAGTCTTCACGACTCCTCGAAGAAGACCCCTACCAGGCGGGGTATGGCTACGGAGCTCTCAACCATGCTCAGCAGGCCAACCAGCCGGATCCGGAATACGTGAGGCGCGAGCGGGAGGCTCTGGATGCCATTTGCCAGCGCACTTCTGAGTGAGTACTTGGGATCGAATCTCGGCCTGCATGGGGCATCCCTTTGCTAATGGCTCTTTGTACAGCTCCGTCATCGACATCTGGTCCCTCCAACCACAACCTCATCTCCTACCCCAGGCAACCCTCCACGGCCCGACCTCCGCGTCAGCATCTCCAACCCCCGAAGAGGCCTCGCACCTCACCGTGTCTGCCGATAACACCTCTCAGCGGAGCCGTCCTACTTCGGGCGGCACCGTTCCAAAACACTGGGGCGAGGTTGTCGTGAATCCCAGCAAGAAGCGCTCCCGCCAGGACTTGAACGCCGGCAATGAACCGGCCCGTGATGTCCGTGATGTCTTCGGTGTACTCAAGGTCAACTAAAGCTTGACACGGGTTTATGCAAACCATTTTTTCGACGACAACGATGAACATGAAGGGTTCGGGAAAAATGATTTTTGGGAGTGAGAACATACTTCATAAGACTTCCTAGTGCGCTGTACTTTTGACTCTCTTTGTTTTGATGCCGCTTTTCTTTGTTCTTGCATTAATCGCCGGTCGACTGCTCGCACTTATATAGCCACTCACTTGTCTTCCTTTTGGTCTGATAATACCCATGGTGCAGGTTCTTCTATTATCAGATCCGTCTCGTTTCAATTGTTGGAATTTTCTTGGTAGCGTTTTTGGTGAAGCCAGATGGTAAAGAGACTTGTTGTTTTCATATGTTGTCGATATTTCCTTTGGTGTGTCTTGGGTACGTCTTTTGTCCTGAATCTATAGTTTAGATATATTCTCTAGATGAACTTACATCCATAATCCTCCTTGATCTATATTCTGAGCTCGAATATTGAATTCACCATAAAATCAAGAAGCGGAACCAGCACCAGGTTCCATGAGCATATAAATGTTGAGTGGATTCCCCTCTAAATAGACGTCAATTGTTTCTTGGCCTGTACCTAGAACTCCCCCAATCCACGTCTAGTTACTCTTCAGACAGCCCGTGCTTAGTCATATCGCGAGTTGTATTCTTCATCTATTTGCTGCCTATTGACTAAAGAACTTGGCCAGGCATTCCACAACCTCGTCGACATCATCCACATGGGGATAATGACTCGTCCCCTCTATTACTAGCTCTTGCGTCCACTCCGAGGCAAGGTGGCGACGGACAAAAAGCATGTGCGCAGTAGACTGTCCACTGACGAGGCTGTGTCTCCCATCGGGTCCGTGAGCCTCTTGGCTTTGTACAATCAATATGCGAACGGGCTTGTCTCCGGAACCCAACAACAGCCTATTCTTTGCGTCGAGATTCTGCAACGTCTGTGCGGCCTTGGCTTCCACTCCACGATACCAGTGACCCATTCGTAGCGCATACTCGAAATCCAAGCCAGCGAAGCCGGCTCGGGTCGTAGATTCAAATTCCAGTGAAGTCCGTGGACCGAAATACTGACTCAACTGCTCTTGAATCGACTCTCGGTATTTTATTGCCGTCTTTCGTAGGTCGTTATAATTCAACGGCTCGGCGGTTTGTTCGCCTGTCCAGGCGGCATCGAGTAGAACCAGGTGAGAAACTTCCATCAGGCTATGGTCTTGGAGTGCCATCAACAATTCCAGGGCCACTAGTGTGCCCATACTATGACCGTATAACACGGTCGGAATCGACTGCCGTTTTTTATCACCACTAGGAGCGTGGTCATATATTTGCTGATGGAGTACCTCGCAGATCAGTGCAACGATGAGCTCGGTCATGCCGCCGTTCTCAGGCTCAGGCAATATAGATGCTGGTGACTCGCCGTGGCCTGGAAGATCCACTGCGAGATAGAGATAGCCGTGGTCAGCATTTTCTCCGTTCGCAGTTAGGCGGGCGATGAGAGGAATAAAATGTGTTGCCTGGCAACCCCATCCGTGGACTAAGATGGAGATCCGACGGATAGATGACACCGAGGACAGTGTGTTCGTTAGAAACGAGAGTTGGGTAGAGGGTGAGGTGCGTCGATGGATGATGTCGACTGCCATGGTGAAGCTTTTGTTGCTAGCCGATTGACCAAGCGGGGCGGTTACAGGTAGCGATATATGTATTAAAATGACAATCTACGCTTAACCAAACACAGATTAGGATGATTCGGATAGAGGCGGAGGAACAATATATGAGGGGGAATCTATTTTCGAATATACCACTATAATCTCAATCCAACGAATTTCCATTACAAGTCTCTTAACTATGTCATTTTTCTATTTAGATTCCAGTGGATTAAAAGAATTCCGAAGACTTGTGCTGTTCTGAGGCTATGACACTA
Source organism: Penicillium cinerascens (assembly GCF_028974065.1). Lineage (NCBI taxonomy): Eukaryota > Fungi > Ascomycota > Eurotiomycetes > Eurotiales > Aspergillaceae > Penicillium > Penicillium cinerascens. The sequence continues at coordinate 2,167,857 of NW_026695298.1, read as the reverse complement.
GCCTTCTCTAAATAGAATAGGTTCGAGAAGAACAATCCATGTAGAGATAGCCGGATAGTCCACTAAGCCATCAGCATCACCAGCATCACCCGTCTCTGACTCCATTTATAAGCATAGCAAATGCAGAGCTGCACCGAGAACCAAAAAAGAAGAGTGGGGAAATAGGAAACTCCACGATGAATGAAACGCCCGCTGATCCTGCTCCCATGGGCAACAAAGATATAAGAAATATTCGAGGAATGCAATATGTCCGTGCAAATCCGACGTGGCCAAGCAACTGGCAACAGACCAGTGCGTTTAGACGTCGTCCATTGCACCGGCAGGTTCTTCACCGCCGGATTCGTAGCTGCCCGCTGAGCTGAGTTCGTCTTCGGACTCGGTGTCCTCGCCCGCCTCGTCCACTGCTTCTTTGCTAGCGTATTTGGCAACGTATTCTGTGTGCAACGGTTAGCGGCCATGTACAACCATCGAGACCAGCCGGAGCCGATACATACCCTTCACCTTCGCCTCGTAGCCTTTGGGTTCCCGCATCATCAATGCCGCAGCTTCGCCATTGAGGGGATCGGAGGGGTTGGGGTAGCGGAGGAGTTGAGGCAAGAAGACTTCGAAGATGTTGATCATGTCGTACATGGGTGACCACGTTTGATTGATAACGTCGAGGCAGACGGAGCCGGACCTGGGTGATGTTGTGAGCAGAGATTCGGAAATTTCTGACACACTTGACTCACAGCTCATCGATATTCGGATGGAAGATGCGGTTGACAAACCCTATGCTCGGGCTCTTGTAGGGGTACTGATCGGGCAGCTCCACGTGGATTTTCCAGTGGCCACCCTGGAATGGTGCTAAGAAGAGGTTAGTATGGTGCAATTCCGATCCATGATGAGCAAGAACATACTTTCTTCGGGACCCTTGAAGCGCACGTAGAACTCTTGCCTGTAGAGTTGAAGAATTGTATTAGAAATGCTGCGAAACCCCTGTCGCAAACGCTTGGTACATACACTAATCTTCAGTTAGCATTCGAGCAAGTAGTCCAGGTCATATAGTCCTTACTGTTGTCATTCACCAGAGTCACCTCATAGTCGCTCATAAGCCTATATACCATCATCAGACATGTTCTAACCAACTCTATCGTGGATCGGGTTCGTTGGCTCGGGTGCCAGAAAGTGTGATCAGATTTGGGGGAGCGGAGGGGATCGGCGTGCATACATCCTAGAGCAAACGTTAGCAAACCACGAGCTTGACGAGCTCAGCAGGTATTCGAGGCATACTTCATGACCTATATAAGCAAGAAAAACGTCGGTATTAGCATTTGCGGGGACCCGGGTAGCTTATCGGGGCTTTCTGGGGGGATTCTCACATCTGTCTCGATTCTTCGCTTCGGACTGCTCATGTTGATTGCTTGGCGCCGTGTGAGGGCGTTTCTTCTGTGTAGATAAAAGGTTTCTTTGTTGGGAGCTCGTCGGAGCTCAGGAACCAGTACGGTCTCGTAGAATGAGGTCACCGGGCGAGAGATTACCCCCGAATCGACGCGGGGAAGTAACGGAGCGGGGCAGATGGCCGGTGGAAGGCCGACGCAGAAAGTATAGAGCGGGAACGATATGTCAGGACTAGGCCGGGAAGCAGATCAGCAAGTAAGACGGTCACAAAAAAGGTCTGTAGAGCAGAGGAAGAAAGAGGAAGAGGGGACGACGGCGAGTGGTGATATGATGGCTGGATGACTCAGCGCGTGAAGGCGGCTGGATCCATGGAACCCGCGATTTCCTTTCTACATTTCAAGACCTCCCCATATTTGGATTCATTTTCTAAATGCTTTCCTTTCCTCCGCCTGACGCTGGGCCCAAGCAGGTCCGCGCATACGTGGTCCAGCTACTTACAACTCAACACGACATCGATCTCGACTTCGCTGAAACTACCGCCGATCTCTGGCAGTTGGGCCGCGGAGTGGACTTTCGATCTGCGGCCAATATAGGCACAGATCTTAGATTTAGAGATGTTTTCGGGGACTCCGTGGGCCCTTTTCTCTATAACACTGCTCGAGAAGCATTTATCGCAGAATATCGTTATTCTTCTCTTGGAATTATTACTTCGTGGGCCGTGAATGCTACCTTTGTTATCGGGCTCCTCTTCGTGATTCGCGCTTTTCGCCAACGGTCGTCGGAAGAAAGAATCCAGGCTTTCATTGAAGCAGGTCTCATAGCGGGGATACCTACATTCACCATTGGTGTGATCGAAATTTTCCACGTTCTCTCTGGCTGGGGGACCTTCCTGATTCTAGCAGGAGCGATAACGGTGATGATTTCCGTGGTGCTTATTAGCATCAGATCTGGTGATCGAGAAATTCAGAAGGCGACGGACAGACAAAAACAAAAATAGATTCGTGTATATAGATACCTAAATGTACAGTGCCGGGTGGATTTAGACTCAGTCAAACACAAGTCAGCCAAGGTTCCGCTCTCCTTACCCACCCGTCTTTCTTCAACTACTCATCCACCCAACCTGGTTTCTATAAGATCGGCTCTCAAAGCAAGTACCGGACTTCAGGATCTAAATAGTGATTTTACCATGGACCCTTCATCACCCTCGGAGCGCTCCGCGCCCAACTCGCCCTCCAACCCGCCCGGGTCCAGCACGCTCAGCCGTCGTCCCCGCCAAGACCCACAACCTGAATCTGACTCTCCAAACAGGGGAGACGGGCCGATACCTGACGATGACCATGGCGCCAACTTGCCAATGAACATGACCGCCTCGGTGATGCTGACAGGCCTTCCCCGCGATGCGCATCAGGCGTTAGCCGACGTGGAAGCTATCGATGCTGGTAAAGGTGAGACTAGATGCAGCCATGTCCGATGTTCCCAACCTTCCTTTTTCATCACGTCCTACGTTTTCCACTCGCGCTAGAATTGAAGTCCCAACCCTGTTTGTTCCATCGACTGGTAAATTAACACTTCTCCAGTCACCGTGCGCTTCCAGCCGCTGCCATCGGCCCCGATACTGAAGAATCGGGTATTCAAGATCAGCGCATCACAAAAGTTCGAAACTGTGGTCAAATTCCTCAGAAAGAAGCTAGACTCTAAAGATACCGACTCGGTCTTCTGTTACGTTAACAGTGTATTCGCCCCGGGCCTAGACGAGGGCGTCGGCGGATTATGGCGAGTACGTCCCGCCTATCCAAAAGTCACAGAATTCTACTCATCGCAACTGCAGTGCTTCAAAACAGATGACCAATTGATTGTCGCTTACTCAATGACGCCGGCGTTCGGCTGAACAGGCGGCATAGCCTCGCACCAGACACGAACAGATGAAAAAGCTTATGTATAGCAGATGGCTCGATACAAAAACATGCAGATAACAGGGCATTATACAAAGCGTTACTTCCGATACATCTCCTCAACCGCCTTCTCGAACTCCGCCAGCTCTTCCTTCGGAATGGGATAGGTGAATTCCTTGGAAGGGAAAGCGCGACTCTTGACCTCGTCGCGGTATTGCGTAATTCCGCGAGTCGCTTCACCCCAGACGTCGGCATACTTCTTCACGAATTTCGGGACGAACCGACCCGGCTCCCAGTTGCCAGTCATGTCGATCTGGACAAGCACCTGGCCGGAGCAACCATTGCCGGCGCCGATACCTATTGTGGGCACCTTGAGCTTCGAGGTGATCAAGGTTGCGACCTCCTCGGGCATCGCTTCGAGGACCAACATGAAGACGCCGGCTTCTTGCATCACCATGGCATCGCGCAGAAGTTGCAATGCACTATTGCAACTCTTTCCCTGGACCCGGAAACCACCGAGCGCGTTCTGTCGTTGGGGCGTGAGGCCTATATGGCCTACGACCGGGATACCAGCCTGGGTAATTCGCTTAATGGTCGGGCCTAGCTCCTCACCACCTTCGATCTTCACTGCATGCACATGACCCTCTTTGACAAGACGTATGGACGATTGCACTGCTTGTTCCGAGCTCACCTCGTACGACCCCATGGGCAGATCACCCACCTATACGTTTGTCAATACGCGCTTCTTAAATCGATCAACACCGAGCAACTGACAATGAACGAGCTCTTAGCACCACGGGCTACACTCCGACAATGCAAGATCATCTCCTCCATAACCATCTCAGTCGTGTTCTCCAATCCCATCGCCACCATCCCCAGACTATCCCCCACCAGCACCATATCAACACCCGCGGCCTCAGCCACATGTGAACTGGGGAAGTCGTGCGCCGTGAGCATGACAATCGGCTCGCCCTTCTTGTATAGGCTCTTTATCGTCTGCATGGTAACCTTCTTGCGAGCATTGGTAGTTGGTTCCGGTGAGTGGTATGAGCTGTATCGGATCTGGGTGGGCGAGGAGGAGGGAATGGCGGAGCTGAATTCGAGGAGAGGTCGGAGGGTTCGAGGCGCAGTACGCAGTCTAGTCGCACTAAGAATGGACGGGGCAGTCAATACGGTCCGCGAGAGCGGCCGTAGAGCTGAACCAGTCGCCATAGCGTTGTGATATCAAGGGTAGCCCGGCGGGGACGCGGAGTAGCTACAGAAGCGCAGCAATAGTATGTGAGGCTCAACGAGCGTTGAATGGAATCGCTGTCTTCCAGTCAGAGTGACTTCTTTCTTTGTTTGGCCGTAGTCGGTAGAGCTGCAAGGGAGCTGTAATGTCGCGGCAATGACCTCACTCAACGGCCGAGGCAAGTGGGCACCACGATTCTTTGAAGAAAAATAGCTGGTTTAAAAACACTCTGTTCGGCAACACGGCACGGTTTTATATTCCAGAAGTCTCGTTTTGCTTCCCTCTGTCCGGGTGTTCGTGCTGGGTTATGCGGCGTAGACGGGAGCATCTCCGAAAAAAAAGCCGGGGTTGAAGCATCGCCGGTAAAAGCTACTCATTCTGTCAGGTGCTCGGTTGTCCTCGGCCATGGCTACTTGTACAACACCGCTGGATTCAACAAATCGACCTAGTGTTTCTTTTGCTTTTGTGAAAGCTGCTCAGATTCTATTTCTTTTTAATTTCTCTCTACTATAGACTCGTGCTGGGGTAGCTCACTGGTAAAAGAGTGTAAGTTACGCCTGTACGGACTCACCGCCTCCCGTTTGCGCCGAGGTTATTTCCCTTTTGGGTTAGTGCGGGGTGTATAACACAAACAATGTGATCTTTCGATTATTCTTCAATTATGCAAGTGATGTGGCAGAGTTGCTAGCTATGGTGCTTTCATCTTGACATACGACCTACTGTTCTCCAACTTATCTGGTTCCTGCATGTGCATGTCTAGGACACCCGCGTATCTCCACACATGCAAGGCACACCGTGTGCCCTCACATCGTGCACTGACTCTATTCGATCCCCACCGGGCGATCTTTCCAGCAAGTACATGTACACACACTAATCAGAAGCAGAAGCAGAAGCAGTGGATGATTGAGTCCATTGGGTAATACTGTATGCAAAACAAAATCGGAGAGGATCTCCGCCACCAGCGCCGGGTATGGGCGTCCACGAAGAAAAGGACACCGCAGGATGAAACAGGACAGGATAAGAAACAACTAGATAAACGAAACAATTAGGCCCGTAGGCTTTGTTGACAGATGTCATCATGTAACAGGATGCAATGCAGCGCAGTGCTTTCCACCTTCCAGTCATGCTCATCGGACAATTATACCACCTGTATACCACATGCCATTACTTGCCACTTGTCTTGAATCGCATGAGGATCAAAGACGAAGCGGGCAAGTTCCACCACTTGGCCGTCAGAAAGGAAAAGAGAGGGGGTCATTAGCCGGGAATGGCCTCGGCTGCAGGTGCATTGAAGTAGAGGTGCGTTTCCGCCGAAGAGTGCCGGTGCAAAAGGTTGAATAAGAAATACAAGGTAGAAGAGAATCGAAGGGCTAGGAAAGGCCGTAACGAATGGACGACCTCCACCCAAGGGAGGTCAAAGCAGGTAGCAATATAAATGCAGGTGCTGTCGATTGCGTAGTGTTGATGCGAGGCGAAAAGAGAAACTCCGCAGTATGCGTATGTGTCGATGCCGGGGTGTGTGTATGCAAGCCATCACTTCCAAAGGCATGGCACCGTCACAGGAGAAGGAAAAAGACGTGGAAGCTGGAAAAGAAAAAAAAGAAAACCAACAGGAACCATTATGCAGGACAGTCGAAAGAAATCCGAAATCCGAAATTCACCGCCGCATCATTGTGGTATCCCCAAATCACTCGTCAAATTCGTACTCCTCCTTCAGAGGCCGTTGGATCTCGAACAGCAGGGCATCGAGTTCGGCCCAGTTGGCCGTGTTCTGGGCAAAGCGACGGTGTTTTCTGGTCAGGGTGTGCTGTGGAGTCTAGATTAGCAGACGTCAACTCCAAAAGAAGAGCAAAGCAAACCTCTTCAAAGTCATCGAACTTATCACGGCAGTTCTCGCAATATCCAGGCTTCGGGTCCCTCCGTCGCTCAGGTTTCTTCTGCTCACTGTCCTGCTCTTCATCCCGACGACGCTTCGTGCCAGCAGCCTCTGCTTGGCCATTCTTCTCGAGAGCAGCGGGCTTTGTGAAGGTCTGCTGACCCCTAGCGGGCACAGTAGACCCGTTAGTAGGACGCTGGGGAGCAGCCATGGATCCGATACCACCAGTGCCCTTTTCCAGAACCTTTCTCTTCAGCCCATGGACTTCCTTGCTCAATCCTGCTTTCGCGCCTGGGGCGGCGGCAGTAGATGAAATCATTTGAGACCGGATGGCAGATGTGACATTTGACGGTTGTACTCCAGAGGCCGCAGGCTCGCGGCCAGTGTAGAAAGGTCCAGTGCGAGGGAAGTGGGGAGGGATGAAGCTCTCTGAGCTTTTGCGCTCGTGGGGATCATCGGCAAGAGCCTTCGCTGGGGCCTCAGGCCGATTGGGAGGCTGTTGCTCTTCTAAATGCTTGGGCTTGTGGAGTTCCGTCACCAGCTTCGTGTCGATGGTCCGCTCGGTGGCAGCAGCAGATGGTTTTGTGCGATGTTCGTCCATGTTCTGGACAGCCGACTTCTTCTCCTTCTGGATCTGCCGCATACGGTGACGATCATATTCTTTCCGGCTCGGAGGCTCATCGATGAATGGGCACTTGCCCAGAGGCGCACTCCGGAACTGTGGCCAAGCTCCATCTTGGCGTCTGGCAACCTTGGAGTACTCTCGGACCATAACCGGCTTGGTCTTTTCGTTCATGTCGTGGATGTAAACGAAAGGTCCCTTGAACATGAGCAACTCCATTGACGACAATGGGTCACGATCAGAGGGTCCATTGAGAAGCTCCTGACGAAGAACGCGCGAGAGGTCATTTTCGCCTCGTCCGTTGGCCGAGGCACCGCCAGCCTTGTTCCGGGAGACACTATCATTCTGACCACCAATATCATTATCGTTGATCGTTGTGATCATTCGCTGAAGCTTTTCCAAGGCCCAAATCTTCATCCCCATCTGTCGAGCTCGTTGCAAGACATCCATGGATCCTTGTTCCCGACGCGCATCGTGCTTTAACGACGGCTGGAGGTGTGTGTCGCCGTTTTTCTCCAGCAGGGAGGGATTTACGGTTTCCATATGAGCATCTCCATCGGCAGGTGCTTCCTCGGTCGGGCTGGTGGAGGCTTCGGGGGGTATGGGACGCGAAGTGACGACGTGTGTGACCAGACGAGAAAAGAACTTTTCCTCACGCTAAGATTTGTCAAGTTAGCAATGTTGAAAAGGACTTGGGCGTGGATTGCCAATGGAACAAAAGCAGCAATGTCGAAACACGCGAAGGAAAACACAGTCCAGGAGGCAATACTTACAGCTCCAAGAGCAACAACCTGGCGAGAGAACTTTCGACGAACATCCTCCGGAATACTGTCGAAGTAAAAAACAAACTGCGGGAACGCCTTGCGGTAGTGCCGTTGCCACTGTCGAATGGTGTCCATAGTGTCCGTCGACGGCTTCTCGCCTCTCGCCGTCTTCAGCTGCGAAGGCCGATCCTTCTCACGAGCAGCTACCAGCTTCTTTTCAAACGCGCTAGGATTGGGGTTATTGGACCGTCTCGAGAAGAGCTTTGACTCGGCACTGTGGTAGGCCGTCGACCGGTTTCTGGAGGGAGACCGAGCATCCTGCTCCGCCGCGTCCATCACCTGCTTCTTGGGCGGAGGTTGGCCGTAGGGGATTTCGAGCTGCCCAGATCGAGCTCGTTTGGCCGACAGGAGCCCTGCCCTATGTGGAGAGTTGGTTGCATTCGGCACGTTGGCGAGAGGGCGTCGAGTCGACATGTTCAGGGAGGTTTGGGGAGAAGGTGGGATAAATACAGCGGCCATGAGTCTCTGTCCCTCGAAGTCGAACGCGTAGTTCAGGGTCAATGAGGGAAGTCAGTGGTAGAGGGGTATTCGAGGTCAAGCACGCGACGTGATACACGTCTTGCAGGGCCCGGACGAGTTCAAAGGTTACACATGGTAACACAGAGCTCAGTAGAGGAGGCTGATGAGCTCGGAGGATTTCAAACTCCGAAAGGAAAGGGTACAATGAAGGGGGAGTAGTGGGTGTGCAAAGGGAAGAGAGTTGAAGGGCAAAGTCGTGTGGTGGAGCCCTTGGTAGTTTGTTTTGGCTGCGCCGGGACAACCAACAGCGTCGCGCGAAGCATGAACATCAACATTGCATTCTTTGCCCGCGCGACGTTCCATTCAACGCCTTCTTTTTTTCCCACTTTACTTCTACTTTCTATTCTCGATGAGATGCAAACATTCATCTTATTCACAAACTCCCTCTCCAGCACGAGGGTATTTTCGTCCCCAACCACCCCCGGACCGGACCAGCCCCCAAACTTTCACTAAGACAAAACTACTGAGACCGAGATGTCACGTCGGATGAAAGGTAATTATGATGTATTGTACATTTGTTTTCGAGGGTATCTGACTACTACTATACACTAACGAGACCATCTAAGGACGCAGTGCCTCGATATCATCGACCTTGTAAAGTTAGCGAAGCAATCAAAACAAACAAATATAAATGGACGTACCTCCTTGACAGCCTCGGGAGTCAGCACGATCGGGTGCTCGTCTCCAACACATACGCTATCTTCGATACGAATGCCAATGCCCCGGAAGTGTGCAGGCCATCGGTCATCGTCGGGAACGTAAATGCCACTTGGATAAGTTAGCTCCTGTCAATATCAGAAATTGGGGGGCCGGGACGCACGGTTCAATGGTAATACAGTGGCCAGCCTTCAGGTTGTGCCCTCTGGAGTAGCCAGGGCAGTCGTGCACGTCGAGGCCAATATAATGGCCAAGGTGGTGGGGGAAAAGGGTGGAGATGGCCTGCTCGCCGTTAGCTACCCGTTTCGCGCTTCACGGAGGTCCGGCTCTTACGTTGCTTGAGAGGTCAAATCCAAGCTGGTTCAACTGGTCCTTCAAGCCGTTCTCGGCAATGCCGTGCAACTTGTCCAGGGAAAAGCCTGCACTCTCGCGGCAGAGAGCTAAGCAGGATCGGTGCACGTTGAGTACAGCATTGTAGAGGTCCCGTTGGGGATCTGTGAACTTGCCGTTGACCGGCCACGTTCTGGTAATATCGGATATGTAACCTCCAAGCTCCTGTACTTTGCATCAGTCGCTGACCTTCGCCTTGAGTATGCAGTACTTACACCACCGCCATCAACAAGAACCAAGTCGCCGTCCCTGGTCAATATTGTAAGCCTCGTCATTTGTAAACCTCTCTTGGATGAACATACCGAAGGACATCATCATTCCTCGTGTAGTGGATGGCCAAAGCGTTCTGTGATCATGAGTTTGAAGCTCTTGTGATTGAATGGCAAGCTTGCTTACCTGACCGCCAGCCACAACTGGTACAAAAGCACTTCCATCTGCACCGTGCACCTTGAACTGATACTCCAAAAACGAAGATAACTCCTTCTCCGTGCTAAAGGTTCGGCGCATTGACTCGGTGAAAGACCGACCCGAGGCCTGTCCCAATCGGCGCAGATGCACAACCTCGTTCTCGCTCTTGAAGGCCCTCATCTCATTGAGAATGTGTTTCAAGGGCAGGACTTTGCGGTGATCGACAACCTTCTTCAACTTCTCCGACGCAACTGTAGGTCCGTATAGATATCGGTGCAGGGACGATCTGGACGGGTCGAAGCCCGGGATTTCGGAGTAGACCTCGGTGGCCTGGGTGACGATCTTGGGCAAAATATCTCCAATGCGCTCGATGTTTCCAGTCTATAACTCGGTGCATCAGTATTATTCTCCGAAAATTTCCCAAAAAGATTCACGCACCTCATCCGCGTTGAACACGTCTACGGCAGCCCGGGTACCGGACCGTGCTCCATCCCAAAGCTCTGCCCTGGGATCCTTTTCTCGTACATAAAGATGGAAGACGTGATTGTCGCCGGAGCCATCGTTTGCGATAATTGCCAGGGCATTCGGTTCGTTGAATCCTGAAGCCGCAACAAGTCATGATCAGCCCACATCCTTCACAACCTTGATTTGCGGGCACCTACCCGTCAAGTAGAAGAAATTTGACTCTTGTCGATACTCGTGGAAAATACCCGGGGCACGGTATTTCACCTCCGATGAAGCCAGGACAGCGATTGCGCCTTTGGGGAGCTTGTTGGCGAGTCGCGAGCGACGCTGGGCATATTCGAGCGCAGTGACACCGGGAGTAACTACTCGCAATCCACAGTTAGCTGTACAGCCCGGTATTCCGATGCGACATCAAAGCACATACGTTCACCAGGCTCAAGGAGGTGGGGATGTGTCTCGTGCAGCGGTTGGCCGAACTTGAGATCCGCGGCACCGACGGAGGTAGCATACGCTCTACGGCGAGGGATCCTGCTCGGGGCCAGACATGGGCGTGACGGAATAATTGATCGACCCGAAGGGCGCAACTGTGCGCCGACTCGGGCGAGAGACCTGCATGTGGCCATCGTCAGACTGCCAAAATAACCATTGATTGATAACCGGGGAAAGCGTGGTTATCGCGAAGTTCAACGGGGCCGCCGCCGAGTCGGCGGTGTGGGCCAATCACTTTCCACATGTTTCACATCGCATGTTTACTTTACGGCCACTGCGACATCAGCTGTCTAGCTCACTCCCACGGCTTGATTGCTCATTGAACCCTGACTCGTTCGTGCGTAACTGTTTCCGGGTTCGGAAATCCGTCGTGGCGGCCAATCGCGCACCGCGGGGAACGCTGACGCGGATGGACCTTCTCCATGGGGTCGTGGAAAGCGTGCTTATCTGGGTTTATATGATGTAGTGGAATATATAAAAGCTTAGTTATTGCTATCTTGATCTTGGATCTTTCATACTTTGAACCATTCGTCTTGTGCATACATATTTACCATGGGACGCACTCTCACCTATCCCAAGCGGACATCAAACACCGCCAATCGTTACAAACATCGCGGTGCGTAAAGCTTCATAGATAGAAAGCTCATCTGCTGACAATATCCTGCCAGCGACATACGACCTGGGTCCGATTCACTCCATTATCAACGACTCCCATGTCCTCCATGTATCTTTCAGCCCGGGCCCGGAAGACCCCTTCCCCGCCATCCTGCCAATGATCGGCCAAATGGGCTCATTCGAGTACCCATCCGCAAGCATCGACGAGCCTCTGGAGTGCTATCTGCACGGCTACGTGAGCTCACGAATTATGAATCTAGCCCGCAACTCCGAGGGTGACGGCCTCCCGGTCTGCGTTGCAACCAGCAAAGTGGACGGACTGGTCCTGTCCCTGACGCCCAACTCACACAGCTATAATTACCGCTCTGCTATCCTGCACGGATATGCCAAGCTTGTCACTGACGAAGCGGAGAAACTCTGGGCTATGGAAATGATTACCAACTCGGTCCTTACTGGCCGCTGGAATAACTCCCGCGTGCCTCCTGACAAGGCGGAGATGTCTTCAACTGTTATTCTGAAGGTTAAGATTGTGGATGGTAGTGGAAAAATCCGTGACGGGGGCGTCTCAGATGAGCGCAAAGATTATGATAATGAGGAGGTTACGAGCAAGGTCTGGACGGGTGTTGTTCCTGTTTGGGAGACCTATGGAGAGCCTGTTCCCAGTGGTGATAGCAAAATGTCCCAGGTTCCGGAGCATATCACTTCCTATATTGCGAGAAAGAATGCCCAGAATCGCGCTTTGGCTGAGGGCGCGGTCAAGATTCAGCTCCCTGCCGAGGAGCAGCACTAAAGTTGAGGGATTCAGGATGAGCTCCAACTAAGCAATTGAGTTGTAAATATCGGTTTCAATTCATTTATATTTCGATCAGACTTGGTATTATTCACACACCCCGGGCCCCCCGGTATAACCTTGGGGTTAGACCATTGTTTTATTTGCAGAGTTCACCTTAACACTATTTCCTCTCGGTATATATTGCTTCTTGATCAGATCCGACGCCCTCTCAGCCACGGCATAAAGAGTGCTTGTCAAATGCCCACATAGTTGAAATGGCAAGACAGAGGCATCGATCACTCGGACATTCTTGGTGCCGTAAACCTTGAGCTCGGGGCTGACAACGCCACCCTTGTCCCGAGGAAGCATGCTTGCAGTGCCAACTGGGTGGAAATTTGATCGATCTAAAAGGGGGTCAGTCGGCGTTTCGTGCTTTCAGGATGCTGTAAGAGAGTAACACTCACAGGTTGACTTGGCCCAGTTGGTCCACTCAGATTCCGATGCATTCTTAGGAACATGATCTAGACTTGGTGAAAACTCGTCTCCCACAAGATCACTGAGAGGAGCAGTCTCGAATAAGTTGCGGATATAGCGAGCCACATCAGCCTGGGAATTGAGGTCTTGTTCAAACATGAAGTAATTCGGGTTGATGGAGGCGGGCTCGGCAGCATCGGGGGACTTGACGTGGATACTGCCTCTTGAGAAAGGAAGCAGAGGCCAGTATTCACTGGAGAACGAGTGTGCAATGGGAACAAAAACAATTTCCGCATATGGCACTTGTGACTTGAATACCAAATCGTATTGCAGCTGAAAAGCAGACAGGAGATTGGCTTCCTGAACGGCCCCATTAGAGGAGTGGGCCACGGCCTTTGCGTAATCCGCAAGACTGGAGTTAACAAAGGAGGCGACGGCGGAGACGTTCTTTCCGTATAGCTGGTCGGCTGATGGTAGAGCAGAGAAAGTTGGTGAGCCGAGCCAGAACTCTGTCCCTTCGTAGGCGAGACCGTTGTTGGTTTGGTCTTGCAGGTTCTCCCCAACACTGGGGTTGTTGACCACGACGGGGATGTTAAACTTGCCGAGAATTTCCGGGTTCCCAATGCCTGAATGCTCGAGAATCACGGATGATTTCAGAGATCCAGCAGACAGAATGACCTCTTTCGAAGCGTATATCGTTTCACCTCCATCGGGGCCAATAACATCGACTCCAATAGCGACAGCCTCACCGTTAGACTCGTTGGCCCAAAGGATCTTGTTCGCGTAGGTATTTGAGATGATCTTCAGATTAGGTCGGGCTTCAAAAGGCCAGTAGTAAGCTCTGGCCGCATCGGCACGAATATTGGCCTCTCTGTCGACTGTATTGGGGTGAGACGTGAGCCCGACCATGTAGCCACCATTGACATCGCGATTATAGGGGAGACCAATCTTCTGGAAGGTTTCGTCGAGGATAGGAAGCATGCTGCTGTTGGTCATCATTATAGGCCAGCCGACTTTCAACGGACCGCTTTCTCCATGATATCTGATGTAGTAGTCGGCACCACGAGCAATCTGTTCCGGGGTCGGGATCTCGAATCCTTCCGATTTCTTGTAGTATGGCATAAGGCTGTCCCAATTCCAACCCTTGTTCCCAACCTTTTCCCAAGCGTCAATCTGTACTTTCTGGGCTCGAGTGTATGCCATCCCTGCCCCAAGCCAGGATTAGCACAAGTTCTTGGGGAGCATACACAGATATAAGGCATCGCTTACCGTTAATAGTGCTTGTACCACCTATTGCTTTTCCAGCACGCAAGGTCTGCCTTGTTCCTCCGGCGTATTTCTGTACATCAGTCTGGTAGGCCCAATCGATACTTGACCCAAAGCTCAGGCCGTAGCCTTGAACGCTAGTGACGTTGCGATTGTTGAAAACCGAGTCTCCGGCTTCGATGACAGCGACAGTAACATCTCCCATTTCTGAAAGTCTGTTAGCAACAACTAACCCACTGGTGCCCCCGCCAACAATAACAAAGTCATATCGTGAGGGTGAGCCATCCTGATTCTTCGCATCCACCGCACCGAGCAAGAGAGTCGCAAGGGCAAGGGTCGAAGCGAGCATCCTCGCTTAGAGCGATAATTGGGGGAGTCAATAGCAATAGAAAGGCCACTCTTTGTGAAAAACAAGCACTTGTTTATAGAAATAACTAATGCTGTTCCTGGGGTACCGGCTCCTATTATTCAGCGCCATCCAGTGGCTTGACAACCGTTGGAATGTTGGCGCCATTCTCAGAGGGCAACCACTCGGCTAACATGTCACCAATAGCCAGATAGCTGAATGAATGGCCTTCCACGGGTAAATAGGCTTGGTCTGACTTGTTGCACGGTGAAACCTAATCCCGGTGTGGTTGGTCTTTTGCAGACAGCCGAAGCAAGGGTCTCTGCGCCAGTACTACTACAACATCCGTCTAGATGTTACAAGAGGTATGAAACCCCTAGGGATGCCCTGGTTAAGTCACGTGATCCACAATTTTGTTTGCTGCTCGCTTACTGTACATGTTCTCACCGCCATTAGGGAAGTATAAAACCAAAGCCGTTTCCCCGTCCCCGCGCTGTAGCAATGTTTTCCCCATTTTCCATTTTCCATTGAGCGACAGTTGCATGGCCGTGAACTAGCAAAAGGGCCGCCACGACTTAGCATCGTGAGAACCACGGATCTCTGACCATTAACCGCTTCCAGCTGTTCAAGATAGATGCTTCCCCTGCGGGTGGCTGGTCAAGGAAGAAGATCGAGTGACTGCAATCTAGAACTTCGCTATAAATTGGCCGAAGATCCTTTTGCTTCTGTCCCAATCAAAGCTCCATAGCGTGTGGGCTTTCCTTCTTTCTTGCACCGAAACAACTTGGATAATTCTCTCGTGTTGACTCCCCTGAATCACCTAGGCATCGCATCCCTGAGCTGGCCAGCTGTGGCGCTCACTCTGGTACGTCATCGTATCTCGTGGTCTGGCTGCGAACAGTACGCGTCGTTGGATGGGTCGGTTGTTGCCAACCTTCGGAGCGCCGCGTCTAACGCTGCCTCGTCAGCTGCCTCGTTACCAGGGATCCCTCCGTGGGTTGGCATCGGGTTCATCTACACCGAGATACCGGCATTTCCGCGGGAGAGCTTGTTCGGAGACCGTCTTTAGGCGAAGTGAACTGGCGCTTTCATTTCAGCGCTGCCCTAGCTGTCGGTGAAGATATGCACTTCTTGGTGTATATTCTTTCCCACGCTAGTTGCTTTCGCTCTGGGCGTGGTGAGTTTCCCGCCGGGTCGGACTTTGAGAAAAACTTTGGTTCTCGATTATCCCTCTGATTCCACTCTGGACGGCGTTGATTGAGGTGTCATGGGAAAAGTAAGACAACGAAGCCGGGCTGGTGCAATGGTAGCACGCCTGCAAGGACGGTACCCCTACCTCATCTGAGGTAGGGCCCTTATGGGGCCGCAGGTATCCGGGTTCGACTCCAGGGCTCGGTAATTCTTCTTTTTCCATCCACTGATAAATGTATCATCTGTTAACTAAATCAACTTTTGCCAAAATGCGATTAATCAACGGGGATTGTTAAAGGGAATTGTTAAAACTCACCCCACCCTGTTATAATCACCCCCACCTCTCCACTTTCCCTATCCTAAATAGGTTTAGCTTAGTAAATTAAAAACCACTATAGGCTTAAAGTGTTGACAATCCAAGGCTGAACCCTCAGTCGAACTTGGAAGGCCTAGATAAAAATGCCAAGGCCGCTGTTACCGCACTCGAAAGTATTAACTCCGAAGGGAAAGCTGGCAATAAAAACCTTAGAAAGATTCTAAGCTCGCGATAATCCAATACCCTAAGTTCTCTAGGCGTTAGAGAGTATTCTTTCTGTAGCCTGAGCTGATAACTACGCAAACCGCTGCGAATATATAATAGTATTAAAGACGTTATTAGCGGCCTTGGAATAATCATATCATGCAGCAAATATTAGTTCCCAGCATGCCTGCTTCCTTAACACACCAGAGACCTTCATTAAGACATGACTGCGCTTTTCCACCCTCTTTGTTCCGTATGAACTTTAGCATCTCTGTCGAAATGAGAATGACAATAACCAAACCGAATCCTTGGTCGTCTAGGCAAATATTCCACGCACAATAAATCTTCGCGCGAGTATTCGGGAATGGAATCATGCTGACTGAAGCCTCTCGATTCAACTTGGATCACAAGGGTGATTCTTCAATCGTTGGAGTGCCTCATTCATTATATGCCAGTCCCGGCGTTTCAATGCGCAGTGCCGTGAAGATCATGAAGATACCCGTCCAGATCACTAGGGCCGACTGCAACGGTAGTTTCTTCGCCAGCTGGATACTTTTCTTGGAAACAACCGTCATATTTTGTCTCGCCTTCGACGAGCTTCTCGTCTGTTGCAACCCCCGTGTTGAGAGCCTTGCTCCAGATGCAGCGCGAACATTTTGGTTTCAACCAAGTGAATTGCCGGGATAAAGTGTCGAGAGTATCCAGAGCAGTATTAGCCGCAACCCAAGAGTGGGCCGCTTTGCCCACGTCATTCCCGTAATACTTTACCGTATCGGATAAACACCTCTACACTTCACTTTTTCCGTTTCCTTTTCACACATTCTCTCTTCTCAACATCATGGCTTCCGTGGTAAAGCAGGCAGCTCGCATTCCGGCTGCAGACTTAGAGTCCTTCACCGAATGCCTCCAGGGCAGCCGGCGAATCCTAGCTCTTTTGGGGGCTGGCATCTCCGCAGCTTCGGGCCTCCCCACCTTTCGAGGTGCTGGAGGACTCTGGCGCTCGTTCGATGCCACGGAACTCGCAACCCCAGAAGCCTTTGAGGATAATCCGGGACTAGTTTGGCAATTTTACAACTACCGCCGACACATGGCCTTGCAGGCTCAACCCAACAAAGCTCACTACGCGCTGGCGGAGATGTCGCGAAAGAACAAAGATTTCATAACTCTATCTCAGAACGTCGACGGTACCACAACCCCTACCCTGTCTCGCCTTGTCCTTGCGTCCTGTACACTTGCTGCTAACACTTAATATTCAGGTCTATCCCAGCGGGCAGGCCACCCCATGGAACAGCTAAAATTGCTTCATGGCTCCCTTTTCAACATCAAATGCACTTCTTTCTACTGCGACTACACACGCACCAACGATTTCACAGATCCCATCGTTCCTTCCCTGGGTATCCCTCAAAAAGAATTATTTCCCGCTGCTTCTGGGGAAGACAGCTCCGAAGTTGCTTCAGCAGAACAACAGTTCAAACTCGCCAACGAAGTCGACATATCCGACCCAAGTAACCCGCTTCCTGAGCTAAGTGCAGACAATCTGCCCAAATGCCCCAAATGCAACGGTCTGCTCCGTCCTGGGGTGGTCTGGTTCGGAGAACCCCTCCCCCGTAACACCCTGGACTATATCGACGAGTGGATTAAATCCGAGCCGGTCGACTTGATGCTGGTTATCGGTACTAGTTCGAGCGTCTATCCAGCTGCCGGCTACACCGATGTGGCCCGCGAAAATGGCGCCAGAGTGGCTGTGATCAATATGGATCCAAATGATGTCGCTGGCAAACGTTCAAAGGGAGTAGGGAAGGGTGATTGGTTCTTCCAGGGTGATGCCAGTGTGATTGTCCCGGAGATCCTTAAGGGCGTTATTGGAGAGATTTGATTGATGACAAGCGACACACATCATTTTCGTAGTCATTCAAACAGCCGTCTAGGTACATAGCCAACCTTGGAAGTTTGAACTGTGGGATGAAAATTATCTATATTGGTTGAAGTGGGAACATTGGAAATATGTATAAGAAAAGAGACGAGCTCGCCGATCACGTTCGTGTAATATAGAACCACCCGCTTGAATCGCTCATCGTCAGCCGGACCCAGGAGATATTGCAAATTGGCTTCAACACTTTATTTTCTTAGTCTTTCTGGGTTTCCTCCTAGGAATTTTTTAAAACGTCTTTCTAGACAACTTTAAATCCAAGTTTTCAAAGGTCTCATTGAAAACGCCCCGACAGATGGCCATGACCACCTAAATAGGCCCACTTACAATATGTCCTTGGTACGACTTCTCTCCCTCAAGATCCACCCGGGGGCGTTGCTCCGCACAACCAGGCCGCAGACCCCACCGCGATCCAAGATAAACCAGGAACTCAAGGTGAAGATAAAACTCAATCACATGTTCCAAATCCAAGATTATTGCCCAGAAGTGAGCGCCATCCGTCCATTACGTGTCCTGCATCCCGATTAGGACGCCCTCCCCACTAACGCATGGGGCAAAAGCAAAACAAAAAACCCCGAAGTTCACCCAGAACCAACAAACATCTCCAGCACACCTCAACCCGATCCTCGAACCCAAGCGCACGAAGCATACCGGCCCAATTGCTTTAATTACGATTCCGACGTGCTGATTTCGCGCGCTGCACTTGTCCCACCACGTTACGTTCCGCGGGGACCACGCCACGCTGGCATTCCACGTCCCCCACCCCCCTGAACCGAGGATCGGCCTCTCGCACGCTAGCTACATACTGCGGATCGGTTGATCGGTCATGCCGGGCCAATCTCGCAGTCGGGACCGCCATGGCGGGGAGAGGGATCGCGCACGCGAGCGGGAGCGGGAGCGCAGACGGAAGCGCGATAGGGAGCGCGAGTATGTCCAGGGCCGCTATGAAGATGATGGTGCCGTGTCTAGCCCGGGGGCTTCACGTGGGAAGTACAAATTCCGTGGAGAGTCTGGATATGATTCCGGCACGCCTGCGGATAGTGACTACGAGGACCGGAAGCGCGAACAACGGCAACGGAGAAGGCAGCGGGACGAGGAGAGGGCTTACAATGAAGCTGTTGATGAGCGAAGGAGGGAAAGGGCTTACAATGATGCCGTGGAGGGTAGGAAAAGGGAGAGGTCTAAGGCGAAAGAGTCGCCTGCTACGTCACCGGTTAAGAAACGGGATCGAGAGCGAGATCGCGATGGACATCGGAGGAAGAGGGACGTTGATGATGAGGGGAGCCCGACTAAGGATGTGAGGGAGAGGAGATCCCGAGCGAGGGATGAGAAGGGGAGAGAGAGTTCTCGAGATCCTGATGCCGAAGCGCGAAGGCAGAGACGTCGAGAACGAAAGGAAAGTGAGCGCGAGCGCGAAAGGAGCTTGGAGGCTGCTGCTGCTGTGTCGGCGGCGCGCAAACATAAGAGTACCGAATCGACGAGCAGTGCTTCGCACCTTCTCAGCGCGGATGCCCTAGCCCGACTGGCTTCTGAGAATGAACGGGATGACAGGGATGATCGTCGGCAGCGCTCTCGAGACCATAACCGGGAACGTTCCCGAGACCATGATGAGGATCGCAGGGAGCGCCGGCGGCGGAAAAAGGCCGCATTAATTGGAGGTGCCGGCGAGCTCGGTGAAGCTCTCATCGAGGGAAGGTCGAGGCACAAGTCTGGAGCACGAGTCGTGTCCGGTGCCTACCTGGAAGAAGGCCGGAGCCGGGAGATGAACATGCGGCGTCGGGGAGGTGGCGGGCCTGCAGTGGAAGAGTGGAAACAGGAAGACAGCTGGGAGGGCAGCTTTGAGAGTGGCGAGAGACGGCCATTCTGGAAGTTCTGGACGAACTGGTCCAAGAAGAAACGGATCGTGATTGGAAGTATAGCAGCGGTGTTGATATTGCTAGCCATCATCATCCCGGTTGCCATTATCGCAGGGAAGGGGAAAAGCAGCGGCTCGGGCTCCAGCTCCAGCTCCAGCTCCTCTGATTCATCTTCACCTTCCAATTCCAACCTTGATGGCATCAGTGAAGATAGTATTCCGGTGAGTTCCAACAGCTTCATAGCGAAGGAGTTAATGCTGACCTTGACATCCCCAGTCTTATGCAAAGGGTACTTACTTGGATCCATTCACATGGTACGATACGGAGGGTTTCAACGTCACTTTTACCAATGACACCGTCGGTGGTTTGTCTCTCATGGGCCTAAACTCGACATGGTCTGACACTGCAAGGCCAAACGACAATGTGCCCCCTTTGAACGAGAAGTTCCCTTATGGCTCACGGCCAATCCGTGGCGTGAACCTCGGCGGATGGCTTTCGATCGAACCATTCCTTACGCCATCTTTGTTCGACGGGTACTCGTCTGGAGCTGACGTCGTTGACGAGTGGACTTTGACTGCGAAGTTGGGGCCTTCGGCAGCAAACACCATTGAAAAACACTATGCAACCTTCATCACTGAATCTGACTTCGCAGAGATCCGGGAGGCCGGACTTGATCACGTCCGCATCCAATATTCATACTGGGCTGTTACAACCTACCCCGGTAACCCCTACCTCCCGAAGATTTCCTGGCGGTACCTCCTCCGCGCAATCGAGTATTGCCGAAAATACGGACTTCGCGTCAAACTCGACCTCCACGGTATTCCTGGTAGCCAGAACGGCTGGAACCACAGTGGCCACCAGGGCCTGATCGGGTGGCTCAACGGGACAGACGGCGAGCTGAATGCGCAAAGATCTCTCGACGTCCACAACCAGCTGTCACAATTCTTTGCGCAGGACCGATACAAGAACATCGTTACAATGTACGGCTTGGTCAACGAGCCACTCATGCTCGACCTCCCCGTGGAGAGTGTTCTCAACTGGACACTGGTAGCCGCCGAACTCGTCCGCAGCAATGGATTCGAATCCACGATAGTTTTTCACGACGGATTTCTCAACCTCGACAGGTGGGCCCACATGTTCAAAACCCACCCCGACAACATGTACCTGGACACCCACCAGTACACGACCTTCAACACAGCCGAGATCGTCCTAAACCACACCGCCAAGGTCGAAATCATCTGCAACAGCTGGAAACCCATGATCTCAAATGTTAACAGCACAACCACTGGCTGGGGCCCGACGATCTGCGGCGAATGGTCCCAAGCTGATACCGACTGCACCCAATTCTTAAACAATGTCGGCCGCGGTACGCGCTGGGAGGGAACTTATGACCCCAGTTCCTCAACAGCCTACTGTCCAACAGCAGACGAGGATACCTGCAGCTGTGCAAATGCCAACGCACCCGTATCTGAGTACTCTGACGTATATAAACAGTGGCTGCAGACCTACGCCGAGGCGCAGATGTCTGCATTTGAGACTGCACAAGGCTGGTTCTACTGGACCTGGCGCACAGAGTCTTCAGCGCAGTGGAGTTATCGTTCTGCGTGGAAGAATGGATACATGCCTCAGAAAGCATATTCGCCTTCGTTCAAGTGCGGAGACACAGTGCCTGATTTCTCTGGATTGGCTGAGAATTACTGAGTGATGTTTATGATGGACTTGCTCTGTTTTTTGTTTTTTCATTGTGTCTCTTGCATCTGCATTGGATATCCTTTTTTTGGTGTTTTTCTGTATATCAACGCAACCTTAGATCGGCATACCCTCGGAATAGTTTTGTTTTCTTCTTAGCTGTATTCAAAACCAGCCTCCCTGCTCCCACATACCACACTCGTAGCGACAACTGTCCTTCAGTTCCTTGTCTTCCACACATCGCAGTAGCTTGTTCACACGCTCGAAGTCAATCGGCTTCATGATCCAACCATTAAAGCCCGCATCGATGTATGACTGCATGTCACTCTCCTTCAAGGAAGCAGAGACTGCAAAGATGGGAACGTGGCGGTTCTCGTTAGGCGCGTGTGCCTCGTGTTCACGGATGATCTTCGTTGCGTTAAAGCCGTCCACGATGGGCATCTGGGTTCGTCAGCTTGAAATGAATTTACGAGGTTGGTGTACCATACTTGCAGGTCCATCAGGACGGCGTGGAAGCAGAGGGGGAAATCGAAGTACGTAGTGGTGCATTCCTTGCCATTTCTAGTTAGGTGGACAAAGTGGCCGAGTTTCTCCAGGCGCTTTTGCACGATGGCGCTGTTGATGGGGTCGTCCTCGGCGACGAGGATGCGGAGTTCAGAGGGTCGTTGGGGCATTTCAGTGGAGGGGTCGTGCCGCTTAGGATTGGCTGTGCCTTCGGTGGATGTCTTTGAGGGAGGTGTGCAGGATGATTCGTAATGAGCCTTCTCCTTGTGGATGGGAAGAGCGAGGTCTCGAGATTCGCCGGACTTGAGGGATATATCAACGTCCAAGAAGTTTTGAGGGGGAATAGTCTCGTCACCGCAGCGACAGCGAATTCCTTCACTTTGTACTGCCTCATTTGGCTTCTGCCCATCATCACTTTTGCTCTGGCAGGTCTCGCAAGATGTTTGATCTTCATCTGAAGCATTGTTTGGCCGTTGGATATTATCTATCTGACCGCTTGCTGAGTCTTCTTTCGAAGCCTCCTGAGGAGTATCATGTGATTCCTTCTCTGGCAATGGGAAATTGACTCTGATCTTGAAGCAGCTGCCTTTACCCTCTTCAGACCTCAGGCTAAGCTGCCCATTCATGTTTCGAACTATGCGAGCAACCAAAGCGAGTCCCAGTCCGAGAACACTTTCCGTCTCCGTGGCCGAGTCCTTCGCGTCTTTCCCATACTTGGGATTCCGCATGTAACCCGAGTTGGAAACTTGCTCCAACTCACAAAACAGCGTTTCAACAGTCTCTGAAGACATGCCCGATCCGGTGTCGTGAATAGCCACTTCCACCGTGATATGTTCAGGCTTCCAGCACTCACTCGGAACACATGATTCGATGGTAACAGCTCCAGATGAAGTGTGCTGAACGGCATTGCTGATTAGATTGGTGATGACTTGACGCACACGCCGCTGGTCACCGAGAACTGGCGGTAATGCAGCGTGCTGCACAATCTGAAGATCGACGTGTTTTTGTCTCGCTTCTTCCCAGAAGATATCAGTTGCTTCACAAAGAGTCTCTGATAGACTGAAGAGTTCATCTTTTATTAGCCTTTGGCCGTTCTCGGCGTTCGTGAGATCCAGGAGATCGTTTATGATGTAGACGAGAGATTTGGACGCGGAATGTGATCTGGATAGGTTTTCACGTGTTTCCTGATTGAGGCTTCCGTCTAATGCAATTTCCAGGTAATTAATGATTGCGTTCAATGGCGTGCGGAATTCGTGCGCGGAGTTGGCAAGGAGTAACCTCATCAGCTGGTTGTTTTGCATCGCGGCCTCTTTCTCTTGCCAGATCTCGCTGAAAGTTCGGTATAGCAGAGACAAGATGGATGCTTTTCCAAACTCCGCGGCAGACCACTCAGCCTGGCGATTTGGCTTGTCGAGACCATTTTGTGGAACACCTGCAAGGCTTTGGTGGTTCTCATTTTGATTATCGCTGCGAAAGAAAATGATGAAGTCATGTCCGTCGCCCGAAAGAGGTATATATAGTAAGCCTGACAGATGCCGAAAACCGGGTGAGTAATCGAGATCTTCGAAGTCAGAGAGAATATTCGTCGACCACAGCACCGTATCGAGCTCTTTGGCACTCAAATATTCAAGGAGAGCCAGCACTTCTTGTGAATCGAACGGTCTGCCCAGGATCTTGATTTCTCCCAAGATGGATGCGGCGGCATAATCAGCCCCGAAGAGACCAAGGAGATCACCTGATGGGCATTTCACGTTGTCACTGTTTGTATGCTCTGGAGATGCGCTCTGCTCCTTCAACTGAAACGGAAGTGTGTAGGAAAGACGCTCGATGTTGCTGGAGACAGCCACGCTCATAATCCAACACACCTTCTGAAGAAGCGGGTGGAGTTGCAAATCCGCATCATAGGATTGGCATGATATCAAGCCCCACAACTTTCCAAAGACATAGCTCCCAATGGAGATACATGCTTTCATCGGCTGGTCCATATTCTCAGAAGTCTCTGAGGCTACTGGCAAGTAGCAGTGGGATAAGTCCAGGCCCAACCGATTTGTTGATACTCGGTAAATCAGCTCAGCAGTTTCGCTTCTCTTTCGGTATGAGAATGACACTGGGCTCCGCAGATATCGCTTTTTCGCATCGTCGGGGAATACCGACTCTTCAAAGTGAAGACCTTCACATGATTCCAGGTCTAGTGATGAATCGACAGCATCTGCAATGACGAGTCCATTGCGATCGCCGTCGAAATGGAACATGGACACTCGATCAAATTGCGTCAGTTGCTGTATAGTCAGAACGGCGTGCTGTACCAGAACATTCAATGTCTGCGCACTGGCTATCGGATGCAGGATGCGTGGAAGGGCATTCAAAAGCTCGGAATCCAGCGTTGCTCTGCTCTGATCCGGGTTTTTGGATTCGTTGAGACGGCCAACTTCACCAGATTTGAGGGAGTCATGAGGCATTTTTTCTTGTGTGTTTTCGATGCCTGGCTCCAACTCCAGCTCCAGTTCACAGATGACATAATTCTTGTATATATTGCTGGTATGCATGGTACACCACACCCGCTTTGTTTCGTCTGCCACAGCTGCGATGGATAGATCAAAGATTTCTGGCCCAGAAATCTTCACGTCATACTCATCATCCAAAACAAATCCGACATGCGAAAGAAAGATGCTTTGCTGAGAGTCAGGCAGGATACTGCAGATCGACTCGAGCTCGAAGAGCTCATCGGGGGTGTAGCCTAAAATCTCCTTGGAGTTGCTGCTAGCAACTTGTGCAGTCAAGGTACCGCCAGACTCGCAGATAACCAGGAATGCGCCAAACGGTTGAATCAAAGTCCGAACTTCATCTTCATGTGAGTATTGCAAACCTGCTGTCTTTCTGCTGATATCCAAAATCCTCCCGCCCTCCAGATTGGTCTGCTGCAATTGTTCTTGAAGACTAGGAGTCTCTGGAGAGCCCCGACTGTTGGGTGAACTTGACTTCGACTCCGGGAATGGATTACCGAGTGTCGGAACTATTGAAAGCGATGGCGATACCCCAGAATAGCTTCCTCTCTCCTGACGCATGCGAGCCAAATAGTCCGGCCGTTTTGTGGAACCCACTCCAATCGTCCCATTCTTCTTGAGTGCATCGGTGAATGGAGAGAAGGGAGTCTCGAGTTTGTCTAACGAAGGTGTATGAAGGGCCGAAGATGGATTGGAATCGAAAGAAACAACAGATCGGATGGGGAAGACACGCTCGGTTGTATCGTTGGCAAGTTGAGGAAGCTTCAGCTTGGATGGAGGCAGCTCGATAACGGTCGACATCTCGGTCTTTGCATCTGACAAGATGCACACGGATTTAGGTTCTGATAATGTTCGTGCAAGGATTTCTTTGTCGTCGGACTGCTTGTCTTCTTTGTCTTCGTTTTCGGATCCATCGTTAATGACCTTCCAGTTGCCATGACCGTCCGGGCCATTCATTCTCTGTGCGGGTTTGTACACCAGGTGCTAGCTAATATTATTCTCTATACCGTCGATTGAAATTAATGCTCTGGAAACTCTGAACTGAAGGAGGAAAAGAATTTGGATCGGGTGAATTCACCATTTGACTGTGTGGGGGTGGAGATACTTTAGCGCTTAAAGCTGCAGCTCATAAAAGAAGCAAAATAAAGACATAAAAGAGCAATATTCAAAGGGTGACCGGGGTCTAAATGCATTGAATGTTTGAGAAAACTCGCGCCTTTCCCGGAGTTTGGAGTTTGGTCTGTGCCTCGCCTCCAGCTACGAACCAATGTCAAGGCATTTTCCCAGAGCACGAAGCTTTCCATAGTACACGTGTTTCCGGTTTGCTCGTCCGGTTCGCCAGGGACTACCGCCGGAAATGCTCTCGCGATCCATGAACCGAAGGCTACCCTCGAAAGACGCCTCGTACATCTTCAGGCCCAGCCAAAGAGCTTTGAATTGTAGAGAATATTCTGCAGAGTCTTGCTCGGTCCTTGTTTCCGGCCAATGGTATATTTTGCCATTGCCCGAAGTTGTGTCATGCAATTTGACTCGCGGGCTTGTTGTCCGGGCATTTCCGTTCAACCATGTCACAGCGTTGTTCTCACCCTTGGCTTTGCCCTGATGGCTTAGCCTCTACAGTTGATGTACTCCCGGGGGCTGGGCAGAGCCTTATGCGATGATACACGCAAAGGCTGTATGTATGTCTTCATGAAATGACATATCAAGAAAATTACAAGAAATTGGTACCACGCGCCATAGACCGAAACCGAAAAAATAAACAAAAAAGGGTCTAATAGTCACCAGACCTCAAATCCCATGTTCCTGTATCCAACCTTGTACCCTTTAAACCTCCATCAAAACTCCCCTAGAATGCTCCTATTTCATTGGGATCAAATTCATATCACACCAGGCCATTTACCAACGTCGACCATATACCGAATCCTCAGGCGTCGATCGATCAGACGGGAGCCAGCGTTTCCGGTCACGCGAGTCCGATCGTTGGGGAGAAGGAGCAGAGGTGAGGTCGTCCACCGCACGCAATAGCCCAGTAGGCTTGAAGTCTAGCGTATCCTGCTTGTCTTGGAATTTTGACTCGGCGTCTCGGCCGAAGAGGGCCATCATATCGCCCATGGTTAATTTGCCGGCGGCGGACTTGCCCTCGAGCGTCATTTTGGCGAGCTCGCGCTTGCGATCTTGTAGGTCGACGATTCGCTCCTCTACTGTGCCCTTGATGATCATGCGGTAGATCTTGACGTCAACTGTTTGGTTGAGACGGTGCACTCGGTCAATGGCTTGTTCCTCGACGAACTGGGTATCACATGTTAGCCATGGAAATTAAAAAGTCGCATGAAATTTAACTTACCGGATTCCAGAAAGGCTCCAGAATGACGACACGACTGGCAGCAGTCAAGTTGAGACCCAGCGCACCGGCACGCAAACTACAGAGCAGCACTCGAGTACCACTGTTATTCCGCAGTTGGTTGAGACTGGCTTCACGGTGATCGTTTCTCATTCCACCATCGTAACGCGCAAATCCAATGTTGGCACGCTTCAGGAAAGGCTCAATCTTGTCAAGCATTGAGGTGAAGACCGAGAAGACAATGAATTTGTAATCCGCCGACTCCTTGCGGAGAATCTTCATCAAATGACGAACTTTGGTCGAGGGCAGTTCACCGTTCTCACCCTCCTCGGGGTTCTGATAGATATCATCATCCGTGTCGGATTCATTTTCGGAGTCACTCAAGGCAATGGGCTTGGACTTCTTGCCGGACGGAGAGTCCATAACATCGTCGTCCGTTTCTGAATCGTCAGAGCCAATCCAATCTCCGCCGCCTTCGGCATTTTCATCGTCAGAGCCGCCAGCTTTGCCAAGACTGGGCATCTTGCGTTGGTCTTCGGGGACAATCCATTCGGCGTCGTCTTCGTCTTCATCATCGCTATCGATGACGACTCGTCGGTTTCTCCGAGACCGAGCAGGTTGTTGCTCCGCGGCATCTTCTTTGCGGTGTTTATGTGCTTTCTTCGATTTGTGTTTCTTCTTCTCCTTGCCCATAAAGTCGGTATTCAAGTCCTTTTCGCACTCACTGCAGCGACTAGCACCACTCTTGGCTTCGGCCTGGCTGAGCTCGGTTTGGCACACGTCACACTTCTTGGCCATGACACTGAGGCCACCGAAAAGATCGGCCACGTCATCCAGGTCGTTTGGCTTTGATTCCTTCGACTGACTGGACGAGTTTCCATTCTGCAAAAGGACGTCCTTGTCGGCGGCCAAATCACTCTTGACCAGATCGGGGTGGTTGCAGGATTGACGCAGACGCAAGAGGAGAACCAAAGCCCCAGCGTAGTCAACCTTGGAGCCGTCCATCATCTGCTCCAATCTGTTTTCAGTTCGTTGTTCCAGACGCTTGTAAAAGTTCATCTCTCCTTCCATGAATTCGGCGTCCACTCTGATGACCTCGCGTTTGACGATCTTGAAACCGTTGGAGGGCTTCTTTTCGCGTCCCTCCGAACCCTCGGCATCCTTCTCCTCATTCCCTTTCAAGACATCCTTAGTACGGCGTTTCATGAACGCCTTCAAGTAGACCCGCAGGCGCTGAATGGCAAGTCCACCACGTCCGTTGGCGAGTGGCCGGCTAATTTGATCTCTCCAAGCAGCCAGGTCGTCAAAGGGCTTGATCCGAAGGAACTTGATCAAACTCTGCAGTTCATCAAGGTTGTTCTGCATGGGTGTCCCTGTCAAGCACCAGCGGAACCTGGCGTCGAGTGCACAAGCAGCTTGTGTAGCCTTCGCGTTGCGATTCTTGATAGTGTGAGCCTCATCAAGAATGATGCGGTACCAATGCACAGCAAAAATGCCGTTCTTTTTGCTCTTGTCTGAAGCAGCCGTCGCAGACTCCGAGGTGAGAGTGCCGTAAGTAGTAATCACCACGTCGTAGTCGTCTAGCGAGCGGGCCGTCTTGGCTCGGTTGGTGCCGTGGTAGACGCAAACGCGGAGCTTGTGAGATTTCTCAACTTTGTCAAGAATCTCGCCTTCCCATTGCTTGATGAGAGCCAAAGGAGCGACAACAAGTGTGCTCTTGCTGACGGGAGTTGATGATGCAGACTCTTTGTCCTTCTCAAATGAGTCAGTTGTCTTGCTGTGTTCGCCGGTTTCGGAATTGCGATTCTTGAGAAGGAGGGCAATGGCCTGGACGGTTTTACCAAGACCCATATCGTCGGCAAGAATTCCGCCCTTGGGGAAGATTCCTTTGGTGGTACGTCGGCCAGTCTCCTTGTCGCACATCCACTTGACACCATCAATTTGATGAGGTAGAAGAGTAACCTTGAGGCCTTCGACGGCTCCGCTATCATCATCATCATCATCGTCGTCGCTGTTGTCCGCTTCTTCGTCATCTTCTTCATCGGCTTCATCGGCTTCATCCTCGACCTCGCTTTCGGAAGCGTTTTCCGATGCCGCTGTTGCCTTTTCTTTGGGTTTGTCGATCGACTCTGGCTCAGCTGGCTTTGTGTCGTTGACGGTCACACCCTCAAGCTGAGCAGCCAAATCATCAAGATCCCCACCGACATCCTTCTTTTCCATTGGCGCAGGTGCAGCTGACTCAGCGTTTCCTGAAATAATCTTGCTCTTGTTCTTCTTCTTTCCTTTGCCTTTGCCTTTGCCCTTGCCCTTGGTCTTTGGTTTTGATGGCTTATCTTCCTCATCTTCAAAAGCGCCTTCGAGCAGAGCTTTGATATTCTCGTTTGCTTTCTCCGAATCAACATAACCATATATATCCATAGAACCAAAGCCAGGAGCATTACTACTGCTGAAGCTCGGCGCATTGTTGCTAGATTGGCTCTCATCTTTAGTCAGATCAATGAATGCTTGGAGATTCTTTGACGCGTTCGAAGCTTTTGGTGCCGAAGGCTTCGACGTGAAGATCGGTCTTGGGGCACGAGGAGTTGTCCAGGTCACATTTTCGGGGCGTTTGATTGGAGTCGCGCCGGGGGGATATCCCGATGGGTATCCCGATCGATGGTCGTTGTAGGCTGACGGTCGCACGGGCTGGAAGGGATTAAAAGGGCCACGCTTTGCTGCAGCCGATGCAGTATCGGTAGGTGCTGGGTGGGGGTGATAGCTCTGAGGAGCTCCATGATGCTGTCCACGGTACTGCGACTGCGACTGCGACTGCGACTGCGACTGCGACTGCGACTGTGGCTGCGACTGTGGCTGCGGCTGCGACTGCTGGGCGGGGCGGTGATGCTCTGGCCGTGACCCATTTGCTTTTGGAATGTTGAAGAGGTGGTTTGACTGATTCTTGGACTGGTTTGGCTGATTGGAACGGTACTGAGAGGGGCCGATCGGCGAAGGTTTGCCAAACTCTGGGTGTTGTGTGGCGGAAGCCCGAGGTTGTTCGCCCCTCTTGTTCGGAGTGAGGGGATCTGCCGGTGCGTTGCTTTCTCTGGCCATAGTTGTGAGTTCAGTCGTCAGCGAAGACTTGATGGCCAAACGCCTGGGCGGATTCTGAGCGGTGTCAAGAGCTGGCGGTCGTCGAGCAGCTCAGGTGTTATCTGAATCGCAACAGGAATGTTCTCTGTGATCGCAAAATCTTCTCTGCAGACTGGGCGCACGAGGCAAGGGGTGGGACAGCTGACAGCATCGAGGTAAGTTAGCTTTGTGTGGAATCTTGGTGGGATCGTCTTATCGGAATGGTCAAGTCCACCATACTATTCGCCTGAAAGGCTCAAGAGGCATGGACACAGCCTGTCATAGGAAATCAAGCTGCCGAAGGCTAGCACGACTCACCTCAGATCAAACCATCACAGACCAAAGATTTTGACGCGGGGAAAGTGGGAGATGAGGAAGAATCGCGGGTTGAGAGCGTTATCGATAATCAATTTGTTTTGGGCGGATTCCCTGGCAACGGCTGTGGCCTCAGGCACGAAACCTAGTATTCCGAGCAAACTTGACTACACATCAGCGCCTCCAGGCCGATTTGAGGAGAAAGAATGAGGTTTGGTAGAGTACAAGAAGAACGAAGAAAGCTCGGTAGGGAGAGACCCCAAGCCCGAATGGCGTCACCTAGACTACCTGTTCATATCGGAGATAAATTGAGTTTGGTGTTTACTGGTTCCAATGCTGACAAGAGGGATATTTATGGTATTTCGTGGAATATCTAGCACTAAAGACATTACATACGCCTATTTTGCAGCCTCAAAATGCAAGCCCCCGTCCCTTCTAAACCAAAGG
This sequence comes from Penicillium cinerascens, assembly GCF_028974065.1. Taxonomy (NCBI): domain Eukaryota; kingdom Fungi; phylum Ascomycota; class Eurotiomycetes; order Eurotiales; family Aspergillaceae; genus Penicillium; species Penicillium cinerascens. The sequence continues at coordinate 2,137,229 of NW_026695298.1, read as the reverse complement.
AGAAGAAAAATTGTCGTGTGCATCGATGAAAGGATGAGATCTATGAGATCCAAACACAACAGATAAAATAAAACACAATTGTGAACAGAAAATGTTCAAAAAGCCGCCCACAATGACATAAGGGTAAATTTGTCGATCTGTACAAAATGACAGTGAAGAAATGTTAAAGATAGGAAACAAATGAATCGTCGCTGAGTCCAGGGAATCTAGGAGAGTAATGTGGAGATGCCACGGGCAATCCGTCGTTTTCTGCAGATATAATCGCAGGTCAAATGTATGATAAGATATCCATCAAGGCCCGGACATGGCTTCCCATTCTCTGAAGCGCTTCGAAGGTAGAGTGAAGTCGAAATGGTGAGGGCAATCCGAGCCGTCTGAATGGAGTGCGTGGAAGACCCGAATGGACGAGGCCGATTAGCCTCCAGTAGTTCAGGCCAATAGCACTGCCTGAAATTAGAAGGCGAACTGTTGCTCCGGTGCAACCAGTGCTTACCAGCGGGAAATATCAAAGATAATTCCTATCACCGGTTAAATCTTTCTTCGACGGAGCATGCTCAGCTGATGATTTGCCTGGCACCCTCTTTACCCAAAACACCGGGCTCGGTGGGCTTTGGACTGCGGTCGCGGCCCTTCTTCCGACTGAGGAAGGACAGCATGCCACTGTTGGATCCCTTGCCCTTGTTCTCCTCGCCCTGCAACCCCTCTGCGGGAAGGGTTGAGCTATGATTAGCGAGCTCACTCCAGCTGCCGGCCTCTTCAAGTACCATTTGCACTCCACCACCTTTGCTTGGTTTCCGTGTGCCGCTTCGCTGGGGGTTTGGAGGTAAAGGGCGATGAAAGGAGGGAGCTGGAGGAGGAATGGGAGAAGGAGAGATGCGGGGCGAAGGTGGCTGCGGGCCGGCCGAACCATTCGGGTCGAGATTCTCACTGAACATCGTGAAGTTTTCGGTTGGGGGGACTCGGTGGATGGATCCATCCTGTTGCGGGGTTGAAACGTTTCGAACGGACGATTCAGGTTGCGAGGGGTGGCGGGCATGGGGTGTGGAGGTAGCGGTCGTGACAGGAATGCAGTCTTCGGGGTTTCTAGAGAGGACGTTAGTGCAGCCCGGGTAATGTCAAAAGGTTCAGCTCACATTGCTGCAGCAATGGCCTCCGCGGCGGTGATTTGGAAGCTGACGGTGGTGTAGTCGAAAGGTTCAAACATTGTTTCGATGAGGCGATGAAGCTCATCCTCCCGAATCTCTTTGGCGGTGGCATCATCACGGAGTTCCGCGCGGGGTTTCTGTCGACGAGCCCGGGCTTCCAGTGGAGCTTCCTCTAAGAGTAGCTCCTCCAAATCGTACGTCGCATCGAAATTGGTCTTTTCGCTGGAGGGTCGGAATACCGGAGCATACTCTTTGCGCTCAAGAGCGGCAAAGTCGATATCTGCGAAGAACATGTGCTGGGTAAAGCTTTCGAAGCCGATCGCACCGATGCGGCGACTACGGTCCTTTTCCATCAATGCACCCAAGGCCCGTAGACAGGGGACTGATACCGCGGGGTTGGTGACATAGTATTTCGGTTGCGCTTTCTTGATGTTTTCGCTCAACGTTTCCTGGCTGCGGCCTTCGAATGGTCGCTGAAGAGACATTAGACCGAACACGAATTCGCCTGCTATCGAAGACATACCTTGTTGTAGATGCACTCGTAAAAAGTCACACCTAATGACCACCAATCGACTTCGTAGTAGTACCCAGTCCCTTCGTAGACCTCCGGGGCCAAGTAAGCCAGGGTTCCTGATTTGCTCGTGAGAGGTTTTCCAGGTCGGAAATCGGAGGCAACATTCTAAAGCATACAAAGTTAGCATGGTAAAGGACAGGGATCGAGATATTGGGACGTACGAAATCAGCCAAATGGACATGTCCCTCGGAATCCAACAGCACGTTATCGGGCTTGAGATCGCGATGGATGATACCCTGCGAATGGATATACTTCAAAGCGCAGCCCAGCTCGGCCATCCAGAACCGCACTGCTTCCTCCGTGAAGCACTTGCGCGAGATATGAAACCGGAGATCACCGCCATTCATCAAGTCGACCACAATGTAACTGGAGAATGAATTAATGACTGGGCCCAAAAACTGGTGTGAAATCGATCAAGACGTACATATACTCTATATCCTGGAAACTGTAACGCAAGTTGCAAAGGAAAGGGTGGTTCAGATGCTCGAGCATTCTGCGTTCGCGGATAATGTTCCGTACGCTCTCCGAACGTACAACTGCAGATAAAGTTAGATGTTTTTCAGATGAAATTAGTGTGGGGAATGAACATACCCTCCTCCTTGCGAATATATTTGAGGGCAAATGTCAAGCCTGTGTCTTTCCTCTCGACAATGCGAACCTTTCCAAAGGCGCCTTTTCCGACCACGCGAAGGAGGCGGAAGTGGTTGAGGTTGACTGGTGGTAATCAGCATCCGTTGGCCATGCCTGCACGTCTCAAACTCCCCACAATAAACGACCTACCTGCATCATTGCAAGCCACGGGCTTTCCCTGAGTATTTCCCATTGTGACGAGTCGAAACGTGGACCGAGGTATTCTATGCTCAGCTAGAGACTTCCAGCGACATCACACTTGGTCGGAAAACCTCAAAGACGAATCGTGTCAAACGGGCCAGTTGAGTGAGTAACGGGCGCAGAAACGGTGATGATATGCGAGTGTCGATCGTAAAACACGAGGTCCATGGGAGACTGAGAGATCCCGGAGGTAGAATTGCGGAGCGGGGGGTTCGGGTTCAATGGATCGCGGGCGAGTTCGGGCGTCAACGTCAACAAGTGCGCGAATCGAGGGTCAGACTAATGCGACAAGATGCACGCATCAAAAGAACTGGATAAGAGGAGGACGAAGTTATGTATGTTCCAGAAAAACGGCTCGGGCTCGGGAAGCTAAGGAGAACCCAAAACGCGCCGGTGCAGAGACGGGAAGGGAGAAACACGCCGACGGGAAGTGAGACCGACAGGAACAAGAGCGAGGCGTGTTCTTTAGCAGAAAAGATTGTCTCTCTCTCCTTCAAAGGTTGTAGGTTGAAAGAAAGGGGATGCCGAGCGGTCAAGAGGTTCACCAAGCGGCAGTAAGGTGGCCAATCAATGATCTTGGGGAAGGGGCGGGCCCTCGTCTACTTTCACTTTTAGAGGTGTCGATCTACATTTCCCTGTCTCAAAGGGGCTCATCTCCTAAATGGGCTTGGTTGCTCCGTGCCTCTCTGCGTCGACGGACCTTGCCTGGAACAGACAAGTTCTGCACGGGGACCCACGCACACGAAAGGAGGGAGGGAAAAGAGGGTCGCGACTAATTCGACGGAGTTCGACTAAGCGGACTTGTGGAGGCTAGGAAAACCCGTCGCGGTGATTCGGGGAAACGCGTGTCCATCGCAATTCATTCGACAGGGCCCTCGGATACGTGAACCAAAGCGATTCCGCCCGGAGAATCGCTCTCCGAAACTCTGTGCCCCCGACCTGTCAGTGTTTCCGCTGCTGGCGACTGTACATGTACAAAAATCTCGATCCACCCCTGGATCGAACCAACAAGAGAACCGCATGCAACTTGCATCTGACACATCACTCGCCACGCGATGCTCCAAACCTTGACACGTCTTTTATCTCGTGGCCGCCACGTTTCCGACCTTGGCTGAGAGGACGATGCAGGAAATTGCAGATGCATGGAAGCGTGTCTTGGGCCCTGAGTCGTACGGGAACGGCTGTGGAAGTGCGGCAGAACATTCGACACGTCTTTGCGTGCTGACATGGTGTGTTCAGTCAACCCCCTGCAGATTCCCTCTCGGAAAGGGGCACCGTATCCCTGAAGATCATGTAGAGTATTACAGCATAGCCGCACTTCCTGGGAGCAGACACTCCGATAACTTGTGTCGAAGCAACTTAGGGTCGCGTGCTGTGGCAGAGAACGCCCACCTGGCAAATGGTCATTAAAGTTAGTAGGCCCGGCGAGGGGCCCACTGGGCGCGAAACAATCGGGATCATCCTTGTTGGTGGGTGTTTCATCTGCGCCATGGCAAAGAAGATATGGCCCATGCTGACACTGGCGGTTTCAAAGTCGTACTTTTGACTTTGGAGAACTCTAGCATGACTCAGGCTCGGAGTTGATCATATTTTGGATTTTAGGGAGCTCGCAATTAATTCACTTTCCAAGCGTTGTCGATCGTCGGTCTCGGCGCCAAGTTGTGACGCCGAAGCATGCGAAGCTAACCGAGCAGCGAACGGAGAAAGTGGGCTCGGTTGCAGTAGCTCACACCAATCTCCCGATGGTATAAATGGGTCTTGTTGTCTTTGCCATTGGATGGTCGGTGGATGGGCTCCGCCGCCGGCACTCGTATTGAATTCAAATTATCCGCAACGCTATTAATGCATCGTCACTTAAATACATGTACTGTATCTTGTTCTCGATTCAGTTAGTGATCGTGTGCGAAGGAGGTAGGTAAATAAAATCGATATACTTCTGCAACATAACTGAAATGCATATTCACATGTGGTGGCATTATAAATTTCACACCAAACATCGCCTATCAAGAGATAGGAGACTATGTCTATGTATTTTTGCCCAAGACTAATTCGGATCCTTTCCTTGTCATGCCATTGAATGAGAAGAAAAGGCGTCCGATGACCAATGCCTCCGAGTAGTCGGCGGCATCGAAGTCACGGGATGCGCCTTCCTTCGTACGCATCCAACATCCTCCTCACCCCACATCAATCTTCTTTTTGATCCTCCTGGCCGAAAATCTTCTAGTCCAGAATGCAAGAAGAAGGACTCATCTCAACGGCAACTGGAAGTGTTTCGCCATACTTCAACCCTCAGCCAATGGGCTCAGCGCCCTATGACCCATCCAGCAAAGGGCAACCTCTGCTAATGCAGCGCCCCCAAAACTCGGGGATCGATATGACTGGCTTCTCGTTTGCAAAGCCTGCTGCCAAACACAAAGGCTTTTTGTTGCCACCCTCTTCCAAGCAAGGCTTGATCAATCTTAATTCAACCTGGGCTGCAGGTACAGTCGAAGGTCAACATAAGGGCAGCGGACAGGATGAACAGTTGCGTACACCAAAGACCCTGTATGTCTAAACTACATTCCCTTGCTAACGAGGTGGCTGATAAACATTTTTATTCTTTTTTTGCAAGGCGACATGCCGAGCCTGAGCCTCAACGTCTCGAAAGCTTCGGTGAGGACGGTACACCACACTGGGAGCAACGTGATACTTTGCGGACCACTGGACCCAGCAACGGCAAGCAACTGGACACGATGACCGGGACAGCGAGCCTGAAAAAGGACCAGTCATCAGGCTTGACAAATGGACCCAAACCAAGGGTTCACACCATTCTGCCCGTGGGTTCTAGCATTCATATTGACACTGAGGTATGTCCTATTTAGGTATGCCACAATAGCATCCTTTACTCACTGCCTAAAGATCAACACATCCCGAACAAGTTCAAACCTATCAGCCCATGATCAGCATGGGCGAACCAGCTCGGGAACCCCGATTCCACTTGTCTCTCGACCACCGATCCATCCCAACAATGACTGTCGAGTTTTCAAGAGTCGCCGACAGAACCGAAATGAGGCTCTTCTAGCAAAACAGCATTCGTTCACGGGTAAATCGGTCTGTAAACAGCCCACTGAGGAGAGGCTTTTCGAGCTTCTAATCGGGAAAATCAGGCAGCGTGAAGAGAAAGAAGCTGCAACTGTCGAGCTCCAGCGTCAGCTGGAAGAACAGAACCTTAGTTTGAAGGACGAGAATCAAAGATTGAAGCATCGACAGGAAGCAGACAATGAGAAATTGCTGAAAACGGTTTCAGAGTCAAATGATTTCCGGTCCCAGATGGACCACTGGAAAGAAAAGCTTCGCAGGTTCAAGCAGGTGGTCAACGAATTGGGTTCCGAACACAACACTCTTCGAGATGAAGCGAACAAATTCAAAGTCATAACTGCATCGCTTGAAAAAGAAAAATCTGATCTTTTGCACGCCATCCACGATATTCGGATTGAAATCTCACGCGCAGAGGACATGATTGACAAACAGAAAGCCCAAATGTCAGAAAGTGAAGCACGTTTCTCCGTTCTCCAACAAACCCTGAAAGCTTCGGAGGAAATGGCTGAAAGTGTCAAAGTGGAGTTGGCCAGCGAGAAAAACCGATCTGTCATCCTAGAATCGTACATACAGAACTATGCTCGAACTCAGACCCGGCAGTTACTTCTGATCAGAGAGGATCAACGCAAATTGATCGAGAGTTTCAATTCAGGAATCCAGTCCCAATCTGAGGAGTCAACCAGCACTAAGGATGCACTCCTTTCGGAAGTCAGAATATGCGCCGACCGACTCTGCACCTCAGTTGATACCTTGAGCGACAAATGCACCACGGAGAGAATGGAGATCCAGGATTTTACAAATACGGTTCACGATGCAGTTTCTCGGTAAAGTCATTTACGGTCCAGGAACAAAAGTCATTTACTGATACAGGAGGCCAGGTTGGACACCATGTCCACCCGTTTCATTACGAGTGTCGATACAAGCACTGCAATCAATACTAGCGTCTCTGACAAGGTCCAAGGAAAATTGCAATTGATCGAACAACATCTCGGTTCCGATTCAACCCTGTTTAAACAGCTTGGTAAGTGCGAGAGCTCCTCTGAAAATCTGAGGGATAATATCACGGCTATCGAGCCGACACTGCGCACTCTCGATAGCTCTGTCCGGTCTTTGACGAACACCGAAAGTATCCTACTCGATGGTCTCAGTGGCTTTTGCGAGAAGCTAGCCGAGGCTCAGATTCAGCCAGCTAGCCTGGGGTTGGAATTGGAGCTGTCGAACAAGTTTGCCGAGAATACCGCACTGCAGCTTCGACTTCAGGCGTTGTCACTAGAGGCCGAATCTCTCCAGCAGCGACTTGGTGAAACCGAGGCGCAAGTCTACACACTCAACCAGTCATTAACAGAAGCGACGGCAGAGCGCCAGAAACTCGAAGATCACAGCCACATAGTTGAAACCGAAAAACTGGCCATGCAGGGTGAATTCGCCTTGGGTGAACAAAAGATTCGACAAGAACTCGACAAGGAGAAGACAATTGCGACTGATGAGATTAGACACGAATACGAACAAAAACTTCAAACACTTCAGAGAGAAAAGGAGGACCTTGAGAATGGATCTGAAGAGGTCCTTGCCCAGCTCGGAGGCGTTCGGGACTCGTTGGTAAGTATAAAGATTGACTGACTGCAAACATGTCTGCTGACAACTTTCAGGTTGAAGCCAAAAGAATAGTTGACGAACAGCGCAGGGACCGTGAGGCTTTGGTACGTCATCCACGTCATTTTTCTCATATTCTGCTAACTCTGCTAATAATTCCAGGCTGAGGAGACTGAGCAGCAGATTCAAGAGCTCACCGCATGCTACTCCGAGGCTATGGCGAGGCTGGATTCCCAGGCAATGCAAATTGAGCAGTATCAGGTGGTGGAAACCGCATCCGCCATCGAGAAAAGTGATCTTCGGGAGCAACTCAAACAGGCTCAAGAAAAGAATCAAGAACTTGAGCGCACATTAACATTAACAGCCGGAACAACGGACCGGCAAGAACCGTCTGCCAGTAATATCGTCCCATTCGCAACTTTCGGGAACAGAATGTCACCGGAGATAGATCAACAGCCGTACGATGATCCAGCTGACTTTGCAATGCTTTTCATTACAGATGAATCGGCCGCGTCATCACCCTGTGGAAAAAGCACCAAGCCACTCCCAAGCAATACTGAACACACTATAGCAAAAAAAGACTTGCCACGACCAATGAAGGAAGACAAAGGCATCTTCGACATTCCGGGAAATACAGACCAACCCCAATTCACCAGGAAGCGAAAGGCCGTCAATTTCGACGCGGTGCCTTCCAGAAACAATTCCAAGACAACCGTCGGAAAAAATTCGGGCTCGATGCAGGCCCAAGGAGGCTTGGAGGATCAGCCCAACAAATCATCAAAGCACGTTCACAAGTTCACTTACAGTCGCGTCCACACAACATCTACCCAGATTCAACAGGAGGAATCCACAGGCCCCGCACGCCTTGCCATCACTGAGCGGCGGACTAGTCCGAAGGGCCTTGTTTCTGCTAGCAGTGGAAATCATCCAGCTAGCAAGCCTAACACCCGCAGTCGTGGCAGACGCCGTTCACGAGGTATGAGAACTGCGTTGCGGTTTCCTATGGTGAGCTGTATTCTGATAACCGTCACTAGGCGAACGCTACGATGCTCGTTTCAGTCAGGAAGACTGATGCTTTCAGATCAACGATGCGAAAACAATCACTAACTCAGGTCCATCACTATATTTTCAGCAAGCGCCCTAACTTTTACAAGGTTGAGAGCGACTATCCAAATAATATTAGAACATACATATACTGTATTATGCACTTACGCTTTGACTTTGACCCATTCGAAAGCTAATCAGTCTCATTATCGGATCGCGCTCCAGTCATGTCTGTTTACGTCCTATCCCCGTGCTTCATACTGGCCCCAGGGACCCTGTTATCAAAAAAATACAGTGATAGTGGAATCGAAATTTATTTCCAGTTGAGAACCCAAAGCAGTAATGCTCTTAAACGCCAGACACAATGCTCCATCAAAGAGAAGTCCACTGCGGAGCAGTCGAGTGCAGGGACATAGCCCTTGACTCTTCCCAGGATATAATGTACACAAAAATTGACACACGCCTTGAACGTCCCCGTACAACGATTGCCACCATTTGCTAGAGTATCGAGATTCGGTTCCGGGGGAAGATGGAGGTCGAAACCCGGATCATAAGCGTGGTTGTCTTCGAGGTCGCGGTACTCGATTTGAATCGGCGGCCTTTCGGGGTGACAATCGTGCCGAATCAAATAGGTGTGAAGTCGCTTATTTCGCCTTTCCACCCTTGGTCGCCTCAAGGAACAGCACCTTCTTCTTCACGACGGGGTCGTACTTGAGCATGCTGAGGGGTCGGTGCACTCGCGGGCGCATCATTGTGCGGTAATAGCCCGTCATGGCCATGGAGATCAGCCGGACGGCGATCGTACGTGACTTTGCTGTTAGAAGAAGCGTGTTAGCAAGCTGGTCCGGTCTCCGGGTGTTGCGGTGCCGGGGGGCGGGCGTGGGGTGCAATTGATGAGATGAGATGCTTGAAGTAGTTCCAAGGGGCAGAAGTGCGGATGGACTCACCTTTCTTCGCCATTTTGCTCGACGTCCCGGGGAATTTGTCTCGGTGTCCGATGGGTTGGAAATTCGAGCGCGATTACGGGCAAAACCGTTTGTGGTCACGTGGTATGCTTAGTCAGTTCACCGCCCGGCCATCGTGGGCATCAAGGTTGCTTAGTTGACTTCAAGTTGATTATTGTCACTTGGATTTTATTAGTGATGCCGGTTTCCTGCTGAGCGCCACAGCTGGAGCTGTAATTTGATTTCTCCTCGTAACGTGCGGCCGTGTCTCATATGATACGCTGGCACAACACATTTCGTTATTTAGGGACAACCCTTGTAAGTTGTATTGGACTCCGACTGTAAACTAAGCGAATATTGCATGCACCATTAGCCAATTGCTCGATGCTGGTTCGATCATGCAAGGCAAGTGGATTCCCTCGCTTCAGAAGGTTACTTCGGCTTTCCGGTTTTCAAACCGGCATTGACCAATAAAAAATCTCGTATTCGCGCTTCAGGGACACTGCAAACTAGTGGCTGAAACACGGTCATAAGTGCTAGGCTCGACTTGAAACGAGAGGACATTTCAATTCCTAGTTGTGCCTGAAATGCCAGTGAAAATAGAATGCACTTCATAGCCGGTAAGCGCTCTTTCTTGCAAAGAGATTCTTAAAAATCCAAAAGCCTGGGCTCTTTAGTACTTTCTCAACGATTTTGCTTCAGTGCCTCATTATGACGATCTAAAGCAAATTGAAACTTAGCCCCGCCCACCTGCCCACCACGGGGTTTAAAGTCGTCCTGGCTGACCTCAAATACACCCTAGGAATTACCCTCTCCGGTTAGCCTTACCCCAACTGCAGGGATTAGAAACCGAGGGTACCCCATACGAGCATGTAAAACACCATGTGAGCTTGCAGCAAGCTTTATGATCACTACCACGTTAGCAAATACGACCCTTCAACCGCCGGCAGGAAATATATAAGGACCATGTTACCATCGTCAATGGAGTAGACTTCAGGTTTCCTCCGATCTTCATTTCATCGATCCCTAAGTAGCTACAACATGCCATTTGTATTCTCAGCCCTAGTGGCCTCACTGGCTCTGTTCGGCCCGACATTGGCTCAGAGTGTTGATGGCTCGAAGTACAACAACCCAACCGCCGGACCTCCCTCGAGCTTCTTCGCTGCCGCTACCTCAATTCCCGTTGCTGCCCTGCAAAGCGCTGCCGCAAATGCTGACACGGCCGCGAAGGATGCAACCTATCCTGTCGACTACAACGATGGTGCTGCAAAGGTTACTATTCATAGTGACTGGTCTAACTTCGATGAGGTAAGTTGGTTTTAAACCCTTCTCCGGTGAGACTCCACTGATACCCGGGCATATAGGGTGCTGCCTTTGTTTGGGTTGCTGATATGGATGTGGATTGCGATGGCATCGACTACCTGTGCAGGGTACGTGATTATCCAGTATCCCACAGACGTCACCTAACGCATCGGTTCAGGGCAATCAAGATGGACAGCCTCAGACCAACTTCGGTGCTCTAGCTGCGTACGAGGTCCCCTGGATCGTGATCCCCAACAAGTTCGCCACTACTTACCAGAGTGTCCTCCCTGGAAACAACATCGGTGCCGTTATCTGGTAGGACCCCCGACCCAGAATAGACGCCATGTGAAACTAATAGAGTGCCAGCGACGGAAATATGTTCTACGGAATCTACGGCGATTCCAATGGGGGCACTCCCGAGGTTATCGGAGAAGCTTCGTGGCTTATGGCTCGCACCTGCTTCCCCAACGATGACTTGAATGGAAACGATGGCCATGATGGTGTTGATGTGACATGTAAGCTGGGCACCAAGGCATTTATGTCCGCTTTTGCTAACCGTGGAAAGATATCCTGTTCACGGGTAATGACGCCGTACTCCCGAGTAGCGCTCTCAACAATAACTATATAACCAACTTCAGCACTCTGCAGTCTATGGGCGACAGCTTGATGGCAGCCCTTGCGAATAACTTGAACCTTTCTGGAGGCTCTGGGAGTCCTACCACTACGTTGATTACGAAGACTACTACTAGTTCTTCGCCTACAACTACCTGTTCTTGGCCTGGGCATTGCGCCGGTGAGTACCAATTCTGATTGAGACAACCATGTCATTTTCTAATGATTTTTTAGGCGCCTCTTGCTCTACGGAAAATGACTGCTCTGGTGATTTGATTTGCACGAGTGGGAAATGTGCCAGCCCTTGAATGTAATTATAAGCATGAGGACTTGAATTCTGTTGATGTATGGAGTGTGATGCTTTGAAGCTGGCTTTTATTGGAACAAATACGCAACTAGCTAGTTTAGCTCTGGGACTTGCCTTTATTGCTTAAAAAGACATCCTAAAGGACCTCTTTCGAACCATACTCTGTTTTTGTTCCACCCTTGCTCAATAAAGTCTCTGCCCACCTTCACAACCTCCTCGATCTGCTGCTGGCTCCCCCATCCAGCAACGCAACTTCCCCAGACAACAAGGTGAACACCAACATGGATCGCAGTTCGGAATGCCGTCTCCTCACTCAGAGGTCCATAGCCCTCCGCAAGCCCCTCAATCATCCACACTCCACAATCCAGGTCTTTGAATAGCTTCGTTTCGTACAACTCGGCAATCATCTGGGCCAGATCCAGAGCTCTGTTCCCAATTTGGCATAGTTCCCAGTCAACAATGAACAGTGTCGTTTGAGACTGCTCAATAAGAGGAGCCTTCGGAATGAGAACACTGGCGATCACGTTAGCATCCTGTGACTCCAGGCTAGATATAGATAGAAAGACCTACTTCCCAGTCCAGAAGTCACCATGAATAATTCCAAACCCCTCCTCCTGATCACTTTTCTTTAACTCCGCAGCCGCGAAACTTTTAACTTCTTCAAAAACATCACGACTCCGTTCCAAAATGTCAGGAAAGTTCGCGACTGTATCTATCAACATAGAGTAATAGATGTAGAATTTCAAATCTTTCCCCGTTGCGTTCTGGGCAAAGAACGATCTGGACTCTGCCTGTTCACTTTTGCTGCCCCAATCATGAAATGAACGTAGCCAAGATCCAAGGGAGCGACCGAGCGATTGCGCCGAAGATTCTGACACGCCATGAGATAGATCCGAGAGAAGAAAATGCTTCAAATCGAGCGAATTGGGAAGATCTTCCATGACTTGAGTGTTGGTTTCCCGGTCAAAATAGAAGACGCGGGGTGTTTTCACGGTAATGTTTGCCTGGGAGTGGGACGCCAGGCCGTCAAGTGCTTGGAGGATAGCATCTTCGAAGTGCTACCTTCAATTAGTACTCAATTCTTGATTTTCCGTGGAACAACTCACACATCGCTTCGCATCAAGCTTGAAATTGCGATTGGAAGACGCGTAGTCTTTCGAATGCTTAATGACAATGGAATCCGGGGATGAAGAGGGGGTACCTCGATAAACGAAATTGGCATTGCCGCCGGACAACCGGCTCAGAGAGGAGCATGCAAAGGGGGTTTGTGAAAGCTGCTGGGCGATCTGATCGTGAATCTCGTCTTTCTCTTCTGCGTTGGCCATTTTGGAGTGTATTCTTGGGGAAGCTGAGAAAGGTGCATTTTCTACCCGGATATGGATCCCCCACTAGTCCGCACTCGGTGCCCGCGACGGGGCAGTGGAGTGCGCCTTGCCCCGCAGGAGATCAGCCACACCCCGCAGTGACTCAACCTTGGGTGATCTCACATTGTAATGGGGTGGGTAAAGTATGTTGAAAATCATGGATAGATCGTCTGAGGCTCAGATTCATCTGCCTTATCAAGTTCAAAGGCCCTAGGCATCTAGATTTACAATGGAAAAAGATGATTCGTAACAAATGTATTGGGTCCCTCAATCTTAGGGCAACGATCAACAAACATTGCGTCAAGGTCATAATGGCCACATTGCGGATCGTTAAAATCAAGCAAAGGAAAAAATCATATCGCATCGGACGCACGTCCTTCAAGCATCTCCACAAAACAAGTGAGTCACTACACAATGGCCAATAGAATCACGCAGAAGCAAGAACATGCATGCAGCAATCGCAACATTGCACCCCTCCCATTGGCTGCCAGACACAAGCTGCAGCTTATGGAGGGGCACACACTAATGGCTCTATCAAGAGAAGCCAACAGTACTATAGAGCTCAAGCAGAAAAAGCCCCCGAGCCACGCCAAGCTAGATCCTTTCCCATCTGGGAATCCGATTGCTGGGGGTCGATGACTCGAACAGAAGTCCTTTGGGCGCATCCAGGCAGGCCCGGCCCCTCTGTTCCAGCTCACTGGGGGTGTTTGGTTACCAGGTGATTTTCACACACTGGCGAAGACCGGCTTGCGGTCGTCGGCAATCAATGCCGTCCGTATGGAAGTGAAACCTGTCGCAATAAAGACGGTTCGTAAGGCGTATATATCATCAAGTGCACAGTTAAATGCCGTCTCCACACATTTAGAATCGATAGTCTGCACCTCGGCGGCGGATTCGGGAGGATTCGAATCGCTGCTCGGAGCGCTCGCGGTCGGAGCTGTAGAGTGAGCCACGGCTGGATGGGCTGCGGCTCGTCGAGCTGCGGGGGCTTTGGTAGACGATAACGTGGCGCTTTCCCTGGCCTGGGGAGCGCTCGACTCGTGGAGCGCGTTCAATGATCTCGGTTGCGGTGGACTCGGGCTCTGGAGAGTAGGAACGGGGGCGACTTTGCTCAATCACTGGCCGACGTGATGGGACGTAAATGGTACTGGTAGCAGGGGAGCGGACGGGAGAGGCGCGGCCGCGACGAGGTGGCTTGAGAGTCATGCCTGCTTCGACGGCGTCCAGCAGGTTGCGGACTGAGTCGGCATCACGAGGCAGCTTGACTCGCATGAGTGTGCCGTTCTCCTTGTCCACGACTGAGAAGTGTTTTCCGTTTTTGCAGTATAGATATTGCGTCACGTCAACGGCACGAGGGTGGCCGCGCTCACAGAGGCCGCCTTTTTGTTCTTCAAGGGCGGTAGTACACTGGGTGCAGTGGCCGACGTGGCGCTTGAACTCTTCGACAACTAACTTCTCCGCGTCGTCCATGTCGCGGACGACAAGAGGAGGCACGACATTCTCAGTTTGGCCAGGCATGGTGTTGGGCGGGGTCAAACTGGGCTGACGCCGCGAAGGGAACCGGCGTGGACTTTCTATGGTGACGGAGTGTGGGTTTATATGGTATTTGGTCGAGTGGAAGGGCGACACGGTGACTGATTTCGGCGAGTCACGCGAGAGACGGTGTGTGATTACCGTATAGACCAGAGTGGTATGCAGAAGTAAACGGGTGATGAGATACTAGTGTTCTTGGAATGTGTGAATGGAGTGAACGGTGGATGGTATGAGACGAAGGTACTTGGAGGGGGAGGGAAGTATATATAGTTTTCCTTATTGGCAAGGCGCACTGCACTGCAGCCTGGACCCTCAGTGCAAGCAGAAACGATGTAAACGGCAGTGACTTGAGCCCCACCGGTCATGTCCGCGTTGCACTAAGTACTTCCCAAGTCTATCTAGCGCCAACCTAGCGGGAAGCTAAGAGTGTGGCTCAGTTGAACACCGCCCGAGAAGCCCACGGTTGATCCTCTTATTGGCCTCCGCCTCCAGTTTGACGGTCTGCTTTCACCGGGAACTATGTCAACCATGATGTTATCCATGGCCTTGAGAGTTTCGTTTTCTTCATAGCATGAACTAGATCATTTCCTTGTATCTCAAGCCTTGTCCGCTATGTCCACCGCCTACTCATTGACCCCCATGCCATCATGGTCAACCGTGGAGGGTGTGGCTTGAGCCAACTCGTGTCCTGAGCTGAGGTGCGGGTCTCGTGCCCCTGACAACCCGGGAACCTGTTCATGTCACTCACGAACGGCCGTCCATCGTGAAATCACAGCCATTACATTTGCTGCATGTCACTACATCTGAGGCTCGTCCCGGGTGCAGACTATCGCGCTCGATTTTCATTTGCTCCGCTGCCGCTGTCCCCAACGCCAGCGTCTACCGAGACGGTCTTCAAACCACCCTGTCCATTGCTCTGGGGTTTCAAGCAACCGCGCTCAATTCCATTATTAGCCTGTTTCGGCTCGTGAACTCTCTAAGAATAGAGCAGCGATCGTGATGAGACGATACTTTGGACCCCACGCCATCACCCCCTCACCATCCGCTGCTCCCTCAAGCCACAAGCCACAATCAAGCACCGCCCTTCAGCTCCTGTGTACACTTTCTTCTTCCCTCTTTCTACCCGGGTGCTGCATGGCCACAAGCCACAAAGCCGCTTATCTCTGAACCGGTTTGGTGCACCAGCTAATGTCTCTCGTCTCGTGTTCTTGCTGACCCTCGTTCCTGAATACATCTCAATTCCATTGACGCTCAGTCCTCTGCCCCGGGGGCTGCAGGGGGTGTTCGAGCCGGGACAATATCTTCGAGGACTCGAGATGATTCGAGCATCCTCTGACGCGCGGTACCTGAGGACGTTCTATTTACAATTGCCTGTCTGCCTTGAAGGCACCTGCAATCACCCTACTCGTGTTCAACACGGGTCAACGCCCAGACCGTGTCAATCCCCCATCCCGCCCCAAAGGCCACATCGACCTCTTTCTTTCAGGATCTGGCCCCTTTACCCCCCAATTATTTTGCTTGGATAGTCCGACCGGCCCCGAGACTCTAGTCCTCGACCCTTTGTACCCGCCGAGGGTTCATTAACTCCATGTATGAAGACACCCGCCGCCGATATGAACCTATACTGGGTGATGTCTTCCACCAAGCCCTGCCGGGCTAGCTCAATCGGTAGAGCGTGAGACTCTTAATCTCAAGGTTGCGGGTTCGACCCCCGCGTTCGGCTATTCCTACAAAATAACCTGAGATATCTTTTTTTATTCCCCGATAAAATTTTTCCTCGAGGCTCGTTCTGTAGTCTGTGAATGGCTGCGTCAGTTTGGGGATCCACTAGTGGGGACCGGCCCGTCTGCGGAAGAACTGGTCTGCGATACGTCAGAGGCGAATGAGAAACGGAGGGGAGACCTTATGACTGACAGGAAAAAGCAATTATTGTCAATTACGAATAAGGATGGATGGATGCCTAGGAGCAGCGGCGGGTGTCAGGGTCAAAGCGCAAGGCAGAATATACCATTTCGTATCGGGGTGAAGGTTCTCTGTCCTCTCCAGCTGATCATGGAATTGCAAGCTAGGCATCAATGGTTTGTAGGCAAGATGGTGGCTTTTTACAATGTAGTGCTCAGGATCCTTGAGATGACCCTTGATCGTGAAATAAGCAACCACTTGGTCCTGTCTGCCGGACGGCTGTCTTGTTACGCTGCCGTTGTACTGTATGTGCGAGCAAGCACTTGAGAACTTGGCGAGCTGGATTGTTGCCCTCGTGCATCAGCTTGATAGGAAGGTATATCGGGATCCTTAATTACAAAGCTTGTAGATCCCCCAAAAAAGTCCCCTCTGATGGACGGACAACCTTGAGGTACTATAAAGTCCATGTTTCCTCCAGCTTCTGCTCCTTCAGCCCAACTTTCTTTTGGACTCTCTTCGCAGTCATCACTCTGCAGAAGCCCACAAGAGTTTTCTACTCCTTTTCGATTACTATACCCTACTCGTTATCCCGAATGTCAATAACGGTCGACTTAAACTTTCTGGCAGAAACCCTGCGGTTGAACAAGATGTCACTTTCACGGTAGGAGCGATGCTTGAGCTCAGGAAGAAAGAAGTAGGCCATAATCCAGCAGACGCAAGCCGTACCTCCCCAGATGTAGCCGCACTTGCCCGCGAGGTCCCATCCCGTCGGGTTAAGCATCTGTGAGGCTAGAAAGATCATAGGGATCTCTGCGATATAGTAGGCGGCACGGCCGACGCCGGTACTCAAGGGCCGAAGACGAACCGAGGACGTCTCGGAAATAATCGTGTACGAGATCGGTCCTAGCGTACCGGCGAAGACGAAGGAGATGAGGATGCCCAGACAGGCCTGGGTGTAGTTGGTGGAGTTGTTTTGTGGGATAGAGGCGCAGATTCCGAGAATGAAAAGCAGGGTGATATTAGTGGCTGTGCCCCAGAGATAGATGGTTCGACGACCGAACCAGGCGGTAAGGAACCAAGAGAGCGCATTAGCAACGAATTGAAGACATGAGTTAATCAGATTAAGCTGAAAAGAACGGTCGGACGAGATACCAGCTTCTAAGCCGGGAGTCAGTCATCCGTGTCTAAAGGTTATTAGCGGGGGAACTACTTACGCTCGAAGAAAAATGTTGCCTGGCTAGCAATCAGATTACCAGCGAAATTCTGTGACGCGTACATCAAACAGGTGATAATTGTTCGCCTTAGATCGGTACCCTTAAATAGGTCGAAGATAGCCGGGATACCGTCTATCTCAGCGCTGTTCTCAATCGTCCGCTCCATCATGGCAAGCGATTGTTGAGCATGCTCTGCGGATTCACTACCGAGGCGCTCGATAGAGTGAAGGGCCTCCCTTTTGCGTCCGCGACGGATAAGCCACCATGGAGATTCGGGGGCAAGAAAAATAAGGATCACAAGGGGCGTCTAAACAAGTCAGCTCTAGTAGGTATAGGATCTAGAAGGAGAGGGACCTACAGGGAAGATCCATTGTAAGGCGAGAGGCACTCGCCAAGCCCACTGATCGGCTTGCTTATTATATCCTAAAGTAGCGGCCGCGGCCAAAATCGAACCGATAGACCAGCTCATTTGCAGAGTAGCCGTACAGGCACCTCGGAGGGCGAGAGGAACAATCTCGCTGGCGTAGGCAGGGGCGTTGGCAATGAAGATTCCCCAAGGAACACCTTCTAGCGCTTGTCCGACCACAAGGACGGCGAGCGAGTCGGCCTAAATGGATTTGGTCAGGCGATAAGCTCAAGTCAAACATCGGATCGGGCGGGCTACTCACAAAGAAAGAAACGAAAATCGCGGCGTTTATAAGAATCAGGGCCAAGATGGTAGTCCAGCGGTAGCCGAGACGGTCGGTGATCGGTCCAGCCAAGAAGACACCAATAAAAGCACCACATTTACCGGATTGGGAGAGGGCGCTCTGCCATCGGGTTGGGATGGTATAACTGCCATCCACTTTGACACCGTACGTTCTTCGAAAAGCGGGAAGAGCGACGAAGTTACCGTTGAGAAACAAGTCGAACGATTCCATGACCTGACTAGCATTAGCTGTTATCCTGCAAACAGAGTGGAAAATTTCCGCGATTCGAGATCTGGGATCTAAGGGGAAACATAAGTACAGGAAAAGAGACTCACAATAGTAAAGCAATGGTAAATGCCCACAAGCAAGCCCAGGGGTGGCTCTTAACCGTCTCCCATAAGCCCATCTCATGCTCCCGGTTCTCGCCATCGATGGCATCAGTCATTAAGAGATCCTGTTTAGGCAAGACCTCAGAATGGTGAACATCGACATGGTCCCCGCTGTGCAACTCCTCCTTTAGCTTAATGATATTTGTCGACATCTCTTTTGATTTCCTCAGTATGTCACAGTGTCAATGCGAAGCAGGGTAGGAAACAGCCTAGGGGAACGAAAAAGTCGGGTCGTGATCGCATATATATATACATACTACCTAGCCCGATCCCATGGCGTGTAATGGAAAGAGTTGCTCGTTGGCGAAAACAGGACAGAGAAGAGCTAACTACGGGGTACGACATCTAATGAACCGCGATTCCAATAAAGGTATCCGCGGCTACGCTAGCGCTCGGCTAATCTTGACAATGTTTTAGAACGCTATATTCGTCCTTCGCAAGCCTCCCCGCGCTATCCGTAGGTATCGGGGGTATAGGGGGTATCGGGGGTATCGGGGGCATCGAGGGTATTTGGGGATGAAGATACGGGGTTCGCGGAATGCACGGGCCACCTAGCCGTTTTGCGTGGCGGATTCTGACCATGTCGCTGCTGAATAGTAACCAAGGGGAAGTGGTAATCTCCACAGTGGGGCTAGGCGGGGGTACACGGGGAACTGCAATATGGCTAGGACTTCTCTGGGATGACCCCGAGACGACGGGGTCATGACTAAACGCCTTTCTGGTACTTCGGCGGCCCGATAGGCTTTTATTTTCATTAGGCGAAGGAAAAATACGCTCCCATACGTCTGGAGATGGCACGAAGTCCGCTCCAGTCTGACCATTCCATACACTCGGGAGAAATACGCGTATAGGAGAAACTACAAAGAGGCCGACGATTACAACGAACTATCGACATACTCTTGCTTACACTTCACGATGCTGTCATAGTAGCCACTATTTGAAAATATCTCGGTGCATACCCTAAAAGCTATCTAAAACTGGATTCGGCACTTTCTACCTTCCGTTTCAGCCTGCTCTCTTGAGTCTCGTTTCTCATTTCTGGTACTTACCCTGCGCCGTCAACTCTATATTGTCAATCTATACCGGCTTCGATCGCTACCTGTCTAGTCAAGAAAGACGTGTAAAGCCCTTTCCACCCGTTCCGCCAAAGAGGCCAAAATGACGCTCACTTCCAGCATTCCCGGTATTAGATCGAAGCTCGACTATATCGCTTCTCTAGGGTTCGATATCTTTTGGATCTACCCTCGCTATTACAGCCCCCAGATCGATATGGGCTACGACATCTCCGACTACGAGTCTATTTACCCCCCTTACGGTACCGTGGCAGGTGCCGAGCGCCTGATCTCCGCGCAGCATGAAATTCTTCCTCGACCTGGTCATTACCCATACCTTTGACAAGCACAAGTGGTCCAGAAATCGAGGTCTAGCAAAAGCAACCCTAACTGGGACTGGTACATACAGCCGCCGGCATAGTACGATGCCGACGGGAAGAGACACCTTCTTAATAACTGGCGTAACTCCTTCGGCGGCGCGAGTGCCTGGGTATGTCACCCCCATACCGAGCATTACTTGCCCGTGATCACTCGCGCATACCTATGGCTTTGGGACGGCGCGGCGCCCGGCGGAGGCTTCTCCTATACGGTCGGGAGTGGTCAGCCGCCCGCCGACTCGTGGATGGCTACACATCCCCACGCCGGCGAGATCAACGGGGCCTGGCAGCTCGGTGGTGATTGCAGCGTACTTGAGTCCTGGCCGAAGTTGCTGCGCATCCGAAAGGAGAAGAGCAGCATCCTCGCCCGTGAAGAATTATCCTTACTAAGAGCCAAGGACGTGGAGCTCTTCGTCTTCGTGAAGGACGATCGCCGAGGCGGCATCATGTTGATGGTTAACTTCACCGCCATGAAACAGCAGCGGGCCATGCCGGCGGCCTCGGAGCCGGGCCTATTAAGCCAGGACAAGACAGTGCGGAAGCTGGTAGTCTCGCTCATGATTCTGAGGCTATCGATGAGTTGGCTGCGTACGAGGGACGGCTATATGATATTTTTATGGCATAAGTTCGGGTGTGAAGAAGACTCCCGGCGTAGCTAGATCAGACTGGCTGGCAAAACTAGAATAGGCTGGGGCCCTTACGTATTAGGGCCATCGTGATAGACAGTACTCTAGATCAATAGAGTCGACAGCGACCGTTCTTGGGACAACGACAGGCTACTCCATCTATACCGTAGGTACGAAAGTGCCTTGAAGTGGATCCCGCTTAGCCACGTATGGTAGGACTAAATAGGTCTTGAATCTAGAGGTTACTAAAATATGAACCAATCAGGGTCTCTGCAGGGAATGCGGAGGTGGCTTGTCTCCTCTCTTTCACTGTGCCTCCCCTCTCTTTGCTCCATTCTTCCTTACCTCCCATCATCTATCAATCCTCGGTATCCTAACCCGAAATTTCCGCCTAATATATACGAGCCGCCATCTTGATAGTTAACTGTGAATATATTAAAATCATGAATGATCCTTGGTGCAGCAAAGGAAACGTCGAGTCAGGCATAGATCGTATCCGGAGGAAGCGTCGACTTACAGGGGGCCAGGGCCACCCTCGGAAGCGAGCAGCAATCGCCTGCGACTATTGTCGATCACGAAAGACGAGATGCGATAATGCGCGACCCTCTTGTGGTCCATGCTGCCAAGCCGAGATTGTTTGCTCATATTCGGACGCCGCTTCCAATATCGAACTGTATGCGCCCCAAGAATTATTGCGATAAGACACCCTCTAATATTCCCGCAGGGTCCAGCATCCTAGTACGAGCGAGCTGTTAGAACGGATCAATTACGCCGTGGATTTGATCGAGAATAAAACAGGCCTTCTTGGCAGCTGTTTTGCTTCGCCAATCTCTAGCGAAAATGGCAATATTGTCCGGACTACGCCTCTACCAATTGGTGAGAGATGTACGGATCAAGCCCGACATGAATCCACTGCTTCCGTCACGTTGGGTTCGCCATCAAGCAACATCTTTACCGAAGACGTGGATAGTTTTCGGTCGCCCGCAGGGTCCCTTGCAAGCGAATCCATACTTCGCTGGCCAGTACTTCTAGGATATTTAACGAAGAGTAACTCGTCGTTTTTGTGGGAACCTGAACCCAGAGATACTGTCTCTCGAATGGCATCAGGCGAGACGCCCAGTCACGACACCTCGCGCCTGCAAACGGTTCTTGAAGGCAGCAAGGTTTCACAATCTCATGCGATCATCGACGAGAGCCGTGTGGTGGAGCTAGTTGACAAGTATCTTGCCTTTACTCATTCCAAGAATCCCATACTCGATGGCTCAAAACTGAGGCAATATGCTGCTGAGGTTGAAGAATTCGGATGCAGTTGGAATGGGCGTTCGTGTCTAGTGGTAAGCGGCGTCCTGAAGCGTACAGTGCTTTGGGAATAGCTAACGATCTTTTAAACAGCTGCTGGCTTGTGCTATTGCTTCTATAACGACTCTATTCTACCCTACTGAGGCCCTGCTAGAAGGGAGCTCGCCCAAATCGTCTGTATCGCCAGAAAGTGCTTTGGGGGATACATTCTTTAAAGCAGCAAAGAAGCGGCTCAGCGTTCTAGAGCTAGGCCTTACATGTGCCCAAGGACAGTACATGGCCGGCATATATGAGATGAACCGCATGCGAGCTTTAGCAGCCTGGAGCCACTACCAGCAAGCAGGCGTCAATCTACAGATTGTTCTTTGGCGGCAAGCGCAAATGGCTTCGCGTGACGACAACGCCGAGGTTAACGGAGACCGCAAGCTCATAGAGAGGCTTTACTTTTCTTATGTGAGGACAGAAAGGTATGATTTTTACGAACGGTTCGAGATGTCCAGCCACGTTACTGATAAGCCATTATTCTACCAGTGAGCTTCGCGCCGAGATTCCTCTTCCGGAGTGTGGGATTACAATGTGCAACCCCCCAAGCATGTTTCCCTCTCCACCTCTGTCGGCAGCTTTGCCTATCCGTATCGCAAATATGAAAGGACCTGATCCCGAAACCGAGGAGACACAAAGTTGGCTCTACTATCTATCAGAAATATCCGTCTTGCGTTCATATACACGCATGCTGAGAGTTCTCTATAGTAACGTCGGGAGCTGGTGGATACGAAACATTGAGTTGGTTACCAATGTCGCCTTAGAGTTCGAGTCCGAGATACACAAGTGGTAAGTATAGCCAATTGGTCTGTCCTACCCAGCTTGCTAATCATCAATATTCAAGGTCTTCATGTCTCCCGAGTGAGGTAAACTGGGATACGGGGGGTTCCCGGAGTGAGCTGGCTTACATCCTCCACCGCCGAAGCCTCTGCATCCAAGCAGCAATCTACTGCCCCCTACTATATTATACCATCCATCGACCGCAGGACACGTCTGCATCTAGTGCCGGATATTCTCTTGCCCAAAAGTGCCTTTGCACCTGCGTTGAAATAATCAGGACAGCAAACCTGGAGAATAATTGGCGTCACGGTGGTACCTGGTTCAAGTTAAGGTCGGTTTTTCGGAGCTCGTTATTACTTCTGGCCGCCGCTCGCAGTAGGAATATTTATCCGCCACGTGACTGGGTAAAATGGGTGCACTTAGCATTACAAATTCTGGAAGACTGTGAAGCTGAAGCTGCTGATATACGTTGGATGAGAATTATTCTGCATAGGGTGATGCAGGATACAGTTACGCCAAGTTGCTAGCTTGGATCAAACTTGGGTCATCTTGGTCAATCATAGTCAGTCAGTCATCTTCTGCCGCGTCTATCGATCTACTTGAAGTGCTTTATCTACCAAGGGTGTAATATACGGGGTCTTAAGGCATTTATAAGTTGGTTAGACCTACTCACTGTCGAGAGGCAACGGCTGAAACTGTAGTAATATTCCAATTAGCCTAGACTTCATCTTACTATTCGTTTACCACCATGCTGCCTATTCAGCTGAACAATTATTTACATACAATCTCTTTATTTCCAGTTCAGCATGAATAACGATCCACCTGTCTGATAGTGAATAACGAATACCTCTGTTCAAAAAAACTTGGGGGCCCCCGGGATTGGGGCCGGTGGTTTATCGTCGAAGCTGTTTCCTTCTCTCATGCCTGGGATGGCAAGGCCCTTTTGGCCGAACCCTGTTACTGCGGCATAGATTCCATCAAACTCTGGTCTCACGTATCTAGCGTACCAGACGCCGAGGCGCTTGCGAAGGCCGTCTCTGATCTGCACAAGACCCTTGTCGTCGAATCGGTTATCGGTCTCACCGGGGTCGTTGACCAAGTCGAATAGCTCGTGGGGGCCGTGGGGATAGCGATGTACGTATTTCCAGTCGCTGGTGCGGATCATCCGGACAGGGCCATACTCGTCGTAGATGACAACCTCCTTTCGCCCTAGTTGCCCCTTACGTTTAAGTAGGGGTACGAAACTGGTTCCCGGAAGGTCCTGTTGAACTGCCGGCTCAAGACCGGTATATTCCAGTATAGTCGGGAATATGTCATATTGGCTCAGGAGGTCGGAGATGGTCCCTCCCGGCGGGATGACGCCGGGCTGACGGAAAATGGCTGGGATCTTTATCGAGGTGTCGAACACGTTAAGAGGACTCGTAGCGTTGCCTTTTCCCCAAATCCCGTGGTGACCCATATTCATTCCGTTATCGCTTATAAAGGCAACCAGGGTATCTTCTCGGATACCGAGGCGGTCGAGCTCCTGCATCAACTGGCCGATGCCATTATCCATTGCGGTGATAGCGGCGTAGTATCCCCGTAGAAGCTCCTTGCGCTCCTCCTTTTCGCCGTGAGGGCAACTGTCAACCTGGCATGGGTGAATGGGCAGCTCCGGGACCGACGTGAAAGCGCAATTGTCGTAGAGCGAAAGGTATTGTTCCAGGTGTTCTGATCGTTCCCATGGCGAATGAGGGGCCGTGTAGTGCACGCTCAGGTAGAAAGGTTTCTTTTCCTGACTCATTTCTTGCATGAA
The DNA here is from genome assembly GCF_028974065.1 of Penicillium cinerascens. Lineage (NCBI taxonomy): Eukaryota > Fungi > Ascomycota > Eurotiomycetes > Eurotiales > Aspergillaceae > Penicillium > Penicillium cinerascens. The sequence continues at coordinate 2,112,737 of NW_026695298.1, read as the reverse complement.
GGAAATGCCATTTTCCGTAATGAAATTCGTTATATAGCCGTCCTCGAAACGCACGTCGCCGTTCACCACGACATCTGGCCGCTTGTACGAACAGCCGCCTCTGGCAATGCTGAACCACCGATTAAAGCCCTTTTGTGGTACTCTGCTGTTTCCGAGGTGCCACTTGCCACTCAGGGCGCACGAATAGCCCCCATCGGCGAGTATTTCCGTATAGCTCGGTTGCCCCGCCAGGTATTCGATGGCCGTTTTTTCCCTCGGGGAAGCGATACTGGATTTGAGAATCCAAGTCACACTTATTCACGTTTCCTGAGCGAATATAGTCGTGCACGCCATGCTGGGACGGGATTCGCCCCGTTAGAATCGATGCTCGAGCGGGCGAACACACGGGCGATGCGCAGAAGAAGTTGTCACACCGTACTCCTTCTGCAGCCAATTTGTCAATATTCGGCGTATGTATCTCGTGATTGCCGGCGCATCGGACAGCCCAAGCCCCTAAATCATCCGCGACGATGAAGAGGATGTTTGGTCGGATAGTCGTAGGGTCAAGCATATTTACGTGTACCTGGGAGTCGCGTCGAGATAGCAGCGTAAAGATGATAAGTAAATTAGTACGTAGTATTCATTTATATACTAGACAGGATATTGTTAGTCGAGGTGGTCCTCATAACCCCGAGATGCTTCTCTTTATACTCGCTCTACCCCGCAGTAAACTGCTTATGGTCTATCTAATAGTTCTTTGGAATCTAGTTTCTTAAATTAGTGGGCCCCTCCGCGTCTTCCCATGGAAGCCAGCCGTAATATAAACCGGAGCCTGTGTAGGTGTTCCTTCGAATCAACACTAAACTGAACCTGGGTATCCGGAGCGAGTATCGGATCCTAAACCCCCGAATAGCCCCGAATACTAAGGACTCCCCGACTCCCCCGTTACCCCCGGTACCCCCGGAATGCCCTCACCGTGGTTCGCTAAGACGCGTCTCCCGCGAATACCCCCGGGACTACCCCCGGTACGCCCTGACGTCCTTGCCGCCGTCCCAACACCTTTCTTAACCCGCCTCGGCTGGGGCGTTCTTTCCCTATCCCCCTTCTCCGCCCCTGCAGATCGTAGTAGAAGGGCAGGTAGAGAAATAGTGATCCCCGTGCTCCGGGACATGTACCACGGAGTTGAGTAAGGGAGATAAATACGGGGCATAAACCGTAGGGCCGGACTCGGTGCCAACCGTATCTAATCGGAGCTATCCTAAGATTCTTTGATGTGGACTTGCTTTCCTATCGCCTATCATGTTTTTCTCTAGGGGTGGCATCATAGTAATGCTGATCTACGGCTCTACGCCTCTCGGGTGCGGCCGACGCTGTATTCTACCCAAACGCAAACTTGACGGACAACGCGGGCGTGACCATACAGGCACACGGGGGCGCAATAATACAGAACGAAAATGCCAATGTGGTAGGCGCCTCGACCTGGTACTGGGTCGGACAGAATGATACCGGCGAACAACAAGCCCAGTCATTCCATGGGGTGTCGTGCTAGGCTCGACCAGACATCGTATGTTATGTGGATATTTGGCGATATCGATGCTGAGACTTGGGATGATGCTGCTGTCAATGACATGGTGAATGAATTGCCTAGTAACCACTCGCCCTATTTTGCTCCTGCAATCCAGCCGACGCTACGGACAGGCGTGGATGCTTTGGCCCTCGGCGCTTTGACATTCTTGAAGCGGAAATGATAGTTTTGATGGCCATTGATTTCATCATATCCCATTGCGCCTGAGTGTACCAATTGAAAAGAAGAACTATGCTCCTTGGCCCACAGGTCGAAATCAATCTCAAGGCTTAGCCACATGAACAAGAACTTTTCCCCTTGCACGCCCCGAGCGAAGCTTGTCAAATGCCTTGACCGCATCCTCAAACTCATACTTGCTATCAAACTGCACCTTGAGCGCCCCCTTCTGAACCAGCTTCCCAAGCTTGACAATATGCTCCTGGGTATTCTTGAAGAAGAAAATGACATACTTCCTCCTTCCACCGCCCAGGAAAGCAGGCCATGCCGTCCTCCCAACAAACGTAGTCATCGCCGACGCGCCAACCTGCACAAACACACCACCAGGCCTCAAGAAATGATGACACTGAAAGTACAGCTCCGAAGGCAACCCAATATGATCAAGGATATGATCATACATAACCCCTTTTTCCCTCAACGTCCCCACAACATCAACAGCAGTATAATCAATAACCTCATCCGCCCCGAGCCCCTGACAAAGCTCAACATTCCTCGTCGAGCAAGTAACCGCAACGAAACACCCTATATTCTTTGCAATTTGAATCGCAAAAAGTCCACACCCCCCAGACCCCCCGTTGATAAACACCTTATCCCCCTTTTTAACATACCCTAGTAGCGCTTGATACGCCGACTGGCCCGCAATCCCTAAGCTCGCCGCATCATCAACGCTCACGCCCTCCGGCACGGCAGCAATTAGACTGCCGGATATAGAGAGGTACTCAGCCAAAGCACCGAACTTCATCGGCATGCTGTGACACCCGTAGACAAGCTGGCCGGGTTCGAAATCCGCGTCCGGGCCGGCGGTTACCACTCGCCCGCAGAAGTCCATGCCGGGAGAGGCCGGCATGCCGATGACGAGGTGCCGGGCGTGCGGGCCCATTTCAGGGACTTTGAAGTCGGCTGGGTTAAGGGCGCTTGAGATGACCTGGACGAGCACCTCGTCATGACGTGGGGCGGGCGGGGCGCGCGCAGATGCGTCGAAGTACAGGTTCTTCTCCAGGCCGGAGGTGGTGGTGTTGTAGAGCCAGGCTTTCATGGTTGGAGGTGATGGTGAGGTCATTGTAGTGGGGAGGTACGTTTTTGTTTCTTAAATTTCCAGGTTGGTTTTTGCTTTTTCTTAGAGCTTGAAGCTTAGGCTGATTTGTGTTCACCGCTTTGGCGAGGACGGCTTTGAGTTACCTGAAGGAAGGATGTTCGGGCATGGATGCATGGATGCAGGGAGCTGGGGCGCTGGTAGCTAGCTATTTGCGCCCGTGCGAGTCCCTGACAGCCACATCACCCCGCTTGCTGCCATTCAAATACAATGATATTATCCGATTTTTCGGCAGAATTGGTATGAGAAATTGCAGACTTCTTGGACACTGAGAAGGATGCAGTAAGGGGGTTGTGGAACAATTCCCTATTTCGCGGCTGATTGTTTGTGCTGTGTGTGATGTGACATTTTAGGGAAGGATTTTTTAGACTGGAGTATAGAGCGATTTGAAATGCTTACATTTAGAATAGCTTAGCGAGATGTTTCAATCCATGTTCGATGATTGTATCTATACTTAACGCCCACAGCTAGATGTAATATGTCTATCTAAAGAGCGGCATGCTTTCCCGGATGATCCACCAACGGCGAAGAATAATCCTCATCATCCAAATCCATCATCTGAATTCGGTGGTGGGTCATATTCTCTTCAGTCTGGGACTCAATTTGCTTTTCCATCCGCTGTTCCTCACCGAAGCCGTCTTGGCTGTTCAAAGCCTCGCGGACAGTCGAGGAGTCACGATCCTTTATACCCGCCTCGTTTTCGTTCCTGAGCCTCTCTGTCTCCAGCTTCTCATCTTCAACTGCCAGAGCACGCTCCTCACGTTCGATCTCGTTCACATCAACATCTTGCAGCCCGACCGATTTAATGATTCTTCCTAGCAAGAATTGGTATCGAAGGTGTCCACTGATAATGTCGCTCACGTTGAGGTTCTCGACTCCGGGGGCATTTTCAATAGGCTGCAGTCCAGCAACGCCGAGTTGGAGACTGCTAGTCCGGTAGAGGAATCCAAGCACGGAGTCATTCTCCGAGTAGACATTGACAACGCGACCGCTGACAACACTGCGAATACGGCGCCAGGACTCGGTATCTGACGGAGTTGGTGATCCCATCAGAATAACTGATTCGACGAGGCCATAAGCACTCCTCTTGCACAAGCTTTGCAGACACGAGAAGATCAAGCGGGAGCCCAGGGAATACCCGATGAGAGTCACCGGTCGTTCACCTTGAGCTTTGTTGATCAGTGCATCTGCCAGGACTTCACCTGCTTTATCGGCTCGGGACTTTGCAACGCTGAATGGATTATCCACGATGCCAGCGACCTTCATCAGACCCAGCGGAAGCATCACGGCACTCATGATTGTGGCGAAGATCGTGCGGCTCAAGACTTCTCGCCCGGCGACAGACCATGCTGCACTCGTAACCAATGCGGAAATCGCATTGCCCAGCTTCATTAACGGCTCCATCTCCCAACGGAGCGCGAAGACTTCAGAATCGGCACCAATGACTCGCCAGGGGACAACGAAGTGGGATTCTTCTTTCACCCAGCCAGTAACACCAATCGTGACACGCAGTCGATGGTCTTGCTTGGCAGCTTCACTTTCACTCTCAGTCCGCCGGCTCCGCGATCCGCGGACCGGAATGAACGCAAAGTCGTCTACCTCCTTGGCATACTTGTCCATCATCCTGCCCGTCATGCGTCCTCCGTAGGCACCAAAAAGCCCTCCAACAACGACGCCGCTTCCCGCTAAGGTTCCCAGCAACCCAGCTGCTGCAGTGGCGCCAAGGCCTAATCCACCCATGACGGTTCCAATGCCAGCTGCGACCAATGGCGCTGCAAGACCACCAGTGACACCAATCAGCACGGCACCGGCAACTGAGGCAATGCCGACTTTCCATTTCCGGGAATCATCACTCTTCTTCACTTGTTGCTTTGCCTCTGGCTGTGATGACAGCGCCAAAGCAGTATCGAGAAGCCCACGTGCAACCTTGACTTCATCTCCATTCAGCACGTTGATATCTATACCCAAGCTAGATGCGACATGAAGCATCAACACCCGAGAATAGGCACTATACTTCTCCAAGCTGAGCAGTAATAGAAGAAGCGAATGTAGAATGAGCAGTCTTGTCGCTTTGGGAACCCGCGCAAGTGGCGATTCCACGGGATGATAGATTTCGCAAAGCTTCGCCAGTCTTTCTTCGTCCTCGACAATGGGAACATCGTTCGATTTGGCGGCATCTGAAGGCTCTTTGCTTTGTTCCTCTTCATTCTCGTCACTGTTATTGACAACCTCGCCAATTCTCAACAAGACAGCGTCTCTCCAATCTTCAAAGTGAGAGAGAGTCCTCTCTTTAGCACGAGCTTTCGCTCTAGCAGTTCTTGCCGCCGCTTGTTGATTCCTGTTAACCGGCGGTGATTTAGCCCCATCTGGCCTGGGAGGCAGCGTGGGGGCCGCTCCATCATCGTCCTGGCCAGACGGTCTTCGATTCCGAGATGAATCATTTCCGGACGGTTCCTTGGTATTCTCAAATATCTCGAGAATTCTAATGCGCATCGATTGCGCGATCTCCGCTACAAGGACCGTGAGATCGGCCCGCTGGGAACGGTCCAAGATTGACGTCAGATCTTGGCCGCGCTCACTCTCCGCGGGTTCATTGGACTTCTTGGATTCGAAGAGATTGCCATGTTTTTCTTTGAGGTTCTTGAACATTTGGAAACAAAAGCAGTAAGGATTGTTAGAAAATTTTCAGAGTGTTAGGAAGATGGAAATTGGAAGTTGACAGGAGCAGAGAGGGGATGGATGTTCTTGGCTCGGAGGCCGGAGCCTCTCGGTGGCCTTAGGCATAAGTGTTTTCGTCACTGCAACCCTCGTAGAACCAGTTGCAAGTGTCGGGGTGCTTTCCAGAGAAACAGAATGTCTTCATTCCGCAAGTAGTTCCTCGTTCATAAGAGTATCCGGAATTAGGACCCAATGTATTAAGCTGGTTGCCTCTTCACTTGACCCGAGTGGCCGTCGAGGTCGTTCATGTGACAGTTTGCGAAACGAATTTCCTCCGCGATATGCCAATAATACTGATTTCATGCATATGGAACTTCGTCAGGCTAGTATATCATAGATTCAAAACAAAGTATGTAGGTGAAATGAAGGCTCGACGAACATGTTGACCTTGTATGAAGTGTAAACTTAGAACGGTAAGCAAAACCGACATTCATCTCTCAGTCCTAATTGTGATGCACTTGTATCTCAAAAACCGAGTCATTTTATCGAACTGTCGGTTTCGCCGTACAGCAACCTGGTTCTATTTGAGAAAATACTCACTGGTGTATTTCAGCGCGAGTGTGGTCGTTAGCGGCATATAATTTGGTTTCCAACTTCATTGCAGAGACCAATTGCGGTTACAGCCACTCCCTTGTAAAACATGGTTTTGCTTCCACAAGCAATCATGGCAGTAGAGATGCGCTACCATCCTTCGCAGGAACTGAGAATCGATTCGAATTGCAATGTTGCGGGGGAAAGTACATGATGTTTACAAAAAAAGACGATGTATGATCCGAGCTGATCAAAGAATAAGGCAGGCAAGTAGCTGCTCAGGGGTATATTGCAGTATATTGTACATGTATAGTATCACAGTCCGCCCGAAGACGATGCGAGCGAAACACAAAAATGCAGGATCGAGACAGCTAAGAAACCCCGCCACTGCCCGTCTCGACGATGAAATACGGCCCCTTGGTCTTAGATGCTGACCCGAGGGCATTCCCATCCCAAGCCGACCCATCTGGACGAGTATTCCGTTCATTCTGAACACGCTGGACTCTCCGCCTCCTCCCCGTCACGCGTTCTTTAGAGATGGCATCCTTGAGTCGATCAAGCCCAATGGTCGTCTCCTTGACCGCGGCAGGACTCTCATCGCGGATGCTGCGCAAGGGCTCGACTCCTGCTGTGTCGACGCTCTGCATCTCTTTCACGAAATGGATTTGCGATTTGAGGGTCTTCAGCATGGACTGCTCTTCTGCTGCGCTGGCTGGTTGCGGGAGAGCTGAGAGGCGAAGGAGATGGTGAAGTTGTTTCGGAGTGATTGGTGGCTTGGAAGATTCTGAGGATTGGTCCGGGAGGAGAGACCGGACTGACCAGCTTGGCTCGGCGAGGATTGACTCGATGTCGGATGTTGGAGGTTTGGAGGAGTAGAGGCGAATGAAACTGGGATTGCGGGCGAACGACCGTAATAGTCGCTGGCCGGCTTGTAAAGAGGCCATCGTCATGTTGTAAAGCAATGCCTGCTTTAAATGAGGCTGTGAATGCTTACGGATGAGCTCCGGGTTGAAGGTCGGCGCAGGCAGTAAAGTAGAGTTGACCCTCACAGACCGCCTCGGACCCACCGATCGATGCTCTCCATCATACCCCGTGCCCGTCGCCTTCTACCAACTGTGGGTTATTCTCTACAGTGATCACATCTCTACTCGCCATGGCTCAAGATCCCCGTGTTCTCCTCCAAAAAGTGAGCTCGACCTGTCCCTTCCCCACCTTGCCTCTAGGCAATGACGAAAGGCGGGATAGCTAACAAGCGCCTCGCACCCCGCGAGCAACCAGGCCGATAAAGCTCTGTCGGGCGCCTCCGGCGGCTTTAGCTGGTTTGGAGGACGCACAGAAAAGTATGAAAGCGCCGCCGATCTCTACACCCAGGCTGCAAATGCCTTTCGAGTACAGAAAATGAGTGAGCCACCCCGCGTCGCCACGTGTGCCTGCTTCACAGTTCCGATCGCTGACGAACGGTGTTCACCTGTGAGCAGATAAGGAAGCTGGCCAAACGTTTGAGAAGGCAGCAAAGATCCAGACGCAGAACCTCAACGAGCCCGACGATGCGGCAAACACCCTCCAAGAAGCGTTCAAGGTCTACCGCAAGTCTGACCCTGAGGATGCGGCCCGTGTTCTCTCCAGTGCCATTCAACACTATGTCTTGCGTGGAAACTTGCGCCGCGCGGCGACTCAGCAGCAGTATCTGGCCGAAGTTTATGAGGTGGAGCTGGGAGATATGAAGAAGGCGCTGGAGGCGTATGAGAAGGCTGCGGAGTGGTTTGAGGGCGATAATGCCGAAGCGTATGGATTCTTTGCATCTCTACTTCAAGGAAGAAGCTAACGTCTGATTCTGTTTTAGCCTGGCGAACAAGCACTTCCTGAAGGTGGCGGACCTGTCCGCGATGAACGAGGACTACTACAAGGCCATCAACAACTACGAGCGCATCGCCCGCCAGTCCATCAACAACCAGCTGATGAAGTGGTCCGTGAAAGATTACTTCTTGAAGGCCGGTATATGTCACCTTGCCACCAAGGTAACTCATCCAAACCCTCAACTACGACAAGCTGCTCACACTCTATTTAGGATCTGGTCGAATCCAACCGTGCGCTTGAATCATACCGTGAAATCGATCCTACCTTTACCTCAACCCGTGAGCACCAGTTGCTCGTTGACCTGCTCCAGGCCGTGGAAGCTAGTGACCAGGAGCAGTTCGCCGATAAGCTGTTCCAGTTCGATCAGCTCAGCAAGCTGGACAAGTGGAAGACTACTATCTTGCTGCGGATTAAGAACAGCATTGAGGAGGCGGAGGAGGACTTTTCGTAGACGAGATTGAATTTATTTTAGCCCTTGATTCCCCGTGCTGTGCAAGGAATATTGAAATGAAGTACTTTGAAGATTATGCGAGATATTGGCCAAGCTACCCCATGAGAGCGGTGGGATGCATTGTGTACCAGCTAGAGCTTGTTGCTTACTATGGAAGAAAAACGGCGCTAGTAAGTGCATTCCAGTTGGTTTTCATGAGTGTATTCAACTTCAATTGTTCGGTCGGACAACTATAAAACCTTCAGAAGTTCTAAATTAGCGATTCCTATACACCGGGTTTCAAATTGAAGATCATCCGTGGATTAGAAACGCTCTAGACATAGAGAAAGTTCGCTGAAACACATAACCACCCAAGACAAATTAGTGGCATGGCCGCCAGAAGATAATGTCGCATGAACAGCTATCAACGCTAAGACACCCTCACTTTCGGTGACTCAGATATCTATGTTTCAACAACGAACAAGCTTGAAAAGGCCACTGTTGAACCCTTAGCAGAGGGGTATTCTCCAAATATCGTCATTCTATCTTCAGGTGGATCGCTGGCTTGGAAGTGGTAGATAGGAAGGTTAGGGCATTTCTACCCAATTCTCGACACTACTGCGTCGTCCGCACTCTCGATCAGGCTGCTATTTTATGCACATATTCATTGCACGAGCTAATTTTCGAGGGCCATAAGGCTAGCTCATAAATTCGAAGAAAGCCGTATGACTTCGGCTTTTGGAGGCAACAAACATACGGTGAGCTTCTTCCGGCGACTAGCAGATGACGATAACTCGCAAGGTGCAAGCATCTCCAGTATCGAAGTGGTTAGCGAGTTAAATTAGACTTACCAAACCTTTGATAGTGATACAATCACCTTAAAGGCTATAATCAGGGAAAAGGCCAGACTGAAAAAGGAATTCGAAGTTTGATGGGGTATAAAGAACTGCGTTAGTGGTCGCTCTACCTACCTATACCGTAATACCGCAACTATTTACCAATCAAGAGTCGTCAAACCTAAGTCTTTAAAGTTTTAAGGGTACATATAAAATAAGTCCCCCTCCATGTCCCTTCTGCTTTAAAGCCTCCCTCCTCTTTAGATTAACCTTCTCCACAACTTATGCACCAGGTCATACTGCTCAAATTTGCAACCTGAATTTTTTCGCTTGTATTCAAATGATGGCCGGTACTCCAGCTGCTTCTACTCAAGGTAACTTTTGAAATATACACCCCCAGCAGCTAATAATCCTTACTGATCGGATCTATTCGAGCAGCCGACTTCTTCCTTACAGTCGAGCATTCTACTCCTGTGCGCGGTGTTGGAACATGTGTTATTGGGAAAGTGGAACGCGGTTCGGTGAAGGCAGGGGACGTGCTCGACATCCTTCGATGGGGCACCAGACGTCGCACGATGTGTACAAGAGTCTTAAATAACGAAGAGGTAAAGGATCATGACACGGTTTATAGTCGAGTCACGCTGGCGCTTAGGGGGGTTGACACTACAGATGTCAAGCGGGGTAGTGTACTGACCACTCCGCCACCGGCTACTCCTAACCCGATGGACGGCAAGAGCTTTAAAGCTTCTGTACGCTTTTCTAGCCGTAATGAAGGTGGCACTGCTATTGGTAGGACCTAAAATCCCACATCCCTACCGCCTCATTATCGAGCCGTGTAGAACCGACGGGAGATGCTAATCAGATCTAATTAGATACAACGAGTCAGGCACAAATTGTCCTAGTTAATCCCGAGGCCCTGGAGGATGGCCAAGAGGTGGTTGTGCTGAGTAGCAAGGGCAAAAAGATTGGAACTGCGACTGTGTCTATGCCTTTGGAATCGTGATCCTTGACTAAAATTATCTTATGTTTTGCGATCTCTCTTACTCTCCACCGCAATCTTCATTCGCCACAGTAAAGATAAGACCTTCTCTCCAATGCCCTAACCAGGAGAACATCCTCTCGTTCCCAGGAACTATAGCGTTTATATAAAGGACCAATTTACTAGGAGGTCCATCCAAGCATACTGGGAAAACATTAGTGAAGCTGATTTCGATCCATCCTGTATGGCAGATGAATGGCAGACGGAATCAGATGCTGCGTACCTCTATCAAGCCCTGGGGGAATCAACCGGGAACGTGGATTTGACTAGAAGGTTGCACCTATCGCTTGGGCGGCTAGAACCAATCCAGTGACTGTTTAACGAGGGTTGCGGGGCATGTACAGCTATTACTACGTGGCGGGCTGTTATTGGCGGGGTTGTTAGGTTTAAAATCGATCAAAACATTGTATGAACCCAAGGAATACATGCTTTGCCAACCGGCGATAATATCTGCAACAATAACTTCCAACCGCCAATTTTTCTATCTATTGAAAAGAGGCGCTCTAGTGCAGTCCGGTCGGAACAGATAGGTCGAGATGGAGAGTAATGATCACCTTGTTAGACCTGGCACATTATAGTTTCTTGTTTGCTTGGCTTGGAAATAAATACGAGCCTTGGAGGTTTGGTGATGTCTCCAGTAGAGTGGGCATTTCGATGAAATGAATGTTTAGATGAGCTTGGTTGGGCTCACCCCGACTTCACGATCACCTTGGGACGTAAGATGTAAGAAGAAATCTCGTAATTCATTAGGAAATACCTCTATATACTTTTGGGGGTTGTGTCATGACAGGCACTCCGGCCAGGAACTGCTCTCATCATCTGATGTATCCGAGTATCGTTCATCCATCTCTTACATCGGGGTTACCAACACCGATTTATGCGCCGTAAGCCTCCAGAGCAATTGCCGGGCGAGGGAAGACACGCTTGTACAAACTGATGCCAACCGAATCCTGGGGGTTGATCTTTGCGTCGAAGGTAGCCTTGAAGTAACCGTGGGTACCAAGACTCTCCTTGATGTAACCGCTGCGGCCACGGCGAGTCCAAAGCTGCAGAGCCTTGAACCAGGCGACATCCTCTTGGTTGAAGAACATATACCGGATGGTGACGACCTTCTTGTGGATTTTGTATGGGTGACCCGTGAGGATGGCACGCTTGGCAATGACACGCTTGGGGTCCGGTGCAACTACAGTGCCGGTACCGATCAGCTCCAGGCGGTTCATATCTAGAGGCTCCTGCTCCTGCTTGGTGTCCGCGGAGTCGAGGATCTCAGGGTCCTCTTCAGCTTGTTTGTTTCTGAAGACAAGGATAGGGACGGCGCCCCAGGTCATGGGTCCAATCCATGTGGCGATAGCGCTGCGGCCTGGGTGCAAGTAACGGTCGAACTTGTGCACGTTGTTGGGGGTGTTGTCAGCGGCGGAGAAGACAGGCTTGACCACCATGCGGCGGGCTCCGCACTGCACAACGAGCTCCTCCTTGGCTTTGAGCGGCTTCTCGACGCTGCCATTCAGGGTCATGTTGACGTTGACCACGGTGTTCTTGTGCTCGTGGCGCAAGAGAGAGAATAGGGAGAGCGGCTGGGCCTTGTGGCGGAGTGCGGATGGCACCGCGCGAAGGTGGATGTCCACACGAATACCCGGGTTAACACCACCGACAAGGGCTTCACGAACGACACGGTTCTTGATACTCTTGTAGTCACCGAACTGCAACAACCGCCGCCAGTCCTCAGGCTCGAAGGGTCGGTCCTCGGATGTCTCCCAGGGACTGATCTTCATGTTCTTCAAGCCACGGAAACGAGCAAGACGTTCTCTCGCAAGAGCGTTAGGGTGCAATTCGATTTCGTCGGGGAATTCAAGGTCCTCCTCGGCCTCGGTTTTGCGGCTAGCGCGGTAATCCGCTAGCTCCTGAGCCTCGTCCTCGGGTGACGGGTCAAGGAACATCTCTGACTGAGGGTACTCGGAGGGGCCGCCTTCCGTCATAGCGTCGTGGTTGTCGGGGAAAACACCGTCTTCAGGCGCGCCGGCGGTGTCCATTTCCATATCCTGATCATCCTCATCCTCCAGATCAGATCCGGAGTCCGAAACGTCCTCGAGATACCAAGCGGACTGGTATGTTGAGGTACCCTTGGGCAAACGCTTGGGCGTCGGGGGAATGTGAGAGTCATCGTCCGAGAAGTAGTGGTGGTCGTCGAGAAGGACACCCTTCTTCTCTGTGTCGGCCATCGAAACCATGTCGTCATCCTCCATTTCAATCTCCTCCGGGGCAATAGTGGCCATGTCGTCCTGGTCCGCGCTGGGGCCGTCAAGGACCTGGTTGGATTCGTCGGTGTCCACGTTCATCGCATCGTCACGCTTGCCCTTGGTGGGCAAAGGAGCTGATGTGATCGAACCGATCTGGAAGTCACCCCAGCCTGGGATATGTGCAATTCTGTCGGCCTTCAGACCCTTTCCACGAACGATACCGGTGATGACAACGTTATCAACCACTTCAGCATCGGCCTCCGGCCACTGCACGCTCTCAACGAGCATCCAGCTACGCTCATCACGCCAGCGGATTCCCTTAGGGGTCGCTGTGCAAAGAGACCGGATCGCATTAGAGCATTCTTGTCGCGAATCGAGCGACATGACCTTCTCCACAGCCGGGAAGAAATGGTTGACGAAAGACTTAAGCGAAGAAGCCACTTGCGGGCGCTTCTTGGCTGGGTTCACCTTGTCAAGACCCTGAACAACTGTGATAACGTTGGAGATACCCTGGCTCTCAATTGATCGCAAGAGCAGCTCGCCCTCTTCCTCCACTTCCATCTCTGACGATACTACCAGGACCACAAAGTCGGCCATGCGGCACACATCCAGAGCATTCATCAGGTCATACTTGGCCGGGATATAGAGCAAGCTCTGACGGAACCTATCAACTCGCACACGGGTAGGTCCATCGATAGAAACAGCGCAAGAGACGTCTACACTCTCGTTCAAAGCTTGGATCGTGGCGGGGATATCGATATCGACGGACAGCGGGACGATAGCGACGTGGCGGGGCGCTCCATTTTGGCCAGTGAAGATGCTAGTCTCCTGGATCCTCTGCTGATGCTTCAATTGTTGTCTCTGGCGGGCCTGGTTGCGGCGATCGAGTTTCGACTTGAGCTGTTGGTGGGGGGTTTTGCGAGTGCCCCGCTCCGACTCGATTTTGCCTGAAGGAATTTAGTATATGACTGTGCGATATGTGATGCTCCATATTTCAACATTTACTCACCCTTGGCCTGATCCTTCAGAGCACTTTTAGACGCATGCTTGGTCTTGAAAGGCTTTTGGGTAACCTTGGTGGTGTTGCGGTGGTGGTGCACCGTTTGGGTGGGCGCCATGTTGGCACTGGACCCTTTAAAACGATATGGGAGGGAGGCCAGATTGAAGGGAATATAAGACTCTTGGGATACTCGGATCTAAAATCAAAGAACACTGAGATCGAGGGAATCCCACGCAGATAGAAAAAAAAATGGCGATAAGAAAACAAAATTCGCCAGTGGAGGATAAGCGAGCGGTGAGAGCAAGTCTTGGCGCAATTTTTTAGATTTCGCTTTTTCTCCGCGGCTCGACCAGCGATTTTCCCACGTCAAAAAACAGCCAGTACATTCTCGAAAATGGCCGACTCGGGTTCGAAACAGGCTGTCATGACGGCTGAAGATCGTGCGGCTAAGCAACGACTGATTGAAGCCCAGAAAGCCTATGGGCGCGGCAAAGCAGTCTCGACCAAGGCCATTCGAAACAAGAAGCTCCGCTCGACACTCCAGGCGCAAGAAGCGAAACAAAAACAAGCTGTTCTTCAGGCTAAGGATTCAGAGATCCTTCTCGAGCACGATGCAGGCTTCCTTGAGCCCGAGGGTGAGCTTGAACGGACATACAAAGTTCGCCAAGATGAGATCAAGGAAAGCGTTGGAATTGAAACGGCAAAGAAAGGATTTGAGCTGCGCCTCAATGATTTCGGCCCCTATCGCGCGGACTACACTCGAAACGGACGCAACTTGCTGCTGGCGGGACGGAAGGGCCATGTCGCAACGATGGACTGGCGCGATGGCAAATTGGGATGTGAGCTGAATCTGAACGAGACGGTCCGCGATGCGCGCTGGCTGCACAACAACCAGTTCTTTGCAGTTGCTCAGAAGAAATATGTCTACATCTATGACCACCAAGGAACAGAGTTGCACTGTCTTAGCAAGCATTTGGAGCCTCTCTATCTCGAATTCCTGCCCTACCACTATCTTCTGGCCAGTGTTGTGAGTACCTTCGATCTCGATTGTCTGTCACCAAATCCTCTAACGAATGATTTATGTATAGGGCATCAGCGGCTACCTGAAATACACCGACACCTCGATCGGCCAAACCGTCGCCGAGTTGCCCACCCGGTTGGGCCGTCCGACAGCTCTCTGCCAGAATCCTCACAACGCCATTCTCCACGTCGGGCACCAGAACGGAACAGTGACATTATGGTCTCCCAACTCTCAAACAGCCCTTGTCAAGGCAATGGTGCACAAGGGGCCCGTCCGCTCGCTCGCAATTGACCGCCAGGGCCGGTACATGGTGTCGACTGGCCAGGACCAAAGGATGAACGTCTGGGACATTCGCATGTTCCGAGAAGTCCACTCGTACTCGACCTACCAGCCCGGAGCATCAGTCGCAATCAGTGACCGCGGCCTGACTGCCGTCGGCTGGGGCACTCAGGTCAGTGTGTGGCGGGGTCTTTTCGACGCCGCCCTCGCCGACCAGGGCAAGGTGGACAGCCCCTACATGGCATGGGGTGGGGATGGCCAACGCATCGAGAACATGCGCTGGTGCCCATATGAGGACATTCTGGGCGTCACCCACGACCAAGGATTCGCCAGTATTCTGGTCCCTGGTGCCGGCGAGCCCAACTTTGACTCGCTGGAGGCGAACCCTTACGAGAATGCTCACCAGCGACAGGAGGCCGAGGTGCACTCTCTGCTCACCAAGCTTCAGCCGGATATGATCTCGCTGGACCCCGATGTCATCGGCAAGCTCGATACGATCAGCGACAAGAAGCGTCAAGAAGAGCGCAACCCCGACCACAAGCCTCAGGACCACATGGAGAAGCTCAAGAACCGCGGCCGTGGTCGCAACAGCGCGCTGCGCAAGTACCTCCGCAAGAAGGGTCGCGGCAATGTCATCGACGAGAAGCGACTCAAGGCCGAAGCTCTGCGCAAGGAGCACGCCGAGCGTCACAAGAACAAACTTCGTCAGGAGCGCGAGGAGCTTGGACCTGCTCTGGGGAGATTCGCCAAGAAGGACTCTTAATACGTTTCTTGCGTTTGCTCGTCTCTCGAGCGTCGGACAGCTATCCAGATACCCAGCCCTGTGGCTTTTTGATATTGGAGAGCAAGCTATGTAGCTGCATTTCAGGCGTTGGAGGAACTCATGTGTATAGAATCTTTGGACCGGAAAAGCTAGTACCTATGTACCATCATTATTTTATGGCGTCTGAATATATGACCATCAATCCCCGGTACATCTACGCATCAAGGCTCCCCGAACCACGCGGTGCACCCTCCTTCCACCGCTGCAGACTCAGATCATAAGCACCACTCCCCTTCCAAGCACTAATAATCAAATTCACAATGTGATCCATACCCTTCCCATGCTTAACAACCGCAAAGACAGTCGGTCCATCCTCCCGCATCTTCGCCGCATCCCTCTCCATAACCTTCAAATCCGCACCCACAGCCTCAGCAAGATCAATCTTGTTAACTACCAATAGATCCGAGCCCGTGATACCCGGACCACCCTTCCTAGGCACCTTGTCACCACCAGCAACATCGATCACATAGATGATGAAATCAGCCAGCTCGCGCGAGTAGTTTGCAGCCAAATTATCACCGCCGGACTCGATGAGCAGCAGGTCGGTGGAGAATTGTCTCTGCAGGTTCTGCAGAGCGAGGAGGTTTGCGCTGATGTCTTCGCGGACAGCGGCGTGGGGGCAGCCGCCTGTTTCGATGGCGCGGATACGCGAGGGTGCGAGGGCTTTGTGGCGGGTTAAGAACTCGGCATCCTCGCGTGTGAAGATGTCATTTGTGACGGCTGCGATGTTGTATTGGTCGCGCAGGGCGTGGCACAGTGCTAGCATGAGGGCTGTCTTGCCGGAGCCAACGGGTCTTGAGGGCTTGTCAGTGCTATAGTTCGGAGTATGGTGTACGGATCTATCTAGAAACCAAGGTCTTGCTACTCACCCTCCAATTCCAATGGTGAAGGCACGGTCCTTCCAGTCTCGGCCCTCGATCAGCGGCATCTCACGGTTGAGGTACGAGCCTGGTCCATCGAGGATGTCGTGCGAGTGGCCATGGCCGTTGAAGGGATCGTCGTGGGAGTGGCTCACGCCAGCATCGTGGGAATGAGAGTGGGCCATTATGCTCACTGGACCTTTTGATTATAAGAAGGGTATAATTGAGAAAATCTTGGAAGAGGTGTGGCCGAGAGAGCGAGGAGGGGCAGTTAAGCAAGGGTGTGGTGGGGAAGCTGCGATAACAACAATGCCGAGAACCCATCAGACTTGGCCGATGCCGAGCGGAGGTCGCCGCCTCGGCCAACTGTACTTCCACTGTTGGTAACGAAATAGCATTCCAAGTACAGTCCGTATAATTCTGCAAATAAGTTACAATGGCACATTTCCCAATGTCTACAGTTGCAAAGTGGTATGATATGTATGAATTCGTCAATATAGCGGCAGAACGATGAGTCCCGTATAGAGAAATCATCAAATCCCAGGTTACGGGCCCAAAGGACCACCCCAATGCACGCAGACGTAGGTCCAAGGAAACAAAAAGCCCGACGCCAGTGCAATCGCCAACACGGATATCAAAGGATTCGGTTCATCCAAAGGTCAGAAACAGCAAAACAAAGAATCCAGAAATCGTCAAAAACCCCCGGGACATGGCAAGAGAGTTCCAAAAATCGAGCATGCAAAAAAGTAAGGGCGATGATCCCGAGCCAACTGAACAAGCGCTGAAAGGGAGATAGAGTACATTAGAGTCGAAGGTGGATCGGGAGATCGATGGGGACGAGCATCATGTCACAGGTGCCGAACAAACGTCAAGGGGCACGCAACGATTAAGCCCCCATTGACGGCAGATTTTTATCGTCAGAATACCGAAAGCTGAAGGAAACATCCTTCTGAGTATCAAAAACATAGACACAAAAACAAACGGGCGGATATGGCGTCTCGCCCAGGTATCCAAAATCGTACGCCGGCTCCCTGCCTCTTGAAATAATGGGAATCAAAAAATGAAGCGACATGATCAGGCGGCTTGTCCCTTCTGCCGTTTGGTCACTCGAGGGCTAGCCTTGACCTTGGCCGTACCGGGGGCAGATGTGCCATTGACTTCCGGGCCCACGTCATCGTTTTCCATCTTGACAGTGCTTGCCCGGCGGCGTTTGTTGCCACCTACATTAGGGCTGTTGTTGACACCGACCGGAGATGGATGGACCGAGCCTGACATTCCTGGAGGCCCAGTAAGCTGGCTTTGAGCCGGACTTGCGTGCGCAGAGCCGAGATGAGGTGATCCCTGAGCGCCCGGCAGACCGAGATGGGCCATGGCAGGCGAGGCAAACTGCGAAGGACCATTGATGCTGGGATTGCGTGCGGTGGGCATGGGTTGCATGCCTTGCATACCTTGCATACCCTGCATGGCTTGCATTGCCTGTATACTCTGCATACCTTGCATACCTTGCATACCTGGGTTCATCGGAGGTGCAAATCCTTGGTTAGGAACGGTCTGCAGGGTATTGACAAGGTTACGGAGAGCTTCGGGAGGAGACAAGGTCGGATTCTGTAGGGAGTAGTGGAAGAGCATTTGCATCTGAGAGATGGTCTCCGCGACTTCCAAAAATCCCATCACCGGGAGAGTAACGCCATGAGAGTTGACCAGTGACTCCGGAAGCGATGGGGACTGAGCCTGCTTTTGTGTCCGCTTCGCAGCGTTCTTGGAAGCCTTGGGGCTCTGCTTCAGCTCCGAAGCCTCCAGTGACTGAGCAATGCTTCGTGGAATAAACTCGTTGTGGCTTGTAACTGTGATATCGAGCATCTCGAGTTTGTTGTCCATGCCAAATGAAGCCCGTAGTTGTCCGTTTGTGAAAAGCTACAAAACGGCCGTTAGCTAATTGTCCAACTGCGTTTTGGAATTAGAGACCATACTTGGCAATCATTCGTAAACCAGTAGATGAAAGAGGTTCGAGGGCTCTCGACGATGTGTCCTCCATTCGGCAATTCCCGCTCACGGGCACCTTCCACAACCATTTGGATCTGGCGGATGCCACTGGAGAATTGGGTCAGGTAATACCGAGCCAGTGCGGGTGTCGTGATCTCAAACTGCTTCGATCCAGTCTGAGGGTTCCAGACGCCCTGTCGCAGAACACCACCGGGCGAATAGAATCGCTCGACAAAGCTGTTCCAGTAAATAAGGTCGGCTGTCTCGTTTCGACTCTGAATGATTGATCAGCAAGGTTCGTTTTTCAGAAACGCCAACAGTTTCGTTTCATTTTCGTTTCATACCTGGAAACTGCTCAAGTTTTCAGCATAGGCGTGAAGATATAAGATCGATTGACCACTCGGTCGGGCCATTCTTTGCATCATCAGAGCATTTTGATGCTGCTGTGCTTTCAATTGAGCCTCCTGAGCCGCCAGGGCCTGCGGGTTTGGCGGGCCAGATGTCTGACCCGGTTGGCCCTGAGCACCTTGAGGCTGCGACTGGGGACCCGACTGGCCTGGCTGTTGACCTGGCTGCTGGCCATGCGGCAATTGCTGTGACTGAGGGTTCGGCGTACCATGAGCTTGCGGTGGGCCCTGTGACTGTGGGGGTTGGGACGACGGGGGTTGAGAGGGCTGTCTCGGTTGAGGTGTACCACTCTGTGGTGGGCCATGCTGAGACTGAGGAGTCCCAACCTGGGCCTCGTGCATGTTGGGAGGTTGGGCGGAACCACGCTGCGGAGTATGTTGGCCGGGCTGTCCATTGTTTGCCTGAGCCTGCTGCGCTTGCTGCTGTGCTTGCGCCTGCTGGAGAGCGAACATCTGTTGCTGCTGGAGGTTTTGCGGTTGACCGTGGGGTACCTGACCCTGAAGGTGCATCAGGTTGACCGGTCGCATTCCAGGGTTGGCCTGCATCTGAGCCAGCTGGGCAGCATTAAGGCCTTGGGTTCCATTGGGTAATGATACAGGGAGGCCGTGCTGTTGCTGTTGCTGTTGCTGTTGCTGTTGTTGTTGCTGTTGCTGTTGCGCTTGGGCTTGCTGCCGTTGCTGGAGAATCATATGCTGCCGCATCATCTGCTGCTGGTGCATTAACTGGGGATTGTTCGCATCTGGCAGTTGAACAAAAAATTAGCATGCGCCCGGAAGTAATGTTGGCTCGGACGCCATGAAAAGAGCCTGTAAGGCCGCGGATTGATGGCTGGTGCCAAGCAGGCGCGCGTGCGTAACGGCGATAGCAAGACCAAGCGAGATGTATAGAAGTAACTCACAATTTTGAGAGAATGCCTGTTGCTGAAACATATGTTGCGCCTGCGCGGGATTCAGATGGGACATAGCGTGGGCATTGGGCATGGGACCGCCGGGACCCGCGGTCCCAGCGCCCGGAGGCATCCCACCCATCATCGGACCCGCCTGGCTCACTTGGGGTCCTCCTGGCGCGGAAACTCCAGGATGCATTTGCTGTACCATGCCAGGCCCGGGGTGACCGGCATTTGGGTGTTGGCCGGGCATTGGATGATGACCCGGGGGTAAGCCATGCTGTGGGATGCCTTGGTGGGCAGCGAATGGTTGCGCCATCATCATTGCGACAGGATTCACCACGGAGTGGAGGGGTTGTACGGCGAAGTACCGCGACGGCGGCGAGGAAGCGACCTGGGGAGGTAGGTTTATAGGAGTCGCGCGCCTGAAGACTACAGACCGCTTTCTCAGCGTTTCGGAGTGGAGGCCCAGGCGACTAAGGATCCAGTAGACGCGCAAGGCTGAAGCATCGATCGGGACCTCAGCCTAAACTTCGCTTCGCCTCAATGCAGGCCTCGTTCTCCTATAGACCAGCCGGTTAGTGCTGGTGGGGAGTACGGGTTGATAAGAGGGAGTCGAAGTTGGGGGGGGGGGAAACGAGAGGTGGAAGATAATAGGGAGGCGTGGAGGGGCTGGGCCTCCAAAAGTAGGAGAACAACTCACACAGCGAAGCCCGAGTCCAGGGCCGATGAGTTGGGGTTATAGGGGACAGGGACAGTCGCGATCGCCCATGAGAGGAAAGAAAGATGATCGCCCGGTGGGAGCGAAGAGGAAACTGGGGACGGAGGATCCGGCTCCGAGAGTGGAGGATGTAACCGAACAGACAACGCGATGGGCTGATGATAGGGGGGTAAACAACAGACAGAGGTCACCACGATGATCGAGATGATCTGATTTCCGTCACGATCAAGATATCGCCTCTTTTTTTTTCCCCTTTCACCCTGAGTCTTATTTTCTCGCTGGCTGCGATTGCAAAGGTGCCGCGCTAAGCCGCTTCTCTGTGTCACGTGACGTCCGTGTATTTCAGCGCGTTTTTTTTTTTCGTTTCCGCTTCTTCGTCTTCACATCTGCTTCGATACCGAAGACTTCATGGGGAGACTTCTCTCTTGATGATGAGAGAACTCTCCATTGTTGTCATCATATCGTATGATCGTCTACTGAATCTCGCCACTAACAGCCTGTCTGTGCGGCTTATTCGCATCTGGTAAGTCTCATGTGTTTTTTTCCCTTCCTCTGGTTCAAGGATGACAATCCTTTTTTACTTCTTTATCCACCAAATCGACCATGACGAGATAATTCGGACCTTCCTTTCCCGGTTGGTCTGCTACTTGCCAGTATATTTTGTCTGAGAACCATTTCAATTGTCAATCGAATATCGCATTGCAAATTGCGTGAGACGTGGGCTGACCCAACTTTCGCATCAGGTGAACCGCCGATTCTCGATCGACCTTGGCATGGCCTGCTCCCTTATATATTATATACTATAGTTGTGAATGGAACCACGTCAATTGATCATTAACTCTTTGACCTCGCTGTAATTGTGTCGTAGCTTCCACACCGTAATTATCCGCAAACTTTATTGTAATCCTGGCCGAAGATCACTCTTAGCGTAGCGACTGTCTCACGAGGCGAATTCAGGTTGTAGACTCGGATAAAGGCTCCCTTTGAAATCCATGCTCATGTTAGAACCAAGTAATTTTACCCTTCTCGAGACTGCATGCCTGTATTTCCATGCGCTCGATTTTTTGACATATCACGTGATCGTATATTTCTCCCGCGGAGGCGCCTGGCGTCTGGATCCGCACGTCTTTCGCGGCCAATGCAGTAACCTGCTTTCCGTGATACCGCATCTTCGATTCCGGTGGCATCTCGTGCCCCGGATGTATCCGTCAATGCCACTGTTCCGGCTGTCTGTCGCGCGCCCTTGTCGATTCATCGCTCGACGCCGCTATCCCGCGCTCACCTCGCGACCTTTCCACTTGTCGCGACGGTGGCTTTCCGCCCCGAACGATCCACATGACGGTACAACACCTCCCGAAAATGTTGTCGATGACTACCGTTCGTCGAATGTCGACGATATTCTTGCGAACAATGGCTCCTTGCCTGCCTCCGTCGCCGACCAGACCAGTAAGCCTGTTTCAAGACCACATGGCTCCGCCGTGCGCAGAGCCATGAGAAACAGGATATCGAAGCAAGACAAAAAGTCCTCGCCAACGCCAGCAATTCCCGAGTGGTTTCTTCGACGAAACACGGTGAATCGAAGTCCTGAGGATCAAGCTGCGGTACACCATCAGCATCAGGTTGAAATTGTGAAGGCGAAGTTGGTCCCGGAGTCGGACGGCGCATCAAAAGGAGAGCAATCTTTAGGCGGCGATGGCAACGACCCCTCATCGACCGAACCGACGGGCTCAGACAACCGATATGCTCTAGCAGATGCAACGTGGGATGAATTGCGGGCATCAGTCAAAGCTGGTCTAAGACTACCATCTACCCAGTATGCGAACGAACCCCCAGCGAAAAAGTCTCACCTCGTACTTCAGTATCCAGGCAATAATGGTATCACATTCTTGGATGCAGTGGTGAAGCGGCTGGCCCATGAATTGGATACGCATCTGGTCACACTAAATGCCCAAGATATCGCCATACTGTTCAGTGAGCTCGACCTTACTGAATCTGGTGCCTCGTCGGCCATTCGCTCCCTTGGTTATGAGGTTTACCGACCCCCAGTCATGGCTTGGCCCGAGTCTGGAGAGGGCGAAGATGGCGACGAAGACATCTCAGAGATTGCTGCTGCTCAAGGCATTCGCGCCGAGGTTAGCACCCCTCGCTTCATTACCATTGAGGCGAGCAGGGATTCAGGCGACATTCCGCTCCCTAATTGGATGGGGTTGAAATCACTCGTTGCATCAATCAATGGTCAACAGGACCACGATCCGAGCGCCATGCGAAATCTCGGTCAAGGTGTGGAACAACGCTGGGCCGGTCTCATGAACGAGCTCATTTCCCCGGCTGATAAATCACCAAAACCTGCCCCTCCTGAAACAGACGGGGCATCCGAGTCGGGTGCTAGCAATGCGGTACTGGCCCGAGACACAATTGTGCACATTCAGGATTATCGCGAAATTCAGAGTACCAGGGAGGGAGCGAGGATGATTGCCCTCTTGCAGAAGGTTATCCAAGATTGGAGGCGTACAGGATCAAGAGTTTTGCTTGTCGGCAGCACGTCTCAAGATCTCCGTCATTCTTCTGCACAAGATGGCTCGAGGTTATTGCAAAATGTCTTTGACGACAACTTCTCGAAGACTCTGGTGATTACCCCCGCCATGTCTGCAAGGGCCGTTGAAAAAACCTTTGCAGAGGATGAGAAGAACCGTACAATGGATATAAACATTCGTCATCTCCAGATGATGCTGCGCTACCGGCTCAGCGAGACTTCTTCTGCCTCCAAAGATCATATTTTGCTTGACAGCGCCTGGCCACTGGATCCATCGACTGTCAAGAAATCCGGCATCAGAGAGCGATTTTGGTCCTATAACCAGGTGCACTGGGTTTCAACTCTAGCACTAGGCAGTGCAGAATCCGATGAAGCCTTTGGCTTCGAACACATCCGACAAGGCATCGAGCTAATGGATAATGGTGATCGAGTTACAAGCGACTGGTTACAGGAGAAATCCCCCAGGTCGACAGATGCCCCTGTCGACCAAAGCCGAGAGCAATTACTAGCCTCCCTGCGCAAGACCTGTAACAACCACGAGAAGAAGCTGCTCAATGGCGTTGTGGATGCAAAGAGCATCCGCACCACTTTCTCCGACGTTCATGTCCCGCCCGAGACTGTCGACGCCCTCAAGACTCTGACTTCCTTGTCACTGATCCGTCCGGAGGCGTTCACCTACGGTGTCTTGGCCACCGACAAGATCCCAGGTCTCCTTCTCTACGGACCTCCAGGCACTGGTAAGACGCTGCTTGCCAAGGCTGTTGCTCGCGAGAGTGGGGCGACCGTTCTCGAAGTCAGCGGATCCGAGGTATACGACATGTATGTCGGTGAAGGCGAGAAGAACGTGAAAGCGATCTTTACACTGGCCAAGAAACTGAGCCCATGCGTAGTATTCATCGACGAAGCCGATGCCATCTTCTGTTCACGCACAGGAGCTAGCAGTCGTACCTCACACCGCGAACTGATTAACCAGTTCCTGCGCGAATGGGACGGAATGAACGACCTATCGGCCTTCATTATGGTCGCAACCAACCGACCCTTCGACCTCGATGACGCCGTTCTGCGTCGTCTTCCTCGCAGACTCCTTGTGGACCTCCCAACAGAAGAAGACCGCCACTCGATCCTGAAGATCCACCTCAAAGAAGAACAAGTCGATCCCTCCGTCGACCTCGCTGAGCTAGCTAAACGCACCCCTCTATACTCCGGCTCCGATCTGAAAAACCTGTCCGTTGCCGCTGCACTGGCTTGCGTGCGCGAGGAGAACGCCGCCGCCGCGCAACACCAAGGCGATGAGCCCTATCAGTACCCGGAGCGTCGCACGCTGACATTGGCTCATTTCGAGCGAGGAATGGAGGAAATCAGCGCATCGATCAGCGAGGATATGTCGTCTTTGTCTGCTATTCGGAAGTTCGACGAGCAGTACGGTGATCGGAAGGGTCGGCGTAAGAAGGCTCCCGGGTGGGGTTTCTCCACGGCCGGTGAGGAGCCTGTGGTGGATAACGCGCGTGTGCGCTCTTGATTTCTGTGGTTATAGATTTGGGGGATGTACTCCAAGGTTCTCTGGATCAAATTTATCCACCGAGGCTCCCCCGTGTACCATTAACGATACGATAGACATGTACCAATAAAGGGTAAATACAGACGTGTTTGCATTACAAGCGCTCTCTTTAGAACCTCCGGACTGTTCACACACGGGTTCACACGTGCTGTATTGGAGGGAGGAAAAAAAAATTGTCTCGGCTTTTGTGTCATAATTTGTGGACTGAGTATAAGGTTTTTGGCGATCTATATATTTCCAGACCCGAGATGCATCCCGAGGACCCGATAGGCGATGAATACTTTTCAGGAACCTTAAAAAAAACTCAGAACCTTGGAGTTAGCAGCTTATTCTTGTCCTGACAAGTCCAAAAAACAAGAGGGAAGATCTGCATGGCGATGTTTTGGCTTGGCTTGAACCGTTCGGACGATGAGATTGGATAGGCGTCTCTGGGTTGAACATGTTCCAGGAAAGAAATTCAGGTCCAACTCTCATTGGGTAATCACATAACCATTAGTTTTCAAAATGTTCATATCAGGCCCTTCCATCGAGCAGCTCAAGAGAATAAAAAGTCTTCATTATCTTGTCAAGCGGAATTGTTGCCTCGTTTAGGGCATTGCGGGGTCTTGCAGGTACCTTTTAAACTAGGACATCGCTGCTCTGTCAACGCAGGGGCTGATATCAGTGTTACCTCCATAAACTGTGATACCTCATTCGATAATAGTTCGATCCCAATAGGGTGTTGACAAACTCCAACTTTATCAAACGCTATAGATAAATTCTCCGATGGTAATGTAACCATTAAACTAAACTATCTTATTGATGTTCGGGCGTTTTTTTTGGCTCAATAAATTTACTGGGGATCGTCTCCATATAGCTAGTTAGGAACTCTTGGCTTACTCGGCCATCCTCAGCTACTCGAATGAAGAAGCCTGCAAGGTATGATATCAGATAGTGTTGTCTTATATCTTGATCAACAGGGATGAGTTAGCAGCCATAGGTACGCGATATCTGCACAAATCAATAGAACTAAAATACAAAACACGTTTCTACTTCTTTTGGTTTGAAATTTCCGAGTTCTACGAAGTGAGAGCCCAGCGGGATGTAACTTTGGGGGCACATCACTGGAAACAAGTCTGAGCCGGGTATAGATCATCGAGAAGCACCTCCACTACTGCATGTCCACCGCCGTCACACCACACGATCGAACTGAAGACAAAGCACTTTAACTTCCCAGCCTTTTGTCTGATCATCAATCACTCAAACACAACATTGCTTGTTACCAACAAAGCGATCTCATACCCAACTTTTGGTGTCGCCCGCGAAGGGAGGGCACGTGCCCCGATGACATCGCATCCGTCTCCACCCGCCTCTCGAGCTTCTTTTCTTCACTGGTGGTCGAGAGGGATTTTTATGCCCCGGCCTGATCCCGCGACGAAACGAGTGCGCGCCGACCACACCCTCCTGCTTCCACCGTCCTGCACGCCTGCAACGGCAAAAAATTCCGACCCCACAACCCCAGCCATGCCCGGCGACTCACGCGACACGGCCATTCGCGAAGCGAAACGGTTCGTCCGCGACGCCGTCCGTAATGACTGGGAATTCGTGCCCTCCACCAGCTCCGAAGCTACCCGCCCCACGTCGTCCTCATCTACTTCTTCCACGGGCACCCTCTACCAAAACCGACAAGTGAGCGAATGGCGATGCCGCGAATTTGACAGCTCGGGCTCCGAGCTCGAACCACAATCATCGGACGACTCCGATTCGGAGTCACCCTCCGGAGGGAAAGCAGCAGCAGACACTGCGATTGAGCGGCGGCGCAGACGACGCCGCCAGATGGATGAGGAGATGGCGTGGAATGAGGGGATGCGAATGTGGATGGCACGACGGGATGCATGGTCTGGGGCTCGGACACGACGACAAATTCGAGCTAAGGAGCAGAAGCGCAAGCTGGATGCTTCGATCCAGGACCAATCTTCTGTCGACGGCGTTGATTCTGGCGTTGACACCGGTGCGGGGATAACCCCGCCCTTGCAGCAAAAATCTCATGGCGAAGCCGCCGAAGGGCCTGGCTTGGCAACCACAATTGAAAGATCGCTTTCTATCTCAGAAAAGGAGAGGATTGAAGAATCCCAGCGTCGGCAAGAGCAGGAAGAAGGGCAATCTACCGCTCCAGACGACGAAAAGCGCAAGGAATCCACAGAGACCAGCATCACCGAACCCGACGCACAGGTGTCCAATGACCCTTCCCACCTGACGACATTCCCAGCCATCAACGACAGTGACCCGGAAGAGGATGAGGAAGAGCTCGATGAGCCTCTCATCCCCGTCGCCCCCCCTTTCATCTCCTCCGAAAACCCCATCCGCGCAACCATCGGCCCCGCAATCTACCCCTCTATCTACACCAAAGTCGTCGTGCAGGGCATGACCCCCACTGTGCCAGTCAACCTAGCCGATCTCACCAAGGCCATGGTCCAAGGCTGGAAAGCAGATGGACAATGGCCGCCCAAACCAGCCGTTACATCGATTGTCCTCCAAGACGACGCCTCCGTCCCCAAGGCGGCCTCGTCCGATGCCCCAAGCCAGACAAGACGGAAGAACAGTATCACGAACGCGATGCGCAAGGTTTTCCAGAACCCCTTCCACCGACGCGGCTCAACGGATGCTGCTTCCGGGAACGGAACCCCCGGTACTGTCTAGTATATAGTCGGACGAGGAGTTGTCGCTTCGAGTTACGACATTATCACAAAGTACACGGTTGTGTAGTGTTTTTCGTGCAATGCATCTGGCGTCCTATTCGGGGGTTATTGTTTTCTCGTTATCTAATGACGATATTGGTATGCGTGGGAGGTTTTGTGTCGAACGATTTCTCATGACTGTTACTATCCATTGACGATGTCTTAATTCGTGCATGGTTCTCTCGCACTTAGTTCCAGGGAGTTCCCCACGGCCAAAACAAGCAGGTCTTGATGATTCTTGACGATTTCATACGAGCCAAAAAATGCAACGTATTACATTTTGCTGCAGCATCAGTAGTACCTTGTTAGTCGTTGACCGAACTCATCATTGCCATCTCGCCTTTTGGTCATTGACATTGGTTTTATTTTAGCCTGAACCCGCCCAAGTTCCATTGAGGCTGCCCGGGACTTCCATCGAGTAGATGAACACGCTGTGAGTACTCTCACCGTGGCCTATTTAACTCTCTTCCAGGAAGACGATTTGAAGCAATGTATCTTGAAGCCGGGACGAACCGAACTATATAGATGATGCGGGTCATGTGCATGTTCCACTCGGGGCTTCACTCGACCGCCTTTCTTTTCCCACATCTTCACCAACAAGCGCGCATTACGTACCAGACTCAATCATCCTCTACCACGCACGTCGTCTCCCGCTGTCTACATCTGGACTGTTTCATTTACCGATTCAAACAAGATGACCTGGCGTCCAGATTACCCTGTTACACTTCCCGATGGTCGCCTAGTGTGTCACACGCACGGCTTCGTAATCTGCGGAGGCTGCTGTGTCGATTACAGCTTCATGGAAGATACCGACACCGAAGATGAAGACGTGGACGAAAGCGATGCGTCTGATGATACACTGTCTTCCGAGGACATGAATGAAGGTCCTGCAGGCCTCGTTAATACTCTCAGAGTCGGCACGGGACGCCTTATTCCTACAAAGGCCATCCCCCCCAATGACAAAGCTACACCGCAGTCGCTTTTCCCGCCTGTATCAGTACCAAAGCTATATCACCCGTACGGCGGTTCATTCGTCAAACCGACCCCGCAACGTTCCTCATCTATACGGATGGTTCGTGTCTGAACAACGGCGAGGCGAATGCCGTAGCTGGTTGCAGCTTCGTTTTCAAGCCCCTCGTGCAAGCCGGGGGTGTCAACTCTTGTCGCTTTCCTCTTGAGAGAGAAGGGCCTACCGGCGAACTCCACCCGCAAACAAGCAACCGCGCAGAACTGCGCGCCGTCATTGCAGCTTTGCGATTCCGGTACTGGCCTGGAGAAGGTTTCGATCGTCTAGTGATTGCGACAGACTCTGAATACGTTGTCGAGGGTATCACATCCTGGATACGTGGATGGCTACGGCGAGACTAGACGACGAGAGTTGGAGCACCGGTCAAGAATAGGGACCTTTGGGAGTGTTTGCTGGGAGAAATAGAAGAGTTGGATAAACAAGGCCTGCGGGTCTTGTTCTGGCGTATTCCAAGAGAATGGAATACAGATGCGGACTATCATGCCAAGCTTGCTGCAACTGAGCGTCGACCGAGCATTTTTACAGACGTCTCGGGCCAGCTCGTTTGAACTCACACATGTGATTGAGGTCGAATATCAGGATGCAACGGGGTCATAAAATACCAGAGAGATTGAATTTGGTGCGATTTTGCACTCTTCAAAGGGCGGGAAGTAAACAGACTTGGAGTATAATGCAACCTTTTGGTATCTTCCCTAACCATAATCATAACCTTCCGACGCCAGTGCTATATAAATGCAAAATTGAAAATTCAAGGTCTTCACTGCTCTCGCAGACAACCGTGTATAGAAGACAAAGTAGACTCATCCCCGATTCCTCCATGAGACTCAATACTCGCCCCCTCATAAGGTGGGAGCAACCCTAACCGTTCCACACTCTCCGTCATTTCTGCAGTAGCGTTCTCAAGGACTTTTCTTGCTACAGATTCATTCTCCACCAGTGCTGCAATATCGGCTTCAGGCATGATTTCCTTGGAGTCGTGACCGGGTCGGGTGTAGTAGTATTTCCCACCATGGAAGGACCAGTTTCGAAGATAGGACTGGTGGTCATCGAATGCCTGGCGGCGAGCTGCGGCCAGTTGCTGGGGCATCTCCGTCGTCGAGGTATTCGATTGGAGCTTGGGTGGTGAGAATTCATCGGACCCTGTACTTGCAGCGGAATTCGTCAAATATGAGGTCACAGCCACGGCAAAGTCTCGGAACCATTGGACGTAGAAGACGAGTCCATCGGCAGATTCAGTGACACGGTCGATGTAGTCTACCACAAGAAGAGAAGCAGATATCATCTCGATGAAAGCGGCGGTCATGGCTAGAACGGTAGGGTCCTTGAACCTAGTCAGTCTGTTGGAAAGTGGCCGAAGCGCACGATAGGATGACTGGAGAACCGCTTCGAAAATCCTCAACAAAGAAGAGACACAAGCTGGGTCTGTGGCGTCGAGCTTGAACAGCAAGTCCTTGAACACAAATGAGATGCTCAGGATGACAGGACGACTCAAAAGCCACGCAGCAGAGCTGCTGAATGATAGTTCAAGGTATGCAGGGAACACACATTGCAGGAGAACAGCTCGAAGCGTGGGCTTGTCGGGTCGCCCGGCTTCATATGTGTCTTTCATCGCCATGTACAACTGGTGGGCCAGATGGCTTTGTTCGCCCCCGACAAGTGCCCTCTCGGCAATGCCTTGGATGAACCCAGTCAGAGCGTTAACCTCCTTGTTCAAAAAGAGCTTCGGTTCGTATCGCTTCAACTTTGCAACAATATACCCCGGGTCTGTGCACGGCAGAGGGAACAGCGCTGGGTCCGTGAAGAAGGGGTCGACAGGCCGGATGTCACTTGTGAGCTCTTGAAGGAACCTGATAATTCGATGGACAAAGTCGACATAAGCACCCTGGGCAGACTCGGCAGCTCCATTACCAAGCTCTCGGTAATTGTCTTTCATGGATGCCATCATTCGCTGAAGTAAATCGGAATAATCGTGCTTCGTAACGTTCAGATCCCGACTCTCGGACTCTTCCAAGTGAAGGACATGTTCGCGCATGTTTGACAGCACACTTGAGATAAGTGACAACCGACGCTGGCTAAGCTCTTCCAGTGTAATTGTGTACCGCTCACTCTTTTTGTCCTTCGTGAAAGGAAGATTTTGGAGCAGCGGATCATGAGGGCTTCCATTCATAAGCGCTTCGGTGAGACGGTGTTGGAATTTGAGCATTGAGGATCGTTCAACCAGAGATGAAATCCATATGCTCATGGCCATGATTCGACAGTCGGTCAGAATATGTCCGTCCTTTTCGATGCAGAGAGCGACAAATTGCGGTGCAAACTTTCTAGTTTGTAGCGTGTTTCGAAGTCTCGTCCAAGACTCGTCGCCGAATTGACTGAGGTAGTTGTCCCAGTGTTTAAGTCCGTTGCGAACAAGGACCTGGGCGACAGATGTCCAGCACTCAAGGGCGCTCTTTAGAATGGCATCCTCCGGGCAATGATCCGCGCCAAAGCAGTTGGAAATTAGGCGGGACACAACTGGATGAAGGGCTTTCTGTACATGCTCGATGGTTTCCCGCGGAGGAGGATTTTGCTGAACCAGCGCCGCATCGATATCAGCCCAGTCGCAATCACCAAAGCCGAACTCTTGACTATCCTCGTCGGCGCTTGCTGCAACCCCGGGGCCTGCTGGCGCAGGAGGCAGGGAAGAAGCAACACTGTCTTTCTGAGAGTAGGCCACAATTACTTGCAGAGCTTGCGCCACGACAACATTCACACGCGCGAGTTTCGGGTTAAACAAACCCATAATGGAATCGAAAGGAGTCTTGGAGATCAGCCGGTACGCATGGTCCATGGATGGCGCCAGCTCAACAGCAGTCTGCATCCCGCCAAGTGCCATGCTCAACAAACTTTCGATTTGCCGCTGGTTCTGGGAAATGGCACTTTCGACAAGCTGCTGGGAAACCCGTTCATCGCCTTTGCTTTGCGTCTCGATTTCCTTGCGGGCAAGTCCGTGCTGTAGCCGAAGCTCGGTCATGAAATAACTGTGCCAGTCGGCGAACGGATCCAGCCCCGCTAGATCCTCCTTAGTTGAGAGCTTAAACCGAACAAGCCTTGCCCAGGACCGGATGTTGATGCTGCACGTTTCACGATGAGAGCTGGCTGGATGGACAAGATTGCGGATAGTCTCCAATCTCGGCCGGCATCCGTCAGGAACAGCCCAGTACAGGGTGCAAAGGAGATCGTGGTGGTTTCTCAGCGCATCCAGGTCTTCGTGACGAAGAGGCTTCTCTTTTGGATATACACGGCCGTGGTTGGGTAGCAGACGCCAGGCGAAGTTTCGAATCTTTTTGTTGTCGTACCGCTTAGACAAGAAGCGAAGGCCGCTCGCTATAATTTTGAGCAGTGTATGGAAGCATGGCTCACCAGCTCGGGCGTCCAAAGAAGGGTTCTGATCAAGCTCATCGAGGAAGGCAGGCGAACCGCGGCTTTCCTCGAGTTTTAAGTTGTAAAAGGTCTTTTGTGCGAAGAAGTCGTATAGTGTGTCGAGGACTGGCCTGCATTCCCTCCAGCCCCACATATTGATCAGACGATGACATCGTTGAAAAAGCGTTCGACAGTAGGCATTATATGAAATAGGCTGCACCGCAGAATTGGTGTCGTAATTGTCTAACGCAGGAGACAGAAGCCTTTTAACAAGATCCCAATTGTCGTGTGTCGCCTTGAACCGGAATTCACGACGCGCAATACCATGATGATCGATCTCATGAAGCGGTAATGGAGTGAACAAGCAACGCCATGCTGTCTCCAGGTTGACAACATCTTTCTGGTTGCGAACGATGCCCTTGGTGCAAGTCTCGAGCTGGATGTCGTCCAGAATGCCAATGAATGCATCTGAGCTGTGCAGGAGTTGCTGAACGACGACGTAAGCTTCCGCCGAAGGAAATTCTTCGCGAATCCCTATTTCACGTCGCTCCTCTTTCTTGGTTTCTTCAAACAATCGATGCAATTCAGCTATCCCAGCTTCACCGAGGACCAATGCAAGGGTATCCTTGGCAGATGTCTTGACGAGCTCTAAAGCATCATCGGCCAGGGCAGAGCTGACAAGGCTGTGGGAAGCGATCTGACGGATCTGATTTGCAAACACAAGATTGTAGTATGCAAACCTCACGAGGCCATATTTGTTGTAGTCGCCGTTGGTGATGAAAGCCGCCAGCGGATCCCTAAGTCGGAAAAGCAGCCCCGTTACACGACTGACAAAGCCTGTCCGGTCGACAGGGTCGATGAATGTCAAGTGCTCCGTCACATAGTTGATCAAGGATCGATATGCGAGCGACGCAGAAGTCAGGTCAGTCCTCGTCTCTGGAGCAGCGGTAGCGCTTTTTTCAACGCTATCGACAATCATATCGAACAAACATCCCATTTCTGAAGAGACTTTCTCGTTCCAGGCACCGCATTGCAAAGTCCGGTCTCTGATGGGGATTGAAGAGAAGCCAGCCTCTTGGTCCAGATCCCGCTTTGAAATATGCAGCGAGCGAGATAACTCGCCACTTCCAATGAATGTAGATTCATGGAAGAATGTTCCGTCACGTAATGGCGCTACCCCAAAATCGACTGAGTATGAGCGTTGCCAATTGAACAGTCCGCCAAAACTGAAAGATGAAGGCCGCGCCGGCGCTGCGTTAATTGCAGGGAGCGAATCCGAGTCGTCGGAGACCGCTGCAATGATTTCTTGATTTTGAACGAACTCATCTGCGTCAAGGTTGATATGGTTGGGTTGGCGTTTCTTCAAGCGGACACGACTTTGACGATATTCGGTATTCGGAGCTTTGCTGGCCGGATTCCCTGGAGCAGCAGCAGTTGATGAAGGAGTATGAATGGGAGGACCCGCGGATCCAGTGTCTGAAATGTACCGATCAAGAGTCAGACTTGGCTTCAAGGCTTGGGATGCCTGTCTTTGGAAGTCGCGATTAAGCAAAGTCAGAGAGCGACCGAATACGGCTCGGCTCGCAGCCTGGATTTGATTAGGCCCTGCCAGGCTGGTCGCAGCAGGACGAAGAGTGTTTCGCTGCAAAGATGATATTGCAACGTTCCGACGAACGATCCATTGATGGCCTTGTCTCTCTGCTTGCGCGGAGCGCTCTGCGTCCGGGCTTCTGTCCGGTGGAGCTGCGGGCACATAATCATCACCAGTTGAGGGATGATCTGGCAAAGGCAAATTGTCATCATCAGGAACCTGAACTGGTTCTGTGGCAGCAAAGTGATTAGAAATTCGAGAATTCCGAGTAGCTGGTGCAGCCTGTCGAACAGCCGAAGGTTTAGCAACTGACTGGCTTTTACGAGGCTTGGATTGAGGACGAGCAATTTTGGTCTGTTTGATTGCTCCTTTTCTCCAGTTTCGCAGAGATTCATTCGCATCTGCAGTATCGTCTTTCGATCCTAATTGCAAGAACTTGCGCGTTGGACTTTGCCTCCCTCCATCCCGGCGTGAACGAGCTCCCCTGGCCGCGATTCTGAGGAATTGAGGCTGTTTTTTGCGGGGTTTGGATGCCACATCGGGGGCATCCAAAATTCCCAATCTTGGGACTGACGCTGTACGTTTCTTTTTCGTTCGGTGTCCTCCATATGAAGCATCCGTGAGCCTGGTTTGTCGTTTTAAGCGAGCTTTCTTCAACCGTCTCTCCATCTGACGGGGATCTTCTTTCGAATGGACACGTTTCAAGTTCTTCCGTTTCTCGCGGGGTGCGTGGGGAACTGTCGGAAGCATGTAGTCGATTCGATTGTCCTCAAGTATGTCTCCATCTCGGTCGAATCCCATGGGCGTAGCTGCCCGCTGTTCGGCGTCCTCCTCGATATTGTGGGCAAATGGAGGTTGATTCTCTTCATTACTCTCATCGGAATCTCCGAGGTCGATCAGACCTTGCTGAAGATTTGACTGTCCTGGTTTCCGGACAATCTTCTTGGCAATCCCTTTACCATCTGCTCGCTGGGCAGCATGCCGATTTTGTTGAGCGGCCTTCTGTTGCTTGAGTCTCTGCTCTGCATCGATACGAACCCAAGAAGCAGGAAGAACGCCTCGAATACGTCGCTGCATAAGCCGATTTATACTATCTTCACTGTTTTCATCAGGTTCTGCAGAGCTTTGCGAGGCATCGGAATCTGCCGACTCATCGGAATCGATGACCAAGCCAGATTGTTCTTCTGTGGTAGGTTCATCTAACCCCGGCGTTGCTGTCTTTGAATAATCGCCGTTAGATTTAGTCGGCGGTGGTGTGAATCCTGGAGGAAAGCGGAAGACATCCGAAGCACGAGGAGTCCTTGAAGCAGACGAATCCGGCGGACTGGACGGAACATCGAAAAGAGAAAGATCCACGCGGCCATTCGGCGGCGTAGTATTCTGAATCACCACTTGAGGTCTGGTACGAGCATTCGAGCTACCCTTGTGATTTGGCGAAACCACCAAGTGTGATCTCTTGCGTCGTTTGTGCGACTGCGTTCGTTGGGACAGAGAGCCCCGCTGGTCACGATGTCGAATTTCTTGCCCAGTCGAGTCCCGTTCTCTTTGTCGTTCAGGCCTTAGAAACTCTTCTGGCGGTGGACTGGAGAGAGGTGCATCAGGGTTGAAAGCATCTTGCTCCTGGCTTTCGTCCGTGGTTTCTGGGGCATAATGCTGTTGTGCCTCTGCAGGCGGTCGAATGGGCTTCATGCCTCTTTCCCTCATTAGTCGTTGATACTTGGCGAGTTCGAGGGCATAGGGGTGCAGCTGGATTGCATTGCGCTCCCGGAATGACCTTCGCGCTGGTTGAGATAATTGCTGTAGAAGTTCTGGCGGAACATCGAGATTCGTCAGGCTCTCATCGATATCTCCTTGTGGCTTCATTATTGGGACTCTTTCCGGCACCCCTGGATCATCTCCAGGAGGAGAATGAAGGGATGACGGAGGCGATGATAATGGAGAATCGTCTTCCGAGCCTTCTTGCTGTGGATTATCTTGGGTGTTGACATCCTCGGTGCGCTTTGTTGGTCCTGGGGGCTCTGTAACCACATTCAACTCATCGGGCGAAGAACTTCGGGACAAGAACGTATCGATGAGCTCTGGCTGATTTCGCGATTCCTTTGTATGGGGCCGTATAGTAACTTTAGATTGTGAAGGCTGTTTGGGTGTAGGAGATTTTGGCGTGGACTCGTGGCTTCGTGATCTCCTTCCAAGCCTGGCGATTTCTATCGGCGAACTAGGAATATCCCATATCTTGTCATCCGGATCTTTTGTTGTGCTTTGGGGTTCCTTGGCAAGAGAGCTCGGTGTTCGTCTTGGTGATGCC
Source organism: Penicillium cinerascens (assembly GCF_028974065.1). Classification (NCBI taxonomy): domain Eukaryota; kingdom Fungi; phylum Ascomycota; class Eurotiomycetes; order Eurotiales; family Aspergillaceae; genus Penicillium; species Penicillium cinerascens. The sequence goes on along the minus strand of NW_026695298.1, from coordinate 2,077,105 downwards.
CGTTTCCCATATGTTCTGCGTCCTGGCCGTGGTTTTGGTGTTTGTTCTCCCAGGGAAGGGCTTGCTGAGCGATTCTTTGTTTCAATGGCGGCCGGTACAGCCTCTGTACTCGGATTGTTGCATTGATCATCGCCAACTGTAGAGTCCATGCCATGTCCATTTTTGTCTTTGTCGGAGACACCACTGGAATCTCCAATGTCCGAGAGCGTTGTCGAACCGTAGTCATTGTTGATGTCGGGATACTCATTCACAGCTTCCTCGGCTATGGGTCTCGAAATCGACGGAGGGAGAGGGATGTATTCGAGGTCGATCACATCGTTTGCTTCGTCCACTTCGCCGGCAGGGGCAAGTCGGGCTTCTAGAGAGTCGAATTCGTCCTCCTCATCGGAGTCCGGGACAAACCCCCGTTTCCGCCATGGTTCCATTGACATCCTTGGCGGGGCTCGCCCATGTCTCTAGGAAGTCATCGAATCGTGTCGAGAGAAGAATACAGACAAAAGATCCTACAACCAGCAGCGACTGCAGAGCCGTTGTGTTGGCCTCGACGTGTCGTGGTTGACAGACGCGTTCGATAAGCGAACAATTTGGCGACGCGCCGCTAATCAGCGATAACGCTCCGCATCTTCGAGCCCACTTTAATTCTTCCGTCACTTCGACCTCCAGCGCTCTTCTCTTGAACCTGCGAAAATGAGTCGCAATTTCTTTCCAGTCGTGATGGCTATCGGCGTCGGTGTATTCACTGGTACTGTTCACTCTTCCCCCGCTTGCGATTGACTGCTTTGGTTCTAACGTCATTTTTTCTCCGCAGGCTACTACACCTTCCAACCGACCTTCCAGCAGCTTGCAGCCGAGAAAGCACCGGATAGTCAGCCTTATCCTCCTGTTGTCTCATCCAATAGGAGCACCGACTTCCCCGCTGGTGGTGCTTCGCCAAGTGATGCGAAGCCAGAAGCCGAGAAGGGGCAACAACGCTAAAGGGCTGCCACTTGGAAATGCGGAAACATGGCGCATTCTTGTTGGGAGGAAAGTCGGATGTGAAGCGAAAGCTTCATCTGGGACCTGAAATATAGTCCACAACGGGACAAACCCCACATATTCAGGACTTGAACGCATTTCAGACCCCCCCAAGTGAGGCAATCTAGATCAATCAATGCTGCGCAGGCGCAGAATTCCATGGAATGGCTGCCGAGCTTCAATTGCATCCCGTTTGGCATACGGCGGAGCTCCGAGCAGGTCTAGTCATACCAGACGACCTACCTGGGTTTCCTAAAGGTCACAGGAGCGTATTGGACCATGTACAACAGACGGATGAAATACCGCAGCACTTTTACTATGCCTGAAATGTAAATTTTGCTCTCTGAGCGAAGAAAAGCACAAATTCAACGCCATGCTTTAATACAGGAGAAGCCGACAAAACCAGCCGATCCTCAGATATGATCCAGTCCATTCCCAGCCCAAGATAGTTACCCAAAGCGCCTCTAACCACAACAACATCATTGCAGTATGCTTTTAAACTTCCTCCACCATCTTGCCACTTGGAGCTGCGGGAGGAGCGCCAAACACACGGCCAGCTGGGGTGCCGAGCCATTCCTCAGGCACGCCGACCTTGCAGCCGTTTGTGCCGCTGATCCATCGGACCATGAGTGGATCGGCTTTCTCAGGCTCAAGGTTCTCTTGGTCACCGGGGGTCGTGTCGGTGGCATCCGCAGCGATGGCGGCACCTCGGCCACGCCGCTTCGGGGGTTGTTTTTTGAGCAGACGATTGATTGTATCCATCTATACAGGGTCAGATGTGGAGTTCTTCAATGGGTTGCGCAGCAAAAAATGTGTGTGATGTCAAGCTGCCACAGGGTCGTTGTTAATTTACCTTTTCTTCCTCGTTTCGCTTTTCACTCAAATTCTTTCGTCGCCGAGCCATTTCAGCTCGTCGCATGGCACGTTCCTCAGCCGTCAGGTGTTTCTTGACTTGGGGCTCTATTCCACTCGTCAGCATCTTGTTTAATTTGGCAGCTGACAGCTGGATCTACTTACCCATAGGAAGCTGGAGGAAATCGTCGCCGAGGTTCCCTCGTTGACGCTTGGTCTGCTTGCCACCATCAATTGCAAGCGCATCGCTGTCAAGCTCGTCGTCCAGGTCGTCTTCTTCGTCCTCTTCATCCAGATCGTCGACGTTGACATCCGGAACGGCGCTCTCGTCCATATCATCGAGCTCGCCCTCGGCATCGGAGTCGGTTCCCGAGACATTGTCGTCCTCTTCCTCTTCCTCCTCGTCTTCTTCTTCTTCTTCGTCTTCTTCCTCGTCTTCTAGCTCCATTTCCATGGCTTCGACGCTCTTGACATTTTTAGTACGGGCTGGTGCTGCCGCTTTGTTGTTCCGTCTTGCAGGCGGTTGTGGTGGGGCGTCATCCATATCCACGTCTCCATCAGCATCGGCGTCTTCATCCTCTTCACCGGGAGCATCTTCATCTTCGACTTCGTCTTCTTCTTGATCTTCAATATCGTCATCGTCACTGGAGGGAACCTCGACAATCTTCTTTCTGTTCCGACTAGCTCGTGGCCCCGAGACGATGGGGTTCTCTTGGAAGACATTGACCGAGCGCCGGCCAGGGCGGCCGCCGGTAGCTTCCCGCAATTTACCAGCGGGCATCTTTACCGTGAGGCGAAGACTTCTACCGGGATTTCCAGGCGAGTGAGATGGGGAACGGGAAACAGTCAACGAGGCCGGAGCAGCAGTAATACGAGTGCGCCTCTTGGATCTGGTGACCATATTAGTTTCTGGCTCTTGGGGCTCTTCATGAGATGCTCGTGATCGACGAGAACGACGTAATTCTATCATGGCGATGATAATGATGCGAGGATAGTGGGTTGGAGTAAGGATGGGAAGTGCACTCGAAGTCCGGGGGAGGAACCAGGCGGGGTGAATTTGAAGGTCAATGAGCAAGTGTGTGGCAGTACAGACTCAGCTGCTTGCCAGTGCGAGGGGCGCGGAAGAGCAGTAGAGGGGAAAGAGTTCCCAGCTCCTTCGGGGGTCCAATCGCGGTAACCAGGGCTTCAAAGCGGTGCAAATTGCAAACGGGAAGAGGATAGGACCAGCATGTTTCAGGTGCCACATTGTATGTTCGTAACCTGTGCGAACAAAGCGCGCCGGGTTACATAGGATCTGGGTGTGCTCTCCTGGCTGTTGTGCTCCCGGGCTTTGGGATACGGGGAGATATAGGGTACAGGTTGTATGCATGGCAACAAAACGATACAGGGGGTCGCATCTGAGAACCAATCGGGGGGAAGACTCACCAGTACTTTTTCGCAAAAGTTTCAACGTCCAAGAGTTCTGTCGCTGGCGCCGAACGAACAAATGAAGTAACCATCCCATTCTGCCGGGCGGTGGCTGTATACCCTCGTGGCGCTGATAATGGACACTTGTGCACTCAAGTATCCAAGGATTCAAGCATTACTATAGACCGGAGACTATCATTGAGAGCTGGAGTGGCTTGTTTAATTGTACAGGGAAAACTACTACCTGATCTATGCTATCGCGATCCAATGGCCGATAGGTGCTCATCCTGGAGTATCACTTCATAATCAAGGGCCATCCTAGGCTAACATTAATCTTTAATAGATCAAGAGAAAGCGATAAATGACATAATTTCAATTATCCCTGTTAGATACTTTTCAGTCTAGTGATCGTTGGTGGACGTTGGTGAATGATGAATGATCGGGACAACCCGAGTCGGTGCAACAGCCGAGGTCGGCTCACATGGACCCAGTACCACCCAAAGTCCGGGGAAGTTCCTTCTTCTTTCTCCCCATCTCTCGCTCTTGTCCTGGGACTGTACAGGGCCAGACACAAGCACCATGTCAGATCCTTCATCCAAGCCACCCTCTATCCCCTCATGGCAACGGTCACGATCGGCGCCAACCGAGCAGTCGCCCTTGGCCTCGTCGCTAAGCTCCGATGATGCGCCCGCGTCCACTTCAAGGCAAGACCTGGTCGAGCAGGCCTCTAGGTTCCTCGAAGACGAATCCATCCGTGATGCCCCAACAGATCGCAAGGTTTCTTTCCTTGAGTCTAAAGGTCTGAACCCCGACGAGATCCAACAACTACTCGGCGTCTCCCGAAACCCTGAGGCGACCAGCAGCAGCACGATTGCAACCGAGGATAAGGGCCCTGAAACACCATCAGCCTCCTCATTGCCCTCCAACCGGTCCGAAGACACTCCTCCCTCTTCAGTCACTTCTTCGTCGCCATCCAACACCATGTCTCAGCCGCGCTCGACAACTGCCGCCACCGCCTCTTCCGCAGCACCGCGCGATGTGCCTCCGATCATCACCTACCCTGAATTCCTCTTCCAGCCCGCCAAGCCACCCCCGCTGGTAACTATGCAGAATGTCCTGTATACAATATATGGCGCCGCAGGTCTCGGCGTCACAATATACGGCGCGAGCGAGTACTTGGTGAAGCCGATGATTGCAACCCTCACCAGCGCACGGCACGATCTGGCCAGCACAGCGCAAGAGAACTTGAAGAAGCTGAATGAGAAGCTAGAAGAAAATGTCTCCGTCATCCCGGCGCACCTGACTGCGCGTAAGACCGCGTCCAACGAAGAGGACGAAGAGACCAACGAAGACGGTGACTCAGTCTTCTCCGACCCGACAGAGCTCTTCCACCGGGATATTGGCACTCAGACAACACCCGACGTCGCTCCATCTACCACCATGGAGGCAGAAGATGAGAAAGTTTCTCTTCAGGGGCCGGTGGAAGCAGTGAACAACCATATAAGCCGCCTGGATTCGATCCAATCTCAGCTCAAGGAGATTAACAATTTTGAGAAAGATTCGAGTGACCTCGACGACTCGGCACGAGCCTGTATCACCGATCTTCACCACTACCTTGACGGACTGATTTACTCTTCGCCCAGGCATACTATCTCGACGCCTTCGTACGGTCTGTACAGTAACAATGCAAGCAACGGTAGCAGCTCGACCGGTGTGCGCAAGTCTGAAGACGACGCCATCGCCAGCTTCAAGGCGGAGATTCGCGGTGTCAAAGGTGCCTTGTTGAGTGCCAGGAATTTCCCTGCTAGTCGAGGTGGCAGACTTGGTGGTGTGCGGTGATACTTTTGTACACCTAGTGAATTATTAGCTCCTGTAAATTGTTTGTATATAAAGGTTGACTTTGATACCAAGACATCTGTTTCAGGTTTAAAATACCAAATCCTTATGAAGAAAGCTGTTCGGTTCTCCATCAATGACAGAGACAGGAAGAGGAAGTCAATTTTCATTGTTTAGAACCAACATCAAAAGGTCGCGTATAACAAGGACAACTTACTTGCCGTGCCCGCTGAAACAGCCTCCGAAGGTCGAGTTTCAGAAGCCGCCTCGAGCAATTCATCGATATAGGACTGCGTAGTTAAGTTTGGCTTCTGCCTATATCGATATCCAAAGAGCCAAGTACTTCTCGTTTTTCGTTTCTTTTTGTTAGAGAGATCCTCAATTGAGGGAACAGTATATGCTACTAGCATGGAAGCTCGGGTTTTGTTTTTGTTCAGCAATTGCAGTATCATCCGCAATAAACCACCGGGCGAAAACCATCGATTTTCTCCCAGGACATACTCATCTCGGCACGACCGCCCATCATCGTCCATAGGTCCCAGAGCACCCGGGTCCAACATTTCATCTATCCCGGAAAGGTATCATATTCGTCAATAATCGGCCATGCTTCGGTGACCTTGACATACCGCACTGTTTCGTCCTCATAGTACTCAGTCTCCTGCTCTAGGGCATCCTCCGATGCCCCTAGCAGCGTCTGAAGGCATTCCTCATCAATGGCTATACACACTCGGTATTTATTGAAGCGATCACGCTGGCCTTGCGCATCCACCCAGGCCTCGAAATGATCGCGGATCGAATCAATCAATGCCCTGTCAAACTGCGACGAGTCTTCCATAACGGCTGGACTATGCCGGGCCCAGATTTCGTTGTAAATCGTGGGATCTACTCCGGGCGAGGTCTTATTTGCAGAGGCGCATTCTCCGAAAAATGATTTTTTGAGGCAGGCCTCCAGATTTTGACAGCTGTGGAAAAGTGGGCGTCGGATTGAGGTGAATATGTAGTGCGATGGATGGCATATCCCCAGTTTGAATAGATTTTGCGTTTGTGATACAGCTCCCATGTGAATTCAGTTGGGCGAGCGAAAGGCATAAGTTTGTTTTAAATTCAGAAGCGGGTCTGAGGGCCGAGAGGCCGGTAAGTAATAATCCCAGAGACGAGAGGAGGAAATGTTTGAGGGTCGGCTTTACCGTTAGAGGGCGAACGGCTTCCAACACTACTTGACTCACTCGGTGAGGTTCCAAAGTTATCCCGCAGGGGATCCGGGTCTACAAGGTAAATTGCATTAAACATGATCAATCTACTAGTTCATTTCATATGACGTCTATCTGACATTCTAACCCATCCAAGTCCGGGTATCCGTTTTATGAAACATTGGAAAATTTTCTTTTCTCATGACAGTAATTGATCAGACTAGACTCCCAGGGGGAGAACGCAGAAAATGAAATACGCAGGCATTAATAGTAAAATGGACAAGAAGAACCAAGATCTAGGACGTTATTTTGGGGCCTCAATCAATCTTCAGCCCGATCCAAGCTATCAAGCACCATCGAAGCATGGAGTCCTAGCTGATTGAAGAGCTTCACGGAGTAGCTTTGCTCATGCTAATCAGACGCTTGACACCCACCTGTTACCAGAAGAGTCAGTATTGATGTTAACAGAGTAACGGACAAAAGAACTCACCATCCAGTTACCACACTCGTCAAGTCGGTTGGTCATGATGTCAACGTGGATATTGCGGGCCGTCTCATAGTCGCGGTTTTGAATTGCACGGGACAGGTTGGTCATGTCCTCGATGGTGTTGGGCTTGAGTAGGTCCTCGTTGTTGAGGTGGTCAAAGAGGATGCTCAAGCGGCGCTCGGCATCATCAACCTGGGCCTTGAAGGAGCTCGGGGCCCGACCCTTGACCCGCTCCATATCAGTTGAGAGGATCTCGAAGATCGGCATGGCATTGGCAGGGATGTGAGAGCGGTCACCGGGTGCTAGGATATGTCAGCGATTCTATTTATTTGGCCATGGAAACAAAGGCAACTCACGGTACTTGGGGGTTGAGGGGGGAGGTGCCCGCTGAGACTGCGCCGTGGGCGGACGAGATCCCTGTTGCGGAGGCCCCTGGGGCGGAGGCGGGACTTGGGCGGCCATGGGAGGGGGCTGAACGGCAGCACCGGGGCCAGGCGCATATGGGTTGGCCGCTGGTGGCTGACTTGCTTGTTGACGGGCATACGGCGACGGAGCACCCTGAGGAGGAGGTGCCACCGGGGCGCGAGTTTGCATTTGCGGGCTTGAAGCCTGAGCAGCTGGGTTAGGCGCGTACCGGTTGGTGGGCGGAGGCATGCTGGGCGGGGCATTGTACGGCGATGGGCCCCTGGGGATTGAAGCCGTAGGAGGAGCCATACCCGACGCCATTGGCGGGGACTGGGGAAGGGAGGCGTACGGGTTGACAGGCGGCGGTGGGGACGGTCCAGGGGCCATGCTCGATGTCAAGGGCGATGTCACGCGCGGGGGAAGAGTTCCAGCCTTAGGAGGGGGAGGAACAGACGGTGCCCGCTGAGGCGGTCCTGGAGGCGGAGGGCCTTGGGCCAGGGGAGGTGACTGGTTAGGGAACGGAGAGCTGATGGCCGCGGTAGCGGCAGGGGTGCTACGGCGCGATGTGGGAGCCTTGGCGAAGCCCTCGGGAAGATCGTTCCACGCAGGAAGACCAGTGGCAGTGGTATAAGTGGTTATATTGGTGGCCGGCGATTGGGTGCCGGCACGCGGAGGAGGAGGTACACCACCGGGTGCGGCCGGTCCACCAAACGGAGTCGATGGACCGTAGGCCGGTTGCCTCATGGTTTGAGTCGGTTGGTATCCGGCATTGGGCTGGTAGCCAGCACCACCAGCGGCAATCGAGGCGTAAGGGTTGGGGGGCTGAGAGGGCGCGGCAGCCGGGGGACCATACGGGTTCACAGGCGGTTGGGGAGCAACAGCATGGGTGGGAGATGCGTAGGCGCTTGGCGCAGGAACCGCAGGAGCTGCCGGGGTGAAGGTTTGCTGCGGCTGGTAAAGGCTGGGCTGAGTGGGGAGAGGCTTGAAGCCGCCAGTCCTTGCGGTGGCCGCGGCCTGCGCCTTCTGAGGAGCCTGTCTCATGGCGAACTTGATGCGGTTGCGAGCCACCTCAGCCTCGGGATGCTTCTCAGGCACAAGATCAAGGTACTTCTGCGCAACTTGAAGGCGGCCGTGGGTGGCCACAACGTCGGCATACTCAATATACTTCTCGTACAAGGTGCCGAGGCGCCAGTCCGAATCCTTGGTGCGTTCCGTATCCTGGAACTTCGTGACTTGGCGGAAGATAGTAACCTTCTCGATCAGGCCCTGCAAAGCACGAACATGGATGGAAAAGGTCGAGTTGTCCGCATCGGTATCGATTCCTCGTTGCTCATTCTCGCGCAGCTCCTCAACCCAGATAGCCACCACCTTCTCAAGCTTGGAGCCAGCCAAGAAGCAGAATGAGGCATCCTTCCGAGCGGCCTTATCATTAGTGTTGCGAACCTGCTCCTCGAGGCGGTCACCGAGAGCATCACAGAGGTCAGGGAATTCCTTCTCGTCGGCAAAAGTGCACAGTGCAGCCATCACCTCCTTCCAGTTCGAAAGGTCGGCGTTGTGCACCACATCCCAAAGGTTTTTGCCCACGATGGAGGCGAGCAGTCGCATGTAGTTGGGTCCACCAGCCTGCTTGGAGAAGTAATACTCCTGTGCCTTCTCGATGCACTTCTGACCACCACAGATGGCGATCATGAAAGCATCAGATAAGCGGTCCTCCTGCAGAGCCACGTCGAGGGCCTTCTCAAACTCTCCGAGAAGCAAAGCCCGGGTGATCTTCTGCTCCGCCTCACTTTCCGAACCGTTGAAGATCTGGAAAGGATTGTTGGTCTGAGCACCCTTCGACGCAGCCAGCTCGGACAGGAAATTGTCACTGTCGGGGTTTGCATCGAACATGGATTGCAGGCGCTTGTGCTTTTTGGCATTTGACTTGGGCTTCTCGGTCGACTCGCTGGTCTCCTCGTCATCCTTCTTGTCCAAACCAAGCTTCGATAAGCTGTCAGCGGCCTCATCAGCCGAGTCCTGGAAGCCAAGGTACTCCACCAGGCCCTTGCGGGGGTTGTCAGAAAGCAGAGCTTGCATGACCTTCCACTCAGCCTTCTCTTCCTCGCTGGAAGCGCTAGCCGCCCGAGTCTCACAAAGGCTGCGGAGGTCACCTTCCTTCAGAGCATTCTCAAAGTTCTCGGTAGCATTGCCAACGCTCGCATCAACTTCGAAGGGTGTAATTTTGACTTTCGATGAGCGAGAGTCCTTCTCAGAGGCACCAAAGGAGACAACGCGACCACCAAAGCCGAAAGAGGCACCGCAGGGACGCTCGAGCCAGCGTGGAGGCTTCGGGAGGGAGAACTTGGAGACTTGGGGTTGTGTCTGGGCCTTAGCGAAGAAGTCCTCACCGTCAAGGGACTGGTTCTGGTCGGCAATGGCCTGCGCATCGTCGGTCTTGGTGTTTTGGAGGGTCTGGACCGAGATCTTTCCGTCGAACGATGCGGTAGCGAAGAAGTTGGGGTTGTGCGGGTTCCAGCGAGTCTGGAAAGTCCAGTTGGTGACAACGGGGAATTCGCCATAGGGGGTACCGATTTGCGGGTTCCAGCAAATATTGCGGTTGTCTTTACCGGAGGACAGCAGGAGATCGGGGTCGTGCTCGCACCATGCAAGCGAGAGCACTCCGGATTCATGGCCCTTGAGAGTCTATATTGAAACATGTCAGTTTCTCCGCACGCCATATCAAGATAGAAATGGTTCAGCTTACCCGCTCCGGAGCGTGCGAGTTTCGCAAGTCCCAGACATAGATCATGGGGTCCGACTCGAGGGGAGTAGCGGTGACCAGCTTGGTGGGCTATTCACAAGTTATCAGCAATGTGTTACGACCAGTTGTTCATATGATATCCTACCTTCTCGGGGTCCCAGGCAACTGCGCTGACAGCTTTGCGGCCCATGTTGTTGAGGGTCAGGCTCTCCTTCTTAGTCTTGACATCCCAAACGGTCACGAAGCCGGCACTGCTACCGGTTACCAGAATGTGAGCAACCTTCTTGTTCCAGTCCAAGCATTCAATATCATCTGTGCGAGCCGCATTGGTTCCCAATCGGAAAGGATTCTCGATATTGTTCAGGTCTGAAATGTAGAGCTCGCCCTTCGCACCTCCAGTTGCCAGGAGGTTGGAGTGTTTGGGGTTGAATTGGAGGGACTTGATAGCGCCGGAGTGCTTCGAGGTTCTCGAGATCAACGAATCACTAAAATCAATCAGCCATTGAACCTGGTGATATTGCAGAGGTGGAATCCCGCGCACCTGGAGTTGGCAAGCAGCTTATCGGCGTTCCACAGATCCAACGAGCCATTCTCCAAACCACCAGCAATAACACCACGTTTCGTATCATCATACTCGGTCCAAGCCAAGTCATTGAAGCTAAGCACATCCGTCAGTACGATCGGTCATCATGGAGGTTCGTGATCGGTATCCTACCCAGAGTCGGTGTCAAGCTTAGCTATAGGCTGTAGCTCCTCACTAGCGTCCTGGCGATCCAAGCCCAAATCCCACAGTTCAAGACATGTCTTGTTGGAGAAATCGACGTCGACGGCACCTGCGCGTGTTCCGGTGGCGATCAATGGCGATGCAGCCCCAGGAGACCAGGCGAAGGTGGCCGTCCTTGGGATCTCCCTCAGACGGACCATGATGGAGAGAAGGGGTATATGGAAAGGGAATGGAAGCCAGTCAAGGCACGGGTCTAAAAAATCACAATCAGATCCCACCCCAGTACAAGAAATTGACAATGGGGGGCATGTAGCTCAGAGTAAACCAAGTGGCCTCCTGGAGTTGGAGGGACCGGGGAACACGCGCTAAACTCAATCGGGGACTCGCCAAAACACCCCCGAGGCTTGTCGCACGTGATATCAGTTTCTCTTCTTCGAGCAGAGCTGCGGACAAGCAACAATCCACGTGCAGAACACGTTTGTCCTTCCTTCCACGAGCTGAACATATCCGGATCCGTCATATATTTGCGTTTGGTTGAATTTGCGACAGTTTCCAATCTGATTCGAGCTCGGCTTTACAGCAAAGTCCCCACCATGAGTGAAAGCACACGGCTCAAGAGCACGGTCTACGTGGGCGGCCTAGACCAGGGCGTGACGACCCAGACTTTGGCAGAGGCATTCGTTCCATTCGGCGAAGTGGTCGACATTTCTCTCCCCAAGCCAGACGCACCCAACTCCTCTGACGTCCACCGCGGCTTTGGGTACGTGGAGTTCGATCTGCCGCAGGATGCCAAAGAAGCCATCGACAATATGGACGGCAGCGAGCTCTATGGACGCACCATCAAGGTTGCAGCCGCCAAACCACAGAAGGACGCCAACGAGGGATTGGGCAGCAAGACCGCAATCTGGGAGCAGGTACGTGTGAATTACATCTTGAATTAATCGCATTGCGACTAACTGGATATCGCATTACAGGAGGGCTATCTGGCCAAGTATGCAGTCAGTGATGAGGACCGACAAGCCGCCGAAGAGGCTCAGGCCGAGAGCAGCCGCCCGCAAGACCCGATGCAGGGGTTGGAACAGCTCGACGTTGCCGGCCCGAAGCCCGAATAATGTACACTACTATGATGGCTACGATAATAATGAAAGACCACGAATACATCCTTTTTTCCGGAATACACCATCAAAATTCAGCCAACTAGACAAGCCGGACTATGTACACTCTGTGGTACCGGACACGTCTTTTTTCCTGATGCGCTCAATTGCATTTTCTCTAGGCTTCCAATCTGTCTGAAACAATACAGGCAGCAAGAACTCAAATGAGAAACTTGGAATCGCATTATCGGAGCTTAAAGAAACAAAAAGATGGTACATTTAGTGGTCGCGGCTCTCGGGGCTGTTGCGGTAGAGACGGAGAGTCTTGTCGGTCATGAGCTTCTTGCCGCTTGCGTAGATAGCGGCACCGAGGGCGACACTGCAAGGAATGGGTCAGCATGGGGGAACGGGAAATGCTCGATTCTAGGCGCATGGGGGTGGAGAGATGGAGAAATCTCGTGCATGTGATGCGCGGGTTCAATCGGGGTATCATATCAGATGAAAACGTACCCAAGGACGATGCCTGAATATCAGAGAATAGTTAGATATTGCTTCTTTTGCGTAGGTTTTCTTGGTAGAGAACATACCGAGAGGGATCAACTCCGGGGGAACCTTGCGGAGCATGCGCAGGCGCTGCGAGATGGTGTGGGCTGTGGAACAACACGTTAGTTATAATGGCTCTCTCTATATCTCTTCACATTCTCTCCGCCAGGCCAGGCGAATCAATGGCTCGTAGAAGGTGGTGGTGATCAAGGGGGAGTCGTACCGCTGTGAGCCTCCTTCTGCATGGGAATTAGCCTTAACCGAACCCGATCGTATGATCACACCCGAGAAAGGGTCTTTGAGAACTTACAGGGGCGGGGCTGTAGAAAGCCCGCGAGGGCTGCATCCGGAAGACGCGGGTGGGATACATGGTGGTGGATGGAGGGGAGTTGGATGGTGGAGAAGAGAAAGGAAGACGAGAACCGAGAACTTGAGGTTAGCTGTCCCAGAGCGGGCTGTGACTGGTTCGGGTGGTTTTGGGAAAAGCAGCGACGCTCAGTGGCTCTCGCTTGACCGCCCGCGGTCACGCCCGGCTCTTCACAGCTTCGATCACCCAACGTCTCATCTTTACCTCTCGCCTGACCTCTCCCCTCCTACCATTGCCATTGCCTTTCTGTGTTCTTTCTGAGTACACAACGCCAAAATGGGTGCTATTCCGGACGTTGACCCCGACGAGCCCGTCGAGACCAAGCCCTTCAAGTTCGTTACTGGTACGTCTGCCCACTCCCCCTCCCGTGAAAACGAGGGCCATTTCCCCAATTCCCCTCGAGTCAATTGCTAACTATGCCATAGCTGGTGCGTATACCTTTGATTTTCTCGCCATGTGATTTCCTGTCGGGATATCTTGGATAGGTGTCTACCGACCGGCTCGGACAGTGCGAAGTTAACATTTTCCGATCGCGATCGCAGGCTACGATGCTCGTTTCCCCCAGCAGAACCAGTACGCGACCCCGTTCAATATCCCTCTAGCACCACATCTAACATCTGCGCCCCCAGGACCAAGCACTGCTGGCAGAACTATGTCGACTACTACAAGTGTGTCGAGGCCAAGGGTGATGACTTCCGCCCCTGCAAGCAGGTACTTTCGACCTTCCATACCCAATCCGACTGCGACAGACTCTAATCTACCTCCAGTTCTACCACGCTTTCCGCTCCCTCTGCCCCAAGGCCTGGACCGACCGCTGGGACGGCCAGCGCGGTAAGTATTCATCCCCTGGCAAATTTGACCTGCCCATGCTAATTGAATCACAGAGGCCGGCAACTTCCCCGCTCACCTTGACCGGTAAATAACCAGCTGTTGCTTCGTGTTGGTTAATTGGGCTATATCAAATTTTGTGTATTGACAAATCTTCCAATGTACTCTACCTGGTCATGCGGGGATGCATTTCCTTTCTTCCTGGATGTAATCCGATCACTCGGAGGAGGGGCGTCTATAAACCTGCCATTCTGCTAAGAAACGTGTTCGATTAGCTGATGCTCTCCTGTCGTAAGGTAAACTCCAAGTAGGGAGAAGTTTCGGTGCAGGGACCGGGTCAACTGGTAGTTATCCTTCTACTCTCCGTGCCCTGGCGAGGCGTAATATACGAGGTCAGGTCCAGGAGGGCGAAGAGCAATTCTATGCATGGTCTACTGAATGAATGATGCTCCTCGCGGAAAACGATTTGAATGCGATTCAAGGTGTATCTATGTCTATATGGATCCAATCTCCCCGAGCTGCCATCTAATGCATCTTGTACACGGTGGTCCCGGCCAGGCTGCTGTGTTCCTGGCCATGAATCACCAAACTGCTCAACAGTAATGAAAGTGTAAGATATGTACAAGCTAAAATGCTTGTGTTCCACATGTGCTCCGCCCGAAAGGTCAGAAAGAGGGAGCGGGGGTCATGATGTACGGGGAATAGGTCGTATCAAAAGTGCAGAAAGATATCAAGAGGTTGTGACAGGAAGAAAGAAAAGTGCGCAAACCTCTACAACGTCAATCTAGATGCCCTTCAACTTCCGGTAAAGTTTCTTGTGCTCCTCGAGGAAAAGGAACGTGGCAATGGTATGAGGACCCAGACGAATAAAGCTAGGGACCCAGCCGCGGAACGTCCACGCCAGACCTTCCTTGCGGCAGATGTCACGGAGCAGGCTAACAATGCTCTGGCCGTGGCCTTCAGCGTGGGAGGCAGTCATGACGCGAGTCTTGATTACGTCAACGGGACTGCAGACAGTAGTAGCGACGAAACCAGCCATGAACGAGGCAGTAAAGTGCGTGCCCATGTTATCGCCCATACCGGCCTTGTCCATGCATATTTTCTTGAAGGTATCGTAAGAGGCCAATTGCGAGGCAGTCATGAGGATTGCGCGAGTGGAATTCGGCCACACACCACGGAAGAGCGAGCTGAATCCTTCGGTCCGGGTCATCTCAGCCAAGCCGTGGAAGGCATGGCGGTAGTTTCGGCGCTGCGCCGGGGGCAGGGCTGCGTCGGACTGCATGCGCACGTTGAGCACGTCGGCCGGGTTCCCGACAACACCGCCGATGAAGCCGGCGGTACATGACATGCCGAGGAGAGTAAAGACGCCGGGCGAGGAAGAGGGGGAGTTCGGGGAGGGTGTGGCGAAGTGGGATTTTAATTCTTCATAGATGCCGAATCGTGTTGTGGAATAGGTCATCTGACGCAGCATGGCAGCAGAGAGCTATATGTCCAAACCAATCGCGGTATCGTCAGCCAAAAAAAAGTTTCTTATGCAGGGTGATCATCGCTCATCGGCGTGGATTGGGCGCTGCACATACACCATTGTATAAGGCGAAGAATCCATTATATCTGACGATATGTCCAAACGTGCCCACCATAGTCTTCGGGGCATCGGGTGCGCGTGTTTGTAACCGGACCTAGAATGCGACGAGCGCATATATCAGCAATCGAGTTGGTTGGGGCGCAGAGCGCTCGAACATGTCGGAGCCGGAAAGTACCTTGACTGCAGAGGCCGAGTTAGCACACAGTCACATACACAAGCGCATCGCAAGAGCACATACCCAAGTCTAACGGATGCGTCACGCCCGCCGCAAGGCATGAAGCCGAACCTCCAAACCAAAACGGATAATGCACCTTGGTCGATTTGCTCTGTGCAGGCGTCGACACCGGCGCTACCCGCGAATGGGCCGGAGCCTCGAGTAATTTGCCACTATCAGCCATCTTGTTCGAGTGAAACAAGGGCGCTCGATAGCGAGGGCGGGGAAGAGGGGAGAGTTGTTGCTAGGAAGTCCGGCTCTGGATCATTTTTTTCAAGTTGGCGCTGAACCGTGAATTTTGACGTAATTTTGGGCAACGCTAAATACGGAGACAAATCAGGCCGCCGATGCTCCGCTCGGCCGCCCCGACCGACGGCGCATCTCGGCCAATTGTTCTTCGTTCCTTGATGGGTCCTGGCGCCGCCGCCCAATCAAACTCTCGGTTTTCCCTATACCCGACCATATACAGCCTGTAAGGGACGTACGGCCCTTGCCCTGGGTTCCAGTCTTGATGAACTACTCGCGTTGTCTTCGGAGGTTGAAGTAGACCCCGAGGGAATCTCTCGGTGATCGGATCGACGATATACCCGCGGGGTTTTGACGGTAGTCAAGTGGAAATTCGGCGGCACGTATGCGGGTATTCGGTAGAATCTCGGAGGTTAGCGGCGGGATAGGGTTTACCGAGGGTCGAGGGGCTTCATGGTTTTGCCCCCTCTATATCACGGAAGTAAATCAGATAAGACGGCCTAGGAGGGATCTACTATGACTGTTGGCGTTTTCGTCTATCTGTGATTTATCGATCTTTACTCTCTTCAATGTCAAAGAGCGTTATCTCTATAGACTGGTGATGTGGAGGGGTCAAGATGCAAGCTGTGGATCTTGGAAGACATCAAGTTGAGCAACTTTGTCTTCCGAGGCTTGTTATGCAACGTGAGCATTACTTGGACATTGCCATACCTGACGTCTAGCTTCGAAGCTTAGCCAGGTACCTCGCATAGGTAGAGTAAAGCACCTCCCTTCGTACATAATGCGGGTGGTGGTAAATAGCCAATCGTTGTGAATCAGACTTTCTAGTGATTCCAGTAATAAGCAAAAAGCGAAGGCTATAATACGGATGGCATTCAATGCTTTTTCAACAGACGTTGAATATGTTATGGGAATGCCGATATAATAGGAACCTCTGGACTGCTCGTGCTTCCTCGGATTACCTGAGCTTGCTAGAGGCTGAAAATTCACAGAGTGACTTATTTAACACATAATTCAAGAAGAAGCTTTTTTTTCCATGAAATTGGTCACGAAGACAAGACCCTGTTTCCTGGCAAACGTCCGGCATTGAACCGCGGCCTTCAGCGTGTACTTCGGCGACTCATTTCCCCGGCCCCGAGGTGTTTTTGAGATGCCGCAATTCGCAGCGCCGGCTTTCAATTGACAGCCACTCATTCGTCAGCAATGCGGCTGTTAGCTACCGGAAGAGCCCTACGTGCTAGCAGTGGTCGGTGGTCCATTGCTGCGACTCGCCCTATAATCCCTACCCCCCGATTGCATGCACTTCGCGAGTCCATCCCGGCGGTCACTCGGAACTGGAGCTCGACTGCAGCTCTCCGCACCGCTGATCAGAACCCCAGCGCTAGCTCACCGGGCGCAAAGTCCAATCTGAAGATCGAGGGCGACGCCTATCGCACCGACCAATGGACCAACACCCCCGACACAATCCTATCCCATGTCGGACGACGACTCTACCTCGACGAGAACCACCCTCTCGCCATTACTCGTAAACTCATCGAGAGCCAATTCCCCTCCCCCGTCTTCGGCAACTACTCTGAGAAGAACCCCGTCGTCACAACCACACAAAATTTCGATGTCCTGGGCTTCCCGCCGGACCACCCGGGTCGCTCTCGCACCGATACTTACTACATTAACGACAAGACGGTGCTCCGCACACATACGAGCGCACACCAACAAGCGTATTTCCAGCAGATCAACCGGAATGAGCGGGTCCGCCCAGAGGAAGTCGGATACACAGTGATCGCCGATGTCTACCGACGTGATGCCATTGACCGTAGCCACTACCCGGTCTTTCATCAGATGGAGGGCGCAATGCTCTGGAAGCGACCGGACAGCAATCCTCTTGCGCATTCTGCAGAGACCGCTGCCAAAATTAAGGCTGATGTGGAATTGATTCCGCGCCATGACGTCCCCGTCGAGGATCCCAATCCGACCCTTCACCCCCAGCGGAACCCATTGCAGACGGAGCACCATACCGAGGAGGAGGTTGAAGCTATTGCGGAGCATCTCAAGAGGTCTCTCGAGCGGATGGTCATCAAGGTTTTCACGGAGGGTAGCAAAGCCGCGGCAGCCAGCTCTGGGAGCGAGATCGATTCGGAGCCTCTGAAGGTTCGGTGGGTCGAGGCGTACTTCCCCTTCACCAGCCCGTCATGGGAACTCGAGGTTTTCTGGCAGGGCGACTGGCTAGAGATTCTCGGGTGCGGTGTCATCAAGCAGGACCTCCTCAATAACTCCGATGTATCCAACCGCGTCGGCTGGGCCTTTGGTCTGGGCATCGAGCGCATCGCCATGCTCCTCTTCAACATTCCTGATATTCGACTCTTCTGGTCTCGCGACGAGCGCTTCCTGTCCCAGTTCCGTGCCGGTGAGATCACGCGCTTCAAGCCGTTCTCCAAGCACCCTGCATCCTACAAGGATGTTGCCTTCTGGCTGCCTCCCTCTGCTGTGACTGGTGGCAGCAGTGCTGCTGGCGGCGCGGTGCCTTTCCACGAGAATGATGTGATGGAGATTGTCCGCGGAATCGGTGGTGATCTTGTCGAAGACGTTACTCTGATTGATGAGTTCACACACCCCAAGACTGGGCGCAAGAGCATGTGCTACCGCATCAACTACCGTAGTCTGGAGCGCACCTTGACGAACGAGGAAACCAACGAGATGCATAACAAGGTTCGGGAGAAGCTTGTTGGTGACTTTGGAGTGGAGTTGAGGTGATCGAAGAATGATACTGTACTATATAATCTCTACTATACTCCGAACTGTATAAAATAAGGCATTTTCCTACAATGTTTACAAGCATGAAACAAGAATCAGGGACATCCGGAGGCTATCAGCCTCCAACGGGTGTGTATTATACAGAGATGAGGAGAGAGTTATCGGGAGACACAGATTGCGCGAAACAAGTGAAAACACACACCCAACACGAACCCGGACGCCTCCAGTCACATGCAACAAAGATGTATCATACAGATCCAAGAGATAAGCAGACATGAGAAAGAATAGTTTTCCCCGGACCAACAGCCAGCCGCATCCGAGTGCAAATCCCCACCGCGATCATAACGTATGATATATGGTACAGATAGAATGAAAAGAGGAAGGAGGAAAGGCGAAACGTTATAGTGGAGATGAAGAAATCTAGTCGTTCTTGACAACACCGACCTTGGCAGCCTGCAGGGAGAAATAAACGTCAGAAACCAGCCTCAAACAATCAAACTCAGAAGCATAACTTACGCGAAGAACACGTCCGTTCAGTCGGAAGCCCTTGGTCTGGGCGTACATCACATCGCCGTTCTCCATGCCATCGGCCTTGGCCATGAAAGTAGCCTCATGCAGGTTAGGGTCGAACTTCTGCGCCTTGCCGTCAACCTTCTCGCCAGGGTCGAAACGCTCGAGACCGTGCTTCTGGAGAGTGTTCATGAGGATGTTCTCAGTCATCTTGAGACCGGCAACGAGATCGAGCAGAGCCTTGTTCTCCTCAGTCTCAGCGGCTTCGAGCTGGTCCTTGGGCACAGCCAGCAGTGCCCGGTCGAAGTTGTCAATGCTCTCCAGAAGGTCCTTAGCGAAACGCTGGATGGCGAAGTTGCGCGCACCTTCCATGTCACGCTTGGTGCGCTCCTGCAGGTTGCGGAACTCGGCGACGGAGCGGAGGTATTTGTCCTAATGCTAGTCAGTTTTGGGCACGCGACAGTAGAATTGAAGCTTAGAGGGGAAAACATACCTTCAGGTCAATGACCTCTTTCTTCGTCTCCTCGAGCTCCTTCTGGACGGGGTCCTGCTCGGCATTCTCACCCTCGGTCTCCTTGGAAGCTTCCTTCTCGGTGGAGTAGAAGCGGGACATGGGCTGAGGAGCGAATGGCCGGATGGCAGCGGGCAGCTGTTGTTGCAACCGTGTTGCCCGTCGGAGAGCGAGCGGCGCGGATGTGGAGGATGAGGTTGCCAGAACCGACCGGGCGGCCTGGACTTGTCTGATGAGAGTGCGCTGGAACATTGCGAAGGTAAAAAAAATTAGAATTGAGGTATGGTAAGAGTTGACGGGGAACGGTTATTACGATAGCTGATCGGGCAAAATTCATCTAGCAGCCATCACCTGACCGCTTTAGTTGGCAAAACTGCGCCGGTTGCGACCGCTTTCCTTGACGGGTATCTCGATCTATACGGGCATCTATCAAGGAGAGTTATAATCCCCGTTATGAAGCGCGGGCAAAAACAGTGCTCATATGATTATGAGGTAGGGCATATGATAAAGCTTCTAAGGACACTTTGACCCTGGACTTTTCAACATTTGAAGGTCGTTTTTTCTTGGAAATTAGACCGCACTTGGGACAAGTGCAGCTCTTCTTTCGAGCCTTCCGCCCTGTCAGTTCTATCGCGCTTCTTCTCATGAACTTTTCGGCCAGAGTGACACTTCAAGGCCACTTCATGGCCAAAATCATTCGAGTGAAGATGCATGAGATGACGAATTATTAGTGTGGGGTATATATATTAAATAGCACGAAATACATGTCATTGTTTCATTGCCAAGGAGTGGCGGTCGTTGGGTATAAGCTAGCGGCCCTCGGCGCGCTCTACCAACTGGTCGTCCAAGCCCATGGGCTCCCATACTTCCTTGGCCTTCTTGTTTTGTACCATGACGATATCTCCCTGCAAGAAGGCCACCACTCCACCTCTTCCGGTTGCGCTCGCTGTAATGCGGAACAACGGCTGCCCGGTTTGCGGGTGTGCCTCGCGCAACGGCAGCATAATGAGCCCCTGTTCCACACACCAGTTTTCCAGGATGTCTTTGAATGAAATCTCCTCCTCGATGTGTGTTTTCGGCTTTGGTGGGGGAGCTGCTGCTGCTGCCGCCGCTGCCTCGGCCACAGTGTCTTCCCGCGTGGGAATTGTAGCTCGAGCAGTGGCTGGGCGTGGGAGCTCGGCAGCAGCTCGATCTCCTAGCTCTGCTGCGAGGTGCATAGTCTGGATGCCCTTATTCCATTCATTGTCCACCTTGGCAACTTCGTTGATCTCGGTCGGAATCTGTTCTTTCCACCAAGAGAACCAAGTAGCAACTTCCTCGAGGTTGGGATCATTGGTGAGCCAGATGTAAAGAATCTCGTGCCACTTCGGGAAAAAGCCGGAGACAAGCAGCTCGCCCATGACCACGGTTTGGAAATAGCCCTTCCACCGGAAAACATCCTCGAGTGCGGTCAAATCCTGTTCCTGAGGATTCACGATGAAATCTTCACGGAGATGACGCGCCAAGCGCGGTAGCAAGTGGTTGCGTAGACACACATCGAACTCGCTGCCCAGAGCATCTTTCCAGAGGTCCAGGCCATTGATAAGGCCCCTGTGTAGACTCCATGAATCCAACACCACACGGAACTTTCTCTTGGTGTCTGACATGAGACCCGTTGGCTGCTTAGGATTGGTGTGTTTTTCATCCAAGTATTGCAGCCATTGAAACAGCCACCATGGAAACTTTCCATCGTGCTGAGATGGATGTCGTCGGCTGCTTCGGGGCTTCCACTCCTTCAATGCCCCGCTGAGCTTAGGGACAACCAGTTGATCAAGAACATTGGCAAGTACAAATGGAGGGACGATCGCCTTCCAGGAATTAACCAAGGTAGTCGCAGGTGTCGGGTCATAGACATCCCAGTCATTCATAAGGGCTGAACGAACTCGTGGAAGCCAGAGAGTGTATATCATCGTTTCATAGGGCGATGTCGATTGCCGTTGGAACTCTTCATTCTCACTCCGGCGAGCGAGAAGCGGCTGGAGGCGGGTAAGGTTCGACACCAGGAACGTGGGATTCTGCAAAGGCTCCCACTCCTCCATCGCCTGGCGGAATAGCGGGTGCATAGCAGCGACTGCAGCCTCGGCTAGCTTGTAATCATTCATAACGTCCTGATATTGAGTCTTCATGGCTTCAAGCTTGCCAGTCATTTCGTCGAATTTGGCTGCAATACTTTCGTCATGTTCAAAGAGATCCAGCTCTTCCACGGCGGCGATTAGCCCAGTAAGATGATTGACTCGGGTTTGGTAGGCATCTAGCTCTTCCACTACCTGCGCTTCCTCAATCTCGATAAAACGTTTCCTTTCGGTCAAGCCCTTCCATTCGTCTGCAAATGCCTCCAAATCATGTCGAGCACGCCGGGCGATTTTCAATGCTTCTCCTTCGCCCGAACCGACGAATCCCTGCCCTGCCATCAAGCCAGCAGTCGATGTCAAGGTGCGTTGCTCTTTCCCGGTGGCATCAATGAGTGATTTGAGGACATTCGGCACCTCGAGACCTTCCATATCGGTCTCCATCTCATGTGCTGTCCGGAACTGGGGTTTCTTGGGCCGCGGTACCGGGGTGCCTGTTCCACTGCGAGACTCTGTCTTGCGCCCCTCCTTCTTCTTCCGCCGTCTTAGCTTCTCCTCATCGGAGCTGTCGTCGATTGTCTCGCCTCGTCGCGCGGCGTCTCGTCGTTCCTCCTCGCGTGCTTGCTTGGTCTTTTCCCGGACTGCACCCAGACCGGCACCTTGCGGGCGCGCCTGGGCTTCGATCGGTTTGACGATACCCTGCCCGCTAGACCCAAGGCCCTGTCCCTCCTTGTAACCCATCTTCGCCATCATGCGCGCGGCGAATGAGTTGCCCCCGGAGCCCTTCCCTCCACGGGAGGCACCTCCACCGCGAGGTGCTGTAGCATCGCTAGTGCCATTATTCATTTTGTTCCACGGGTTGCGATTGGCGCTGCCCAAACCGCCCATTCTCGGGGGCGATTCGGAGCGGTCTCGCGCTCTGGCGAAACCTCGAAAGCTGGTCGTCGGGCGGTCATCTTCGCTATCGGAACTCATGTCGGCGACCTTGCGCTTCTGGCCGGCATAGGGCGACGATGGCGACTCCATGTCCCCCAGCAGTCACTGTAAAAAAGCGACAACTTCGTAGCTCGCAGCTCGATCGTAAGGTCTTAAAGTCAAAGCTTATGAAATTCACGTGGGGAACCGGGGCGGAACAACCAGCGTCCGAGGCGACGAAAACAAGATGACGTTAGAGCTCGGTTACTTCATAGCTCTCTGAGATTCCGTTCGCCCTTTTTCTTCCCTCTTACTTCATATATTCTCCTCTCTCTCACTTCACCTTTAATCACTTATACCCAAATATTCACAATGGCTGCTCTGTTCTCCAACTCCGCTCGTGTTGCCCTTCGCTCGGGAGCTTCGGCTTCCTCCAAGGCTGGCGCTGCCGGCTTGACTTTTGCCCGCGGCAAGGCTACTCTGCCTGACCTGTCTTGTAAGTACCTTATGTTGGCGCAAAGATCCTGTTTCACTCTATACCCTAGGCGAAGACAAGTAAACTAATCGCAAATCTAGACGACTATGGCGCTCTTGAGCCCTCTATCTCCGGCAAGATCATGGAGCTGCACCACAAGAACCACCACAACACCTATGTCACCAACTACAACAACGCAGTTGAGCAGCTCCAGGAGGCCCAGCAGAAGGGTGACATCTCTGCCCAGATTGCCCTGAAGCCCGCCATCAACTTCAACGGCGGTGGCCACCTTAACCACTCTCTCTTCTGGGAGAACCTGGCTCCCAAGAACGCCGGCGGTGGTGAGGCCCCCTCCGGCTCTCTGGCCAAGGCTATCGACTCCACCTACGGTAACCTCGACGGATTCAAGGGCAAGATGAACGCTGCTCTGGCTGGCATCCAGGGCTCCGGCTGGGCTTGGCTCGTCAAGGACAAGCAGACCGGCCAGATCGCCATTCGCGCCTATGCCGTAAGTCCCGATCTCTACTAGATGAATATGATGATATTTGATAGCTGACACATCATACAGAACCAGGACCCCGTCGTCGGCCAATTCGAGCCTCTCCTTGGTATTGACGCTTGGGAGCACGCCTACTAGTAAGTTGCTCTACCTAAGAATTGTGAGTTTTCTTGGATGCTAACAGTCTCCTTTAGCTTGCAATACCAGAACCGCAAGGCCGAGTACTTCAGTGCTATCTGGGATGTGATCAACTGGAAGGCCGTTGAGAAGCGCTTCTCTTAGAGTGAGGCCTTATATAGGGGGTGCTGCACCCACCAATTGTCTTGTATTGTAACATCTGTCCGATACTTTCAGTCCAGAGAAATTCCCTTTGTTCCAATACCATTTCCTGTTAATCAAAAAGTAAAATGCCAAGTTTCCCAAGCTCACTAGGTTTTAGCCACAATGTGGCTGATCGGTCCGCGACGGCCCGCCGCATCATGTATAATGTAAGCGCGTCACCACGCTCCACGACGATCCTCGAACACAACATTTATCTTGGACCCTGCGCAAATTCCACACCATCGCAACCATGTCAGCAGAGAGCCCCGGCCAAAAGTCAGGACTCAAGTCCTTCTTTTCCAATGCCTTACGTCCCAAGAAATCCCGCCAAACCCTCCGGAAGGGCAGTCGATCGACGACGGACCTGCGGCTTGCCGCTCGTCCCAGCGTCGAAGAATCTCCCCCAATGCCAGACCTAGCGCCCTTGCAAATTCATAGAATGAAATACAAAGCGGCGCACGAGAATCTCGATACCCAATTGGGCGAGCGCCGCGACTACACAGACATGATCCATTCGCTGGGATGCTTGGATGCGGATGATAACTTCGGGCCCGCGGAGATAGAGGACCCGAATCGAGAACCTGGTGAAGGCGATATTGCGAAATTGTCGTCGAGTTTATGGGCCGCTATCGCGTGGTATCTGAACCCGGCCGAGGCCGCTAGTCTGGCTGTGTCCAGTATCACATTGTACCGACGGTTAGGACGACGGTACCTCGCAGCCCTAGAAGCGCCGGAGAACTTCGGATACAAAATGCAGTTTTTAATCCGCATGGACCGCTCTCTACCGCATCATCTGATGTGTTTCCCGTGCGGACGATACCACACGCGCACGCAGGAAGGAAGCGAGCGTCTACGACCAGCACACGTGCTTAACCCGCTGTTCAACTGTCCCGAGGCGACGAACTCACTGAACCCGCAATCTCGAACCCGAATAACTCACGGACGCATGCTCCCGTTCTCTTTCGTGCAACTGGTCATGCGCGCGCACAGATTCGGGCGCGGATACGGTATACCGGTTGACGAGATGGGCCGGCGATGGAATCGAGATAACTGGACGCATAGTTCTCGCTTCCATATCAATGAAGGCCGGCTTTTGATGCGCGTGACAAGCCAAACATTTGCAGCGCCCGGCCTCCCACCTACGGCACAGCGAATGCTCCTATTCTCGCGCGATGACTATTGGCCCTATTTCTCTGCATGCGCACACTGGCGCGACGGGGAGTTGATGCCCATGTGCAAGTGCGCTCTAGGTCATATCCCTGAGCCGCGGAATACGGGCGGGTTACAAGGCATCGAACACAAAGTCAAAGACCGATGGGCTGGTCGAGGGTTCGATCCCAATTCATTGACAACGCTATGTGGATTCTGTCGACCTATGCGTCGCTGCCCGGAGTGTCCGAGCGAGTATCTGATCGAGGTCAAATTGTGTGAAGACAAGTCAGACCCGCGTGGCGGAGTGTTCAGGCAGGCGATCGTGGTGACTCGGTGGACTGATCTGGGTGATGGAACTACCCCGGATTGTTTGGAGTGGGGTGCTATTAATGGGAAGCATAATGATTATGACTCGTTCCATCACTATTCGAAGCGTGGGATTGCGAGCATATTTGAGGCTGCGTTCACGGCTGATACGCTTCCTGGGCAGCGGGTTATTTCGATGAATCCTAAGAAGACGAAGTTGGGTGAACAGGGCGATGATTGGTATTAGGTTGTTGTATTTTGCAGTGCCTTTTGTGCCTGCTCGAACCCAGATTGTTCTAATGTATTATATTATTTTTGTTTCTTTTGCACTTGGCGTTTGGGTGGTCAAAATGGGATTTGGAGTTTGTGGAAATGAGACTGGCTTGGGCTTTAGAAAAATTCGGTTCGTTGGGAGCGCGCACTACAGAGAAAATTCCAGGTGCAATATACGATTGAAGTGGTTGTGGAAGCCAAGCTTGACAAGGCTACTGTGAATCCAATTTGATGAAGGAGTAACACGTTGATCTTCACTTCCCAAATAACCGGCGTTGAAACATCAAACATTGAACCAATTACATCGTTAAATCAAGACATGAAGCCAACCTGAACCAGCAGGAGAAGGCATAAGAAATATGAATGAACCTTCCAACATAATCCTGCGTCAAACCATCAAAAGATGAGGTGGTCCAAACATCGTTAGCTCTCCGCCACCAGTGCAGAGATCTATAAATCAAACAAGGCCGAGGTAACTACCCAACGCCGATGCTGCCTCGAATCCGCAAGGTGGTATACAAAGGAAAAGAGGGTATCATAAAAATACAGGTCATTTTTTGGAGGATTCAAGCCGGCATCGGCATCGGTCCATCTCAGCCTCTCCGAGACCGACGACCCATGTACCTAGGCCGCCGAGCAGTATCATCAGAATCCACAGTCGTCATCGAGCGAGGCCGTGCAGTGGGTGTATCCATGGAGTCCGGGGTAGAAGCACGAGGCATAGAGAACTGGGGAGGCTCCTTCGTGAGGCGCGTGAAATTCCGGTTCTCTTTCTGTGCGACGACTGTGAATGCCTCATCAACAACAGGGATTGAAGGCTCTGAGCGTTTGCCGCCGTGCTTCATCCAGCCGAAAATTCCTAGCGAGCTACGGCGTTTGTGTTCCATACTGTGGGATGTTGGTGGGCGGTCTGAGACTGTGGCGGAATGGGTTGGAAGGCTTGCTTCGCGGGCTGCCATGAGAGATTGGTGGAACGCTCTTGGTGGGGGGTTGTCTTCGAAATCCCCGCATGTGGTAGGAATGTTGGAATAGAAGTCTGCCGAGTTCGCGATGATCTGCGACACAGGGCGATGGGATCCACCACCCGGGTTCCTAGTTTTCGGGATAATGGGGGATGGCGCACCATCTTCATCATCCGCGAAGTCTGGCATCCTTGGCGAAGACTGAAGACGACGAGGACCATTCGAGCGACTGAGGAAGGTAGGGCGGAAGCTGAAGCGTCGGCGTGGCTCCGGACCAGGTTCCACGGGCTCCGGAATAGAAGCAAGTTGCCCCGGGGCAGAGTTCTCAAGAATTTCGAGGGCTTCCATATTGAGAGTTGGGATACCGGGGACTTCAGGCTCGACGGCGAAGGAGTCAACGCTGTCATTGTCGTGGAATGCAGCCTGGCTGATCACATGGCGAGCTGGTTCATCTTGCTGCCGCTCAATCCGAAATGCATGGGCTCTCTCCTTTCGAGACCGGGGAGTCTGCTTTGCGGCTGCAAGCCAGTCCTGTGGTGTCAATGGTGGGGAAGAGTCAAACTCCATCGACTTTTGCTGAGAAACGCGAGCATTTGCGGGAAATTTTTTGATGATTGGTGGAGGAACTGCCTCGTCCACGCTGTTTTGGTGGAGGAGATCGGTAAAGGATTCAAGGGCAGGGTTGTTAGGGCTTCCAGGCCCAAGAAGCTCGCTGGCTTTGGGAGCTACCGTGTTGAACGGATAGATCACGGGTGACTCAGAATTCCTCTCACCAAACCGAGTAGTATCACTGCAGTTGGTCTGCATGCTATCTGTGACGTCGCTACCAGCTCTGCTGCGACGGGTTGTGAGTTCATCAGCAGAACGGTGGCGTTCCAGCCGTGGACCGCTAAATAGCTGATTACGATTCTGTGGGGGGCTCTTCGGCGCTGCGATGCTTCCGTTTGATCCATTGTTAACGGCTGCATATGCAGTGCTCATAGTATCCGGAGTAGGAGGAAGCCTTGCACCTCCGAAAATCGAGGTATCGAGACGTGGGCGACCCCGGGGTTTGCTCGTGAACAAGTCGCCACCGAAAGTTGGAATTGCTGCATTCGAGGCATCGGTCATGGCCCGCTTCTGTCTTCGCTGGATGATAGTCTGCGACTGCATCCAGCTGTCGACATGGTCCTCTTTGTTCTCCGCTGGCCTAGTTTGGGTAACGTAGCTGTCCAGACTGCTCGTGATGGAGACCGCTTTGCGGACAGGGATATCGAGCTTGTCGTAATCCTGCCATTTCGAGGGCGTATCAACCGGGTTCAGCTCACTGGCCTCACTAAGCACGCTTAATCGAGGAGATCCTGGTTCTGTGGCGTCGTTCATCGTGTGGAAGCTCCCCGACTTGGTCAAATCACTCAGAGCCGAGTGTGACTTGTCGTTATCCGGGATATAGAGACTGCGCAGCGCGGCAGTACTCTGATTTTCATCACGCAAAAAGGAAGGCGCCTTGGGGAGCTGCCGCAAGTCCGACGATTCCGGCCTAGCAAGGCGAGATTTCAAAGTGCCGCCTCTCGAGGAGGTTCGTTCGGGGATCTCAAAAGTAGCCTGGGCCTGAGCCTTGGGCGTCGAGGGATTAGGGCCATCGAGCACGAGCCGACTCGGAGACATCTGTGAAGTCCGTCCGCCGAGCTCAAGCTGCTCGATTTTAGATTCCAGCTGACATATGAATTGGACAGCCTCGGTGACCGCTTGGTCTCGCCTGTCCAGTTCCTGACGAAGTTCCTCATTTGACTCCCGCAGACGCCGATTATCCTTTTCAGCCTCGCGAAGCTCCTCTACTTCCTCCTCGAGCTTGTGCATCCGACTCAACTCCTCCTCCATCGACTTCATCCGCTCCAATTTTTTCTCTAGATTCCCCATCTGCTGTGTGCGGTGGAAAACTTCCAACTTGAGATCGAAATTGAGCTTATTCATTTTGGAAACGTACTGCCCAAAGTTAGTTTGTGCTTATCCAATGGTTCTACCGCGGGATGACCCACCTGGTCCATCTCTCGCATCCCCATCTCCTTGGGCTTTCGCAGTCCGGCGGAGAAGGTGTCGCTGACTTTCCGCGCCTTTTCCGAGGCTGTGGAATTGTTGTCTCCCTGTGTGCGGGGCCTTTCAGGAGTTCGCGGGGCATTGTCATCCCCGACTTCGGATTCGGGTCCTCGTGAACCGCGATGCGCGCGTTGTTCCTTCAACATATCTTGCAGGAGAGTCGAAGTAGGGTTCACCAATATGGGAGTACCTTTCTCTGGTGTTTCTAAATTGATGCTCATGATTAGTGTTCCGTTCTGAGCTGGGCTCCTTGGGATAGATCGTACTGTGGCACTGAGGTGGTGTGCTGGCTCCCCCACGCACCGGTGACTGGTCCTGCAGCCATGATCGGTCAGGGCTCATCCGAGGCGGCGTATACATGTTGATTCTGCCCTTGACGCGGGAAAGCGACGGATGCCGAGGGCGACCGGGCTGAGCTGGCGAGAAGCAGGAATATTAGTTTGATCTGAGCACCATGTATAGATCGAACTCAGTTGAGTAGGAACGGCGTACAAGTTGAGCGATTCTTGGAAGGAACACGGGGGCTCGGGGGGCCCTCGGTATGATATACTGGGGCCTGAGAGTGAGGAGGCTTTGCAGCCAAGCTCCGCCTGGCCTTCTCCATTACAGGTACGTCCATGGCGTGCAAATTATGCGCATACTTGACGCAGTGGGGATCAACTGGCGCGCGGTCTGCGTCCGGAGCAATCAGAGTCCAGTGTAAATCGGTAGATTACAGACGAATCCACCACATCGGAAGATTAATCGACGGATGTGCACTCCGCGCGGTCGCAATTGGATGGACGCTAGACAATGTATTGGAAGATCCGGTAACTTTGGAGGATAAAGCGGCTGCAGGAAGCGAGGGATGCGTTGTTGATAAAAAGAGAAGCAATCAAAGACCACTTGATGGAGCTTAGTGGAGCGAGGAAGGTCCAAGGCAGGAAAAGTGAGGTATACGAAGCGAGGGGACATCAGAGAATCAAATTGTGATGAGTCGGTCCCTCATCGTTCGAGGGAAAGAAAGAGGAGAAGTGGGAAAGTCTAAGTGATTTATTGTTGTGCCCTTGGCAGGTCCGGGTGATACCTGGAATGCGCTAAAACGAAGCAATGGAAGATGCGAAGGGAAATCTGAGCATCACATCACAGATTTCACGGATTGCCAGCCTCAGATTATTCGATGATCTGCGTGTGCCTGACATCAATCGAGGCCAATCGGAAGATGGCCGTGGAGCGAGACGGTCTCAGCTTGTCCTTACTTGGTTTCGCTTCGTTTCTTGGGTGCCACCCGCCTGGTCTAACTGCTTTGGATTCAGGGGGTTCATCTTGTCAAATCCCCTTTCTACTGTACATGTACGTCCCCCGCCCTAGCACGGACCTGTGTTTCGAAATACACTTTGATTCCACGCCAAGGGTAGTAACCGTGAGGTTTCTTGTAGGTTGTACACGATTGTCCACCCGCTCCCGTCGCACATCCGATCCAAGATACAGCGAACTCCGTTCATCAGAGCATCCCCACTCGCTTGCAGTAGCTCCCTATAGTCTTATATAGATCGATATCGAACATGAACAATGGCTTGACAGATCGCATGCTCGGACCCGGACATAGCGTCCGCCCGCCCGATTGCCATGCCCGCACTCCACGTCACAAACCCCGAAACGGTAGCGATGAGACCTGTGTAAAGCCTTTCTTGCGCCTTTCTCGGTCCAGAACAGTACTTTTAATCTATGGCTGATATCTGCCACACCGTCGACATAATACAAAGAGCCTTGGATTTATTCTTCTCTATTCTGGGGCTAGAATTTTCCCTTGGCTCACGGTAAACCCCCATGGAGATGTCATTACCATTCGGAATAAAGTTATGCGATAGATCTCATATGGGCTTCTCGAAACCTAGACGAGCTCAGCTCAGCCCGTATTTCCCCACATCATCCACTATAGATCATTTCCTCTTTGCCTCTCCTGACCAAATTCGCATTTCCTTCGCTCGATCGTGAGCAGCACGGAACACTGCGATATGTCAGTTACCACACTCGATAATCCTTCGATTCATGCACATACATTGCCGCTCGGTCTCGTCCAACCCACGAAGGAAATCCACACCATCTCCCACGGCACCGCGCGAGTTATGGGCATGGTCGGCGATTTCTGAAGCCCGTTTCTTGAACGTCTAGGGAGAGGAAATGGTCAGTGGTGGCAGCTTGTGTAGTCATAAAAACCTACATCACTCAACACGTCAACCATGTCTTCTTCTTCGAACAGCTCGAGAATGCGCTCGCTGAGACTGTAAAAATGCGGTGCTAGTGCGCGCAGGTCAACTGTGCGAGGGTCTGCCTTCAGCGCATTCATAACCCGCTCCGACAGTGCCTCGGGCATGTCGAGGGTAACCAGGCGCGAAGTCCCCAGTCGCGCACTTTATTCCCTCGTTAGAATTGGTACACTTGCAGAAACTTTTCACGTCTTACCCGATAGAAAGCATTTCACCCAGCCATAGTGGAAGGTCGATGCGGGTCCCCGCTTTGATCTGGATTTTGTCAAATGCTGAGCACGACGCGCTAGGTTCCGATTATCATACATCTTCTCCTGGGTTGCCTTCTAGGACACCTAGACCCGGGACTTCGAGCTCGAAAGTACAAGGCAATTTCTGGGTTTCGTGGTGTTAGCGCGGAAAGATCCGAACTGAAAGGTCAACCCTCGGGGTGGAGTTCACCTGAGCATCCGTTAGGACAGAATCAATGTCATAGTAGGACATATTGGCACATCGACTCGGTCGCGATCCCGCAGGCCGTTGTCGTTGGGTGTTCCAAGGTATCAATGATATTCGCGGCGCGTCCCAACGGCACGCGTGGTCACGTGATATACACTGGAAAACGATTCCCAGATTGGGCGTTAGTGCCTCGACACCTCGCTTGGGTCTTGACTACTCTTAAATATTGTCGGGCTTCCTATGGCCATTAATGGAGTGCATTCATTAATGTACTTATGTCTCGTTTTTTTTATTTCATCGCCCTGCTCGTGCCAGTCCATGCCAACTCACGAGAACCCAGTTAACCTATTCCTATGGTCAGATATACACTTGGTAGTGATATCGGATCAGGTAGTATGCTCAATCTATCAGACTGTCTGGACTAGGTCTTATACCTAGACGAGTTACTCTTATCACGAGATGGCTGGCTCCTGTAAAGCCCCGTGAGCGGCCATCATCTCCCCGGTAGCTTAAATCATGGGGGTTAAGAGGAGAGCGTTGATTGGAAACAGCGCAAATCATAGCTATTCGTTCTATATTAAAGTTGGTGAGATCACTATACAGGATATCCTCCATAGTCAACAATCAGCTATGTGATTGTGACCCGTGAAAGATGGTCCACTTCCTAGACTATATCGATCCCTTATTTCATAACATCATAATCACTGTCGACCTCCTTCGAAGCCGACACCGGCACCATGGCTTCCTTTCATAGCGTGGTCATAATGCCTAGCGGCAGAAAACTCAGCGTTATCGATTTCAGCCTGACTGGGACGGTGATGCGGCTTCTCATCGCCCTCACTGTGATGGTCAAAGAGGTGATGGTGATGGTGGGTACTGTTGTCTATTGTCTTGCATTAGCAAATCGAATTATGCAAATCGAAGGCTAAAGACATACTGGCTTTATCATCAACGTACGAGTCACGCTGAGGTGACTCATGCGACGCCTGTTCAGAATATTTTCCTGAGTTGTGGTGGTGGTGTAGGATACTCGACATGGTTGTAGGTGGTGTTTGACAGCAGAGTTTGAAACTGGAGGGTCTCAAGCAGATTCTGAGGTTGAGGCCAACAGAGAATTTTCGCAAAGGGATCTTTATAAGTCCCCCAGAAGGATTATGACGTAAGATGGCCCGATTGCTGGCGAAGCTTTCTCGGCCACCCTAGTGCATCCCCGTCTTATCGGACCGGGGATGATTGTGGAGTGGCGGCATCCCGAACCGGTTGATGATATACTGGGTCGTCCCCAATCTTAAGATCTATTAGACAAGGACATGGGTTACATTAAAATTTTTCATGGCGACAGGTACATGGTGACTGTTAAGTTCCACATTGGATAGGAAGAGGCGGATTATTACATCATAGCATCGGGAGGTGGAGACGGTGGTCGGGAAGTCAGGTTCTGGTACTCCGAAGACTCCAAGAACATGGACAAGTCACACCATCCCGGTAAATATTACTGAGGCAAACCTATGGCTTTATTGAGAAAGTTGTTCATGAACCAATAGTTACTTTGTACTTCCCAGGCACGTTTCTGGTGTCCTTTATTGGTGGTGGCTTTGCTGGATGCATGTACGAGCTACCCTAGCTAAGTATTATCGTCAAAGAATGAGATGATGTGAGAAACCTGAACAATGGAGAATATTGGAGCAGGGATAGAATTAAAATAAGCCCAGGTGTAGTATGAACCCTAGTGTATTGCTTGCTCCTTTCGGCATGCGCCCAATGCAGGATATCAATGCTGAACTTCCTCTCTTTATGTGCTTGTAGTTGTTTTCTTTTATACGCCTATGGCTTTTGTTCTCGCTGAGAAGTAGTCGAAAAAATGGACATCAAGTCTCAATCCCATATCTACATAGACGAGATAAGAAGATATCACAATTACAGCCGGACCAAGGAGATATTACAAAGAGGCCTCAATACTTTATTCTCTTGGTCCTTCAAAATCTCCTAAGAATTTAAACGTCTTTTTTAAACCTCCCGGACAAATAGCTATGACCGTTTAGGCCCACTTACAATATCTTCTTGGTCCAGCTGTAGTGATATCAGACCCATAACGAGCGGAGATAAAACGCTCAGTGGGGCATCGCGATTGTCCCGCCCTGACCCCAACCTCTGGCAATCCTACTTTCCGCGTATACTCTGTCGATCCTGTCACCTTTGGTGTCCTTGATTGTGAACTATAAATCGCGAACATGTCAGACCCGACCTACCAGACAAAGACAACATGGGAGAAGTACTACTCTTCTAAAGAAGGACACGGCTCTCTTCTTAGCCCACCAGTCACTGACAGCGCTGCAGAGCTGTCTCCTGCCTTTTGGCATAATGTGACGGCACTCTTTCAGGAGGATGATTCTGCCATCCAAGACTACATCGCTCGCAAATCCCGCCGGTGGGATTATTCATCTTGTATTCGGGACTGCAAGACTGAAGAGATCTGCTAGCTTCGTGCGGCTGAGTCGCAGTATCGCTGTAACTAAGCGGAGAGAGATGGTGCAATTGGGGTGTGAATTGGAAGATTTAGCCGGTGTTTCGTTGTTGTGTCACGAGAGCGCGAGTGCGACTTCTTCCCATGGATCCCAGTCGTTCCTTCCGCTGGAACTTGAGGCGGAGGAACGGGTCCGGATTCACTTAACCATCCCTGCAGCTATAAAGTGAGTTGAGTTACCTAGAGCCTTATCTCGGGTTTAAAAAACTAATCGCGATTAGCCACATGACTTCGATGGGTATTATGCCCGCGGACACTGGCCCGCGGAACCTTGTCTGGGATAGCACGACCGGGACTCTGTAAGTATATTAATCCTACAATTCCTAAAAGTTCGGTAGTTAGCTAACCGTTATATTATAGTTTCTTTGTGTGATATCGAGGCTGGCAGAAGTATAA
This sequence comes from Penicillium cinerascens, assembly GCF_028974065.1. Taxonomy (NCBI): domain Eukaryota; kingdom Fungi; phylum Ascomycota; class Eurotiomycetes; order Eurotiales; family Aspergillaceae; genus Penicillium; species Penicillium cinerascens. The sequence goes on along the minus strand of NW_026695298.1, from coordinate 2,043,107 downwards.
GCCAGTCACTTCCTGCAAGCCTTTCTGGCTGAAGGTTTTAGGTCTTGATGAGAGTCAAAGATAGTCAGATCCTGAAGTATCTCCGCCAGAAGTGGCAATGTGGCAGCACGGTTCTGGATAGTACTGTTTGCTTATGAATACCTACCGAGTGGGAACCCATCAGGACCACCTTTGCTCAAGCCTTTGCTAATCCCACCATAAAACTCGCCGCAAAGTGTTTTGCGGAAATGGATTTCCAGAGATAATCGACTTCAGGGGCCATATGAATTGGTTTGCATAGAACTGGACTTCTGCTGCTTGCGCTTGATTCTTAAGCCCCGCTTGTAGTTCCTATTCCTGTTTGTAATGCTCTGCTAATGCAGGCGCTCGGAAGTGTTCACCGAAGACGAGCTGCGCAACCATGCCTACTCCCAAGACCTAAGCTATTACTATAGCGTCGGTCCCGGCTCAGTTGGACCGGCCAGGAAGCTCTTCCTTCCTTTCCTTGAGAGTCTGACGACTCCGTTGGGCAATGGTCCTGGTCAGACCAGCACCGACGCGAATGGTGGCACCTTCACCGTTCCCAACCTGATTATGGCCTTCCTCAACGATAACCAGATCTCCGAGATGACCGCTGCCATGGGGATGTTCGACCATGATCGACCCAGAAGAGGCTCTGGTCGATGATCCCGTTCCCGCTCATCGCCTCTACAATGTCGCTCACTTCATCACGACGCGCGGTACCGTTGCTTTGGAGGTTCTGAACTGCGAGTCCGGATCTAATAAGTCTTCCAACGAGACCTACATTCGCGTGCTGTTCAATGACGCAGTCTATCCGAATGCCAGTTGCCAGAATGGTCCCGGAAAGAGCTGCCTGCTATCCGAGTACATCCGATCCTGCAGAAGAGCAAGGCAGCCGGCAGTTTCCTTGACTACTGCAACGTGACCGAGTCTACGGAGCCCGTGGCTGGGGCTAGCTTCTTCACAGACCTGTCGCAGGACTTTTTGACGTTCGTCAAGCCGTAAACGGGGATGCCTTTTTTTCCTTTTTTCTTCTTTTTTTTCCCCTTTTATGTGATATACTTTGAAACCTGGCTTGATCGACGCCGGCCCTTAATAGCCCATCAATCTCGGGCTTACCCCGTAGATTATCCAGATGCGTGGAAAGGATAACCAATAGAAGAACATCATGACGATGCTCAACAAGACTTTGACAAGCAAGGCCTTGTTTTTGTAGATTCAACGTTTGCGCCCGCGCAATTGGTGAGTTTGGTGGTTGCGTGACCACCAGAGGAAGGATCGGCAAGGGTGCATGCGTGCCTGCGTGGCAATCGAAATCAAGTCAAGGTCAAGTTGGTGCAAGGTGCATATCCTATTGAATGGTGCATGGTATTTGCCACGAGGCAAAAAAGCAACGGAAAAAGCGACCCAAGCAGGCAAAGGGGCCCGGAAGCTGAGGAACCTCGTGCTTTTCCCCACCTTCGGCCCTACAGTACACTGGAGGTCTAAATCGGTCTAACTAACGAATTGAGTGGTCCGAGACATGGTAGCCCCTGCACGAACTTGCTAAAGTGGCTTGGCCGTCAAGTGCCTTGTTTTTGCCCACTTAGTGTGGAAATGGACCCCTTCCGGGCCCAAAGGGGGTGTATGACAATCCAAATTTAGCCCGGAGGCAAAAATACTCGGACTTGTAGGTGACACGGATGAAACATCCACCCTGTTCCCTCGTCCCTGGATTTCTTCTCTTTGACTTCACTCACATGGGACTGAACGACTTCAACCCCTGTCTTTGTCTCCGTCTCAGGCCGATTCGGTCTGGACTGCGACTCTTCCAGCATGGCCTACAACCCTGTCGCTCAGGTTGACGAGGTCGCCTCTCACTCCGGCTCCGATGCATCGCGCTCCCCGTCCCCGACTCGCGGTACCTTCCACCACCTATGCGATACCGACCTGGGAGGAAACCACCTGGAGTCCGCGCAGATCGACGACAAACCGGGCTTGGCCCAGCTGGGTTCGATACTCCAATCCATGTCCTCCACGAGCTACGATATAGTCGAGGCCGATGAATACGATGTCGATCCTTCCCTTGCCAAGCAATCAGTCAACCCCCGGAGCATTCCTCCACTCAATACGACTGTCGCGCCACATTCCTCTTCCGAGACTCCCTTGCACAGTGCATCCAGCGACCTCCACACCCCTCTTAGTCACCCGGTCCCAGATCTACAATCTATCCAGGGCGCGTACATTGGCAATGTAGAGCGGTTGGAAATGAGTGCTGAGCGTCTCAGCTCCAGTTCAGCAGACATTGGCAGTGAAATTCGCAGGATGGACCAGGAGCAGAAACGACGTTCCTGCAGTTCAGCGTCGAACTCAATCAACATGCGGAATGGAACATTCTCCCCAACGGGCGTTGCGTCCCCTCTCGGATCGACCATCTCCACGCGACAGCGCTCTGTGTCTGGCGCATCCCGCCTCGCCCAGGTCGCGGAGCCCGATCACGAAGAGGTTCACTTTTTGGATAACTTCCCGGCCCCGTTACCGATCCTTCCAGACTCGCAAACCCCAGTTTATGCTCATGGCAATGAGGTCTACTATGGACAATATGATGGACAATCTGGTGGTCCTGCTGGGGAGCTTGAGAGGCCAGGTACCGCCGCCTCGGGCGATACCTATCAGCAGGCCCGGACACTGTTTACAGACTTTGATGGCGTCCATTTCGCGCCCTTGGAGGGCGCAAATTCCGGACGGCAGCTTTCCCTGAGCCAGCCGCCCCTTGCCAGCAAGCCTGAGTCTTTCAAGATGCCAAAAACGGGCGAACACATGGTGTACTACCCGGCACCCGTCCCCCGCATGTTGAACTTGCCCCCGAAGCTGTCTCGCAAGCCAATCGCAGAACGCGAACAGCGTCGTATGCAACTCTTGACCTCCATTGTTGCTGAAGATAGAAAGTCAGAAGCATGGGCCAGATCTAAGCAGGAAACGCCGAGTGGTAACCAGAAAGTCAAACGCCAGTCCGCAATTCCAGCGCATCTTCGCGCAAGCGTCTTCTTTGAATCCCCAAGCCAATCGCTCGAGATCGATGCCAAACAGGACTCTGCCGTTGCCACGCTTGACAGCATTCTCGACGCTTCGGCCAATGCACCTGTATCAGCCTTTACTGATCACCCTTACGCTGGTCAGGTTGGCTCGTACGTCTATGCGAACTCGAAGCGCAAGACCATTTCGAAGGATCCGACGAGATTGAAAGAGCGGAATTCTCAGCTTTCCATGGGTCAGCATCAGAGTTCCCAGCGAGGTAGCTCGGTTGGTTCGGAAAATGGAAGAGGCGAAGACCATCACGATGAGCATGATTTAGAACTGTCAGGCAGCGAAACTGAAGGCGATGAGGATTCGCCGGGAAGCGAGGAGGAGGACGTCGAAGATTATATTGGACCACCAAACACACTACTGGCAGAACTGGAGCTTCGGAAACAAGAATTGAAGCAGCGACAACGCACTTTCGTGCCTAAGCCGACGCCGGGGATGACAAACACTCTTCTCGAATTGGATGCGATGGCCCAGATGCAAAGTGAGAAAAGACGCCGGCGGCCAGTTACCCTGGCATGGGGCAGTCACAATGCCGATGATGAAGAGGTTCCATTGGCTATGCTTTACCCTGACAAGGCCAATCTCGACGACGATCGTCCGGTTGGTCTGATGGAGCGACGACAGCTCGAAGAAAACGAGCCATTGAGTTCGCGTCGAGCGAGACTTCGAGGTGAACCGGTCCCTGAAAAAAGTCGTGTCACCATGTATACCGAGGCTGCCGAGGCCCCCGAGCCGGAGGCAGAGAGTGGTGACGAGGTCGAGACGCTGGCCGAGCGACTACGACGCTTGCGAGGACAGAACCCGACAGAAAGCGAATTTGCTCATGATCTCTTGGCCGAAATCGAAAGTCGAGCTGGAATTGCTCCTGCTCCTGCCGCCGCTCCTGCTCCCGGGCCTGTGGTCGCCCCCGAAGAAGAAACTCTTGCACAGCGGCGCATTCGGCTGCACAAGGAGAACGGTGGCCAGCAGGTTAACGCGAAGAACCCGCGCATGCGACGAAGCATGGCCGCTCTCCCGCAAGTTCGACAGCCACAGGTCGTTCGCCAGTCATCATCACACGATGTACTCCAGTCCAACATGATGCAGTACGGGAACCGAATGTCCATGCAACAGTTCCCAACCTACATACAGCAAGACCAGGGGGTGAACATGGCTTCTTACCAACAACCTTATGGCTACGGAATGGGTTATCCGCCTGTTTACCCGTACAACAACATCATGGGAGTGAACGGAATGGTTTACCCCTCGCCTAATGTCTGTGTCCCAACCACGCGGCAGCCCGTTGACCCAACTCAACGTGATGTCATTGACCGCTGGAGACAGAGCATTCGCTTTTAATAATCTCTTACCTTCTTGTTTCTTATCCATTTCCCACTTTGTTCCATCCTCATAGCGTCGTCGTTCTGGCGTACTCTGGTTTTGATTCTGGTCGGAATATCCTTGTAGAGTAGATAACAAACTTATGTATGATGTGGGGAGACAATTTGACTCTCTTATTGGCTTTATCTTTGCCATGCTTTTGGGCTGTGCGCCCATTCTATTCATTGACATGGTTCTTCCGAATTGGAATATTCCCACGTTGGTTATGAAGACAACCCATGGTTCAGCGCCTCGGTGGCTCTAAATATACATTTGTGGCTACAAACGTTCCGAGATCTGACTACTTCCTATCCATTGAATATCCTTCAATAAGTAAGGAGCTGTGAACCCTTTTCATCCTCTTGAAATAAGCCTAAAATGAATACGAAGTATTGCATGCACATGTCAATAGAATCGGGTCCAGGCACGAGGCGAAGCTTTGGTGTAGCCAACGAAGTCCGGGAGCTGCAGCCGATTACGTCTCCTTTTATCGGGCGATCTTTTTTATTTTATTTCGCCCTCACCTCCAGCGCCTTGCATCTCCCTATTATATTTAGACGTGACTCGGTCATTCTTTTCAAAGTTAAACACGAATCATCCAAAAGCTCCAACCCCAGTGGCTTCTGCAAGCCCCACCGGTGCCTGGTATGTGAGACTGAACTCAGTCCTGCTTCACTTCTAAAACCTGCTACAGATGATAACGACCGTGATGGAGTCTAACGTCCCCTAAACACTCACTCCGCTTCATATTGATGCCGCCCGGGCTTTGGATCTGTGGCCACGATGCCTCCGTCCACTGTCTTCTCCTACTGGCGACGCGACCACCGCCGCTCAACCGCACCGCCCGCATCCTTGCCCGCACCGTCTCCGGCCTCGAAAGGAGCGACAGACAGCCCCCTCGGCAACCCCCCTCAGCTTCCTGAGATCCCAGACACTCCTACCCTTACGACACCATTCGACGGCGACCAGTCATACGATGCCCCGCCTCGGACCGGTTCTCCGCTGGACATCGATACCTCGAAGCTGAATTTCAACACATCCGTCGCGCCGCTGTCCTCCTCCGTGAGCCTGGCAGTTCCGTTCCCCTCATTCGAGAAAGAGAATCGCCCGCACTCGAGCCCTGAAGAGTGTCTGCTGCCGGAGCCGGGCTTTACGTCGAAACCCAACAGCTCACAACTACTGGACGGCGGGCTGCGACCAGACCAAGGAGATGGCGAGTCGGGCTCTAAACCAAGCTCACCTTTTCGCCTCTCATTCGGAAAAGGACTACGGAATCTGCAGACGCCAGCCGCCGAGGGACAGAGGCGTTCACCCACCACGGAGCCGGCCAGCCACTTCGGATTGAAAACGCCGCCTGACGAGTCACCCTCGGAGAAATCGATCATGTCTCAGAAGGAATTCAGAGCTGAGGGTGCGCTTACTCGGCGGGCAGGAGACCGTGAATTCTCGGGGGAGCATGCCCACCACAAATCGGGAAAAGCAATGCTTCATCTTTTGAACCCGATGTCCCTTCTTGCTCGCCGACGGTCATCTCAGATGGGCACCTCACGCGTGGACAATCCTAAAATCGGTGCGCCGAGCTCGATTCCTGCTATTCCCGATGACTATGACCCTCGAATCCGCGGAAAGATTGTGCACGACTTCTCTGCCCCCAGACCGCGCCGCAATGTATCCGGCACTGCGGCACCTCCCCCGCTTGATGGCAACAGCAATATCCAGGATGCATCGCCATCACAAGCTGGCCTAAGCCCAGCCAGCCGCTGGAATGATCAGACGAGAAGGCACAGTGATCACTCACCTGTTTTCAAAGAGCATTTCGAGGATGATCGGAATGTCCTTCAACCCGAGAATAAGGGTTATCTTCAATCGTCATTACTGACGAACCCCGAAAATTATAGATACGAAAAATCTATTCCTGTCTTTGCGAGAAAGCTGCCCTCTCACTTGCCCGAGCAGCAGAGCCCTGAGTCCATCAAGCAAAATGGTTCTCCTCCAGCAGAGCTCCCTGCAGAGGAAGCAAAAATGTCTCCTCCTACAGAACAGCAAAATCAACCAGACCAAGATATTATTCCGAACGTGCCACATCTACCCTCGAGCTTATCGAGGCACCTCAAGAGCAATGCATCGCGATTCAGCTTCGATATGGGTGGCGTGGAGTCATCCGTCGAGGAGAAGCTCCTCGAGGAGAAGCACAAGGCGAAAGAGGCTGCACGCAAGATGGAAGATGGATACTTTGATGATTTTGACGATGAATTTGATCACGACATCCTGGACGATGTGGACGGCTTGGAAGAGAAGATTCCCGGTGTTAATGCTGATGCCGACGACGACGATTTCTCAGTACCTTATCTTAACGTCAAGTCCTGGGCTGCCCCAAAGTTATCGCCAGTGGTTGCGAGCCCGATGACCCCTGCACCTCCTGAGATTCCAGCAGATGTGACTGGCACGAGCTATCTTGACCCTGAAGCTGATTCTCCAACCTCGTCTTATTCATTTTCCGAGACGGCAACCCAACCAGAGTTCACTGAAATCGAAGAGTCACACGAAGCACAACAGGCTTCTTCTATTACTAGCACCGAATGTTTAGGAGCTGCACCACCAGTTCCGGACGCCAACAAGCAACAAGAACAAACCATCGATGATGAGGATGATCTGTATTTTGATGACGGCGAATTCGGCGATCTTAGCCTTGATGACCGGGATGGAGGATTCGACGAGTCCGTCTTTGACGACGAGACAAGCCATCTTTATGAACGGAGGCCAGTTGCGCAACAAACAGCGGGTTACCCTCCCCAAACAGAAGAGCCTCATGACGATTCTCCACATCAAGAAATCGATCTGGAAGAGAACACTACTCAAGGTCTCAAGCACATGCCCAGCGTGGCTAGCAATTACATAACGACTTCTGTCAAATGCGGTCCGCTCGGCGAGCCGATACCAAACCTGGGTCCAGCCAGGACTCACGGTGGAGTTCTCACAGAGCAAAACCTGGAGGTTCTGCACAATGCTTTGGCCTTTGCAGCTAATGAAGCAGCCAGCAAGAGCCGCGTCGAACGAAACATCAGTATAAGTGATCGGTCTCTAGGGCCCGAGAGCATCTCCCAAACGTCGCAGACGGTGGATTCCCAACCGGGTTTAATATCGGATGACAGCCGCCTTAGCCAAGGGCCCGATTTCATGGCCTTTGAAGAAACCTACGATGATCAGATCTTTGATGATGATGCGTACTGGGATGACGCGATTGTCGCCGCCGCCAACGCCGAAGCCCTGGAAAACGACGACGAGGGCTTCTACGGCCAAGAATTCGGCTTCTACGCGGAGGCACACAGCAACTCCGGTTCCGAGCTTACGAACGGAGGCTACTTCGGCCCTCGAGGCGTCGAAAGTATAACTCGCAGCCACAGCAGTCGCGGCAAGTTCCAAGAACCCAGCCTCACCCCAATCACCGAACGGAGTGAATGGAGCACGCGCAACTCGGTCATTTCACTGAAGGCTCACGGCGCTACCCATTCCAACCCCTCCCTGGCAAGTCCCGGCTTGGCCCAGCTGGTGGATATGGGCAACCTGGATGACGAATTGTCCCTGAGTGCGCTCATGAAGCTCCGGCGCGGTGCGTGGGGCGGCAGCAACGGCAGCTTGCGGAGTAGCGCCGGCAGTCCGCCTCCTCATACGCTTTCGTCATCTAATCGCGCTAGCTTTACTGGGCTCTCGGAAGCCAGCCCTTCGGATGCGCGGTCTTCTCCCGACGAAGGATTGGCAGGCATGGGCTATCACCAGGACGACCACCCCTATACGGCCTCACCGCTCAAAGATCTTGCCGATCTCCCGATCCGCGGAACGGGCCCGAGCAGCGCTGAAAGCGATGTTGAAATGCTGGGTTCTACATCCCAGCATCTCAGTGTTTTGTAGACTTTCACTGGACATAATCGTGGCTATTTTGGCATCTCCCTTTGCATATGACCCCTTTCTCGACCATCTAATGACGATCTAATGACTGCCCGAGTGATTTTGTTTTCAGGTTGGCATTTGGCATTTTTTCTGCTCCTATGCTTGTTGGTTTTTTGGGGAAGAAGGAAGAGCCGACGAGTTAGCATCTTGCTCATGTCTACACGGCCCGATATCTACGAAGCATGTTCTTAGGAAAGGAACCGTATATAGAACCAATTACAAATAGTTAATTGAGAACAAGACGATGGGCCGAAAACACCCGCAAAGGGCCGAAAACCTTACCCGGAACGGTGGAGTGACTTGCCGTCCCAAAAATATCGGCTACTGCTCGGGCTGACTCAGCGCACCAGCCTCAGGCGCCGCAGGTTCGGTCATTCTTGTTCTTTGATTCTGGCTCTGTTTCCTGCCTCTCTACTCTTCCCCTTTCCTCTTTTTGTATCAGCAGGGTTTCTGCTCTCTGATGATTTCCGTTCCTATACAGGTGTTACGGCAGTACTAGTCGACACCTGTCTTTGGCGCATACCCCTTAAGTACGTGTTCTCTTCCTTTCCTCCGTGTTTCGGTATCTTCGGCAGACCCATCAACAACCTGGCAAACTCGAGCAACTTGGGGAATTTTGAGCAACTCCGGACTAACTTGCGCGTATGTAGCTGGTCTACTCAAGAACGTCCGTGGCATCTTTGAGTCTAAATTTCTTGTTCCCCCCCTTCTTCATCGCCTGCACTACATCGGATCCATCTCTGCGATCACCGAAAAAATCCCGCAATGTTTAGAAACACTGCTTTGAAGGCCACCCACAGCGGTCTGCTGCGTGGTGCAACCTCCTCGACATGTCGTCGGTCCGTTCACCTGGCCTCGAAGAGCTCGACCTTCGGCCTGGCTGCTCGCCGACCTCTCGCTCTCGCCAACCGCGTCTTGAATGGCGCTCGACTTTATGCATCGCCCGCGGAGGGTGCCGGAGTGGTAAGCCAACAACACACCCTGATCACCCATGATCCATGTCGAGATGCGCGATGAGAAACCTCAAATTCGGCCTTTTCGCTAACACTACGGCGCGACTTTGCCTCTCCCTTACAATAGGACCCCAACGATTCCTTCCTGTCCGGCAGCACTGCCAACTACGTTGACGAGATGTACATGGCCTGGAAGCGGGATCCGTCCAGTGTCCACATCTCGTGGCAGACATACTTCCGGAACATGGAGGATGGCAACATGCCCATCTCCCAGGCCTTCACTCCTCCCCCGACCCTTGTCCCGACCCCTACCGGCGGTGTCCCCCAGGATATGCCCGGCACTGGCATGGCCGCTGGCGCTGATGTCACAAATCACTTGAAGGTTCAGCTGCTTTGCCGCGCCTACCAGGCCCGTGGTCACCACAAGGCTAAGATCGACCCTCTCGGTATTCGTGGCGACGCTGAGGCCTTCGGCTACAGCAAGCCCAAGGAGCTCGAGCTCGACCACTACGGTTTCACTGAGCGCGACCTCGACCAGGAGTTCGCCCTTGGACCCGGCATTCTGCCGCGCTTCCTGACTGAGGAGCGTAAGAAGATGACTCTGCGCGAGATCATTGATGCCTGCGAGAAGATTTACTGTGGCTCCTACGGTGTCGAGTACATCCATATCCCCGACCGCAAGCCTTGCGAGTGGATCCGTGACCGCTTCGAAATTCCCGAGCCCTACAGATACTCGGTCGACGACAAGCGCCGCATCCTCGACCGTTTGATCTGGAGTTCCAGCTTCGAGTCCTTCCTTGCCACCAAGTTCCCCAACGACAAGCGTTTCGGTCTGGAGGGTTGCGAGACCCTTGTGCCCGGTATGAAGGCCTTGATCGACCGCAGTGTCGACTACGGTATCAAGGACATCGTCATTGGTATGCCTCACCGTGGCCGTCTGAACGTCCTGTCCAACGTCGTTCGCAAGCCCAACGAGTCCATCTTCAGTGAGTTCGCCGGTTCGGCTGAGCCTTCCGATGAGGGCTCCGGTGATGTCAAGTACCACTTGGGTATGAACTTCGAGCGTCCCACTCCCTCCGGAAAGCGTGTCCAGCTGTCTCTGGTCGCCAACCCGTCTCACCTGGAGGCCGAGGACCCTGTCGTGCTCGGCAAGACCCGTGCCATTCAGCATTACAACCAGGACGAGACCAAGTTCGACACCGCCATGGGTGTTCTGCTCCACGGTGACGCTGCCTTCGCTGCTCAGGGTGTCGTCTACGAGACCATGGGCTTCGAGTCTCTCCCCGCCTACTCCACTGGTGGTACTATCCATATCGTCGTGAACAATCAGATTGGTTTCACCACCGATCCTCGCTTTGCCCGTTCCACCCCATACTGCTCGGACATTGCCAAGTCGATCGATGCTCCAGTCTTCCACGTCAACGCCGACGATGTTGAGGCTGTCAACTACGTCTGCCAGGTCGCTGCCGACTGGCGCGCCGAGTTCAAGCGTGACGTTGTCGTTGACATTGTCTGCTACCGTAAGCAGGGTCACAATGAGACTGACCAGCCTTCGTTCACCCAGCCTCTGATGTACAAGCGCATTGCCGACCAGAAGGCCCAGCTCGACACTTACATCGCCAAGCTGATCGAGGAGGGAACCTTCACCAAGGAGGACATTGATGAGCACAAGAAGTGGGTCTGGGGCATGCTCGGCGACAGCTTCGACCGCAGCAAGGACTACCAGCCTACCAGCAAGGAGTGGCTGACCTCCGCCTGGAACAACTTCAAGACCCCCAAGGAGCTGGCCACCGAGGTTCTTCCCCACCTTCCTACTGCCGTGGAAAACAAGTCCCTCAAGAACATCGCCGACAAAATCAGCGGTGCTGATGCCCCCAAGGGCTTCACTCTCCACCGCAACCTGAAGCGTATTCTTGCCAACCGCAAGAAGTCCGTTGACGAGGGCAAGAACATTGACTGGGCTACTGCCGAGGCTCTTGCTTTCGGTTCCCTCGTTGACGAGGGTTACCACGTCCGTGTTTCTGGCCAGGATGTTGAGCGTGGTACCTTCTCTCAGCGTCACGCCGTTCTTCACGACCAGGAGACCGAGGCCACCTATACCCCCCTGAAGAACATCAGTGATAAGCAGGGCAGCTTCGTCATCTCCAACTCGTCCCTGAGCGAGTTCGGTGCCCTTGGCTTCGAGTACGGCTACTCCCTGACCTCCCCCGAGGCTCTGGTCATGTGGGAGGCCCAGTTCGGTGACTTCGCCAACAACGCTCAGTGTATCATTGATCAGTTCATTGCTTCTGGTGAATCCAAGTGGCTGCAGCGTTCCGGTCTGGTTGTCTCTCTGCCTCACGGCTACGACGGCCAGGGTCCCGAGCACTCTTCCGGTCGTATGGAGCGTTGGCTCCAGCTTTGCAACGAGGAGCCTCGTTTGTTCCCATTGGCTGACAAGCTGGATCGCCAGCACCAGGACTGCAACATGCAGATTGCCTACATGACTGAGCCCTCCAACCTGTTCCACATCCTTCGTCGCCAGCTCCACCGCCAGTTCCGCAAGCGTACGTCTTGAATCCCCTTGCGTTGACACCATAAGCTAACACTTCATTCCAGCCCTTGTGATCTTCTTCTCGAAGTCTCTGCTGCGTCACCCCATCGCCCGCTCCGACATTGAGGCCTTCAGCGACGACTCTCACTTCCAGTGGATCATCCCCGACAACGCCCACGGCACTGCCATCGATGCTCCCGAGAAGATCGAGCGCGTCGTCCTGTGCTCTGGTCAGGTGTATGCCGCTCTGATCAAGCACCGCGAGGCCAACGACATCCGCAACACCGCCATCACCCGTGTTGAGCAGCTGCATCCCTTCCCCTGGGCCCAGCTGAAGGAGAACCTGGACAGCTACCCCAACGCCAAGGACATCGTTTGGTGCCAGGAGGAGCCTCTGAACGCCGGTGCCTGGTCGTACGCCCAGCCTCGTATCGAGACCCTGCTGAACGCCACCGAGCACCACAACCGCCGCCACGTCCTGTATGCCGGCCGTGCGCCCTCCGCCTCGGTCGCCACCGGTACCAAGGGCGTTCACCTGAAGGAGGAGCAGGAGCTTCTGGAGGCTGCTTTCTCCGTTCACCAGGAGCGCCTGAAGGGCGAGTAAATGCCTGATTGGGTTCCCCTGGAGACTAGCGTGTGATTGGTTTCCATCTTTCATTTGTACGACATTTCCCCCCTGCATGAGCTGTCGCTTGTGTTCATAACTAGTGTATAGACCTGTCGTGCTCTTATTGGATTACCGACGAGTTTATACCTAGATCCCCATTGTTTGTAAAATACAAATTTCATTAAGTTGTTGCATTTGAGATTAATGCCTATTGAATTTCGGCTTTAGTTGGTTTTCTAGATTCCCCAGTAGTTCAAGTGGCCCTGAAAAGGTGACTTGGACGGGTATGTTGATAATTCTTGTTGACTAGTCTGACTGTAAGGAAACAATTTCTGGCTTTCATCCATTTCCTCTACACTGTCTGCAGGAGAGTGCGAAGCACTTAACGCCTTGAAAAGCAACACAAAACACCAGTCTTCGCCAGAAACCAAAGAGCCCCGAAGAATCGGAAAATAGACAATCCGGAAGTCCCCCAAAGAATGACTCTGAAATACCACGCTGTCCGCAATGTAGACGTCGTCTGTCAAAAGATTAGCATCTGCTCATACCAAGTCCGCCTCCAACATACCGTCAAACAAAGCTGCTTCATCCCAACATTATTGATACACAAGGCCAAAAGCCCATTGCTGAATGTCCACAAAAGCACCAAATTGGTTCGAAACGATTTATACGAATCATCAAGATTGACCTCGTTGTTTTCGTGCGGTTCAACCCACGGCGCGAGAGCCCGTTTAACCGTGAGTTCGAACTGGACATCAATATCAGCCTGTGGCTTATCCACTTCCTCCACAAACGCCGCTTGAGCATCTGATTTGGTCCGCGCGGAGGGTAACGCATCGGCTTTGTCAGAGCCTTTAGTGCCCCAAGATACATCGTGCCAGTTGCAAAAAGCATAGACCATCAAGATGTTGATTGACGACGGCATGCCCAGGAAGTAAGCCCAGGATGAAGTGAACATGTGCCATGGGTCCATGTAGAGGAAGCTGGCGATGAAGTAGATTCCATATGTGGATACCAGGGCGACTAGAACGATCCCACCGGTCGAGTTTATGAAGGAGCGTAGGAAGCCGCCGAAGCCGTTTTCGAAGTTGAAGTCGAGATTGTCTCCTGTGAGTGCTTGCGCGACGAGGTAGAATGAAAGAACGAGGATGTAGGCTTGGATGATTGAGAAATAGATTAGAGATAGTGTGTATGGGAATCTCGACCTTGAATATCATATCAGCAGGGATCTTGTTACATCGTGAGGCTGGAACATACCCCTTTGGACGATTTCCGAGAGCCAAGATGAATTGAAGCATGAGGAACGCCAAATAGCCAATTTTGAGAATGTTGTTTACGATAGGCGTAACGTCGCCCCCGAATGGCCATCCTTTGAAATGGTTCGCTGCACTCGGGGTGCCGACGATGTCCATGATGACGGAACTGGTAAGCCAGTATGATGCTGCCCGTGAGCTCTTAATTAGTTATAATCCAAGATCTGGGGATATATATCACTTTACCAAGTGAGAACCACGTCATGACAAGCTGGCAAATGTTGTAAACAAGCTGAACATGAAGAAGGAACAAGCGGATCCAATTATGCCCACTCTTGTAAATGCGGTTGAAATGCATTATTGCATACAGACTCGCCGCAAAGGACCCGTTCAACCAGCGGCGCCGTTGACTCAGAAACTCGGCCGGACCTTCAGGCACATCGGTCTCTCCCTTTGAAGCTTTGACGTATGTGAGTTTCCATTGACACCCAGCTTTAGCAACGAGCTCAAAGCAGAGAATGCGGTCTTCAGCTAAGAACATATTCTTCTTGAAGATATTCATCCCCTCAATTCCCTTCTTACCTAGCCTCTCGGAGAGCGTATGATCCCCGTGGAAATATTGCTCCAAGGGTCGACCGACTATAGCTCGATAGCGATATGCTGAAAATGCACCCGGTAGAACGCTCACGTACCCGAAGCTGCTTTCCAATGGTTTGTCGAGGATGTTTGAGATTTTGTATTCGAAGTTCTGGGCTGCTACCAGGGGATTCAGGACCTTTGTCCATCCGCGGCCGAGTAGAGCGTGGATTTCCCCGCATGCACCACCTAGGTGTCGGTCATTGTAGAACGCTTCCCAGAGGGTGAGCAATGATTTGTGTCCTGGTTTGGTGCCAGCGTCGATCAGGATGCAGACTTCTGGGTTCAGAATTCGCCCGAAAGCATTGAATAGCCAGCGATGGGAATTGATCTTTTTGCTGTTTTGCTGTTTTAGGCAGAAGATCATCTGTACTGGTGGGAGGTTGGTAGGGTCGTCGCCGAATGGACGGATTAGTTGTTGCGTAGGTGTGACTGATAACTGGGTTGTATACTCGAACTGACACAAATCAATACCGGTGACCTGTCCGTGAAATATAGATGGCTAGGAGGGAGAAAAACTTACAATGTGAGCAACCGTTTCTCTACCATCTACGTCGTGTTTCATCACACCGTCTTGGTATATTCCGATTGTCGCCAGGAGATCCAACGTGTTCTTGTCACAGGGCTTCAGCCCATCAAACACTAGACAGACGACAATTTTCTGCCAAGCAGGACCTCCCTTGTTCCAAAACTCTGTCTTTTTCAGCTGCACGATATCTCTGACATTCTGCATAACGCCGTGTAAGGTTCTAGCCGTAAGAACCTTATCTTCGTTGTAGTAGGTAATGGCGATGAGCATCTCGGTATGCCGATTGTACATGGAAGGGCGGAGGTTATATCCATGTTGCAGAGTAAATTCGTCCGGGTCGCACGTAGCTGCAGTGTCTATTCAACGTTATTATTTGCATAACAGAAGCAAGCTATACCTTCTCACATCTCAAATGAGTAAATTCTTCAGAAGGGTCTCCCTCCAGATCACGGTATTTTGCCTGGACGGCATTGCGTATTGCGCTAGGAACCGGGTAATCGACACTTAAAACGGTGCCATGAACTAACTTAATTCGACGAGTAGGATATCGGCATAGTATTCCAGAAGTATGCATTTGGCGTTGTGCCCAGCGTTTCGAAGTTGTGGACGCCGTTTCGAGATTCAGATGCTCGGATAGTACAACAGATTCTCCATCTGGATAGCAAGGACTTGATGGAAATACTGCATTGGTGTGGGATGAAGGAGCGTAATATGATTGACTAGATGGCTCTGGTCCGCCAGATGGGGTCCTGGGATGGAGAGGAGGGGGTAGTAGAGACTGTCTAGATTGATCGTGTTCATCGGAGACGGAGCTTCTCTGATTAGGCATGCGTTAGTCGGGCCAGAACGCTATCAAAAGATCCTCCGTCTTAAAAGGTACATACACCATAGAAATACTGATTTTCTATGGGCTGGTTATCATTCGGTAAACGGCGCGTCGGGCCCAGCGGATAATCCATAGTGGATGTCAGTCTACAGCAAAATAGTTCGGTAGGATAGTCAAACAAATGCACCAGATAAGGAGAAAAACTGGTGTTGCGCTTGGTAAGGTAGCAAGAGCAGCCTAATCGGCTGTGGTAGGACACAGGTGTGTTTCACATGCACCGACAGGTTCAGAAATAGCGCAAGGCATAGAGCTGTGTAGGAATGGCTGTTACTAATTGTAGATCTAGACAGATCCTTGCAAGCTGAGCTATCGGATAGAATAGGTAGAGATCGCTTCGGTGAATCCACAGTACCAACTGAAACTCGCTGGTTATTTAAAACCGAGAGAGCAACATTTGAAAGCAGTCTAGACCTATAGGTAGCTTTCGGAGCCTTACATGGAGAATTTGAAAATCACTGAGACATACATTTGTATTGAATGGACTACCTTATCCCAAGGCTGGCCCATGGATTGAAGTATCTGGCCTTGTATGTTTTCCTGGTGATTATGATAGTCAGGTTGAGATGGACTGTGAAAACGGTGCCTAATATGTAACGGATACTATGCGGTAGAGACGGCCCAACCTAATCTGCCATCAACAGCCGTTTGGACCACTTGTTTCATATCATCAATAACGCCAATTTCAAAGTATGCAACGTCAAATGATGTACGAGCTGGAAATACACCTTACTGTGCAAGTTGGACTCTCAGAGTAAGTTATGTAAGAGATCGTCAAGACTAATAATGATCAGCTCAGGCGATGACCGGAGAATTCCGATTTTCTGTCTTCATTGCAGCAGCTGAGCTCCCCAAATCTCATTTATCGGGTTACCACGCCGAGTATAAAGTCTATCCCGGGGACCGACTGGAATGAGCTGACATGAACCTCTTGATATACTAAAAAGGGGGTTTCCAACTGAGCCGGGTTGCATTTTGACAGGTTTATGAACTCGGTGCTGGTTCGAGAGTATTTCAGAATGGACCAACTCGTTTGTACCCGGGCCGTGTCATGCAGCGCGGCCTTGGTTTCAAAATTTCGGAGATTGCTGCTTATCATTATTTTAACTCTCGGGGACTTGCGTAGACATCTGTACCCCTTATTAAATATTTACGAATTGACTCAAGGCCTAAAATGCGGTAAATGCTAATAATCGTAGTGGAGCATGATGCCCTTTTACGACCTCAGTAATTGCCATTACTGGTTAGAATTGAAACTGTCTGGATCGGCATCAAAAGTCACATAGAAGATACTCTGTTTGAGCTGAGAAGCCGTATTTGCGACGAGTATAATGTCATAGTGGCTTTTGTGCCGAGTCTCGCTTCTAGCACCGGCGCTTATATTTAGGTAATAGGTTCCCGGTCTTCAAATCAGGGGTCGAATTGAGAACATCGTGCCATGCCCGTCAAGTTTCAATTCCTACCCTACCTCTCATGGAGTAAGACGGCGAGCCACCAAAGACTATAAGATTACCCCCATGTGCCCTCGATTTAGTACCCAACAACAGCAAACAAACCTCGTCTTCCACCACATTACTTTTAATTGAATTCTAAAAAGCCCTCAACATGAAGATTACTCTCATATCTGTCCTTGCCTTTGTTGGCATTGCCCTGGCTGGCTCTCCGGCTACGGTGCGCACCCCCTCTTGCCTCAAGAATTCGCAAGTCTAACCTGATGCATATTAGCTCGGCGCAGGAGCAACTTGCAATAAGGATGGAAGTATGGGAAACTGTGCTTCTGGACTATGCATAGTATATATAAACCTTGGTTGTCCCCAAAGATTAGGAGAATTCTAATAGCTTCTCGTTAGCAAATGCCCACCGAGTCGACTGGAAAATGCCAGTGAGAGTACATTGCCGACTATGGATTCTTGCAGCAGGGCACAATATGAGCGGAGCAAATCGGTCAAGCCTTGCACATCTTCAATAATAGGCCTAATTTACCGTCTAAGGTTATTCGTCTCACAAGAGAAGAAATCCTTAAAGTCTTTCGCGTATGTGCTATTTCTGATCCATCGTATCTTTCCGGCAAGGGTGAACCTTCGGCCAATACCAATGCCATAAAATCCTGGCTACCTTCGGACAACGCGTGGATCTTGCTGCCGCTTGGATCATCTCTTTTATCTGTTCAAACGGCGTTCTTTTTCGTCAAAAAATTCCAGAAGAACTTTCACAGTCGCCAGACTGTCATGATATGCCGCCATGAGGAGTGGAGTATTACCGCGACTGCAGACACAGAAAGGATCGGCGCCCTTTTTCAAGAGTACCTTCACAGACCTCCACCTTGGTTTCCCGGGATTTTCTCCTTTTTCTATGAGAACAAGCAAAGGCGTCATTCCTGTGCTGGGATCCCGCCATTCAAGGTCTGCACCGTAATCCAGCAGGACATCAAGTGTCGGTTCGTACTCTCTGGTAGACTTAGTTCCTGCCACCGTCAACAGACATAAGGGCGTCTCGAAATAAGAAGATTGGCAGGAATTAGGATCAAACCCTGCTGCCAAAAAGTGCTTTGCAATGGCTGGGTTTTCCGAGTACACTGTGTCGGACAAGGCTTTTTGATGATTCAAGTTGCCAGGGTGAAGTTTGAGACTTTGATACTGGTTGATGACACTGAACACCTTCGTTCCAGCCCCGACAACATCCATAACAAAGTCGTCGTAGTGTGGACAGTCTTGTTTTCCAATGAGCTCCCGATCCAGTAGCAACTGAGCGATCTCTAGGTGTCCTTCCAAGACTGGCTCCTCTGAATAGATTGGACGTCGCACTGCTTTACAGAAAAGCCCCCTTACGTTCTCGGCGGATAATTTGGCCCCCATATCAAGTAGTCGTCTGACAATTTCGATATGGCCACTCCTAGCCGCACCCAAGATCGGGGCTTCGTCCCCATCTTCCCTTGGCTCGTCCCCAAATTCCCTTGGCTCGAACCAGTGTATTTCGGCGCCATGGTCGACCAATAGCTCCACTATACCGAGATGCCCTATGAGGGCTGCCGAGAAAAGGGCACCCGTCAAAATGATTTGTCCCAAGCTTCTTGGTGATGGTAGGTTGCTTGGTTGTCCAGTCGATCTTCAGCAAACGTTCCATTAAGTCTTGATCCCCGTCCTTTGCCGCGGCCCGGAGAAGGCACAGAAAAGGGCGTAAGTATTGACTCTCAATAACATCTTCAACATTACATTGCTGTAGAAGGAATCGAGCCAATTCAGGGAATTGGCCCGATGAATTGTAAATTTCCGTGAAAATGTCAAGATCCTCCCATATAGAGAGATTTTGCCAGTCAATGTCCAATTGTGTTTTAAGTTTAACACCCTGTTCGAACAAGGACTTGACTGCCCGCAAATTGCCGTAAATGAAGGCCTTGCGGAGGGCTGTCTCATATAGACCTCCAGAACTAGCGAAGTCAGGTTCTAGGCCAGCCTTTACAAACAAATCGAAAATCTCAAAATCGAACGCCGCAGCAGTTATAAAGGCGGACTGCGGCTCCTGACTCCCTATGCGGGTATAGTCAGAGGTGCAAGGGTCGCACCCATGCTCAATCAGAAGTTTGGCCACCGATATATGGTGATTCATTGCCGCATAAGACAAGGGTTGAAGAAAGAAAGAGACATCGGAGGGATCAAGGCCGTCAAGCTCAGAAGTGCTGAATTCGAGGTCGACGCCGTGAGTGATCAATAGTCGACCACAGACTCGTGGCCATCAATGGCTGCACATAGCAAAGGATTTTTGGCGCTATAATCTCTGGTAGAAAAGTCGGACAGAGAGTTTGGGTTAATCCCTTGCTCTATAAATATCTGAACCATTTCTGCGTCTCCTTTGCTTGCTGCCAACAGGATTGGATGCGCACCTTGTCGCGTGGGGGGATTCGGTGGGATACCGGCTTGCAGCAGCGTTCGTAGACAGGCATGCTTCCCATTTTCTGCGGCCCAGTGAAGAACCGAGGAGGCGTCGATACCGATGTTTCCATCTCGTGGCTGAAGGATGTCGGCTCAGATTAGATCGTAAAGCCGATTATTGCTCAGAGACCTCAAACGTTTATTGGTCCGGACGACAGCATTAAAATCACTCAGAAACTCTAGGTATTCGATTATCTCGAGGAGAATCTCCGTTGGGAGATTGGTCAGCCGCGTCATGATGAATAAAAGAGAGAGTTTTCGATCTCGATCGTGGACAAAAGTACGGTGATAGAAGTTTGACCAAGGGTCGCACTTCCGCACCTCACAGCTTCAATAATCTCGAGGTAAGGCGCCCTATCATGTGAGCTAAGTTTTGACCACTGAGGCGAATAAGAGAAGGCTTCAGCACGACTAATACCCGGATCGTGCAAAACGTGAAAAACAGGATTGAATTTGTTATGTAGAGCCTCAACTGTTGAAACTCGAAGATGCTTGTCCGTACATGCCATTGCTTACATAGAAATTCTTTGAAATTAATTTTTTTTTTCTTTCAAGATTCAGCTTGTGAAGCTTGCAAACATAGCACTCGAGCATCCCAATTTCATTCTGCCTAGCACTAAACTAGTTCATCGCCCGAGCCAAGCCATATCTCACAACTAAAATACACAAATAACCTAGAATAAAAACTACTGGTTCCACACCGCATTCGATTTCCATAGAAGCGCCGTATTCCACCACCTTCAAAGCTCTGAGCTAACTAACTTGCGTTCAGGCGATTGATTCTTGATTCTCAATGTGAGACATGCTCGACTTCCCCTCCAATCTAATGCTTTCGTTGCTCTCATTCTGTTCCTCCGCGGTGAGAACTTCGTCACCAAATTGGGCGCCAATCTCCTCCAAAGTTTTTTGATTGGTTTCACTGTCGTTGGCGTAAACTTTCCAGTCGATTTGCTTTTGATCGTAATATAAAATCACTGCTATGATATGCGGAACAAGCCCAGACCATCCTTTTGGTTGTTAACGGACCCCACTGGCTTTTCTATTTGTTTAACGTATTATAGCCTAGTGCGGCATGTAGTAGATTTACCCCAGGCTTCATATATGAGATGAGGGTCTTAGTTGTAGAAGGTATAGATAAGCTTCAAGTCTCGAAGTCATCTCACCGTCAGGTTAATCATACGCTCCAAACGGATTAGCAGCTGTGATGATTGAGTAAAGGTTTTGGAGCTGCCACGAAAATGTGTAAGGTGACAAAATTTATTCAATTCTCTTGAAATCTATTTAGAAACTTCCTTTAACGAAGCGCTAGTCAGTGATGGCAGCACGGGGTTTTTAGCTTCAAGTTAGCGGATAACTGTGATAAACATGGCATCAAGGGCTACAGACGGCAGGCTATAGATGGCTGGCTATGGCTGGCTGGCTATAGACGGTACGGGATATGTAGAAGATCCACTTTCCCCGCAATCTCTCACTTCTGGCACCGCGCAAGCCTCCGACCCGTGCAGACCGCCTTTCATTGTGCCGCATTTTCTGCCAGTTCAAACTTGGCTACCATCAACTAATACTTGTTAAACCAACCATTTGGCTCTGAAACAAGGCCAAGAAAATGTTTCAACAGAGGATGTGGTCGTAAAAATCCAAAAATCTTACGCAACACGCTTAGCGTGGCTCTTTGTAGGATTCCTATCGTGCCAGGTAGGCGGTATATTGGATCGGAGGGCGGTGTGTAGAGAGACTTTTGCGGTGCCACTGTATTGTAAGTGCTCCCCAGATCTCCCCTATATCAATTCTCCACAGTGGAGCATAAATAGTGCTAGCTTCCTGTAGTCTCCTTCTCGCCAACCGACTCTGTCCTCTCCAGTCCTCATATCATCCAGTTCTTTATTACATCATCTGGAAAACATAGGTCACGCTTCGTGACCTCGATTTTGCCCTTCTTCAATATGCCTGAAGATTCAATTCAAGATGACAAGCCCACGGGTTTGGATCTCACCGCCGGTGAGGTGGTCCACATCGAGAACGAAGAGAAGCTAGGCGTCGACACCGAGCACGGCGCATATCCTCCTGGCAATCAGTACGAACATGTTCTCGAGGCCCACAAGGTCAACTATCTGGGAAAAGGATATCTGAAGCTGTACCTCGCGTGTCTGCTGGTATACTTAAACTCGACGATGAAAGGATACGATGCCAGTATGATGGCGTCCGTCAATGTCCTTCCCAGTTATCTCGCATACTTCAATCTCAAGGATGCACCTGCAAGTTCGTCTATCGTATTTGCAATATTCCAGGTCGGCCAAATAGCATCTTGCTTCTTCTACTGGACGATGGACGTGTTCGGACGAAAATTGGTCCTGTTTGTCAGCTGCATCGGCGTCATAGCTTGTATCATTATTCAAGGTACCGCTGTGAAACTTTCGGTGTTCATTGGCGGTCGATTTCTCGGCTCCGTCTTTTCGACTACTGCTTCATTGACCTCAGTCGTCTACCTTGTGGAAATTGCACCTCCATTGTATCGTGGCGCAGTGGCTGGCACATTCAACACATTGTACTACATGGGTGCCCTCATCGCTTCCTTCGCCGCGTATGGAGCGACCATCCACTATGACTCCAGCTCGAATATCACATGGAAGCTTCCAACATATCTTCAAATTTTGTGCCCCGCGATCATGGCAATGTTTGTCTATTTCATCCCTGAATCGCCTCGGTGGCTGGCTATGCGTAATCGAGAGGAGGAGGCCAGGGCGATCATTGTCAAATATCACGCTAACGGTGATCCTGATCATCCTGCAGTTGAACTTGAAATGGAAGAGATCAAACATTCTCTTATGCTCACTCGCGAAGAGGAAGGCACTCGGCCCTGGGAAATCGCTCTCGACTTCCGGAAGTTATTCGTAACACGCGCCCGCCGATATAGGACAATTCTCGCAGGCAGCATGGGCTGGGTTGGTGAATTCTGTGGTTCCAACATCGCAAGTTATTACCTGCCTGAGATGGCCAAGGCTGTGGGAATCACCGACACGAACACTCTGTTGCTCTTAACCGCGATGTATTTCGTCGTCGCATGGATTGCAGCCATAATCGGAGCCAACCTCCACGACCGCTTCGGTAGGCGCAAAATCATGACGACTGCTATGGGCTGCTTGACGGCCGTCTTCGCCGTCATGGCAGTGACCACTGCAGAATTCCAGAGGACAGGAAACAAGGCAGCCTCCTACACCATGCTGACCTTTATCTTCTTGTTCGGAATCACGTTCTCATTCGCATTCACCCCAATGCAGCAGGTGTATCCCGCAGAAGTCATGGACAATCAGATGCGTGCCAGAGGTATAGCCTTCTTCGGAGTGAACTCGGGGATTGCGGCTTTCACCAGTGTGATGATTGCACAAATCGCTTTGGACTCCATTTCCTACAATTTCTACACATTCTATTGTGTCTGGGACTTTGTGTTGTTGTTGGTCATTTTCTTCTTCTTTGTGGAAACTAAGGAGCGGACTTTAGAAGAGTTGGATTGGATCTTTGAAGCAAAGAACCCCCGCAAAGCGTCCACAGCGAAAATGTGATGGCTTCGTTCTTATAGTCCATAATCCATATATTCATTATGACAGTCATTTAGTGCAGAGATTAGTTCTTCTAACAAAAATGATCAGGTCAGTCCCTGAAGTGTCAGCGCCCACCACCTTTCTATTGTTAGATAGACCTTCCCCTCTGGGATTCTAGGAATATCATCATCATATTCTTCTTCATGATCTCTCTGTCTAGTGATCTCCATCCTCGAGTTTTTGCCATGGCTCTCTCCGACTTCCCCTGAGTCTCGACGCCATCAAATAATAATGGCAACAACGATAAATACCTCGATGAAGGGCTCGCTAGATGTGACAACCTTAAGAGCAAGTTCATGGCAAGACTGCTGACTGGTAGGTTGGATGGGCCTATCAATGACAGGGCCGTGGCAGATCTGAAAGAGAATAACCCAGAATATCCTCTTGTCTGAATATTTCCCTCACAGTGAGAGAAGTGTCTTCAATTGCGCGAGACGAGAGTAAGATAAATCTTTGAGAAATAACCTCACTCTGCCTTGCATGTGTTAGGTGCTTACAGTCAAATGTCAAGATGGAGGATTCCCACATGTGCCAGTACTCTGCGGTCAAATTGGGCTGTACGGACATGGAATTGGATGATGAATTGAGCTGAGGCTGAAGATCAGTTGAATGAGTCTCCAGCCGTTAATATGACTAGCGACATGGAAAGAACAGATTGTGTACAAGACCAGAGAAAGCAGCCCCGTGCACTGTCCACATTTAAAAGTCTCAGGAACCACCCTCCATAGTTGCTTTGGAAGATCCCTGAGGGGGTGTGTCGAGATGGGAAAATGACGGTATAGACTAAGACTGTTGCTTATAGTGCTTTTTTGGTCTAGCGGTTATTTTGCCCTAATTCTGAGCGATAAAATATGGCGGAATATTTGATCCAAAGCAAGATTAGAACGATTGACAGCAAAGAAAAAGACACTTCATAAAACCAGAATTGTAGTAAACCGAAGGAAACAGACGACTAATACAAGAGGTTACTCGGATTGTTGTATGTGTCTGATAAGACCGACTTACCTAGAAATCAGAGCGAAGGGAGGAACCGCCGCTAATAGTAGTACACGCTATATTGCAAGCATCCTCCCGATTTTATCGAAGCTTTGACCTTTGTCTAATTAGTCGACAAAATCATCTAACAAAACTAATTTGCACATTGAATGAGGTGCCTCACACCAAAATTGCCGGACGATTTCAGGCTTTCACACAAGGAAGATATGTAGCATTCTAGAATTAACCAGATTCAAGACATTGCTACTGTACACCCATGGCCTGGCCTTACCAGGGCACGATAGACCCATCCCAGGCGAAAAAAGTAGCGGACGCATTGTGTTCCAACTTTACAATAACATCTAACTGGCCTTTCACCGATTCAGGGATGGGCATACCCCCAGGACCAGTAGCATTCCCCATGTCCGTTGCAACCCAACCGGGGTGAATTGCGGCCACTGTGAAGCCTTGATCATGGAGTTCATTGTGCAGCTGCACCACGATCATGTTTCCAGCTGCTTTAGAAACAGCATAAGGCCCCCGAAAACCACCCTTGGCGTTTATCTGCTGAGAGAGGGATCCAGATTCAGATGAAATGAAAACGATCTGTCGAGTGTTCCGAGCCTTAAGCGCAGGGAGAAATGCGCGAACGACCCGTAAAGGCCCAATCACGTTCGTGTCATAATATTCACGAAGTCGCTCATCATCCGTGCTTAAGAGATATTCGTCGGCGCCGATGGCGGCATTGATAATAAGTGTGTCGATTTCAGAGACCTGAGTCCCTGCCCTAGTAACAGATTCAGGATCGGACTGATCGAGCAATATCGGGACGACATTGGAACTGTCGAAATCAACCGGTTTGCGCACACCGGCAATGACCCGGTGTGTTGGATCTCGACTGAGTTGACTGACGAATTCACGGCCAATTCCTCGTGACGCCCCAATGACGAGAGTAACTTGGTGCGGCATAATTCAATGACCTGTAAATGGCAATCACTTTGAGATTAAATGACTTGGAGCAGGAACGGGTAGCAAAAAAAGTTGAATCACAAGCAGTTTGTTTTGGGAGAGGAACGGAAGTTGAGGACTGCAGCCCCAACTTATCACTTGAGGCGGGCTTTCGACAAATGAATCACCGGAAATATCGCGGGGCCGTGTTGTCTGATTGGAATCACATGTCACTCATATCCTCAGATCTTGACTTGCATCTATAGCCGTCTAAAACCCCTCCATGGTCGAAGTCTATCTCTACGGTCTTTCATGAGTGAACCTAATAAGGAGATTGGTCTTTCTTCGACCGGTCCCATCTAAACCCACCTCTATCTGTAGGAATTCAGACTCTCCACAGCCCGCCCGTGGGCGTGGGGGAGCCGCCCGCAGCCCATCCGTCAGAGCCCGTAGTAGCTAGGTGGCCTCTTATTTCAAGTACTGTAAATGGTAGAGGGCCTGTCGGTCTAGTAAACTAGTATATTTGCATTTATTAGACGAAAAGCGATGATGATTATGAATAGCGGATTGAAAGCTATAGGAAGAAATTGAATGGTACATTGAATAGATTTTGAATATCCATACCCAGTGCTTCATACAGGATAGTTTAGAGGACCCACACCAATTTCAACCAGATCAGACTCCAAACTCGAGAATTCGGGGCAAAATAAATTGAATTCCGGCGTGGAAATATAAAAGGGTTCGGGAAGTTGTGATTCAAAAGTAGCATTCAAACAATTCTGGTCATTGACCAAATCAGTATTTCGCGCAAGTTCAAAATGCTGTGTTGGCTGTCGTAGACGATTAATGTTGTTAAGAGCGTCGGAAGATGCAGTTCTCACTGAAGAGCACGGTCCATCAGAGAGCCACATGCGCTTTAACAGAATTGCAAAACGACTAGCAATGTGGCAATCGCTAACAGCGGCTTCTTCAAGCACTTGAATAAATTTTTGCACCAAATAGGTGATTTCCGCATGCTCCGTGCTGACGAAAGCGCCAAATACGTCCGCTTTATACAGAAAGACAGCGGCATAGACAGTGTACCTATACCAAAGTTAGCCAACCTGTGCAAAGAAGCCCTGAATTGTATCAGGTCAGCTCATGAAGCGTACACGTAAAAGCGGAACGGCATATAGCGAATCTGTGCTTCAGAGCTTGCCTGGACAGTTATTGCCAAAATATTCCGAGCCACATCCACTGCCTCGAGAATGTATGATCCCTCTGCAGTCGACATGATACCCTGCGGGAACAGTGAGCCAGCAACTTTCGGCCCTGGTGTCGCTGGGTTTGTTTCTCCACGGTTGGGCTGAACAGCCCTGGAAAGAAATGACTGAAAAGAGAAAGCATTCGCATATAAACGAACATATTCCTTGAAAATGTTCATAGTACAGTTCAACTTTGGAGATGCCTTCAGACTGTTCCAACGACCTTCCCAGGCTGAGATGGAGTGTCGGAAATCGTCTAGGTATCGATTATAGTCTCCTCGTCCCACCATCTGGGCTTTTCGTTCTTTAGATGCGTATAAGATATCATGCACGTTGTGAAGTAATTGAGTGAGCTCGATAGTGGCTTGTAACACGTGTGCGTACTGGTGCTCTGCGTCTGCTTGGAGCCGCAGGCTTGGAAAGTCGTTCGCTGTGAAGATTGTTGAAAGTGATGGCCCGCGTGACCAGAAAGACTGTCCCATTCGGACGGATATTTGCCGGTCGGAGATGTATACAACTGTCAGAAATTAGTTAATATATAGGCAAGTCAGCAGCTTCTATCAAACGTACATATCCAGGCTAGCAGCTTTCGATTCTCGAGTTCCTGCTTCTCTCCCACCGCTGTATCCCGGAAAGATGTCTTGTCCAGACGAAGCAAATACGAGTGTCTCACAGCCTGACCAATAAGCGACCAGGCCGTATTATCCTCAACGGCACTTAAGTTCCCTGTGAACATGTTGGGATAGGAACATGTTTCGAGCTGCAGGTAAGGAACCCACTCTGCGAGGAGCAGGAGGCCTTCGACCGAGCCGACTCTGAGAGTCGATGGCGTGGCGAGGAGTACATCTAGTAAATGCCGCTTGAGATATTTCCAGCAATGTCGGTGGATTTCTCTGTACGCGATCTCGTCTTTGGACGCAATTGTCAGAATCACAGTCAGGAGGAACGGCTCCTCTACTGCTGTTTTGCGCGGATCTGTTGACAGAACTCGTCTAGGTGCGAGAGGACAAAATGTGTGGTAGTTTTCAGCGTAGCTAGATGGTCAGATTATATGTATTTGTGCGGGATGAAGGTCTCATACTGATTGACTAGACGGCTCACAGTATCTGCGCCTAATACGCCGATCACCAATGTTTCCGTTTCGGACAGTGTCGATTGCAACATGGGATGCTGCGTGGAATTGATCGGACTACTCCCAGATAAGGAGGTCACTACTGGACCTCCGTCCGCCGAGGAGTCCCTGGTGAAGGGTTGCGAGGCCGTGGAGTCATTTGGGTAACTACGAAGCCGAGTGTCGTTCGCCGCGAGTCGCGCAAGGATCTGGAGAGCATCGCCCGGGTTGGCCAACTCGGCGTAAATGGGATCTTCATCTCCTTTTATGGGATCTCTATTCTGTTGACGGGCCGGTTCGTTGTCTGTTTTACTCTCGCTTAGAGACGATGTGGAGCTTTGCTTCTGGCGTGAGCGTCGAAATCGCGAGAAGTCACCCCCGCGCCGCGATCCGGCCAGAACACATTCATCACCGGTGCGAAAACACTGCAAGCATGAAGATTTTGTCGCGCCGGACAAGTTTGTCCTCGGGCATGTCAGCGAGAATGCACAACGCCGGGCTCGGGGACTAACTCACCGATCACATTTGAGCTTCCGTTGGCGACACCGCTGGCACGCACGGTACACACGAACATTTCGACTCCGAGTCATTGCGCAAAATGTGTGAGCGATAGGAACCTAGTAGTTACACGGAGCCAGAAATGGCCCCAAGCATATCTACTCTGGGGAAACCCCGCTTCCCCGGAATTTTTGGAAACTCGGCAGTAGACGGAATTGGCGTGCGGAATACGGGGTACATAAGCTTCCTAGAGGAGGCCTCATTGGTTGAACCAAGCTATCTAATTACCGAACTCATTTGAATAAGTGTACGACTTGAGTGTTACAATACTCGAGGAATCCGGTGGAACCCCATTCGCCCCCAAGCCCGGACTCCTTGTGTCCGGATAGCATTGCCCGTGGCGTCGTTTTCGCCCACGAATTCACGAAAACGCTTCCGGCCTGCATAAGCCGGCCAACTCGCTCCGCCCGAGAAACATCGGCGCTCCACACAGATGCTCCAAGTCCGGAAGTGGTTCCGTTCGCACAGGCGATGACATCCGCTTCATCAGACCATTTGAGGACCGGCACAATCGGACCTGGGTTCAACAAGATTAGCAAATTTGATCTACTTTCCGCGTCGAAAACGTACCAAACTGTTCTTCAAGGACGATCCTAGATGTCGGAGGTGGGTTGTCGACGATACTAGGAGAGAGGTAGAACCCTTTGCTAGAAGCCATGGGTTGTGGCGGAAGGGCAAACTTGTAGCCTTGAGCTTCACAGTCGGCCATCAGCTCCTGGACCTTCTCATACTGCATTCTGTTTTGCATAGGGCCCATCGTGGTACTCGGACTTTCAGCCTTGCCGACCACTATCTGGGAGGCTACATCCACCATGGCTTTCAGGAAGGGCTCGTAAATGCTCTCGTGCACATAGACTCTCTTCGTAGCGACACATACTTGGCCGGAGAATACAAAGCAGCCCTGCACCACTTCTGGAGCCGTTTTCTCGATGTCCACATCGGAATAAATGATTGCCGGGTCATTGCCTCCCCTAGATTATTTATTGTGTAAGATAGGATTCCCTTCGCGGGACTTTCTGGGTTGTATACGTACAGCTCTAGAGTCACGCGCTTCAATGTCCCAGCCGCCTCGGCCATGATTCTTTTCCCCGTGGCAGTCGAACCCGTGAAGCTAATCTTGTTGACATTGGGATGGTTGACCAGTGTGGGACCAATAGAGTCACTACCGCCGATAACCTGGACAACACCGGGGGGAAGATCTGCTGTGCCATCTCAACCATCTTGAGTGCCGAGTATGGGGTAAAGGGGGATGGCTTGACGATGATCGTACATCCTGTCAATAAGGCTGGCAAGATCTTTCCGATAGACAGCACGAGGGGGAAGTTCCATGGGCAGATAGCAGCAACAACTCCGACGGGAACATGACGTGTGATCGCGATGCGCGTTTCATCCTCAATTCGCTCTTCCGGGATACGAAGCTGCAGGTTGTGATCGAACAGGGCCAAGATCTCATTTGCCTCGCCAGATGCCAAGGCACGTGGCTTTCCGCACTCTGCCATGAGCAATTTGGTGAAATCCTCGATATATGACTTGTAGGCCACCTTCCATTTAGAGAGCTTGCTCACTCGTTCTTCAAAAGCAGTGGCTGACCAGGTCTTGAAGGCTTCGTTTGCACATCGAACAGCATCTTCCACGTCTTGCGTGGAGGCCACAGGCACGCTCCATAGCTTGGATTCTGTCGACGGATCAACGCTGAAGGTGGTCTTGTTGGAGGCGCGAAGCTCCCCATGGACAACGTTGAAAAATATCTCAAAATTTAGGTCCATTTGTGTCATTCTTCAAATTGGGGTTTTTGTGGAAGTGCAAAATTGAATGTGTAAGATCTGCGGTGGTACACGTGTTGTTGCTGGGTCGCGCAGGTTGTATATAAAAGATCTCGAGAGAACATTAGGAGTATATCTCACTGATGCGTTGGACATTGATGTTGCAAGCTAGGCTCGGATTCCTGCGTCTATAGCCCTCGGAACAGAAGATGTGGATGTGGGATCCGACCGTTCGGGGGCGGCTATAGATGGAAGTAGATGGATGGGTCCTCACCAACCCCGGGACCAAGTCTGCACCTTAGATTGGTTGGGGGCGTGGGCGACATGTTTTCAGCGTCATATAAAATAAAGAAGCAAATATGGTTACATTCATCAATAATTCCACCATCAACATTTCAAGGTTCTCCCTCTTCAATCCGTCTTAAAATGCAGACACCGAAAACCCACAAAGCCGTGGTATATGACAAGCCGGGTGAGATTTCTACACGAATCGTGGAGTTGGTCACTCCGGCTCCAGGATCTGGGCAAATCCTGATCAAGATGTAGGTCGAACTCCTCAGCACCACGTAGAAGCACTAACATCAACGCAGGACCCATTCTGGGGTATGCCATTCCGACCTCAGCCTCATGACCAGTACTGTAAGAATCCCATTTGAACGTCAAAATCATAAATGGGGCGAAACCTTGCTAACAGCACCTCAATCAGTGGAGTTGGCTTCCCGAACCCGTAAAGAGCGGACAGGTGGGCGGCCATGAGGGCGTCGGCGTCGTCGTCCAGTTGGGACCGTCGTGTGAGGCTTCAGGTGTCAAAGTTGGGGACCGCGTGGGCATCAAGTGGATTGCAGCTGCGTGCGGCAATTGCATGCCTTGCTTGGCTGGGGCTGATGGCATCTGTGTGAATGCAGAGATATCTGGCTATACATGGCCCGGTACTTTCCAGGAGTACGCCCTAGCCCCAGCTCACTATGTGACGCCAATTCCTGATGGGCTGGCAAGTGACATTGCGGCACCGCTTCTGTGTGGTGGTGTTACTGTTTACTCAGCCCTCCAGAAGAGCAGAGCGCAGGCTGGAGACTGGGTGGTCATCGCTGGAGCCGGTGGTGGGCTGGGCCATCTTGCAGTGCAGTTGGGAGGCCGAGGGATGGGGTTCAAAATAATCGGGTTGGATATGGGTTCTAAGGAGTCCTTTGTCAATGAATGTGGCGCCGAAGGTTTTGTCGACATCTCAAAGTATCCTACGGCCGACGGCAAGAGCGTTGCAGATCAAATCCTAGAAATTACCCATGGCGCAGGCGCTGCGGCGGCTGTGATTTGCAGTGCCAGTAACGCTGCATATGCCGAGGCCCTGTCTTACCTGAGATTCAATGGCACGCTAGTCTGCGTGGGCGTTCCGGGTGAAGCAAATCCAATTGCTAATGCCTATCCTCATTTGATCGTCGGCAAGCAATTGGCCATCGTTGGAAGCAACGTGGGCAACCGTCGGGCGGCAATCGAAACACTGGCTATGGCCAAACGGGTAGCCACTACTCCCTTCCGTCTTGAAAAGGCCCAGAACATTAATAGTGTGTTCGAGGAAATGAAAGGCGGGAAGCTGCAAGGACGGGTGGTATTGGACCTACAGTCATGGACTTAAAACAAGGGTTACAATCCCAAGATCAATGCCAACTGCTCTTCCAACCTAGATTCGAGACAAACGCAAAATTCTATGAGAAAGGCAAACAAGAAATCCATTTGAGACAGCTTGGTAATCTATCCGGAAGTAACCATTAAGGTAGCTCCAGGAGTAGCTTATGATCATCATAAGACTTTAATCGCATTGGGAACGTTCAGCAATATCCAGGTTCACTGAAGGAGTCTCTGGATTGGCAGGTGTCAAGGGAAGTGCGAGGCAGCTATACCCAAGCCCATAATAAGGGCGCGGATTTGCATTTTGGAATTGAAAGACAAACATGAATTACAGTAGGTAGGTAGTTGGGTAGATTTCATTTACCCTGACCCCTCGCCAAGGCCTTCCGTGGCCTAGTTGCCGTTTACGTTGTCAAGCTGCCCTCGTGGCGGGCGACTTCGGAATCGTTGTTATGCCTTCGCGAAGCCCAATACAGCATCCACAGTCTTGGTTCGCGAAGCGTGATCTAACTGACCTCTCTTTTTTTCCCGTGGGCCCCCAACAAGCTCGATACGCAATTAAACGCGTCGCCGACTTTCCGCAACTCCCGCTACAACCAACCCCCTTAGATCGGGGCAGTCGCACAGAACGTGTGTCAGTGTTTCCCTGTCGCCGTAGACGCATCGATCATTTTCCTGCAAGTGAAATGATTGCGCAAATGTCGACAGCCAGCAACTTCCCGTCATGTCCCGTACATAGCTACGTGAGCAGGTAGGCTCGGTTCCCCTATAAAGGCCCGTAGTGCCGTCCGGTGTACTTGGCAAATAGTGCATTATCAATAGTACTACGGTAGTTTCCTTCTCTAGACTCTTTCAGTTTCCACTAGATGTAGATAATCTTGCAGACGAAAGCTTTTTCTCAAGGCAGTAAGGGACAATACAGATAGGTTTTGCCCTGTATGACTACCTCTTTGCCTAAACGGTCCGCAGAATCGTTCCCGGGTGCTACGTAATGCCCTAGTATCCATTAGAGACAGATAGTCACTCCGTTGCTTCTAACTGCCTGTAGGATAGCATAAGTAGTCTGTTGACCGGGTTTATTCCCCGGGTATTGGATTGCTTATAGTGCCGACATGCTGTCACTGAGGATAGTAGCTAGCCTGACTTGCTCACTGGTTGATCTCTAGCGCTCAAAAGCAACTTTGTTGAAAATATTGATAACATACAAGATCTCGATCAGTTCAGCGGCGTGTACAGACCATCGATCCATAGGCCCGACCTGAGTCTGTAAGGATTCGGACACTTCCAAATTGTCGTCGAGGATTACGGCTGCGGCGCCTACATGATCTTGATGCCCCGACGCATCCGAATAAATAACAATGTCTGAGGTAGACCGAAAGGTTTCAGCTCGTTGTGTTGCAATCTCTCTATCTGGTTCAATCCCAATATCCATAAAGGTCTCTGTTCTCTATGGCGGTCGCAGTCTAGGGTCGATCATTTCCAGATCCTACAACCTTTCCAGGTTCATTATCTTCCGCGTAATTTTTCAGCCCGTACCCGAAACTTGACTAGTCCTATTATGGGTATACAAAATGTAAATAGCCAATTATAGGCTATAAATATATTACAGCCAGTCCGTATAAAGCTTAAGTGGTTTTAATTACGAACTGAGAAACAATGTGTGTGTGTGTTTCTAAAGGGGAATCTGTTTTCGACTTTCACTGTATATCTTCCTTTTTGTCTCGCAGCATTTGCAGGTCTGCGGCCGATGTCTGGGGGCTGGTGTAAGTTGTCTCTCTTTATTAAAAGAAGTTACCTTGACTTTGATTCGCGATACCATAGCTGTTGTTCGGGCAGTGTTGAAAGGCAACAGGGTCATTCCAGAACTCCCAATCCCTCTCGGCTGTAGTTAGTAGAAAAACTCTCAGATCAGATAGCGTTTTGCCATAGACATATTTATCAAGAGTAGTGTATAGCCATCTACAAGCGTGAAAGTTGAAGAATGCGAAATTGAAAATTGAAAATTATGAAGGAACAAGCTTTACTAGTGGGAACGGCTATAGAAGGGTAGTAGACGGCTAGAGATAGATGGGGATGGCGGACTGAAGGCAATGGGGTTATGGAAGAGGAAACCTTTTTTATGTAATTGTTATATCGCCCTCCAATATATTACTACATCTATCCCTTTCCACTCCTACTACATTCTCTACCCTCAGCCACAATGATGATCACTAATATTTATCTTATCACGGCTATTGCTGTGATTGGAGGCTCGCTATTTGGCTTTGATCTGTCGTCGATGTCTGCCATGTGAGCTGTCTTCGTCGGGGAAATCAAAACTTATTCTAATCAATATAGCCTTCCTACCAACCAATTTAGATGCTATTTCAATCAGGGGCCCAACGGTCCTCCGTTCAATAACTTAACCGATTGTTCGGGCCCACGTTCTACAGTGCAAGGTGGAATCACGGCCTCCATGTCTGGAGGCTCTTTCATTGGGGCATTGATCTCGGGGTTCGTAACTGATATGTTCGGCCGCAAATCCGCTATTCAAATGGGATCTATAATATGGTTAGTCATGCACCAATTATCTGAGCTGTAAGCAGCTGACATTATGGACGGCCAGGCTTATCGGAAGTACCCTCTGTTGCGCCTCTCAGAACATTCCTATGTTAATCGTGGGCCGATTTATCAATGGCCTGTGTGTCGGAACATGTTCAGCGCAAGTCCCTGTGTATGTTGCGGAGCTCGCACCTCCTCACTTAAGGGGCGTAGTGATGGGTACTCAACAGTGGGCCATCACATGGGGCGTTTTGATCATGTTCTATATTTCCTACGGCTCTTCCTTCCTCGCTGGCCAGGCGGCTTTTAGGCTGCCTTGGGGTCTCCAGATGATTCCTGCACTTATCCTGTTTTTAGGATTATTTTTTATGCCTGAGTCCCCGCGCTGGTTAGCAAAGAACGATCGCTGGGACGAATGCTGCCATATTCTCTCTTCTATTCATGCTAACAACAATCTCGATGATGGGTTCATTCAGATGGAGATCCAACAGCTCAAAGACGCCTGCGAGTTGGAGTGCAGCAAGACCGATGACACTTACTTGGATTTATTCCGGCCGCATATGATTTGGCGGACGCACATCATCGTCTTTGTCCAGATATGGTGTCAACTAACCGGAATAAACGCTATTCTGTATTGTAGGCTCTATTGCTTCCCATATGATTGAACGTCCACTGAAAGTTATAGATATCACTTATATCTTTGGAATGGCAGGCCTCATTGGCAGTTCCAATTTGGTGGCGTCATCCATCAGCTCTGTGATCAACGTGGTTATGACGATACCCGCACTTCTCTTTATGGATCGGATCGGACGCCGCCCATTACTGATAGGAGGCAGTATCTCTCTTACCATCTGGTGGACTATATGTGCGGGCCTAATGGGAGGCTATGGCGGCCCGGCTCCCCCAGGTGGTTTGGACCATATCCCCGAAGAGAGCTGGTTGATCACAGGGGCACCCGCCAAGGTTGTGATTGCTTGCTCCTATCTTATTGTTGCCTCTTTCGCCCCAACTTGGGGGCCTGTTGAGTGGGTGTATCCATCGGAACTTTTCCCCTTACGTCTGCGAGGCAAGGCCGCTGGCTTATCTACAGCTAGCAATTGGGCATTCAATTTTGCTCTGAGCTATTTCATCCCGCCCTCTTTTGTCAACATCACTTGGAAGACCTATATTATTTTCGCCGTGTTCGCCTTCGCCATGACCCTTCACGTTTTCTTGGCTTTTCCTGAGACATCAGGGAGGACCTTGGAGGAAGTTGAAGATGCATTCAAGGGTGTTACTCTAGCATGGAGGATGGGGATAGATAAACGTCAGGATGAGGAGAGAGAGCTCGATCAAAGATCAGAGCAAGAAAAACATGATGGATCTATGCACGTTGAAGAATTTTCAGAATCAACGTAGATTTGCCTATCAGCAATGCAGTTGGAAGACGTCCATTTTTGTTATGACGGGTGGGTGAGCAACGAGTTGAGGCACCCTACTTATGTCCCTTTTGACGACGATTTACTCAGCTCCACTTCAACACTAGCACAAGCTTAGATATTCCGTCCGACAAATTCCAAGGTCAAGCATTTAATGAGTGACTGCCGAATTCTCACAGCTGGGTCGGAGCGCACAGTGTACTACATGGGGGCATGTGATGCATTATGCATACTAGGGGCGTATCAGACTCGCCATCCTAGAGGTGGGCTAACCATTCTGAAGTGGTTACAATTTTCTACCCAAAGAGGGAGACTAGCCACTAGTGCAGCAGTTTCATCTTCAGGAGCTTGTCAGTCCCTTTACGGGTTTCAAGGTCCGAATGATATTTGGACTCCGCCTCCTCTACGTACTTCTAAACTGACGAAGACAAAAACATGCTTGGGGCGCCCCTCAAATCCATTCAGGGATGTACATTCATGGCCACATCTTCGAGCAGACAGCCAGCGGCGACATACAAGCCTACAGGTGTCGCCAAATCTCAACAGCCTGTCTATATAACCTCGATCCAGTGTTCCCCAGGAGCTAGTTAAATACCTTCAGATCCATCATTTGGTCGATCTCCTTGAACTTCCTGCCCTTACAGTGAAAATCGAAAACAGTCTCCCCTTCAGACACACGCGTTGGTTCATGGCCTGTACCCGAAACAACGCCAGCCCGCATTCGATTATCTGAAAATCAGTCTACTTAGCCCTATCGAGTCTTTTTACGTATTATATTTCACCAACCAATGAATCATTGTCAAATACTGAAAACCCTACATAATGCTCTTGAAGCGGCAAGGAGAGATCTGGCGACATGAATTAATCCATGTTACGTAACCCGCCGAGAGAAACCCATTCTCAGGAGTTATGCGCTAGCTCCAAATGACAGGCTGCGAACAATGGGTTTGCACCAGGGAAACGAGCTTGCCGAGCACGCCGAACTCCAACTTCAGCTTGATACTATAGACCATTGACTTCAAGGTTGTTTGCAGCGAGTAGTAGCCCAGATACTCCAAGGCCAAAAGCGCGATGTCCAAAAGGATGATCACAAAGTTGATGGTGAGCAGCTCGTACATTATCTTGATACGCCGCTGCTCTCTTTCTGGCCAAATCTTGATCAACTTCACAGTCTCAAAGATATAAATGCTCGTGAGGACAAATTCCTGTGTGCAAAACCAAGCCAGTTCCATACGCTCGATCACATTATACCCGTCGATAATCGGTTTGGTCGGTACGTACACTGTGGAGAACACCAAGATCGTCGTTGGTACTAGGAGGACGATGGCGTCGAGTATTATGAGCCAAAGCACGAAATTGAGAACCTTGGGATTCCTAACGATCAGGTGGAGGCGGGAATATAGCACTACCGACTGACCGGGGACCATGACATAGAGGCCGATAGTGGCGAGTGTCAGGGATAGCCATGTCGGGGCCAGATAAAAGGAATCCAAGAGATAACCGACGGCATACGGGATGACCCCGAGGACGACAGAGAGCAGAAGGGACCAAAAGTAAAGTCCGCGATACTGAGAGAAAGATGAAAAGACAAGAATGAAAAGTTCGAAGGCATTGTATGATGCAATTGCTAAAAAGACTGCCATCAATGTGCGAATGGTCAGATTCTCGCCGTGATAGTCTCCAAAATCTCCATCGGCAGGCTGCGATGGAGCATTTGGCATCGTATCAACACTGCTGCACAATTTAGTAGGGCATGTAAGGCTTTGGGCTCGGCTGCTATGTGGGGATGTAGTAGCATGAGAAACATTACTCCAGCCAAGACTACTCCGTAGACTTTATTAAGATCCAGATCGCTCGCGTAGCTTACTCAATACACACCAATCCGGAGGATCTTTTACCACCGTGTGCCATAATTATGGGGAAAGGGCTAAAACGAGAAAATCAGCTGATTCTTGGGTCCCAGCAACGAGGCTCGAGAAGGCCAGAGCCTGCGCCTGCAGCCAATAACGGTACGTCGGAGATGACTAGCACTTTCAA
Source organism: Penicillium cinerascens (assembly GCF_028974065.1). Lineage (NCBI taxonomy): Eukaryota > Fungi > Ascomycota > Eurotiomycetes > Eurotiales > Aspergillaceae > Penicillium > Penicillium cinerascens. The sequence goes on along the minus strand of NW_026695298.1, from coordinate 2,005,591 downwards.
TTGCCACCCTAGGAAACAAGAAGCTCAGTAGGGAAATTGTGGCGTGGAAAGAGATAGGAGACCCAAGGGTGTCCTTTTCAAGTTCGCGAACTTTATCCACGGTGCATGTTTTAACGAACTCTTCTACACGGGAAACTCAAAAGGGTGGGCAAATGGCTGGCGCCAGGCTCGATCACGGGATACAACTCCCAAGAGAATCTACATCAACGCTCTTCGAGTCTTTGTTATGGATATACTAATGGCAAGCGACCAGTTCAAACATAGTGCTTCGCATCCCGATTCTTCGAAAATCGGTGATGTTGATGCATTTCTGGCGAGCTAACACGACCAAGCTTAAATATTACGAGTAATAAGGGAAGGGTAGCTGAGGAAGTAGGGTTTTACTACTGGACAGGCTCTGCGTGGAAACCGGCAATAGACGGGTCATGGTGCATGACCCAAAAAAGCCGAACCAATTACGGTAAACGAAGAGGTAGACTTCCGCATAACCCAACTTGGGTCGAAGGTCTCGACCCAAAACCCAACCGGTTGAACTTCTCTAACCCGGACCCAACCCGGACCCAATGCTGGGGCCCCAATAAAACCCAACTCGACCCAATTCGACCCAACTTTTTCATAATTCAAGTTATAATTTTCATAACTCTAACGTAATTCACAAGCGAGCCGGCCACCCCAAAACACCATATTAAATGCTGTTTTTTACAACCTTATATCTCAACAATCGGGGCTCTTATAGATAGCAAACTCTAAGGCCATATTCTATACAGTAAACAAAGTACTTGGATGGAGTCTAGGAAATTTTGGTAGCGGAATATATATATTTCTGGTTTATTTAGCTAAATTACAACGTAATTTATGGTATTGTGAGTATACGACATTTTGATCGGCTTGAAATTAATATCCACAAGAAAAAATGCCTATCAATACCAGTATACTTATATTGGAATAAATTAGAGCTTTGGTTGTTGAGATATAAGGTTGTAAAAAGCAGTATTTAATATGATGTTTTGGGGTGGCCGGCTCGCTTGTGAATTACGTTATTTGATATGCCGTACGAAGTTAAATATTAGTAGGACTTCGGTAGCACGGAGCATCCCCTCGGAAATGCGTCACAACAATGGTGGTGACAGTCACGTTCCTTCGTCTGTGGAACACGGTTCTGAGCGCGGCACCGTGGTTAAAGACGTATGTGGGCGGCTGTAGATGGAAGTCAGCGGACCATCACGAACCAAGTCCTTCCGGGTTGACAAACCATCGAGTGCCACGCTCCTTGCACCGAGTCCTTAAGAGAAAAAATAAAGTTCCTCCAGGTGTTCTCCAATAACTGCACTTCCAGCAACCCAAGGTTCTTTGGCTACTCGCGAAATCTTTCTAGTTCCTATCTAAGAATTTGTCGATTCACCTCACCATGCAGATCCCGAAAACCCACAAGGCCGTGGGTTATGACAAACCGGGCGATATTATCATTCGCGCTACTGAATTGAATACTCCAGCCCCGGGTCTGAGTAAAATTCTGGTCAAGATATATGTCAAGCTGCTGGCTGCCATTTGGTCACACTGACAATCCACTGCGGTACAGTACTCATTCTGGAGTATGTCATTCCGACCTTAGCCCCATGACTAATAAAGTAAATTTTCCATTCGCTTGTCCTAGACAAATCTGCGTTGACGCTTATTTCTTTTTCCTTCCTAACTTCATCGCGTCATTAGTGGAGTTAGCGCTCGTGAAAAGCGGGCAGGTTGGTGGTCAAGAAGGCGTGGGCGTTGTGGCTCAACTGGGCCCGTTGTGAAAAGCTTTAGGTGTCAAAATCAGTAACCGCGTAGGCTTCAGGTGGGTCGCGTCCATTTCTGGCAACTGCACGCCATGCTTGACCGATGCAGACGGTATTTGTACCGTCTAAGAGGTGTCCGGCTATACGCCTGAGGTGGTGTTACGGTTTCCTCGGACCTCAAAAAGAGCAGGGCCCGAGCTAGGGATTAGGTGGCCATTGCTTGGGCTGGCGGTGAGACCGAAAGAATCCTTTGTCAAGGAATGTTGCGCTGAGGCTTTCATAGACATCACCAAGTCATCCACAGGAAGCAGGGGGATTAAAGATCAAATCCTGACAATCGTTGGCGGTATTGGTGCCACAGCAGCTATAGTGTGTAGCACCAATAACGCTGCATATCCGCTGAGCTTTAAGGAAGTATAAGTGAGATACGGAATTCATTCTTATTCCATTGAGCAAATTATTTAGGTAAAACGAGCGGAATAAAATATAAAAATGAAGAGAGAAACCCAAGCGAAGGAAGTCTGTTATTGTTGAAGAAGATGATTGTTCAGAGTACAATGACAGGTAGACATTCTATCATTCAAGGCAAACCTTGCCTGACATCGGTATGCTCATTCAAGCCCCAAGCTGTCGAGCTCGAATCGTGAACGGTCGTCCGTCTCATGTCCCGCTTGTATTTCCGAAGGAAGGGACCTCCAACAGCTCGGTGCATAGTGCAGGTGTTATCCCAGATAATGAGATCTCCTGGGGCCTGCCACTCAATCTCGACAGTATTTTCATCGCGAGTGGAGTGCTGGAACAGCTGGTCGAATAGTGTCTGCGACTCCTCCGGAACGAGACCCTCAATGTGGTGCACATGGGCCGCAATGTACAAATTCATCCGACCGGAAGGCTCGTGGCGCTGCACTAGTTTGTGTCTACCCATGGGATAGTCAAGCGGGTTGACACCAGCGAAAGCCTCCGGAGCGGCCAACTTGCGAGAGTGATGCATGGAGTGGCAAGCTACGTAATCGTTGGCCAACAACTGCTCCCTGAGGTCTGAGGAGAGGTCATCGAAAGCCGTCCTAGTATCCGCGAAGGCAGTGTGGCCACCCAGGCCGCTTGGCGGCAGCTCGTGCGCCAAGAGCAGTGAGTACCCGGCGCGGCGAGGATTGAAGCTTGAATCCACGTGGAAGAGGTCATTTCCCTTTGTTCCCGCGATAATCAGCCTTAGAATGTACAAGGGTATGTGCTTGGCACCGAAATACCTTATTTGCTTGTCCGCGCGAGCTCTCGGGGTCGAGGATGGACCCGTCGGCCTCCACGTTGCTGACGTCAAAGAGCTCGGGATATTTCAGTCGGTGTTTGCGACCAGCGGTGATATACGGCATCACGTCGTCCAGCTCTCCAAATTTCTTGGACAATGCAATGTGGTCTTCATCTTTGAGGCCGGTGCTGCGGAAGATGACAACGCCGTACTATGTTATCACCGATCTGTTAGTGGTTGAATACCAGTAATACTGTAACAAAGAGGACCTGGAACATACCTTTGTTACAGCCTGATGGATCTCCTTGAACACTCCATCACTCAAAGGAGACGAGAAATCCACACCACTGATCTCAGCAGCGAAGGTTGCGTGCAGAGGTCTAACGGAGATGTGGGAGAAAAGTGCACCGTTATTGGTTGTGATTGCTGCCTTGGTGGAGGTGGTGGTGGTGATGGTGACCGTCATGTTGAAGCTGTTCTTTATTGGTTTGTAATCTTGAAGATGCCATCAAAACCTTTTCAATTTAATAAGCTCTTGGCTTCCTAATAGCTCTTTGAGTATTGCTAGGTGTAAACACAATCCATTATATATAGGCTTCACGGTTCTGAGGCATCCGCAATCCATAGACAGAAATGAACAAATCAAGTCCACGAATGATGGTAGGCTTTTACATCCGTCTATTGCCGACTCATGCCGTGCTAATATTTATTAGATTTCTCGCCATTTCCTGTCAACTAAAGCCATCTGCAACCGAGAATTCAACTGCACAAGTGGATTCACGAGCGACGGGAGAGGGATACGTCATGTATGAATGCGAATTCTCCATCGCACAGGTTGAGTGTCTTTTGAATCACTAATTATGGAACCTAGCTGTTTGAACCTTAAATACTGCTTAAATCCAATACCACATAATCACCACTTCCTTTGATAATCTTTCAACATCAAGGTGATAGACACTAGAATGACCCACCATCCTTCTATCTGCTATTTTCATACATGTGAAAGAAGAGACCAGGCTGAGTCACTTCTAGCTACTCCAGGGGATTGTCTCGACAATATCCGTGCATCTCACTTATCCCTGGAATTAAATGAGACAACAGAAGATGAACAGCATTGGAACGCACGGATGATCCGAGGTTTGTCTTCCAATCCAAACGAGAATCGAGAATTCATGGTTTCACGAAAATTGAACTCATTCATGGAAGCAACCTTTTTAAGCAAGATAAATTCATCCTATATCCGACTTCTAGAAGATAAATCTCTCTTTGAGCTTCTTCCTGGTGGTGGCCAGTGTACTTATTACCTCAGGGAATCTTTTTTCCGGAGATATATTGTCTGGCCCCTCACCGAACTGCTGCCAAGATGTACTATCGACGAACTTAGGACAAAATTCGACTGTCAGTATCACCGCCTCACTTCATTACATTGCTGTACAGCGCACCGTCACTGCCCTCTTGTGGTCAGTTTGTGGTATCTGTTGAATGATATGGAGAGATATGCTAGAAACTAGGGAGACTGTATCCTGACTGCGGATGCTGCTGTCATATTGTGTACCTGATTAATCACGAGATGGAAAGACGTGTAATTTGTATTTAAAAACAATGCTATGGCAGCTGAAAAGTGCCCATGGACTATATCTATGAAAAAGGGAAAGCCAAAATAGCGCATGCTGCGCCCCTCGAACCGGAATACTATATAATTTGGCCTTGTGAAAGTTAAATTCAATATTTATCTAGAGCCACCTGGAAATTACGAATTGACACCGCGTAGGGCATGAACGTGCAGTTTTCCACTTCTTTGCTCCAGAAAATGACCGCAATCCCCATCTAAAGCCGTCCTTACCCACATCATCACTTACGCCCAATCTATACCCAGAACCGGCCATGATTATCTTACAGTGCTTTAAAAGTCAGGAAATCGCGTCTCCACAAAAGTATGGACGTATCACATCAAGGATCGATACCTCCCGAGAATGGGTAAGGATGGCTGTAGAGACGGCTTTAGGGTTCGACGCTTCCCATGAAAATTGAGGTCATGATGACTTGCGCAAAATGCCTGAAATCCCCCGATCTCTCAATAGCACCCGGGGGAAATAAACACCTCAATTGTGCAGTGGATAAATCCTCCACTGGAGGTTGGAAGTTTGCATTTATTTGTTAAAGATTACAAATTCTTTTAATATTGAGGTTGAGAGCGAACCCCTTCTCTAGCTAGTCATTTGCTTGATCTTTTCGAACTGATAGGCTCTGCGACTAAACACGAAGGAAATATTTAATCGATAAAGCTTGACAACGTGCTTGAACACTACTTTTCGGGGTTTTTGTGCTAAAAGCGCTTGATTGACTGCTTACTCGGCTCTAGAGGGGTGTAGGTGTACAAAGTTGAATATTTAGCTTCGAAATACCCTAATTAGCATCTACTAGCACTAAACAAGCTGCCGCGAAGCTATTTTGGATCATGACTAATTTAAAAGTTTCGATACGCGCAAGCGGATATGCTGCGAGGAAGTCAAGCTTGTCGATATGGTTAGTAGCAAGACGTGTCTAATGCTCGACCAGCTCGCTATGCGCGCGTTTAAGCGATGCAAAACAACTAATATCAAGCGGTTGAAGTAGACGCGATGAATGAAGCGGCATATAATTAATATGATATTATTTTAAGGGTATATTTTGTCGAATAGTGGCGTTAAATAGCTACCGTGCCTATCGAGGATAAGAACTCGGTATATTATGGAGCACCTTGGCTTGGTGGTTAGGTGACTAGAGCCCCTTATCTTGCCTACAGACGTAGATTGGATAACTTTATTAGAATCTATCTATAACCTTAGTCTTACGTTCCGTTCCTTTCTTACTTTGTAATAATGGTGACGGTAAAACTGCCGCCTCAGGAAGTGATCGGCTCCCGGAGCACAGGGTGAGTTAGTCACATCGCCGCCTTGAGCTGCTCTCTGAGCGACCCTAATTTACTCCCTGAGCAGCCTGATCGCGCACCCTAATGCTCAGGCCGACCGGCCCATTCGATCTCATTCTACCTCTCCGTTCTTTCACATGCTCCGGCAATAACCGCACTGCTGCCTACTCGTGCTCCTGGGAGCGGAGCTAGGAAATGACGTGTTTTCGTGATGCTATAGTAACTTTCGGCTTGGTCTTCGAACTTTCAGCTGATCAGCCAGTCTTTCAACTTGTATGAGATGTTAGATATCCCATCATCCACTCTTTCCACGATATATCTAGATCTGTAGCATCCATCTCTAGAATCCACATCTATCCTTTTCTTCCTTCCTTCGTCATAACAGTTCTTCATAACTGTGCCAAGACCTTCCTTTTTAGGACGTATAACTTCATAATCTGAAGAGATTACCAATAGATTCTATATAAATTATACATGAATCATTTGGTTTATGTTTGTCTTATTTGAAGGACCGCAAGACCGGACCGGGCCGCAGTAGTGTGGTCCTATGAGTAAGTAAGGAAGGATCAAGCCCTGCATAGTGCGGTCCTTGCCGAGGTCTAGCCCCAGTACGCTTGGAAGGTCGTGGTACGTTCATTCCTATTTCACCCGTCGTATTCAGCTTGGCTTGGCTTCAGGGTTGTAGGATGTTGTCTGCAAGCTTCAGCCTATTCTCCTCTTGTTATCGCTTCATGAGCAGCAAATACACTGTCTCCTATTGAAACGACCTCTGGTGTATTGCCATACATGCCTCTTGAGGCCCGTCTCTTTCATTACCTTACCGCTCTCAATAGTTCCCGTGCTGGGTCATAAGGAAGTTAGGTTCCATAGGAGTCGTCATCCAATCAAGATGCAACCAGTTGACAGACATGTCATATCAGAAATTGCTCCGTGCCAAACACCTGTCGCTCATAGTTGCCGTCCTCCAACTCGAACTCCTCTTGTAGGTCTGCTTCCACCCTATCGTTTGCACCAATCTCCTGACCTCGCACAATCCAACACACCTTCCACCGATTGTTCTTTTCCAGTGAGACTTTGTCCAAGTCGTGACTCGAAAACCACTTGAAGCGTACTTTGCGATACTGCACTGCACAGACATGCTCGCCGACTGCCACAAGTCGTCTAAAAACACCTTGTTGCCTGGAATGATTGACTCCAAAACCCGGGTCCGCCAGATTTCCCAGTGGGGCCACAACACCGGCTGCGAGGAGCGCTTCTCCCACGGGAAGCTGAAGCCGGGCAGACGCGTCGGCTGCGTCCACCACACCCTCAATGATACTTGCATCCGTCATTGTGTGCTATCCTACTATGACGAAGATGTCATCTCTCATGTCAATAGCGTCTTTGATCCATTCATGGACTGCCTCTGACTTGAGCGTTGACCTGAACCACGACCCAGAATTGCTGAGTTGATAGGTCTTGACATGGCCCGTGCTGACCTGAGTACGCGCCTTGTTGGCTGTGTGTGTTCTCTCATGTGTACCCCGGACTCTCAACAGTCACCAGAAGAGGTGAAACGTGGGGGATTAATCTCCAGTTTCATCTTGAGTCAAAGTCGAACTTGGAACACAGATCCTCATAGTCGATTACCGCTCTAATTCGAGACTAAATATTAGCCGAGCTGGTTTACATAGATAGGAGAGACTATCGTACCCAATTCATTGATCGGGATGATGAGAATTTTTTCCGGTCTTGCTGACTGCAATTTTTCAGTGAATGGTGTGGCCCCTGCCATGGTTGGCATAATAGGTATGCTTCCTGTCGAGTCATCTGTGCCTGGATTCCCGCACTCCATTCAATTGCAGAGATTTTGCACGCCTATCGAAGTTGCGACGGTGCTAGATTTTTCTAGAGCATGATATTTTTGTTCCAAAGTCGTGCGGCTTGAGGGCCATTTAATATCGAGAGCTGCAATCGGGTGACTATGACCTCTTGAAGAGGCAGGTGGCATTAACGCGATCCTACGCCTATATGCTTTTAAAGTCCAAGACTTCCATATCTCAGGACAGCATCACATCATGTTCGGTGGTAAGAATCCTTTCGGGCGGCGCTGACCACGCATGATGTTCAGCTGGTGATTGCGCTATGTCATTGGGCGGCTCTACATGTTTTGTACACGAACCTTTCTTGCTGGGCATATTTACACAGCAATGTTAGCATTTCTCGGTCGGTGGACATTAGCCAAGATTCTCTCAATATCAGAGTTGAGATGGATATTGTATGAAAATGAAAACCACATGTAACATAGATGATGGTAGCATAATCAACATCGGGTGGAGTGATTATCTGCACTAAGCTACATCCGGCTTGTGGGGGATGTCCATTTAACAACCGCCCCCACACTTTCAGACCCCTGCATCTCACATGACGCGCAATACGCTTACATTCTTACAAGGTTGCCTTCCTCGTCACGATCCTCGCAATATTTGCCACGCAACTGACATGTTGTACCACGAGACAGCGCTTACGATCTAACCGATACATGCTTCGAGTCTCTCCCCGAGTTTATCGCACTGGAGATCCTGGAAGCTAGTGCGACCACTATGCTAGGTACTGGAAAGCCTTTGCGGCTACGGTCCGCGTGCACGGCGTGCTATGCTGCTAAGGTAAGTCAGTTAGCGAGTAGAGCGGTAGATATACATGCGCGAACGACCTGACCGTGATTCATGTCTCCAGGTCCGCTGCAGCGGCGAGAAGCATGGCTGTGATCGCTGTCGCCGAAACGGAATTACCTGCGAATACCAAGTGTCGATGGTAGGACGTGCGCCGAAGAAACGACGGACGAAAGCGGATGACGAGATCCTACCCTTGCCTCAGGAACCACGAGTCACACCTAGCGCGAATTTATATCAATCGGCTCAGGATAGCGGGTCTCTCTCCCAGCCAGAGGCCAGCATGTCCATGCTAGCGGGTCACTTACCCGCCTTGAATAATTCAATGGGAGGCTTCGCGATGGGGGATTATCCAGCCATATCTGCTGAAACAGAAATCAATAGTTACTTGCAGAATCTATTAAGCGAATACCCAGACCTGCCGCTGATTTCGCCTGGTGCGACCGATCCTTTTTGGCTGTCAACAGGAAACGTGGTGCTCGATCAATCTTCGCATATGCATAAGACCTCCAATTCTGATGGCGCATCTGGAACGACTGGCCCACGACAACCATCTGTACCTAGCTCACATACGTCAGCAACGTCAGTTATGTCAAATAAAAACACACCGAGTTCCGTGGGCCCCTTGCAGACGGCGGAATCCGTGCGGTCCCGATTAGTGGAACATACTGATACGAGGATCCCGTCGATTTATCGTGATCAGTCTATGGTGTCGCAGTACCCGCATGCCGCCGCTCTGATGAGGATAATCGAGTACTTGGAAGAGCAGCTCCAAATTCCCCGAGTCCCGATCGATCAAGCGATGCGGCTGAACCGGCAGGCAATGACAAAGGTACGGGAAGTGAGCAACACCGACGAGTTTCGACGATGCCAGAGTTGTCCGCTCTTGGCGGCCACCGTCATGGATCTGGTCGTGGGGCTATATGAACTCGTGATCCTCTCCATCCAGCGGCCTCGTGGTGAAGGCGACGCCATTCCCTCGCCGGATCAGAACAACCTGCCCTTAGGACAAAGCCCACTTCAACAGGGAATAGGAACTGTAGACATGACAAGTGACGGGTCGAGTCCCGGATCGGCCATCAGCGGCGCGTCAGAGCCCCCTCTTTTTCAATTTGGATGTCTAGAGTTCGATCCAGATGAGCAGGTGATGTTCCGGGCTGCAATGGTACGGCGTGATTTGCGACGGTGTGTCGAAACGATTCAGTTTTGCATTCAAGAAATCATCGAGCGACAGAAGCTGGCCACGAACTCGCGCGACAGTCCTATCAGTCGTGGGATATCTCAAGCGAGGGGGCCGTCGAGTAATGTGCACACACAGTGGTACCAAGAGATGGCATATCGGGCCAAGGAGCTTCTGTCTGCTCTTCCTGCTCAGTGTGGCCATCATTGAAGAATATATTGGATCTATTATTGTCGGACAAAGGTAGTGGGAAAAGGCAACAAAATTCATTCAGATAGGACAAGGATAATATTGTCACGAGGTTATATGACACCGGAAACCCCAATGGTTTCGGAATTCTGAAGCGGAGATTTACCGGCGTGTAATAGTGTGTAATAGTATAGCTATACCGCTATCATGCCAATCTTTGAGCTGGCAAAAAGGGTAAAATTACTACAATCACACAAAAAGAGAGCCAAATAAAGAAAAATAAATCAAAATTACCAAATCCAACGCTCACGTATATAAGGTGGTATCTCCTACCCAAATAAAATTTACTCGTGCGGGATGATATAACATCCTCCTAAATTAGTATTTTACATCTCAAGCCGCATGATGGTAGCTTCCCACCCCTAGGTAGAGTGAGGTCTTACAGCCATAGGAGCGAGGGAATGATATGATGACTAGAATCTCCTTCGGCTAATTCACGGTTGTTGAGTAAGCATGTCAGCAATGTCCCATAGTAAATGGCGGACCGATACTAGCGCTCCGAAGGACGGGGCTGCAATCGGACGCCGAACAGTCGACTAGCAAGGACGCAGCATGGGGCCGTATTTATGCATAAATAAATCATCTGACTAGGGTCCCTTCATTCAGCGGAAAGTGTACATTTATGTGAAAAGCATTTTTTTGGATTCTTGCACCACTTTGCATTCTGACGTTGTTTTTGTGATCCCAGCCGAGATGTGGTATGAGTACGTGGGCGAGATCATACCTATGAAGGTACTGCTTCTTGCCGGCCTTCTTGGAATTCTGGTACGCCAAATCACCACCTGCCTCGTGCCCCATGATCCTGCTTTCTCTCTGTTTTTTTCGCTTGTCATTTTTTGTTTGGTTATTCTCCTCTTTGGTCCTTCTGAAAGCTCAGCGTCCGAGTAATGCTAAACGCACTTGTCCAAAAACGATCTAGATTACTTTTCTTGCTCTCTCTGCACGCGATGAATCATTCAAACATATAAAGAACGGCCAGTCCATGATCGAAGCCGCTCCATTTGGGATGCCATTTGTCGGCCACGTATGGGCCTTTCTATGGAATCCTGATAGCTTCCTGCGGTACAGCCGGTATGTTTCGGAAGGGCAGAAAGTTGAAGGCAAGAATTAAGGTTAATTTTACTACAGCGAGAGAGCTATGCACGGCATCTTCAATCTCAAGATGTTCGGCGTTGACACCCGCATAATTCACAATCCATCACTAATGAAATCCTTCTTTGCGCTGCCGGGCTCCGTCATTGAGCACAAGACCATGGGATCGAACATCATAACCAAAATCTTCAACTTTCAATCGGCCGAAGTACCTCAGATGATAACCCATTTCGATGAGCTGATGAATACCTTTGTCACTCAGCTGATGAAAGGCCCAGGCTTCGAACGGTCGTGGAAGAGAGACTCTTGATCGACATTGAAGAAACAGTACCGTCAATTGTCAGGCCCCCTTCGGGTCCCGGGGACCTTAGGAGTTGGGAGCGATCCGCCAATGTCCAGGTTCAACCCGACGGGACTATCGAAGCCGATCTTTTCCCTCTCGTCCGGAACTGTGTGGGCTTGTTAAGTTCAACAGAGATGATGGGTCATGCTTTTGTCGATTCTCATCCTGATTTCCTGGAGGATGTTTGGCAGGTAGATGCAAATATAATGGGGTTTGTTTTTGGATACCCAGGCTGGCTGCCATCGATTGCGAAAGCGCGAAAATCGCGGGCCCGCATCGTGGAGAAGCTTATGGCGTGGCATGCGGACATGGAAGCCGTTGGGCCGGTGGCCAACTCGGATGCCGAGTCGGGGCCATTTTCGGACGTTAGCGACTTGATGAAACAACGACAGAAAATCTGGTCTGCCCGAGGATTCTCGATGCAAGCTCGTGTTGCCGTGGATCTGTCGATATTGTGGGCGTAAGTAATCTGCTTCGTGATCCCTCCTGTCTTGGGCGTTATTGTGTGGATTCTCATTAACGTGACGAGGGCAGACTTAATGCAAATTCCAACTCCACAGTGTACTGGATGTTGCGAAACATCTATGCTACCCCTGGCTTGTTAGAGAACACCCGTCGGGAGATTGCCCCTGCCTGTTTAATCAATGACAACAAGTTGCAGATCGACTGGAAGAGACTTCACAACAGTAGTCCTCTTTTCAAGTCTTGTTACTTCGAGTCTCTCCGCCTTGACTCGGCCCCTTGGTCATTCAAGCGCCTCCAAAAAGACTGTACTGTGCAGGAAATAGGGGAAGATGCGCGGTCACCCGAAGCAAAAAGCAAGCCAACAGTATTTCCCATGAGAAAGGGAGATGCCGTGCTTGTCCCTGCTGATCTGCATCATACCGATTCGCGATACTTTCGCAACCCATCTGAGTTCATACCAGAGCGTTTCTTCGTGGACAAAGGCGACGGTCTTGTTCAGTCGGACATCAAGACTATCAGGCCGTATGGTGGAGGAGCAACAATGTGCAAAGGGCGATTTTTAGCAGAGCGCGAAGTCTTGGCGTTTGTGGCTGCCATGCTTACTTGTTGGGATTTAGAACCTGTCAAGGGAAGCTCATGGGATATGGATGGGAGAACAAAGACAAGTGGTGTCTGCAGCCCGAAGGATAAGTTGAGAGTTGGTCTAAAAAGAAGAGTCACTTAGAGGGTTTTTCCTTCTTCTGCCCTAATCAAGACATAAATATCCAAGAACATCTATTTAATCAAGTTTTTGGATAAGTAAGTAGTACAACTTGATTATACTGATTACTTAAGTATACTCCCCTCAGATCATTTATCCTTCGTCTACCTTCCAAGGTTCTTCTCTTGAGGATTGGAAGACAGGCCATTTTTTAACTTAGTCGATGAATCCAAATTTGGCAAATCCAAATGAGACATTCGTGGCAAGTACATGGCGAATCTGTACAAGGCCACTTGTGATTCTGATCTACGGCAATCTTATGCAAATATTGATTTTCAAATGTTTTTTGTCTTTCGTTCTGTGTAGATAACAATGGAAGACTGCGTTCCCTAAAGATGTAGAGTGATAAGGCAGAACTTGGCATTCAAGACATGCTAAAGCTTAGTTGCACGGGCCCAAAACAACTGCATCTCCCAACTCCGCGCACCAGGAACGGGCGATAGTCTATTTGCCAACACAAACTTTGACTCTCCACATCCAGCTTGTTTGAAAAGAGAGAATATCTGGTCCTTTGAAAAGCTGTCATGGGAGATGGTATGCGCTGCAGGATGCTTTGGGTTGATTGTCTCATCAACGTGGTGTTGGTGGTGGTGATGATGATGATGATGATGGTGATTGTTCTCTGAAGAGGTTTGGCCTGTCGCCATGACAGGTTGCTTCACAGTACCGTTCAGCGAATCACGCGTCGCCCAGTCGATGATTAGAAGAACACCGCCCGGTCGCAACCGTTCGGCTAGACGCTTAGTAGCCAAGTCGATATCCTCAACATGGTGCAATGCCATACAGATAGCCACTAGATCAAACCCATTGAGCTCGTCCTCACTCAGTGGAGGCGTCGTGGGTTTGACCGTAGGGGCCAAGAGGTCACCCTGGATGGCTATCATGCGCGACTCGTCAAGGCCTAGATCTGCTGCAGTCGCGCGATACTTGTCTAGCATGCCATCCGACAAGTCCACGCCAATGCATTTGGAGAAATGAGGGTGCAGGGACTTTGGAACGACTTGAGTCAGTATTATATACAATCTTTCCGATAAGCTTGATCCAGAACTTACCCGCGAGACAATGCCATTTCCGCAAGCGTAATCCATCAACTTGGTCTGTCCAGAATTTTCGGCGTCAGAGGTTTGAATACCTATCCACTCCGCGTTACCCTTCAAGAATTCGGAAATCTGGGCCTGCAGATCGTGCACCCATTTGTCCTTGAAGACAAGCTTTGAGGCATCACTAGACACAGTCCACAGTCAGCATTCCTCTCCTCATCTGTAATCATAATCTGACTCACTTCCAATAGTCCTGGTTCTTATCTGCAAGCGTTTTGTCCATCGTCGATGTGGTAGGCAAGTAGAAGCTATCTGTGAGTGTGGTTCGATACCGAAGAAAGAAAGCGAATATAGCCACAAGTACAGCTGCGTGATATCCCCAGGAGTGCATTGGTGATAAGAAGCTGCAGCGGCTAGAACGAAGTATTTAGGTGATGTATTGACCCGGAACCAGCTTAGCTCTTGATTGATTACAAAACAGAACGGAGGCCAGAGGATGAACCACCATTCCGAAATGGTGCTCGGAGTGGGGCACAGGGCAAAGACCTTGTTGGCCAATATCAACGGACCGAAGCAACGGGCCGATAGAGTAGCGGGACGCAGATCATTGTTTATTATTCAGCCAAGTCAAAGGACCGTGCCACAATCCAGATTTGTCAGGGCTAGTTGCAGAGTCCCGAAGGGCCCATTGCGTGAGCCTAATATCCCTTAAGGTCAAGGAGATCTGTACTTATTCCCTTCAGTTGATACACACTTACAGCTTCAGAATTTGCAACAGAAACCAGAGACCGGTTTTTATCATCATGGCAGACAACGCCTCTTCGGACCTGCCTGGCCCCGGCCGGCTAGCACTTACAATGTTTGCTCTTTTCATGGGCATGTTCACTGCCAACCTCGACTCAACGATTCTCGCCACCGCTATTCCTTATATCACCAACGAATTTCATAGTATCGACGATATTGGTTGGTACGGTTCGGCCACATTCTTGACATTTGCTGGCTTCCAAACGACCTGGGGAAAATTTTTCAAATACTTCAATCTAAAATGGTCCTACCTTTTTGCCTTGTTCATTTTTGAGCTGGGTAGTCTTATTTGTGCTGTTGCTCCTAACAGTGTGGCTTTGATTGTCGGCCGCGCGATTGCTGGCATCGGAGGCGCAGGTCTCTGTACGGGTACCTTTGTCATCATTGGGTATACCGTCACCCCGGAGCGTCAGCCTACTTTTATGGGTGTCATGGGGGCTACCTACGCTTTGGCATCGTTTGTCGGGCCTCTGGTGGGAGGAGCGTTCACCGAGAAAGTCACTTGGCGCTGGTGTTTCTACCTTAACTTACCTATTGGTGGTCTGGCTGCGTTCATTATTGTCTTCTTTTTCAAGACTCCCAAGGGAGCAAAGCCGATTGAAGCCACATGGAGGGAAAAGATTCTCCAATTAGATCCAAGTGGCTGTGTTCTCATTATCGGTGCCGTTGTCTGCTACCTCCTGGCTTTACAGTGGGGTGGTATGCAGAAGAACTGGTCCAACAGCAGCGTGATTGGCACTTTGATTGGATTTATCCTGCTCTTCATCGCATTTGGCTTCAATGAATGGTGGCTTGGAGAGCGTGCCTCCATCGTGCCTCGCCTGTTGCGAAATCGCCGAATCTTTGCCAACTGCGCTGTCGTCTTCTTCAACTCTGGCGGATTCTTCATTCTGATCTATTATCTCCCTATCTACTTCCAATCCATCCGAAATGCGTCTCCCATTGGCTCCGGTGTGCGGAATCTACCCTTCCTCATCGGCGGAATCTTCTCTATGATTTCTGGTGTCATCGTCAGTGCTACCCAGAGATTTGTTCCGTTTATGGCAGTCAGCGCAGCTCTCAGCGCGGTCGGAGGAGGACTTATCTATACAATCACCCAGGATACCTCGACTGGGAAGTGGGTCGGTTACCAGATTCTGGCTGGTGCGTCGACCGGATTTATTTCGCAAATTCCCATCATGGCGAACACGGCGTGTGTGGATATGGCCGACATGAGCACCGTCTCCGCGATGACACTCTTCTTCCAGCTCCTCGGCGGTTCATTCTCTGTTTCTGCGGCGCAATCTGTCTTCGGCAACACGCTTTTGCGTAGAATCCAGGTTACTGCGCCTGAAATATCCCCATCCCTTGTTCTGTCAACTGGTGCGTCCTCGCTGAGGGACAGCTTCCCGGCATCAGCAATGCCAGGGATTATGGCCGCATATATGGATGGAATCAAGGGTGCCTTTGCAGTCGCAACAGCCATGCTAGCTATTAGCTTTCCATTTGCTCTTCTGCCCAAATGGGAGAAATTGAGACCGGAGACGCAGGCATTGAGTAGTCCGAATGTAGCTGATGAAAAAGCTCAAAGCCATTTGGACTCAGAAAATGACAGCAAGTCCATTGTTTAATGTTAACAACTTATCTGTTACTATTTGGACTTGATCACTTGTGATTGCGAGGATGGCTGTGAGCATCTAGCAACCATCCAAGATTGACTTGAAAGACTTTTTCTGGATTAATGGATATCGAATACCAAGGCTTGTACGAGGACACTTCTCTATGGTCGAGTTGGAAGATACATGTTTTTAATTTTTGTATTTGAAATTTTAGTTAGATCATCAATGCTGCCTATACCAAATTGAGATGCGATTGACCCTAGTTTAGTTATGTCTGATTCCACCTGGGCAATCGATGTACGTGTCAAATAATAGTTCAAAATATGCGTTTGGAAGAAGGTTTTCTATTCGAGTTGTTCAATATGCCAATTGACTGAATTAGAAAAAGGCCACAGTCGTTGAAAAATAAGACAAGCTCGAAAATAATATCTCCATATTCCAACATTCAAGTCTCAGTCTTCTCATCCGGCAGGTTAGGAACGCAAATCAGCTTCATCTGCGGATGGGTAATCCACGTCTCCTCATCACGCCCCCAACTCTTACCCACCAATTCTTTAGGTAGATGCAACTCCCACTTGTCAATCAACTCTAAAATCAAAGCACGAATGATAATATCTGCCACATAACGTCCCATGCATTGCCGTGGTCCAAACCCAAATCTCCAAAAGTTGTAGCGGGCGTCAGTGCTGTTTACTGTCTGGAATCGATTAGGTCGATATTCCGTTGCATCAGGGCCCCAGAAACCATTTCTGATGTTGAGCGAGTATGAATCAACCACGAAATTGGTGCCAGCTGGAATGACGTACCCATCGATTATTCGGTCGGTGGGAGCTGATTGCGGTACCGAAAAGGCAGCCAGAGGTTTCAGACGGGAGGACTCGGAAATGCAAGTGTGGAATGTCTCCGAACGGACCGAAGCTGAGATCGAACCAATGATTAGTCTCCGAGGTACCCACTCTTGGGTTCTTTATTTGGTCTTTTGAATATACAAAAGAGTAGTTGCCAGGACATTTCCCCAGGGTATTCAATTCCAATCTTCTATCTAATTTTCATATTCACCATGGCAATCTTCGATGTCCTCATCATCGGCGGAGGCCCCGCCGGGTTGTCGGTCGCCACCGGCCTAGCGCGCCAGCTACACCGAGCTGTTGTATTCGACTCCGGGATTTATCGTAATGCCCTCGCAAGCCACATGCACAATGTCGCCTCTTGGGATCATAAATCGCCTGAGGAATTTCGCCAGGCTGCTAGGGAGCGCATTCAGCGTTACGACACGATCCAATTTGAGAATGCCGAGATCAAGAAGGTCGAACGCAATGCAGAGGGAAGCTTTACTGCTATTGACTCAAAAGAGCGGGTGTGGAAAGGAAAGAAGCTCGTGCTTGCCAATGGAGTCCGTGATATTTTTCCAGATATCGCGGGGTATGGAGAGTGCTGGGCACTAGGAATGTAAGCATCATCAAATCCCTTACCTTATCTTATTTTCGGACCGCCATTGCTGATATCACGCGGTACACTATAGTTTCCATTGTCTATTCTGTCACGGCTTTGAAGAAAGAGGCTGCGAAACCGCCGCAGTACTCGCGATTGGGGATATGGCCAACGTCATGCCGGCGATGCACGTCGCACGTATGGCCAGGCGATTCGCCACGACCGTGACCATCTATACACATGGGGCACAAGAACTCACACAGGCACTCGAGAAAGCCAGCGATGGTACGGGTATTAGAGTTGATAGCAGGCCTATCGCGCGCTTGGTTAAAGGACAGGGTAAATCAGATGTGGAGGTTGCATTTGAAGATGGCACGCAGAGAATGGAGGGGTTCCTGGTAATTATCCACCACACCAGACCACTAAAATGTCAACAAGTGAAGGGGAAACTGATCGACTATAGGTTCACAAGCCAAAGACGGAAATCAATGGTCCATTCGCGGAGCAACTAGGATTGCACCTCTCATCCGACGGCGACATCAAGACGACGGAGCCTTTCTATAGCACCTCTATTCCCGGGGTCTTTGCGGCAGGTGACTGTGCTGGGCCCATGAAGGCGGTAGTAACGGCCATGTCATCGGGGACATTGGTGGCTGGCGGACTGGCCGGGCAGTTGCAAGCGGAGCTATACTCAGGGGAACAGAAATAAACATAGGTCATTATTCTTCCATGGATTCGCAGACTAAGATAGGGAAAGGATCTGAAAATTACGTTGTGGGCTTGTTGATTCTGATTTTAAACAGTAATTCTCAATTATAAATGTGATTGTATAATTGTTGGCTCGTTCACCTGGGCACTTGCATCTAATTCCCCTGACGGGTTCCTTGCCGGAATGTAAATGGATAATTCTCCGAGTTTTTCAATCTGCAAGGGCACCGAATCTTCTAGATTGAATTTGAAATCAAATTTATTCATCGCAGAAATTTCTCGAAATGATTCGTTAAAGCTCTCTGGGCTCCATTCTATTATTAGGATCATACAAATTTCCACCATGTCGAAGTTTTTATATTGCAGTAGATGTCTGTTCGGTTGATAACTTCAATCATGCCATATATAATTCTAGCTAGAAGTTTATTAATTCCCTTTCCAGCCTTTGCAACCCCTGCTCAAGTATGTCATTCTTTAAAGCAAAGGTCAATCGGAACCACCCCTTGTCGCCCTCCCCGGTATGATAGACCTTTCCAGGTCCAACTAGCACTCCAACATCTCTCATACGACGAACCATGTCAGCTTCCTCCTCCCATGTCTTTGCGTCAGGTACCAGTCGCGCAAATACAAAGAGCCCGGCCGATGCAGGAATGTATTGAATACCGCGGGTCTTTAGAAACGCCGTTAGAACCTTGTATTGTTTCCCAAGGCGCTGGGAACTGAGGGCGAGTAAGTGTGGCAACTGAGGGGATGCGAGGATTGCTTTAGCGATAAGCGAGCTGACTGATGAGAAATTTAGGCTAGCCGAGATACCGAGATGAAGAATGAGAGGTTGATTCTCCTGGGACACGATGCAGCCCTTATTCCAAAGTCAGTGGTATTCCTTAGTCCTATCTGTTCTGACAGGGCATATGCGTAGATTTTCCAATACTAACCATTCGTAGTCCGTTGCAGCCGAAGTCTTTACTAATGCTCCATACCGTATGTACCCGTGATGGATCTCCGCCTATAGCGGTCACGTCGAGTGACATTATTGGAGTGAAGGGAACTGGAGTCCGGGAGAAGTCATTACTGGAAAAGGTGGAGAGCGCGTAGACCTCGTCGGAAATGAAATGCAGATTGTGACGGGCACAAAACACAAGACAGCCTTCGAGGACCTCCTTGGGATAACATCTTCCTAAAGGATTGTGAGGGTTGGTGAGGACAATCGCTCGAATTGGGCGAGAAGCACTTTCGTACGCATTTTCGAGTGCGGAAATCAACTCTAACGTAAACTGATCCTCCATCTGAGGAAGAGAGACGGTAATTGGAGTGACCTGAGCTCGGATATTAAAGTGAAAGTCGAATCCATCTGCTAGAATCCGCATCAAAGCCTCCTTTCCTTCTTTTTATTCTGTCATGAAACACTCACTCCAATATGGACCAGGCACTAAAACTGCATCTCCCGGCTCACAGATGCTATACATTAGATCATTGAGACATGCCGAAGCCCCGGCTGCAACTGAGATATGCGATGACTCTACCCTCTGGGCGGGCTGAAAATAAGTATTGAAAAAGCTGGCCAAAACCTTCAAAAGCTTGGGATCACCAAGAGGGCTTTTGGGGTATGATAGATTGTCCACCGCAAAGCCATGGTCAACAGCACTCTTGCAGGCTAATATCATTTCATCATCAAGCACGCCATTCTCGCCCATCGACATATCAATTGGCCTAGCGCCCGATTCATTGCGAGGGATGTCGAATTTTCAAAAGTCGAATGCGGGAAGGAGTTGGGCGACTGTCGCGCCAGCATGGGTGGAGAGCCCGGAAGATGGGTCCATGATTGACGAACGCAAATGAAAGGTAGGTAAAATGGTAAATGAGTTTTTTACACCAGTAAAAAAGGGTTGAGCACTTTTGACTGATTTGCAGAGTGGCTGACATACTAAGATACGGACCGATAGCATCGAGTCCGAGCCACATCTTGGATAAGACAATCCAAAGCTAGGAATATTTCGGTTACCAGCGGCCCAATGAAATTGAACATCTGTCTTCGCTGTTGAATCGGACCGTTATTGCGCGCCGGACACAGTCCGCAGGGGCCAATCGCATGCATTTCAACCATAGTGGACTTCACAACTACGGATTAAAAGAATTCATCTCGATTAATGAAGGCCATGCTTTCAGGGCATTTTATCGCATGGTAGAGGTTGCCAAAGGTCCATTATCTCATATTGAATAGCTCTCAAAATGGCTGCCAGCGTCTGGTACTTCGGCTATGGATCAAACATGAAATCGTCTGTCATGATCAACCGTGGTATCATCCCTCTTTCTATCAAGATCGGCGTGGTACCAACGCACATCCTCACCTTTGACATTTTCGACATTCCTTATACGGAGCCTTCGTTTGCCAGTATTGCCCTGCTGCCTTCGTCATCAGAAAAATCGTCCATACCGCCAGTCCACGGAGTCTTGTATCAGCTCCGGCGAGAGGACTATCTCCAACTAGTCCGGTCGGAAGGTTCTGGAGTTGGTTACGATGAAATCAGCGTCGAAGCATACATCTTGGAGGTACAGTCTGATGGAGTGAGTCGTACAACCCAAAAACCCGTTATGGCACAGACTTTGAAGGCAAAATATCCATGGAGGCCAAATAGAGGACCAAGTGAACGGTATATGGTATGTGATGTCTATATGAGCCAGTGCAAGTTTGGAAGTGGATCGGCTCCATTTCATTGCTGACTGCTATTGCTAGGGACTTCTTCTTGACGGATGCAGAGAAAATAGCCTTCCGATCAGCTATCGGAAGTATCTCGAGTCTCTTCCCTTTTACCCAACCCAGTCCGATAATACATCAAGGTTCCAGGCCGTGGGGGCCTTGCTTTTCCTGGCCGTTTGGAGACGGGTTATTCGAGTACTCGCAAAAACAACCAAAATTATCGTAAATGATCGTGGGCATTCTCCTTTGTGGCTGGGGAAGTTAATCGTGATAGTCTATTATCTTATGTGGCTTTGGCATGACCAGGTTCATGCGAGGATTTGGAACGCGGGGCATGGCGAGGTGATCATTTATGAAGGACGAACGGCTTGGTAATATATCATCAGCATGCCCTATAGGATGGAGATGATAGTATAGTCAAATTGATATTAGAACTGATCTAACCTACAAATCCGAATCGCTCCGTAAATTTCCAGCAAACTTGCTCGGACCGAGTTACGGCCCCCGAAAATTTGACCTGCGACTTCATATGAACCTAAAAATGTCACCCCAAAGATAATCTAATCACTTATTCTAGCAGTACAAAGCAGGTTGGAATATGGTGGACTACCTTCAGAGAGCCACAGCTTAATGGCCAAAACCCCCCTTATCGGTCTGTCGCTTCCGAAAACAGACAGCCTTCAGCACTAAGAATCAACCAGACGGCCACAATGATTTCCCCTTTATTATAAGAGGACTCTATCAGAACAACTTCGAAAAAGAGGGTTTTGATCTCGATACTTTGCCTATCGGACAGACAGACTTCATCCGGCTAAGAGAGGGTCATGTCGGTGGTCAATTCTGGAGTGCGTTTATTCCTTGGTAGGAGTTTCCGTTCCGTAAGACCCTCTATATTGTTGATTCCATTAACACTACTGGGGATTCCTGTTCATAGTGCGAAGCCCGGAGATGATGCTACACGCTCCGACCTCGTGGTCATCGAAACACTTCAGCAAATCGACCTCATCCATTCCATGATCGAGAAGTATCCGCATATCCTCAGCCTAGCCCGCACAGCTGACGAGGTATGGGAAGTCTTCCGATCCGGACGAATTGCCAGTTTGATCGGAATTGAGGGATTGCATCAGATCGCCGACAGTGTAAGCGTCCTGAGAACGTATCATCGACTAGGAGTACGATATATCACGTTGACTCATAACTGCGACAATCGATATGCCACCTCGGTCAGTTGCAATTTCGGGACCCCTCACCGGATTCTTTCCTGGCCTTTGATTTTTCTTAAGGGTATTCCTCATGATACAAAAGAGGTACGCATCTTCAGATTCCCCTCGTGCTTCAAATATCATATTTAAATTGCACTCTACAATAGGTAAAGCATAAAGCACTTTCTACTAATGAAAGTACTCGCGGCATGATGCCCATTGGAAACAAGATATCTTGAGTTTTGTCATGAAATGCCAGGACAGCTGAATTTAATATTTTATAATGTCTGATAGGGCTACTATCTGAATACACCATTATCTACAATAGGAAGGGCAGCGTATTGCGACTCAGACGGTAGCTGAAGGGCTTCTGGATCAACTGATCTTCTTCTGTGCTTTGTTTTCAATTCCGGCGCATCGAGTTATGATTTAGTCACCTATGAATGTGCGAAAAAATCAGATTCTTGTACGTCACAATTAATAGAACTATCAAACTGATACCCTCCCTCTTTGTTGCCTTCGTTTTGGCCCTGTGCTGGCAAGCGAAAGCCGTGGACGAAGAGAATCCAGTCTTTCCTTGCTCGCCCTGGTAGAAGAGCTTGGGGATAAGATGGAGGGCTGAATTAGCTCTGTCAACCTTTCCATTTCTTCAACTTTGAGCAGCCACTGCTCTTGACCTCCTACTACCCTTTTCGTATACGGTTGTGTCCGCATCCAGGCCATCCACTTGCGCACAACTTGTACTGCAGAATCTGGCGAGATCTCAAACCATTCCTTATGAGTTTTGGAGCAGCCGGGGCACTTGACTTCTATTCGTCTGTAATCCATCAATTCCATGTGCACCAGGGCTTCAACGCGACATATATGCGGCACCTTTGCCAAATCCAGGAGGCTATCGTGTCCATCATTCCCAGGGTCTGGGAAATGGATTGAAATGTCCTTTTTACATTGCTTGAACCACTCTTTGAGGCGGCGACGCACGTCTCCTGATCTTCCGATCTTGAGGTGTCCAAAGTTTGGTTGTTGCCAAAATATGTATATCGACCCTTCATGTTTGAGATCACTTGGCTGGAGAGGTTTGAGAAGAAGTCTCACAAGCTCCTCAGATAAATTTTGCGTCGAATTCTTTGCAAAATAGGGCTTAAATTCCTGAATTGGATTGATTATAGACATCAGGTTTGGACTCCTCATCTGGGGATTTGCTGGGGCAGATGAGCCTTGACTATCTTTTGATAGTGCCTCTTCCCTCAGAAGGTAAACCCAGCTGGCAAGAGCCGATAACCGGGGTGACCTTGACGAGAGAGCAGTCTGGAAATCATGAAAACATGAGATTTTCTGAAGATCTGCTTTCCATCCTTCAATTCTCTTTGAGGCTGTTCTCCGATGAACTGAACAAAAGATCAATTCAATCAGTCGTTGAATGGCTGTTAAGAGAGCACTGGTCCCTCCGTTGATCAAGTCGAGCACCAGTGACGAAATTGGTTTTGCATGATGCTTTATTAAACATCTCCGAGCTTCTTTTGTCCACGCAGGGCATTGGGAATCATTTTCCATTATATGCTGGAGGACTTCAAGCGGAATAATCTGGAAAAGTGACTCTTGGGCCATATTGAATTCTTTTGTAGGCGCAGAGGGGGCCAAGTTTTTGGGGAATAAACTTGGGGTAATTTCATTGCGCTTACTCTGTGGCTCGGGATAGAGAGTAATTTCTTCATCAACGGCTACCACTGTCAATGTTGTTGCCTGCGAGGTGGCATCAAGGACTAGTACTTGTGTGTTCGACGTTTGCATCGACGAGAACTCCTGCCCAGTAGCCCTATGGGTCAAGACCCTTGGTACCAGCATCACCGTCTCTGGACGTGAGAATTCCGTATTGATCACTGTGATATTCTTTGGTTCCCAGGATAGTTCGGCTTGCGCTTGACGAGATCGCTTTGTTCTGTTGGATTCGAAAAATGCCGGGAACAAAACGGCATCTTCTGGTAATGGCGCTTCTAAAACTTCCCCTATGACTTGCAGATCGGATATGTTTGTGGAGAACAATGAAAGGTTCTTTTTGCGTTTGTTCGGTGATGAAGCATCCTTGCCTTGAGTATTGCTCAAGGGGGCTCGGACCCTTTTGCTTTCATTGGCTTTCTGTCGTTTGAGGTCTGGGGTTAGACGAGAGCCCGTTTTTTCGTGTGAAAAGTGGCTTCCTTTCGAGTTCGTCTTGCTAGTTTTTGTATTTTCACCTAGACACGGTTGTTTGATAGCAATTTCTGCATTGCCTTGGGCACTTATTGGGATCTGACGTGAAATGGCCAAGTCAATATCATGCTCATGTCTTCGACATTGCAGGAACTTCATCATGATTGAAGGACACATTGTTGCATGACTCCGCATGCTTGTCTGGGTCTTTTTGGCACACAGTATATGCTCCTGGTATCAGGGCTTGGCGATATGTTGAGAGTCGGGAACAAGCAGTTCGTCCAAGAAAAGGGTTTTATGAATGCGACCTCGCCTCCGAGGCAGATTACAGGCAACAGTCCATAGCCCACATTCCAGAGTACAGGCAAATGTTCTCAGCCCACATTCTTGGCAATAACTGATAGGATGGACGCCGCTCAGCCGCCCTACCAGTGACGCCACAATGGGCTAGCATTGCAACGTCCTAGACTGGGGTTTAGCTATACACGTGACCGTTCATCTCGTCCAACTTACTGTCTGTATACTCGCCATTTCGTATACATTGAGGCCTGAACTGGAGTATTTACTAGGTATCTTGGTTCAGCACTTGAAAGGCAATCACGAAGCTTCTCTGATGTAATGAATTTTTTCTGGTTGAGATGTGCATGCCCTCGTCGATTCGAATTCGGCTAGTGACTTAATTGCTCGATGGGAGTTTTCGCCCCAAAGTCCCTAAACGGCCCCTACCAGCCTCCGGCCGAGACTCCATAGTTTGTCCGAGGTGGAAAATAGATCATCGCCGAGGCATAAATGGGCCAATCGAACAGCTTTAGCGGGGCTGTGCGGTGATGCCAAGACACCCGTGTTTGAGCGTAACCTATCATCATCGCCAGCTCAGCGGCCTGGGCGGTAATCGCACCGACCCGAAAGGTTCTCACAGTGTTACGCCTAGGGATACCCCACCTGACGACATAAGCCCCATGACCGTTGGATGGGCAGCAATTAGCTTCTACCAGCAGGGTTCCCAAGGATGATATAAGTATCTTAATCATAATATATCATTAATTGGTTATCCGTAAAAGCTCAGCTTCCTTGGATGTACTAAGAAATGGTCCATATCCATGGACTACCGAACCCAATAGATAGAAGTGGCATTTCTAGCGTCTCCATAGACATTCCAAATCATTGAATCTCTGTTTCATATTACCGCCAGGGTGGGGTTTTACGGCGCGCGCAGGTGTTCTTCCAGGTCAGGGGAGTCTTGGTAACTTGGCGCTCGTTTATTGGCTCATCATCAGGTGGCATTGCTGGCCACGTAACACCCCTGTTGGCACTAACTCCTGTAGTCACTAGAAGCCACGGCCCCTTTGTGAAATGAATTCTCGGCACTCATCCTCGTGAGTCTGAACCCCAAATCATCTTTCAGAGGGGCTCAACGAGAACGATCGAGATGAGGAGCAAATTGGTCGAATCGTATGTAGCTACTCTCGGACAATTTTGTTCTGATATGCTGATAAAAGCTGATAGAGACCTGAATGGCGGTGTTATAAAAATCGACGTGGGAGTCTCGAAAGTCCCCTTCGACGTCCATCTGGAGCTGTTGTGTGCCTGTTCGCCCTATTTTGAAAGCCTATTTCAGCAACGATTTAAACAAGCTCTTTCGGACGAGGTCCTCTGCTTCCCAGACGATGATCCGCCGGTTTTTGCCCAATTGATTCTTTGGATATATCGTGGTAATGATTCTCTGGAGGCGCTCCAGGGTAAGAAAATGGACTTCCTGGTTCGGCTTTGGATTCTCGCCAGCAAATTTGAAATGGCAGATTTTCAGAACTCTGTGATAATGGTCTGCACCGCAAAGACCGACGACTCGCCGATGGGCCTTATGAGTCTCGAAACTGTCAGATATATCTATTCTCATACCTTGCCTCAGTCCCCACTGCGTTGCCTCGCAGTGGATATATGGGTGCGAAGGTCAACCAGCGAAAGGTTTGATAGATGGCAAGAGGAGCTCCCACGGCCGTTCCTTGAGGCCCTCTGTCATGGATTTATCAAGGAAAGAGAGAATTTAAAATTTCCGATGACCCTTTCGGTTCTTCCCGAGGCCCGTTACTTTACGCACCTTTCGCCAATGACAGATAGGAATGGAGAGGTTCTGCCGCCAAGAGGGTCTATGGAATTTTCATGTGCTGCGTCGGATGTACAGATGAAATCAAGGAAAATCAAGATTCCTTGTTCTCGTACTCAGACTAAATCAGTGAGCTCGGCTTCAATACCAGTCGGCAATGAAGCGGGCATTGAGGGAAAATCGCATACGGCTGAGGTTTCTGAAAAAGCGAATATCATTGCAAAAACAGATTTGAAATCGCAAAGTATCCGGAGGTGACTCACATATCACCAATCCCAATCTATACTGGGATCATGTGTGGCCGACGGTGTCAGACATGAGCGAAAGGGTATATTCCGTGCTCTTAGTAGTTCGTGGTAAGCGCTGGATCTCGGCCGACCGAGTCTGACCATGAGACATGGTCGCTTACTTCATCTTCATCATCGATAGCACTCGGTTCAGTGGGCTTGTAGTATTGCTGAACCTTCAGAAAGCACCCTCATTCTGGGGCTTGCATTTGGTTTGCTGGGGGTAGTAGTGCCAGCCCTTTGGGGTCAGCGATCGACACATGTTTGTTTACCAGTTGTTCGGGAACGAAGAGCAAATTGGAGAAACGATGAGCAGAGCTCCCTGGTAAATAATTCATTGCAGATAGACGCCGCTTGATGAACACGAGCATCACACGTCTAGTTAGTGCGCATTGTAGAACAGTGTCAACATAAGCGTGAAGAACCAGCGCATTCCGGGTTATATCTCAAGACCCACTGAACGACTTCCAAAGACTTTATTACACTTTGCGCATGGCTGACTTTAACTCAATGACATATCTATCCTCGAACCCTATTTACTTACCTATGCATCGCTATACCTATGGTTTAATGAAGATGCGCTTGTCTAAAATGTGCCATCCCTAACGTTTTTTCCACCAATCCCACCACCATTGTTCGTGTCTCTATTTCTCCCCTACAATGTAAAATCATTCACCAGGCCACTAGTTTGCTCTAGAAACAAAAGAGGCTTTATTCAACGAGATAGAAGAACCAAAGTTGCAATCAAAGTTTTTCGGAACAACGATATCACTTCTATTACTGTACGACATAGCGCGATCCACCCTACGCGACCGTGTGAAAATAATATGCCACATCGCGAGAGTGGAGTCACTAATAGGCTTCTATGCCGCGACAACTCTCATAACTGTTCGCATTTTCTCTATCTAAAAGTAGTTACGTCTATCACTATTTAGCAGGATAGTACCATTACGGTAGACAACACCGCGAATGTTTAGCCAGTTGATTTCACGACATTGGCGCTCACTGAGGTATTCAGAAGGCCCAAACTCCATCCAGACATTAAGACCGAGACTGTTAACAAATTTCACAACCTCATTCAAGACAACCGGCTAGAGATTCCTATAGCAGTCCGCCAAAATGACACCAGTGAACAGATAGCGAGCATCCTAGGGGTACTTTAAATAGTCCTCAATGGTCGTAGTGAGCACATTGATCGCACGAATCACTTCGTCACGATGCGAGCCACTGTCGGTTGCAACCAGCTTACGAGTATTAAGTCTTCCGAGAGTGTGAGGGGCGGCGCCTTCACCAGCGAGAGCATTGAGAATGCCCTATTGCAGAGGATCGAGAACGAGAACATCCCATCTTTTTAGGAGGCGGATTTGGTCGGAGGTTGGAGAATCGGAGAAGCTCTCGAGGTAAACACTAAAGCTTTGAAGAGACTTCTCGTCCGATCGCGATGTGTACAACTTGGGCGTTTCCTTTTTCAGTTTTTCAAGGTGTCATGCGACGGCAGCAGGTATTTTTAAAAGTCTATGATGATTCTGAATCGTAGAGTTCCTTGGTCAATTTAACACTCATATTTTGTGACGATCAGGTACTTACTTGCCACTGCCGATATAGCGTCCGGCTGATAAGGAAAAGAACATAACCCGAGGCAACAACGATTGTGACTAGGAGACAGGCCGCGAGTGTCTATTTCAAGTTAAATAAATATACAAGTCAAAGCTGTAGATCAATAATAGCATGCGTCCAATTTCAAGTAATGAAGGTAAGTAATAGGTCATAATATTGCAAAAAAGGTATGGTTGACCACTTCTAGCGTCTGCACCTTAAATACAAATCGTATAATCGGGCTAGCTGCTCAGTGATCTAACCCTATTAGCGCTTTACCTAACACATCAAAGAAGAAGTCTCTATAGACTCAAGTCCGTATAAAGCCTAGCGAACTAGAAACGGTAAAGTTGTAAGTCGCCATCTTAGGATCCGTAGTTGGTGTCCGGAAGGCCGTGTACAAAAACTTACCATATATACTTATTCTCCTCCATAACAATAAGTCGGTATCTGTTACCTTCGCGTATTGAACCCACTTATGATCAGCTAGCAACGCATAACACGAACTTTGTTTTCACAGGCGTGAAAGCGCTACGTTGCCCGAGGTTTTGTTTCTTGAGATTTCGCCTAGCCGACCAGCCCGTTGGATCTAGGGCATCTGCAGGCTCGGAGTGGCGCGCGTTTTGTGGATCCTAACCATTTCAAACAGTCCTGTCTATTGCCTCCCAACCACCTGATGGGAAGGACCTGTGGCTTATGATATTGACTAAACAGGTTAGATTTTAGTATAGCACTGAGGTATGCTTGTGTGGCCTAATAAGGGGCCATGGTGGACCTGAATTGGTCGATATTAGTCGCGGCAACTAGAATTAGTCAAAGTATACCTGACAGATCTGACGTCACCCTACACACCCTGACTAAGCACTTTCATGCCTGACCCCACAGGCATCAACTCACCTGATCCGATTGCTCTTCTCCGCACGCAAACTCACGATTGTTGCTCCTCCCCTCGCCGTCTTTTTGTTGCCGCACGAGCTCTTGTTGGACGTGTGTGGCACGGAACATCCTATCACCACCATTGTTCTCTCTAATCTTCCTTCTTTCCCTTCCGATCGGGTCAGGTGCGCCCGGCGCTCTTCTAGCGGTGCAACCCCCAGCCTGACCTTGCTCTTCACACCATGTCGGCCGTCTCGGTGTCAGCCATGAATCCCCAGGGTCAGGGAGTACGCCAATCCGCTCGCCAAACTCGTACCAACCCCTCTCGAACCTCCAAAACTATCGGTCGGTCATCTTTCGGGTTCGGTCGAGGCTCGACGGTCGACATTCCTTCCACTCCCCCTGTTCCTGTTGGGTTCTACCCTGCCCTCACCCATTTTACCGATGCGATCACCGCCCTCCCGCGCGAGTTTCGCCGACACAATTCATTGTTGAAGGAAGTCGACGCTAAGGCATGGGCGCTCGAAGAAAATTTGCTTGAGTTACTGCAGGATTCCTCTGAGTCGCAACCTGTCCCTCATCCTCCCCACCCGGCGCCCATTGTCGGTGGGGTGATTCGGGAGGATGTCTTGCCAAAGGTAAGCAGACCTTGTTATCAGGAAAGTGTTTTGGATGAAATCGTATTGATTGCCTTATCTCTACTTAGGAGCTTTCTCAGCCTCCCGAGTTGCCCGAGAGCAAAAACCGCCGACTCCTCTTCGATCGCGTACGGCAAAGCCTCTCCGATCTCATGATGACTACCGACGAAAAGAACCATGTCATTTCCAACGCGAATGAAGAAATGGACCGTCAAATCGTCCGCCTGGATACCGTTTTCCCGTACATCGCGGGTGAGATAAGCGACGAGGCTCGTCTGGGTAGTCTGTCACATTGGGCCTACTCTAATAAGAGTGCTGCGAAGGCCGCGACCAACGAGCGGCCGCGCCGTGAAGCTGTGAACCAGCGACAGGACTTGGTGCACGCGCTGCACGAGGCTGAAGCCGCCAGTCGCAGCGAGCTACGGCGCGAAGCTGTCCTGGCGCGCAAGAAGGAACGTCGGGGGAACGTCGATGCGGACTATGAGGATACTCGCGCCCCTCGCAAGGCGAATACCGCCAGATCCCGAGGAGATAACGCAACGGCAGATCAAAGCGCCGCAGCCAAGCGCCGGAAGGTGGAACGACCTGCGGCAATGGATCTGGGCACACCCATGGAGCGCACCGTCAGCGGCGCAGGAAGCCAGCGGGTTTCATCCAAGGATGGTGCAGAGAAGAAGCGATCTCGCGCGCCCAACCCCAATGCCGCTGCAGCGCGGAAAAAGTACGTACGCCCCCTCTACTCCAATGACGCGCAATTAACCGATCCCCTAGGACCAATGCCACATCCAATGCCGGATCTCCTGTATTAGCACCTTCTCCTCTTATCGGAACTTTCAATGCCCCGCGCGGTGCCGCCAGCCCTGGGCCCAACCCAGCACGACCGCAATCTTCCAGAACTCAGCAAAATGCTGGACAGACCAGCAACGCTCGACAGCGGCCTTCATCATCAGCCTCAAATCGCCTTGGCCAACCTAATGCCTGTATGTTAACTCTACTCCCCTACCCTCCGATAATCATCTAACACAGACTTTCTCTCTTCAGTCAAACCCTCCGACCCCAGATCCACACCTCGCGACGGACCCCTCAAGAACGAAGTCCCTATCCCAGATGGACGAGATTACGACGAAAGCAGCCGAACATCAGTACCAGCAGGAAGCAAACGCGACGACATGGACGGGCGACCCATTGACTCCCACGAGTCCGAAACAAGCAAAGGGCGAAACTCCAAGACCTCAACACCCATCCTCTCCACATTCGCCGAAACTCAGCCTCGCGCGCGGCCAACGCGAAGTAACGACCCGGCACCCAAGCGCAACGCGAAGAAACCCGCAATCCCGGTACCCGCCATCCCCTCCGATGAAGAGTCCCTCCATGAAGGCGACGACGAAGACGAGGATGGTGAGCCCCGGTACTGCTACTGCGATCAGGTCAGTTTTGGCGAGATGGTTGCGTGCGATAATGACGCCTGTCCGCGCGAATGGTTCCACCTGTCGTGTGTGGGGTTGACCAAACCGCCTGGGAAGAATGGTGAGTGTCTCTCTCTCTCTTTTCATGCCTTAACTATACTGACCCGACACAGTGAAATGGTTTTGCAACGAATGCAAAGAGAATATGCGACGGAGTCGCAACGGGCGGTAAATCTATCTGGAATAGAAACTCATATCACACCTCCGCTCCTGAATATCCGGATATCGATATCTACTCATTTACAACGAACGATACAACCCAATTACGAATCCAAGCTTGTTTGTTTCACATAGAGCATTGTTTCACACTAAACTGGAGCATAGCCCCCATCAAATCTTTAAAATGCACCTCTCAATCTCTCCATGAGCCCACTACTCTCCTCCCCACTCCCACTCCGTCTCTGCCCACCATCCACAGAAGTAGAAGCCGCAACCTCTCCCTCCAACCTCCTCCTCAAATCCTCATACCGTTCCCGCTCCGCACTACTCCCACCATTCGCAACACCTCGTCTCTCCCTCTCGCCAACCAACCAAGCCGGAACTCGGAACCCGTGGCTAGAAGGCGAGAGGCCCGGCAGGAGCTCCGCGCGCCACGCAACGCCGACAACCCAGCCCACCACGGATGGGATAAGCATGGCGGGAAACTGCGAAAGCGCGAGCTGCGCAGCTACTAGGTAAGTGGTTGATTTGTCGGAGAGGAGGAGGGTGAGGCTTGTTGGTTCGGGTTTCGGGGTGTTTGTGTTGTTGTTGTTGCTGTTATTGGCACGGGGTGGGGATGTCGTCCCGATGCGGTAGCGGAAGGTGTGTGGGATTGTCGCGTAGTATTGTGCCAGCAGGGCGAAGACAGTTGCCGTAGGGCCGGAGGGGAGGTAATTGAGGGTGTTTAGAGAGAGAGGTCTGACGACGAGGGAGAGGAGGAGGGGTGGAAGGAGTGTTGTGTAAGGCAGCGTGGTGAGAAGGAATGTCTAGAAGATATTAATATCTGTTTCCTGGGCGTTCTTTGGGGAAACTCACAGCCATCTTCCGTTTTCCCCAAGCGCGCTCCACGACTCTCAAGTGATACACCAGCATGGCGGCGAAGAGGGCCTCGGTGGAATTGGAAAAGCCGGCGACTTGCCAGACTAGCGCACGCCAGAACTGCGCGTAGGGCCAGAAGTGTGGAGAGACATGGATGGTGGCCAGGTGCTTGATGTCGAAAAGGGAGAGCGCGATTGATGACGTGATGGAGTAGACAAGGAGGGACTTGGTGAGCGGGGTATTGGTGAGGCCGGATGTGAGCATGTTGAGGCCAGTTGGGGGGTGGTGGTGACGAGCCGGGCTTTTTAGAAGGGAATTGTTGGAGGGCTCATTGAGTTTGTTTGGGGTGGTTGTTGAAGGTGAGTTTGGAGAGTGGAGATGTGAAGGGAGGCCAGATGGCACGTCGGCGATCTGGGGAACTCGGCATGCCGAGTTGATCTATAAATGTACATTAGTCCATGAATAGTCCCAGTACGGGGCACACTAATTTCAGAATGCATAAATTCAAATCAAAGCAAATGGTATTTGTGATATAGTACAGTTCATTCCCATAAACGCCCATTTCTTTTTGGTCTCATCTACAAAGCCATACCGGCGGATTCTCTCGCCATCTCCTCCTTTAATGCCTGGTTATACTTCCCCAGGGCCTGCTGCAAGGCGTGTATCGTGGGACCAAGCAATTGGTTCACGATTTGGGCGCCGCCCTCCACAGCGTCCAGGTTGACCCTGATTCTTTTTGAGGTCTGTTGATATACATCGCGCGCGTGGTTTTTGAGTTTTTCTACCTCAACCTGTCGCTCTGCTTCTGCGTCTTTTGCCACCACCTGTATGCGTTCCAATGCACGGTCTAGAGACTCCGATAGCGACGCAACTTCTCCGGCCCGGTCCGGATTTCCTGACAGGAATGCCTGCCAGAACTGGTGCAGAAATTCGGTGGAGGTCGCATGTGTCAGTGTCAATCGGTCGTAGATTCCTATCGAGAGACCGAAGGTGTCGGACGCCGAGGCCTCGCTCATCTGAGTCCGTCGCTCGCGCACAGCACCGAGGATCTGGGAGAATGCGTCGTGTAGAGCTGCAGATGATCCAACTGGGCGTCGACTGGCTGGTGCATCTTCCATTTCCTCGTCTTCATCGTCTTCAGGGTCCACAAGCTTCTGGAGCGGTGCACTGCCACCAAGCGGGAGACTTTGCGTAATCTCCGCGCGGAGCTTCTGTAGAATCAGGTCCGGGTCCTGCTGGGCAAACGCCTTGTTCTGGTCGTCCTCCTGGGCCTGAGAGAAGAAGCGATTTTGATCGCGGATGTTTAACGTGATACGAGACTGTGCCTCGTCACCGCGAAGGTCTTGTAGCTGGAGCTCCTTGAAAGCCTCTTCGTCCATGCCAATTGGAGCACTCATATCCCCATCGGCGGGCGCGACGTTGGCCATGATTTTCTCACTCAGACTATTCAAGGTGCGAATGATGGGCACCTTGTCCACGCCAGAGGGACGCATGTCAAGATCAGGCCGATTTCCACGGCGCTGACTGTGATGGCTTTCATTTGCAGCCATATCCAGAAAGTGCGGGACATTAGTCTCGCGGTTCGCATCTGGGTTTTCGTCTCGGAGATACTTGTCCAGAACGGCGTCAGTGGCATCTGCTTCTCCGATACGCTCGCCACGCAGCTTTTTGAACAGTCGACTTTGGAAGAACCGTGACCAGAACTGCTGCTCGCTGAGCTTGGGAACATTCTCATCGTACACACGTTTGACGAGCGGGTGCTGCGTAAAAATAAGCTGGATTTGCTCCTTGCTGATATTCAGCCTGGTCACATTGTCTTCCACGCGCGGCTTCAGTGAAGATAGGACGTTATACGAGCCGCGGGTCTGGGCGCGTTCGATAGCGTGCGCTCGAAGGAGATGGAGTCGAGTAGACCAGAACTGCGACATGAACTGGCCGGATGTCAACTTCTCCGGTTTGGTCTTCATAGACTCCATGAACATCTTTTGTAACGCAGGGTCTGCCTTCAACAGTGACTGCTGAAGCTCCACGTCGCCCTTGAGCCGGTTATCGTCGTCCCACGGGTTCTTCGCTGCGGCGGCCGAGGAAACAGCATTCGCGATTGCCATCGCCGCCGAAATGCCTCCTCCACTACCACCAGGCGTCGGTGTCGCCGCTGACGGCGTCCCCGCTTTTCCCGCATTAACTCGGGCGCTAAGCGCATCTTTAATAGCATCAGCCTGAGGGCGGGCGTCTGCCCCGGCTGTGAACTGGAAGGTGTACGTGTCCGGTGTGCCGTTCGGAGGAGCATCTGCAGCCAGTGCGAAAATCTTCAGCATCACCTTGGCAGCCGTTGCGGGGGTCTGCTGTAAATCTAGGCATCACCGAGTCGTTAGCAAAGTGGCGGTTGGCGCAGGTCAAAACAGCTGGCATACTTGTGATTCTGGACACAGGAATCGTCAAAGCTGCGGCACCACCGGTACTCGGGTTCCAGGTGAGTGATTCCTCATCTTGGCTCAGCGTCAAGGCGCCGTCTTTCTTCTTGTATGAGGCTGCTCCGCTCGGAGGTGCCATCGTCGCGTGTCGAGACAGCTTCCACTGTCCTGGGCTGCGACAATGATACCACCCATCTGGATGAGCCAATCTCACCGGGGTAAGTGAAGCAGGAAAAGACCGGTGCCTTTAAGGTGTTTGGAGCAGCGGGTGAATGTGAAAGACGCAGCTCAGAGCCGCAGCTGTTCTGGAATGTCTCACGTGACCCCGCGCGTGGTGTCAATACTTTTGACCACAGGATTTCTCTCTTCTGTTCTAGATGCTTTAATGCCAATTTATCTATTGTCAGACTACTTAAATCTGATGTATGGGCCATATGTCTTATGCAAAAATTGTATGAGTAGAGTGATGCGTACGACGAGTTAATCATATCAACGCCAGATGCAGCAAGATAAAACGCAAAAACGCTGAAGAGATCCTGAATGCTATGCAAAACAAGTAAACAGACGCGATAGAGAGCACGAACCCGAAGCCAGGAGCTAGAATGCCGAAATTCGTAAGCCATGTTGCGCGCCGCCATGCATAGACCGGATATCATCATATCGTAATCGTCGGAAAAACTCAAAAGTCCACCTAAAGACGTAAGTGCAGAGGCAAAATGATCAAGGGTATTAACACCAACAAACAAGAAAAAGAACCAAGAGCAAATCAGGATGCTTTTCCATCAAGCAACACCAGAGAAAAAACCGTTCCAGGGAAAGAATCATTTTTTGAACATGTAGTGTCCGTAGAGGCCACCGACGTCGCCCACGGCCATCGGGATCTTGCGCATACCCCACCATCTGGCACCCATCTTCCAGGAGCGAGAGCCGTCGTCGAGTGGCGCGTTGGACATGGATGACGGGTCACGGACATACCAGCCACGGCGGCCAAGCTCCCGCACAGTCCAGCCCACCGAGGCTCGCTGAGTCTTGCTACGCTCGAGGAGCGGATTGATGATCTTCTCATGGAATTCGATCACCTGCAATGGGTAGCTCTGGTCTGACAGCAGGAGGCACGAGGTGGTGTTGAAGATCGAGCCGATGGTCATCTGGGGGACCTTGGCAAGATCAAGGTAGCAGAGAGTACTGGGAGGCAGGCTCTCCTCAGCACCAGATTCAGTCCGGCGCGAGCGAGCAAAGAATGAGTTCACGTCATTCACGGAGAGATCAGCAGAGGCCAAGCCAAGTTCCTCCAAATGTTTGGTGAGAGGAACCAGTAATGGGACATGGTCTGAAGTAACCCTTGCACCTCCGAGATTCAGGGAGCGCATAGTCCCAGGAAGCTTGGGCAGTAGAGCTGTCACGTCATCCTCTTCCAGGAGGCGGAAGCGGGTCGGGTCCGTCAAGAGGTTGAGGAAAACTAGGGAATCGCGGACGGCGGGGTGAGTGGTCAGGAACTCCACTAGCACAGAGGGACGAAGGCGGGTGCATCGTGACACGCTCAGATGGGTGATGCGAGCCGTTTCGGGGATGGCAAGGAGAGCAGAGTCATTGACCTGGGTGTGGGTCAAGTCGAGGTGTGTTAGGTTGGTCAAACGCGGCAAGAGAAGGTCAAATAGGGATGCCGGAATGGTGCTGCATTCGTGGAGCGAGAGTCGCTGGAGATTGGGCATGCTCATGGGCAAAGGCGGGCCGCCAGTCAGAGCCTCGGTGAACTTCTGGGAGAACTTTTGGGTGGAGCAGCCGCAGAAGTCCAGAGCACGCAGGTTCGGCAGATCCATGAACAGCTTCCGAATAACATCCACATTGATATCCTCCTCGAGGTGCTCCTGCAGAAGACATTCCTTCAGGTTGGGCAGAAGATCGAGGCATTGCATCAGAGTGCGCGAGGTCAAGTTCTGAATCTCGGCGTTCATCTGCTTGGTGCGACCCAGACCGACAGAGGTAAAATGCGAGAAGTCCAGACGGCGCACCAGGGTGCCGAGCGCGGGATACTGCAACATATGATTGAGCGCTTTCGAGAAGATAATGGAGTGCGGGAAGGTCATGTTCCTGTACAACACGCTCAAGGTCGCCGCATGCAACGTGCGCGAGGCCAGGACGCACGAGACCAGGTCAACATTGCGCGGAGTGTAGCCATTGGGCGGCACATCCAGGGCCAGGTGAGAAATGATTTGATCTGGAGGCGGAGGTCAGTACACAAGCATAAATTTGCGCGCGAGCGGGTCTTACCAAGAACCTCCGGTGGCAGCTTCTCAAGAGCCGACGTACCAGGAGCAGGCGACGGTTGCAGTTCTTGTTCCACGACCACGGGAGCCTGGGGCGGCTTCAGTTCTTTTCCGGAATCGGTAGTTTCCCAAGCCCAACCCTTGGCCTGCATACCTCCCAACCCACGTAGATCGCTATAGCTGCGACTCAGGCCTCTTCCACCGAGACGAATCTGCTTCCAGCCTAGAAAGCCTCCACAGGGACAGCAAAAGTCCGGAGTCTGCTGCATTTCGGGGAGTTCCAGTTTGCGCGGCTCCTTTGGGGAGGGTGCGTGGTGGGTGTCCACGAATGACTGCGCAATGCCTGGACGATACGACAATGTCAGTAACCGTAAAATTCAGGTTGCCTAGAGCACGTACCGTCGACGTCTTCTTTGATGGAGCCAAAGGACGGGCGCCTGGAACTGGAGCCGTCGGGGGTGTCGCACGAGGAAGGCGAGGAGTCTCGCGAGTGATGATCGCCACAGCAGTTGCTATTGAGGCGAATGACGATCGGCTTCTTCTGAGAAGCAGGAGGAGAGACGGCCGCCATGGTGTGAGAAAATAGAGAGCGGGCCCTCTATAAAGGGCACGCGGGCTTTTTTTTGTAAAATCGGGAGGTACCTTTGGAGTAGGGTGGAAACGAAAAAAAGAAATTTCTGAAAGGCTGGCGAGTAATAGGCAGCTTCCCCGGATTCCACAAAGGCAAAAAGAGTTTCCCGGTCAATAAGAAGGTTGTTGAAGGGCAAAGACGGATTAGGGCTGTTAAAAATGGGCGCTGAGGGGCGGCGGGGGAAGAAAAATTGGTGAAGCTGTTAGTCACGGAAAAGGCCGACCCGGCGTTGCGCTGTCTTAGCGGGGAAAGGAGTGGTCCACCGATCGCATTCGGTTGGAAAGAGCTTCGAAGAGTCGAGAGAGGGTATAAAGTAAATTGGGGCAAATGGCAAAATGGTGGCGGCTGTACTTCATTTCGTTCGAAGTACTCGAGTACTTAAAAGTAACCCGGGGGCGAGTCTTCGGCCAGAGTCGGTTTAGTTCGTCGTTAGTTAGAAGCTACCCCTGCAGCCCGATTTGCCCTTTTTTTTTTTTTTTTTTTTTTTTGAATGTTCTTTTTTTTAATTTGACCCTCTCGTTATGCAAGCGGAAAACATGGCGTCATCGGGAACTGCCGTCTCCGAACGATCTATCTTTGCTTGTTTGCCCGCGGAGTTCATACTTCAAATCGAAAGCCTAAGAGAATCGCATTATGTTGCGACCCCAACCGCCATTATCCCCGGGAATATCTATGACATAACTCAAACCGCCGGTCTGGGCAAGCGTGTCCGGCGGGCTGGTTCAACCCCGAGCCGCCGATAGGACCAAGCCCGGGTCACCTGGATCACGCCTCAATGTCACCTTTGGCATTTCCATGCCTCATGTCCCATGCCCCTCCAGTATGTACCCCGGAGTGCGAAGAAAAGAGTTCTCGTTACCTAATTGCTACCACGATTCCTGCGCGTTTCATTTGCCCGTGCAGCCGATCCGTGCGGGGACACGCGCGCTATTACCTAATGGAATATCACCTGACCCTTTATACGGCTGTTTCGGTGTCTCAGTGTCCTTGGCACCTACTCCGTAGTTTCCCCTCCCCCTTACACTAGTCACCTTGGTTTCCTGCTCACCGACATTATTCCCGTGTCCTGTCTATTGACCGATGGACTGGCCAAAGCCAGCTTAGCTATGCTATAGCCGACCGGAATCCTTCGGCAGCACTTCCTAGCCCAGCCCTGCATTCTTTGTCTGAGCACCCCCGATATTGGGATGCTGACTAGCACTGCGTCTTCCAACTACGTTGAACAGCAGGGTTGGCAAAGGCTTGATTCTCAAAGTCAACCAGCATACCTCGTACATAACTGTCGAGATCGGGATGCCGGATGACGTTATGCCTGCTGCCTTGCTCCGTCTTTCGGAGAATGATGCGATTCTCAAGGGACAACGTACGATCGACTGCCAACGTAGGGTGGGGCTCGTGGTGATCGCCCTGATCCACTTTGATCTCCGACGTACATGTATGCGCCGGAGGCTTCGTCCCCAACTCGTACCATTTTCCATATCCGGTTGCTTTGCAGTATATGTGTAGTTGCCTCCAAATTCATCCAGGTAATTAGCCCGAGACGGCTGGATCTTATCAAACTAACCTGGGTTGTGTGTCCCGTGGAGCTAACTTGGCTATTTTGGAGAGTGTACGGACACTGACCCTGCGTAGATGAATATATCGCGGGTTGCATCACACCATCATGAGTCCATCCACTGAGTCTTTTTCACATCTTTTATTTCGTAAGCTGGAGGCAAAGCCACCCTCATTT
This sequence comes from Penicillium cinerascens, assembly GCF_028974065.1. Lineage (NCBI taxonomy): Eukaryota > Fungi > Ascomycota > Eurotiomycetes > Eurotiales > Aspergillaceae > Penicillium > Penicillium cinerascens. Next base: position 1,966,226 of record NW_026695298.1, on the reverse strand, counting down.
CTCATCGCTTATCTCACTTCACTTTGTCTCCAATCAATGAGTTCGAGCAAAAAAGCGCGGCTCTTACTCGAAAAACATGGAATTTAATTCAAAAGAATAAAACGAGAAACTTGCGGGGATGGTGAATGGCAGGGGAAGGGTATTCTGTTATAAATCTCCAATTGTGGTTTGTGATAAAACATTCGAACGCCTCGCACGAGGCTATATAGTAGTTAGGATTGCCGAGGCTTAGTTAGGGAAGACTACTTAATTGATCACCGATTGAATTACAATCATAACAATAAGAAAATGTTTCGCTGCGCCAGGACGATTACGCATGCTCTCAAGTGAACTCTTGCCTCAAGGCTTGTCCAGGTGCGGAAGGACATGTGTCCACGGGTCTCCCATAGGGACTCCAACACACAAAACAAAAAGAATCAATCACAGATGGGCTCAGTAAAAGGAGCAAAGTCTAAAAAGAAGGGATAGTAGGTCCTGAATAGCAACATCCTGGTTTCGGTTCGGATATAATGGCATGAGGCTAGTTCCTGACTAGGGTTAAAGGGGCTCCACTTTCTGGGAACACGCTTGTCCCTTTTAAATGTTTAGCCCGTTCGTGACTCCACCGTGGATTTGTATAGAGATCACGAACAACATAATACCTCCTCGTTTAGATCTTTCTCATGGTTATTTGGAGCATATCGAGTCCTCATGGGATTGCTCAAACCACCTAGTCTCGCTCCCATCTACGGGATCAGCTACGAGCGGTCTTGAAATTCATCGATCATCCAAGCTAGCCGCATGCCTCCTTTAAACAAAAGTACGATCATGGTAACCTCAAGATTAACCCCATCAATTCTATCTAAACTCCTACATAATGGCCCCAGGCCCCATGCAGCTGCAGGGTTTCTCATCTTGCCGCTTTGTCAAGGTAAAGCCGGGGGTTCGGTGCAGGGAATCGTGCAGGAACCGGTGCCATGTGGCTGGATGCGAGCATCAAACTATAAAATATCCGACAGGTCACAAGACATCACGATCTGGAAATTCCTTACCGCGTCTACCCGCGGCCTAGGGTAGGGCCGGATTTTTGCCACCCGCGCCAAGATTCCCTGCATATTGGGGGAGTGCGGGATGTGCCTGAGCGTTTGATTGAATTTCGCAAGGATTCTTTAAACTTATTTTTTTATTAACTAGCGTCATGTTTTGCCGAGATGTTCGTGTGTTCTAGATGCCGAGTTCATAGTTTGGCGATAAATTTGCAAAACACCATTATTAAATGGGTTTCACAGACCATATGGTCTATTTTCACGGAGTTCATTTTCCTGCCTGCCTTGAGCTGCCAATTGATGTGGATAACCCTTGCAAGGGCAACCCTGTAGACCTCGTTGATTCTAAATGATAAGATCAACCAGCATACGAGCGATGCCATACTGTTATCAACGACGCTTTAATGATCCGAGACACCAGACCGACCTACGTTATTGCAGGATGCGAGAGGACTTGATCCACAAAAAATTGAATTGGTATAGATATGATCAACATTCAAGAAGGAAAAGATACTGCGGACGCATGTCTGCAGTATCGGCACATCCGGCCAGAACAGAAGGATCCAGTCTAGCTGAAAAAAATATGGAATAAAATAAAGCCACGATTAATCTAAATCTGCCTTCAGAAAAAAATAGAACCCGAGAATGGGCGGATATCAAATGTCCCGAAGCCCGGAGGACCCCATTATTCAACCAGGAAAACCATGGGGAACATGCAAAAAGGACTCGAGACAAGTCTACCAATGCAACGAAAATGCAGAAACGCCACAGAAACCTTCCCAAGCGTGACGGAGCGGAGGCTCATAATTCGTAATTTTGGGTGATGTTTACTCAACAGCAGAAGAACCCTCAGTACCGAGGACAGGGTTGACTTTGGGGTTCCACTTGAACTCGAAGTCGTGGCCGAGCTCTTTGCGGACGGCAGCCTTGACAGCGTCCATGACGTGGTCGAAGACACCGAAGTTGGCAGGGTTATTCGTATCATTCTCACCCTCCTTGCCCTGGTAGACACCGGTGCGGACAAGGCAAGTGTTCCAGCCGTACATGTTGCCACCGACGATGTCTGATTGAGGGTTGTCACCGATCATGTAAACATTCTTTGGCAGACGGTTCTCGTTGTGGATCTCTTCCATCCAGTTCTTGAGCACCTCGTCGGCATACGTGTAGGTGGCGCGTTCCGGCTTGCCGTACACGATACGCTCAAGCTCGACACCCGTGGCAGCCTTGTATTGAGCCTCAATGGCAATACGGAAGGCACCCTGGGTGAGACGGGCAGGGCCCTTGTGGGCGGTCGCGAAGACAAAGTCACCCTGAGAGAAATAGATAGGGATGCCGCTGTTCTCAGGATCCTCCGCACGGGTCAGGAGCTTGCCGTTATCGGAGAGGAGCAGGTCAATGATGATTTGGAAATCAGTGGCGTAGTCACGGGAGTCGGCGAAGACCAGGATAGCGTCAAATTTCATCTTAGAGAAGTCGCGGGGCTTAGCATCGGCACGGTCCTCCTCTGAAAAGGTTCCCCACGGGGAAATAGTGGGGTCCCATGCCATAATGTCCTTTGGATGCACGACATGCTTGAAGCCGTAGGTCTCAGCAACCTCGCGAACCTTGTAACCCTCACCACCGCAGACAAGAACAGTCTCATAGTATTCTGCCAGAGCTTGCATAGGGGTGTGCGACTGAATGAATTGTTGAGTGGAGATGGGGGCCTCCAGAATCTCCGACAGCTGCTTGCAGCGAGCCTCCTCGGTCTTACCACCACCGTTGGTAAGAAGAATGTATGGAATCTTGATTCCCAGCTCATTGTCTCCATTGAGCATCTTCAAGGCCTGTCTGGCCTCCTGAATGGGCTCGGTACCATGTGCCAGGACACCGTCAATGTCGAAGGCGAAAGCCATGTTCTTAGCGGCTTCGACCTTTTCCTTGGACATGTCCTGCACCTGCGAGGCTAGAATGTCCTGAGACAAAGCGGGACGTTTCAGCCCCAGGCGAGACTGGCGGGGTGAGCGCGGGATAGGGAGCGATGTGCCAAAGGAGTTGCGCGAGCTCCGGCGCTCCTTCATGGAGGGCGACAGACTGAGGTTATGCATGAGTGCAGCAGCGTCGCTGATAGAGCTGCCGCTGACGGGGACCTCAACGACCTTTCCAGCATCACCCGGGATGAGCATACCACTGGCGGTACGAGACATTCCCGGGCGAGTCGGCCGCTGAGGAGCAGCACTATTAGTGCGAGGCATACCCGGGCGGGTGGCCCCTTGAGGAGCAGAATCGTCGAAGCGAGACATTGTGCGAGAAGAAGGTATTGAAGAAAGCGGGAGGGGGTTTGCGTCGATGGAGGGAAGATCACCGGCGAGGTATACCAGGATCCAGTGGGGATGAGAAACAGTGGGGAGTATGGAGAAAAATAAAACGGGAAGAATCAATCAATAAATAGGAGGATGACAGGAACGGAGATGAAAGTGGAGTATATGAATGGCCACAGGACAAAACCGGTCTCAATTGGGCAAAACAAGAAAGTAGCATCTGGTCGTCTGTATGCATGGAGAAGGAGGGGGGAGGCCCCACTCGGTGGTCGGCACCAACGCGCGATTCCTAGGAATTATCGTCATTGGAATTGGTGTATCGGGATCGCTGATACTGCGGTTGGAGGAGCGGGAGCGCTATGCCCCAAGGATGCAAGGAGGGGTATAGGGTACCTGCGTCAGGGCAGGCCATCAACGCATCAGTTCGCGTACACAATACCTGGAGTTCTCCTCTCCGGTGCGGGCTCAATCGATGGCCGGTGATTGGGCAGACGCGGGCAATCGTGGGCCGACTTGAAGCAGCGCAGGACACCGAGCGGGCCGGAAATGGGCCCCCTCGCCCGAAGCGGCCTCATTATTGGCGACGAGGTCAGTCCGCCCGTGGAACGCATGAGATCGATGGAGCCGATGACGGTCGGGTGGGCCAAATGCCAGAGCTGTTTCGGGGCCTGTGATGTCAGCGCGACATTTGAAAATTACACGGCTGAAATTTTGGGACAAGAGTTGTTCTTAGCTACGGCCATGCCTGCAGATAGAAGAACCCGAGGCCCCAACGGTCAAGGCAGATGTATCACTGAGGGGATCGACGCGGGGATTCCGATGGCCATAGCGAGGTATGAGGTGGTTCAAGGTGTAGAAAGGGTATAGGAGGGGAAGATCAAGCTGCACCTTTTACCCCTCCAATACCCCACCGCCCACCATAACAGCGTCATCGCTTGAAGAGCTCGTTAAACCCCCACTTCGTCTTCTTCATCTTTTTTCCCTCTCTACATTCTTCTCAATCTATTCAGTTCAATCATAATGTCCAACGGAAAGACTTTCACTCTGAGCAACGGGGTCAAGATCCCCGCCGTCGGCTTCGGCACCTTCGCCAGCGAGGGCTCCAAGGGCGAGACCTACAATGCCGTCATGTGCGCCCTGAAGGTCGGCTACCGTCACCTCGACTGTGCCTGGTACTATCTTAATGAGGAAGAGGTCGGTGATGCTATCCGTGACTTCCTGAAGGAGAACCCCTCCGTGAAGCGCCAGGATATCTTCGTCTGCACCAAGGTGTGGAACCACCTGCACCGCTATGACGACGTTCTGTGGTCCGTTGAGGACTCCCTCAAGCGCCTGAAGCTGGACTACGTCGACCTCTTCCTGGTCCACTGGCCCATTGCTGCCGAGAAGGACGGCCAGGAGAAGCCCAAGATCGGCCCCGATGGCAAGGTATGTGGTGGGAAATATCTTGCGCCAAATCTAAGCTAACCAATTCTGCAGTACGTCATCCTTAAGGACCTGACCGAGAACCAAGAGACCACATGGCGCGCGATGGAGAAGCTGTACGCCGACGGCAAGGCCAAGTCCATCGGCGTGTCCAACTGGACCATCCCTCAGCTGGAGGACATGGCCAAGTTCGCCAAGGTGCAGCCTCACGTCAACCAGATCGAGATCCACCCCTTCCTGCCCAACACCGAGCTGGTCAACTACTGCTTCTCCAAGAACATCATGCCCGAGGCCTACTCGCCACTGGGCTCGCAGAACCAGGTCCCCACCACCGGTGAGCGTGTCGCCGAAAACAAGACCCTGAACGAGATCGCCGAGAAGGGTGGAAACACCCTCGCCCAGGTTCTGATTGCCTGGGGTCTGCGCCGCGGCTACGTCGTGTTGCCCAAGTCCTCCAACCCCAAGCGCATCGAGTCCAACTTCAAGAGCATCGAGCTGTCCGATGCCGATTTCGAGGCCGTGAACAAGGTGGCCGAGGGCCGCCACTTCCGCTTCGTCAACATGAAGGACACCTTCGGCTACGATGTCTGGCCCGAGGAGACCGCCAAGAACCTTTCTGCTTAAAAAACCATCAAAAGCGACGATACCTAGTACCATTTTAGGAATACGAGGAATGAATTATATCCTTGGCTGCGAGAGTGGTCAACCGAATAAAAAATCTCTTCTTCTCTCGTAGACCATAACCGACAGGTGTAAAACACGCCCACCCGACTCATCGGCAGCCACGTCCCCGCGGGGATCTACGCCCACTGCCAAACCATTGCGTCCCCTATATGAGACTCGGACCAATTTGCATATGCGGAATTGCAACAGCCTGGTATTGAATGTACAGCCCACGTATTTTCAAAATGCCAAATGTCCGAGGATCCGGAAGTCAAAAGCAACCCTGGAAATAAACACAACCAATAGCGGGGTCAGCCACCCGCCCTCCCCCAAGCCAAAGAATTCCTCAATGTCCCAAAACAACCATTTTCGCAACGTTACACCGTGCCTGGCTACACTTCCTGGCCGTACCTGGCCACGTAGAACATATGGGTCACACCCTGACACTCGCAGACCATTGTCTAATTCGGGAGCATGGAGCACCGTCAATGGAAACAGGAGCAGAGTGCTCCGGCTTATGCACGATTGTGGTCCCGCGTGTGGCTCGAAGTTTGCCCTGCGCTACGGCAGCCACCCAAGTCTTAGCGCTGCACGCTCAAGCATTCCCAATTGGACGTTACCCGGGTGAAGCCGGAGTGCGCCGTTGAGGTTTATAACACCGGGTGGCCGGATGTGTACAGTATTGGTGCGTGCGGGCCGAGATTGTGGATGCGCTTTGACATTCGTGTTTTTGTCTTGTGTTTGTACTCGGTACTGGCGTGTGAGAGTTTGGTGAGTGTTGAAATGGGGTACTAGTTACTGGGGACTAGTGCTAGTGTTTGGATATCCACTTCGACTGAACCTAGACGAGGTGTTGTCCCGTCTGATTGGCAACTCTGCTTCGAAGTCGTGGTCTGATCGTGACGAGAATACGGGAATTTAAGGCTCTAGGTTGGGGGGTCTGTGTTGCTGGACTTTTGACTTCGTTTTCTCGGGCTCAGCATCGACAGCGACTCTGGTTTGTATACTGAGTGCTTTGATGTCGGGAATCCACCGGTGGCCGGGCCGAGATGTGCGTGCAGGGACCTAGGCACGGATGATTAGTAGATCAAGGTAGTTGGAGATGCCGTGTGGTCTTTGCCTGGGTGCTCAGTCAATTCTAACATCGATCTGAACTTCAGGACCAGTGCCGCCATAGACTCTAAACCATTCAAAAACCTGCGAGACGTAGTAGACAGCATAGTCCTGCGAGTGACCTGCTCCACCTCCACTACTAACCCCATACATCTCGGAGACCGCGCCGGACAACCGGGGGAATCACTTTGCCAACACTCCGCAGAGAGGAGGACAAGTCTAGCACGAGCGGGTCAATGCTCAGCCCCAATTGATCAGATAGGAAGCCACCAAGACCGACGTGCATTAGCAGCGGCACAGACGTCATTCCGCATGAACACTTCTAAGCCCTGGGGTCTAGACTGCGGTTACGGCGTTGATCATCAAGCTACGAGAATAATTTCCAATACATTTGAAAATAACAATAACAAAGCAAAAGCAAAACAAACGACCATGGTATCTTGAAAAACAAAAACAAAGCAAAACTCCATTGTGTATGGGAAACACGGCATCAAATGCTCAAGTATACAAAAGCCACCACCAACACCGATCCCGAGGGAATTTCTATACGATCAATTCCGCGCCCGGACCCGGCGTGGCATGGGGGTGCATCCTGCGCTAGACTGAAGCGTGTTCTTCCGTTTCGATCCCTCGCTGGAGGCGTTGTTTGTGCGCATAGGAATACCGCTGACAAAAGACTGTTCGGTGCCAACCGCTCCCTTGGAGACTGGAGCCGGGAGCAAAGATGAGCTGGGAGACTTGGGAACCAGCTTGCGACGAGCCTTGGGGGGAGTTGAGGGTCCATCGGTAGGGACCGTGGCGGAGGGAGGCTTGCTGATGCGGCCACTACCAGTCTTCACGGGGGTGCCCGAGACACCGGTCGAGTCGCCCAGACGCCGCACCCGTCGAGACCGGGGGGTTGCAGCTGGTACAGCAGGGATGGCTGAGCCACCCTCGGACTCGCTGACAGCCTCATGGCTTATCTTCTGCACCTGGCCACGGCTGCTGCGACCACTGGTTGATGCTTTTTTCTTTGAAGTTTTGACTCCAGATCGGACGGAAGTACCACAGGCATCACTCTTGTTGCTGCCACTGTCGTCTTCCTCCAGCTCTGGTGTCTGATTGTCATCTTCGAATTCCACGAGGCGCTCGTCATTCCATGAGACGTTCTTCGGGGCCGGTCGACGGCTGCTGGAACCCTTGCGGTCTGACCGCTCTTGCACTGTCGCAAACTCTTCATTGTCCTGCTCGGCCATAGCCTGGAGAGCATATTTGGGCATGACTGAGTTACCCCTGTTGTTGCGCGTATTTTTCTTGGTAGCCAAGGCTAGCTGTTGGGCCTCGGTCCGCTGCAGGAAAACAAACTCCGTGCCTTTGGCCCGGCGGAGTGCAATAGTATTGCGCACAGCCGATGTATTGGCCGTGGGAGCTTTGACGCGAGTGCTTCGTCGGCATGCAGGACTTGCCGGCGCCGGCTCATCATCCTGAATATCCTTGCTGACTGAACCTTGATGAGCATCGTCACCGAGCATGCCATCGCCCTTACTTAGTGAGGTATCAGCCTTGACCGGAGAGGGCGAGTTCGCGTCCAAATCTTCCAAAACTCGCCGCGATCGTGGCGTAAGCGCTTCCTCGGGTGACTCCTCGGGGCTTGATGAGGCCTCAGTAGCTCCATCCTGGGAATCCATTTGGGCCGCCTTAGCCGCACGCTTGGCCTTGGCCTTGGACAGGAAATCATTCAGCAGCTCGGCATCATCTCCATCCAGTGAGCTGCGGAGCGCCGATCGCACCAGAGTTCTCTCCTGCTTTTGAGTCAGGTCTCGTACGGCCTTCGTAGGTGTTGGCGCTATGTCCTGGCTGTCTTCCTCTGCACTGTTGATAATTGTAGACTGTTCTTCGTCTGTCGGTTTAGACTCCTGGTTCTCAATGGGCTCAGCTTCGGAAGTCGACGAGCCAAGATTCTCTGGCTGCATGGCATCCTGGAAGATTGTCGTCTTAGGAGGGCTTTGGAGATGGCTGAGTGGGGTGGGTGATGCGGTCATTGCCAGATCGCCCTCCACGTCGCCAAGACCATTGTTTATATCGTATTCGGCGTTATTATTGGCGGGTCCATCAAGCTCGCGCGAAGCCACAGTCGGCTTATGTTGCGAATTTTCGTCGAAAATATTGAAAGGCGCGTCGGGCAATTTCCCTGCAAGCCGCCATTAGCGATAAACACAATCCGATATTGTCATGAGACCAAACTCACGTCGCTTTCGCATCTCCGACTCCCACTTGGTCTCAAGAAAAGAACGTCCGGTTTGCTGAAAACGAGCATTTTCCCAGTCGTCGGAGTTATCGGAGCCGACGCGAAGGCGCTTGACGCCGCGCGAGTATGTTGTATCCTTGGATGCGTTGATGGAGATAGATGGGGCGGTGGTGGATGAGTTGATCGCGGTCTGAAATGCGTTTTGCTCCAACGCGCTTGATTGCTGAAGTGACTGCATACTGGAAAAAGACGCGTGGAAACGTTTCCACAGTTTCTTCGATTTGATTCCACCCTGGAACGGAGTCGCTGGTTTGCGTTCCCACAGACGGGGCAATGCTTTGATGGCTTTGATAGGAGTAAACCTGAAGCCGTTTTCTTGTTCGGGATCGTTGGGGCCACTGTAACAAAGGACGTGCAAAAGCACTCACCGTTAGCGAGGTGAAGTTGATAGGTGCAGGATTTTTGCGACTCCAAGTTGTGTATACAGCCGGCCACGCGGGGAATCAAGGAGAGAAACAAGCCCTGGACCAGGGAAGGGGTGAAATTGTTTCTGCTTCGAGGAACAATATGAAGGGTTCAAAGATCAGAAGAATAGAAAGAGAACTCCACCCACCATGGCTGGGCCTGCGGCTGAGCAGTATCTGTGTCCATTGTTGTTGACGCGTGTGGAATGTGTCAAAGTACCCGTCGGGATCTGGGGACGGTGTAGGGCTAAAGGGGGGTTTGACGCTGTATTTGAGAGATAATGGCGATAAGTCTATCCGAAAATGCCAAACGCAAAAGCGCAAAATGCAAGGACTGGTCACAAACCCGGGTGTTTTGATGAGGGCAAATGTCACGATGCCGACGGTTTTGCTTTGGCGCCAGCACGAGACCCACTCGTTGCCCCGTCAACCACCTCATCCCCTCCACGAACTGGCAGGCCATTAGGGCTCCATTTGAGAGTCGCGTGCCTGGGCGCTTTGGTGTTGAACATTATCTCCGTAATTACTGAGTACGGGGCTTGGAACCTTTCAGTTGCAGGTATATTTTGATCTATCTACGAGGACTCGCGACAAGTCTTACGAGAATAATTTACAGTAGTATCCGAAATGAGATTTACTTTCACAGTCTTAGACATTAATTCCTGAGGCCTAGCTCGGAACACGATGGTTTGATTTTAGCCCTGCCATAGTAATCCCCGCAGGACCGTGTGGTATTCACTAATATCGATGAATGAGTCACTGATATATCATGTGTAAACACAAATGGGATATTTTATGCAAACAGATCAAATAAAAGGGAGATCCTAGAAATCTGCCAAGATCCTTCTTGCCCTCCTTTGGGCCTTAACTTCCTCGTCAAATGTAGCCTATGAATAGAGTATTATTTACTATGAACATCTAATAACTTCAGACACTCTCACATTCTAGAGCTCTAAGAAAGGACAGAATACTTCTATTTGATCCTTAATTGCGTTCACTCTGGAATCGGAAGGTACTATAGAGATATGGGTCCCGCGGATGATTAGTATAATCAGGGTTTCCTGTGAATTGTTGGATTCAGGGATATATAGACATAGCAATACGGAGTTCTTTTCACTTCTGATTGGCCGATATTTTACATCAAAGCGGCAGCAGCCTAGATAGGAAAGCCTCGCCCGGTAGACTTTATACTGTCTATAAAAGTGCATAACCGGGAGCAAATTTTGGTAAAGAAGATTAGTTTAGTTGCGGCAGTTACGTTTCCAGTTTTTGTTCGGCCAGCCGCCATTTCCTAAATCCCTACTCGTCGCCAACTCAAAAAAGCGCGGCCCTACCACATTTACCCACCTTCCCCAGCCGCCCCAATATCCGGACTGGTGACAGGACTCGAAACCTCTGTCACCACCTGAGAAGCTCGAATCAGCTTCATGAAAGAAACTCCGAAGCTACTTTCCAGTATCCTTGTGAGGGCAGGGAGAAACGTGAAGATAATTCCCACTATTTCCGATGGGACCTTCTGTAAAATGCTGGGTGTCGACTGATCCCGTGAAAGGATGGTTTGTACCATAATGCGAGTGGAATCACAGCATATTGATTTATATTGAATATTTTGACGGATGTGCATGTGCAATAAAACAGCGAGACTGCCGAGGGTAGGATTAATTATTGAGAAAGCCGTTTCTGTAGACATCTTTGACGTGTATTCGCATCATCGATTAATAGCCCCGTCCTTAAAGGGCCGATGCTGGATTCTGACAGGACTTCCAAGGTTGACCAAATCAATGGCCAGAAAGGGTTAGCCTCAAGTCAGGGTATCTGTTGGTTACGACATTTCAACACTTGGGAGGTCTGGAGGTCTCCAAGCTTAATGCCCAATACTTCATCTATGTACCGCGCATCGCTTGGCTGATTGATTGATTCCCTTATAATTTATCTTTGTACTAGATTTTAGGCATTGAAAAGCATACCGATCCCTCTCCCGGAATCACTAATGGGGCAGCGTTATCTCTGGAAAAGAACAGCACTGAGTGCACCTGTGTTGAAGGACACGGACGCTTTAAATTTGGAACTATTTGTGATGCTGATAACCTTCAAGTATACGCTATGTACGACGGAGCGGGAAAGGAAGGCATTCTGCAATTTCAAAATGACCTTGGTAATTCATGGGAGACAATGGTGGTGTTGACGCTCTCTGCCTTGATAGAAAAATAAAGATAGAAGAGAGGTCGAAGGGGAAACTTCAGCATGGGTATGTTGGCATGTTGGCCTAATAGCCTTCAATTCAAATTGTTAACTTAGTATGTAGTAAGATACTGTTAGCTTTCTCATGTTCGATGATTCGACTTCAGATCTCAAGCTATGGGGCCCCATACTTGGGACTCTGTTTGTCCTGATCGGCTCATCAGCCCTTCGTAACAGCCGCAAGGTGAAATGCGTAATAAGAAAAAAAAAAGGAAAAAAAGGAACAAAGAAAAAAACCAAGCGCTATTCCACCATCGCCCTGCATCAGCTTTGAGATAATTTCGTGTTAATTGTGGAAGCCAAATTCGAAAGTCACTGTACCAATGAAATGATGATTCCAAAACAGAATCACCTCCATAGTAAAGTAGTCCAAAGTCTGGAGATTGACGGGCCAGGAATTTCTCCGGCCCATTGAAGGCCCATGAGATGCGATACAGCTATTCGCGCGGCGTCCACGCTGTAGCTTGTCTCCACACAAGTCCGCTCCGGGATCTCCACAAAAGGTCCAACAAGACCCAAATTAGAAATTGTCCGTGGAATGATACGCGGGCGATCATTCAGGTCTCTGGTCAGCAAGATTGAGCTCATCCGTGGCATCGTTCTTGGAATGGTGATAGAATGCTGCAGAACTTCCGTGGCCATACCATCAGGAAGCTCCAGATGATATAAGATCTCGGCCATGAGCTGTGCTCCGGAGCAGTAAAGCATTGGCTGTTTGACATAGTCTCCTTTCGTATCAGGAAAGCGCCCAAAGCCCCAGAGAACGCGGACATTTGACGGTTGATGAGAGAATACTGGCTGGGCAGGAGTACAGAGATTCAGTCCCCAGCTACTTGTCTTCATTAGAATGATTGCACCCGCTTGAGACTTGCATTGTGAAAAGGCGTTGAGATAGTCAAAAAATTCGATATTTTCGGTTGTGATCGTAAAGGACTCCAACATGGACTCCGACTTGCGTGTACAGAATGTGTACGGATTACCTAGATCAGGATATTTGTTTCCAACTTCCAGCCACAGTGACCAATTTTCATCGAGGTGATCGCTTGGTTGTACTGAACGCCAAGCTGGTGGGAGATTATTCGATCCGATTGCTGATCCTGAGACAGTTGATCCCAATGTAGCAATAACGATGTCATCAGGACCCAAGGTATGTTTCATCTCCATTCCACCTTGTGAGACGGATATGCAAGTAATGGCTCGTTGGTTTTGAGTCACCGATGTTTCTATATCCGTCACTTTGGTGCCAAACTGGTAATCGACACCCTGGCCCTGAAGAAAGAAGTAGATTGGTAGATGTATTGATTCGTATTGGTAGTACCCAGTGATATCCAGACAGGTCAGTATACTTAGACTCTTGAAGTCTGATAGATACTGCCTGATAGAACGTGTGAACTCCATGGCACTGTGCCAGGGCTGGAACCCAAATCTGGAATATTTCAATTTAATCAGACATTCATCGGAACAGGCCAGGTAAATGCTCACTGTATTGACCAGGTCTCCCAGAAACTACTTCCGAAGAACTTGTCATTAAAGAATTCACGAATTTGCTTTCCTTGTAAGTTGCTTTCTTTCTTGATCAGGAGCCGTATTAAGCTCAATTTGTTCTTCAAGCCCAAATTTAGCCTTTTGGTAGGCATGTGCTTGAAGCACCCGTCTCTTTGAGTGACGAAGCAAGTGCCTTGTTTGCTGTTGAGGGCGAGTCGGTTCTGTGCCTTTTCATGTATATCATCCAAAAAAGATCGCCCTTCCGACGTCGCAGATGGGATCATGGAGAGAAGCTCTTGCAAGCCCGGGCCAACAGGAACCGGGATACATCCTGCAAATTGATCGTATCCCGTTGAGGAACTTCCTTCGCGATGTATTGATTGCTCTAAGGAAACGTGGTCATCAAGGATATGTACGTTTGACGGGTGTAGCTTAGCGTGCTTTATCAAATACACCGCAGCTGCCAGGGATGCAGTTCCACTGCCGAGAATCCAGGCCTCAGTGGTCCCAGAAGGGCGTTGATCATAGCGCAGGGATTCCTTCATGAAGAATGTCCCAACAGGCGACGGAAAATTGGACTCTGCGATGGACGAGAGTGCAGCGAAAGTTTCCCATTTTTATGAATCACATAGTCCTACATGAAGTAAGTGGCCGATATCAATCCCCTCCTATCAGCGCGTCTCATGGTGGCGATTGAATGACGTTCAGCACCAAAGCTTAAGTCTAATTACCGGCGCCCCATCACGCCTCCGTCGCTGTAGGTCACTATACTGGGCGAATTTAGGATGCGGTCGCTTAAACAACCCGCGTGTCGATAGAACTGATGACGTAGAAGGCCCTGGGCTTCCCATGGATGAGAAGATTTGTCTGGATCATTTTACACTTCATTTGTTTGCACTGTTTGCACCCTCCCAACCGTACACTTGGGGAGTATAGTGTTGATGAATGTGTTATTCAAATTAGGTGTCGGATTTGAATGATGAATGTATGAGATCTATCTGTTCTGTACTATCGTTGAGGATCTAGATGCTCCAGAAAAGGATAGAAAGATGTATCAAACATCGATAGTCACGTCCATCGATGGCACCCCCTTGTGTTATTTCGTCACGTATCCAGAGTCTGAGAGGGTCAGGAGGGCCGAAAGTTATTACTCAGAGCGGTTGTGAGTTTCTTACCCAAAGTTATTTCTTGACCTGTCATCGACGTGTTTTTGGCAATCGCCACGTACATGTCGGCACAATCATCGAGGTAGACCTAAATAGTCGTGTTGAGCAACCAAAACTCAGGCTCGACCCTAGAGACTCATGCTCACCTCGTGCTTAAGAGCCGACTTGTCAGTCCAAGACTGGATTTGCTCGGCAGAGTATTGCAGGCCCTTCAAAAGATGTCAGTAACATTCGAATGTCTGATACTGTAGAAGTCAGGTCCATTAACCTACCCACTCGGTTAACAGCAACCCCGGTAGTACCGAGTTGATGCGGACCTTTGGTCCTTGAGATGCCTTAAGGCACTTCAGAAGATGCAAGCCTATGACTTCATGTTGGTAACCTCCAACAACAGAAGTGGTATGTCACTCACCGGCAGACTTGGTAACGGAGTACGCCATGCTGCTCCCAGCGGGAGTTATGCCCTGGAAAATTCGGTCAATAAAATGGGCTTCTTCCTTTGAAGGAGTATCTTTAGGGTCGCACAGCAATAGATGAAGTTGTAATGAACACGCCGCCTTCTGAATTGGCGTTGAACGTCGGAAGAGCTTCTCTGAACAAGAACAGGTTGCTTTTGACATTGGTTGCCCAGCACTTTGAAATAAAACATGTTAGAATCAGGTTTGATGTAGTTTAGGGGCTATCTCACCTTGTCCCATTCATCTTCATCCAGAGCATACAGGTCCCCGAAATTGGAAAACCGTGTCCAGCCCTTCAGCAGTTAGTGGAACCCAAGTCAAGAAAGAGAGAAAAGGATCTCACGGCATTGGAGATAACGACGTCCAGTCCATTCAGCTTCTCGATTGCCGTCCGAATTAGCCTGACGCAATCCGCCTGAATTCCTGCATCCTAAATTGTGACACAATTAGCTATTCCCTGTGCAACTCTTGCCAAGCAACGTACTCCTTGGATCGTGACCGTTTTGATGCTGTGTTCGCTCTGCAGTCTCAGAGCCAGATCATGGGCTGCCTGTTCACTCGAGAGATAGTTGATTGCGATATTACAACCTTCCGCAGCAAACTTCTCGGCAATGGAGACACCAAGACCCCTGCTCATGTATCAGGTCATGATCAAAGTGAATTGACGAGTGAGAAGTGAGATAACTCAGGACACGGACCTTGCACCGCCAACAATAAGAACATTTCGGCCTTGAAGTTTGTAAGGCATTTTGCAGAGTGAACTATGTGCGACTTGATCAGGAAAGAGCTTTTGGAGAGTTGATCTTCAGAGGGAAGAGTTTATGGCTCAGTCCAAAGCAAATCCCTGGTTCTTCTGTATGAGGGGTCGAGAGGAACCTCGGGAAACAGTGCGGGGGATTCGGAGGCGCCGATGATCCACTATGCTACGAGTACTCGGCACTGCCGATGATAGACGCGCCAGGCTCGCGAAAGATCACCCATCCAAATGAATAGAAGGGACGAGTTACCAGATAACACGTTATTCTTTAGTCATAAGTCACTTCGTTCTAATGGGGATTGTTCGTTTAGGTCCACAATCATGTGTGAATTTATGAATCACACGACTTCCATGAAGGTAGGTAGCTTTTCATCACTGAAATTGCCCTGAAGAAGGCACTACTGAACAAATTCTTCGTTTCTGATCGTCCGCTTAGATAAATAGCCTTGGTAATATCGCGCGAAAACATTTAAGCCAACGGCTGGGCACCGTTGACGAGAAGAAAGATACGAGTCACAGAGGAAAGTATAAAGGTAGTTTGTAATCTTATCTTAATTGCAATACTATCTGGATGCTATTAAAAAGACTACTTTTGTTTTCCCCTACGTAATGTCTATGTTGTTACGAAGTCACCAAGTCAATTGAAAGACGCACAACAAAGAGCCAAATGTCATATATCACGGAAAATTAAAATATTCCCAATTCGCCAGTGATAAAATCTGATCCTCCAACGGATTGTCGACGTCTGACAAGAAGTCACTGAATTGAAATTCTTGGCTGTTTTGATCATTCGGGCTATGACGTTCAATTTCACCTTGAAGTTGGGCTGATATTGGCGTTTGTTGCCTCCGCGTACCATACCGACCTTTGGGAGGCTTGACGACATGATCATTTTCAGTCCTGCGGAACAGTTAGCTTAGATCACAGTATTGTGTGCATTGAACTAACTTTTGCTGTGGCCCCACGGTGGATGAGGTCAACGGCATGTCTTTCGACGATGACAGAGTTGACTTGTCGATTTCACGATCTATCTTCGCATCGCGCGACTCGCGGATATAATTCATTATACCATCAGCGATGGTCTTAAAGGCCGTCTCCGAAATAGGATCGTCGACAGTTCGCGATTTGATTAACAGAGCTCGATACAGTGCAACCTGATTTATCTTCCAGCTATTAGTATTAAGGAACTTCAGACGTAAATTCACGCACCCAGTATTTTGGCAAGTCCCAAAACTGGGAAAGAGCTTCCATAGCTTTGATGTCGTCTTGCAGTAGAGCTTCCGCTTTCCGTGGAATAGTGGTATCATCAAACCCCTTCTCATCGATTATAGATAAAACCAGGTGCACGTTAGTGGTAGTCATCAAGCACAGGCCAATGAAAGGATAGACACCCGGAAAGACATGGAGCTTGTCTGTCAACAAGCGAAACAATTTGGTGATTGACTGTGAGCTTTGAACAAGGTCCTCAAAACATTCTTTCCACCATCCCGGCGGGGCATTGCCCCAATCTTCTGATATGGACTCCACCTTTTCAGGTCCATCATAAGGTGCATAGCTTCTTGGGGGAAGGAATGGGATATACTCTCGAAGAAGGTAGACTTTCGCAAGGAAGAAAAACAAATATGCGAGGCCCCATATTTTCAGCTGACTTGAACTCAGCATTGACAGTGCAGCAAAGGTCTCCTTCGAGTATCGAAGATGGTCGGGAATCTGCCGGTGCCATTCCTTCAACTTACGGTCAAGCACGGTGAAAGCCATGTCGCTTTTCCAAGGAGCTGCGGGATCAGTATATCGCCCACCTCTTCCATGCCAGATGATGATTTCCCCCAAGATCGACAGTACGCCAGCGAGGGAAACATAAAGATTTCTTGATGCTGCATGACTCAAATCGATGTTGCTCAAGTTTAAAGGTTGGTGAAATCGTCGGAAGATGAAATCCTCTTCCGAAATAGGAAAGTGACAACAAACATCTTTCTCTTCAATGGCACTAGGACGATCTCTACCGTTGGATAGAAGTTTATCGAGGAAGAAGCAACTCCAAAATGTTCTTCGCTTCAGCTCGATCGTGATCGCATCTTCGTTCGCGTTTCGAACAGGCCGGCCCCAATCAAAATAGGATTTGGGCTTGTCCATGATGGACAGGCGGAGAATCTGGGCCATTCTAATGGCGTTTCCCAAATGAATCCAAGCACTGGATTCAGATCCACAGCCAACTTCATACACACAGTGTATGAGGTATGTTTGGACCACATGAAGTGAGACCTCATCGCTGCCTCTTCGAAGAAATTCCCGAGCTCTCTCTTGATAATTCCGAGATTCGTTAGGAGAGCTCCATGGACTGAATCGAGAAGTCAGGGCTAGTATCGAAAACGTGAGACTCAAGGGCAGTTCCCCAGAGCAGAATTTGGTTGAAAAGGTGAGCGGATCCACGAAGAAAAGTAGCGTGGAACCGAAATTATCACGGAAAAAGTCGGCTGATTGTGCCAGCTCAGTGGCTGGTATCTGTGATAAGTCCATGATCTCGTCATTTGATAGATTTGCGGCTTTTTCCTGGATGGCGCTGTCCAGGGCTGGGTGGCCATGAGAGACTCCTGCATATCGGCATTCGATGGACCTATTGATGCAGCTTCTACAGGATGGCCACCCACTAGTGCATCGGACTTTGCGCTGTCTTCAATTGAGGATTTTAGTGATTGGCAAGGCTTATTTCAGGGATGTGGACGAGGTACCCACCGACAGGGAATGCATGCAATTGCGGCTCGCTGACCGGGTAGATGAACTGGACGACGCTGTTTCCTTGACTGCTCGGTAGACTCCTGGTTCATCTTTAGGATTGGTATCACAAAATACCCGGGATCAATTAATGTTTCGGAGGTGAGGGTAGCTCGCGAAAGCTGAATTTCAATCATCACCCGCTTTCCAAAGTTGGCCGCGTGGGGAAAATGACTAAAGGGACCGAGTCCACGGCCTTCGATTCTACGTCTACCGGAAACGCACAGCAAGAAGTGGTTGGCTACAAAACGAATACAAGATGAAATGGAATGTGACTGTTCACGATAATTACATTAACCCGAAAAATGCCAGCGAGGAGGAATCATAATGAGAAGCTTCAAAATGCGAGGTGACTCGAGTGTACAGAGGGGAAGCGCGGAGTGGATCCTTGTGCTCGTGCGCCGGCACTGCCGAGGGGATTTGAACGAGAGCACGGCAATGCCGGCGATTCAATATTCAGGGCAATACTCAAACTATTTAAAATTTCTCCCATGATCTCTAAGCTGACCCTTGAAGCTGCCTCAACGTCAAAAAGCCGAACATGGCCAACACACTACGTTCTGATCATTCACTTGCTCCAAAAATCATAACTTTACTGCATGAAGCGGAAAACCGCTACAGGCAGAACCATCCAAATTCACAGAACCTGCATGAAAAAGCCATTGGAATCTTACCTGGTGGAAACACTCGCTCGGTACTCCATACGGATCCATTCCCTATCTACATGGACCGGGGCGAGGGCAATCGACTGATAGACGTTGACGGTCATGAGTAAGTGTTTCAACTCTCATCATATTGGATACTCATATAACTCCACTTTGTCTCAGATATCTCGACCTTGTTGGAGAAATGACGGCTGGTGTCTGCGGCCATTCCAATCCAATAATCCGCGACGCGATCATCTCTACAACGACCAAGACTGGCCTCAATCTCGGCGCCACCACCGCTGCCGAGGCTAGCTTTGCAGAGAAAATACGAAACAGGTTTCCTTCAATGGAGCGAATGAGGTTCTGCAATTCTGGCACAGAGGCGAATCTGTATGCTCTCAGTCTCGCACGCCAGGCGACCGGTCTAAACAAAGTTATCGTCTTCAACGGTGGATACCACGGCGGCGTCCTGATGTTTCTACATGGCGTTGCCGAGAACACCGTTGATAAGAACGACTGGGTTGTTGGAACGTACAACGATGAGGAAGGTGTACAGCGACTGATATCTGACAACAAGGGAATCGCTGCTGCCGTGCTTGTGGAGGGAATGCAAGGTGCGGGAGGATGTATACCTGGCTCGGTCAAATTCCTACACTCTATCCAAAAGGCTACAAAGGAAAATGGAATGATATTCATCATGGATGAAGTCATGACCTCCAGGTTGGCACCGGGTGGTCTTCAATCGACAATCATTGACCCCCAGGGCAACGCTCCTTTGAAACCCGACATCACAACTTTGGGCAAATACATTGCTGGAGGAATGACCATTGGCGTTTTTGGTGGACGCAAGGAGCTACTCTCACTGTATGACCCGAGGCCGTTTTCCGAGTCCAACGTGCAGAAACAGCCGGCTCAGATGAGCCATTCGGGCACGTTCAACAACAATACCTTGGCCATGCATGTCGGTTTGGTTGCCCTTTCAGCTGTGTACACACCAGAGGTTTGTACAAAGCTCAACGCTCTAGGGGACTGGTTCCGTCAAGAATTACTTGATAGATGCCGGGGAACCAGAATGACAGTCACTGGAGTTGGAGCCGTGTGCAACATTCATTTCGGCGGCTCCCATGAAGATGGACTTGAAATTCTTCGAATTGAGGACTTGAATGCTCGACGCTCCATTGATGATTCAGTTTTGGGAGACATTTTCTGGTTTCGTGCTGTCCAGAAGGGGTTCTGGATAGCTCGGCGTGGCATGTTAGCTTTGACCATGGGAACCACCAGGGCAGAGCTTCAAGGATTCCTTGACTTTGTGGAAGACATTTCTCGAGAATTTCGAAACCTCCAAGCAATATGAACTCGATGGTTATTGCCTTATATATACGCCTGGTGTTGCAACTCCTCCGCCCCACGCAGCCGGGTTAGTTGTGCGTGCGGGCTGATTTGCAGGTAGTCATCACATATCAATATTAGTACGCACTATAAATATAGGGATCAGGAAGAACCGACTCGCCCTCCAATAAGCAGCTCTATCCACGGTACAGGTGTGAGCGTGGATGGTACATATTAGGCCTAGTTTCATAACTAGGTAAAATCACAGGAAGCAATAATCGATTTTCATATTGGACAGAATACACTAATGTTACAACCCATGTCCTACAGAGACCAAGAAGGTATCATAACCTAGAAAGTGGGCTTGAATATTCTGAAAGTAGCCCACCTGGGGATGTTGGGTCCTTGGTGGCCGTTAGGCGAATACACAACTTATAATATCTCCTTGGGTTCCTGTAAAGACGCAGGATGAAGCAAGAGTTCCATCTATGGTTGATAGTTGTCAGATGAGTCTATTCTTATCATTCCCCTCATACAAGGCATTGTAAATCTGTCAAGTCGTGTCTCATTAAGTCATATTTGCCAGAGACATGTGGCATCTCCGAAGTAGGCCCCGTGTACTGCATCACAACAGCTTCTCGTCCAAGTCGCGGTCATCGAACGGGTCTCCAAACTCATCTAGAAGTAGATTAGTTAGTCGATGGCGATGCTTCCAAGCCAATCCAGAGACCACATACGGAGGTTAAAGTCCTTGTCCACCACATGCTCCATGGCCCGCTGGTACTCTTCCTGGGCACGCTTGGTTTGCCATGACGCAATGGGATGTTCTGATCCCGCTCGAGATTTCTGTGCCACGTCACCGGGAACTTCTTTAAAGTCGGCAGTTGCGGAGATATCGGGTATTTGTTGAGGTTGAGAGCCAGGAGGAGAGAGCTCAGACGCGGCGGCGGCAGCAGAAGCGTGGGAAAAGTAGGTTGGGGTGCGGGCGCCTGCTGCAGCTCCATCGGAGTCTGTATGGAGCGAGTCGACAGATGAGGCCATCTCGGAGTCGCCGTCTGGATTCCTTGTGTCTGTGGGAACGGTGAGCGGAGAGTCGGTAATTGTGTGATGCGGATCGGGGACAATCATCGAGATTGGCTTCGAAGAGTCCACGATGGCCCAATCCCTTTCATGCGAAAGTGGGATAAAGAGAACTGAACATACCAATAGCCATGTTTGCTTGCAGAGCTGAGGTGGGCTTACTAGATCGATCGAATGAGGGGGCGGAGAGCGGAGATCGACGCGGCGTGGGCGGTGGCCGATTGGGCACTTGGGTCGATTTTTCTTTTCGTCCTGCCTTCCTTATATTTGCGCAGGGCATATCGCTGAACTATATTTTGTATTCGCAGCATTTTCATGACCCCATCTTTCACTTCCTCCTGGCCTTTAATTTACCGTGTGTCATGAGCGCAAACGCTGAGATTCCCAACGCATGGGAGGACGACTGGGAATCCCAGGCCGATGTAAGCAGCCCGCAGTCAGCGACATGCGAGAGGCATACTGCTTTGAATTTACGAGTGACATACTGATTGTTCGGTTCAGATCCTAGCAACCAAGCCAACCACTGAACCCGAGAAGAAAATCTCGTCCAAAGTCACCAAAGCACAGCGCCGCGCGCAACAGGCGGAGTTCAACCGACAGCTATGGGCGGAGGCGTACGTCTTTGCTCTCTACAAAACCACAGAAAACTTGAGACTAATTCAAATTTCTATGGCAGTGAAACTCCGCAAACATTCCACTTTGTTGAAACGCGCTCCGAGGTTGTACCCCTCAAGCAGGATATCAAGCCGGCCGTCACTCTCCTCAGCAGAAGACCGCAGATTGCAACTCGCCAATCCCCTGCGGGTGGAGTAGATGGAGTTTCAGCTGGGCTTGTGCAGCTCGGTCTCGACGGCGAGGAAGGTGATTCGGACGACGAGTCTAAACCACGAGAACCCACGCCGGAAGAACGCCAAGCGATGGCACTCAAGAACCGGGAAGAAAAACAACGCAAATACGAGGAAGCGCGGGAGAGACTATTTGGCAGTCCATCCGCTACGACTTCCGGTACATCGTCGCCAGGAAGTACGACACCGCCCCGCCAGAACTCGTCAGCAGACGGCAGGGGAAAAGGCAAGGGCCGTAGTGGTCGGGACTACCAGAAGCGAGACTCTTCAGCAGCTTCAAATAAGTCCAGGCATCTTTATGATCCGTCGACTTCTGCTAGGTCGAATGGACCGCAACTACAAAGACGAGAGCGCCAAGGGGACTCTGAGAAGCAACCTGCTCCGCAACAGCCGACTCGGAACCCTCGTGGTCCGGATGGGAGTGGAAGGGGTGGCTTTGGATTTGGCAACAGAGGCGCGCGAACAAGTTAAAGGTACATTGTGCCAGATTATCATCACTTCGCCCGTGCTTACTCCCGCAACTAGCGGTGAGAGCGAGGGCATCCCCTTCTTCCTGCCCATCCAGGAGTATATGTTCCTTGCATTCAAGGAAGTCCGCGTCCCGAATTAATTGCATTTGCAACCTGGGACGTGTTCGGGCGGTTCTCTGTCACACGTGTCAGCGCCGTGCGGCCTGGCGTCGGGTTGATCAAGGGACACTCACCTGCATAACGTTCATAGCTGTCGAGATAGAGCTCATCTGTACTGGTCGTTGCTCGTACATGCTCATTAGTCTCGATGGCATTCACCCATGATGCCCATCTTGTTCCTTCCTCGGTATCTGGCCAACCTCGGTAAGGCTTCAATACGCGACGGAGCCGAAGGACCCATGGGGCAGCTTGAATGTCCACGAAGGAAATTTGCGATCCCATGAAAAATGGCCCACGAGTATGCGCAGCTGCAATCAACTGATTGAACGCGTTTCGAAGCTCCTGTGCCTTTTCGATCTGTTTCTGCTGGTCCTGCTCCTGTAGGACCCGGTAGAAGTTTGGCACAATATTCCGATTGATCTGGGAACTGTCAGCAACGTTCAATGACAGGAGTGAGGATGGCTGCTGACATGGTCTGCCCATAGCCGGCAGTGGGCGCGCAACTTCGCATCTGCGGGCATAAGCGACTGGCCGAGATCCAGGTCCTCGAGCTATGATGCATTAGCATGGTGGTGATGCCCTGGAAAGGATGACACGCTCACATATTCCATAAGCACTGTGCTTTCATAACATCCCCAATCGTCGTGCCGCAATGCTGGCACAAGACCCCGCGGGTTGACCTCCAGCAGGGATTGTGGTTTTTTATACGGATCTACTTCAATATACTGATAAGGTATGCCTTTCAGTTCAAGTGAGATCCAGACACGCTGCACGAAAGGGCTTGGAGAGAAGATCATCGAGTCAGCCGGACATGGATGCTATCATACGGCCATCTGCATAATGCAGTGGAAGCCTAACTCACCAAAAGCAGCTGCCATACAGCTTGAGGTTCGACTCGGGTGAATGGCTAATCGCTGTAGCGGCGGCCAAGCCAGTCGCTTTGGTGTGATATGACTTCTGCGTCTGGCTATCGTCGGCCATGGCTCGATACTGCAGAGAATGGATTAGAAATATTTCACGAATTAAGAGTGAATCAAAAAGCCGATCAACGGTGTTTCACCAAAGAACAGTCAAAAGTTGCAATCGGAAGTGGATGTTGATATGACGTAGCCGATCTTGCGGGGAGCCGCCAAGCCCCTCCGAGGTCTTGCACGCAATAGAGAACAAGACATACCACGGACTTTTTCCTCTCTTTGTCTTCCTTCATAAAGTGTCTCTGGACACTATTCTTCTTGACTCGATCGCTATCCTCGAGTGTATGTCGATGACCACCTCCCACACCTTCATTTTTCCCATTGGCGCCATTTCCATTAACCCGTTGGATTGTGAAATACCGCGCTCCAGTCACCCCGGGATGATCTTGCGGTAGATTGGGACCCGGTGTGAGCACACCAAATGGCTGGTTACCCTGAATCGGAAATAAAGTGTGCACTCCAGGCAAGAGCTCAGCGGGCAGTGATTCAAAACCACCGGTTGTGTCTATAACCCCGCTACCAGGGAAGTATTCCGTGATCTTGATCTTGACGTCGCAGAGATCTCGCTCTCTGGCCGTACGTTTGCGCTTTTTCTTAGCCGGATCTTCGGACTTGGGTGTCCCGGGAGGCCGGCCCTTCAGGCGACAGTCCCAGTAGTGGGATACGAACGGTCTGCGCTTATAGCGTTGAGTAGAGCGGTGGGAGTAGACATTGTCGACGTGAGGGAAATAGGTCTGGAATCTGAGAAACCGGGCCCGTCAGTAATCAATGAAGCTTGAGGAACTGATTGCAACACGAGATCGCATACTGTTCTTCACTCAAAGTGATTGTCTCGTCCACATGGAACAGTCTATCCCTCCAGTACTCCAAATCAGGTGGATCCGGAATCAGCTTGCCCTGTAATTGTCCCGCAAAGCTCGTAGAGGCAGTTGTGTCCGGTGCCAGCCCACCATAATTTGGCTGCTGAAAAGACGGGTCCGACTGCAGTAAATGTATTCCATCGCCTGTAGCAGCTTGCGCATTACTTTCCAAAGCTATGGCGTTCTGCGTCGCATTTTGTAGAGGCTGGTGCGGGTCGACATTGTCGACGGAACGGAAGGACGCGAAGGGTTGCGCGTCGGGGTGGAAGTGGCTAAGCTGCGATAGGCCCTGCGCTTCATCAACGATCCCGATAGTCGACCCTAACGGGCGCGAGGTACGCAGGTCGGAATCCATGAGTGGAGTGCGTCGTGCTGCTTTTGGCAGGTGCGGAGAAGAAAGGGCGGGCGGTTGAAGCGGCGTCGCGAGTTCCGCTTATTGGGATTCGAGCCAACGTCTACAACTGCACACGTTACGTATACATGACAGGAGAAAAATGTTTGCTCTTTATGATTAGTCTCCCCATGAACCCTAAACATTACTCTTGATTTGCAGAGATAAATAGGACATTCAAGGATGTAAGCATAGTCGATTCATGTAGCAGCACTATCTTGACCATATCATTCCCCGTTGAGTCCGAAACTCCATTTCCAGTAAAACCGTGCGGAATAGCGCATGTTCCGGAGATCCTCACGCCCTAGAGACCCTTCTTGCCCGCGTGTTTCTTAGCAGCCTCCGAATTGGCAAATGGGAACCCAGCAGTCCTCTTATCGGCGCCAGTCCGACGGCTGATCTTGCCATCACTGCTCGCAAAAAGCACACACCACAGGCCAATGGCGGCAAGGAATGCGTGCATAGTCACCGCCACGAGGAATGTCCCTTGGCCTCTGGAGACCCACCAGGTGTATGCATAAAGGCCAGTTGTAGCGTGGAACGCTGAAGTCAACATCAGAGTCGGCAGAGCATAAGGCGCCTTTGTATCCGAGTCCTCGGTTGTCACGGCCTCTGAGGTTGTGTTCGTCAGAGGAATCGAGCCCGTGAGCAGTGCGGTCAAGACAGCGAGTGTCAGAAGGCTGAAGCCCAGACACCGAGCAAGGTAGACCTCGATAGCTTTGAAGCGGCGTGAAGATTAGTATAGACTCGGGGAAGCTCAAGAGGGTTGGTGGTGATCACTAACAGGAAGCAGGTCGAGTCTCATCCAGTAGCATGGACACTATCATGCTCGGACCTGTGATCAAGGCCAAGCTCTGCAAGGAAAGCCATCCGGCTGTGGAGTATGTGTATGCGTGGAAGACCTTGTATCGGAGGATTAGCAACTGCATTGAGACTCTCAGTGTTCTCACACTTCAAGCAGACTCCTTGTTTGGATCTCAACGTGCGAGCACTGATGGTGGGCTGGTAACCTACATCCATGTTGACCCCGTCGATATGAATCAAGAATTTATAATAAGAGTCAATCGTAAGAGTTGGTTGTAGAGTGTTAAAGTAAAGTTGGGAGCTTTGCCAGGCAACATCCTGGAAACATACCCCAGTGACGTCATACGATTTGTCTCGTTTGCACCGCAAAAAGCTTGGTATGGATTGAGATAGTTGAACTTGGATTAATAGGAATCGAGTAGATGCTTCAAACTTGTTCGTGTCTCTTATTTAGGTTTGTATCTCAATGCAAAAAGGTAAAATGACACCGTTGACCACCAACTCCAGAAACAAGACCACAACGCCGCATGAGAAATCTCAATGCTAATCACTGGTTCATGCCGGAGGCACGCAAGTATCGAGTGAAGCTATTATCCTGATCCGAAGGCTGATCCTGCGAGCCAAGAGCCTGCTGGTAGCGTTGAGAGAGACCTTCATCGTTGCCTGCACTGGGACCTTCGTAGTCTTCCTCGCTGTCATCCTCTCCATCGGCCAGTCCTCGCTTGATAATCTCATCCTCTTCTTCATCTTCGGCCTCGCTAACAGTCTCGGGCCCAACTTCAGGGCCCTGGCCCTCTCTGCGACCAGATCCAGAGACGTTCATATCCTTCATCAACTTGCCTAGTTCCACCTCTCGCTGGTTGGCCTTATTCTCCTCACGCTCCTTCTTCTTGCGCTCGAGCTCTGGCTTGTAGTCACGCTCGAACTCCTGTCGCTTCTCTTCCACGGCTTCAAAAAATTCATCAACACCGTCACCTGTCATGGAGCTTACGCCCACGACGCTCAAATGGCGATAGAATTCCTCAAGCATCAAGCTCATGCTGTTCAAGAGTGATCCCATATATCCACTGCCAGCTCCAAATCCGCCGGCGGCACCCTCAGCACCGAAAGCACCGGATTCTTCTTCCTCGCGCAAAGCCTGCTGGAATTTATCGAAGTCGGTCATCCATTCCTTAGCGAACTCGGCATCCTTGACATCAGTCTTATTAAAGACCAGAATCATAGGCAGCTTAGTCTTGTAAAGAATACTGCACGCATACAGCATGTTGCTCATAAAGGTGCTGGTCGAGCTGGCGCGCGGGGTGTCGATGATGTATGCGATAACAGTCGGGAAAGAGGAAGCGAGAGTCTCGAGGAGAATGCTTCCTGATGCACTCCACACAAACACTTCGATCTGGCCGGGTGTGTCAACCAGGATGTGTTCGATCGGTTTGGCAGTCGGTTTGCTGGGGTCCGGGGTGGTGCGCTTCTCGAGAAGAGCAATGATCTGGTCGACCTTGGTGGCAAAGAGGTTCAGGGACGTCAGGATACCGCCGTTGGGTCCTAGGTTGTATTGCCGCATCACTTCTTTGTAGTTGATCGAGTCTCGGATATCGATGTTGCTGTCAAAGGGCACCGAGTGTACCGCAGGGTCGAGGTTCATCACATAGGGAACGGACTTTTTTGAATGCAGGTGGGAGTTGATTCTCTGCATGAAGGTGGTCTTTCCCGAGCCTGGACGAGGAAGATTGTCAATCATCCGGTGTTCCCGATTCAAGGTCCTGAAGGGCAGATTGCCTTACCTGCCATGCCCACGCAGACGACGGACACTGGATTCGCCATAGTGATGATAGAAAGCTCTGTTGCTAAGCTTTAGATCGAATGCGTCGTGTATCTCAAGATTATTGTGTCGTGGTATCAGGCGCAAGATGTTGTGGCGATGAAGTGAGGAGCTCAACTTTTTTTTCTCGGAAATTCTGGTCGCGGGGAACCCGACGATCTGCAGCTGGACCGCCCGGCGTGCCAAACGTCATTCCGCCTCAGCCGTTCTCCCTTGAGCCATCACCACACAAGGAGCACAATGACCCTGGAAGATTTCGAGAAGTCGCTGGCGGAGGACCAGGATCGGCGGGAGAAGGACAAGGACCGTCATCGTCACCGCGACCGCAGCCGTGAGCGTTCACGGAACTCTCACCATCACCGTTCTAGCCATCATCGGCGCCATTCGTCCAGATCCCGCGAGCGAAGAAGTGATCGCGATCGTGAGCCCCGTCATCGCGACGACGATGGCCATCGTTCTAAGCGTTCACGTCACTCGACCGACCACGGAGACGATCGCGACCATGAGCGCAAGCGTCAACACCGACATGCAAGCAAAGACGACGCCGAATCCGCACCGAAAGTGACCGAGCAGGAGCCGCCGACTCAGTTGAAGCGAGACTCTTGGATGGAAGCTCCGAATTCTCTTGATATTGACTATGTCCACCGACCGGATCCTAAGCGCGAGCAGGAAGCCACGAAGCCGAAGATGCTGTCAGCTGATTACGAGCTTAAGATTCACGATAAGGAGCTCAATGAGCATCTCCGTGATCTAAAGGAAGGAAAGGCACTCGAGGAAATTGAAGAAGAGCCGGCGCAGCATGAGGTGGATTACACATTTGGAGATTCGGGGTCGCAGTGGAGAATGACCAAGCTCAAGGGTGTCTACAGAGAGGCCGAAGAAAGCGGCAGATCTGTGGAGGATGTCGCCATTGCTCGCTTTGGAGACCTGCGCTCGTTCGATGATGCCCGTGAGGAAGAAACCGAACTGGATCGTCGCAAGATGTACGGCGATTCCTACGTGGGCAAGGAGAAACCGAGCGGAGAATTGTACCAAGAAAGAAAGCTTCAGCACAATGTCCGCAGGGATCCTCATGAACATATTCGTGACCCAGCCGAAGAACTCAAGGCAGAAGGGCAGGGCAA
Organism: Penicillium cinerascens; assembly: GCF_028974065.1. Classification (NCBI taxonomy): domain Eukaryota; kingdom Fungi; phylum Ascomycota; class Eurotiomycetes; order Eurotiales; family Aspergillaceae; genus Penicillium; species Penicillium cinerascens. The sequence continues at coordinate 1,937,628 of NW_026695298.1, read as the reverse complement.
GAGGATGGAAGCTGAGCCTCCTTCAAACACCACACAACCTCTGAACTTGACGTCATTGAATCGCCTCAAAGCTCAAATGATGAAGGCAAAGCTGAAAAAGGCCCCCGATGCGGCTGAGCTCGAAGAGCAATACAATGCTGCCGCCGCTACCTTGGCGAATCGCAAGGAATCTGATGTCGTGGTACTCGGTGTCAAAGATAATCGTATGCTTGCTGGATCAAGAAACGAGGTCAAGGCAGTGGACACAAAGAGAGGCCGTGAAAGAGGTCTAGTCCAAGAAAACGATGACATGACCATCGAGGACATGGTTCGTGAGGAACGCAAGACTCGAGGTCAGATGGGCGGCGAAGGAAAGCGGTTGGCCGAACGTATTACGCGTGATGGCAAGTTCGAGGTAAGCCATTACCACCCAGCAACAATTCTGATTTTTCTTACATGGATCTCTAGAACGACTTGGAGTACATGGACGACAATGCTTCCAAGCTGGCCAAGCGAGTGCATCGATCCGAAATCGACATCAAGAGTGCAACAGTCAACGAGTTCCGCAAGATGAACCGAATCCTGGATAATTGCGCACTCTGTCATCACGAGGACACTAATACGCCTCCGATTGCTCCTGTTGTGTCCCTTGCGACCCGGGTGTTCATGACGCTTCCCACCGAGCCTGAAATTAGCGATGGAGCTGCTACTATTGTGCCCATCCAGCATCGAAACAATCTCTTGGAATGTGACGATGACGAATGGGAAGAGATCCGCAATTTCATGAAGAGTCTGACCCGCATGTACCACGACCAAGGCCGGGATGTGATTTTCTACGAGAACGCAGCGCATCCTCAGCGGAAGCGGCACGCATCCATGGAAGCAGTCCCTCTGCCCTATAGCCTTGGAGAGACATCGCCCGCATTTTTCAAGGAGGCAATTTTGAGTGCCGAGTCTGAATGGTCACAACACCGCAAGCTCATCGACACTCTGGCCAAAGCGAAGCAGGGACTGGGAAGATCCGCATTCCGTCGCACACTCGTGAAGGAGATGCCTTACTTCCACGTCTGGTTTGAACTTGATGGTGGTCTGGGACATATTGTGGAGGATGAGAACCGCTGGCCCAAGGGAGATCTGTTTGCACGAGAAGTCATTGGAGGCATGCTCGATGCGGCTCCGGATGTTATCAAGCGGCAAGGCCGCTGGAACCGGGGTAGTGATCGCCGGGTGGAACCATTCAGGAAACGCTGGAAGAAGTTTGATTGGACTCGTATTTTGGTTGAAGAATAGGAGGGATGTTCACCGCACTTTATCCTTGTATACTATAGCCCCTAGGCGGGCTCAATGCAGGGCTCAGGTGGCAACAATTCAAGCAACAATTCATGATGGAGAGCCTCAAAGGCTTTATTTGAGATTCCTCGGGACCGGAAACTACCCACATCAACGAACCTGGGAAGATTGATGTTCTCCGGCAATTCTTTCATTTCCCGGGGTCAATGGGTCATGCGTATTGACCCCCCCCCCGAACCTGCCGAAGAGAACCATTCTGTCCAGGCATATAGTTTCAACTTTATCGTTGATAGTTGTGCTAGCGCTATGATGTGGCGATTGTCACTATGAGTCCCACTAAAGGATGTAGTAGGGCGCAGGTTCTCCCATTATTAATTAATTGGTGCAATCCTATTCGCAAAGCTCGCAGGGATTCCGCGCGGGGAACCGTCCGCGATAAACGTCTCCGCGTATAGCCTTCTCGGCCGATCCCGCATTTTTCTTATGACTCTCGACCATGAGACCTTCTTTTCTCCTTTATACACCTTTCCTTGCTAGATTCAACATCTCCGGTTAGAATATTTCGCCCTCGAACTCGTTACGACTCACGAAATCGCTCGCCTGTTGTATCGGACCTCCCCGAATTGCCTCTCACGTTTCTTATCGGTAAGTCGTGCGCCTTCTCATGACATATCACCGTCTACTTTCAGCTATAAGGAGCACTCTCTGTCCTTTGAATTGCACACCTAGCGTATTTATCGCCATTTGGTGTTCACAAAGATCCTCGACAAGTTGATCAATAGTCCGGAACTGACAGCTTTCATTGCAGATTTTCCCATAAACGCTCCGTAAATATGGGATCCACAACTGCTAAACCCAAGATCTTGCTTCTTGGAGAAATCGATCAGTGTGTTACCAATCTATCTGGTGCTCCCCAGACAACACTGACAAGCTGAATAGTGCGCAACTGTCTTGGAATGCGCTGGGTGAACTTGGCGAGCTGGTGAAAGCAACCTCCACCAGTCGTGCCGACTTCATTCAAGAGTGCCGAGATGGGAAGTTTGAAGGTGTTGTCGCTATCTACCGTACCTTCTTCTCCTTTGACATCACAGGCCAAGTGGACGAGGAGCTGCTGAACGCGCTTCCAAACTCTCTGCAATATATTGCCAGCTGCGGTATGACTCCACATCAATGGCCACCAGCTCCAAGTTCTAATCTTCCATGGATCAAACAGGAGCCGGCTATGACCAAATTGACGTCCACGCGTGCAGTACTCGTAACCCTCCGATCCGCGTGTCCAACGTCCCCACTGCCGTGGACGATGCGACCGCCGATGTGAACATGTTCCTTATTCTCGGTGCTCTGCGTAACTTCAATGCTGGTATGCACGCTCTGCGTCAAGGGAAGTGGCGTGGCCAACCCGCGCCTCCGCTTGGCCATGATCCCGAAGGCAAGACCCTGGGTATCTTGGGCATGGGTGGCATTGGACGTAACCTGAAGAAGAAAGCGGAGGCTTTCGGTATGAAGGTTATTTATCACAATCGTCGTCAATTGAACGAGGAGCTTTCCGGTGGAGCTCAATATGTTACTTTTGACGAGCTCTTGTCCACCAGTGATGTGCTCAGCTTGAATCTGCCATTGAATGTAGGTGCTTCTCGTTGATGTGCTTATCCATGAAGGATTTCAAGATGTCTGACAGTCTCTAGAAACACACACGCCACATCATTGGCAAGAACGAATTTGCTAAAATGAAAGACGGAGTGGTTGTCGTTAACACGGCTCGTGGTGCTGTCATGGACGAGGCCGCGCTTGTCGAAGCTCTGAGTACCGGGAAGGTGTTCTCGGCTGGTCTTGATGTTTTTGAAGAGGAACCTAAAATTCACCCCGGTCTTATTAGCGATCCGAGTGTGATTCTGGTACCTCACATGGGTACCTGGACAATCGAGGTGAGTTGCGCAACCTTTGGAGTCGCTTCGTGCTTGAATCCTTGATGCTGACTTTTCTGTAGACTCTCGCCGCGATGGAGGAGTGGACTATCGAGAATATCTGTCTGGCACTCACAACTGGCAAGCTCAAGTCTCCAGTCCCTGAACAGGCTGACTTGTAAAATTTTATAGATGTGGATAAATATATTCTCTCTCTCTGTATAGATTGTCCTTTTATGGATTTGCCGCAATATATGAACCATGAAAATAAGACCTTGCATCTTCTTTTTGAACAATTGAACATCCTAAAGTAAGGCTCGAATGTCCCTGAAGTCTCGAATTTCAAAGCATAAAGTGTCGTGTGTCCACCTGCACTCTACGCAAGGCGAAAGCAAATGCAAGTGCGACACGCGCAGTTGTTACCGCTTTTGGACTAGTTTGCCCGCGGAGCTTTGATCTTATCGCACGCCTGAACCTTGACTACTTCGATTTGCAACATACTTGGCAACATGGCCGAATACTGGAAATCAGCGGTGAGTTACCCTTTCGCCTCTTGCTATTATGCCTCTCTAATCAGATCATTTCTATCGCAGCCACGCCATTGGTGCAAACAATGCAAGATCTTCATCCGCGACACACCTTTCGAAAGGACCCAACACGAGGCGAGCGGAAAACACCAGTCCAGTCTGAAGCGCTTCCTCCGCGACATACACGAGAATAATGAGACCCAGCAAAGAGAGACCCAGCGAGCGAAAAGCGAGGTCGAGCGATTGCGCCAGGCCGTTGGAGGCGGGTCTTCCGCGTCCGGCGCCCAAGTGCCTAAACGCGCCGCGGCGCCGGCGCCCAAGCAGGCCGACCGTCCCGTCAGTGTAGAGGAAAGAAAGAAGCAGATTGCGCAGCTGGCTGAAATGGGCGTTGCGGTCCCTGAGGAGTATCGGAGGGATATGGCCTTGGCTGGTGAGTGGCAGACGCTCTCGGAAACCAAGATCGACCCGGATGGACTGGAGGGTGCTGCCAAGTCTATTGGTGTGCGCAAGCGCAAACACGAGGGAGATGAAGAGGAAGACGAGCATGCTCCCGAGCCCATCGTGAGGCAAGGGTGGGGATCCAGAATGAAGACATATCCCGGAACACAGGAGGAGGACGAGGATTTGGATGCTCTTCTTGCGTCTACCAAAGACCTGAAGAAGACCAAAACAGCTACGCCTGCGATCACAAAAGAGGAACCCGAGCGGCAGAAACAGGAGCCTGCCTCTGTTGTGAAAACAGAGGATGAAGCCCCCGACTTGAAGACTGCGGGGGCAGATGAGGCACCTCAAATCAAAACGGAAGAACCCGGGGAGATTTCTACACCCGCAGCTGATGAGAAACTGCCAGCGGAGGAAGCAGCTGGACCTGTTTTCAAGAAGCGCAAGCCCAAAGTCATGAGGAAATAGTCCATGGCAAGGCATACCCGTTTATGAAACACTATCACCATTCTTCCTTGCCGAGCAGTCAACATCCACAGAACGAACTGGTGGAGCTCTGGTATGACTGAATGCAGGACATGCAAATGCGCTGCGACACGCTACTTCTGCGCTCCTGTCATCAAAAAAGCCCCGGTGGTCTAGCCCAAGGCTGTCGCCCTCAGCTAGAGATCTCTTGAATTAGCCCGGGCCATCATGACATGACCAATGAGTTTATTTGGGAGCGTAACATGTCTACACTCCTAACTCTTTTCTTTTCTCGCGGAATGGATGTGCTGCCTTCTCCATTGGAGGTCACCTCGGCATATGAATATCACCACCACGCACATCGAAACCAAGTCATGAATCCAAAGCACATCAAACTTGGAAAATTGAATGCAAAGGAAGATACTAAGGGCTAGTTTAAATACGCTTTGATTGATAATAGTCTCATAGATCACACCGCTAGCAGTATACAACGCCCACGGTCCACTTCCCCACACGTCAAAGGCAAAGAATTTCAAGAAAATGGTCTCATCGAATTATCTACTTTTTTAAGGATTAAACCATGAATGGGTAGTTCAGGGCGTGTTCAGGGTTGGCGTTGTAGTATAGACTTGCCACCCCATTTTTTTTTTCGGCGTCGAAGCGGAGACTTGGATCGCCGGAAAAGAAAGCTCCTTTGGTTCGCTCCAACTTCGCGCATCTCTTCCTGCCTGCCACCGACAACCCCAGACACGCAGAGTTTTCGACAACTCATGCGTTACACCTTTCTAAATACCCTAATACGTTTTTGCCCGGTGAGTACGTTCATTTTGAACCAATCGCGCGTTTTCCAGTCCAGCAAGCCCGCCATCTTCGCTCGAGTCGCATTTCCCTCCCATCCACGCAGGCGCCGCGGATTTCGCTCTCGAGCGCCTTCACAAGCCAGTTATTCCTGAACGAGACCTTTGTCCTCCTGCCCTAAGATCGCTCCCGTGATATGGTTTTCCGGCTGGGTGTGAGCCTGTGAGCGGGGATAGTCGTCCTCGGGGCCTTAGCACGAGGAATGCGACAAGCGGACTCCGATCGGCTGGCACGATGTCTGCGAAAATTTGGCGATCTCAGATATCGAGCCTCTTAACCACGAGCTCGTTGCAATTCACACCGGTCGGAGCTCGGGATTGTGTCGTAGGCCTTGGTTCTGGTCACCGATTGGATTTGCTCTCATCTTGATCACCTTCCACGTGGTGCTGGGTGACAAGGATTGACTTCCTCGGAGCCTCTGCCACGCTGAATGTCATCTTTCTGTTCATACTGGTTCGAATGCGCAATGTGGGACGCGTTTTTCTGCGAGATTTTGACAATCGCTGGATTGAATTCACCACGCAGAAAACTCTTGCTAACGCATCGTGATTGTTAGCAGACCGAAGGGAATAAATGATTTACAAGTGCCAACCCGACCGATCTGGTGTGGTGCCTCTGCTCAGCAACAAGCCGCACGATCTTTGACCTCCAAATTCGGCCTTGTTCCCGCCCAGGGACCACCAATCCTCGAACGCGACGGCCGGGCTTAGCCTTTAATACGATTCTACGCCTCGACTATACGCACCACCGTGTCTAGGAGGATATACAGTTAGATATGTCAGAACCGACGGACCCTAGCCCTGGGGATCCGGCCAACGTGTCCACCGAGTCGAATGCGCCAGCTACAGAGACTAGCCAATCCCCCGCGCAGAGTGGGCAGCCGGCAGAAGAAACACATGCGCCTTCAAATTCAAATCAGGAACAAACTGCGATGAGCGAGCCTCATTCAGTAACCCCGCAACCAGTCGCGGACTCCGATCAGCAAGAGGGCACTGGCAACCCGCAAGAAGGAACTGAGCCACCTGCACCTGCGCCGAATGTCACCACCTCGTCGATGGACCATTCATTACCTGCGATGGACTCTCACATTCCATCTTTGGACTTTGACACGGAACTACCCTCAGTGGGATCAGCCGCAGACGCAGACCTCTCACTCCCCGCGATCGATACAACCCTGCCTTCACTCGATTCTTCATTGCCTGCAATCGGGACTGATATTCCCACCATGGACGAACACGAACATCACTCGTTCGATGACGAATTTAACCACCATGATCACCACGATCACCACGATCACCACGCCGGATCCGCAGACTCTGGGAACAACTTTGACCAGCACTCGGAGTCGATGAATGGCTCGAGCCAATACCAAACGCCCTCCAACGGCACCTACCAATATCCGCAGAACCCCGGCCCGCAACAGCAGGCGGATGGACAACAGCCTCAAGGGCAGTCTCAGCACCAGTTCCAGTCGCAGCCGCCACACAACTACCAACAACAAAGTCCTGACATGTATCACAACCCGGGTGGCTTCTCCTCGGTGAACTCAAACTCCGGGAACAATGGCCAGGGACAGCCTGGACAGGTACCACAGGCTCCCATCGGATCGCCGATGCCCGCACACATGCCTCCGATGGCTTCGATGGGCCAGTACATGACGGGCTATCCGTCGAATGTGCCGCAGAACCCGAATTCGCAGATGCGATACCCACTTCCCGGTGACCCTAACAAGATTCTATCCGGCGGGAGACATAAGAAGGAGGTCAAGCGACGCACAAAAACTGGTTGTTTGACCTGTCGCAAGCGAAGAATCAAGGTACGTAGTTGTGTTGGAGTTTCGTGTTTCGCGGGCCGCAGGCCTCGCTTGTGCCCGCAGACCCCGCCATCGTTTATTTTATCTTCCGCTCACCGCACGACCTCACTTTTTTTTGCGCTTCTCGTCTTGACAAGATACTAATCTTTGGGAAAAGTGTGACGAAGGACATCCGGTCTGCAGAAATTGCGTGAAGAGCAAGCGCGAGTGCTTAGGCTACGACCCGGTGTTCAGGCCTACATCAACCACCCCCTCGGCCATCCAGCCAGCTCCGAACCCCCCCCCGTCGCTGGTCGTTAACCCTCAAGGCCCTCCTGTCCAGTCGGCTCCTTCCTATCCTTCCGCGCCCCCTGGGTACATGCCCGCTTCCTCGCAACCTTTTGCACCGTCCCTCCACTCCGAATCCCCTAGCACCTCGACCGACCAACCAGAACAATATCGCGGAGCTTCCGTTGACCATACCTTGGGAGCCCACAACAACACACAACACCCTACAAATATGCAGAACTCCGGTGATATGCGGCCCCAGAGCTCGGAGCCCACGTATAAAGGTATGCGCGCCTCATTAGAAGCCCTTGATTTCCGGAGGGGTGTTTCTGTGATGCGCGATGGTAGCTAACAGATACTGTCAGCAGTGAAAACACTCCATGTCAATGACCTGGTCGCCTTAAGGGGCATTCAACCTCCACCTCCTCATCCCGTTGGAAACCTCCCTCCCGGTCGTCTCGAAGAAATCCAGGCTGTGTTCCTGGCCACATATGCGCCTGCCATTGACAAGCTGTTGGAAGTTCGCTGGTATTCAGAAAAGGCGTTACCAGTCCTTATGGCAGATTCGCAGCTTATGGCAGACTACTCAGCATTGATCAACGCTTTCAACGACTGGAATCTAGGTGACAGCAACACCCTGGCTCGCCTGGAAAGTTTTGAGGCCTCAATCATCTGGAGAAGTATGGTTCTGTGCCGCCAGGTGCCAAGTGCAGAGAATGGACAGTACGGACAAGACTGGAACCTGCTTGCTACCAATGCCCGACTCAATGCCATTGAGGCTCTGCTTAGCTGGAACCACATGGAGCAGAATGCCCTGTCGCGGCCATTGGGTATGGATGCCGCTACTCCACCTACCACAGCCGATCAGTTCATGCAACGACAGCTGGATTTCTGGAGCGAACTTGGCGATTTCCTTACGCTCCACGATAACGAGGCCAGCTCGGCCAAACAAATCGACGACACCTTGACCCGTTGTCGGTCACTGCTGGATACATATGAAAACCGCGACATCATTTATTCCATTGCCATTGCGCGCCACCTCGGTCAGCGCTGGGCCGACTTCCCCCATAACCTACCGAAGATTGGCTATTCTACCGAGAAAGAAGCAGGCACCAAGCTCTTCGTCGCGTCGAAGTTTATCGAAGAAGAAGCCGAGGGCAAGGGCACCACCCAGATCTACAAGCGCATTTGCTGCATGGCAGTGCGCTCGTGGTGGGTTGCTCGTGAGTGAACAGCTCAAGCTTCAAGCTGAGCTGATTCTCTCATTCTTTAACTGGCCTACTGTACAGGCGGGCCGGTCATTACGAATCTACAGACACGTATCTACGCCCTAGATTCACAAAAAAAGCATCATGGTTCAGGCGTTTGCTTCCTCGGGAAGATTTGACTGTTGATTTGCGATTTTTCCATTGTTATATCGGGGTTCGGGGGACTGGGCAGCGAGCGAGCAAAGCACTATGGCGTTTCCGGCCTCTTCTTCCCCCCCCCGGGACGAGTTTCTCTTGTCTCTCATGAGCATATCTCGCTTTTTACTTATTCGCGGGAGTTCCATACCCAGTGGCACCCAACTCCTGTTGGATCGCTAACGTCCATTAGTTCATAGTTGAAAGAACATTACTAGATCAAATTCTTGCATCGATTGTAGATATCTCAAGACTCTAGTATTCAATTATGTACCGTTGACGTGACGATTTCATGAGAGTGTGCTATACAGGAGACACCTCAACTCTAATCTTCATCTCGCCCGTCTCACCCTGGAATAGGAACCCAATATCCCTTGTCGATTCCACCAACTCGACCTCCCGCCGCACAAAGCGACTCTCATCCTCTGAGGTTGGACCGGGATTAGCCCCTTCCGCCTCATCATCGCTATCACCATCCCAATCAGCACCTTCTTCACCCGCATCTTTCTCGATGGGATCCCACTCATCCGTCTCCCAAACCAACTTGAATCCAAACGGAGGGAGCCCGAACAACCGGGCCACGAGAGCCTTCACCTGGTACGAATTGAAAGAACCCGGGATCTCTTTAACGTGGACTTGCCCGTCTAGCTCATTAGACACCGTCGACACCGCGTCAGAAAGACGGAACGCCATCTTCACCAACCGCGCCGCCACAGACCGCGGATGAATCACTCGTTTCCCCGACCCATCAGCGACAACGGCCCTAGTGATCATCGGCTCACCGTAAATCTCACACAGCTCACTATAGCGCGGATGCTCGGCAAGAATGCTCGGCTCTTCTTCTTCAGAGGTAGCAGAGAGCGTCTTGCCGATGAGGGACAGGTAATACATCTCCGCATTAGAGCGATCCTGCAACGAGATTTTGCTGAAGTTCAGGGTGCGGAGGGTGGACGGGAAGCGGGCGAGTGTGAGCATGAAGGCTTCGTCGACTGTCATGGGTTTGGAGGCGCTCATTGTGGATGTGGCGGCTGCAATGGCAAGGGGAAGAGGTGGCTGGTCGTATAGAGGGTTTGCGGAAAGGCGGAGGGTTGTGAGGCCTGGGAACAGGGTTGGGAGGTGGTTTAGGAATTTCCATGACGATATATTGTTGCGGGAGAGGTCGATTGAATGGACGGTAGGTGGGAATTGGAAATCCAGGGTGCTGTTGGGGTCGGAGGTAATGCTGACGATATTGTTCCCGCGGAGGGAGAGATGCTGTAGGTTTGGAAGAGATGCTAGGTGGCGGATTGATGATAGTGAGGAGATCTCGTTCCACTCGAGGGTCAGCGTGGTGATGCTATTGGGAAGTGGACGAGTGGTTGCTTTAAGTTGGTTTTCAGATGCCGTCAGAGAGGTGAGTGATGGGAATCGAGAAGCCACTTCGGCAATCTATGCGATATGTTAATGTCAGGTACCTCGGTGATGAATTCTTTTCACGTACTTCGTCCCAACTGAGGAGGGTTTCCTCCAGATGCAGTTCAGTGATTCCCTCGAAGACCAAACCTTCTTCCAGAGGTTGGAATCGATTTCCGCTATACTTCGAGTCAGCTCACATATCATTGCAAGACTGAAGAAGGAGGGCTTTATGCCGCAAAGGTAGAGCTGACTCACTTCACCTTCAAGCGTCTGAGATGCTTCAGTTGATTGCAAATTTCCCAAACATCACGCCAGCGGCTCAACAGATTTCGACTGAGATCCAACTCAACGATCTTCGGGCAAGTAGCTGCGATTTGTCCAGCATATTCTTGGACTTGGTCATGAGCCTGATCGTAAGAAGACAATACCCCAGCAAGGCGGAGCCCATCCAGGATGACAATACGCAGCTCTTGTAGTTCCGCCATCTGCCTGCGGATCTTGTCAAAGCCGACCTCCTCGACAACCTTGCTGCTGATCTTAATGGCATTCTTGGGTGCAGCTTTATTCATGGAAGTGCTCCCATCATCTTCCTGCTCAGGCTCAGAGGCATATTTCTCGCGCAGAGCCTCTAAGAAGCTGCGCGGGGGTTCTGATGGCCTGGAGGGGCGGACAAATGACCCCGCCGTGGGCTGGCTATTTTTGCCTGTGAACCGGATTAGTGGACATTCAAAAAGACAATTTTCAATGCAAGACCAACATGTAAAGTAGCGTAATCCCTTGTGTTCGCCCGAGTGCTTGCCTCTACTTGCGTCGTCCCATTCGACGCCGAGCCAGTCGCCCGCGGTGCCCTGGACGCTGCCCACGTAGCGAATGGTGCATAGCTGGCCGTCAAAGGACCGACGTTGACCAACTAGACCAGAAGCCATTCTCTTTGAGAATCGAATTCCCAGACGTAGAGTGAGATTCGTTCAAGTGTGTACACGAACGGCCTGCAGGCGCTTACATAACCGCTTTTATCTCTCTTCCGCAGATTTGCCATCTCCAACTTCCCCAGTTAACAGATCACCATGGATTACCAGGTAAGCACCTTTCTCTCACTCACATCTAGACTCACTAGACTCTCGTTATCATCGGTACTAACACTCTCCAGAACCGAGCAGGCTCCAAGTTCGGCGGCGGCGGTGTCGCCGACAGGTCCGCCACCAACGCCGACCGTCGCGAGCGCCTGCGCAAGCTCGCGCTGGAAACAATCGACCTCGATAAAGACCCCTACTTCTTCAAAAACCACGTCGGCAGCTTCGAGTGTCGACTCTGCTTGACAGTCCACCAAAACGATGGCTCGTACCTGGCGCACACGCAGGGGAAAAAGCACCAAACGAACCTAGCCCGGCGCGCCGCGCGCGAGCAGCGCGAAGGCAAGAACCAAGACCCATCGAGCATGCCCGGCACCATGGGCGTGCAGGTCAAGAAGCAGACGATCAAGATCGGACGGCCGGGATACAAGATTACCAAAGTGCGGGATCCGTTGACGCGGCAGACGGGCTTGCTTTTCCAGCTCCAGTATCAGGAAATCACGCCGGGTGTTCTGCCGCGTGTGCGGTTTATGTCGGCGTTTGAGCAGAAGATTGAGGAGCCCGATAATGAGTTCCAGTACCTGGTTGTTGCGGCGGAGCCATATCAGACTTGCGGGTTTAAGTTGCAGGCGAAGGAGATTGATCGGCGGGAAGGGAGGTATTGGACATGGTTTGATGAGGATAGCAAGGAGTTTTGGATTCAGATTATGTTCAAGACTGAGCGTGAGGAGCGGTTCAGTGGTGTGCCTGGTTTGGCACCTATGCGGTCGTGATTCTGCTTTTCTTCTCGTTCTTCGACATCCGGCTTGGGCCTTGCTACAAAAGATGATTGCTGTCTACGGTGGGGATTGGAGCTCAGGCGTTCAAGGGCTTGTTTTGTGTCTATAATATTCTTGCAAAGCGATGGCATTTCCTATGAATATGAATCGAGACATTGGTGGCTTACACCGCAACTTCACTTGAACTCTTTTGTAGATCTGCAGTGTTCAAATAAGAATAAGCGTTCTTTTTGTATTTCGCAAGTAAGATATGCAAATCAAGACCTGAAATGCAAAACCTGGTGTTTCTTGGGCATCCCGGCATAGATCACCATGATAGACAAACGTTAGATTTCGACAACTAAGAAAAAAAAAATGGCGCTCGGGTCATGATTCAGAAAACATCGCGCTGATATGCTGAAGACGAATTCGTGATAAGGATAGTCCCGAGTCTCCACCAAGCCAGGAGCCAGTAGAGATAACATAGATGCAAGCCCTGCCTGCTTCATCGTGACCCTTCTATATCGGCAGCTAACCGGCTGAGAGTTCTCGGGAGATAAAACGCAACCGAATCTAGCTGCCCTGGAAAGCGTTGAAGGCCTTGTAGGTGTAGCCAATGAAGGGCAAGCTCATCTCGGCTTCCTGGGAGTCTGGCATGGCGCGGGCCTGGGCACGGTGAATGGCACTGGTATCCTCCTGGGGGATCTCGTCAATCGGGAAGTAGGACACATCGATGTTGGAACTGAGACGCGGCTCGAACGGCGCACGAATGCTCCGAAGCTGCTCCCACACAACACCGCGGAAGAACGGATGGTTTTTGATCTGAGTTGCGCCACCATGCTGGCCGCCCTCGCTGCCGATGCGGTGCTCAGGATCACACAAGAAGCTGTAAACCTCTAGTTAGTATTCTAATTCAGGTTTGTTCCATATTCAAAGTTATCTTACCTTCGGATCAACGATTCAGAGTCACGAGAGAGAACCAGCTCATCAGGGAAGTAAAGGCATTCGCGCCAGTTAACGATCTTCCGGTAGGTGTCGTGGGTGTCTTCAGCACAGAACGGAGGCCAGCCGACGAGACACTCGAACATGATGGCACCAACGGACCACCAATCGCAAAGGTAGGTGTAACCCTGGCCGTTGAAGATCTCAGGGGCAATATAGTCGGGGGTTCCGACAGTCGAGTACGCCATGGCACGACGGGATTTTCTCCAGGTGTTGATCTGGCCACGGTTCGAAACAGTCAAGTTGATGGCATCGTTGAAGTAACCAGAATTGCGGTTCCGGTCCTTTGATGTTGAGTTCTTGAGTAGGTTCTGGTAGTAGGCATTGTCGTGGGTCTTCTTGCCTCCGGTCGACAGACCGAAGTCAGTCAGCTTGACGTGACCACCCCGGTCAAGAAGAATGTTATCAGGCTTGATGTCACGGTGCAAGAAGCCAAGCTTGTGGACAGCTTCGATGGCCATGACAACCTCAGCCATGTAGAACCGGGTAATGTCCTCCGAGAAAATCTCATACTTGATGAGCATCGTCATCAGATCACCACCAGGCAAGAACTCCATCAGAAGATACAGGTAAGCCGTGTCCTGGAAGGACGCGTGCAGCTTCACGAGCCATGGGTTGTCCTTTGAGTCCGCCAGAATATCACGCTCGGCACGAACGTGTGCCAGCTGGTCCTTCTTGAACATCTCCGTCTTGATTAAAGACTTGAGGGCATAGATCTTGCCGTCGGTCTTGCGCTGCACCAATTTTACCTCACCGAAAGCACCCTTGCCGATGATCTTGATGGTCTGGAAGTTCTGTGGGGTCTCCTTAGTTCGCAGGAAACGGAGGAAGTCAGATTCCTGCTTCGAAATGGACTCGGCATCCTGGCGCTTCTGCTCGGAGGGGACGTTGGTATCACGGAGGGTCTTGTCAAGGTCCACGGAACTAAAGAACGCACAAGTCAGCGTCGAGTATTGACAAGAGAACAAAATAACCAGATACATACCGCATGTTGCGATCCCGGGCCCTTTCGATGTTCTCATGGAAGAAGACCGTCACCAGCTCCTTTGCGGCCTTGCCTCGCTTGTGCACATTCTCTGAATAGCGATCTGGGAATCGCTGCAGCTCCTCATTCTCCGCCGGGGGTCGAGGGCTACGAGGCACCGGAGGAGCCAAGTGTGCGGCCTGGGTTGGGCCTGCGGCGGGGGAACCGCCGGCGGTACGAGGTCGCTGGGCAGGAGAGGCTGCGCGGTTGAAGAAGTTCCCACGGTTGGCGTTCAGGTCCTGGTTGGAGAATTGTTGAATGAGACCATTGGTGCCGTCGTTGGCGTAACCCATGCGAGTTTGGTAGGCGGGCTGGGGCGACTGCAATGCTTGCTGTTGTGCGTACTGCTGCTGTTGCTGTTGCTGCTGTTGCTGCTGCTGCTGCTGCTGGGCATACTGCTGCTGTTGAGGGGCATAGCCGTTGTTCACGAAGTATCCCGGGGCGTAGGCGGGATTGGAGGGATCGACGTAGTCCTGGGCCCCCTGAGTCTGGTAGATCGGCTGGGGAAACGCGGAGGGGGTGGTGGGATAGGCACGGTTGTTGGCCGCATTGTAGTTCTGGTCATACCCGAAATTCATATTCAGGCGATTCGGGTTGTTAGGATTGTTCGGGTTGTTCGGATCCATGATGAATAGTTTGCTCCTGACACCGGATGGGAGGAGTTCAAACGAAGGTGGGAAAGTGGATGGAGAAAGGAGAGGGCGGGGAGGTGAAAGGAGCGGTGGCTCAGGCGATAATCCACCCTTCCTGATGGCCCCCTGGTTGGTCTGTTTCGTGCTGATGTGCTGTTTCGTGGTTTCGTGGTTTCGTGATTTCTTAATCTACTGGCTGAAGCGTGAAACACCGTCTCTCCTTTTATTCTACGCTCTAGGAATACGGGGACCATGAGGGAGTCTAATATCCGGCCACTCACTGCTCACAGCAGTTTAGATCTAGGATCCACCCGTCAATCCGAACTATTGGAAACACACACCCCTCTTATGGAATTTCAAGGGGGAGGGGCACGGGTTCACATTGTCGGCACATTCCAGTCTGATTGTCAACAAGAATTTTAACGCAGCGACAGCTCTCGCACGAGGCGATCGCGCTAAACGGTGATCCTACATCGGGCACTTTTTGAGATGAAACACATCAATTAGATGGTAGGTCGCAGATAGCATAATCAAGAAGCATTCAAGTCATCAAACTATCCCTCGGTGAAATCTCTGTGGTTCGAGTTGGACAACAACCAAATACGAGAGGCGCCTATAGACCCGCGCACGTGATGCGCGGATCAACTCCCGCGCCGGAAGTCGGGCGCGACTTTTTTATGCTCGTCACCGTTGACTCCGAGACCTGCGATCAACAATGGCCGAATCGTCCAGTTCTGCGGCCTCTGGCACCGCCAAGCCTAAGGCGGCCCCCAAAGCTGCAAACCCTGCCTTCAGAGCACTCGGTATAGTCCCATCTCCGCAACTTGAGAAGCCCGAGAAGCACAGGGAACACTAATGCAATGCGATGCAACAGGCATGCCCAATTTCCGGTTCAGACTTCCTTCCCGAAACTGGATGATATTCTTGACCATCACTGGCTCCTTTGCTGGTGCTATCATCTACGACCGCCGCGAGAAACGCCGTGCGCAGCAGAAATGGTGCGACCTCGTAGCCCATCTCGCAACCGAGCCGCTGGCGGTGGAGCAGATGCGCCGAAAGTTGACCGTTTATCTCGCTGCGCCGCCGGGCGATGGTATGCGCGTCGCTCACGACCACTTTAAGGAATATGTCAAGCCCATCTTGACTGCAGCCGCGCTGGATTACCACGTGGTTGAAGGTCGCCGGGAGGGAGATGTGCGAGCTGGCACTGCGGAGAACATCCGCAAGCTGCGACGGAAGGCTGGTGAGCAGAGTACAGTTGTGTCGGAGCCCACAGTCGAGTCCGCCGTACTTGACCAGCGGGAGCGCATGGGAATCCAGGACGAGCCCGGTCCCAAGGGTGACTTGGTCATCGGCCGCCACACATGGAAGGAATATGTCCGCGGCTTGCATGAGGGTTGGCTTGGACCCTTGGACCCTCCGCCTCCCCCGGTCGACGTTTCGGTTCCCTCCGGAAATGAGGCAGCTGAAGAGGCCATGAAAGACATTGCCACTGGCGATGAGCCATCTGACATGCAGGCGAATGTCGAGACCCTTGAGAAGACCCTCAAGGGGAGCGAAGAAAAGACCGAAGAGAAGAAAGAGGAGAAGGAGAAGGAAAAGGAGAAGCCCAAGCCTATCGGTCCTGCACCTGCTTACATCTATCCTGCCGAATACTCCTCCGCCTCTCTCCCTCCTTCCCTGCCCCAGTCCTTCGACAACTCCGTCCCCATTGAATTCCCCCACATCCTCGGCTTCCTGAACACACCCATCCGACTCTACCGCTACCTCAACGAACGACACGTGGCTGAGAACATCGGCCGCGAGGTTGCCGCCGCCGTTCTCGCCGCAAGCTCAAGACCCTACCGCGAGGAATCTTTCAGCACAGACTCCCAGCTGAGCGGAGCCAGCGTTGACTCCGCTCCATCCCCTGATGGCTCATTTACCGAGCTCTCGCGCTGTAACTACGAGCAACAGAACGTCCTGGAGGCGGAAGAAAAGGAATGGCACAAGTCCGTCCACAAGCGCGACGAGGCCGACAAGGAGCGCGAGTGGCTGGCCGACGTCGTGCTCGACCCCCGCATTGCCTCCCGCATGCAGACCGCCATTCTTTCGCCTGAGGACGAAGCCCGTGCTCAGCGTATCTTCAACCAAACGGAGTACATCCTCGGCCAGGAGCGCCCGGCCACCGTTCCCTACTGGAAGAAGATGTGGATCAAGTACGGCTATGGCGAGGATGAGGAGACTATCAGGAAGAAGCCGATCCTCCCTAATGTCGATGAGGAGGATGCGTAAATACTGCATCTTGATCCGGGAACCCTTGTGCTATACCATAGATGGACGTGGGTGTTTTGTTTTGTTTCTCTTTGCATGGGTCATGTTTTCCCAATTTGCATACACTATCCTCCCCTCGGTTGTATATTAGAGGCGCTTTCTGTCTGTTTTCTATGGGATGTTGTACATGGCAGGGTGCAATGTATCTAGGTAGACCATCTCTACAATCTGATCTGGAACTAAAATGACTTACATAGAGCGAGGTGTTGATTACACCTCACTCCTCAAGCGATAGGAAATATGGATAATAGATACTGTACTGATATATTTTGGATGTTTTTAACTTCTGTATATTCTTTTTTGAGATTGATTGATTGCAGGCATATCATCCCCTTGTGTGGTCCACTGTGTGGTCTATTTCCCCTTTTCATAGACTCCAATCGCAAAAGCCAGTATACGTTGGCTATATTCACAGCCGTACCACAAATACTTTGATCTTCTGACGGAGCAAATTCGGCCGTGGGTGATGAACCAGACGGTGGCTGTGGCATGGTTCATGTCTCTCGTTCGAGTGAAATCAGTTCAGGTCGAAGACGGAAGACTCCGGCCATTTCTTGCTCGCCTTCTGGGCGAAGGCAGTCTTGTCACTGGCCCACTTGTCCAGAATATCGAGGGCGGAGACGGCCTCGTCAATGGTGATATCGGGCGAGTCGAGGGTAGCCAGGAGGTCCTTCTCACACTGTGCCTTCGAGTCAGGTTTCAGGAGCTGACGGGCGGAAAGAGCAGCTTGAACGTGAGCGACGCTGTTCTTGTTGTTGGACAGGAACGACTCGTTGAATTCCTCAAGCTTCTGGGACTTCGGGAGGAGCTCCTCGAATTCGGCGTTAACAACCTCGGCAGTCTGGGCGGGAAGAGGCTCGGAGAGGGTGTCAAGGGCCTTGCGGAATTGGATGAGCTCAAGGTGGAGGGTGGGGTTGGAAGAGTCGATAGCATGAGCAGCCTTGAGGCACTTCAAGGCGAGCAGATGCTTGTCTGTAGAATGTCAGGTTAGCCATGTGCGACTCATATCTATGGACAATGAACTTACTTCTCCTGAGGTAGACCTCGCAGCCAAGGCACTGCGCCTCAATGTTCTTCGGGCTTTGTTCAAGCAGATGTGTCAAGAACTTCATGACATCCTTGAGCGGTTCCTTGGTCTGGACTAGGGTGTTACCAAGAGGATCGGGGTCTTCCTTCTTGACCTCTCCATCAACACTCTTGGCGTTGGCAGCGGCGGCCTTCCGTGCCTCGCGCTTGTCGGCTTCGATCTTCTCCAACCGCTGTTGCTCCTTCTTGGCCTTCTTGAGGGCCTTCTTCCTCTCAGCCTCGTCTGTAGCATCGATGCCGTTGGCACCGCTTGGAATGGGACCGTGGGCAAGGTCTGGCTGATCGTTGAGAAGGAGATAGGCCTTGATAGTCGCAATAGCAATTCTTGTGTAGAATGGGTGCTCGCGCAGGCGGTCTTCCCAGCGCACCATGTCCACGTACGCTCTGACCATACCCTTGCGCAGGGAGAAGCTGTGGAAATCGAACTGGTCCTCCTGCCAAGTGTCAAAGATGTTGTAGACTGCGTGAAGGCGCTTGAGGGCAAGGCCCAGCTTCTTCTGTCGCAGGTACGCTTCACCATCCTCGGTCAGATACCAAACGCACTGCATCTCGTGGAGATCTCCCATCGCTCCACCGACGGTCTCGTTGCGGGTGAACTTGCTCATAAGGTTCAAGGCCTTGTCGTTCTCATTGTTGCGTAGCTGATACTTGGCGGCCTTGGTGTTGATGTGTCGGTCTTTCTCGTCCAGCAGACGAGCCTTCTCCATCTCCTCTGCGGCCTTCACAGTATTGCCATAGTGCTTCCAGATCCGAGCCTTGGTCATTTGGTATTCAACAGCCTTGGGGGAGATTTCAATAGCCTTGTCGACATTCTCCATAGCCTTGGGGAGGTTGCGGCTGAGGTGAAAGTTGTAATGTTGAGCCAAAAAGTAATAGGATGATGCCAAGAACTCGTTGTTGTTGCCATTGGTCTCCGCAGCGCCATTGGCCTGGGAGCCAGACTTTCCAGAGACATATCCCTCCACCAGTGCCTGCACTGCATCCTGCTTGGCAGGGTTGGTGTAGAGCATCTTGATGTTGGCGAAGAGCGACGGGACTCCCTTCTTGAGCATACGCTGCAGATATGAATCCGCGTCCTGCTTGAAATCATCTCCCTCCAAGAAGTCGAGAGGGATGCGACGAGCCGCATCGCCGCGAGGGTACTTCTCCACCCACTCGTCATACAAAGCCTTCAGGACCTTGTGGTCATTCTCCGGAATCTCCTTGGCCTGGATCAAACCATTGTAGTAAAGAGAATTCTCGGAATTGCGCTCCAGAAGGGCAGTGTAAGCCTCTGCCGCCTCTGTCTTGCGACCAAGTCGCAGGAGATAGTCGGCCGTCATCTCCATGACCGCAAGAACATCGGTACACCGGTAGCCGACCTTTTCAAGGTGCTCCAAAGCTCTCTCCAGATCTCCAGACTCCGCGATGATCGAGTTCCTGTATAGTAGGGCCTCGGAGTGCTCCATATCCTGGACGGAAGGGGAGCCCTTCAGTGTGTCCTCAAAGGTGGTCAAAACCTTCTCCGCCTCCGCGAGATCTCCGGACAAGTGGTGGGCAATCGCAAGCGCGGTCCAGTTTTGGCGGAAGCCCGGGCGGGCCTGCAGCATCGTAGTGCGGCTCTGAATGTATCCCTGGAAATCGCGCATCTGCATCTGGAGGAGGGCCAAGTCACGCTGGATGGGCTGAGATTCAGGCTCGAGGCGCAAGGCAAAGCGGTAGGCCTTGATCGCTTCCTCGTAATTCTTTTCCTGCCGGTATAGTAATCCGTAAACGTGCCAGCAGATGTGCGATTTCATGTCATTGCGCAAGGCCTCCTTGGCCAGGACGAACGCCTCCTCCAGCTGATTCATGTGGCTCATGATCAGAGCTTTCATCGCCTGTGTATCGCCATGTTTGGGGTTCTTCTTTAGAACTTGGTCTGCCGTCTTGAGGCCTGTTGCGATGAAAATGCAGTTAGCTCACGGGACCCGGGCGCGGGCGATTGAGCGGGGCAGCGGACCTTTCTTGTATTGCTTCTGCTCAAAGTTGCGAACCACTTGACGGAACAAGGACTGATCCTTGGAATTCAATGGTTGCGGCATGGTGGGCGATGCTGGGTCGATTAACTTGTGCGAGGGAGGAATCGAAGTGTGCGGGGAGCGGCTTCTCCGAGTCCGACCTTGGCAGTGCGAATGAGCCGATAAGATAGGCCCAACTGCGTCAACGATCAACTCGAACACAATTCTACCGATGACTGATTTTCTTCTTACATCTGCACGTAGTGGGCCAGGACGTCAATGCAAGCACCCACGGCAGGGCTTTTCGTGTTACCCTCGAGCGTCTTCAAAAGCTTTTTTCCCTTGCATATTGGTACATGCGTACCTCCAACGCTAATATGCACTACTTCTCATGCAACTATACAACTTAGATTTCACGGAAGGCTTATATGTATATGATGATATTCATAGAATAGCAACGCTATATATGCAGTAATGTACACTCGGGCACAAAGAGAGCCTTAGTCCTGGCAAGACATGAGAGTTGCAAGAGCCCGGTTATCAACCAGACCATATGCAGTTGTGCTATGGCCTGTTCTTGCATAGACAGATGCCTTATCGCCGATGGTTCTGCCGCCAGGTATTCAGATCATCCTCCCAAGACGCCGAGGAGCCACCGCATCTCTCGGTCACCATGCCCCATGTCCGAGACCGAATGATCTCTTCCACGGTGCGTTGGTTGCGAACCAAGTTTGCCAGAGATTCGGTTCGAGCTTCCCGAGGGAAGAAGCGAGCTGAATAAGGGTCCAATCGTTCATTGACCACCCTTTCTCGGTCTCGGGCGGATTCTGTCTCTCGCAGAATCAGATCCGGGTCCTCGGGGTCGGGACTCGTGGCAACACCGGCACAGTAGTTCAAGACGTCCGAGCGAGTCTGCCACGATGGGAATAGTACGTTATCCTTGAAGCCTTGGCACGCATTCGGCTCGATCGGTTTCTGAGCTCTGGTGTCGGTTTGCCGTGTGGCGGTAGACGCCGGGTCAAATCCCTCCCGAGCGGGCGTCATTAACGCATTGAGATTTTGCGAAATCGAATCATCGATAGTCGATCGGGAGATACGGAGGAAATCTGAAGACGAATTTATAGTCAGTTTGGAGGCAGTCCCAGGAAACGATCGTGAAATGCAACGAACCCCGAAGTAGTCTTTCATCGAAGCAGAACTGAGGAGTCAGCGCCGGAACCTCCGTGGATGAGGCCTGTGACATTTTCTTGTTGGCTGGCTCCCCCGAACTTCGATTTGCCGTTGATGCCCAGAACCAATCCAGCTTGGGTGGAGACGCGGGTGAACAGGGCTATCGGCGACAGGATTTAGTGGCCTGGACAGTAGGGTACTATCAAGGCAGGCACGGTGTCGGAATGGAAAGCAGGATGAACTTATTGCGACCCAGCCAGAGCGATGCGATTCCAGCGGGCAAAAATGGCTTGTGAGGTTATCGTCGTTGAACTCGCCGCAGTGAACGCATAGCTGTCCCCATCGGGATTAGCGTCTTCGATGAGTAATATCAGCGAAGTTGGCGCCTCAGGCTGTGTATGAGAGTCTGGTCAAGTTTAACGATCGAGTCATTTGACTAAATTTAGCTAATTGACTCGGATACATCCCATAATCAGAGAAATAGAAGATGGGTATCCCATGAGTCGTCATAATGGAAAGTTGAACTGGCGCCTCTAACGAAATGAGTAGGTAGATAATCAACGTAACCTTGGTCTTTTGGTACGTTTTCCTTTAAACATAGACCGAGATATAACATACGTAACCACATAACAGCTTTATTGTCTCGAATAGACTTTCGGTAGGTGTATGAAATGGAAAAATGGAAAAAGTACATCCAAGTAATTCTACAGGAGGTCATGTGACAGCGCGTCACGCGGGCCGGGATCGTCGCGTCGACCTGGGGCTGACGACTGTGGACGATCGTACATACATTCAAACCCCGATTGATACTTTTGTTGATTGCATTATTTGGATACCCCTGTCAATATGCCCGAACTTGCAGAGGTGTCACGCATTGTGCATTTTATCCGCCAACACCTGGTGGGAAAAACCCTGTCCAAAGTCCAAGCACAGCACGACGACATCGTATATGGCAAGGTTGGGACCAGCGCGGCTGAGTTTCAGAAGGCGATGACCGGCAAGGAGATCGTTGGCGCGGGTCAACAAGGGAAATACTTCTGGATCACGATGTCTTCACCTCCACACGCGGTGATGCACTTTGGAATGGCGGGATGGCTGAAGATCAAGGACGCCGACACATACTACTATCGCTCGGACAAGCCTGCAGATAAGGAGTGGCCTCCCAAGTATTGGAAATTTTTGCTGGAGACCAGTGATGAGCTCAAAACCGAGGCTGCGTTTGTGGATCCCCGCCGATTGAGCCGTATCCGCTTGGTGGATTGTCCCGCCGATGACATTCGCCAACACACTCCTCTCAAGGAGAACGGGCCGGACCCGGTTGCAGATAAAGATATCGTGACAGAAACATGGTTGATAGAGAAGCTGAGGAGTAAGAAGGTCCCCATCAAGGCTCTTCTCCTTGATCAGGTCAACATCAGTGGCATTGGTAATTGGATGGGGTAGGTCTTTCCCACATTGGTTTGGCCAGAAAGTGTACTGACAAGTCTTTCAGAGATGAGATCCTGTACCATGCCAAACTCCACCCTGAGCAATACAGCAACACGTTGTCCGATGACCAGATAAAAGAACTTCATACATCGATCCACTATGTGTGTTCCACTTCCATCGATGTCCTAGCAGACTCGGAGAAGTTTCCTGAGCACTGGCTTTTCAAGCATCGCTGGGGCAAGGGCAAAAAGAACCAACCATCCATGCTTCCTAACGGGGACAAGATCACATTTCTGACTGTTGGTGGCCGTACGAGTGCTGTCGTTCCGGCGGTCCAGAAGAAGACCGGCGCTGTTGCGAAAGAGATTGAAGACGATGGCAATGGGGCGTCTTCGAAGCGAAAGCGGGATGTGAAGCAGGAAAATGATTCAGATGCTGGAGAGAAAACGGAGTCCAAGGGCCGTGGTACGAAGCGTAAGAGCAACCCAGTGGTAAAGAAAGAAGAGGGTGAAGAGAAGGTCAATGTTGGCAGGCGTCGGTCTACGCGTTCAAGGTATTAAGTTGGATTAAAGATAGATATTTCATGCTAGAAATTGAACACGCCATTGAGCCTTGTTGCCTGGGCGTACCCAACTGTCAAAGCAACCCCGCCCAGACCAATTTCGACGACACCGGTTTTGCGCGCAATATACCAAACGCGTTATTGCCCACAGCTTCCGGCTTAACCCTACTGTTCATTGACCTGAGATTTTCGAAGTATTACTTACACACGACAAGGCCTGTGGGAAGTTGCGTCGCAAAACATGCGACAAATGAATTTGATTTTTACATCATAGTCCAGTTGTTGGCCGTGTTTCCCAGGTCGAAATCGATTGCCCAAGACATTAGATCAAAATTCTCGTAATCGTCCAGATTGAGAGCACCAATCTCCCCAGCTCCACCAGTGAGGAAACTGTCAGTATTAGGCGTCAGAACTGACATCGGGCTCACGTCAGTGCTTTTCGCGACATCAGGAGTTGCCTGGAACTCTGATATCGCAAACTTGTCCAAGATCTTGTCCAACTTCTCCGTTATGGCTTTTGCAGCCTGCAAGCAGAACGCTTGATTTCTTTCCCGGGAACTAGCCACACTTCCAAGTTGCGATCGACATATATAAATCCTATCACAACACTCATATTGCTTCCTGTCCTTGATCGCATTATCTTTCCCAGCATGCGGAAGTTTGGATTTCCCGTTCACCAAATCAATAGAATCACCGCGGGGTTCATGATATGTGGTCTTTCCTTGCTATATTCTGCCTTCGTTCAACGAACCATTTATGCATCTCCTCCTTGCTATGATCACCCGCGGGCTATGAGCTGTATGAATGGAAAGGTACCTAACAAAATATCTATGCTCTTGAAGGCTCCTGCATATGTCTTGATTGCTCTCTCTGAATGCCTTGCATCATTAGCAGGTCTAGAGTACGCGGATGCTAAGGCACCGAAGTCAATGAGGTCATTGGTTATGGCGATGTACCTGTCGACTGTGTCGGTGGGAACGTTTATCGCGATGGCTGTCTTGCCGCTGACGGTGGATCCAAAGATAACATGGATGTACATTGCTCTTGGAATAGGAGTTTTCATTTCCGGCACCGCTCTTTAGAGCGTTCCAATTCAGCTAAAGTAGCTGGTGGAGGAAATTTACCGACTCTACGACACTTTCGAGAGAAGCGTCGTAGAGTCGACTTATATTCGCTATATTTCTACGTCCGGCGATGAATGGGAAGTTCGGTGTCGCTATAATATTGAAATCATCGCCGTGCCTTCTTGGCCTTTTTGATAGAATTTCCGGCTTCCACAAGAAGAATATCCTGCTGCAAAAGTCCTAGAGAGATTAAAGTTTAGGGTTACATCGGAAAGCTTGATCCTAGTTATACTGATTCTTGACCTCAGCCATTTAACTGCCATAGGAAGGGTAAGGAAGAGTAGAATTAGCAATGTATTTCATCGCTTATATACATGTACGAGCCTGAAAGTAACAAAGGGTGAACTAATTATGTAGAAAAAAGGGGTTATATATGAGTTCCGAAGATCTTATTGTCTCCAAACCTTTCGCGTGGGAGTCTCATTGTAACCGTCTTTGCTGAAACGCTCGCTTTCTCCATCAGAGGGATATGCGGGCTCGCTGGTGACTTCTATGGTGGTCTCCTGGTAGACCTTTCCAATTGGCGCCATCTCCACGCCCGACTGGACGATGTTATCTGTCGACCCGTCCTTCTCAGCCACCATCCTGCTGTCCTTGCCACCCAGCTTTCGGGACTTTGGAGCGGCCGTGATGGTGGTTAAGTGTGTATCACCATTGCGTCCACGGTCGCTGGCGAATCTGTCATAGGAGCGACCATGGCTGGGTTCGGAATCGATGATCAGATTACGGCGGGTAAGCGTATATAGGGTAACGTCAACGAGACCGGAGCTTGTAATAAGGGCACCTGAGAGGAAATTAGTCACAACGGCACTTTCTTGCAAACAGAGGTAGGATATTGACACCCACCAGCACAGCAGAAAAAGGCGACAGATGGTAGATCGCCGTTCGCGTTTGCCATGCGTCCAGCAGCCAACGGCAGAGAAAGGATCAGATAGACAGTAGGATAGATAGTCATATATCCAACCACACGACGCAGGCGCTTCAGGCTCTCTATTTGGCTATTGCCAAGAATTGAGGACGCAGTAATCTGTCGGCGAAGTTGAAAGTACATCACCGCGTAGAGACAGACAGTGCCAAATTCAGCCAAGAAAATCCAAAAATAATGAGTCCAGAGACGTAAACTTTCGTAGTCTTCGTTAATCCAACACCAGGCACCAGAGGGAACAAAAATATCAGCGCCGTGAGTTGCCAGAGGAATTGTCATTATAATTGTAATGACAAAAGCCCAGATCCCACAAACGAAGGCGACAAAGACTTTGTAAGGCATTTTGATTCCCCAGACGACGAGAAGAAACGTATGGAAGGCGATAGCGAGAACAAAAAGACCGCTTCCGGGGTTTGCAATTTGGAGAAACAGGCCCTGGAAAAAGCAACCCGATGTACCTGACTCAATCTTGTCGGTAAAGATCCATTGCAGACAGAGCAGGAATCCCACTGATTGTATACAATCGGCGAGAACTAGGTTATAGATCAAAATGATGTATTGGTTGTAACCGATATAACTCCGGAAGTATGATTTCCAGAAAACGAGGCGGAACGTGATGAAACTCAGGAGAGATGCCGTGGCAAGAAATGAGAGGAAGGCCATAACAGAAACGGCGATGAGGCCCCTCCGTTGTGTCAGAGGCAAAGGGTCAATGTCTAGCGTCACATCGCTAGTCCATCGAGACATCAAGGCGTGCTCCATTGTACTTTCCGTGGGAGCCGTTTCCCGGCAATATGAGGTCCAAGGAGATTTGCAAATGATTCTGCGATAACAATTTCAAAGGCACACTCTTTTCCAGTATAGCCCTTTTTGGAGACGGAGGGAAATGTACACCATGCCGAGACGAGGATATTGACGTCGTGGTCAAGTCAAAATTAGAAGCCCGGCTTATGTGCAGGAAGCCTATAACGCGTGTGCCCTCCGCAAAAGAAAATGAAATGCGCTTAAGAAGCTTGACAAGCGGTAAAATTAAAGTCGTGGAAAGGAGAGAGGGAAATAGATATTATATGAGAAGGGATTATCTAAGTTGAGCTGAGGAGAGAGCGAAGTCTGCATGTAGACTATTGTCAACAGGGGAAACTCAAAAGATATTAGGTAAAAGGGGAATACGTAAGTTAGTATTTCAGACGGGCCACTTCACTGTAGGAGGCTCTTATATACATACCGCGTTTCGGAGCAGCCTCCCATCCCTGTCGTTTCAGAATAGGCTCTCTCCTACCAGAAATGGTCACTACGCAACTCGAAGCCCATGATTGAGCAAACAACTCCGTAACATCGCAAAGCTAGAACAATAAATGTTTGCTGTACTTTACGCCACAATCTTCTTCAAATGGTAAATAAAAGAGATTTACACGAAGCTTGCCACGAAAAGTGGAATAAAACGGCTGGAGCGGTCGTAAAGGCCAGTACCCACTCTGATCAGCCCCACGCGGCATAGAAGCTTGGAAACTGGGGAACAGGGCGCAAAGTTGTCTTGTCTGCGTGGCAATTGTTTGGACAGATCAAACGTGGGAGAACTGTGCACGGTGAAGAAGGGACTCTTATGGAATTCTGAGGACAAAATCCAGATCCCGCTTTACAAAGGCCTCAGGACGGACATAGCCGCTGTCATGTCATTATGTTTGCTTTTCTTGTGTAGGGCTAGATGCAGGAACAACCTTCTCGAATGCCAGCAAAAAATACTATCAGGTTTCACAGTGGGAATGAGTCCCCACTGCCGGAGAAATGAGTCCCACTACCGGAGAAATGCATCTTCGGTGCTAGCAGTATTCCTCGAACAGGGGCCATTCAAGGATTACACGATTCGCAAACTTTATTTGCGGTGCCCGACAAGCCCCAGGGTTACATCGATCCAGATAAGCTTCATGTACTTGCCGGGCAATGGCGATCTCGACAGGGCAGGAGGCACTATTTGTCCACAGCCCCATATTATCTCGTGCCGGAGCCACCAAAATAAAATAAGCTTTTTCTGCCACGCTTAGTCCAACCCATTATGATTGTGGAGTCTTTCGAGCCGCGCGCCCCTGAACCGAATACGAGGGTAAGGAAATCAATGCCTAGACAGCTACATGTTGATGCAAGTCAGCTTTAGAGCCGCTAGCTGCGATCGTGTGTAAATTTACTATTGACCTGTATCATCTCTATATGCTTCCAGAGTGGAGGGGAATGGTTACCTCGAGAATGTTCAGGTTGTCATTATGAAACATTGGGGCAACTAGAGGCAAAAATAATCCACGCCAGCGAGGCTAGTGTTGATTGTGGCGATCCCTGTCCGATTTGACATGTTCTGTACCAGTCCGCCTGCGTCCGGAGCCAATTCCTTCAACTCGAAGTGATTATTTTAACGCTGTCACACTCTGTTTGAACTGAAATAGACATCATACAAGATGGTCAGTAATCTAACTTCTAGTTCTCGTGAAACAAGCGAGAACGTGGGAATGTAGTGAGGTGAAAGCCCAACCCATGATGGACCGGGTATCATGAAGGGCCTTTGGCACTAGGATTACAAGAATCTGGAATATCCGCTTTAACATTTCCCTAGTATTTAAAATTGTCACGTATGTGCTATGTGCGGGGAGCATGGATCATGATCATTGACTGTCGCACTCAGCCTCGTATACTTAGAACCCACAGCCCCACAGATCGTCGGAATGACCTGATGGGGTCGGCATCAGCTCCAATTATCTTCGAGCACGGAAGAAAGGTCCATAAAGTGGACACTTAGAGCCCTTTATTTCCTAATGGCAATCACATGTAATTGAAAAACAGATATGGGTCGGTGAAGAGTGGGTTGTACTGAGATATTTGCTGCTTATTTCAGACCTCGAGAACTAACTCGGTGATCTTTATTTGTGTCGCTTCATCCCCGAGAAGGAATTTGAGCAATTCTTTTCCGGCGACTTGCGAATCGTCTCGGTCTCAGGAGTGGTATACACCACATTAGAATTAGACTAAGAGAGCAATTGGAGATTAGGGGCTCTGACTGTTCGACCATTAGCCGTGTAAATATATCGGTCTAGGATTTTGTTACAACATTTGCTGCGTCACTGTACATAAACTACGTGCAGCCTAGTCTATCGTTATTTTCTGCGGCCACACAAATCTGGCTCTAGGGTTCGAATAATCTCGAATCTCAAAGGCAGATGCTCCACCCTCTGCGTGTTCTGGGGCTGTTTATGGTGTTATGATGCCACCATAGAGAAATTTGTTATAGTCAAGCCTGCATGCTGAAAATGCACTCCAACACTCATTTCTCTTGCTCTAACCTCTTTAATGCATCAATGAAGAAAAAAACAAACAAGCTTAGGGGCGTGCCTGAATAGATCAAAACAACCAATCACAGTAAGCGATTGGAGGCCAGGGCGGTGAGTTCTTATCGGGGCCGATGTCGCCACGCGATGACAAAGCCGCAACGCCCGTTGGTTCTTACCATATGATACCTTCTCTTTCTCGTCTCAAGTCTTTTTGAGTTAACCCCTACTCTACCCTTGCCCTTTGCAGAAAGCGCGTGGTCTTCCTGACTCTGTTCTGCTCGAGTCTTACCCTGGCGTGGGACTCCCACTTGAAAAGACCCGAAGCGGTGTCCCGCCACCATGAGCGCGATCTTGTCGGCAGACGATTTAAACGACTTCATTTCACCGGGGGTCGCGTGCATTAAGCCCGTGGAATCGCTTTCACAGAAAAGCGCAAAAGATGCAGAGGTCAGTTTTTAGTGGCTTGCGGTCAGTCACCGAACTTTGGACTAATTTCAATCTTAGAACCCCTACGAAGTAACAACGGAGGAAAAGGTCGAGCCCGAGAATCTTCCACCGGCGCAGATTTCCTTGACAGACTGCCTTGCTTGTTCAGGCTGCGTGACATCGGCAGAAGCCGTCTTGATCTCTTTGCAGTCCCATACCGAGGTCCTAAACACTCTCGATGCCCATCCCGAGATTCCTTTGCCACACGAACACCATGGAAGAACGACAGCGAATCCCGAACAAACTGGAGAGGGCAGGATATTTGTTGCAAGTGTGAGCCCACAGGTCAGAGCGAGCTTGGCGGCAACCTATGGCATCTCGGAGAAAGAAGCGGGGTACATGATCGATCAGTTCCTATGTGGCCCGCAGGGGCTGCGAGGCGGCGGAAAACATGGCAGTGGCTTTACGTGGGTCGTGGATACAAATGTCATGCGGGAAGCCGTTCTAGTTCTCACTGCTGATGAAGTCTCGGAGTCGTTCGGCTCGGATCCCGCTGGAAACAGCCCATCTGGTGCTGAGAATGCCCTTCCCAAGCGACCGATCCTATCTTCTGCTTGCCCTGGGTGGATCTGCTATGCTGAAAAGACCCATCCCTTTGTGCTTCCGCATCTATCTCGCCTCAAGTCCCCGCAGGCTCTGTCTGGAACATTCCTCAAAACCGTCCTGAGCAAATCTCTTGGAGTCCCAGCTTCTCGCATCTGGCACTTGGCTCTCATGCCATGTTTCGACAAGAAGCTTGAGGCCAGCCGAGAGGAGCTCACCGACGCTTCATGGCAACAAGGGGAGTTCCACGGGGGCTCTGAACCCGTTCGTGACGTGGATTGTGTGATCACAACTCGGGAACTCCTTTCGCTAGCCGCTGCTCGAGGCTTCTCACTGCCGAACATCCCTCTGCAGCCGCTTCCATCAGGCTATATCCCGCCTTTCCCAGAAAAGTCTCTCGATTCTTTCATCTCATTCAAACGGTCTCCTGCTCAACAGTCCCTGGAAACAGGTACATCCGGGGGCTACTTACACCATGTGCTCAACACCTTCCAAGCTCGTCACCCGGGAAGCCAGCTTGTTACGAATCGCGGGCGTAACGCTGATGTAGTTGAGTACGTGCTCACATCCCCAGAGGGTCAGCCCATCATGAAAGCGGCTCGATACTACGGCTTCCGTAACATCCAGAACCTTGTTCGGAAGTTGAAGCCTGCTCGCGCATCCAGAATGCCCGGTGCAAAGCCTGTGGCTGCTGGGCGACGTCAGCCCATGTCTCGAAACACAGTCTCTGGAACGTCAGGTTCAGATTTCGCCTATGTTGAAGTCATGGCTTGCCCAGGCGGCTGCACCAACGGCGGCGGACAAATTCGGGTTGAGGATGCCAGAGAGGCTATCAATTCTTCGGAGGATGTTCAGATGGCAGATGCTCCTGGAACTTCAACCAAGCCCTCACCCCACGAGCAGCGCGCCTGGCTTGCACGCGTGGACGAGGCGTACTTCTCGATGGAATCCGACTCGGAGAACGAAACAAGCCCTCATTCTCAACTCTCCATCGCGGACAAAGAGGCTCTGATCCACCAGGGATTGGCCCGCTGGTCGGAGTTCATGGGAATCTCGCTCGACAAGCTGGTGTATACAACATACCGCAAGGTTGAAAGCGACGTTGGCAAAGAGCAGGCTCCGACGAACGGGACGGCCAATGTCGTCGAGCTTGCTGGAAAGATCGGAGGTGGATGGTGAATACCATCTCGGTCCATGGATATAATCATTTGGCTTTTGTTCATTACATGGCGCCGGGGTTTTTCTGTTTCAATTGCATATCAGTATGGGATACACAAGATGACTCATTTGTGACTTTCCATCGTCATTCATGGCTGGCGGCGTTGTGATTTAGATATATTGTAAGTGGTTTGTCTGCCTGTTTATTTTGACCACCTTACCACCGTGAATAGCGGCCTCATAACATTATGTGTAAAAAGGCTTGAAGAAATAAGAGAATAAGATGATATATCCCTCCTAGTATATTGTGCTTGGTCCCTCTATAGATTACACTACAATGCTATGTGACGGTAAATCAGGCGCCGAAAACGGCTACTGTGGATGCCATTCAAACGTCCCATTTATCAGATTATTAGTTACTAATGCGCGGGACGCTTGGCGTGAAAGTTGGCTGTGTTGTAAGCAGCGTTAAAGTCAGCGCTGCGCAGGCCTCAAGTTAATAACCCCTTTCACTCCGTTCCTTCAACTTAGGGCATTCTGTCTGTCTGGCTAGCTGTATATCTAATAAGTCAACCCTGCATATCGCTACGAGCCAGACCCAGACCGAGAATTACAGTACTGCGACTTCTAGTTTCTAATCAACTCTGGAATTGGAAGGCAATTTCTGTTTAAATTCAACGTTCATGTCGTCTCATTTCAGATTGCCGGCATCAAGTTGTTTCTATTGCAATCAACAAGGCAAAGATCAAACAGATATCAAACCGAGCCCCTTCTTGTAGGATTCCCTTGTCCCGACAGAACAAAATTCTGTCTCTCTCTACATATGCCAATTTTGTTGTTTGTTTGCCATCCACCGAGTCAATCAACCAAGATTTGTCCTTTTTCTCTCCAACTTGCCTGGACGACTTCAGGATGAGAAAATCTCCTTTCAAATTTTTCCACACGCATTGATGCTGACCATCGATCGAAAAATACAGCTCTGCCTCTTCGCCTCCACTAAAACGCATCCGGCTGATGTCCAATGCAGGGTTCATTGGGACTCCCTGTTGTACGATCGCTATCACGCAATCATCTTGGTGTGCTGCATCGTGTTCACCTGTCGATAAAGGTTGGTTCTGGACTATGTAGACGTTTTTGGTGCCGTCTTTCAGCTTTGACCAGATACTTCGTGGTGTTTGAAGATGGAAAATACTTCGTTGCCAGAGTTCCAGGGTGTCAATGATTCGATGATGATCCAAGACCCCCTGGGCCTGCAGTATCAATTTAGATTTGAGACGAAATCGTTGACTGAGCTTTGGAGAGGGAGCGCGACCAAGATATACTGTGTAGTAGTCTGCATCGTCCTGTTCCAGCTGCCTATAAAAAAGCAACTTCATTAGCATTTTGAGCCCAGCATCAAAACATAAGTCCGACAAAGTGAACAGCAAGCAAGGCCACACTGTTTGTAAAAACCGCGAATGTTTCAAAGGTAATTTATGGCGTACTTTGAGAGCTTTTGTGGAAGCAAATTATCCATGTTTCGTTCAGAAAGTCCTTTGAGGTGTAAACACGTCCTTTCACCATAGCAGGAAATTCCCGGGCCAATAAACCCCTGCTGAAAAGTCCAACTGGGTGCAAGGTCTTGGAAGGTGGCGGAGTAATTAGTACATTTTTCTGCCTAACCATGGGCAACAAGGCGTCTGTTAAGCTTGGCATACGGCACCTTGAGAGCCGAGCGATGCCCTCGACTCTGTGTTGGAAATCAAAGTGTAACATTCTAGACCAAAAAAAAACATCGCCAGCCGTCCCACTTTCCTTCTAGAAGGTCCGGTAAAATCGGTCATTGTATCTCACCAGGGGTACCCATATGACGGAATTGATACTGCAGGATCTACATGCCAGTACGTAATAATGATAGAGGACACCAATAGACTCTGTACAATTTAGAGTAATCAATAAACGATAGGAGGTCTGCTGCCGCCAGAGAAGCTTGCAGAACGCGTTGAGATAACAACGTGAGCAATAATCCCTGACAATTGTTTTTAAGCTATAAACAACCACTCAAAGTCACGATCCTGGAGAACATTCTGCAACGTGCGACGCCCTAGACTCCGAGGTATGTATCTTTCTCCATCAATTTTAAATCTTGTAAAACCAAAAACAACGCAATGTCCTTCAAGTCTTATGTTAATATCCCATTAAATACAATGTTACTTTTATGAATATTCTCATACCTCATAGTAGCATTCTGGAAATTGAAATTCTTTCCGTGTTGCTCTCACTGCTCTATTTGTCTGCGTGTGGACTTCGGAACGTAAGAACAAATAATATTGTCCCAAACACGACAATCAGAAGAATGAATAAAGTTGGAAGTAAGACAAATATGAGCAGTAACGCGCTCAACCATAACGCAGCTTGCTCACTGAGCTGACAATTCGGATAGGAATTTTGGATCCAGCTGGACATGGGCAAAGGATAGGAGCAACCAACAAGTGAGAGTAAGAGATGTTCAAGCATACGATGAATAGGTAAATCTGCTTCTTACCTGAGGAAAGGCTTGGCCGTTACATAGCCCCATAACACCACTTATCGAAGACATTGTTTGGTGGCGGTGGATTTCATTATGGCTACCACGGTGCCTACTTGTACGTACGGGAATCAATCATGTCTGCAGTTTTATGATGCCTACTCGCCTTCTTGTCTGCCTAACTTGGTTCCTTTTTATATTTTAACCTCCAGTCTCACTATCGATCCTTTAAATTTTCAAGCGAAAGGCCATTTGGAGATTATTACACGGTACCATCTAAGTTACCGGCATGTCGGCAAATGCAGTGACCAAAATATCGCTCTGGAGCTGCCGTTCTTGGCAAAACTGCTTTTCGTGGTTCACCAGGACTTCGGGACCTTAACGCCGATCGAACCGACAGATATCGAACCCCCCCCCCCCCCCCCATTTCGGCTTTCGGCGTTTAGCAGTATTGACTTGACCACGACTGACGAAGCCTCCGCTTTCTCATTGCGCTGGTAGGGATTTCCATGTGGAGCTGCAGATTTTTCAAAAGTTACGGCCCACCTCTTTCTGGCTTTTCAAGAAAAGCGTTGGCGCTGAGAGTATTATGAACGCTGGACATTGATGCTTTTCGCCAGTGTTACGGCCCGCAAAGACGGAGGACCACCGAGAGCCAAGTAAGTTAGTTCCGCACTAGCACCCGTCACGTCCATTCTCGTTCCCCCATACACCCCTCGGTTTGCGATAGAACCAATTTTGACCCGCTCAGTAAGTAAGGGGTGGCCAAAATCTGAGTGCAGAGAATATGCGTTACATATGTTGTTTACAATGCATCTTCTGCCAACTTTGCCTGATTTGCGTATATATTGGAAAGAAAAGAAGGGGCCGTTCGTAACTTTTTGCAGAGTTTTTTCAAGATCGCTACTCGAACCCATCTAACGTGGGTGTATTAAAAGCATCAGCAACCCAAAAGTCATCGGAGAAGATATCATCAAGCGAATGCAGGACGTCCACATTGTCTCGAGACAGACTATCTTGCAAATTGAACGGAAGATCTCGAAGATGCTGAAAAAGATCGTCGTCGGGAAAGTTGAATGCCTCAGTGTCTAGGCCACAAGCATCAACTGCATTGGGTTGGTGAAGCTGTATTTCGAGGCTCTGTGTGGTTTCTGACGGCTGCGCGAATCCAGTTACCTCCTCTGTATGGATGCCACCTTGGTTTGATTTCTGTGCGTCAGAGGCTTGTTGAACGAAATCCATCGCTCGATTTATGATGGTTTCGAGTCCGTCCCGGTAATTTTTCAATTTTTGGTTACGCTCAGCCATGACAAATAGTGCCGAGGAGCAGGCACGGAGATCATTTGAGATAGTTGGAGTCCAAAGGCCGGGAGATCGAAATACGCAAAAACTGCTTTTTGTGTTAAAGGAGTGCCCCCAAAGAACAAAGATATACCACTTACCACATCGTGAGACCAGCCATGAAGATTGAATTCACGAGTAGAAATGAGTAGCCAGACGAGTCTCTTTGGCGCATCTGCTTGAAAAACTGGCACATCTGCCCCGAGGCAAAGAGGCAAGTACTTATAAGTTTGTCTTGCGGATGCAGGATACTCAGGAAGGGCTGTATAAGTATGCGGACAGAGTTGTGCCAGTGCATATGGACGAAGTCCCCTTCCTGCAAGTCAAGGGGTGGTAAAGTCTCTTTGAATTCCTGTAAAGAAGACATGAGAGGACCAACCTCTGGACGTAGAGCGGAGATATGCTTGTCGACACGGTAGATGCGTGTGTGGATTCGAGAGACTATCCGTTGCAGCCGAATCAAGGCTATGAATCTTCCAAGCCTTGCTTTGTGTGGCTTTCCTCGACTGTGATAATTGAACATCCGGTCAATCAAATCATCACTGTTCATCGAATCATCTATATTTGGTGGAAGTTCCACATCAATTTCCTCCTCGGCGATACTAAAAGGCCTTCCTAAGGATGATGCTGTGTACCTCTCCATGAGATAAACACTCCAAAAGAGCCGGCGTCGTGAGTCCGCTTCATGAGGGTCCATTCTTCGATAATAAGATTCTCTGTGGAATCCAAAGTCCACGCAGGTTCTCATTGCCGATCCAATCATATACCAAATACTCGAATTTGAATTCGATCGAAGATTGTACAGAACAAGCAGCATCGTTGCCTCTATACTGGCAACGGAGATTGACTCTCTGAGTGTCGGGTCGAACTCCAATGCGGCGATCAGATAATCATTAGGAGCTGTCGAGTCATACGTTTCTGTTATTTGGCATATTGTAGCTCCGATCGCGTAGATCATGAATAATTTAAATCGAGCAAACTGCGCTTCTGGGGTGACTTCAGTGATCTGATACCGTTTGGAATGTAACTCAAAAATCTCGGTCCGATCCAGAAATGGGAGTCGCATATGCATGTTATTGAAATATGCATCGAGAATTTGTGTTCCGGTTGCATCATCTGGAGGAACAATTTTGGATTTAACGGCGTTTGGTAATGGCCCATCGGGCTGCTGAATACTCTCATTGATAGGCAACAGCTTCATTCCGATCGCGTTGTGAACCATTCGACTAACATTCTCCGCCATTGAGAGACCAGAAGATGGCCCGAGGTAAGCGGGTTCTCCGATCTCATCATGGCATAGGCTCAAAAAGCGGACTCCGTCGCCCAGACGACGCTTCTTCATGTCTGAGCGGCGCGACAAGGGATTTCCCGACACTCCCGAGGCCTGCTCGGGTTTATGCACCGCATTGGATGCATTTCCTTCTATCGCTGCAGCCAGCCGAGCTTCCAGGTCTTCGATTCGACGCACTAATGCACCTTTAGACATACCATGGTGCCATGAAGGGGCGCTCACGGACCGTGAGCAAGGTTGGCCGGAGGATGCACAGTTGGAGCAAGTGGGGTACCCAACGCATTTCTGTTTGCGGCGGTGACAGCGGGTGCAGGATTTTGGAATGCGCTTCCGTATTCTTAACTCCGGGTCCATCAAGACGGTATAGAAGGGCCGAAAAGGATGTTGAGGTAAAAGAGAATATTCATGGCTCCCGCGCGAATACGGATCGAACACGAGGTAAAGGCCCTCAGTAGCCGGAATGCGGATTTCGGCACTCCAAACCCGCCCCGTTCTTGGCGAGAACCTTATTCGGTGTAGCCTAACTAAATATGGATTAGGGTACCCGGGTTCCGAGTAGGCGTCGTCGATGGCACGAGATCCCTAGCACAACACGAGCAGCTCAAGTCACTAAATATAGCCAGATGGTCAAAGACTACAGGCAAGCTCGAAAGAAAGCAATACAATGGGATCTTGAACCATATACATAGCGATTTTCACAGCAAAGTTGCGGCTGTCCGGGGACCCGTGAGCAATATGGCTGGAATTCGAACGGTCACTAGACAGAAGAAATAATTAATGCCTCCCTTCTGAGATTCTCGACCGTATCCTCCAATTGAGTCTTTTCTCTGAACCGACTCAAGATGGACTTCACTCTATACTACAAATGATCATGCAGCTTTCTCGACTGAAAGGATTTCCTCATTGGAGGCAAAAGATTTTTGATTTCATGACGCAAAAGCGACTCCCGTTTTAGATGACTTCGAGTGGAGACCTTGGTTATATTTTCTAACATTTCAACAAGAGTTCTCTCTTCAACGACAAAAGTTTATATGAATATTTATCATTTGAACCAAATCTAAACATGGAAACTTGAAATAGCAGGTGCACTATCCCAGGGTCATGGTGATTCCCCCTGAGATGTTATGTACAATCTGACCAAGGCCTAAATCTTCTACAGATGGCAGGGGGCCAGGTCGTCCACGATGCCCAAGTCTTCCCGACGGGACTTGCTCGCAGGATCAAAGT
Source organism: Penicillium cinerascens (assembly GCF_028974065.1). Lineage (NCBI taxonomy): Eukaryota > Fungi > Ascomycota > Eurotiomycetes > Eurotiales > Aspergillaceae > Penicillium > Penicillium cinerascens. The sequence continues at coordinate 1,900,344 of NW_026695298.1, read as the reverse complement.
ATGGCACCTCACCAACACCCACGGCTCGGTTACCACTGCGTGGGCCGAACCCATCATGATCTCCGGTCGCGGTGTGGAAAACACTGCGGTTGTCCCAAATAGCTGGCACTGATCAGTATCGACTTTCAATTTTTGGGGTAAAAAGACATACCGATATCGTTCGGGCTGTTCCACTTGAGGCGGACCTGGAGATCATGTCCGTATGTAATGAGATCGTGGAACCAAGCGAGCATGTTTGCGCTCTCTCGGCGATTCAGGCCGTTAATTTGAGTAGGAAACGAGCCTGTTTAACCCGCTGAGTTAGCATACAGCATCACGCTATTTGGACTCTTTGGTATTTACCAATAGGGAAAATCGATTTCCATCCAGTAATCGGGTTGGTTCGAACAACCTAAAATCTTGATGAGCGACCATTGATGGCGGTGGTACTTTGTGCGGCAACATACCGGATGAATCGCATAAAGGTCTCCACCGATATTCTTGGGCGACCCTCTCTCCTTGTCATACAGCTGGAACTTGCCGGACTGGGCCATTTTCCGGAATCCATCACCATCATGGGTTGCAGTCAGAGTCTCCAGGAACTTCTGATACGGCTTGCTAATTCGGTCATAAACCTCGTATCCAGAGGCCCAAAGAGTATCGCCTCCAGTCTTAGGGAGCTGTGTCAACCGCAACGACGAATAGTCCGCGGGAGCTGGCTCGAAAGAAATATCACTATGCCAGACAGCTGCCATCTTCGTGTAGTTGGACCCCTTGTATAGCTTCTTGCGTCCCTCCGAGTCGATAGTGCTAATAGCCGGATCAGGGTCGCCAAATTCGCGGGCATCGTTTGTCACGGGGTGGATATGAAGGCCGTGTGTGGAGGGACGGCCTGTTAGCTCACCCATGCGGAGGATGAGTTCCTTTTGGAGGTCGTTCGTGAGGTTGTCTTGAGCGCGGAAGAACACGACACCCCTTTCGGCGACTTAATCAATGAAATGTCAGTCAGAATATTACCGAGGCTTTTTATGCTGCCATACTCATGATTGCCAGGTCGCGAATACGCTTCTCGGCGTCCGGGGTGCGCAGAATGTCGTCGACAATATTGCATGTTCCTTTGGTAAATTCATTTCCGATAACTGGAGTCACCATCACCGGGTTGAACTGCTCGAGTGACCCCGAGGAGTGCTGGCGTGCCGTAGGTTGCATCGTGAGGGTTTAGCCGATTCGATTGCTTTGCAGTTTTGCTTTGCGAAATGAAGCCGTGAGAGTATCAGAATGTCGTATGAATTCTGAAGATGCTGTTGCAAGTTGCTAATCCGGGGAATCGTGCAGCTTCTAAATACCCTCAGGAGTCTACTGTACATAAAGATAGACGAGGAGGTGCTGTCGGCTTTCGGTGTTAAGCCTACTCCTCGAAACGCGTGTCACGCGTCGCTCTTTTGGAGTTTGATAAGGATCCACTAATTTCCCCGAAATATCTGGCCTCTTTGAGGCTAATTAATGCGTTGGTGCGCTTTTGCCAAAGCATGTGTATGAGGTTGCAGGTGAAGTCTCCGTAGAAATCAACCACTACATTATTATTTGATCGCGAGATAACATCATTTAAATCTTTTCATGAACTTAAAATCAGCTGCCATCTTTCTCTTTCTGTCCTTTTACTATTGTTGTAGCGATATGCTGTACAGTTGATCTGGCTGAAAGACCTTTCTTCCCATCCGCATGACGTAATTCCAACAATTCCATTAAAGAATACGAAAGAGAAAAAAAATCAAATAAACCAAACACATTTTCATTCAGGCAGGACATGAAAGCTAGAACCTCGGAAATAGATAGTCATTCGGAAAACGTTTAGGCAAGTCGGCGATAGGAGTGAACACTGGTGTTCGTGGGCACCGCTTAACGCCGATGGGCCGAATTGACCACGACGCCTCCGCGGGGGATGCTTTTGACATTTGTCCAATAAGATTGGACATAAAGGAGCCAAGAGTTGTAAAGCCGGGGAAGCTGAGGAATTACCCCACAAATTGCATGTTGAGCTCCCTTCCAGACCCGTCTTCACTGGTGTGATTGTATATTACAACATAAATACATGGTCTTGCACCATCTTGGCCCGTTACAGGGTGGACGAGTTCATATATCTACCAATATCGACCACCATAATTATTCTACCTCCTTCATAAATGCCAAGTGCTCTGTGATCAATTCGTTTTCGCTCAACATGGCAAATGTGGATGATGAAAAGATATCAGAGACCAGAATGGAGACTGTTGAATCCCAGAAGCCGATGCTGGAGAACATCGACGATGATCCGGTATATTCCTACCATGAACAGCGCAAGATTATTCGCCGCATCGATGTGCGTTTGGTTGTGATGCTTGGATTTCTTCACACCGTTGCACTCATCGACCGTGGAAACTTGGGAACTGCCTCGGTGGCTGGGATGCAAAAGGAGCTCCATCTCCATGGCACACAATATGTCAGTTCCGGTGGTGGTTTTAAGGGAATGATAGTGACTGACAATATTTTAGGGCACAATTGCAGTCGTGTTCTTTCCACCTTACATTTGCCTCCAGATATTTGGCCCCATTCTTGCGCGTAAAATCGGACCGACCCGCTATCTTTCCGGGGTTTGTTTTATTTGGGGGGCTGTTATGGTATGGTCTTCTCGGAATTATAACAAGCAATGCCGCCGACTAATTAAGTTCTCCAGCTCTCTGCCGGTTTTGTGCAAAAATGGACACAGATGGTCGGAATCCGCATCATCATTGGAGCGCTCGAGGCAGGCTTCTTCCCGGCTTCGGTATACCTGATCTCCACTTGGTACACAAGGTATGATATCCAGAAGCGTTACGCTATTTTCTACCTGTTGGGGTGCGTGGCTTCGGCCTTTACCGGTATTCTATCTTATGGCATCACGTTTATGGTAAGCAATCAGCTTTTGCATCCCCGAGATCAACACTGACATCACACAGCACGGCCTCGGTGGCCTCAGTGCTTGGCGATGGATTTATATTATCCAAGGGCTTCTCACATGCGTCGTGGCAACCATCGGCTACTTCATCTTAATCGATTTCCCAGACCGTATGAGAACCAGCAAGCGGAAGTTCCTGTCGGGCGACGAGTACGACTTCATTATCCGACGCATCACCAGAGATCGAGCGGACGTTACTGTTGAGCCATTCAACATAAAGAAGTACCTGAGTGCCGGGCTTGACATTAATATCTGGGGATTTGGATTAATATATTTCTCGACTACGACGACGGCATACGCCATATCATATTTTCTGCCCATCATCTACAACGAAGGAATGGGCTTTTCAATGGGCGCATCGCTATGTCTCTTTGCGCCCCCGTATGCTGCCGCTGGTATCCTGATGTATGCAACATCGTGGGTTGGCGACCGATACCACATTCGAGGGCCAATTTTGATTTTCAATTCACTACTCACTATCATCGGCCTTCCTTTAATGGTTAGTTCTAGCCTGATACTGGAAAGAGAAGCAAGCTCATGAATGACCAGGGGTTCACAAAGGGCAATGCATCACGTCTTGTCGGCGCTTTCTTGACTACAATGGGAGCCAACTCGAACGTGCCAGCCGCGATGGCATATCAGGTAAGTGAATCCATTATCGCAAGTGAGCATTGAGCTCAGACATCTTACTTGGGTTTATAGGCAAATAACGTTCGTGGTCAATGGAAACGAGCCATTTCCACTGCCATTTTTGTCGGCCTCGGTGCATCAGGAGGCATGACAGGATCGTTGGTTTACCGGTCTCAGGATGCGCCGACATATCAGCCCGGTATTCTTACAAGTGTTGGGTTATCGGTGCTGATTATCGTGCTAGTAATCCTGTTATCTATCCGATTCTACATCTTGAACCGGAGGGTAGCTCGTGGAGAGCTCGTCATTGCCGATTTGCCTGGCTTCCAATACACGTACTGAGGGAAAGCCGATGTAGGCAATGATAGTGCCAAAGTGTTAGGGATTGGGGAATTCAGCCTTATTATACTTGTCAAAATAGTTTTGCCGATAAAGAACGTGTATCCCGGCCTACTGATTGATTTTTGTACTGAACCGCGAAACTGTTTTTTTCTAAAGTAAACCTCGGGACCTGCATCCGCTATGGCCCACTCAGCGTCCGCTAGGGGCTGCTCACCTATTGGAAATGGACGAATGATAACTACTGTAGGAAAAAGATTGAATTGCCACCGATTACGTTAGTTAGCAATGCGTGACACCCCATGCCACTAGAGGGGTACGGCCGAAATAGAGAGTAGGGCTAAACGAGAGAGTATAACTGTATAAGAAAGCTTATAGTGCTAAATGCTTTATGATTATGCACCACCGATGTATTTCTGGCACCACCGGCTAATCCTGAGCGCCATATCTACCACACACTTCTGCTCCTCAAACATATGTCCCTGGGAGGGGTAAATGACTAGTTCGAAGGGCAAGCCGTAGCTACGTAGCGCGCGACGCAAGCCCCATGCCTGCGACACGTGGCACCGAGCGTCCGCCTCGCCGTGTAAAATCAGCATTGGTGGCACAACAGTAGCGTTCTCAAGACGGGCTCGCCGTGCAGCGTCTTTGAATCCCCACAAGGCGCTCGCAGCACGATTGCGTGTATCGTCGCAGTCCATATTCCAGGCTACACCGTCGCGCGAAAGTTGAGGCTCGAAAGAGGAACCGAGGTCAGAGGTCAAGGCCATGGCATCGATGTCGCAGATGCTGGAGCCAGACACGGCGGCTCGGAATCGCCAATCACCGTCGTGCAAGCCATTACGCACACTGCAAAGGTTTGTCAAAAACCCGCCTTGGCTATAACCACCCACTAGGAGTCTTTCTTTGTCCGCATAACCCTGGTCTATCGCGCACTGCGTGAGCGCTATCACATCAGAATAGTCATACACGCCAAGCCCACCGATGGAGTAGGACGCGAAAGTCTGCCCACGTCCGCTACTTCCACGATAGTTCGGCAGCAAAATTCCGAAGCCGAGCGACAGCAAATACGGGGCAAGCATGTAGTAGTAGGCGTCGAAGGCGTTGGTGAGGCGAGTGTTGGGCCCGCCGTGGATGAGTACTGCGGTTGCCACCGGGCGACGGTGGTCGCCGACTGAGGAAGCGTCCGGGGTCAAATAGAGGGCATCCAGCTCAACCTCGCCGTCTGTTGACGTGCACGTCAAAAAGTTGCACGTCCCGAAACGACGGCCTGCGAACTCTTGTCCGTGATTCGACATTCGCGTCATCGCGCCATCGGACGAGAATGTAGTGAAGACCTCGGCGGGATGGTTGACGTCCGAAGTTGCGACGGCAAGAACATACTTGCCGTCAGTATCTATTGCAGCGTCGAATGCCTCGAGCTCCTCCTTCCTACTGTATAGCACCGTGCCGTCGAGCAGGCACACGCGAGACTCTAGCCGGTGTTGCACATTGACGAAAATTGCGCCACTTCCGCCCTTGATGAGGCCGATGGAGTCATCTTCTACCCCAAAACCCACCCACTTATCCTGCTGAACTTCAGTGGTAGGGTCAATACGATAAACGCCGAAGCCAGCGAACATTTTGCCGGCGGGAACACCTGCGCAAAAGTATAGATTCCCGTCTGCGGCCCATGTCAGGTCAACGACCATTCCAGGAAAGTGGCACAGCTCTTCCACGGAGCTAAGATCGAGGTCAATAGCTGAGATGGTCGTCCCGGTGAGGTGACACTCTTCGGTGTCGGGCGATAGGCAACTTGAGAAACCAATGCGAGTCCCATCCGGGCTCCAACAGACGCTGTTTACGTGCCTGTCGATCTTGGCAGACCGGACTTGCTTGGTACGCAAATCGACGACCCTCAGACGCGAAAATCGCCAATCCTCACCCCAAGCTCGCACCTTGTAGGCGCCGTCTTCTGCCGAGGCAGATTGGACCTCCTCGTCGGCCGAGAGGAACGCAATATGGGTGCCATCAGGTGAGAAGGCGAATGCTTCGATTTGACTTGCGTTCTTCACCGGCGTTATCGGGTACGCCTCCCCGCCCTGCTTCAATGGTAAGAGATATATAGCCCACTTGGCGCCGGCATCAGCACGATCCGACACAAACGCCACCGCCTTTCCGTCCGGGCTCCATGTGGGGACGTGGTCGCGAAAGAGGCCCGGGGTGAGCTGCAGCGAAGAGTCTGCACAGCCGGTGGAGGCCAGCCAGAGGGTGGAGACGGCGTGTTTCCCTTTACGATGACCCCAGGTGAGTTCAGTTGAGTAAAGGACACTTGAGCGGTCCGGGGAAAGCCGGATGGTCTTTGGAATTTCGAGGTCGCATAGGGACTGAATGAGGTGTTCGTGGGCCTTGGCCATTGCGACAATGCAGATATTCGCAAACTTGGAACAGCTATGAGTGGGTGGCTTACGGGTTGGCATTTATATCAAGAAGTAGGCCCCTGTCAAACTCTCAGCGAAAATCGGCCCGGCCGGACAACCGGACTCCGTGCGACACGGCCAGAGTAAGTGGTTTACGTTTTGCGTAGGCTGCTGCGCCTGCGACCAGTTGTATTGTCCCATATGACTGTGCCCACCTGTAGTCGCAGGCACACCACGAATCTCCGCGATTTTACAAGGCTGCCGCGCCTGCGACCAATTGTATTGACCCATATGACTCTGCCTAGTCGCAGGCACACGAATCTCCGCGGTTTACATTTTGCGTAGGATCCTGAGGTATAGTCCAGGCTTTTCTAGCAGATGGCATGACCGAGAGAAAATAGCTGGATGCTCTACTCCCCAAATATCGGCCACCTGCTGACTCATCTGGGTGGAGATTAGTAAGCACAGAGCACCTAAAATTCCGGCCGCCGCGAAAGAAAAAGAATAGAATCTCGCCGATTCCAGTCAGTCACCAGTCCATCTCCCTCCCCGAATTTCTGTCGCCCCGACGAACGCATCTCCGACCTCGCGCAAACCGCATATTCATTCACACACCAAAATGTCTCGTGAAGCCTACCAGGTGCCCTCTATGGGCACCCAGAACGCCTTTGGCAATGAGGGCAGCGGGTTCAACTCCATGGCCGTCGACAGCCCCTCGGTCGTCTATCTCTGCGGCGAGTGCTCCGCGCGCGTTCCCCTGAAGCGCGGCGACCAGATCCGCTGCAAGGACTGCGGTCACCGTGTGCTGTACAAAGAGCGAACCAAGCGGTGAGTTTCTCTTTCCCCGCTCTCATAGCTTGACATCTTGACTGACATTTTATTCTCTTTGTGCAGCATGGTTCAGTTCGAAGCTCGGTGAAGGAAAGCAATGTTGACTGGAAATATCAGTCCAGATAAAGTCTGGACGCGGAGGAGTTGATGGAATTGGGCTTTTGCTTTTGATTTTCCTTTATGTTCTCACGAACAATGCATCGAGCGGCGCTTTCGGAGTACAAATGCAGAACAAGATTTATGGAACACGTACAATACGTGAGATTTGATGCTGTGGTCAAGGCTATTAGCCTGGTAGGCCTCAACGAGTATAGGAGACCAGTGCGTATGCGAAACTTAGGTACCATGGCTCTTTCTCTTTCGAGCGGCTTTTTGATTTCACCTCAATACCCAACGGGCGAGTTCACTACTCAAACTCATATCCGCGAATTATTATGAATGTACATCAACATCGAAGTCAACTCGAAAATAATATCTCGGAAATTGCACAACGTAATGCCTCTTCACTCGAGCCCTTCATGGAGATAGATCAACTACTCCAATATGCATAATCCAATAAGATCATGCGAACTTGTTGGTGACCTCGATAAACTGCTCGAAGCTTTTCAAGGCTGCGCCGCTTTCAATCGCCCAGCGTGCCCGGCGCAGACCTTCCTTCCAGCGGCCACCACCAGGGCCGCGCTCAGTGATAACCTGGCCATCATCACCCGGACCCATGTTACTGGTATCCGCCTCGCAGATACCGGAGGTAACCAGAAGAGCAGCAACGTTCATGAGAACGAATTCCAGAATAGGGTCGTCACGAGGCAGCTCATTCCGAAGAATGCTCATCAGCTTGGCCGCGTTGTCCTTGGGCATCTTGCGTCCGTAAACCTCGCTGAGTGGGTGGGTAGGTACACCGAAGTCAGAGGGATGAAGCTGGAAGACATCGAGCTTGACCAATGTTTTAGGGTTTTCCTCGTCGTCGCTTGAGTCATCGTCTTGATTACCCGACTCCTTGTACGCTGGATTGGGGTACTCAGACAGTCTCCAGCAGTGGGTCTTTCCAGCACAGCTGATCTCATCCATGTCCTCATCGCCGCAGACAACGAGCGCCTTCTTGGCACCAGCCTGTCTGAGGGCCTCAACAAAGACAGGACCAAGGCTCTGGTAAGCAACACCCACAAGACGCGCTTCAATGGCCCATTCAACGGGGTTTGCCAGAGGACCCATCAAGTTGAAGATTGTTCGGAGACCAAGACTGCGGCGAACGGGATTGGCATACATCATGCCGGGGTGGAAGTTTGGCGCGAAAAGGAATGCATAGTTTGTTTCCTCGTACACTTTGGCCACGTTGGATGCGTTCACGGCGGAAATGTTGGGAGGAATGGGTTGAACGGCATTGAGGACGTCGGCGGATCCAGAGAAAGAAGTTTGAGCGCGGTTTCCATGCTTCGCGGTCATCAACAGTGGCGAAGCAATAATTGACGAAGTAGTCGAGACATTGAAGGTCGAATGTGAGTCTCCGCCAGTTCCGACAATGTCGCACTAGGAATCGAGTGCGGTTAGTCTAAGTACACACATGGGACAAAAAGAGGCTTTCTCACCAGTCCACCGTTGTATTTACCCTCGCGCTTTCCTCGGGCTTTGACAGCTTTCTTCAGGGAAGCTTTATCGATATGAGTAGCAGCCTCGCGCATCCGGTGAGAGCATTTCGCAATCACAGCAGCATCTTTGTCCTTTCCGGTGGAGTGGAGAAGGGTCAACAAAGCTGCCGTCTGAATATCTGACAGACGATCTTCAAAGATCAAAGCAAAGGCAGAAGCGATATCCTCTGCGCTGACTTGAATGTCCGCGGTAGCGGGGTAGGCCAGGCGTTTGAGAAGAGGTGAGATGGAGATAACCTCGGGCTTCTCGTAAGAAGCCATGCCGTGTGAGGAGACAACGAAGTGTTCCTAGTAGCTTCGAAAAAGGTCAATGGAGAGTATAAAAGAAACAAAAGACGGAAGCTGTCGGCATGAGTCAAAAGGGCCCCTCATGCTCATCCGGCAGAATCTTGTTCACCGCTAAACTTGGCACTTTTCCTCTTTGGGCGCCAAAAAATATCTCCCGGACTGCCCTTCCAAACCTCCGAGGTCTCCTAGGATCCGCTCCATCATTGTTCCTCGTCACCCCCTCAATTCTTTCCGCAATGCCACCGCGGGTACCCGTCTCATCGCTCCGGCGACAAGCCCTGCGATGCCCATATGAACTTCGGATTGCCAGGCTTGCCAGCACCGCTGCGGCGGCCATCACACCAGCTGCGCCAATTGAGCAAATGACACGCTCGCCAGCCCCAATTGCGCGTACTCCTCCCACTCAGCCACCATCGCATCGCAGTCCTGAATATCGCCGGTCCCAACTTCTGCGGCAATACACCTCCCTCCTCCGCACCTCCCCTCTCATGGTGCTTTTCCAACACAACAACCTGAAGTCCACGGAATGGGCCGCCATTCGACGAGAGTTGACCAAGGCCTTGCGGAAGGTTGATGAGAAGATTGCCGCTGAGGGTCGGACATCTCCGGAACTGGCTTCCTACATCAAGTTGCAAACTGTCCAAAACAGCATTTTCGAGGTGGCCCTGCGCATCGTCGAATACTTCCGACCTAGCGAGGCCGCGTTGGCTGCCGGCAACCCCCCTAGCGCCGTCGACCCCGTCACTCAGACTTCTGCCGAAATCCCTGCTGTCTCTGGCTCCAGGGATGACCCTTCCCTGACCCACGACTTGTCTCGCGCTGCTCACATTGCGGTGAAGAACATGAAGGGCAAACACGAGCTTGCCGAGATCCTCACTGGCCCTGTGGCCATTCTCTCCATTCCCACTGTCTCCCCCGAACATATGAAGGCGGCACTCTCGATCCTCACGCCCAAGGAAGCCGGATTCCCTGCACCCACTCGCAAGGGCAACCCGGACTACCATGACCCCGTTGTCCAGATCGGTCTACAGAAGCTGAACCTACTAGGTGCTCGCGTTGACGGCAAGGTGTTCGACATCGCCGAGACCAAGTGGGTAGGCAGCATCGAGGGTGGCATGGATGGCCTCCGCTCCCAGCTTGTCATGGCTTTACAGAGTATGGGCTCCAGCGTTACCAACACTTTGGAGGGAGCCGGTAAGAGCCTTTACTTCACCATGGAGAGCCGAAGAAGTGTTTTGGAGGACGAGCAGAAGGGCGAGGGCGAGAAGAGCGAATCGTCCTAGACTGGGCATGGCCGCCCACTCATTCTTGTATAATAGGTCATATTGTTTTTTTTTGCATCCCAAGGGACCCAAGCTTTGTTTTTGTATAGGCTGTACACCATGCAATAAATTATTTGCAATACTCAATCTGAAAAGGGAATCGATATCTCATTCTAGGTCTCTTATTTCCTTGAAAGTTACTAAATAGACTGAACTTTGTACCGAGCATCAAAATCTGGCCTATCATGCCATCATCATCGCCGGCAAAACTAGGTCTCGCAGTATATGAGCCATGATTGAGGCGTCCACTGGGATGTTCCACCTACTCTTCATAGTATAAATTGATGATGCAGGAGGCAATCTTTCTTCATAAATATGCACGGGCTATCAAGAATATCAATATGTCATCAAGAAGGGAAATTTGAAGTTCAAATGCAAGGCATGGCGCCATTTGAAATGCATATATATCTATAAACTGATTGGATTAAATCACAGGACCTCCCAATAGACAGCACGCATAAATCTAGTTTTGTCGCAATCGCAGCTTAGCATTCATACCGACAATGCAACGCACAAGATCCCAGTCACCGTCCAGACCAACCCAGTCAGTGACCAAGATACCAGTGGAAGAATCACCATCATCATTCTCATGACGGCGACAGATGTAGTTTACAACAGCAGGGTTAACCTTAGCCGCAATCTTCTCGGGCCAGGTATTAGTCTTCCAGAAGTTGCTCGCACTCAGGAAGTTAATGAAAAAGGGGTGCGGGCCCGGGTGATCACCGAACGGATAGCGAGACTTGCTGGCGCGGTCGATGTGGTCCTTGACGTATTGGATCTTCTGCTCGATGTTGGTCGGCTCCTGCACCTCGTAGAAGTCCTGGATGCACAGCTGGCCGCTGGGGCAATTGGCATTGGCCGTGTTGTCGGCCCAGGCGGAACCATCGAGACCCCAACCATGACCGTCATGCTTCGTCTTCAGGTCCTCGGATAGGTTGAAGCGACGGAGCAGGATCACCTTACCGCGGGCCTCGCCCAGAGTGGGGATCTTGGGACGAGTCCACCAGCGCTGGTTATCGTCCTTGGCGTAGTGATTGTGCAGGATTTGGGCGAGCTGCTCATCCTTTGCGTCGCCGGGACCCTCGCGCTTCAGAGAGATGATCAGCGTCTCGGACGGGTTCTTGTCCAGGAAATCGTTGACCTCATTCATCAGGTCGCGGAAGTATTTGGTCCCGGTCAGCGAAACAGGGAATACGCTGTGGACGAGAATCAGGTCCTCCTTCAACTCCTGCGGGTACTGTGGCTGGACACGGATGTCGAAGAAGCGCACGCCGTTCCGTAGCTGTTCCCGCGGGCTGACGGCCTGGCAGCGCACCGAAGGCGGGGCGACGTGACAGGTTGGCGAGTTGTGAGTACCGGGGATGGAGAGCGAAGACAGGAGAGTGTCGTCACGCAGCTCACGCATCCAGGCGTGCAGATTGGCTGACGAGTATATCGCCAGGAAGGACTCAGGCTTCACCCACACGCCGGTGAAGCGGTGCTTGGGGTTGTCGACAGTCTTCATGGTTGCTGTCTCGCTGGTGGGAATAGGCACCTGGATAGTGTGTTCTTCACCCTCCGCTCCAAACACCAGGCGCAGGCGCTCCTTTTCGGACTCTTTGAAGAAGTCCAGGTCCGTTTCTTTGGTGGTGAAAGCCTCAATGTGGATGTCCAGCTCCGCCTGCTCATCGAAGGGCTTGTCAGCCTGGCTGAGGGTTGCGATTGGGGCCTCGCTGCGAGTCTGGTTGGTCAGGACCCGAGTGAAGTTTCTCGCCAGCGAGGTGATGTGATCGGTTCCAATGCTTTGCCCCGGGGCCCGGAAGCGCTCAAGGCGCTTCAGGTTGATCGGGGTGTCCGTGTTGTTACGGATGGTCAACTTCTTGACTACCATGGTGGACGATGTAAGCTTGGGGAAGCTTCGTGAAGCTAAACTGGAAGGAGAGCTCAATGGGACAATGTTCGAGAAATACGAAGAGATCTCAGCCGCTGCCCCTCATCGGTCTGCGGATCGCCAAGAGCTGAGATCCATTGGCGCCAGCTGATTCGAAGTCCAAGCCATCGGTGACGCTACGATCTAGGTCCCGCGACCGGTGCCAGGCACAATGTAATCTGATTCGGTCCGGTTCCATAACGGGGGTCGCGACGACCTGAAAGGTCGATGATCTCAAGCGGAGTGCATGACGCAGAGTATGCTTTGCATGGATGTGGAGTTCCCCGGCTTCGGCAGTCATCAATGTGCGAACCACAGTTCGGATACTTGAGAATGCCTTATTCAGTGATCGATTACCTAGCTACGATCAATTGGATATTTGAGGATCCTCCCAACCGTCGGTTCCAACGTCGCCAATCGTCACCCCTTCTTCCGTGCAAAAGCGCACCACACGCATGGTGCCTGCCTAAATTCTTGAACTCGAAAGGACCCCGAACGATGCTGTCGATGCGGATTAGGTGTTGGCGTGATCCCATCGATTGAGAGGCCAGACCCAGAGCCAGTACAGCGACCACCAAAAGAACGGGCGACGGTTCGTGCTTTGTCTTACTTGCTCAAGCTTCTTTTTCTTGCTTGATTTCTCTCGGGTCGCCTGGTCGCTGTTTTGTCTGGATGGGTGAATTTACAAGACGCGTTTATGTCACAAAAGCTACGTAACGGCCTTTTGGAAGGTTGTTTACAGTAACTTATCAAACGCAAAAATTATAACTGTAGAAAGTCGCGAATGGACTAGCTGTGCCGGGCTCCACTTGAAGCGCGGCTGTCCCCGCCTGTGTACGGCACGTCAAGGAATATCCGTTGTGGACACGTTCGATGTCGACTTCTTCTTTCCACCCACAATGATGCCTTTCTGGGGCCCTGAAGAGCTTGGGCGCCCGCGAAAAATCACCTCAAAAAGACCCGAGGGTCCGCGACAAACCTGGCTTGGCCCGCAATGGGTTCTCATGTCGGCGTTGATCGGTGTCTTGGCCTTGTCGGCGGGGCTCTTCATGAGTGACCCGATTGTTGAGTTTGCACTGGATTATGTCCGACCCATGAACCGAGATAGCTATTGGGAGGGGCATCGAGAAGAAGTCAAGGATGTGTTTGTAGAAAGCTGGGATGCGTACTCTAAATACGCCTGGGGTAAGTTCAGGCTCTTTTCTTTCGCATGTCCTCCAAATTGGTAGAGTGCCTACACACTACAGCAAAAGCCAAATAATTTAATATTCCAAAGCTGACATTTGAATTTAGGGAAAGATATCTTTCACCCCATCTCCAAAACAGGGGAGCAAATGAGCCCAAGTGGACTCGGGTGGATCATTGTCGACAGTCTAGACACGCTGATGATCATGAACCTAACTTCTCAACTCTCCGATGCTCGGGAATGGCTCGAGCGGGACTTGACCTACGACCAGGATCAAGATGTCAATACTTTTGAAACGACCATTCGCATGCTGGGTGGGCTACTGTCTGCACACTACTTATCGACTCAGCTCCCCGATATTTCATCCCGTCGTGACTCTGTTTACCTCGAAAAGGCTGTCGATCTAGGAGATCGTCTTCTAAGTGCTTACGAGTCTAGATCCGGGATCCCATACTCCAGCGTGAACATCGGCACCCGAGAAGGCCTTCGATCTCACACGGACAACGGAGCGTCGTCAACAGCTGAAGCCACAACGCTTCAGTTAGAGATGAAATACCTTGCTAATCTCACGGGCAATGAGGTCTACTGGCAAAAGGCTGAAAACGTTATAAAGGTTGTGGATGCTCACCGCAGGCCAGATGGCTTGTTGCCCATCTTCGTGAGTCCTGATACCGGAAACTTTCGCTCTAGAGAGATCCGCCTAGGAAGCCGCGGCGACTCTTACTATGGTAACTCTCTCTACTTTTGTACTATTTAAGGAGAGTGTGGCTAACAAAATATAGAGTACCTAGCAAAGCAATATTTGCAAACCCGAGGACAAGAGCCGATCTACAGCGAAATGTGGGAGGAGGCTCTGGCAGGTATCCAAAAACACCTAGTTACAACCACTAAATACTCCAATCTTCAATTCATTGCCGAGCTACCAAGGGGTATCGGTGGGAAGTTGTCTCCCAAAATGGACCACCTCGTTTGCTTCCTACCAGGCTCAATTGCAATCGCCGCAACCGAGGGAAGAGCCGAGGCCGAGGCACGCAAGCTCCCCACCTGGAATGCTCGAAAAGAAGAGCAGATGAAGCTTGCGAGAGAGCTCACGAAAACTTGCTGGGCAATGTATGCGGTGACGAAAACAGGCCTGTCGCCCGAAATTGCCTGGTTGAGAGTCGACGATGCTGATCTCCAACCCAATCCTGGGTCAAGATCACGGGAGAAAAGCAGCGATGATTTGGAATCTTGGAAAAAGGATTTCAAAATCAAGCCCCTGGATTCGCATAACCTACAGCGCCCGGAAACTGTGGAGAGCCTCTTCTTGTTGTTCCGGGTTACGGGAGACCCTGTCTATCGGAAAAGGGGATGGGAGATTTTCAAATCATTCAAGGAGCACACGCTCGCTCCCGATGGCGAGGGTTACTCTTCTTTGAACGATGTCACCAAGATTCCTTCACCACCACGCGACAACATGGAGAGTTTCTGGCTGGTAAGAACCCGACTTTTCCTCTTTACATCTGAGTATGGACTGAATCGAGTAACATATGCACAGGCCGAAACTTTGAAGTACTTGTACCTCCTTTTCTCCCCTAGGAACTATCTCCCGCTTACGGACGTTGTTTTCAACACAGAGGCGCATGTGTTCCCTCGGTTTGAGCTGAACAAATTCCAAACTGGCTGGACACGAAAAGCGCGCTCTAAAGCATGATAGATCGGTATAAGCATTTGATATGCCCTGCATACTTATTATCAATCTTGAATCGACAAAAACATCCATGTTATGCCAAAACATATCGTTGCTTGTAATATATGGTAACAGTCCTAATGCACGCCTCATTAGCCCAGCTTCTGTCCCTTTGTTAAGGGTGACCCCTTAGCGACCCGCGGCGATCCTCAAATGCATACGTTCGGCGCGCTTTCTCTAATTAGGATAGATAAATCCGATACTGTGAGGTAAATCATTTACTCCTACTAGATGATCTGATGTGGTGAGCGCGATTAGGTGATTCCCTCTGCTGTCTCGACTCGTCTGCTTTGACAGACTGCCATGGAGTGCCCCTCTCACGATGTAGCTGGGAAATACATTTATGCCCTCATTAGTAGTATCCGACTCCTCTTGTTTTATTGCTTCCTTTGCGCTAAATTGTGAAATCTAAATTAGGATTCCATTTATTCGGTGTCTTCAAATGTTCCGATTGAACATTCACGAGACCACGGTGACTAGCCTATTGAGGCACTAGAGCTTACTTGGCCCTCGAACGTGTAATTAGCCCGGGCATCGAATGTACCGGAAAGAAATTTGTTTTTGCCTTGACTTTCCGGCTAGATCGGACCTCGATTGCTTAGTTGGACTGTTCCTCAAAGGTTGCACTCTCGCTAACGCCACCCTCAGAGGGTTCGTGTGCAACCTCGCCCCATCGCTTAGCGAGTTGCTGAGGCTCCCAGTCCTCGCCGTAGCAGCCATCCTCCCACCACCCATGCATGATATCCTGACCCGATAACAACATACCATCGATGGCCTGCAAGTCCTCGGTCCCGTCTAGCCGAGAGTAACGTAGGACCCTGCCACGATCGTCGAGATACACCACCAGTATATGCCCTGGGCTATCATAAGCCTCTTTATCGTAGATGAGCACGTGGCACCATCTGGCCGCCTGGTGAGCCATCTCCACATGAAATTCAACATCGTCTATATCCTTTTCTTTGGCCGTCTCTAGGGTTTCCCGCACTTCACGTTCGTATTCAAGGGCAGAAATTGCCTTCGCTTCAAGGATCTGCGGGATACGGGTTAGGATATCGCGCAGCGACTGTAGGCCGTCGTCCGAACCCGCGTCGTATAGCGCGGCATTATCGAAGACCGTCCCATCGTACTCGCCTTGGCTGATTAGCTCGGGAAAGGCTATTTCTGAGTGGTCGCCGTAGAAAGTGCGGACAAGACGTGTATAGCTGACCCCCTGCCGATCTACCGGATTCCGGACACGAGAGAGTAAGTCCTTCTCGTCCTCTGTAATATCCTCATCGCCCCTCCACATCTCCTCTAGTCGGTCATCATAGGGCTGCAATTTAGTTATTATGAGTCATTAATAATTGATGGGGAGCGAATCAGATAGACTACCATGCGGCCACGCGAGCCAATCTCTAGCCACTTGCCAAAGATTGCCGAGCGCTGGGCTTCGTCCGAGATAGTAGAATCTTCCTTCCATTTTTCCTAGCAGCCAGTCGCGTTAGCGTATAGCCTTCCCTTCAGATTTAGCGTGGTGAATACCAGGAGATATAGGTCGGCGGCGTGGATTATCACCCTCTCTTGACCGTGGGTGCGCTCCAGGGCGTATTCGTTAGACATGATAGGCAGAGAAGGGCTGATGAGGTGATGGCGATGTAATCTCCGTTCGTTTGGAGGGGCTAAGAAGGAAGGATTTTGAAGCGGGGGCGGGCACACAGGTACAGCCTAACACCCAGGGGCTCTACGAGCTCGACCACATGGCAAAGATCGGTCTAGTAACAAGTGCCGCAACTCTAATCTCTACAATCCTGGTTGCTGGGATGTGCAGGTTTTTTCAGGTGATAAATAATTCCTCGGATCCTCCAAATCCGGGGTCAAGCCCCCTCTCCGCAAATAGCAATTCTAGGTCTGCGGGAACCACCGGGGGTTTTTGATGAGGCACGGTCCTACGAAATGGTCCTAGCTAGATAACAGAAGTAACATTGCCTAAACCGGGTGCAACTGGCCGTTCGTAACCCCACCGTGCATGATGCGTTAGGAGTGTTGCAACGGTCCCCATGCTACTTGTGATTTCATCTATCTTCTTGGTCGGTCTCCTACCGTGATCGTCGGGGTAAATGAGGAGTAAACAAATAGCTCGTCAATAAGGAAATCCTTCTCTGTCAAGTTGTATTCTCCATCTCTCCATGATGGTGCGGTCGGCGACGGAATTTCCAGATGGGATTGAAAACACATTATCAACCACCCCTCAAGTGGACCACTACGATGCTGAAAAGGGGAATAACCTCAAAGACCCCGATGGAGCGGGGGCTCCAGAGCTCGCAGAGGTGCAGGAATTGCGGTATGCTTCAAGTTAATACACTGGTTGCTGAGATCATCACTAACACTGCATCAATTCAGACAGGGTCTCAAACAACGTCACATCCAAATGATCGCACTCGCAGGCACCATCGGTACGGGACTGTTCCTTGGCTCAGGTCGAGCGCTCGCTAATGCAGGACCGGCGGGTATTTTCATGGGGTATACGATCATGGGGATACTGATCTCCGGTGTCACACTATCTATTGGAGAGCTGAGCGCACTCGTTCCTCTTAGCGGAGGTGTCATTCGGCCCGCTGCTTATTTTGTGGATCCGGCATTCTCCTTCGCGCAAGGATGGAATGTTACGTATCAGTACCTCATCTCCATCCCTGCAGAGATATCCGCAGCATCGGTGATCATACAGTTCTGGATTACGTTGAATAATGCAATCTGGGTCACTGTCTTTAGCGCGATTCTGTTCGCAACTAACATCTTTTTGGTCTGTGTTTACGGTGAAATCGAGTTCACACTTGCAATTTTAAAAGTTTGCCTTATTGTGGGTATGAATATCATGGTAAAAATGACACCTCCCTTGGTCTTCCTAGTTGCATTTGGCTAAATCCTGATAGGGTCTTGTGATCACCTGCGGTGGTGGCCCTAATCATGAATCGATTGGTTTTCGATACTGGAATAACCCCGGACCATTCGTGCAGTATTTAAAGGTCCCGGGATCATTGGGTCAGTTCATGGGATTCTGGACCGTGTTTATTAATGCAGCATATGCCTACTCCTCGGTAGAGACCATTTCGATGGCTGCGGCAGAGACATACGCCCCACGACGGAATATTCCAAAAGCTGCAAAGCGAGTGTTTGTCCGAGTTTTGCTCTTCTACGGTTTGTCTTACCTCCATCATAGTGCACTCCAAGATCTAACCATGGTCCAGTCATCTCCATCTTCATGATCACCCTGCTGGTTCCTTCAAATGATCCCATGTTATTGAGAAGCACAGGCACCGCCGCCCAGTCTCCATTCCTTATTGCTGCGCAGCGCGCAGGAGTCAAGGTGGTGCCCCATATTATCAATGCCATCGTGCTTAGCAGTGCCTGGAGCTCAGGGAATTCCAGTTCGTTCTCATCTGCTCGTATTTGACCCCTCAACTAAGTGACTTGCAGCACTCCTCGGTGGATCCAGAATCCTCTACGGTCTAGCCCGCGAAGGCCAAGCCCCGAAATTCCTCGCACGCACGAACCGCTGGGGTGTCCCGTATATGGGCGTTGTTGCAATTGGAGTGTGGATGGCACTGGGTTACATGTCTCTCAGTTCTACGGCCGAGGCTGTATTCACCTGGCTGCAAGACCTCGTTGCCTGCGCCCAAATTATGAGCTGGCTTGTGATTTGCACTACCTATCTACGCTTCTACTATGCCCTGAAGAAGCAGGGTATCTCGCGTAGCAGGTTACCGTGGGCTGCACCGCTTCAGCCTTATGCGGCGTGGATGACCTTGATCTCACTGGTTATCATTTTGCTTACGGGTGGCTACACCACTTTTATTCATGGCCAGTATGCTCCCCAATGAGTCTTGCCAGGTATTCGTTGATCTAATTTCCATACAATAGCTGGTCTACCGAAACATTTATTTCTTCCTACCATGACATTGCAATCTTCGCCGGTCTGTACTTCGGGTATAAGTTGTGGTTCCGAACTAAGACTGTTTCTTTGGATGAGTCGCCCGTTGCTCGATTCGTGCAGATTGCGGAGAACAACCCCGATCCACCGGAGGAGCCCGAGTCTAAATGGGCTAAACTCAATATTTTGTGGGCTTGAAGGCTTGAAGATTGACTGATTGGTATCTCTGTTGCGTTCTGCATCGGTTTCCCATTGTCAAGACGCAATTCAGACTTTCAACGGATTTTCTATTGAGAGCTGTGTTTGAGGAATTGAGCAAAAAGCCGTTTCGTGGTTATTTAATTTGGTATAGAAATCTAGTTAAACTGGGTATTTGCACGGGATCAATCAAAGTACAGTACTTCGGCTTCAAATGCACGTCCGGCAGTTGGGGCCTTATGCGGGGCTTGCATAGCGGCTTGTGTTGCCACGCCCACGCCACCCGGCCATCTTCATCGAGGCCACTCGACATCTCCTACGCCACTATGAAACCGGCTGTGGATACCTTGTCGATGTGAGCTGGCCAGACAGTACCCATGCCCAGCAAGACACGCGTCATCATGCAAGAATCCGATCATCTTGACAATCCAATCGATCCCGTTGCGCGACTATAAGTGGATGAAGCTCTCGACGCTAAGCTTTAGCGGTGGCTAGCTGCAGCATCAGCTACACCACTTTTCAGGTTAAATAATCTCGCTTTGGCACTAGATAAGCACGTGTGCTATCGGCGCAACCTCCTTTGCGAACGGCCAGACAAGCAATACCGAATGCTCCAGCCGAAGCTGGACCTTCCAAGATGACGACAGTGCAAGATCCGACACATAAAAGGTGGCTCGAAGGCTCCTGCTCTTTTTATCATCCCAATTGAAATCACAATTTCCTACCGTGTTTACTCGGACTCCTTTCTAAAAAAAACTCTTTTTCTTCACCGTCGCCAATATGACTATCGCTCACTACGGTGTCTGGGCTTGTACTCCCACCAACTACACTGCTCAGACCGAGCAGCAAGACCCCAAATCCCCTCACATCTACCTCCACTTTACCGACGACCCCTCATCCAGTAAGAAGCTTGAGGCTGCCATCAACGTCAAGTCGACCAGCAAGGACACTCGTCTTGTCTTCTGGCTCAACCGCAACTTCTCCCACCCCATCACCGAGCAGCTCTCTAAGCTGAACCTAGGCTTCCACCTTGCCCAGGAAAGCGGTTCAGCCCAGAACGACAGCACCCACGACAGCCATGACGGCCACGACAGCCACGACAGACACGACAGACACGACAGATACGGCAGATACGACGGACACGACAGATACGACCATCACAACCGTCACCATCGTCACAACCGTCGGCAAACCTCCACCCTGCAGGGCCTTGATTTCATCCGGACCAAGAACCTCGTCGATATCAAGGCTGGCAAGGTTCTGGCGCCCGATAACACCGACCCCAATAACGATATTCTGGATGATCTGGATCCCATCCTCACGGATGCGATCAACAAAAAGGCGACTGCTTATATCTTCGGATCATCTTATGGAACGGGTATCCACGATATTCACATGAACCAGGGTAGTTTGCCCAGCTACTCCAACGGCATCTATGAAGATGGAGCCCTGTTGTTCGAGTTCGAAGATGGGCACTGGGAGGCTGTCTTCTTGGCCTTTGCATCGCAGAGGATCCCGACCAACGACCAGGGTGAATATGAGCCTAACAGCGAGTCTCTTGCGGATATCCTGGGTCAATAAATGCGTGAAACGATCTTCTGGGAATGTTGATATTGATATGAACTTGTGGACTGGAGGGTCAAAAGTAGTTCAGTTCAGTTTTGGTAGCAAAACTAAAGAATGGCATTAATAGCTCATTGCCATAATTTATTTCTTTCATACCCTCAAGAGTTTCTGCGAGATGTTCCAAGTGACAACGGAAGCCGGCTATATCAACACGGCAGTGAATACTCATGCCACTACCTACCTCATCAGGTCTCAGGCAAGCAACGTAAGGTTACACATTCTAACTAAGGTCCGAAGACGCTATATTCTAAATCCAAATAAAACCAAAATAATTAAACTTACCTCGTGCATATGGGAGAACACAGTTACTAAAAGTAAATCATAGCAAATCCCCGCTATGATCGCACGGGGTGCGGGGAGATCACGTGGTTACCGTCGGTTACCGTCGGGGCAACCAATTCTACTGATAAATGCCATGCTCCGTTTTATTTCCCTGAACTGATCCTCGAACGCATTTCTGAGACCCCCAACTCTTTTCCCAGGTGATCCAAAATGAATATTTTACGCAGCGGGCGCAGCATTCCCCGCATCCTGCGGCCCAGTCGTCCCCAGACTCTTCTCCGCACTTCATACCCCATACCGCCCTTCGCGACCCGGGGATTCCACGCCGGTTCGGCGCTGCTGGGCATTAGGTCTCAGATCCTCAAGGATGTCGGTGAAGGTTAGTTTCATAATGCAGATTACCTCGGGTGTCTCTACTGGATCAATTGTTAATGGAATTCAGGTATCACCGAGGTCCAGATCATTCAGTGGTATGTGGAGGAGGGGGCACATATCGAGGAGTGGAAGCCTTTGTTTCAGTATCAGTCTGACAAGGCGGTTGACGATGTCAGTATACTGGATGTGCCATGTTCGGGAGGCAAGGCTGACAAGTTCAGATCACATCGCGGTACGAAGGCGTGATTAAGAAGCTTCACTTTGAAGCAGATGAGACGGTGCCTACCGGAAGTGTATGCAATCTACCCTTCACTCTAAGGCTCTATAATTTTGCTGACAACCCTCGTTAGGCCCTCGTTGAGATTGAAGTTGATGATGCGAAATACCCAGACGATAACCCGCACCCTGCCCCCGCAGCGGAACCAGAACCAGCCAAGTCTGCCCCTGCAACGGAAGTAGCGGCAGATACTCAAGCAATTGAACCGTCCCAGACTGAAACACCGGCGGTACAAGCATCGGAATTGCCCACAGAGGTGCCCAAGTCAAAACATGCATCCCTTGCAACCCCAGCCGTGCGAGGGCTTCTGAAGACCCACGGTGTCGATATTCTCCATGTGAATGGGACCGGCAAGGAAGGCCGAGTCATGAAGCAGGACGTTCTCAAGTTTGTCGAGACTCGAGACTCTCCCGCCGCTGCACCCTCCACTTCTCCATCTCCCCCGGTCTCAATCACACCAGACACACGCCAAACCGAGACCCCAACCAACCTAACACCAATCCAATCATCAATGTTCAAGACAATGACAAAGTCCCTGACCATCCCCCACTTCCTCTACGCCGACGAACTCCAAGTCCAGGACATCACTGCCATTCGCAAGAAACTATACAACGACAGCCGCGACCCGAAGAAGATCACATTCCTCCCCTTCGTCGTCAAAGCCGTCTCACTCGCCCTAAACGATTTCCCCCTCCTCAACGCCCGAGTCGACACCAGTGCCGACAAACCAAAACTAATCATGCGCTCCAAGCATAACATCGGCATAGCAATGGACACACCCAACGGCCTCGTCGTGCCAAACATCAAGGACGTCGCCAGCCGCTCCATCTTCGACATCGCCGCTGAGATCTCGCGTCTCAGTGCGCTCGGCAAAGAAGGAAAACTTACATCGGCCGACATGAGCGGTGGAACTATCACAGTCTCGAACATCGGGAATATCGGCGGAACGTACGTTGCGCCCGTCCTTGTGCCGACGGAGGTGGCTATTCTTGGGATCGGGAGGTCGAGGGTATTGCCGGTCTTTGACGAGGCCGGGCAGGTTGCTCGTGGGGAGCTGGTGAACTTTAGCTGGAGTGCGGATCATCGCGTTGTCGATGGCGCTACTATGGCGCGGATGGGCAATCGGGTTCGGGAGTTGATTGAGGCGCCGGAGCTTATGTTGCTTAAATTGCGATGATAGAGTGGATACAGTTGAATAGAATAAATACCGTGATCACTGTGTTTTTTCTGGTAGATCAGCTCTAAGCTCGATGAAGATTGACAGATGCAATGTACAGGTTAGGACCATCGGGGTCGGGACTGTTGTAATTTTTTTGAAGTTCTAGTAATTTTTGAAAATTCTTCATGGTCTGCAGCAATACAACAGTAGAGCCTGGATACTTGAATCAAAAAGTGTCAATGGAATAGGGTTTATTGGTGTGGTAGACCGTTGCTATGTGTCTCCCCGAAAAATGGCGGGTATCAAAGGACGGACCTCGACAGGCCTGCACAGTCACGCCATGGGCAAATGCTAAGAAAAAAACGCCAAAACAGATACAGACCAAGAGCCCGAAGCAGGGCCCCAGGCAAATTCCAAAAGAAAACTCCCAAGACACCGGCGCGGAGGCGAATTCCTCTCATGCAATAAATATCATAGATCGAACCCGTCATACGCTCTCCGCGATCTTTTTGTAAACAGCATCAAAGACACGCTGCTGCACCTGATCCTGCGATCCCTCGACATTAATCGTAATAGCATCCCATTCACCCTTCGGCTCCTCAAGCGCCTGCAGCTGAGACCGAACCATGTCACTCTTCATATAGTGAGCCTGGCGCTGGCTCACGCGCTGCATCAGGACTTCCTCGGTGAGCTTGAGGTAAATGAAATGGATCTGAACGGAAGGCGAGCCGTAGGCAGCAACGCGCATGACATCGCGGTACTTCTGTTTCAGCGCCGAGCATGCGACCACGACGCCGGCGGGAGGGTGGAAGTTGTTTGATTCGGAGGGGGAGAGGGCGTTGATGGCGGCTTTGCGGAGGGAGATCAGCCAGTCCCAACGGTCTTCGTCGGTGAGGGGGATGCCGCTGCCCATTTTGATTTTGTTGGATTCGGTGTGGTACTATTGGAGTAAGATTCGGGTTAGTTCTTCTGGTGGTTTCGGGGTGCGCGGTTGCGCAAAGGACGTACATCATCGCCTTCTAGGTACGGAATTCCGAGTTCTTTGCGGATGCCTTGGCCTACTGTGCTCTTTCCGCATCCCGCGGGGCCGGTGACGACCCAGATGTGCTGGACGGTTGATGGGTCGGTGGGCTTCGAGGAGAGCATTGCGGGTGTGGATGAGCTGGAGTTGGGCTCCATGTCGGGCATGATGTGAGGCAGTTTGGAAGAGGCTACGGCTGGCGTGACCGGAGGCTGAAGCCGTTCCCCGGCGGAGAGCATGTTGCTGAGATGTGAAGAATTGCGGGTGAGATTGATCGAGAGCGAGTCTCCAATTCGGTCCTGGCTTGGTTCCACGGAAATGGGCCGGGTTTGAGTGGATGACGGTATGACGCCGCAATGATACGTATGGAGATCGTTGGTCTATGTAGTTTTAAGTCCGCGTAGGAATTCGTTCAAAATATGCGACAGTGAAGGGAGGGGGGAAAAAGGGAGTCGCGCGACGGGGAGAGAACAGTTACTTTTTAAGTATGACGGTGGATCGACGGAAATTGAAGAAGAGACCAGAAGCCGAGTGGGGGGTCGATGCATTATACGGCCTCCATTGGCCGACAGTCATTACCCGAGTGGAGGAATGTGGGATGAGTCTCCAGCCTTTCGGTAGATCGATCGACGTGTGTTCGGGGCGTTCACCTCGTCGAGTGGCCGCTGTTTTGCTTCTCACGATGTGCGCTGGGTGAAGCAGGCGTGCAACTGTATACAGCTAGCCGTCAATAGCGCGTTTAAACCCCCGCGCAGCATCCGTCCCCGACCCTGGATGTTTCGCATGATGTCAGCGCGGTAAACAACCCCCACGCTAGTGCGACACCGCGGGTTTGGGTCGATTTCATACACTGCCCCTGTTGCTGTGCTGCTGTATACAAATCTACACCTTATCTAGCCTTGATGTAAAAAGTGTGGTCTCGACAAATACGCTTGGCTGGCATTCCCATTCGTAGTATCCATATGAGCCTTGCGCTGAACCTCGCATGTGGACGTGTAATACACGGTGTTTCATGCGTTGGGACACAGGAGGCCGCTGAGTGCATCTTTGCAAGGAGGGAGCTCACCCGTGAAACACATGAATTGGGGCCAAAGTCGAGTCGGTGTGATTTCAGCGCAGCAATCCCTGCTTGGGTCCCGATGATTCTTGAAGGCGCATGGCTGATTTCCCGCTGATTTGATTCTCCTCACCTTTTCGTGTGCAGTGTTACATTGTCCGAGGTCTAAATTCCGGGGAAGCAGGCCCGCCAAGTGCATCTTTGCAAGGATCCCGTCAGCTCATTGCCTCGAAGCGGTCTCGTCGAATCCGCCTCCCCGGTTTCACCTTGCGCGATCTCGCGCGATCTCGCGCGAGTCGTTCCATTCCATAGATTAAATATAGTAGCACTCTGGAGTAACACCGTCAATAGTGACGCCTAGAGGAGGCTGCTGATGGGTATTTGGCCTGTCAGGTCCATCCTATTGGGTGCCCACATGCCGATTCAGTGCTGAGTGCTGGGGGTGTATGTATCTCCGACGCCAGCGCAACGTAGGCTTTCATAAAACCTTTCATTCCAGGATTCGTCAGTTGAGACAGTCTTCACATTGAAGCTCACTGAAGTAGGAAAGTTAAAGTAAAGAGAAAGCACGCGGCCCGAGGAGCTGCCCGCGGGGGAGGATGACTAAGCGGTGAAGCCACGTTCTGGGATCAACGAGCTCGTTCGACCCCCGAAGCACCTCAAGCGCTGCACACGATGGCGTCCCTCTTTTTCTCCACCCCCGTCGATATTGACATTGTCCTCGATGACCTCGATGACCGCCAGACCGTCGATGTCAAGCTCGACAAGAGCCGCCGTGAGCGGGTTCCCCTGTACATGGACGGGGAGTCCGTCAAGGGCGCCGTGACGATCAGGCCAAAGGATGGCAAGCGATTGGAGCACACGGGAATTAAAGTGCAATTCATTGGTTCTATTGGTGCGTCCATCTTCTCCGCTGCAATTTGGTCCGAGACTAACCAAGTGCCGCTCTCCAGAGATGTTCTACGATCGAGGCAACCATTACGAGTTCCTATCGCTGGTCCAAGAACTGGCGGCGCCCGGCGAACTGCTGCACCCGCAGACCTTCCCCTTCAACTTCAAAAATGTCGAGAAACAATACGAGTCCTACAATGGTATCAATGTCAAGCTGCGGTACTTCGTCCAGGTGACTGTCTCACGGCGCATGGCCGACGTCATCCGTGAGAAGGACCTCTGGGTGTACTCCTACCGCATGCCCCCGGAGACCAACAGCCCCATCAAGATGGATGTCGGAATCGAAGACTGCCTGCATATCGAATTCGAATACTCCAAATCCAAGTACCACCTCAAAGATGTGATTGTCGGTCGGATCTACTTCCTGTTGGTGCGGCTCAAGATCAAGCATATGGAATTATCCATCATTCGACGGGAGACCACGGGTTCTCCACCCAATCAATATAATGAGAGTGAGACGCTGGTGCGTTTCGAGGTATGTTTCGAGACCTCGCCGATCCCGTCGGCAAGCGGTTGCGGTGCGGTTCATTGCCCGGGCAATCATTGACAACGTTTTAGATCATGGATGGATCGCCGTCCCGGGGTGAAACCATTCCTATTCGTTTGTTCCTCGGCGGATTCGACCTCACACCCACATTCCGAGACGTCAACAAGAAGTATTCGACACGATACTATCTCAGCCTGGTGCTGATTGATGAAGGTACGTAACTGTGACCGTTCCATCCTGCACACTGTCAATCCTGGTGAAGGAGCTTTATGCATCAACAACAAGCCCCGTGGGGAAATGAGGTGGTATATCTTACCAATAACCGACGGCAATTGAAACGAGTCGGTCGGCTCGGCTGGGGAATCCCACACCGTTTCTCGGTTTCCGACCCTGCCGTCTCGGCCACCCCCACGCTAAACCGCTTTTTGGCAACTTGCATATCCTCCACCAACCCTGTATTCAATACATGCTGTTTTCATGGCCATCCACTAACGTTACACCTTTCATCAGACGCTCGTCGTTACTTCAAGCAATCCGAGATCGCCCTCTTCCGACAAGCCCCCGAGATTGCCGCGACGCCACAGATCGCCCAACAGCAGCAAATCCAACAGCAGGTCCTCCTTCAGCAACAGCAGCAGGTTCTGCCGCCAGGATCTGCGACCGCTGGTCCAGGACGTGAAATCTCTTCGACTAATGGGCAGAGAAAACCGCAGCCCGTCTCGGCGCCGGTGGCATAGTTCCCCTGCAGCATTGTTTACGCAACTGTACTTCTCTAGGAGATAGATCTGTTCTTCATCCTCCTCTATACCCCCACATCGCCCTTGTCACACTCCTTCCCATCCTATTTACCCTCATCCATGTGTCTCGCGGATACAACCCTCGTCACCTTCCTGTCACGATATCACTCTGTAAAGGTAGTCTACGGTTCTCGCTTTCTTACAATATAACGATCACTGCAAAGCTTGGAAATATCCTTTCTCCATGACGTCTGTTTAAGGTGAAGGAATTAGATACATAGAAAGAAAAATACAGTGATCTCAAGATCCAACATGCAAGTCTACCCGCTACTCGAATCGACCAGTTTCCTGCAACACTTTCCCAAGAGCCTGAAGAACCCGTCCATCATCACGCTCCTTACCAGAAACCTGAACAGCCTTGACAACAAGTGGATACAACCACTCGAGATGCTTACGATGGTGACGCGGGATGTTACCATCCCCAGTCGTCGCCGCAACAGTCTTGATAGCAGGCGGATCTGGAATCGCAGAAGGCTCGCTTTGAAGCTGGACCATTTGGAGGAGAAGGTGCAGCAGAGCCTTTCGCGAGGGGAGTCGGCTGGGGCATAAGGCCCCGAAGAGGCTGGTCGGCGATGTAGCTCTTGAGCGAGACGGCGCAGCGGAGTAGAAGGTAGGGGGAGATGGAGCGGGCGAGTAGAGTCTGCGGGGATGGGGTGGAATTGGATTCGGAGACGGGACTGCCTGAAAGCTCGAAGAGAGTATCCATGAGAGCGTAGGCCATTTTTGGGCGCAGGCTCGGAGGTGGGTCAAAGGTGCGACCTGCACGAACGCGATAGAAATCTTGCAGAGGGGATTTTTCGATCGGGGCAGTGGGGAGATCGAAGCGCTGGGGAGCGTAGATGAATGATGAGTGGAAAAGCGCACAGGCGAAGTCGCGGCGGACTGGGTCGGGGATCGCGGAGGCTCCGAGGGAAGGGAGGATGAGCGTCTTCAGCCGGGTGAATGCGGCGATGTCAAATGCTTCGTCGGCTAGAATCCGGGTGTTTGGTAGCTGTTGTGTTTGGAAGCCGCGGGCTGAGACAATGCCGTCGGTGATATCCACGACTCCTTGCCAGAAACGTGCTATCTCTGGTTCTTTTGCCTCGGTATATTGCTTCTCCACATAGGGTACTGCGACCTGGAGCACATTCAAAGATGCAGTTGTTGCCTTCTGCCAGAGATAAGGCTCGCGGTCCTTGCCTTGCCACATGTACTTCTGCTTAATTGACGCACGGAGGTGCTCGAGGGCAATGGCGAGTGCATTATTCGAGAAAATGTCTTGCTTGATACCAAAGTCTGCGATGTACCAGCTGACAAGATCGATGGCGCTTTTCGAGAAAGCAACAAAGGTCGGTCTTCTCGAGTCGTTGCCAGAACTCCACCTTGATAGAGCGGAGTCTGACAAGTTGGCGAGGCACAGAAGAATAGCAGCCTGCGATTCTTGCTTCTCCAGACAGAGAGTCTTGATGCAATCTATCACCAACACCTGGACAGCGGAAGGGCGGTCGATATCTGGGGAGTAAGGTGGATATACCGAGTTCCACACAAGCAGACGGAGGTGATGGATTACCTTCTCGACATGGTCTGGGGTCAAATCATCTTTATAGAGACGGTATATCTGCTGGAAGGACTGCATATAGGCCAGCGCGGCGTCTTGATTGGGCCGATCAAGATCAAGCACGGCGTCATCACCGGCAGGGTGGCCATTTGCCCACAGATCCCATGCACATTGAAGTGCTTTCTTGCTGAGTCCGGTTGGAGATTGCACCCTAATCAAAATTGCACAGAGGCTGGCAAAGGTTGCTTCGCTGAATCTTAGAAGTCGCATATCCGCCAATGCCTGCAGGTACTTCAACAGCCGAGTCCAGGAGTCGTCAAATTTCTCGTCGCTCACAATGGTGTCGAAGAAGTTTGTGATCAGATTTGAGATTCCGTTGATCATCACGACGGTCGTTTCCACTCGCGATTTGAGGCTATCTTCCGGTCCACCCAGCTTGTCCTTCGATTGTAGAAGGTTGTTTTCAATTTCTTCCACCATCTGGAACAAGACTCTGTTCAAACACAGTCTCCACGCTTTTGATGATAGTTGTTGCCCGTAAGCGTCAAAAATTCTGAGCAGGGTATGGATTGCACTGTTTCGGATTTCAGGCCTCGAGTCCGATGCAATGTCCACAATACGAAGCAGCAACAGCAGCCATAGCGAGTTCCTTGAAACCGAGGGATCCTTGTCGCGAGCGAGATTTGCCAACTCTTCTTCGCTGACAGAGGCATCGACATGACTCTCGATCGAGAACTTCTCGATTTGTCCTTCAAGGAAATCGGATACATTCCAGAAAAAGGAGGTGGTTGTCAATGAGATGTTGAAGTCTTGTGTTTGCGACGCAAAGCTGGAGAACGAATTGACCAGGCTCAGAAGGCAATGGGCGGGCAACAAGGTGAGGAAGTCTGAAGCTACAAGATGAAGAGACTTGTATGCAGCGCGAACCAAACGAGGACCGGCTGGAAGAGCCGATTTCCTGCGCTCAGTCGTGGTGGTAAGCTGATCCCCATTCTCAACCTTTGCGATCCCTTGGAAGACTCCTGAGATCAACTCAAAGGCAAGACTCCATCCGTCCGCGAAAGTTTCCGCGTATTGCTCGAGAATGTTCTGGAGAATCTCCAAGCTCTGCTCATGAATTTCAACCACGGTAATTGGAAGTGACTTGGCAGAAGACACGTCTGACGAGTAAAGCGATGCCACTTGGTCTTTCAGAGTTTGGAGATTTCTCATCTGCACCTGATTCTGAATCTTTCCATCGACATCTCGTGGGTTCATAGTCAAGAAGACCAATGAGTTCAGGATCGCGCTAGCCTGTAGACGGAGGTTGGGGCTGACTTCGGTGTTGGCGGAAGTCGAAATAAGGCTTTGCGTCAGGATTTGCCATAATTTGTTGTCCTCCTCATCGAGTGAGGATAGCCTCTCAAGGTTCGCCCGGGCTAGTTCGTTTCCTTTTTCCAAAACAAACTTGAGCTCCTCATCTTGCATCCTTAATTTTCCGACCGTGTGGGACACTCGCCGAGCATTTTGGTGCATTCGTCCAGACTTTCGTGAGGATTGCGGGGTGCTAGGCATCTCGGAAACTTCTTGTTCTGATTCTTTCTGGCGTTCTGATTGCGTGAATGTAGAGAGATTCAACAGTGCACGTAGGATCTCCTGGAAAGAGTCGCTAGGGTAATCACTGGTGCTCTCGAACATCTTGGACGAAGCTGCCTGCACTGCAATAACTTCCGTTCCTAGGTTGGCAGTTGGGATGTCATTCCCAGAGATGACAGTGGTTTCACCGGAAGCATTGGCCGATTTGACCATGGTGCTGGATGATATTCCGATGACGAGTCCAGTGTATTGCAATGTCTCGAGCAGAATTGACCAGGCTGGCTGATCCAAGGTTGGTCCCAACGCAATTCCGAGATTGAGCAAAGCTCGTAGACAAAGCAAGTTCCTTGTGCTCAAAGACGGCGCTGCACTCTCCGCGGCAGAAGAGCCAGAGGAATCCGTGGGCAGTGAATTTTTTCTTGGCATATCTGAGCTCTTTCGCTTCTTCTGGTAACTCTCGTTGGACTGCGAGCCAGCTGCGCTCGGTGTGGCAGGAGTTTGCGTCTTGGATCCGCCCATGCTCATGGGCATAGCGGCCTTTCCAAGTGTCGTAAGGAATGCATCACGCGGAACAGAGAGTCTCAGAAGTCCAGCTACATGAGCTAGCTTTTGGAACGCTCGTACGAGGTTGTGGTAGTATTCATCATCCAGGGACGCATGTAAAAAGGTGGAACAGGCTGCAAGGACAGCAGGCCAGCAATTCTCAACTATCCCGGCACAGGTCCTGATCGCAGAGTATTGGACATGAGACTGCAAGTCTAGCGGGTTGATTGGGACAGATGATCTTTTCCCTGGTGATGCTGCCTGGGCTCTCCAAGCATCAGATTGGAGATCCTGAGAAGAACGGGCAGAATCAGGTCCCTGGTCAGGGCTCACGAGACGATTCTTCCTCTTCTGTTTCAGATCCGGCACCGTGAGAGGAAGGATGAACTTTCCGAGTCCTTCAGCGAAGCTGCTGATACAGTTGAGAACAAGGCTGTAGATATACGTTTCTGGGGGCAGTGGTGGCTCTGTCTTATCGAGAAGCTCAATATAAGGCGTTCTCACGACACTCCACTGGCTGCTGATTCCGGGAACTCTAGTCTCTGCTGGTGGTCCTGTCGATCCGATGACACCTGCGACACCACCGGTCTCAAGGGCAATCTGATCCTCCGTTGCAGAGCGTGAATGCTCAGCGCGTAACGGCACCGTTGATTGATTGCTGACACCAATCAGTGAGGGTTTCTCCGATGCCAGTCGAACAAGAGCTGCCATGTGATCACGAAGGACATTCTTTCTGCCTTCTTCTCCGTCATATAACGAGTAGATCTGCCGAACAACGCCCGCTTCGGCATAGATACCCCGGAACACCTCCATGCACAAGACTCGTTTCCAGGGTGCTGTTCCATCCGGCTCAAGCAAATGAGTTATTAGACCAAATGCCATCTCACATTCGGCCGGCAAGAGAGACATGTGACGTTTCAGGAGCACGAGAAGAATTCTTGCAATCCGAACAGTTTGAGAAAAGGAGTGCCTCTCTGATAAGTACCTTACGGCCAAGGGCATCAAACGCACTCGCAGCACCTGCGAAAGTTCGGGATGTCCCGCAAAGAGGCGGCCACTGTTGAGAATAATACTTTCGATAAGTTCCAGTACAAAGGTTAGAGAAAGCGTCCTCGTGTGCAGGAATTGCAATTGTTCGCCATCGATGAGACGGCATAGATCATCCAGAACCTGCAAAGCATCGAACGCGAATTGACCGACTTCAATTGACTGGCTATCCACCTTGATTGTGGTGGTAGATTTCTCATCGCTGGGAATCCTATCTTCATTCGACACCCTTTCAAATGTCGATACCACCAACTGTTGGAGCGTAGCAGCCGCAGTGCTGCTTACAGCTATCGTCTTGCTCGCTTGCAAAGTCGCGCATATTTCCAACGTATTTGCGAGAAGTTCTCCGGTCAATTCGTTGGAGTAATACTGCAACAGCGAAGGCAACGATTGAAGAATTTTCAATTGAATATCGAGACCTAGATCGTGTTAGCAGCCTTGAATCATTCGTTTGCTTTTCTAGACATACTCAGACTCGTCGTCTCTCTCAGACCTGCAAGAACGTCCTTTAGACGTTGAGATGGTAATGAGCGAGAAGCGATTAATCTTTGCAGACATATTACGCCAATTCCAGCGAGTTTCGCATGTCGCGTATGACAAGCGATGATGAATGGCTCAACAAAATTCGGCTTACGAACAAGATCTATTGGCTCTTTAGCATTTTGAATCCTGGTCTCACAGGGAAGGCACGAACCTGCTGCTATTTGAGCCTCTGATGTTGAAGGCAGCGCTTTCAGCTCATTAAGCGATTGCTCAGCAGCCTATATTTCCTGTGATTAGCGTCGCGTACAAGGGGATATCTTATAAAGGATCGACGAACATTGCGCAAGTCAGCGTTCTTCCGCCTAGACTCTTGAATGAGGTTTGCAAGCTCTGTCTGCAAGAATTGGGAGGACATTTCCAACACAGCGAGGCAGCATCAACGCATGGCCAATGCCGTTGTCCCAATGGCCGAAGGTCTCCGTGTCAACAAGACAGGGAGCTCTGGGACACGGGCGGATCAGCGCGCGGCTTCGAGAAAGGTCGGATTCAAGAGCCCTTCAGCTCAGGTATCATTAAGATACAGAAAATCCTCGTTGAGTTCAGTATGGTCGAGCAACGCTCAAAGATGCGCAGTCAACAATCCCCGGCGTGGCATCTCCAAGTGCCAAGGCTCCGATAAGACCCGTATCGCACGTGACCGATCGGCTCTCCAAGCGGCAGCTGCCCCTCTTCTCCATGAACTCTCCCACTTCTACGTTGTTCCTCTCTTTTTTTCTCGTCACTTTTATTTCTTCGAACCACAATGGCTGCCAAGGTTCCGCGGAACTTCCGGCTCCTCGAGGAGCTGGAGAAGGGTGAAAAGGGATTGGGCGCAGGTACGTTTCGAGTTGTCATAACACACGAGACCATACGTATACTGACGTATTGTTCTCAAAAATTGCAGAGGCTTGCTCCTATGGTCTTGCCGATGGCGAGGATTTGATGATGAGCAACTGGAACGGAACAATTCTCGGTCCCCCTCACGTTGGTTTCCCCCGCATCCTACCTCTGTCGTCATGCACCTCTAACTCGAAGGATCCTTGTTAGAGCGTCCACGAGAACCGGATATACAGTGTCAACATCCATTGCGGACCCGACTACCCCGATAACCCCCCAACCATTCAGTTCATTTCCGCTGTCAACATTCCTTGT
Organism: Penicillium cinerascens; assembly: GCF_028974065.1. Lineage (NCBI taxonomy): Eukaryota > Fungi > Ascomycota > Eurotiomycetes > Eurotiales > Aspergillaceae > Penicillium > Penicillium cinerascens. The sequence goes on along the minus strand of NW_026695298.1, from coordinate 1,866,599 downwards.
GTCGACCAGCGATCCGGAAAGGTGGGGATCGAATGAACACCGAGATACAACGCAATAGCTGAACGAATTTCTTAGGTTGACCCAACTAAGCTTCCTTGCCTCGCTCAATGGAAGCGCGATTTCACAATGGAGACTGTCCTGATTGAGTTGCGGAGGTCAGCTATGTTCCTTTTCTGGTCGTGGGACTTTGTAGTGCTAACATTTTCTTAGATACATGGCTTTGCCCCAGCACAAGAAGCTCCCTCAGCCTCCGGAAGGCTCGACTTTCTAAAGGCTTACATCGTCCATAGGGTCCACAAGCAATACGGAGTATCACGGTCCTGTTCTTTGACATTTCTTTGCTTTTTTCACTTATATGATGATTATCATAGAGCATGTACAGTCTTTGCATAACAGCATCGGCGCGATTTATTTGCAACTCTAGCCTTTACACTTCATCCCAGCTGGTACATACCTTGGGCGCCGGCCTAGTGGGTCTTGTATTGGTGTATAAAACGGCAATCTAGTCACACATCTCCTACCAATCAGCCGACTAGGGCATTGGCTGGAGCGCATTAAGTACTGCAATTTAAGTAAAACAATAGACGTTGCATACAAATTTAATCTGGGTCTCTGCAGCCATGATGCAAGTTGATATGGTGTCACGTGATGATACTAGACGCTTAATCTAATCACATACCTTCTCCAATTCCTTCAAGATCGTCTATTTCACGGAATGCCTAAGTTGGTGACACCAAGTCGCTCGGGGGTTCATCGCTTTGCTTGTAAGCTACTCCGTCTGTCTTTTCCCTCGTTCTCGCACCCAACTAATTGCGATTATCCTAGGTTTGGCGCTCTACCGAGCTCTTCTCCGACAATGTTCTCCTTCGGCCGGTAGCCAACCGTGGCTGGCCGAGACCAAGTCTCTCGTCATGGAAAGATTTCGAAGATACAAACAGCTTCAGAGTCCTTCTCAGGCGGCGAATGCTTTAAAGGCCGGATACAAGGTGCGCTTCCCGCCAAGTGATTTTCGAACCTTGCAGAAGCTAATGTCTCGAATTACGTGGAAGCAGACCCTAGATTTGCTTGATTCGGCATCAATAGGCAACAAGCAAGATTCAGAACAGATAAGCACGATTCTTGCGCAAGCCAAATCCGTGAAGGAGCAGTTCGCAGCCCAACAAAGGAAAAAGGCGAAGATGAAGAAACCGTTATCGCCACTAGAGGAAAGGAAGTTGGAGACGATTCGCTCTGAGCTCGAAACTTGGGAACGGAATGCAGACTCCCCATCGATCTTAAACCGCCCACGGCCTGTGAGCGGGAGACGAAAAGTACCGGTTTTGGTCAGTGCGCGTGGAGTGCCATTCTTGCGCATCAAAAAGCCACAGCCGAAAAATCTAAGTGGAGTTATCCGAAATAAGCTGGAGAAGCGCTGGCATCGGATTGAAGTGCGAGAGAGGTTGCAAGCGGATCTTCTTTTTGCCAAGGATCAAGATGTCTGGGATCGCATAACGAATACCAAGGACGAAGGTGCATGGGCTGAAGAGCCCAAACTTGCTCTAGATGACATTTGTGAAAAGATTCGGGATTCCGATAGGAAGAATCGCGAATTGGCCGAGAGCATGTGGAAGGTTGTCCTCAAAGAACGAGAAGCACTTGTGGAAGAAGAGAAGGAGAGACAGACACAGGCTTAGCGTGGTCTCTTGTCCTATTCTCCTGCCAGCAAACGCTTGATATTCATCGCGAAATGATACCCTTGTTTTCTTCAATTACATTTACTTAAGCGCCTAGAACATATACGAATCCTTGACCTTAGCGTCATCTCAAATGAAGCATAGGATGTAAAGATGTGTGTAGTTCACTCGTATGATTTCATTAGAGATTGGCAACTCGTATAAACATGTCTATGCAGAAACTTTGAGCTTATCAATAGGCGGCATGGCATCCTCATCTCCCTCGTCATAATCGGCCTTGCCAGCCAAACCTTGCTCCCACAACTGTCGCCCAGTAAGCTTCTTCTCCTCTTTCCCAGACCTCTTCTTCTTGTCTTCCGCTTCCTTCTCCTCACGTTCTCGCTGCTCCTCATCCATAATCTCCTGTTGGAATCGTGCATGCCATTCCAAAAACGTCTCTCTGTTGACTGGTGTGCCCTGGAATTTGCGGTTCTCCTCCTCTTCGGCCTTGGCCGCGATTTGCTCCTTCTCGGCTTGCACAGCATTCGCACGGTCAGCCATAAGAGATTCTGCGCTCTCCTTCAGTGCGCTGACGAGAGTGAAAACCATTGCCATTCCCATATTTTCTTCAATCGTGGGCTGGAGAGTCTCGAGGAGGTGCTCCCGGTCCTCTTGGATGTCTAGCCGAGAATGCTTTGGTGCATTGGGTGGGGAGGAGATTTTGAGTTCCGGGGCGACATCGGGGTATTCTTCGGGGTATGTGACTTCCAGGTATATGATGGGCTGCTCGGTTTCTTCGCCGTCATTCTCGGGCGGGTCGAGAGTTATCGATACTTTGTATGAAGTTTCGGAGAGGTCTGAACGTTGGAGACCAGCGTTAGCGGTAGGCGTTCACCAAATGGGACATTGTGTTTGGTAATGCAGTGCAAATCACCTACCTGTGATTTCCTCGGGAAAAATGGAGTCGAGGACCTCGCGCTCCTCGACTTGGTCTTCGCGACCCATTGTGTCTGATCCGCCCGCGGATTGGAATGATATCGGGTGGGATGGTCGAGCGAGAGTGGGTGGGATTACACCGAGTGGTAAAAAAGGGCCCGGTGGAAATCGGCGAGGGGGAATGGGTGTATTAATTTTATAGAGAAGATCGCATCGACTCCGCGCATGCAAAGCCGTGGGCGATGCCCAGTCCCGCATGCAAACCCGTCAAACAACACCAAAATTTTGGCAGCGGAGCTTCACTTTTTACTCCAGTTCCGCATTACATCGGTGAACAATTATTCTTCTTCATTGGTACAAAGCACTTTTCTTCTTTTTTTTTTCGATTGTACACCCGTCCTGTCATGGGAAAACCCAGACCGCAGAAGAAAAAGTCGTCCAAGTCCAGCAAAAAGTCCGTCCTCGGCCCTGGTGGCTCGGTCTCGCAAGCCAAAATGTCCCAAGACCCCTCCGCATTACTCGACCAAGCCACTATTCTCCTACAAACGGGCCGTGCTGATGAGGCGCTGGCAACTGCACAGGAGGCGCTGGACCTCGCAGCTGGAAACGCGTCTGCGCAGCTTCAAGCGGTAAACCTGCTGGGAGAGATCAACGTGGAGCTGGGCGAGATCGATACTGCTCGGGAATACTTCCTTGGTGCTGTTCAGCAAGATCCCAATGGCTCAATACCGGAGGCCGAGGGCGGTGGTGCTGAGAAGTTCTTGTGGCTTGCTCAATTGAGTGAGCAAGGTGGGGCAGACAGTGTGCAGTGGTTTGAGAAGGGCGTGTCATCCCTGAGACAGACTTTGCAGCAGATGGAAGGCAAAACGAGTGCGGAGGACATTGCCGATGCTACAGAGAAGAAGACCAAGATGGCGAATTCGCTCTGTGCTGTTGCCGAGATCTATATGACCGATCTTTCGTGAGTTACCTCTGTCATTGAGTATACAATAGCTCGGTCGCTAACGGTTCTACTTATAACAGTTGGGAAGAGGACGCTGAAGCCCGGTGTGAGGCGCTCATCTCAGAGGCTCTCGTCGTCACACCCGATGCGCCAGAGGTTTTGCAGACTCTCGCATCCATTCGGATATCGCAGCTGAAAACCGAAGAAGCTCAAGAGGCTTTGAAGCGGAGTCTGGCCCAGTGGAAGGACCTTGCCCCCGAAGACCCCAATGTGCCTGATTTCCCCGTGCGCATCAGTCTTGCGCGACTTCTGATGGAAGTGAACATGGAGTTCGAGGCCCTGGAAGTCCTCGAGCGACTGATCTTGGAGGATGACCAGAGTGTGGAGGCCTGGTACCTCGGTGGTTGGTGTCTCTATCTGCTGGCAGAGAAGCAGGAAGCCCCGAAGGATATCAAGGACGACGAGGAGGAATCTCCGAGACACGCCTCGCTGATTGCCAGTCGGGAGTGGCTCAAGCAGAGTTTGAAACTTTACGAACTACTCCAGTACGAAGATGAGCGACTCCGTGATCATGCTATGGAGCTGGTGCGAGGAATGAACCAGGAAATCGGTGAAGATATGGACGACAGTGAAGCAGAGGGTGAGGGTGCGGGTGAGGACTGGGAAGATGAGGAGATCGAAGTTGAATCTGACGACGACCACGAGATGGCCGATTCATAGACCTCCAAAAATTACGATATCTGCATGTGATGATTCTCTTTTTTCTTCTCTTTTTTTATACCAAGTAAATGTCACTACAAATTTCTTTTCATTGTTCGCCACCTGGAGGCCCCGGCCTCGGATAAAATTGTATCCGGTCGATGCAGATGCCGAATTTTGTGAACACCCTCTGCGCGACGCGACGACGAGGCTGCCAAACCCCCTGCAGGATGGATTTGGTACCAGCGCCGAGCGGGGAGACACCGGTGAAGACTCCTGTGGTCGAAGTGGAGGCCGTCGATCTCGCGGAGCAGGTCAACGCGGAGACGGTCGCGCTGGAGGAGGCATCATCCGACTATGAAACGGACAGCGATGATTCTGAGAATTGGGAGCTTATGTCTAACGGTGACAACACTATCCAGATCCTACGTGATGAGCAGCTTCATGATGGCCTCGGTATGTCCCTGAAAGACCTCATTTTCGCGTTACCCCGGACATCCCCGCTATCGGAATCCACATGGAGATTGGGCTAACCTTATACTCATTCACGTATAGTTCCCGGTGCCTGTACCCTGGAAGAAGCGATTGCATATCGAAAACGCTTGCATGATATCGGCAAGGCGGCGTTCGTAGAAGAGACTATCGCGCGAGAAACCGTGACGGCGAAGAAGCTTTGTACGGCATTTGGCATCGTGCCGCCGGCCTTCCTTGAAGGTGCACCGGACGAGGCATTCCATCCGCTGCTGGCGATCGCCATCTCCCGAGAATTCTCTCGGCGACCCAAGCTTCCTCAGTACAACTCGATCGACGATGCAGTCAAGCTTTTGCGAGAGGCTAAGAACATCATTGTGTTGACTGGTGCAGGTGTAAGTACCCCAGAAATCTTGTCTTGGATTCTGGCGCTGACTATCTTCGGACGCTCAGATCTCGACAAGCCTCGGTATCCCTGACTTCCGGTCAAAAGATACCGGTCTCTATTCGAAGCTGGCGCATTTGGGTTTGAGTGATCCCCAGGAGGTCTTCGACATCCATGTCTTCCGGGAAGACCCTAGCATTTTCTTCTCAATCGCCAAGGATATCCTTCCCACAGAAAAGAAATTTTCTCCTACTCATGGATTCATCAAGCTGCTCCAGGATAAGGGGAAGTTGTTGACCAACTACACCCAAAACATCGATAACATCGAAGCAAATGCGGGTGTTCTTCCAGAGAACATCGTGCAGTGCCATGGATCATTCGCAACTGCAACATGCGTCAAGTGCCAGCACAAGGTCAATGGTGACGCGATCTTCAACGAGATCAAAGAGGGCATCATTCCTGAATGCACTGTTTGCCGAAAGAGAATCGCGGAAGAGGGCCTCAAACCGCAAGGGTTGAAACGCAAGCGAAGCACGAACGGTCAGCAGAAAGATCGCAAGGAGTTTGAAGATAGTTCGGATGAAGATGATTATGAAATTCCTACTCCTGGAGTCATGAAGGTTGGTTACCTCCTTTGGCTCACGTGTGCCTTGACGGTTCTAACAATACCAACAGCCCGATATCACCTTCTTCGGAGAGGATCTCCCCGATGAATTTGGTCAGCGTCTGATCCACCGTGATCGGGAACTGGCGGATCTGGTCATCGTCATTGGAACTTCGCTGAAGGTAGCCCCCGTTGCAGAAGTGCCGGGGATCTTACCGCGCAACGTCCCGCAGATCTATATCTCACGAACGGTAAGTCAACTCACCGGGAATTTATGACATACGCTGACCATTCTCTAGCCGGTGTCACACACCGGGTTTGATATCGATATGCTGGGCGATTGCGACGTGGTGGTCTCGGAGCTCTGCCGTCGGGCCGGCTGGGATCTGCAACACCAAATGATACCCGTTGATGAGAAAGTAGAGGTCACTCCCGTCGAGGGATACGAGTCACGACATGTGTTTAAGGCGATTGGCGCATAGCGGCGGAGTTTAGGACACGGCTGAGGAAGGCGTCTATGGATTCACGGTTATGACTGGAAGAGGTGAATTCTCGGCTTGTGCTTCCTCGAATGCATGCTTTTCTGATAGAATCGATTTGGTTCCCTCTCGATCGGGGCATCTTTAATTTATGATGGTTTCCGGGCTTTTGACTGCGTTGGTTTGTTTCAAGAGTTTTAGATTTTTGCTTTAGAGTACACTGCAGAACAAGATATATTGAGCATCAAACGGATAAATTAACATTTGGATACTCAACACCTCCAGCCTAGAGCAAAAAAGATATCTGCCGCCAATATTGAATTTTCAAGTTAAAGCATCGTTTCATTCTGGCTATGAAATTAGACTGGTTGGTGGAGCATGCGTGGTTCCTGGATGCCAGACGCGTTCCATGGCAAAGATCGGGAACCCGATGAAAAAAAAATCGATCCCGCAGCGACACCCCACCACGAAACTGTGCCTCAACAGACCACGACCCACGACAGCAATTATATCTCCAGCCCCGGAGGACATTCGCTATGGAGTATATGATCCGGTTGGCCCAGTGCCATGAAACCTTTCGGGTGCCGGAACTCCAGTCCGTGGCCACTGCCGTTGGTGTCGATCTCGAAATTGTTTCTTACGATGAATTTGTATGTATCACCTTTGAAGTGCACCGCCACCTGGAGAAAGTCTAGGCAGGGCCCAATTTCATAGTTGATTGAAATTGGCCTGTCTACCTTGCGCCCGCGTCACTGGCATCATATTCTGCAGAGTCAGAGCTCGCTAATACCAGCCACTAGTCACCATACTGCATTGTGAAACTACAGAATGATGAAGCAGCACGCGCATTGATTTCGCGCACCATTCTAGCCAAAGATATCTCAGAGCTTTGGGGTCAAGGCACGAACTATGATGAACTGCATGCCGACGTGCGAAAGCGGACATCGCACCTCTGGGCCGACTATCACGGTATCCCGCTTGCATTTGCCTTGTACGGCTTTTGCGGGAAGCGCAGTCAAGACAAAAGGTTAGAGATTATTCGTTCATTCGCCTACATGGGTTTGACCGGCCCAATCCAACTCAAGAATCCTCCCTTGCAGTTCATCGTGATGGAGAAGTACGTTTCGGATTCCGAAGTAAACATCCTAGGCGCATCGCGGACAAAAGAACCGCGACAGGTCTTCCTTGGTCGCTTCATTGCCAAGAGCTGCCGCGATGCCATTGACAAGTACGATCTCAAGAAGCGGCAGTATATCAGCACGACTTCTATGGATGCAGAGCTCAGTCTTGTCACCGCGAACATGGCACTTGCGGCACCTGGAAAGGTCTTTTTCGATCCGTTTGTCGGCACGGGCAGCTTTATGGTCACTGCATCACACTTTGGAGCGCTGACTCTCGGCTCGGACATCGACCCCCGGAGTTTCCGTGGAAAGGACGAGGAGAAGGAAAAGGGGAAGAATATCAAAGCAAACTTCAAGCAATATGACATCGAGAGCAAGTTCTTGGATGCGTTTACTTCGGATCTTACGAATACACCCTTGCGAAACGCTCAGTTGCTCGATGGTATTGTTTGCGACCCGCCCTATGGTGTGCGAGAAGGTCTTCGGGTTTTGGGCACGCGCGATGGGAAGGTCATCGAGCCAGTCATGATCGATGGGGTTCTTAATTACTAGTGCGTGTTTTCATCCCCTTTGACACTGTTCGGCTGTCACTAACGTTGCCTTACAGTCGACCCGGATACATTCCTCCCAAGCGGCCTTATGGATTCGAAGCTTTGCAGAGAGACGTACTTGACTTCGCTGTTCGCTCGCTTGTTCCTAATGGGCGTCTAGCGATGTGGATGCCCACTTCGAACGACGAGGCTGTCGAGTTCCCCGTTCCCATGCATCCGAACCTAGAGGTAGTCGCCGTCTCTGTTCAGTATTTCGGCAATTGTAGGTTGAAACCCCACAGCTGGGCTAGGGACACAATGAGAATTAACGTGGTGATTTCAATAGGGGCTCGACGACTGATGACTTATCGCCGCCTTCCTGACGGGGAGGTCTCTGACATCTCCAAGGGACGAAGCAAGGCTGATGAACGCGGGATCAGCGCAGACGAACTCAATCGGTTCCGGCGGAAGGTATGTACCTGCAATTGTCCTTGCGAAGTGCATAGCTAATGAATTACGACAGTTTTTCGCAAGAAATTACGAAATTACAAGCGAAGCCAAGAAAGCAGCGCAATGAGAAAACCACGACATCATTTCCTTCATAGATGATCGCCCTTTTGTACATTGCTGTCTGAAGGGATATTTACATGGCTCTAGACAAAATCTCAGACAATCTAGCAAAGAGGCTCTACAACTTCCCCCACTGCTTGTCTGATGATCCCTGGCTAAGGTCGATACCCTCATTCTCCTGAATGCGCTGGACCTCCAGCGCCAACTCGGCTCTCATGGCTTGCGCCAACTCTGCGCCCTCCTCATCGTCGAGCTCTTCTCGCTGACCTTTGCCAAACATGGCAAAACCCGGCTTAGCAGCATATGTAGACGGGCGGGGAATGATATGAAAATGGACGTGAGGGACCACCTGCGCAGCACGGACGCCTATGTGTTTGAGTTAGAGACCGAATGAACGAGGGCAACGGAGCATTTCATCAAAGCTAAAATCTGAATAATCCAGGGGAGACAAAGATACATACCGTTATTTTGTACAACATTCCAATGTCTATCAGGGTCATCGCCAAACACGGTCTTGGTCACGACTCGTGAAAGAATGGGAAGCCACTTCCCCATCTAGAAGAGGATTAGTGACATTAGTAACGAGATCAGAGTATAAAACAGCTAAATCAGGAAGTGAGGCGTCCAAATCAATCCTTGGGACTGGCCACACCCAGGAAGATAGAATATACATACCTCTTGTCCCGCCTCAACGCCCATGTCACCCAGCATCTCATAGTGCCGTCTAGACGCTACAAGAACATGGCCGCGCGTGAGAGGCATAATATCCAAGAATGCAAGGACATGATCGGTAGAGAGAATCATATGCGCCGTTGTCTCAGAGGCTGCGTCCGGAGAGGCCAGTCTAGACTCGGCCTCGGTGAAGGGGGCGGGCGGGTTCGTTGCCCCGATATTGCAGAAGGGGCATCTTTCGGAGAACATGAGAAGAGGAATGTGGGGAAACTGAGCTCGGGAAGGAATCCTTTTTGATTCCGAGGACAGGAGTTTGGTGGAAGGAGATATATCAAGGATCCTGAGCTTGCGAAGCGGTTGTTCAGATTTGTGTTCACCGCCCGTAATGCCCTCAGAAGAGTTGGCTGGCGATCGATTGGGGACCGGGACAAAAGCTGAACGGGATGCAAGACTACTATGTCCGGATCACCGGTTTTGTGCGCTGAATTGGAGTGTCAACACTTCGGCACACTCGAGCTTGAGTTGATCGGGGTCAACGGCGGGGCGAACCTCGGCTACGGAGCAGATCCAAAGGTCCAAGTGCTGGTGAACGATTATTCCCCGTGCATCCGATCTGAGAAGAGACGCCTATGTACAGCAATTAAAAGCAAGGGAAAGTAATAGAAAGATCAGAATTGCATCCAGAACCACGCCAAGCAGGAATCACTATCTAGAAAGGAAAACCCCAAGTCTGAAACCACCCAATTACCCCTTCCAGACCAGCCATCCAATGTGCTTGCCAGCACGGAAGATTCCAACTCGGGGTCTTCCACACCGACAGATACAGATAACTCTTCCAAAGAACACCAAACCATCCCCAGGCCTCGCAGCACCCATTTTGTTCCCATCTGCAAGTTCCACACTGACATGAGGCCCAAGGGATTGCACAAGTCAAAGCGTATTTCCAAGGCTCTCGCAGTGAGGCATGTAACCCGAACGAATATAAATCAACGGCTGCAATAAGGTAAAATTCCGATCTGAAAAAATGAGGAAATGAGAAGAACAATAGAATCCGACGCCGGTATCACGACCGCGAATGAGAATGGAAAGGTATCAACCCCATGCACAAGAAAAACACAAGCCGGAAGAAAAAACCACAGGGCTGAGCGCCAGACACCCCCCATCACAGAAGACAAAATGCGGAAGCGCACAAATTCAATCAAGTCATCGTAAGAATATGCAAAAGGTATTCGATACCAGCACAATGAAATGCCAACAAATAGAGGAATTCGATCTCCCTGATCAATAGTCGCGAGAGCCTTGGGGTCGTCATGAAGGAAAGCGAAAAAGTCGACGCAGGGCTAGCATAACATCGTAAATGGTATTATTACTGTTCATCCTTGATGTAAGTGTACGGCTCCGACAGGGAGCTGTCGATGTACATGCTGTGGTACTTCTTGGCCCACTGGCGAGTCAAGATGGAAGCTAGAAAGGAAGGTTAGTCGAGCAAGTCAGATCGGAGGAACGGGAAACTCACCCTTCAAGAACTTCTTGCTGGCATACTTCTTGAAGAAGGCCTCGTGCGACACAGGGCGGTGGAGGTAGTCAATCATTAGGCGGAAAACGGGGTCGATTTCCTTCTCGGTGTATCCAGCGTAGTGGGCGAGAGTGGCGTCCCAAGGCCCGCGCTCCAGGATGAGGCGTGCCAAGTACATGGCAGCAGCGGCGATGTGGCTCTGGGGATAGCTCATGAAACGGTGGTCGAGCAGGCTGATCTCCATCAGGTACTTGCCGAGAGTGCGAGTCTGGATATCGTAGTTGTCGGCTTTGGAGATACGACGCAGGAAATTCATGGGGTTGGGGAAGCTCATGTTGTACTCGAGGGTTTGGAGGACGTGACGCTCGGCATCCAGGATCTCCTTGTCGGAGAAAGTCTCGTCGGCAACGTGGCTGAAGTTGGCAACGTGAGGGGACAGCACCTCCTCATACTTGGAAGCGATGAACATGGCAGTAACGCCGACGAGCTGCAGGCGGTCCAAAGCCACGATCTCAGCGGACAGGAAGCGGTCGATGATGTTGACGGCCAGGAACAGAGTCTCGGGAAGCAGGCGGAATCGAGTGTGAACCTCAATCAGCCAGTCGACGAGGATACCACGCATCTTCCATTCCAAGTCAGGCTGGTGTTCAATGTACTGATGGTTCGGCATCGTGACCATTTCGAGGTCCTTCAGGTAATCGAAGATCTCCACCACATACTCGGCAGCCATCAACGGGTCGTCCAAGTCCTCGGTATCCAGGTCGTGAACAGCTTCCTCCATAGCTTCCTTGATGCTCGTATTGACAACCGACTCGTCATCAACCACATCGGGGACCTTCTGGGTGTTGGGCTTCTTGAGAGGAGGTTCCTCCTCCTGCGACTTCTCATCCTTGGCCTTGGTGACCGGACGCTTTTGGCTACCGGGCTTCTTAACGTTGATCTCGCGATGGCCCAGGGGCTTCCGTGTTGAGTTGGTGCGACCGGGCTTCTGAATACCTCCAGTCTTCACAGTGGCCTTTGAGGTTAAGCCAGCCTTGCCAGCAACGGCCTTCTTTCCATCCTTGGCTCCACCCGCGTCGACCTTGTTCACATTGCTGACATCCCCAAGAGCAGCACGTCGGGTTCCATTGACAGCAGCGGGGGCTCGCTTGCTCGGCAGGGGCTTCTTGATGGCGTCAGCAGGGCCGTCAGTCTGAGCTGCGGCCTTGGCCCGCGTCAGACGCGTCGAAGGTCCGTTTTCGTCGTTCTCATTCATCGTGCCTCGGGTGCGAAGGCTACGGACCTAGATGACAGTCAGCTTTGCCATTCAAGCCAAGACGCGTCGAGTTGTTGCTCGAGACTTGATATCACGTCTCAACGCGATGTGTCATGGTCGGGAACACTTACCTGCGGCATCGTGGGAGAAACTCAAGAGAAGAGAGGGAAGAGGGACACGGCAGAGGAAAAGGAAGGGAGAGAATGGTAATTCTCCTCGTCCTATCGGCTCAGGTCAGCATTCCGTTCGGCATTACCTTGGTGGGGACCTCATACCAGACGGTCGAGATTGAAGTGCACGTACCACGCGTGACAATGCAGTCCCAAGGAACTACACTTGCCTCGAGGCCGATGTAGAGTTGGATCGGATGAGGTCTGAGGGTATGAGTCGCGAGTCACGACGCATGCAATTTGATGATGTTGATCGTGAAGACCCGTGAAGACTCTGGGTCCGTCACAGGGAAAACGCGCGAGAATGGGGGATTGAACGGTCCAGAGGGTTTCAAATCCACACGTGGAATCCGAGTAAGTATCACCCGGGATAGAATGGGGGTTATGAGAGGGGATGGGAGGGTATCTTGAAATGGAATGATGAAGGGAAAAGGAAGAACTCGAGAGGGCCAAGCGATGTTTGGCCCTACCGTGCCTAGCGCGGAAAACCGGTCAGACCTGACTTGACGCCCCACTCTGAAGGTCGCGCGGAGAACAATACCTGAAAGAAATAGGACCGAAATAGGAATGCCGTCGTACTCAATATTAGAATTGAATACAGAATAGGAAAATGAAATCGGAGGAGGAGGATAGGAAAGGAAGAAGTTGAAGTAGATCGAACAATGAAGGGACACGACGGGGGTCGTTACCTCGCAGTAACAGTGAAATGGTAACGAAGTGGAGTGGGTACGCGAGGGCGCGGCCAAAACGTGAGGCGCGAGGGCCAAACAAACCGTTGCCCGGCAACTACAGCGTCTTGGCGCGGCGATGTCACGGGATATCACGTGATACTTCACTTACTGCCTCAGGCCTCCACATCAACCACTGTCACGTGATACTATCACCAGAACTTTTTGTCCGTGTCCCGACTGGTCGAGCTTGTCCTGGTTGAACGAAGACCCCCGGTGGCTCTGATTTTGCGTCGCGTCCATCTCAATTCCCTATCCTGCATCCGCTGGATTCCACATCCAACAATGCTTCAACCCCGACTTGCCCTTCGGGGCATTCGGCTGCCATTCAGGTGTTTACCTGCCGTCCCATCCATTCCCACTCGCCGCTTCGCAACCGTCATCAGTGAGCTCGAAACTCCGTCTGAGAAGCCTTCCACCGCTGGCTTTGACCCTACTGCCTCTTTCGCACCTCCCCCAGCTCGCGGCGATACCGGCGTGAACATTCGCAAATATACTCCGCGCACCCCCGGTGTCCGACACTTGCGACGACCGGTTAACGACCACCTCTTCAAAGGTCGCCCTGTTCACCGCTTGACATTTCCCAAGCGTGGTCATGCCAAGGGTGGCCGTAACAACACCGGCCGAGTCACGGTTCGTCACCACGGAGGTGGTCACAAGCGTCGAATCCGCACCGTGGATTTCTTGCGGATGGATCCCGGCCCTCATCTAGTTGAGCGCATCGAGTATGATCCCGGCCGAAGTGCACATATTGCTTTGCTCCGCAGCAATGAAACCAAGAAACTGAGCTATGTCCTCGCAGCGGACGGCATGCGTGCTGGAGAGACGGTCCAGAGTTACATGCCCGGTATCCCTGACGATTTGTGGAAAAGCATGGGAGGTACAGTTGACCCTGGTGTGCTGGCAGCCAGGACCGCATGGAGAGGAAACTGCCTGCCTCTGCACATGATTCCTGTCGGCACTCTCATCTTCAACGTGGGATTGCGGCCCGGGAAAGGTGGCCAGCTCTGCCGTAGTGCAGGAACTTATGCCACCGTGGTTGCCAAGGGCAGTGACTCCCGCCAGCAGGAGATCGAACCTGAAACCGATCAACCGGAGGCGGAAAAGAAGCCTTTGACCCTCCGTGAAAGACAGAAGCAGGAGCGTCTGGCTCAGCATATTACTATCCGCCTCGCTAGCGGCGAGTCTCGTCTCATCCACAAGGATTGCTGTGCCACTATCGGTATTGCTAGCAACCCGAATTATCACTACACCCAGCTTGGTAAGGCCGGTCGATCCCGCTGGCTCAACATTCGTCCGACTGTCCGTGGTCTGGCCATGAACGCCATGGACCACCCTCACGGTGGTGGTCGTGGTAAGTCCAAGGGTAATGTTGATCCCAAGAGTCCCTGGGGTATTCCGGTATGTACTCATCTTTTCCACGTGCACTTTCATGCCCAATGCGCTCATCACTGATTTCTTTACAGACCAAATCCGGCTACAAGACTCGCCCGAAGTGGAAGATCAACAAGGCGGTTGTCCACCCCAGACCCCGCAACCAAGGCCAGCGTCGTCGTAAGAACAACTAGAGCATTATTTTCTGTCCAGGTGGCAGAGACGGGAACAGTCACTTTCCCATACATGCCTACGTCGCGTTTGAAGCTCATGCTCTTCTCATTTTATACCTCATCTCATTCTTACACGGGATGACTGTACGATATCTTTTTTTTTGGGTACTGTTTTATTGCATCCCAGCGGTCTCTTCATTCTGCTGTTCACCGTCATTGGGAGACTTGTTTCCATCATTGGTTGGAGCTCAGGCAACGAGGCACTGTATAGTATGTCGGCTGAAGGCCACGCACAAAATAACAAAATGGAAGGAACCTTGGAAATAGACCGATATAACGCTACCTAACCAGAAACAAAAGCTGTATATGTTAAATGTAAATTGTCATTGTGCCAAGAGGGTTGGAGATACGATCCGCAGAGACCCGTCGATCTGCCAAGACCCCAGGCAGCGCCGGTGGTGCGTACTCCCCATGTGCCGATCGCCAGGTGTCAGCGCCTGACAATGGAAATTAAGGGTTTCCCCATAGTTCCAATTAGAAGATTATCGAATCAAGAGGAAAAAAAAGGGGGTCTTTTAAAAGCTAATCAATGTAATTCTTGAGGCCAAGAGTCACCCTCAGCCTTCCTTTGATACGAGAGTTCCCCGTCGTAAGAACTTTCATTCCTGCTCATCCCCGCCATCCTCACAAGGCATCAGATAATGCACTCCTCACGCTTGACTCGTGGATGATTTATATCTGCAACCCCCACGTCACTCTGTAGGGGTCACTCGCGTTGATAAGCGGTGGGCTGTTGACCTTGCTATCAGTCCGACTTACGCATCTCCCACTACCGCCCGCTGGCGATCAAGCTATGGACAACCTCCCGCCCTCCACGTACTCGCAGGGAGCGGCGCAGTACTCAGCAGCACCCGAATCCTCTTTCGCAGACCACTCGTTCGCCGACAACGATATCCCCGCCGAAGGCGCCGCCACTGCAGACGGCAGCTACGTACCTCGCCCGAAGCGCATCGCATGTGTTGTCTGCCGACGAAGGAAGCTAAGGTGCGATGGAAGAAAACCGAGCTGCGGAACGTGCTCGCGCTTGGGACATGAATGTGCCTACGATGAAGTGCGCAAGAAGAGTGGCCCCAAGCGGGGGTATGTGAAGCAGCTGGAGGCCCGACTAGGTGGGAACTCTCCCATTGATCACCGCTGCTGGACGCGTCACGGGGCGCCGGAAGTATGTCGCTAACTATCATGGTTGTAATAGCTCAAGTCGAAACCCTCCTCAAGGGCCAGGATACCGACCTTGCGCCGCGAACCTCCCCGCCTCAGCCTCAGCCTCAAGACAATCCGTTCAGTGCGCCCCTACAAGATGAATCTATACTCTCCTTGCCGGACATCTCGGGACTTGGTAATGATATCGGGAGTGCGATGCCTACATCCGCGACTGGAATGGGAGCCTCTCAACCGAGTGAGACGCTGTTTGAAGGCGCTCCGCCCAGCTTTCCCAGTGATCCGCAGTGGGATGTGATCAGTCTGGGTGTGGAGGAACCCCTTCCGACCCCGGATGTTGTCGAAGAACTGTGAGTTACCCTGTAATCGACCCACTGGTTCTCATTCTCACATTATCGGTGCTCCTCAGGGACGCTCTATTCTTTGAGAAGGTCTATCCAATGATGCCCGTGATCCATCGTTCTCGGTACTTTTCCAATCTACTTCTCTCTCCCCAAATGCGACCACCCGTGTGTCTGCGGTACATGATGTGGTGCCACGCAGCATCTGTCACCGACAAGTACTTCTTCTTGCATAACCATTTCTATCAACGTGCACGAAAATACGCCGAAATGGATGAGATGAAAGGGTTCGGAGAGAGTGTCATCAATCTAGCATATTGCCAAACTTGGATCCTCATCGGCACATACGAGTTCCGAATGATCTATTTCCCTCGAGCTTGGCTCAGTGTCGGCAAGGCTGCCAGATTAGCACTGATGATGGGGCTCAACCGATTGGATGGTGCTGGCCTTGATGTTAAACAGTCCATGCTCCCACCCAAAGACTGGACAGAGCGTGAAGAACGCCGCAGAGTCTTTTGGTACGCCTTTTGCACCGATCGGTATGCGAGTATTGGAACTGGATGGCCCTTGGCCATTGATGAAGGCGACGTAAGTAAACCATTGATGTAGTTGCAATTGGCTTTCAATAGCGAAGGCTAACCACAAGCAGATCATGACAAACCTTCCAGCTTCTGAAGAGTCTTTCTTGAAGAGCAAACCACAACGCACCCTACGCCTATCTGATATTATCGCCGGCGAGGGAGTGTCTACCCTGGCCCCGTTCGCGTGTGTGGTAGTTCTAGCTAGTCTGTTTGGTCATAACTTGATACACATTCACCGGCCTCAGCCGCAAGACAACGACCATGATCTCAACGGCGAGTTTTGGAAGCGCCACCGGAGCCATGACAACGTTCTTCTGCACATTGCGCTTTCCTTGCCTGACCATCTCCGACTCCCCAGCGGGATGGATGATGTGAATGTCATCTTCGCTAACATGAGCATCCACACCTCCACAATCTGCCTCCACCAGGCCGCGATATTCAAGGCCGAGAAGAACAAAATGCCCAACCAAATCATCACTGAGAGTAAAAGAAGATGTCTTGTGGCGGCCAACCAGATCTCAAGTATCATGAAAATGGTTAGCCACGTTGATCTCAGTTTGGTATGTCTGATCTTATTTTCGTGCTGAAAATCTTCCACTAATAGCGTGTAGCTTAACCCGTTCACATCTTTCTGCCTTTACATCGCAGCGCGAGTATTCGTGCAATATCTGAAATCCCGACCTGATGACTCAACGGTTTACTCGTCGCTGCAATTTGTCATTTCAGCTCTAAATGCGTTGAAAACCAAGAATCCTCTGACCGAGTCTTTCCTGGTTCAGCTGGATGTCGATCTTGAAGGAACTGGAATTCGAGCCGTAGAAAATCTGAAAAGTGGCTCGTCCTACGCGGTCCAAGCGTTGGTAAGTCTATCTTAAAGCTCTTCATACTCCCAAAGCTAACTTTACTGCAGCAGGCTTGTTGTTCAGACAACGTGGATTCCAACTGTTTATACAGTGCCCGCAACGCACAACAGCCCGACGTGCTAACGGGCTCCCTTCAAGACTCGGAAAATTCATCCGGATCTACGCGGCAAAGTATGACTGGCACGACATCATCTCTTCCCAGTCGACATAGAGATGTCCCAGATATTGATTCCGATCGTGCGGGCTCCGGTAGTAATTCGCAACATTTCTTTCCCCATATTTCCCGTCCAGGTAACGGGACTGGCCAAGGAGGCACCGTGGATGTAGATATGGACTTTTCGCCCGAGTTTGGCCTCGGCGAGAGGAATCCACCATCCGATCATCCAACTCCGTCAACATTTAACTCATCTTCAAATACCTCCTACTCAATATCTGGAGCCGACAGCCAATCACCCGGGAAAAAGCAGCAGAAGAGCGTCCCAAGTTCTGCGACGTCCATCGACAAGGTTCATTCGGTCCACATATCTCGGTCCACTACTGAGGCTCCTCAGGTCCCTGCTTTGAGCTCTCTCGTGGGACAGGTGTACCCAAACAGCACTGGCTCCATGGGAACCACGGATGCGTCGAACGCCTTTCCCATGTCTTCTTCATGGGACATGCCTACTCCAAATTCCACATTGAACAATATGGACTTTGGCAATATGAATGTGGACAACTTAAGTGAGGCTCAGTGGGCACAGATTTTGAACAACAACGGGAATGGTGCTGGTTGGGATGATTGGCGCCCGTCATGATGCATACCAGGATGTTTGGCGTTTCATACTGATACTTCTACTTGGGTCGATTCCATGGTATTTCCATGGCATGGCTTTTGGATACTCTCCTGCGGGCTGACTTTCTGCCGTTTGGTGGCTTCAACTAGACCGGATCTCACAAAGCCGGCACCGGATATGGGCTCCTTGAACAGATAAGAGCATATCATTACAGCTGCCGGGTACAGCAGAGAGCCCATACTCCATATTCCAGACGAACACCCTGCCACTCGACATCTGGCAGGTCTCTTCATTCCACTCGGCGTTGGAAGGTTATGACAATGGACGAATCTCGGCGCACACGGTCTTTCACACTACGATTTGACGATAACGAAATGTAATTAATCTCCACTCAGATTTGGTCTTTGGCGGTCTTTTCAAGGATTCAACCATGTTGATACGATAGTCACTACAAACAAACGCAAAAGTAATCAAAGAAGCTTGTGTATTCTGGGAATCATAATAGTAGGGCAATGAAAAATCCGACCCAACAGCAAAATAAAGTAATCTATCACACCCAAGTAATCCAACGTCAAACGAAATCATCCCGAGATCACAGATTACCACCGGCAGCACCAACAATCTTCAATCCGCCAGCGCCGCCACTGCCAGGCCCATCGTTAGTCGTCGAGTAAGCCAACCAATACCTAGAAGGATGCCACGCCACGGCAGGGACACTAGCATTGATACCATTCGTCGGTACAGAGTAAACGCTCTCGCCCGACTCAGCATGGAAAATCTGCAAACCATTCCCACCACACCCGGGCTCATCCCAAGCGCCGCAAATAAACCGCCCATCGAAGCTCCAGCTGACACCGCGGATACCGCCGCCATTCTCACTGGATAATGTGCGGTGGCAGATCCAGTCTGTCGTGTCCCATAGCGAGATGAGCGCGTCGCTGCCGCCGATGGCGAGGTAGCGACCTGTCGGAGCGAGGGAGACGGCCATGCAGGAGGAGGTGTGTGCGTTGAGAGTGTGGGCGATATCGAAGGAGGGGTACTTCATAATTTTGACGGTGCCTTCGCCTGTTGTTGCGAAGAAGTAGAGGTCAGGGGAGTCGTCGGTTGCGATATGGTTGGAGAAGGTGGTGGCATTTGTTTGGACAGGTTGAGGGTGTGATGAGAGTGCTGTGAAGGTTGATGCGCCAGGTTTGGAAGAGCTGTTGCTCGAGCCGTTCGCCATGATATTTGGACTTGAGGGTGATTGTACAGAGATCGGGATCAAAGTATCGTCCTAATGGGATCGGGGTTAGCGGTTGCGCTGCTGGTCCTATTGGGGTTTCCTGGCGCTCACCTTTCTTCCTACAATCATAGTACTACCATCAGCGGACCAGGAGAGTGTAAATGCCTCGCCGCCGACGTCCAGGCGGCTCACGCATGTCTTGGAGCGCACATCCCAAAAGCGCACCGTTCCATCCGTGGAGCAGCTCGCCAACTCTGCATCTCGGACGGGGTTGAAGAGGACCTTCTCGATGCCGGCAGAGTGTCCGCGCAGCTCTGTCGAGTATCGGACAGCAGGGCGCTCGGGGTTCCAGATTCGAAGTGTTCGATCAGCGGAGCCAGTCGCAATCAGCTGGCCAGCGGGGTTCCATGCGAGTGTACGAATGCTATAGCAGAAGCGTCAGTACTTACTTCCAATCTAAGGATATCAAAAGATCTCACGTATGCGATCCTGGTCCTTTGGCAGCGGGATCGTTGTAGTTCTGGGTCTTCACGCTGCCGAAAACGAGAGGAAAGCGTTCCTTGGAGAGGAGTTCTCGGCGCGGAAGGGGCGCCATAACCTGTCGCTCCTCTTGCTGTTACTGCAGGTCTAGCAATTGGGGCTGCGGTTCAGGCTTAGCTGCATCAGTGGCAGCAGAATGGAGAGACTGGGGAGATTTGGACTACATTCGGAGCTCGTCACGATCGGCCGGTCTTGTGCCGCCGCCAAATTGCCGCATGGCGGGCGGTGTGGCCCCGGGCGGTGTGGCCATCATTGTCTCGGGCATTAACTGATTAACTGGCTCCGTTTGAGACGATGTTAGAACAACACAGAAGGGCGATCAATGGCTACAGTGAGGATACCTGGATCCATAGAAGAGTGGGGATATATCTGTGCATATGGTTATTTCTTGCGGGTGCTTCAGACGAAATACCTTCCAGACGGCAGGCGGAAAATTTCATGATCAAATATTTGAATGAATTTCAACAATGCAAGATTCACTACTTATCTCAAAAATATCATCGTGCGCAAGGCCCAGAAAGCTGTGTTAAGTGCTAGCTAAATTTGGAAGATTGATATGAACCAATTGGCTACGAAGTCATTTCCTAAATTGAAAACGTTCCCTATGTAAAGGAATGGGAAATGTAGATCATATGGCGCGAAGGAGGCGCTTCTCACTTCTCAAATATTATGAACCGCCCTGTTCAAATTAGACATCTAATCGTTAGCCCAGAGAAGATATATTGATTAATCTTATGAGATTACTGTTCAAGTCCACAGGTGACGGGCGATTGAAGTGCCAGAGCTGTGGATAAAGGCAAACAAAAGATGCTGACTACAATCACAACCACAGCAATCAAGCACGCACTGTCCCACGACCTAAATGACAACCACGAGCTTGTCTGGCAATAGTGCTTGCACAGCTCTCCACTTGGACCCAAACTCAAGAGTCGTGGTGTGACCCTGACATCGGCCTATCATCGATAAGGGAAGCTTAATCGAACCTCGAAATTTCGGCATCGAATGTGCTCCACAAATCTCTTCGATTGTGACCGCGATCAAGACGCGCACCTCCTCAGCAACCCCCCAAGAAGCTAAATCCTGCCAATTGAGGATTCTTTACCATGTTTGACTTTGAAGACGACGCGTCAACACGCGAAAAGTGCTTCACAACGGTCGCGGAGCTCCCCACATTCGTCAACCCGAAGCAGATCCCAGCCAAAAAGGCCCCGTTCTCTACGATTTTTAATTACCCCTTTGTGCATACAGTAAGACTTCCTAATTAATCTGTCATTTTAGGTGACCCCTGGGCTTTTTCAGAAGACGATGCTGATGAAATGGAACAGGTTGAAGCGATTCTTCCAGAGGAGATTTACACAACCATCCAGACATCGCTGGATACCAAACTGGAGAAGATTCAGTATGCTCGAGTATTCATGTCCCCTGGCGACCTGCTGGAGCATGAGTTTTTTAACACCTACATCAAAACTGGTACGCCTCATTCATCAAAGATCCCTTGGTGTTATTTTGTCCGTCAGTCCAGACGTTCAGACAATGATCACGTTGCTTCCTAAGTTTATCTCGAAGAAAGAATCTAAAAATATCTCTAGGTGATATTATCATGATCTCTGAAGGTCGCTCAGGCTCAGACAATGTATTTACATTACGCGATGGTTGGCAGCTCCCCAGAAGCATTTTACGCGATGACCCGCGATGGACCGCGATGGACCGCGTGGCTAAAACTCATACCACAGGAATCCTTAAAATTGAACTCGGCAAGGAGTTATTTGAGCGCACAGGTCTCACTGGAACTCCTATTCGCAGTGGCGGTAGAAAACATGGAAAGGAACGATTCTGTATGCACAGGAGCCCAAAATGAGCTCACCGAACTTTTGAAAGCTGACCACATTGGCCTTGGCAGTGATTGAGCTCAACTTACGGCTCCCCTCGATGCTCCATGGCAAGAAGGGCTTTGAGCGAATCGAGAGGGCCTTCAAAAATGTCCTGAACCAGTCATTAGCATGGCTGTTCTGCGACTTACATCAGGGTGACAGTGGGTTTAGGCCATCTAGATCCTCGCAGCAACAGCTAACAGATAACAAATAACAGGTGCAGCAGTCAAAAAGCACCACCCACAGTTGATCGAGTCTGGCCCCCAACAGACCAGGCTTGGCCGAATTCTGGAACCGCCATTATCTGGGGTAGTATCTAGGGAGATGTCTGAACCAGATGTGCAAGAGACATGCGGATCCCTTTCTGAATGGATTGCCATGGTTCAGCTTGGGTCCCCGCGCGTGTCTGCCGACGATGACGTTGATCCATATCTCAGTCGGTACACGGTGCCTGACGCCGGTCAAACGCGTACCACCGATTTGATCAGTTTGAAATGGCATGGTCTTATTTCCTCCAAGTGGATCATGCAGCTATTCGTTGCTTTATTGTGGGTTCCAAAGTTCCATTTTTATCAAAGCATGGTCGAAACTGATACTTGCCCTAAATGGGCGACGGCAGGAGCCATACCTCAAAGTCTCAGACCTCGCCTTCATGGTTTGTTCTATCCGCTTCAGCGCTGGGAAAGCAAGCCGTAGAGGGAAAAGACGGTTTTACCATCGCGGCTTCTCCAAACCTGCTGTCCGGACCAGCTGGCGCAAAGGAAAATGAAGCTTCCGACTCTAAAAATCTCCACGCTATTTGCTGGGAGTACATCGGGGCAACCGCTACCGACCAATGAAGCGAGTGAATCCAGGGTTGAAGCTTGATGCCTTTTTGGCAGCGGCGCGACGATATGATTCCATCATAGAATACATCATGTCCGAGTCTTATGTCGGACCTACCCTTCCCCCCATGCTCTTCTTCTTCTCTTCTCCATACACTCTCTTAAGAACGCTCACTATACTGCATCTTTTGCTCCTCGCATAACTTGCTATACTCTCGCTTCATTGCATCTCTTCAAACATTCCACGCTCATTCTATCACACCAAAGACGACATGGATGACACTCTTTTCTTTTCCGAACTTTCAAGTTCTCTCTACGCCGACTGTGACGACGAGGAGTCACAACGTCTGTTCGAGGCATTTCTCAATTTTGGGGATGATTCTGGGTTAGAATTTGAGGAAGTGGCTGGGGCGCCCCTGCCTGTCTCGCCCTCAAAAGCAGTCCAGCCTACATGCTCATCACCGCCACCGACTGGACCAGCGCCCATGATCGTTGACACAAGTCTTTCTTCTGGCGGCAGCTCTACCCAGCAGCAAACCCCCCCAACACCGCCAACTGCATTGCCGCAGGTCCCGGTAACTTACAACATCATCGAGGTCTGGCCTGGAGTCTACGCTCAGGTCTTGCAGGCATATACGATGACGCCAGTCACCATGGGTCATCCAGCACAGGGCCCATTTGGGGTACCTGCATTTGCGCCATGGCCTATGCATTCATACATATCGCATCCATCTCAGTCATCAATACCGGAATATCCGATTCAGAGTATGCCACCGCAACATCCGTTTCATTTTGGTATGAACACTACAGCTTTACCTCAGACTGCATCTCAGCGCGCACCTGCATCTAACAAGCGGGCATTTGAGTTCGTGGAGCCAACGGTTCCTGAAAAGTTCGTCGCCAACCCTAACAACCATGGCCGATGGGAAATCGATAGCGTCGGGAATAGAAAGTATTTGAATGCGCCAAAGGTCAAGAGACCACGCGTTAGTGGAAACTGATGATGGGTTGGACACGGGCTGCTTATTTTATGGATGGGTTCCTTGTTTCTGCTGCAACAGTTCTTGATGTTTCTTGTTGCACTGTTATAGATAGGGTCTACGGGTGAAACATTCTTCTTTTTGCACTGCTTATTGTCCTTCAATTTGATTTGTGACTTGTCTTTCACATGCATTTCCAAGATACCCTATAAAGTGTCTCCAAAGTCTTTGTAAGAAGATTTCCAGAAATGCAGAATTGACATTTGTTTTTGAAACTACATACCCTTTCTGAGTATATTGTGTAAACCAATGTTGGCGACTACCAACACCGTGGAGTTAGCTCGGTACTTGTTGTATGTGGCTGTCATCTGGCTGACGGAGGCTGTTGCACTCAAGCTAATCTCATGCAGATATTGTAGCCTCTTGAGCACTTTCCCATATCGCGAAAGACTGACGAAAGGCCAATTAGCCCCTCGGTCGAGTTTTAAAAGTGCGCATAAGCCAAGGAAAGCGATAATCTGGACCAATGACACAATTAGGACCTCTGAGTTGTTTATCTCACACTCAGACATGACACTCTTACAGTCAGATATGAAGAGAGAAATGGCAAGAGGTGGAATCCGTTCCACAGCGCAGCACCATTTGCTACGAATAGAACGAAAACGCAACATGCCAGGGCCAGATAGGCTAGCAACGGCTGCCCGTGACTGCGATACGGGTAGTTGTCATAGTCATTCTTGCTCTAGCGACGGACCTGAGCAACTTTATCTGCCTCAAGAGCATTTCTATGAGCGTTCTTAATCATCTGACTTCACAAGGCTGCCATGAATGAGCTTAGCCATCACGCCGCTGTCCCTTTTCTTTCGACATTAGTGCACGGGCACCCTTGAAAATAACACTCGCGTATGAAGTATACTATTTTGATTGTCGCTGTTAAAACCTTCGGTTGAAAGTCGGTCGCTACTCCGGTCTACTAGCGTCGGTTGTTCCTTGATAAGCCACGCGGCTCGGCGAAGCAAAATACGAACGCCACTTCGTATTGTCTTGCATGTGAAAAGATAAAAGAGAGAAATAGAACAGCGATATGGAAAAGGGGGAAACTTGGAAAGGATAGGAACTCAAAGATAACGAAATCAAGAATGTTAAATTACATGACCACCTCATCACTCTATTTACTACGTATAAAACGGGTATTTTACAAACCCCCAGGGCAAACTATGTAAGAAGGTACAAGGAAATAGTAGTAGTACACAAAGCCCTCCAACTCGTCAGGGGCCAAATGCAAGTGCTGTTTAGCAGCTGGCGCCGCTTGGCACATTCTTGCACTTGCTGCTGGTCTTGCCACCCTTGACACTGACGCCGCTCCAGGTCCAATCCTCACAGGCTCCAGAGGCACACAGAACATAGATATCAGTCGCGCTGCTGTCAACAGTTCCTTGCACGTTGCTCAAGGTAAGACCAGTGATGGGGACGCCGCTGGTGAGAGTTCCGGTCGGGCTGCCGTTCTTGTAGTCCTGCTCAATGACGACGCCGTAGTTCGAGATTCCGGAAAGGTGGATATCCTTGTATGTAATGTCCTTGACGGAGCCAGTTGCGCCATAAACGGTCTTGATGCGGACGCCTTTAATAACTAGAAGTTAGCCAAGACGACTCAAGGTCCGTCTTCCTAATGCTGCTTGTACATACCATTCTGAGAGTTCTGGATGCTACAGTTCTCGACGGTGACATTCTCAACGGCGTTGTCGGAGCGTCCGCCAACGGAGCCGATGGAGATTCCGTGTCCTCCAATGCAAGTCGCACCGGTGAACGAAATATCCTATGAAGTATTAGCAGAGCTCACTGACAAACAGCCCACGGGACCATGCGTACCGTGCCCGAATTCACTGCCAAGCAATCATCTTGGTTGTGGACAGCCGGGTTGATGATATAGACACCGGTGCTCGATCCGACGTCGAAAGCGTCGGTGTTGTGACCACCGTTGCTATCGCCATCGGCGTCGTTGACCGTGATTCCACTAACAGTGAGATCATTTGCATCATTGATGCTGAAGACCTGCACGGGAGAGTTCTTGATATAGATGTCCTGGATCTTCGAATTGATCATTTTGTGGGCCGAGAAGAACTTGAGCTTCGTCTTGCCACCGTTACTCCCCTTCCCATCCCACCAGCGAGCCCCGTCTCCATTAAGGATAGCTCCTGAAGTTCCCTTTACGGTGATATCCGTTCCGGAAACTGAGACCAGAGGACCCGACCATTCTTTGTAGCCAAAAGTAGTCTCTCCTTCGAAGATAACCTGGAGGGCCGGTCAGTTGGCGATTCCAAGAGTCGTGACTGATGGATACCTTACAGTCGTTCCCTTATTCAGTCCAGTCAGGTCCAGAGTAGTTCCCGCGGGAACAGCCACGGAAGACAAGACAATGGTCGAGCAAGAAGTCTTGGACTTGATGGCGGACGCGGCACCGTTAGAGCCCGAGAAGGTACAAGTGGAAGATCGCTGCTCAAGTGCGGATGCGGCCGTCGGAGCTGGAGCTGCGTGCACGGCAGCAGCGCCGAGCAGGCCAATAAGGCCGAGTTGGATGCTAGGGACCATGATTGATAGAATGAATGACGTTTGGTATGATAAAATGAGTGTCAATTGGTCGCGCAGTGTTGTTTATGACCCTACAAGCAGAGAAACGACAAGTTACCATTTATACTCCTGTAGTTGTATTCAACGCACTAGATCAGGGACCATTTGATCCGCACGGGAGATTGCCCGGCTTCCGTTGGTATAGGTAAATCTTTATTCCTCCAATGCTATACTAGGCTTTGGAGTGATATCAAATTTCGTGGATTTTGTTTCACGTTCATACCGGATGCCAGTCGTTTGGATGACAAGCCCGTGAGAAATAAGCTCCTGGGGAGAATTGGTGATGAAATGAAACGCGATCATTGGTGGGATAATTTCTTCAGGTAATGCACCTTGCCTTGGAAGCACATAGGTTCCCTCCGTTAAAGTGCTCTACGCCCGGGCGAGCTGGAAATGCTCTTATTTGTCATTGTAGATGGCGGTTTCGAAGAGAGACATACAGCATCCTAAGTGGGGATCCACGTGTCTTGGAAAATGAACCATGGTAAAAGAGCCGAATGATCCTTCGCGTGTGGACTGAGTGCGGAATACCAATAGATGGGATCCTATGGATCTCCACGTAATCAGCCAATATCTTTGACTTTGAAAGCCAGCAAATGAACACCCACCGAGCATTTAGCGAGCGCTCATTGGGCATCGCTGACCTATTACGGAATGGCACTAAGCTTAGCCTGAGCCTAACTGGAGTCTCCTCGGTAAATATGAACCGGAACCTTCATGAAACCGGCGGATGGCCCAAGACAGTAAAGCCCCCGAAAATATGCTTTCTCCGTGTTCCGCTGGTGCGAGAAATCTGTCCGCGCGATATTAAATAAACGTTTCGCATATGTATTATATTTATGAGAGATATCTACGGGCCCCACTATTACGTACCCGAAGAACCTTCGATTCAAACATGGAACACCGTCGGTCAAGCCGAGCTGCCCTTGGGCTTCGAGTGCAGAAGATCCTTCATCGGGCCAACATAGATCTTTCGAGCCCTGAAAATCCAGTCCAGTAAGAGAAGTAGACATACGGCAATGAAAACAGGACCCGACCAGTTCATGTTCGCAGCTGTGACGGGAATCTGAGTCGGGAACGGCACAAAAATGCAGACGAAGACACCGAAGACCAGAGCAAAGATGTTGATCGCCATCCCGTAGCGCCCTAAATTCCAGGGGCCGAATGTAATAGGTCCGCGGCTGGTGTCCAGCCGGCGGATGATCATCATGACGATTGGAATGAGGTATGAAACGTAAAGAGAGCTGGTGGATAGGGCAAGAATTGCGCTGAGTGCTGTCTCCGAGGCGATGTTGATTACCGAGAGAATGAAGATGGAGGCGAAGACGAGTAGGATGGCTCGCTTTGGTACGCGTTGTTGGCGGTCGATCTGATTGATGGTTAGCAAGTCAGCTCAATACAATAGGGGGATATGCGGAAGACGAACGTGAGCAAAGTACGAGGAGAAGGGCAGGCCTCCATCGCGAGCAAAGGCCCAGGTCAGTCGTGAGACGGATGCAACGACGCCGACGTTTGAGATCATGCCAATGGAGGAGATGGCCGTTTGCATAGCGGTGGTGGCTGCAACAGATCTAGTAGCCTGCTTGAAGATACCGATGATGGGGAAGAAATAGGTGGGGTTCAAAGCTTCGTTGATGTTGCCTATGCAGAACAGGATAGCGATGAGGAAGACGAAGGCCATCACGCCGTCTATGGCAATGGTCTGGATCAGGATACGCGGAATCACAACTGCCGGGTTCCGTACTTCCTCGCTCATATGTATAGCGCCATCAAAACCTGAAAAATTCCAAATGGTTAGACATGATGGCCGGGCGGCCTCCTTGTGGAGGATAAGAGGTTTCACTCACCGAGGAAGCAATATGTGACGGTCAACATGCCCAGACACCAGGCAATCCCACCCGACTGCCATCCCTGGTCCGAGGTCAATAATTCGGTGAAGACGAATTCCGAGGTACTGCGACGCGAAAGAAGAATGATCGGTACAATGAGGGCAATGAAGAAAGTGATGTGCATGATGCCCCCAACCATCTGCAAAGCAGGAATAATCTTGATCCCATAGATGTTGACGAGACTGGACAGGCCCGCGATCACCCACATGAAGAGCGTCCCGTGCCACTGCGCAGGCACATAGCCAGGATTGTTCAGCAATACCATTCCTTGGATCTGCGTTGCTAATATGTAGCAGATACTCGTCGTCGCGGCCTGCCATCCGAATACGGTGATCCACCCCTGCATCCAAGTGCTGAATTTTCGAATCCGTGGAGGTGCCAGCACGGCTGTCCAGTGGTATTGCGCACCCGCCAGAGGACAGATGGACGCCATCTCGGCCATCGATAGGACCATCGCCATCGTGCCGGTCAATGAGAGCACCATGCCCCAGACAAGACCGACGGGTCCGCCATTGATGAGGCCCGCTTCGAATGAGCTGGAATGATGGTCAGTTCGCAATGCGTTGACGGAAGGGAGGAAGGCCCATTTACTTGGCGACGGATTCCCATGAGGAGAGCACGGTCAGCGATAGTGAGAGGATAGCAAGCGACCCAAAGCTTCTCTATACAAATGTCAGCTGGGGATTCTGTCATTCGCATTGCGATCTCCTTACATCCATGCGCTTCCCGCTAGATCTGGATGTCGAAACTCCTCCGTTGAAAACACCAGACGCGGTCGCGCTGTGCGAGTGCTGATCGAGGACGCTGGACTGGGCATTTCTCTTCGCGCTTAGGTGATTTAGTTCAATCGAGTGGTTCGCCATGACGATGGTGTTGTTCACTGCTCCCCATCGCCGTAGAACAAGAGAGATGCGAACGGTCTCCTATGTCAGATAGGAGGGCGCGTCCACCTCGAACTCTCATACGCCATTATCACCTCACGCGAACTCTTGACTATTCCGGTGGCTGCCAACGCCCCACTCGATTGGGAGCCGTGGGACCGGAGATGATTCGGTGGGTTCGAAATGGAAATGTTCGGGCCCGCTTTTCTTTTCCTGGGGGTGGACATTCTCGTCTCGGGAGTCAACCCCGCTGTTTCATCGTAGATCCGCCAAGGGAGATGCTACGCCGTTATCATCCACAAGTCCGATCGCGGCTTCTGTCTCGCTGTCCCCCGCCTTGGGCGATGCCGTTCATTTACTTTCCAATTCGGCACTTGGGCTGACGAGTTTAACCCCCCCTGGAGAAACGTGGTAAACGTGGGAAATATGCCGCCACCATCGGCAATACGGCAGGACCAAGCGAGAGTTTGAGTTTATAAATCGTGCTTATTCTCACCGGAACCACGGTGAGGCCTATGCGCGTGTCGCCACGGCCCACGGACCGCTTGCGCAAAGCCCCGACCGGAGTCCGGCGAACACGATAAAGGTAGCGATGGTCATAGAATCCTTGCTCGATGACCAACGGCAATTGTCCTTTGCATAGTGGCCACATGCCCAGGGGGAGGGTTCAAACGCATCCCTAGGGATCCATAATACACTTGTCGCGCATGGTCTACGATCGCATTTCTGGGGCTTCAGGACCGCCGTCAAATCTGCTTTATACCCGCGATCTGCAATCTCCGATCTGCGATCTGCCAATTTCCTAGCCGGCCTGCGAACTGCGGGTTTGATTCTCGTCGCGATGGCCGGCACGTTGCCTCCTCTTTTCGACATTACCGACAACGATGAGGGTGGATATGCTGCAGTTGCGGTCTATACCCTGCTCGCGTTGTCACTCGTGATGGTTGTCGCTCGTCTATCCACTCGGTGGTACATTGGGGGTGCCCTTCATTCCGATGACATCTTGCTGGGAGTGTCCATGGTGTGTGATGACCCGGCTCGTCCTATCCCTGCTCGTCCTATCCCTGCTAGAACTCGCTAACCCGGTGATCCCTGTTCGATTAGCTATTCGGAATTCTGCAGAGTGTATTCGTTCAACTTGCCATGTCCAATGGACTTGGGCGAAAGGTAGCCACCATAGGAAGCCTGGAACTCGTGCGCTATCTGAAGGTTTGTGAACACCCAAGTCTACAGCATCTTCTCGATAACTAATTCAGCACACAGTACGAATATGCAGCACAGATCCTCCTTATCGTGACGATAGCCTTTAGCAAGATCTCGCTTGGGCTTCTTTTCAAGAACCTAATGACATCGCGCCGATTTCTACGAACGAACCAGGCATTAATGGGGATTATAATTGCATGGGCCGTGGGATCCATATTGGCATTGGCCCTGCGATGCTCCATGCCAACACCGTGGCAGTGGAACTCGCCGGCCAAGTGTATCAACCAGGTGAGACTAGCCGTTTGAAGCATACTTGTTTGTTTTCGCACGGAACGCTGATTTTTCCCTTGCAGACTGCACTTTTCGAAGCTATTGCCACACTTAACATCCTCACGGATATTGCGATCGTGGTACTCCCATGCCTGTTGATTCGTTCAGTACAATTGTCTGGATGGAAGCGGTTCAGAATCATGGCGCTACTCGCCACTCGAATTCTGTAAGACGGACACTATAATAATTCCCTGGCGTTCGGTACTGATATCTTATAGGGTGTGCATATCGGCGGGCATTGGAGTCCACTTTACTGTCAACATGCTCAAATCTTCCGATATCCCATGTGAGTGGACCGTCGAATAGTGATCAGTTTGAAATTGATATCCTAACAGCAATTCTAGGGGCTAACACCGACTCGACCATCTGGGATCAGTGAGTATCTTTCTTGGAATACAATTGTACGGATGGAAATTAACGATTTGATTTTGCAGAGTCATGATGAATCTTAGTATCATGACCACCGCTATACCGGCACTCGGACGCCTAGTCATCGAACTTCAACCCAGCCTCTACGCATTCACGATCGACGACGATCCCGCCGACGCACCTGGGGCGGCCGACAGATACAAGTTCTCATCAATGGGGAAGTCATTCAGCCAGGGGAAGAATACTGTCCAG
This sequence comes from Penicillium cinerascens, assembly GCF_028974065.1. Classification (NCBI taxonomy): domain Eukaryota; kingdom Fungi; phylum Ascomycota; class Eurotiomycetes; order Eurotiales; family Aspergillaceae; genus Penicillium; species Penicillium cinerascens. Next base: position 1,835,556 of record NW_026695298.1, on the reverse strand, counting down.
GTGACGAGCGGATGGAGAGAGTCATCATCCAAGGGCGATGGCGAAAGTGTGGAAGGATTAGTGAACTCCCCGATTATGATCCAACAGACGATCCATTTCGAGGTGCACTAAGCTATAATGTTTGGTTAATTATTGGGCCCTTAATGACAGCGTTGGGCCCCTGTGTAGATACTAAAAATACTAATTGAAAACATAGACTTGCCAGTCTCAGATCATAAATTCGGGGTAATATGTATTCTGTAACAGAGGTCTCATACCGTAAGGCAAGGTGGTTTCGTGCTGCCGTTGCCTAGTTGCCTTATGTACACGAGGCATACATAACCTCGGGGGAGGGTAGCTATCAATAATCACATTGATCATATCTATCAAGATGGCAATCTACAACTCCCTCCCAATCCTCGACGCCCTCATCGGTGATGTGCAGCGGGACCCATTTTGCCAGAGCTCGCTTAAAGCGATGGTCTCGGGCATCCTCAACTATTACTTCCCGGTGACCGATAACTTTGCCGTTTGCTACAAGGAGGCCCAAGGGGGGTTCCCCGCCCACTTTCTTGTCCGACGGCTCCACATCAATTATCCAGGCCAACGATTGCTCGTCGATCATCTAGTCGTGGTGACCAGGGCCATGTATTCCAGTATCAGGGAGTCCGAAACCGATTTGAAGCACATTCTTGCGCACTCCGAAATGGACGGCCCACGATGTTGGGCCATGGCTTTTTACGGTTCAGTTGTTCAAATATTCATTTACGATTCCAATGCCCCGGGCGAGGAATGGCTGTCACTGTGGAAGCTTCCGGGGCAGGTCATGGACCAATTCTACTTGCGAAAGGACGGCGAAGCTGTTGATTGGAGGCTGAGGAGAATGCGGGTGGCAGCCGATGCACGATCTAAATATTGAAATTGAGTTTAAAGACAAGGTGAATGGCAGTCAGTCTCGCCGCTGAAGTTTACGTGGAATACAGCCGTTTCTGGCCTCAAAGGCGGTCATGTTCGGCGTCAATTTCACAGTTCCTTATATTCCATGTGCAACCCCATTTCACACAAAAGTTTGCAGTAATCGAGTAATGGAGTTCCGATAGAGCTCACATTAACCGGAAATATCATTCACAATATCCTGAATAATGGGCCTGTTTCCGACAACCGAGTTACCATTAAACAACTTCGTGCCTCTCTTAGCAGGTTGCCGTAGACCAGACGATGGCTGTCGAGAGCCCAGGGGGCTGAGTGGATTGCGAGACGGAGGAGATCCCTTCTGAACAGTAGGGCTTCTCTTAGTCTTTGCCGGTGGGGACTGGAACGGCAGCTGCGTCGAGTCAAGATGCGCAGACTCGAAAACATGACTATCGGCCGCGCCATCGGGCAAGTTATAGACCCAGCCTTTGCCTTCAACAAGGCGGATGTACTTGCACAGAAGTTCGTTACCATCGCGAAGGGTCGATCTACTCCCGACGACCAAAAGCTTGGTGCGGGCGCGGGTAAAAGCGACATTCACACGGCGCCAGTCGCGTAGGAGTTCTCCAACGTGGTTCTCGGCGTTGCTGCGGACGCAGCTGAGGATGACGACCTCTTTGTCACGGCCCTGGAACTTGTCTGTGGTGTGCATCTCGAGGTCTGGCGTGTATCGGCGAAGGCTCTGGCGAAGGGTGGCCAGTTGACTGCGGTAGAAAGTGATGACACCGATGTTACGCGCCGGGATGCCACTGGCGATGAATGCTTCCACAAGTTGAGAGCACAGTGTAGTCTCCATGTGGTTGACGATGCGCTGCCCCTGTGCATTCTCCAGGGCCGCAGCTCCGAGAGGGTCAGTGTTGACCAGAAGAGTTTTGGCGGAGGGTTCGATCACGTCCTTCAACCAGCAACTGCCACCACTTGCCCCGGGGCAGATTTCGTACGGGTGCTGGGAAGCGTGGAAGCCATCGGCATGGAATTGCTTCAGAGCGTTGATGTTTGGAATCTCCAGTGAGCGGGCTGCAACTTCAGGCGTACCGCATTTCAGACGACCGGAGTAGATGAGTGTGTTCGATAGCAGCATGATCTCCTCGCACATGCGGTACTGGTGTTCTAGATTGACCACCGAGTCGGGCTGTGCATCAGATAGAAGCTTGAAGAGACTGACATCAAGTCCTCCTTCTTGCGCTGCCTTATTCTGCACCAGGGGAGGAAGCTGATAGTGGTCGCCAACCAGGATGAAAGTCCTCGCCATGCGAATTGGACCCAGACAGACGGGAAGCGTGATTTGCGATGCCTCGTCGACAATGCAATAATCAAAAATTCGCTGATTGAAAATGTTATGGTTGACACCAAGACATGTCGTAGCCACGACCTGTGGTTTCTCCCAGGAATCTTTCAGCTCTTCGATGGTTTTCTTTGGAATTGCCGCCAGGTCTGCAAACTCCTGGACTTCCGGGTGGATCTTGGTGGTCGCGCCAATGCGCAGAACACGAATGTTGTCATCTCGAATTTTCAGCAGAATGTTGTCTACAGCCGTGTGCGTGTACGACGTCAGCAGAACACTTTTCCCCAGTGCAACCAGTGCTCTGATGATTTGTGCGATCGTGGTTGTTTTTCCAGTACCAGGCATACCCAAAACCAATGCATAATCCTTTGCGCTCATGACCTTGTCAATGGCTTGTTTCTGGTCAACGTTGAGACTGCTAGGGTCGGAAAGCGTATACGCTGAAGATGAAGGCTTGAAGACGGGTGGTTGGCCTTCGACGATGAGTCGTCTGAGATTTCTCGCCTGGAACAGATCTTTGTCCATCATGCAGATCAGGTTGTTCCGGACAATGGCCATGCCATTGCTGAACTCATCCTTGTCGATTCGGTAAACCATCTGTTCATCGGGGTTTTCAAGGGCTGGAGGCTCATCGTTTCCGATTTCCATGATGCCTCGGAACGACTGATTCAAAACTGCGTCGAACCCGGCAGTTCGGGCTCTCGCATTGTGCAGTTTTCGATCCACTACAACCGTGATGTGTGATGCACTCAATTGTACCACATATCCATTTGCTAATGCGAAGTGGCCTTTCTCGTCAGAGATAACGATTGGCTCACCGACGGAAATTTGCGACTCTGCGAAAGAGAAGTTTGGAGGTGCCCGTCGCTTGAAGAAAGTATAGCGGTAGCGGTTGATCTTGGTTCCGTTTGGCTCCTCGCAAGCAGAGCGGGGATCAATCACGATATCCCCAAAGCATCGACCTAGGGGCTCCCGCTCGTTGCTCAGTAAAGTCCACAGCTCTCGCCGGAACTTCACTAGATTGCCCTCTTCTTTGGTGAGAAGTTCATCCCATTTTCGGAAAAAGTCTCGATCACCATGGTTCAAGTGACCGGTAGCTAAGTCAAAGTCCTCACCAAGTGCGCTTGTCTCGCCATCCCCGTCCTCAGCCAGTTTGTGGTAGATGAGACAAGGAGTTTTCGCATAGCATCTATTGCACATGCGCGCCTTCTTGAGCATCGGTGGCAGGGACAATCTTTCACGAATGTATCCAGCCAATCGATTTCGCACTTGAATCATCTGAAGAAGCTCATGTCGAATACCACGTATGCTAAGAGTCCTAGAATTTTCTAGGTAATACAGGAGACCGAAGGTTACATCGACGTCTGCAATCATACTTAGTAAATTATCGCGGACTTTGGAACGGACCGGTACCCACCATAACGATCCGAGAGCAGAAGAGTATAGAGAGCCGTTTGAGCTCGATGAGCCTGGTTTGTGTCCCGCTTTCCAGTCTTCAGCTCAAGAGGAACGACAAGGGTTCTTGTTTCGTCTTTCTCGCGAGAAGCGACCTGGACCGTGGCATCGATGTTGCCCTTCAGTCCATACATCGGTGACCAAATGTGCTCTTCTACCTCAAGCAACTTGTTGATGCTGAGATTGAGTTTGGAGCTATTGCGGTCCTCTACCAGGGAGTTGGCCTATATGAAGGTTAGGAAATCACAGAACGAGCCCTCAGTGGAAGACGTACCTGAGGGGTTGCCTGAAGAAAATCACCTGCCCAGGCCTGAACTGTCGGAATCTTGCCCATTATCTCCTCAACGGCTTCGGCAACACTCATGTTGATCGAGTACAAGTCTTCAATATGCTTCTGCATGATTGACTCAACCAGCGACCTCAGCGAGCCCGAGTCCCATTTGTTAACCTGCAAGGCTTCCTGAAAGACCTCGTGGAAGAAAACTCCAAATGCTTGCGGTTTCTCCAGCTGGCCAAAGGCCTTGACACGGTCCTGAAGGACCGCTCGTCTTTGACAGTCAATCGAGTCTGCCACGACAGTAGCGGAGATGAGATGATCGGGGTGAAGAATGACCATGTGATTGATATTATCAACAACACATTGGCCTGACGAGTCGAAGTCTCCGACCAGATGAATGTATGAGTCTTTACTGCAAGGTGTATCAAACCACGACTCGCGCAGAATGATAACCTTGCGGGCCCTGGTCTTCTCATCCTCGACGGATAGCACCTATTGTTTTGTCAATGACTGGGGCAAACTGCCAGGGGGTTTTAGGTGACAGACCTGCTCGGGCTGGGTACGTCCTTTTGACGTGACATACAGGCTTTCGGCGGTGTCAATGATCTGATACCGTTTTATGGCTTTTCGATCTTTCAGGTTCTATTGATTGATTTCCTTAGCAAATATCTAGATACAAACCCACTAAGAGTGACAAACGTGAGTTGCATCCTCGCCAACTTGCTTCATGGTTTGCTCGATGGCATCCATGTCAAAATCATCATCGAATTCATCCCCAGAAAAGTTCTCCTCTGCAACGGAGGGGAGAGTAGTGATATCTGATCGGTTCACAGCCTGATGCTCCGTGGGGCCGGATTTAACTGCAGTGCCTTTGGCTGGATTCCCATCACAACTCGCAAAAATATCTTGAAAATCGTCGCTAAAGTCACCATAGTCGTCTTCGAAGTCATCTGAGTCATCGCGTTTGGAGTCGTTATTCATGAATTTATGCACAATAGGCATTTTATTGTCGACAGCATGTGGCTGTTTGGGATTACTGGATTGTGGCTTTTCCGCGGCGAGATTTGACCAGGCAGATGAACCCAGTGACTCAAACTCGTTGCGATTAGATGCTGATTCAACGAAAGGGTCCGCCGAGGCATCGGCCATGTCCATGAAGTCTTGGTCAAGGTCGTCGTCACCGAATTCCGATGAGGACTCCTGGAGAGCAGCATCGGCATTTCTCATGTTACCACTGGCTAGACCAAGAAGGCCTTCTTTGGCAGCTTCTGTGTCTCCAAGCCCCTTCCTGTCCGTTATAGGTGACGATGAGCGGCATCTCCTTGCATCCACACGTTGTCGCAGTGGAGAGGAGCCAGGAGGGCCCATTTCAGCCGGCTGCGGAGGCTGCAAGCTCTTCTCGATCTTCTCAAGGAGAAAGTTAATTCTCGATGATTTCGTCTTGCCCGAGTCCAAGACATCGCTAGTCGTGCGACAGAAAATCCCTCGACCAGAGCCTGGATCAAGTCGGTTGACCCGCCGTCTCTTCCCTCGGGATGTCGGCCACTCAGCGGCGCAACTGATTGATCTTCTCAATCCCGAAGAGTCCCGACTTGTTCTCCCTGAAGCTGGCGTTTGAGGCGAAGAAGATAGTAGATTTGCCAGGCGAGGCGGCGGAAGATCTTCGGATCCTTCGACCATGTTTTTGTCCATGTAGTTGTTCCATAACTCGGCGGCCAGGTCATGCTGAGGGGTTTTGAACAGCGCCTGAATTGACTGGAGATCGAGTGGTTCCTTCTGCTTCTTCGAGGTACCGTTGGAGGGAGTGCCAGGTGATGAAGAGCCGTGCCGTCGCTTCCTTCGACGCTTGGCCGGTGTCTGGGACGAGGTATTTGGGTTTGAGCTGGCAGGAATATGCTCCCATATAACATGTTCAACTGGCGTTATTTCGGGTCCCGGGGCGGGGTCAAAAGAGTCCTCGGCATTGCTGATCAGGTCCGCTAGAGGGATTCTATTTGCCGGAGTCTGTGGGCATTCCTTAGCCGGCTTCAATTCCTTCACAGAGACAGCAGAAGCTCCTTGAAGCTGAAGGTTGTTCTTGTCGGATAAAGTCTGCATCGGTTCCACCACCCCATTCAGCCAAGAGCTCTCATTCTCCTTGTTCCCGTGTGCAGTATTGGACCCATCCTTCGAAATCACATTGCCGGGGGTCTCTTCTTCGTCCTGGAAGCGAAAGGCATTCAATTTCGTGCGCGAGTTCGAGGAAATGGGGTATTGGTTGTTATTTGCTGCCATGGTGTCGATCTGATTCTATACAGAGTTTGCTCTCAAAACAGATAACAATACATTCTCGAGGCCTTGGAGCTATGTCAGCAGTGAGACGCGAAGTTTACACATCAGAACAATAATTGAACATACTAGTTGGCGAGAATATTACTCGGTAGCTTTAAAGCCTGGTGAATGTGGGGAATCAAGACAGTGCGAGGCTAGCACTCTCTATTGACAAGTTGGGAAATCAATGAAGATGCGAGATGGGAGATGCGATAAGAACGCGTCGCGCGTCGGGTGTCGCCGCCAGTTCTGTCAGGCATTAGTTTATGCCTCACAAATAGGGCATAAAAAGGCGGCAAGGAAAAATCGCCCAATCGGGGTTAGTGTACTGACCCAGCCAGCTCCCCGTCGGCCTTTTGCGGATTCAACATCAACCGCCGAACCAACCCCTCTCTTCGTTGTTGCTTCAAGCAGTGTCATACCAATTGCGATTGTTGCTGCCACGTTGGCAAGGCGACTCCCCGTTGGCCTTGTTACCTCATCCCGCAACCTCCTAATCGCCGCGCTCCTTCCGAGCTATCCCATTCAACCCCCGTCCTCAACATGATTGCTCGGCCATTGTCGCACGCGCTCCGCTCGCGCTGTCTGCTGCGCAAGCCCCAGAGCGTCCAGGGCTTCTCTACCCGCAGCAACCTTCGTGCTGCCGACCATGGCAACCACTACGACCCCCCGACCGGCTGGCTGTTCGGCGTCAAGCCCGGCCACAAGTACGTGAAGGAAGGCTGGGAGGGCATCTGGTACTACGGATTCATTGGCAGTCTTCTGGCTGTCGGTGTCGCATATGTTTTCAAGCCTGATACCTCGTACGTATCACCCTTTGTGTCTTCCGGACATCCGTTGTGTCGCCTACTCACTTAGGCCTTGCCTTCGGATTCGTGGAGGACTTTTTAAGATTGATTTGCTAACTCTTGTAATAGTATACAAACCTGGGCTTTGGAGGAGGCTCGTCGACGACTGGAGGCCGAGGGCATCTTGGAGGACCCCGAGAAGATCAAGAAATAAACGGCTTGATTCCAGGCCTGTTCTGTACACTGTACATAGAGAGATCGGAAAGGGACTATTTCGGTTAATGCCTTTACCATCTGCCATGGCAGATATGATGTTCCGATCCTTTGGTTAGATGGGGTTTTCGCATGTGTTTCCATTTCTCTTTTCGCCTGCCTGCTGCACTACTTTATATTTCGAACTTCCTCCCACCGCATCAAGACAGGTGGATTAAAATCGAATGGTATCCATCTTTTCTTTGTCTGTTTCGTAAAAAATGTATAGATCGAGATGCAATTTTACTACCTAGGAGCGAATGACAATGCTACAACGTGCAAGTGATAGCATGCTTTCCCCCTTGCTGGCACATATACATATCTAGACCTCCGGGTAGAGATCCGTCCTTCTGAGGAGAGGCATTTCTCGCCGTATCTTCGAGACAAGATCAAGGTCAATATCGGCGGTGGCGAGCTGTGGCTCTTGGTATTCGTCGCCCAGTTGCGCGACCACTTCTCCCCATGGGTTAATGATCATCGAGTGACCATAGCTCCGTCTTTTCTCGTTGTGGGGACCTGCCTGCGCAGCTGCTATGACATAGGATTGGGTCTCGATAGCCCTTGCTCGAAGCAATGGCTCCCAGTGAGCCTTACCGGTTGGGACCGTAAATGCTGAGGGATATGTAATGATTTCGGCATTCTGGCGTCTCAGTGCCAGGCTCATTTCAGGAAATCGTAACTAAGAATGTCAGGAACAATGAGGCCATGGGGATCAGATTTGCCGATACAGCACGTACATCAAAGCAAATGGACAAGCCAACGCGCCCTATAGGTGTTTCAAATGGAGGGAGAATCTTCTGTCCTGGCTCGACGTTCCTACAGCCATCGCATATATCAGCGAGCCATGCAAGTTCGACGTGAGTGCATAAAGCTTACGTGCTCTCCTTCAGAATAGGACCGCCCTTGATGTCCGCATCAAATAGATGTACTTTTTGGTAGTTCTGCGTGATTTCGCCCTTATCATCAATCCAAACTAAGCAATTCTTGAGTCGATGCTTAGAAGCCACGTCATGGACACCGACATTGATGTACATATTTTCCTGCCTGGCTGAATTTCTAAGAGCCGAGACGAAGTCCCTGCAGTCATTTGATTGTGCGAGAGAAAACGACTCTTCGGCCGATGAGGCTATATAGTCCGAGGCCTCGGGTAGAAACAATACCTGAAAAGATGTTAGCTTGCCGCGAGGATCTCTGGAAAGATTAAGGGCCAGATAGTGAATATTGTGAAATACCTTGGCGCCTGCAGCTGCAGCTTTGCGGACTAACGTCTGGCATTGAGAAAGATTGGAAGTTATGCTCGCTGTCGCGCAGAACTGCCCCACGGCCTAAGTCGGGAGGAGGTGGTCAACGATACGCTCTGCGTTCTGCCGACAGAATACTTACTGCAAGAACCATTTCTACTTGAATGTTAGACTCGTCGATTTAACTTTTTTTTCAAAGACGGGTTGGTTGTGAAGTGAGTCTCCAGTGGCCAGACGCTCACGGCGAAACCGGTATGTGATTACTCAGCTATCGCGATTGCGATAACCTCAAACCGCAAAGATCATTTCTGATTCAGTCCTCTTACATAGTCCGTGGCTCACAACCGATCAAAAACTGCTATTCCGGCAGTGATTAACCATCGCAATGAAGAGTTTGAGGAGGGACTTCTCCTCAAATCCGCAAGCTGCTAATGTCACGAGCAAAGTCTTCGTGAGGTCCACGAAAAGTGGGAAGGTGCAAAAGATTGTTCGAGAGCTTTATCTGAGACAAGACATTCCTTGTTCCTCGAAGCTCTGCTCAATATGCCCTTCGATCGCACCGGCTGACGCCAATGGAAACAGTATGATACATGGTTTTGCTGTTCGTTGACGCCTATCGCTAACGCAAGACAGTTGCGCCGTTCGTCCTCTCCGATCGTCCCGCCGGCACGAAGGCATTTCCCCGCGGCCACTATCTCGTCCCCGATACAAATGCGCTGCTGAATGGAATGGATCTGTTTGAGCATACCGGCGCCTTCTTTGATGTCGTTATTCTGCAGACCGTCCTCGAAGAGCTCCGAAACCAGTCGTTACCTCTCTACAATCGCCTTCTCTCCCTCATCAAAACTGATGAGAAGCGCTTTTACCTATTCTTCAACGAATTTCGCCTGGAGACGCATGTGCGCAGAGGCCCGGAGGAGTCGATCAACGATCGTAACGATCGAGCCGTGCGCACCGTAGCTAGCTGGTATGGCGAGCACCTCCGAGAGTCCGCAGCAAAGAAAGGCAAGAAGGAGAAATCTGTTCCTGCGATCGTTGTTATTACCGATGACAAGGAGAACCTCCGCAAATCGAAGGAGGAGAATGTCACAGCTTTGTCGTTGTCAGATTATGTGGCCGGTCTGGAAGACTCTGAGAAGCTTCTGGACATGATCAGCGAAGCCAGAGAAGCACGGGATGCAAAGGGTGCACGCGGGGAGCTCTTCTACCCCGAGTACTATTCGATGTCCAAACTCATGACTGGGTTGCGGGCCGGAAATCTTCACCAAGGAGTATTCAATGTTTCGCCCTACAACTACCTCGAGGGCTCTGTCAATGTTGCAGCCTTTGATAAGCCACTTCTCATTCTTGGCCGTGACAATAGTAACCGCGCGATTGCAGGCGATGTTGTTGTGATTGAAGTATTGCCAAAGGATCAGTGGAAATCCCCCTCGACAAAACTCGTGGACGAAGAGGCAGTGACCCGGAATGACAACCCCGATACTGAGGAGACGGAAGCCGTCGTTTCAGATAGAGAGCGCAAAGCTCTTCAAGATGAAGTCAAGAAAGCTCACAGCAATCGCTCCGATGGAAAGCCGCAACCAACCGCCCATGTCGTTGGAGTAATCAAGCGTGGCTGGCGTCAGTACGTCGGTCATGTGGATTCCAACTCGACCGGTTCCCAGGCCGCTTCCGGCCGGAGGCAACAAAATGTCTTCGTGCTACCCATGGACAAGCGTGTTCCTAAGATCAGAGTTCGCACCAGACAAGCCGGCGATCTGCTGGGTCAACGTATTCTTGTCACCATTGACTCTTGGGACCGGGATTCTCGGTATCCTACTGGGCATTTCATTCGCTCCCTGGGTGAGCTGGAAACAAAAGGAGCGGAGACGGAAGCTCTTCTTTTGGAGTACGATGTACAGTACAAGCCTTTCCCCAAAGCTGTTCTGGACTGTCTGCCGTCGGAGGGACACGATTGGAAGGTCCCTGCCTCAAAAGAGGACAAGGGCTGGACAGGCCGACGAGACCTGCGTGATTTGATCGTTTGCAGTATCGATCCCCCTGGATGTCAGGATATTGATGACGCTCTCCATGCACGCCGTCTGCCGAACGGCAACTTCGAAGTTGGTGTCCACATTGCAGACGTCTCACACTTCGTCAAGCCCAACAACGCGATGGATCTTGAAGCTAGTGTACGTGGCACGAGCGTTTACCTTGTTGACAAGCGTATCGACATGCTTCCACATCTTCTTGGTACAGATTTGTGTTCTCTGAAGCCATACGTGGAGCGTTATGCCTTCTCTGTTATCTGGGAGTTGACCCCCCATGGAGAAATTGTGTCTTCGGACTTTACCAAATCGGTCATTCGCTCGCGTGAGGCATTTAGCTACGAACAGGCTCAGCTTCGCATTGACGACCCTTCGCAAAAAGACGAACTGACCGAGAGCATGCGGCACCTCTTACACTTTTCAAAGATTTTCAAGCAGAAGCGTTACGACGCTGGTGCTTTGAACCTTGCTTCCCCAGAAGTTCGCATTGAAGCCGGCGATGAAGCCGGCGACCCTCTGACGGACGTCAAGACTAAGGCCATGCTCGCCACGAATAGCTTGGTCGAAGAATTCATGCTTCTCGCCAACATCTCCGTTGCTTCGAAGGTTTTCAATTCCTTCTCGCAAACCGCGCTGTTACGACGACACGCCACTCCCCCGCCTCAGAACTTCGAAGAACTTATCAATCAGCTGTCGAAGAAGCGGAACATGGAACTTGATGTTTCCAGCTCTGGAGCCCTCGCCAACTCCCTGGACCGCTGTGTCGACCCCAAAAACCCGTTCTTCAACACCCTTGTCCGTATCCTGGCAACCCGATGCATGACCTCTGCGGAGTATTTCTGTGCAGGCGCCCACGCCGAGTCTGAGTTCCGCCACTACGGTCTTGCCTCGCCGATCTACACCCACTTCACCTCGCCTATCCGTCGATATGCCGATCTGCTCGTCCACCGACAGCTGGCTTCCGCTATTGGCTACGAAGGTGAGGATGGCCATGCTGTCGCCGAAGGTGTCAGCACTCGTGGCAAGCTGGAGGATATCTGTCGCAACATCAACTTCCGCCACCGCAATGCTCAGTTCGCCGGCCGCGCCAGTATTGAATACTACGTCGGCCAGGCACTCAAGGCCCGCGGCGAGAAGATGGCTGCAGGCGGTGATAACACGGGTGTCGACGAAGAGGGCTACGTTATGCGTGTCTTCGAGAACGGTGTCGTGGTCTTTGTGCCTCGCTTTGGAATTGAGGGTGTCGTTCGTCTGGAGGACTTTGTGCTCCCGGGTGAATCAGGTGTTTACTCGGCCGCAGAGAGACGGGAGTTCGCAGTCCACCGGACCACCGAGTTCGATAATGAGGAATACACCCTGCGCGTGGAGGAGAAGGGTCACCCGGAGAAGGAACGTGGAGTGACTGTCGAGCTCTTCCAGAGAGTCCAGGTCAACGTCAGCTCCGTCAAGGAAGAGGGTCGCGCTGCCGGCAAGAGGAGAGTCCGGATTCTCATTACAGGTTCGACCGACAAATAGTCATGTCATGTAGTTTTAGACAAAAACGGCGTTGAATGTCACGGATAATTATTCATTTGAATATATGTACATGTGCAAGGTTGCCCGTATCCATATATGTATACATTTATGCATTTTTGACTCCAATGTTTTCGACGTCAAGCTGTACAAATTGACCTATCTCACACACGCTTGAGAGCAACCATTCTACGTACTAGACTGAATGGCCTCCATAGCTGCGGATCATAAGTAGGCCCCGACGTCGAAGCAGATGCAATAGTTGCAGAACGGTCCAAGGTTTTATCTCCGTTCGCGAGAGATGTTTCACGAGCAGCAGATTCACGGCGTTGTTGAGCTCGTTCCAATGCGCCAATCTTCCAACCGCGCACAAGCCACAGGCACAACGAAGCCCCGATATATACAAAGCCCGTGAAAAGCTGGACATGGAGATAGGACGTGTCGCCATGAGCATCACGGGTTCGAAGTTCCAAGGCAATTGCCTCGGAGACGGTGCAAGGCGCGACTAAACTGAGCCAGGTTATACTGAGACCCGAGGGGAGGTCTCTGATGCCAATAATCTCAGCCAGGACGGGTGAAACAGTGGCCCAGTACGTTCCGGCCACAGTCCCGACAAGAACGGCGAAGAAACAGACCACGACCATGCTGTTGGCGAATACCCAGATGACAAGACAAAACAAGCCGCAGAGGAATGTGAGGAATGTGGCGATGTTAATGCGTCCGAGTCGATCGCTGAACATCCCAACAAACGGACGACCAAGACCCTGGCCGAGGTTCAGGAGTGCAGAGACAACACTTCCCTGGTGGGAGGTAAGGCCCACAGAGAGAGCAAAGTTAGCAACGCTGAATAGTACAGCCACATATCCCAGCATGCTAAAGACACCCCATCCCAAAAAGAGGAGAAATTCCGGCCGCCGAAGGAGCGGGAGATGAAAGGCCGTGAGACGGCTGCCAACGAGCTTATTGCGATCTCGGAGCAGGTTCGCACAGACCAGATTGACGACACATGCAATGATTCCCAAGATGCGAAAAGCCCAAGGGAGCCCGAAGCGGGGGATGATGGCACCCACCGCGAGCGAGTAGATCAAACCACCCAAACCGGAGCCGGCGGCCGTTATACCCTGCGCGACGCTTCGGCGCTTCAAGAACCACTGGGATGTGATGCCGACGCTGCCCACGAACAGAAAGCCCATACCCCAGCCGAAGCAGACCCCCTGGCTGAGGAAAATGTGCCATTTCTGGGTTGCAAAGGACGAGCCGATGAGAGAAAGAGTTTCGAAGAAAACGCCGACGTTCAGCACAAATCGCGTCCCGAGGATTTGGATCAGGTAGGTGGCTAGTGGAGCCACTAGCAAGGCACAGGAGATACTGAGGCCACCGGTGAAGGCGTAGGAGAGCGCGCTGCTATTCGGGAATACGTCGTGGGAGAGATAGTAGCTCAGGAAGACGCCGTAACTCTGCACGATTCTGTTAGTTCGAAGTCCATGCCGCGAGGACGGGAGGCACTGACGCTGTTGATCCCCCAGGTATGCGCGTTGATCCAGAAGACGCAGGCAACGCATACCCAACCGTATCCACCGTCCGGAGGCACATCGCGCTTGTACTTGTCGTCAGGGTCAAGCTCGGCCGGGGCTTGCGACTGGGATTGCGCATTCCCATGCTCTTTTCCCTCCCCATTCAGCGACTCCTGATCATGTTGATGCGACTGAATGGCATCTAATGTCGCATTATCCGCCATTTCTGGCTAGATGTGAAATGAAGACCTCAAGTCCTCTCTGAGGGCCAGTGGCGATGCTTAAACTCTGGACCCAAACCGGATTACCGTTTTCGTCGTGACATAGAGGCAACAAACCTGTATGTTGTTGCTGAACCAGACGAAAGAAAAAGCCGGACGATAAAAAGCCGATCTTATGTTAGACCCATGCTAATCCGTAACGGGGAGTTATCATCGGATTTGAGGCAGATATTTCTACAGCAGCTATAGCTGACGCTCGTGGCAATCTTGAGGTGTAGAAACTCGGAGACAGTAGACGAATGGCGGGGCTTGGTGCCTTGATCATCTTAGAATCGGCAGCTACTTTGCGTCCGAGGAAGAGTAGCCCCTTTGTTTAACGGTGTAGGTGTCGGATCTTGGATGTGGGGGTATCCGCAGTGCCGAGAAGCCGGTGCGGAGAAGGTTAGTTCAGTTAGGTTGGGTTAGCTTTGGGTGTCCTTGCAGGGCACATGAGTCAGAAATGCGGTCTTGGGAAAGTGACTCCGAATCGCATCGACATGTTATCAGATTTGCTTCACATCATGACGGATACCTAGGCATTGTATCACTTATAGTTCGCGGAATATTACATGTAGGGAGTACATATGTACATATGCTTGCAGCAATGCACGTGGAGATAGCCCTAAGCCCTATCCCAAAAGGGCAACTAATTGGCGTTGCCGCGGCGCTGTTTGTTTTGGGCTCCGCAATCGCAATCAAAGATGGGCCCGCCTTAGCTTTCCATAACTCGGCCTTATCTGACGTCGCGTCTCTCCCCGGTCTCCCTACATTGCTGCTCTCCAAAAAGTAGCAATCCCACGATGCATACACATACCAAACCTCTTGGCCAGCGGAAGGTCTCGCCTCCCGGCCCGACTTTCATGTCGAATGACCAGATGGGTATGCGCTTTGCAATCTCCCTTGCAATTACAACTGTCTAGGGATCCCTGGAACCCAAGATGATCCTGCATTATTCATGATAACGGAACTAACTCACTCTGGATAAAGCAAACTATTTAAAAGACCTACGAACAAACAGACCAAATCGGCCAACAGGATCTCGCCCGATTCCAGGCAGGCCAGCTGCGTCAACACCGAATCTCCAAGATAGCCTTCCTCCCCGTGCAGCATCCGCGCTCTCCACCTACCGACAACCCGACAGTCCTCCCCAGGAGAATCCCCGTTCAGGCAGCGCCATGTCCCACCGTCGCACAACTTCCCAGGTTCCGGGGAGTGGTCCTGCTGGCCGTCCCTTAGTACAGGAACCACGATCGGTTTCTGTTCGCAAGAACATGTTCCCCTCTCAAGTGTTTTCGCATCCTGTGGCCGTGTCTCCAGTCCCGTCTTATCGGGAGAGCCGCCATCGACACCAAGAGAAAGAAGAAGCCCGATCTTTACGCGACGCGTTGCAGGGAATGGACATCCAGGATGACGTGCGTATCCATCATGCTGCTCAGGACGAGGCCACGGAGTTGGTGTGGATGCACCAGAACCCTGGCCAACAATTCAAGAACCCTTTTGCGCCATATCGGAACCCCGATACTAACAGGGACGGGTCTATCCGTTCTCAATCTCGAAAGAGTTCCGAGTCTTCCAACAAGTTCCGTCATTCAGTTGCCTCGATCGAGTCTTCAAGTGGTCCTTCGAGTCCGGAGTTTGCAGACAGCCAAGACGCGAAAGAGCGAAGACGATCATCTCTGGCCGGCAATTTGAAAAAGAACCTCAAGGTTAACTTTGCATTGCCAGGGGAACAGACACCTCAGACCAATGTCGATCCTGGCCACAAGCCTCGAACAGTCAGCGGGGACTCTTCCAAGGGAGTGTTTAGAAACCCCGATGATCACATCTACGAAGAATCCGACTCTCCCATTAAAGAGGCAGCTGAAGTAAAGCCCGACTTCTCCAGGTCTGACTCCTCGGCTCTACAAAACAAGCCGCGTAACGTTCTCCCGCGTGCAACAAAGCCATTGCCTTGGTTGCGTGATCGCAAATCCAACGGTTCCGTGCGAGACAAGATCTCCCAGTTCGATATTCACAAGAACCCTCCCAGCCAATCGCGAAACCCTAGCTACATCAGAAACGCCCCAGCTCCGTCACCGCCTCCCACCCAGGAGCAACCCCCAGTCCCCATGAGAGATGGCAAAGAGATCCGTAGTGGTGATATCCGGGCAGCCACGAGTAAAAAGCTCGCGGATCGAAGCGAGAAGTTGCCCATGCCGTCAGCTGTCAGTGATCGATTCGGGCGGCCGATCGTGAGCTTTGACCCGAAATGGCAACCCAGTGATCAGCCGAAGCCCGTTCGCCAGAACTCAGCTGGCCGTGATTCTGCATCGCCGGCTCCCGCGCCAGCTCCTCCAGTGCCCAGCATTGAGATTGCCGCTCCCAGCATTGAGGTGTCGGAGCCGCAACCGGCTTCGATTCCAGTGATCAGCGTCCCGGACATCAAGGAACCCACAATCTCGGAGTTCAGCGAGCCTACTCAGCAGCCAAACAAGTCCTCAAGGCCCTTGCCGCCTGCAACCGGCCACCGACACGCACCACCAAGAAGACAGGCACAAGATCCACAGAACCGCACGTACACCCCGTATACTCGGTCTGGCGTTCCGACTGCCAGCTGCAAGTCATGCTCCCACGGAATCTCCGGAAAGATCGTGACCGCCGGTGGATGCAGGTTCCACCCGGAATGCTTCGTTTGTTTCCACTGTCACACTGCTCTCGAATGCGTTGCCTTCTATCAGGAACCCGAGGCCAACCGTGCCGAGAGACTCGCGAACGCACCGGAGGAGGACAACGGTGTGCCCCGGTTTTACTGCCATCTGGATTTCCACGAAATGTTCAGCCCCCGCTGCAAGAGCTGCAAAACCCCCATCGAAGGCGAAGTGGTGGTCGCGTGCGGTGCTGAATGGCACGTCGGCCACTTTTTCTGCGCCGAGTGTGGTGATGTATGTTCCAGTCCCTTTCGGCTCGAGAGAGACCACTTTGCTAACCATTATTCACAATAGCCCTTCAACTCTCAAACGCCCTTCGTTGAGAAAGACGGTTTTGCATGGTGTCTCCAATGCTATTCCCGTCGAACCGCTCCACGCTGTTTGGGCTGCAAGCAGCACGTTTTGGACGACGTTGTCATCACCGCCGTCGGTGGCCAATGGCATGAGAGCTGCTTTGCCTGCCACGAATGTGGTGATGGCTTCGGACCCGAGGGACGATTCTTCATACGCGAAGGTGAGCCGAAGCGCACAGCCAAGGGCCGTATCATCGGCGGACCTGTACAGCTGGCTATTTGCGAGCGGTGCGAAGGAATCCGGCTCAAGGCGCCGGGTATGTGTTAGGCTCTGTTTATCTTTCAAGACTGCATGCCATGTTATGAATTTACTGCATGATGACCTACTGACATTTGATTTCGGGGTTTTTGGTTTTCGCTTCTACACGTGTGTTTTTATCTCATCCATTGGTGTTCTAGATTGTGACTTCATGAGCAAGCGCGGGTTTAAGTTAGCATTCGTGGTATTTTCAATGCACGATAGAGATTTCGGGGAAACGCCTATACACCGGGGGGATCTTTTTGAATGCATGTAAGCAGCAATACGCTCTCAAGCCCATTCGGGATCTGCCTTGCGTCTGAACACCGCCACGTACTTGTTACCCTTGTTACGGGTAACCTTCTTCGACTCCTCCGTCTCAAACTTCATAACTCGCACGCAAGGATCAGCCTCCAATTCCTCGTCGGGAACTCGCTCCCAGAGATCCTTAATCCCACCAGCCTTCCGCTCAGCTTCTCCGTCCTGATCAGTTCCGTACTGGAAGTGCCGCAACACCCAATGGTGATATTCCTCCACGTCGGTAATGGTATACAACAATCCACCAGGCCGCAACACGTAGGCGTATTCAGCATTCAGAGATTCGGAAATAATGCGCATCTTGTGCTTGCGCGCTTTGAAATGCGGATCCGGGAAGCAGATAAAGATCTTGGAGAGCTGGTGGTGGCCGAAGAAGTTGGGAAGGAACTTCATCGTGTTGCTCCGGATTCCGGCGACGTTCTCATAGTTGCCGGGGATAATGGAGCTCATGGTGCCGGCCTCATCAGCCTGTTGACCTCCGACATTTGCCTCCTCGGCGGCTTTCTTCACCTCGGCGAGAGCTGCCTCTGAGTTTTGGGATGCGGCGGCGGCCTTCAGTCTGTGTTGCTGGGCGCGTAATGCTTGAATCCGGGAGGTGACGAATTCCAACACTGAGATACGGATTTCCATACCTGCAATGATGTAAGCATTTCTCAATGACTAGAGAGGAAGAGAAAAGTAGTACGTACCGACCATCAAAGTCTCAGGTAACAATGGTGCCAGCCCAATGAGCAATCCTCCGAATCCACACCCAATGTCCACGACCTCGACATCCTTTGTCAGCTTGCGCGCACCGGCGAGATTTATTTGGGACGAATCGTTGTCCACGAAGGCAGGATAGTGTGGAGACCAGTCCATGTGCGCCGGGGAGAGGGGACTGTCCAAGAGAGGCTAATTAGCTCAAGTGTCCCAGTGTAGTCCAATTCGTCTACAAATCTGGGAATAGGTATTCCCATCACAGTAGAGAAGCACGTACTATTCAAGTTTGTGATCCGAGAAGGGATTCGCATGCGCGCGCTGGCGGAAGAATCTCTTCTGCGGCAGCTTCACTTCGACGTCGCCATGGCCAACGGCTTGCTGTGCTGCAAGCTCACGGCGGTATTCTTCGCGCTTCTGGCGCTTGATGGGCGGAGGAGTGGTCATATTGAGTGGATTGAATGCAAGGTAAAGTAGTGGAGTTCAAGTCAACTCGAGAATAATTTGCGCCCCCACCTCCGATTGGCTCCGCCCGAGCTCTGCTTATCGTCATCTTCAATTCCATCGCAACTTCAACTTCAACTCCGGCTTCGAACTAACACCTCTTCTCTCCTTCTCTCACCCTCTCTTATACATGTGTCATATAGGTCATCCAGCATCTCCATGACGATGGCAACGACCACCCCGGCCCCATTTCCATTCCCCGCAACCTACAACTTCCCACCTTTCTTTACCCCGCAACCCAACACCAACACCCGCCACTCTCAGCTCCAAAAATGGTCCTCCTTAATCCAAGCCTGGTGCCGCCATCACCGCCAATACCGACTCTCCCTAATCGAAGCCATCGACACCCCGCTCTTCCACAATTCGCAGCTGCGGAAACGGCTAGATCTGCGCGAGGCCCGCGCCGTAATCGACTGGATGGCCAAGAGCGAGAGTCAAGGCGGCGATGGGCGCGCGGAGTGGATCGAGGCACCAGGGAACCAGGCACCTAAGACCGTGGCGTGGATCTGGTGGAGGAGGCCGGAGGAGTGGGCGGATGTCATTGCGGATTGGGTTGAGGGGACTGGGCAACGGGGGGTTGTTTTGACGGTTTATGAATTGATACAAGGGGATGCGAGTGCTTCGCAAGGTATGTTTTACTTTGGGGCCTTGGTTTGGGATATGCTGACGATTTTAGAATTCCATGGGATGGACAACGACGCCATGCTCAAGGCGTTGAATGTCCTTGTCAAGCGCGGCAAGGCGCAGGTCTTCGGTGGTGAAGGCCAGGAAGGTGTCAAGTTCTTCTAGATGTGCAGTGCTTGATATAACCATGGCTATTTGTGGCAAAACCGCTCGGTCTCTAACATTTACAAGTAGAATGTGAGGACCTGTGAGATTGACGCCGAAAATGGCCGCGTCTGAGGCCAACGGCGGCCATCTTTCCCCCACTACTCAGATGGTGAGCGATGTTGTCAAGCAAGTTGCCATTTGACAACATCACGCGCACGCTCGAGACGGCTATAACAGAATTGATTATAAAATGCAACAAATTGGCTACGAAAATGCCAATATAATGCATCAGGAAGCCGTGATGGAGACCGGTGTTGACTATCAAGTAATACCGAGCGGCGACAACTCCTGTCTCTGATGATGAACCTCCTTCGTTGCCCAGTGCCCTGCAAGAAAATATGGAGCAGCCTGAGAGATATGACGTCTTAAGCGCAACAATAGACAAATCAATGTCCAATCATGGAAAAAATTAAAGGTGTTCCCATCTACACTCCTCATCGTAAGGGAATACTTGAAGAACATACTGCTTCTTGCTTGGGTAATATCAAATGGGTGGACAGCCTATAAGGTAACTGAAAACAGACAAGCAACAACCCATGCACCTTCCCATCTTTGGTGGAACTGGATGCCTAAATTTGGCCAAAGGGTGATATCCTTCATACTTATCGAACTCCTACCAGTCTTTCAACTCCATGTAACAATTTCCATTGATGACCTTTGTATCTAGGTTTTACTACCATTTATTATTAAAGACCTTTCCCTCGACAATGTTGATCATGTCTTTAACCGGATGAAGCTTTCTCCCTCTGCCACCAAAGAGCATACCCTTCTGCATCACCCGTCGGTAATTTCCCCCGGGGGATATTTTCCCAAGCACGTATTCTCTTCTGGTTTCGACTTGTGCTGGGACAAGTATTGACCGCCCCACCACAGCTTCCATACCCTGCCAGGCAAATGTAATCGCCTCCTTGGCATTCCCAGGAATACCGGCTTCGTCCAGCAATACAATTCGGGTGTTTGGATAGCTTTTTTGGATGAAATCTGTGATGTTGGGATTGAAGGCCCCTCCACCGCACATGAAAATCTCATCGATATCTTGAGATGGCGCAAAGCGTCGGTAATGATCCACGATCGATTGCGCAGTGATTCGAGTAATGGTTGCCACAACATCATCCGGTGACAACCCCTTCTTCTGCCCCTTTGCAATGAGATCGAAGGCTAAAGTATCCCGGAAATCTTCGCGGCCGGTTGTTTTTGGGGGTTCCAGTCCGAAGTATCGGTGTGTCAAGAATTCATCCACGAGTTCCTGGTTTACTCGGCCGCGCTTTCCCATTTCACCATCCTTATCGTATTCCTGCTCGCCATTGGTATAGTGTCGAACTGCTGCATCTATATAGACGTTTCCGGGCCCAGTATCGAAGTCAAAGCACTCATCCACGCCTCCCTGGCTGTCAGGTGGTATAAAACAGACATTGGCAATCCCGCCAATATTCTGACACGCACGAAGCTTGGTAGGATGGTGCAACAAAAGAGCATCAAAAAATGCAATAAGCGGGGCCCCTTGACGTCCAGCAGCTACATCGCTGATCCGAAAATCGGATACCGTTGTAATTCCCGTCCGAGCTGCCAGAACTGCGCCTTCCGCCATACTGAGAGTAGTCCTGACTTGGTTCTCATTCGGCATGGAAAGATGCCATATCGTCAGCCCGTGAGATCCGAGGACGTCGATGCCGGATTTGTCAATACCATGCTTAGTGGTAAATTCCTCCACGGCCATCGCGAAAGCCTCGCCGAGAATAACGTTGATCTCGGCAATCTCTTCGGGCGATGTCGAATTATGCAAAATCATATTCATCACCCGTCTCTTGATTCGCTGGTCAAGAGGAGTCTCGTCATACTTCAAGAGTTCAAAAGTCACCGGACCGGAAGGGTCCTGCTGGCGAAACCGACAAAGTGCGCAGTCAATGCCGTCCTAAATTGCGGTCAGAGGTTAGGTGTCTCCAGGGTGTTTGCTTAAGAGCTAGGCTTACCATAGAGGTGCCGCTGTTCAGCCCCAGGACCGTCAAGTCCAGTGCAGGCCCTTCGAGGTTGAAGGGATCACTCCGGGTTCCGTGTGGTCCATCTGTCTGTCCGTTCGAGGCAGAGTTGGAAGAGATTGCCATTTGAGAAATACTCGGCCTCGGACTCGAGCTTCAAGTCAGAACGTACTAATCGGGAGACAATTCTATAATAAAAGTTTCACTGGTGTGCGTCTAGGGACGTTAAAGAAGATGACTCAAGTTGACGATGAATACTAGCACCAGACACATTCATTTACGGCAATCAAGTCTCCGAGCCGGCGGGGACAACACCCACTGCGAGTCAGGTAGGTGGTATCCGATGGACTTCACCGTTGCAATCAGTGGCGAGATCATCGGCCTTCTCGGTGGAGCTCCTCCCCGGAAGTTGTCCACATTCGTCCATCGGGGTGGAATACTTCGTATGGCCGAAAGTGAGAACAGGCGTCGTGATTTTCGGACAAGAGACTTATTCTAACTATTACATGGATGTTTTGATTGGCACTTGGTGAGCCAGGAAAGATGTGTGTTGGGCTGAAAGTGATGATGGCCGAGAGCTTCTCTTGGGCTTGTTGGCCAATTCTACCACACGACAGGGAGGGAGCAGCCAGTGGTCCAGAAAAGGGAAACTAGGCCAACCCCTGCAAAAAGCACTTAAAAGCCGCTTTAGAGTTCAAATCCCGCCTCTTGGCGCCTCAAAGGATTCAGCTTAACAATTGCATGGTTCATCAGAGTGCAGGATATCCAGAACCTGTGGGATGAGAGAATTCTTATTTGCAAATCTAATCCATTATACTTGAGCTTCTGAATTTCTAGCCCACTGCTGGTTATCGGCCGCGATTCATTCGAATCTGCTATACTCTGTAGATAGTTTGGAGACCAATCGCTAAAATGGATACGCGGCTAAGGCTTATCACACACGCCCCCACCCCAAGGTCCCGTCACCGGAGGTCGGTATACCCAGATAGGCGGAAAGTCCAGTGTTTCTCCATTCATTGTTCTGAAAAGATAAGGGAAGGAGTTGGCCGATCTCCCACGGTTACATCTATGGAGATTTTAGAGGTCATGGGACCATATAGTATATTAGCGCGACACTCGTGCAGGGACAGGTAGCCCTAGACTAGCCAAATTTTTCATCTTCAGGACTGATCAAAGAATCCCTATAACACGTTATCTTTCTTGCTACATTTCTCCATGTCTGGAGAAGTCCCCGTCACGATGGACAGCCCCCAGAAGGGCTATATCAACGATGAGGAGAGGAATGTAGAATCGAAGTCGGAGGATTTAGCTCCCGAGAGCATCAATCAGCGGCAAGAGATCCTGGCTCTGGACCTCGATCCTGCGTTGGGTAGGAAGATGCACCTTGTGAACAATGTTCGTGATGATCACATACGTGGAGGTCAAGCTCCGAGGATTCCTTTAACTAATTTATATACACAGACCCTGGACGAGATTGGTTGGACACCATATCACTGGAAATTGTTCTTTCTTAATGGCTTCGGGTAAGATTTACCATTTCCTGTATATATTCTAAACATATCACCACACTAAACTTATAAAAGATATGCCGTGGACGCTTTGCAACTTTCACTCCAAGGGATCATCGCCACCCAGGTAGTCTATGAATTTCAGCCTTCTTACAAAAAGGGCCTCACAATCGCAGTGTACATCGGGATGCTTGTCGGTGCCCTATTTTGGGGCTTTAGCGCTGACATCATCGGACGGAGAATCGCTTTCAATGTGTCACTCTTCATCTGTGCGGTTTTCACCATCGTCGCCGGCGCAGCTCCCGACTGGGTCTCGCTTGGATTCTTCATCGCCCTCTCAGCATTCGGTGCTGGTGGAAATCTGGTTCTCGACACTACAGTCTTCTTGGAATATTTACCCTCTAACAAGCAATGGCTTGTAATCTGGCTTGCTGCTTGGTGGGGAGTTGGCTGTACGATCGCAGGGTTGGTTGCTTGGGGTTTTATGCGTCAGTCCCTACTGCCTAACATTCTGACATGAATAATCCTAATACCTGAGTATATTGCTGATGTGAGGCAATCTATAGCCAATTACAGCTGTTCCGACCCAACTACGGCACCATTTACACCCTGCACCAAGGCCAACAACAGCGGTTGGAGGTACCTGATGTTCACCATGGGAGCAATGATATTCGCCATGAGTCTTGCACGAGTCACAATTATCCATCTTAAGGAAACTCCAAAATTCCTCCTCGGGCAAGGCGGGGATGCCAAAGTGGTCGAGAATTTCCAAGAGTTGGCATCGATATACGACCGGCCATGTTCCCTTACCGTGGAGCAACTCGAGGCATGTGGTACCATCAGCTCTGCTCACTCAAAGTCTAGATTCTCCATCGGCGAATTTTGGATCCATATCAGAAGTTTATTCATGACGAAAGAGCTGGCCTTCACGACTCTTCTCATCTGGTTGTCGTGGTCCATGATTGGGCTTGCGTACCCCTTGTTCAATGTATTCTTGCCGTCGTATCTTGCAAGCCGTGGTATTGAGTTCGGGGTCACCAGCACATATGAGACTTGGAGAAATTACGCTTTAGTCCAAGTCTGTGGTATCTTTGGACCCATGCTCGGTGGTCACATGGCAAATTGGCGGCGCTTAGGGCGTCGTTATACGATGATTATTGGTGCTGTTCTTACCAGTAAGTACTCCATCCTCTAAACTTCATTTTTCCGTCATCGACACTAATAAATATCGGTAGTGGCCTTTTTCTTTGCCTACTCTCAGGTTACTTCTCAGGTTGAGAATATCACGTACAGCTGCATCATATCTTTTACTCTGGAGATATACTACGGTGCACTGTATGGATATACTGCCGAGGTACTACCATCTGCTCATAGAGCGACGGGAAATGGCATCGCAGTGGCTTTTTGCCGGCTTATGGGTGTGATGTCTGCTATTATTGCTACCGTTGCAAACACAGCAACTACAGGTCCCATTTTTATATGTGGTGCACTGTATGGCGGTCTTGCTATTTGTGCATTCCTATTTCCATTTGAACCATATGGTACACGAGCCTCTTAGATCCGAGTTTCCTGGAGGCGAAGGTTCTTTATTGATGGGTCAGGTATGTATGGCATCTAACTCTCCCGGAAAGGGATTGATTGGAAGGTGACAGAATTTGGGTTCCATGTGTACTATATACTGGCAGCCTATGTTTTCTCCTGTCAGATGCAATGCACGAGTCAAACTCACTGCTACAAAGAAAAGGGGCCAAGTGGGACGGAGAAATGAAAGTTGAATGGCGAGGTCGGTTCTATAATATGGAGGAGACGGAGGGAAAGGTTACGTGACGGCGTATTGGGGCGCCAAACCCAAGCAGTAAAATAACCGCAAAAGAGAATTCACAGGTCCTTGTTTTACATGCCCAATTGCTAAACCTGAGAAATTACCGGAGACGGTTTCATGCCTACTCTTCTTCCTTTCCGACCATCTCCTCGGACAGCTCGTACTCATCGGCGGCACGCAGCTCCTGTGACATGGCCATGTCGAGCAACCAGTCCACCCGCACGATCCTTGGGGCCCGCTTGACATCGCCAGCTAATTGGCGGAATCGGGGCCAAAGTCGTGCGTGCTTGGACTCTGCACTGCTTAGGAGGAAGACTTCGTTGCGGCCAGAATCATCACCATCCATCTCACTGTCTTCGTCGTCGCTCTCCTCACGTCGAGAATTGTTGGCCAGTGCAAGACGGCCACGGAAGAGCAGACACTCTCCGCCGTTGGCTTCCACAATTGACTTGAAAGCATCGAAGCCACCCCGGATGTCCTCAACGCAATAGACACGGAAACCGCGCAGAAGCTTGTTCTTGTTCTTCTTTGCCCTAATTGAAGCCTTGGCGAGAGAGAATTGGAACTTCGTCTCGGCCGCCTTGTCCACCAGTGGGAAATCGACAGGGTCGAGAAGCTCATCCTTCTTGAGACACTGGTCGACAAAGTCGGTGCTGACAATCATCGGCCCATAAGCCAAAGCATTGACGAACTTTGTGGTACGCAGAATTGTTGGCGCGGCCAGATGAGTGCATCGACGGGCGTCTTGGACCACCATAATACCAAGATCTCGAAGGGTTCGCTTTTGGAATTGTTAGCATAGATCTTGCATATTGCATGGCGTTGCCTTACTTTATCAGCATCTTCTTTCTTCTCATTCCCCTTTCCAACCCACTTTTGGTAGCCAGTAATCATCAAGTGCATCGAGATAGGTGGCCGGGACTTCTTTTGCCGCTTAGGCTCCGTAGCTTGTTCGTTATCACTCTTTCCCTCGTCGGCTTCAACCGAGCGGCGCTTCTTGGGGTTCTCCTTGGGGTTCTCCTTGGGGTTCTCGGACACCCGACCCTCGTCAGACTTGCGTCTACCACCGTAAATCACACCACCGACGCGCTTTCTTTCTTTTTCGTACAAAGCAAGATCTGGGGCGTATTCATGAAGCTTGGCGGTAGCGGCTTCCTTAGATTTGCGACTGCTACCTGTTGAGGGGGTCTCGTTCTCTTTGTCGTCGGGGATCAGCCGAGACCGTGCGGGAGTTTGAAGTTTATTGTTGTCTGAAGGCTGGCGGGAAGTCTTTCCCTTTGCTTGCGGCGTGCCATGAGTGGTCTCAGGGACGTTACTTTCCTCCTTGCGCGGCTTATCGGCAGGAGGCTTCATTGCCGTCGTGTTCTGGTCTTTATCTTGCATGGCGGGGCGCGGGCCTGAGGGCTCAGTATCTTCAGAGGAATAAAAAATATTTTCAAGAACTTGAGGGTCGAGCATCTTCTGTCCCGCAATGTCACCCAAGTTGGTTCGCGAGGGAAAGTGGTTGTAGCGCGGCGCCGACACGGGTTGCAACTTCCATGCAGCGTAGCTGTCCTCCAACCACAAATGGTTGACAACTTGGAGACCCCATTCTCTTGCCGCGCTGCACTTCTCACTGTTTCCATGTGCAGTGATCAGGTGTGTGTTCTCCTGCTTCAATGTCTTGGTGCATTGAGCACCGGCTGCCTCGATCAGGTTCTCGAGGTAGATTCTAGCCTCGCCAACGTAGTTGGAAAGACTGATCTTCAGCCCCTGGAAGCCGGGAATCGGGGTGCGTGAAACTGGGTAGAACAAAAGACGACTCAGTGGCCTTGTGTACTCGTTGAATGTCATTAGATGGAAAAGCCACGCCAGGTTTCCAACAACCTTGTCCAGTCGCGATGCCGTCCGATACACAAAACCATCTCGGAACCGACAGACAAGCCAATTCGCGTCGTTAACATTTCCTGTCACGGTGGCACCGCCTTGCTTGAGGACCGCCTCAATGGACTCAAGCAGGCGCGAACCGATTCCGAGATCCGGAGACAGCATGATGCATTTGCCTTCAAAGACACCCGGCCCATCTCCATTTCGTGACGCACCGTTCAAGGTCGGCATGGCAGATGGGTCCGCAGTTGAAGCACCCGCTAGGCCCTTATTTTCGTTCGACTTGATCGGATCATCGGGGCCGGCACGCAAAATCTCGGGATCCGGAAGAGTGTACGGTCTTTCATTGATACGTTGGCCGAGTTTCAGGCAGTCGTCAAACCTACATCTCGTCAACGGGAGTGCTTTGGAGGGATCTGAAGCAAGACTCACCAATGAGGGAGCACAATCTTCACGCGCATCTTCTTCACTTGCACCAGACGTGCCTTGTCTGAGTCGGCTGTCAAGTCTACCAGGTGAGTGACCGTGCCAGTCATTCGAGAGCTATAGAGGCCACCCTTGGCCAGGACTCCCCCGATAATCGCATCCTTGTCTCCCTCGGGGATGTCACCGCAGGTGACCACCACATCGTTCAAAAAAAGACGCGGATCGGGGCTGTGCTGGCGAGGATTGGCAATCTTGCGCTTGGCCAGGGAGACGTGTACCCAAGATGGTTTGACCACCGGGATGAAAGTCTTGCAGGCGAGGTCGTAGGCGAGGAAGTTGATGGTATTCGACACTATATGGGTACATTCGATTGTATCGTTATTATCGGGGCTGGTTTGATGGATGGATGGTTCGCCGCCGTATTCTTCAATCACTGCTGCGAGCTGATTCGCGTCTGTTAGTCGCAAGTTTCGCGTTTCGTGGGAGTAATACATACCTGCTCAGCGGTTTCCAGGGGGAGGTCATTGGAACAGACGATGCAGACGCGGCACTGCTCGAATAGCCTATGGTCCTCATCCGAATGCGCCATAGCGAGGTGTGATATCAATACAAGTCAGTGGGGAACAAACTTGCGACGCGTTGCGCGTGAGCCTCGACGCCCGGTCACGTGGGTGACCGCGGGGATATGCGCAGCACTTTGACTCGTTTTGGCTTCTTCCACTGTGCATAAAAAGTGAATCTATGAGTTCCAGCTAGTATCTCGATTCTCCCATTTCAACAAATAATCAATATATTGACGTGCATATCGGCGTGGATATTTCCGGGGACAAATCGGCCAGTCCTATCTTCTATCTCTTAGAGTAATTAGATATTTCGAGGCCCATTTAGTAGCGGGTTACCAAAACCAAAGGACCTTTTTCTCTACTATCGGTATTCCACCAAATGCGTTATCCCGAAAGACATGAGGAAACTATGGAAGGTAGATGGGAGTATAGTAATCAACGCGGTGGGACCGGCAGTTGGGTCGGCGCGCAGTGCCACTCGGCGAGTCCAAGGGCCTCGGCTCATCCTCGCCGCGGTCTCCATCCTTTATTACTCCGCGCGGAGACGGATGTCTTCCCCGTACTTCAACAACAACCATGTCGTCGCCATTTCGCATTGTCGAGCATGTCGTGGAATCCCAGTATATCCGCGAATACCCTGGCGCCACGGCCAATGAGCAGGAAGAACCCTTGAAACTGGCCGTGAAACAATACATTCCCCTCGACAACCCCAATCCCCAACCCGGCGATGTGACGATCCTCGCGGCACACGCCAATGGGTTTCCCAAAGTATGTTATTCTGAATTAAACTCTGTCTGTTTAATCGCATGTAATATGCGCCTATCATGAAACCCATGTCTAATACCTGGGGTAGGAACTATACGAACCTCTCTGGGAGGAAATCCACGCTCGATCCAAAGAAGTCGGATTCCGCATTCGAAGCATCTGGATGGCCGATGTAGCTTGGGAAGGAGAAAGCAGCGTGCTCAATGAAGATTCCCTAGGCAACGACCGTAGGTGAACCCGTCCGCGTTGCGAACCGGTATACTAACAAGCAACCAGCAAGCTGGTTCGACCACCCGCGCGATCTCCTCCATCTAGTCAACGTCAAACGGACAGAAATGCCCCGACCAATCGTTGGCATCGGACACAGTATGGGTGGTGCGCACCTGTTAGTACCCGACTGCAACCACATTGATCAAATCCATCACTAACGCTGTGTAGTACACAATTAAGCTTGATGCACCCCCGACTGTTGCATACCCTGGTGCTACTCGATCCGGTCGTACAGCGTCAAACCACTCAGCTGGACGGCTTCAGTCTCCGCGAGAACAAACGCCTCATCGCAAAGACCACTCAGCTCTCCACCCACCGCCGTGACATTTGGCCTTCGCGCCAGGCTGCCGCCGAGGGCTTCAAGCGTAGTCCCTTCTATCAAGCATGGGATCCCCGCGTGCTAGACCGCTGGGTAGAGTACGGGCTCCGCGATCTCCCCACGGCTATCCACCCGCTCGACGGCAAACCCGTCGATGCGAAGAACCCGCCTGTCACATTGCGTACCCCGCTCCATCAGGAAGTCTTCACCTTCTCACGGCCCAACTACAACCATGTCCCTGGAAGCGGCAAGGCCATCAACCGGGTAACGCATCCAGATCTCGATGAAACCCACCCAGACTCGTATCCGTTCTACCGGCCTGAGCCGGTGCGGATTTTCTCACAGCTGCCGCACCTCCGTCCGAGTGTGCTATATGTCTTTGCAGGCAAGTCCTATATGTGTATGCCTCATATGCGAGCCGATAAGCTCGCCAACACGGGTACGGGTCTCGGTGGTAGTGGCGGTGTTGCAGCGGGTCGAGTGCGTGAGGTCTTCCTCGAGGACTTTGGTCACTTACTGGCCCAGGAAGCTGTAAATGAGTGTGCTGATGCGGCGGTCTGCTGGTTGGCCCCGGAACTGCGGCGCTGGCGGGACGAGGAGGAGAGCTTCCGGTCTGTGTGGCATAAGAAGTCCAAGCTCGAGAAGCAGACGGTTGATGCAGAGTGGTTGAAGCATGTCCCAGCGCCAGCGCGTCGGCCTAAGAAGGCGGAGCCTGGGTCGAAGCTGTGAGATTAGACCTGAGCTCTTTGTAGATACGTCAGCTCTCTTGGGTTTGATCGTCTGTCTTGGAAAGCCGGGCAGTGTGGACTGCCTTCATACTCGGCGTTGGAACCACGGCATAGATTACGTGCAGATACAAGATTAGAGACGAGTTTCGTACCCAAGGATATCTTTGTGTTTCTATTTTCATCGTAAAATAACCAAACGAAGTGGGTAACTCATACGAAGTCCAAAGCACCAAAAGGATATCAGCAACACCACATATCTATAGCAACAACCTTACGCCACACGTTCCCTCTTGCACGCCATTGGGGGTTCTGAGTATGCACGAGGCACGAGGCATACCTATAGCCAGCTAGGATTTTCCGTCACCGGGACGAATCGTATCAATAGCACCGAAGTGGGGGCATTCCAAGAAGCCCCTCAACCGGACTAAAAAGCCAAAAGAAGGAGAGAGAATTAGACATAGGAAGTGAAGTCTATTCCGTATTGAGTATCAGAAAGTCATATTTTTGGCAAGTCGAGGTTGCCAATCACGAGAGCACTGATACCATCCGGGCCTAGACTATGAGGGGCATATTGGCCGCACGTTGCTGCCTAAGTAGTTTAGGTGGACTTCTTGTCTCTGGCCACCCCGTTTTCGGACCCCGGGGTTGTACGGATCACCTCGGGAATGTGCCAGAAGTGAGCCCAGCGCAGGTGGTACTCATCCTGGCGTTGGTTCAGGCAGTGCCGAAGCCAGATGCCCCAAACGATGTATAGGTATGCACCAATGCCAGTCATGATGTGCCTGAGAAATATCAAGGTTAGCGGGTTGGTCCGGAAGTGAGTGATGGACAAGGGCAAACATACCACCAACCGTGCCCCTCCAGGAAAATACCCCACGGCAAGCCAACGGTCCTGCGCAACCGGCGGATCTGCGAACAGAACTGGTTGTCCAAGTTCCAGATCAAGAAGCCGCCGAGGAACATGCTCAGCCCGTAAGTAACCATGAACCACATCGTCTTGAGGATCTTGGTGTCGCGCACGTTCTCGTAATGCTGGCGCTCCTTGGTGGGAACCTTCTCGCCATTTCTCTGGCGTTCCAATCGGTCTTCCTCGCGCGATCGGCGCCATTTGGGCCGCAGAGTAACCTCCATGGTGTGCATGCTGCGAAACACCACTACGAAAGTCAAGATGGCGTAGGCATTTTGGTGGAACACGGGGTCCTGGAGATAATGGTAATAGAGCGTGATGAAGACGGCCAGACTGAGTAGACTAATGGCCAGGACTAGACGCACGCCGGTAGGGCGGGAGTAGGAGAACGAGGCATAGCACATCAGACAGGTGGTGTAGATCATGGAGAGCTCGTCGACCAGCTGCATGGGGTCTGTACGTGCGCATTCAACTGTCAGTGTGTACTCGCGACCAGGATAAAGTGTCGAAAGACTTGCATTTGAGGGTGGAATGAAACAGGAAGCTGCCGGTGCCGACGATCAGGTATCCAAGTAGGGCAACCAGAAAGACCTGGTCATGTCCATTGCGACGACAGCTGATGATACCCTTGATGCCCAGCCACATAAACAGCAGGTTGGTCAGGGAGTTGACAATCTCGGCGGCGTAGACGGTGGCATAGTAGTCCTAGGTAGGAGATGTCAGAGCCGTCAGAGCCAATCTTCCCGTAAGGCGCCAACAATAACATACCTCCTCGCACCAGTTGAGAGTGGAAGTGACAGGACTCCAGAATCCAGCCTTAGCAGGCGGATACGGGATGAAGGGCAGAGACCACATTTCGAGGGTCGTAGGTGTTGTGAGGAGGAAAGAAGGTGAATCACAAGGTAGAAGGTGACGTCGATTACACACGCCGCGATTGGCGTCCATTGATTGGCTCCCCGTGCGCCCCCGCGAGATTCCGGAGTCGGTTGTTTTCAGTCTTTTCTTTGTTTTTGGCTGTTTTTTTTTTTTTTGTTTTCTATTTTTGGGGTATTTTTTATTACTAAATGTGAAAACAGCTAGAAACCCGTGTTAGTGCGTTCGATGGCAACCTAATTACTATGTAGTTTTTGAATGCGGCTGAACCCGACTTGACAGGTCAGTCTTATCGCCGAGGCTCCAAGCGCGGATCCGATGACTTCACCACCGGGTTCCTGTCTCACTACCACACCCCAATATCGCGACGCCGCAACAACACTGCTGCATACACATTCTCGTCCGGTCAGGAACTGTTGATCTTGTGAATGCAGAACGCCTCATTCCATCGCCAATTGTGATCGGCCTAGGGCGGCAATTGTCTCGGTTTTGTGCCTGCATGCGGTGAATCACGAAAAACTTCCATTCCGACGCCAACCGCGACTCCCATGAGAGTTCGATCTGGTATCGAACCTCCCATCCATCTAGATCCTTGGGTGGCCACAGTCTCTGGTTGATCCCATGGTCTCGGGCGCCATGTCGAACAATGGCACATTAGCGGTGCCCGCGAAGACGGGCACCTCCACATGTATGCACGGCATCCGCGTCTGCAAAGCACCACCAGCCTGGCTAACATCTCCGCTCGGCAGCATCCAAAACAATATTCCACTTCTCCGCCGGCCTCTGCTCTGGCCTCACATCTTCCATCCTCCTCCAGCCCGCCGATCTCCTCAAGACCCGTGTCCAACAATCCAAACAATCTCTCCTCCCGACCCTCAAAGCTATCCTATCCTCCCCACATCCAATCCGCGGGCTATGGCGTGGTACACTCCCATCCGCTTTGCGAACCGGCTTCGGGTCCGCTCTCTACTTCACCAGCCTCAACGCCCTGCGCCAAACAGTCGCCCAGGCCAATACCCCCATCGTGCTCGCCGGAACAACCGCACCTAAATCCTCCTCCGCCCTCCCCAAACTCTCCAACTCCGCCAACCTAGCCACGGGTGCCGTCGCCCGTGTTGCCGCGGGCTTCGTGATGATGCCCGTGACCGTACTCAAAGTGCGCTACGAGTCCGATTACTACGCCTATCGCAGTCTCCTAGGCGCAGGCCGCGACATTGTACGCACCGAGGGCATGCGTGGGCTCTTCGCAGGCTTCGGTGCCACCGCCGCACGAGATGCCCCTTATGCCGGTCTCTACGTCCTCTTCTACGAGCAGCTGAAGCGCCGTTTGGCCATAATGACCAGCAAGGGCACCGGCAGCGACGGGACACCTCTGGCGGCTGTCTCATCCTCGTCTATCAATTTCGGCTCGGGTGCATTAGCGGCCGGCTTGGCTACAGCCATCACCAACCCATTCGACGCGGTGAAAACCCGTCTGCAGCTCATGCCCGCCAAGTATGGAAATATGGTACGAGCCACACGCCTGATGATCCACGAGGATGGGATGCGCAGTCTCTTTGGCGGGCTCGGTCTGCGTATGGCTCGCAAGGCACTGAGCTCGGCGCTGGCATGGACCGTCTACGAAGAGTTGATCTTGCAGGCCGAGAAGCGGTGGGCGGCCAAGCACGAGATGAGCCTGTAGACTCTTGCTCATAGCCGGAACATTCTACTTCTTGTATTAATAGCTTATAATCTCCGGTGTCCAAATGCGGGGTCCGCGTCTGCAGACGCACACGCACACGCCTTGCATCCGGTCAGGTCGCCACAGTTAACGGTTGCTTAGAGTCGAGCTGCAGTCCATCCAAGATCTGTTGCTCAAATTCATCTACGGCGCAGGATTCTAGTCTGGGCAAGATACACTTTATGAACGATTGGTCAATGGATAAATAGAAACAAACGAAGCCGCATATATGATGCGACATGACAAAAGGCAGAAAGGGGTCATCAAACTCGTGTCTCGTTACTGTCCCACCCTTTAGTGACATGCAGCTTCGAAATCTCAACTCAAAAGGAAAAAGCACAATTTCAAAGGCATATTTCGGGTCTCGTGGCAGATCATAGACACCAACATAATGGCAGTATCGGAAAGAAATATCTACGATCTTGAAAGCGCCAGCTCATGCGAAAATGCGCATCCGCCGGCTGGGACTCTTCTTTCGCACCAGGTACATCTTGTCCTTGTTGCGGTCGTTGACCTTGAGCTCGGTGGTAGAACTGGAGGTCTCTGTGATCACCTTGCCCTCGCGCAGGCGTCGCGAGTGCGCGAAGAGTTCTTCTTGGAAGTCTTCGGTGACCCAGCGCTTGATGATGATATAGTTGGTGTCGTGCTGGAAGGGAGTTAGCACGGTGTAGATATAGAGGGTTTGGCAAGACTTACCTCGTCCCAGTCCCAGGGCAGATTGAAAGCCATCAAAGTCTCGGGGAGAAGGTGTTTGCGGTGGACCTGGATGCACGTTAGTGAGAGTCGATTGAATTATACAAAGAGAAAGACATACCTTGATCCATGTGGTCTTCTTTGTCTCTTCGAATTCGATCTTCTTCTCGTCCTTCCTCTCTTCCCTCTTTTTCCTCCTCAAGATCTCCTCGATCTCCTCTTCGGAGTAACCAAACTCAACACACAGTCGCTCGCGGAACTCCTTATCCCTCTTCTCCGCTTCTTCCTTCTTCTTCTGTGCAATGCGCTCCTGTTCGAGTTTCCACTCCTCGACGGCGGCAGCCTTCATAGCAATTTCCTTTTTCCTCTTTTCCTCAGCCTCAATTGCCTTGCGAGCCTCTTCCGCAAGGATTTCCTTCTTGAGATGCTCCCGCTCCTCCTCCTCCTCCTTCTGCTTCTGAAGCTCCTTCAGCTTCTGTTCCTTGAGCTCAAGTTTCAATCTCTCCCGCTCCCTATCCTCCTCCTGCTGGCGCTGAATCTCTTTCAACTTCTCCTCCCGCAGCTTAGCCTTCAACTCCTCTCGATCAGCAGCCTCCTTCTCCGCCTCCTCAAACTTCCTCAGCCGCCATTGGCGTTCCGCTTGCCGTCGCTCCTCCTCTGAACGGTTCTTCCGTTCATATCGCTGCAGCCGGCGCAGTCGATCACTGATCTCCTCCTCATAGAACTCCTCTTCGTCCCGCAGCAGTCGCGACTCACGGGGCTGGTGACCGTGTTCGCGCGGCGACGCGCTCTTCTCGCGGGTCTTCTGAAGCTCGCGCTCCAGACGCTCGATCTCCTGCTGGTGCTTGAAGATCTCCAGATCCTGATGGATGTCATGCTTCTCAAGCATATGCTGGTTCATAGCGAGCTCGTAGTCGCGGTGGTAGGGGGAGGGTTCACGGGAGACGCCGCTAGCAGCACGCCGCCGTGACAAGTGCACGATTTCCTCGTCCGAGTCCTCCTCGTACTTTTGCTGCACCCGTCGTGACTTGTTGGTTTTGGTGTTGTTTGTGCGCTGAGCCTGCTCGTTCACGATCATCACCGCCGGGACGTCATCGCGATCGCGCGGCCGGCGCCCACCCGTCGATGCCGATCGGTAGACTCGCGTGGCCTGCTGCACTGGCGCCAGGAAGGTCTCTTTTGCCACGTCTGGGTGGCGGTGGCGGGAGCTGGAGCGATGGTGGATGGAAGTGCGGCCGTTGCGGCCGCGCATGGACATGTCGGTCTCGGAGAAGTCGGACTCCTCCGACTCTCCGTCGAAGCGGAAGCGTGTATGAGGCATTTCGGGCGAGTGATCGATGAATGAGACTCGTGGATGTTCAAATGAGGAGTGGCGGTCACGTTGTCGGCCCTGGGCGGGGGCAGGCCTGAGCACCACGAGAAGTAGAGGTGAAAGAGGGGGAACAAGAGGAGGGAGAAAAGAAAAGTAAGAAAATAAGCCCACGAGGCACTAGCGTGCAGAAGACAGTCTCGCCCAAATGCCAATACGAGTAGTGCTTATCGGATCAGCGTTCAGCTGAGGGCGGGGGAGGGGTAGTGGGTTACTCGGGAAAAGAAGGTGGGAGAAGCGCTCGCGGGTATTCGATCTATTTATTGCAGCAAGATCTGGCAGGGACAGGGCTGGGCCCGTTAGGGCATAAAGAGCAAAAGGAAATGAAAAGGTTCAGCCGCAAGGATCATCGCCGTGCCACTCGTACGCTGCATTCCATGCCACTATACTCATGCTTCCACTCCACTCGCCTTGCGTGATGCGATGAACACTATCTCGATATCTATACACCTGCACACCTGGCCCTCCGGTACACACACGCACATATCCATCGTCCTCCTTCCAAGATCTCGGGCATAACATCATACCCAGCCACCAGCCGGGGCTCCACAGTTGGGCCAGTCAAGTCCAGCCCCACCGAGTCTGCCGTGTGCTCTCGAATCACCTCCACAACCGCCCGTAGAGCAGTGCCTCGTCCATCGCGGTGCTTGACTTTTAGTTTATTTCTATCCTTCGCGCCACCAGTCTACCGGCGCTTCGAGATCTGCCCGAGCCAGCGCCTCCTGAAACCCATCTGATACTAAATTAAGCACTTGATGCACACGATGCGATTTCCTTTCCTTTTCTTTTTTAATTACTCACACGGAACACTCAACACTCAGCTTGGAATTGGGCTTTGTCCCTTATACTCCCAAGGGTGAAAACATGAAACCGAAGTCGGGCAGAAGTGAGAACCTTGGGACGCGGTCGGGTGGTCCCGCGCCTGACCCAGGGCACGCGTGACTTTGGCGTCTGACAATCCCAGCTATCCTCGTTGTTGTCATCTTCATCGATCATCGGCAAGGAGTTACCAGAGCACTGGCATTTGCGGTCAAGATCCGGCGACTCGCTCACAATCTGATCCGGCAATATTCCGGTCTTGTGGCGCATGACCCCGGTACTCGCGATTGGATCGGCTTGGTTAGTACTTATTGCAGGGAGACTTACATGGGGCAGTCATAGGTTAGCGTTGGAGGACGACCTTGTCTTCATTCATTCTCTACTCAATATTGACGGCGAGCGAAATGGCCAAGTCGAACAGGTGGAAGGCGACGGGGGGCTCGGAATCTTCCACTCCCATTCCGTGGCCGTAATGGCTCACCATCGCGCAGCGTATGTCATCCGCGGATATAACCAGGCTTCCAGACGACAGATTACCTGGATGATAACTAAGTAGACATGGCACGCAGGAAGCGACACCTTGGGGCTGAGTCAACCTGAATTAACACTTCAGTTGAAGTATACTTGCTCCGCGATAAGCATGCAGGCCATGCAGGCCTGCGTCAGATCGCCTGCAGCGACAATCTTGGAACTCCACTCAACACGGCACTATTGCGACGGCCATCAAGCCCGATCGAAGGAAATGAGTCTGAGATCCCTGATCCTGAAACACCCACAGATTCATATCCTGGTTATCTCAGGATCAAATCCAGATCAACTCGCGAAACGAAATACCCCTCCACCGGTACCTGGAACAAGGATGGAGCCTGTCGGTCAGGTCGTGCACACACGTCATTGGCAGGCCTCGAACGTAGGCGTCGGATGCATAATCCCCAGCGTAGCACAACGATGACGCCAACGGCGCGGACTGGGCGTTTGTGCCACACCTTCTTGTTTTACAGCCTGGGCGCTGGGCTATGACATATTGCGGGTTGAATAGATTAACCGGAAACGACTAGTGCTTGAAGGATCCACTATGTTAATTTAAAATTCTGTCATTTGTTTAACGTGCTTAGTAGGGTTCTTGGCGGGTTTAGGGCTGTTTACTTTGATCGGACCTAAGAGTGCTCTGACAGGTAATATCAGGATTTTGGACATGTCAGTGAACTTGCTATAGTTCATAAAGGGATACACCGATCCAACACAACACCACGGTTAACTCCAACCTGACGACCTCGATGAAAGACAAGGGCGAGATACGGTAGCAGCGGGAATCCTCACAAAAGGTATTTACGGAAGTAGCGCTATTTGGATAATTTGAGTTGTATATTTTATTCATCATGCAAATTCTCACACGAGAACTTTTGGGTATCTAAGTCGTCGGTACAGAACATACTGCTCCCCATCATAGGGAACTGGAAATTGGCCGGACAGGACACGGTGATCCTTCCTACTCCACGCACCAAGAGATGCGATATTTTCCTCCAACTCTCCAAAGTGAAGACCCTCGTTGAACACGGCACAAGCCCGTATCATGGCCATCGCTTTTGCTGCGGATGAACTCCTTCTGGGGGTCTTCACGGCGTCGTTTGCATCTTCCCACACTATAATATTTCCTCGGAGCTTAAAACACCTCACGCGCGACCCCCAGACTTCAAAATCTGCTCCAGATTCTCCCGGCTGTTCTTGTACGTAGTCTCATGATAGTGCAGCTTCTTCTCCAGGTTGGTGATCTCGGTGCTAGCCTCGGAGCTCTCGCGGGTAAGACGCTTGTTGACCGTGTCGATGGGGACATTGACGAACCTATTTCCGGAAATCAGTTACTGCACTTGGCCCGAGAAGGCCATCAATCTTCGCAAAGAATCGGGGAAACCCACATCTTGCCCACACCTTCGTACACCGGTGTCGCGGAGGGCAGTTCCGAAAGTTCCTTCGACGTCAGCTGCAACATGCGGATGTCGCGCTGCTTGGCGGTCATCTGGGCCTTGGTGACTCCGATCTGCTGCTGCGATGCCATCGCGCGAGTTTCAATTTCTTGCAGGAGCTAAGATTTGGATTTGTTAGTCTATGTTCAGGCGCAAAGGACTCCGCGGCAAGGTTGTCATCATGTCGTAGAATGTTTATATATGCGGAATGCTTACCTTCTGCAGGGCTTCGTTGGGGATCGACATTTTGGGGGATGGATGTTGCGTATAGCGTCGTTCGGTGAGGGGTAGAGGAGGGGTATGGCGGGGGTGGTGAGATCGGGTGTTGATGGGTGAGACTCTCTCGGTCCTTTCGAGGATGTTATGAATTGGCTGCTAAGAGGCCGCTATTGTAGATAATGCCTGAAGAAAGCAATGGCGAGGACGGAGTCGAGTCGGAGTGCTTTGGCGGGTCCGCATGGAGGCGGTAGGTGGAGCGGTGAGGATTTGACCCGAAATTAGGGCAAAGTGTGGGGGGTATACGGAGCTTGAGCACGAGTTTAGTTCTAGCAAGTGGCATTCTAAAGGTCACTATGACTTTTTGTACAGAAGTTTTGAGTGGAAATAATCCAATTTGAAAAACGAAAACCCCTTGGTAATGAAGTACACAGCCGCCCGCCATTCTTTGACATAGTAGAGATCTAAAGTAACCCACGAACACCAAAACCTTCAGCACCAATTTGAAAAAACAAAAGCGCCACACGAAAAGACATTAAAGAACACCTGGAGGACATTAAGAAAACAATGAAACAACTTTGAAGGAAACATTTCAAAGCAGGACCTGAACCTAAATAAAATTCCCGCCGGCGCCACAGAACCGTAACTCAATCTCCCATTCTCCATTTCCCTCCTGCGTCCTGCTCTACAAGGCCCATCGGCGTGACCAACGCTCCAAACTCTCACCACGGTTCAGCCAATGGCTCAATGCATCGGCGAGTTATGAGTCAGCCGCTCAGATATCCGGAGACATTTTTGTATCGTGAGTCCATCTCCAATTGGCACTGGCGCGCTTTGAATCTAGAATGATTCGCGCTTTTGGAGCCATGGGGTAAAAGAAGGATCTTGATGCATGCTTGGGTGGTAGTTTCCAGTCATGTGAGAGTTGGGGTATGGGAACGGGCTCGAATGGTCTGATGGTAACGAGGAGGGCAGGTAGCTGTTGCCGGCCTCATCTTCCCAAGTCGGGAATTCGGTGCTAGCATACCCCTGGCCATTCGGGGCCGGGATTGGAAGAGCGTCGCTCCGGTAATTGAGCAACTGGGGGTCCATGTGACCCTCGGCGATGTGGCCAGGCAAAGAGTGGGTTACCTGGGGCTGGAGCAGCTCATCGTGAGTTCCACCAGGAAGACCGGCCAGGCCATTAGAGGCTTCGTATTCGATTCCTTGAGGCATGGGGCTGCCTCGACGAAAGTGAACGTCCTCAACGTATCCCATGTTCTGAAGGGCATGGGGACGCACGGTTGGCAGACCGGAGGAAGGGTCACTCGTGTTCCATGATGAGTCAAGGTAGCCAACCTGTGGTACAAAGGAATCGGGAGAGTCGAATGGAGTGGAAGCTCGAGTGCTGGCTGGGTACTCGAAGCTTTGGTTCCGACTGTGCATACAAGGTACCGTCGAATATTCATCGTTCCAGGTATTAGCGTAAGGGCTGGGGGTATCATCGTACGGCCCCGAAGCGGTCGAAGTTGGGGGTGTAAGCTCACCCCGTCTGCGAGTGGTCGTGGGTGGGCACTTGTTGGGCTTGAACTTATAGGTAGGGTGGGCGCGAGAGTGAGCATCGCGCTCGATTCGTGCCAGCTCCTCGTACTTATTCCTGATATGAGCCGGCTCCATCTTCCAACTCATACCAGCGGCAGTGGAAACAACTTGGTGGTTGTTCTGGCTCAAGAACCGTTTGCTTCGCTCAGCGTAGGCAGATCGGTAAAGCATGAAGGAGTTCATGGGACGAGCAACCTTGCCCTTCTGAGCCTTTTCCTTCAAGCGCTCCTCCGTTGATCTGTGGACCCAGGCATCCATATCCCGGAGCGGGATATTAATCATATGCGCAGTCAGTTCGCTCAGTGGTGCGCTGAGCTGGAGGACTTTACTTGCGGAATTAGTTCCTCGCCGAGAGCGATTATGTCGTTCACGAGGAGATCGACCGAGCTTTGCCTTGGGGGGAGATGCACGACGGCCCAAAGGAGAGTAAGTTGGGGGAGATCCCATTATGGAGATAGACTCATCAGCCATAAGGGGAGGTGTGTGGACAATATTGTTGCCCATGTGCATCTTTAATTTCTCTGGTAAGCGTGGCACATGAGGATCCAGATAATTGCAGTACTTACAGGGGTTGAGGCAGACATGGGAGTTGGGAAGCCGGTAGTTTGGTAGAAGTAAGTGGGAGGAGAAGCATAGATCTATCCATTCGTTAGGACATACACGGTCTTTTGAGTAGAGAGAGCCTACCATTGATGACGGATCGGTACCAAATTCGTCGTGCATCTTGATGTGTTCCATGCCGCTGGGAAGGAAGGCTGGAACGCAGACGCCATTCGGATCCGACGCTCTCTCTGGAGTGAGCTCACCACCAGATGATTGGGGAGGAGAAAGCGGTAGTTCTCTCGGTGTAGCAGCCATTGTGTAGTTGAAGATCTCTCAGATAAGTAAATGGAGATCGTCGGAAAGTAACCACAGTCCGGTTCGCAAGGAAAGATTCAGCGAGGAGAGTGCCAGAAGAGCTTTCCGGAAAGAGAAAAGAAGAAGAAGAAAAAAAGACAGAAGGAAGCGTGCGTCGCTGTTGTGACACCCTGCAGCAAGCGGTCTCGCGACTCCTGAAAGCGACTCAGACACGCACGATGAAGGAAGATGGCAGGTGAGACAAGATACCACAACTGAATTAGCGGGTAGACCAAGTGAAGAACAAACGAAGAAACGGTAGAGAGTATAGTCCAGACGTGTCAGTCTCAAGGGCGGGGCCGTTGAATAAATAAGGTCGAAGGTCAAAGTTAATAGAGAGAAGGAAGGGACTAGGAAGATATGGGGCGAGCGTTAGTCGCGGACCGGAGGCTGAAACTACTGGCTTAAGAGATGAACTGCGAGCGGGAAGTT
Organism: Penicillium cinerascens; assembly: GCF_028974065.1. Classification (NCBI taxonomy): domain Eukaryota; kingdom Fungi; phylum Ascomycota; class Eurotiomycetes; order Eurotiales; family Aspergillaceae; genus Penicillium; species Penicillium cinerascens. Next base: position 1,794,343 of record NW_026695298.1, on the reverse strand, counting down.
GGATCTCCTCGTTGCCCGTTAGTGTCTTTGTGGTTTATTTTATTTTTATTTTTTTCTTTCTTGTGTCGGCTTTTGGAACATTTTTTATTACCATTTTTATTTTCTCCATTTAAGTTTATTTCGGTGCTTGTCACAGACTTTGGGTCTTTGTCTCCTCCCGATTGGCCTATTTTGGTGATTTTTCATTCGTCCAGACTATTATTTTCATACCTTTTCTCTGTTATGCTCTGGGGGGCTTCACTCTGATACTGTATCTCTACCCGGTACGGCCTAGAGATAGTATCAACGGCCCATGTTCATATCTCCCTCTTTGTGCCATATTTGGCACGATAAAGGATAGAATTCATTCATCTGGAGGATTCCCTGGGCCCGTATCGTGCGTCAGAAGATTAAGAATAGAGCAGGGCGAGAGAGGAGCCCACATGGGATTCTAATTCGGGCACCTGAATTGACGGGTGCCGGGTCATGGCTAGCTCTGGGACAACACAGTGCTCGAATGTGATGGAGAAAAGGGGACATGGAGCCCATGGACCTCTGGGAACTTTCCAGCGGATGTTGGACAGTATCCGGGGATGCAATAGGCCGGATTTAAATGCAGAAAAAGAAAAGGGTAGTGACTGGGGTTACGGACGAGTTGCCAAATCCCTGGATGGGTTGTTTGGAATGTTAGAAGATCAGAAAATCATAATTTGGGACTGGGCAGTACCGACATGGGGGATACGGTACGTGGAAGTGATGGCGCGACAGAAGCAATCATGGGATGACATTTACACACGGGATGATGCAAGGTTCCAGATTAAGCGATGGCAGCAGCCAGAATCGGGATATCTCTGGGAAATGGGCCTCATTCCACTGTTGGGTAGGATTGAGACATCCTCAATTAAAAGTACTAGTGTCATGCATCCCCGTATTAGGCCTGCAAGTCATTGTAAATGAACTGTCAGCCTTCCTAGAATGGGCGGCATTACCCGCCCATTACGTAGATACGGGCTACCGCGCTAGTTCCTGAGCGGTGGTGTGAACCGCTTCTTCGCCCTTTACGGCCCCGTCGGACATCCTGGACGGTAGAGGCCACACGGGAGACCTCAATCTGGGCCCGTTGAAGGGCATCATACAGATGTTCCGATCACGGTGTCTACCATGGTTGGATTAGAGTAGGGCTTGACAGAGCGCCCCGAGATAGAAAGAGATAAAAAGGCAAGACTCGGGGGACCACGATACAACTCCCTTAGATCTCTAATTCCAAGTGGAGCAGGAGAGTCTTCTGATCGACGGGGCCGTGGACCAGACTTTGACAGCAGTGGGGTTGACTCAGGCCGTCAACTCGAGATCGTCGGCTCTGTTCGCCAAGATCGCCACCAGATTGGGGCATATGCGCCACCTACACCCTCATTGGGTTTTCGATTGGCTTGGTTGATGTATCCGGCAATGCCCGGACTGGCAACACCTGCTGTACACTAAACCCGAGTAGGAAAAGTGGCTCACCCGTCCCAGTCCACCTTTGCCCTAATTCGAGATCTCCCTCGTGTACTTCCAATTTACAAATGCGTCCAACGTTCCGAGATCTTCACCACGTGTGATCGCCCGGGGTATGCCGCAAAGCCCGTCTCGGCTCCGCCGTAATTACGTCGATATGATATATGGTCTGTTGAGTCTTGACGCCTCACTACTCTACTGAACTGTCCACCAGACGAGCGTCTGGCGCTTGCTGGGCGAACGCCTGTACCCCGCCGGATCAAGCTAGTATCCCCATGTGATAACTGACCACTTCTTTGTAACTATGACCGGGGTTGAGTCGTTGGGAAGGGATGCGGTGAGGGTACCTCGACTCTGCACGGCTGGAACTAACCCCCATGGTTGAGCAAATGATAGTGGTGATGGGGGGCTATGGTCCCCGGTGGCTTCACGCAGGAACGCCCGGCCACGTTTTTCTTGATCATCGGTGGCAGTGTGTTCTTTGTTACAATAATGCGGCCCTTCGGTATTTTGGCGTTTGTAGGGTTTCAGAGGTTGAATGGAAGTGCCATGTGGTGGACAAACTTAGAACCTGCAGGTCTGAGAGTAAACGGGGCTGTCCAAGTCTCCCCGGAGCTTATTTTTACCCAGTCAGCACAGTGCTGACAGGTCCCTTCGATCCCTTCGATTATGCCTGAGGGTACCTTATCTCCAAGCCTTCGATTATGCCTGAGGGTACCTTATCTCCAAGCAAGGTACACTGCCCTGGTCTACCGTATCGAAGCAACACTCGTTCTCCGGGCAGTAGTATCCGTTCGTATCCGTTCTATCGCCTACATTGCCGCACCACTTTCTAGTGAGGCGAGATGTCTATTTCATCGATCGTTCATAATGCCGAGGGTCAGTGAGAATAGTTCGGGGAGATTGAATATGGCGTTCGGGCCCTTCGATCCAGAGTTCAATCTGTCAATCCCTGCACCTTCGGTCCAAAGAGGAACGAGATTGGCAACAGGGTCCCTGGCTAGTGCCCCCGTCTAAGCCTCCTCGGGCTCCCCAGCCTTCTGGAAGGTTGAAGAGGGGGAACAAAAGAAAGAAACAACACAACTGCGCTAGCATCCGCCACCTCAGGTCTGCTGACCGATCGGGGACGTACCAGGCACCCCGAGTCTCCGCGGTCTCCCCATACGCGCGTTTCAAGGAGACCTATTTCCCTATTCCGGCGATGCTCTAAGAATATAACACTACGGGGCTGATGTTTCGAAGCTGCTCCGTGTTGTTATTTTCGCTTTTCTATTTGGGTCTTCAAGTCTGGTACTTCAAGGGGGGGCCCGGTAAATGTAGGAATAGCCGAACTATACGTGAAGGATTCATTCTCGAGGAAAATCGAGATAGTTGAGAATCCAGTCAATATTCCCCGCTTTAGTCCCAAGGTCCCATATCATTTCTTTCTCAGTGCCTCTCCTACTGCCTTTCTGGGCCGGGCAAGGCGCCACTAGGTCGCTGCTACCAACGACACATGTCACAGCTATGCAGTCTATATTCACCGTTCACACAATGGTCGAAGATGACCTGCACCATCTACCAATCTGCGGTCCGAGCTGGACTGATAAGCCTTCAAACCCATGGCAAGAACCCCTCTGCACCTACCCGTCTATGAAAGAAACGTGGGAGCCTGGGTACCCTCGGGTTTTTGAGGTACCAAAATTTCAAACCACGGAAAACAAGGGTCGTCATTCGATGTCGCGGTGAGGGCTGGGCCCGAGGCATCTCAATCCCCATGAATAGGGAAATGATGGCCGGAAGGGTGTGGACTGGTGCAGCACGCACCTCACCAGCCTTGTCTGTCCCCCCCTGTTGACCGTTCCACCAAGGATGAAGAGAGTAAGAATCGGCAGCACCTGAGGAGCACAGAACGCCGAACTATACAAGGATCTAACGAACTTCTACTAGCATGACTCGAGCGGTGCCCTGTGCTTTCTCGCTTCCGCTAAGGCATGTATCACGACAGAGACCGAGAAGTCGGACTAATCCTAATGTTGTGACCAACAGCGAGGAAGGCATACAATTGGACACCAAGCCAACGGTCTCCTGCCAGATGGCACAGCAGCTGCATAGGGCGATGCGGGTCGCCCGTGTCTGCTTTCTCTGAGCCCTTTGGTTGATTGGATTTCGATTCCGGCTTAGCTGGTCGCTCCACATCGCCCTTTTTAGCAAACCGTTAGAACTCTGACCTGGCCAACTAGCTCGGGAGATAGTTTGTGTATCGTCTCAACGGACGTCGATCGTTATGCTCAGATCTTTGCCGTGCATTAGTGCGGCCGGTTTGCCGTCTTCCGGGCACGGTGGTTAATCTCTCATAGGCACACATCGTGAAGGATTCCGCCGGCCTATCTTCCATCCGCTCTGGAGGGTTTACAGCAGCCGCGCAGTGATGTATGTTACCACAGCCTCAGCGTCCCAGCACACTGGGAGTCCTAATTGCTTAAGCGAGCTGCACGAGCCGTATCGCCACTAGATGAAGTAATTCATGCCCTAAAGACTAGAGAATAATCCGCCGAAACGATGTGAATCACATCATGATGATCTACATCCACATTCGGCGTGCGCAGGACACGCGGGAGATGACCTCGTGTTCAACCATGGCAAGGGGCTGGAACCACAAAATCGTAGGAATGAAGAGCCGGAGAAGGATACCGATCAAAAGGGAATAGTGCGTTCGTCATGAGCGGCAGAGAAGACCCTGAGCCCCGATCATCGAGCGTCACTCTGGGCCCCAGCAGGTCCCGCCGGTCATTTGATCGCGGCGAGACCGGCCTCGCCGAGAATCCTGAAGGCTCTCAGGGTGCTGCGGGCCTACGGGGATAGGGCCAGCATTTGCGGATTTAGGTTGAGCCTCCGAACCACACATCGAGCTCCTGATCATGCGCGAATCCCCAGACCGGTGTTTGTGGGCCACCCAGAAGGCAGAAAGGATACTCCGCGTCACACTCAGTCTTGTTAAGGGGCTAATATCGAAGATGTGATAGATTCACACTTTCGGGTGCCCCATCACATCTCGTCTCGAGCCTCTCTGACTGTCCCGAGCTCAGCCGAGCTGTGCAGATGCGACTAGTCCACAATCCACGATCCACCGTTCGAAGATTTAGCAAGATCTGGGAGATGCTACCCTAACTATCCCATGTGCCGTGTGGACTCGGTAAGCGGTCGAACGAGACAAAGTACAGTGCTACGGCTACTACCGTCACCATCTCGACGTGGCCGGTCAAGTTGCCTGCCATGCCGTGTAGATCAAGCGGATCAAGGGATCCAGCACGGAAGGATAGGGAGTAGACACAGTCAATTCATAGGACATGAACAGGGACCCAAACGTGCATCTCCATCCCCATCTCCAGTCGACAGCGCAGTGAATGCAATTGTGTCTCATCGGAAACCCCGTAGCCCGTATTCTCGATAGCGTGAGATACCGGCGCAGTTGACAAATACTAGAACGGAAATTGGTTGGCTGTGAAGCATCTCTGCCCTACCCGTTGGCCCCTCCTACCACAAAGAGTAAAGTGCCAGATTTCCAACAGGCACTACACTTTATAGCTCCATGTGGTTCCACTGCAGCTCGATGGCATCACCAGTTAGGAGACTCTTGACAAATCCGTCGTGGGCATAGATCTGACCCGTGGCTCGGTAGCCGGATCGCCTCAACGAATGGACAGGCCGGTCTCCACCACCTAGGAAATAGGTTCCAGTGGTGGAGCAAGACGCGGGGAGCGGCGCTATGATCCCGATCACCTTTTGTCGAACGGTCCAAACTCTGTTTTGCATCGTATAGGGAAAAGGGGGAACACATGCGGGTGTGGGGATGACCATACTAGGTTCAGCACGCGAGGCAGCGAGGATCCCATCACGTCTCTCTGGCCACGTTCTAGTCATTGTCCAGACTCGCGGACGTAACTTCGTATACCCGGCCACTTTTTTTCCCTCGTTTTTGCAATCGCGATGTGATAGCAGCCACAAACGCCACGAATGAATTGCCTCGGGCTGAGATCTACGCCGTCTTGATTTGCCTCGACGATGATCCCGAATTCCTTTGCCTGTTTCGAGCCATGGCTTGACGGGGAAGAGTGTCCGATGGAGGTGGAGATCGAAATCAATAAACCGTTGCCCTGCATCAAGTGCACGGAACTAATTTCATAGTTTGAACGGATTTAGCATCCGTCGTAGATCATGACCCGCTCTGGTCTGCGGTCCACTGGATCACAATTCACACTACTCCGTATACACTCTCGGTCTCAACTGTACGGCATCGGGGGAAACCTCCACAATACCTCTGTCAGCTCCGGATGTCAGCATGACAGCAATCAAAGCTGTGGGTGACAGGTCAATCGGAAAAGCAAATACTACAATCTAAGACGGTCGCAGCTCGGGCCAACAAGATGTAGATCCTGCGCGTCTATCCTAGCGCGCACGACCGGGGCACGTCAGTATGTGGCCAATCGATCCGGGCCGGTTCTCCCGTGTCGTCCCTGCTTATACTCGTTGCTAGTGCCGATTAGGCTGACTCTGGCGGTTTTTTGCGGGCATCCGCGCTCAACGTGTCGACTCGCCAGTCTGGGTCGGCATGTTTGTGTGATGCGATCGCAGCATACATTTGCTGCATCTGATTTGGGGTTCCGTGGTGCTATTGACATTTGGATGGGGGCGTGTGCGATCGATCGATTACACTGTCGACCGGGTACAATCCTTTTATTGTGGTACTTTTGTCAACTTGGGCCTGGAGCTTCGTTACGATGGTGTGGAGATCTGGCGTTATTTGGGCACCTCTGATAAATGTTTTTGGTAACATGAGGATATTTTGTGACACCGCTGTCTCTCCAGTATTCTTACTTGGAATGCTGTTTTTAAGGCTGCAGAGACCTCTTTGTGAGCATATGTTTACCTAGATAGAACCATGAAAGCAATTCTTCCCCAAAAGGTCCACTCCTATTTTGTATTTCAGCTCGGAGGCCCAGATCACAACATTGAGTCAATTTCCGAAGAAGCACTTTTTACATATCAACTCAACCCATTTCATCCATACTATAAAAACAACACAGGTTAGGGAAATGCCAGATCAAATGAAATACTCTATTAGCATACAATGACCTACCCGCAACTGAAAAGATCCAACACCGTCCAGGTGCCATCCGAAAACGCCCAAGTCCCCAACCATCTTAATGCACATTCAATCGGAGGAAATAAAAACGCCGGGATATCCAAGCTCACTCGAGCTCACCAAGTCCCAAAGACAAGACAGAAAAAAAAGAAGGAAAGAGGTTTAGGCACAATCACCCCACGACGCTAACAGCGACCCGTTTTGATATAGACAGCGTGAACGAAAAGCGAGGCTTGCCCAAGAGAGAAAATGCCAAAATTTGCAAAACGGCGAGTGATGTCCCACCCCTACGGAACATCAAGGCGGAGGTGATGCGGGGATAATAACTCCGGACGGGCATCATTCGCCTCGATCTCGATCTTGATCGCAGTCGAGCTGGATCGAAAACCACAGCCATTTTAGCCGCAAAGCCAAATTGAACGCCAGAACATAAACCAACGTAGTATCCACAACGCTGCAGCTTTCTTCTGATGCTTGGTTTGACCTGCATCTATGGCCGGACATTTAATGGAGATGTAACTGGTCGCTCGAGAACAACATCGGGAAATTCACTCGAACGTCTTCTTTTATTGTGTCTGTCTGGGTTCACTGGCGGGGAGCATTGTTACCGTGCTGTGGGGATGGGACGGGCTCTGGGTATTGCGAGGTTGCGGCCGGGCCGAGAGATGGGATGCGGTTCATTGATGGTGACGACATGAGTGTTGGCTGGCCGTTGCCAGAGTAGGGGTGGCCCTGTTGGAAAATCGATGCATTCTCTCGTTGCCGGCGCTCTTCTTGTTCAGGAGTCATGCATTTCACCGGGGGTGGAATCGGTGCATCGGGTGAGCTGCGGCCCATGAGCTTAGGGCTCGGCTCCAATCTGCGGATGGGGGGGGAGCACGGGGGCACCCGCCATGCCGCCTGAAGTCATTGGGCGGGGAGATTGCTTTGTTGGGCTGATTCCCGACATTCCCATGCCGTGGGAACTGTGTGGTGGTGAAGAGTGATTGCCATTTGGGGTTGCGGAGGCAGAAAAGGACGGATATTTGTTAGACATTGTGGGGGTACCTCCATAGCCAGAGTGAGGGCGAGGAGTTGCGTAGCTGTCAAACGAAGAGGTACCGGGCACTGAACCTGATTCGTTGGCAGCGGCTGCATGTGGAAATCCTGCAATAGGGCCGACGTTGCGGTAGCCATGGGTGGGCGACATGGAGGTTTGAGCCGGAGGTGGACCGTAGCCAGAGTGTGATGATGATGGGCGTGCAAAAGATCCAATCGGAGGAAGATGAGGGCCAGGTTGCATAGACTGCATGTGGTGCATTCGAGAGAGCTCAGGTTGGCCCATAGATTGCACTGGAAGAGGAGCACCCATGCCTCTTAACGGAGAGAAGGGAGCCCGTGGAGGGCTTGAAGATGGAAGATGAGGCTGGGCGGCGGGATGGGGACGACGCTCAGGGGAAGGAGGAACATAGAAGTTGCCCTGGACGGGGAAAGATGAAAGAGCTGGCCGAGAAGGTGGCGCATGTTGTGTGTGGTGTCCATTCTGGGCACCAGAAAGAGCCGAATGGGTTTGTTTCACGGGAGATGGCGGAGCAACCTCATCGTCTTCAACCTTGCGCTTCTTCCCAGAAGAAGGAACAGATGAAGGCGAAGCCGAGGCGCTGAGACGGAACTTCAGTGGCGGTAGCTTGGGTCTGTTGGCCTCTTCCTCCTTTCTCTTGCAGTCCTTGCAGACAAGATGGAAATCGTCCTTCTCCGCATCCTCCTTGGAGATGCCGAGACAATGGCTGTGCTGCCATACATTGCACTTTTCGCAAGCGACACTGTGGCTTCCATCATCCTGGTCAATTGTTAGATTGTTGCTTCGAGTGTCTATAAAGTCGGGACATACCAAATTCTGGCCATACACTCCACAGCCGGAGCAATCAAAGATCCACTCGTCATCCTGAGAGAGCTCTGCCAAGTTCTTCTGCGATTTCTCCAGCTCCGCCTTCAGGTTCCGAGCAGAGACTCTGCTCTCGCCCCGTTCAATCCGTTCCTGTTCAGCAGCAAGTCGCTCGAGCTCGGCTTCGTGCAGGATGCGCTTCTGCTCACGATCCTTGATGCGTTGTTCACGAGTCATCATACGGGACTGTCGATCATCCTCAAGCTGCTGTTGTCTCGCCTGCTCCTTGCGAGCCTCAGACAGGTCAGCTTGTTTCTTACGAGCCGCATCAGCAGCCTCTTTGTCAGCTCGCTCTCTTTCTTCCTTAGCAGCAAGTCGGCTCGACCGCTTAGCACCGGCAATTAGTTGCATGTTGAGAAGCTCCTTCTCACGCTTCTGCCGCTTGCGCTGTTGTGCTTCTTCGGCCTTTTCCAGTAAAGGCAATACATGGTCCTCAATTTGCTGGCGTAAAATTCGCTCGTCTGCATCCTTGCTCTTGCGAATGGAGTCCAGAAACTCTTGATATTCGGCAAGGGTGACGCACACGCACTCCCAATTGGGCTCAAACCCGGCAGCTCTGTCCTCGCCCATGTTCTCGTCTTCATCGGCCTCTTGCGCGGCGACATTGGACGCTCGCTTCGATGTACGGGATCCCCGGGAAGATCTGCTCTTCGGCTTCTTCTTAGGGCGAGAGGGGGCGGGTATAGGAGGATCGGTGCGGCGATAGAGACGGTTGTCGTCTAGGACGTAGTAGACACGGCCCTCGCGGTCAAATCCGAACTCTTCAACACGCTTGCAAGGTCAATTAGGATACAACAATTTTCAAAAGCTAGCAAGAGCGCGACTCACCCACTGCAGTTGCTCGGACTCCTTCTTCTCAGGCATCTTGTCGCGAATGCGGTCGGGGTTCCAGAACGTCCATACGGACAACTGGTGTAGGACACGCAGTTTCTGAAAAACATCAAAGTCCAAGAACCTCAGCGGCTCTTCATCATACCCGAAAGGGTTGGTAATATGAGGGGCTTTCGCATTGTACTGGCGCTTGGTGTACTCATCGAAGTTCTCGAACCTGAATTGCGCTGTCAGACCAAACCTCGTCTTGTAAGAAGGGCATCGTATAACGTACGTCAGACCGCGATGTGAGGAAATCCATTTCAGAAGACACAGACCGATCTCCAACAACTTGTGCGAAGGTTCCGGCTTCATGCATTCGTCCTCCAGGTCCTGTCGTTCGCGATGAATGTTAGCCCAGATCCGACCAAGAGTGTCGTGTAAGCATGAATCCATCAATCCCAACCATGCGCCACAATGCGCGACACTCGCACATCTACAGCGGGGAGCAAGTGAACGTACCTCGATTTCGAACTCTTCGTCGATCTTCATGGCTTGCCCAAAGATGGCAATGTATTGCATAAGACTAGCAAATTCCCAGCTGCTCCTGATGCGCTGGAGCAGGCTGGGTTCTTCTGGGGCCTGCTGCTCGGTGGCAGCGACCGCATCGGAGCGGGTGCGCTTTCGCGATCCCATCGCGGCGGAATGAGGCCGTAAAGGCCGGGGTGATGAACGGAGGATCCGCGTGACGGAAGGGCAATTGGTTGAGGGTATCACAGTCACACTGTGAGTGTGCGAAAGTAAGAATAAGATCGGAATAAAGTCCCAGTGGTGACGGTGGGAGGAGTGGCTTTTTTTTTTCTTCGTGTCGAGAGGCGACGGAGATGATCTCAGTGAAGGGCGCGTCGACGGGTGGATCACGTGCGGACCGCGTTTGGGCAGGTTTCTTCAATCACGGCCTTGGTTACTTTTGTATGCCAACAGATTGCTACTATGTTGAATATGGACAATAGGAAGTGTGCTTATTGCAGTTACATTGGCATCCTGGAAACTGCCCAGGTGGAAGGCTCTATATGAACTATTCGTCGAACCATCTAGGTGGCATCCGGGATCTGGGATCTAGGATCTAGGATCTAGGTAATTCAAGTACATTCTTTTGCAGACATATACACGGAAGCAACAAACAAATCGACGACTGCACCGTGGTATCTCTGGCTCAAAGAGTCTATCTTCATGGAGCAATAAGCGGATCGTCGAGGGTAGAAAATGCAACAGCGCCGACCAGAAACCCCACCGACTGTGAGCGCCACGAGAAAAAGAGGGGGAGGAATGGGAATGGAAGCATGTGTCTGAAAAAGCAAGATGCAAGTAAAACACACAGAAAAAAGGACATAGGAATACATAAGTCCCCTCCCATCAACACGAAAATCACCGAAGACCGGAAACTGTCCCAAATAAATCGAAAAAGAACCAGAACAAAGTGAAAACAGATGATGAACCCCCATTGACGGGCGGACTCATCAACTGCTGACCCACAAACTTTTGCGCCTTGTTACCGATACTCGCCAGAAACCTGTCCCATGCATATCGTAAGGTAGAAAAACAAATCCCGCGATGAAAGAAAATGCGTTTACGTATGTTACATGGCCGCCGGGGCTCCGTCAGACACGTTGTCTGAGAGGTTGATCAAGAGCTGGGCCAGACAGCGCTTGGTGGCTGCGTCGTCGCGCAGGACGGAGGAGAAGGTGGCGTCCCGAAGGGGCTCGGGAAGACATTGCCGCAGAGCCTCACGAGCTCGGCTGTTGTCACTCAGACTACGTTGGCCGTTAGAAAGTGTCCATGTATGTCGAACGGAAGAAAGGACTCACCGAAGGAAGCATCGCACGACGTGCTTGAGAAGTCGGACTGTCTGTTGCTCCACCAGTTGAGTGACCATATTGCTGAGGACAGTGCCCACCGCATAGAACCGCTCGTAAGTCGCGCAAATGTATGCCAGGCCGATATCGTCGAGAAGGATCTTCTGAACGATGAAGATGGCAACAGTTTTGCTCAACTCGGACCCGGTCTCCATAATGCGAAGACACAGAGGGATGATCTCGGTCGTCAGGAGGAAGTTGATCACATCCGACGAATCATTCTTCACCAGTGCTCCGATAACGCCCAGCGATGTGAGACGAAGGTATTCGAAGGGGCGCGATTTTGAGGTCGTGTTGAGGAAAGGGTAGAGGAACAGGGGGATATGAGCTGTGCGGCGTGAAGAAAAATTAGCCGCGTTATTCCGATCGTTTGTCCAGTCATAAGTGGTCAGCGCTTACCGTTCAGGAAGAGTGTGCGAGTCTCATTGTGCGATGCGACACATTGCAAGAGCGCCAGCGCATTGCAGACTCGATTTGACGCCGCGGCGGTCAACTGCGAAGGGTTCAAAAGGGGGTAGACAGAGATGATCTCCTGGAGTAGAGCAGTCATAACACCTGCAAGTTGCCGGTGGTTAGTTGCGGTCGGAAAAGCCACCCCCACGATGCGACCCGGGGGAACATACCGAATGAGTGCCAGATGACCAGCGCCAGCTCAGGGACCTGCTCGCGCTTCTTGCTGAGCTCCATCAATGCCGTTTCACGACGGGCGGGATCCAGGAGTTCCGCCACCCAGATGAAGACCTTGCGATTCTCCTCGCTGATGCCACCGTCCATGACGGAGACTGCATTCGCAAGACCCTCTCCGCCCATGCCGGCGACACCCCCCGAACCCTGCGCAGGGTTCGCGGCACCATTCCCACTCATAGCGAGACGGCCATAGTGCTGCTGTTGCGCCGCGGCGGCGGCAGCCTGGACCTGAGCCTGCTGCTGAGCGACCAGGGAGGCGTGTTGGTGCTGGTGCTGGGAGTGCGGCTGGGCCTGGTGGTGCTGTTGCTGTTGCTGTTGCTGTTGTTGTTGTTGTTGCTGCTGCTGCTGCTGGTGCTGCAGCCACGAGGGATCAGCCTGAGGGTACTGATGCTGGTGGGAAAAGACGTGTTGGCTCTGCGCTTGGAGCATGGCGAGCGGTGATGAGTCGTGTCGGGGACTCGTAATACTCCGAAGGGTCGAGCCTCGTCAAAGGGGGTGTGCGGTAGAGATGGAAGAAGTGGTATCGAAGGAAGGATAGAACAGGGTCAGAAAACCAGACACAGGCTGAGGGTCATTGATTGACGGAGACCCGGGGTGGTGATCGTAACCTGAAGAGAGGGAGAGAAAGAGAGAAGTTCGGGTCGGAAGGCGGGGAGAGCGCGGACCTTTCTGTGTGTGCCCTTTTCTCACATTTCTTCACTTCGAGAGTCGCCATCCCACCCTTTTATTTCTATACTCCGATCATTTAGTTTGACTGATTTAACTCCTGGTCTCGATCCAATTACTAGGCTGCTTTGTATTGCACATGCAGGTTTTCCGGAGGGCCCATCCTTGCGAACAGAGCACATTGTACCTGCAAGACCGGCCCCCATCACGGCTCTCTGCTTCGTGCAACCGTCCCTGAGCTGTCATGACAACGCCGTAGAAGCTACAATCTGAACTAGACAAGTGATCCATAGCTTTTTTCTCAAACAAAATCAGATTTCGGGAGTTCCTATCACATTTTCATCCAGTTCTCATCTCTCATATTTACATCTCAAGCCCTTCGTCATGGGCAGGTAAAAGAAAATTCTAATCCAAGGTCCAAACTCATATCAACATCAATAAGGGAAAAACATATCATCCCATCCAAAGGGAAAACCATTGGGGAAGGCCATAATGGTACATGAATCATATTAAAAAGCGCCGTCGAATGCATAAGGGAGTCGAAGTCGAGCAAGCCGCAAAGAGCAGGCCGGCCAAGGCAATTGTGAGTCTTTTGAGAATATCAGCCAGGCTCATCATGAATATCCCGATCATCGCCGTGAGCGTCCTGAGCGTCGAGACCGCCGCGTGTCTCGCGTTCGTCCGCCAGAACTGTCACTACCTGTGAAGAAAGTCAGTATATCTCCTTTTCGACCTTGCTGTTGGCAATCATGGGCTTACTCCGTGTGTAGTCCGAATAGTAATAGTACGAACTCGGGTAGGTATAACTGGTCTTGTCGTCGTCTTCTTGCTCGCGATCTCTGTGTCGCTTCAATCCCAAGCAGAGCGCAAGTGCTCCCAAGATGATGGCAACTGTGCCCCAGCCACTCCACTTGGATTCTTTCTCACTGACTGAGCTCTCTGTCCCTGCTGCTGCCGGCCTGGTTCCGAACCAAGTTCGGCCCGGAGGACGAGGGCGACTGCCTTGTGAATGGTGTGAGTATCGCTCCTCGACGGTCGTTTCGCGTCTACGGCGCTTCCTGATTCCCATGGCTGCAAGAAGAGCGTCCAGGGCGCCCTTGAAGCACAAGCAGCCACAGAGGAGCAGAAGCAAGATGACGCCTGCAATCGTACCGATCACAATGCCCGCAATTGCGCCGCCGCTCAGCCCTCCTCCATTGTTGGTTGCCTTGATTCCGATCAGGTCAGCTCCGTTTGTTCCAACGGGCGCGATGAATCCCTGGGTAGTGGTGGGCGCTGAGGTCTGCGTCACAGTTGACGCGCCACTGCTCGTTTCACGCACACCAGGACTAGCTTCACCAGTTGCCGTTGCTTCAGAGCCAGTCACCGCGACAGAAGAGCTCTCAGCAACACATACGCCGTCCTGGCATTCCTGTGCTGCGTCGCAGCAGGTGGTGCCGCACTTCACCTCACCGAGGTCGATTCTGCAGGTTCCCGTAGGGGCTGCGATGTGACTACTCCAGACAGAGGTTATGGTAGATCGATCGGTTTCGGTGACCACATAGGTGGTTGTATAGTACTGCCAACTGCCGCTGCCACCACTCGAACCCTCTAGACATTCCGCTTCGCCGGCGCTGTTGGTGATGCAGGTCTGGCTGGAGCCGCAGCAAAGCCAGCCGTTATAGCCGCAAGGATTCGAGCATGCTGTTCGCTTTTCGAGGGTGTTCTGTTCAAATTCGAGGGCAGATTCGTTGAGAGATAAGGGAGTTGCGATCACCAGTTGTAGAAAGTGGAGTAGTAAGATTAGAGTGGAGAGCGTCGGAATGGCAGCGAGGGACCGCATGGCGGATGAGGAGCGACAAAATGCTCGCCAGGCTGCTCCTGGTCGGTTCTCTTTGTTCTTGGCTTTTTCGAGAAATGTTCGTCGGGTCGTTAATCGTGGTGCACGTTCGGCGGGGAATGCCAGGCTTCCAATGTTCGGCCTCTTGTATACTCTGGAAGCGATCGTAGATCACCCGAGGAAAGGCGAACAAAGAATTCCAGAGCAAAAGAGAGTTAGAATTTAGAGAGGATAGGAGAGATGTGAGAATGTGGAAGAGAAAAGAGAAGACGAAGAGAGAGAGCAAAACAAGAGAAGGTGTGTTTCCCAGCCTCCGTATACCCAACCCCCAACCACCCCATTTCCTGCTAATCGCCCAAAACACCCAACCAACTTTTCCACTTCAACCTTGTTTTTTCCTTTCCACTGACTTTCACGAAGGCTGGGTTTCAGATTGATTTTCGGGTTACTTCAACCTGACAGGCCAATCCATCACTGCATATGCGCCCCTCTGCGAACACCCCCGCGTGGCAGCGATCAACATGCGGTCAGATCGCCCATCTGCTGTCACTTTTTCAGGTCCCTTCTCTACATATACTTTAATTTACTTTTTAAAGAAACAGGATTTGGCTTTAAGGAGAAAGAGATACTAAAGTGTATGAACATGGATCACCAGAGTCAGAATCGGGTGGTGCCACCAATGGCAGCCCAACTGGCTTGAGATCCCGGGATGTCGGCTGCATTTACAATCAAATGATTCAATTCGAGAGACCCAAACTCCGTGAGGACATCAAAGTGACAGAAAAGTTGGAATATACACAGGGAGATCATGTCAAGATCATATCACATCAGATAAACACACCCGCAACCCCCACAGCCAAGCCAAACACCAAGTCCTGAAGACTCGACGTCCGACCCGACATGGCCGCATTTCCACTGGCACCGTGAGCCGTTGCCGTTTCCACTGAAGCACAGTAGTTCAGGCCGAGACCATGACAGGCCTCTGCGCTCAGGCTCGAGCAGATGGATGTGGCCTGGGACGCTGCGGTGACCGCTTCTACTGTCACTCCAGCCCCGCCGGCTCCACCCACCGTCACTTGATAGCGGCCCAGCAGCGCCCCAGTGCACTGCGCATACTCTGACTGACAGAGTGAGTAGTATGAAGAGCAGATTGCGGCATTGGAGAAAGAAGTAGGCACGTAGACAAACGGGTAGGCCCCGGACCCCGTCGAGCCCGTGATGGAAGCCTCTGAGCCGGCCGCCGTTGTCGTTGCTGTCGCACCACTTGGAAATCTGAAGCTGCTCCCCGTCTCAGCGGCACCCGTGGAGGTGCCAGTCAGGCTACCTGTACAATGAGCTCCTGTAGGGCAGCAGGCGATGTTGTTGGCCGAATCGCGCGAGCAGTTCGTCCCTTGCTGGCAACAGGCGTCCGAGTCGCCCAGGCTGGTGCATGGGTTGTAGCCGCTCGGGCAGCTGCTACCGGAGCGTCTTAGGATTCGAAGGACCTCAAAGGCCCGCTTGGATATAACATGCTCCGGCGCAGAGAAGGGTGCGGTGTCTATCGGGAGCACGGAGGGGAGGAATGTGGCCCAGATCCCGATCCACCAAGAAGCCCGCATTCTAGAGCCCGGGCGGATATAGTTCAGGAGTACCGGATGCGACCGAGTGATTCTGATTCCAATGGTTATTATCAATGTTTCCGACTGCTCATTGTTCGCGGCGATCGAGAGTGCTGTTCGAGAGCTCTTATCGAGGTACAGGGTCGGGATGTCAACAAACTACTCAAAGCAGTAAGACCGGCGTAAGCAGAGGTGCGCAACACGAGGGAAACAAAGGCAATGATCAGATTTGGAAACTCACAATGCACTGACACCTCTATCTTCAAGGTCCTCGAGAAAAATTGGAGAGATGTGAGTTGAGAGATGGAGATGATGTAGTGCGGCCGGTTATTCTCCACCGAGATCCCTGCCACAGCAACGAATGCGGTGCCCAACCAGCCCGCCTTCCAAGCCAGCTCCCCATTTAAATTAAAATAGCCATAAGAAGCCCACGACGCATGATTCATGATTAATGGTTCATGCATTATGAAGATCCTGGCTGGATCCTGGCTGAACCCTGAAAACCTCCTCGTCGGGTTGGGTTGTCTAAGACGAGGGGTCTCACCATGCATAAGCAGTGCCCCCCATGTCCGCTCTTCGTCCCTCTCTGTACACCGGTCACTCTCAGTCTGAAGGCATCAGCAAGTCATGGACTCGACTACGCAAACAACTATCCCTGTCGTCGATTTTGCCAAGTGGAGCCTGAGCGGGTCTGCTCGCCAGCGAGTAGCGCAGAATATCGTCGACGCTTGCAAGAAGGTGGGGTTCGTGTACATCGTCAACCACTCGCTGCCCGAGCAACTTCTGGACGAGGCCTTCGACTGGTCCCGCAGATTCTTCGACTTGCCGCAAGATGAGAAGCTCAAAGCGCCTCATCCTGAGGGATGGGCTGTTCACAGAGGCTATTCCTGGCCCGGCCTGGAGAAGGTGTCGCAGGCGATCAGCCAAGACAGTGATCAGAAGCGGGCTGAGCAGCTGAGAGAAGTTCCCGACGTCAAGGTAAGACGATTCACTTGATATCTCAACGACTGGGAAATATGTACCGTCTCATGCAATTGTCTTCAAGTATACCTTGCTGACTCCAATCAGGAAAGTTATGATATCGGGAGCGAGAACAACCCCACGCAACCAAATCAGTGGATACCAGAAGAATCCCTTCCTGATTTCCGTGCTTTCATGACACAATTTTACTGGGAGTGTTTCCGTGTGGGAGGTGAGATCTTACAGGCTCTTGCCATTGGCTTGGATCTGGACGATAACCATCTGCTGTTGAAGCATTCGGGGAACAATAACCAGCTGCGTCTCTTGCACTACCCGCCCATTCCAGCAGAAGCACTCGAGAGTCACCGTGCGGCGAGATGTCCCGCTCATACTGATTGGAGCTCGATCACCCTACTCTTCCAGGACGACTGCGGTGGCCTGGAAGTCGAGGACGTGAACAGGCCAGGCTCGTTTGTCCCAGCGACCCCAATCAAAAATGCCATTGTCATGAACGTGGGTGACCTTTTGCAAAGATGGAGCAACGGTTTGTGGACTATATTATCTTCAGGTGTAAGTGTCTTCTAACAGGCGCAGATCATCTCCGCTCTACCAGCCATAGAGTTACTCTGCCACCGCTATCTGATAGGTTTGAGGGAGAACAACGGGTGACCCGCAGACGCTTCTCTATTCCGTACTTTCTGGCACCGGATCCGGATTCTATGATCGAGTGTATTCCGTCTTGCATGGGTGCTGATGAACCAGCCAAGTATGAGCCAATTACGCAGGCTGGATACAATCAGATGCGTGCTTCCATGCAGTACTAAACTTGTTTCCCCGCATAATCAGGGAACATGCGTTGCACTGACTGCCATCGTTGTTATTGGTCATTTCCGATTTGCCCGGTTTTCCCAACCACTTGGAAAGGTGCATTTTGATCTCAAAGAATACATTTACATCTCAGTTTTCACCTGAACATCAGACTGGTAGAGACTATATTGAAATACTTATATTTGCCAGCACTGAAGTGCAGATAAAGTACCTGGGCATGTAGACGAGCGTAGTAATGTAAATGTTCGCAATCAGAGGAGCTCGTGGGTAGCATATTCTCACTTGCGATCCCATCTTCGACCTCCAACCAGAAAGATACGGTTTCCACGCATATTTTCTAATGAATGTCTTTATTTTCCATCTCTTTGATTTCAAAAGAGCGTTCTTTTGACTACAGTCGAGTCTATACTCCATTCCTGCCGATCCCCACTCCACCCCACTGACTAAGATCGATCTTGGCGCGGCAATGGATCGCCCGCCAGAGCGCGTCCGCGATGCGCTCTACGATCCTGATCGCGCGACCACAATGTACGGAGAACTGGGCAACAAATTGGTACGTGTCATTCTTAACTAATAACAGCATGTGCTAGAATTCGACCGAATTGCAAACGCAAATTCTGACTACTGGCTCCAGGTGCAACATGCAAAGCGAACCCAATCCCTCGCCCATCTCCCACCCTACCAGACCGAAATTGTCCGCGCCGTGACTCGAGAGGTGCGGGATCTGGACCGCGATGTGACTCGCATGCTTGAGCCCTTCGAGGGCGCATTCAACCCGTCGGCCGACCCAGCCATCGCATGTTCCCTCCTAGTCGACCACCTATGCATGCGTCGAAACAAGCGCTGCCTACTGGCGTACCACCGCGTCCGAACCGAGAAACTCGAGGAACTCTGCTGGACCGGCGTCGACGTTCTGGAACAGCAACAGCCCAACGATGCGTCCGAAGACCGGGGTCCAGGACAGTCTGGTGGCGGGCACAGCTCGCTAAGCCCCGAGGAAGAGGAATACTTCCGGCAATACGGCGACATGCTGGCCGCATATAAAGGTCAATGGACCGATGTCGATCTTACGGGAACACTGGAGCCGCCGAAGGATCTATTCATTGACGTACGCGTGCTGAAAGATGCCGGAGAGATCCAGACGGAGTACGGGTACGTGGTGTCACTTGACTGGAGCTCTTACAACGAAGCTAACGAGCGAGATACAGGGTGATCAACCTCACGAAAAACAGTCAACTCTATGTTCGACAGGGAGATGTCGAGCGACTAATTGCACAGGGATTCCTCGAGCGGTTGAGCTGATTGCGCGGCCGTGGAATCAGGCCACGGTCTGCACGACAGGAGTTGTGTACTTTGAGATACCCCCGCCACGACGTTGATGGTCCATGTGATATGAAATAAAATTTGGAATGCGCCATGACTTGATCTCGCATTCATAGATAATTGACTCCTAATCGAGGATCCGAGTACGAATTCGGGTTCGGGTACCTTGTAGTACTATCGCGCCACTCGTGTATTGTTTGCGCCACGGGCAAGGTGGATAGCACAGGCATTCTAGAACGACATCAAAATATCAAAATAGAGCAAACGTTGAGCTTGGTCATAGCTTCACGTAAGTTGAGCTCGGCCTTCGGCATTTACAATATAAGCGCCGATAACGGCATTGCAGGGGCTTAAGGTACTTCGGACATGGGATGAAACGAGAATAGCGGGGGGGCTAGCGAGGGCATCGCAGCTCCATGGCCCAGATTGTACACGAGTTGTGGAACGAGAACTTCCGCCCAGGTGCCTTAGTGGTCACAGTAGTATTAATCAGTACCTGGCGCACGGTATCAGCACCGGCCCCGCATGCGGTTTAGCCCGGAGATAACAAGACGCTAAACGGATTTCCAGGTTTTAGTCAACCAGACTTCATGATACAATTTTTTGGGCTAATATCTTGTCCTGATAAGCAAGTACCGCTTTGATCGTTCCTATTTATCCTCGTCCTGCCCCGGATGGCTTCGTTGCGCTGGTCTTGATGCCTCCTCGGCACCGTCGCGTCATTTCTGCTGCATCTTAACGCCCCTGCATGCGCTAGTTGTCGGTAATCCCCCGAATTTCTGGCGATCGTCCCCGTGCGGCCGTTTCGCAAACTGATGCGCGTGTTACAACCTCGTGGGCGTCGCGACTCTCGCGCGTCGGCTCTGTCACGCCGCGATTGGGGTTTCGACCGAGAAGACTTTTCCATGCCACCGGATTCCGCTGTGGAACATGCAAACCTGGGCAGCTCGCCCGGTGCGGGTATCGAGACTTCGAGCTATGCTGGATCTAGCTTGAAGACCCCCAGTCGCTCATTTTACCACCGCTCATTGAACACTCCTGCAGGTGGGTACCTTACGAGCTACCGTTGGTAGAGCGAATTTACTGACCATTCGGCGATTCTCCAGACCCGGCACACTATGCATCCGATGGGCTGCGAGAGCAAACTGCGGAGCTTGCGACCTACGGCTTGTCACTGAACAAACAGCCCTCGCGGGGAAGAACCAGTCTTCCTCCCAGTCTGGATACATTTCAGGGCCGACATTCTCCAGCTACCTCTCATGATGAAATCGCCGGCTCTCATCAAACTGTGGGAGGGCGGTCCTTGGAATTAAGATCCACTCCTGTCGACTCTGCCATTGCTTCCTCCGCTCTGACAGAGATGATCCTCCGCCCCTCTTCGGACTCGGACGAGGATGTCACCAAGCCCGCTGTCACGGAAGATATCCCGGACCTTCATCTGCCGACCATCCAAGACGAACCCGAGCCCCGAGACACGGAGCGGACTTCGCTGCTGACAAAGACTCGCTCCAAGTCATCACACCATTACGGAGCTGTTGAGGATGTTGAGAACCAGGGAGGAAGCACCGCTGGGCCCGTCAACGCCTTCTCCAAAGGACTTTCAAGGGTAGCTAAATGTTCGCGGATCGTGACGAATCCCAAGGCCTGGGATAGGCGAATTATATGGCAAGAAGGACTGATCCGCCCCGTCAGTTTAATTCCAGCAGTGTTTCTTGGACTTTTGCTTAACATTCTTGATGCCTTATCTTACGGAATGATCTTGTTCCCTCTGGGAGAGCCCTTATTCGCCGACCTGGGCGCAGATGGCATCTCGATGTTTTACGTCAGTACTATCGTCGCTCAGGTGGTATTCTCTTGCGGAGGTTCCATCTTCAAGGGAGGAATAGGAAGTGAAATGATCGAGGTCGTTCCCTTCTTCCACCAGATGGCATTCGCCATCATGAACCGAGTGGGCAAGGACAATCCGCAGGCCGTGATTGCGACCACCATCCTCGCCTTCTCAGTCAGCTCTGTCCTTACCGGTTTGGTATTCTTCTTGATGGGCGTCTGCGGGCTGGGCTCGCTGATCGGATTCTTTCCTCGCCATATCCTGATCGGCTGCATTGGCGGTGTTGGCTACTTCCTCATTCAAACCGGAGTCGAGGTCTCTGCTCGGTTGCCCGGCTCACTCGAGTATACCATCGATACTCTCCAGAAACTCTTCCACCTCGACACATTTCCTCTTTGGATAATACCTCTGTTCCTTGCAATTAGTCTTCTTGTTTTGAAGCGCTTCGTTCGGTCGAATTTCCTCGTCGGCGCTTACTTCATTGGTGTGGCGGTGGCTTTCTACATCATTATTCTTAGTGCGAGGATTTCTATGGATACCTTGCACCAGAATGGTTGGGTGTTTGATGCCCCGTCATCTAATAACCCTTGGTATCACTTCTACACTCTCTATGGTAAGTGACAGGCACGTATTCCTTTTGGTCAATGGCTCACGTTTTGTTAGACTTCTCTGCGGTGGACTGGACTGCCTTTGCTGATACCATCCCGGCAATGTTTGCATTAACTTTCTTCGGTGTGCTCCACGTACCGATCAACGTTCCCGCTCTCGGCATCTCTACTGGAGAAGACAATCTCAATGTGGACAGGGAGCTTGTGGCACACGGCGTAACCAATGCCCTCTCAGGATTTGCGGGTAGCATCCAGAACTATCTCGTGTACACGAACAGTCTTTTGTTCATCGCTAGCGGTGGAGATTCGCGCTTGGCTGGTCTCATGCTAGCGGCCGCAACAGCAGGAATTATGGTCATTGGCCCGGTGATTGTCGGATACATCCCGGTCATGGTTGTCGGCGCTCTGATCTTCTTGCTTGGTATCGAATTGTTGCAGGAGGCCTTGGTAGACACGTGGGGAAAGCTTACACGACTCGAGTATCTGACAGTGGTCATCATCGTTGTCACGATGGGCGCTTGGGACTTCGTGACGGGTATATTGGTCGGCATCATCCTTGCATGCATGAACTTTGTCGTACAAACATCTCGCAAGTCTGCCATTCGAGCCACGTTCTCTGGAGAGACCACAGGGTCAACGGTCCGCCGACCCCCCATTCAACAGCAGTACCTGCATGAGGCTGGCCAGCAAACTCTCATTCTGAAGCTTGGTGGCTTCCTCTTCTTCGGGACCATCGTCAGTGTCGAGAACACGGTGCGCGGCCTGATCGAAGACGAGGCTTTTGATCGGCAGCCCCTCCGATTTTTGATTCTGGACTTCTCCAGGGTCTACGGACTTGATTTCTCCGCCGCCGAAGCTTTCACTCGCATTAACCGCATCCTCCGCAAGCGCAACGTGCAAACAACTATCTCCGGCCTGAACGTCGAGGGCGACGTCGGCAAGAGTCTACAAAACGTAGGCCTCTTCGAGCCCGAATCTGGCGTCTCCATCTTTGAGGACCTCAACTCGGCCCTCGAATTCTGCGAGAATGACTACCTCAAGGTTTTCTACAACCGCCAAAAAGCACTCACTCGCAAGTCTATCGACTCCACCAACAGCCCCCAACTCCAGACGCCCGTTCCTGTCCCATCAGGTGCGGACAATCGCCAATCCAGTCTATCCGAGAATGTAGTCGGCTCTCCCCGAGGACAGTACTTACAACGGGTCGCCACAACCACGATCCGCGAACACGAACAAGAAACAGCCAGTATGGCCGCACCCGCCTGGTCCGCCATGCGCCAACCTCTCCCCCTCCTCCTCCAAACATTCCAGGGCCTCTCAACCCAGAATGAAGACTTCTGGTTCCCCGCCTGCGCCTACTTCTCATGCGAGTCCTACCCTGCCGGCACAGTCCTCTACCACGAAGGCGACATCCCACGCGCCTTCTATCTACTCGAGTCCGGTATGCTGCGTTGCGAGTATAACCTCCCACAGGGCCGCTACTTCGAGCTTGTCGTCGCTGGTCGACCCTGCGGAGAGTTGCCTTTCTTCAGTGACACTCGCCGCACAGCGACGGTGAAAGCTGAGCACGAATGTGTTGCATGGTGCCTCAGTGATGAGAAGTGGAAGGAAATTCAAGAGCAGCATCCGCGCATCGCTCGTGAACTGTTGACTGTTAGTTTGAAGCTGACGACCGAGCGGATGGACAGTATCACTTCATATGTTCTCACAATGGCAGCTTGAACATCTTTTTGCTTTTTTCCCTGTCTCCTTTACTTTGCATCAAACTGGGCGGCAATTTGAGCGACTTTATTTTGGTGGCCTGTATGCATGTGTGTTTTCCGTCGTCTTGGAGCGTATAGGTACATAACATTGGTTACAACCCTATTTTAAGCTTTGACTACACTTATGCCATCACTAGTCATGAGTATTCGTAAACGAAATAGAGTTGAAGTGTCGTGTCTAAAGGGAAACCCACATCTAGCCAATTCGCTGAAGTAACATATACTCGATATGCAAACATAGTCGTAAATAACGAGTCAACTCAATCGTTCTACGATCATACCACGTTTAAGCTAGCAGGGATCCCAAGATTCATCCACGATACAAAAAAAAGAGTGGAAAGAAGGCTACACTGCATGCCATTCGTAACTGATCACACCCCCGAAGGGAAATGCGAGGGCTTTTTCTATATGCTATTCCGCGCTAAGAGCGAGACAGGCGTCGACAGCTAGACCAACTCTATGAAAGGATATTAGTACATGACACACAATTAAGGGGCTATAGAAAACTCACCTTCCCTCCTTCATCTTGACCACGTCGTCAATGACATCGCGGTCTAGGTTGGGGAACATGTTCGACAGGGTCTCAACAACGTTATTATGCTCGGCGCGCTGGATTCGTCGTGCTTCTGCGTCTTCAGCACTGGCCTGCCGTGCCGCTGCATCTTCTGCGTCTAGTACACGGCTCAGGTTCTTCTGAGCGCTGCTACCATCTCGAGACCGTCGTGGGCGTTCGTCACTCGATTTTCGGCTCTCGGTACTGGAGCGCGGGGGCTGGTAGACGTTTGGTGTGAGGCGGGGCTGCGCAATGGCTGGTTGTGGTGTTGCGACGGGTTGGGGGCGGTCCTGTGATAGGCCTGTTTCTCCATCGTCGGAGAACATGCGGCCGATGGTGGTGAGGGGTTTCTGGATGGTACGTAAGAGCCCTGCGACTGGGGCGGAGGTATCGTCGTCGCTAGACTGAGACGCATCTTTGCGGCTTGGTCCGGCTAGGGGTTGAGATGGGCCGCCCGGTGCTGTTGATTGGGGCGGAGGTTTGTCTGCTAGAGATTCAGACTCACGGTTTTGTTCGGCAATGGCGGAGACGGCTTGTTCGACGTTGCGCTCGAACTCTTCGTCGCTGACAGTGAGACTGGTGCGGTCTAATGTCTCGATGAATTGGATGGCTCCGGACTACAGGAAGGTTAGTGGTTGGGATAGATCGAGATTGATGGCAGTTCTTCTTACCAGCGAAGACAGATAGTAGCCAGCCTCGCCACCGAGCTTATCTTGGTTGCGGAACCGCAGGATGTATTGAATGTTAGAAACGAGATGATCTGGGTTCGCATGTAGCACCACATAGATCAGGAGTGGAATGAAAGAATCGGCGGAGGTGTCTGCCTTCTTGGAATTCTTCAAAAGACCGAATATCACCTTGCAGCAATTCAAGATGCAGATGACTTTATCCCGAGGAGCCCGGTAGCCATTTAGCTTTAAAATTTCTGTTTGTCTGGTTAGAGAAAGACAAGTAGATAGCGCGTAGAAAGACGTAGGGCTTACCTTGTTGTGCCAAGGTCAAGAAACGACGTCCGCCACCGCTCACAGGCGAAATATCCAGATGCTCCTCACGGACCCAGCTGTAAATGCGGATCTTTTGCGCCAAAATTTCATCGCGTTCAATGTCTTCCTGGTGCTGACCCCGCCGCCACGGCCCATGAAGCCGTTCAATCTCTCTTCGCCGACTGCGGCTTGCGCTTCTGGGAATGCTTGGTGGGGCTGGGATTGCTGGGGCAAAGGTCTGCGAGTACAAACGGTTCATGACGAGCTTCTCCATGCCTTCTTTGGCGTTATCGAATTCGCTGTCTGAGACATCTCGCCAGACCTCGCACAAAGCCATTTTATTGGTGATAAATGCCAGGAAATCGCTGATAATCTTCACCTGCTCGTGAACCATCCACTGTCTCTTTCCAAACTCCATTAGGAATGAGCGCAGAAATTTGGCCACGGGGTCAGCGGTCCGGTGACGCAGCTGTTCTAAGAACCGATGGAAATCGAACGGCTGGTCTGGCTCGGGTTCTGGCATTGGTAGTACTGTTGAAACCGACGATGTCCGACTCAATGTGGGTTCATCGGGGCCCATCGACTTGTGAGTGTATTGGGAGACCGGAGAGGACTGGCTACCAGGTGGGTGAGCTCCCGATGGCCCTGACAAAGTGGGCTGGATATGATCGAGACTGGATTTGCGAGGTGGGAAATAGTTCTGACCGCCGCGAAACTGCTCAGCAAGCTCCATCCGAGGCGACATGATTTCTTGCTGGCCTGTAGTCCTATCTGGGTCCTGGAATTGACCCATGATGGTCTGGATCTCTGGCTGAGAATCATTGTCATCCCGCGCCCGGCCATTTCGACTACCTTGTTTCCACTCTGGATCACTATCGCCGGGCACGTCTGGCAGCTCCTTTTCGGAGCTCGGGGCCGAGGTTGGCTCGCTTGGCTGCAACGCGGGGCCCGAAGTTGTGGAGATCGAGTTCAAGTAGGCATCGTCCTTCTCGGGCAGAGGAGGCGGGGGAGGAGTATTCGCCTGGTGTGACGGTAGAGGTTCTGGCACGTCCGTCGCCGACACTGACAGCTTATCCATTTGTCCCGCAAGCGGGTCGGACTGGGACGGGGTTGATGGTAGGGGTTGTGCGGCTATTGTCGAGCTGGTTGCACGATGGCTCGAGTCAATAGGGGGTTTGTGACCCTTCGCCCGTTTCCATATTTTTATCGGTCTGTTCCAAATCCTTCGAGATGTTATTCTGGACGTCAGGGAGGGAGGTGGGGGAAATAGAGCTCTTGGGCTCTTCAGGGGTGAGCTGATCGTCCCTCATCCCGGACGGAGAGGGCGAAGCTTCGGTGGCCGACATAAGCTATGGTCAGCACGCAGACCACGCCAACGGGTTCAGGGAATCCTGGTCTAGCGTGTAGGGGAGTCTTGAAGCTCTCATGCTGATGGTCCGGATCATCGTTCGGCCGGGGGCCGCACCCGTATTCGATTGTAGACCTTTCGATCTGATCGATAAAGACGGTATGCAAGATCGAAAGCTCTTAGCTGCTGCCTATGTTGCTAGATAATTCCTTTCATCCAGATACGAGCTTTAGTAAACAGAATATCCTGTATAGACGCGGTATCTACCTTGGCTACCTTCGACTGTATGCGATGACTAAGTTTCTGCCCCAGGCCCCGCTGGGCATAAAAAGCCCCCGTCCAAGTCAACTCCACTCCCATTGCATCTCGTTTATCATGTGTGGGATCTTTTTTTCCTTGTCAACAAGGAACACACAGCCAAACCAAGAAACGAGGACTCTGCTGGAAAAGCGAGGCCCGGACAGCACCCATACCCACACGGTGTGCAGGGAGGTCAAGACACAAGATGCAGTATCCCAGCCCCCGCAGCATCTTACCTTCATCTCAACAGTACTGTCACTAAGAGGTGATCATGTTTACTCACAACCCCTTATAGATTCGGCTACCCAATCTGTGCTCTGCTGGAATGGAGAAGCTTGGAAGATAGCCGGCGAAACCGTCAGCGGCAATGATACTGAACGCGTCTTCAACCTCTTCTTGCAGGCCGTCGGGGATGATTGTAAAGATGCTCCTCACAAACTAGCCGAGGCTGTTGCAACTATCTCAGGGCCATTTGCCTTTGTATTCTACGACGCGGTGAATGGGCGGCTTTTCTTCAGCAGGGACTGCCTCGGCAGAAGATCTCTCTTGCAGGGGTTTGAAGAAGACGGAAGTCTCAGGATATCCAGCTTGTGCGACGGGTCTCCTTCGGCCCTGTTCGAAGAGGTGGGCTTCGCTGGTATCTATATGATCAATCTTGATGTATACCAAGATGCATCTGCGGCGCCTAAGGGTCAATACAAGATTGAGGTTTTGCCATGGAGCTCTGCTCCTGCTCCTCCGGCAGGTCACATTGTAAGTTTCACTTCAGCTTCAACATTTTTTCGTCTAACATTTCATTGTAGAAGAATCCAATTCCGCCAATGAACATGTCGGTTCCGAGAGAGACACCACCAGCACTGACACTGGACACTCCGTCCGTCAAGGAGCTCGAGGCCAGGCTTCGACAATCACTTGAACTAAGGATCCGAGGCGTGCCAGAACCCCCGGGCTATGTCTCAGGCCGTAGTGCCAAAGTTGCAGTTCTCTTCTCAGGAGGCTTGGACTGTACCATTCTGGCCCGTCTCTCACATGACATACTACCAATCAACGAGCCTATCGATCTTCTTAATGTCGCATTTGAGAACCCTAGAGTCACAGCAGCGGCAAACTTGAATTCAAAACAACAAACGTCATCATCGCCATCTCCCACCTCGGCCTACGAGGCCTGCCCTGACAGGATCACGGGCCGTTCTGCATTCACAGAGCTCCAGCAGGCCTGTCCAGGTCGCACCTGGCGTTTCATCGCCATTGACATCCCCTACACCGAAACCCTATCACATCGTGACCTGGTCAAGCGTCTCATGAGACCCCACAACACAGAAATGGATCTCTCCATCGCATGTGCCTTGTACTTTGCATCCCGCGGTCAAGGAACAAGTCATATCCCCAAAGCAGACCCAGAACCCTACACGACCTCAGCACGCGTTCTTCTCTCAGGCCTCGGTGCCGACGAGCTCTTTGCCGGATACGGCCGCCATGGTATCGCCTTCAACCGCAGCGGTTTCGAGGGCTTGGTCTCCGAGATCAATCTCGATGTCAGCCGACTTGGACAGCGGAATCTCGGTCGTGACGACCGCGTTCTCTGTCATTGGGGCCGCGAAACTCGCTTCCCATATCTAGACGAAGACTTTGTCGCGTGGGTACTTCGCGCTCCTGTCTGGGAAAAGTGCGGGTTCGGGCTTCCTGAGCTGTCAGACTCTGATCCAGAGATACGGACAATTGCCACTCTTGATAGAGAGAAAATGGCGCTCCGGCTTGTGGCTCTGAGGTTGGGCTTGCAGAGCGTTGCTCGGGAGAAGAAGCGTGCTATCCAATTCGGTGCGCGTACAGCTAAGATGGAGAAAGGCCGCACAAAAGGCACCGATACCCTCACCTGAATCTTATGACCTTTCCTTCTCTCCTTTCCTTGTTCTATACACTGATCCTCTTTCCTTGCCCTTCCCCACGAATCAACACCCTTCCCTTCCATCAAGAACTCAGTCCAGCGGTGATGACAAAACATGGAAACAGATACTTCTGAAGCCCCGTCCCACCCAGCTTTCAAATACAAGTCCCTATCTCTCGTCATCTACTTCCATGCCCTTTATGGAGTACCACTCCATCCTTCGATCAAGTGGACGGTTCACCAAACATACTCCGTCCGTTCTCACTCTTTCCCCAGAGCAACAGCAGTCTTTCGAGACGGCGCGTAGCTCGAGGATGGGATGAAGAATCCGGGTATGTGAAGTGGATGCAGTTTATCTTGAGGGCATGGAGGCGACGAGGGAGAACGGATTTGGGGGAGAGATGGGGCTCGTGAAGGTGCAAAAGGCAAGTCTGAGCTGGTTTACTATTATCTGAGTGTCTATTTGTAGAAGCACTGATCGTAGATCGAAGACCCTGAGTCGGTCCAGATCGGCAAATCTCCGAGGCCGTAGATAAGCTTGTTTAGTCCCGAGTGATCAACGTCTACAGTCTCCGATGCAATCAGGAGATATCTAAAGAGCTTGGAAAGAATTAGTGGATCGGTTAGCAGAAGTAACTTACTCGCAATAATCACTACTGTATATTGCGGAATCTCTGATGTAATACATTAAATACAGTGGGAGCCTGCGGAATGTTTTTCTATATATAGACAGCAATTCTGCAGCCTCTGTTCTGGAAACCCGTTTAGCAGATGATTTTTGGATCTGGGCCGTCGACCCAGACTACGTGGTAGACACGGGGAACCAAAGCTCCAGTGGGTACCAAGGCTACCTGCGCGTTCGTCTCCAGCAGCTTATTCACAATTTCTATATCGCGCGGCGTTGGCATGCCGATGAGATCTCCATGAAGGACTTGTGGAAGGTAGCGCAGAAGGACCCTCACAATGGCTCGTTTGTTTCAATGGAAGACGAGGAAATATTTTCTCAGGACTCAACTTGGGAAGTTGAAACCGCCCATCGAACAAGAAACGCGAGGCAGCAAGCCTCCGATTGAATGTGTTTATGTAAAGCCAATGGGTAACTTAAAACAAAATTGAAAATAACTCGAACAGGCAATTCACAGGTCCGCCATTTCTAAGATCAAAATAAGGTGTTATTCTAGACGAAACCTTTTGGGAGTCAATTGACCCTATGAAGCGTGGCAGCGTAGACATGATGGAACGTAATTTTGTAAAAATGCCTTAACTTAACCCTCTTAACTCAGCTGGGAGAGTGCCTGACTGTTCGTCATTTCCCAATTCGTTACGTAATAAATATAAACTAACAACTTAACAGTTTAATCAGGATGTCACGAGATCAAAACTCGTAGGGGGTGTCTTTTTTTTCCCTTTTTTTCCCTTTTTTTTTCCTTTTAAAATATAGAATTGCATTATTAGCTCGGTAAACCAGTTTATCTAAGATGTTAACGTTAGAGTTTGAAGGGGTAACTCAAATGTGTGGAAGGAACCGCCGCAACAAGACAGAAACAATAGATCCAGGCCCCAAAAGTACCAATGAAGAAAGTATCAATATTATTTTTACGTTGAGCACGGGGCCTCTGCAATTAACGTGACACGCCTACGTCTGGTTTTGGTCCCTGTAACTGATCGTGACATTTAATAAAACCTCTTGATATAGCACGACGGTGCACAACGATACTTCCGCGCCCCCAATCCTAACTATAGAGATCAATGGCCTGACCCAAAGTACTATCCAACTGGTCCCGTTTCCCCCTAACCTCCTGGTCACATGCAGGAACCTCTTCAAGAATAGCATCCCCGAGGGCATCAAACCCGCTCTCTAGCATGGTCAAGATTGTACCCAGTGGGGCCGTGAACGGAGTCATGGATAGAATCTCATGTTTTCCAATTAGAGTATTCAATAGCACTTGCTGAGATTGCACGAACTATAACCACGTTAGCAGTAAGATTACCCTTGGGCATGGTAAGCGCGACTGACCTTATGATAAGACTGGCTGATAGCCTGCTGCTCATCCTCGGTGTATGGCGCGTGCTCCGAGGCCTTGCTCGTGTCTTCAGTTATCTGAGTAAGTTCTTGCCGGATGTTATCGATGACTTCCTGTGAAGGGGTTTAGCCGGAACGCCTGCGCAATTACGCTGGACGGTTCATCCTTACTGGCAGCTTGGTGTCGTGGTTCTCGAGATCGATGCTCTGGGCGAGTTCGTTGGTGTTGGTGGCCCAGTTGGATAGGACGTTGAGACTTGATTGTCTGGCTTGGGCCATCGTGGATGTGAGTGACTATGCGTGGTGTAGAGAGTTGGAAGTCTTGAGATGGTTCTGATTGAAGGAAACTTTCTCAAGTGGGGTGGAAGGTTGTGGGGTTGGTGCGGAATCTGCAGACTACGTCAGGTAGGATGTAGAACCCTCGTGGAAGTATAAATTTTTTTAAGTGATCATGTCCAATTAATGTGCTTTTGAGTAGTTGAGTACAAGGTGACGACCATCGCGATGGATGAGAGTGGCGACGAGGTCATCGACTGCAGAAGAATTTGGGTGGCTGGCATGTCCAACCAATTTCCAGATTCAATCGCGGAAACGATACAGGACGGAATGATCTACGCGTCTAAATAGGATAAGAAGTGTGAGAAAGGAAAATTAAATCTCAAACTAAAACTAAAGGGCAAAATAGCAAGAGCCACGAGTCAATCCCAGCACCAGCTACTGGCGAGGGAGACAATCAGAACCGGCTAGAGTGGAAACGAATTGAATATCAAAAGCAAGACGGAAGAGAAGAAGAACTGACGTCTCAGCTCATTAACTTTTGAGAGGCTCAGAGAAGCGTGCTCTGAGGCCTCGGTGAGACGTCGGGGATCAGGCTAGACCCATGCCCCGCGCCCACCACACCATGGAAAGACAGAAAAAACAACGGAAAAAAAACATGTCATAGGAACATTCACTGGTAGGTCTGCTGAGCCTTCAGCTGAGCCTTGAGCTTCTCAATGAGTTGGTCCTTGGCGGCCAGCTGCTCCTTGAGTGCATTAATCGCGGAATCAGCGGCAGCCTGGCGCTCGAGCTTGCGAGCACGCGATTTACGCGCAGCCTCGGTGTTGCGAGCGCGCTTGGCAGCGATGGGATCGCTGTTGTCGAACTCGACGGGAGAGAGCTCCTTGCGGGAACGAGAAATACCCGAGACGGTGGAGTGCTTGGTACCACCGGTGGCGGAGACAGGCGAAGCCTTGGCGGCGACTCGCTTGGGAGCAGGCGACATCGGCAGAGCAGGCTTCTGGAACTCTTCCTCCTTGGTCTCGGCGAGACCAGTGAAGCCGAAAGCGGCGTCGAAGGAGTTCATGGCAGAGCCATCGTTGAAGAGCGAGGGCCACTCGGTGCCCACGTCCGCATCCGTGAAAAGAGGGGACGGGTTCTGGCTGAAAGTGCCAGGCGAGTCGAAGGGAGGAGTGCTCAGGTCAGTGAAAGCGCCCGAGGGTGGGACCGAGTTCTCAAACATCAGGTCCTTGGGCGAAACGGTGCCAGAGGGCAGGGCGGGGGAGAAAGCGCCGTCGGCCTCGTGGCCCAGCGGCAGCTGGGTGAGGTCGAAAGGCGAACCCATACCAGCGTGGTGACCAGCAGAGGGGAGACCGAAGAGGTCGTAGTCGTTGTCTGGTGGGGCAGCGTGAGCACTGGATGCGGAGTGAGAGATGAGGTGCGTGAAATAATTACCTTGGAAGTTCGGAGTCGACATGTTGCGGCGGTAGGCCAGATAGCGGTGTTTTTGTTTGTCTGAATGGAAGGATGGGGTGGAAAGGCGGTTGTACGGAGCGTGGTGCGAGGAGTGAGACCAGTGGGAAGGAGACCGGGGTAGCTTGGTCACTCTGGGGTCTGCAGTAGAGCCAGAGAACTGCTGCTGAAGATGACGGTGCAACTGCAGACTAAAACTGTGTCGTCGAGAGTTGTTCTGTGCCAGAAAGGGCTGCAAGGCAGACGGCTTAAGGGCAGTACTCGGAGGTGCTGGCGCACGCAAGTCTCTGTGAGGAGGCTGCGGACGGGACACTGGAGTGGGGTAGAGTACAAAGTCCTCTAGCGCACTGTTGTTGTTGTTGCTGTTGTTGTTGTTCAAACTGGAAGCCGAGGGCTGTGTAGGCGGGGGCGTGGGGAGCCATGATTGCTGGGAGTAATCCGTGGTGAACGACGTAACGTCGATCGTTGGAATGGTGTTGAAAGAAGAACTTGAGCTACGCGAAGCGATGCTGAAGTTCAGAGATCCTGGAACAGGAGACTCTGAAAAAGGTTGTTGAGGGGAGAAATAGACTGGTGTTCCCGTGGGATCAATAGTGCCGTTCTCTATAGAGAAAGACGAACTCTGAAGCGGAGAGCTTAGAAAGCGTCCATTTTGGATATCGTGTGGTTCAAAATTTAGTTCAGATGTAGGCAGTATTGTGGAGGTTGATGTATAAGTTGATAGAAGTGGTTTGATGAAATCACGGGTGGATGGAAGGAGAAAGAAAAGGCAGGCATCGATCGGGGGACTCAGGCACTTCTTAAGCAAAGTTCTGTGCGGCAGTGGAGTCCGGGACCCAATCACCGGCCAGAGCCGCACGGGGCTTAGTCGATGCCGCAGTCACGGGGTGTGACTCACCGTCCTTTCGGGCCCGCCTATTGGTGCGGCGGGCCCGCACCCGGTACACCCGTGGTACCTCTCGTTCTACGAGAAGTGCGCGGTAGATCCAAGTATAGATAAGTATCGTGGTATCGCCGAGGGGAATTGACCAATAGCGCCCTCACCGGTCTCCGTGAGGCATATCTAGGCATCCGCACATCCGCACATCCGCGATGTTTTGAGGCCCCTTTCTAGGCTCATCAATTATTTATTTACTGCCTACAGATAGAAATAGGCAGCCCTTCACCGGAACTTGCCACGTATACCCTCAGATCACATTCGCGAGGCACTACTATACCCCCGGAGAGGCTCAACCCTTTCCCACGAAAGCGAGGGCCGTCGGAGACATTATTCTGTCTCCGACAAAGTGCCAAAAAGCCCCACCGATCCTTTCCCAATTGTCTCCCCGCTATGGGCTGTGCCGTGGTCCGTGGTCCTTTCAATGCCTGCTTTGATCTTAGCCCTGCCGAAGGGCGTGAAAATTGACTTTCACGCACCCACATATTCGATCATTGTTTCAGGCTTTTTTTGGGGAAAGCCCATTGCATTTCTAGAGTGTGTGCTTGACGAGTCTCCTGCGGTGTCAACGGTTTCCAATCTACTACCCACACAAGGAATCACCGGCATGGGTATCCTAGAATGCACCAGGTGATAAGCCGTGCCTTGAGGCTGACAAATACGCCCTGAGCCATGAAAGGGGCACATGGCCATGGTCAGATCGCTTGACCGACTCCAATTCGCACGCTATCTTTCCGTGAACCGAAACCCGGATTGCTGAGCCCCGTCCATTTTGCATGTGCCCATTTGTGTGAAACGAGACTTCTCTTCACCTCAAGCGATAGTGTTACCCAGGCAGGGAACGGTAGAACTCGGAAGGCTTTACGGCATGGCATGAAACCGGTGGACCATCATAGTGGATCCTAAGCATCTGACGTCGTGCAGTCTACATCTCCAGGGCTCCTGGGTACAGACCCGTCAGGCCCATGATGACCAACGGTGGTCTTCACCGCCGATCACAGAAATATATCGAAAGTGCCTTAACTGGATATCTGGACAGTATTGAAAATGTGATATCAAAAAAGCGTGATTCCAAGGTTGCAGTCTAGACGCACCCCGGAGCCCACTGGCAAATGCATCTCGATGGAGTTCTAACCTTTCCTGCATAATGGTGTGCAGGTTCCCACTCAGCGCACGATGATCGACCCATCGGGGCTCGCTATTTACCACGTCCACTCCAATGACCTTTACTACTACACGGGTGTTAAAAATAAAAAAATACATGTAAAAGCAAACTGAGAAGATTCTATTAAGCATTACCTATCGCAGTATGTGCCACATCCACGTAGTATTAAGAAAGACCGCGCGAGACGGGAACAACGGTAGACAACATTACAGGGGCAATTTGAGCGGGACAGACCCAAAACAAATAAACACCCTTCCTCCTAAAGGGTATCCAACACGAGCAAGCACAAGCACAAACCAAAAAGCGGCAAAGTGGTATCAATCTAGTCGGGCGACACACCACGTAACGCATAATCACGTCGCAAATCGAGGATCGGTTGCGGGACGCTGGTCGTAAAAGGAATGGATTCGGCGTCGATAGAGCACCGCAATGATTATGAGGATTTTTTTAAGTCAAAGAAACAAAAAGCGACAGCGGGTATCTCATTGGCATTCTTTCAGGATCCAAGTCCAGGCAAATAGACCGTGATCACTGAAAGAGGGCCAGTGGCGAGGCAAAGCAAACGAGCAACTGCAGAGAAAGGTATCAAGTCCGTATTTGCATCCTTCAGGAACTCATGCTTGGAGACACAAGCCCTTCAGGGGTATGTTGAGTTGATGATGAATAGGACAAATCCCACCACCGCTCGAACTCTTTACGTCCGGGAGACGCAATTCAAGCAGCAGCCTGAACGGGGGTGGCGGCAGAGACGTCGACGTTCTTGGCCTCCTCGGTGGCAGTCTCGATGGGCTTGGCGGCCTCCTCGACGGCGGGAGTCTCCTGAGTGGTGGCCTGGGTCGCGACAGGCTCCTCAGCCTTGGTCTCCTCAGCCTGGTCGGCCTTGGCCTCGGTCTCGGCAGCAGCGACCTCCTCCTTGTCGAGCTTCACGGCCTTGCTGTTCTTGCGGAAGAGACCGCCGAGCTTGTTGGACTTGGCCTTGGCCTCCTTGCCCTCACCGTCGGTGACCTCGGTGTCGGAGGACTCGGTCTTCTTCTCCTTCTTGCCGAAGGAACCGAAGAACGAAGTGCGGCGCTTGTCCTTGGGGGTGGTGACAGCCTCGGTGGCAGGGGTCTCGGCGTCCTTAGCGACCACAGCATCGGCGGGGGCGATCACGGTCTCGGGCTCAATGGGCTCAACAGCGGCCTCCTCGACGGGGTTCTCGAGCTGGGGAGCAGAGCTGGAGACGGTCTCCTCAGCGGGAGCGGTGGCCTCCTTCTCAGACTTCTCATGGGCGGGGCTGGTAACCTTCTGGAAGAAGTTTCCGAAGATGGAGGCGCGCTTGGCCTTCTTCTCCTCCTTCTTCTCCTCCTTGAGCTCTTCCTTGGCCTCCTCCTTGGCCTCCTCGGTGGTCTCAGCAGGGACAACAGGGACAACAGCGGCAGCTATAAGAAATGTCAGAAAAAAACAAAAAAAAAAACAACAAAACAAAATGTAGTTGTAGAGAAACATACCCTCGGTGGGCTCCTCGACAGCGGGAGCAGCAGCAGCAGCCTCAGCAGAGGTCTCGGTGGTGGGCTCGGCGGCCTTGGCTTCCTCAGCAGTCTCCTGCTTGGTCTCCTCGGGCTTCTTCTCCTCAGCCTCCTTCTTGCCCAGAAGGGTGCCGAAGATGCTGGTGCGCTTGCGGGACTGGGAGCGGCTCTTCGCAGCGGCCTTCTCCTCCTTCTTCTCCTCCTTCTTCTCCTCCTTGGTCTCCTCCGGCTTAACTTCCTCAGCCTTGTCCTCCTCGGTGTCGGTCTTCTTGGCGGCGGCGGCGGCGACGGCAACAGCGGCGGTGGGTTTGGTCAGCTTCTCGAGCTCGGCCTTGTAGCCCTCACTGGAGACGATAGTCTCCTTCTCAGCCTTGGCCTCAGTGGACTTGGCCTCGAGAGCGGCGACCCAGCTGTCACGCTCGGCGGCGCTGGAAGCCTGGAAGGTGTGCTTCTGGCCGGCGACCTTGAACAGGAACTCGTTGGAGCCCTCCTTGGTCACATCGGAGACCTCAGACTGTTCCAATCATTAGTCGGAGTTTGGTGACTCGATCCTTGGTTGAACGTACCAGGTTGAAGATGCCAGCGGGGGTGGCCTTGTCCTCAGCGCGCTTGGTGAAGAACAGGAGACCCTTGCCGGTCTGGCTGGCCCAGGCAGCGGTGGGGTTGGCGACGGCAGCCTTCTCGTTCTGGCGGAAGACGGAGAGCTGCTTGGCCTCGACAGGCTCGTCGTTGAAGTAGAAGAAGCGCTTGGCGAAGCGGAAACCCCTATGCAACAAGCTTCGTTAGCTCCTAGTTCCTGTCACAACGCGATGCTTTTCACTTACTTGACGAGACCGGGACCCTTGTAGCCGAGGGTACCCTCGCTGGCGGGCTTGATCTCCTCCTTAACCTCCTCCTTGACGGGCTCAGCAGACTCGGCGGGCTTGTCAGTGGTCTCCTCGGTGGCCTGCTCAACAGTCTCCTGGGGAACCTCCGCAACAGGAATCGCGGTAGCGGGAGCCTCAGCGGCAATCTCAGTGACAGGAACAACCGCGGGGGTCTCCTCAACGGACTTCTGAACGTCAGACATGATTAAAAGGGTATTATTGGGGTATCGATTAAGAGAAGCTGAGCTTCAGAAGAAAGGCGAGTTTTGGGTATCGGGGTATCTTGAGAAAAGCAAAAGAAATAGAGAGCTGGATAGCTCGGGTATCACAACGACGTAGGAAAGGGGGGGGGTAACCTGGGTGGGAAGAAGAAAGAAGGAAAAAAAGGGAGGGAAGGGCGAAAAAAAGAGAACGGACATGGGGGGGGGGAAGACGCTTTGCTGCCACTCAAAGAGGAAAGGAGCTGCAGGGAGCCCAGAGCCCGGTGGGGACCTGCGCTTAGCTAAAAGCTTCAGGGGAAGTTGACTGTTTTTTTTGGTCTTTTTCCCTTTGTTCTACCGCGTCGCTTACGGCCGTAGAGCCGTCGATTTGATCTTCATACCGAGTGAAACGGTCAGTTCATGCCGTTACTCGATAATAGCCCGTATTCTATTGACTGTACTCCGTATAAAGAAGTGCCGGTGTCTCCTAACTATGTAGGATTACACCATGCGATTCCATGGATGCCCCTAATTTACCCGTGCATCTCGGGTCCCGTCCCGTGCAAATTAACTTCCTTTTTGCCCATTCGGGACCCAGTCGGGGTTTCGGTCATCCGCTTGTACTATGGATCGCCGTTGGCCACCATTACACGGTCCAAGGGGTTGAGTTGACTCCCCTCGATGGGGTACGACATGTACCCAGTACTTTGTCCTACCCGGGGACGATGGGGAGAAAAGGAGGGGGAAATAGGATATGGAAGGCACTGAACGGCCCACACATCCTGCGAGTCTCTTCCCTTCGGCTTCTGCATGGTGATCAGTCAGGGCTAAGGCCGCCTGTCGGATTCGCACGCATGGCGCTGATCTTGGGTCGGATCCTGGTTGCCGGCTCGTCCTCGTCCTCCCAAGTGGCGCGCGTATTGCGAGAGCATCTCATGACCGAAGCCTCAAAGTTTCAACTCTATCGCTCCGTGGTGTGCGAATCCTCGTGGCCAACCAGCACCGTTGCGCAACCCCTCTTCCCCTTCGGGTTCTCGACATGACGTTGCCGTGCCCTAGCATCGTATCATCTTATCCGTTGATACCGGGGTCCCATGACGGTGTCTGCCTTTCGCTATTCTTGACGTGGTACCGTATCACCTCGTGCGGAGAACGTAGACACGGAGAAGATAAATCTGAAATTTCGAACGGATCCACCGACGGGATTGATATTGGTCCCCTAATTATGTCCCCCTTTTTGCACGGCTGCTTGGCTACGATTCGAGAGTCTAGTTTGTCTAGGTTTGTCTCAGTAGTTTCTAGATGTTCCAAGCTAGTCGTCCGAGCCCCACCCGGTGGTCCCGTGTCTTAAGCCATGTATCGCGGTGGCTGGCCAGCCCTACTCCTATACAACGTTGTCGATGTGTGATTGGGTCTTTTTTTGTTTCGTATTTATGGTTGACTGGACTCTACTCCGTAACTGCTACTGGTTGACTCTACGGAGTAGAAACCGTGAGTCATGACCTCCTTGGCTATCACGAAGATCAGGACGGTCCCGACCCTGCCAGAATGCGACGGTCGGAGCATTTCCAGTAATGATAGCCCACACGGTTAGATCCACTTGGACGCACCCACCAATTGTATTTGTTGGCTGCCCCTTTTCTCTCTTCTACAGTACCCGTTGGACCCAGGGAGATACCACTGTAATCGTTCCGCCCTTTCTCGGCAGAAATTCGTGCCCTGCCCTCGCTAAGACCGGTCTATGGTCAGTTCCGTCGATCCTCTCCGAACTGCTCGAGGTCAGGTTTTCTGCCATGCAAGTGCCATGCCCCCTTTAGCCGTT
The DNA here is from genome assembly GCF_028974065.1 of Penicillium cinerascens. Taxonomy (NCBI): domain Eukaryota; kingdom Fungi; phylum Ascomycota; class Eurotiomycetes; order Eurotiales; family Aspergillaceae; genus Penicillium; species Penicillium cinerascens. The sequence goes on along the minus strand of NW_026695298.1, from coordinate 1,755,691 downwards.
GCTGGTCGCAGTCGGAACAAGGCAGCGGAGCTGCCCGCATGGCACCCGACCCGTCCAATGCGAAGATCCCTCGAGGAATGTCTCGCGGTGTGAAACTTTCCCGTCCATCTAAGCTCTATATGCAAAATCCGCCATCGATTCTAGCGCCCACTAGCCCAGATACCCAAGTCTCAGTAACCATGGCACCCTTTGATGAGGATGTGCGCTCTTTCGCTCCGTGAATCTCGGGTGGATTAGTCGCAGGGCTAGGCGCCCGGAGAATGCTAGACCTGGTAGCATGCCGACGGAGTTCTCCCCATAAAGAAAAACAGAAGCGACACCGTCCTACAAAGTTGCAGCCCACCCATGGAAAAAAAATAGGGGATGGCTCCACACAAGCTCGTAACTGACTCATCCACTTTCTTTGGCGGCGTAAACAAGGAGGCCCAATTATTGGAAGTCCATGCGCTATCCTCCCCAGGCCTTCATTCCAATACAGCGATGGGATAAATCGATTGATAGACCCCAGAATGCAAGGCGCAAGCACAAGTGACAGCTCATCTGAGGTGTATAATTTGGAATGTCACATGCTTTTGACTTCGTGTCACGTGCGATGATATGGACTCGCTTGCCACTAGCGCGGTTTCAAAAAGTACTTAACTGGCCCCAGCTCCCGCCCCTTCCTCCTATTTTTCTTTTCTTCTTCATACTTACCTTGTTTGGGTGGCTGCGATCAATACTGCGGCCCACCACAGATTGGTCCCTGCATTGCACATCGCGGCGGAACAGTTTGTTCAGCGGGCTTATGGTCCTCTGACAGGCGCATTCTTTGGCACTTTCCACTGCGTGGACTTTTTCTTTTCATCAATCCTTGAGTCAGTGACTCGGGCTTGGAGAAGAGACTTGCCTTCTCGCATTCGTAAACTCTGAATAAAAGTAAGCCCCTAAATTATATACCGTCGGTTGTCGTGCGGCGTATGCACTCTTGTCAGCTCTCCTGCATGACCGGTCCATTGATAGAATGTGGCGTTCCGATAAGGGGACCTTGCGAGGAATAGCTTTCTCAGATCACATTCTGACGATACTTCACATTTGACCCAGTACTCACATTCTGACGATACTTCATATTTGACCCAGTACTCACATTGCTGATTACTCAGTTCTCTACATCCCATCGTAGCTGGTCATGGTTTGGGCCATACATACGGTCACTTTGAGGCATGAATATGCCACACTATATGTTATTGCAAGGTGGACTGATTGGATATGTGATGAAGCCATGATTAGAGACATTGCAATAATCTAGACTTATCATTCTTCCCAATTGAAAGAAACCATAATGTGGCCAAGCCCAGTAGCCAGGCCGCAGGATTGACACTTGTCAGAGTTGACTTTCGTCCGGCACCGATACTCGCGTTGGACGGGAAACTTGATATCACCTGGCTCGGGAACTGCCACCATTTGCACTTCGACATGGAAATCTGGCCCTCGTTGACTCTTGCCCCAGTCTCGTAGTGCGTGGGAACTTCGATACGAGTCTCTTATATGCAGTGATGCAAAGTCGAGATAGGCATGTCTTGTTCGCAAATGAAGCCCTTCACTTTAGCTAATTGCAGCTCGTCTTCGGTCTTGCCGCCATCGGGTACTCCGCCATGTCAGCATCGGGACGGCCGATTGAATGCTATTGGACTCTTCTCTGGAAAACACGCGGGAAAGAGCTTATTTACTCAAACTTACTCGTGCTCTTGGTAACCAAGCAATTTAAGGCGCCCAAGAAAACTTTCTAAGTGAATAACCGATAGATAACAGTAATTTTTGTTTTTTTTTGGAAGCAGAGATTTCTGCGTAGATATACAGGGCATATTTCCACAAGTCATTTCTCGTATATACTGATCATGACTTCCTTCGTGCTCGTTGTGTGATCGCTCAGGTCTTCTCTCGAACCTCCTGTGATTGCACAACCCCATCAATCGTAGTAACATCTGAGGGGCCCGTGAACTTCTCAGTGGCGCTAGTAACCCATGTCACAATACTCAGCAGCGCCACGAGTCCAATAGCCGCACTTGTATAATTCATCGATTCCGAATTGACCGGAGCCTCTGACGGGAAGTTCAAGACAATGCTAGAAAATAACAAGAAAAGCAGCCCGATTGCGTTCAAAAAAATAGACATTGGAAGCGGCAGCGCCCATGTGCCATCAAGCTGTCCTCGATGACCGGAAAAGTAACCAAGCAATCGAGCAAAAAGTACCAAGGCGTAAGAAATGTCTAGTTATATTGTGAGCGTGTACGTGAGAGCGCGATGAGGGTTGTGACTTACAAAAGCCCGTGCTTGCAATCGATACCACAGTATCAAAACCAGTCACTGTTCCAAAATAGATGGCATTGAGCGCCAATTGAACCATGATTGTAAGAACCAAAGCATACATTGGAACCTTTCGCTTCAGATCAACCTTGGATAAAAGCCTGGAAAATGGCAATCCATGGTCCCTAGCAAAAGCGAATACCGATCGTGAGCCTTCAGCGGTCAAGCTCACCGACGTGACCAAGGTAATGACAGTAATCATGCTTGCCAGAGTACAGGCTCCACCCTTATTCTGAGTCGAGTTATAGAAAATCTGAATAATAGGGACCCCAGTGCTCGAGTTCGCTGTCGCTTCGATGTTATCGATGCAGAAGCACAGCGTGAGAAGGAAGCAGAAGCCTGTGACGGCTCCCATAACGACAGACAGGATGATTGCTCTTGGCGCATCTCGACTCGGATGTGTCATTTCTTCGGTCATATGGCTTGGAGCATCGTAGCAGCACATGCCGAAGATGCTCTGCACGATCCCGACCATGATTGCCATCGCCGAGCCGAATCCCGTGAGGTTCTCGAATTTGGAGAATACGAAATTGGCATCTTTCTTACGATCATTCGTCGCCAGGAGTGTGATAATGACAACGACAAAGGTACCGATATTCCACAGGAGAATTAACCGGGACAAGCGGTGGAGTGCATGAGGCATGTACACATTCAAGGCCAGAGCGGCCAGAGCCACGAACCATGCGACGAGAACTGTGTGCCATCGCTCAATGGTGTACTGAGGAAACACCAGATTTGCTTGTCCGAGAATGTAGTTCGATGCGAATGAGTTGTTCACTGCGCCCATTGCCAGAATGCCTTATGTCTCTAGTTAGCCTATCATCATAATAACCCGAAAGAATCACCCTTGTATACTTGCCCGTCAACATGAACCACCCCGTTATGTACGAGAGCTGGCGGGATACTCGAGGAGGTGCCAGTACCGCAACCCACGAGTACTGGCCACCTGCGACAGGCCAGCGTGAGCAAAGCTCAGCCATCACCAGTGCAACAAATGTGGTGAATACGCAGACTCCAATCCAGCCATATATGATGACTGGTGGGCCACCTGCTCCCACGCCAATGATGAAAACACCACCAAGCGCAGTCCAACTATTCAGAAAGTCAGACCTTGTCTATCGAGACTTTTAATGGTGGCTCTTACCAAGTCACAATACTGAAGCTGAACCCGATCATATCAAACAAGCCGAACGATCGTTTGAACTCTGGACTCAAATTAATGAACTGTCACAATCTGAGCTAGCCTCTGTGTGGGTCATACCTTGCTGGTACCCGAAATGCTCGAGGACAAGATCCTCGTCCGTCGAGGCATCGAATGCCTCCTTGGTTTGCGCCATGATATTCCTGTTATAAAAGGAGGTGAAAACGCCCGGGCGCCGTTCATCATGATGATGTTGTAAATCAGTCCGATAAAATACTCCAATTTCTATGCGGAGCGCTCTATCCCTAGCGGATAAGTCAAGGGATGGAGATAAGGCTTAGGTCGATAAAGGATGACGAATGATCGTGCAGCGGACGCTCCGCACGAACTAGGGCGAAGCTAGATTGTTTCGGCCTATCCGATGATCATGAATCAAGGCTGTATGCAGTATAATCAGAAAGTAAAGAATTGGATGGCTTCGTAAATAGCAAGCAATAAGCCATGAGTCTGGAGTTTTGTGCCTCAGGCCAATAGCCCCTTACAGATAGACTCAACGCTCCGTCTTTCCTCTGCCAAATCGTTCATCATCGTGCTGTCTGTATGCATTGAGTCTATTCCGCCTTCCTCTATCCTCGGACTCCATATTATGTACCATGAGAAGAGTCAGCAACTATAGGCTACTAAGGGAATTTCAGCAGCTGAGACCACTCAGACACTTGGTTCAGCAGCTCGTTCACGGCGCCTAGTTATGAAGACTTGGCTACGCGGCTCCCCGCAAGATTGGCAGAGTGCCAACCCAAAGAAGAAAAAAGACAAAAGAGATGCTCAAGATCCCCCAGTCCGACTTGCTTGACCGAGCAAGCAGCTTCCAATTTCCCGCCGTTCTTCACTTGAAAAGCAGGTACAATCCCCTGTAAAAAACCCTAGCTAGGATCTAGAAATGTCTCCGAGGAAAAGCTTTGTGAAGGAAACGAGCTGCTGCATAGGCAAATCATTCGAAGGACTTGACCAGAGAGATGTGCTAATGCAACGCATTCGAGGGGCTTCATTTCCCTCGAAAGGATCCCAGTCATCGCCATTTCCCTCGCTGGAGACAAAGATTGATATTTTGGCTGTTTGAAATTTGGATGCATAGGGCTTCGAGTATAAAGCTGGTGGTGAATAAGATGTCCAATCTCAAATCCACCTTATCAAGCTCGGCTCGGGATAGGGTCGATTCGGAAGGAGGGATAGGGCCAGAAAGTGGCGAGATAAAGATAGCATGATAAACCAAACTCATCACGATAGCAAACTACATGAACGAACCAATGCCGATCCACCGGTCCCCACGGCCAAAAGATGGCACCCGCACACGTGAGCGGCCTCCAGCCGGACCGTCTCACCACCTTTCCCCAGCTTCGTCGCCGGAAGGCCAATCACCACCCGGCCAACCCCGAAAATGGAAATCACATCCATCCTCCAGGATCTGGTTCGGAACCTAAAGGCCCAAGCTCGAGTGTCGATGTCACTGTCTACTATCCCGAGATTCCTTCAGCTCGATAAAGCTTTCCAGCCTCCGTCTTGATCAGAAGATTCTCATCCGGCGCGGCATCTCGCAATACTCGCAACGATAAGAAGCTTTATAAAAGAATCATTATCGACTGCCACTATACCTGATTCGGAAAAAGGAACCCTGTATCCTTTGCCGGTATATTCACCCAGACGGTCCGGTTCACGGTGTATAAGCCGATGCGGGGCGTCAACTGCTTCCACCAAGAACCCACCATATATCATCATGGTATGTTGCCTGCGGGGAGAAAGACCCCTTCCCCGCAGGAGAAGAGCTCCCAAGATCTAGGTCCTACATAAAGGAAGTTCGTCCACGGCTTCGTGCAGGGAATCAATCGCTTCTTCACAATGGCACCCAACCAACGCGTTGTCATCATCGGCGCCGGGATCGTGGGCACCAATATCGCTGATGAGCTGGTCTCGCGGGGATGGAATGATATCACCGTCGTCGAGCAGGGCCCGCTACACATGCCGGGTGGCTCGACGTCCCATGCCCCGGGCCTCGTGTTCCAAACTACGCCATCCAAGACGATGACCAATCTCGCTCGCTATACCGTCGAAAAGCTGCAGTCGATCGAGAAGGATGGACATAATTGCTTTAATCAGGTTGGCGGTCTCGAGGTGGCGACGACGCCGGCCCGACTGGAGGACCTCAAGCGCAAGCATGGATATGCCTCTTCATGGGGCATTGATGCTCGTCTTGTGAGCACTGAGGAGTGCCTCAAGATGTATCCTCATTTGAACAAGGATATGGTGCTCGGAGGTTTACACATCCCGAGTGACGGTCTGGCGCTTGCTGCCCGTGCGACGCAGCTGCTCATTGAGAGTACGAGCAAGGCCGGTGTTCGCTATCTGGGCGAGACACCCGTTACTGGTATTGAAAAAACCGACCGCCGGGTGACAGGTGTGACAATTCCCAGTGGCACCATTCCGGCCGATATTATCATTTCCTGCGCTGGATTCTGGGGTGTCGAGATTGGTGCGATGGTTGGCGTACCAATTCCTCTACTCCCGCTGGCACACCAGTATGCGAAGACCACCGACGTTCCGGCGCTTGCTGGACGGGAACTTAACAACAAAATGAACGGAATGAACGCATCCCTTCCTATTTTGCGACATCAGGATCAGGACCTCTATTACCGCGAGCACGGTGGACAGTATGGAATCGGCTACTATGGTCATCGCCCTATGCCGGTCATTGCTGGATCATTGGGTCTGACGGGCAAGGATGTCGATGAAAAGAACATGCCATCCCGTCTTGAGTTTACATCCGAGGACTTTGACCCCGCCTGGGAAGAGTCCAAAAAGTTGTTGCCCGTTCTGCAGGATACCCAGCTCTCCGATGGCTTCAACGGTATCTTCTCGTTTACCCCGGATGGCGGCCCTGTCTTTGGCCAAGCACCCAATATTGATGGCTTCTGGGTGGCCGAAGCCGTTTGGGTGACACACTCTGCCGGCGTTGCACGAGCCATGGCCGAGACCCTCACAAACGGTCGCTCCACGATTGATATGACCGAGTGTGAACTGTCACGATTCGAAGAGATTCAATTGACTCGCTCCTACATCAACGAAACCTCGGCACAGAACTTCGTCGAGATCTACGACATCCTCCACCCCTTGCAACCGAAAGAGTCTCCCCGAAAGCTTCGCACCAGTCCCTTCTATGCTCGGCAGCAGGATCTCGGCGCTTTCTGTCTCGAGGTCGGCGGCTGGGAACGCCCTCAGTGGTACGAAGCGAACGCTGAATTGGTCAAGTCTCTTCCAGCGCAGTGGAAGCCTATCGATCGGGACCCCTGGTCAGCTCAGTTCTACTCTCCCATCACCGCAGCAGAAGCTTGGAAGACACGCAATGCAGTAGCCATGTTTGACATGACCACTTTCCACCGGTTCGAGGTGACAGGTCCTGGAGCCGTCCATCTGCTCCAGAGGCTGTGCACAGGCGATGTCAACACTAACACAGGTGTCATCACCTATGCTCTCCTCCTCAATGACCACGGTGGTATTCGTAGCGACATTTTCGTGTCAAGACTTGCCGAAGAAAAGTTCCAAGTCGGTGCCAACAGTGCAACCGATCTTGCCTATCTCACCCGGGAAGCTCGTCGCCAAGGACAATGGGTCGAGGTTCGCGATGTTACCGGTAGCACCTGTTGCATTGGTCTCTGGGGTCCTCGGGCGCGAGACGTCATCGGCACCATTACCACAGATGATTTCTCGAACAAGGGTCTGCCGTACTTCGGTGTCAAGGACGCTATCATCAGCGGCATCCCAGTCACAGCATTCCGAAAATCCTACGTCGGAGAGCTCGGCTGGGAAATCCAGACCACCGCCGACTACGGTTCACGGCTGTGGGAAACTATCTTCCAGGCAGGCAAGACCCACGGGCTCATCGCAGCGGGCCGTGGCGCCTTCAACTCTCTGCGTCTGGAGAAGGGCTATCGAACCTACGGCGCCGACATGACTACCGAGCACAACCCCTACGAAGCTGGAGTTGGGTCCGCCATCAGAGTAAGCAAATGGGAGGACTACGTCGGAAGATCTGCAGTTGAGCGTCTGGCTAAAGAGAAGCCCACTCGTCGCCTGCGCTGTCTGACTGTTTCCGACGGCCGCTCCATGGTCCTGGGCAAAGAGCCTGTATTCCATAACGGCAAGTCTGTCGGCTATGTCACCAGTGCAGGATTTGGCTTCACTGTTCGTAAGCCAGTCGCTTATGCCTGGCTTCCTAACAAGCTTGGCGAGGGCGAATGTGTCGAGATCGAGTACTTTGGTCGGCGGATCAAGGCCAGTGTCACCGCAGAGCCGCTGTACGATCCGGACATGAAGCGTCTGCACGACGTCGGGTCAGTTATAACTCCGGAACCGATCAAATCTCGTCTGTAATAGATCAGCGATTCGATTTATTCCTTGTTTTTGTTTGTGTTTAGCGACGCCTTTGGCGATAACGTCTTCTTTACGAGTTCGAATGTGAATGATTATTACGAGGGCTTTGCAGAAGAGCATTTTGGAGACAGCAAGATCATGACAAATAGAATATTGGCGTGTCAATTATATATTAGACTCTTGTTGGACATAAATAGCTTTGGTTGAGAATTGAGAGCTCCCCACCGTTGATATGACGTCTGACTCACGAGCTGTTGCCACACGTGTGGCGGTTCCAGGTTCGGGCATCGCAAATCCCAACAAGCTTCAAACGACTCATAAAACGCACATCAACCTCTTGTTTTCCCACTTCTACACCTCAAGCAACAATTTACCGTCTGTCAATTCCTTCAAGTCCTGAACCAACCCCATAAGAACCTCAAAAATGCCCGTCCCAACCGCCGAACTCTACGATAAAGAGCAAGCCAACGAGCGTCAAGCCGGCTCCGCGGGCCACGCTTCCCTCGCCTCGACTGACACCAGCAGCGGTCGCCACCTCGGAACCGGCACCGGCGGCACCATCAGTGCGCCTGGATCCTCCTCCTCGCAGGACGAGAGCGCGCTTAGCAAGGAGGAAGCCGACCGGCTGTATGAGGAGCGGATGGAGGAGGAATATGCCAAGAGGGAAGGCGGTGCATAATGGCGTCGATGTGGAAATATTTTGCTCTCTTGTGGTTGCGACAAGTTGCGGCTTTGGCGATGTTGATCTTTTACCGTGGTGGTGATACATCCGACTGTCTACGCGCGAACATCTGTTACAATTGTACAATACTTTACTGAGGCTGATGAAGCTTACGATAATGAATATGGAACATGCTCTTCTGTTTATCCTAGCCAGGTATCTCTTTCTACCTCTATATATATATTAAATCTCATAATATCACTCTAATTCCACAAGCGGGGATTTCAGAAAGCATGAGTCAACGCGCAACCCGTGGATGTGACACTAGGCTTCAAGCTATTTTATCCCATCGAAGCCTTTTCAGCAATCTTTGAACCAGTTGCATGAGTCACGCAAAGCTTTAGTCTATTTTCCCCGTAAGGATAAGACTAGCAAAGTCGACCTCGAACGTATATATATAGCGGGAGGACGGCCGTGCCGGAAACCTGGAATCAGCGTCAGCACCGTCACCATGAAGACCGATCATCCAATCGTCAAAGAGAGGATCTACCCTCGCCAGGATACAAGAGTCATTATACCTGCGAAGGTGAACTCAATACGAACCAGGAACCTCTACTTACGCCCCCTAGAACTCGCCGACGCCGCAGATCTTTTTGAATTCCGATCGCGACAAGATGTCGCAGACTGGCTGTAAGAAAACTCATTCCCTCACTCTATCAATAAGGCTAAATCAAGTCGAAACATAATTCAGGTGGTCCAAGATCCCCCACCGAAACATCCAAGAAACAGAAGCATATATCCGCAAGAAGATCTTCACGACCCCCGATGCATCCGGTGCCCTTGGACGCCAATTCACTTTCGCTATGATTTCCGGCACCGACCCAACGCAAAAGGTCATCGGGGCCGTGGGTATAAATGGTCTCGCGCCGTCTCCGTCAATTGGATACGGCATTCACCCTGATTTCTGGGGTAAAGGGTTTGTGAGCGAGGCAGTCGCAGGAGTTGTCGATGCGTGGAAGCTTCCCCGGAAAGAGCCAGAGTCGGAATCAGAATTAAGTAGCGGGCCGGAGAAGTTATTTGCTGCGTGCAATAAAGCCAATATTGGTAGTGTCAAAGTACTGCAGAAGAATGGGTTTGAAATCATCAATGAGGCTCATTTGGAGGGGGATACAGTTGTATCATTTGCGCTAATGAGGCCGAGTACCTAGCTAATTGGAATAGCTGATCGGTTCATCTTCTAATGTTATTCATTTGCGTATTTTATAGTCATGGACTTTTGGCCTGATGGAAGTATCAAGCACAAAAACCTGAGCTCTGGAGATAGGCCGAAATGATGATGGGTTCTGAAAATTCATGAGATTACACTTCTCTTCCACCAGGACGTACCATTGGTATGCACTTCTCGGACTTATAATAACCCCAAGTGTGTAACTAGGGAGTTATTGCAGTTTCCGTCTCTGTATGCATATGAATTCTGCCTGAGGCACATAATAGTCCGCACGTGACATCACGTGCAACGCGCCAGCTGGACCGGAGCCAGGAGGAGCTTTCGTTTGAGACTCGACCACCGTTCCATCATCTGTGTCCCTCCTTTCTACCCACCGATCCCTTCGTTGGATCTTTTCCTTCACTTAAATCTTCCCTGGTGGAAAGGCACGGCTCCAGATAGCCACCCTGACCACCATGGCTCCGCCGGATACCTTCTTCCGTTCGTCGGACATGAGCCTGACCCAGCTCTATATTGCCAACGAGATTGGAAGAGAGGTTGTGAGCGCCCTGGGTGAGGTTGGGCAGGTGCAGTTCAGAGATGTAAGTTGCTACTGGATACTGTCATCCAAATATTTTCTCGTTGTGAAACATCCTCGCTGACTTGTTACTAGCTTAACCCGGACACCAACGCCTTCCAACGCACTTTCACCAAGGAAATCCGTCGCCTGGACAATGTCGAGAGACAACTTCGTATGTTTGATTCGCCCCGTTCGAGGACCGTTGTGGTGGATTTTGTCGACAGTCTGCTAAACCCCGCCTTCCCATCATAGGCTACTTCCATTCGCAGATGGACAAGGCATCCATTTCCATGAGATCCTCGTCTGAATTTTCGGATACATTGGCAGCGCCTTTAGCTTCGGAAATTGACGAGCTGGCGGAACGCAGCGAGAGTCTGGAACAGCGGATTGCTTCCTTGAATGACAGCTACGAGACCCTGAAGAAGCGTGAAGTCGAGCTTACCGAATGGCGCTGGGTACTCCGCGAGGCTGGTGGATTCTTTGACCGGGTCAGTACCGAATCTCTGTATAAGCGGCTCCATGACGGATAGACTGATATCGAGAATAGGCCCATACCCAGACGGAAGACATTCGCCAATCCTTCGACAACGACGAGGCGCCTCTTCTTCGTGATGTCGAGCAGCATGCTCCCCGTGGTGCGAACGGCGACAGCCACGGCCAGCAGAGCTTCCAGGAAATGAACATCGGTTTCGTTGCTGGTGTCATCCCCCAGGACCGCATCGGAGCTTTCGAGCGCATCCTCTGGCGTACCCTGCGCGGCAACCTTTACATGAACCAGTCGGAGATTCCGGAGGCGATTATCGATCCCGTGAACAACGAGGAGATTCACAAGAGTGTTTTTGTGATCTTTGCTCATGGCAAGAACATCCTTGCTAAGATTCGAAAGATCTCGGAGTCGCTGGGAGCTTCCCTGTATGGTGTTGATGAGAACAGCGAACTGAGACGGGATCAGATCCATGAGGTCAACACTCGACTGGGCGATGTGGGCAATGTGCTCCGCAACACCAAGAACACTCTCGATGCCGAGCTCTCGCAGATTGCTCGCTCGCTCGCGGCTTGGATGATTATCGTCAAGAAGGAAAAGGCCGTTTATGACACACTGAACAAATTTTCCTACGACCAGGCGCGAAAAACGCTCATTGCTGAGGCGTGGTGCCCGACAAACTCTCTTGCTCTAATTAAGTCGACTCTCCAGGATGTGAACGACCGCGCCGGCCTCTCTGTCCCGACCATCGTCAACCAGATTCGGACAAACAAGACCCCGCCTACCTATGTCCGGACCAACAAGTTTACGGAAGCATTCCAGACCATCGTCAATGCCTATGGTATTCCTAAGTACTCCGAGGTTAACCCTGGATTGTACACAATTGTTACATTCCCTTTCCTTTTCGCTGTCATGTTCGGTGATTTCGGCCACGGTTCTTTGATGACCTTGGCTGCTTGTGCCATGATTTTCTTTGAAAAGAAGCTGCTTCGCGCCAAACTTGACGAGCTGACCTACATGGCTTTCTATGGACGATACATCATGTTGATGATGGGTCTCTTCTCCATGTACACCGGTTTCATTTACAACGATATCTTCTCTAAAGCGTTCACCTTTTTCCCCAGTCAATGGCAATGGCCCGAGGACATCAAGGCAGGCCAGTCCGTTGAGGCCACCTTGAAGGACGGCTATCGCTTCCCTATTGGTCTGGATTGGAGTTGGCACGAGGCGGAGAACTCCTTGCTTTTCTCGAACAGCATGAAGATGAAGATGAGTATTCTGCTTGGATGGGCTCACGTAAGTGCAACCGGAACAGACAACTTCCCCTCCTTAAGAGACAAATACTGATATAAGTAATTAGATGACCTATGCTCTTTGCTTCCAGTACGTCAATGGACGGCACTTCAAATCCAAGGTCGACATCTGGGGCAACTTCGTTCCCGGCATGCTGTTCTTCCAGTCCATCTTCGGATACCTCGTCATCACTATCCTCTACAAGTGGTCCGTGAACTGGGAGCATCGAGGAGAGAGCCCCCCAAGTTTGCTCAACATGCTTATTTTCATGTTCCTGAGCCCTGGTACTGTCAATGAGCCTCTCTTTTCGCACCAGGCCGGGGTCCAAGTGTTCCTGCTTCTCCTTGCCGTCGTTCAAGTGCCGATCATGCTTCTCCTCAAGCCGCTCTGGCTTCGCAGTGAGCATAACCGTGCCCGTGCCCTGGGCTACCGGGGGCTTGGCGAGCAATCCCGAGTTAGTGCCCTGGAGGATGACAGTCAAATCGATGGAGGTTACCGTGATAGCATGGCCAGCGACGGCGAAGGTGTTGCCATGATTGCCCAGGATATCCACGAGGGCGAAGAGCATGAGGAGTTTGACTTCTCTGACGTGATGATTCACCAAGTTATTCACACCATTGAGTTCTGTCTCAACTGTATTTCTCACACCGCCTCCTACCTTCGTCTTTGGGCTCTTTCCCTGGCTCACCAGCAACTTTCTATCGTGCTTTGGGACATGACTCTTGGCTCTGCCTTTGGTCAGGAAAGCCCCGTCATTCGTGTGATTGCGGTTGTCTTCTGCTTCTACCTTTGGTTCACCCTGAGCGTGGCTATTTTATGTGTCATGGAAGGAACCAGCGCCAGTAAGATTCCCCCCAACCAACCATCTATTCTCGGAAAGATATTAACTGTCTCTAGTGTTGCACTCGCTCAGGTTGCACTGGGTCGAGTCGATGTCGAAGCACTTTATGGGAGAAGGTATCCCCTTCTTACCGTTCAGTTTCAAGACTCTTCTCGAGGAAGACCCGATCGATTAAGGTTGTATATTCGGTCTTGTTTCGTTATAGCTTCTCTAAACCATCTTTTGCTCAAGCGTCCCTGTGGGACTCTGTTCTTTCACTCTCCGGGTTTCCTTGTCTCGTGTTTTGTAAAGTATCTAGAGAATACATCACGTCCATGTACAAATTCAGTTCCCCGATGGCTGTAAAAGGAATTCGACTTAAATCGTAACGTAGGTGGAAGTCTACGGAGACCCGAGGTTTATTTTAATAATTTTTTTTATATTGTATTTTAAACTATTTAAACGATCACAAAGGCGCTGATGAATACAGCGACCTCCGATGTGATCACTTCTCAACCAGAACACGAACTCCAGCTTACTCAGCACTCCAGGAGTAAAAGGCGTGGCATCATGAATAAAGTTGATCAAAGATAAGAAGAAATGATGCTGAGCTGCATGAAGCGGCACCCGAAGGGGGGTATCAATCATGTCCTCGTGTCAAGGCAAAATCAAAAAGGGCGCGCTTATTTCTTTTGGTGCTTGTTGTACATATCAATGACCTTTTGCACCTCGTCGCGGGAGCCGAGGAAGACACCACTCTTATCGTGGATGTGCTCGGGGACAACCTCCATCAAGCGCTCCATGCGCGAGTTGACAGCCAGACCGCCGGCGTTCTCGAACAGCATAGCCATGGGCGCGCACTCATACAGAATACGCAGCTTGCCCTTGGGGCTCTTCTTGTCGGCCGGGTAGGCGAAGATACCGCCATAAAGCAGAGTTCGGTAGGCGTCTGCAACCATGGATCCGATGTAACGGGCGCTGTAGGGCTTCTCGCCCGCGGGCGGGTACTTGAGGCTGTGGAAGTACTCGTTGCACCAGTCCTCCCAGAGGGAGCTGTTGCCCTCGTTGACGGAGTAGATGGAGCGCTTGGCAGGCATGACCATGTTGGGGTGGGTGAGGATGAACTCGCCCAGCGAATTCTCAAGGGTGAAGCCATTGACGCCGCCGCCGCGCATGGTGACGACGAGCTGGGCGGAGGCACCGTACATGGTGAAACCGGAGGCGACCAGGCTGGTACCGGGGTGGAGGAGGTGCTCGGGGCCGACGTCCTTGTTGGGGCCCAATACCTCGTCGGGCAGCTGGAAGATACCGAAGATGGTGCCGACGGAGACACCGGCGTCCAGGTTGGAGGAGCCGTCAATGGGGTCGCAGACGACGGCGTACCGGGCGTTGGGGTGCTCGTCGAACTTGATCACGTCCTCTTCCTCTTCGGATACCACGATGCGGCACTTGCCAGAGCCGCGCATGGCGGAAATGAAGATGTCATTGCCAATGACGTCGAGCTTCTTCTGGTCATCGCCAGTGGTGTTCGAGGAACCGGCCAGACCGGTCAAGTTAATCAAGGAGGCACGACGAATGTAGTAGGCGATGGACTTGAAGGAGAATTGGAGAGCGTGGCAAAGTAGGGTGAAGTCACCGGAGGCATCAGGGTATTTGGCCTGCTCTTCAGTGAAGAATCGGGAGAGGGTGACAATATCAGTGTTGATGTTCTCCTGACCAACAGGAGGAGCGCCCGACATTTTGGTGGTTGTTCTAAAGGGAGGGGTAGGTGAGAAAAAAAGGGGTAGGTGATGTATGACAGCCTCGGCTTTGGAAGGGAGGAGGGGCAAATAAATAAGAGCAATCGGACCGAAGCCAAGAACGACCGTGGCAAGTAATCCGAACAGGGCACAGCAGAAACAGCAAGGCAGGTAGATCGAGTGGGGTGGATTAACGTCAAGAAGCGAGGGGAGCAAACCGGTCTAAGTACTGACGCAAACCGCGGGGAGCAGTGACTTCATTCCCGAGTCCCGCTGGTTTTCGTCATGTTTCCCCGCGTGACCGTGGTGCTCCGGTTTTCCCCTTGGGCTTTCTGGTGGGCCGATTCTGCCCGTCCGGAGTCTAGCTGTTGCATTTGTTTTCTAGAGGTCCGTTGAATTGCAATTGGCTATATTCTAAAGACTCACGATGGCCTCTGTGGCGACAATGCCGCGGGGTTGGCTGGTCTCGGTGGCATCGTAGACCACCGCTTTCCCGGTCGAGAGCCTCCGATCCCTTCCTCTTGCCGAGTTCTCGGGCATCGGGAGAGCAAGACACGCCGGAAGAAAGAAATCCCTCCAGTGGACTCTCCACCTTGACCATCATGTGCACAACTGAGATTTATCTTATTTTTGAAAAAAACCCCCTGATAGCGCGGACTAGTTCAGGTCCGACATTCTAGAACCCGTGTTTATAGATTGCCGATCCCGACTCTGTCGGCTCACCTGATGACACCCTCTATTCTAGGATGCATCTGCAGTTATGTAGCTCTTAACTTATGAGCAAGTAAGACTTGTTGATGACCAATTTCGAAGACCGTTAAGCACGGATCTTCCGAATGGAGTTGGGTTGTTGTACAATCAACAGTCAGGGGGGTTTCTGGCTACCCCACCACATGCTTTCGGTCTTTTGTCTAGGCTTCTATGTTGAATCCCCCTCCCTTGGAGCTCATAGAACTCCCCGAGGCAGCCGGCGAGGCTGACAATTGATCCATATCTATCCCTCTAGTATTTGGCCACGCAATTGGGGGCTGAGCTCTGATAAGCCACGTAGTTACATTGCGCGGGGATCAAAGGCGGGTTAAATACGGAATCACCGCCAGGGGCATTTCTACTTCTCTATCCGTCAATTTGAAGCATAATTCGTACCACTGAGCCTCATTACATTTCCATCATGATGACCCCCAGTTCCCTTAAGCTGGAGCCTCTTACCATCGAGGACAACCCGGCCCTCACCGACTTGTTCTTTGCGGCTTTCACCGACCCGGAGTTACAACACGTGTTTCCCAACACGCCAGGCGTGCGCAAATGGGTGGAGGATGCCAACGCCCACGATATCCTTAATAAGCCTTTCCAGCGATACATGAAAGTGATAGATACCGAATCGAAAGATGCCCAGGGCCGGCCGCGGATAGCCGCATATGCCAAATGGGACTTATCCATGCCCGAAGAACGAGGCCGCCGATATCCCCCGTGGCATGAAGAAATGCCCGGTGAGCTTTGCGAGGCATTTTTCACGAAGGAGGAAGCGAATAGGAAGCGAGTCATGGGAGCGACGAAGCATTTTTGTACGTGCTTTCCATTCCGATTCTCCACCGGGTCACTGACTTGTCTGTAGACTTAGATACGGTTGCTACGCACCCGGACTATCAACGGCGAGGGGCTGGCTCCTTGCTTGTCAAATGGGGCTGCGATCTGGCCGACGCTGAGGGTGTTCAGGCGTATGTGGACGCCAGCAAGGACGGTGCACCTTTGTATGCGAAATTTGGATTCGTGGATTACAGCAATCCTGGCGAAGAGATTGCGTCAATGGCTCGAAAGTAGTCGATACCTTGATTATTATGAAAGCGTAGGAAAGGGTGTACATAAGCTGTAAAACAAGCCTATGCAAGACCTTGAACATGAACTCTTCCAAACCCTCACATCCCATCCCCGCAAGAGAAAAAGGCCAAGTTTAATTGCCGAGCAAATCGGCTGCGCTCTTGGCAAAGTGTGACTTGAAAAATAGCGCTTTTTTGCTTGGACCGCAACAGCTAAGATCTAAGCGCTAACATTTTAATCGATGGCGTGGTAAAGTCCATAAAACTTCGTGAAATAAGAAAAAAAGCCCCTGAGGCGCGTTGAAGATTCACGTGACCTAGCCATTCACCGAAGAGACAGGCCCGATGCGGACTAGACCCGGCAGAATGTGGCTCCGGGCCGCAGAGCTTGAAAAACTTCGAAATTTGTTTTCGCTCTTTCTCTTTCTTCACACTGCGAGCAACCATCTCCTCATGGCATTCAATGTTTTTGCTTCGAGACTTGCTTTCTTCATCCATCCAGGATGACCAGAACACCATTGCTGCTGTTACTAATCGCCCGCGCCTGACAGACAGAGAATTTCGGTAAGTTCCGTGACTCGGTTAGCATTTCTGCACACGACTCGGTTGAGCACACCCTCAACATGATGATACACCATAACCAATTCAAACTAGAGTCTTTGACCCCAAGGGGAATGAAACTTTGTTATTTGCACGTCAGGCTGAACACTTGAAGCTTGCTTTGATTTATCACACATTGTCGTCGAGGTGGACATGGAGCTAACTCGGCCTCAAGTAGGACTGACTTGACACATCTTGCAGTATGCAAGCGCATCAACTTTAGATGGTGAGTTACCTGTCTCTTTTCTTTCCTCACCACACCTTACATGATGATCATTTCGTATTATATACGCTGGAAATTACCGTCCAAGGTCTTCGGATCACTGACGATAACTAATGGCTTGACTGATATCTTTCACACCTGCACCTTCTCTCTGGACTTGGCTTCTGGATCATGTGCTAACTGTCATGAAGAATAGGACATTGTCGACTCTCCGCATGGTAAGCCCTTGGCCCATCCTCGCGCACATAAGATCTTCTAAGATCACCCCGTCCAAAGATGAAGCGGCACTGGGCTCCGACGGTCGTTTGACAAAACGTTCCGGTCATGACGGAGACGCCTTTTTTGCGGCAGGCCTAGAAAACCTCGCCCACTGAGACATGCTTGATGATATCTTGGTCGACTCTCACAATGTTTTTTGTGACGAATCGCTAATCATCGCGAGTAGTAGCTTGCTCCGTCGAATTTTGACTGTGATTGTAGAAATACACTGGGTATGCCACCCCTTTATTTTTCAATCACCCTGCCTCTCCCTTTTTATGATGATACCCTTAGATGACGAGTCTTATTGGAGTTATCCATGCAGACACAATCTTTTTAATAACCATTCATGCTTCTCTGATACACTTGTTCATCGAACAATTGCTGCCTCGACATTTTGACAACAGTCGCTAATGTTTTATTGCAGTGAAATTCTTGATGGGCTTCTGCTGTCCTCGACCTCTTCAGACTGTAGGTGTATGTCACGTCACACTTTGTCTCCCTTCTGTCTATGTTACCATGATGAATCGACACAACCAAAGACAAGCATATGTCCAAGCCAGCTTCGGCTGGCCAAGACGAGACATGTCATGACTGATCAGTCACATCTGTCACGGTGCCTGCAATATCCAGTCAGTCCGATGCTGATGGATCTTGAACAGGGAGAATCTCCAATCGGACTAATTTCGTAGATGCCGCTGGCCATCTGCATCGTCTCATGTAAGTTACACAACTTATTTCTTTGTCTTTTTTCTATCTCCCCTTTATATGATGATTTATCATACATTATCACGACGGTCAACATAAGGAATTTAAATTGATGACCACCGCCTGTGACAGGGCATATTATCTGACACCCTTGTTTCAACACATTTGTTCGGTCGCTTTGTCTAGAAGATGATGCTAACATTCGGCCAGTGATCTTACAGGACTTGCAGCCGAGGCTTATATGTGTCCTGCTCTCTGCCTTGGTTTCTCACCGGCCAAGACGGCATAGGAGCCATCGTGTTCAATTAGTGTTCATTAGTGAGAAGTCGATCAATTCATCAGCTATATTTAAACCATCACGTTTCTTTTTCAAAGCGAAAGTACTCCGTAGTGGCCCCTCATTGGCAGACGGCCTACACCCCTGCAGAGGGTCCTTTGCAACAGGAGGTGAAACTCGCGATTCTTCATGATCTGGATGCTGGTTGGGTATTCACAGGGTCCGAGGATGCGGGGGCAGCAGCAGTGGGCCTCTCAGCGACGACGATAAGCGCCGAGCCCGGGCCCGCGTGTGATGAGCACCTTCAAGCTGCATATTCCATTCCCCGCTTCGGCTTGGGCTTTATTATATTTTCTTTGCTCTTTGCTGTTCCAAATTTAGCTCTCGCCCCCCAATGGCGTTCCGTCCGCTTGGGTCTGCCCTAACTGGTCCTGGGGTTTTCTTTTTCCCAGCTCTCCAGCTGCCTCGATAGAAGCCCCTTCGTCTTCTCCAAATATCTAATATTTGCTTGGATGATTTCTTGGTTTCCTGGAGGGCCATGGCTTCGAATCGGGCTGCCATTTGATGAGTACTCGGTACCAGTATGAACGGGTACGCCGATGCGTTCTTTGAAACATCCCTGTTCTTAAATTGGTTACGTGCTCTATACTGATCCCGGAATTCTAGCTGGATGGGCTCAAATCATGCAGGCGACCAGCAGCAGTACTCGAGCTGGTCGTCACCTCCTTTGAACAACCACCCATCGCCGGGTCGTCGAGAGCATGTGGCGCAGCCTCCGCTGTTGACGACGGCATTGAATAGCTCCCAGTTCCACCATGCATCCACTCCTCTATCATCTACCTCGCTATCTAGTCCCTTCACGCAGGCTCATTCTCCATATGTTGCGTCTCCTGCGCACGCCAGATCGACCCCGTCGTCGTCCATGTCGTCCAGGCAGCAGACGGGTTACAATATGCCCTACAATCCGCAGGAATGGGGACCCGTTGGCGGAGGCTCTGCAGGGGATGCATACTCCCAGGCCAACAGCATGCATCGGGTTTCGCCGCAGCAGAGGCCCCAGGCAGGTTGGTCTCCCTCATATAAAGAGCATTCGAAGCACCTGCATTGACCGCGTCTGCCCAGATGTCCCCGTATCGCCGCCTCCTCCGCCCTATTCGCCTCCGAGTAATCGAAACCAATTACCACCGGAGTTCACCGCGGCAAACCCTAACATTTCGGTGACACCGAGGGTGACTCCGCCCCAGAATTCGTCCCCGGAGAGCAATATCGATGTGAATGTTGAATATCAGCGACGCTCGGTCAATCGCCCTCGTCCACTCTCTATGGTATATGTTGATGATCCGGGGTCACGACAGTCACTGCCACCTCCGCCTCCACCTCAGGGACATCGATCTGTTTCGCAAAGCCGGATGGATAATTACGAGGGCGCTCCTTACAATTCTGCTGCATTACAATCCAGATCACGAGTTTCAATGTTCTATGAACAAGGCTTTCCATCGCCATCCTTGAGAGGACATGCCGTGGGACCGTCAGCCGACCAATTGGAAACACCATCAAGGCCTCCTGCGTCCAGAAGAGCGGCTTCTGCAGGGGCTGCTGTAAGTAGTGCAGGCTCTTCGAGGAATCGGTCTCCCTCAAACAGTGGTTGGGAACCAGGTATGCCGCTTCCACCACCGCCTCCAGGACCTCCTCCAACGGCAAGGACTATCAGTGCGAGCGGTTCGTCAGAATCGTCTTCCACGAAAACGGCTCAAGGCCCAAACAGGGTTCGGCCTAGACCGCCGCCAATGATGGGAACTGGACTAGGTAGCATTCCACCAACACCGGCAGATTGGGTTGATGAGGAGTACCTGAACCACCGGCCGAGTAGGGACCATGAACCTCTACATATTGATACTACCAGAGAAGTTTCCGCACCGGATCCAATGGAAAATTCAGACATGGATGAACCAGAGTATCAGCCACAGAGAACCCCTGGAAGTGGCGGCCTTTTCCGAAGTCCAGCCATTCGAGATCCCAGTGCCAAGGGTATTCGCGAAAGGCGAATCGAGCGTCGAAACCGCCAAAGTCAGACCTTTGAAGATATGAGCGCAGTCTCCCCTAGTACTAATCCTTGGGCTGATGCTTTGGAGCAAATCAAGCCAACGAATCTCGTCTTTCCGGAGCACAGACAGAGTCCCGATCATACTCGGAACCCAACATCGTCAAGGTACACCCCTCAAAGTACCCGGAGTATAGGCTCAGAAGGACAACGGACTGCCCCGCGATCTCGAGCATCATCTACTGGTCTTTTTTCCGAGCAGTCGCCGCACTCGATGCCCAAGCCGGAAACCAGCCCCGCTGGACCGTCTGCTGCTTTTGCACAAACTCCTCCATTTTCGCCTGGCGCCTCTTCTTCAACATTTCAAAAAGAAGCACCTCAGGTGGTACCGCCGAAGGCACTTCCAACTCCACCTCTTAATTCGGCCAAGGAGGTTCTATCGCGCTCTCGCGCCACTTCCAGAGGGCCAGAAGACCGACCCATTTCTCATATCCTGCACTTGCCAAATGATGCGATATCCACGATGCAGCCGCTATCTCCACGTCGGCTTCCAAATGCACAGCATACTCAGCAGGCATCATTGGAATCTGTCCTCAGGCAGGAAACCGACTTTGTTCAAGATGCTGTTCAAAGACATCAGAAGTTTATCGAGCAGGAAGCTGCCGCCCTCAATGAGACTGAAGCTATGAAAATCTTCACTGATTTTATCATTTCTGAGTCTCAGATACGCCGTGAGCGGTACGCCGCTATTTGGGATGCTGGTTCGTTTGAAATCGACGAAGTGCGCAGCAAGCTTTTTGAAATGCCGTCTCCCCAAGCCAACCTGTTATCAACGAAGCCAATCAGACCAATGCCCAGTTTGGAAATACCTTCAAACAGAACTAGTCGACCCGAATCAGCCTGGTGGAACAACTACCAGCCCTGTCTCTCACCCATTGCCAGTCTGGGTATGAGCAACGACGAAATGAGCTCAAGGGGCCGTGCACCCAGCCGCTGGTGGGAGTCTAAGACAGGATCCAGTAGCGAGGGATATGATAGAAAGGTTCAACGATCCAAGAGGGAGTCTAAATACATGGGTCTTCCCCGTGACTCAATGCAGTGGGACCAAGAACGAACTCCTTCGAAGCTGGATGATGCGGGTGCGAATTATACAAGCCAGCACGAAGCCTACGGCCCGGGCGAGTACCCCCCGGAGAAAGTTGGCAGGCATGAAGAGACTCCTGTTTATCCAAATCACGGAAATGGGGACCGACACGGGCAATTTTTGGCAACCCAGCGGCTGGACATCTCACGACTCATTACTTTGCCGCCGCCATACCCACGCCACTATCCCGCTGTGAATAATAGCCATCCGGATCTCGTCTCCTATCGAACCACGGTCCGCTCGATCACCGACCTGTCTGAAATCAAGTCGACTAGACAGCGGTACAAGGACGATGTGGAGAACATGGCTCAAGAACATAAGAGTCAAGTCAAAGAGGGCCGGCGCCATTTCAAGTCCAACATTCAAAACCAGATCCAGGAGGGTAGCCTCACATTTGCAGAGGCAGCCGAAGCTGAAGCGGCAATGATTGTCGACGAGAACAAGCGGGAAAGAAGATTGGTTAAACGCGAGCTTGATACATATCAGGAGTCTGTGTTGAACCCGATGATGACCATCCTCAATGACCGCATCGATCGAGCGACCACCTGTATCGATGATCTGAGTAGCAGACTTTTCGACGATGCACAGCACGAGACACCCGACCAGACGCAGGAAGAGGGTGATGAGAAGCCCGAGCTGTTGGAGAAGCTGACGCAGCTGAAATGGCTGTTCGAAGCACGAGAGCAGCTTCACCGCGAATCGTTCGAGCTGGTCAGTGACCGCGATAAAAAATACAAGGCAGTCGCTTTACTACCGTATCAACAAAGCAAGAACGAGGACAAGATCCGAGACACACACGCATTCTTCTCCAAAGACGCCCTCGACCGACGGGTGCAATACGAGACCCAGGCTTTCTCCCGTCTTGAATCCTTCCTGGACGTCATTGAGCAAAACGTCGTACGTGGCGTCGAAAAGCAACTCTCTGCATTCTGGGATATTGCACCGTCCCTTCTCGCTCTCGTTCAGCAAATACCGGACAGTTTGCGTGATCTTCAGATCCAGATCCCGGCCGATGAATATCGAGAGAACCCCAGCTATCAGGCGCATCCACTGCAGTATTTATATACGCTACTGTCACACGCGGAAAAGTCGAGCTATCAGTACATCGAGTCGCAGATCAACCTTCTTTGTCTGCTGCACGAGGTGCGGTCGGCTGTTATGCGGGCCAACCGCAACCTTGCTGAAGCAGAGAGGATCTGGCAAGGGGAGTCTGAGGAAACTGTGCGTCGGGGTATGCAGGAAGTTCGGGCAGATGAAGAGCTTGCTCTTACAACAGACCTCAAGGACAAGGTTTCCACCGTTGAGGGTCAGTGGACCGAGGCTCTTGGGAGTCAGATTCAGGGACTACGAGAACGAGTGAAAGAACAGCTCGAGATAGAGGGTGGCTGGGAAGACCTGGAGCAATTGGAGCAGGAGTGATGGGGTTTTTTTGTTTGACTCTTTGTGATATCCCCATTTGTTCGCTGTAGACCGGGCTTGCACAGTATATAATTCACTTCATTGACCTAGTGCTTCGATCTATGTTCTTTTACGAAGGCGACTTGCAGTGACGATTGTCCCCACCAGTCACGTGCACCGCTTTCTAGAGTCTTCCGTCCCGTCGGACTCAAATATCGTCCCTCTTCTCCCATTCATCTCCTTTTCATCCATCTTTCATTTCTTTCGTCCAGCATTTCGCCTGGACCTATTTTTGAACTGTAAGCTTTTCCCTTTCTATCATTGCCCTGCAAACCCCAATGGAGCTTTCCCCCTGGTTTTGAAACCTTCCTGTCGGAGATTCTCCAACTCGCCCAAATGATGAGACACCATAGCTGGCACCAGTCAGAGGGACGGACTACCATCCGTCTATTTTGCTGAATAGCATTGCGTCCGGCAATACGCTAGCTGGACCTGATATTTGTGGCCATTGCCTCAGTGCAATTTTTCACCCGCTCTACTCGTGAAAAAATCTTCGAAACTCGCCGCTAACCGACGAAATCGAACAGGACCTTCAGAGAAGTGGAACTAGTTGTGCCGCGACTTCTCAGAGGAAAATTGAAGGAGGAGCAGAACCCCCTTCGACTGTCGCAATTTTCAATCAGAATTTTATCACACATAGTCAACATCCTCCACCTCCATCATGGTCCTCCACAACCCCAACAACTGGCACTGGGTCAACAAGGACGCCTCTGGCTGGGCCAAGGAATACTTGCAGAAGAACCTGACCGTCATCAGTGCCGAGGAGGGGGGAGTGTCAGCCAAAGTAGACAAGGTGGTGTCCATGAATGGCGACGTAGACGTCAGCCAGCGCAAGGGCAAGGTCATCACCCTGTTCGATGTGAAGCTGTCCCTAGAGTACTCAGGTTTGTAGAATCGTTCCATCCACCGAGCTTTGGCAGCTGAGACTGTTCGATAGGTAAGACACAGGACGGTGAGGATGTCAGTGGCTCCATCAACATCCCCGAGGTAGCCCACGACACCGAGGAAGATGAGTATGTCGTACGTTCCCTAGAACCCGCCTTTTCTACAGTATTCAATGCTGTGCAGTGGGACCGACTAACGCGACGGTGTCCAGTTCGAGATTGAGAACCACGCCGATGCCTCCTCCAAGCAGCCCGTAAAGGATCTCGTCCGGTCTAAAATTATCCCCCAATTGCGCGTGGCCCTAGCCAAGCTTGCCAATGCTCTCGTCACCGAACATGCCAAAGACCTTCAGCACGCCGCTGGTGTCGACCCAACCCGTGGCTTCACCCCGGCCCCCGTCTACCCTCATGCCAAGAAGGAGGCCGCTCCTGCTGCCACCCCTACCACTACCTCCACTGCCGGCAACGTCGCCGTGAACACCACCACCGTGACCGCGTCCGATGAGATGCGCACTACCGCCGAGGAGCTGTACAACACCTTCACCGACCCCCAGCGCATCACCGCTTTCACCCGCGGTCCTCCCCGCCAGTTCGAGGGCGCCAAGGTCGGCGGCAAGTTCGCCATCTTCGACGGCAACGTCACCGGCGAGTACGTCAAGCTCGACGCACCCAAGCAGATCGTCCAGAAATGGCGTCTGGCCCAGTGGCCCGCCGGCCACTTCAGCACTCTCGAGATGAACTTCGATCAGAACGACGTCGACGGCGTCACCCAGCTGCGCGTTTCCTGGTCCGGCGTCCCTGTCGGCCAGGAGGACGTCACCAAGCAGAACTGGGAGCTGTACTACATTCGCAGCATCAAGCAGACTTTCGGGTATGTATTCAATCCTTCTTGTTCTGGCCTTTGACCAATACGGGTCCTCTCTTCAGATCACGACCCTCGTCTTCGCGGAAACCGTTACTGACGTTTTTGCTTGTTTTGCTTGGTATAGCTTTGGCACTATTCTCTGATCGACTTCGCGGCTTCTCGACCGCATGATACTGATAGAATGTATCCTATCTTTTCGAATTTCTTTTCTCCTGCAACACTATACAAAACTCAAAAGCGCATGGCCCTTTGGGGGGCTTTCGTATTCGTGTTTTGAAAACGCATGCTATCCACCATTGATACATGGTATCGGTCTGGCCTGAAAAGGGCTATAGCGGTGGTGATTTTGGCTCTGTCTCAGCATTAGAGAGACGGTAAGCCATTCTGCCTCGTTCGTGTTTGTTGGTTTTATGTTTGGCCTTGGTCTAGATGCAATTGTTGCCTCGGACCGGGGATTGCAATGATGCTACGATAGAGGAAAGTGATGTGATGCCTATGATAATGAATGAATTGAACTGTTCCCCAGTCCTCTGTTCCCGTACGAATTGATGTTCTCTCCCGTCGTTGCCTATCGTCTCTCACGAGGCAGCCGGTCAACCTCGTTCCTTCCCTCACTTGCTCAACTTGGCTCTTCTTCTCTCCTCCTCTTCCTCTTCCTCTTCCTCTTCCTCCCATCCATCAACACCTAGTGGCCAGAAGCTTTCATAATGTCTTCGGCTGCTGTGAAGCGTGAAGCGTCCCCCGACCGCGGGCTGGAGCTCGTGTATCGAGTGAGAGAACAGATTCCGCCGAGTCAGCAGAGGTACCGTAACGAACAGAACGCAGCACTGCTGACAGTTCACCCCGCGATGAGAAATGCGTCCGAAAAGCCGACTACCTCTTCGGCAACCCAACATACTTCACGGTCCTCCATGCCGACTGGGTCGACACCTCGACCCTAAGCTACACCCATCTCTACAAGGACCTACAGTCCACCCCTTGTCTTCGATTCCAACCTGGGCGTTGTCTGCTTCTCCCGCGCCATTTCACACGCGAAGAAAAGAGCAAGAAGCAAGTAAGGGAGCGCCTTATCCATGTCAAATCCTGGCTCATGTCCATCACGCTTGTTATCACAGTTTTCTACAATGGTCGTTTCCCCCAACCTAATTCGCCCGTCACTACCTGGCCTCGCATCCACTTGGTCGTTCGCCAACGTGTGCCTCGCCGTAAGATGCCTTTGAAGCGCATTCCTCTTGATGGCTAGAGTGATTCTTGCAGGGCGGTGATAATACCAGAGTATCTGTTCCGTCAACTCGGTTGGGTGGAGGCAATATCTTCCGAGCCATCCTGAATCCCTGTTTGCCATTTATTTATTTTTCAGCTTTTTTTTTATTAGCTAGCCAACAGCTACTCCTATCAAATCGATGCAGCTTCCCAGACCAGGATGAATATTTTGCAATTAGCATTCGAAGATTCGACGCGATACGTCTACAAATGCCAAGGGTCATACAAGATACGCTACAGGTGACTATCTCTACAGTAGAACGAACGTAATCAGAAATGAATATGGTGCGTCCAATCGTGATCTCTATCATTTCAGGTTTCCTGTGCTTTTAAACAACCACTAAATTTTAGAACACTCTTACAGAGTACGCTCGATCATCTCAATACCGTAGTCTTCCTTCAGAGTCTTGAGAAGAGGAGCACAGATATCCATAGTCATGGGAGCCAAGACACCCTTCTTCGAAATGGTACCATCAAGGACCTGCTTCACAGCGACACCGCAGGGAACACCGACCAGCTTAGCCATGGCAGAGTAGCCAGTGGGGTTACCGTACTCGCACAGCGTAGAGGTGCGGACCTCCTTGGAGCCGTCCTTGTGCTCGATGTCGAACTTGTGCTGGAGCATGACCATGTCACGCTCGCCCTCCTCGTACTGCATCTTCTTCTCGAGGGTGGCGCACAGGGTATCGAGGGCGTTGCCGCGGGGAGTGGTCTGCTCATCGGAGAACAGGCCGATCCAGCGGAGACCGGCGAGGAGGCGGTCGCGCTCGTCGTTGTTGGGGAACGAGGTCTTGGACTGCACGGCGGCGATGAGGTCCTTCTCGGAGGACGAGGCGGCGCCAAGGACCTGGCGGGTGGCCTCCTTCCAGGAAGTGGCCTTGTCGAAGACGGCGTTAGACTCGTCGTTCAGGAAGCCGATGTCAACCAGGACCTTGATCATCTCCGGGAAACCCTGGAAGCGCAGGGTACCGCGGACGAGGGTCTGGGCCTCGGGGATGTTGTAGCGCTCGCGGAAGGGAGTCGAGTCACGGTTGGGGTAGCCAACGAAGGCGAAGCCGGGGTAGATAAAGTAGGGCTTGGCAGTGGCCATCAGGTCGGGGCCGTCAATGCTGACGATCTTTCCGTCCTGGTAGATCTTGGCGGCGTTGCGGAGCGCCAGCAGGACACCGCGGCTGGACCACGAGAACTTGTAGCCCAGAGGGTTGTTGGAGCACTCGGGGGCGGGGAGACCACCGCAGAAAGAGATGAAGCCGGTGATCTTACCACCCTCGTTGTGGACCTCGGAGATGGTCTTGACGGCGTCTGGAAAGGTTAGTATTGTACGGTCTGCTCATGTCTTGCATAGATGCTTACAGAGGTGGTCAATGCCGGGGTCTATAGAAAGTTGAACGTTAGTATTAGGAAAGAGTCGAATGGCTTCGAAAAAAGAACTTACCCAAGCCGATCTCGTTCATGACGGTGATGCCGGCCTTCTTGCACTCCTCGTCGAGCTCCATCATGGCGGGAGACACGTAGGAGGTGGTGACGACATCCTTCTTGGTGCGGATGGCCGACTTGATGACGGTGGCGTGGAAAGTGTAGGGAATGAGGGAGATAGCAAGGTCGACTCCCTCCATGGCCTTGTCCAGAGCGGCATCATCGCTGACGTCGAGGGAGATAGCCTTGGCGTTCTTGAAGCCCTCGGACAGCTTCTGGGCGCTCTCGAGGGTACGGCAGGCTATTGAAACAAAGCACAATTGTCAGCAATCTGTTTCTCCGGAAAATGATGAGTTCGTAGATAGGATAAGATCTTTTTGGCCTTCCCGGTCCCATCTTCGCGCATGGCGGGGTAACCGGACGGAAAACACCATGGAGAAATAGAGTGATGAGTCAATTCATTGGCAATTGCACGTACCGACGATAACCTGAACACCGGCCTTGTCAAGAACCTCGACGGTAGGCTTGGTGACTGAAAGTCCAACGTGAGCGAGTGTATACTTTTTTCGGTGCAAGCGGCATTGCGGGGGAGCGACGCATTGCGATTGCCCGTTGGCGGTAGAGGAGCATACCAAAGCCAGAGCCCAGAAGAAGGACCTTGGAACCAGCGATTTGCTTGACCATTTTGGATTCAATTGTGGTATGGATGATTGAGATAGAGAGACGTGCTCGGCCAGTTCCCCGTGTGGGTTGAGTCAAGCATCACGTGGCCGGTATCGGCGCAGGGGGTTATCTAAGCAGGTCGGAGACCCAAATAGGTAAAAAGACGAGGTACTGAAGCTGTTTATGTAGGATCTGTAGATAAGGCTGCCTGCTGTATGATGTATGATGTATGATGTATGATGTATGATGTAGACAATAAGTGTAGTGCTGCTAATGCTGCTGGGATATATGAGACCATAATGATCAGTCGGAGCCGCCCTAACGCCACGAACTTCGCTGGATGCTGAAAAGAAAACAGGATATAGTGAAAAGTATGTTCTATACCGCCTTAACTTTGCCCTGTCGCAGGACCATGTTGTCCATGTCTTCTTCGCTAGACTCAGGGCTGTCGCCGGCGAAGTTGCCCTCGGCGTCTGGGTTCTGCCGCGACTTGGAAATGCGTCGCTGCCAGCCAAGCATCACGGGCATGAAGTGCCACAGGTCGAACTCAGGCCACATCACATCGAGGAAAACAATCTCGGTGTTCTCGTGGCACTGCCAGAGCATAAAGTCACTCAACCGTTCGACGCCGGAGGTTCTGACTAGGATGTCCAAAGGCGGAGTACCCTTGGTCAACATGTGATCGGAGAGCGTTTGGCGCGAGATGGTTTCGGGAGAAATAAATGCCGGGCTTTCCCCATCGGATGTCTTGCCCTGCACCGTAGTCTTGGGGTGCTGTGGATCCTGCTGACCAAGGTGAAGAGTTGTAGAAGACGAAAAGGATGATCCGGACTCATAGATCCGGTTGGCGTGGTCATTCCGCAGAATGTTATCATCTTCTTGACCGGACGATTCGGCCGATGTCGATTCCGAGTCACTCTGGGTATCATGTGTCTTAGACCCGAGGGTCTGAGCTCGGATGTTGTGCGCAATATGAGATTCAGAGAAGGGCGTCCGGGCATGTCCGTTGCCAGGATGAAGAGGCTTGCTGTAATCCTCGACGGTGTGACGGATAGCGGTGGTAATTTCGTCGCGAGAGGTGTAAGGGAAGCAGATATTCAGGACGCGGTCGCCATTGCGGCTGGTGAGGTCGACAGCCTTGTTGACGGCAGCCAGGACATCAGGCTTGAGCAGATCGAGTCGGCCCAGAACGCGCACTTTGGCCCCGTACCGGTCCAGGAGGTCTCCATGCTGCGTCATCTGCGAAAGCTTCACCTTGGCCATATCCATGAGTGCATCGACCTCGAACTTGGATCGCTTGAAATTCTCGATACTGAATGCGTAGATTGTGACGACCTTAACACCACTCTTGTAGCAAACATCTAGAATCTAGAGAAAGTGTCAGCACGAGAACAAAAGTCCGCGGATAGAGCTCAACGGCACGGGGGTCGAGATCGGCCGCTGATCACAGAGAGGACCTACCCTTGCCAATGCCTCGAATCCCAGATTATGACCCTCGACTGTCTCGATTCCATGTGACCTGGCAAATCGTCTGTTTCCATCCATCACAAAAGCCACGTGTTGGGGGATCGGGCCCTGGCGGAGCGCCCCGACCAGCAGCTCTTTGAGAGTGTTGATTGCGAACTCGATCGGCGGAGAGGCGAGGAACCAATTCCGGAGTCGCGACAGATGCATTGAGCCCGCCATGGTGACAGCACGCGAGGAGGAGGCTCGCGCGACTTGTTGGGGTGAAGGCTTGACGGCTTGAGAAGTTCGGAGTGGACGGAAAAATAATGCGCGGAACTGGCAAAGGGAAGCGGAAGGCGTTTTCGTTTTTAGTGAAACGGGCGACGTGGTCAGACTCTCGCAACCCGGGGCTGAGCCACTTAATTGAACAATTTAAGTTGGGAGTACGAAGAGAATAAGCGACAGTTACAGGCTGCACTATTTAATTCCCTGCTATTTTAGTTTTGTCAACGGCCGTGCAGCCCCTGTGGCGAGGTCCGCGGTAACTTGCCTCCGGGCCAAGACATGAACAACCTCAACAATTGGTTGGAGAATCCGCATAAAATAGTAATGATATTCTTAGCTCTGCATTATTTCGGTATCACATTCAGAGCTGCCCTCGATGCAAGGTGTTACTACTATAGATGTACGGCTACGATTGATCTACGTGGCACACTGGTTCACAGGCAAACAAAACCAAGGGGATATCTCGCATTGGGGTTATATAAAGAAGCGCGGCAAATAAGTTCAAGTCATCGCCAAATGTCTAATGGTCGACAAGTGGGATCCAACACCAAACGTGGGCATCGTAGCCAGGTCATAAATCCTTTCGGATTTCCTCACCACTGGACGGCGTTCCTGGCCCGGAGCTGGCCATGTCCCAGCTTCCATCCTCGCTTCGTCTCCGGCGTCGCTCGCCCCGCTCTCTCATCGCATCTCGAATCCGCGAGCTAACATCTTCCAGCGGATCCTTCTGGGTCATCGAGCTAAGGGGCTTCAGCCCGTGCCGCGAGCCCGGGCGAGGCCCAGCAGAGCTGCTGCGACTGCGGTTGCGGCTCGGGGGTCTGGTAGAGAAGAAGCCAATGTTGGCTAGGTTGTGGAACGACTCGTTGCGCGGCAAAGGCTCCGCCGAGGGCAAGGCTTCCATTTCCTCGTCACGAGGTGGTTTGATCGTGGGCAAGTCGCTCTTAACTCCTTCGTGTCTGACCTCCCGGAACGGATCGGTGACAATCCGGGCAGCATCAAAGTCTGGGAACAGCTCCGGACCCAGGGTATTGATGGCCTCATCCACTTGTTGGGCGAGCATCGCACGCTTTGCACGGAGTTTCACAAGCGTGTTAGCCGACGATGGGTTCAGAGACAGAACCAGTGGCCGCAGCGACTTGACGATATCCATTCCCACTTCACCAATGCGAAGTGCAGCAAACGAAACGGTAGGGAATATCACCACGCCAATCATCACCACAAGCCAAAGTGGCACCCAGTCTGGCACGAAACCTTGGATTCGGTTCCGATAGGTCCAGTAGGTGAACATAGCAGTGTAGAATGCATAGACGGCTGGAGCGAATGCAAGGGCAATGAGTAGTTTCCAGGTAGCCATGACATCTCTGCCCTGCAGTTTGACAGATGAGGCAGCCAGAGCCTCCTTCGACTTCTTCATCGACAGGTACTTCGTTGCGACGAAAACGGGAGTAAAGAGAAGTAGACCAGGTAGGGTTCCGATGGTAAGGAGAGCCAGCTTGCCCAGACGATAGATCAAGGTGGCAATCACCTGCACGATAGAGAATTTGGCATACTGCACTTGATGATCGCGAATGCCGAGGATGCGAAGCTGTTTGTTGTAGTTGACAATGGATTTTCGGAGGCTGACGATTCGCGGATCATCCTTGAAATGGGCGTATCCTTTCACGAGGCGGCGGTTGAGCTCCACGACCATGGGAAGAGGGAGCTTCTTGCCTTTGTTGTTGTACAAACGGCGGGCTGCTTGGATGACCTATGATTTGTTAATTACTTATCAGGACAGAGGCAAGGTCGGTGGTCTTACCATGAGAGTCTCATAATCGGGGCTAGTGACGGTGACTGCGACAAGACTCTGGTAGATAATATCCAAAAGCGCACCAACAGACTCGCGCCGATCGCCTTGCTTGAACTGTTCCACAATCTCCTTCGGCACTTCGATCGGGTTTCCGAACTCTATGACTGCGCGGGACCGGAATTTGTGTGCGTGGAAGTAGTTCATGCCACAAGGCACAATCTTCAGACCACAATCAGGGTTGTCTGCCAGGGTACCAAGAGCCATCAAAGCCACACCGGCCTTGAGGGGCAGTAGAGACGGACGGTCGTGGCTACCACCTTCGGGGAAAATACCCACGCAACCACCGGCATTCAATCTCGCAAACACGGCCTCGTAGACAGCCGTTTGGTCCACGTGCGGAGCCACCTTAAACTTGGAACCCTTGAAGTCGGAGTCTGGTTTGGCATCTCCCGAGAAGTTCCCATTGCCATCAATGTCCTTTCTCCCAGTCAACTGGAACAGCGCATCCCTGTGCTTGAAAGGCTTCTTGAGAATCAGTTCCTCCGGACCGCGGATCTCCCCGATGGCCGTGCTGTGCGAGGTACCGTTGATAGTTGGCAGCGCGATTGTTCCTTCTTTCTCAAAACCGGGGCCTTCGAAATTGGTGCCGACGCCGCGCAAAAGGGTGGGCTCGTTGACCGGATCGGGAAGATAGACGGTGCCTGTACCCGGCTTCAAGTTATCCATGGCGCGTGCCACGGGCAGCGATCCAATACCACGCGCCAGCAGTCCAATAAACTTGCGTCTGAATGATTTCTCTGCAATGAGCCATGAGATACGACGGTGGGCCTCGCTGCGAATAACGCGCATGAGGACAAGCGAATCGACGAACTGTAAGAGCAGCCGGGGTCAGCACTGTTGGATAAATCAGGGCGGGGAAATGGCATACCTGATTCGCGTGAGGGGCGGCGACGATGATAATGGGTCCTCGCCGGGGAATCTTCCAGGATCCGCGCGGGTGCACCTCGCGGAAGAAGAGGTCGATGAGCACGGAGAACGACCACAAGACCAGATCATACAGCCACCCGATAAGGGGAGGGATGTACGGCTGTTTCTTCCCCATGACGACGGTGCCAAATAGCCCGATCAGTCAGGGTTCGTCCTGGGTAGGTGGAGAAGGTCTCAGGGTGGCGGCGTTGACATGAAGCGTTCCGTCAATATTAGCCGCAACGAGCTCTGAGCTTTGACCCGCGTGGATCTGACGTAAAGTCGCAAAGCTCTTTTCCCCACAAACAGTCAAACACCCTTAGAAATAAATTCCAAATAAATGGCAGTCAGGTCGAGAGAGGTCAGAGCACAGCAAAAGAGAAAGCAGGCTCACCAGGGGGGGGAAGGTGAGCTGCTCGAATCCGGAAAGTTTGGGGACCGGTTTTAGCGCGCTTTTTTTTTTCATGCTCGGACACTTCTAGAACATCCACTCTGCACGTTGACTTTGGTGTCTTGATATCGACCAGTTCCGTCTGCTAAGTATCCGAGTTCAATCCATGGGCGAAAGAGAAGCTCGGTGCGGAGCTTCCTATCCCAACATTTCACGGTTACATTGGACACCAAACATCGAGTCCCAGATCAGGTACCAGGTCAAATATTGGCTCCATTATCAGCTTCGATGGCTACATAAGTGCATAACTCGCTCCTTATTGGAGCCGTCAGGACCCCGCGAACCCAACGCCACCTGGAGGCGCATCTGTTGGGGCAGACCGACCCTTCGGACCTGATGCGGAAGTCTCGGGCATCTATCAAGGCGTTGGGGGTCTGCCCGATAGATATCATAGCGGCATTTGCTCAATCAATCACAATGTAGAGATGTACATGGACCTTGCACAAAGGAATTGTAGAAGAACAAAGGGACGGCAGACTCGTGAAATCCTCTGCAGGGACTTCCCCGCCTGCCCCGCAATGGCGATTTTCCCCCTTCCCCGTTCCAGATCCTCTCTGAGCTTGATCTCCCGAGCTCTACTTGGCGTTGATTTCCAGGTTACCTGCCCGCTTTCTCTTCTTCTCGTTCGACATCGTATGGTGGTCTCCGACCATGTCTCTTAACTGGGTGATGCTTCATGACCAGGAAGGCTTCGTTCGCCTTCCTAACGAACGTCTGATATACTCTTCCCCTCCACGCACCACTCTCGCCGTGACGCCGCCTCCTGGCTATAAGGGAAGTGAGAGCTTGTCCATACAAAGCAGCGCAGGCTGTATCCATCTCACCAACCAACGGGTGTGTACTCCATACGCTTTCTGCTTACCTCCAAGGACTAACTGTGCTTCTACTAGGTTGTCTACCTGCCCGTCCAAGGAACCGGGGACCTCCAATCCTTTTCTTCTCCCTTGCTCAACGTTCGCGACTCTCACGTTTCAGCCCCCTTCTTCGGTCCCAACGTCTGGACCGCCCTGGTTCAGCCCGTCTCCGGAGGCGGCATCTCCGCAAACTTGCCCGCAGTACAAATCAAACTGACCTTCAAGGAAGGCGGCGCCTTCGACTTCCACACGAATTTTGAACGGATTAGGGAACGATTAGAGCAGGCCGTGGAGGTCTCGGGAGAGGGGACTCGAGGGATGCGAGGCGTGGATCTCGCAGCCGTTCATCTGGAGGAGCTTCCGGCATATGAAGGCCCTGGCAATTCGAACAACTTGACTGTCACCAACGATACACCAACAGCGCCACAGCCTAACAGGAGAGTATCCACGGCCGGACCTGAACCAGCGGAACCGCCGCCTTGCTATGAGGAGGTTCAATCGCAGAGCGTGGCCAATGAATTGGAGGAGCGTTTGCGGCGAGCCAGTTAGGCCGCTGGAGCAGTGAAGTTAATCATCAATATAATCTGGGCTCGAGCCGAAGAGCTAGGAAGCCTATATGTACATAATGATTTCCCATTATTAACTAACGATCCGAGAACGGTAAGACACACTTAGAGCAAGAATGAGATGCGCCCGGTGCGCCACTAACTTGATTGACGCGTGGTCAATTGATGGTGAATTCACGTCAAGCATTGACATTGCCTTTCAAATAGCATTAAAATAGTTATACGCAAGTCAAGAGTCTACAGACGACGGTTGTAGATGGGCAGTCCGACTGGCCAATCACGTGCGGCACAATTGGACTTCTCAGCGGCCGGGGCGTCCCGATTTTCCAGTCCGAGCTTAGAAAACCCGCACCTCGTTTCAATCACCAACCCCTACCTTCAATTCCATATCCCCCACCCTCCGGTCATTGCCCCCTACTGTCGCAATGGGTCTCGCCGACTTTTTCACTGACGTCGTTTCCTCCCTGGGCTTCGCCGAGGCTCAGGCTGAGGCACCCGCCGCCGACGCCGAGACCTCCACCCCCAAGGACGAGTCCGCCGAGAAGACCGAAGAGGCCTCCGAGGAGAGCTCTGAGACTGAGTCCGCCGAGGACACCCCTGAGGAGTCCTCCGAGGAGACCTCTGAGGAGGCTCCCGAGGAAGAGGCTGATGCCGACGAGGATGAAGAAGAGGAGGAAGAGGAGGAAGAGGAGGAGCCTGAGGACATCAAGCCCAAGCTCGAGGAGGGTGAGTGACTCCCGTGTTGATATATCGATGCCCTCATCTTCCTTTTCCACGGCCTTCCGCGATGTCCTGCCATGTCGGATACGTGTTTGGCATTCACACGCCTTGGACCTCGTAATCAGCACCCGCATCAATTGCCCAATGGCATCGCAATTGCTCTCAAATCATCTCGCTTCTGGAGTTGATGCACGCGACTGACCAACCGTTCTACAGAATGTGCCAACTCCGCCAAGTGTGCCCCCTACAAGCACCACTACGACGAGTGCGTTGAGCGTGTCACGCGCCAGGAGGAGGACGAGGACTACAAGGGTCCCAAGGAGGACTGCGTTGAGGAGTGTAAGTTGTTCCCGGCATTGGCCTACTACGTGTTCTTAGGATCTGGCGTTGTTGCCCACGAAGAAACCATGGAATCACCAGTCCCCTAATATGCTTTTCCAGTCTTTCACCTCACCCACTGCGCTACCGCCTGCGCTGCCCCCAAGCTCTGGAGAGAGCTCAAATAAACGGGTCTCGAATTTCCTCTGGCGTGCCGCTTTCCACTTTCTCGTATCGACTCGGCCCCTCGATTCTCCATCGGCAGTGCCGGTATGAGCAACCACCGGATTGCAACGTCACGAAAATCCTGCTCCGCTTTGACGACTGTCGCTTTGCCAATCTGACAGTCTGCCGTCCATTTCCTTGGTTTAGAAGCATGGAGGCTTCTCTTTGGTCTCGATTGTGCGCAATATGGTGTTTCAAGGCAGGGAGGAACAAAGGGAAGAATAATAGACCACTCCTGCCCTGCCTTGCATGTACAGATACTGGTTTTCGCCTTTTCGAACTGTGCTAGTGTTTTATTTACTGTCTTAAGACGAATCTCATCTGTTGAAAACGGATAGACGGAAGGATTCGGCGCGAAGCGCTTTGAACTGCCATCAACCACGCATTCTTGCATGCTAGTGCGTAGAAGTACTTCCAAGGTTCCGAGAAGTTCCAAGATTGGAAGTGATTCTTCCTCAACCACAGTGGATGGACTTTGTGAAACAGGAATAGGTTCTCTGGGAACCAATCGATCACGGTACATTCCAACATACATATATTCACTCAGATCATGTACGGCGTCCAACTAAGATCCACATGCTGAGTGGGCCTTGACCCAGTATACATAACCAAATTCCTATCAAAATATGGGGCTTAGGCAGAAACGAAAAGGGGGTATATATTATACTGTTCGGTGGCCCATATTGCAGGACTCCGAATTAGCCGCCGAGACGTTATCAGCGTTGAGATGCTAAAATATGCGACAGAAAAACATTCGTTGCAAACTTGATCAATGTTGCAAATCAACAGACGTATCATAAAAGAGCTAACGCGACGCACTAAGCTCAAGCAGACTTAAGAGTTGACTCGTGCAGCGGAGACGCCAACTCGATTTGTGAGATGTCCTCATTCGGACCGCCGGTGTCACCCTGGCCGGCTTCCGCGACATGCAGCTCGATACCACGATCCACCTCCAGACGACGACGCTGGACATCTCTCCCAAACAAGCCAATAACTATCGGGAAGGGAGCAGCGACGAAAGACACAACAGCAGCGAAAATGAGGGCGTTGCGCATGTTGGAAGGGGGATTTGCCTTCGCGCCAGCCTTGAGAGCATCCTGAATGAGAATGAAACACGCACCAAGCAACTGGCCACCCGTCCAGCAGATGGTGCTTCCAATCTCCGGCGAGAAGGGATACGTGATCTCGACCAGATACTCCAGGACGATGGGGAGAAGCGCGAATGACGAAGCGCCCATCAGCGCCATGACTATGTACGTTGGGGCAATACCAGTGGCACTGGTGGGCGCGAAGATCAGCCCGATATACGAGGCCACCACGATGGGCACCAGCACGCGGATCGAGCCCAGGTAGTGTTTCCATCGGTCTGTGACGGGTGACATGATTGCGGCCGTCACCAGTCCCACTACGATCAGGATCGCGCCTGCAATCCCGGATTCGGTCTCAGAGTATCCGTATGGACTGAGGATCTGGGTCACCAAGGACGAAACGCTATTGAAGAACCCCACATATACGGCGAACGGCACCAGGATCAGCCAGAACTCCAGCGTGCCCAGCAATTGCTTGATCGCGGGCATCAATGGCGTGCGGGGGATGGCGGACGAGGCACTTGGGGGAGTCGGCGGTGCAGCAGGCAGGAAGAATGATGGGATTGCTGCGACGCTGGACTATACGCGGCGAGTTGCTGTCAGTCGCAGGCAATCTACATGCGCGGAACTAGGCAACTCACAATGATGGAGATATAAAGAACCATATTGGGGATATCAGAGGGCTTGGTTGCCCACTCCGAGTCCACAAATTGTCCTATCGCTGCGCCTAGAGGGTTGGCCAAGCTGGCGAGGGCCGTGGCGCTCGTGCGACCTTTGTCCGAGAACCACAGGTCGCTGTAGCGCGTGGGCGCGCACAGGCAGAAGGGCTGTGCCAGGCCAATGAGGATCTGGCCGAACATGGCGAGTCCAAATATACCGCCGTTGGCTCTGGTGCCGGCATAGCGCAGCCAGTTGCCGACAAGCAGTAGCGCGGCGGTGGTGACGATGGCCGGCTTGGGGCCGCCTTTGTTCAGGACCCAGATGACGAAGCTATGCCAAAGAAAGAGTGAGTCGGGGCGATGCGCAGATCTTATCGGGCAAGGCTTCACTCACGGACTGGCGACACAGAATGCGAACAAATAGCCGGTACTCAACCAATTGATAGCACTCTCGGAGACCTGGAAATACTCCGCGGCGGTAGTCGAGATTGACGAGAAGGTGAGCCACTACTTGGATTAGCACAAGTTCCTCGGATAGGCCAGTAAATCCGGGGTAAATTAAGCATACATCCCAACTGACGACGATGTTGAGTAGCACGAGCTGCGCCAGACCCCAGAACCGTCGTTTATAGACCTTGTACGGCGGGCGCGCCGCAGGCGAGCTGTCGCTCTCCGAAGTCTTCGAAGTCAGCATGACCGAAGGACGACGAAGAGCGCATCGCAGGGAACTGGGGCCTAGATAAAGGCGTCCCAATCTTCGTCTTGGCTCGGGGTCCGCTTGGCTTCGGACTCCCACTGAACGCGGACGGATCCGAGGTTGCTTCCACTTCTACATCGGTGGTACATGCGACCCCGCAATCTCTACGTAATAAATTCCCGGTAGAGCGAAAGTACTGTCTTCCTTGCCATGTGCCAGAGTTCCTATCCTGGGATTAGGGCGTTCGCTTAGAAGTAAACGGGCTGGGATTAGACCCCGTGGTTCGCTTGGGCTTGCACATCTGGGTCATCAGGGGTAGCCACGAAACTACCCTAAATACGAGGTGCATAGATCGAGTTATTAAAAGACCCATAGACCACCAGGTCAGATCAGATCAGATCAGATTGATACATAATGCATATCTCTGGAATGATAGGTAGTCGAAAGGCTAAAGGCTAAAGACAGTTCACAAAATGGTGTGGCTGAGTGCAGATCGCGACTCTGCTCCTTCTTTTTCTCCCCGCCATCTTTAATCCCGTTCAGCCACGCCCTTTTCTTTCGTCGCCCTCCAACCTGGTGACGCCCTGCGATCCCCTTGTCAACATTACTGTTTCCCAGAATGTGTGATAGCCGTTTCTGAATTTCCCGATTCATATTACCCCACGGCTGCATTCCTCGCGCCCTGAACGACCGCCATGAACATCAGCAGCCTCCGGTCCAGTCAGTCTTCGTACGGAGACCCGCGATACCTTTCGACACAGACCGTCTCCGATGTCCACGCTCCTTTAGGAAAGACCCTTGTAGACGGCTATCGGGATGCCGTCAACCCTCAGCATGAAGACCGGTCGCGATACAATCCGGTAAGGGGAAACCACAGACGCCCGTTACCTATGAATTCCACGGCCCTGGCTAACATACGTTTGACTGTAGATTAACCGGGCTCATCCGCGGAGCTCCGCGCTTCTCAATGCCAGCGACCCGGTCACGATGTACCTCCTAACCGAGACCGCTATAGGGGACAGCAACAATTTCGAGATCTTGTCCTTCGAGGAAGTGGAGGATCTCAAGAAGGAACGCTCTTTGTTGTCGAACCGGATCGAAGGAACAAAGCGCAAACTCGCCTTGGAGACCAAACTACGCGATGCCGCCCAATCCATCGGCAGACTGTACAGCCCACCGAGCCCCCGGAACAGTGGTGAATACGGCGCCAACGGAACCAAGTCGCATCGCAGAAGCCGGAGCATCTTTGGGCGCTCCGGTACCGCCGAGGTTCTCGATAAGAGCGACTCAGAGCTGGCAACGAGCCAGCGGAAATGTGAAGATTTGGCACAAGAGTTGTGGAAGCTGGAGCGCAGGTCCCAGCAGATAAATCAGCGCTTGCTGGAGCACACTGCAGGTGTCTTGCAGATGACCCATAAAGGGCTGAAGAAGGCTCCCAAGAACGTCGATGCAGCCTCGGATAACCTGTACGACAGGCACGACTTTGACGACCGCAGCCTTTACCGAACTCCGGAGCACCTGGACAACTATGGATTCAACGGACGCATAGAGACAAACAGCCCGGCGAAGCCTTCAGAATCCATGCTGGATATGCAGAGGAGATTGGAGGAGCTCAGCGAGCGCATGTGCAATATGATGGTTCAGGCCACCCCTGATGAATTCGTTGATCCCCCGCCGCAGCCGTCACAAAACAACTCTGCGACAATTGAAGCGCAGTTGGCCTATCTTGAAAATGGCTTGCATTCTCTGGCTTCACGTCCTGCTCCGTCTGTGGGTTCTGCTCCTCAGAACGAAGGGGCGTGGAAAGAACAGATCACCGAAGTCAACACTCGCGTCCAGGCCATCGTTGACCGATTCGGTCTCACTCGGTCGCCAACGCTTCCCCCACCTCCTAGTGCGGTTGATGGTGAAGGCCTGGATGAGCAACTCTCTTATCTTCAGACCGGCATTGATGGTCTCGCAAGCCGAGTGGATGGCCTGCTGGAGCAGAAGAGCATTTTGACCACCCAGATTCAGCAGCAGCGCGAGCTCAACTCCAAGTCAGACGCGGAACGAGATGCTCACATCGGCGACTTGACCGAGCAGCTCACCCATGCTCGCAGAGATCTTGAGCTTTCCGATCGTGAGGGCAAGGCCGCTCAGGATGAGCTCGCTGTGCTGATGGAGCAGCTTGAGGCAATGCGTCACGATGGGTCATCTCAGGATGAGGCCAAGGCTTCCCTGGTGCAGGCAGAGGGAGAAATCGCTCGCTTGCAGAGTGTGATTGACTCTTTGCACGCCGAGGCTGACACTCGCGCGGAGGAAGTGAGAGAAGCTGGCGACCGCGCAGATGAGATGAAGGACGCTCGCGACCGCGCCGAGCAAAGTGTGGCTCAGATTGAGGAAGCTCGTGAGCGCGCCGAGCAAGAACTGGCTCAGCTCCAAGCGAACGTCCAGCAGATTCGCAACGAATCCGACGCGCGTGTGCAAGAGGCCTTGAACAAGCGAGCAGAGCTCGAAGCCAGCATCCACCAAATCCAGAGCGAATCTGATCAGCGTTTGCAGGAGGCACTGGAGCAGCGTGCACTGGCCGAGGAGAATGCCACCCGCCTGCAGAACGAGATGACTGAACTTGAGGGCGAAGTCGTGCGCATCACGACCGAACTCACCATGGTCAAGGCGGAGCTTGATGGCGCCTACGGAACCCGAGCCCAGCGTGCGGCCGAGGTGGCTGGCAACCCCGAGATCCAGAAGGAGATCGATGCTCTGAACACGCGTAACATCGAGCTGGCCGAGGAACTTGCCGGGCTCAGGAGCCAGCGAGGTGGTGGTGATCTCCAGCAGCGCGCCGACACTCTCGAGAAGGAACTAAGGGAAACCCTTGACGACTATGAGGCCATGACCAAGGCCAGCATTGAGTTTGAGAAGGAGCGTGAGCGGTTCGAAGGTGTCATCGACACCATGAGAGACCGCTGCGAGCATTTGGAGACCCAGCTGAGCGAAGAGCGTATCAATTGGATGAACTTGAACAGCCCGACATCCATGGGCCGCGATCCTACTTCCGAGACTACCTCTACCATGGTACTCAAGAACGAGTTCAAGAAGATGATGCGCGACACTCGCAATGAGAACATGAAGATCCTGAAAGTAAGTGTCTATCCCGTCAAGCGAATGCAAAACCACAGGACTAATATTACTGGCACAGGCGGAGCAAGAAGAACGTCGGAAGATTGAAGGCTTGTTGCGAGCCCTAAGAAAGGAGCATGCCCAAGTGACGGGCAAACCTATGCCCAGTCCCGTGGGCACTCCCTTATCATGATGACTCTGTTTTGGATGTGACTGCATTGTTGGGAAGACTGTACATATAAACTCGGCTAACCTTTCGTTGTATAATAATTGTATGAGCGCACGGCAAGCGCGATGATGATGTTGCCCTCATTTTGGCCTCCCGGCTTCGTTCTGTACTCATCCAAGTACCTGCATAGCTCTGTTCCATTCCTTGACACTATTTCCCCCTCGCCATGCCTGTCGACAATGACCGTCGGGCACACTACGCCCAGCAATATCGCCCTCCTCGTCTAGGTCCTTTTCTTGATCCAGAAAGCCTCAAGCGCCGCAACTACACCTGCGACTCTTCCTCTCTGTCCCCATCTACTGACCTTCCAGGCTCCTCTGAGTCCATATTTAATGCCATCAAAGTCACCAGTCCAGAAGGAAGCACCCCAGTGTCTGGAACCGCCTACAATATGGGTCCCGTCATGGAAGAAGGACTAGCAGCCAACATCGCCATGTTCATTCCATCAACTTCCTCCAACGATGACCACCCATCAGCCGAACGCTATTCTGCCGGAAAGGAGAGACGTCGAGTGGACACTGTCTGGTGGCGTAACCAGATGCTATCTGACCAGTCCTCGCACTACACGCCGCACCTGGGCGCCGGCCCCTTTACCGAAACAATTTTGACAGCAGACGCTGCTTGGAACCTGCATCGAAAGGCCATTTCCCTCGATACAGTAGGAGGAAATCAGCATGTTCCCCGGTGGCCTGAGAATCTGGGTTCTGCTGTTTCGACTTTTCGGCCTCAATATCCACCACCGGAGAGACAGCCTACGCCCCCAGGACTTCCGTCGTTCAATACTCCAGAGGCTATGTACTACTCTGCGCAATTCCTGGTCGGACAAAACGGCGGACGCCATATGTGCGGCGTCAGCCAACATACACAGTCATATGGCGATGCGCTTCTGCGGTTCTTTAACCTGTCACCATCAAATGAAACCGCACCGGGTGGTCTGTCTGTTGCTGGAATTGGACGAGCAGAAGATGGGACTATTGTCCAAGGTCGGTTTCCATATCGACAAAGTGGCCACGGAATAAATCTAGCTCGGCAGCTAAACGATCACCCATTTCACCAGAGCAATCTTCCCATCGCTGAGAATGAGACCGAGCAATTGAGACAAGTGATGGGAACTGAGGGGACAAGTACCAAGAGTCCCGTGTATCCTTCTAGGAGGCGTATTCGGATATATACGCCTCCTTCAATTGGCCGTCTGTGGCCATTTTCAGATTCCACTTCTGGATCTGCTATTCCACCACGTCCACGGAAGCAAGGCAGGGCCATTACACTGTTCAGTCTCCAGCGGAATGCGCCTACTCAAAATGGGTCCACATCTGCTCCATCTACGGTGGAATCATCTGTTCATGACGTGGGGGTGATAGGAAATCAGATCTCGCCTACTTCTCCATTACAATCAGTTCATACCCAAGCTATCCCAGGGGACCTCGCAGATGAAGAGCTCCCCGAAACAGGGTACTCGAATTTTGATCTTCTCTCCTGGTTACCCGCTCAATTCTGTCTCTGCTGCTCGGGACGTCGCATTTCCAAGAACCGCCACAGTATGGAGCCTCTCGAGGTCGTTACGACCGGTGAGACATATTTGACTGCTCGCGAAGATCAGCATCGCAGGAAGTGGGGGTCGTCTTGGATTTCGTGCTGGTCCAGTCTCGTGTGTCCTGGTGCTCTACTCTCCGGTCAATCTGCTCGTTGATTATGTGCCCGTATCCTTCCATTGGTGCTATGATATCCTTGTATGGTTCCTGTGGCTTGCTTGACATTCGTCTACTTATTATTACTTCCAGAATACCTGGATCTTGCGACT
Organism: Penicillium cinerascens; assembly: GCF_028974065.1. Lineage (NCBI taxonomy): Eukaryota > Fungi > Ascomycota > Eurotiomycetes > Eurotiales > Aspergillaceae > Penicillium > Penicillium cinerascens. The sequence goes on along the minus strand of NW_026695298.1, from coordinate 1,712,182 downwards.
GCCTTGAGACTTTGTTGATCCGTCTCTGTGTTGACGGCGGATTTAGTCTTTCAGTATATATTAGTCCAGAAATGGCATCCGCTCCATTCCAAGATTCCAAAGGTCCAAATGATCACCGCTTCATTACGCAGTCTGTGCAGGGTGAGCAAGGGGATAGATACCGTAAGTGGTCCGTCCCGTCGAGGGGCCAACAGGGGGAAAACATGCCCAAATGAGCTTAAGTGCTTCATACTAATAAAAAATTGCCTTCAAGAAGGGCCTCATAAAAAATGCCTGAGAGATTAATGAAGAAAACAAGGTGTTTAGGTCCACTACAAGAAGGATATGGATATATGTAGAACTTCGGAGCCCGTGATATTCGTCCAGACGCTATGCCATGTCATTCAGAAGGCAGAAAACAATCGCCAGCAGACTCGCCATGCAAGGTCCTCAAAAAAAGGCAGGGAAGAAAAGCGATAGCTGAAAGGCCAGCAAATAAAAGATATTGGGATACATAGACCTCCGAACGAGGGCGGAGAAAGGAAAACCAGAGGCGTGGACGTGATGATTAGGATAAGAGCCAGAAAGGGGTCCTCGGGATGTATGCAACGTAACGCCAAAAAGAAAGAGACATGATTAGCGTCGTATGCAAGATAGCCTGTCATGGGTGCCATATGTTCGTCAGGAAGCGTCAAGACTTGTGCACGGCGTAGACGACATACACCCGGGGTGGATTATAGAAAGAGAGGTTGGGAGATAAGGTATGTATTGGAAAGAGTGGGATGAAAAAAGATCATATCATAGACCCTGGAAGAACGGACATGCTTCCGTAATTTCCTCCTCGTCGCATGCAAAATCCCATCCGACGATACGTGGATCCACGCTCGCGCAGATGATTTTGCGAGAGTCGAATTGGACTTTGAAGACTCGTGAAGTTGGGGCAGGCGCAAGCTGTCGGCGGGGGTGTGCATGGAGGTGATGATGATGATGATGGCCAGCGGCCAATTGGTTGAGGTGTTGGTTGATTAACGCGACGGGTGGAGGGGGTGGAGGTGCGTCGACGGCCGGGGTTGCGGTAGGTTGGTTGGCGACCCCCTCGGCTGGCGGAGGAGTAGCAGCATTGTTGGTATTGGTGGCAGGGGGAGATTCGCTGCCGGTTTCTGGGTCTGTTGTTACCTCGCCGGTCTGTGCCGAGGCATCCTGAGCAGGCAATGTCATCAGGACCTGCGCAGCTTGCAATTGCTGTGCTTGTGCCGAGACTGCAGCTCGTGCCGCCTCGCTGAGATTGCCGCGGGCAGCGTTGGCCACGGCATCGGCTTGGCGTAACCTGTGACCAATTGACCATGCACCATCACGATCCTTGTGCCAGATCAGAATAGACTCATCGTATGAGCCAGATACAATGCGGCCCCATGCACTGCCACCACCGCCTGGAGGAATCTTTGCACCGAGAGCGGGAATATCGCGAGGGTCGCGAGAGCCAGCAGTATTTGAGTAGTGGCCAGCGCGTCGTAGAGCTCTTGGTCCGAGATCAACGGGGACGCCGGCTGCCTGTGCTTTGAAGAACTCACTCTCGACCTCCTGCGCCTCGAGTCGGAGAGCCTCGTCGGCACCCGGTGGATCGCCAAATCCTGCTTGAACAGTGCGCACAAGGTTATTGTGTCCTCGTAGGCAGGCCACTTCTGCACCAGATACGTGATCGTAGATGCGCACTGTGTTGTCGTTGCTGCCGCTAATAATCCGGCGGCTGTCAAATTGGACACAGGCAATGCCCTTTTCGTGGCCCATTAACGTCTTTAAACAAGCACCGTTGCGAATGTTCCAGACCTTGATCATGCGATCACCAGAAGCAGTCACAATTTCATCGCCATGGAGTTGCATTGCATTGACTGCAGCTCCATGCCCTTCCACGGTCATGAGAAGAGAGTATGGTCGCAGGGATTTGATATGTCCATTTGCAATACCTGCTTCAAGGATGTTGGGCGCCATATCCGTCAGGTCGACGACGTATGAGGGATATGTGGCCCCGCCACCTCTACAGATGCGCGGATAATTCTCATCCATGGCAGAGAGTGCCCGGCGATTCCAAACTTTGACTGTGCGGTCTTTGGAGCAAGTGACCAAGTACCGATGGTCGAATTTGAGATTGAGGACAGAGTCTGCATGTGCGTTGGCGATCTGATGGATCTTTTTCCCGGTTGAGAACTTCCAGAAGATCACGCTCTTATCACTGCTGCCAGATATAATGACATCCTCTTCAGGACTCGGGTCAAACTGAAGACACAGCACTGATTTTGCATGGCCGATCAACGGGCGATGCCACAGTCGCTTCGTCTCTAAATCCCAAACTCGCACGGTTCTATCCCGGCTTCCGCTGACAAGCCATTTCCCTTGGAATTCGATTGCATAGACACACTCCTTGTGTGCTTCATCCATATGAGACGGGTGCGGTAGTTGGAAGTTTTTGAACCGGCCATGATGCCAATTTGCTTCCAGTCTCCGGCGTTGCTTGTAAAGATGGACCCAGTTTACTTTGACGGTCCCATTCGGGGAGCGCGTAAGCAATGAGGACTGGAGAGGCGGCTGAAGCATCGAGGGAAGCGGCAGGATAGAGGCAGGAGCCACATATCCCATAGCATCTCCCGATAATGACCCTGCTCGATCGGCTGCATCGGCCATGTGGTGATCACCTTCATCATCCGCTTCAGTAGACGCCTGGCCGTTGGTCTCGGCCGGTCCTTGTCCCTCAGCACCACGCGAATTCAGCCATGTAGGAGGGACGCGCTTCTTATGTTTGGGCTCCCCCAGGTCCGGTTCTGAATATTGAGGGCGTGCCCTGCGGGTTTGGGGTGACAGTGCTTCGGCATGCTCTTGCTCGAAGCTGCGGACCGCGCGCGTATCCACTCGCCATCCCTCGTTGATGTACAGCACCCTCCATAGACCAGAGTCGAGAATTCGGCATCGCCATGAACGAGATGCGAGCGACGCGGTTAAGAGAGTTTTGGGATCAAGGTAAGAGAAGATCTCGAAGGTAAGTTCCGGGGGCAGCTTGACAACGGGGTCCATATGAAGAAGTGGATTAAGACGGTCAACCACTGCAGAGAGGGTGGAGGTGGAAAGAGATCGCAGGAGACTATACGCGAGTTCTAAAGTTGGAGGGGGCGTTAGCGGGCGGAGAAAGCAGGGGAGGTTGGGCGGGCTTCGGAACATGCAATGCAAGACGCAGTGAGGGGCTCTTACCAGCTCGATCGGCCTCGCTCTGGGCGAGGACCCATTCTGGAAGCATCATGACATTGTCTGAAATGATATCCTTTTCCGACTGGCTTCGCGTCTCGTCCGAATAGCCCTCATCCAACTTGAAGGACGGGGAGAGAGACGGCGCAGCGAACGCCGTAAAGCTGGCCGCCTGCAGCCGCAAATTCGGGCGAGATGGAGAATCCGGGGCTGGCTCTCCCTCCATCGATGCTGTTGTGCGAATGGGGGGAGGCTGCGATAGGATGAGCGCGCCGATGACGGATGAGTCGGGGGGCAAGACCGACCCAGGTGCGATGACTTTGCAACACACCCACAAAGACCACTCGAAGGCGCTAGCTGCGCGCGCGCTATCGAGCCCTTCTTAAAGCTTCAAAGAGGATCACACCCTCTTGCGCTGAAGGAAAGGCGTTGAATGGAGGATGGGGGTTCGGGGTCGGTGCTGCATGTCACGTCACGTTTAGCGGCGGGATCCGCCAGGAAGTGATAGGTCGGAAGGCAGATGGTTCAACACATCAGATGCGATAGGTCGAGGATAAGACGAGGAGAACGACGAGAGATTTTGAGAAGATCAACCGAGATGAAAAATAACAAAAAACATGCCGCCTGAGAGAGAGCAATGTAGGCACTGGAATGGCCGATGGCTGCGGGTCACGTGGTTGGCGGGAGAGAAGGCGAAGTATGCAGAATAACAACGAAGGCGAGGCGATGGAAGAGAGAATGTTTGGGGTGAAGGCAAGGTGTAACCTTGGAAGTATATTGCATTTCTCGGAGACGACTACCCTTTTTCTTAGCTGTAATTTTCCTGGGTATGGATTCGGCCCTGGTATTATGTATACGAGATGTTTGAAAAAAGACAGGTAGAGAGGCATTTCCCATGACACCTTTCGACACTTTTCTCTGAAACAGACACGGAATTGGTCTACAATTCTAGGGCCATCAGCTAGGAGATAATTTCGAACATGCGATGGGCAGAGCTCGAGGGCTGGCCCCAGTAGCAAGTAAGAGACCCTGTCCACCACGTAGATAGGTAGCGCAAGAACAGCCACGGTAGCTAACTAGCTACCTAGCTACGTAGCTACCACACTCAAGTAGGTATGCAGACAGATTCAGGGTATAGATCTCGTCTCAGGTAGAGTGGACTCGTGCCCCTCTCCACATCCCACCGCCCGATGGAACACGCGCTAAACCCAACCGGGCAACTGAACAGCCCTCCTTCCGCTCACCCTCTCCTTTCTCCCTATCCCGCCATCTCATCCCATCTCCCGTCCTCACAACCCTCTCACCCTTTGCTCCCTTCGGGTCGTCCAGCTCGCCTTGGAAGTTGATTTTTCCTTCCTGCCCCGAGTCTGTCGAGAGTCCTAGTGACCGGGCTCCCCCTCGAACTTCATAGCCTAGGGGTTTCAACCTCTCTTTCTTCTTGTCATTTCACACGCTTGCCCGGCCGCAGCGTCGTCTCCGAACGAACACCCACGACCTATCGATTGGGTCCTGTCCCCTGCCGGCGTCGGAATATATTTCAACTGTCCTCCATTCCCCTCCGCAGAAAGTGGCGGCGCGTTTTTGATCTTCTTTCTGTTCATATATATCCTCTGGTCGTGGTTCTTCCGCGGGGAATACTCCCTGTATATACACCACATCACCATTCATTGCGATCAGACAAGTGGTGGCACATTACACCTTAGTTCTCGAAATTCGACCGAACTTGTTCCTGCTCCGCGCAGCCCACCTCCGGCCGATTATCCGAATCGCAGGCAATCAATCCATGATCGGCATTCCGTCCGCTCGACGCTTGTCGCTCCCTTCGATCACTATATATTTCGAGTCTGCTGTGCAGATTTGAACTGAGCCTGGCTGGTCTGACTCATTTACTCGGTCGAGGTACCCGAAGATGATCGACTCCGCAGCAATGAGCGGCATTCCGATCGCGGAGGATAATATTATCAACCGGCGTGGTGGAGAATCGATTTATCAGAGCTGTGTCAACCTAAAGAGGCGGCTCTCGGAAGTCCCCAGTTTTGAGCCTTTTCTGCAGGAGATGGCCGATGAGGATCGTGAACGGGGTAACACGGACCCTGTGTCGTCTTTGTGGAACTGTCTCCGAGCTGGGTACCCGCTACTCAGCATCTATAATGCTTCAGGTCCAGATGAGGAGCTTATTGTCGACCCCGTTAAAGTCCCTGAAGCGAAACGACCTAAAGCGGCAACCTTCAAGTTTTTGCAGGCATGTCTGCAGGACCTGGCATTCCCTCAACAAGACTGTTTCTTGATCACCGACCTGTACGGCGAGAGCACGACAGGTTTCATCAAGGTGATCAAAATGGTGAATCGTGTGGTAGATATACTCGAGATGCAAGGTCAGCTGAAGCGTCCGTCGGAAGTGGCGAACGCGCCGACCGGTGTACAAGCAACTGTCAAGCTTACCAAGCGGGAGCACATTCTCAAGGAGCTTTTGGAAACGGAGCGTGATTACGTCCATCATCTCCAGAATCTGCAGGCATTGAAAAAGGAGTTGGAGGAAACAGGCGCACTCACCGGCGATGCGAGTCATCAGATTTTCCTAAATCTCAACAATCTCCTGGACTTTGCGCAGCGATTCTTGATTCGGATGGAGCAACACTACGCTTTGCCAGAGGACATGCAGAACTGGGGCAATCTCTTCTCCTCACACGAGGAAGCCTTCCGACAGTATGAGCCGTTCATCGCAAATCAGATGCGCTGTGACGAAGTCTGCCTCAAAGAGTGGGACAAAATCAAGGTGGCACCGCGCCATATAGACCTTCAACAAATGGTTGCGCAACCAAAAACGCTCAACGGGTTCTTTGTCAAGCCATTCCAGCGTTTGACTCGGTACCCCCTCATGTTGTCGGTAAGTTGAATCGTGTCGCATTTCTTTCGCAATCGAAGCTAATGTGCTGTTCTGCTTATAGGAGCTTCGCAAGCAATTGGAAGATGAGCAACTTCAAGCCGACATCACGCATGCCATCGATACCATTCAGAATGTGCTAGACTTCGCAAACGAGGCAATTCACAAAGAGCACTTGGCTGCGGCAGTGGTGGATCTATCAGAAAGAGTAGATGACTGGAAGTCGCTGAAAATGGACGCCTTTGGAGATCTGCTTCGTTTTGGCACATTCGCCGTAGTCAAGGGAGACAGTGGCAAGGACAGCGAAAGAGAGGTATGAGCTTGGTGACATCCAATTTAGTTCTGGCACAAAATGGAATTCGCTGACGTGATTCCCAGTATCACATCTTTTTGTTCGAGCGCATTCTCCTCTGCTGCAAAGACATCAACCCGAACAAGCAGAAAACTAAGCTCATGATGGCTAAAGACAAGCCGGGCCTCACAGGGAAAGGAAAGCCTCGTCTTCAATTGAAGGGTCGAATCTACATGGCTAATGTCACGGATATCGTCTGCCTTCAGAAGCCTGGCCTCTATCGTATCCAAATATTCTGGAAAGGTGATCCGGGCGTCGTCGACAATTTCATCATCCGGTACTCTAACGAGGACACGATGAAGAGTTGGTACAAAGAGATTGACACTCAACGGACAATCCAATCAGAACGGCGTACTCTACGGAATACTGGTACCTCTGACAGCGAATTCACCTACATGGAGGGCATGGCCCACATGCCCAATCCTTATCAGCAAGAGTATGATCAAGATGATGTCGGCCGAGATGGGCAATACCACTCTGAATTCACAATGAGTCGGAATGCATCCAGCACCAGCCTAAGAACTCGGTCCGCCACCGGAGGTAGTACCAACTCCGTTCCCCACTCTAATGGCCGAGCTCGCTACACAGGAGGTGATCCTGCGCTCTCTGTGCATACCCAGTTCCCTGGCAGCATGTCACCCGGTGACCGGCAGAACATGAACTCATATTTCTCGCCTACGGAAACTCCATCCACCCGATCCAGTTCCCAATCCGGGTTCTCCTTCGGACGCCAAAATACCAACTCGACAGGTGCTTCATCCGTTTGGAATGAGGAGTCTAATCGCTATACTGCCCCTGCCTTGTCTCGTGGTACCTCTAGAGATGGCTCAACTCCGACAGGATACTACCCTTCCCAGCCCAACGGACGAGGCGCTCAGCGTCCCTCTTTGCCTCCCATGTCTGGGTCACAGGGACCTCCTCCTACCAATGGGTCTGCCCAGCGCATGCGTTCGGCCAGTAGCCCTGATATTCATAACAACATTAATGGACCGCCCGAGACACGCCGGTATATGGGAGTGCACACCATGCAAACTGTGGATAACGTCCCGGTGCCTCCGATTCCAGCGCATATGGCTAACATGAAGGCACCGGTCAACCGGAGCCAGAATAATTCTCCCACAAGTCAACTTCCCATTCGCACACAGCCGCCCCATGTCCACACGACGCAATTCACCGAGCCGGAGTACAACGACTCTCGCGGCTCGGGGCGACTCTCAGATCACGCCACGTCTCCCTTGACCCAGGAAGAAGGAGTCGACCCGTACATGCCAACTCAGTTAAAAGCGAAGGTGAACTTCGATGACAACTACGTTACACTGGTGATTGCAACCAACATTCTCTTCCGTTCGTTAACGGACCGCGTGGATGCCAAGTTGGCTCGGTTTACAAATCGATCTATTGGCAACAAGACCGTCCGCCTGCGGTACCGGGACGAAGATGGTGATTTCGTCACCATTGATAGCGATGAGGCCGTACAGCTCGCATTCATGGAATGGCGTGAGCAGCACCGTGACATGCTCGCCAAGGGTTTGGTGGGTGAGATCCAGCTGTACTGCCAGGTGGTAGATTAGATGGACCACCTTCCCCTTCCATCGTGTCCGCTTTTCTTCTCTGCGAACTTGTACCTATTTACCCTCTCTCGCTGGGAGCCTCGGTTGAGGATTGTCCCGCTCTCCCTTTTGCATCGCTCTAGCGCTTGTTCCCCTTTCTTCAACCCCCTTCCCAACTGGATTGGCTTGATTCTGTTGATCGGTCATTTCTGGAGAGCTGCGCCGCCATTGTCATACCCTTTCTTATCATCATTTGTCCTTCTATCACGCCACTTTCATAGTGGTCTTCATGTGCTAGGACTGTGGCGTCTTGAGCGAGGGCATTCCAACTGCATAATGAGATGATCGTGGCTTGATGTCGAGAGACGACAGGTCTTTTGATTTGCAAGACCCTTTTCATGTCCCGTTCCTTCGGAAACCCGGGGCAGGATCGAATGATGACTGCTATTGATCTCCATCTTCGTTGAATGTCCACGAACGTATAACGCACCTTACTGATGTATGCATACTTGTTGTCTTTGGATTGCGTATTGGTGGCCTGCATGCGAGCGGACTCGACTCGAAATACATTTTTGACATCTATTATTGTTACCGTAGTTATCCCTATTCCTGTCTTCCAGTGATAACGGATCGGGATGCCGTCTTTCGGCTGTATCGGCCATTGCTAAGCTTGGCAGGGCTGAAGTATAGGGGTAAAGCTACCTGGTGAAAAGCCATCATAAGGCCCAAGCTGCGAAATTGCGGCATTTTAATTGAATTCTGACGCATGACGCGTTATCCCTTTAGAAGGGGAATTTCGGCGCAGAACAGTCGGTGCTCTCACCGAATCGTGGCCCGGCATTCAACTTCAGGGAACAGGGCCACCTCATCAATTCTTTTTATAGTGCACCTCCTTTCTCCTCTTTAAAAACCACATCCTGCGCCCCTGGGAAGCCCATCATCCTGTATATCAAAGTCTTGATTTGAGCCACACCAGCCACATCGAGAAAGCCAAGAATGTCGTTCTCCGGCCGCCGCTTGAGCATTTTGCGCCCCTCCAACAACCGCCGCTTCTCACAAAGCAAGGGGCTGTCTGACAACGGTATCTTGGCTTTCGGCTCCCCGTAAGAAATATTGGACTAACGGTCCGATCTTCCAGAGCTACAGTCCGAAACCCATCGCCAGTTCCGCGACGCCCATGAGGGCCACCGTCCCCACGCCGGTCTCGACGCGTCCCGCTCTTCCACCGGGGTCGTCTGGTGCACAGAGCAAGCTTCCAAGCATGGCTACATCGAGGACCCCTCCAGCTGGGCCAACCTAGGCCAGGGTGCCCCCGAGGCCGACGACGAGATCGAGGGAAGCTTCCCGCGCCCGACTTCGATCCCCATCAGCTCTGCTGCCCGAGAATACGGACCGACCGCCGGTATCAAGCCGTTGCGTGCGGCCGTGGCACGTCTGTACAATGAGCACTACCGTCAAGGAAAGGAGAGCCAGTACACCTGGGAGAATGTCTGCATTGTGCCTGGTGGCCGCGCTGGATTGATTCGGATTGCTGCTATTCTGGGCAACTCTTACCTGTCTTTCCCTATTCCCGACTACTCTGCGTACTCGGAAATGCTGAGTCTGTTCAAGAACGTACGTTCTTTTGCTTTTTCGGAGCTTGTATGGAATTGAGAATGCTGACAATGGATCATAGATTGCTCCTATCCCCATTCCTCTGTCTCAAGAAGACCACTACCATATTCACCCCAACAAGATTGCCGAGGAGATTGCTCGTGGTACTCAGGTGCTGCTGACCTCGAACCCTCGTAACCCCACCGGTCACTTCGTGTCGCACGAGGAGCTGGCTGAGATCCAGGACATCTGCCGTGACCGCGCCACCCTCATTCTGGATGAGTTCTATGGCGGCTACAACTATACCACGAACTGTGACGGCAGCACCATCAGTGGTGCCGAGCATGTCGTCGATGTCAACAAGGATGGTCCGTTTCCCCAAAGCTCCGATGCACATGACCCAACCCGCTAACTTGCTCTGTAGACGTGCTGCTGATTGACGGTCTGACCAAGCGCTTCCGCCTTCCCGGCTGGCGTATCGCATGGGTTGTCGGACCCAAGGAGTTCATAGACGCCTTGGGCTCCGCCGGCTCATACCTAGACGGCGGCGCCAACGTGCCCTTCCAAGAGGCAGCCATCCCGATGCTGGAGCCATCGCTGGTGCGCACAGAAATGAAGGCCCTGCAGTCACACTTCTGCGAGAAGCGCGACTACGTCCTCAAGCGCCTTTACGACATCGGGTTCCGCGTACAGGACGTTCCCGAGGCCACCTTCTATATTTGGCTTGACCTGACCTCGATCGACCCGCCGCTTCCCAAGGAGGCCAACATCTCCGACGGATTGAACTTCTTCAGCGCCCTTCTGACCGAGAAGGTCATCGTTGTGCCCGGTATCTTCTTCGATTTGAACCCGGCCAAGCGCCGTGATCTGTTCGATAGTCCTTGCCACCACTTTGTGCGTCTGAGCTATGGTCCTAAGATGGACGTGCTGAAGAGGGGACTGGATGGTATTGAGCGTGTGATTAAGCGGGCGCGTGAGGCGGGGACCAAGAAGTGGGAGGATGAGGTTGCGATTCAGGATGATTAGATTGGCATTTGATGTGCCCTTGCCGCTTGTATTTACAAGTCCAGCCGGTTTGTCAGAACGAAGCGAATCGTATACAATGGATTCTATTTAGCACGTCGGGTTGTGCTTTCAGAAGATGTAAGCAAATGTAGCATTTTGGAGGTTGACGGCAATTCTTCAGCTGGCGTAAACCGAACCATCAACTCGGAACGATGAGTTCGGTTTTGAATCTTCAATAGCCGGCATCTTTATTGAAGGTCGGTGTAATGTTATTTTGATTCTCTTGGAGGGGGTCTCGATGGACCTGCCTTGAAGAAACTGTTTCGATATCAACGATATCAAGAGAAGAAGGGGGTCTTTGGACTACGGTAATGTCGCGTGTAGGACTTGTGAGAACAGGCAAATATTGATTTAATACAACAGATTTGGATAACAGAAGGTCGAGATGGGGTTGGAAAGAGATTCAATGTCGAGTTAATGGAAGTCCTAGAAAAAGCCAGTATACCTACCATCGATAGCCAAGTGTATCTCTATGCATGACCTAATGCGCCCATGACCGGGCTCGCTCTTCGGATTTCTCTTCTTTCTTCTTTTCATTCCCCCTTCCCTCCTCGCCTTTCCTTACACCTTCCTTTGCCGCCTCCGCCTATGCCGCTGTACAAAATGTAACCCTTCGCTTTCCACGGAGATCGCCACCGCCGGCACGAGACATACTGGCCAACAATCTACAGCTCTATACGAACTGAACGGCTCAAACCGGTGCCAATACGCGGTTTCATCACTGAAAATACAATACCCCCAGTACACGCATAACGGACTAATTCCACTCGCCAGACCAGTGAGCGTGCACCGGATGATTTGCAACTAACTCAGGCGGGCAACGCCGTGGGCATCGATTTCCCGTCTCAGCAAAAGTCGTCTAGATTTGCTAGATACGGGTTAGTATTATGCGGGGCGCCAGTGATGGTTGAATACCACTGCTAGTACTGTACTATACCTTTCCGTAGGTCGAGAATGGTCCCACCCGTCCATTGCTACCTTCATTAACTCCAAGGATGCCCCAGTCAGGTTAATGAGTTAGCCGGCGGCCCGATCTGACAGCCCTCCCCGTCAGCTGGCCCACTCGCTTTCTCGATCTCTGGATTTCTCGATGGTAATTTTTCCGGCAAAAGAACCTATATGCGCATGGCGAGCTGCTGGGTGACTGTCCCCTGATGATCGATACACTGCCTCCATTTCCACGACGATCTCGCTCGTCGAGATCGGGGCCGAGTGGATGCCACGCTATCGTCTATAACGGTGCCACTATTTAATCCATTTTATTGGCACCACTATCCCTTAGTCCTCCTGCCATGTGAGGTTGGGGGCTAAATACCCAGGAGAGCCTCAACGGGTACATCATACGTCCACGTCATCTTCTCGCCCTCAAAGACACACTGCAACTGGAACTGTCCAAGAAAGTTTACCGCGAGAGTTTGGGTTCGGTCTGAGCCGTGATGCACACTTGTGGCCGCGAGGCTCGCGTCGGCTCCAATCACGGACGATCGCTCGTATTTAATTTAGAAGAAGGGCACCTGTCCTGCCCCATGCGGCAACGATATGTTCCGTAATCCGAGCGTACCCGTCATGCTTTTCCAGTCACGGATTTCAGGCTCGAAATCCAGCGAATTCGACCTGGCGGCAGACCCCCCCCCCCCCCTGGCCCCATCCCACAAAGCTTGTTTCTTCTGTCGACCTCGACCTGGTATGTGCGCCCCTGGACAGATCAACCTAACCTCGAAGAAGCAAATTGTTTTTTGCGTGGATCGCCGTGAAGAGGTGTCATGTCGTACTGGAGCCTATTTGTGAGACCCAGCATCCACTGCTTTTGTCCCTGTTCGACATCCAATCAATCTGTTTCCACTCGCCATTCCTGATCGGGAGAATGCAATCCTTGCCCGTTACCGTTGTGGGATCCAGGGTTTTGTCCAGAGAAACCTGAACCAGATCGGACGTCGAAGCGAGTCCCGAGTATCCAGTTGGGGGACCCATATATCGGGCCTGACCCGCCTATCGGATACCGTTACATTACGGATCCCCCGGGACCGGCGCTGGCCTGGTTCAGGGACAATGGCATGGCCAGACGTCCAATACAAGTCCGTACAGATATCCCATCGTTCCAGGTACCTGGACCCAAGCGTGGGCCTCCCCATTGTGGAAAGTGGATCCGCTTCGGAACAAGACCGTATTCCGCATCGTATTACTCGGATATTGCACCAGTGACAGTCTGAGAGATTCCATCCACGGAGAAACGCACCCACCACTCCGTTTCCCCTCCTTCCCCCTCCCCAAAGAGCTCTCCAACGTCCCGAGGCCCAAGCTCCTTCACTTAGGAATCAGCAGCTTGGGATTGGAGGCTGTCCTCTCCGAGCTTCGCCAGCTTCCTTCATCTTCCTCTAGCGTGGCCCTCCGACGATCATTTGACAGATCGCTGCGTCCCCTCTCCCCCCCCTGTGTTCCCCTTACTGCATAAACTACTCATCTGGTCGGGAATCGGAGCTTTCACGGCTAGCGCCATGCGTGCTGCACATCGGTACCATTCATTTCATTGAATCAGTCGTGTGACGCCGTGTCCTTGGTACTCTCCGGGCTCTATTAGATTGAGCCTGCTCATTAGCTCAGTAATCACCGACTACCGTGATAGGTAACTTATGTCCATTCATCGAGGAACGGAATCCATGAATTTCAGACAGCCTCGTTCTCCACCGCCCCACAGCGCGCCAACGACAAGCGACCGAGTTTGGCGCCTGGACTGGATGCACACTAGTGTCGGATACGACGTGGCCGTGGTCATTGTTCTGCTCGGGTTCATGTTTCATCGCTGACTTACGGGCCAACGAGCAGGGGACATCCCTGCTCGACGGTGGCCCCCCATTTCTGAGCTGACTACCACTCACCCGCTCGCGCTTTCCCGATGGGAACTATCTCCGCATATTTCTCGCTTAAACGAATTTCCGTACATTGGCCTGGCTATTCTGCGCGCACGCGGTTCCCTTTTCCCCATAGAATTCAAGCAATTGGGGTCCCCTAGAGTACCGCCGAGCACCCTACCTCTTATAACATGCTGGATATACTTTCCCAGGCAGTGTTTCATCTCCCCAGCACAATGACGACAGCCACCAACCCAGCGCGGCGGCAACATGCAGCTAGAAAACGGAGCAGGCCGAAGATGATTCGCCTTCGATCCGATATATCCTGATTCGCAATGCTTTCCCCCTTGGCCAACTCAGCGTTAACGACGGCTTGGCAGTGGGGGGCCCTAAAATTTCCCTCGGTGGAGAAGAGATTCTCGATCGCCCGAGATCGCGAAAGGGGCCGCACGGGATGATTCTCCTGGATTCATGTACAGGATTAATGTCGGAGTCGGCGCAGGAACCCCACCCGTAGGCGACGGGGATCGCTAATGCAGTAACGGCGATGATCCTGTCCGTTCGCCTGCAGCGGATGGGTTGTGAGTGGTGTCTTGCACGGATTTGTTTTCCTGCCAAGCGATCGCCCGGCGAACTATTAGTGGACTTTGGCTTTCTACCGTCGTGTTTTCTTGATTCTGCGGAGGCAAAGTTGTATTCGGGGTTTGACGTGGCGATGCAACGAATGCGCTAGAGACATCTGGACCGCGTTGACATGAAACCAAACCAAAGCCAATCTAAATCCACATTGATGGGACGTGGGATCCCAGTCTCGCTTATCGGCTGCTCAGCATGTCATTTTGCAGGGCCGGCATGCGCCGAGGATCACGTTCAATGGTTCTGGTTTGGCAAAAGATCCTGGAAGAACCAGCCCCTCTTCATCTCTCGGTGAGTGAGCTGCGTGAGTCGGGACTTGCAGAGGGGTCTAGATCGTGTACTGTATAGCGACTGTAGATCGTTGCACCGCATAGCTCCAGGTTCGTAGCGTCTGCTTTTTCTACGTAAGGTTTTGCAGCGCGATTTCCTAGTCGATTTATCCCGTGCATGCGTCTGGACATTCGGTTTTATTATTTTTATTAGAATAGGATCAAACCTTGATTGGTGAAAGGACAATCGCTGCACTTATGTAGATGACCATGTCTGTAGCATCGGCGCGCATGACGCCGAAGCGGTGTGCTAGTTAATAACTTTATGCCGGGCCAGCGAACATCCGAGTTCAACTTATGCTCCCAGTTCGGTATTCCTTATCAGCGTGACTTGATTTCAAGCCACCAGGAGAACGGGGTATATCCTCGTAAGAGTGAACAGCTCAGGCCTCTCCTTAAACGCGGATGTGGGGAACCGCCTTCAGCCTCAATGAACATCATCGCCAAAAACCTACAGTAGTCCAGTCCTTTCGCGTAGACGTACTGTAGATGCCGGAAGGGCAACGAACGTCGCCGTCATCGGGCATGCTAGGGCACCCTCGGCCGAGCCGTGTTAGCCGTTTTTGCCTCATGTCCCCAGTCCAACACCCAACACCAAGCACCCAACACCCCTGTTTAGCTTCTAGCCCCCGGTCTCCACCTCCCTATCCCCAAAGGCCGAGGCATTTGAGCCTTTTCCACCCTGGATCTGGGTCCTGGTTTTCTGACTTTTTGGCTTTCTGGGTCTCTGGTTACTCCCGCCAGAGTCCGGAGACTCCGCATCCACGTTTCACTGAACACCCGTCAAAGCCGGTATTTTTATTAGGGCGGGAATTTTAAACTCGATCAGTATTTCCAGCAAAGAACAAGCCGCTTGCTCATCGACCTTTCGATATAATACCTAGAAAAGGAGATAGATAAATAGCGGAGGAAGAGTTGGAAACCTTCTCCCCACGTATCCGACGCAAACCCCTAAATCCGAGGTCTAATCTGCAGGCTGTCCAGTCGCAGAATTGGCGAGAACGGAAACCGTGTCCATGCTCGACCGGCCGTAGATTGTTTCTCGTTCCGTCCGCAAGTCCATAACCTAAGGAGAAAATAGCGCAATGTCTCACAGGGTTGCGATGCAGCGTGGTGTAGTAGTATTGCCACGAAACGAAAAAAAAAAAAAAAGGAAACCATCCAGAAGTGCGCAGGAGTAGATTAAAAAAATAATAATGCCTGCACCATCGACCCAATGATCTTTCGCGTGGCAAACCCAGTCCAGAGCACTGGGGATATTTATTTTATTTTATTTTATTTTATCGCGATTTGCAAGTCAAGTCCGCACGGCTATTAATCTCCCTCTTTGTCGCCGAGCTACTTAGTGGGCCGGCCCGTTTGGCTTGGTAACAATGTTCATATGACAGCAACAGCCCTGTCACCTTGCACCCTCGCCTATAGCGCAGTTAGACACATCCTACGGCGAGTCCAGGACGAACCTTGACGGGTATATCACCAAGGAGCGTAAGAGTAATCGTGAACTCGGAAAAAGGGACAAACACAGTAAATTCCTCCGTTCGGACGCAAGGGCAAAAATGATGGGGTTTTTTTTAAGAAGAGAAAAAAATAAATAAAAAAGATTAAAAAAGAAAACACCAAAAAGGAAATACTCCCCCCTTGTTCATAAGCGAAAACGAGTAACGAGCGCGCGAATGACAGGCGAACTAAAGTTTGTTAGGGCGCGTAGCCCACTTTTCGATGGCTTGGCCAGCCCTTCTTGTCGGGTATGGGAATGGGGCCGATTCAAAGCACGAGTCATGCACGCCATGCATTCGTATCCATAACCGATCTGGGCGTGCTTTTGCTCTTTTTGCTTACTGTCAGCGCGACTGTGGGCTGATCGTGAAACGGAGCCGACTTGGGATTTGGGATCGATGGGCCCAATCACGGGTGTTCGTTGGATGTTATGTAGGATTTGATACCGGGAGAGGTTTGAAATCAAGAGCGTGTTTGTTATGCGAAATTCATTCGTGTTAAGGAGATTCTTCATATCTCGTTGACATTAGGCCTTAGGACACCTTGGAAAGAAAACCGAGTGACACATCTCATGCCAGGTATCGGGGGATGGATCGAACCTGTGTCAGATAGGAAAAGAAAATGAAGTGTAGAAATAAAACGCCGTCCCCCTCTCCTTTTAAATGAGACAGCAAAAACAATAATGACCGGGGAATCCAGGAAGAAGGCGCCCATTAAGCCGGAGAGGAAAAGAAAACCACGGGAGAATACAAGACGATATGCGAGGATTTCGAGTTCTCGATCGAATAAAAAGAGGGGGATATCGGGGAATATAAAAGGTCGTGACGGGCATCAATCGAACCAGAACGATTCATCCAAAATCTATGCGGAATCCCCGCTTAACCTACGCCCAGAAAACCCCAGTCAGTCCCCTCCGGTTGATTCAAGATCCGGGCAGGGGGTTTGTACTGGAAATTAGGATGGTATCCCACCATCATCGGCTGTCCCTCCGGCAGCTGGTGGCCCGGGAATGGCTGTTGGTGGTACTCGGGCGGCATGTAGTTGGTGCGCGGACTCGGATCGTAGCGCGGCTGCATCATCTGCATGTACTGTTGGTGCTGCTGCGGATGCCCCGGCTGGTGGTGATGGTGTTGTTGGGGGTGTTGGGGGTGTTGCGCGTGTTGCGCGTGCGTCATGTTCATCGGGGAGGTGACGGGGACGTTCTGCGTGACGATGGGCGCAGATTCGTGCACGGGTACTTGGCCCGGAACCTGACCCATCGGGACGCTCTGCGGCGAATAGAACTCGTGGTTGGGCGTCGCAGAATTCGGATAGTACGGCTGCTGCGCGAGGAGATACTGTTCGTGCGCGTTCGGTATTGACACCGTGGCGGGAGTCGGGTGCTGGTACGAGTGCTCCGAGGCTGCGTCTTCCGACGATGGTCGAGTCAACGAGCCCGGGGGATGCGAGCGATGTTGGTGCTTGGTCAGGGTGGTCTTGCGACAGAAACTATGATGGCTCTAGAGTGAGCTTTGGGGGACCCGACGCGATCAGCGGCTTGCTTACCTTCGCTCGCAGGTTGGCTCCTGGCAGATGTATGGTCGCTTGCCCGTGTGGATTCGACGATGGCGAGCCAAACTCGAGGACTGCAGCAGTTAGTGAATGGTGGTCGCGACCATCGGGGCAGAGATGAGCTTACGTCTGAGAAAGCTTTCTGGCAGCCGTCATGGTCACAGACATGGGGCTTTTCGCCAGTGTGAGTCCGCGAATGCACGGTCAGGGCGCTGCGCTGGATGAAGCTCTTGTTGCAATCCTTGACGGTGCAGTGATATGGTCGCTCGTTGGTGTGGATGCGATAATGGCGGCAGAGATCTGACTTGCGATTGAAGGACTGGGGCGGCGTTAGATTTACGGGGGCGCGAAAGTGAAGATCCAACAAAAAACCGACCTTGCCACAATGTTCCCAAGAGCAGTTGAAGTCGCGTCCACTACCGGGAGCCATGACTGCGTATGGACGAATAAATCACGGTTGCGGGGGAAGCGGGTCGCGGGTAGGCGACGTGGAGATAAGAAAAGGAAAAGGAGAGGGAAAGAGGTCCTGGGACGGGGCAGATAAGTAGCCCGGGATGGTCCTGGTCAGGCCGGATGAGTAGCAGCCGGGATGCGTAGGCGAGCCCGGGGCATAATAGAGTATTAATATACGGGAGAGAAGAAAGGAAGAGGGGAAGGGGAGATGATAGACGATAAAAGAGAGGGGGGGGGCGGGGGGGGGGGAAGGGCTCAAGTCATACTATGAGCCTTTCACTGAGCCAGCGTGAGAGCAGCGAAGAGGGCTCTGGGAAGGGAAATAACGGCGCGGATAGGACCGTACTGGGGCATTTTATTTTATTTTATTTTTAAATTGGGAATTTATTTCGTTTAATTATTATTGTTTTTCGTGGTGTACCTCAGGTACCGGGGGTAGACTTTGGGTGGTTCCTACTTACGTCGCTTCGACTTTGGTTGATCGGAGACGATGTGTGACGGATTACAGTTGGTTGAATTGTCGCGAAACCGAAGGGTCGAGAGCGGCCCCCCGCCCGTCCACCAGGTGTAAAGAAAAGAGAGGGGGAAGGGACCGGAGAGAGAGAGAGAGAGAGAGAAGATAGGTTGAGTACGGCGAGTACCCCGTCGGAACTGTGTAATACCAGTTATACCAGTTATACCAGCTATACCAGCTATGGGCGTAGGGGGGCAGTGTATTTTTAGCAGTGCGGTGATAGGATAAGGAAAGGTTAGGTTGGCAACGGAACCTAAGTGCATTGAAATTGCGATTGCCTTGGAAAAACAATCGCAAACCCCACATTACGACTCAGCAAACCCAGAGACCCAGCGACCCAGAGACCCACCGGGGCCAGCCCGGACGACAACTCGTTGGCCCGTGGTGCGTGGGGATACAAGCAGGGTATCGTTCTCCTCGTACTTCGCCTAGTAATCTATCGGCGATTTTCCCATTTCCACTTTCCGCTTTCCCTAGGTACTTGGCCACTTCACTTTGCGGGAATAAAGTTAGACAGCCTTGAGTTGGGATCTGAAACTGCGGCCCCCCTCTCTCCCCTCTTCTAATTCGCAAACCCCGGTCTCTAAATACTGGTTTTCGGTGAATCAAACGCTCTCTTTCGCGATGCGGTCTGGATCTATTCTCCGAGGTTTCCTTGGTCTTGCCACACTGCATGACCCGCATGATGATAATATGTAACCACGACAGCGAAACAAAAAAGAACAAAAGAGAGTCAGCCCCCCCCCCTTCGAAAGCAGGAAATGATATCATCGCGCGCAGCCCATGACATTTGGGAATTCAGCCAGTCACCGTCGCGTTGGATAAAAGGCCAAGCCACGCAGCCGCGACCGAGCTACTCCGGACTTTTGTCCCCTTGCCCCAGGCCGCTTATGTTAGCGACGATCTTCTCTCGAGTAGAAAACAGATGCTCGAAAGGAAACTAGTGCTACTGTGCAGCGGCGGCACTTGGGGTGAGAGCGAAAGTCAGCGGGTCCAGAACCCACGACACAGAAACCCCCGTTAATACTCCGTAGTCCCCGCAAGAAAACGGTCGAATCCCGAGACGTTTACGAGAGATGGCAAATCGTACCCGGGGAAATTCGTGACAGCAAGGGATGGACATGACGCGGCGTGAACGGAGTACGGACAAGTGCTTTCCCCTCGCTGCCGTAAGTGATTCAGGTGTCGAATCCGCAGCTATCGCGAGCCCGTCCCGTTCCTGGTCTCCCGAGTCATACTCATTTCCTTAAGGTTGGGTACCATACCACCATTCAATACGAAGTATAGAACTCTCAAATTCCGATAGATAGATCAGAAATTAGACACCTCAGAGAGATCTGTAAGTGCTCCGATTGAGCTCCTCTAGTACCCGGCACTAGTAGTGCCCGAACAGACGAGTGATCTAGTGTCTGATAGACTTTCTCGAACATGCAGCTTGGGATCCTGATTCGCAAGCGTGGTAGAATGAGAAACAATATCGCCCCCCTGAGCTCGTCGTATGAGTGTAGGGGGTCGTGGGAGTCTTCACCGTATACCTTTCGTATACCTTGTCTACCCGTTTTTTGATTTTGCTTATACTATTTGGCGGGTCAACCCCTTGATTGCTTTTTTCCCTCCATCTTATCGCCACACTCAAAGTTTGCCAGGGTCAGAATGTATTCCTGCACGGGACCTTTTTTTTTTTTTCACATTTCGTAGGTGGCGATGATGGATGTGGAAGGTCGATGTTCTTTTTCGTCTTCACGAGATGCCGGTTGGCCTCGGTCCACGCCATGCCAATCACCAAAGCCCTAAACCGGAGAAGATTCGATCGGCATGCCCGAGAAGGAATGTCATCGAGGATCTTGAGCATGGCCAAGCAAGGCGCAAGCTGAGGCACCTCGGCCGTGAACGTGGGGATTCAACGGGGTAATCTTAAGGCCAACGATCCTCTGATCATCCAACCTTATCAGGTGCTCAAGGGGCGAAAAAGGGGACCGAGTGCAAGCCACGAGGAATGTAGATTCTCATGGCAGGAAATGCGCAATGCGCAACGGGTACGCCAATGTCGGCCTTGTGGATCGGTGTTTCGGGCTTTCGCCTCGCAAGAGTGCTACGAGTCCTAACTTTCTCGTGCATATCGATTGCTTCATGGCTGCGATCGGATGGCCACCGGCCAATGAGAACACTCTCGCCGGTCCAACGGGGACGTTCTTACTGGTTTTGGAATCCAAGTGGAAGCGTCCTGCATCTCTGCATCTCGGTGGCTTCGCAAATGACCCTCCTCAAACGGGAACAAAAAGGATCGTCGGCATCTGCCAATGCCGTAATCCGGCATTTGCCAGCAATAAAAGAGCAGAAACGATAAACAGTCAACAGGCGACGGGTGGATCCCGGACACTGTCCGTTAGACCCGAAAGGGGGCCGGATTCCCCGCTTCCACGGCCCAGCACGGAAATAACATCACGACGGGTCTCGGGGCAGACTCAGGATGGAGAGATGCCCCGACTAATAAAATAACCAACTGATTAAATAACAAATAGGGATGGCGACGGCGACGTCTCCAGACATAGGCACTGTCTTCCGAGTATTCACCGAGCAAAATCTAGAAGAGGAAAGTCGGTATGACCTGTTCCAAGAGCTAGATCATCTGGCTCGATGTATTAAATCTCCACTCTGACTGCCGTGGGAGACATATGCGGAACAAGTGTGGATAAGGGAGACGGCTAACCCAGGAGGTTCTATCAGCCCCTTTCATCCCATCTCCACTGCGACGTTGTGATGAAAGTTGCATATTCCAAAGTTGTTTCTCGGCCCCCAAAATCTAAAGCTTCACCGTGTCCGTGTCATGGGTACGAGCTACCCCACATTTTGAAGTGCAGGGCGGACATGATGGAACCTCCAAGCTGGCGTGTGTGGCTGAGGATTTTCATGCGATGGAAGTGCTATACGAAACCTTCGACTGAGTGGAGACAAGGGTTGTCGTCCCACGGCCGTGCGCTTTATACCCGCAAATGCTTAACTTCACCCCTGCAACCCCCTGTGAGCCGCAGAGCAGCAACGGGCTGGAGACGATGCCTTCCAGGGAAGGATGTTGCATCTCGGGGGTATCATGAACCAGAGATCGGGAAAGGCTCGATAATCTCAACGTTTGCTGCGCCGAGGATGCCGGAATTGCTAATCATCCTGTCCGTGACTGGCTGGTCACACTGTACAGTGGACGATCGGCTCTTACTACCGCCAATGACTCTCCTGTCAAAGTGTCGGTCAGGACGAGTTGGTCTTAGCGCGGGACGGAAACTTTCCAGGGTTCCCTGGGGCTGAAAGCAAGCCACCCATCTCACCCCCTTTACTATATATACCAAAACCTGGAAACCGGGCCAAGACGTGACCCAGGAAGGAGCCCAACAGCTGCAGGGCGTCGAAAACATGTCAACACCTATCAGCGGCGCCGCCACATGCGATGCTGATACGCTCGCCTCCTTACCGATGCATTTCTGATAGTCCGCAAAAGTCAACATCCCCGTCTCACCATTCACCGTGAATGGGAAAAGAGGCCGCCTGATAAGCTGATGAAACCCCGACTCCGAGAAGAGCCGTAACGGGTTTAGGGGACTATTTTCCTGTACAGTCCATTCTTCTGGAAAGCCCCGAGTCCCGAATGCTGACACGCTTGGCGCCTACCTTGCCGGTCATCTGATTGCCACAATATTCTCCTAGGATTCCACCATGACGTTTGGGGCTTGAATGTCCTGTGGCGAATGCAATGCCGGCTCGGCAGTCGGCTATGCATGCCGCAATTTCATGTGTCGGCGAATATGGAATTTTGGAGGATTTGGGGGGAATGAAAGGTACTATTGGCAGCGGGGTTGTAACTTATTATAGCGATAGCTGCATCGTAGATATTGCTCAGTATTAGCCGCCATTTTGGTATAGTTTTTGCCTGATGCCAGCATTGCGATCCAGCGTTGTTCCGCTGCCTCGTGGCACGCCTGTTGCGGGGCCGGGAGTTCTTGATCCTGGTTGTGTGACAATTAATCGCCTGCCTTTATTTCGGTGATGGGACCTAGACCAAGGCAGTCGGCTCAAATGCCTACGAAAGACAATCTCAGGTCTCCAAAGCTGCCAACGTTGCATGACCGGGGTTGTGATTCGACCAAAGGCAGCCCAATCTTATTGACCTCGGAAAGGCCGTGAATCTGCCATCTAACCGACGAAAGGCTTCTATATTTGGAAGACTTGGGCAGGCGGAAGCCTGAGTGGACTTGATACACAAGTCCCGTCCAAAGATAGGTCTTGGTCTACGGGTCTACTATCAAGACCCATGCAAGCTAGACCATGTGAATAGATGAATGCATTCGATCTATATCCTGAGATGCAAAATTACCAACTCGTCAACCTCCGCTCCCGATCAAATCCACCCCGCAATTGCTGCCCCGGCTTGAGCACCTTGCCCTGCAGCACGGTATACCGGATGATATTCTCACACTCCTCCGGCCGTACGCGCGCCAGCCAGATTCCCTGCGCAGCTCCTTCATCATCCTTCTCCGTCTCGCCGCGCTTGTACCACTCAAAGTCCCGGCGCCGGTACACAATCACGTTCGCCGAGTACTTGTGTCCGCCGACATGGCTGATGAAGTAGATACCCACGCCGCCGGGCCGCGTATCGTCCATGTCGCGGTACAGGCCCAGCGGACGGAGGTGTCGCTCGAATTCACGGCGGAGGAGCGGCGCAGATTGGCCGCAGCGGGCGTCGCGCGTGCGCTGTGAGCAGAGGAGGATGACGGCTGCGTGTGGGCATGGGTGTGATCGGAGAGGCGTTGTGATGCTTGTGCTGGCTGGATGTGGTGGCTGTTGCTCCTCTTCAATTGATTGTGAGGGTATCTCTGGCTGGCTGACCAGCGGCGTCGTTGTTGTCAAGGACTTGTTGACGAAGTGCTCAATGAGATCGGGAACCAGTTGCGGCGTGACCTTTTCTACCACGGTGAAACTGGGCAGGATGAGGACGTTTGTGGGTTGTTGTCCTGCCTCGTGCATGTGGTACTCGTCCGGAACCGGCATGTTTGATGCTGACAGCTTGAGTCCCTGAAGAAAATCCGTGAGATACATAGTCGGTGTTTGTGGGAGAGATCAGCTTACCCCATTGCTCGGTTCTATTCCCCCTTTCTCAATCGCTTCCATGACACTTCCAGTCTCGTCTGCAATATCGCGCACCCAATCCGACTTGCCTGTCGCTACGACCAAGTGCGTCGCCCACCCCTTCACATGTCCATACAGCTCGTCTTCGTAATCGATGTCGAATTTGGCGGGGTACTTCACGGTGCATGTTGCACAGTCGTGCAGACAATCTTCTCCGTCAACGGCCGGATCGGGCTTTGTGAATAGCTTCTCACTCTCTGGAACAGATTTGAACCCCTCATGAGCAAGCGCATTATTACCGACGGCATCGGTGTCGGTGTCGGTTTTCGAGGAAGCGAGGGAAACGTTCGAGGAGCTGAAGAGCGAGGACGTTCCCCGGCGGAAGAGATGCATGGTGACGGCGGGTGGCGTAGTCGTTTACAACACAAGTAAAGCTGAGTGGATCAGCGATGTGCAAAACTTTACGTTTTTCGCAATCTCCTGACGCGTAGAACTGAGGACTGACGGCGCAATCTTATCAATCATTCTGCATTCCTGCCAAGAGTCTCGGAAACAACTCCGCGTGACTAAGCCCCCGCTGTTTCCGAATTCTATATTTGGTGTACATAATTCTTTTTTAAAGCAATATTTACTGATTTGACGTCCAATATTCACCCGTAGTTTCGGAGCTATACGGCTATTTAATAATGTACAGGCTGTTGATGGGGTACGCGGGGTAAACATGGGGACCTCAGTTTCTACGACCACCGTAGTTGATAGTGTACGGCAGATCCGTCGGGCTTCCAGTCCGTGTCAGCCGAATGACACTTCCTCCCGAACTCCCGGACTGGACGGATTGTACGCGTCGGAGCGATCGTGTCGACGGCGTGTGCAGTCCTTCCACAAAGTAGCCGCCGGTGGATCGGCCCGAAGCAGGACTCTGCATCCCAGGAGCCGTATCATACCCGGACTGAGTCGCCCAGGTAGAGCCAATGGAGGCAATAGATGGCCGGAGACTGTTACTCCGCATTGGTGTGAAGGGACCATTGTATCCATACTGATCGACGGTATCTGTTTCCCCTTCTTCATCCGAAGGCCCAATGACCGATTCGCTATCTGCACGGCGGTAGCTTGCACTATCGCGGATCTCGTCCAGAACGGGTGTGGCGAGAGACGCCATTCCTCTTAAGATCTCCGCGAAAATATGCATGAGATCGCGGAAATCCGACTCAAGCAGCTCATGGGAGGAAAACCGTGCCCGTTCATAAAGTGTTAGAAAGTCCGCCCCCAATTCGGGTGGGTCAATAGCTCCAAGTGATGTGAGATGTCTGATGTATTGCCGCAAGCCCATGGACGCAGGTCGTTGCAGAACTTCCACCACGCGTGTATCTGGGAAAGGATCTGGCGAGACAGGTCCTAGCGCATCGGCGGGCGCAAGTGAGACTGCCTTTGCCTCGATCAGGTTTGGCAGTTCCTGAATGACCGTGCGATATGGGAGATTAGGCAAGTCTGGTGACGAGGGCGACGACCAGCCGGGGTGCTCGATATGGCCCCACGGTGGATGTACCGGGTCGATCAAAAGGCTTTTGTAGTTCTGGAAGCTATCCGCTTCATCCGACGTATCGCGTGGCCGGGCTTGGTATGAGATGACCGCACTGCGGGCAAGCCCCTCCATGACGAGTCGCCTCACGCCCTTACTCACATCTTCCTTTTCAACGGGGATCCACGCCTTCGGGATCCCGGCTAAGGTGCTTCGGTTGGTGTAAATTCGGGTCGCGTATATGAGGACTGCAAGTAGGAAGGTCACGACATACGCGCCAGTGATGAAGAAGATGTTGGTGAGGCGGCTCGTCTCCCAGCATTGGTAGATGGCGTCGGCTGGGGTGAGGAGGATGAGGCAAAGGAGGAGCAGGGCAAAGAAGAAGAAGGCAGTTGAGTTGAAGAAGCGTTCCAGTCGCCCGGCCATGACTGCCCGCGCATGCTGGACCGCACGGCGTTTCGGCAGGGTTGGTTTGTCGCGGACTGCAAATGCGCGGCGATGCGGTGATCTCCTTGGTATAGGATGATCATGTGATCTATACAAATGTACCACAACAGCGAGACGGGATTATCTTGATCATGAGATTGCAAGTTATTTCTTCACGATATCATCTTTCTTGAATCTTCCTGTTGTTTTTATTCAGATGTTCACCATCTTACTCCCACCACGGTTTAGGTACCTGGTTATCACATGACCCGGCTCCCCGAACTAAAATTGCCGATCTCGAACCTCCGAATCCTTTGATAGGGGCAAGTCATGGGTGAAAACGAGCACCAGGACATTTATGTCCTAGTCACTGGAGCCAACAGGTACGAACTATATCAATTGGCTCAATCTTACCCCGTTATCTCAAAAGGCGAACTAGCAACTAACTGCTCTTAGCGGCCTGGGCTTCTCAATATGCTGCCGCCTCGCCGACGAATTTCTCTCTTCACACCCTGAAACACGATCTCTGACCGTCCTATTTACTACTCGGAGCACGCGCAAAGCCCAAGATACCCAGCGCCGCCTCGAAAAGCACCTCCAATCCTCCTCAAACCCCTCCGCCGCCACACGGGTGAAATTCGTCCCCGAGAGCGTCGACCTCGGCGACCTTCTCTCCGTGCGCGCACTCTCTCGCCAACTTCTACAGAAATATCCCAAGCTCGATGCTATTGTCCTGAATGCCGGACTTGGAGGTTGGTCCGGACTTAACTGGCCAGCCGCTGTCTGGGGCGTGTGCACCGATCTCGTCCAGCAGGTGACATGGCCAACATATAAGGTCGCACCCGTGGGTGTGTTGACGGATAGACAAACGGAAGAAAAGGATGAGCCACCACTGGGATCTGTGTTCTGCGCCAATGTCTTCGGTCACTATATGCTAGCGCATAATGTGGTTCCGCTGTTGAAACGGGCGCGTACTCCCAATGGACCGGGCCGAGTGGTCTGGGTCTCGAGTATCGAGGCCACGGTCAAGTTGTTCGATGTCAATGATATCCAGGGTCTTCGCACTAAAAAGCCTTATGAGTCGTCCAAGGCTCTGACGGACGTCTTGGCCCTGACGTCAAATCTCCCCAGCGCGGCTCCGTGGGCTGTGGATAGCTTCATGCGCGACGATTCCCAGGATCAGTCAGTTAGTTCAAACACGCCTACCATGTTCGTGTCGCACCCCGGTATCTGCGCCACCACTATTGTTCCGCTTGCCCTACCCCTCATCTGGGCTATGTTGATTGCGTTCTGGGCCGCGCGCATGTTGGGTTCCCCGTGGCATCCCATTACCACATATTTGGGGGCCAGCTCCCCCGTCTTTCTGGCTTTGTCATCAAAAGCTGCGCTGGATGCTGCCGAAGCACCCTATCGCCAAGCAGGCGGTGGGCGAGCGAAATGGGGCTCGGGCGCCGATCGGCGCGGCGTTGGAACTGTCATCTGCACGGAGACCGATAGCTGGGGCTACGGCGGTGTTGTTGGAACTCCTGTCGTCGAGGCTGATCGACAACGGCGTCGGAAGCGTGGTGCGATGGACCTCACCAGCGAAGACAAGGAGAAGTTTGAGGAGCTTGGCCGCCAATGTTGGAAACAGATGGAGGAGCTGAGGATTACGTGGGATGCGATCCTGGACCGGGCCGAGAAGAACACCGGCTTGAATTGATCAGAAATACGCTGGTTCCTTCTGCCCTCTAAACCAGTGCTCCGAATACTTGTAATTACCTATACCTGTACAAAGCATAATATAGAATCATAGAGGGATCTTGCATGTCTACACGAACAGGGAAGTAGATCTAGCATCTTTTGGATTCCGCCTCCCAATTATTTACATCAACAGAACCCGCCCCGCGCCCATGTTATCATTAAAAGAAAAAGATATGACATGATTTCTTTGCCCGCCAATTCCCAGAAAGCCAGCAGAACACAAAAGGCGCAAAACAAAAAAAGGGAGCTGGGATGTAGTGGCAATCCCAGGCGACAGCACCCGGGACAAATGAAACGGATGATCAGGCTATAAAAGTAGAAGACTAAAAGGAGGTAGTAATTGCAAAGTGTCGCAATCGCGCATTGTCCACCATCTAGGCTTCGGGATGCGTCGATTTCCAGGGTGCGAAAGGAAAACAAGTGCGAGCACAGCGGGGGCGAAGAAACTGTCGCGGATGACAGGCAAGAAAACAGGGACCGAAGAGGCGCAAGACAGGGGAAGGGAAGATCACGCAGAAAACGACTCCGGTTCCATGCATCAAGACGGGAGGAAGAAAGGTATCGGTGAGAAGGTTGTAAAGGGACGTGTCGACGTGAAGAGGAGAAAGGGATTACATGATAATCGCGGGAACTATACGAGAATTAGCTTTGATCGAGGACTAGAATATGGTGGGATGAACTCACCATCAATGTTCTGCTTGATGCTCTTGTGCGGCAGAATGGAGCCACCGTTGACATACACCTCATCGGCGATAGTCACGTCGTCTCCAAGAACGGTAACATTCTCCAGACGAGCCCATCGGCCGACAGAGCTGTTCCAGCCAACGATGGTGGACTTGATCCAGGCGTGGTCCTTGACCTTGCTGTTCTCCATCACAACGCAGCGTTGCAGACGGACTCCATCACCAATCACGACGTTAGGGCCAATGACCACATTGGGGCCAATACGGCAGTTGTTGCCGATCTTAGCGGTGGGGTCGACCATAACGTTGCCGCCGTGCACGTAGGGTTCGGACATGGGGGCGAGCTTCTTGGGGCTGCGCTTGGCCAAAGAGGTGAGGTACAGGCAGGTACCAGTGAGGAAGTCCTTGGGCTGACCGACATCCATCCAGAAGCCCTCGAGGTCAAAGGAATGCAGCTGGCTGTCTTTGCAGATGGCGGGGAAGGTTTCCTGCTCAATGGAGGTGGGGCGCAGCTCAATGCGGTTCAAGACGCTGGGGTTCATGATGTAGATACCAGCGTTAATACGGTTGCCGACGAACTCGACGGGCTTCTCGACGAAGCGGTCGATGCGCGAGGGGTGGTTGGGCTTGTGAACGACGACACCGTACTTGGAGGGTTCGTCGACCTTGGTGACGACAATGGTACCCTCCTCGCCGTGGGACTTGTGGAAAGCGGCAAGCTGCTGGAATGGGAAATCACAGATAACATCGGAGTTGAGAACGAAGAAAGGCGTGTCGTCCTTGCCCAGGATCTTCTCCGCCAGCTTGAGCGGGCCAGCCGTGCCCAGCGGTTCCGTCTCGACCGAGAATTCAATGTTGACACCGTACTGCTCCTCGTACTTCTTGAGAGCAGAGACCATGATATCGGGGCGGTAATTGACGGCCAGGACGATATCGGTGACACCAGCGGCAGCCAAGCTCTCGACCTGGTGGAGGATCATGGGGCGGTTACCGAACTCGACGAGCGGCTTCGGGAGAGTGAGCGTCTAGAGAACATGGCGTCAGTACCGGGATTGGGGCATACAGATTGAACGGGTCAATGAAATGAGAAATATTCAATCGCAACTTACCAGAGGACGCAGACGGGTCCCGAACCCTCCGACAAGGATGAGAGCTGAGGGTATGTCAGTAATGTTGGGAGGGGAGATATGAGGGGTGGAGTGTACATACCCTTCATTGTGGGGGAGTGAATGTAATTGAAGAGAGATTAGAAGACCAGAAAATAGGGAAGCAATGCGAAGGTGCTAAAGAGAACTTCAGCAAAGGGGATCTTAGACCGAACGGGAGCAGGGAGCAGGGAGCACCACGTTGACTTTATTTTTATCGGGGGGTCAAGGTGGGGCACGTGAGTGGCGGTGATTGGCGGCATCGAGAGGCACGTTTGCAGCGAAAAGGGGTTACTTGTATAAACTCGTGGTTACAGGCGTGTTTGGGTCTGGTTCGAAGCCGGGGCTGTTTGGATTTGACCGTTTCGGTCAATGGTGCCCTCTGGCTCCGTACGGATTCGTGAGAGTCGTTGTGGTCGTGAGGTGTCCTCATCTCGGACCGCTCTGTGCCAGGACCACCTTTGGGGACCACCTTGGGTCTGGCCCCCAAGCCCGTCCCATAGGCTGCATCCTCTGCCATCTCTATAACTGGACCGGCTTTGCCATCGCAACTTCCCCGCGAACTCAGACGCCTCCGTGGTTAGATAGGGTCGTCTCTCGCATCATCTGATTGCGGTCATGGGATAGGTGGGGAGACGCCTCTCCCCGTACCCCGGGGTAACCCTCAACTCATACCACACCCTCCCCCATTCACCCTTCCATTTGACCGAAACAGTTCCCAAGTCCAACTGCTTTTTGCCTTTTTACTGCGTGTCCGGAGGCAGCCGAGGACCACGTTGTATCTCCGACATTCCTGACATGGCACCGCCTGCTGTATCCGTCCCCACGAAACGCAACACCCACTCGCGCACTCTGCAAAGCTTCCGCCGCGGCTGATCGTCCCGGTGCCCACCCGCATCCGTCGCGTCCACTGGCCACCGATGAAGAAGATCGACTTGTGTCATTCCTCGCAAACTCTGCCCGTAGACACGATTTTGGAATGTACTCAGCCCTACTGTCCGCAGCAGGACGATGTCTTGAGGCCGCAGTGTGGCTAGCGATTGCCCCAGACGACCGATCTCCTGATTCTTGGCGCGCTTATCGGCGGGCAGCCAAAAGTTGACCCCAAACCCGGTTCTTGTTTCATCACCAACGACGAGTTCAATGATGTCTAGTTCTTTCTGCCATTGCCGTGTCACTATGCGACGGGGCGGGTGGACTGCAATGATCCCGACGATCAGATTGACTGTCGTGGTCTGCGGAGTGATGGACTGTAGATATATCGCCGTGGGAAGATCCTGTAAATCGCTCACGGGGCCTGGAAGTCGCACAGGTCGAGATAATTCTGATATGTCTCTGTCTGGAGAGACGATGGTAGCTGCCTGTGTTATGTCTTCGAGCCCACTCTCCTGCGTACGGTCCTCTCGTGGTCCGGACAACGATGCATCTGGCGCTTCGTGGACCGCAAACGAATGATCGTAAAACTGTGACAATATAGATTCCTCCTCAGGGGTCGACGCATCGTCCAATGACTCCAGATGGCGTGTTGTCAGAAAGTTCGGGTCGTCGGGTCCAAAGTACCAGGAAGGGTAGTCAATCGGTTGCTCATGTTCCAAGGGCTGTAGAACCCTCCACTTCACGAATTTCTGATCTGTGGATGGGTGACTCCCTTCTGTAGTCTGTGGGCCTTGGAACGGTGGCATGGGCTTGTCGAAAAGCTCGTCGTTGTCCCAGTCCAGGTGATTAGGCAATGGAGCGCCCATCAAGAAAATGGTCTTTCGAGGCATGCTCATTCAGCCCTAGCTCCAAGCCATGCAGCTCTTGAAACGAAGCTCAAAGGCCGGATTGATTAAAGCGGTGCGCCCCAGAGCTCTAGCCCCATGCTTTGAAGCTATGTTGCTGGGGTAAAGCGTTTGTCGCGATATGCACTGGGTGAAGCTATAGATATCGTCGTCACGTTCGAAGGCCTTTAAATAACAGTTTGGATTCAAATTTGTGTCCTTGATGTAACATAGTCAATTGCTCCACGGGGAGAGTTGTTGGAAGAGAATCTTGGAGAGTCATTGAAATTCGGGACCCGAACCATGGGTGCCAAGTCAGGGCCTGGGCATCGCATCTATATACCGGCCGCACTTAGCGACTTAGCGAACTAGCCCCAACTCAAAGCGTCATCTTTCATTTACTTGTTACGTCAACTAGTAACAACACCAATCCCGACCGATATACTTGACCTTTCAAACTCATTAAATATCGACAAACCCACATCTAACTGACCATCGAAACCGGTGGATGCCTATAGGTCCCAGCACGTGACCGCTAAGGGATGCCACCGGCACCCAAGTGGCAACCGACTTTCGCCGC
The DNA here is from genome assembly GCF_028974065.1 of Penicillium cinerascens. Taxonomy (NCBI): domain Eukaryota; kingdom Fungi; phylum Ascomycota; class Eurotiomycetes; order Eurotiales; family Aspergillaceae; genus Penicillium; species Penicillium cinerascens. The sequence continues at coordinate 1,680,722 of NW_026695298.1, read as the reverse complement.
AACTCAGCGGAGCAAAGACATCGTCACCGTCACAACCCCCTCATCTCCGATATACTATCGGTGATGGCAGTTAGCCCAACCCAAGGCTAATCAGTGTCCGATTTCCTATTGCTGCATATTTCGATCCCTCCAGTGGAGCAGATCCTCCTTTCCCACGCGGCCGAGCGCCGCTCGATATCGGACAACTATGGCCTTCCAATTCCCGATCGCCCGGCCTGTGAGGACCATCCCGTTCCTATTCATCTCGGAACCGTTACTGACCGTTGTACTGTCTTTCCAGAATGTTGCCGCCGTCACATCGGACCTCTGGCCCTCCATGTCCAGCCTCTTAGCTTCTCCCCGACAGCTGACCGGCCGAACTCCGACGGCTGGGATTCGCGATACTCGTCCAAGCAACCCTACTCAGCAGGAGAGTGTGGCGGTATGTTAAAACCCCGTAGTGTGCATTATTGCAACCTGCTGACTTGCACAGACATCAAAGCGCGCGCCGTTGCCCGAGTGCCTGGAAACCGTCTCCGCGGAAGCGCTGAGGGCGGACATTGTGAACCGGCCTGCGCAGCGCGGATCGTTCTCGCTGCTGAACACAAGTATGGCCACCCCCTTCCATCTCCCATTGAAAGGTTACGTCTGACTCGCCTTGGTTAGAAACAGCTACCTCTCTACTGAACTCGTCTTTCATCGCACAAGCACGTGGTTTTGCTGCCCCGACAGCTCGTTCCTACTCGACCCTGACACCATTCCGCATCAACGCCCCGAACGCAGCTCCAAAGGTCAATGGTCTGTCCAAAATTCAACAGCAAAGATTTTTGTTTGGAGGACCGGCTACGAACATGCTGGCCCAGAAGGAGAAGACCGCGAACAACAACCCGAACAGCGCAAATGCCCAGAACTCCTTCTACCAGGCTCTCCTGCGTGCAAATATGCCGGCCATTGTCGTGGAAAGATACCGAAGCGCTCAATTCGCAAGCAACGCAGCAACAGAGGCAGCCTATGCGCAGGCTTTGCAACGGGTCGGCGGTGCCGACTCGGCTGGCATTGCAGGAAACCAGAATCTCAGCAGCGAACAGCTTCAGGCTGTTGGCCAGGCTGTTGCTGCACGGAATAACGGTGGTCAGATCGGACTCGCGACCAAGCACAATGGAACCGGTGCCAAGGAGGCTCCTCTTTACGTCGTTGTAGAGGAGTCACTTGGTAGCACCGTCTTCCGTTGGGTCAAGTTCCTGCTCTACTTTGGTTTCTTCGCGTATATGTCCCTCGTTCTGATTACCATCCTGGTTGAGACTACCGGTGTGTTGAAAAACATCCGTGGCCAGCAGAATAACGAAGCCCAGCCTCAGCAACAGACCGTCCGTTTCAGCGACGTGCACGGTTGTGACGAGGCCAAGGACGAGTTGCAGGAACTGGTTGAGTTCCTTCTCAACCCTGATCGTTTCTCGTCCCTGGGTGGTAAGCTTCCCAAGGGTGTTCTCCTCGTTGGTCCTCCTGGTACTGGTAAAACCCTCCTCGCTCGTGCCGTTGCCGGTGAAGCTGGTGTTCCCTTCTTCTATATGTCTGGTTCCGAGTTCGATGAAGTCTACGTCGGCGTCGGTGCCAAGCGTGTTCGTGATCTCTTCAGCCAAGCTCGTGGCAAGGCTCCGGCCATCATCTTCATTGACGAACTGGATGCTATTGGTGCGAAGCGAAACGAGCGTGATGCCGCCTATGTGAAGCAGACGCTGAACCAGCTTCTGACCGAGCTCGACGGTTTCTCTCAAACTAGCGGTGTCATCATCATCGGTGCCACCAACTACCCGCAGCTGCTGGATAAGGCGCTGACTCGACCTGGTCGTTTCGACCGCAAGGTTGTTGTTGGTCTGCCTGACGTCCGTGGTCGTATGGATATCCTGAAGCATCACATGACAAACGTCCAGATCAGCACTGATGTGGACGTTGGCGTTATTGCCCGTGGTACCCCTGGCTTCTCCGGTGCCGACCTGGAGAACCTGGTCAACCAGGCCGCCATCCACGCTAGCCGTGACCGTAAACTCAAGGTTGGCCCTCTGGACTTTGACTGGGCCAAGGACAAGATTATGATGGGCGCTGAGGCGCGCAGCCGTATCATCCAGGACAAGGACAAGCTTCTGACTGCTTACCACGAGGCTGGCCATGCGCTGGTTGCCTACTATTCGAGGTCTGCCACTCCGCTCTACAAAATTACCATTGTTCCTCGCGGCATGGCTTTGGGTATTACCCACTTCCTGCCGGAGATGGACACCGTCTCGCGGAACTACACTGAGTACCTGTCCGATATTGACGTCTCCATGGGTGGCAAGGCCGCCGAGGAGATGATCTTTGGAGAGGACAACGTTACCAGTGGTATTTCAGCGGTAAGTGAATCCGTGATATAATTGCCATTCTTCATCTCGCTAATTTTTCTTGAAGGACATTCAACAAGCAACCGAGACAGCCTTCACGTTGATCACCCGTTTCGGATACTCCAAGAAGCTGGGCAACGTCGACCTGTCGACCAACTACGACAGCCTCTCCTCCGAAACAAAGCAGGAGATTGAGAGCGAAGTGCGCCGCCTCGTCGAGGAGGCCCGCCTCCGCGCCTCCAAGATCCTGACCGAGAAGCGCGAGGAGCTGGAGATCCTGACCAAGGCGCTGATCGAGTACGAGACGCTGACGAAGGATGAGATGGAGAAGGTGCTCAAGGGAGAAAAGATCGATAAGATGTCCTCTTCTGCTAGCGCACCGCTGAAGCTGCCCGACGCTCTGCAAGTCGCCAACTTGAACCCGTCTGCTGCAGCTGAGAGCCCGCCCACAGCAGCAGAGTGAGCACGCTCACCGACCATTTCTCCCCTCTCATTTTTCCTTGACCTTATTTCTCTGACCTGTTTTACTCCGTGCATTCCCGGATCGTTCGGGCGTCTCTATTGAAAATACCAATTTTCATTTTCCCTTTTTTCCCTTTTTTCTCGAATGCGACCCAACGCGATCTGTATTTGATCCTCATGTACATGTACATACAAAGTCTGTATGCCTACTTCCAGAAAAGCGAGCCCTGACTCCTATTCTACATCTACAACTGTCCAAACCAAATAGCCAAAACCCCTGAACTTATAACGTCAGACCCAACCTTGAAATAGTAAACGATAGGGCCGAGATCGACGGCGAGATCGACGGCCCTGCAGAACCGAAAGTCCGGATTAGGGGTACTTTCGTCTCTCGGTCAACCTTGGAATAGATCTTTGATTATCCGGACCCATCTCCACCCGCGATGATGTCATACCCACCAACGGCGATCCTAAATCCTGTGCCTGGTTCGCTTGCGGGTTTGACGCCATCGTCTCGCGATCTGGGGAGATTACAGTACATCCGCGGCTCGTCATCCGGCCTATCGTGTTGCGTAGTCTATATCGATGATGTTATAGTGGGGTATCTAACCATTAATAGAGATGCCTAGATGTCAAGGGCTATGGGCAAGTACAGTATAATGGGAGAATTGAGTGATGAACATATCCTTGCAGAATTATGTTAGTAGTGAAGATGTAGTTGCTTTCGAATTTTTTTTGTTTCATTTGTTTCACAAATGTCCCTTGGTAAATATTTACACAGTGATGCGCTCTCGACGTCGTGCAAGGCGAACCGCCCAAAAGGAACTCAGAAAAAAAAACTGCAAAATAAAAAGGAAATAAACCAAAGAAGCCAGTTCTTTCCCTCCGAATATTCATAACTGGGTAACACGACCATCATCACGGTCATGAAGGTGGCAGCCAGTGGCGTGCCGTCGCTCCCATTAGGATTGGGGCGATCTAATCAGGGGGTCTAAAATATGTATAGGTGGAAGATGAGGTATGTGTGGATGGTCCAGTGTGCCCCCCGAAAGAAAAGTGAAATTCAGGGCCGGGTATCCGTGGCCAAGGTGGTGGTGGGTGGAGGATGCGACGGAAAGATTGGGGAAAAAAGGGGTACGTCGCTGGATCCCGGCCGGTGGTGAACCGGCTTGCGGTCACGCTTGTAGAACAGGAAAAAGAATCGAATATGCGATGCAATGGTTGGATGAGATGGTGTTTATTCGTCGTCGTCGGATTCTTCTCCGACTTCCATCCAGCCGCGCGACATCTCCACGGCCTTGGACCACTGCTTGTACAATTTTGCGCTGGCCTTGGGGGTGATTTGTGGCTCGAAGGTGGCTCGGTTGGCGCGGTTCATGTGCTTCAGGTCGGAAAAGTCCTTCCACACGTCGATGGCGAAGGCGGCGGCGATTGCGGCACCCAGGGCGGTGGTTTCGTGCATGGCGGGCCGTTCGACGGGAATCTGAATGATATCGGCTTGTGTCTGCAGAAAAAAGAGGAATTAGGAATTGGAAAGGGTAAGATACTTTTGAGACGAAAGACGGACCTGCATGCAAATGTCGGAGTTACTCATACCGCCGTCCACGGCCAGCTCTGTCAACTTCTTGCCGCTGTCCATCTCCATGGCATCAAGGATGGCCTTCGTTTGGAAGCATGCCGCCTCCATGGTAGCGCGAGCAATGTGCCCTCGTTGTGTGTGGTGGGTAATGCCCCCTGGGTAATTCATTAGCAATGCCCAAGTGAGTACAAAGAAGGACAACTTACAGATGGTGCCCTTGGCGTCATCAATCCAGTACGGCGCGAAAAGACCACTGAATGCAGTGACGAAAACGCAGCCTCCGCTGTCCGGAACGGTGGCAGCGAGATCACTGACCTTGCGCGAGTCGCGGAAAAAGCCCATGTTGTTCATCAAGAAGGACACGCCACTGCCTGCCACGGCAACACTGCCTTCCAAGGCGTAGACGGGTTTGCGGTCCCGGCCCAGCTGGAAACCGACCGTGCCGAGGAGACCGTGCTTGGAAATGACGGGCTTCTCGCCCACGTTGTAGAGAAGGAAACAACCGGTTCCGTAGGTGTTCTTGGCGGATCCGGGGGTGAAGGCACAGTGGCCGACCAGCGCCGAGGCCTGGTCACCCAGACAGCTGGTAATGGGACATCCCGCCAGAGGCCCCTCGTAGATCTCACCGAAGCCCTCCTTGTCGGCAGAGGGCATAATCTCGGGAAGGCGAATCTTGTTGCGGTCGATACCGAAGAAATCCAAAAGGCGGTCATCGTATTGGAGAGTTTCGAGGTTCATGAACATGGTGCGGGAGGCGTTGGTGACGTCGGTGACGAGGCGCTTGTTTTGCGGGCCACCGTTGAGGTTGTAGATGAGCCACGAGTCGACAGTGCCGAAGGCGGCACGGCCGTCATCGTAGGCCGACCGAACGTCGGGCAGGTTATCCAGCATCCATCGCAACGTCACCGAAGAGGGGTATGTGGAGAGGGGCAGTCCGCAAATGTTCACTAGGTCCTCGGCGCCCTTCTTGGTCTTCAGTTCACGCACCAAGTTCGCGGTCCGTGTGTCGGTCCAAGTGATGGCATTGTGCAGCGGTTCACCGGTCTCCCAGTCCCATACCAGGGCGGTTTCTCGCTGACTGGTGATGCCGACGGCCTCGATGTCGGATCGGGAGTGACCCAATGCGAGGAAGGATTTCATCGCCTCCTCGATACAAATGAAAACCGACTCTACCAACTCGTAGGGGTCCTGTTCGTGCCATCTGCAACCGAGTTTAGATTAATTGATTTCCGTGGGAGGGGGCCAAAAGTAGAGCGGGGAACGGGAGCAGAACACATACCCTGGGTGTTCGTGAATTTGGCGGAACTCGGTCTGGTATTTGGCAATGGGGACGCCCGTACAATCGAAGATGATGAAACGTGTGCTGGTTGTTCCCTGATCGATAGTGCCGATGAAGCGTTCCTTTAGGTCATCGGAACGTCGCTCCTCATCCTGCAATATGGAGCGGTCGCCGTCGTCTGTCTGATGCGGTCGGATATCAACTTCGAAATGGTTGGCATTCTGCTCCCCCAGGTCGACATCGTTGGCGGGTTCAGAGTCCCCATCGACGCTGCCATCAAGTTCAAATGGGTTTCGCATCTTCGAATGTGGTTGTGAAGGGAGGTGGCGATGATGGTGGTTGGAGGGTTGGAGGAGAGGGGTTCACGGGAAAGGTTAAAGAAGTGTGGGGGAATTACGAGTGAGTGGAAGGAGGGGGAAAGGATTGGGATTCTACACAGTGGCGGTGTTGGCGGTACGGGGAGCTCCAAGGAAGAGACCAAAAAAAAAGTGGAGCGTTGACGTACGAGGGGCGACAAGACCTCGAAGGCAAAAAACGAGAGGGAAGCAAGCTAGGAAGGAGAGACCTCTTTATCCAACGGAGTGGATCTGGGACAGGGAAGCCAAGGGAGATTCTGGGAGAGACCTGGGCATCGAAGTGGGGGAGCCCAAATCCGGTTCGGGGTTTTTTTCTGATCAGAAGACCTCGTCACCTCCCCCACTCTGCCTTCAGGCGTACGGAGGACAGATTCATAGATATGCCTGCGGGAAACTCTAGCGGCCGTAGTTCACCGTCAAAGGTCGTGGTCGTGGTCGTGGCGCCCGGGCCGCGGTCTTTGTATACCTAGACCGCCCCTCGGTATAGACGTGAGCCTCGAAGGCTCACGTCGAGGCTCACGTTTATACAAGGAACGTACCCACGAAGTATACAAGGCCCCGTCGATCTAGGCACATGACACTCTCCATTTTTCCCTTGTGTCTCTCGAGCGGGTTCTAGACCCCCTCCCCCTTTTCTGCTGCTATCGATTGAACTAGCGCGAGACTAATTGGCTCCCCATTCACGGAGAAATGCAGATGGCGGCGGAATAATTATGGGAGCTGTAGCGAGCTCGCGGGAAGGGACACATTCCCTGGAGGAATTGATGTAGCCGCAGCCAAGAACAACCCACGAAACCTACGCACCGTACATACCACCCGAGCCTACCCCTGGATGAAGGCCCCGTACGATTGGTATACACAGTCTTCGCCAATACCGCGGCACAAAATCATGCTACCCATGCTGGGCATTTGCGATGTGGTGAACTGGCCCCATCAGGGAGCCCTCGGGTGGTGACGTCTGAGACCTAGGGAGAATCCGGTTAAACCCTGGAAATAGTATATCTTACTAAGAACCTCTCTAGTCCCTCTGTACTTTAAAAAGAATCAATAGGTGAACGGGGACGCGGGGAGACACCCAACCTGCCAGGGACGACGAGAATCGGAGACGTGGGGGTAGATCACGCGAGGGTAAAAAGGACGATCCTGTGGGTTTTGGAATCTCACGCACGCACGTTCGCTGTCGCGACAGGAACCCGTGGACTTGTTATGCAGGCTTCTCGCTTTACCTTCCCTACATGTCCACGCTAGAATCTATTCCGCCTTCGATAAGACTTAGCTTTCTGCGCGATCGCCAAAATCTATTTATTCATGGACCCTTTGCAACCGGGGCTTCGCTTTCCTCAACCAGGGAACTTGGTGACAGGGCCCGCCTGGCTCGCCGATCGAGGCGGCAACCCGTGCTCCGTTGGCATCTTGCTATAGTCGAGTCGAGTTTCCGATTTTTTTCGGGGCGCTGAATCCGGCCTAGACGTGCCGGGTGGGTTGCAAATGCACGTGGTCCTTTGGTCGGACGTGGCGGGCTTATCTGTACGTCTCGACTACTGCGGGTCGTGATATATTTTCTTCCTGTGGCTTTTTTCAGGGCTTTTGGGGAAACTCTCCAATTTAACAAAAGAAAAAGAAACGGCTTCGGCCTTCGTGTGTTCTGTGTATATTCTACAGGAAATCACGGGGAATGCAAACATCGAGAGACAACGCGAGGATCCAAATCCCCGTTAACAGTTACAGGTTCCGCGGCGGATACCAAATTTACTCCTCGTCCTGGCCGAGCTCGGCCTTGCGGCGAGCTTCAGCCTCCTCCTTCTCCTTCTTCTGCAGGAAGATCAGAGCGTTGATCTTGTCCTTGATGGTGTGCTCCGACTTGACGGTCGCTTGGATCTGCTCACGGCCGATCAGGGTGGCCACGATGGAGGCACCGACCACGAAGGTCAGGACGAAGCGGTACATGCCGTACCAGTGGGGAGCACGGCCGGTGGCGGCGGCGCGGGCGTCGTTGTAGTACAGGAAAGTGAAGGCAAGGAACTGGGTGATCAGAGCGTACTCAGTGGGGAACAGCAAAGTAGGCCAGGCCACGGCCGGGGCAAGGACACCGGCAGCGTAACGGCGGTAGCCGAACTTGCCGCCGTAGCCCGCCCACTCAAGACCCCAGTGGACAGCACCGAGGAAGGAGAGGATCTATATTGCCAGGAATGATCAGCGGACGGCTCCGACATAAAACTATCGGTCGCACTTACCACGGCACCGTAGCCAACCTGGATGGGCTCCAGCATGTGCAGCATCAGCTCAGCGCTCTGGCCGGAGAAGATGAGACCGTCACCGAGAGCGGCAGCACGGTTGATCTCGTAGGAGAGATAGACGGTCTCGAGGGAGGTGGCCAGGTAGGGAATGACACCGGCCATACCGAGAGCCATAGCCTCCTTGGGGACGTCCTTCAAGCTGAAGGTGTCCTTGATGACTTGCTATATTCACATTGTACTGTCAGCTCGTGCCCATAAATCCGACAAGTGATAGCCAATGGTTGGAAATGGAGAACGTACAGCCTCAGCCTTCATACCGGCCATCATGTCGACATTCTCGTCGTCCTATAATGCGCAAAAGCGAATTAGCCATTGAATGCTCCAAATATGTCTCACCAGCTGAAATAACTCCTACCTTAGCGGACGAAGAGGCAAAGCGCACGAGAGCGGTGGTCACGGGCTTGTGAGCGGCCAGCGCGAAGCTGGGCTTGATGGCCGGGCGGACGGCACGGGCGGACGAGGTCAGCTGGGCCTTGAAGATGGGAGCACCCATGGAAGAGCGAGCCACGGAGGCATTGGAGCTCGAGATAGCCCGGAGCACGGAGCGGGCGGCGGTGTTGCGGTACAGCATGGCGGCGGGGGAGCTTTTCATATGTAGTCGGATTAGCACGTCACGGGAACGAAAAGCCTCGGGTACGGCGAAACCGCGGGGACAACCAACCCAATTGGCCTGTAAAACAGCTGGAGAAGAGTTTGGAGAGTGGAGATGAGGGTATCTACCCGATAAAGGACTTGAGATCGAAGTCGGGGAGGCCGTGGGTTTCCGAGACAGAGCAAATAAGAATATCCAGAAATGAAGTGACCGGAATGATGAGGTGTGGTCGTCGGGCGGACCGTAGCGACCCGAACAGCAATCGGGTGCCTCAGGCATGTACGGAGAGAAAACCCGGGGATCCCGTGACAAGCACGTGACAGACGAGGGGCGAAGCCCTAGCAGACCTGCCAGCCACCTTTCGGGCCCAGCACGGGGCCGACGTCACTCTGCGTTGGCAGTAAACAAGTGTACACTCCAGCACCGTCATGGAAAAAAGGAGTTCTATGTTTCTACATTTCTATTCATGAGTAGCAATCGGCTATATAAGCTTGGTTAACTTGAATAACTTGCCAGATACAGCAGCAGATAAGCAATACCTGGGTGTACAAGGCACAGTATAAACGTAGGCGGTCGGGGAAGTCGCGGCGGGCGTAATGAGCGTGGTACCTTGGCCTCGCCCGGTTTGCGTAAACGATAGCGGCCCTTTTCTTTGCACGGCCATTGGCTTGGCTTTCGACACCCAACCTTTCTTGTCGCGATCCTGTCGCTTCCTCACTTTCCCTTTTCGCTACATTTTCTCGACTACCCCTCCCAAGGCCCTGGCTCCCGCCCATCCCAGAGGTGGAGGACCCGCCTCGGTATCGCGTGCAGCCATCAGGTCTGCTTGGATGAATTGGAGTTACCTCACCGCTGAGCGCTTCTAGAATTCTTTCTCATGCTGAGTGAGAGCCTTCTGATCCTACATAATCTACAATCTCGGGATAGCTACTGAGTTGCCACGTCTTTCAGAACTAGGTCGACTACCATTCACGACGACCCGCTCTGCTCAGCTACATCAGTACCGGCCGTAGAGCCCAACCACCGGGCCCGGTCCACGGCCACCTTTCGCAACCATGTTGGAGGGACTGGTCGCTAACCTGCTCAACCGCTTCCTGGGCATTTACGTCAAGAACTTCGATGCCACGCAGCTCAACATCGGCATCTGGTCAGGCGATGTGAAGCTGCGGAATCTTGAGTTGCGCCGGGAAGCACTTGATCAACTACACCTCCCCTTAAACGTCGTCGAAGGCCATCTGGGCGAACTCACATTATCCATCCCGTGGTCTAATTTGAGGGGTAAGCCTGTCAAGGTCGACATTGAGGATGTCTTCCTTCTCGCCGCACCGAAGGAGGATGCGGATTACGATGCCGACGAGGAGGACAAAAGAGCACACACATTGAAAATGGAACGCATCGAGAGCGCTGAGATTCTTCGCGAGCGTAATGCGGACGGCATGAGCCAGGAAGAGCAGCGGCGGAACCAGAGTTTCACCCAAAGCATGATTACAGCCGTTGTGGACAATCTCCAGATTTCGATCAAGAACGTTCATTTCCGTTATGAAGACTCTGTTGCTTCACCTGGCCACCCCTTCGCCGTGGGATTGACGTTGAAGGAACTCAGTGCCGTCAGCACTGACTCGGAATGGAATCCTACCTTTATCCAGTCCACCTCTGACACTACACACAAGCTCGCAGTCCTCGGTGCTCTTTCAGTGTATTGGAATACGGACGCGACTCTTTTGGGTACCGGACGAGGATCGGATATCGGCGCAGAGGCCCAGGGTATCAGCCACGATGAGCTGATGGAGAAACTCCGCACGGCAATCGACAGTGAAGAAGGCAACCAATTCATGCTTCGACCCGTCAGCGGTCGCGCAGGACTTGAGTTGAACAAATCGGGCAAGTATGACCGTCCTGCCATGAAAGCACGGTTGCTCTTCGATGAGCTCGGTTTTGTCTTGGATGAGAACCAATACCGCGATGCGTTGATGCTGGTAGACCTGTTCCACTACTTCATCCGCCACCAGGAATACAAGCGATTCCAGCCTAAAATCTCGGTCAAGGAGGATCCTCGGGCATGGATGAAGTTTGCCGGAGATGCAGTTCTCAGCAAGATCCACGATCGAAACCGACGATGGACATGGGACTACATAAAGGAGCGCAGAGATGATCGCCTTTCATACATCAACCTATTCAAGAAACGGAAGAGAGAAGAAGCATTTACCCCGGAAGAAACCAAGGAGCTAGAGAGATTGGAATGGAAGCTCAGTTATGAGGATATTCGGTTCTGGCGATCCCTGGCTCGGAATCAGCTTCGCAAAGAAAATGTCGGCATCAAAAAGCCGGCCCAACACCAGTCTTGGGGCGAATGGCTCTGGGGCAGCAAGAAGGAAGAATCGGAGGAGCCTGCCATGACCGAAGAGCAGCGACAGGAGTTGTATAGTGCCATCGATTGGGACGAAAAGAAGGCCCTTGCGGAAAGTGTCGATGTTCCTCGAGAGTGGGTCAAGTTGCAGGTCAATTGGAGTCTTCGGGCTGGTAGCTTCACCTTAAAGAAGGATCCTCACGGGGCAGCAAATGAGGTCATGAGGCTTGTCTTTGACAATTTCCGAGCCAAGGCCCTCCAGCGCCCAGATTCCTATCTACTCGACATCGATCTCGGAGGATTGAAGATGTACGACGGTACCACTGTTGGTACTCTCTACCCTCAGATTGTGAGAGTCAAAGACTCTCTCCCTGAGCCCGCAAAGGATCAACCCAGCACGGATGATGATGAACTAGCCTCTCAGGCCAGTGCAGATGACATCGAAGATGAAGACAGTCTATTCCATCTGCAACTGGAGAAGAATCCGTTGGAAAGCGATGCGGATTCAGCAGTAAAGGTCAAGCTGAAGAGTATCGAAGTCATCTATAACCCTCGGTTCCTGGTGGGCATTGTTAAATTCTTCCAACCTCCTGAGCGGCACATGGAGTCGATCGGTGCACTCTTAGATACAGCTGGAGCTACGGTCGAGGGCCTGCGGCAACAAACCCGAGCAGGCTTGGAATTTGCCTTGCAGGAACACAAGAAGGTGGACGCGCAATTCGACGTGCACGCACCATTGATCATCGTGCCCGAAAGCATTACGCAAGAAAGCTCTCTGTGTTTGATTTTGGATGCGGGTCATGCCAGTGTCAACAGTGAGCTGGTCGACCGACAGGCCATGCGGGATCTGCAATCAAAACAGAAACGCCAATACGAAGAGGAAGACTACAAGCAGCTCGAACACTTACTTTATGACCGTTTCCTCATCAAGCTGGATTCCACTCAAGTTCTAATCGGACCTGGAGTGGAGGCAACCAAAGCGCAGCTCAACTCGGGTGTCGAATCCAAGAACTTCCATATCATCGACCGTATCAATGTGGACTTCGTTCTTGAGATGTGTATTGTTCCCAAGGTGACACAACTCACCCGGACCCGTATCTCAGGCCATTTGCCAGAACTACATGCGACTATGTCGGACACCAAGTACAAGGGCTTAATGAAGTTGATTGATATTGCGATCCCACAATTCGATGACAGCAAAGACTCTACTGGCCCGGTGGCTAAAGCACCCGACGAAACTGAGAAGGCAATTGCAACCAGAGCCAGATCGGCATCGTTTCAACCCGCGGCTCAACGAGATCTTCCTGTTGTTGACGATGATGAAGCCGATTCAGAAAGCGATCATGCCAAGAAGAGCCTGGAAACTTCTAACAACATCCACCGTCGAGACTTCGAATTCAAGTTCAATGTTGGTCGCCTTCGTGGCTCTCTTTTCCGGTCTGACTCGCAAGACCCGCTCAAGGACCAGCTCCTGGTCGAATTGGTTGCCGAAGGGTTTGGTCTTGACTTCTATATGCGCCCTTACGATATGGTTGCCGAGGTCATCCTGAAGTCCTTGAGTGTCGATGATTATATCGAGGAGAACCCCGTACCAGAGTTTAAAAGAATCATTTCTTCCAAGGGATTCAACGCTGATGAGGACAAGGATCTTTTCCACTTAAAGATGGTTCGGGTCAAGCCCGAGTCTCCCGAATTCGACACGACATATGAAGGAGTTGCAATGAACCTTGATATATCAGTCTCCACCATCAATCTTGTCGTGACGAGGAAGACGCTCCTGACCTTGCTTGACTTCATTCTCCTGACTTTCACGAGTCCACAGCAGCCGGCTGATGAGAACCCACAATCGGATAAGGCTATACAAGAAACGGGCAATGTGGAACAAGTGTCCCAGCAAGCTGGAAAAATTCGCATCAAGGCAAACTTGAAGAGTATTGCACTTATTCTGAACAACGACGGAGTTCGGCTGGGCACCTTGAGTCTTAACACCGGTGATGTTGGAATCTTCCTCGTGGGCGGTGCTATGAGCATCCAGTCTCGGATCGGCAGCCTCACCCTCGTTGACGATGTCAATTTGGGCGCACCAGAAGACTCGGATGTTCGTCGTCTTTTGACCATTGAAGGCGACAACTTCGCGGACTTCAAATATGAGACTTTCGACCCTAAAAGCGATACCTATCCCGGATACGACTCCGAGGTGTATTTGCGATCCGGCTCGATCAAGATCAATTTCATGGAAGAGCCTTATAGGAAGATTATTAACTTCCTCGTCAAATTCGGCAAGATGCAAGCAATCTTCAACGCAGCTCGTCAGGCTGCGGCGAACCAAGCAAACCAGCTTCAAGAAAACCCCTCGCGGATGCGGCTGGACATTGTGGTCAATACCCCCATTGTGGTATTCCCGCGAGTGATGGCGGACGAATGGCCTCGAGACACGATTACTGCCTACCTTGGTGAGATCTACGCTAAGAATGAGTTTGTTCCCATGGACGAATCCAAGGATAGCCCAGCTGTGAATGTGATCTCTACCGGCGTTCGCAACATCCGCCTGACTTCGAGATTTAACTTCGATGAAGGCTTGGTAGAAGAACTAGAGATGATTCAGAAGGTGAACCTCGACTTCAGCATTTGCTATCTGGAACATCAGGCCAACAACCCACGCCCGGACATGGAGATTGAAGGCTCCTTATCCCCTATCAACCTTCGGATCTCTCAGAGCCAATTGAAGTTTTTGCTGGCCCTGTCCAAGTCAATTCCAGGCGCCTTTGCAACTGATGCTGAACAACAGGAACTTGAGGCCCTAGAATCTCTGCCCTCATCGGTCACTGAACCCACACGGGAGGCCACTTCAAAGGCTGTACAGGCTCAGAAGGACATGGAAGCAGCCACAGCTGATGATAGCACGAGCAAGGAGACATGGGTGCGACTTGATATGATTTTCAAGGTCGACAGCGTTGGACTGGAGCTTATCCTGGCCAATGACAACCAGCCTGTTGGCCGTTTGGAGGACTCCAGCCTATCGAAGTTCTCTCTTAACGACACCAGAGTCAAGCTCCGCATGTTGACAGATGGCTCACTGGAGTCAGAGCTTCTGATCCACTCATTCTCCATTCGTGACAGCCGTCGACAGGACTCAAATAAGTTCAGAAACATCATGTCCTTGATCAACAATGACGTTCAGCAACAATTCATGGCTAGCCTTTCCATGTCCCCTGGGCCGGATAAGCATCTTATCGCGATGTTAACCATTGATAGTCCTCGGATCATGTTTGCTCTAGACTATCTATCTGCCTTGCAGGACTTCAGCAACTCTGCATTTACCAGCGATGAACCGGCAGGAGCTGTGCAAGAAGAGGCTGGCTCAGTCGATGAATCCGAATTGGACTCTGAGGATGATTCCACCGACAAAGCCGTGACTGAAGTTTTTGCCGGAGATGGCGCAGGCGGATCGACCACTGTTTCGTTCCGCGTCAATCTGGTCGATGCCCAGGTTATCATGGTGGCCAACCCCGCCATTCCTCACTCCGAGGCTATCGTTCTCGGGACCAAGGAGATACTCATTTCCCACCAGAATGTCTCTACATTGCAGATTCAAAAGGTTGGCATGTTTTTGTGCCGCATGGACAAGTTTGAGACTAGTCGACTTCGCATTCTGGATGATTTTACCCTTGAGTTGTCCGTTGATAGTCGGCCACAGGATAAAGGCTCCGCTATTACCTCGATTGAGGTCCATCTTGAGCCTCTTGTCCTTCGTCTATCTCTGCGCGATATTCTGATGGCAATTCAGATTGTCAACAAGGCCTCCGAGATGAGAGCCCAGAACGCACAGCAAATAGAGAGCGGAGAGGCGAAGAAGATCACTGATGTGCAAAGTACAAGAGCCCGGTCTGGCAGTAAAACATCTTCCACCTTGGCCAACAGAACTCGCCGGCGTTTGAGCCAAACGGTTGAGACGATCGACAAGAGTATCCCGCAAAGCTCAGCCGTTCTGAAGCGTGAGGAGCTGTCAGCGAAAGTCGATGGTGTCCGAGTTATCCTTATCGGTGACTTGCATGACCTGCCGCTGCTTGACTGGAGTGTCAAGAAATTCAATGTGGATGTGCGAGACTGGTCATCCACCTTGAACATGGATACTAGTCTCGATACATTCCTCAATGTGTATAACTTCTCCAAGTCGGCTTGGGAGCCATTGATCGAACCCTGGCAGTTGGGATTCCATATGGCCAAGGAAGTCAACCCAGACGTGTTCTCCATTGATGCTTACTCTCACAAAACGATGGAGCTCACGGTCACATCGGCTACAATCGCGCTTGCGTCCAAATCTTTCCAGTTCCTTTCCACCGATGAAGACGTTCTTTCCAAACCGCGAGGCGCTGATGCCCCCTACCGAATTCGCAACTACACCGGTTTTGATCTCCGGGTATGGGCCGATGTCGGTGCGGGAGAAGATGGCCCGGCTGCTAAGCTGAGCGATGGAGAGGAATACCCGTGGCGATTTGAAGACTCTAAAGCTGTCCGAGAGACTCTAACACCGGAAGGTCAGGGTGGGATCGTCGGAGTTAAGCTGGAAGGAAGTGGATTCGATAGCATCAGCCGCATTCCCGTCGTTCGGGAAGGTGAGAAGGTGTATAGCCTGAAGCCGAAGCGCGACACTGTCCTCCACCGTCTACTAGTGGAGGTCAGCCTTGGAGCTGACAACGTCAAGTACATCACATTCCGCTCGCCACTCCTTGTGGAGAACAATACCCAAATCCCCGTTGAGATGGGTGTGTTTAGTCCCGATGAAGGTCATCTCTTGAAGATTGAGAAAATCCTTCCAGGCGATGCTCGACCGGCGCCCGTTGGGTCAGCATATCTCCACTCTATTGTCATTCGTCCTGACCAGGGCTTTGGCTATGACTGGTCGAACGAGCGACTGTTCTGGAAGGAACTCATTCGAAGACCTACACGGACCATCAAATGCGTCAGCGAAAGTGGACAACAGTCGCCGCCCTTCTATTTCCAAGTTAACGCAACCTATGACAGCAAGGATTCTCTCACAAGCGTGTATCCTTACATGAGGATTCGAATCTTTGCTCCAGTAGAGATCCAGAACCTTCTGCCCTATGACTTCAAGTACCGCATCTATGACAAGAACACGAAGAAGGACTGGACGAACTTCTTGAGGAAAGGTGGCGTGAGCCCCGTTCATGTGGTCGAGCTGTCTCATCTGCTTTTGCTCAGCATCGACTTGGAGGACACAGTATTCCGGCAAAGCGAGTTTAGCATTATCAACGGAAACGCCCAAGACTACCGCAGAGAGCATACTTTGTCACTGAAGGACGAACGAGGTCTCCAGCTGAAGCTGAAGCTCCATTACTTCAACATTCCCGACAGTGGTGGTGCTTTCAAGGTTTCTGTCTACAGCCCATACCTTATTTTAAACAGGACTGGTCTGCCCATGGACATTCAAAGCAAGGCCTTCCTCCAGTCCGCTCGCAACGCTGCTGGCCAAGGACTCCGAGTTGACCCGAGGGAGGGCGGCCGCGCACTCCCATACATGTACTCCTACAACGCCGAGGATCAGAAGAACCGATCTATTCTGAAGGTCGGCGATTCAGCCTGGAGTAAGCCTCAAAGTTTCGAGGCTATTGGAAGTACCTTCGAAGTCATCTTCCCGGATCAACAGGGCAGATCTGAGTTCCATTCTGGTGTCTCTGTTGCCGAGGGCGAGGGCAAGTACAAAATGACCAAGGTGGTGACTCTCTCACCAAGGTTCATTCTGAAAAGCAAGCTCAATGAAGACCTTCTGGTGCGCGAGCCGGGCTCATCGAACGTCCTTCAAATCAATAGTGGACAGTTGGTTCCGCTCCATTTTCTCCGCCAAATCGCCGATAAGCAGCTCTGTCTGTGCTTCCCTGGTGTGAACAACCAATGGTCTTCTCCATTCAATATCGCAGATGTTGGAACGGTCCATGTGAAATTGGCCAAGGTGAACCAGCGCCAGAAGTTGATCAAGGTTGATATCATTTTGGAGGGGGCAACCCTTTTCCTGCACTTCAGCTTTGAGTCTCGCAACTGGCCATTCTCGATGCGCAACGAAAGTGACATGGAGTTCATCTTCTACCAAGCCAATCCCAATTTGGAGGATGACGAGGATGACCGATCGACCACCTGGCGCCCCATTCGCTACCGTTTACCGGCCCGGAGTATCATGCCTTACGCATGGGACTATCCCGCAACGAAGAACAAATCTCTTGTACTGAGCTGCCATGGCAAGGAACGGCACATCAAGCTCGCCGAGATTGGCAACCTGATTCCGATGCGCATCCCGCCTAAGCAGCCTGGGGAATACCAGAAAATCATCGACATCAACATCATTGCCGATGGTCCTACTCAGACTCTCGTACTATCCAACTTCAAGCCATCCAAGAGTATGTACAAACAGCAGAAGGGCCAGTCCTCTTCAACAAGCATGAGCGCTGGATTCGAGGTCAAGGAAATGAATTCGGATGTGAACTTCAAGGCCCAGCTTCGCCTGGGAGGCATTGGAATCTCTTTGATCAACCAAAACTTGAAAGAGCTGCTCTATCTCACATTCCGGGAGATTGAGATCAAGTATCGGGAGTCGAGGATCTACCAGACCCTCAACACAACCATTAAATGGATCCAGATCGACAATCAGCTGTATGGTGGCATCTTCCCCATTCTCCTGTACCCTAGTGTGGTTCCCAAGACTGGAAAGGAGATGGAGGCGCACCCTATTTTCCATGCGATGGTTACTCGAGTGAAGGACGACTCCTATGGTGTTCTGTACATCAAATATGCGACGTTGCTTCTGCAGCAGATGACACTCGAGCTGGACGAGGATTTTGTTTTTGCTATGTTGGACTTCGCCAAGATCCCAGGTGCTTCGTGGTCCGAGGCGCAGGAGGGCACACTGTGTGATGATGACCTCAACATTCCAGAGCCACAACAGAATGACAATGGCCAGGATGTATACTTTGAGCTTCTTCACTTGCAACCCATGCAGCTGGACATTTCCTTCATGCGAACTGAGCGTATCAATGTCGAGGATACCATGCAGCCCTCGAACCCTCTGATGTTTGTTGTGAATGTCATGACCATGTCAATGGGTAATGTCAACGACGCCCCAGTTCGATTGAACGCTTTGATGCTGGAGAACGCTCGTGTATCCTTTGGAAGCCTGGTTGGCAACATCCGTGCCCACTATACTCAAGAGGTCCTACGTCAAGTTCATGTTATTCTTGGCTCCGCTGACTTCCTCGGTAACCCCGTCGGTCTGTTTAACAACGTCAGCTCCGGCGTGGCCGCTATCTTCTACGAGCCATACCAGGGCCTTGTCATGACTGACCGGCCTCAAGAGCTCGGCATTGGTATTGCCAAGGGTGCCACAAGCTTTGTCAAGAAATCGGTCTTCGGTTTCTCTGACAGTATGGCGAAGCTTACCGGAAGTATGTCCAAGGGTCTTGCTGCCGCCACCCTTGACAAGGAATTCCAGGATCAGCGCCGCATGTCCAAGTCTCGCAACCGTCCGAAGCACGCACTTTACGGCATCACAGCCGGAGGCAACGCATTTGCAACCAGCTTGGCCAGTGGTATCGGTGGACTGGCCCGGCATCCCCTGCAAGGTGCCGAGAAAGAAGGCATGGCAGGATTCTTCAAGGGTGTTGGAAAGGGAGTTCTGGGTCTTGCTACTAAGCCCGCCATTGGAGCCTTCGATCTTGCTTCCAACCTTGCGGAGGGTGTCCGGAACACCACCACGGTCTTCGACGCAGAGGGCCTGGATCGCGTGCGCCTGACTCGCTTTATCGGCATCGACGGCATTGTTCGTCCCTATTCCCAGCGAGAGGCACTTGGCCAGTTCTGGCTAAAAACCACCGAGGATGGCAAGTACTTCAACGAGGACTACATCGCCCACTTGGAGCTTCCTGGCCGAGACATGCTGGTCCTGTTGACGTATGCACGGATCATGCTCGTGCGCACCAAAAAACTCTCCGTCGAGTGGGATATTCGCCTGACGGACATTCAAACGATCTCTAAAGAGCGTACCGGCATGAGTATCACCCTCAAGGGCGGTGCAAATGGTCCTTTCGTCCCCGTCCAGGACGAAAGCTCCCGGAACTGGCTGTATAGACAGATTGCTATTGGTACGTCTGACCTAGATTCATCGCAATGAGATCTAAGAAGCTAACAACTTTTGCAGCGGTCAATGCCTTCAACGAGAAGTATAATGGGCGATGATAGAGATTCGCCCTCTTGGCCTTTTGTCACGATGTCATGGAAAACGAACCGCATTCATAGTCCGAGGGGGATAAGCAAAATCGAAGGGGCTTTCTTTTTTCTTTCAGCGTGCCGATCTTGCTTCTGTTCACGTACATACCTTGTTTGCACATTTTTGCGTTTGCGTCTTTGCTTTTATGATTTTGTCAGTATCATGCACAGCGGATATTAATATATTATGATTATCAATTTGGTCTACACGTAACCTCGGAAGTCAGGTAGACCAAATTCAGGGATTGAAGATATTGAACTTTGATTCAGTAGACAACAGTCAATTTTTTTTTTTAGAATATGGCAGCGAACCCGCAAAAGAAATACAAAGAAAAGACAAAGGAAAAGCAGGTCCCTCAAGAATATCACATCTACAAAACTTTTGACACTCGGCACGGCCTACCAAGAACCCTCCGGGGGATGCTCATGAGCAGACCGCGACTCATACTCCACAGTGACATTATCCGTGCGCCGAATCGCGTCCATGGGGAAGTCCTTATCCTGCTGGAGCTGGTCATCGCGCAGAATACTCTCCTGACTCTCCTTACCCTCCACGTTCGTGATGGCGAGGTCGTCTTTCACTGCGGATCGCTTGCTGCGGTCGAACGTGGCGGTATTGTAGTTGCTGCTGCTCTGCTTGTATTTGCCGCTGCCACCGTATGAACCCAAGGTGCGTTTGCCCATGATAAGCTCGAGGAGGGGCTGGAGGGTTGGAATGCAGGAGGCTATCACGACGACGTCGGCTTCGATGCTAGAAGGTGGTTAGTGGGGATTGCGGGATGTTAGAGGAGATATTTACTTTGTCCACATGACGAGATCTGCCGTTCCGTCTGGAGGAGAGTTAGTGCGTTACTGGGTTGGCGAGGATGGAGTGCTCACAGGTGTAGTCGGACTTGTCTGCAAGGCCATTCAATTGGGTACTCTTGATGATTGCCATTGCGCATGCACTGCCCGGATTAGTTTTGATTTCCATGGCGGCTTTACGGCAATACCTACATTGATCCCAGTCCCATGGCGGCACAGAGAGCAATTCTCTTTCGTAGAGACATTTGTAGTTTCATCAAGACTGTCACGGGGTAGAATGCGAGGTAAAGATCGACGAAGGCAGATAAAGCTGGAGTTCTCGTCAGTTTTGAAACAAATAGGAGAGGATCGGGGTAACGTACCTCCAGTGAAGATAGCATAGTCAATGAGTATCCACACATTTCTGCAGGTTGCTCCTCCCGTCATCGCCAGGTGAACATTCCACAAAGCCTCCGGTGGATCACACATGGTGAAGAGAATGATGATACAGATACAAGAGACGGCAGCCGCAGTCCCAACCAAAAGCCACAGCCAGATCTTCTGTTTCAAACCCGGGCATAAAATCCGAGTTATCATAGCGGTCACAGCCAGTTTGGGGATCGTGAACGATAGAATGCCAAACAGGAAGCTGATGGTATTGAGAAGGATGGCCATCTCCAAGTTCTCCTGCGTCAAGTCTTTGGCATGTTTTCCATATCCCACGCTGACGCCGGCTGTTGTCACGCCACAGTAGGCGAGACTCAACACCGTCGAGATCGCGATGAGATAGTCGTCAATACCAAAGCTCTTGAGCATTCGCAAGCGGATGAACATTCTAGCGCCAACCATGACGGCCGTCAGGCCCGTCAAGGTCCATAACACGGCGAGAATCTTTGGGCCCTTGTCATCGTGGACGTTCTCAGGTGTGACTGTCATTCTGGGACCATAAGCTCAAAGCCGAAGTTGAATGGTTCTGTCCAGCTGTATCCAAAAGGGAATAAAAAACGAAAGGATCCTTTTTCTGTCCAAACTGGCCCAGACTGCGCAACCCTATATAAGGAATGAAGCCGATGATTAAGCTTCTCCTGTCATAGACTCAGATGTCAAAAAGCTCTTCACAGCGGAAGTGTCTCCACCAACCGCTCGTACTTTATTTATGGAGTTATTTCTGGACTTTCAGACACATCAAAGCCAGAACGGAGATGTACAAGCTCGTGACCCCTGTCATGTTGAATATTGGGGCCCAAGTGACTAACGGAATTAACAAACGGGGAAACCCGTATGTGTATCACCAGGCTACACGAGGCCAAGGATCCAGTTGAAACGAAGCTAACAGTTGTCCAAGATCAGTCGGGTTAGACTTGTGCAAAGCGGTGCTTTTGACGCGGTACCGAACAGATGGGCCTAAAGTACGGCCCCAGTACTTGCGGGAAGTGGGGATCCGTTGGCCTTAGCGGCCTCTGTAAATCGGGCCGAAGACCCGCTGGACAATTCCCCGCGTCTCTGGGCTTGTGGTGGCGTTGATGGCTTCGTGGCTGCCCCATCGTGTAGCATCCCATCGTTTAGCGTCCCCATCGCTCAGGGGAATGACAGCGGAACGATCGTCTATGGCCTTAACTAGCCGAAGACTAGCCGGAGACTAGCCGGAAGATGTTTCGATACATCAAGCGATCTTCGACTTTCGGTCTTTTGCCCAATGCAGGAAGTGGTGCTGCGACCGGGAGGCTTTTGGTCCAGACCGTGGCCAACGTACAGTCCAAGCTCGGTGGATTTCCTCAAGACCCGTGGGGTTCTTTTCTCCAGGATTCCATGCCCGCTCGCGACGTTGTCGAAAGTCTTCTCAAGGTGATAGGGCACACGTTGGCGCTATTATCTATCCCGTGTAAAATATGTTCAAAGATGTTCATTCCCCAACGAATGGCCATCCGAAGAGCATAAAATGCCTAGGACCTAAATGCAATGCCGGACCATGCTTCACTCATGTGTCGATAATCCACCCCGGGCTTTGACCCCCGGTTTGACACCTGGGCAGGATCCACTAGACCCTTAGTCCCGCATTAGCTTACTCTTCCAGACTCCCCGACTCGTGCGTTCCCCATGGAAAATGATCGTGAGCAGGCCTAGTGGGTGACTGGCGCTTCGCCGAGAACGAGGGTGATATCTACCTCCTTGGCATCAATACGACGTACGACGGACTTTGGAATAACGGCTCGTATCCCTGCACGCCAGACCAACAGGGGCAATGTTTCCATGGCCATTGATACGTAGGAACATCCCTAGTGAAACTTTAGCCTGGTTTGCCATGCTAATAGCTTTCTTCATCCCGTCTTAGTCCTCAATTGACCGCTGGTTGAAGCGTTAGCGCGCTAGGATCCTAATCCGTCAGGAAATTAGGCATGGCCAATGATATCTCCACTTCATTCACTCCACTGAAACTCTTTCCCCTCAACGCGTGGAGACGGAACAAGTGGAAATAACGAATGGGTCCCAGCGAGCTTTGACCGGCTATGATTTCAGGAGACCGGGTAAAAGGCCATCTCGTACTACGACCTACTTGAAAAGGACCAGCTGAGAGCTACCCAGTTCTGTACAGCGTAAAGCTTTTCTTCCATTTATCTCCCTCTCAGTCCATTCAGCCTTTTCCATTATCATTTGCTACTATTCCACCAATTATCGCCATGACTGTCCGTAACGGAAACTCACACGCCACCGGCTCGGCTACGAATGGCTCATCTAACGGCCATGCCAAAGAAGCCTTCGTTGAAGGCTCAGTGGCCATCTCTCCCAATACTCCAGAATTGGTTCCGAGTCTGGTTGACCAAGTTGCCTTGTCCGGATATGCGTTTATCTCGGCAGACCCCACGGCCCGAACGGATCTTCTGGACGCTGCTCGGCAACTGGTTTATGCTCTCGAGACTCCTCGGGAGGCTATGATTCGATTCTGCTGGTCACAGGTATTTTCAACCCGCTGAACATTGAGTGCATGGGAAATATCTCACAAATTGCTCTGCATAGTCGACAACATATGCCTGTCTGGAGACAGCCGTGGACCTTGGCCTGTTCACAATCCTCTCGAAGGATGACAAGCCCAAGAAAGCGTCGGAAATGGCTCAAGCTGCTGGAGCTGACAGCAAGCTTGTTTGTATGCTGGAACTCCCCTTTGACGTTGAAGTTGAAACTAACACTCATGCTAGCTCGTATCCTGAAGCACCTTTGCGCCGTGGGAGTGATTCTCGAGACTGGACCTAACGAGTACCGACGTACCGGACTGTCAATCTCGTTGACGTCGCAGCGATACAGCGATGCCTACCCCTGCATGTGAGTTCAGATCCGCCCATTTCCCTCAAAAGATGAGCCATTTATTGATTGGTACTCTCAAAACCCAGGACTGCCTGTATTACGAAGGGTATACTTGCCGTCCCTGCCCAATTGAAGAAGACTGGCTACCAGAATCCCGCCAACGGCACCGACTGCGCCTTCCAACTCGGCTTCGACACGCCTCTCCACTTCTTCGACTTTCTCAAGGAGCACCCTGAGGCGGCTAGTCAGTTCAACAACCACATGTCCGCGTACCGCCAAGGACGTCCCAGCTGGATGGACAGGGGATTCTACGATGTGCCCGCCTTGATCAACACCAAGCTCGGTGAAGGTGATGCTCTCCTGGTGGACATGGGAGGCAGTGTCGGCCACGATCTCTCCGAATTCCGCCGCAAATGGCCCGACGCCCCGGGACGTCTGGTCTTGCAAGATCTCCCCGAGGTCCTCGAACAGGCCAAGACCATGTCCCTGCACCCCTCTATTGAAATTATGGAGCACGACTTTTTCACCGAGCAGCCCGTCAAAGGTAATTCCCATTCTCTCCCTTTCCTGTGCTCAAGAGCTAACCCATCTAATAGGAGCCCGGGCCTACTACATGCACTCCGTGCTCCATGACTGGACCGATGCAGACTGTAAGAAGATCCTAGAGAACATTGTTCCCGCCATGAAGCGTGGCCACAGCAGGATACTCATAAATGAGAATGTCATCCCGGACATGAATGCCTACTGGGAGACCACCAGTCTGGACATCATCATGATGGCTGACTTTGCGTCCACGGAGCGCACTGCGGGCGATTGGCATGCGCTCGTCGAGTCGGCTGGTTTGAAGATCATCAAGATTTGGACGGCTCAGCGAGGTGTCGAGAGCTTGATTGAGTGTGAACTGGCTTGAATGACCGAGTGATCACAGATTTGGAACCTTGGAAAGGAAATGTCTATTACCCGATTCTCCTTGATTTTCATACCTTTCAATATGGTTGGACCTCAGGCGGAGGTCAAATTATTATGTAGTTCCAGATTTTGTCGGGGAATGTCCATTGTGTGTCTTTTGGGTTGAGGATTGGAAGGAATGTTATTTTAATCTGCTTCTTCATCAACGCCCCATGTGTAATTGTCATTCTGGAATGGGACTGGGGGCTTGGGGCCCAGAGGCCGTATCCCGGTGCCGAAGACTGGGCCCCAGATTGTTTATTCGTATTCCATGAACCTTACAACCTAGACATGAGCTCATTGACTTTGGAATGTAAGCATATATACGTATATAGCACAGGACACGCAACATGGGAAACACGAGGCCTAGGACCTCTTGTGAACCCTTACTCAGAGTGCCAGATGCAAATCGAGCACAGCCCTCCCACTGACTGCACCGACCTTGGAAGCCCGGCTTATTGAATACCATGGAAGTCCACGACGAAGAAATACACGGAATTAATTACTGCATTGCTAGCATGAAAATACATGAACCTATCCACAGAACCGACGAGGCGCACGAATACAAGTCAATTGGGTTTCTGACTTTAAGCAAAGTAGCTCTTCCAAAGAACACCCGACAGATCCTCCAGCTGGTCCTGTGTGAAAGCCTAAAAGTTATATATTAGAAGTATTTCATAGAATAGTTTCAAAGGATATCTCACCTTTGCATCAATGTGCCAGGTATCCTGTCTCGTCTTCTTGAACTCGCTAATGATTGACTTCACGCTGGATCCGACAACGCCGGGGTCATTGGCGGCGCGGGTGCTCAGTGTAGTCAAGGCCTCGGGCATCCAGTGGGGTGGAGGGCTGTTGTACGGGAAAGCCTGAATAAGTGCTCCAAGACCTAGCACTGCACCGTGACGGGCAATGATCAGTCGGTTGTGCTCGGGAGTTGGAGTACCGGCGCCTGAAGAAACTGCGGAGGAAAGCCCCGATCGGAAATTCTTAGGCTTCTTTGGGAGAGGGTTATCTGCCAGGACCTTGGTGAAGCGCTCCTGGAAGCGCTTGACCATCTTTTCACGAAGGAAAATGGGCGAACAGCGGACCATCCCGGAGAGCGTGGCTGACGCTCCGACACGGACTTCATGCTGTGAATCTTCGAGCATAGAGGCAATGCACTCGAAGAGCTTGTCGCGATCTGCGGGCTCCAGCAGAAAGAGTCTGCGGAAGTAGATAATTTGGATGTTGATCATCACACGGAGGCGCTGATGCCATGACGGCGATGTCTGCCCTATGCGAATGAGGGACTGAATGAACTCGGAGTTCTTCTCGGCGGGGTAGGGGATGTTGGGGAGATGGCGGAAAACGTGGTATGCGAGCGACTGCAGCTCTGGATCTTCCTTGACGTCCATCATATGCAGAAGCTGTGCGGTGAACACATCGGGGAAGAAGGGAACGAGCTGGGTGCATTCATGAGAGGACAAAGTCGAATCCAGCCAGAGAAGAACAGTTTTGCTACCGGAGGTGTAGGACGAAGGAGTCTGTTGGCCTGGAACTCGGGCTTGCCGCCACTCTTCGATCTGGTTGAAAACTCCGCGAACGATCTGTGAGAATTCCGTGGAAGGCATGTAGGGATAAGTACCAACAGATGAAGAGGCCTTTTGGGCATCCAGAAGGTGTTGGAGATCAGGGTATGACTCGTGGTATCTTGTGCGGTAGATTGTCGCAAGAGTTTGACCCATTGCTTCTCGCACTCCCTTGTACGGGTGGTCCAAATGTGCGAGGAAGTCATTCACAATTGGCTTCTCAAGCTGGAAGTGCCAACCGGCATCAATGATGCACTGGTGCAGGAGATTGATTTTGGAACTTTCCTTGAAGGCCGCGTTGGTCGACATGTCTAGACGGAAGCTGGCGAGCCAGTCCACCAAAGGCCAGGCTCGGCGGGGATCGCGACACTGCAAGATCATGTGTAGGAAAGTTGTCCAGTAGCCCGAGTTCTCAGGGGTAAGACCATCGGTGAAGATCTTCCGGACAATGGGGAATGCATACTCCCATACCATAGCTCGCCGCTCGACACTGGTATCAGTCACGGAACTGATCAATGCTCCAAGAATCTCTGCCGTTGCACGATGCTGATGCTTATCACTGCCATCCTCGTACACGCTCTGGATCTCTTCCTGAATGTCCTTGAACGTGGCGGCGGTCAAGCCATCCCGAAGCATGAGCTCAAAGGCATACAGAAGCATCATGGCGCAGGACATGCGGAACTTGTCGGCGGAAGGATCCCTTGGCTCCTGCTTCAGGTACATGAAGAATTTGGAGAACCACTCCCGAGTAAACATTTTGCCCATCTGAGTACGGACATTCCACTCCAATTCGTCATACACAATGTCACGATCCACGTTTGACTTATAGGCAGGCATCGTCTTGCCCCATACCAGCCAGCCAGGGAAATCATGATCAACATAGTATTCAGCTTCAGGTTTGGCGAAGCTGGCCAGATATTCTTGTGTCCAATCTTTCTCATAAGGCCGGGTAGCCACCTTGATCTTCGAAGGGAAGCGCTGATGGCCCAGGATGTAATTTTTGTATTCGTGACTGCAGATGGCACGGACATCAATCATGGTGAAAAGCGCAATGAGTGCCTGGGAGTACATGCCGCGCAAGCCTGGATGATCATCGATCGAGCCTGAGGTCACCAGCTCAATCAGGTTCTCACTGGCAATGTAGTCGAAGCGAAGACCCATGGTGATGACAATGGTCGCGGCACGGCTGGCGATTTTCCAATGCGAGACTCGAGCAAGATTCACCAGCTCTTCAGCCAGGTCGGTCTTTTTCTTTTCAATTGTAGCGCGCTTGGTGTTGATGGCCTTTCGCTTCTGCTCGATCTGGTCACTGACATCTTGACCGGGTGCAATTGCTTCCACGATTTCACGATCCAAAATAGCCATCCGTTCCATGGCACGACCGTAGTCCATGATCTGGAAGACAGCACTAGAGCAGATCTTTTGCACAGACGGTCTGTCAACAGCACTAGCATCGATGAAAGTGCGGATCAAAGTTGGTGTGTACTTCCAGTTCCGTCCGACAGTTCTCGCGACACTACTGAGAAGCAACGAGAACAGTGCGCCCTTAATACGCGCATGGTCGTTTTCCTTCACGCCTTTTTGCAGGGCCTTGAGGAGAGGAGCAATGACAAGAGTTCGGGCACCCCAGACAGACTTTAGTGCAGACTCTCCAGCATTCTGAGCATTGCGCCGTGTCTCGGTGTACAGCGAGACGCAGGACTCGGCAAGGTCATAGAGAAGAATCTCGTCAAGCTTAGATCGAGGTCGCGGTGCTGCATTGTGTCGCAAGCGTTGCAGGTGATAGACATTGGCCCTACGCACAAGCAACGCTCGTGGGTAGTCTTTTCGGATGCCGCTCATCTTGTAAGGGTGGATGTCTGCCGCCAGGAGACGCGTCACACGATCCAGGACATGGGCAGACCGTTCAATGCCAACATCGACAAAGTAAGAGCGGAAAGCCGAGTACAGTGCTCCGAAGCAGGGCACATCGTCTTCTTGATGGTCACTCAGGAATCGGTGGGTCTCGTGCAAGACCCAGCCCGCTCGCTCACGAATGGCGTGGATCTCGGTAAACAAGGGATCACCCTCCTCAAGAGGATATCCAGTAGGATACGGGTAGCTTTCTCTGATCGCCGCCTCATCCGAGCTGTCAAGGGCCGACTCGTCATCGCTTACACCGTTCGAGAGGGCCGAGTCATCGACCATCCCAACCTCGTTTGATGCGGCAGATGCGCCGCTCGAGACTTCGGGAGAGTTTCGTGAGGCGGCCTTCGGATCAAAGAGCACCGATATACCGGAAAGAAGCAGTCGCAGGAGCACAAGGTTTCGCGTGACTTCATCAGACCAGTCTTTTCCACTTCCATCTCGTTTGACGCTGGATGTCTCATGAGTTAATCCGGACAGATGCTTCAAAGCCCCCTCCGCTTGATTCTTGAAGATGGCCACAGCAAACTCCAGCTCTTCCCGTTTGGGCACATGCCACTTAATGTGGAGATTGCACACATCGGCTCTGTAACTCCAGTGCTTCGGCTGAATGCCTCCTTCAATATCTTCCTTCTCGTAGAGAGAATAATCATTGGTGTATGTCCCGGTTAGGTTGAGCAGGAGGTGATGAATGAAGTTGGAGATGTGGACGGTAGGAATGCCGCGACACTTCTGTTGCATGTACACTGCGATGTCGAACAGCTCTTGACGATGAGCAAGCACTGCATCGCCAACATGCACCACGCACATACTCAGCATGCTAACGTTCCAGACCAGTCCACGGTCACGGGGCAAGACATCTGTTCCCGTAGTTCTGGTGGAACCAGCACCGTTCTCCTCGATCTCGGTGCGAATAGCTTGAGTGAGAACCGGGATGAACCGCTTAAGAGCCTTTTCGGGATTGACCTTGCACAAGGCATTGCAAATAAAAGCCATGGCGTCGCGTGCCTGGTGAATGACATGATTGGAGACGAAATCAACGATCTTCGACAATGCAATGTCGTAGTATTCAGGGGACAGCGAAGCAAGGAGAGGCATGAAGGTAGCTGGGAGCGTGTTGACGATGTTTTCTTCCGGAGAACCGTTGCGTACACGGGTGACGTCAGGCAAGTTCTCCAATAGTGTGAAGACACGGCCCAAGAACGAGATGGTGAAGTCCCCGAAACCACATGTCGAAGAGCGGAGAATCATTTCTTCTGTCTCATCATCCAGCTCAGTATCGTAGTTCAACTGTACAGCAGCTCCTTGTTCCTCCATTCTTTCCATTTCACCGGTGATCCATTGAAGTGCAAGCATGTTGCAATTGATATCTTCTCTGCCCTGAGTCAAGTCGACCATGGGAATATTATAACAGGCGGATTGTATAAATGAAAGAGCATGGAGAGACTTTTCCAGGTCATTTGCATCGATACCAGGAAGAGCAAGACCGAGAAGAGTGGTCATGTGGCAGCGATAACCTTTGGTTCGAGTAATGACGCGGGACAGTACTTGCATGGCGCGAAGGGAAGACGTTGTCCGATGTACCTCAACCAGGCCCTGGAGAGATGGGTAGATTCTCTGCAAGGCACCGGGAAGAATGAGATGCGGCTCCAAGTAAGCGAGACCTTGAAGGGTAGACAAGGAGAACGTCATGGCAGTGCTGCTCTTAGCGTAGATACCCATGAAAATTACATCCCTCAGGCACAGCACGAAGCGGCGCTTCAGAGGCTCATTCAGTCGGCGTTCGGGCGGAACCTCCATTTCACCACTTTGCTCACGATTCCAGCGCATCACAAAGAAATCTGTTAGATAGTATACTAGCTGCGAGAGGGTCTTTGTCCAACTACCCGAGTTTGAAGGATGGAAGAATGTCTCGACAGCCTGGATAAGGCCCTCGAGCTGGGAAAGAATCGAGTCTTCGGATTCCAGACAAGCCGGAGAGAGAGACATCACAATCCACCGCGCAATGTGGTGCGCAACTGGATGCTTGCGCGTGTCGCGGTCAAGCATGATACCAAGGCCAGACGAAATGTCCACCAGCGCGCTATATGGCGAAGTGGACTGTCCCACCGGAATCTCCAGCAATCTCAGGATTGCCGTGAAGATGAGAGAGGACTGCTCCTTCGTGAAGAGACCATGTTCCGAGAAGGGAATGTGGCCGGCTGGAAGTGAATCTCGGGCGAGTCGAGAAAGGTAGTCAATGTACGTGGTGTCAAATGTTTTGGAACGACCGACGAGCGACCAGAGGTGGAACTGTGTCGGAAGGTGGCTCTGTGGAAGGAGATCGTCTCGCTCTGCGGGAGGGGGCGATGTTGGGAGTAGCAGATTGATTAGCCCAGCGACAACGAAGGCGCCTTCGGAAAACGAAGTTGTGTAGTGCGGCAGGAACTCCTCCAACATCGCGGGCAACTCGCAGGGGTCGATGAAAAGCTGAGAAAATGCGCACAGCTTTGTCAATGTTTTCACGTTTCGTTTCAAGTTGGTCGAGTGGACAAGACCGGACTCGGTCGGGAGAACGAAGGCTTTCAGCTCCTTGTAAAGAGGCCTCCAGTCCAGCACCAAATCTTTGACTGGTCTCAAATAATGCTTGCGCCTGCATGATGGTTAACATTAATGTCATTCCACGCGATTAGGGCAGGTGGGCCTGAACTCACTTAGTGAGAAGCATGAACATGCTCGCAAACCGCTCAGAGGTGCTGGGATCGATGCCAGGAGCTAAAGAAAGCTCATAGTACAGCCTCACCAGATTAATCCGCTCATTTCGAGTCGGATCGAACTTCAGCGATAGCCATCCTCGAAGCTCGCGTGTCCAGTGAACAGCTCCAGGGCTAAAGTCCCCAGCTTCAACTGCAATGTACAGATGACTCAAGATCTCATGCAAAGTGCGATCTCGCTCTGATTCATCTTCTAATTGATATGGAAGATATTGAAAGTAAGGATAAGTCCGCGGCCGAACTCGGGCCTTGGGCTCTCCTCCACCGTTCATGGCAGCAGGCTCACCACCGGGAGAGGTGGCCCGTGAGATTTCTGAGGCATGGGCGAAGTTATCGGACGTCAGAATCGCCTTGGGAGCTGAGGCGTCCATAATCGTTCGTGAGGGAGGGGAAGTTGAGGCGATAGGTGGAGATGAGGGAGGGAGGAGTTGCCGTGGATGTCTAATGGGGCTCTAAAGTAAATGCGTCAGCAACCGCAACGTTCCATGAATTTTCATCAATTTCGTCACAAAAGAAGTAGGGAAGCGCACATCCACCACAGGACTCGGATTTCCTCTCCTCAGGATGCGGAAGGTGAGGTCGACGGGTGCGTTGCACACGGCCGGGTTCGCATGAGGTACTCGTTAGGGCGACCGGGCAAAGTGAAGGCTGGGCAGAAATGGAACCGGGGACCAGCTGTAAGAGGTCCACAGGAATACTGTCCTTCCAGAGTGTCGCAAAGGAAGATTCGTGTTTGCAAGTGATAGCTTGAGATGTTCAAGAGTTAAAGGGAAGTTCTCAGTCGAGATCGGATGACATAATTCCACGTAACGAGCTTCGGCCCTGCAGCTCCCTATGGAGACCCGCGTGGGAGAGCAACAAAAATAGATTCGAACTAAAGTCCCCGCGGGAAATTCTATTTAGATGGCCTTTTCCTCCGTGGATTTACACGTTGATTTTATAGCCGCGCTGGCATTGCAGGGTGCGCCTTACCTAGGCACAGGCCCAACTTAGGCAGACAACGGTTACGCATGCGGGACAGCCGGGCAAGATAGCGGAGAAACTGACAATGAACTGGTATTAATTTACACTTTCCGTTGGTTTGCTATTCCACAATAAATTTGACTTTTGCTGTTGGTGTTGGTTTTAAGCTGGGGGCAAAAAAGAACCAAAGAGAACCCCTTGGATTAATGCGTAGGCCACCATAGCTTGCGCGGCGTTCACGAGACCACGGCGGCCCTTCTGGTGATCTTGGAAACTGTCCATGGCACTAGATACGAGGTACCAATACCACACGGGGTATCCAGATGAGATCCGGTTGACGATCTGAACGTGATAGCTTGTCAAGGCCATGACTGCTAATAGACCCTGGGGCACAGCGAGGCGAAACAGCATGGACCCCGGACTGACCGGAGAAGGCGATTGATTGCCGGACTCCGAGCGTAAAGTCGACGGGGCCTTAAGTGCCCACAGAGATGACTGGCACATAATCACCAGGACCGGTGCTGCCAACAAGAAAAGAGGAAGGTTCGAGACCGTCCAGTATCGGAAGAGCCCAACGTCCCTGGAAACACATTAACAATTGAGCTGGGAATACCACCAGCGGCCATAGAAGAGTTGCTTACCAATAATGTCCCTGAACCCAGCCGTAGATACTGGGCAAGGCGGAGTTACACCAGGGCCGAAGATCTGTCCCAGACATGCAATACGATCGGTAGGCCAGGATCTGGGGTACGGCCATCCCCAAGGCAACAATGCAGCCGCCCACGATAATAACGGCCAACCGACGAGTTTTGTGCAGGGACGGACCTTGGATTAGGGTTGCCCAGGCCACCATAAAGGCATCATAGGCAAACAAGAATCCGCTCAGGATGCCATTGCTGCGAACGATTGTCGCCAGGGCAAAGAGCATAGCGGCCGTGAGAACTTGGATATCCCGCAACGTGGTGATTCCATTATGCTCGGAGATGAGGGACGAGGTGTAAAGATAGAAGCCGGAAAGGTTAAGAAGGGAGAAGATAGATTCGCCATACGGCGCTAAAAGGAACGCCCCTGCCGGACAGATAATGTGCAGGGCAGCCGACAAAAAGCAAATGAGTTTCTGGGCGGCTGTGCCGTGGCCGAATATATTGGCCGAGAGACGGTACAGAGCCAAAACGGAGAGATAGTGCGCGACGTGGGAAAGCACCACACCCACGAGTGCCGTGTTGACCGGCCCGCGGGCGCCTTCAGCCCCAGACATGCGAAGACCTGTGCACAAACGTCAATCATCAAATTGTCTCTATCGAGATCAAATTGTAGGTACCTAAAATGAACCAGCGCAGAAGTCTGGGATAGCCAAAGGCCCACTCTTGTTCAAAGACATATCCCTGGTCGGCGATGTGCAGAAAATAGATGGAATCCCATCGTGCAAACTTCAACGCCCATGGAAGAGACCCAGCCTGACCATCAGGTGTTGAAGCAGCATCATGATAGGAAAGCAGAGTGGTGGAGGTGTCATAACCAGGACCTGGACACGCCACGACGGCGATGAACAACAGAGCTTTCCATAACCAGAAGGCAAGCGTCAAGCTCCGAACAGGATGATCTAGACGCAGGAGGCTTGCCGAGATAGGCGAGCGACCAATTGAAGCCATGGTGGTACGGTCACAGGTAGTGACGTAGGAAAGCGAGGGCAAGGGTCCGCAAAACAGCTCACGGATCGAAGCCGAGGCAATTTACGGGAATCTTGGCGTGCATAATGCATAGTTAGTCAGCGGATGCGCGACGGGGAATCGCGTCAATCCCGATCGGCTTTCCTGACAGTTCCTCAAGGGTTCCAAATGAGTGATACAGAGCGAGTAAGGTAGTTGTCCGACGCCAAATTGACTTCAGCTACTGGTTACACAGTGGCAACATAGTGACGCGAATCATCGCTCCATGCAAAACATCTCGGGACTATCTTGGCAAAAGGTGGTCATCCGCGCGACCGCGTTTTTGAACGGGTCAAACCCACTCAGCAGAACCTCGGATGACTCTTCAGCCTTATGTGCAGCTGGGATTATTCAACTTGTGACTTGACGAGAACAAGATTTCCCGAAGGTTCGCCAAGAGGGCGAAACCGGGTCAGCTCCTTGTCAGCTCCCTGTCAGCTCTCAGACGAGTCAGATGTCGCGAGAGCACGAAGTATGAAAGAAACAAAGTTCCCTCCTCGAGTGGGGCGAGGGCATAATCGGGCATGAGTCCGTCCGAATCCAACCGGGCGAGGATTTTCGGTTCGCGCTAGATTTGCTCCGCGCCGAACCTACAGTGAGCATCAATAATCGGAAAAGGGGACCCAGAACCCCGACCCCGATCCATGTTCCGCTCCTTTCACTCTAGATGTGCCTAGCCCGTTGCCAGGAACTCCACCATGGAAAAGAAAAAGTCTGTCGATGAACCTGACCCTTTCACCCCACACCACTCTTGTAGAAGCCAGTCTAGACGGACCATTTCGTAATGTAACCATCTAGAGCTCTAGCTTTGCACCTGAAGAAGCCAGAGTTTGCCATCGGCGACGCCACGCCCAATAATAACGAGTGTTTACCAGCCGCCAAGCAGCGCCCAGGGCCAACCCAGACTCGCGGGAGGCGCTATTCGTTCCATCTCACACCATGACGTTCGGCCTCGGAGCCTCACTTATGCGTGATGATCGGCCGGAGGTCCGGATGCGTCGGATCCGTTCGTTGGTGCAGTCCGTCAGAGAAGTAGATCTGATGTATAAGGCTGACCGCCCATCCATGTATCCCGCCGTCCCTTCCATGCATAATCGAAGAAATCACTTCCCCTTCCCACTCTTTGATTTTCTTTGCCCCTTGCATTTTGAACCTGGCCTAGCGACCTAGATCCTTTTCCTTGAACGCTCTTCTTGGCTCCTTCATTCCTTCTTTCACTTGGTTCATGATTTTCCCATCTCAGCTCCCCACTGCTCGTTCCGCTGCTAATCCTTCTCCGCGGCTGACGCGCGGACAAGCCTTGATGCGTACGTGGATTCCGGAGTTCCTATAAACAGTAGAGTCGCCGGTTGGGTGTGCGAGAGACCGATGTGGCTCCGCTGAGTCCAAGAATGCTGCTGAATCTTGGCCTCACAGCGGATGCCGCAGCAGCCCATACAAACGATTCCGCCCGCCTTGAATCTCCACCAGCTCCCAACTCTGCTTACACTACCGCATTCTCACTACCCGCGCTGCCATTCCTGAGCGCTCTCTATAAGAAAACCAAGCAGACCGATGGTCCTGCGCAGCCCGCGGGACGACCAACCGGCGAGGACATGATCCCCGTCGCGTCCACGAGCAATGGGGAGTCTTCCAAAGACGTCGCTCCGGTCACCAGACCTCGAACCATTAACTCTGCTTATACCGTTCGGAAATCTTCGCGGCCGAAAACAACCTACCAGCTCGCCCATCCCGCTGCACATGCCCGCCATAAACGACTGAAACTTCGGCCCAAGTTGCTCCTACAGCTCCAGCAGGTGTCTCAGACCCCTCGACCATTGCCCATCCTTGACATTTTACCCTCTACGCTGTATCTACCTCGGCTGGCTCGAAGGTTCCCTGCGATGTTCCGCGGCAGGAACGGGCTCGGTCCCTACGACTTGATTATCGTGACGAGCGAACTATACGAACGCAAGGTAGCAGGCGTTAATCAAGCGAGCTCCGAGGACGAGGATGAAGACCATCGAGAAGTGGTAGCCACAATCTGCCAGATGCTTCAGGAAGATGCTCGTTTGAAAGGAAAGGCAGAGATATGTTTGAATTTTGGTCCGATGTGGGAGGCGACGCCTCTTCCAAGTGGTTCATACGAGTTTGTTGCGCGTACGGAGAATGGTGTACGAATAATGCGCTGGGCGTTGCGAGGGGGAAAAACCGTCGGGTGTCTGCTCCTCCAGGAACCCAGGTGCGCGATGATACCAAGCGATTCACATTCAGCGTCATCGACCCCACCACCCGTCGACATCCCGTCATCGCTTCCATGACAAAGAACCAGCTGGAGGTGTTTGACGAGTATTCGGCAGTGATTCGGTCCGGAGCCGGTGCCGGCACTGGGCATACGACTCCAAGCTCTGGTATGTCTGTGGTCAGCGACATGTCTGATGAAGAACCCAACGAGGCGAACAAGGTTACCCTTGATGACGGCTTGCGTACATTAATTATCATTACTGGGATTTGGGTCGCCTTTCGCGAAGGCTGGTCCAACAACTTCAGCTACGGTGACCCGGTTGCCTCGCCCACCATCAAAACGCTTGCCTCTCCGAAGTCCTCACGGTACAACTCACCGGCCCCGAATGAGAATGACGTGCCGATTAATCGCGATGACCTGAGCCCAATGAAAGAATCCATGAATGGCAAGCGCTGCATGTCGATTTCGAGCATTCGGCGTTCCAATTCTGTGGCACCCACTGACGGTGGGGAAACTTTCGGCAGCCTTTCGAAACGATCCAACTCGACCGGTGCTGCCTTTATGGACCGGGCCAAGCGACGAAGCGCGTCGGGCATTAGCACCCGGCTCAATCGACACAGCATATTCACAGGCAACGGCGAGCCCGGTCGTGAAATAGTCGTTTCTCGACCTTCTTCACAACCCCATTCTTTGCGACAAAATTCCATCGAACTCGAAGATATTCCCCGTCCCGATCATTCCAAACGCAAATCAAAAACCCAGCCAATGACTGAAAACGGCAAGCCCACCGTGGAACCCGATCAGATCATCGGCTTTCCTCAAGCCAACCATCACGCTCGTCATGCCCAATCGCCTCAACCCGAGGCCAAAGACCCCGAGTCAAACGCAAAGGGAAAACGACGACACCGACTCAGCAACATCTTCACGATCTTTCATCGAAAACACGGCGCTCACTGATCACCTTATCGCACGTGGATACCCTTCAGCGACCTGTCTGTATTTTGTCTCAGCATTTTTTCCCCATCCGGTTGCATCTCACTTGGCGTTTCTCTTTGGGCATTGACAGTCGTCTGGCACGCGCTTTGCCGTTTCTTCACTCAATTTCATTTTTCAATGTATGGTTGATTCTACGGATTACTCAGATTGGACACAGAACTTCGCTGCGCTTGTGTGGCGTTAGCTCTAGTGAACACCGATTCTGCACCCATATGTATGTACATCTGTGTCATGTTGTAACGATGCACATGAGTAAATACCGAGTCATTTCCTGCTCAATTACACCCTAGCCTTGTAGAACTCCAGGGCCCAATTATCACATTATATTATCGCTAGATTAGAAATCGTATAGAAAACAAGCTTAAGTCGAAGTATTGAGCATACCAGGAAAGCGCCGAAGGATCGGATCTCAGCAGATATCATCCACCGGAATATCCGAAAAGACGATACGTTTCACCAAGAGCTCATACCAGCTCACACAAGAGCAGTTTTGTTAGCCGGAGCAGCAGTATACAACTACACCCCATTCTTCTTAAATCCAGTAAGGGTTACCACGCCTTGCAGAGCGGGCTAGGTGTTACAATGTGGAGTGGCGTGCTGACAAGATCGGAAGAATATGGCTTACATACTTCGTAGATTTCAAATTATCCTCGAAGCCTTCAAATCGGACCCCTCGTGTCAAGCGAATGGACTATTCAATAAGTCGTACACGTAAATCGTCGAGTTTCAACCAAAGGCGTCCCATGAACATTTCACTGGGTCCTTTACCGTTCCATCGCCGAAACAGCCTTGGGCACGTAGGGCTCCTCCAAATACTGGATCTCCTCGGGGCTAAGTTTAACCTTTAGACTCGCTACAGCTTCATCAATGCGCTTCGTGCTGTTGAGTCCCAAAATGGGACACTCGTTAGGGTGACTCAAAGACCAGGCAATGGCAATCTGTGCCATGCTGACTCCCTTCTTACCCGCGAGCTCCTCGACGCGACCAACAATCGCCTTATCGGACTCGGTCTCGCGGCCACGCACGAGTACCTTGAGCGCTCCGTCGGAGCCCTCGCGAGTGGTCGAGCGGGAGTTCCACGGCCGCGCCAGCACACCACGGGCCATGGGCGACCACGGGATGATCCCGACGCCAGTGTCCAGACAGTAGGGGATCATCTCATGCTCTTCCTCGCGCGCAAGAAGGTTGTGGTAGTTCTGCATCGAGATGAACTGGTGCCAGCCGTTGCGGGCGGCGATGTTCTGCAGGGATTGGAACTCCCAAGCAGCCATCTATGAAAATCAGTATGTTCATCCTCCCAGAGACTAGAAGGGGGCATCATACCGAGCTTGCGCCAATGTAGCGCACCTTGCCGCTGTCGATAACATCGTTCAAAGCCTTCATGATTTCCTCGCGGGGAGTCTCACGGTCCAGGCGGTGGATCTGCAATACGTCGATGTAGGTGCCCAGGCGCTCGACACTGGCGTCAACTGCATCGAAGATGTGCTTGCGCGACAGGCCAACGCGGTTGACGAACTCATTGTCATTCTTGGCTGAAGCGGAGATGGGAGGGAACTTTCCCTCGTCATCCACGCCGAAGAAGCACTTGGTCAAGATCACCACGCGGTTACGCGGGATGTTGTACTTCTTCAGGGCCTTGCCGACAATTTCCTCAGATCGGCCATGAGAATAGACATCCGCCTATTTTGAGGCGTACTTAGCAGCCACTCTTTTACTCATGTCAGAAGGGCAAAATGGGACTTACCGTGTCCCAGGTGTTGATACCCTGCTTGTAGGCATGTTCGATGAGGGGGAGAGATTCCTCCTCATCCAAGACCCATTCCTGCCACTGCTTGCTACCATAGGACATGGCACCCAAGATGATCTTGGAGATCTTCAAGCCCGAGTTACCGAGGCTGTGAAACGCAGGCAATCAGCGACTTCATCTAGAGCGAATGCACGACTACAGTGGGGCGCGGGGCTCATACCGAGTGTATTCCATTTCGGTAGACATGGTGCGTTAAAATATATGTTTTCAATCAACTGAGATTGCTCTGCGGGTAACGAAGGATTGCGTTAGTCAGTTGAGTACCTTGGAGTTCGATTCAGTTCATGGTGATTTATAGTCGGCCATGACCTCGAATTCGACGCTCCGGGAGGGGTTCATAGTAAGGAACTCACGAAAACTTGGACAAGACAAATCAAGCTTGAGTTGAAAGAAAGTTCCAAGGGCGAGTATTATGTTCCAAGTTGAAGCCTTCAAGCAAGGAATGGCTCAAAGATAGCCCAAGGTGGGACTCTTGCCACATTAATAATCCAGTCTCGGTGAAGTCGACGATATGCCGAAATCAAGAAGCGAACGCCATTTAGCCGAGAGCTACCCGGTAAACTTTCTGCCAGCCCACTCAGAGCTCCCAGAAGATGCCCGGTCGGCCCAGAAATCGGATGCGAAGATCCGGGGTAATGTTAAGACTCTATGCTATGATTGCATCGCACACTGTGAAAAGGTAGGCAGAGATGGTTTGCTATTTGTGATACTGGAAAATCCAGCCACGATCAAGATCTACCTTGGATAGTATTCTTCAGGTCAAGTCTTCCAATTAGATTGTAATATGAATGCTGTTTCTAACCTCAGTTTTAATGCACACCGCATCCTACCAGGCATAGAAAGAGAAATCTACGGTCGCTACCTTACCGGCTTCCATAGATCTAAGTCATCATCAGCAGTAGCTTAGACCAGCCCAGGCCGGTAACCAATTTTCGAGCATGAAGGAGAAATATTTGCAGAAATGGAGCACGACAAAAAGGTGGTAATATCACCGTACCCAATACTCAACGTTGCCTCTGATTCTAATTTGCCCAGGACAAATTGCTTCACAGGGTCTGCTCTAAATCATCGACAATTGATATATATTCAAGCCCACATGCCTCATCACCCTGCGCATCGCCATATAAAGTAACCGCTTGAGCTAAATCTAATCTCAGTTTGAGGGCTGATTTTCCTCTTTCCCAAGGGAAATATTCCCTGCCCCTGCGTACCCCAATGAGACCCAGGCATGACACAAGATGCAACACATGCTCTACTATTGGATTTTTATTGTCGCCTCGGGATACCGTGGACGATGGTTTGCCATAGATCCTTCATGGAAATTGTCTATAAGCAAGATGGACTAAATTTCCAAGGGGGGTGAATGCCCTTCCCATTCCAAAAGTATAGGGAAAGCGTTTGCCATCCTGTCACTATATATGCTATTTATACCACCCCCCTTTTCCAGGGTTGATCATAGCAAGAATACTTTCATCTTTCCTTCTTGGTGATGATGTCGTCAAGCTTATTGATGAGAGTGCTAGCTTCTATGTTCGTGGAAGGGCAGAACCGGCTCGTGGAGAAGGTTGTTGGTAAGACGATGCAGGAGACTAAAGAGTGGTCGGAGGATGAAGTGAATAACTGGAGTAAGACTGTCAAGAAGAAAAGCAAGTGGCAGGAGGACGTTTGGGGGTGAATGAAGCGCCGTGGTCGAGGATTTTCATTTCGATTTCTTCTTTGTTGCGGTTCCGTATGTTGAGGATATACAGTAAAAGCTAGAAGCTGGAATTATGATCGGCGGTGAAATGCGAGAAGCTGGGAATAAGCGTTCACTCTGTCAAAGGTTTCGATAGGTATTACGCGATATTAATAGAACGGAACTTGCTCATAACCTTGAAACACATCGGCCATGGAGGCAGGACCCGTTTGGTAGACGAAGACCCTATGTCATCCCGCCGTCTCTCTGTCGAGATTCGAGTGTTCTATTTATGTGCTACCATTAGGGCAATTACTACGCTTCGCTGGACCGAGGTTGATGCTACTTGGCCCGAGTTCTAGCCACGAACTTCAACGGCTACCGCGGTTTGAACCGACCGAAGAGTGGAGCCGTCAAAGTACCTTGGCAGTGCGTTAGCGATTTTCGGAAATGATGCACCTACTCGCATTTTCGCTAGTGCCAAAGTACTGTACTGCATCGTGGCAGACTCGGCAGACACGGGTCGATGGAAGATTCTCTGAGAACAAGATTTATTAGAGGCTATCTATCATCATGTCGTATCCTAGTCTATCTATTTCTTGGCAATGGTATAGTCAGTGTAGTGGAAGGCGTTATCCTCGAAAGGCCCGTAGAACCGGGTGCGGTCATAGGCAGTCAATGGCAGACCCTTCTTCAGTCGGTCGACCAGATCCGGGTTGGAAATGAAGTATCGACCGTAGAGAAGGGCATCATACTTGCCAGACTCCACAACGCCCCATGAGTTCTTGTCATCCCAGCCTCCAGCCGAAAAGAAAGGGGTAGACCCGAAGATCTGCCGGAAATTGTCGAGGGTGACATCCAGGAGTCCCCAGCTCTCGAGGAACTTATCTTTCTCTTCTGGGCCGAAGATCTGCTCGAAACGCTGTTCAAATGATCAGCAAACTTTTCAACCTATCCTCAACGGGGAAAGTCTTACCGGTTCAATAAAACTGACGTATGACAAAGCAGGATGCGCCTTCTTCAAACCTTCACAAAGATGAGTCCAGGTCTCGAGCCTCTGCTCACCACGAGCCTGATTGAACAGGCCAAAAGGCGACAGACGGATCGACAGGTTCTGCTCGCCGATCGCGGCAGCAACCTCAGCCATCAACTCAAATACAAATTGACAGCGCTTTTCCGGGGATCCACCGTAGCTGTCAGTACGCTTGTTGACATTGGAGCTCAGGAACTGCTCGGGAAGATAACCATTGCCCCCGTGGATCTCCACGCCGTCAAAACCAATTTCCATGGCGGTTTTAGCGGCGTGGCAATAGTCACTGATTGTCCGCTTGATGTGCTCAACCGACATCTCGATCGGCGGGTAATTGGCGTATGGGACAGGCTCGGTGGATCCCACGGGAGGGTGCGAGTAGCACTCCGTGGGCGAGTCCCACACACTTGCCGAGGGGCACACGGCTGGCGATCCGGTCATCTGGGGGATCGTGGCGCGGCCGGCGTGCCAGAGTTGACAGAATATGATGCCCCCTTTGGCGTGCACGGCATCCACCACCTTTTTCCAGCCCTCCGCCTGTTCGGGCGTGAAGATACCGGGTACACCGGGCATGCCATTGCTCTGTCGAATACGTTAGCCAGTGGGTTCTACAGTACAGTGCGTAGCCGAGGAAAAGATAAAAAAGAAAAAAAACTGGGTCTGGCAACGGAAAACAACGGAGAATCCGCGGACGGTTAATCCGACATGACATGACATACCTCAAGAGAAGGCGGAATACCCTCAGAGATGATCAGCCCGCCTTCGGTAGCGCGTTGCGCATAGTAATCCACCACCAGATCGCCGGGGATCCAGATACGATTGGGATTCTCCGGCGTACTGGTAGGGTTCAATGGCACTCCGCGGTTACGGGTCAGAGGGGCATGAACGATACGATGGCGGAGGGTGATGGCACCATTGGAAATGGTCAGGGGACGGAAAAGATCCGACTTTTCACCGCTGATGAAGTGGATAGTCATGACTATGGCTTTGTTGTCCCGGTGGGAGGAAGTGCAGAACAGGGATATAGCAACAACGGTGATAGTCCCT
Organism: Penicillium cinerascens; assembly: GCF_028974065.1. Classification (NCBI taxonomy): domain Eukaryota; kingdom Fungi; phylum Ascomycota; class Eurotiomycetes; order Eurotiales; family Aspergillaceae; genus Penicillium; species Penicillium cinerascens. Next base: position 1,638,474 of record NW_026695298.1, on the reverse strand, counting down.
GACCCAAGGTTTGCGTGCTTGTCAAATATGTCAACTCGGTTAAACGTGATTAGGGTTCATCATGACAATCCGCTCGTGGGCCGCCTGGTAAAACAACGGGTGCAGCAGACGTGGGAACGATAGTTTGGCCGTTTCGCAAAATACGGGCTTGGGTCTCCACTGGGCGTGGCCATCTGCGGTCTCGGTGGAGAGATTCCGCTCTGGTGGAACCCGCGAAAAACATCGAGATCGCTTGACGGCAGCGTATTAACCTCCGACATCCGAGATGGCCCAAGTGTGTCATGAAATCGGGCAATGGCTGCTGTCAATCCATCAGCCTTGGAGCCACTATTTGGGGTGCGGATCAATAGCGTTCGTCCCGGCTTTTCTTAACTTCCCGGTCTTTCATATGTTTGGGTCCGGGAAACCCTTGATGCCGAGACTTTAATTTCGTCAATGGCTTTATGTGTGAACGTCTCCCATTAATACGTGCCGTCAGGTCATACACCTATCTCGGTTGACACGTCCAACATGACCGTCCGCCATCCAGATGATGTGTACCGCACAGTCAACCTCGTGACACAATGCTTGTGCATTCCTATCTGCACAGCCTTTGTGGCCTTGAGGTTCTATACCCGGCTTCGCTTCAAGCAGATCCTGGGCGTTGAAGATTGTGAGCTTTTTTGTGACATCTCTCCAGCAAGGCTATACTAACGTGACTGCAGATGGATGTCTCGTAGCCTGGGCTCTCTTTATGGGATACTGCGGGATCAGTATTCTCGGTATGTGTGAAGCTAACTCCGAAGACCGAGCGAGTTCAGTCACTGATGAATCTAGTCGGTCGCCATGGCGGAGGATACCACATCTGGGACGTAAGTCCCTCAGAGCAGATCCAATTCAAAAAGTTCTGCTATATCGCCACCATTCTTTACTGCCCGATGGCTCTTTTTGTCAAAATCTCCCTCCTCTCTATCCTCACCCGCATCTTCTCTCCTTACCGTGGGAAAGTTTGGTTCATCTACGGCTTCCTCGGCACCCTCTGCATCTACTATACCGTCGCGCTCATCGTCAAAATCCGCATGTGTGCTCCTGTTCCTTTTTACTGGCTGGGCGATAAACTTCCAGGAGGAGGTACCTGCCTCAACCAGACCGCTGCTCTAATCGCCGACTCGGTTATCAGTCTCGTCAGCGATATCATCATTCTTATTCTCCCCCTGCCGTTGACCTGGTCCTTGCAAATGTCTCGAAACAAAAAGTTGCGTGTGATTGGTCTACTGAGTGCTGGTGGCCTAGCCACAGCCTTCAGTCTCTATCGACTGGTGTTGGTGCTGCAAAGGGGCCAGTCTGAAGACCAGACCATTGTCTTCATGTGTGTCATTTTGTCTGGGTATGTTCACCAATCTCCTTTCCGACCATGGCCAAAATTCTGACTCTATTTAGTAACGCCGAGGGAGGTGTCGGCCTGATTTGTGCCTGTCTTCCCGTGGTGAACGTCCTCATTTCGCACTACAGGAAGCAGTACTCGTCGCAGAAATACTATGACCGAGGTTCGGATATGAACCTTGGTGATCGCTCGCAAGGCAGCAAAGCCGCCAGTCGCTGGGAAAATGCGCCAAACTTTGGTGACGAGAGTCATCTTGTTTCCTTCGCCGATACGCCGGCAACCGATGGTTCGATGCACAATGACGACGGCATCCGCAAGACGGTCGCGGTGTCACAGACCGTGGAAAGTGCAGATAGCGATAGTCGCTGATACCCCTCATGCCTGCGCTATTCCATTGTTCATAACTACTAGAATTTAGATACCTAATAGACGAGTTCCGAATTATGTATTACCCGATCGAACCCTACAGACATTCTATCTCATCGTTGGATTAGGATCGAACAAGCCCGAGTGATGCCACAGCCCATCAAGCCCCGCGTCGAACCCAGCCGACCACGACCCATCAATAAACGGCCACTGAAACATGTCCGTTTCAAAATCATGACCTGCATACGTAGCATTGTCTCTGGCAAACATGGCCCCTTCGCCTTCTGGGACAGGGGTTAAAGTTTGATGCGCGTCACGAGGCTCCGTGCTGATCGACCTCGCGGTCTGCGAATCGCGATTGGGACGGGATCGAATATCCCCATATTCGTCCAGTTTTCCAGCCAATGCAAACCGCCTTGGACTGTGCATGCCAGAATCGGCATGGGTCTGCGAGCTTTTCACGGTTTCGTAGAATCGATTGGCCTCCTGGACGGTTCGCCACTATACGAATTCGGGTTAGCGAAAGGTCCAGGTTGTTTCGTTTGTGCAGGGGGCTTACCCAGCTTCGACCCACGGGCCACAATCGACTTAATCGCTCCAGGTAGATGAGGTTTTTGCCTTTCTCCTCTTCTGCTCGCTCCAGTCCACCGGGATACCTCATTGGTGCGATTGTTCCGTACATGTTGATATGCGCGGCGACAAAGACGCTAAACCCTGAATAAGGGGTCATCACTGGTGCTTCGGACGATTCTAGTGCTGCCAAGACTCCGCTGATGTGCTGGGCAGCCTCAAAAAGTTGCTTAATCGTATGGGGTTCATATCGATCATTTTCATCCATGTCGTGGAAGACATCAGAGTGTGGTTTGAGATTAGATAGAAAGCGATCCCGGTGGAGGAAGAGGATGCTAAGTATCACTGTCAGCGTTGACTCCCGTTGTATCCTTATTCGTGCTGGCAATGCGATTAAACAGACCTCATGAAGTAGAGTAGATTAATGTAGGCAAACAATTCTCCATATCCCAGAGCTACATGTGCCTGGGCACTTGTATCAGGGTATCGGACTGTCCGATCCTGAAGTGATCTCCATTCGTCCAGTTCGCCCTTGAGCTTTTGCCAATTTTGATGCAGGGGTGTGACCGAGTCATCTGCACCCATGGAGGAAAGGGAACGCCGATGCTCATTTGCGAATCTCAAGATCCGCACGAAAATGTCGAATCCTCGCGTGACTATCGTCAGACCGTGTTCGATAGTTAGGTTATTTGCCAGGGGACATTCCTTGTTCATGTCAACGGGCATCAACCTCCTTTCCGGTAAATGGTTGAAGGTAAAGTCTCGATCGCTTATGGGAAGCGGGACGGATATTTGAGAAAATGATAAGGCAAAGTGTTGTCTGGCTCCAGAGCTCAGCTCGCAGTCCTGCGCAAAGCAGCACCAATAGGTTCGGACGAGCTGCTCATACTGAGTTTGAGAAGCGTGAAATTCTTGGGGGCTGTGTTCCATGCTGTCATCCGCCATTTTGAGAAGAGACTGGATCATGTATGTGGCCATGCCTAGACAAGTTATTAGCTGTCATGCTAACCCGGCAATCGGAAAGCTTGTGCCATTGCGAGACATACCACTGTACATCCAAGCCTGGTAAGGTCGACCGGTGCCCCACTCATAGAAAGAAATCATGACCAGCGACTGAGCAAGGTAAAGAGAAGGAGCCTCCATCACACGGTGCGCTAGATGTTGTCGAGCATAGCCCGCATAAGTCTCCTCGTCCTCGAGTTCATCATCGGTCATGAAACGCACGCACATAGAGAGAAGCGAAGCGAGGAATATCGGATCCACCGAATCAAAATTAGAAGATATATCAGATATCAAAGAAGGATAATGTAGGAAATTGGCAACCGGAAACTTCTTCCGATAGGTTTCTACTGCACTGATCACCGTAGATGGCGGCAAGGCCGAGATGGGATTCTCGCCGCTTTCTGAAGCATTTCGAGTGGCACCTCTGAGATTTCGAATGTTCTCAGCTGAAGGTGTCGGGTGAGATGCCTTTCTTCGCTTCTGTGGTACTCCAGACCCGGCAGTGCTTCTCCGGGCTCTTGGTTTTGAGGCCCGCGGGTCTGTCAGGGCGCATCCTTCACTCTTGGTCTTCTCGCAGCGCCGACAGGGTGGATTACCCTCATGTATACATTTCACTTTGGCCCGACTGGGAAAGTCGCTTAGAAGATAGCTTCATAGGGGATTTGGAGTATAGACCTACCGGCAAGCATCACATGATATCGACAGTCTCATTAGGTTGACTGAGCTCGATTCGAGCAAGGAATGAGGCGACTGTCATACAGGGCCCATGGGACAGGAGTGTGGGGGTATTGGAATAATTAGAATATAAGAATTGAACAAGAATATGAGTCTCAGGTTTCATTCCTCACGAGTTCGGAGCAATCGAAGAAAGGAGATGCGGCGGATGAAGCCCGAAAGCTAAGGTGTCGTCTGGCTTCTTGATACGGCATGACAGGTCATGTGACGCAGTATATTTTTTAGCTTTTGTGGGAACTTACGATTAAACGAAAAACAATGACTTAGTAATGATGGTTGATGTCTGATTAAGCTAAGCGTCTATTTATATTTTATGGTATCTATATGCAATGCTCTTAATTCGTAGCGAATTCCTTCGCTGCCGCCGTCCACTGTGCCACCCACGCATTGAACTTGTCGACCTGCAACTCGTCCGTGGCCCAAGAAGTCACAATCCTAACCACCACCTGCCCATCGTCCAACTGATCCCAAATATAGAATCTGAAGCGGTTCTGCAGCCTTTGCGCCAGTTGTTGGGGCATAGTGACAAACACTTGGTTTGTTTCCGTTTCCGCCACCAGGTTGTGTCCCAGGGCCTCGAAATTGGCGGAGATCTTCTCGGCCATGGCGTTGGCATGAGTAGCCAAGGTGAAGAAGAGATCTGAGCGGAAAAGCTCCATAAATTGGACGCCCATAATCCGTCCTTTCGCCAGGAGAGCCCCGTGCTGTTTGAGGTGGAAGACGAATCCTTCGGACAGAGCCTTCTTGACGACGATGGCTTCGCCCATCAGGGCACCGGCTTTAGTTCCGCCAATCCAAAAAATGTCGGTGAGGTCGAAAATATCTCGGAAAGTCATGTCGTTCTTCTTTGAACACATCGCCGTTCCGATCCGAGCTCCGTCCATGAGCATCAACAGGTTTAGTTGTTTACACAGCGCAGAGAGATTGCTCAGTTCGCGCTTGGTGTACACCGTGCCGGTCTCCGAGGCATTGGAGATGTACAGAAGCCGTGGCTTGGCCATATGCGGGAAAAACTGGTTTTGCTGAATGGCCTTTTGAAGATTTCTCGGTGTCATTTTGCCATCGACGGGCGGGACGAGGATGAGCTTGTGCCCAGTTGCCTCAATCGCACCAGCTTCTTTGCATGCAATGTGTCCGGATTCAAGAGTAATAACCGCCTCGTACGGCCGGAGGCAGCTGGCAATGGAGATAAGATTTGCTGAGGTTCCACTGGGGACAAAGAAGATATCGGCCTCGTCTTCAGTGCAGTTAATCTTGTTTCTGATCAATTGCCTGGCCTCATGGGAGTAATCGTCGCCTCCATAGGAGACTTGCTGTGTTGAATTTGTCCGGAGCAGAGCCTCAAGGATTTGAGGGTGAGCTCCTTCGCTATAATCGTCCATGAGGCTATACGGAGGGCATGCCTCGTCTTGGCAGAGACTGGTTGCCGGCATATTGGACGTCTACTCCCCAATATTGTTTTGATTGGATGTTGAGATTTAAAGGTATAATTTGGGGAAGGAGATTGAAGGACGAAAATAAGAATTGAAATTCCTGTAAACTTTTTGACACACCCAAGGTCTAAATAGAACCTGGGGGCAAAGGCCGGAACGCCGGGAATAACTTTCTCGGGAATACCGCCACCCACCATTCCCGAGATTCGGATCCCCGGGAATCCCTTGCAACTCCTATTGAATTTATTTCAAGTAATACGTGGGCCTGGACTTGGAGTTGCATTCTTGTCGAGTTAAGAACCATGCTGATCTGCATACACAGTATATTAGGGGACTTATGGTCGGAAGGTGCCTGACTCGGTAAAGCCTTGTTCGGAAATCCGCGGCTGCTTCCAGACGATTCCCACACCGTCGCTAGCCTTTACGGAACCACAGGAATGACAAACAATAATAGCAAACGCGGAGCTCAATGGAACTGCGGGGATTGCAATCAGTCAGCTGCCAGTTTCGCCATCGACCGAGAATTCCGCTCTAGAACAATGGTCCCATCATCATGCATAGAAAATGCCTTTGTGCGCGGGACGATCTGGTAACCAATCAAGTCACGGAATTTCTTGTTTGCATAAGGTTTGAAACAGAAAATAACTGGTAAATTTCAAGATGGGCCATGCTATATACAAATGGAAAATGCCCTACCAGTGAAGAACCAGTAATATGCAGTAACTCCCGCAGTCCATGCAAACGATAGGAGTTCAAGGCTTGGCTCCTTCAATAATCAATCATCGTCCGGTCGGAGACGTTCCTCCTCGGCATAGCTCTCCTCCTTTGGAACACGCTGGTAGAGGTGGACCCGCCAGCCTCGAATGAGCAAGTAACTAGCCATGATGCCAGACATCACAGCCAGTAGCAAAATGAGCGCAAACATACCACCGATGCTACGGATGGCATCATATGTGGTTGCAAGAGTCTGAGTCGTCTTGCGGTTCTGAGCCTCTGCGGTGCCGTCAAACGACGCAAAGCTGCTGTCGTCAATGGACTTGTCGGTCGAGAAGCCATCAACGCTTTGGAAGATCCTTGATGGATTCTGCGGCCGAGGCTGACTAGAGTATCCTGACCACCCGACGTTCTCCCAGTCTGGGAACCGAGTCCGTTTCACCTGGGATGTACCCATGACATTGCCATTGCGGTCCACTGCTTCGACAGAGACCCAGTCCACGTACCCGGCAGCCATGAACATGGATTCAAATCCGGCCTTGGAGATATTCCCCACGAAAATAGGCTTGTCAAATTCCGAAGCTTGGGCGTAGAAGTTATACGAGACAACGTCGGTAGCTCCATTCCAACTAACCCAAATGGTCGTGACCAGGTTCGTCTCGTCGGTACCCCAAACAGAAGCAACGACGTCGGGCGGAATAGTCGGACGGCCGGTGAATTCGAACTTGTACGCGCGGTAGTTTGAGAAACGCGGCGATGTGAACTTCGCAATCATCAATACATCTCCCTCGGGCGAATGCTCCGAGATGTAGCCACCCTGGCTCCAGCACACGAACATGTTGTTGTTGGGAAGCACCTGGGAGTTTCCACGAAGGCGGGTGAGGTCTCCGTCGGGGCGATTGTAACGTTTAACAACACGAGCAGTCATCGGGGTGGTCCCAGTTTCCACCTCCACGATCAAAGCCGCGGAGATAGTCTCCTCCTGGAACTCCTCATCCGATGCATTGTTTAAAAACGAGATGACATGGTGGGTGCCAGAAGACTCCAGGAACTTGGCATCGTGTTGCTTTGAAAAGAGGAAATCGGAATCAAAGTCACCGCCGTTCACCCCGTTCAGTCGCCACATGATTTTCCCATCGAGTCCGGAGACCATGTAAAGAGTGTTGGTGAAGCGCATAGAGATCAAATAATCGCCTGCCTCATTCTTGTCGACAGAATTGATGTGCACATAATCCCAGCCAGGAGGTCCTTCAATCACGGAGTCTAGGAAGTAATGGACGGTCTCTGACAGCGGAATTTGGTTGTAAGATTTCCAATCGTAGAGAATCTCCGCGGTAGTTGTGTCGATTTCCGCAAATCCACCGATTTCAAGGAACGTCTTTTCATTCGGGCGGCCGAACTCCGTAAGTTCAACCTCCTCAGACAGGTAGACCGTGACCAGCGCGGACTTGCCATCCTTACGAACGTTAAACTCGTGAATGTCAAATACTCCGAGATCGGTGCGCAGGGGCAGTTTCCGGTAAGTCTCGTACTTTTCGTTCAGAATCATGCCGTAACCGCGCTCGCCACCATCGTAACTGTACTGTAGGATCATAGATAGGTAGGTCTTGTTGTCGAAGCTGTTGATGGCTTTGAAGTCGAAGACATTGCGATTGTCGAATTGCATCGAACCAGTCCAGATGAGGATCTATTCCAAAGAGAATCGGGGTTAGCTACCAATAGTTGACGCGACTTCCACAGCGACACGTACACCATCCTCATCGTAGATGTGCGGACCGATCTGGTATTGCTCGTATTCGCTCGACGGTTCATCCGGCTCAATGTGCAGATACGGCGAGACGAACCAGTATCCCGGGGCAGTTCTGTTACGATCTAGGGTTTCAATGTCGAATCTCACGGCTCTCGCGTCCGGAAGCTGCGAATACGTGTTAGCCTCGGTCTGTGCGGAGACGGCCGACAACTTACGGTCATAAAGGACATCAGATCATCATCCGTGTACCGCCAGGCCGCCGCATTCTGCACGACTAGCAGAAATAGGGCGTACCAGATCATGGTGGTTCAAAAGAGTGACGTGGTTTGAAGAGACGCCATGAGGGAACGGCCAGGGGAAAAGAAGGGCGCAGATCATCTCAGAGGGGGGCCTAAGCAGACGGCAAGAATTATCGAGGGATTCGGGTCTATGGCCTCTGGAGCCCGGTGGGGCCAATAGGAGCCGCGAGAAGCATTCACGACCGGGGCCCGATGACGCACGCCTGGCAGTTGGTTCCTGGAGTCCCGTTGGATGCCGGGGTAATCTATCATGATTACGCAGTTTCATCGGGGTTTCAAAGGTGCGATAGCTATCGCACACTACGGAATAGTCATAGTAGCGGGCATCCCATCACCAACCTTAGGAAATGGGGGGATCGTTGTTGTACTATAGATTGTACTTCATCCAAGGACTCCACCACAAAAAGGGGCCCAAAAATTGGTTTCGTTGTACTGTACTTATCCCTAGTTTGATAGATTTAGTCCCCGGCTACCCATACAAATGGGCCCCGGCCGGCGCTAGCTCACCCGGCTCCAGATCAGATCACAAACTATCACTGCTATAGATTTCCGCTCTGCTTAATTCCGTGTGGGGACGTTTTCAGGGGATGGCGGAGTGGCGATCGAGACCCGAGGATCGGACCCTGATCATGTGATTTATCGGTTCCTGGGCGTAGTCTCGAGAACGAGAACGAGATGACAGCCCGGGACTTTTCTAAAGTTGTACGGCGTAGGTTGCTCCAGGGCTGGACGTGATTGTGCCTTTCAATACATTGAAGATTGGAAAGATCAATGCGGGTCCTTTTTGCATGCCAAGAGTGGATCGGGATAGAACACAGTCCGTTCTATGGCAAGTGCGGATAGGACAGACCAGCGGCAATTACGAAACATTGTTCTATGCCAAGAGTGCAGGCAGCAGGCAGGATAGACGGAAACCGTGTGATATTTAGCTTCGAATCGCTCTAAAAACAACGAGGTCATGGAAAAGATCAAAGATTCCAAGTGTCCACCGCTCGTGATAGAGGGGCAAGTCGTTCCGGGCGCTCCAATCACACGTTGACACTCTAAGCCGAATCTCTTCCCCGCACCAAAGCAATGGATTCAATAAAAGGCTGTTGTAAAATTTTGTATAATATCTGATAAGTGGTCCTGATGATTGTCTCGATGTGAAACGCGTTCCGCATCATGATGATATAATATTCCGCATCAGTCCATAAGCTCTTGAACACTACTTCGGTGAATCTCTCGGCCTCGCTTGTTTCTAGTACGCATTTTGAATCGTATCAAACTTCAGAGCCTCTTACCCCGAATGGGCGTAACCATCATCGGCGCTGGCGTCATCGGCCTCTTATCAGCTCTAACTCTGACCGATGCTGACCACCAAGTGACCATCGTTGCTCGTGACTTACCTGGTGATGAATCCCAAGACTGGGCGAGCCCTTGGTATAGTCGCCGACCAGTACAGGAGCCGAACATACGATCTGATATTTCATTTGCAGGGCCGGAGCGGCAATCTTTCCCCATCCTGATGCCAAGGGTCATTCACTCCAGGTGGAAAGCTTCAAATATTTCTGGGCTTTAGCCCATAGAGATCCCACAAGTGGAGTCCAAGTAAAGTCCCAAGTGTCTTCATTGATCAGCGCAAAAAAATCATGAGTTTATCTGACTGGTCGTTGTTCGTAGGTGGTCAAAGCGACCGAGTTCTATAATGATCGGGACGACGACTCTGCGGTTTGGTACAAGACTCTCGTACCGCAATATCGTCGGATTACCACGAAAGAACTCCCCAGAGGCGTCAAACTGGGCTTTACATTCAAGACCATGACAGTCAACCCCACCATTTTCCTCCCATGGATTCAGAAAGAACTGGAAGCCCGAGGAGTTCGTTTTATTCGAAAGGAAATCAAAGACCTCGAGGAAGCAAGGCGTATCACTGGTAACGAAGTGGTCGTTCATGCGTCGGGCCTGGGCGCTTTCGACTTAGCCGGCGACAAGGATGTGGTTGCCGCCCGTGGACAAACCATGTTCGTGGAAACCGACTTTGACGAGCTGATGATGCTCCAAGGAACCCATTACACCTACATTATCCCGCGCATGCACACGGGTGGTGCAATTATTGGCGGGGTGAGCCAGGAAAGAAAATTAGACCGCGAGGTCGACGACAAATTGCGATCCGATATTCTTGCTCGGGTGAAAGATCTCTCTAAAGAACGTCTCGACTCTGTGGATTTGGAAAAGTCTTCGACAAAAGACATTGTCGCATTCCGACCTGGAAGAAAGGGTGGTTACCCGCTTGAAACCGAAGGCAAGGTGGTTCACGCATACGGGTTTGGCAGCTTGGGGTATGTCTATGGATATGGAGCAGCTTTGAAAGTCAAAGAACTGGTGGAGTGTGTGATTAAAAGTCGGGATGCTTTAAGAAGCCGACTTTAACGATAACTGGTTTAACAAAACATGGGCCAATCTTGCCGTTCTTTCAAGACATCAATCCATGTAAGAATAGGTTCGTGCCGATTAGCCACTAAATGATCATCTTGCTTTTGCCACAAGTCAGACATAACCTCCTTCGGAACTGTGAACGACGCAAGGCCACATTTGCATTTTGCTCTAATGATCTCCAATATAGACTCCAGTTTGTATTTTCTCATTCCTTCACAGTAGTTTAGCTGTGTAACGCATAGACCGCGCCGAAGCCCACCGGGCCCACAGTGGAGGCGAGGAAATGTGACTCGCCTATCTACGCTCAGACATCTAATTGTTGATAAGGGGGGCTGAATGAAGGTTGGAATACGATAACGTCATTAGAAACTGGATATCGAGATAACTACCCACCTTAGCCATTGCTTCCTTTCCCCTAATGTCTGCCGTATGGATACTATGAAATGATGTGTCATGTCACATAGCTATCGTGGTCAACCTCCGCATGAACTCAAGTAGACTTCAGCAAATTGCTTTGCCGAAGACCCAGGACAACCTTGATGTGCTCAAACTTCAAGGTAGTCTCCTGAGACCAGGCCAGCAAGCCCGCTGTCTTGATCAAATTCTTGATCTGGCGACCATTGAGCTCAAACTCAGCAAGCTTGTTCAGCTCTGTGTCGGAGAATTTCTCCGTGTTAGCAGTACGAGACAGGAAATGGAACCAGACGTGGCGACGGGAGGTTGCATCGAGGTCCTTGTAGGCCAGCGAAACATGAATTCGAGATTCGAAGGCAGGGTCGATGTTTTCGGCCCGATTAGTGGTGAGGAATAGAATGCCCTTTGATTCATGTTAGACGCTGTCATATACTTCTACTTTTCATGATGGCAAAGCTTACCTCATAGTATTCCAGCATTCGAAGGAAGATCGATACCAGCTCATTCCTCTGCAAGTCGGTAGCACTGCGTGCTTCCATGAAGACGTCTGCCTCGTCGAGTAGAAGGACAGCATCCCACTTGGGGACCATTCGCAGGATATCCTTAAGATTCCGCTCCACGGAGCCGGCAGTTGTACCCAAATCACCAGCGCTCATAACATAGAGAGGGACCTTCATCACCTCGGCGACACTCTCGGCTGTCAGGGTCTTGCCCACTCCGGGAGGACCACTAAGCTGCATGATGATTCCGCGGCCTTTGCCTTGAACGACGTCGTCAAAGGTATCCAGCTTCTGCGACTGGGTCTTTGCAAAAGCCAGAATCAGATCCTTCAAATTCTCCTGCTCCTTGGGAAGAACGAGCGAGTCAAATGCTTGCGAGTCCCACACGATCTCGGACGAGCTGTCCAAGAAGAACTGGAGCCATTCTTTGTCCTTCAGGGCATATCCATAGACCAAATTAGACGTGATAACCCTCTGGTCATCGTCCAGCTCATCCAGAACTTCGCCGTTCAGATTGATGGATTTGTAGAGCTGAAATGTTCGGAAAGCCTGAGCGTCGATGATGATTCTGCTCTGCACTTGATATTTCCGTCGCTCCGTGTCATCGTCACCTTCAACAAACCCGATGGCAATGCCATCATATTGCTTGTAGTGATATCCCTTGTGCTCCTCCCAGACCTTTCCTTGCGCAATCAAGGCTTGTCGAATGATGGACTGATTGGAATGATATGTGAGGGGAGACACCGGCAACGTGGTGATAGGAACAGTGCCTGTGAACGATCCAACGCTGAATTCTTCTTCGTCATATCTGAAAGCGTCGCCGTCGAAGTCGATGTACTTTGTTCTGAGGCTCCACTTACCCGTCTCGCAGTTCAAGGAAGCACTGACAAATTGGTATCCGCGTGTACGGTCACCGATCACGCTGATCACCACGTCGCCGGGCTCGAAAATGCTCCAGATGAGGTCGTGAGTGATGACTGCATTACAAATTAGGTCCTTCTTGCGATCAAGTGTATCCCGGAGTTCCTCTTCGAGGATCTTGTAGAACAGAACAACATGCTTTTTGGTGATTTCGTCATGTTCTTCCTCGTGAGCCTTGGTAAGGGCTTCCCACCGATGAACCAAGGGCTTGAACGGTTTTGAGAACTCAAGCCGCTCCAGAGTTGTCGTGACGCCGGGGTATTTGTGAAGGACGTTGCCAAGGACCTTCTTCAGAGGCTCACTTTGGATCACGACTGAGTGAAGGTCGAGAGCTCGGCGCCCATCGTAGCATTTGGTGTGTCGCAGAATCAAGGCGTACTGGGCAGATTCTTCGCTTTCAGCAGCTTCTTCGACCTCAGGCGGACTCTTGCTCCACGACGTGTACCCGCTCTCGTCAGGCGTCGTTTGATAGAGATTGTGAATTCCGCAAACGGATCCCTTGGGCGCGTATTTGACTTCTTCTTCTTTTCATTGTTAGCTGTAAAGCTTGACTTCGTAGTGACGGGACTTCGCTCACTTTCAGTATCTTTTCCGTTGACTTCGGAGTTGCTGCTGGTGCTCTGCACTGCAGTGTTGACTGCATCCAGCGCCATGGCGACAAGTAACAGTGGTCGAGCTGGACCACAACTTGCAGTACAAGGCGTCCGTTTGAATGTCTCGTACGGTTTGGCTCACAGATAGGCCTGGTCTGGAAAGTTGGCAGTGGAGGGAAAGAATCATGGAAGAGAAAGTAGTTGAACTGAGAAAGAAGCCTTCCCTTTATACACGGGTTTCAGTCTGAGCGAACCACAAGGCAGAATCACCCGGGTTCTGCTGCCTAAAGCTGCTGGACAAAGCAGAGTACTATTCATGTTTTGTTGGTTGGCTGTCAGCCAACTCTTTAGTTAATGCATTGAAGCTTGCCCCACGCTAGCAGAGCCTCGCTCAATTGACTCACGCGAGGCTATCTTGATTCAGTCCCCGACGATTCAGTTTGGGTCTTCATTGGTACTCTTATTTCATCCTTGGTTTGGCTCTTGAGTCATCGACCCCCGGAAACGGAGAGGTCTTCAAGTATATGCCTAGAAGTATATGCCTAGATCCTTCGCCCGTTCAAGTATGGGGGTCAATACCTGTCTCTTTTCTCTTCGAGGATCGGACGGCGAATTAGATACCGAGCATCTTTTAGACGTGCGTGGGCTCGTCCCCAGGAAACTACCAGGATTACAGAGAAATGCTCGTTTATTCATCCTGTCGTCAAATCATCACCCTTGGAAGCTTCAAACCCCGAAATCGAAACAAATGTCTATGTCCTGCTACTATTGACCCACGTCCAAATCTCTCAAATTCGCAAATTGAGCACCAGTTTAGGCATCAGTCTTGAAGGCAACCAAACGAGCCCGAATGGCATCCTGAGAATCCTGAGTATCCAACTCACGCAGAACACCGGAACCAACGTCATAGATCACGCCGTGGACCTTGAGTCCACGTTCCTGGATCGCGTTCAGAACCACGCTCTTCTGGGTCACCACATTCAAACCCTCACGCACATTCAGCTCCACGAGCTTCAGCGCAGCCTCATCGGCCGGCAGAGACTGCAGCAGAGCGAGGTTGCGCTCGCGCACCTGGCGCAGAGGCAGAAGCCAGGGGTCCAAAATACCCAGCTGCTTGTTGCCCATGGCGGCGGCGACACCACCGCAGGAAGTGTGACCGCAGACCACGACGTGCTTGACGCGCAGGTGCTGCACGGCGTACTCAATAACGGCACCCGAGCTCAGATCACCGGGGTGCAGGATATTCGCAATGTTGCGGTGAACGAAGACGTCACCGGGCTGGAGGCCCAGCATCGAGGTTTCAGGGCATCGCGAGTCGGAGCAGCCGAGCCAGAGGATTTGAGGCTGCTGGCCGGTGGCAAGGGTAGGGAAGAGGTCGGGGTGTTCACGCGCCGTCTGAGCAGCCCATTCCTGGTTCTTGCGCAGGCCAATGGTGAACTTGTCTGTTGACGAGTCATCACTGTCAGTCTGAGAAGTGGCAGAGGCACTCGAGCCGGGGTTTTTGTGGTTCGCGCAAGAGAGGGAGGCAGAGGTCGAGAAAGGGGACAATCGGTGTGTGAAGGGGACCGCGGAGGTATTTTGAGAGGGTGAGGGAATAATTGACGGTCGGCGATCTGGGGCGCCTTGCACCAGCTGCGTGGCGCGTGCGACGAAGCCAGGTCGCACGGCCAGTCGTGCGGCGTTCATTACGCCCGATGGGGGAGCAGGTGTTCAGGTGTTCGGGGGGAAAAGTACACAACAGGGATTGCGGCAGCTAAGTGGGAACCTTGGAAGGCCAGGGAAGAGGCAGATCACCCGTATGGCTGACTCTTCACTTGCTCCTCTCCCCGAGTGCGCCGCGCAGATCGGTTGAGTTGACCAGACAAAGGTGTTGGGGGAAAGATTGGGAAACGAGAAAAACCCCGCCTAAGAACTCAAAAGGCAAAAGAAGTGTGTCCACCTGCGCACATACCTTCGGCCATGAGGATCGCGAATCGAGTCGAGCAGAAGAGAAATGAAGGAGAGATGCCGAGAATTAAGACTTGTCCAAGTTGATGAGTTGACAAGTTTATCTAGGTGCGAGGGGTAAAAAGCCTGTTCCTGACCGGGCGAGACTTTCCGTGGGAAAAAGGCGAGATCGGCGGGACGCTGCGGTTGGGCTCTTCTTTTTGCTTGACCGACCTTTGAGACGGTATATTTCTATACATTGATCTCGTTGACTCATTCCATATACACAATGCTTTTTCACCGTGGGTGCGCAAAAAACAGGACATAAAAACACATATATCGATCAATGGCTTAAGCAGCTCCACCACGTCCACCCACATTCATCACGGCCTGCTTTTGCTCCTCGGTAATACGGGCACTCGGCAGAGGCCGGGCTCCGGCGATAGTCGGTGCAGGAAGGAATCCGATCTGCATGAGGTATGACGAATACAGACCGACTAACTCTTCCGTGACACCCGCGCCGGCAGACGCATCAATGCCGGACCAAGCGGCATCTGCCTTCAGCGCGGCAGCAGCGTTGGTATCATCCAGCTCGGGGGCCTTGGTGTTGGAGGGAAGATCCGCTGTCACGAAGTGATAGAGGGGCATGCTTTATAAACGTTAGCTTTAGAGTGTATAAGGATTGGGTAGAGTCACTTACAGTGCATGCTGAGAATCCTTGTCGTCATGCTCGCCATCGTTGACATAGTTCTCGAGGGACTGGGACCAAGGAACGTAGTCGACCTGAGGGACATCGTAACCGAAGGTTTGCAGAGCACCAAGGAACTGGTTGAAGCGCAGACGCGGGTGTCCGGTGACATGGGCGACACCAACAGGAGTACGAGGCGCGTGGAAAGCACAAGCAATGACAATGCGGGCCACATGATCAACCGGAACCATATTCACGGAGTTGTTGATGTTGGGACGAGCGGACAACTGAATACATCCCTTCAACATACGAATGAGGAAGTCGTCAGTGTTGGTGGTTCCGGTGGTCGAGTCACCCAGGACGTATCCAGAGCGGATGATGGTTCCTATCAGGCCTCTGCGGCCGGCCTCCTTCACCAGGTACTCGCCAGCCCACTTGCTCTGACCGTAACCAGTACCGAGGCCAACAGCGCTGCCTTCGAGGTCATCATCTTCGCTGATACCGTTTCCACCGGCTGCAAGGCTGCGCTCAGACTCCTGGACGTAGTGGTCCTTGTCCAGAGCGCTAGTGGAGCTGACAAAGGCAAACTGTTTGGCCTTGCCGCTGCCGCACAGCTTCAGAGCATCGATAGTACCCATAACGTTGGCGGGCTTCAGAGTGGCGTAGGGGTAGACCCAGTGAACAAGGGCACCGTTGTGAATCACGGCATCAACGTTCTCGGTGAGATCATCCCAAACTGTCTGGGAGAGTCCAAACTGCGGCTTGCCGAGATCACCACATAGGGCTTGAAGCTTGCTAGTCCAGGCCTCGTCCCAGAAGCCGTAGGCGCGGCAGGTGGAACGGATACGCTCAAGGGCTTGCTCCTCGTTCTTAGCCCGGACCAGAGCGACAACCTTGGCCTCGGGAGACTTGCGGGTGAGTAGATCTCGTAGGATGTGAGCACCCAGGAATCCAGTAGCTCCAGTCAGGAAGATAGTGGGCTCACTGGTGAGCATCGCGTCTGTACGAGTAGGGAAGGTCTTGGGTAGTTCACTGACCAGCCGGCGCGCATCCTTCGAGTACTCATCATCAGGCTGGTTACTAGCCTGAGCTGCTCCAGTCTTGTCGGGGTCATCACTGGTTGCAAACGATTCAATGTTAAGCAAACGGTCAATCTCACCGGCGAAACCCTTGAGGGTAGGGCTGCGGAAGATAGCGTTCATGCTGATATCAATGCCACGCCACTTGCGGCGCAGGTCAAAGAACATTTGCTGAGCCAAGATACTGTGACCACCAAGGTCGAAGAAGGAATCATCCTGACCAATCATGCGGGCGGTCACATTGGGGATGAGCTTAGCCCAGATTTGAGAAAGAGCTTGCTCAGTCTCGGAAAGGGCCTGCATGGCCGATGAGCGGCGACGGGGCGCGGCCGCACTAAGCTCTGCAGTATCTGGGAAAGGCAAGGCAGGCTTATCAATTTTGCCGTTGGGATTCAGCGGCATGCGCTTGAGCGGAATGATCACAGTAGGCACAGCGTAGGTAGGGAGCTTGCTGCGGAGATGCTCGCGAGCGTCATCACGCAGAGGACGGAAGCGGCGCAGCATACCCACCATACCCTCAGCAGAATCATCCTCCTCCAAGCCCTTGGTTTTCAGCCACTCGGACCACTTGGTCATATCAGGAACGAAGTAGCTGACTAGAGTCGGCTCCTCGAACTTGTCACGACGAACCAGAGTGACATTCTCACGGACCAAAGGGTGGCGAGAAAGATGGGTATCAATCTCACCCAGCTCGATACGGAAACCACGGATCTTGACCTGGTCGTCAGCACGACCAGAGCACTCCACATCTCCAGAGGGAGTGTAGCGACCGAGGTCACCACTGCGGTACAGACGATCTCTGGGGCCGACATAGAATTCGCGCCAAGGCTCACCCTGCGACTCAGCCTTATCCTTCTCAATCCAGACCTCGGGCTTGACGAACCAGTTGGTCAGGAACTTCTTGGCGTTCATGTCTGGAGAGCCCAGGTAGCCTTCGGCAAGACCAGCAGCACGGACGTAGATCTCACCAACTTCGCCGATGGCACAGATGCGTGTGGGATCAAAACGGTTGACAACAAGCATCTGCACATCCAACATGCCACGACCAGCGGGAATGACGTCCTTCATAGTGTCCAGGAAACCCTCCTGGCTGGAGTAGCTTGGGATTTCGTAATAACTGACAGCGCGCTGAGTCTCGGTGGTACCGTACATGTTGACAATGTTCACGTTTGGTGCCAGACCCTGCAGAGAGCGGCAGTCACGCTTGATCAAAATGTCACCCACAAAGAAAGCGTGATGCAGAGCTGGGAATTGAGCAGAAGCACCGCCAACAAGGATCTGACCCATAGCCGGGGTAAGGTGAGTTACAGTGGGGCCATAGTTCTGCATCCACTCGGCAAGCCTTTCATTTTGGATATCCTCCTTGGCCGGAACCAGCAGCTGGGCACCCAGGAACAGTGGAGTGAAGATATCTCGCTGGATGGGATCATGGGCGATACCACTGAGCATAGTGAACTTCTCGTTCGGGGTGAGCTTGAAGGTCTCCGACATCCAAGGGAAGTAATAGGCAAGGGAGAAGTGACGGCCACGGACACCCTTCGGCCGGCCCTCAGAGCCGGAGGTGAAGGAGAGGGTAGGGGTAGAATCGGGGCCCACAACAACGCCAACGGGCTTGGACTTCAGCTCAACCTCTTTGGCAAACACATCCTGGCCATTGATGGAACCACCAACAAGAGTGCCATCATCCTGGAGAGCAAGGGCTGGAACCTCAGTACGCAGCTCCAAGTTCTCGTTGATGAAAGTTCGGACAATGTCCGAGAGCTCGCCAGCATCCTTGGTGGCCTTGGCGATGTTGACTAGGGCACGGGGACGGGCAACATCAAGGTAGATGTTTTGACGCTCTGGAGGGTATGCGGGGTCAATGACGGAGAATGTGGCACCGGCCTTCAGAATACCCATCACAGCCACAACCAGATCTACACCACGGTAGGCATAGACCATAACAACCTCTCCTCTTTGGATACCAGATTCTACGAGGTGGTGTCCGAGGATGTTCGAGGCTTCATTGATCTGTTTATAGGTGAACTCGCGGTGGGGCGAGTTGCTCGACTTGGTTTCAACCACGCAAAGCTTCTCAGGGTGCTTCTCCGCATTTTCAGCGAAGATGTCGTGGATGGCACCTCGGAACTTGGACCAGTTCAGATCCTTGGTGGGGTCCGGTAAAAGTGCGCGCTGGCTCTCGGTCATCATATCGATTCGGCCAACGTTCTCCTCCGGGTTTGCTGCAGCATTTCTAGCAATCTGAGCCAGCTGGTTCAGAATGGTTGAGATGCGTGCACTCGAGAAAATACGCTGGTTATAGTAGGCACCCAGTTCGACCTCCAGCGAGTTATTGCCGGGAGCAACGTTGATCACCAGATCTGTGCTGTCAAAAGTGTTGGCGGGGTATTCTTGCGAAGAAGCTGGGGCATCGTAGGCAGCGAATCGAAAAAGGATCGGGGATCGTTCAGAATTGGACTTGTCTTGGATGTAAGAGCGGAGACTACCAAGAGGAACGATGTCAGAGGCACCCTCGTTGAATGCCTGTCGAGTGTTTAGCAATTGATCCTGCAACTAGCAATATCGGTATTGCATCTACATACCTTATCCACCTTAGCATAAAGCTGGGTGAAGGTCTCGGAACTATCAATGGGGACCCGGAGGACAAAAGGACGGCCATCATCCTCCACGCTCGTCCCCACCGCGATATCCTCGTCACCGGTCAAGCGAGCAACTAGGACGATGAAAGCAGTCAAAAAGACCGTGAATCCTGAAGAAGAAGAGCCAGAAAGCTTCTTCAGAGCCAATTGGGTCTCCTTAGGGAGCTTGATAGACTCGAAGGCCTCAATAGCTCGCTTGATGTCAGGCTGCTGTGTGTCGGGATAGTCTCGAGTCAATGGTGAGACGGTCAAATTATTCAGGCGCTGGGCCCACCTCTCCAGGCGGTCCTGCAGCGAAGCAGATCCCACAGCCATGGTTGCTGTGTAATTACCTCGAGATAGTTGTAGCGGGTATAAAAGAGAAGATGAGTCAATTACCCCCATCCTGCGGAGGGGCACAGAAAAGTCCGATTTCGCCGCCATATGCGGGCACTGATTGGCTACGAAGACTTCCCCACACACAATGGAGCGGCTCACCGCCTTTGTACTTGTGTATAGACTTGTTAAACCGCCTTGTGAAAGGTGTATACAAGATATTCCCATGACTCGTATATGTGATACCGGTATATAAATGACCCATAGAGCTTACAATATCTTCCCATATAATGCACGGCATTGTGGCGTGCGCAGTAAGTCGACGCTGACCGGTCATCGGTGATGCAATGATGATGACTCAGCCACCGCGATCTCTGCCTGAGGCTGACAATCTAGTAGGTGCTCCTTAGCGTCCGGCCGTGCTCCTTCAGGAGTTGTTTTTCTCGTCTGACATCATTGGAGGAAGGGGCATTTCAATTCATTCGTCGCAAATTCCAATGGAATAATACCCCGAAACTAGTCCTCGACCACACTTGCCAAGCCCGGAGCGAGTCGTCGAATCCGGTGTGTTCGAGGAGGCTTACTCAGGGGAACAGCCTATCTCGAGTGCGGTTGCACGACCCTGACATCTCGATATACTGCCGCGCAGGTTTACCACTGGTGTGGTAAACGCGACAAAAGATGATTCCTCATCGGAGTACAGGACTATTGGCAATTATTGTTTTCGTCGCGCTTCTCCTCTTCATCTTCTCATCCTCTCCCATCCCTGATCCAACCGTCGAAGAGGTGGGAGAACCGTCAGGGGCCGCTAAATATGTCCCCCATCCGAAGCTCCCATCATTGAGCGACATTCATTTACCTAACAACATTCATTTGCCGTCGTTCCGGGCCCCTTCGCACG
The DNA here is from genome assembly GCF_028974065.1 of Penicillium cinerascens. Classification (NCBI taxonomy): domain Eukaryota; kingdom Fungi; phylum Ascomycota; class Eurotiomycetes; order Eurotiales; family Aspergillaceae; genus Penicillium; species Penicillium cinerascens. The sequence continues at coordinate 1,617,848 of NW_026695298.1, read as the reverse complement.
AGGCTCCGCCCGAGCAAACAAACAGCACCAGCGGCGAATCTAAATGGTTTAGCAATTGGGAATGGCTGAACCCATTCTCTTCGGCCATTACGCTGGATGAGAGCCGCTCCGTCCTCCCTCCGTTACCCGAGCGCCGCGCGATATACACATACTATAACCCCAAGTTCAACCCCAAAAAGCATTACGGCAAGGACCTTAAGGAGGACCAGAATGCGGACGAGGAGCTTCTTCTCGCCTGGCGCCGGGCCTGGTACGCGCAGGGATTCCGACCGATCGTCTTGACCCCCGGAGACGCGATGGAAAACCCACACTACGAAGTCGTGCAGAAACTAAAACTCAGCGCTGAGATGGAAAACGAGGTGTTTCGGTGGTTGGCGTGGGGGCACATGGGAAGTGGACTGCTTGCTGACTTCACTTGCTTCCCCATGGGACGATATGATGATAACCTCCTGTCGTACCTGCGACGGGGCAGCCAGCCCGAGGTCATTACGCGCTTTGAAAATTTCCAAGGTGGTCTCTACTCGGCGGAGAAACACCGTATTATGGAAGCAATTAACGGCGCGGTGAAGAAATTGGACGACCAGACTAAATCGTTCCCTGAGTTGATGCCTGCCGAGTTATTCAAGGTCGAGCAACCGAGCTCCCTGGCATACTACAAGTCTGGCACTGTCCACTCGAAGTACCCGGGCGTGCATGAGAAGACTAGCCAGAACCCTGCAAGTGGCCGACTTCAGCTGGTGCAACTGATCAATGGACACCTCCAAAACACTTTCCAGAATTCCTACCCCGCTGGCTTGGCCGTGCTGAAGCCTTTCCCGAAACACACCACTGCTCTGGTTGAGCCCGCATTGCGGTTGGCCAAGGCGCTCATCCAGTGCCCCGAGTCTCCTATGCCGGACTCCTGCCCGCCCAACAATCAAGATTGCCGTCCTTGCGGCTCCGCAAAGCAGCCCATGCGTATCAGCCAGCCCTCCAGCTTCAAAAACACATCGTTCCTCTTCACCATCGGCACACTCCCTCACCCCTACACCCTGATCAGTCTGCAGAAGGAATCCGAGGAAGTGAGCACGCAGGATATCCGCCGTACAACCGAGCGCGATGCGTGGTTGGGCGAAGTGACCAAGGAGCATCTTGGCGAGGAACTGGGTGGTTCATTCCGGGGTGTCGTCTTCAAGCAGGTCGTGGCTGGAGACCAGGCCGTTTCCAACTCTTTGTGGATGACTGTCGAATCCCTACCTGCGGAGGCGGGTCAAAGCTTGCCTCCCGACCTGCTGGATGAGTTCGAGTGGCAATTCGGATTCAAGATTCCCCGCGGAGGTGCCATCGACCCCAACACTGCCGGAGACAAGGAGAGCGTGCAGAACAAGAATCCCAGCCAGCAGGGGGTTGGCCGAGAGTATGAGCTCATCAAGAAGGCTCGAGAGATCATTACGAGCAAGGATACCAACCGGATTGGCGTCAAGGACGTCGCCGAAGCCTGGAATATGGCGGATACCGAAGTCTGGCGATTCGTGAAAGCTTATCGGTGAGTTTCCCCTGCGTCATTGTATATGTTTTTTCATCATCCTAACTTTTCTTTTACAGCGCTCGCAGTGTGGTCGAGCGCAAGCAGTGGCAGGAGCAGGAGAAGTCATTTGCCGGCTCCAAGCCGTGAATTTAGTTGTCTTTGCTATGTTGCTTGTATGTACTTTGTAGAGCATTCCCGGCGCAATGAAAGGAGTTCATAGATTGTTCGAATTCGATGGGAGTATGGGAGTGGTTAGTAATACCGATCACCCCGGGCGCCGATGACAATCCGACTCGATCGGACGGTGGCGATCCCCGCAGTAGATGCGCGGGTGGAGCAGCGAGTGGGTTCCCGGCTCTTGGTACAGGCGGCCCTGATAAGGCATCTCGCCCGCCCGACATGGGGGCACATTCCCCTCCGGTGGCGGTTTGTCTTCGATCTCGCCGACATTAGGAAGGTCTTCGCGGTACCTCCTGCAATATATACCATGGCGACATGAACTAACTACCTCCGCTCGTGAAACCCTTTCGTGTCTATACCATCCCCACACTCAACATGGCGCCTGGTATTGCGGACACGGACTCTGGTTCTGGTTCGGGGGAGGAGAACGATAGACTGGCGACCAGTCTGCCCCAACTGACGGAGAAGTGGGATGACACAATCCGCTTCTATCTCAACGGCACCAAAGTCGCTCTCGACACCGTCAACCCGGAAGTGACGCTCCTGGAGTATCTGCGCGGTATCGGCCTGACTGGAACCAAGCTTGGATGTGCGGAAGGAGGCTGCGGTGCTTGCACTGTGGTATGTATCAGTGGAAAACAAGGTCTCGAGAATTCTACTGACCCATATTTCCTGTTGTTAGGTGGTTTCGCATCTGAATCAGACCACCAAGAAGATTTACCATTCCTCCGTCAACGCATGTCTCGCCCCGTTGGTCAGCGTCGATGGCAAGCATGTCATTACGGTCGAGGGCATCGGAGATGTGAAGAATCCCCACGCCGTCCAGCAGCGGATTGCGGTCGGCAACGGCAGCCAGTGTGGTTTCTGCACTCCCGGCATTGTTATGGTGCGTCCTAAGAAACAATTGAGGGGACTTTAAATGAAAGCTAATTTCTTGAAGAGTCTATACGCTTTAATTCGCAACGATCCTAACCCGTCCGAACAAGCAGTTGAAGAAGCTTTCGATGGCAACCTGTGTCGCTGCACCGGGTACCGACCTATCTTGGACGCCGCCCAAAGCTTTAATTCCCGCAACAACTGCGGCATGGCCAAATCAAACGGTGGTTCAGGTTGCTGCATGGACAAGAATGGCGGCGGTGGTTGCTGCAAGGGTTCTGCGGCGGGCGATGAAGATAAGGACGCCATTGAGCCGAAATTCCCCGTGCCTGATTTCAAGAAATGGAGCCCGGATACAGAATTAATCTTCCCTGCAGCTTTGAGGAAGCACGATTTCAAACCCCTGGTTCTCGGGAACAAGAGGAAGAAGTGGTATCGACCAGTTACCGTGGAGCAGCTTCTTCAAATCAAGAACATCCACCCCGAGGCCAAGTTGATCGGTGGAAGTACGGAGACACAGATCGAAATTAAGTTCAAGGCGATGCGCTATGAAGCGTCGGTCTACCTGGGCGACATTCCCGAGTTGAGACAGTTCACCTTCCACGACGACCATCTGGAAATTGGAGCCAATGTTTCCTTGACAGATCTGGAGGCCATCTGCGAACAGGCCGTTGAGAGATACGGAGCGGCGCGAGCACAACCATTCAAGGCTATCAAGAAGCAGCTGCACTACTTTGCTGGACGTCAGATCCGAAATGTCGCGTCGCCAGCAGGTAACTTGGCCACTGCCTCTCCAATTTCCGACTTGAACCCAGTCCTTGTGGCAACGAACACCGTTCTCATCGCCAAGTCACTCAACGGCGAGAAGGAAATTCCCATGACCGAGTTCTTCCAGGGCTACCGTAAAACAGCCCTGGCTCCAGATGCTATCATTGCCAGTCTCCGCATTCCGGCTGCACAGGAGAAGGGTGAATACACGCGGTCTTACAAGCAGGCCAAGAGAAAGGATGACGATATTGCTATTGTCACCTCTTGCTTCCGCGTCTCACTGTCGGAGACCAACGAAGTGACCAGTGTTAACCTCGTGTTCGGTGGTATGGCGCCAATGACGGTTTCTGCGAAGAATGCCGAAGCCTTCCTGGTTGGTAAAAACATCACCGACCCTGCAACTTTGGAGGGTGTCATGGCCGGATTGGAGAAGGATTTTAACCTTCCATTTGGCGTCCCTGGTGGCATGGCGACTTATAGAAAATCCTTGTCAATGGGCTTCTTCTATCGCTTCTACCATGACGTTCTCTCCAACCTCGAAGTCAAGCCCGAAGGTTTGGACGTTGATGGGATCGCTGAAATTGAAAGAGATATCTCCACGGGAGAGAAGGATCACGAAGCCTCTGTTGCTTATCAACAGAAGATACTCGGCAAGGCATCCCCTCATGTCGCGGCTCTGAAGCAATCCACAGGCCAGGCTCAGTACACCGACGACATTCCTGTGCAACAGAACGAGCTCTTTGCCTGTATGGTTCTTTCTACCAAGGCTCATGCCAAGATCATCAGCGTCGATCCATCAAAGGCGTTGGATATTCCCGGCGTTGTGGACTACGTCGATCACAAAGATCTACCCAATCCCAAAGCCAACTGGTGGGGAGCACCGGTCGCTGATGAGCTCTTCTTCGCCGTGGATAAAGTGACCACCGCTGGTCAGCCAATCGGTGTAATCCTCGCGAACTCTGCGAAGGTTGCCGAAGAGGGCATGAGAGCCGTCAAGGTCGAGTATGAAGATCTGCCCGCCATCCTCAGTATTGAAGAGGCCATCGAGGCCGAGTCATTCTATAATCACAGCCCCTTCATCAAGAATGGCGATGTCGATGAGGCCTTCAAACAGGCCGATCACGTCTTCGAGGGTGTCGCGCGCATGGGTGGTCAAGAGCATTTCTATCTCGAGACCCAGGCTTGCCTTGCCATTCCCAAACCGGAGGATGGTGAAATGGAAATTTGGAGTGGCACACAAAACCCCACTGAGACGTGAGTAGCAGAACCGCACTTTGACACTTTGTGAGCTTGAATTAACATTTTCTGCAGCCAAACGTTTATCGCCCAGGTGACTGGAGTCGCTGCAAACAAGATTGTATCTCGTGTAAAGAGACTAGGTGGTGGTTTTGGTGGCAAGGAGTCACGCTCTATCCAGCTGGCTGGAATTTGTGCCATTGCCGCAAACAAGACCAGACGACCGGTCCGGAGCATGCTGAATCGCGATGAGGATATTCTGACCTCGGGTCAGCGTCACCCATTCATGTGCAAGTGGAAGGTCGGAGTCACCAAAGAAGGCAAACTTCTGGCCCTTGATGCCGATATCTTCGCCAACGGAGGCCATACCCAAGACCTGTCTGGCGCCGTTCTGGAGCGAAGCTTGTCCCACAGTGACGGCGTGTACAAGATTCCGAATGTCTTTGTCCGCGGAAAGATCTGTAAGACAAACACCGTCTCGAACACTGCCTTCCGTGGATTCGGTGGCCCGCAGGGTCTATTCTTCGCCGAGTGTTACATTTCCGAGATTGCGGACCATCTAAACCTCAATCCTGAGCATGTTCGTGAGATCAACATGTACAAGCCTCTGGAAACCACACACTTCAACCAGCCCTTGACGGATTGGCACGTGCCGTTGATGTACAAGCAAGTCAAAGAGGAAAGCAATTTCGTCGAGCGACGCAAGGCTGTGGAAGAATACAACGCGACTCATAAATGGTCGAAGCGTGGGATGGCTCTGGTGCCAACCAAATTCGGTATCTCTTTCACTGCCCTCTTTTTGAACCAAGCCGGTGCTTTGGTGCACATCTACCATGATGGCAGTGTCCTTGTCGCCCACGGTGGTGTTGAGATGGGACAAGGCTTGCACACCAAGATGACAATGATTGCCGCCGAGGCCCTCCAAGTACCTCACGAGAGCGTGTTCATCGCCGAGACAGCGACCAATACTGTGATCAATACATCCGCCACAGCAGCATCAGCAAGTTCCGATCTCAACGGCTACGCCATTTTCAACGCGTGCGAGCAGATCAACGAGCGTCTGCGCCCTTACCGCGAGAAGTTCGGTCCCGACGCTACCATGAAGCAAATTGCACACGCAGCCTATTTCGACCGTGTCAACCTCTCAGCCCAGGGATACTACCGTACCCCCGATATTGGCTATAAGTGGGGTGAAAACACCGGGCAGATGTTCTTCTATTTCACGCAAGGTGTGACGGCCGCCGAAGTCCAGATCGACACCTTGACAGGAGACTGGACCGTTCTGCGCGCCGACATCAAGATGGACGTCGGCCGCACCATCAATCCAGCAATCGACTACGGTCAAATCGAAGGCGCCTACGTCCAGGGCCAAGGTCTCTTCACCACGGAGGAGAGTCTTTGGCACCGCGCCTCGGGCCAGATCTTCACCCGCGGCCCGGGTAACTACAAGATCCCCGGTTTCCGCGACATTCCTCAGATCTTCAACGTGAGTTTGCTGAAAGATGTCGAGTGGGAGAATCTGCGCACTATTCAGCGCTCCCGCGGTATTGGTGAGCCGCCGCTATTCATGGGTAGTGCGGCTTTCTTCGCTATCCGCGATGCCTTGAGCGCCGCGCGGAAGCAGTGGGGCGTCACGGACGTCCTGAGCTTGGTTAGCCCTGCTACACCTGAACGTATTCGGGTTAGCTGTGCTGATCCGATTGTTGAACGGGCCCGAGTCACACCGAAAGAGGGCGAGAAGAGTTTCTTTGTTGCCATTTAGTTGGCTGGGTATTGGACATGTTATGATTCACGGCTTGTACGACATACGCTCTTGAACAGTGTTTAGTATATATCAGAATGTATAGTTTTTTCTTTTTGTTTCAATATACGTGCCCCGATATGAGACGTTCCTTGATCTTCCTACAGTGATTCATACTATGTAGCTTCGACGTGTTATCAGAATCGGCCTTGCGAATTAAGCGGGACGTCATTTCCCTCTGCCACACCCGTAATCAAGTGACGAGCTGGGGGCTAATAGCAACTTCTTTCGGCCCATCGGCTTATTCATTACAGCGGCCAAATCCCCCTCGACAAAGATATTGGAGACCTCAGCTTCCGCCAGCTCACAGATAGGTAACTGGTGGTGCACCCACAACAAGAAGCGGCGTGGGTGTCACCGAAAGGGCACGGATACTCGCTGAATTGCCACCGAGCCTAGTCTAAGTGCTATAATTCGCTCGCTCTAGAGGTCTAACTACCTGTACTATCGTCCGTCAATGGTCCCCTCGTTAACGCCGGGGTTAAGCGGGGCACTGCCTATGTACTCGTACTTGAACCCCACTCGGCTCATATAAATTGTCCACTCTTCCACCTTATATGATTTCTGGGCCTCTGTTATTAACTCCGATCGATCCCTTTCGGTGCTGTCGCTTTACCGTTATTATTTCTAGGTTTTTTCCTGGGCTTCTAGGCATCTCAAAGCTTCGACGAAGACTATTGCAATCAGTACGACTTGGGAATCAAAGAAGTTGTTGGAATATTTATTATGTCGCAACAAGAAGCCCTAGCCCAACACTCGAAAGCGATATACTCCGAATCCGCTCAAACCTATGGAGACGATGGAGCTCGTCACGACTCGGACGACGAGCCTATGGTCTATAGGATTCCAAAGGACTATGCCACTATAGCGCGTCAGGAGCGCGACAGCCTCCTCGCTGAGTGTGCTGATCCTGACTCGGTCATCCTACAGAGCGAATTACACAATTATGTCCCTCGAAGAGAAAACGACTCCGCCGACGAATATACGAAGCGTTACGCCGATACTATGATGGACATGGTTTGTCGCGGCGTTCGGATTCTGAACGATATGCTTACTGGCGATGCGATGCCAGACACATTCGGCACCGCGTCTGGGAAAGTTTTTGATTTAGGCCCCGAATCGGGCTCGACAAAAGGAGAGTATCGAGAATTTAAGCGGTGGCTTTGGGGGGTTCAGGGAGCAGAACAGATTGAGGTGCCGGAGAAGTGGTTAAAGTTTGAGAAGCCAGCCGAAGGGAAAAAGATAAACAGTAATAGCATACTGAAGTTAGAAAGACGTGCGAGGAACAGGAGTCTTGTGAATCTGCTTCCCTCATTTCTTCGCCTAGAACTACCCCATCCCAATTAAGACTACTCGTAGCTCGCTTTCAAAGAGCAATCTTACTTGCCAGTCACGATATGTATCACACGCTGTTCTCATGTCAATGTATCTAAGACCCATTTATGGGCGTACTGTATGCCAATTTCTGAAAGAAGGTACATATACTGCCGCGGTCATTTGTTTTATAGATTGTGATTGGGATGGGAGCTTCTGAGATCCCTGTGGGGCATGTCATGCTGCCCTACTCCGAGGCGCGGTTGCGAGATTATCCGTGTAAATCATCAAGAGAGTTCGAGAACCCACACGTCCCCCAATCGGTTATTTGATTCCCCTAGCCCACCATGAACCACGATAGCATTTGTACCGACGACATCAGCATCAAACCAACCCCGTGCGACAGGAAGTTGATCTCCTTGAAGAACAACTTCCTCCCATTTCTTGCTTCCAATGTCAAATGCCCACACGTCACTCAACATCTTTCCCGCTCCTTGGTGACCCAATGAACTAGGGTCGTGTTCCCCAAATAAGGTGATCAAGTATGACCGGCCTTCCAGACGAACCGGCAGCAAACAACTCACACTTCGCGGTTTCGGGCCTTCTTTGCCATCGGGTGAATAAACGTGCGAAGTCCAAGAGGTTGTTTCAGGGGAATAAATGTCCAGATTTCCTCCCTGTTCGGTATTGCCATCGAACCCGTTCATCCGATACAATTTGCCATCTGCAAAGGCGATCGAAGTACCTCCACGTGGAGGATCAAATGCTGGGGCAAGTTCCGTCCAGTCTCTCCGAGAGAGGCTGAAAGCCCACAGGTCCGATAGCCTTCCCTTTTCGGGGCAACCCGCATGGAGGTAAAGAGTATCTTTCCCGTCACTAGCCATGCAGTGATAGCTGCGAGCGGCCGGGAACGCCTTTGCGCTCGCGTCCGATGGCAAAATACGTGACCAGCTGGCTGCCGCAGGGTCGAATTCCCAGACCGCGCCCTGCTCCTCAACAGGTGCCATGGCGACTCCGCCTCGGCCGGAGAATAAATAGATCTTCCCGTTCAGTGTACAAGATGCAGTCCCAACACGTGGCGAGGGAGATTGGGGTGTCGCAGGCTTGGAAGTAATTGTGGCATTTCCTAAATTATGGTAACGGTTTCAGCGTCATGGTTAAATTTCGCAATCCTCTCCCTCATCAACGCGTCACAACTTACTGCTGCCCAATGAAACAGCGTGGATGTCATTGTCTCGAGGCTCGCGCGGTCGCAGCTCGCCACCAAAAATGTACGCTCGATCACCAACAACCGAGACGATCTGTGAGGAGCGACGAAGGATTTCCTCCTCCAGAATCTGGTGGCATTTAGCAATGATTTTCGCCATTGAGAAGACAAGTGCTCGTATTTTCGTGATTGGAGTGAGTAACAGGGAACAGAGAAGGTGTCAGGGAAGACTTCTTATAAACATGATGCATTGGCTCGACTTGGATCGACAACGGTAAGATTCAAGTGATCGTCCGGAGGTTTCGGAGGCTCTCCAGAGAGTGGGGTGAGGGAATTTAAAATGCGGCCTCCGAAACCTCCGCACCCTCCACAACCGAAATATCCCTCCGGACTCCTCTCCGAAAACCAAAGCTCTTATTATTGATCACCCTTCACGGCCATGCCTCCAACAAAACATTCGCTCCAAAGAGAGCATGCGATGCTGCTATGTAAGCGCAATGGTGGCAACATTGTCGGAGAGGGAGCACTGTATGCGATCAAGTTCAAAAATATCCCGTTCCGCCCACGTGAACTGAACGGTGGGTCCCGAAAGGCGGCTATTGACGCAACTGGGCTGAACGATCCAGTGTCTATTAAAAATACCTGGTTTCAGAGAAATAACTCTCAAAGGATACAGTGCGTAGACAACATCGAATGTAGGACAACAAACTTAAAGTATTTGTCGGCAAGATTACGATGCCATGCCGTCGCAGATATTCCATGTCCTACCGAAAAGAGCTAAACCAGGATTGATCGAAATCAATCATAGCAGATTGCAATGAGCTAGAGACTAGAAGTCAGTAGCCGAGCAGATCCTATCCAGACCCCGTTCCCTCGAACGCTGCAGGCGCTCGGGAGCAATACACTTCGGCAGGTGCAACAAGTGTCCCCGTTGGATCCGTACAAAGATCGCGTACAGCAAACCAGCGAGTCCAACGGCAATCATACTAATGAGGGCCGGCCACTTGAACTGATCCGGACGTGAGAAAACAATCGTGGAGATATAGGAGCAGATCTCGAATAGGTTCTGCCAAGCAGCTTCGATCGACGAAAAAGAGCCTCGCGCCTCGGCTGCAACACCCTATAAGGTTCCATGAAAGTCAGGAGTTGGCTCTCTATTGAAAGCAGACATTGGCAAGGCCGGGAACAACTCACCTCCTGAACAAGAATCTGTGCACATAAATCAAACCCTCGCAAGCCTACCCGGCTGAGAATCGTACCCCCCACGAGACCCGATGCCGAGAGTAGAGGTTGGCTGGCGTAAATCCAGAAAATAGCCATGCCACCTGCTAGGCATATAATCTGCGAACTTGCTAGCCAGATACCAGCACGAATGGGCCCGATTTTCCCCATCAGGCCAGGAGCAACCCAGGTGGCCAGCACTTCAAATATGACAGACAAGGTTCTTGCAACGGCGATCTGCGTCGAGTCATAGCCTGCGGACAGAAGCCAAGTGACCATTTGTCCCGAAAATGACAGAACTGTCAAGTATAGCAATGCTCCAGCAAAGGACGGGAGGAACAATTGATGCCGAAAATAAAAACCGAAGTCTCCCTGAGCCTGCCGTACACCTTGACAGCAAGCTCTCCAGACGCGTACAAAGAAATTATGCTGTTCTGGTTCTACCCGTCGAAATGTGGGTGATGAATGTTTCGTTTCTTGTAATTCCGGCACTTCATAATACACCTGAGGTAGAACGTCAGAACAGTGTTCTACGAGGCTGAAGGCGACGCACTGGATATCATACCTTGGCGATCGAGAAGTACTCCACCACGACCGAACAGACATTCATCCCGAGATTGACGAGAATAGCGGCCTCTGTTGATATACCATCGATAAGAGCGATGAAAAGAGGCCCTATTAGTTTGCAGACCAAGTCAATTCGTCTCATTTGGGCGTTCATAGCTGTGTTAAATAGTAAGTTAGCATGGAATGGCCAATTTATTTTGAAACTGTGTCACCCACTCCTGAGCAATCCGTAATCTTCTCCGGCAACGATCACAACCTGCCAAATCATGTCAGTAGTGATCATCGTTGATTGATTGGCTTGCATAACCCTACCCAATCTTTCTCCACAGAGACCATGTTCAAGACAGAGCATAACTTCTCCAAGCAAGCCAACAGCGTGAGAATCACCAGCAAGCAATTTTTGACCACTCGTTTCATTGGAAGGTCGATTGCTAGCAGATAGAAGATCGCGCACGATGCAGCCACAACAAGCCGTTGTAATACTAACGTGGTCAGTGGTTTTGCTCGACGTATGGGCTTGTCTCGGGTTGTCCGAGAAAGAGTCTTACCGATTGAAAGCCGAACGACCTGCAAACGGTTGCCGACATCGATGTAGTGTCCCACCGCCGGAGCGAAGATGATCGCCGCTAGCCCACGAGAGAGCGCATAGGCAGACATAGGTAGCAGTGTTCCTGGAAAGACCGAGGCCAAATACAGAACGGCCCCGAATTCGAAGACGCGGGAGTTCCAGGTTGACAGGAAGTGTGATGTGTATAGGCGATAAGCTACCCTGGTCGGAACCTGACCTCGTGCATCATCCCTATTCCCCGACGGAGTAGAACTCGAAGCTCCAGCATTTTCAGCATCGGTGATCAGAGGCGTGCGCTCATCAAGAGTTGGTTGCTCTCTTCGGCGGGCGGCCATTTTTCACACGGCTTCTGGGAATCGCTGTCTAAAATCTTTTTGCTGGGCCAAAGATGTTTGAGGATTAACTTTAATGATGACATATACCCTAGGGCAAGGTGCCCTGGGCTAAACTCTGGCGAGATCATCGAAGGTCTGATACGGATCCTCCTGATCCGTCCTCGGCTCCGCTCGTCGCTGTGATCTGATAGCTGAAGCGAAGTGGAGAATCCACGGCAGCTAGTCGCCGTGAAAGTACATCTGGAAACCAATGACACGCGTGGACCGAGACCCGCATCACGTGGTCCTCACGCAAGTCCTTCGATTGCTTAAACGCGGCCTCCGAAAACTCCGAAGATTCTCTCCGCGCTCCGAAAATATCCCGCCGTTTGATGACTGCTCGCCGCCATTATGCCTCTAAAAAGGTCTTTACCTCAAAAAAGAGCATGCGACGCTTGCTATCGAAGAAAGGCACGTGGTTCCCCCCTATGTCCGAATGGAGGGCCTCCTACCCTGCCAGCTGTTCTGACACTAGTCACTTGCATCTAGATTCAATGCTCTCATCCTAACCTAAATGGCCCTTGTGAATGGTGCAGTCATCGGGACATTGAATGCACTTTCAAGAGAGAGAAACCGCAGAAGAAGCAGCGTAACAGGTCTGAACATTTCCCAGTCCGGCACACTGTGGGATTGCGTGTTTTAACACCTTCACCTTTTCGGGTTCCAGTGATGTACAGAGCTTGTTCCATCGCATTCAGCAGCTGGAGGGTGAGCTGGAGGGTGTCCTGTCCCGAGTTGAGCCCACGCCAGATTCGGCGTGTCGAGATGTGACCAATCCCGAAAAGTCGACAACATCGGGCCCTTCAAGCACCAACCCGTCCAACGTTTCCACCGTAACAAGCGATAGGGAGCGAATTGCCGTTTCGAGGAGCTCCCTTTGCCCTACTGACTTGACACAAACACCCGCTAACTCCTGTGACTACCTCGCCAAGGAGTATCTAGCGAAGGGTAGTAGGTCCGCCACTCAATGGGGACCCAACTGGTACTTTAATGGAATACCTATGTCCTCTGAAGCAGGCCGCCGATGGGTCTCAATAAGAACCGCCCAGGAGGTTACATGGGCTGATTTCAGTATTCCCATCATGGAGTATTCCCCGCCTTGGGCCCTTCAGCCATTTTTCTCACCAGAGCTATGCGAACTGCCTGACAAGGACGCCGCTCGAGAGATTATGAGTGCATTCTTCAGATCTAGATTCAGACTACGCTTCCCCGTACTGGACGAAATTCTGTTTGAGACGACGATGGAGACCGCCTACGGACCTGCGGATGGGCCTGTGTTCTCGCCTATGCAAGTCTCAGCCAAGGCGTGTGTTTTGAGCGCTCTATCCATTGCGCCTCGCGGAAACGCGTCGAAGCAAATATCCCGCTCCGTGGATGTGGACTTGTGCGCAGCCAAGGCACAATATCTACTATTACACATCTCTAAGGATAGTAGCTTGTCGACTCTCCAGACAGCACTAGTATTGGTTAGTCCGGGTTGCATCGTGGCTTGCTCCTAATACTTCAGAGATTCAGACTGATATTCTGAATTAGCAAATACAGCGTGCATTCCATGCCGACTGGCAAGGCGCTGCCTTCTTTCAATCGATTGCGTGTCGCATAGTCTGCGCTCTAAGAGGACACCTCTACCACCCATCAAATCCCTTTGGCCTTGAGCGTTCCCGCTCAGAACGCGAAAATGACCACACTCGAATGCTGTTCTGGCTATGCTACATGCTCGACAAAGATATCTCACTTTGCACTGGCAATCCTCCTCTTCTCACCGATGTCTACTGCGACCTCGACCTGCCTGATAACTATTTTGATCATTATACCTACTTACCAGGCTTGGATACATTCTTTGCAGGTGATGACGAAGCCCACAGATATCTCACCCCTCATCTTCCTGGAGATCCTCGCCTTAGCCATCTGAAGGAGAAAGTCTGTCGACAGCTCTTGTCTGCCCGGGCCTTGAAGGATAATGATAACCAACTCCTTCTGAATATACGGCAACTGGATGACGAGATAGAACACTGGCGGCTATCCATCCCTGTCAATTTCCGCCCTGCACTTTCTGTCTCGAAAAATCCTATACCAATTGGATCCGACGAAGGGATTCCGTATATGATCCATCGAATGTCTCTGCAATTGGACTACCACTACTTAATGACCGTCATTCATACGACAGTGAGAAAATGCACTATCGAAACCAGTGACGAGATCCCGGATCTGCATAGTGTAGTTCATTCGAGCTTCGATTTGTCTTTGATGGCTAGTCGCTCAACGCTGTGGTGCTTAAGAATTCTCGTCAGCACGCTTAGGGAAGACGCGTTCCGGTAAGTATGTTCTTGGGGAAGCCTGTGCAAAGCATGCTAACTGAGGCTGGAGGTTCGTAACATTCTATTCGTCTACCGCCGCCCTGTCACTCTTCCTCAATATCGTTATTCATCCCCTCGATTCACAATCACGGATTGATTTGGAGCTTCTTATATCGGCTGCCAACATGATACGAGACATACCTGTGGGAGCTTTGACGCAGAGCGAGATCGCTCGTGTCCAAGAAACTGGCAATTTCTTAATGAGGCTAGTGTGGCTTGGAACGTGTGCAGTGACGAAGGCGGAAAGAGAGTAATGTGAACTTGGCGAGATGTTGCCAGCGGTCAAGTCAAACCGATCAAAATTACCACCTATCCTCTCTATCATGATAGTTACTGTAAAGCTGTTGTTACCTGATTCCCCTTCGCACTTGGTAGTGACAATTTGAAAATCTTTATTATAGAGCATGCCACTAGCAATTCTCGGGATATTGGTGCTAGAGGGGAATGGATACCAGGGATTGGGACGTTGATAGGGCATGGAGGGCCACAGACGCAGAGGCAGAGGATGTAAAGAAGTTTCGTGTAAGATATATTCTTTGGAGTCACGTAATTGTTGAAAAGATATCTATATTTAAGATAGCTTTTTTACCACTTGGTCAAATATAACTCAGCGCCGTTTCGGATACGGACCGAGAAACAATTTATGTGTTATGGAATCTGTTTTTCGAATTGTACTGTATCTTGTTGATGACACCTTCAACGCAGTTCCAAGGTTGGATACGAATAAAGAAGGTTACCAGCTCTGGTATATGCACAAAATTATGCAAACAAAAAAGAAAGAAGTCCAAGCGTCAAACTGACGCAGGCCTATCACCCCTTCGTATCATTGTACTCGACGTAATTGCTCCTTCTCAAAGCAGGCGCCGTATCAACCTGCAAAGCCGTGTCATAATCCCTCTGCCCCGCAAACCCAAGCTTTTCATCCTTGTAAGTCGGCTCACTCCGAACGGCGGGCATATCCGCAGGAGTCTCATACTTAGGAACTGCCTGTACAGATCCCAGGGTATTTTTCGGAATAGCAGTGAGAGGAACGTCGTCGAATCCCCTAGAGCCAGGACCGGGCCTAGAATTGTTTGGTATTGGGTCCATAGCATGGCCGCCGCCCTCGCCGCGATTTCGATCGCGACCCCAGCAAAGGATGAGGGAGCGCGAGAAGCCGATTAGAACAATTACAACCCAAAGCAAGAGGACCATAGTGGCGATGAGTGTTTCTGTTCGTAGGGAGTCTTCGAGCTTGTTGATCACGCTCACGACGACTTCGGTGATTTTGTTGGACGTCTCGTCGTCTGCGTCGGCGAGGAAGCTGTCAGAAGGGTCGGAGGTGGTATTGGAGATACTGGCAGCGGCGCCTCGGGAGAAGGTGTCGTTTGGTAGGAGGGGGAAATCGATGTGCGCATGATCTGAGACCCACGTAAGGCCCCTTTGCACGCCTGTGATCTTCAATAAAACGAGGCAGTTGAAGACTTCTTCGATCGGCTCGTAGAGGAGGGTTCCTCCGAAGGTCTCATTAAGGACACCTTGTGTTTTCTCGACAAAGGCGTTGAGTGTTTCGTTTACCGCATGGGTGCTGGTGTTGACCCATCCGAAGACGTTTTTGTTGAGATCGTCGTCGAAACCGGTGATCGCGCTGTTGGCATCGTTTGCCCATTCCGCGGAGGCGTTTTGGAGCGCGTCGACTACTTTGTCGGCAAAGGCACCCACCTCACTGGTGAGCTCTGGAACTGTTTTCGAGATGACCCGGAGGAGGATATATTGGAAGAGGCAAGATAGTAGAGCAGCGATGGCAATGGAAAGAACAAACAGTGCAGGGACCGAGGTTGCGTATGCGATTGCCCAGCGGACAAGGATCTGCCGACGGCTGTTGCTGAAGCGGCTTGCTGCCTTGATACCGGCGGCGGCGGTATATGGGCGCGAAACAATGTACACTACGTCCATGGGGTCATGGGCCTCCTTTCGGACGAGCTCGGAGCGCTCCTTCATCTGTCGCCATCGGCGGATCTCTTGCCATGTCATCGGCACGCAAGCCAAAACTGCCGCGATGACGAGCACAATAATGAAGACTTTCCGCGCAGTGATAGCGACGTCGGTTACTCCGTCAAAGAAGCTGTTGATTCCATCGTTGTCATTGCAGAAGGTCAACTGTTTCTTGGCCGGGACTGAAAGAGCAGAGCGGTCGAAGGTATAAGTGCCGAGTGAGTTGTTGATCAAATGTTTGACTTCTTCGAATGGAAGCTTGATAAGATTCTCGGTGAAGTTCTGCACCTCACTGAAGGTGGGAATAGAGCTGTTCAGCTCGTTCAGTTTCTTGTCAAAGGACGATGGGATTGTCCAATCATCCAGAGCGGAAATGGAGCTATTGAGATTCAAGGTTGGGATATTAGCACCCAGGGCACTCGCAGCGCTGTTGACAAGATCAACAACGTCGTTCAGCCCATGTTCAAATGTACTGACAGTGCTCTGAATGTCTGAACTGATGCTGTGGAGGGTGCTGTTTACAGCGTCCGCAACGTCTTCAATCAAAGCTACGCTCACAGAGACGGTGGCCCGAACGGCCATGGTGATAAGACAGAGGTAGGTCTGGTACATGATTTTGAGGATAAAAAGAATAATTTCCTCAACACCCGTGATGGTGAGCATGAGCATGGATCCCAGGCCATTGACGGCCTTTTCGATTCCAGAGGCTACAAGCTCGTTGGTTCCATCGGAAAGGTAGTGCGGCATCGACGCCATGGCACTTCCCATCGATTCAACCGACGTGCATGCCGATAGCGCCTCGCGCTTGGCGGATGCCATATCACTTCGGACATCTCCGATTGCTATCAAGACTCGCACGAGCACAAGAAGTAGCAGAATCGTCCAGCGATTGATCCATACTTGTGATAGCCGAGCTCGCAAACCGAGATATGGGGTGAGTCCATCGGGATGCAAGGGAATGATTTGGCCGTTGTTGGGGTCGTGAGTACCATATGGCGGAAGCAGAGGGAATATCGATCGCCCAGATCGTGAGAATACCATCTTGATGCGCTAGGGTCAGGTGTAGAGAGAGGTGTGCGCCAGCGCAGAAGATGAGATGGTGGATGGAGGGTAGATGAAAGAAACAAGGAGCAAGAAAGGGAAATATAGGAAGACGTTGTAGACAAAGAATATATAGGTCGAATCCAGCCAAGTTTTTATTGAAGAATCATAATGAATAGAAAGCGCAGCCTGATGGTGAAGGTATTCAATAGGCAGCCCTGGAGTCCGAAGAAAGGGAAGAAAACAATAGAGGCAGAAGGTAGTCCTGGAGAACAAATATATTTACTGGCAGCAGCCTGCAGAGGTCTGGTTAGGTAGGGCGCCAACGGCACGTACGATGCGCCTGATACTTTTTATAAAAAACCCCTTCTGCAGTTCACGATCCCGCGACAGTGAAACGACCACTCAGAGTGAGTCACGGGCCTGTCGAAACAAAGAAAGCATAGAAATAAGGCCTGCAGACAGATTATCTGAGCCAGAGTTTGTTTCATCTCGCACGAAAGCGCGTAAGTGACATTCGTTGTTGCGAATAGCGCCGGAAACCCAAATATAGCCCTAGTGGGCGCTTAGCAACCATCGCCGACAGCCAATCATCCACCGCCTAAGGGACGAAGCTCGAACAAAGGTTTCTTTCACTACTTGCCGTTTTCGACATCCTCTGTTCAGGCAGAAGCTATTTGTTTGAGATGCACTGCCGGGCAACGCTCCTTTGTTCCTGTGCCGCTCGATATCACCGTTCGGGTCGTTTGCTGACCGAAAGCAAGATCACCCCGAGAACTCGGAATAGGTCAGTATCATTTTTTGCCGTTGAGGGCTTTGGCACTACATAATTGATTGTCCATGGATAAACTGTCGGGAACTGGAAACCAAATCGACTTTCTTTGGGATGTTTGTGCACAGTTATTTGCGAGGGCGCTTCCCGCTTCGCCCAAAACACGTCCGGGTATCTCACATGTCCCGGTATCACGTGTTCATGTTTACCCTAAATTGTTGAGTTTCCATCGTGGGCAGCATCAATTTATGGAGCTGAATAGGCTGGTTCGATGGAATAAATACTTTGCTTCTTCGATATTCTCAAGTCATATATCTTTGGATCTGCCTTTCCGCATGCCCTCATGGGATTGCCAGGCAGCAAACATGTATATATCCTGGCCCTTTACCGGTTACGAAATTCCATCGGGAGGTTCTACTTCGTAGTGACCTTCACAATGGGAGTTGCAATATATCTATGTAATTTTTGCTCTGCGTAATGTCACTAGGGATTTCAAATCTGGGCGTTGGGGTTTTCAACAACCCATGCAATTCTGGATCTCCGTAAGTAGGCCGGCCAATGACATACCTATCTTTGAATATTAAGCCTTTGCCTATACTTGGAATCCTTGAAATTAGCGCATGACAGGTCACTACAAGAGCAAACCACACTGTCGCGGAATTCAGTTCATAGCAATCTTTAGTTTTTAAGATGCCCTGGCTCTGAATAAAAACATGGCAGAAGACTGAAATCAGAAAGAATACTCTCCGCACGTCAAAGGCATCACCAGTTGGTCATGGGGTACTCGGCGTCGGAGCCTGTGGGCGAGCATCTGTGAACACGTATTTGCCCATATTTCAATGCGGAGAGGTAGTCGTGAGCATAAGCTTCAACTTATTTCGCTGTTCCTATTTGCTCGGGCTCCGGAAGCGCATAGAAGCATCGTCAGGTAGCGCGAGGGCCAATGTCTTGACAGAATGAATACATGATAAACGAATAGAATGCCTGTGGCGAAACTTCTCACTCCGTTTCTTGTCGCCGAAGCCGTATCGTTTCACGCTCCATTTGCGATCTGGCTCTGTCCCAGACTTGATTGATCATACCAGCCAAAAAGATCAATAGCTGATTTCGCAGACCAAATCTTCCTCATATACAAAAGCTGCTCAGACGCGTGGATATCTTCAGGTCGCGTTAGCAGTCGCATTTGACGCGTTGCATGAGGGCGCGAAGCTGTCTGCCCGGAATTAGCCGTCACTTTCGCACTCGATATTTCATACTCGACTTCGGCTTCGACTTTCCAGCTTCCTCCACACAACTTACCTTTCTCCCCATACCTTCCTTTCATCCATCTATCCCTTCTCATGACTTTTGCCTGGACCTAGTCAACATGCAAGTATCTCCTTGAAGCAGGTGCAGCAAAAGAAATTCACATCTCCAAACATCGTCTTTGTGCGATATTCATCCTCCGTCACAAACATATTCTTCCCCTTCGCACAAAACGCGTCCTTTCACACATTACTTAGCCCTCGAAGCCACCAGTACACCCACGCATAATATTTCTGGCAAGTCAACCCCGTTTTAAGTGAGTACTGCATCAGATCCTCTTCTAACATCTCCATCACAGCCTGTGCAAGACCTTCGCCTGATAATCTCTGCTGGGCTGACACGCTTTTGAACACCGACCCAGAAGGATCTTGGTAAACTTTCTGCATGCTATACTGTCTGAAAAACTTCGGGCCCAAGTTAACACATCATTTCACAGCTTGTTCAGGACCACTGAGTTGCTGCGGTATCTGCTGGTCTCCGGATTCAAGCAGGAAGCTAACCCAAGGAGTCCAGGTAAGTTTCCACATGGCACATCGCTTGCACACTATGCAGTTCGTGCTGATCAAGCCTGCTGCATAACATTCAGGATACCGTGCCTTATCACCTAAGGCAGTGATCAGAATATTTGCCTGTAAGTTATTCGCTGCAATTTGGGAATCGTGGGGTTGCTGGCTAATACTGTGCCGTCACAGTCATCGACACAGAGGCTTCACTGAGCCTGCCGGGATCAGGCGGCTTTTTCACTACAAAAAGCTGTGTGAGGTCTTCGGAATACCAAGTTGCAGATGCCGGATCTGGGCTAACATGGCTTTTCTGAAGATTCAGTTTGACCTCCAGTATCATCGGCCATGGGTATCTGGCAGAGCCAACAGACCTCGAAAGAGGCTGAGTATGGGATCATCCTCAACGCCAACAATGAGATCGAGGAAATCCCTGGTGAAGAGGGCACAGACTATGTCTCTGCCGAGCATGTGCTGCGCCTTCATGTCCATGAGTGGCGTGAGGATTCACGATCCTTTCATCTGGGAATTGACAAACAGACCCCTCATGACGACTTCAAGGTTTCGCTTGACTATATGAATGATGTCTTGCAAATGTCCTTTACGATGCCTGCTGAATATCCAGGGGGGCGCATAGAGCTCCTTCGCAAGGTTCGACAGCTCCTCAACGACAGCTCACGACTGGGCATCAAGGACGGCTCTCGGCTCAGCTTTGGTATCACACACCACTGGATGGGTGCGGATGCGTTCGTCAGGTTCAATAACAGCATGAGAAAGGCATCCAAGAAGATAGGGGCTATTTGGAAACTCGACGACTGGGGTAACGAAGTTTCTCTCTATGGCTGCACCGCAAGCTGGAGAAAGAAAAGCGAGAATTCCGACCACGTCCACATCAAATTTCGGGTCGACTCTGGCGAAATGGTTGTTTTTACCGTGAACACCGTTGGAAGTGACTACCGGGACATGAGAGTGGCCGATCTGGTAAGCGCAGTGCACTTAACCTTGTTCAATGAGGATGGGCACTGACCATTTATAGGCAACTTACATTCAAATCATGTTGCTCCCGGTTCGGATATGGCTTCGAATCCGATTCTGGCGTGACCTGTACCTCAAAATCCACAAACAGAAGAAGGCGAAAATAGAAGCCCTCGTTACCGCCGCTGCTCTGCAGCTCGACCCATCAGAACCTGATACTGCGGAAGGACAGCTCGCATTAAAGGAGCTGCAGGAGCTCATGATCACCACCGAGAAGAAAGCCACTAATGATCCTGCAGCCGATGTAGTAGCTCGGCAGCATTACAAAATGCAAGAGAAGGATCGCAAGGCTGCGAGACCAGGCACCAAGGGTGCTGATGAGAATCAACAGGCGGAGTCGGGAAGTATTCTGGAAAAAGCGATGTCCAGTGAGGAGGATGCTGACTTGGGGAATGTGAAATTGACGCCCATGTCACGGAAGAAGCAAGGGCAAAAGGCGTGGAGACAGTCAAAGAAGGCCTTAAAGAGGTTTAATCAAAAGGAGGGAAAGCGTTTGCTCAAACAAAACGCTAATCTGGCTGAACAGCAACTTGCAGAGGCTCAGGGTAAGTCTCAGGAGTTGCGTGAACTGAGCGCCGACGACAAACCCGTTGCCTTGACGCACCCCCAATCTATCACCAGCGTCAAGTCTTGTCCAAATTATCCTTTCTCTGATTCTCCTGAACCGCAAAGTCCAACAGAATCTGCTGGATTTCACACCCCTGCACAGTCACCCCGCTTGACCTCGACTTCGGACTCAAGAATCCTGAGCGCCGGCGACGGTGACATCTTTTCAGCTGGAGAGTCCGAATCACCCAGTCACCCTGGTAAGCAAGAATCTACATCCCCTTCCCACATCCTTTCAGACCTAGCCTTCGTCCCGACAGATCGATTGACCACGTTTTCAGAAGCCGGGAAACGCGACTCTGATGCGACTCTGGCTGAGAATATCCCACTTCCTGACGATACTCTGGCTGAGAATATTTTTCTCCTTGAAGATACTCTGGCTGAGAATATCGTACTCCTTGAGGAGATTTTGCCTGCGAACATCCCGCTTCCTGCAGATACTCTCCCTGGACATATCGTTCTCCCTGCACATACTCCAGAACGAAATACAGATATTCCACCTGAGGCTATTAATCAACCTGAGGAGACTTCTCGACAGAATACTTCTTCTGAGGATACCCCACCCGAGGATACTCCACGCGGAAGTTCTCAGAGGCTGAGCCTTCCAGTCAGAAACATCTCCCCTCCAACGGAGACTGTGACGCCAAAGGCCCTTACCTCCACTGATCGATCGCACAAGCTTGGTGAGCAACAAACACCATAAGCCTCTTGCGACGAAACTTGCTAACAAAAGCCCCAGCATCCGAAAAAGATATCATCAGATTCACTCACGAAATTTCACCGCGTTCAGAACGCGATACTCCTTGTCTCACTCCAGAGCTTATCCCAGTACTTCTTTGCGAACAGCCAGAGTCGAACGACTCTATTTCTGAATTGGCCTTGCCATCGGACGACACCAAATCCGATAGTGGTAGTTTAGCATCCACTATCAAGGCGTCCACTGCACTCGTCATGGAGAGTGCACCCGTCGTCGAGATGCATCAAAAAGGTCCCAACTACAGGAAGAACAGGAAGAAGCGTGAAAGCAAGATCAAGAACAAGAAGGCTCTCAAGTTCTCAAAACTGGACACTGAGCTCTCCGAAACACAGGAAAACCCCACCAAGCATGAAGAACCCCGACAGCAAGACGTCGCGGTGCAGGACCCAGCAGTTGCCGATGCTTCGTCCCAGCACCACTGCCAAATGACTCTTGCTGATCCAACGTCCAACCCGGCAGCTTCTCTTCCTAAGAAGTCTATCATGAAGGACAAGGGTAAAGCTCAGGTTTCTGACATTCGGATGCTGGACTCGGCACTCGGCTCACTTGACATCAACAACCCTTTTCCTGCAGGTGGCAGCGCAGAGAATTTGTCAAGTGATGTCGACCAAGAGGCCCTGGGGTCTACGCCGCGCGCAAGGCGGCTGTCTCACTCGGGTCTCGTTGAAGCCGACATAGCATCCTCATCTCCTGAATCAACAACATCTCTCCCTGGCACTGGCAAGTCTCCGATGCCTGTTATCCGTGCCATGACGCCAAGTCCGCGGACTGTGGTACCAGCCGGACACACTGCTCGGGGGAAAATGCCCTTCGCCACCCCTGCCATGACGCCCGGTCCGCGGACCGAGGTACCAGCCGGGGTCCTCCAGGGCGGAATTGCTGTTACTCCCGCTGCGACACCCAGTCGCAGCGCTCAAACTCCGGCACACGCGCCGACGTCGTCAAGCAGCAGCATTGAAACTGTGGTAGCGCCTGTCAAGGGTCAGTTCTTCTACGACCTGACCTACCACACATGGAAATGCGCGCTGCAGGGCTGCGACAAGCACTGCCACTACTGGGACGGACAAACCGTCAACTGCCCCAACTGTGGGCCCCTTTCCACGATCGTGTATTGTGGAAAAGACCACATGCGGGAGGACGTCCTGTGGCACTGGCCGCACTGTGGTGGCTACTCGCTTCAGCGCCACACCAAGCTTAGTTCGGTCCCAGACTTGATCAAGCTTGGCCCTCCAATGATCCCCGGCATCAACGGCTGGGATAGCCCCGAGCGACATCGCCAGGCGGTGTGGTTCAGCTCCAGACGTGAAAATGAAGGTGACTACTTCATTTTCACAGACAAGCATGAGGTGAACAGCTTGGGGCATCCCTCGGGATCTGTCGAAGTGCGATGCTCGTCGCGCGTGTACCTCGTCGTTCATTGCGACGAGGCGGAGAAGGATCGTTTCCGCCGCGTTCTCGCAGTGTGTCTCATGTCATCGGTGCAGAACACCTACCTGGTCTGCTACCTGTTCCGCCTGATCAGGGACAGGTTGCGCTTGAGCGGCCAGTGGAGTGAGTATGTGGATGACATGCTCCGATACCAGTTTCGGTTCGAACTTGGCGTGCAAGTGAACCAACTGGGTGTCGGAGAAAGACACGCCTGCGAGACCGACTGGAACGGTCTAAGCCCTCGCTTTTGTCGTGACCCGGTCTGCGAGTCCGAGCGTGTCACGCTTCTTGGCGATAATGGGTGTGTTAGTCGGGGGTTCGCTCGTCTTTGCGACAACTGGGAGTCCAATTACTGGATCCTACGGGCGAACCGCACCGCGCACCCCACCGCCAGGAGCGTGAATGCTCGGATTTGCGGAGAAGGTTACGACCTTCCGGAAGAGGATCGTCGACTCTTTCGACGGGGCGAGGGCTGGGATGGTTACCAAAGCGGTCCCATGGAGATCGAGGAGCAGTGGTGTTAAATGCCACCTTTAACACCTTGGGCTGGTGGTTGGGGGATCCAGGATCTTGGGGGTGGTCAATTTGTCCGTCTGGAGCTATATGCGGGCGTGTACGTTGTCCCAAGGTTCCAGTCCCCGTTTGATTGATATTCTTGTCGACTGAGAGGAGGAAGTGATGCCCCCCTCCGGCCTCTTAACAAATTCCTGATGTATGATTAGTCCGGTGTTGGGCTGAGTGCCGCGCCATAATAGGTAGTTTAGTTCTTTAATTCAGAGAACATTCAATATCTAGTCGCTTTTTTGTCATATGTAGCTCAATTTACTCATCACTTAGCTTTCGCTTGTAGCCCTTATATTCATTGGTTGGAAGGTATCGATTGAGTCTTTTTGAATATGCATCTGATTGTATGCTGAGGGCTTCTAAGCCCAGCAGATCCCTGCCTCTATAAATCCATTGGACCTGAAAGGGAGTACATGAAAATCAACAGACTTTTCACTGGGAGATATACTGCTTTAGGCCCCGCAGTCGCTCCTTGGCGGTATCGAGAACATCATCGTTCTTGCACACGGCGAAGCGGAGATAAGCCTCGGCGATGTGAGCATTGGCGTCCGTATAGAACTCGGTAGGCGGAATGGCCGCCACGCCCACCTCATGGATGAGGAACCAGCAGAGCTTGAAGTCGCGAGGGCGGCTGGCCACGTGCGCTGGGAAGGGGTAATCCTCTGGGAGCTTCACGGATGCCATGTTGGCCAGCACGAAGTATCCACCCTCGGGATCGGAGTACTGGAATAAAAATCAGCATAGCTCACAGGTTTGCAGAATCATAAGACGAATTCGCGTACGGGAATGCCGAGTTCATCAAACACCTCACAGAATCGTTCCATCTTCTGCTTCATCTCGTTGCGGCTCTCGTCCCAGAATCCAACCTTGTCGGCTTGTTCAAAAGCAACGGCAGCAGCCTCCTGGAGAGGCGACACAGTGCTGTAGCAGATACGGGTGTGCGCACCTGCCACGTACTTGATCAAGTGTTCGGGGCCAATGAGGTATCCGACACGCCAGCCGGTGGCATAGAAGGCTTTTCCGGCGGAGCCAACAGTGAGGGTGCGCTCGTACAGCTCGGGAGACAAAGTGGCGATTCTGGTGTAAGGAACATAGAACAAACGGTCATAGACTTCATCAGACAGGATAATAAGATTGTGCTTGATGCAAAGGTCGCCAATTCGCTGGAGCTCCTCGCGCGAGAAGACCTTGCCAACGGGGTTATGAGGAGAGTTCAGAACAATCATCTTAGTCTTGGAGTTGATGGTGTTCTCCAGCTCCTGGAAATCAATGGACCATTCGGAAGCAGGAGAGGTGCGTGTAGCACCGTCCTTGGGCGGGTGGAGAGGCACATATCGGATGGTACCTCCGGGCATCTCGATATTGCTGATATACCTATTCGAAACGTTCAGCATGCTGGACAAATCGCCAACAGAAATGGACTTACTGGTCGAAGAAAGGCTCGAAGATAATGACCTCATCGCCGGGCTCAATGAACCCCATAAAAGCACTCAGCATGCCTGTTTTATATCGAAATATTAGCCCTAATACATTGGCATGTGCGTCCCATAGGTTCTCACCCTCGTTCGCTCCGGTGGTAATGGAAACTTCGGTCTCGGGGTTCAAGGTCCGCCCAAAGAAAGGCGAGTATGCGTCAGCAATGGCCTTCTTGAGGCGAGGACGACCCTACGTATCGTGAGCCGGCTATCCCATATGCCCGAAAGCTCCTTTCCTTATCTACCTTTGTTGGGGAGTACTGGTTGCACTCCACCCGGTCCAGCGCATCCTTTGCAGCGTCAATAGCGAACTTGGGAGGGTTGTAGCCACTGCGCGGAAAATATAATGTTAGTGTTCCTGTATCAAGATCACCTTGCCGGTTGGGGCTTTCGTCTACTCACAAGAATCCTTGGCCCATGTTCACAATCGGCTGGACAGGCGACGCAGCGGCCGCTTCATTGACAATGGACCTAAAACCACCGATTAGGACTAGATCTTCCCTATAATGCTCCGAAGCTGCGTGTCATACCAAACATCCTGTCGCTGACCAGCGACTCTCTTTGCTGGCCGGAACGGATCAGGCCGCGCAG
Organism: Penicillium cinerascens; assembly: GCF_028974065.1. Classification (NCBI taxonomy): domain Eukaryota; kingdom Fungi; phylum Ascomycota; class Eurotiomycetes; order Eurotiales; family Aspergillaceae; genus Penicillium; species Penicillium cinerascens. The sequence goes on along the minus strand of NW_026695298.1, from coordinate 1,591,824 downwards.
CTGTTGCCGACATTGCTCTTGCGCCGTAGCCAGTAAGGCGGGGTAAGGCCGAGGAAAGGGACGCGGGGAATCTGGAGGCGTAAGGCGCAGATCGGAGGGCGAATAAAATAGGGTGACCAGGGATCATGAGAGTAGAGGTATGGAGGAGCCCAAGTGTTTGCGATGGGAGAGTCATCCAGGGCTCGCAAATGGCGTGCTCCGCTCCGAGCTCGGGCGATGCGACGCTATTATCTAACAGGTACGTTTGTACCTTTATAGCGCAACGTACAAAGCATTTCCGTCAAATCCAAGTCCTTAGAGAGATATAGTCTACACTCAAAGTATGTCAATATTTTAATTGCATATATTTCCTCACAGAACCCAGTATGATGACCATACTTCACCAGGCACCAAGGCATCAACCCCTCCGGAGTCCAGGCCGAGATTAGTCATCGCGTATCGGTCGCGCTCGACGCGTCTCCGCAATTGGAGCTGAAGATCTGCGATTACCGTTCTCGAAGGTTGTCCAATTCTGCTCGCTCCAGAGCTAGGTCAATATGGTATCTTGTCCGATCTGCGAGAAAATCGTCCCGCAATTGAAGATCAACGACCATATCGACTCCGGGTGTCAAAGCTTCATTGAAGAGCCGTCCTCTTCCCCCGCGGAGCTATCATCCTCCCATAAAGGGCCCGTGGCAAGCATATTCCAACCTCCGTCTGCTCGCAAAGCCTCCGCCCAGTCCAGTCTCTCTAAAGAATCCCCATCACGTCCAAGCGCTGTGACTCCACGTCCCGTCAATGGCAAGAGATCACTGGGCCAGGAAACACCGTATCGGGAACAGCAACATGGAGTAAATCCGCCGAATGGGGAGGCGGCGGAACCACAGGCAAAGCGTCCCAAAGTGAATGCGTTTCATAAAGCCGCCCCGCTCGCAGAACGCATGCGACCCAAGAATCTCGAAGAAGTCTGTGGCCAGGAGCTCGTCGGTCCCAACGGAGTCCTCCGCGGACTTATCGAGCAAGACAGGGTACCGAGTATGATACTATGGGGAAGTGCGGGAACAGGCAAGACTACCATTGCCCGAGTGATTGCATCTATGGTTGGAAGCCGGTTCGTGGAGATCAACAGCACCAGCTCGGGGGTTGCAGAGTGCAAGAAGATCTTCGGCGAAGCTCGCAGTGAGCTTGGTCTCACGGGGAGGAAGACAATTATATTCTGTGATGAGATTCATCGGTTCTCCAAAACTCAACAGGATGTCTTCTTGGGGCCCGTGGAAAGTGGCCAAGTCACTCTTATTGGCGCCACCACTGAAAACCCGTCTTTCAAGGTCCAGAATGCCCTTCTGTCTCGGTGCAGGACGTTCACGTTGGCCAAGCTCACGGATGAAGACATTGTATCGATTCTTCAGCGAGCTTTGAAAGTGGAAGGCCCAAGCTACAGCCCCTCAGAGTTGGTGGACGACGAACTCATCCAATATCTCGCCAGATTCGCTGACGGTGATGCTCGAACCTCGCTCAATTTGTTGGAACTTGCCATGGAGTTGTCAAAAAGGCAGGGGATGACAAAAGAGGACTTGAAACGGGGCTTGACCAAAACCCTGGTCTATGATCGTGCTGGTGATCAGCATTATGACACGATATCGGCCTTCCACAAGTCCCTCCGAGGTAGTGATCCTGATGCCGCGCTGTACTATCTGGCTCGCATGATACAGTCTGGTGAAGATCCTCTTTATATTGCCCGGCGGTTGATTGTCGTTGCTTCTGAGGATATCGGTCTGGCAGACAACAGCATGCTTACCCTCGCCATTTCCACTCATTCTGCCGTCGAGAAGATCGGACTTCCCGAGGCACGGATCAATTTGGCCCATGCTACTGTCGCCATGGCCTTGTCGAAGAAGAGCACGAGGGCGTACCGTGGTCTGAATAATGTCTTTGCAGCATTGGATGAGCCGGGCGTTGCAGGGTTGCCCATTCCTATTCACCTCCGGAATGCCCCGACCAAGTTGATGAAGGAGCTCGGCTATGGGAAAGAGTACAAGTACAATCCCAACTATCTTGGCGGCCAGGTTCAGCAAGAGTATCTTCCCGAGCCGCTTCTTGGTCGTGAATTTCTGGAGGAGCTGGACCTGGGCTCGCTGAGAGATCCTGATCTGAGTAGTACGCGGCGCTGAGGTTGAATGCTCTACCCGTTCACAAACATCACAGTATACCTGGTACTGCTCCACGGTCTGCCATGCTATCCCCCAATACAAACCAGTCAAACAGGAGCTTGACTACGAACTGAACTCATCATGGTCGACGCCTTCCCCGATTAGGCAGCGGCTATGCCTCCCCCAGAGACAGCGATGAACACCTTGTTACATAATCACCAGGGTCGTTCCTGCTCGAACGCCCTCAGTCCCTTCTTCTGGAGAATCTTGCTTCATCTTGAACGCTTTCTGATGAGTGACTTGCAATCTCTCGTTAATCATTCGTTTTATCAACAGACGTGGGTGGCTGGTCCACGGTCCAAACCAGCTTGCCCTAAATCTACCCGCTCTTTTTTCACGAACTAGCAATTGCTATGACGATGAACTACTCGCAGGGCTGGGTGTTCCCTGTGGACATAAATGACCAACCCCGCAACTGGCCCACAATTTACCAGGATGCATATCCACGGACCTCCATTCCATGGACTTCGATTGAATGTCAAAATACATCATATTCTCTTAGTGGAGACTTGGAAGTTCATTCTCTTTCCTTCGCCGAGCCATCCTCTGCCGCGAAACCTGCATCGGAGGAAACATCCTTCGACATCGTATTTGAGGACCCGACGCATCCACGCACTTACCGTGAGAAAAGAGTCCGGTCCAGAGAAGACATTGCAAAGCAGAAGCATGACAGTCGTCTTCTGAAAACCTCCGGCGGTGCATGCATTTGGTGTTATCGCAGCAAGAAGAAATGCGATCCCACTCATATTTGTCATCCATGCAGTTCTAATGGTCGAAAGTGCATTCGAGACCCAGCGCAGCTGAGCTTGCTGGTGCCAGCTATAACCTCTTCAAACAACTCTTCAATAGAGCCTCTGCCCCCCTTTTTCCATGAGACATTCGCTGCACTGTACCCTCTCGGAGTGAGAGCCTTTCAGAAAGCGGAAGCTTTGAGTGTCGTGGTTAATATTCGCCAATCGCCCCGAGGAGATTCCCAAACATGGGCCATGGATCTGACCAGCGCAGATCTGAATTTGCCAACGACCACCAAAGCGGCCCTTGAACAGTTTCTGGCCAAAGCGATCATGTGCGTGCAGTGCACTCAGCTTTCGAGCCTCGAAGAGGTCTATGGTTCCCATCCCCTTGTCCACAAAGCGCTTAAAATAGCGAAGTTGTTCCTCGCCATTTCTTGCATGGCAAAGACTTGTGCTTACGCGCATTCGGATGACCTGGACGCGGCACGGTTGACGATTCTTCTGGCTTTGTTCACCGGCTCTCAAAACCTGGCAGAGATGTCTCAAGTCTTTTCTGTTGAGCTATACGACGCGCTGCGCCGGAAAGACTTACAGGACAGCTATTGTCATGGCAAATATCGACCGCGGACCAAAAGCCCTCTTCATCCACTCTGGGTTGCCTGCGCGCTCTATTATCGAGTCGTTGGCGGCTTGCTGGACTTGGAGCCGAACTCGCCGATCGCCAGGATTTTTCGAACACTCGAACCGCAGTTGGAATGTGTTTACAGCACCATGTGGGGCGTTGTCATATGTGTGTCGTCCAGTCCCCAGCAAACCAACAAGAGAAAGACCAAACAAATTCTCAGAGAGCTGATACCCACTCTGTCATCAACACGGTTTTTCGAATTAAGTTTTTCGACGAGCACAGGAGATCACGGCCACTGGCTCCCGTCTCCTATGATGCCGGGCTGGCAAAGCGATCCGTTTTCCGGGCTAGGGTACGACTCGGACTCAGTTGTCAATGCCGATTTGATGCGGCCTGTCGTCTTTCCAAATCAACCATCGGTCTCTCAAGACAGCCTGAAGTCATCCTCTACGGAGCCGCAGGTAGAGCCTTTCGTGTCGGACAACATCTCCATGAGCGAAACATCAGATTCATCGGCGATTGACCCGGCCTTGCTTAATGACATCTTTGATCCGACGGTGCGCACACGTTTGGAGATGATGGTTTCGATTGAGAGCGTTTGGCAGGAAGTGAACCGTGATGAACTGAACTATTGCTTCTTTGACAATACCCAATAATATCGCGAGCATCTGCATTTTCCGGGCACGATTGATTGATATTGAAATCCTCTCGGCCATTGCTCTTTCTGTCTTTTTTCTATTCTTAGTGTGTGAACATACACATTCGACAATCATGTCACGGTTGTGGATCTGAGCGTTTTTCGCGGCGCTGGAAAGAAAGTGGTCGATACTCGGCGCGCGTTCCATTGTTTACGGTTGGGTAGATAGTTGCTTCCACCTTGGCTATGCTGGATACCCCTTGCTTTTGTGTACATATGATTCCACGCACTCTTCCAGCTCTTGCTGTAACTAGTTAGTTGACCTTGAAATTAAGGAGATTAAAATGTCCTCGTGGTGACGCATTCCGCGCGTGTCAAGAATCCTCCACCGCCAACATCTCACGACTCCACCTCGGGCCGCGAGCCCATCCTTCTTCGAATCCTCCGTGAACTCCACCCCCAGCAATTCCACCATGGCCTCCGGCCAACCTTTCGCGTCGCGTTCGTACGCGGGCACAAAGCTCCCAGACCGCTCGGGCAACGCGAACGCCATGCCCTTCAGCGCGTCCTCGTTCTCGCGGCATCGCGGTCTCGGCGCCTCCGCTCCTGAGTTCAACGCTGAAGGCCCCAAGCAGAATCAGCAGGCTGTTCCACCTGCGCCGCAGTCTCATGCCCCCGCACAGGATACCAATCCGCTCAGCCGGTTGACCGAAGAGCAGAGGGAGGAGATTAACGAAGCCGTACGTGACTTTCCTGCCCGTGTTTCATGTTGCAAAACATCTATCTTGGGAGACAAAGCTCGATAAAGCGCCTCTCTTCACGCAGATTCCCAGGAACAAAGAAGGCTAACTAAACGCAGTTCACCCTCTTCGACCTCGACCGCGACCGCCACCTCGACTACCACGAGCTACGCGTCGCCTTTCGCGCGCTCGGCTTCACCCTCGCAAAGCAAGAACTCATCTCCCTCCTCACAACATATGGCGTGCCCCGCCCGCAAGTCCAGCAACAGCAAGGCGCCGCTGCCCCCAAGGGCAACATCTCAAACCCCCAGCATCCCTCCAACCTTCTCATGCCATTGTCCTCGTTCCAGACCGTCACGGCACTGAAGATTCTCGAGCGGGATCCGCGCGATGAGATTCTCCGTGCCTTTGAGCTGTTCGATGAGGGTCAGAAGGGTTTTATCGATCTTGAGGATTTGAGGCGTGTTGCGCGTGAGCTTGGAGAGACGGGGCTTGAGGAGGAGGAGTTGAGGGCTATGATTGAGGAATTTGACCTTGAGGGTGTGGGCGGTGTTACTCGTGAGGCCTTTGTGGGCATTTGTTGGCAGTAGGAATTTGGGGTTGGTCCTGAGCATGGGTTTTGATAAGGTGTTTGGATTTGTTTATTTGTGTGTCTGGGTGTTTTTCCCTTCCTTCTGTTCAATACTGAAGCCTCGAGATTATGAATTGACATCTCTGTGAATGGATATCCTGGTTTTTCCCTTTGTTGCTACGTAGATATCTGACGTACTGTAGAATGGATTGAGAGGTGATATTCACATGGTGACTGTGGATTCGTAGCCGATGGTACCCGGCGTTCCAGATATCATTGGACACATTTACAGAGTAGTATTATAACTCAAAATCCCTCCAACGAGGGCACAACGAAGATAGATAATGCCAATCCCATAGATCAAATAATATAGACGCCAAATGAAAACCTAGCCCTCCCAGACCAGTCCTGCCTATGATACCAAGACAGGAATGCAAAGGACATAACAGTATCAAACATGAACAATGAAATGAAAACAGTCGTTAACCATAACGCGGTGGCTGCGGCGGTGGCATATTCTGGTACCCAGTAGTGGGATATCCGGGCCACTGCTGCATGGGAGGAGGCCTGCGACCTGGCGGCGGAGGTCCTCGATAGCCGGGATACGGCCCAGGAGCCTTGGCCATGCGGCGCCTGGCTCTGGCCATTCTGCAACGGCTGATGAGACAGTACAGCAAAGCGAGGACAATCAGGCTACCCACACCAACGCAGATGCCAATCACGATGTTCTTGTGCTGGCGGATCCAACCGAGAGCGGATGAGCCCTGGCATTGGCCGGACTTGCATGTGCCGCCTGCATCGCACGGCGTACCGTCCAGGTAGTTCTGGTTCATCTCGATACACGTGTTGCTGCCGTATTGATGAGCAAGCTCGGGGGAGCCGCAGACGAGACTGCACGATGGGGCGTTTGTATCCTCGCAGGCCCAGGTGTCGTTGCTGTTCAATAGACTGCCCATCACCGTGCGGCATTGGTAGTCTCGGCTGGTGCATTGGCCGCTGGCACAGGCAAGACCCTTTGTGGAGCCGCAGGATGTCCCGTCCTTCTCGTACTTGTCGTCTGGGCAAGCGCTGGAGTTTCCGGTGCACTTCTCGGCGATATCACATGGGCCGGTACTTGCGCGGCAGATGGTATCTGCGGCAGAGTACTGGCAGCTGGAGCAGCAGCTATCGTTGGAGTCATCGCAGACGGCGTTGTTCTTAAATTTGCATGTCTTGCCATCGCAGCAAGGGTTATTGCCGCATCCTTTGGAGCCGCCGCAGTCACATTCTTCGCCAGCCTCAACGATACCGTTACCACATATGCTGCCGGTGATGGTCGTGACGCCCCTGTTATCCGAGAGGCAGGATGACTTGATGCTATTGCGGCCGATTGCCGAGCAGATATTGCCGATGGTGCACTGTGAGAAAGTCGTCATATCCGACTCTGCGTACGGGTTCATGATGTACTTGGCATTGGCGTTGCAGGTCGACGAGCTCAGCGGACAGCATTGAGAGGAAGCTTCCAATCCCTGAGCGCAGGTTTGCGAGTCGCAGTCGTGTACAGCGCCGAAGGTATGGCCCGTTTCATGGGCGAAGATCTGCCACGTTGACCCCACGGTGCCAACGACGACATTGGCTCCTGATACAGAGCTAGAACCATCGCTCGTGACACCGGAGGTGCACAGTCGGCCCATCCAGGAAACACCCACTTCGGAATCCGTGGGGCAAGCCGTCAGGAGAGTCCAGTAGGCGTTGTTATCCGAGTGGTCACCGCGCCATTTGGAGAACTCGTTCAAGCGCCAAGTGATATTGCCGCCGTTGCAATCGACGTTCCACGGCGTAGCATCATTGGCGGTAGTAGGGCACTCATATTCGTTCACGGTCAGATTGCGTAGACCGATGGAAACGTTGAAGGATGACTCGTAGAGGCTCGACGCGGTATTCACCATGTTGATGACAAAATCCTTGGCCGCGACCTTGGGGGTGGAGTTGGTCGCCTTGAAATAATCGGTCATTTTACAGTCCGTGGCCACTCCGATGAGAGCGACCTTCTTCGTTTTGGGGCACCCGGCTGAGTCGCCAATGGTTGATTTAAGATTCACGCCGCCCGTGTTTCCGGACAAACCACCTGTGTCGGATTGACGCTTGCTCAGCCCAAACATCGAGTTTAACGAAGTGTACCCCCATCTGCCCTCAGGCCGGTCAATTCCAAAAGGAAAAATCGATTTGCTCAGGTCGGCATTAAAGTCGAGTTTATCCGCCGAACAGCCTGAGGAGTCGGACAGCGACCGCTTGAGCTCGGAGTGTTGGAAGCGGATCATATCAGAGTCCCGATAGACCACCATATACTCGTGTGCCCGGTGTTCGATATCAGTATCGATCGCTCGCTTTTTTCCCAGGTAGGTCGACTGCAGCTCGATGTGGTGTTTGTCGTTGTCGATGCTGAACGCACCCTCGAACAGCGGCTCTGGGCCATCCCTTTTCACGGTGATTCTGGCCCAACCGGTGGGAGTCCATCTGCCCTTGCCCGAACCGACCAGGGCGCGGCCACGGAAGACCTTGTGTTCATGTCGCTGGATAGGCTCGCCCCCGCCCAGGGTGCCATCGGGGCGAATATACTGCACGTAAGCATCGTCGGCCAAGATGTCGTGGTTTGGCTCGAGTTCCAGCTTTATGCGCCGGGCGTCGCGATGTAATTCGAAGGTCAGGTCAAAGTGTGAGAGATGGTCAATCCGGTGAGAAGAGGTGCCAATAACAGGATCGTCGATTGGCGTGACCTGGCGAATGGCTTCTGAAGCTTGAGATCGTGCTGGTCGCGGGTTAGCAGTGTCCTAGCACGGGACGGAGGGTGGGACGTGCCTTGTACGTGTGTGAATAGAGTCGAAACTGCTCCTAAAAAGGGCAGCACGCTCCGTAAGAGTTTCATTGCCGGAGAACGAGAGGATGTAGGACACGCCGGGCAGGGAGATCAGGGTCTCCAGATAAAGTTCAAGGGTCCAGGTCCGCGACCATGGAGACCGGATTCAGGGCAGGGTCCACTTCGGGAAATTGGGGACGGAGATGTCAGAGAGGTGATCAACGAAATCGCTCCAAGTAAAGAAAAAGCAACGAATGCGAGAATGAGGGAATGTAGAGGAGGCGAATCGGCCAAGCAAAGGGAAACGACGGTGGAACTTGGGGCTGAGCCGCCAAGGAAAGGAATCCAAAATTGATTTGGCTTGGCAAGGCATGAAACACTGCTATTCTTGGCTGAAGAATTGTGATGCCTTCTTTCCCAGTCCCTTCACTCGTGCTGGTGGACCTGCTCTGGAATCCCTTGGCCGTGTCCATATGGGCGATTTGTATACCTTCTACTTCGTCTCCCACTGATGTTTGGATGTTTGGATATCTAATCCTCGGCGGCATGATACATCTGATGCGCTAGTTGAGCAAAGTGCGGCATCGCAGCTCCGCAGATCGCACACTCTGCGGTTCCTACAGACCCATCGTCGTCCTCCTCCTCTCCATCCTCCCACCGCCCATCCGTTGTATCCGGCGGCGCAGCCAGGGTCCAAACAGGGACATCGGGTACATCAGGCTGCTGCATTAGATGCGCCCGGTCAGCAACGGGATCGTGCACCGTCCAATCCTTTCGCACCGTCTCCTGTTGCCGGAACATTTTCCCAATGTCCCGTCCGCTGCTCTGTTTCTGGTCCCCCGCACTTTCGACCAAGTTGGTCACGGCGATATTCATCAGACTCAGATCCCAACCAGACTTTTCGGGATGAAGTTTTCGAAACATGGTCAAAACGTGCTCGCCCACAATCCTCTCGGCTAGCGCGTCGATATTCTCATCCACATTGAATACGAACGTAGGGAGCGGCGCTGACCGCGAAATGCGATTGGCGTTGTATGTGCGCGCTCCGTCTGTCTCCGGTGGATTTCGAGGGCGCGTGGATAATCGGAGGGTGCGCGGGTGGGCCAGCCACCGAGGCCCAGCCGCATCGCTCTCGGTCCTGTCGATCAGATCGGTTCTCATGCGTCGGATCAGACTCTTTGCAATGATCGTCAGTTCTCGCCGTACGCTTTCAATATTTTCCAGGTGTCCTCGTCCGTACGAGTCCTCGATACTGATCTGGGTCGGTAGGTCGCGTGCCTCGAGCACGTCTGCATTGTCCACTCCATGCAAGGTACCCCATACGCGCATGCCGATCCCTTTAGGTGCCCCGGGCCCGCCGAGTATCTTCTCTAGTAGCGCTGGTCCCATGTCGGGAAAGAGTCGCACATGTCGCACCGTCACCTTCTCGTCGCCGGCGTTCTTTCCAGTGACCCGGCTTCGTAGCTTCTGTGCAAGTCTTGATCCGATGCCCGGGATTTTCTGGATTTCATGGGCATCCATAAACTCGAGGACGTTGCTTGCGGCTTCATCCCGGGATGCCTCATAAGGTGGGAGCAGAGTGGTCTGCTGGTTGGGTTTGTGGACGCTGCCGACTAACTTTGCCAGTAGCTTGGAGGTAGAAGCTCCTCCAGTAGCCGTAAAGCCTTTCTCGTGTTCAAGTTGCCCTCTCAGGTATCCATTCAAGTGGGAGGCGACCAGCAGTTTCATCTCCAGCGATAGTGCTTCTGGGGGACTCGCAGATGCTTTCGCCGCTATCGGTGGATAAGTAGAGCCAACGAACTTGGTTGCATCGTAGATAAAGCCAACTGTGGGGTCCTGTTGATCTAAATGGAAGAAGGAAGTTGCCAGAGTATTTGCATTCAGCAGTCCGACGTTGTAGTCGATCATCTCGGTCACATCCAAAGAGAGCTCGTCGAAGCCCAGTCTCTCCACTCGCCCGCCCCAGATGAAGCTGCGGATAAATAGATAAAGATCTTTGGACGCATCGCGGAATTTGGTCAAGTCTTCACCCAGGACAATCACAACGTCGGGGCAAATGCGCTTGGCATCCTTGATCAGCTGTAACTTGTGCAGGCCGCGTCGTCGCGCCTCGTAGTTGCAGGTCACGACTATCTGCTTTTGCTGGACTGCTAGGGGCAGTGATTTGAGAGCCGGTTGCTCTACTTCAAACACCGAGGCATAGAAGCAGTCATAATCCTGGATGTGGTTAGTGGCGGGTGCTGCACGGTTGAGGGATGGATTACCAAATGCAGGATGATGCGAAGGTCGTTACGCGTCGGTAATGCAGCCATGGATCTGACCCGCAGTCGCCTCCATGGGTAGACGCGTGGGGTGGATATGAGGTGGACAAGTCGAGATTGATATGCTTCTGAATCGCCGCAGGCGGTGGCGCGTGCGGCTCCGGTAGCTGACTGTTTCTCAGGGCACTTTTTCGACTGTGGCACCAACATGAGAACTGATCCCATGGATCTTTTACTACTTTCATTGATGGGGAAAGGCTAGATTCCTGGTAGGTAATGTGGCCACTTCATATACCATCTGTAGCATGAACATGCTTCTAAGGTTGATTATTCAAGTCGATAGGTACTGATGTTGATTCCACTATAGCCCTGGAGAGTAACAGAGTGTCGTTTTCCGAGCTCAACTCCGAAGGCTGTCACTGGTTAAACACTTCACTCACCCCCGAGGCCTGTCTTTCTGTATTACTGCTTTCCATAAAACCCACCTCGAATCGGAAATTGCCGCTATGCGGGGTTGAATGGGTCGCCTAACATCAGGCTGAGCGGCTGAGGGGAGACCGGCATCCCCCAGGACATAAAACCCTCCTTGTGTCCTTTCTCCAACTTGAAACTCACATCCACCCCATACTGTCACTATGACGAAGCCAGTTTCTCATATTCCAGGTGTTAAGCATGGAGAAAGAATCCTTGTCTCGGTCATTGAGAGCCGAGCTCACAATGGCCCCTCCGAGCCTTGGGCGTCAGTGCCCGTAAACGATCACGACCTATCGCTAGGCTTCAAGGACATCAGCTTCTGGCAGTTAAACAACTATGCAAACCATGCTGCAAAATGGTTGAACGACAATTTGCCTCCAGCTTCCGATCCGTTTCAGTGCTTTGCCTATGCCGGCCCCAAGGATCTTCGTTACTCTATTCTGGCAGTCGCCGCGGCAAAGTTGCAGAAAGTGGTATGTGGGTACGGATATACTCACGAAGCAATGTTATTGACTATCACTCAATTTAGATCGTGCTTCCTTCGCCTCTAGGTACAGGCAAGGCCCAAATGCACGTCCTCAACGCAAAGAAATGCACGCTCTACTTGCGCCCGTCGTCGATGGCAGATCATATTGAGACCATACTTCATGATGCGCCGCACGTGCAAGTCATCACCGTGCCTGACCTCGAAGACTTTATGCAGGAAGCAGAAGCCGTGCCATTTATATACCCCAAGTCCTGGGCAGACGGGCGGTATGATCCATGGATGGTATTCCACACTTCGGGCACCACTGGTTGGTTATCCTGACACCGTTCAAGGCAGTCTCATGCGCATGCTCACACTACACAGGAAACCCGAAGCCTATCACAATGACCCATCATATGATGGCCTCCCTTGATAGAGTGGGAGTATTGTCAGGCATTGAGCCAGGCATAAAGGACCATTTTACCCATCGAAGGACGTATACGCCGCTGCCATCCTTACATGTGGGTGACTCCCCACCATATCTTCCGTCACGTTTCTTTGCTGACTTCATTTAGTTGCTAGGAACTGCAATGGCGTTGGCAACGACTTCATTCTTGCACTCTACCTTGGTCGTTGGCCCACCTGTACACCCTTCGCCTGACATTCTCGTGGATATTCTGCGTTATGGAAGGGTGCAAGCCGGTCTCTTCCCACCTTCCATAATTGAAGAGATGTGTCTGACACAGGAAGGCCTCGATGCCCTGAGACAACTCGACATTATCTATTATGCGGGTGCCACACTAGCTGCCAAAGCAGGCGACCAACTGACTTCCCATACCCCGGTTGTTTGTATGATCGGTAGTACCGAGTGTGGTGGATATCCGATGGCCATGCACGACAAGCGAGACGCATGGAATTATGTGAAGTTCCAGGAGAATGCACCCATTGAATTCGAGAAGCGCGCCAATGATCTCTATGAATTGGTCTATGTCCGTCGACCTGGGTCCCCTGCTCCCCAGATCTTTGAGATATATCCGGACCGTGATCGTTTCGAGACAAATGACCTGTGGGAGAAACATCCAACCTACGAAGGACTGTGGAAAATTGTCGGTCGCACAGATGATTACTTGGCGCTTTCCCATGGGGATGGGTTATATGCCGCAGCCCTGGAGCCTGTAATTGAAGCCCATCCAGCGGTAAAGTCTGCCTTGATTGGAGGCAGCAATCGCCCGGCTCCAGTCCTGGTTATTGAGCTGTATCCCGAGGCGGCAGAAAGGAATGATCGCGACGGATTTTTTTCTTCTTTGCAGCCGTATATTGGAAAGGTCAATGACCGGTGCCATGATTGTGTCAAGCTTTCTAATGAGCGTATCATCATCGCTGACGAGAGAAAGCCTTTTGTTAGGACTGACAAGGGAAGCGTATCGAGGTTGCAGACCCTCAATCTTTACAACGACGAGATTGCTGCTTTGTTTGACTAGGCCGTTTGGCGTGTTCATTTACAATGATCCATATCCGGTTAATACGAGAGGGGCTCGGTGACCCGGGATCTGATTGTAGTCGCCTCAACGCGACAGATATTGCGAATGAATGGACCTGAACACTTTATTCTCTTAGTCCTAAACCTTCTAGGAATGTCTTTAAATTTTTCGATTCCTTTTCCAAGGCCTCTTTCTAAATGTCCTTTGGAATATGCCCGAACAGTCATAACCACCTAGTTAGACCCACTTATGATATCCCCTTGGCCCGTTGTCAAGTTGGCAAAACTGGTCACGTCATCAATGACCGCGAAACCCCGGATTAGCAAAGGCTCGGGGCTCGGGCGTCCGTTTAAGGCCGGGCCCCCACCAAGGCAAACCCAATCGAATGCAGCTGCTTGAGAGCCTTTGACAAAACTGAATTCCGAGCTTATTGGTGCTGGCAAATATTAACCACGGGATTAATAACATGTGCATGAGATTTTACTAGTAGATACATATGCGCTACGCGCGGATGCTCGGGCTCCCGACGTGACAAATGTGCGTGTCATCGTCCACCGTAACAGTCCGAGGGCCGATTGGTTTAGGTAAGGTGAGCGTCCACGAAGCGCCTTTGGTCAGCATTGTGCGATGCGTTGCTCGTATTTCGGCCAATTCAAGGTTTAGACTGATCCTAGAAATTTATGAAAGCTCCCTGAAATCCTCGATTCTTGGGCCGATTCAACTAGCACACTACGCAACCACTACCATTCCCTACATCACCAAGTTTGATTTCAGTCGACTTCATCTAAACTCCCCTCCGCCATGTCTAAATTGATCACCGTCTTCGGCGCCACTGGAAACCAGGGTGGTTCTGTGATTGACGCCATTCTTGCCGACCCGCAGCTCTCGAAGGAATTCAAGATCCGCGGTATCACTCGCGACACCACCAAGAAATCAGCTCAGGACCTGGCTAAGCGGGGTGTCGAAGTTGTCACCGTAAGATTGCACTTGATACCCTAGTTTTCAAGAATAGCCATTGACAGGGATATTTAGGCCGATTTGGGCTCCGTCGACTCTCTGGCCACGGCTCTTGAGGGCTCTCACACCGTCTTCCTGGTCACTAACTACTGGGAAACGATGAATGCCGACATCGAATTCTCGCAGGGAAAGAATGTGGCCGATGTCTCCAAGGCCGTTGGTGTTTCCCACCTCATCTTCTCTTCCCTCCACCACGTGACGGAAGAAAGCAAGGGCCGTCTCACCCACGTTCCTCATTTCGATAGCAAGGCCAACGTCGAGAAGTATATCCGCGCCTCGGGAGTTGGATGCAGCTTTGTCCTTCCCGGATACTACATGAGCAACTTCACGTCGATGCTCAAACGGGCCGAAGATGGCTCATACCAGCTTTTCTACCCTGTTGGCAAGCAAGCCAAGTTCCCTCTGTTCGATGCCGCCAAAGATACAGGTAAGATTCCTCCCATATTTTATCACTCTGGACGTAAACTGAGTCACCTCTTCTAGGTCTCTTTGTGAAGGCCGCAATTAAGCACGCGGATCAGTTGAAGAACAAACAAATCCTGGCAGCTGCCCAGTACTACACTCCTGAGGAGATTGTGGACACCTTCTCTCAGGTTACCGGCAAGAAGGCTGTCTTCATGCAGATTTCTTCGGAACAGTACAAGGCCGCCTTGCCTCCTGCCATAGCGGAAGAGTATCTTGAGAACCAGCTGTTTGTGGAAGAGCCCGGCTACTACTTGGGGGAGCCTCTCGAGCCTAGCCTGAAACTCCTTGACTCCAGACCCACTACCTGGGCGGAGTTTGTCCAAAAGAACGCTTCTGCTTGGGAATAAGTCTAGCCTGTTACTTATTAAACTAGTTGAGCTTGAAAATGAGAATCTGAAATTAAATTGTATCGTTCATAAAACTTTGGGACATACTCAATCTTCAACGGACTTTGTATCCCAGCAACTATGCAATTGAGCATATAATTGTAGGAATCAGTCCTACTGTTCCAAATGAGGCCGTCAATGACGAGAACACAAAAGATGTTTAGATCGTCCACGCCTCAAATTAGCTGCTTGCCGCCCTCCACCTTCTAGTACGGTATTGGTCTTTGGATTCAATTGCAGCAATAGGCAGACATAGTAAACAAGTAGCAAGTATTATCACACATGCAGTTGATCTTTTTTTCTACTGCGTTTTTCGCCTGGAGAGATACCACCGGGGCAGTTTGTCAAGGGTTTCGGCCCTCGGGGTTGATCTCGATCCCGAAGCCGACCGAACAATCGTCATGACTAATTGCGTAGAATGACTAATTGCGCAGAACGTCGAGCAAGTTCAACTGCAGATCTTTTTAGATCATAATAATGGGCTGAATGTATTTATTACCTAGGAAGATTCCTTCAGGTTGAACTCACATTCCGATAACCGTCTTTCTCTCAGTCGCAACTTACATAACCACCACCACCATTTGTCTCGCCTTCTGATAACTACAACTCCAATGGCCTCACCATTTGTTGCCGTTGCTGGCGCCTCCGGCGGACTGGGCCAGCTTATTACTATGGATCTCCTCAAGCGAGGTGTGGCCGTGAAGGCCCTTGTGCGCCCTGACACCGATCCATCTCGCACAGAGAAGCTTCACAACGCTGGCGCTGCCATCACTCCAGTTGATCTCTCAGATGTGCCTGCTCTCACCCGTGAGCTGAACGGAGCAATTTGTGTCGTTTCTTCACTCCAGGGCTTGAAAGACGTCATGCACACCGCCCAGGGCAACCTCCTAGAGGCCTCCGTGGCGGCCAAGGTGCCAAAATTCATCCCTTCCGACTTTGCTCTTGACTTCACCAAGATAAAGCCAGGGTCCAACCGAAACTTGGATCTGCGCCGCGAGTTCCACACCCAGCTCAGAAAGTCGGGTATTACATGGACGAGTATTCTCAATGGTCCTTTCATGGATTTGATGGCCGGCGACTCGCCGATGATCAATCACAAAAGTCGCAAGGTCCCGTATATCGGTCAAATGACGCAGCAGCTTGATTTCACCACCATGGAGGACACGGCTGCGTACACGGCTGCTGTGGCTGTCGACCCGAATCCTACGCCCAACTTCCTCCGCATTGCCGGCGATACGGTTACTGTGCAGGATATTGCAGATGCACAGACCAAGGTGGAAGGTGTACAATACACTCCTTCGTGGATTGGCCCCGTGTGGTTCATGGAATTCGTGATTCGAGTTTTGCGTCTTTTCGGCGGTCAAAATGAGACGTTGCCAATTTGGCAGGGCCTGCAGTACATGACCAACATGCATTCTGGTGCCGGTAAACTCGAGGCGCTGGATAATGATCGATATCCCGAGCTCAGTTGGACCAAGGTGGAGGAATTCCTCCGACAGCAGAAGAATAAGCAATCCAAGAAGTGATTTGACCTTCCAGTGGCCATAAATGACATTTAAAACGTGTCCATTTCTTCAGATGTGTTTCTTGAGACATTTATCTTACGAAGTACATACATGGCGCTTGTGACAGCTCGCTTGCCTAGGCGTATTTTGCTTTTTATAATAGTATTTAGTCACCCTGAAGATTCCAAAAATTGATTATCAATTCAGCCATAGTTAATGGCTTTCCATTCACCACGTCTCCGAGTACGGCCTGAGATCTATTTCATGGGTAAATGAAGTTCGGGGCTGGGTGTGTAAAAACCAGTATGATTCCGCAATCTATGAACCGATCAGCACGACAAGTGATTGCTCCGGGAATGCTAATGTCCTTAGCCATTCAGGATCAATCTTCGAATCCGGGGTGTTTTGACTGATCCCCCTGGTTTTCTCAGTATCGATGATCCCGTCAATGATAGCATGGGAGACGTGAACACCCTTGGGTCCGAATTCACGCGCGAGAGACTGAGACATGGCACGGATTCCAAACTTGCTCACGGCGAACCCGGACAGTCCAGAGCCTCCCTTGAGTGCAGCAGTTGCACCTATGATGAGAAGTTAGAAACCTTTCAGCAACTGAATTCGAGTTCTGTACCGGTGAAAATGAGGGTGGGTGGATATTGCGGGTTGTCTGGATTCAACATCAAGGGAAGCGTGGCCTGAGAGAAGTTGAAAGCGCCCTTGACGGTTGATTCAAGGCTCCCTAAAAACTCTTCCGGGGTTTGTTCTAGGAAAGGTTTTCTCGTGAATTTGCTCGCAGCGTTGTAGATTGCGGCCGCGATGCTCAGATCAGGACCAAACTGCGTCTTGACTTGGTCCATTGCCGAGCTCATACTCGAGGCGCTGGTCACATCTGTAGGTATGCCCAATACGGACCCCCCGCTCTGGGTGATATCGTTGACTAAGGGATCGAGGGACTGCTGCGATCGAGCAAGCAGGACTACTGGGTAGACCTGAGCAAACCGGCGGGCGACGGCGCTGCCTGTCCCCGGCCCTGCACCGGCAATGATTGCAATTGATTTTGGCATCATGGAAACTGTTTTGCGAAATACAAGTCGAATGAGGATTTACTGGCAGTCGACTCAGTTATAATATCTCGAGGCAAGATGACATCATCACTATGAATAAGGTTGGCCGCGAACACGAGGAATTTACAGTTGACTTTGAAGGATTCCAAAAAACCCGGCAATCATTTCTAGGATGTGTAGCGCTCTTGACCCCTCCATGCAATGGTATCACAGTCGGGGGGATTCCAGACCGGCAGGGAAGAAACGCCCGAACGGCTCCACATCCAATCTCGCCGGGGTCATAGCGCCGAGATCTAGACCCGTCTGGATCAAGGAACGGATATCTAGAGCCGCAACACCGTCTCCGTCTCGTCCCGCTGGGTCTCACGATTAAGCTTGCAGGTCACCCGGACGATGGTGGAGTATCATACGTTGGAATGCGGTAGCGAGCACAATCTACGGAGTTTGGGACGAACGGACCGTGGGTGGACCTGGACCGGGATCAGGACGTGGTAGCAGGTTGAGGAGCCCGTTAGAGACGCGAAACAGGGGTCGCTGGTGTGACTGGCACCAACTCCGTAGAAGGAGAGGTATCCATGGATGGTCAGATGAGGGGTGATGACGAACATACAGTTTGGGGCGAGAAGAAGCGACATTGCAGAGGCAATCAAGACACGGACGCGTTTTCGAGCGGCGAAGATCTGGCCCCACGTTCTTTTTATAGAACTCGCTTTGCGCTCGGTGGTTTCAACCTGATCTTCAGTTATTGCGCCCGGTTCAGGCTCTTTTTTATTCGATTTGCCCCCGTGGGTCCATGAGCTGCTTACAGTACAGTACACCTGGCCTTTTTTAGATTTAATTAGAACGGGAGAAACGATCGTGGTCGATCACCATGTGCGACGGGGCTGGTTGTGGCGTCAATAGCTGGGAAAATTCTGCGGCACCGGGGTTTTTGACCGAGATTTAATTTATACAGAGAGACCGGAGACGATTCGGGCTCGACCTGGAAACGTTCATATTAATATCGTGGTTGGCGCTCCCCAACGTGCTTCAGGGCACTTCGTCACGTCGCAGGTGCAGTTGCAAGCGCCGACTATTCTTAGCCCACCCCCCGCCACCGGTAAATCGTTTCCCTCGCACTCTCCCCCACGTTATGCTCCATGACACCACTCTATCCCTCTTCGCCTGACGGGCGATGTGCTTCATGCTCTTCGACAACCATGTCTTGTCTCTCCCAGCCCGACCATCGGGGTATCACCTCACGACCCAAACTCACCCTCCAAACTACATCTCTGCCGCGCACCTTCGGCAGCTCAACCACCGGTCTTTCCCTCTCCTTCACGGCAGGAGCCGGCGCATCACCAACGGTGCGCAACACCTTCAAGAATGCCTACGATGTCACATCTCCATCCTCCACAACAACCTCCCCCTCCAAGACATCGACATCCTCCACCCACCGATTCAACAACAACAAACCCATCTCTCCCTACGTCCACCACCCTCCCACCCACCCGTTCAGCTACCGTCCCTACCAGCTGCCCATAGGAGTGCGCAGCATCTTGCGAAACTCCCCACTTGAGTCAGCCCGGCGACGCTCGGGTTCCGTCTCCGCAGGCACCAGTGGGCCCGGCCCGGGCACTCGCCGTGTCTTCTTCCCCGCCAAGAAGCAAGTGAGCTACCGGCAACCACTCGAGGAGGAGATTCACACCGAAACATACACGGCGAAGCATCTGGATCTTATCCACGAAGAGGCTGTGCACCAGGCACCCACGCCCGAGCCAACAGCCGACCCCGCCGAGGATGACTCGGATTCGGGCAGTGCATCCCTTTCAGAAAATAGCACCTCCGACGAAGGCAGCGCTGATGAAACTGGGCTGCGCGATGCCTCGCTCTCCAAGGTCGAGCGCAAGAAACGTCGCTCGATGGGTGTTGAGCGGCAGGTGCGCGCTGTAGCTTTGCTAGATGGCTTGGAGCCGGATTACTCTTCCACGCCGCAGACGCCGAGGCAGGGTCGTGTGAAACGGCGGAGAGAGTGGAAGTGGACACTAGGACCGTTGCATACGGAGTCTCAAAGTGATGTTTCGGACTCGTCTCAGCGGACGCCGTCGGAAGGTTCTGCGTACACGCCGGATGAACAGGCAGAAGCGCAATCCGGCCACTGAACCGGTGTTGACGACCTTGCCATGACCGCTTATTTTTCTTTTTCTTGCATATACCATTTTTGCTTATGATTCATGTCTTTGGTCATATAGAGGCCCTGGGGGCTTTTTGGCGGTTTACTAGCGAATATTTCCATCCCGGTTCCCGGGCATCATTTCTTATAATTCATGGACGAACTTCTCATGATCGTGCTTATTTTCCTTTTTAATCTGCGACTTGAATCATTCGCTGGAGCTAGAGCTCGTCGTCATTTAAGTTTAGATTATCACATCATCAACGCCAGCGTTACGAAACACCGACTCTCCTAAGGAAGATTCTCTCACTTTAGCGTGAATTGTACAAAGTGGGATTTTTGAACTAGGTTACCGAGACATTCACATCGTGATATACAAAAACACCCATCACACACCATTACAAATTTCCAAGTACAAAATCAAGTCTCCGTCTCAATGTCAGGCTCACGGCCAGTAAGACCACCAGCCCCAATCTTCTTCTTCATTTTGCGCAGCACAAACTTCGCCTCGTCCTTCGCGAACTGCGCATTGCGCGCAGGGCGCCACTGCATCAAGCCACGCTGCTGACGCTGCTCACTGCGCTTATTAGCCTTATTCGAGGTGTCGTTACCCGCCTGCGACGACGAAGCAGTGGCAACGGGGCTAACAGTCGACGGTCCATTCGATGACTCCCCGTCCTCCCCCTCGGACTCGTCAGAGGTAGAGTTGCTATCGGCTTCTCCGTTTTGCGAACCAGAATGGGCGGAAGGCTGCTCCTTGATTGGTGGCGGAGTTATAGGGTCATGGCGAGGCTTGTCTTGTCCAGGCTCGGCGACCTTGCGACCGACTTCGTCGGTGTAAGCGCGAGGATCGTGGCCGAATGCACCGCTCCAGTCATGTCCTTCGCGGTCGATCCAACGTCGGCGTTCGGCGGGGTCGGCTTGCTTTAGGACGTCGCGACCGTCGACGAGTGATTGTTCGTGCTTTTCTTGGACTTCGCTCGGGACCTCGGTTGATACGCTGCGAGATCGTACTCCCTGTGACATGCATGCCTCCCATGTTTCAAAGGTCTCGCGCGAGTCGTTGTCTACCACGAAAGCCTCGTGTGATTCGTCGATCCCGGGTGAGAATCGGCAGCTGAATTGGAGGCGTCCGACTTCTGTCAGATCTTCCAGGCCGGGAACTTCCTTGGCGCGCCAGTTCGCTTCGGTGATGTAGTTCTGTGTTAAACGAGGACCGGACTTTGTTGTCCAGATCGGGATGTCAATGTCGGTGTGTTCGTTGTCAACCAGATGCTGCAGCCAAAGGATGGCATATGCCGCAGCGCCTCGTTTACCCTTGAGGTGGAACTCGAAGACCACGGGCGAACGATAGCGATGCTTGACTGGCAAACGCAGGGAATCGCGGAAGCTCTCATCCGATGTATCGAAGACTGCATCCTCGCCATCCATGTGGCAGATACGACGTGTGAGCTTACCCACGCTACCGCCAGTGCGCGTCCTGATCTTGACGTTACGGCCGTAGCCTTTGGCGACAACCTTGTCGCTGTCAAACTCGAATGTGCCAACGTCCCAGCCGAGCATGTTGGGAGGCAGCTTGGTCTCCACGTGTCGGAGCAGTATTGAGATACGGATTCGTCCGAATCCAACGCCGCCGTCCAGCGGATACCACCGGGTGACCTGGGAGCTAGTCTGGAAGAGGTCGGACAGTTTAATTGGAATGACGCCGAGGATCGGGTCGTGCTCGCGGTATCGCTGGTCTCGTACGGTGACAGTGACCACGCCTGAGCGCCAGTCGCGGATGAACCGTTCTGTTCCGGCGTTGAAGATGGGCTTGGAGCTTACGGCCTTGGCTCGAGTACGGTAAATCTAAGAAACAGTGAGTCGGAGCTTGCACTGAAGTTAAAGAGTGGTAGATACTTACCAGTTGGTCGTTGAGCATGATCTTGCAGTAGCTCGTGGGCAGGTCACCTCCCTGCTCTTCGGTGTTCTCACCAAACGGTTTCGCAGGCTCATACTCCTTACCCTTGCGATTTCCCTCACTACCCTTGATGTTGGCAAGTTGCAGATTGACAATCTGGTGCACGACGATGTGCACAATGCCACTAGGCCAGATGGGGTCCGGAGGAGTATGCATAACCGCATCCTCCTCCTCATTAGTGATAGTACCCTTCTCGTCCTCGAAGGTTGGGTCACCTTGGAAGCTCTCGGGAAGATCCTTCTTCTTGCCATCGGTGCGCAACTCTGGTCGAAGCTTGGGCTTAGCAAAGTATCCGACTTCCCAGTGTAACTGGCCGGGCATTTCACTATCCACATCAAGACCCTGAAGCTTGGAGACCTGCGGGTACATCCGGCCTGGGTGTTGGAGCAGCTCGTGGATGGGCATTTCCACCTTTCCGACAATGTCATCTGCAGTGTTCCGATCCGAGTCCCAGAGCTCAATACTCAAATTCTCGTTCGCCTTGATTAGTTCTGGAGTGACCAACAGCGCGGCGGTCTCTTCCCAAATTGGGTTGAGGTCATCCGTGATAACGCGCGTGCAGTACATGGGCTTTCCGTATTTGGAGAAGGAAAGGTTGATGTAGGGGTCGCTACCACCACCTTCGCTACCGCGGCGGTCCTGCTTACTCAAGCCAACGGCACGATGGATACGAACCCACATGACGCCTAGAGCCTGAGTATCTTTTTCGATATCATCACCCTTCAGCAACATGCTCAAGTCCATAGTCATCGACTTGGGAGCAGCAAACATCGCACAGGCTGCGCCAATAGCATAGTTAACGAAGTTCGAGATCAGCGGCAGGTTGAGAATATTGACACCCCTCCGCACCATAGGCACACAGGCCGCCTTAACATGTGGAATACCGACAAGCGTAAAGGTCACCTCCTTCGCGAACGGTGGCTCGGGCGTCAACTGCAAGCGGAGACGGACTGTACCAACCAACTCGGTCAATTCGACAAAGACAGGGAAAGGTACGCCGAACAAGCCGCGAATTCCCAAATAGAACACCAGGTGCATATGCATGTTGCGAGCTTTGGAAGAGGCGGTCCCGGAGGTTGGTATTGCGTGGTATGCGAAGGATGCCTCCATATTGTAGTAGCTACCTCCTTCTTCCGCGGCAGCAGCTTCCTGTGGATCCTTATTCTTCCTGTTCTCGTCACGGATGTTGTCCTTGAGGTTCTGGACATGATCATCTGGCAGAGCGCGCATGCTGAGGATGCGGAAAGGGTTGTTACCCTGGTCGATTTCCGCAATTCGGACATTCTCAACGACCTTGGGGGCAGATACTTGCATGATGTCTTCAATTGTATCTGCCGCGGGTTGCAGCATATCGGGATTGACGAGGCCCCAGATGACGCCGAGGAAAGTATTCATCCATTCCACTGATTCGGGGAGGAGGTTGGCAGTTGCCTTCATAAAATAGTCAGCAAAATGTGGCGCATAAAGCTCGGAAAGAAGCAACGTACAGTTTGTCCGCGGAGCTGTTCGCTACTCCACTCCATCACCTTGCCCCTCCGGACAACTTCGTGCATCCATAGCCATACGCCACTTGTAATGCATCCAGCAAGCGGAATGAGGCCCCATAGAGAACCTCCAAAGGTCCGTCCTAGAACGATGATGGCAAACAAGATGGCAATACACAATTCCATCGCACGCTTTTCCAGCTTCTCATACATCGGCTGATATGAAACGGTGGGCGTGGGATGGAAGAGCACATTAGTCCTTTCCCCGCGAATGGGTACATCGGAGGTTGTTCCCTCCGCGATGGGGTCAGGGGGCGCGGTGATGTCCTGGTTCTCCTTATACTCGGAGAAATCTTGATCGTGACTCGTTTGTACAGACTGATGGTTGTCAGTATGTTCGATATACCAATTGGAGGATGCAAGCACTCACGGTGGGTTGTCCGATATTAGCGTTAGGGACAGTCAACTAGAGTCCAGTCAATCAGTGTTTCACGTATGTTATTTCAGACGCCCATACCCTGGGGTTTTTGACTACTTCCATTGAGTCTTCATCCTGATCCTCCACGCCAATCTCCTTGCCAGTAGTGGGATCGGTCACGTTGCGAATCTTGGCCTGCGAGATCTCGCGTGGCTTGTGTTTCATGAACTCTCCATTCTGCGTATCCTCGGGCTGTTCTCCTCTGCTCTCTTGGTCTTTTTGTCTCTGAGCTTTTTCCTTCTTGGCCAGGTTCTCATCGTCGATTCTTTTGTCGCGCTCGTGCTTCTCCTGGTCGAGATGCTCGATGAATTTCTGGACGGTTGGAACGGGATTGGTACCACTCCAATGCTCTCCAACGCGGTGTCGCTCAGGCTCTCCGATTCCCTGTTGAGTCCCGGAAGCCATGGCAGAGGCTTGCGTCTCAATGAAATATGTACAGTAGAGTCGGCCGTCCAGAGGTAGGGGGGCGATATTATCGTAGAATGTCGAGCAGGATTCCCTCACGTTAAACCCCGCTTCTACCGGCAGGAAACGCAGGAATTGATACTAGAGGAAGGGGTTAAAAGAACATAAAAGCAAAAAGTCGTGAGGTTGGACATCAGCTCTGACAGCTCTCCCCAGGAACTACGTCATCGGCGGGCGGAACCCGGAAAAGTGCGATGACGATGATAAACGCGCTGCCATTCGCCCATAGTCTATCTGTGACTGATAGCGCAGAGTACAAGAGATCGACTTTCTCCACTGCGGAGCTGTTGCTCTCCAGTACGGTACGGTATATGCGTGGCGGAATCCCTTGGCACCGCTCATATCCGTCACACCTTGATATAGCTGTTTTTCAACACTGCCCAGATACTGCTATATTTTCACGCTCTTATAGCATTTTGAACCAAAATACTGGGAATTGACAATACCACGTTGTATTCTTTTACATCTTGCTTTTACCAACACCAATGTAGCCACTGGTCGCTCCTGTCTGATGGATCCCCCGTACATGATGTCACCAGGGGGAACTATTTCGCCATGACTTCAATACTTATGCAGCACAATACACGGTTTCATCCACAGAAGTCTAGAAATTTATTCCCCGGGATCCAACAGCCTTGGAAACTCTGATCGAGTGAGCGTGTCCACCGACAGGTTGTGCTGTACAGGCATTGAATCCATCAAATGGGCGTCGAGACCCCAGCCGACGATCTACAGTACAAACCCAGCGATCAGATCACCCCTGGGGCAGACCGCGTACACCGACGAAGGGGCTAGTGGATGATGATAGCTCACTTTCAGCGAGTCATCGCTATGCTGCGCGCTGATCGTGTGCCGGAAACTGTACCAATTTCATTCACCCTGACCACGCTGCCGATTTCGGGTGTCATGGTGGTTCATTTGCTATTCTGATGATCAGCGATTCTGTTGGTTATTGTTGAGTGAGCGGTTGCGTCGTGTTAAGAGATTTTTTCTTTGAGCGAGTTGATCCAATGTCCGTGGGACACCTGGGTAGCTGGATATATAATTGCGCATAGTAGAGGTCCCAAGGAGCAGAGCGGGAAGGGATTGTCAAAGGTAAGCCGAGAATGTCAAGTATTGCAAATAGTCCGCATTTGCACTGTATTTGAATGCCATGGATCTATGCTCGCAAAGCTGTATAGTGTTTCTTGCAAAGTGGAGGTTGATGCTGGCATGGGATAAGTGGGTTTTCTTATCACCACGGGACTCGAGCTTCCTCAACTTCCACCCCAGACATCTCCCCTCATTACTTGCCGTTGCGCACCAGGGAATCTCTTCTCCATTCCCAAATCGAGGGTCGTTGAACACGAAATTCTGCATTCCATTTTCCACTCTCAGCCGTGATGTCAACACCGGACGAGTCTCCGGCCCAGCGAGCCGCACGCCTGCGCCGAGAGCGCCGAGAGGCCAAAATCAAGGAGGGAGGCTCCGCGCGCTTGGACAAGATCACTAGCCTCAGCGGTCGCACACCGCAAGTTGGTACGAAATGAATACCTAGAGCACGATAATACTCTGCCCCAGCTACTTGTATCATTTGACTAACTTGACGCAACTGCAGACCGTGAAGAAGCCTCGCCATCCCCTCAGCCTGCAGTCTCTCCGTCTCCTTCCCCTCTACCGCAGTCTCGACCCTCGCCGGGCCCTCAGCCGGATATGCAGTCGTCACAACAACAACTTCAGGCGCAGCAGGAAGCCTTCCGCGCCATGCTCCGCCAGGCAGTCCCCGAGCAAGGCCAGGGTCAACAGTCCAACATGCAGTCGGCAGAAAACATGCAGGCGCAACAGGAAGCCTTCCGCGCCATGTTCCAACAGGCAGCTCCCGCGCAAGGACAGGGCCAACAGCCAGACAACATGGCGGAGGACCCAACTATGAAACTTCTTCAATCCCTGATGGGATCCATGGGAGGCGACCCGAATGCGCCTGCGCCAGGTGGCCCCGGCGGGGCACCCGGACAGCCCCCGTCTGGATTCTCACCAGCAGATATCGCGGGCGCTCTTGGGGTTCCGCCGTTCCTCGCAAACATGCTGGGTGGTGGTCAACAACTGACTGAGGCGGAGCAGAAGACCGTTCGGATATGGAAGACGCTGCATGTCCTCTTCGCACTCGGCATGGCTTTCTACTCGCTGTTCGTCATCAGCGCGTCTGTTGCAATGTTCGGAAGTGCCCCGCCCAAGCCTGCCACGGCACAGAACCCATTCTTGATCTTCGTTACTGGTGAAATGCTCCTGACCGGTGGCCGGATGTTACTGGGTGGGAAACAGGGTGGTTTAGGGATGGTCGTCTCGCTCTTCAGGGATTTTGTGCGCGATGGTAGCCTCGTCGTGTTTGCGCTGGGTATGGGGGCGTGGTACCATCGCGGATGGCAGACCGTCGAATACTGAGGGCTATGAACTACGTTATTCTACGATTAGCGCTGCATAAAAATTTGAGTCATATCTGGACATTAATTCGTTACTCGTGAACTGTATCATGTAGATGGGCTCGACAGAGACCGCTGAGAGGGCAGGACGGCATTTCGCAGAACGCTCATGGCTGATGAATCGAGTCCCCAATCGCCTACCCATTGTTGCATGCGTGCTCCGTTCTTGAAGTGTTCTGCTATGTGTTCCACCCGCGCTGTCCAGGTGGAGAGCGAGCAGTCGCAGAAGCCACAACGACTTTGGGCATTGCCACCTATTCCACGCCATGCATCGAGGTCAACAGGGATCTTGGTACAGGCATGGAACTTGCGCAGATGCTGCCACAAATAGTCTTTCCGACTAAAAGAACGCTCAGTTGTAGGCTTGTCAGAACAGATATGAAACTCGTGTTCTTCCCAATGTGCCGACGTGGGGAAAGGAGTATCGCAGAAGCAGCATTCAGCAACCTGAAAGGCATAGTGTTGCTGGAGGTCATCGAGGTTCGGCGTACAGATCCAGGAATCGAGCTGAAGATGAACGCTCTTCTCGTGCCGTGACCAGTCATGCCTCTTCCTGAAAGACTGCATGCAAAATGTGCATTGGTATTGACCTTCCTCTCCTGATAGATGTTGTCGATCCCGCCGGCGAGAGCGCTGTGTCTTAGGTAGCATAGGAAAAGACAATCCGCCTTCTCCTCCCGACTGATGACTCCATGCTGAAGACGCACTTTCCGATATTTCCGACACTCTGCTCCCAAAACTGGAAACAGAGGATGCGAGATGAGAAGACGTTTCGTCGAAATTGAACAGATCCATACTCGACATATCGAGTTGAAATGGGTCCACGGCTGCATCGGCCTCGACGGTTCCCGAGGCCATGGCATCTTGAATGGCAGATTCGGGAGCCACTTCATCTTCCGGAGGTGATGCTTGCCATCTTTCCATGGGTGTCAATGAGCTTATTGTGCTCGTGACAAGTGGCGACCCTGACCGGAAACGAAAGGGTGTTGCGATGTTTGACGTTTGGATCTTTTGCTTTTGCCGTCGGCGTGCATTCGCAAACCAAGTTGAAATGCGCTTTTGCGAAAACCCGGTTTCATGGCAGAGCTGGGATTTTTGGTCTTCATTTGGGTAGGGATACTCCTGGTTCCTTAGGAACCACTCCCGCAACACCCTAGCTCCTTTTCTCACAAATTGTTTGGATCCGCTGCGGTCTTTTGTTGTCTCCAGGGACTCAAGGATATTGTTGCCCTGCTACCGATTGTGAGAATTGAAAGGGGACACGGTTGAAGAGGATACGTACACTATCCTCCGTTTGTTCCGGAAGGCCATGCAGGTGGCCCAGAACGGGAGAGAAAGTCTCGAAGCCGGATGGAAGCCGCTTTGTTCCCTTGGCAAGACTACACTCCCGGAAAAGAGCGACACAGCTAGAGCAAGAGGTGACAGGATTGGGGTTTGCATCTGTGGTGCGAATTATAAGACACTGTAGCCGGTGTCTGCGGCAATGTATGCAGGGCACTGGAGGTCGCCACGCGCCATCTAGCCACTGCGAGACATTCGAAAGGTTCTGCAGTTGAGCAAAATTGGTTGGAATACCCGTCTGCAAATAATGCAGGGTTTCGTTTGGGGCTCCTGATGATTGCAAGACTGAATGACCTTCGCCTTCCAAGTTTGAGTCGAGACACCACTGAGGCCAGTCGAAGTTGGTGGGTTCAGACGAACAAAAACAGAAATTGTTCAAAGCATCCCAATCAACGGTTGGGTTATCGGGTGTCCAGTTGCCAGATACATCGGCATCGGACATACCCTGAAGCCCCGAGACTGGAAGTGACTGAGGTAAGTGGTCGGATGACGAGGGGTCGAACGGTGGCGGATCCATGGCGAATGGAGCCCACTGTATCGCTACAGTAGCATATAGACAGGATAAAGTCTGCCAAATCTTACCATTCCTTTTCCGTTTAAGTGCTCACCCAGTTGGAAATCAAGATACAAGGCGGTGAGAGATGACGGAAAGGATGGAAGAGAGTGCTTCCATGTTGACTTGGAAGCTTTGGATAAATGCATAGCTTATGCACCAAAATCCTGACACTATCTAACTTACTGCTACAGTAATCTTGCTTTCCTTTGGAACGCTTTAGCTCACGATGCCAAATCCGTACAGGGCCGTCCACCTGGTAGATATTATATACCTCGCCAGAGAAATCCATCCTACCACCATAAAACTAGTCTCATCCGTATTATGCTTCTAGGCCTTTCTTGCGGAGCATGTCCGAGGGATCGTAATCTCATAGTGAGCTTCAGGTGCGCTGAAATGTGCCTGGGGTGGATCTCTCATGGACGTAGAGCCTCGAAGACCCAAAAAGGGACCGTGGTGAGAAGAAATTGCGATACATTTCAGAGCTAATAGTGACGGTCATAGCCCATTACAATAGTCGTAAGTTTATGAGATTATATGTGTTGAAGATTGGAGCCCTCATCCTAAGGCTCCAACACTCGCAAAGGAACGTTTGAAGCATGAAACTCCATTTCACTATGATTAATTTCCCTCGATTTTCTTCTGATTTATCTTTCATGTTGAAAACTGGAAATAATCGATAAGAAACTGGAAAAACCGAAAAGCTTAAACAAGAGGATTTCATACTCTCAGCCCCTGCGAGTTCATATTGCTCTTTAGGTATCTAGTTCTATCGGACTACTCGCAAAAGGACGCTGCGATTTGTTTCAAGGGAGCACTCTCTACGGGAAATAAAGGCAAGGCGTAATAATAAGATTGTAAAGTACAGTACATTCATGTCGGGGTGAACATAGGAAACAACTAGGGGGAAACAAGGGCATGGGGGACTCGAAATGCGTAACACGGAAATCACATTTTCAATAATCTTTCCATCACATCTTAGTAGCCGCCAGCCATGATAACTCCATAATATCTGCGGCCCATCTCCACGGTTTGCAGGACACGAGCATCACCGGTAAGTGGTAGACCGAGTACTGCTGAGGACTCAACGGACTGATTGAGTGTTAGCGACTGTATGAATGAAGTAGCAGAGGGAAAACAAACCTGAACATCCTCATGTGTAATCCAGCCGGCAACCGCCCGGCTCATCTCCTTGAAGGCTACACGCTCCTCCAACCCATCCATGCCCTTGCCGTTGCGGACGTGGTCGCCCATCTTCACGAGGGCATTTACCAGACGGCTGAGACGGATCGGGTCACGTCGACCACGGGTTGCAGTGGCCAGGCGCAGGAAGTCCTCGTAGATGCCACCACCAGAAGCCCAGTTGCGCATCTTGCGCTCAGGGCTCTCGCCGAAGCCGGAGACCAGGCGCTCGAGAGTGACGTAGTCGCGCGAGATGACTGCGGTAGGACCGACAGCGCGACAGAAGGTAGAGTGGGCGTCGTTCCAGTGCTTGCCACGGATGAGACAATCCACTTCCCGCGTAGCTTCGCCACTGTCACGGGCGTGCAGGGCCTTAGCAACCCAAATCCAGGCCTCAGGGAGTTGGAGCTCGGTGGTCAGGTGCAGCCAGGCAGACTCTGAGCCCCCAGATGGCTCGGGATCGGGAAGAAGGGCGCCGAAGCGAGAGAGGGTCTCTTGCACAGCACGTTTGCGTTCTTCATGCTGCGAAAGGTGGAGAAGGACAAAGAGCGCAGGGCCGAGCTCTTCGCCAGCAATAATCTCGGATGCATAGTCCCACGTAAGACGGTCGGTTTGAAATTGATCGATCTTTATCGCATCGTGATGTCCCAAAATGGTGGCGAGAACGCGGTGAAGTTGGAAAGATAGCCGGTTGGTCAATCGGTCGCCAGAGACAGACTCGGGGAGCAGAGCTGCAGGGAGCTCAACGGATCGGACACTCTTGCTGCCATTCGCAGCCGAGTAAGCCTTGAGCAGCACCCATAATGGAGACTCACGGCCAAGAGTGTCTGAGCCGGGCTGGACAGACGCACGAGTGCTAGCACCGTGCGAAGGATGGGGGAAAGCAGGCTCAAGGCCGGTAGCCATGTCGGCGAGGAACTTGGACACGGCGGCTTCAATCGGCTCATCTTCAGTAATGCCGTACCAGAGGCGGAGACCAAAGGCCTGGAACCAATCCAGATCGAACCGCTCGGTAAAGGTGAAGCTGGAGGCTCTGTCTTCGAGAGCCCCACCAGACTTGCCTTCACTGTGGAGACTGTTGCCCGCGACCAGTTCGTAAAGAGCCCGAACAGGCTCGCTCATCTCTGAGAGCACATTGTTCTGGCGCCATACGTCGATCTGATTAGCCATGTCGGCCCGCGAGGTGGCATCACGACCAATCTGTGCAACCACAGTGGCTAAGTGGAGGTCCTGAGTTTCAACCAAGGCTTTGCATGCCTCGTCAACACGATGGGAGCACAGAAGTTGAACGGCGCGTTCCTCCGGCGAGCGAATGAGATCGACGGAATGAGCGTGTCGCTCACGAATAATGGATTCCCAAAGTCGGGTCAGCCGGTCCTTCTTGATGCGATGCGCGAACTTGGACCGCAATTGCAGTGGCACACCAGCTGAAATGTCATCCTCGATGTCATCGTTGAAAAGGATATTGGTCAGCTGCCACACCAACCGCTCTTCATCCTTGACTGGCGAAAAGGCAAACTGGCGAAGGTCGATCTTGGACATCCAAGCCATAGGAATCCCATCAATACGTTGAATGGTGGACTGCTGCTTTTGAACATCCAGCATCTCCTTTGACTGGATGATCGTTAAAAACCAATTCCGAAATCGAACAGCGAGGAGGTACATACGTTGCTGAACTGGTTATAGCCCATCACGGCGATATCTCTGGCCTCACTGAAAACCGAGAAACGCTCTTGCCAGCGCTGGTCAGCATCTGGCAGAGGCTCCATGTCACTTTTGGCGCAAACGAGAGAATCCATGGGACCCCAGCGAGGCTTGAAGGAATCGTGGAAAGCGACATCTTTTGCGTCCATCTTCGTTTCGTCCCCGGCGAAGGTTTTGGGTTGCTTGTTGTAGGGCCACTGCGTTCGGAAGAAAAAGAGTTTAGCTCAAAGGGTTCTCAAATTGGGTAAACTATCTGTGGGGGTGAAGGTCAAGTGCTAGATACATGATGATGAATAGAGACAGGGTAACGTGTAGTGGATCAAATAAAGGGCCAAGGCATCAAAGAGAACGTGAAATCAAGTATAAAGCAAGAAGGGGGTGCGAACCTCAAAGCCCTTGGGCTGCGTTTTTGAAGCCTTCAACGGAGATGGGGCATTCTGCTTCCGCGGCTGCTGGAACAAAGAATTCATCAGATCGATACTGGTCGAAAAACCCGTCTTCAGAGAACTCGTCGACTTTTCTTCAGGCGAGCCATCGTTCAGAAGAGGCCGGTCGGTAAAGGCATTCGCCTGGATCTCGCGCAGGGCGTCACGGTTCTGCTTGCGAGGGCTGATGGTTCGTTGCAGTTGCTCAGTCCAATCACCACTGAGATCAAGCCGAGGCTTGCCGGGGGTGCCAAAAGGCCTTGTGATAGGCTGGGTGGTGTCCAGATCACTGCCGAAGCTGTGGCTGTCTTCCCGCTCCACGGTGTGATGAATGTTAGGAAAGGAACCCGCCATGTCCATCTCCTCGTCCTCATCAGATTCAACTACCGAGTCGCCAGATCGCTGGCTCTCGGTGACGTCGTCGTCATGCTCAGTAGCTGAACCCGTGGAGCCTTCCTCTAAAAAAGACTCGGTCTCGCCCTCAGAACCCATCTCCTCATCTTCCGCCTCCATAGTCTGGCCGAAAGAACCGGGGACAATCTTGCGCTTCTTGAAATCGAAAGTGTCATCATCAACGCCAATCATTGATCCAACGAAGGACTCATCAATCGAAAATGTCGCAGACTGCTCAAAGCTTACGGGATGATCGGCCTGGGCCTTAGGAGTGCGAGTATCATCAGGGCCTGCACCAAGGGTGCTTTGGTCAAGGTTCTCACCTTCTTCATCCGAATCATAATCAAGTCCGTAGGTGGTGAAGTGAGGCACCTCAAAGACCCATGTGCCAGTCTCACGCTCATAAGAGAGGAACTTAGTGTCGGCCACCTTCCGCAGACGCTCAATGTGCTTCTCAAAGAGTGGGCCGCCGTTAAGAGGGTTTGTGGCCTTCCCGCCTCTACCGCGCGGCCAGGAGTTCTGGATGCGCAAAGTAGACGGAACGTTCAACCCCTTGCCCATGGGAGGCTTGACACCTTCCTCCGGGTAGACCGTGATTCTCCGCAAAGCGATGTCCACAATGTTACCGAAAATGTTGTCCAGGTCGACAGTGGTAAGGTCGACAGGGCCGTTGAAAGTGACCTCACCACAGTTATTACGGCCGACAGTGAAGTCCACGACGCGCTTCAGCTGCTCGCGGCTCATTTTGCTGAGCTCATCGAAGGAAGGTTTCATCCAGTAGTCGCCCGGCTTGGGATCCTCGCCTTGAGTATAGGAGACGCGCGTGAGGCTAGAACTAGGAGGGCTAGGTTCACCATTCTCAGGAACGACGGCAAGATCGCGGCCGGCGGATTCCATTTCCGACCGACTGGCCATGCCATCAATGCCGTTGAGGCTGCCACTCTTACGAGTAGAGCGGAGGAAGCCAAGCTCCTCAGGGGTAGGCTCGGGGCTCTTGGATTCAACACGCACAACCTCACCACCGGAAACTGGGGGGGCAGCCGGGGCCGAGTCGAAGCTGACCTTCTTCTTGAGCTTATCAGCCGGATGGGCCGAGTCATCTCCGTTGATGATGGTCGCAGGCGAGGTGCTGGCGGGGCGACTGAAGAGATCGTTGCGCAGGCTGCGGTCGATGGTTAGACGTTTTAGGCTGCCGCCGTTGCTACGCCCACTGCCATTCTGCATGGCCCCGGGAGCAAGGATGCTGTCCGAATCGGGATCGAAGGTCTTGCGAAGGTTGCTGGTAGAGTAGCTCTTGCTGAAGCTACGTCCAAAGCTGCCATTGACGCTTCCGCGGAGGCTGCCACTTCCGAGAAGACTGTTGCTAAGCCCAGATGGAGTGCTGGTAGCGCTGGAAGGCGAGGCATAAGTAGAGTAAGAGAATCCGTAGCCTTGACGCTTGGGAGGGGTAATAAGGCGGTTGGCAGCAGTGGGCGTAATCTTGTAAACAGGCAGTGGGGTTCGCTGCTTCTGCTTCATGCTAGAAGAGAGAGGAGTAGCCAAGGGACCGGGGGACGGTGCACTTGGGGTCGGAAGACCCGAGAAGATAGACTGACTACCATACGGGTTGCCTTCAAGCAAAGACGCATTCAAGCTTCCAGGAACAGGCTGGGACTGTTGCTGCGCAGGCTGCGAAGCACCAAACAAGCTGTTCCCAGCGGGCTGTTGCTGCTGAGACTGACCACCGCCAAAGAGCGAAGAGCCTCCGCCTGGAGCAGACACACCTTGTGTGCCGCCAAATAGACCACCGCCGCCAGTACCAGCTGAGCCAAAGAGGCCGCCAGGTTTCTGCTGCTGTTGGGTTTGAGAGTTTCCAAACAAACCACCAGTTGCACCACCGGACTGCTGGTTTTGGGTGTTGCCAAAACCGCCGCCGAACGCGCCGCCAGTGGCGCCAGTGCTAGAGCCGAAAAGTCCACCAGGCTTTTGCTGTTGCTGATTCTGCGTATTGCCAAAGAGGCCACCACCAGTGCCAGCAGCTTGGGTTTGAGTACCACCGAACAAGCCACCACCAGCCTGCTGCTGAGGCTGACTCTGCGCGTTGCCAAATAGGCCGCCGCCAGTGCCAGCAGCTTGGGTTTGATTACCACCGAACAAGCCGCCACCACTCTGTTGCTGAGTGTTGGTACCAAAACCGCCACCGCTGCCGCCAAATAAACCACCTGGCTTCTGAGCCTGGTTTTGAGTTTGGTTCTGGGCACCGAAACCGCCACCAAAAGCACCTCCTGTAGTGCCTTGATTCGGCTGGCCAAATGGAGTAGATGTGGCGGCGGTGTTGCCGAATTGCGTGGAGGAAGTGGCGGGTTGCTGGGTACCAAATCCACCGAAGGTAGAGCCCGTGGTTCCTGCGGCACCGAAGGGCTTGGTTTGTTGCTGGTTGTTGCCGAATAGCGAGTTGCCGGTGTTACCTGTGCCGCCGAAAGCACCGCCAGTTCCAGTTCCTCCGACGTTGGTATTGGCTCCAAATCCACCGGTAGTTCCAGTGTTACTACCGCCAAATAGACCCCCTGAAGCGTTGGCGTTTCCAGTGTTTCCGAACAAGGAGGTGCCAGCAGGCTTGGAACCGCCAAACAACGGGTTGCTGTTGTTGGCAGGCGTAGAGCCAAAGGCACCAGCAGTCGGAGTGCTTCCGAAGCCAGCCGATGGGGTCGAGGTTGCACCAAATGGCGTAGTAGTGCTAGCTCCAAAGCCCGTACCGGTGGGGTTCTGTTGCGCTCCGAACCCAGTATTAGTTGCACCAAAGGCAGAGGAACCGAAGCCTCCGGCCTGGCCACTACCGTTGCCGTAACGACGACCTTGCTGGTAATCCGCGAGCCTCAGTTCCTCAAATGACCATTTGCTGTAGGGCTGCATGAAGCTGATACTCTGGTAGTGGTTTGTGGCACTGGTGTTGCTATCCTTCTCGGTCCAAGGGTTGAACGGGGTGCTGCCAGTGCCTTCACAAGTAGGCAAGGCGCCTTGGAAGGCCGTGCCACCACCGCCAAAGCCAGTACCCGTGCCGGTGGTTCCTGCTCCGGCTCCAAACCCACTAGTGGCACCACCACCGAAACCACTGGTGGCCGTGTTGGTGGCTCCAAACCCTCCAGTCTTATTGGCTCCGAAAAGTCCTCCACTGGTGTTGGTGTTGGTGTTGGTGTTGGTGTTGCCGAATGCACCTCCAGTGCCGAATCCTCCACCGGTGGCTGCACCGGTACCGAATCCGGTAGAAGGAGTAGTTGTGCTGCTTCCAAAAAGACTTCCACCAGAGTTGTTGGTAGTGCCGAATCCGCCGGCACGATTTTGACCGCCGAACATTGTATTAGATTGATTTTGTGTATTGGCTCCGAATCCTAGAAACAATGATAATGTTAGTAACTGCCATGCGAGCTTAACCTGACCAAACAGTGATAAAATGCAGATGTAGTTCAAAAAAGAAAAAGACAAGCCCTAGGGCCCAGATTGTTCAGGCACCGGGATAACCACGGGGTTCCTCATTTGAGTCAAACCCGCGGTCAATGGGCCTGCCAAAGAGGCTGGCGCATGAACGATATCCACGGGCACAACAGAGGCCATTGACATTGGCGCCAAGCGAGGGGTCGATCCGGCGCGAT
Organism: Penicillium cinerascens; assembly: GCF_028974065.1. Taxonomy (NCBI): domain Eukaryota; kingdom Fungi; phylum Ascomycota; class Eurotiomycetes; order Eurotiales; family Aspergillaceae; genus Penicillium; species Penicillium cinerascens. The sequence continues at coordinate 1,556,148 of NW_026695298.1, read as the reverse complement.
GAATAACAATCGCGAGAAAAGGACTGGAGAGCAAGGACTTCGAGGCTCTGGTCGATTCGAGCACGTACCTCCGCCGGTGCCGAAGCTGCTAGACGCGGTGTTTGTGGTGTTGGTATTGCTGCCAAACAAACTGCCGCCGGTGTTTCCACCGCCGAATGCAGAGGTTGAGGAGCCAAAGCCTAGATGACGGAAGGGGATCGCGGTCAGAGACTGATTTTTCAAGTCGGCCCTTGTAGATCCCTTCTCTTATCGCGGTGTCGCTGAGCATCGAAAAAAAATCCGGAGTGGATTTCACGTGGCACGGCGAAGGTCGTCAGGTTGGAACGGGTCGCCTTGCGCGTGTCATTGTCGTCGCAGGATCGACGTCAGGAGCACCGAGGGTTTGTTTTTTTTCCTTTCCGGGACAGGGAAGGCATCAAGGAAAACAACGTTGGGAAAGCATTGGGAAATTGAAGGATGTGAAACGATACAGCTCACGGCTGTCGCGATGGAAACCTACCTCCGCCAGTATTGTTGGTGCCTCCGAAGCCAGAGCCCGCTCCGAAGCCGGTGCTCTGGTTGTTCTGCCCGAATCCTCCAAAACCGAAAGACATGTTGTCGGGTCGGAGTTGAGGATTCTATGCAAGCATGAAGTGAGGTGCGCGCAGGTTTTAAAGCCGAGTCAGGGTGAGGGATCGGTGCGGCGGGCGAGAGAGAGCGCGTGGGAGGGAGAAGAGAGGGAGAGACGCGCCAGAAATGGTGAAGTTTGCCAGCTCAGGCAGTGAGCTGACTCAGCGCCGGGAACACAGTCGGGACACTGTGTTCCATCACGTGAGTGCTGCCTGACTCGGCCTCATGCGCCTGCACACGGCGATGGACGATTTCTCGAGGGAAGACATGCATGGGAAAGCGCATAGAGCTGCCTCGTTCAGGGCTCGAGCGCGCGGTATGCATTTCATTCGGTCCTTTTCCTCGTGGCACGGCTACAGTACCGGAGAACTGCCCTCCGAGCTCTACTCGGAGCCTACCCTACACCAGCTATGATTACGAACGTACCACCACGTTTGAAATCCAGGGCAAAATCCTATTCACATAGCTACTGGATAGACTAATCAGGGAATCTCAAAAAAATAACGGCGAAACTGAAAACCGGAATAACCGAATCTCGTACGCCCAGCTAGGGCCAATAGACCTGCACCTGTGATGTGATATTAGCTAAAGCTCATCCATGTTAGAGGATAAACTCACCCTTCTGAAACATCAATATCATAAATTCATGGATCCAATTTTTACTTCTTGCGAGCAGCGTGGACAGTTTCAATAATTTTGTCCACAACGCTGGGGTCGGAGAGCTATTCGAGTACGTTAGTATTAATCGAAAGCGGAAAGTGAAAGTGCTAGAAGAGCTCTTACCGTTGAAGTGTCACCAAGACTGTCCTCCTCACCACTGAGGATCTTGCGCAGAATACGGCGCATAATCTTTCCACTGCGGGTCTTGGGCAGGTCATCGACGACGAAGACAGCCTTGGGGGCGGCGAAGGGACCGATCGACTTGCGAACCTGCATCACCAGGTCCTTGAGCACCTGGTCGCTGGTCTCGTTGCCCTCCTTGAGAGCAACGAAGGCGTTGACAGCCTGGCCGGTGAGCTCATCGGAAATACCGACAACGGCAGCCTCGGCGACCATAGCTGAGGAAGGTTAGTTTCATGTGGGACCATTTGAATTTCGCTAACGAAAAAACTCACAATGCTCGAGAAGAGCAGCCTCAATTTCGGCAGTGGACAAACGGTGGCCAGACACGTTCACGACGTCGTCAACGCGGCCACGAATCCAGTAGTAGCCTTCGTGATCGCGACCAGCGCCATCACCCGTGAACTAGGGAAAGTGTTAGCTTTAATCCGCACGTGAGATTCTCGCAATGGTGTCGTCTTACGTAGTAACCCTTGTAGACGTTCAAGTAAGTGTCCATATAGCGCTTGTGTGCACCCCAAACGGTGCGGGCCATGCTAGGCCAAGGCTGCTTGAAGGCCAAAACACCCTCAACATCGTTGCCAGTGATCTCCTCGCCGGAGACAGGGTCGATGATGGCGGGCTCAATACCAAAGAAGGGCAGAGAAGCACTGCCGGGCTTGGTGGGGGTGATACCTCCAAGAGGGGTGATCACGTTGCAACCAGTCTCGGTTTGCCAGTAAGTCTACATTCAAAGGTTAGACACAGCTTCTTCGTTTCTAGAAAGGAAAGGGAAGACGAACGTCGCAAATATGGGCCTCTTCCTTGCCAACAGCCTCGAAGTACCACTTCCAAACCTCGGCGGCAATGGGCTCGCCAACAGAGCCCAGGATACGCAGAGACTTCATCTTGTGGTGGATGTGCTCGTTACCAGCGCGCTTCAACAGACGCAGGGCAGTGGGGGCGACATAGAACTGAGTGACATCGTACTTGTCGATCACGTCCCAGTAGCGCGAGAAATTGGGGTAGGCGGGGGTACTCTCGAAGACAACGGTGGCACATCCGAGCAGGAGAGGAGCGTACACAACGTAGGTGTGACCGGTAATCCAGCCCACGTCACCACCGCAGAAGTAGCGGTCGTCATCATGGATGTCAAACACGTACTTGCCGGTCATGGCCGCACCCAGCAGGTAACCGGCGGTAGTGTGCATAACACCCTTGGGCTTACCGGTAGAGCCAGAGGTGTAGAGCAGGAAAAGAGGGTCCTCGGAGCTCATCGACTCGGGGGCAATGTAGTTGGGGTACTTCTCGACCTCGTCGTGCCACCACAAGTCACGGCCCTGGGTCCAGGGGACCTCGGCACCGGTGCGCTTGTAGACGAGGCAGGTGTGCACATCGGGGCACTGCTTAAGGGCCTCATCGACAATGCGCTTGGTACCAATGACCTTGCCGCCACGCTTGCCCTCATCAGTGGTGATGACGACACGGGAATCAGCGTCAATGACACGGTCCCGGAGGGAGTCGGAGGAGAAACCGGCGAAAACGACGGAGTGCACGGCACCAATGCGCGAGCAGGCGAGGAAGGCAACGAGGGCCTCTGGAATCATGGGCATGTAAATGGCGACCGTCTCGCCCTTCTTGACACCGCGCTGCTTCAGCGCCCAGGCAACGCGAGAGACCTCGCGCAGCAGCTCGCCGTATGTGATGGTGCGGCCCTCGTTGGGCTCGTCGCCCTCGTAGATGATGGCGACCTTGTTGGGGTTCTTGAGCGCATGGCGGTCGACGCAGTTGTAAGAAGCATTCAGGCGCCCCTCGGGGAACCAGGCATTGTCGCCGTTCTCGAATGAGCCGAAGTGGGTGGTCTCAAAATCCTTCTCGAAGGTGAGCAGCTCACGGGCCATGCGGGCCCAGAAGACGTCGGGGCTGCGAATAGATTCATCATAGAGTTTCTTGTACTCGTCGATGTCCTTGAGGTGAGTTCCGCCGGGGCGCTTGTTGTGGAAAGCTTTGGGGACGTGGAAGGTGTCGACCTCGTGCGCCTCCATCACCTAGACAGAGTCAGTCCCGTTGGCGCAAAACCGCCTGGGATTAGCGGTTGGAGGGGGCTGCCTTACCACCGAGGGCTTGGGAGGAGACATGATTGCAAGCTCCTATATATGGAAAGAAATGCTAGGAGTTGGGAAAGAAGCTCGGCGCAAACCTCTATACGTGAAGTCAGAGAGAGGGGCACAGTTTAAGCGCAGAGGATCAATAAGGTGGGGGGATCAGCACTTACTCGGACTCCGGTCTGCGATGAAAGGGGGGAAGGGTATTGAGGAGGAGGAAAAGAATAAAAGCAGGAGAAAGAGGGTCCGGCGACGGTTTAGTAGTAACCTTTTCAAATGGCTGTTTCCATGACATCCACCTCCCCGGGTGGAGATTCCTTACCTTTCCGTACGCCTGTCAACTTTTCAGTGGGCTACCGATACGGCGTGGGCCGTGCGTTTCGGGATGTTTTTTTTTTCAGTCCTTTCCACTACATTTATTGCTCGAAAGGGCGAGATCGGTGAGATCTTACGAATGGCTTCACCGAGATCTATCTGTACTACAACGCACGCGATTCGAATCCAGTCAATGGTCGAAAAGAGTGTGCATGTTCGGCGATGCGGGGTGACCGCAGTGCTTCCGTTGCTCCGGGGAAGCTTACAATCGGGCCCAGCCCACTAGCACTTTTGGCTTGCCTTCCCTCCATTTCAATGCTCCCGTTCTCCGTGAACCATTCGTCCGACCTGATCAACCCCGGCCCTAGGCTATTCCCCCTGTAATTCGGAGTGGGGGAGAGCTAATCTCCATCTCGAACCATGATGCTATGATGCTATGACGCTATGAACCAAGCTCATTACCGTCAGGCTTGCCACCGTGATGACATAGGATCAAACTTTCGCACTCAGGCAGCCAAGCAGAAGCGCGGAGACCACATCAGCTGGACCGTCCCTCTACCCACACAATTGGGAAAGCTTGCAAACCCGTCTGCAACGAGATCGACGAGCGCGGGTGCGGGGGTGGCGCTGACTCAGCTCGCGTTCGCCAGCGGCAACTTTGCGGGCGTTGATTGGCGGTGCGGCCTGGTTGACAAGGGTCGGCAACGAGCGCGGTTTGGAAGTCTATTATCCCGGGTTCTGGAAGTCTTTATCCTGCCAAAGTATCCGAGATTGCGAGTCCGTACCTGCCGAACGGGTTATGCCCAACTGGGTATACAGTCCAGCTGGGTAGACAGCCCGATACTACCTTGGCCCCGTTAGCTAGTACACACGGGATGATCCAGGCTCCACGCGTCCATCTCCGGCTAGGTAAAAGGTCGGTGACTAGCACAAACGCATTGTGGCATTGATTGTGGGGTGGGAAAATGTGTGTGGGACCGAGGGGTTTCCCGTGTACGGCCCCTGACTAGGTCTTGATTATTTACCCGCCTGGGATATTCCCAGCCCTGGCCCAGCTGCCGAGATGATCATCGGTTGCATCGCGGATGGAGCCGGTCTAGGTCTTGTCCATGTACGGAGTAGTACAGGACTCTACCGGTTGCACTCTGCCGTGCAACAGTCACGGTAACATGTGAGAATGGAGACCAGTGGGATTCCCCTAGAGCTAAGCGCAAGACGTAAAGTATCTAACGTTCCCAAGCTGGAGTTTAGGGCATATGAAGCGTGCAGTAGTCGCAGCCTAGAGCCTGCACGTTCAAATGCGAGCCGGTGCCAGCGCAGTCAAGAGCTCCACTCATCCCACTTCGCGTCCCAACAGAATATGCAGCCTCGTCTTAATTATTACACCGTATGCCCGCCGTATTGCTCTCGGTCTGAGTCGTCGCTGTGGGAGCCTTAACCCAATGAGACGTGGGGAGTCTCTGCTCAATAAGTATGCCCCATTATTCCACCCGCGGTGGCCCTGGTCGTACCGGTCTTGATAATGGACATTGCCGAGCAATTGCCGGGTGAACTCCGCGGTCTCCATTAACGATCTCGCAGATATGGTTCGGCACTCTATATATACTCGCCCATTGGTCCATGGCGCATTCCAAAGCTTCTAGGGCCTTTTTTCGAATATTGGGGAACAGCCTAGGGATCTCCGTGCGAACCCGATGCCGATCACGCGAGCACCGAGGTCATCAAACTGGTTCCTTAATTATCGGGTTAGCACAGCGCCTGCCGGCACCAATTTCCCAGTCACCGAGGCCGAGCATGTCCTTTCGGCCGGGATTGCACGATCAACGGCACCATGAAGCCGAAGACAGTCGCGAAGCCCATCCGAGACCCCGGTGTCAATTGGAACGGCGTGATCCTATCACGAATGCTTACAACAATACCAGAATGCAGAGCTAGATTAATACAAGCTACACTGCGTCCCCAACATGGCCGTGATAAAAGCTGCGTTTTCGCACCGCGTTTATCTGATTTATCAATTGGAGGCACATACTTGACCTTGCCCGCCTCGATAATTTTAAGTGACACAATTGCCGAACATGCAACTACACTTGGCTGGATTATTTGTTTAATCAAAGACTGCGCCGACACAGTATATCACACCATTGAATGGTTGAAACTGCCGAAATGGCCTATCGTGCTGAAAGTTGATTTTGGGAGACGTCAAATCTCTACGTGGGCTTCATCGTTTGGAAAATTGTCATCGTCGAGCTCGGTGACAGCCCATTCGCCCTGTCGGATATGAATGAAGGAATGAATGAATGAATACTCATACTCGGTTCTGTCAGCTGTGAGGCCGATTTGCAGGCAGAGCCCTGTATGGCAGCCGGGACAACTACATTACATGATTCTCACTTCCCACTAACTTGCTGATTACCTACGACTCACCCGAATTCTTCGTACCGGTGAAGCTGGCAGGCTACAGTCCGGTGGTGCCGCAGCCGCAGAGATCCGCGCTCACGCCTGGAAAATCCGATCCAACCTGACATCCCCGTTCTTCTGTTGTCTTGTCGGATATGCTGTAGCCGGTCTATTGGTAGTGAAGATCCTCGTCATAAGGGTTGTCTGTGCTTCTGGAAACAATGCGAATCGCTTCACAAGAACGCCGATATTTGCCCGCACTTCAAGAGGAACAAAAATGGATTCCACTGCGAACGGGAACTTTCAGGAGATCTCTTTTTCGGCCAGCAAGCTATACTACATCTGGAATTTGACGTCCCACTGCGGTCTTTAAACTTTAGGGAAGGTTCCGGCGAAATTTTGGTCTCGGGATCTGACTTCCTAAGGCAAGACGTAATCCCGAAAAGGTCCTTGCCGGGGCCATGTCAACGGAAGGCCAATGCATCACGCATGAGCTTGAGCCCCATCAAAGGAACGAAACCAATAGATCAGGGGACAAATGTAATAATAATCAGCAAAATGAAATTGTCGGCAGATGATCCGACTCGGATAGCTTTACCCGTGATGCTTCTCCAAAGGTCGGGGTTCACCCACACGTCATCATCGACCATACTGGGCCAAGACTTCAAGATTGTCATTCAGGATCCGCTGAGCCCCTTGGAAATATCCAATTACAAGCTTAGTTGACAAGTATTTCTAATCGAGCAGCGGATTGCCATTGCGTAAATCGGCCAATGGGCCAATGAGAGCTTGTCTTCGCAGATCCTTGCTCTTCGAGATCAAGTCCACAGATAACTCACGCCAGGATGTGTTTCCTAGCCCGTAAATGGCATTTTCAAAATCTGAAGAGGGCGCGAGTATATCAAAGTTAACTTTCATTCTGGCAGAGGTGAAAAGGACACAACTTGCGCCTCGCAACATCAAGCTAAACACAAAGACAATGTTGAGTACCGAGGCAAGTGAACCAAACGAGCAGAAACCTGGGATTCCGCCTTCACTACAATTACCAATTTCCCCTGAGGAATGCACTGGATATCCCGAAGGAGGATGGAAAGCGTGGTCCGTTGTGTTCGGAGCGTGGTGTGCCATGATCCCATCCATGGGGCTATTGAATACCCTCGGCGTTTTGCATGCTTGGATCAGCACCCATCAATTAAGGGACTATTCTGAATCTAGTATTGGATGGATATTTGGCGCCTATGGCTTTTTTCTTTACTTTGCAGGAGCCCAAGCTGGTAAGCCAAGATCTTATCATTGTCGAGACCGTGTTGAAAATAAAAGTTCTAATCAGGGCCCATTTTTGATGCTTATGGCCCAAAATATATCGTCATATCAGGATCTGTTGGTATCGTCGCTTCGTTGGTTTGCTTTAGCTTCAGCACAGGTGTGTCTTCAAGAGGACTTCCCAGGTTCCACGGTCAAGAGGTAACTGATAACCCCAGAATATTACCAAATATTCCTTTCCTTCGGTGTGCTAGGTGGACTTTCTGCCTGCATGCTATTTACGCCAGCTATTTCTGCAATTGGCCACTGGTTTAACGTCCGTCGGGGCTATGCTACTGGCGTTGCCTGCACAGCTGGTGGGATCGGAGGGGTACTTTTCCCTCTAATTATTCTCTTTGCCGCTCCCAGGATTGGGTTCCCATGGGCAATTCGGATCATTGCACTCGTCTCTGCTGTGGTGTGTACAGTTGCTTGCATTCTTCTGAAGACAAGACTACCTGGAAACAGCAAGGCAGGAACCTCCATTGATTTCCGGGCCCTCAAGGACCCTAAATATGCCTCCACGACAGTCGCGGTATTTCTAGTCGAATTCGCGGTATTCATACCCATCACCTACATTGCATCCTACGCAGTGCATAGGGGCGTCGGGGACACAATCTCCTACCTTCTGATCGTATTCCTCAATCTCGGCGCCATCCCAGGCCGCTTCCTACCCGGTCTAATAGCAGATAAAATCGGCCGATTCAACGTAATGGTGCTGACATCAGTCATCTGCGCAATCTTGACCCTGGCACTGTGGCTCAAGGCCGGTGATAACTTGGCTGCGATTATCTGTTACGCTGTGTTCTTCGGCTTTTGGAGTGGAGCTGCCATCAGTCTGACGCCAGTGTGTATTTCTCAGGTCTGTGCCACCGAAGACATTGGCAAGAGAACTGGGACCACCTTCACAATCAGCAGCATCGGGACGCTTACGGGTATCCCAATTGCAGGGGCGATCCAGCAGCGGTATGGACAGGGGTATGGTGGGTTGATTGTCTTTGGCGGAGTGCTCTATCTCGCGGCAGCTATTGCATTCGCGTTGGCGAGGGGTGTTTGTCGAGGGTGGCTTTGGAGGAGCAAGTTTTAGGCTCATTGTGATGGAGATACGGTGTGTCTTGACGCCTTAATTTTATTATTTCCTATATTAAATCAGTCCTTATGCTTTCTTTATTATAAATTCAAGTCTATTTGTAATTATTTTAGGTGTGGTTTCTATAAAATAGGATTAAACGTAGTAAGTTAGAGTCAAGTTGTATTTTTTTTGAGAGCCAAATGTACTTTCGCGGGTTGGCCATGGGTTTTATGGGCTATCGGCGGGCAAGGAAAAATGAAAACACACCCTAAACCCACGTTTGGCAAGGTCTAGTCACTCCCCACCTATATCGAAGGCTGTGCCTTTTCTGTCCAGTCCAACAACTTTCCACCTCCACGACTTCATTTGACTACGGTACAAATGGGTCAGTTCTCATCTTTCACGAGATAGTCTGTCGTAGACAGACCGTATGATGCTCCCTGAGAAGCTATCCCACAAAAAGCTAAGCCAAACAGATCTGGATCTCCCCGCCTCACTCTTACTTTCGAAGCGAAACGGGATTTAGATATCGACGTTCAAGCGTGGTACCCCATCACTTTCACAATCACGCGGGGTGCAGATGATATCAACAACAACCATGCATTATCCACTGGGACCCTATTGAAGATGGATTTGGCCAGCGGGGCATAATCCTGCTTCGTTATAATTATCTATTCACGAACAAACTGCAGCCTGTTCAAGTCGACCCTGAGCAGTTGCGGGCAAAGCTATTAAATCCACGAGAAGTATCCACGTCAGACCCATGCTTCAAACAACTGGACCTAGGCGTCAGCGTTTCCTGGGAGACAGCCTTGCCATCTATCTACTTCGACTCCTTCCTACCAGGACAGTTTTACGAAATCTTCTGGGTGGGAGCACAAATTCATTTGTGGGACTGGGGCACATTAGCGGAGCACAGTAACCGCAAACTCAGTCCCAAGTCCCCTACGGTGGTACTTCCCGGCCGGCCATATAAGTCACTGAGCATTACCGATGTTGAAAGCGATATAGACGATGTGGGTCCATTGTCACCTTCGCCCGAACCTATTTTTGCACCTGCTGGGATGAGTGGCGGCCCTGTTTTCAGCCTTAGCATCGTTGGACCCGCTACGCTATCGACGAAAGATCGCACTCCAGCAGGCAGACTGCGTTATCCGGTCACAGTCACACTCTCATACGATGCAGCTCCGAATGCCCTGGACGGAAAGCCGGTTACACTTCATACGTTCATTTTCAAGGATATCGATTGCCGCCAGGATGGATTCAGGCTCTACTTTGAAAGAAATTACCAGTGGAGTCCACATGAACTCGGAGGCCTTTTTACGCACCACAAATACAGATTTTCTACTTCTGTTCCGGTAAATGTTGGCCGCAACGACCAAAATGAATTCGTGGCCCTGATGCTTGGTGAGTCGTGGTCATTCGCGCGGGAGGTGAGTGATTTTCCGAAGAATGTAGCGCCCGGCGATAAATTCCGGTACCGGTTCAAGGGAGCCTCGCTTGACTGGTGGGATTGGGGACATTATCGAGGTCATGAAGATACTGTGGTGTGGATTGATGCCAAGGTCCGCAATCCGACAGATAATGGAGGCCGGCCTGAGCTAACGGTGCCGGCTAATAACTGGGTCGAGTATACACTAGTTGAATGAGATCCTCGTTTAGGAAGCATAGCGGCACAAATAAATTGCTAATTTTAAATAACTAATGACAACTGGACGTTCATTCCTGTGCGGGATGCCCTAATAGCGGCTATGTCTCGCTTCCTTGTTGCATATTGGCTTTGCTCGAAGATGAGCGATGCAAGGCTAACGACAGAAGCACTGCCTCGCCGAGGGTGAAGACAAAGTTGTCAATAATGATACAACCGATAGCCCCGTACCAAACAGAAAAAATATCCCAATTAAGATAGCCGTCCAATTTCTCTTACGGAAATAGAAGACTCTATATCCACATCACCGAGACTAACGTGAAGACAATAGCTTGCACAGCCAGACCCTGTAGACTCAGCGCGTCTGGAAAAGGTACAGCCAGAATCTCACGGGCTTGACGATATATCCCCAAAACACCTACAGCGGTGAGAATCGGGTAGATGAGCATGGAGTGCAGGGCGTAAAAAACCGTTGACTAGAATCTCCGGCCTTCATCGTCGATCGGCGAGGCGGCATTGATGGCAAGAGGGGTGATTGAGACGAGGAGAAAGCTTGTGTAGCAGGCGATTAAGGAGACTCTACGGCTACTGTAGAAAAGAACTTGTTTGAATACCACGAGCTGAGAATCTCAGAGATCGCATATCGTCTCTTCTTTTGTGTATTTTGCAGATCTTTTTAGCTCTATCGATCAGACTAACAGAGGATATGAAAGAAACTTTCCCATACATTCAGCCCTGCATAAAATTAGCTTTAAATTAATATGGAATGTGGGGTGGCAGGAGAACAAGAATAGAACGACCCTGCTGCAAACAAACCAAACAGACTAGGGAGAGGCGCAGGCAACAGGAAACGCCGGCTGATTCGTCATGACTTCTAAAGAGATTCATTTCCTTGCCTCTCCTGGTGATTATATACATCTGCGTATGCATGTCTTCCCTAACTATGGGCTTGGGTGGTCAAATGTGGAGATCAGGGGCCGTGTAACTTTACAGAAAGCTGGTCGCCTATAATTGCACGTCGGCTAGAATACCGATCAAATAAGAGTAAGGGATGGATAACTACGCATCAGAGGGCCGGATGCGTTCTAATACTGACCTGTAAGCCACCTACATGTGATACCTCTTGCAGTTATCCATGATACAGGCCAACAAGTGGAAATGTTAGCTAGTATCATTATGCGTCACACCGACTATTTTCAAAAACGGATATGTCGTGTAAAACCGGATGTGTATGTTTACGCTGGGCCAATCAGTAAATTACAATATCAGGTTCAGGTGAAATCGTCTAGGAAAGCATGCTGGAAATATTCTATCAACCCCTGGAATCCCTATCATAATATAGGACTCATTCATCTCAGTCATTCTTCATACATATTATTGAATGCCACCCCGGAATTCCCCATAGCATAAAGATCGGCGCTTACTCCTTACGCGTGGCTGAAGCTCGTCAATATCGATCAGGCTCCAGCGATTATACTGTAAACAAACACGCAGATCACCGATGCAGATCAGGCGGTGAGAGAGTTACTGCTGTTCACGGCTGCCGCAGTCAGCCCAGTAGTGGAAGATGAATAGCGCATCGCCGATTGGTACCATTTTATCACACATTCCTTCTCGGTTCTACTGCCAGGGGGCTTTATTAGATTTGGTGGCTGCTTTAGTAAAATTACAGGTTATGCGTCAAAATTACCTATCCTGGTGGATTAGATTTCATATTTACCAATCTCAACCAAGTTGCCTCCCAATCGTTCTTTCCTTTTCTCCAATTTACTAGTCTCATCTTCGTCACTTTCATCCTTCGATACTGGATTCTCGAAAATGGATTTTTTCTATTATTATATATCTTTTCTTATTCTTTTGGTACTGCTATGCCTCGAAAATGGCATTTGCAACATACGTTTTCTGTCACGCACCGCCTTCAGCAAGATCTCAGAGTACTTAATATCCCAACCTAATCTTACACTCTCAGATGTATGTCACTCATTAACCCGACTCTAACGACCTAGAAATTAAAAAAAGCTCTCTAGACCTCTTTCTCTCCTCACACGCAGCTTTTGCCGTCAATAAACCTCGACATCACTCTGGCCGGCCTTTTTCGTGAACACGACATTTCAGACCCTATCGTTATGGACATATATAATGGCTACTCCCACATCGATATCCACCCTCAAATTCTTCGTGAAACTGTCTATACACAGGACGAAGATGTTGGTCTGCCGGATAACAGCACGGAGTCATTGCAGCGATTCCGAAATATGGCTCTTACCTACAAAACGGTCAAATTTTTGCTAGGTTTGGGCCCAGTTGATGTATATCTGTACCATCCAGTCAACGTTCCGGCCCAGATTGAGCGAATTTTGTCACCACTTCCAGTGAATCAACGACCACAAGTTCACTATATTGATTTGAACAAGCCAGACGTACAAGAACAATTACGACAAGTCACTCACGGGAAAAAGCTATGGTACTATCGACCGAAGTCGTATATGTTGCAACAAGACACACTGGTCAGTCCAGATTTTGCGTACGCAATCAACGACAAACGCTTCCTTCTACACCCAAACATTCCGACTCCACATCTAGAGATGGCTAGCTTGCAAAGTGAGGACCTTAGCACCTCAGTCTTCAACACTAGGTCTTTGCCATTTGTGGTCAAGCTTCGACGTTGCAGCGGGAGTCAAGGGACTTGGATTGTCACTAGCGAAGACGAAAGACAAATCATGCTCGCTGCCATGAAACAGTACAGATCTCGCAGAGTATCTGAAGTCCAGATATCAGACTTTATACATTCCACGCAACCTCATTATTCTGTGAACTTTTTTATAGGTGCGGCTGGCCCATCCAATGGAAGTACGACTGTTACTTTCCTCGGCGCCACAGAACAGATCTTTTCCAAAACCGGACGCTGGGCGGGTGGAGTGATTGATTTTCAATCACAGCAGAGTATCAAGGAACAGCTGATGGGTACGATCAATGCAGTGGCACGCACCATGATAGGTTCTTATGTAGGCTGGGTGGGAATTGATGTCATATTCGATGAGCGCCGTAATCGGACAGTGGTTGTTGATCTGAATGCGAGATTAACGGGCGGCTTCGTTTTATGTTTGCTTTCGGGTCATTTTATGAAGGAAAGAGGCTTACCTTTTGCTCAGGCACAGAGCTTTCACTATCAGGGTAAAGCGGCAGATGTTTATACTCTTCTAGCCCCGTTTGTTCAGACGGGACAAGTTGTCGTGGCTGCGGTTACGGAGACCCTTCCGAATAACTGTACAACACAACTAATATTTGGTGGACAAAATCGGGATGAGCTTGCTAGTATGAAGGATATCATTCGAGAAGGATTGGACCGCTGTCCAGATAGTTTCAATAGTTACAATATTAGTTCCGGCTTGGAGTGGTAGATATCGGTTAAGCGCCTGCCGAACATACACCCTATGAACCATGTACTGTGTATATGAAGATGTGAAAAGAACTCTCCATTGTTACATCCCTTTTTCTGGCACTTTGTAGGGTTGTCTGGTTACATAAGAAATAATTCCATCGGATCATCAATATAATCCGGTCTCCACTGCTGTATTCGTTCCGACACAAAGAGTGTACGGCCGGACCAAGAAAATATTGTAAGTGGGTCTAATTAAGCGGTCATAGCTATCTGTCCGGAGGGTTGAAATAGACGTTTAGAAAGATACCTTGGAATTTATAGAGAAAGGACACGTCAATGGCGCTGACTGCTACTTTATTCTCGCCACACTCTCCACTCCGATGAGGTCGCATTGACCTCGGTCACCGATAGGATGTAATTAGGTAACATCATTTTGCCTTGTGGTTTTCATTGCATAAGACGAGGCTTAGTGAGGAAGTTTCACACTAGTGGCCCGCCGCATCGACAGATGGAGTGCCAATCACGAAGCCAGATCTCCATCGGTGAAGCCGCTGACTTTTGGTTGCACCGGAAATTGGCTCCGTCTGTCTTTTAATTTGTTGATCTAGTAGGAAGGCGCCGATCTCTACACAGTTGTAACATCAAAGATCTCGTACCTGAAAGTACGTTGTTCCCCGTGGACTTCGGCGCCCGCCGACAGCCTCCGGCAGTGTCTGCTCCGCGTACGCCACCCCCCATCTGCAGATCGGAATCTGGGGAGCCGGCGGAGCAATTCTAGAAATATATTAAAGTACATGTCAGACCCATGTCCGATGACTCGTTGCAAGTCACACTCAGAATTCGAAGAGTCTTCTGAAAACATCTATACCAGTTCCAACAAGAACAAACATTTGGAGAAACAACATACCACAAGCCAAGATGTCTGGCAACGATACAAGGAGTCTCAAGGAGAAAGTGCGGTCAATCCTGCCCACTTCCGACTCGAAATCCAAAGCTTCTGATAATGAATCCGTGAGAACATTCGAGTAAGGTGTTCTCGATTATAGTGACGTCACGCCTCTGACCGTTGGCAGTGACCAAGCTTCAAGGGTTACTCATGATACTGCACCGACTCCCTATAATGGTATTCCTGCACCTTAGTTGAGCCCCTTCAAGATATTAACCTGTTCCAGGAGATCAGTGCTTCGGCAGTTGTTGTCGGGGGAAGGGTTTCCCTCGGTAAACACTTGGATGTCTACGGAGTATTGATATGTTCCACGTGGGCTGGGCTACCGGAGTTTTCTGATATTGAGTTGAGACAATCTATTATGTCCATGAGCTAAGATTTTCGGGGCAAGGGTTCTATGAGTTTTTTATGATTTTTGTGGTTTGTACCTACAGATACCAATTCGCTTCAAGGTCGGGTTTTCCCGCGGGATCTGCGATGAAATTTGAAATTACTCAATGCTCGACTTATTGACTCTTTGGGCCAGAGTGTGGGCTAAATGCCTACAAGTAGAGAACAATTGAAGAATGTACCTGGGCATGGAAGGTTGCTGCCGATGAAGAAATTTAGGTTTGGTAGATGTTGCAGGAAGGCGCCCGAGCCGGAATGTCCGCCTTGCTCGTTTCCCTCCTCACTCTCCGTTGATGAGACCCATAGTCGCTGGCCCAATTGAAAAACTATTAATCCAAGTCGATTGAACAATCCTTCGTGTATAGCTAGGTCACTGGATTGAGTTTCCGTGGTCCCCACCCGTGGACCTACGGTCGAGCTGGATGTCGTCGGACGGCGCTACAAGTCCACAAAAGATTCATCACGGGTCTCTTTTAGAATAACTGATAGCAGAACCATAAATATTGCAGAATACCTGTCTAGGACTATTCGCATTCAAACCCCTGTATTCGCAGAATGTCTGCAAGGCGGCCGATCTATCTGAACCCCGCCTCAGGCGAGCGCTGTGAATGTCCTCCGGTTGCAGGCCTCGCCGAGTTTCACCAATCGCTGCCAAACTACGCCCCGACCCCTCTGGTTTCTTTGCCTGAACTCGCCACTGAGCTCGGTATCCGTGCAGTATATGTCAAGGATGAAAGCAACAGGTTCGGACTTCCGGCTTTCAAGGCTCTCGGTGCATCGTGGGGCTGTTTCCGAGCTATCGCCCGCCAAGTTGGCCTCTCGAAGGCAGCCTCTTTAGAAGAGGTTTCTATCCGAGCTAAAGCGAACTCAATTATATTGATCGCGGCCACGGAGGGTAACCATGGAAGAGCAGTTGCATTCATGGCCCGGTTGATGGAAATCGAGGCGCGGATCTTTGTTCCTCGCTCTATGGATACGTCTACGCAAGGTTTCATCGCGGGTGAAGGGGCTCTCGTGTCTGTTGTTCAGGGGTGCTATGATAAGGCAGTGCAAGAAGCATATGATCAGGCAGCCCAGACTAAGCATGCACTTTTGATTCAGGATACTGCATTTGATGGGTACGAGGATGTCCCTGCCTGGATTGTGGAGGGATACTCGACTATGATAAATGAGGCTGAAGAGCAGCTCTCCCAACTCGGGTTGTCTGCCAATGTGGTGGTAAATCCAGTTGGCGTCGGGAGTCTTGCACATGCGGTCGCAAGACATTGCAAGTCTAGGGAAGCACCTGTCTCGGTTGTTGCCGTTGAGCCGGATTCGGCTCCTTGCCTCTCGTCCAGTTTGCGTGCTGGGAAGTCGATTCCAGTTCAGACTTCCGACACTATCATGGATGGAATGAACTGTGGGACTGTCTCATCCACCGCTTGGTCTGATCTGCAGCGTCTTGTCGATGCATGTGTCACCGTGTCGTCCTATGAGAGCCACTGTGCAGTTCAGTATCTCACTTCCAAGTCGGTGGCTGCCGGTCCTTGCGGTGGTGCGTCTCTAGCTGCACTCCGCCGTCTGGCTGCAGACGAGCAGCGGTCCGCCCTTCTGAACGAAGGTTCCGTTGTAGTTCTTCTAGTCACCGAGGGCGCACGGAAGTACTCGATCCCACGAGACGTTTCCATGGAAGATACAGTGAGCTTGACGCAGGCACTCACCCAAATCAATTCTTCTAACCCTACTTTGTCCGTGGCCGATGGCGTGGGAGAGAGTGAGATTGCCGATTATCTATCCGCATGGTTCGCCCATCGGGATATCAAATTCCATCGCGTCGAGCCAATTGCCGGACGACCTTCAATTGTTGGTGTTCTCTATGGAAGCGGAGGGGGTAAATCGATCATGTTCAATGGTCACATCGATACGGTTAGCCTCACCAGCTATGAGAAGGATCCCCTGTCAGGTTATCTGCGAATGAAAGACGATAAGCAAGCAGTCTTTGGAAGGGGTAGCTTGGATATGAAGGGTGGCCTTGCTGCGGCTCTTGCTGCCATGGCGTCAATCAAGGCTAGTGGCCAGATTCCTCGTGGTGACATAATTGTTGCAGCAGTGTCCGACCAGGAAGATGCCTCTCAGGGAACTCAAGATACTATTGCAGCGGGGTGGCACGCCGATGCAGCAGTTGTCGCCGAGCCTACCATGCAGGTCATCGCGACAGCGCACAAGGGTTTCGTCTGGGTTGAGGTCAATATTTTAGGAGTCGCTGCCCACGGCTCCGACCCAGTTGCAGGTGAAGACGCCATCCTCCACGCAGGATGGTTTCTACGAGCCCTTGAGCAATACCAAGCCCAGCTTCCCATTGATGATCTCTTGGGCCAGGCCTCTATGCACTGTGGTTTAATTCGTGGTGGGCAAGAGCCATCTTCGTACCCTGGAAAATGCACCATCACGCTCGAGTTCCGTACCGTCCCTACTCAAACGGAAAAATCTATCTTGAAGGACATGAATGATCTGCTGCAAAGTGCGGCTTTCGAAAACCCTCGTTTCAAATATGAAGAGCCTCGTGTGACTATGTCTCGGCCATCAACAAAACTTGCAAGTGACCATCCTTTTGTGGAAAAGGCTGTCGCTTGCGCATCTAATGTTCTTGGACGCAGTCCTGCGGTTCAAAGCATGCCTTTCTGGTGCGACGCTGCTTTGTTAAATGCAGCTGGGATCCCGTCAATCGTGTTTGGGCCTTCTGGCGAGGGATTACACAGCAAAGAGGAATGGGTGGAGGTCGAGAGCTTAAACCAGATGGAAAGGATTTATAGATATTTGGCATTGGATGTCTGTTGCTGAGAATAGACCTGTACATAGTGAGCACAACTTATAGAGCACAAGCTCTTTCCAATCAGATAACCTGCGACGACTCAGACAACCAAAGATCTTGGCATGCGCCCTGCCAGCTTACACCATTTACGATAACTTTTGGTGTCATAGTAGCCCCGTGACCCACGAGCCCTAATTGGACGAGCGAAGTATATAAAATGTGCACTGTGAATAGCCTCAACGTATCTACCTGTTCTTTCAAACTGGCTGTTCTTTGTCAATGTGCATATCTCGAGTTCATTCGTCCCATATTCAGCCATTATGTACTCTTAGGGCTCACGTTGCATGGTACTTCTTCATCTCACACGTGCGCACGCTGAAGACTATAGGGTCATGTTTCGCTGGTAGAAAACGCAGTTGGATGCTCATGTGGACATGTGGCATGCCGTATCCCCAGGCATTTATTGCAGCGTTCATGTGATACCCTGAGAGATCGCACTAGGGTGGTTTGGGTCGTTGCGGTGCCTATTGCGTATGAGTCGCGCATCGCATCGTCGCCGAGCCTTCAGTCGTCTCGTACTGTCGCGCGCCTTCCAGTCGTATTGTCAAAGAAGGGTCCCCACTATACAGCAATCTGCCCACTTCGTATGGTTTTGTCGAGCCTTACAGTCGTCCGTATTGTTAGATCTGCTTTTCTGCTCGCAAACCACTTCCACCTTTTTCTCCGCTTCAGCCTCATCATCACACTGTTTGACTCTATTTCATTCAATTCCAGTCAATATTATCTGTATTTGGATCGTTTTTGCCGCTCTCCAACGATGTCTGGAGCACGCCCCCGCCAGGAAGATGAAGCCGACGAATGGGCCTGGGTCAGGGAGATGCTCCGAGCCCAGGCCGGCCCAGAGATGGGCAACAATGACCAAGAGCAAATCGATGAAGAGTCCTTCCCAATGGGACGAGTCCTTCCCCCGCGATGTGCAACTTCGAGCAAACACCAACCGAACCTTACGAAGACATGTCCGACGCCAACTCCCTGGTGACCTTCGAGCGCACCATCAGTTCCGCCAGTCCCGTCGACCCCGCGGTCGACTTCGTACCCACCCCCATGGAGTTCATGGACGGGGTCGCATACCGACTTGGCAACGCCTTCTCCATCATGGAGGCCAGAAGAACCCTCGCAGCCCGCGAGCAGGCTGCAGCTGGAATCGACCAGCCCAGCGCGGATAACGAGCCCGTCGAGGCCGCCGCAAGTGCATCCGACAACGTGTCGGTGACGGACCTGGACTGGGTCCTCGAGCTGCCCCCATGCCCCTATGCCAGCGATGGCTCAGGCGAGGAACTTGCTCTCCTCAACCAGCAGTACGCCGGCCTCAACGGCGTGCTCCAGGAGGTCCTAGCGGCCGAGGAGGCTGAGGATATGGATGATGCCGAGTAGGGCCAGGGTGGATGGGCCTGGCAGTGATACGGCGGATCATCCGGGGGTGAGGAGCTCATCATTCGCTGAAGTACTTTGTCATAGTCATCTGGCTCACCTGGTATGCTTGTTTGTTCGTGCTAGTTGATGTTGTTTACTGACGAAGATGCAGAACCCCTTCGTTGGATCCTGTGGCCTTTTAAGCTCTGGGTGAGCTCTGTTTCCTGTGAGTTTCTTCCCTCCTGATATGAGACACCGAGTGAGTACTAACCGGGGCAGTAGAGAAGAACAGGAGAGAGACGGTGTGAGGTGTCGGGTTCTCTGTTTGTCGTCACCGTAGAGTGGTGAAGTGACGAAGAAATGTTCCCGTGCAGACGCTGGTCTGCCTTTTTTTCTTCTAGTTTTATTGTGATTATGACATATTATTACCAGTCATTATTATGCGAGAACGTCAGGAACCTGGTCTTGGCCGTGTGGGTGGATGCGTAGTGATGTAGGCAGGAAGCTGAGACTCAAGGGAAGTAAGGGATGTGTGGTGACAGAACGGGCAACCTTCGAGGTTATACAAATGCCACGCACGACATCGGGGCTTCTTACAGCACTGCCTTTAGCCTTATCTCTTCCCCCTCCCGGTTCGTGGTATGAGGTTTCCAGCTTGCGTTCCTAATCATCGGATTGCCAGTCTCTGTTAATGTCAGATAACCCCAGTGGCAAAGGTACTTCCTGGTCCAACCCACGATCAAACAGTACACCGGCAAGTGACTACTACCTGGGCGGCATTTCAAGGTCGTACTGTGGCGTATGCGCTCCTGTCAGTCTCATTGACATATTATACAAACGTAGAAACCAGTGAAGACATAAAATGCATCAATTTGCTACCGACTGTACATGAAAGGAAAGGACCTAGACGCAACAGGAAGGGGATCGAACAGGAGAGAATAGGGAAAATATAGAGACAACCTCAACCTCATCCAGCCTGGTAAATTAGCTGGCGAAGGGAGGTCCAGAGAGATCTAGTGCTAGAAAAACCGACCCGTTCCTGCATCGTTTTTGAGAGACAAAATGGGAAAGGGGGGCGTGATAGGAGGAGGTAGAAGGAAGAGAGGATTTTACATGCCGGGGGAGATCAGCTTGCCCTCAGCACGACTATCGGGGTTCCAGCCACCGGCGTAGGGAGAGGCACCGAGCTCCTTCTCGTACTCGCGGATACGTTTCTCCAGTTCCGGGCGGAAGTGGCGGATCAGACCCTGGATGGGCCAGGCGAAGGCCTCACCCAAGGCACAAATGGTGTGACCCTCGACCTGCTTGGTCAATTCCTGGAGCATGTCGATCTCACGCTCGCGGGCGTTGCCGGTCTCCATGCGCTGCATCATCTGCATTGTCCACTTGCTGCCCTCACGGCAAGGAGTGCACTGGCCGCAAGACTCGTGCTTGTAGAAGGTGGACAGGCGGGAGATAGCGCGGACAATGTCGGTGGACTTGTCCATGACAATGACGGCCGCGGTACCCAGACCGCTCTGGGAGTCCTTGAGAGCATCGAAGTCCATGAGTTGGTTGTCGGCAACGGACTTGGGGATAACGGGAGTCGAAGAACCACCGGGAATCACGGCATACAGGTTGTCCCAGCCGCCGCGCACACCGCCGCAGTGCTTCTCGATCAATTCGCGCAGTGAGATGGACATCTCCTCCTCGACGGTGACGGGGTTGTTGACATGACCGGAGATACAGAACAGCTTGGTACCTGCGTTACGCTCACGGCCAAAGGACGAGAACCAGGTGGGCCCGCGGCGGATGATGGTCGGGACAACGGCGACGGTCTCGACGTTGGTGACGGTGCTGGGGCAACCGAAAAGACCGACGGCAGCGGGGAATGGGGGCTTGAGACGGGGCTTGCCAGCCTTGCCCTCAATGGACTCGATCAGGGAAGTCTCCTCGCCGCAAATGTAAGCACCCATACCGCGGTGGATGTAGACGTCGAAATCGTAGCCGGTACCGGACGCGTTCTTTCCGATGTGGCCGGCGGCGTAGGCCTCGTTGATAGCGCGCTGGAGAACGGTTGCCTCGTGATAGAACTCGCCACGGATGTAGATGTAGGCGGCGTTGGCGTTCATGGCACGGCCGACCACCAAGCAACCCTCAATCAGCTTCTGGGGATCCTTGCGCATAATCTCGCGGTCTTTGCAAGTACCGGGCTCGCCCTCATCTGCGTTGACAACCAAATAACGGGGTCGGGGGTCCTTGTCCCAGTCCTTGAAGTTCATGAACGACTAAATTGCGTGCCGGGTCAGCCCGAAAATCAAACACCAAGCGCGTGTCACTGCTGAATCCCACTTACATATTTCAATCCCGAGGGGAAACCAGCACCGCCACGGCCACGGAGGCCAGAAGCCTTGATCTCCGAAATGAGCTGTTAAAAAAGCATCAGCAACGCCAATTCCCGAGGGCCCGTCGATCCGAAGCAGATGTAACCCACCCAGTCATGGCCCTTCAGCACCATGTCCTTTGTCCGGTGCCAATCTCCGCCATACTTCATAGCCGACTTGAGGTCAGCTCCGTGGTGTCCGTAAAGGTTGGTGAAGATCCGGTCCTGGTCCTGGAGCCCGCCATGGTGTCGCACGGGAGGAGCCTCCTGCACGGTTGCGAAGGAGCGGGCGGCCGTCCCTTGGGCGCGGAGGGAGCGGGCGGAGAGGTGGGAGAGGGAGGAGGTGGAGGGAGCCGCCGCTCGAGATATCATGATGGCGGATTGAGGCAATGCGTGGGGGAAGATCGAGCGGTCCTAAAGAGAGAGGGAAGGGGGAGCTCAACGCAATTCCTGCGCTCTGATTAACGATCCGTCTTTAGGTGGCCCATGATTGGCCGGTGGTCATGTGATATTGCATTACTCAGCATATGCCTTTTTCGGCCATGACGTTCCTTCCTCTTTGGGAATTCACCTTGTCTATGTACATTCCTTATTTACATCTTTCCTATGTATTTCGTTGATCCTCTTCATTTCTTGCTACCTGTTCCATATATTTATTTTCATACCCATGTTCACTAGCTCACTCCTTGGGTACGTACATCACCGCCTGCTTCAATATCTTCGGGCTGTTCGTCACCAGCACCTGCAGTGGCTCCAGTGGAAGCATCACCATTTCCTCTTTCGCCACTCTCCATGCCCACTGCAACCAGCCCGGCTCCATCCACCCACTCTCCGCAGAGATCCAGGCTACTTGAGCCCCATTGAGCCATGCACCTGCCATCTCGTGGTTAACTACCTGGGCTAGTGCATCAATGTTCTCCCGTCCCTCTTCTGGGTTTCTATCAATGCCCGTGGGCGATGGGTATTGTTCAAGAAGGAAATCGATCCACTTAGTGAGACGCGGCGAAAGCCTTGGTCTCGCCTGTGGTGACCCAGAGGTTGCCACGAGGATACCCAGTACAAGCGAAAAGAGACCCTGCGGGTCAGTCCCCAGGCCCGGGATATGTTGGCTTGCGTATCCGAGAACAGCACTAAAGCAAGCCTGGCTGGGGCCCTGCATCTCTTCTGGCAACAGACTGTAGAGCTCTCCAATTCGGTAGAGTTGACCGTTCTTGGGGAGGAGAGATGGCCGTTCCAGAATACGGACCTGGATCTGAGACAAGATATGCTCCGGGAATTGACCGTCTGGAATGAGTGCCAGGTGCTCTTCCAGCATGGGTTTGACACCAAGCCAATCTTCGCCACGATTGAGTTCTCGTGCACGTGTTATTGTCCATGTCGCAATTACCAATGCCGTCTTGTCCAGAGATATCAGGCCGTCGCGGTATGTCTTGGCAAACATCTGTTTAATGTTCTGCGGTTGGGAGGGCAAGTCTTTTCCGGACTCCTGGAGCATCATGATGTGGGCAATCAGCTCAACACTGATCTGGGCCAGGGCTGCCAATGAGCTGCGTCCATTGCCGTAGGTCTGGGGAATAGAGATGCCTGTTTCGTCGATCACGAGGCTTTTGCGTTCACGCTCATTGCCGTGCATGATAGCCAACGCATTGAACAGCGCCGGTGAGAAGATTGAGTGTTCCATCGGCCGGTATGGAGACAAAAGCGGGTAGAACACATTGAAGATATAGTAGTGGTCATCAGTGTTCTTGGCCACTTCTGGGAACATCTCGATCTGACGTGCCTTGGCCTTGCTGACCGGGCTGTCTGAATCCACACCCAGTTTGATGATGCGGTAATCAGTTGGGTTATTGGGGATACAGAAACCGTAGTTCATCAACACTAGTTCATGTCAGTGGTTAATCAATAAAACATGGTTTAACTAGATATGCTTACACTGTTCATTGTTCCGGGGTCCGTAGTTGTTGGAGATTTCCTCTCCTGGCCGGACATGCTCCCGGAGAACCAACCCAACATCCTTCTCTCCAGCGCGCCACTCGACCTTTGCAAGTGGCCGGTGGTTGGGGAGATCGATCAGCGGCAGCAGAACTGAGATTCCAGTTTCAGGGAGGTCGGATGGCTCCACACTCTCAGCCAGAACCTTTACTGAGAATGCGCGAGATGTTATGATGGTCGAAGCCCAGAGATAGAGTTCCCTATAAAGTCAGCAATGGGAATCAAATAGCCCAACAAGCCTATTCAATTTCAAACGTTATTACTAACCAGGTATAATCCTTGACTCCCGCAAACCCTAGCTCCTCAAGTTTCGTAATGCAATGGTCATACTTCTCATCCCAGATGTTGTACCTGAAAAAGGAAGCCTCCGGGATTCCAGTCCCATCAAGCCAAGCCACATCCTCCTCGGCAAAGCACAAGGGTGTGTTCAGTTGCCCCGGTTGAGGAAGTGTGCGCAAATACGGGTACCAAAACCCGTCTGGTCCACGCAGAAACTGGCCCATGAGGAAAAAAGCGAAGGTTTCTTCAGTTCCCACAGCGTCAATGAATGCCCGCGGGAACGCCACATCGTGGTTGGAGAACGAGCCCTTTGCGGACTTGTACTCAATGGCGTTGTAGTAGGACATTGTGATGCCCAGTGGGGTGCTGATTGCCCGTGTCTCTGGCTCGACGGTCTTGGGCCAGTCGGCTTTGACTTGCATGTGGATGCCGCGCTCAGCGTCATGGGCAATGCAGACGCTGTCGTCTATGTGGCCCCCGTAGCTTGCTGACCATCTTTCGAGTTCTTTGTGAAGATCCAGCGAATGCATTTTTGCGATGCTGTAGAGAGATTGAATGTCGAAGTTGGTAGGTTTTTAAAGGTCGCGAAATATAATCGCGGAGAATGAATGAAAGACTTCAAGACTGTGGAATATGAGAGAATGAAGAAAAGGGGCTAGTTCTTAATGATAAAGGAAGAGGGATAGACCCCGGGGCAGGGTTATAGTGAGATATAAGAGTGAAGACCGAGTAAGTGATATCACTCTTCAAAAGATTTGGCGGGTGGGGACCCACTTTTTTGTGTGCGCGGGACTGGAGCAGGAGAACCTAAGATCAAGGAGTGAAGTGTAGATACACTGAAGGGAACTTCCGGTTTTTTAATGTAAATCATTGCAAACATCAATTCTCTCTACCACATCTATCGTACAAGGTCATCACTTTTCTCCTAACAAGAACCGTCCACTCGACTCTCCACACGATGCGTAAGGAATTAACACCATGGAAAATGAAATGAAAACAGTCATCATGCAGATCCTCCCAAAAGATTAACCAGAGATGGAAAGTATGTACAGCTGCCATGCCGCCGAAACCGGCCTGGATGTAAAAATCCCCCAACTAGCGAAAAATGGAAGAATAGCACTCCATGAGATTCTTCCTAACGATGAGCATCGTTATATGCGAGAGCAGAAAGAAATGCGAGACGCAAATATGAGCAAAAGATAAGATTATCACCCCAAGCCTAGTTGGAGGTTGAGGATTTGCGGCCTGGGACTAAGATCTCCACCAGTCCATCATCCTCGCCGTCACTGCTGTCGTTTTGGTCGTCGTCGAAATGGGAGCTCACGGCCCGCGGTCGGCGGAAGCCGCTGTAGCGTGTTTGACCCGGCAGGTTGGAATAACCCAATGACTCATTGATAATGGCTTCGTCTTCATCATCCGAGTCGATCATCCCAGTGGCACTGGGCCCCACCATCTCGCCCATCTCATCGTCCTCATCCTCGACTTCGAGGGGCACGCGGACATGTCGTCGCACGGCTTCTGATCGACCGTCGCCATCCTCATCGGATGAGTTGGACAATGAGTCCGGCGGGCTGAACCCTGACCCGGGGAATGTGGGAGAGACCATGTCTGCGCTGGCCGGGAAGTCGGAGTTGGGGAACGCCGAGCCTCCTTCGGCATCGTCGTCAACTCCTGCAATCACGAACGGATTACTGGGCCATTGAGAATCACGGCCCTCATCCCGTTCAGTCCTTTCCTCATCCTCTTCACCGTCTGCATTCTCACTTGCTTGCTGCTTTTGGGCCGCAAGACGTGCTGCCAGTTGGCGCCGAGCTCTAGAAGGACCAAGGCTCAGGGGAGCAGGAGGCGGAGGTAAGATAGGAATGGGCTGGCTAGCAGAAGGCGAGGTCACCTAGAAACAATCAATGTCAGTAACACGTCAAGACTTTGACGGTTGATGAGTTGTGGCAGATAATGACGGTAAAGGGGGTTATGAAAAGAGCACGAACTCAAAGCGTGAAGCCCGAGGTAGACAAAACATCAATTGACAAGTAGGATGAACGTGAATAAGAACTGGGGAAGGCACCCAGAAACTCAATCTCCGCCGATAGCCAACTTCCAAATAGTAGATAGTGAGAGACCATGGGTGAGAAGACAAGTGTAACTCAGGAGTTTTCGCCCAGTCAAAGCGCCCGTAACCCATCTTGTGCTCGCATCGCTCGGCCGTCGAGCAAACATCGTACATTGGGGGAAAGGGAAGGTGGGTGGAAATCGAGGGGCGTACGCGAACATCGGTCACGACTCGCACCTGTCAATGTTTGGTGGAGGGGCGTTTACTCACATTCTCAGAATCGCCTTCAGCAATGCCGGCGTCTCTGTCCTCTTGGTCCTCCATTTCTTCATCCTCATCATCGCTCGAGCTGCCAAAGCCGCTCAGGAGGGCGGATCCACCACCGCCGGATGCTCCTCCAGAGACACTGCCCTGGTTGAGGTCGAAGCCTTGGAAGGAGGAACCACCGATTCCACCATTTAGTCCAGCTTCAGCCAGGGCATTAGAGGTGTTGTTGAAACCCTGGCCAGAGCTAATAACCGTCTGCCTCGGCCCAACAGACATTTCTGGACGGACGCCGCCCAGAATAGCATTATCCCGTTCCCGGGTTTCGGAGAGGGTTTGCTCGACGTAGTCAATCCAGTCTGGATTCAACACCGATTCCATAACGGACCGTGAAAGCAGCTCTGGCGGGTGGCGTTCGCTGAACTTGACGACCTCCTCCGCAACCAGGGTCAAATGTCCCATGTAGCCAAGGCGGATCTGCTTGGTCTTCTGGGCCTCATCACTGCGCTTCTGTCCTGCGACGATGGCAGTTGTGATCTGGCCGTGTTCGAATACGTTGATGGCTAGCGCGCGGTTGTAACCACGTTCCATGGGGCCGTTGAAGACCTGCTGGACCACGTCATACACAACATTATGAAGGAAGTTATTCCACGGGAATCGGAAGAAAAAGCCCTGAGATCATACAGTTAGGGGGCATTTGGGTGTTTAGGGATTGTTGTGCACTTACCAGTATCGTGGGAACGACCTTATTCTCAACGAACTGGATCTTCAAATAATCTCCAACCACGGGGCGTCCATCTGTGTCATACTGAATATACTGCTCAGCAGCGTCTTCGGCGCCTCCGTCATTGGCCGTTTCGGTTTCCTGAGTGGGCTCAGCATCAGCTAGCTGAGAGGTGGACTCAGCTGGCTGTTCCTTGGAAGCGAAAAGGGGGGGGCCGGCACGTCCTCAGGCTGAGCAGAAACCGGATCCTGGTTCTTTGCATCTGGCGTGGATGCTTGCTTTTCTTGAGATTCGCTTTCAAGCTTGATTTCGCTCACCTGGTCTGCTAGACCAGTAGGAGGTGATGGAGCATCTCCCTCGATGTCGGTTTTTTCCGCAGAAACTAACTCGGCCGCAGTGTCCTTTGAGCCTTCCGCTTTGCCCTCTTCCTTTTCGCCAGCCAAATCACCAGAGGCACCGACATCCTCAAAGCCCTCCTCTTCACCGGCATGCTGCAGCTCAGCCTTGCGAGCCTCCGGCGATCCAGTATCCATAGCCGAGCCATTTGTGAAATCTACGGTGGTATCGTTGTAATCAGCACCCTCGTGCTCATCGCGGCGAGGATTGAAGAATCCTTCGCGAATCAACCTCTCACGCTCCTCGTTGCGATGCCGGACATATTCGTCACTGCCAGGCTCATTGAGAAGACCCATGTTACTGCAGTGAAGCAATTCAGCCATCAACTCGCAAGTCTTGAAACGATCGAAGCCAAGAGGCTCGATCTTGGCGCC
Source organism: Penicillium cinerascens (assembly GCF_028974065.1). Lineage (NCBI taxonomy): Eukaryota > Fungi > Ascomycota > Eurotiomycetes > Eurotiales > Aspergillaceae > Penicillium > Penicillium cinerascens. The sequence continues at coordinate 1,528,518 of NW_026695298.1, read as the reverse complement.
CCATGCAGAACTCAGACGACCTCGGTCGACAGTCTTGAGCTGGGTGCCATCGTAGACCGTGTGCTTGGAGCTTTGGATCAGAGCCATGAAATCGGGAATGTGCTGAGCGAATGTCCGAAGCAAGTGTCCGAGGTAGATGGGGTCGTAAGGTGTGGGCATGGATTCGGAACCACCCAGATTCTCCGGGTCATAATCCGAGTTATTCTTGCGAATGACCTCGATAACTATACCGACTCCCACGGTCAGCGGGTTGCCGCCCTTTAGCATCGCATTGACCAGCTGTTGGATGCACTCAGGAGATACCAGCTGGCGGGTGAGGCTGTTGGGGCCGATGCACGACTGGTCGTTGGGAGTCGCATTTGCGGAAATTGTGATAATCGCTTTAAGGAAGTCGCCTGCGGAGGTTTGCACCGAACCTGGGTAATCAGGCGCGAGGAATGACAGCAGAGTTGGGATCAGGTCCTGAGATTGCAGCCAGTCCACGGTGCCTTGGCCACCCTCGGCCTTCTCCAAGCTGATGATCTTCAGCAACAGATCCATGACCATGGGGTTGTCGACATGCTGCAGCAGTGCTGCAACAATTCCATCCATCGACTTCAAGAAATCGAACATCTCCTCAGTCTTTTTATCGAGCAGGGTCTCGTTCACTTTGGTGAAATAAGATGCCTGTATGGAGTCGAGAGGCGGGGGTCGCCGCAGGAAACCCCAGAAGTCGCGAAGGGAGGAAGGGTTTGCCATAATAGACTCCAGAATAGACCATGTCTCCGAAGAGAGAATCTCGCACGCGACATACGCATGCTTCAAGCGAGTCTTTTCGACTTTTTCAAGGTCATCAGAGTCCAGAACACCCTTCAGCGGGTCCGACCCTTTCTCTTCCTTCTCTTCTTCATGTTCATTGTCTGCTTGTTCGTGTGTCGCAGACTCGGCGCCTGATTCCTTCGCGGCGCCCGATTCGTGGGCTTCGTCGTCATTTTCTTCGTCGTCATTTACCAAGCTTGGTGCAGTGACATAGTCCATAAGCCGTTTCAAGACATGATCCTCGCGCAGGTATTCTATGAGTTTCGTATTATGCTGTTTCAGCTCCTGGATGATCTCCGGCTCATCCAGCAGGTCCTCGAGGGTGATCTCGGGCTTGTCCAATAGGGTATCGATGGTGGAGATACTTGCATATCCCCCAAAACGCCAGAACATGATGGATTATATAGCCGAGAAGCACGATTCATGGGACGGTTCGTTTCGTAGGTCTCCGAGATGTCGTAACGGAGCGGTTTATGGTACACGGGTTGAGTGCGGGATGGGAAGGAGGGCTTCGCCGGCAGGGCGACACACCAGTGTGTCCACACACAGAGAGTCGCGCAAGCTGGAGAAGGCAGCGAATTCAGGCCGTGGCGAATAACAGAGATCGAAGAAGCAAAATGATATAATTCGAAGCGAACCTGGCGCTTGGGTCCGGGGTTAGCGAGCGATCGAGATGGGGCTGGTTGCATCGAACAAGGAACTGATGGGTGTGCACCCCGAGGTGCGGAACGTCACGAGAGGGGTCCAGACAGGGCTGAACGACCAGGCGACGGAGGCCGATGGGCAAAAAATGAGTTGGCCACGTACCTTCGGAGCTAAGGGAGTGACGAAGAAAAGAGGGAGAGGATTCGAGGAAGTCAGGGTTTGAAGTTGTAAGGGGAAAAAGAAAGAGGGGCCGTTCCAAGTGCGGGAATGCAGGACTTGCCGACTTACTCAACACCGGGCCATCCAGGAATAGAACTTGAAGTGCCAGGAAGATGGAGGATGATGATGATGATGAACGGGCCACGAGCCACCAGCAGCAGGGACACCGTGAGTAATCGCCGCAATCAGCGGGGATCGCAGCCCCGACCAACACAGATAAGCACGGTTCATACAAAGTCATTATGGTGGATATTCTGTGGGGTCCGTCTCTTCGTTCTCTTCCTCTTTCTATTCTGTTTGATGCTAGGATAGTGTATTTCAGTCATCGCTAGGTAGTTCTGTTCCGAGTTCCCTATACCATCACCACCTATACGCGGCCGGGTATCCCTGTGTATGGGGCTCGGATACATATTCTTCGGGCCACTGGGAGGTGAGAGGCCACACATATTGAACTGCGATCTCGGAGGCTGGATTTGTTTCGTCACGCAGACACTATACACTGACACCCATGAACATCACTGCCTTCTCACCAGTCTCTAAAATTGGTCATCTGGGCGATGATGTGGGATGTGGGTATGGGCAGACATGTACCAGGTACTTCCCTACTTGGCCGAGTTACGGGGGGGTGTTATGTATCCGCGACTCAGTTCGGTCCCGTCCAGTGCCCAATCCACGCCCAAAAATCCGAAGTCCCGAATGACGATCATTGTGCATCAGATGGCATTGGTTCCCAGCAGATTAGACTCCCATTATATTCCCAGTATATTGTACTTAGACCAATAATAATCGTTAACTCGATCGTGTCCATAGAAGGACGGATCACGTGCAGATATACGATGGCCTGAGGCCGTAACTGACGTCGCCCTCCGCATTTATCGGTGCCTGTGTGTATGTGAACAAGTCGATCCGATTCAAGTACTCGTCGACAGTGATCTAATCAGCTGCACTACTCTCAACTACGTGTGGGTCACTAGCAGTTTGATTAGCAACCACGAGCGTGATCTCTACAATCACCATCACCCCTCATCACCATCTTGCATCTTGCCCCTCCCTCGTCCTCTGATCAGTCACAATGAATCGTCTGTTCGGCACGAAGAGTGCGGCTCCCAAGCCCACTCTGGATGGTGCAATCACCAAGGTACTACCTTCAAAGTAGTGAATATATTTCCCCCCTACTAATGCCCCCGCCCATGACAGGTCGACGGCCGCATCTCCAGCCTCGACGTCAAACTCGCCGCTCTCAACTCCGAACTCTCAACCTACCAAGCCAAGCTCTCCAAGATGCGCGACGGGCCCGGCAAAAATGCCCTGCGCCAGAAAGCTCTGAAAGTGCTCCAACGGCGGAAACAGTACGAGGCACAGCGCGACCAGCTCTCCCAGCAGTCGTGGAACATGGAGCAGGCCGGCATGATGCAGGACAACCTGAAGAACGTGATGACGACGGTGGACGCAATGAAGACAACGACGAAGGAGCTCAAGAAGCAGTATGGCAAGGTCGATATCGACAAGATCGAGCAGATGCAAGATGAGATGGCCGATTTAATGGAGGTGGGCAATGAGATCCAGGAGAGTATTTCGCGGGCCTACGATGTGCCCGAGGAGGTTGATGAGGCGGATTTGGATGCGGAGTTGGAGGCTTTAGGTGAAGAGTCTATGTTTGAGACTGGTATGGGCGAGGAGGCTGTTCCGAGCTTCTTGCAGGACGAGGTCGCGCCGCCGCAGTTCATTGATGAACCACCGGAGCAGCAGCAGGTAAAAGAGCCTGCCGGTGGCCTCGGCTAACTCTTGATGCAGTATTCATCGGGAATGGCCAGGTACCAATTTGCGCTACGATCATGGGATGCGGAGTTGACGGAATACTTTATATTACTGGGTTCAAAGTTACGACTATGCGATATCAATCTCACATGCAGCGCTTTGCTTAATGTTCTTGTCATTTATGTAACTGTAAGGTGCTCTTGTAAGCCTTATGACGCGGTAGCGAGTGTATACAGTGAACGCAAGTCCGAGAGAAGATGCCAGTGTAGTGTGCTCGAAGTCGAGATATGCAGGTGGTAGTGCCTGAGCGAGTTTCCGAATTAAGACGATTCACCCAGCCCAAGCAATACCAGCAGCGCAACATTCATCACGACGATGACTAGCCAGACGAACACTGTGAGGATAGAGAGGGCCCAGTGATTGCGCATGGGGAATCTCTCCGTCTCCACCTCACCGTCACCTTCGCTGGTCTGATCAACAGACACGGTCATATATTTGTTGAAGCATGTAAACCAGATAAGGGGGGCTGAAACGAATGGCAGGATGACACTGAGAACCACCTGACTCGCGTTCAGGGTCGCGTTAAGCCCCTCCTTGCCCACAGCCCCAGCGATAATAATGCTGGGAATAATACTGACGGAGCGAGTAATGAGACGACGAAGCCAAGGTTTGATGCTCCAGTTTAACATGCCCTCGCTGACCATTTGGCCTGCCATGGTACACACAATGCCGGCAGAAATACCGGACAGCAGAAGAGCCAGAGCGAAAATGAGACCAGCCGCTGGGGCAATTGATGAGGCAAGTAGCGTGTGAATGCCGAAGAGGTCAGCTTGAGCGCCGCCTGGAACATTATAGAGCGAGGCGCCCGCGACAATGAGAATGGCGCTGTTAACGAAAAGAGCAAAGGTGAAAAGCGACAGAGACAACTCGATGATCGAGTACTTCATGCAGCCATTAATCGCTTGGATGGAAGGGCGGTATTCAACTTCACCACCAGTGCTTCCTAGGGGCACAGTGGACTGCACGTAGCCCGATTTGACATCGAAGTCTTTAAGACGAGACTGAACCACTCCGCTGCCGAGGAAGAGGGAATGCGGCATAACAGTCGCACCAAGGATACCACAGCTCTGGTAGAGACTATACTTCAAGGTTAGTCCCCGTCCACGATTCTTGACAACGTGCCAACTTACCCACTGGATTGAACAATCGCCGACGACGGGAGAAAGCCACGGAAGACTTCCCCAATTGACTGGTCCTTGATGAGTGACAGCTGAATGCAAAAGCAGACAACGACGGAGAGCACGAGGCCCATGACGAAGAACTCAAAGAGGCGCAACCCCCACATAGACCCGTTAGGACGCCAGAAGATGAGCAGAAAGAACACATCCACCAAGGTGATAGCACATCCGGCTACCAGAGGAATATTTCCTAGCAGATTCAGCGCGATGGCAGAGCCAACCACCTCCGCAATATCCGTTGCAATGATGGCCGCTTCTGCTAAAAAGTAAAGAAAATACACCAGCCAGCGAGGGAGATGCTCGCGGCAATTCTCAGCCAGGTTGAGACCAGTCACGGAGCCCAATTTTATGCACAGGGATTGGAGAAGAATCGCGAAAAGGTTAGACAAGAGAACGATGAACAGCAACGCATATCTGTACTCAGCGCCGGCCGACACGTCGGTGGCATAGTTTCCCGGATCGATATATGCGACCGCGATGAGGAAACCAGGTCCGATAAAACTGCCGAACTTGGCCAATACGCGCGCACAGCTTGCAGTTGACGAAAAGAAGAAAGATTGGAAAGGACGGTGAGGCGATCCGCAGGCCCTCGTAGGTGGTTCACACCCCGAGGACGCAGCGACCACTTCACCGTTCGGGGTCTTTTCCTTTACGGGATCCGGGTCTTCGAGACTGTGCGGTCTTGGATCTATGGATAGTGTATCCCCCGTGCCTATACCATCACCGGCAGCGTGTCTGCGGTGGACTCTAGAGTTGGCGAGGCCGTTGAAGTCATTGCGGGTGGTGGTGTCCGGACTGAAGGGCCGCGGACTCTGATTCCAGGCCGGGTGGGCGAGAGTGTCGTCGTTGCGCGAGGGGCAGTTCATTGCGTGTTTGGCTTGTTCGTGGTGGGCGCAGGGCGTTGTCTTAAGTCCTTGCAGTTGGAAGCAAGTCGGAGCGCTGATCGGAGCAGAACACGCAGCAAGTACCCTGGAGGAGAGCCCGAACTTGCCCGATCTTCGTGATGTCGTCGCGGAGAGCCAATGAGCGGTTCAGGGCGGGTCTTTGCACGGCAGCGAACGCTCGGGCAAGAGCTAACAAGATTTCGAGTTGGAGTGTTGCCTGCGCATTGTCTCGATTTGGGCTCAAGATTGGTCTGGGGCCCATTTTAAGAATCGCCCGCTTTTATCGACCTATCGCCAGGCATCGCAAACGGCGGATGGCGGATTACCCGAGAATGTTCCACCAGAAACGGACGACCCATGGGTTCAACCATACATGAACACACGACCCTCATCCTAGGACAATACGTGGTTCCAACGTTCCTAGCTCAGGAGATCTCGAGATCTTGGGGTTTTGAGATCTTCTAGTGGTCATCAGCTTACTCTGCATCGCTGCACATAAACGAGAGCGATTGCAAACGGGGCCGGCCCGGCATGCGGCACCCGCCGAGTGCATCGACATTACGCCGAGACCACGAGTACTGCAAGAGTCACTTGGACTCTGAATGCAATAGTCCGTGGAGTAAAGTTTAGTCTTTGGTTTGGTAGGTGAAAAGTGGTGAGTTGATCGTAAACTGGATTGAGGCAGAAAGTAAATACACGCGGATAGGGTTACCGGGGACACCCAGACACACAGGTCGGAGACAAAACATGCAAGGATGACATGGCCTCGATGCAAGAACCCCGGAAAAGAAGCCAAAGGTACTGTACAAGATGATTCAGAATGACATCTCCAGTCCCAATTTCGAGTCCACGTTCACCGCCAGTGGTGCCGGTTGCCCCTCGCAACGTCTTTGCCCGCACGTTGTTTACTTCCCCTCCTCCGATCCCAGCCAACCCCAGGGATTGCCTCATTGCGTAACTTGTTCCCAGCCAAGCTTAGTGGAGTCTCGATCCTCGATGTTGCCGTTGGCAGCAAGACACTAGCACACGCCTCATATTGCCCCCGGCTGCCCGGCTTGTTTTCCTCAACTTCGCTTTTATTCCCCTTCCCTCTCACTCTGCATCGCATTTGTTTTCGTGTTGTTTTCTTCCTTTCTGTCCGGGGCCGTTACTCGACTGCCCATTAGTTATTATCAATTTTTGTTTTCAGCCTGATTTCTTGCATTGAAAGCTCCCGTGAGTGCGACCTGCTTCTACCCGTGTCTGGCGTTGACTGACCTGTCGCGGTTGCTGGTCAAAGGTGATAAGCGATGGCACCCAGTACATCCGGTCCGCAGATCTTCGACGACGCCAGTCGACCCCCCGTCAAATCGTCGGTTTTCCGGACCATGTTGTCCAGACCTCACAAGAGGAACCAGTCTGCAGACGACGCCACGCCCCAATTCCATATGAACACACCAGTGGGCACCACACCCTTCCCTTTTGCTGGGGGCCCTGCTCCAGCCCCGGGCCATCTCCCACTCGCGGAAATCGCTCCGAATCGCGATGCCGGAGAAACCAACGTGCCTACTCACCAGCATGGAAACAAGAACGGCAAGATTGTGCATAAGAAAACCAAAAGTACCGTTTCTCTGAAATCACTGAGAAGCTACATGGAGCGAAAGTCCGAAGACACACCCCAGGAAGAGACGGAGGAGAAGTCTCCAAAGAAGACCAAATCATCCACCAGTCTTTCCGTTCTTTTGAAGCGGTCCCAACGGGGACGCAAAGCCAACGGCTCCAAGCAAAGCCGTGACAAGGAAAACCGAAGCCCGACAGACCTCGTCGATAGCATGCCATCACCAGCCTGGGCAGCGCCCCCAGCCTACCCGGAATCAGTCACTCGGTCACGACACAATTCCACTTCCGACAGACAACGCAGTGTCGCGGAGGAAGTGTCCCTCTACACCCCCAAGGGGTACGGTCCAGCCCAACAACGAAACTTCTACGATTACCAACAGCCACCGTCGCTTGCCAGACGGGGCGAGACGAAGCCTCGACCAAAGTCGGACATCCTGACTGGGAACAGAAGGATGAAAGATTTCCTGGGATCCGTGCAGCGCACACCCTCGGGAGATAGCGATAGTACTCGGAGTGTCGCTGCGTCATCCAAGACTAGAGTATCTGACCAGTCTCAAAAGGCCTCGGCTTCCGAATCCTCCGCTCCAACCCCGATCAAAGAAGAGCCGAATCCCAAGAGATTGTCTCGAGTACAGGCCGCAATCTCGGCCTTCAACGCGAAGGAACGTGATGCGGATGTGCACAGACACTTGAACTCGAAGGATCTGGAGAGTGAATTTGAGAAGTTGCTGGATGCGAGAAACATCCCCCACAATATGAGGGACAAGATGCGCTCTCTTGATACCAACATCAAGGCCGATTTCATTCAGAAGGACCGAACCGAAAATGGCACACCCCACAGTGCTGGAACCTCGGAGAGCCGCCGTGGACGTGGAAAGGAATCCAAGGACGACCGCCGATCTGAAGACCGCAAGGGTTCGCGCTCGCGCTCTCGGAGCCGGGGCTTCACATTCGGCAGAGGCTCATCGTCTCCTGGCAAAAAGGCACGGCCAGAAAGCGGAACATTTAGCCGGCCACGATCAGTCGACCTGTCGCAGCCCGTCGGTGTTTATACGGCCCTCAGCGCGGCTGGGTCTACTGTATCTCTGCATGAAGCGGCGGTTGTTGACACCGCTGCTGATCCATCTGACTTCGTGCACTATCTGAGGGAGATTCAGAAGCCAGAGATGGTTGAAGTTGGAAAGATTCACAAACTTCGACTTCTTCTTCGTAACGAAACAGTCGCTTGGGTCGATGGGTTCATCGCTGAAGGTGGCATGAACGAGATCGTTCAGCTCATCTATCGCATAATGAAGATGGAGTGGCGGTACGCAGACCTGATGCCGTTGATTCGAATGATTTGCTGATTAGACTTATAGAGAGGATCACGAAGACACACTTCTTCACGAAGCTTTACTTTGCCTGAAGGGCCTCTGCACCACCTCTGTGGCTCTCGCGCGTCTGACCGCGATTGAGGCAGACCTCTTCCCCGCATTGCTGAAGATGCTGTTTGACGAGGAAAAAAAGGGCCCAAGCGAGTTCACGACACGGAGCATCATCATGAACCTCTTGTTCACACAGGTCTCTGCAGTGAGCCCCGATGAGATTCCAGGCAAGCGTGTTGAGCGAATCCTGTCCTATCTACGAGACCCTTCACCACAGGAGGAAAGCCAGCCAGTCTCTTTCATCGCCAATATCTACCAGTCCCGACCCTATCGTGTCTGGTGCAAGGAAGTCTCCAATGTAACCAAGGAGGTCTTCTGGATCTTCCTGCACCACCTGAATGTGATCCCGCTCCCCAAATCCGATCCCAAGTCAGAGGATGTTTTCATCGAGAAACGCCCCGCGGATCCTCGTTCGTACTACCAACGGCACTTTCCTCCCCCTCGTCCACCGGTCCCCGCTGCTCCATATGTCGGCGGCGTCGAATGGGATGCAACCAACTATCTCGCCTCACATCTGGATCTCTTGAACGCCATGATCGCCTCTTTGCCCACGACAGAAGCACGAAACCAGCTTCGATCTGAGCTTCGCGCTTCTGGCTTTGAGAAGGTGATGGGCGGTAGTCTCCGCACCTGCAAGGAGAAATTCTATTCTGCCGTCCACGACGGCCTTCGGACTTGGGTTGCTGCCGCGGCCGAAGACGGCTGGGCATATACTTCCGTGCGTGAGGGTCTTCGCGCTGGTGACCCCGGCTCTCCTACCAAGTCGCCCAAGAAGGCGCCTGGTAGCCCCAAAAAGATCATGCTCGATGAAAAGCCACCTCAACTTCAGCTGGCCCTCGATATCCCTAACAACCGCCTTGCTCCCGGTCCAATCTCTGTTCCTGGAACACCATCGAGTGACCTCCCCCGCTGGCTTTAAACGTCCAACTAGATATGATCTGTTGGACCAATTCTCTTCTCTTCTTGTTTGTTTTTTCTCCCCTTTCATACTGTCAATCTTTATACGCCTCATGACTCGGAGTTTCGGTTATCTGTTTGAAAGGCTGGCACCAGCTCATCCCGGTCGCTTGGCTTTGCCCTATTTGGAGTTTCTTTTGGTCTTTTCTTGACAGGCGTTGGCATAACTGGTGTTGTTTGGAGTTGCATATTCACTGTCCGGAGGGTTTTTTGGCAGCCATGATGTAATGAAGTCAAGTTACGGTGCAGGTGGCGGGGGAAGATGAGAGACATGATTGATTGGTATGCTCCAGGCTCTCATCTTCTCGACGGATAGTGACGCCTGCAGTCCTGACTAGCTTTGCTCATGACATTTGATCAATGACAAGCACGAGAATTAAATGATTCGTCAATTGAAACTTGATTTTGTAAACTGCTGTAGTGGATGAAGATGCGAGTTGGGGAATCTATGATGGAATTATACAGTATGACATAGCATCAACCATATACAAGAATACGGTCACCTCGGTACCATCTTCACGATGATTCGTTTCTTTCCTCGGCAGGCTTAGGGCCAGGGGGCGGCGGTGCAGAGAACACGGCGCGAATACTAGAGAAAACCTTTTCACGAATCTATACGCATATCTGTCAGGCCATAATCACATCGATTGCCTAGGGGCTTTCGGGAAAGTACTTACCCCATCGAAGGGCGTATCTTTGGTATCCCAATTCATAAAGAGCACTGCGTAAATCACAACAACTGTACCAAACACATTCGTCAGTAATCCAGATATTCATATATTCTCAACAATCGAGAGATCACCCACATCCAATAATACCCCACTGCGCCAGCTGCACACCCTTGATAAAATTGGGCCGCGCATACTTCAGCGCGGCGCGCCGGCGGTACTTCCGCTCCAGCCGGAACTGGTGTTTCGGCGAGAGCTTCGACATGTCTGGAGGCCACTGCCGCTTAGGCTTGTATTGGCTATAGCGGTCCTCTTCAAAGGCGCGAGAGGATCCATGTTTATCGGATGAGAGGCGGAAGGGTGAGGATTGCTGGGCGGCGGAGACTGTGAAGGAGGGAGCGGGTGTGCTGGAGAAGAAGCGCATGCTGCCTCTGCAAGGTGGCGCGAGTTTCTGAATGACATAGTTGTTAGCTTCTAGTTTGAGTCGAAGGTGCGAAGGGTACGGTCGTACAGTGAGTTGCCATGTTGGTTGTCTGGTGATCTGGGTCTTGAGGGTTGCGGTCGACGTTGAGCAAGCGATGCGCGCCAACGGGGCGGCGGCCGTGAAAAGGTGTCCGGTCATAGAAGATGCAGGGGGCGACTCAGGCGTGGAAAGATTGCGTCTCGTTTCTGCGGGACCAAAGTTGGCGATGGAAGGCGGAAAGGTTGACTGGGGAAGTCGCGCGGGCAAGAAATAATTTGATCTGCCGCTCTCCCGCAGGTTCTCCGCATCCGCGGCCACGAGCGTGAATAGTGGCCACTAGGATAATAGAGCCCACGAGAGCTTACCAACAATTGTTGAAGCTTCGAATAATTAAAACTAGTAGTATCTCGTCAAGAATGTCTGCAGACTAACGCCAAGAATTTGTTAAGCTACGTCTGATACTTTTCGCCCCAACTTCTATGCCTACTATATACGATAACCTTACTTGACACACTTTAGCCTCTTGGTTCTTCCCAAATCTCTTCCTAGGCCATTCCTTGAACTTCTTCCTAGAAGTAATTTTTCCTTTTTAAAAGCATTTTTTAAACATTTTTTGATTCATCTCGAAATTAACACGAAAGTCGCCTAATGGCCGCTATTTACGCTCATAGTAGCTTCATGTTTGTTATTCTCATATTTGAACTCTTGGTCCTGTCAAACGCTCTTAGTCCAAGTGATAGCTGGATTTTTTTCATCTCAGTTTCTTCAGATTCACGTTTATCCTTCTATGCACCTTGCCTTCCAGTGTTGATTCACTTCGCGCTTTCAGCCAGACAAGTCCATGAAAAAGATCAAGGTAGGCCTCTGTCTGCCTTCATACGAGTGAAAATATAAAACCTTGACCGGGGGGCTAACATGAGCCGCACTTTCAGATGTTGTCAATTATCTCAACGTGTCGCCCTCGCCCTCGTCAACATCTGCAACCAGCTACGATGTCACTCATAAATCTGCCTCCAGAACTATTGAACCTCATCATCAACAGATTGGCGGATAGCCTTGAGGCACGAGTGAGTCCTCTCGTACCGCTCAGGGCCATCTACTCGCTAAGTCATACCTGCCGAACCTTTTGGGAGAACTTCATCTGGCGTTTGTACCGGTACGATGCTCAGCGACTAAGAAGCTCAGCTCTTATTTGGTCAGCAGCCAAGGGCGTCATGACCACAGCGGAGCAGTCTCTCGCTCAGGGGGCTAGCCTGCTTGCAACGAACCAGCATGGTCAGTCTCCGCTGTGGCTCGCTGCCCGTAACGGGCATGAGGCCATGGTTCAATACTTGGTCCAACAAAATGGCGATGTTCAGTTTCGAAGCCCAATTGGAATCACACCACTCGCAGTCGCTGCACGTGAAGGATATGTCAGTATCGTCCAATTGCTCATCCGGTTTGGAGCAGATCCCAACACTGAATCTAACGACCACGCATCACCTCTTTTGTGGGCCACCCGGAGCGGAGAAGTGGAGACAGTCAAAGCCCTTCTACAATTGGGAGCCGAAGATCCCAAGGATGACCCTGGCAATTTTTGGCGATGGTCACTGGCTGCATACCGCTCCGGGGCATGGAAGCACCTGCCCGAGATATGGGGCATGCAGTTGCTTGGTCTTGAACTATCTGATGAAAGGCTCTTGAGCGAAGACGCTCTGGTTCATGCCGTTCGTCTTCGCTATGTGGCCATGACGAAGCTTTTCCTGAAAGAGTTAATGCTGGATCTTGAAATCGGAGCACAGAATCAGAACCAGGAGACAAGAACCCCGACGATTCTGAGCCTTGGCTCTCTCTCCACTGCTTTGTATTTTGCCATCTGGCACGGCGATGAAGATATTGTGGAGCTGTTGTTGGAGCGAGGTGCTGATACCAACACTCTCTACAACCCCTGGAACGTTTTCAGTCTACCATTGACCCCTCTTACCCTTTCTTTGAATCGTGGCTTTCTCGGCATCGCAGAGCAACTCTTGGACCACGGAGCGGACCCGAACTGGGTGATATCCACGCCTGACTTGAGCATGTTAGCATGGGTGACTCAAAATAAGCTCGAAACTGTTGTTTTCAAGATGCTAGAGAATGGCGCCAACCCGAACCCCTGTGGCGGCGTCCAGCCACTGCTCGTGGCCATCTGGGCACAGAGCCCGGTGATCGTCAAGACTCTACTCGAGTTTGGCGCAGACCCTAATACCCCGGATCGATTCTGGTGTAGCGATGGAAAGAAATCTCGCTGTTTTAGGAGTACTTTGCCCTATGCTCGATGGGTTGGTAATCAGGACATTGTGGACTCTCTGGAACAGTACGGAGCAGTTCATAGTTGACTGGAAACCCTAATGGACCGATGGACCGGGATTCACTTGCTAGCAGTGACTATGAACCCACAAACATGAGAGAAATAGGAATGGATAATTCTTTTTATTAAAGGGTCTTATTTGAACATGTTCAAAGAGAAGGTTAGCAAGAAAATTGAAAGGGGACCAAAATCATCCCTGCAAAGACGTTTATGGAATTGCCTAAGAAGAGAGTGAGAATCCATTTGTATCTACGTTTGCAGAATCGGAGGTAGTAAACGACTGGAAAATGAACCCTCAATCACGAATTAAAAAATGGAGCTAGAGCTATTAGGTGGTTTTGATAGGTTAAATATCTTATAGCTAGGATATACATTCTATTAGATTAGCAACAAATTCTTTTTCTTATTCGCTCGAGGAGACGGGAAGCAAAGTTGAAGTGCATTCACTTTAATTATAAAGAAAGCTGCTTGCTACCTTGAAATCGAGTGAATATAGATCGCTGACGAGCATAAGGAATTGAAAACATGAGCAGCGGGTAACTTCTGTTCATTCCTAAGTACCTTTACTACGTGATTACTGGGTCCAACTGGGCCATTTTACGACCTAATTTACTTGCACACCAACATATGAATTTGAAAACTGGGGCGATGTAGCTACAAATGTATCACAACCGATCTTGGTTCAGATTTGTTGCGTTGGAATCAGATGACTCGCTCCTATCTTTTCGTCTTCCTCGGTATCGTAGGTGGAAAGCTGAATACTTCGTTTTGATAGTCGAGAGTTGACAAGAACAGCTTATAGAGATACCTGAAACCCACACAGCTTACCGACGAAGCGATTGCTATACCCGCCCAAAATGGATGTCCGATGCCCTGGTCCGAAATGGTTCTGAATTGGAGTTGGGAGATATTCAGGGTCGGCGAAATGTAATCAACAAAAGCGTCCCTTCGCTGATAAGACAAACCCACAACGAGAGCGGTCGCGGATATAGTAACCGCTCGCTTTGTCCAGCGAGGGAATCTCAACTGCTTGAGACGGGATGTTGCGCGCTTACTCTCCACGGGAAGGGGGTGATAAGAAATGGGAGAAGCTTGTCCAAGGCATCCGGTAACCGTGCCGACGCGGTATTGCTGCATTTTTGCCATATTCAATTCGCTGTGGCCGGCATATTCGTACGACTCTGTGCCATCGGTCCCGGCACAGCTCTCGAGTGCCTCGATACCACCTGGATGGTCCGAGCTGAAGGTCGTGAGATCGTACACTGTATAGCTGGTCAGTTTAACTTCCAGAGGGTCATGAAATAGGGAAGTATTAGCATACCATGACCATGAACCGCTATCCACAGAGACCCCAGAGTATTGTGTCCGGCCAGTTGCTCGAGTGTGATGCTTTCGCCGAGCTGGGACATTGTGGACATAATCGTCGTTCGGTTATGGCACGAAAAGAAAGACGAGAATTATCGACAGGCAGATTCGTAGGGGCCAAGGTCTGTTCATCGCTTGAACGGCACCGTCGCCACTAATCTGTCTTGGGGCTAAGCTGCCGCGCCTCCGTATGCGTCGGAAGTTACGCTGGTATGATTGCCGGAAGCTGTGGGTCAACGGCCTTCCCAAAGCGACCTTTCGCCGCATTCCCGAAAAAGAACAAACTGATAATAATAACAGTGTTGCGTTAAGTGCACGACATGAGTCGTTCTCATCAACGAAACGTCCTGCCCGCTGTCCTCGTGGCAATCGATACATGATCATAATTGCAAATCAAGCCAAAACAAAATGCACAAAGAATTTTACATTGGACGCAAGGACGGTGAACGTTTTTACAGTCTGGATGTGTCGCCATTCACCAGCCTAGAGCAACTCACAGGAACTCTGGCTGAGGTCTTTGCATTCGCTGATACGAAATGTATGTTTCCGCTATCATGTTCTCTAGCATCCTAGGCTAACTCGAGATAGCATTGTGGCTCATTGACCAACAACGCAACCATCTTTCGACCCTCAAAGATGTGCAGGAGACCAAGGACACTGTTGAAGTGCGAGCAACACGTTATGAGGCCGTTCGTGAGCCCCCCGGGCCTCGCTTGCTGCCCTTCGTTGGCAACCACTACGAATTATACCCAGACGTTCTCGGAAACTATGACCGATTGTTCTCACTCTATGGCCCCATGATTAAGACCGTCAACATGGGAACAACCATCTATCACACCAATGACCCGGAGATCGCCCGTCATTTGTTGCGCGAAGACAAACTCTTCACCAAATCCACATCCGACGCATCACACCCACTGCACTACATGAGCGACCAAGACTGCCTCTTCACCTGCGACAGTGCATCTCCTGCCTTTGTGCCGAGCCACAAATTTGTACCTCCAACGATGTCACCACGCGCTGTGGCTCACTTTATGCCGCTGATTCAAGATGCCACACAATCCATTTTTACTGTATTCGACGAGTTGGCCGAGTCTGATCTGGCGGTCAACGTTTACCAATTTATGTTTAAACTAGCAGCACAGATTATCTGGCGGGTTGTCCTAAATCAAGACCTGAAACACTTCGAGACGCTGAAGACGCCGCCATCGCTGCCTATCCGACTGTTTGGTCAGTATCTCTCGCTGATGAAAAAAGCATCGTTGCAGCCGCAATGGTTCAAGTATCTCCCTTTTGGAGACGCTTCAAGAGTGAAGGCCGTCCGTCAGCAGGTTCTTGACATTTGCGAGGATGCCATGAGCGCCAGCATCAAGAAGGATGGCCCACCTCTATCTCTCTCCGATCCAACGGCCTTGCAGAGCGCCAGTTGTGTCGCCGATTTCTTGTACCGCGCCCGTGACAAAGATGGAGAAGGGCTGCCGTATGACCTGGTACTTGGCAACGTGGTGGTGACTGCTGGTGCGGGATTCACCACCAGTTCATCTCTACTTTCCTGGGCCCTTTATGCCCTTCTCCGGTATCCTGAAAACCAGGAACGCCTACTGGAGGAGATAACCAGCCACCGTGGTAATACTGAAAAACGCTGGACGTATGACGAAATTCATAGCATGAAGTTTCTCGATTGCTTCGTCAAAGAAGTTCTTCGTCTCCACAGCCCCAGTTTCCAGACCGCACGTAACGCCAAACGAGACACGATCCTGCCGGGAGGGTATTTCATTCCGAAAGGTTCCATCGTCATTGCGTGTTTTCCTAGTATACAGAAGAATCCAGCCCACTGGGAAAATCCTCTGCGATTTGATCCTGACCGCTGGATGGAGGAAGGTCTCGCGAAACGTATGGCACGTCAGGGGTCGTACACGCCATTTGCCGCAGGAGGTCGAGGCTGTGTGGGGTTCAATTTGGCACTCACACAGGTCAAGATGGTTCTGGCAGAGTTGGTGTATCGATATGAATTCGAAGACTCGTCGCCAGAAGCGGTCGTGTATGATCCTGAGTTCTTAGTGGTGCGGCCATTAAACTTCTACGCCGGGCTGACGAGGCGGAAATAGTGGCGGCCCATGTCACATTGGGCTAATTGGAAACTGTGGCTTTCAAGATTTTAGCCTAATTATTACTGGGTGTGTCGAAGCCTGCGTGCTTGTCGTTGAATAATTGGTCGTCTGACGGGCAGGCACCGGCAGCGCGATATTCCACTGGCTCGCCGTCTAATGTCATTCGGCGAAGGCGGACAATACACACATGTGGAAAGACGCCAGTTTGAGGCGCAGAAGGACCCAAAATTTTTGTATTCAGTATCTTGAGACCGTCTCTATTCACCTTCTTATCGAGACCGAACACATCTATAACACATGAGCCACCTATTGAAGACCAGTATGCGTTCAGTAGTTGTAACTCGTGACAGAGTGTGACCACGTACATATTTCTGGAACGCGTATAGCGAGGATAGGCAGATGGACCCAGATGACGTGGAGTTGACCGATTTGGTTGCGGCCGGCGGCGGTAACGGAAGTGCTAAGGACCGTACACGACCGGCTAGGGCTCGTTATCGATTGAGTGAAACGGCTCGGTGCCGATTCAGTTATGCCCGCCTTCAATCATGCCCTGAATACGGATCCTATACTCGACGAGGCTTTTGCCGGACGGCCACTAAACAGCCAGTTAGTTTTCGTAAAACACTTACTTTTGTTGTCATCTCTTCCGCAATATTCTTTTGATCAGCGCAATTGTGGGAAAAAATGTGCGGGTTTTCTGCTTGTATTTTGCTTTCAGAGGCAAGCATCAATGGCCACAGTAGCTGCACGGAGCGTACATGTGCTCGTTGCAACGGGGAAATCAAATGCGGCCACGAAGCCAACGGTGCAGCGAAGGGACTTACGGCAGACCTCAAAGCTTCCATCAATCTCATCAACCACCGTGGCCCGGATGACTCGGGGATATGGGTCAGTGCGAACGAGCAAGTCGGGCTAGCCCACTGTCGATTGTCCATCAACGATCTATCCTCCGCGGGGCGACAACCACTCCACAGCAGTGGCAACCAAATTCATGCTGTGGTGAATGGTGAGATTTACGACTACGATCGCCTTCGCCGTGAATGCGAAACTGTTCACAACTATCCTTTCCAAAGCGACAGTGACAGCGAGCTTGTTTTGGCGCTCTATCGGATCCACGGCGCCCCTGACTTTCTCACGCATCTGCGCGGTGAATTCGCATTTGTCCTCTATGATAACCGCGAGGGAACCCAGCGCGTGATCGCCGCACGCGATCGTTATGGAATCAAGCCGCTGGTGTATACTCGCATCGGGTCGAAGCTGCTCATCGCTTCCGAGGCCAAGGCATTCTTGCCCTTGGGCTGGAAGCCGCACTGGGACGTCCGTGCAATTGCCGATGCTGGATGGATGTTTGATGATCGAACGCTGTTCCGCGGAGTTCGAAAGGTCTTGCCTGGACACTACCTTGATATTAACGAACAAGATGGTCTGCGGCAAGTTAAGTACTGGGATGCTGAATACGAAGACAAGGTTGGTCCATTGAACTTCAATCGCGGGCCATAACTGATGGCCATTCCACAGAGCAAGCCCGAAACTCGCACCATCGACGAAATGATAGCTGGCGTTCGCGAAAGGCTGGTCGAGGCTGTCCGTCTTCGCTTGCGTGCTGATGTCCCCGTCGGCATCTACTTATCTGGAGGGATCGACTCTTCTGCCATTGCCGGTATAGTTACGGAACTTGCACGCAACGAAAAGGTCAAGATAGGAAACGAAGAGGCTACTCGTGTCACCTGCTTCAGTGTGGCGTTTCCTGAGACATCCGGGTTTGATGAATCACGTACGTTTTGCTGCGCATGAGCATTCCCACGAAAAAAGGGACATACTAACAGATACAAGACATTGCCGAGCGCACAGCTGCCTGGCTCGGAGTGAAGACTATCAAGAAGACCGTCACTGAGGACACTCTGGCGGAAGACTTTGAAGATGCTGTATTCCACTGCGAGCATCATCACTTCGATCTCAACTTTGTGGCCAAGTTTGCACTCTCAACTCTTCCCCAAGAACACGGCGTCAAGGTCGTCCTGACCGGCGAAGGTGCTGACGAGCATTTCGCTGGCTATCCATACTTTCCCGGCGAATTCCTACGCGAAGCTGATGAAGCCATGCCCAACTCCCAACTGTCTCAAAACAACGACCTTCGAAACGACATGTTCAAGTCGGTGCAGAGGGAAATGAAGGGAATCTGGCAAAAAGCCGGTGCAACCGCGTACAACGATAGACCAGCCTTTGCATCCATTGCCGGAGTGGGCGCAACGGATATGAGCGACAATCTGTTGGCGTGGCATCCTACGGCCCCTATCTTTGCTACATGGCTCCAAAACCTACAAAGCATCCATGACTGCCGCAAAACGGTCCTGAACTCGCACCCGAGCGACGTCCAGGCTAAGATGCGGTCGCGATGGCACCCCCTGCACACAGCTATGTACATGTGGAACAAGAACTCGCTGGCCAACGTTCTCCTATCCTGTCTCGGCGACCGCACGGAGATGGCACATAGCGTGGAGGCGCGCACGCCCTTCCTCGACCACCACCTCGCCGAGTACGTCAACCGTCTGCCGCCCAGCGTCAAGCTGCGGTACTCGGCCGACACGGCGAGCGATACCGGGGAGCTGGGCCCCATCTGGACCAAGTCTAGCGTGGCCCTGCAGTCCCTCGACGAGAAATGGATTCTGCGCCAGGCCGTGCGTCCATATATCACCGACGAGCTTTACAAGCGGAAGAAGCACCCTTTTCTTGCGCCAACTCGATGGGCCGAGGGCGGACCATTACATCGCAAGTTCAAGACGTTACTGACGCAAGAAGCTGTGGAAAAACTGGGCTTTGTTAACTGGGAAACAATTGAGGAGGCTATGGAGATTGCTTGGGGCGAGACGGCAGACCCAATGGCCTTCCGACGTTTAGTATATTGTGGTGCTTGGGTGACGCTTAGCCAACGTATGGGTGTGGCGAAGGCGGACGAATCTGATTGGGAGGCCACTTTACAGTAGCTCTCTGGCTTTGTGGAGAATATCAATCACAGTAGTGTGGTTATTACATTGAATAGAGGGAATTGATACACTATCAACTTCCACGTACGGCTAGACCTCGAAATGGTGTGGTTCCGGTTTCAAGGTTTGGAACCGCGGAACCGCAAATGCATAATTTTACCAAGGATTTCCTTTTTCGGATAGATAAATTGATGACCCAACTTAACTCCTCTTCGTTATTAAACTATTATATGGAAATTCTAGCATTGAAAAATATGTGTCCCCTTAGATTGAGTAAACTCCAAGCACTTGGTGATTGTTTTGGTCAGAGGAGGCCGTTCATGTAATGGGTGGTGAGAAATGTGTACTTCGATCTGGCTACTATCATCTCGCCAGACTTTTTTTTATAAAATTAATCCCTGCTTTGGCAACGTAGAAGCCGTCTTGGTAGACTACTCCTTTCAAACTACTTGTTATTGTTTTTGTACTCTTCAACTATTACTACTAATTACCATATTGAGAAACCGCTTCTTGGTTAAGCTTGAGCCACTCGATAATGGTATTCGGGTCTTCCATCAGAGCGCGTTTTTAGTCATGATTGGGAGATAATTATGTCGTTTGATGTATTCTATTAGCCAATTTCCATCAACATCGTCACTGTAAGCGTAGGACCTCTCTGATCCATAGAGATTAGCAAATCTTGAACTGATTCCTCTTCTACTTGCGTAATTTATGGTCTGTACCCCTTGCTCCATAAAGTTTATGAATGCCTTTCATCCGAGCTGCAAGAGTTGTTCGGGGGATATCAAAAGAGCGGGCAGCAGCAGCGACCATGATAATTCTGCCATTTTGAATAGCTCTAACAGCTATAAAATCCTGCCTCCCTGTACACTAATTTTCGAGCTTTTGTACTGCATTTTGGGGGCATGGCAGGCGTTTAAGGATGGGCGGCTGCGTAGGGGCAGAAAATTCGAGGTGGATGAGGGACCGCCGGGATCCACGTTAGTAAATCTTCATTTCGTCTATAACAGGCGTGCAAAGCTGTCACGAATGGCTGATCACAACCTGCGCTATCTTGATAAGGTCCTCTGCTTCGATCAGAGCCTCGACTTGGCCTTGATTGGGCCGATTGCGATATCGGGACTTGATTTTGTTGACGTGCTGCTGAAGCTCTAGAATCTGGAGAGTCACTAGGCTTTTAAGCAGGTGTAACCTCTCATGTCGTTTGACCCGATACGTCGACACGGAAATTTCGACGGGACCAGCAGAGGTATCAGGCTCGGGTTTCTGCTGAGATGAGTTTGTGTCGTCGAGACTACACATATGCATGGCCTTGTAACAGTTGGCCGTCTCTCTGCAGATGAGGCTTATTTGGCGGGCCGCCATGGCGAGCAACATGTTCTGCTCTACTCTAGCCGCACATCCCTCACACGCTATGAATATCGCCAAGGTCTCAATGGCATTGCGAACGTCGGCGAGTAATAGGTCGATTCGGTTCTTGCGCGAAGCAGAGTTGGAGACTAGTCTCTCGACAAAAGATATGGAGCTCATCAGACAGCAGTAGCTGTCGGATTCTGTGCGCGTTTTGTCCCAAAGCTCGAGGGACGGCGGTTCTGAAGTCGAGCGTACTGTAGCGTGTTCATCGGTATTCATAGCCCAAGCGATGACGCCGTGCGCCGTGTGAGGTCCAGCCCAATATCCCAAATTGCCTGCGCTGTCCGTAGCTGATGGGCCGAGTAGTGACGTTAAACATGTGTTTGCCGTCGATAGTTCCGGAAGCTGGCCAGGCGGTGCTAGCGTGGCACTGCGATCCCCTGCCGGAAAAGAAGATTCGCTTGTTGTGAGGTCAACGGCGGCTATAGGAGGTGTCAGTCAAGTGGGTCAGGGACATTCGCAGAGCCAAGTACTTACAAATCCCAGTACCACTACTACTCGAGCTCGATCTGCCGTGATGCATGGGAGTATCCATAATCAAAGACGTAAGCAGAGATTCGTCGATGGAGCTGTTGTCGAACGTGATGTCGTACAAGTCGTCCCATGCCGATTCCTTGCCATAGTCTACTTGGCGGTTACGGACGCAAGGCTCCGTTTCACCGCACGCAATTCGTTCTGGGGCGATCGCGTTACGCTGAATTGTCTATTTAAATGTAGTGCGTTAGCGAGTCGCTCTCGTGATCATGATATCGTTCGTTACTCACTGCCCGACGGCTTTTATCTCTTTCCTGTCGTTTGTTCCTGCCCTGGTTTTTTGGATACATGCAGTTGAGTCCCATCGCGACGCATCTTTGGCATCCTTCCCGTCCCCCAGAACAGCGTGCCTATAATTCATGTTGTTAGAAACCTAACGCGACAAGACACTGAATGTAAATATGCTTTATGGCTGCAGGTAATGGATAGGGACTTCGAACAGCCATACCTTTCTAGAGCGGCAAAACATGCAAGAAATGTGTATCTTGTCTCGGATGTTACGGCTGACTGCATTGACAGGATCCGGATTCTCGATGTACTCCAAGTTCCCTCGCTCATCGTCGGTCGAGACCAGCGTGCCAAACATGATAAAATCTCTAAAGCGTCGTGCTTGGCGTTAAAAATTACACAATAATGACAGGGGCTGCTGCAGCAGATAAAGTGCAAAGCCATAGTTATAACGACCACGACCACGACCATGCAGGATGGACTGACGGGCTGACGGGCTGACGGGCTGACGGGCTGTGGATCTATGAGGCTTCGTGGTCAAAGCGTGGGGTCAGGTTGCAGTGGTGACCCCAACTTGTTTCTCGGGCGCTCCGGAGCTTTAGCTTGCATGCATTTTATGCGAGATAAGACATTTCAGTGGCCTCTAAATGGGCACGGAATATTCGACAATCGTTTAACTCCGCGCCACTCGCAACGTTGTTCCACAAAAAAAAAAAAAAAAAAAAAAAAAAAGGAGAAAAACAAGTCAGGGTGAGACAAGCGACTACCTGGAAAGGCCTCCATTTGGTGAGCTTTAACTGCCGGAGGCCACCCCTGAAAGAGGCTATACCGGTCAGACATGGACTGGTATTGTATTTGGGGAATTGATACTACAAACCCCCTACCCCATTTTTCGGGCCTCCGTACCCTAATTAAAATTAGCTTAGGGTTTGTCTCACCATCTCTAACTCTATCCTTATATCCTAATCTCTCCTTTATCTCTCTTTCTATATGCACTATAGCCGCCCTTCTCTTAGGCTTCATTGCTGTCGTGGGCGACGTAGGCCTGGCCTTAGGCACCCACCAGGACGCGGTCAAGGGCGAGGAGAGCGAAACGAGAGCGATTTAATGGGATAAAAGTCAGGGGCTTTACTACGTTAACCAGAACTAAAAATCTCTGCAACTAAGGAAAACTGACACTTAAAAACCTAGGATGATGAATTAATTCTGCAGAAAGATAGGCGTGTGAAGTGAGACAGGGGGGTTGGTAGTTTCAATTCCCTGAATTTATTGAGTCCCACAGCAAACAAAAGTAAGGCTCGACCCATGGCTTTGCCCGCGAGACTGACGGCCTAGGCCGTTGGGGTAATTAACTATAGCGGCGGGATTATATTTTTGTCAGCACCCCTGCGTAACTAGTTAGTTAATGCTGTCTTGGCGACATACTGGAATGCTGGGTCAGGGTGGTGTTCCTATGGTCGCATTACGTTTAGAGTTTTCGATTTGCGACCTCCATTAGTGCCCTGCGGCAGGCGAAATAGTTGCGCCAAGGCCAAAAGTCAATTCATACGTATCTATTCTTGTCCTTCGGTTGGAATTATGTTATGCGAGGTTAAAGCGGGCGGACCGGCCCGATTCATACACCGCTATAATCCTGACGACCTTAGTTTTTTTTTTAGAGTGATTGAAAGCATTTTTAAATTAAAATAAAAGGATACTGAAGGCATCATGACGCATGGCGTGTGGAGACGCTTTAATTAATTGAATTGAGTGTAACTTTTATTCCCCCACTATACTATACCTATTCCTTAGATATCTCCGCTGACCCCCGTTGCGGATACAGCTCAACCATCCCCAACAGAACTAAATGGGCGAGCCAGGGCTCCGTCTTTCCGACGATGCTACCAAGTTCATTACCTACAGTAGCCCATAAGGGGTGCTTACTGCGTCAAGGATGCACTGAGCTGCCAGCCAACCAAACAACCAGCTACACTCACACTTGCACGGCCGACATACCCGCCTTACCGCACCATTACAATACAGTCCGCCAAGTACGTAGAATCATCCACCCTGAAATTTGTTGGGCCTCATTTATATGTCTAGCAAGACTTGTGCTGGGAGACCCGTCTCGACCCTGTATTTCCCACCCTCACTGGCACTCTTCCACTTCTGATATTGCCACAGATTTTCATCTCCCCTCAAGAAATCCTTTCCTCCTCTACGATATTAACTTTTATCCTTTTCCTTTCTTCGTAATATATTCAATTAAGCTTGTCTGGTAATGCGGTGATATCTCTTGAAGCCCACGTCCACCAGCTGCTCTCTCCGCCAAACGGCCGTAAAACTCCGGGTTGACCATTCGCCTTCAGGAGCACGCCCCAGCTTGTCGCTGCAGGTTACGTTCGAATTGCTTTTGGTCCCAGGTACCGCATGAACAGGATCGCTCTCGTCTGATTGCCCAATCTCAGTGGCACCAGTACCGACAGCAGCTGTCTCGCAGATTTCCTTGATACCCACCATCAGTAATCATGTATGGCACAGGAACCGGGCCTCAGTCAGGCATCTCCACGCCCAGATCCAATTCCTCCCTCCGGCCATAGGCTGTTCGTTCCGACACAAACTTATCTAATCATCTTCACCTATCGTAACATTGACCAACTGACTCTTGGCTGCAATTTTGGCTGCTACATCAGCCAGCGGCATGGCGCTGAGAATATCAAAGACCGAAATCTCACTGCGCATATTCTTCAGAGCGCGGTTTCGAATCTCGACGGCCTGAAGCGAATCAACTGCGGTAAGAACAACATATTAGCCGAGTCGTTACAGTATTATGGTGTAGACAGAGGGGATTATTGCACTTACCACCGTAGTCAAAGAGAGGTTTTTGAGCATCTACTTCTTCCAAAGGGACACCCATGGCCTTGGCGACCAGCTCCTTGATGTTTTCCTCCACAACCGCTGCAGCGTCTGCCATACTCGTAGCATTGGCCAAGAGGACGCCTACCTTTTCCTTCGCCTCGCCGTTCCCGGCTTGGTTTCCGGCTTTGACGATACGGAGCGCGAATTTCTTGTCCCAGGAGAAGCCCCCGGTGCTCTCGTTATGCTCGATGCGGTCGCCTAGGCCCAGGACCACTTGGGCGGGCACTCCCTGTCCGTTGGTGGTGGAGCCGCGCATGATCGCTCGCATTACGACGCCGAGCTCTTGAAGGTTCGTCTGTAGGCCACGCCAGCCGTGCTGGTATCTGGACAGATAGCCAGCGAGGTCGCCGAACTCGCCTGCTGTGGTAAAGTGCGCGGAGTCGGAGACCAAGCCGACGTCGATGCTAGTGGCATTGATGCCGAGATGGTTACGCGCATGATGGGCTAACGCATCCTCAAAGGTATTTCCAGATGCGTAGTTGGCTTGCGCCGTGTTGCCAATGACACCAGTGATTGAGGAGAGCAGGATGAAGAACGGCTTGTCACCAGGCCAGAGGTTGGCCAGGAGGTTTCGTGAGCCCTTTGTCTTGGGTTCAATCGCGCGACTCCATTGCTCGAAGGACATGTTGTCGAAAATGCCATCTTCCAATACCATAGCTAGTTGGATCACTCCGCCAACTCTTCTGCCGCTGGATTTGAGGCTGTCAAATACCGTGGCGACACTGACAGCATCATTGACGTTGCACGCGAACGCTTCGGCTCGTACAGAGCGGTCGGCAAGCTTCTGCAGAGCCTTTGCATGCTTTGAACCACCTGATCGGGATAGGAAGACCAGGTTCTTGGCACCGCATTCAACCATCCAGTTGGCAATGTCCAAGCCGAGAGCACCTAAACCCCCGGCCAGTACATATGTAGCTTCGCTATCGAGCTTCAACTCCTCTGGTCGAGGGGCAGGCATGAGTACCGGCATGGTATCGCTCAAGGACACGACGACCTGCTCGTTCTGGATGCTGCTCCCCGAGGCCGAAAGATTCGTAACAGGCAGCACGGTCAGCGGGAAAGGCCCCTGGAGAATGTACTCGATAAAGGCCTGCTTGAAGAGCCTGCAGACGATGTCTGGTCTGCCTCTGATGAGTGCGGCTACATCGATGCAAATGAAGGTTATGTTGGATTTCGAGGCCGGAATGTCCACTCGGGAACTCTCGCCGTTGATGTCGACAAACTGGCCAAAGTCGTTCAAAATCAACATGGCTCCAGCAACATGCGGGCCACTTTGTTGGCTGACAACAACATCGATCCCACGGTTCTTGGTCGCCTCTTGGATGAGTGGCACGAAATTGTCCAAAGCCGAGTCGAAGATGTGGTCCGTAGGGACTCCGTACCGATCAGCCAGAATATCTCGCTCTGCTCTGCTGTGGACGAGAGCGAAGATTTCGGTACCAATTGCCTTGGCCACCTGTATCAGGCTCTGTCCGACTGGGCTAGCGGCGTGGTCGAGCAGCAGTGCCTGGTCGCGACTCAGATGAGCCCTCTCCACTAGCGCGTACTGTGCAGTTATCAACGGCTCCACAAGAGCCACAGCTTCCTGTGGTTGAAGGCCAACCGGTAGCGGTGCCACCAGGGCTTCGCTTTGACGGACATGGGTTCTTGCAGAAGCGTGAGAGAAAACAATGGCCTGTTGACCGAGCTCTAGTGACTTGACCGAGTCAGATAGACGGGTGACGATGCCAACACCGTGGTGAACAGAAGCTAGCGTTTGGCCCTGTCCAAGTCCAGCGTACTCAACTTTGACTTCAACTTGACCATCTTCAGGGGCTGAGTCGGCCTCTTCATCAGTAATCCAGATATATCCATGAACGTCGTTGGCAGACTCGCTCGCCTTGAGCGGCTTACCAGGAGCACCCAGAGCAGACCAGATGGGCTTAGCGTTGTTGCCCGCCATCTGGAGTTCGTTGTCGAAGCCAGCATCTTCTGTGGCACGAGCGACGTAGATCAAGCGGTTGCGCTCAGCATATTCCATCTCCGCAGCCTCGACCAGACTCGTTCGCCAAACGTTGGTAACCAGATCTGCGTATTGCGCACTGGAGATATCCGCAACCGTGGATAGATCGAGAGACGGCAGTATGGCGGCGGGGTACTCGTTACGCATCACTCGTAACAAGCCCTGGCTCGTGGCGAATTCCACACCGTTCGACCAACTCTCGAGCACACTCCCGTGGGTAATCCAGAAGAGGTGACCAACTGTGGAGACGAGCTTCTTGAAGGCGTTAAACTGGTCTTCGTCCCAGGCATACACTAGTGGGCTGTCAATCTCGAGGAGGGAAATGACGGACTTCCCGTCGAGGGAAGCGGCACCCTGCAACGTCAGATTTGTTCGTCCGACGGACACGCCGAGGCCTGTAAGCTTATCCTGAATCGTGGCTGCGAATATCTCCCCGGCATCGGACAGAGATGCAGGCAAGAGAAGCACCACTGACTCCGGCAGCTCAGGCAAGGTGGAGAGAGAGCCATTGTTTTTCGAGGACAGTACGTAGGTCTTCTCCCGGGCGACGCGGGCAACGCACGACCCGGGCACGACGAAGTCTTCGTGTAGCTGACCAGCTTGGGTGAGACACACCAGTGGAGCCAGCTTTGCGAGCACGGCGGCGTTCTTAGCAACTTCGGGAACTCCCAAGCCGAGGACGAGATCAATGGCGTCTGGGGCCAGCGTCTCAAGTAGTTCGCCCTCCGGCATCCATTTGTAGAGGATGGTCGTGTTCTCAGCATCTTCTCCAAACGCAGCTCGCATAAGTTGCAACCCAGGCTCCGATGTGGCCAGGGCGATGATCTTCTTGGGCACATACGCTCGGTTCTTCAGGTCCAAGAGGACATCAATGTTGGAAGGGGCCTCGTCAAACAAGGCGATAAGTACTGTGTTGTCCGACTTTTTGAGGAACACCGAATCGAGAAAGGTGTCAACCGACAGGGCCTTCTTCTCGGATGATAATACAAGCTCCGCAAGATCCTCGTTGCTCGTCACGAAGGAGAGATCCGGAATCCAGGTGATCCCAGCGCAGTTCTTGACGGCGGCCCCGGAAGATAATGATGTACCCGCTGTCTCCAAGCCAGCATCGGACGTAACCTGACGCAGGGCAAAGTTTTTGATGGTAAGCTTCGGCTTTGCCCAGTCCTGATCGGAAACAAACAGTTCAGTGGTCATCTCATGACCGGTCTGGGACAGTAAGCGACCATAGCCAGAGTAGAGCGCTCCGGATCCCTGTGGCTGATCGCGGGCGATGTACAGGTCTTCGATGGCATAAGGCACCGCGGACTGTTTTGGGCGGCCGGCATCGAGGGAAGCAATCACCAGGTGAAAGATAGAGTCCAGGGTAGCTGGATGGATGATATGGGAGGACTCGTGATGGCTGGGCATTGTCGACTTGGTATCTGGAACAGCCACAGTACCGTAGGAGGCGTCTTTCGATGGCACTGCCGTGAGAGAAACGACATTACGGAATGATGGGCCGTATTGCATCCCGATAGTCTCCAAATCGTTGTAAAATTCATCCACATTCACAGATGAGGAATCAGGCTCAGAGAGCAGGGTCTCGCGTAAAGCCACCTGTTTCTGCCACGAGGCATCCACATTGCCCTCTTCCACCTCGCTCGGCCCCTTCTCGTACACGACAGCGATGGTTCCAGCACAATGTTTTGCCCACGACGAGCCCTTGGTCATAGAGTAGACGGTGAAGACCCACCAGTCGGGTCTGCCGCTGTGCGGATGCAAGCTAATGCGCGTCTCCACAGGCACCTCGTCATCTAGCGAGATGACCAGGGCACGCTCGAACGTGACATCCGTCATCCGGAAACCCTCCACCGTCTTCGAGGAGTCGGCGGTGCGCAGCACGCCCTCCAATGCCATGACAAGCATGCCGGCTCCCGGATAGAGCACGGTTCCCGTTATTACGTGGTCCTCAATCCAGGGGTTCTCGGCGATGCGCAGGTAGTTTCTCCATTGGGGCTCGTGGGTACTCCATGAATATTCCGCCATGCCGAGAAAGTCATTGCGCACCTCGGAAGGAAAGCGGTAAGCGTGTGATGAGTACGATTCGTGCCAGAAGCTTCGTGTGTGATTCCAGGGATACGTGGGCAGGTCGCAAAGCATCTGAGAAGTGTCTGAGTGCTGGTGCTGGTTGTTCACTGCGGCCAAGTCAACCTTGGTGCCTGCAGCCCATAGTGTCCCGGCGGCGTTCAAGGACGTCTCCGTTGCGTCTTTGCCGCGAAGAAGCATGGAAGCGTAAGGTGCGGACTTGGCGAATTTGTTGTTGGCCACGTCGATGATCTGACGCAACGGTCCTTGCAGGGCAGCGTGAGGACCGACCTCGAGGAAAGCTCCCCATTGCACCGCTACGGGGCGGGTACCGCCTGGGACCAATTTCTTGTGCTTCAGCAACGCTAAGACGGCTTGTGAAAATTGCACGGGATTTTGCATATTGCCGACCCAATATTGGGCGTTCAGTTGCTCGGCGGAGGTTACCATAGACCCTGTAAGAGAGGAATACATGACTGGCCTGTTGTTGCTGTTTGTTGTCTCATCTGGCTGCTTGGGCGTGATATCGCCAATCATCGCAAGATAGCTTGGCGAGACATCGCGCATGTGTGGAGAGTGGTACGCGGTAGTGACCTTGAGCTTGCGGGCAAATTTCCCGTCGGCGGAAATAATGGTTTCCAGCTGGTCTATGGCGTCGACATCTCCCGAGAGTGTCACACTGGAGGGACTATTGACGCAGGCCACCACCACAGATCCGGGAGCGACCTTCTCAAGGTACATCAGGGCATCGTACTGAGAAAGACCCACAGCCATCATTGCACCTTTTTTAGGGACGGCGGCAGAGCTGATACCTCGGACGTAGGCCAGCTTTATGGCGTCTCGGTGTGTCAGGAGCGATGCTGCATAGGCGGCGGCAATCTCACCACTTGAGTGTCCCACGGTGGCTGCTGGAGTTATCTTCCAGAAATGAAGAAGGTCGACCAGTGCGACCTGAATTACCGTGCAGAGAGGCTGGCTGTACTCCGGAAGGTTGACGTTGGGGTTGGGCGTCTTGCTCAACTCTTCTAGGGCATTCCACATGCAGCCGAAAGCCTCGAGATAAGTCTGCGAAGTTTCAATGCTTTGGCGCAAGATGGGATGCTCGAATAGTTCTCGTCCCATAGCTGGCCACTGGGCACCTTGACCAGTGAATACCATGACAAGGTTGTCGCCAGAACGTTGCGATCGAGTGGCTGCTGGTAATCCTTTTGATAGTCTCTTTGAGAGCTCTGGTATCGAACTGGCAACAGCAAAGGTTCTGTGCTCCATATGAGAGCGGCGCAGTGCAAGTGTGTTTGCAAGATTGTCCAAGCTGGCTATGTCGTGGTTGTCGTCTGAATCGTCACCTTGCAGCCATGTGGCGAACCCTTCAGACACACGCTGGGCTCCGGCCTGGTCCTTGCCGCTGAAGAGGAACAACTTCTTCGATGCGCCATGGCCGAGCTCGCTTGATTGTGTAGTCGAGATACCAGAATCTGAACCCGACGTATGTATGTCCACATTATGCTTCCCAGTCAGACCCCTGTCTTGGAAGTAGTGATAGGCATCGTCTAGGATTACGTGAGCGTTGGCACCGCCAAACCCGAAGGAGTTGACGCTAATGCGACGCAGTCCTTGCGCCGGCCATGTCATGACATCCTGCGGAAGAGTAAGATGCCAGTCGCTCAATTTGAGTTTCGGGTTCACCCGTTCCACGCCGTATGTGGGGACCAACATTCCTTTTTCAAGGAGCAGGATAGACTTGAAAACGCCGGCAAGACCGGCACATCCCTCTGTGTGGCCCACAGTAGGCTTGATACTGCCAACATGAAGAGGAGGCTTTCCGGCTGCACGTCTTGCCGCACCGAGGGTCTGGGCGATGGCGGTCAATTCAAGAGGGTCGCCAATCGGCGTCCCTGTGCCGTGGCATTCAAAGTAGGCTGTTTCTGAAAGGTCCAAACCTGCATCGTCGTAAGTCTGATTTATCAGGTCGGCTTGTGCTAAAGCGCTTGGCTGCGTAACACTGGGTGTTTTGCCATCAGCGTTGACACCCGAACCGCGGATGACGGCGCGGATGGTGTCGCCGTCGCGAATGGCATCCGACAGACGCTTGACAACCATGGCCCCAATGCCATCGCCACGACCATAGCCATTGGCACGGTCATCGAATGTGTGAGAGATACCATCGGGGCTGAGCATGTGCATGGCAGTCAGCTGGTGTGAGGTGTTGGGGTTAATCATAAGGTTGACTCCAGTGACGAGAGACTACAGGAATGAAGTAAGCCATCAACATCGCGTGCCCAAATGCGTGTTTTTGTCCCAACTTACCATATTCGTTTCTTTCAGCCGAAGTGACTGACATGCAAGGTGAAGAGCGTATAGTGAGGAGCTGCAAGCGGTATCAAGCGTCAAACTGGGGCCTTTGAGGCCAAAGAACCATGACACGCGATTGGCGGTCATGGCTTCGCTTAGACCCGTTGCTGCGGGATGTCCGATGTCGTAAATATCGTGCAAGGAGATCATTTCGTAGTCGTTTGTCATGCAACCGACGTAGCATCCCGTACGGCTGTTCATCAAATCCTCGACTGGGATGCCAGCTAAAGGCTCATACTCAGATTAACTCTCGGTTGAACAAACTGGACGGCTCATATCACCTACCATTTTCAATGCTTTCGTAGCACACTTCCAGTAGCATCCTCTTCATCGGGTCCATGGAGGCAGCCTCCTTCGCTGTTACCGAAAAGAAGGGGGCGTCAAAGTGGCTGATGTCTTGGTCAAGGAAGTATCCATGCTGTGGACCGATTCCTCCTTTGCGGTCTGGATCAGGATGGTGCCACACCTCGCTGTTCCATCTATCATTGGGGACTGGACCATGACCGGTCTTGACATTGCTGATCATATCCCATAGTGAGCCCAGGGACGACACCCCGCCAGCAAAGCGAAATCCCACTCCAACAATGGCGATAGGCTCCTGCTTATCGGGATTTGATAATTCCATGGTGCAAAACTGGTGAAAAGGAACGCCAATGGACTAGGAACCTAAAAAGGAAGAGGATGGCAATCGTGAAGAAGGTTATGGAAGCCGGTAGCAGACCTGCTTCTTATGAAATTTGTATATACATTGGAGACTGAGTTGAGACATCTCGCTTCTCATTTTTCAATATATTTTCAAGAGCCCCGTTCACTGATTGGGTTCCAGTCTCTCGTAACCGAACGACGGCGAGGTGCCCGGGTTAGGCAATGTGGATGGTCTGAATGGCAAAATTACATTTACTAATTAGGTAGCGCCGACTCGGAGAAACCCAGCATTGCCCGCGGCCCGTCATAAATTAGGGGGTTTGTCCGCTCCATTAAGACGGGCCAGAAGGAAACATCCACTTCAGGTAGTAGCGATGGTCTGAATGGCAAAATTACATTCACTAATTGGGTAGCCT
The DNA here is from genome assembly GCF_028974065.1 of Penicillium cinerascens. Lineage (NCBI taxonomy): Eukaryota > Fungi > Ascomycota > Eurotiomycetes > Eurotiales > Aspergillaceae > Penicillium > Penicillium cinerascens. The sequence continues at coordinate 1,496,521 of NW_026695298.1, read as the reverse complement.
CAACTCGGAGAAACCCAGCATTGCTCGCGGCCCGTTATAAATTAGGGGGTTTCTCCACTTCTTTAAGACGGGCCAGAAGGAAGCATCCACTTCAGGTAGTAAGCGATGGTCTGAATGGCAATATTCATTGGAAGTTCTTTATCCCACCTTACTAGGTTAACCTACCGACCATCAACTCTTTGAATACCGGGTAGAGTTGCACTCGATACTTTACGAACAATATGAGAATCCTGTGTCTGCACGGGTTTGGTAGCTCCGGCGCCATTCTCGAAAAGCAGATGTCTAATCTGCGGCGGGAGCTGGATCCCAGCTTCGAGCTTGTCTTTGTAGACGGACCGTTTGAGTCTGAGAGAGGACCTGGTAAGTAGACTCTGTGACGGCTCTCATCTTCATCCCGCTGACACTTTAGCATATAGGCGTCTCGGAATACCAGCCCGGCCCATACTATTCCCACACCCAAGGCTATTCTCCAGACGACGTAGCACAGGCAATCGGTGACCTCGAAGAAATTCTTGAAGACCAAGGCCCCTTTGATGGCATCTTCGGGTTCAGTCAGGGTTCGGCCTTGACGTTGTCATATTTCTATCAGCAGCAAGCAGCCGGCAACCCGGCCGCAGTCAAATTTGCATGTCTTTTCTCGACTGCCATGCCATGTAGCCCTGATGCAAGTTTGGGGTCCACCGTTATTTCACACCTTCGAGCTATGAAATATGATATTACGGATCGATCAGAGGGCTACGGCAAAGATCTGACGAGCGAAGAGCAAGAGTTTGTGGAGATTCTACATCGGACAATTGTCGACGCCGCTACCCGAGATTCGAAGTTCCCGTGGACGGACTTGGACATATATCGCCACGGAGAGCTTCATGCCATTCCTCGGATCCTGTACTCGTCAGCGCTTGCACAAAAGATTCAAATTCCAACTGTCCACGTGTGGGGTCGGAACGACTTTTCGTACATGATCAAAATGGCCGAGCTATCCCGCAGCACATGTGACGAGTCCATGTCAAAAACAGTTTTACATAGTGGGTTGCATGATCTGCCAAAGAAACAAACCGAGATCAAAGCTGTACTTCGAAAAATAGACTGGGCTATAACCCAGGCATAGATCTACACAGACTCCTCACAATTTGAGAGGTAGAGAAATTACAAGTCAGGATTCCTTTCTGTAGTTTCCAAGGTGCTGTACAGCGACAGGGTGGTGTAAAATAGAAGACAAGAAGAACATTTCGAATCAATTGAATCAACCGCAAGCAGTTAACTAGAAAGGGTCACCGGAGATTTAATAGGTTGAGGCCCAGACGAGCTAGTTTGTAAAAAATTGGCGGACACTCCCAATTTGGCAAAATGCCGATATTGATGCCAGTCAGCCCCGACTCGGCATTGAATACAAGACAAAGACATACCACAACAACCCTACGATCTTATTCAACCCATATCTTTATCTTTCCTGAATGACTTTAATTTTGGATTCATTATCCCACCACCATATCTCAGACCAAGAAAGGGACCAGAACCATGAGAGCTGCACGAGTTCGACCTACGTCCCCTGAGGGTACGCCTTACGGTTTCCCTGGAAATGTAGCTCCGTCTTCAGCCATTGAAATCCACGATGACGTACCCAAACCACAAATCTCAAAGCCTGGCGAATTACTAGTTCAAGTAAAAGCCTCTACCGTGTACAAGGACAACCTCGAGTGGAACGAACTGTACCCCCCGAGCCATGCTACCTTGGGAAACGACTTTTCTGGCATCGTCGTTGCCATTCATGACAGCGAGCAGGACTTCCATGTCGGCGACCACGTGTACGGCATGACGCATGCCAATCGCGGGGGTGCATGGGCCGAGTACGCCATCGTCACGACGGAAGAAGCCGTCAAGAAGCCGGACAATCTGTCGTGGGAGGAGGCCGCCGCAATTCCCGGCAGTGCTCTCACGGCTGACCAGGCCTTGTTCAGGCATGTTGGACTCGAGACAACAGCCGCGGGGAACGGTGGACAAAAGAGGGTTCTGATCACCGGCGCTGCCGGTGGCATCGGCACGTTTCTCGTGCAGTTTGCCGCTCTAGCTGGACATCACGTCGTGGCGGCGTCCAGCTCCAACGAGCAGAACGAGTCGTTCTTGCGCTCCATCGGTGCCCACGAAGTGGTGGATTACAAAGACTTTGGCGCTCTGGACAAGGTCGACGTGGTTGTGGATTCCGTTGGGTTCCAGGTTCTCGCAGACTGCTGGAACGTCGTCAAGCAAGACGGCGGCACCCTGTTGTCCTTCGACGCGTGCAGCTGGGGGTACAGAGAAGCGCACAAGGAGCAAGGAATCAGCAAAGGGAAAGAAGGCGTCCGGGCACTGTACATGATTGCTGAGCCGTCGAGGGACAGCATGGCGCGCATCACGGAACACGTTGAGAAGGGAAACATAAAAGGGCGTGTAGCGAAAACGGTGTCTCTCAACGACGTGCGGGAAGCGTATGAATCGGCTCATTCTAGAGGTCTAGGGCATGGAAAAATCGTGGTGTTGATCTGAATACTCTTTCTCGGCCTCGATGAAAATGGGATGAAGGGGGTTGCAATGGGAAATATGCTGCAACCTTGACATCACCTTTGTCTACGTTTAGCTGGCTGGATATACTCTCACCGTTTGCGCTAACAAGCCTAACGGAGCTGCTCTTCGATCAGTTCATCAATCATACAAAAGCGCACGCTATGAAACTAGTACTGATAGTTCATCAAAAACTCTCGTCGACTGCGAAGTACCAAGTATGATTTGTGCAATCCTACAATCAATGGTATAAGGAGAGTGCTAAATTTAGAAAGTCCGTTTCATTCAATTACCACTCTGTTTAGTGCCATTACCATCTTCGTAAAAGCCAGAGAGCTATTATATAGTGGCCTCCCAATCAGACTCGGCCGGATTCGCGATGCCCATGCGCCGGCTCAGCGTCACCCAAGCATCCCAATGTACCAAGCGCCTTACCCAAAGCAATTTTATAGCCTCCTGGATTATCGCTAATCAACAAAGCCGGTGCGTTTGATACCGTGCGAATAGTCCTAAGCAACATACTGCTTTGACGACAACAGCTTGTTTCTGCTAGGTTTTGGCTGAATTTCAGAGCACTTGAAAGGTACACGTTAGTAAATATTACCATAGATATACCATTCAAATAGTCTTGGTTTTTACACGTTTTGGGCTAGGCTGAATATCTGTAGCGATTCCATCCACTACAGATTACCCTTTTGGAACCACGGCAAAAGATCGTTTTGGGAAGCCGGCCGTTAGTAAGCGCAGCCTGCTTACCTCCACCACACCTGCAGCCCAAGACAGATGAACAACATTGAAGCACCGAATAGATGTTGCCTTTACAAAGCTATTGTCGAAGATCTTTCTGTCGCTCCATAACAGAATGGCGATGGCGTCCACAACTACTCAGAAAAGCGAAGTATCATCACACTTGAACAGTTAGCCGACCATGGGACTCTAGACTCGGTATGGATAGCGGTTCATGGCTGTGGTACGCCAATGCTTTTCCACAGCCTGATATCCTGGGTGCACAGCTGGCGAGCTTTCCTAGTGTACTATCTCACCAACTTCAGCTCGGACCACCCGGGCGGCGTTGAAGCGCTTCAGAGCAGTGCTGGTAATGATGGTACAGAGGCGTACTATGCTTATCGACAATCAATATGTATCTGGCTTCAAGGCAGTATAGAATTTGCTATATATTTAAATGACCACTACTGAGCTTGTTTGCATTGTACCGTATCATGCAACTAGAAGACTGGGTCTATAGCCATTTGCATCAAATTGGTAACCAGGCCATGAGCTACCCAACCTGTCATAACTACCAACCATCGCACCTCCATTTGAACTCGGGTTTCAAGAGTTGACTTCCTAGTCGCTTACTTGTGTCGCTTCTCCAAGCACAACATCAAGGGGCCAGATTGCAAACTGAAATGCTCATACAAGCCATCTTCGAAAACGCCTTCTGGGTCGGCTTGGTTCGGGGGGAAGCTGAGGTTGTAGCGCATGACGAACGACGCCACAGTAACTCGAATGTTGGCTAACGCAAGACGCTTTCCGACACAGTTCATGGGCCCCAGTGAGAACGGCGCAATGGCGTTCTTGTCTGTGACCAGCTCCGGGAGGCTGTACCAGCGTTCAGGGATGAACTCAGTCGCCCGGGGAAAGATGCGATCGTCTGTGATAATTGTGTCAAACGATATATACCAAAGCAGATAGTTTGAGATAGAAGAAACTACTTACCTCGTCCGATGACGTACTGAGGGGCCATCACTTGCGTGTTGCCCGGGATAAATCGACCAGCGATCATAGTGCCCTCGGGAGGAGTCACCCGGGTCGGATGGCTAGGACTGGGTGGGTACAGGCGAAGAGCTTCTTGAACAATACCATTCAGAAGGTCAATGTTCATGATTTGGTCATCCATCAGCATCTCGTCGGGATTTTGGGGAACATGGGGTTCCAATGCTTTCCGGAGCCTGTTGGCGAGCTCAGGTTGTTGAGCAAGCACGAACAAGGTGCAAATCATGGTGATTCTCGAAGTATCGCTAAATGGCGTGTTTAGTAAATTGCTTTGTAAAATATTTTATGTCTTCTGCGCCTTACCTTCCAGCGTTGACAAGTAGGTGTGATTCTCCAGCCAGGAGTTGTTCCGCGGTATCATCGAAAGGCAGAACCCCTTTCTTATATGGCACAAAGAGGGTACTCATCACGTCCGGCACCTTGGGCTCAGTCTTGGCCTGTTTGACGCTGGTTAGATTTCAAATTCATAACGTCTAACTGAACGAGGAGCACAGACATTATATCTTAGAAGCATTTGCTCGTGGCAATATTTGAACATAGCCTTCAGGTCCTTGTTACCGCCGGGAGCCGAGCTCCCAAGACGGACAAACCACATTGGCAGATGACGACCAATGATACTCATCCCTTTGTCGAGGACCTTCATTGCCCAATGATGGTCCTTCGAATCTAGCAAGCCGAACGAATGTCCAAATGATAGGTCGCTCATAGAGTCCCAGGAATATAACCCCAGCCAGTGGGTTATATTTACAGGTTGTCCGGCGTGATCATCGAGTTGGGAAAGCATATTGGCTCTGTATGGATGGAATCGAGTCTCGTAGCCCCTGACTGCCTTGACAGAGAAGGCTTTAGTCCAAATGGCTCGCCGTTCGGAGTGCTTTGCAAATGTCCGGCGAAGAAGTACTGAGTCTTGTGGTTTGCTGATATCGTACCATGTGCTCTTTTGACACACTGAATCGGCCCCGAAGATATCTACCACGGCATCCGGGTGCGTAATCGATATCTCCTGGCTGCCAACACGCACAAAGTAGCCGTATTTTTGGTGCAGCTCCTCAAAGGCCTTATACATTCGTAGTCTCTTGATGCGAAACGAGATCCAAAACGTGGCGATGCGGGCGATGAAAGGTCCAGGGAAGGCGTTGAGCGGGTTCAGAAAAGCGCGATACGCGAGAAGGGTGCCAAATAAACCGGCCAGAAAACACCCATCATACACGAGTGTCTGCAACAAGGCCTCTACCAGCGGTGACCCCAGTCGATACAGCAGAAAGGTCGAAATTGCAAACAGGACGGTGTGAGCTTGGATGTAAGCGAAGCCATACATGTGATGCTCTCCATGAAAGAAATATGTAACATAGCTGAGAGCACCAGCGATGAAAGTGAGCAGGTGTATGTCTGGATGCATGATGTACTCCATGTAGGGAGACATGATAGGCGACTGTGAAAGACGATGTCTATCTCTATCGCACACTGACTCCGAGTTAATATCGAGTCTCAATTTCGTCTCAAAGCCTTGCAGAAGAAACGATTCCGATCCCAATATCAAGTAGATTAAATGCCATCTTAACTGGCACCACTGTTCTGGCGCTCATGGTGAAACGATTGGCAGGTCGGACAAATACCTAACGGGTCCGGAAAGAGAGCGGCGAAACACCCAATTTGAAAGAGGCCGAAGGACCCACGCTACGCCTAAAGCAAGCGGCGCAACGCCCGATTTGACCACTATAATAGTTTCAGGCACACAATGTTGCACTGCTCGCCCCATCTTGTCACTTCCGCAAGGAGCCCGTTCCTTAGCCTCCTGCTCCCATCCGCTCGTTTGGTACCTTGTAATCGTCTCAATCTCCCACAATCATCAGTTCTGTGTCTTGCTGTTGCACGCACGCCACGATGGGCTCAGATCTCGAGTCTGGCAGCGAGCTTTCTTCGCGACATGTCCCTGAAAAGCAGCCACCAGCCACTGACGGTCAATCGCCCTTTACCGAGCTCCTTACCGACACCGACACCGCTGGCTCGGCCACGCCAGAGCACGAGGCAGCTGCCGTCAAAGCAGTCGAACAAATGAGCAATCTTCGTTGGTTCAGCGTCTGCGTTGGGCTGTACTCAACTGCTTTCCTATACGGGTTGGATTCGACTATCTCCGCCTCCGTGCAGGGCCCCGTTTTGGCTTCCCTCGGCAACCTGAACCTGCTGCCATGGATCGGCACTGGATTTATGCTCGGCTCTGTGGCCACCATCTCGCTGTTCGGCTCGCTGTACAACAAGATCGAGGTCAAATGGCTGTACTTGGGTAGTATCCTCACCTTTGAGGTCGGCAGTGCCATCTGCGGTTCAGCTCCCAATATGAGTGCCATGGCTGTCGGTCGAGTTGTGGCAGGAATAGGCGGCTCTGGTATCTATCTTGGGTAAGTGCATCTTCCACCTCCTAAATGACAATGCCACTGGCGACAAGTCGAAGGCTGACCATCGAGAAAAGAGGTGTGAACTACATCTCGATGTTTGTGACTCCAGCTAAACGACCATTCTACACTGCTTTAATCGGCACGTACGTCTCTCCCATTGACTAAGCCTTTGAAGGCGGAACTATTTGAAACTGACAAGCGTAATTAGATTCTGGGGCCTAGGCGCTATCCTTGGACCCGTCATCGGTGGTGCATTTGCTCAGAGTAAAGCAACTTGGCGATGGTGAGTGCTGATAAAAGAAATGTTTCTTCTATCTTCATCTTCAACTAATAATAAACTCAAGGGCCTTTTATATCAACCTCGTTATCGGGGCCGTCACTGCCCCGATCTACATCCTCTGGTTTCCGCGCTACGGCGCACATCGCCACGAGCCAATACTTCCGCGCATCAAGAACCTGGACTGGCTGGGCGCCTTGCTCAATGCCGCCACGTTTTCCCTCTTCGTCACTTCGTGTACGCTCAGCGGCTCTCAGTGGGAGTGGAACTCGGCCACCGTCATCACCCTCTGGGTCATGACGGGTGTTGTCGTCCTGGCTTTTGCGCTGCAACAATGGACCGCGTTCTTGACGACGAAGGAAGATCGCATCTTTCCCGTGTGGTGCCTCAAAAGCCGGTCGCTCGTCCTGTTGTTTATCGGGACTGCGGGCACCAGCGCCATCTTGAACGTCGACATCTACTATCTGCCTCTCTATTTCCAATTCACCGCCGGAATTAACCCTATGGAGGTCGCGGTTCGGCTTCTGCCCTTTGTGTGTCTGATAATATTTGCCACTATGCTCTCTGGTGCTCTTTTACCGAAATACAACCTTTACGCCGCTTGGTACACCGCTTCTGGCGTAATTGCCTTGGTCGGGGGTGCGCTCCTAGCGCGAATCGACCCTACAACACCTACAAGGGATATCTATGGATTTGAGGTCCTGGCAGGGTTCGGGTGTGGTCTGACCTTCCAAGCCGCCTACGCAATCGCTCTTGTCAAGGCTCCAATGGAAAAGGCATCCTCGGTCCTCAGCTTCATCAACGTGGCGCAACTGGGCGGCGCCGCCCTATCATTAGCGATAGCAGGGTCCGTGTTTCACAATGTCGGTTTCAACACTATGCAGAGCGCCCTCGGCGGGAGGGGCTATACCTCCGCCCAAATCCACGAGGCCCTGGGCGGCGGATACTCGCCCATTATCAACGAAAGCACCCCGGAGGTGCGCGCCATCGCATCGGATGCCATCGCCAGCACCCTCGCGAAAATCTACATCTTATCAGCCGTTGCAGCGGCGGCAATACTCGTGTCGGGGCTTTTGATGCGGTGGGAGAAGGTGAAAATGGCTTGAAGCGCACCCTACCCAGAAGATGCGATCTGCCTGTGCAGAAAGAATCTCGTGAGTTAGCGGCTCTCGCGGAGGGAGAGTATGGTATACAAGGAAGGATTTAATAAGGATTTAATAAAGGATTTAGGACTGCTTCAACTGTAATTCCTTGTTAATAGGGATGTGGTAGATAAAAGTATGGGTATCTAGATAGGTGATTCTAACAGATAGAACCCTCATCGCTCTGATAAAAGCGGTGAGGGGCAGTAGTCAGATCGAGAGAGTTCCTTCCTATAATTCCTTTATCATCATCCTATGAACGCAATTTGTTTCAATAATTTGATCTAATTCACTTCCGTAAGGAGTTCTTTACTTAGTTGCATACCGTTCCCTATTTTGCCGATCTCTTCTGGTCCCATCCCATACCTGGGTGGGCATGTCAGTACGTAAAGTCAAGGCAAAAAGGATTGAGTGTAGCGACGTTACGTGTAACAAATTTGAATTATAATCTCTTCACAAGAATTTCAAAAAGTGAAAGTTATACTAATCGCTGATAAGCTCCTGTAGTACATTGTTCCCTCGTTACTGCCACTCACGCGACAATGATCTTATGAATCTCCTTCTCCCGAGCTTGCTCGTATGCACAGTTCAGACAACACCTGCTGCAGAGGATTGCAGATTCCCATTTCGTCAAGGACAAGAACTGCGCAGTTGGATTTCCAGCTGTCTGCACGATTGAAATGTGATCACCGGATCGTCCATCGGCTGTCAGAACTGAATTGGTCTGTACTTTACCCACGTATTCTTTCCTCAGAGGGGCCTTTCTTGAATGCTTGCAAGGGTAAGCATCGAGAAGTCCAAAGAGTTGATCCACCCGTTCTCGAAGATTGATAGATTTCTTCTCTCCCCCGACAGTCACAGAACATTCTAATGCCAATCCTTGAATATGCTCTAAAATTGCCAATGAGAGGCCCGAGTGAACACCATCCTTGGTTGGATAGACAACGTCCACTGGTGTCATCTTCGAACAAGATTGATTAGATTGTTGTGTCCAGAGATTGTAATCGATCTCGGCAAAAACTCGGCTGTGGTATCGATTCTCATGATAGACAAGCCCGTCCATAAGCTCAAGACCACGGTTATCGTTCAGGTCGTTCAAATTACTGCCGAGGTGCAGGATACTGGATGGAACAAGGGTTGTTGTGCCTTGTGATTTGACGACCAAATTCATATCATCCCAAGAGAATAACTTGTACAAAACTTCTCTTGGGGTCAATGTAACCTGTTTGACGCCCCGGTTTTGAACCGCATCAGAGGGATACCAGATCTCGCGATCAGAATGGGCTTGCCAGATAGATCCCTCGTGAGGAAGTACTGCCATGCTTGCAACTCCTTCATCTATAATACGAAGAAGTGCATCTGATGGGTCACCGTGGAAGTTTGTATTGTCGACAAGTGATGCGAAGTTCTTTACTTGGTTTGACTTTGCGAGAGACTTTTTCAGCTGCAGCAATGTTTCCGAAAAAGACGGCCATTTGAAGGGCAATGAAACTCCCAGTGCAGTCTCACAGCGTTGGTGAAGAGTAGACCGGGAACGCTCACCAAAAAGCAAGCCGAAGAGATTGGTTGAAACATGTGACCGCGTTCCGGAGCGCTCACCCAAGGATATGAAAATCAAGTCTGAGAGGGAGAGGATACAGACACCCATTGCTATGAGGGCAGATGGCGAACAAATAAGTCCCCATTCTTGCAGATAGAGTTGCATGTATGCAGCGAAAGGAGCTTCTCGAGAGAATTTCAACGTACGCGAAGGCTGAGTAGGCCTTACGGGTATATCAAAAAGTGATTCAATCTTCCCCATAAGTTGCACTTGAAGCGCCTTGTGCCCGAGAGAATCCGTGATTTCGATGGTAATAGAGGAAGACCGGGATCCTTGATGAATGATCAAGTTTTCGACTGTGACAATACAATCATCGGAGAATACAGTCACAGCAAGTGCTGTAATGTATGCTATACTGGCGCAACCTCGTACACGAACAATGCATTTGTCTTCTCGTATAGCTCGGGAGAATTTGGACAAGATATCAACCATTCCGTCCTGGCTCAACGTTGACAAAAGGCTCGGCGGTGCTTTCTGGGGAAAGTATCCATAAGCCTCGTGTATACGACACACCTCCTTAGCAAGAATGGTCCCAAATCCAATAACTCCTAGCTTTTGAGAAAGGATCACAGTGGCTCGTTGCAACTGCTTAGGACTGCTGAGGTGGGCGGAGTTCGGTAGCAAGATTTTGGAAAGTTTGTAGAAGATGGTCGCCGTGGAATCGTCGCCGTACACATTCTCGAGACATGTTGCCAACAGCGCAACGGCTTGTCCACCAGACGAGTGGGACATCAGAGAAGCAGCATCACCCTTCTTCCAGCCGATGGTCACACCGAGGCGTTCCAAACGTCGACTTCTGCATCGCTGGAGGTGATCGGGGATCTGTGCCCTGAGCGGTCCGCTGATAGGAAATGAAGCACCCAGCTTTTCCAGCTGGATCATGGCCGTAGGTTGCACATCGTCTGCGGAGAGTGCACCGAGCACTGTCGTGAAGGATCCCAAACCCAATAGTGTCAGGTTGCTCACATCGAACTGGACGTCAACCGAGTTGGACATGATATCTTGAAAAGCCCGAAGCCAGGATAACGATCGCTGCCCAGTTCAAAAGATCGCGAGGAGGGCGTCATTCTTAAATACAGCAGTTCAGCTCGGGACAACACAGGCCCGCGGCGTAAGAGCAGGCGCTGATGTTGGCGCCGTTGTTGGCGCCGTATCCTGCAGAAAAGTATCGGACAACATTATCGAATGAATGATGCTATTCTGGTTTCAGAGCAGTACTTCTGCACTTCTAATCTAAGTCAGTGAGCGGCAAGACGGCCCGTAGCGCTGAAGTAAAGGCATTGTTTCAGGCCGGCGCTAGTTAGTGCGGTCGACAATTATCAGATCAAAGATGTGGGAAGAAAAGAATTGCATTATTAGGAAAAGTATGAGATCTAAGGTATAGCATAAACACATGTCAAGGACAACCGTGGTAATAATGGCTCATAATAAAGGTCCACGGGTCGTGCAAGACACCGGGGTCCCGGGGTCTCCACAATCAGGGGCCCCGAGAATGTAGAGAATGTAGCTCGGAGCGCCTTGAGCGATCACATTCAGACCGTGGCGCGAAGGTGCCGAGACGATCTTGCTCGGGCAAGGCCCCGATCGGTACAAGACGACCAGCATGACGTGAGGAACCGAGAAAAGTTGCGCGTTTCACATGTTTCACATGCGGCGGGCGTCGGTGATCCCGTGACTGGGGCCGGATCAACGATGTTGCGATGGACCTCGGCACTTTGTTAAGGTGTGAGCAACGGCCGACCCTGCGACAAGGGAAATACAACCGGATCCACGGGCTTGCTTTATAAGAGCGTCTTTCTCCCTAAATCGCGATTTGTGTTCTTCATTTCGTCTTGTGCTTCTATCCCTCCTTCCCCTCCTTCCCCAACATATCCCCAGGTTTATCTATCTCACATTGACGTCATGTCTTCAGGTAAGTACTCGTGCTGCTTTAGAACAGCTGCCACATGCAGCGTACGGCTTTGTTGGAATGTGTGAGCTAACTGTCATCTCCAGCTCAGCAACGCCTGAACCAGGTTTCCTCCCACTTCGGCCCCGCCGGCAAGAAGGGAGCTGCCTCCATCACCGAGAAACACCCCGATGATATTGTCGTGACGTGTGCTCTGCGGACTGCCCTGACCAAGGGTGGCAAGGGTGGCTTCAAGGACACCGCTGCTGCTGACTTGCTCGCCGGTGTCTTCAAGGCCGTGATCAACAAGAGCGGCATCGACCCCAACGTCGTTGAGGATGTTGCCGTCGGTTCCGTCCTGCCGCCCGGTGGTGGTGCTACTGAGTTCCGTGCCGCTGCCCTCGTCGCTGGCTTCCCCGAGACTACCGCTGTCAAGGCTCTGAACCGTCAGTGTTCTAGCGGTCTGCAGGCCATCGTTGACATTGCCAATGCTCTGCAGTCTGGCATGATCGATGTTGGTATCGGTGCTGGTGTTGAGAGCATGTCTTCTCAGTACGGCCCCGGTGCCGTCACCGAGTTCTCTGAGCTCCTTGAGAATCACCCCGAGTCCGCCAACTGCAAGGTCCCCATGGGTGTCCTGTCCGAGAACATGGCCAAGGACCGCGGCATCCCCCGTAGCTCTCAGGATGCTTTCGCCGCTGCCTCCTACCAGAAGGCCCTCAAGGCCCAGAAGGCCGGCCTCTTCGACGAGGAGATTGCTCCCCTCGAGGTCAAGTGGACCGACCCCAAGTCCGGCGAGGAGAAGACCATCACCGTCAAGGCCGATGACGGTATCCGTGACGGTATCACCGCCGAGTCCCTCGGCAAGATCCGCCCGGCCTTCGCCAAGGACGGCTCCATCCACGCCGGTAACGCCTCTCAGATCTCCGACGGTGCCGCCGCCGTCCTGCTCATGAAGCGCTCCACTGCCGAGCGCCTGGGCCAGAAGGTCATTGGCAAGTACGTTTCCGCCAGCATTGTCGGTGTCAAGCCCCTGCTCATGGGTATCGGCCCCTGGAAGGCCATCCCCGTTGCTCTTGAGAAGGCCGGCATCACCAAGGATGATGTCGACATCTACGAGATCAACGAGGCCTTTGCCTCCCAGTGCGTGTGGTGTGTCAACGAGCTTGGTCTGCCCCAAGAGAAGGTCAACCCCAAGGGTGGTGCTATCGCCTTCGGTCACCCTCTTGGCTGCACAGGCTCTCGCCAGGTGAGCACGCTTCTGACCGAGCTCAAGCGCACCAACAAAAAGATCGGTGTCACTAGCATGTGTGTTGGCACTGGTATGGGTATGGCTGCCGTCTGGGTTGCCGAGTAAATGCGGACCCGTCTTTCATTTTACACTGCACAGCGATTTGGATTTTTAGATCCACAAATTCTTTGATGTATTGACTACCTTCGAAGATACCACGAGATTGAATTTCATGTACATTTTTCACTTCAAGATTGCTCATTGCTCTTTAAAACAGTATTGTCTACTTTGTAAGGCTTAGAGTTGTGAATGTATGTGCCAACTAGGAGACTAGTAAAACAGTCCGTCTATCACCGAAACTTCTTGAATGCATCTGTGACAGTCATTCCTTGCTCTACGGCTTCCTTTGCCTGGTCATCCATACTGATTAACTTCGGCATGAGCTCGAGAACGGGGCCAAGCAAGTCGCGAGGAATGACAACCACCCCTTCCATGGGATCACAAAAAACAATATCTCCCTAAATGTAGCCGTTTAGTTCAAGCTCACCAATAATGTTGACGAAGTGTTCACACTTACTGCATCAACCGTCACACCTCCAATGGAAATAGGAACATTCCGCACACCCGCTTTCGCTTCGGCACCTGTACCTACAGTCGAAGTGGCCCGAGCCCAGATCTAGCGACAAGAATTAGTCAAAATGTCGGAATATCAAATATCGGGTAAATAAACTCACCGGAAGTTCGGTCGCCTGCAATTCTCTCAAGTCACGCACTCGACCACCCACGACGGCAGCCTTGATACCAAGAACCTTCATGCGCGTCGCCATGATCCCACCCGTTACAGCGCAGTACTGATCACCCGGCTGCTCAATGACGATAATCGAGCCCGCCTTGGACGGATCCTCCGCGGCAAAGTCTCCTGCATAGTCAACCCAGTGCTTGCCCGGCGGGAACCCGTGTTTTTCGGGATTCTCCGTGGCGATTGACGGCGGACTGGCGCTCTTCGGCAAGAACTTGAACGTCGTTGCTGGTGCCGCGACTTTTCGCGCAGTGTCGTTTCTTCCGACTTGCGGGGAGAAGGGGGCTGGTCAGTCAGATCAGTAGGTGCACTATTGCTCTATTGCAATGCGCTGGCATGAAAAGACAAGGTGTGCCTCGTGGTATTGATTGTAAAGAGCTCAACTGGGGCATCCCAAAGACCCCTAGGTTATCTTACTCAAATCAGCCAGGTAGCCGGCTCGGGGTGCACTGCCTTCCGGCACTTTCTGTAGCTTCAAGAGAGCATCTGATACCTGCGGAGTAGAGTATGTTAATAACCATGAGAAGAGTATTGACATTCAGCTGAATAGTAATTTTTATGGAGAGTCCATTGCAGGTCACTTACATCGCAAGCTGTGTAGTTCTCAACCAACGTGGAAAGCTGTTCATTAAGAGACGCCATTGCGGGGTACGGGTCCGAGGTGCCTTGATTTATACCGATGGATTTCGGGGTCGAGATGCAAGAATGATGTACAGTCAAATATGCAGAAGAGAAGTTAGGGGCAAGACACGAACGGGAAGGTTATTGCAACTGCCGGTCCGGTCAAGCACATGCCCGTTTGTCCGGGTCTCGGAAATCGACATCATCGGCCCACATCCGAGGATATCGCGGTATGGAGTGAGGGAGATTTCGGACCACGAGTTGGGTCATATATCTCGTAATAAAGAAGAAAGCACAAAAAAAAATAAAAATAGTGAGTATTATAATGGATTTGAATCCGAATCTTCTAATATTTTATTTCCCGTCTTCCACCGTTCAAGGATGCCCTTGGACGCCAAAGTATCTTAAGCAAATACCCGCGAGAAGCAGGCAACAGCTTCAAACGGCTTGCCCAACCTAATAATAGCCCCCCACATATAACATGATATCTGGCAGTAAATAAAGTCCACACTCTGTAAAGTCATATTATCTGTCTGAGGCAAAAAACAAAGATAGAAAAAGCGCAAAACTTCTGGTGAACCAGCCCAGAGGACTTCATCCCACCCAACCTCTGCTTCGCTATTCGTCCAAGATCAACAAACTGTGACCCGGTATCCTACAACGAGTTCCATATTTACTAACTGATAATAGATCTTTGCCATGCTATGGCGTGAAAATGCCGGGCTTCCCCGACTTACACCAAGGGCAAATATCGAGAGCCGATATATAGCAGCATTTGATACATGGTTGTAAACAAAGAGCAAACAGGCTGCTCATAGTGCATAGAAGTCATTCCACCGAAACATGCTCTGAAACGGTTGCCAACGATAAATAGCCCCATCAAAACGTAAGCGGATCGGGTGTTGCAAAGGTGGTTCTGGATTGCAGCAAGCATACCGCCGTGTACTGGCAGTTACCAGTCACGATAAAGAGAAGCGAGTCGAAAACAACCAAAGATATAGTGAAGATCGAACTGGCAACGCCTGACCAGAAAATGGATCCCATGTCCGGCTCAATTTTTGGCAAAAAAGAGTATACAAAAAGGGGCACAACGTGAAGGTCTTGCCATTGGCTACAGTTACGGATGGATTAGCGGCTCGATCAAGTGCCTATGTCAAGCAAGAGTTTGATCGCTAAGTCGGCAAGTTCGACATTACTGGACGTAGTCCCGATATATGTCATTTCTCTTCAGGTCGCGGTTTCCACATCATCATAATTGGTCTATTTGATTTTCCGGTGGACGAACGTGGGCTTATGACCAAGGGATATGGGGTTTTTGTCATTATTTTAACGATTGATGTCGTGTGCAAGTTATTTTGGCTTTTCCACATCAGTGATCTATGTGATCAGTCAGCACCGTAGAATCGGTCACCGCCCAAAAAAAATCTCACCGCCCGCCGAGATTTCCTAAATCATTCTTTCGCCTTCAGATTACAGCAACACAGCAAATATGAAACGCAAACTGGATGCCAATGATGTTCCGTCCCCGGAGCCCAAGGGCACCGAGGAGCAGGATGCCGACTTCGAGACTCTCAACCTCGACCCGCGCCTGCGTCAGGCCCTGATTAAAGAAAAGTTCACCAAGCCTACTCCCGTGCAGGCGAAGGCTATTCCGCTGGCTCTTGAGGGCAAGGATATTCTGGGTAAGCTATCCCCCAAGACACCTCACATGTACAGCTCGCTGACAGAAACAGCCCGCGCAAAGACTGGGTCTGGAAAGACCGCTGCCTACGTCCTGCCAGTCCTGCAGGCCATCATCCAACAAAAATCTGTAAGTCTTATCGGGCCTCATCAGCAACCGGAAAATTTGCTGATAAGCTCATCAACTAGGCCGATCCTTCCTTGAAAGCCACCACCGGCCTTATCCTCGTCCCAACTCGCGAACTTGCGGAGCAGGTCCAAAAAGTCGTAACCTCGTTCACTCAGTTCTGCGGAAAGGATGTCCGGTCCGTCAACCTCACACAAAAGGTGTCCGACGCCGTGCAGCGGACAATGCTCGCCGATTTCCCGGATCTCATTGTTTCCACCCCGACTCGTGTCCTCGCCAATGTCAATAACTCGGCTTTGTCACTGGAGAAGCTCACATACCTTGTGATTGATGAGGCTGATTTGGTTCTGTCCTATGGATACGATGAGGATATCAATGCCCTCTCGAAGGCCATCCCTCGTGGCGTGCAGACTTTCCTCATGAGTGCTACGCTCACTTCCGAGGTGGACACTTTGAAGAGCCTGTTCTGCCGTAACCCGGTGGTTCTGAAGCTGGAAGATAAGGAAGAGAAGGGTGCTGGTGTCAGCCAGTTTGTGGTCAAGTGAGTTCACTCTTACATCATTTGCCATTATTGTCGATGCTAATAAATTTACAACAGGTGTGCCGAAGACGAAAAATTCCTTCTCACATATGTCATCTTCAAGCTACAACTGGTGAAAGGAAAGGTCATCATTTTTGTCGGCGATGTTGACCGCTGTTACCGCGTAAAGCTTTTCTTGGAACAATTTGGCATCAAGAGCTGTGTTTTGAACTCGGAACTTCCTATCAACTCCCGGTTGCACGTCGTCGAGGAATTCAACAAGGGTGTCTACGACATTATCATTGCGGCGGATGACCAAGAAGTCATGGGAGTGGCCAAGTCGTCTAAGAAGTCTCGTGAGGCCAAGGAGGATACAGAGGATAAGGAGGAGGTTGGCTCTAGCGAGGATGAAGACGAGCCCGAGGAATCAAGTGGAAAGCAAAAGTCCAAGCGACGCAAGATGAGCGGCAAAGAAAAGGACTACGGCATTTCGCGCGGCATCGACTTCCAGAACGTCGCCTGTGTTCTCAACTTCGACCTCCCCAGCACCTCGAAATCATATACCCACCGCATCGGACGTACCGGCCGCGCCGGCAAAGCCGGCATGGCTCTCTCGTTTGTCGTCCCTGCCGACCAGTACGGCAAGCACAAGCCCACTTCCGTCCCCAGTGGCAAACATGACGAGACCCGCCTCGCGAAGATCGTGAAGCGTCAGGGCAAGCTCGGCCACGAAGTCAAGCCCTACCATTTCGAGATGTCGCAGGTCGATGCCTTCCGCTACCGTATGACCGATGCCCTGCGCGCCGTCACCCGTCTCGCTGTGCAGGAAGCTCGTGCCCGCGAGATTCGCCAGGAGCTGATCAAGAGCGAAAAGCTCAAGCGCCATTTCGAGGATAACCCGGACGAGCTGCGCCAGCTGCGTCACGATGGAGAACTACGCGCTGCGCGTGTGCAGCCGCATCTGAAGCACGTACCTGACTATCTGATGCCAGCGAAGGGCCGCAAGGGTATCTCGAAGGAGGATGTGGGCTACGTTGGGTTCTCGAAGACGAATGTGAACCGTATTCGGAAGGCTAGGGACCGCAACCGTGGTCGTGGAAAGGGAAAGAAGGCTGGCAAGGTTGATCCTTTGAAGACATTTAACCGGGTCCGGAAGTAATTTACATTGGAGATGGAAGATCAGGATATGATACCATTGTACAGTTTTGGAACTAAAAAGGAATGAATTTCTGGCGCATCTAAATAGTACTTCCTTTTGTAAGTCCGAGGAATGGACACATACTAGTCTTTGTACGTAGTAGATTATACAGACAGTTATCCTCGGCGTGTCAATCAAAACGGCCGGGATGGCCTGGAAATGGCGCGAGTCTCTCTATCAACATCAGTATAAATCCACTTTCCCCGACCTTCTTTCCTAATCGCCAATAGGCCGCGGTAAGTCTTGTAACCCGCATTGAACTTCATATTCCAGTTTTCACGTGCCCTTCTGAGATTTTTCTGTATTTGATCACCTTCCTCGCCCCGAGAGACATCAGGGGCAAGGTCGCCGGAATGAAGCTGGTCGTCCACTGAGTCAGTGGGAATCTTGAATCCTGGTCCTAGACCAATCCACTCAATGTCTCTCCAAGACCCGTTCCATTCAGGGCCGGATTCTCCACTGCGGTACGCACGACCGTTTGGGTCGGTGCCTCGGAATGTTAAAGCCTCTATCCATTCACTACAGCCTTCCATGTCGAGCCATTTCAGGCAGTAAGTGGTGCGGGAGAGCTGGCGTAGAATCGCGGCTGCCTCGGCCATAACATCATTGCCGTGGGGTTCACTGTTCGATCCACGGGAGCAAGAAATAGTAGATGCGCGACATGGAATAGGCCAGTGAGCCAAGGACAAGTGGGTGATTGTGGGTAGGCGCGAAAGAAGATGGATGAGAGCATCCCATTTTGCAGAATTTGGGTCTGGGTGCGCGAAAGATAGATAGCGGAGATTTTTGAACCGTGGTTGATCAAGGGCTTTGGGAACAGAAATAGTTCGGGAACTTGTAGTAGCTGTAGAAGTTGTCTCTTCGGAGTGCAACTCGTCTTCCCAAGAAGTCGGAATAACCTCCTCCGCATCGCGCTGTGACGCCAGCGTCACTGATTTCGCAGAGTAAACAAGGTCATTTGTGATTTGCTTCAGGGAAATCCAACGTCCCAGAGCGCAACTGAGATCCAAGCGGACTATTCCAGCATCGGTATTGACAGATTCATCTCCATCTTCGCCTTCGCTAGGCTCGGCCAAGAAGAGCGGCTTCAATCCCCGCATCAGACCCTGCTTGCACCACAGGTACATCGATGGGGTCTTCGCATAGACGGCCACATAGCTAAGCAAAAGCTCCTTCATATGAGCTGGGATCTGAGACAAAAACGGCCCATCATACTCCAGATGCCAAGCCCAGTTCGAGACCATAGATTTCAAGACTGCATGGCTGAAACTCTTCTCTCCCGGAAACACAGTGCCAGGAAGTCCTTCTAGGCGATATATAGGTATTTCAAAGCTTTCATAATAAGCGGTATCCTCCGATGCTTGGGAAGCACTGCTTTTTCCTGCCAGCCAGCTTTCAGGTGGTGGAGGTCCGGGTGTGAGGCGCACACGGCGGCCACCGATTGCTGTGCGGCGTGCGTTCGGGCGAGGGCGGGGTGGCGCGGTCTCGGGAAGCTCGAGGAGGTTGCGTAAAGACGGGTGAACAGAGCGTAGAGAATCAATAGATCGTTGAGTAGACGAAGAGGCCTGTGGATTGTATTCGGGAGAGCTGGTCACTTGAGTGCGCCGGAGGTGGCTGATCAAATCATTGACGGAAGTGACCGATCGTTGACCTTGGCCATGATGACGACTCGAAGATGCAAGTGAATGATGAGGGGTGCTGACTGGTTTGGCAAACGCTCTTCTGTGCTTTTTGGGCATGAGAGGTCGTTTGGTCGAGAGTTGGAGGAGGAAAGTGGCGATGATGCGGCTCCTTATCTTTATCGCCCCCACGTTCAGGAAGAATATAGTGATAAAGCGGCTTCGCGGCTAGTTCTATCGTGTCAAATCTATACACTATGTACAATGATTAATTTACAAGCTGAATCGGATATCTTGGGTCCATGGATTAGATATCCCGGACCCAGGAACCGTCCTTCATATGGCCTTCCCGCTTGGGGCCCTCCTCGAGCCAGGTCTCAACAAGGCCCTCCTTGGGATCCTCATCTGGGAGGCCGCGTGTGCGTCGCACATCCAGCACAAGATTTCTAATCTTCAGGGTAACCTCTTTCCGGAGCTCAATCGCTTCTTCGTTGTTCAACAGCTCGTCACTCAAGACACCTACAGGCAGATCTCGAGATCGGGGATCGGTCGCCTCAACCTTGGTTTTGAGTTTCTGCCAGCGCGATCTAAAGTCCCCAAATTCAGCTTCGGAGTCGACTTTTGAGCCAAAGGTCACATCAATTTTTTTTCCGGGGCGAGGGAGGAATCGAGGGAACTCGCGGCTCTCGTGCATGACCTGATCGATGCCCTCAATCCACATCGGAACCACATCCGGGCACTCGTTGGCTTCGAGGATAAGTCGAGCAATTCCCCACTTGAAGTAGCGCATAGTCTTTCGTGGCGCCTGGTGAATCTTGCCCTCGGGGAAGATGTGAACCCACGAGTACGAGTTGCACGAAAATGCGGAGGGCGCCATGTGTGCATCTTCGCCATTTGTTGTGAATGCAACAGGTAGATCCGAAAATGGGTCTATGCAGACGTTCTGACGGCTGAAATGTTGGAGTTCCGGTGCAGCGCGGTGGTGGTCAACGGGGAAGGGACCTTTGGAGAGCATTCGGATGGCCTGGGTGATTGCAGGTTGACCCAAGCCACCAAATGACGAGTGCGCCCGGCGATGCGTCGGGAGTACCTGTCCCATGGTGAAGAAGAACGAAAGGGGCCTGTAAAGCGCGACTTTCGTCAGTATAGGTGGCCAGTTATGGCGCTGCTTCAATCCCAACGTACCTCCCCTGGTAACAAATATCGTAACTTCCGAACGACCACCTCTTGTTCCAGAATCGCATGGGAAGCAAACCCCATATTAACGGATCGTCCATACTAATTGCCCGAAGTTCATTAGTCGTCAACTCCCGATTGTAAATCATCCACCGTTCGAGGATCACGAATGTACGTACACGCTGATATGGTTCGACACTAGTAAGACACCGATTGATTAGCTGTCCTGTTCAGGTCTGCTCAAAAGTTCCAGTGTAAGTACCTGTAATCAATCCCTTCGTTCTTTGAGCCGGGTCCTGCCGAGAGTCCAACAATGCCGTGAAGGCCTCGCCGCCGTGCACCTCTGCGGTGGAAAGTACAGACAGAAATGCGCGACATAGTCCGGCCACTCCCCACATGGTCGTGTTGGACATCGCCCGCCAGGCGAAGGACGGAGAGTCCGCCGTTGCGCCGGAGTCCATGTTGCTGGGTGGAGGCGACTCTATAAACAGTCCATAGACGAAATCCAATTCACGGAAAAATTGCCAGGGGCGTCAGTCTTAAGACCCGTTTCCAGGCGGAGGAATGATTGCGCAGGAGGAAAGGTCGCAACTTTCGGCGAACACAATTATCGTTCGGGATCATGTGACTGGCCTAGATGTAAATATTGATCCTGCGTGTCTCCGGTATGTTAAAATGCTGGCTTTTATGGATTTGACGAATTTTCAGATTGCCTGGATACCTCAGATAATAAACTCTACTCAGATATACCCCAGTTTTCACGTAAAGCTGCATTTTTGTTTTGCGCAACAGAAGAGTGAATCTATAGTTGGAGCCGCGCACGGGCCAATTGGGATCCCGACTTCAAGCACGATTTTCCTCGCCGCAACACTCCGCTTCTCTCAACATCCAGCCATGTTCAAGCCCACCAACGCCCTGTTCTCGGGTCTTCTCTGGTATGTTCCCGTCTCGGGGTGATCGACCCTTGGAGAGCTAACACCGTTTCTTTTCGTTCCACAGGAAGACCCCGTGGCGCCTCTCCGCACCCCAAAAGGCCCGACAACGCAAGCGCCTGCGCGCCGTGGACCGTGTCGTCGATACCCTCAGCGCTGCCCTGGAGCGCAACGGCTACACCACAAAAGCTGTCAACCGGTGGTTTGCCGAGATGCCCCGCGAGGAGGAGATGCTGCCCAAGGACAAGTACACTCTCTTCGATAAGAAGGAGAAGTCCTACCGGAAGAGCATTCACAGTATGTCCATTTCTCGCCCAGGTGGCTTTTTCGATTTAATACTGATCAATCTGTCTCCAGAACTTCCCAAGTGGACTCGTGTCAGCCAGCGTGTGAACCCCCCTGGTTTCTAAGATCTCGACTCTTTGCACACCTCTCACCATTCGCCGACGCATACTCTGCATGACACTCAATTCGGCATCTGTATTATACACGCGACTCTTGACCATGCTTGCTCTATTCAATAGGCTGGTCCGAGTTGAAACATAGGAAGGATTTCCGGAGTTTTTTTGGTACTTGAGAAAATCGTCGCGGCCGCTCCGGAGGATGCCGACGGCTTACAATGTTCATTGTTCAGCGCTTAGACAATTCAGTCCACATTCAAAATGACTTGTATTCCGGTGACTTGTGTCCTTGGGCTTCTAAGGATAGGACGAAAATGACAGGCAGGTGGTAGGTAAGGATATGACACAACAAGTGATCGGTATATCGAAGGACCCTCCAATGTCATGAAAAGCATAGGGTGATGATAACCGCCACGGTGTACTGCACTGACCGGTTCAAACGAGTTCAGAGAATAGGCTGACTAGGTCGTCGTGTCTGTTGAATCTCCGGAATCAATTTGGACGATACCGTGCGACAACGTCGACCAATATCGGCTGCCAGTCCTTTCACATAATTTCGATTCACGCGGCCCTCGTGTAAAGCTTTATGTAGTCGGTAGCCCCGGCGAACTTGCTGCCAATCTTCGAGCTTCTCTTGCCACCCTGCCCCTCCTTCATACCAGGCGTTCTTCTGCCTCGTGGACCGTTCGAATCCCTGAGGAGGCTTTGGCAGGATCCAGCTTGCAGGGTCGATTTTCCCGTCTGGTGGCTCTTCGCACGAGTCCTCATAAAGCTCCACTGGATGGAGAATATCGTGGACCCCGGACACTCTTCTTTGCCTGTTGACTGCAGCACGCCATGAGTCGATGCGTCGAGTGTTTGCTCGCTTGTGTACAGCCAGCGGGTACTTCGGCCGACGGTCTAGACATGGGTCCGGATATGGGACATTGAATCGAGGATCTCCCCATTGCCGTCGTGAGTCTTGAGGGACTCGCGAGATAGGATCAATCACAAGCCAGGTCTCGCGGTTAAGCCAGTGATTGGCAAGGCATGCAAAATGATACGGCTTCTGGCCGGGAGTAAACTCGTTGAATATCCATACCAGTTTTCGATCCACGCCATCTATCAGCCTTACTTCCCAATCACTCAGTTCCGCAGAAGGGATCTGAGCGCCTTTCAAGACTGACTTTGGCACGTCGTCGAAGATAGGGCTTGTCTCAATGTTCTCTGCAAATGGCCAAAGGCCGCAAAGGGCATTCCTCGTGTGATAGGGCTGCTCTGTCTCTCGCAATGAGTGCCATGGATGATTCAATCTTTTCCCTCCCTTCGGTGATGTATTTATCGAAAAATGAGGTCGTGTCGGTGCGGTGTCGTACTTTGGCTTCCCCCAAGTTGAAAGCTGTTCACCTGCAAGATGAGCTTGGTTTGCAATACGATCTCGGTTGAATGCCACGGATAACCTGCCAATCGAATTCTTCAAGAGACCCCGTTTTATTGGCTGGTTTGAAATAACATCACAGGCACTCTGCTCCGACAGAAAGCTGGCCAGTAGGCTGGTCATAGGGGTCCCAGGCGGACCGGATGAATCCCTCAGATCATGTAGCCCTGGACTCTTGGTTTTCACCTGCATCTGCGTTGACCACACTCGATATTTACGCAAATTATGGTGCTGATGAGGTTTAAGGTCAATCATCCCTATCGATACCTTGGGTGTTTCGTGCGACTGGGAGCAATCGTCAGATTTCGCTGTTCGAAAGCTGCTTGGTCCTGAAAAAGATGGGTCCCGGCATGAGACCCGATCCATGTCTATAGATAACTGTGATAGTAGTTCCATTGAGGTTTGTGAGGCAGATCTCAAGTTGGATGGTGACTGGAATTTGTTGCAGATCTTCGATGGCTGCTTGACAGGTCTTTTGTTGGATAAAAACCGCGCCGCCCGGCGCTCATGAGGGGTGCATGTGTCTAGCCTTGGGGGCAGACTGGAAATGGAAGGAAATATGGATGGCTGCTCGGCGTCTTCATTGTCTGCAAAACATTGCTGCGAAAGTGGACTGCCGTCTATACGACCTGTCCTCGGAGACTCGGGGAGTTGAACAGACTGAGGTCGGTCGTCGGATAAAGCGCCATGACACTGTGTGGGCGGTCTCGGGTTCCATATCTCATCAGCAGTAGGGAAATCATAGCTCTTGAAGCATTCGGGCAACCATGCCAGTAGTCTTCGATTTCGACGTCGTTCTTCCAACGCCTTCTGGTCAGGATCCCACCACACCCAGCGGTAATCGGTCCGAGTTGTTTTCCACGCCGTCCATTCTCCAATCCATGCGAAAATTTGCGTGAAAATCTCTTTGTTCCTCTCGTGAGTCTCCAGTGGCACCCAGCCGTACCATGTTCTTGCGTATCGAGCCGTGGTCGTTTTGCCTTCTGCTAGCACCTTGTGTCGGTTGAAGGATCGTATGAACTTGCCCGTCTTCCAAAAGACAACAGCAAGAAAAAATATAATAACCACTCCGGCAAATAGCTCATCGAATACCTTAGGATCGATGGATGTTGTCACCGGAACTGGTTTGGCCGATGGGCCTTTGCGGAGACGCGGAGTCGATGGGGTAAGCGAGTGGTTCTGTCGAGGTTTCAGTGGCGCCATCTGCTGGTGCTTAGCTGGTTCTCTTTAAACGATTGTAAGCATATTGACGGGGTGCATTGCCCGTGAACGAGTGTGCGCTTGAAGCCATTTTGCGGAGTTGGAGTTCTGCGCCGCGTGAGGAAGCCGCTCGCCTCGAGATTGCCGCATCATTTACATTGGTACTGCCATCTTCATTTTCCATTCCAACCTTGGAAGGTTCGCATGCTCCCGTTAGACCTCATCCTAGGTTCTGGTCAAAGTATGGACAAGCTGGGAATCGGACTCGACTTTCCGAGTCGGAAATGCCTCTAATATGCCGAAACAACAAGCATCCTGCCACCTAGCATGTCCGAGGGCGATAGACCTACATCATCCAGACAGATAGCTCTCACTATGGATTCTGGGTACAGAAATCGGGGCGACTTTCGCGGTCAGCTCCATTTTGGCGGCTGGTTCATGTACCAAAATGCACCAGATACAGTCAGATGCGGGGTCTCCCTTCGACCCTATTGGGGGAAGTGTGGAAACAAAACACTCGGTCATTTGGCTGAAAATCTCAGCCCTGCTGCACTAGGAGCGACTGTATGGAAATACCGTATTTGGCTTAGGCTCTCTCCGTCAAGCATTCCGCATGCAGCTTCGTGGCCCGTGGCGCGCTGAGTCCTCCACATCAGGTGTTCGCGCCAGCTGGAACAACTCGGCGACCGAGTCATAGTTCTGCTTCTTTCTCCCCATCATTACCGCTCTACCAGGCACTAAGCGTCTGTGCATGTCTTGCGATCCAATCCCAGCTTGTCCCGCAGGGTAAGCTTACGGCGGTTGGCGTAGCGTCATGATCTCGGCTTCCTAGTTACACTTTATAAAGAGTCCATACTGTCCCTTTAGCTGAGCGCTGTATCCCAGGAATCGCATTGAATATACTCACATTCCTACTTCTTCTAACATGTCTCCCCTCCGAATCGCCATCGTAGGCGCAGGCCCCGTCGGCCTTACACTCGCCCGACTCCTTCTCAACAAGCCGGACATTGAAGTCACTGTTTTCGAGTCAGAGAAATCCCGAGAGGTTCGTGGACAAGGCGGAACGCTCGATTTGCATACAGACACAGGCCTTGCAGCGCTCAAAGAAGCAGGCCTGTACGATGAATTCCTCAAAAATGCTCGTTTCGATGGTGAAGCCTTGGTCATTTGCGACAAGCACCTCACCAAATACGTCAACTTTTCTGGCCATGAAGAAGGCTCCACTCGTGGCCGACCTGAAATTGATCGGAAACTGCTTCGTGAAATGCTTCTCGACTCTATCCCGCCGGAGATCATTCGATGGGGCTATCACTTGCGTGCTATCGATGAGAGCCGCAACTTGATCTTCGACCAAGGTACAGAGACTGGCTTCGACTTGGTTGTGGGAGCCGACGGTGCCTGGAGCAAGACTCGCAAGCTGGTGTCGGCCCAAAAGCCAAATTACTCTGGCGTCACCGGAATCACCTTCGCCATCCCCAATGCCAAAGAGACTGCGCCGCAGTGCTACTCATTGACCAATCGCGGTTCTGTATTCTCCTATTCGGATGGCAAGTCTATCATGAGCCAACAGCTTGGTAACGGCAGCCTGAGCGTTTATGTCTGGAGTGTACGACCAGAGAGCTGGATGGACAACATGCCCTTCGATATTAATGACATTGAAGCTGTCAAGAAGTCCATCAGGGAGGAATTCCAGGGCTGGCATCCCGACCTTCTCAACTGCGTAAACCACGGTCAGGATCCAGTGCCCCGTCGTCTCTATATGCTTCCTGTTGGCTTCAGCTGGCAAAACCGCCCCGGTGTCACCTTGATCGGCGATTCGGCTCATGTCATGACACCTTTTGCTGGCGAGGGCGTTAACCTTGGCATGGAAGATGCGCTAATGTTATCTCGAGCCATTATCAAGGCATCCAAATCGGCAAACCGGAGTGACATTCTAACAGAGGAAATCAAAACATTTGAGAAGGACCTGTTCACACGGGCCGAGCGAACAGCATCATTGACGAATGATTTGATGATGTGGCTACTTTTCACCGATAGCGCCCCGCGGTCTGTCGTCGAAAAAGTCGGTGTGCGCGTAGCGACTTTCGAACATCGTTCTCTCGTGATGAAAGCTCTTTACCCGTTCCTGGTTGCATCTATATACGCCTTCTACTTTGTGTTCAAGCTCTTCCATTGAGCTTCATGTCAGACTCCGCGGCGAGTCCATTCTTCCAAAGTTTACTTCCCCTATTAGCCGGTACTATTCTCAAATACTAATCTATTCATGTGTACCTTACGGTTACCTCCTTCCTATCATGTAGGAACTTGGAATATGACGTACCCTTTCGCCAGTGTTCCCTTACACGTCGGCATCTCCTGACCTGAAAATTGTGAACTAATGGAAATCCAATTGACATGTCAAATATTCGTATTCTATCCATTTTGGGATTGCCATACAGGCAACCGAAGGATGTGCGCTGTTTAGTTACGACATCAATTTTCACCTGAAGAGGCCCAAGTGTGGATTCCTGCATCTTGCCGTTTTGGTTAGGGGCAATCCTAGTTCATCCACCAGAGCAGACTAGAGCTCGATAGACCCAAGTCAATCGGAAACAAAAAGACTCGGGGATCTCCGGGTCCACCAAAGTTGAAACCCAGTTCTACCGAATCGGGTAACGGGAAGGACCACAGCCACACCGCCATCAGCCACTTATCCGTTTCGAGCCACTTCACTAGCCACTTCACTAGCCACTTCACTAGCCACTTCGCCCACATGAATCAGCCCCAGCGGCACGGCACAGCCACTATTGACGATCCAACTTGATCGGCATTGCATCCAAAGAAACACAACCTGTTTCGTCTCACCCTTTGCTTTTTGTTGGGACCCTCTTCGGCCTTTGGGTCTCTTCACCGACCTGCATATCACTCTGATATCCCCGATTCAACGTTCTCCGAGTACCCCTGTAAGGCGATGATCTTGCTTCTCTAGGTAACACACGCCGAGTCTGACAGGGCTAGATCACGCGACGCCTCGGAATTAAACTTCTGTACATGCAGCGACCACATCATGGTTTGGAGCTCTCCAATTTTTTGATGCCAGACTGGTCTCTCACGGATGCACTCTGCGGGGATCGGCAGGCATGTCCGTGCTGTTTGTTTTGGTTCCGTGATTTTATGTCCCACCGGTTAGCGAGTTCCATCGCGGAGCTCCGGAGCATGCCCTACGCACGCCCTTCTGTTATCAGCAATCATCACTACGGACCACCGCTATGGACGCGAAGCCCAATCTGATGTGCACTATTGATTGGTCCGTGCCGGATCGGCGAGGCGATGATCGTCGACCCTAGCCCCATTAGGGTTGGACGAGCCAAATGTAGCACATTCTGGCGGAAGCTTCCCTCCTCGTGGCACGCATCATGGGTATCAACCCCGAAATCGACATCCTAGCGCACACATGGCGCTTATGATCCTTCGTCATGATTCGCTAGAGCATTCCGCGGCGGATACTAGCAATGAGCCTCGACCACCCGAAAACAAGGCCCAAAAGAGTGAGGCTGATGATGCACCTCTTCCGGATTGCAATGGCTGGTGATCATTCGGTCGACGGAGCGGTCTCCTCTAGGCAGCACTATTGCTTTCGAATCCCAAGACGCAATGATGATTAAACAGGACACAAAAAGAAGCTTACAAAATGTTCGAGATCGATCCTACGGTTAGGCTCTCGGAGTGGCCGACGGTTGACGTGATTCCCCATTCAAGGGCCACAAAGCTCCACACTAGCCACAGTTCACCGTTGGGTGAGGCTTGCACCTCCTTTCCAGAAGGGGCCCGATCCTGCGCTCGAACTTTTGCGGTCTGCTCTGCTCCCTTTGTAAAAATCTATCTTACCACGGGCTCCATTAAGTGACCGTGTCTACAATTGAAAAATCTCTCGATCGAGGTAAATGCATCCTCGTCCCCGTCTCATGCCACGTTAGAGACAATGCGTTCTCTATGACAGCTGCCACGGGCCGGGCGGTTATCGAGAGAAGCAGGTGGTGTCGAATGACATCGAGCATGCAGTGGATCCGTGCACAGAACTATTGGAACGCACCTCAACTAACCTGTTCGGAACCCCTGCACCTGAACGTCGATCGTGCATGCCAAGGCGCATGTCAATGGAATCCAGGCCGTGTCCCCCGAAGAAATCGACATCAGGCCGCGAAGGGACTGCATGGCGGTGGGAACCCGATGCCGAAGTGCTTCAGAGACGATCCACACGCTAGCATCAGATCTGCAGGGTAGCCTCGATCTCTCAGATCTAGCGCATTTCTCTCTCTCTTTTCCTCTCGTCGCGCTGTTCTACATTCCCACCGTCAATTGGATTCCACAAACGAACGAGTCTCCACAGTTCGTGTTCCGTTCTCCCGAAAACGTGCTGCTGCAAGGATCCTTCTCCTGCCGAGCAGCACCTAATCGGACGGACGATCTCTCCCCTTTCCTTCTTTGATTTCTGATTTCAATTTTGTGATTTGGGTGGGTTTACGGTCGCCATCTCCGTATCCCAGGAACCTGGTCACCGATCATTAATCATCGCCATTGTGTACTTTTGCCGGTGGCGATATCAGCTAGTTCCATCTGTGTCCAACACCTAATCTGGAACATGAATCCAGGATATTCCTGCCGTTGTATGCGTCTCGGCTGCGGCCGGGAGATATATGAAGACCGCATGAGGGCGCCTGCTTGACATACTTTTCTTCAGACTATCGAACGACCACCGTTATAATCGTGCCGCCTCCCTTCTATCGCGGAAAAATCATCCTCGTCGTATCTGACCCTTTCCTCCCACCTTCTCGAACTCTATCTCTGTTCCCACTTCATATACTTCACGATCTCCCCCTTCCTTCCTACTGCTCTCTGATTGGATCACAGCAGCATCCCGCTGTCCAAACCACCAACCTACAAAAATGGCTGCTCGCGAGTTCAGTCTTGCATTCGAAACCACTCCTCCAGCCGCAGTACGTCCAGCTTTGCCATTCACCATCCCCGTCGTCATAGCCGTTCGACCAATTGGCACACCCACAAACGTGCAGCACCTGGTGGTGAATGCCTCATTGCGCGACGAAGCCGGAACCGGCCCAGCTCTCGGACTCAACGGCAGTCTGACCGCGAGCGTGATCAGCCGCGCCGGTACCCCAACAAGCGGCTATGCCAAATTCCCTTCCCTCGCCATCTCACGGCCAGGCAAGTATCGGCTGCGCGTGATGCTGAGCGCGGCATCAGTCAACGGGGTCGTCACCAAAGAGTTTGTCGATTCGGGGGTCATTCATGTTCACGCAGCTGCGCCGGCTGCTCAACGGCCAAGTGAGTCTCCTTTCTCCTGTCAGCCTCTTCCCTCCCTTCTTGCTGTTCCCCTCTCCCGATGCGATGGTACCGGACTTCCTCTAGTTCATCACTACACCCTTTCGCTTCCGTTTCTGGACCTTGCTAACTCTGAAAAACTTTAGCTCCCACTCAGGTTGTGACGCTTCAACGACTTACAGTTGAAAATCTGGGTATCTCCACTGCGGACATTACCAAATGGAAATCAGCGTGATCGGACGGGGATTGCAATCATTTTTTTGGGCGTTCTGGGAGCTTCGGTGCATTATTGCTGCTTTCTGGTTTCTTTACGCATTCTCTTCGGACTTGCGACATCACTTCATGGGAAAGCGCAATGACCTGTTAATTTTGGCTAGTGATTATGAATCTAATAAATAGAGGACCTCTATTATACCTATCATGGTACCTGGGATGTTCCGATTTGTGGAGAAGACACTGTCCCGTCATATCACATATGCTAGTACTTTAAGACTGATTGCGATGGAGTGATGAGGACCCTTAATCTATTCTATTATGAAACAAAAGCCAGGTCCAGTGCTTGCACAAAAAAAACATACAGCGCATGCCCACACTTCATTTGTCTATTTGGAAATGCCTTTTCTCGTTTTCAGGGTCCACTGCCAGTTACACAGCCGGTCGACCAAGCGAAGTGACTTTCGTAATTGCGAAGTTGGCACAGACTCTGCGCCGACCCAAGCATATACTGTAGTAAGCTTGGGTAGTCCCAGCCCATACTCTCAGCTGCAAGTCCCATCAGACTCGTTTGGTCTTCACGGCCAGGGCGACCCGGGCCGGTAATATTCTGTACTGCGTAAGCATGGGAAAAACGAAGGTACTTTTGAACGACAGGGGAACCTACCGGCTTCATATTGATGTCGAACAGCGCAAACTTCGATTTCGGGGCAAATCGCCGAATATCAATTCTCAACGGTGCTGCCGTCTGCAACAATTCCCCAACCTTTTCACATTCCTTCATGATCGCTGAATATGCGGGGTCTGCTTCCATTTCCGCGGCGGTCACGGCACGCGAATTGACGGTGACGGCCACTTTCCCGCTGTACGGAGCGATACCATCAACATGGTTGAAGCGGGTAACGGGTGGCAGAGCCCAGTGGCTCGCATAGCGATCCGACCATTCTGGTCCAAGTGCCGACTGTTTAGAAGGAGGCATGACCGTGATGGTACCTTCCTCTCCACTGAGATATTCTTCCAACAAGACACTGGGCGACTCATCGAATAACTGAGCGACATGATCTGCCAGCTCGAGTGGATTGCGGCAAATCTTAACGCCATGGCTACCTCGTCCACGAACAGGCTTCGCAACAATCGGGTAATCATTTTCCTTGATCGAGGAGAGGACACTGTCCAAAGTTCGCAGCACAGCAGCAACATCATCTTCCGTTGACCCGGGATCATTCACCGTCCACGATCTGGGTAAAGTCAACCCACCGTATTGTCGCAGTTCATCATTCACAAACGACTTGTCGTCGTACCGATCCACACAAAAGGGCGGCTGGCCAATGACTCTGATCCGGGACTCAAACGGTGCCAATTTAGAAGATGCCTGTAGAGGATGCTCTGCGAAAAGCACTGTGTTGGCCCAGAGATGCGTCGCACCCTTCTGCAGGGCATCAAGAATGCCCTCCTCGGTATCAGGGAAACACCACTGGTCCTGGTTCACCGGATCTGGAGACTCTACCGGCGTGAGGACAGAGATTCCTGAGCGGGTCAATGTATATGCGACATCTGAGCCAGAGTCTCGGTATCCTATGCATATTATTTAGTCAAATATAGACGACCAGGCTGGAGATTGTGTAAACATACCACCGGGTTTGGGCGGCTTGCTAACACCGCCATACATGGGCGGTGCGAGAGCCTGGTACAAGACCGCGACCACGGGCTTTGAAGAAGCCGTTTGGGAATGATGTCTGATGGTCTGGCCATGGCGGCGCAGTATGTACGTGGAAGAGTATACGGGTCGAGCTGGCCGGGCGTGGGGGTTAAGCAGACGAGCGGATCGAGTAAAGCTTGCGAAACTGTACAAGAACCGAATGCCAGATGTCATTGTTCACGCATACTTGCAAATGGCAGGCTCATAATTGGGCTTGGGCTCTTTAAATGAGGGGTGTAAAAGCCGTGGAATTGCGGGGAGTCGGAGAGGTCCCGATGATCGGAGACGGAGCCGACCTCGCTGGATCACTCCGCGCGGAGGAATCCTCCAAGGTGCGCTTAGCGGCTATACTTTACAGAGGAGAAGCATTACGTTGAGAGTGGGATTTGAATGGAAGTTTGTGACAATCGGGTGCCAGCCCATTAGATTTGGAAAAGTTATGGACCGGAATATGCCTAGCGCAAAACATCAACCAGGAGACCATCTGTGATCACTCGATAGACAGCAAAAGGAAAGAAAAGGCCGTTATAAGGTAAAACGCCATTCAAGGCTTGGCATGAAACCGGAGGGTTTGGTGCAACGTGCGCCAAGTGATCGTCACGAGGCGCCGACAGGATATCGCTCCCCGGGTGCAGACCAGTCTTCTGACGGTGTCCACGCCCGGGGGTGATCCGAAGGGTGGTAAGAAACATTTGCTTCCGGCGAACCAACTGTCGATTCTCATAATCATCCGGGGTTGATCAAATGTCTTGCTGGAGACGGTGTTCCCTCATCTCCCAAGGCAGGATGGCCCGATGGTGGTGGTTTCTGGGGTAATGGCACAAAATGGCAATTGAAATGGTGATCAAAAAAAATGTTTACCATCCTTCAGCTCTCCTTGTCGTTGTGTCGCAGCTTCCCGAGGCCGCTCGCCACGGTTTCACGCACACTGAACCCGCCGAAGAGCCAGTCATTTGAGTGCCGGCCGCAGTGGTTGATGGTCCCGCTGTAGCGACGGTAGTCATCGCTGTTCTTGCGGGTCGGAGTTGACGCACGCTTGGCGATATACTCCGACTTGGGCGAACGGGGGGAAATGCTTTCAGGAGACATATTGACAGGGCTACCAGAGCAGTGACTCTGGTCAAAGTAGGAGCCGGCCGGGGTGGTCCTTGGGATATCGCGAGGTTGAGACATGCTTGAAGTGGCTTCACGGATGTCGGTCATGGGGATCTCAATAGGAGTGGAAGATCTGGAGCTCGACCGGAACAACCTCGAGAAATGACGAGAGTGTTTCTTCTCGTTTGAGCGCTGGCTGCCCCACGATGACGTGGTAGTTGCCAATGTTTGTGAAAGAGGTCTCTTTGGATAGTATCCGCTTTGGTATGATTGAGAGTGTATCCCTTGAAGGGTAAAGGAATTGGTAGAGTATTGAAAGTGGGAGGATCGAGGTAAGAAGCGAACAGGGCAGCTTTATAAGTCCGAGTTCTCGCGGGGAGCCAATTTCGACTCCCTGTGATCGTCCTTTATGGTCCTATAGGGCAGCCAACCAAAACAATGCGGGGAAGCCTCAAACCTGCCTCGGGCCCGAAGGAACGCCCGGGGAGATAGACAGCGAATGGATTCAGCTCGAGTAGCGGAATATCCCGCGGCATACCAACCGGAGGAGCAGAAAGAGAGGGTGCGGGTTCCACCGGTAAGGTTTAGCGGGCGTGTCGGTGAGATTGTCGGGGGTCAAGGAGAGAAAGGGTCGCCCGGCCGCCAAACGGGCCAATGCGCGTTTGCGTCTGCCTTGGAGCCTCCTTCAACACTCAGTGGGACCGTGCGGATTCACCGCTGCATCATCCGGACACGTCTCGAGTGCGACAGCGGGTCTGCATATACGGTGTCCCATGGAAGGGGCCCGACTATCTTGACGATAACACAGGTTGGCCTGCGTTTGCGTCCATCCTTCGCATAGGGCCGTCTCATCACCCCGCGGAGCTACAGTAGGCAGCCAGAATACAAGGGAAGATCGTGACTTCATTCATCGAGTGGGTCGAAAGATATGGCCAATACAAGAAGATGCCGGGGTTGGAGACATGATTGCCCGAAATGCGCAAAGGGCAGCCCTACAGCAGTACAGG
The DNA here is from genome assembly GCF_028974065.1 of Penicillium cinerascens. Taxonomy (NCBI): domain Eukaryota; kingdom Fungi; phylum Ascomycota; class Eurotiomycetes; order Eurotiales; family Aspergillaceae; genus Penicillium; species Penicillium cinerascens. Next base: position 1,462,650 of record NW_026695298.1, on the reverse strand, counting down.
ACTCGCTATCTCTCCCACCGGTGCCAATCAGCGTCAGTCAGCTGAGACACGAGGCCCTCTAGCGGCCTTCGAGAAGAATTGACGCAACCTCCATGTTGCGCCCTGAGTCACTGGGCCGCTCATGCTGCATAAGCCAAGAAACACGGCTGAGCCGTAGCTGGGAATCGGCACGGTCACTCCGAGACCCATGTGCGAGTCAGATGGGGATCCAATGGTCCCCGCATCTGAGTTTCTCGGTCAAGGGACACTAAACGAAGCAAATCATACATAGCGCGGTCCCGCACATCCAATTCAGTGAAATGATAGGGTAGCCCCGGATGATTGATGCCGAAGAGGAAACGTCAACAACAATTGTAGCCTGAGTCATCAGGCATATAGGCACACATCCCTGAGGTTAACAGAACTCAGGTCAGTAGGGCCCTACTGAGACCTCAGTGGGGTGCGTGGGCCAGTGCTCAGTAGGGTGTACCCTGTGATTACAGCTCAGTAGGGCCCTACCGAGACTTCAGTAGGGTTAGTGGCCTGAGGCATAAAACACACCAACTTTTATTTCAAAACACGTACTATAAGTTACCTTACTATCTTTCTCCGCGTACCCAAAACCCATAAGACATCGTTTTTACCCGTCAAAAATACCGGTTTCCATCTCCACTAATTCCAAACTAGGAAACACCTAGTTCTCATCATCTCTATTATCTCTATCAACAGCCAATCGCAGAAATACCTCAAGTCAAGAATACTCTGGAAGTAGAGGAACAAACTCAATTTCAGCAGCAAAAATTGCATTATAGACGCATCGCTTAATAGTGTTACTAGTTACTCAATATACTAAATAATTCATTAGTTAGTTATTAGTACAAATAGTGACTGGGAAGATATGTATTTACCTATGCTGAGTTGCGCTTACAAAAGATGCGATCATCGGTTAGATCAAAAAGCTCTTCGTCTATCTCTCTTTGAGGGCCTTGCTCAATAGAAATAGGCGCAGTATCTATAAGATCCTACACCCGAGTAGAGCGATGTTGCCACTCGGTTGATACGTACTGCGCATAGTTGAAGAAGTAGATAGTAAGAAGTAAGAACCAAGTACAAGGTAAACAAAACATAGGCAATTCAGGAATCTAAGCCCATAGATACCACATATTTCATACTATTATATCGATTACATCAGCCAACAAAAGGGACACCCTACTGAGCACTGACCTACGCATCCCACTGAGGCCTCAGTAGGGCCCTACTGACCTGAGTTTTCTGGTGTCCCTTTTTTTAGCGCGTTTTCTACCTCAGGCCACTAACCCTACTGATCTGTAATCACCAAGCTTAAATATCCCGTTCTCTTAACCTCCTAGCCCTCTTCACGGGTATGTTTACACGTCTTCTAGTTATCTTTTCATATATTTTCAAGGTATCTCTTTAGACAGTTCTAACTATCCAATATTGGATTTCGAATAGGTATTGTACATTTACTTTCCGTTTTTATAGTATGTAGTTCCCTGTAAATCTCCAAATTTCAAACTCCGTGATCATCCCTGAATTTCAATATTGCAATGCGACCCCAAATGCAGCGTGTATGTATGTACCGAATTCAACTGCCGCCACTCAAACTCTCCCGCTCCTCCTCAAGAGTCCATAGACCCGCACTGGGCCTTCTCCACGAACGTGGCTGCTCCGAGTGGCTCCTTCGATGTCTCCTTTCCGCGACCAGACGTGTACTATCAATCGCGGATAAATCCGGGCGACCTCTGTCCGACACCGCGACCGGTTGCGCCGCTAACCGTGGCGGCATCCAACCAGAAATCATCGCTTGATCTCTGGCGGTCATGGTTGTTGGCATGACGAGTAAGGATCTCGTCTTATCCAGAGGGGGACGACGAATCAATCGTCGTAAAATGCTGCGATGAACAGACTTCCTGGCTTCGGCTGCCGAGGCAGAGACGTGGATATTCTTGTCTCGGCCCCTGCCTAGAGGCAAGGACCAGATGCGATGAGTCCGTGGCGAACGCACAATTCCAGCCATCGCGGCATCATCATTGGGCACTTCCTCTGCAATAAGAGGCACTATTGTCGCTTCTTGAAACGTCCATGGCGAGTGGCCTTGGGCTCCATTTGGTGGCTTGAACACGCGAAGTTCAAGTGTTCGTGGCTCGCGCATGCACAATTCTGAGCCGCAGTGAGGCCATGTATGGTGTCTTCGATGATGACGGATGCGCGCCATGCTCTGAATTTCTTTAAAAGGTAGAATAGGGTCGGGGTTAAGGGTTGGGTGTTTGCACATATTTTTATCCAGCCTCCGTCATCATGAATATTGAAAGTATATCGGACTTGTTGATTTCAGCAGATAGTTGTGGTCGGAATATAAGCAGGGGTTTAACTACCTGCCTGGCAGATACCCAGGTTATAAATCAACGCCCTGTGGCTGACGCCTCCACTAGCTTTGCACGTGTAGGTGCCCCGGAGATCGCCCGGGTGACCAGGTAATCACTTGGGGACTGGAGATGACCCAAAAGTACGCAAAAATAGGTGGGTGATTTAGATCGATCAATAATACACGGGAGCTGGTCATGAAGGTGGGTATATGTGATATATATCAACTGAGTATGCCCGTAGGTTACCTTGTAAGCACAGAATACACTTTTTCCGTTGAAGAATAAAATGATACCAATTATAGGCCTCGAAGGAGCTATGACCACGTCGACGCACTCCCATTTATTGAATCCAAGGATCAGGGAATGACTTTCGGACCTGATGTGGTCAAAAGATCTCGGGTGGCCACTGGGGCGATGATGCCGCCCTGGTCTTATGACTGCCGCACCCCGGGTGAAACAAAAACAGGCCAAAGCCTTTATATTCAAATTTTCGCAACTAGCCATGAATTATGATCTGAAATATTTAGCTAGTCATCGAGTCAAAACTCGTTGGCCATTAGGGTATGGGTACCGTAGTTTTCGAAATCAGTTATACCACCATTCTCTTCTTAATTCCCGAACAAGATTCGGATATGCGCTAGTCCTAATATGGAAGAAAGACGGCCGATCAACAATTGCATGAGGTACCATTAATGCCCTTTTTATTATGTATGGGTCACTTGGGTGTTCGTCTCCGAAAAATCGACCTGCATCCGAAGCTTTTGAAAGCCGAGATCCAGGGACTCATTAGCAGAGTGAGAATTATTTATAGCTATCCATGGCCCACTGTATCTCTTGGACTATGCTCTGTGGTTGTAACAGCTGCACATTGTGACTGCAATGCAGACGAATAAATCTGCTGAGACGAGAAAGCTTCAAAAGCTCTTTTTGCCAGTCCTCATTCATCTCGCGCCATCTATCGAGACATTTTCGAAACAGAGCTCCTTCTTCTTCTGTTCCGTTGCCTGCGGCCACTCCAAAGTCATACATTTTCTGGAAATCTCCAGGTGAATCCGCAATGATTACACTGACCGGATAATCTTTCAGAAGTAGCTTCTCGAGTTGCTTCTTGGGGACCAATGCCCGTCTGTCGTTCAGCACCGCCTGCACCTCAGCAGCCTCAGTGACTTGATGTCGGGGATCGGCCTGCTCGTCTTTGACGGCTTTCCACTCCTCTTCGGATAGGACATGGGACGTTGAAAGACCGGTGGTTTCAACAAAGTCCTGGTCGCCGAGAACTGGACTGAAAACATCCGCGCCCCACGCCCCACTATCAAAGAAACGTTCAGTATTGCAATCCACGAATACCATGCCCACGATATCATTCGGCCTAAGTTCTAGAAACTCGCGAGAAGTGTAGCCTCCCCACGAGTGAGCGACAATGATAAACGGAGGTTCAACACCGGCGTTCTTTAGGAGAATATCGAGCTCTGCCGCGACTGATGCTGCGGATATGCTTGAGGGTGTCTGGTCGGGACCTTCACTCCGACCCATTCCTGAACGATCGTAGTTCAACCATCGAGCAAATGGAATCACAAGCTTTCGCACTGCCACCCATTCATCGATCGTGCTGCCAACGCCTTGCATGAGAACGACGATAGGCTGTCCAGGCTTGCGATCGGGCCCCGAAACGGACATATAAAGGTTATGGGAGCCGATGGAGATAAGTCCATCCTTGTCACCTTTGTCCCAATCAATTTTAGAAATTGGTTGCATTGTGAACTGGATGCGCATTCAAATTGAGTAATCAATTGACGTCGAGTTGTTTGACAACAGGGAAGTGAAAGATGCCTACACCCCCGCTTTTAAACCAAGCGGCACGCTTGCTCGCTTATATTAAGCGTACCTACAACGGTCCCACTCAGCCTCGGCCACGATAATCATGCTGCCTTGCTTACCACGCCTAGACGTTTGGAGCAGAGACGATAAATCAAGTCTAAACGTTAATTTGGACGCCTGGATTTATTCCTAAATGAAGCTTGTCTCCGATTCGACGCGGCCATAGCTCCAATATTGTGCTGTAATACGAGCCATTGGCACGAGGTACATGGAAGGCACTGTTTACGCTTCATGAAATTTTGAATCATTTAGCATAAAAGGGGTGGAGAACCCATCAACCACCCAAGTGGTCGAGCGGTAACTCGACTATCTAATCTTCCTTGGTCTAGTGGTCATGATTTCCGCTTGTCATTAACACTGATAAGCGCGGGAGACCGGGGTTCGATTCCCCGAGGGAGAGTTTCTTTTTTGGACTATTCATTTTTTACTGCTGCTGAAAGTTATGTCACGATTTCAATTGAGCTATTTTGATAGTTTGCAAGTAGTTCTTGATGCGACTTGAGATGCAGGGCTGCCATATGCTAGATCGAGAATCTCGAGAACCCATTCCTGCCAAAGTAGGCCTACTTCGAGAGCTCATCCAAGCCGAATGATTTCATCATGAACTGGTCCTATTAGTCGGTCAGCAAAAGCTCAGCTTCTTTGAGAAAAGATAGAACATGCCCTCAAATCAACCATCTCACCCTCAACAGGCATATTCTTTGCACTCTCTGCTCTCTCGCCGACCCAAATGCGGCCGGTCGTACCACCCAAAATGTTGTCAACAACCTCAGTTGCATAAGTTGCAAGTGGTGTGCTAGTCATTCCATCGGTTGCACGCACAACCTGTGCAATGGTGTTTTCGATTGCCTTGTATCGCGAGTTTGTGGGAAGGGCCCAGTCTTCAAAGTACGAGCGGCCGTTTGTCGAGACGACGCCGGTCACGACGGATAGAACCTTCACGCCGAAGGGTGAAAGTTCAAGACGGAGTGTCTCTGCCATGTGCTCCTGGGAGGACTTGGAAGCGCCATAGGATCCTAAGAATTGAGTTAGGGTCTTTGATCTCGGAGTAATTTGGATTCTTACCCATAGTCGGAACTGCGCCATGGCCGCCAATAGATGTGATGTTCACAAGCGTGCCCTGTGCCTTGATGAGAAGAGGCGCAAATGTCTGGGTGATGGCCAATGGACCCCAGACATTGATTTCGAAAATCCTCTTCGCAGCGTCGATATCCTCGTCCAGGAGAGGCATGAAATGGTTGCGTCCAGCGTTGTTGATCAGGTACGACAATGTGCCGCCTGTCTGCGCAGAGACAGCCTCCTTCGCTGCACGAATGTGTCTCTCGTCGGTCACTTCTAGTGTCAACAAAGTGACATTGGGAAGGCCCCGCAGAGCACTTGTTTTATCCAGGTTACGGGCTGTGGCGAAAACGTGGTAGCCGCGCTCCAGGAAGACGAGGGCCAGGCTGGAGCCGATGCCACCGTCACTGCAGCCGGTGATAAGGACCGATCCCGTTGGAGACATTCTCTAGGCTGAGATGGACCTGTGGGGAAAAAGATGGTCTGGGTGGGGAATTGAGGTGAGGCTAACTGGATTGTCAGATCAACGGGAGGACCCATTCTGAAGTAGGCTTACGAAGTGCAACCTCGCGTTAACTAACTAGTTTCTGTTGACAAAACAGGTTTTGGGATGCGGCCTTCCATCTGGGACGCCTCAGACGAGGCTTAGTGCGTCTGCGAGTCGGCCTATAACACACTAAAACAGCGGGTATTGCTAGTGCTGAGGGAAAATTGTGCCAAGGGAAAATTAGTGCCCTGCAATCAAACTTTCAAGTAGACCTAGGATTCATTTATATTTATTTACCTGGGTGTATGTATCTCATCGTATGAACTTTGACAGCGGTTCATCTTCTCGAACTCGAGACCGCGTGTATAGATCGAATCGCAAGTGTGGGGTAAACAACCCCCACTGCGGCTTTCAAGGTTGTCGCGGGTAAATAGCTACACACAGGTTGTATGACCCTTTGAATGTGTCCTAGGTAGAACTGTGCTCTCCTAGTTCGGACACAACATGTCCTTTAAAGAAAGGGAAAGAACGCAGAAAGAAAGCAGTTCACTCAACCCGAACTCTCCATGACGATCTCCCACTTCTGCCTAAGGCAGCAGTGTCGATCAGCTCCACCATCGTGAGCTCCCCTAATTTTACCACAGTACTCTCTTTCAACTCCCAAGCGCCTAAGTCACGCTTGCCCACCCTCCTAACCAGGCTACAAAAAGGCCTCAGCATCCGTGATCTGGCACGCCACTACCCAAATAACCCTCACCAACCCGCGCTCAAAACAACCACCACCATGTCAACGAGCGCGTCCTTCACGTTGGATCTACCAACAATTCTCTGCCTGGCCTTCTCCCTCTCCTTCATGCCAATCGCCTACTTTCTCGCCAAAACCCTAATCCCCTCCACCCAAACCCGCAACCGCATCCTCTTCTTCTGGCACGCCTACGACGCCCTAACCCACCTCTTCATCGAAGGCTCCTTCCTCTACGAATGCTTCTTCAGCTACGCCACTGTCGCCGGCATCCACAACACGGAGCCCTACTTCCTAAACCGTCCCGACCGGATCTATGGCCCAGCCTACGGCACCAACCCCAGCTCGCGCCTGTGGCAGGAATACGCCAAGGCCGATCGCCGCTGGGCCGGCGCAGACGTGACCGTCGTTTCTTTGGAGCTGTTGACCGTTTTCCTGGGTGGTCCGGCGGCGGTTTATATTTGTTATTTGCTGTGCAGGTCGACGAATGAGAAGATTAGCGCCAAGGCACGGGGCTCGGCGAAGTCGACGCTCTGGTTTGTTGCGACGGCGCTGGCGACGGCCGAGTTGTATGGTGGCTTTATGACTTTTGCGCCAGAGTGGCTTACTGGGAGCTCGCAGCTTGTTACTCAGGATCCGGTTTATCTTTGGCTGTATCTGTTCTTCTTCAATACTCTTTGGGTGTGGATTCCTCTTTGGGTCCTCTGGGAGGCGGGTAAGGAGCTGCGGGCTGCTTTTGTTGTGCAGGAGGTGCAGATTGCTCAGAGGAAGAAGGAGTAAATGGTATTCTGGGGTTGTTCTGGACGTAATACAGGTGGTGGCATGAACTGCCCTGGGATGTTGGGGTTCCATTGGATCGACCGGATTTTCTTGATGTCATTGGAGATACCTACTTGCTTAATAAATGGTTGAGTTGGAATATCATGCTGTTCATAAATTATCAAAATAATGCTTGTTAATTATACAACGAATGCTAATAAAAACACAAAAGAAATCAAGTCCCACCTTATTCATCCAATGCGAACTATTCGCCCTTATGATACCCCCTCTCCTTATCCCAAAACCAATGATAGAACCTCTTCCACTCAGCAATCTCTTCTTCGACATAGTCACCCACCATCTCGGCCGTCTCATTGACCTCATCCGACATGGGTGGTACCTTCAGGCCAGAAGAGGCATCCACTCCGTGCCCTGCATCCGGAGCTGGGGTAGCGGCCGCAGCAGCATTGGAGGTCATGTCAGCGGACACGCCGCCGGAGTGATTGTTCAACACGTCTTCGGCACCTTCGCGTGCTCGTTCGACCATTTCGCGGGCACCTTCGCGTGCAACCTCGCTGTATTCCTCGGCCTGCTCGCGAGCACTTTGGAGCAGCTCATCGGGAGACGGATAGCGGCGAAGCACGACGAGGAGAATATAGTAGGTCTTGACAATAGACGCATACACGGCGTCCTTGGCCAGCATGGTGAACCCGTGAGAGAAGAAGCCCTTTAGGACTTCGCCTCGCAGGCCCGAGTACAGACCGGGGACTCCCTCGGCACGATAGATCTCGCTGACGGCAGCAAAGATCCTCGGAGTGAGCGCGGCTAGAACATTCTTGGACTCCGAGCCCGGTCCAGACTTTGGGCCATTTCCCATAGCCTGTGCCCTGGTCTTGGCCAGAGAGAAAGGATAGGTGATCGACGAAGCAGCAGACTTGCTCAACGCCGCCAGGAAGAAAGTCACCGCAGGCGAGGGTTTCTCGCGCTTGGAACGCGGGAGAAGGGAGTATTTCAGGACCTCATTCAAGAAGAACGTGAGGGACGGGTTCAGCGTCAGAATCAAGGAGGCCGAATACCCAGACCAGAATCCACCGAGTCCCTTGTCCTTGCGGATCTGGGCAGCAATGTCCGCAGTTGTTGCATCTTTAGCCCCTTTCCCACCTTTGCGCGCTGCCGTCTGCTTGCGAGTAACGATGTTGGACAGTGGCGTAGTAAACAGCTTGGAAAACGCTCCAGCCACGACGCCGACAGCCAGCTCATCAAGAATTGGAAGTACGATGTTCTTGTTCTTCGCTGCTTTGGCAGCACCGACGCGAGCGACTATCCTTCGCTGCCGGACGATCGTGTACGCAAGAAAGAAGAGGAACGAGTCCGCGACAGATTTGCAGGTGTCTTGGGCGAGTCCCGGGTAAAAGCCGGCGATGCCTTGCTTGAGGTAAATCTTGTGTGCTGCATCGAGGATGCCATCGTATTCTTCATCTTCGTCTGACTCTTCTTTTGACTTTTCTTTGTTGGCCTGGGTTTGGAGGCGTGCGACTATCACGTTGAGAGGGTAGACGACGACGTTGGATATTGCTGAGCCCACGGCTCCCGCGACTGCGTTTCCTAGGACTGGTAAGGCTGGTCCGCGGAGTGCAGCGGACTTCCAGTCTTCGTTTGGGTCGCGGGCTTCCCAGCGGTAGGAGGGGTGGAAGGCGTCCTTGATTCGACGGGATAGTGTTAGAGAGCCGAGGGAGAGAGTATAGAACTTAAACTTACAAGCTGTGACTCGTATGCGAGCTTGTATTCTGCCATGATGGCTTCGGATGGAAGGAATACAGCCTGTCTTCTGATGAGAAGGGGACGACTTGTAAGATCGGACGCTTTGGTGAGACGCTTGGTTCTTGAGTTGGCTAGTCAGTAGCCAGGCCTCTCGACACGGACAATTTCATATCACCAGGAACGGATGATGGATTATGCTCAAGGAAGATCGACCAGCGACCGTCAAAACAGAGTGCAGTAGTGCTTATGAATGTGAAGACGCCCTCTCCAAAGCCGAGGCCGCGGGCATCGATTACATCATGCCGATCGGGGTGGCCCGTGGCCCGTGCAGCCCGCGGATGGGCCCATTCTTGATTTGCATCGCGTGGAGGCGATTTAGTACTTCGTACTGTCCTCCCTACAAATGAAGAATGACCACTACAAATGAAACATGATCTGGCTAATGTAATCGTTCCATTATTCTCAGAGAGACCATCGAAAGCGACTTAGCAGCTACCTAAAAAGAAACACCGCGGCACGAAGCCATTTCCGATATTGATATTTTAGCGAAAATCAAATCCCTTATTCCTCCCGAAACCCCGCCGGGAGCCCGGAAACCAGTCAAGCCAAAAAAAAAAAAGAACATCGCAGAAGCAAAATTGAAACCATCACACCGTAGCGCGTTAAAGGAAGAGTCTCCCGAGTGGAGAGCTCCGAGCGGCAATGTCAAGAAGACATTTAGCCACCGAAACCGTACAGGGTACGGCCCTGGCGCTTGAGAGCGTAGACGACGTCCAGCGAGGTGACGGTCTTGCGCTTGGCGTGCTCGGTGTAGGTGACGGCGTCACGGATGACGGACTCCAGGAAAGTCTTGAGGACACCACGGGTCTCCTCGTAGATCATGGCGGAGATACGCTTGACACCGCCACGGCGAGCCAGACGGCGGATGGCGGGCTTGGTGATACCCTGGATGTTGTCGCGCAAGATCTTACGGTGACGCTTGGCGCCGCCCTTGCCGAGACCCTTGCCGCCCTTTCCACCTGTGGATTGTTAGTGTATATGTTGGGATATTATAAGAAGCACGAAGGAAGAAGACAGCGACAGCGACAGCGAGGTCCTGTTAGAGGTGTCTGCAGCATTGTGGAATGGCCATGTTGGGCAAGGCGTGAGATGCATTGGAGCCTGAGGCACCCACGCGGGATCCCCAAAGTCACGTGTATCCAGGGGCATCGCCAACATCATCCAGTTGCATCACGAAACAGCGACCGCGGGTCGATATGCGAAAAGGAAGAACAAAAAGAAACAAATAGCGAACAACTTACGTCCAGACATATTGGCAGAGATGGAATTCGAGATGAATTCGATGAAGGGTTGATGGGAAAAAGGTGAAGTCGACGGGTGGTAAGACGCGTCGAGGGGTTGGCGGAAGAGGATGGAAGAAAAAAAAAGGGAAAGGCCAGTGAGAGGGAGGGGAGCGGGCAGGACTTAAATACGTTGATGACTACGCGTGATTTGGGGGGTGGTGGGTGGATTACTTAAGCACCTGAGATCGCATTCTGCAATGCGGCGGTGATTGGGCGGAGGCGAGGGAGGAAAAAGGGCGTTATGAAGGGCAGGTTTCGAGCGTGTCTTGCGTGGCATGGGAAACTGCCCGCATTTCGGAGCGCGCTGGAAGGCGGGTAGATCACGTGGTGATTAGATAGTAAGATCGCTGTACGTTATGCACGTGACTCGGATCGACTTGTGGAACAAGTATAGGAATGCTGCACACAGCGAACCAGAGACAGATATTCTCCGTTCTACTCTTTATCTAGTTAACCCGTTGATCAAATACGCTAGTCTTCTACGGGGCTGGCTTCCAGTTCAATCGCGTTCATTCGTTTCCCTTGATCTCATGACTACTTCGACTGGCGTATCATCTCTCATGCCAGTCCGTCGCGAGCGTCCATCTTCTCAAAATGATCCCTCAAAAACTCCGGGGACACCATGCAAAGCAATGAAAAAACAGGCCGGCAAACACAATGCAAGAGCGGAGGCGGGCGAACTAAAAACAACTTTTTGGCGAAAATGAAAATCTGCCAGGCAGAGAAGAATCGAAAAAGCCTCCGTATGGTTGTGTTGCGTGAAGGGCACAAGCAAGAAAAAAATCAAAAAGAAAAAACTTCATATCGTCATCATGCGTAATGAAAACAAAGGTAGGAAAAACGTGAGGGTGACCGCATCGTCAAAACTCGCGTCGATAATTTCTCCGGACGCGAATCATGGTGCCTACCAACACAGTTCGATGATCTGGCAATCGATTATCCGCGGTTTATTATGCATCGCAAAAACTTCGATCACCTTTCCATCTGCTGCGGGTGGGCAATCCACTGTCGGTCCTGAGAGGAGGGAGGAGGGAGGGATGATAGATCAACCATGCAGAGTGAAAATCACAGGACGCCGACGCAGGGCGCATATGAACAATCAGCAAGGGAGGGGATGAAAACCGAGTCGAGACTCATCTCCAAAAAAGAAACTTCGAATCCCCTTTTCAACAAAACTGTCAATACGATGAATAAAACAGAGATCGGGCGCGATGATAGCCGGACTCCGGTGGCGGTCAGGCATCTTTATGTGACTCACCCTCTAATGACGGGGGACGACTGAGGGTCTTTCATGAATCCGTTTTGCAGGGCCTGGTGGTATGGGTACCGGTAAGGCGAGGGCGACGTGCGCGGGGACGTCCGTGGTGAAGCTCGCGACGAAGCTCGCGGACTCCTAGATGCCAGGGCCGGTGACAGGTTCGAATGACGGGATTCACGGGGCGCATCAGTCACTGGCGGTCCCAGAGGGGCAGGAGACCGAGGGGACAGAGGGGGTGAAGGAGCACCCGTAGATAATTGCTTCGGCGGTTCCTGGCCGTTCACGTTCACGACAGGACTCGGATTCTGCTCGTTCGAGGATTTCGCGGAACCATACTGCAAGTCAGGTTAGATGCTGATCATCAAAGGGTAAAGATTTTTAAAACTTACGAAGCAGTACTTGTCCACCAATTCTTTGTACACCGAGGACTCGAGACACGGTTTGCTAGAAACCAATGAGGAAGGTTTCAGATCCTCCTGTCGGGCTTCTTCGATCACAGCAGAAGCCTCGCTCGACACAGTCTCCGCACCGGACTTCGCCTCGGGGGTCTGTTCAGACCGTGCCCGAGCAGTCACCGTGGTCCGATCGAGAGGAGTCTTGCTCCGCATGGCAGCCGTCAATGATGCTCCAAAATCATAGCGATTGCTGAGCCCCTGTCGATTCTGTGTCTCTCGACGTTTCGGCGGTCCGATTGTGTCGATGTCATCCGACGAATTTCGGTTCAGCGGGGACGCTTTGTTACCCGTAAACGGGTTAGAGAAGGGCACGTTCTTGCTGATATCCGAATAATCGTCGAACGATGGAGGCATCGAGCGGGGACGTGTGGAGTGGGATGTGGCAAACGTTCGGCTGCGGGGAAGAGAAGGGCGAGCTCCTCCCGATGGTTTGTTGGAGGCTGTCTTGGGTGATTTGATGAAATCAACCTGATAATTCATTCCGTTGTTGTTATCCCAGAGCTCCTGACCGTCCACGTTGTAACGAACACAGATGAACATGGTCTTGTGCTCTAGGTTGGCCTGGTCATCCAACTTGATGTCGAACGAAAACCGATCGTACCCATCGTGAGCATGCTTCCGACGCACGTCATGGCAGAACACAGCGCCTACTTCGGACGTGGTCCTCCAATAATCAAGCGTAAAGCGAGCAGCCACGTGTTTCTGGAAGGCAAAGTTTGCCACTGCAACGGAACCGATCAAAACCTTCTTATCGGCGGACAAGAACACTCTTTCTAGCTGAACAGGGAGATTGGACCGAGAAGAAATATCCTTCGGGGCGTTGGACAGCCGCAGCTCCCATTCCCACGACGGTGTTTGCTTGTCCTCGTCCCGACCGAAAGGAAACTCGTGATCGGCATCATGGTTCTCGACCGGCGATGTTTGAGCACTTACAGCCAAGGGTCGGTCAAGCTGCAGGAAGTGACGAATGTGTTCCAACTGCGAGTCAAAGTGCACTGCCTTGGCATAGACCGGGGTCCCCGGCATGCTGGATGGCCGTCGTCGAGCCGATGCGGGACGGAGGGCGGGACGAACCAGCTCACCAGACTTCTTCCTGACCATCGGCGGCTTGGTCGTCATTTCCGCATCGCTATCATCGGGAGAGCTAGTTAATGCTTCCTCCCGCTTCAGTTCAACCGCCGTTTCAGTCGATGATCGCGAGTGGGAGATCTTTCTCGCGGACTTGGACAGTCGTAGGTGGTTGGGCTTGGGATCCGGGTTAAGTGTTACCGTGGATGAACTTGAAGATGGAGCTTCGGTTCTCCGCTGTTCGGCCGGGCCCATCTCTTCTCTCTCGGGTGAGCTTTCCCTCCTCTGACCAATTGACCGGACAGCAGCTTCGAGCTCTTCCAGTTTGATACCCTCACGGTACGGCGACTCCTCGTCACTCGAGTTCGGGGCGGATTCGGGCGGCGAGATCACCGCCCCGACAGGAATCGCAGCATTGCTCACTGGTGGGGGAGATTGACGGAGACTGGCATGAGGGTCAATAACCGGTGACGACCGGGAGGTGGGGTCCGATGAGGAATGCACTGTCGACTTGCTGATCGACGGGCTCCTTCGGTGTCGACGAACGTACGAAGTAGATGAGTAGGAACGGGAGTTCTGCAAGCGCGCGGAGGCGGAGCGAACCAAGCCAGGTCGTTCGGGGAGAGCTTGTGAGGAAGGCTCAGTTTGTTCAATGTGCTGCGCGGAGAGCAACGACTTCAACGGCGCAGTGTATGGCATCCGGCCGACTTGGGTGTCTCAACACAAGATGGCGATAGAACAGGATGATGCGTTCAAGGTGAAGTGTGCTCAAGGCAAGTACTGGAGGAGCTTCAGTCAGTATTGGACTCATTTAATTTTAGATTCCGTGGCGAGGGAAGGCAAGACGGACAGGGAGGACGCGGAGAAATAACCATGCATTGGACAGAATGGCGATCACGAAGACCGGGGGAGTAGGTCGAGGGGAGATTCAGACAGGGTTGGATGCAGACGGCCGCAGAGAGGAAAGCGCGGACCAGACAAAGGTGAATGGTATCACAACATGAGAGGAAAGAAGAGTGACACCGGAGGCAGTGAATGAACCGGTTTGGAAAAGCAACGGGGAAAAGAGGAGAGCAGTGGTAGGGAGGCAAAGACAGAGCTTATCAACTGCGTACCGTTGAGTTATTCAGATAAAATTCGGGTGGGGGTTGACCGGTGGCGATATTATGAACGCGGTGGGGTGATGTGACGGCGCAAGGATCGTTTAAGAGTGCAATGGAAAAGAGAAAAGTGTAAAAAAAAAAAGTACAGGAAATGCGAAGAATGTACAATGCAGAAGAGGAAGAAAAGAAGAGAATCAAAGCCGCTCCGGTGTGGCCGGGGTGAGGATTGGATGATCGATGATCACCTCACTGTACCTCAGACGTACCCGCGAAGTCGTAATTGGAGGCGAATCAGAAAGCCATTCCCCGCTATGACCGTTGAAGTGCAGCGATAAGAATTTTGCCCGTGTGAATGACCCAGAGAATCCCGCAGGAAAAGTAGGGGGGGCGAAGGGGGGGGAATGGAGAGGAATTGAAGCCCTGGAAAAGGTCGGGAGATAAAAGCAGGAATTATAGCTTCTTTTCTGCTCTCACCCTTGGGGCAAGGAAAAAAAGTGGAACAAGATAAATAAAGACGGTTCGCAAGCGCCCATTGGAAAGGTCGCTAGGCCACATCGTCTCCGCTCGATACTACCACCGTGCGTCCCGTATAGCATGGTTTAGGGGCACGCCGAGTGGGTCTCGACGCTGGAAGTCACTTCCAAGGTATCTCTGGGGTTTTTTTTTTTTTTTTTTTTTTTTTTATATGGTATTATTTTTTAGCTCTTCACTTGCACCAGTGGACTCTGAACTCTGGACTATGGGTTCAATTTTCCGAAACATCCGCAACATGTGGCTTCATTCGCACGAGGGCCTAGGGCGATCTTCATTGGCGTAGTGCATCACCGATCACCCTTCCCTCTTTACACGGTTGCCTCTAGCGCCGACTAATACCCACCCTCCAGTTTTCGGTTCCCTGTTTCTGGTCTGACGTACGGCGAATTGTACTACTTCCACATCATCCATCTGATCACTTGCACACGGGGGCATATCTGGGGATCTGCGATAAATTGAAACAAACACCGGTGAGCGCGGTACACAGAACGCAGCACTCGGAACACAGAGCCTTCTATCAACGCTTCCTTCGGCGGCGAGGGGCCCGAGTGTCTGGATAGTTCAACACTCTCAACCCATTTTGGATCGACCACTGATTTTACCCTTCTCCGGAATTTTGTGGCCCGGCGAGACAGACACGCAGCGCCGAAGCATAAACCACACCCACTCCCCAGGATTGCTCTAGCCCCCATGGCGGCCGTCACCGTACGCTCAAATGTACTCCGTCGGATGGCCTGCGCACATCTCTCCCCCCTTGACGGGTTCCGAGAGGTTACAAAACGCTGCCCGATAAACCATGGAACCCAGAAAGCGGGCATGATCCAACCAAGGGCGGCAATTGAAATCTACTCTAATTGTTGGGGCTTTTTGACTTTTTTATCTTTGACGGTTCGGTGTACCGCAGAATGCAAGGAGGCATTCACCTGTGCGTAGATCTTACATTGAAATCTTGAATTTGTCGTGGGACGCGACACCGAATTCCTATTGATTTCCTTTGTCGGCTACAGAGGCTACCCAAACTCGATACCGATACCTTTTGATACCGTGGAGGAGCACAGTCACTGGAGACAAGAAATATCTCCGTGACATGCATTATATCGCTGGGTGGATCGACGGGCTGCACTCCAACGTCTCCACTTTATGGTGTGCCGCAAAACCCGGAGCTGATGGGGCCGAACCGCCATTTTTCTCGCGACGCGACCGGCAATGGCTTTTCAGATCGTGGGATGATAGAAACGTCTGTCAAAGAGATCTCGGATTCTTATCACGACCGTTCTCGCGACTCGTGACTCATCCGGTGGTGGATGAATACTTCCACGCATTCCACAGAGCCTGAGAGAGTGAGAGTACGGGCAAGTGCATGACGTCAGAACGCATCTGGCAGGCCCGAGAGTCGCGCACTGCCTTGGTTTAGTTTCCTTGGCCGAGGGTCTGGGCCCCCCAACCGCATATCCAAGTTCTTTGCGTAGTCTACTGTACTGTAGTTACTGCTCCCCCGTACAACCAACCTGCTGGGCCCTGCTCGTGGGGAGTTGGTCATCCTCAAATCAGCCTCCTGTCTTGACACTTTCTATGTTCCCTGGTTCCTCGATGCTTGGAACTGGGAACTACCTCCCATGCGGCTGGTGATGGGGTCATCCATCTCCGCGGTCCGTGCTATTGGTGGGCCTCGTTATCGATATCTAACTGTGAAACACTGCCGCCGGAGGCATTGCTACCAGGGCCGAGTGCCACAGTCCTAATGTAGTAGTCGCCCATGTCCTTTCCGACAGCACTAATCGGCGTTTCACGATACCCGGTCAAGCGTTGAGGGTTGAGGATTCGGGAGGCGCATGTCTCACCCCACCAAAACGACACGGGAGTTTTTCCCTCCTGCATATTTAGAAATTGAAATTGCAATTGCAATTGTACTATCGAAATTGTTATCTAAATTCCTCTGCGCCCGGGCCACCATTTTTGTTCTCCATCGGCAGAGTTTTCACTTTGCCACTCGATCCCCGTTGAGTGGCAGTAACCCCGTGGCTTTATCAGACCCGATTTTCATTGAATGCGCTAGCACTCAAATCGGCAAAGCCGGCCCTGAGCTATCCCCAGATAAGAGCCGGCCCCCATCGCGATGGTCGAGACTCTGCACACGTTCATCTGACAACCATCCTTCCTGCGACCCTCCTGCATGGGGTCTGTTCGTGCTGTTGATCCCCCTCTCCAGCTTTTTCATCCATCTCCACCTTCGTCCCCACCCTGTAGAAATGGAGGGGCGCAATGTGGCTTTCTCCCGCGGTTTCCCTGTAGCTAGACCCTTGCGAACGCTGAAACTAGACGACCGATATAGTATGCTGATAAGGGTGACCTAATCTACTCTGTTGCAAAGGTCGAAAAGAAGGTTTCCGACGATGCGGTAGTCACAGCAGAGCCACAGTGCAGCGATAACGCCCGTTGGCTGGCCTTCCCCCCCCCCCCCCTCCCCCTCTTGTCGTCAACAGAATCCCGGATTTCCAGTGCGTTTTTCGTCCGATACCGTGGCCAGCCTGGTCTTTTCGGTCTTGTTGACGGTCGGGTGCGTTTGACTCGCCGAGATCGCACCATGGACAACGTGAGCACCCTTCAGAACGTTGATCGTCGTGATCCCGACCATCACACTTCACACTACAGAATCACGCCTTGTCCCGCCGTGAACATTTGTCGTGAAACAGCCAGGATGGCCGCACCCGAGCGGTCGGACCCGAAGCTGTCATAGCGCGATATCTGCTTGGATTGGCAGCTTGGCTCCGAAAGTTCAGCCCCAGATCTTAGTTTCTGACACGCCTGAGCGCTTACTCAATCCTGCGTTACGATCTACAACCTGAGATTAGATTCGTATTTGTTTATTCTCGACGGACTGAGCCCCCTACACCGCTCGCGATCGAGTTGCTTAAAGCGTCGTTCAGGCCATGTTAAATTCCCTTTCACTCACCGGCCAAGATACCCATGCGCTGCTATAGGGCGCGGGCGTTAATGTGGCTGAACCTTGATTCGCAGCTTGTTTCGGCACTAGGCTTGCCGACCAAAGTTTTCTATACAGCTCTGTTCTGGGCATCTTGGAGCGAGCTTCGATTCCATCACCATGGTATCGCATTGCGTGGCCCCTAGACGGTGGTCTTCTAGCCTTCCGCCACAGCTTCGCCAAAATAATCGATCAATTGACAAAGGACGTGGCGGGAAGACAGAAGAGCGTACCGCGTCACTTCTATCTCCAACTTCAACTACCTCGTGTGGGGCCTCACGGCATCAGGACTCTCACGAAAGACACCTTATGGGCTGGGGAGTGAAGCGGACCCGGCCGTAGAGGATCCGATCTGGGGAAGCGCTGACTGCATGAGGCTCCTTGTTCTTAGCTGCGGGGTTAATGCTCCTCGCGATAACAAAGCAATCCCATAAATGGGAGAACGCGGTCTGCTACGAGTCGGTTCGGCTATATCTCGGTCTGAGTGGTATAGCGAAATGTCGGTGTGCTCCCAAGGTAGTGCACGAGCTGACCAAAGCCCGGCTCTCGCAGAAGCATCACTCTTCTATGGCCAAGTATAAGCTGCTATACCGTAGTACATATGATAATGCCTTGGGAGAACACTTGGGAAACTTGCAATGCTAGCGGTGTTATCGGTTATACTTTTTGTCCGACAACGCGAGGGTGCCCCCTTTCCCATAGCCCTCTCTGTCCAGCTGATTGTGCAGTATCTCGCATATTGCATGTCGCATCACGCAAGCGTAGCTTACGCACCTTGTATGCATTTGATTAAGCACATGACCTTATTTCTATCTTACAGGGATGCTGACATTGTCACCGGGATGATCGTTGATTACAGGAAGTACATAGTCAATGGTCCCATGCAGCCCAGTAACACAAAGGGTTGACTTTCCCAGTCCAGCACAAACGAAGCGCCCAGACTATCAGGGACCGATGTTCAGTCCGTGCGGAATTGCATATACAAAAAAAAAAAAGAAAATACTTCTGTATCCACCTCCCAGATGTGGTCCCTCCTTGTCCTGAGACGAAATAAGTAACATATACTTCGGCTCGCACGCTTATGCATGGCATAGGAGGCCGACCAATGACGTCCGGCCAAGCCAGTTTCGACCGCAGCCTAGACTTGCGCGCGGTAGTCAGTGCGTAGAAAGCCGGCGCCACGACTTGACGGTTGGCGGTTGGCAGTGGGGCTCTCCAGGCTACAAATAGACTGGGGCCCTGCACTCCGTACATACGCCGGTGCATTAGTGCGGCGAACTGACAATTCCTTTGCATAGCGCGAGGTCAGTGCAGGGCATCATCCGTTTTAGGGGATGCTCGGGCTTCAGGGGCATCCCAAGGTTCAACGTTTGATGTGGGGGATATGCGATTGCAGGTCCGCCCCGATGTGCGGGATCCATTTTCCTTTCCATCGCCGGGGTCGATGGGAACTTTTTGGCGATTCCTTATAGACTGTATGATATGGTTCCGCCATAGTATACATGGCTGGCCTCGGGCCCCGAGTTCGGATCCAAAGTAGTTCCCGTCTGGGCCTGGACGATCGTTGGTTGCGGCGCCAAATCATTTTCTTCAAAGCACGGTTCGCCTGGATACTGACGAGTGTACCGCTTGAAGCGTCGGTGATCATATTGGGAGGCCAATACCTCGACTAAGGAAACCAATTCCCTCTCCAATGACAACGGGGCGGAGATTTAGTGCTGCAACCTTTCAGAAGGCCGAACGATATGATATTCTTCGATCTATATCCCGTTTGTTATGCAATTTTTATCTTTGCGGGCTTCGAAACAACCGTGGCGGGAGAGGCGCACGCCGTTGTAGCACGATTTAATGGCCAGAGTCCACTTAGGAAGCACGCCTTGAACCAAGACCTCTGATGATGAAGGCAGAGCGAATCAACCCCTTGACGGGGACTTGGCGGCGGTGCCACGGCGCACTAAGAGGAGCTGATCTGGCTCTTCATTGGGGCCAAGGTGTCCTCCAATAAATGAACCTATTATTGTTGGGACTGTTGCTACGCATGTCATGTTGGGCGTAAGCTGTTAGCTAACCTACCTAGGTAGCTAGCTATACTTGTCACATCGTCCAATTCCCCTTGTCGTATTCCACGGTTCCCCAGATATTTAGTAGAAGTGAGGGGAAGATCTACGCATGGAGGATGGAGAAGGGAACCCAGAGCTCACGGCCCTAATCTCCTACCCGCACAGGTACGGGCAAGTGGAGCGACTGATTGTGGGGTCCTGGGCTGTTGAATTCGGGCAGTGCTCGGCGCTCGGGGTCTCAAAGCGCAGTCTATCAATGTGGCTACCGGTGAAACCCACATAGTGGATGCCGAGACTCTTATCGGCCCATAGCAGGTATACTTCTGGTCTTGACGCCTAACAACAACCTACCCAGCTAGGTATCAGTCCCCGCGAATCCCATCTACCTATCAGTGCAATCCCGCGGAGATGATGTGAACTGCATATGGGCCCTGCGCCCCCTCTTAATTGCGGGGTGCATCTCCATGGCGCCTGCCACTTCCATCTTTAACTTCCGGAGCTCGAGAAACTCAACCCCGCGATGTCAGGCTCAAGCTCAACACTCTAGCGTCAGCATAATACCCATGTATGCATCCACGGCCGCCGTCACGAGTTGTCTGGATAGACAGGAACCTCCCTGAGGGGACCATTCACACACCTCACCTTGAACCTCCCCTCTTTTCCCCACCTCAAGCTTCCATTCTGTACTCCTCTCTTCTCCGTACTATTGTCAGCCACACCCGCCAACGATCAGACCCCAGATTCTTCATGTTGGGTGCATCACAACTAACCCTCCCCGCTTTGTCTTGTCAAGCCTCGCGCTGACCGTTTCCCGCTTGCATCGCGCATCAGAATATCCGCGCTGAATGATATGCTGCACCTAGAGCCCCGGATGCAGCAGTAGCACAGATAAAGCTCCTGACACTCACATGATCCCGGTGCGAGGCCATAGCTTCCGGTGTTCCGGACAACTGAGCTTGAGCGTCGTCCAGGGCCATAGCCTTGAGGACAAGACCGAAAGTCAATTGTTCGCCTCCACCAAAGAACACTTTTCACACCGCTGTGTTCAGGAGACATTTAGTGGCATGGAGCGTTTGGCCATGGCCGCCACGATCAGTACACGAGGTTCGAAAAAACTTTGTGTTGGGGCCTTGACTTCTCGCCCCTTCAGTGGCAACCAGTCGAGAGTCTAATGTTCCCCGGGCCAACCTGGCCAGGGGTCGATGCTCAGGCGAGGTACCTCGATGGTCACTTCGATGTACCGCTGTCCTTGCACTGCAACTAGGCCAGTGAGGGGGGTACCGGGGGCGTTGGGGTGCGTGTCTTGCATTGCCGCCACCACTGATCTGCAGTAACCGCATCAAGCGATTGTTTCTGTTACGCGAATGTTGAATAATAAATATTGGGTTGTAGCCTGCGTATGGAGATATTTGCCTCTAGAGGAGGTGGCTATGATTGTGTTGGGAGGATACCAGACTGACGCTCGCATTAGAGAAATTTGAAGGCAAAGTGCTTGGGAAGTATGGACCTAGGTATGGCGATTTCATTATGAAGACACTCTAGCGCTCCCGAGGTCGTTCTCAGTTGATATATACTTGACGTTATATGTTCATCATTCGACACTGTTTCTAATCTGGTTAGAGTATGTAGAAATTTCGACTACTGCGAGAGACATTAGCATCGACAGCCCCTTAGTAAGGAACAGGAGGTGGTAGACCTTCAGACTCGCAGGCCTTCGGGGCGTTCGGGCAGCAAAGAATCTCGAAATAAGTTGTCTATACAGACACACTAGGACTCTACAGTGTACAATGAGCTGCAAGATATTCGCGGCGTCAGCTCATGTCGTGGCCGACATTCTCGCGGCGCAATCGAGACCGTCCGGTACAACGTGACCAGCAAATGCTTGATTTGATATAAAAACAATGCCGCAACCTCGTCACAGCTGGATATCGACCAATCTAGAAATAGAGCTGTGATGCTGGCTCACCTTCCACTTTCCTGGCGTGCAGTAGCTCACGAAGCAGCTAGCTTTCGTTTTGAATCAGTAGATTGTGGGACATTGGCGAATATATAGGCACATGGTGAGCCTGGTTCTTATTTGTTCATAAATAAATAGCGAGAAGTGTATCCCCAAGCCCAACATCCATCGAGTGCCGAAGGTTTTAGGGTGTTGGAAAATCTCTGTGTTCTTCGAAGCTTCGGAGGACAGCAGAACCTCTTCCTCGTGGCATCCACAGATGAGTCTGCGATGAGACAGTGATGACGGCGTCGTTACCCAACATCGTTGGCCCGGACAGAAACAAGCCATTCAAAATTGGGAGAAGTTCACCTAGGCCAGAGCTTCTCGCCTGGGATTAATCGCCCTCATGGGCCACATGTGGTCTGTGATCAAGTTAAGGGAATGGAAGAACCAGTTAAACCGCGACACCCAGTAGGACGATGGAACAGCAACCTGACCGTAACGTGAATCCACCGATAATTCAGTCAAGAGTCGCGAAAGAGCAAAGCGCAAAGTGATCGTGGGGTGAAGGACGAGAAAAGGCGGGATCACGATAAGATCGGTGGAGCCGAGATTCTCCCACTTCATCTCCGCCGCGAGCCGTGGTTCCTACCTTCGTTCCTGGGATCTGCTCGGTGGACTTGTTTACCTCCTCAAGGTGTACCCAAACCTCGGTACCTTCACTCCCATGTCTGAAGCGCAAGGTGCTGGGTTGGCCGGCCTGGAAAAAGAGCTGGGATGCTCGGTATGTGCGCCAAATTCCCCGATTCCAGAACCCTTCCATTTTTCCTGCGCCCCTTGCGTAGAACCTTCGCTAACGGTTATATCACTTGGAACTAGATCTGTACTGAGCTTCTCTACCAGCCTCTCACACTTCTTGACTGCCTACACACCTTTTGCGGCTCCTGCTTGAAGGAATGGTTTTCAGCACAAGGCTCGCGCAGGCGGCCCTCCGGCTCCTCCCCTCGTTTCACCTGCCCGTCATGTCGAGCTGAAGTACGCGGCACCCGCGCAAATGCCACTGTCACGACGTTGCTGGATATGGTCTTGGTCGCCCAACCGGATCGGGACAGATCTGCCGCTGAGAAGGGAGAGATCGCGAGACGATACAAGCCGGGGGATTCTGTGATTCCGCCGCTCCAACCCGACGACGAAAGTGAAGAGGATGAGGAGGACCAGCGGGTGTTGGAGGAGATTCGGGAGCTGAGTCTCCACGAGAGTCGGTCACAAGCAACACGAGAGGCTCAGCGCACGACACAGCCAGAACGAGCGCGGGACAGGAGCAGCAATCCAGAGAGACAGGCAGACGATGGCCGGTCGCGACGGCGACGAGAAGACAATTCAGAGCGACAGCGCACGACTCGACCCCAGGGTGACTCGGAACGAACCAGACGTGTCGAGCATCAATCAAGCTTGCGTTCACTACTCAGTATGTCTTCGGAAATGGAGAGCATCGAGGAAGAGATCTTGCGGCAGATTATCGAGGAAGGTCTACTGGATGATATCGATTTGGATAACGTTGATCCAACCCAAGAAGAGGAGCTCACTGAGCGCATAGCGGATGCGTACCGCAGAAGGCATATGCAGCAACCACACTCTCGTCAAGAACAAAGACGCAGGCAATCTCCTGAGCGTCCTGCGCGTGGGCACTCGCGATCACAATCAGCTCAGAGACCTACCGAAACAAGCACGACGACTCGAGAGCCTAACGATCGACGTCCACCTATCTCGAGGCCGCACCTTTTCGATCCGACCACGACGCGCCCGACTCAAGGTCACCAACGACGGAATTCCGAGCAAGCTAATGGTCAACGTCGGACGTCACCCGTTCGAGTGAATCAAGGGTCAACCTCGGAAGATGTGCTACGACCTGCTGTGCGATCCTCCAGTGACATGACCGCGGAGCGGACTCGGAACTCTCAAACTGAGCGAGCAAGAGCGTCGTCATCCTCGAACCGACCTAGACGAGCAACGGAATCGGAACAGAATATCTCGGACACATGGATGGGTGCAGGAAGAGCGGGGGGTTCCTCCAGGCATATTATCAGCCAATCCACTACGAACTCACCAACCTCGATTTCTTCACCACCCGCGGAGACTCACAGTTCCACACCGACTGAAAGTGCTGTCCCAACTCTACCATCACCGCTTGCACCACCTAGGTCTGAAAGGAGGAACCGACCATCCACGTCACGATCAAATGCCGCCGCTTCTCCAAATGTCCAATATCCTGAACCCGCTATTTCCTGTGACGGCTGTGGGAAGGCGAACATTCAATATGACCTACACGTGAGATGCCCCAAGTGCAAAGACGGGAATTATCATCTTTGTCTGCGATGCTACCGTTCTGGCAAAGGCTGCCCCTCGTGGGACGGCTTCCGTTCATCTGCGCAAAAGACTTTCGAGCGAATCCTTGCATCTTCAAATCACCGACCAGCGCAAATACGTGAGACTGGACACATCTTCATTTCCATCAAATATGAAAGACCGCCCGAAACAGCCCAAATAACCACGAGCGGTGACAGACAAATGACTCGCGACAATCCATCACGCCGTCTGGAAACAGGGTTCTTCTGTGCAATTTGCCAATCATCAGCAAATGACTGTTTCTGGAATTGCCGCCAGTGTAATGAAGGAGACTGGGGCTTTTGCAACCGCTGTGTCAATCAAGGCCGATGCTGCACTCATCCACTGTTGCCCATTCGACGCATGGCCGGCCACCCGGCACCTTCTGCCCCGACTAACCCGGGCGATACTACGACCAATGCACCAATCTCTCTGGACAAGGAGAGTTACAAAATCCTCTCCTTTTCCACCAAATGCGATATTTGCACCTACCCAATCCCCGCTTCAGTGACCCGTTTCCATTGCCTGCAATGTAACGATGGCGACTACGACGTCTGCACAAACTGCTACCTCAAGCTCGTCGCAACGTCCAAAATCAGCAAAGAAAATGGCCACAACGGCTGGCGCCGCTGTCTAGCCGGACACCGACTAATTGTCGTCGGTTTCGAGGACGGCGACGATGGTCAACGACGCGTGATAGTCCGAGACCTAGTTGGCGGGCACGCCCTGAAAGATGAGCATGTCAGCCGCTCACCCTCTTCATCTCCTGAGATTGGCACCGGCGACTGGAGCTGGAAGGAAGGCCAAGAGCGCCGCAAAAAGGCCTCTCGTCTGCGAGGCCCCCTTTCCTCTCCAAGCAGTAGCCCTGCTGTTGATAGTGCGAATCAGAATTCAGGAACGCCGACGTCTCAACAGGCCCCGCCCTTTCGACGTTTCCCACCCGATGGTGGTGTCGGTCTCATCGTTCATGCTTTGTGGTCTTGGTACCCCGAAGAAGAGGTCCAGGATGAGCTGGTTTTCCCGCGAGGTGCCGATATCAAAGAGGTCGAGAATATCAATGATGATTGGTTCTGGGGATGCTACGCTGGTCGTACGGGACTGTTCCCTGGAGCACATGTTACTGCCATTGGGGAAATTTCATAGTTGATATTTTTTGTGACGGATTCGGTTTACGGCCATTTGTTCAAATGTTGCACTTAGCTTTGCATGATATGATAATGACTATGATGAAGTCCACGAATGCATGTATCTTAGCTTCGCTTGTATCTGTTGAGAAATGCTCAGTCGTCTTCTACGTGTGAAGCTTGCAGGGTATCTGACGCAAGTCGCAATAGTTTTCATCTCATGGCGTGATCATAAAGTACTGGTATCTGATAAAGTACATGCAAAATCGTAAAACTCATACCTCCCACTATGTACAGGACAAATTATCGAAAGAAAAGAGGGCAAAACATTCAAAAGCCCTACTCGAGCAGAGAAACCATCAAACGCTGGTAATCACCCGAGGTCTCGCCACGAACACGCTCAATCAAGTCCTTTCCAAACCTATGACGATAGGCACGTTTAACCTGCTCCTTGTGGTTCCTGTCCCAGTGAACCCTGACCACGCGCACAACCAACCGTTCATCCTTGGTGCCCATGCCGGCCATGCACTCTTCAAGCAAGATGGCATCGCGCATAGCAGGATCCTTCGCCGTCCGGAGCATATGCAGCAGTGCGCCCTCCATGTGACCCGCAAACTCTTTCTCGATATGCTTCTCGAGATCGGCGTGGTACCGCGCGTGGAAGGCCTGGTCGATGGCGCGGATTTCGTTGTCCGAGGAGCGCGCAAAGATACCACACACCTCGGCGACGTTGTTGACCATGCGAGCAGAGGTGGCCTCGTGCAGGGTGCGTACCTCGTTTTCGATGGCGTGCGGGTTGGGCGGAATGGACTCGTCGTGTCGCTGGGCACGGAGGACCGATGCGAAGAGGCCGGCTGTCTTGAAGGACAGGTCGCCTTCGACGTCCTTGGTCAGCGGGCGGTGGTAGGTGCGCTCGTAGGCGGTCTTGATAGCGTTTAGGTCGGCGTTTGACCGGCCCAGTAGAACATCGTTTAGAAGCCATTCTTTGGTACCGATGCCCTCGATGGCTTCGCGAGCGCAGACTGTGTCGTACATTAATGGGCCCTCGATCACGGCCAGCAGGCCGTCTCGGAGGTGTCCACCGCACTCGGACTTGACGTCCTTGTAGAGATCGCGTTTGATGTGCTGGGAGTACGTGGCGCGCACGGCGGCCATCTGCAGCGGGTCGAGCTGCGCGAGGACATGGATCAAGGCCTTTTCGTCGGTGCCGAAGCCCTTCATCGCTTTCCGTAGCGCATCGGCTTGGGGGCTAAAGTCGCCCGGCGCTGTTTGGCCAGGGATGTAGCCTAATGATGGCACAGAAGGCGCTGCGCCATATGGAGGCATGCCTCCGTGTGGTGGTGCTCCATGTCCAATTGGGGGTGCGCCGTATGGCGCGCCATAACCGGGACCACCGGCGGGCGGCTGGTTAGGAGGAGGGGCATATCCCTGCGGCGGTTGGCCATAAGGTGCCTGGCCATGAGGAGCCTGGCCATATGGAGGTTGCGGAGAGGGAGCACCGTAGTATGCGCCCTGCTGCGGTGGATGGTGGCCGTAGCCTTGTTGAGGCGGGTACTGGCCTTGCGGTGGAGGAGCACCCGGGGGCGCACCGTATTGCTGTTGGGGATAGGGAGGCTGTTGGCAGCCTTGGGGAGGACCAGGCGGTGCACCGTGTGGAGGTTGTCCGTATGCGCCGTAAGGCGGCTCTGTAGTCAAGTCAGCAAAGTCCCCGCAGTTCGCGATGAGGTCACTCACGGTTTGGCGGGGGATATTGATAAGACATTATGGGATGTTTTATTTCTCTGGGGTATACAACAAAGCAAAGACGGAACCAGGGGCAACCAGATTTAAATAGCCAAGTAACCCATGGATCGCGACTTTGGTTAGTGTGGCGCAGTTGTGCTCGGTGGGGTTCACAGCCTTCTAAGGCGGATGTTCTGGAAACGCTTGACGTATGCCAATGCTGCCAATGCTTCGCGTTTCCAATTTGACTTTGAGCTCGCTTATTACTTGATCCGCAGGAATTATCCTCAACGAGATCTTGATGTGTTCAGTCACGGTCTAGAATGCACAGGTACATACTTCCAAGTTTGCAGGAGTCGAACAAGATACCTCGCCACCTGCGAGATGAAATCAAAGAATATTGAAATCACTCATTTTCTGAGCCACAGACGTACTTTAGCAGGCTCCAGGGTTTCTGGTCCCGAACCCGGCTCAAAAAAAAAAAAAAAGAAGGACCGAACCTCGGGGAATTTGTCCGAGTATACACAATATATAAAGATGTAAATCAGAAGAAACCAATCATCCATTAAAGTCCTGCTTATAATATGGAGAACAAAAAACAAGGCATGAGCATCCAGTAGCTACGTACTGGGCCACAATCATCAAGATCATATCATCATGCACGCCATCAATACCGACGCCTCGGAAGCCATGATATAGTGGTTTTAATAGAGACCGCGAGGTCAATGCAAGTCTTGAACCACAAAGCGTACCTCCGGAAATGGACACAACAATCTGGGAATTATTCAACAAAAGAAAAACAGATAGGGTATTTATAGAAATCATGTAGACAGAAAGAGAAAGATCATGGATATCATCAAGGAAATCATATCGTTCGGGGGAATCATTTATTCAGACGCTAGCGGTGCGTCGCTTGACCTCACTCGGCTTCTGCGCATAGGCGATCAGCATGCGGAACCCACTGCCTCGTTTCTGGCACTCGCGCAGAACTTTGCGGTCGTTCCACATGCTAGGGTCGTTGTCGCCGGTGTCGGGAAGGACGGGGTCTTCGTAGCATTTCGTATACCACCAGCGGCCAACGCGAGCGACAATCTTGGCGATCGACTCGTCGTTTGCTGGGGATGGAGATGGGTCGGATAGGAGGTCGCCTAGGGAAATGTTGTCCTCGGAGGGAGAGGACTTGGAGCCAGTTTGTGTTCCTTGGCTTCCAGTAGTGGTGACGGAGATGGTAGGGAGTGATAGGCCAGTTGAGGCCGTAGTGCCTGTTGCGGACAGGGACCGGTTGGATGAGGAGATTGTGGAGTCGGATGATCGGACAACCATCCCTGCCACGGGGATGCGGACCATGCACCGGCGAAGATTGTCAAATCCTTGACTACCAATGAGGCGCTGGACGCTGTCGCTGGTCGGCTTGAGGCTGATGCTTGAGTTGGCGAGGTAGGTCTGCTCCTTGAGTCGGCGGACGGCTTTGCGTGTACGAGCACCCATGTTTACCATGTCGCGATCCAGAATGCTCATCTCCAGGTAGCCTCCAGTGCGAAGGACGCGCTTGCATTCATGGATGATGTTGCTTTGGACATGTTCCGGGCTTGCTGCAGGAAAGCGCAGAACGGCAACCGTGAAGTAGTCCTTGGGGAAAGGCAGAGGGTTGTGCAGTCCGGCGTGATAAACGGTATGGTGGTTGGTGGGAGGCTGCCACGCCGCAGGATGTGGAAGTGCAGTAGACACTGGTCGACGGCTCAAGCTGTATACCTCGGCATCGGGATAGGTCAAAGAGCAGTAGAAAGACCAGTCGTCATTACCGAGCCCATCGATCACGAGAATTCGTCCGTGTGATCCAGTCTTAACATGATTATGAGCTGGGCTGAAGAGAACTCGTCCGAAAGACAGCCAGCGGCTAGTCATCAGGGAGGCGGATCGCATGTTTGTACGGGTCACAGCATCCCAATCACGTTCCGCAGAGCATGGGACGGACTTGCGATTCTCAGAAGACTTTGCCTTTGTTGGAGTCGGAACCGTGGCAAGAGACTGAAGAAATGTGGACTGTTGTTCACGGACTGAATCCAAGGGGGCTTTCACTGTAACGGCAGGGCTATTCAGGTTTTCCTCGCTAAAATGTCCATAGCTGGAGATCAGATCACTATAGGACGGCTGAGTCGAGGGTGCGAGGGGCGAATGCAAGGCAGAAACAATCCTGGAACGGCGAAGACGAACAGAGTCACTGCTATCACGGATCAAAGTCTCGGCGGAATTGGAAGTTCCCAGACGAGAAGGGTCGGTATTCAGCTCGTCCTGCAGGGCTCTGTGTGCCATGTTTGCAAGCTCGAATTTACCTTCCTCTTCAGGGACGTTGGACTCATCAGGCTTTGGCTCCTCGGGCGAAAGAACATGGTCGATAAGATCATCATACTCGTTCCAGACCTCGTCTTCAGTGGGCGCGGTATTTGGACGTGGGACCACTGCAGTGACTGCTGCCAAGGCTCCTGAGCTGCTGGACGACTGAGATCCGTTGCGTGGAGAGAAATGGATGAATTCATCGCCCGAGTACGGGCCAGACAGCAAGTCCAAGGCACTTCTCTCGGGACTCTTGAAAGTTGGACTGGAAACAAACTGCCAAGGCATTGACTGACTGATAGGGACGTCTGCAAAGAGCTTGCCAGCAGGCTCGGTGGATGGAGGGAATCCGTTGGAGCCTTCCCAAAGGGGAGCCATGAGTGAGGGAGACTCAGCAACGCTAAAAGGCCGAGAGAATGAATGCATAGTAGGTTTGTGTTGACGATCACGGCTCGAGACTACCTGAGGAATACGGCCCACCGATGCTAAACGTCTAGGACGACGATCCACAGGACTACTCTCAGGTTCCCGGTCCATCAAGTTGCCGTTGAACATCGCGGTCCGGGGCGACGGACGCTCATCTTTCTCGAATTCCGCATGCATTTTAGGCGGAGATGGAAGCAATACGGATGGCAGCCTTTTCTTGATGCTCAGGCCTGCCGGCACAGCGGGCAAAACGAGAACTTCTTCTTCTTCCGTTGGCGGCGAACCCTCGATTTTGTTGAGTATGTCGTCGAGCTCATCGGAGTCGGTATCAACGAACGCATAGTGTGCAACAGAACGATTGTTCAGAACAGGCGAGATTGCAGCGTGAAGTTGGGCAGCGTGAGAAACTGGAGTCGGAGTCGGAGCCGGAGTTGGAGCAGTGCTTCGCTCATTGCCGCGGTTTTTTTGAAACAGGTGCCATAGAGATGGTTTTCCCTTCTTGGCCAGCTGCCCTTCTTGCTTCGCGGGCTCTTTATGCTGGGGAGTAGGATCGGGCTTTTCATTCGAAGTTCTTCTTGGGTTCTGCGAAGGAGCAGAACTTGAACCATGACCCGAGAGGAATGCGCTACTCGTAGCGGCTTCGGAATTTGCATACAGCCCGCTCGTCTTGCCCTTGGGAACTGGCATTCGTGATTTGGAAACATTCTGACGCTCAGAAGCCACAGGCTTTTTTTCCGAGATTTTGGTTTGTGTAAGTCCCAAACTCGAGCTTGACTCGCTAGGGGTCTTGTAGTCGCTGAATGCACCGGTTGATGTTGCTAATGACTCGGACGACTGGACGGTGGAGGACGTGAGCGGTGTCGGACGTGGAGGGTTCGAAGAGGTCACACTGATACTGCTCATACTCAGCTCACTTTGGGTGCGTGAGAGTGTTGCCCCGTCGAGACCTCCACCACTAATCACCACGGGCTCCAAGCGACTCGAGAGGAACTCGTCAAGATCTAGATCTGGTCGGCTCAACGTTCCCCCCTTGCTGCTAGCGACGGATCGTGGCGTACTTCGAGTTGTACTGGTCGATCTGGTTCGGGTACCGCTGCTGCTGGCACTCGACTTCCTTCCTCGCTGGCCATATTTCCCGTATCCTTCATGGCCGGTGCCTGCTGCAGGGCCTTTGCGTGTCTGTCGGGTCGGGTCATCGGATGGTTCGTCCAATTCTGGCTTGGATTTCTTTGGGAAGAGACCGAAACGCTTTGGCGTGGGGGCTCTTTTCGGATCCGTCTTCTCTTTCGGGGGCTCCTTGGTCAGTGTCTTGGGAGATTTGCGTGCCAATACGGGCGAGCCAGCTTCCCGTGAAGGAATTCGAGTCAGATTATTGGAGCCCACAGAATCCACCGAAGTAGCAGCAGATGGGTTTGGCATCGGGTTAACCATGGCTGCAGATCGGACCTTTTCTGCAGACTCTCGTCGTTTATGACCCGTTGACTTGAGGTAAGGCAGATTGCTGTGAATCACAGGAGAGGCCTCCAATTCCAAGCGATGCGTTCCATCTCTGCTTGGCCGCGGCGGAGTCTTTGTGATAATTGGCTCTGTAATCGAGGGGGCTGCAGGGGCTCGATGGGAATTAAGAAGCTCTCGCTCTGCCTCTTCCACTTCTTTCCTAGCCTTTTCAACATCTATATCGATATCGGAATTCTTTGACGGACTGAAGTTCACAGATGACTTCCTGGGTGGCGGGCTATGAGGAGGCCCTTGAATCTTTGTAGGGATAGACCTGGTACTGGGCCTTCTTTGAGTACTAGAAGTAGCAGCCGCACCTGGGCTTGGACTTGGACCGTGAGATCTTTGAGGAATCACTGACTTTGACAGTTTTGCATCTGATAGCTCACTGGAAGCACTTTGTGGGCTGGGATATGCAGTCGGAGGAGTGAAGACAGGAAGTCGGGTCTGTGAAGGACTAGGCTGTCTTAAACGGCCAATTTTGCTTGACTGGGTGATTCCTGGGGAATATGACGATAGCGAGGTGGGTGTCGAACCACGACTCCATACCCCTGGCGACTCCGAGTATCGAGTTGAAGGGGTGCTCGCAGATGGAAAGAAGGGCGTGGGAGGTGGAGGTAAATTTCTAGTATCAATGATGGTACGAAGGCTTGCCAATTCTGCTGGCCCAATCGTCGGTGTTTCCGCTTCTTTTGTGCCGGACGAAGACGCTGACGGGCCAGCCGAGTCCGCATCCCCGAATGTAGGCCATCGAGGTTCCCTAATATCATTAGGCTGGGAAGTCTGCGGGATGACAAGGCTAAGCTTCTGTGATTCATTTGGCTCCGCATTCTTCCCTATTGTCGCAGCCTTTCGGCGCAGCACGTTGCGGGGTCGTTTGGCGGGAGGAACTTGGTAGACGGGCATGAAAGCAGGCGGACTCGTTAAATCAGAGATAGAAAATGATGATAGAACGGGCTGTGCCTGTATTTGCGGAGATAACGGCGCAGGGGACACTGAAGGCAACGAGCCACCAGTGCTTGGGCGGGGGAGCATCGATAAACGGCGATTTGCACGACTGGTAGGTCGAGGGACCGGTGCCAGTGTTGAGCCAGTCTCTTCCGCAGCCGAGGCTGATGATGCACGGCTCCTTTGAGGCGTATAGTTAACTGGTCTTGCAATATGTGACCGTGGAAGTCGAGGCGCACAGGCGATGCCGGGGTTGGCGGTCCCCGGCTGCGACACTTCTGAGAAATCCGAAAAAGGATCATTTGAAGGCATTCTACAGCCTCCATAATGGTGCGACGACATGTTGCGACGTAGGATGGAGACTTCAGCTCCAATCTTGAGCGAAATAACCGAATATTGGGTACATGTGTGTCAAAAGCGGAATCATAGCGGACATGGGCGGATCGAAGAACTTGAACTTGATACAATAATTCGTCAGCATCAAATCCCAAGCACAGCAGTGGCAACATCAACTTACATCATCAAAGCCATTACTTTATAAGGTCTCCAGGACGTGAAGCGGGTGAATTAGTAGAAACGAAGTGGGGAACGAGTTCGCAATAAGAGCATCCCAAGGCACATATAACGACAAACTATAAAAGATGGAATTAATAAATATTAAAGCAGAGTCATTATGAGGATGAACGGGGAGAAAAAGAGGCCGTTGTCAGGTAGATAAAAGATAGATGGAAATTCACCGACTCTGGCTGATCGGCGCCAAAGCTGCAGCTGCTTCGCCACAGTCTGGAGCAGTGGCGCACCGAATCTCAGGGATTTCAACTAGCCTCGGCCACGTCAGAGGGAGATCCATACGAGCCCCACGGAGCTCTAAAAATAAGCAAACGAAGAGTTGAAGACTGGCAGGAAAAAGGAATAATTCAAGACCGGAAAGAAAGATCGGGGATATTGCGTAGTCAACCGAAACACGGACTTTTTGTATTTGCTGACTCGGGATTCCCCTCTCAATGTGGGGGGAATAAAAAGGCCTCCCGGGCATATCAAACACACAAGAGTGGCATCATAGGTTTGTGCGATTGACGGCGGCCCCGGTACTGAGTGAAGCCGTCATTGGATGTACAAATTGTGACTACCTCTGTGACGAGTCGAGACGGAGGCGCCTGGACCTGTAAAAAACATGGCGCTCGTGGGATTATGCAAACGGCTCCAGAAAGCCTTGCGCTACAAAAGTCAATCCTATCACGTTTCGTTCTCCGTGTCGTCGCGCACGGAAGCCCGCATGGGAACCGAACCCGGCCCACTACGAGTCTTTCCCCGGTCAAACCTTGGACCCCGGCGTTCTGCGCATCGGATGGCTATCAACGGAGATGATTGAACACAACATGACAGGCTGCAGCCGTGGCGTGAGAGGCACATCCCGCGTTTTGTCTTTTCTGGATGGGCTTCATTTCCACGAATCTCGGCTCAAATACGTTAAATGGCCAAAACGGATCAGCCGTGAATTCAAGCTGATGGTGAAAGTTGTTCTCCCGTCGCCTGCAAATGCGGTATCGGAGCCAGTAGAGTGCAGGGGACACCGCATCTGTGTCGCCTCGTTGACAACTCATCGATCGGGGACGCCGAAGCCGATCTGACTGCACCGTCGATCCGCCCCAAAGTTCATTGCTTATTCCTCCCCAAATTCGTGCCAACAATAAACAGGCTCGGAGAATTTCCCAACGTGCCAGGAGCCGCAGGCGCAGACTTTTCCTGCCCAGTGCGCTCATGCTCTGAGCGTAACGTGACACGCGAGACCTTGGACGATCTATACGTCTCTATGTACTTGCCACCTTTAGGTGATGTGATGTATACTGTCTCGTCTAGACAAGTCCAAACGAATTTACCGCGACATGACAAGTTTCACCCGAGACATCGAGCCGTTATCCAGAGTCTGGTACAGCGAAAGGCCCGTCCCGAGCCTTTCGATCGGGGGGCCTTAAAGAAATGGTCCCAAGGTTGGATATAACTAGTGGGGGCCCGCTCTTTCCCCAAAGCACCGTCATCTCACCGAATTCATTTGGACTCGGGATACGTTCAGCCAGTAAGATGCGCAATGAAGCCAGTAATTCGCCCCTAGGCGGTAGGTGGCCCCGTTCGGGACCACTGCGGCGGGGTTGGTCCAGCGGGCAGTGATGCTCCACACGGCGCTCCAGCAATGAAGGCGTTCTGCACTCTCATTGACGTGGTTACTGCCTATCGACCTGTTAGCCCAAGCAGCCACCGTTTAAAAAAAACGACTGGCGGCCACCGATTCGCTGCTGGTGCCCTGTCCCATGTGGAGACCGGCGGTAACTGTTTCGAGAGTAGAGTCCCGAGCCCACTTTCTGCGGCATTCCTCATACTTCTCTTCTCGAGATCCGCGCCAGAACACGGGATTAGAAGCCAAGCGCAAATGGGTTCGTCGATCCTAGAGCGCCGATCTGGAGGGAATGGGCCAGAGGGAGGTACCTTTTGAAACCACACTGGTTCGCGTTCAAGCTGCAGGAACCAGAGCTAATGCACCTTTCAGCTGACTGCGCACGCGGGGTCCACGAGCCTCGCGTTTCGAGTTTCGAGTCTCGGTGCTTAGCCCTTATCAAGAAAGTGCTCTCTTGGTACGTGCTATCGTCTGTTTCCTTTACATTATTCGTATAGCAATTTCGCTACTGATATACATGATCGTCGAATCACCGATATGAAAATAATTTGATTTGACTGATTGACCCTCGGATTCCCTGATACCAACTCAGCACGAACGCCCGTAAAGATCCCGATATGTAAAACAAAGAAAAATTCCATGTCACATGGTGTACATCAAAAGCAAGATCACGCGTCTAGGCGGCAGTTGTGAAACGCTTCTTGCGAGCTTCCATCGCAGCAACATCCTTCTCACTCCAGCTCTTCGGCTGACTGCTCTGCGCGTTGTTTCCACCGCCGCTTCCGCCCTTGTTTCCGCCGGCGTTTCGGTTCTGGTTGCCCGGGTTGCCTCGGTTGCGATTCCGGCCCTGGTCACGTCGCTTTCCTCCGCGTCCACCTTGGCCCTGGTCGGCAGGGCCTCTCTTGCGGGACTTCTCGGGAAGAGCTTCATCAAGACCCCGAACACCAACATTGGTGCTGGCCTCATCAGTACCGCCGGTGCCAAATCGCTTTGCGCGCTCCAGCTGCTTCTCGGCCTCCTTCACAGCAGTCTCCTCATCCTCAACGATGCCGAACTTGGCAGCACGAGCTTTGCGCTTCGCCAACTCCGCCTCCAGGTCGGTGGTAGGGAGACCCTTGGTGTAATCGACAGTGGGCTTCTGCTCGACCTCGGTCGCAGACGAGGGGGCCTCGCCCGTCGCGGCGCCGGCGCCGGCCGATTCTACCTTGAGCTCATGAGAGGTAGCGGGATCGGTATCAAGCTTCTGGTTGGGCACGGCGACGGGGTTGGCGACAGCGCCCTTGCCGCCAGCAGCAATTGATTTGGCACCTGCCTCGGTGGCCGGCTTTACGGCAGGGACATCGTCATCCCAATCAATGACATCTTCGGCAGCATCGGTCTTGGGGGCAGCTGGAGCTCCACCCGAGTTCTTCTCATCGTCTTGCTGGATACGGGCGACCAAATCGGCCTTCTTTCCAGTGTGAGGGAGAGACCGGGACTTCAGAATCTCGACCAAGTCGGCATTGGTCTTCTTACTGTAGTCGGTCGCCATTTCGTTGTCAAGGATTGCGGTATGGGAGACGGTCTTGGATGAGCGGGGATCGGACGTGGGTTCAGGTGGGTCAAACGTGGATGGATATTATCACAGTCGATCCGCAATCATCATGCGACAAATGCGAAAGTAAGGAATGGATGGAAATGGATGAGTGTAGTGCTGGGGCGAGGACGCGACCCGGCAGGCGCGTTCTCCAGGCTCCCCTCCACGTGACCAGCACAGCCACATGGTAGGCTTTGTTCTCATCTATAATCGTCACTTTCGCAAACTTCCACGATGGTTCTCCTTATGCTCACAATTAATTTACAAATCACAGCATTGGTTGATTTTTCTATCTCTGGCAAGAAGCAGGTGGCAGATGCCTCCTACCTATCATCGAATGCGTATAGACATACATATGAAATTGGCCAGTGATCAACACATGTCGGGGCCTCCGAGTGGAGGAAAGCATGGACCCTTTCTCTTTTGCCTTTTGATGAAAGCCCGTCAAAGTAAATCGGCTCTATATCGATACAGACTAACAAGCTTGCAAGAAAGCGCCACTGACAGCTACCAAATTCTCCGTGAGCCGGTCAAAGCGCCACTTTGGCGAAATCTCGAGTTGCCAAGTCATAGCTTGACCCGCTGAAAATCTGCGACATCCTTGTCTATGAGTCATCTTTGCCAGCTGTTCGACCAGATATAGCTGAGGTCACCCCGATGTGGGGCGTTGGGATATGCATGCACTGCGCCACACCCCGTACCTGTGCCACTTGTGGCCTGAGGCAGAACAGAAATCACGACTCTACTCACTATTCAATTAGACTGAGTGTCAATGGTGGCTTCCATGGAGAAGAAATGTGCACAAACATCGAATCCATCATCCAAATCTTCTGGCGCCAGCATTCATGTTGGCTAGAGAGGCTGGCTGCCCAGGTGTTGGTACAGTGACACAGCAAAAGTATTAACACCCCCTAGACCCACCCCCCCTTATTACCTAATATTCTGCCGGCCTAAAACTCCATGAATTTCTATCTAGTAGGGCGTATACCAGCCCTGGCTCTCAATAATAGCTTCCACCCGGTGCGGCATCGTCTCAGATAGATGCGTTAGGTGCTGTATTTCTAGTTCTTCCCATGCTATCTGTGCTGTCTCCACTAGAATAGCGTAGGACGCGCTATTATTACGCATATCAATAAGATCCGGCCGTAACTCATAGATTTTAGCCTTCAAGAGCGCCCATAGGTTCTCAATAGGGTTTAAATCAGGCGAATAAGGCGGCCATTCCATTACCTTAATTCCTAGCTCGCGTAGAGTATCGCGGACAACGTATACAGTATGTGTAGGCGCATTATCATGCTGAAAGATACCACCCTCATAATTCATTAATGTAGGCAGCATTCGGAGATATAAATCTCGAATAATAAAGCGATCAACGCCTCCGCGAGGTGCTTCAGGGTTTCCAAATAGAGGGATAAGGCCAGTGCGTTGTGTGCTGCTAGAAAAAGCCCCCCAAAACATCTGCTTAACTTGGTTTCCTTTTATAGGAAGACCTTGACATTGTCTCTCCTTAGGCTGATCTCGAGGGCGAATAAAAGTCCATTCACGACGAACACCAATACCGCGCTCAATTATACATTCGTCAGACCAATAGACACGAGCCCAATCTTCAGCAATAAAGTGTCGATAGCGATGCGCCCATTAAAGCCGTTTTAGCGCATTTTGTTCGGTCAAATAGGGCCGCCAGCTACAGCGCCACTTTCGCATATTCTCGGCGTTTAAAAGGCGTCGGATCGAGTCATATTTAACCAAAAATTTAGGTCAGTAAGCATTTAAAACTAAAGGAATATAGCTAACCTTATTCGACACATTTGCAAGCAAATCAACGCGGGTAATCTTAGGATTTTCCTCAATAGCGTTTAACAAACGCTCACGATCAGCTTCATCAAGCTTCCGTGGGCGTCCAGAGCGTGGTTTAGAGACACCATCGAGTCGTTCGCGGTCCTTTTTAATAGTATAGCGTATACTAGAAAGAGAGACCCAAGGATAGCGCTTTTGAATACGTTTATAGCCCCATCCCGCAGCTTGGGACAGCTCACATATACGCTCACGTAGCGCAGGTGTCAATTCAGACCGCGGTGCCATAATAGATAGCAAAATAAGGAGATTCAGGAGGTATAAACAGAATAACGCGCAAAAACGCGAGATTATTGAGCTACTACTAGCGTGTTCCTAGGTAGGCGGTGAGAGGGCGGTGTAGGCGTGGGTCCAGGGGGGTGTTAATACTTTTGCTGCGTCACTGTACATGATTACCAAGATCCAAATTCAGAACACTAAATCATATCCCCATTCAAATGTTGTGAAGAAAAATTCTCGTTGATATTGGCTTTCATATATCTTCAAGTTTTGTTGTTTGTTTATTATATACATATAATTTGCGATGAAAATGAAGCTATCTAATACAATATCACCCAGGCATCTAATTGCATGTAATCAGTTGAAAAAAAAAAGAGCTCTATCAAGAAAATCAAACGGAGTGGGGAGCGAGCAGTTTTGCCCTTACCTAGGCAGCACGTATAGCTTCCAAGGTTTCCTTTCCCTCGTTTTGGCTGTATATCGCGCGGAAGAAGTCTCTGAAGGCCGTCGCTCCATCTTCTCCAAACATCATCTGGCCGTTGCTGTAAGTCTCCTTCGCCTTCTCCTTGGTGCGTACGAACATTTCATCCTCGAATTCTTTCATCAAGGGATCCAGCTCACTTTGAAATGAGGCACCTTGGTCTTTGGCAGCATGGTAAGCCTTGATGATGGCATGAGCTAGCAAGAGCGAGTCCCACATTGCCAGGTTCACTCCTTCGCCAGCCCAGGGACACATCAAGTGTGCAGCATCTCCGATGAGCGTTGCGTTTGGCTTGTGCTCCCACGAGACACCAATTGGTAGCGTATATAATGGTCTGATGTCCAAAGCGGCCCCCGGGTTGTCGTTCGTCTCTTCGTCGCATGCAACACTAACCAGCTCCCTGATCTTGGGACCAAAACGTCCCAAGAACTCATCGTTATTCAAGAGTAACTCTTTTGCATCTGAAGCAGCGCGGCCCGCCAACCCTGCTGAGACGGGAAGATGCTCATCCGGTGTTGTCAGGAAGATGAAGATGCGGGCTACGTCTTGCGGCCCACGCTGGGACATGACGCCGTGCCGAAAGGCAAGCGCAGCGAAGCTTCCAGGGCCAACCAATTCCGCCAGATGCGGATATTTTGTCGAAACGTGTCGAAATGTAGTAGTAATGTTCTGTATTCCTGCGTACTGGGGTTTGATGTCTGATAGCATGTTGCGAACCTGGGACCAAGCTCCGTCGGCACCGATGACCAAATCAAATCTTTGTTTGCCATTGGGCCCAAAGTCCAGTTCCGTCTCAGTGCCATTCGGTGTGGATATGCTTGTAGCTGAGTAGAGCTTGTAGCCGTATTTGATGTTTTCGGCCGGTAAATGAGAACTCAAGAGTTTTGTGAGAGCGTGGCGGGAGATCTCGGGGCGATCACTCAGTTCTCCTTCGTCCTGGTGTAGAATGTTGCCATCCTTGTCCGAGACCTTTTGTGCCTCTGAGCACTCGCCCGTGAGCTGGAGGAATTGGTCGTATAGTTCGCACTCTCTGATGGCAGCAAGGCCAGATTCCTTATGGAGGTCAAGCATGCCGGAAGGCTTAGCCAGCTCCTCATCGGTGGGTTTTTGGCGAAGCTCAAATATAGTGGATAAGATCCCACGTCGGTGTAGCAAAAGACCAACGGTTAGTCCACCGGGACCACCGCCGACAATGGCGATTCTTGGTGGAGAGGACATAGTATGGGCACTTTCAAAAAGATATATAGATGCAAGATGGTAGCAACCCAAAAGTGATCGATTTTTGCACTGTCGAATAATTTTAATTCATGCAATGACGAGCAATTTGAACCTTGAAAGTGCAGCCAGCCTACTTATACTTCAGTCGCTGTCAGAAATCGTTGCCTCCTCGGGCCTTAGAAACCCCCGATCGGTCACATGACTGAGCCCGACCTCACTACTCGGGTCTTGGAATTTCCCGAGCTTCATCTGCCGATTTGAAGACTGCCCTGTGTACGACACGGGAATTTCATATTCGAAAAGGCTGTAGATCTTGCGCATGGGTCCTCGGCTGAACACGCTATGTCAAGTATACCTCCCGACTCCGAACTTGGCTCATCGCCGGCCCCGCCCTCGGTATGCTCCCGAACAAAGTCTCAGCGTACCCTCGCCTGCGTGCTCTGCCAGCAGCGCAAGGTCAAATGTGATCGAAAATTCCCTTGCTCCAATTGCCTCAGGTTTAAGGCAGAGTGCGTTCCTGCGGCGCTGAATCCGCGACAGCGAAAACGCCGCTTTCCTGAGCGGGACCTTCTGGAGCGGATCCGCAAGTATGAGGATCTCCTCCGCCAGAACAAGATCACGTTCGAACCACTCCACAAAAGCACAACTGGAAATAAAAGACCCCCCAACGCAGCAGTTGATCATGATTCGGATGGTGAACTACCAGACTCGATGAGCATGGATCAGTCATCTCCCTCCACATCCGAAACCCCTAAAGAAATACATGAGGCCAAGTACGGACACTCTTCCTAGAACAGCCTTTGCGTGTGGCTAACTGCCCCAGGAATTTTTGGCATGCTCTGAGAACACAAGGTGTATGCTGATTTCTATTTTCAAATCCCAAGTTCGTTTTACTGATGATCGAGACAGTTTCCACAAAATGACAATGAGAGGGAATCCTCACATGACGAATTGAGCCTGGATGGAGTCAAGAAGGCATGGGATCAACTATTTGCTGAACATGACAATCTTCTTCTCTTTGGTTCGCGCAAGACGGCTGTCGAACTTTCTACTCTTCACCCTGAACCAGTCCAGCTATTTCGGCTTTGGCAGATCTATCTGGACAATGTCGATCCTTTGCTCAAGGTTACACACACACCTAGTCTACAAAGCCGCATTATTGAAGTAGCCAGCAATCTCGCTGGTGTTAGCTGCACTTTTGAGGCACTCCTGTTTGGCATATACTCCATTGCTATCATGAGCATTACAGCCGATGAATGTCAGACTGCATTTAGATCGTCAAGGGAAGAGCTCTTGGCCAAGTATCAATTTGGTTGCCAGCAAGCCCTGTTGAACTGCGGCTACCTGCGGACCGGCGATCGCGAATGTTTGACTGCGTTTTATCTCTTCCTGGTCTCCATTGGACGCAGCACAGATCCTCGATCTATGTCCTCCATGCTCGGCATAGCGATGCGCATTGCACACCGTATAGGGATTCACAGCGAGGTGGTTTGCTCCAAGCATACACCTCTCGAAGCCGAAATGTGCAGGCGACTCTGGTGGTCAATCAAACTCTTCGACACTCGCATTGGTGAGCTAGCTGACTACAAAAACGTTGCGCTGGCTCCCACTTGGGACTGTAAAATCCCTCTCAATGTGAACGATTCTGATCTTCGACCTGAAATGAAAGAACCCCCACTGGTTTTGAATACATCTAGTGAGGCACTTTTCGTCGTTGTGCGCAGTGAACTTCGCGAGTTTGTTCGCCATGCTAAGTTTCATTTTGACTACCACACTCCGAATTTTGTCTCCGCCACCAATGATGCTCAGCGGCACTCTAATCCCGAAAACAGTGAGCTTGACGCTTTGGAAAGGATGATCGAGGATAAATATCTGAAGTTTTGCAACCCGGAAAATCCACTTCATTTCATGACGATCTGGACAACTCGGACTTACATTGCGAAATACAGACTTGTAGAGCATTACTCAAAGCTTTTGGAGTCGTCTTCGGATGTGACCGAGAGGCGGCGTGATTTCGCTGTTTTCCATGCCATGGAGATGCTTGAAGGAGATACTAAGATCATGACTTCACCTCTTACCAAAGGGTTCATTTGGCATGTGAATTTTCACTTCCCGCTCCCCGCATATATCCACATACTGCAAGACTTCAAGAGGCGACCGACTCACACGCAAGCTGAGAAGGCCTGGGAAGTTATGAGTGACAACTTTGATGCTAGAATCAATGTCCCTGAAGACATTGACTGCCCACTCCTCAAAATATTTTCCAGGCTCGTTCTTCCGGCTTGGGATGCATATAACGCGGCATCCACACGGTTAGGAAAGCCTCCAGTACCTCCCAGGATTGTATCCTACATCCGGGATGACATGGCCAGGAAATCAGGGAACCCTCAAGATGAAAGCCGTGAACAGGCCCTATCCCACGACTCTATCGGCATAGATATCGATGGCTCAACAATGCCAATGCCCATGGGATCTGGTAGCTACAGCTTACCATACAGTGGAGGGCCGGATGGATTCGCAGGAGGAGGTCTTGGTCTTCCCGAGTACGCCCAGTCAGATATCGATTTTAATCAACTTGACTGGGCACTAATGGACTGGGAGTCTAGTGGGCTTCCCAACTGGTGCAGCTGGTGAATTTTGTTCAATAATCACAACAGCAAACTGCTCTGAGCTGGCTGAGAGTACGACTTGCTGACGCGCATCCGGAGGCTTATTCACGTGTACATTATAGCTAGTTCATCAATTCAAGTAATCTGAAAACGCACAGTATCCCAGGTCATCTACTGCATTGTCTTAACGTTCAAAATAGTAAGCCGTTCAGACTTGTGGGCCTATATCAAGTAAGAGGGCAGTCAGATTTGCCTATATTCCGCAAGGATAAATCATCAATACATTGGAAAAGTTCTTGATAGGGCGTTCTTCTAATACCAGCCGGCTACAGAAGTTCAGTAAAAGCCCCTCGACGAAATCTTCACCCCGGTTATCCATAAAACCAGTACTCGGCAGCGTAATCGACAATAACAGTATCGTTCAAACCAGCACATGTTGACGGAGCGCCTCCTTCAAAGGTCATAACTCGGTACACCTCCTAGTATTTGGTTAGAGGATGTTTTATCTCAATCGGCATGGATGAACTGTAGGTTACTGACCTTAATTCCCTGTCCATCCTTGCGCTTTAAACTTAGCCAGGCAACATCTTTGCTCGCAGTCTTGGTTGTATACACCCTCGTAGGCGCTGAGACCGATGCGATCTTCGCGGCAACCATCCAGTCATCATGTCCACTGAGCTTCAAATTAAAGAAGGGGTCCCCAGCGGCATCGAAGTAATGTTCGCCAACTATGAGGTACGAAGAGTTTGTGGTGCTGCTCAACATCTCTGCCATGAAGGCTAGAGATCCAAGGGGGGTGCGAGCAGCAATGGCAGGAAGCTCATGTAACAGATTCATCGAGGTAGAGGCAACACAGGAAGCGTCGAAAAGGGTGGCTGCAGCACCGATTGCCTTGGGAGTTGTAGTGTTTCGGGAGGAGGCATGGATGGATGGACACGAGTAGTTTTGAATCCCGCGACCCACGGTAATGTACTTGAGAGTCAAGTGCGATGACGGGTCAGGGAGGGCTACCTTGGTATCTTTGAGAGGAAGGCATGCATGTGCCAACGAGCAGTTCCCAAGGCTGATGTGCCCGAGCTCGTTGGCAATATGAGAAAAGGTATTGGCCACTTGCAGCGGGCCAGGAAGGACTGTGGCTTCAGCCAACATCATGGTCAGGATGAGTAGCAATGGTGAAAAAATATGCATGTTGATGGTATTTCCCTTCATACAGTCGAGGATGATGGGTTTCGGAGGACTTGATCGCGGTTATAATATGATGAGAATGTGAAGACGAAAGGTCGATGGCTCTGAGCACAAATTCAGAAACACTCAGGGGGTTTCTAGTTAATGAAGTGAAACCTTCCGTGGGCTCAGATGACTTCGGGAATCAGGACGCAAAAAGCTTCGAACTGTTCTTTGAGGGGAAGTGCCTCGTAGAAATAGTACGCAAGGCTTTATTGTAGGCCAACAGAAATACGATCTTAATCGCCATGGAATATAGCTCATCAGCCTTTAAGTCCGCCTTGTATGGAAGGAACCACGGTTCGAGAAACTATCTATAGCTACTAACGTTGGAATAGGTTCCCTGTGCGCTGGCAAACCGGGTGGGCTTCTCGGAGCTAGAAAACTATACTAAATTGGTTCTCTTTGTTGGCTGCCGGCCAAAGCCTCAAAGCTTAGCGAGCCGGTAATAAGCCGGTATAACAAGGGGCTCTTAGCTTACAGTAAGTAGCCAATGTAAAGCCTAGTTTGATGTAACAACACGGCGTAGTCTAAGTACATGTTACATCCCGAACCATCTCATGCTAGCCGCCGGCAACCCTTGGGAGTGTTACCTACGAGAGTTCAACAACAATTGCCCCGGAAGAATGTGAGCCAAACCCTCAAGCACTACCCAATCGAGGCAATGCTAAATCTGCCTTGGAATATTCAGAGCTTCATTATAGCCCGCTTGTCTTCGATTTGTAGACATGGCTATCAACATATGTCCACGGATGTTGGTAAGATTTGTACGCCTCATGCGCTAAGAAAGGCTATTAAATGCGGGCTTATCCCTCATAGTCACAGTCTCGCTCAGATACCAAAGTACATATACATACCCGTGGTATGAAAATAGTAACTGACTAAGACTACTCCACTGATACAGTTCGTGTGTGACATAAATAGTCCCTAAGCGCCCATGGGCGCCACGAATGTCGTGTAAGGCATCTTGGGTTCCCCACCCCGTCTTCACAATTCCATGCACACCAAAGCGAGTTGGTCCTTAATCCCTGTTTCTCATCTTAGGTTGATGGCATTGGTGTTGATTGAATGACCATTACCCCCTCTCGACAAATGCCGTTATTCATCACGTGATACAAATGTTTATTTGTCACGTGATCGTGCTATCTTAGTCATCTACTAGCGC
Organism: Penicillium cinerascens; assembly: GCF_028974065.1. NCBI lineage: Eukaryota > Fungi > Ascomycota > Eurotiomycetes > Eurotiales > Aspergillaceae > Penicillium > Penicillium cinerascens. Next base: position 1,417,900 of record NW_026695298.1, on the reverse strand, counting down.
GACTTTGCTGGCGACGTGCATTTTGCACTCCATCGCGGATCATCAGCAAGAGCTACCCCATCATCGATGCTGCCGTTTTCGCGGTGCTTTATCCGAATGTAGCCATTCTGCGCGATCATAATCTCATATTTGACTTGACTCTGCATCACAATGTCCGACGGTAGGTTTTATGGAATTCCCCACTGCGGCCCGGTACTGACTCTCTTTTCAGCCGATATTGAAGCTGTCCGGCGGCTCCAGGCGGAGCGCAATGCTGCTGCCGCTGGCAAGAAAGGTTCTAGGACCTTTGATCCGTCCGGTCAACGCACTGACAATTCGACCAAGGCCTCCCTTACCGAATCCTTCGATACGACTCTGTACGAACGGGAAGGGGCGGACAGGTTTACCGGCTACGACACCTCTATCGCTGTAAACGGTGACGATGAAGAGATGGAAGATGCGAACGGCGGCCACAGCTTGGTTGGTCAGTATACCGCAACCCGCAGTCAGATCGATGAGATGGCACAGGGAAATGGTGTTGAAGAGGAGGATATTCTTCTGGGCCGCGAGAAGGCCGCGCGCATCGCCGACCGCGAGACCGACTATCAAAAGCGCCGATTCGACCGCGGTGGTCTGACTCCGACGCGCGCCGACCCTTTTGCTGCCAACGCGAACGCACATGCGGATGAAAATGGCCAGACCTACCGAGAGGTCATGGCTTTGCGAGAAATCGAGAAGGAAGAAGAGCGTGTCCAGAAGCTGATTGCCGAGAAGCGTGAGCGTGGCGAGGATGTCTCCGAGCGTCAGGCTACTCTGAAGATGATGGAAAGCGACAAGGAGAGTGCAGAGGCTGGATCAACTGCTGATGCTGATGCTGATGCATCCGCTAGCAGAAAACGCAAGAAGCGCTGGGACGTTGCTTCTGAAGCTGCTGCTGGGCCAGAAGGCGAGCAGGCTGAGGCGAAAACCAAGAGGTCCCGATGGGACGAGACACCCGCACCAGGAGCCGCTGAAGATGGATCCAAGCGCCGCTCGAGATGGGATCAAGCACCATCGCTCACAGCAGCAACCCCCGTTGGCAACGACGGCCTTTCCACTCCTATGCACCCGTCCCAGGGAGGAGCGGCTATGATTCCCACAAGCTTCGGAACTGACTTGAGCGGTCGGAATGCCCCGTGGTCTGATGAGGAACTTGACATGATGCTGCCTACCGAGGGCTACAAGATCTTGGATCCCCCTCCGGGTTACGCACCAATCCGGAACCCGGCGCGGAAGATGATGGCGACGCCGGCGCCTATGAGTGGTGCCGGTGGAGTTGGAGGTTTCATGATGCAAGAGCCTGAGAGCGTCCGCTCCATGGGCAAGGAGCTTCCTACCGATATCCCAGGTGTTGGCGATCTGCAGTTCTTCAAGCCAGAGGATATGGCCTACTTCGGGAAGCTGATGGAGGCTGGTGACGAGAGCTCCATGACTGTCGAGGAAATGAAAGAGCGAAAGATCATGCGATTGCTGCTCAAGGTCAAGAATGGCACACCACCCATGCGAAAGACGGCATTGAGACAGCTTACCGACAATGCCCGAAACTTCGGAGCCGGTCCTCTTTTCAACCAGATTCTTCCTTTGCTCATGGAGAAGTCCTTGGAGGATCAGGAACGTCACTTGCTGGTAAAGGTCATTGATCGAGTGCTCTACAAGCTGGACGACTTGGTCCGGCCTTATGTCCATAAGATTTTGGTCGTCATTGAGCCACTGCTCATTGATCAAGACTACTATGCCCGTGTGGAAGGTCGAGAAATTATCTCCAACCTTTCCAAGGCTGCTGGTCTCGCCACCATGATCAGCACAATGCGACCTGATATCGACCATGTCGACGAGTATGTCCGAAACACCACCGCCCGAGCCTTCGCCGTTGTGGCCTCTGCCCTCGGTATCCCGGCTCTCCTCCCCTTCCTTCGTGCGGTGTGTCGCAGTAAGAAGTCCTGGCAGGCTCGTCACACCGGTGTCAAGATCGTTCAACAAATCCCTATCTTAATGGGCTGCGCCATTCTCCCGCATCTTAAGGGCCTTGTTGACTGCATTTCGGACAACCTGAGCGATGAACAGGCTAAGGTCAGAACTGTTACCGCCCTGGCCGTGGCTGCTTTGGCCGAAGCCGCCAACCCCTACGGTATTGAGAGCTTTGACGAGATTCTGAACCCTCTATGGACTGGGGCCCGCAAACAGCGCGGTAAGGGTCTTGCTGCATTCTTGAAGGCTGTTGGCTACATTATTCCCCTCATGGACGAGGAATATGCCAACTACTATACTAGTCAGATCATGGAGATTCTTCTCCGAGAATTCTCGTCTCCCGACGAGGAGATGAAGAAGGTTGTTCTGAAAGTGGTGTCACAGTGCTCAAGCACAGATGGTGTGACCGCTGGCTACCTCAAGGAACACGTCTTGACCGACTTCTTCAAAAGCTTCTGGGTCAGGCGCATGGCACTCGATCGGCGAAACTACCGCCAGGTGGTGGACACTACTGTCGACCTGGGCCAGAAAGTTGGAGTTGGTGAGATCTTGGAGCGGGTCGTCAACAACCTGAAGGACGAAAGCGAGCCCTACCGCAAAATGACCGTCGAAACAGTTGAGAAGCTGATTGCCTCGCTGGGAGCGGCGGATATCTCTGAGCGGTTGGAGGAGAGACTCATCGATGGTGTCCTTTACGCATTCCAGGAGCAAAGCATCGAGGATATTGTCATCCTAAACGGCTTCGGTACTGCGGTTAATGCTCTGGGCACACGCTGCAAGCCATACCTTCCACAGATCGTCAGTACTATCCTGTGGCGGTTGAACAACAAGTCTGCTACGGTTCGACAACAGGCAGCAGACCTCATTTCGCGCATTGCGATGGTCATGAAGCAGTGTGGTGAGGACGCCCTCATGGGCAAGCTCGGTATTGTGCTTTACGAATACCTGGGTGAAGAGTACCCTGAGGTGCTGGGTTCAATCTTGGGTGCTCTGCGCTCCATCGTCACCGTGGTCGGTATCAACCAGATGCAACCACCCATTCGCGACCTTCTGCCCCGACTCACTCCCATCCTGCGAAACCGTCACGAGAAGGTGCAGGAGAATACCATTGACCTAGTCGGTCGTATCGCCGACCGTGGCCCCGAGTCCGTCAACGCCCGTGAATGGATGCGTATTTGCTTCGAGCTGCTGGATATGTTGAAAGCCCACAAGAAGGGCATTCGTCGAGCAGCCAACAACACCTTCGGCTTCATCGCCAAGGCCATCGGTCCCCAAGATGTGCTTGCTACCCTCCTCAACAACCTCCGTGTCCAGGAGCGTCAGTCCCGTGTCTGTACAGCCGTCGCGATCGGTATCGTCGCCGAGACTTGCGCTCCCTTCACCGTCCTCCCGGCCTTGATGAATGAGTACCGCGTGCCCGAGCTCAACGTGCAAAACGGTGTTCTCAAAGCCATGTCCTTCTTGTTCGAGTACATCGGCGAGATGGCCAAGGACTACGTCTACGCCGTCACCCCCCTGCTCGAGGATGCGCTCATCGACCGAGACCAAGTCCACCGACAAACCGCCGCCAGCGTAGTCAAGCACATTGCGCTCGGTGTCGTCGGTCTCGGCTGCGAGGATGCCATGCTCCATCTCCTCAACCTGATCTTCCCCAACATCTTCGAAACTAGCCCTCACGTCATCGACCGAATTATTGAAGCCATCGACGCAATCCGCATGTCTGTCGGTACCGGTGTGGTCATGAACTACGTATGGGCAGGCTTGTTCCACCCAGCTCGTAAGGTGCGCACGCCTTATTGGCGCCTGTACAATGATGCCTACGTGCAGGGAGCCGACGCGATGGTCCCCTACTACCCGGGCTTGGAGGATGATGGCATGGACCGGCCGGAGTTGTTTATTATCGTCTAAGGACGACATTGTAATTTGTCGATCTGCTTTCTTCTTATGCATAACTACCTTCGGAATCTTTGTGTTTGCTAGCCGGTTTTTCTTTTTATCGTTCTCTATTCATGCAGGGACATTCGGACGGTCGGCGTGGTTGACTGTATATCAAGTTTCAAAAGTCACTAGGGAATTTATTCCAAGGTTTCACATATTCTCTCTGCAGCCGATAGGCGAGTACTTGCCTGTAATCAGACACTTATCGGTCGGGGGCTTTGGAGGCTGAAACACGTCATATTCTAGCCTGTCAACCTGATTCTCCAGGGCTCCGCCTCGTGAGCAATGCCTGCAGGCGTACTTGTGGTTGTCGCACCATTCGGTGGCTGCATATGGCAGTTGCCTTTTCTAGCGACGGGGCCGATGTTCTATCAGCAAAGATAAGAAGAGCTCCGTGAGATGATTTCATGGAGTAGCACATGAGATGATCTGGTTCCTTCGTCAGGTAGTATTGGAGGATCCGCCCACTATATATCTGCTAGAGATATAGTGCACCTCGTTGACAGATCCTTATTAAGAACAGAAAAAAAGCCACGTTTACCTTCAAAGCAATTAACCTGTCGCATCAAGCATATCGAACTACATTTACATCGAAATCACTCGATATACCTCACGTGCCTGACATGGAGTCGATCGCGACCGTTCCCGATCCTCCAGACCCTGGTGGCAGTGATAGCACGCTCATCAACGACAATCATGTCAATCATGACTATCTTCTTCCTCTCGGGGGAAGCAGCAGTCCGGGGTCCTCTACAGACCTGGTCCCAGGATCACGAAAAGATACGAACTACGGTATAGCAGCAGGTTACTAGTATAGCAGGCAACGCACAACCAAACTTTTCGGAATAAAGCGCAAACCGTACCTCATCCACGGCCTAAGGAGGGGGGACATAGGCCGTCCCCCTTTTTGCCAACTCTCCAACACATTTGCCACCGGGCCATAGTAAATGGGACAGCGTAACCACAAGGGGTCCAATACATACAACATACATCGCAATCGCAGTTCATCCACATCCACATACCTGAGGGGCAGGCCAGTGCCAAGAGACGCCAAATGCCTAAGCTTACCGTGCGAAGGCTTGGCACAGGACGTGGCCGCGTAAGCTCTCCAGGGCTCCATCGGAGGGACGTCAGGCGCGCCTCTTGGCTGTGGGGAATCTCTGCGCGAAAATTCTACCCTGAACTCGACTTCCAGCCAATAGTCACCGACGATTCCGTGCTAGATGAGACCCTTTTTCTCCCCCCCTTCTTTTTTTTTTTTTTTTTTTCTCAATTTTTTTTTTATTAATTTTGATTTCCTTACCTAGGTATACTCTGCGTCTGTGCTTTAAGATTTTAATTTTCTTTTTCTATATAATTGTGCGCGGGGAGGCATTTGGCCTGCATATCGTAGGCACCAGAGTCGTGGTGAGGATTGTATAGACCGGGAAATCATTTTAGGCAGAACGGATTCCAGATCCCGCGCGAAGGTAGCAGAGTATGTAGAGCTCATTAAACTACACAGCCTCCCCCTGAAATATTTCCAAAGAGGATCCCCTGTGGTTGCTGAACCGGGGAATGGGGATCTGTGTAGTTCGGTATCAGGTACTATCTCCAACTCGGAATTACCTGGGATATACCGTACGCCATACACCGTCGGAGAAAGATACACACAGACCTTGAGATAAGGGGGTCGTTACATGGCGTTCTACTGGGCCCCTTCCATGCCCCCATCCACCACCGGCCCCCTGTTTTCAGGGTCTACTGTCCCGTTCGGGATCAAGGTTTAGAGTTTTGGTTTTGGGTTTTTCTTTTCTTTTTAATGTTATTATCCTTTTTTGTTTAATTACTGTAGCTTATAATTTACGCAGTGGCGGCGGACACGGCTGAGGTGTGGCTCCCGGGACAGGGAATGGGCTCTTTGGCAGCAAGGACTGTGGATCCAAGTTGAGGTTCATAGATCCTGAGATCGTGGAGGCGTCAGTGGCACGGTGGCACATGCAGGGAAATGGACGCCGAAATGCGGGCTCCACTCCTATAGACACGGTGCTGGTACTTTTTTGGACGGGAGGGCGTTTTACAAATGTGTAAAGAGTCGTGGGGGTTTGACGAGGGCCATAGACGTCAGGCCGCGTACACGGGTGTACCTGTCAAGCTCAATGCAAGATACCGCGGATTCATGTGAGATGGTCGGAAACGGCCAAATCGCGAGGCCAATCATGGTGAATCAGGACAGGGATCGGAGGTCGGGGATTCAACTACGAAGTGGACAGTGCTCAGTGCTCAGTGCTCAGTGCTCAGCTACAACATACATCCGCCAAGTGCTTTGCAAGGGACCAAGCACCAAGACCCTGCAGCCAGATGACGGCGAGGAGCGAGGGGTGTATCGCCCTCGCGCTTCCCGCAGACGTCAACATCCAAATGCTCTTTCACTTCGGAATTGGCAAAGTTCGGCCACCAAGTGACATAAGCCAAGCAATAGATTACACTCCACCTTTCTGCAAGTGCGTCAGTGAGCAGGGGGAGCTTGCGCCGGCGACCGGGGAGTGAACTAGCAGGGATGGATGTCAAGAGAGAGAGAGAGAGAGAGAGAGAGAGATAGAGAGAGAGATAGAGAGAGAGATAGAGAGAGATACGGAGGGTTAACGCGGTTGTGGATGGACAGCGCACACCGTAACTTTGCGAAACTTGTGCGGAGAATGGAAGCCTCATGTCCAACGGGAAGCACCGGATTGTGCTCCGCAAGGTTTGGTGGCGGGGGTGGGTGACAAAGCAGCCACCAGAAACCCCCCTCAAGTTCAGCGTCGACGTGTCCGTGGTATACGGGTATACGGTGAGAAGCCCGAAGTTCTCCGTTGGTAAACCGGTTCGGGTCACATCCAGGCCGTACGTAATGGAGGAGGGAGCAGGGGAAATTGCGTTCCGTGACTAGCGACTAGCGACTAGCAGCGGTAGGGTGCTAGCGCCTGATTCGGGGATTCTGGAAAAGACACGAATGGCAGCAGCTCGAGTTTCTCAGGAGGGTTAGAACTCGCCGGCCACGATCTTGAACGATTGGGGGTGGACGGAAGGCAGCCAGTCAGGGCTGAAGGAAATCCGATGGTTGAGAGGGAGCTTACGATCCACCCTGCACCGGTGCGTTTCAGGTGGTTTTAGCGTCGACCCTGAAGGTGGCAGTGTCGTTAGCGCGGTGGAGACCGCCAGGATCGCACGCAGGGATTATGCCTTTGTATTTTCGTACTAGCCCTTAGGGGACCAGGCCAACGGGCCTTTGCGGGGAGTTCCATCACGTCATGGCTCAATTGAGAATGGCTTCATGTACTCGGTCCCCCTACCCTAACCCGGGAGAGCCTACTGTAGGGCGAGGACCCGAAAGGTTGAGATATAAATATCAAACCAAACAGCCTCCCGGCCTGGTCGAACACAGGAACCATTCCACAGTTCTCAGGTGTTCAGGGCCCCCCCATCCATACCACGTTGACCAAGACAAACCCTACACGGGACAAGCACGCGTCAGCTCCTGGTGGGTCCCTCAACTCTATCATGTACTATTGGTCGATCCCGCGATGCCAAGCTCGGCTATCGACTATCTGCCGTCTCCAGGTGGATTCGCTGCACATACTTGTGCGGCGATTACCGGGTTGGGTCTGCACAAAAATGTGGGACGTCGAACCGTGCGCCCGCCTCAGTTAAACTATACGGGTAAACCCCTGCGACGTCCGGTATCGGGTGTACGGGATACACCCGCGCACCCAATCAGCGCTTGTCCACAGACCTTTGTGAGCAGCAGAAACCCCGTTATCCTTGTTTTTTGAAGGCGCGGTGGATGCAGAATGGAGTCTCACGCTCAGCCAAATTATCCGGTCTGTGACCCTGGACCTTCCTGCCTTGCCCAAAGTTTGTTCGATGGCAAAATCTGGTTCTGCTGACCGGGTGTTGGGGCGTGTTCTATGTATAGAAAGTTGGTTGTGGTTCTGCAGGAAAGGAATGACGCGGACGAGGCACCTGGATGAGTGACATGCGAATTGCAACCATGACGGTCCGTACTGGATAGAGTCCAAACAGTGATGTGCACCGCACATGAGACAAAGTCAACCTTGAATTTAGAGGACAATCTCGCTGACGATCTGCCGTGTGGGCACCGCCAAGATCGGAGCCCCGTGCAGATGACAGCCGGCCAGGATGGTTGGTTTCTACTGTACGGTTGGTTCCTGGTGATCCTCTTCGGATCGTCGATGTCATCAACGTGCGATCGCTTATCCCCCAGAAGGTTGTTGTGCATCGTCCGTTCTGCCCGTCTTTGGACATGCGTATGAAGAGTCCTTCATTTCCTCCATTGGGTTGCGTAGAACAGATAGAATGGCGGTCCGTGTATTTCGCCGACATTTCAGCGTGCCTCTGTGCGTAGGTTGACCGCTGACCGCCCTTTGCATCATTGCTCCCCTCAATTTCCAGCGCCATCCTCGGGAAAATGGAGAGTTTACCGAAAGGCAGGCCGAGCAGGGATTGGGCCTACCCCATTGGGAGAGTACACGAGAGAGGTGTCAACACGCGTCATGGCCATGGCGTCAAAAGGGCGAGCCGTGTTACAGACTGCGTTCTCGGCGGGACCAAGCGAAAAGCGGTCAGCGGAGGCGTCGTGTGTTTTGCCTCCTTCATGCACTGCTCCACTCGTCCCGTGTTGTAAGCTTGGGCCTCCTTTCCTGTCGACGGTGGGGAGATACACTTTGTGGATTGACTCTCGATCTCCCTCTGCTCATCCGGCTCACTCCGTTTCCCTGATTGGATCTAGGTTTGGTTCCTACGGAGTGGAATCAATAAAAAAAATAAGGAGACTTTCCCCAGTGCCTTGTCAGAGATGGCGGTCTCTCTCGGTTAAAAACCGAGGAGCAATAGTCCCGAGAGTCGACCGTACTATTGGAACCCTCTAATTCCGCACAGGGCAACACGGCATCGTGTCGAGCCCATGATGCAATGATGCAATAGTATTGAGGCCGGTGAGGCGAGCGGGCTAGACACGGCTTGGGCAGGGGACGCTCAGACTAAAGCCCAGCGCAGTGCTTGTTTTGCTCACTTCGCGCATGGAGTCAAATTTCCCAGGACTCCATCGGTTCTTGAACTGTTCAAGCGCATGAGTCCGGACTCGGCCAGAACCACGTAGCAAGCCCGAGTGGATTTCCACGGCCCCTGACGGGAGAGCAAACTCCGAAATGAGTGGACGAACCCGGTTTCCAAGTCCGTGAGGTGATGCTCCCGAGAAAGCACCTGAAATGAAAGTCGGTGGTTGGAGTAACCTCTTCCGTACCGCAGTGTAGAATACATATGTAGAGTGAGCGACTCCAATTCTCAAACTCGATAGCGTCCCGGCATTCGCGGACCCACGGCTACTTTCCGAGGCACGCTTGTCGATCCGTGGAAACGCCTTTGCTTTCCGCATCCGGCGACTGGGTATATGGTTTGTCTCTCGGGTTCCAGTCTCCAGGGCCATAAGTATCTGGGCGAGCTTGTTTTTCTGGAAAACTACGGTGACCATGGGACGCCGGTGGCGTTGCGCTGGGTTCGTCGGGAATGCGGAGAGACCAATGTGATCACGCAACACCGGGCCAGGGGAAGAGAAAAAAGCAGATTGTCTTGAGTCGGTCCACGGTTCCGCTCAGGGTGATTTCCGATAGCTCTCCGCAGTGGCGGTGGCTTTGGGTGAACAGCCGTACGGTGGGAACCATGTAGCTTCTAGCAGGAACTCTAGTGACTCAGGGAACACCCTTCTCCCCGACCACCGGGATAATTAGAGTATGGTTCAAAGTTAAATATCAAAAGAGGGGGGATATTCTTCAGCCTCCCTCGGCTGCTCTGGCTCGGATCAGATCCTTGTGATTCCAGGGAAGCTTGGTATACTGTCATCGGGGAGTTTACACCATCCTCGGGCATCCTGGCTTCACCATTGCCACGGGCCACCATCTCCACCATGAAATCGGCAGGTGTGATGCGTCCAATTCAGACCCGGTCGCATCTGCCGCGCTATTTGCAGGAGCCGCGCCGCTAAGGTCCCCGTGGCGGGATATGCTGGTCCGCTCTCTGACATCGGCATTGGCCCCTCTGTTGAGGGCATATACGAGGAAATGACTTGCACAGTGATACAGGTCGCATGGCGGAAAAGGGTTCAGGCTGGGACCCGAGCCGTCCTGCAGGTGAAAAATGGAAAAAATCAAAAAAATCCGGCATTCCGTCATGGCGTTCGCATCTTACGTACGGGATAAGGTCTCCCTAGTGTTAGCCGAACCAAAGTCTGATTATTTCTTTGGTAGTCTGTACATCCTTCACGAGTCGTTCTCGATAGACTCACGGGAAGGAAACGTCATCAGGTGCACCTGTGCACCTGGGCATTTTTGGAGACCTGACGAATTCCTACCCGTCAAGAGGAGAGAGGAGAATGCAGGCGTCAATAATGCTCGAGGCTATTGATTCGATAAATTCTGATCGGGGCTTTACATCTGAAGTAAGGTCCTCCTCACGCTAACCAGTTCTGGCCCGTGTCAAAGGCCCCCTCTTTCTCTGATTTCCACTGATTCCCACGCCCACATACATGGCTGAAAGCCCTGCGTGTGAATCGTCACCTTTTTTAGTCCACTTTTATGATCTTTGCCTCTGGGAGGGTCTCGCGGTGCGCCAATAATGAGCGACCCAAACTTGTCCCCGTGGGCCCCTCCCACATTTGGGTTTGCTTTGGGTGCCCATCGCCCAGAGCCAACGACTCCTTTTTTTCACCCTGGGATGCGAGTCCGGAGGTTCAAGCTGGTAGAAGATCACTCCGTGATGGCAACCGTATCCCGCACCCCGAAACCGGGTACGATGTGCAATGGGAGAGTATCAAATGGCCGGCTATAACTCCAAATCTGACTGGGTACCGGGTATAGGCTTTGACGTATGGGATCGCCTTCCCCGCTACCTTGAAACACCCTCAGGGCGAACCTTGGTCGCTGCACCGTGAGTTTATTCTTTGGTGTCCCTTTTTTCCTTTCCATATTTTCCGGGTTGGGAATAGCGTACCTCAGACACGGCACGGCTGGGCCAGTTATCGGTTGCCCTCCGTGCGGGTGCTGGACATTCCCTGACCAAATAGTCTTCCCCTTTACCTTTGGGCCGCTACACTTTCCCACCGCCCCCCACTTCCACCACTTCCACCACTCCCACCACTCCTACCACTCCTACCACTCTCCCCTTTCGTGAGGTCAGCGACTGCTTTTTGGGTCCCATGATTTCCCTCATCCCGAATTGCCTTTTTGGCACTTTACCATCCCCCCTTTTCTTCCGATAACGGAGTTCTTCAATCCTACAGTGCTTCACTCCAAACCAAATGCCTGGGACACGGGTGGTTGGGACATATTTGCAGCGCGTCTAATTTTTGATTTCTCCAGATCTTCCATTCCTCAGCTTAAATCAGTGTGTGACGATCAAACCTCAATATGTCCCGAATATCATGTATAGTTCCGAAATCGAATAATGGGGATAAAGCCAGAGGGTCCGAGGAGCTGGTTCCCGTTAGGAGGATCACTTTTCGCACTAAGCAATGCCTCCAATCCTGCAAGATAAAAATAAGGATCCGAATAAGTTGTGGTTTGGAAGGAAAAAAAAAAAAAAAAAAAAAAAAAAAAAAAAAGGGAAAAGCCCAAAAAAAAGGGAAAAAATTAAAAAAAGGGTAACGTTACAGTATTGGAACCAGCGATCTGCACCGTCTCCCAGTGCCACTGACGACGTGCCGCTGGAGTATCGTGCCTCCAGTAGTGTTTGTCCCTTCTTAAGCTTCGCCGATCCCCTTTCCCCAGACTGTGTTTCTCTTCACCTGCTGAAACTAAAAAATTATTGAAGGGATCTTCGGGCTTATCACTTTCTCTTTTCACCTCTCTATACTCCCCCCTCGGATCAACAACAGACGATCAGTCTACCTTCCCACCCCTCGCACACACGAGGGAAACAAGAGCCAGATCTCCGACTTGCGCGCGATCGATTCGCGACGTCGCGCTTCGCGCCCACGACTCCATGACGATGGTAATGGAAAACCAGAACCGCCCGTATGGCGGCATGAGTTTCGACAGTGTGTACCACCACAATCCGCCGCAATTCACAGACCCTTGGGCCGCACACACCACTTCGCACTCGACACCTCCGGTCTACGCAACCTCCATGGGCAACAGTACCCTCCCCATCAACACTAAGGAGGATGTCGGCCGGACCGCCGCTATGTCCATGCCCTACCCCAGTATGCCCGTGTCCGCGCCCTCAATGGTGCCCGGCAGCAACTACGCGACCACCGGCTACGGCCCCGAGGTGATGGGAATGCAACATGAGGTACCGCGCACCGGCTTCGAGCAGCCTTCGACCTACTCCACCGCGCCGCCCATGAGCAGCTTCGCGCCGGCGACCTATGCGCCAGTTAGCTACACCCCGATTCACCCATCCCAGCCCCAGGACGCCCGTCGCATGTCGCATTCGTAAGTGAATCCTACGTTCCGGTGCCTGTGGCTTGCTTCTAACGCGAGGAATTGTAACAGAGATGCTCGTGTGGCTTCTACAGCACCCGCACCAACGCCCACTTTCGGCGACGCGCTCGACGCCAGCCGCGGAATGGTGGCGCTCAGTCAGGACCTGACTCCTCGCAACATTTACGGCCCTCGCGGTGCGAGGGCCTCAGCCGACTCCTATGGCTTCCCTTCTGCTCACAGCTCTGCCTCCTCCATCTCTTCGGGCGGCAACTACCCCTACTACAGTGCGTCGGTGGGCTCCGTCGACTCCTCCGTAACCGACTACAGCTCGACGACATCCGAGTCTTACGAGTCACGGACTCTCCCGCGGCCTGCCAGCCTCCTGGCTGGTAGCGCGCCTCCGGGCCCACAGTCTATGATGAGCCAGTTCAGCTCGAAGATGCCCTCCAACACGCAGAAGAAGCACAAGTGCAAGGTGTGCGACAAGCGCTTCACCCGTCCTTCTTCTCTGCAGACACATATGTATAGCCACACTGGCGAGAAGCGTGAGTTTGCAATTCCCCGAGAATCAAGAAAATCAGTACTGACCTACCAAAAGCCTTCGCATGTGACGTGGAAGGTTGCGGGCGACACTTCTCCGTGGTTTCCAACTTGCGCCGACACAAGAAGGTCCACAAGGGCGAGAAGGAAGGTGACTCTCCCGACGAGGACGAGTAAATTCAACTCGCATGAATGCTTCCCTTGCTCGCTCGTTTAATTCGAGCCCTCTTTCTCTTCCCAGCTGTGCGTCCGTTGACGCGCCCGATATCCCACCCACAGACCCGCCTCCCGAGCTAGGGCGTCCAACTGTGTTGGACGATCTTGCTCTGGCCATTCCTCCTTGTATAACAGAATGGATTCTATCCTGTTCCTCGTTTTCTCGCGTCTTCCTCCCCCCTGACTCACCTGGGGGTCCTCCTTTCATCTTCGGCAGTCTGTGGGATCCAGCGGATTCGGTACAAGCAGGGAAGGAAGAGCTTCCTTGATCCTTTTTCCCCCCTTTATTCCCACGTTATGACCATAGAGGTACCGGCTGGCTTGCGTTCCTGGTTTGATTTTCTCATTTTCATTTCTTATTCTTTCGCTAGACCTGGGAGTCACTTTGTGCTTTTCTCGATACCAATGGGCTTGTGATGATGCGATGCTTTTTTCCTTTTTTTTTTCTTTTCTGGGACCCCCTTTTCTCTTCTCGTCTACCCTTTCACAGCAGGCTTTCGTCTCTTCTATTCTAATATTTCTCTGCCTTGCATATGCCTCTGCATGGTTTAGATAATACCTTTTTTCTCAAATCTCTTTACTCCCTTCCTGCTTTGATCGAATGGACTTTCTATCTATCTCACTCCCGGCTGGCTTTTTTTGTTTTGTTTCGGGGTTTGCCCTCTGCTTCAACCGGGTCTGCTATGTTTCAACAATTGCACGTATCGTGCAGCCTGGGAATGGTGTTGATGTGATACCCGTGGCATTGGTGCGAAAGCGTTTTGATTTATCAACGGCGAGCCTGGCGCGGGCCACGATTGCCTGCCAGTGTTACGTCCGAACTACAGTCGCTATAGTTATAAGATATTGTCTAATCCCGCTTCTGTGAATACACCAAGTTTCTTCCTACATAGTAGTCTAAAATCGTAAGCTATGCTCTCCCGTCAAAGCCGATCTCTCGCACCGACATCCTCAGCCGCAGCTCGTCCAGCTCGACGACCAAAGACAGTACCGGAAGTCAGTCCGCTTCCACCGGGATAGTTGTCATGGAAGATACCACCAAGCATCTCCCCGACGCAGTACAACCCCGGAACCTCAGCCCCGGTAGTTTCAGAAATGACTGCCGCCGTCTCAGGGTTCACAGCCAACCCACCAAACGTAAACGTAATACCAGAAGTAACTCGAACCGCCAGGAACGGCGCCTTGTCAATCGGCAAAGCCCAATTGGACTTCGGGATACTCAACCCATGAGTAGATAAACCATCCTTTACCGCAGGATCCCATTTCCCCGGCCTCACAGACTTGTTATACTCCTCCACCGTAGCCAAAAACCGCTCCTTATTAACCAATCCAACTTCAGCACACGCCTCCGCAAGTTCCTCCAGGCTATCCCCTTTCAAATGCCTCGTAACCTCAGCCCTATACTCCTCGGCCCTCAACCAGTCCGTCGTCTTCGCATCCCAGAGCTGAAACGCAACCTGGCCCGGCTGCGCCAGAATCCGCCTCCCGATCATCGCATACGTATAGTTCCGCATATCAGACCCCTCGTCCACAAACCGCTCCCCGTCCCGGTTCACCATGATCCCGAGCGGGTAGCCGGACTTGGTGAACTCGTTCGATAAACCCCGGTCCCCGACATGCGCGGGCGAATCCGCGTCCCACGCGACACTGTGGCAGCCGGACCAGTTGCCCGCCGCCTTGGCAGACACGTCCCGTTGTGCGATTTGTAGTACGTCGCCCGTGTTATAAGGTGTTCCTCGGACGTGCGCAGCGTCCCAGCCCGGCCCGAGGTATTGGGCTCGGAGTTGCGGGTTTGCTTCGAAGCCGCCGGCTGCGAGGATTACTGCGCCTGTGGTGATGGTTCGTTTCTGGTGTGGACGGCAGAGCACTTCGACGCCCGTTATAGCGCCATGCGGGTTTGTGAGGAGAGCGGTGGCTGCCGTGTCGACGAATACTTGTACGCCGTGCTTCTGTCCTGCGCGTAGATGGTCTTCGACGAGACCCTTTCCTCCATCTTCAGTTTTCAGCGCCAGTCCGCCCCAGAACTTCAGTCGACCGTTGACTTCGTACGCCTGTCGATTAAAAGACAGCTGGAAGCGCACGCCGTTCTGTGCAAGCCAGCCGATGGCTTCGCGAGAGTCCTGCACTAGGACCTTTGCTAGCGCCGGATCGGTACGCCCGCCCGTCATACGATTTAGATCATGCGTGAAGTCTTTCTCAGAGTAGATGGGCATGTCGATGTGCGCGGCCTTCTCCGGCGGCGTGTTATTGACCAGCGGGAGGAGGTCGGCGAGCCCATTGTGCGCGGTGCGAAAGGCTCCCGCTGTGAAGTAGGTGTTGCCGCCGGCCCAGCTGGCGGGGCATTTGTCAATGATGACTACATGCGCTCTTGGGTTTGTTTGCGCTGCTGAGAGGGCGGCGGAGAAGCCTGCGTTGCCGCCGCCTATTACGAGGACGTCGCAGGTTGATGGCGGTGGCGACATTGTGGGTGTTGCGGATGATGATGTAGATGCAATGTAATGAGATTGAGATGTCGGATGAAGAGGTTTCCTTGGAGGTTAAGGAGCTGCTAGTTGATATAGCTTGATCTGTTGGTGTATAGTTGGGTTCGGAGGGTGAGTCTCCGAGGTCCATCCCCACACTCCCCGCATCTGGGGGGTTGAACTCCGCAGTAGGGGAATGTAGTTTTGAAAGTTCGCACGGTGTAAAATAGGTCGGTGGAGTTTCAAAATGTCAAGCCTGATTGTCAATACCTAAAGAATGCCACCGGGCTTTCTGATAATAGGCGTAGGCTGTGCATGCTGGAAGTTAATGACAAGTTGAGATCAGCGACAACAGTGACGTCGATAAGATAACCTAAAGATAGAGAACTCTCTGGCTCGATTTACAGAGCTACACAAATCTTTAGTGAGTCAAGATCCATGGCGGAGAGAATAGAATGCAATTATGATACTAAATCGGTAGTCTAATTGCCCGTTCAAGATTTTGCCAACAAGACGGCATAAGATGCAGGTCAACGCCGGAAATGATTATTGATGAAGGAAAGGCTCAGACAAATTGATGATTATCGAGTGGCATAGCACCGGGCATATCCCAACTCCAGCCGTAAAGGGCTTAGTGAATGCGGTCCAGCTTGGCCCGGTTCATGGCAAGTTGGTCGTCGACAAAGTCGCTCTGCAGATAACGTTAGCATAAACCCAGAACAGCTGAAAGATCTGGTACTGACCTTGCCCGTGATGCGCTCCAGATGTCTGTTCTGCTCATCGAGCTCCTTGCCGGTGGCTTTGGCGAGACCGTTGAGCCGGCCAGCGGCACCACCGAGAAGATCCAAGTTTTGTTCAATCTCGTCCTCCATTGCCTCGTCCTCGCTGTCGGCCTCAAACTGGTACTTGGCGCGCTCGGTCACATTGGCCTTCTTGCCCTTGCTCTGCTTGCCAGCCTCCCGATCGATGTCGCGGAAGACTCGTTCCATACGGGAATTGGTCTGGTGTGCTTCAGCCCGGGTACCGTCGCGGAGATCACGCTCCTCTCGGTGGGTATTGAGGATCCGCTCATCACGTTCTCGTCGGCGCGAGGCACTGGTGAATGGGTTGGCCACGTGAACGGCGAACATGCTCTTATTGAGCGTCTTCAATTCACGCGCCTTCTCCTGTGCAATACGTCCCTCGACGGTGGCCATGTCCAAACTCTTCTCGGCATTGTGAATATCCTCACCTTGCGCACCCAGACGGGCCAGTGTAGAGCGACCGGTTTCCTCTGCCTGTGCTGCAACGCGAAGGGCATTCCGTGTCGAGGCGACATCTCCCTGCTTGACGAACCGCATTTCCTGCTTGGTTGCCTGAATGCTCTCTTCCTCCTCTTCCTCCGCTGTGAGCTGTCGGTCCTGGAAGGTCGCCATACTGTATTCGTTGCTGCCGCCACCGTAATTGGGTCCACCCTCGCTGTAGGGCGGCGGGGCGGTTCCAGGAGGACCGGTCTGCTTGCGGTCTTTGGCGCCGCCGAAGAGTTCGCTGCGATCGGCATCCGCAGCACCGGGGTCATTCGGATCGGTGCTGCCCAATCCTCCATAGCCACCAGAACCGTACCGAGATGCTGGCCCGGCGCCAGCGCTCGGGCTCGCACCGCCGAAGCGGTCACTGCCGTATCCGCCCTGGTTACCGTAGCGGTTGGGAGTGTAGCCGGAAAATTTGTTGTCGGATGGGATTGCGTGGGGTCCTCCTGCGGGGGCGGGGGAGCCCATCCCGCCCTGCTCGGATGGAGGGAGAGGAGCTACACCGATATTCATCTTGGCTCTGGTGTAGGGGTCCGTAGGAATCGGCTGGGCGTAAGGGTTCGCTCCAGGCTGAGGGCTCTTGTCCTTCTTTCGCGAGCCAAACAGGCCCCGGCGGTTGCTGTCATCGTCGTCGCCATCGGATTTCTTGAATCCAAACCGGCCCATGTTGAGTGTAGTTATGGGGTCAGACGGGAAGGGAAGCGCTTGAGAATCGAAAAGGACACGAAACAGGCGAGATTAATAGGCGGGGGGAAGAAGTAGAAGAGGAGATGTTTCGGATGAATTTGATGTGCTCAGGGGAGCTTTTACGAGTCTCGACCGATGTTTACAATGGTATGCAGATGACGAGAGTTACACGTATTCAAAGGGCGCAGAGGCACGGGTGTGACCACACCCATACGGCAGACGTACGGAATGACTCAGCCACCTCATTAAGCCCGAAACGGCAAAGTGAGCTTCGTTTATTTTTGGCGACGTCTTCTGCCTGCCACTGCCACTGCCACTGCCACCTTTATAAGTCTCCTTCCTTTTCCTCGGGCATGATGGCGCCCTTGGGAGATGCAGATCACTGCCGTGACAAGGCTCGCAGAGACCTGCTCGCCCTGCTCGAAGGCGTGAGTACCAATGCTACTCTACCCCCAAGCCTCCTCTAATGCCGTGTGCAGGCCAGGGGCAAGAAGAACCTCGTCATCAGCCAGGAGCTGGCGGGTCCGGTCGGCTTGTTCGTCAAGTTCTCCGTGCTTCAGGAATACGGTGTAGACCGCGTGTTTCTGCTGGAGAATGCAAACATCGACTCCTCCCAGCGCAATGTCGTCTTTCTCGTTCGTGGAGAGAAGGCGCAGCATGTGCGCACGGTGGCTGGTAGGTCGTGTCTCCATTCGCCTCTCAGCGTTGCTGCCTCTCGTAGACTCGGGCAACTGCCCTTGGGAAAATATCAGTAAAAGACGCAGACGTCTTCCTACTCTACGGAATCAGTCAAAAAGATCCCAATACTGTCCAAGCTCTTTTATCTGGCTTTCATTCCCGTCATCGTCCGTTTGATCGCTATCAGTATGAGCTGACATTCAAGTACCATAGAGCAAATCAAACGTCTACAGAACAATGGAAATGTTGAACATGAATTCTCCATCCTTTTCGCTCCCCGGCGAACCCTCATTAGCAATGCCGTGCTGGAAGAGGCCGGCATCATCGGCGATGTCAACATCGCCGAGTTCCCGCTCTACTTCTTGCCATTGGAACAGGACATTCTATCATTAGAGCTGAACGATGCTTTCAGTGATTTGTACCTGGTAGGTTTACCCCGTGGCAGCAGCTGGCAGCTTGCGCTGTACTGACACCGCCTAGAACAAGGACCCGGGCTGCATCTTCCATGCCGCCAAAGCTCTCATGGGCATCCAACAGAAGCATGGCTATTTTCCTCGAATCGTCGGAAAGGGCGACAATGCACGTCGTCTGGCAGATCTTTTGCTGCGGATGCGAAAAGAGCTCGACGCCGAAGAGAGCTCTGGCCTTGCAGACCCGGGCGCTCGAGGCCTTCTCCCGAGTGCAGACACAGAAAACCTGATCATTATCGACCGCGACGTTGATTTTGGAACTCCACTCTTGACGCAACTAACCTACGAAGGTCTAATTGATGAGTACGTCGGCATCAAGAATAACCAGGCCGACGTTGATACCAGCATTGTGGGACAGGCGCCTGCACCGCAGTCTCAGGAATCATCCAAGACGCCCCAGCAGGCCAAGCAGGGACTGAAAAGAAAAATTCAGCTGGATGCGTCCGATCAATTATTCAACCAACTCCGAGATGCAAACTTTGCCATTGTGGGTGATATCTTGAACAAGGTAGCTCGCCGCCTGGAAAATGAATACGAAACCCGTCACTCAGCCAAGACCACAAACGAGCTTCGAGATTTCGTGAATAAACTACCGACTTATCAATTGGAACACCAGAGTCTTCGGATCCACACAAATCTCGCAGAGGAGATTATGAGACTCACTCGATCCGAGACCTTCCGGAAGGTGTTGGAAGTCCAGCAGAATTATGCCGCAGGCGCCGATCCCACATATCAACACGAAACCATCGAAGAGCTCATTGCCCGTGACGTTCCGCTGAAAAGTGTACTTCGTCTCCTGTGTCTAGAGTCCTGCATGTCAGGCGGACTCCGCCCACGCGACCTGGAGAACTTCAAGAGACAGGTCGTCCAGGCATATGGCCACCAGCACTTGCTGACCTTCTGGGCCCTGGAGAAGATGGAGCTCCTGCAGCCCCGGTCCTCAGCTACAAGCATGCTTCTCCCCACGTCCGGCGCGCAAGCCGGCACAAAGACAAACTACGGATACCTACGGAAGAACCTGCGCCTGGTAATTGAGGAGGTCAGCGAGAAGGATCCCAACGACATCTCTTACGTCTACAGTGGATTCGCTCCACTCAGCGTGCGCCTAGTCCAATGCGTCCTGCAAAAACCCTACATCCTCTCCTTGGTCAAGGGCGGGTCCCCTGCCGCGTCAGTAAACAACCCTAGCGCAGCATCTCCCGGATGGCTCGGATTTGAGGATGTCGTCAAGAGTGCCCGCGGCTCCACCTTTAGCCTTGTCCAGAAGGGAGACGATAAGGCTGTGCGGGCCCGCCAGACCCTCAGTGGAAATGCCGCTACCAAGACGGTGTATGTCTTCTTCCTTGGAGGTATTACCTTTACGGAGATTGCTGCGCTGCGCTTCATTGCTGCTCAGGAGGCACCGCGCCGACGGATTATTATTTGCACGACAAATTTGATTAGCGGCGATCGCATGATGGACGTTGCCATTGAAAAGGGCAGCTTTGCGAAAGCCGCGTAGTGCTTATCTCGGGTCTAGCGTTTACTCAGGTAGTAATTCATGATACCATATCTCGATGCATTGTGACACTCGTATATTTTCGTAGATAATGGTTCTACCTAACACTGCTCTTGGTCTAGTATTTGAATCCGGAATTGACGCCCATCAACCGACCCTGGTACCGCTCGATCACCTCCCCAAGCCGAACCATCACGCCAGCAGCGAGTGTTCGCACTTGATCCTGTGGATCGGTAGGGGCGCCAGGGGTTGATTTGCCTGCTGGCATGCGGTCGAAGACACCCGAAGCCCACTCGCGTAGCTCGATGACTTGAGTTGCATGCTCGGTGACGAGTCGTTCTTCGCCATTTGAACCCGAGGCAATATTCAAGTCCACCAGTGCGAGGAAAATATTCAACAGTGCTGCTGTGACGGTCGGTTCGCTTGATACTGGGCTTGTGTGGAGTGCGAGGAGCAAGGAGAGGGTCGCTTGAGTCAGGGCTGGTAGGTAAGGTGTATGAGGTCCAGATGTGGATAGGGTGAGGGAGAGCGTTTGGAGGAAAAGGGTGAGGATATGGGGGACGAAGAAAGGGTTGTAGGAGGGAGCGGATGATCTTCAAGCTCGGTTAGCACGTCTGTACGGTAGAATTCGTGGAAGTGGAGAAAAGACGTACGAAGAGAACTGCAGCATCATGATCTCGAACCGGCCTTGAAGCGGATAAAAGAACCCTTCGGCGAGCACCTTGTACAGATCTTTCACAGTCGACTTCTGCCTCTCAGCCTCACGCTGTTTGCGCTGCTTCTCGACTTCCATGCGTGACGAGAACGTGCGCACTTTCAAAACGTTGGGACCGGTGAGCGAGTCCGCCGCATCGGCCGCGAGTGGCTGAAGCGATGTGCGCGACATTTCTCTGGTGAGTTTTGCAATGGGAGACTCGTTAGCCCCCGTGAAAACAGATTCCAACGCAGGCGATAGCCGTTTGGACGGGAACGAAGTGTCCTTTAAATCCGGTAGACCCAATGCCTTGGCATCGGCTTCACCATTCCCGGCGACTTCACGAGCACTTAGACCCAAAGCTGTGAGGACAGCAGATCGTTGAACTTGAGAGATGTCCCCATCGAAGAAGATGGAAGTAAACCAGCGGCCCATCTTCAGTGGCTGCGAGACGATTAGTGCAATCATACTCTGAAGGCGAGACTCGTGGAATTGCGGATGATTATTGTCATTTTGAAGGCCCACGATGGTGAGGGCTAGCTCCTCGATTTGCTCGGCAAGTTCGGTGCCGAATCCTATCTTGCGTCGGATCAAAGAAGGGGCGGTGGTTATGGCGAGGTGGTGACGCTCCATATTCTCAGTGTCTCGAAGATATATGATCAGGTCACGGATGTATCTGAGTAACTGTTAGAGAGACATGTATGCAGCAAACAAATGTGTACTTACACAGGCGCTGTTGCCTTGTTTCGTTGGACAAGAGTAGGATCCTCATCGTCATCCTCTGCGTCATCGTCAGGTTTTTCATATGGAATGAGATCCAAGTCCTCGTCTGTTTCCTCGCCACTATCAACGATCTCTTCGATGGCAACAATCTTGCTCGTTTGAGGACGGCTGGACCGCGCCTTTGGCTTCTTGGATTGATGAGGGCGAGCTTCTTGAGCGGGTTGCTGTGCAGTCGACTGCTTCTGCAACGACTTGATAGACTCGGGCGACCCAAGCTCATCGCAGACTTTGATAAGACTCAGATACCAAAGCGCTTCTTCACTTCGCATCTCTTCGAGGTCGAATTTCATCGCCTTACCGGGCTCTTCTATGAGCTCTGACATTCCAGTGCCAATAATCATGCCGAGGAATCGGGCTCTTGTTGAAGATGCCGCGATTCGGTTGGAGACAGCATTGAGAAAAGCTCCTGTGCGGCCTATGTCATTCAATTGATTCGAATCAAGATGGTTCAGACGACCTGCTGCCAGAAGGATAACTTGTGCATTGGCTGTATCATGTTAGCTGCTGAATCATAAACCAAGGCTACATGATCACACACCGTTCTGTGTGACGTTCGGAACGTGTTTTATACAGAACTTGTCTCCGAACTGCTCTAGACTGCGCACGAGCAAAGAACCGAGCTCATCTAGCGTAGATAATTAGCTTGAAACTTTTACGTATACGCGGGAAACTCACCATTTCGATCACTGTAGGTGGCCAAAAGAGCTCGGCGTAATCCTATTGTCTGGATGGAGCCTCCTTGGCTCTTTGAAAGCCATTCTGAAATCTGGCTCTTCAAGAAGGGACGGTCCCCAATAATAGCTGAGCATAGCGCCGCCACTCCCGCGATGACACTCTGAGATTCGGCTGGCGAACGAAATATACCAGCAAAATCATCTTTAAAGTAATGTTTTTGAATATCACGGAAGATAGCCTCAACCACGGAAATTTGCTCTGACTGTCTGAGGCTGTCAAGAAGACGCCCAAATTGCCCTAAGCATGTCTGGTCCAGGAGTAGACCCGAGTAAATCTCTCGGACTAATTGATCTACAAGAATGTTAGAATTTTATCATAATGACAAAAGAGCGGACATACCAGAATAACCCAGGCTTAGCGCTCTCCCCGCGAGAAAAGCGACTGAGCTCCAATCTCCCTCTTTCTCTGCTTTGAGCTTCGAAACCATGTGGGCAATATTGCTGCCCAGCCACGATGAATACCGAGGGCCGTCACCTACCCAAGTGATCGAAGATGGGAATTCAGCCTCCTTGGAAACTGTAAATGCCTCCGCTGCCGTCGAGAGAATTTTCCCAGCAGCCACAAGTGAGACAAATTCTCTCCAGGCAACTTGCTGTCCAGTCCGATTGTCGTAGAGAGAAGATGTATCTGTGTAAAGACGATAGAGAAAATCCTTTGGCTCTAACAAAGCCGCAATCACAGACAACAAGTCTCGAATGATAATGGGGCTGCTCGAGCCTTCTGCCTGCAGGGCCGCAGCCCGAGCGGTTGCGATGAGGGATCGGAGCTGGGCCACAAGGGAACCGATACCAGCCACGCTGCTGAGGCATCTTAACAAAGCAGCACGAGACTTTGTATCTTTCGCTTGCTTCTCCTTTGCATTCAGTGATGCCCAATGCGCCGGCACAATGGTGCTGACTAAAACATGGAGGATCTGGGCGGTTGTAGGACCCGGGACTCGAATATCGATACTTTGGATCTCTCTGGATGCATTGAATGGGTCAAGTGCAGCTAGAACTGCTAAAAGCTCTTCTTGTGATGGATGAGACTTGAGCACATCTATGGCTTGCTCTGATGATATATTTTGATTAAGATCGAGAGCGGGCCTCATGGGACCGTCATGGCGACTTTGAGACTCGGCAGCGACCAAAGGGGAGCCGGAATCCCGCTTAACGGTTTTTACCGCGGTCAAAAGGTCATCCATGTCGAAAGTGGTGGCATGCAAGAGCAGTTTAGTTTTGTTCCCAGGTTGCCGGAGCTTGTATGGGGCAGGTCACGTGGACCCTGCCCGCCAAACGAACGCCGCATGTTGACTTCCATCATCCCCTCCATCTCAGCTTCACTTTGTTCACGGAGTGTTGCGAGAATATAATTCGTCGAGATTTATCTATTGGCAAGATCAGAGTTATCCCGGTCGAGGTTCTGCTGCTCTCCAGGAGTTTATCTCGGACGCGGTGACTACTTGCGGTGACGTCTAGACCAATTTGTGCAGATCGCCGTGCTGAAACAGCCATACTTCATTCAAAATGATTGTGACAGACGCGAATTCTCAACAGAACCGATGGTGAGTTCGATGAATCCGATGATCACGTGTCCTCATTGTTTACTCACATCACCCAGGAAGCACCTCCATAAGGTCCTGACCAATGCCGGTCCCTACTGCGATGAAGACTGGATTCCAGGAGAAGAGACGATCACTGCGTTGGAGTCTTCAAAAATCCTGTAAGCCCGTTCATTATGTGCCCCACAACTTGTGCTAACGGGGGACCTAGTGTGATGTTTGCCAACCCGTTATTGTCGTCCCTACAACTCCGGATCAGCAACTAACGGTTCTTTAGTGGAGCTGGTGGCTTAGGCTGTGAGATCTTGAAGAATCTTGCATTGTCAGGATTCAAAGATATCCATGTCATTGATATGGGTATGCTTTCCTCCATGCTACTTTCGCAGAGCATCTCTAACACCTATGGACAGATACTATTGACATCTCCAATCTCAATCGACAGTTTCTCTTTCGTCAAGCTGATATCGGCAAACCCAAAGCCGAAGTCGCTGCTGCCTTTGTGGAAAGACGGGTCAAGGGTGTCAAAATCACGCCCTTTGTCGGCAAGATCCAAGATAAGGACGAGGACTACTATATGCAGTTCAAAATCGTCATCTGCGGCCTTGACAGCATTGAGGCTCGTCGCTGGATTAACTCGACCCTGATCGGAATGGTTGACATGGAAAACCCCGAGAGCCTGAAGCCTCTGATCGATGGCGGAACCGAAGGTATCTATCGACCAGACTTTTTTACTAAGGACTGCTGAAACTGACCATAAAAAAGGGTTTAAAGGTCAAGCCCGTGTGATTCTACCCACTCTCTCATCATGCATTGAGTGTCAACTCGACATGCATGCTCCTAGACCCGCAGTACCGCTGTGCACCATTGCCACTATTCCTCGCCAGCCTCAACATTGCATTGAATGGGCTCACCAGATCGCGTGGCAGGAGAAGCGGAAGGATGATACCTTTGACAGCGATGACATGGAACATATCTCATGGGTGTACAATACCGCCATGGAGCGGGCACAGCAGTTCCACATCCACGGTGTGACCTTCCAGATGACTCAAGGTGTCGTGAAGAATATTATTCCAGCAATCGCATCTACCAATGCCGTGATCGCTGCGTCTACGACTTCCGAGGTGCTGAAGATCGCCACTTCCTGTAACCCTTACCTCGAGAACTACATGATGTATGCCGGCGAGGAGGGGGTCTATACTTACACATTCGAGGCGGAGAAGAAGCCCGATTGTCCCGTGTGCGGCAATCTTGCTAGAAAGATGATCGTGGACCGGAACTCGACCCTGGGCGACTTCATTGACAGTCTCGGCGAGAGGGCCGAAGCGCAGCTGAAAAAACCCAGTCTCCGTACTGAGGAGAAGACTCTTTATCAGCGCTTCCCACCCCAGCTGGAGGAGCACACTAGGCCCAACCTGAAGCTCAAGCTGCATGAGCTGCTGGAAGATGGCGAAGAGGTCGCTGTGAGTGACCCGGCCTACACCATTGACTTCCGGTACAAGGTGATCTTCAACAAATAGAGGCGGGGGAGGCTATTAGTTAGCTTCGGTTATGTAAGTTCCTACGTTATTTAAAGTGATTAGGCATTATTAATAAAGTCTAGTATCGATGATTAGCGAATAAGCTATATTCTTAGTGTTTAGGATAACTTACAGAGACTAAATATGGAAAAGTATAAGGACCTTCTTTTTCTTAAATAAGATCTTAAATGTGGCTATACTATATATTCGCGAATGCTCTAGTAAACATACATTAATATATTATTACTTTACTCTCATGTTTCTTCGCCTTTGTACCTTAGAGGATAATAGGAGTATAAAGATAAGAGTGCCCTTCAGACCTATCAGTGCTTTTAGGCCTGTATAGAGGACTGTGAATATCATACATATATGTGTAGATTAAATGGTGGGCTTCATAAACAATGATCTCAATGACAAGACCATGATACATAATAGGGATTGCCGTATGAGGGTGCTTGGGCTTAGGCTTTAGTGGCACTCCCTTGCTTCCCTTGTCCGGTTTTGAGCCTCCATATAAGCCCGTAGCCTCTCTCTGTTTGCCTCCACAAACCTCTCAGTGCCCTCAACTAGCTTCCGATATCTCTCAACAGCATCCCAATCCCCTGCATAACACGTGTATTTCTACTTAGCCCGAAGTCTGCATGAGGCACCTAGCTGAAGTGTCGCTACGCTGGTAGAAGCATCCTTCTCGCCTTCTACCTCTTGCTGATCTTCTACTGGCGAGCCGCCAATCCATCCTGGTGTGTCATCCAATGCAGAGATATCATCTTCTCGGTATGTGACGAGCAGGGGAGCTTTTTCAGCAATCGAGCCAATCCTCATCATCGCAAACCCATTCATCGACTCCGTCCACCTTGGCAAGACAGCCGCATAGGTCGCGATCGACAGCAGTGCAACAAGATATATAACCAGCAACGTCGATATAACAACCATCCCACCGAGGGATATATTCGGCATCACCGTATCCTGTCCAGGATCCGAGTACACGGTCACCGTTTGACTCTGGACGCGTTCCATCCACACTTCATTGGCAAGGAACAGGCCGCCAGTGAACGCGTTATTGAGCGTCGAAATTTTGGTTCCATTTTTGCTATTCAAAATCATCAACCAGTCGACAAAGGAGCTCCAGTCCCGCCTGGTGCCCGGGTACCATGTTTGGATCGGGTCGACAGTAAGGGTAAAGTCCCTATATAGGAGGTTCCAGAGAGGCGGCAGCGAACAAAAGTCGATATCGATTGCATCAGTATGGTTTATAAACTCTGCGTCGTTCAATGCAATGGTACATGTTGCCATGTAGGAGCTGGGTGCTGCGAAGATTGCCCATGCCATGATTAGGAGGGGGCCAGGGTTTTGCAGTGCCTCTAGGTTTCCGTTCAGGGTTGCGTAGACGAGGTCGCGCTTTGAGTACCTTCTACAATAGTCAATTAGTGATTAACCACATGCAAATCTGGACAGAAAACGTACGTTTGCTTTACAGATCCGTAATCTAGCCCGATTGGATCCTTGGCCTGCAGCGGGCCTGGTACTCCCGCGTTTATGTAGTTTGGTAGCTCAAACCAGCCCGCCCTCATGCGTGCTGTGATTTCTAGGAGGGTCGTACCAAAGCACCAGTCCCTTGATTCACTCTGTGAAATTTTGGTATAGAGATCGTCGCACTTGAGAGTCACGTTGAGGTAGAGTACTTCGGTGAAGTCCTGTCGATCTCGAGTAGTCTTTCACGGTGATTTGTAGAACTTGTCAATCATTTAAAGCCGACGGGAGCACAGGCTTCTACGCCCCACCCGGCACCACTGTACTGAGTTTGAAGGCCATAATTAGGCGCGGAGCAATTCGAGGGAAAGTCCGAAGGCTGCATATAAGTAACTTCCGCGCTGGAGTTTAAGCGAGGCGCAAACCGACGAAGGATTCCGGTGTTGTATCCCATAGGCAACGGGCAGAGAAACGGATCGGACATGGAAGAGAGACTGGCTAACGTCTTCCTTGAGTCGCAGTGTGCTTAGCCAGCTGGACAGCTCGTATTCGTAGACTGCCAGATCTGCTGATCGTACCTGGCTCCGGAGGCTGCGCTCAGCACCGAAATAGTCTTGCCTGAGAGATCATCTAGTGTCAAAGGGCTCGTAGTGATGCCATCTATTATGGCCCATCTCGCATTTCCGCCCGTGAAGATGTCGAAGATTTCCGTATGAGAGAGGTCTCCTACGACCTTGATCGTCCTCGAGGAAAGAAGTAAGGCTTGAAGAGGTGAGACAAGACCTCCAATGACATGGAGCGCAATAGCAACTAAAAGAAACGAGCTGCAATAGCGAGTCCACTAGCGTTTTGGACTTCGAAAAAGTTGCCAGTATAGACCTGTATCAGTCCATCCTTTATCTGCAAGGACGAGAAGCTGCCGCGTGGTCATTTTGGATGCTTTGCCATGGCGCTGGACGAACACGACCGCTGCGGCGGAACACACAGCCGACGTCAGGGGAATAGTCAAAATTGAAGCAACAGACTGGACGACTCAGGCCCTTTGATACAGTTTCTCATTGGAGGCATAGGTTACTGTATCTGGTCTGTAATTCCAAGAGGTCGTGTTCCTTGGGATCTCGTATGCCTTAGTCTTCAATGACCGGTTAGATAGAATGCACAGAACAGTCCACGAGGACGTGGCTAATGCTGCGTAGAAGCATGCCAGTAGCAAGACCCAGTATGAGCGTTTGAGGGTAAGTGCGCCATCCGTCGATCTATCATTTTCCGTCTCCTCGTTGTTTTTGGATGGTTGAGATTCAGGGCACACATCGTCATGAGAACGGGCGATTTCAGAGGAAGCTCTGCTATGAGAAGATACCGGAGAATAAGTTTGACAATCCATGCCGCATCCAAATTTCCCAACGTCCTGTTTCATGATTAAAAAAAAAGCCCATGAAGCGTTTGCATGGGGGGAGGGGGCACGTCTATTACAATTCCGCAGAGCCTCTCATAGCCCCCGCACAGCCCCAGGGACCGTGGAGAATAAGGCTTAGCCCAGGACGATCACACCCCAATGAAGAAGACGGCGCTGGAAAGGCATACTTGGATCGCTACTTCGCCTTAGTATCGCTGCACTAAATACGTAAAAGTTGGGTTGGGGGGGGGGGAGGAGCCAGTGAATTAGCGGCCGGTTCTAGCGCCGTAGTTCCTGAGGTGTTTGTTGCCTTTTCCTGGGGGATGCTTGGGTAATAGGTCGCACATGCGACATGGTGGTTTGCCTAAGGATTGGGCAAGGGTTTATTAGATCTGTTAAAAAAATGAATTATGGCTAATATACTATGTACTAGATCCATTAACCTCTTAAGGAATTTGAGGAATTTGATTATTCCTTAGCTTATATAGGACTTGCAGAAGACCTACAACGATATGACTTGAATGATAGCTTCATTTTATTCCCCAGTATTCCAAGGGTAGCTGCCGGCCTTCTTTGCTCTAACAACAAATATAATATCCGGACCCCGGCCTCGTAAAGCCAACTTTTGACCGAACTTTTCGTAAATGTACAGCGTAAACGAAGCTCAAAAAATCCCAACGCCAGTCAAATGCATTATATAAGGAACCATGGCTTTACGCCATGAAATCATGCAGACCACGCTTCCACCGGGCGCACTTCAGCTTCATCACCTTCACAGCCTCCAGGAAGAGAACGTCGCTCTCAAACTGGCCAGTGCTCTCAATGTTGAAGATGAAGTGATCCCGAACACGGCCCAACTTGACCTTGCCCTGGAACTCTTCATGGCGCAGGCACTCACGGCTGACGGTGTCATTAAAGGCATCCTTCACAACAGCCTTCTGCTCACCGGCATGGCCCTCATATCCGCTTCCGCTGCGTGCAGCCTCCTCGGAAGTAACAGGTTCAAGACCAATGACACCCTTTGGGAAGCACTTGACGAACTTCTTCGCATCCTCACCAATGATGGGACGCTCGATCTGGATATCCGGTAAGAGACGGTAAGTGGCGGTCGCAACGGGCGAGAACTTGGCGTGATCGGCACCAATGCCTTTCACACAGTGCATTTCCATCTCGATCTTCTGGCCGGGGCGCATCTTGGCGATGAGGATGTCCGGGTTCACGGGGCGGATCGCACCGTCATCAACGAAAAACTGCTCCTGACGACCGACGGGGTGGAACGAAATGTCCTTGGCATAGACGTGAGCGTTGTTGTACAGCTTGCGCGGGTCCTGCTCATCCTCGTCGGCATTGGGGTTTTTGGTGCATTCGACGTCGAGGTGCAGAACAATGGTGTTATAATCGCTGGGGCCTTCTGCGCTGGAGCCTTCCTCGTCCTCGGACGGTTTGCGGAACCAGTGCATCCAGTTGATGCCCTCCACAGAACCTTTGAGCGGGATCAGTCCCAGACGCTGCGCAAGCACTTCATCTTGGATGACGGAAGTGTTGTTGTGAACGAAGACATATTCGATGGCAAGAGTCGGGATCTCAGCCATGAGGATGCGGCGGAAGGCATTCGCGACCGCGGCGTCCAGGCCGATCAGCGAGAAAGAGGCTTCGTACGGGTCATTGCGGTG
Organism: Penicillium cinerascens; assembly: GCF_028974065.1. NCBI lineage: Eukaryota > Fungi > Ascomycota > Eurotiomycetes > Eurotiales > Aspergillaceae > Penicillium > Penicillium cinerascens. Next base: position 1,387,869 of record NW_026695298.1, on the reverse strand, counting down.
GTACTCGACTTTGAAGTTCTGTTGCTAGCTGTGAGAATGGGGCGCTTTTTGGGGCTCAATTTGTATTATGACAGGTCCATACCTTCTTGAAACCATCCAGCGCCCATGCGTGCGACTCTCCGGGCCAATGGCCGGGGAAATCCGTGGAGGGGATGTTTGTGACAGTTTCTGGGTTGATGCCAATAATCTGCGATCGGTCAGTGAAGAACATTCCGGAAAAAGCCGTATAGACCTACACGGCGACGCTGCAGCTCCTCCTGCGACGGAACAAGAGGTGCCATGGTGGGCTGACTGGGGGTAAAAGGTGGAAGGTGGAAGGTTGAAGAGGATCGGCGATAAGAATAATTTCTCGAAGTATTTTCTGGGCGCCTGAGGCAGAAGAGGTCCTCTATTCTGTGACCGAGTAGTGCGGGAACAGAGCACAGATTGTGGTGGAACTAAACCAAAAACAGCATAGCTCCGTATCAATGTGCACACTATAGACGACCATTTCAGCCAATCACAAATCCGCTGATGACCTGGCGACCCGGCAGCTCGAGCACGTGACTGCTGCCAAAATGGAGCGCGACTTCATCTTCGCCTTCGAAGCAGGCTACCCTTTCCCGCCGAGAGCCCACCCACCTTCCTCCAATTGAATGCGCCTGGACTGAGGTTCTATCCTCCTTCCTTCTCCTTGGACCTCTCCTCTCACCCGTCTCCATGGCAGCCTCTTTCGCTCGCCTGGCGGGCAATTCGCCCAAAAGGCTCTGTCTCCGCCCCTCCGCCTTTCTCAACACATCCGTGCCTCGTTCCCGTTCCATAGCGACCACTGTCCCCCGCAGCAATGCCGATGCCGCCAGCTACCAGGCCACTCGATTGATTCCGACCGACCCGTCCTTCAGCCACCTTGCCAACAAGCCGGCCACCACGGCCGCTCAGGAAGCCGCTGCCCTCGAATCCGAGGCCGAAGGCATTGACCGCAAGATTCGTCACTACACCGTTAACTTCGGTCCCCAGCATCCGGCTGCTCACGGTGTGCTTCGTCTGATTCTGGAGCTCAATGGCGAGGAAATCGTTCGCGCCGATCCCCACGTCGGTCTGCTTCACCGTGGTACCGAGAAGTTGATCGAGTACAAGACCTACATGCAGGCCCTGCCTTACTTCGATCGTCTGGACTATGTTTCCATGATGACCAACGAGCAGTGCTTTTCGCTGGCCGTCGAGAAGCTCCTGAACGTCGAGATCCCCGACCGTGCCAAGTGGATCCGCACCCTGTTCGGCGAGTTGACCCGTATCCTGAACCACCTCATGTCCGTCCTTTCCCACGCAATGGATGTTGGAGCTCTGACTCCCTTCCTGTGGGGTTTCGAGGAGCGTGAGAAGCTCATGGTGAGTACCCGGCAATCCAATGGACGCTAGAAAAGAGTGCGCAAAACAGCAATTGTGAATTATACTGACCCATTGTTCGCCGTACAGGAATTCTACGAGCGCGTCTCCGGTGCTCGTCTCCACGCCGCCTACGTCCGCCCTGGTGGTGTCTCCCAGGATATCCCCATTGGTCTGCTGGACGACATCTACCAGTGGGCCACCCAGTTCGGTGACCGTATCGACGAGACCGAGGAGTTGCTCACAGATAACCGTATCTGGAAGGCCAGAACCCAGGGCGTTGGAGTGGTCAACGCCACTGATGCCCTGAACATGAGTTTCACCGGTGTCATGCTTCGTGGCTCCGGTGTCCCATGGGATATCCGCAAGTCGCAGCCCTATGACGCCTACGACCAGGTCGAGTTCGACGTCCCCGTTGGTGTCAACGGTGACTGCTACGACCGTTACCTCTGCCGTATGGAGGAGTTCCGCCAGTCCCTCCGCATCGTCCACCAGTGTCTGAACAAGATGCCCGCCGGCCCCGTCCGCGTCGAGGACTACAAGATCTCCCCCCTCCCCGTGCCGCCATGAAGGAGAACATGGAGGCTTTGATCCACCACTTCCTTCTTTTCACCAAGGGTTACTCCGTGCCCCCGGGTGAGACTTATTCTGCCATTGAGGCTCCCAAGGGTGAGATGGGTGTGTACCTGGTCAGTGACGGCAGCGAGCGTCCTTACCGCTGCAAGATCCGTGCTCCTGGTTTCGCCCACTTGGGCGGTTTCGACCAGGTTTCTCGTGGTCACCTTCTCGCTGACGCCGTCGCTATCATCGGTGAGTATTTCCATGCTCTGCGACACCTGACATCGCTAACGTTTCTTTTCTCTAGGTACCATGGATTTGGTGTTCGGTGAGGTCGACCGGTAAAAGCACCTCTACAACGCAATAATAAAAAGCCCGAAAAAAAATGAAGAAAGCCTTGAAATGGCCACTTTATAGACGGCCTGGGTGCCATTTTGGTGGTTTAAAATCAGGGGGAGGGGATACCATGACCCCTCTACGTGATAACCCTAGATCTCAACTCTGGTCTCCGGGTGTACCAAATTCTCCATGTTTTCTTCTCATGGCGTTGTTCTATTATGTCCTGTCGTTCTCCTTTGTCTTTTTCTTTGCCTCTCATAAGCCCTGTGTATAGTGAACATCCGATTCTTCTGAGACATTCGTTTTAATCCGTTATAGTCTTGGTAGTATAAGTATCCCGAAAGTGCTAGGGCCAGGTTAACCTGGCGTAAACGATTAGAAAAGGAGTTCATATTAGTTCACATCAGAGCATTTGTGCAGCTCGAATTATAGACTGTGGTTGGCTGGATCGCATAAATGCCTGCATTGGGGTTCAGCGGTGGATCCTCGGACGAAGTGGCGAATCGGATCCCATTGACTTGTGACTTTTCATTCAATACTTGAGCGACTCGCAGTGTCGCACATTTGCTGCACCTGCAGGAGATCATCCTCGGAGGGCTCGCGCATACTCCAAGGATGTCAATGCGCCCAACGAATCGATCATCTCTTGAAGGATCAGATTCCTTCCCGATCCGCAGCAGGAGGCGTGATGGTTGCACAGAGTGCCGCAGGAAGAAAGTCAGAGTATGTCTCCTTTCATATACTAATATGGGACGAGACCTGACACTTTATTTTTAGTGCGACTTGCAGAAGCCGGTATGTTCGCGCTGCAAGCGATTTCCCAAGGAGTGTTCTTACAACCTGAGCATCATTGCCCAACCATATTCAACACCAAGGGTCCCAGCCCGAACCTCGGAGCACTCTATCAGTGCAGGTGTTCTAAAACTATCCGTGGACCTAAATGCTTTGGTGCATCAACCTCAGTTTAATACTTCACCATTCCTGGTCTCCGAGGAATCCAAATTTCTCATGCATATCTTTAGCACCCAGACAGCCAACATGCTATTTCCAGCTGCTCCAGAGTTCTTCTTACAAAGAGTGATTAGTGCTGCCCTGGAGACCCCACATCTTCTATACGCGCTTTTGGCCTCCGCGTGCAGCCATCATAGTCGCCTCATGCAAGACTCAGGTCCAAGGCCGAAGGTGACCTGCCTGAAATATACAAATTTGGCTATATCTAGCCTGCGAACATCACTCTGTGATACCGACCAGGCACTGACGGCACAAACAGTCACTACGGCCATGGCTCTGTGCACAAATGATGTCTGTAATGGAAACATGCATGCATGGCGAACTCATCTCCGAGGAGTACTCCAGCTTCTGGTCACCTTTCTGGAGAAGGAGAAGCGGTCCTCGGCCATGAAGGACCCTTTAGTCAAATGTCTTGTGAAATGGTTTCGATCGATGGATATCCTGGCCGCTTTGTCCGGACTTGATGGGGTGTGTCTCCATGGTCCCGAGAGTGGGGGGTTGGATGGAGCTTCGGATCTACCGAATGGTAATATCGATGAGATTTGTGGCTATTCCTTGGAGCTGGTTCCGATCATGGCCCAAATTTCGCAGCTTGTTCGTCGCCGAAATCTTGACCAGGCCAATGATGCCGTCCTGGACGACTTGACTTCACTCGAAATGAAGCTTCTCTCGTTGGCGGACAGATTTGTCCCAGATACCATATCGCGTCACGGTGGTGTTACTTCAGCTGAGCTGCGAAGCACCCACCATGCTTTTGTCCATTCAGCTTTGCTTCACCTCCACCGCCGTGTTCTAATGCTTCCAAAACATGACATCAAGGTCAGAACGGACGTCGAAAATATTCTCGACGCCATCGGGAAGATTGCACCCTTTTCGTCATTGAATGTTCTTGTCCTCTGGCCTATATTTAGTGCCGGCTGTGAAACGGATGATCGCAGCGAGCGCGATGTGATACAGGAGCGGATGAAGAACATGCAGAGTTTCGGGATGGGCAACTTCACGCGAGCTTGGGAACAGATACACAAGTTCTGGACATCAAATAGTCCATTGCCGTGGGATGCCTATTTTGCACAGCTGGGATGTGAGCTGGTTCTCTTTTAGCCCGTGCATAATGATGACTATGATAATGAACCTAGAAAACTTGCCAAGTGCTATAATGTGGAAAGATCGATCTCTTCAACTCATAGTTGGAACCCCCTCAAATCCATTCTTCATGAACCTCTTGAGGGCCTCAAGACCATCCACCATGACCTGGCGCTCGGGGGCATAGCCAACCCGTACAAATCCCTTGTAATCGTGTCCATCACCAAAACACTGACTTCCTGGTACCAGCATCACCCCGTATGCATCGAAAAGTTGTTGACAAAACAGGACATCATTAACAAGACGTCCATCCTTAACGAATTTGAGAAATGCCGTCGTTCCAGCTTGCGGTCGCACCCATGTCACAGCCCAGTCAAACTCCCGCACAAAGGCCTCCAGAACATCAAGATTCTGTTTGGCAAGGTGAAGGTTGCGCTGTAGCAAGTTGTCTACACAAGGGCTGGACAGTGCATATGCGGCCACGCTGTCATCTAACTGACCAACTGAGATCAGAGTGTAGTCGCGCACAGAGGCGCAGGACTCGATGATCTCGGGATTCTTTGAAGCTATCCAGCCCAGTCGGATACCCGCTAGGCTGAAAGCTTTGGACATGGATCCCGTGGCGATTACCTTGTCGTAGCCGAAGTCTAAGATAGAGTGCGGGATCTCTGCTTGAAGCGAGTGGAAGAGTGGTCGATAGACCTCATCGCAATGGATGATTATATCGTGCTGACGCGCAATATCGACAATTTCCTGCAACGCCTCACGGTAAAGTACAGCGCCAGTAGGATTCTGAGGATTGCTATACCTGAATTAGTATTGGAGCTCAAGAATGACGGAGATAAGCACCCTTACTTGATAATAATCAACTTCGTATTCGGCCTGATCAACGACTTCAGCTCTGCCAAGTCAAGCTGCCAACCGGTTTCCGGCGAAGTCTTCCACAAGCTGACCTCGGCACCAAGAGACTCAGGAACAGAGTAAAGTTGCTGATACGTCGGATAATGGCAGATAACATGGTCCCCACGACCGACGTTCGTGTAAAGAGCGAGGAAGTTGGCCTGGATTGCTCCGTTCGTGACGAGTATGTTGTCTGCAGAAACCGAACCATGGTTGTCGGTTGAGTAGAGCTTTGCAATATTGCTCCTCAGATCTTTGGAGCCTCGAATTGCTCCGTAGACCTGCTTTTGAGAATAGTCTATGATCTCTGCTTGTTGGCCCGAGAAAGTTCGCAAGTCGTTCAGAGAGACTGAGGCACAACATGTCTCTGCGAGATTGTATTTGGCATCGTTCTCGTAGAGATCCATCCACTGGATGAGGATGAGTTAAGGATGCTCGGATTTTAGACTAAGGTATCAGACTATGGTACTCACCCGCTCCACAGCGAATTCGTTGACTTTAACCATTTTGGATGCGTTGGATAGGCAAGTGAAAGAATTTGGACAAAGAACAGCAAGATGAGAAGATGTAAAGATGTAATTCAGGGAGATTACGATGGCACCTTATATGTCCCCTCGTTTTCTTTCCTGTCCCGATAGATCCAGGCGATTGGTTAGATCGCTTCCCTTGCCAACTTTGGAAGTTGGAGTAGTTGCGCCCCACACCGGCTTCCCATGGTCGTCCCAAGTGGCTCTACGCTTTATCACGATAAAATACCAGGAGACTTGTTCATGACGTATAAAAGATTCCCACGATACAGACCGACACAGCCTATTCAGGTTAGGTTATAGTAAAGGGGAACTTGGACACCGAGTCTTTAGTTAGCTATACATGGCCCCCATCTTGCACTGCTTTGATAACAACCGCCAGTCTCTTCACACCCTCAACCAGTCGTTCACTATCTTCCCACATGAAACACAGTCTTAAACCCCGATGCACGCTCCCAGGTGCCAAGCAACCCGGGACTATGAAGATGTCACCGCTCCCTACTACAAGGTTTTGCGTTTTCTCTGCATTTTGGCATATTTCAGCAGCAGTGAGTGGCTCAGAAAGATTGAGCCAAATATAGTAACCCCCGGCCATGGCGCCTTTCTCATGATCCGGTGAGAAGGTGACACCGAGAGGAACCAAAAACTCGCTGACGGCGGACGACATCGTGGTATACCGCCGACGGCCTTGGGGAATGAGCTCTGTTGTGACATACTGCTGCACGAATCCGCTCTCAAGGAGCTCGTTGATAAAAGTGGACATCAACTGCGAAGGAGCACCGCCAGATCGAGTTTGACCACTGAATAGGTAACGGTTAGCTTTGCCGAGGAAAACTGCATGGAATGTAAATCTCTCACTTACGCTTGAGACAGCCCGTAGACAAAGCTCGCGGTTCCTTCAGCCCAACCGACTCGGCAGCCAGGACCAATGAGCTTACTGAATGATCCATTGCTCACGGCGTTGCCAAAACGATCGTGAGGCCCATTATCGAGAGTGCGGTCGATATCGACAAAACGTTTCAGAGACTCCCCAATGGTTCCGGTGCTAGACCCAGGAGTCCAGCAGAGAAAGTCGTACACATCGTCACTTATGATGAGAGCATTGTACTTTCGAGCAATTCTGACCAGTGACTCGCGTCGTTTGATTGACATGACCGTCCCCGAGGGATTTGAAAAGCTGGGAACACAGTAGATGACATGCGTGTAGATCTTCCTGTACTCCATGTGTGGCTTAGCAGTCTTCAATAATTAGCAGAATCCCCCAAGAGATAGCATGTGGACATACATAGTGACCCGATGAGCTTTCATTTGCATGGCTACTCTCGAACCTCTCCAGGGCCTCCTCAAGAGCATCGACATCCATACCCGATTCATCCTCCGGAACACCGCCCATCCGCCCATGGAACCCGGAATCTTCAAATATTCGATACACGAGATGATAAGTCGGCACCGGGAGCCAGATACGTTCGGTTCGCAAGGGATCGGTAAAGACCTGCAAAATACTAGCCAAATTCTGACTCGCGCCGCCGGTAATACAGATCCGCTCTGCCTCAATAGGTTGCGCAGGCGCATAGAAATCTGACAGCCATTTGGCTATATTCTGACGAAGAGGGAAATGTCCTTCGTCGGGTCCATAACCGAAAGCCTCTTCCAGGATCGATTTATCGGATAGTTTCTTGGTGGCGGCTTCCTTGAAGCGGTTGATTGGAAGGAGATGCGTGGCTGGCCATCCTTTGAACAGGTCAATTGGAGCCAAAGACATCCTGGTGAGTGGAAGATGGCCAAGTACATCTCTCTAATTCCAGGGAGTTTGATTCTCTATATACGAGGTGCTCGAGTTGATTTGGGGACGGACCCACCAGCAACACCGGGTCTTCTCCGTTTGGAAATCGAAGCGATCTGGCAAATCATGTCGTGGGGAACTGCTTTCCACAACGGAGGTTATTGGCGCCAACGGCTTACTTGCGTATACTAATACATTCCCTTTGCAAAAGATGGCTGCACTATGTCGAAGGGAGACTCCTAATTGCGAAACTGGATGAAGCCAGGGGCTAATATTAGGAAACTTGGTGAATTCATGCATCACTTAGCATCTTACAATTACTAGGATGGGTATCACATCTCATCACTATTGCTGGATTGCATTGCACGGTGTGGGATCGTGCTCTCTAACGCCATGACGCCCATCAACCCCCTTGCAAACCGAGCCCGAATGAAAACCGCAAACCAGCGCCAGAAATAATGCATGAATACAAGAAGCAAAGTCTGAAATGGGCAAGTAGGCCAGCCACTATCACCGTTACCCGGTTGACTTCCCTCGCTCCAAGTATCAGAAGAATTCGGCTCAAAGGGAGTCACAATATAGCCTTCAAACCCCGCCGTCATCGGGGAACTCAAAATTGCCCCAGGGTGTTTCCCTTCATACGTTGTCGTCCTCGTAAACAAAGGGGATATCTCTAATACGGCGGCGATTATATGCGACGAATTCACTGTCACCGGGAGGTCGCTCGTTCCGCGAGTTGGCTGTCAACATGCTCTGAATACTCATACAGACGCTCTCGCAAGTCTGCACCGGGGACCAGCCGGAAGAGCTGAGAAGGTCCAGGCAGATGATGCCGTTGCTATAGATATGTGGATGCATCGGAATGGGTCGCGGTGTATCGGAGGAAACTGGCAACTCGATGAACTGGACTTCGGGGGGTTCTGTGATTATTAGCAAAGGGGAAATCAAAGGTGACGAAAGGAACGACTCTTACCGATTGGATATTTGTTGCTGAAGGAGAATTTCAACCGATATGTCTGGTCCTTGTACAGAGGGTTGTTATCTAGGACTTTAATGTCCATTTGCCATTCCTCCAGGTTGTCTGACTTGGCGATTGAGATTCCCGGTGGGGTGTGCTCTTTCATCTGGAAATGCGAAATGTCAGATTATTTGCTATGCAAATATCATTTCGCCAGTCCTTCGAGGTATGTCTTGTGAAAAGATGCGTAGAGTAGAAACCGGGCTCGATATGAAGAAATGCGGGGAAGGTCGTACCTTCATGAGCTCCTGCAAGTGATAAAAGGGTTAACAGATCTGTACCTGGGTGGGGGGCTTTCTGAAATCACACGGGGTGCAAGAAACGAAGAGCTTACCTTGCCCAAACGCTTGCTGGCGAACATGGTCACGGTCAAGTCGGGTCTTGTCAAGGACAAGTGTTGAAGCGGGTCAGACACCGGGAGCTTAGGTGGAGTCGTGCGGAACGATCGGGCGCGATACCGAGCTAGAGCAGAGGCGGGACCTTCCGCTTTCCGGTGCACCCTCGGGCGTAGGAAGCTCGGAAGAATTTCAGATAGAGGTACAGACGAAGTGGTACAAAGAAAGAACTCGTTGGGTGACAAGCGGGGGAGATAAGATTGTGCTGCACGTGACAGCCCACTCTATACTTGATCGCCGTCGCTTTTCATTCGCTATACACCTCGACTTTTCAGATGTTCCCTAGAGGGCTGAGGACGAAAAGCGATCGAATTACGATCCTTCTTTGCTGTGGTAGTTGCTTACTGCGAAAGAATTCAACATTCTCAAGACACCCCCTAGGCGGATATCATTTCCAACTGACTATGTGCAGACTGTACTGACAATGGGGAATCACACGACTATATGCAGAACGATGGCAAATTACAGGACATAACGCAGCATACGTGCGAAAGGGGGGACATACGCAGGAAATTAAGCATGGGCAGCTTTCTCGCGTGCCTCACGCTCAACCTTTTCACGCTCCTCATTCTCCTTGACCTCGCGCACCTTGGCCAAGACAACTTCGCGGAAGATAGCACCGCGGGCAATCTTGCTGAGACTGCGCTTCTTTCTGGTGCCGTCGGGGCTGGAGTCGCCACCAGCCGCAGCCGGAGCTGCGGCATCTCCGTCATTAGAGTCGCCAATGTTCATGGGGCTGGGGATATCTTCCTCGCCCTCGTCGACCTCTTCCTCGTGTATCTTGAGAGCTTCAATGCGGTTGGCCAGCTTGACGATCTCGATACCACGGCGGAGACGAGCACGAGCAATGTAGGCGCGAATCTCGGGCAGCAGATCGAGGTCGCTGGCGGTAGTACCAGTCAGCCACACGTGTTTCAGAGCTTCTTCAGAGGTCACACGTTTGCTGGGGTTGGGGTCCAGGAGGGTAAGAATGAAGTCCTTGGCGTCCTGGGAGACGCCCTTCCAGTAGCGCTCGTGGAAGATGATGCGGCCCGCCCGACATTCCTCGATCAGGTCGGTTAGGTTCTCGGAGCGGAAGGGTGAGTAACCACACAGAAGGGTGTAGGTGATGACGCCGAGCGACCACATGTCGACAGCCTTGCCGTGACCCTTCTTGAGCATGACTTCGGGCGCAGCGTAGCCGAACGAGCCTGCCATGCTAGTGAGCTGTTCTGAGGGGCTCTCCAGCATCTTCGCGATACCGAAATCTGCCAAGACCAGCTGGGAGTCGGCGGCACGCGTGAGGTAAAGAAGGTTCTCAGGCTTCAAGTCTTCGGGTACATCAGCAAGTTGGCAGAATGTGCCCGTACGGCGAAAGAAACGTACCTCGGTGGACGATGTTTTTCTTGTGCAGATAGTTGACGGCATCCAGTACTTGACGGATGGTCTGCGACGCGTCTTTCTCCGTGAACTTGCCGTAGTCGCAAATCCGGTCGAATAACTCGCCGCCTGTGGCTAGTTGTGTGACGATGTAGAATTTGTCCTAAAGCGCCGTTAGATACAATCCTGCCGCGGCGTTTTGGCAAATGCTCACCTTGGACTCAAACCAGTCGACAAAGGAGACAATGTGAGGGTGTTGAAGCTTCTGCAGCATTTCCAGCTCGTCGTAGACCATGCCCTCATTTCCGCGGACGTTCTTCTTGAGGATAATCTTGACCGCAACCTTCTTACCGTCCTGGGACTCGGCCTCACGGACGATGCCATATGTGCCCGCACCGAGCGTGCGTCCAAACTTGTACATGGCCCTGTTGGGAGTATATGTCTTAGCGCATAGAAAGTCAAGGTCGGGCGGAGGGTTCGTACTTCTTCTCGTAGCTCTCTGGCTGTCCAGACAGCTTGTTAAGCATGTTCGCGACTGAGGAAACAAGAGTCAGCGTTGGCAATTATAATCGGGAGCACAAGCGCACGCAATACGCGACCAAAGCAGCGACATGGGCTGATTCAAGGGGAGTACAGGCATTGGAACCAGACCATCACACCAGAACGCAAAGCAAGTGACGATACAATCGGCAATATAGCTTCCGACAGAAAGAGCGAGGGCGAATAGCAACATCCCGATCCTGACCCCCAAGAATTTGAAGGGCAGGCATGTGAAAGAAGCTGAGGCCGAGAAGGAGCCAACGGGTGCGCGTCACAGGGCAGGGGCCAAAGAGCTCAAATCATAGCGAAACAAATTGACTCACAACTCATGATGTGGGAATAGGGCTGCAGACGCCCTAGACGACCGGACTAGGTATGCGATGGGTGTGAATGGACAGAGGTGACCCGTCAGGTAGCAAAAGTGGGCTGGTGAACCCCGCAACGGAGAGAAGGGCGGGTCGAAAAGAAGAGCAAGAGATATGAATTGGGATTGAAATCGCACGGAGGAGAGTAGAGTCGGAAGCTATCAGGGAAGGTCAGCGAGCTGAAAAACGACAGATCTCAGCCTGCACTAGGCGGGGGTGAGCGGGCGGCTCACGCCTATCGCGGGAGAGAGGGGAGAGGAATCCACCAGGAATCTTCGAGGATCGAGAACTTCGAGATCGGATTGGAAACACGATTGGAAACATGAACGTACCGGAGCGAGAAGAGCAAATATAGGGAAGTAGAGGGCGAAAAAAGGGATCTTCAGTTCTAGACGCGCGATAAGGCGACTTGGGGCTGTAGGGTTTAGCGGGCCCTTGGCGTGCGTGGCCTTCCAAACGGTTTGCACCGCCACACCTGAAAGTTTGGGTTCGAATCTTGGGGGCCTAAATTGGTAGCTAAGGGGGCTGTCCATGGTCGAGATCAGCCTCACCTGCAAACTGCGCCATACGGTCCGGAGACTGAAGTGGATTCGTGGTCGCCAGGCGCCCGTATCAAGGCATTGTACTATATCTCCGGTGGGAGAATGTTGGACTGGTTTATATGTTTCACCATCGAGCAAAAACATACCATGGATACGATATCCTACCTTGTAATTTTCTCTAGATCATCTATAATCCCAGTGAAAAGATGCGTACCCTTCGTAGCCCGTCCTTTGCCTAAGGTTTGCAGATCTCGGGATCGACTTGCTACACGCTCGATCGAGTCATTCTCGCAGTGCCAATGATACGAAAGGAAATGACAGATGAGCGCAAAGATATCCTAGGGGTCTTAATCAAAATCAAGAACTACGACCTATCTGATTTGTAGCACATCGTGGACGTTACCCCACCGAGCGGTCACTGTTGCGCGGCAGCGTCATATCCCACGCCCCGGACGTCATAGGCTCGAGAGCGCCTGTCTGGCATATATAACCATGCGAATGCCACACGACAACTTTGGCTTTCTTCAACCTTGGGACCTCCGTCCCTTAAATCCAAACAACTGCAAAGATGATTCAGTTCGCCGTTTACCTCACATTGCAAGTCGTCCTATTCCTGGCTTGGGTCTCCGGTTATCTGGACCCGTACCAGAAAATGATGCAGGAGATTATCCTCGACGCCATGGGCGAAACTAAAGTTTCTTATGGACTTAAAAGTAGGTTATGCCGATTTCGTTGATATCACAAGGGTGGATCCGATGCTAATATGATTTATGTGCAGTGAGCTTGACGGGGAAGAAGCTTATCGAAGATGAGAATTTTAGCAAGATTCAAGACCAGATGGGAAGCGAGCTTGCAGGAACGTTTGGAAAGGGTGGATTTGGTGAAGGAGTAGGCTCCGTGTTGAGCAAGAGCCTGTAAATGAATGGTTCCACAGGATCATGGAACATTGAACTATGACGAGGAACCTCCAGGGGCTCGATGAGATCTTGTACAGATGGGTTCAGATGAAATCTACCATTCTCACGGCATCCACATTTGGCGCCAGATCATTAAGCTCCTCCATAGATCAAAATCAGATCCCCACCAGTTTTGCTAAACAGCAGAAATACATAGGTCAAGCCTTCCCGTTAGGCCTCAATTGTCCAGGCTCAGCTCGGTCAAAACCATGTTGCAGAACTCCTGGTAGTACCGGGCCCCCTTCCAGGTACTGTTGGGTGACCGCACTCCCACGGTGCTCCATCCGTCGGCACGCAGGCGGACAATCCGCTGCTGTTTGGTTTCTTTGTACAGAATATTGCCGAACTGGTCCATGGATGGCTCCGGCTCCGGCTTCTGGTCCTCCTGCTGCTGCTCCTCTTTCTCTCCAATGTCTTCTTCGCCCATGTCATCGGTGATGGGTCGGAAGCTCCAGAAGGAGGTTGCTCGCTGCATCTGGCGAGCACGGCGCGCACGTTGTATGTCCTTGACCTGGTCCACATGCTGCTGGATTTCTATGATGTTGGTCGAGATTTGCCCGCGCAGGAACTCAACACCACGATTGAATCGAACGATCCTAGCGGCATGAGCTGGGGTGATAGTACCGTCAACCTCTTTGTGGCCATCGGGGTCTCGTGAATAGATCGACGAGGGCGTGCTGAACTTGCACGGAGAAGAACTATCAGTTAACAACGGGGTGGTGGTAATCGCGCTGGTGGTTAGGGCCTTGATGTTTAATTTGCTTGCTGAGGTGGTCTGCAGGGGCAGTGGCTTAGGGCGAGGACTGAAATCTACCTCGTCATCACCATCATCATCTTCATAGATGACTGCCCACGCCTTGGTTCGAGCAGCTTTATGGATACGAAGAGGAGAAGGTGTGAGACGATAGTCCTTCGTAGGATCGTTGGACTTGCGGGGGGTCTTGGGCGGAGACATATTGATATTCTCCCTGTCAATCGCATGTTTTGGTGCGGCACGGTGCTTTGGCAGAGTCAGTATGAAAGATGTGGCATGCTCCGACCCGGAGTCTGAAACGAAAGGATCGTCATCTAGATTCGACAGCGAGAGATCAATCATGTGTGTCATACTCCGAATGAGAGCAGGACGCTCAGGTGAAGCTTGTTCCGGAGTATCAACCCAAATGAGAAAGTCATTGGGTGTGTACTGAGGGGTCTCCGGTGGGGTGAGATAGGAACTGAACTCAGGACTGTCTAGATCACTAGGAAGCTTAGGCAGAGAAATGAGCATTGGAAGAGTAGCGCCACAGTCGAGGAATGAGTCGAGAGCCTGGTGTAGGAGAGAAACCTTGTTGTGTGAGTACAGGTGCGCTGCACGGCCGAGGAACTCGTAGCTGATCGCGGCATAGAAGCAGAGGAATGTTTTGCACACAGGCTCAATCTGTAGTGAAGAAGTCAATTGCCTAATGCATAAATTCAAAGGCATTGGAACTTACAGGCTCCTTAGCCACCATGAGCAGATCGGCGCAACGGGCTGCACATTGCTTATACTGCCGCTGGAGATACAGACTCTTCACGCCGTTCAATGCAGTCTTCCACTCCCGGATAGTCTGAGGGGCCGTAGGTGTAGATGGAGGGGCAAAAGATACCGGGCCAAATTTGCTCGAAAATCCACCGAACATGATGTATGGCTATCAATAAACACGTAAAGACGAAACAATGCGTATCTGGGCCGTCACGGGGGCAAGCAGGTTCTTCGATGGTTGGAGGAGACGAACAAGAACTCAAAGAGAAATCCAGGATCAATGAAAGAAAGAAACACGTCTTCGTGTGTCGTCACGTCTATCGTCACGTCAACATGACACGAACCCCAATCGGGAAGATCGTTGACGCTTTTCGTCTTTCATCTCAAGTGAGGAACAAACTCTATGAACAGCAGGATTCGGGTCAAACAAACATCAGCGCTGTTTGAAAATGACAATACACAGGAAAGGTCGTATTTACAGCCTACAAGTTCCTCAACAATTTGTCCTCTGCGAAAGTTCTGGTCTCCAAATGTGAAGAAATGAGGTATCGTCATAAATGCTTCGTTAAAATTCGAATCAGAAATCTATCTGTGACTATGGATGCAATGATGATAACTCTAGCGCATGTAAATATCACTGGCCTGCTTCCGTGGCATGCTTTGATTCATCTGTCTGATGTCCAGAACTTGCTCTTGAGAGTGCATCCCCCGTAGCTGCCAAGGCATCGAGGAAGTCACCAAGCAGACGATCCAGCTCGACGGTGACGGTATTGTCATCAATACCTTCCATCAAGCTCTCTGCACTAGGCGGAATAATCGAAGGGAAAGAGAGGGAAACTGGCTCATGTTCTTTGGCAGAGGTTGCTGGGGACATCGCCATAGACATAACGTCACGGCGAGCAGTCTGTAAAGGCTCATCATAGACGGGAGACCCGGGCTCGGACGAAATGATAGGGCTTTCTCCGGGACCATCCAGCACGGGAATCGCGGTAGGGAGTGATGGTACATCATTGGAGTCGATTGTCGACGAGGTCTCACTCCACGAAGGGGGGTCCTCTTCATCCGGCCCCGGCCCATCGAGGATTCCACGGGAGTCATCTTCCACGTGATCGGAGGGATCTCCAAGGGCCGAGCCAAAAGACGATGTGGATTGGTGTAGTGAAGCCTGCGGGGATTTTGGTCGATCAAACCGGAAGGGGTCATAGTCTGAGTCAGACATGGTAGATTTGTTCGAGGCTGAGGTCGACGGACGGGATTCCCCTGGCGCGTCGTTTTGCAATTCCTGAATATCAGGCAGCGGTGCTCTGAGGGTGTCATAGCGGTCGGAATTTACTAGATCGCTGGGCGTATTTTCGCCCATGACAGGGAACGTCCACTGCATGGTAGCACGCTTTTCCGCCTGGAACGGTTCCTCGGGCGCTGACTCGGGAGCTGGAGCCTCCTCGGTCTTTGCCTCGGTTTGATCCTCAGGCTCTGGGGGTGGGTTGAATGAAGGGAACTTCCAATCCATGGTCGGAGGGCGAGGGCCTGATTGGGGCTGAAACTCTTTTTCCTGAGATTCATCATCTTCTTGACCACTGCTGGATGACTGCGAGCTATTTTCGTTCGAATTTCGGTGAAGACGGAGACTCGAACGGTTCGCACGGATTGTATCAGCATTAGCCAACTGGAACGGCTGTGCTGTCGGCGCACCAGCTGCATAGTGGGAGGAGTCGAAAGATCCAATATCAATGTCAATCAAAGTGGACATCACTGAGGACCGGTCCGTCTCCGTGCGCAGGGGAAGGTCAGAAGTCGGCGCGGCGGGTTGTATGGGTACAAAGTCGTTCTTAGTTTCGTATTTGTAACTCGGCATTTCTTCGTTAAAAAGGCCTTCCATAGCTGCGGCGCCACGACGCACGCGTTCATCGAAATTGGCCTTTTGCTCGGGGTCCATATCAGATACATTCACATCTTCACCAGAATCATGTTCAGAGGATGGCGTGGATGGGCTGATAGATTCTTCCATCTCAGCCAGAGACGCGGCAATTTGATCCAAGTCAATGACGGAGAATCTTCGTTCGAACCCATCGGTTGTGCTGAAATTCCAATCGTCAACTGGCTCCTCAGCATCTGGCATTTCTGCTGCCGCTGCACCCCCAGGATTGAACAAAGAGATACGTTGGCCTCCCCGTTGCGACCATTGGTAGTAATTGCGGACTAGCTCGCTCACAGACGACGTAGGGTATTCCTCCTCTGTTCCAGCGATGTATGGATGTTCCAGAATCTGTGCCATTGTCGGACGGTTCGCTGGATTGGGCTCAAGGGCGAATGCGATGAGCTCTTGGAGACCTTGACTGTAGTTATCGTTGTTCAATTTGGGAGCTGTCCTGTTCAGTTGACGACCGATCTGCATTGGCTCCCGAAGACCTGCGTTGGGTGGGCTTCCGTTCGCAAATTCGTAGAGCGTGCACCCATATGCCCACACGTCCACCTCACTGCTGTAACGGTGCGCGGGTCCGCGGCCGAACATCTCCGGCGGCATCCAATGAGGTGTTCCAATCCACGTTGATCTTTTGTCGCGCTGGGACTGGAGGATACCAGCGACACCGAAATCACAGATCTCTAACCGGCCTTCCTCATGAACCAAGATATTGGCAGCTATTCAAACCATTTTAGCATCGACTGAATCTTAAGAAGCAGAGTTAATCACCTTTAACATCACGATGAATGATCCCGGCATCGTGAATAGCGCGCAGGCCGACCGCGAGCTCTCGTGCGATGGGGATAATGTACTTCTCGTTCAGTTTGTCGCCAGTTGCGCGCATCTTCGGAATGTTAGTCGAATCGTACCCACCACTTCAAGTGAGTGGATCTTACCAATGTTCGGACACTTCCACCGGGGCAGTATTCGCAAACTAGCCATAACTGGGAATGAATAGAGATTGCCTCAATGAGTTCGTTGATGTTTTGGGCTCCAGAGTCCTTCACTTGCTTCATGACCTTAGTCTCGTGAATGAAATCCTTTATGGACTCGTCCCTGAAATCTCGCTGGGATTTGTAGTCTAACGAGTCAATATCGAGAACCTTGATAGCGACAAGGCGGCCCGATGGCACCTGTCGACCTTTGTAGACTCGACCATATGCACCTTTGCCAATCAATTCTTCGAATTCATAGGGAGGCACTTCGGTCTTTGCACGCCGACACATCTCTTTGACTGCTGTTCCCTGCTCTCGGGCCAGCTTGATCGCTTCAGCTTTGTGTCGGGTGATCGCCGCCATGGCGGACGACGGGTCCAATAAACGCGATCCGCGAGTGTCCATCGTGCCTGGGTTGGTTATTGAATGTGAGGGGAGGTTTCGGAAGTCAATATGTTATACTTGACGTTGGCTCAGAGCTGATTGGAGGAGTGCCGTTTCTTGAATATCTCCGACAATGGTGCCTTTAATCTTTGCCTGAAGCCACTGCGAGGCCACGATCGAGCTTTGGCAGGATACAAGAAGGGATGTGACGGGGAGATTGTTGATGGGAGATCAGAAGGGAGGAAGTCGTCAACAGGGTGAGGGGGAGTAAGCCTGTCGATGCAAGGAACGCGTGACGGGCTGCCTTCACGAGTGACTGGCGTAGTTTGCGAATGAACGCCACCTACTTCCTCACAGTCAATTTCTGATTTGCAGTCCAAATTCAACTGTAAGGATTCCTCGAGCTCCTCGTATGAACAGCTGTCACCAGGGAAGTTTGCCTCGGGGGCATCCAGCGACTCTGTTGTTCCCACACTTAGGTGGTCGCAATCGTTTGACAGGCTTTCAGTATCACTTGCAGTGCTGTAAAATGCGCTCAAATGTTGCGAATTGACAGCAGGGGTGCGGTTACGGGGAGACCAAACAGCGTCTGTCTCAAGCAGTTCGAGCAACTCAGCAAGTAGGATGCTCGAGTGGACGGCACCTCCTTTGAAGAGACCGTCGGTTAAAAGATCCAGAGGTGGCCCTTCGCCGTTGTCACCTTCGATATCACAGACACTATGATCCAGAGACTCGATCCTTGGCAGTCGGAAACGGGCCGTGAGGTTCCTGCTTGGTCAGTTTCAACAACTGTATCGGCACACAATTGTCATAGGAGCTACATACCACGATGACTTTGAAATACCGCTATGAGGGGCGCTTTTCCCTTTCAATGAGGTAGATAGCTGAGATCCTGGCCTGTACCCAGGTCCTGTGCTGGACGAGCCAGACTCTTTGTCTTGCCTTTCTAGCAAGTGCAACAGAAGCTCTCGATCGGTTTGAGAGAGAGACACTCCGTCTTGCGGGTGCCGATCTGTGGATTTGCAATCAGCCATGGTCTCGGAATGTCACATATGCAAGCTGGGCTTCCTGAACGAGCCGGGAAGCAAAAATCAAAGTGAGGAGGATGAAGATAAAGAGTTTGAAAAATATGTGTCTCAGTAGGACAGAAGTTGAAGAAGAGCAAGGCGCATAGTAATGGCAGAAGGGTAGAAGGCGAACCTACATGGAGAGAACAAAGAGAATGCCGAAGTTCCTGATACGAGGATATCAATGGGATTCTGATTGCGACTTCTCTATTGAGCTGGGCTCCGCTGCCAGTGCTAGGATGATGAGATTATCGGGACAAGGCAATCGGAACCATTCATAGAGATATGAAGATGGAATTAGAGCCTGTTGCCAGTCAAGTCGGAGTTGTCGTTTCACGCGTGGGTGTCATCACCAAGGGGGGCACGTGATATTCACACCTGAGGCTGAAACGGAGGTACCGTTTAGAGGCCCTTGGGATCCACTCTGGTATACTTCTCTTGCTTCTCTTGCTATTTTTATTTCTTTCCACTTCGATCGCGTCTCCATCAAGCTGGATTCCAATTTCTTCAAGGGCTATCTTTAGTGATGTCTCCAAAGTTTACAGTACTCTGGGCCGCGTCTGGATTCACGCCAACACATCCAGACGCGGTCCAGGAGATGGCCAGTGAGAAAGCCAACCGCCTTCCTGCCAAAACACACCGCGTTGTGCAAATCGGCCCAGGTGTTGCAGTCAAGTATGGTCTGCTAGTTTCCAAGAAAGAGGCCGAGAATATGATGATTATGGCCAAAAACACCAGCATCCCAGTGCCCAAGGTGCTGGCGTACGGCACATTCGGTCCATTTCCCCGGTCCGCTCGCGATAATGTCATCTGTGATGGACAGTTCTACGAGACGTACATTTACATGGCCCTTGCAAAGGGCCAGTCTCTCGACAAAGCCTGGGATTCTTGCACCAGACCAAGCCGAGAAGCCATTTCGAAACAGCTCACTACATACCTCCTAGAACTGCGCAAATTAGAAGGCTCATACATCGGTTCACTCAACAGTGGTGCCGTCCTGGACATGGCGTCTCCGTCGATCAAAAGCAAAGGTAAGTGTGACTTTACTCGAAGTCTCTGGACACTTCTAACTCCATGCGTTCTTCCGTTCAGGTCCATTCAAATCAGAGGGTCAGTTCAACACGGCACTCAGCAATGCCTACATCACCACCTTGGGTACCAGTGGACTTGACATCCGGACTTTTGTTCGGGAGCTATTGTCGAACAACGACCACAAGATTCATTTCACTCATGGTAATATCAAGCCCCAGCATATCATGGTCCACAATGGCAGAGTGACTGCAATTCTGGATTGGGCACTGAGCGGATTTTATCCCGAGTACTGGGACTTCGCAAAGGCTCTTGACGGCGATGGACTCGGCGATGAGAGGGCAGTCTTCATTATGAATACCTTTCCCCAGCAGTACGCTCTCGAATATCTCGTCTATTGCTTCCTGACCGAAGTCCTGTGAACACTTGGGGCGGTGACCAGGATGATGGCCAGGATGATGATTATGATTATGACGATGATGACGACGATGATGGGATTTACAAATAGACAGAGACAAAATTTTTCAATTCTAACTTGATCTTCCTTGACTTTTATTATTAATTAATTAATTTCGTCGTAGTCAAGTCTACCCATATCATAGAACAAAGCACCAGAGTGCAATCGCAGAGATCAATGCCCCTGCACGCATTCCAACTTCAATGCGAATACCGGCAGACTTTTTCCCCGCAGACTTGGTCCCGGTAGAATTGGACCCAGTAGAATTGGACCCAGCAGTAGTTCCGGGAACCGCATTTTTGCCCGTTGTGATCTCGACGATATCATCACTAGCCGCGTTCCAGTTCCGACCGGCCAAAGAAATCTCGTCATTCTCCAGATCAAACACTGAGTATACCAGAGTGATGAAGTTAGTCCCTAACACGATGCTACCTTCATTCTGAAGTTCCTTATTCTCGCAAATGGTAAAATAACAAAGATCATCCGTCTCGTAATCGGATTCGCCAATGTCGGGATTGCCGCTCAGAAATGACCAAGCAGGGAGTTGGACATTCAAATCCCCGAAGTTAAATCCGATCGTCGCGTTCTCACCGACAGAACTACAAGAAAGGTTGACCTGTCCATTATCATCTGGCACGCCTGTTGCCCCGATCTGGGCAAACAAAGCCTTAGCCAAGTAGTCGGGCACATATGTCATATCGACTTCAATATCGAACACCGCATCGAGCGGGAATTTGTCCGATACCATGGCGGTTTCATTGACTGAGATGCCGGTCATGTTGATACGAAGGGCTTTGGTAAGATCGGAGCCATTGACGATGGGAAATGTGTAGAGAGGCTCCTCGTATTTCGCTTTGTTTATACCCCCAAACAAGATCATGTTCGACCACATACTGAAAGCTGGAGAGTTGATCGCGCCTGAGTCTGCCAGTGCCTGGGTAAAAGAGGTGGAAGACGTATTTCCATATCCCAGGCTTATTGTGTCTATCATGGCCGGAAAGTGTCAGCGCGCACATGAACGAGGTATGAATCGTCTTCGACTTACTCGAAGGGAAGCCCCACTCGGCCACTCCCATTTTCATGTCATTCACCTTCGCGTCTCCAATGGTGAGGACATCCGTCACGAATTCACCGGTCAACTGTGAGCTGGAATCGTCGTAAGAGAACTTTTCGTCAAGCAACTTCGCACTTGTCGAAAGGGTTCGGTTGTAAGCACCGTCACCTCCGCAGGTCGTTGTGTCTGTAAAAACGCTGCAGTCACTGGAGTTGACACCCGTTACCCAGCATCCATTTCCCCAGGTACTAAAGATGGCAATGAGGCTCTGTGGTGGGGTGCCAAGAGTGATGTTTACGTTGTAAACATCCCACTAAAAGAGGTTATCAGCCAATGAAGGACAAAAGCGAGCACATCGCTTACTTGAAAATCGGTTGCGATATCAGCGATCTTGGACCTTTTCAAAAGCTGGTTCGGGACCGGTCGATCATGTCGAAAGGGGACTGCAACCACTGCTGGTGCGTCTCTGCTCTCCGACGAGAATCCGTTGACTAAGGCTGCGCCAGCCAGCGCGAATAGCCAAGATACCCCACTGCGCATATTGAACGATTGGGTTTAGATGATCGGACCCGTTGTCGCACTCGAGCTGGAGGATACGAAAAAAATTAATATCAATATTTTCTATACTCCTGCAAGTCGCGGCTTTAAAGCTCTCTCAGGGGCAAATTCATATTACGGCTTCGGCGAGCAGAAATTGCCTAGCGAGTCTTTTAGTGGCAACAAGTAATGCAACATAACAATTTCCAAGGGTCTTTAGTTAAGACTCCGTTCCTTCGTTTTTGGATTCGAGCCTCATAATACTCGGTTTTTACTGGTTGCCTCGCCTTGAACGGGCCCTGCTAAGACGCCCTATGCCGGGCTCCGATGGGCCTCCGGTGCCACAAATCCACGGCAAGGGTGGTTAGACTGGTTAGACAAGTTTGCTGAATCTTATGGAAAATTATAACAGACTTGTACTTTCAAGCAATCATACGCATGGCTAGACACTTGTTTGTGCAATATGTAAATTAAGGCTGAAAGTTTCCCCATCTCGTGAGGTCTTCCCGCCATCTAGAATCTAATGCTAGATACACCTGGGCAATAACACACCAAACTTGGGGAATCAAAAATCGATTTCCTAGCCCGTCAAAATTTGGGGGAGGATTGCTCCACATTTACAGCTTGAACTGATCACGCAGGCACTCTCCGAAGCGCGAGATGGCCTCGTCGATCTTTTCCGAAGAGGCGGCAGCGTAGGTCGCACGGAAGAACATCTTCTCCATGACGGCTTCGCTGTCAGCCTTGAACCAGCTTCCTCGGGACAGGAGAACGCAGTTGTCCACGGCAGAAAGGAAGATCTCTTCTTCGATCTCCTCGCGGGACTTGCCCGCAGCAACGCCGGGGTGCTTGTGCCAGTCGATCTCGATCCAGTGCTAGGAATATGTTAGCAGTTTTCTGGGCCTCGGTAAAGAGCTTGTGAAACTTACGAACATGCCTGCGGCAGGAGGCGCCCAGTGGGCAATCTCGGTAGGTAGGTGCTTCTCGCATGCGTGTAGCAATGCGTCACGGCGGTGGGTATATTCCAAGCGGAGGTTAATCAGCCAGTCCAGGTATCCGGAGTGGCCCCAGTGCTCATCCAGGAGCTTGAAGAGAACCATCTGGGCGATACCACTGGGAGTCTGCGCGGAAACCTCGAAGTTACGAATGAATCGCTCAATAATCTGCTCAGAGGCAACAATCCAGCCGACACGGCTACCGGGAGCGATGACCTTGGAGAACGACTCCAACCGCACAACGCGGCCGTCGACATCAAGGCTCAGGAACGAGGGAACGAGGGACTTGATGAATTCGTCGTGGTTGGCAGGTGGAGGTGGGGCGGGAGCATCCTGACCAACGTAAGGTTGCATCTGCAAGAAGTAATAGGGCTCGTCCTCGACAATGATAACGTCGTGCTTCTGCGCGACCTTATATACCGCCTTGCGGCGCTCAGCCGACTGGGTTGCGCCAGTGGGGTTCTGGCCTGTGGGGATAGTGTAGAGGACGAAAGGTTTGCGTGCGCCGCGAGCTTTCTCGTCCCAGTTGCTGAGGAGGACATCCATGGCCTCGGGGATGAGGCCCTGTTCATCAATCGGGACGCCCGCGGCCTTGAGGCCCAGCGGGAAAGCAGTCTCTGCTGCACTCGCAAATGTGTACTCTTCCATCAAAATATAATCTCCACGCTCGCAGAAGAGACGGAGGGCGGTATCCCAAGCGTAAGTGCTACCGGCAGTCAGGGTACATTGCCAGTCGGAGTAAGGAGGGTGGTGGATAATCTGACAAGTGTTAGAGGTGATATATAGGGTGGAGGTCATCTTGCTCATACCTCGGTGTGCTCGGTGACGAATCGAAGAAGTTGAGCAGCTCCGGTAGCTTGGCCATAGTTGAGAGCAACTTCAAGGTCTATGCACCAAACACCGTCAGTTACACCATAGTCGACCAAGTTCAAGTCACATACCAAAAAGGCTCTTTCCTTCTTGAATATCATGCTTTCCGGCGTGCAGAGTCGTGCCGGACTTTTTGGTAGCTTCGGGAGAGAAACCCGGTGGCGTGGGGACCTTCATATCGAGGCTCTCCAACGGGAAATACTCAGCAGACGGAAGACCACCGCCGAGAGAAATAATCCCTTGGGTCGAGGTTAGCCAAGCAGGTGGAATTGAATAATTTTCAGTAAGTCTTACCAGGGTTCTTCAGGAAGCGCGCAGCCGTCTTCAGTGTAGAGGCCTGGTAATAGGTTTAGTATGAGCACCACAAGCTTATAAGTCGCAAATCAAGTATACAGGATACAAACCTTGCGAGACTTGGCCTCAAGAGAGAAGTGGTCTTAATAATATCATTAGCACGCTACTAACAGAAGTATATGACGCGGCGCAAAACAATCAATAACCACCGCCCACATTCGGGACCAGACTTACGATCAAAGCGCTTAGCCTTGGGATTGGCGTAACAAGCCTAAAACCACCCAAAATGTCATTTATCAGCACTCAGTTATTCACCATATCCACATTGTATATTTAGTTTCCAATGACTCCGCCACATTCCAGGTACCGTACCGGGCTCTTGAACATATCACTGCTGGAGGACGCCGCAACTCCAGTGGGCATTTGAGCCATCTTTGCACGCCATGCCGGAACACCATTGAACGTCAAAGGATCCGGAACAGGCACGGCCGAGGTATCAGTAACCCCCACCATATCAACCTCCAGCGGCGCGGGCGGGCTCATGGCGACAGCGAACGGCTAGGACAGGTGCGATTTCGGTATAGGTGCGTTGTGTGCGAGGCGGCGGGCGAGTCGATTTCAGCGCGAGTAAAGGGAGGACCGAATATGAAGGGCGTTGCGATCAGGTAGTAGGTGGTCAAAAGAAAGAAAGAAAGCTGCCGGGGAGCGGAGGCGAATTCCAGTCAACGGTCGAATTTACAACCTCGATATCCACTCGGCTTCGCGGTTCCGATTGGGGTGGCGTGACTCATCTATGTAACCTAAATCTCGATGCTTTTTGGAGGATTTAAGAGAGGGCCAGTCGGCACTGGCAATGTGGATTTCTGTTATCTAATGCACCCCTGCGCGGGGTGCAGCTGGCCTTGTCAAAGGGCGTAGGGGGGTGCGGGCGAAATATGAGGGCGTTTGGTACCTGTACCCTGAATACCCGGAAACCCTCCGCTAATCCGCCGATCTGGCGGTGTAAGGACCACCGATACTGAAAGCCGAGTACGCAAACCCCGCCTAGATAAGGCTATCGCCGGCATCGGCGCGATAAGCTTATTGCGCTCGGACTATACAAGTATGGGGCGTAAGGTGTAAGGTGTAGGGTGTGAAACCATATTCTATTCATTGCGGAGATATCCCGTTCATCTCTTTAGTATCTTATGCTTTCTCGATATACTTTCCTGTAGTACCGTCCAGTTGCGCCTCCAGAACGGCACCCTTTCCTTTCAAGACACTTTGAATAGCTTCCGGCAGCTGTTGTGACAGTTCCGCCACGGTCGAAGCGCGACCTGCCCAGATCTCACCACCTGCAGCGGCCTTGGCGATCCCTGCATAATCGGGTGTAGGCGCGAAGGAGATATTCAGATCTTCATTGGTAGCGCGTGATCCATCGCCGTTGGGGTGGACCAGCAGCATGCTGCGGCGCGGGGCATTCCAGCCCTTGTTATTCAGCACGATAGTAAGGACGGGAATATCGTAGCGGCGTGAGATCCAGTAGACAGACCCAGGCACAGAGAAGAGATATGTGCCGTCTCCAACCACCTGGACGACGAACTTGCCCTTGCCCTTCCCACCATGCTGCACGTCCGATGCCAGCTTGATGCCCAGAGCACCACCGCCAGACCAACCCAGCCCACCTCCACCGCAGTTAATCCAAGAGTTCGGCAAAGTGGCCGAAATCTGATCAGCGACAAAATGAGCAAGAGTGACGGCTTCAATAGCCCAAATGGCATCATCTGGGCACCCCTTGCGGACCTGCGACATCAGATAGTGGATATTCAATGAAGCACCGTCGCCGCCTTCTGGCATTACAGCCAAGTCGGTGATCTCCTGTCGTCGCTTGAGATAATCCTCCTCTCGAACTTGTCCCATATTGATGTTTTCCTTGGTGCCAATAAACTGCTGCAGCCGACCATTGGACGCAACATAGTCATTGATCTGCTTGAGCGATGTAACAGAGTCGGCGCGGAAGGAAGCCATGGAGTGAATGTAGTGAACAGGGATTCGCTGCTTCAGAGGATCCACATCAATGTGAATAATCTTGGCCGACTCGGACGGCTTGTATTGAGTAGGAACCCAGGGCACATCGCAGTCGATCACCAGAATCAAATCAGCAGTCTTCACAAGATCATGACCCGGATACCGCAGACCCAACCATGCTGGGTGGTTGGCCGGGAAGCACATATCACTGCCACCGGTGTCCAACACTCGGATGCCCTTGAAGCTGTTCGCCAACGTAACCAGCTCCGTTACTGACTCCGCCTGTCGGCCCGTGTATCCAACCACGATCAATGGGTTTTTGGCAGCAGCAATCTCAGAAGCAATGAGCTCAACTCCAGACGCAGGCAGAGCGCACGGCGCAACAGGACCCCAGACCTTCTGGTTAAGCTGATACGGCTCGATATCCTCCTCCATGATCTCCCGAGCTCCAACCAAATAGACCGGTCCCTGGGGATCACTGGTAGCAAACTGCAGCGCCCGATTGACCATCTGCTTCACGTTCTTGCCAGACTTCAGCTCCCCCGAGTACCGGCAGTACTGCGCAACAATCTGCTTCTGATCCGGGACATCTTGAATCCAATGGATGTATTCCGTACGCGAGCCTCTCATTTCGCCTTCGATTGTGAACGGAGAAAGACCAGCGAAGATCAAAACTGGAGCACGTCCGCACGAGGCGTTATGAACAGCGGCGCCCAGTCCTTGCGTCCCGACGTCGACGTGAACAATAACAGCTTGCGGTTTGCCGGTCAATCGTGCGTAGCCGTCGGCCATTGAAAGGGCAACCATCTATTGCAAACAATCAGTGGGTGCTGTATTGTTTCCGAAAATAGCCGATAGAGACGGGGGTGGAGCTTCGAACGCGTGGGTTGGAAAGTGGTGTAATTGCTGACGTACCTCATTGGGGCAGGTGATAATAGTAGGGAATTGATCTTTCTTCTCTCTCTGGCCTTTCACCATGGCCTCGAGGATGGAGGGGTGATCCGACCCCAGATTGACAAAGACATGTGTAACGCCGCCCTGGTTCATTGTTAACGTTGTCTATGCAATTCAATCGAGAATGCAGGGATCATGTACCTCCCAGAGGGCCTCGAAAAAGGCAAATGATGCAGTATACGTCCTATCAGAACATTAGTCTAGAATCAGATAAGCAGAATGAACGGGGCATTCGGACATACATGACAGCGTTCTATACCCTCTATCACGTTCACAGAATCACGGGTAACAAAGTAGACTCGTCACGAAAGTTGAAGAATATCAGCAGGGAATAAACGCGAGGGGGAAACCAGGGAGGACAAGTTGCTGATAAAGCAATTGATTTGGGGAAAGCCGGAGCATCTCCCCTTGCCTCGGACAAAAAGCCGAGGTGGAGGGGAGGAGACGTGGGGGGATCTACATCTTACAGCTCATCGCGATCCTCGCCCTATCACATCCTCATTACTTTGGACATATTGGAGTCGAGGTCAATCAATACGGTATTTAAATCCGAGTGCGCAGAGTTGTGACCGATTGCTCTCACATCTCGCTTGTCAACGGGGACTTCTGTGGTAAAGAGCCGACGCACTTGAAGTGTTGTGTTCCACCAGGGTAGCAAATCAAATTAAGCGGTTATCTTCTTGAACTTGGACACAATAATGACCGATCCTTTTATAAAATAACCTTTCGCACGGAAAGCAATCAAACTATGCATACCTACCATGTCACTTCCGTATGATCAACCGATCGCCGATATTGCTCACTATATGTTCCATTATGACATAGACGAGAATGACCATGCGGTATGGAAAAGGGCGCGAATTGCACTACTTGACACCCTGGGCTGTGCTATCGAAACTGCAGCCACAAGTGTCGAATGTCGAAAGCTATTAAATGCCGGGCGCGGCAAGGCATCCACCCCCAATGGATTTCGGGTTCCAGGGACTGGCTTGCAAGTAGACCCTGCTCAAGGCGCCTTTGATCTTGGTGCTTTGATCCGGTACTTGGATCACAACGATGCGCTGGGTGGTGCAGAATGGGGTCACCCTTCAGGTAATGGATAGTTCGAGGATGAAGTCCGACTGAAGTTGACTCGACGTTGCAGATAATCTTGCAGCTATCCTTGCTGTGATGGATTGGCTATCGCGAGTATCGGCATCGGAGCAATGCACCCATGCAGGACCACCGTTGACAATGCACACGTTGCTTATTGCTTTAATCAAGGCCTACGAAATACAGGGCTGTTATCAGATGGGCAACTCGTTTAATGCTTATGGAATCGATCATGTGGTATTGGTTAAACTTGCATCGACTACCGCTGTTTCTTGGCTGCTTGGGCTCACCGAAGAGCAAACTATGGCATCTATCTCCCATGTCTGGATGGACGGACAACCAACTCGTGTGTATCGGTCTCGCGGTAACACAATTCCACGGAAAGGTTGGGCAGCAGGCGATGCTTCTCGGCGAGCAGTTGAGCTCGCTCTTTATGTTCGGGCAGGCCAACCCGGCGCGGCAGAAGCCTTGACTGCGAAGCCGTGGGGATTCTGGACGCGGACCTTTGGAGAACAAGGTTTCCAGTTTCCTCGGCCGTTTGAGACGTGGACAATCCAAAATATGCTGTTCAAAGTTATGCCCGTGGAAGGACATGCAGTTTCGGCTGTTGAAGCGGCCCTTGTCCAGCTGCGCAGGTTCAAGGAGAAGGGTATATCAGACCCAGTGACGCATATAAGGAGCATAACGTTGCGCACCACTGCTGCAGCCGACTTGATCATAAAAAAAACGGGCCCATTGCGCAATGCTGCTGATCGTGACCACTGTCTTCAGTATGTCGTTGCATTGACCTTCTTGAAGGGCGCTGCCCCTGATGCCTTTGACTATCTAGATACAAGCCCATGGACGGCTAGCGAAGATCTAACCCGTCTCCGGGAGAAGATCTTTGTTGTCTCCGATCCCAATCTTACCCAGGACTATTTGAACCTGGACAAGAAGAGCATTTCCAACGGGCTCAGTGTCATTCTCCACGACAGCTCCGTCCTTCTGGAGGTATTGGTCGAATATCCTGTTGGACACGTGCGACATCCAGAGACAGAGGCCGCTGTCGAAGCAAAATTCCAGCGGAACATGTCGTACATGTTTTCACAGGCCGAGACTGCGCATATCCTTAACTCGGCCCAGGAGAACGATCTGCCAGTCAATGATTTTGTGGACTTGCTTGCTCGTGCAACAACCAAGTGGAATTTATAGAGCCAGATTGGATCACCTTTCCTCCACGTACGCCATATACATACTTCAATCGATTTTTCCAACTCCCTGCAAAGTCAGATAGACATCCGTGCCCCATCCCCAAAGACTCTGAACTGCGATACTGCCACCAAAATATTCAGCATATGCGCGGCTCAAAGGCAATCCATACCCGAGTCCTGCAATACTGCTCAGATGGCCACCACTAGCTGCAATGGTATTCAAAGCATCCAAATTACCGTTTTCGGAGCCACGGAAATCCATGTCTGAGAATGTAGTGAAGCTGTAGGACCAAATGTGAGGCAGAACCTCGGGTGGAATGCCACCGCCACGATCGCGGATGCGGATTGTAATGCTCTGTGATGATGCGTTCGGGGAGCCCATAGCCTCATCGAGTTCAAATCCAACGTCGGTGTCCCCTTGAATTGGACGCTCATTCCCTGGAACGTCCGGAGCAGCCGCAATGGTCACCTCGATAGGTTCGCGCTCGTTTCCAGACTCAATGGTCGCCCTAAACGCATTCTTTAGGAGTTCTGTAATGATGTACTCCACGTGGACTGGGATATGGGCAAACGCAGCTTCGGGCTCGCCTCCGATCTCCAGACGGGGACGCACTCCGTATTTGAGTTCACAGATCTCCCCAACAAAGTCTTCGCATAGCCGGATGATACGCGCCGGTTGAAGCGCGGTATCGATCACGCCGATGTAATTGGAGGGGATTGATTCCTTGGGTTTCGGTGGCTCAGAGCTATTTTTGGGTTCTTCGCCAACCGGCTGCGAGGCGAAATGGAGAGCTAAGTGTTGCTCGGCGATCAGACGGGTGCCGATACGCGCACGCAAATGGGTGTCCAGGAAGCGTGTCACATCTTCCGGGTTGACGTATTTTCGGCACTCGAGAAATCCACGGGCGAGGACGGGGATTGTGTTTGCATGTGTCTGGACGAGATCGGCCAGCACATCTCCGAACCGTTGCTCTTCCTCCAATGTGGTTATCCGGCGTTGCTGGTATGGGAGGAGAGTAGAGAAGGAATGGAGGTAATTGTGGTAGATTTTCGACACGTGCGGGTTGGAGACCACAATAAAGGGCAGGTTTCGTAGAGCTTGGATTCGCGATGCCAGTCGTGCCGGAAGGAGAGAGAGGGTGAAATTCGCCGAGGCCAGGAGCGCATCTTTAGACAAAGGCGGGCGGCCATGCCTGTAAAATTGACAATCTGTGAGCTTTTGTTTCGGTCGGATCCTTCTTTAGGTACCTGGATACTTACTTAAGGAGGTCTGCAAGAGTTAGCGGTCGACGAGGGCTGGTAGCCAGTGTAGCAACCTCATCTTTGGCGGCGTCGGGATTGGCCTGCCGGGGGCCCCAATTGTGATTCGTCTGGGTTGACGAATGGCGTCGTATACGGCAGTTTGCAGAGAACAGCGATCTTTGAGCTCCGAACGGCTGAGCTCGAGAGATCATGGCTGCCCTTGTCCCTTCCAAGGTTGCGTGGGGGAAAGTGTGAAATGCGAGGGTGCGGAGATAAAAGTGAAGGGAGCGGTGACGGGGATCCGCACCATCGGTCAACGGATATCCTCGGCCTTGAGCCGCCCTGCGTGCCACCAACGATGACACACTTCCAATTGCCGGTTTCTCCGATAAAAGTGTTCTGTAATCACCATGTTACAATGCGGTCACTTACTTTCAATTGAACCGAGTATATCTTCGAGAAACAGCGACAAAAAAAGGCTCTACATTCTAGCCCTGTGGATACGGGTATACAGTTCCAAGGCTTCAGATCATATCCATGAATTTCGTTAACAATGATCATCAAAAACACCGGAGGTGATGGCTCTCACTCCCAGACCACTGGTAATAATATTAACAGAGTGTAGCAGATGACGGTTGGACGTAAAAATTGGTATCAAATCATCGTGCTAAAGCAAAGAAACCCCTATTCCACCCCCACCCCAGTCGCATTGTCCTTGGGTCGGCGGACGTTTGCCGATCGGTCCAGTTGCGTTGCTCTCGCGTCGATTATTGGGTCGACACTACACCGTCCTGCTCGACGTGGATGTGTTCGGTCGAGTCGAGGGTCTGAGCCAGGTCCTCAGGGAACTCCGCACTATTTGAGTGAGGGTCAGCGTAAGAATCAGAGTTGATGGACGCAGAAACCGTACGTGAAGCCCTTGATGAGGCTGTATTCATGTTTGATGATTCCACCCTTGGCGCGAACGTCATCCTTGGCCCTAGAAAAAAAAAGTTAGCTCCGGCGCCTTAAATGACGAAGGGGGAAACCAACTTCTCGAGCTCTTCCGGGGAAGACCCCTCCTTCAGAGTGATCTGGAAGCCACCAATGTTAGTATCAGCGTTGTAGACAGACAGCAGCTTCACCTACGTTGTAAAGAGGCATAGTTGAAGATCGATATAAACGCAGTAATCCGGCGAGAGCAAGATGGAGAGATATGAAGCACAGGGAAGGTGTGGGCTCAAGCTAAGTTGGAGATAAGGAAAGCGGAGATGGAGGGAGGGGAGGGGCTTCGATTTATACTGGCGGAACGCGCCGTCCAAGCTGATAAGAGGGGCTGTGGGCTGTCTTACGCCATTTCTAGCTTTCCAAGTACCTTGGACACTGCCCTGCCGTTT
Organism: Penicillium cinerascens; assembly: GCF_028974065.1. Lineage (NCBI taxonomy): Eukaryota > Fungi > Ascomycota > Eurotiomycetes > Eurotiales > Aspergillaceae > Penicillium > Penicillium cinerascens. Next base: position 1,356,181 of record NW_026695298.1, on the reverse strand, counting down.
TGGGCGCCCCAGGGCAAACCGCGTAGGCTTCTACGAACATTTTACAACGGAAGTTACACTGCCGTGACCGGGTCTCCGCACCTGTCCGACCCAAGGATGTCGTGATTTCTTTCGGACTCGGGGTTACAATGATCTCTCGCAAAAGTAGATGCCTGATCGGCCTGACAGGCAGCGCAAGTGGCACTTGCGCCCTTCGCTCCTCCGAACGCTGAATGTGTTGCCTTGCATCGGTAAATTGATTCTACATAGCCTAAGTTAATGGAACAGGGCGGCATGCGCCCTGATGACGCACGCTATCCTAGAACGCGGGGCAGGTCACGTGGAGATACCTGAAGTCATCGCGGTTCCACGTCTGCTTTTAACCATTTAAGCTATTAAAGTCCGACGAAGTTATCCTGTTCACGAGGTGGCATGCTCATTCCGTGCATCCCCCGGTATTTAGGGCTCTCCGGTGCCTTCCACCCCTTCAGGACCTTCTCATCCGTCAATTGATATACCTCCACTCCAAGCGGACGGCAAGTAGCCCCCATACCGCCCTCTTTGTCATCCCATCCCCAGTTGGAAAGATCGCCTGTATCAAGCATGATTAGTCCGTTTCCAATTTCGCTCATGTGGGGTGGTTAAAACATACCCCCGGGGCACGCCGACAGCGCACAGAGGACGTCCACTTCGGCAAAGAACTCAAAGTACTCTCCGGCTTTTGCGGGGGAAGTTTCCATGAAGTACTTTCCTTCCTCGTCCAGCCCAGTCACCTGGAACACATTTAACACGTCATGAACATCCAGTTCCGTCAATCCGTAGGGGACCACCGAGCGCGTGAGGTTCGAGTGGCAGTGGAAGTCGAAGGTCTCGCCGCCCATCAGGAGATTCACGTAGGGGTCGCATCGGGTCCCCAACAAGTCATGCACTCGTCCTCCGAATTGCGTGTTGCCAAATACAACATCCGGTTTTCTTTTCCCATCCGGTCCCAGTACATCATGCAACTGTCCGCCGCCAAGCGAGTCTCCCGTGATAGTCACGAGAGGCCGCAGATAGGGCAGATTGGACCACAGACGATCACCGACGGAGACGTGAGAAGCGTGGATCTGTCGGGTACGTGCAGCCCACATTCTCTCCCGTGGGTTGTTAGCATTCCAGATGTTGAGATCACCCACCTGCGGGCCCTTGGGTGTCGTTAAGCGGCAGATGTGGCCGGCAGGCACAACCCATGCCTGTCCGGAGCATGGTCGGATTGTAAATGATTCCTTGGGGAGACGTGCCGTTGGGTCTGATGCGGTCTCGGAGATAGACCGGTAGAGATGCGAGGTAGCGTGGATGCCCGAATCCGGGGGTGCAGTATAAGCTGGGGGAGGTCGACGACGGTCAGACATCTTGCAGCCGTAGTATACACCTGAGAGACTGAGAAACCAGGTTTTGCTTTGCGGACGCTTCTAAAATCCTGGGCACCAACTATTACATAACTACTACCGTCTCGGAGGCGTCCGATATCTAGTCCCGTGGATGGATGGGGCTCGCCCCGCATACTAAGTTGATATAAGATAAAAAGTATTTTAGCATCTCCACGTGTTGGTCACTTGACATGAAAAGTTCAGATACACGGAATTAAAGCCCCGAGTATCGACTAAATTAGCCAAATAATGACAAACTTACTATTCCGTAACCAATAGCTTCCAGGGGTAAGAGGGGCTTTGAAATGCATCGGCCCGATGAGAGGGGTAGAGTCCTTATCGAGAGGAAACCGGCCCGGTCGACGATAATTATTGTGGCCTTATCGCCTTAATGTAACGTAATCGGTAAGCGAGTGGTCCATGTAAGCGAGCGGTCCACCCACCCGCCCTCTATAATTTTAAACTGCTTATTTTAAACCAAAACGCCTTTATATTAAATAAACTATCTAACCGGACAAGCATTTGCCTTATGCCCTATCTGTCTGCATTTTCCACAGGTTGGTAAACGTCGTCGCGCTAGTGCTAGTGCTGGTAGAACTGCCTGCGCTGATGCTGCTGGTATTGCTAGTTCTGGTGCTGGAGGCTCTGGAATAGGCTCAGGAGCCTGTGTAGCCTCCTGAACTGATATTCCAGCATTATAGGCTATATACCTATTAACACGAGCGCGCTTTTGCTTCACCACTGCGTTTGCAGCACGTAAATCCCGGTTTTCTTGCTCAAGTAATATGCCGTTTTGTATAGCAATCTGGCAGCCTTTGATAAGCTGGTTTAACGCAGTTTTTGATGGTGTTGGCGGGCTATTTGATCTTTGTTTTAGGAAGGCTTTGATTGAGGATGCTTGTTTAAGCAATTCGGTGACGTTGGCTGGTGTTTTTGGTGTAAAATTACTTGATTGACTACCTAGGCGGCTTCCTGGGGGTGTAGGCGTATTAAGCTGTATATTAAGCTTTGAAAGCACACGGTCGGGGTCAAAAGGCACTAAACTAGCTGCTGCGAAGCTATTTTTGATAGTGTCGGTCTTAAATGTGTCTGCGCGAGCTTATGGGTATGCTGCGAGGAAATCAAGCTTGTCGATATAGTTAATGCCAAGCCGCATTTTCTGATCAACTAAGCTTCCGTATAAGCGCTTTAAGACTGCAAAACAACCAATATCAAGCGGCTGTAAAAGATGCGAGCTATACGCTGGCATACAGACCGGAATTATATTGTTTTCTAGGCAAAGCTGGTCGAATTGAGCTGTCAAATGGCTTCCGTGGCCGTCGAGGACTAGTAGTCGATATTGACTGATCGTATAACTAGTTGTAGCTAGAATAAAGAGCTTTTCTAGCCACCGAAGGCCAATCTCGTCTATTGTCTATCCGTTTGGGCTAACCTCAAAGCGCCAGTCTCCTAGAAGGCCTTCAAACCACGCTTAGTTGTATAGCTTGCCCTTAAAGATAATCGTAGGTGGAAGCACCCACCCAGAAGCACTAATTGATTCGATTGTAGTAACCCACTCCCGGTTTCCTGGCTGTAAAACTGATCTCCGACCATAGTATTCTGACCGAGTAATAACCTTAGCTATCGTAGTAAGACCCATAGCGAAGCCTGTCTCGTCGAAGTTGTAGATATCCTCCGATAGGATACCGTACTGCTGAATAGTAGCTTATATAGTATTAAACCACTGCTGAATAACCCTTAGGTCCTCCTGTAGTGCTCGCTTATAGTCGTATCGACGTGAAAAACGTGCTCGAAGCATAGGAGTGCGTTTGATAAAGTTATAGACCTATTTTTCACCAACTATCTCGATTGGTGTAGTTCCACGCCTCGCGAGTAGTAAATTAGCCATTTCTCTCACTGTCGAAGGCCTAGGCGCACCACCACGGTCATCCATTGAGGTAATACGCTTAGTGAGCGTTTCCTCTTCGATTTAGGTCAATTTATGCCCATTAGCGCGAGATTCAGCGCGATTTGTAGTGCCGCGTAGTCGACGGAGAAGCGTAGTTTTAGGCACGTCAAAACGACGTACTGCGTCACGTATAGAGCTGATTTCTTGGTTTTTTATAACCTGTATAGCTAATAAAAGCCTGCCCTCTTGATGGGCTGAATTTCGAGAGGATTCGGTGCGTTTTGGTGGCATGGTTGGTGGTTGAAGATAGACGGTCGCGTCCAGACGCGAAAAAATGGGTAGGTGGACCGCTCGCTTACATGGACCACTCGCTTACCGATTACGTTATTGCCTGCCTTGATGCCTTTATGCCTTGATGCCGTCGAGGAGCTCCCTTGACGCTAAACCTAAATGGGTCACTCTTTTTTTCTGCCGGCGCCATAATCTTCCGCCCCGAGATAATAATTTTGGGGCGATCAAGTTCATGTCGCCGTTGCACGCCTAGTCTTCGTTGTTCTCTTCAAGTTAATTTCAGAAGAGCAGCTGTGAGGTCCGGGACCTCTTTGCTTGCAACATGGAGCAGCAGTCGAACAGGGCCCATCGGCCCGTGAAGGAGAAGAAGAAATACGAGGGTATGGTGCAAATCTGCGGAGGTTGATTTCGAACCTCGATTGAGAAGCGCAAATCTTGCTGACAGTTCTTGATCATACAGGCAACAATCCAAAGGCATTCGCCTTCTCCAAGACAGGAAAACTCAATAGGCAGGCTGCGCGGTCGCACGATGTACGTACGCCCGTGTTTGCAAGTGGTATTTGGAAGCTGACGCTGGTTGCTGCTCTAGGTCAAGGAAAAGAGACTGCATGTGCCCCAGGTGGATCGCATGCCTGAAGAGGCTCCTCCGACGGTCGTCGCAGTCGTTGGCCCCCCGGTGTAAGTTACAATTTCAGTGCTACTTGTTTTGTGAATCCCAAGTCTAACCTGAAATCTTCTACTACTCCAGGTTGGCAAGACCACCCTCATCAAGTCGTTGATTCGCCGCTATACCAAGCAGACTCTCAGCTCGCCCCAAGGGCCGCTGACTATTGTCACCTCGAAGAAGCAGCGCCTCACCTTTATGGAATGTCCGTCCGATTCCCTCGCAGCCATGATCGATGTGTCCAAGATTGCAGATGTCGTCCTTTTGATGATTGATGGAAACTATGGATTCGAGATGGAGACCATGGAATTTCTGAACGCTTTGTCTACCAGCGGTATGCCGGGAAATGTTTTCGGTATTCTTACCCACCTCGATCTTTTCAAGAAGCAGAGCACCTTGAAGATGACCAAGAAGCGCCTGAAGCACCGCTTCTGGAGCGAACTTTACCAGGGTGCAAAGCTCTTTTATTTATCTGGTGTCATCAACGGCCGCTACCCCGATCGCGAAGTGCACAACTTGTCTCGATTCTTGTCGGTCATGAAGACCCCACGCCCTCTCGTGTGGCGCAACTCCCACCCGTACGCGTTGGCCGATCGCTTCCTGGATGTCACACCTCCCACCAAGATCGAAGAGAACCCCAAGTGTGACCGTACCATCGCACTTTATGGATATCTTCGAGGAACCAATTTCCCCGCCCAGGGTGCTCGTGTGCATGTTCCTGGTGTTGGCGATTTGACGGTATCTGGAATCGAAGGTCTGCCTGACCCGTGCCCGACTCCCTTCGCCGATCAGCAGATGGCCAAAGCGACGGGCAAGAGTAATAGGCGCAAGCTTGGTGAGAAGCAGAAACTGCTGTTTGCTCCCATGTCCGATGTTGGCGGTGTTCTGGTCGACAAGGATGCTGTGTATATTGATGTCAAGACCAACACCTTCAACCGGGATTCTGACGATGACTCCGAGGACGAAGATCGTCGGGGTCTTGGCGAGCAGCTAGTGGTTGGTCTTCAGGGCGAACGCCGATTGCTCGGCGAGGCTGATCAGGGTGTGCGTCTCTTCCGTGGCGGTGAAGCGATCGACCAAGCCGATGAGGATGATGAGACTGGTCGGAAACACAGAAGACATGCCCGGATCGCTGATACTGAGCGTGATGGTCAAGCTGCGTCGGATGACGACGAAGGATTCGAAAGCGCTGAGGATGACGACGAAGAACTGGCCGGTGAAGAGGACGATGATGAGTTGAGCGGGGAAGAAGAGGATGTTTCAGCGCCCGCAGACTTCGAAACGAGCTTCAAAGAACGCCAGAATGGAAACTCTCGTCGCGAGGAAGGAGATGTTGCCTTTGCAGACAGTGATTCCGACCTTGGCTCCATCTCCTCGGTTTCAGACCAGGAACTTGAGAGCGGGGACGAGGATGAGGAAGAGGGTGATGATGAAGACGAGGAAGATGAAGAGGGCAACGTTCGATGGAAGGACAACATGCTGGCTAATGCCAAGGCTCTCCATGGAAAGCGCCCACCCTTCCGCGTCAATGACCTCTCGCGAATGCTGTACGATGAGTCCATCACCCCCGTCGATGTGGTCCAAATATGGCGTGGAGAGGACGACGAGGAAGGTGAAGAAGAAGAGGAAGGTGATGATTTCTTCAAAAAGACCAACACCGAGAAAGAAAACCAAGCCGACTTCCGTGCCGTTCCCGAATATGACTACGAAGAGCTGGAGCGGAAGTGGCGTGATGAGGAATTGATCGAATCCTTGAGACGTCGTTTCGTGACTGCCAAGCTTTCGGGCGATGGCTCTGATGACGAATTCGATGAAGGCGATCTGGACGACCTCGATGATGACGATGATGAGGGTGATGGAGCATTCGAGGACCTCGAGACTGGAGAGACCTTTGACGGCTTCGATGAGGATAAGGGTGAAGACGAGAATGAGGATGAGGATGACGCAGAGCCCGAGGGCCGTATGGACTTGGAAGCTGAGCGTGAGCGCAACGCTAAGAAGAAGGAAGAGTTGAAGCTTCGCTTCGAAGAGGAGGACCGTGAGGGCTTTGCCAATGCGAAGGACGGAACCCGAGACGGTGTCGAAGGAGAGTTTGGCGAGGACGACTGGTACGATCTGCAGAAGGCAAAGATGCAGAAGCAGATTGATATCAACCGCGCCGAGTTCGACACCTTGGACCCGGCCTCGCGTGCCCGCGCCGAAGGCTTCAAAGCTGGCACCTACGCCCGCATTGTCCTGGAAAACGTGCCTTACGAGTTTGCATCCAAGTTTAGTCCTCGATTCCCCCTCATTGTCGGAGGTCTGGCCCCTACCGAAGATCGCTTTGGATATGTACAGATTCGTATCAAGCGTCACCGCTGGCACAAGAAGATCTTGAAGAGCAACGACCCGTTGATCTTTTCCCTTGGCTGGCGTCGTTTCCAATCGCTGCCCATCTACAGCACTTCGGACAGCCGGACTCGAAACCGTATGCTCAAGTATACTCCTGAACACATGCACTGTTTCGGCGTCTTCTACGGTCCGCTCGTGGCACCCAACACTGGTTTCTGCTGCGTCCAGTCATTCTCCAACAAGAACCCCGGATTCCGCATTGCTGCGACCGGCGTTGTACTCAACGTGGATGAACACACCGAGATCGTCAAGAAGCTGAAGCTTACTGGAGTGCCATACAAGATCTTCAAGAACACTGCCTTCATCAAAGACATGTTCAACTCCTCGCTGGAGATTGCCAAGTTCGAGGGCGCATCCATCAGGACAGTCTCTGGTATTCGTGGTCAAATCAAGAAAGCTTTGAGCAAGCCCGAAGGCTACTTCCGTGCTACGTTCGAGGACAAGGTCCTGATGAGTGATATAGTCTTCCTGCGGGCATGGTACCCTATCAGGCCCCACCGTTTCTACAACCCAGTGACGAACCTTCTTGACCAAGAAGAGGGTACTAACGAGAACGGCTGGCAGGGAATGCGCTTGACCGGTGAAGTTCGCCGCGAGAAGGGCATTCCTACCCCGTTGAACAAGGACTCGGCATACCACAAGATCGAGCGTCAAGAGCGTCACTTCAACCCTCTGCGGGTGCCCAAGCAATTGGCTGCCGACCTGCCTTTCAAGTCTCAGATCACGAAGATGAAGAAGCGCAACGACCAGACCTATATGCAGAAGCGGGCTGTCGTCCTCGGTGGCGAGGAGAAGAAGGCGCGGGATCTGATGCAGAAGCTGACCACCATGCGCAACGAGAAGTCAGCCAAGCGTGCGGCGAAGCAGGAAGAGCGACGCAAGGTCTACCGAGCAAAGGTTGCCGATAGCTTGGAGAAGAAGGAAGCTCGAGAAAAGAGAGAGCGCGATGATTACTGGCGTCGTGAGGGAAAGAAGCGGAAGAATACCGATGGAGAGTCTGGTGGTGGACGAGGTGGAAAGAAGCGCAAATAATCGCGAATGTTCATACTGCACATGTCATGAAGGGCATTGGTATCTTTTGTCTTGCATAGATGGCGTTTGGACCCCAAAATTTACTTGTATATCGATTCCCATGATGGACCTCTTCCTTTGTTCCTATGCTATGCATATGTACCGAATAATGGCTGGCAACTCTCGGATTTCCCTTTCCGTTTTAGTGCCCACCTCTTGCCGCTATTTGATTACCGAGTAAAAATCGGCACAGGAGCTACGCAGGACTGATTTACCAGATTTGGCCCCCAGTTTCAGCCCCCTAATTGCAGCCTCGCTATGTTGTGATGAGCGGCACAGCCTACATGAAATAAGCTTTACCAAGCTGTGTCTATGGTGAAGGGTCCGTCTCTAATGTTGAAGGCATTAAAGACAGCTAGCGAGGCCTGCGTGGAAGCTTCAACTTCAACTGTTCAAATCGTAATCCCTCTCAGAGATGTTTTGAGCAAGCAGCAGCCGCAGCAGCAGCCTGATAATCTTCTTGTTGCCGCAGTTGATAGATGCAACGGGCCAATTGATTCGGTGTTTGCCGGAGCAATGGCATCCAGCAAGACTAGCTCAACGATGGCGCGACTTGACCACTTCCGGCATCACTATCACCGGATTGATTGGCTCGGCCATCGACGATGCCTATGATTACTAGATTCTGTGTGGTTCTGACCGTTGCCCAGACCTATCCTTTAGCGGCTTTCCAATCACTGGCGGTGGTAAGACCAGCAGCTGCAATTATCCCTCTAGCGGCTGCCCTTGGGAATAAAAATTGTGGATGTTTTCTCCGCCGGAAGTTAACTAGTGGGGACTCGGTTATGTACTTGTCTTTTTACACTTCTCTTCGATACAGACGACACCATATTGATGCCGTTGAACGACAGATTCTTCACAACTGAATTCGTATTCCATCTCTTTCGATCTAAAGTAATTTGAGCGTCGTAGAGCAAAAAAGACGAAGTAATTAGTTGCTCCCGCAACTGGTACGTCACCACGTGACCGTGTCTCGCACGCGTCGCCGCAGAAGGAAAGCCGACGACGCCCTCTCACTTGGGAATTACCAGAACTGCTCAAAACTCGGTCTTTCGCTCTTGCTGGTTCTCTTCCGGCTACAAGTCTCGAGTCCCTCCTCAAAACGGCACAGTCTATTGGGGCTGTGTTCCCTTTGGCTGAGGCTGCTTCTTGACCGTTTCGCCGCTCGTGCTCAACCCTGCGCGTGCTGGTCGATCGACACTGGATCGAGCAGATGCTCCTGACACCCGCAGCACCATAAGTGCACCCTCCCGGCGATTCTCGAGGGTGTTGAGATCCTGGCCGTTGGGTTGCGCACCCTTGCTTCGCGTTGGACATTCTCAATATTGTCTCAATGCGGTGACTAGGCGCAAGCAATTACGTCTTGCGTGCTTAGATTGCTTGTGCATCCGGATTACTAGGCCATTGAAACTTTGTCGCGTATTGCTTGACTTGTTATTTTGTCCCCTTTTGACTGCATCCCCACAGAGAGTCTACTTGATCATGAACGACTCTCGTGGCGCCCCGTCGAGTCGCGGGGTTCCCCATGTGGAGGCCAGTGCGAACAGCCCGTTCGTAAACACGATGCCACCAGCGCCAGGAGAACCAGATTGTTCGGAGGAAATTCAAGTCCCACGATCCCCTCAACGACTTTCCTTGCAGATAAATGGGTTAAATGCGGGCTCTCATGAGAAGTACGATCCGAATACCACATGCGTTGAATCATCAGAACGCGGCAGCGATACATCGGGCGACAGTCGGCAGCCAGAACTGCAGTCCGCAAGCACCTTTACGGATTACTTACCCAGCATCCCCTCATCCTCGTTGAACGATCCCAACCGATCCATGGATGGGAAATCGCAAGCATCCACAACAGACCAGGATTCCCAGGATACATTGAAGTCACTCCCGGTCAATGGACATGGAGGGTTAGGTGTCTCTCATGCAGATGTGAAACTGGAGAGAGAGAGCGAGGACTCGCTAGGTCCGTTGCGCTCATCAAATCAGTCGAGCTCGCGATCGGGGGTGGGGAAATCTACGTTGGGCCATAAAAGAACAGCTACTGGGGACATCAAACCTATCTCATCCAATTTGGGGGCACTTCAAACCTCCGATACCAATTGGACTACGCGACGGCGTTCGAAGAGCACAGGCTCGCCGGCCCACGGGAGTAGAATCGCACAGGTAATATTTCCCTTTCGTACTTGACCACAAGCACTGCTGACGCGCATGTAGTTGTCGGTTCATATTCGTACCCGACTCTCATATGCGGCTGCAAAGATAGAAAAAGCTCGACAATCGCGAGAAATCGCGGAGCTTCCCCCTGCGCGGGCTCGCAACCGTCTCTTCATTGAGCTCACCGGCACCAAGTGGTGGCATACCATCACCAATCTCCAACCCAACACCTCCACCCGGTCTAAAACCATCATCAACAGACACACCGCGGCCTACCCTATCTCATCACCGTTCACAGTCAGCGATCTCTTCCCCTGGCAAACTCCTTACCATTCCCAAATTAGCACCCCCCGTTGATATCATCTCCTCAAACGGAGATACTCGTCGCCGGCGACCTAATTCTTATTTGGCTTCAAAATCTTTTGAGCGCAGTCCGTATGGGCGCCATCGACGACATCATTCAAACCAAGAACATTTGATCACTCGGCCCCTGAACGGCTCTCCATCGGTCCTTGGACCGGGGACACCTTCGATCCCGCCATATAGACAGGCGCCTACATCCTCACAGGAAGGATTTTACGGATCAAGAACCCAATCTCAGAGCACTTCAATGGAACAGGACGCAATTGAAACACTCATGTTCATGTCCAGTCCCGAAAACTCGGGGTATCGCTCCAGCCCTCGGCCTTTGCAGCCACCCGCCGCACAGAGAAGTCTGAACGAGTCGATCTATTCCAAACATAATGGAATGAAAAGCCATACCCAATGCTCACAGGGCGAGGCATCTCATCCTGGGCAAGGACTCCCATCAAAAATCCATGGACTGGGCCTTGAAGCCGGCGCTGGAGATGAAATTGATCGTCTTTTAGATCAGATGGAAAGCGACAGTGAAGATGATGCAAGGTATGCATCGCATCGTCTTGCGGTCAAAGGACAGGTTTCTAAAGGGCATCACCCACAGTCGAGGTGATTTTTGATTCTGTTAATGTCGCGATTGCTTTGCATCGACTTTTTGTTGCAACCTTTTGCTTTGGCATACTCATACATCCTCGATGACAGTACAGAGGATTGCATTTACATTAAAAATGTCGGCCCGACAGCGACGTTGGACAACTTGCTTCGAGTCTGAGATCATTGTTGAAGCTTTGCATGCGCATTGAACTAGCTCTATACGAGTGTACACTACATAATGGAAGGCCTTCCGAGGTCCACGTTACTTTTCCCTGTGCTTACCCGGTGGCCTGGTGCCAGCTAAGATGGCCGTGTGGCACACGCTCCCATTACCCCTTTAAGAGTAGCTCAGGTGCTTGAACGGATCGATGAAACATAACCGAAAATACGCTTTGTATGCATTGTTCTATAAATTAGTCTATGTCTATGTGGATTCTATATTCATGCAATGATATTATTTTTTCACGTCATTTAATGTGCGAGCTCCTATCACGAAGTCAGTATATCAGATCCCAGTTCATCAATAAGAACAACACTTACACTCGCCATCTTGCTCCTTGCCCGAATCTTGGGTCCGTAGAAAGCCAGGACCCAGGGAACGAGAGTAAGAAGCGCGCCCTATACATATTGTAAGCGAATATCCAATCAAGAACGGGTTGAAAAAGACGTACAATACCACCCAAAAGACTGGATGCACCAGGGAAACCGAGGTTGTTAAACATCGCAGCCGTCACGAGTGGGAACACGCCACCGAGCAAGTTCCGGCAACAAGACTGCGCCGCAATTGCCGAACTGGCGTATCGGTGGTATGTGTCCGCCAGGTAGTTGAAAGTGGCCAGGTAGATCGAGAAGATGCCCATGGTCGCACAGCCGACGGCGATCGCTGGGACGATCCAGGGAATGGATGGGAAAGATGTCCAGCCGAACCAGAACAGACCAATGGGTAGTAGAATCGATTCGACGCAGACAAAGTAGAGACGTCCTTCGGCGGAAGACGAGAGCTTGCCGAAGTGAGCGACGATTTTCTCTTGCCAGATGCTGATGATGGTGATGATGATGACGCCGACACACATGGCTGGATATTTGGATTAGTTTATAGGTTCGAGGAGAGGAAATGGCTAGTTAGCTCACAGGTAAACACAGCGCCTGCCTGCTCAACGTTGAAGTCGTGGTTCTTTTTGAAGACAAGAGGCACTGAGCCGAATTGGAGGTAGAGAGTGGCCCAGCTAAAGGACACCCACAAAGAGAAGAAGAAGACAACGGGCTCGGTGAAAAGCATGTCTGTTGAGCATTAGCAATCGGTTCCCGCACATAGATTTCCCGGGGAAACTCACGGAAAGGTCGATACACCGAAATCTGAATCATAGTGGCCAAAGACGCCCGCTGCTCATCGCTCTTCACCTTCCATCGAATACGTCGGACACACTTCTCTTCGCCCGACTCTTCACTCGACAGGATGACGCCAAAGTGGCCGGCCTCTTCGAGCTTCTCGTAGTAGGTGTTCAACTTTTTGGCTTTGCGGCTCAACAGGACACTGCCACGAGTTTCTTTGAAGAAAATGAAAATGATAACGACGAAGACGGCAGATACAATGGCGTGCGAGTAGTAGACCCAGCGCCAGGTAGTGTGGGCGACGATAACTCCGGCGATCAAAGGTGCCAGACCCGTTCCGAAGAGGGCTGCACCGGAGAAGAGAGCCATCGGGGTGTTTCGGTCCTGTGCGTGGTAGATATCACTGATGACACCGCCCACCATGGTAGAAAAGGTAGCTGCATTCGCGTTAGACCCGGAAATATTCATATGAAGGAGGATTTGGGGAGCATACATGCACCAATACCCTGGAAGAAACGAGCGACCAACAGCCCGGCGAATGAATGTGTACCTCCGCATGCAACCAGCATCGCTATACCACGTTAGTAAGATCAAACCCCGTGGAAAGAGAGAGAGAGAGATAGAGAGCAATCCCACGCACCGACGAAAAGAATACCACTGGCAACAAAAATGGGTCTGCGTCCGTTGATTTCCGAGAAGGGAGCCAGAACCATGGGAGCCAGGGCGAATCCAACGCAGAAAATAGTGATGCTCAAGTTGTACACCACGTCGCTAATGCCCCATTCTTTGCATAACTCATCCGATGCCGGACTGACCTCTCCGGCAGAGTAACCAGCCAGCGCGGTCACCGCGCAAGAAATATAGGTCATCATGTCCTTGCGCCATTTGGGCCACAAAAACGGCGAAGTATATTTTTCCAAGCTCGGGGCATCAGGAGGCGCCGACTGACCGGGGCCCGGGGGTAGTGTAATGGACGGGGTCGGCAACGGCGTTTCTAGCTCGAGATAGCGATATTCGATATCCTGGGGCTCGGCTAGCGAACAGTCGGGGCTGAGTTCGCGATTGTCCATAGTGACGGGCACCGGTTTGGGAACCTCAAACGTCATCTATCCAACGTAGGCGACTCCCCTTCTTTTTGGGTATTTTAAGCCCTTTATAGGGCCGCTAGTTATTAACGCGTGGGCCTCAGACTCGAGAAAAATAGAAAAAATTGGAGAAATGATTCGGCATCTCCACCCGGAAGTATGGATGGATCCTTGATAGGGCTTCATCAGAGGGGGTATGTTTAAGGCTAGGGGCTTGGCCACTGTAGGGTGTGAGCCATCACATAATAAAGACGGCATTCTAGCCGAACCTGCCGTAGCTAGTTACGCCTTCCGACGACAGGTTTTGGCGTAGGCGTATGACAAATGCGAATGGGATCCTTGACCGTTTTGGGGAAAGGTTCTCCACTTTTCGAGATCTCCAATTTGGAGAAAAATCCGAGGTATCGAGATATTGGGGAAACCACAAAACCACCGAGGACCGATGATAACCTATGATACTGAAGTCCAAGAGTAATAATGATATCAAAGTTCCAGGACCCGTAGCCGAGTAGATTGTACATCTGGCCACCCCAGATCTAAAGGAGACGCACCGTCGCCGCACGATGCAAGCGGTGCCGGAGTCTCGCCCGTCCTCCCCGACATCTAATCGGTCGCCGTGGTTCAACGTCACACCACATCATGGGCTATGAGCGATGAGCAGCAAGCCCTATCAATGCCAGCGCTGCCCTCGGGCCTTTGCCCGCTTGGAGCATCTGCAGCGCCATGATCGATCTCGTACGTTTCTTTGGCCGATGTTGAGTCGCCACTAATCCGCTGCAGATACCAAGGAGAAACCGTTTGTCTGCGCGCAATGTCCCAAGGCCTTTACGCGCAAGTAAGCCACACCTCCAAATCTATCTCCTCGGCCATTCTAACAGCATTCCAGAGATCTCCTGGCTCGACATATACGGCTTACCCATCAGCCGGGGACCAGCCCCGCCAGCCAAAACACTCAGTCACCGTCCCCCGCTCATCCAGTCCCGGATGGCTTAGATGCCCTGGCGTCGGTGGTGGCCGATCATGCGCATCTAACTACGCTGTCGGGGAGCAATGACCAGTTTCCACCGCTGTCTGTACATCGTACACCAATGATGGGCGGCCAGATACCGAATCCTCAAACCCCATCTGCTGCGCCAACAACGCCCCTGCCGGAATCCGACTTTGGTTACTCACTGAGCGGTGTCCCACCGGGATCATTTGAAGGAAATGACTTTACTTCCTTCCTGGACAGTGTTCCCCTGCCCAGTCACCCTTTTTCTCCAGCCTTCCAGCCTCTTCCTCTTTTCCCATCGTTGCCATTTTCTCCAGCAACAGACTATGACCAGTCGGAGAGAGAACCACCGTCAGAGACCGCCACTGCTTCAACCCCATCAAGCTCTATTTTACCTCGACATGGCGCGCAATTGCCTTCTCTTCAGCCGGAAGGGTATCAGACCACCCTAAAGGCTCGGCAGCCAACGGGTTTCGTCCTGGTCACCGCTCAATGCCGGGACAAGCTACTTGATTCCTTGAGGTCATATTCCAACGTGGTACCTGACCCATCCCTCCCTTCACGGCATGCTCTATCTCGATGCCTAACGGGATATCTGACGGGATTCCACGATCACTATCCAATCTTTCACAAGCCGACTCTAGATGTCGAGTCCATAAGTCTTCCGCTTTTTATATCCATGGCATCACTTGGCGCACGTTACTGCCGGGAACCGGACACCAGCATGCGCCTCTATCAGGTCGCCAAGCCGGTCACTCTCGAGCATTTCCGGCGGGTCTTTCAGTCGGGGACCATGCCCGCGGCGAGTGCAGCACGAGACCTCGACATGCTGGAAACAATCCAGGCTCTCTTGATGCTCATATCTGTCTCTTCGTGGTTTATGAAAGACCCACCCTACCACGAAGCGATGTCAATAAGAAGCCTGATGGAAATGCTGATGCGAAAAGATGGTCTCAATCGCTTGCCTGAATACGACGGTTCTTGGGCTAGTTGGATCTGGCGCGAGCGTGTGAAACGTTTAAAACTCATCGTCTTCTGCTTCTTCAATATCCACACAATCGTATTTGACATCCCTCCCGTGATTCTCACGGAAGAGATGACGTTGGAACTACCTTGCACCGAAAAGGAGTGGCAAGCCCCCACCGCCGACTTATGGCAAGCTGCGCGCAACCAAAGTCCTGGCGAGCCAAAGTTCCAAGATGCACTCTCTTCACTGTTCTCGCCAAATAGTGGAATGGAGCAATTCTCTTCGCTCGGCGGCTACGTTCTCATCCACGCACTGCTACAGGACATCTGGCTCATGACCAAGGCAAATCGACTCGCTCTATCTCGATGCAACCGTTTCGGTTCATCCATCGCTCCGACACCCGATCTCATTGCCGTCGAACAAGCCCTGGAACGATGGTGCCAATGTTGGGAACGAAACCAGGAGTCATCGATTGACCCGCTGAGCCCACACGGGCCATTATCCTTTACATCCGCGGCCCTGCTTCGGCTAGCGTATATTCGGCTGAATGCCGACTGCGGGTCCACAAGACAGTTGCAGACGTGGGATTCCGTGCAAATAGCAACCAGTCTCAAAGACAACCTCCACGTTCTCCGCGGAGATCGACTCACCCGAGCAGCACTCCACTGCGCCCACGCCCTCAGCACCCCCGTTAAGCTAGGCATTGGATTCGTGGCCCACTCCCAGGTGGCGCTGTGGTCAAATCAGCATGCCCTATGCTCGCTTGAATGTGCTGTATTACTGGCTAAATGGCTCGAAGCAGTCACTGTCCCGCACCCAAGCCCCGGTTTGACGGAGCAGGAGACCCGCCTACGGGACTTTGTTCTGGAGATGGTTATGGAGGTCCAGCATGGCGTCTCGCGCGACTGGTTACTGGCTACAAATACCAGACTCAGTGCGGCAGTCACCCGCCTTTGGGCGCGCCTTTTCACGGCGGATTATATCTGGGATATGGTTAATCTGATCGGGCGGTCGTTGGACAGTTATGCCGATTTATTGGAGCAGAATACGTCGCCCGGGTATACTTAGTGCCGTATAACCGAATATAATCACATGAGATTCAGAAGGGGAACCTCGGAAAGGACCCCCGGAAGCATTAAATTATGAAGTCGTACGCGTGGATCTACCCCTGTGCCAAACCTGCCAGCCCTGTACGTTTGAGCACATGTTCAATCATGTAATGGGTGACTGACTCACTCGTGCGGCAACTCGCTCAGCTCCGGACACTCCAGCAACGTATGCTTGATCGTCTGATTTTCCGCAGAGTGACGATGCCCTATGAAGGTGGGCTGGATATGATTGTTCTTCGGTAGACTGACAGGATATAGTACAGTCTAGTATCTACCACGAACACCACCAAAAAGGCATCCATTTTTGTCGATTCACCTTGCTCCTCTGAAAGTTCTCGGTTCTGGAACCAGACCTCGATATCTCGATATCTCGCGACTTCAATGTATGAAATGGCCCCCGCAGTGGAGACCTGTAGTTCCCCTCTTTAGGACCCCCATTGCTCATCTACATCCCAGGGCTACAGTCTACAATATCCGGTGAACAGCAGCCATGGCAGACAATTCATTCGCATCAGTTCCACCCAACGAAGTAGGCGTCTTCGCTCCGGGCGGTCCAACACCATCCTTCAACCCACGCGCATCGCCAACAACAGCCGACTACCGCCTCAATCATATAGCACTCCGCATCAAAGACCCGGGCCGCTCCCTACACTTCTACGTGGATCTCTTAGGTATGCGAGTAGTCTTCTCCATGAACTCGGGCCCCTTCACGATCTACTACCTGGGCCACCCGCCACCAGAGACAAATCTAGATGAGTGGGCAAAAACCACCAGTGAGGTTCCCGTCATGACGCGGACGAGTGGTCTTTTGGAGCTTTATCATGTGCATGGGTCTGAGGATGGAGATGGGTCTGTGTCGACGGGCAATGTACCGCCTCATTTGGGCTTTGCGCATTTGGGATTCACGGTGCCGGATGTGGGCGTTGCGTTGGAGAGGTTGAAAGAGGCGGGGGTGAAGGTTTTGAAGGATGTTGGAGTTTGCACTAGAAAGTCGGTGCCGTTGTCGGAGTGGGAGGAGGAGAGAGGCGTTGGCTGGGGGCAAATTCATCCCAATTATGCATGGTTCTTTGAGAAGTTTGCGATGGTGGCTGATCCGGTGAGTTTGGGAAATGCGGAGGAGAGTCTCGCTGACTTTATATCAGGATGGGTACTCGGTGGAGTTGATCCCTCAAAATATCTAAGCTACGATATGATTACCCAAGTGGATATACAGGGACTGTCATGCAAGGTAATGAAACGGGATAAAGCATGCATTACATCCCAAGCTGTTGTCAAATGGCCTATACACAAGTTCAATGGTACATGAGTTTGGAAGTAATTACTCCATTCCCCAGTTATCATCCTCCGCAACGTCATAATCCATATCGCTGCGTGTCGGTGCCGGGACCGGTGCCTCGTTGGCCGGAGTCGAGTCCATGGCCATGTCCTGGTCCTCCTCGAAGCCGTTCTTGTCTGTTGATCCAGACGGGGGAAGAGTGACCGGTGGGTTGGGAAGCCATGAGAGTTGGACCTCGCCCACGGAGGGAATGTTCCAGGGCGAGAACATGAACTTCTCCGCTTGGTAGCGCTCCTTGAATGCCACGACCACAGAGTCGGGCTGGCCAGGGTTGGGCTCGATGGATTGGTATTCGGCAATACCCTGAGTCACGGTTAGCATATTTCGTTTTCTTCGCTCATTGATGACTTACAATCAAGTATTGGCGGAGCGCTTCATCCTTGTCCGAGTTGAGCTCCACGCCCGTTACTGCGACGCGGCGTGGTCGGTTGTCCAGACGCAGCACACTACCACGACCGCGAGGAGCAAATCCACCGCGGCCGCGATAGCCACCGCGGAATGAAGGATCGTATCCTCCACGTCCCCGGTAGGTGCCACGGCCCCGGTAGCCACCCCGACCGCGATAGCCCCCGCGCCCAGACTCGGCACTGGGGTCAATACCGAGGGTCTTGGCCTCTGCCTCGAGAGCAGCCAACTGCGCACGCAATTTCTTGGTCTCGTCGCTCACATTCTCATCCCCAGTGCCCTCCATAGATTGGTCTTCCGAATCTGCACCATTGCTCGACACTGCACCTCCAAGGCGCTGCAGCAGGCGAGCTTTTTCTTCCTGTTGCTTTTTCAGGAGTTCGTCGCGCTGGCGCTCGAGAGCCTGCTTGGCTTCTTCGGTCTCCTGGCGCTTTTTCATTTTTTCTTCGTAGGATTTCTGGGCTTCCTCTTGCTGCTTTTCAAACTCTTCAGGGTTAAATGCAGGGGCTTCAGGTCTCAACTGATGAGAGTCACCGTTGTTCTCATCATGCTTCGGTTTGTACCAGTAGACTTTGACAAAGCGGTTATCAAAGATCACCTTGGGGCTGGACCATGCCTGCTTGGCCTCGCCGAAATTTTCATACTTCACGAGTGCCAGCTTTTTGTACGGCTGCAAGGACACCTCAACGATGTTGCCGAACTGCGAGAAGAATTCGCGCACTGCCTCCTCCGAGAACTTCTCATCGGGGATCTGCTCGACCACAATCGTCGTTATTGACTGATCCTCGTTGGGTCCGGCTGACGAGAAGTCGGACCGGCCGCCTCGCCGTCCGCCGAAGGCACCGCGGCCACGGCCACGGCCACGATCACCACGGCCCCGGTCGCCGCGTCCTCGTCCACCTGAGTTCATCATTGCCGACTTGGGGTCATATTCTGGCAGATCAGTCAGTACATCGGCAAATAAAGACAGGAGGATCAGTCTTACCATCACTCCTTCCGGCTCCAGCTTCACCATGCTGGTAGGGACAGGCATCGCCCATGTAGCAGATACCTTGAGTATCGTAGAACGGACAACGCTGGTTGCTCACCTGCTCGGATCCAGGCTGACCCGGAGCGGGCATCCCTGGCATGGGCGGCATTCCGGGCATTTGGGGGAATCCCATCTGCTGCTGCATGGCCATCATCGCCGCCATCGGATCATTGGGGTCGAACTGCTGGAACCCAGGCATCATACCCGGGAATCCACCGGGGCCGTTGGGCGGGAACTGCTGACCACCTTGCGCATGACGGCCGCTTCCCATCCAATCGCCGCGAGCACCTCCACGGCCTCGTCGCGGGGTCTTGAAAGCCCGGTTCTGCGGGACGAGTTCACCTTGCTCCTGCTCGCCCTGGAATCCTTCATTGTAGGTTCGCTTCCGGTTATTGAAATCACCTCTAGGGCCAGTGGGGGCATTGATCGCCTGTTGGGTTGTGGGAATAGCTTGTGGGAAGTCTTGGGGAGGCTGCTGGAGCTGGGTCTGTGGCGGCGCTGCCCGAGCCTTCTTCGGGCCAAAAGAGTTGAAGAGTTCGTCAACAAAGGGGGCAGTGTCTGGTTTGTGTCAGCAAAGAGAAGAAGTGTGGCGAGATGGATAAGTCGAGCGCACTTTCGCGGAGGAAATCCTCCAGGTTTTCGACAGATGTTTGTCGGATTTCGTCGTCTGGTGCATCAGACCTAATGAGCGCAAGTACGTAGTCTGCAAGGACATCCGAATCCGCATCCGAACTGTGAGCAGAGCGAACGTAGATTAGCCGGTGCTTCCCTTTGGCAATGAGCTGCGATCGGGCGTCGCGTGGACTTACATGTCCTCGAGTTTCTTGACCACCCATTGCTTCACATCGTTGGCTTCATCTTCGGTGAAATGCATTGTGACAAGGATTTGGCGATCGCCAGGAACGAAGGTAAACGGAAGTCAAAAAGATTTGGCGTTCAAAGCGTCGCTAGTTGCAGGGATCCGGTGTTACTGCAAGGTGCGAGAGCTCGGCGACTCGGCGGTCGCAACGGGGTGTGGGTGTAATGAGGATAAAGGACCTCGAAACTGCCAGAGAATAAGAATCACTATGAATATTCAACTCCAGCCACGGCGCGAGATCGTGGTGGGCAAGTGAGTCGGGCAGCGCAGAATCCGCCGAAAACGCGAAGGCGCGATACCAGTCACGTGATGATACGGGAGGCTTGCAGGGTCCTTTGATTGTACATGCATGGGACATTTCTCTTCTTTGGTCTCTGTTGTCTATCTCGAAACAATGGGGTTGTCTATCTCGAAACAATGGGATCAGATGTCGTGGTTAGCAGGAAAGCTACCAGGAACTCGGTGTGAAAACATGCTGCACTATGGCTGTAGTCTGCCAAGTTACGTGTCGTTCACATCTCTACCAGATTGTCCCAGTAACGTCAACCGGTATCGAGCTGGCTGGTATAAATTACTCTACAGTGGGCTTACGGGAGCTGCAGCGCTGATCTAGTGTAACATGTATATTTACATGTACTTAGCTAGAAGGCAGCAAAACAAAACAAAACCCCAAAAAATCAAAACGATCATCAAACATCAAACTATAAAAACAGAAGCAACCGGGTAGCATCCAAGGTGCCCTGAACATCCCTTGGAGCTCCACACTTATCTAGAGTCGGCAATGACCGGAGCAAGCCCGTATCGATACGGGAGTAAAATTTTGGTTGAACCGCGAAGTTGTATTGAATTCATCAATCTCATAAAAAAAGATTCCATTTGACTGGCAGAAGAAAAATCTGGCAGGCCGTGACATTTTTACAGTCGGTCGTAGTACTGAAGAAAGAAGAGTTAGGAATTGAATCATGAAACAATAGATAACCGGAGTGTAGAAACTTACGTTCTCGTAACCGGGAACGACCTCCTTGAGACCCTTGCGCTTGCGCATCTCGATGATGACCTGTCCGGGCTTGGTGGTGGGATCCAGGGGCGAGCCACCAGGGAGAATAGCCCAGTGATCGAAGACGGACTGGGGGAAGGCCTGGCCACCGGTGGCGGAGCGCAGATCGGCAGGGAAACCGAAGGACTCGTTGACGGGGAGGTAAGCCTTGACCATGAACAGAGGAGTTCCGGGGCGCTGCTCCTCGGAATAGACGTGACCACGGCGGCGGGTGAGGACACCGTAGATACCACCCATAGCCTGCTCGGGAACCTGGATCTCGACGTTGAAGATGGGCTCCAGGACACCGGGGTCAGCCAGCATGGCAGCGGCGTACAGGACACGACGAGCAGTGGGGATGATCTGACCACCACCACGGTGAATGGCATCAGCGTGCAGGGTAACATCGAGGATGTTGAAGCGGACGGAACGCATGGGCTCCTCAGCAACGGGACCCTCACGGGTGGCCCACTGGAAACCGGAGACGACGGAATCCTTGATTTCGTTCAGGTACTGAACAGCCTTGGTCTGGTCAACCAGCAGGTTGGCACCGGTGGTGTCGGGACCGAAGCACCAAATCTTACGGGCATCGGTGACATCCCAGCCGTACTCGTCGGCGAGGACACGGGCACGAGCCTTGAAGTCGTCCTTGGGGCTGACCTTGCCAGCCTCAATGGCGAGGGAAACGTCCTCCTCCATGGGCTGGGCAGTCATGTACAGACGGTTGTGCTTGTTGGGCGACTTGGACAGGGCAGTCATGCTGGACGTGGCAGTGACGGTCTCACGGTAGGAGACGACGGGGTCGGAGATGCGGAGAGGAACACCAGCGTGGTCCTCCTCGAGATCCTTAAGACAAATCTCGAGGTGGAGCTCACCGGCACCAGCAACGACGTGCTCACCGGACTCGTTGATCATGGTCAGGACACAGGGGTCGGACTTGGACAGACGCTTGAGACCCTCGACCAGCTTGGGCAGATCCTGGGCGTTCTTGACCTCAACGGAGCGCTGCACAACGGGGGAGACGGAGAACTTCATGACCTTCATGTTGTGGGCGGTCTCGTCGGTGGTCAGGGTACCGGACTTGAGCAGGAACTGGTCAACACCGACCAGACCGACAATGTTACCGGCGGGGACATCCTCAATGGGCTCGACGAAGCGACCCATCATCAGAATAGTACGCTGGATGGCCTTGATGTACAGGTCCTCCTTCTTGCCGGGGGTGTAGTTGGGGCCCTGGATGCGGACCTTGACACCGGACTTGACGGTACCGGCGTAGACACGACCGAAGGCGTAGAAACGACCCTTATCGGAGGTGGGCACCATCTTGGAGACGTACAGCATCAGAGGGGCAGTGGGGTCACAGTCGCGGATACCAATGCAGGCACGGTCGTCCGTGGGACCCTCGTACAGAGTCTCGGCACGGTACTTCTGGGCAGTGACGGGGGAGGGCAGGTGGATACAGATCATCTCCAGCAGAGCGTCGGCAGCGGGCAGGAACTTGCGCATGACGAGCTTGAGGAGAGCCTTGCCCTCGAGGTCCTTCTCCTCGGTGGCGAGGGAGATCTCGAGCTTGTCAAGAAGGGTGGTGATCTCATCACGCTTGTTGTGGTTGACGGCAGCGAAGATCTTGAAGATGGGGTCCAGGATGAACTGGTTGAAGGCACGCTCAAGGGGCTTGCCGTCAGCCTCGCCCTTGTTGGTCCACTTCTTGGTCTTGGGGTTGAAGTAGTTGTCGCCCCACAGACGCTCAAGCATCTTCTTGCGGTCGACACCGAACTTCTTGGCGTACTTGACGGCGAACTGGCGGACAGTGAAGCACCAGCCGTGGAGACCGGAACCGAAGGCAATAGTACCTCTGTCGGGGTAAACCTGGACGTCACCGAGAGCCTTGTCGAAGTAGGTAGCGATGATGACGTTGACGGACTCGATGGTACGGGAGAAGGACTGGTACAGATCCTCCTTGGAGACCTGGAGCTCGAGCAGAGCACGGTCAACCTTGTTGATGCACAGAACGGGCTTGATGCGCTCGGTCAGGGCCTGACGCAGCACAGTCTCGGTCTGGACACAGACACCGGAGACACAGTCGACGACGACCAGGGCACCGTCAGTGACACGGAGGGCAGCAGTGACCTCGGACGAGAAATCAACGTGACCGGGGGAATCGATCAGGTTGATCAGGAACTCGGAACCATCAACAGCCTGGGGGATCTCCTTCAGGTCCTCGGGGTCGGGGAACTTGGCGTAGAGGGAGATGGCAGTGGACTTGATGGTAATGCAACGGTCCTGCTCATCGGGACGGGTGTCCATGAAACGGGCCTCACCGGCCTTGGCAGCAGAAATGATACCGGCACGCTGGACCAGGGAGTCGGAGAGGGTGGACTTTCCGTGATCGACTATTGGGAGAACATGCGTCAGCTACCAGCTCGTTCAGATCGGAACGGCGAGAGATGCTTACCGTGAGCAATGACGGACATGTTACGGATGTTAGCCCGACGGTCCATCAGTTGACGGATCTCCTCAATGGTGAAGCTGTAGCAGACATTGTTAGCCAAATGATTCCCAAGCCGAGAGATGAATTTTTTTTTTCATCGAGGCAGAGCGAGGACGTACTTAACCATCTTGACGGTTTTTTCCTCAGATAAGCCCTAGAGGCGGGGGTTTGATTTTTTTGAGAAAGAAAGAAGCAAGACCACAGACAGATGATCAAAACCGAGCAAATAACTCGATGGTGATCAAACGATGCCTATGTGCAACTGCTCCTGCGGAAAGGGGATGGGGAGGGGAGAAGAGAAGAAGGTGGGAGGGGGGGAAAAGTGGGAGAAAAAAAAGCAGGCGAAAGTGGGGACGCTTTTTTTGCCCCGCCCGGTTTTGTGCGTTTACACTACCATTACTTACTGGCTCGCACACACCCTCGCGGCTTATTCTATTTGCGAGCTACTACTGCCCGTATTCTACTATGCTTCTTTTGCTTTGAAATCCCATTCGAAAAGTATCTATTGACTCATTCTGGAGGCATCCATGGTTCTCCGGCCTGTGCACTTGAGCTGTCGGAGCTCGTAATCGAACCGCGTCTGCAACGAGCAGCGGAACCCGGGCAGTGGAAAACCTTGCCGGGCAGGTCCTAGTTGCTCCTCATTGCCCCTAGTCTTTCCTAGCAGCACTCAACGTTACCCAGGAGATGAAAACGCTGAAACGAGTGCAACCAATCAGCCCCACCACTCACCGCCTGCGCGGGGGCTGTGGATTAATAATGCGCGAGATCTTTCCTACATCTACCGGAGGTTGCAAGGTCCCTTACCTCGTGGTTGAAGGGTCAGAGAAGTATGAATATGAAAATGAATCTATGTCATTATACAGACACTGCCAACGGCCCCGGTGTCTTATGTCCAATGTGCCCAAAAACGCCATATAGTAATGCATCACGATCCCAGGATCGTCCCGTACGCATCCTCCACCTCTTTTGCAATCTCCAACAGAGTCACAATAATGATCTGATGCGTGACATTGGGCAGCTTATCCCGCTGCAACCCAATCCATTCCAGTGGCGGTGTTGCCTCGCCCATGTCCCGCAGCTGTGGCGTCTCGATCACCGGTGGCTCCAGCGCCGTGTAGGTGTATTTCGATTGCGGCACGTTGACCACTGCCGTGATCTTCTCTTGCTGTTCAGAGCCCTCGCCACCGCCCTCGCTGCTGCTGCCGGGACCGCCAGTAATACGCACGGCTGACGGCGGCAAAGGCTTGCCGAGTCGGGACGCTAGGGCGCGCGAGTGCGTCTCCCACATGTCCCGAATGAAACTGATACGCGAATAGTTCCAACCCACATCCACTTTGCCTTCGAAGGTACTGCGGAAGATGTAGTCGATCTGTTTGGTGCCGGGCGCCTGCCAGGTTTCCATGCATGCCACGAGTCGTGGCACCTTGAGAATAGTACCGCCGCGGGAGCCGGCTGCTCGTTGGGCGATCTCGTCCACGGACAGGTCTTCAAGTTGAGCAGAGGCGAGGCGATTGATGCCAGACAAGGCAACGCGTAGTTGACCCAGAGTGAGTCCCAATGCGCTATGAATCTTGTTCGATTCGAGCGAGACGGAAAATCTTGCCTGGGCATCGTAGGCCTCCATCTTGAAGATCTGATTGTCAAAAAACGAGCTCGGGAACACTCCAAGATTGACATGACGGATGTTCACGACCACACCCGTGTGCAGTGAGATAGGAGTTCTTTCCGACTCTTCGTCCTTCTTTGCGAGATTCTTGGTACGGGCCTCGATCCGATCTGGGAGAGTAGTGGATTTGCGACGGAGATACCGCTCGACCTCCCGCAGTGACGCCTCATACGCTGCTTGTTTGTCTTGAACCAGGCGTTGCCAAGCTTGGAAGAGTGCCAGGGCTTGGGATGCTGTCAAGGAAGTACAGAAAACCTGGACTTCGTCACCTTGCAAGATACTGAATAGTCGCTCGCTTGCCTTCCCGGAAGCCTCGCGGACGTTGTACATAAGGAAGTCAAACATGGCAATATGAGCGACCAAGAACGGCTGGTAGTCGAACGAAACCTTGGCCTGGAGATGATGGAATGCGACCGAGGCCTGGATAAGTGGCGTGTGCCAGACTTCTCGGATCTCCTCCGGCCATTTGATGGATGTGCGAACCTTGAGAGTCCGTAGCTCGACCACACCACTCATGCGGCCCTTGCTTTCGATACCAACACTGTCGAAGTTGATACACATGCTTTCCTCACTATCCGATGTCTTGTTGGATGACATCCATAGGTTATTGATGGCAAATTGTGCCTTGCCTAGCGTAGAACCCAAGTCAAGCTGAATCTCTAGCTTCTCAATGGCGATGGTGGTGTTCCAAGGGAACGCCGAGGCAGCAGCAACCTGGTGGTATCGCTGCACGATGTAGGGTTGTTGTGCGTCCGGCTGCTCCGGCTGAGGCTTCGAGTTCGTGCGCGGCTCATCGCTGGATGGAATCCAGATCTCCTGGAATAGCAGTGAATCTTGCACCTGCTTGGCGTTCAACGAGACTTTCATCGGGCTCACCCGCAGAATAGCCGACATGCCGCTTGTTCGACCAAGATGCTTGCTATTCATCAGCGACAAGACCATAGACTTGACTTCGAAGCTTGCTGTGGATTCGTTGGAGTACACATGCTTGACTGAGGCCTCCAGGCTGTTGAATGCCAGGGAGAGGGCAAGGAAGCGGCCCTGTTCAGTTGACTGCACTGTATTGACGGTCACGTACACACTCTCGAATCTTGCCGTAGCTGCCACTCTGGCGATGGGCTGGCAACTGAGACTAAATTCCTGCTTGTAGAACAATAATCCAAGGTTCACCTTGCAGCGTCCAAGAATGGAATTTGGATCGGGAGCGCTAAATGCATTATCTTGCATTAGCATTTGTGACTGTAGCTTTGCCGTGGTAGATGGCCGTCGAGATCTCCCTTGCTGCTGAGTCGGTGGCTGGCTCTGTTGCTCGCTCTGTTGCTGCTCTCCCATGATCTCCTTGACTGTAGCGGTCATTTGTTTGACCAAAGGAACAAGAGTCGGGTATAAGACGTTTGTGGATGGATCAACCTTTAGCTCTGCGTTGAGAGCCGGGTCATCGTTACCATTTTCTTCGAAATGAACCTTCAGAGCCACTCCCGGTGCGCGTAAAGTCGCCGTAGTGGCCGAGTCCCCTTGTACATATTGACCATACTTCGCTTCCGAAAGCCGGTTACCTTTCATCCCAGCTGTCAGTAAAGTTTGGGAATTGTGCTGTTGCTTTCCTTGGAGCGTGACAGTAGCACCCGCAAAGTCAACGTCCACGAGAACAGATCGAAGTCGTCTTTTGCCAAAGAGACTACGATCCTTGGTGGTGTCATCGAGCGATGGCTTCGTTGCCCAGGCTGCCTTGCCCTTCCTTAAAGCCTCAGTGGCGGATGCAATCGAGTTCCGAATCATGTTGGCTGGAAGAATGAATTCAGATGTCGCACGAATGTCCAGTGACTTTCCAGCTGCCTGGAAGGCGAGCCATAGCTCTTTTCCACTTGAGTAATATGCGACATTGAAGACCAGTTCGGGCATGAGAGCAGAGTTGAGTGAGCGTTTCTTCCTGTCTGCACGGAATGGAACCATTTGTAGCTTCATATCCTCGATGCGCAGTTTTGCCGCGTTCTTCTTTTTATTAGACAGCTCGACTTGGTGGATCGAGAATACCAGGTCCTCAGGTTGGCGACCAGAGCCACTAGATAGTGGTGTTGACATGTTCCATGCAATTTGGATGTCTCGGAACTGCAAAGAGTACAAGGAATTCAAGAAGGGCTGTGTCGATGCCGCATCATCCTCCACATGAATTTGAGGGATGTCAGAGGAAGAGATGACTGTGTCATTGTGATTGCGGCGTCGGAGTTTCCGGAGACGTTCGACTTCGTGCGACAAGTCCAATGTTTTGATGCGTTCCTGGGTATAGACAGCAATGTCCACTACTAATGCAGCGGTTTCGGCAAAGAGGTCAACATCGAATTGGTCACTGGTGAAATGGAAGGCACGCATCACTTCCCCATTCTCGCGAACAGTCGAGTTTCCTAGTAGTTTGATACCTGCAGTAAAGCCGCCGTAGGAAGTGGCCTTTGTTCTCTCCTGTCTTCGCAACTCAAACTTGATTTGAGAAGCATCGATACTGAATTCCGGGTAGTCCATTGAATAGCCTCGATCCAGACCATTCTGGAGCCGCATTTGCATCATCCCGAGGCTGAATATCATTTCCGCAGAGTAGTCCTTGCTGTTCAAACCAGGTGCGACGGCGTGAATCTCGAATCCAACCATTGTCAGGCGGGACTTGTAAAGAATCACTGTATCATCCAAGGGCGGTTTGGGTTCCGCCTTGGTCTGCTGCGACGAGAGCACATCGCCCAGGTGAGACTGTAGAACATCGACGTTTTGTTTCAAATCTGACAGAAGGTGGGAAACATCGGGTCCTGTCAAAACGGCTAAAAGACTTCGCACGGCGCTGGCCTCCAGACGAATGACTTCAATCGTCATGTCGACTTCAAGCTCTTTGCGGCCAGACTGGACATTCGCAAGGATCCGGCCATTCGTAGGAGGAATTTCAAGGATCGAGAGGGCATTGTATCTGTCGCCCTCGCCAGATATGAACATGTGTGAATTTTTCTTCAGATCAAAGTCAACCTCAATCTTGGATGCTTCAGCAGGCATGACCGACATCCGGGCTACCTCGCCAGAAACGAGATAGGTCAAGGACGGTAGAAGGCTAAAGCTCAGGCGATAGTCGTTCAAAAACATTGCAACGTTGATGTTGTCACTAATAGGCTTCTTAGACACCGGGGCTTGGACGGGTTCAAATTTCGGCATCTTCACAGTGTCCATGAGCTGTCGGATGTATCTGACTTCGTCCTCGATCACACGATCTGCGGTATGTGCCAGGCTAACAGGGTCCTCTTTCATGTCATAGCGGAGCCTTTGGCACGAGCCAGCAACCTTCCAGTCACGTTTGCACTCCAGTTCATCCCCATCAGAGACGAGCGAGAAGTAAAGGTACGGATCGGCAATTCTCGACAGCATGAGACTTCTGGACTGACTCAAAAGTTCTGATGAGCAGGCTTCAGCACTAAACAAGAGAGCGAGACTTTCGTGATTTGTTTTTTTGGTGTTATGAGAGCTGTGCACAACCGAGCTTCGCAGAGACCTCGAAATTAAGGCGAGCTTCACATTGATGGCATCGAGAGTGATGGATCCAAAATCCGTGCCGAACACGATCTGCAATTCCGTTGACTTTTTGTCTCCAGTGGTGGGTGCGGCTTCAGCTGATGAAGATTTCAGCGTGACGGTCGACATGACTTTCGTTACTCCCTCGACAAGATCCAAAATCTCCCATCGCAAGCGAAGAGCTGCCGAGGCACAGTAGGATTGCAACGTAACAACCTTCTTGCACTTCTCCTTGTCATCCTCTTGGAAGGTCTTGTTCGGCATAATAGAGGTTACAGTCGACAAATTCTCGACTATGAAGTCACTTTCCCGTGGGCCGGGGTCCAAAGAGAACCTGAATGTTTTCACTGTGCATGACAGAGACACCGATGGCTCCGGAGTTGCGGGCTGAGGCTCGGAGAATGACCAAATTTTGCGCATAACATAGCTCTTTTCGACGTGGGCGAGATCCCACGCCCGCCATTGATCGAAACCAGTCAATACTGTTGACTTAGCATCAGGTGGCAATGGGATGTTGTCGCCCAAGCATTTTCGTTCGAGCTCCCTCTTGTGGTGGACTGGCAAGCTCGTGTATATATGGCGAATGCGAGAAATGATCTTCCACG
Organism: Penicillium cinerascens; assembly: GCF_028974065.1. Taxonomy (NCBI): domain Eukaryota; kingdom Fungi; phylum Ascomycota; class Eurotiomycetes; order Eurotiales; family Aspergillaceae; genus Penicillium; species Penicillium cinerascens. Next base: position 1,326,925 of record NW_026695298.1, on the reverse strand, counting down.
AATCGTGTTGCCGCAAGTGGGCCGAGGCAACTCTTAGCACGTAGGAGATGCGCGCCAGGAAAATTGGATCAGGAATGTCAGAAGCTGACTGTGTGGTGAAGTAGATAAGGTATCGCAAGCGCCGTCTGCTCAAAGCTGACACATGTTGGAAAGCCGAAGCAACGGAGTCAAACATCATGGTAGCTCGACGGACAAGGAAAGCCAAGCGTTCCACTGACCTTGCGGAGGTCACAGTACTGATATGCCGCATCTGAAGATGGGAGCGAATGTTGGAAGCCGTGACTAGCCAAAAGTTCAGGTCACGCAGATCGCAATTGAAAACAGCTTTCTCCTGGAAGGCATCGGTCCGGCTACCCTCGACGGAGACCGACAGGCGATCGGCCGCGGCATGAGCCGTGATGCCTTGGTTGAGACCTTCAAGTAGATCTCCTTTTTGTCTTTGCACTCGTTTCTGAAACTCTGCCCATAGACGGTAAATTCCAATGGAATATTCATCTCGAAACTCAATCTGCCTATTTTCTGGCGACTCAGAGACATCAAACATCCGCAACTGGATGAATGGGATGCGAATCGCAACGGCCATGGCCTTCTTGGGCTGATTCATGGACTTGTCATAGCCAATAATATCCGATATCACGTCCTTCTGCAACGAATCGATGATTTGAACTGGGTGCTTCGGCTCAAGCCCCTCCAACAGAGAAGCCAAGCTGAGAAGGAACCTTGGGGTACAGAACCCCTTAATGCCCAGCGGCAATTCCAAAGCGAGGTTAGTGTATGATGTTTGATCATCCTCAAATGTCAGGAATATTGACTTCTGGCTGATTTCGGCATCATGATCTTTTCCAGTGGTGTCATCGTCGTTGGGTGGCGACGGAAGCTCAGACGTGTCCAGACAAAGCTTGTGATATGAGAATTGTGGCAGAATCCAAGGGTTGGAATCTCTGATTGCAGCAGATGAATACGGGCCTGCCTTGGAGCGGCCAAAGCTCTCGCTATCCTTCAATCGGCTGGCTGTTAAGGTGGACCAGCTTGTATCCCGTCTTGGCGGAACAGGTCTTGACTTTTGTTCCGAGCTTGACAACGGACGAGGGGCGCTATCGTTGGCGCACGATTTGTGGCTTTTGAAGCTCGAGGTTTCTGAGTGTACAAAAAAGCTTTTCGCGCTTCCGGCTGCCTGGGCACCTGAAAATCCTCGGTAGGACGGGGTGTTACCCAGCCGCCTATGTATAGGCTCTGGCATTGATGGTATCGCCATCGTCGGAGGTGCGACATTGTCACCGCCCACCAAGGATGATGTCGGTCCTACCTCTTCCCAGTCAAAAAGTAACCATTGTGATCGATGTGTCCGCTGGTCATGGACTTTAATGTGCTCCTGCTGGAGGCGTCGGTGCTCAGCGATATCGTGCTTACGCAAAGCCATCTTCAGACCTATGGTCAAGCGCACAAGGCCCAGGGGTGCAACGGTCTTTTTAGGAGATCGTAAGGCCTGAGCCACTGACTGGCGGTCAACTGCGGCAATCGAGATGTCGGGCACCAGCAGGCTCATGCGTTTCGAAAATTTGGAGTTTGCCCAGTCATTGAAGTTGGTCGACAACTGTTTAGTGCTCAAAATAATGGCAACTTGGTCCAGGATCACGGAGATGTGAATGTAGCTGATCTTGGCTCTCAGGAATGTCACATCATAGAGAACAGGCGGGAAGAGTGGTGGCAGCGCATTTTCGTCGTTATCAAACGAGAAATCGAAGCTCTTCAGACTGGATGCCAGACATGACAGAAACTCTGTGGTGCATTCACCTAAAATTCTTCCCACGTCGAAATCCCAATTACAAACGTAAGTCGGCTCTGAAGGCGGCAATCCGAAAAGGCGATGTCCATAAACGTCGATGCCGTCAATGAACAACTGGGTGCCAGAGATGGTTGATGACCCATCCGGTTGGGTTGATTGCAAGTCCAACTTAAGTGGGCTGACTGAAAATTGCATATCCATGTAGTAATTGGTGAAGCGCAGATCGATGTTGATTGTGGTGGCAGAAAGCCTGGAGCATTTCATGTTATCATAAATGCTCTCAGGGAGCATAACGCACGGGTTGTCCACGGTGACATGGACTAGGACATCCATGTCATTGGATTTCCTGTTTGGATTGATGCCAGTGGGGTTTGACGGTTGCTCCCCCGCGTAGGCCATCTCCTGGTACTCCTCCAAGGTTTTGAAATGCATATCATCACCAAAGTAGTTTTCCTTAACGGCCATGAAACTCTTGATCAAAAACCCGTAAAGGTACAACCGAGGTGAAGATCCATTGATGTTCAGCACAAGGGTATCGATCAAGTCTGGTGCTGTGGAAGAGAAGTAGTTGTATGATCCATCGATGAAAAGCTCTTCGAGAGTAGCCATGGATTTTCCTGGAAGGAAAGTATGCAATGTGTCCCATGCAGGAGTCAGATAATCCACACCACCATCCTCCAAGTTGACCTTGAACTCCACTGCATTCTGGTTGGGTTGAAATTTGTTCAATGGGATCATCACATTCGATGTCAGCTGCTTGCCCTTGATGACAATGAAACGGTTATCTTCGAGATCAGAAGGATTGCTGATAATGTTTCCATCGTTCACATTCACGAATAATTGGAGGTTAGAGAAGGAGAGATCGATGTTGTAAATGAAGGGCACAAAGGTGTAATACTCGGATGGTGGACCCGAGGCCCAATCGCTCACCAGATCAGTCAGAAGAAAGATGTGGTCGCGCAAGATGAAGAGCTCAAGACTGTGGCTGTAAACGGAAAAGCTCCATGATCGGAGACTGTTCCAACAGATCGGGTTGGACAAGTCACAGGTTACCAGCTGTCGCGGACATTGCCATAGTAAACCGTGATTCACACTGGACGACAGCCTAGATTCGCGCAAGTCAAGGGATAGCTCATTCCGAAACCCAGAGCTCGAAGCTACCATATCCATGGCATAATTGATAGTGGAGTCGGGGCCAACAGCGAGAGAAAGCCATCCAAACGGCCGAAGATCGGATCCAATGTGCGCTTTTTCGGCATCTTTCGCCCGTGAATTTTTCCTTTCCTTTTGCCGTCTTGCCCCGCAGGATCCTCGGATAGCATCTGCGCGTCCTTTCCACGTCCAATCCTTAGACTGCTCCCGAGTCGGAATGCGAAGTGTGAGCTCTTTGTTGACTTCAATGCGCAATTTGAAGGATGTACTTTGTCTGAGAACACCTGGTGCCAATTGCTCTGCAGGTCCGGAGCTTCGATAAAAGTTGGGGAAGAAGGTGTTTTGCAATCCGACCCGCTCCCTGTCAGTCCATGGTCCGTAATTGATGGATCCCCCGTTGAGCTTGATATCCATGCCCCATTCTGGAGGAAGAGCATTGTTGATGTTGTTTCCCTTTTCCCGGGTAGACTGAGCAGAGGCCAGGTGCTGCGGGACTACCCGTCCTGGAATGTCCCAATAGTATGTCAAATCTAAGGCTGGGCTGTCGAGGATGGTGGAGAACCTAGCATATTCAACTGAGTTCCATTCTTCATGGTCATCCTCATGATCTTCGTCCAAATATCGAGACAGGCCAGTCCAACGAACTTCGGGAAACTCTGCCTCGCTTCTTGGCATACTGCTAGCCTGTCCGTTGACCTGAAATGACTCCACAGATGTTTGGAAGTAAGGAACCAGGTCGCGAATACTGTGCCACATTTTGCGCTTGTGCACCTTGTGCTTCAAAGGGAGCATTTTTCGCTTGGATGAATCTTCATGCTCTTGCTCTGCGCCCAGCAATTTCGCAGTTGCAATCTGGTTTTGCTTGAAATCAGGGTTTGGTCGCATCTGAATTACCGGATGCTTGAACTTTAACGAAAAGAGTTGTCGATACAAGTCCATAGGACCTGCATTGCAGGCGGCAATAGTTCCCGCTGCGCGATCAAATGTCGCCGTCAAGACAGATCGAGTATTCTCATTGCCAATCACAATGGCCCCCTTGTTGCAGTCAAGCTTCACAGGAAGGAGCTCAAGCATACTTGACACTGGATCGGAGAGCTCAGCATCGCGCAGTTCAGTATTTCGCGATCCGAAAGCTTCCCGTTCACTGGGGCTGTGATCCGAAAGAGTATCGAACGTCGATTTGGTCCGGTGGAGATTTGGTTGTGCTTCAGTCGGGGAGGCCGGCTGGAATATGCCGCCCCCAGTGTTGCCGTCCTTGTAGCCGAAACCAGCAAGAATACTATCATAGGCCGGAGACCGGTTGTAGATAAACCATTCCAAGCCGTAAGCCTTGATTGATATCCGGCATGGCAGCTCGATTGTCTTCTCTACTCCACCCTGCTCCTCAACGCTGTCGTTCCTGCTAGTTGCACCTGTGCGTTCGCCATGGACGGAGTCGTTGCGTCCCTTTCCAGACGTATCCGGTCGACCAGTCTCATGTTGTATGCCCGAAAGGTTTGTGCGCTCAACCTTGCGCTTCCAATACCGCCATGTTATGAACCCTCCGTGGATGAAGATTGTCTCGTTCGCACCATGGTACCGAATCCCCTTGAAGAATATTCGTCCACCAAGAAGGGAGACCTGCAAGGAATTTATGTCGACGTAAACGCGGTAATAATGCCAGGTGTATGCTCTGATCGCGTAGGAGAGGAGCGTCGCGAACAGTCGGTTGAAATAGAACAGGAAGAATACAGCACTTTGCGTCGTATGAGCCACAGAAATGTATTGTAAATCTCCAGGGGTACTTACAGAATACAGGAAACAATAAGCTCCAGGAGAAAGAACCTAAAAAGACCTCATTAAGCAACCCAAGCTATGGGAAGGCAAGGGTTCAACAAACCAATTGAAGCTTGGATCCGGCGTCAGGTAAGAGGCCGTCAAGCTTGTACTGGCCATTGCTCCGTGAATCCGCCAGCTGGCGCAAGCATGTTCGACGCGGCAAACTCGCGAGGAACGAGCCCGAGATAAGCAGAGCCGTCGCAGTGGGAAGTTGATGGCGCGAATGCGAAATGCGGGCGTTGGGCGGTGTCACGAGATGATCGTCATCGGCAACACGCCTCCTTCTTGCAATAATTTCCAAGCTTGTTTCTGTGAGCTCCGCCCCCCACCTCGCAGTTAGTCGACCATGTTCTGCGTCTCCGCGAAATGACTTGGTGCTCCTAATAACGCGGCTCTCCAAACCCGCGAATGTCCTCTCCCGCCATCATGAAGGGCCCTTCTGGCGGAGGCACTGGCTCGAGCCTGGCTCGCGCGATCATTATCACCTCTGGCGTCTCATCTCTCGTGTCGTCACTGCTGTCTCTATTGTACGCGTTATGCCCCTTGATTTCCGCATTAATTTGTTTTTGTACTCGGCTCTTGAGCTAACAGTCTACTTTGACTTACAGGTCCATATGGCTACAAACGTACGAGCTTCATGCACGACACTGGGCTGTCCCACAGCTACTAACTAAGATTCTGTAGTAAAAATTACCGAAAACCATTACTCCAGCGCTATGTCGTCCGTATACTGTTGATGTGAGTGTTGGATGGCAGCCTAGAGCTCAGGGGCTCGACAACCGAAAGAGACAAGGCAGTGCTGATTGTGATCAGGGTGCCGATATATGCGGCTTCATCATGGACCAGTATCGTGTCGTTAAAGGCGGCTCAGTTCCTGGACCCGATCCGCGACATTTACGAGGTACTAGGTGTGATTCAGAGCGAGACAGAGCCAAGGCTGACGGAGTTTTGCGCAGGCGTTCACCATTTACACGTTCTTCCATTTGCTGATTAACTTCCTTGGGGGGAGCGAGCAGTTATCATCATGGCCCATGGCCGACCTCCGGTGTCTCATGCATGGCCACTCAACCACTTCCTACCTAAGATCGATATCTCCGACCCACACACCTTCCTTGCCGTCAAGCGCGGCATTCTCCAGTATGCCTGGTTGAAACCCATTCTGGCGCTGGTTTCCATTGTGATGAAGGCTACCGACACATATCAGGAAGGATATCTGGGTCTCAGCTCGGGCTACCTTTGGACGAGCATTGTGTACAACATCAGTGTCACGCTGAGTCTGTACTCTCTTGCCATGTTTTGGGTATGCCTGCACGACGATCTCATGCCGTTCCGCCCTGTTCCAAAATTCCTGTGTGTCAAACTCATCATTTTCGCATCGTACTGGCAAGGTTTCTTCCTGTCCATTCTGCAGTGGTTGGGAGCTTTGGGTAACGGTGTCGCCGGGTACACTCCAGACAACCTCGCTGCTGCGATCCAGGACGCGCTCATCTGTTATGAGATGCCCATTTTTGCAGTTGCGCACTGGTATGCATTCTCATGGCACGACTATGCAGACCCGACCATCTCGGCGGCACGGTTGCCGGTGAAGTTTGCGCTGCGGGATGCCTTCGGGCCTAGAGATCTGGTGGAAGACACGAGGATGACCATACGGGGGGAAAATTATCAGTATCGAATCTTCGACTCGGGCGATAACATCATTGCACACGAAGACTCCGGTTCTCGGGTCAAACGGGTGATGGATGGGATGCGCTATGAGCGAGGAGGAAAAGGGAAATACTGGATCCCCAAGCCTGGAGAGAACAGTAAAACCGGTGAAGCCAACAGCCGAACCCCGCTCCTATCAGGAGGCGATTCCAGCCACCGCAGCCGAAGTGAACGAAGTGCCAGTTCAACCGAGAGATTCCGGACTTACAGTGAGATTGAAATCTCGCTAGACGACGAAGATGAAGGATTGTTCACCAAAGCGCGGGCGCTGGAGTTTGGCGACTGGAACGTACGTGGATCGCTTCGCTGCTACTAGAGATTCCGATGCTGACAACCGAATAGTATCCAGTGATCACAGCCAATGAAGTCCCAAGAGATCAGCGACTGCACACTAACAGGAGCAGGAGCTATCAGGGCTCGAATAATACCGAAGGCGATGTGAAAAAGTCCCGCTCGCACCGAAAGGGTCGGGCATCGGGCAGCGAAAGCCGACGAAATCACAACACGAGTTCCAACAAGTCTAGAAGCTCAGACGCGCCGCGTCCCTTGCAGCGAAACGCCAGCTCCACCAGCTCACACAACTCGCACAGCACCCGTCGCGACCAGCTAGTCGATCTCGTGGTGGAGGATGTGGAGGCTGAAGAGGAAGACCGAGCTCAAACACAGAGGGAGACTGGCTCCGCGTGGGCGGCAGGCGAACCCCGGCATTTCTCGTAAGTAGCCCGTCAGCCCCATCTATTGGTTCACAAGTATACTGTAGTTGAGTTGACCCCGTCCTCATTTGCCAGGAGACCATCAGGACAACCAATCGAAGAAGAGAGCGGGTCCGAACCCACCGGGGAATCCCCAGCTGAGGGCATTCCAGACGAACGTCGTTCTTCTAGGCCATGGGCCTATGGTGGCTTGGAAGAGGATAATGTTTGGAACAGATAGGGTTTATAGTGTACTGATGAGATGATTGACACCATGGCCTAAATTTCGGGGATGCATATCGTAGCGTTGTCCCTTTTCACTCTCCTCCATACAACCGTCATATGGAAACGCGGCATGAAACGGATACATGTGGGCACAATAATGGCATTTTCCTTGGGGCCGAAACAGGGCCAATGCAGCATTCTTTTTACGCGCCCGACCCGTGGGTCCCCCACATGTAAGTATAGCCAAAGCTCAACGATAAGCAAAGTTGTGACAGATCCACCATCAATCAACGAATGAGACCCCACACTCGGCTCCGCGGGAACGATCATCATCGCCTCCGCATGGTGATGGTGTGTGTGTGACCAGGGTAATTTGCTCTCCTGAGCATGGCTCCAGCCCCTTAGCGGCAGCCCGTCTGACACTATCCTGATGGAGAGGATCCTCATTCTGTCCAGGGTGGGGGTCCCGTGCTCGTACGACTCTTCTTGGTCCTTTGTCTTCTATCCTTATCATCCTTCCTTTCCGTTGTGTACATTTTGAGTCCCGCCTTCGGGGAAGGTGATGGACTAACTATTCGCGCTGGCCGCCATGACGCTGGCTTTCGAGCAAGAGGGATTGCTAACCGGCTGGATACGGTCATGCTGGGCATGTTTTTACCCGGGGGAGGCTGGCCAAAGTGGTCTGCGAGCTGAGAATAGAGGTAATTCGCAATTGGGTTTTGTCAATGATCATTAACTTACCACACTCGCTCTAGGTGTCGAGCGGGAGATGCAAGTATGCCATAGCCAACCGCATCTGGTTCCTCCCATGAAGCTGGTGGTGTACGAAGACCTCCCAAGCCCGAGAGTATATCATCAGCAGCGCAACTCGCTGTCCTCGTGGATCTCGGATGGAAGAAACTTGGCCTCGCGGGCATCTACTCGGGCGAGCATGTCCTGGAAGAGACAATCCACAGTGCCGTTAAAGATCGGTGCTCCATCGGATTTCCGCAGAGTCGACTCTTTCTCGTTCCAGCCTCCTTCTTTGCCGATGAAGTATCAGCCCCTCGAGCTGAGTATTTACCGGTCGGGTAACCGCCTGTCAGACTTGCCCGAATTTGACTCCTTCGATTTTGATGAGGACCGTCATCGCCAGATTCTGGCTGTACCTCCGCGAGCTCTCTCTCCAAGTAGAGTTCCAGCCCAACGCTGCCAGTCAGCCAACCCGAGAGTATCCATGTCTCGCAAGCCTGTCGGTTCTGGAAACCGCAGGTCATTCGGACATTCCGAGAACGTGGCCGAACCAGCCGAGCCGGTTCGCATTGCCAATGCTTTGATCCCCCATTTCTCTGTCTTTACACCAGTCAAGACTCTTTTGTCGGAGGGAGAGTTGATCCCTGCTGCCACGCATGTCAGGCCCGAAAAATCGGAAGAAAGCCAACTCACGCTAGACACCGAATGGCCCGACCATGTAAACGACGAACAGGTGTTCATGGATACAGAGCCCAAAACTCCCCTTCCTACAAAGGATGATGAAGAAACTTCCGACGATCCGTTCAGCGAATTTTCATTCCATAAGGATTCTCCGTCGTCCGCCAGTTCACGCACGATGCCATCTCGGATATCATCGCTGCATCGTCCCATGACGGCTGACAATCGCAACATTATCGCCTCAATCCCTCTGCCCAACCGCGTGACCCATTGGTTCTTCCCGAACAGCCCTCCTTCTCCCAAGCAAGTCTCTCTCGCTGATGAGGATGGATTTTCATGGGAAAGAGCACGGACTTTGAGCGGCAGCACTGTCGCTTCAACAGTCACTACTACCATCACTGGTGGTGTGCAGACCCGAAATCATAAGGCTTCCATCTCTAGCACTTTCACGAGTGACACGACACCGCGAGCCTCGATCCATGTCACTTCGCGGTCGGGGGACAAGGACTTCGAGGCTATGTGCAACCACCCTACTATCCCCGAGGGTCGACCCCAACACTATCCTCATGTGCCTTGCAAAGGCCAACCTATTCGATACAATGACTCCACTGTTGGGTTGGCTTTCTAGGCTATCTAGATAGTGGAAAAATATGTATCTACTTTTCCTTGACTCTGATTGTTTGTTTCGGCTTTGGTGGTCTACATCTAAGCTCGAAGCTGCTTGGCTCTTGGCCTCTAATTATTTGTTGCTTCTTGCTTTCGTGCTGAAATACCCTCCTTTGGATTGCGCATGGCTTTGTTTTCCATTATGTTAGACTTGGGGTGGGGATAATTGATATGGGTGTTTTCCTTGAATTAGATAGTTGAATTGACAATGAACTTGCTTTGAATAACTAGTCCTGGACTCAACTGGTTCCATTAATGTATTAACCCTTTATATATGTACTAGGTCCCATTTGCATTACTTATGTTAAATATGTGGTAATACAACATTGTTGTTCCGAGGTCATGGACACCCCGACCTCTTTCGCAACTAAGGATGTCGCGGGTCTATGGCATTCAAGTAACAACAGCCTTCAGTACCTAGCCTTGGAGATATGAAAGACAACTAGAAATATTCTTGAAGGTCCCCTTAAGTTGCCTTCAATTTAATTGTTAAACAACAGAAATACATGCAATGACCACACCGAAAGGGGACCAAGAAAACGTACGAAAATTCTTCATTGGATTAGGCCAGCCGAAGCACCCCGATACTTTTTTCTCGAGGCCAAGATATACAACTTAATTGAAGTCCACAACTACCTTCCCATAATGTTGTCCACTCTGCAGGAATGTATATACTTTCTTCGGGTCATTGAAATGGAAGGTAGTTAGTTAGCTCTAGGGGCTGTCCCGAGCATCGTCAGGGCAGAGGGAAACTTTGCTCGGGATGTCGATAACGAGGTTTTCGTTCCACCCAGGAGCGTGGTTAATGTATTGGAGAGGAAATGGCACATCGGCGTCAAAACCACAAGAGTACTGAGTACGGACAACCTCTCTCCAAGTTCTATTGAGGTTTCGCGTTGTCATTGCGAAAATCTTAACTCTAGATCGGAAACTGGACCGCTATTTATGTTGTCTCTCATTGCCTCGGAGAAGTTCAGATTAAGGACACATTTAGGGGGAAACGAGCGATTGTAGGCACATCTCTAGCTGGTTGTGCCAGGTTATGTGTTTTTAGCCCCCATTACCCCCTGCCCAATCACCCCGCCTCGGAGCTGCTATATCCAGTCAAAATGCTTGTGACGCGTCCCTGACCCATATGACACCGATGGTGTATTAGTATGTATGAAGTTAGGAGAGTGGGCTCTCATGTATTGCTGGGTATCTATCCGGCCATATTTTTGGGTGAGGGTCGAGACCTAGCACGTCGCGGGTTGATTAGTTTATACGTCATCGCTACCGTTGAATGAAGCGCATTCTGCATACAAGCGCCCGCTAAAGGACCGTGGATGGGGAATTGCGAAAGTTCGTGTAAAGTATTTCCTGAGGAATCTACTGTAGTACCTGCATTTGGGACTATTGGGACGATGTAGGTCGAGGAGGGCAGACCGAATGTAATTCCTGGGATGGTACATTGACAACCCTGTCTGGCAGAACTACATAGCAGTACGTGTATAGACTCAAAGCAGTACAATGAAACCAGAATGTTGCATCGTTCTCATTAAAACTACTAGCCCGAAAGCCCCGGTAAGATCAACTCGCTCAATGTGCAGGGCAAAAAGAAAAATAAAAACAAGACACAATCCTTTAAAACGCCAGACATGCCGAAAGACTATTTTTTCAAGAAATTGCGGCGCTGTAGATATGCATATTACAGGAGAAATTAGGTGCGCAACTGAGTGTTGCCAAATCACATATTGGCCAGTTCGTGGTCAATCTGGCGGTCCAAGAAGGCTCGCTTCTCGCCGGTGATCGAGGTTTGGAGGCGTTGTTCGACGAGGACGCGGACTAAGGCTTTGTTAGTTATTTGGAGCTTTGAAAAGAGTGGGGAAGAGACTTACCCTGCTTTTTGGTAACTGTGTCGAGGTCAACCTCTGCCAGGCATCCACGAATGGCCTCGGTAATGGACCCCTCATCGGGTCCACTTCCACTGGCAGCACGGAAGTCAAATGCGGTGCTAGCGGGTCGGGAAGGAGGGTACTGGGCCAGTGGGCTGCGAGAGCGTGAGGCGAGGAGGTTATCAGTGCTCACCACACCAAGACTGTGACGGCTTTGGTGGCCTGGGTGATCCTGGTAACCGCCCAGGTTGGCAACGGACATGGGCCGAGAAGCCGGAGCAGGGTGGCCACCGCTCATCTGAGGGAGGTCGGTGTAGCGGGAAAAGTTGGACATGTGGGAGTTGCGGTTACCGGGCACGTTGCCACCGACGAAGGGAGCCGGTGACTGCGGAGGTATGTACGGACCAGCGTGACGTCCTTGGCCGGGGAAGCCGGTCAAAATGGTCGAGGCTGGCTTGACTGACGAATACTGCGAGTGCATATCGTCCATCTCCATGGCCATGTCATCCATGTAGCCACCAGTGTAGTGGACCTTCTCTTGGCAGCCGGTAAGTTCACCGCGGCGGCCAGGAAGGTTGTTGGCTAGGGCGTAGTCGTCCCAACGCTGCAAAGGAATGCTGCGAGGATCGAAGGTCTCATCCTCCACCGCAATGACACGCTTATCACCTTTCTCGCCGATAACCACGCGGGTGCTACCCCACGTGAAATCATCCTGCTTCCAGAACGAGTACAGCGGCAGGACAAAACTGTAGATGGGGAACGCCAGGAGGTAGATAATCATCCATCCGATGTGCTGCCACTGGCGTTTGAAGAGGAAGATGATCGCCTGAAGACCGTAGATAGCCGCAAGCATGATGATCGAAATCAATGGGAATGGACCGGTGTGACTACCGACACGGTAGAGCAGATATCCCAAGTAGACACACGTAGCAGGCAGAATGACTGTTCCCATAAGATCTACAAGCACGACAAAGCGCATACTGAAGCAGCAGAAACCGCAGAGATCCTTGAGAGCCGCCAGCTCCACCAAGTTGTGGAGGGTCGAGTTAATCCAACGACGTCGCTGAGACATGAGCACACCCCAGGTCTCAGGGGCAGCTGTGCTTGCGTAGGCGTCGGGAATGAACTTGTATCGCATGGTAGGGAAGTGCTTGGTCATGAGGGTCGTCAAGAATCGGTCCTCACCCAAAGACAACAAGTTTTTCTTGTGGAGAGTGTCGACATCGTTGTCTGCGTATTCCTGAACGACCTTGTCTGAAATGATCAAAGGCCGGCCCTTGTCCGCGGTTCGAAGACGATACATGGTAAAACTAGATGATAGTTAGTGGTGGTAGCGTACGCAAGACTCGAAACGGAAGCTTACCATCCAGGCAGACAAGTAACGCTACCAAAGAGTGACTCGAATGCTTTGGACAAGTGATGGGAGATGTAATATTCGTACACCTGGATCATGGTCCACCAGCTGCGTTCCTCGTTCTGAAGGCTGGTTTCACCACAAATTCCGGCAATCTTAGCATCGGCGGCACAGGCTGCCACTAAACGGTTCAACGAATCTTCTTTGACGCTGGTATCGGCATCGACCATGAAGCAGTACTCATAGAGCTCCGGGTCCACACCAATGACGTTGTTGATCTGGTGGAAGATCTCGAGTTCCATGGGTGACATCGGGCCACGGTGGTGAACTCGGTTCAAGAAATGCATCAGAAGCACTTGCGAGTCTCGCTTGCCACGGTTACCGGGCTTCGATTTTCTCTGTTCAGACTCTTTGCCGACCTTGACCACCACGATATAGGGCACAACATTGCCCTCGTACTCGTACAGACCAGAGTAAACCTTGGCGTAGTTGAGCTGGTCACTGCCCTGGCCAACAGATTTGAAAGGCAGCGCAGGCGGATCCATCTTGGGGTCCACGCCGAGGATATCAAGGACGATCTTAGGGGTCGGCCGGTCATTTCCACCACCAACAATCATACCATCACAGATCACGAAAATCAACTTTCTCTTGTTGTCATACTGCAAGGCAGTGAGCGAGTCAAGGCCCTTCCGCAGGGAATCCTCGCCTTCGGTGTAAGCGGGGACCATGCAGATGACGAACTTGTCCTGGGGTGCCGGTCGGCGTTTGGAACCTAATTGCAGAGCCGCCAAAAACTTGATAAGGATAACGCTGCAAATCAGGATAGTGAAAGACAAAAGAATCCAGTTGTTCACCGTGCACCTAGGGCTGTCTCTGAAGTCAACCTTGCCTTTGTAGAAGACATAGTCCAGACACGTCTGGGCTTTCCTGAAATCTTCCGTATCCGGCCATATGTCCGTCACATCAGTTCCCATGTTGTCCTTGAAGAGCTTGGTCACGGAGCTTGGCAACCAAGTGTAGGGGTCTTCATTGTTCATCAAATTGGCAGTGTAGAAGTAGTTTGTGAGATCGTAGATCTTTTGATCGTTAATGACCCAGTAGCGTTGGTCATTGTTGGCTTGGTTCTGAACGGTATCTCTCGTCCAAACCAGCTCGCCTTTGTAGTATTCAGAAATACTAGGCAGGAATATGTTCTGATACCAAGTGATTTTGTGCAAGGCGGTATTCGGGTTTGGTTCAAGGTACGGTCCAGAATTGTGCACGGCGGTGGGATCCGAGACGGCAGTGGTGTCGTTATTCTGCAAATTAACGTAATCTTTCGTGACAAAGTCGGAGCAGTACACAGTGAGAGGCGGAGGGAAATAAGCGTCCATGTTCAAGCCAGCAAACGGCTTCATGTTGGAACTAGTCGTGTCGGTGCCGTCGTCACTGTGTTGCTTCCGCCAGAATTTGGAAATGTCGTACACCCGGCCGTGGATACTGACGAAGAAGTTGTTATCTTGGGTATGCCAGCTGACCTCCTTATTATTCCACACCTTGTCCTTGTTGGGACATAGGAGATCACCGAAGGCCATAATATAGAAGCAGACAACCCCATTGAAGATCAAGATCAAGAAAACCAAGACAACTTTCTCTCTCCACGCCATCCGCACATCTGGGCGCTTCATGCGACCAACATAGCGGAGCAAGAAGGATGGGATCCAGAAGGTAAGAGCCCAGACAAGAGCAGTCCACATCCGACGACCAAAGGTGATATTCTTCTTCTCAATGTGCTTCGGGTCACCAAATTCAGGATCGAGGTCGCCAATGTATCGGCCGTAGTCGTCGTAGTAGGCAATATCTCCTTTGTTGTCGTCGCCTTTGTGGCCAAGACCATAGTCACCAGGATTGGCAGCATGGGTGTACGGGGCACTGGGAGCAATTGACTTGGCACCTCCCATGACACTTGGAGCCATCACTGATTGTTGCATGATCAAATCGTTCTGGCTGCCAAGTAGGTTCGTGCCCTCGCCGACAGGATAGCCGTCTGGTGTGAGGCCGGGCTCGTACACGGCAGCACCATAGCCGAAAGGATTTTGAAGAGCTTCAGCCGGCTTCAGATCGAGCATGGACTCCGCCTCCCACCATGCACCCTCCCTCATCCAGATTCGCTGGTGGCCAACGACGGCGTCGCCGTTACTCCAGCCTCTCTCAAGGATCCAGTTTTCGACACCATCCTGGCCTTCAGTGCAGCCAAGTCGTTCGTAGCGAGCCACAAACTCCTCGACGTCGAAATCAGCAGTGAAATCGAGTTGCTTAAGACGGCGGTTGGCCCACTCGGGAAGTCGCCAATCCCGCAACTGGCGCGACACGGCACCAGCGGACCAGGCTGCAGAGGAGATATTGAGCTGACCGGGCAGGTCATCAGTTGGGTGGATGGAGAGGTGGTACCAGACACGGCTGCTACCGAGAGTGGTGGGAAGGTCGAAGCGTCCACGCTTGCCGAGAGAAATACCCTCCGTCTCGACCGGGAACAAGAGCTGCCGCAAGAAGGAATCCGCCTCAGCCTCCACTCCGACCTTCTCCAACACTCCTTGGCGCCGGTCGAGTTCGTGTTCACGCTCCCGCCCAGCGGGGCTGGTCGTGCCACCGAGATCAGCCTCGACTTGTGTTACCGCCGTGTTCATTTCGGTGACGACGGACTGGCCGACGGGTGGAATGGTGATTCCATCTTCCTTCATTTCAGCATTCAGGCCAAGATCATCGTCAAACACGCCTCTCATTGCGATCGCTTTGCCCAGAGCTGGGCGCGGGATGTCAATCACAGTCAGGGTGACCGTGTCTTCGTTGACGACATGAGCCGCGCCTGCACCGCCATTGCTGGAGTCATTCTCGATCGCACTTTGGATGTCAGCTGTAATGGCTTCGTTCGCTTTGCTGATGACCCAGTCTACGAGAGCTTCGTAGATCCCGGCAATCAGGACCTCACGCTCGTCGGTGGAACATTTGTGCAATAGAACCTCAGGATCCACGCCCGAAAGACCGCCTACATCTTCACAGACTTCCTCCAGCTCTTCCTGGTCAACCTCCAATCCAGTTGCATTACCGAGCTTGAGCAGGCCTGCAAGAACGGTGAGCAAACCTCGGTGAGTAGCTCCTCTTATGCCAATAGCCTTCAAGTGGGCTCTAAAATCCTCAGCCGAAGCTGTATCATCGGCGGTGGGCAGATAAGACGGAGGTGAGTAAGTCCCGGATCGGTTGAGGAGGGCATAGGCCGAGGGGTCTTGCAGATCCAAGAATTCGCGCTCAGCGGGGGTGGAAGCAGATGTCAGAAGGTAATAGAAAGCATCGAATGCACGGAAGCCCGACTCTTTGGGGATCTCGAGGAGACCCTTGCGCACATTGATGCCGGAGGTCGACAGGGCCAGAGAAAGACCGACGACGGTCCCCTGAAGTGTCAATGTGTAGGAAGCGGAGAGGGCAGAATGTAGAGAGTACGACGGGTTAAACGAGGTGACGGCGGAAACGAAGGGCCGTAGAGCGGCCAGAGCAGTCAATGCCACCTCCGGAGTGGAGATTGGCAGCGCCGAAATGAATGGCTCCAGCAGAGACGGAGTCGACTGGTGGAGTGAGCTGCTACAGTGTTAGCGTGCTTTTCCCAAGAAGAAGATTCGGTGGGCGAGTCTTACCAAAGAACCACACAACCATCCTCTGCTCGCCTCCGGGCGTGTTCCCAGGCCCGGACGGCCATGTCGCGATCGACAGTCGCACCACTGCGGCCATCGGGGAGGGTTGTGGCGGCCGTCACCCAGGTGTTCACCACCAAGCTGGTGCCCGCATCCAGCTGGTATGATTGACCGGCGCTGTAAAAAGAGTGGAGGGCATTCAGCAGAGTGGTGGTCGAGACCTGGGTTGCATGTTGAGAGGCCGGCCGAGGTCCAGCCGAAAGCCCGGCGGACTGGTTGGAAAAGACCGAATAGCGGTTCGACATGGCGAGCCTGGAGTGAGAGGACAGTCCCAGCGGTCACTGAGTTCCCAGTGTGAAGGTTACCACACCAGCATCGAGGGGAGAACTTTCTGGGGGAGCAGTGACAGATCGCAGATCGCGCGAGCTTGGAATGGAGTGTATACGGGGTGATCGGCAGAACAACAAAGCGAAATACCCAGGGTGTATACTCCGAAGAATTGAGCGAGCGACAGGAGGGAAGTTGACCGAGGGGAGGGAAACAAATGAGGCAGAAGGGAATCAACAGGAGAGAAAAACGGAGATAAGGTGGTTAGAAAGTCGTGGGCGTGGGGAGAACAGGTGAAAAATACGGAGTACGGGGTCCAAGTGGAAATGTGACAATACCGGCGATCTGGTGATCGTCCTAGGAGCTGACAAGCTTTGCTTTGCTTCGAGGCCTGGAAATCCGTACGCGTTTCAGGAGCAGACGAGCGGGAGTAGAATATCGTTCATGCTTCCATTGCATGGCCCTAGGATACGTAAATGCGCTTCCCATTGTGATTGCAAAGGCGTGTTTACTATTTGCTTCACCCGGGATCTGTCAGGGTTTCGCGGCGGCATATACTTCTGACCCAATCAGGCGATCCCGAATGGGGCTCCCGACCCGTTCTGAACTAACATCTATATTTGGGATGTCTCACAAAGAGGGGGGCCCGTACTGAGTACTGAGTATGTTCCCGTTCGCCACCTAGGGATATGTACCGAGCACAGCTCCATCATACGGCCAGAATGTTCAGCCAGGAACCCCCTAGTTTCACGGCCCCGTCGAGGAGATCGATCCACCTCGTTAGGCCAGATTTGTCTATAGCGGATTCCAACGTTCGTCTAGTTTTTGACATGTCCGAAGCCGATACTATTTATGTATCACTTCGCATTGACAGTAAGGGATGCAAAGATTATTTCGGCTGCAGACGAAATGCATGTAACGGGGACGGAGTGGAAACAGGGACCAGACCCTCTTCGGGTGGAGCCGTGTTTATGTACTTGAGACCCGAACCGATTAGCGCGTAGGGTGTCAACAACTGCTTCTGTGGCACTGTGCCGTTGGAAATCTCTGGTGTTCCGACCGATCGGCCATACGATGGCATTGATTCATCCACCAGGCGCAGTGGTGGAATACTCGTCGTATAGGCGAGTGACTAGAGCCCGGTAGCTTCGTTTTAGCTCCCAATCCACACCACATGTTCTGAAAAAAAAAAGTGGATATGCCGAGACACCAATCCATCCCCTTCGATTACCGTCTATTTTCGGTCCTCTCGGGTCTTCTTAGTGCGTTACCGGTATCAATACACTGCGACACATCCCCCGGACCTTCTTATCTTTTTTTGTGATCCCCGAGCTTGCTTCTCTCTTCTTCCTTCGGTTCGAGCCTTCTCATGAACGCTACCTCGACCCATTGCTAGGGGTCTTTCATTCCTCCCGACATTCCAGACACCACGTTCATCTGGACATTCCGAGACGTATCGAGACTGCCACGGTCGATTTTCTAGAGGACCACCCCTGATCGGTGGTCGTACGCTCGTTTCTCCATCCCGCTGAAGCCTCAGTGCGGATATCAGCATCCAACATGGCGGGCAACACCACCGGAGGCACTCCGGCCCATGCCCAGTCCTCCTTACCCTCGCTCCCCGCACATCTCCAATCTGATACTCATCTGACAGCACATCTCGCTAGCCGGTACGTCAATCGCTCCTGCTCCGCACATCTCCATATGCTAACCAGCACAGCTTCCATGTCGGCTTACCGACTGCGCATCTCTCTTCCCAGGCATTGATCTCACTGAATACGTACACCTCGGCAACAAAAGGCCCAGATGGCGCAAAGGAAGGCAGTGCCGCTGGGGAAGCGGAGGATCTGGCGCGCCGTGCTTTCACCCGACTGGGAGCGCGCGCGGAGAACCAGGCTGTGGTGTTTTTGTAAGCGAATCGCGAGAACGTGATACAAGGAATAACAGCTGACTCGGACTTCAGAGGAGAGAGTGGATCCGGGAAAACTACCATTCGCTCACACTTGCTATCTTCCTTTCTGTCATTTTCCTCAACTCCGCTCTCTTCTAAGCTATCGTACGCCGCCTTTGTTTTCGATACTCTTACCACCACCAAATCCGTGACCACTCCGACAGCCTCCAAGGCCGGTCTTTTTCTTGAACTGCAGTACGATGGCTCCTCTTCCGTCAACCCGACCCTTATCGGTGGTAAGATCATCGACTACCGATTGGAGCGGAGCCGCCTTTCCTCCGTGCCCACCGGTGAGCGAAGCTTCCATGTGCTCTACTACCTTTTGGCTGGTACAAGCGCTGCCGAAAAGTCTCACCTGGGATTCGACAATTCCATTCACATTCAGACCAGGGGCGGCGGTTTGTCTTCGGGCTCGATAAACCACAAGCGTTGGCGTTATCTCGGTCACCCGACGCAGCTGAAAGTCGGAGTCAACGATGCAGAGGGTTTCCAGCACTTCAAGACCGCTTTGCGTAAGCTCGAGTTCTCTCGGGGTGAGATTGCCGAAATCTGCCAGGTTCTGGCCAGTATCCTTCATATTGGACAGCTGGACTTTACGTCCGGGCAGTCTACGACTACGGGTGCCGAGGAGAGTGGTGGTTACTCTCACGAGGGCGGCGAGATGGTCACGGTTGTCAAGAACAAGCAGTCCCTCAACATCATTGCTGCATTCCTGGGTCTCAGTGTGGAGGCCCTGGAAAACAGCCTTGGTTACAAGACCAAGACCATCCATCGTGAGCGCGTGACGGTCATGCTAGACCCCAAAGGCGCAAGAGAAAACGCCGACGGCTTTGCTCGCACTATTTACTCGCTCCTGGTTACCTGGGTCATTGAGACTGTGAACCAGAAAATCTGCGCCGCCGAGGATAGCGTGGCAAACACCATTTCCATCGTCGACTTCCCTGGATTCGCTCAGGCTCCTTCCACCGGGTCGACGCTGGACCAGCTGCTGAGCAATGCGGCAACCGAATCTCTCTACAACTACTGCCTGCAGTCCTTCTTTGAGCGCAAGGCCGATATTCTGGATCGTGAGGAGATCTCGGTGGCTGCGACCAGCTATTTCGACAATGTCGACACTGTCCGCGGACTTCTAAAACATGGCAATGGTCTATTGAGCATTCTGGATGACCAGACGCGCCGTGGGCGATCCGATACCCAGTTCCTCGAAAGCGTTCACAAGAGGTTCGACGGCAAGAATCCGGCTATCTCGGTTGATTCGTCTGGCGCGAGTAGCACTGGCTATGTGTCGCAGGCTCGCTCGGCCTTCACCGTTAAGCATTTTGCTGGCGAGGTGGACTACTCTGTCCATGGCTTGATCGAGGAGAACGGAGAGATCGTTTCGGGAGATTTGATGAACTTGATGAAATCTGCCCAAAGCGACTTTGTTCGAGATCTTTTCGGCCAAGAAGCATTGCAGACTGTTTCTCACCCGCGGGAAAAGACTGCCATTATGCAGGCGCAAGTCTCTTCGAAGCCAATGCGGATGCCCAGTATGGCCAGACGCAAGTATGACCAGCAAGCTCGCCTTGGCGTTCCTGCTGTTTCTCGTACCGATAGCGAGGAAGCGGATGATCACGACAGCCAGGCGGCCAGCTCCAGGCGCGGCGCTGGCAATAGAAAGAGTGGTATGATGGGCCATACGCAGGGAGCATCTGGCCAGTTCCTTTCTGGGCTCGAGATCATCAATAAGTGCCTGAGCGCGCCGAACCTGAACCCGTACTTTGTCATCTGCTTGAAACCCAATGACCGCCGTATTGCAAACCAGTTTGACAGCAAATGTGTGCGTATGCAGGTTCAAACTTTCGGCATCGCCGAGATCAGTCAACGTCTGAGAAACGCCGACTTCAGCGTCTTCCTCCCATTCGCAGAGTTCCTGGGTTTGGCGGAAATTGGGAACATTGTGGTAGGAAGCGACAAAGAAAAGTCCGAGGTCGTTTTGGACGAAAGACGATGGCCCGGCAACGAGGCCCGTGTGGGAAGCACCGGCGTCTTCTTGAGCGAGCGGTGCTGGGCAGATCTCGCCAAGGTTGGTGAGCGGGTGGTCCGCTCCTACGGAATCACAGGCTCTGATGAGGACGAACTCAACGCCAGTGGAAATCCGGATGCCAAGGTTCGTCTGCTCAACCCGGCTGATCAATCGCCTGGAGCCTTCATCTATGGGGACGAAACGAAACAAGGGTACTTTGGCAGCCGCGACCTGGATGGACGCTCTGATGCCGGTGCCTCTGCCTTCAACTCCGGCGATATGTTCCGAAACTTCGAGACGAGAGAACAGATGCTGGAGAAGAATAATGAGAAGAAAATGGAGGAGGTCGACGAGGTCCCAGTCTCAGGATCTCGCAAACGCTGGATGGCACTGGTCTATCTCTTGACCTGGTACATTCCAGACTTCTGCATCAAGTTTTTCGGTCGCATGAAACGCAAGGACGTCCGCGTTGCCTGGCGTGAGAAGCTCGCAATCAACATGATCATCTGGTTTGCTTGCGCAGTCGCCATTTTCATGATCGTTGCCTTCCCTGGATTGGTCTGCCCGACTCAGCATGTGTATTCGAAAGGAGAACTTAGCATTCACAATGGCAAGGATGGCGAGAGCGAATTTATCGCCATTCGTGGTGTTGTGTTCAATCTGGGCGATTTTATCCCCACTCACTATCCCGATATCGTCCCGCACAAGGCCCTTCAGAACTACGCTGGAACCGATGCGACCAACCTTTTCCCTGTCCAGGTTTCAGCGTTATGCCAGGGTGTGGATGGACATGTTGACCCCAGTGTGCCTTTGGATTATCGATCTAACCTGAATGACACCACTCAGACTACAAGTTCGACGAGTTTTGATATCAACGCCAAATACCATGACTTTCGTTACTGGACCAACGACTCCCGTCCGGATTGGTTCTACGAGCAAATGGTTATGCTGCGTGCCAATTACAAGAAGGGCTACGTCGGCTACACTCCCAAGTACATCCAGACGCTGGCAACTGACGGCGACAACATCGTGAGCATTAATGGGAAGGTCTACGATATGACTTATTACATTGCGGGCCCCCGTGTCCCACGTGAACCAGCGGGCAAAAACGTCTCCACCAGCGGTATCAATACGAACTACATGAACCCTCTCCTCGTTCAGCTCTTCCAGCAAAAGTCTGGCTCCGACGTCACTGATCTCTACAACAATCTTGATTTTGATTCGGGCATGCGCGAGCGCATGCAGCTGTGTCTTGACAATCTGTTCTTTGTCGGTCATGTTGACACGAGAAATTCGCCTCGCTGCGAGTTTGCCCGGTACTTCATCCTTGCAATCTCGATCGTGCTGTGCACTATCATCACCTTCAAGTTCCTTGCTGCCTTGCAATTTGGAAAGAAAAACCTGCCTGAGAACTTAGATAAGTTCATCATCTGTCAGGTGCCTGCATACACCGAGGATGAAGACTCTCTGCGTCGTGCTATCGATTCCATGGCGCGCATGCGTTACGATGACAAGCGCAAACTCCTGTTGGTTATCTGTGACGGTATGATTATCGGCCAGGGTAACGACCGACCCACTCCTCGCATTGTCCTCGACATTCTGGGTGTGCCCGAGGCCGTCGACCCTGAGCCTCTCAGCTTCGAGAGTTTGGGTGAAGGTATGAAGCAGCACAACATGGCCAAAGTCTACTCGGGTCTCTACGAAGTCCAGGGTCATATTGTTCCCTACCTGGTTGTCGTCAAGGTTGGAAAGCCTTCGGAGGTATCTCGCCCGGGTAACCGTGGCAAGCGTGATTCCCAGATGGTGCTCATGCGTTTCCTCAACCGTGTCCACTACAACCTTCCCATGAGCCCGATGGAGCTTGAGATGCATCATCAAATTCGGAACATTATCGGCGTCAATCCCACATTCTACGAGTACATTCTGCAAGTCGACGCCGATACGGTGGTTGCGCCAGATGCCGGCACACGATTCGTTTCCTCGTTCCTCTCTGATACTCGTCTCATCGGTGTTTGCGGAGAGACGGCCTTGTCCAACGCCAAAACGTCCATGATCACAATGATTCAAGTATACGAGTACTACATTTCTCACAACCTTACCAAGGCATTCGAGAGTCTTTTCGGTTCCGTTACTTGTTTGCCCGGTTGTTTCAGTATGTACCGCGTCCGTTCAGCGGAGACCGGCAAACCACTTTTCGTCAGCAAGGAAATCATTGATGCTTATTCGGAAATTCGCGTGGATACCCTGCATATGAAGAACCTGCTACATCTGGGTGAGGATCGATACCTGACAACACTCCTTCTGAAACATCACCCCAAGTTCAAGACCAAGTACATCTTCCGGTCCCATGCTTGGACTGTGGCACCTGAGAGTTTCGCCGTCTTCCTGTCTCAGCGTCGTCGATGGATTAACTCCACCGTCCATAACCTGATGGAACTGATTCCGTTGCAACAGCTGTGCGGGTTCTGCTGCTTCAGTATGCGTTTCGTTGTCTTCGTCGACCTGCTCAGTACCGTCATCCAGCCTGTCACCGTGGCCTACATCATCTACCTGATTTACTGGATTATCACGGACACGAATAACATTCCATGGATCTCATTCGTTCTTCTGGGTGTCATCTACGGTCTCCAGGCATTGATCTTCATCCTCCGACGCAAGTGGGAAATGATTGGCTGGATGCTCATCTACATCCTAGCCATCCCAGTCTTCTCGCTCGCCCTGCCACTCTACTCCTTCTGGAACATGGACGACTTCTCTTGGGGTAACACGCGTATCATCACCGGAGAAAAGGGCCGCAAGGTCCTCATCTCCGACGAAGGCAAATTCGATCCGGCCTCCATCCCCAAAAAGCGCTGGGAAGAGTACCAAAACGAGCTATGGGGTGCGGAGACTTCGCGCGACGACCGCTCCGAGGTCTCGGGCTACTCCTATGGCACCAACATGGGTCCCTTCCACCAGCAGCAATATCAATACCCCTCCCCGGGTTCTCGCCCTGTCTCACAGCTGGATCTCCCGCTGCTTAACTCGGGTTCGCGCATTTCCGTCGCGCCCTCTGAGATGATGAGCCGCCATATGGACATGGACATGGGTATGGAGGACTTGAGCCACCTGCCCTCGGACGACTCCATCCTGAGCGAGATCCGCGAGATCCTCCGCACGGCCGACCTGATGACCGTGACGAAGAAGAGCATCAAGCAAGAGCTCGAGAGACGCTTCGGCGTGAACTTGGACCTCAAGAGGCCATATATCAACTCCGGTATGTTCCTTTTTCCCTTTTAGCAATCTCTCCGAATCTTTACTAACATACATTTGTAGCTACCGAGGCTGTTCTTTCGGGGGTTCTTTAAAGTCACCTATTTCTCCTCGAGTCAAAACGTTTCCTAATACGGAACGGATTCGACCCTGTGTTACTAATGCCTACTTTTGATCTTTCTACCGGAGGCATTTTCTCTTTTACGAGCGACTTTTTGCATTGACGAGGGCTGTTCAAGCGGGGGTTTTTTTTGTGCTTCGGGTCTCTTTTTTCTTGTTCATAAAACCGTTCTATCCCGGGAGCATAGCATTCAATCTGATAATGCCCAGAGGGGGAATCTCTGGTGTTTAATATCGACCTCCTTTATACTAGTAGACACTCTCCTGCGTAATTTGCCAAAAAAAAAAAAAAAAAAAAGGTCCAAACGGCCAACCTTGGACACGACGTGCATGTGCCGACATCAACGAGAGGCTGACAGCGCGCCACGCCAAGTGGGGTTGCAGATCGGCCTCCGCAATATTTATATCGAGTTCATATCTTCAAAACAGCGAAACCTCACCTGAGAACTCTTAAACAGAGAAGACATAAGCGTATCCACCTTTCTGCAAACCCAGCCCCAAATATATATCCAAAAAACTATATAAACATCTTATCACTCCACCATGACGGACCCCACCACCGAACTCCCGTCCACCGAAGAACAACAAAAGAAAGAAGCCTTGGCCGCCTTCACCGCAACGCTCCACTCCGTCGGCACAAACCTCGAAGCGCCTCTCCGCGACCGCGCAGCCACGATCACATCCAACGCGGCAGCGTTGGACAGACAGGAGGCCGAGCTGGCGGAGCACACGGCGCGACTGGCGAAACAGAATGCGCAGTGGTCGGGATTTGCAGATGAGACGCGCGAGGGGTTAAAGGAGATTGGAGATGTGCAGAACTGGGCGGAGATGATTGAACGGGATCTTTTGGTATTGGAGGAGATGATGGATGGTGTTGAGCTTAAGGAGGATGAAGTGCATGAGGAGGAGATGGACGGCGGTGGGATGAATGGGGTTAATGGGCTCGGTGAGGGGAATGGACAGTATGGATTGTGGAATGGAGGTAATGGGAAGAAGAAGGAGACGAGAAGTTGGTTGCACTGGTGGTGAACTTTGTATATACGAGAGCGTACTGGGTATAATCACTCTTCCTCCACGTATCGCCGCCACATATTTAAACTGCTTCCCGCCTCGTCTTCGTCTTCACCTGTGTACTCGTCCCATTCGTCCCATTGTCCCAGACTCATCAAGTGCCTCATCGTCGGTCGGCCGTGAGGACAGTTCCACGGCTTATCGATGGTTCCCATGTTTCTCACCACCCGCTGCATCTGTTTCGTGGTCAAGGTTTTCCCGATCATGATGCTCGAGCGGCAGGCGCGCATCGCGAACATCTTGCGTACCTTCGTGGGCCGTGGCACGGCGATGTCGTTGGTGACGGGGGATTCCGATAGAAGCACAATCAACTCCTCCAGATCCCGCGAGCCGAAGACGACCTCTTTGCTCAGAGGCAGCGAGACGAGCTGGCACCGTCGTCCTATAGGTTCCTCGCCGCTTTCGTCGATTGTCACGATGAAGCCGTTCTTTTCGAGGGATGCACGGTTCTCTAGCACGATTTCCTCCTCGACGGCGGTCAGGTCTAGTCGCTGTGGTCGCACGAGCCGCTGGTTCTGGACAACTGTCTCGGCCTGCAGACGTTCAAAGTTGAACTTCTCATCCGAGGCATGCTGGTCGATGATGAAGAGCTCGTCGTGATCCACACCGGGCCGGACAGTGATGATGAAGCCGAGGTTGAATTGGCCGATGATTCGCATCTGAGCAAAATCCGTCTTGCTCACTGTAAGCGAGAGTCGATCTTCGGCGGTTTTCTCGTCTGTGAGATCGGCATCATGTTTTTTGGATGATATATCGCGTGGGTGAAGGCTTTCTCGTAACTTGGTCATCTGTGACTGGAGTCGGGTCATTGATGCATCGATAGTGCTGACTAGGTTGACAGTAGCATCGCGATGTGCGGCGCCCTTGTTCATTTTGTTCGCGCGACTGGCATTGGTTTCTTGGGGAAGAACGGCGTTTTCCTCGGCTTGGTCAATGAGTCGCTGGACAAGCGCTTCTTCTTGCGCTTTTTTCTCAACTTCGTCGAGAGCAGGTCCCTCTGCACCGGCAGATTGCTCTGTAGGGCTTTGGACTTCGCGGCCAGTCTCAATATCGTCGTCGTGGCGATCCCCATTGTCTTCCGGAACGTATTCGACATCTTCAGGTTCTTCTTCGGGTTCGTCTTCGGGGTCTGCTTCAAGTGCCCCTTCCTCCTCCTCTTCGTCTTCCACTTCCTCAGCTTCATCGTCAAGAAAATTCGCTTCATTGTCTTCACTTGAGTCCTCGGCGTCTTCCTCGTCATCCTCTTCATCCTGCGTTCCCGGGGCCGCAAAAGCCTTCATATGCTTTCCAAATATATTAGGCCGAGACGGGGTATGGATCCGTCGTTTGCGTTGTGGCATTTCTTTGGTCGAGGTCCCAAACTCCGAGGTTCGCTTGCGTGGAAAGCCACTACCGACCATAGATGTCACGGTGTGGTCTCCGATGCTAATGGTGGCCATTTCAGCCGGCAATCGACGGGGCCGCATGCGATCAAAGGCGCTTTGGACAACATTGGGCGCATCTTCTGGGTCTCGGAGCTGCTGGGCCGGTGTCTGTTCTTCTTCGGAGAGTTGGGAGGAAAGCCCTATAGGCGGCTTGACTGTTTGTTGAGGCCTTATTGGTTGTTCTTCTCCTTGTTTATGAGTATCATCAGCAGGCTCAACGGGCGTGGAGTCCGGCTCTTGCTCTGGAGAGACTGCTGGTAGTGATGACCTTGATGCTTTCCGAGCTACACGAACGGTCGGTTTAATTGGAGATGAAATCTCAATTTGACTCGAGGCATCCTGTGAGCTCATGAATTGCTTCATGTTATCTCGCACACCGGAAGGAGGAGCTTCCGTCTCCTCCTCAGCAGATGTATCACCAATCGCATCTCGAGGTGGCCTTGTAGGGGTTCCGGAAGCGCTTCGACTGACTTGTCTAGCAGTGACAAAGCCCGGAAGGGACCCTAAGGCTTGCTGCTTAGTCGACGGCGTTTTAGAACCCAGCACCTGTGACTGGGGAACCGTCTGATCCGCCGCCTCGAAGAGTTGTGTAAGAGACGTCTTTAATGACTCGATCAAAGCTCCAGCATCATGAAGTAAAATGGTTCGCTTATCTGGCGACACATTCACATCGTAGGCATTCGTATCCATTTGAAAGTCGGCAAAGATAAAAGGCGACTGTGAGACATTAAAGGACTTGTAAACCTCGTTAAAAGCCTTCGCAATCTGCGGCAAGCCACACGGCCGAGAATTGACAAAGAACATTTGTCGATCCGGAGTCTGGCGCCCTTCTCCAAAAACGGGACGTGATATATGACCGCGAACCTCCATTTGATTGACTGGCTCACTGCTGGCCGCACGGCGAGTCACAGAAGAGGGCTCAAACTCCAGCTTTAGGTCAAGTGGAATCAACGCAGAGAGAGTCTTGGCTCCGTAGACGTTCGCAATATTCTCCTTGGTCGTGCGGTTCCCGTTTGTAGAGAAAACCACCACGTTTTTCGTCTTACCAACGGTGTTCCGGACGCTGAATCGTACCCCAGCACTGATACAGGCGTAGGCGTGGAGCAGGTTCAACACTTTCCCGTATTCTCGCTTGATGTTTTTCTCCAGTTCGCGCCGGCGTACGGGAAGTCGCTTGAAGATCCCTTCTACAGATGCCGTTGTTCCCTTTTGTCCTGCCACGATCTGTGTCTTGTCGAGCTTTCCTGACGGTTCAAAGTCGAGTCTGTTGGCACGGGGGACTTGATCTGCCTTGGCTGTGACGATGTGGAATTCGGAAAGCGCGCAGAGGGACGAGAGGGCCTCGCCGCGGAAGCCGAAGGTATGGAGGCGTGACAGGTCATCGTATGAGGATAGCTTTGACGTATAGTGTTTTAAGGCTGAAAGGAAATGTCCTGTTAGTATCCGCTTTCAAAAGATCCAAAAGGTAAAGACCCGAAGCTCACCAACGTTCTCGTAATTCTCTGGTGAAATCCCACTTCCGTTATCCTGCACCTCGATTAAATCCAGACCATTGTTCTTGAATCGGACCTCTGAAAGGAAAGGAAGCGGTTAATACCAGATACATTAGCTTGCGCACATGTAAGAGAGCACCGACCGACGGTTGTTGCGCCCGCATCGAGACTGTTTTCAACTAGCTCTTTGGCGACGGAGCACAGGTCAATGATGACCTGGCCGGATTGAATTTGGTGGACCTGGGGACATGCTGGTCAGAGACAACGTTTGTCAGTGCCAAAAAGCCAGATCACGCACCGAGCGAGCCTCGATGGCCTGGATAGTCGCCATGGTTCATGCCATGGTGTCGGGTGAAACGAGGCGCGTCGCACTCTACGCGTGAAGCTCCGCCAAGAACTTCCCCACACGAGTTTCTTCTGAACTACAGATCTCGCTCGGTCTGGGCCTTTGTTTTTACCTACAGTCTACAGTGTCTGACTTCCTTATTCAAAACTGATAGTAAGTTGGTTTCTGCCAATGATTCAATGTACGTTACATAAATTAACTATCGCTCAGAACGCGCGGGGGTTCAAACTCATGGCCAATCTAAGCAGCAAAGCGATCTGGAAGCAGAACAGGCGCGACCAGGGTCCACATGTAAATAGCGTAGCACACCCAGGAGCTGACAATCTTGACCCAGCTGGCCCAGTAGGTTCGACCCACGGGCGCAAAGTCAATGGTTGTGTCGACGGTCAATCCCTGTGTCAACAAGGTGGCTACCCAGGTTGTGGCGAGGAAGAAGATGATGTGGAAGAGAGAGTAGTTATACTGAGTCGAACCACGCTCGTCATCCTTACTGCTGGTTTCGAACTCGTCCTCGTCGTCACTCTCATCCAGAGCACTGGCTGGCAAACTGCCGCTCTCCACGGCTGCCCGGAGAGCTTCGGCGCGCATCTCCCGACGGCTGTTGGGCTGCTGCGTGACCAAACCGTGCTCATTATCATCCTCACCCAGCTGGATGTAGTTGTGACCGCCCTTGGATCCCAGAGCGATGCCTTGAGTAGCAGCTCGCGTGGTTGTGTACGCGATGGTGGCCATGGTTACGATCGCACCCAGAATGATCGTGAGGGCTCGAGTGCGGCTAGAGCGAATCAAGGGGTTGCAGTTGTTGTCATCGGGCTTCATCGAGACGGAGGACAGGGTGAGATAGGTGCAGTAGACAGTGACCATGGCGGCTTGTGCCAGGCCCGCACGTGGGTTGGACTCCTGCACGGCGGGCTGCACCGATATAAACGAGATAATCAGGAACAAGATCAGGTTGATCGAAATAACAGCCTGATTCATGGAGCACGAGCTTCTCGCGAAGAAGATGAACATCAAGATGGTCATGACGATCGAAGCCAAGTACATGCCGAGCGTCGACCCGATGAGCAGGCCTCGCCACAGGCGTGAGTCACTGTCCTCGATCTTCTGCAGACACAGCTCGGCCCATGTGTGCGCAAGGTCCACCAAAAGGATCAGACCCAGTAACAGGAAGAGCATAGCACAGAAGAACGCAATGTAGTTGCCATAGACGAAGAAGAAGGGCTCGGGAATGAAGAACGACATGACGACGAACCCAATCCAAAACAGAACCTTCGGGCCCCAGAAGCCATTTTGCAGCGCGGCACGGCTATCTCTGGAGGTCTTGACACCGAGCAGCAAGAGAGCAAGGATCAGGTGGAAGAGACCGAGGCCGAAATTGATGCGGTGGACCGCCACCCAGCCGTGACATTCTTTGCCGTCGCATTTAATATCCATGTAATCAAGTGTTAAGTGTTGGAGTTTCTTGAGTGCCCAGGGAGTGAGCATGATCCAAGATGCAATCGAGTTGATCAGGAGGACAAAGGCATATGCGATTCGCGTCGCCATACTGTGTCCGCGTTAGAACGTCACCCTCCTTTTTTCTTCCTCTAGCGTCGTGGCGTCATACCTGTTCTGAAACTTGCCGCATGCACTGCAAACCGCAGAGCAGGTAGCGGCACCGCAGCATGAACCGCCGAGGGTGATGAGCTGCGGAGAGAGAAGGCATCAGCGAAGCGCTCTTCGAGAGACTCGGCTGGGAGGGTGACTTACCGTGCCCACACTGGGCACCGCCAGTAGCGGCAAAGACAGGAGAGCGCCCATGGTAAAATCAGACCAGGTTACGCAGGACGTTGAGGTTGGTTGTCGAGGCAAGAGAGGAGTCGCAAAGCGGAGGCGACGATCCCAAGATCACCCGCCTTCGTCATGTCACATGATCGGAAAACAACCCGTGGACCCACAGTTCATTGATTGGCCCTAATTTGCTACGCAATGATATTCCTTCTATTCCTCTTTCGAGTCGTCCTTTTCTATGTCTTTTTCATGGCATACGCTCAAACTTCTCATTGTGCTACAATTGGGAGGTGCTGATATCTGGGCTAGATCGTCAAGCCCAACGGGCGAGGATCGATCCCCAACGGATAATGGACCGAGTTAGTGAGAACTCGCTGAACGCCAATGCTTCTTTTAAGACAGTGTATTAATCAACCTCCTTTCAACCAAAATTGCTGGTCTCCTTAGTTCCAGAATTATTCTTTGGAGTAAGGTTCCCCATTAGCTCCGGTGCAGAGAATGCAAAAGCTTCTTCAAACCCTTCGGTCCTTGAGCTTGCAAATGCTGATAATAGTAGTCACTAGCAGCATCCATAATAGCCTTGACCTTGTCAACGGGAACCTTAGCCTTGCGATCATAGGAGTACAACCCATTAACCTCCTGCTCAACATCACACCTGGCAGGAATCAGTATACTTATCGAAGCCTCTCGGAGCAGATGTAACTTACAGCTGCGTGTACACCATACCACAGGTATGCCCACCCTTCACGACACTCATAACCAGCTTCTCAAAGCGCCTCAAGAGGTCTTCCTCATCAGCGGCGGTAGTGTATCCCCAGTCCCGCTCTCCAGCTTTAGCATCCTTGGCTGGGGCGATGTTGACGCCGCCGAACTCGGTGCAAATCACGGGTGCGCCTGCTTTGTGCTGGGCACCCGGGTCCAGGAGGGTGTGTCCGGAGAAACCGGAATAGATCGGCTTGGTGAACATGTCGTGGCCTGCCTTTGGGCCTAGAATCCCCCCATCCATCTTTGAGCATGTGGCTGATAACTCTGGGGAGTCGGCGTAGTCGTGGTATGTGGTGAGGTCAGTCAAGACGTGCTCCCAGCCGCAGTTGTCGTTGATGGGACGGCTAGGGTCCAGGGTCCTATCTTCTCGTTAGTACATCATTTTTATTCTTTATTTGGTGATGGGGTTCGACATACTTGGTCAGGTAGTACAGTGAGCGGATGTGGTTGCGCTGGCCAATATTATCCTTCAGGGAAGTATAGGCCCAGCTCTCATTGTTCGGTGTCCAGGTAATGATGCATGGATGGTT
The DNA here is from genome assembly GCF_028974065.1 of Penicillium cinerascens. Taxonomy (NCBI): domain Eukaryota; kingdom Fungi; phylum Ascomycota; class Eurotiomycetes; order Eurotiales; family Aspergillaceae; genus Penicillium; species Penicillium cinerascens. Next base: position 1,295,525 of record NW_026695298.1, on the reverse strand, counting down.
GAGATCTCTCTTCACAGCCTCGGTCCACTCGCTATTCATTCTTTCGATATAGTCACTTCCGAACTCATAGGCATTGGCCATCTCACCCCAAACGATGAAACCCAGCCGGTCGGCCCAGTAGTGGAATCTCGGGTCTTCGACCTTCTGATGCTTGCGGCATCCATTGAATCCCACTGCCTTCGCCATCTCAATATCGGCCTTCAAAGACTCGGAGGAAGGAGGCGTCATGCCTGTCTCGGGCCAGTAGCCCTGATCCAGGCACAACATCTGGAAGAGAGGCTTGCCGTTCAGTCGGAAAGTGCCATCGCCAGTGGTCCAGGATAGACTGCGCATGCCAGTCGTTGTCTCGATCTCATCAACCACCTTTCCCGAAGCATCGTACAGACGCAGAACCAAATCATAAAGAATCGGATGCTCCGGCGACCAGAGAGCCACACCATCATGCCAAGCTCCATCAACATTGAATGGCGCTTCACTCCGCAGCTCTGCAGCATTAGGAACTTTCATGCTCAGATCCACAGTAGCCCAGTTCCGCTCCGCAGGAAGCGAAGCCTTGTTCTTGCCAACCAAGCTCCCACCAAGACTCGCCTCAATCTCAACACTACACTCAGCACGCGCCTTCCGGTCAGACACCGCGATGTGAGCATGAAGCTCTCCACTCCCAATATCATCCGACCGGAGAACAGTCCCGCCGCTACCGCAGGCCAACCGCATAGCGGGCACACTCTCAACCCAGACGGACTGCCAGATGCCACCCGTGGGAGTGTAGAAGATATTTTCCGGAACAGGTTTCCAGAACTGTTTCCCACGCGGTTGGGCCAAGTCATATGGCGAGTCCCTGACGCGCAGGGTCAACCGCGCGGTCGTCGTCTCTGAGCGGAATGCATCCGTGACGTCCACGTCGAAGGGGACATGGCCGCCCTGATGGCCGCCGACGAGATTGCCGTCCACCCAGACGGTGCACTCGTAGTCGATGGCGCCGAAGCGGACAAGGAGTCTGTTTCCGCGGGCTTTCTCGTCCGCGGTGCGGATGTCTTGCAGTCTGCGCTCGTACCACATTACCTCGTGGGCTTCGTAGAGGTTAATGCCAGACGCGAGGGTCTGGAATGCATAGGGTACTTTGATCTCCCGTTTCTGGCTGTTGTCTGCTTGGGCTGGGATGCCTTGGTGTTGCCATTGTTGCGACTGGCCTATGTCGGCGTCATCGAAGATGAAGTCCCATGCTCCGTCGAGGGAGACCCAGTTCAGGGCTTTACGCTGGAAGTCGGGGCGCGGGTATGATGCAGCCATCTTGGGATGTTCCTGGGTGATCAATTGCAATTGAAGTATGGGAAGTGGTGACACGACTTAGGTGATGTTCGACCCCGCTTGGTAACGTCATCTCGAGATTACCCCCACGGCTCACGATCTACGGTCTACCATAATCTAGCTTAGCTATGTCGTGGAAATCGTCTAAGGTCATATCTTATTGATGGGGATATCAAAAGAGTAAACACGGACTCAAAAACCAATAACAAACTCCCGCGAAAACCGGACTGACCCTTGGTATCATGTCGAGTATAGACTGAGACTCAATCCCTTTCCTCCCATGCACACCCAAATCATCAAACACAAAACAGGGAGGGGAGAGAAAGGAGAGGGAAAGTATCACGTCCTCTCTCGCCCCAAAAAAATCCAAAGACAAAGGAACGGTAAATTCCGCCCCAGTTCACGCAGATCTTGGATATCTCGTTTTCTTTTCTGACGCCTTCATTGCTTGCGTTCCGTGGTATCAATCAACAGAAAATCAGAAAACAACCAAATAAATCAATGATAAAAACCGAAACACACACGCTGGAAATAAATCAACCAAAAGGGTATACTGCTGTAAATGGATGTTTTGGGGTTTAACGCGGTGGCCCAATCGGGGCCGGGTATCCAGAAGTAGAATTTGAAGTGCTAGGGCGACCGCTGTCAAAAGAGGCGCGTGGGTCATGCTTGGGCGTCATGTCGCCAGGCGCCGTGCCGAAGGGAAACTTGGTGTCGAAGCGTGCGGGCCAGCCATTGCTGTTGCTGCTCTTGTGACTGTGCGAGCTTCCCAGGACCGGAAGGTCGTCTTCGGGGAGGTTCACCCCGGAGTCATTCCACGGGTTGCGGTAGCCGCTGTCCCGCGATTCCATCGAGACCAGCGATGCCTTCGAGGCATTGCTCGAGGCGTGCTTGAAGAACGAACCTGGCGAAGCCGAGTGGTTCTTCCGACCGATGAACGAAGAGAAAGACGAGATGCTTCCGGGCTTGCGGAGACGCTCGAAGATCGAGCCGCGCTCGCTGGTCTCGTCGGCGAAGCTAGGTCGCGTGGGTGAGTCTGTCATGAGCGGGGCCGGGGCATGCTGCAACAGCTTGGAGTCGAAGAAAGGCAGCGACTCCTCGAAGGAGTCCGACTTGGGGCGAGGAATCGCACCCTTGACGGTGTTCGCGTTGAGACCGTGAGCAACAAGACGGGAAATGAGGAAGTCGATGGCATCCTTCAGACCACCAGCATTGTTGCGGGTGTAGCCGAGAACCACACGGTCCTCCGGCGAAGGGGTAGGCGAGGATGAGCCGGAGCCGGAGCCGGAACCAGAGCCCTCCTCCTTAACTGCAAGATCGGCAGTGGTGTCCACATTGATATCAACCTCGTACTGCTCCTTAAGCTTGGTCCGAACGTCCGCCATGAAGTCTGGCGACTTGAAGTAACCCCGTAGCTCCACGGAGCTCTGGAAGTGAAGCTCATGGCTCTCCGGAACCATGCCCAGCAGAGCATCGACAGCTTGAGGGACCTGGTACTCGGGGCCGGAGATGGTCACAACATCACTGGCTAGCTCGGTACTGGGGAACTCAATCTTGCAATTCCACTTCTTCTCCAACTCGTCAATCTCAGTAATGCGGGCCAACAGCTCGCGGTGGTACAGGCGGTTGATGACAACTCTCTCCGAAACATACTCGGCGTCAACCTTCTCGACCATATCCATGATCTCCTGCTTGACAAGGTCCAGGCTCTGGGCATTGCGAGCAGGAGTCCGACAGATCACATTGTCAACCTTGATGTCGTCATCTTCCTTGCCCATGCCACCCCGGTCCATTGCGTTGGAAAACTTGACAAAGACCGAGTATTTCTTCATAATCCGCTGGATATGCTGCCCACCGATGCCGATGATTCGCTTGTGGTACTGGTCAGGGACATGGAACGAGATGGAAGCGGGCATTTCCTGTTCGACCAAATCCAGACCGTTCTTGGTAGACTCGTATTGGTTGCCGCACACGTCGATATAGAAGTTATATTCGTTAAAGCCGTCAAAGATAATCTGTACGTTGCCTTTTTGCTTGTTAGAGACCGGTGGACAAAGGTTTTCGAGTTACAAGAGACTCACTCTGGCCCATGATCTTGTTGATCTTGCCGTTCTTTTTGCCACTGACAAACTCCTTGTGCTCATTGGCCAGCTCAATCTTGACGCGCATTTGGTATTGGCTTCGAGTGACGAAGGGGATCTGGTTGACAACGGTCATGGCAGCCTTGACGGCATCGTCGGATCCGTTGATGGTGAACGTCAGGTTGTCGAAGCTGACTTCGGCTTCCGAGTTGGTACAAATATCCGAGAGCATCGATCGAACATCGGCAGTGGAGGGGGCACGAACACCGCCCTGGGCGGGATCGGGCATGATGATCCACCATGAGGCGCTATAGAATTGTCCGGCCTGAAAAAACATTAGCGAATACTCATAATATGCGTACCGCATTTCCAACGTACCAGAGCCATGATCTCCCGAACAGTACGCTCGACATGCAGGACCTCGGTGCCTTGAATCCGAACAAGACCGCGCTGGCTGCCCAGTTGCGGGAAGAGAACATAGGAGCCGTTCATCTCCATAACCTTGCGAACCTTGTCCAGCCGGTCGAGCAAGATGTTGTCGATCTTGCTCGAGTTGACCACAACGTCCTTGACATAGATCTTGACTCCCATCACCAGCTCTCGAAGCTTTTGCTTGGCCCGAGCAATCTGCTCCGGAGACTCGCCCGTGATGTACACTTCATCTTCACTTCGACGGTTCGCTCCGGGAGGGGTATAACCAAAGATTCGTGGGAACGGCGGGGGAAGTAGATAGCAGTGCCAGTCGCAGCTTCGATGAGCTTGATGTTCTTGCGGGTGCGGCCACAGACCAAGGTGTGCATGGTCAGCTCGAGCTTGATGGCGTCAACATGGCGTTTCAGCTATCTCCGTGTTAGTCTGGTAGCCATCCAACTCGTATTCACAAAAACCCACAATTTGATCGATCATGATCAGAACCCGGGTCTTAGCGTGCTCGGAGCTCTCCATGTCACCATAGATGGCAACTCGGAAACGCTGCTCCAGGCCGCTATCAGACGCATACCCATAAGATGAAACCACCGCACTGTCCGCATCGTGAAGTTTGGGTGTCAGCAGAAATATGTCGGTGCCGGTGTAAGCGGCCAAGGTGTCCATGTGCTCGAGCACACTGGCCCGAATGCCCTTCGGGGATCCATCCATGATCAAATGCATATCCACGTCCACGGTCGCGCATCGCTGATAGTTGGCGAGATGTTAGCAAGGGATAGTCTCAAAGCACCACACCCAACGATGCGGGTGTGAAAAAGAAAAATTCAACCACATACCAGCATGATGGGGGTCTCATTCAAAATCTTGGCCCGCATCTTCCGCACCGTCTCTCCATCACCAGTGACACAGACGTTGGTCACCAAGCCGTTGGGCCGCCGTTGTAGCGACGGTGAGGCCTTGGGCTCTGAGGATGTGAACGAGGCCTCGATCCGGCCACCACTGGTTTCCGTAATCTGTCGGCATAACATGTGCAAGCCGTCGACGTTGCTGGTGTGTACCGGCAGCTGGTGCACGGGCGTGCCCTCTGTGGTGCCTTCGGGGAAGGTCCAGCGCTGCAGAGCACCGGGACTGGCGTGGAGCACGTCCTCGACATCGGGACCGGCCAAGGTGGAGGAGAATGGGACGTTGAACGATAGGTTGACGGTGGGATCGATACTCGTCGGAGGAGTCATAGGCGGAGCACCGTGTGGCCGGCGAAAGGCCATGTCGGTGTGAGGTCTGGACATCCCGAAAGTCGGCGTCATTCGTTCCCAACCATGACGGGCCTGGCCCGTGAAGTTGGATATCTTGTGCATGACCAGTATCGGAGGATTTCACACTCTCACCCCTATGATATCGAGGGGAAAGAGGGAGGAGAGTTTGGGGGGGGAGGAGGTGGAGTGGAAAGGTTCAAAGGTAAGGCTGCCGTTCTCGACAGGGATAGGAATGGCGCTCGCTGTGTGGGCGTTTCGGGAATGGTGGAAACGAAGATCGATCGATGGGGGGAACGGACCAACACACCGGCGCATAGCCAAGTACCTAATCGAACACACCAGAAATCGAAGGGAATAATAATGTATTATTGATTCCTTCCGTTGACCCTAGGTGGTGGTAAAAGGTAAATGGTGGTAAATAACGTCCATTGTAGACAATCCGAGTGTCGTCAGTTGTGCGGGTCATTTCAATACGGCAATTCCAGCGGCCAGTAGCCCTACGGAGTATATTTCGGCCTACTAATTGGTGAAGAGTGCCCCCTATTTTTCAAAATCTAATAACTAGGTTTGAGTATAGTTATACATAGTCCAGCTCTGGGCATCAGGAAGTGTCTCTCCGTTTAAGTGCATCTGTCGCGGCCGAATCCACATTTCAGCACTGCCTCCCTCGCAAAGGAGGAATGCGGCCGATCCGAGAGAATGCCGTCGTAGGGGTTTCCGTCTTTCTCTACCGGGTCTGCGCAGAGCTACGATTGACCGTAGATCCTATATCCTACCCATTAATACAGATCTCTAGAGTCTATATAGAATTCTTCTCAAGCGAGGGTCACGTGAGCACCGGTGAGCCTGGTCAGTCTGGTGAACCTGCTTTTTTCTGCTGGGGAAAACAGCACTTGGCTTTTTGGCGTTGCAGATCCAGAGTCCAAGTTTCAGCCCGTGAATCCTCGGGATCCGAGTCCTTCCGCGTCTCTGTATGCACGTACTCCCCGAACGGCGGGCGGTCTTCTCATAGGTCCCGGGACAGAGAGCCTTGTACGACGCATGTATCTCGGCCGGGTCCACTATCAGGGAAGCATGATGAGTAGTGATAGGACGCCCAACACTGGCCCGGCTGGCCCGGACACGGCCACCGATCGAGCCTGTCGAGTCTGCGGGCCTGCGGTCATCAGCCCCGGCATGTGGATCGTGGTAATACCGCTGATGCCTAGGGGACCTCTGTCACAAAAACACCCAATAATCGACGTCGTGTCAGTGATGTGCGGTGGCCACGGGGCAGATCCTCAGGAGAGCTGCGAATAAAGTACCCCATGTAGTCCCACGTCCCCTCTGTACTGTTGTAGTATTGCGGGCCACGTACGCTGCCTGAGGAGGACAAGTTTCCCCAAGTGGTCGACGTCATTTTCTCGTACAGGCCCGGAGTGGGTCAAACACTCTTCAGCTTGGCCTTGATACATCAACCCCAATTCCGACTGGATGGACCGCCGTAGAGCCTGCTTTGAAAGCTGACTGCATGTGCCATCGCCACTCGCCCCCGATTCTGGGGCCCCAGAAGGGATGCATGGGGGCAGTCAAGTATACCTCGGATAGAATTACGATCAAAGTCAGTACCTAACGTTTAGGAAGGTGCTCACCCCGGGCGCTTTACTGGGAAGCCATTGGCTACTATAGTCAATATTGACCTTTTCTTCAAACATCAGTGTCTTTTGTGGTTGAAGGTTGATGGTCATTTTGTAGATTGATGAGTCAATTTCAGCACCTTGGAAAGCCCAACTGAAAAGACCATCCACAACAGGTAATCAGACAGGACGAGCTAAAAATATGAAAGATTGTTCAAAATACTACGAAGCTTTCAGAGCCCACAATACAATTACCCACACGAACAACCCGACCAGGGTGTTAACAATTGTTTGTTATATTCTGTCTCAGCTTGGTCCCTTCCCCTCTCACTTTATACACCGAACATCATCTCAGGTGCCAAAGCACCGATTTTCCACTCGCCAACTGAAAAAAATATTGAATCAAAGCACTACAGAGGGGCCACCCAGGTAAAGAGCCTGGTTTTGGTCTAAATATATTTTGCCAAATTGCCAGAGCCCCTTCGAAACTCTTCGGAAGAGAACACAGAACCAACTCAAAAGAGTCAAGGAATCAAAGCTTAAATCCTACCGCGAAAATCCACGATGCTCACGATGTCCATGGCTTTCTGGACTTGCTACTATTGAATTGGCCCAGGTCGTTGATACTACCTGATCGATATCAGGGGCTCGTTTGGTCAGAGTCAATTTGGAACCTCAACTCGTAAATTACTCGTTGGCTAATGAAACAGATGAAGTGATCATTCGGAAATGGAAATTAAGAATTAAGACAACTGGTTGCGAGTCTAGGATATTCAATGAGAGACTTGGAAGCAACAGGGGTTTAGACTGTGGTATCAATGCATAAATCACTAAGATTTTCGTTAGGCCGAAACCCATGACTACTCAAAAAAAATACGCCCAAGGCATGCAGATATGCAGATCACAATGCATATAGAAAAAAGCCCATCAATAGTGCTGCGGAACACGCTGAATCGACTCCGAACCGCCATCCACGGCCACGCGATTTCCATCGTCGCCTTCGAAATACCGTCGTTCCCGGACGTAGTATGGACGCTCGATGTACTCGCCCATTTGTCTCTCGTCCACGAAGACGCTGGCATCACGACTGGGTCCAGCGGGCCGCATACTTCCGACACGCTGGACGACGTCGTGGTGCGGTTCTTCATACCGAGCTTGCTGAGGCCGAACACTCGACGTTCGAATCACCCTCTCCTGGGGAAGTGGGTGCTCCTCTACATATGTTGGGCGTCGAGGAAGATACTCGGCGACTTGGACACTGCCACTGCGGGCATAGGGATCATGGCTCTCCATGGGTGTAGTGTATGTTCGCCTTTCACCTGCAATAGGGCGTGCATAGTCTGAAGTGACACGTCTATAGCTTGGCTTTGGGGGAGGCATCTCCTGCATATATCGGCGTTCGACATAGGGTTCATGGACGACAGACGGAGCGCGGACACTGGCAGTGCGGACGGGGACTCGATCTTCGTAGACGTCTTTTGGCATTTGAGAGACTGGTCGCGGAGGAGGTGCCATTGGCTGGGATCGTGACGTGGGGACCATTTCATACTGATTACCATGCTCGTCGACCACAAACCGGCGTTGGGGCGCAGGCATGATTCGTGGAGGGGGAGCTTCGTCGTAATACGGGTCCCGATAGACGGACTGCTGCGCGTCATCCAATGTGATGTACTGAGGTCCGTACCCAGGTGGAACTTCTTCGTAGTACCTAGGACGTTCTTGAGGTCGTTCGATGACAGTGTACGACGCCGCACGGCCGCCATGGGGATCGGCCTCGATATATTCCCGAGGATAGTCCGACTGCCTGGCATACTGCAAGCTGGCGACTCTTCGAAGATCCCCATCATCACGTGGAGGGCGCCTGGTGCTCAGTCGAGAGAGTGTACGGGGCTGTTGTCTTTGATCCACAGGGATTTCGTGATATGGATCAACGTCGTAGACTGGCCTCCGACTCGAAATTTCCTGTCTTTCAAGTACTGGTGTATACCGTGGCGACGCAATGTCGATGTACACCGGCTGCTGCTGCTCGGCGTGTCGGCTTTGAATCATGCCAGGGTCATCGGCAAACGGCGGAGGAGACACTGGTTCCTCTTTAACGTAGGTATCGGAAGGTTCCGGGTCCTGCCTTCTGTAAGACACATTACGAGCCTCCTCCCCGTTTCCTTGCAGCCTTCTTCGCTTTCGTGAAATGGGATGAGGAGCTGGTCCACTGGGGCTCTCGCGACCGGAGTCTGCATCGGAATACACCTGGCCTAACCCCTGCTCACGCCTCTCATCCCGAAGCTGTTGGACAGATGGTACTTTGGCCACAGCCAAAGGCGAGACTCGTGACGGCCGTGGAGCTGCTGGGGACGTGATGTGGTTCTGGCGAACTATGGTTACGTCCGCAGGCGACGCCGGTGCCTGTACGTCGCGGTTCCGATGGACGTATCTGCCTCTGCCATCACCGTTTGCTACTCCGTGCTCATAATATCTGTCATCGATGGGTGGTGCTACTGGAGCCGGTGGAGAGTATTCTGGTTCTTCCAGAGCTTCCAACTGTTGCGACTCACGCAGTCGACGGGACATCTCTGCTTGACCGGAAGATGGCTGCTTTTGAGAATAGAGGGCACGCTGGTCAGCAACAGGGTAAGCATCTTGCATTTCCTGATCAGATCCAGGTTGGTTCAGAGATTCAAGTCGCTGTAACTCATCTGCGTAATTCTCTACAGGAGCACGTGTAGAGAGACCAACCGCCTGACCCGGCACGACCGGAGAGGCTTTTCGTTGACCTCCATCTGGAGAGTCAGGTGCTCTACTGGAGTAGAAGGAGTTGTCGTCGAAGGAATCTCCATTTGTGTCTGATGGCTCACTCATGGAAACGGGCGCAACGACCTGGAGAGCCCTTTGAAACACTTCCGAGACATTGAACTCGGGTCTTGTGTCCTGGAGCGCAGGTTTTTGTTTGCTTTCTTGTTTCTTCTGTTCCAGTTTATCACGTAACATCCTTTCTAGCCTCTGCCGTTGTAGCTGAAGTTCAGCCCTGACTAAATCATCGGATTTTGTCAAGAATATGGGATCGATTTCTGAAACGGGTTTGGAGGCCAAGCGGGCGGAGGGAGGTGTTGGGTTTGCGGAGGCAGTCGAAGGCACATTCTCAAGCCCGGGAGCTTGGGTATTCGGAGAGCGCGCTATTCCCAACAGTGGCGTGTTCTCCGACCCCAGGGGCTTGTTCTTAACAGCCTGCTGGGTAGAAGGACCAGTCTGGCCATTTCGCGCCCCCGGTTTGCGCACAAACTGCTGGGGAACCTTGAGACGCGGGTGGGAGCCCGCGAAAATCTCATCGCTGATCTTGAGAATCCGCTCGTATTCTTGCACCTCACTTGCTGTTATTGGCGCCGCCGCAGCCATTGTACCTGCTTTAAGGTGAGTCGAGACCCCATGCGCTGTAGCCATGATCTTGGAGAGCTTGAAGAAGGGGTTTTAAGATCACGGGACAGCTTGGGGACTGGGAAAAGAAAATCACTGGGGTAAGTCCAGTCTCATAGCAACTTGACCAACGATCAGAGCTTTGAATACAAGATCCAGTGGGCTCTATTTCATTAGTGAGGTGAGTAGCGAAGGAAAAAAAGTGACAGCCGCTGCTTGTGAAAGTCCGCTTTTCCGTTGCCCGCGCTAGTTCTGATTAGGTAACCGCGTGTTGTCGCGGCGCAAGGTGATTGATTCCAAGGTTCCCGACTTCCTCGCCGTATAAAACTCTCCATGCATCGCGCATTCCCTTCACTTTCTGCTCGCTTCGTTCGCCCCGTCTCATTCTCTCCTCAAATATCTCCTGCTTTCCTACCTTCTCAACGGTATTTTACAATGGCGGCCAACGGCGCAAAAGGCAGTGACTCACGGCCTGTGTTTTTCTTCGACATTGACAATTGCGTACGTACATGCAGGCCATGGTCAGAGTACTCACGGTGCTAACTCTCGGTTTTTTCCCATAGCTTTATTCGAAAGGTACGATTGGGTTCTGTGCCCAAAACTAAACTGGACAAGAACTGACCGTGCCATGCAGCATGCAACATCCATGATGAGATGCAAAAATTGATCAGTGAGCAACAATTTCCATATCAGGCGGTGTCCGTTGGCTAACTCGTCTTTTTGTGACCTAGATAAATTCTTCTGCAAGCATCTAGATCTCAATACTGAGGATGCGCACATGCTCCACCAGAAATACTACAAGGAATACGGACTCGCCATTGAGGGCCTTACCCGCCACCACAAAATTGACCCGCTGGAATTTAACTACGAGGTTGACGATGCCCTTCCCCTCGATAAGATCTTGAAGCCGGATCCCAAACTGCGGAAGCTGCTCGAGAGCTTGGATACTAGCAAGGTGAAGCCGTGGCTTCTCACCAATGCCTATGTGAATCACGGCAAGCGTGTAGTGCAACTTCTGGGCATTGAGGATCTTTTCGAGGGTATTACCTACTGTGACTACGGGAAAGTGCCATTGGTTTGCAAGCCTAACCAGGAAATGTACGACAAGGCGGAGAAAGAGGCCGGTGCACCGAGCACGGAACAGTGCTATTTTGTCGGTAAGTTTGTCAAGTTGAGTGCTGCCACGTTTGTCGGCGTTGGTAGTGTATCATCTCACCCGACTGGGACTGCCATGCTGACCACGTCAACCTCATAGATGACTCACACCTTAATTGCACACATGCGCAAGCACGGGGCTGGACTACTGTGCACTTGGTTGAGCCGGGCATCCCAATTCCACGAGTCCCCGCCTCGAGATACTTGGTTTCGAATCTTGAGGAGCTTCGGATCCATTTCCCCCACCTCTTCAAGTCCCAGGAGAGCAACAATGCTTAGATGATTTATTATTATTTTTGGGATCGACGACTTTTCTTCTCTATAGAGGCTTGGAAAATTTCGGATCCACAGTCTCCGAACTGTAAATAGTGACTGGACTTGTTAACGAGATCCTGGTGTTTCTGCCTATTCAGGGTCTACTTATACCAGACAGCATAGACCGAAATTGTACCTGTTACATTACGAGCAGTGAAAGACGAATTCTATTTCTATAATGCTTTTAGTGCAGACAATTCCTTTTCAGCTAACAACAGGGTAAAAGACTCAAAAGACTCGCGGAGCCATTTGTCGTTGCCTCAGGCCATAGGGGATCGGCGCGCGCGTGGCAGACTCCTAAATGCTCTCCGTCCTCCGTCTCCCCTCGACAAGCACCCTCGGCCATCGCTCAACAACTCATCGTGGGTCTTCGCTCCTTTAACTCACGATGTCTGGCCGAGAGATCTCACCCGGCTCCGTGATCACCCTGACCGACGGGCGCCAGGGTACCGTCCGATTCATCGGAACCACAAGCTTCGCAGTTGGAGATTGGATTGGAGTGGAATTGATCGACGCTACTGGCAAGAACGATGGTGCAGTTCAGGGCGAACGTTACTTTGAATGCGAACCAGGATTTGGCATGTTCATCCGACCAACAGCCATCGGTGCGGTTATTCAACAACCTCCGCGGGAGAGTAAACAAAGCGCCAGGGCCGGCCCCAACGCGCCTGCCAACCGACAATCAATATCTGCAGGCGTAAAAAAGCCCAGTGCGCTGCCTCCTACCGCAGTCAAGCGACAAAGCACCAATGCAACTGGAACCCCGACGCCGGCGCCGAAGATGGCCCCCCGGGCCTCTCTAAGGGTATGTCTTGGATTGGATTGTTCTGGTTGGCCTCTGCTAGAATACTGACAGTGTTCTTTGTAGTCGCCCACAAAGTCCCCTACAAAACAGCTATCTGCTTCTTCTAATCGCTCATCGATCGGCGGCGCTCCGCGGACTTCGACAATTGCATCAGCCCGACCGAGGCCAGCTGCCACAAACAGAACCTCGATGGGCCCATCTAGCACTCAATCGGCTGCTTCCCGACCTTCGCGCCCCTCAGTGGCTGGCACGGCAACCAGGACTTCGAGACCTGGGTCCCAAAGTACCGTGGCCTCTGGGCTGTCCAAGCGCCCGTCCCTTCGACAGGCGGCCTCCACAAAAGCATCCGATGGAGGCGACACAGGGACGAGTAGTCCATCAGAAGAGCCCACCAACGCCGAGTCTCTTGATATCGAAGGAGAAAGAACCCAAGATGGAGGAGCGGCGCCAGCGCCAGCATCTGCCCCTAAAACGTCAAGGCCGTCTTTGACTGCTTCGCGCTCAGCAGCAAATCGACCCGGGCCTGGGACAACTATGGCGCAACGCCAAAACCAGAATGCTGCCGTCTCCCGTGAACTGGAAGAGCTTCAAGCTAAACTTCGAGTCATGGAGAAGAAACGGGCTGAAGATCGTGAAAAGCTCAAGATCCTCGAGCGACTGCAAATGGAGCGCGATAAGTTTGAATCGATTATCCAAAAGCTGCAGGCAAAGTATCAGCCGCAGCAGATGGAGATAACCGAATTGCGCAAGAAGCTCAAGGACACTGAGGCTCGCCATGAGGAAGTCGAGCGAATGCAAGCCGAACACGAATCACTCATGGAAATGGCGGCACTTGACCGGGAAATGGCAGAAGAGACAGCCGAGGCTTTCAAGCATGAATGTGATGCCCTTCGATTGAAGATGGAAGAGCTTCAGCTGGAAGTGGAGGTTCTCCGCGAGGAAAATGAAGAGTTCAGTCAGATCACAAGCCCTGAAGAGCGTTCCAGTCATGGGTGGCTGCAGATGGAAAAGTCCAACGAGAGACTCCGTGACGCGCTCCTGCGGCTCCGCGATATGACCCAGCAGCAGGAAGGAGATCTTAGGGACCAGATCAAGGAATTGGAGCAAGATCTTGAGGAGTACTCTGCAGTCAAGTCTGACTATGAGGCTACGAAGGAAAGGTTGTTGATTGCCGAGACCAATGTGGATGATCTTAAGCAGCAACTGGAGACTGCTCTTGGGGCCGAAGAGATGATCGAAGAATTGGCTGACAAGAACATGCGGTACCAAGAGGAAATCAATGAGCTCAAGAATGCCATTGAGGATCTGGAGTCGCTCAGAGAAATCAGCGACGAGCTGGAGTACACCCATATTGAAACAGAGAAACAACTCCAAGAAGAGATCGATTATCGTGATGGCGTGTTCAGCGAACAAGTTCGGAAGATATCCCAGCAGGATGAAGTCATTGAAGACCTGGAATACACCTTGTCCCGCTTCAGGGAGCTGGTGACAAATTTGCAGGGCGACCTCGAGGACATGCGGGCATCTCAGCAGATCTCCGAGACAGAAGCCACCGATCTCTCAACCCGATCGCGAGCCATGATGGACCTGAACATGAAGCTCCAGGCCTCGGTATCAAAGGCCCAAACGAAGTCCATCGACATGGAACTCAATCGAATGGAAGCGGAAGAAGCAGCACAACACCTTTCGATCGTAAAACTGTACCTTCCTGAATACTTTGATTCCGAGCGGAACGCTGTTTTGGCTCTTCTTCGGTTCAAACGTGTCAGCTTCAAGGCCGGCATGATGAACAACACCATTCGCGAGCGAGTTGCTGAGCAGTCAGCAGCGTCGACCTATGATGAGATCTTCAACGCCCACGAAGTCCTTGAGCATCTCCTATGGATTTCGACGGTTTGTAACCGTTTTGTGAACTATATCAGTGCCTGCTCTCCAGAGCAATTTGCCAGCGCGAAGGGTGCTTTGTTTGAAATGGAGCCGGTCGAGCGGACACTGAATCTTTGGATCGAGAGCTTAAAGAAGAACGACGTGAACATGAAAAAGTTTGCGGCTGAATTGCAGCGATCCATTGCTCTGCTGGTACATCTCGCCGAAACCCTCCTTCCATCTGGTCCAGAAATTTTTGCAGATGAGTTGTGCATGCGCGCAACCCTATCGCAATCCTACCTTGACCATGCTGCATCCGTTGTTGCGCGGTTGAAGTCTTTGGTTCAGTCCAAACTTGCGACCCCGGAAGAGGGCAGCGAAGAGAACTCATTTGCCCTGGGCAAACTCGACTCTTTTGTCTCCCAGGCGCGTGGGTACAAGGTTGCTATGGGGAAGATTTCTCGATCTTTAGAGGACCTGCGTACACGGTCTCTTGCACTCTCCAAAGACGCGGACGAGCCTTTCAAGAAGACAGAAGCGTATACCCAGGGACTCTCAGAATTGACTCGAAAGCTGGGCGAGAACGTTGTGGATCTCACCAGTGATGAGAGCCGTACGGATCCATATACACTGGAAGAGATTCTGGAAAGCATGTCACGGGCATTTTCAGATTCTGTACAGTCTGCTGATGGTACATCAGAGAATAACGATCCTGTCTCGCTGCTCACCAACAAGCTGCGCGACATTGGCAGCCAGTTGGATGAGCTCGATTCGATCTCAGCCGATCTCTCTCGCACCACGGAATTCGAGAGAGGAGCAAACCCTTGGGTTGCCCGGTCGGGGGAGTTGAAATCTAACAAGACAATTTCGCCAGATGCCGACGAGGAAATTCGACGCTTGAAGAACGAAGTTCACGAAGTTTCCACTGCACTTGGTGTCAAAGATAACACCCTTGAAGAACAAGGTATTAAGATTGAGCTCCTCGAATCACGGATGCGCGAGGCCAGCAAGAAGGCGTCTATGGTGAAGGATCTTGAGACAAAGATTGAAGAATATCAAGCAACAACCGATGGGCTCGAGAAGATTGTCGATCAGCAGAAGAAAGAGCTTCAAACGGCCGAGGCGGAGCGCGATGAGTTCAAGTCTCGCCTCGAAAGAATGAAGCGGATTTCTGGAACCGCCGGTGTAACGACCTCAGGCGATGGTATTGTCATCGACAACGAGGCTTCTCTGGCCGCAATGCAAGAGAACGAATCTCTCCGTGCCGAGGTCGAAAGCCTTCAAGCAGCCGTGCGTTTCCTGCGTGAAGAGAATCGTCGCTCGAACCTTCTCAATCCGTACTCGATACAGCGGTCGACGGAGATGCACGCCTGGCTGGACGCACCACTCACTCGTGCTACCCCAACCGTCGAGCAAGAAAAGGTCCAGCGCACTGCTTTGGAAAGTCGCGATGTCTTGACCCATCTGCTGAAGCTGACGAAGGAATCTCGTGTCTGCGACTTGAAATCCACAATGGTGCCGCCAGCGAGCGGCGACAACGCCAGCACCAGTGCCAACCGTACTACATGGCGCCCATCCAAGTCTCGTCTTCGGTACCAGGTGCTCCAGCAGCGAGAAAACTTCGAACACTGGTCTGAATGGCGCGACGATATTGTCCACCATGAGCGTGAACAGGACCGTCTGGCTGCTGCCAAGCGGGAACGCGCGCTTCGTGACCGCACTCCTAAACATGCCCACAAAGCCTCTGTTGAATTCCCTCAGGGTCTTGGGCATGGAATGATGGGCCGTGCATGGCAAATCCTGGGCATGCAAAACCACCGCAAGAACATTTCAATCAGCGCACCCGCCCCAGACGGAGTGGAAATAGTGTCCAATGAATGATTCTCCTACTTTCCTGTATAGGAGGCATGGGCGTTGACAGTGGCCCTTGTGTCTTGATTTCATCTGCATGTGCCTTTCCGTCCATATTTAGCTTCTTGTTCTTACTTCCTGTGCAGCTCATTACCCTTTGACAAGATACCCCGGTTGCACATACTGCCAAATACACACATATCTTCTTCGTTATACAGTCCTTCTGGGATTTCTCCCGCTGGTCATTAAGACAGTCACCGGCATGGCCGAAAGCAGTATTTGATAGAAGCTACCTGCCTCGGTATGAGCAAAGAGAATGGAGCTAATCCTTCCCCCAACATAATCTGCCTCCGCCGCTGCGCTCTATGCAGCCAGTACAATTGCAACAACTGATATGCCTCGTCCGCTGATAGGCACCTGGATGTCGGAGATGCGAGATGCGAGAAGTCCAAGATATTCTCTTGCAAAGATCACTGTTTGACAAGATGGTAGAGGCTAATGCACTTTTCAATCAATTAAAATCTGCGGCGTGGGATCAAGGCCTGTAGAATCCCTCCAAAATCAACTCTTATGTAGAGAATTCACGGTACATCCATCCACAGCCATCTAGACATCCATGGATTTCTTCACCGCCGTGATCTCCCGCATGTACAGGGGCCCCCAGTAATGCCAAACTCGAACACAAGAAATATTGCATCGATCTGAACCAATAATAGTGCTGAACGTCTGATGTTAGGGAAAAAATGAAAATTCAAGATAGTCAATCGATCCGTTGACACTAAAAGTCTGCTGGAGTGGACTTGTCGCCGTGTCCGAGAGATGCACTGTTTTATCTAAATCCAACCCCTTCTATGGAGATAATATTAGTCGTCGGAATATCCTACCTCCTCCAAAGACCACAACAAATGGCTATCTTTATCCGGGTTTTCAACATTGCAACCATTCGGAATAATCTCATCAACCCCCTTGATCTCCTTCAATCTCAAAGAACCTGACTCAAATCGGGCCATCAACCCAGCCACCTGCATATCGTGTGCTTCATTTGCACCCTTTTCAAAGCCTCGAATAGACAGATACTCCAGGCTATCTGGCATACCGTCCGTTAGCATGACACTTGCTCTTTTCGCATCATCGATCTCCACGCCCTGGGCGAAGTAAACCAAAAATTCAATGCTGATACTCAGTTCTTTCAATGCCACAAAGTCTTTCAACGACGCGTTGCGGTCCCAAATCGATGTCAAGTATTGGTGCATCTTGAACTCGGGGTTATCTTCGAGTCCATCGGGTCCGTATGCGTCAAACTGGAATTCACCCGGGCCTCCATATTCATCCCAGTCGACGGGAAAGGAGCCACGCGACTGTGCTTGACCAGGGTAGCTCCGAGTGAGTTCTTCAGTATCTATGTCGAGAACTTTTAGCGTTTTTTGGTGTGCGGATAGCGCTTTGATAAAGGCTTTTGGATTGAAAAAAGGAATTCCTCCATGAAGGCTTGCCCTTCCTCCGGTGGTATATTGGAGTTCGGTAAGGGTTTTGCTTGATGCCATCACGCATAAGAGATAGTTCGAGCCCAGACACGAGTGGTTGATTTTGATTTTGCTGATATTCGAGCTTGTTTCCTCACAGGTCTGTTTCCCGTTGTCCTCGTCTGATTCAAGCACATCGATACCAAATGACTCGATAGATGGGAGTTTGTTGAAGAGCTCGAGACAGGCAATCAAATCTGTCCGGGCATAGAACCGCTCATCATTGGCATAATGATTTTCTTTATTGATCAAATAGACATCACGCAGTTTCTGAAGGAAGCGAGTTCCCTCTGAGCTGGAATTGGCATGTCGGAAAACTTGAACGAGCGGGAATTCTTTGGCTAATTCTTCTCCTTCCTCAAGGTTGTGGTAGTGATAGAAAGGCTGTGTTAAGGCCATGGTCTCAAGATTTGGTGACATGGACACGATAATGGCGGCAATAGCTTGTGTGATGAAGATGGGTGTAATGCCAAATTCCCTAGATGCTGGATGTCAGATTTCTGTACAGCAAATCACCAGAGGGCCCAAGAGAGCCTCCTACCAGACCCTACAGCCTTCAGGGGTAATATAGCCCAAGTCCTGGCTTAATTTGTTTTGCATGAGCATATTGATGATTTTCTCTTCCTTGTCGCCCTGAAAGCCCGCATTTTGTACCGCACGTCTGAGAAGACGCATGTCATCTGCGCTTAGGTCGCGTTGATACGGTAATTCAGGGTAGTCATCACCAGTCCTAGGTTTGTGCAGGTACTCAATCCGCTTCACGAAGTGACCAAGACAAGGTCGCTTAACAATATTCATGAGCAGCTGAAATGTATACTCGAGATTGTCTTGATCGTCATTGATAAGGATTTGCCGGTATGCTTCACGATCGGTCTTTTCACACGACGAGTGGTCAAAACTTGAACCGGATAGTTCGGTCGCATGACAATCGGAAAAGGAGCGTAACACGGTATTGAATGATAGGTTGGGGAACCTTTGATATAGCCCGGGTGTTCGAGAGCGTACGGATTTGAAGACGGAGCCCGGTGCCAAGGGGCGAAAGGTGAGCAGCATTGCGACAATGCAAACAAGTACTGAGAGAATAAATTTTATGTTATGAGACATAAATGATGTTTTACATATGACGAGAAATGATCAAACTTCGCATGTTTGAGAAGATCTTCCCCCTTTTAAGGCCCCACATGTTGATCTAGCCGGAGAGAGACTAGAAAAAGATGAATATTTAAGCGGTAAAGGTGGCCAGAGGTGGCACTAGACCCGACCCTAGGAACCTTGACGTTAAGGTATATACAAGCCCGAGAGGTTTCCAGAAGTCCCACACGAGTCACGCACCACAAGCGTGGGCAAGTTTGAAACTATAGTGTCGTATTGTAATACAACTGCTATATGAATTTAGACCTTCTCCGACAAGGGCTCACATTCACTAAATTTTCGAGCCTTTCGTACGAGCCCACTGAACTCATAATCCATACCCCAGTAGAGCGCTCAAGTTGTAACGATAACTAGGATGACAATTCCAAGCCATTGCCAGTGGGTAACATTCCGACCCTTGTCAGTGAGCCATTTGGTGATGGCCGAGTAATCCGGCAGGATGAACATTGCGACCAGGTCAATTGGAATCGTTGCTGCGCCCTCGATGATGCCTGGAACATTCAAATGCTAGATCTGGAGATCGAGCCAGCGTTTCGGGGAATTGATGTTGCATACATAACCATCTCCAGGCTGGAAGACCTCCCTTTCCATTCATGCCGGACATGATAGCACTGCCGAGGAGGCCGCTAAAAGCCCCCGATACCTGGCAGCAATGTAGAGAATGGAGATGCAAGCTGCGAGCTCTTCCTTTGTGTACCATGAGTAGAACGGAAATAATGCGCCAGCTGCAAGTAAGTCAGGAGGTCTCTTTTCCATGAAAAGACCCAGGTGACTCACGGACGAAAGGTGCTTCCACAAAGCCCTAAACAAATTGCAGAGCGAGAAGTCCGCGATTTTTTTGAACGGCTCCTGTACGGGTACTCACAACAGCCCAACAACACATCACAGTCGGCTATTGAATTGTAAGCAGCCTCTTCATCAGCAATTCTTGTGTCGGACTCTCACCAAAATGATGGACGGCCTCATCTTGTTAAGAAGCATATTGGTCGGCACCTGAGTGAGGACATATCTGACGAATAAATTGTAAGTCATCGAGCCTTCGAACCGAACCTCAATACGAGGAGTTCTCACTGATGATAGTGTTATATTGATCCCCCTCCAGACCAAGGTCTTCCTCTAGAGTCCCCAGCCGTGCGGTTGCGATGTTGTTGCGATCGAAGTAGTTCAATACATCTGTTTTTACGGTAAGAAAGTGTCCTACGTATCATTGGGAAATCAGGGGTCGTGTACAGACTAGGATCATCAAGGGCATCAATCGCATGTTGAGCTTCCACAACAAACACCGTGACGCGCGTGGAGAAGTTGTCCTCATTCGAGACTGTACCTAGCAACTTCCTGAGACTCCTTCGATCTTTAAGCCGGCGTGCTGAAAATGGCCTCTAGCACTCCCTTCTTTCGCACCGACCACACCAATACACCACCTAAGAAAGGCATTCTTGGAAATCGGGGATCGACGGCTATACCAAATGTAGATTAGCGTGCCTTAAATCAAGATTCAGGAAATTACAGCCAGACTAAGAAGATATTGTAAGTGGACCTAGATAGGCGGTCATAACTATCTGTCCGGGAGGTTTGAAAAAGACGTTTAGAAAGATACCTTGGAAAACGGAATCAAAAGATGTCTAGAAAGACGTTTAAAAAAACTCTTAGTAGGAGATTTAGAAGGACTAAGAGAATAAAATATTGAGGGCCATTTGTAATATCTTCGTGGTCCGGCTGTAAGTTGCAAGAGTGTGGAGTTAAAAACTGATTTCAATTCCACTGTAGTATAACCATCCACACGACGGTATCTGTCGTCAACAAAAACCTTGGATTCCCGGCAAGCTAGTTGTTATTCTCAGGCTACGTGCACTGACCTCTAGTTACATTTTTCTCTGCGCGCTTTTTAGCCTCTGGATTTGTTGCCGTGCGTCATCCTGCAGGGCGAATCCTCGGCCCTCCAATTGAGAGTATGCCTCTTTCCACTGCTCGTTGCTCATATAATCTGGGACGCCTGTATCGTGATCCAGATTCCGGTGGTATAAGCTTTGCGCGGAAAAAAAAGGCATCTCGCTGCGCAAGTTTGTGCGCAACCACTTGCGAGCGGGAAGACTGTGCAAGGACATGGATTTTATCACGAGCTGCAAGCCGGTACGTCTCATCAGCCGCACGCTTTCACTCTAGGACAAAGTTGGCATTTTGGCGTACTTTCTCTGAGCGTTGTATAAATCCGGCTGGATTTCATGACGGGGCTTCGTCTCCCATTGCGCGCCAGCATTAGCATGGAGCACCTCTTTACGGTGCCGCCATGGCCAACCCTGACAGGGAAAAGCACGCTGCTCAAAGAGCAGCCCATGATGCTCCTTTCGGAGAAGGCCGTCAGAGGCATTCCAGTAGTTTGCACTGGGATCCATTTGCCGGTGCGTGCGTCGACTGAAGTAAAAGGCTTCCTTGAGTTATTCAATGGTGAGAACCTCGTTCTCACCACGGGGGAAGCCCGTCGGAATCGGTACCGGGAATTCCAGGACGTTGGAGATTGTGGACAGCGTATCTGAGGTTTCTCCGTCACTCTCAATACCGTGAAGGTCCATCAGCCTCTGAGGTTCAGGCGCGCCAAAGGGCGCGTTGTCTGGCCCCAGAGGCCCGAGGGTAGATACTCCATCTCCCAAGCTGCCACGGAGGTCCACCAACACCCGAGGCTCAGGCGTGCCAGAGGGCACGTTCTCTGAACTCAGGTGCTCTGTGGTGGATCCACAGAGTTGATTGTGCTTGCCAAAGGTCTGCGGAGGACCTTTGACACGAAATGGCGGACTATATTGGCCATGTTATATACTGCTGGCTGTGAGATGAGAAGTCAGCAAATTTGCGTGTCACAGGGCCCAGGGAGGTACCAGGAACGGATTCATTCGAGGAGGTACTCCAGGATTGAATTCAAATCAAATCATTGGCTTGCCTGTATTTGTGTCCGATGTTATGAATATAACAATTGACGGCGTATTCCGAGGTCAATTCAGTTCCTGTGCTTAGAGAAGGGGAAAGCGTCAGCTTGAGACGGTGCAAATGTGAGATCAAGAGTATCAGTAAAGACTTACATAGTTCCCAACTCGAGAGAGTGTGGGGAAAGAACCGAGTCGGTATACAAGATAAGAGAACCCAGCTCAGCTTCAAGAAAGAAAGGGAAAGCGTCAGATCAAGAAAGGATAAATGTGAGAGCAAGGTGATATAAATGTGAGAGCAAGATGGTCTAGGTGAGGACTTACATGTTTCCCGAATTGAATATCATATCACTTGAGGAAATTTGAAACAAAAGTATGGTTGAAGGAATAGAGAAGCATATTATCCAAAAAGTATCCTCATATCTTCACTTGTCCCCCCTTATTGAGCATCAACCTTTGTATCATTCATGTTTAGGGCACTGGTTGCCGGATCTTCGTTAGTATTCGCAATGGAATCAGAGGATGGTGAAATTGCATTGTGTGTGGATGACGGAGGGGTCGGGCCGCGTCTCCTTGGGCTCGGCTTTTCTCATGGGTCCCAGAATCTAGTGTCGAATGGTGGAATGAGAACTCCAATTCTTCCCAAATGCCTCCAAGACAATCCCCCTTCTAACCACAGCTCTCGTCACAGAGCGTATTCTACCTCTCCCGAAAATTGTTCGACAAGCACTCATCTCCCGATACTGCCCTGTCAACCTCCAAACCGCCGTCAGCTCAACCCTACAAATAGGGAGTGCCTGACTCGGTTGTATCTTGGATCTCGGCGTACGCAGCCAGAGTTGCCTTCCCCAAACTTCACGTTACGCAACTTCAACCTCCACCTTGATCAGATGCTCGAAGTCAATCCGCCAGCTCTATTCTACGCTGGTGCCATGGGTGAAGCTCTGGCCATTATCCACTGGGCCGCTCACGTTGACGGTTTTGACATCGAATTTGTTCTCGGCAGTGAGGGCGATTCAGGCACAAGCTACACCAAGGACATCTTTCTTTCCCTCGACCTGACTCCAGATCAAATTTCTTGCATCTGTTCTAGCAAGGATCTAGATGCTGCGATAAGAATCAACTTCGAGCACCGCACCACACGTATGTGGGTCCTTGACTTCAACCTGTGTCATATCTGGAACGAAGAAATTGCCTGGGAGAACCCAGTTGGGTTCATCTCTCACCTTGTGTACACGTTCTTTCAAAATGAACCATACTACCCGCGACCCACAGACCAAGACCTATGGCAAAAGTTCTCCGGCTGAGCTGTCCCTTCAATCTCATTTTACCTTGTGTTATTACACATACTCAACGGTAACCGCATTGCTGCCTAGTGTTCCTATGTAAGTATGACCACCTGACACAACCGTAGCTACGTAACTCACTTCTCGAGTGGGAGGACCATATTCCGGCTTATTTTGCTTTGGTTGACACTGATTTTCTTGGGATAAGACTCAGGTGTGAGGACACGAGTACATAAGAGAGCAAATCGGGGTCAAGTTTCCGTTGATCTTCGATACTGACCCAAGTCAGGCACTTACCAAAGTGTTCAACAAACAGTTGATCATGAAAACACGATCATTGCTTCTCATGCACGACATCAATACACAACTCCTATTGGGACCCGCCGACCTTATGTCAAGCCTCTACAGTATCTTACACTTGCTCTGGTGGAAATCTCTCAATCTTGGGAAGTAACCGAGAGGCAGGTGAAAGCTATGGCCGGCAAGAAAAGGGCGTGGTACCGATTTATTTACAAGGCATGGCAGGGGAATCGAGTCGCCCATGATGAGGGGGTAAGAAGGCATCAACGTGCGTTCTTGGAAGCATTCAAGAAGATCGGACATTAGCACTCCTAGTCTAGCTTCCCTCGCTTTTCTTCTTCTTTTTATTCTTATCGAGAACATTAGCTTTGTTGTCAAATGTGAGGGCTGCGGGCCGGCAAGTCACGAGTTTCCCCTTGTGGCGGCGTATGATTATACTGACAATGGGAGGTCAGTGGAACACAAGGCGATTTCCAATTACTGGATAGTGAAGCAAGAATGTTGAGTAAAAAGGGTCGGCAAGACTGGAATTGCTTAGAATGTCGCCCCGTTTTCTGTTCGTTCTGCCGGTAGTCGGCGTGCGAAGGATTGGGGTGCCTCTGGAGAAACCTGTGATCTCGCTCGATGATCGGAGAGTTTGGCAGAGCCTCCACGGCATCTCAACGATGAATACTGCCAGCTCTTTGTCTACTGACTCCCCTCCTCTGCTCCGAGTACCGGCGCTCAAGTCCGTAATTCTGAGGGTGCTTCTCTCCAGGGAACCGGGGTGGTCCACCAAGACTAGCCAGAACGGCTTTATTGTTGGCCGTCATGTCATCCAGTATACTGATCTCGTCCTGCGAGAACCATTTAGGAATGACCCAGACTCGAAATGGAATTAGAGCGATGATCAACACAGGAAAGCCTGGCAAAGGTGGAAATCTATTAGTCACTCTGGAGAGGCCCATGTAAAGGAAGGATCACACCTATAGCAGCGATTGTTTGGGAGATGGCGACGCAGGCCGCGATTCCAGTAAGTTGACACACAATCCACACAAGAATCTTGTGGTTCCGCACTTTCAGAAGAGGTTCGTCACGCTGTATGAAACGATTCTCTAGCATTAAGTAAATCGCTTTTTGCACGATGCCGCTGGATCCAATGGAACCCCATCCGACGATAAAGAACACCCCTGCGAAGACCGCAGCAGGCATAGTGTGGAGGACTATCAAGATGGGGCCCGTCATAGTACCAATAATCGCTAGTCCCATGACAAAATGCGACACACGTTGTTCTACCACCGCAGTGGCCTTGACTATCGAGCGGCGAATTTCGGAACCTTCTCCTTCCTCGGTTGACACAATGCAAAGATCGGTTTCATAAATCGTCAAGGAATCTGTGTGTACAGGTGCCTGGCTCGGTTTATTAGCACTAACTGAATATGTTTGAAAGCTTGAAGGGGTTGCTTTCATACCTGTGGAACCAATCCATTAGGGAACGGAATACCGATAATGCCCGCAATAAATGTCGTACACCCAAGGAGGAAGAAGTCCCAATGGAACCCCGCGGGCTTTTTTAGTGGAAATTGCCGTGCCTGTGCCGTCAGACTGCTGACGTTCTAGCCATAAGTTAGCGGTGTAGGCAGGAACGACTTCGTTTAAGGGAGAGGGATCCATACATGATCAAAGTAAAAGAGCAACATGACAAGGAATCCAAACGGCAGCGCTGCGAAAACCCATTTGGCGTCCAGTTCCCAAAACTGAATTAGCCAACCCCGCGCCTGCGTTGGATAAAATGCTTTGCTGATGGGAACACGGGATATATCCGCCGATTTGAGCGGACCGGGAATGTGCGAAAATCCAACCCAGAAGATTGTGCCGATCTAGAAGGAACAAAAGTCGATGAGTGGGTGTGATTCCCAGTGGTGGTCAGGCGTGCTTGAAACAATCATACCACATATGCATAGTCCGCCAGCAATCCTCGAAAAACAGGCTTCCAGACATTACTGGATCCAATCGTCTCTAGGCTGTAGATAGTCAAGAAATAGAGGATTGCGATCACACAGCTCATAAAACCAGCGACAGGCCCTTTGCTTGTGAACTCATTGATAAGCTCCTCCACACCCTTGCCTAGATTCGGGGTCAGTTATAGTTCTTCCTGGCATTCTAAAGATGGTGACAGGCATGACAGACTGATGTAAATGGTTCCGACATAAAAGCCGAATGTCTCACTTGAGAAATCCGTCACATAGCGCATATAGTCACATATGTTGCATAATGCAACGATCCAGTGGAAGATAGCGCCCCAGATGCCCACCCAGCACATAAATTGGGGGTAAATTGAGGGCTCATAGATATGTATGATATCATATACCGTGTAGTTGAACAATGATATCAACCCCGTAATGCCGACGATGGTCAAAGGCTGCGCTGCAAGGATACTGAACACCATCGCCGCCAGGGCGGAAGAGAAAAGCGCTTCGTTAATACCATAAAACTGTCCAGTTCTCCGGTACATATCAAGGGTGTAGGCTATGGCCGGGAGTATGCTAAAGAACAGGTATTAGCCTTTT
Source organism: Penicillium cinerascens (assembly GCF_028974065.1). Taxonomy (NCBI): domain Eukaryota; kingdom Fungi; phylum Ascomycota; class Eurotiomycetes; order Eurotiales; family Aspergillaceae; genus Penicillium; species Penicillium cinerascens. Next base: position 1,269,716 of record NW_026695298.1, on the reverse strand, counting down.
TGATCTGGTCGAGAGCTGTGGTAAACCCACTTCACGAAATACATGCGAATGATGCTCGCAACGGTTCTATATGTCCACGCATCTCGAATGTCGCTCCAGTAATAGGGAAGGCGTCTCCGAACATCGTGATACATTCCCCTTCCGATTCGAAGGACACGCACGCTCTTCCACCCGGTGAGGTTGTCGTACGTATAGGATACAGCTGACTTCTCTTTTACTAGATGAGAAGGCGTTTCAGCAGCATTTGACGTCGGCATGATGGGCAGGCATCCACAGATGATATGTAAAGAAGGTATGGGGAGAAGGAGAAAGTTTGCGGTGACGACAGAAGAACGACCCGTATATAAATCAGCTTTCACTAGGAGTGGCGTGTTAGTTGCTATTTCGATGGCCCAAGCCAGACATGCCCTAACAAGATCCATCCATCCCGTGTTCCGAAACTAGTGTTTTCTGTCTTTGGTTTGTAGGACTCCACCCACCTACCCGACACTCCTCGCCCCATTGATCCTCAGACCCGAGCAGTTCTGGGATAGGCACTCCTACTACAGCTGTATCTACGGAGGTAACTACGGCTCGCTATATCGTTAAGCTAGGTTTTTTGAATGATACTGTAAGTGTGTTTCCACTTTATGAGATACCACAAGCAGCCCCAAGTTCCCAAAAGTAGACGATAGTAACGGAAAGATCCTGAAGCCATAGCGTCACCATGAGCTCGTGCCAAGCCTGCCCTTTTTGTAATGGCTAAGTCAGCACATTCTGCCCGGGCAGAATGGCTGATGTGGGGACGCATCGATTCAGCCGTCATGGAACAAACACTAAATGACCGACTATGCATCCGATCGTGCATCACCCTGTGGTGACGAAGTTATTAGAACTCTTCGAGAACGCTGATTTTTCTACACAACTTGCCTCCGAATTAGCTTCTTTCGGCCAGCGCGATGAAGGGGTCTGCCTGCGTATTGACGCCGTGATATGCGCTAAGCCAAATATCACCGTGGATGATGACAAGTCGCTCCCCCTGGTATGAAGAAGTTGACAGACCCTATGGAAGGAACCTTCGGCTAATGGATAAACTTGGTTCTTTCTTAGGGGTGGTTGAGCATGGAAAAGGATCGCTATTCAACCATAACGCCCAATCACGCTGCCTTCCTGAACCTCGCGGCAACAGTGAGTTTTCCAACACGAGACAAGTGAAAACCAAATACTAACTTTCTTGCATAGTCCAGTTCTGATCCATATGCTCGTTGTGGTGGTTCAGGGACGTGCCCGTCTGCATCCAGAAACGAGCTTGGCAACCCCAGACACAAGACTGTCAGTGGGCTGCGACCATCAAAGTCGTCTGCCATAGCAGTGGTGACAGAGGATTCAGGGTCTGATAGTGATACTAATACTGGGGTTCGTCTGCGACCATCCAATGTTAGAATCGAACCTTCATTTCGGCAACTTCACAGCGATACTCGCTTTCCGCAGCGCAAGAGACCCACGAAAAGCACCACCGCGCCCACTTTACAGCCCTCGACCATTGATAAGCTCGTTTCAGGGATCTGGCGTCAGGTGCACTCTCCAGTCAACCTGAGCGTTTCATTTCCGGTTCATTTCCTAATTGTTATTGGCCGTTATGATCTACCATCGCTGACTGAAGTACAGGACCGTAGAACAGAATTCAGTCTCCGGACTGGTGTTAGTCAAGCAGTACGTGCAACATTTGTTTGTGCTGCGGTGATCTTGTTCGCTTCTAATAGCGGCACTCATAGGTTTTCCAAGAAATCAACGGTCTATGCAAAAAATACTATGACCAGAGCCGGTCATCGCGGGCTTTGGAAATGGTAGTGCAGGCTTACTGGGTGGAATGCTATGAAGCAAGAATTGCATCCATTCGTCTTGATTGCCCGACCTATACGAACGCCGAAGCTCGAATGGCAGCCCTAAAAGAAGCCTGCAACACACTAGGCTGGCAGGAAAAGGAGCTCAGAAACAGGATGTATGTCCCTTTTGCGCTTCCCGGTTCATCCGTGCCTTCTCCAAGCTGTGTGAGAACTCATTATTAATTATTGCCTAGGGCTGTTTGGCGTGGCTACAAGGAAATAAAAGATTCTGGGGGCTGGGCTAGCCTGATCTTTGCTGGATCCGGGGTTTATCGCTTCTGCAAATATAGGATCGGCTTTGACAATGGCCTTACTACTCGATTGCGCCATACCGCTTTTAGTCTTGAAGTTGCCGCCGATACTCTCCATCCTGGATGGCGAGACCTTCTCCATGTTATTAACCAAAATGAGTCATGTCGGTACTCCGGTCACCCTCATGAATGGGTCACAGTTGATACTGGGCCAGCGCTGCCACTCAAAAGCACTTATTCCCACCTGGCGTTATCCAATGGCTTCAATTACGAGTTTGTGGACGACTGTATGATCGACCGAGAAGTGTTTGGGGAAGATGACCCTCGACGCGGGCTAGGCATAGACCCTGGTATTTGCCAAACGTGCAAGGAACGTCAGTCTGATGATGGGATCAGCAACCACTGTTCTTGTTTCCCGTCTTTGTTTGGTGGTGTTCGTCATCCTCCTCCCGTCCAATTATATCACACTGCTAGTGGGAAGAACAATGGGGTGATCGCCCGCTGTGTACGTTGCAAGAAACACTTCTCGTCTATTTATCGGTTCGACTTTGGGAAAACGTTCACTAACTATTAGAAGCCATTCGAACGAGGCACGGCTATTGCCGAATTTGTCGGTCTCGTCACTTACGGGATTGACGGTCTAGACGTGATGATAGGCGGAACACAAGAACGACCGTATCAGATCTTCCAAGGACAAAAGGGCAATTTCACTCGTTTTATCAACCACTCGTGTCGCCCCAATAGCCAATTCCAGAGGTTCTATTGGCGCGGGATAGAACGCATACTTGTGGTCTCTCGCGGCGTGTCCGCCGGCAGTGAAATAACGGTCAATTATTCGGATTCCTACTGGAGAAAGCTTCAGAAAAACTGTTTATGTGGGGAGCCCGGCTGCCGTTTTGCTCATCGAATTGAGACTAATGCGGCGAGCTTGCCATCTCTGCAAGAAGCATGATGTTGCATATACATTTTCAGGGTGTCCCAATGTCAGTGGTGTTACAGTATTGACTGTCCACAAACCCCTCGAGTTGAACGTTTTGACAATGTTACCCCAGACTATTATACGGTATCAATCAATCACCTAGGTCTTGCATTATTTGTTCGAAGATGGGCAGGTTTAAAAGACGTTCAAAAAATACCTAGAAAGATATGTAGAAGAAACCATAGCATAAGGCGTTTAGGTCCATTTACAAACATCTTGTGTTCCACGGTAAACAACACGGAGGAGCACGTGCCATCTGACCTGTAATAATGCCAAATACGAAGTATGCTCGTATCCAGGGATGATAGTGATATTCTCGTGCACTCGACTAATACTTTGATCCTTATAGGCTGTTGAAACGCATTATCGAAGCACTAGATGAAGCAAAATACGGAGCAGGAATGAAGTATTTATCCAAGTGAAATGCTTCTTACTGCCTTCCAAGGGTTTGTATTCGAGAGTTTCTTCCCGGACATCACACGTTAAGATTAGTTGCAGTTTTATGCATTAAACTCTAAAAACGGACCTTGCAAATAACCAATTAAATAGGCGTGTCGCCCGCTGCAGAGTCTCAAAAGGAGAGGACCACGCGTGACAAGCGCCGCCCGAAATGCTTGGCGCCGTGACGTTGCTCGGCAGAGGTGGAGCGCCGCTCTGGTCTCCGTTATCGCGCCTCGTAGGCGCATTACGACGCTCCCGAAACATGCGACTTGGCCCTCGCTCTTTTCACTTCCCCAGACCTGTCGACTCTTTCTAAACACACCCCTGTCCTTCTTTTCTCCGGGTCCGATGTCCCTCCTCTGGCCAACGCATCCAACGACTGAGATTCTGCGCAAAGCTCCGCTTCCATACGCGTGACCGCACCCTGTTTACCGCACCCTGTTTACCGCACCCTGGTTACCGCACACCTGTTGAGGGATATAGGAGGGAAGCACCTCGATCACCGATATGAACGGTCCTCTCCATTCGACCGCCCGGATTGTCTCCGTTGTCGCGGGCACTCTGGTAGCTCTGTCCTGCGGAACCAATGTAGGTGATCTGGAGTTCTTGGCATCCCCGGACGTGACGGTTGACTGCTTCCATAGTATGCATACTCGGCGTGGGCCCCGCAATTCGCACATCAGATGAAACTCTCGTCGACCGAGAGCAACCTGATCGTGAGTTCCATGTGACATGGCGGAAGACCGATGTTGACAGTTTGGCAGGGCGCGGCGGGAAATCTGGGGATGTACGCCATGGGTATCCCCATGGGTCTATTGACTGATGCGCGTGGGCCACGACTTATCACGCTGATCGGTTCAGCTCTCCTGGCGCTGGGATACTATCCAATCTACCTTAGTAAGGGTGCCCTCCTCCACAATGGCGCCGATAAGATGTTCTGACCGCAACAGCCTATCAGAGCGGACCTGGATCGGTCCCCATTATCTTTATATGCTTCTTTGCCTTCTTGACAGGTACCGGTGGCTGCTCAGCCTTTGGGGCTGCCATAAAGACGGGTACGTCAAACTGGCAATTCAGACATGCAAATGTGAAACTGACCCATTGACTCTCAGCGGCTTCCAACTTTCCTGACCACCGCGGTACCGCAACGGCTTTCCCGCTGGCTGCTTTCGGCCTGAGCGCCCTTTTCTGGTCTAACATCTCAACTCTCATCTTCAAGGATGATACCGGTCGCTTCCTCCTTCTCCTGGCCGTCGGCACTTCTGTTCTTTCCTTCTGCTCAATCCCGTTCCTTCGAATCTTCCCCCACGAGCCTTACTCGTCCGTGCCGCACTCTGGCGCCGCAGAGCTTTCCGATTCTCAATTATTACGCCGGCAATCTGTTCCAGACGTTCCCGATTTTAACAACCATAATGCCACTGGTTTTGAAAATGGACAATCGGCCCATCCGCGAACGCAATCCATCGTCTCGATCCACCGGCAGGCAGCCCATCCCCATGACACTGACGAGACTTCGTCGTTGGTGTCCAAATCCGATATCAGACCGTCGTTTGACACTCTGGATGATGACTACCTCGATAACGTGGCTGTCGAGCCCCACCACCCTGATATCAGAGGTCTGTCCATGCTCAAACATGTCGAGTTCTGGCAACTTTTCATGACCATGGCGCTTCTCTCGGGAATTGGCTTGATGACCATCAAGTGAGTCCGGAACCTCGAAGGAATAAGAGTTGAATTGCTAATAACTCTTGTCTAGCAACATCGGTAACAGCGTAAGATCATTGTATCCATTTGCTCATTTCTTTTCTAACCCCATTCCAGGCCAGAGCTCTGTGGAATCACTACGACGACAGTGCGTCCTCCAAGTTCATCCAACAGCGCCAGGTCATGCACGTCTCCGTCTTGTCGTTTGGAAACTTCCTGGGGCGTCTTTCTAGCGGTAAGAAACGCATCCGTTCCTCTGAGTCCCACACGCACTGATGAATATAACTCACGGCAAGGCATTGGCTCTGATGTCTTGGTCAAGAAGCTCAACATGTCCCGCACTTGGTGTCTCCTCATCTCCTCCGTGGTCTTCACCTTTACTCAACTCTGCGGATCCTCCATTTCCAACCCGAACACGCTGGTCGTCGTCTCCAGCTTCACGGGCATCGCGTACGGTTTCCTGTTCGGCGTCTTCCCATCGTTGGTTGCACAGACTTTCGGCATCGGCGGTCTTTCCCAGAACTGGGGTGTGATGACCCTGGCCCCGGTTTTCAGCGGAAACGTCTTCAACCTCCTCTACGGCGCCGTCTACGACCGCCATTCCGTGATCGGCGAAGATGGCGACCGTCAGTGCCCCGACGGACTGGCTTGCTACCGCTCCGCCTACTACCTGACCTTCTTCTCCGGCCTCGCTGGTATCTGCGTCTGCCTCTGGAGCATCTTCCGTGAGAAGCAGATCAACCACTCGATTCACAGAAAGAGTAGCCAGCGCCTGGCGTAATCGATCTTTTCAAACATGAGACAAGAGGTATTATCAGGTATTTATGAGCTGACCTGAGTCAATGCTGTCTTGTTCTCCCTCGTCCTTCGGGTATTTCTTTTCTAGATCATCTGCACATCTCTTGAGATCCTTTTTTGCAGGTCAAGTAAGTATACCCCTGGTCTGAAGTCCAGACTGATCAGGCGTTGCTGTCTCAGTCAATTATACATTCATTGCCTTCCCTACCCCTTTTCTCTCCATAGACTTTGATACTCCATGCATTTGCTGGTTTCTTTTCCATGTTTCTTTCGAGCAGTTTAGCCTGTGGGATTTGCTCATCTTGAGGTTGTACATAGACTTGTTCTGAGACTAATCGAGCTCCGATGGAACCATGGAATTGTCTTATCTTACTATCTTATACTAAGCCACGAGTTGGGCAAGTATTTACGTAGCCGAGACCTAGGAGGGGAAAACTCGAGAAACAATTCGGCTCGTTGAACAGGGCTGTCATATTGGCTCAAGTATGAAGCATCTCACGCTGCCATTCTATCAAAGCAACCGACAGCATTCCCAGCATCGCAACCTAGCAGACCCGGACTTCAAAGCGAATTAACCCATCAGAACGTGATTTTCATTGTTTTTTTACAGTGTACTGCCACGCTACTCTGTAGGACCTTCCACTTGTGTCCGCAAGCAAATAAAGAAAAAGGGGAAGAAGAAGAGTACCATTAGAAGCATACTAGGAGATTTCGTACACAAACCCGCGGCGAGAAGCAAATTAAAAGAAAAGGAGACCCGTTGCGACACATCCGACAGGAAAGAAAGAGAAAAGGAAATTAGACAAGTATCGAGCTTTTTTGTTGAAGTTCCAGCCACCAAAGACGAAAGTCGGGAGGGTATCAAAAAGACCAAGAGGGATCGGACAAGGCAGCAGCCGCACGGTGATAGAAAACAGGACCGAAGCAGCGGCTCAAAAGCACAGAGCTACCGTGAAGTTGGACACGGGAGGTCGTTAGTCTGATTTGACTTGCGACGGCGACCCCTCCGGCGACTGTTCTACCATATCCGCCAGTCGAATCCGCTTGGCATGGGGCTCTGAGTTGTCGTCACCACCGGCACTGATTTGGTGCTCGAGCTCTTCAACGCGTCGCTTGAGATTTTCCTCGCGACGTTGAGACTCGTCGAGAGACCGGCGCAAGCGAGCCTCGGAGTCGCGGGCGATCATCTCCGATCGGCGCGCACTCGCGTCGCTCTGCTCGAGCTCCGCGACACGACCGCGGAACAGCTCGTTGATCAAGTCGAGTTCACTGACGCGTGTCTTGAGAGAGGTGTTGAGGGCCAAGAGGCTCTCGTATGTCTGGGGAGATTCGCCGAGCTGGCGATCAACGGCGGAGGGAGAAGGTTGCCGGAGCGGGAGGGAAGGGAGACCGCCGGAAGAGTTCAAGGTACCGTCGCCCCGAGTGACACTGTCGAACATGTGCTGCGGCGCGATGTTGGAGTTGTGGCTCTGCATGGCGGCAAAGCCAGGTGTCTCCGTTCGCGACAAGGGGGGAATTCGAGCGATCCGAGTGGCCCGGAGACATCTTACGCGACGCGCGACGGTAGCCATGGGAGCCAAGAGGGGGTGTTCCCGCATCGGGTTGTCCTGCGAGACCGTTGGCGTCGACGGGGCCTCCAGACTATAGAAGATCGCGGTGGTCAGCATCGCGGAAATTTCTTATCTAGGGACGAGAACGCGAAGGGGGCGGCAGAAGTTTCAGAATCGTGGACTCACCTTGCGTTTCGGGCCCTGCCCAGTCTTCACGCGATTGCGACTCTTGATCACATCAGTCTTCAGGCTTATCGGACGAGCCCGCCCGTGCAGCTTGAGGAACAAGCCGCAGGCATTGCACAGCACGGAGCCGAGTTCGTCCCTACGCCATAGAGGCGTGGTGGAGGTGCCGCAGTTCTGGCAAACGGGCTGTAATTGGGGACGCTTGTCGTCAGTCAATGTGGTCGCCATAGTGTAAGGTAGACAAAGAGGGAAGGACGAGAGGAGGGTGGATGTGCGATGATAAGATTGGGAGAGATTTGACGGGTTCGATAAGGATTGCAGCGCACGGATCGGGTGGTGCCAAGCCCCCAGCCAGTCGCTGATAAACCCGGCATCGATAAGCGCGATAAGGTGCAAATTCATGAAACTCGACTCGACCGGATTGGAACTGATTGGAACTGATTGTAACTTACCGGGCCATTGCCTTGTCCTGCCGTAGTAGCCGCCGGTGACGAAGTCGCGTAGCTCATGTTCGCCATGTTCCCATTCACACTGGATTCCCTGTAAGATGTAAGATAAAAACCGGTCAGCCAATCCAGTCTCCGCGCTCATTGGGCCCCCTTCCTGCAGATGAAAAGAGGGGCTTTCGGCGGAATAGAGGGGGAGAGGGAGGTCGGCGCTGGTCCTCTTGATAGATTCAAAGCCGCCGGACTCCCATTTTCGTTCCCATTCCCATTCCCGTTCCCATTCCCGTGGACGTGGGACGTACCGTAGATTCGAGGTGGGCGCGGACGCGACCGAGGCAAGTGCTGCCAGTCCGGGGAGCGAGTCGGGAAAGTTATCGCGATAGTCGAACTTTCCAATGCTGCTCAGATCCGGCAGCGCTGATGAGAATGGCTTGGGGATATCCGGGCCCGTCGAGGGGCTGGCGGCAGAAGTGTCGGACGGCGAGTCGAAGCGGGCGAGGTCGGGGGTCGGCACAGACGAGGCAGGTTTGAGAGCCGGGTCGATGGGCGACGCCCGGTAGAGGATGGAAGCCACAATGGAGGGCGTGGGCGAGGATTCAATTCAAATCCGGCCGCAGGAGACCGAACGGGAGGACAGAGGCGGGACACGAAGGGTTCGTGAATCGTGCGATGTTGTCTGAAGGCAATGGAGAATGACACAAGGCAGATAGAATCAGGGAAAGAGCAAGTCGGGGAGAGAGAAGAGAACGAGTCGATGCGATCCGATTCACGGCACGGTGATAAAGCGCCGATGCTTTCCGGATATCGAGGGCAAATTGGCAATTGGCTTTCGAGCAAAGCCAATGAAAGAAACGAACAAACGGAACAGGAAATGAATCCGTAAAGCAATGGATCCCGGAGAAGACAAAAGCCGTGGAGCTCGCGAAGATGGAGAAGCGCAGAAGTCTTATCCTGCGCCGATTGTTATTATCGCGCGTATCGAAATTTATCACTTATCGCGCGCTGCATGTTTCTGGTCTACTGTAATTTTCCCTTGGAATGTTCTGCCCTGCCTCCCCAATCTATGCATAATTTCTGAGCCAAGGCTTCATATTTCATTCATATCTAGGGGTCTATACTTCGAGTATTCCACCTCGAACTATGGCCCATGACAGAGATCATTCCTCGATTCACGGGTCCGGCCTCCAAATGTCTATTTATATGTGCACCAGGCTACCTGGGCACCCGTGTACACAGTACATAAGTAGGTGCTGCAGTCGATCTATACATAGGTTGTATTTCTCCGGTCTTCTGGCCAGGTCAGCAAGTGGGTCACCAGGCCCCAGCTTCTGTCCTCCAATGTGAAGCTGTTCAGACAAGCGCAGCCCCTTTTATGCGGTGGGGACCCGCTCGTTGGTGGTGCGTAAGCGTATTACCACGCCGTAACGATCCAACGGCGCCTTCGGGGCACGTGAATCGCGAGCAAACCTCGTTGCAATTGGCAATTCTGCCGGGAATCAGCCCACCGCCGCGGTAAATGACGGGTCACATCAACCCGAGCGCCCCCTGCCTCGTACGGATCCATAATAATCATCGGTGACGGGTGCAGTTATTTGCCTTGACGCTCTGCTTTTAACCACTTCCACCCCCGTCATTCTTGTCATGGATTGATTTTCTCTTTGTGTCCTTCGTTTCTTTAACAGATCTTTGTTATTTTTTTCAGCCTTTCATTAGATTCTTCATCCACCATGCCCAAAAATCGCCCTGCCACGTCGGGATATGCCCGTCTCGCCCAGGAGGAAGAACGCGGCTACCTCCACGACGACTCCGAAGATGACGACCTCGGTGCCGCCCCCTCCACGGTCTCGACTTCCGCCCCTCGGTATGCCCCCATTTCCTCTCGAGCCCAGATGCAGGCGTCCGGTCTCGCCACGCCCCCCGGGCATCGACGCAGACACAGTGGATTCCAACGCCGAGGGCGTCGGAACTCCGGTGTTGACATCAAGGCAATCAATGCGCGCTTTGAGCGCTGGGCGGAAGAGATCGCCGCCAAGTTTAAAATCAATCGAGTTAAGGGCAAGACCTACGAGGAAGAGAAGCTGGAGATCTACCACTCCGTCTTCCAGCCTCCTCCCGGTGTTCGACCCGTAACCACGGAGCAGCTAGAGTCGGACGAATTTGAGGGCCTTCAACGGAGAGCACGAGCCGAATACGAGGAGATCATTGAAAGTGTCCGCCTAGCGATTGAGCTGGACGTGCACCCACGAATGATTTCACAGGGAAGTTCGGGTAGTTATTTTGCTCGCAACCCTGAAGGCAAGGTGGTGGGTGTCTTCAAACCCAAGGATGAAGAGCCCTACGCATCCCGCAACCCCAAATGGACCAAGTGGATTCACCGGAACTTGTTCCCCTGTTTCTTTGGCCGAGCCTGTCTCATTCCCAACCTCTCCTACGTCTCCGAAGCCGCCGCGTACGTCCTCGATGCCCGCTTGCGTACCAATATGGTCCCTTACACCGACATTGTTTACCTTTCCTCGAAGTCATTCTTCTACGATTTTTGGGACCGGCGCAAGGCATGGAAGGGGAAGAAGATACTGCCTCCCAAAGCCGGCAGCTTCCAGGTTTTCCTCAAAGGATATAAGGATGCTAATATTTTCCTCCGCGAGCACCCTTGGCCCGACCAGAGCAACACCGGCTTCCGCGCCGAAGATGCTCCGAAGCGCAAGAAGCACCCGTGGAACGAAGCCTGCCGTCCGTCAGGCGTGGAGTCTGACGACGAGGATGACAACGAGAACGGTTACATGCCTTCGCCAAATCCGCGTGACGAAAGCCGTGAGCGTCGATTTAACTGGACCGAGAACCTCATGCAGTCTTTCCGCGAGGAGTTGGAAAAGCTAGTGGTTCTGGATTATATCATGCGAAACACGGATAGAGGTTTGGATAACTGGATGGTCAAGATTGACTGGGGCAATGAGCAAGTCTCCATTGTGGCGGATCCTCCGCAACCCAACGAGAACACGCCCAAACACGACGAGGACGAACTCCTTCCCCCTCCCCGACCGATCTCTGTGAATTCGAATGGTGCCTCCCCCCATCCTTATAGACGACATGATCCAATGCAAGCCGTCAGTCGAACGGGAACACCTTTGGCATCGTCGGAGCAGCAAGCTTCGATTCAGATCGGTGCCATCGACAACAGTCTATCATGGCCATGGAAACATCCAGACGCAGTACGTTTTGTCTCCCACAAGAAATAACGCTCCCCAACTTCCAGTACTAATCAACTCTGCAGTGGCGAAGCTTCCCCTTCGGCTGGCTTTTCCTCCCGGTTTCCTTGATCGGACAGCCTTTCTCGCAAAAGACCCGTGATCACTTCCTGCCATTGTTGACGTCGACTGCGTGGTGGACCGGCACGCAAATGGCTCTGCGTCAGGTGTTTTCCCAGGATGATGATTTCAAGGAAAGCATGTTCGCCCGGCAAATAGCCGTCATGAAGGGTCAGGCCTGGAACGTGGTTGAGACCTTGAAGCAGCCTGACCACGGCCCTCTCGAGTTGACTCGAAGAACTCGGGTCTGCGTGTGGGATGACTTGGTGGATGTGCCCGTTGCCATTCCTATGCAAGCGCCAACCTCCGAGATGCAAAGACGTCAGACCGCAAAATACGACCCAGACGAAGAGGAGATGGATATCGGAGCGGCGAATTCATCTCAGCAAATGCCCGAACTTGAGCACGATCTTTTGGGACTTGGCTCTGATCTGCCCAATCCGAACCGTTTCGAACTCTCCCGGGGCCGCAGTGATGGTGACACGCACGAAGCCACCGATTCATTCGGCAGTCCCGCAGCCTTGAACGAAAACGATTTCCCTCGACAGACCGCTGACGGCACCTATGCGAGGTCCCTGGATGGGTGGCCTTCGCTGCCCGCTAGACCGAATAAACATCGCAAACACGGGGGCTCTTTATCCTTCCGCGTGCCTCATGTCAACACATTTGGCAGTGACGACCTGGAAGGTGATCTCGGGTATGCTGCCGCCGAGGGAATGGAAGGCAACCAGCGCAAGGTGATCGTGGAGCGCCTTGAGGCCGTCAAGAGCAAAAACCCCGTCTTCACCTGGTGCTAAGAACCGCATTTCTTTGCACAGTTATCTCCTCCTTTCCTCAATTTCCTCCATTTTCCTCCATTTTCATGTCCATGCATTTCCTCTTCTCAACTTTTTTAATTCGCAAATGTTTTCTTTAGCGTCCTTTTTTTCTGGAGCCGCCTCAAGGCAATCGCCAGGTCCCTGGCACCAGTCCCTTATGTTCTTGGTGTCAGATCTTAAATGTCTACCGGACATTCTGCATATTTCCATTTCTTTCCAGTTCCTTTTTTTTCCGCATGCCACGTTCATGATTGGGGAATTTGTGTTGTATATAGACCTTCTCTGGTTGTTCGGGTTGCCTTGGATGGCGCATTGATTGAGCGCCTCATGTAGCATATATGACGAGACCTAATTCCATGATACCATCGTCCCTATTAAACCCTTCAAAAGTATCTGCCTAACTTTGGATTACCTATGGAGTCTATCATCAAAAATCGAACTAATGAGGTTCACCAACTTAGTTGGAGGCAGAACAAGCGATATTTTGTTTGCACCGCCTTTCCAGAGTATCTTGGGAAATCAACGTCTCGAAAAGTACTCGAGCAAGACGTCTGCCTCGACATTGTGCTCGTCTTTCGGCTAAAGTCCCCTTGAGATCTTCTTATACCTTATCCCGGCAACGGAGAACCTTGGCGGCTCGCATTGATAAGTGTGCCCTTATCGGCGGGATCGCCCGAGCGGCCTGTGAGGTCATGATCACTGCGGACAATCCCTCTCTTCTTTGATTTCACGCACGTCCAACTAGATCAGAGCACCCGGCGCGCCCTGTGCCGACTGCTCACTTCTCTCTCTTCATTACTTCAAATGTCGCGCGACCCTCGGCGATCTACGCGTCTAGATCCCCCCCCTCGTTTTCCTGGTCACCTGGACCTTGCCCTCTGACGAGCCTCACTCCATTTTGCCGCCTTTCATTTCCTCGATCACTTCTTCTCCCAAATACGATCACCACTAGGCGATCCGGAGTGACTTTATAAGTCCGAATATTCCCACCCCAGGTGCCATGGAGTCACAGGCGGCGATGCTCCTGGACCCCAAAGCCTATAAAAAGAGACTCCAAAGCAATGGTAATGATCCTGCTACTCCTCTCCTTCCCAGAGACCAGCAACTTTTGAATATCCAACCGTTCGACAAAATGCCGCAGGTCCCAGATGAAACTTCTGCTTCTCCCCCTCCGGACCCCATGGACCTGGACTCGACTGAATATTGTGACTTACTTCCTACAGGCGCGTCACAGCAGAATATGACCCGATCTCCCCGCGATTCTGCGCCGCCTATTGCGCCGCCAGGAACTGTCCCTCTTGTCCGCTCTTTCCAAGTCGAATCCCGCAACCCCTCCAGAACTACCACTCCGGCCACGTCTAGTCCGGCCCCAAGCAACGCGCCAAAGCCAGAATCAGATCCGGCTGTGCAGTTCAGCAATGTGAATGACGAAGGCAACGAAAGCGATGCCAAGCGGAGCTACTACGAAATTAGCGACGCAGAAGATCTTGCACGTCCTCGAAACTTGATTGAGGGTGTATACGGCGTGGAACAGCGGAGGCATCCGCCGATGGTCAAAAAGCAGAGGCTGGAGGAAGACTCCAAGGCTGACTTTGCGAAAAGGCATGTTGCAGTTTCGGGCGACAGTGGTCTCGGCCAATTTATGAAAGACGGCGAGACCAAACCAACACCGCCACCTCCAGCAGCCGACGTGGTGGACTTGACGGCATCCGTCTCAAATGACGACGATGATTTGCAAGTGACCGGATCTAATGACCTAAGCTGCCAACGGGTGTGCTTTGGCAAGGTTGAGAATGCCATGGTCAATGCCAACCTGGTCCCAAAACCGCTTGCAAACCCCATCTTTGGGGACGAGGCAAATACATGGCCAACGATGAGACTTCATGTGCTTCGCCAGCCGCGCAACGACGCTCGGATCGATGTCGCAGATCCGCACAAGAAAATCTTCGGGGTGGTGGATGCGAAAACAGCGCAAGCTCTGTGTCCTTTGCTAGATCACCCCGCTGTGCCTCTGGAAATTACAGCGCGCTTAGACATGCGCAAAAAGGTGCCAGGGGAGGTTGTCTGGGGCCCCACTTCGGGAATCTATCGGGCGTCGCTTATACTCTATGGCGAGCGACGACATGCAGCCAGTATTGGCAACCATCTGGGCCAAAGGAATGTCTGGCTGGGCACACCTCAATTTGTGGAGAGTGGCGTGCCGTTATTTAATCCGCATGCAGAGCGTAGGCAGGCGCTGGCAGCTGCAGCTGCAGCAAGCAACAATGGTCGTGATCGACCAGGGCAAGGTATCCGATACGAAGTTCGAACAGCCGAGGAGGTGAACGATGCCGTCATGAAGATGTTCGATCAACTTGTTACTGCGGATATCCCATCAATGGAGGCTCCACCGCAGGTGAAGACCCCTCTTCTGCACCACCAGAAACAGGCGCTTTGGTTCATGACGGAGAAGGAAAAGCCCCGCAAATTTGGGCCAAAGGAAGAGGATAACAATTCGCTGTGGCGTCTTGAGATCCGGCCCAATGGAAGCAAACAATACCGAGACATCATCAGCGGTATCGTCGTTGACCAGGAACCTCCGCAGATCCTGGGCGGCCTTTTGGCCGACATGATGGGCCTCGGAAAGACGCTTAGCATTCTTTCCTTGGCTCTTTCTTCACTCAAGGAATCTCGCGAATGGACAAGAGAGATGCCTGACCGCCATCTCGTTCGCCAAACCCCAGGCATTCGCAACACCAAGACAACTCTCCTGGTTGTGCCACTCAGTGCGGTCAACAACTGGGTGGGCCAGATCAAAGAGCACGTCAGGCCGAAGACTATTACATACTATGTCTACCACGGCACATCACGCACTGCCAATGTGGACGAGCTCGCTGGCTTCGATTTGGTGATCACAACGTATAGCACGATTCTCAGCGAGTATTCAGGCAGGGGTACCAAACGCGGAACTCCCTTGAAAAAAATGAACATGTTCCGCATTGTCTTGGATGAGGCACATACGATCCGCGAGCAGGGGGCTCAGCAGACGAAGGCAATTCTCAACCTTTGCTCTCAGCGTCGCTGGTCTGTGACCGGTACGCCCATCCAGAATCGTCTAGAGGATCTCTTATCGGTCACCAAGTTCCTGAACTTGTTTCCCTACGACGACCGTGCTCGGTTTGGTCAGTACATCTTGAGCCCGTTCAAGACCGGCGATCCCACTGTGCTGGCCAGTCTGCGTGTGTTGGTCGACTCGTTCACGCTGCGCCGAGTCAAAGACAGGATCGATCTTCCACCCCGTGAGGACAAGATCATAACCCTCGATTTCTCCGAGAAGGAACATAAGCTGCATGAATTCTTCCGCAATGAATCCCAGGTTATGATGCGCGTCATTGCGAACGAGAGCAAAACAAAGATGGGCGGTCGAATGTACCACCATGTGCTCAAGGCCATGATGATTTTGCGTCAGATCAGTGCTCACGGTAAAGAGCTTCTTGATGTCGACGAACGCGAAAGAATCAAGGGCATGAGTGTCCACGATGCCATTGATTTGGAAGAAGGCGGCACCGACGACAGCCTACTTGCGATGAACAAAAAGGCCTATGAAATGTTCATGCTCATGGGACAAGACGGGGTTCCACCATGCCAGATTTGCAACACCCCCTTATCCGAGCCTCTCACCAGCTCAGGGGCAGTTGATCCTAATACGCCAATGGCCATCTTCCTGCCGTGCTGGTGTGTCCTTTGTCCTGACTGCTTCAAGGGCTGGAAAAATGCGTTTGACTCCACATCTGAAACGGAGCTTCAGTGCCAGGTCTGTGGTGGCTGGATACCTATGAATTATGCCACCATCACTGCAGGTGGCCTCGAAGAACAGCAGGTGCAAGGAAGCGCCAAGAAGGCGAACAAGATGCTCGGGGAATACGAGGGCCCGCACACGAAGACTCTCGCGCTGATGGAATACCTGGAAAAAACTGCAGAAGATAGTAAGCAGTTGATCGGAGAGGCTCCCATCAAGAGCGTGATCTTCTCGGCCTGGACTTCCCATCTTGATTTGATTGAAATTGCTCTACGTGACAGAGGCCTGGGCAAGTGGGCTCGCCTTGATGGCACTATGACTCTTCAAGCACGTGGTAAAGCGCTGGATGCTTTTGCCAAAAACAACGAGATCACGATTCTCCTGGCCACCATCGGTGCTGGTGGTGTCGGCCTCAATTTAACCTCGGCGTCTCGGGTGTTCATCATGGAACCCCAGTACAACCCAGCAGCAGTGGCCCAGGCCGTGGATCGAGTCCACCGACTCGGCCAGCACCGCCCTGTGGAGACGGTGCAGTTCATCATGAAAGGCAGCATCGAGGAAAAGATCCTCGAACTAGCCAAGAAGAAGCAGCAGCTGGCCGACATGTCCTTGAACCGCGGCAAGCTGGACAAGCGCGAAGTGCAAGAGGCACGCATGCGGGAATACCGTAGCCTATTTAAATAGTTATGTCTTTTCTTTCGGCGACATTATACTCTCTCGGTGGGGGTTTTTTGCATTATTTCGCGGATACAAACTCGGATTCGGATGGGGGTTCAATGGCGGTCTTGCTCTTCACTTCGTTTGATACCCGGGGAAGGAGGTTGATCTTTTAGGCGCTGGAACTTTCCTTCATTATCATATACTGCCTTTTGTTTTCTTGCTACGCACATACACCGAATGTTTTTCACGCTTTATGGCCCACACATACATGTCCCTTTTTTATAGAAAGATTCTTTTCCGTAACAAGAATGCACCAGCCACCACACTGGATCTAGATTGTGCATACTTTCAAAATCAGATTGGGTTTGTTTTACAGATCTGAACAGTGCCTGCAAAGATGAACTTGGGGAACTGGTACAGTACCTAAATAATGCCTCTTGAGGTATTCTACAGGTTGAGTAATGACTCCGAGTAATGAATACCGCCCGACAGAGAATACTAAATGTCTACGAAAACGTGAGGGGGTATTCGATTATAGTTACACAAGGCTGCAGATCAATCAGCCCTTAGCCGGCCGATCGGTGTTGATTTCATTCAGAATTGCATCCGCGCCGGCTTTCACAAGCCTTGCAGCCAATTCTTGGCCGAGTGCAGTGGCCTCCTCCTCGGTCTGCACCGTTGTATCGATGGAATCCTGGACACTTTGAGCGCCATCAAGACTCACAACTATCGCAGTGATCTTCAAGAGATACCGTGACTTATCGACCCATTCCGTCTCAACACCAATGGGAACACTGCAACCGCCTTCAAGAGTGCGCATGAGAGCCCGTTCCGCAAGGCAGGCAAGAGTCGACCATTGATCAGCCAGATTGGCAACCAATGCTAGGGTTTCGCCGTCGCCTTTCCTGATCTCCAGACCAAGCGCTCCTTGACCGACCGCAT
The DNA here is from genome assembly GCF_028974065.1 of Penicillium cinerascens. Classification (NCBI taxonomy): domain Eukaryota; kingdom Fungi; phylum Ascomycota; class Eurotiomycetes; order Eurotiales; family Aspergillaceae; genus Penicillium; species Penicillium cinerascens. The sequence goes on along the minus strand of NW_026695298.1, from coordinate 1,251,993 downwards.
GTAGAATGCCACCGTCCTTGGAGCCCATGTACTGGTTGATACGATGCTTGAGGCCCAGGCGCTCGAGTCCGGCTGCAGACATCACCATGCAGGTATACTCACTTTCGGGATGATCGACCTTGGCCAGGCGCGTCTCGACATTCCCGCGCAGGTTTGCAAAGCGCAGATGCGGGTAAAGACGACGAAGCTGAGCAGAGCGACGCACCGATGAAGTGCCAACTACGGCGCCTTCGGGCAGGGTCTGCAGGCTCGTATAGGGTAGACCGTCCTTGACGATCAATGCATCGCGAGGATCATCCCGAAGTGGAATTGGTGCGAGTTGGCACGAATCAGGAAGTGTAGTCGGCATATCTGGGTTGGGTTAGAGGTGCTTGTAGGCGAGAAAGGAGTAGCCTACCTTTAAGACAATGGACGACGACATCCAGCTCGCCTGACGTGAGCTTTTCTTCCAATTCGCTTGTCCATAGGCTTTTGGCTCCGAAGCTGTAGAGCGCCGTAGACTTGTCCTTATCGCCGAGAGTGTGGAGTGTTTCAATCTCAAAGGTTCGATCGGGCGCTATCTTTTGCAGACTGTTGCGGATGCCCTCGGCCTGGACGACGGCCAGGTTGGATCTCCTAGTGCCAATTCGGAGAGGCCGCAGGGCCGCTGTATCTATTTTTGCCATATTGAAAGTGCCACGGTGTTCAGAGGGGTTAAAGAGGGAAACGAGAAGAGCTAGGAAGTCCGCATCTTTGAAAGTGTGCGGCCAAGCCCCCACGGGGCTTAGTGGGGCGTCACTAGTATCTATACGATCCGATGTTGGATTGAACATGTGCTCACGAGTCTTAGTCTATTTTATGAACAAACTGGCTCGGGGCTCGGAGGCTTTCATTTCCGTTCTGGTCTCGCCGCGCGACAATGCCATCGATTCGAACCAGTACAGCTCTCTGTTTGCCCACACCACACAGACTGTCCAAAAATGCCAGCCATCTCGGTCCTTCCATCCCTTGGTCAAGTCGATAGTCTCAAGCTTCCTGAGACTGTTGGCTTTTGCCAGATAACCCCATGACTCAGGACCATGTGTTAAAGCACATAATGTTCTGGGTTGAGCCTATCTCGTGTAGAGCTCGTAATACCTTGCTGCTCTAGCCAGGCGAGAGATGATGTCCCGAAATGATTGAGAGTTAATAAGCAATGTTTTCAAGCTCATCATCCTCCCAAGCTCTGCCTCCGTGGTCCGTGTTCTGTCCTTCTTCGTCGACATCTGTGGAGGGACAGAACAAGCCCACTTCAGTCCCATGCACGGAACTCGTCATCCACCACTTTTGAGCATTCTCCACATCCCAGCTGTGAGAAAAACTATAGTAACATATCCTGGGTATCTGAAGCCCTCGTAATGAAATCATCCAACACTTCCTTTCACCTTTGGTATTCCTTATCCCCATAAATCCCCACCGAAACAGCCCCAAGAACACTCTCCAGCCTGCCCCTCAATCTCCGCAGCTCCTTTGTCTTGGCCATACGCTCCTTCTCCACATCCCGTAGCTGCGTCTCCAGCTCACGTATCCTTGACTCCTGCTCTGCCTCGGAGGCACCGATACCGGGCAGCACAGAGATTAGGTACTCAATCTGCTGCTCCTTGATGATAAGATCGCGCGCCAGCTCGCGCTGACGAGCTGCAAATGTGCGGGGCGAATCGGGTTGCGGTGGGAGATTCGGGTCCCCTTCAGCTTCGCCTGTTTCTCCTGCTGTGCCGGGTTGTTGGGTGGGTGGGGGAATTGGTGATGTTTGTGCTGCGCCGTCACCTGCTGCGCCTGCTGCCACGGAGGCAGGGACTGGTGGTGCGTTTGTATTCTTGGAGATCCTAGCTAGGGCTGGTGCGGCGTTGGGGACATTTGGAGGTGGGATAGCCGGGGAATTGTCATGGTAGGTGGTGAGATAGCCGAGCGTTGCGTAGAATTGAGTTGCAAGCTGTTTTATTCAGATGTTGTTCGAAGCACACTGCTGTGGACCTTGAAGCTTACCTGGTCAAGACAAGTTTGCAGCTGGGTGAGGATGTCCGCCATTGTGGTTGATCTGAAGGATTAAATGGGTAGCGGAGCGAGAAGCAGAGATGCGACTTGGGAGAGGCCGAGATGCGCAGGAAATGCGGAGAGCTCCAATGCGGTGAAGACGCGCGCTTTCACCTCGACACCACTCAATGCGACGTCTGCGCCCGCGCCATGGCCTCGCTGCCGGACTCTCAATATGCCAATATTCTGAATCGATAAACCTTCCCCGGCCATTCTCCAGCTCTCGAATCAACAATGAGATCACACCGTTCACCCGCCGGCTCTTCAAGCTTCCCTCGGCACCACCCACGCCAACCCAGAACCACAACAACCTAACCACCTTCCTCTCCTATGCCGAGCGCATATCTCTTCCCGAAACAAGCACCGTCTATGTAGGCACCCACTACGAATACACGGTCCTCCAAAGCCTACGGCGCTATTCACTCTCCCTGCAGCGGATCGGCGGCCGCGACGATGCGGGCATCGACCTGGTAGGCACCTGGCACCTGCCAGAGCGGGAGCGGGAGCGGGCAGTTCGCGTGCTGGTGCAGTGCAAGGCACTCAAGAGCAAGCTCGGGCCGAACCTGGTGCGCGAGCTCGAAGGGACGTTCCGCCAGGCGCCTGTCGGATGGCGCACGGACCAGACGGCCGGCGTGCTGGTCAGCCCGCGCGAGGCAACCAAGGGTGTTCGGGATGCGCTAGCGCGGAGCTCGTATCCGCTGTTTTGGATGATGGTGGAACGGGACGGAACTTTGAGGCAGGCGCTTTGGAATGCCCGGGCCGAGGAGCTTGGCTTGGGGCCTCTTGGGGTGGAGACCCGGTATGGGACGCGGGACTCTGAGTCTGGGACTCTTACGAAGGAAGTCGCTTTGACTTGGGATGGATGTGATATCCCGCATATGGACCAGATTGAGCGGGACTTGCTTCGCTTTGAGGACCAGTGGGTAGCATCGTGGGGGGCAAAGTTGCCGGTGGTCGAGAAGGATGTTCTTTTAGATGCCGTAGAGAAGAGCTTCCCCGATGGTCATCCTGAGTCCGGACCAGATGGCATTGTGTCTGAATCGTGTCAGACAAAGGTCCTGCATGAACTACAAAAACATTGACGACATTCGAAATGATACCCAGGCAGAGGGCGAAGGAAAATGATTCAAAGTGGCATGATCATAACATGATAATAAAGCTTCAAGGGTATAACAACTCCAATCAAAAATCCACCAAAGAACTCCAGAGACAAACGGTCATGTACCAATCATAATTATCCCTGCATCGTGGACCAGAAGTAGTTGGCATAGAAGAAGCGGGAGAACTTGGGATCGATGTTAACGACGTGCACATCGCCCTTGCGACTGTTGCGAATAACCGCCCGATTGAAGTTGCCCGCCTCGTCGGGCTCGATATCGACGCCCAATGAACGGAAGATCTTGAGGCGCAGTCTGCAAATCGATTAGCAAAAGAAACACGGCGCACAGGCTGCGCCACTCACATTGTCGCGTCATCCGCCTCGCGCTCGCGGCGCGTGGCTTCGTCGCCCTCAAGACCCTGTGATTCCAGGTCTGCTAGCTTCTCCTTGAGCATTTCCAGCTCGCTCTCTAAGCGCTCACTTTCGACCTCTAGTTCGGAGGCTGCCTTGGCGATGCGGAATTTCTTAGTGTCCAGTTGCACAATCTCTTCGGCGTGTTTGCTGGAGTCGTGCAGTGCCACGGCCTCTTCGTGCTGGGTATTTAGGGAGTTGAGTTGGCGACCGAGTTTGCGCAGCGAGGACTCGGCCTCTCGGATGCGCAGGTCGCGCGACTGTTGAAGCGTGGAGAGCGAGTCATTGATGCGCGTGACGGCTTGTTTATCCGGGTGGATATTGAAGTTTCCGATGGTGTGGTGGATGAGCTGTCCAATGTATTAGTTGAATTCATTAGTTCGGAGTCAAGTGAGCACGTACAGTGCCGGGATCCTCGTCGAGCAACATGGTGGGCGTAGTTGAGAAGAGTGAAGCGGGACAAAACGGGTGTTTTGATTGTTGCTGCCGCAACTGCCACGATGCACCGCCACATATACATTTCGCCGCAAGTGACGTTCGCCTCCGCTTCTGCCTCGGGCTTTTCCTCCATCTTTCCTCGATATCCAACAGTTCCTTCTACTTACCAACATGTCTAATCTTCCTTGTGAGTTCTCTACTGTGTTCTTCCCTCCGTGTCGTGACTCTTTTCACTGACTCAACGCCACTGTCACAGATGCCGCAGATGCGGAAAGGTCCGTTGCCCTGTGGCACGCTCGTCCAAGCCCCCTGAAGATTGCGAACTGACTCGCCTACATCTAGCCCGCTAAAACCCGCCGAGCTCCAAGTGCTGCGCGCGCAGTACGAGAAGGAAGGCGACTATGTTGGCATCCAAACCAAGTTCAACTTCGCCTGGGTACAGAACACCATGACCCCCGCGCACTTGATGGAGACTCATGCTAACCAGTGGTCTCCGCACTTGCGGGGAATCTTCTAACAGGGTTTGATCAAGTCGAACGTGCGGTCTGACCAGCAAGAAGGTGTCCGCCTCCTGTCAGAGATCTTCCGCGGAGCACCGGAACGACGACGAGAATGCCTGTACTATTTGGCCCTGGGCAACTACAAGCTGGGCAACTACGGAGAGGCCCGACGATACAACGATCTCCTGCTCGAGAAGGAGCCGGCCAACCTGCAGGCGGCCAGCCTGGGTTCGCTTATCGATGACAAGGTGGCGAAGGAAGGCCTCATGGGCATCGCGATCGTGGGAGGCTTGGCAGTAGCCGCGGGAGTTGTTGGTAGTCTGATTCTCAAGGGAGCCAGAAGACGGTGAGCGTTGGGGTTGGTATTGGCGTCTGCAAGGGCTGTGGCACAGCCGGGGCTGTCCTTGCGTCTGCACCGTTGTATAATTTTCACAGTCTGGAGCTCTACTTTCAGCCTCTTTCGCATTGTCGGCGTTTCTTTGTCTCTATCTCTACTCTTGTGGCTTTGCGTCTGAGCCATCGTACATAGGTACTTGCCTTTGTTGAACCTACGAAATGAATGACATGGAAGTATTTATTTTGCTACACTTCCCCCTCTACTTTGCCACCTTGCATCCCAAATTTCCGATCCCAAAATTAACTACGCTGCCTAAACCACTGTTGCTATTTTTGGCGTGCAAGCAATGAAACTTGCATCGTTGTGAAGCTTTTAACAGTTTCATCGCGCCGTTGAACTTTTGGTATGGGCCACCTTAAATCTTGCCCTATCGCGCTATAGTGGAAGGCAACCGGTTCCGACGTCATCTCCTCCGCTTGCTGTTTTTCGCCTTTGACACGTCAAATTTGTCGTCTCTTTTGTTTCTACGTTTATTTCCTATCTCTCTCTGAACGAGGCGCCGATGTGTGCAGTTGCCCCGCGCTGATAAGACCATGACTCGTGACTGTTCCGCGCGCCGATTTAGTCTCGTCTCTTAACTCCCCCGTCTTCTCCCACCACAACCAACTCTTCGCATCCATGCCATGGCCGATAACGGCGATCGCGTGTTCTGCCATGCTTGCGGAGGGGTTTGGTCAAGAGCCGATAGTGATCTGACCTGCCCACACTGCGAGTCCGATTTCACGGAGATTGTACGCGCCCGTTCTTGTTCCCCGTCCGTTGTATGCAAGTGCTAAACCTCAACCCTCCATAGATTGAAATTCCTCCCGATCCTGATACTCCCCCACCAGAACAAGATCCAGAACCTCGTACACCACCTATCAATCCGTGGGCAGATCATAATCCTTGGGACAGAGACGAGGCGGCTGGACCGCGGCCATTCGGCTTCATGGACTCTGGATCACCCGGATACTCTCAACACACCTATAGGTCCCCCGATGGCCGCTTCACCTTTAGCAGCACCACCATCGGTGGCGGATACTCTTCCCGGCAATCCGCCGCTACTGCTCCTACCAACCCGCTCCTTCCGATGATGTTCGAGGGTTTGAATGCATTATTTCAGGGTCTGCAGGAGACACATGAACCTCACGAGGCCAGGAGCCCGGGGCTTGACGACCCATTCATGGCACATTCGTCAAGTTGGCCGAATATCGACCCGGGCGTTTCAAATGCGCACGCCGGCCATGAAGGACTATTCCCGCGTGATACAGATAGAGCGCAACCCATGACTCCGCCAGTAGCCTCTTTAGCCGAGTATGTTCCACCACCTCCCTATTTCTCATGATATCCAACTGACGGGGTTTCAAGTCTCCTAGAAGCTTTCCGAACCGATTTTGGGGGACCGAGACAGCAGGGTAGACATGGTGCCCGCGGCGTAGCAGGACCGAACCCTCTCGCCATGCTCTCGGCCCTACTAAACATGGACCGAAACGGCGACGCGGTCTATTCCCAAGAAGAGCTCGACCGGGTCATTTCGCAGTTGATCGATCACAACAACTCGGGAACTGCACCGCCACCGGCATCCGACTCGGCGATCAGGTCCCTGCCCACGAAAAAGGTCGATCGGGAGATGCTGGGGTCTGACGGGAAGGCAGAGTGCTCGATCTGCATGGATGCGGTGGAACTCGACACGGAAGTGACGGTGCTGCCCTGCACTCACTGGTTCCATTACACCTGCATCGAAGCGTGGCTGACCCAGCATAATACCTGCCCGCATTGCCGACGGGGCATTGATTCGGTTGAATGGTAAGTGTTCTTTCTGATAACGCACCGGGCCGAGACTTGTTGGAGCTGACGGAATCTTTCTTCACAAGCACGGGTGAAGGCACCAGCGAAAACCCAGTCATCATCGAGGACAGTTCTGAAGCACCTTCTTCCGGCCGAAGAAGACGGCGCAGCTCGCCCTTTTCCCTGCGCAGCAGTCGATCATCGGGGTCTAGATCTACTCCGCAATCACCGACTCCCGAATCCAGCGAGCCCCGCAACAGACGTGGAAGCCGGGGCAGTCGAGGTAGTCGAAGTGAACGCGGAGGAATTACCGGCTGGGTCTGGAGCCGATTTGGAGGCAGCAACGAGTGAGTATACGAGTTTGATAGACGATTCACGGCATGCAGATCTGTGGGCTTTTACTTTTCATTACATATTTCGGGGGCCTTTTGATTCCAGGCCGGGTTTCCTCTTGGCGATTCAGGTTGTTTTAGCGCTCGTTTCTTATCCATACCCCTTTCTTTCGTTTCTCTTGGACAGGTGCGATTCTACGGCTGTCTCATGGCTGGTCTATGGGGGTTTTTTTTGAGTCGGTGTATATATTCCCTTCCTGTCTCAATCCAACAATGGATCTTTTGTATTATGTGGGTTATTCACAGAGTGACTACTGACTCGATATAAACCTTGGATGGCTCGCAAACATTGAAATCAGTACATGTAGCCCTTGCCGATGTCCCTTCTAAAATTTAATAATCTTTCCTGTCTCAACTTCATACAGATAACCCGTGATAGGGACATCCAAAACCAACGGACTCTCCTTCAACAGTTTTACATCATCAAGAACACTCTGCCTCAGATCTCCAAAAGGCAAGAAAGCAATATGATCGACATTCTGATGCAGGTCAGCGCGGATCTTGTCGCGGATCACCTCGTCGGTAAAGGTCAGCATTCCACAGTCCGTCTGAGATCGTCAGTACGGGTCGACTTGGTGTTGATAGCGGGGATTTATACATACGTGATGCACGATGATGATTTCACGGGTTCCGAGAAGCTGCTGCGAGATGATGATGCTGCGTAGTGCGTCGATTACTCGACCACCTGCGTTGCGGATGACATGTGCATCGCCTTCTTCGAGACCTAGGGCTCGAGCGGGATCTGGTTCTGTTAGTGCCTGGGTTATAATGAAGACGGGGTTAGTCCGGCGGACGACTTACCCAGGCGCGCGTCCATACATGCCACTATGGCTACTTTCCTGATGGATAAGATGGTTCAGCCTTCTGGTCTGTGAAATGGACTAGAGAAACACTATCGAAAGATGGCATACCGCTGTGGGGGAAGCGCTAGATCTCCTTTGGTAAAAGAGGCTGCATACTTGGCGTTGGCGATTTCGGCTTCTTTGGCGACAGACATGATGACGATGGATATTATGGGTTTCAGATAGATTGATTACGCCCTAGGTACCTTGGGGATAACGACCAGATATAAAGGGAGCAAGATTCCCCGCACATTTTTGTTCTCGAGAAGATGAGGTGATCTTTAGTTACTCGGGCTCTGGATGACGTGATAAAGCATGTCGAGAACACACCAATGAAATCGCGAATGATTTGAGTTTATGACTTTTGCGAACAGATCTGGAGCTGACTCTTGAAAGACAGATGATTATTTCTCTCAACTATATTGAAGCGACGGCATCTCACAGGTCGCACTCTAGATGCAATTTAGGAATGCATTCACATGAAGGCGCTCAAAAAGGAATCCAAAGCCAGGCCTATTTGTGCGCCTTCCGAGCAACCTGTTCGCACAGGTCGCGCAGAATGCCTCCCAGCCACTCAAAGTCACTCTTCTCCAAATAAATCTGTGCACTCAGACGAGTCCACAGCCACGATCGATGTGGGAAAACGGGTACGAAGGTTTCATGCTCGGACATCAGGGTCTTTTGAATCCAAACATAGACGCCAGGTGCTTCCTTTGATGTAACGGTCACAAGTGCACCCGAAACGGGCTCGTCCGCAACAGCAATAGGCAAGCGCACCGTCATCATGGCACACTGCCGCATGTTGCTGGTCTCTCCCGGCTTCAGATCCGGCTCCTGGAGCACATCCGTTCCGAGGATAGATGCAACTGCGTCGGCGGCTTCGTTGGCGAGTTTGATGCAGTAAGACATGATGGCTTCTTCTCCGCCGCAGACTTCTTTGCGGAACTTCAGTGCTGCTGGTACACAGACGTAAGCGGAATCATCACTAGTTGCGACAAACTCGAACAACTCTTCGAAGGGAGTCTTTTCTTTGATGGCGTTTGGGTCCTTAAGAACTGATTGCGGAGTTTCGGCCGAGGAGGGATCGGAAATGAAACCCCACGATGTGGGAAGGGTACTGCGCAGGAAGTGCTGATTGTGCTTGGGGACATAGAGAACAGCACAGCCGCGAGGAGTGTAGAGCCATCTGGAGAAAACGATCAGATTCGAGGTCTTCAATGTCAAGAACCAAAATGGAGGTATCCTACTTGTGACAATTAGAGACGAGGAAGTCGGGCTGCAGCTTCTGCATGTCAAGCGGAATATGCCCAATGCCGTGGGCGCCATCGATAACGCTCAGAATACCCTCTTCCCGGCAGATGGCAGTGAACCGCTCAAAGGGGAATCGACAACCGGGGTTACTGACAATAGTGTCGAAAACAGCAGCGCGAACCTTGAGACCCTCCTCGCGAGTCTTGCGCACAACTTCACGGAACCAGCGCTCGAGCTCGTCCTCAGCGATAGGGAATTCAAAGCGCACCTTCCGAGACTGGAAATCGGAGTGCTCCTGCAAGGAGACAACGCCTTTCTCCACGGCTCCGTACACGGGCTCGAAGTAAACGAGGGCCTCTCCGGACTGGAAGTTCAGGTTATACAGTATCGTTGCGACGCCAGTGGTAGCGTTCTTCACAAACACACATTCCTCTTTCAGAGCATTGAGAACCCCCGCGACGGCTGCGCGCGCCTCGTTGAGGTACTCTGCATGGTATGTCCGAATATACGGGTCCGGTCGCCCATCGGCGATGTCCATGAAGGCCCGCTGGGCATCACGGACAGCCGCGGGGTGTGCACCGAAAGAGCCTGTTTGTCGTGTCAGAACGCGCACGACGTGAGTGACACCAGTACAGACCGTGGTTAAGATTCTTGTAGGATGGGTCAAACAGCCAATGCTTCAACATCGGTTTCCCAAAGGGCGTCAGTTGGTTGGCCATGGTATCGAACAATGCAGGTCTCTATAAAATCTGAACCTCTTAAACTTTTGAGTCTGCGTAGAGGAAGCAGCAATGGCTCTTGGAGGACCAGTGATGAAGTAAGACAATGCGGGAAATCGAGGAAATCGAGGGAATCGAGGGAATAAACCGTTGATATCCCGATGGAACGGGTATATTGTTACCACCCTGTCATCCAATGTTGACTCATATCTTTTCCCCTAACCAATGAATGCCGGAGCCATATCGTTTAAGATCCACCGGGAGCTTTTGTGTGGAAATCTACTCGCCAGCGTCTACTCCGACCGACCGGAGGGAGCGGGAGTCCGATCTAGCCACCATTAATCCTTGATCCCGATCTCACACTATCCCAGATTCACTTTGACAAGTTGTATAGACTTCTTCTGGGCCGTCTTACCGTCTGGCCTCATCACCAGGTCCGACAACCGTCCGCCAGTGACAACTGGGCATTCCCCGCGTTACCGTAGTCGGGAGGGAGGGGTGTGATGGGAACGAGTTCCACCTGTGGGTCGCGCCAGCTATGCTCCCCTCCGTCGGTAAACGAGTGGGCCATGTAAGCGAGTGGGCCACCTCAAAACGCCATAGTAAATGCGATAATTTAAGAATAGAATATCTCAACAATCACAAGGTTATTCGGCTTTATCTTTAGTATCCTACTTACTTCAAGCATAAGAAGCTGATTTTAAGAGCCTAGGTCAATTTAATTCTGATTTGACAATCTTTACCAAAAATACACCGTAATTTAGTTCTTTGACCTTTAAATATATATTATCAATTCACCACATCTTGAAAACTTTCGAGACCTTCAAAATACGTTAAACTTAATATGAAGAGCACAAGTATATAGGAAGACTTTACGAGAAGCTATGGTTGTTGAGATATGAAGTTGTAATTTATCGCATTTACTATGGTGTTTTGAGGTGGCCCACTCGCTTACCGATTACGTTACCGTAGTCGGAACATAAACAATTCATATTCACTATGGACAATATTACTGTCAGCTGTCGTTTGGGATAATCGGTTAACTTGATTCCGACTACGTTTCCAGAAAGAAACTTGGGAGCAGAGATAAGGGTCTTTCACGGGTTATGCGGAGCTGTACTGTTGAAACGGGGACTTTCCCCATGGGGTCTGAGGGATCAACGACCATTCGATAAAACAGTGATTAATTATTTCCAAATTATTGCAAGTTCAGAATATGAACTTCGGGGGCGTAAATTCCCACGGATTATGCGAAGTTGCCAAGAGTAATGCCTGCTCAATAGCTTGTTTTCGGAATACCGGTCCAGGGCCGACACAAATGCAATCGAGGGATAGAACTGTCACCAAGTTAGCCAAAGGATTGTAAGGATTCTCCGTCAATCTCACATCTTAAAAAGGTCGAGAGATTAAATGCCGATGGTGCGTCAATACGTGGACTAGAGTATGGGGAATCACCGTCGATGTGAATCCCCCTTTGTTGCAGAAGCCTCTGCACGCCACTGGCATCCAGCCATTCATCAGGGCCCGAGTTGAGGACGAGCTGCCACGTTCTCGAGGACCGCGAAAGCATGTCCTGGGAGAGGTTCTCCCTCTTGTTGTACAACGGACTGAGAGCCCTGGTCTTGGGCTCGATCAAATCCCCGATGTCGTCATTGATGGCCAGGTAGAATGCTGATATTAGACGATTGCGCTCGGATAGTGTCAGTGGCTGGCCGAAGATTTTTTCAATCCTTGCATTGTTTGGTGTGTCCACCAGTAGTCGGTATCCGATCTCGCAGCATTCTCGTACAATGCGCTGTGAGAGGCTCCATCCTTCTTCTTTTATGAAACTGGCGGGAGATATAGTTGCTGGAGGGCTCGGGAATGCTGAACCCGCAGAAATTGAAGGCACAGAAGGCGTTGATAAGAAGAGTCCGAATGGAAGCATTGCCTGGTCTTGATAAGGAGGCGTACGGGGCCGCGAAGCGGGCCATTGCCGTGAGTTGAATGGAAATTGAAGCGAGTCATCCGGAATCAACGAGGGAACGGATTCCAAGAAATCCGAATCCAAGTTGAGGTCAATATTTTGTGGAGCACTCTTCTTGCGGCTGACAACCGGTGTAGAAGTAGCTTCGACCGACGCAGCTTCATCGGCATCACCACATCCCTGTTTGGCGAGCGCTACGCACTGCCGGGTGATTCCCTGGAGCGCGGACGTGATGCGTGGGTGTCGCGCAAGTATATTTTCCTCGAGAAGAAGACTGCTGAAGGAAAGGAACGACTGGCTCAACTCCTCAATGCCCTCCTCCAACTCCTGCACCCGGGTCTGCAAATTATTGATCGTGCTTTCTTTTCGCCGGCGATAAGCTTGCTGTGCGATACGAAGCTGCTTGCGACGTCTCTGGACATAATGAGCGAATGCGCTGGCGACTTTCTTGTCAGTTACCTACGTCTGGAACCTCTTGATCGTCTGTGACGGTCCGAGGACGGCCGCGTTTGCGAGGCGCCGGAGTTGTAGTTTTCGTTTCAGCCATCACTTCCGCCATTGTTTGTTGTTTGAGCAATGATTTGAATTAATAAAATTCCACGAGCAGACTAAAACACATTACTGATGTAATGCAGAAGCAAAATGGCACGCGAGTGGTCATGGCGACGGTTGATTCATCAAAGCCGAAGCGAGCGGAGTGTTGAATAATCGGAAAAATCAGGGCGATTGCTAAGCATCTCGCCCTCCAAGCCCACCGACACTCTTGGCTCGCCATTTGCATCGCCGAACATTGAACGAGAGAATTTGTAATTTTGTATGTCTTGAAAGCATCATTCATGGTGGCAATTCTCATGAGTATTTCCAAATGTTTGTACACGCCTGCTAAGCTCATCTTGTGGCGTTTACTACCTGTACGACATTTCCGAATCGGTTTTGGTTGGAATCGATGGAGCTTCCAGGTAGCTCCTCCTTGTCCTCTACAATGATAGTTGCCAATTCTTTCTTTTCACTTGCGGGAAACCCACGGCTGCCTGAAGAATAGACAAGGAACCATGTGATTCATGAAAGTGTACTCGGAAAAGCTTTGAAATAGTTGGGTAGTGTCCTGGTCGGTCTTTATACTTTGGCCCTAGAAGAACGTTCTGGACCTATCGTCGGACTGATAGCGTCAACCATCGCCGAGGTCAACTGTGCATCAGTTCTTCTTCCAATCGATCAATGATCCAAAAGACATTTTGTTTTGTCAGAAGATTTCGTTTATTCAACCTTACTTCATCCTACCCCGTCATGACGGGGACGTGTCTATAAATGAGTCCTCGTCGACATGCGAATGCTCATCTATCCAGTTTTTCCGTCTTTTGGACCTCTATTGACCTTGCCTTTAACACCCAGCGTCACCCAATTTTCAACATGCCTCTCTGGCAAATCTACCACCCCAATGGGACCTTCGAGGACCCAGCATCCAAAGAAGCCTTCGTCCAAGACATCACAAAGATGTACACCGATGTCGGACTGCCGGCCTTCTACGTCGTCGTCAACTTTGTCACTGTCTCAAAGGGCGACATTTTCGTCGGGGGGAAAGTTCCAACTGAACGACCCTTCATCCGGGTGGTTATCACGCATATCGCGGTTCACGCTCCGAACGAAGATGCCGCCTACCGACGCATTACCTCGCGGATCGACACTATCCTCAAGCCCCATGTCGCGGATAAGGGATATGACTGGGAATACCATGTCGATGAGACGGAGCGCCGATTGTGGAAGCTCAATGGCATGATTCCGCCACCGCACAAGAGTGAATCGGAGCGGGTCTGGGCGAAGGAGAATCGCGCGGTTGATTACGATGGGGCATACTAGGCTTGGATGGTATGGTCATATGTACCGGGATAAATCGTACCTAGGTCCAGTGTGAAATTATTGGATGCAGTATATCCACTCTTTGAGATGACTTGATCTCGCTCGAGTTTTCCTGGGGTTTCCGTCTCACGCACGGTCCAGGCCGGACGAAACAGATAGATACACATAATACAGTTAAATGCTGTTAAAGACATGTAATAGTACATGGGCGAGCCAGATCCAGCATCGGAGTAAACCGCGAATCTAAGGCTCAAGATGAGAACATATTCATGCAGCAGAAAGCCTTGAAGAAATCGGGCAAATGCAAACGTAGCTGAAAATGCACAACACATTTACCGCTTGCCCTTCTTGCGGGGAGCGACAACCTTGAACGCGGCGGTGGCAGCTTCCTCCTCACGAGAGACCTGGGATGCAGCGCTGGCGGTCGATCCCTTTTTGGCAACCTCGCTCCAGCCACCGCCGTTCTTCAGTTCGCCCATAGCACTGGGCGAGACAGGCTCGACGACGCCCTTGTCGGCAAGCTTGCGGCGGCGAATGAATTCTTCGGCAAAGCGGCGGCCATCCATGGTCTGCGAGTTGGCGTACACGGAGTCGGAAATGATCTCAGCCTCGGCAGGCAGGAACAGCAGTTGCTGGACAAAGTCGTCAACTATAGATAGCATTAGCGTTGTGCGGGATTAAGACGAATTAGGAATCAATATTTACCATTGATATTGCTGTTCAGCCCCTTGCCAAGGGTGAATTTGGCCCACTTGGAGAACTCCTCAACGGCCCGATTCGGATTGGACTGGGGGATGCTGCCCGCGGTCACGGTGCGGGTAGCAACGACTGGACGAGGCTTGGAGGCAACGGCGGGTGCAACCGGGATGGTTCCGCTGGTAGAGCGAGGGCCAAGAGGCGCAGCGGGTGGGGCCTTAGCCTTGCCGCCAGCACCGACTGTAGTCCAGGCACCGGAAACAGTTGGACCAGTGGCGGCAGAAGGAGCAGGAGCCTTGCTGGCAAGATCGGCGTAGCGCTTGCTAGCAGAGGCGGGAGGACTAGGGGTCGCGGTCTGTGCCGCCGCCACAGCGGCGGCGGCCAAACGCTGCTTACGAGCCTCTTCTTCCTTCTGGATCTGAGCGAGGGTCTTTTTGGTGGCAGTGTTGGTAGGTGTAGGCTGGGTCTTGGTGCTCCACGCGGAGCCAGTAGTCGAGGTAGGGATTCCAGGTGATCCAGCGCTGGCCCAGTTGGCCGACGAGGGGAGACCAGGAACAACATGGGCCTGGGCCTGACTGAGACGTTCTTGTTCGGCGAGAAGCTGGGCACGACGAGCGGCTGCGGCGACTTCCTCACGCTGAGCAGCAGTACGAGCTTCCGCCTCCTGGATTTCCTTCAGAGAGGGCCCCTTGGGCAGCTCGTGGGTATCCTTGGCCCACGGAGCAACGGAGGTGGCAGGAGCATCAACGGGAGTTTGAGTCTGGGACCGAGAACCAGCAGCGAGAGCATCGGCCACATTCTGACGGTTGCGCTGAGCGGCAGGTGCCGGCAAAGGCGATGCAGACGGCGGGGGAGGGAAAGCTTGGGGCATGGCGCGGTCCACCTTGCCCCATACTGACTCGGGGGCTTGTTCTTGCTCCTGCTGCTGTTGACGCTGGGCAGAGGCAGCCTTCTGGACTTGCTGAGACAGGGTGAGAGTAGGCTCCGAGGTTTCGAGATCCGAGGCGAGCATCTCCACTGCCACTTCCGAGCTCGTAGCGGCAGCTTCAGCTTCAAGCTGCTGGGAAACAGTAGCGGGATGGGTTGGAAGACCTTCTGCGGTCCGCACCATATCGCCTTCCTGGGCCCGCAGGGCGTTGAACTGACGCAAACGTTCCTCACGAGCCTGTTGAGCAAATAGGTCGTCGGGGTTAGCCTTGTCAAATTGATCCTGTTCCTCCTGGAGCTGAGCACGGTCCTGGAGCATCGATGCGACTTGCTGGGAATGGAACAAGCTGTCGGACTGGCGGCTAGATAATGAAGCCCCACCGAAGGCAAAAGGATCCTGCCGGCCAACATTCAGACGATCAACGAGGGCAGCAAGCTGATCCTGGTTGCCGATATCGGTTCCTAGCATCCCAGGAGTGAGATTCGACAGCCCACCCTGTCTGATCGGTCCAGCGGCATCAAAGAATCCTGGGGCTTGCTGGGGCTGCTGTTGTCCCTGATTCGGTGCCTGGATAGGAGATGGCTGGTATACGCCAGGGGAGGTGATGCTGCCAAAGCTGGGCTGGCTGTGGAGGCTATGGGCACTCGATTGGTGCTGAAGGGGGGGCTGTGCAGATGCCGGAGCACCGGGGACGTGCATCTGCTTCATGATAGCTTGTTGCTGAGCGAGATGCTCCTTCTGACGGGCCATCAGATATTGTTCCTCCTGCTTGCGTCGCTCCAGTGCATTCTGCTGTTCGGCTGTCAAAGTCGTGCCGAAGCTGGGGAAGCTGCCAGGGAAAGGAGGCTGGGCAGAGCCGGCAGGTACGGCACCAGTCCATTGAGGGCCGTTGGGTTCTGGTCCGTGAGGGATACCAATCTGAGGGACAAGGAATGGCTCACGCGAGTTTCCGATTCGTCGAACCAACTGCGCTAGGGGCTCGAACTCGATGTCCTCGAGTTTCTTGATCTGCAAATCAGGGCTGAAGAATCCAGCCTTAAACCAATCGTGCATCTCAAGCCCGGTCCAAGGCCCTTGAATATTGCCTTGCGGATCACGGTAAATCCAGCGCATCCGATCAGGCATGACCATGGTCCGCTGCTGGGCAGAAGGAACAGTTCCACCTGGAGTTTGAGCCTGGGCAATGTCGTGGGTCAAGTTCGCAGGGAGGGAACCGACTGCTGAAACAGGAGTTTGAGAGGCCGAGTTTGATCCAGGCTTACTTGCCGACCCATCCAATACTGCCTGGGATGCATCTTGTCTCAGAGCATCATCCATACCCACGGACTCGGGGCGGCTGTGATCATCTTGCATTCCCGAGAAGAGCGCGCCCAGTTTGCTAGACCGACCAATACTAGCGGTGCCAGAAATTCCGGCATGCGGGCTAAAGAAGCCACCACCTGCGAGCGCAGACAGGCTTGGTGATTGAAGCTCACCACCCATCGAACCAAAGATAGGATCACCGAACCCTCCAAAAGCCGAACGCTCGCGAGTCGGGGTACCAATAGCACCACCAGAAGACCATGCGGAGGGTCCACCCAGACCAGAGAGACCACTCAGACCCCCAAGACCGGAAAAGTTTCTGTTGGCGTTGGCACTCGAATTTTGGCTGCGATCGATCGTGGGCAGATCCATGCCAGAACCAACACGTTTCATGGAACCAAAGGGATTAGAAGGGTCGCGCAGTCCGCTCAACCCAGGGTGCTGGGGTTGCTGAATATCCGACCCATCGGTATCCACATCCTCCGGGTCTACCGCAGTTTTATCACCGTGGGGACTTTGGTAGGGGTTCGTATTGGTCGGGCTAGTCGGCTCATGTCCCTGGAGAAGGCTGGGGGTGGGGTTCCGCGAGTTCTCATGGCTCTGCATCAGCTCCCGGAACCCGGGAATGCTCGAGGTCATGCCGAATGCACCAAAACCAAGATCGGCCTGAGACGGGGCCTCAACATCTTGAGACCCGCCGAGGGCAGCACTGCCACTGCGAGGCTCATCGAAGGGATTGGTTTCGCTTCGGCCAGCCCGTATCTTGACCGCGTCTCCCCATGGAGACTGTGAGCGCGAGTGGTCATCGTCTTCAGCAAGACGCTCGAGGTTGCCCAAAGCCTTCTCCCTTGCAGATCCCGCGATGTCCTCCGAGCTGTCCTTGGAAAGCAACCCCTTGAACCTGCTCTCGCCTCGGAGGCTTCCGAATCCCGGCTTCTTCTCAGTCGGGGGTGTCTGCGCGGCGGCATTTGATCCGAGAGAGAAAGCCCCAAATGCGCCCATGGGAGAGAAGTTAGCGTTTTGGGAAGCAGAAGCAGATCCCCAGGGAGAGCTGGGTCCGCCTACGGCCGTATTCAAAGGGTTGGTAGAGCTGCGTTTCAAGGAGCCGAATGGAGAAGCAGGATCTGGGCCGCTTTCCTTCGGTTTTTCGTCCGGTTTGGATTCTCGGAAGTCGGTCTTGCGACGCAACAGGGCTGGAGGAGGAGTAGAGGTGTTTACTTCGTCACGGAAAAAGCGGGGATTCGAACCGGTAGGAGACATGGGATTGCCGATGGAGTCGCCCGTTTCTCGGCGTCGGGCACCCGGGCGGGCGGCGTTCGGAGAAGATGTACTGTAGTTATTAATGTGGCCCTGAGTGTATGAAATCGATCCTTTACGACCACCAGTCACTGGAGCGGTATTTTCCTTCGATGCGTTGGCTGGCGGCGGCTTCAGAGGCGAATTGACCGAAGCGGAGAACAACTGCAGAGATTTAGTACAAACACACAGCTCGTGGAGATATAAGAACGGCCGACCTCTTTCTCTCCATCAGACATATCGGTCAACGCCAGCGGCTCTGCCTGTCCACCGTGATCCCAGCACACTTCGGGCCCCGCGGAGGTCTTATGGTCGTCCCGTTTCCCCCACGCCCCATTCGCGGGGGTTGTCACCATGTGAGGGTCCCAGTCGGCCACGAAGTAATCCTCCACATTCTTGCCCAAGGATCCAGACTCCCGCTGTGCCCTGTACATGTCCAGGAGTTGCTCCTTGGAGTATCGGGCTTCCCCGTTCCGCAGCGCGCTAGACATGGTATTTGAGCTCATGTGGGGAGGCATGTAGGCTCCGGAGGTAGGCGTCGAGGCAGATGCAGGCTGGCTACCCTCCCGGGTGTGAGTCGGGTTGGTAGCGACAGAGGGGCGCCGGAAGGTCTGAGTGGCTCCGTTCATGCGAGTTCGGGACCTAGTCCAAGGTTAGCATCGGATATCTCAAACCGGATGAATTGAGTATCAACAAGGCGGCCAGGAGGTCCAGAACGGGGCGGGCAAGCTGGACACTGGGTCACGGGGGGTGGGAAGACAAGGCACGATTGCATACCATTCTCCACCGGCACCTCCATCCCCTCTCCTACTGGGGTCCTGGGTGTTGCCAGCAGCGGCTGACGCGAAGCTCGAGGGAAGTGGTGTAGGCATTATGGAAGGTAGGCTGTTCAGGAAAGAGGAAGATCGTCCACAAAACAACCGAGTATGAAACAGTTCGTCGCAAGAGTTTCTGGTGGCGGATGTGCGTTGTGTGATGCGAACGAAGATGCGACGCAAAACACGAGAGGTTGGAAGAAAGGTGGTAAGGGTGGAATGACAGCTGAGATGCTAGTCAATCGACGAACGAGGTAGGTTTGTAAAAGAGTGGGAAATGCAGAATGCGAGCGCCAGACGAACAAGGTCGAGAAGAGAGATCGTTTCGTTTTCGCTTGGGTTTGGATGGAAGCAAAAATGATTTAGCGGGGATGTGGCATTAAGCGCGCCGAGGGTGAAATTACCGTGTATTCAGAAGCATCAGTCGCGTGAGCACCACCCTTTCTGGGTGTATTCTGAAATACAAAATTACATCGCCTGCAGCCAGCCACCGGAGTTGATGTCTTCAATACACACAATACACACTCTGGCCTCCGTCATCGCCCCTGTATCCGGTACTTCCAGTGGACTCTTTCCGCAATGTAAAGTATTTTCCGTCTCGTCTCAACACGGTGAGACCCCTTATTGACCCCTACCGTCTAGAAAAGGCGACCATGACTCAAATACAAAAACTATCCATTTACATCTCCCTGATGGCTTGGAACGCCAGTGTGTGGCATTAATCCACGGGACATGCCTGGTGAGCTACCACCACACACCTTCTCCAATTGGATGATGTACGGCTTCCAAAACCGTTAAAGTTGCCTTACACTGGGCCATTTGCGACGAGTCGTGCTTCTTTGATGCTGCGGCCCTTGCGCTAATACGAACGCATAAGAGCCCATAGACGCACCTCCATGCGACTTTGAGACGCCTCAAAGATGAGGTCCTGAATGGAAGGGGACGCGCGCATAGCTGGCATCCCTTCTTGACTTGTCCCAGCCCCCGTTGGCACCAGATATTGCATCGCCCTTGTTGCAAGGAAGATTCAGCCTGCATAGCTCCCGTTTGAATTGGGACTGGGACCTGGCTGGATGGAGAATTACATTATTCCTTGCCTCACACCTCTATATCAACTTTCTTTGTTGTTCTTTGTTCAGCTGTAGGCATGCTACTGCTTCCAGCCGTTGCTTACCTCTATTCTGACTTACAATGACTTACAAACTTCAAGCTTGCCATTGCTCACTGTCTTACCTTATAACAACATGATGGGCTCTGTGTGAAATCGTTGTAGACGCAGTCTTGACATATTAAGACCTTCCTCCGCCCTCTTCGTTGTCTTCTTTGCTTTGCAGGACAAGACAGTCTACTCAACGCTTACTCTTTTTCTAGATTTAGGCTCTCTGTCTAAGCTTACTCCATTCGACGATCTCGGGCACTTCAAAAGGTAGCGAGGTATCCAGCTGAATATCTGGCTCGATCTTCGAAAAATGCGGAGCAGTTCACGTCAAAGCTTCCCCCACCAAGAGTATTTCACCGGCAGATCTATACACAAATTATCATCTCGCGGTGTTCCAATCATGCAAGTGCCAATCTGGCTCGGTGCACCCTACGGTGAGATCTCTCCCAGCAGGCGGCGGTCTTCGCGAGCATGGCCACCCACCGACAAAGGTCGTCCTGCTACGCCCAGTACCAGCGACCTTTCAGAGTCCAATCAGGGTCATAAATGCTGCCCCAATTGTTACCACAGGGCACATGATGCGGACTGTTCTCGAAACAAGAAGAAGCGCCAAAGCAACAATCAAGGACAGAGACCACCTGCTCCTTCCCCAGCCTTTTCGGCTTCGTCCAGCACGAAGGTAGCAACGCCGCTGCCACATCTTCACCATTTGCATTCAATCTCCGGCTACCCTGTGATGGCTGCATACCCTCCGGATCCCATTCACAGCTACATCCACCCAGCTCACGCACAGGCAGCACCATCTCCGCAGCAACCTGCCGAGATCCCACGAGAAGCTCCTCAAGCAATGTGCACCTGCCAGCAGCCTGTGACTCCTGAAACTGAGTCGCGGAACTACTATTGCTGCTGTCGCACGGGTGAATATCGCTCTGAATACTCTGCCGATTTTGATGACGTTGCTTCTGAAGGCTCTACGGAAGCTGTAGCTGGGTTTGAATATGAAAACCCCGGTGTCGCCTGTTACCACCCCTTGTACCTAGCTGTCCCGGTTGGAACAGCCCCTATGGAGTAGTCTATGGTGTCTGTACTGTTTTGGAAGGCCTTGAGGGGAAAGCATCTTAGATTGCCTGTTTTGTCTATTCGGTTCGGTATTGACTGATATGGACCTGTTTCCTTTGGCTTTTAATTAGAGTAGTTAACAAAGAAACCTTGGAAGATTTTAGTCAATTCCTAGTGAATTTAAACGGGATTAGAAATTGAGTTCTTTTCAAAGTGACTGCCTAGGTCCCGTTTTCATGGAGCAACCACTATAGAAACCTCCCGATGTCTTTCCGATATTCTACCTGCGTAGGTGTCACCGAAATTCCGGATATATATCTCACCAAGGTACGTACCATACCAGGTCACATCCTTGTGCCTTTACTAGCTCACGCCTAGGAAACACTCGGCATGAGAACAGCAGATAGAAATAAGTAGCCCGAAATTGTACCAATGGCTGTTGCTTTACGCATGTTGTAGCTAGATAGGTACTCGGACAGCCCGTCAAGATCTCATCCGAGGATCAGGCGAATTGCGGAGGGTTGGGATTAGACTGCCAAATTAGGTAGCGAGCTTACCCCTTCGCCATGGCAAAACTAAACCCATGCTGTATAGCTCCCAGAGAGCAACTCCAATTTGGGGAAGAGCACGGATGGCGGCCCTGACCAATTAGTAAGACCGCTCGCCCGCGGACCGAGGTCCTCATGGGTATGTGACGTGAAGCGTTCACTTCGGCACACTTGATAGATAAAACTGCCCACCCGGAGCTCTTGCATTATTATATCTTCAACATATTGAGTACCTACCTCCTCACTTCACATTTCGTCCAATCTGAATAGTAAATCATTGCGGTCTCCAATTCAACCGCTTTCGTCATTGGGATCCTCGGTTATCGATAAGAAGATCCCCGCACCGACTATCACCAAGGCCGACCTGCCTGGAGAATCTTCTACATTAATTCAGTTCCAAAATGTCCAAGGCAGTGTATATCGAGCCCATCGACGGCAAACCCGGCAAGCCCGGCCAGGTTTACTATCCGCTCACACTCCGCACTCACCCCAAGCCTTCCCCGCAGGGCCGCGAGCTGCTTGTGAAGTTGACTGCCGCATCGCTCAACCACCGCGACCTTTTTCTTCGCCAGCACCTCTACCCTGGCGTGACATTCGACGTCCCCCTTCTGGCTGATGGCGTGGGTGTCGTTGTCGGTGCTGGCCCCGATGTCTCGAATCCGGAAAAGTGGCAGGGGAAGCGGGTCATCTTGAACCCCGGTGTCGGCTGGAAAGACTCGCCTGATGGTCCGGAAGAGGCCACGGGATACAGAATTATGGGAGGCACCAAAGTCTACAACAAAGGTACTCTTCAAGAGTACATTGCCATTGAAGACTCTGAGGTTGAAGAAGCCCCTGAGCATCTCTCAGACGCAGAGGCCGCTGCTCTCCCTTTGACAGGCCTGACTGGATGGCGGGCATTGGTCTCCAAGGCTGGTGAGAGAAACTCCAGCAATGGCGCTGCTATCCTAATCACTGGTATTGGAGGTGGTGTCGCATTGATGGCGCTGCGGTTCGCAGTGGCCCGAGGCGCTCACGTCTTCGTGACAAGCTCCAGTCAGGACAAGATTCAGAAAGCTGTTGACCTGGGTGCAACTGGTGGAGTGAATTATAAGGAGCAAGGCTGGGATAAGAAGCTATTGGGCATGCTTCCGTCTGGCAAGAAGAACTTTGACGCCATCATCGACGGTGCTGGAGGAGATTCAATCGAGAAAGCTGCCAAGCTGCTTAAAGTTAGTACCTCGTAAACCATGTCTTCCACAGTTAACCCTCCCTCCTCCTCCTCCTCCTCCTCCCCCTTCTCTTCTCATTGGCGCACCTGCTGACATTGACAGGCTGGTGGCATCCTCTCCATCTATGGCATGACAGTGTCTCCCAAGATGCCATTCTTGATGCAGGCTGTTCTCAAAAATATCGACGTGCGTGGAACCACGATGGGTTCCCGAAAGGAGTTCAAGGAGATGGTCGACTTTGTCAAGTCCAAGAAGATCTATCCAGTCGTATCGCGAGTCCTGGATACCAAGATAGACGACTTGAAGGGCATGGATGGGCTGTTTGAAGATATGAAGCAGGGCACCCAGTTTGGCAAGTTGGTGATTCACTTTGGAGAGAAATCCTCGAGCAGCAAGCTGTAAATATGAATAATATCGTGCTGTCTCTTTACAAAGCAATGGGATTGTGAACGTCCCAAGGTTCCACCCGTGAATAAATTCAAGAGCTTGAACTTGGCAGTAGCCAGCATTTGCCAGCATTGCCTGCACCTTCCTCGACTCACTTTTATCAACAATACTCTCCCACCGCAGCTTCTCTTCCCTTTTCCCATCATAAACACTCTCTATCCCGGTCATATCATTGACAAACATCGGCCTCACTCTTTGACACCCTTTTGATACCCATTCCATTCATTGCCTCAACCTGCCACCATGAGCCACAAACCGCGAACTTCATCTAGCAAGATACTTCGCACCCACTCCCGGGGCACAGGTCCTACCCCTCTGCCTCAGGATGCGTCGATGTTGTCGTCCGAGGCATCTTGGTCCGAGGATGACGATGACGTCCTGGTACTTCCCTCGTCGACAACCCCTCTATTGTGCTCCCCATCATGGATCTCAAAGCTGACCCCCAATCGGTTCAGAAATTCAGCACCACCCAGTTCGCCTTGAAAGCCACTAACGACTGCATACAACGCAAGTTTGCAAGGCTGCAGGCTAACGCCCTCCGTCTCAAGCGAGAGCTGTGGCTGCTCCAGCGGCACGTCAAGAATTTCAATCACCCACTGTACGAAACATGGGAGGCTGATATTCTTACACGTCTCATCGAGGTTGCCCACGCGCACCAGCGCCGCCACAAGCTTCACGCGGGCGTTGCCATCGGTGAGAGCACGGTTGCCGAGCGCGAGAATCTCTACCACGCATATAACAATGCTGTCAAGCAGATTCGTGAGAGCACTCTCCTCAAGATCGGCCTTGATGAGAAGTACTACGAGGCACTGTTGCGCTATCATGAGGTATCCAAGGTCCTTCTCATTGACCGGTGTCAAGTTTGTCCCCTCTGCTCACACACACGCGCGCACAGGTCGCACCGTATCGAAGTCCGAATCCATTCCAGACGGAAAATGCCTTTGCCAAGTGGCTGATCGACGAGAGGGAACAGCGGCCTGCGAAGTTCGACTTCTGGGCCAAGCTGTTCCCTGTCTGCTACGACCGAACTGTGGAGGAGAGCGCCAGCATGTTTTAAGCAACCTCAACATCTTTTCCACTACTTGAACCTAACGAGCTCATTAAGGATGGCAGCTTCGGACTTTGTGATTTCGGGGGTAGGGTCCGGGAAGACAAGGAGTTCGTCGTGGGATTGTGCCAGTCATTTTCCTGTCTTCGTGGCTTCGGTCAGCTACACTTCTTTCATTTCAGCATTGAATTTACCAAGCGTATTGTTATGTCCATAGGCCTCAATGCAATGCTGTCCACGCAATACCTGAGTATCCCATGAGATGAGGGTCGGAGATGACCGAGCAACAAGTTCTCTTTCTCAGGTGGCTCAAGTCGGCTTGCATGGCAGCTTGTCCTCGAGAGGACACACCGTACTGGATAGGCTTCAAGTGCAACTTTACATCCAAATCAAGTATATGGTAAGTAAGCATTGAGCCAGCACACGACTCACATGTTCAAATGAAAAAGAGCGAATGCAGGGTCTCTTGGGAATCACCGCAATTAGCCAGCAAGACTACCGTAACACTACGCACTACTTCTATCTCAACTAGGCTACACTAGCGTCTTCTCCCACCCTTTCTTTCTTCTACCACTCTCCATCTCTTTGCAAAGACTTACCAACAAGGTCCAAGTCATTATCGATTGTTTTACTACTATAAGCTGGGCACGACACAGCATTCAGCTTGAGAGAATAGCCGGACCTCGTTTCATTCGAATTGTCTAGGAAGACGTCGATCAGGCAAGCCCTGCGTGGACCGACTCCCGCAGTTAGTTGAACAGGGTCTCAAAGTGGCATCGTGGCATTTTACACTTTACGCTTTACCTCGATCCTCCCTGTTCAGCTCTCAATTCTCAGAACTTCCCGACACGACCATGGATTGTCACCGTAACAGGCGACCATGCCATAGAACACCACTCCCAGAATTCCCAGAATTGAGTCTCATCTAAGAATAGTATCGATTTCTTCTGACTGCCCCTGAGTGAAACAACCCTTACCAGCCCGGTTAGCACTGCCCGTAAGCCGACTGGTGAACTGGCGAGCAGGATTGCCCGTCGGCAGCCAATGAACGGCGTGCGGGGCCGATTCAGGGTCGCCGATTCGTCCCGGCTCGGTAAGGTTCCGAAGCCTCACGTTTGACGATGATGTGAGCGTGCAGCTACTGTTGGCCTGCTATCGAAGCATAGGATATGCGGATGAGGCTAACAGTTTGCGACACTGACATAATCGTTGTTTCTTTTTTTTTTTTGGGACATTTAGTCTTTTGGTTCCACCCAGGACCCTTGCCAAGTTAAAAAGCCGGCCTATAAAAAGACCGCTCGGTCAACGAGAAGATTCACGCCTGCCCGATCGGTAGATCGCAAGATGCAATTGAGTTAGGACCCATGAAAATGGATAGTTTGGCGCGCTGTTACGGCCGAGGTCCAAGCATCACAGGCTGCTGCCTACCTTGGCAGGTATTTGTTGGCGTCAAGGTTCAGGGGGACTTGGCAGCAACCGCACAAACCACAAAAACAGGATCGAATGAAATAACAAGTTCCACCCTTTTTGATGGGCGTTCCGTAGATACAGAGCGCCATTTTAAAAAAAAATTGAAAATTGAAAATTGAAACAGGTGGATCATCGTTTCGCTTCGGCTCCGACGAGGACGGGGATCCCGTGCTCCACAGGGGCAACAGGGCCATTGAAGTTGCCTGGAATAGCGCGCGCCGTCATCGTGTCGGCGAGCTGGATGTGGTATAGACTGAGAAGCAAGAAGAACAAAGCTTGGAGTCGGAGTGTGAGGGGTCCCGAGGACCCGACAGAGCCCACCGTCTGCCAACCAGCTCATTTGTTGATTGTGCACTCCACTCGGTTCACGGAGGATCGGTTAGGTTAGCGGGCTGGCGCGCTCCACCTCATGCATATATCTTGTGCAGCCTTCGATCATTGCGGTGGCGAATGGTTTGATCTTCCCGAAGCTCTCAAACCAGTGGTTCACTTCAGCTTCGGCTCGGGCTTTGTGCAGACCTCGGTGTGGGTATGTTCGGGAGGGGAGACGGATCAACTTGAAACGGTCGTACTTCGGCGGAGGTTTCAAGCCTTGACGATCACTAGGCATAGCCGATCGCTACAAACAAATCCGAGCACTCCAGTTTTCTAAAAGTCGGACAAAACTACTGTTCGGATAATTTTTTCGGCTTTTCTTTGCTGCGGGAGAACCTCTCTCTGCATGTACGTGCATAAATATATCGTGGGTTGCAATGGATCGTCGTGTTGCAGCTACTTCCGTAGCGCGTGTTACATTTCACCGCAAATCTCTTCAATTGACATTCTGCAACGAGAATCGTTACTGCCTGGGTGTTCACGATGTTGGTTGATTTCCAGGCTGTGTTTTTCGGAGTCAGAGAAATAGTGCAAGCCACGAAGGCTACAACGTCGAAAAATAGATCCTGAACCCGAGATCTGTCTCACAAAGCCGAGCCATCTGCCACCGGTGTGAGACCATCACGATGCTGAACCCGAACAAGGAAGGTCGATATCATTGCGGCGACTCCGCTCAAGAAGAAATTTTAACTTTTTTGGTAACCCACCTTCAAGATGTTAGTTGGGCGTCGGTCAGGCTTGGCATCACTATAGAAGCTAGAAATAGGATCTACAGAGGGGGGGGGGGGGGGGCACCAAGGTTGTGGGTGGTTCCTCTCTAGCACCGTCAGCCGCTAGCAACGCCCCGAGGATGATGTACAGTGCCCGCCATTCCTACTGTGGATGGGATCATCAAGCTTGAACCGGGAAGCGCTCCGTTCAATGGTCAGAGAATCCCCAATTCTCCAGGTGTTGGTGGTGAAACCCTTCCTATGAAGTTTCTGCTGCTGAAACACGCTCTGCGTGGACAGGATCGGCTGGGCACACGATGTGGAAAGCGGCCGTGAAATCGATTCTGGGAATGCGGGATGTCTTTGCTGTAGATTGGGGTTGAAGCTTGAGCTCCCGAGATGGAGTCTTTTCAAGCTCGTCCGTGCTGTCTTTATCTCTTGCGAGCATTGACCGAGTCTGCTAAGTTTTCCGGCGTAGAGGTGCACGTTTCTGACGCGAAGGTGCTACACACCTCCCTCTATGTCAGAAAAAATCTTTATCTACTTAGGTGCAGGTTGACCGCTCTTCCGATGGTCGATCTTAGTGCACTAAATCTACATGCCAATAAATGGATGCCTGGAGACGGCAGGGGTGTCTAGCGACCGAAAGGAGACCGGGAGCTGGCCGAGATGGAGGAGTCGCTGGGCATTGCAGCCGTTGGCCTCCTTCTCCTTTTCCGCAGTAGGGGCTCAACCGAAGACACTAGACAGTAAATGGAAGGACCTTCCAAAAACGGACGCGATAGAGTGTCAGCACGACGTACTCTGTCGGCGACCTTGGAATAACAGACGAAGAGTCGGTGGAAGGTTGGAGCTAACTGTATGGTGCCAGGCCAAGCGGAGAATCTGGCATCCTGAGTGGTCAATTGGGACCTCGCTCCGGGGCACCAGTACCCCAGAAAGAACGCCATCGAAGCAAATTAGATCATTTTAGCAAACTGATGTAACTGCCCCCCTTTTTCATGCTTGAAGACCTCCGTTGATTTGAAACTCATAGTTTCCGTCGAGGCTCGGAGACGAACCTGTAGAGTACGGACCAGGAACTGGCGGCGTCAGGCCACAGGGGTGTGGCTGAGCATCCAGTACCGTAGCCTCAAGGAGCTCCGGGCCCACCGTACACCGGATGGTGTGCATTTGTCCATCCCCCCAAAGTCCCATGTGGGCGTCCAGCAAGATATTCCACCCGAACACGGGAGCGTCGCGAACCACGGAATCGTAGGCGTTTGACCCGGGAAGAGAGCAGCAAGGGCTCTGAATCGAGGACCGTTCGCGGTTTCAGGTTCATCGAAGTCCACTTTGATTGACATGCAAGGTTCCCCCGTGCCCTGGCGTTCCCCTTGAATCGTCATAGACTTTGAATGTTGCGCGTCCCAGCCATCGTGGAGGGCGCAAATCTAATTTAACGGTAGAACAATAGTGTCAAATGATCAATGTCGATGGTGGGGATCCTCGCAGAAATTGCAAATTGGAAATCCAAAAGTAGGCAGGAGCCGATACAAACCGACGCACTATCAATCCGGAGAACTATCCAAGAAGGTTGGTGCTCCGAAACGCACGACGGCTCCGCTTTTTTTGCCCGGTAAATTCATAGCATGGGGCAAATCGGGTTATTTCTTGCATGCTTGGCACTGCTATCTGAGAGAAGGAGATTTCTGAACAGCGTCGAAAACAAAGTATATTCCGCGGAAGCGAAGGGGGTATGTGGGTATGGCGTCGAGGATTGACTGCCGCAGCGCTGGCAAACGTGCGCGGTTTGTGTCCCAGCGGGGCGTTAAACACAACCCTTGGAAGGGATAATTAAGATCTGATACGAACTGATCAAGTTCATTTCCTCCTTACTGAGTTTGTTTGATCGCATTGAAATAAGATTAGAAAGCAGGGTGGAATGCAATAATTAATTGAAAGCCGTTGACGGGAGGCTGGAGAACTATCCGCGTTGGACTTAATTGGCGACCACGACTCGAAGCTTCGTGATGCGACAGAGTGCGCTGATCATTGACCCATCCACCGTCGCTTTAACCCCCACTCCAGTGGTGACTCCTGGTTCAGTCGCCGATTGACCTCTCTCCACCCCGAACCGTTTCTACTAACTGCTATTTCAAGTATAGTGCGGTCCACCGCGGATGTCTTCCTCGTGGCGAAATCGTGGAGTTGGGTGCCACGGGAGGAATGTTTTTTTTCTTTTTTTCTTTTTTGGGCGCCGTGAAGTTCTTATCCGTTATCCGTTCCCAGCTTCTTTCTATTCCCTTCTGTGGGTATCTGTTTTGATTTTCAAGTGGTGGCTGGAAATTCAACTACTCGATCGGGATTAGGTCCTGGACCCGAACCGTTAAACCACAGTCGCAAAAGTTTCTTTTCGGTTCTACGCGAGGGTAAAGGCTCCATGAGGCTTCCGAAAGATCTACGATCGGGATCCTTACCTTCCATGACCTCATTGGAGTGTCCAAAGTTATAGTACCTTTGCACACACTTATCCCCAAACGTGGAGTCTGCCCTAGTTTAGGAAGATTAGCACCAACCCCGTGCCTTCTACTATACTCTCGGGGTAATTCCACCCCGAGTTATTTCCAGTGCTACTATTTCCAGTGCCACTGCACAAAGTTTATGTACAAAGCGACCGCCACGATCGACACGGTCGTGTGCGTGAGCCGTTCGGATGGCAATTATCTAGAGAACAGATGAAGGTCGGGCAAGACTGGTGAGATACAGCACGTTCTGGAAATAGAATCGGGAAATCTCAGAAGGTGACAGTGCAGTGTGACGCTGATGGTGAATGATACGGTCCCTTCGACAGGGATTCCAAGCACGGAGGAAGGCGGGATACTTTGACCGTGCAGGTTTAGCGTGGACCGGGGCCATACTAGATACAGCGTAGTGCTTTGCCAGCCACCCAATGAGAGTGGTGAGCCCTTGCATTGTCAGGCCACCAAGTCACCTGAAATGCAAGGTGTACTATGTTTAGCTCCTCGTTTTACGGACGCTGCACCTTTGTGTCAAGTACTGTATGGCCCTGAACGGTGACGGGTTGAGGGTTTACGGGTTACGAGATAGAAGGGCGGGATTGGGAGAGTCAGATGACAACACTTCAAACTCTCTTTTCTTAATCGGGCGGTATCCAAGAGTCTACTGAGGGAGATGTGTAGCGAAAGTATGATCGTGGTATGCTTCGAGTAGTCACCTCGTGTGCGCCAACGGCCCTCGAGGAGATGACTTAAGTCGTGCGCGTGAGGTATCAGCCTGACTTTATGCATGATGTTATGATGACACACTAGAAGACAAAAAAAGGCCGTGAGGAATTCGTTCACTACTCAGGGTCGGCCGAGCCGGCGATGGCGAGGGGCACCAATTATTGTGCTCAGAGAGATCCGCGGTGGAGTCGCGTATCACCGGAGAAAGCATTAGCAAAACGCAGGACCCTGCCCCGCTAGAAGGGGGGTTCAAGTGCTGGTCGGTTAGCTGAGGGCGGGTTGGGTGGTCGGGGCTTGGCGTCCACCTGTTCGGCACGGGTAACCCAAGGGTCGTTGGGACCCAGCAAGGGGAGCAGAACTCTGGTAAGATCGGATTGTTGGATAGTCATGATGAGGAGACGGCCTGACGTCTCCCCACTAAGTTAGGGCGGGAACTAACCATGCTAATTATACCAGAAGGCGTTGCGGGAGCCTCGCTATGATTGGAAGGGAAAGGGATGAGGAGAAAGCCGGAAAGTCTGGGATTCTAACCGTGATTGGATAGAGCTCAAGGTCTGACATGGCTCTGTAGCGTTACAACCTCCTTGGGTGGTTGGGTTTGGGCTGGGGAACCCCCAGTTGCAGAGGCTGTGCACTTTGTGTTTCCCCCCCCCCCCATGAAGTCACAACATTAGAAAAAATGCCGAACCGTGATCGGGCTGAATCTGCCGTGTCCTTGGTTGTTACCTCTAATTCTTGCTGCAGCTCTGCCTCGGTAATTTTTTTTCTTTTTCCTCTTCATGCCGTTCAAACCTTGTGGGATCCACTTTTCCACCCAGATTGGTGTTGATTCCGAATTTCTCACATCAACACGGTCTTGGTATTACTCAGGTGTACCCCCACTCAGAATTTTAAACGAAGTTTCCAAGGAACTTGACAGATTTACATGTAGGAAAGAAGAGGTCCGACCAGCAGATCCTCTGGATCTACCGGTCGGAAAGTTCGGAAAGCCACCACGGGCGCTTCTTAGTGGCTTCCGGCTCGCTGGACTCCCGCCTATATACACCCACCTATAGGTACCCGGGTTGGTCCTTGGGTGTCCATTACTCGTCCACGCTAGGAACCTTTGATTATCGAGGTTAGGGCCGTTGGGTACTTTGCAGCATCGGCAGGGAGTGAATGACTGGGAGGCCAGTGGGATGACCCCCCGAAACTGGACCGTGTCACTGCTCTATTTGCCCCGGTGTAGCGTAGAATGATATAGCCAAAGTTAAAAATACCTTACCTGAGTGCCATGATGATGATGCCAAGTTTCCGAGTTGCCCCAGTTCATTCGACATCGGATGCTCTGTGCATCCCCCGCCACGATTTCCCACTAGTCCCCTAGTCTGACTGCTTGGGGCTAAGAGTGGGCAAACCCAGAAAACAAATAAATTAAATTAAATTTTTTCCTTTTTTGATTTTACCATTTTTGATTTTTCTGGGTCCAAACGGGAAAAAGCGAAGGAAAATACTCCACAGCTCGTGGCCATGTACAGTTTAGGCCCAAGTTGCACTCTGACCTGCGACTGCTAATAATAATCACACATCGTATATGACCCTCGTTGCTTTTAACCCTTCTCCGTCCTTGCTTCCATCTTGATCCTTTCACCTCCTCCCTCTATCTTTCGTCCCCCCACCCAGTCTTCTCTATGATACCTTGAAAGGTCCACATTCGCTCACCCACGTTCGCTCTTACGCTCGCTTTTTGCTGCTACGAGAACCACGTTCGCTACGTTTATTGCTTGGATCCCCATTCGTTCAGGAAACAGAAATCCAAGCGAAGAAATTACAAGTAAAACAAAAAACGGTTATATCCCGCAATTTTTTATTAATATTTAATTACCGCACCTTGCGCTCAGTGACCTGGGCGCCACCCTTGATCTTCGGCCAACACGACCATCGACCGGAGGAAATTTGAGTGGAGAAGATACTCCAGGGCGCTGCAGGGCTCGGAGATTGACAAAGATCATCGCTGTTTGGTTGGCGTTTGCATATCTCGACCTTGACCCTCGTTGCCCGTAGAAGTCCGTTTGTCCCGACCCGGACGCCGAAAAGGATAACGAATACTTTTGATCGCGATCGTCCCATTTATCGAAATCGTCTCCCGCGTTCAGTTCAGAAGCAAGATTTATTGGAAAGGCGTGTCTCGGCTGAAAGCACGGTTCGACCGATCTCTATTGGAAAGGTTTCTGTTGCCAGAAACCTATTTGCACCTATTGCCGGCCAATATCATAAGGTTAGAGAAAACAGAGCTGTCCCCACTCACCCCCTTTGCCCACGGTCTCACTTGTCCCCTCGTGCCTTGCATTATTTCCTCTTTCGGGTCAGATGTCGCATCTCCTTGCAGGCGGAAGTCGTGCTCTCAGGATCTACGGCCGGGAGATGACGAGCGTCGATGGCGTCTCTCGAAACCGCCGGACCGCTTCCCCGTCGCATCAAATTGTCAATAATCACCCGGGAAGGAGCTGTTTGTTGTTGACATTCGACCTTCTCCTTAGGTGCTCAGCTCGTTGCGAATCTTGCATATTAGGCCACATCTGGCAGATCTGTGTCAGTCTGTCTCTTTTCTGATTCACACCGTGAGCTTCCCTTTCCTCCTTCGCTTTCTATGCACCGGTCCGGTCTCTCCCTTCGCTTCGTCCAGCTCTAGAGTGGTTCTTGTTCTCATTCTTGGAAGTAGTTCGCCCACTCTGTGTTGGTGCCCAATCCACTTGAAGTTTTCCCGAGACCTCACACGGGAATATCAAAAGAAGGAAAGCAAAACCTCGCCAGTCCGCGTGCAATTCCACTATCTCGCCACAAATAGCGGTGACCGCACGTTCGGTATTCTTCCTTCAGACTCCCGGCGCCGGCTTTATGAACCTTTGGGCTTTGCTTGATCTGAATCTCCAGCTGCAGCCATCCTTCGCTTAGTCTCAGGGCTTCGTGTTCCGGTCCCAACCTTTCAATCGCTGGATGGTGATTCGAGGCCTGTTGTTACCGACCTTTTTCTGAGACGGACAGCTTCATCTCGTTCTGTCTCGGCTCCCCTTTCTTGCCTGTCCACGTTCTGTCGTTGCGAGAATAAATTCTCAGTCATTCGCTTCTTCTGGCATTTCTGTCTCGTTGCAGTCGCTGCAACACCTTCAAGCTGGCTTACTCGAAGACACACGGTGTTTTGGTGAGATCAAACCCTTCTGTTTCTCCTCTGGATGCCCGCATGTTTTGCCTCCAATCCCGGCTGAATCTGTTGAACCTTCTGCCTTCCTGACTTTCATTTTGCCTCTTGCACTGGAGGACCTCGTTCGCTGACTCTTTCCCCTATCTCCAGTTCGACCCGGACTTCCAAACACCTCTCATCCTCGGCGAGTCGTTGGATTTCTCGGATTCTGAAGAGTCACAATTCGTCGGTGCTTTTTCAGACGGCCCGTGGGCCAAGTCTGAGCCCATCCTGTCTATGTCTAGCTTCCAGAAGCCCGCCGCCGGCACCATACTCGGTTTGTTGCCCTCATGGTGTGGTTTTGTGTCCCCTCATACTAAGACTTGCCCAGACTACGCCTCCACGCGGTCTTTGCATGATGCTGGCCCTTACTCGACCTATGGTCAATCCCCATACGCGAACACTCCTCTTGTGCCATCGCCCATGGCCGACCAGGCTAGTCAGGTTTCGGACTGTGTTCCTTACCTTCCCAACAACGAGTATGCCAGCTCGTACGAAGATGCACAGTCCCCGATGATGGTTGCGCGCACTCGTCAACTGCCAGAGATTGTATCATATAGCCCCCAGCGTGGTCGTGAGGGCACACGGGTTGTTGTGCAGGTTCAGTCTCCGTTTGACCTGCACAGCTCTACCTACGGTGTCTTGTATTTGGTCTTCGGCTCGAAGAAGTCCGAGTGCCTGCCGCACTTCCTTGGATTCCAGGATAATGCCTTCCAATATGCCATCTCGGCAGATGCACCGGCCTTTTTATCCACTGGCTCCGCCTCGTGCGCCGTCCCCATCCAGGTCGTCATGGAGACCCAAAGTGACTGTGCCCCAACTACATTGCAAGTGGGTGTCTACACATACGAGCCTGTCTCTCAGCCCTCACCCTTGGGAATTTCGCGGAAGAGGAAGTTATCTTCCTATTCGGACAACCCTGCTCCCGCCCCGGCCAAACGGGCCACTGGCCCAGTGATCAAGGGCGAGCCTCAAGAAAACTACTCCTACCGGGATCACCGTGCCCCATCCTACTCCCCATACCTGCAGAGCCTTCCCAACTTGACTGAATACATGACACCCTTCCACGCTGCCTCCTCTCCTCGCACTGGAACTATCCAATACTCTACTGTCTCGGCTACTCCTCAACCTGCCATTCGTGCCCCGTCCCCTCTGACCCCAGTATGGAGTCCAACCATGCTGTCCGTCTCTCACGATGGTCGCCAGGGACTGACCGTGGCGCACGGAATGCCCCAGCACAGAAGACCCTCTCCTAATCGGGCTGGCAACGCCCCGACTTTGATTCGCACCTCGACTCTGCAGCAGGGAAGCAGCCTGGGGTCTCACCAGTCCTTCAACCCTTATGCTGCAATCTACCCGACCAAGGCTATCTTGAAGCTCAATGGGGATTTGGACACTATGACTGAGAGCTGGACAAAGCAGGAACGAGATTCGCAGCGTCGCCTGGTGCAGTTCACCCGTAACCAGGTTGGAAGCACCATCCACGCTGATTTCAAGCCCGTTGCTCCAGAGGACCGACCACAAAACAGCATCTGTATCAGCTGCATTTCCTGGGAAGGTAAAGATGACTGCTACGTCACCAGCGTGGACACCATCTACCTACTCGAGGCTCT
This sequence comes from Penicillium cinerascens, assembly GCF_028974065.1. Taxonomy (NCBI): domain Eukaryota; kingdom Fungi; phylum Ascomycota; class Eurotiomycetes; order Eurotiales; family Aspergillaceae; genus Penicillium; species Penicillium cinerascens. The sequence continues at coordinate 1,217,178 of NW_026695298.1, read as the reverse complement.
TGTTGGCGTTCGTTTCACTGTTGAGGAGAAGAACCGCATTCGTCGCAACTTGGAGGGGTTCCGTCCCCTGACTGTCTCGAAGGCCAAGGCAGACAGCGAGGAGTTCTTCAAGGTTATTATGGGCTTCCCTGCTCCCAAGCCTCGCAACATCGAGAAGGATGTCAAGGTCTTCCCATGGAAGATTCTCAGCCATGCTCTTAAGAAGATCATTGGGAAATACGTGAGTCAGCTTTCTCCTTCATTTGTTGAGCTATCAACTAACCATCCCGTTTTATAGTCTGCGAGCTACTCCTCTACCGCGGGTGCACTGCCGACGACTGTCACAAACTACGCCAGCCATGGCACCGGCTCCGACTCGGGCACTGAGACTCACGCTCCATCTCCCCAGTCGGTATCCGATACTGGCGCAGCTCACAATTACACTACTGGAATGGCGGCCCCGATCTACTCGACGCAACCGGATCAGTGTGCCTCATTGACGGCAGCTCCCGATCTTCGGTCGGTGATGCCCGCAGTCAGCCAGCCATACACCTCCATCGGAACCTACTCATACCCAGCCATCTGCCAACCACACAATGTCCATGGATTGGTAGCCCCGAGCCATCGGACTGGATGGGACATGCACACTCTTGGTGCCCAGGCACCTGCTACTGGTGTCGCAGCTGCTGGGTGCTATTCCTACATGGACCCCGCGTATCCTCTGCACGAGGCATCTAACGGCCCTTAATATCCCCAACACGCCGTTGAATCCTTTTTTGATATTGAATTTTTCTATTTTTATATTTCCCCTCTGCTCCGTTGACACACGATTTTCTTTCACATCACTCCTTATCACGCCCAGTTGACGTCTTCCCTTAGACGCTACTTGTTTATGATTTTACGTCCCTCCTTACACACTTGATGCCTGAATGCCCCTACCCACCTTTTTGCATTTTACTACGGTTTGACACCTGTTGTTTGCATTTTTCAGACGGTGTCTTGTTCATTCCTTTCTGGGTTACCTTACTGCCGGGCATTTTAGGCTTCCTCTCCTTACTTACACACATCTGGGCTACTGTACGAGTATTTGGCATAGCATGGGCGCTGCAGTCATTCCTTTTGCATTCGCAGGACGGTTTTGGATAGATTTGGGTTTTTGCTTTTGGGATTGGGAAATTCGGGTCAGCTATGGTTGCTCCCGGCGCATCGGGGATGAGGCTCTTGTGAACGGCTTTTGCTTTTTACCAGAGCTATACTCTCCGTTTGGATATTATTTGGAGTTTTCATCTCTGTTTATTGTTTTTGAGCTGAGGGCTGTTCTTGATTACTGCATTGTTTCGGCGTTTGGGAAGATAGGCAATATCTCCGCCTCTTAGTGTCTAGTTATCTTATTTGATCTCTTTTTCAACCAATCTAATTTCGGTCTACCATGAACTGCAGCTGAAAATTCTCACTTTAGAGACAATATTTGAGTAGCACGATCCCTAACATCCCGAGTTAGAATATGGAGGATGGGCGTGCCCCATTCTATACCGCAAAAAAGGGCAATACTGCTTCAATGACCAAATACGCTGCACACTATTTAATGTATTTTCGAGCGACCTTCAGTGTATCAATCAGCAACAGAGCACAGTGCTTCTCCAATGAAGCCCAAAGAATCTATCAACAAAGTAGGTCTCGACGGATCACGTGCGGACACGGTGCTGATTCATCTCTATCTTATCGCCTCGCACGTGATCAGCGGGGCGAAATCGGCGAAACAGGAAATTCCTATGGATTGAGTCATTTCGAAGAGACACTTCATATCTCTGCATATCTTTCTACATAGGCTTGCTCTGAGTCACAAGGGCTTTGGTCTCCTAGAATCTTTTACTTATTATCGACTTCGGTCACAATTGGCCTTCTTTTTTTATCTATTTTCCGACCTTTCTTTTGCCCCGCCCTGTCCTCCCCCCCCACAATGGACGCGATCAAGCAGACCTTTGCCAAGTGCAAGGAGCAAAAGCGGGCGGCCCTGGTGGCCTACATTACCGCCGGATACCCGACTGTGGAGGAAGCCGTTGACATCCTTCTTGGCCTAGAGAATGGCGGTGCTGGTATGTGCTCTTTTTGCTATCTCTGGAGTGGCAAGGTAGCCGAATGAACTTGTTGACTGACGGCCCAATTCGCAAATGCAGATATCATCGAGCTTGGAATTCCCTTCACCGACCCTATTGCCGACGGTCCTACTATCCAAAAAGCCAACACCAAGGCTCTCGAGAATGGCGTTACTGTCACAACGGTGCTGCAGCTTGTGCGCACTGCCCGAAGCCGCGGTCTGAAGACCCCGCTGCTTCTGATGGGCTACTACAACCCCGTGCTGCGTTACGGAGAGGAGCGAATGCTTAAGGACTGCAAGGAGGCTGGTGTCAACGGCTTCATCATGGTCGATCTGCCCCCGGAGGAAGCCGTCCGCTTCCGCGACCTTTGCTCCAGCACTGGCCTGTCCTATGTTCCCCTCATTGCTCCCGCCACATCCGATTCTCGTATGAAGCTCCTCTGCAAGATTGCTGACTCCTTCATTTACGTCGTTTCTCGCATGGGTGTCACCGGTGCCACCGGCTCGCTTAGCGCCAACCTGCCCGAGCTTTTGAAGCGTGTCCATGAATACTCCGGCAACGTCCCGGCCGCCCTGGGATTCGGTGTTAGCACCCGCGAGCACTTTTTGACTGTCCAGGACCAGGCCGAGGGTGTCGTCATTGGTAGTCAGATCATCACTCAGGTCGGCAAGGCCCCTGCTGGCCAGGCGGCTAAGTACGCTGAGGAGTATCTCTCCAGCGTCACTGGCCGTAAGCTCGAGCGTGACGCTCAGGGTAGTCTCACCCATGAGATTAATGTTCTGGAGGCTATCGAGAAGGCTCAGGCCCCTGTCGAGGCGCACCCCACTAAGGTTATCACCGATGCTGACACCCCCGCTGGCCCTGGTCTCGGCGACCAGCTTGAGGCTCTGAATGTGACCAAGGATCCATCTGCCCAGCCTTCCCGCTTCGGCGAGTTCGGTGGTCAGTATGTCCCCGAGTCCCTAATGGACTGCTTGGCCGAGCTTGAGCGTGGATTCGCCGATGCTTGCAAGGACCCCAAGTTTTGGGAAGAGTTCCGTTCCTACTACCCTTACATGGGCCGCCCCAGCAGCCTTCATCTTGCCCAGCGTTTGACTGACCACGTCGGTGGTGCCAACATCTGGTTGAAGCGTGAGGATCTCAACCACACCGGCAGCCACAAGATCAACAATGCCCTCGGTCAGATCCTGATTGCCCGTCGATTGGGCAAGACTCAAATCATTGCTGAGACCGGTGCTGGCCAGCACGGTGTTGCGACTGCCACTGTCTGCGCCAAGTTTGGCATGAAGTGCACTGTCTACATGGGCGCTGAGGATGTGCGTCGCCAGGCCCTCAACGTGTTCCGCATGAAGCTTCTCGGTGCCTCGGTTGTTGCTGTCGACGCTGGTAGTCGCACTCTGCGTGATGCCGTCAACGAGGCTCTTCGTGCTTGGGTTGTCGAGCTCGACACTACCCACTACATCATTGGTTCGGCTATCGGCCCTCACCCCTTCCCTACCATTGTGCGCACCTTCCAGTCCGTCATTGGTGACGAGACCAAGGTACAGATGCAGGAGCTCCTCGGCAAGCTTCCCGACGCCGTCGTTGCCTGTGTTGGTGGTGGCAGCAACGCTGTCGGTATGTTCTACCCTTTCTCTAAGGACCTTAGCGTCAAGCTTGTCGGTGTTGAGGCCGGTGGTGACGGCATTGACACTGCCCGCCATTCTGCTACCCTCTCTGGTGGTTCCAAGGGTGTTCTCCACGGTGTTCGCACCTACGTTCTGCAGAACGAGCACGGTCAGATATCCGAGACCCACTCCATCTCCGCCGGTCTTGACTACCCCGGTGTCGGTCCCGAGCTGAGTGCTTGGAAGGATGCTGACCGCGCCACCTTCATTGCTGCCGACGACGCTCAGGCCATGAGCGGCTTCCGCGCCCTCGCCCAGCACGAGGGTATCATTCCCGCGCTGGAATCGTCCCACGCCGTTTATGGCGCCATGCAGCTGGCCAGGACCATGGGGAAGGGGCAGGACATCGTGCTGAACCTCAGCGGTCGTGGTGACAAGGACGTCCAGAGCGTCGCCGACGAGCTGCCTCGGCTGGGTCCGAAGATCGGCTGGGATCTGCGGTTCTAAAAGCTTTCACCTTCCTCTCATGATTCGGCGTATATTACCCCCTCACATATTCGAAGGGCTTTTTACAAGACCATTACCCTTCCTATCTGTTTTCCGCTGGCGATTGAAGTCGGCTTAGAGTTTTCTGTTTTTGGAACATGGTATCGATATACGGGGCTATCACAAAAGGCGTTTTCCCCTTTCTCCTTTTTTTTTCCTTCTTTCTCAACCAAGATCCCGCTATATTTCTATGTTGGACTCTATAGAATACCAGAATCAATTTCTCTTTACATTTTCGACTCTTCTTTCCAAGGGGTTCACTGCCCTTGATGATACGCATCGTAATCAACTCGGCTGCTTTCTGGTCCTCCTTGTCGTAGGGTTGGAGCCGCTGCACGCCTTCAGTTCCGCTTGGTGCCAATTCATTGTTCAGCAGCTGTAGACCAAAGAAAGAGCTTTTTTAGGATGATCAAAAAGTTATGAGGATCCTCGTGCGCTGGACAATGTTAAGCTGGTGCTGGGTAAGTTGACGGATTGGACTAAAGCGTATATTGTGCGAAGATCATGCAGTTTGTATCTAGATATTCATGGGGAGCCCTCTATATGAAACTAACTTACAGTCTACGAGAGCCGCCATCCTCTATGTGGATTCCAAAGTTTTGTATTGTGGACCAGAACAGACGCAAGAGAGAGAAAAAAACTTAGCAGCAGATACAACCGCACAAAGAGTATATGCAATGGGACAGAGGGCATGCATGGATCGGCCTTGGCCACCCACGCGCTTCTTTCATCCACCCTCGGCGCGAAACTAAAAACCCGAGACTTCAACACATCCAGATCACGCATCGATAAGGTTGGACTTCTGCTGAGCAGAGCTCTGCTGCTGCTCACCCGAATTATCCCGGGTGTCCTTGCTGGCGATCTTGCGGGCGGAGCGGGCGTAGAACTCGTCCAGGACACGCTTGGGGATACGGTTGAGCAGCTCCTTGGGGTAGATGCGGAGCAGGTTCCAGGAGATGTCGAGGGACTCGAAAATGCTACGGGACTCGTAGGGGGACTGGCTGATGAAGGTGCGCTCGAACTTCTCGAGGAACTCGAGGGAGAGCTTGTCTTCGGAGGAAAGGGCTTCCTCACCGACGACAGCCTTCATGGCGGCTATATTGGGGGACTTCGTCAGAGGAGAAACGGGTTGATGCTGAGGAGGGTAACTCACCGGCATCACGACCGATAGCGTATTTGGCGTACAGCTGGTTGGACACATCCGAGTGGTCCTTACGGGTGCGGCCCTCGCCGATAGCGGACTTCATCAGACGGGACAGCGATGGCAGCACGTTAATAGGAGGGTAGACACCCTTGTTGGCAAGTTGGCGGTCAATGAAGATCTGACCCTCAGTAATGTAACCAGTCAAGTCGGGAATAGGGTGAGTGATATCTAGAGAGGATAAGTCAGTCGCAAACACAAGGACTCTCGGATTGAAGATTTCCTACCATCGTTAGGCATGGTCAGAATGGGGATCTGAGTGATGGAGCCGTTACGGCCCTCGACACGGCCCGCACGCTCGTAGATGGTGGACAAATCCGTGTACATATAACCGGGGTAACCTCGACGACCGGGGACTTCTTCACGGGCGGCGGAAACTTCACGCAGGGCATCACAGTATGCCGAAAGGTCAGTCATAATCACTAGGACATGCTTCTCCAGCTGGTAGGCATAGTATTCGGCTGTGGTCAAGGCCAGACGAGGAGTAATGATACGCTCAATAGTGGGGTCGTTGGCTAAGTTCAGGAACAAAGTGACACGCTCCATGCTGCCGTTCTCCTCGAAATCACGAGTGAAGAATCGACTAGTTTCCATGTTTACACCCATGGCAGCGAAAACGATCGAGAAGTTCTCCTCGTGGCCGTCGTGGACGTCCTTGGTGGGCTTGTTGACCAGACTGGCTTGACGACAGATCTGAGCAGCAATTTCATTGTGGGGAAGACCGGCAGCGGAGAAGATAGGAATCTTCTGTCCACGGGCAATGGAGTTCATAGTATCAATGGCGGAGATACCGGTAGAGATCATCTCCTCGGGGTAGACCTAGGTATTCCGTCAGTTCCCAGAACTCCACATGTAAGATCGGCGGCGCATACTCGCGAGTAGGGGTTGATAGGCTGGCCGTTAATGTCCAGGTAATCTTCCGCCATAACCTTAGGACCCTTGTCAATAGCACGTCCAGAACCGTCGAAGACACGGCCCAGCATGTCCTCGGACACACCGAGCTTCAAGCTGTGGCCGCTGAACTCGACTTTGGTCTAACTTCAAAATCAGCGAACTGCAATCATATAGATCTATTGCAGAGCAGTATACCTTCTTCACATCGATACCCGAAGTGCCTTCGAATACCTAGTTAAATATCCATGTTAACACCTATCGCATTAAGGGGATTCGGAGAGGCATCGGCGTCGGCTCGTACCTGCACAACGGCTCGGCTTCCTAAAGCACAGATAACAGACGTTAGCTATATATTCGGAGGACTACTCGTATCAAGTACACGAGCAGCACAGCGGGCAGTAGAGCTTACCTCTGGCCTCCAGCACTTGACCGGAACGCTCCGTGCCATCGGGCAGCGTCAAGGACACAATTTCGTTGTAACGGGGAAACTTGACCTGTTCCACAGCAAGCCCTATCAGTAAATGGTGTCTTCCCCAGTGTCGATCTGTCTCCGGGGCGGTCTCACATTGTCGAGGACGACCAGCGGTCCGTTAATACCTCCGATGGTGTTGTAGCGGATGCGGGGCTTGATGTTGGTCATCCGGGGGTCGACAAACTCAGCCATGGCGGGCGAATCGGGTCCTCCACGGGCGCAGCGCAAGACAGAGAGGGTCGGATGGGAGGAGAGCAAGGTGGGATGAGCCGGGGGTTGGCCAAGCTGCCTTGACGCTGGAGCTCGGGCGGTGACGTGGCACGTGATGGCTTCCGACTTGGCCTATGGAGTCCAGGCTTTGCGCTCGTCTTTCTTCTATATGGTGGGATAATTGATAACTTCTTACGATTTGCAATTCCTAGATGTTATAGTGTGTGTATCACATTTACCAAGGGTCAGCGGCCACATTCCCAATACCCCATGTTCTAGTTGTTGGGAACTACATTATGGAAAAGTGGGGACATCCACGAGTCTCAGATAATGATAATGATATTCCGAGAATATCTGGTAAAGGCAAGAAAAGGAAAACGTAAGGAGCTCGATGTGCATGACCCTCTGGATATTCCGCCTTATGACTAGCAGATAGCCAGAAACATGACAAGGAGCCGAAAGAAGAACTGATTTAACAATAGTCTACCAGCGGTGGAGAAAGGGTATCAAGAGGTTGAGAGGTAATGAGTCTAAGAATATCATGAATCCGTTCATGTCCGTATCGCCGGAGAAAGATAACAGCCCCGCCATGCTTCGCGAAAATGCAGTTGCAATAGAATTGGAAGCGCAAGAAAGTACGTGAACCACCCTCAGTCCACTTTAGCGTCGATGAGACTCTTGGGGGTTGGTAGGTTGTTGGAGAGGCGAATTTTCGAAGCCTGAGATCCCTTCGACGGGTGACGCTTGAGCTTGCGGCGCGCGACCATCACGGGAACAGAAGAATTGGAGAGCAGATAGTTGGAGAAAGAACCAAGAAGGACACTGCCATATGTTAGCTGGAAAATTTTGATTTTTGTGTAGGAAGCTCTCAACTCACCCCTTCAGAGCGCTCTGACCGCGAGCACCAACCACCACCATAGTGGGCTCAAGCTCATCAATCTGAAACAAGGTAAGCGATAAATATCTTGAGATGAAACAACGCGATAGAACTCACTGCTTCGGTAACCATGAGCTTGGGACTCTTGCAGTGAATCACCTCGACAGCAATGCGAACCTGCAGAAGGGTCTTGCGCAGCAGGTGGATGCAAGTCTTCGAGATGGACTCCGCAGCTTTGACCCGCTCCGCCTCTGCCACAGGATAGGCCCGAGAGTCGGCAGAGCTTGACTTGCTGCCAGTTCCTGGTCCCAGTCGGCCCAAGATAGTGCGAGATGCAGCATTGTAGCCCTGGCTGGCTTCCTTTGTCTGAGTGCCCACAACGGCATCGGCGTCTTTCATGGCTTTGGCTCCTTCGCCAACCTGTACGGAGGAGGAATTGGCATCCTCGTGCATTGCGTAAATGGCGTACAATGTGTCTCCATTTCGAAGAACTGCACCGATGGTCCATTCAAGAGCGTACACGGATTCATCACTCAGGTCGAGTGCAACCAAATACTTGCGCTGACGACGGCGCCCACCGTCAGCTTCTTCCTGCATGCTTGCAAAGTTCTCGCGGACGATCGTGCGGATGGATCGGTTAGGAACACGGCTATCGATGGTGGACATGAAGATGCTGAGCTGCTGCGCACGATGGACATCCTCCTTCTCGGCTTCATCCTCCGATCCATACGGAGTGCCGGCGGCAGACTGCGAATGCGGAGTTGGGATGTCAAAGCTGGTCTGAGGGTGAATGACGGACTTCAAGGCCGACTTTCGGGGCTTCTTGTCGTTATCCTGGAAGCTGACGTTCTTGGTAGGTTTTTCTATTATCCAAGTTAATACACATTATTCCTTAAGTCAGGGGTCCAGCATAGACACGTACTCTCATCTGTTGGTGGAGTCTTGTTCTCCTTTGGTTTGATGAAGTCGCTAGGGGTGATGGAGCTGATATCGGTGTCCTTCTTCTTTCGGCCCCGCCACTGACCTAGTCCGACATTATCATCCTCGCTGAATGACTTGTCAGTGTCCTCGTCGCTACTTTCAATGATGTTCTTGTCGCGATCAAACACGTCCTTGGCCAGACGCACACCAGCTTCCTCGTAGTCAGTGGGCTTCACGTAGTCCGGAAAACGACTAGAGGACTTGGGTAGAACCTCGTCGGATTGGTTGTGGACATCCTCCATTTTGAGTCCCTTTCCCTTCTCGGTGTTGCTGAGGGTTGGTTTCGGACCAGATTGTGAAGAGCGACTGGAAGGGGAAATTGAACGACCAGGCTGCGACGAAGGTGAGGTCCTGGAATCCAATGATGACCCCCGTCGAGCCGAGCTTCCATTCGACTCCCTTCCGCGTGAAAAACTCCTGGGAAACAGTCTCGATTCCAAGCCCGACATCATCGCAACCATACCGCGCTTCCCTTGAAATTTGTCTCGCGACTGCCTCTTCGACCCCGGCAGCTCCGATGTTACGTCTGATTTTGCAAGGTCATCTTTCTCCAGAACAGCCTCCGTCGACACTAGATGGTGCTTCTCACGATCAAATTGGTCCGATGATCTCCGCGGGATGTCGTCGGCATCGGACTTGGGTCTTTCCGGGGAGCTCGGAGCGGACGCCATGACGGAGGAGCTTATACGCAGGGGCGAAGACACCAAGGGCTCGACTGGACTGCGACTCCCACGTCTCAGAGACAAGGAAACCCCACCAAGACCAGTGCCCGCACTCCTTGTAGACTGAGGGGTGCTCAGCAGGTTTTGTACAGCGCGACTGAGGCTCGAAGGTTTCTGGCCCTTATTTGGCGCAGATGAATTGGATTGAGGTCGACGTGTTTCGTGCTCTTCACTTGTTTCAGAGGATCTGGGAGAGATGCGACCAGCGTGGTACGACATCGCGTGCGGTTCCGCCTCCGGCGGACTTGACCTGCTGTGGGGAACTCGGGCACCCGCTCAGCCAACGAGGAGACCCAGGAATGTGGAGCGGATCGCCCACCTTATAGCAACTATGCACTCCGCATCCAAGCAGTGTGCCCCGTGTCCCTGCGCCCGATCAGCAAGGATGATTCCAGAATAATAACGTTATGGACTTATGGAATGCTCGGTGGTGCTGCGCACCGCGCAAATAGCTGGGGAATGACTCGCAGTTCGATCCGAAGCTCTTCTTAGTTCGAACAATTGAATTGAAAAGGGAGAAATAATGGACGTGTTGAAAGGAAGCCCGAGAGAAGGTGCCGGCCCAAGGTGAGGCTTCCCTTTCCAGCCCGTGGGTCGACGTGGCTGCAAAATGCTTCCTTCTAGATCAGACATTGCGGAGCATCTATAGCTCGTGCACAGTACGCACCAACCTTGCACGTTACATAGTCCCCCGTTTTGTTACATATTGAGAAAAGTATCAAGGAATTTTAACATAAACGGGTATTTAGAAGCCGAATCTAGCCCATGGCTGGATGCCAAGCAATGAGATGAGTAAACAAGAGAAATAGGAATATCAACCAGCCCAGATGCAATCACGAACAGAACTCCCAGCTCCAGACCCACAAAAAGAAAGCGCCCAATGAATATTATGCGGGCCATTTGTACAAGAACACTTCCCGTAGAGCCACCATTTGACAGCTCCAATTATGCCTTGGACCCCTTCTTCGATTTTGGCTTCGTGTCCTTGGACTTCTTGCGCGCACCAACAGCAGCAAACGCCTCCTCAGGAGGCTCATCAGCCGCACCGCGCTTCTTGCTCTTGCCACCGTACTTCTCTTCCAGCTGTGACAGGAAGCCCTGACCACGGTCCTGCTGTCTCTTGGTGATCATAGCAAGCAGATCATCCTCACCAGCCGCAGGGCCACTGGCCTTTGAAGATGCAGCAGCTTTCTTCTTCTTGTCGGCCTCGATCTTCTTGGCGTGTCTCTCGGCCTGCTTGGCCTCCTTCTGTGCACGCTTGACCCGGGCCTGTCGCTGTACCTCGGTCTCCTGGGAATACTTCGGGAAGTCCTCAACCTCTTTGTCGGCAATGGCTTTATTGATAATCGCCCGGAAGCGCACATCGTCATCCAGGACATTGGAGAGCATCACGGTATCGTAGATGAAATCCATGCAGCCTTCGAACTTCTCATAAGCCTCCAGCAGGTCCTGTTTCTCCTCGTCGGAGCCCTGGTACTTCTTCTGGAAATCGGAGATGGCGCGCGTGTCCAGCATGGCGGACAGCTGCTCGCGGTAGAAGTCCATCCAGTCGAAACCTTCATCATCAAGCGACTCCTCGGTGCGTCCGGTACGATCGTAGGTCTTCCGGCGGCGTTCATCGGACAGAACGGCGTATGCGAGAGCGATTCGCTGGAATTTGGCGTTGGCTTCTTCCCGGGCGTCCTCGCTGACCTTGTCTGTGACATTTTTTTTTAGCTTGGGACGAATCAGGGATGTATATTTGGGGCCATACCTGGGTGGTTCTTCAAGGCACTCTTCTTGTATGCTGTTTTGATAGTTTCGGCTGTTGCATCCGACTGGACGCCCAGAATACTATAGAGATCTTCCTCTACTGAGGGAGGTTGCTCAGGGATGTCGTTGGTCTTTGCTCCCTTTGCCATTGTGAATGATATTGGAGCAATATACCCGGGTGAAATGAAGGTATTGGCGATATGTGAAAACCAAGTGTCGAAGCTTGCAAAACAGCTGGCGCGGGCCGAGCAACGCGAAAACCGACGCGCTGGGCGCTGCGTCATTGTTCTGCTGCTGCTCCCCGCTTTCAACTCTCCTTGCATTCACCTTCCACTATCGACAGCTTTATTCAAACCCAGCTGGAGCGAATTTATTCTCGTTCCAACTCGAATTACAAAGAACAATTCATCTACGCATTATACAAAATAATTCTTGTTTTTTCCCCACCACCACGAACGAGCTATAGCTACGCCCACCATGGCGAACACTTCCCTTCACAACGCCTACATCCAGAAATGCATCTCCCTCGCAGAGCAATCCCCTCCTCGACCGACCAATTTTCGCGTCGGCGCACTCCTTCTCTCCCGTAAGGATGGAGACTCCACTGGAACCGACGACCGGATCCTTTCAACCGGATACACAATGGAGCTGGCAGGGAACACACACGCCGAGCAATGCTGCTTCTCCAACTACGCCTCCGTACACAGAGTTCGCGATGACGAAGTATCCACCGTGTTGCCCGTCGAGGCAGGCCGGAAGCTCATCATGTACGTGACAATGGAGCCGTGCGGGAAGCGACTATCGGGGAACACGCCGTGCGTGGAGCGCATCACGAAGACGCGGGAAGGTGGCCGGGCGGGCATCCACAAGGTCTATTTCGGGGTGAAGGAGCCTGGCACTTTTGTCGGGGAGTCTGAGGGGTGTAAAATGTTGACCGCGGCGGGGATTGAGTGGGAACATGTGCCTGGTTTCGAGCGGGAGATTTTGTCGGTTGCATTTGCGGGTCATGAGAATTCGGAGGATGAGGTTAAGGCTGCGCTGGGTGAGAAGGGGACTAATGTTGATGATATTAGTGCGGAGGAGAGGCCGAGACAGGAGCAGGCTCCGAGGAATCCGAAGAAGAGGATGATGGAAGGCGAGACGATGATCTATTAGCTGAGTGCTGTTGAATGAATCAAAAGCGTCGGGTCAGTGGCTTTTCTGGAGTAAGTAATATTGACGTCTGTTCTGGAGTGTACAAGCTCGATCGACATGATCCGAGAACGTATCTCCAGATTGAGGACTGTGTAAGGTAAAGAGTGAAGCACCGAGGCGAATCACGAAAGGCGCGTCCTATGGCACCACGTGACCCGTGCTTCATCCGGTTTCAACGCATCAGCGTTGCTCTTCCCGTCATCACAAATTTGGAGAACACACCCACCGACGAAAAAATGATCCAATGGAGGCAGAAGACAATGCGGAATCCGTTTTCTACCCCGCGTTCTGCTTCAAGGCGTCGCCAACCCACTTCGCCTGGGTGAAGATGGCCGCCTCGGATGTGCATCGACTGAAGAGACCGGACGGCTTTGGAGGTGGGTTATGTTCACTTTGCCTGCTTCCGATCTAGTCTGCTTCTTTGTTTGAGTAGCATGTGGGACAAAGCCCTGCATTTCGATCCTTGGCGAGGCTGAAAAACGGCCGGCGTGTCAACATTGATTACGACTTGATATTGAAGCGCTTTCTCTTGCCTTGCGTGCTCTAAATAAAAGTATTAACACCAGCGTCAGGCCAGAAAATATTTTTCTATAAGAACCACCCAATCCGCTTCGTCAGCGTCGCGGGCATCATCGTGGCCAGGAACGAAATCACTCGCCGCACGATTCTCACGTTGGACGATAGCAGCGGCTCTACGCTGGAAATTGCCATTCTGCATGCCGATCCCAATGCACCGGCGCGAGCAGAAATAGCTCAACCAACCATGGGCGCAGCCGAAACAGATGCGGCAGCTCTCGATACCTCGGAAAGGTCACTAGGTATCCAGTCCAATCAGACCATCCATCTTTCAGCTACAGATCGGACCACCTTGGACATATCAAGCCTGGTCTCTGGTGCCACTGTGAAAATCAAAGGCACGTTATCGATGTATCGACAAACGATGCAATTGCAACTCGAACGCTTCGTCCTGGTCCCCGACACGAATACCGAAATGCAGTTCATGGACGAGCGGGTGCAGTTCCTCGTTGATGTGCTTTCCGTGCCTTGGGTTCTACTCGATGAAGAGATCGAGCACTTGCGACAAGAGGCGGAGGAGGGAGACATGAAGGCTGTTGAAGAGAGGAGACGTGCTGCGAGGAGGATGAAGAGGCGGGCTGAGCGGGAGGAGAGGGATCAGCGACATATTCAGAAACGGTATGAGAGAGAGGAGAAGAAGCGGGCGAAGGAGGCGTCGGTGTGTAAGCAGGATGGAACGAGAGTCATGCAGGATATTCGGCGGAAGAGGGAGTATTCAGAGACGGGACTCCAACAAGATTAAAGTCTAGTACGTATCTATATAATGAATGATACTGGTTGAAATCAGACAAACAACTTTTGGTGTGCAAGGTTAGAAACAATATGTATTTGAAACGATCGGACATGAGACATCGTCATTCGTCAAACCAGGAGGTATCTTCATGCCATACGGAACGCCGAGCTAGGTAAACACAATACTCCAGAGAGCAAACGCCAAACATACAAGATTATCAGTGATAATACTTGGAGCCACCACCTTGTCCACCCAACATACCGCGGTAGTACTCGTCCTCGGGGGCCCGGCTACCCCGGTGTGGTTTTTGGTCTCTGTACCTCCGACTATCCTCCTCGGGTAACATAGAAGTCGGGGACTCCATATACAAATCTTGTGCAGACACCCCGTTGTATCTGGGGACACGTTCACGATCCAACAGATCACCTTCCGAGTGCCTGTATTCGTGGCCCATGCCCCGTGACGAGCTGCGCGAGCTCCTGGAAAACCGACGAGCAGGAGCAGGGCCAGATCCAGAGCGGCCATATAGTGATTCTCGGTCGAGGTTGTCCGACGGTCTTGGGATATCGGGTGGTCGGCTCGTGGAGAAAGACCCTGTATGGCTGCGAGTGTGGCTCGGTTCTTTCTTGTGGCCCGGCCCATCGTACTTCTTGCCACCACCAGGTTGAGCACTATATGGCTTTCTTTCGCGCTCAATGGGAGCTGGAGGGATTGGTTCGTCCTCATCGTCGATCACGGCTGATGTTGATGAGGCGGATGGCGGTGGTCGTCCTCGCTCGTATGACCGGGACCGTTCAGTAGACGATGCAGCGGAGGCGGGCGACATCCTCGAGCGTGTCGCCTGGGAACGCTCCTCTTCGGTGATACGTGGGAGGTCGACGCCGCAGTGTTTCATGATGTGCTCCTCAACTTCCTCTCTCAACCTGATATCCGCAACTTCGGGGAAGAGTCGGCGTGGAATTTCCTTGGGAAACCGTTCTTTCTTATCGTCCGGATTGCTGATTGGCATATTCAGCACTGCCTTTTGTAACCGCTCATATTCACGGTCCGGATTCGCTTGGATCATTAAAGTGACCCATATCTCGAATCCTTTGGGAGTCAAGCCCGGAATATCCGGTCGCTCTTTGAGATCTTCCGTTTGAACGAGGTGATGCTGCGCTTTTACATCACGGAAGAGTCTGGAGATCGAGGACGTGCGGTCATCGAAAATATCTACATGATGTCAGGAAGATCGTCGTTTATAGTGTGTGCAGTGTCCACCAACCTTGCCATGGATAAGGATCCCAGGACACGCTTGTATCCGCATAGAACTTCTGCAGCTTGTCTGGGACAATGACAAGAGTGTTGCTGGGCGGGTAATCCTCAATCTGGACAATATATTAGCCACATGGACGCAGGAAAGTCATGCCTTTGGAGCTAAGTTTACCAAGTGCATTGCAATTCCGCGCAAAAACTGACCAAGCCTCTCAGTCGGCTTTCCATCCTCGAACAGCTTCCCCCAAATCCTCTCCAGTGTAGTCATTTCCATAGCCGTCGCATCTCGTGATGGGGGCTTGGGGCGGGTGACATCCGCTTTGTGACTACCATGACTGGAAATCGAATCATGTCTGCGAGAAAAGGTATCTGGAGTCTGCTTAGGGTTTGGTCGAGAGTCACCCGAGGGGATTGGATATGTCGAGGGATCATAGCTGTTCGACATGGGATTTGGCGTAGGTACTGATCCACTTCTTTGCGCAGTTGGTGGGGATTCGGAGTGTGGTCGGGATGGGTACTCCGTCGCTGAATATGGGGGCTGCTGCGACTGCGATCGTGGAGGGGGAACAGAAGCCGGGGCGGATCCTTGGATGCTATCCAGACCGGACGCTTTCAGCTGCTGGATAACAGTCGCTGTGATCTGCGACAGAACATCGGGAGATAGGTAGGACGGTGTAGAGACATTATTGTGGACCGCGGAGCTGACGGCGTCGTTAAGATTCTCCGTGCTTTGCGCATACGGGGACTGGGTATATGGCTCCATGTTCGGGGCCGGCGATGCGGTCGGCATCTGAGGCTGTGGCATATTGGTACGATCGGACTCAAAATGCGACGGGTAGGGAGGTGCGGCCGAATAGCCGTGAGAGTCACTGGGTTCGGTGTTCACGTTGCCCATCGGATAAGGATTGGGGCTTTGATGATACCCGCCGTAAGCCATGGTTGGGCCGAGAGACGAGCTGCGGACTGGCTCTCTGTCTCCCTCTGCCTCGAAGTTTGAAGCTGTAAGCTGTCTGTTCAAATGCTACAAGGTAGACCAAAAAAGAAGAAAAAGTTGGTGGGTTTAGGAAGGCAGAGAAATTGTGAGACGATGAGGGGCTGTGGGGAAGGTGGCGATCAAAACGTTGGCGTCACTGGGTTTGCCAACATTGGGGGCGACAGAAACAGAAGCAAAACAGATACTCGAGAACAACGAGGGGTAGGGCCCATTCGACGTCACAGCTGTCTGTTCATTCGCGGTGTGGCGCATTTAATATATTAAAGTGCCACAGGCCCACACTATCAGGCTGTCATATTGCACTTCAGCCGGAGCGTCATGATCGTCGCCCAATCTATGGGTTCGCCGTCTCTTCCATGCAATGTCTGCAGCGATTGCGATACCCGGGCGCCTATCAAGATCGGTAGAACCACGTTTCGAATCTCATGCAGGACGCCTTTCATGCAAGGAAGGTTGCCGATCCGACAGCTGGCATTGAAGAGATTTACCGGATGATGCTGGGGCTCTTTTCCGCGCTAAAGTACATTGTTTTTGTGGCCTATTCCGTTTCCTGCGCTATTGAAAGGGTCAATTTATCGAAGGCGTAGGCTAAATTTCGGTCTAAAGGGTCTTTTGGTCAGTGGCAAGTCCGGAGACGCTATTGAAACCTATCCATCTCTAGCGTGGAAGTTATTTTTGGAACTTGTAGATTCCTAGTCTCAGATGGTTCAGAACATGCGCCTGGATCATCTAAACATAGATGTTGCAAACGTGGAAGGGCGGAATGTGCAAATGTGGAACGTGGAGGCGGAACCGACGATGTCATCGTGTCGAACCGTGGAACCTTTTGCGAACCTCATGTCCGTGCCAAGTCCATCCGGCAATTCTCACGAGCATGATCCAACGCCACATGATGCGCATTATCCATTGCCGCGAGAAGAAATGTAAAAAGGAATCAAAGATCTATAAGAATATCACGAGAGAATCGATGTCTCCTGAATGGAACGCCCGATTGCTGACACCCCCCAGGATTAGAAAGTCGACCATGTCCCAGATCTTCCCAGTTGATTCGTTGACGTGAGATTTCGTGCGTGGAATCTGGGGACGAGAGTTGTCCTGGGTACGTTCCAAGTCGCTCTGGATCGTTCTATCACCTCATCAGCGCTCATCGTCATGTCGGATGTTCAGGCAAACTCACCCTGAACTTGGACCATTGACGTTTCACTGCCAGCGACCAATCTGAGCAACGTCGGGCTGAGGTTGATTGACATTTGGCTAGGCTTCGCGATTGCGCCGCCGCTCTTCTCATGCTGGAGCATCTTGATCGATTAGATCTGTTATATCTGTTAGCACCACTTGAGTCATATGACTTGTTTAGATAGAGAGTGGCTTACCCGTGCTTCCTCGACGGTCATTCCCTTGATTCCTTCAATCTGAGCCGATCTGGTTGCGGGCTCCAACTCCGCGAAATCAGCCAGATTCAGACAGGGCATCGCCCTGTTGCCGTCCATCATTCTACCTTGGTCATCACGTGGCTCTTTTTCCAAATGCGAATCGATGCATTTGATGCAGAGCTATAATGCTCAAGAGTTCATTAGCACCCACCATAGGCCCAGGAATCTTGCCAAGCAGACAGAACAATGCATACATGCAGGCTGGCTATGCTTGGCCTAAGACTTGGAGAGCTCCGCGGGTGACTTCTTTACCTGTGCAGAGGATTTTCATAGGCACAGTCTCTACACTTGGCGGCCTGCTCATCATTCAGATATTCCACGCCGTGTTTTTCGAGCGTGTGGCAGCACTTAAGCAGTTGACGCTCCCCAAAAAGGTCTCGGGGCAGCCTCCTCTCGCAGAACCAACAGACGATCCCAGTTGCATTAGGTCGACGACGACATTTAAGATCTGATACCCACCGATTCTCTAAGTAACTCGAGCGTCTTCGTCCTCTCCAGTTCGCTGATTACTTGTCAACACAGAACCCAGATGGATACAAAGCTTGCAAGGCGGGCAGACTTACATCGACCTGGCCTTCCAAGAACCCTCCATCTCTTTGCGGGTGGGAGGGCGCTGCCGGCGCGGCGACATGGTGCCTCGGCTCTAGCCCGAGAAGTTGATCTCGATAAGCGGTTGAGAGCAGAAAGCTAACATAAGGTGAAGTTTAACGAGGAAGGAGCAAATAAAACGGCATGAGACGCCGAGGGTAAGGCTGCGCCCATGGCACGCGGGTCTGGGACGTGATCAACAGCGGACCCTGCCTTTCTGCGACAATGGCTCCTAAATACAGTTAATACACTCTCATTCAGGTTCTTCCTCTTCTTATTACTACATGTGAATTACTAGATGCCGAGATGACTGCTTCCACACTCCCGAACCTTTCATATGGGTTTCAAGATGAGAACGGCCTTTCCCCGAGGCCTGGATCATCTGAAACAAATGAAACAAATGAAACAAATGAAACAATTGAAACAAATGAAACAATTGAAACAAATGAAACAAATGAAGGCTGCCATGCAGGGATGTGCAATTAGTCTCCTTCTTGTAAGCAACTAGAAATTGTTTGAATCATGCATAGCGCATTTGCATCCAAGAGAAAGAAACACATAGTTAATATGGGATGCTCATTAAGCAGGACAGTGCTCAAGAGGTGCATGGACGTCTAGATGCCCGCCGTACTACTGGGCTAGCATTGGACCTTTGATTAAACGATATCCACTGACATCAAGACGGTTGGTTCTCCGGCCACGAAAAACAACACTGGCGGAATTACGGAAACATGCTGGATTAGTATCAGACAATGACCTTGTATTAACAAGCGCCTGTGTATGCTTTATGTATGGTTTGAATTATTTTTGATCTACCTGTGAGGCCATATTGCTGTCATTGTATATCAGCACAGTTGTTGGGACGATAGGGTCCCATAGGTCTATGGGTAACTTTTACGCCCTGGAAAGTGTGATATATGTTTTTGAAATTAAGACCTTGCAAACCCCTCCAGGGCCGTGTAGCCCAATTTGTTCCTTTTAGTGGGAGGTATAAGTTTAGCCCAGTCCGGGGGGCCTGCATTGAAGCATGTGTACAGACAATGGCCCCTGAGAAAGATGACTGACATGCAGGGAAACCCCGGACATGTTGCAAGAAACAGTAAGTTGCATTTTAAATTCAACGATTTCACCCTGGAACCTTGGACTTTAGCTGAGATGGCTCGAGGGACGGTTCGTATATGTCCATGTTTCTGTTTCTAACTCGCTGTGATACAGCATCCAACTTGAGCCTCTAGACTAGGCTTTTGGCTTTGCACCTAGGCAGCCAACAAAATGCCTACCTCAATAAGTAAACAAGAGCAAAATTCGCCATCGAAATCCTTGCCAGTGGATAAAACCTCCATGGATTCTGATTGAATCATGCCTCTGGCATGAAAAACGTCTAGTGTCTCAAAGCAGAATTGAGTTCAACAAAGTTAAGGCAAGCTGGGGCTTGAGGGGTAGCTACAAGGAAATGACGATGTTCACACGGTAGCCGAACCAACTCCCACCCGACGCCCTAATGCACGCCGGAGACACGGGACAATGCTAACTCAAACCTAGAATGTCCCCTGGGACGGAAATTATTGGCTGATAGGAACGGAGTCCGGGAGTGACAGACTTCCAGAAAAATTCCCGAGACCTTCGATCAGGGGTTTGCAACCCAAAACTTGCCAGGAGTAGACTAGCCAAGGCCATGGCATGATCGAAATAGATGGACGAACGTGCCCGTCGGCGCAGCTAAAGCCGCGCATCCTTCATAGGCAACCCCATAGGACCACGGCTGCGACCTTCCGGAAACGCTAAAGCGTCGAATTGAAGGACACGTTACTCCAGTGACGGTGGGCCGCTACCCCAGGGGAGACCCAGTGTTCCGAGTACTGTTTAGTGCCGCGTGCTGTTTCCCGGGCACTAAATGTCATCAGCACTGGATCTAGCATAATCCGTGGGACGATCGATGTGCGAAAAGGGGCACGTTTTGCCACACTGATACGCATCCTGATACTCCTTGTGTCCTGAGTAGAGAGGGGCCACACTTATGTTCGGCGTCTACTGTGGGTCGGGGTTAGCACTGGTTTAGTCCGGAGAGTTCACACCAGCCAGCAGTCTGATCCTGACGAGTGGCCGGTGCGAAGTCGGAAACTTTCGAAAGGCGGAGCCCTGGCTGTGAGATGGGCCCTGGGGAGATCGGGAAATGGAGTAAGAAAGGCAGGAGGCAGAGAGGGGCGTGTGTCCGCCTTGCACCTTCGACACCCTCGGCCTTGGAGCTATTTCGATTGAGGAATATTATCCCCAATTTTTAGGCGAGTGCCCTAGTGAGCAATCATAATTTGCTGACCTTCTCGAAGGCCTGAGGAAGGGGCCGGCTCGCCCCGGCACATTGGCAACGGTCAATTAGCTCGAAATCCTTTGGCAAATGGCTGGTGGCAAGAAAGGGGGGCGATCTTCCCTTACGCAACGCTACCATGGCCACGGCCTCTCGGGTACGAGGGACGGGCCTGGACGAGGTCCACGCGGTGGAGAATCCGTCGTCCCCCGAATTCACCAGGCTTCAACTAAGTGCATTAGCAAGCCCTCGGTTCCACCAAGAAGGTGCTCAAATTGAATGAGTAAACCAGGAGGGGAAGGCCCAGTGAATCAGAGTCCACTTCGTGCTCTCCAGTCATACGGCACCATCAACCCCACCAATGGTATTGTTGGCGCGTAGCCGGCTCCATCGCACTATGGTATTTTGATGATCTTCATTGGGATGGCGCGAGGCTATCGTATCCAGCACCCGCGGAGTACACCCCACCACTCCCACAATGCATGAAAGGGTGCCACGGAGACGTGTACTCCATCGGTATCGTGTACACGCTGTACGGAGTACACACCGTGTACGGACACTCCACGTCTCATTTTCCTGTGATGATGCCCAAGCTTCTCTTGTCCACTCGGAACTGGCGGCAGGGAAGTCGTGATTGGACTCTTGCTTTTTCAACTCGAAGATGGGCTCCACTGGTAATTAATGGGAGACTGTGTTTGCTCTCGGTAAGGGCCACGTTCCCACCCAGGGACTCGGTCTTCCTGCAGAGGGGGGAAGGGGGAGGCGAACACCTCCAGCTGCTCCTACATCCTGCGCAGGATGCGGATGCACTGGTTTGCGTTGGATATGACCTAACTAAAGGTCTCGAGAGGGGTAAGAAGGGGGAATCCCGAGTTCCAATTAGCCAATATTGGGGGGTCCACGCAATTTTGGAACGGGCCAAACGGCCGCCCCAGGGTTCGTCGGGTCAGACAGGTATGTTCTACCACGATGCTGCAGGTATTTACTCGATTGCATTCGTACATATTGTGATCTCCCCGTGACGTGTAGAATCAACTCCATCAATTCCATCCATCCAAACAATCGGGTGCTCCCTGATCGACAGGATCTTCCATCGTAACATTTCCACCGTCGCGGATTCCCAGTGGAGAAGGCCCGCGACCAGGGATTCAGGGATTTTGATCGCCCGTCAGGACGAAACCCACGGCACAGGCACCGAAGACTAATTTGGAAAGCGATCGGAGATGAGACGAGACGCAACAAATAAACGGGGAGGCCCATCCTAGCGACTGAATCATGCGCCGTTCCCAATCGGTGAGGCTGTCCGGACAACCTATAGCCACCTCGGGACACTGGTACTTGATATTGGGACCCCATAGCACCGGCTTGAGCTTACTCGAGAGACCCTATGCGAACGCATCCGTCTATCCGAACCTAATCTCCATCTGGTCACGACCAGCTATTCGGGTCCAGCCGGAGGCCCGCACTGGAAGGATGGTTCGGGTCCTTGGAGATCATGTGGCGAGACGCGGTGCCCGGTCAACCAAGTCAATAAACCGGACTGAGACAGGGGGATGCGTAGAGATGCCATCCTTGCGACGACCGAAACCGATGTAGGACATGACATAACAGGCAGCGTCACAAGCAGGATCCTCCTTGCTGTTGAAACGTCGGGTCCTGTCCCGTCAAGCCTGTCAAGTCTGTCAAGCCTGTTAAAGCCCTAGCCCTACGAAAGTGACGTGTCGGATGGACAACAAAATGATAGATGGGCCCAGAGATTAGATGAATTGGCCGGGATTTTACAACGTCATTTGCAAGAGTTCATGAACGCCATTCGGGAGAGGAGAGACGGAATAAATTACCTGGGGAGCGGCCCAACCTCCTAACGGGGCGGCCGCGCCCCAAGAAGGCTACGGCTAGGGCTGCGTGGGCGACCCCCTACAGGCCACGAATAATAATTGTATGCCCAACCTCTCAATTATTTAGGCGCCGTGCAGTCATGCACAGGTAACTTATAATAGCCAGAGAAGCTGCTCGATTTAAATCCAGTCCTTGGTACTCTGTAGTACCTAAAAGAACGGTGAATGAAATGAGTGATTTTCTTTGCTTTTGCCTTTTGGTTTCGCTGTGTCTAGAACGGGGGCGAAAGGTAGTGTCTAGCCTCCAGTCTTAGCGTGTTTACCGTAGGTGTTTACTCTGTACGGAGGAGCGTAAGAAACTTCAGGAACCCGGCTCCCGTCCCGCTCGTAGCGTCCCATTGGATGACGCGGGAGCTGCCCTTTATTTTGTTGGCCGAAAAACAAGAGAGGGAACGCTTCGACCCTAAGGTAAAAACAAATTAAAAAAGCGTGGTATTTCTGGACGTATTTTACACCGTCATGACCCCATCGGTGGATGCGTTCGCTTTCCCACTCCCCCGTCTGCCCTCGTGTCCGCGCATATAACCCATTTCGCTTGTCGCATTTCACATTTATCATTCGCGCCTCCCCTTTCTCCTTTTCCTGCTCCATTTTCCCCTCAATCTACCCACATTATACTCCTGTTCATTGCCCAGGTGACTGCGTCCGGGCCCATTTATCCAGGCCCATTTAGTCCGGTGGACTGATCTGCATCGTCTTAACGGGGTTAATTTACCGTCTCCACGGCCCCGTCTGGGAGGTCGAGCTGTCAGCGCGTCAGGGGTTTCCTCCTCGGCCTCCGATCAACGGTTCCCACACCTAGAACGGGTCCCCTCCTATTCTGGGTTGAATTCCTTTTTATTGCATTGTGCCCGTTCTTTTGGATCCATGATCTCTCCCCCTCCCCCTCCCCTCTGTACATCCCTATAATCTCCTTCCAACTATTCCGTCACTCCTTACTCGGGAAACTCCCTACCTGCTATAACCCGCACTTCCGGATGATGAGCATCTGCCTCGATTGAATACTTCCCTCCAGCTACTGTGGGAAAGCTTGAACCCCCTCTACCTAATGTGAGATTGGCTGCAGGGCGCGTCGTCTTGAGTCTGGCCGCTGACCGACAATAGAATCCACCGCTCTTCTTCTGCTGGCAGATCCGAAGAGACGCACACCATGACCGTCACATACGAGGCTCCCTCCAGGAGGGCTCAAACATCAATGGCGACTCTCGAAGAACGTTTCCAGGTGATGAAGGAAGTTGGCGATGGGAGCTTCGGTAGCGTTGCTGTTGCACGTGTACGGACCGCTGGATCTCATATCGCGCGGCGAGGATCGATGGTATGTGACATACGTCACCGGCTAGGCTTACCTTCAACTAACATGAACATGATCAAGGTCGCGATTAAAACAATGAAAAAGACCTTCGACTCGTTGCAGCCATGCTTGGAGCTTCGTGAGGTCATCTTCCTGCGGACACTCCCCATTCATCCCCATCTTGTCCCCGCTCTCGACATCTTCCTCGACCCTCTTTCCCGCAAACTGCACATCTGCATGGAGTACATGGACGGCAACCTGTATCAGTTGATGAAGGCCCGTGACCACAAGTACTTCGAAGGCAAGCATGTCAAGAGCATCCTATACCAAATCCTGTCCGGATTGGACCACATCCACGCCCACCACTTCTTCCACCGCGACATCAAACCCGAGAACATCCTGGTGTCGACCTCTGCCCCCAATGACTCGACCTTCAGCCGCTACTCCAACCTCGTTACTCCCCCCTCTACTCCCCCTACATATACCGTGAAGATTGCCGACTTTGGTCTCGCTCGCGAGACTCACTCTAAGCAACCATACACGACCTACGTTTCGACGCGCTGGTACCGCGCCCCTGAAGTGCTTCTTCGGGCTGGGGAATACTCAGCTCCCGTGGATATGTGGGCCATCGGTGCGATGGCAGTGGAGATCGCTACTCTGAAGCCTCTGTTCCCCGGAGGTAATGAGGTTGATCAGGTTTGGCGCGTCTGTGAGATTATGGGCAGCCCCGGTAACTGGTACAACAAGTCTGGTTCCAAGATTGGTGGTGGTGAATGGCGCGAAGGGTCACGATTGGCGCATAAGCTGGGCTTCACCTTCCCCAAGATGGCGCCACACTCCATGGACTCTGTTCTCCCCCCGACACATTGGCCGGCAGCTCTCACCGAGTTTGTCACTTGGTGTCTGATGTGGGACCCTAAGAACCGTCCGACTTCTACCCAGGCTTTGAATCATGAGTACTTCGCCGAGGCGGTTGATCCGCTGCGACCCAAGTCTTCCACCTCGTCGCGGTTGCTGGGCCGTAAACAATCCGAAAAGAGCTTCAAGTCTCCCACTCTTTCTCCTAACGACTCTCCCAATCTGTCCTCAAAGCCTTCTTGGTTCCGCAGATCCTTGATTGGTCGATCTGAAAGCCCCGTCCCCGGCATCGAGAACGACAGCCCAACCAGACCGCCCGCCGTCTCATACAGCACCGTCCCTGAAATCCCGCCTGCCAAAGCTCGGCCAGCAAACACCAAGCGTGCCACGTGGGCCAACGGTGCTCCGATGCCAATTTTGCCTTCTATTCGCCCTGTTTCTCCTCTCTCCAACGCGGTCACGGCCCAAGCCAATGCAACCGTGGCGCACAGCGACGCGTCGAAGTATGCCGAATCCGATGCGGCCAAGACGAGCAAAAAGATCGGTCGTCAACTGTCTGTCAACTCCAATGGCAACCACTACTCGGACATCCACCGCCAGGAAGCTGAGAGGATGCTGAACGGTTCTGGTTACATCACACCAACCACCAAGGAGAGCTTCTTCTCGCATCTGCGCAAGCGCGCTCGCAGGCTGTCCGGTCGCAACCAAGCTGCGGCACCGAGCGATGATGTCGAGGCTAATGCAGGTTGCATTCCATGGTCGAACCGCTCCTCGATCGCTTTGGACGGTGCTAATGTGAACGAACCGAAGCCGCATTCTGACTTGAGCGAGCTTGACAAAGCTCTCCAGAGCGTGAAGTACGCTTTGGATTCGTCCACGCACAATGTTCCCGTGCACTTGAACGCCGGTGCCGAGGGCAGCATCACCAAGCGCCAATCGATGCCTCAGATCACCAGCACCAACCCGGGCCCCATCTCCAGCCGAACCCGGCGCGCAATGCAAATGACCTCTCACCCGGTTCACCGTTACGAAACACCGGAGGAGGAGGATGAACTGCTCGACGAGGTCCTGCACTCAACCCACACAGCGGCCAGACGCCTGGCACTTACCCAGTCGCTGGCTGGCCAGCCTACTAGTGTGGGTCATCGGCAGACGGACAACTCGCGCGCACTGCCGAGCCCGTATCCCACTCCTTCACCCACGGCCAAGGCTGATGGCTACTTCGAGACGCCCATCAAGCAGGTTGCGGCCAAGACGGACGCAAACTCGAACCGTCAATGGCCGACTCCTCCGTACGAGGAGTCTGAGTGGAATCAAAAGGCGTCCACTCAGTACTTCTCTTCCGGATCCGACTACATCTAAATAAGGATCGTTCTCTACAACGACTCTGAAAAATGCATACCACCACACTCTCTCCTGAGCCGGGAAGCTACAAAATCTGGCGAAATTGCGCGAAAAACGGATAAAAACCGAGATAGGCGTATGGGTTTTCTTTTCTCAAGGTCTGGTCGTTCTGGTTTTGATTTCCTGGGCATCGGATTTTTGCCCCTTTCATCTTTTCATCATTTCCCCCATTTTCAACATTCATACCCCATAGGCCCTTGATAGATGAAGCCGGCCTCGCACCCTTGTTATTTTTTCCCTCGGACAATCCCTGGAGTCCTTGCACTTGTCTGATCATTTTTGAAGGGGGCGTTGCAACAGAGTCCTTTCTTACTTTGATACCACCATGCGCAAGCCGCATCTACATACCATTCCCTTTTCAACTGGCATCTACACATTTTATATGAACATGGCGCTTCATTTTCCTTTGTTTATATACTTGTCCCCCTCTTGTACATTGTCTGGCTACCGTCCTGTCTATCTTTTCCTATCGACTCCCGCATCTTCTTCCAAGCTCCCTGTTCGCTCTTTCATGTATTATCTTTACTGCGAGGTCTCATAGGCTGGCTGGTCCAGTCTCCAATTGTAATATAGCACAGCTCACGGCGATGCGCCGACTACATACATATTTACATGCATAATTCTGATTTGATACATCATTTTGTTTCAGTAGATCATTACTTCTTCAGTCTTTTCAAAGTTGACTTGACGTATGGTGAGCTGGCGTTTGTAGAGATTCACCCGGAACAATAATAATCCGGCGGCCATCAAGATTTCCCAATTGAGCATGCTCTTCTTCCTCACTTTTTTTTCCGCAATTGATTTTTACTCAACCTTAGTCACCGGCGCTTGACTGGTGCTATTTCTGCATTCGAGACCCAGCCTCAGGTCAGGCTGGAATAGTTTCTCCAAAACGCTGGATCGCTGGTTACTCTCAGCATTCGAAACTGCCGATTTCAACTTTAACAAAGCTACTATCGCAAGTCGCTCCTCTACTTTCTCCAAGCGCTGAGCACACCCCTCCATACCCGCCATGTCCAACCAAAGGCAGGCCTCATCGGCTTCTCAAACCCCACACCTCTCCCCCGCCGAGCTCTCCTACCTCTACACCTCCCTCTCCCTCCCCCAAAGCCCCATTCGCCCCGACGGCCGCTCACCTACTCAATTCCGACCCTTAACCGCCGAAACCAACATCCTGCCCGGTACAAACGGCAGCGCACGCATTGGCTTCGCAGACGGCACGCAGGCCATCGTCGGTGTCAAGGCAGAGGTCGAAAAGACGACATTGTCGGCAGATACCCTCGACGCGCGGAATGAATTCGGTTCCAACGAGGACCGCGAGGGCCAGGAAGGATCGGCTGCTGTTTCGGGACATGGATCTTGGGTGCAGATGTCCATTGAGATCCCTGGTTTCCGCGATGATGATGCGCTGCCTGTTTTCTTGTCTGAGATGATGCGCGAGTCGTTGGTTGGGTCTGTTGGTGCCGATGCGAGCGGTATGGCTGGCGGCCTCAAGGGGAGACTGGTTATTAATAAACGCTGGCATTGGCGGTTGTACATTGATGTGAGTGGGGCCTTCCTTGAAGTTTACGAGGACATGGTGAACTAACTGCCTGCTAGGTCCTTCTTCTTTCTCAACCTTTGTCATACCCTCTCCCACTTCTTTCTCTTACTACTCATCTTGCTCTTTTGTCTACCAAGCTCCCCAAGATCAAGTCCCAGGGTGAGGAGGATCCTTTCTTCGACGATGACTGGGCTGTTGCGGAGTACCTTTACCCGCGCTCTTCGACTGCGCTGAGAAAGTCCCCTTCACAACATGTCCGCCCGCCGGTGACACTTCTCGTCATCTCGGTAGGCGACAATGTCATCTTCGATCCGAACCGGGAAGAAATTGCCGTTGCGGATGCCGTGCTCGCCATTTCCATAGCCCGTGATGAGGGCGAGGGCTTGAAATTGCTTTCGATACGCACCATCGATCCCCCGTCTCGACTTACGCAGCCGGGTATCCCAAACTCCGAGAATGTGAATATGATGGGCGCTACGCCTGCCGAGGAGATTGTTTTGAGCCAGACTACCGGCGAGGAGGAAGTGTCGGGCGTGTGGCGCCCTCGCCGGGGCGGAGTCAAGCGCAGCGTTGTTGCGAATATGGTCAAGACGGTCCTGAAAAAGGGTGGTGTGGGTGAAGAGGTGCTTGAGGGATTGGAGGGTGTCGAGGTAGTATGATCTACTGTGTCAATGTCCGAGCTTTGAGGCTCAAGCTCTATACCATATCGCAAAATACCAGAGAGGCGATTCATGATCATGAAACATCGGAGTGTAAATGCGCTCCACATGAAAGATCTAATATACAATGCATTGTCCATATCCACACATGTAACTTTCGTTCCGAGATCGAAACCATCTTGCAAGCAATATACCTCACGGCGACCCTCACCAGATACCAAGCCACTTCTTAACAGGCTTCTTCTTCCCCTCCCAATCCACAAACTCCCCATCGCCCTTCTCAGCCGCAATAGGCGACTGGTCATCCTTGACCTCCTCCTTCTTTTCTTGCTCATTAGGCTCCTCAAGCCCATGCGCAACACGATACTGCCTCCGCTTCTCAGCATCCTCAATACGGCGATGACGCTGCTCGCGCACGCGAAGCGAGTTATGCTGCACGTCCATACGCCAGACCTGCAAGAACTGCGAGACCGTAGCAATGGGATGAGAGAAGAGGCCAGACCAAGACGGAAGGAGATGGGCGAAGGGTGAATTGGCCTTGAAGTTTGTAGAGAAGACAAAGACTGCCATGGAGGTGAGGATGCTCAAGGAAATCCACACATGGATCCATCGACTCGTCAGGAATTTGAACATCACCGTTCCCTCTGGCGGGAACATGTTGGGATATTGCTTGCGCTTTTGCTCCGAGCGCTGCTCCTCTGTCAACCGGGGGCCATAGTTGATGGGCTGGCCTGAGGGCGAGGTGCGCGTTGGGTTGACGAGCCGCGCCGGGTGCGACGGTGGGCGGAACTTGTCTGGCTGGCCTAGGGTGCGGCTCTTGTCGGTCTTCTTGGCTGAAGCTGGGGTGGTGGAGGTGAAGCAGCGGGCGCTGCTGATAGCGCGTTGCGGATGCTGCAGGATCCGCAAGGTTCGGGCCGTGGGGAGGCCTCGAGGGAGGAGAAATGGAGGAATTGTTGGGGGTGGCATAGTGGGCGAGATGTTACACCAGACGTTGTGGTGATAGCTGATCTCTACCTCAACGTATCTACGGTACTGCCAGTGTTTTCCCCGAACGGGGTTTTCTCGGACCTCACGTGACCCAGATCGACAGTCTTGGAAGTTTCTCGGGCCGCGTAAAAAGGCGCCTGCAATCGGCTTTTGCATTCCCGGCAAAAAAAAAGAAGTTTTCGGCCGACGAAAACTGGCCGTGTCGCATACCTAGGGCTTTGGTACCTACGCTTTGGTACCTACCTAGTTTTCGATTTCTATAATACTCTCTACGGTTGTGTAACGAATAATGCCATTGAGCACTCCACAATGGCTCCGCGTGAACATTCAGACCAGCACAGTCGGCTAGCACACGCATCATAGTTCAATTGGAGGGCAAAAACAACTGACGCAGTATCAACGGCGGTGGCTCAGGACCCACGGCATCGGATCCAATCCGGTACTGCGGAGCAAAGGCGGGCGAATGAAAGTGGATGGATTTCGAAGCCGCGGTGGACCGGGAGAGGCGCTTCTCCAGTTCTTAAGGGGGTAAGGGGACGCGCGCAACAAGGGGCGTGGGATAGAGACGCGGGTGTTCTGGCAATAACCGGGGAAACCAGTGGTAGACAGTTCAAGGTGTTCCGGCCATGCCTATTGGAAGGCGAACACAGCGATGATGACGGGATGAGATCATGGGCTGAACAGGGATCGGTACGGTAAGGTTAGTGGCTGTCATCCCGACGGTCCGGGGACAAGTTGGGCAATGGCATAGCATAGGAACAGGGGCGAATGGAAGAAATCCCCCCGGAATCACCAACGCAACCACGCAAGCTGTATCCAAGTAGAAAACAGGAAAGAAGGTAAAGCAGAGACTCACCGAGGAACCCGGTTGCGCCCGCTTGAGGCAATTACCCGATCCCTGATTGGCCGGGGGCGTGTCACGGGAGCCGACGGGTTCGCAGGTACAAAAACGCGGGAAAATCTTGCTCTCGTTTTCTTCCCTCTGACCCGAAGTCTGTACAGCTGTCTTATTCTCTTTAATTCACCTTTAATTACACCTCCACATTCACAATGGGCAAGGACGCTTCTTTCGCTCCCGGTACGTTACCACCTCCCCTTCTTGCCTTCTCCCCCTGGAGGTCGGGGTCTGGAGAGCCTGGGGATGGCATTGCGGTGTCGCGAGATGATCGGAAGGATATGGAAGACGTGAATGAGACAATTCCGAGTTGAGCTCAATTGCGACTGGCCTCATTGTGAGCAACGGCTCTTTCCAGCGCTCTTCCTCTCCTTTGCGCTGTCCTCGCTCGCGACTCTCAACTCGCTTCAACCTTCAAACCTTCGACGCTCTCGCAACCACTGCAATTGCATATCCACAGATACTCTGTCTCAGAATCCACCTCCGCCCGCCACCATGACGACCCTAGACGCGCTGGAATCCATCGGTTTTCCTGCACGTAGCCTGGGACATGGAGGCAGCCCAGGAGGCCAAAGCCGAAGCCGAACGGCTGGCTAATACGATCTACGATACAGGTGACTCTGCCAAGGGTGCCAAGCTCTTCCAGGTAAGCTACTCTCGTCGCGATCTTGACACGACCAAGAAAATTAACAGAACCTCCAGACCCGCTGCGCTCAGTGCCACTCCGTCGAGGCCGACGGTGCCAACAAGGTCGGCCCCAAGCTGCACGGTCTGTTCGGCCGTAAGACCGGTGAGGTCGAGGGCTACTCCTACACCGACGCCAACAAGGGTGCCGGCGTCACCTGGGAGGAGGACACTCTGGTAAGAAGCACATCTCCGAGTGGATGATCGCAACGGCGTGCTAATCCTGTCTTCTCTACAGTTCAAGTACCTCGAGAACCCCAAGAAGTTCATTCCCGGCACCAAGATGGCCTTCGGTGGCCTGAAGAAGGGCAAGGAACGCAACGACCTTATCACGTATGTTCCTCTACAACCGAAATTCCAGATGCAAGATCGCCCGCTAATACCTTCGTCACAGCTACCTCAAGGAGGCTACCGCATAAACGACCTGATGTTTTATTCCCCCACGGCATTTCGTTCTCGTTCTCACACCCCGTCCCGTGGAATGATAGACGTCTGGGATTCGGTTGAGCCGTGGGCTGATTTCCGGGCATCCGAGGGACCGGGCATGTACTTTTATCGGAGATTATCATGGTTGATCCGCAATAGATTTGGAATCTTTTCTCTACTCTTTCATTCCTTTTCTTCACGGGGGCGTAGTGTAGTGGCTGCAGCCAGGCATGCAGGTACTGACCACCAGTAGACAGGGCTGTCGATCGGTGACTGGATCGGTGATTGAATCGTAGACGTATGAACCGATGGAGGACACAGGGGTTGGCAACAGGCCAAAAACGGAGGAATGTGTTTCAGCGGGGGAGACATCGATTGGGCCACAATGGCGGTCAGGCACCGGGGGCGGGTACACCCAGGTCTCTCCTCCACTTACGTTGTATGTGCAGTACAAGGATGTACTTCCAGTGACTTCGTCCTGCCTGGCACGCATGACTCGGGCTGATTGGCCCAGCCTCCTCTCGAGATGCGAGTCCTCACATCTCGAGCGTCTGCTCTTCTTTAACTCTGCAAGATCCTCGTTTCTGGTCCTGTTCCACATCGTGATGCTCGATCGCGACGGTCCCAGAACTCGAATATACACTGATATCGCATTTCCCGGGTCCTCACACCCCCTCCGAAACTACTCGCGTCACATTGCATCCTATCGCATCGCATTTTAGCGCGCGGGGTCGATTTGACTATCCTCTACGCTCTTCTAACCGCGCAGCAATCCCCAGTATCAACTGTCGCATGAGATCTTTGCAGGGCGCTTGCACTAACCGCCCTGATTCCAGCCATTGAACCACCAAGGACAGCGATCGTAAGCCCCGGTGCGCTGCGTCGCTGCGAAATTGCCCCCGCTTGGAAGCGCCAGCATCGCAAGACGCCGTCCGCCATGTTGGACGAGCTGGACAACGTCTTCGACGACCATCCGTCGCTGGATGCTTCGCTTGAGGACTTTGAGAACAACAGCAATGCGCACCGCTCCCCGCTCTTCGGAATGCCGTCTCAGCACTCCGGCTTTCGGTCTGAAGAATCGGACGGTGAGATCGATGATCCCGCTGGTGACCGCTGGTCGCCGCCCGGTTTGCGCCAACATGATTATGTCCAGGGCAGCGGCTGGTACCGTCACCAGCCCTACTTGCGCCGGGGAAACCTCCACGAGCGCTTAGAGTTGAAGCCCACTGTCGGCCTAAGCCTGTCGCCTTCTGTGTCGCGCGAGCCTAGTCCCCAGTATGAGGATGCGCTCGAGGGCCCTGGCAAGGGAAAAGCCCAGGAAGATGCTGACTCGGGCGATGTCGCAGTCGCGGCCAATGTACCTCTACCCATGGGCCCGGGAACCCCGCAGACAGGACGATCTCCCAGCCCGCGACCTGTGCAGGGTAATGGCGTGATTCGCAACAGCCCCGAGGACGACGGGACGGGGTTTGGACCGGAGAACTTGAGTAACTGTAGGCATTGTCTGACCTGGGTACAAGCCCTTCTCTACATGCACAGAAGCACTAACTTGTTCTTGCGCATGACTTGAAGACATTCGATTTGCCGTGCGTGCCGAAGTTCAACATCGCGAGCCCATTGCTGCCATCTTTGGTTACCTGCGCAGCAAGTTTGATCGCATGACTAGTTCAAAGTCCAACACTACCCTGTCCGTTCTCATTATGCTGGTCTCCGTTGCGTTTATGCGCGCATTGCTACTCCCCGGTCTGCCGCAATCGATACCGGATCTGGTTAAGCTTTCGGGCTTCGCGCGCTCTTTTGAGCCGCTGATCTACTACTCTGAAAATGGCGTCCAGCAGATTGGCACTCTCCAAGAGACCGGAGTGGCCGTCTGGGACTTGAGCGAATCGGTGCGCGGTACTAACATGACCAGCGCACCTATCATCGTGCGCCAGCTAGATGAGCTGTCCGACTCACTCAAGTCGCTCTCTCTCGAGTTGACACGGTTCTTCGCCAACGTCGATTCAGACATCGACTCGATTCTGATTGTGATGGACTGGGCCAAGCGCGAGCTGGAAACCCTATCCGCGCAACCACCAAGTACCCTCCCGACTATTGTCTTCGACAACATGCACAACATGCTTTCGCGTCTCGGAGCATTGGAGCGTACTACGGATGTGGGAGGTGGAATTGCTACCGCTGAAACAACTACACTCGGACACCTGGTGATGGCTGTTCTCGGGCCAACATCAGCACAACGCACGCGGGCCACTCTCACTCGGACATTCGCCGAATTCCTCTCCGTGCTCGAGGAGTCCATCAACAGTGAACTCACCCACTCAACGGCCCTCTTCGCTCTCTTCGAATCAATCGACCGCCAGTTCCTGAATCTGCAACGCACAGTCGTCCGCGAATCCGACGCCCAGGAACGTGCAGAGGGCGAAATGCTCAGCTCCCTCTGGACACGCGTGCTAGGACCCGATGCCGTCGCCGTCCGCAAATACGAAAAGAACAAGAAACTACTTGCGAACGTGCGCAGTCGAACCGTCGCCAATAAACACCTCCTCGTTGATCACCGCGGCCGTCTGCTCACGCTCAAAGTCAACCTGGAGACTTTACGTCGCAAGCTCGTGAGCCCACTTGTGCGCCGCAATGATTCTGTCAGTTTCATGGGGACGGTCGACGGCAGCGGCACTGGAGCTGGGAGCTCCGCAGCCGGACGCATGCTCGGCCCCGTCGAAGCCGTCATCGACGGTCAGATCAAGGGTCTGGAGGGTACATACGACTACCTCCGATCCGTCCGCGAGCGACAAAAGGCCAAATTGATGGAGATGGTATACGGGGCAGGACGGAAACCGTCCTCTATGTTGGGATCGGGTGGACAAGAAGAGGAGGGTCTTGCAGGAGTATGAGCTTCCGTCTTTCTACTCCTGGTTCTCATCTCCTGCAAACCTTCTATATCTGTGGTCATCTAGCATTGGATTTGGTGTGGTTCTCCAGGCGTTACTTTATCTTTTTTGGGGGGGGTTTTTGGTTCTGCTCGCGGTGTCTCGGCTCATGGGTATTCAACGGTCAGCCCTAATTAACTCTGGCATTCCGGTCTCGGCCTCGGACCGTTCGAGGCGTACGCAAGAGAAAAGGAAATATGGATAGACACAGGCGGCACATATCTCAATCTGACCTCGTTTGTTGTTTTATAGCAATTCAGTACACGTTGTTCACCATGTCCCGTACTGTAAACCAAAAACATACCAATAAGCACATCTAAAGTCCTTGCTCAAAGATGCAGACGGGTCTACAGTTCATCCAAGATAAACATTGAATGGATGAGAGTAGAGCTGTGCATAATAAAGGCCGACTACATCTGCGTCTCGAGCAACTTACTTACCATTATTGACTGGTGAATCCAAAGACATTCAATCCGGATTTTATTGAAGTATTGCGGAGCGAAAAGTGGGGAATGCGACAGACTTCTTTCCCTACGCTTGGGTTGACATCCATTCGAGATGAAGATACAGTAATGCTCCTGTTGAACGAAACAGAACGCCGCCACCGCATAGACCGTCTAGATCCTCTTCCCTGGTCTATAGTGAACACTCATATAGCCCCTCGCAGCGTGGCTGAACCTTGTAAACGCTCGTGCCTCTGTATGATGTGATAAGCGCGCCTACACCAATGAAGCACACATTGTGCTCGAACGGGTCAGAGGTAAATCTCAGCACTTGAGTGCTTTCCTTGACAGTATTTCGTATATAAATAGAGTGTAAATCCCATCACCAGCAGGCTCCATGCTATATCACCTCAGTCGAAAAGAACGACAGCACTATCCTTCACGATCTTCGGTCCCAGAACTGCAGCCAGCTCGGCTATAATCCCCTTCAATGACTGCGGGTTATCCATGGGCATCTTCTCCCAACCGACGAGATCCTACGAGAGTCAACAAATAGCTCACGGGGTATGGTAATGGGAATCTCACAATCATTTGCACAAAAGTCCCGTGGTAAAGAAGGTGCCAATGGTCCAGGTCCAATGCTTTGACCTCGTCCATAGTCAAAACACCGGGCATGTGAATGTCGAAGAGAGAAAGCTCTTCTTCATTGACAGCGCCGTCTAGCGACTGGTTGGAGGTCGAGTCATCAGGGTTGGTGGATCGGTCTCGAGACAGGGAGACATAGGAGCGTTTGTCGAGTTTCTCGGAGAGCTCGCCAGCCAGCGGGTCCCATCCGTTAGATTCGGGATCTATGCCACAGTCATTAGGAAATTTGAGCGGACGGACTGAGTTAAGGATGGCTTACCGAGGATATACTGGGGTCGAAAGGCGCCCTTGTAGCGCATCTTCACGCAACTGTGGATGTAGTACCCTGCAGCCATCATTAGCAGGATACAAGTGTGGTGGCATTGAAAACCTACCCATGTAATAGTAAGGGTAGTCATTCTCGAGGCAAAAGGCAATCTCACGCATAGCACTAAGCTTGCCAAACTCCCATTGCTCGTATTCGGGGTCATAGCTGACCACTTGTTAGCAATGCTCTCACATAATTCGAAGGGACACTTACAAGACATAAACCGAGCTCACGCCACTGGGAACCAAGTCCAGTACCGCAACGGCGATCAGTTTCCCATCGAGTCGATAGCACTGATGCCATGATCCGAGCTTCTTCTCGTCGGCATTTGCCTTTGTGATCGTGGCAGGAGATCGCTTGATGCCGGAGCAGAGGAAGCGCTCAAAGTCCTTGGTCTTCCAACGAGAGACGTCATCGCGGTGGATCTTGGTCTGGTACTTGACGAAAAGGTCATACTTCGCCTGGGAGACCGAGTCACCTTCGATATTGATTTCGAAGCGATGGGCCGGCTCCAGGGGACGTTTGGTGGCCGGATCGATTGGCCGCTTGATGTTGCCATACTCAGACTCGTGGACTGCAGACACCACGTCGAAGTTGCACTTTCGGTGTCGCTTTTCCCTGCACAGTTTGTCAGCAGCCGATCACCCATCAACAGAACCAGGCACTCACTCTCGCGATCGGGGGCACAGTCTAGCTGCCTTGCGCATGTACTCTGGACCCAAGATGAATTTGTTCCAGCGATTGATGGCCTTGCGCTGATCACGGCGAGGTTGGTAAGCGGAAGCCTCCAGCCTCAGCGTGTAGTGAGGACAGCATGATCGTTGTAGGTTCTGCTTGTAGTACAGCGTGCCGGATCTGCATGAGCAAAAACAATGTCAGGCGTTTTCGGGCAATGGTAGATCGGCGATCATACCGTCTCCAACCCCGATCAATTAGCTCCCCATAGTGCTTGGGCCGCACGGCCACGGAGCTGGCGTAGTAGGATGCGCCTAGAAATGACGTATCAGGCCATGTTTCCCTGAAATGGAAGCGGAAGGAAATGACATACTTCCATCGTCTGATTTACAGTAGCCGCAGGAGTTCCGTTGGTAGCCTGCCAGCGATGGGTTATTATTTACGAGGGAACAGACCGAGACAGCTGCAGGAGGTTGACAGTTACTCCCGAAGTTGCCCCCATGTCGCAGCCACCAGGGCCAGTGGACGCGCCACGGGGACGGAGAAACCGATCTCAGTGGCCCGCTGCAGGGGCCGAGTGGGACGTACCTAGTGGTCGGAAGAGCGACAGCTGTCGCGCGCGTTCGGCGTCAACCGGTTCCATTTCGCCGTACAAATTGAGCCTTTCGGGTTGGCGGCCCCGGCGGTAGTGAAAAACTAGGATGTGAGATGGAGGCAAACACAGAAGCCAAGTGGATCGTGGCAAAATTGATGGGGGTGAGTGGTGAGCTGAGCGTAGGGCGGGAGTGAGAAGAAAGAAGGAGATGGAGATGGAGATGGAGATGGAGAAATGTAGAACATGCAAGACGGCGGGGTTGTAATTATACTAGGTATACAAGGAGGCTCTTCGCGACTATCTATCTACACCCTACACATCTACCCAGATCGCATTTGCTCGTCCTACGACGATAATCTCTGATACTTTAGATCACCTGCCCGCTTACCAGATCGGACGCCAATCGCTCCGATTTTCCCAGTCTCGGTACCAACGACCGGGGTCGGCTATACATAGTACAGGCCTGCAAGTCGGCCAATTGTCCCATCTAGGACCACTTGCCCAAACACATTAGAATCCCGTGAGAACTCCGTAGTGTAAAGTACTATGTACATGTACGGTTAGTCAGTTGCCTTGGCCGGATTGCGCCGCCGGTTCATTCTGCCCCTCCAAGCCCACTCGTCCCCTTCAACCCTCATCCTCTGCTCCATTTCCCGCTCAATTCCCCCGTTTCCCCCATTTCCCACCATGTCTCTTGCCAATACCTTTCTCTTCCCGTCTATCTCGGGATTGAATGGGAAGACCTAGTTTTCTTTTTGTGTCCCCGTCTCGTCGTTCTTCCTCAGGAGAAAAAAAAATTTCCCTCCGACCGCCCGCCAGAAAACCGTTGTACACCCGAACCGGCCGGCAGCTTTCAACTTCTCCACCCCCAACTCTCTCCCCCTCTTCAAGGGCTCCCTGGGAGTTTGAGCTGAGAGCTTCTCTCTTGGACCGATTTATCTTTCTTTTTTTCTTTTTCCAATTTCCCATTCCCGGGTCATCCACACTCTTTTTTTCGCCTCCCCCGGTGTACTACGAAACTCGGGAACTGAACGGATCGGGAAATCCTGTGCATGACAATGGCACAAGACCGGATCATGGAGTCCCGCGTCGGACGCAAGAACCAGCGTGAGTCTCATGTTTGCGCACGCGGGGTGATCGGCCTTGATCTTCATACTGACCCCGAATTTCCTTGCAGGTTACGGTTCAAAAGGCGAGCGCCTGGTGGCCGGCGTCGTCCCCATCTCCGCCGACAAGACCAAAGTCCTGATGATTCAATCCGCAGGCCCCGGTGGTTGGGTGCTGCCCAAGGGAGGATGGGAGACCGATGAACAAACCGCTCAGCAGGCTGCATGCCGCGAGGCCTGGGAGGAAGCCGGCGTCATCTGCACCGTCATGCGGGATCTGGGATTGATCCCCGACATGCGCCCCTCCGCCCTCCTCACTGCAAACGCCCCCAAGGCCTCCTATCAATTCTTCGAAGTCAGCGTCGACCGCGAAGAGAGTGAATGGCCCGAGAAGCACAAGCGGAAACGACAGTGGGTCGGCTACACCCAGGCCGCAACTGCGCTGGCCAATCGACCCGAGCTGCTGGAAGCTTTAAATCGCAGCTCGCTCAAGCGATAGCCACCGTCCGTACATACTGTGATACATGGCTTCATACATGCGAAGCCTCGGGTGTTGCTCCTCACCCGATTCATGACTTGACACGACCCTGAAAAAATGAGATCGGTGGCTCTCTTCTTTTCTTGATTTTTATTCGATTTTCTCACCTTCCGACCCCTCTTCCCACCCCTTTTACCTTATCCTACCATCTTTGCATCACATACGTCTCTGCGGTCGGGCTGCCGTATTACCCGTTCCTCTTCTTTGGCGCTTGATATCGGTTCTTTGCTTTCTCGCTTCTCTCCTCATAGACGCTTCGCGCAGGCCCCAATCTGGGCATCCAATGTGTTAGGAGGGCCTGCTATCTCGGGTGGTCAGATCTTATTGAGGCTCTTGATTCTTCTAGTTCTACGGGAAAGGAAGACAAGCTTGTCTTACGAGGTGAACTGGGGATTACCGTCTACAGTTCTTGCTAGCACTTGAATTTGAATCTGAACCACGCCCCGTACTCCAACTAGACTACAAGTAATCAGCAGGGCGAAGTGAACTTCGCATATCTGCCTCGTATCAGCGTTGTTCGCATTCAATTGTCGTGACGTTGAAATGTGCGAATCGGCGGCTCAGGGTGGCGGCCCGATTAGGGAAAGCGCCAAGACACGCTCCGACTGCGAGTTCAGCAAATCATTTACCTGCCGCAGTCAACCCCGACCTTCCCTTTATCTCCTCCAATCCCTCCGTCCACTTCGAACTGCACGATATTCTGCCTGGAGCCCCCATTCTTTTAATATCCAGCAGATAGACGCGCATACACGGAGACTCGGGTGGCGGCGACGAGCGCTGCCGCAAAGACAGAATGGATTACGAGATGGACCTGGAGCCCCAAGGGCCGCAGGTTACAGTCCGTGAAGTAAGTTCCTGCCAATTTTTCCAAGCCGTCGCAGCAGATGACTGACCGTCACCACGCAGGCGGAACCCTACCGCGTCGATTTCCGACTGTCCTCGGTCGACCTGGCCTTTGCCAACTCTCTCCGCCGAGCCATCCTCGCCGAAGTCAACACCGTCGCGCTGGATTTGGTCGAGATCGAAAGCAACACCTCCGTGCTGCCCGATGAGATGCTTGCCCACCGCCTGGGTATGATCCCTCTTAATTCGAAGAACTGCGATACGGACCTGGAATATACGCGCGAGTGCGATTGCGAGTCCTCCTGTGTGCGCTGCAGTGTGACTTTGACGCTGCACACGCGTTGCAGTAGCGGAATCATGCCCGTCTACGCCCGCGATTTGATCGTTCAGGGCGAGCGGATGAACGACACAATCGGAGACCCCGTCATCACGGACGCGGAGGGCAAGGGCGCTTTGATCTGCAAGCTTCGGAAGGGCCAGGAGATCAAGCTGACCTGCTTGGCTAAGAAGGGTACCGCCAAGGAGCATGCAAAGTGGGCACCCACTGCTGCTGTGGGCTTCGAGTACGACCCGCATAACAACCTGCGGCACGTGGACTACTGGTATGAACAGGATGCGAAGAGTGAATGGTATGTAACCCAGTCGGTTCGATGAAGACTTGTACTGATTCAGGACTTCAGGCCCATCTCTGCCAACGCTGAGTGGGAGCCCGCTGCCAACCCGGACCAGCCCTTTGACTATGATGCCGAGCCCAACACCTTCTACATTGACGTCGAGAGCATCGGCAATCTCGAGCCCGACGTCATCATCCAACAGGGTATTAACATTCTCATGAAGAAGCTTGCTACTACCATCTCCGAGCTCTCAGGCGAAGGCGCGCACGGACATGAAGATGCAGAGATGCTAGGCGCTGCTGACCCCGACGCCTACGAACCGCCAGAGGGCGTGGACGGCAACCTGACTTCGTATGGAAACGGTGCCGCCAATGGCTGGGGAGCCAGTGCACAGACTCCCTACGGTGCCACACCGTACGGGCAGAGCGCATACGGGTTTCTAAGCGGATGAAAGGGGATAAAAATTACCCGAAACAAGCTCGAGCATGCAGGTTGGAGTTTCTTTCAAATTGTGCTTTTTTTGGCGGCTGGCGGCGCATTTGGAGTTCCATGTCGAGTGTGATATTATGCCGCGGTCGTTGATCCTCGGAGATTCGAAACCGCTTTGTTTATACCTTCTCACTATTGAAAAAAAGCCTACTTATCTACACCTACAATCAAATCAAAATCAAAGTTGTTTTAAGAAACTTTGTTTCAAGACGGTGTTGCAGATGAAGGATATTCTTCTGCGATTCAATGCAAAATCAATGTATAGCAGTAGTCGAAGTCAGGGATTTACATCTTCTCACGGTCATCCTCGAACCCTCATCCTGTATGCGCCAATCCGAATTTCCATTAGAGTTGAATTCGAAGACAGACCCCCTCCCCATGGATACTCACGAATTGTTTCTCGGTCCATATCTGAAGCCGCTTTAGTCCACATTTAGCCAAGTCGTTAATTATACTTTTCTAAGGATAGATCTCTTTTATTTCCAGAACGATTGTGTAACTTATAATACTGTTGTAACATTCGAAATGAGATATACCAACGTATTCTCGCAGACACCAATTTTTGGGGCCACTCTGAATAGACTAAGAGGTGGCCTAGTATCATGCGGAGTACAAAGAGTTTGTCAGCTATAAAACTGGAGGTAGTGACGGTAGTAATTGGGGGATTGGCAGTTGTATTGTTAATTAGCTTGACGAACAGAAATGGCAATAGAGAGCAGGAGCCATAGTGGAAGAGGAACTAGAATTAGACTGGCGGAAAGTCCCTATGATCAATAAAAAGAAACTCATGAATAATCTCACAGTCTCCAGCATCTCTTCAAAAACATTGAAGAAATCTTCCGGCTTCTTGAAGCCATAGAACTTAAGATCGAAGTCAACCTAGAGAGTTCGTTCCTTGACGTGTTGATCTTCTGGCACCACGTCGCTCTTGAGCTTCGGTTATCAAGCTGCTGAAATACTCTATGTTGGACGCGGGATTGATGAACTAGGTGGCATTTAGGCCTGGCATAAGGAGATTAAAAGAGATTACCGATTTTAATGGAAGTTTTATACGTAAGCATTAAAGAGAGCTTGAGGATTAAGACTGAGGAGCCTTCGTATAGCATAATGGACTTTGTTGAGCCCGTGGCACGTGAATAAAGAACGACCATATTCGTAGAGTGAGACGCACTAAAGATGTTAGTCTGCAGCTAATTGTCCATTGGTCGAAACATGATAAGGGAGACAAGAGATAACGAGACCTTGTTCTTATTGTCGACGTTATCCGTATCAATTCATTTGGCCGAGTCTTTTGATCGTCGACCATCCATCGTCCCTTCTTCAACAGTCACTGTCACTTCCAACTCAACGCGAAACTCCCAAAAATGCCGCCAATTCACTGTGTCAAGTCCCAAACATCCCCTCATCACACTCGCCCACCCTGCTTTCATCTTCACACCCGCGATGGCATCCCCAACGCGCAGGACTACCCCGCCCTTCACCCAAGAGCGCGACAGACTCTTGACCCAGCTAAACGAGCAAAGTATAGCTCTCCGCCGATCACCAGAGCAATATCTTGAAATCGCCGACGTCCTGGATGAACTAGCCCAGCAGATCTCATCAATCAAAATTGAGAACAACCAATCGCGCTGCTTCAGCATCAAATGCAATGCCCTCACCAGCACCCTGCTGTGCCACAGCGAGCTACTGAAATGTCACCCGAGCCGCTCCGTCGAGATCGCCGCGTCTATCGACCTGATGCAGCTACAGCTGGGTCGACTTACCATGAAGGTGGACGACGACGATTTCGCACAGAAGATGGATGCGCTGTCGAATCGCATGGAGACATCATGGACGCCGACTGATGAGATGGATGTGAAGGAGATCAGACTCAAGGAACATCTGCATAAGATCTGGCGCGAGCTCAATCTCAGTGTGCCCGGTTGTGAATGCGGTCAATGCCAGGATCAGGACGGGGAGAGGTTAGTGGTGGAGTCGATGGGGTGTCGACCTGTTTTCTTTGGACTGACTGTTGGTAGCTTGGATTCGTTGAAGGTTTCGTGAATGCCGAAGATGGGGGAAATGGGGACAAGGGTCTTTCATGAGAATCGATCCACTGATTGAAACCAAGTGGGACGGGACCGAATTAACGATAGCAGCGAATGAACTCCATACAAGTGAAATAAAGTGCGTAGCATAGTATAGTATGTATATTATTAGCAATACTCTTATCAAACCGACAAAAGTCGACATGTAAACAAAGAGACAAAACCACCAGTCCCAACACCAAAAAAAAGCACACCACTTTGTGGATGATCTATGCAAAACCCTCGCTAAAACGAACAATACAGCTTCAAACGAATCATTTAACCCATCAGCTCAACCGGAGGCCGCGCCGTCTTGGGCGGCATTTTGTTCAACGACATCTCAATCGGGCTCATATCCGAGTCCATATCAACGTCTTCATCTTCAACACCCGCCAAGCTGACATCCTCCACCATTACAGCAGGCAGGTTGGGGCTGTGTCCGTGGTCTTCCGGGTTGAAGATAACGGTGCTGCTGCGGGAACGCTGCTGCGAGCCCGCCAGCGGCCAGCTGCCGGTGCGGTTATCGGAGGAAATAGACACGGGCGTGGCGGGATCGACGGGGGCGGGCTCGGACTGATTGGTGTTGAGCATGGCCAGGGCGTTGGCGAGGTCACTGGCGTGGACTTCCTTGTTGGGCGGGTCCTCATTGCGCATGGTCCAGCCGTGGGGAGGGCTGGGTGGCGGGGAAATGAAGAAGAGCTTGCCGAGTTGGGGAGCCTCAAGGTGGCGTTTGGGCCGGTGCAGCTCTTCCTCGCTGAGGACGGGCGTTGGCTCGCCGAAGTAGATCCGCGGTCGCACGTTGCGGTTCAGGAGCCTGGTGCCCTCCAGCTGTTTGCGGACGGCGACAGCATCGTCGACGGAATGGAAGGAGCAGACGATGCGCCGGAATGAGGGGAGCGGTGAGAAGGAGTTCAGGCGGGCCACGACAGTAATTTGGTTGCGAATGGCTTCCAAAGATG
The DNA here is from genome assembly GCF_028974065.1 of Penicillium cinerascens. Classification (NCBI taxonomy): domain Eukaryota; kingdom Fungi; phylum Ascomycota; class Eurotiomycetes; order Eurotiales; family Aspergillaceae; genus Penicillium; species Penicillium cinerascens. Next base: position 1,173,909 of record NW_026695298.1, on the reverse strand, counting down.
ATGGCTGGAAGAGGATCAGATCGTTCAGATCAGTGATCAGGAGAGTGTTTGAGGGTGGCGTAGGCTGCGACAGCGGAGGAATGTTGGAGAGGTCGATGGAGAGTGAGGGCCGCGATGAGGAGGAACGGCTGGCGGGAAGAGAGGGAGAAGATGGCAGCGAGTGAGGAGGAGAAGCGGATTCAGCCATGGTGGGTGATGTGAGTTGTGAAGACTTTGGGTGTTGCTGCTGTGTCGACAGGAATTGAGGCGGAGGATAAGAGAAAGATAAAGGGGGATTTGCCACCGGATAAGGATAGAAATAGAAGGGTCTAGACGGGTGGAGGCAACACTCGGGTTCTCGTGGTGCTTTATTTGGAGGTTGGAGAAGGCAAAGGACAGAGACTGCTATTTAACGGTATCCCTGAATTATGCTAAATGAAAATCTGGAGAGGGGCGCAGCATCATTACGCTGACTTGGCTCTGCACAGCCCTTCGATGGCAACAATGTTGGTTCCTGGCGATCCACTTGTTTTGTCGTGAGCCACCGCTAAACCGCAAACGGTAATCCTTTGGTTGTTTTATTACCTGCGTCAGCCACAACCTTGCGCCACATCTGCTTATCAACGAGAAACTCCACGCGCATCTGCCTCCGCTCCGCCTCATCCTCCTAAAGACAGGTACGGACTAATGATTACTTTGTAATTCGTCTGCCTTGAAGTACAGGGCTTGGCTGCGCTCCGCCCTGGCAATGCCACCCCGCAATATATGAGCGTTTCCTATTCCGGAGAGGGTTCGTCGGGTTCGGAAGTCAATTGCAGGGGGGTCAACCTTATGCCCAATGCAAGGCAGCTAGCTCTAGTCCATGTTTATTTATTGGATATATTGTGGATGCCGCTTGCATCCAATTCATCCGAGCCCTTTCCGTCGGCTCACAGTGGCGCAAGCGTGTCGAAGTCGTGAGACCGAGACAGGCCTGGATAGACGTACTTCCAGCCGATGTTCGCCTGCGCCCGGTGTGAGGCGTATTCGATCGTTTCACCGAGCAACATATCCAAGCCTCATCCTCACCTGTGGAGTAATTATTACTCTGCAAAATGAGGACTATATCTCTCCTAGGAACATAAAAGCATTCAACTCAGTAACTGTACGTTGCGAAGAGCGCTAGTTCGCAATTATTATTCACCCTAAGCGCAGAATGGCGGGCGGCTCATAGAAGGAAGCACTTTTGTTGATGGGAACATTGATCCTTGCCGGACCCCGCTCCTTGTGCGACTCAAATGGATGAAGAGATGCAGCCGATTCGGCTACAGAATACGTCAAGACAATGCCAAATTCCCCAGAACAAACTCGCACCATGGCCAATCACATAGGCCCGCAGTTGGTGTCACCCTCAAACCCAGATAATGAATATGTGCCACCTGGAAAGGTTCGCACTATTGAACGTCCATTGTCAATGGTCTCGTTGCGTCTGCCTGGAGTATCTTCGGAAAGTTGACCACCAGGAGATCTTCAATGGACGAGAGACTCGATCATCCGAATCGGTGTCATTTCACCACACTTGATCGTCCTATCCAAGTCTACGATGGAAACTTCCCAAAAGATAGAACCTTGGAATGATGAAGTACCTTGGAGACAGTGTAGAGTTTGCACATTGCGGATTTTCATAAGGATTCGCGGATTCGCGTCAATCATAATCTTCCTCATGTCCACGGTCCAGCCCGACACTTTGCTTTGTGTTACAAAACAGATGATTGGCGGAGAGAAAGGTCCGGGATGTCGCAGTAGAGTAGTCCCATATCCAAGCGAAAACACTAGCAGACACTAGAATGTCACGCCTACTCCCACCGCTTTTCCACGCTCCATTCCACATTCCACCATGGCGGGCCTATTATGGGCAGCGTGCCCGGTCCGGGTAACCGAGAGCTCGACGGAGATATCGTCTTCGGGTTCATTCTAGGACACCGAGGGAAAGGTGGAGCTGCCCAGGAGGCCAACACGGGAGAAAGCTTGGAAGGAAAAAGGATCTAGAAATCGAAGAGGCTCTTAACCCCGAGCCCTAATGCGGATCTCCACCAATCAGACGCGCGAGGTGGAGATCGGGAACGTCGATCGCGATCGTCGACCAGTCATATCGGACGCAATGGTCAGCGTATCGGCCATGTCCAATGGCAACGGTCGTATTTGTGAGAGTTGCCTGCATCGCAGCTGCGAGAGAAGCGCATCTTGGCTCCAAAGTGGCTGTCGCTGACGTTTGCACGGTCGCTGATTGGTGCTGTGACCCGTTTGTGACGAATTCGTCTCTGATTTTTCGTCCTTGGCCTGCGCTAACTGATGGGGTTCGGTGCTTGTCTAGCTGCTTGTTGGCTGAGCCCGCTGGGGTGGATAGAGATATAAGGGGGGTAAGACGGTCTGCGTTGGGCTCGCTGTAATTGTCAAATATTTCCATTGATCTTCATCTCGTCCTTTTTTTTTTTTCTTCTTCTAACGGTTGTTGTTGTTTCACGACTCTTTGAGAGACCTTGATACCCTTCCCCGTCCTGTTTTTCAGACGGGATTCTCTTTGACTGCTCGCTCCTTCAAATTGAGCAGATACCCCGGTGTTCTTTCCTTTCGATCTGCTTGTGTAAAGTGAACACGCCCTGACGTCAGTCACGCTTGCCACTACTTGCACAAAATACCCGGAGAGCGCGGCGTGGGTGTCATCAAGAATCATGGCCCTCCTCTTTCTCAAGAAGAAGCTGTTTCCAGCACAGGAACCAAGACTATCGAGTCAGTAGCAACAGCATGGACATGGAGGAAAGCACATGCTAATTCAGATACAGGCAAGCCACTTCTAGCTCGCATCGACGATGACGATACCGTCCACGATGACTCGGACCAGGACCTCGAGAGCGGTCGTTCCTATGATACTTTCGGGCGCTGCATCAGCAATGACGGTTCCACCGTCGGCAGCAGCAGCAGCAGCGGCAGCACACGGGCACGCATCAACCCTCGTATTATCTCCGATGCCATTCTCGGGTTATCAGACGGGTTGACGGTGCCCTTTGCCCTCAGCGCAGGTCTATCGGCACTCGGGAACACCAAAGTTGTCGTGCTGGGTGGTCTGGCCGAGTTGGCAGCGGGTGCCATCTCCATGGGACTGGGTGGATACGTTGGAGCAAAGAGTGAAGCGTAAGTTCCCAAAGTCAAAAACACGTCCGCCGAGACGAGGTCTAACGAGCCCTATAGCGAATCATACGAAACCACGGTGCGCGAAACACAAGCCTTGATCGAGAGCGACTCGCAAGAAACACAAGATATGGTCCGTGAGACCTTTGCGCCTTATGGACTCTCCCACGCTGCCATCGAAGACATCACGCGCGACTTGCACGCCTCGCAAGAGCGGTTACTGGAGTTCCTGCTGGCCTTCCACCACCGCGAGTCCGCGCCCGACTGCAACCAGGCTTGGATTTCGGCCATCACGCTTGCACTGGGATACTTCGTCGGTGGTTTCATCCCGCTGATCCCCTATTTCATCGTGTCGCAGGTCATGACGGCCCTGTACTGGAGTATTGGTGTGATGGGCGTGACCCTGTTTGCATTTGGTTATATCAAAACCTGCGTTGTACGCGGGTGGAATGGACGTGATAACGTCGTTGCGGGGATTTGGGGAGGTGTGCAGATGTGCTTCGTTGGAGGCGTTGCTGCCGGCGCGGCTATCGGCCTGGTCCGGTTGATTGACACGGGTGGTGCCAACTAGAGTCGGGCGACATTTTGGTTCCTGCATGTGCAAAAGCGTTGGAGTTTTGGTTGCTTTCTCTACTCATAATGACCGGACGATCTCATATCTGGCGTCTATCAGCGATCCTTGCACGAAAGCAACGGAGACGATTCATCAATGCATTTATTCATTTCATATCTGAGATATCTACGCTGTAGCCTTGATTATAAGATAAATCGCTGATGCGAAGATTAACCGGCCAAAGCCCGCGTCACCAAAGCCGTCGCTCGCTCCGACAAATCAAGTTTCAAAGCCTCAGCATGCCCGGCCTCCGACATCTTCCCCCACGTTTTGCGCAAGATATCAATCATCTTATCCTCATCCCCAAGTTCCTTCTCAAATTTGTCAAACTGATCATCCAGGAAAACCAAACATGCCACATCCTCCAGCGTCTGCGTATCCGGGTCCCCGCGCTTGAGATCCGCCTTGCGCACCATTGCGCCCACCCGAGCTGCCTCCTCGGCACTGTACCCACTCTCCAGACACATTTGTTCGACGAGCTCGGCTTGTCGTTTTTGCAGCCCGGAGCGCCATGAGTGGTACCCGATTTTGGTAGCGGGGTAGGAGCTCCGCGGGACTTCCCAGCGGCGCAAGTGCTGGGCGCGGATGGCGAGGCGGAGGAGATCGGAGGCGGCGGGGTTGATGCGTTCGAGATAGAAGGTCATTTTGCGGGCGTAGTGCAGCTCGTAGGGAGTTGTCGTGTTGTTGGACTCGATCTGGTTGGGGTCGTCGCTGTGCGCTTGGTCGATGCGCTCAAGCGCGAGCTCGTATTTTGACATGATGGGTGGGATAACAGAGTCGATGGTTTCAACCGAGCGCTTTATTATCGTTTCAATTGACTGGCGCCTGACCGTCGAGGGAGGAATATAAGAAAGAGATGAGCGAAAGATGTCTGAATCGCTGATAAGGATTAGCGTGGGGCTTATTGTAACGGGCTGTCGTTGATTGGCTCGTACGGGGAGAACTATATTCAACACTAACATGTCAAGTATAAAAAGTGACAATCACCTCCATCCGAGCTCTGGTGAAAAGACTTTGATCTCGAAGCGAGTCAGGCCAGGGACCTGCGGTCCGGTGAGCAATTGCCGAGACTTAGCGAGCCGTTTACCATATAACATCTGTCATATGCCAAGGTCTCAGTGAAGGATTCGGGGAAGGTGGTTACCCCGGCGATGACGGGGCTGTAGCCCAGGACGCCTTCGTAGTAAAGCAAGAGGTAGTAGATATTGGCCCGAAGGATGATGTGGTGGAGAAAGGTGCCGAGGTAGCTGGCTGACATGGCCATGTTGGTGAAGAGGACGATGGGGATGGGAAGGTGGGATACATTTAATCTGCCAGCTAGGATGCCACCCCTCCTACAGAATATCTTTTGTCTTGACCGACTCGGACATTATGACTTCTCCTTATAGCAGTTTTGAAAAATAAAAGAGATGGAATCAAAACATGGCATCCATTCGATCTATAAGTACCTCTATCTCATGTCTGGGCCTTGGGCCTTGGCTCTCGGTCTCGGGTGTCAACGTGAAAGATTTTTTTCAGATCTTTCAGACCTTTCTCACCTTTCAGACCGGTGTCGGGGTCTCCGTTCAAAGAATGGGCCAATCCAGCGTGGACTGAGCCCAGAGTAAGCCACCGCAGCCCCCACGGCATCGCCCATGCTTTCTTTTGCTTCGTCAAGCCACGGGCTTGTGGGCTTGATGGCTGGGCTGAAACTGAATGTGTTGCGTATACCGAGGAATTTGATCTGGATCGTGTGTTTCATGCTTCTATATTGGTTTTAAGACGCGGCAACTTGTTCACATAGGCTACAGTTATCCTCGTGACAGCTGCTTGCTCTCTAGTCCTACGACCGTGGAGCACTTTTCATCTATTCAGTCAATTCATCTCAACCCAGCCCCAAATAGCCCAAGTATAGGTTCCGAGTGCCGTTATCGAGCCCTAACATCGGACACAGAAGGGATCAGTCTTTCGTAGAAAGCCCACGCGGAGCTGAAATATCACACAAACATATCAGAAAGACTCCAAGCGGTAGCATAAGACACTCATTGCAGAAAGAAAAAAAAAAGAAGCCAGCCATTACAGCAGTGGAAATCTCGAAGGAAAGAAGGATTACGCAAAAAAAAAAAAAAAAAAAAAAAAGCCGAGGAAACAAACTGCAAAGCACAATCAAATTGTATTTCGTGGAATACTTTGTTTCCCACCCTTCCAGAACGCCGTCCGATAGATGAAGCCGGGTATATCCAGCACCGTGATGCAACATGTACGAGAAATGAAAATGAAAACAAAGCAGGGCGTTTGTGGTTCGCGTGGGTATTGAGGCGTTGGGCGTTATCTTCAGGCGAGTCCACCGGGACCACAGCAAGGTCTGGCAATTGGCATCGACAATCCAACAGCTGGGTTCTCCGAGCGTGCAGCCTTGAAGCTCTCGCCAGGCCATTCCACTGATCCGTTCCATCACCCATTCTGAGCGTAGCTCATCTGTTGCTTTTTTGAGGCGGATTCAATGAGCCAACCGCAACAAAGCCAGATCACCAAAGAACCACAGAAAAATCTGGCAAGCCAGGAAGCTCTAAGTGGCGTTGGCAGTGCTGTTTTTCTGGGTTTTGAGTAGACTGAGGCCTGAGATATGCACCAGACAGCCCCAGTCAAGTGGGGATGGCATCCCCGCAGGTAAAACAAGCAGTGATCTCAATAGCCGCGCGAGAGAAGAAAAGACAGAGAACTACTTTTGGGGGTCTCATCTGGCGCCAATTCCGAACATACCCACCCCATAGCTCCCGCCTCGTTCAGACATTGGGGTGGAAACTTTTGAGACGTGGTCCTGTTGATGCAATTGAATTAGTGGGCGGTCCTGGAATCTGAGAATGCAAGGCTTCATACCTTCTTTCGTTTCTTTTTTCCGGTTCCCTCGCCGTTCGAGTAGAAACCGGGATCATCATCGTCATCGGCAAAGCCTTCGCCGTAACCAATAAAGCTGTTATCATCGTAATGTCGCTTGCGGCCGCGACTGGGCCGTGCCCGCTCTTCTTGATTCGCCATCGGAGTTGCGTTCCCCTGCATGGATGATCGACCTCCTGGAGTAGGAGCGGGTTTCTTGCTGGTCTCCCCGGAGCCCTGGTTCTTAGTCGGTTTCTCGTGACCGAGCACGTCCTCCCAAAAGTCGTTGTTTGGAACGACGCCCGGTTCAAATTGCATGGCGCGAGTCTGCATGCTCTGAAGGGCGGAATCGATATCTGCAACCTTGATTTGCTTCCCGTGGACCTTTTGGTTTTGCCATTCCTCCTCGGGCCACATGGTGAGGTGGCGCAGACTACCAGGTGCCCCCGGCTCCTGCTTCATCGGTTTGTTCCGTCCCGCCAGACCCAGCCCTTTCAGCTTTCCTTCGTAGGACTTTCTCAACCGATTGATTTTCTCTCCTGTGACAGGGTCAATCCGTGCTACCGACCGCGCAACCGAGCCTAGGCCATAGAGGGAAATGAGATCCAGCGACGGATCCGGTCCAGTTGTAATGGGCGCTGTCAAGCACAAAGAGCCAGTGTTAATAAAACTTTGGTTCCCAGGGTAGTGCAATCACACAGCTGCCAATGCGGCAGCTATGGGCAAACTCGGGGAAGTCTTACAGCTTTTGCAAAGATGGAAAGCCGAAGTGAAGTCCTTCTGGAGAGAATCTAGACCGGCATTCTGGGCACCAAGGCCAGAAAGTGGTTCTTTATCCAGATCCATGGCGTCCCCGTCCGTCATCTGCTGGCTCTGCCCGGTGGCAAAATCGCGTACTTCAGCCTCTGCGCCTGTCGCCGAGGGCTGCTGGTCGTGATAGGTTCGTCTGTGCTCTATATGTTTTTGATTGGACACCCCCTCCGTGTTCCTTGTTGGCTCCTGCATTCCTGGGCTGAAAGATTTATGATCTGCGTCCTCCGTCGACGCAGCGTTCACACTGCTGGCGGGAGTAGGGAATGAGTTCGTCGTGCTCATGGTCGGCTGCTGAGATACCTGCGTTGACATCGGCGTAGATGAGGGGGGTGATGATGTGTTGGGTGGTTGGGCTGTCGCCTGGTTCGGTGAAGTATGGGAGGATGTAAAGTTGGAGACATGGCTTTGGTCACTGACAGACATCAACGGAGGCGATGTTGGAGTCTGAGGGATGTGATCCGAGGAGACGGGGAGCTGTCGGTTCTCCTTGAGAGACCCGGCAGCGGGAGACGAGGGCGAAGGAGGACCTGCTGGGAAGGATGCTGAAAGGTTGCGATCAGACATGAGAACCCTGTGAAAAGGCTAGTTTCAGAGGGTTTTTTAGTCGAACGGGACTTGCTTTCACGAGTGAGAGAGTCCGAATCGCTAAAGTTCGACACGAGCGCTGCCCGTCGGAGAGGGGGATCACGGTCGACGGTCGCTCAGGCGGGCGAGCAGGTCGTTCCACGGCCAGCCTAGATCATATGCATTCCAGGGGGCCGAAATTAACCCTCGTAGGTGGTAAGGATTGGTGGCTGATGGGATGAGCGGAGGAGGGGGGATGGTTCAGATGCTGTCGAAGACGGCGCTGCTGAGGAGGGAAAACGGGCCGGGCACGTGATGCGGTACTCGGCCTCAGCTCGGCGTGCATGAAAGAAGTGCGGGTAAATGTGTGGACGGCCTAGGAGTCTTATTTATCGTTCAAAGCTGAAGCTCTAGTGATTCTTTTCTTTCGATGACCTTAGTGACAATCTTCCAGTGAAGTTAATCAGTGTCTACGTTGCCAGTTACTTGTATATCATACGGTACATGCTGTGTCGTAGCCTCACTGGTCATTCTACACATGAAGGTCTTTGTTACAAATGTCGGGACTCATCCCGTGTGTATTGAACTGTTATATGGAAATTTTATGTCAAAAAACACCCGTCGATCCAAGAAGAAGACAGCCTAAAGTAAACCATGTTCTCCCGATCGCCATGCACTCCGAACTCGTATAGCTGAGGCTCACCGGGGCATCAGTCCCAATATAAAAACAAGCCGTTTCAGATCACTCATGACTGGTAGAAGGCATTGGACTCGCGCACCAGCTGAGCAGAAACGTCCGGAATATTATGCTCTAGTGATGCCATCAGCTCAATCTGCTCTTGCTGGCTGAGCGTCCGCCCGCGCCAAGACTCCGTCGGGAAGGGTTCGTTAAAGTATTGAGAATACTGGTCTGAGATGGAGGTCGTCCATTGCATTGGATCGACCGCGGCGTCAATGTAAGCTAGATGACTGGCTGTTGTGGAGGCAAGCGAGAAGTTCGGGTCCCATCCTTGGAGACCAGGAACCACCGAGGGGATCGAGTTATAGGGAGTATTCGGATCAATGGAAACGTCAGAGAACGGGTCATTGGGTACGCAATACCCCTGAGATGTAAATTGGGTCCCGATGTCTGGCGCGGTGGGCGGTAGCTGCACGCCAAATGTTGGGGCTGTGGGGGCAGCCGGTGTCGACTTGACTGGGTCGGTGGCATAGACCGGAGGTGTAGGTTCTTGGGACACTTGTGAGAACGGAACGGTAGGGTCGGCGGAATGGCCCCGTGAAAGGGTACCGGTCGAAGGACTATTATCGGTGGAGGGTAATCCATTGAGTCGATGGCCTTGTGAGTAGAATGAGGCGGTCGTGGTGGTGGTGCTGGAAGGGCTGGACATTGCTGGGGGGGTCATGACGTCTTGAGAAGAAGTCGGAGTCGGATGATTGGAAGGCGAATGTACGACGAATGATTCTTCAGTTTGGTACGCTTTCAAGCAGGCCACAACGAGGCGTTTGTAAAGGAGCAATGCAGACTGGACACCAGGCCATCGTTCAGCTGCAAAGACGATCACCTCAAGAGCCATATCCAAGTAGCCCTGGACCTCCTCAATGGGATGCTCCTTGCGGATTTCAGGATAAGAGAGTGTCCACAGAACAGTGTTTAGAACCATAAAGAGAGACTGAGTGAAAATCCATGTGAGATCGACAGAGCCCGTGATTGTTTGCTCTTTGTGCATGGCGATGTTGAAAACTGCTGCGTCGTAGCATTTCTTCGCTGCATCGACCGACGGCTCGGGTATTTGGGGTGATGGCCGATAGATAAGACAGATTATAGTATTTCGCCTGCCTTCGAACCTGCAGAGAAATGAGCCGATTGTCAGAATGTCGCAACAGAAGCAGGGCAGTATACGTACCATTTCACATTCAGGCCGCTGCCATCGTCGTTCTTGGGGCAAGAATCCAACCAGTGGCCCACCTTCGCCAGCATTTGGGAGAACCACGGATCCTGATCATCAACCGGCGTTTCGCGCCGATTCAAATACAACACTCGCCGCGCCTCCAATTGTAACAGTCGCATTTTGAGGAAGTGGATGGAGATACACTTGGAGAGAACTGGTTTCGCTCCTGGAATGATACCTTCGGCCGTGATATACCGATCATCTACCAATTTGAAAAACTTGACGTCGATATTGTCATAGGTCACGGAGTAGCAGCTGGAACGGCCTAAGCTGTGGGAAAGTCCAAACTCCATGGATATCACGATCCAGAACAGTCGTCGACGCATATCAATCTCCAATGGGTTCAGAGGTTGGCCGCAAGGCGATTTGCTGATTGTGGCCTCTTCTGTTAACCCCAGGTCCTGGCACAATTTGACGGCGGTCCCCACGACCCAGTATGCAGCCGTTCGAGTAGGAGTCAGCATGGAATACTGAGCAATTAGCACTAGACATTGTAGCGCTCTCAAATCCATCCGCTTCAGGGTCGGTTCCAGGTATGGCAGGGCTGCCAGGTAGTAGCTGTCGGCCAAGCCAGCATAGTCTGGGCTCAGCTTCTGCATACTGATGGCAATGACCATGCGTATTTGAAAGTTGTAGCAGGGATCGGTCGAGCCATTGAAAACCTCTTCGACTTCTTGTCGGAAGCTTTGTTCGTGTAATGTGGGGAGGAGTGCTTGTGCTGGAAGTAGAGAAAAAAGTCAGTCACCACTCCTCCGAGGAAAGTTTAAAGAGATATACCTTTCGCCACAAAGAGATCCATCAATTTGTAGGTGAGGCTCCGCTCGGGCAGCTCGGGCTGCGGAAGCGAGCTAATCATGGGATACACCTTGGAGGTCGGTTTCGAGTCCTCCTGTGCAAAAGCCGCCTTGATTTCCTGGGCCGTCAACTCGGGTACGACATCCTTGATGCTTTTCGACTCGGTATTCTGTTTGGCGATCTCCATAACCAGGCGGGTCATGGCAATGCCGCTCGAGGGTCCCAAGTATCGCGGCTCGTCATGCTGGTTGAAGCGGATGCGTCCAGCGCCCCGCACCATCAACTCCGCATCTGCGGCATGCTGTATATCATTCTCGGCCCTGGCGAGCTGTCTTTCGAGCGCGCGGGCCTTCTCCCGTAGCGATACAATATACGTTCTAGGGATGGTAGTGTCGCGGGTGGAGTCGTAGTAGACGCACTTGGCATTGCTTCGTTCGCAGGGTGCACATCGAGGGATCCCGGGGTCGCATCTAGATTTCCGCTACGAAGACCAAGTCAGTGGGAGTTCGAAAAGGCCATCGTACGGCGGGGCGCAATTAAGTTCAGTCATCCGGGATGTTGAATCATACCTGTCGGCACCTCGTGCAAGCCGTGAGCGTGTGCGCGATGCGACCGTCGGGCGGCTCCAGCGAGGACTCCGGCGAGGGCAGCCCCGCGTAGGGTTGGGCAGTCTGGGGCATGGCTCCGGTCTCTCTCTCTCTCTCTCTCTCTCTCTCTCTCTTGTCGCGCAGACCCGTGGAGAATGGAAAGACAGGTTACATGCGCGTTACACAGTCCAAGACTTGATCGAGTCCACCAATTCAGTCCTTTCAGTCGACATGATCTTGTTCCAGGTGAGGAAGGCGCAGACCCAAGGTCGGGGCCACAGGGACAAAGCTGGTGCAAGGGGGGGTGTGGAAACCGGACAGGGTCCTATCACAATGCGGGCATGTTCTGTACAGTAATGCGTGGTGAAATGGTCTGAGGGGCCTAACCTCGGGTCGAGATCTTGATCGACGGAAGAGAGTGGGAGCGATGGAGCGACGGCAAGTCTCCGCTGGCAGTGGAGACGAAGGCGCTGAAGGGATATTCTTATTTGTAGGGCGCCGGTGAACCAGGGTCGATAGCAGCTGAAGGCGTGTCGACTTATCCTGAGAAGAGCAGGAGTCGCCAAATAGTCCCGTCGGCAATGAAAAGAAAACGGGGGGTGCTAAAGAAGCTAAGGAAGATCGCCGTCCGTGCAAATCCACGGTTCAAGTCCGTGTGCCGTCGGAAATGCGAATCGAGCCAAGGGTGCCGTGGGGAACAAAAGGCCTCCTATTCTTTAAGCAGGTGGGGGGTTTCTCTTGTTGCCCAACGTTTCCCCCTTTCAACCGGGTAAGGCTTATGTTTGGAAACGGCAGACCTCAGCTCATGCAGGTGGCTCAACGGCTTTAGGAGCCTAATCGCCCCATAGATTACGGCGTTGATCCCAAGTGAGTAACGCAAAGAATGTGGTGACGCGACCCGGTGGGGTTTCGGCCAGGGTGGAAACGTAACCGCGTTCGCGCTGACTGTGCCCCCTCAGAAACGAGGCTCTTGCCCTGGACGATGAAGAGCTGCTAGGATGCCTTCCACGGCCACCACTTTCCTGGACTCTCCCCTGCTCAAGGTCAGCCGTCCCGTCGCCGCCTGTTCGCGATGTCGTACCGCGAAGATCAAGTGCGACGGTAAGCTCCCCGCCTGTTCCGCCTGTGAGAAGGTCGGCAAGGCGAGCACCTGTTCCGGTGCCAGTGATGAATTCGCCAAGGGGAAAGAACGCAGCTATGTAGCCTCCCTCGAGGGCTACTGCGAGAAGCTCGAAAAGAAGATCGCCCAACTCCGAAATCGTCAAACCTCCCTCTCCGCTGAAGGGAATGGCGTCGCGTGGGAGTCGTCCATCACATCGATCTCCTCGGACGGTCCCTTAGGACCGGCGCATCGCCGAGAGGTGTCCGATATCGATGACCTGGTCGGGGATTTCGGTTTCCTGTCGGTCAATGCCACTTCGCGCGACTTCGACGGCATCACGTCCAAGACCACCTTTGCCAATCTCCTCTTATCAGTCGCAACGGTGGGATATCCACCCCCGCAGACGCCCAATGCGTTGCCCGCCCGGCACGAAGCAACGCCCTTACTGCAGTATTATTTTGACAACGTTTTCGTCCAGCTACCATTTTTTGTCGAGACTAGCTTCTGGACCTCGGTAGACGCCGTCTACCAGTCGGGGGGCCGCTTTGCCAAACCCTTTGACCACTGGATGCTACGTATGGTGCTTGCCGTCGCCTCCGCGTCGGTCTCATATCAGAACAACGACAAGAGCCACCAGCGGGCTTTGGCGTTGGTTTCGGAGGCTTTGACATACGCCGAAGGCGTCCTACGCCCCGGGTCTATCGCGTGCATTCAGGCCATTCTGCTGCTTGCCCAGTATGCCTTGGTAGACCCGGGTCGCTTTCGTAGTTGGCATCTCGTTGGAATGGCCGTAAGAGTAGCGGTGGATCTAGGTCTTCATCAGGACCCCCCTGCAGAGGTCCTATGCAATGCGGACCGCCTCGACATTCGCCGACGTGTGTTCCACTGCCTTTACTCCTTGGACAGGTGTGTTCATGTCTTCATCTCTTCTGAACTCTCAAAGTCTATCATTTTCTAACCAAACACCAGAGGAATGAGCACTTCATTACAAAGGACCTTCTCCTTTTCCAATGCCTCCGTCAACGTTACTATGCCGTTGACCGGAACTTCTGGGACGAGCGGCGAACAAAGCCACATCTTCCTGCGAAACCCAGCACCTGCCCTCCACATCGTAAAAATTCGACAAATACTGTCCGATGGATACCAAGATATGTACTACAACTCCCGTGAGGCTTCTCCACAGCCTCTGGTCCAAATATGGACACTCTGCTGGCAAGCCCAGCAATGGTTCCAGGATTGTCCCCAGAACGCCCCCAGTCATTTCTCCCTCCTATACCGCCTCGAACTCCTCTATACTATGATCATCCTCCTCTCCCCCTCCCATAGATACCCCATTCTCGACGACTACAACAAGGCGCTCCTGTTCGACCGGTCCATGGACTACGTCAGCCAGATCCACCAAGTGCTGGAGAATCCAAGTGTCCTGCCATTCCTCACTTTCTTCGACATCCAGCGCGTGCACCAAGTGGGCCATAAATTCGTCGAAATTCTCTCCGAAAACTTCGACATGCTTTTAAGCCCCAGAGTGCCGACTCTTCCTCCAGTCCCTGCCGGAACCCCGGATCCGCCCAAACTCCATGAAGAAGACCGGCTCAACACTCGACCCCGCGCAATCCACTGCATCGCCTACGTTCGCGACTTGCTTAAGTATTGCGCGAGGAAATGGGATCTTCGAGCCCCACTGGAAGAATTCGAGAGACAGTCGGCTTCGTTAGGGAAGATGTTGGTGGACAGCTCTATGAGCTATGTAACAAACCAAAGGGCCTACATGCAGGTCCCATCATCCGGGTTGCCGCTGGCCGGCAATAGGTATTCAGGATATCATTTCGGATAACTTTGTATTTTCACGGCACACCCAGTATTGTTTATTTTGTTTCTTGTCTCCGATTTCCCTCCATCCAATTTCGAACGGTATTGCTAGGGTATTTTCCCGGCGGTACACTACTGCCTGTATCATAATTTCCATGTGACAAGCGTCTCTTCTACTTGGGCAGCGTAACTACGCTTAAATTCGCCTTACAGCTCCCCGCAGTCTTATTATTACATACTTTGTTCCTGGCATTGGGGGCCGTTTGATAGACCGGCGTAGATAGTATAAGGAGCCAAAAGCAACGAGGCTAATCGTGAAGCACATCCACAGGGCTCATGTAGTATTTGGGGTTTAACTAATTTTGAGGATCATGGGATAAAATGCAAATACTACATATAGAAAAGGAAAAGATGAATATAGTCTATCGTCTCTCCGTAAACAACGCGAGTAAAGCAGCCTTGGAACATTATAGGTACTTCATTTGAACCTTGGAACAGGCACTGACCATTTGGCAACATCGTCTACGCATATACAAGCCTCGCTACGCCCAACCACAAAATGCTCAAAATCTAGTTTGGAAGATGGACATCAAATTACTTTTCAATAGTAGTACACATTATAGTTATGTTCTAGGGGACTTGAGCTCCGTGAACATTATATGTTAATGTCATTGACCAGTTAAGGGGGAAAAAAAAAAAAAAAGAAAAGAAAAGGGTAAAACGGGTGGAAGACGAGACACCAAAAATCCCAATTGTCTTCCAAAATAGTTCATACAAGAAAAAACACCCTTTCGGGTCAATATATGCACAAAATAAGGCTGTGGAGGACCCCGGGCTTTCACAAGGTTCCCGGAACGCTATCCATTGCTGCGTAAGAAATGACCTGCCTAGACAAGATATTTGTCTATTTACAGGTTCTGGCCAATGGTGGCAACGACGGTGCCGGCGGGGACGCCGACGGAGGGGAGGCCAAGGCCAGAGACGAGAGAGGCAACCTCAGGGGAGAGCTTGACCAGGAGGTCCTGGCCATCGTTACCGGTGACGGTGAGGAGCTGCTCAACGGGAGCGGAAACGTCGTTCAGGAGCTTGCCAGTACCCTGGCCAGCGGTAGCGACGACGGCACCGAGGGGAACACCGACGGTGGGGAGACCGAGGCCGGAGACGAGGGAAGCGACGGAGGGGGACAGCTTGACGAGGAGCTCCTCAGCGTTGGTGCCGGTGACACGGAGAGTGGAGCCAACCTCGGGGGTGATGTCCTGGACGATCTCACCACGCTTCAGGGAGGTACCGACAGTAGCAATGACAGTGCCAACGGGGACACCGACGGTGGGGAGACCGAGACCAGAGACGAGACCGGCAACTTCGGGGGAGAGGCCAACGAGGAGAGCACCGACATCAGCACCGAGGACAGTGACGAGGCCGTTAACGTAGGGGCCGAGACCAGTAACGAGACCACCAAGACCGGAAGCAGAGGCGACGATGCCACCGAGGGGAACACCGAGAGCACCGAGGCCGAGGCCGGAGACGAGGGCGGTAACCTCAGGGCTCAGCTCGATGAGCAGGGTGCCGACGTTGGGGCCGGTGATGACTAGGATGTTCTGGAGCTCGGGGCCGAGGTCCTGGACAATCTTGCCGTTCTGGATGATGGGGGTCATGCCACTCTTGCCCTGGATGGCGGACTCGGGCAGGTTGAGGACCTTGGTGAGGTCACCGAGGCTGGAGACCTTGGGGAGGTTGTCCAGGTTCAACTCCTGCGTGACATCGCCGAGGTGGAGGTCGTTGACAAGACCGCCAATGCTGGACAGCTGGCTCAGGTCAGTGAGGTCGGAGAGGACAGCCGGGGCAGCGACAGGAGTCGGGGCGGCAATGGCAGCAGTAGCCGCAGCGATGAGAGCGACGAAGGAGGCCTTCATTGTGTATTAAGTATAAGGATGTTCTAAAAGAGTGACTGGAGTGGGAATGATCCAAAGAGTGACAACGAAGTGATGGGAATGAGAAAGTTCAGGACGGTGGCAGCAACGGCAGCAGTATTTATACAAAGAGTTCAGTGAGAATCCCACTCGAGAGATGACCAATTGTGATGGCGGGTCTGCGTCCCCTATCGTGGGACTTGATACAAGGCCTAGTGTATAGAATCCCTCGTTCTTGGCAGCCACGAGTGGGACTACCCTGCTCCATCATATCAAACCCAATCCGTCGATTGAGAATCCAGAACAGGGTCCCCCTAGAACAGGGTCCTATCCTCTCAGATAGGCTGCTTTCCGGGTTTCCGTTATTGAAGCTATAGTCCCGTCGTGGTTCCTTGTTCTTATCTCCGATCCCCGTACGTACCTCTGGTCAACAGCCCTATAAAACAAGATTCCAGCAGGCGGTTATATCATCGTGGGACCACACCAACCCTACAGAGCGTTCCCGAACAGGAAAATAATTTGGATAACTCCCGTTCGGACGATCATACGGATATCACCGGATTACCGGGCATCCCAAACCAGGCGCCTCCAAATTGAGATCGACGTGTGTACCGGAAAAGTGGGTATCAGTGGATGACGGTGGGCGAAAGCAGGTGGATGGAGATCGAGCTTCCTCGCCATTCGAGTGATAGCACCCCGTGGCTGGCTAGCGCAAGCTTATATGGGCCTGGTGGCACCGAATATCTCCGGCCTCAAGCAATAGCACCGCCGATCTGCTGCCCACTCCAGAGCTTTGGTACGAACTCCGCCCATCCGGCAATACATAGGTAAACAATCATAATTTTGAGTGGTCCATGTCGCGATCTGCCGAACATCGATGGATTCAGGAACAGGAAATATGTTTATCACACAGTCTGTTTCTGTTTCTATCCCGTGAATAGTGCCCTTGTTGCTGCTCCTGTTCCGCTCTGGACCCTCTCGGAGAAATCGCCGTGAAGAGAATGATCTACAGTACCAATTACCCCTCGAAGGCACACCAATGCCGAGTGGATTTACGCTTAAAAGGTTTAATGCGCCAAAAAATATGTAAGTGGAAGCCGGCGTCCAATGACAGGGGCCAGGACCCTGACACCCCACATGGGCGATGACATGCTGTACCTCAGCGGCTCAAGCAGGTTAGACCGTTACTAAATGCCAGTGTCCCTCTTCCAATCACCTACTAGATCACATCTCGTTCACCATTCTCCGAGTAGATAGGGGACTCAATCGGGTCGATCGCGGCAGATTGGCAGGGCCAGAGTCCCCTGAAGACCGAAGACTCACGGACGAGCCCGCCCAGTTATCTTTCCAAATCCGAGCTTGGGAAGCTTTTACGGCCACGATGATACTTTCAGATCGATCGCGCCAAACTTCAAAGCTTGACTTAGTCACCTGCATCGCCGATCAATCCTTCTTCCGATCTCAGAGTTTTCTTTCCACTCGTGTATATGGTCAATAGTGTCAACCGCCGACCATATCAGCGGACTATTTAGCTCGGCAACCGCTTTTGAGTAACATTCCGAATCAACGTGGGAAATGTGGCTTTTGTCATGCGTGGCACGTTCTGCGTACTGTCGGAGGGGACCCCGATCTTTCCCGGAACCTTTCCCGTCCGCGCTAAAATCAACATTCCCCTATGACCCGAACGGACTATCCCAATCTCACGGCCCTTTCTTCCCGGCCCTTTCTTCCCGGCCCTTCTCCCCGGCTCATACCGTGGAAGTAACCGTCAACGATCGACTTTAGCTCCCCGGGCCCATTGGTGCCCTTAGTTGGTTCCGTACTCCGTACCCAACAACAGCCTTCCGAATGTTCACGCCTGCCAGATCCGATCACGACGGCTCCACTTATCCGCTCATTGCCATGACCCGGGTTTGCAATTTATCGAGCTCATCCTTTGGTTCGGGGACAAACCTATGTTTCCACGGTTTAGAGCTCATAGATTCTGTCGTGGGGCTCGTAAAATCAAAGTCTAAACTATGGTCCCTGGATGATGCCATGAGCTATCGGGCACAAATCCCACACATTCCAATAAAGTCAAAGCCAATATTTAATAGTCCAGGGGCCTGCCTCTTTGCTCGATTCCCAAGAGCACGTTCAATGACACAAGAAATGGGATCATCGCTCTGCGTCCCGATTGGGACGGCATATACTTCAGCCCCTCATTCTTAGTGGTGTAGAAGCTCCCTGGTTGTAATTCCCCGGTTCGTTTCGCGGCCCCGGAGAGTTCTAGAATACGAATCTGGCATCCATTTCTGGCCAAGGGCGGGCTCCCTCACGAGCCATCCGTTCTGGCGGTGTCCTTGTGATGCACTAACGGAGATGGATGGATCTCAATCCTGCAAAACGCCCTGACGGAAGGATCAAGATAGATCCTTCTTGAAGACTCCATCTTCACATGGCTGTATTTCCGCATTTCTACATATCCTGCACGGCCGTTTCATAAGATACATTCCACGCATAACCTTTGGTGGCGCAAAATGACATGGGTCCTCACGGCGGTAGATCCAGCCTGAGCCGTAAAAGTGGGACGAACTCTGCCGTGAATTGGCATTGTGGCGTGAACAGTTGCCGCCTGCTCAGCTTGCCTCGTAGCCCTAGATCGGCCGTGTCAAGCTTGGTTCGTATTCGTGCGCGGATCGAGGTGGTATCGTAGGCGCCTGTGATGTATAGAGCAACCATGGACTGGGTGGATGGTATATCAGTGGTGCGATCAGACCTCCCTTTCGTCAATATCCGTTTGTCCCAGATTTGGGATAGCAGTCCCGCTAAGTAAATTACGATATCGACGGTGGCGGCCTGAGGGGACATGGTTGTGCCGTGCCTTGTCAGCTTGTCACCCTTACTCCAAAATGATCCTGCATTTCGGTCCAGCCCGCATTTCCTCGGAGGGCCGTCAGCTAGTGGCCATTGACCGATGTTCTTCCGCTCAGGAGTGGCTGGCTGTATCGAACCTAGATCAGGGGGCGGGTCTCTTGAACTGTTTCCTGACTACGGAAAAGCCGACAGTGATCAACAAAGGAATCTGGCCCCCGCCTTGGACCCGTGTTGACGCGGGGCAAATTTTGCCACCATCCTGGTAGGGATTTCAACATACAGACTGTTGAGGGAGGCTTAGGCTTTCCTATTTCAGTCTCTGGATAACCGATCTAGGTCAAGCTTAAGCTGCCATGCCTTGTCAGCTATGTCATTTCAGCATTCTTCTACCCCAGTGACAAGCTATTTGGGATTTTTCTGACATATTGTTAGCCATAAATATTCAGGACTTGGAATTCCGCACATAAAATTCTATCGTAGCCATTGCCAGACCCCCCTCCGGAAAGTCTCGAAGCCAGACGGACGGTCAGACCCAATTAAGGTTTGCCATCCAAACATGGCTCCTCTAGTATCGGCAATGATGGAATGGTTCGCATTTTCAACTCACCTGGCTTGGCTACAGACTGCAAACTCTTCAGCCCAGAACAGAAAACGAGCACCATCAAAAGAAGTTCCCGACGAGGTCAGGGCTCAATGATGGAAGGTTCCCAAGGAGCCGATGATCATGGTATCCCCGATGGTTTTGTGATTGGGCGTTTTCATTGTCTATTTAGTCACTTACACCAACCAGTGATTGCTATCATTAACCAGGATAAAACTAGCCATCAGATCGCTGTCGTCACCTGGAGTAAACCAGAAACGAACAGCAGGTCCTGAGCATCTGGAGACTGCAGACGATGAAGTGGCC
Source organism: Penicillium cinerascens (assembly GCF_028974065.1). Taxonomy (NCBI): domain Eukaryota; kingdom Fungi; phylum Ascomycota; class Eurotiomycetes; order Eurotiales; family Aspergillaceae; genus Penicillium; species Penicillium cinerascens. The sequence goes on along the minus strand of NW_026695298.1, from coordinate 1,154,001 downwards.
AAATGAGGGAAGATGGACAACTGGCCCAGACCAGCATATACCTGTTTTGCCTTCAAGGCTTTCGACAGACCTCGTTGCACTATCAGCGGCACCATATATCTGCAGAGATACTACTTGCTGTGCGTTGAGTGCCCCAGCCAAACTATCTGTCATAAATGGCTTGGAAATGGATCGAGATATCATGGACACCTACCAATGTGACTAGTCAACGAGTCATTTCCAAGCTATCCTCCGAAATGGCCGTAAGGATAAAGGTCCTCCAATCATCACTTCAAGCAGAATGTGTATGGCGGCAGCTATGAGCAGACCAATAGTCGACTAATAAGATTTCTGCTTGTGACGAACATGATATTTATGGAAGATTCCGGGCAGCCCGCATCCTCAGGCTGCAGCCTACCTACGTCTCTCACTCTGTATCCCTTCTTCTTTCTTTGTTCCCCTATTTGATACTCTAGTTGCAGGCTACTGGTTGACGTACTTGGTCGTACGTCACTCTTCTGCCTGGCGCGATGGCCCTGTACTGGATATGCCAGCAAATGTGCCATTAAATTGTCAGAATTCCGCGCCTGGAACGAAGGCTGATGTTGTGTTGCTATTGAATGTTTGATAGAACTGCATGCCGTTTTTTCTCAAGCCTCCATTACTTACGTATCATGGTACAAGATCAATTCCAAGGTTTCATATATTACTTTCGTCTCCCTGGGTGTATGCAGAAATGGATTTATTGTCTGTAGCCTGTGCACTTGGCATAACGCATACATTTCACGCATACTAGACAAAAGTTTCTAAAGATTTCAATTACTCGGGATTAGCCAACAGTGTCTCACGAACGCTATTATGACTTACGAGAAATATACTGACGCGAGATAGCGATTCTTCGTAGATCAATGGTCGTGAATGCGAATGTCCAAACGTCAGCAGGCATGCTAAACGACTCGACAAGGAAGCCAACTTCAGGTCATTAGAGAAGCACTGCAGTATTCAGTTTATAATTCTTCCCATAGATTTGTGCCGTCTCTCCCAAAATAATTGAAGAGGCTTCGAGGTCATCAGGACCGATCTCACGTCCGAACGACATTACCTAGCTATAAGCCACAGGAGGACACTTCAATATCCAAATTGCGAGCAGTGTTAATTGGGTTATTTGATCTGTTGCTGATTTCTTCCTATGACTGTCTGAAATTTCGTATATATATTGTATAGACAGTTCGCCAAGCCGAGGTTGTCGGAAGAGTGTATGTCTGGAGCGTAGATCCGGGCAGGTTCAATGGAATCTAAGAAGTCTTTCACAGCACGCCTTGAGTAGTGGCAGTTGTTTGCAACAAACCAGGGCCCTAGGCGACCTGCAATTGATGGCTATTGCTGTAGATGGCTTGAATAAATTGCTATTATTATCACGATCACTTTGACCCACGCTACTAGTGCATGCCTCAATGACAAGACGAAAGTTGGAGCCATCAAGTCTTACAATATAAAACAATCTCATTTTTTTTTCGTAAAGTTTTGGCATGATTTGGCCCCGAAATGGAGATGCCTGTTTTAGGTGTCGTCAAAAGCTGGACAGGAATTGCTCTTATCCTCTACCCCACCCTGTCGCTTATTTAGGTATAGATAGATGATTGAAGGAAACGCTTGTCGTAGGTTGATATGTATCAGATGCTACCTCGAGCAATAAGAATTTGAGAACATTTCTCGCTCACCCATGATGTACAAGATCACCACGTGACTTGGTTTCAAAAGATCGGCCCAGGCCTCCATCGCAGTTGGGCAGTTTCAAAGGTCTGACGGTTCGAGTTTGTTTCGGAATAATTTTTTTTAATTGCATCGAATAGCCCTGTGAGTATGCATGCTGGGCAGGATCAGGGGTTAAAGTTGATGGTCATCAATTTGGGCACGTTTGCAAGTACCCCTTTTGGCACCGATATATTAAGTTCCGCCCCATAGGAAAATTTCTGCGCAAACCAGGGGTTGAGATGGATTCATGGATCGAACAGTCCCAGCCCAATTCCTATTGATCCCGATCACACACATCGAAGGCGCGCGGCCCGAGGCGGCTTATTGATGATGTTCTCGACTATTCGATCAGGGGCATGGAACCTTGGGAAGTATGGGGTAAAAGTCCCGCCGTGACTAGAGTTGAGTTCGACATGTCAGGAATTTCCACGGTCGCAAAATGGGGATCGAATAGCTATAGAGATAGGACTTCCGTTTGCGTCAATACAACGTGGCAAATCTCAAACCAGACTGCCGGTAAACAATTTGAGTAATCCTATCTCCAAAGCAGAAGTTTATACAGTTGCGGTGGGTGTTCCGTTTGGCCGGAGTACTGAAAGACCCATTAGCAAATTGCGCAAATAATGGCCTTTTATCTTTGAGCGCTGATCAATTTAATACACCTGATAACGAGCTGAAACGGGGTTCACAATGAACATGTGACCTATTTCCTCTTCTTGAATCAGATCGTAGATCTAGAGCCTCAAGCGACTGTGTGTACTGAAGAAACGCCTTCAACGCTCAAGCCTTTTTTTTGCCAGTAGTTGCGCGCTTATACCTGCCGTCCCTTGGGCGGCCGTTATCGGGGTCCTTTTGATTAGCGTTTGCCGTGCCAGAAAAACTCACCTATCGCCGCCCGACCCTTGGTTTGGGGCGATGTATAGTCCCCACAGTATCTATGGTTTCCGCCAATTGTACTAGAGGGATATCGAAATTGGGTCGGCTATTATCTCGTATTCTCCGCCACCTCCTTGTACCTATTTTCGCCTCATCTCTCTCTCCGCACGCTCCTCGTTCTCGAACATGCTGTTCTAATCCTCTTCATATACATATACCTAGGGTCTATAGATGCCTGTATATGTATATGGACTCTCTTTAATCGACGACCACCTTTTTATGACCTCTAATTTGCCATTCGCTCGGCTACATGCTTCGTTAATGGCCTTGTAGCCTCACCTTGCCTCCACCTGCGTTTCCACTTGACTGCCGCAGAGAGAATGCCCTTATGTCAACTCACGATATCTCCGACAGCGGCTTCGGTCTATCCGAACGGTCTGTCAACCGCTTCGCCGAGCGAACTGCTGTGGCCTGCCTCATCGCCTTAGCGTGGTACAATGCATTGGAGCTGGTCGTCCTCTGCTTCACTACGTTCAAGCGATATGGCGGGTGTTACTTCTGGTGTCTGCTCATATCATCCATGGCCATTATTCCCTTCGGTCTCGGATACCTCCTCATCATCTTCGATATCTACAACAGCCTTTTCTCGGTAGCAATGGAGCTCATTGCCTGGGTATGCATGGTAACGGGTCAGTCCCTCGTGCTCTGGTCACGTTTACATCTCGTCGTCCAAAATCGATCTATCCTCCGCTGGACTCTCGCCATGATCATCGTCGATGCGATCGTCTTCCAGATCCCGGCCTCCGTCCTCGAACTCGGCAGCCATTCCAACAAGTCGTACCTGTTTACCCGGGGGTTCAATGTTTTCGAGCGAATACAATTGATCGCATTTTCACTACAAGAGGTGGTGCTTTCAGTGATCTACTCATGGGAAGCAGTGCGCCTACTCAATCTTCGCCCAAGAGGTCACTACCGCAGCACCCTGGTCCAACTACTGATCGTCAACTTGGCCATGATCCTGATGGACGCCGCAGTGATCGGAGTCCAGTACTCCGGACTCTTCGATATTCACGTCACGCTCAAGGCATTTGTCTACAGCGTCAAACTCAAGTTGGAGTACGCCATTCTGGGCAAATTAGTGGTCTTCACGGAAATGTGCGGCAGCGCCTCGCAACCTACCGACCTGTCGGACTTCGTGGATCTCTCTTTTCACCCCAACCAATCTGGAGATCGCGACAGCCAGGCTCGAATATATGACACGCCCGAGTCTAATCTGCCACAACGCGTGCATGTGGCTTCGAAACAACCTTCTGACTCACAAATCTTCGTTACGTCTGACAATCCCAGTTTAAGTAATGAGGCTTTGTGATGATGGATTGACTGTAAATAATTTAATACTTGTTCATGATTGTATATGGTGCAGCAATGAATCTTGCATATGAATGTTCATCACTTGCTTGTCGAGAGAGGGGAAATGCTTTCCCCTCCTCCTATCGTCGGAGACCGCCGTACACCAGTATCCATATCTTCGCCCGTTCGTTCACCTCAGACAAAATCCATCTGATGTAGTCAACCACACAACTTTTCCCTACCACTTGAGACCTCGCAATGGTACAACCCAATGGCCCTAGCAAGCAGGGTGCAAGCGAACCATCAGGCCTCACCCCTCTCACCCCGGCGCAACTCGACCAAGGCGCATCCAGGTGCCTCGCCCTCCAAGCCTCCGCCCAGGACCTCCATCTGAAAAGACCATTCGTGGCAATTCTGCTAGCACCGGACAATGAGACTCAATTAATGTCGTCCCTCTCATTGTCGCATGTGCGTCACGCCGAATGTGAATTGGCGCGCAATGCCGCCGACAACTACTCCTGGGACTACCTCGCCGGATGCACCATGGTCTCAACCTGGGAGCCATGTGCCATGTGCGCCGGGACAATTTACTGGGCGCATATCGGGCGACTGGTGTATATCGCGTCGGAGAAAACTCTGCAACAATTGACTGGCCAAGGAAATTCGGAGAACCTCACGCTGGACCTCCCATGCCGACAGATCTTCGACGCAGGTCAGAGTAAGGTGGAGGTGATCGGACCGTTGACCGAAGGGTGGGAGGAGAAGGTTGCTGAAGATAGTAGGCGATATTGGTCGAAGCATGGCTAGGGAGGTTTCACATGGTACATGATAAACGACATCGAAAGTTCCTGCTCTCTCTCTGGGATCAATCAGGTCGTACGGAGTTAGAATAATCGGAGACTACCGTGTCCAGGTGTGACATGTTAGAGTATCCCCCGTCATCCACAAGATCCATCGTAGAGTACCTCATGCACATCGCTATTTCGATAGCCAAAGCTATTTCGATATTCAGGCAACCATGGTTTCATTATGTAGTAGAGCAATATGTAGATCGCGCTCCCCCGAACGATCTCTCTCGGCCCCATAGGCTCCACGGGGAATTGAATGCGATGGCCTATGGTGGCATTCGCGCCTCGATATCAAACTCCACAGTGGATATGGCGGAAGCTTTCCACCATCACCCACCACAAAGCAATAATCTTTGCGGAAAATGTATCCTTAGGAATTTGTCAAGCGCGTCGCACCTTACCCGATAGGGGAGCCGAGCAAGTGAGCTACGATTAAGACGGGGCCATGCACCGCCCCGAAAGCCACACCGTGGAGTACAGAAGCCTCGGCTCTCATATCTGCTCCGTCATTATTGTCGCGGCTGTGTACGGGCGAGCTACTACTGTAAAGTCGCGTGTTGCTGGTCGCAGCGATCACCTCGATGCTTCAAGAATCAATAGTCCTGAGCAGGGGTTGAACAAGCGGTTTCACCACATGCATCCCCCTCCCTCTTGCAGAACACGTTGCCAGAGGACTTGGCCCCAGAGAGAGATATCAGCCTGTATCGTATGATTGACGTCAAGCTGATGCGGAGGAGAATCCTGGTTTCGGAGCCAACTCAGTTTGGAAATGGGACGCCCTCGCCCCACAACGGTGGGCCAAGGAGTGGCGCCAAGAACCCACTAGATCTAGCAACCTCTGTAGATCGTGTCATGCAATCACTCGATGGAGTTTAACGCGAAGGTGCGACCTCGCACTAGTGGCGTGTGCAGCTCGATCTGGATGACCTAGGCCCTGGGAAACCTAGCAGCCTTATGGGAGGGGAGAGTACGCGACGATAGCTACAGCAAGAGATTCAGACCGACACAGGATACTCCGTACCGAGCCAGGGGGCAAGGAACCGATGGAAAATGGCAAATGGCAATCGAAGGCACGGTTACAATTGGGGGAAAGTGAGCCCATGTGCGACGGAACAGCCACGAACGGATGACGTCAGGGAAGTTGCGTCAACGAGGGAAGGAGCTGTCCAGGGTAACAGCGTTGCTCCTTCCTCGTTGCAGTAGGGATTGCCTCCTGCCTTGTCTTTTATAGCTTTCGTCATCCCTTCTCCTGACATACCTGCCTTCATTCCAGTGATACCCCCCCCCCCTTGTTTTGAGGAAAAAAACTTCCTACGAAGATAATACGCCCTAATTCCTAATTTCGCCCTTGTTTGTATGCTCTGTTTGATCCGGCGACCTTGGACGCGCTAACAAGGCCGTCAGTAATACTTGACATACCTGTCGACGAACTTGTTCTCTTATTTTGCACGATTGATACAAGTTCCATCATGTCTTCCAAGGCCGTGAATCGTCCTACCGACACCAAGCAGAAGGAGAAGGTATGCTGCGAAATGCGCTTGGATCCAATTGGGGTCTTCTTGGCCGAGTCGCTAACCGGTATCTCTCCAGGATATCAACCAGAAGCTCCAGCTGTTTGGTATCTATCATGGTAAGTCTCCCATTAACCAGCACGGTCAATTGGTGATTGTCGCTAATGTTCCCAAAGCTTTCAAGAACAGCAAGCTCCCGTCGGTTAGTTCCAACCGTTCCGCCCCCGCTCGTCGGTGAACTCCCTACTAAATACCGGCCCTACAGAACAAGCAGTGTGATGTCGCCCTGAACACCGCCTTGAACTCCAAGGTCCTCACTTCGCCGCCGTCAGAGCTTTCCAGCGAGGGCAAGGTCCTCGTGCAGGATCTGCGCAATGTGATTGAGCAGGCCAAGAAGATGCTCCTGACCAAGAACCAGGGCGAGCTTCTCCAGGACTTCATCTGGCAGGCCCAGCAGATCACCGCCGATGATGCCAAGGCTCCCAATGTTCCTATCTCCAAGGAGAACAGCAAGCAGGATGCCAACAAGGCTCTCGAAGGTCTCAAGACCCTAGGCACTCTGCTGATTACCAACGGCGAGTTCAGAAAGATCTGTAAGTTTGAAGCGATCACATTTATGACCCCACGTATTCTAACGATCCCCAGTGAGCGATGCTACCGTCCTTATGAAGGACATCGCCGCCGACGCGTCCCAGAAGGCGGCCAACCAAGTTCGCCCGTCTGAGGAGCAGCTCGCGCAGATCGATACCCCTGCCGAGGAGAACACCTGGCACGAGAAGCCCAACATCAACAAGGATGACCTCAAGTCCAAGTTCAAGAAGAGCGATAAGTCGAGCGTCGCCAGTCCCTCCATTGATGAGACTACGGCCACTACGGCCACTACGGCCACTGCCGACGATGCGTCGCTCACCCCGTCGGAGCAGAGCCGCCGTAAGAAGTACGCCAACCAGACCAAGGAGTACCTCCAGGAAAAAATTCCCAAAGAGCGTCGCGAGCAGACCATCTGGCGTCTGAAGAAGATGGTCATTGAGGTCCAGGGCCACGCTGACTACCAGCAAGCCATTGAGACCCTTCTGGACATGGCCGAGAAGTATGCCGGCCACACTAAGAATGTTGCTGGCCAAAGTGGCTCTGCTGCCAAGGACGTCCGCTCCACTGACAGCGTGCAGGCTGTCGAGAACGACCTGCGCACTCTCATTGAACGCTTCGCCAACAACACTTCCCTGTCTGAATTCTTCGAGTCCCTGAACAAGATCTACCGCGATGCTGACCAGGACCCCGAGCTGCGTGGCTGGTTCTCGAACATCGACACCTTCATCCGCAGGGCCCTCCGCGAGCAGGGCTTCATCATGGAGGAAGAGTGCAACCGACAGTGGGACGAGCTCTACGACAAGGGTCGCTACCTTGCCCGTGAGCGCTATCGCGCCCACACCGACAACATCGTTGACCAGATTAAGTTCCTGGCCGATCAGTTTGAGAAGGACCCCCAGAACAAGGCTCTCGCCGACTCCGTCCAGAAGCTGTTCCTCGACCTCGGCCGCGACTCCGGTGGCAAGGTCGTCTTCAAGAAGCATTTGCTCAAAGATGTCCGCGACATCATCCTGCCCGGCATCTTCGAGAACGTCCGCTACGTTCCCATTCCTCGTATTGAGGTGTCGGACCCCATGGTTGATGTCGTCATTGAGAACCTTACCGTCGAGAGTGACAACCTGATGCCCAACGTTGTTGAATTTGGCAGTGACAACTACTTCCGCTGGGGCCGCAAGAAGATCTCCAACAAGCGTGACAACAAGATCATGATCGCCGCGTCCGGCATCCAGGCCGACCTTCGTGATGTCAGCTACTACATCAAGAAGAAGCAGGGCTTCCCCACTCTCACCGACACTGGTATCATGGATATCTTCCTTGGCGGTGAGGGCTTCAGCTTCAAGATTGCCGCCTCTACTGCCGACAAGAACGACAAGCAGCACTTTGTCAAGCTGGACAAGGTTTCCGTGAACATCAAGAACATGAACATCAAGCTCCGTAAGTCCAACCACAAGGCCCTCTTCGCCACCTTCAAACCCATGCTCTTCCGCGTGATGCGACCTGCTCTCGAGAAGGTTATCGAGGGCCAAATCCGCAATGCCTTCGAGGAGGGTGACGCCTACGCGTACGACATCCACGCTGAGGCCACCAAGGCTCAGGAGGCTGCTCGTGAGGATCCCGAGAACGCTCCCAGCATCTTCTCGCGCTACGCCGATGCCATGCGCGCCCGCTCCCAGGCCAAGGCCAAGAAGGTCGAGGCCGCCGTCAAGCGCGATACCAAGGTCCAGACCGTCATGACTCTGCACGACTCGATGTTCCCCGACATCAAGCTGCCCGGCGGCGTCTCCACCAAGTCCACGGAGTACGTCGAGCTTGCCAACAAGGGCGAGCGCTGGGAGTCTCCCATCTTCAGCATCGGCGATGCTAAGGAGTCCTCCGAAATCCCTAGCGCGGGCACTGTTACCCGCAAGGCCCCTGCCCCTACCACCGAGGGTCTTGCCGGTGCCTCCGGCCCCACCGCGACCACCGGCGCGACCACCGGCATGACCACCGGCGCGACCCCCGGCATGACCACTGGCGTGACCCCCGGCATGACCACCGGCGCGACCCCCGGCATGACTACTGGCGCGACCACCGGCACCAACGGCTTCTCGCACGAGGTTGACCAGGCTTTCGTCAACGACAAGACCAAGAATCTTAGCGCTGGTGTCACTAACGGTGCGCAGGCCGTCACCAACGGCTCCACCGTTGCTTAAATTGTAGTGCAAGTATAATCTTTTGCTACGATACAGTCTCGATGGCATGTGCAAAAACGAAATCTTTACTGGGCGGATCCACTCCGGGGGTACTCGTGATTCCTCTGGCTCCTTTCTTTCTTTCCTTGTGTTTTCGTGATTATCTTGCTTTGTGCTTATGATTTCCCCCTTTTGCAAATCTCTTGTATGAGTATGGCTTTTAATGTCCAGTCGGTAGCCTAATACATAATGCCACCACTATCGTGCGTTCAATTTGTCCATCTTTTACACCCTCTGTAGTTCATCTGATAAAGGCTGAAGCTGTCCACTAAGTTTGTGCCCCCAGTGGAATGTGGACTGATGGCTGCGGGGCCAGGTCCACTCCGCCTCCACCAACTCGACCCGATACCGTGGATAGAAACCCAATTGGCATTGAAACACTGTAAGTTTAATTTAATCGCCGATAAAGTTATCAAGTTCCGCATCATTGGAATGTCATTCATTGTCGTCTAGATTTGATATAAAAACGCCTTCCGCTGTACAAAACTGGAAAACCGGGTCTACCCTCTGCAAAGGTTTAAGACTATTTTTCGCAGGTTTTTGGTTTCCGTTAAACATAACCCAGAAGTGCTTTACATCTGCTCAAAGTACTTCTCCCAGCCCAGTTCCCGGAGCTTGGTTCCCTTCTTCTCCATGTTCTCTGCGCGAGCTTCCTCGGCGTACTTCTCCACCTTGGCTTGGATGGCGGGGTCGAAGGCGCCGACGATGCGGGCGGCGAGGAGCGCAGCATTGATGCTGTTGTTGATCCCCACGGTTGCGACGGGGACACCTGGGTAGGGTGATTAGCAAGGTTTTAGATATAGTGGATGGCTTGACTTACCACGAGGCATCTGAACGATGCTGTACAGGCTGTCCACGCCGTCCAGCGAGCTTCCCTTGACGGGGACACCAATGACAGGTAGCGCGGTGTGAGCGGCAGCCATACCAGGGAGGTGAGCAGCACCGCCAGCGGCAGCGATGATCACCTTGATACCGCGCGAGGCAGCCTCGGCGGAGTACTCGGCCATATAGTTGGGGGTGCGGTGGGCAGAGGTGATCTCCACGGCGGGTTCAATGCCGAAGTAGTTCTCCAGAAGCTTGAGACCCGGCACCAGGGTCTTCAAGTCACTATCGGAGCCCATGACGACGGCCACTTGGGGAGCGGGCTTGGACGGGCCGGACGCAGCGGGCTTGGTCTTGATGTCGCTGCGCTGGGCGCGCATCTCATCAACAACATCGATGAGCGGCTGGATCATGGTCTCGGCCTCATGCATTGTCGCAGCAGTGACGGTGACGTGGCCCATCTTCCGACCAGGCTTGGCGTCACCCTTGCTGTACAGGTGGATACTCGCGTTGGGGATCGAGAGCGCGGCCTCGGTAGCCTTCAGGTGGGAATCGGGGGTAGCGCCACCGATGATGTTGAGCATGATCGAGGGTGTACGGATTTCCAGGCTCTTGGCCGGAACGGGGAGGTCCAGAATAGCACGCATGTGGCTGTCGAACTGCGACAGTGCACAGCCCTCAATGGTCCAGTGGCCGGAGTTGTGGATTCGGCTGGCGATCTCGCACAGCATCAGGCTGTTGTCCTCGAGGAGGAACATCTCAACGCCAAAAGCACCCTTGCCCTCAAACGCGGAAACAGCCTTGCGGGCAAGAGCCTGGGCCTCCTGGTTGATCTTATCGGAGACGTTCCGAGCCGGTGCATACACCAACTTGCATATTGAGTCCTCCTGGACGGTCTCGACGGTGGGGTATGACAGAACGCCGTCCTTGGTCTTTATAGCCATGACAGCAAGTTCCTGCAGAAAGACATCGTTAGTCACAGCCTTGGATATCCCAGAGTATAGATTTCACGAACCATCTTGAAGTAGGCCCACTTCTCCGCATACAATGGTCGGTCCTTGAGAGCCTCGAGCGCCTCAGGGATATCGGCCTTGGAGTTCACGCGGAAGTTCCCTGGAATACCATTAGCAAAAGCTCTACGCCGGGAACCGTCGATTCCACCTACCCCGGCCGTCGTATGCCATTGTCTTCGACTTCAACATCATGGGGTAGCCCAACTGCTCCCCAACCTTGGCCAATTCCTCGGGTGTGTTCTCGACCAGCTCCCGGTGATCCGCCATCGGGATCCCGTACTTGCGCAAGTGCTCCTTCTGGTTGAACTTGTTCTGGATCGTGCGGATAGCCTGCCAACTGGGTTCCATGCGGACCTCGGAAGCGACCTCCTCGAGCGCATAGGTGTCAACGTGCTCGATCTCGGCAGTCAGGACGTCGCAAGTTTTGGCCAATTGGCGCACTGCCTCGCGCTCCTTGAAGGAACCAGTGACATGGCCGTGGTGGAAGCTGATCTGCTTGGCCGGGGAGTTCTCGGCGTCGAGAACGTTGCACTGAATGTTCAATCGGTTGGCGGACTCGACAAGCATGCGGCCGAGCTGGCCGCCGCCGAGAATTCCGACCTTGGGCGAGTTCCACATGGTGATGAGCGATATCGTGCTTTCCGAGAAGCAAGAGTCATCGTGAACTGCCCCGCCGCCGAAAATTCGCGGTGAGTCACATGACCCTATCGATAAGGCGGTCGCGGGCCAATGAAACGCACATTCCATCACCGCCTTGGCTGGCCACTCGATCGCCGTCTCCTGCAGCTTGAAACACCTCGACGATGTCGCTGGGTGAGTTTCCCATCTTGCCGGTGGCGATTGTTCGTAGCTGACAAGTACCTTGCAGATGAAGAAGCTCTCGAGGCAGTCGCCAATGGCGGCTCCATGGACTTGTATGTGTGAATTCGTGATTCCAAGGTGCCCTGGATCACGCGAGACTGATGCTTTGAGACAGAGAGAAATGGGCCGGCATGGTTGCGCCTTTGATGGAGCGACTGGAACATGTATGTTCTGCCTGACGCGACTCTATCGTCGATGTTTCTGACCGTCCATCTCAGATTGTATACAATGTGTTCCCCATGCCCAAAGTGCCGCCAGGGTCGTACAGCCACCAGCAGTTTCAACAGCCATCCCAGACTTCCGAGACCACTACTGTCCCACCCGAAAGCAGCAACAAGGAGAATAAATCCCCTGGAGGCCCACGAACCCCACCCGCAAGAGCCGCCTCCCCGCCGTCGAGCGAGCGCGTGCCTGACTCGCAGCCGCAGTCAACACAGCAGTCGAACAATTCATTACCGCCTCCTCTTACACTACTCCTGAGCTCTATTGAATCTGCAGTTCAGTCCTTCTTCATTGAAAAACCGCCACACACAGTCCAGAGATTCGCGGAGCTTATTCTCCGACCGACGGCTCATTATAGGACACTACCTGCCTATCTCCGTGCCGTGGACCGTGTCGTTTCGGTGACTAGTGCTGCAGACGTCTTTCCTTTCAGCATTCCAGCAAATGCCACTCACAGTACTCAGCAAAATGGGCTTTTACATCCCACCAATAGTGCCGGCACCTACCTAGCTACGGACTATGTGACTGGGTTGGGGAGTGACGAGTCCCTAGGTGGTGCTCTCCTCACCCCAATCCCTTGGTTGACCAACGCCTCTTTTGAAGGCGAGGATGTTACCGCATTGGTTGAAGGTGCGTTCTAATATTTCCGTGTGCCTCTCGTTGGCGGGAAATAGTTCCACATGCCTAACTGAGCTTACTGTGTATAGAACAACCGGTACCAACTCAGGTACAAGAAACGGGAAACATCGACAAGAACGCCGCAACTACTACCACAACGACCACTACAGCCTTTACTGATGTCGAAGAGGCTGCTCACCGCGCTGGTCAGCGTGCTTCTGCTTCTCCACCAGCGGAATCTCCAGACGAAGTCCCGCATGCTCGCGGGCCCGCACTCCTAGGCGTTGAGGACATGGGTCTGCAAGATGGAAAGGGTGTGGAGATGGACCTTGGTGATCTCGCCGCCCATGACGCGGCGACAGGCGACGGTGTCTCCGATGCCCTTGCGGCGGAGGCCTCCACTGAAGCATCGCGGGAGGCTGACGCTCCTGATGGAGATGGCGATATCGTGCTCGGAGACACAAAGCCGAAGAACGAGGAGGCTCAGATGGAAGACGCGACAGTGACGCCTCAGACGGGCGAAGGAGACTCCGAAGCAGCTGCTGATTCCACGCAAGCCCCGGAGTCTGGGGAGAAACACTGAAATTTGGGCCTTTGTGTTCAAAATGATTTTGGTTCCTGCCATCATTTGGCATCATGAATAACGACCTGCAATACATATGCTTGACATGCTGATCAGATTGTAATGGATCTGGATGGGTATTGTGACACCAATGCGTTTCAATTTAAGAGATCATAACCCAATTTTTATTCAAAGACGGTTGATATTCCTATTCAATCTCATCATAGTGGGCGTACTCATCGCAAGCTCGGAGCAATTCTGCTCGAGTTCCAGGCCCCTGTAAAGATATTATCATGGATCCTGCCCCGCCGTGTTCGACATCTCAACATACTTTCGCACCATGCCCAGAATCAGTAACGAACATCACCTTCGCCTTCGGCAGAGGTTGTCCGGAGAAACCAAGTCATATTGAACCTGTATAATCACAACGACTTGTCGTTCTTATTGCCGTATTGCCGTATTGCCCTGTTCTTCGTAGTGGGTTTTATGGACCAGACCTACGGCTAGTGTTCCTTCACCGAAAGCATCAGAGTGAATGTATCCGCTCATTTAAGATTGAGTCCATGGGTATAGGGTGAGAGGAGTGGTTGAGTTAGGGCTTGGCCGTCGTTTTAAAGACTTGCGTAACGCGCAATCTGGGCCAGCCCCCGGAACAAATTATTTACACGAGATAAGGAAAGCTAGGGACGAGCACTAGACGTTTATGAGGATATTGTCATATCAATGCATCTATTAAAACAAGGTATCAAACATCTATAATAATTTCCAATACGCCAGAGTGTACCAAGCCAGACAAAACCGAGACAGATCTTCGTTTTACAGGATGAATCATCGTACACAGGTAAGAACAGATATCAGACAGGCTCAACAGTCTGCAGTGGGACATATCCTTCGTCCTCACGAATAACAGGCCGCTTGCCAGTAGCTACGGACCAAAGCGCAGAAACGGTATCGCCGGCCCAACGACGCAGAGAGTGTGGGCTGTCAGTGGAGAGTACGGTAGCAGGCATCCACCAATTAGCCTTGCGGGCGTGAGACGAACGGCCATCGCGGGCGATAGCGCCTGAGCCAAGCTCTGCCTCGAGACGCTTGACGTCCATCCACGATGGACGGTGCCACAGCTTCAGCAGCAGACTGCTGACGACCACCGAGACGCTGGACGCAGCCATGGCGGCACCGGCGGCCATTGGGGGGAGCATGAAGCCTGTGAAGGGGAGAAAGAGGCCCATGGCGAAGGGGAGGCCAATGATGTTGTACAGACAGGCCCATACTAGGTTCACCTTGATGCGATTGAACACCGAGCGAGACAGAGACAAACTAGCAGGGACGGAGAGAAGATCCTCTGGCCGCATGAGGACAATGTCGGCTGCTTCCATGGCGACGTCTGTACCCGATGCTAGAGCGATGCCTACCAATGCGGTAGCAAGGGCAGGCGAGTCATTTATGCCGTCACCGACCATGGCAACTCGGTCTCCGCGAAGTTGGAGCTCTGAGATAATGGCTCGCTTGTCGGAGGGCGACGCCGATGCATGGACTGAATCTGCTGGAATGCCAACAGCTGAGGCGATTGAAAGAGCAGTGGAGAGCGTGTCGCCCGTCACCATGGAGGTGAAGATGCCCATGCGATGTAGGGCAGCCACTGCAGCCACTGCCGTGTCCTTGACACTATCGCGAAGAGAGATAGTTCCAGCATAGCGAGAGTCGATGGCGATATGAATTTGTGTGATACCGGAGGCGGCAGCGCTGGGCTTAGGAGCTGCCTCCTGTGCTTCCGATGAGTTGGGATCAACCAATGCAGGCACAACGACATCTTTGGAGCGAAGGTATTCTGCATTTCCAAGTAGGACTTGGTATCGGATCCGTTCGGCGCTGGATGTAGGCTCCACAAAAGCCGAGATGCCCTTACCCACAATCGCGTCGAAGTCACCGATACTACCAGGCAACCCATCGTCTCCGGAATGACCAGACTGAGCCTTGGCCTCTGACAGAATAGCCCGGCCAATCGGGTGCTCACTGCCCATCTCCGCGAGGCCGACAATAAGCCACCACAGCTGACGGCGCCAATCATTCGTGGTCCAGTGAGGCTCGATACGGACCTGAGCCACGCTCATTCGACCAGTTGTCAATGTACCTGTCTTATCAAAGACAATATGGTTGATCTTGGTAGCAGCTTCAAGCACGGCGCCTCCCTTGACAAGGATCCCGTGCTCGGCGCCAACTCCTGTACCAACCATGACAGCGGTTGGTGTGCTGAGGCCCAATGCGCAGGGGCATGCAAAGACGATGACGGAAATGCAGAGCTTCAAGCAGACCATGACGCGACCACCACTATCTTCGGATTGGAAGATCACGGGTGGGTTAGACAGAACATGGCTGAGGAACATCCAGCCGAAGAAAGTGGCCAGACCGAGACCGATGATAGTTGGGACGAAATACCCAGCGACAATGTCAGCCATGCGCTGAATTGGAGCCCGGCTGGTCTGCGCATCCTGAACCAATTTCACAATCTGACTCAGCTGAGTGTCCTTGCCAGCGCGAATGACCTTGAAATCGACTGAACTTGTGCCATTGACAGTGCCAGCAATAATGTGGCTTCCTTTCTTCTTGTGGATTGGGAGGGCCTCTCCCGTGATCATGCTTTCATCGACATAGCTTTCGCCTCGAATAATCACCCCGTCTGCGGAGACCTTATCGCCCGGACGGAGAATGACAACGTCTCCAACCTGGATCAACTCTGTAGGGATAATATTCTGCTTCACAGATGAATCACTAGATGCAAAAGCCGGCTTCGGGGAATCTGTGGCACCCTCAGCAGCCCACCCACCGGCCATTTTCTCTGCTGCAATAGGATCTTCATAAATAGTCGTCATAGATGGAGTCAAGGACATGAGGCGGGACAAGGCAGCAGATGTTTGCCCTTTAGCCCGATTCTCCAACCAGCGTCCCAGAGTGATGAAGGTGATGAGCATAGTGCTGGTATCGAAAACAGTACTCGGACGTTTGTGGTGATCATCCCAGATGGCCATAACCATCGTAAAGCAGCTGTAGAAGAAGGCAGCGGATGTTCCCAGCATGACGAGGACATCCATCGTCGGGGACCGATGCTTAAGAGATTTATAGCTAGTAGCATAGAATCGTCGTCCGATGCCGAATTGCACAGGAATTGTGAGCGACAGACAAATCAGGTCTCCAAGGAAAAGGCCTGGAAACAATTCAAACCTGCCAAAGTCGAGCCCGGGCATATACATTGGCAAAATCATGTTGATGAAAAACACGGGAATCGCAAAGGACACCGAAGTTGCGAACGCGCGTCGCCATGCCTGGATTTCTTTCGTTTTGGACAATGACTCCAACTGCGCATTGGTGTCGTCTGAGTCTGTGAGCAAAGCGTTATACCCGGCAGCCTCGATCATTTGGAAAACGGATCGAATCCCAATCACGGATGTGTCGAAGGCAACAGCCAGTTGACAGTTTGACATAGTAATCGATGCTGACTTGATTCCCGGATTCCTCAAAAGATCTTCCTCGAGGGCCGAAGCAGAACTGCCGTCTCGTAATCCGTGTAGACTAAGGCTGACATGTTGGATCTTCCTGGAGAGCGGTTCCTGCGCCTCGGATGATACGATTGACGCATCAAATCCAGCATCCTCCACCATTGTTGTAATATCTTTGGTCGTGAGAATTGACGGATCATGCACAATCACTGCACGCTCCGCAAGCAGACTAATGTTGAACTGGATCAGGCCGTCCACATCGGTGAACGCACTCTGGACACTGGATGTACAGGCACCACATGTCATACCTCCAATCGCCACGGTCGTGATCATGTGGCCTTTCTTATCTTCCACCATATCGGCGAGCGCAGATGCATCTTCCGGTCCTGCCGACGACGCTTTTGTTTCCAGCACCCGCGCTCCAAATCCTCGGTCTTCAATGATCTCTGCAAGTTGCTCAGACGGGATGATCTCTGCATTGTGATCGACCACGGCGCGCTCAGAAAGTAGTGATACTTCAACGGAGTTGACACCCTCGACTTCTTTCAGCCCGCTTTCCACCGCAGATGTACACGCGCCGCAGGTCATACCCTCGATCGCAAGGGTGGTCTTGGAGGATCGCGATGTGCGGCCGTCCAGAGTACCGGTATATGCGCTTTTAGTTTGGTCCTCAGTCGACAGAACCGTGGCATCGAAGCCGCAATCTTCGATCATCTCCGCGACCTTGGCCGGCGAAAGTATGGAGGGGTCGTGCTGCACGGCAGCTCGGCCCATGATCAAACTGACGGAGACATCACCAGCACCATCAACTCCCTTGAACGCGCCTTCGATCGCAGAGGTACATGCTCCGCAGGTCATCCCGTCGATTTTGACGGTCGTCGTAGCCATAGCAGGCAGAGGGTCGGGAGTCGCATCGCCCGTGCCGCGAAGTTCTGCAGACATGGCGACAGGCGAAGAATCGTAGACTGGAGATCGGACGGAGGATTACGGCATAGGGGCGTTGTCAGCGAGGTAGACAGTTCGTGCACGATATGCGGATGGGATGGGATAGCGTGATAGAGGAACGGAAACTCTCGGATCGACCCTGGTCCGATCAGATCATTTCCCGATCGAGTTGCGACAGAAGCAAAGTCGAACAGGGTATATCAGAACATTATGCAGAGGCGTGGGAACAAGGGTTGGGGGAAAAGAAAAGGAAGAGTGGGTGTGATCAGGCAGAGGGGGGTGGAGCGCGCCACTCTCAGGAATGTGAATGCGAGTACCCCTCGGCAGGTCGATAATCAATCAGCCTGTCAACATCGTTTCCACCTGATATGAAAGGCTTTTTCCCAATTTCAAGGCATCCATGATCGAAAGATCTCAAAAAGGGGCAGTAGGCGATGCTGAAACCACGGTGTGGGGTCGGAGTAGGAGTGTTTCAGACGAGGAATCCGTACCAAGTGGACGGCAAAGCGCCTGCGTGACCTGAAGACCCTGGAAAGGATACCATAGGAGTTACCAAGTATACGGTCATACGAACTACGATCTAGGATGATCCTAGATCCATGCAGTAGGCTAGGGACTCGAGGACTCAGGAACGTAACCTTTCAATCTACGAGATCGCATGTACACTTCCTCTTTCACCGATAAGGCTTGTTTGCACTGAATGCAAACCAGCACCATCTACATCACGTCCAACTTGTTTGACTCCAACTACCTACTACCAGCTTTACTTCGCCTTCTTTTCTAAATCGCGGGACATTCTGCAGCTGATCGCATTCCGGGTTTCCTTACTCCCTCACCTTGGACGTCTCGTCTTCCATCCTGCCCCTCCATTGACCGCATCTTATGGACCAAACACACACCCGGGCCCTGGAGGCTCTACAGCCCTTCATCCATTTGGCCACCTCGAACAGCGCAACTTCACCTCGTTTCGTAGCCAACATCATCACGAATGCCACCTCAAGCCCACAGACCTATGTCTTCGCCGAGCTGCTCGAGACATCCACCATCCAAGCGCTCAGGTCTCCTGACACCCCCGCCGAGTACCAAGGCTACCTGAAGCTCCTAGAGATCTTCGCATGGGGCACATGGCAAGACTACCAAGGTGAGCCCATTACACATGCAACAACGAAACACAGCTAACAAGCACAGCAACACCAAACCTTCCCAAACTGAGCATCGAACAAACCCTCAAGCTCCGCCTCCTCTCCCTCCTCTCCCTAGCCGCAACCGTCAAACCCCTCACGTATCAAGCCTTAATGTCCGCTCTCTCGCTCTCCTCAACCGCCGAGCTCGAATCCCTCGTCACGGCTGCCATCTACGCCTCGCTAATCTCCGCCCGCCTCTCCCCCGCCACAACCCCGCCTACCGTCACCGTCACAGCCGTCGCCCCTCTCCGTGACGTGCAGCCACAGTCTTTGCCCAAGATGGTCACCCTCTTGACGGATTGGGAGACTCGGTGCGGTGAGGTAGTCTCGGATCTGGAGGCGGAGATTGCGCGGGTGAAGGAGAATGCGGAGAAGCGACATGCCAAAGAGCGGGCGTACCAGACGCATTTGGAGGAAGCGACGAAGCGGCGGCAGGAGGCGGTAGAAGGGTCAAATGCTGGGAGTGGACGCGGAAGGGCTGGAGTGTACGGCCGTCGAGGGGGCGCGCGGCTTGGAGCTGGTATGGGCAACAAGCGCGAGGCGGATGATATTGACCATGATGATGGGTACTGGGAGTCTGGGGACGGTGAATCGGGGTCGCGCATGGATATAGACGAGGGCGCAGGGTCTCGTGGGGGAGGTAGTAGGCATTCGAAGCGTGTAGTGGGCCGCAAGGCATAAAGCTTCCCACGCCCTGATGAAATGGTTTACGACTACACTTGCTGCATTACTTGCCTCCGAGCAAAATCCGATATGATGCGAATTGACAAAATATTTGATATGTGGACGGTAATTGCATTCGTAGCCCTAGTGGCAACACTCATTGAGAACATAGATACAAGTGATCAGAAGGGGTATTGGTAGAAGAGAATAAAAAACAACGAAATGAGGCACAGTATAGACAGAACAAGGAAAAAGGTAGAGAGATCGCATCGCCGCCCAAGATGGCGGGTGGAGGGGGACGGACGATACCCTTGAGGGTTGCAGAGTCACGGTGAATTAGGCACCCCGGGGCATCGTTTCCAAAGATAATGCTTCGCAGAAGCAGATCAGAACATTAAGACTCGGACACCGGGCTCAAATCACCTCTGACAGATCGTACAAATGCAGGCATTGACGAGAGGGTAACTCCTATAGGACACCGGCATGTTTTGGGAGACAGGCGAGGGCAGAGCCACTAACTGTCCTTTTTTTTCCATCAAGCAGCATTAACGAGTTCACAACATGGTGCCGGGAACCAAAATGAACAAGATACTCAAGGCAGCAGCCGTCAGGAAGGAGATTCCTGCAGTGACCAAGGCACGCTTGTTGAGGAGCTTGCGGACATAAGGCTCGCGGATCGGGGCCCAGCTCATAAACGTATACTCGCTGTAGCCGATGAAAGCCATAACGGGATCGATCTTATACTGGTACGACACGATGAAATAAGCTGCAACCGCGAACGGAAGAATAATCCAGCAGCGAATGTCCCGAGGCTTGTCGCGAAGGACCACGTAGAATGCACCCCAGAATCCACCGAAGAAACTAATCAGAGCAAAGGTCAAGCGAGCAATAATGCTGAGGGGCACAAGGTTACCCAGTGCCTTGGCCTGCAAGAAACCGGGGAATGCATCACGCTCCATGGCCTGGAAAACGAAGTCCTTCGGGGGATCGAACACCTCGGGGTCATCACGGCCGTCATCCTCGATCATGTTGATGGTTTGGCTGACCATCGCCTCGGGCAGCCCGATTTCTCGTTCAGCACCGGGGAGTAAATAAGTGTACAGGATTTTCTCGGCGCTGGCACGGATATCATTACGAGCCACGGTGTGTCCTGGGGAGTTGGAGTCGTCGCCATTGCGAGTGCCCGAGCTGGGATCGTCATTTGACGGTCTGTTGTACTCAGATTGAGATCCGAGGCTGTTTTGCGGTGAATGATGCGACTGCGTTTCGGAACGTAAAAAGGCGGATAGGCGGTGGTCGGCATCACGGTCCTTCTCGTCGGTCCGTATGCGTGAAGGCCCAGCCTCGGTCATCGGAATATCACTCAAGTTCTCCAAGTTCTCAAGCATGGCGGACGATCGTTTGCTATCGGCTCTCTCAATGTCGGGTGTCGCAACGAGGACTGAACGGCGAAGCTCGCGGACATAGTGGCGGCACAAAGACATGTGTTGAGAGACATCGAGCCTTTAAAGACCCAAAATTATTAGTATGCTGGCCAGTAGGAAGTCTCATATTGAGCTTACCAGAAATCGAGGTAGTCCACGGAACGTCGCTGGTCTCGCATGTAAATGTAGAACGAGAAGAGGTCCACAGGAGCCAATGTGCGACGGCTTAGGACCTCAAAGAGGGTCGGGAGCCTATTACGGCTCTCGATATCAGAGAAAGAGTCGGGTGAAGCCATATTTGCAGATTTAGTGGGTGTTTATCGGTGAAATGTCCAGCACCGATGAATTGAAGTTGAAGAGGGGCGCAAAAGGGGTAGAGAGCGTGCAGGGTCGCGTAGGCCTGAGAGGCACACTCAAGACTCTGTCAACAAACAGCGATATGTAACTAGATCAAGAGAATGGAAAGCACGGTGTGCGAAGGGTGTTGTGAAAGAATTGAATCGAGTCGTGGCAGGACACGCAAGTGGCCCGGATAGGGGAGGCCTCTTTGGAAAGCCGCGGCGGAAAGTCGATACAGGGATACCAACAGCCCACGGCAGGCGCGATCAGGAGAATGCTAGACACGACAAGCCCATGAGGCTGAAAAGAAACGAATGAGACCGGAGCTCCGCGTAGGGGTTGCAGGAGGAGAGTCCAGCCTTCTCGGGCTTCGCATTCCTCGCCCTGAAACAACAACGCGTTAACTTTGATCCGGACCCACTCCCCTGTCATGAAGAAACGCGTATTGCATCATACTTTGATTTGGCAATAACCTTATAATAAACACACACTCAGGAATTAGCTATTGGTGAGGGAAGTATTCATCATTTTATATTTCCATCGAACTCCCTCATGCTCCGCTAAACTATCCACAGGGTATTGGTAAATTCGATTCCGTGCCCCCCGAACGCCGTTCCGTGTAAACACCATAGAACAAAGAAAGCAAGCATTTAGTGCCCCTCGGCAAGATGCTAGAGAGACGTGTTAGTAGGCCATTCAGCCCTGAAAGTATGTGTAAATCAAACTTACCGACCACTCGGGAATGTTCCGGATCTGCTGCCACATGAACTTCTCGAGTTTATTTGCACTCTTAGCGTACGGGGTACTCTCGTTATTATACCGGCGGCAATTGTCGAAGATCAACATCGCATCCTTGGTGAAGTCCTGAGGAGTCGGGTACATGTCCTTCTCGTGCTTCTCTTCCATGGTGGACAAGTCCATCGGTTCCAGGATGACCTCATAATAGTCGGGCACCTCGTCGCGATTCACGGGCTGGGTGAACGGCCAAGCTGAGCTGTGGTTCTGCATATCATTCAGCAGGTGCAGCAGTTGGTTGTAGTTCGGACCATGGCGAGGCTGGCGAGCCAGTTCGTCCATGTCGGGAGACCATCCGGATTCCTTGATCGCAGGAATGGCGAGGGGATCGATCTTGTGGACCCCGTTCTTCCACTCCTTGGGCGGAGGGTGGATAATGTGCGATCGGCTAAAGGCACGGATCTTGGCCTGCACGGCTTCCTTTTGCTTGAGGAGCATCCGACCCATTTCGAGGTACCGGATCTTGGGCAGCATGGTGCACTGCATGATGGTTCCACCCTCGTAATCCTTGATGTATCCCATCCAGATGGACTTGTCGAGGGTGATTTCCTTGGTAAATCCCTGCTTCTTAAAGTAACCAATGGCGTAGTTGTCGGCGTAGGTGAGGAAGTGCATGATCGGGGAGGTCGCTTTCACGTAATCCTGTTGGATGTTAGACCGTATGGCCTCAATGTATGAAAGAAGCACCATACCTTAAGATGGGACATCAAATGAGCACCGTAGCCTTTGACTTGTTGGTCGGACGAGATGGCGCAGAATACAATTTCGGCAAACTTGCGACTGTTGAAAGGCCGGTACGTAATGCCTCTGCAGTAAACTGTTAGTGCCTCCGATGTAGCAGCAAATGATTCTCAATGGACATACCCCACAACCTCCAGCGGATGCTTCACAATTGCGATAGACAAGTGTGAACGATCATAAACCAGCCGCGCAATGTAGTCTTTGGGCATCTTGGGGAGCTGCTTCTGGAAGATACACTTTAGGCCCGTCAGGACAATGAAGCTGTCGTGCGATCCATCGTTGTTGACCACACGGAACTCGATATCACCTCGGCGCTCTTCGAGGACAGCGGGCTTTAGGTAAAGGTTAGCCAGTGGGTCGTATTATATCATGGAACGGGTGCGCAAATGTGCAACTGTGGTGATGGATGGTCGTTTGGGCGGGGATGGAAGCTCACTTTCTCGGGGAAGGGCACAATGCGCAGCGGCGGCTTTCGCGCGGGGCCATCTTCCTGCTCATGTGTTAGGTATTGTTCAAGCCCGAAACATTCCCGTACAATCATACCTCTTTTTCGGGGGAGTCAGTCCGCGCCTTCTTGCCCTGGTGCTGAGAATCCGGGGAAGCGGCCTCCTCCGAGGCCTTCCTCTTGGAACCTAGAAGATATTAGCATGTTAGGCCAAGAAGATGGACAGGAGGTGGCCCAAACACACTCTTCGGAGAAACAACAGCCATGGTGGATGAATAAGACTACCGCCAAAGAGCGCGTTCCTATCTCGAGATGACGCTCCCCGGGCTTCGGCTCCGGACTAATATTGATCCGGGGCAATCGGCCAGATCAGCGCGTCGCATCTACAATCAACCCCGATGCTTCAACTTGCACCATTCTACCCAGTTCCCACCAATCTGTACTCATGTCTCTGAACGAAGTCTGGGAGGCATCCTCCGCAACTCCCTTCTCCCCTCTTGTCTCTAAAGACAACCAGTTCGCCGTCGGCTTCAATCTGCTCGTGCTTGGTATGCATAGCTTTGTTGCAGCTTCCCAATCAGGTCACAACTAACCATGCATGATATAGCAATCCTCTTGACTGGATTCTTCGGTCTGAGTAGGTGCTTCTCATTTGTTTATGCCCAATTGACTCCATTAACTCTTTTTGAAAACAGACCGGTCTTTCCTGACCTTCACGACGTTGGGCGTGCCGGCGTCCGCTTTAATCGGGTGAGTGACGAAGGTGAAATTCCACAAATATATGCTGACAATATGATGCAAACTCTAGATTTGGAGCTGTGTTCATGATCTGCGCCGTCGGAGTCTATGTTTAAAGTGATACCCATTGATCTTCTCAACCTCCCCTCCATGTACCATAAGCGGGGAATTCAAAGGGGCCTGTACTACTAGAAGCTCCAAGTCATCATACTTTTGCGATCCCAAGTTCCCACAATGGAACCACTCTTCACCGGTGTCTCAAATAACGCCCACCATCTCTACACCCTACTCTCCTGCATCGGCTTTGCCTCCAGAGCTACTGTTCAAATCACCCCCGATGGACTTCGCTTCTCGGCGGAAGAAGGACGTGTGCTCCAAGGACTGGCTTTCCTCGACAAGTCCCTCTTCACCAGCTTTACATTCAACGCCTCGACAGACACCAATCAAGATATATCCGGCCATGACAAGGAGCCAGAGGTGGCCTATCCGCACTTCGTCGTCTCCCTCGCTGCTCTCCTCGAGACATTGAAAATCTTCGGCATCAATGACCTCTCCGAGCCCAATGGCTTCCGTGATACAAACCTCCCACAAACCAACCCGGTATCAAGTGCATTCACTGCACCAGCCTTGCTGATGGACCGATCTTGCACACTCCAATATGCATCCCACGGCGCTCCCCTCAGCATCGCCATCACGGAAGCAGGTGTAAAGACTACCTGCGAGCTGGTCACCTACGAGCCCGAAGACAACGAAAGCGACATTCCCCTACAGCGTGACGCCATCATCATGAAGGTCATCATGCGCTCTGCCTGGCTCCACAACGCCATCGGCGAGCTCGACTCCTCCACCCCAATTATCCTCAAGTTATCCGCCTGTGCCAAGCGAGAGCCGTACTTTGCTCTCTCCGGTGCTGGCGGCCCATTCAGCGAATCTACCGTGGAATTCTCGGTTGATCAACACAATGAAGTCGGACCTGATCAATCAGGACAGTCTCAGACACACAAGGTACTAGCCGATGACGGATCCTCGCGAGCCCGTGCGACTCGGACAAAGATGGTTCCGACTGTCACCGAGACATTCCTTGTTGCCCCGCCGTCTTCAATGGGCGATCGAATCAAACAGAACTATCGATTTGCACTGATCCGCAAAGCTGCCCGTGCCATGTCCGTCGCCAACAAGGTCAGCATTCGAGGTGATCGACAAGGTGTGCTAAGTCTGCAGTTCATGATCGAGCTTGACGATAATGTACCGGCTGGTAGACCTGTGGGTGCGGGTGTCAAAGCTGTGGGTCCGGTGTGCTTTGTGGACTTTCGTTTTGTGCCGCTTCTGGATGAAGAGGAGGCTGAGATGGACGTAGAAGTCGATGATGAGTAGCTAAGCTCTTTACTTTGAGATACCTCAAATCAATTCATTCAGGAACAGCCATCCTATGACAGCACGCTCAAAGCTGTAAAGTGTTGAATGTAGAGAAATTGGAGGGCGTTGGCGAATGGCTAAGGAGATAGAAAGACAATACATTCTGTACATTAGAGATGAGGATGAGCTACCCTGGTGGTGAAGCAAAAGGTATCAATAAATCATCTTTCCTGAACGCCTAAATGTAAAAATGCTTCGTGGTATTTGCGCCTGTAAAATGAAGTTTTGCCGGAAATTTCCTTCCCGTATGAAGCGATGTAGATAGTAAGATGTGCAAGAATATGCCGGCAAGTTGAGATAGCCTAGGCCGTAGAGGAAATTACATGACCTAGAGTTGGATTAGTATGAATCAATAGCAGAATCTTGATTTCAGACATACTTCAGCGATAGACTGTCTCTCGATAATCGACTTCTGTCTCTCGTTCCGTGAGACGCGATAGTAATAATCACTAAAGTCTCCGCATTGCATATGGCGTAGGAACTCTTCATCGTGGGTAATAACAATCAACTGGAAGTTGGACTGCTGCTGACGAGTCCGAATAATGTCATGCAGCGACTCTGCAAGAGAACGGATATTGTCGCGGTCCAGGTTAGTGGTCGGCTCATCAAGCGCGATAAGCCCACAGTTCACGCCGAAGCACTCGGCTAAAGCGAGTCGAATGATGATACTAGCCAGAACCTTCTGACCGGCACTGCAGCGGCCTCGCATGTCCATTTCTGCGCCTTGCTTGACCATGCACACTCGGTAGTTGTATGATCGATTGCCCTTGGCATTCTCGTTGTCGGATCGGATCAGAATCATGTCGACATCCGTTCCACGGTAGGTCTTCTGCCAGAGCTCGCCGATGATGGAGTTAATCTCTTCCATCTTCAAACCGTGGTAGCTCATGATGGCTTTGTCAAGGGCACCTCCGTAGCGAGCGAGGTCCTCCACCGCCGCTTTGGTGGTCTCCACCTTGATGTGTGCTTCCTTGTACTTTGAGGCTGCATCCTTGTAGTCTGTGTTCCAATCCGCCAGGAGCTGCATGAGTTGATCATCCTTGGACTTCATTTCACCCATTTTGCTGGCTTGCTTGGCAGCAATGGCATTGTGTTCCCGGGTCCAGCGCTCAGACTCCTGTTTGAAACGGCTGCGGTCGACTTCGGCGTTTTGCTCTTCCAGTTGAACGACTTCTGCCAGGACTGTATCGAGTGACCGTGTAGCTTGCCTGTATTGCAGGTTGTCGGAGTACTGTCGCTTCGTATTCTCGCTATCCTTAAGCTGGGTGGAAATCTTGTTGATCTCTCTCGTAATCTCGCCCTGCTCGGTCTCGAGCTTGCTGATTTCCTCCTCGATTAGGGACAGCTCTTGTTTGCTCCGCTCGAGTTGGCTTGGACCTCCCCGTTCGTTGAACGAGTTTATGTCTTCGTTCGCAAGATCGAGTTGATGAATGTTTTCGGAGAGGCGATTGATCTCATGCTGCAAATCTCGTTCCCGGTCTTCAGACCGCTGGCTGATATCATCGTAGCGGGCTTGAGCCTGAAGTAATTCGGGCGTCAGGCTTTCGATATCTTGGTCGGCCTTCTCGATTGCTTCGCGCTGTTGAGAATTGAGTTTCTTGAAGTCCTCGATCCGGACAAGCAAATCAGCCTTCTTCTCAAGCTGGAATTTGGCGTTGTTGAGACCGTCTCTCACGTCTCTAAGCTGAAGTTCCAAATTATTGATCTGGGTTCGACTCTGATCTCTCTCGTTCGTGAGCTTTGTCAGAGTCTTCTTCAGCTCTCGAGACTTTTCACTGGTTGCAGAAATCTCATCCTGAATGTCTTGCAAGGTACGGGTAGCAGAAATGTTCTGTTCATTGGCAGAAAGCTCCTGAATTTGAGAGGCGATACTCTTGATATCAGCATCGTATCTTGTAATTGTGCTCACGGTCTTGGAAAGAGCTTCAACATCTCGTTTGCTCTCCGACTTCTCACTGACTATGCGGTCATGAGACTCAAGCTTTTCCAGAAGTTGGTCTCCTTGCAAGTCGTATTCTTGCTCTTCTTTTTCCAACGCTGGAATATCGGTCTCTGAAAGGCGAACCCATGTATCGTAGGCCGCACTAGTCTCACGGGCAGCGTCGAGGTCTTTTTCAAGACTATTCAATATTTCATCTTCAGCGTCCATAGTAGCCTTTTTCACCAAAGCTTCCAGCTTTTTGGTGAAGTTCTGGAGTTCCGTCTCATTCTTGAAGGGCCGAGTGCATGTACGGCAAACCTTGTTCGTTTTTGCTGCACTGAGACACTTCGTGAGATATTCGCCCATGCCCGCGTATTGATCGGCGTCTTTACGAGCCATTTCGTACTGCGCCTGTCGCTCCTTGACAATTTCAGGGTACTCGGAAGGCTCTGCATCCACTGCCTCCTGGATTTCCTTCGCGCAAACATCGAGCTCCTTCTTTCGCTGTTTCAAAGTCTTTTTCGCGTTGGCGAGCTTGAATTGAGCTTGTTCCAGCTCTCGGCTAACGCCATCACGATCTCGCTCAGCATCAGTGACATGCTTTGATTCTTGATCGACAGCCTGTTGGAAATCACGCTCCAATGTCTGAGGTTGCCAGTCGGGGCCAAGAACTTTAGCGAGGCGGTCTCCATGAGCCCCCTTCATTGTCTGCAAGCTGCGCTCTTTTTCCTTGACTTCCTTTTTGAGATGATCCAAGCGAGCAAGGTCACCCGCTTTCTTTGTGGATTCGATCAATTCAGCATTCAATTTCGAGTTCTCGTCCTCGAGGTCTTGGATCTGCGAATTGATATTCCGAATTTCTTGGTCCCAGGCAGCGTTTTTAGCTCGTTCTTTGGTGTGCTCAAGATTTGAGGTAATATCTTCAATCTTAGCTTCCAGGGAAGCTTGAACACCTTCATCGATCTCGATTTCATTGAGTTTCGCTTGGTAACTTGCTGATTCCTTCTCGTTGGCTGCAATCTGTCTCTTGGAGGCGTTCTTGGTCTCTTGAAGGGCGGACTTTCGCTGCCCGATTTCATTCAGGGTTTCTTGAACTTCACGAAGCTCCCTCTGGGCCTCGCGCTTCACTCGGTCGAGTGTCTGGTTGTGCTCTCGCAAAAAGCGCCGGATTTTCTGCATGAAGGCATCGACGGCCGATTGATCCATATTGTCGTCGAGTCCGCGAATGTTGTTTCCGCGGGCAATCTCGCTGATCATATTTTGCCGTCTCTGAACCTGTCGCTCGAAGTTGGCCTTGTCGTTCTCGTATTTTCCGTTTTCGGCTTGTTTCAAACCCAGCCTGTGACGAGTTTGTTCGATTTGTTCCTTCAACTGCATGTATGTCTCCTTTTGGGTCTCTTCCTGTTGCTGGTACTCGACTTGTTTCATTTCGAATTGTTCCAGGGTGGACTCGAGCCATTCGTCCGAATCATCAAGCTCAACCAGGTGCCTTTTCAGGTTGTCGATAGTCGTCTGAATGCTTTTAGCTTCGATACGCTTGCCCTCCAAGGCACCCAGGACTTGCGCATAGCTCTCTGATTCTTTCCAGGCTTTGTCGGCCAGATCTGCTACTCGCCGCATCTCTTTCGACATTTGCTGGGTTTCCTCTCGCAATGCCTCGATCTCATCTTGCAACCTGACGGACCGCTTCTCTGCCCGATCGGCCTTATCCTTGTCTTCTTTGGCGTGCTGCTCCATGATCTTGTACTTGCCAAGTTCTTCGTTTTGTTTCTTTCGCAGGGCCTTGATATTATCAATAGCCTTTGTGTACTTTAAGGCTTCGAAGATCTCGTCGAACTTTTTCTTGAGCACAGATGGCTCACTCATTGGCCAGAGACTCTCATCCTGGTGACAAAAGATGACGGAGTCCAGGACAGCTTTGGAAACGCCCAAGTACTGCGGCATGATCTGGTCGAGCTCAGCTACTCGCGAAGATATGGACGTGCGCTCTCCATTCTTGATCATCATCAAATTTCCCTCCAGTGTCTTTTGTTGTCTCGTAGTCTTCTTGACCGTAAGCTGGAGGCTGCGCGTGGCCACCATCTTCGCGCCGGATGTGCCCATGAAAGAAAGCTTCACCTGAGCAAGCACCTCCTTCTCACCGCATAGCTTGGGATCGTGGATAAAGGCACCGCCTTTGCTGTTCGGAGGCAGATCACCCGTCGTCGCATATTTAAGACACTCGATAATGGTCTAAGCCAATGTCAGCTTGCGTGTTGCACCCTCCAGCCGGCTGCTCCCAGCTACCGGGACCATACCGTTTTTCCAGATCCATTGTATCCGACGATCAAGGTAAGAGGGGCGTGAAATTGTATGGTCTCGCTGCGCGTGTTATCGAAGGAGCGAACTCTAGAAGCAGAGTAATTTGGTTAGCATCCATGCGGAGTCGCGTCAGATCGGGTCATAGTGGTCCAGAATGAAGTACATACCCCAAGATTGAGAGTTTATCAATTTTAGCTGTCAGTCGAGCTATGGTTAGATTTGTACCCGAGAGCATACACAGTTGGCACACCTACACCTGCACGTCCGTTAGCAATGATATCGAAGCGGAGAATGATCTGCACTCACATATTGCCGGTGAGCGGAAGCCCGGCTCGGCAGCTTCAGTCACGGTGTGGACAGGGAGAACAACGGCTCATCCGGTATGAAGGCAACGGCTAAAGGACGAGGGCTCAGATCGCGGGCCACTTGTGATGCATCAACTTTCTCCACTTCGCGTGGGTGCGACACGAAGTCACGTGGGGCGGTGGCTGATTAAATGAGAGGCGACTCCACCAGATCGTCGGGACGTGTGTCAAACCAGTTGGCCGGCTGTTATTTCCTGCTTTCCCTCACTTTCTTCTTTCCTGGATTCCAGGATTCCAGGCCTTGTGTGTAAGAGGCACCGGAAACGGTTTTGAGTGCCCCGATACTACTTTGACGCCCCGTGTCCGAGGCTTGGATATGATTCTTCCCCCTCCGTATCTATACCGATTACCCCTCTATGCGTGCGGAGAATGCGCCTAGTGTCTGCTTAACCTTGACTTCGACGGCGCAATACCACTGCCAGCCTCTTTCCCAGCGTAATCTCGCAGCTGGACTCGTCTTCCTTGTACGCGCTTCGTCAATATGTCCCGGAGCCACCAGCAGCCTGCCTACACCGGCATGGACTTGCCCAACCCGCTTCCACGGCCCAGCTCCGGTGAAGGCAACCCGGGCTACATGATCGAGCAACAGAACATTCCAGGATCTGTTGGGTCATATGCGATGCAGAAACAGCAGGCTGGATACCAGAGTCTACAAAACGATCCAGGTTGGATTGAACGTGTCCTGGCGGAAATGAAGGATATGCTGGTTCTACTAAACGCCCAGGGGCGCATCACCTACGCATCACCATCTTCGAAGCAAATCACCGGTCGCGCGGCAAAGCAACTCGAAGGCAGCCACCTGAGCCAATACATCCAAGAAGACGACAGGCCTATTTTCTTGCGAGACATGGACGACGCTGTCGCAAATAACCGGGCATTCCGCACCCATGTACGATTCCAAAAGTCGAGCAATACCTACTGCCTGGTAGAGATATACGGACATCCGCACATCGCCAGCCAGAACGCATCTCAGGGGAGATACGCCTCTACTGAGGAGCGATGCACGGGCTTCTTCCTTATGTGTCGGCCTTATCCCACGAAGAACTCTCAGCTTCTCGACTCCTTCCTGGAACACAAGATCGAGAATGCACGTCTAGTGCAGCAAATTGCCAAACTCAAGCAGGAAGAAGAGGAAGAGGCGAACTCGAGCCGCTTGCCTTATCCCAAGATTGAAGAACAGAAGTCGCTGATCGACAATTCGGCCACCGCACAAATCATTCTGAGTGATCAGGAATCGAGCGAGACCGTCGCTCCGAACTCGAACTCGGAAGATTCTGATAATAACTCGGGCGACTTCTTCGATAATCCTCCCCCAAATGAAGGAATATCGCACATCGACGGCATCGAAGTTATGACCGGTCTCTACTATGGTGATGGCGAACGATCGCAGGGTCTGAGTACCGGCGTGCGCAAGGGCCGGCTGGTTCACTGCGACATTGACATCACCACGGCTGCAGACCAAGCCCGCAATGCCCAAGAAGGCGACAGACGCAAGAGACTCAAGGGACAGCACTCTTGCAGTGACTGCGGAACAGCCGACTCGCCCGAGTGGCGGAAGGGTCCCAACGGGCCCAAGACGCTGTGCAATGCCTGTGGCTGTAAGTATCTGTCATATTCCTGTCATATGGAGTTGAAGCTGACGAACTCTAGTGCGCTGGTCCAAAAAGGAGAAAAAGCGACAGGAATCTACCTAGCTTCCCCTATTTATTTCCAAACTGGCAGGCTCTCGGCAGCCGAAGTTTGTGTTCTTGTCTTTCTTCTCTCCCCAGTTTGCGATTTCGCGTCAAGATACCCTTTCAGCTGCTTGACCCATTTAACTGCGATCGGTTTCCCCAAGCCTCGGTATTCCAGGCGGAGTTGATATGAGCTTGACCTTGAGCAGCCTCATGCTCGATATTTAGCACGATTGATGAAATTATGACAGTGTTGCAATGTCCACAATTTTTGATGTATATATTTGGTCTCAACTTCTGGGCTTGTCTTCAGACGTACCAGCATTCGATAATATACGATTACTGAAATTACTTGTTTTTGCGTTCCAATGATAAATAGTTCATTCCAATGATAAGGTGTTAAAAATGACGTCTGCTATGTTTCAGGCGCAATGATCCCTTATTCAAACGCCGTTGATATGTACTTGGTTTATTTTGATGCTTCAAAGCCATTCAAAAAGGGCTTGAACTGCGTGCCTACGTGTCACGCTGGGAGACTCAAAATACCCTATAAGAAAGGACAGCAGGATACATGGAAAACAAAAGATGGTATCAGGAACGCAGATCACAAAAACACAATCAAGCTCGATGATTCAGTTCTTGCTTGCCTTCTTCGGGGGCGGAGGGAAGTACATCGATGACGCTGGTGCCCCGAGCTCCGTAGTCGTTATACGCGCTGGCATTTGGGGCGTGGACACGTTGGAGTTATTCCGCAGTGGAAGATCCGATGATGTACTTCCATTGTTGTCACCGAGTCGGTTGAAGCCCAAAGTGCGCCGGGTGAATGGCGAGACGGGGGCTCCGTTCTTGACGTAGCCCGTTGCGGCCGTGGGTGGGAAGCCTGGGGTACGAGGTACCATACCATGATGCGGCATGAAGCCTGGGTTCATGTGTCCAGGTGGAGGTGGGCCTGGGGTCAAGGGGATCATGCTAGGAGACTTGAGGATCTCTTCTTCGAATTCCTTTTCGATCTTCTTCTCTTCTCTCTGCTCCAGAATCTCTTCGCGTTCCTCCGGGGTGATGAAGCACGAATGGACGCTGATACAGAATTCCACAAAGTAGACGACGCTGCGGAAGGCGTTAGTCTTGTCTTTGTTGAAAGAATGGCAGGGGTGTTTGGCATACATAATGATAACGCAAACGGCGAAGAGTGATTTCGCCTGCTCGCAATACCCGATATTCGACTTGTGGGCTGCGACGCTGCAGCTCTTGGTAATATACCAGGGCGGTCCGGGTTGGGGGTGGCTGGGATCTGACATGTCACTTCCTGCTTGAAAGCTTGCCGACACAATGTAGATGATCATGATGGCTCCATGAATTGTTGCAGCGATAGGAGGGAAAAACAGGTGCATGCAGTGGATAGGGAATTTCACGATCAATAAGAAGGTGCTCAGTACTCCAATGACCAGGTTGTAGTTGGTCAGGCTATCTCACTGTCAGCTATTGTTTCCTGAGTTTGTAGGTTGGATGCGAAGGCGGCATACAATGATGACCACACCATAGGCGCTTTGTATGGCCGGTAATTAGCAGCGGCGTAAAGAGCCTCATCGGGGGCGCTGTTGAAACCATTGTCTGCACCATCCTGCCATAGAAATGTCTGATACAGATTGTGCGATGCGATACCCGTTAGAGTCAAGAAGACGACCGTGATCGGGAACTCGACGACCATCAAGTAGAGGGTCACTTTATAGTGACGATGTTTCCTGGGGAAGAAGAACTGCATGTTGACGGTGGTTGCGCGAATGTGGGCAATTAGCGCCGAGTACTTTTCGCTCTGAGAAGGCGGTTGGGTTGGGAAGCCGCAAATGTATTAAGGAAGCGAATCAACCAGACCGGCTGGCTGAGGCGTTCAGTGCTTCGCATGTAAAAATCCAGACAAGGTCTTCGCACCGAAAGCAAGAAAATCAGGAACACTCGAGTGCGGGTATGGAGGGCGTTAGATATGAGCTCGAGGTCTCCCCGGGCTCCCAGAAACCGCAGTCGCCCATCGCACCAGCACAGAGAGGGGCACGAATCAGCAGCGAAGCAGGTTGCAGCAAGCCCTGGGGGTGTTTCTGAGAGCTGCATCTGGCCAATGCTAGATGGCCGCAAAGCGCCAGAGCAAGCATTGGGCCAGGGCTGTTGCACCAATGAGACGGGGGAACGGGGGATGAGCTGCCCGGTCGTCACACACTAGTTCATCACACGGGCGGATCTGCACGGTGGCACGGTGGCTCCGCATCACAGCGATGCCTCAGCACGCTCGAGCTGCAGGAGGCAGGAGTCGAGATGCCTGGCGAAGCGCCGTGGTGGAGTTCGAGTCGTTCCCCGTCACGCCTGGTGATGTGCCATGCGTTTATTCCAAGGGTTGTGGTTGCATACATATCCATATGATGATTTTGCATTTGACTCAGGCAATCCTTGTAGAACGGTAGAATGGAAAAACACTAAAATGGAGAAAAGCTCAAAGAGGACAATGTTCTATGTTGATGTTGAAGCAGAAGTCATCGAATCAGGTGGGGCAACTCTTACTCCGCATCTCACACCTGTGCAACATTCCAACGTGGAAGCGACCTTGGAGCTACTGGGATTTTGATCCTCCTGCTCTCCAGAGGTACTTTCAAACCCGTCTCAATCAGATGAGGGGTTTGCGACTGTGCCGACCAATCCTGCGATCTGCGCAACGAAGTTCCCAGCGTGCCATCACAGGCACGGCCCGCAGCATGTCCCAGCGCGAAGACTCGATTCCGCACGAATTGCGCACGGCGGCCGAACCCCGGCAAAACCACCTGTACCCAGTGCGACTGTCACAGGTGGATCAAGTCAACCCCTCAATCCGCCTGCTACGGTTGGCCCTGCCGGATAGTGTATGTCCCTTCTGTCACTGGCGTTAATACTCGTGATAACCCACCCATACACAGAACTCCTTGGCTTATACTCACCAGGATGATAAGAAACAGCCATTCATATTTCTTCCCGGTCAATGGCTAGATGTTCATATCCCCTCTATTGCCGCTGCTGGAGGGTTTACTATCACTTCCACGCCGGCAGACGCCCAATTGCTGTCGTCGCTGAAGTCTCCCGATCCACTACTTGGCGCAGAGACTAGTGCACCTGCGTCCCAGGGAAAACCTTATGTGGAATTGGCCGTCCAGAACTCCCCCAGCAACCCACCAGCTGCATGGCTATGGAGACCCAAAGATGAAATCCTTGGCAAAGAAATCAACATCCGCGTGGGCGGCAGTTTTGTCTGGCCTCCTACCGGAGTAGATATACAAAAAGTCAAAAACGTGGTTTTCATTGCCGGCGGTGTTGGTATCAAGTAAGCAGTTCCATTCGTCTTGTCATTTCTGTTAGCCTCGGCGTGCGCGACCTGTATAACCCGAGGATCAAGATTCTGGAGTAAATCTGACAGGGATTTAGTCCGCTTATTTCCATCCTCACCCATCTCCATCAGACTCAGTCCTCTCAACCATTGGGTGTGCATTTTCTGTATACCAGTCGGCTTCCCCAGGGACATGAGAGTGCGTCTTTAGATACGGTTCTTGACCAGGTTCTCTTCCTTCCACGACTGCGCCAGATCATTCGATCTCAGGCGCTTTCACGGCGCCTGCACATTTCCCTAGATCTCTTCCTCACTAATTCAATCTCGGATCTTTCCGTCTCTTCTTCTCCCACTGATCTCAAGATCCACTCACGAAGGATCAATGAGAATGATCTTGATGCAGCAGTCGTGAGAGGGGATGGTAAACTTGATCCTCAAGAAACAGTGGCTTATATATGTGGACCACCTCAGATGACAGACGAAATAGTAGAATCACTGAAGAGGGTTCTTGGAGTGAATGGAGACAAGAGAGTATTTTTCGAGAAGTGGTGGTAAAAGGCCACACTATTCTAGTGTTAAATGTACAGGTTAGATAAAAGCCTACTCGATACGCTTTAGACAACATTCGAAGAATTGAGACGAAAATATGAAATATTCAATGAGAGATAGACACCTTACGGACGCCGACCTTTTGGAGGCAAAAGGGAAAAGGGATGTAAGTATATGTACAGAGGAGAAATGAAAATGGACGAAATCCTGAACGGAAATGACAGAACGGCAACAGAAGACACTCTCGCCGTGAAGAAACAATGCTAAAGTAGAAAGCTTCGTTAAGATGCTTCACTTGGACCCTTGACAGCACCGCCGTCGATGATCATCATGTCGTCAATCTTGGCTTCTGTTTGTCCCCACTCTAGGCGTTTGTAGGTCGTGACACGGCCGGGGCCCATGTCGAATTCGAAGAAGCGAACGCGCCGGACGTAGTCGTTGTAGCCGCCGTAGCCACCCAGGCCGCTACCGCCGCCGTAGCACATCCATAGAGAGGGCTTTTCGTTTGCATCGGGCTCGAGCATACAATAGTCGTTGACATGGTCACTGCGTGGTGGTTAAAGTCTGGAAGCCCGGGTGGCATAGAGGGTGTACTTACTGTCCGCAACTAACAAAGAGGACGCCCTCTTCTTGGAGGGCATCCTTGAAGCCGGAATTGAATCCAGGCGCTGTTGGAGCCTCATCCCACTGGCCCTTGAAATATTTCCCGCTGCTCCGGTACTCGGGCAAGGGGATGTGGATGAATGCCAAGTTCATATGAATGTGAGAGTATTCCTGATGCTTCCTCCGAAGGCCCTGAGCGGTGTTCTTGAACCAGCGAGTTTGACTCGGCTTGATCCAGTCGTACCCTCGGAATTGGCGTTCATCGGGGGAGTACGAGTGGGTATCAAGGAAATAGAAGGTAAGGGCAGAGTGCGTGCCCTTGCCGCGGTCGAGAACTTCGACTATATAGTTTCCGACTCCGTCAATGTCTTCGGGGCCAGCTGCTGCAAGCGAGTAGGGAAGGTCTTCGTAGATGGTCATGAGTTGTGCTCGGCTCAAGTCGCCTTCATCGTCGTGATTGCCGAAAATGACGGTGTAAGGGATCTTGCGGTCGACAAGGAGTTGGACGCCCTTGAAGACTGCGCTTTGAGCGTCAGGTGCTGTCTCTCCGTTCACCTGGTCTCCGCTTAAAACAACCATATCGGGCTTCTCCTCATCAAGCAGTCGTTCCACGAATTCCAAGGTTCGAGGA
The DNA here is from genome assembly GCF_028974065.1 of Penicillium cinerascens. Lineage (NCBI taxonomy): Eukaryota > Fungi > Ascomycota > Eurotiomycetes > Eurotiales > Aspergillaceae > Penicillium > Penicillium cinerascens. The sequence goes on along the minus strand of NW_026695298.1, from coordinate 1,117,192 downwards.
TCGGCTTCGCACTTGTGGCCGGGCGCATGCTCAGCCGGAACAGGGTCACGACAAGTTCCGAGACCCGTGCTTAAGTGTAGATCCGCCAGCTGCATGACCTTGAACTTTCCATTCTCGTTAATTCTGGGCGTAGGTTTCTTGGTCTTGGTCGGGTTCCCCCGTCGAATGCTGAGACGAGTCTCCAGCTTTTCTGTCCAGCCATCCAGCAACAAAGGGGTATCTTTGACTTCCCAATTGATACGGGGGTCCACGGCATCCGCACCGAAAAGAACATCGATGTATGTCACCGCATTTCCAGAATCGCTCGCGTGGCGGGAGGCTGAACGCTTCAGCCAGATACCACCCGGTCGCGGTTCCCAGGCTTCGACCTCACCCTTGGGACTATACTCAGTCGGAGGAGTGAGACGACTGATTTTCAAATCGATAACGACCTTGTCATCCGCAGTCAACTCCTCCTCCTTCTTCCGCTGGAATTGAATATAGGCAGTCGAGGTCCAGCCCGAGCGCAGGTAGAGGTCTTTTTCGATGCGGTACCAAACATCCGGGTCGAGTTTGCAAGTGGAGAATGGGTTGATCGATGAACATTGGGTAACGGTCACATCGGTGATCACGTAGCCAGAGTAGTGCATCGGAAGGTGGCCATGAATGGAGTTGGGAAGGACACGGAATCGATTATCGAGTAATACGACCAAAAGAATCACAAAGGTTACTAGTAAGCCGAGCTGAACGCCCGTTCGGACCTACACAGGAAAAACACATTAGTCTGGCGTCTCAGAATTCCACAAAGGAGACGTACGAGCCGGCGAGCCATGATGTAGTTGATATCACCCTGGCAAGGACTTCGAAGATAGTTGAGAGGCGCAGTGTCGCATTATGTCACCCAGAAACAAAGGGAGGGTGCGATCCAGGCCAAGAGAAGACCGGCAGATTTAGGTCAACTCATAAAGCCATGGAGCCTTTCGATGTAGATGGGAAAATGAGAGTTGTTTTGGGGGAACTTCGAGGTCGACGCTTGGACCCGCAAGGCGGTCGGTCACTCTCGACTCCTGAAGACTCTCCGCTTTGATCGTCATGATGGGTTCATTTCTATTGGTACTTTCTATTACTGACGATCCGGGGTACAAATACTATTTCAGACCCCCGTTTCGTCCTCTATATGTCCACTTCTATATGGTTTCCCGTTCTTACGCGCTCTTGGCCCTGACAGCCACCTGACTGGGCGTCACCTTACCGTCGAGGATATCCTGAGTGGTTGACAGGATGGTCGACCAGTTCTGGAAGGTCGTGTAAGGCATACCTCGGCGCTGGCAGAAGGTCACAAGGTCTGGAACGGTGTCAGTTTTGGATGTCGGGCAGGGGGAGTTTGGGGAGTTTGGGAAGGTCGGGAGGTTACCTTTGCCCTCCTTGGCAAACAGGAGGTTGGTCTCTGCCGCGGCCGACAGGTCGGAGACACCATCACCGGCGTACAGAAGAATCGGGCGCTCGTTGTCGCTCAGAGCAGTGTAAGGCTTGATCTCGATGGACTTGTCGTGGCCGAAGTGGCTAGAAGGTGAGCGTGAGTATGCTGATCGGATATGCAGCCAATTCGCACCCGGTAAAGACCTACCTCTGATCATGGAACTCAATCTTCCAGCCGCCCTCGCTGTTGATATCCTTGCCTTCCCGGGTCACCACTTGGTTGGAAACAATATGAACGTGGCTGTCGGGCTTGTGGCCCAAGAACTCTTCGAGCAGAGCGCTAATGACCGGCCGCATGCCCCCGGACAAAATGACGATGGGCACGTTGTTCTCCTTGGCCCAATAGTAGAACTTCTCGAAGTATGGGTCCAGCTTCATGTTCTTCTTTAGGATCTCGATACACTCGTTGAACGGGGTCTTGATGCTGTCGAGCATTTCGCGGAAGGCATCCCTAGAAGACAAAGTACGTCAATTATCAATACATACAACAATGTATGTCTCCATCCTACCGGAAACCAAGAGTCTCGGCGAGAACCTGCTCGTTCAATACCTGACGGCGATCGCGGCCGAAACCGAGATTATCAATCTGCGACGGTCAGTCTGGGAAGAGCGCGAAAAGACATAGGACACGGACCATATGGTCATTGCCTTTGAATACCGTTAGCCTCGGACTCTATCCGTTTAACCAGGGCATACCCACTGTCATCAACTGTAATCGTGCCATCGAAGTCGGTGAAGAAAATCAACTTCGGCTTGGTCTCCATGTACGGAAGAACGGTAGACCCCATTGTGACGGAATAGAGGATCGAAATTTGGAAGTCGGGACTTGTAGATGGCAAGAGAATGGGAGGCAAGAGCGTGAAAAAAGAATATCGAGGGGTCCGGTGAACCAGCGAGGGGAAGCCGGGGATCAACATGTGGGTCAATCATGGCGCCGGAGTGGGTAATGTTCGCCGCGCCCAAGATTTTCCCGTTCTGGTCATTTTTAGCCCCGGATTCTGCGATGGCTCGTGTGTTACAATCTCTACGGCGCGTCCTAGGTTGGTCTGCGCCGTCGACTGCTCCTCGCGCTCGGTCCGTTGATACCGATTTCTCCATCTTTCGAGGTGCGCCCATTGAGGATCTTCGCGCTGAGCTGAATACTGACAACGCGCAGAGGGCGATCGGGCCGTGTTGCACACCAAGCAGCCTTCATTGACGAAGCCATTGACGAAAGGTAGCAAGACAAGTCTGCGCCGGGGACACGTGGATCACGATCGCATCATTGGGAGCCGGGTGAGGGATGCTGTCCAGGCACACAAGGGTAGGAAACACCGACGTTCTTCTGGGCGGAGAACTAATCTCTTTGCAGGTCCAGAGCTTCGATTGAGCCTTCCAACGTTGGAAGAATATGTTGCCTTGACCCCTCGACATGTGACGCCGGTATGCGCATCGCCCATGCGAATCAACCCAATTGCTCACGCCGTTAGATCTACTCGCATGATGCAACCCTGATCGTCTCCCTCCTCGACATCCATGTCAATCCTCCAGCCGCGAACGAGAACCAACCTCCGCTAGAGATTCTTGAGTCTGGAACGGGGCATGGTTCCCTGACTTTACACCTGGCACGCGCCATCCACGCGGCCAACACAACTCCACCTCCTCAACCCCGACGATCTCAGATTCAGTTCGTCGAAGACCGACTTCAACGACCCGGAGAGAAGGATTCAGAAGACACACAGTCAGCCACGAGCGTTGACTCTACACAACGGGAATGGGATGCGTGGCGAGCACAGCGGGGCGCCATCATTCACTCCGTGGATGTCTCGTCCAAGTTCTCAGCGCTAGCTGAGCAGAACGTACGGGGCTTCCGCCGCGGTATATACACCGGTGATGTTGATTTCTACGTTGGTCCGGTCGAGAATTGGGTCGCCGAGCAGAATAAACGTCGTGAAAAGACCGGTGTCCTGGCTTCGCTGACCGGTTCGCGCTCAGTTGAGCCCTACCTGTCTCACGTCATCCTAGACATGCCTTCCGCCCATCTTCGGATTCCTCACGTGGCTCCAATCTTGAGACGAGATGGTATCCTGATCGTGTTCATGCCCAGCATCACTCAGGTCGGTGATTGTGTGAAGATCATGCGCCAGCATCGACTGCCTTTCTTCCAAGAACGAGTCGTCGAGCTCGGCATTGGAATCAGTAGTGGCCGGCAATGGGATGTCCGTCTTGTGGCTAAGAAGTCCGGCGCTGACCCTTCATCTTGGGGACCTTCTTCCGAGGTGGATGAAGCTACTCCAGCTGAGTCTGATGAGGCAGCCACAGATAATGCCAGCGAGGTCCTTCCTCCCGAGGAATCGGGTAAAGAAGATGACATGGTCATGATATGTCGCCCCAAAGTCGGCTTGCGCACAATGGGCGGAGGCTTTGTTGGGGTTTGGCGACGCATTGAAGATCCACCTGCTAAGTGATCTCTCTCCTCTCCGAGGTACATATGTATCGTCACCTGTAAATTAGAAACTTAAGAGATAGACCAAGACAATTGTATAATAGACATGGATATATAATCAGACGCAACACCCGAAAAAGGATGCTGCATCAAACACTGCCAATTCACAGCTTCGCCTTCTTTCCACTCTCGGCCTCCGTCTCGCCCGAAACTGGCTCATCCTGTTGACCACTTTCCACTTGACTTTCACCCAAGCCAGAGACACCACCGGCCACAGGAGGACATCTCGCTACCACCCAATCCGAGAAATCCTTAGTGAACCTTCCCGTCGTCTCAGGCAATTCCACATGCAAGGTATGGAAAGCACCCTCGTACTGACAAAACGTAACATCTCCTTTATCCCCAAGCCTCTTCACAAATGCCTTCGTACCTTCAAAGCCAGTAACACGGTCACAAGCCCCGTGCCCAACCCACAATGGCAAAAGCCCGGCCCTCTCATAAACATCCACTCCGACCTCATCCAGCCACAACCCTCTATCCAACATCCCCTTCAAGCCTTCCAGAGTCCCAGTATCATGACACAGCTCATCAGCCTTGTAACTCTCCACTATCTGCTTATCCCGCGATATCAGTTCCGGATCAAGCGGCGTGTGCCGCTGCCACCGTGGGAGGACCCGCGCTGCTAGTCTACCTGCTACCAGGGTGATTTTCCACGGCTGGGTTGACGGGTCCAGCGTGATGAGCGGGCCCCAGACGAGAGCGCCGAATAGTTTAGGCTTGCTGGCTGTGTGGTAGGGTGACTCTGGGTGGAGGATGTAGGTGAGTACTTGACCGCCGCCCATGCTGTGGCCCGCTAGGAAGAGTGGGGTGTTGGTTGCTTCGGCGTGTACTGCGACGCTGGCCAGGAACGAGTGCATGTCGGAGAGGACTTGCGCGGTGTCGCCGGTGTTGCCACGGTCTTTGCGCGTTTTGACTGATTTGCCCCAGCCTCTGTTGTTGAATACGGTTGTTTAGTCGTAATGTACAGAGTATCGGGTTATCGAGGAAGCTGGACAGTATGTTCCTGCTCCTCTAGACGCCGAATTACGTACCGCTGGTCAAAAGCTCGAACCTCAATACCGGCTGAGGCCAGGCTTGGGAAGAAGTCGTAGTAGGCATTGCCTGTGTAGTTATAGATGAGTCGCTCTCCAAGATGTGGATGTAGCTCTTGTTTCCGGTAGACTCACAGTGATCACTGAATCCATGGACAAAGGCCAGGACAGCCCGAGGTGATTCATTTGGCTATTAAAGAAGATAAGTTAGCTTCGGACGTCTTCCCGCCAGGAAAGGCCAATAAATGGACGAGTCTCTGGAGGGTTCCCAAGAGATGTGCTTCTGATCTCTAGTGACGATCGCTTCCCTCAAACAAGCAGAGAAACAAACCTTCCAGGTCTTGGTATAGAGCTGCTGCCCATCGGGCAGTGTATGAGTGCCTTCTTCAGTAGTCATGATGTTGGTACAAGGTAGGAAAGGAAGAACACACTGCTGACGGGTTATTTCATGTGTCAGACATGTGATGAGGCATCACCCGACGCTAGTACATAACAGTACGAATCTACATTTCGGCAGTTCAAGATGGAAATAGCCACACTCTATTCTCGATAAGGCACGGCAGAAACAAGTACATGGATCAGAAAACTCCCTTCGCCGGGCAAAAACCAAACAAGCAACCTCGAGTCCTTCGGCCACCTGTTCCACCTGAACACCAACCCGCACTAAGCGTCGTGAACCCCAGATGACGTTACAGATTAGGTGAGATGAAACCGAGAAGATATCAGGAAACCCCAACGTGAAGAGAACAGAGATGAGAAAAAGCAGTGAGGGTGGAGAAGGAAAGCGAGACTGCCACGCCGTTTACCACTTCCCCCAATCGGGATTTCGACTGGAGGATACGTTTCAACAGCACGGCAGGAGATAGAGGACAGCAAGGCAGGAGAGAAAAGGAAACAACTTCATAATCACGGTGAAGAAACGACAACAAGAAAGATAAAAAGAAGACGAGACGAGACAACAAAGACAGCGAGCTAAGAACCCACCGCTCCAAAGATTCCGAGATAACAGTAAAGGAAATGGGAAAAAAGAAAAACCAGACTAGACAAACACCCGTCTCCCAAGACGCGAAATGCTCCGGCCCCTCAGTGTCGTTGCGGTCCAAAATCCGCTTCCACAACCTTACCCTTTTTCCCCTTAACGGTAAACTCCGCGAATAATGCAACGTGATCACTAGGAAAATGGAAATTGGGGAACCCGGGTACCCGGCTGAGGTAGTCCTTATCTACCTCTCCCAACAACGCCGACACATGAAGTGTGTTGGAAGTGTACCACACATAATCAAGGATATCCTTGAAGTCAGGAGTGTAGTTGGTGAAGCTCAACTCCCCGATAGAGCCATAGGCCGACTTGAGCTTGAACGGATGCGTCATACCGACCTTACTGAGGTTACCGTAGAGGCGCTTCTCAAGTTCCGGATGCTCCTCGACAAGTCGACCGGTGTTGATCAGGGTGTACGCCGCCGACCCAGGCGAGGAGTTGAAGTCACCGCACATGAGAAGAGGAATTTGGTCACCGCTGGCATACTCCGCTGACGGTGCGGGCTCCACGGTGGGCGTGTTCTCGCTTTCTGCTTCTGAGAAACGGAATGCGGTCTTGTCGGTACACGCAGGCCATTTGGCGTATTTGTCCGAAAGTTTCGTGAGTTCTTCCATCAAGATGGCAGTCTGGATGAGCTTGACGTCCTTGAATGCCGGGTCCCAGTAGAGATGAGCATTTACAATAATGAAACGTGCTCCGGTTTGGCGGTTCTCCAGGAAGATGACAACTGCGATGTGATCTTTCTGCCACAGCCGGTTGTAAATATCATCCTGACCCTTGGCATCGGGCCGTCTGACAGCGGTTTGACCAAAGTTGATCAACTGTTTGTCCAGCAAGATGTATTTGCTTCCCTTGAAGAACGTGGCGCAACCGTCGACATTCTTCGCATCATCCTCCTGCATGCCCATCGCACGCCCACGCGGCCAAAAGACACCTTTGTAGTCATTGTAAGCAAGTTGTTCTCGGAAAAAGCCGTTGTAGCTTCCTTGATCAACTTCCTGAAGACAGACAATATCCGAACTGTGAGATCGTAATTCGTTAAGGATGAGTTCTCGGCGGAACTCCCAGGAAAGAATGCGGGAGGGGGCGTAGCCGTAGTGTGACTGGGTGGCAGAGGAATCGCAGAGGGTGTTGTAGGAGAGGACCGTGATTTTCTCGGTGGGGCTGTTAGTCGAGCTCGCGGTTTCGTCAAGGATGACCCAATCTCGATCGGGCGGGGGCAGGTGAACTAAGGGGATAAAAGATTAGTCAAATCCAATTCACAGATTTTCAAGTTGAAGGTTCAATGTAATCGACTCACCAGGCATCTCTTCCTTGAGGTACTTGATCAGTGCCTTGGTCCCATCCTTCATGATCTGAGACTTGAGAACATCGTTGAGAGGGTTGCCCTCAATGCCCAAAGTGTCCAGCCGATACAAGTAACCCATCTCATAGGGGAGTGTGCGGATGTTGTTGTCGAAAAGGTAGAGCTTCTTGAGGTTTGACAGCATGCCGATCTCTTCGGGCAGCTCAGTCAGGTCATTGCCAGAAAGATCGAGGTGAGTTAACTTCCGAAGCTGACCGATTGCCGGAGGGAGCGCTTTCAGCTTGTTGTGGTTCAGGTACAGCTTCTCAAGGAAGCCGTAGCTGAAAAGCGAGGTAGCCATGGCCCGCAATCCTTGTCCACCGAAATCTAGCGCATTCCAACCTTGCCGAGAGCCCGGCTTCCCCGCGGCAGTTCCATTGCGTCCATCGGCCCCTTGTTCCGACGCATCTGCATGACTGGGCATAATTTGTATCCCCTTGGACTGCTGTGCCATGACGCGGGCATAGTAGTGAGGGGAATTAGCCTGTCGCGACTCGGCAGCAAGTTGAAGCTGGTGCTGCCAATGCTCGTTCATCGAGTCATCCATATCATCATCCACCGCGTTCGGCGTGCCATTCTGGAGGTGGGTCGGAGTGAAGTGAGGAGTAGTCGTGGAAAGAGCGCCGCCGGAGAAGTTGTTGTGATGAGTGAGGGTGTGCGCGGCTTGGGCGTGGTGCGTGTGATGGTGTGGTTGCTGGGCATGGTGGGGATGATGACTTTGCGACTGAAACTTGGGGATTTGCATTCCAAACCGCTGATGGGCTTGGCCGCTATTCATCATAACATGCTGTCCTTGATGGCCCTGGCCATACATGGTGAATGGATTCAAGGAGGCCGATTGGTTTACAGGAGGCGATCGAGATGGCGAGGGGGTTTCGTGGTTGAATTTCAGTCGCCCCGGAGAATTGGTTCCGTTTTGAAGGGTGTGTCGTTGGTGCGAGTGCTGCTGCGGTTGCGTTTGGAAGAAGAACGGCCCGGCCCCAGGCTGCTGGAACCTGTAGGTACCATCTGCCATTTAACGGGGCAGACGAGACCTTGTCTTATTTCCCTGGCGAAGAACCGGGGGGTGGGCACGCGGCGACAGGATCGGAGTGGAAGAGATGAGGAGAGGAGTAGCGGATCGGATACGGTCTCTTCTCTTCTTCCACATAGAGTCCTGAGGCAGAACGACCCCGTCTAGAAGAGCACAATTGAGGGGTCAGTGGCCACAGATGACCTCGGGACGGTGGGGTGATAGCAGTCGGTGATGGTAAGGCCGAGTTTGGATTGAGCGGCACCTAAGGGCGGGAGGGCGGGCGGAAGTCACGAGCACCGATGGGTGGTCTAGTAAGCTGGGGGAAGGTCAAAGAGTCAGAAGGATAGTCTGGAGTAAAGGTCAAGGATTTGGGGGCAGCTCGCACGATTGTCTCTTGCGCGGGGGGAGGTCGGTCGATAAGGTAGAGCGATCGAGATGACTGTCTTGGACGGTTTGCATCGAAGGCGGGAGTAGCGTCCTCACGTGATATACCGGATGTGATTCGCCTTCGCCAAGACTTGACGGGGCCGATTCCTCCCTGGTCTCTCGACGGTACTTCTAAGCTTATCTTGTAAAAAAAAATGGTTGATTTTGAAGGGAGTGAAGTAATATGGGGCTAGGGAGGGGCGATGTTTAAGAGGGTTGTGACATTGGCGGCTGGTGGCCGCTTAAGAGAAGTCGTTTAGTGGCGTTAAGCGCTGGGAACCTGGTGTCCGGGTTCTGACTTGCTCACTTGTTGAATTATGGCTATAGCAGCTTTAACAGGCAGACCGAGGTCGACCTCATTTCCTTCATCTCTTTGTCTGCAGGCTTACGGGGTATCTATCCCAGATGCTTCCTTTCGTCCAGCTAGCCATGCAAAGCCATGCGACTATACCTGGCACTAGTCCACCATTCACTTTATCCTGAAGATGTATGTCAGATAAACACTAAAAAAGGATGGTGAAACTTTCACATCAGAGACCCCCTCGGTTCCTGTTAGGGAATAATGATGGCACAAGACTTGAAAAAAAGCCCCCTTGGGCACGTATAGTTAGCCCAAAATGACTGTGACCAGGGCCGGTTTGTGCTGCTAACTGCCAGTAAGACCTAACCTCGAGGCCCGAAGCAATAGTCTTTGATGGCACAGATGATAGTTTATTGACCTCGCCGTTGCCACATCTGGATTTTTGGACCTGAAATCATGTTTCACGTCCGACAACTACACGCTTCTACGATAACCGACACGTACAATAATGGCCCAATCCCGAGACCATGCTCGAGTCCAAGCATTCCCCGCCAAAATAAAAAAAAGGGTATCCGCCTCCACTATTGATCTCGCTTCTTAGCCTAGGGTACTCCCAGGGTTTGGAACTAACGGTAGCATAGGCAAGAATAACACGATCGACGCAAAGCCCCGCTTCTCACATACTTCCGCCCCCTGGTCCCGCCACTGCAGCATCTGGCCACGGTTGTCTTGAAGTCATGCGACCGGGATACGTTGATATCGTATCAGAAAATGAGGCGTTCGTAATTATTACTTCACTTCTAGATATGTAAAACACAGAGCTCGTATTTCAGCTCGAGGTCTGAGAGTCCAACAATGACAGAAGGATCTGACGAGTCCAGGGAGCTGCTAGCCCAAAAGTACGAGGCAGGCGCTTTGATGTACATTGTGTAGATCCAATCCTTGTCTTCAGTCTGCAGGAACATATTTTACCGGGGGGTGGGGGGGCATAGCATCGGGGTCAAGGAGAAAGTCGAGGCCGAGTGCCGGGAGAGCAGGGATACAACAGCCGGGAAGAGACTGGGGGCTGGAAACTTCCCCAGGATAGCACGGGAAGCACGGGGCAGGTATCGGATAGAAGAGGCAAGGCGAGCCTAAGTCTCACCTACTGTACCGCTAGTTTGGGAGCCGGGTACCTGAGAATTGGGACGGTGGACATGGCGGGCAGGGATCTCCGGCGGCCTTGTATTCAGTCGTACTACTTAGTACTATTTGGGACTATTTGTACTCCGTACCCGTTGACCAGTACAAAAGGTACTTTTGCAAAACACAGAATTTTCTGTGCCGTTGCCTGTCACTCCGAAAAACTCTTATTATCCAAGGTCACAACCAGATGGTCCCGACTCCCTCCACGTGTCAGCTACGCACGCACCGGCCAGAGACCCCGGCTGGTCGAGTTTAGGACCGTGTCGGTGTTATAGCCCCTCCAAGAGCCTCTCCAAGAGGGGCTCGTTTGGAAAGAAAAAAAGAAATAGAAAAAAAGCAAGCAAGAAAGAAGCTGTTGGTATGGCATAGCGATGCACGCTCCGCTTATAGTTCGCGATGCGGCATCCGCCTTTTGCCAGATGCGGCGAATCCCTTAAGATTCATTCGGGACAAGTGGCACTGGTGGCCCGTGGTACCCATTCGACTCATGATGTCAGTATAGGTCGGCACAACCGCCCGCCCCGACCTGTTAGGCGTACTGAAGCCTCCTTTGTAGGCACGAATTGTAGACGTTGCGTTCCTCGAATGGCTTTGTGAAGACCAAAAATTAGCCGAAACGCGGCCAATATTTGTCATTGGCGGGGCGACTCCTTTTAATACCAATTGCAATCTATGTCCGTAGTTTCCCACGAGTTGGAGTCCATAATTACCTCGACGGTACTCCGTACTGATGTTGGTCATTACGAGAAACTAGCCTCCCTTCTGGACTCGTGTGGATACTGTTCAAATGGCACTTAGTTCCAGGGGTCGGAACTAGGCGGTCTTCTACTCGACTTTTCCTTCCATTCCCCTCTCTCTCTCTCTTCCTTTTTCCTCGACCTTGCCTATTGCTGAGCCTGAGGGAATAGTGCGTCGTTTATGCATACTCCAACTCCATGACTCGAGCGTGAACGCCCCCCGAAATCGAATTTTCAACTTCTTCCCGACTACACTAAAGGATTTTGTCCGGGCCGCCTGGATCTTCCCTTTTTTTTTTTCTTCTCTAGTTGCACTTTTTCTTCTCTCGAAATTCCCTTTGAGCAAAGTACACCTCGAGCTTTTCACTTGGACAAGTATGTCGCTCAGTTCATGAAACTTCAATTGCACGAGAATGCAACCGACCGGAGAACCGCATTGAAGAGTCAACGGGGACAATCGATGCGTTTGAATCGGAGATGGATATGATGTCGGCAGGAACAGCTTCGTTTGCGGCCCCCGCGGGCTCGGGTTCAGAAATTCACTCCAACCTCAGCTCGACTTTTGCCGCAACCTCCTCCTCGTCCTTGGGATCCTTGACGGACTACAACACCTACCCACTCGCGCGATATGGCGACCGCACCTACTTCCGCGACCCGGATAACACATATCCTCTACCATGCGACCTGCCCGAGATCCACCGCCAGAGCCTACGCACCATGATGCTGCTGCGCGTCTTTGGCGGTCCGTTTTGCAACCCCCACCTGGCTAATCACCCGCCTAAGCGCGTCCTGGAGATCGCCTGCGGATCTGGTCTGTGGTCCGGCCTGTGCCATGAGTACTTCGTTCGCCGCGGCCAGCCGAACGTTTCATTTGTCGGCCTTGACATGGTATCGCTCGCGCCGGATTTGCGCAAACAGGGAATGAACTGGCAATTTAAACGACATGACCTACGAAAGCCTCGTCTACCTTTCCCCGATGATTATTTCGATCTTGTTTTTATTAAAGATGCGGGGATGTGCTCTTCCAGCCCCGCGCAACAAGCCTCGGGCTTGAGTGAACCTCTTCGAATCCTGAAATCTGGAGGAATCCTCGAGGTGTGGGACTCGGACTGGGTATTCCGGTCACTGCTCCCTAACCCAGCACCGGCCCGCCAGACCTCCACGAAAGACCAAGAGATCGCCGAGTCGACCGCCACCTATACATTTTCCTCCGCCACACCTTTCACCAGAGCACAGAACAAATTCCTCGTCGACTACAACTCCTGGGTCGAGAAGTCATTCGACCGGCTCAAACTCACGGCCTTGCCATGTGCCACCATTGGCCTGTCCTTCAATTCGGAGGTGGATCTCCTCGAGAATGTGGACAGCCGCCGCATCGCAATCCCACTCGGCGACTTGCGGTGGGAGCGAGAAGGCACCGGCAAGGATTCCAAGGGTCGTGCACGCAAGTCACTGACTCCCGAACAGGCCTCCCTTCGGAGAACGGCCTTGATAACGGTCATCCAGATGATCGAAGGATTAGAACCCTTGCTTATGGAGGCCAGTGGTAAGGGTCGCGATGAGTGGGACCGCTGGTGGGCGGCAATGACCGCAGACCTCTTCCAGAAGGGCAGCCTCGCCAGTGGCGAGTGTCTCGAAGTCAGTGCCTGGTGGGGTCAAAAGATATGAGACCCCCCATGAGTCAATTCTGGTGTTTCGGTGGGCGCAAAACAGTGATCATTGATGTACGCTTCGTATTGGTGATACCCCAATTGGTGATTGTTTTTTATTTTTATTTTTATTTTTATTTTTTTTTGTCTTTCCAGGTTTCTAGGATGCATATGGTCTGAGCATTTCCTGTCCGGGAGTTTCGAGGTCTGTGGCAACGTGGCAACGTGGGCTTCAAGAAGTCTCATAGCGCTGTTTCAGCGTCCGATACCGCTTCAGGTAGTACCTGGAGTTTGGTGATCTTGTCAGCGTCCATTTCAAACCAAAATTTTGAGTCGAGGGGGAGATTTGTGCTCGCATGATGCTATGATGTATGACAAAAATGAGTGGACCAGGGACAGCTGCCTCATAACCTGGCTCTGCCCGCGTGCACAAGAAGGCAATATATAAAAGAATGACAGAATGACCTCGACGAATTATGTCCAATCTCCACATCTTCGTATTGAAAGGGAACGGGGAAGCATCGTTGCAGTGTATAGTCAGTGGTCAAGGGAAGGGGAGGAGGTCAAGCAGGCGTAGAGTTCGATCTTACAGAGCTTCGACTTCTAAAATTTCAAGATTAACGGCCATTCCTCTTGAATTTCAGCGGAACCAGGTTGGGACGCCTTACCTTTCTTCACAAACTCAGCCCTCGCGATTCCTTTTCGGATCTGCTCCTCGTCGCGGAGATGAGCCTGGCCGGCAAACGCGCGGTGGAGTCGGTCCCTGAAATACTGATATCCGAGGGGGTATTCCCGCCCCATAAAGAGAAGTTCTACAGGTCCCAGTCAGTATACTCCCAGAAATGCGCTTGCGCTGTAGAGCCTGTCCGAGGCGATCGTACCTTTGTACACGGTGATGACCTGACGGCGCAGCTCAGGGTTGACCATGGTTAGTTCATGCAATGATAGCTGATGTTTTGGAGATGGCAGCGTCGGGAAGTTGATCAGATCCGTAGAGGAGGGTTTTGCATAGCAAAGACGGGGAAGTGAAGTTGGAGAAATGCTCGGGAGTTGTCGGTGACGTACGGCGGTGCGGAGATCTCGAGCTGCTGTTTATCGGAATCAAGAACGCCAAACAATAACACGTCAAACAACCGTCAATTTACCTCAGCCGAGCTTTCAACTTTCGGTACAAATTTGATGGCCTATTTGTCATTCTATCGCGATTGACAAACTTGTAGAGGTTAACTAGTTTGAAACGTAGCTACTAGTTGAGCAGTACCCCCCAAGGGGTCTATTGATAGCGAATTATGGCAACAATGGGCTTGATTAAAGCATAGTAATGAATCAAAATAGCAAAGCATATGAAAAAAAAAAATACACAAAGCAGTACTATGCTTCCAAGGGAACATCGTTAACGCGACGCAAGCACGCGCTATACGGCTACACGCGGGGTTCTTGCCGAACCCTGGCCGAAGCTTCGGCATTCAACTGTCTGCGATTATCACATTCAACTCCTCTCCACACAAACACGCATCATGATTCCACGAATCGTATTACAGAGGCAGCTTCCAAGCTCGACTTCCTTCCTCTACACGCGCCGTCACCTTTCCACAACCGCACCAGCACAGAATGCGCGCGGGCCGACACCGGAGAACCCGCCTGCACAACCGCACCCAATCGATCCACGATGGCTCACCATGATGAAGCGACGAGTTGGGCGGTGTATGATGTTCGGTCTCAAGTCGAACCAAGTCGACGAGGCAGGGAAGATCCTACAACAATTGGCCAGGGACTGGCGAGAATTGATTGCTGGCAGTGAGGGCTTCTTGACCGATGAGAAGAGGCGGGCCTTGTATCGCCATAATGTGGTGTGGGGGGAGATGGTATGAGTCTAGGCCCAAATTGCTGCCATTTTATGGGTGAATTGAGACCGCTGACCTTGGATCTACCCTGTCGATTAGGATGTCATGGTAAGCTCGTGCCCCTGTCCTTTGTTGCACTGGATGCGCAACCCTTACATCTGAATTAAATGCTGACATATCTGGCTTAGGGTATGCATTTTATCTCACCTATAAAGTCTTTCCAATGGACCCCTAAATCTGACCGCTAAACAGGACATGTCAATAATGTCACTTATGTTAGATACGCCGAGTCCGCTCGGGTAAATTGGACCCGCAACATCGGCAATCATATCGACCAAGCAAACAGGAAGGAATGGCTCGGCCTTCTCAATTCTGTTGGTATCGGGCTCATCCTGCGAAGTATCAAGGTCGACTATAAGTTTGTAAGTCATCAAGACGGTATTGTTTTGGACAGCTCGGCTAAAGAATGTATCGCGGTTGCGACAGCCCATGAAATTCCCGGACAAGATCACTATCTACCAAAAGCTAGTTCAAGATCCATCATCGACTCTCGCATCACAATCCGCATTCCAGCTCCAGGTGATGATCCTGTCGGAATCTCGTCAGCGCCCTGCAGCTCGCTGCCATGAGGATATTGTCACATATGACTATAAGCAGAACCGGAAGACCCCCGAGCTGCCGCCCTTTATCTTTGATCAATTCAAGACAATTTGGGAACTGCAGGAGAAAGCGAAGCAGGAGTGGCGGCAGCGCATTCTGGAGATCGAGAATCGGGTCCGGACGTTGGAGACAGATAGCTGGGATCGTGCAGATGCTGTTGAAAATACAGGGTCTGCAAAGCAGTAAACTACTGGCATGGATTTACCATGTGTATCTATTAGATCTTGGTGTTACTTTCCGTGGGTTACCACAAATTATGTACCTACTTAGAAAGGCCCGATCAACCACATCATCTGAAACGATGTGTAGGCAATAAAGCCGGCAGGGAAAGCTATCCAGTACGGGAGCCTGGCGAATGTCACGCTTATGAGCATCAAAAACTGTTCCATACTCCATTGCATGAATGTCTGGCTCTGTTCTGAACTTCAATCATTACTTGGATCCTCCACACCATTATCCCGCACGTACGTCATTGGATCGGCTATATGGCAGCGCAAAGACCCGGGAGTTGGGGCTGTAGTACAGGCCAGCTCAGTCGCCCCACTTTAATGAGAGTCGCCTACTTGGTACGACACCGGCCTGCCTTTTACCTCGGAAAGTGGCTGTTCTTAATGGGGTAAAGGACTAACTTCCGCGATGCCCCTCAGATTCTACACACCAGCACAAAAGGGCGTAAACTTCCTGATCCCAAAATCAGAATAAACAATCCGCGGCTAGAAAACCGCCGACCCAACAATGGCTTCGGCTTCAAAATTGCCCGCAGATGGGACGAGAACCGAGCGTTTGGCTAGCTGGGCTGCCAACCTCCGATATGCTGATATCCCCCAAGATGTGGTCGAGAAGACTAAAGATTTCTTCTTGGACACGCTGGGCTGTACTATCGCCGGTCGCCATCATCCAGCTGTCGTTGCCATGTCCAAGTTCGCTGTACAAATGGGCCCTTCCCACGGGAAGAGTGAATTGGTTGATGGAGACCTGAGGTTCACGACTAGTCCTGCTTTTGCTAGTCTGGTCAACGGTGCTTCGTCCCACGTGGTTGAACAGGACGATCTCCACAATAGCAGTATTATGCATCCTGTGAGTTTACTAGACTTTGAACTTGGGCTTCCTTCCAAGCTTCGTCTTCTCAAGATGAAAGCTGATTTATATCCAGGCGACTGTCATATATCCCACCGCCCTTGCGGTGGCCCAGGAAGTTGGAGCTAGTGGAGAAGATTTCATTGCGGCGTGCGTCGTCGGTTACGAGGTTGGCTGCCGGGTAGGAGAATTTCTAGGCAAGAGCCATTACGAGGTACGCTATTTCAAGCTTTCACAATGACTTCTGCCTGTTTACCATGATGCAGCGCTTCCACACGACTGCAACCGGAGGTGTCATTGGAGTTGCGGCAGCCGTTGCCCATCTTTTGAAGCTCGATGCCGAACAGACTCTGTCTGCAATTGGAACGGCGGGAACACAAGCAGCAGGACTTTGGCAGTTTCTGATGGACGCGACGCACTCAAAACAAGTGCACACGGGAAAAGCGTGCTTTGATGGAATATTTGCCGCCTATTCTGCCCGTGACGGACTCCTTGGCCCACGCGACATCCTTGAAGGGCCCCGAGCGATGGGTATTGCGCTGGTCCCGGGAAGCACGAATCTCGAAGCGATTGATCAGAATCTAGGGGAGAACTACCAAGTAACTCGGTCCAGCTTCAAGTGGCATGCGTCTTGTCGGCATACTCATCCAAGCGTCGATGCACTGTTGAGCCTCATGAAGAAGAACGGAGTTGCTTTTGAAGATATTGAGTCTGTCGTTGCACGCACCTATCAGGCGGCTCTCAACGTTCTCGGTCTTAGCGGGAGGGGAGAGACTGTTCACCAAAGCAAATTCTCGATGGGCTTTGTTCTTGCCGTGGCTGCCAAAAAGGGACAGGCTATGATCACTGACTTTACCGAGGAAGACTTGAAAGATTCATCCCTGCGAGAGTTCCAAGGTCGCGTGACGATGGAATTGGATCCGGTGATTGAGAGCAAATTCCCGGAGAGTTGGCAGGGAACTGTGATTGTTACTACCAAGGATGGGCAGAAGTTTACCGAGACAGTGGAATTTGCAAAGGGAGATCCTGAGCTTCCGTTAACAAGGTACGTTCGCGAGTGCTTCACTTTTTTACGAAGTTGTCAAGCTGACTTTTTGTTCACAGGAAGGAGATTGAGAGAAAAACACGCGCTCTCGCCACATATGGTGGGTTCACGGACACGGGCAAAGTTAATCAGTTGATTGAAAGGGTATGGAACCTCGAGAATGAGAAGCATCTTAATGGGTTCGCCTTCTGATATCCGGGAGTTACATTCTCGTGGGCCTACATTGAATATAAGCCTTCAAATGTTCACAGGAAGTATTTTTGATTCTGTACACCAACCTCGAGAACCGATTTTCGTCATTATCTTCAACATACTCTTAAACCGAGCAACACATATGCAATGTTCATAACGAAGACAAGCATCTAGAGAAGACGCGAGGAGTACTCACCTTGCTCGACCATCTCACCGCTAGGATTTGGGGATCGGCCAGTACGAAATTGAGTCGTATTGGCTCCGTGCATTGGAATGTGGCCAAATCACTACCATGCAGAAAAGTCTAGTTCCTGTAACCTTGTAATCTAGATTTTGTAATAATATACTTAGGCACAACGGTACAAGGAGTTGGCCCGGAGGAGGCCTTCCCGATTTAGTCGGGAGAGGAAGGGCCCGGAAGGAGTAGGGCGAGCGAAAGGATCGGCGCCAACTTTGTCGAGCCGTTTATCGGACCCAAGGTAGAGTCCGGGCTCCCGGGATGATTAGAGGTCGGCATGGGGTTCCGATAAGATTGGCAACTTTCGTGAATTTCGCGACAAACGTGAGAACCCAAGTCAGTGTCCTAGGAGTAGATATGGGGAAGGCAATGCAAGATCGGAGGGTCTGCACACTTGGGCAGAGATGTGGAAGGCCGGTGCGTCGATCCTTACTCCATCGATGCACGATCTACAAGGGAAACCTTACCAATCGTGCCGAGAGGGGTTTGCGACTCTTTTCGCGGCTACAAATTCATGGCGATGGCAAGATGATTCTCAGTACCTTGCAAGGTAAAAGAGTCTGTTCCCTCTAAGGTATCTGGAGAGGTAGTTGCCCTCTTCCAAGGGGATCGGACGTGATGCCACTGAGCGGAGCCTCTCCAGGCCATGAGATAGGATAGCCGAGCATGTGAAAAGGCTACCCCGTTTTAGGATACTCGATACAGCACACGCGTTTCGGTAACGTCTTCGTGCCCTACGTGCTTCCATCTGCATACTCTATGAAGTGTTAATCCTCCAATGATGGGCTGATGGCTCGAAGCACTCGTGTCACCATGCATGCCCCAGGTCTGCCGCAAGGATAACCCCGCAGATGGACGGCCCAGTGAACGGTTGATCGTCAGTAAGTCGGTCTGATAGCAAGTGGCCAATGACTTCGGGATAGGGCTTGATCATGCGCTCATTTCCCCATGGCTAGCTCATGCCCCATAGCTTATCATGGCCGCTAGGAAGCGGGACAAATTCCGATGGGACAATCCCCGGAGTTGCAGTTTCGACCGAGGGCCACAGTTTGGGGACGAGGATGCAGAAGGGTTCTTTTTGGACCCGTTATGGACGTTATGGACGTTATGGACGGTGGTCGTGTCGCTATTTGCAAGTGCATGACTATGGACGGAAGTGGAAATTAAGTAGTGTTTGACCCAGCACTAATCATCAAGGGCTCAACCCAGACTGTACATATACGAGGATGAGAGGAGTACATACCCTATTCTATTCCAAAAATGAACAACGTACAAATGTATTCTTCAGGGAAAAAGGCAAAAGTGAAATGAAACCGGTAAAGTCGGTACTAAGGGTACGCCGGGAAGAAAGCGGCAGGTACCGCCTGTCCGGAGTGTATGATCGACGGCTTACCGTACATTACAACTTTTCTGTTTCTTTCTCAACCTCATAGTTCCACCGTGACTTTTCCTTCTCACCTTCTCGTATTACCACCTTCCCTTTTTCTCCCCTCCCTCCCCCCAGTCCTTATCGACTTGCATTTGGGACATCCGAGGAGGATTTTTTTCATTCCATCTCGTCCCTTTTCCTTCCTGCCTGGTCCCAGTCCTTGGCCGCGTCCCGCCAAGCTGACTCGGACCTGGGTTTCGGACTCCCCTCGTCCATGCCACGCTCATCCGCTGCGGGTAGGAAGAACCAGAACAGTCGACACGACAATGGCCTCGTCGGTCCCGGCAAGAAAGTAACCAAGCAGAAATCCAGCGGCCACCTTAACGGCTCCCCCGGCAACGGCTCTGCTCCCGGCTCGGGTGCCGCCACTCCCTTCGATTTGTCGGCGAGTCGCTCCAACAGCGATACCGCGATCACCCCTCCGACTATCGCGACCAAGGGTGTGGATGGGATCAAGGCCGATGGCAATGCGCGTGGAATGGTGAATGGACATACAAAGAGTGCGGACATGGCGTGTGGTCAAGCAAACGGTGCCGTGGCGCAAATTGGTGGCATGGCCGGCTCGGTCTCGCGCAATGGCTCTACAAAGCGCTCGGGCTCAAACGCTTCGATCAACCCCCTCCAGCTCGCCTCCACGATCCTCAAGTCGTGCCCCATGTACGACACCATCGCCATTTTGATTTTTCTGCTACAACTCCCACCGATGGTTCTGACCCTGGTACAATTCTTGTTCGCATCCTTGACTTTCATGCCTCCGAGCGGTGCCGCCGCCGGCTCCCTGTCGTCGAATTTCGACATCTTTCAGGGTCCGGCTGGTACCCCCTCTCTGGGGACAATGATCGCCATGGACGGATTCTGTCTTCTTTTCTGGGGCCTCTTCATGTGGACGTGGGCACAAAATTTTGCGATAGACCTCGCTCACGTCCAGGTTGCCATCACGTTAGGTGGCGGAGGCTCCGGCAAGAATGGTGGGGTCAACGCCATGTGTGTCGGGATTGTTCTGCTTCTTCACATCATTCGCAGCAAAGGCATCCAAGACTTTGTCATGGGCCATCTCGTTTCCGCCAAACTCATCAGCCCCGACCTCCTCTCTCAATACTCGAATCTCCTACCCGCCGAATTCCGACGAACCGAAGCGCAAACCTCTCCGAGTTGGTTGAGAAGTCTCCTGGCCGTTCATATATTAGCACAAGCGGGGACTGCGATGGCAAGACGTTCGATGGCCAAGAATCGGGCACCTGCACCGCCGAGGAGCGGCAAGCGCGTGGATACAGAGGCTTCGGCAGGCTCTCAAGGCCAGCCCGATTCTGCTCTCGAGTCTGCCGCCAGTCTCTCATCTTCTCTCATGGGCCCGGATGGGCAATTTCTCAAGGATAGCAAGGATCGTCTTACTTCTGCAAAGAAACGCAGACGCCAAGCAAATCAGGTCCGGAGTCGCCAACCGTTTTGGGCCGCGCTCGCCAGTACAAAGGTCACCGTGATGCGGGAATACGAGCACTCGCGAGCGTTGTCCAAGACGACACGCGGGCTTACGTTGACCGAGGAGGATTTGCAAGGCGTTTCTCTCGACGATGGATTGGTATGGATTACGGATGTGGATAGTTCTACGATCAAGTTCGCCGCGGGCGATCTTTCTGATGAGTCTACGGCGCCGAGCTCTTGTGAAACTTCTCGATTGGAGGGAGAGATAGAACCGTTTTATGTCTGTGTCAACGGGGCACTTTGGGCTACCGCTACGATCTGCAGGGTCTCCGACTCGTCTAAGGGGCCAAGCATGGTTCATTGGCGGGGCGAGATCTCTGGACTTGCTCCTAACTGTGCTTATACTTGTTCCTTCGTGCGCAGTGATACCGATGAGGAATTCTGTGCCATGAGTGTCAAGACGCCAGCCACAACCGACACAGAACAAGGTGAGTTCTTGACTGGTTTGTCATCCATAATGGCCATTAATCTCATTAATCAAGTAGTTATTTCCGCGGTTTCGACTCCCCCGCAGCCGCCCTATCGACCCTCTTCCCCTACGACCACGTTGAAGAATTCTATTATCAACGCCGAATCCAAGTTGAACGAGAAGCGCTCTCGGTTGAAGAAGACAAAGAACGACCACCGACTTGTTATCGCGAAAATCCGAAGGGAGCTGGACAATTTCACCCACCGTCTTCAGAGTGGGACGGACGAAAATCGACAAAAGCAGCGCTCACTCCAACTCGAGCGGAACATTCAGCAGACAGAGGAAGCGACCGCGGCGTTGAAGGTACAACTGGACAGCATGGAGAAGGTGCCGGAAGAGGAGATTGAGCAGTGGTCTGCGCACAAAGCCGATTTCGATCGTGAACTGGAGCGTTTTAACGCAGCCAAAGAGGACCTTGCTGAAGCTCGGCTTGCCGCGGCTCAGCAAGTGGCGGCACTGGAGCAGGAGTTGAATATGGTTGTGCAGAAGCGCGAGCGTCTTCAAGGCCGCCGTACACGAGTCAACGAGCAGTACGAACGCATCATCTCGGCCAATGCCCAGGGATTGAATGAGAGAGAGCGTCGCGCCGCCGAGCAGTTTGCCCGAGAGCAAGATCATGCCAAGTTGGAGGCCAACTTCCACGACCAGTTCGCGAGCATCAGTCATTCCGTGCAAGAGTTCCAGTTGCGCACCAGTGAACTTTGGCAGCAGGCATCCGCTATTGAACAGTCGATTCAGCAACAGCAACAGCAGATGCTTCTCGAGTCTGGCCCCCTCACCCCCGAGGGCAATCTGCCGGGCACCAATCCGCTGGAAGCAAGCTTGGCGACGACGGCTGCTCCGAACGGCCGCGCTCTATTGGGCCTCAGCTTTCCTCCGACAAAGCCCAGTCCGCTACAGACATCCTCTTCTCATCCAACCAGCCCGGTACAAGATGCCTTCATGCCTCATTTCCCTACCTCCCCGCTGGGCAATGCCAACTCAAACTTTGGATCCGATGTCAACCGCGACCGCTCATTCTCCAACCGCTCCGCTCGCAGCAGCCAATACGGCTCGGAATTCTTCGAGTCCAATCGCCTGCCCCCCTTGCAACTCGATCTATCTGAAATGCTTTTTGAAAAGCACCGGTCTGGGTCTGATAGCTACGGGAATGGTAACGGCTTTCTGCCACAGAACGGCCGTCCGGTCCTAAGTCCTTTCCAACGAGCCGCGAGTCGAGGAAGTGGAGCTGGCAGTGGAGCTGGTAGCGGCAGCGCCGGCAGCAGAAGTGGCAGTGGTAGTCCGAAGTCGGCACGCGGTTGAGGTCCCGAGTCTATCGCTCGGTGGACCTCTCGAGTTCCGTTCGTCTACCATGTGGTTCATCTGAGATGTTGCGCGTGTGCTTTCCGTTCTGTCTGTTGGATTGTCCTTCACCTTGCGTGTTCCGTCCCACCCCCTCTGAAGTGCTCTCATCGAGTCGTGTTTGTGATGGTCGTGGAAATGTTCCGGCTGTTGTAAGATGACTGGTTCCTCGCGATGAGATTAGGTGCCGGGTCCACTTGGAGTGAGATGTATCACAGTTCTGTCCTAAGAGAGAAGAAAAGCTTGTTTCATATTATACTTGGTTCCATTTCCGCGTAGTTGTAGCCATGATCGATCCAGGGCAATTTGAGCGTTGTCTTCCTAGTGTTAAGATTCAACGCTAACTTTATTTGGCAAGTCACCACGATAAGAAACGAGCCGGCACGGTGTAACTCACAACTCCTCTCCTCCACACTACAATCCATACTACAATAGTACCTGGATACAAATGAACACGAAGACCGGACGGTCACACCACGGCTGCGCACGGTGCAAAAGACGTCGCCAAAAATGCGACGAAGGAAAGCCGACCTGTGGCCGTTGCCTACATGCGGGGATCTCCTGTGAATACAAAGTCACTTTAAAATGGAATGGCCGAGTCCCGAGGGGTACAAAGTCTCCCGAGTCCAGTTATACCTCCAATGCAACAAGTACCGGCTTGATTGATGGGCCTTTCAAATTCACGCCTGCGACGTTGGATATCCAACGGCCACTTACTGCCTTATCTTCTCAAACCAGACTGTTGCTTCACCACTTTCTCACAGAGGTGTCCCAGAATTCCAGCCATGCTTACCTTCGAGATAACGAGTGCCAGGACATTCTCTCAATGGTACATCATTCCGACTCACTGAGATATGCAGTGATGGCCATGTCCGCACTTCATCGCTCCACTCTGGTGAATGGATTGCCCGACCGATACATACCGGAAGCCACCGTCTTGAATCTGATTTCGGCTAGTATTAACCATCTTCGCCGGGACCTCGAGACACCAGGCTTCCCAAGCCAGCCTCTACTTCATACTATAAAAACGCTGTGTCACTGTGAGATCTTCTCAGGGCGCGCCGATTCATCCTGGAGGATCCATGTCAATGGCGCAGGAGCTTTCCTTGCCGCAATGGCTTCAAAACGAGACTGTAAGGTCTCGGGACCTCCCTCCTCATTGTGCTCTCGGTGGTTCTGGTCAATACAGGCACTCGCTGCTGTGACGGATGTTGGCTTCCTATTGGACCAAACTATAGAATCTACCATCCAAGATAGTAGTGATGATTACTACTTTGACATTTATACTGGTTATTCATCGGATCTCAAATTTGCTCTAATGAAAATCGGTCTCCTCTCACGGCATCGGCGTTTGACTGAGAGTGACAGCTTTCAGAGCGATGGAGAGGATACCAACGGGCACTCAAGCCCGGTCAAAAATCTTGAGATCGGGATTCGAAATATGATCCGCCGAGATCACGAATCGGGGTTGAAATTCCCTAGTCATCACTTGCTCGACACCGACACGATCGGTCAGTTCCGTGCCTGCAACACGGCTTATCAAAACGCGTGCTTGCTACATCTGTACAGACGAGTTCAGAACCTACCTACATTCTGCATTGAAGTACAAGGGTGCGTGAGAGCCATTTTGGATGCGGTTTGTGCTATTCTTCCGGTGACGACACTCTCTCCTTGGATTCTTCTTACAACGCCCATATATACAGCCGGGTGAGTAAAGGCCGTCCAAACCACGTCGATCAAACTAACAGTTGGCATTGCTCAGTTGCGAAGCTGTTGGCTCGGATAGGAAGTTGGTCAAAGACCTCCTTCTGGAGCTATACTCCAAGCTACACATACGGAATATCATCAGAGCAATTGAAATATTGGAAAGACGTTGGGGAATGCTGGACATCTCCAAGGATATTCTCTCGGGACCTGACGATATGAGAACTACCGGCTTTCTGGACTTCATACCATACTGACCCAGGCGGTCAGAAAATTGAGCAAGTGTTTGTAAGTTAATGTCTAGACAAAATTTCTACCCTATATATACAAATAGCAGAGCCGATTCTGCTGGGAATGTTTTATATACAGCACCACGTGTCCAACGCGAACAGTGATGTTTTCTATGATGGGGTTCCCACATGTACGTTGCATGTGTAGCATCTAAATCTCGCTCCCCATCTTCCAAAAGCGGGTGTTGGCATAAGTCAGACACAGCCGTCCCGGTGAATGTTCGTCCAGATCGGAACAATCGTGCTCTAGACTTGCAGGATTACCCTCGATTGCGCGGATAACCGTGCCAAGCACAATAGAGTGATCATGCACATCGATCTTATGCGGGTGGAGGGTACATTCGAAGACGAAAGGAAAGTCCACCGACTCATGTTCCTCCGAAACCTCGGTTCTCCGCCTCAAAATAGGAAGAGGTCTCTGGGCTTCTCCGCTAGCGTGCGCCTTGGACTCGACCTCCAAAGCCCTAAATTCAAAGTCGCCATGTCCGCTCAGAATTGCCGAAAGCGTCGTGTTCCCCTTGGAAAAGTCTCTAGCGAGAGTCGCGGTCTCAGGCCCCGGTGCGAGTAAATGAACAAGAAAACGCCCCGAGGCTAGTAACGCATTCAAGGTCTCTGATGGCCGACGCACGTTGAATGAGATCACGGGGTCTGGTGTAAGGGTGACGGTGCTGAAGGAGGAAACGGTCATACCGCGGAATGAGGTTGTATCTGCTGGGCCGGAGGGATCGGTGGCTGTGATGATGGCGACGGGGTAGGGCACGCGGCGCATGAGGAGCCGGACATGTTCGGATATTGAGGCGGGTGATGTTTGCGGTATTTGTGTCGTGACTGTATTTGGGCTTGGGCTTTGGGTATTTTCTTTTGTTGAAGCTGTAGCATGGCTCGTGTGTCGACGAGAGCACTGCGATTGTTGATAGCTCGGCCTAGGTTGATTTCGGAAGGTGAGGGGCGAGGTCAAGGGTCTGGTGGCGGAAAGACCTGGACATAATGACTCTTTAAACGTGTCAGAAACATCATATAGCACCGAATTTGCTCCAACAAACCATAACCACTTACCTCCGAGCCCCCTCCGTGCCGCAGCGCACGGGATCGATAGCTTCATCCCCGTAGGATGTTCAGGCGGGGCTATCACCCGGCCCTCAGGTATTGGTAGGAATATTAGACAAGCAAGGAGCCAGTATTCAAATGCTGTCAATTCATTTCGGAAGCGCAGGCAATAAGATCTGATGACGAGCGTGCAGTTGGCTTTCTTAAATTTCGTCCGCAAAAAAGTGTCGGAGGTGCTGACTAAGGCATGATAATTTCTCTGCGGAAAGTTGTATAGCATCAAACCCATCTCAACTCTGTCCTCCGCAACCTCCGCCACCGCATTGCGACCACTCGATACTCCGATCGAGACCGCACCTCCCCCGAATTTACAAAGCCGCTCGCTCGCCCGGCGTCAACCCATCCACAATGTCAATGCACACCTCTCTCCGCCGCGCCGCGGCCACATTACCCAACTCAACAACCACGATTCTCCCCACGGGCCGGCTCCCAGCCTCTCAATCCAACGCTACAACATTTGTCTGCTCACAATGCCGCCATGCCACTCTTCTCCGCCGCCCGAAGCGCCCCTACACCTTCACCCAGCTCATCACCCTCTCCGACGGCAGCGCCTTCACCCACCGCACCACCTCTCCCGCCCCGGTCTACCGCTCCACGCGTGACACGCGCAACTCTCTGCTCTGGAACCCCTCCAGCAGCAAATTGATGAATGTCGAGGAGGATGAGGCCGGTCGACTGGCTGCTTTCCGTGCGCGATTCGGCCGCAGCTTCGATGCGAATACCCCTGTTGCGGAAACCAGCTCGAGCTCAAAGGATCCCGCGACCAAGAAGGCCGAGGAGGAGGCTGCTAAGGCTCAGGCCCAGGCGGAACAGGAGGAGGAGGATAACCTGCTGGATTTGATTAGCTCCTTCGGACAGAACGAGCCCCAGCCGACTGGGAAGATGGCCGAGAAGAAGAAGAAATAAGCGGTTCAGTTCATAGTTGGAGTGACCGTCGGGAAGAGATGGAAGATTCGATTCTTACCGGATGGGCCTGGAGTTGTGTTTGATTCTGTATCACTTGTCTTGTACATTATACATACGTCCCTTTTGCTGTGCATGAATGCCCCTTTCATTTTTCTAATTGACCATTTTGACCATCTCTATAATACATCGATGGCATTGAATGATATCTAAGCTTGAGTAGCGACTATTGACCATCCTACACCTCATGATCGTCTCGCAACCCTTTGTTGGTTCGCCCTATACCCAGCTTCTTGCCAAACTTAATGTCAAAGGTGAGAGAAAAGGGAATAGGATTCAGAAATCCACAATAGCTCTTCTAGATTTCTATATCATCCGAGTCTAGTCTATATTTTACTTCCCTTGAGCTCTATTACTTGTCCGGGAGTTTCCCCAAGTTTGGTGTTTCCCAGAGATTGAGATTCCTCAATGGCATCTTCAGCCTCCAGCTGCTCAACCGTGGCTGCAAATGCAGCTTCCACATCATGCTCTGATAGCCACGCCGTGTTGGGTCTGCTCTTCATTTTAGCTACAAGAGCGGCGTCCTCTTCTTCTGCTGTGATATCTACTCGAGGCCTTTGACCGATTTGGTTATGCACAATACGCAACAATCGTGCTGCATGAGGCTGCCTCGTCTTGCCGTAGAGCTTCAGTGCCTTGACGATATTTTCCACCGCAAATGAAGGTCGTGTCGACGATGGATTAAAAGCATGCTTAAAAGCAAGACCGAGAGCCAAAGCATCATCAAGTGCTAACGAGCCACCCGCGGCAAAAGCACCTCCATGAGCATGTGCTGCGTCTCCAATCAAGGTGGCTCGCGATCCAAACACCCAGGTTGGGAGGGCGTCTCCGGCAAAATTGGGATAGAGATTGGTATAGGGAGTCAGTTGGGTGAGAGCTCGAATTGTAGGATTCCAATCCTTATATCTTTCTCTCAAGAAATCCACATTGCCTCGCTGGCCCCAAAAAATGTTCCTCTCGAGCTCTTCTGTCGTGCGTGGATCGTCATAGGCACCAACGGTGGTATACTGCCCTTTGCCTGCTTGCTGTCAGTCATACACCTGTTGAGCTGGGAGTATCCACATACCCAGCCGCGAAGCAAAGAAGTTATCCTTTGGACCCCACTGTCATCCTGTTAGTGTGTCTCATGGTTACGAGTAGACGGCTCCATACCCAGTGCATTGAATCGGCAGGTAGATCAGGGATCTTGCCCTCGACGAGGGATGCATCAAATGTGGCTCTCATAAAGACCTTGCCAGTGAAGCGAAGTTTATAGTCCGGAATGAACGACTGTCTCACTTTCTGTAAAAATCAGCAGGTTTTCAGGGGTGGTTTAGGTATGTAGTAACAAACCGAGCGGATTCCATCTGCTCCGATTAGAATGTCACCGTGAGCACTGTTCCCATCCTCGAATAATAGAGATACCCCGTCCTGGCGGATTTCTGCACGCACGACCTTTTTGTTCAAGTGAATTGACTGAGCAGGTACGTGCTTCAACAGAGTGCTATGCAAATGACCCCGGTGGAAACGAGTCGTGTGGTGACGAGGATCAGGAACGTCGGTGTGGTTATCAACAGAAACGACCCGGTCGGTTTTCCAATGGCTATGACCATCAGCAGAGCCTCATAAATTGGAACGAAGATGAAAGCGTTACCGGAAGATTTGTGGAATCCCGCTTGGTCCTCTGTAACCCACTTCGTCCGTGAGAGCTTCATGCACACCGAGTTTCTCCAGAGTTCGCATTCCCTGCGCAATCCACTGCTTAGATCTGTCACGGACCTTGATGGAAGCGAGGGACTCACGTTGGGGCTAATAGCAATACTAGCCCCGATCTCCAAGAGCTCGGGGGCTTGCTCATACAGCTGAATATTAAGATTTGGGACTGCTGATACTCGCTCAAGAGCAATAGCTGCGGAAAGCCCCGCAATACCAGCACCAGCAATAATCACCCGAAGAGTATCTTTCTCCTCCATTTCTTTACGGAGGGCAGTTACGCAAATGGATGTCTAGAAATGTGACTGGAGGAAGGGCTAAAGAGATGGCCCAAAAGATGTCTAGAAAGATGAAGTCGATGCCCTTTATCGTCCGCCGTTTGCGACCCCGCAATGGCGACTTCATGCGTGCTTGTGACGTCCGCTTAAGTACCCTTCAACCAAACCCAGAGAGCTCGGCAAAGAATTGCCGAATCTGATATATTAATTAAAAAAGCCTCTGTAGGGTCCAATTTCATCGAAATGTGTCCGGCGCGACATGAAGGCGAAGTCTTCTCCTAGCATTGCGGAATGGCTGGCCATTGGTTCTAGTGAGATTCTAGATCAAAATTCCTCAGCTAATACGCAGCTAGTTATCCCCAAATAGTTTTGTTTACACTGTAGCTTTATCGCCGCCGTTTGTAGTAATTTCATAATGGCCGAGAGTCTATTAAAATCTGGGCTTGGAGCAAGTACACAAGCTAAAAATGACAAGGACAATGAGTTCAAAATTGTGCATATCGCTCATTGCACATGTCCCTGGAGCATTGCCCAGTATCCTCTTACTAGGTTCGTCATTGCATGTAATGTTGAACTGCTATCGCTAATGCACCTGGCAGCTTTGCCCTGGTCAAACTGCTGGAGACTCGTACCAGGAGTTTGGATCCGATCTACAACCGATATACCTTATGCTGTGTTGATGATCTGGGCTGCTACTGCATTGGCTGGACAGACCAAAAAGACCACTGCCATCACGTTGTACCACATTATCTTATCTTTACCCTCCACCGTCATCCTCTACCTTTACCTAACATCCCACGAAGTGAGATTGCTCTTTAGGCAGAATTTCCTAAATTCAACTCGTCCCTCATGAATCTCTCAAGTATCTCTTAATAATGTTTTGACTCGTTGATCTACTTTAGTTCTTTCTCCATCCTCTTCTGGTCTATTTATTAAGTCGACCTTTCTTTCTGATTCCCCAGTTCTTCGACTGTCTTCCATTACTCGGAAAGGTCCGGAGATCAACCGGGAAAGAAGACTGCTGCAGTCCTACTACTTCCGCAACCCGAGAGAGCCACCTTCCCGTTTCTTAACAGGAGTACGTCCACGACCTCATTATGCACTGAATATATTTTATATTCCCGGTTATCTCCTTGCCACGTATGACTCCATGTGGATAAGTTGGGTCACATATGCGAGCTATTTCCTAGCCCTAGAGGCGCACGTCTACACCATACCAAACTACAGTTTGATCGTAACCACCCTGGTCTCGGGTACAGAACAACTCACATCCAAGTTTTGGGCCACGACAAGGGTTCCGAGAACTGCATTCCCACTAATCAGATCACGCGCATGGACTAGAGGCTAGAGACGCATCTCATATTTTCCGGCATGAACGCATCGTTCCAACCACGATGGAGGCTCTCTAGTCCCCAAATCTCCCATGTGTTACGGCTGACTTGCAGATGAACGACTCGTGCCTAACAGGTTTCCAACAAATCATTCCTCATGTCCTTCACCGGTATATCTCATCACCCTGGTTCTCTACACACCATCAGCAATGGCTCCGTGTATGAAAAATTTGTCGCTGGTCAATCCGGAGCCATACAGAACATTTCGTCCAAGTAGAGAGTTTGTGGCCAGAGTGTGGTGAGGTAGCAATCGCGCTCGGCTCTTTGACGCTGGGCACAATCTTTTGGGGAAATGGCGAAGATAAATACCTCGACTGCTCCCGGCTGTCGACGGGTTCTTCTTGTTCTCCATTCAGCCTCACTTCTACTTTCAAAGATTTCTGCACGCGCATGCTCCAAGTTGCCCCGAGTTCTTCTCCCAAGCAGCTGCAAAATATGGCCATACAAATCCCCATCAAGGAATCTTTGATTCCCATGTTCATACACCAATATAAGAAAAAGGAGTTCCAAGATTTGGCCGAAAGTGTTGAATATACATGCAACCAGGCCCTTTTGGAGAAGGGTATACCTCATGTAACTCAGAGCCGTGGGAAGGACCCCGAAAGCCTCCGAAAGAAGCTCGAGCAGCGCGAGCGCGAGAACGGTCCATACGAAACTCTGGAACAGATTCATGAGGACATCGTCGACCTTGCCGGGGCTCGCATTATTCTCGAGAGATGGGAAGATCGTCATTTCGTCCAGGGCATTATACACGAGATTTTCGAGGTGAAGGAGGAGAAGTATAAGAAAGAAAAACGTGGATACGAAGCAGTGCATTGTCGTGTGTACTTGAAGCAAGGCGGGAACCCGTGTGGGCCCCATACGACGAGAGCGAGGCAGCTGGTAGAGATCCAAGTTCTGTTCTTGTACATGGCGCAATGGGCCAAAGACGAACATGATCGGTACAAGTCAATTAGAGATCCGAGCCGCGCGTTGAGCAACAGTCTGGATGCCTGTCTTCAAGTGCTCCATCTTCACGAAACCCTTGCTCGGCATACCAGAGAAGAGAAGACCAGGCAAAATGCAAAATACAAGCAGAAGTTCACCAGCACCCACGTCGTCGGGAGCCATCTAGAGAAGTGGATTCTCAGGTATGCCGCGGACTGGGTCAAATCTGGAGAGAAAACGATAGGATCTGCCACGGCTTTGACAAAATTTTTGAATGCATGTGAATGGACAACTCCCGAGTCTCTAGATCGCTTGCTCCGAGAACACTTGGGCAAAGGCGCACAGGATGAATACTCGGGCATCGCAAAGGAATATAACGGTATCGACTTAAACCTCATCATTTACCTCATCGACCGCGCAGTCCTGAAACACTCGGTTAATAGTGCGCGTCCGTTCCAAGACCCCAACAGCCATGAAGAACATGTCTACAAGATCCAGGTGATCTTGAGCACGTTTATCTGGATGAACCGTCTCTTTCAGCCCACCCTTGAATGGCAGCGTTTGTTCACGCGCGTTGAAGACCAAAAGACCATCCGACAGGGCATTCTTTGGCTTGGAAACAGCGCCCGGCAAAATTTTATCGGAGATGGATCCTTTTTGACCGAGGATGAGATCGGCAAACTGAACGGGCTGTGGGATTGGTTTAGCAGAAATCTCGATCGACCCGTCATGCTGGCTTTCACCATGTCGAATCAGGGCGTGGTCAGAGATATTCCCCGAGAAAAAGATGAGTTGGAAGACGCCCTTGGACCCCTGAGTTGGGCCCTGAGTCGGGCTTAGCATGAGGTTTGGGGGTCACCCGCTAGGGAATGACGGAGGGAAGATAAGGCTTTCTCGAGATTTGTTGCCCAACGAGAATGATATACAGTGTTTTCAATCACCCAAAAGTTGTGTTATTCCTGTTATTTTGTCTCATTGCCAATCTTTGTTTCCTCAAAATCTATGCCCATTGGGATGCGAAATGGCTCCCATGAATACTCAGAGATTTTCATGGCTTTCTTCGTATTCCAAATAGTGTGAAATTAAGATGTTCCATCAACACACGGAAGGATCGGTGAGGTTCAGGGGACCCTGGTCCATCACACGTAATGGGGTATTTTTAACGCCCATCACTCAACAAACTGTCGACCTGTCGATTTTAGGGGGTGAGTCACCTCACGTGTGGCTGAGCATGGCCCTGTGTGTCCCGGAAAAAGCAAAGAAAAAAAAACAATATGGACGGGTCGATGGAAACGAGCGGAACATGACACCAACGAGATCCGTCGCGACACTGTAAGATGTGAATTGCCCGCAAAGGTGGAGGGTTGAAATCATCGAGATTGTAATATAGTTCGTAATCGAGTAGTACTTGATCGAGTATAAGGGGGGAAAGGGCATGCCATCGTTCGGCAATTGGTATTGCCAAGATGCGTTTCTTCAGGAACCTGATACTAGCGCATTGTGTTGGGGCGGGGGGAACGGAAATAGGCGTACTTTTGGCAGGGTCGGTCATATTTTTGTCAGTGAAATAAAAAGCGCATTTCCTTCTCTCTGGCAGGTTTTAAACTCCGTGGGAAGGATCGCACTTCTTTCCTGGCAGTGTCTCGGGTGTATACTTGTGACGAATAGCAGTGTGTTTCTCCAATCGGTTGAGCATCGCTAAATAGGCAAGAGGACTCAAAAGTCCCCCACGTGAGATGGCAAAAGCAGTACAGGTCGATTCACATATGGCCGAGGCTCAGGTGGTCAGCGGAGCCGCAGAAGGTGGTATTGATTCCCCCGATGACATTATCATTGGAGGTTCGCTGACCTGTTACTGGCACAGAGCTTAATCTAGCCCTTGAACACCTTCGGTTCAAAGCAATTTTGAAAGGGTTCCCCCCACGTGAGATCCCCAAAGCCGGAATCAAAAGAAGATGGGAGATACTTGCACTCGCTGAGAATAACGGGTGGATCGGCTTATCAAGAGTCGAACGAGCCGTCGACTTCTGGATCTGGTGTGGGCTGAAGCCGGAGCGATGGTCCTTGGTTCCGGATCAGCGCCTCTGGGAAGAGTTCTCCAAGGAATGTGGTCTGTATAAATATAAAGGTCAGTGCGATTGAGAACGGAGAAAAGGGGAGCGGACAAGGTACTGAGTTGCTTGCTTTTGATCTCCTGTTCACCGATTGGATAATTCCCATGCACATGATGCCGGTAAAACTAATTGGACCTAGACCACCCCGATGCAAGAACGCAGGCATTGCCCGATCTGTCCACGTGGATGCCCCCGACTTTGGGGGTCAGCGGAAGGCCCGAATAGCCCCTCGGATGCGACTGCGAACTTAAGGCTTATCATCAGGTGAGTGTCAATGGAAGGGCATCTTTAACGGGGAGATTGTTGATCGTAATGAAATGATATTCTAGGGAGAAGCCTGGGAGGAGAAATCCTTTGCTATCCATCCTTGGATAAAGGATAAACACGAGTTGAGGGGGATGCAGGTGGCTCAAGAGAAGGTGGTGGATGGGAGAGGATTATGAATGGTGGCACCGAGAAGAGGGGGCTATCACCCCTTGCTCTCTCATGCGGTTGGGCGCTGAATCGTGCAGGGCTCGGGGGATCCGATCCTTTATAGGTTCGAGCAAACAGCCAAGCGCGTTGCCCGCCGAAATTGTAATAATAGCAACCTTGCCCGATGGTTGTTTGTTTCTCGAGGAGCTACCGTTGGGGGTTGGCTCAAAAGTCTGTTTAGTTGGTTGTTGGTTGTTTTTTCTTCGTCATCCTTTTCTACACCTTCCTTGGAACTTGTTCCTTAAGGCTCACCTATATAATAGACAGAAGACGTCCTGTCAGTTTTAATCAGCTTCATGATTGGAGAGGACCATCGCGTTATAAACTACCTTTGTAAGTTTTCCAGCTGAATATTACACAGCGCAGAATTCGTGAAAATGGCAAAAGTAAACTTACGTTACGACTGCCAATTTCCACAAGAGACTAGTGTCGTCTCATCATGTTCATGGAGGCATTCTCACTTGAGATGCACACTTGGGGATCATCAGGTTCCAAAACTTGTATCTGATTCATTATCCCGGTATCCTGCGAGTAGCCTAGCCAAAGATTCTCGACGGGGCCGCGAATGCTATATGTATCACTGACATCCTCCGAGAAGCGAAATGTGCTAGCTAATACACCCAGATACTCGCTATATGGTAGTGGGACAGTGGGACAGACCTAAATAGACCTGTCATCTTTAGGTGTACAAGAAAAAGAAACGCAGATTTGTCTCTCCCGTCCTCTAGAAGTATTTTGTCATCCTATGGAAGACCTTTCTTCTTAGTGGAGATTAGCTTCAGCCCTTCCATGAGCTCCATAAATTTTATTTCATGGTCAGAGTTCAGATAGGATGGTAGAGAGCTGGCACATGGACTCGACGGACTTAGAATTTCGACGTCATTAATGTCGATTCGTCAGGCAATTATGCTGATGGAATATGATCAATCAAAAGCAGCCATGACTTACTATTTGATAGGTTTCCGACGAAGATGAACTCTGAAAAGCCTTCTCTCTGGCTGTTAGATTTCTATTGCATGCGGAAACTCCCCAGGTTGTTCGTGGTTCTCGAACCCTGACTCTTTTTCTTTCTCTTCATTTTGGTCATGTTCTTATAATTTATAGGGCTCTCGTTCCCTGCTTGGTTCATAAGACGATAAGACCCGTGTAGGTTATGTGGTGAGTCAGAAGATTTTCTGTATCCTGCGAGAAAGACTCAGGTGCTCTACCTCCTGTCATCCCGAGTCGAGCTTGTTGAACTAGGGTGACTGTCAGCTCGTTCTCATAGCCATTGGCGAGTTCTAGTTCACCATGATCGGTAGCATGAGAAAGAACTGAATTATGTTCTTTTTACTGTCCTTGATTGTGCAAATTGTGAACGACTCTCATATTTTCTGAGATTTCAAGCTCAAAATAGCTTCATCTATGGCGGTGATGAAGTTGGTGAACCCGTAGGGATTCGCTCCCTTGCTAATGAGTACAGTATTCTCTTCTGGAACTCTCGAACCCTGTTACAAGCCTCGTTCGATAGCGAAATGAGGGCACCAAATACAAATAGGCCACCGAGATCCAACCAGGTTGTGACGCATGCTACGAATACATAGCGAAGTGAAGGGGATGGGGTCTAGCAGAATTGGGACTGGCGCGTCCCTTATGTTGTTCTATACTCGACCTTGATCGTCTCTTTTTTATCTTTAGTTTAGTTGTTTTCGCATGGTTTCTTCCCATACTGGCTCGTGACACAAATCGAAGAAATCTGTCGGGAGGTTAGGGAATTAAATGCAGGTTAGGTGTCCTAAGCGGTAGAAAGGTTACTTGACAATCAATGATAATTTGCACTGAGCTGCATGTAAATACGACGGGTCATAATCTGAGACTAGCGGCTCTCGCCCCACAAAGACCGAAGCCCCTCTCTACAAGAGGTCGAGCAAGTTTAACGTGCTCCGTCTATAGGAGTAACTCGAACGTAGAACATCAGAACGGTGTACAAAGTTGGAAATGCTATTGGGCAAAGCCTACATGGGTATACTCTCAGTGAGCAAGACATTCCAGTTTGGTATCGGCTACAATACACGACGAGTGGTATTTGGACGAAAGTTCTCAAGAGGCAGGAGACAGGGAAACGGAAAAAGGAAAATCACAGCTGGCTGAAAGTGGTCATTGGTTTCCAGTATCCATATAGAATACACAATGGGGTTGGTACATCAAGGTCCGGGAATCATGAATGGCGAGATTTACGCTTCATCGTCGGGCACTGGCATGGGGGATGCCGCAGACTCTGGCGCTGCAGCTTCGCTGGCCTCGCCGGACGCTGGAGGAGGCACGTAGTACGGAAGACCATCTTCTCCAGCATCGAGACGCAAAAGGAATGTCTCCCAGAGCTCGATTAACTACGGTAAGATGTGAGCAACAAAAAAAAAACTAAGAATGAGGTTTTGAATGTTGACTTACCTCCTTCTGAGCCTCGACGGCACTCTCCAGGAAGGTTTCGACGCCAGACTTGAAGTCCTCTACCTTCTCCTTTTCGAACCGCTGCAGTTCATTCCGCATCAAGCGGCCCATGTCCTCGAACAATAAACGCGTCTGGTGCACCTTGCGCTCTGCATCGGCGACATCGGCATTGACTTGGTTCAGTCGGTCCTGTTGTGTCTTGCCCTGCCGGAGGAGTTTGTCTTGCGTGTTCTTGCGCTTCTGTAGATCCGACTCGGCGGTATGCCACGTGTGGAAAGCCTTTTGCCGTTGGCTAAATGCCTGTTTTATGCTGCCAATCAGGCGAATGTACTCGTCGATGGTGATCCCCAGGGTCAGAACATCCTGCTGTGCCTGGCGCTCGTAAAGTTCCCGAATCCGCAATTGAAGTTCCGACAGGCCGTCCAAGGGCGACGATAGAGCAGGGGAAAGCTCGACGGAAGCGAGTGCATGCAGTGAGCCAGAGAAGTCTCCCGCGGCCTCCGCGAGGCCCTTTCGCTGCAAAACCACGGTGTCCATCGATTTTAGGAGAGCTTTCAACTGGTTCTCCAGCGCATCCAAATAAACCTTTCGGTCATGGAACCACTATTCAGAAGTGAGCAGGCTTGATCAATCAACTGTTTGGGTGTACTTACGTCGTCATGCTCCACGAACTTGCCTCCTCCGCCAACAGAGATTCCAAATGAGCTCAGCATACCCTTGCTTTGACCCAGATCAGGTTCCCGGTTCTCCTTGTTCTTCACATCAACGTTGAAAGCTTCGCTCTCGAGGAAGATTTTCAAATCGCCGTCGTGCTGAAGAATTGGATGGCTAGCAATCTTGTTCAACATTCGCTCCAGAGCAGCTCTCCGCGACTCGACAAAGTTCGTGTCAAACCGACCAACGGCCTGTTTCTCAGGCGGGGGAGCAACAACGACTCCGGGGTTGTTGCTATGCAAGGAGTTATACAGCCAGAGGAAATCACGATATCGACGACTGACGGAGAACTCGGGCACGCGGTATGCTTTAGATGTTGTCTGTTTACCAGATGCAGTTAGCTTCTGCTCTCCTATTTGCCCCGTCTTGCTTTTTATGGGATTGGAATCAATTACCCTTGTTCGAACTTGGTAGACAATGTGACTACTGGTCAGATCTCCGACTTTGTGAGGGTCTCCGACGCTGATGTCGAATGTTGGCTTTGCAGCCTGCTCCACGCTCATGCTGGCTTGCGTCTGTCGCTTCGGTCCCTCCACTTCGGCCGGTGGTTGCACGGGCGGAGGCCCTCGGAAACTGCCGCCATCCTCTTCTAGGCTGAGCGAATCTGCGAGACCGGCCCCGCTGGAGGTGGGAGAGAAAGTCGAGGTCGGCTGAGGACTGCGTCCAGCAACCAATTCTTTCTGGGGAGGTGCCGGGGCCTCGTCTGCGGGTATCGCGCTCGTCTCGGCGGGTGCTTCTCCGAGCGGGCCAAGGGGATCGAATGTGTCATCAACGGCTTGCAATGGAGTTGCCTGAGCGCTGATCTTGCGCGTGCCTCGTGGGCCTCGTCTTCCCGGAGTGCGGACCTCTGGAGTGCTGGCGGACAACCCGGGCTGCGTGGAAGCTGTAAGGAGACCGGGCCGTTAGTGAGGGGTTGAGGGGAGTGGAGAGATTCAAGAGCAAGACGCACCGCCGTCTTTGGTATCTGGCTTCGAGTTGACGGGACTAGAGGATTGAGAGGGCTCATCTGCACTATAGATTAGATTGCAATCCAAAGAGCTCGTGGTATCATGACTGCCTACCGCCCCACGGGGAGTCTCCCGCGCCAAGGTCCATTGTTACCGATCGTGAGCAGACGCGAAGCTAAGAAAGATGTCAAAGGGCGTGATTAGAAAAATCGCATCAACGATGGTCTAATCGAAGCTTCAGAGGGTGGGGGGATTCGAAGTTGAGAAGCTGGTAGTGGAGGTGGAGGATGATCCGCGGTCTTAGTCACTCACGGGATCTCCAACCCCCAAGGTCCGAAGGTGGCTTCTTCTCTCTCTGCTCACTCTCTTCAATATTCTGGGAATCAACTTTATCCCTATGAGTTTACACACTTTCTATGGTGCCAATCACAGCTTGAGCATCTCTCTACTACTAAAAAGCGTGGGGTCGTCGAGTACCATTAATACGTCACATCATCTCTCTAGGGATCCCCAGATTTGGTTAATCTAAACATAACTGCCCGTCAATACCTGCCATACACGCCATACAGCAGCAATAAGGCATAAGTCGCCGGGATCGTGAGAACATCTATTTTTTGATCCAAGGGAGTCCCAGCTTGTGCATTTCCACGGCCAGCTGGAAAATGTAATCCAGACTCTCGCACTGAGTCTTCGCTTTGGCAGGATTGTCACCCCAGACATAGCTGTTATTATTGTCAGCGGACCAAAACACTCAAACTAGGCTCGAGACAGAAAGCTTGAGGGTCAATCCTTACATTCCGTGTCTCCGCACAAGCACCGCATAGGTGTCGGGGTACTTGTTCATTGCCGCCTCCAGACCTTCCGTCAGGTCCTCCTCGTACGGAGTGTTCTCAATGATCGGGACGCGCAGAGTATCGTGATAATCCAAATAGCCTTTGCCCTTGCCACGAGGAATACCCTTGATCTGCTCGATGTGGCTGATCTCGAAGCATGCGTCAGAGCCCATCTCTCGTTCCACCAACAAGGTCACCAGGACTGCCCATTGCGAGTGAGTATGGATGCAGCAGCCAGCGCCCTGTTCAAAGGCCGTGAGGAACAACGGGGTGCAGGCAGACGGCTTCAGCGCGAGAGGCTTGCGGATATAGTTGCGGTCTTCGGCCGGGTACTTCTTGGTGGGCCATTGAATCACGAAGATGTTGTCGGATTTGATGAGTTCCTTCTGGACGCCGGAGGGTGCAAGGAAGATATGGTCGCCGTGGCGAATGGACGTCTGGTTCCCGTCAGCGCGTCGTTGCGCTTTCTAGAGCGCGCAGAGACTTACCCCTCCACCGGTGCCGGT
This sequence comes from Penicillium cinerascens, assembly GCF_028974065.1. NCBI lineage: Eukaryota > Fungi > Ascomycota > Eurotiomycetes > Eurotiales > Aspergillaceae > Penicillium > Penicillium cinerascens. The sequence goes on along the minus strand of NW_026695298.1, from coordinate 1,078,374 downwards.
GACCCAGCCCCAGTTGTAGAATTTACGGCACATCTCCGGAATGAGGTTGGCCGGGTGCTCGGGGTCGGTCGACTGCACCAGGTAGTCGTAGTTGGTGCTGGCCTCGACGGCCTTGTGTCCGTCACCGCACATGGTGGGCTGAGAGTCGGTAGTTTCCGTACGTAGATACGAGAGACGGGCTTCGATGGAGCTGGCGAGACGATAATTGCAATGACCTGGAATTGGATATCAAATCCTGGCCGATCCTCTTAGCCGAAAACCAGTGAGTGGAGGTAGTTAATCGGGGATGAAGAAACACGGTGTAACGGCGCAGTCGCGCAATCCAATGAATCTTGTCGGGCGGGGTGGGACTCTGCAGCTCCGCCCATTACACAGCACGGACCCTTGGGATTACGATGAAACAGCTCAGCTTCCAGATAGCAAGAACAAATGTAAAAGACGGGGAATATCACGGAGTGCCAATTCCATCTCAGATTCGTGAAATCAACAAAGCCCGGGTTTACAAGTATTGTATACCGGGGCTGGCACATAGAAAGGGATCGAAAGGCAGGTCGCGGGTACCTCACAGGGGCTAAGCCCAATTAGGAGCTGGCATGGAAAAGGCCACCTGGACTGTCGCCCGCTCCTCTTCTATATAACCGCCCCGGGCTCCGCTTCTCCTCTTTCTCTCCTCGGTGTTCTTTTTCCCATATCCCTGGTGCTGTGCGCTTCTTTGTCTTGTTCATCATGCGCTTCGACGCCGCCGCCTTCACGGCCCTGGTCTCCTCGGCCTCCCTTATGGGCTTTGTCTACGCCGAGGAGCCCGAGATCAACTCTGATGCCACCGTCATTGAGAGACCTACCTTCACGGTTCGTTGCCCCACTCAATTCCCACGATTGGCCCTTCTAATTGTTACTTTCTAGCCTACCGCTCTTAAGGCTCCCTTCCTTGAGCAGTTCACCGACGACTGGGAGACCCGGTGGAAGCGCTCGAACGCGAAGAAGGATGACCCCAAGTCCGACGAGGACTGGGCCTATGTTGGCGAGTGGGCGGTCGAGGAGCCCACCGTCTTTAAGGGTATCGAGGGTGACAAGGGTCTGGTCGTCAAGAACCCGGCCGCTCACCACGCCATCTCGGCCAAGTTCCCCAAGAAGATTGACAACAAGGGCAAGACCCTTGTGGTCCAGTACGAGGTTAAGCCGCAGAACTCCCTGGTCTGCGGTGGTGCCTACCTGAAGCTTCTTCAGGACAACAAGAAACTCCACCAGGAGGAGTTCTCCAACAGCTCCCCCTACGTGATCATGTTCGGTCCCGACAAGTGCGGTGCCACCAACAAGGTATGAATGCCCAATTGAACTACCATTGTGATCCAGCAACTGACAGACCATCCAGGTCCACTTCATCTTCCGTCACAAGAACCCCAAGACTGGCGAGTATGAGGAGAAGCACCTCAAGACTCCCCCCGTGGCCCGCACCAACAAGGTCACCTCCCTCTACACCCTGATCGTGAACCCGGACCAGACCTTCGAGATCTTGATCAACGGCGAGTCCACCAAGCAGGGAAGCCTTCTGGAGGACTTCACCCCTGCCGTCAACCCTGAGAAGGAGATTGACGACCCCAAGGACAAGAAGCCCGCCGACTGGGTCGACGAGGTCAAGATCGCTGACCCTGAGGCTACCAAGCCCGAGGACTGGGATGAGGAGGCTCCTTTCGAGATTCTGGACGAGGAGGCTGAGAAGCCCGCTGACTGGCTGGAGGACGAGCCCACCATCATCCCCGACCCAGAGGCCGAGAAGCCCGAGGACTGGGATGACGAGGAGGATGGTGACTGGGTCGCTCCCACTGTCCCCAACCCCAAGTGCGCCGACGCCTCTGGCTGCGGCAAGTGGACTCGCCCCATGAAGAAGAACCCCGAGTACAAGGGCAAGTGGTCCGCTCCCATGATTGACAACCCTGCCTACAAGGGTCCTTGGGCCCCCCGCAAGATTGCCAACCCCAACTACTTCGAGGACAAGACCCCCTCCAACTTTGAGGCCATGGGCGCCATCGGTTTCGAGATTTGGACTATGCAGAGCGACATTCTGTTCGATAACGTGTACATTGGCCACTCCGTCGAGGATGCTAAGAAGCTCCGCCAGGAGACCTTTGATGTCAAGTACCCCATCGAGGAGGCTCAAGAGGAGGCTGAGAAGCCCAAGATCGAGAAGCCTGCCGAGGGCACCACCGTTACCTTCAAGGAGGACCCCGTCACCTTTGTCCGCCAGAAGATCGACTACTTCGTCGGCTTGGCCAAGGAGGACCCTGTCAACGCCGTCAAGACCGTGCCCGAGGTGGCCGGTGGTCTCGTGGCTCTTCTTCTCACTTCGATCCTGATCATTGTCGGTGCCATTGGCTCCAGCAGCCCTGCTTCCCCCGCGAAGAAGGGCAAGCAGGCCGAGGGTGTCTCCAAGGAGAAAACCGGTGAAGCTACCAGCTCCTCTGCTGATACTAGCAAGGGCGGTGCTACTAAGCGCACCACCCGGTCCTCCGCGGAGTAAAGGTGGACCCGGAGAGTGGAAAAGAAGCTTACCCCATAAACCCAAACAAATGAGATCGCACAGTTTTTCCCCCCGCGTTTGATTCCCTTTCCTGTTTGTATTTTGGCCTGTGTAGTAGTATTCTAGGTAATCCGAGATCTACTTCGGAAAAATGAAAGCCAGTATACTTATCTCCAAGCCTGGAGAATGTGTCCAATTTGCAATTGTTTTCTCCACTTAGGAGTTTGTCATCGCCGTATAGAGCATGTCCAACTCTGATAATTACTTGATAAATCAAAAGTCTGATAAATGAGGCGAGTGACTGTTCTCCTCGGAATGGCCTGCCTAAAGTACGCTAGATCCGAAGCTCCAGGGCGACTGCGGGCAGCGTCGGCGATGGGCAACCGGGCTGGCCATTATTATTGGCTGCCCTCGCCGATGGAGCTTATCGGAGAAGTGGCCGATTGTGTTTGGTTTTGAGGAAACCCGACGGAAGGCGGTCGGTTGACCTCGGACCTGGGGTAACAGTAAATGGGTCTTATACTCCTGAGGACCCTTGCCACCCCTCTTCACTACTCTTCTACTTGCCCTTCCTCCCTTCTTCTTCCCTCCTTCTCTAAGATACCCTTTCTCATCCTTGTATCTTCTTTCATATAATTCACAATGGCCGCCCGCCGGTCTTTGGCCCGTTCTATCCCCGCTCTCCGTGCGGTTCCCCGCTCACCCGCGGTTACTGCTAGAGCTGCCTCCGGTGCTCGATCTCTCACCACCGCGACCCCAATTGCTAGATTCACTGCTCAGAGGGCTATCGCTACCCCCGGGGCTATGTCGGCTGCCCGCAGATTGCACGCCACCGCTCAGCAGCTCGCCCCTCCTACCACCTCGGCTGCTTCGACTGCAACGGAATACCCGACAAACCATCAAAAGATTGCCAACCCTATCGACACCGCCAACTTCCTCGACAACGAGTTCGTGCCATCCAAGGCTACTAAATGGATCGACCTCCATGACCCAGCCACCAACAATCTGGTGACTCGTGTGCCACAAAGTACCGATGAGGAGTTGCAGGCCGCAGTCAAGTCGGCCGAGAAGGCCTTCCCCGCGTGGCGCGCCACTAGCATCATGGCTAGACAGCAGATCATGTTCAAGTTCACCAGCTTGATCCGCGAGAACTGGAACCGGCTGGCCGCATCCATCACTCTCGAGCAAGGAAAGACCTTCGCCGATGCCAAGGGCGACGTTCTTCGTGGTCTGCAGGTCGCCGAGACCGCTTGTGGTATCACCACCCAGATGACCGGTGAGGTTCTGGAGGTTGCCAAGGACATGGAGACCCGTAGCTACCGCGAACCGCTGGGCGTTGTCGCGGCTATCTGCCCGTTCAACTTCCCTGCCATGATCCCGCTATGGTGTATCCCCGTTGCCACTGTGACTGGCAACTGCTTGGTCATGAAGCCCTCTGAGCGCGACCCCGGTGCTGCTATGATCCTGGCCGAGCTGGCCAAGGAGGCCGGCTTCCCTCCCGGTGTTATTAACATCGTTCACGGCCAGCACCGCACCGTGGATTTCATCCTGGACGCGCCCGCTATCAAGGCCATCAGCTTCGTCGGCAGCAACAAGGCTGGCGAGTACATCTACACTCGTGGCTCTGCCAACGGCAAGCGTGTGCAGGCTAACTTGGGTGCCAAGAACCACGCCGCTGTCCTGCCCGACTGCAACAAGAACCATGCTCTCAACGCCATTACTGGTGCTGCCTTTGGTGCTGCTGGTCAGCGCTGCATGGCTCTGAGCACTGTCGTTATGGTTGGGGAGACCAAGGAGTGGCTGCCCGAGATTGCTGAGCGTGCCAAGGGTCTCCACATGAACGGTGGCTTCGAGGAAGGTGCGGACCTTGGTCCTGTCATTAGCCCCGAGAGTAAGAAGCGCATTGAGGATCTCATTGCCAGTGCTGAGGCGGAGGGTGCTACTATCCTCCTGGATGGCCGTGGACAGATGCCCGAGAAGTATCCCAACGGCAACTTCGTACGTTCCCTTTTTTTTTTTTTTTGACCAGCCTTGCCTTTTGACAGCAGACTAATGATTCTTCCAATTTAGGTTGGTCCCACCATCATCACCAATGTTACCCCTGACATGAGGTGCTACAAGGAGGAGATCTTCGGTCCCGTTCTCGTTTGCCTTAATGTCGAGTCTCTGGACGACGCCATTGATCTCATCAACGCCAACGAATACGGCAACGGTGCCGCCGTCTTCACTCGCTCCGGCTCGACCGCCTCGCGCTTCCAGAAGGAATGTGAAGCCGGCCAGCTGGGTATCAACGTGCCCATCCCCGTCCCGCTGCCCATGTTCTCCTTCACCGGTAACAAGAAGAGTATCGCCGGTGGCGGTGCCAACACTTTCTACGGCAAGCCTGGCTTGCAGTTCTTCACTCAGCAGAAGACCGTTACCAGCCATTGGAAGAGCGAGGATGCGGTCAGCACCAAGGCCAACGTCGTGATGCCTACCCACTCTTAGTTTCATCGGTGACTTGTCGATATTACACTTCATGTCATTTTCACGCCCCCTTTTCCATCTTTGTCTCCAAAAATACTGCCCACGGGCCCCTCAATCTGCAATGAATTTAGTTTAGAACATTTTTTGGCCTCATTTCCCTTTGGTTTCGTTTATTTTGGATCGCCAAATTGGGCAATAGCATATTCTAAGCCTTTTTGATTTGCGGGATGACTGTGTATTTCGCTGGATCTTTATTCTTTTCCATTGAATTGCTAGCGAAACGGGATCGAACATAAAAACTATTCTATATTCTATCCAGGTGCAGAGTTGCAGCAGCGTTGTTGGCCTATCAAGCCCATTCAGTCCCAACTCCTTTACTCCTCAGCTTGACGCGCCTCAAAGGTGTAAACAAGTCGTGCCATCTCGACCTTGGTACCCTTGGTAACAGCAACGCGACGAGTGTGGCGGCGCTGGCCATCAACAATCTCAAAGCCCCAGATCTGAGGAAATGTTAGCATCTAGTCTCAATCATAGAAACAGTGTGACCTACCTGCTCAGCGGTCCAGCCGCTCTCCTCATTCACAACCCAGCTCTGCATGTACAGTCCCTCGCCCTCGCCGAACTCAGCGCCCTCCTCGTCAACAAGGAAACCATCCGCAGCCGAGCCATCGGCAAGGATCTCACCGCGCAGGAAACGCTGCACTTTAGCATCGGCCTCCGGCTCGCCGACCTTAGTCTGGACCTCGACAGCCGGGCGAACCTTGCCGTCGTCACCTTTAGCACCGCGAATGAACCGCGAACGGCCCTTGAGCGCGCCAAAGATGTTGTCGGTGTGGTCACGCTGCTGCCAGTCAAGCTGGCGCGTCTCCTTGCTGCCGGCAATGCCGCCACTGATGACTTGTTCCACGTCGATGTGGTACACCTGCGGGTTGGTCGAGTCGGGGTACTCGTTCACGTGCAGAGTGACAGTGGCGTAGGGAAGGGCTTTGCGGAGGAACCAGCTCATGCCTTGCTGCGCCGTGTTAGTGGGGGCTCTTGTTTCCAAATCGTCATTGGTATGTTGAAGTTTTGTGCGACGCTGTCCGTACGTGACGGAGCGTTTTGGGATGTACGTACCAGAGCTAGGATGGGGTCGGTGGGGTTGGACAGGGTTGCGTCCTGTTACACAGGGGTTCGTGAGCCATGAGTGTCCGTTTTGTGGCCTTGATTCTTCTTCAATAGACACGTACCATCACCCACTGTCCGTTGAGGTTCTTCACTGTGACATCGGCGGGGGCGGCCATGGTGGCTTGGAGAGCTTGGAATGCGGGGTTGTGGGGTTTTAGTTGTGGAATTGAGATGTTTATCGCAACGAACAAGGTGCGAATTGAGCTAAGGATTGAGGTTGAAGAGAGTAGAATGGACTTAAGAAGAGAAAAACAGCAGGAACTACGTAACATGTGGTTGATCGTCTCCTTATTATACCTCACTGGGTCCACGGTTGCGCCTGCTCGAGCATGTGTTAATCCCGAGGCTGACACGTGCATACCAAGTCATTCGGTGCCTGTATGCCTGAAAATACGTGATGCCTGGAAAATACTTGGTGCCTGGGGTGTCAATCTTTCCCGAGTGAGAGCTATAGCGGGCGCCTCATTGTTGACGGTCTCTTCCCACCTCCATCGCAATGGCTTTCAACAAGAAATACGCTGGTCTTCCAGACCTGGTGAGTTGCCTTTGGTAATAATTACCTCATCCCTACTAACCGCACTCCCAGGATCCCGCCCCAGATATCTACGAAACCCCTGACCTGACCGACGACGCATCCACCATCCCCGTGAGTCCGCCATTGCCAGCAACGGCCACTATAGATCGTACTGACGGTCCACCCCAATCCAGCCCACTACAGTCCGCACCGAATCCGAGCATGACGATGCAGACTCCAGCTCCGACATTGACCGCGAAGGAGTCAACGCGGACCAGGCGCGTATGCACTTCATGGGTGCCGCAGTGGACGCCCGCGAGGTGAATTTCTCCGACAGCATTTCCACAAAACGCCAAGCCTATCGCAGTAAGAGTAAGAGTCGGCGCCGGCACCGCATGCGCGAAGATGGCACCGAGGAGGTCGGCGACTTTAGTGATAGCGAGGACGAGTCGCTGGAGCGGCGGCTGGCACGCCTGCGCAGAGAGGTTGAGGAATTGAAGTTGGAGATGGAGAACGAGCCGACTTCCGGCAAGGATGATACTGTCGAGAGTGGGACGGTTAAGGGTGTGTCTGGAGCTGAGAAACCGACGGAGGATAAGTTGGGCGATGGTGTAGCGGAATTGAGCCGAGCCCTGGATAATCTGCATGCATCTTCGCGAGGTGGGCAGACTACTTCGCACTCTGCTGCTACTATACTGTCTCAGAAACTTGGGTCTGAGAACAAATCTGCCCTAGCTTCACAATCGCAAAAGCTACAACCTCCGGCCGATGGTTCAACAACAGTCACGACAGTTCCTCCACCAGCTGAGGCGCCATCAGCAGGCATTCTTTCCCATGCAGCAGCTTTCGAGAGTAGATTGGCGCTCATTGAAGCTTCGATGGGCATCTCAAGCTCCTCGAACCCCTTTGTCGGAGATGGCATCAGCGAGCCTGCGCTGCAACCAGTGCTGCCGTCCCTAGATCAGCTTACATCTCGACTCTCAGCTCTCACCGGTCTTCTTGTGGGAACAAACCCCTCGGCCGGCGGCCCAAGTGCTGTTCCCGGTTTCACCACCCCTCATCTCGAAGCTCTCTCCACACGAGTTCGTAAACTCACTACCGATGCCGAAGCTCTTGCATCAGCCCGCAGACGCGCACTCGATGCTGCGAAAGCTGTTCAGACTGCGCGAATTGCCTCTTCCGGCTCTGATGCCGATGCTGTCCCTACAGCGGACGGCTCCAACCCACCCGATGACGACAATGCTGCCAAGATCCAGGCTCTCTACGCAACACTCCCCACCATCCAGTCCCTGCACCCATTGCTACCCAGTGTTCTTGAGCGTCTTCGTTCTCTCCGTGCGTGCCACGCGGGTGCCGCCCACGCCGCCGACTCGCTTGACGCGCTTGAGAAACGCCAGGCTGAAATGAACTCGGAGATCGAGCAATGGCGCGAAGGCCTCACGGCCGTCGAGGAGAAAATGCGCCAGGGTGAGGCTGCTCTCAAGTCTAATGTCGAAACTGTCGAGCCCTGGGTACGCGACCTGGAATCTCGCATGGCACGCCTTGACGGCCCGCCGGGATCCCTGTGAGATGTTTCAATCCTGTCTATTTGAGTCTGCTTCACGATGGCAGCATCTATCATGATACATAATACCCTGTTGCATGTACTTCCTTTGATCTGACTGGTAGTTGGTTACTGGGGTCGAGATGTCCGTGACGTGTTCATACATCCAATCCAAGTTACATATCCCTCTGCTACTGAGATTTACACCTAGAATATAAGGACCTATGAAATTGACGCCGAAAATGATAGCTTGTGGCGCCAGAAACGGCCGCTTTTCCACCCGTAACTCCAGCGGCAGGCCGTCGCTTGACCGTATGGGTAATATATGGAAGCTAGAATATTCCCTGAGTTGCAGAAGTCAAACAAAGAGCTGGCTCTTAACGATCTGGCTCTAAACGATCTGGCAAGGTGGTCATTTTCGCCGAAACTCCTACATCTAACTGATGATCTAGAGGCTTACTCGGTCATAGCGGTGCACCCAGTTTCTGACCGTACTTGAAGTACAGTGGCACTACTAAAGTCTCCAAACCCTCTACAAACCGCCCTTTCCGATCTAATATACTGCCTACCTTACCTGGCATGATAGGAATCCTACAAAGAGCCACGCTCGTCGTGTTGCGTAAGATTTTTGGATTCTTACGACCACATCCTCTTTTGGAACATCCTTTGGAACATCCTTTGGAATATCCTTTGGAACATTTTCTTGGCTGGATAGCTAGGCTAACAAAGACAAGTAGAAACTTGAGAAGAGGACCAAATACAACGAGGAGGCATAAACAAATTCATTCTCACCCCTCAATATACACCGAAGTGTACGGACTCGGGTTACTAGTCTTCCAATTCCACGCCCATGCAGCCTGCCGGACCATATCAATGTCGCTTCCCTTCCACTTCTCGATCATACTGAGTGTACGTTCATTCAGCGGCACCTCCGCTTTATGTGCATCCTCCAACAGCAACACTGCCAATTTCACTCGGACACAGGCCTTGACGAGCCTATCTCGATCATTTCCATCATCAGAGTCTTCTCCAAGTAGCAGAGCACAGGCTTCGCGTTGATCCTGGCGGACCTCTCTCAAAATCGGCGCAAAGGAACCAACCTTGATCAGTAACACGGGGTCTGCGGCGTATTTTGATATCAATCCAGTTATTCCCGAAACAAAATTATCCAACGCCGAATTTGATGGTAGTGGGCTCCATGACGGCGAGGGAAGCATCTCAACCTCATATTCAAATGTGGCTGGGACAGTCACTGGATGAGTGCTCAATTCGGGTGACCATCCTTCTTTCCGGACCAGTTCCGCTGCATCCACGATAATCATCATGAGCTTGGTGGCATGAATATAACGCGAGGGAAAAGGACGGCCGAGATCTTCTCTTGCCTTCCTCAATCCCTGCAGAACACATAACGTATAACTCGGATGAACGCTGTATCTTCTCAATGAATGGTTGTATGCGACTGGAGACTTTGAGAACACTTCGACACGAGATCTGAAGTCATCAAGTAAAAGCTCATCGTTGATGCCGTTTGGAACTTTGCTGTCTATAAGGGAACAGAAGCGATAGGTATAACTGAGAGGACATCGATCGCGCTGGGACTTGAGAAGGGCTTGCAAGTGATCTCGCACATTGGAATCTTCTTTTATTGGGTCCGTGGACGACGCGAGCGCTTCGGAGATTCGGTTAAAAGAGTCACGGTGCAGGTACACAAGACCCCAACTGCGATGATACTGCAGATAAGTCGCCGGAAGGTAGCGTGCCCATTTGCGGAGGACCTTGTTGACTAGATCGGAAGGGAAAGGACCGATGTCCGCGGCGGTTAGACCAAGATTTGAGAGTGAAAGGCCAAGCCTTGCGAGCAGGACAGTCATCCATCGGGTGTGTTGGCGGATAGACTCTGTCACCAAAGGCAACACGACTTTTTGAACATAATCCGAATGTAACTCGTCCGGGATTTTCATGGCTGCATCTGAGACAATCAAATCTAGGATCGGACGGGCGTTCAGGACTAGAGGCAGAGAACCTCCAGCCTCCGCTGCGCGCCAGCCATCCTCAGTGACTATGTCCCTCTCACTAGGCCCCGCAGCCGACGACAAGGCAATAGTGGACAAGGCCCTGAATACATCAGCATGCTGATTCGGGCGAATCAGTTGGAAAACAGATTTGACTATCTCCACACGGACGTCAATATGGCTACTGGCGCCACACATGCTTTCGAGGAAGTGTAGTTGAGTAGACGGTGCAAGGAAATCCGCCTCAGCAAGAGCCTGTACGAGCATCTTTACTGTGGTGATCTTGATAAACGGCATTTCTGGGCTGTCAGTGTCACCCGGTGCTCGCTGCTTTTGGAGTGTATCACACACATCCGCAACGAAAGTCTGCATTAGATCGCCGGCTTGGCTTGGCGTAAGGATTCTTCCGATCTTCACAAGGCTCACTTTGCGATGGCTTGAAGAATCATGAGGAAATTCCTTCCATACTCTGAGTGCCACTCCTGTCACCAGCTGTGGCTGACTGCTGTGCAATAGTAGTTTGATCAACTCAAACGTACAATGCAAGAGCTTCGGATAATTGGAAGCATTCGGTGATGCTTTCAGCGTGTCTAAGAAAGAGTAGATGAGATCTCGCAATATCTGAGCTGGGACATGCTGAACAGCTCCCTCCAAAGCGACGAGCGCCTTTGTCATGGGCTCATTCACCTCCGACTCGATCACTCGCGTTACAAACTCGTCAGATAAACGTGTTGGTCCGTAGCGGGGGCCTTCGGTCTCAGGGAAACTTGTCCCTAGGAGTCGTGGCTGTGAGGTGAAATGGTCCAAAATCAGCAGAGCTGACAAGATCACTGCTTCCCGGCGGTTGACGCAAATGTCCTTGCTTCCAGCAACGGATGAAGAGCCATCGAGCCAGAATCCAATGGGACCGAGCTTTGGTTGCGGCTTTATTTCTCGGGTGCGAACAAATGATCCATCGCCGATCTGAATTGGGAGGTGCATGCGGTAATTGAGAAGGATTCGAGGTACTTCTCTTGGTCTTTTTTCATCCACCAAAGGCACATCAACTTCCCTATCCTCGGCATCTTGATGTGGATTCCAATTTGTTACCTCTGATTCCATTGGAACTTTTGATATCAACGGGATGCGTGGTGGAGGTGAAGGAGGCCGCACGATATTGATTGCTTCGACCGCGAAACCATCTCGAAGAAGACCAACCAGCCAATCCTCGAATATCTCGAGGTGCAATGGATGTGTCTGAAGAACCGAGGAATAATGCTTCCAAATAAGTGTGACCCACTTTGTCTGCTCTGCTTCGCGCGAAATTGTAGCACGAATTGCAAACCCCAAGTCATCCACAAACCTGGGGATGGGACCGTGGGGATGTGGTTTCGCGGCGATGGCGATATCTCGTGGGCTGAATAAGATTTCTTGGGTCCTAGACGACAGAAACGGTGCTTCTTCGGGACGCTCCAAGGAATGGTACAGCCACATTTCGTCCATAACCAAACGTTGGATTGGAAGACCGCGAGGCCAACAAGACTCTAATGCGGAGATATCTGGGGTATCGCGAGCACGCAGGTCTTTCCAAAGTTCATCCCGTGCCTTTCCCAGTCGGTCCATGAATGAAAGGTCGACTCGGCTAGGGCTACTAGGGCATTCGACATTCCCCATTGCTCCCGCTGGACCGCTCCAAGGAAAGGCTGCTTGGCCTTCCGTGTTTCCTTCACGCTCAAAGTCGATGATGATGGGTAACAAGGAGTCAAGTAATGTCTCAACTAGCTCAGACTCTGGGGCTAATCCCTTGGATAGATAGTACCTTACCGCATCCATCCTCTTACGAACGATAGTGGAGAACAGGTCAGACACCATGAATGTCATGCTTCTCATGTTACGAGCCCATGGTTCGCGAAGTAAAAGTAGTAAACTTTCAAGCAGGTCTTCCAAAATCAGATGTGCCTTCTGCACATCGGCTCGAAGATCCAGTTTGGATGTCGGCTTCACCACTCGTGTGTTAGCTCCACATGGGAGGACATTCTTGGCCTCATAGTAAATAAGAGTCAAGATACTGGGAAACATTTGCTTTTATTATGATGATAAGTTAGAAATAGTACAAAATGTTGAGGGAAAAAGGGTAATTACCTGATCTCGTAGGAATCGTTGACTCCATTTCACCAAGTCGCAAAAGATACCCACAGACTTTGTTTTAGAGGCAAGCTTTATGGCCGATTTTGCCCATTTTAACCGCTCACTACTCTCTCGGTCACGCGTTGCTTGTTGTTTCATCTTGGCGAGGGCTATGTGCCGTTAGCTAGGTTGCTCAATGCTGCAGCGGACGTACGAATGATTTATTGATGTACCTTTGAGAGTGATAGGAAAGTCATCACTTGTTTTGGCAGTCGAACGCTCCCAATTTGCCCAAAGGGAGCATTGATTCTCCCAAAACAGTTTCGACGAGTTTCGCTCCACTAAATCACTGGGTAAATATGTGTCGCATTGATGCATCTGGAGTAATCGTTGGAAGAGGGCCTTAGAGCTAGACACGGGCAACACGCGCAAAAGATCATACTCCAAAATCGGGGTGAGCGTTCTTTCTTCTTCCGACGGAGGCCACACAGTGAGATCAAAGTTCAGAGTGGGTGCATGCCTGCAAAGAAGTTGGAGAAACTCGAGCTTTCCGTCAATGTGCACATATGAGAGCAGTTGGCATAACTGACGGGTAAATTCTGGATGCTTCGGCTGCACCGAGAACCGCTTGTCTCTGGTTTGTACCACCTGATCTATTAGACAACGTTCTAATGCAGCTTGATTCACAGCCCTGGGTCGGGAAGGAGATGATGCTCGGGCCTTCTTCATAGTTGGATGGAATGGCCCTTGATCTCCAGAGGGGCCAAACCGTGCCAGCGACCAGCATCGAATGACCTCTACTGGGAGGTACTGGAACAACCACTTCGAAGAATCTGCAACTCGACACATTTCCAAGCTGGAGCTAATGATGCGTAGGATGGAATCAAATGGCAGGTTGCGGCGAATCGCCAGGCTCACAATCAGCTCGGTCCATCGTCGGATTAGGGTCGTCTTTGTCCTTCGGTCAGGCTCGTTGGCTCTGATGTGCGATAACAGGTCCAGGCCAAATTTTAGGCCTGGAGAGATATCTAGCTGAATATCTGTGGCATGGATTGGAACATACGTTTCATTCGATTGCAGTAACACGTTTGCATAAGTGTCCAGGATATGGTGCCGCACCTTCGGTGGTACCTCCACCGTGCCTATCGCGATCTGTCGTAAGAGATGCGGATGGCATCGACCGAGATCACGATAGAAGGACCGGGAACTTAGAATCCCTGATCTCAAAACCTCGGTCACTCTCTTTGAAGTACAGCGTGCATACAAAGGAGCCACATATGTTGACAAGGATCTTGTGTTCCAAGTGTCAGATGAGTCGATAAGGGCCACGAGGTCATCGATACATGTCGCAAACAATTCCTTGTCTGAGCCTGGGGACATAACCTTGACGAACCACCGCACTTCAGCCAGTGGAAGTCCCTCAAGAAGAGCCTTGATTCCCTGCGCACCACCAAGGGGGTCCCATCCGCACGTTTTCCATGATGGTTTATAGAAGATGTGTCGTAGAACCTTGGTACCTGCTAGGCGGACTCCAGCCGATTTCTGGTCGCGGAGTGCGCCGAAGAGAATATGGGGCGAATGTTGACAGGCGATGAATAGCCAAACTTGGTAGACGAAAGAAGAGACCGCTTCCGTGTGGACCTGATGAAGAATATGTGAATTGATAGAGCTGAGATTTTCCTGCGAAGGGTCGCTCAGCAAGATGGTTTGCAGATGCTTGGCGAGCGCAGCCGGGTGGACCAGCAACGCTCGGGGCTGTAGATCCTCGGGGATCTGCATCTTCTGCGTGTCAATTTTCATTGAGACGCAGCTTGACTTGCAAAGAAATTATGGTTTGATTGTATTCTTTTACGTTTCCATCGAAGCATTGAACTGTGAGTCACCGTCTCAGAGGCAAAGACGCTAGCGCCAACACCAACCCAGCGGCAACCCGAGTGGGAAAGCCTCGTCCTAATTGAGTCCAGCCTCGCACTCGCATCTCCTACATCTCCTCTTTGCACGCGTTCCGCCCGCTTCTCTTCACTATGGAGGATGATATGACTGGACCTCCGTGGGGCACGCTGGCTATTGAGCAACACTTCATTGTAAGATGTCCTTGATCCCTAAAAGTTATTCCTTTATATCTTATGAAACCTATATAGACACACTGGGATTACTCGTCGATGAAGAAATGGATCGACGTAGATAAACATACTTTTGATATCCCATCCTTCAAATTGGCCAATAATCTCACCATCGTCTTCGGCGTGACCGGGTGGTCATATAAGTGCTCCCACCCGGGCAGCTCGGTTTGTCCTGGGTAGAGGCAAGCTTTTGACATGAAGTCCACGTGCATTGATTGATAGCCTGGGCACCATCGCAACACAACGCGCGGTCTCCTTGATAACATGGCTCCTCACGGGAAGCGTCAACATATAAATCAACATTGAGCTGAAACTGGTCGCTTCCACACTTGCTGCTGCATCCAACTTCACTGCGAACTGGGGCGCCGGTCCATTCACAGTTCTTTGGCATAGCGTCTGTCGGACAACAGATATGACGATACTTGCCAGTGTCACAGACGTCACCAATCCAATATCCGAGTTTCTGCTGGGGTGCATGTGCAGTCGCGACCGAAGAGAAACCAGTGGCGCACACATAATCTGCGTCATTTTGATGAGAGGTGCCATCTGTGCAGAATTCAGAGACATAACGGGTTTGACCAGTATATGCGGCTAGTTGATCCGTCAATTCTCCCTTCTGTTTGGTCGACAGGTCACCTCCTTCCATAAGCGAGCCAGCTAGCGCATCCTCACCGAGGAGTGCAGCAAGAACTCTGTGCATTCCATCATCCTGGTCAAGTGCCCAGATCATTACTCCAGAGATGCACTTCCCTGTCAGGTATCGCATCTTATCCTGCCACGACTGCGCATCGTCGTAGGAGATCCACTGATTCCCGTTGTAAACATTATATTTGACTGTCGAAACAGGGTCATAGTATGTTTGAACGTCACTGGAACTATTACTCGATTCAATCTCTGAATCGTGTTATGAGAATTAGCAGTTGAACACTTCAAATCTATGTTGAGATCAAAGGAGCGAGGAAACTCGAACTCACCTGAATAATAAAGGATGCTCGCAGCCTGTGAGCAGGGACCAGCACCTCCCACCGCAGAGAACTCGCAGTCTGCTATGTGGCACTCGCTATCACTTATCGTGAAGCTTCGACCATAGACACCCATACCTATAACCACTTTCTTGGGGGTCGATGTTATTACGCCACAGCAAATCCATTCCTATATCGATCTCCGTAAGGTTGGTATGGCCGCGCAGGTAAGAGCCGGTATACTTATTTCCTTGGTCCCACATGCCGTGTAGATCGTAGCTCATCATGTTGAAGAACGAGACATACTTTTGCATAGACTCAAGATCGAAGTTTTGTATATACCAGTAGCTTCATGGGAGAGTGCAGGTGGTTTCCCAGCCGGGATTCACAGCATCGAAGGCTTCTCTCATTTCAGCGAGCAATACGACAAAATTGTCTATATCATCGGCATTACCACCACGATCTGTTGCTGCTGGATATTCCCAATCTGAAGAAGATATTCTTTGTTAAAATCACTCAATATCCAGGGAGAAGGAATTAATATGGGAAGCTCACCTATTTCAACACCGTCTAATCCATACTTTTGCAAGTACAGGATGAGAGAGTCAATGAATGTTTGCCGATTCTCATATGAACCTGCCATTGTCGAGAAATATGTTGCTGACGGTGGATCATTGAAGTTCCAGCCACCGATGGCAACGTTTACTAGCAAGCCAGCATAGGTGGTTTTGAGACGGGTGACTCGGGCTACAATATCGCCGTATTCATCAACCATTTGCCAATCGTCTCCAAATTGGACAAATGCTAGGTTAATGTGAGTAAGAGCCCTAGCAGGGATACTCTCCGGCTCCAATGTGTCGCATGGCCGACTAAATTGAAGAAGTTCGTAGTAGGCAACCACCCTTTCAAGCGAGCTGCTATTGCTAGAGCTCGTACACGATGGTTCACTATAGTTGGGAGAGGGAATTGCATCAGTTGCTGATCTGGCAGTTACTTATTCAGATTGATCACTTACTCGACAGGATCACAGCCGCTCTGGCATCCAGTGCCACAGAAATGTTCGGCCAGATACTGGATTAATTGAATCGCATATTTGAAGCTAAAATAGTTCCAAAATTTTATTGGGGCGGGTCTATCAATAGGAAATTGGCTACTCGGAGGTTTCGTCCTTCTTTTCGCCGTATGGGGGTCCCAAGGGTGCACCCTCTTCGTAGGATTCACAGATCTCCGCATTCTCCCAGCATGCATGGTCTTTGAGGAGATAACTGAAACAGCCAGTCTCTTCAACTGCCTCGTCGAGTTTCTGGCGATAGCAACGGATTCCTCGACCACATTCGTCGTACCATACCACGAGGATCTTCCCAGCGTTGCGGCCTTTGGAGGCCAGAGTCTTTGCGTCGGCGATGTAGATACGCCCGGCAGATAACCGCCAAAGGTATTCTGAGTAGAAGGTCATTCACGGCATTGCGTCCTCCGAATCATAGCCTTGCTCTTCATCGAAGTTCTCTGCCTCAATTCCTTCTTGCAAGGCCTCAGCAACATACTCTTCGTGTTCTTCGGCCAAGCAAGTATTACGGAGTAATTGTGGGGTACGAAGAAAAATCTTCTCCCAGTTGTCGCCGAAGTTATACAAGGTCGGGTCATTGTAAATTGGGGGTGGGGTACCGAAGTGCAATTCAACTTCACTTTGAATCTTAGTCCAAGCTTCCTCAGATTCAGGCTCATAGCAGGTGCGAAGCCAATAAGGTTCAAGATCAGTGGTCGGTCTGCGCCCAGCCGGTAGGCGAATACGGTTCAATAGCTCTTTACTACGTGTCGGAAGATCCCTGAGTCTGGCCTGCTGTTGCTCATATGGCTATTCGGATAGGTCAGTTTTCCTGACGGAGTAACCGGGGCCCGGGGGCGTATTTCCAAGAACCTCGCGATCACGGACTCCGAGTGCCACCCATTTAGCGAATATTTGTTCTCGTTGGGCATCAATGGATAGCGGCGAGTCTTCTTGCCAGTGTTCCTTGGGATCTTGTTAAAAAATGCACATACAAACTGGTTGAGGGGGCTTACCAAGAGAAACAAATCTGGCTGCGATATGAAAAAATCTCGGTACTTAAGATCAGATGCCCAGTGATTTCTTGGCAGGAGCTTGTCGGGGGCCAAGGGGGCCTAGGGTCTTTCATGTCGAGGCAAGGGAGAAGTGACAAGACGGTGTATTGGGGCGCTAGGCCGGAAACGGCAAAACTAACTGGATGTAGTAAATCACAGGTCCTTATATTACAGAATCAATGAATATGAAATGAACTCCAATTTACTGTCTGCACGGTGTAGTCTATCTACGACCTTGGAACCGCTTTAATTCCCTCGAACCCTCTTCAGTACCTTTAGCTTCGGCCGCATCTTCAGCTCAACCCACCAGCCTCGCAAAACGACTTTGCGAACCGAGTCGCGAAGTTGCTCGTACAAGTTCACTGCACGATGACCCCCGACCATAGACAGGAGCTTGCGCTCAGCAGCTCCGTCTGCTGGGGATCCAGGTCTCAGGATAGAAATGCCAGCGAAGCCATTGACGGTCTCCGCCGTTTCCCATATAGAATCGGGGAGAGCATCTCGCAATTGAGTCTCATCGCTATCCTTATACTCAGGGTCCGCAGACGCTTCAACAAGAATATAGTCGAACTTGTCCCAGAAGGTGCCCAGGGACTTGGTAGCTTCATCTTCGGTCTTATCATAGTGCCAGCCCAATGTCGCAGGCTGTTGCAAGAACCGTGTGACGCCTGTTTGGCACGCTAGGTTGCCCAGATAGACGGAGGCGCCATTCGGCTGCGAATCAGCCCCAGCTGCCGCCTGATTGTGATGGCGATGCAACAAGTTTAGAGCATGCGCGCCTGGGTAGTTGGCGGCTGAGGCAGGGAGAAGCACGAGATTCGATAGGAGGAAGGATGCAAGCGTGGAAAGGACCAAGAAATGAGAGGCAATTCGCGCAAAGAGAGAGCGCGAACGATGGGTCCAGAGGTATCCAGCACCTAGCGAAGCTGCAGTGGTGAGAGAGGGAATGACATAGATAATGAAGCGCCATTCTTTGTGTGGTATGACGCTGTACAAGGCGACAAAAGCTAGAGATGGCACAAGCAGTGGGATCGCCGGCTGTCGAGTTGCGGGTTGGCGCAGCGCAACAGGAAGGGCAATGAGATAAGTCAGAGGGTTGAGGAGAAGGCGAGGAAGGGCATTCAAGAAGTAGAAATACCAGGGATCGATTCCCCATTCAGATGACTGACCCGAGACGACATTGAACAAGAACGCATCCAGCTCTGGCCAGAGTAGACGGTCCCAGAACAATGAATCGGTAAAGACGGTAGCGAAGAGACCCACAACAAGACCAAGAAGACCAGCATAGACAGCATCTTGGAAGAATCTGGCCTGGCGAGTGATAAGCAAGAATAGCGTCTGTGTAGCGACTAGCACAGCTAGCTCCGAGCGGAATATCACGCCTGCCATGGTGAGCAGCAGCAGTGACAGACGGCAGTCACCGGACCGACCTATGCGGATCATAGAATCTGGAAGAAGGTAGCGCATCGCTAGTGTTGTCAGCCCAAAGGCAAACATATTGGATAGTGGCCGCGATGCATAGTAGATGAGGTGGAATTGGCTGCCTTGAAAGGCCAAGTACCATGTTGCTACAACCACGCCAAAGCTGCGCCGCACCCCGCGCGCGTATACAAGCAGTGCGAATGCATTGTATAGGCCCAAAATAGCTCGAGCTAGAGATGTTAGCTTCGTTCGTCAGAGAAGACTATGTCCGTCCCTACCGAGGATCTGCCGATCAGCTCCGTTGCTCAACGTTGGAAGATAATTTGAGAACTTTGCCAGTGCCACTGCAATACCAGAGGGTGCTTCAGCTTCAGACAAGTTCAAATGATCGGTGCCATTAGAGTAGAGGCTACCGCCAGCTATGCCCGGCGGATTGATCGCGTTGCTCAACGCAATGACGGGTCGCGACAGCTTAGCAAGGATGACAGCTCCAATAGCGGTCCGAGGCACAGCTCCGGGAAAAGCGAAGTGGTCATAATTGGAGTGGTCGAGATCCGGGGTGTCGGCGGGGAATCCGTGGACGAGTATGTCGTGGGTGGCCTGGACGTGGAAGGACTCCTCGACTTTGGTGTATGGCGCGACGAGAAGATGGAGGAAGATCAAGGTCGGAAGGAGAATGGCAAGAAAGGTGAATACTGTAGAAATTAGCGATGCGCATGGAGTTTGCGTGGTGTGGACTGACCATGTCTCATGGTGGAGGAAGTTATTGTTGATCCGGAGATCTGGCGCTTCCGAACCTCACCTTATCAACGCTCCTCCCTCCAACCACCCCCTCGACGCACAACGATGTTGTTCTTCGGCCTTGGAAACCTTTTCTTGGGTTTGTTCCTCGTGATTGCTCTTCTTGATTGAAGCTAACATCTGCTCCAGTCATCATCCTCATCATCAACGCCATCGCTGTCCTGTCCGAGGACCGCTTCCTCGCTCGCAGTACGTCCCTCCGCTCCTACCTCCAATCGCATGTTCCCCTACCGCGCGGGCTTTCTCCGATAAAATCTAATGTGGTTCAAATTCTCTAGTCGGATGGGGTCGCACGCAAGCTGAGCCGGGCTTCGGCGCGACGTACGATAGCACCAGCGTGAAAGCGAAGACCATCAACTTGATTGCGAGTGTGCGGACAGTCATGCGGAGTAAGTTCTATCTTCCCCGTTTATTCATCGCCGCACTATCTGTTTTTTCGGTGTACACAATACCCAGGGAAAGCTTGATGTGCTTTGGAAGTCGAAGGAGAGATGAATGTGCTTCAGCCTCAAGCACTCCAGCTAATGCGCAATCTACCACAGTACCCCTGATCATCATCAACACAATCGTAATCGTCTACGAGCTTGTCCTCGGTTGATTTCTCGAAACCCCTCAGTTCCTGCCGAGTCGACACATACGCCTAAGGAAACGGTTCTGCTCTCCGCCCCTGGACACCGTCACTCGCGCAAAGCAGTTTTTTTCAGCATTTGAGCGAAGACAAGCTACGCATAGCCTGTCTATTTCCCACCACAAGACATGTGGTACGAAGTACATGAGCAAAAACCTACCAGAATAAGGGGAAGCGTGGGATTGATAGGACAGACTATTAATCCGAGATAATTTAAATGGCGGGTCTGGTGGACAGATGCAGCATTACTTGCTAGTTGTATGTGTATAAGCTGGGCGTGCTGAGGCTCGGCCTATGCTTTTACGTTTTGAATTTTAGAGGTCTCTCGGCCCCCATGTATATACCCAAATTCACTTCAATCAGAAAGGTACAGCAGAGAAACGACAGCTAGTTGAATCTAGATCTCTCCAGGCAAAAGCTCAAGTATGCTGAACAAAAGACCTCGGAGTTGCTTCATTAGATGGATTCCGGTCTTATGTCCATCTCAAGGACTCAACCTTGGAATAAATGTTCCTCTCTAGGTTCTATAACATATGGATTCCCTTGAAAAAGGCGACGTGGTTTCCGTGAAACCGCGACTTTAAGTGTATATTGGTAAATACACTTCTAACTTGTTTGAATCCTAGTACTATTCCTGTTTGAATCACGTATTTCGGAACTGAATAGTATCCAATCACCTATATTAGCGCCTTAAAGTTGCTTAATGGTAATAGTGTGACCGGATCGAGCTGGTCGACCCTATAAGCGCGCCTGTAGGCGCGATGGTGGAACATCGAACTCACGCGCTAGCGCTGCTATTTTAGTATTTTTTCGTTGCTTGGTACTTTTCAATAGCAGTATATGAATTTTCTTTAGTTAAATGGTCAATATAGAAGGAAATAGTTGCAAAAGTTACGTTGGGCTAGAAATTTAATGTTGAGGTGAAGCGCACCCACTAGCAGAAGCTATGTGGGTGGGCGGAGGCACAAATATTCAGTTTCCCAAGCACCTATGTAAGTATGCGAATAGGTCTGATTAGAAAGAAGCATATAGTTACTTCGATCATTCTTCGCCTAACTTTTCCATGGCAACTTCTCAGCCATAACTTTAAATTACGAGCTCACATTCTTCCATCGTACCATACCCAGCCATCGCAAGCGTCCATCGAGCCTGTCCTTTGAGTGAAAAGCCTATATTTTCCGCACATCATTCCTTGAACCTAATATAGCTAGTCACATTTTTACCCCCACCGGAAATCCCTCTTATCTTTTTAAACAACATAAAGGGCATCCTCAATGTGGGCTCTTGGATATCGAACTTGGATTTGTATGCTTCGGAACTATATAGGTGGCTTTGAGCAATGGCCCCGGAATAATTTGTCCCACTAGCCGACCTCGAGACATGATTTATAAAGTCATTTATCATAGCATGTGCTCTCGCCTGGTGCTATCGACAATGCAATGGAATGCCACAATGGCACGGTATGCTCTGGCCCGCTTATAAATTATACGTTCTGACCCAAGAAAGTAGATACATTACAGCACAAGTAACCCACTACTGAGACTCTATTGCCTTTTGCTGTTCACACTTCAAACCATTTAATTTCCACTGAACATGATGGTCACAATTCCTCGAATTTTTCTTGTGGCGTTGGGCTTCGTCGTCTCGGCCACCGTGAACGCGAGCCCCTCAATGCCGACGGGTGAGCCCGAAGCTCAACATGCGGACGACTGTAAGT
The DNA here is from genome assembly GCF_028974065.1 of Penicillium cinerascens. Classification (NCBI taxonomy): domain Eukaryota; kingdom Fungi; phylum Ascomycota; class Eurotiomycetes; order Eurotiales; family Aspergillaceae; genus Penicillium; species Penicillium cinerascens. The sequence goes on along the minus strand of NW_026695298.1, from coordinate 1,056,295 downwards.
GACCTTTGGACTGCGAGTCTATCATCCCTGAAAAGGATTTTCTAACCATGCATAGGTGTTGCTTGGTATACACCTCAACTCCAAACTCCTCCAGAGACCTGCAACGACGTTGTCAATATGCACCCAGGGCTTGATTTGGCCACCTTTCTCAAAATGAACCCTATGATCCACCCTTACTGCGACAACATGCAGCTTGGCCAGAAGGTCTGCATTCGAGCTATTCAGCAGAATGATTGTGCACAGCCAGCAAACCCCAGTGCACAGCCAGCAAACCCTAGTGCACAGCCAGCAAACCCCAGTGCACACCCACAGGAACCTAGTCCAAAACGGTGGGAAACTAGTACCACACCGAAGCCACAGGGACCTAGCTCCATCGCTTCTCCTGGATGGCATTGAGATCTGGTAGATGGCGCAAGGACTCGCTGGTGAGAGCCAGATCTATTGAAGAACCTTTCTTCGATGCCACTTCTAGTTTCTTTGAGTGTGGCTTTTTACTACTAGGTTTCCCATGCCCCAAGGTTAATACGAGAATGTGACCCTTTATGTAATGAAAAATGCACTGAATTTGGTTCGGGATGATGTTGGCTCAATCGATCGAGTAGTTGAATACGTAGAAGCTGAAACTAGACCTTGAAATGGTCCGGTTCCAGTTCCAAGGTCTAGAACCTGGAGTCAGAACCTAAGCACCTCAAATTCCATTGTTCGGTTGTTTCTAGTAAGGTATGATCATGGAAAAGAATATATGGATGGAAGCAAAACTCACGGTAATGTACTCGGACAAAATATTGGGATGCTCAATGTACATCGGCCTTCAAGTGTAGTGTGATAGAGAAAAGGACTAGACACAGATGCAATCATATATCTCACATCAGAGGAAACTCAAGCTCGTCCTTCGAGTGGGGAGCAACGTTATTCATCCGAGCTAGCTTTGATGCTAACGAACGCGATAGCAGAGAATAGCTCTTTAGCTAGAACTTATTAACATCAAGCAGAAAAGTATTCCTCAGGTGTGAATTTTCGAGGTCTCTCAGCCTCTATATATATACATAAAGTCACCTCGATCAGAAAGGTACAGCAGAGAAACAGAAAACTAGTAGAATCTAGATCTCTCCGGGCAAAAGCTCAAGGATACTGAACAAAATTAGATAGGTTCCAGTCTAATGTCCACCTCGTGGGCTCAATATATAGCCAACCTTGGAATATGTTCGTCTCTAAGCTATATAAAACACATTCCCTTCAAAAAGGCGACGTGCTGTCCGTGAAACCGCGACTTCAAGTGCATATTGGCATATACACTTCCATCTCGTTTGAATCCCAGCCCTGTTCCTGTTTCCCTTCATAGGATTAGGGTCATTGGTCCTGATAATGCGAATTACAGCAAAGGTTGAACACCGTGAGTTACTCTTCAGCCATATTGAGATAGAGAATGTTAAGATAGAAACAGGCAAGGAAACAATCCATATTCGCTCAAAAGCAGTGAAAACTCCATCTTCCAAATCCCATTCATCGCCAGAATTGCAAAGACCAAACACCGTTTTGGCACCGGCCACCCACCATCGTAGGTATCATGCCGACGTACATGTTACAAAAAGTAGGAACCGGTAGCTATGGTAAAGCATGGAAAGCAAGATATAGCCATGACCAAAGATCCAAGAGTCTAGGAAGACACACCTGGAAATACCTCGGGTTGAGGCATCCACAGGAGAGAATGGAAGAACGATGGCGCATACCATAAGAAAAATGAAAAATGATGATACATCCACGGAAGCTATGTGCAGAAGCAAATGGCGCTTGTATGTGCATGAATGTGGGGGTATCTCCGTGAAACCCAGCGGGAGCTGGGCAAATGCAAGAAAAGGCAATTCTTCCTGGAATACATGCGAGGCATCTAGGACTTCTTGAGGCTCAGTGACCTCCAACGTCCGGCTTTCTCGGACTTGTTGTCCTTGGCGGCAGGTGGGCTGTTCCGCGAGGCCATTTTGGGGTTTGACAGGGAGGGATTATCCTTCGGAGGAACCGGGGGCTTAGGGGGTTCGAGCCCTTCTTGGTGTGGTGCTTCAGGCACGGGGGTCGGGACCGGTGGCAGATCCGAGGTTGATACACGAGGCTCCTTGTCCTTGCTCAGCCGTTGACTCAAACTGCGGCTTCCTCGTCTCAAGAAGCTGAGCTTCCTCGGTGACCCGTTCTCGGGGCCAAGCTCAGAGCCATCGTTCTTAGCTGTGTCTGCCTTGCTGGCTTCAATGGCCCTCCGTATATCCTCTGCTTCACGTCGCTCGTTCATCAGTTGTCTAGCCTGTTGCAGGTCGGCCTCTCTGCGACGTTGTTTTTCTGTCCGTTCCCGTTCTTTCTCTGCCTTTTCTCTTTCCTTCTCCAACGCTTTGCGCTCCTTCTCCTCTTTTGCCCTTTCTTTTCGCGACTGAACGTCGCTCTTCTTCGGACTGAGAGAAGGTGGCTGCTCATCGGGGATCGGAGGGAGTGGTGGCTGGGGTGATTGAATGGGCTGTGGAGACGAAAACAACTCTGGTGCTTCGTGGTGCGTGGACATTTGAGGCGCCGTGGGTACTCGTTGGATGCCGTTCATATGATTCGTATCATCTGAAGGCACCTGAGACGCACTGTGAATATGGGACAGTCCGGGTGACAAGGGATATCCGTTAATCTTTCCTGCCTCTCCGTTCTCGGCTGGAGCGGTAGAGGAGGCCTGGTCCTCCTGAGCTTGCTCCCGGAGCACAGCTTCGAGAGTAGTCTCCTGATAGAACAGGACGTATGCACAGGCCAGGCCAGGTCGATCTCCAAAGAAGTTGCGCACGTAATTCTTATCCACCGGTTCCACCAGCTCGTCATCAAAAAGCAACCAGCCGCGGTCCTCAGTCTTGATTATAGCAACGTAATGACCGTGATAAGGTCCTCCGCCAATATGAACAACCACGGCATACAATTCGTAAAGTCGATCCGGGTCCTCGGCGTCATCTGTGGTATTGAACAGGCGGAGATGATATGGGTAGACAACGCGGTGGAACAGCTTCTGCAATCGCTGCAAGTCCTCTGTGTACTTGAAGCGCTTCAAATGCAAAGCCAGTACACGCGGCAAACGTTTGATCTTCATTCGCTTCTCGGCTTCCTGAAGACCTCCACAGTTGTCGCAGTGGAACTTGTTTCGCTCGCAAAGCATTTCTTCGGCTGAGAACTTTCGGAGACATGATGTCACCGATGAATGCTGCTCAAGATCCACCGACAGATCCAAAAAGACCTCGTCACGTTGGGAAACCTTCTCACAGGTCAGGCATTTAGTTTCGGAAGTCAACGTCCCTTCAAACAATTCGTGCACCCATCGCGTGGTGTTGGGCGATTTGGAGCCCGAGCTGGGCGTCACCGTGCCGCTTAAAGAATCGACACTTTCTGTCGGTGGGAGTGACTTCTCCGTGAAGCTCTGCTTCGTCGCCTCAGCCTCCACATTCGAGACTACCTCGTTCAGTAGTAAATTCAAAAACTCGTGCGCATCCTGGTGCATGGCCGTCCGGAACATTTCATGCTCGCGTCGCAGTACATCCAAGAACTGCTGTGGTCGGATCACACCAATACGAGACTGACTGCCGACCAAAGATTCAAAGATATCCTTCAATGAAGTAAAGAGAGACTCGGACATGCCGTAACTATTGGCATTGTTCTTGGTTTCCAGGATCGGAAGAGTCTGGAGAGCCACTTTCTTCTTGTATTCCGGCGAGTCTTTATCCTCCGGCTTCTGTGGTTGGTTGGTAGGGACACCGGCCTGGCGTGCGGAGGGTGATGTAGCGGCCTGTGCCTTCTGCTTGGCGGCCTGCGCCTCGACTTCGAGGTGTGCGTTGGGGTTCGGGAATCGCAGGTTCTGGGCGAGGGTCGCCTCGAGACTCTCCAGCGGAGTGCGCTGCGGGTAGTTGATTACGGCCTCGCGGAAGGGGACGGAGTAGTAAAGACATTGGAGAATCGAATTGCAGTAGCAAGTATTGCCATACTGGTGCGCAGGTCGTGATCAGCGTGGGTAAATCACCGAGATAGCGGGAACACGTACGTTTTCCATGCCAAAGAATTTGTCGCTACCATCGCCACGTATGGAACCCATATCTTGTAACCTCTTCTCCAGCGGGGTTATCTGAGGCAACTGGGGGTCTTTCTTGACGGGCAGCGCGGCGGGCGAAGGGGCGCTCGAAGCCTGTGCAAGGTTAGATCGTCAGTTTCCATCGCAATCAGAATGGTCCCACGGAAGGGTGCACGAGCGTTGTGCCACCACGAGGAGGGATTATGCCCGTAGGGATGGGAAGCTACTTACCCCATTGCCTCGCGAGCCGATGCCGAAGAGCCCCTTCATTGTGGGAGAGAGTCCTTGACGATCGCACGCTGCATGGAGAGAATGGCTCGAGAAGGGAAATTATCGATCGCGGGCACGGGTGGACATGAGAGGGATGTGAGAGGATGGGTGTGGTGTTGGTGTTGGAAGTCGGGGAAGTCGGAGAGAGTTCCAGGAACGTTGAGTCGCGGAGAGGGTCCGGGGAACGGCACACGGCACTACGGGCTGAAAGGCAGGAACCGCAAAGCGTGAACTCGGTGAAGGGAACGGGAGAGAGAGAGGAATGAGGAGAGATATGTGGCGGCAGAACAGACAGAGGATGGTAGAGGTCCGACTTCTCTTACATATCTACATCAGACCCGCCCCGTCTTATTTCGCGCAGTCCCATGCAGCGGAAACGTCCAGAAAAGCCCTCCGCGACCCAGGTGCCCGAGAGACTACTACAATCCGACCACTAGGACCGATGAATGTCGCGCCGCGCTCGAGCCACGTGGAGTTCTAAGGCAGGTACTGGTCCGATCGCCGATGTTGCTTGCACGACCTCAACAGATACCATTGTGCGCCGGGTATATCGGGGCCAGAGATGAGGGGGAACAAAACCGGTGACATCGCCATTGGTGCTGCCGCTTCTGCCTACCCCAGCGGAGCCCCCACGACGACCATGGAACAAGCGCCTCCTTACGACTCGAAGTGACGGGGACGGGGAAGTCCAGAGTTCATTGGGCCCCAACCGTCGCCCGGCCATTGGCCACTGCTCGCCTACGCTCACTGACCATGTGTCCGCCCCTCGCATGGCGTGTTAGAACGGCCAATGATCGTCCCTGACGTGGGGAAGCCGTCTCCATTCCGGACTCGACGCGGAGCTCGCGAGGATGAAAACGTACCTCCGTGAGAGGTCTACGGGCACTACGATCTGGCTCAAGGCCATGTGCGTGGAGATTTACTTGCTATCCGTGTGCTTGGTCGCGCGGCCCGGAGATCCAGGGTCTCGGAGACTTTCTGAACAGGCCCCCGGGAATTTTATACAGTAGTGCGCCTACCTGCCTCGCATGTCAATAATAGGCTCCCTTGCGGGGCCCGGCTGCGTGCGCTAGGCTGCTTCGAGCAAGTACCGGGGTGCGCACCCTATATACGGACCGCAGTAATCGCCTGGATATCCCCCAATCCAACCTGGGGTCTGAACGCCCCGTGATGGAGCATCACTGCTCCTCATTGGTGGCTCGATGAGCCAGGACGACGAACAAGATACGCGCCAAGGCTGACTGATGTCAATGCTACACTACCCAAGGTCGGGTAGACCTTCGCTCCGAGTACATCATAGTGGGGGTGGCACTGTCGATTCAACATGGAAGCTATAAACGGAGATGGCCATTCGGGGAGTGCGACGTTTTGGGCACGATAAGCGGAAACCGCGGTGGATGCCTTGGCAGACCCGACACTTTTCCCGAGCCGAGCCCTTTCCTACTGGAGCAGGTACTTAACTTATTCACCCGGATACAGCCGGGGCCATACATCATGCCTCCACATTTTGATATCTGATGTTCCGCGATGAATGACGTCGTCTTGGCTGTGGCCGTGCTGTCATTTTAACCTCGCCGATGTCTTAGCTGTCTCCAGAGGATGATTACGCGTTCTTTAGCTCGAACTAAGCTGTCGCATGCTAAAAGCGAACGGTTGGCATTCGTCAGAAAGAAACGTATTTCATGAAATACTGGTGGCAACGGGTAAAAGAAGATCTATGTAACCCATGCTATCCCGCGACCGTACAGCATTGAAAAGGTAAAGCCGAGAACAAACGATACCATCATTCCAATCTAGATCGTGTGCCCCTGTATACAGACATCGGATAAACCCGGCGGAAAAACTCACCCGAAGAAGGAAGATGGCCCGTTCCAAATTCCCTGACCACTTTTCGTGCAGTCCATTCGCGTTTGCTTTATGCCGTCCTTTCCTGTTCCTTTACGCTCTGCACGACGAGCAATTGCCGACAACGTTGGCGCGCGCACCATCCCTTGTCTGACTCATTTGCCTACCCAAGGCCTGCGTGTGCCCTCGAATCAAATTTGTCACGGAGCCCCCACCATCCCCCACCACCAAATCCATCCCCGCCCTCGTTACTTTTCTTCAATCCTTCCTAGCTCTGATCGTGTCGATACAATGCCCAAGGACAAGGTTTCTTTCAACCTCAAAACCCCCAAGGGGACCAAGGACTGGTGCGGCTCCGACGCCCTCCTTCGAGACCGCATCTTCACCACCATCGCCGACGTCTTCAAGCGCCACGGCGGTACTGGCCTCGATACCCCCGTATTTGAGCTGCGCGAGATCCTGGCTGGCAAGTATGGCGAGGACTCCAAGCTCATCTACGACCTGCAGGACCAGGGCGGTGAAATTTGCTCCCTGCGCTACGACTTGACCGTTCCCTTTGCCCGCTGGCTCGCCATGAACCCCGACGTGCGAAGCATCAAGCGTTACCACATTGCCAAAGTCTACCGCCGAGACCAGCCCGCCATCAGCAAGGGCCGTATGCGTGAGTTCTACCAGTGCGACTTCGATATCGCCGGTGCTTTCGACCCCATGGTGCCCGACGCCGAGGTGCTGCGCATTGTCAGCGAGGTGTTTGAGGAGCTGGGCTGGAACGGCCGGTACACGATCAAGATGAACCACCGCAAAATTCTAGACGGTGTGTTCGCCGTCTGCGGTGTGCCCGAGGATAAGATCCGGCCCATCTCGAGTGCTGTCGACAAGCTGGACAAGATGCCGTGGGCGGATGTGCGCAAGGAAATGGTTGAGGAGAAGGGCCTTGACGGTGCGGTTGCGGACCGTATTGAGGGTTATGTCATGAACAAGGGTGGCCGCGAGCTGATTGAGAAGCTGCTGCAGGACGAGAACCTCACGGCCAACGCTTCAGCCAAGGCTGGTCTGGACGATATGGCCCTTATGATGGAATACCTGGATGCATTCGGCGTGCTGGACAAGACCTCCTTTGACATGTCGCTAGCGCGTGGATTGGATTACTACACCGGTGTGATCTACGAGGTCGTCACCGAGGGCTCGGCTCCCGCCGTGCAGGCTGGCGGCGAGGTGGCTCAGAAGATCCAAAAATCCAGCAAGAAGGACAAGAAAAACGAGGACGAAGACCGGTCCAATGACCCCACTCTGGGTGTCGGCAGTGTTGCCGCCGGTGGCCGCTACGATAACCTGGTGGGCATGTTCATGCCCAAGGCTCAGATTCCCTGCGTCGGTATCTCTTTCGGTGTCGACCGTATCTTCTCCATCACAAAGGCCCGTCTCGAGCGCGAGCAAAAAGCCGACGCTTTCCGTAGCAGCGAGGTCGATGCCTATGTCATGGCTTTCGGCGGCAAGGGTTTCACCGGTATGCTCAAGGAGCGTATGGAAGTCTCCCAGAAGCTGTGGCAGGCCGGTATCAAGGTAAATACCAGTTCTTTTATCCCTACACATGAACTATACTAATACCCTGCAGGCTGAGTTCTCCTACAAGGTGAAGCCCAAGCTTCCCCAGCAATTCAAGGCCGCCGAGCAAGGCGGTGTCCCCTTCGCCGTTATCCTCGGCGAAGAGGAGCTGAAGGCCGGCAAGGTCCGCATCAAGGAGATGGGTCTCCCCGAGGGCCACGCCGAGAAGGAGGGTGTCGAAGTCGAGCTGCCCAAGCTGGCCGAGGAGCTCCAACAACGCCTTGCCAACAAGCCCTCCGCTTCCGGAGCCACGCTGGCGGAGCAATTGGGAGGTGTGAAGATCAGCGCCTAGATGAGTCGATACAGGCGTTTTCTATTTCCTTTGTTTGGCCACGATTAGCATTACATGTCCCCTTCCTCTCCAAAATTCATAGACGCATGAGGTTATATTCAAAAGAGCCGCTGTCTCGGCATGAAAAGTCTGGGGATGTACAGATTCATAAATACCCAATAACATTACTTTCTTGTATGGATCTTTGATAAAGCTTTCTCGAAGTATGATTGCGCGCTAACAGGGCACGGTCGTCGATATGGCCGGAGAGCTCTAGGTATCCCAAGTCAAACAGCTTCAAAGTAGTGCGCATTCGTGAGGTTCGAGAGTAAATGTTGTGTGACATTCGAAAAAGGAAACTAGATATACAGTATAGACACAGAAGGCAACCCATTCTAATGCCCCTCAGCATTCTTCATCAAGAACGACTTAACGAAAGGCAACTTATCAATAACATCCAGACCCAGACTGCGCGCCCAGGTAATCGGGCCCTGGCCCGGGATAGTGTACATCTTATGCAAGAGATCGCAAGCACCACCGATCTTCGCATTGGGCAGGTAACGCTCAGAGGAGTATCTCTCAAGAGTAAGGAGATCACCGATATCCATCCCGTGAGAAACGGCATACTCGATTGTTCGCGAAAGAGCAGCCACGTCTGCAAGGCCGAGGTTCAGGCCTTGGCCGGCAAGTGGGTGGATGACGTGTGCTGCGTCGCCGACGAGTGCAACCCGGGGCGAAATGTACTGCGCAGCATGGCGGAAGCGCAGAGGGAAGGATGCCACTGTGCCTTGCTGCACGGCTGTAGCCAAGGGCGGGGTTTGCGACGGGAGGGAGGTATGCTGTACGTGCCAGGCGAGTTCGTCTTCGTGAGATGTTTGCTCGGAGCGTTCAATGCCCATCATGTATTTCAAGTCGGTCATGGAGAGGCGGAAGGCAGCATTGACCATGGCCAGGAAGGCGGATGGAGAAAGTGATTTCAGGTACGCGGCGTTCTCGGGTGTCGTCGACCAGACCAACGTGGCGTGGTTGTTCGGTAGCGGGAGTAGAGCAATGGGCCCGCCCAGTGCGGGCAAGAAGCGCTGGTAAGCTGTGCGCAGGTTTGCTGGGAATGGAGGCGTATCGAGGTCTGCAAGGGCGAGAGTTGCGACAATTCCGTGTCGGTTGTAGTCCCAGCCCTGGGTGGGAATATCGGCGAATGAGCGCACAGGACTATTGATTCCATCCGCCCCGACCAGCAACCTCGCCGCGATGCGAGAAATTCCCTTTGTCTCTGAACCTGGCCCCGTGGGCTTGACAGAGAGAACTGGCCAAGCTGAGAGGTCAGGGCCGGAAGCCTGAAGATCGGATCCATTCTCGATAGAAGCAACAGTAGTATTCGAGAAAAGTGTGAGACCCTGGTCACCCGAAGCGGCAATCCGGCCAAGCAGGGCGCGCACAAGGTTCAAATTCTCGGTCATGGTTGCAACTGTGCGCATATCTTCGAACGGAGGCGTCTCCATGGACCAATCAAACGATATTCGTGATCCGGTCTCGCCATCCCACACCTGCATCTCCTGGTACTCCTGCACGCGGTTGGTATCAAGATGCTCCCACGCGCCGATCTTGCGCAGGAAAGAGGCAGAAGACGGGGTCAGGCTGCTGACGCGGTTCGAGAATTGGTCCGATGGCATGTTCCATGCCTGGGCCTTGTTGAGGTCTTGGCTTTCGACGAGGGCGACCTTGAGCTTTGATGTGATGGGTGAAGCACCTGTATAATATTTCAATGTTAGAGCACTTCTCAATGAGCTTCGTTGGAGTTCTGGTGTGACGTACGGAGTGCAGCCAAAAGTCCCAGGCCCGCCGGACCACCCCCAACGCAGACTACGTCGTAAATGTCGGGAGTTTGATCGGGTTTGGTTCCGAATCGCCGCCGGCTAGCGCCAATGCCATAACGGCAAGATGCGCAAATGTACGGCCGCAGCGCAGCTCTTGAAATTGGGTGCATTATGTCTGAGGTTTGGGGTTGCGAGGAAAGTCGGAGGGTCGAGGATGAGGGATGTCCGCGGTGCAAACAGGTCAAACGCGATCTAAATCAAGCAATCATCATATGATAACCTCAAAATAGACTACAAAATAACCTCAATGTAGACGGATGTAATGGTATGGTGGTTATGGAACGGTAGGCAAAAAGAGCTAACTTAGGAAATATTCATAAAAAGCTATACCAAAATCATCTGAACTCATCAAAAATCCTATCCGAGCGTTCTACCGCACTCTCAGAGCAGCTTCTTCGGCCTCAAGACCTATTTCAGAGTCACCTTCCATCTCGGCAATGAATCGCTCCCAGGTGGATAGCACGCCCTGATAGAAAGCGATGTGTGATTCGGCAAGGGAGCCGAGAGAATCGCGGAACTCCACAGCCTTGATGCGCTCAAAGTCCGCAACTTCTCGGACGACCTCTTCGTCAAACATCTCCGATGTTGTCCTGGCTGACTCGACTTCACGGGTCAGCTCGTCAATGCGAAGCTCGAGCTTACGGACCCGTTCACGACGGGACTGCTCATGGTCGACACCGCGCATATCTTCCATCTTGGAGCGGATAAACGAGGCTGGAGATGATGTGAGCGGGTTGGAGGCGTAGTAGGCGGCTGGGTTGGCAGCCAGAGAGTCGCGTTCGGCTACAGCCTTGTTGCGATAATCGACCAGGGCTTCGAAGTCCAACTGCTTCTGTTCACGAGTCTTGAGAAGAGCCTTGACTGACAGGATGTACGACCCCATATCGCGTAGCGACCCCAAGTAGTTCTGATCAGTGTGATCCTCCAACTCATGAATACCACGCGCAGTCTCTTCCACCGAGGCCGCGAAAATTTGCAAGGGCATCTCGACTGCCGGCTCAAGAGGCACAAGCTTGCGGAACTGCGTCGCCAGCTCTGTGTAGTCCGTCTCGAGGTCCGACTCTCGCCGTGCGACTCGCGCGACGGTCTTCTCCACGTGCGACAGGTCCTCATCCAGCTTATCAGACTTCTCCTTCACCTCGATAAACCGACGGTCCGGCTTATGGACCTTCGTGAAGGCGTTGACAAATGAATCAGTAAAATTATCGAAGATGCCCGTGCTCGCATTGTCCGACCCGGTACTTGTTGATCCGCGATTTGAATGCAGGCGCATGTGAGCATTCCAATCAGGCGACTCCAGGAAGATGGCAAGTAGCGGTGCGCGACGCAACACTGGGTGCAGCGTCAGGCGCTTCAAAAATCGGTGTAGCGACCACGCCCGGCGCTTCGTGAAGTCTGACCCGAACCGGTCTCCTGTGACATATTCCATCTTCTGCTTGTCCGGCAACGGCGGAACGGCGCATGCTGGGTATTCGCGGTAGAGTGTCTTGTACAAAAAATGGAAATCGGTGTATCGTCGCCTTACGGTAAAGTCAGACTTCATGAATGACTTGAAATCGGTCTGGAGGTGGGTGTGTTAGCGATGCTTCCGGAGAGCCTCAGAGCGTTGATGGGATGTGAGTAGGCAGCAACAGTAGCTCGGATCCCCAGCGCAAGATCAAGGAAAGCGATAGGAACTCACATGTGTTGTAACCAAGTATGAGATATATGCGTCCTTGGTGCCATCGTTTTCCTTCAGAGGCGAGTCGACTTGGCACTCTAGCACACCGTCTCCGATGCCAGCCAGGTCTACGGCGTCGGCCAGCGAGCCGGCCTGGGGCTCTTCATGGGCGGAGCTCATCCTCCGCTTGCCATTGGAGTCGTGGGTCTCTCTATGCACCTCCTCCACGTCTGTGCCCGAGGTCGTAGGCCGGGAGGCATCGCTGTCTGGATCGTGTTTCCAGGAGACACTGTCGAAGTCATCGTGTTGATCCATGGCGGGGAAAGTGTCGGCCGCAGTCACCCGGCGGGTTCTTGATCATAAACCGATCGACTGCAGTGGATGAAGGAGGTTAGGAAAAGAAGCAAAGTTGAGGGAAAGCGTGGGGCAAAGAAGGCGCTGAGAAGCTGAGAGATGATCGTCGTTCCCCAAGGCGGAGTCCCCGAAGCGGGAACGTCGTCATCGGCATTCGTGAGGGGGCCTGTTGATAGGAACTTCAAGTCTCCTTTCACCAAGTACGTGAGCTCTTGTCTCCAAATCTACCTGCCAAACGCTTATTTCTTTGAATTTTGTATTACCATATGCTTTGACTTTCTAGATTTACAGACGCCAGGCAGCCGATTCGCTTTCTATTCCCAATATACAATGCTGCCCCATATCAAATATGGTCTCATGTAGCACTAATCAGACCCAACGCAAAACTAATGCCATCAACATTTGACTACCGCTTTTCAGAAAGGAGGCCGCTGTCCTCCTCGCCCTCCTTCTCGGGGATGTTGCCTAACCGATCCCGGTACGGTTCGTCGTTATCATCACTAAACACCTCTTCGTCGCTTTCCCCGGCAAATGCATTGTAGAGTTCACCGCCACGACGCTGGGTGCGACCACCTCCAGTCATGGGGTCCATCTCATCCTCGTCCTCGATCATTTCGAACTCATAGTCATCCTGAGGGTTCGTGCGGCGACGCTTGAGCCTCTGGAGCTGGAAGAAGACGCCCAGGCCGATGAAGAAAACAATGATCATGGCGAAGGATGCGTAGATCCAGACCTGGGTTCGCTTCGAAGCACCGAAAGTAGGCAGGTATGAAGACAAGTGCTGCTTCGAGGAGTCCGAGGTGGAACTGGGGGAAGGAGTAGGGCTGGGAGCGGTCTTGGTTGACTCTAGCTCTTCCGCAGGGAATTTCTCATCTGCCGACTCGGTCGGTTTTGCGTCCGAGGGCTTCGCATTCACGGGCCGGTCATGGTGGTCATCTGGCTTGGCAGGAAGGGCGGTCTTTGATGGCGCTGCCTCCACAGACGTCGTCGCGACATGGGCATCCTCATAAGGGTGATCATCATCGTGCTCGTCAGGCAACGGGTAAAGGGGCTGCTTAGATCCATCCCGAGATTCACCCCAAAGGTTAAGTCTCCAGTCGATGAAAAAGCCATCGAATTCATTGACCTCGGTGTCCTTGACAATCACGGACCAGTCACCCACAGGCGATTCGCCCCTAGTTTAGAATTAGTTGGTATATTTCGAGGAAAGTGTAAATGTTACATACCAGTGAGCAACAGACATGAAGGTCCAGTCGGCGTAGCCAGCCTTCTCCGAGTCAAACCTGCGCGCAACGCTAAGATGACTGACAATACCTGCGGGGCTGCGCATCTCGACACTGAGATCGCCCCGGCGAGTGTGGTTGACATTCATCGTGACCGTCACATGCTCCAGCCGATCGAAATTGGCGTCTTTGATTTGGTCGGCAGTCACCGTGTACTTGCTCAGCAGTCCCTGTGAGCCTTGGGGGATATTCTTGTGCACTCGGAGCCAGGGCGAGTTGAACCAAGCCTGTGGCTTCACGAGCTCCCATGTGCGAGCTTTCGAGACCAAGGCATAAGTATCGACCTTTCCGAAGCCCCAGTCGTGACTGAATTTTCTGCCTGACGGAAGCTTTTGCCAACTGCCATCAGCCTCACTAATGGGGACCGCAGTCTCGACCATCAAGTATTGAACATCGCGCCACGACAACTCGGGTCGGGCGCTGAGGGCAAGAGCCACTGAGCCTGCGCCGAGGGGACCGGCCGCAGAGGTACCACCGTGCAAGTTGTAGCACTTGTCGACACCCACGTCGGTCGTGTGAATGGCATCGCCGGAGCCACTGCTGTAAGCGACCACGAGCTGAGCTGAGCATGACTCCGAGTAGGAGGGGTGCTTGCCCTGTCGATCAATGGCGCCGACCGTGATACTATAAATGCTGTTGGTATACCCGTCAAAATTGCAGTTGTCACCAAACATAGCTCCGTTGCCGGCCGCAAACACAAAGATGGATCCCTTTCCACTGCGGCCTTGCTGGACACCGTTGACCATCGCTCGCTTGATCAATATTCCCGGTGCATCCATGGTGGCGCCGTCGTCCGGAGGGCCCCACGAGCAGGAATAGATGTCGTTCTTTTGATATTCATAATTAATAGCTTCCGCCTCGTCATGGTCGTCAATAGGTTTGGACAGAATCCTAATTCCCGAGATCTTGCTGTCATAGGCAACACCAACTCCACAGACGTCGTTCTTCGCCGCTGCGATTTCGCCGCAGCAGCGGGTGCCGTGCTTGTCGTCACGCAGGAGGGGTCTCGGCGCAGGCGAGTGTTCATTGAAATCATACGAGCCCTCGGCGAAGTAATTGGGCTTCAAGTCGTTGCTGTCCATGTCCAACCCATCATCCACCACCGCTGTTGCAACTCCGTGGCCCGTAATACCTTCCAGCCAGACGCCCGTCACATTCAAGTCATGTCCCGGCTGCAGGACATTCATTAGATGCCACTGTTCTCTGAAGATCGGGTCGCTTATACCGAGGGTTGACATGATATGGCTTTGTTTCTCGAGAAGCTTCAGCTCCGCCTCCCCTGCAAACCGCGGGGCGACATCCTTCGTAGGAGGCGGCATCCGCTTCTCCAGCCGTTGCCTGGGAGTTTCAAGCTTATGCGACCACAAGATCGCATCGAACGGATCTTGGTCAACGGATGCGATGGCCTTTCCTGACCGTCGCCGAAGCTTTCGCTTGGCATGTAGGTTGTCCAATAACGCATTGAAGTCGGAGCTCTGCTCTCGAGGTAACGAGAAGGTATGATGATCTGGAAGCTCTCCGATGCGACCTTCGTGGCGGACGTTCAGGACACGTGCGACGTGGGAGGGAGGAGTGGCGGCATCGAGATGGAGAGCGAAGAAGTCGCGCGACTCGTCGGAGCGAGGGTGAAGGGTGGTGGAGGAGACCGCGCCCGCAAGGCTGAGGACGACGGCGATGCCGCCGGCGACACGCATGATGAAAAGAGTCGGATGAGGCAAGTAGACAGGCCTCGCTCTCGGATAAGATTAAAGGGGACAAGGAGTAGGGGCCATGGACAGTTCCGGACCCTTTGTTACAAAAGGAGTGGTGAGGTTAAGGAGGTGGTGGAAAGTGGCAAGCGGAGAGGATGAGAATAAGGAGGATCGTCAGAACAACACGGGAACCGATGGAGCACGCAACTCGTCACCGATCGAAGGGGTCCAAATGTCTTTGACGTTTTGTGGCTCGGATCAAAGACTACGTGGGTGGTTTATGGCCCCAGGGTCTAATCCTTACGGTTGGCCTGTACTTGCGGCCTGGTACCTTTGACGCTGGAGCTTACGTACCGTGGCTTTTGAGAGCCCAGGTATCATCGTTTATCTTATAGGCACTCAACGTCCTCCGTACACCCACGTAGAGTAAAACTGAAAGAGTAGTAATCCGTGCGTAATAAGGATTGACGGCTTCCCGAGGCACGATATGACTAGCTCGCTGGTGTCCTTGCATACGTGTTTGAGATCAACGGATCGATCTGCCCGACCTGTACAAAGTACGTAGTCCATAGGCCACCATAACTCCGAGACTTTGGACCATGAACAGTCCAAGAACTAATTGTTCTCCGAGAGTATGATAGATTATATTGTATATTGTACTCCGTATGTGGTTATATGTTAGACCGGGATCCAGTGGCCCCCGCGCGAAGGCTGGGGAGCAACCAGCCACCGGGTTAATTATGTATAGAGTCGATGCGCAACGCTCTTTTTCGCTTTCAACTGATTTTCTCCCTCTTTTCTCCAAGCCTTCTTGTCCCTTATCCCCCCCTTCGTCAGCATCTATTTCTCACCCGAGATCCTCGTGCCCGTGCGACGCTCTTCCCTGTCTTCGCCATCCTTCCCCGCCCTAAGTACCTCACGTCTGGGCCTTTCGGGCAACGATGTGGTGAGCCTGTCAGGCAGAGAAAGTCCGATTGTGACCATATCCTGGACTGAACATCGTACGTTTACTACTATTCCCCTCAGCCTTTAGCTTTTCCCGTGCCCCAAACAATGCCTTCGTAATTGGGATTGACGAACCATTTCAGCTGGGACCACCCGTGCGTCGCATTGTCGACCCTCGTCCTCCACCGAGTCATATCGTCTCAGCCGCTCGATTAGGAGAAAAGGAGGTGGAATATGGCTGCGGCCGCAATGCGCGCATCGCCCGACATGGCAAACGGCGGCACCGACCCACAAAGTACCAATGGGGCACGAAGAGGCAGTCGCAAGTACAACCCAGTTGACCCAGACATTACCGGCTACGAAGACGACATGGACCGTGAATTATCAACAGCAGGGGTTACGTATCAACGACCTGCTCCAAAAACTACACCGGGACAAAAAGGACGGTCCTTCTCGGCCAGAGCCGGTAATCAACCGGCCGCCAATTTGAACTATACGACGCGCAAGCCTGTCCCCGATATGCCTCCAGGCATCTCAGATGAATCGACCACCCCACGTGGCCTGCCTCCTGCCGAGTATAACCCGGAACTCGATGCAGCTATACAGAGCCAGGAGAACGTACATCCGTCGGCCCCCATTTCCCCGGGGCAGCCATCTCCGCTAAGTCGCTCAAATACAACACAGTCCACAGCAGGGAAACAGCGAAACTGGGCATCAGATCGTTCGCCATTGCAAAAGCTAGAAGTGACTCTGAATGGAATCAGCAAGGAGGAGAAGCGAGCGCGGGTCCAAGAAGCAGAAATGCGCGTCCGAGAACGTCTTGCTCGCCAGAAGGCCGAACGTGAGAAAGCTGAATCAACAGCCATTGTCCCTCCGCCGAGTCAGCTGCCAGAGACCCGTGCTGCTTTGGGGCCACCCAGAAAGAGTGAGCGCAAGGAAATTATTACCGGAGATATTCCTCGAGATGCACCAATGACACGCCAACCCGAAGGCCTCGCCATGCGCCATAATAGAAATGTCTCTACAAAAACCCAGTATCCGGCTATTCAGCGACCTGAAGATGCTCAATATGCCCAGGCAGAGGCCGCTGTACCCGTCTCAGCGCAGATGAGCAGTGTTCCTCAGAGATCTGTGACAATGAGCGGACCAGCAGCAAAACCAGGGCATGCCGGTGGTCGCCCCCCGAATCGCTCTGTTTCTCAGTCAAAGCCCGTACGATCTGCTGCAGTGGCTGCAGTGGCTGCAGAAGCAGAGAGGGTGGAGACTCCGCCGGCAGTACGAATAGCACGAGCAGCCCAAGAAAGTGTCGAGCCACGCCAGAAACCGAAGCGAGTAAAACAAACAGTGTCGTTCAATGTGCCGCCACCCACACCTCCCCCGGTTTTCGAATGGAAGGATTCACCAGCTGCTCATCTTGGTGCGGCTGATTTTGATTTCCAACATCTCGACATCAACAGGAGCAAAGCGTGGTGGGAAGGCGGCGGCACCAAAGACCGCCGCAAGAGCAGGGCTCTCCCCAAAAACTATCAAACACCGGCTCAGAAGCTGACAGGTAGGACTATATCTCGGATGAAATCCAGATGAAAATGGCTAACGTATATCAGGTGTAACTGAGCACAAGAACTTCCAGCCCAAGCTTTTCTTGAGATGCGGTCCCCTTCTGCGGTATACGGGCATCAAAAAAGTCAACATTGATAGTTCCCCTGGCCCTGTTGAAAAGGAGATCTGGCGAGGCTCCATCTTGATCGTGACGAAGGCCTCTCGCTCCTCATACGATAACTCGCCTAACTTGAGGTTGTTCTCCCAGCCAATGGACCTCCTCCCTCCTCCTCCGGCAGAGGTCAGTGGGGATAACGGAGCGGAGCTTGCACCTGAATACATTGACCCGACGGCGGGTTTAATGAAAGTTGGTCGCGATGGACGACCACTCTACGTCAAGCCAGTTGACCATCTTGAAGAAGAAGTTGATTTGTCGGCCGTGGAGAATGACGATGGCCTCTATGAGCTATCACCCAGCATGACTGATCACACGCCGGAAAATGTCAAGCAGCCTATTCCTTCCAACCGAATCCACTCAGTTGATGGAGAGACAGCGGGGTTGCACCGTGATATCTCCGGAGTCCGTCTCTACGCTGATCCTGCGCGAGATGTGACATTCTGGCGATTCAATCTCGAGATCGAGCTCAGCTCGACGCAGCAGCGGATTGCGTACCGAATAAACCAGGGCCCTGCCTTGGGCTTCTGGGTGCCGGCCATGGGCCAGCCCATGAATATCATGTTCCACAGCGGCAACGGATTTGGCCCCTCTGTCGATTCTAATCGGTTTTGCGGACCCGATCCCCTCTGGCGAGATATTCTGAATGAGCACCAGACTCGGCCCTTCCATGTGATGATTGGCGGAGGTGACCAGATCTTCAATGACTCGGTTATCACGGATTCGGTTGAATTCCAGGAATGGATCAAGATCAAGAATGCTGTAGAGAGATACGGGGCGCCATTTACCTCCGAGTTCCGTGCCGAACTTGAACAGTTCTACCTGGAGCGCTACGCTTCGTGGTTCTCGCAAGGCCTTTTCTCTCTTGCAAACTCCCAGATCCCGATGATCAATATGTGGAATGACCATGAGATCTTCGAGGGCTTCGGCTCCTACCATGAAGATTTCATGAATAGTATGGTCATTTCAGGTTTGGGACGAATTGCATTCAAGTATTATTTGTTATTCCAGCACCATAGCGTGCCGGAGGAAACCGAGGCCGATGAGCCCAGCTGGCTTCTCGGTGCTCATCCAGGCCCCTACATTGAGCAGAGAAGTCGAAACCTGTTCATGTCTCTTGGAAACGATGTTGTTCTTCTTGGCCTGGATTGTCGAACTGAACGAAAAGTAAGGACCGTTGTTTTATTGATGTGACGACTTCTGCTAATATGCTTTTGCAGAGTAATGAGGTCCTCACCGAGGAAACCTGTGACCTTATCTGGGATCGCTGCCACCGAGAAATAATCAAGGGAGAAACAAGGCATTTGATCGTGCTTTCCAGTGTACCCATTGCCTACCCTCGAGTAGTACGTTATATTTCTTTCGTTTTTGGTCCAAACATAAGCTAACCATGACCCAGGCAATGCTCAAGAACTTCTTGAATAGCCGCAAGTCGCTAGGCAAGGCCGGAATGCTTGGCGGGCTTGTCAATCGATCAGGAGGCAACGTGGAGGTATTTGATGACCATTGGGCCGGAAAACACTTGAAGTCCGAGCGAACTTGGCTGGTTGAGGACTTGCAAGACCTTGCTGCAGAGAAATCTGTTCGGGTGACAATTCTCAGCGGTGATGTTCAACTGGCTGCCGTTGGACAATTCTATTCCAGCACAGATTTGGCCGTTTCCAAGGATCGCGACTACCGATACATGCCAAACGTCATTTCCTCTGGCATCGCAAATATGCCCGAGACAGAGCTGATCTCGGACATGCTCAACAAGCGCAACACTGTGCACCACATGGACTCGAATACAGACGAGGACATGATTCCCATTTTCACCCAAGATGTTGACGGCAAACCCCGAAACAACAAGCGTTTGCTTCCTCGACGGAACTGGTGTTCTATTCGAGAATACCTTCCTGGTTCGACGCCAGTTGGCACACCCGAGTCGGAGATGCCACCGACCCCAGAGCCCCGTCCTGGTAAGCTTCTGCGAACCCTCTCTCTGGGTCGTGGGGACAAGGGAGCTGGCGGCAAACCACCCGGTCTTCTGCGCCGTCTGTCTACACGGGGACCGCCTCCGACAAGGACAATGAGCCTTGGCGGGGCTGGCGCGGCTCGCCGATCGAGCGTTGATGCTCCCTTCTCTCGTCCTCATGAGAATGGAGACAGCTATTTCCCTGGTGAACAACAAGTTCCGCAGCCCGGTCGCTTCCATCGCCGGCCAACCAATCTCAGCGAGAAGGCAGCAAAGAAAGCTGCCAAACAAGGCGATGACGGCGCAGGCGCCTTTGTCGATCTCGAGGGCGGCCTAGCCATCACCTTGAACATGGAGATCAGCCCGCAGGATCCCTCTGGTATCACTGTACCCTACAAACTTCTCGTGCCCGCATTGCGCTACGAGGGCACCGAGTATGATCCACCGCCCACGCAGGTAGCCAAGGGATGGCGAAAATGGCTGAATGTGCCACGCCGCAAGAAACAAGCTGAGCGTAACGAGGCTGACGATGACGAACCCGATGATTACGAGGACCATGACACGATAAATAATACCCGCGCCAACGCTGCCGCCACTGACCCTAACCAGTATGAAGGATACCCCGGCAGCGAGGAGGATTCAGATGAGGTGCCTCAGCAACTGTCGCCCGAGGCTCTTACCGATTCATCGCCCTATGAGGAAGAAGAACCAAATCAGCAGAAACGGAAGAAGTGGTTCGGGATGATTTGATGTAAACTATGACGAGTTACGCCGGTCCTTTGGCGGATTTCTTTACGATGTGTATGACTTTGGATCTTTAGATTCTTTCCGGACATTCTACATAATCATGCAATTTAGCCTGGCTTTGTCCGTCAGCTATGGATAGCTTGCAGACAGGTACATTCGTAATATTCGACAGTATGAAGTAAGCACTCTAAAGCTACCGAGTCTGGTGTAGTTACTCCGTAGATACAGCCGAACCAAGGAGATATTACAAGGGCTTCCATACTTTATTCTCTTGGTCCTTCTAAATCTCCTCCTAGGAATTTTTTAGACGTCTTTCTAGACATATTTTGAAACTAATTTCCAAGGCACGTTTCTAAACGTCTTTTTCAAACCTCCCGGGCAGATAGTTATGACCGCCCAATTAGGCCCACTTGAAATACCCCCTTGGTCCGGCTGTAGGAGATCAGATATGATCTAATCAGCCGGGCCTGGGCACTCGGGTTCCTGCCGGCAAAATCACGCCATTGGTGCCTCGAAGGTTCCGCTGAGATTGTATCAACGACCAAGAGTCTTGCTTGAGGCAATCGTAATAACATAGAAGCCCCATCCTATCATTAGCAGCGACGTAGAAATAGACCCTGCTCTCGGAGGCGGAACAGAAGACTTCGCGGTGATGTGATGGCCTTGTATTAGCGGTTCTCGACCCTGTCACGTGCCCGCTGATTAGAAAGCGAGGGGCCTCGACGCGGGCAAATGATTAATTTGTACGGAAAGACACAGAAGGAACCTGATCTTATCCCAAAGTCCCCACTACGCTCCCTTTTGCCCCTCCGATAGAAAACCGTCCCGATCTTCTCTCCCCATCTTTCCCGGAACACCTTCAAGCTGTTTTCCTCCACGCTCCGACGTTTCCCCTCCGCTCTCCGGTCTATCGGACTCACTGCCGCCGCGGCTTCCACCCTTCACCAACAGTCTCCGCCAAAGCCCACGATCTTCTCACAGCCCTTATCGACACCCGCGCGCGTCAAGTCCATAAATACCACCAGGATGGTGCACTCTCAAGTCGTTGGTAAGTGCCAATGACTCCATTGACTCTGTCTTTTCCGGGTTGATCATATGCTCACGAGACCTTTTCTTCCAGTTATCGGCTCCGGCCCCGGCGCTCACACTGCCGCCATTTACCTTTCGCGCGCTGAGCTCAGCCCTGTCCTCTATGAGGGTATGCTTGCCAACGGCACCGCCGCCGGCGGTCAGCTCACCACCACCACCGACGTCGAGAACTTTCCCGGTTTCCCCGACGGTGTCGGCGGCCAAGAGCTGATGGAGAAAATGCGCAAGCAATCCGAGCGCTTCGGTACCGAGATCATCACCGAGACCATCTCGAGGATCGACCTGTCCCAGCGTCCCTTCAAGATGTGGACCGAGTGGAGCGACGGTCCCAACGACGCTCCCGCTCGCACCGCCGACGCCGTTATCATTGCTACTGGCGCCAACGCCCGCCGCCTGAACCTGCCCGGCGAGGAAACCTACTGGCAGAACGGTATCAGTGCCTGCGCCGTCTGCGACGGTGCCGTGCCCATTTTCCGCAACAAGCCCCTGTACGTGATCGGTGGTGGTGACTCTGCCGCTGAGGAGGCCATGTTCCTGGCCAAGTACGGCAGCAGCGTCACCGTGCTGGTCCGCAAGGACAAGCTGCGCGCTAGTAAGGTCATGGCTGAGCGCCTGCTCGCCCACCCCAAGTGCAATGTGCGCTTCAACACCGTCGCCACCGAGGTTATTGGCGAGAACCGGCCAAACGGCCTCATGACCCACCTCCGCATCAAGAGCACTATTGACGACAAGGAGGAGATTGTGGACGCCAACGGCCTGTTCTACGCTGTTGGCCACGACCCCGCCAACGCTCTGGTCAAGGGCCAGGTCAAGCTCGACGAGGATGGTTACATCGTTACCCAGCCCGGCACCAGCTTCACCAGCGTGCCCGGTGTCTTCGCCTGCGGCGACGTTCAGGACAAGCGCTACCGCCAGGCCATCACCAGTGCCGGCTCCGGCTGTGTCGCCGCCCTCGAGGCTGAGAAGTTCCTCGCTGAGGGTGGTCACTCTGAACCCAAGGTCGAGGTGGAGAGCGGTGCTGCCGAGTACAAGTCCAACCCGGCTCTCTAAATACCCCTTTTCATATCATCTTTCCCCTCATAAATCCGATCTTTGTTCTGGAGTGAATTGTTTTAGAATGCTTGCGCGCTTCTAGACTCGTTCGGTGTTCCAATTCCCCTGCATATCTTGTTTTCATCTCATGGTTAACGGATCTTTTTTTTGGTTATTTGTTTTTGATAGTGGGTTGGGTTGGTTTCTGGGTGCTAGCCCAGTATCCCAACATACGCTTGGGATACTCGTTGCCTATAGAGATAGAAATAGATAAAATCCCTTATCACTTCATCCAAGTAAAGTAAGACAAGGTAAACTTAGGGGTAAAGTAAGCACCGATTCCTTCAAATGAAGCTGCGTAACTTGATACTAATAAAACATGCTCAGCAATAATAGCCAGTCTAGTCCGACCCAGACTGCGGTGCCTCCCACTGCTCAAAGGGATTCTGCGCACACCACTGATCCTTCACCTCATACGATCTCCGCTCCCACTCCGTAACAACCGTTTTCCACTGCTCCCATTGCTCATCATTCGTGCGCCGATTCCTATCCACCTGATCCACGTACGGTTGCTTCTCGGCTGCCGGTGCCTTGCGCCACATCTGGCCGAGTGCAGCGCGGATCTCGTCGCGTGCAGCTTTGGCATTGGGGTTTTTGGACGATGCGCGCCGCGCTTCGTCGCACTGTTCGCGGCATTTGGCCCAGTAGTCTTTCTGGTACAGGAGGAAGGGGTTTAGACCGGCTTTTTGGGGCCGGATTGGTGCTGCGCCGATTTCGGCATATATGGCTGTCCACATTGCTTGGTCGTAGGTGTCTCGGCGGTGTTTTTCCATGAAGTGGGGATTACGTGCGGGTGTGGTGGCGTTTATTGGTGTTGAGGTTGTTGTAGATGGAGGGTCGGGAAGTTTCTGTGCTGTGGTGGTGCCGGTAGGTGTTTGCGCTGCGCTTCCCGAGGGCTTGTCAGGGACGAGAGGTTCTGAGATCTCGATCGGCCCGACGATAGACTCGATTACCTCCGAGGCTGCACGGAGGCCGGATAGATAGGCGCCATGCACGGTTGCTGGATGTGTTCCGCAGGTGGCTTCCCCAGCAAAGTGAAGGTTGCCTACATTTTGGGCCATGAGATTGTAGTCGTCGGGAAGAGCCTCTGCGGCAACATAAGAATAGCTGCCGCGCGTGAACCGGTCTGAGGCCCAGCGAGTAATGATGGTCTCAAGAGGATCTGGCACGACGGCGTTCTTGAAGACGTTCCGGAGTTGCGCGGTGACTTCACTGATGATCTCGTCGTCGGGTGTATTCTCTGCTTGGTGTGCGGCGTCACCAGCCATGAGTGCGATCAGGACGGGTAGACCAGTGGTCTTCAAGCAATTCCAGAACAGATAGAAGCGGCCTCGATTGGCTGCATAGTCCTCCTGTGCCATACTGTTGCGGATTGTCGGTTCACGAAGCAGACCGAACATATCCCGTTGCACATCCCAAAAGGGTTGGTCAAACACGAGGACAACCTTGTTCATGACACCAAACCCAAGTCTGTCGATTGCTCCCAATTTCCATTCCGGTAAAGGAGGGTCAAAGTTGATGGTGCGATGCTTGAGGGTGCCGAGAGATCCAGTGTACACAACATGATCTGCCAAGAATTTCTCCCCGTCTTCGCAGTGTATGGTGGCCTTGTGCTTTGCAGAACCCTTTGCATCATAGGAGATGTTGGTTACGACCTTGTTGGTGCGTACGTCCAACTTGGTGGGCAATGAATACAAACCATATGGCAATTGCTGATAGCCACCAATTACTGTTGAGTGCTCGCCCTCAAATTCATTGCCAATATCCTGGTCCCAACCAGAGAGACTCAGTTTGTTGATGTTTGTGGCGTTTGCGTACTCGAGATTAGCAAAGTGCCAGTTCAAAAGTCGCATATCCTTGGGTGTCAAGGGAAGCATGCGCTGGTATTGCTTGACACCTTCGTCCATCACGGCTCCAAGAGTTTGAGTGCGTGATTCGCTGGCAATGTAGTCCAGCTCAAGCGTATCGGTTGCAGAGTAGCCTGGATTCAGCTTCCATCCTGTGGCCTGGCAGGCCAAGCCAGCCGGATGGTCTTCTGAAGGACCTACAAGGTCTGCTGCCACATCGTTTGGTTCGATTTCTGCTGTCTTGTGTCCCACTCCCCGACGTCGACGAACGCGCTTTGTGGGAACAAGCAGATCGATGGTTCCTGCCGCGCGCGCATCTTCGTATTGTCGTACAGTAAGACCATCATCCATAGTCGTTTCACGACCGGTATCAATCAACTCGCGCTCGCCCTCGGCAGTGGGCTTAACTAGGGCGTTGTGGCGATAGAAACCAGTCCTATCAAGCACGTCGTTGTACAACTTTTCGTCCATCGAATCCCGCACTTCATCCACAGGTGAGCCATCAATATCGTAAATCGTTGAGATATCGCGTAACAAATGATAGCGAAGAGCCAATTGGCCACGAACGATTTGATCAAGCGGATTGCCGTGATCGAAGCCAACAATGATCTGGGCGCCCATTTCCACTTTGGGAACAAGTCCCGGTGGAAGCATATTAGACTGGAGACTGTGCAGTGGATGTGAATATATTCTCCCGCCGATCCTCCGACGTCCCTCGAGTACAACAACGCGCGGAGCAGTGTCTGAATCCCGATAGTGACGGAGCAAGCCCTCTAATTGCCGTGCACATCCCAGACCTCCCACGCCACCTCCAACGACAACGATGACAGGCCCATCCTTACGCCTGCCACGCCTGGGGGTCACTGGCGGAATCGGAACTTCGACGCAGCCGAAATTAATGTACCCATGGCGTGCCAGCCAATCGTATGCAAAAGCAGCCAGATTCATCCACCGATAGTCCTTCGCACAGCCCAGTGCCTCTTCTCTGGTGACACTGACCATGGGGTTTCGAGTCCACAGTCGCAAAATGCCGTTTCGTATGTTAAGGTAGACGGTAACGTGCATATGGCAAAGACGATCTTGCAGAAGTACCTGCTCCTTTTCGTGCAGTGCATACGGATCGAGCCGAGATGCATAGGCGGCTGCCACGCACTGCTGGCCATAGACAGCCGGCGCCAGCTTCGCTGGGATGGATGACCGTGGACGGCATTTGGTCAAATCAACCTTTTTACTATCCAGAACGCTCACTCCTGTCGACACTGGCGGTGTGGGTAGATACTGCGAGGGAGTAGTTGGGGGTGTTGTGGATTTGCTCGGCTCGAAGGAATGTTCTAAGGGAGTCGTCGTGGTAGATGCGATAGGGTTGCTGAAGTATCCACCGGTATATGACCCTCCAAAAGAGCCGTTAAGAGCATGAACTCCATTTGCGATAGGCACCTGATGACCGCCATTAAGGGCCACTGCATGGTTGGTTTCCTCGACGGGGATGGATAGCGGGGCTCCGGCAAGAGGAGCGTCCGAGGTGCGCATCCGCTTCACAGGCGGTCCTGACTCTTCAAAATGAGATATAAACAGCTTTCCATGTTCTTCAACAGAGGAATGGCCGTTTGTGACAGAAGATTTGACGTATGAGTTCTGGCTGGGAGGGATCCCAGTCAGGGCGTGGATTTTCATAGACGCGGTGGCATCCATGTTCGACGGAAGGTGGAAACTAGGCTCTGTTCTCACAGCCTGATGACTGGAGTTTGACGAAGACATAGCAAAAGCACAACTCGCGCCCTTTTTCGCGAAGCCCTGATATCCTTAATTTGTATCGGGAGACCAAGGCGGGATATCAAATGTCAAGGCTGCCACATGTATTCATGTCATGGCGCGGCTCGCATCGCATGAAGGTCACTAATGAGGGGTTTCTAATAGGACAGAAAGGTTCGATAATCTGTAGTAGAATTAGAGGCACTGTACATGTGGTGATGCTTGGTTTTAGATTTTGCAAATGTAGATAGTTATTGCAAGGATCGGATAACCGGGGATCGGGACAGCTGAAACAGCACATACATTGGAGTCACCCACCTCCCCCGCAAACCCGGCCCTTAGCAACAAGGATTCGGGCATCAATCGAGGATCAATTGCGATCAAAAGCGGCGGCCGAAAGGGAGGGGAGAGAACCTCAGGAAGAGAGAGAGGCCGTTGTGCCTTGATTCCTCGGCCCGGAGCGTATTTCTCAGTCCGCCTTTGGTCAACTACGGCACCTTCATTCACATACAACTTTGGGGTTTCATGAGTGTATAGTGTCATAGTTCTCATTCCAAGGGTCTATATATTCATCTGCTCTGCTGGCCCTTTCCAGTTCTTAGACCTCCCGCTGGAGGTGGCTGTGTAGGCCGTACGCCTCGTCCTCGCCTGGATAATCATCCGAGTCATTATCCGTGAGCTCATCATGGTAGGACCTCCGGTTCTTTTTCTTCCATCGTTCGGAGTGATCACTGTCGCTGTCATCTCCGAGTTCAAGATCGACATTGTCATCATCCAGATCGTCAAACCCAATGCGCTCCTCCTCATCCCGGGCTAACATGGTAGCAGCCTCGTTCTCATCAATATCGTCGGAGAATCTCCCATGAGGCCGGTGTGCTGCATGGTCGGCTTGAAGGGATTGTCGGATCTCGGCGCGCTCTTTGGCTTCAAGTTCTTTCGCCCGAGCCAAGGTCCTAAAACATCTCGTGGTTAGTATCAGCCCATCAGAGATATGGAAGATGAAACTCGAAAAATAACCTACCTTTGATAAATGTACCACCCGGTGCCGACTCCAATAGTGACGGTCACAAAAATACTGATGATATTCACGGCCTTGGAACCTGCGGTCATCTCCTCGCCCTTTTCAGACAGCAGACGCACTCGGCTGCCAATGAACGCAGGGACCAATAGCTTGGGGGTGATGATGGCAGTCGCCAGTCCATACATCAAGGGCTGAACCGTAGGGAATGTAGACACGGCTCCGTTACAGATAGAGTAGGGCAAGGGGCACAGACGGATCATGCAGAGGAGTTTCAGCCCGTCATATTTCAGGGTGAGAGAGAGCGCGGCGAATCGCTTATCGTGTTTCATCAGACGCTTCACGAAACCCGATAGCACCGTTCGCGAGACATAGAATGAGGCGGTAGACCCGAGAACACTCGCGGTGGCATAAATCAACCATCTATATGCATCGCGCGTCAGTGGCTTCTTCTCATCAGAGTGTCAATGGGGGGATTCTTCTGCTTACCCTTTCCACACGCCGAAGATAAACCCCGCCACAGTTCCAAATGTCGACCAACCCACCAACGGTGGGAACGAGACGAAAAAGACACACAGCCATAATACAAAAGCGACCAGCGGAGACCGCTCCCACTTTTCAGCGACGGGGCCTAGCCAAATGAACACCTTGCCGGTCAAGACCAAGAACCCAATACCCAAGGCAGCGGAGGCGAAGGACGCAGCATAAAAACCAATCTTCTGCCACAGAGTCATGCTCTCCCATCTTGCAAGCAGTTTGCGGTACATGTCTTTTGCGCGGTCAACGGCTTTGTCGCGCATGGTGGTTGCCTGACTCGCAGACCGGGCGGAGTCACGTCTGCCCGAGCGACTCCAGACTGGCGACTGGGCATCGCTACCAGGAGACTGGGGTAACGGCTCTGGCGATGATGTAGACAGCGCCAATGCCCGTGCCGTGGACTCATAGTCCGCAGGCATGTTGGGACAATGTAAGGGTTGACCGGGAAAGCGATCGGATCTGGGGGAAGCTTAAGCGATCGGCGATTGTGGAGGCAGGAAGCGGAGAAGTATTCGAGGAGACAACAGAGATAGGAGAGATAAATGGTGTATAGGGCGTTAAAAGGCCCTGCAAGAGGGGACAAACATGAAGGGTTGGAGGCGAAGCACTAGCCAAGTCCGACTCGGGAGTCGGAGGCGCAGTGTCTCGCTGACCCCGAATGCGGATCCGCCGGAGCTTGGGAAGCTTGGAGTGTTTACTCTGGATCTGCACCGCTAAGATTCATCTGAACCCTGTGCGCCCTACTATACTTGAATACTGAATACCTTGCATCAATCAAGATTCTTTAAAGACTTTTACGTCCCTTATATGCAATCTTAGGACCTATTGATTGCCATTGGTATGGCGTGGATAGCCTCAATTGTCTAAAATTAGCTTTGCTACAGTTAGCCGCTAATTGTCATTAATAGAAAGTTAATCTCCGTTCAGATGGAATTTAGTCTGTAGGTGTAAATTGGCAGTGTATACACAAGGTGGTTGGCGGTGGCATGGAGCAGGAGTGGGTTGAGTGCGGAGAGTGGCCTCCCAATCTACAACCCGATATTGATCTCCTTTCTCCCCCCCCCCTCATTTGTCTTTCCCTTTGCCTGTTACTTCTTTGATGCAGCTCCATATGTTTGAGGCTGCGATGTAATCGCCGTTGTCTTGGTCTGCGATTAACTACCTCTCAGATCTTCTGCCTCACCCCCTTTTATCGCTTTCACCCTCGGTCCTCAACCGACTTGATCAGGGAGTATGGATCGGGGACTCTGACGCCCACCCTAACCCCCGAATAATTACGGTGGTACCGCAAATCCGGCTGCACCTTCGTCGCCGGTGCATTGGAAAGGACTCGGAAGCTTTCCCCCGCCATCTCAGCTTATTCCTCACCCCGTCTCCATTACCCCCACCCTTAGCAGAACACCATGGTTTCGGAAGAGCTCCTCGAGAAATGCTTGGAGATCCTCCAGGATCAGGCCCTGGATGAAGAAGAGCAGGTAGAGAAGGTTGAAGATTTCTTGCGCGCCAACACCTCCCTTTCTGGGTCGCCGCTGGAGAACGCTGTGTTGGACATCCTCTGGCGCCATCGCAACCGCTCGCGGCCCGACTCGTCTCCCCCTCCCGCTCGCCATACCGTGATTCGCAGGTCATCTCCGGCACCATGGCAGATGCAGCGCGCCTCAACTCCGCTCTCCCCTCATTCGAACCTGGGCACCAGCCCCGGGAGTACCTCGTGGGTGCAGAGCTCGCGCGGGGCATTCTCCCGGCCTCCGCTTTCCTCGACGGCCTCACCGTTTACCTCGCCGCGCCCATCGCCCCGACTCGCTCTCGCACAACCAATTCCCCATTCTCCCAGTTTGAATGCCTACGAGTTCTCCGATCAAAGCCAAGTATCGGAATTTTACAGTGATTTTGGTAATGACAGTAATGTCGACTGGCTAGTGGCAGACGATGCGAATAGCACTACTTCCTCCACGGGCCTTAGTGTCCCCGCGTCGCTGAGCGCGACGGCAGTGGAGTTTGTGCCTGATATGAGCCCACATGATATTTTGCGGACTGTTCTAGGCGACAAACGCTCAAACGACGAAATTGAAACGGCCCTGGAGGCCAACGGTTATGACCTCGGCGCTACCATTGCATCCCTGACGCAGGATACGGATGCGGATGGATTCCCGAGGCAACAAGATGGCCGCGTGGTGGTCGGAAAATCCATGATAATGGAGCAGCGGCCAGTAACGCCCTCGGGGCACAGTCGCAGTCCTATAGTCTGCAAGTACTGGCTGTCTACCGGGCAATGCCTACGCGCGGACTGTCGTTTTAGCCATGATTTGACGAGTCACCTATGCAAGTGAGTGATTTGTTTTCACATCGATGATTTGACTGTGAGCTGACCAAATTAGGTACTGGGTTATGGGTAGCTGCCTGGCCGGCGAAGGGTGTCCATTCTCACACGATCCCGAAAAACTAATATCCAACATTAGTCTATCAGGTAGTAGTCGACCAGCCTCGCCCGCCGGGTCACCGTTCCAAATGGACAGTGGCTCCGATGCTTTCCCGCCCTTGCAATCATCAGCAGGGATGGAAGACCAATGGTCAAATCAATATGGTGGTCGGTATCCTACTCATCTCTCCGGCGCCAAAGCGATCCCGCCGGGACTCCACCCCGGCATGGGCAGACGAAACGGGAGCATGACCCATTTAGGACGGCCAAACTCGCGCCCGACCAGCCGTCATCAAAACCGGGAGCTGAACCCTACAGCTCCGTCCGTAGATGATCCAGATGCCTTCCCAACTCTTGCTGCCGTTAGTGCAAAGAATGCCGGCAAGAAGAACAACGGCAAGCGAGGCGGCAACAACCGCGACGTGTCCAAAGAGACCATTCCCTCCTCCCTGGCAGACGTGGTTCGTATGACGCCATCCCCTACTCCTCCCAAGGGGAAATCCGCCTCGAAAAATGGCAAAGACAACAAGAGTCGTGAAAATAGTGCGGCTGCCATGTCAATTCCAGCTCCACAGAACATCCCTTGGCTCGAGACCGGTGCGCGCGCCAATCAGCAATACATCAAGTACCGCACTGAAGCAATTCGCCATGGGACCGTGCGGAACAAGTTTCTCCAGAGGTATGCTCCCGACGAATGCGGTCCAACCCCGGAAAAGGACTCATTACTTACCCACTCCATCAGCGCTGCGCAAGCCTGGAACAGAAACGATGCTCGAGCTGCCAAGGCACTGTCCCTCCGAGGCCAAGCAGAAAACGACGCGATGCGTCGTTGTCACCGAGAAGCCGCACGTCAGCTGTACGAAGAGCGTAATCAGCATTTGGTCCAGGCTGGCCTGGACGAAACTTCGGAGGAGCTCTACGTTGACTTGCACGGCCTACACCCAGAAGAGGCGATCGAATACCTGGAGAAAATTCTCCTCAGACATGCCCGTGAAGGTATCCGGGTAGTCTATGCTATCACAGGTACCGGTCACCATTCGAAGAACGGCAAGGACAAGATTGGCAAGGCCGTCAAAGCCTGGCTAAATGAATGGCGATACTTGTTCAGGGAATTCAGTGTTCCCGGTGAGCGCGGAGGCTATGTCGGAGGTATCCTCGGCATTGATCCGACCAGCTATGACAAGTCTATGGCCAGAACCATAGCGGAAGGTGACGACTCTGTGGGAGTGGACGATGGACAACCAAACCTCACGATAGGCAAGATCCAACTGCTCAAGCGCGAGGATATAGAAACGCAGAATCAATGATTTGGTGTGCCCTTTTATCTCGATCCCTTGGTCGATGCGCACGATACCCATCTTTCAGAAGCGGACCGTCTCTCAATACCCGATCTATTTTCAACGATTCATAGCGCTGCTCGTCCAGCAAATTCAATAAACACAATTGGTTATTCAACTATCCTCTAAAATCGTTCAGTGGCCTCTCCCAGTGAGCAGTAGACCTATAACAGTTACAGGAGAGGTAGAACGTTCACAATGTCCGATTGCTATACACTATCTTCTCCACGTAGATATTTACTCGGGTTCCTGATGCTGCCACTGCTCCCGCAAAGCCTTGACATCAACGCCACAAGCCTCCGCCTTCTCCACAATAGCCTTCGCCTTCCTCGCAACAGGCACATCAATCATCTTCCCATCCAAAGTCCAAGCACCCCGTCCCGCAGCAGCAGCCTTCTCATCCGCAATAACAACCCGCATCGCCCACTGCGACTCTTCCGCGTCAGGCCCGAAAATCGCATTCGCAGTCTTCACCTGCGTCGGGTGGATACACTGCTTCCCATTAAATCCTAATCTCCTACCATCTTTGCACTCCTCTTCCAATGCTGCGGGAGGTGACCCGTCTGCTTTGTCAGATTTGTATGATGTGCAGACTAGATCGATTGTCGAGGGTAGATCTGCGGCGCGAGCGGCTGTGGCGATTGCTGAACGCGCGAAGAGGAATTCTGATAGGGATGGTGTGCGTGTGATGCTTAGGTCGAGCGCGAAATCCTCGGCTGCGAAGACTAGACCTTGGAGTAGGGGCGAGGCGGCGCAGATCTGGGATAGGTTGGTGAGCGACTTGGCCGACTCGACGAGGGCAAGTAGAGAGATAGGAGGTCTCGATTCCGGCGACTGTTGTTGCGCTGCAAGGGTGTGGTTCACAACATCCGTGACGAAAGTGAGGTCTGAAGCCGAATTGACCTTCGGGATGACGATGGTTGTGAGGTTCGGTGATTGCAGCTGTCGTACTAGGTTAGCCCTTGCTCTAGGCGTTTGTGCCCCATTTGAAGCTACTCACCACTTCAGTTAGATCACCTAATGCCAGTCCGCTATCCACCGAATTGATTCGAACTGCCCGTTCACGAATTCCCGCCGGTGTGGGCTGGTCGATAGCTCTCCGCACCAAGCCTCGTGCCTCCGCTTTCATGTGCGGGGTCACGCTATCTTCCAGGTCATAGGCAAGGCAGTCTGCTACCAGAGAGCGGGATTTGTCGAGGAAGCGCTGAGAGGATCCGGGGACTAGTATGTGGAGGGCTCGTTAGCTTCAAGGTTGTCGAACAACGCGGCAATGGAAATGCGGGGAAGACGCGATAGCGACGTGGGTGGACTTACCGTACAGCAATGAGCGGCGCAGGGTGTTGCGGGCGGCCATTGTGAATGGTTAACTGAATGCACCGCTTTCAAATCTGGAAATGGTTCTTTCAACGGCGCGTTGATGAGGGTGCTCCCCGTGTTCAGTGAGGGGAGGACCCACGCAAGCCGAGAACTCCCCGACCTCGGGAATTCCGCCGCGCTTGGCTACGGATGGCCTCAATGGTCTGCGGTGGGATTTTCAACGATGGATTTTGATTTTCTTGGCTTCGCAATGTGAGAGATGCAGATTATATTCTGAGATGAAGCCAGCGGGTTATTAATCTTTACGTTTGTAGGGAAGCCGATTGAATCGGCTATATGCTATGCTCTGCTTCCAGGGTTCGGGGTCGGGGTCGGCCCGTCATAACTGGCAAGTCGCCGAAGCTTGACCAATATACTTCGGTCCTGGATTCGAGAAGGTTGAGATATGGCAGTTTCAGATTGACTTGCGAAGAATATCTCTATGAAACCATGAAGATTGTTCTATCTAAGCTATTCTTAGTCAACTACAAGCTATCGGAGTTGATCTAATCCATAAGAAATATAGACTGAGGGATATAGTTTAGGGTATTATAGAGGCCATGGCCTAGATTTGCGTGTATGAGGCACATATCGAACAGCCCTGACAGATTATCAGCTTGGTGACCAATAACGAAGAAGAGCACTATAATATCCGATATCTCCGAGAGGGAAGCGGGGTGGACGTTGCAACGGGGCAACGGGGCAACAGTGCATGAGTCGGTTTATTAATGACGAGGCAGTCTTGGTTTTGAGTGTCTAGTGCAGCGATCTATCACTGTCTGCGGGCGGTGCTCAGGCATCCATTTAGAGGAGGTTCTTACCCTAGGGTGGCTTAAATACCTAGGGAGGTAGTCAACAGCAAGTAGTTTCAAAGTAACTGCTTGCGCAATCTACAGCCACCCGGCAGAGGAGGAGGCTCAAATAAATATACGATACTCTACCTCCTGGGACCTTCTAGGAAGACCATCGACACGGAATAATTATGTCTTTTATCACGCTCCCGCCAGCACCCCGCATGCGTGAACTAGACCTCATCGACAAGGTCGCCGTCGTCACTGGTGCATCTCGGGGCATCGGACGCGCGATCGCTTTCAACCTGGCCTCCCGTGGTTGTTCCATCCTCGGAACCGCCACCAGCGAGACGAGCGTCATGGCCATCTCAACCACCCTCAGCGAGGAGGTCACCAGCCGCGCCTTTGAAACCATATCTCGACCGAGACCCGCAAGCCTCAAGATCACCGCAGTTGTCGCAGATATTCTCTCCCCTGACTGCCCCAACATCATTACCGATGAGGTCATTAAGAACTTCAAAGGCCGCGTGGACATATTCATCAATAGCGGCGCCGCCACCGGGATGAGCTCCATTGGAGACATGAATGTCGACCATATTCAAAGCAGTCTACTAGCCAACGTGCAGACGCCCGTTATGATCGTTGAGGAGTTCATCCGCCGGCGCTTCTTCCAGCCTAACAGCCGTATCGTCTACATCTCGTCTATCCGGTCACGCGTCCCATGGAGCGAGCAGCTCATGTACTCCGCCGGCAAATCTGCAGGAGAGTCGCTATGTCGGACTTGGGCACAAGCCTTTGGCGGCAAGGATGAGAGGTATTCCTTTATGGCCGGGACCACGGCTAACTCCATATCAGTCGGCTTGACAGAGACGGATTCCGTTGTCAACTGCCCGCCGGAGGTAGTGAAACAATTACAGGATGAATTCTTCCCTTCGCAGAGCATACCGCGTTTTGGACAGCCTGAGGACGTTGCGGATATTGTTGGGCTTCTTTGCAGCCCGGATGCACGGTGGATTACCGGTAGTGTTGTCAGTGCCAGTGGAGGTTGTATAAAGGTCGGCTAGGGATGATGGCATGGTTTCCATGTCCATAAACTTGACAATATCCGTGTTTGAAGGGAGGCGAAGCAAATAATGCGCAGTTAGAGCCAAACTAGGCATTCTATTCAGGATACATACCGGGCAAGATGAAATGTGGAATGAGTATCCGTAGAATACAACTAAACATAGACCGTAGCCCAGAGGGTTCCCTTACTTCTCAACGCCTCTACAATATTCATACTTTGGCTCCCTTGATCTATTTGCATTTTCATTTTGTCTGTTCCCGAAGGCAGAGCTCGGCCTTTCCTCCATTTAAACGCCATCTTTCGTCTTGGACCTTCTGGGTTTCGTAGTCACAGATACTCCTCAAACTGCTCCATTGAGCCGCTTACTATGTTTATCCATTATGTCGTTTTCTTCCAAGGTTTGTCGCTTTTGGACCCTTGAAATAAAAAATATATGAAATATGTTTACCTACCACGGAACATACGCGGCTACATTGTTGTACTCAGGGAGAAGCGGAGAGTGTATACTCGAGAACCAATGGGCGTTGAGGCTCTCACTATTCTGCCACATGGCACCGCCTCTAGGTGTCCCGTGTTGCGAACACATCAGGGATCCTCAAACAACAGCTTCCCCGAGTCAACACAGCAAGCCTTCTGCTGTCCAACGGTGCTTCTTGAAGCTTCAGAATCAGTGGTTCTCAGCTTTCCACCATGGATCAAGGACAGCAAGGAGAACTGAACTGGCGCCTCAGCGCCCACCCGATCACGCTACTTGTCTTCTTGGGAATCCGCATCGGTTCGTGCTGTTTATTACGATTGACCGTCAAAGGAATACCAGGCTGATTGATATATCCAACAGGTGCTTTGATGATGTATCTCTTTGGTGTCCTCTTCATTGACAACTTGTATGTCCCCTCATGTCAAGCTATCTACTTCCCGCCGCCACAGAACTCCACCCCGCTAACCTGCTTGTGCAGCATCCTTGTGTTCATCCTGACCTTGCTTCTCCTTTCCGCCGACTTCTACTACCTCAAGAACATTGCCGGACGCCGACTGGTTGGCCTAAGATGGTGGAATGAAGTCAACACTACCTCGGGCGACTCCCACTGGGTCTTCGAGTCTGCAGACCCCAACGTCCGTACGATCAGCGCCACCGACAAACGGTTCTTCTGGCTAAGCATGTATCTTACACCGGCACTGTGGGTGGGACTGGCCGTACTGGCTATTGTGAGACTGGTTGGTGTGATTTGGCTGAGCTTGGTTGGTGAGTATCCCTGTTACCATGACCCAGGAGTCTTAAAATTGCGTTGGTTTGAAGTACTTACTCAATCAATGTAGCTATTGCCCTTATCTTGACGATTACCAACACTGTGGCTTTCTCCCGATGCGACAAGTTCAGCCAAGCATCGACATTCGCAAACAGCGCGCTCGGTGGTGGAATTGTGAACAACCTTGCTGGTGGCCTGCTGGGCAGGGTCTTCCGGTAATTGGAGGCGAATATAGTCTTCATAGGAATTGCACAGCAATGACGATGCTCCTGCTGTTCTGCAATATGTATTCTTTACATGTTTTGATAAATCCGCAATGACATGCATTTGAAATCCACTGGTCCCTGATTAGCGTGTGCTCCCTTTGCTCAATCGGAGCCTGGCAAACGCGAAAGCAGCCTTTCTCATAAAACAATTTCTCGTGTCCACCGCGCACTCTTGCTCGTTTCTTCTGTTTTCCCTCTCCCCTTCCCTTCCTCTTCCTCTTCCTCTTTCTCCCCACCCCCCAATTTTTATTGTCAACAGACTCGTCTGCTGATCAATTGTAACCCATCGTGAATTCCCGTGAGTCTCATACATGATACCTTGATCCTCGATCACTACCACACAAGATCCGACAGGAGAGCGTGCGCGTCTCAACTGAGCTTGTGGCTGTCTCTTCACTGTCCTTTCCATCCTCGACCTGCCCATCCCATATCCTTGGCAAGCTGCACCTGCCCACCAACCTCACGCCCCTCACGGGGCATTGAGGGCTTCCCCCCAGACTTCTGTACTGCATGCTAAAGTGTAACTTGCCCAGAACAGAGTGTGCCCGGAGTCGTTCCGACTTCTACTGTCCGACATGTCCGACATGTGGGATAGGGCCAGTTCAGGTAATTGGGACAACAAAGACAGCGGTGGCCTGGAGAAAGGCGATGGCTACAGCTGGCCGCATGGTACGTCTGAACCATTTTCTGCTCGTGAACGACATCAATTTCAGTGGAGAAGCTGATCATTGACAGACCAGAACAACGAGAACGCAAAGCCTCAATTTGACAACGACAACGACTGCCGCATGTACGTGTTGAATCTATTGAGCAGGGTGACCAAACTACTGACGGTGAAACAGCTGTGGTGCCAATGATCACTTCGCCCGCAACTGCCCCAATGCTGAGTCGGACGTTGGGACCCAGGGAGGTTGCTACAAGTGTGGTCAGATGGGGTTAGTCAAGATCCGTGGAGATTCGTGTCAACGACTTGAGCTAACATGGGGGCATTATAGCCACAACAAATCGGACTGTCCCGAGGGTGGAAACTCCATGGGCGCCTGCTTCAACTGCGGCGAAGAGGGGCAAGTTATGAGTGAGATGACGGGCAAGCCCCAGGAACTGACTCAATATGATGAATAGACACTCGAAGGTCGACTGCCCTCAACCTCGGAAGCTTACAGGTGGGTGCTTCAACTGCGGTGAAGAAGGGTATGTTGCTTCCTCGAAGTTGCTGAGACACAAAGTGGTCAAAAATCTAAGGAATCAACAGGCATTCCAAGGCTGATTGCCCCAACCCCCATGTATTCACAGGCACCTGCCATTTCTGCAGTCAGGTCGGCCATCAAGCTTCAGCCTGCCCTGAGAAGGGACCCACTGTCTGCAAGAATTGCAAGAACGAAGGTACGCACAGATTGAACACTGGCTGGAGCAGGGCAGACAATAATGAAATTAACAGGACACGCGGTCAAAGACTGCAAAGAGAAGCGCAAGTTCGACCTGAACCATGTTCCTGACAAGCTTCCTGAAGAGGCGTGGGCCATGATGACGGCGGCCAGTGACGACAAGGACATTCAGGGATTTCGAGATGTACGACAGCCCAGTTCTACCTCGGCCGAGTCCCTGCTGACAATATGAAATAGGCTCTTCAGGCCTATTCAAAGGCTGTCCCCGAGGCAACATATCAAGAAATCGCAAAGAAGATGCGCGAAGAGAGCTTCAAGCTTTTCCTCATTGGACTTGTAAGTTTACCAGACATATTTGATGAGTGAAGCGAGGCACTTAATGCTGACCGACCACAGGAGAAGATCAACGCCGAAGTCATCAGCTTGATTGACCTGCAGGGAAATTTGGACCGTGAGTACGCGGTCGGTTTTTTCTTCGGCAACAAACCGAGTCGGAGCAGCCTCAAGTCTCGTTGGCCTGAGAATGATGACGAGAACCTCGAGCGACTGGCCAATGCTGGACTTCCCTACGATCGCTTGATTGTCAAATGCCGCAACTGTGAGGGTACTGGACTTCAGTTTTATTCTCTTATTCCCAGTTGCGGATGCTAATTTCTTTTAGAGCTTGGTCATATTGCCAAGTCCTGCCCGCAGGAGGCGCGGGAGTTCGAAAAAGTCCAAATCAAGTGCAACAACTGTAGTGAGGTCGGCCACCGTGTGCGTGACTGCCCCTCGGCGCGCAAGAGCAAGTATGGATGCCGCAACTGCGGGTAAGTCTACATCACGAGGTACCTCTGGACTGGCTTATACTAAATAACCTGAAGCATCGATGGCCATATAGCTCGGGACTGCCCCGAACCACGCTCCGCAGCTGATATGGAATGCCGCAAGTGTGGTGAGAGTACGATACAACTCTCGAGAATGTTTGCTGCTATTTTGTGTGTGCTAACGATCACCAAGCTGGCCACTTCGCAAAGGACTGCTCCCAGGGTGGTGGTGGAAGTGCTCGTACCTGCCGCAACTGCGGGTATGTATACAAATCAGGAATATGTTTGAGAACGTGATCATTGCTAATCCTTCACAGATCTGAGGACCACCTTGCTCGGGAATGCGACAAACCTCGAGACCCTTCCAATATGCAGTGCCGAAACTGTGACCAGAGTAAGCGCTCTACTTTGCGAACGACATACTGATAATCTAAGCACAATCTTTTGCATTGGATAAACTGACAATCACTTTCTACAGTGGGACATGCTGCCCGTGATTGCCCCGAGCCAAAGGACTGGTCCAAAGTTCAATGCAACCGCTGCGGTGAAAGTAAGTCCTGATTTCAATGTGTTCGATCGAAACAAGTGCTCACAATATATCAGTGGGTCATACCGTGCGACGATGCCCTCAGCCTGAAGAGTCCGGCGAGAACAATTACGGCGGTGATGATGCCGCTGGATATGGCGGTGGCTATGGCCGCGACAACACTCAGCAGGAGCAGGGCGCCTGGACTGACACGAACGAGGTCACCGACCAGTTTGCTCAGCTCAAGACCGATGGTGCTGAGAATGGCGCTCAGTGGTAATGCCTGGAATGTCCAGTGGTAGAGCTTTGATCTGGGTAGGGACGAAGACCACGTTCTCTTTTTCGATTTAACACTACGCGAGATGGGGCGGATGTTGCCCGTGCTCAGGATGCTTCCCAGTGACCTGCAGATGGATGACGACCGATGTCTTGCGACGGTGCGTGCGACGGTGCGTTATCGGGTCAATGGGGTCTTCTCGTGAACAGATTGGCCCTCCTTAGGACATCCTGGCCGGGAGCAATCTGCGGTCTTTTTATGAGCAGGAATCGTTTGTCCTCTCATCTTCAATACTCTTCGTGAAATGAACACTTTTATTACTATTTGACAACAGCCCGGAAACTTGATCGTAGTTGGAAAGAGAGAATTGACCTTGATTCATCGACGATCCGACGCGTATAATTCATGAATTGCTTCTATAACAGCCACTGAGAGCAATACCCTACCAAAATTCAAGTCTCAAGTGTCACCATTTGACTTCCAAGCAGACCTGCTCTCCAACAGAACAGAAACGTGATATCCATTCGCAATTATCATGGCACGAGGCAGCCCATGATTGGCCACGACACTGCACACCACACCACTCCCTTCTGATCTGATATCAAAACAGTCAAACTCTAACGCAAAGTTTCCACAGACCGTACCTTCAACCCGATCTATCGAGACCATTCTGTCGATCAAAAGAACGGTGAACCAACGGAGTCTGCACAGTGCAAGCAGGATCTATCACCCGGTTGCAATGTAACAGGCCCAGAACCAATCAATGCCGTCATCGCAGCAACCCAACCACGGCCCATGCACACCGCACTCTTCCAGGGCACCGCAAAGTTGACTTTCCGACACGGCATGGCTGGCTCTCGGCCTGCAGGGCTCGGCCCTGCCGATCAATCCAGCAAATGCCGCACCTTCATTACCTTGCGTCCTCCAAACCTGTTCTGGTAGTGTAAGCGGGCTAGCGCTAGCGCAGTCATTCCTCGTCCGGCTGGCAAGCAAGATGAGATCATACTCGCGATAAGCAATGCTCTAATCCTTCCTTGGATTGAGAACGGCGAACAGGGTGATGGGGGATGTGTGGTATGATTGGATGCTACGGTAATTTTTACCCCCCCTGGGATGTCCGAGGTGACTGGGTTTGTGGTAATACGGTGTTCTGACAATTTTTGAGTGTATTGTGGGCCGATTACCGGATCCGGAGTCTCGTGTGACTGGATTTTCCAATTTGTTCTGGATGGAGTGTTCTAGGCTATGGATGCGTGATGGAATATTCGACGGCTACGGCTACTATATAGGTTCGTGGGAAATTGGGGTGGTGGTTGGGAGATGACTCTTCCGGTTGACATTATACTGCGTCTACTATATGACCTGGATGCGAAGAGAAATGCACGATTATTCGGCTAGTCTATACCGGTTGTTTAAACAAAGCAATTATTCCGACACATGCATTAAACTTTCCAGATAAATCTTGAGAACCACTTAGACTTTGCCGGGAAGGTTGTGGCGTCCATATGGCTCGTGCAGGAACCAGGCGATCTATGGCGGAGCAAGCCCTGGAAGTACATATATCGGCGAGGCCGGTATAATTCTGGATACTGTACTGTATACAGGTACTGTAGTATTCTAGGATGATTTCCGATGTTCCCCTAGAACAGGAAGCAAGGAATGGGACAGGGCAGGCGACCCCAGTCTCCGTTCTCCACCACGCGAAACGGGTTCGCCCGATCGGGCGGGCATTGGCGCGGCAATGCACTCTGGGAAGAGAAGCGCCTAATTGGAATTTAATTTCGAGCCTCACAGGACCTACAACTATTCTATATTCTGACAGTGAATGAATAAAAATGTACAATTGGCTCCATAGTCCCTCTACGAGCAGAGAATCGAAACGGAGTTCCGAAACGGGGAAGCCGCACCAAACCCACCGGGCCACTTTGGAGACTTGGAGACCCCTGCATTCAATCCCGACCGAACTGGGGATTCCGGGGACGAGTCAGTCAGTAAACCAAAATCCAAGTAGCGTAGGCGCATTCCAAATGAATTATGTTCACGATACCGATTATACAACGAATGAAGTAGATAGAAATCAAATCGAAAATTAGAATTCGGCCCTGCATTCGTTGGACCCGATGATGTCATTGCCCGTTGCCGTCGCGGCGATCGTCTGTTCATCTTCCATATCGGTCTCTTTTCACGTTCCAGGTCTCCCTCCACCTCTCCGGGGTACCCGTGGCTACGGTGCCCCTGAGATGGAAAGTACTTCCTATGACCCATTCAAGGTTTCATCCTTGGTACCGTTCAGCTACTTCCAAATGTGTTTCCATTAGCAAATGCCCCGCAGGTCGTAGGCAAACCCGCAACCCGAGAGACCATCGGGATCACCTCGCTAAAAACCGGAAACAAGCTTCCTAGGCCCTCGCGAAGTCTCGGAGCTAAGGTCAGTGCATTCGCACGAAGCCGACGCCGTGGTTTGTGGATGCATCCCGAAGCCGGGCTGATCCCAGCCGACACGGCCCTTGGCACGGCATTGCGCCAAAGTATTATTCGGATTGCGAATGTATTGTAGATAATTAGGTGGCGTAGAGGACGAAGGATCAGGCGGCTTGAAGGTGTTTCTGTGCTCACGTACAAGTACACCCCAGTCAGGCACCACTCCACACAGGAATCCGGGGAGAGGCCCATCGGACCACAGAAAGTATCGTCCACAGTCCACCTCCACGCGAGCCACAAGGGAAGAACCCGCATCATCGATGTGGTCATCCACTCCGAGCTCGTTCTGAATGCAGCGATAGGTGCTTTCAGAACCCGATTCCAGTCCCGTAACTGTACCTCGGGTATTTTACGGCCCGTGATACCGGACACTTACCGATGAAGCTGTCTGCATTGTCGAGTGCCAGTGGAACCCGGTGCCGAAGAAGGCTGCCAAATACGATGCCGAGCCGTGATTTGACAACGCCGATGCGAAGTGACCCTCTCCTTGATCCGGCCATGTCGTTTCAATGCGACCTTGCTACTCTTTTTGGGTATCGTTTGATACCATGGTCTGGTGGTGGATCCCTGGCCGTTTTGCCAGGGTTCATAAAACCCAGGCTGCTTCCCCAGACCTTCGGGGACCCTTTCTACGCACCATTCTTCTCTCCCTGTTCGTCGTCCACAGGCCTGGACTGTTTGACTTTGACTTGAACCCGATACTGGAATTGTCTGGCACATCCATCGTATACAGCCTATCCTTTGCTTCTACACCGTTCGGATTCACCTATCCGCCAGCATGAAGCCGTATTTCGGGCTGAGGGGCACGTCCCTCAATATCATGATCAGTATCATTGCTGGTCTTGATTTCTTGTATGTGCTCTTCTCTTTGCATAAGCTATACCGCCATTTCTGACGAATAATCAACAGGCTTTTTGGCTATGACCAAGGTGTCATGGGTGGCCTGTTGACCTTGAACTCTTTCGTCACAACCTTCCCGCAGATTGATACCACCAATGTCGGTGAGGTGGGCCTGTCGGCCGCCGAGAAGAATACTCGCTCTACTGCGCAAGGTATCACGGTTGCCTCGTACAACCTGGGTTGTTTCTTCGGTGCCATTTTCTGTATCTGGCTCGGAAACTATCTGGGTCGCCGCAAAACCATTTTCACTGGATCTATCATTATGATCATTGGCGCTACGCTGCAGTCCTGCGCATACTCGCTCCCGCACTTTATTGTCGGCCGTATCGTGACCGGTATTGGTAACGGGTTGAACACTTCCACCGTCCGTAAGTATTTATCCATACCTACCCTGCAATGTCTGTGGTCACTGACTTTGAGATTCTAGCTACCTGGCAGTCCGAGTGCAGCAAGTCGCACC
Organism: Penicillium cinerascens; assembly: GCF_028974065.1. Taxonomy (NCBI): domain Eukaryota; kingdom Fungi; phylum Ascomycota; class Eurotiomycetes; order Eurotiales; family Aspergillaceae; genus Penicillium; species Penicillium cinerascens. Next base: position 1,013,355 of record NW_026695298.1, on the reverse strand, counting down.
ACCGTGGCCGGCTGGTAATGGTGGAAGGTGCTTTGATTGCTGGTGGTATCACCATCAGTTACTGGATTGATCTTGGATTCTCTTTCCTCGACCCAAGCTCGGTGGCATGGCGTTTCCCCATTGCTTTCCAGAACTTTTTTGCGCTCATCATCCTCACATGCGTGATGCCTCTCCCTGAGTCGCCCCGATGGCTGATTCTCAAGGGCCGCGAAGAGGAGGCCATCGTGGTTCTCGGTGCTATCTTGGATTTGCCGGAAGACGACCCCTACGTTCACTCCGAGTTTGCTGCTATCAAGGATGCGGTCATCGCCGATCAGAGTGTCGGCTTCCGTGACCTAATCACCATGGATGAGAACCGTCACTTCCACCGTGTGGTCCTCGCCTACGTCAACCAGATGTTCCAGCAAATCTCCGGTATCAACCTGATTACCTACTACGCGGCTACTATCTACGAGAAGTCGATCGGTATGAGTGGTCTGATGTCCCGTATTCTGGCCGCCTGCAATGGAACCGAGTACTTCCTGGCATCATTAATCCCCATCTTCATCATCGAGAAGGTTGGCCGTCGGACTCTGATGCTGGTTGGTGCGGCTGGCATGTCTCTCTCCATGATGGTCCTGGCCATCGCTACCAGCTTTGTGGACAACAGCCAAGCTGGTATTGCGGCGGCTGTGTTCCTCTTCGTCTTCAACACCTTCTTCGCCTGGGGCTGGCTGGGTATGACCTGGCTGTACCCCGCTGAGATTGTAAGGTTCCCTCCCATGAACAACCATCAAGATAACTAACAATTCTTAGGTTCCCCTTCGCATCCGTGCCCCTGCCAATGCCCTTTCCACTTCCAGCAACTGGATCTTCAACTTCCTCGTTGTCATGATCACCCCTGTGGCCTTCGAAACCATCAAATACAAGACCTACATCATCTTCGCGGTCATGTAAGTCTTCTATCTGCACCCTATTCCTGAAAACACTAACAATATCCTCTAGTAACGCGTTCATCTTCCCCGTTGTCTACTTCTTCTACCCCGAAACCTCCTACCGCTCTCTCGAGGAAATGGACACCATTTTCAACAAGACCACCAGCGTTTTCAACGTGGTCTCCGTCGCCCGACACGAGCCCCACCGCTACGGCAAACACGGCGAACTCCTCATCAACTACGAAGACACCGAGCAGCACCTGCGCCGTGCCAGCCACGTCTCCGAGAAGCGCAGGACCGGCTTCACTGCCGGTTCCGAACTGGAGGGTGGCAAGGGCTCTCACATCGAGCACCCCCACGGCAGCATCTCCGACACCAGCAGCTAGATTTATCCAATCTAGCTGAATCTTTACGCATCAAAACATATAAGCATTGTCCAATTTATATCCCTGGTAGCTCGATTGATCTACTGAGATGGATGGCTTCATAATGGCTTTATGAATTCTTCTTTTTTCTTTCTCTTTCAGTTCTGCATAGCTGATTCTGGGTAATTGAGTCTCCATCCTGGGGATGGAGCGTGGGGCTTGGAAACATCCTCCTTTGATGGAACAGCTGGCTGTTTTGGTTGGTCCTTTGCATTTTATTGTTGCTACTTTATACCTATGTACATGCACCCCTTCTCCACAGCCGATTGCAGGTGGCGGCCTTGGGAAACTGAGTTTCTCGTCGACTTGTCACCTGGTATCGTATATACGACCTGTATGAAGTTGGTAGAGAAACGACGAATGAAAGTGGGAATCTTTCAATATTTTATTGCGCCGGTGGATTGTTCTAGAATACCTATCAAGGTGACAGAAGTTCCTAGAAAGGTAATATAGAAAGAAAAAATGAGGGTGTAAGTGACCTTCGATTGCCTCAGCATAATCTTGTTCATTCAATCGTCTCTCGGACGACATGCGCAGAGGCTGACAATGCCGCATCTCATCCTCCAGCTTAGCCTCCAGAAATTTATAAGTATTAATAGGCCCAATAAGCAAGTATATGTGTTTCTTCATAGAACTATCTATCGTGATATAGGCGCTTTGAAAGCAAGAAGGCGCTCCCTGTCTGATGCACCTATGAACGTAGGCGCTGAGTCAGGAACGGATTTGGCCCAAGCTGAGGCTAATTCCCTCGTGCATTTCCTATTGATTCATTTTCGTCCTCAGATATTCATGGACCCAAATGGATAATCAACCAAAAATTGCCTTAATGCAAGCTGAGGTGGATGAGAACGACCGAAGTTTTTCCCGAGAATATTCCTGGACTAGCCACTCATTACTCCCACTCTCCCTGTATCAAAAATCAAAAAGCTCTTCATTATTACGAGACGCCGAACATTCCTGTAGCTCATACTGGCCCCGTAATAGTGCATCACGAATGGCACATTGATGCCTTCTGAATGGAAGAGTGCCTGTCTCCATTCCTGCCACCACGTCAAAATGGAACTGTCGGTGTACATATTTCATCCGTTCGGCAAACGATCGTTGTTTTAAAGCGGGTGCATAAGCATAAAGATAGGAGATTTTGCAGGCCAAGTGAAGTAGTAACATAGCATCATCATTTGGACAGTCTAGCCAGCTCTCAATCTGTGCATCAAGAAAGCCTGATAGTGATGGGAATGACACATTTTCCTGCAATGACTCTGCTATCAATGGCGCATCTTCCAAACGTGAGTCGGCTATCAGAGGAAACTTCCACTCTTGAGCCGGAAGAAGAACAGTTATTGTCTGATTGTTCGGAAGAACAAGCCGCTGTTGTGGAAATTCCACCTCTGCACTCCCAATTCTATGTGATCCTTGGGAATCAATAACCCATCCAGCCCTAACAAGCAATTCAGTCGCCTCATCAACGTCCGGGACAAGGAGATATAGATCAAACAATACTGTAGGAACACTATAATGGTAAAGAGCATCTTCAAACCAGACGGCGTAGGGGACTTGGGGGTCAGATAACACTTGACAAGGCCTGTACCTTATCTTGGCGAGCATGTCGTGTACGGAGCCTCCGACGGTGACGTGCAGTTACTAGTTCAAGTGCAGTGGGTATTCGGAGTGCGTGTTCGGTATGGGGTGTCCGACGTTGTAGATTGTTGACGAGAAGCGATGTCGCCAAGTCTAAAAAGGAACAATCCTGCGGCTGATACGGCGGGTACAGAGAAATATCAGGAACATAATTTATCGACTAATCAGCGGTGAAATTAACTCTACATTGCTATATCCCTTTTCTGGCAATTTGTAGGACGTTAACTTTGACTGTCCAAAACCGCTGAGTCAGCGGGAGCGGTAACGTAATTCACAAGCGAGCCGCCCACACAAGCGAGCCGCCCATCTCAAAACACCATAGTAAATGCGATAAATTACAACTTGATATCTCCACAACCATAGCTTCTCGTAAAGTCTTCCTGTATAAATATATTCTTTATATTGAGTCCGACGTATTTTGAAGGTCTCGAATGTTTTCAAGATGTGGTGGATTGAAAATATATATTTCAAGCTCAGAGAGCTTAATTACATTGTATTTTATGGTAAACGTAGTGATATGATTATTAAATTATCCCAGACCCCTAAATTAGGCTATTTGTGCTCTAGATTAGTGAATTACTGAAAGCTAAATAGAATAAGCTTGTGGTTGTTGAAATATTTTGTTCTTAAATATCGCATTTACTATGGTGTTTTGAGGTGGGCGGCTCGCTTGTGTGGGCGGCTCACTTGTGAATTACGTTAACGGTCTCGGGTCCCTGGCGGGTCCCGCTCAGCTGGTGCCCGAGTTCGAGACCATCTTCACTACATAGCACCGACTAGTGGTCCACCTGGGTACAGAGTCGGGCTCATCCCATCCGGATACTTTGCCACAAGATCCGACCTCTTGTTCGTTTCTTTAAGGACTATCCATATTTAGGTATGAATTAACAGAAAAGAAACAACTTCAATATTAGACTACCCATTGGGAGTTGACACGTTTCCAAGTTCCCATTGAACAGTAGAGTTTGAAGAATATATTATGATAGGTTATTAATACTCCGCGGAAAGAGTTATAACCCACTAGGTCGTGCTCGAGTTGAAGATCATAACCCACATGCGGGTTTTGGCGCAGTGTATATAGGTCACTCGTAGCCAGGGGAAGTTCTCACAATGCAAAGGCTACTGCACCAATCAAAGCCGCAAAGCTAGCACCTGCCAATGCAACAAACCAATCTGCTGACATACCACTTGTCGATCCTTCTTGGGGCAAACTGTTACCCCCACCTGATGGAGATGAGATTGACGTTGGAGTAGGAAGGCTATCAGAAACTAAAGTCTCCAAATAAGTAGCCGAGTATGGAGTAGAGAAAGTGTAACTTTCGGCACTGGCGGCTAATGAAGCGCTTGCTTCAGCACTATTGGTCTGGTAGACGGACCAGATAGTCATAGTCGTAGTCTGGGTAGAGGTCACTGTCTTTGCAGTGTAGGGGGAATAAGAAGTCCAATAATAAAACCAATAAGTCCTATGAGCTCGTTAGTAAAGGATCAAACCGAGAAACATCCTCCTCGGTTGACAGCTTACCAGTAGATAGTAGTATAATAATACTGATAATCCAGATAATTATACGAAGAAGTGAGCGAAGGCGCAGCAGTACTAAACATAGTCGCAGTCTCAGTCACACCCGGGCCTGCAGTAACCGTATTCCCCAAATTCCCACCATCATTTTCTCCCGCACAGCCAGACAATGGGCAACACACCTTCTCGCCTTCCCATACCCGACATTGTGTTCCAGCTAGGCAGTAATACCCTCCACTGCAGCACTCTCCGTCTTTGGGCGAGCAGTTACCGTCATTTCCACAGCAGTTCCATTCACTTGGACAGGTGCCCATAGTGCAGCAAGTGTCGCCGGGGTCAGCGCAGTAGCCATTGGCACAGCATGAGTTGCCGGCCGGGCAGCAGCGTGAGGTATCAGAGGAGCATGCACTGTATCCGGGGTTGCAACTGGAGTCGCTATTTGCGCGGCCAAAGAGTCCGAAAAGATCGCGAGTGTCGAGGGAGCCGGTACCAGCGAGCTTTAGGGTTGCGTTTGAGCGCAACTGGGGCTCGTCTTTGAGAGTTATGCCGGTGACGAAGCCGGCGAGAAGAAACAAAAAGAGCCCCAATTCATTGATGATACGAGTCATCTCCACGGATTATAAAGAAGGCGCTGCTGGGTTGAGGCTTCAGAGTCGACCACGCTCGCGGGGAGCCCCATCGATTAAATAGAGCGTCATTTGGACCCTGCGGCTCTGGCAGGGCAATTGTGCCTGGTGAAAAACGGGGTACAGTGCACCCTGCGCATTGGGTGCATCTCCGGGCCAAATTCTTCATGTGGCGGCTGAGATTGCAGGCAAATACGAGGTTAAGCCACTTGGCGCGAATACGAGCCTCCTTGCACTCGTCGGATGCAGAGTTTATTGCAAGCAGATGAGAGGAGAAGAAGAAGAAGAAGAAGAAGAAGAAGAAGAAGAAGAAGAAGAAGAAGAAGAAGAAGAAGAAGAAGCCATCTATAGACCTTGTTTTCTTTTCAGTGAACGTTAATGTGTTACCAGATGTCCAAGGGCTGATGATCACCTCACGATGTTGTACAACGATTAGGGTTCGCCATTCAGCTGATGTGCCCTGTCGCGAATAGATTGTGAAAGTGGGTTTCATGCCGAATACGAGGCGACTAGTGGACAGATCCTCCAATGGACGAGGGATAAAATATCAGAAGATCAGATCATTGGCTTCATCTCGGGCTCATAGCTCAATGTTGCGCTTCGATTGACAAGGGATCGTCTCTCCGAGTCAGTACTTGGATATCGTGCTTTTAAATACGCCTTGGAATACGAATCCTTGCATTTGGGCAGCAATTTAGGCGAACCCGTGCTGACATATAGCACCAAACAAGCTTATTTTCGAAAAACTTCATTCAGCACAGAGTAAAACTCATCCTGCTAGGTCTGTTGGTTCTTGGTTTCTGTTTTTAATCAGACAGCCCTGTGATTAGATAAGCCGATTCTTACGGTCACGTGACCCGATTCCACCGAGGCCGGCGATTGGAAGTCCAAAAGGGCGCGAAGTGGTCAAGGACCGCGAAGGGAAGTATGGTTTTTAGTTTCACTTCATTGGCTTGGTTGAGGCGGTTTTAAAGATGCAGATTCAATCCAGCCCGGTCAGAATTTCACCTGTAAAAGGTGGAACACCGGAGAAAAGAGCCACATGAGAGAAATATTGAGAAAGAAAAAGGAAGAAAAAGGAATTCAGAGTAAGACTGCTTTCTGAAAATGGTCAGTTGGGAAAACCGGTTCGAATCAACGACGATGCTAGACTCAGGCCGAGTTGGGACACCAGACGGGATTCTCGCGTGCTCAGCATTCTGACAGCGAAGATCACTGCAAAGGAGTGGCCTGACCAAAGTTAAAAAACTTCCGGGACCCCTATTGTAACCGAGGCCAGGAACAAGAACTGGGAAAGGGATTAAGGTTATCCTCGGTAAGAGCTGTTTACCTGTTGGGACTTTTCCGTCTTAACGAGCACCGAGGCTCGGAAGTTTTTTTCCCGGCGACGAGACTCAACCTCAACGGCTCAACATCTTTTTTTTATCCTCCATAAGTCGAGTGACTCCCGCGTGTCTCGGTTGAAGATATAAGATTCGAGAAAAACTGAAAAACTGACTAGCGCTCGGACTCGTCGCACCCGCCAAGACCCCTCCTGATCGGTTTATCAGATCCGCAAACGGGTCACTTTCTCCGCCTCGTTTTTTTCCTCCGCTCGGCCAATTTTGTTGCGATTCCGTGAGTGTACACGGAGACCTCCGGGGATCACCTGTGGTGTCTGCAGTTGGTGGTAGGTCTATGCGATGGGCCCTTTCGTTTTATCTGCTTTTTGCTCCCTTTTTCTCTCCTCTACCTTGGTTCTAGACCTCGCTTAAGGTTGATGAACCCGATGTTCTCGGGCTAGACTTTGATTAGGATGGCCACCCACTGACAATGACACAGCGCCATAAGTTCTTTATTAGAGCTTTTAATTCTACTGCCAATGCTTGAATACCTTTGAGCCCGTTCGGTTGAATATTCTTACTGGCGACTACTTTGCACGCTTCAAGAAAACTCTGAAATCTAGATTAGCAGGTAACACTGTCTACACAATGTCAACCGAAACACGCGAGTCCGCCATGAGTGGAAACAAGGGACCTGTGTCTGAAGATGTCTACGAGCAACCGCAGGGTCTCTCGGACTCCCGAGAGTTGGACGAGATCGACCCCAGTGAGTTCAGTCAAGAAAACATCGAACGTATCTACAGGTGAGTCACGACATGTAAAAAGTACAAATTTTCATACGTCTAACGTCATCCCAGTAAACTGGATTGGCGCATCATTTCTGCCTTTTGGGTCATCTATTTCATGTGCTCGGCCATTCGGTCGAACATTGGGCTGGCGCAGACCATGAACGAGGACTCCGGCCATGATCTTGCAAGTGTGCTACACCTGAATAAACACCAGATCTCGACCGGTCTCGCGCTGTTCTACGTCTGCTATGTGGTGTTCGATCTTCCTTCTAACCTGGTCATGACCCGGTTGAGTCCTCATGTTTGGATGAGCCGCATTGTGATCAGCGTTGGACTGATTGGTACTTGCATGACGGCGATGAAGGCCGTCTGGAGCTTCTAGTATGTTTTACTCTCAGATATATTAGCACGACCCGGTTTTAACCTAGATGCAGTCTCCTTCGTCTCTTGCTCGGCATTGTCGAAGCCGGCCTGTGGCCTGGTATGACCTACTACCTCACCCTCTTCTATCCGCCATCTCGAATCGGCAAACGTATTGGTCAGTATTTCACCGCTGCGCAAGTCTCAGCTGCCGTTGTCGGTCTTGTCTCCGCCGGCTTCCAGAAAATGGATGGTTTGCAGGGGTATGTTGGGTTCCAGTGGATGTTCCTGCTGTGGGGTGTCATCACCATCGCTCTGGGTTTCGTTCAGCTATGGTGGCTGCCAGACCGTCCGATCGCCCCAGGCGAGCCAATTCCTGAACGCCACTATCTCCTGCGCTGGTTGCCCCAGAGCACCCCAGCCCTGACAGGTCGGGATGCGGTAATCCATTATCACGACATGAAGCGCGCGTATCACAGTTCGAAGTGGAATATGCGGGACTTGCTGCATGTTTTCATGGACTGGAGGTTGTGGCCTTTGCTTGTCATGTATTTCGGTGTTGTGGGTGTGGGTATTGGCACGCAGCTGTACGCCAACGTGATCATTGCGGCTATCAATCCATCGCTGAACGGTGTTGACCTGAGCTTGCTCACTGCTCCTATCTGGATTGTATGTATATTGGTTCTTCGAAGGTTATATTCTTGCTAACATATCTCCAGATGGATCTTATTGCTATTCTACTCGTCACTCCGCTTTCAGATCGCTTCCACCGCCACCGCGCTCTTTTCTTTTCCATTCCAGTCTTGCTCCAGATCCTCGGCCTGCTGCTGACCAGCTACGCGGGTGCTGATGAGAACCCCTGGCCCCGGTACGGTGGACTTTTGATAGTTGGTTTCGGTCTCGGACCAACTGTGCCTATCACCATGACGTGGACTGCAGAGATCTTCCAGCCGCGCCACGGCGAGGTCGGCGTTGCAGCTGCCTCGGCCGTTGTCTCTGGGTGGGGCAACCTCGGCAGCATATTGACAACCTATGCGCTGTACTCTGGATGGAAGAGCGACTACGAAGCTCCTGGGCGGCAAAAGTACCGCAAGAGTAACCTGGTCATGATTGGCATCTTGATTGCGAGTATCCTGGCTGCGGTGGTCATGGAGCTTCTTCTTCGCTATGTGGACAAGTGGTATGATGAGCCTGTGGAGGATGACGAGGGCAACACTATCGACTTCGCACGTCGCCGTGAAGTGAAGCAGCGGGGGCTCCACGGGTTGGGAGCAGGCCTGTTCGGGTGGGCGAGACGAGGCAAGGCCAACCTCGAGTGAAAGGCATAGCTGATATATGGTTGGACACGATCGAAAAGTGATATAGATATTATGATAATTTATTAGATTCTTTGTTTTGAACGAAAGGATACCCCGAATACGAATAGTTCATGAACTCGTCCAGCTCTTTGAAAGCCGAGCATCTCATCCCCAGAAAATGTTCATTTTCGCCCATATACTGTCCTTCATGATAGGAACATTCTCAGGGTCGTCGTTGGCTTCGTCGATTGCCTGTTGAACAGGGACCTCATCAAGAGGGATGATTCTAGTCCGACGGATCAGTTTGTAGCCTCCGTATGCCAAAAGGACGAGGGGGATATCCCTAAGGTCGCTATTAGTTCCTGACAAAATTCCCGAGGGCTCGAGTGATCACTCACAAATATGAAGACACAAATGAGGCAGGATCCCAGTTCCCTTTTGTGAAAACCGTGAATCCTCCAGTCAACAAGATGATAACACAAGAAATCAAGGCAAACCAGCTGGTATATCCTAAGACAGAGTCAATATGAATTCGATCAAACGGCTTTTAAGATGTTCACTCACGTGTTATACGATTATGCCACGGCAATTGATCTGCCGAAATGCCCTGCTTCTTCAACGCTTGCAGTAGGCGAATGTGATTCAGTGCAATGGTGATCCAGGAGACCAGCGTGCCGGCAGCAGTCAAGTCCACAAACCACCAAAAGACATCCATGGCGCTGTGGGACACACACATGTACGACAGCAAGGAAAAGAGAACCTGTAGTGCAACGCACATATATGGGATACCCCACTTCGTGGTCCGGAGGAAGATCTTGGGAGCGTGGCCTTTGACCGCCAGACCATACAGCGTTCTTGTTCCTGCCAGAATACTCTGGTTGGAAGCAGACCATGCGGATGTCAAGCATATTGCGTTCACGATGGATGGGATGGCCTTGATGCCCGCGTCGCTGGCAGCGATCACGAAAGGACTTTGCGTAGCAGTGCCCGACTCGTTGCTGAGACGTTTATCTGCGCTTGAAACCAACATACCAACAATTAGAACGGCGGCAAGATAAAAAATGGACACTCGGGCAAACACCCGCTTGCAAGCCTTCGGGATGTTTTGGCGAGGGTTCTTGGTTTCAGCAGCGGCCATGGCCAACGACTCCACGCCGGCGAAGGAGTAGACCGCATTGGTCATGACAGCCCAGAAGCCCAGAAAGCGACCCCAGGAGCCCGTGGCGATATTCTCGACGAACGGACCGGGATCTTTCCAGTAGTGAAATCCCAGTCGTGGAACACCGGGCACTCCACCCAGGTCGATCACCAGGCCCAGAATGACAACGAATACGACCAGGAGGATCTTCAAGATGGCAAAGACAAACTCCACTTCACCGTACACGCGGATGAAGGAGATGGCGACCACCACCGACACGATGATCAGGATGGTCACCCACACGGCTGGATTGATGTCCGTCCAGTACTGGATCAACACCACGCTGGCGGAAATCTCACTCGGCACGCTGATGAAACACCCGTACACGACATTCCACCCGATTGCAAATGCCAGTGCAGGGTCTACGAGGACCTCTGCATGGCGCACGAATGAACCAGTCACCGGTAACAAGGCGGCGACTTCACCCAGTGCAAACTGGATCGAGCAGACCACGACGCCGACAAACGCGTAGCCCAGCAGGGCGCCCAGTGGACCACCCGCAGCGATCGAGCCACCCAGACCCAAGAAAAGGCCCGTGCCCTATAGTCCATGTCAATAACCAAATTCTTTGAAGTGCGCATTGCTCTACATACAATTGCACCCGCAATAGCGATCATCTGAACATGTCGTTGCGACAGGCCCCGGACCAGCCCTAACCGTTCATGCTGGGAAACGATCTGCCCGTCATCGGAAGCAGCTCCAAAGGGAGGCGCCGACTGCGAAGACAGGGGGTCTTCCACATCGTGCACGAAGTACTGACTCCCCGCCTTGGTCGAGTTCGTCTGGTCCTCCATCATACTCCCGTGCAGTTGAGAAGGAAATCAGTCAGCGAGCACCCGAAGAAATCCATTGGGCGCTAGGAGATAAAATGCTTGGCGAATCACACCATCCGAGTGGTTGATTAGGGCTGGCTAATCCTTCTTATCTGGGAATATCCATGCGGTGGTGGAGTCTGGCTTATGCTTGACAGTGGGGCTTGATCGGGGAACTGAGAGGAGATCGAAGATAAATACGCCGTGTCTATTATCTAGTTGTGTCTCACGAGCACATGTCTGGTCATTGGATGTCTCGATAACCGCAGCTTTGCATTTTATTAGACGCACAATGGAAAAATAGTCGAATTGTTGAAGAAGAAAAAAAAAAAAAAAAGGAATGTTGCCATTCCATGGTTAGGTACATACGGCCCGCGGCGGTCTCCGAGCCTCACCCGCATGGGCAGGAAGGTATAGGTAAATAGACCGTGCTAGGCCGGGAAATTTGAGTCTTTCAACTATCATTTATTTACACAGCTATGAATGAAGCCAGGGCCAGTATTGTGCATCACGTACCATATTTCCCTTGCGCACGACATGGATGAATCAAGATCAGTACATGCATGTAGGCCAGAGGCAGTAACTATTTAGAACTAAAAACCTACTCAAACTCTGACTGAGATAGTATGCGAGCCTCCCTTGGCACTGAGAACCTTAAAGTTCTCTCCAGATGTGGCGATCGGCCCAATGGTAGATGCGTTCGTTGTGCCCTTGACCTGCTTTCCGTCCACCACGAGCTGAGCGTTCTTAGACCCACTTGTCGGAACACAGATGACGCCAGTGGTATCCTCGGGAGTATCAATTTGCATTTCAAAAATTCCATCACTCTGCTTCTGCCAAGACACCTTGATCGGGCCCTGAGGGGTACCAACCTGACCTCTAGCCCAGGTAAGATCACCGCCATCAACCACAGGGCAGATCTGCCAGGTCTTGAAGCCAGGACCGGTGGGCTGAATTCCGAGAACATAATTGCTCATCAAAGGCACAATACCCGTCGACCAGCCATGTGCCATGGACGTGAACCCTTCCTCGTAGGGGGATCCACCTGCCCCAATGCCCTCCCAGAAGGTAATCTCGGGGTCGTGCGTTGACATCCAACCGTACAGACGCTTGATCTCTTCAAAGGCCGAACCTGCAGCGCCCGCTGTAGCAAATCGGCCAGCTAGCTCAAAGTACGAAATGAACGCGTACACGCGTTCTGAGAAGCCTGCTTGGAGAGAGTCGTTGTCGTAGAACGCGTTTCCATAGGGACGCGATGTATTCTTGCCATAGTAGTCAAGCAAACTGGTAGCAATGGTGGAATTGACAGCTCCCGAAAGCACAGACAATCCATTACCATCCTGCGCGTGGACGTCGCAAATAGTCCCTTCAGGCTCGTTAGGGCAAGGCCCTCCGTCAAAGAATGCACCAACGGCAGGATCCCAGTTCCTGGCGAGCAGCTTAGCGCTAACCTCGGAAGCGCGCGAGATCCAAGTCTTGCTGTCGGCACCATTGCCAAGGATGTCGGCAAGATGAGCAGCGGCTTTCAGGGCATGCACGTAGAGCGCGTTGTAGTAGGTGATAGGACCGGAACGGGGCAGGAAGGCGTAGTCTCCGTAGCCGTTTTCCTTGTCAAGGAGGCCACCGGTGGAGGTGAGGTTCTGACCATAGTAGTCGTCCAGTACCTTTTTCATCACGTCGTAGTATTGAGTTGCAAAGTCTGTGTCGCCGGTGTACATGACCAGATCGGCGGTTGACACCACCCACCACATGGGGTAGTCATACAAATCGAGCGTGTAATTATCACTGGCTCTGTAGTTAGAATGTGCTCGCAGAATGGAGAAGAGATTCAAACACTTACATGCTGGCAGGAGGAATCCATCCATCGGCGCGCTGATGGTCCGCTAAATCAGCAAGGACATTGCGAGCAGCTTCCGGGAAGTCATGGGAAAGGTAGGAGGTCAGGGCCGAAACAGCCAAATCTCCATCGTAAGGGTCACGATCGCGCTTGGCGCCATCGAAAATGACCTGTTTGCCCTGGAGGGTGGGGGAAGCCGAGTCCCGGGGATCAGTCTCGTTGGCAAGGAAGACATCCGTAACCATGTCGGTAGTGTAGACACCATCGAACCACCACTGAGTAAGATCCTCATCGGAGCACTCAAACCATCCGGTGAAGGTGTCGGGGGTTCCCATATACGCGGACCATTCAAGCTCGACGTTTGAGATCGAGACGGAGCCGTAGGACTGCGTGTAAGGCGCATCGCTCTCGAGAGCGTCAAGCCAGATCTTCATATACCGGAATCCGTGAAGACCATCGGAGCACACCTTGGTGCCGTGTTGGCAGCCAGTTAAATCTCTCCAGGTGTATGGGTCATTTGCAACAGCAATCTGGATACCTTCTTAGTACATCAACCATACCGAGCTTTAGTTTTTGCTCATACCTGATCAGTTCCATTGGTAATCTTCGAACCCTTTCCAATATGTCAGTGTTAAGATCTCGAGGACTTGAAGCTTCATCTTGACATACAGCTGGGAGATTGTCGGACCGAGTAAAGTCACTAGTGTTGGTCAAATATTGCTGGGTCTCCGAGAAGGCCAGTTTCAGACCAGGGAAGCCTTCGGTTGAGTTGGTCGACCCGGCAAACGAGATGGTAACAATGCCAACTACATCCTGACCAAAGTCAACAATAAGCGAAGGAGACATATCGCCCTCTTTGCGAGTCATCACAGTCGGGTTGCCATTCCCACCAAGCAGTCCATTGGGATTGGTAAAATCGCCAGTCGTGTTGGCCGACAGAATACTATGGGGCTTCACAATCGGGTTGCTCGGCGATCGAACAAATCGATGCCAACTATCACCTCCGGAGGTGTTCCTGTGGACGGCAACGGCATTACAAACCGTACCGACTGCAAGGCCTGCAATCAACGTGTTCCTGACAAAAGAAGCCATTGTCGAGCATGATAATCATCATGTTCACAGGGCCGGGCCCGTTTTAACATCGTTGTTGATCGCCAGGAGGAAGGTCTGTGCCGGATCGCCAATGCAACGTCGCTATACTGTGCCTTTCACAACTCGGGCCAATTCATGCCGAGTTACCAATCTGCACCATTTGACTTTGAAGAAATTGCAAGGTTCCTGAGAAGCAAAACTGCCGAAACTACCCCATTGTTCCCTGCTTTCGTCACCGTCGACAGCGAAACTTGCCGACAACACGTCAAGCAACCCCGCAAAGTTTAAATCTTCGCAAACGTGGCTTGCTTCATTTATCTTCGCTGAAGAATATCCCGAGCGTGAATAAACTGTATGATTTTATGGTGCTTACCAGGTCATGAGCTCGGTTCCATGACCATTTCTCCGTTCCCAAATTATGATCTAACTCCACCTTGACAAGAAAAGCTTCATTCAAAACCCATCTTATTGATCTAATTCTTTTTGTATCTAAATTCCTACCAGCAGATAGCCTCTCCACTGATAGTCGTATGTCATGACTAGGTAATCACGGAGCATCTGGATCAGGGTTGTTACCCCAGTTACGTGTCGTAATACCGCGCACAGAACCCTCATCTCCCGTAGGCTCCAGAGCGAGAACAGTGATCTTGTTTCCACTCTTTTGAAGGTAGCAACCGGGCAAGTAGAGAGTCTGCTGCGGTCCCACGATCCAATAGCGACCCAAATTGACGCCATTAACCCAGACAACACCTTTCGTCCAGCCGGGAAGCTCGAGGTAGGTATCACCAACGGTATCCACATCGAAAGTGCCGGTGAAGAAGGCCGGGCCCGAACTAGTTGAGTGCACGGAGTGCTTCGCGCTAGAGATGGGTGGTGCATCCAGTGGAAGGGGATACATCTGCCAGTTGGAGAGCACGTTCCCACCCACCGTCACGTTGCCCACGATTCCCTTGCGCTGGTCGACAATCCTGGGACCGTAGTTGACACGCCCCAAGTTCTCGATCAACAGGTCCAGAACATCATTTTTCTTCAACGCCAGTCGGACGGTGTTTGGCACCTCGTAGGTACTATCAATCACACCAGCGCGTTTTCCATTAACGTAGACGAGGACCCGGTCTCTAGGGTAATCTCCCGGAGCGAGAGTACCATTGATGGGTGATGTGATGACATGTCGGTACAATGTCAGACCGGTCGACTGGCCGAGAGCTTCCATGTTGACCGGGGACTTCTTCGTGACGGGCTTCGGGAGATAATCGAATAGATTCGCCGCGGGTTTCAATTGGATTTCGGGGATCGTAATCAACGGCTCCTCTTTCAAGGTATCCGGGATGGTATCCTTGCCAACATAGTTGCCAATAGTTTCCCGAAGGGCATTGTAGATCTCGTTCGTTCGGCCACTCTCGTCGAGTGGAGCACCGTAGTCGTAGCTCGTGGTAATGGGCTCCAGATTGGCGCCCCAATCGGCTCCATTTTGGAAACCCCAGTTTGTACCTCCGTGGAACATGTAAATACTGAATGAGCCATTGTTCTTCAAGATCCAAGTGAGATCCGACTGGACCTTTTGGATCGCTTGGATGTTCCCAACGTCGGTCTGGTGAGTGTAGTTGCTTGCCCACTGGTCGAGCCACGTCACATAATACTCTCCATCCAGTTCAGGCCCCAAGCTGCTGGGATTAGTCACGTATTTATTGCGAGCCTTGAACCCGACCTGGGGATCACCGTCCGTTTCAGCAAGTGCGCCGGGGATCTGACCTCCTTCGAGCATCGACTTCTCGCCACCGTCATTGGTATAGAGAGGCAATTCAAATGCTTCCTTGATGATGTCCCGCAGTTCTGCCACATACTTGTGGTTGCTGCCGTAGGATCCATACTCGTTCTCGACCTGGACCATCAGGATCGGTCCTCCCTTGGTGACACCCAGATCGGCGATATCTTCGGCAAGACGGTCGATGTATGATTTGGAAGCGGCCATGAAAGGCTCATTGTCGGTACGGACAACCATTCCCGGCACTTCACTAAGCCATGCGGGGAATCCACCCCATTCGTGTTCTCCGCAGATATACGGGCCCGGTCTCAGAACCACATTCAACCCCTGTTCCTGGGCGGTCCTGAAGTATTTTGCGATATCGTTATTGCCGCTAAAATCCCATGCACCTTGTGTAGGCTCAAGTTGGTCCCAAAAGATGTAGGAAAAGATCGTGTTCAGGCCCATAGCGCGTGCTTTGGCCAGGCGATCAGCCCACAGCTCATTGGGGATGCGCTGCGGGTCCATCTGGCCGCCGATAATTCGGTAGGGCTCGCCATGGAGGAGGAAAGTTTCATTGTTCCAGCTAAATGGAGCAATTGCTTGTGCTGCTCGGAGGATCGTAAAGGAGAGTAACAATAATTTTGGCAACATGATGGATGCGGCTTCCAACGGGAAGAATGGTTTCGATCCATGCATATGCCGGCAAGTTTATTTACTTTATAGCACTCATCCTGACTTTCGCTGGGGCATTGATCAGTTACAACGTCGCATGGGCGATCCCTCGATTTCTGCAATGGTAATGTCGATCCTGACGTTCAGGTGTTTCCAACCCCGCACGCTAGAGTGGAAGTGGACTCAGTCAATGTCACAGTAGCGTCCTGTGAGCTTTTCAATTTCGCAATCTCATATAACCGCAGCGTAAAATGCGGGTCTGTCTGGTGCATTATTTCCACCAATGTTATTGCTGGTTGAAGGAGTGTTAGCTCGGTGCTAAAACATGCCTTCAGGAAGCGCGTAGCGAACGAGTTATGATCACCCACTAGAATTACTCAAGGCAATTTAGGTAGAATCAGCCCATCGAATTCTTTTCACGCTAGATGGCTTATCAGGGTCTTGGAAATGCGATCAAATATGAAGCTCTCGAGGGCTTTGCCGTCTTCAACCGTGACAGGTCGATTCCCAGAGCAGTCTACATCAGTCCATCAAGCGAATATAGCTCTTCCGTAAACTCATACAGGATGTCGTCAGTAAAAGTGTCATCCCACTCACTAAACAAGACATCAGTGGCTTCAACGGAGTTCTCTTCCACAAGAGATGGTGCATTCCCTTGTTTTCCAGATATCAGGATGCAATTCACCGACCCTTCCTGTCAAATCAGGTTGCGACGAGAATCGTCATCAGATGGCCCTTGATCCAACCAAAGGCCCGCACCACCAAGATAGGCAGGTTCAACAGCCAGAGAACCGGCGAACCCGGAGTTTCAAAGTACCTTTCCATGGATGTTGCATGTCCCTGTGTACTGCCAAGGTTCTTCAACCTCCAAAAGTCCATCGAAGCCCTCCACCACGACGGGATCGTCGTCCTCAAAAATGCCATCCACCCAGCACACCTAGACAAGCTCAACGCGCGCATGGTCCCCGAAGCCGAACGCCTCTATGCACGTACAGAAACCCACCGAAACTTCGGCCCGCACACGGGAAACATCCAACAAGAGCCCGTCTGCGAAGCAGAATACATCTTCGAAGACGTCATCGCCAATCGCTTCGCGACATCCGTGATCGAATGCATGGTTGGTCCGAATCCCGCCATGCGGTTCTACAGCGCCAACACGGCGTTCAAGGCTAGTGGGCGCCAGCCAGTGCATATCGATATTGATTTCGACATGCCTCGTGTGCCGTTTGCGTTCTGCGTGAATGTTAATCTTGTGGAGACGAGTGCGGAGAATGGAGCGACGGAGGTGTGGTTGGGGAGTCATGCTGATACTGATCGGTCTGTCATTGATCGCGGGTCGGAGCATGGGGGTGTCAGGCAGGATCTATTGGATGAGAGGAGGAAGATTAGTCCTGGGATTCAGCCTGGTTTACCTAAGGGGTCTTTAATTATTCGGGATCTCAGGTTGTGGCATTCCGGTATGCCGAATAGGACGGATGACCCGAGGGTCATGTTGGTTTCTATTCAGTTTGCGAGTTGGTATAAGAATAATCAGAAATTTAGATTGCCGCGCAGTTTGGAAGGGAAGGTTGACTGGGGGCGCGTGGTGCCTTGTGTGGAGTGGGTGGACGATGGGTTTGATTACTTGCAGGGCGCTCATGATCATGACTTTGCACCGCTGCCATAGCTGGAGGGTTTGTTTTACAGTGAGTGGCCTGGAATGACAATAGTTGAAAACAGTCTTCACCAAATAGTGGTGTTCTCAAACGATGGTTCATTTTCCATCCATGTAATGATTCTATGCTATTGTACGTGTCACATAACCCAAGGGGTTGGTTGGTGGTTGGATTGAGAAGAAACAAAACAAGAGATTCGGCGAGTGCAACGAGGGAGATAAGATGAACGCAGGAGGCGGACCCAAGGGCCAGGGAAGAGAAGGATAGGATAGGGTTCAGAAAAGAAGCAACGGCAGAGATGGAAAAAAGGCACGGGTCAGAGAAAATCTATGAAGGCTCCCTCACGCAGTCGGCCGCTCTCGAGGTCCAAACTCCCAGTTGATGCCGAGAGGGTATCGGAGCGCTAAGACCAAATGATTATGAATGTCCATTTAGAGGCCACCACACATAGTCTCGACGATGATACCAGTGATCTGGTAGGGATCAGCGTTCGAAGCGGGGCGGCGGTCCTCGAAGTAACCCTTGCCGTCCTTGGCGACCTGGCGGGGGATACGGATGCTGCCACCGCGGTCGGCGACACCATATGAGAACTTCTCGATGTTGCCGGTCTCGTGGCGACCGGTGAGACGCTCCTCGTTGCCCTCACCGTAGACAGCAATGTGCTCAACGTGGCGGGCCTCGAGCTTCTTCATGGCGGCCTCGATGGCCTTCATGCCACCCTCGGCACGAGTAGCGGCGGTGGAGACGTTGGAGTGCAGACCGGCACCGTTCCAGTCACCCTTGATGGGCTTGGGCTCGAAGGAGATGCGGACACCGAACTCCTCGGCGACGCGGTGGAGGATGAAGCGGGACATCCAGAGGTGGTCACCCACTAGGGTTCTGGTTAGTTTCACGGGTACGTACTTGTCGACCGCACGAATAGAAAAAACTTACTGTCAATGCCGGGGCAGGGGCCGACCTGGTACTCCCACTGGGAGGGCATGACCTCAGCGTTGATACCGGAGATGTTGACGCCGGCGTACAGGCAGGCACGGTAGTGAGCCTCGACGATGTCACGGCAGTAGACCTTGCCGGTACCGACACCGCAGTAGTAGGGACCCTGGGAACCGGGGAAACCACCACGGGGCCAGCCGTAGGGCCAGCCGTCAGTGCCGAGCAGAGTGTACTCCTGCTCCAGGCCGAACCAGAACTCCTCCTTGGCGTGGGTCTCCATCAGGCGGGCAGCCTCGTGACGGTAGTTGAACTTGTTGGGGCTGCCATCAGAGTCCCAGGTCTCGCAGAGAACGAGGATGTTGTCACCCTGGCGGAAGGGGTCGGGGAAGATAGCGCACGGGCGGAGGTAGACATCGGAGTTGTCACCGGGGGCCTGGCCGGTCGAGGAACCGTCGAAGTTCCATTCGGGGAGCTCGTCAACGCTCTTGACGGGCTTGGAGAGGGTCTGCGGGGCGAGTTAGTAGACGATCGAAAACGCCCCTCCATTTCTCACGTGATGCGGATGGGTGCAGTCGCGTGCAAGAAAATCGCGTGCACAGGGCTTATCGACGCAGCGATAAGACTCAACGCATCCCACGCTGGCGAGTGTCGAGGTCGGAAATGAGGATGTGATCTTACCTTGGTCTTGGAACGGGTACCACCGACGGCATCAATCCAGACGTACTCAGCCTGGACAGAACCACGCTGGTCCAGGGACATGTACTTCATGAGCTAAACACCCCCATGCAAGTCAGTATGGTTCCTCTCCGGCTCAACGGCCATTGTGGAAATCCAAAACATCAAGAATCAAACGCACATTCTCCGTGTTGGAGACGACAGTTGAATCAGCAGCCTGTCAAGCTCGTTAGTATGTGAGTCACTCGGGGAGTCAAGTGGAGATGAACGCACCATAATGAATGATTATGGGTATGTGAGTGTGTAAAAATTGAGGTTTTCGGCTTGCGAGCAAGCAAGGAGAGGTTTTGGAATTAAAGGATGAACGAATCCCGAAGGATAAGCAAAACGCAGAACGGATGGATGGAAAATCCAAAGGAGAGGGAAGGATGGAGTTTTAAGAAGGTGGGGGAGGAGAGAGGGAAGATAAAGATTTAAATTTAGTCATGCAGAGCAAAAATCAACGAGGGCAAAATGTGAATAAAAAGAAAAAAGGGAAAGCGCGGATCCGTATTGCCCAAAACAGGTTAGCCGTCATTACGTTACGGTATTCCATCCCCTCCTTCCATACGCCGCACGATGTAAAGTGCCTCATAATAGGGACATTCTCGAGCCCGAAATCGGGGTCGTCGGGGGAACCGAAAATTTCTCTCTTGCGCATAACTATCCTCATTCTTGCTTGGCTACTTTGGCTATTCTATATTTCTTTTTTTTATTTTCCATATTTTCCTGGGATCTCGAAATACAACTACAAACCCTGGACGTCGTTGCCCGGTTGTGCGGTTGTGGAATCCCAATCTGCCGAGTTTCTTAACGCCACCACTACCCGTGTCATCATTATAGCATCATACAGTGTGCGGTGCCGGTCGCCGCCGAGATTTCTGGGAAAACTTGCAGTGATCTGCCGCCGAGCAATATCCTTGTTGAATACTCTCCCGTATCCAACTTGCTAGCCGCCTTTTGAATTTCCTTGTCCCAAGACCCCTCCCGCATTTTCAGTACAGTAGCATCTCTACGCCGTAATATCAATACCACGCAGACCGCCACCCGAAATCATTCTTATGGACTCTCACTTTCGCTTTTTAGAGGTTATTCCTTCTCGTGATAGCCAGGCTCCGGTCCGGATCCAATCAGCATTTGGGGCTTGTAATGGCTCCCATTAGTATGATCAATCGCTTGGCTCCCGTTGGGCCGATAACGCAGAGAAAAGGGCTGCTATGGCGTTCAATCCATTCAAACCATTCGCTATCAGATGGTAGAAATGCGTAACTGCTTCCCAGATCCGGTCGTCGGCTCCGTCGCCTCTTCCCCGTATGCCACCCCACGTCTTGTCCAGGTTCCTTTTATCCAAAGCGGGAAAAGTCCGGGGGACCGTCATATCCTTCTACCCGACACGTCAACGTCTGATCCGACAGCAGCGGCGTTGAGGTACTACCCCTGCATAGACATGGCGATAACCACACGATATCAAAGCGCCGGGTTGGTAATTTCTGTTAGCAACCGGCGCCGGGATCCTTTGGTCCAGGCGCATATCAGCCGCAAGGGTATAATAATATAGACCACGATTCTAGACCAGAAGAAAAAGTAACACCATCCCGGAAAACTTTGACACTTTTCCATCGAGGTTCTCGCGTCTGTCAAAATTCCGGATACTAGATCGATCGACCCCACGAACTGTGCGACGTGATCGAGCTCCGCAATCTCGCCGGTTCCTGAGCTGCTGCACACGCGCGATCCGTTATCAGCAGCACCCTGCGCGGCTTTATCGTCCGTGTGGCTGCTCCAGATACGGTCTAGTGCCTGGTCTCTTATCAAGATATCCATCTGTGTATCTAGATATCTCGAGTGGATAGTGTGGCTAGAGACGCGGACATCTCCCCGTGTACAGTGTACCTGCATTCTATACATACATGGAGCGGTGCTATACAGATACAGATCACGACCGGTAAGTAAGGATACGCGATCCGCAACCCCATTTGGAACGCGAAAACCCGGCCATGTCGGGGGCTCAGCGATCGGTCTCAGTCGTCGTCGTCGCAAGTGGAGCGTGGCAAAAGGTCTCGAAACCCCCTCCAACTCACCAATCACACTCGGCCCAAGCCCACAGAACCGCGCCGACGTCGGCCGTGGGTTGGGTTTCAGTAAGACGGCGTATGTATGATTCTTTCTCGGCTGTGTAAAATAACCCGCATTTGGCAATCGTAGGTTCACGCGAGGAAGTCCGGGGCAAAAAAAGGTAGACAGGGATTCTCCGGAAAAGAGGAATGAGAGAAAAGTGGCGACTAGATCTTCCCGTATTTTCTTCGGACAAATCGAAGCTCAGCAAAAGATCGGGGGTTTTAGGAATCGGACGGGCGATTCGGTGGCTTGAGGGAAAGAAGCTCCCGATCTTTCAGCCCCGTCTGCGAGAATCTAAGAATACACTCTAGAGATTGAGACCCAGCTACACCCCAGACTAGAGAGAGACCCATACTCACTAGCATAATGGAATGCGCGTACTCCGTAGCACAGGGGCAAAGGCGCAGTCCCAGTCTCCAGTCTCCAGTTTCTATTTCTATTTTCTGCACGGATAATAATAGCCCAGTGAGACACCGAGGCGGTGTAGGCCACTCGGCAGCGGCCGAGTCGAGAACATGCCCGTCGCACAGAGCTTTCGGACATGTGTAATTCTAATAAAGCACATGCATTGAAAATGACAGGAACAGAACAGGAACCGGTGTCAAACCAGGAGACTGTGAATTGTAATTGAGGACCCAGCATCGATCGACGGTGCGCGGATTGCTTATCGGCTCGTTCTCATTGGCCTGACACACGGCGCTGACTGTAGTGGCTCGTCTCGACGGCCGAGCTCTCTGTGTGGTGTGGGAGTCACCCGAACTATACTTCTCATTAGACAGTTGCATACTTCGATCATCCTTGTAAACGTGCTTCATTGGAATTGACTGCCGGCAAAACATGACGGTAGGAATTTGTCGGTACGGTTATCCTCCCAAAAGCCTCACCGAAGTTTGGAGGGGAAAATAAAAAAAAAGAAGAAAAGAAAAGAGGGGCAAGCTCCGCTACGCTTCCCAGTGATAACCAGCTATGTCATGGCGTGATCTGGAAGGTATCACGAAAAGGCTCAACTGGTGGGGTCATTTCGCCGGCTGGCTGTAATAGTGCCTCCTAGTCCAAAGTACAGTGCATGATGTTTCGGTTCGGGCCCGTCTCGAGTATCCTAAAGGTTGTCTGGCCAGCTAAATGCCTCTCGAGCTCCTTTTTTGGTCGCATCTGGCGGGTCGGCTGGATATTGAGCGATATATGCCTCATATAACTAGTACTTACGTATTAATTGACCGGTCACAAACTAACCGGCAAGGGTCCGACGTAACGGCGCAAAACCAGTGCAGCCCCCACACGATTCCAGCCTTATCTGATGGGCTTTCCGTCAAAGCGATGATGCGATGTCATGTCGTCGCCGAGGGATCAAGGGTGTCGATTATGTGATGCCGCTCAGCCCTGACGTAGCTCACCTTCCAAGCTTTGCGGAGGTGCGGAGGTGGGCATGTTTACAAGTCCATGCGATGAACCTTAATGGTGGGCAATCTGGAAATTACCCCGGATTTCGACGGAATGAGGTCACAACCGGTATTGATGGCTGGAGCATGTTTCTAGAATTGATCTTCGGTCTTGCATTGTTCGACTAAAGAGGCTCAGTCTGAATATGGATCAGCTGCAAGCTGGACTCGGTGCATAGCCTTGTGATGCATCGCTTGATGCCGCAATGGTGCATCCGAGCCATGACATACGCTTGCATGGCACGAAGCCAATGATCGACTACCCGCAGAAGCTGGACAAGACTGATCAAACCTCCAGAGGCCACTTCGTCTATTGCTTGTATTGCACATAGTATCACCTTGGCGTAAAGACCGGCTCTGCCATAAACTACGCCGCAATCGGAGTGCAGCCTGAAGCGCCCAACAAGCCCTAGACTGCCAAAGCGAACTGTTGGCTTGGTGTCGCAGCGATTGTGTGATGAACGGCCAGAGGGTATTGGCGGGGTATTTAAGTCTGGACACCGTTAAGGCTACCCGGTATCTCCGGCCTCAAGCCTCATCCGCTGCCACCCGCTGCCGTTGCCAGCGCAGGACCCACTCGACCAGGATCCCCAGGTCTTGCGATATCTCCAGGACTCTGGCGATCTTTTTGTGGATCTCCTGCAGATGTGGGCCGGGGCTCTCTGTCCCTTGCATCTCGTCATCACCACCGTCCTCTTGGTTATCGATGCCGAGTCCGGATGAGTCCACCACCGAAATGCGACCATTGAGGCCGACTTCGACACAGATTGCAAGCTGCACTGGTTCAAGCACAAGATTGTCGGCATTTTTACCGGGATCCGTAATAAGTAATATGAGGGCTGGTGCCTGCCCGAGTTGTGTGCGTAGCGTCACGTCCACCTTAACGTCGTCATTGAAAATATGGCTATGGCTTTGGCTCTTGCTTGCGCTGTTGAATGACCAAACCGTCGACGCCGCATCACTTTGGCTGTTTGAAGGACCATTACCGAAGAGGCTGTTCAACATTTCTTCGTTGGGGTCATCGTTGGTCAAGGTAATGGTCCCCTCTTTGCCGGTCACAAATATCGGGTCTTGGCTGACATGGACTTGGGGTGTGGTCGGTGTTGCTTTAGAAGGCCGGGTTTGATCTGCCTTTCCCTTCGCAGAAGAGTGAAAGATTTTCCGGATTAAACTCGCCAGTAAAGCATATTGACGGAACATCTGAAGAAAATCAGTATTCAAGCATCCGTTTGTGTAGAAGAAATAATTACCGGAAGAATTTGGGCGAGCTGCCGAGGATGTGAAATGGGGAGTTCGCGGATTGCACGTCCTGCAACAGACTCAAATGCTTGGAATGTGTAGTTGTGTTGCTTCGTGCATGGGTCACCGTTCGAATCAAATGCCTGCACTGACATCCTGCGCCTTCTCCGACCAAGTTGAGGCGAAGAATCCGTTGACAGCGGCGACCCATCCGAAACCAACAAGCCATCATATGTAACCATTTTGAACTCCTGTGGTAGTTGCATGCCAAGATGTCTATAGATCTCAGAAGCTGCAAGAATTGGCATGTCTAGGGCCGGCTCCAGCTTGGCAACGAATCGGCGGTTAGGGGGCGTGGATTCGAGCATGCTGGAGTCCAAGGCCATGGGGTCAGAGTCATCTCCATTCGATAGCCGCATGGTTTGGGGAGGATCGAGCCAGTTCACCGATCTGGCGGCTTCAGCTGTAGGTTCTCCGCCGTTCTTCTCGCCGGCCGCAAACACCTCGTTCCCAACCCATTCTTTCGAGATGCGGAGAGATGGGTATCCCTCTTCACATTCAATCATGACAGTCCATGTCTTCTCCTGGTCATGCATCTCCTCATCTGCATCTTGGCCTTGCGGTCGATCGATTGCCATTGCATCGGAGTTCTTCTGCTTCTTTGCATCCAAGATCTTGGCTTGGTCGATCCAATATTCCATGCCAAGGCCGATTCGAGAGCCCTTGTGCATGCTTGGGCGCCCGATTGTCCCTGCACAGAGATGTTCATAGTCACCGCTGTACTTTCCGTTCTTCCCCTCTTCCACCCAAACCCGCTTGAGATTCTCCTCGAGACCCTCCAGAGCTTCAAAGCAATTTACCTCCTGGCTGAACTTATCAAGTTTTGCAAGCCATTGCAAATTCTCGTAGAACCCTTGGAGCGACCTCCATTTTCCGGTCTCGCCATCCTGTGGAGATTGAACGAGATTTCGTTTGAGAACAGCAGTAGCCTCCTCCCGTAGCTCGCCTTCCTGGTGCTCCGGTGTGGCATATCGCAAGCGAACGTCCTTAACAATATCAGAGCCATTAGGATAGAAGTCAATCTCGAGGTCGACAAAGTTGCCGGCGATGTTGAGATTGTCGAACGTCCAGATAGATTCGAACCCTTCGATTTTGCCCAGTCGCTCAATACCTTCGCGAGATATACCTCTACCGGCCACGGCTGCACGAAGACATTGAACCACTTCTTCAATTCGATGTCTCATTTCCTCGTCGCTATCTCGTGCGACGCCGAGCTTGATGCCTTGCATCCCTAGGCTCTGGATATCGTTCTCATTCATTCCCGATCCAACAAGACTGTCGTGAACTGCGGGGGATGGACTGATGCCTGCATAGCCAGTGAGAGCGAGCAGTGCTGATGGCGAACTGAAGTTGACCGGGTCGTCGACCGCACTTGTGACAGCAAGAGGTGTAGCATATTGATGAGAAGAGGTGCTCGGCTGGTGAGCATGGCCAGGCCCTGAAGCCGTCGGAGTTCTTGTTGAGGGGGATTTATGAGCCATGGATCGGGAGAGCGCTGTGGAGGATGGGTGCGGAGAAGAGAGGTGGGTTGGCGTTGCGCCGGGTTTGGCTGATGGAGTTGCCATGTCGATGGAAGTCTATGACGCAGCAGAAGGGAGGGTATGAGATCGGAATCGCAGTCTCTGAGAGAAATTTCCGGATACAGGGCGGGAATTCGCAGTTGTCGATGCGCAATCAAACCACGCTGCGCAGGAGTTGATCTCAATGGGACGTGGAGAGAGATATGTCAGTGAACAGGTTCAAGCCACAACTTATTATCTGAATTCAACTCCTTCACCCAACTTAGCCAGCACCAACACCGCAATTGACAAGCGCAAATCTCGCGACTTATGGTCCTGCAATAACAAAAGCTGTGAAAGCGGACGAGGCGGAGAGCTTTCACCGCCTTCCAGACCGCCCGCTTCAAGACAACCAAATGACGATTGACCCTTCGCATTGCTTCATTCATACTTTCAAATCTCGACAGTATCAGATCTTCGAAAATGTTTGCCCCAAGAGCGCTTGGTCGTCAGGCCATGCACCTCCCTAGGTGGGCCCAGGCTCGCTCAGTGTCTACATTGGAAGGGAACCCTCACATTGTACGGCTTTCCCTGGATTCAATCCAAGGTTGTTTATACATTGACTTTATCGCAGTATGTGTTCCGCGGTGATGGACCGAATGATCCGCATATCCTCTCACTGCTACCCTCCGAGCCAGTCAATTCAAAACTTGCTATTGGAATGACCTCCAAACTGCCGCCAACCACAGACTCGGTCACAGAGAATCCCAAGTTCCTCAGCATTCTCCAAGAAGTCTTCTCGAAACATGCACACGAGGATCCCGATGCACAATCTCAGGCACAAGTCATGGTATCAACATCGGGAGCGAATTTGAGCTCCGGCGGTGTATTGTTGACTGGCAAGCGCGCGAGGAGACGGCGCGCCGAGGTGGGCGACTCGGCTGGTGGTGCCAGTGGTCAAGGAGGTGTGGGATCTGCTGGCCGTGGCGGCTGGATTCACATCTCAGACAACAGGCGGCCACCTGATTATGGAAGAATTGCATGGTGAGATCATTCAGTGCTACGAAGTTTGGTTTACTCGCTGACAGCCTCCCAGGCCAGAGGACATTTTTGGAAGTCTCGAGGTGGATGGCCAGGGCCAATTCGTTGGTGGAAATGGAAATTACCAGGCCAGTGGTACCTACAGACTTGTGACGCGGGATGGAATGTAAGACATGCTCATCTGGGTTAAGCGCTGTATATTGAACTATTGCTGACTTTGAGAAACAGTTTGGGATTGAGTCCATTCCTCAGAGAAAAGCTCGTGCAAAGGTTGCGTGAACTTGAGAAACAGTAGGCCCGTCGTTTATACCAGCCAGCTCTTGTACGATAGTATTCTCCAGTAAATAATGATACTTACTCTTGAAAGTACCCTTGACGGAGAAAAATGCCCTAGAATTAAAACCCATTGCATCATTTCATTAGATTATCCTTATTTCTTGAAAAAATTGGTAATTCGCTGCGAGCCATCAGTTGCCTTTGCAGTTTTCTTCATAGGTGTGTTTTGGGTGGCACTCCGTGTCTTCGGTTTTTGCGGTGAAGGAGACTTCGAGGGTTGCTGCAACTTCAGTTTCTTACTCTCATCCTTGACGCTCGGCGAATCTGGAGTATGCTTTCTTTTTACACCTTCTGTAGCAGACCGTTCCTCCTCTTCATTCTTGACCTTTGTATCCTCCTGTGAAGCAGCCTCCTTCTTCGGAGAGGTGTCCTCTTTCTTTTTGGCATTGGCGAAGAAATTCGCAATGTTGTTTTTGTTGTCTTTGCTGTTGACAGGCACAATGAAATCAGGAGAATTGTTCCCGACTTTGCCGACCTCCTTCGAGACTGGATAACACTCCAGTTCGCCCTCGTACGGCTTCAAGATAGACTGTAGGTCCTTCGACCATGTTGTCCGGCTGGGATCAAGCCATGTGCGCATTTCTTCGGTGCCGGGGTCAAGAATGACAGGCATGCGGTCATGTAGAAAGTTCAGGTAGGAATTGGAAGATGTCGTGATAACAGTGTAAGTATACAGCTTGTCCTCGGAGCCTGGTTATCCAGTAAGTGTCACGCATCTATACAGAGTTTCGCACCTCTATACAGAGATACAGCCATGGGGAGTCATTTACCTTCATAAGACACACAGTCCCATAGCCCAGCAAAGCACATTAAATCGCCGTCTTTGCGCCGCACGAAGTGTGGGATCTTCTCCTTGCCCCCTGGTCCCTTCTTCAGCCATTCATAGAAGCCCTGGCAGACAACAATGCATCGCTTGCGCCGTTTCATAGTTGTCCACATGCCACGATCTTCGATCAGTGAGTCGTCGCGACAGTTGATCGTACGCATCATAGAACCGTAGTCCGGTTGCCGCTTGGTCCAGAAAGGGACGAGACCCCATTTCATGCTTTGGATCTTGTATCTGGGCTTGGCTTTATCCACTGTTGGCTCAACAGTTTTGTCACTCTTGTCATGGGTTTCGCTGTGTGCTGAGTCTTGTTCCTCGCCGGTGTCTTCCCCATGGCCTGTGCGGTGCTTTTCGGAGATGTCTGCACGGTACACAGCTCCGATGTTACCGGGGGCAAAATTGTATGTCTCTCGTACTTCGCCATCGTCAGGCACTTCGTCCACTTGCATCCCTCGCTCCTGAAGGCGCTGTTGGATGTACGCCAAGCGCTATTGCCGTGTCAGCATACACCTCAGCCTGGACGAGAATATGGCTTACCACGCCCAAAGCATAGCGTCCACACATTGTCTACGAAAATTGAGCAGATTTTATGATACTCTGAAGAATCCTATGCTCAAAGTGCAAATAAAATGCGCTGGTCAAGACAATGCCAGAGGCGGTCGACGTCATATGGCGGAGGAAGCTTGGGCCAAGAGAAAATCGACCGCGGGAGAGCCCCGTCTTCAACTCTGCAGCAACCTTATCTCCCGACATTGAACCCCTCCAAACCTCAAGGGGAAATCGAAATTGCGCACCGAGCCCCTCGAGAAATTTAAAACATAGCCAATGTTCCGCACAACATCGCGGCGCATCAGCGCCGCCGCCCCGCGACTCCTACAAGCACAGCGCCAAACCGCCACTCGATCAATATGCAGCCAGAACACCCGGCCAACGTCACAACCAGGATATAACAATGCGAGAGCACTTGGGAACGCACATTTCCCTCGTGCACGACACCTCACCTATGCCCAACGCCTGCGCATGAATTACCGCGAAGCCTCCAAAGGGATCTTCCGCAAGAACCCTATCATGCTACCACTGGCCATATTATCGGTCATCGGTGGCATCGGCATGTTCGCTTATATTTCCTACGTGGAACTCACGCAGGTCCAACCGCAATACCACAACTTTCCGCAGCCAGTAGCCGAGTCGCTCCGCTCCGCGATCTACTACACCGAGATCGACCTGAATCCGATTAAGGCGCTGAATCATTACAAGGAAGCTTTGCGGAGAGCTATTGATATGGGCATGCATCCTTTCTCAGACGAGGTCATGGGGATTAAGCTGCAGGTCGCTCTGATGTTGGAAAAGGCGGGCTTGGTGAAGGCAGCGATTGAGGTGCTGGAGCGGACGAAGAACGAGACAATGAAGTGGGTCGAGGAAGGGCGGGCTGTAGAGGCTGCAACCGAGAAGAAGAAGGATGCGAAACCACCTTCTCCGGCAAAGGATACCCCGGAGAATGTTCACATCAAAGAGGGGGCCCTCCAGGACACAGAGGAGGAATTAAAGAAGTTGCAGGCATTCGAGACCCGCCAGCGCGACAAAGCGCTCAAGAAGGTTGTCGGCATGGAGATGAAACTGGCAGAGCTGTACTCCAGTGATCATATCCAGGAAGACAAGAAGGCTGAGGCTGCGCAGGTCGCTGCCGTGGAGCTGTGTTTGAAGGAGATGCACCGCCGACAGAAGCTGGGTCTCCCCGTTGGCGGAGGTGCCGGTGATGCGGACAGTGACGCTTGGTTGAATATGACCGAGATCGCCACAGCGCTGGCGGAGCTCGCATCCACCTACACCGCCAAGGACAGACACGAGCTCGCCATGCCGTTGTATTTGCGCGCACTGGAAATGCTCCGCGTGGCGGAGGGTAACTCGCCATCGTGCAAGCAGGTGACCCTTCTGAACGATGTCGCCAGCGCTATGGCTGGCCAGGTGCAACTGCCTGCTTCGCCTCGCTCCCAACAGCAGGCCATCCCTCGGGAACAGACTGTCGAGGCTGCGCGGCTATGGGCTCAAAAGTCCCTTGATGTTGCGGCACGCATTCAGCCCCCGGTCCGCGATGAGGAGTGCGATATTACTTGCGTGGCGGCCACATACAATCTGGGCGAGCTTGCAGAGCTGCAGAATAAGCCTGATGTGGCTAAGCAGCGGTACACGGAGGCCAAGTCGCTCGCTAGTGGATTGGGATACGAGGACGGTGTTGCTATGGCGGATGCGGCGTTGAAGAGATTTAGCAAGAAATAGGTGCATGTAGAGCTGTGCGCTTGATGTACATTATGACCATGTAGAACACAACTCCTATATACGGAAAGACGAGTCCCCTCTTCGTAGTTTATCGTAACGAACCTTCTTAGAGGTAGTCCGCGACCTCCTCGTTGAGCAAAAAGGCAGCGATTTCCAATTTCTCGCCACTTCTTAAGATTATTGATGGTCAGTTTATGTTCTATCCTAGTACTGTTCCATACCATTCCACCAACACCATTACCAAATGTAACCCTTTGAAACTGAATTACTAAAAAACATTTGGAGGATTGCTATCTTGATCAATATCTTTGTCGGTATATCGAGTCAAATAACTTGGAAGATGGCACCAGTGGGCTGCTTGAAACCCGCAGACCGTATAACTTTCGAGGCTCCGTAAATGGGCTGATGAAGGAGACCTTCGGAAAATTCCTTGGAGGCGCTCCTATTTTAGATGGGTAGTGCAAGCCTCGAGGGTATCCATGCACCTTGAAACAGTCAGCGGTCTAAATTACATTTTACGGCATACAGATTCAAACCAGCTACGCAAAAACCCCGAATGAAGAAAAATAGGAAACATTTTGATGCCTTGTGGTATTAGAACATCACATGCCTTCACAAGATTCCAGACATTCGATTTTAATGGTGAATCAAGTAAGCTAGGCATGTAAGAAAACCTCCAGGTCGGGCCTCATTTCCCGGCACCGAGAGTGCTTCATTGCTCGTGGCTCATACATCCCAAACCAATGCCCTTCTTGTTCTGGTTTTGAACTTTTTTTTGATTCCCTTGGCGATAGATCAAAAACAGGCCTTGCTCCTTCACCCGCACATCATCAACTCATCTATGCCCGCGACATAACACCCCAGGCACGGATCTTGTTGTCGGTGTAACCGGCGAACAGGGTCTGGCCGTCGGCGGACCAGGCCAGGGAGATACACTCGGGGTCACGGCTCTTCTTGCCCTTCTCGACGTACTCGGGCTTGAGCTCATCAACCTTGCTCTTCTTCTCGAGGTCGAAGATGGTGATGGAGCTGCTGGTGGCAGCGCACAGCCAGTAGCGGTTGGGGGAGAAGACAAGAGCGTGGATCTCGTCACCGGCGTGGAGGGAGTAGAGGTGCTTGGACTCGTTCAGGTCCCACAGCATGGTGGTACCGTCCTTGCCACCGGAGGCGCAGAGGGATCCGTCAGGGGAGATGGTGACGGTGTTGATGTAGCCGGTGTGACCGATGTGGTCGGTCTGCAGGCGGCAGGAAGCGAGCTCCCAGACCTAGATTGAGGATAAATTGTCAGCGGTGGATTCATAAACGCAAATGAGTCCAGAAGAAAAAGGGTTTCCGCGTCCTCCTCATCCAACAAAAAGTTGGATTTTTTTTTTAACATCAGGCATTGGGTGAAAGATTGTCTCATGGCCGGTAAGGGCTCTGAAGTAGCAAATACGTTTATGCAAACATCATGTGAAATAAAGGGCAAATACAAGTCTCGAGGGCTTGCTTCGAAGGAAATTGAGATTGATATCGTACCTTGACGAGCTTGTCCCAGCCGGCGGAGACAATGACGGGGTTCTGGGGGTTGGGGCTGAAGCGAACGCAGGAGACCCACTCGGTGTGGCCCTTGTCGGTGATGGTGAACTTGCAGTCACCGAGGGTGTTCCACAGCTTGATGGAGCGGTCACGGGAACCGGAGACGATCTGACGGTTGTCGGCGGAGAAGGAGACGGACAGAACATCGTTGGTGTGGCCGACAAAGGTGCGGGTGGTGTTGCCGGTGGACAGCTCCCAGAGACGGAGCGACTTGTCCCAGGAGGAGGACAGAGCGTAGGCACCGTCGGAGGAGATCACCTATACGCACAAAAAAAAGACCAGCGGTCAGCCAAACAGTCCAATTGCCCCGGTACTTTGATCCGATTCCATGGTATCCACGTCCAATGAATCCTTTCACACTGCATCCGGTCGAGACGGGAGGGGCAAATAGCATACACAGTCAGAGACGATGTGGGAGTGGCCCTCCAGGCTGCGCTTGGGGTAACCGTAAGCCTGCTCATCGCGGGTAAGGTTCCAGATGATCAGGGTCTTGTCGCGAGAACCAGACAGCAGCATGTTGGGGCTAAATGTCGAAGTCAAGTCAGTACAGTATTCGAGGCGAAAATTCGAGGTAGCAGGTCTCGGGTCTCTTACTTCTCCAGAGAGGTGGCAAGGGAAGTAACCCAGCCATTGTGGCCCTCGAGGGTGCCGCGAAGAACCAGCTGCTCAGCCATGATGGGAATGAGACGATGGAAGGGGAAGGATGGGCGGAGTAGGTCGTTGACGCTGAGGAGATAAAATCGCAGAGGAAGGAGACGCTGCGTGCCCGCTCAAGCCCTAACCCGGTTGGCCAGCGCCTTGTGTGGTTCCGC
Source organism: Penicillium cinerascens (assembly GCF_028974065.1). NCBI lineage: Eukaryota > Fungi > Ascomycota > Eurotiomycetes > Eurotiales > Aspergillaceae > Penicillium > Penicillium cinerascens. The sequence continues at coordinate 980,583 of NW_026695298.1, read as the reverse complement.
CGTGCCCTAAACTAAGCGAAGGTCATGTGACACTCATCCAACTCTATACTTTAATACATTCGATTGGTTTGGCCGACTTGGATTTGCTGGATTGATTTTCTGCCGTATACTTTGGTACACTCGAGGTCCATCAAAAATGCAGTTGCCCGGGAGTGTACAACAATGACCAGACAATACTCCGTATACCCTAGATACCAATCTTGACACACGAGATGCATTAAACATCATTGAATACATTAATTATACTATGCCAATTTAATGTTCCATCTACAAGTCCTAGTATACAATTTTTGTTGGTCTAAAACCGTGGCTGCAGAAGTAATCGTCCCGCAGCATACAGCGCAGTGCATTCTGACAGGGAGTATACCCCTTGCATTCGCTACGTACACTTAGCCTCATTTAAGAGACTGGAGTCGTATACGGCGTTTGTCCTGTAATTCAATTGAGTAATTCTTCGCATCTTAGTTACAATTGCTGGGCTATCTAAATGCCGGGTTTGTTAAGTTTGCATCTATCTACCTCAGACCATCTGAAAACAACAAACATCCTGATGTCCGTTTGACCATAAAATGAGCAACCGGATTCACATAGTTCATCCATCTAGTTCGCAACTGTTGCACCACCGTATGCATTCACTTCTTCATACATCTAATTCAACGAATATATAGGTGCCCTCAAGCAGGTATAGTACAAAAGAGTAAGAAAGAACGGCACCAACTCTCACGAGTTAAACACCTGAACATTGGGCATCCGTCCCAAACCGCCACCAGTCTTCTTATTCTTCGCCGACTCGAAGCCCGTCGCGCTCTTATCGCGGACATGCTCTCTCAACAGGTTCAAAACCTCCGAACCATCCCACCGCGACGGCACAGGCCGGTACGCCGCCTTAAAGGCACCAACGGTCTGAGCCCACTCGCCGCTCTTGGCGCCAGTCCGCTTCCAGGTCTCCGTCAGAGTGTCCTCAGCAGGCGCGGAGGAGTCTTCGGTGGGTGGGTCTTGCGTCGCCCAGTAGTAGATGTCCCAGTCATTTTCGTCGAGGAAGCGGTCGTATTCCTGGAGCTGCTCTGGGCTCATTTTTCCCAGGTAGACGTCGGCGAAGGTTGAGAGAAGAAGGTCGGATTCAAGGATTCCACGCTTCCGGCTCTGGTCTGATATGATTGATTAGATCTGTTCCCCAAGAGTGTGCTCCTGTCTGCAGGTAAGGGAAACTTACATAGTAACCGAGCACGCATGGTCGTCACATCCTCGTTAACCCGCTTCAACGGCTCAACCTTGAAGGTGATACCCTCCATTTCGCCAACGCCAAGCTCGGGTTTCTGCGCGCCGCTCTCCTGGCGTCCACCAGTGAAATGCTCAATCTTGCCAGGGTACGGATCCGCCGGGCGGTAGTTAGGATCGACCGTGTTGAGCATTTCAGGCGGCGACGGCTTCTGGCCGACATTCGGATAGTCCTTGGTCATGGTTGAAGTAGTATTAGGAACGAACTGATTCGGCTGCTTCTTGGCCTGGTTCTCGCGGTGAGCCTGGGCATTGGGAGGGGCGCGATCGTTGGCATCTTTGAAGCGCAGAGCCGAAGAGCCGAAGGAGCGGTTCAATGCTGAGATCGGGGTGTAGCTTGACGGCGAGGGCCGCATGAGGCGGGTGATGAGTCGCGAAGAGGTCATTTTGATATCCTTTACCTATCCTTGGGGTAGTTGGAACTTGGATGAAGGAAATTGAGGCGTTCATGCACCACGACGCGGGCTTGATGTCATCTAGAGTAATGGCCCGAAAATGTACCGACGTGCCGGGGTTTGCAGTGTTTGCGGGTCGCCGGTCCACCAGGCCGCGGAAGATTACACAGCCATGTTCGGACTGCTTGATTGAGGCCTTCATTTGGGCTAATACTCTGTTGAATCCTTTGAAGGGCGTACTACATGCAGGAAACATTCAAGATTTAAGCAGATGGTTGTCTACTGGGCCACTTGGCGGCAGAGCGATCCCATCTAACAGAATGCATAGCCCATCTATAGCAACTTAATTAATGCCCAGCAGATGCAGAGCCCATTTTTTGTATCATTGAGGTCATGACTGTTGGAACAGAATGCCATAAGACATGAGAGAGTACACAAACAGTGGGGAACATTCTCTCGAACGCGCTCGTTCGTAAATCCAAAAAGAAACGAAAAATAAGCGAACACTCCAAAATGCAACCACTCTTCAAATCAACCGCAACCTAGATAAGGTGCTTAGATCGGAAGTAAGCCCTCAGGTAGACAACCTGCCACGCGCCGAGTCCCATCAGCATGCCCATGGTGCCAAAAGCAAACCACTTCACTCGCTCGTTGGTGCTCTCGTTGGTATCGCGCAGACGCTGCTCACGCGCACGCAGGTACTCCATCTCTGTGACGATATCCTGGACCATCTCTTCGATGCGGCGGAGGTCGGTCTCGACGGGCTTGAGCTTCTCTTGGACTTGGATGCTGGACCAGTCGCGGGCGTCGGCGCCGATCTCGACGTCGAGCTCGACTTCACGGAAGGAGTTGGCATTGGCACCTGCGAGTGGGTGATGAATTTAGCATTTAATTAAATAGAAACGGCCTCGGAGGGCTCTTCGAACCCGTAAGGTGATAACTTACCACGACCGACAAGCTGGTTGCTCAAGCACACATCGAAAGCAGTGTCCGCGGTGGAAGTAAACGCCTGGCGCACCTCACCCACGATATCCTTGGGACGCCCGTGGTCATTGCCCATGGCGTCCTTGATCTGTACAGAAAGGGAGCGTTAGCTGTCGCGTGTTCGGTGTCGTTGGAGCCGACACCATCAGTCCAATTGCAGCAATTTGAACCTCGGGTCCCTCAAGAGAGTATTTCACATACGTGCATGTTGACCTGTTGGCCATCACCCTTCTGGCCGTTCACGATAGCAGTGACCACGACCAGCTGGTCGCGGGACACGAAGTTGCGGACGCATCGCTCGTTCTTGCCGTGGCCGGCGGGCAATTCGAATTTCAGGGCGGACACGAGTTGGATCGCGAGGAGGAAGAAGGCGAGGACGGACCTCATTGTGAAGGGAGCGGATCCCATGGTTGGCAAATGGAGTGGTAAACAGAGGGAGCTGTTGATGCTGTTGATGCCACCTGGAAAGGGGAGTCGGGATCAACGGGATCAACGATGTTCCGGACCCAGGTACATCTATAAACCAGTAGTAAACGTCTCTTCTTAACAGGGCATTTTACACTTTGTAGAAAAGCGCTTTCGACTGAAAAGTACTACTGGACCTCAGAAGCTGAACAAGAGATCACAGTCTTGCATTGTGGCCTAGTCATGATAGATCGCCCTTTCTTAAGTACTGAATGTTAACAACAGACAGCAAGCGTCTCATCTGTTGATGATAACTACTGATAATACAGAAGAATTGATAGTAAGGAGTATAAATTGAGAAACATTTGAATAGTTTCTGAGCGTCGAGGCTTTTGGATACTGGCACAAGTACTTCAAACATGGTATCTCGCAAAATTCAAAAGGGGACCAGAACAATCCCAGTCAAGGCCCACGGGAGAGAAAGAAAAGGAAAGGAAAAGATCCGTATTAGTCGTTCAGTGCCGGAGAGTATCACATCCACAGAAAGGAAATTAGAAAGAGAAAGTGGGTCACATGAAGAAACAGGCAAGCCACCGGGTCGTAGCCATGAGAAACAATGAGATAAATAAACAGGACATGCCTTTATACAATGTGTAGATAAACAAGGGAAACGAAAAGATGAATATGAGGGAAATGATCGAAACGATGGACATGAGATATGTGGATCGTTAGATGGACTTGAAACGCTCAAAGCATGAAATGTGTTCGGGGCTTAGGCCTCGACCTTCCGGCGCCGAGAGAAGAATCGCGAGAATGAACCCTCCTTCATCTTGGGGTTCATGTTAACTCGAGGCTCGGGGGGGCCGGTGTTGCGCAGGAAGTCTGCCAGTGCGCCGGTCTCCGTCTGCTTGTTGGATGCGGACGGGATCGTGCCTGGGTTGCGTTCCATGCCAATCTTGGCGGCGTAGTTTGATGGGGATTGTCCGTTGCTGAGGGTGTTTTGAGAGCGCAGTGAACTGAGAGACATCTTGTTCGAAGGTCCTTTGTCTGCGTTGCCTCGGCGCAAGCGGGACTTTAGGTCTGATGCGCTGCTCACGAACCCGTTGGAGCTCGACTGTTGAGGAATGTTAATGTTCAGCGGTTGAGGAGCGGATTGCTGGAAATCGGGCGGAGGCTCGCTTCGCAGGAAATCAATCAAGCTCTCTTCTTGACGCTGAGGTGGTTTGGCATTGATGAGGTCTTCCAGCATATCGTCCTCTTCCTCATCATCGTCGTCGGGGATAGCGTAGGGATCGAGAACTCGGTGCTGCTTGCGAGTAGGACGAGGGTCGTCTGACACAGCATCACTTGCTGAGGGTTTCGCCTTGGGCTGGCTAGGGATGCGCTTAGATGAGTCCAGGACTCCAGTGCGAGAGCTTTCTTGGGCACTGGCAAGAGAGGTGCCCTTGTCCTGCTGAGCAGAGTCGAGGCGCAGGTCATCCGAGTCAGCCGTGTTTCGGAATGGTGCAACTGTCCGAGGGATACGGTGAGTTCCTGGCTGCGAAGGCCCCTCGCGGATGAAGTCGATAAGCTCAGACGTGGCCGAACGCTGGGGTTCAACAAGACGAGACTTGGCTCGAGATTGATTTGAATTGCTCGTGCTCTTTGTGCTGCTTGACAGGGTCGACGGAGGACGAGAAGTCTTGGCACCTCCGAAGCTGCCCTGCTGGTACATCACGCTCGGAGGAGGGCTGGGAGTAAATGTACTTCCGCTGGGGCTGACAGGTCCAGTCGACTTGATGAACTCGGCAAACTCCCGAGTCGAATTGGCGGAAGGGCGGGCATCCCGGGCCTGTGGAGATGCGGAAGGCTTGGGTGAGGGAGGCACACGAGGAGAAATGGGGGATATGGGAGGGACAGAAATGCTCTTGGGGGAGTCGAGGGTCGATCTGACACGTCCGAGAGACGTCAACTCTCCAGTCGCTTTCGAAGAAATAGAGGCCCGAGCCTTGTGAGGTTCCTCGCCGTATGGACCCGTGTTTTTGATGAAATCGGCCAGATCATGGGTGTCCTTGGTATCTGACCGAGGGAACGGCCGACCCGATTCGGGGAAAGACATTTCTCTTACACTTCGCGGTGTCAGCGTGAAATGGATTGTCTCGTCGCTGTTGATCAGCTTGTCCAGATCTGCCGAGGTATCATTTTCCACAGAGTCACCACTGCCAGATTCCCGGCTTGTCTCGGACGAGCTGCGAAGACGGAGCGAAGGGGAATCCCCGGGTTGGCGGCCCATGATGCCCTTGATTTTGGTAGACACTTGGGATGTGGTCGAGCCAGCTGTGACTGGACGCTTGTCACGGGAACTGTTAAAGCTCTCTGATCGACGAGACTTCGGTTGGGCCGAAGAGATGGATGTTGATGGGCGTGGAGGCATTCGCTGAACGGCTGCACGCTCGGCTCCTGCAGAACTGCGGTTGCTGGCTGCGACAATCAACGGAGTAGGCTTATGTCTGCGGGACCTTGATGAAAGCTCGCTATCTCCAGAAGTTGACGAAGGTCGAGTGGTTTCGGGATAAACGGAAGGCCCCTGAGTCGTCTCGGGCGCGACATCTTCGACGGCGGGCTGAGTCGCAGGGGTAGAAGACATGACCGACTTATTCTGATCGTCGTCGATAGCATCATCTTTGTCGTTAGGAGATTCGATAGCCTCGATGGTGGCAGCGGGTGTTGTGGGTTCTGCCCCTTGCGTCTGCGGGGCCACCACGACGGATTGCATGTCCAGCTCGCTAGTCTCTGCAACGATCGCCTTTGCATTAGACTGTGCAGAATCTCTGCTAGACTGTCGGCGTGGTCGTTGAATCGTTGACGGAGGTCGGGGCTTCTCGCACATCCCTTGTCCTTCAATCACCTCCGGGCCGTTGGCTGATCGATCATCTAGGGATGAAACCGGAACTCGCGTGTTGGTAATTTGATCGATCATCTCCTCCTCCGGGCTAGCAGATCGCAAAGATGCGACCGTTTCGTTGACTGGCGGACCTGGTTCCTCTTCCTCATGCACGATCGGCATTCTCGCTTTATCGTCAGATTCAGCCACCTCCGGCTCTTCGCTCGGCGTGGAAATAGCAAGGCCAGTCGCGGATTCTGCAGCATCCACAAATTCGGCCGATTCGTCATCCTCGTACATGGTTTCGAGCATCTTGGCCTTTTCGCTGGAAGTCGGGGATGGTTGTTCGTCCTCTACAGGCTCCTGCACCTCGCATGGTGTGCTGGCCGCCGCATTTGGCAATGACCTGGAGCGAGAATGGCGAAGCGACTTCGGGTTCTCAATGGCCGAGGCACTCACAGGAGACGCGTTTCGCGACCCGGGGGATCTCGGCGTAAGCGAAGGTGAAGGGAAAACCATCAAACTCCGCGGTCGCACCTTGTGGGCAACCATGGCCTCCATAGTCTGTACCTCACCCTCCAGCTCGTGCGAGTAACCGGGCACCTCAATCTCCAGGACATCGTGGTCGCCCATCGGCAGAGGCACCGCTGCCGGGTCCACAGGAGTAGGTTCCTCTTCCGGGAGAGGCTCCTTGGGAGTCACCGGCTCCTCAATGGTTCCAATGCTGCTCTTGCGACTGTTGGCGAGGGAGTAGCCGCGACGCCGGAAAGACTCCCGAGACTCCGCCCGAGACAGGGTTCGAGAGACGGTAGTGCCGCGTCTGCGTTTTCTCCACGTGCGCCACAAACGGCCCAGTGTCGCATTCAAGGCCAATTTCTCCATGTCAAGGTCCTCCACTACCAATTGGTCGATTGTCTTGTGCTCTTCTTCCATGTCGGTTGAGACACTCGCACTGTCGTTGAGCTTCGCTGACAGCCGGGAGCGCGCCGTTTCGCCCGCAATGACGAGGGCTCGCTCGCCAATGTGCTCGATGATCGAGGTCAAGAAAATGGCTGCCGCGGGGGTGATGTTGTCGACATGGCTGGAGAAACGGCGGGGGGCTCCGTCGCACTCCCCGAGGCCCTCCTGAGCAATATATTCGTCCTCGTCCTCCTCTTCCATGTCGCCCAGGCGAGTGTAGACCATACACCGTAGGCGCGTCAATTTCCAGGAGCGTACCAGGTCGAATTCCCCGCCCGGCTGCTGGCCGCCGCGAAATTCGGTCTGCTCATCCTCCGCTCCGCCCATGTATTCACTCAGCTCCTCGTCCGCGGTAGCCACGACTTCTCCAGCCAGTCGCGGCTTCAAGACATCGGCCAGACATGGTCGGATCGAAGTCAACTGTGTCGATTTGGATGCCGCGAGAATGTTGAAGAGTAGGTTATCGAGAAAATTGTTCAAGAGAGAGAGCGCGGCGGGGGTCACCAGCGCATTTGCGCCCGACCCGGGTTCCTCGTCGTCGGCGACAAAATCGGCAGCGTTGAACTCCTGGTCGGAGGTGATGATCTCGGAAGCGGCCGCCGACGAAACGAAACCAGGCGGCGGTCGAACGGCGGGGGGAGACATGAGGTTGACTCGGGGGTGTTGCGAGTCGCTGGAGATGCTGCTGGTGCGAGAACGGGACTTGGCCCCGGTGTCCAGGAAATCGGATCCTTTGTAAGGTTGCATCATGGGGCGCTGGACCCCGGTCCAGGGGACGTGGGTTATGCTGTTCTAGCGTTCCTTATTTACTGTTCTCTTGTGCCGCGTGGGACAGCTCCACCTCGAACAGGAAGCGGGACTGGGTTGAAATCAAATCACTAAATCAAATCATCCTGTACTCCCGTCAGCTTCAGGTTCCCGAGTTTTTGTTGCTCTGCTGACGCTGCGGTTGGAGGCCTTTCGGGGCGTGTTTCGCAGGATGCAGGCAGCGTCGATTCCCGTCTCAACGAAGGTTTCCAACGTACCCGTACGGAGCAATGATGCGATGGCTCATTGGGTATCAGGGGGAAAGACGAAAGCACGAAACGAGCGAAACGAAGCAAAAGGAAAGGATACGGAGAAGGCAGAAACGGAGAGTGAAAAGGAGTAAATTCTGGTCTTCACGATGGAGTGGAGAACGAGCATTCGGGGGTTGACTACCGAAGAATAAATTATGGAGAACCCGATTGTGCCCCGAGGGTTCTTCGATGGAGTATCGTTACATGTTCTTACGTTCGCGCAGCGGATAGCTTCCCCTGGGCACGAGGGACTCGCGTCTCAGGGTTTCATTGAAGGGACTGTATGTCATCTTTTTCGTACGGGAGTCCGTAGTACCTGAGGCCGACGTGGCCAACATTGGTCCGGACACGTTCAGGCCGCACCCGAGCCTATCGCGTTGAAGAACAGGGGGACAAGAGGACCAAGGCGGAAAAAGGAAGTCAACGATCGACGGCCTGCGAGTTGCGCTAACGAAACCCACCGATGAACTCCTCCAATCACGCCACCGGGGGTGAGTTTAGTCTTCGAGACTACGCCCACCTCGTGCGGATTATTGGCACATTTCCCGTCTCAGCAGCTGCTGAGCACTGGCAATACCCCTGTCGCCGGTTGTGATTTGCGTGTTTCGTCTCTCTTCGATCGCGGTTCCATACCTTCCACCCCTCTTTGCTCTCTTCGAGGGCTCGTCTTCGATAGTCTTGAGTCGGGCCCCACATCCGGTCGGTCTCCATCCAGTCCCGTTTTCCATAGCCACACGTTCCTCAGCCCCCGTTCCATGTTCCATGGATCCGCTTCACCCACGAGGTCCCAAAAACGGTATCTCCGATCATTTTTTTTAGGCCCCTCCATGATCGAGCTAGCATACGTGAATTCTACATTTTCACTCTCACGGTCTCAACGGCTGTACATATTTCCCCGGTAAATCAATGACCAAATGGCGTCGCACATCCCATTTTCCCCCTTCAAATGTGGTCGCTGGGAAGAAAGCCGAACGCGGTACCTTGATCCGATCTGATCCCGCCATCGGATGGAGACGGTCTTCCAACCACAGCGGCCCACTGCATTCCCACAGCCCAGGTACAAAGGGGGAATCCCGGTGGATATGGTCGGAATCCAGAAAACGCCAGAAAATGGGCGTAAATCAGGCTCTGCAGAGATAAGGTAACGATGGAGATAATGCCACTGTGTACGGTGTATTTTGGCGCAAATTCCCCGCGAGTGGGTCATCAACAAGCGGTCAAAAGGAGCTTCCCCTGAGCATAAGATATCATATCCCAAAGGTAATATTATGCATAGCGCAGATCCTCGTGATTCATGCACCTGTGAGTCTGCCATCATGGTCCATCTTCCGGTCCACGATCGGCAACTTGGCGGGTCTATGAGCTTCCCTTCCCGTATCCCGCTAGTCCCTCCGCAACTCCGCGGCGTGGAGGGTCTGCCGCTCGAGGCGATGCGCAGCAGGGAATACAAATCATTGAGGCGATGAGACCGACACTACATCGTGCAACCAACTTGAGATACATCCGTTCCCATCACGACGCATACATTTTTCATTGACCCGCCGGCGTCCCGATTGGTTCCTAGAACGCACGCATCTCGTAAGATTATAGGATGGGACAGGGATGTTATCCCAGCAGCCGTCCGTGCAATCCGTATAATTCGTGCCATTCGCCTGGGCAGTTCGACCCCGACCCGACATACGGGGTGTCGTTCCGTCGGGCTTTGGATGGGCGCGTTCGCCACGAAGAACCCGGTTTTATTGAAGATCCCATTGGCACTTCCCACTTATGTACTGTACAGTACTGTAGTGCTACAGTGGCGTTCCAAGAGTTTGAAACCCTTTTAGGTACCGAGCTATTTATTCTGCCGGCAATTAGTAGTTCCACCATTCATATTCTCTCAACGGGCGTTAGTGTGCTTCTAACAAGCAGGCGGTAAAGAAAGGTACATAAGGTGGTTTCAAACTCTTGCAACACCACTGTATGTACAGTATGTGGCTTGCGCAGGTCCATCTTTGGAGGACCCCGATTGACCACGCGGTGGTCCACTCTCGTTCCCTGTCAGAATCCTTCGCGTCTATTCGGGCTCCACTTGGCATTGTGCGGTCTATCTAAGTGATTTCTTGGACGAGAAGCATGAATCAGTCATGTCTACGGATGAACGGAGAGCATGACTCGGACAAGGAAATAAGGACGATGTGTCCCACGCAGTGCAGACCGGCTTGTGTCTGTGTCCAAAGTATCAATGCCAAATGCATGACCTATCCAGGACGACCGCGGGCACGCAGCGAGGCTATTGCCCAGTGCATACTTAGCACCTGTATTCTCTTCACCGCATCTCGAAAACTAGGATCGAGCCCCGGCGCATGTCTGTGCTCCTGCGCCGTTAGGATCGACCCGGCGCAGCGGCGTTCTGGATACTCGTCCTCCTCGCATAGCGACTCGACCTGTCACTTCTACCCAGCCTCGACATAAACTTACCCAGACCTGCATGGCATGACTACCTAGGGACTTTGTACAGAACATTGCATTATAGAATACCTATTTTCATCGTACGTTGGGGCAGTGGCTTGCTCACCAATACCTGTCGCAGTCTACACATCTTCACTCGGGATATATGTCTTCTCCTCTCCTTACTTCTCCACCCCGCCATGATAGCACATCAAACCCCTTTCCTCCACTTGCCAATTTCTGCAATAGCAGTGGATTGGAACCGTCTCCGCCCGTAGCTCACCTCGCCCATCGGTGGACACTGTCAATCAATAAAATTAACCCCAACGACCCCCAACGACCCGCACCGGCTCATCCCTGCCGCGTAAGGAAGGAAACTATAAATTCTCCGACACACGAACGTCCGCTAGCGCAGCGGAGCCCATGGCTGCCGCTACCTCGGCAACATTCGCTGGCGCGCATCAGATGTGTTACGAAGTGGTTTGGGTTCTACGTCCACGGCTGTTCGGTACTGTAGGGTACGGCAGTGATGGGGCACCTCGGGGGTAGATCTGAAACGCGCGGGCTCTTCATTCGGGTGGGGACAAGATTACTGTAGGTGGTTTCAAAGATTGGGGGGTTGTGCGTGGAATTGAGAGTCTAGACTGCGGAGAGATTTTGGGAAGCGAGGGTGGGACTCTTGGGATGCTTGGTACTACGGTCTCCGTATATCCGATTAATTTTTGGTAGATTTGCTCCGCCCCGGCCTGATGACTGAGACTGCGGTTTGGGATGGGGTTTTGGTTGTTGGATAGGCGAGACCGGGCTGTGGACTGAAGTGTGGCGTTCTGGTTAAATTGAAGAGACTAGGGGTCTGTGAATCTACGACATTAAACTACGACATTAATCTACGGATGAGACAAGGCAAACTTTCACATCATTTAATATCAAAGCTAGCGTGACCACACATGTGACCGGCGACGGTCATCAGCAGAGCGATAAAAAATCCGAATGCTTTTCTGACTGTTGAATCCTTCACTTGGTTCCTTCGCCTGAACCTGCCGAAGGCGAAATAAAACCATTTTTCTCATAATCGTAACGTCGTAGTGTTGCTTTGTTGCAGTGGGTGCTTGGATAAGGATCTTAATCCGCTGCAGGGAGATCCTTGGTGCCGAGAGCGTGCGCAATACCGCCGGCGAAGAAGCTCAGCTCGTCCGGACATACGTTCACACGACCGTTAGTCAGCCTGTCGAGGAGGAAGTGCTCGATCTTGTCCAGCAGAGCCAGATGGTGGCTCAACGCTGAGCTCGAAGTATGGATGGTGCCGTGTTCAATGGCCAAGCCCATTTCTTCTTCGCGGAGTGCGACGAGTTCATTCAGTTCATCCACAGCAAGGAGGTTGCGGAAAACCCCGATGACATGATCGAGGATTTGATCGAGGTACATGCAAGGCGGGTCGTCGGGATGCATGGACTCGGCTTCGTGGCCAAGTCGAATGTTGTCAACCTGGGTGCGGAGATAGTGTTTGTATTTGTTGTTCGCAATCCCGTGGATGCAATTCATCTCTGCGACAAAAATTTCCCGGTCCTCGTTGACAGCCTCCCGTGGGAAATCTTCTGGCTGGTGGGTGGTCGTCCGAATAAATTCTTTGTGGTCACTCTTAGACTCATCGTCTAACTCGTCCTCCGCGTGGGACTCATGTAGAGCAGCTTGAGAGTTTTGCGTCATATGGAGAAGGAATTGCTCATGACATGTCATTTGGCTCTCGGACATCTCCTCATCTGAGAATTCAGGAGAGTCAATGTAACGGATATTGTCATCAAATCGGACCATGGAATCGAACCCGATGAAGGAGTCGTCAAAGAGATCAGTGTGATCTTCACGCGATTCAGGCACATCCTGAGAAGTGTTCTCCCAAACGGAGAAGTCGGACATGATGTCATCGTCCTCCTCGTCTTCTCCCGCGAGAGCGTCATAGCCATTTTCGATTTCATCTGATCCGTATCCAGATTCAGATTCGGTGTCATCTTCCAAGTCTGCACAGGAGTTTTTCAAGATCGACTTCAAAAATGGGTGCAAGGATGGTTCCTCGCACTTGACAACGTTGGTCGAAACACTCGACTGCAACGGAGCGGTATTGTTTGAGGAAACGGAGACTTCGTCCGATCCGTAACAACTGTCATGAGAGAAAGACACATCAAGATTGTCCAAAGTTGAAGTAAGGGAATCCCATGATTCTCTGTTGATGTTGGTGGCGGTGGCCATTCTGGCGGTATTTCTTTCCTCAATCTTGACGAGGATGACTGCAAGGTCGGTACAGTGTCTTAAATACCACGGGTTTCCCTAGGCGGATAGGATCCGATATAGGTTCGTGGAGTATAGGTTGAGATTGAGAGTTCAGTTGTAAGTCAAAAGCACACGGTTGTGGCATCGAAAGCCTCCAAGGCACGGAGAGATATCCATGGTGAAGGCACACGAGAAACGTGTGATCGCCTAAGGAAACTTGACGGGGACAGCCCCGACAAGAAGATTCAGCGAGTACATGGTGTTCGTAGTGTCTGTGGTCGTGGTTTCGGTAACGGCGCTTCCTTGCTCAGCGAGTGGGTGCGGATGTCGCAGATATTGGGTAGGTCAACTGAGAAATATCGAGGTGATTTCTCAGTGCGGAATATCAGGTGGGAGGCAAGAGGCGATTGTTGGTGTTGGATAACAGATGATGTCAAGGGTGAGAGGAGGCGTGAGCGTGGGTATTTTCGCGACGCGATGCAAACGGCCCGGGAATGCTAGGGCGACAAGGGGTCGCAAAGAGGCAGGCGATCGCAGACCAGACTGCGAGGACTGTGTGGAAGTATGGGAGATAGGGGAAGAGATGAGAAGTCAAGATAGAGACCCGAGGATGAACCCACGTTGTGTGGGGTGAGCAGAGGGGTTGTTGAGTCACCGTCGGCTTCACTCGGAAAAGCGGCCGTGGGAGAAATAGAAGATAGAAGAGCACAGAGAGAGACCAGGGGCTCTTTAAGCACTATAATTAGAGTGGCATAAACAAAAGCAGACACAAGGCTAAGGAGACACAAAGCCTTAAAAAAAGGTAGTGAATGACTGATTCCAGTTCTTTCGCCTCAGGTTTGCCTCTGTGACTTCTGACTCAGCTGTCGCCTTAATTATAAGGCTTAAATGAGACAGGAGTGAGGCAGAAATTAGGCAGAAATTAGGCAGAAGTGAGGTTTGGTCAATTAATTAGTTAAACTATTCGTCTATTTCAGGCCATACGTCCCTAGCTATCTCCTTTAACCCAGCGTGTAAGAATACGAAATCGGATTCGGTGACCCTGTTATCGCGAAGGAACACGTCTCGAAACTCGGATCTTTATTTCGGCTGTGATTCGGGGACCATGGCTGGTTCGCACAATCTCCATATTTTGGGAGGGACCGGATCTGCTGAACGGCCCAGATCCTATTTTTCCTACTGTGATCTTGCCCTGGCGCTGGACAGAAAGCGTGAGGACTACGTTGACATCGCTGTTCGAGTTGCCAAGCCAGAACTTCACGTCTCGTAGGGGTTTCGTCATTGGTTCTGACCATTGGGCTTCGACGCCCACGGTTGTTCAGTTGGTGTCTCTGTCACTAGGCATATCTGCTAGCTGCCAGGCAAGATCGACTTCTTTGCCTATAGTGCTCCCTCGGATGTGCATGGCTCTAGGCTTAAGGTGACTTCTTGGCTTCCCAGATGCGGAAAACATTGTGAAAGCCTCCTTGCGCTGTGGCATGGATCCCAGTTGCGAAAACAATTCGAACAAAAGGGTAGAAGAAGCGAAGTTGTAAGTCGTCCAGAGCCTTACGATGTAATTAGTTGGGGCAGTCCAAGAAGTGTTCGAGGAAGGAACGCTCATCCACACAGAAAACAATTAGATAGGGGTTGCCGTCCCCTTCGCACATATCTCGTTCTAGCTCCTGCTCTAGCTAGGAGATTGAGGTAAGGTAGCATTTGAATCCTAGGGTTACTGGAGCGCTTGAGCAGACATGCGCGGCGAGGCTATTTTTGATAATACAATAGGGAACTATGACGACAGCGCACGTCCATAGGACTGTTTATTTCGGCTCCATCATGCTTCCTCATCGTCTCTCTTCCCACAAATTTTCTCACACATCATGCATTCACTTTCACTTCCTCGCCGCAAAATTTGTACCAGATCATGTGCCTGGGACTACCTACGAATACTTTCGCCTCACCAGGGGGCCTGGGCCGCGACGCGTGGACATGAAAGGGTGTCAGTTACACCCACCTCTGAATGAATACTCTGCTTTGTTCTGGACAGGTCTCCAGTCTCCAGTCTCCAGCAGCCGGATTTGGCAAACGGTACCTTTGCTGTGCCAAAGGTAGCAGATGGGAAGATTCCAAAGATTACTCTGACAGGGGTCAGCCCCTCCCCCCACGGCCCTCCTTCCACGCATGGTTCGATATTATTTCGACCGCTGCATTCGACCATAGCCTGAAGGGTGATCAGGTCAGATGTTCTGTGCCTGAGGATAATTTTAGAACAAAGTTCCCAGCCCGAGGGCGCCAAACGGTGCACTGACCGACGATCTCCTGCAGATCGGAGCTTTCCGATCTACCTTTATACTAATCAAAGCAGGTACGAGAGTCAATCTGGCCTTCTCGAATTCCAAAAGACTATTCCCTGCTATTGTTGGAGCGGGAGTGACATTCCGCCCAGCCTCTGCATTCCAACCCACATTCCAGTCCTACCCGGCAATGTGTAGTGGAAAACCCGACCTGCGGATCTGGGCGCATGGCATTGACAAATGATAGAGCCTAATGGGCAGGGCGGGCACTAGAGGTAGGGGAAGATCCTACCGTCGCTCGAATCTAATTTGGGCGATTGATGATCGAATTACCCGCGGTCATGACGCATACATCGGCACCAGATGACTGCCTCATCCGCTCGTGAGAGCGTCTGTCCTGGCACCTCCACCGGTCATTTAGGCGGCTCGGGCTCGGCGAGCTTTCTGACCCACGATTAGCATGTCCTAATGCCATCATTTGAGCTCGAATTTGGGAGGGGATTGATTTGGCATACCGTGCCTCTCTCCACACCCGCCACTCGGAGCTATTCAGAGTTCACGCTGCTCTGGGCATAGCGAGGGGAGGGTTGCATTCCCGCCGGTGGCTATCCACATCGAAGCTTCCTATGGGGCTGAACACCCTCCAACGGCTTTCTCAGCCACTGATATTTTGGGATCCTACGATTGGCCTGACCGGTCCAGCGGAGACCTGAATGATCCCGCTGAAGGTCGGTGGAGCCGGGCGTGAGCCAACCGGGTCATCCATAGTACATTCCTCGCACATCCCGGGGAGGCATTGGAATGTATGCAAAAAAGATGAGGCTGGAGCTGTCCTCGGACATTCAAATAGTCGACGCGATCTGTTTGTTTGCTTTGCTATCTTTGCATACTCTGCAGTGTTTTCTCTCTTTGACAAACAGTCAAACACTTTCTCTTTGACTCTTTTGCACCCATTTTGCATGCTCTGCATACTTTGCCTCCCGGGATCTTCCAGTCCTAGATCTTTGGTCACCCAATCACGTCATTTCGTCTCCGTTGGCCGCAAACGGAAAACACAAAGAGCAAGATGTTCGCCCAACCGTACAACCACTCTTTCGATGACTTATTCAACCAATACGTCAACGCGGAGAGCTCTGGAGCCGATGGCAACAAAGACTCGTCGTACTCCGGCGATCTTGAGCAGCTCTTCTCGCTGGACTCGTTATCGAGTGACGGTGGCGATCACTCCCCCACCGGCTCCACTATCAGGTGTGAATCGCCGCAACCTTGGACTAAAGAGTGGTCCCTGCAGGACGACGGCCCGTCAGTCGATCAGTTCGCTTTTCAAGACACCGTTCACCCCTCTGCCATCTCAGACCTCGGTTTGAACAACTTCGAAGTTTCTTCCCGCCCTGCAGGAACAACCGGAGTTACTACTTCTCCCTCTACTCCTCCCGCTACTCCCCGGCGCAAGGCTATCTCCAAAAGTGCACTCGTCACTCCCAAATCCATTCGCCATCGCGATCCCAATGAGCGCCGTGCGCTCATGCGCAAGCAAAGTTTCTCTCCCAGTTTGATGCGCTCCTCTATCCAGAAAGGAAGAATGACATACCCCGAGGCTTGGGCCCAAAGGGTTCAGAGCTTCAACCTCGGTGGCTCAGATCGTCTTCCTTTGTCTCCCCCACCTTCCGACGTTATCGTTCAGCATGAGAACATGGCTGCCGACACAATGAACCACACTAGAGAACCTGCAGAAGTGTCCCAGTATGATGCGCAGCTCTTCCACCAATCCCCCGCTATCTCTATGCCCTCTCCTTCTGCCGGTGCGCTTGCACGCCACCAGCAACAGTACATGAGCCACCCTGTCTCCTCGGCTTTGACCAACTCCAGCCCTCCCTCCGCAGATGACATCTTCTCTTCCTCCCACTCCTCAGATCCTCAGTCCATCTCCTCATGGCAATCTGATGCCTTCAACCCCTCCCTCTCCTTCACTCCCGATCTCCAGGGCCCCGAAAGTCAATGGTGGTCCGCCATGCCTAGTAAGGTTGCTCAGCAACAACAATCCGCTTATCATACGGCACCTCAACAGCGCATGCAAAGCGTCGGCAGCCAGAATGATATGATGCACGGCGGACTTATGATCCAGATGGATCCATCATTCGACATGTCCACCGAATCCTCCTTCTCATCATCAAGCATGATGCACTCAAATGGACAAAAGTTTATGACTCCTTACACCGCTCCTCGAGTCCAAAATATCTCCCGCTCCCCATCTCTCTCCCCCAAAGCCAGCTCACCAAAGAGCACCAAGGGCCACCGCCGTACCCACAGCCGAAAGATCTCGGGTCAGAGCATGAGCGCCCCCAAGTCAGCCAAGTCATCCACCAGCCCTCGTGGATCCAATAAGTCCGTGAGCGTCTCCTTTGTGAACTTCACTGCCCACGACAGCCAGAAGATCCTTGGCGGTGTCGCACCCTCTGGCAGCTCCAAGACAAAAGCCCGTCGGGAGCAAGAAGCTAGGGACCGACGCCGCAAGCTGAGTGAGGCAGCTCTCAAGGCTGTGCGCAAGGCTGGTGGTGATGTCGACGCTCTCGAAGCCATCTTCTGCTAAATTGTTTAATGTTTGCTGTATTTTGATCTGTCTGTTCTTTGAGCCGGTGTTTTGAGTTTTATATCATTGGGAATATCTATTGGTCTTTTTTTGGTGTTGCTTTGTTTTTTCAAGCTTTGATTTCAGTGTTATACTTCAAAATGTTAGTGTTTTTCTGAAGTCTACACATACATATACATGAATGTCTAATATCATCAAATCATCTGAACCCTCCTCCCTATATGACTGTGTATCGATAACTCCAGCTTCGTCTCATGCAATTCTTACTTTCAACAGCCAACCATGGAAGACCTGCGGCGTGCTTGCACTTGGTTTTTAACATTATCTCTGGAGGATAAGTTGCACCTACTTTTCTACATGAGCCCTGATCAGCTGACTGACATTCATCATCAGCATCTTATCTTCTACTCTCTCACTTTTGGTGCTAATTCTTAAAGGTTGTCCTATCTAAACTTTCACGACAACTTGGTACTCCACATCTTTCACTTACAGGTACTTCCATCCCACATGTTAGACATACAGCCACAATCCTCCACAGACGAGTGAGACGGATTTCATATCCTTGACTTCCACGGTTATGTTCTATTTCTGACGCATAAGACATTCATACTTCGCCGTTCCCTGGGTATGACCTATGCGTATCATGCATCCCTGAAACCCGCTATTTTCACTAGCATGCGGTGAATGCACCGATATCGCCTGCACTTGCTTGCTTACTTTTCATACTGGCAGGCCCTCTACTTACGTCGTCTTCCCTACCTAAAACCTTCCTTCCTTCTTATTTACCCAAACCAACTAAAAGCCTGTTTTGCATAAAAATTTTCATACTGCCGGGTTGCTCTCTCCCTGAGAGAAAGGTAAGTGAGCTTCCAGCGCCATGCGCGCAAATCGCTTTTTTTGCATACGAAATACACTACATCCTTCCATTCATGTTCCATTATTTCCTTCTCATTCTCATCTTGCTCTTTACCCCTCTAATCGATTTTCCCGTCTCACTCACATTTGTGCTGGAATCACGACCTTTCAAATTTTGGCATGTAAAGCATCCCAAGTTCGTGTTATTTGTCTTCACAAATCTTTTCCTTATTGCGCAGTGAAATTACTGTCCCAACCCTTCAAGTTTTTTTGCTCCTCCTGTATCTTTCTTCTGTCATTCCCAACCGTTTGATCGTTCTGCTCTTCACCCATCTTCCCCATTCTTCATCACACCTTCATCCAAAGTTTGTCCATTCCGATCCTCAATCCTTCCTGCCACCATCCTCTCCTTACTCTATCACATCTCCACTTCGGCATTGCATTCTTGGCACCATTGAAAGTTGCTGACGATTCTCCAGTTACCCTTACAAACCCCAAAAACAATCTCCCTCAAGAAACCTCTTTCTCAGATCTCGTCACAGTCCTTCCTTATTTCCGCCCACATCCATCTCCTTTCCCCACCCGTCCTTCCCAGATTCTGATATTGAGTCTGTCGAGACTCAAGAAAGCAGTGAATCTGACCTCGTCATTTCCCTTCTCAAACCGCGCACTCACACTTCCCTCTGATCCCAACCATCTTCATCATTTCGACTCCAAACACTCCCTTTTCGTCAAGTCTTCATCCTCTGAATCTTTTTTTTTTTTTTTTTTTCAATAAATCAAGATGTCTGGCAATCGCGGAGGCCGAAACCTCCCCATCCATGGTGGCCGTTCCGATGGAGGCGGCAACCGAGGCCGCGGTGGTGATCGCGGTGGTGATCGCGGCGGAGACCGAGGCGGCCGTGGACAAGGTGGTTCTCGAGGCCCTTCATCTGGTGGTGGCTTCAACCAAGGCGGTGGTGGACGTGGTCCCAGTGTCCCAAAAGAGCCGGACGTTGACCCGATGTGAGTTCATCAAGATGTTCTGCAATGACACACTGCTAACGTGACCTAATATAGCATCCTTTACAAGTATGAACCGAAGGTCAACAGGGAAATCACCAAGTTCGAAGACAAATGTATTGCCCAGAACAGAGGTCAGCGGGCCAAGACGGGACAACTCGCTCTTCGCCCTGAGTATGGCAGCAACGGAACAGAAATCATCGTGCGCGCCAACTTCTTTGAGGCCATGTTCAAATCACCGAAGTGGATGTCCCACAGAGTGAAGATTATTCCAGAACCGCAGAATGTTCGTCTCCGTCGGGAAGTTTTCATAGAACTCATGGGTAAGCGGGAGGTCAGAGAGGCTCACGCCGCCACTGATGGCGCCCAGGAAATCGTTGCCATGAAAGACTTAACAGTTCACAGTCCAATGACAGTTACCGTCGACGCAAACTTGAGAGGTGCAAAAGACTTCGACGTCGTGCTGAGCCGAGGCGAACTGGGTGAACCCTCGCAACTGTTGACGAGCCTTGACAGTACCTCCCTTCGAGAGCAAACCCCAGCAGAGCTGAGCACCATTCGACTTATGAACATTCTCATGAGTGCTCATCCGTTCAGAGACGCAGGCGTTGCGACCATCAAGAGCGCCAATGGCACCAAGGTTTTCTGGACCGACACCAGAAAGCAAGCGTGCTATCTCGGGGGCGGCATCGAGTGTATTCGTGGCTTCAACTCCAGCGTGAGAGTATGCGACAATCGCATCCTGGTTAACTTGGGCATCAATCACAGCTCGTTCTTCCTGCAAGGTCCCTTGCAAATTATTTTCCTCAAGTTCAGGGAGGTTCATAGAGATGATATCGTCCTGCTGAATCGATACATCAATCGGCTTCGCGTTAACGTAACTCATCTTTGCAAGCGTATGGAAAACGGGGTAGAGGTTTATCGGCAGAGGAGCATTTGGGGCCTTGCCTATCCTAACCGTGACGGATATGACCCGAAGACCAAGTTCAAGCAGGCCACCGACCCAAATCCCCCCGTAGTACCACGTCTGGGAGCCAGCGCGGACGAAGTCAAATTCTTCAAGTACAACCAGGATAGCGAAGGGAAAAGGCTTCAAACTGGAAAGTACATCAGCGTCACCGACTACTTCAAAGCGGGTATGTACACCACTCCGTTTATGTTCTGTTCGGTACTAATGTGACAAACATCATCATTGCAGAATACAAAATGGACCTTAAGTATCATGACTGGCCTGTGGTGAATATTGGCAGTTTTGTGCGACCGATCTACCTTCCTTTGGATGTCTGCATTGTTCCACATGGACAGCGCTTCATGGGTGAGTTGGCGTTAATCCAACGCCAGAATATCATTGCGTTCAGCTGCCGCAAGCCGCCCGCGAACTACCAGTCCATCACGCAGGACGGTCTGAAGATCATGGGAATGAATAATCAAACAGACGAACTTGGAATGCGATTCTTAAAGGAAATGATCGCTGTGCCTGGACGCCTTCTCTCGGCTCCCACTCTGAAATATGGAAAAGGGAGGACGCTGGTTCCCAAGTTCGGCTCTTGGAACCTCAAGGGCCAGCAATTCTACACGCCTGTCACCATCAATCGTTGGGCCGCTTACGTTTTTCACAAACACAATCAGAAGCCACGAGATGGGGAACACGTCCGCGCGTTTGAGGCTCTCGCCAAACAAGGAAGGGAACAGGGCATGAGGTGGCCTTCTTTGTCGCGTGAACCCGAGTTGGTCGAGGTTGAGGACAGACCCAAGGATTGGATTGAACAAATCAATGGCATATTCAAGACTCTCCAGAGGGCACAGGTCGACATTGTGGTTATCTCGCTTCCTCCCGGCGTGGATCGCATCTTCGACCACATCAAATACATCAGTGAGACCAAGGCCGGCGTCTTGACTCACTGCTGTCTCGCCAGCAAGTTTTTCAAAGCCGACCAGCAGTACATGGCAAACAACACCATGAAGGTCAACTTGAAGCTTGGTGGTGTCAACCAGACGCTCAGCGCCGCTCCTCGCCTGATTATGTCAAGAAATACCATGGTCGTTGGTCTCGATGTGACTCACCCATCTCCTACTGACCCGGACAATTTCCCCAGTATGGCAACAATTGTGGCTAGTACAGATTCACCAATGGGACAATGGCCGGGCGAGGTCAGGGTGCAGGAGCGCCGCAAGGAGGAAGTTGAGCATCTAAAGAGCATGATGCTGGGCCGCCTGCACAGATGGAAGAACGAGAACAAAGTATTCCCTGCAAATATTCTGATCTATCGCGATGGTGTCAGCGAAGTTCAGTTCAAAATGGTCTTGGACAAAGAACTCAAGCTCGTCAAAGATGCAGTCCAGGCCGTATACCCTGATAAACAGCCGAATGTCACCATCGTCGTGGCTGGCAAACGACACAACGTGCGCTTCTACCAAACCAAGCCCGGGGATGCAGACAGAACCGATGGCCCAAAGAATGGCTTGGTCGTCGACCGGGGCGTCACTCGCTCTATCTATTGGGACTTCTACTTGCAGGCACAAACACCACTCCAGGGTTCAGCCCGTCCAGCGCATTACATCGTCATCTGGGACGAGATCTTTAGCGCCTCGAATGCTGACCCCAAGCCGGCTGACTCCCTCCAGGAACTGACCCATAGTATCTGCTACATGATGGGTCGTTGCACACGCTCAATCAGTTATGCCACCCCTGCCTTCCTCGCAGACAAGTTCTGTGACCGGGCCCGGAGATACATGCGAGCATACTTCTACAGATGCCAGGAAACCAGAGAGCCACTCGAGTTGAATAGGCCCGACCACATAGTCAAGTTGCTTGGTAGTGCACAGGAGAAAATGGCCTACATCTGAGGACCTGGTTCAGTTTCCTTGAAGTTTTTCCACGCTAATCGCTTGTTCCCGTACTGGACATCGAATTTCTCATGACTTACACTGTATTTTTTACAGTGAATTTTCTCTTCTCAAATAATCGGCAAACAATTACAAAAATCCAAAACAGTTGAAACTAGAAAACCTGCGGAAAAAAGATTTGCTGCGTTCTTTCTGGAGCTTTTGATTTTACTGCTTTATTGGGATTTCAACCGCACGTCGTATGGAGATGGATGCATTACGCATGGATACACACTAACCAACCCTACAAAATCTTCCAAAAAAGAAATGGTGCAAAGGGGGTGTAAAACTGACGAAAAAAAACTCATTACTACTCTCTCGTTTGTTTTGGGATGGGAGGGAGGGAACATATAGAAAACTTGAAAATCCAAAAAAAGGCCTTCGGGCCGCACAACATCACGGTTTCCTTTCCGGTGTAGATCGTATTAAGAACCTGAAGAGCTTGTAAATGTAGAGCAGGGAATTTCTCTAAATTCGACGAGAGGAATTATCCACCTGGAGATACACCAGGCATAGGTATACAATATATGCGATACATGAACGAGAATAATGTACAGAGGCTAGGTCATGACTAGCTGATGTGACTCAGACAATGGAAAAGCGCATGAAGACATTTCCTTTGAGGTCAAATGCCTGCGCACTTTTCCCAGCGCAAATCTTCGATACTCAAGACCTGGCATCAGGGACAAAAGGGTATTAGAGCATGGAGGCGTCAAATGCTCCCCAAAATATTTTGGGAAACTCCACAGGGCCAGAATATTGATCCTAGTAGAATGATCGAGCTCGGAGTGGCATTTGCCCAGTGCGTTCCCATCCGCCAATCACAGCGAGTCAATTTCAGATGTCGATAATGAAGCTTTTCTCCCACATCGTTTTTCACCGATGGGATTTAGGTGTCCATGACTCGGGTTGCCAGTCATCTCCTGGGTTAACAGCCTTATCCCATGGATTCTCTGGTTTCTTGGGTTTTGTCTCGGGAACGGGTTCAGGTTGTGGCGTTGGCTCTGCGGGGGACGATGCATTTTGTGTTGAGGTGGCATTGTCCGGTTTTGTGCTTTCGGTAGCTTGGCTGTTTTGTGGTGTAGGTTTTGGCTGTTGTGTCGGAGGTTTATCAAGGAAAGACGGCTTGCTGGCCCAACGTTCGTCGGCGAGTCGAGCGAGGTTCTTCATATTAGCCTGGCGCATGAGGTCTTGTCGCTGTTCCTCAATGGTCGGCGGGTTTTCTCGGAGGTATCGAAGCCATTGGTGCCATTGCGCTATTGGATTCAAGTCGTAGTTAGCGTGGCGTTCCTTTCATAAAAGATGCATTCTGCGGTGGCAAAGCCAGTGCGCATCCTCCTAAGGGGACTCACGCGTCACTTGGACCTCGTCGAAGTGGGCTCTGGGGTCAAATTTAACGATACGACGTAGTCGATTGGCATTTGCCACGTCCTTGAATACCCAGAAGGTGTTCCCGGCGAGGTCCTGGCCTAGTAGGTAGTCAGCGAAGACCGGGGATTTCTAGGCGCATAAAGCGCCGACGATGGCAGGGGCGACTCACCGACAATATACATTTTGCGCCATGGTAGGCGAAGGCTTTTCCACTTGAACCAAAGGCTGTTCACCATTTTTGCGGGGAGAATGTGAAGCTGAGTAGATGAGGCGTGGAGAAAAAGTCGCGGGAAGGGAGAAGATCAGGAACGTCATCGGAGCCGAAATAAACAGTCCGAACATTCCATTCCACCTTCTTTCCCTGTCTCTCACTCTCTTCGCTTCAGGAATCTTCGGAATTTTTCTGTGATTCCTATTTCACTCTTCGCCCCGACTTGGTTAATTGCACTGCATTTTCTCAACTCTGATACCCAACCCCCTCCCCACCGTTGGGGCCGATCAGGCACCGGATTAAAGGGATACTCTTCGACCTGAACTCAACAATCCACCTTCACTCGCATACACTATACGCTCCGCACCGGATTTCAATGATAAAACGCCGATCATGGCTTCGGTAACTTCTCTTGACAAAGACCTGCGCAATATGCGCCTATCCCGCTATACCCCGCAAGCAGCCGCGGAGGTACGCGACTGGATTGAGGAGGTTCTGCGCGAGAAACTGCCATCCGGCGACCTGCTGGAAGGCTTGAAGGATGGCTCGGCACTCTGCAAGTAAGTCTCAATCGCATGGTTGGTGGCGTCAATGGAGTTGGAACTCGGACTGACCCTTTGTCTTATCAGGCTGGTCAATCTGGCCGTGTCACCCGGTGTGAAGTATAAGCAGTCTTCGATGCCCTTTGTACAAATGGAGAACATCTCCCATTTCCTACGCGCATGCCAAATGCCACCTCTCAGCCTTCCCCCTCACGACGTCTTCCTCACCGTGGATCTCTACGAAGCTAAGGATCCTGCGCAAGTGCTCCAGTGCCTCGCTGCATTTAGCCGACGGGCTAATGCCCTCGAGCCAAACAAGTTTCCTCGAACTGTCGGTCCCCAGAGCAAGCGGGCTATGGTCAGCCCAAATGCGACGGGTTCGTCAAGCCCGGGGTTGTACAACCGATCAGGTCGTGCATCCAGCAATGTCAGTGACGCCGATCGAACTGGGTCCATGAGCTCCTGGAGTAAGAAGGGAGATGAGTCATCGACTGCGCCAGCCTGGAACATCCATCAGTACGGCTACATGGGTGGAGCTAGTCAGGGCAACCAGGGCATTGCATTCGGGGCTCGGCGGCAAATCACTTCATCATCTCCTGCTGTACCCAGTCTTGCCGAGAAAGAGAAGCGCAGGCGGGAAGAGGAAGACCGAATCCGCCAGCAAGAAGCTGAGAGGGAGGAAGCCGAACGTGCTCGCCAACGAGAGATCGAAGAGCAGGAGGCTCAGGCTAAGGCCGAGGAAGAGCGACGCTGGGAAGAGGAAACGGCTCGTATGAGGGAGAAGGAACGCCTTGAGATGGAAGAAGAGAAGAAGCGGTGGGACGCAGAGAAGCGTCAATGGGAAGCAGAGGAACAGCGCCGAGCTGCTGAGGAGAAAGAAGCCGAGGCGCGATTTGAACAGGAGCGGCAAGACCGGAAACGAGCCAATGATGCTCGTCTTAACGGCCAATTCCTCAGCCAGTACCAAGCTGGCCAGGCTGCCGCTGCCGCACCCGAGCCGGCCGGAGAGACAGCAGAGAGCCGCCGTATCAAAGAGCTTGAGCGTGAACTAGAGCTTGCCAAGGAGCGCGAGCGTCAATACGAGACTGAGAGGCAAGGAGTTCAAGACCAGAAGAGCGGAGACTCTTCAGTGCGCAACAACGGCCGTCCTGGACGCCCCATCCCCGTTCCTCCGAAGCCCAGCTACAACCTTTCATCTCTTGAACAGGAGCGCCGCATGCTCCGTGGAGAATGGATCAAGAACCAGGACATGCCGTCATCGCAGGAAGAACCCGAGCAAGCTGAAGAACAAGCAGCGCCTCCGCCTCCTCGTCCACTTCCAGAGCCCGTCAAGTCATCTCAGCCAACGCCGCCGGCTAGAGAGCTTCCCCCACCTCCGCGTCCCCTCCCAGACCCGACAGCTTACTCAGTTAACCGTGATCCAAACCGCGTGGATCGTTACCTCTCCTCCAATCCTGCCCCCGTAGCTCCTGCCCCTGCCACCCACCGTGCCCAGGACTACTCCACGACCTCCGAAGTCGACGCCGAGAACAGCCGTCGCATGGCCTCTCAGCAAAAAACCAAAGCCGGAGGCTGGGCATCGAAGTCCCTCCTGGAACGTGAGATGGAGCGTGAACGCGAGCGCCAGCGCGAATGGGAGGAGAACCAAAAGCAAACCCAAGCCGCTGCCGGCAATGGCATTCACGATTCCACCTCCGGCTCGGGACCGGGTCAGTCCTGGGACGTTCATCAGTACGGCTACCTGGGCGGCGATAACCAGAACCGCGGTGGTCCTGGTTTGGGTATTGGAGGTGCCAGGCGCCAGATTATCGGGCCTCGCCCGCCGCGGTAAACGCTTGATATTGATCTCGCCCACCTATTCAACCTAGTCAACTTAGGGGAGGTTTCTTTATCTTTTGGCTCGCTATTTTACTTCGATACTTCGACAGCCTGAAGGGTTTTTCTCGTTTTTTTGCGTCGGCGCGGTGGATTGTTTTTCATGCGATGATTCCCGCCCGGAAACTGCTTCTTTTTATAATTTGTTATTTCCAATTGAGGCTACTCATGCCATGGCACAGGTTGTAGATAGCAGAATTATACACTGACTTCCTTGCAGCCATACACTTCAACCTCGCGAAGTAGTCGACAGGGCAGGGTATGTTCACAGTGATTAAACTTTTGATTTTTTAATAAAGAATAGAAATATAGACGACTGTCCGCTTGGATATGAATCATAATCATTGACGTCGTGAATATCGTTATCAACCCTCAACCTTGGGAAGCCTGCTGGCTAGGCCGCGATGCCAGTAGCTCAACCAGGAACATCAGTCTCTCCCCACTCTCCACCAACCAGCACCACTCAAGTGATTCCATGTTCCGGCTTGCGGCACTGCGCCGCATATCATCCTGAGCCCTTTCAGCCCGTCGCAGAATCCCATTCTCAATAGCTTCTTTGAATGAAGGCGTCAGTGTCAGCATGTTACTGTTAGCCAGTAGGATGATCGATGCCTCGAGAATAATGGACACCTTGACGTTATCAACGATGCTGGCTGTTGACGCTGCAAACGGGAGGAAGCAGTTCTCCATATTGTCTTGATTGAGGTCCTCGTCATGCATGTTTGGGGCACTACTCTCGAGCATGAAGAGCAGTAACGCTTGACAAAGGGTCGTCTGCTGCTCGTCCGGGAGTTCTGGGAGGACGTAGGGACTGACAAATGTCTGGAAAATTGGCAGAGGTAGGGGTCGAATGTTTTCGACAAAAAGGTAGTAAAGCTCGGAGAAATGTATAAAGTCGCTCGGAATGCGCTCGGAAACCCTTGATAAGAGTCCGAGAAGTCTCTTTCGCAGTCCGAGTGACTCTAGCCCACCCATGGTGGAAACGCCGCCGCCGTGATGGGTTAAGGTGGTCTGAACTGCGTCTGCAGAGTCTCGGAGCGGCTCGGCGGCGGTTGGATCTGCTGCGCTTCTTGTGCCTCGTCTCGTACGCTTCGTTCGCCGGGACTTAGAGCCTGCCGGGGGAGAGGAAGAGCGGGAATTCGACATGCTTGGGTCTGTGGTTTCATTGCCCTCTTCATCTGATTCGTCTTGAGATAGGTAGTCGCCGTATTCTTCCTGCTCAAAATTGACTTCGCGGTCTCGCTTCTTGGCCTTTTCGGGTCGTGCTTTCGACTTGGAGTGTTTCAATTCCTTGGGAAACACCTGTCGGAACTCATTCACCGAGGCGGTGCTACCATCTGCAAAGATAGCCCGGATGATTCGGCGATTCTGTCCATGTCTATTCCCATGAATGTATCGGAAGAGCATGCTTTCCCGGAAGATGTCCAAACCATCATTCTTCTTTGACCGAGCCCCTTTGCCTTTGGGTTGCTCCGGTGTTGTGGGCTCCTGACCATCCTTCTGTTTCTTCTCCTGAAACTCTTCATACTCCTGCACTCGCACATTCCAATCATCCAAAAGTATATCGCACATGAACCGGAGCCAGATTTGCCAATGCTCCCACCGCTCTGAATGAAGTACCGAGCAATTAAATGCCCATCCAACGGCATGCCAAAAGTCTTCGGCGCGCGACCAAAGTGAGGACTCGTTGGCCACACCTAATCTCTGCCAATCGGTCTTATCGTGGGGTAGATCGGGGGAAGAATCCTCGTTTGCATAAAGCAGCCTTCCCGATCGCGAGGTCTGAGTGTGTTTGAAGCAAAATGCCAGGTCAAGTCTGGCATCCTGGGGAGTAATCAATGTACTGATGAGTCGCAGGAGCCGTAGCGCAACATGGGCTGCCTCTTTCTGTTCAGCAGTTTTGGCACGGGTTGTAGTCGACGGGTGGACAAGGAAGGTGCCAGCAAGAGCAATATGCTGGGGTAATGGGGCTATCACTGCCTCTGAGGCATATGTTCCGGAAGCAAGAGTGCTGAATAGGAGGTTCAACGCTTGGGTATCTGTAGTCGGGTTAGCCGACGGTTGATCAAGGTGGAGGCAAACATACATAGCTGCTCCTCAAAGAAAATGCCTGTGTGTTGAATGATCTCGAATGAAAGCACCGCAGGTTTGCGATACACCATATCGCCTGGGGGACCCATGGCCTCAGAATGGTCCGACATTTCGTTCGATCGCGTCGTTGACGCGCTTATCGATAACCGCTTAGTCAGGTTGTGTGTTTTGGTGGTTCAATCAATTGAACAGTCTCGTGGCATCTAATAGAGAGATGGAGTGAGTAAAGTAGTATGCGAATGAGATTTATCTGAATTCTGGTCCATTCGTTCTTGTTTTCGTGTCAAAAATAAAGAAGTGTCTTCGTGTCCAGTAAAGCTTGGGAACAAACAGTATTTTCTAGCAACACATTCGACAAATATACAAATCCAAGATCTCTAGTTAGTTTTCTAGTTAGTCAATTGACATAAGATAAAGATTCCCCGAGGATCTGTTTAGTATTCACAAACAAAACTACAGAGCTAGTTGCACCACAGTCAACACCGACACTATCATTGCATGTTGGATACGCGAACGGAAAGTGCAGCTTCATGCTATGATGCAATGGTCCCGCATGAGCCAAACCAAGCTGATGACTTGCATGCTTAGCACGTGCATGCTTAGCACGCGATTTCGGACGTTGGCATCCTACAGGCCCCATGTTTACTCCAGCAGTCTACAATTTACAACCTTGGAGAGCTTGGAGTACCCAGCCAAAGCCACACAGGTAAAAGGAGAGAAGTTGTGCAGAATAAGATATTCATGGCTCTAAAACTGTAAGATCTAGACAAGGACAGGGAGGTGAAGCACCAGGCTCTGTCGCTCGCAGGTCAAGGGGGTTTTCGTCATATTTGCCAAAAGAGAAAGAAAATTGCGGCAGCCAACGACGGATCAAAACTCCGTGGATCAACGCAATGCAAAACCTCGGTGTGAGGGAGCGGGCGAACAAGGAGAGAAAAAAGGACAAGGAGCGAGCTCGGAGGCCAGAAAAAAATACGCCAATGTAGCAAAAAAGAAAAAAAAAGAGGAGAGCCACGGGAAATAGCTATTATTCCTCTGGTAAGTCGGAGAAGAGGCCTATTCGCAACCGATGCGACTGGAAGGGGGGTTAGCACGGAGTCCAATACCCGCGGATGAAAGGAGACACCTACAAAAGGCAGTTTGGGAATGACAACTCCCAGGGTGGCCAGGAAGTTGATAATGAAATAGGTCACGTCGTAGTGTGTATAGTGGGTGCTGAGGAGGAAGAGCATGATGGGCACGCTGAGCAGGAACTTTTTGGCCGGGGTGTACTGATCGCCGTTGTCGATCTGCTCCCACATGTTGAGATTGTCGTAGGCACCGGCGTTGAACTCGAAGGGGATGCCCCGCACCCAGTGAAACATGAGGAAGGAGCCGAACATGTAGCTGATGTTGGTGAGGGTCCACGAGGTCTCCTGTGAGACGCCCGGGATAATGTCGTAGAAGATCTTGAGGGCAGCGATGAGGACGAAATGAATGGTCCAGGCACCTGTTCACGCGACAGTATTCCAGTCAGTACAGATGTCTCTATGGGTTCCAGCAGATAGTTCCCCGTCCGCGGTGTCCGGACCGGATCGGTCGGGGGAGTTCCTGGGATTCGGGAACCAGTCCAACTCACCCTTGGCATTGACCCAGTTAGCATTGAGGTTGGGCAAGGCGGCCTGGTCGCTCGTGTGCTCGATGGACTCGGCGGGTTCCTGGTAGATGAGACTGCTAGAGCGTCGCCGGCGGCCCTGCTTCTGGGTGTTGGGGGATAACCGCTGTGGCCCGTCCATCTCGTGAGGAAAGGAGATGGTTCTGGGGACCAGCAGGGAGGATTTGGTAGTATTGGTCGCCAGCGTGACTGGAGAGGTGGTTGCGGTAGGTTGGAAAAGGAGCGTGGGGATGAAGGTGGCACGCGGCCCAGAACTCAGAACTGGAGAAAGAAAGGCCGGCCCGGAGTTTGGAGTCAGGAGTCACGGGGCAGTCTTGTTTTTCCCTGCGCGATCGTGTCAAGGAGCTCAAATCGGATCTGAGGGGGGTTTGAGATTCCGGGATGGTTCTGAACACAATTGGAAATAAAAAAGGACGTTGGGGAAAGAGAAGAGTCTGGGCACGTGCAATGCAGCTCCAGCACGGACGGTTCACGCCGAGACTACTGTACCATCACTAACCTCCGTCGGGCTGGTCTATATTTGGGCCCTAGCCGAGTAGGTGGCAAGATCGCAAAAGTCATGGGACTATTTGAATATTTCGATCTAGATTGTTTACCGTCCTCTCTTGGCCCAGGTGGGTTGACCGATAACACAGGCTGCAGTTCGACCAGCACAGCCTAGATTGTACGTGGTAAGCTCATTCGTCGAGGAGATGCATGCAGAAGAACCTGCAGAAGCTAGTTACCTAGTTAGGTATACTTTAGGGAGTAATTCGTGTTTGTTGAGCCGAGCGCGTGAATCAAAATAGAGACACACTCTCGCTAGGGCAGCGTGCTTGAGGCCCCTGTTCTCCGGTAACTCTTACCACTACATACTGGCCCTAAATGAGTGAAATAAACACCGTATAGAAATCATGCCGGGATTATCATCGACCATGATATCTAGTGCAGGCAATCCCCAACAAGCGGCTTCCAAAGTCTGTCCTGCACAAGTGGTCGGTAAGGTCCACCGTAAAATTTACCGTCCGATATGAAGTCGCGGAACATCGGAGTCTTCATTAGACACGACCCCATAGTCCACCATGGCCGACTCTTCGGGAGACGAGGCTGATTCTCGGACAGCCTCGTTTGGCCTCCAGCGCCCTCGATCAAACAACTCATCTGCCCACAACTCCAACGATGGCGATTCCCGACCCACGAAGAAACAACGACGGGGCCGATCCCGCTCAGGCCACGACGTGAACGATTTTGTCCCCCGCGGCGCTGCTTTCAGCGCACACTCCTTGGAGGTTGATCCTGATGATACATCAAGCTCGGGATCTAGCTCGGAGTCTGGCGACAACTCTGATGAATCAGATGCGCCCAACAAACAGGTTTCTGCCAACCCTCACGCGGGAAGCACTGCGCCTGCAATCAGCTGGAACCAGGGAAAGAAAGCGGCCGTTCGCACGTCGCTTGGCAAGAGGAAGGCTCAATCGGTCAACGGGACTGCGCCAACCGACAATGCCAACCAGTTCAACGCCGTGAATGGTACATACTGGCGCACCCGCAGTGCCTCTGCCTCATCTGGAGCGAGCGACCCTCCGGCCAACACGGCGGAAGAGGACAAGGCCGAGCAAAGCAGTGACCTAGAAGAGGGCGAAGTGGACTCCAGGAGTGAATCCGACGGCTCGGTGTCTTCAAATTCCGAGGCTGATGACTCTATCATGTTGAACCTTGGCGCGAAGAACGCAAATGACTCCACTCCAGCAGAGGCTCTGCTTGCAGATAATTCACGCATGAATGGGGATGCAAATGGCCAGACCAATGGAATTGCAAAGGGATCGCTTGTCAAATCTGATTCTGGTCCCGCCGTGTCCAAGGAAGATGCGTTCCAGCGCTTCTCTTGCAAATATCCCACTGCACCCACTGCCTTGGTGGACTTGAACCAGGAAGACTTTGAGACGCAGGCGAGATATGTGCACTGGGCTCTTGATATCAATGACATTGATCTTCAACTTCCCGTTGTCTGCATTGAGTGTCAAGGCCTAGGGCACCTGGCTGAGGTGTGTCCGACAAAAGAGGTATATCTCTCCCGCAGACGATTTTCGACAACATCATGCTAACCGATTAGTGCGTGCACTGTGGTGCGTGGAATACACACCCTAGTTCCTCCTGCCCCTCATGGCAAAGATGTCCTCGATGCCGGGAAAGAGGCCACAGTGAAGCTCAGTGCTCGTCTCCCTTGAAAGGCTCTACTGCCGAAGTCCCCTGTGACTTGTGCGGTTCGTCAAACCATGTCGAGTCTGATTGTAGTGCCTTGTGGAAGCCCATGGCGCAAGAGCCCACCGCGACGGGCGTGATAGTGTCTCTCTCATGCGCTCGTTGCATCAGCGCAAGCCATTTGATCGGCGACTGTCCGTCTCTCCACAAGCCTCTTCCTAACTCATCTTTCACCCTCAGTGGTATTGACCCCAATACCATCACGAACCTCAACACGGGGCCCAACTCAAGAAAGCCTATATCCGCGAAGCCTCCTCCGCCCAGCAGCGGACCACGCAGCAAAAACCGCCGAGGACCCAAGATTCGTGATCCATCTTCAGAGAGCGATGATGGCGGTTTCCCGCCTCGTGGTGGCCGACGTCCTCCACCTCCACCTCCATCGCGCGGCAGAGGTCGTGGTGCTATACAGTTTGGCAGCAACACATTTGTCCCTAAGCAGTCTCGGGGAAAGCCCCCACCGCGGCCTTTCAATGGAAACCGTGGTCCCCCGCCTCTAAGAGGAGGCGGTGGTGGTAGGGGCCGTGGGCGGGGTGGTGGATTTAAGCCCCGTAGAGGCAAATAGACCACGGAAATCGATATCGATCTTCGTGGTCGGGGATAATAAGAACATCACGAACCTAATGCATTTGTACATTTATCCTATCATGGTGGGCACTGCCTTTGCAAGTAAAATATCTATACGCTTAACCTCTAGAGAATTAAATTGTATTTGCTGCAATGCTACATTCAAGCTACTTTGTAATGTAAGGTCTAATACAAGAGACTTCACTCTCTTCTAGGCCAAATGATCACCAAATGATCACTCGGGCTCACGAGTACCAACAAATCCTTGTTCAAGGATATCAACCAACTCATCCAGCCGGCTGATACACAGATCTGTATGGGCATGCTCTTGAAGATGAGCATTGCGCTCATTCACGAGCAAGACCGTTGCTGCACCTGCCATATGACCAGATGTCATGTCATCGATGCTATCTCCGACCTATCATACATGTCAGCT
The DNA here is from genome assembly GCF_028974065.1 of Penicillium cinerascens. NCBI lineage: Eukaryota > Fungi > Ascomycota > Eurotiomycetes > Eurotiales > Aspergillaceae > Penicillium > Penicillium cinerascens. Next base: position 947,351 of record NW_026695298.1, on the reverse strand, counting down.
TTCCAGTCACAATCAACAATACTGTAAGAGAAGTAAATACTCACCATAATCATGTTCTCTGCGCGATTCGTCAATCCCCATTCCCGGGCAATATGCAGGATTCCCGCCGGGTCAGGCTTGGGAATGACATTCGGGGTGTCCCGCGTGATGATGGGTAGGAATACATGACTCGGCATGTAGTTCTGAATGAGATACTGCACGGGTGCTCTGCTTCCAGTTAGCTTTCTGACAAGGGAAGACCAAAAAGTACTGCATACTCGAAATTCCGCGTACACAGCCCCCGTCGGAGACTGCGTGACTGCAGGTAGTCCATTAGCCGAGTCAGACCGGGCTGGGGCTGTTGGTCGAGCATGGCTCGTCTCTCTACGCCTTGGACCTTGGCCACGGCTGCGGCTTGGTCTTCGGCTGTCGGGAGATCGCGGATGTGGTGGAGGATGTCGGTTGAGCGGTCAATTCCGAGTGCTTCTCTAGGTTGTGTTAGACTGGGCTAGATGTTGATACTGCTGTGTATGTATGAGCAAGTCACCTCATTTCATTAAACATGTGATGTTGCGGTAGACTGGATTGTGTTAGTGGGGTTTAAAACATGGAAATGAAGTTGGATGAGTTTCCCGGCTTGAATCTGATGTATACCGACATCCCCCATATTGACATGAGTGGTGCCTCCGGTGCAATCGAAGATAATGCAATATATGGAGAATAACGGAAAAAGACAAGATGACAACAAGAATAATCCCAATGGGTAGAGAGGGGCTTACCACAAGGTCCCATCTACGTCAAACACGATCCCCTTCAACGGCGGTGCATCCGATGCCCGAGTGGGATCAAGAGGCGCGAATCGTCGCGGCCGGAGATGTTTACATTCCGCAGCGACGGACATGATGGATGACCGGACAGTGCGCGCGGCAAGGCGAGTCGTCATAAGGCGGGAGAGCAGAGGAGGTGTTGAAGCGGACGGAGGTGGAGGCTCGGGAAACTTTGGAACTCGACTGGGTTCGCCCCACCCGGGAGTATAGAGCCATGCAGTGGATTGTTTCTATGCAGTTGGGACGGACTTCATCGCACCTTCCACTCCCAACACTTTGTATCTTCACCAGTTCAACACCCATTCCTGGTCCTGCATTATGACTCCATCACCTCCACAGCTGCACACTCTCTCACATTCATTGAACCACTCGAACCACAGGTTCCAATTGTCCAAATGCCGCTGATAGTACCCAAACGAAACACTTACTCCCACGTCAACCTCCCCATTGCCCTCTTCACGACCGTCGCCCTCGTGACAGCTCTCCTCTATCTGCAACTCGTGTACGGCATCTCCTGGCTCCTCCGCCCATTCTACAACTCAAGCCAAGAGTTCCCACCTCTCCGGCGCACCATTGAGCGAACTGAGAAATTGACTGTCAACATCATCCTGAGCATCGTACCTACTTCTTTCTACCGTTCGCCGCCGGTCTCGGATTTTTTTCATATGCACGAAGACTCGGCCCTCCGTGTGATGTCCGGCCCCCGATATGCTTATGAGAACCCATCGCATACTCAGCAGAGCCAACCCACCACCGTGATCCCTGCCACTTTGCTGCAATGCTACCCCGAGAACTCCGTCGAGCGGATGGACGCCATCACGTATGAACCACGCCTTCCCGTAAGGGCCAACATCCCAGATCGACACGCTCACGCACGAGAATCCTTCGTCTACGACACGGTCAAGAAGTACGCCACCATGGGAAAGCAGCGCATCTCCGTCGTTGAAATGCACCGGTCCACTCAAAACGTGTCACAATCGTATACGCAGAAACAAGTCGAAACGGCAGGCCCGCAGCCCACGGTCCCAGTCCTCGTTTCACCGCAGCCGTACCAGAAGTCACCCGCTGCATCATTTGACGGGGCTCGTGAGGCGAGTATGCATTCGTTCCCGACGGAGATAGAGGATTCAACGAATTCAATGACGCTGCGGATGAATCGGCGGTCAAAGTCTCGTTCTACGGAGAGTTATCCGGGCAAGTTTCCTGTCAGTGATGGGTTGGAGTATAGCAATTTGGCTACGGCGTCGTTGAACTTTCGGGAGCGGGGGACTACTTCTGTGCGGCCTTTCTCGGATTACTAAGTTCTGTTGTTTGACTCGGCTGTGAACTTGGTGCATTGGATTAAGGTTCGGTGTGTTTACTTGGTGCCGGCGTTTGGTGTTTTGAAAAGTATACTTATCATCCTCTGTATCCAGTCTTTCACTCTGAATGGGCCGGTCAGAGATACTCTGTATTGCGCTTGGGTGTTCAAAAATTACGAGTATCCTTTACATACAAGAAGCTTACCATTTGTAGGAGATGGAATCTTGGAAATAAGTTTGCAAGGTTCGAGTGTGCATTGCAAGCTCGACGGAAAAGCAATTCTTTGCGAAGATGAATTATGTTTGGCACTACATCGTACTATCTACATAGACCCATCGAGATTGTTTCCCGAAGACACGAAATAAACAGAGATCATAAGTAGAGAATCCACAAACAGAGCTGCCGCTCCCATCCGAATGCCTATTAACACTGAAAGCCGCAAGCCATAAGCACGCTTGCGCTCGCTCAAACGAAAAGAAGAAAAGAAAGCTCAAGATTTTTGCGCTCATTGATCGTAGATGGGAGAGGGTAATAGATGTTCGGGTGAAAGGCATGGTCGTCACTGTCGTAAAGGGCGGGGGCCGCCACACTTCGTCAAGACACAAGAAAATGCGAGAAAAAAAAACAAATCAAAAGTCGCTAGACACAAGTACAACCCGTGGGTTTGGGGTATCACAATGCGGTCTTAGTAATCGTCGTCGTAGTCGATCTGCATCGGACTTCCTCGGTACCGGGTCCGTTTGATGTTGCTGGGGCTGTAGGAGCCGCCGGATGTGAGGGGGCGCGGGCCTGTGGGCTTGCGCGTTGGTGGGGAGCGGATGGCGGAGGTCTGGGTTGATGTGTTAGCTTGGGAACCATGCAAACTTGTTGGTGGGGAATGTACCCGTGAAACAACGCGGTCTCCGTACGTCTGCTCTTCGTCCTCGGGGACCTTGGGAGGCCGCTCTGGGATCAATGGCCCGTCGTCTTTGACCTTCGGAGGTCGTGGCGGACCAGTCTGACGGGAGCTTGTCTCTGAGTAGCCTGCATCAGAGATGGGAGACAGTCGGCTGCCGCCGCTGAAGCGTTGCTGGTTCGGATTGACTGGTGGCAGGCTAGGGTTTGAGCCCCAGTGATCTGAAGCCGGTGACTCCGGGCCAGAATAAGCCTGCGCCTGGGTTTCCAGGTGGCTCTGATAGCGTCCAGTGGGACCCTGTCGAGGCTGAGGGTGCTGCAAGTCGAGACTGCCACGGTCGACACTATACCTGGGCTTCTCGGAGACCTGAGAAGGAACCAATGGAGACGGGGGCCGGTTCTCACGCTCGTGGTCATCGTCCAGAGTGTACGTGGACCGAATGCGGTCATCACCTTGAGGATCATAATAGTCGCCCTTGTAGGCATCCTGGCCAAGATCCGATCCAGAGCGAGAGATCTCGGAATGCGGACGCTCCTTGCGAGCAGGCTGGATACTGTTGCGGATGTTGTCACCCATGGAAGATGCGGTGGTCTTGGACCAGCGGGAGATCTTGGGGAAGATGGAGGAGGTGCTCGATTTGTGCTTGCGAGCCTTTTCCGCCTTGTCAGAGGCCTTGGGGGTCGTCTCCGTGCTCCGTGCTCCGGCAGCCACAGGCTTGCGAGGAGGTGTGGAAAGAGGCAGGGACCCAGCACGTTCATGGCGAGGGAGCTGTTGCACAGGCAGGTGCGCCGTCACATAGGGGTCATCCCCGTCGATCTCGAGATCCTCGTCATCATCCTCGTCCTCCTCGGGCACAGTACTGACGCGCGGATCCGCATTGGACTGCCGCGGGCTTGCTCGGTAAGGAGAGCGGCTGCCCAGAGGTGCGCCGTTCTGGTCGTCGGTGTTGAATCCAGTGGGGTCGGTACTTGCCCGGCGAGTTCCAGGGCGAGTGCTTGAAATATCTTGCCCCTCTCGTAGGGCCTCCACCTCTTCAAGTAACTGCTCCAGCATGCCCTCAATCTTGGTGAGGTCATTGCCCGACTTCAAGTTCAGACCCTTGAGTGCACGCTTGAAAATGTTCTTCCGCTTGGACTGGAGTTCTTCTTCCTCTGCGTTCAACTGGCGGGCACGAGAAGAGCTGGGAGGCAATGGGCGGGGGCCGCCGAGGGCCTTCAAAGTTCGGTCATGCTCCTTTTCGGTGGTATCCTGGAGCATTTCGTCCTGCTGGGCGATAAACTTCTTCATCGCTTCAAAGGAAGTACGCATCTCGGCTGCACTTCGGACCAAAGTAACCAGAATCTCCGTGTCTCTTGCATTCCGTTGAGCATCGCGCACAGTAAGGTGGTCCATTAGGGCGACAATATCCTTTGACTGAATTCTCTCAATGCCTCGGCCTGTGGCACTGTCGTAGATTGGGGAGCCGACGCCGTGAGAGTAGCCGCTCAAGTGTCGCTGGTGTCCAGAAGTAAATGGATCATCCGCCTCAGCGGGGCTGTCCAAGACACCCACGCCAGCAGCATCCGCGCCACCAAGACCACGGCTACCTTGCTTGGGAGTACCAATGCTCGGGGACATGGGATTGGCGGCAGACACATAACCTTCGTCCTTGGCCCCGGGAGGCGTACCGAAAAGCTGCTGAGCTTGCGGGTCGGGGTAGTAGTCATCGCCACCAAATATGTTTCTGGCAGTCTCGTAGTACTCTGCATCAAGACCACGCTGTCCATCGCGGCCCATATCCTTCGCCCCACTAGACTGAGCATAGTACGGCATCTCAGCTGGTGGTGATCGCGAGTCATATCCCCAGTGGTCCTGGTTTCCTTGACCAACGCCACCAATCGGACCTTGAATGATGGATGGGTTGGTGTTGATCTCTGACTCAGACTCCTGGCTTCGTGAATCGGCATCTGCGTGAGGGCTTTGGATTCCACGAGCGGCACCGGCTACCATGCCTGCCTCCTCCAAATCTTCAATAGATTGAGTAACACTCTGCGGGGGAGATGTAACACCCATACGGCGAGGGAAGGACGTCTCGTCGGGACTGGAAGCATCCTGTACTTGCTTCAAAGGGCTTCCACGCTTTTCGGGGCTTCGGCTGCCGGCTCGTTCAGCAAACTCCGTCTGGGAGCGGTTGCCAGAGTGAGTTGACTGGGACTCGAGAACAGAAGGGTCCATCAGAGAGGCCACTGCCGATTCGACGCCCATTGGATGAACGAACTGAGGATTGGCAGCCACGCCACCGCCAGTGACATGCTGGCCTTCCTTGATCGTGTCCATGAAATCAACATCGCTGTCCTCCCAATCACCCGAAAGCTTGGACTCCTCGTCAGGACCATAGACGTGGTCTTCTCCGGAGACGCCACGGGATTGTTCGTAGCCGAGTTCAGGACCTCCATCGCCTTGGAAAGCCCCACCTTGACTCTTGGGACTGGCATCATTGCGGGTAGATCGTGCGAGATTGGTGCTGGGTGCTGAAGATAAGGAGTCAATCGAGAGGCGGGGTTCCATTCCTCGCTGGCCTTCGAGATGATGGTGGTGCTTGGTTTGATAGTGATCCTCACGAGTTTCGGTCTGATCACTCGCAACGCTCTGGATAGGGCTCAGGGCCCGACCGTACTGTTCGCCGTCCGAGGCCCGGTGTGCAGGTTGAGCAGCGTCAAGCAGGTTGGCGGCAGCGGCAGCGGCAATGGCCCAGTCTCCAGAGCCAGTTCCAGGAGACTGGCTCTTGTCACGCAGATCACGGTCTGAGGTGCTGTGCATGGGGAGGTTGTGGTGTGATTGATTCCCATGACGCATGCCTAGCTCATGACGTGAGTCCAAGGGGGTTCGAGTCGGGGTACGAGTGGTGGGAGAGGCGAGGTGTCTCGGCGACCCGCGGGTGACTTCGCCATGGGAGATGTTCTTGCGAGGGATAGGACTCTCCGTGCGTTCGGATAGCAAAGAGTCTCTAGTCAACTCCGAGTCCATTGCACTGTGCATGGGCATGAGCGGTATGTTGTGTTTCTGGAAGGCGAGCTCAGTCTCGTTGTTTTTGAAACTGTCAACACTCTTGCGGGAGCCACTATCTCTACGTTCGCTGCGTTCGGTTTTGTCCAGACTGGAATTGGAGTCATGGTGTTTGAGTGCCGCTTGGGTCAGGACTGAGCCAACTCGTCCAGCAGCCTGAGCATCACGAAGACCTTTACTCTTCTGTCTGCGAATTCTGTCCTGCTCGGTGAGCTCGGGACGACCCCATTTGACCCAGGCTGCATCGGAAGTCTCGCTACTTTTGCTCGACTTGCGCTCTTTGGACCGTGCTGCGGGCTCACCCGCTAGAATGATTCCTTCGTCTTTGCTGCCTTTGTTCAACACAACCATGGGTTTCATGACGTCCGGGGCACTCGCGTGCTTTGATAGGCGGCGACCCAATTCATCTCTAGAGCTGGTGGACGAGTATGATGTGGTCATATCCCGATCAAACTTGGATTTGTTGGACATGACCTTTTGGTCCTTCTTGAGCTCCTTCAACTCCGGTAGAATTAACCGTCGGATGGCATCTTCGACAGTCTCCAGTAATCTAGGGTTGTTGATTGAAGATTTCGAGGCACCAGAACGGATAGAATACTGGTCGCCGGATTTGCGATTCGACGAGACTGCCGATGTGCTCAGAAGGCTCGATTCTGGGCTGGTGATGTACTCTTCGGCCTTTTCGTGGCGTCGTCGGCGTGATGACTTCGGCTCAGCCTCAAGATATTCTTTGCCGACGCTTTTGCTCTTGTTCTTGCTCTTGTGTCTGCTGCCGGTGGTTTCTTTGGGCGACTCGTTGAGCTTCTCCGCCACGCGATGCGCGATGCGCTCGGTACTCAAGCTACGACTTCGTTGCCGGGTAGGTGCCTTCAAATGTCCTTTTTGTTTCTCTTCGCGGGGTGAACCGCGCTCGAGACTCTGGCTTCGTTTCCGCCGAGGTCCAGCCGACGAGAGAGCATCGATCATGCTGTCGGCAGGCATGGACGAGATATCCGATGATGGAGGCATGTATCTCGTGTCGCGCGAGACTGCAGACAGCTCGCTGCCTTGGTCGCGATTCATAAACTCGATTTCAACAGGCGGGCGCCGTGAAGATTGTGGACTCTCCTCCTCGGCTGAGTTGCTGTCACTGGCGCTGTGATCATCCACCGCGGAATCGGCCGGTTGTTTATGTTTCGATGGCGAGGCGAGAGAGATACGGCGCGTGTAGGATGGCTTGCGACTTCCACCGGACTCGGTGATCTGGATGTGGTCTCGGTCTTTGGCCTTCCTGGCACCGGAGGGCGTCACCCGCACTCGCACACTGGGTCTTGATAACACGCCTCCTGGGCCTTTCCCGCCCTCGAAGTACTCGATGAGAAGCGAAGTCTGGGAATCACGATGTGAGCGCGACACCTTTTCGTCGTGATCCCGATGGCGCCGAGTGGCGACAGTGATAGGGCTGCCGTCGTCCGGGATCGAGTACGACGTCTTGTCTGTGCGGCGAGAAAGGTCAGTGGCCAGATCTGTGGGTGTTGCGCTGTCGCCCGTGCTATCGATGATGGATTCTGTGGGGGCGGGAAGGAGTGGTCTGCGAGTATCGACCCCCATGGTGGAGACGGGCTGCCTGGCTCAGCCCGACAATCGCATGCTCCTGTGATCGAGAAAGATGGATTTTCCCGGAGATGGGGTGGTGGCCACTTGGGTGCTTTCGGGTTGACGATGGTGGGGGGAGAAGAGGAGGCTGGGAGGGAGGATCGATGGGAGAGGAATGGGAGAAGAAACTCGGAAGGATGAGTTTGAATATTAGGAGGATTCAGCGTACCAGCGCAGACACCTTACGGCGAGGGGGAGAAGAGGAAGGGGAGAAGCAACGGTGAAGATAAGTGAGGTGGTTGCTATGCGGGCGGACGAGCGCCTCTCCGCAGATCGCCGCCGATTGGGCTAAAAAATGGATGGGGGGGAGGATGAAGGGGGAAAGAGAAAGAAGAGAAGAGGGCCATGCGAGGGATGAAGCATGGGCAGCGTAATAAACCCGTAAGAAAAAAAAAGGATGGCTGGACTTGAAAGTAAGATGTGCCATAAACAAACGGGAACCGTGGATTGGGCTGCGGATCCCGGATCTTCTTCGGTTTCCCCGGTTGTTCGCTGGGTGGCTGGTAACTAACTATCTACACTTTATTCTCTACTCTCTACGCTCTACACTCTACACTCTATTCCCGGCATCACTTTCCCCTTTGCCATCCAGGTACCGCTTCGTTACCACTCCCACACGCTGACAGCTGTTGACACCCCCTCTTCACACAAGGCGCACACGGATCAGCTGCGGCCCTCCGTGGGACCCGCTGGGAATCAGTTGGCCGAGATGCAGAACCGGATCGACTTGACTGGTCGCCTAGACGACCCGACGACCCCGGTCCGGAGCCCCAGTGATTGGCCCTGGCGCCTGCCAACTCATCACTTTCGTCACATCTCTAAACGATTTTACGGCTTGATCTGAGGCTGGCAATTGGATTTCGATTTCGATTTCAATTCTGGAGATTCACGCCCCATGCGCGCCATTTGCAAGGGGGTTTCTGCATGTCACTAAATATTCCTATCGGGGCCGCACCTACAGGTGTGCAGTTCGTTCTTTCTGCGCCTACATGAACGCCCGTAAAGCGTGAGGATGAGGTCGCATAGTTTCTTCACCGGGGCGAGGGGGGGTTTGATGCTGTCTTGCCTTCCCGCGATTCTAGCTCCCGCAAGGATAAGTCTTTGCTATTTGAGCCCCAGACAAGAAGTCTGAAGTTATCCCCGCCCGTCCTACCCTGCGGTCCTACACTAGGGCTTTGGTTCGCTATGTACCCGCGAAGACCGATGCTCTCGATACATCTCGCCTTCACAGCACTAGCAAGGCTTGAAATTTGACAGGTGCCATTTGGTGAGAGCCTAATCAGCCGCAGGGCCCTAAGAGCAAGGGCCCGAGCTGCACTAATTTAGTTCGATGGAGACTGACAGGTATAGCCGTGCGATTGCCGCCCTGCCCTTCCTTCTCATCTAATTCCGACATGGGGTGTTTGCCTATCTGGGCAAATTCTCATGCTCCACGTGGAAGGATTTTTCCACATGGCATAAACTTTGAAGGGCCCTCGCATTCCGGCAGATTCTGCAATAGGGTAAGGGAGAGACGGCCTTGGCATCTCTCGCTATGTATCCGATGCTACTAGCCGACAGGTTGGCCCCGGAGCTGTTGTCGACTGCGTAAAGGACAGGAGGAAAATCATTTAGAAATAGTCATGGGAAATTGAAATAGATATATCTACACTAGTAAACTCCATGCCGGTAATGAAGATGCAGACGACCAGTTACTTTTTGTACCACATTCCTTTCATACACTAGTCATCGTGCTTGCGCTTGAACTTCAGCCCCTTCCCGTTCTTGGGCTGGCTGCCGTACGTCCGCCGTCCCTGCTGCTCCTGCTTCTTGTCACGGCCCAAGCTGGCACCCAGTGAGATGTCAATGCGCGGTGGGGTCGAGAATCCGAAGCCCTTGGCCACCTTGACGAGGTCCAACTTGTGCACGTCGAATACGGAGCGAAGAGAGTGGGAGGCGTACGCCTGCAGGTATGATCGATATCCATCCTTCGCGGACTGTAATATGAGGATTAGCTATAATTCATGTGATGTGAGTAGGTTGTGTACTGACCTTGTTTAGATAGTAGTTTTGTCCAACGAGCTTTTCCAGCTGGGACTGAACGTTGACGATCTTTGACTGGGGGAACTCGAACTCGACGACGGGCACGCGCGCCTCCTTGAGATGCTTAAGGAAGCCGACCTCTGAAGGCTGCAGGAACATCAAACTGCGGCCCTTGCCGTTGGAACCACGGGCAGTACGACCCACACGGTGAATGTAGTCACGGGGGTCATCCGGAGGGTCGAACTGGATGATCCAGTCGACGGCGGGGATATCAAGACCACGGGCAGCAACATCGGTACAGATCAGGGTGCCCTGGCTAGCATTACAGAACTCGAAGAAGGTGTTGGTCCGCTTTTGCTGCTTTTGCTTGCCGTGCAGTTCCAAAACGGGCAGATCAATGTAGTTCAGAAGCTCTGCGTGGTAACTAACGCACTTACAGCTGGAGAAGAAGACAATGATCTTCTTCTTCAGGTTGCGCTTGAGGAAGGAGAACAGAAGCAGGAAACGTTTATCGGCTTCACAGATAACGTAGCCTTGCTCCAACCCCTCCACTGTGCTGTGCTCCTTGCGGTGGTCAACGTTGATATAAAGTGGGCCAGGGCGCAGAGATATCCGGGCCAAATCCTCGACCTTGGTAGTTTGAGTGGCGGAGAAGAGCATAGTCTGACGCTCCTCAGTGGGAAGAATCTTCACAATCTGGCGCATCTCATCCTCGAAACCGACCTCGAGGATACGATCAGCCTCGTCAATGACCAGGGTCTTCAAGTTCTTGAAGACGAAGCCCTGAGTGTTCTGGAGGTGATCGAGCAGACGACCGGGAGTGGCGATCAACAGGTTGACACCCTTGGCCAGCTTGTCGGCCTCGGCGCGACGGTTGGCGCCACCAATAACGATACCGTAGGTTTGAGAATGGTGTGCCATGAGTTCACGGGCAACACCGAAGATCTGCAGCGCCAGTTCGCGGGTAGGAGAGACGACGAGAACACCAGTACCTGCGGAGAGAATCAGTATGGCGATCTTCCAAAGGGCCTGGGGCAAAAGAACTCGGGAGTGGACTTACCGTTTCTCGGTTTGAAGCGCAATGCGCTCAGCATCTCGATTGCGGGAATCAAGAAGGACAAAGTCTTTCCAGAGCCAGTCTTCGCCGCACCCAAGACATCACGTCCAGCAAGGAGCGGGGGAATGGTACGCTGCTGAATCTCGGTCATAGTCTCAAAGCCCATATCTTGAATTGCTTTCATAGTCTTCTCGGAGAGGTTCAGCTCGGTGAACTTTTGCAGCTCGCCCTCCATCTGGGGAAGGCGGACATCGCCCATGACCGGGAGGTCCGTAGCATCATCCACCTTTTCATCGACGGCATCGGCGACCTCCTCAGACTCCTCCTCGCTGTCCTCATTCTCGTCCCCATTCTCCTGCTCCTCGACCTCGTCGGCGCTCTCCTCATCGTCGCTGGGCGAATGGCTCACTTTGCGCTTCTTCGTCGACTTGTCTGATGCGGGCTTAGAGGGCGCAGCGGCCTTCTTTGAGGAGACCTTGGGGCTAGCCTGAGCCTTCACGGGCTGGGGTGCTTCCTCATTATCAGCGGACTTGGCACCGTGCTTTCTCTTGCGCTTCTTCGTGATGGACTTTGCGGTGTCCACGGGGCCGGGCATCTTGCCGGTTGAGCGCACAGAAAATAGTGCGGGTCAGGCAAGTCTTAGTAGAGAAACCCGAAAATCGGATTGGTTCGTCTGCGTGGACCGGTGTGTTTTGATTTTCGAGATGGCTATCGCTGCGGAAAATCATTCTGCTACTTTTTTTTCCTGATCGGTGAGACTCGGCAGAATCTCCATATCACGTGCTGATAGGGCATTTGGTGCCCCTTTTATCAGGCGCCGATCTGGTAGGCAAGTTAACTAGTTAACGAAATTGAGCGTAGTTAGCTAGAGACTATACACGAAGCAATTCAAGCATCGTTCGATTGGACTCGTTTAAGAGGCACCATCTGGCCGCCTGATTCTCATCAGGTATTAAGAGTTTCAGGTAAATTGTGTCACCCCACCTCTTCGTGAGCACATGGCGTGAGCGAGCATAGTACCGGAAGTCGAGGACGGTTCTCATGCAGAAGTACGTGCCCAAGAACCCCCCCGGGCTCTACGGATACGCGAGACATATGCCTAGACGCCGCGACCTTGGCCGGGCCCCGGAGCGGGGATTTGATTCACTCTAGCGCCGGACGACGATGTAGTTAGTCATTACTACTGTAATGTCTCACGCCAAGGGCTCGGTCTCAGGGGATTGGCTCTTGGCTGTTAATTGCCAGACGGCGCTGTGCTTGAGAAAAATGACCTTCACGGTCGGCATTACAACAGTGAGTGCCACGAGGGCCAGTTGAGACACGCAAGACACTCGACAGCGGTCCACTCGGGCGGCAACCATCTTCTAAACTGATTGGTCCGTTGAATGTACACGAGCCAAGCGGCTACCAAGGCTCTAGACGAATACATTGAAAATACTCAAAATTTGCATAACAGAGATTTTATGACAAGCGCAGCGAGGACGAATCAGGAGGGGGCGACGGCCAAGGGAAAAATAGACGGGCCAATTCAGAGCCACGTAATGGCGCGAAATTAAACCCTGATCCAAAAATAGGGTGCGACCCATGGCTCGCGTTGGAAGCCGTGACAGCCCAGCGTAATACAGTACTCCGTACGCGCATCGGCTTCAGCTTCTCAGTCGCACCCGCTCACGGGTCAATGGCGTGCTAGGGATGGAGACTGGACGGGATACACCCACGTCATGCCGATCTGCTTCGATCACCACTTTCTCCCCGCGACGATCAGGAGTGAACCAGGCTCGAAAACTTCTAGGACTCGATGTGCAAAGCGTTCTAGAGCACACGTGGAGACGTTTCCAGTCGAGCTCCTAGCGCCCGAAATCTGACACCAAACATTTTTGGGTGAATCTACATGCAAAATTGTATGCGTGGGCAAAGGAGGCTGTGCAGACGCTAAAGCCCTAGTAATGTGATTGCGACTGCTCGAAGATCACGATCCTCGTTCTCGTTCTCGATTTAATTTTAATTTTAAGTCGTGGTCTTGTGAGACACAGATTGGCCATCACGTGTGGTCATGAGCGACTTGGTCTTTACCATGGTATACTTGACGTCTGAGGGTCTGATCCTTGAGACATGTAGATTGTTATGCTGTAGAGAAGAATGAAGGCCCGTGACTTTTTTTTTTTGTTTACCCCCTTGCTCCATTCAGGGGTATAAAGAAATTAGGCTCAGTGTGCGCCAGGCAGACAAGATACGGAAGTACGGAGTACCCTAAGGAGCCATGCAAAGAAGGCCCCCGGGAACGGTACTCGTGGCCCCGAGGGTAACGATGTGCAGCGGTCCACCTGGCACACCAACCAGACAGCGGGTGAGTTGATGCACCTCCACAGTTCCCTCTGGGCAGATGAGATAATACAGTCTCTTCAGCAAATGATGACCCGCTAGAACCCGCCGCGATCCATCAACCGCTTCCGGGGCCCAGAACCACTCTTGAGGACGCGTGTGCACAGGTCTACTCTATAACTATGTCTTTTGTTAAGGTACTACCTACCTAGGCGGTAGATATAGAGAGTCCGAGAGCCTACTCTCGGCCTAGGTACAAACAATGACAAGGGCCACATGCCCGGGTGCCTTAATATAGACCCCCTCTCCGGGCATGGTACACATGAAAAGCGCCTCAGGACCCGGTGGCCTGGGAAACAAACTGGAACGCAGGTAATTTCCATTTATTGGGCCTGGGCACCCGCACTGGGGTCACTTTACGGTGTAATTACAGGGCCGTTACGGTACAGTCCACATTCCACCCGGACCCGCCGTCTGTCCCTGAAACACGAGAGGCAAAGCGCTCCAGGACTTCCCATCTTTAACTCCCTTCTCTTTGTACACCTGTACACTTGTTGCACCCTGCTCAAGGGATCCGTTTCGCATCCTTCTCAACCCTGTACTTCGGTACTCCTTGGCCCATACTGTGTGTGTCGCCGTTTCGCTCGCTCTTCCACCCAACTACGCTACCTCCCTTTTCCAACCAGTCCGCCTCTTGTCGCCTTCCATTCGCCGTTTTCACTTCTTACCGGCCCTAGCTTCTACTCTGGCAGCAATTTGCTTCGTCGCCATTCGGATACCGTCCACGTACTGTCATTCAACTCCACTGACCATATACCAAACCCCTTGTTTGATTCGGAGACCCGATGACGCTGTGAAAGGTCATAAATAAACCGACCGAGTTATCGCATTCCCAATATCGCACGCCTTTGAAAGGTAACATCTATTGCCACATCTACGGCGACCTTGGAATTTCAGCGGTCCCACCCTAGTCACCCACTTCGCCGCCTGGGACACTTCCGCATCCGGCGGCTGCCAACGTGGTACTCTGGAGTACCGATCTGACAATCGCCTTCACACTCTTTCTCTCCCGTCACCTTCCCGCCCGTTTCGAATTCTCTACCTGACGGCCTTGATTGCAGATCGCCAGTATGAGGTCGTTATCATTGCTCACTTTCTTCGTTGCCTTTTTGGCGCCGATGGTGTCCGCAGTGAAGCTGCTGGAGTCCAATGCGCTGAACGTGTGCATGGAGTCTAGCAATTTCACTGCCACCTACTTTAATGTCGTCTTCTACCCCAACAACAACACGCTCACGATCGGCTTCGATGGTGTATCCTATATTTCCGGCAAGGTCATCGCGGACATGACGCTGACTGCTTACGGTTACGAGGCCTACTCGAGTACTGTCGACCCCTGCAATATCTCCGGCATGGGTATGTGCCCGATGGCCCCTGGTCCCATTGACCTGGGTCCCGTTTCTCTTCCTCTTCCTTCAGACACGGCCTCCAACATTCCCGGAATTGCCTATACTGTTCCCGATCTCGATGCGACTGTGAAAATTGTCATCAAGAGGAAGGATACCGGAGAGAAGATTGCCTGTGTGGAAGCCAATCTTTCCAACAACAAGACCGTCTACCAGTTGGGTGTCGCATGGACGACTGCTATCATTTCCGGCGTGGGTCTGGCAGCATCTGCCATTACCTCTGGATTGGGACACTCCAATACTGCAGCTCACGTTGCGGCAAACGCGCTCTCTCTCTTCGGATTCATGCAGTCTCAGGCCATGATTGGTATGACTTCGGTGCATATGCCCCCAATTGTGGAGTCGTGGACCCAGAATTTCCAGTGGAGTATGGGTATCATCCACATCGGATTCCTGCAGACAATCTGTACCTGGTACCAGCGCGCGACAGGCGGTACTCCCTCCACCGTTCTCTCCCAACTTGGCGATACCTCTGTGGAGGTGCTGCGCCGCCGCAAGCGTGACTTCATTGACCCTGCAATCAACATGATGAGGCGCGCACTTGACTCCCGGGGACTGAGCTCCCTGTCGAAGCGGTCCAGCTCCAGCCAGAAGCTCTTGATTGTGCGTGGTATCGATCGTGTCGGCTTCCGTGCCAACATCGAGGAAACAAACATCTTCTTGACCGGTCTCATTTTCTTCGTCGTCTTCGTCTGTGTTGTTATCCTCATTGTCGCTTCCTTCAAGGGAATTTGCGAGTTGCTGGTCAGGAATGGCAAGATGAAGAGTGACAAGTTCCAGGACTTCCGCAACGGCTGGAAGGTTGTCACTCGCGGGATTTTGTTCCGTTTGACTTTGATTGGTTTCCCCCAGATGTGTGTTCTCTGCCTCTGGGAGTTCACCCAGCGCGACTCGGCTGCCGAAGTTGTTTTGGCCGTGGTTATGATTCTGTCCTTGCTCGTCGCATTGGGCTGGGCTGCTCAAAAGGTCATTCGTCTTGCCAAGCGCTCGGTGACCATGCACAAAAACCCGGCTTATATCCTGTATTCAGACCCCTCCTGTCTCAACAAGTGGGGTTTCCTGTATGTTCAGTACCGGGCCACAGCGTACTACTTTGTCGTTCCCTACCTCGGCTATCTTTTCGTCAAGGGAATGTTCATCGGTCTGAGCCAGTCCGCTCCGGTCGTCCAGACTGTCGCCCTTGTGATTCTGGAGGCTGGTATGCTGATTGCTGTCTGCGTTCTGCGCCCGTGGATGGACAAGAAGACCAACATCTACAACATCTCTATTGCCGTTGTCAACTTCCTTAACGTGATTTTCCTGCTGGTCTTCTCTGATGTTTTCAACCCGCCTGGCATGATGATTGGTGTCATGGGTGTCATCTTCTTCGTCTACAATGCAGCGTTCGCCCTGGTTCTTCTTGTTCTCGTCTTGATTGCGTCAGTCTATGCCGTTGTGTCAAAGGACCCTGACACCCGTTACCAGCCCATGCGCGATGACCGGGGCTCCTTCATCAAGTCCCAGACCCAGCTGACCACCGAGCTGGATGCTCTGGGTGCCACCGCTCGCGGCGACCTCAAGTCTGGACAGTACCACCAGAACCCATTCGACGACGACTCTGCTTCCATCTCAAGTGGCAACGGGGCCAACATCGGCCACAACAACCTGAATGTCGCCCACAACGGTGCCCATGGCCAGCCCCCGCACTCGCCCGTGGATCCGTCAGTACCGCTCTTCCCTAGCAACGGCTCTCCCCAACGGGGATCCCCGCCTGGCTACGACCATTTTGGTCGGTCAGCGTCACCCCGTCCTGGTAACTATGGGGATGCGCCAGTCGGTGTATCTGCCATGGCACCAACATTCAGAGCCCAAAACAATTCCAGCCCATGGCAGCGGGGAGCTGGCTACGACCACTAGGCGAAGTCAAAACAGTTCTTGAATTATTTTTCAGAATTTCCTGAGATGAAGATATGTCAATTTTTAGCGGGCAGCGATGGTCTATGATCCTTTCCATCCGCCATCCTTTTGGGTCCGGTATCTTATTTTTTTGGTTGTTGAATCTGTCCACTGCTTTTCGTCGACTGTCCCCTCTTCCTCTTCTCTTCTCAATCCACCTTACCTGGGTGTGATTATACCCATCCTCCCTATGGGAGCGGCTTTTCAACCATGTTTTCTCTACACACCCCTCCTTTCTTTCTCCTTCTGTCTCAAACCTTTTCCCTCCCCTAGTGGAAGGTATTTCCACCCTTGCGGTCGACGTGTACTTCTCTTTTCCTTACTACAAGCTGGCGTTTCTGATGCATTTTGGATTACGGGGATCGGCCTTGGGTTTCTCGTGGGCTTGGAATATAAATTTTCCTTTTTTCGTTCCAGCGTACCCTTTGGGTCTGCGTTTCTTTGTACGGCATAGTACGCGCAAAGTAGTCCGTCCTAGTGTTTAAACGAGATCTTGTCTACTCCTTCATGCTCAATGTGACTGGTATAGAAACGGCAACTTGATACGAAAGATTTGATTTGCTTCTTTAAAACAGTGGGTTCTTGGTTATGCATTCCTACCCCGTGACGGGTTTTTATAGTCCAAGGAAACCCAAGTCCTTGACAGAATTCTCGGTACCGTAAGTTTCTTGTGCAAGTGAAAAACAGAAAACGCTATTGTACAACACCGTGATAACACCGTAGAAGCAGAAGATCCTTTTGCCCTCTTTCGCGACGATTTCCCTTTTGTAGGGAGAACGCCAAAGGACAAGACGCAACGTGATCATGAGTAGGTTGGAGATCTCAACCGATATGAGAGGACGTCGATATAGGGAACCGTAAAGAAAAAGTTAAGAGCATAACACCGCACCGATTGGGGAATCACCACCTGTCTCCCCGACCGGGAGGCGGAGCGTACCCTTCTGAACCACGGGGCCCGGTGGGAATAGGCGAGTTCGACGCACCGGCGTGGCCAGGCATCGGGGGAGGGAAGGCGCCTCCCGCCATGCCGGGCGGGGGGATCGGGAAGTTTGGCGGGAAGCCACCGGGAGGAGGGGGGAAGATTTGCGCCTCCGGGCATGTTGGGCAACGGAGGAGGGAAGCCTCCTTGGGGAGGAGTACCGGTAGCGTTGCCGTGCGGGAAGGGAGGCGGGAACGGGAGACCGCCGGGGGCTGTCCGATTGTCATGAACCTTGTTAGTGGACTGCCGGCCATGCTTAAACGGGCTGTATGCTTATGTTTGGTTTGACTTACGAGGCAACATTCCTGGGGCGCCTGGAGCTCCGGGGGGTGGAAGGCCGTGGAGACCGAAGGGCGGGGGTGGGCCTTGTCCTGGAAGACCTTCATACGCGATTAGTTTTTGGTTGGTGCTTCGATATCAGGCTGCGGTGTATGAACGTACCAGGGAAGCCAAAGGGAGGAGGGAATGCGCCAGGCACCATGGCGGGATTGGGGAGAGGCTGGCCCTCGGCGGCGTAAGAAGAGGTGATAGAATCGATGACCGACTGGGCTTTCTCTTGACCGATTTCTGGATGTGACATTGTCAGTCTTGCTCGCTAGAATCCCGTATACCAAGGTTCCAAACTCACGCTGGTAGTACTCCACCACGTTTCGGAGGTGGTTGCGGCCGGAGTTATGGGCCTTGCGCACACTCATCGAGTCGTGCGTGAGGTAGACATCGCAGTAGTCGCCTGTAGTCAAATACAAATGTCAGCTACCTAGCCCTTGTGCTCCGGAAAGTGGTCGATATATGAGGTTTGTCGATCTGGCCGGGTCCGGAACCAGGCCGATATCACGGGGAGTTCGCGGGGGGCAAAAATCAGAACTAGTAGCACCTACAAAAGAGTGCAAAGTATGTCAGCTTGAGTTTCTCGATCATAGGGAACTAAAGGGTACATATATTTCGGCATCTTCTCGGCTTATTCTGCGAGCACTTGGCCGCAGTTGCGCGCGAGACGAAAATTCCCGTTCGGGATGGGAATCGCTTGACCGGTGTCTGGGCTTGTTTCGGATATTGTGAAGCTTATCAAGGTATCTCAGACTCAGTTAAAGCCCTTGCGATAGGCGACGGGACGAACAATGTTGGAGAGATTGCTAGACGGAGGGGCGCAGGACGTCGAGCAGCTTTGATGGCGAGGAGCATTTAGGCGGTGACGCGTGGCAAAATTAGGCCTTATCGGGCCAGTGCTAAAGTATCACTTCTAGCTTAACTACCCAACCCCAAAACTAGGGGCTCCTGAATAGACGCACTAAATAAAAATACTGGGAGTTCAAGCTTGACACAAATTTACTTATTCGTCATGTCTTCCTCACATTCAGGCATCATTGACCTCAACGGCGGAGCGGTTTTCGGGGATCTGTAGGTGAACGCAACAGCAATATCTGTATGAAGCATTTCGACCTAGAAATCTGCAAATATTATCTACTGCAGCGAGCACACTCCTGCGGGAAGTGCCATTACCTTCATTCGTCAGTGCGCTCCCTCTATCGGTCGGTTGTCACTTTGCCTGATCTCTATGAACAGATCTAGTATGAACTGGTTTCTCTCATCGCGGTCCTGGAAACAGACATGGGTCTTTTGATCCTGATTCCGTAAAATTGTATTATTTGGTCAGATAGGGCTTCATGCCTGATACGATAATCTTCAACGCCTTCGAAACCTATACCACGATATCAACGTATCGATTCTCGGTCACCTGAAATGACTAATCGCAAGGATTCACCCAACAGATCGATTTGGCAAGATCATGCAGCGAATGTTGTTATCGGCGCAAACCTTGAACTCTCTCAGTACCAACACGATAAAGTTAGCTTGATATCACGGCGGCCACGACGCAAAGAGCTTCAAACTGCTGGGATCAAAGCCCTAAGAGCTTTCTCGGAGTTTCGACCTGAACATATCCAGTCTCGGAAAGGAAAGTTTGGAGACGACATTCTGGGTCTTGTTCACATTACTCAAGATGTAATCGACTTGGATCTAGAAGAAACCCCAAAAGATAATCACGGAAATACTGTCGCCACTTCAGCCAACCAGATATCACGGGATGCTTCGCCCACGTGGCGAAGAACTACGAACAACAAACCCATGACAATCTGTCATTGCTCTACTGGTATTCGCCAAGCACGCGAGCATGGATGCAATGAACAAAGATCGTAAAACTGCTGTCATCCAGGCTGCGAAGAACGGACATGCAGACATGGTCAAATATTTATGTCTCATGAAAATACAGTGCTATAGATTGCTGCAGGCAAAGACACGTGAGTATTGTTCGGCTGCTCGGTCAAAACGCCAAGATGGACAGATGAAATTGGGAGGAGTCAGCGTTGTTTGCGGCTGTAGTTAGTGGAAGAAAAATGGAGTTCGGTACCTGCTGAAGTATGGTGCTAGAATCGACAGAAAAACGAAAGTCCATTTTAACCTTCTCCCAGATAGCCAATGTTTCTTTGAAAGTAATCCTAGACATCTATTGATTCCCTTTTTCAATGTTTCTTCAAACGTCTCTTGATTATGCCTGGAGAGACAATCATGGCCGCCCGGCGAGGCCAACGTCCAGCTGTATCAATGGCTCTGTTTGGGTGATTATAGCAGCCGGACCGTAAGTCAGTCCCTCGTACAACACAAGCTAAGCATTTTATCCAGAACGGTGATCACCCAGCGGCAGCCGCCCAGATCCCAAGTACCGATAACACATGCCCTGACACAGGATCCGGTAGGTTTGAAAATCCACATTGCTAAGCCCCGACTCCAAACCCTAGCCAACGTGTCACAATTGACAGAACTCCGGAAAGCACAGTTCTCATTGCAAATACATACTACGTCGCGCAACATCCGAGCACGTAAATCGCGCAATTGATCACCAACTCCGCTACAGCCGACACATATGAGCAATGCCCATGGCAGAATGAAGACATCTTGCGTCATCGAAGCACCTTGCCGGCCGGACAGGAAGGAGGACCCGGTCCCGGTGGTCGAGACCAGCCCTCGATGGTAATCATGTGTCATCATGCTTCACCATTAGATAATAACGTGGGAGAGACGGTGGCCTGGCTCCAGCTGTCTCCACCAGGGTACATGAGCATGGATGAGGGTTTTTATGGGAACGGATTACACGATGGGGATGGCGCCGAGGTGATGTGTGCGACGTGCGGAGGCCGGATAATATCCCGCTTGGGGATGGCTTCGTTCCGCATTGAGTGGGATACTGGCCATGGAGTGCGGGGGACACTTTCCACGGTTCTCATTAGAGACGTGTCATGTCAGTACGAAGGCTTAGTTGATTGAGAATAGGGTAAGTGTCCAGAATATTCCCAGGACCCAGTGACGGCTACGGACTTGAAACAGAACCCTGTCGTCAGGTGAGGCGGAAATGATCTCTCGGGTACAGACCAGGGGATCCCGAGGTAACGCGCTCTTCCAGCGTCTTCCATGGTCTTCCATGGTCCGAAATACGCTCGGGCTACCTGCAATATCATGGGGTCTGATCAGGCCCTAGACGAGGCATGCGCAGCGTGATCTTAGGATGTTAGAGAAAGGCAGGATCAACCACAGAGGCAAGTCCTGTCGGAGTCCGGGGAAGTCGAAAATCTGGGGAAACAGCGCACTGACGACAGCTGACCCTAATTGGCCACCATTCACCGTGGTCGGGCCTCTCGGCCAGTCAGCGCACCTGAGTGGGAGAATTTTTCTGACTTCCGTTTCCGGCTTAGTTTCGTCCCCTGCCTGAACTTGAACTTGGGGGCAACCAGGCGTTCTGATCCAGGGGAAACCGGACGAGACTAACGTGCGCACCCCGTGGCAAAGCCGGTTCGAATGACCGCTGAATATTGTGCAGGGGCAACGCCTCGTCATCCTAGGCATTTCAGGCACGGTGCGTGAATTGTTCTCAAGGTGATCGCCCCCAGGTACCGCGAATTGACACTAGTAGTAGCCCTAGAGCGGATCGACGGAGGCCGAGGAGAAAAATTGGGTAAAATTTATCGCGCAAAACCCATCGCGATGGAGTCATCGTGCTGAGATCGGCAAGCCCTTTGGACAGAGAACTGGACGGATACCATCGTGTCCTACCAAGGTAGATACATCTGATCTACCTTGAGGGCGAGTGCGCTGCTCACGGGTCCCCGGGCCAAATGGCCATTGTCATTGCTGCCATCGCACGACATCGGGTTACGAATTCCACGTCAAACCGAGAATAGAAAGACAGTCCGGGATGATGCAATACATCGTGAACCAGTCACGGTCACACGGGATATGACAATGGGCATAGAAAACCGAGCCGAGCCACGAGGTGTCAGGGAAGGGGGATGCGGTGAACGGTATTACAGGTTGCCAGGCTGTTCGAGAGTCTGGACAACCGCTTTCAGGGAGCATGAGGTTTTTTCGGGAGTTTTCTGGGGGTAATGGAAACCGCCGCTCATTCCTGTTTTAAACGCCGACGCCGTTCATTGGCGCCCACTGCAGTTTCTGTTACGTGTTGGCCCGTATGGTTGGATGAGGTGCCAGTCAGATGACTGCGCTCAGCGCCGGCTTTCGATTAAAGCGGCCAGGCCTTGTGGGTGGATCGGGTGGGTCCAGTGGGTGCCTTTTGGTGTATGTGGTCCAATCATACCCGGATATCCCGGCACAGGCTGTTGCGGGAGCACCCACGTTGCTTAGTCCGCCCTCTCACGTCGCCCGAAACGGCCCTGAGTCGTTGCCGCTTGACCCCATTCATGACGCCGTAGGAAATTTAGGAGAACAAAAAAAAAAAATTGAAAAAATAAAATCCCCCACAGCGACCCAGAGACCCACTTCCCATCCAGCGTGTGACCCGTGGATGTCGTGCCTGGCCATGGTGACATGGTGAAAATTGGTCGCAAATGGACTCCATAGCCCCAACACACTATATAACTCGGTCCCCGCCGTGGTGCTGGGGTCCACGATCCTCTGCGATTTAGCAAAATTTTCATTTGCTTCACTTCTTTTGCACATGGACTTGGTCTCGTTATAGCTTGCCTGGCAGCTACATACTTTTGCATCTACAACTATGCCTTCTTCAAATTACCGCCTCATTGAGCCGCACCCCTCGGTGCCTCACACCGGCCGTCCGGCTGTGTTCACTGGTCGCGGAGGCCAGGGCAACGTCATTAGTCTCAAGAACACCAAGACCACCGACTCGCGCACTGCCACCGGCCCTGCTTCGCTCACTCGTCTCGACTCGCGTGCCCCGTCAACCTTTACTTCCGGCCGCGGTGGCGCCGGCAACGTCCACAGCTCAAGCGAGCGCGCCATCTTCAGCTTCGACGAGGAACTCGAGCGCGACCTCCGCCGTGCCGCTCCCGTCTACCACGTTGGCCGCGGCGGTGCCGGCAACATGATGTACCGCGACGACTCGAGCAACAGCCTCAGCCGCAAGTACTCTACCGGCAGCACCGCCACCAACAGCAGTACCGGCTCCGTCGCTGACCGTGCTCGCGACATGGCCCGCCGTGGCTTCGAGATGGGTTGGGGCAAGCTCAAGGGTACCGCTTAAACGGCTCACCCTCATCACGACAATCACGACTTTCACGATCACCCCAAAAAAAGTTCTTGCTTTCCCACCTCTCGCTGTATCTATCTCGTTTAATCGCGGGTTCGTTACAGACCAAGGGGACGATATCGTCTTCCAGACGCGATTTTAATTTTATATCTACTACGTCGCCCGATACCCCCGTTCTCGCGACTTGCATCAACACATCCCCTGCCGAGGGTGATATTTTCTTGTGATAACTCAATTCCGATCGTCATGGGTCGGCGTTTTGCATTCGTATCACGCCAGGTTCCAGGATCCGGGTGATTTCTCTTTTCTATGGACCAAGCATTACGTGCTCGATCGCGTCATCCAGATACTTTCAGTATCTTGCATTGTCCATCGGGGTCCCATGTACATATTTTCTTCTACCCACATATTTTCCTGTGTGTTTCTCTAGTCTTTCAGATTCCCCTATTACACCGTGGCTACTACTTTCTAGCTTCGGGCTTAACCGTGAAATAACATGATGTCGACTGACCAATGACTCACATCTCGGTTTCTTTCTAATTTTTTTAAATTTTTTAATCTATTTTTCTTTCGTAGATCTTAGTCAATCCGTAGATCTTAGTCAATCTCGAAATTGGCTTGACCAATATACACTGAGAAACTCTTTTCTGGCCGCACCGCTAAGACCTTAGTGCATATTATTTATTGAGCGGGCCGTATTAGATTAAGGGGCACAGTTCGTTCAACATAAATTTCAGGAAGACCTATGTCTTCTGAGCGGCTGTCCACCTGGTTATGCACCCCCTCGTGATCTATTTTCCATCCAGCCAAGATGCCAATGACTACTACTGTATTTGACCCCCATTTATCGGCCCAGCTTCACAACCAGATTCTTGAACGTGCGTGGATTGGTGCCGGACGAGATGTCGCTTCACTTCCGTCCAAGACCTGGTGGGAAGAGTCGTCCCCGATTCCATTTGATCTCGCATCTCGCCTAAACCCGAACTTGATCAGGTTCCTGCGGTCGGCAAGAGCCACTACGTTCGACTCTGATTCGGATTTCTATCTTTTCTATCACCTAATAGAGCGCCATGGGAAACATGAACTTAATATAGACGCTTATCTCGGATGGGGGGGGGATCGTTATGTGTGGTTGTATCCCTCGACAAAAACGAAGAGTGATGAAGAAGTCGGCATTCTGTGAGATTCCCATTAAGGTTTACTAGAATCTAGTAGAGAAAAAGAACTTATAGGCTAAATAGATTTGATTAAGAAACCGAGCTCGCTACCTTTGTCCTAGACTGGTCTGATATAATCTGCTCTGATAAGGAACGGTGGCTATAGCGGCTAGTATAATATATTCTGCAAGCCTATCTAGATATTATCGACGAGGGCAAAATAACAATATATTCGGATCATCGAAAGCCATCAATAGATATTGTATTCCGAGAATTTCCTTAGGAGATCCACTAATATACCCCAATAGATATTAAGAGGGCTATCAGTGCCTTTACCTATTTACTTAATGCTATGGAGATTCGACTTCCTTTAAGTTCGATATATAACTATAACCGCGCACAGCCAAGCTAGCTCTCCTATATTCTAAGTCAGTCATTAAAGCCTCATTTACAGAAGTGGACTCCTTTGCTAGGTGCTTTCTCTCGTCTCTTCCTGTCCGCTAACTCAATTTTCGTTATATTACCCCTAGCATCCGACTCCAAAATCCGGTCGAATTTATAAATTAGCCACTTACTAAACGCCGCTTTAACCGTCTGCTCCTAGAGATTTTTATAGTAAAGCTTAGCCGGCAGCCTATTTCCCTCTACTTTTATTTCGAGGGGAGCGGGAGAGAATAAGTCACCCTAGACTCGGCCCTGGTTTCCGGACGGAAATGCCGAGGATATCCCTTCTAGTTTATATATTGAACCCATCGATAAACATTCTAGCTGGTCATCTAGCAACAATAGTCGACTTCTACTGCCATTCAGCATCGGCAGCAACGGGTTTACTCGAAGTAGCAATGGTATCTCATTTAAAGATACTAGGTTAGAGGAAGGCGACGAGGGGGATCAATTATATTAGACCGATTTATTTAGTGGCTATAGTGGTTATTTACCTTAGGATGACCGAAGCTCATATCTACACAAAGTGTTGGAGAATTGGGCTGAACAAGTGGAAATGGGTGATTGGCTGGTGGGTGAAGACGGCGTGGTTGGTGGCATTGAGAAGTTCAAAGAGACCGATACTAAAGAACATTGGAGGGAATATGTTATTCCTTGGTGAGACCTTCTAGTGGAATGTCACTTAAAAATTGAATTAGTCCCTGTAGTTGGAAGTGTAAGATCGTATACAGGTCGTGTCACTTTCTCATCGACTACTCTTTCTCCCAAAGAAAGAAAGAAAGAAAGCCCAGAGTCGCGTAGCTAAATATAATATAGTACGAAATGAGCTTTGAACGAATATCATGACTGTGAAAGGTTTAATTATTTTCAGTGGAAGGTTTCTAAAGAACATCTAGAGTGACTGCGTGCCGCCTTGGCAGAACCCAATGTTACTATTCTAGATTCAATACAAAATAAAATAAAATGGAAAGACGAAGAATCATTTTAGGTAAATGAAACAAAATAAGAATATTCTATTTCTCATGGTCTCTCATAAGCCCCAGGCGAGTCCGTGAACGACTGTACAGGTGGATCTTGTGGTGAGCGTTCTCGCCT
This sequence comes from Penicillium cinerascens, assembly GCF_028974065.1. NCBI lineage: Eukaryota > Fungi > Ascomycota > Eurotiomycetes > Eurotiales > Aspergillaceae > Penicillium > Penicillium cinerascens. The sequence goes on along the minus strand of NW_026695298.1, from coordinate 921,640 downwards.
TCCTTGTTCGGTGGAGTCGATGGCGACATTGGACTCGGACCGGGTATTGTGCCACCGCCACGTCTTACCGTCGCAGCCGGCTGTAAGCGGTGTTGGCCACCGCTTCGTTACATTTCATTCAAGGTTCTATTGTTCTTTAAACAAGGTTCTTTATTCGACGTTGAATTTAATCCAAGATTTAATCCAAGATTTTATTGATGATTTAATTCAAGATTTAATTGATGATTATTTTGACATTTCTCGAGGTGGATTCTTCGGTAGATCATTCATATCCCCCCATCACAGCGTATAGTAGAACCCTTGCAGTCCTTCAATTTCCAGGCGACCCTGCTTAGCCTTCCGATTAGCAGAGTGCATATAAATTGCAAGAATCCCGGTGACAGCAAGAATGACACCATTGCATCTGACCGAATCACCGTTAGCAATTAGCCCAACGGTACTGTCGGGCACGGGTAAGGTCATGACTCACGCAAGTGACGCAATGATCCCAGGAATATACTTGGGCGCATCCTGAGACCGAAAAACAAGCGCTCCAACAATACCTCCTACACCGCCTGAAGTGATCAGACTAGCACTGCAAAAGGCTCGCTTCCACTGGCCTCGGATGTTATTTGCCTGCCACGAAAGGACGGCGGGAACGGTGGCATTGCAGCCAGCTGTAACGAGGAAGACACCAAAGTATTGTACCCCAGGTGAAGTTATCCATTCCAGTAGACACAGGCCGACGATGGTCTGTAGGGAATTGTAGACGATGAGAGGGCTGCGGATCCGCCATTTGTCGCCCAACCAGCCTTCGGTATACATCAGGATACCCGCAAAGAAGTATGGCGGGGTGCTGAGGGCCTGCGATTCGCCAACACTAAAACCGAGCCTACTGGACAGAATGATTGGCATGAAGAAAGCCAAAGAGTAAGCGATGACAGTGCTACACCTGCAACTAATGTTAGCATCTCGATATTTGAACAGGGCAGTCCAACCTACATGAAAATCAATGCAAAGCCCCAGATTTTCCAGTCCAGCGCAGGCCTGAGAAATGCAGACCATGTGAAAGCTTCTTCTTTCGCATCACGGCGATCTAGGTCAATTTGATGAAGAACAAACTCGATTTCTCGCTGCGATAGGAAATGGCGTGCTTTGTGTGCATCTTGGGGGAAGTTCACCAGGAGCATGTATCCGATGACAGCGATAACGCATGTGAGAAGACCTTCGATAACAAATATCCATTGCCAGGCTTGCAGGCCACCCAGTCCACCCATTTGTGAGATGCCGTAGGCGAGGATGCCCGTGAGGGAAGCTCCAACAGTACTTATGAGATAGAAAGAGGAGTAGCGTTTGTGGACATCATCTGGGAGTATTAGCGAACGAATTTTGGAAGTTTGGTAGATTGAGCATACACCGAGTATACCATAGCGAAAGTAGGTAAACTGCACCGGGGAAAAGGCCTGCCTCAAACGTTCCCAGAATGACACGCAGCCCGAGCATCACCTTCCAGTTGTGGATAAACCCGAAACACTACCTCCATCAATACGATGCAATTGGAAGAGAGGTTTGAACTCACCATCATCACAACGCCCCACAGAAACGTGATCCCTCCAAGGAAGGCTTTAGGACCCAGTCTACGGACGATTATCGAGCCCGGCAGCTGAAAGATGACATAAGGAATGAAGAAGATGAGGACGACGAGTGACTGTAAGGTCAGTAGGGTATTGACAAGAAAGACAAAGACAACGCACATATCGTGACCCGATTTCCAAGTGAAGATCCTTTTGCATACTGGAATGTGTCAGTCAATAACCTCGGAGCCTTGGACAAATCCTCATTTGCGTCACGTACCCAGCGATTGACGCATTTCCCAGATTGGTCCGGTCAACCAAACTGACTCCAAACAGCAATCCCAGACCAGTGATGAGTCGTCGATCAATTTTGTGCACAATGTGCCGGTGATCGCGTTGCGTGAAGCCGAAGTCATCAATGGCCGAGTCCGCCGACTGATCGGTCATCTCGACGTGCTCTGAGCCTACTTTGGAATCCATTTCATCCAAAATCATTCAATCAAACATTTGCAAAACATACCCCCGGCCGTGGGACCTCAGCGTCTTAAAATCTGGGGTAAAATGCGGGGATACCGAGCCTACTTCGGTATATTCGGTATGTCTACCGAGATTCTTGCCGAGATACCCCAAACTCGGTATATTGACGCCATTTAAAAAGCCCCGTGTATTTGAACTGCGTAATCTGACGCCATCGTTTCTTTTTTCAAAACAAACTCTATCCATCGCCACCATGTCTGATTTCGAAAATGCTTCGCGGGGCTTCTTGGGCACTGTTGAACCATGCACCATTAAGACCGAGGCTGGGCGCACGGCCTGGAATGCCCAAGACTATGCATTTCTACAGGGTAGTTGTCCGGATACCGTGAATTCGAAGCTGTGGCGGCAGGGTCTTCTCACTTATCCCCATGGCCTATTCGAAGTTACAAAGGGTATCTACCAAGTGCGTGGCTTCGACCTCTCGAACATGACACTAGTGGAGGGAAACAAGGGTGTCATTGTGATTGATCCTCTGGTGTCCAATGAATGTGCTGCTGCTGCCCTGTCCCTGTACAGGAAACACCGTGGTGAACGACCTCTCACTGGTCTCATCTACTCCCATTCTCATATAGACCATTTCGGCGGTGCATCCGGAGTCCTGCCCCAGGGCAAGGAGGATACCATTCCCATCATTGCCCCAGAAGGATTCATGGAAGAAGCCACGAGCGAAAACATCTACGTCGGGCCTGCTATGCGCCGTCGGGCTAGGTACATGTACGGCTCTAGTCTACCGAGGAGCGCGGAAGGCCAAGTTGGCTGCGGATTGGGACTGGCGACGTCCCAGGGCACCACTTCCCTGATTCCGCCCAACATCTTGGTTTCGGCCACTGGCGAGGAAAAGACTATCGACGGCGTCCGCATCATCTTCCAAATGGTACCCGGGACAGAGGCGCCTTCCGAATTCAACTTCTACTTCCCAGATACACAGGCTCTTTACATTGCCGAGTGCGCCACGCATAATATGCACAATATCATCACTTTGCGCGGTGCGCTTGTCCGCGATGCCAAGGCATGGTCGCATTACCTCGATGAGAGTATCGCTCTATTCGGCGATAAGTCCGCCGTACTTCTAGCCGGACACCATTGGCCAACATGGGGCCATGAGGAAATCAACCGCATGATCACCGAGCAGCGCGACATGTACGCCTTCATGCATGACCAGACAGTACGTCTAATGAACGACGGCCTGACGGGTGTTGAAATTGCCGAGATCTTGAAACTGCCCCCGACTCTCGATAATGCGTGGCATCTGCAAGGGTACTACGGCTCGCTTAATCACAATGTCAAGGCTATCTACCAACGCTACATGACTTGGTTCGACGGGAACCCTGTCAACCTCTGGAAACATCCCCCCGTGGAAGAGGGCAAGCGGTATATCACTTGTATGGGTGGGATTGACCGGTGTGTCACTTTGGCGGAGGGCTATGCTTCTCGTGGTGATCTGCGCTTTGCGGCTACACTGTTGGGACATGCCATAGCCGCAGAGCCCAAACACGTCGGAGCGCGCACTTTGCTTGCCTCCGTCTTTACTAAACTGGGACACGGTTCTTTGAATGCGACTTGGAGGAACTTTTATCTTACTGGGGCTCAGGATCTGCAGGAGACTAAAAGTGGAAATCAATTTGTGAATATGGCAACCCCTGCAATGGGTCCGCTGTTGACCATCGAACAGTGGTTCTCTGGGCTTTCGGTTCAGATTGATGGGCCAAGGGCAGCGAGCGAGTCGCTGGTTATTGACGTTGAGGTCACGGATCAAGATCAAGCGTGGCGTCTCATTCTTAGCAACGGTGCTCTGTCCTATAGATTGTTGTCCGACAAGGCGGTACCCTTGGAGAAAGTGGGACTGCGGTTGAAGCTGACGAAGGAAGAGTTGCGACAACTTCTTCTTGGTCAGATGGCGACTGAATCTAGGACAGTTGAAGGAGATCCTAGGTTGTTCCAGAGGCTTTTGCGATTCTTCCCATGGGGAGCAAGATCCGGGACAGACAGCCACTTGTGATTACTTTGAGCGGTCACAAGCCGATATCAGATAAATAGGAAGTAATTTCGTCCGTTGTACCAGAGAGATATTTCAGACAGGCGGGTCACCTAGAAATGCAAGTTGGTACTCATTGAAAATCCAATCCAAATCATCATCACCAAATTCCACCATCCTGTCCAGCAGCACTTGGTCACTCTGCTCATCACCGCCTCCCTTGATAAGTCCCATTCTGGGACTAAGCTCGTTAGGGAAAGGAAACAAATCATTCAAAAGATCATGAGACAAATGATTTGACCAAGCCTCTTCCGTAGCCTGTACATCTTGCACATCTTGCACATCCACACTGTCTGACATCCCACCACCAACTTCAACATTACACAACCGCTCAATAATATCCAATAAAACCCCGGCCGGCGGCCACTTCAACCGCATGTGCCGCAACACGTCGGTAAGAATAGGCAACTCCTCCCCACAAAGACGATCTTTCCCATGACAAGTCGAGTTATGCTGAATCTGAGGTGCAAATCCGACCATGAGGAACCAATTATTGATCGGCATCAGGTAATTAATCTCATCACGGTACATGATCTCTTCGTAGAGGCGGGCTATGCAGGACGACGCGACCAGGGAGGCGGTTGAGGCGGTTGAAGCGGTTGGGGGTGGGAGACAGTGGCCGAATAGGCGGAAGAAGACTATTAGACAGACGAAATAGTTTATATGGACTTCGTAGATGTCGCGGCGAAAGGAGCGGCGATTGGCGCCGGCGTATAATTGGAGTTGGGTGGGGAGGTTATGGACCCAGTGTTGTAGTGATTGGAGGATTGATGTTGCCTGGTATTGTATGTTAGAGGATGGAAGTATTCATGGAGTGGATTCGTTACCTCTTCATGTGAAATTTCTCCTTTCCGGCTATGCCGGTCAGCGATCCTGCCGAGGATCACGTTGAGTTTTGTATACTCGATATAAAGCTCGGCTTGAATATCCTGGAATTCAAAATCCTCAAGCTCCAATGGTCGAATGTTAAACTCGGAGTCTCCAAATAGCGAGGGCCGGCCGAAACAGGCAGTTTGGAGCTTGTCTTCGGTCTGCAAATATACTCAGTAGGCATCTAGCAGACAAGTTGATAAAAACTCACAAAGAGGAACCACATTATCCGACGTGCGTTCCCCGGATTCGGAAGCTGAGAGTATGTCTCCTCACGATGGAATCCCATTTGATGAGCGAGACGAGTTGCCATTCCGATCCATTGCCATGAACAGTCCAGGCTAACCACTTTCGGAGGAGTGATATTTCTGAACGCAAGAATGCACAGTGCCTTTAGGACCTTTCGCTGGTCTGGTTCGTGGTTGATGTACAACAGGGCTTTCACTCTGCAGTAGTACGCCTCGCTCTCTTCGAGGGGCGAGTGGATACCAGGATATCGAAGGAGTGAGCCTATGACACACATTGTCTGGGATATGATGATTGACGGTTGGCCTGTCGATATATCTGCTCGATCGATGATAGGAGCTCGGTGGTAGAGGTGTTGGAAGTAGGAGTCTGCATAGGCATCGATTTGAGCCTTCGGCGGCAGTGATGTGGCCCCTACAGCTCGCAGAAGCTCTTTGGAGAAATGGTCACGCATGGTGCCCACGGACTCGGGTACTGCATGTCCCTGGAGGGGTGCCAAGGGAGACATGAATGATTCCTCGGCGACGAAGGCCTGTGGTTCGACCGAGGTCTTGGTGATTTGAAATGCATCCTGAGTGTCCTGACTCGACGTCACAGGCGAGTACAATGGGCCAATTTTGTCGGATGTCTCAAGGCTAGTACTTATATTGTGCGAATAGGATGATTCATTGTGCGCCGGGGGAGAACCAAGGCCCCTGGTGCCGTAGGATCTTCGACCACGACGCCTAGGTATTGTAAGTGATTGGCAGACCTTGGAAATGAATGGTTGAAAACGGACCGACAGACTTGGCTGCGTCTTCTGCAGTTGCCGCAGACTCCACCTGTTTGATCCTCGAGGTCACATCGTACCTAGAACTTCGTTGGTCCTGGCTTACCAACAGTGGGATTGTGGGTTGTACCTTTCGCGCATGGCAATTCAGACAGACAACTCTTGCCCGATCGGATGGTCTCTGCTTCTCAAACATGAGGCAATTGATGGAGAGATAAAGAGATGACGATGCGAAAGCCACCTGCAATAGATGCTTGATGCAGATCTCATTAGTGCACTTATTTCCAGAGGTTGGACAACCTAATAACGGCACCGAAGAAGCCAACCAGCTGGACATGGAACCCTGCCAGACCCCATGAAATAACGACCTGCCCATTTGGCTCGAGTCTCTGGCCAATCGCACGTTACAATTCTCGGGCGGCCGTTTTTCCCCCGCATTTCAGCCGAGGCCGGAGTGCTTCCTTTTACCCAACGAAAATGACATATGTTCTACTTGCGTAATGTCGAGAATTATCCTGTAAGGGAGACATTGATACTAGAAAGTGCATGTAATTATGTTCCCTCGTTTGCGGATAATTCATACCGCAAAAGCTCTGAAGGTTATATTGCGAAGCTATTCAATGGTCCTACCGGCTGGCATGGTAGAAAGCAAAAAAAAACGTCACAACAAGCACTGCTGAAGCAGAATTACTAGCAGACGAGATAACTAGTAATTATGCTTCAGTATTGCTTGTTGTGACGGTTTCTTGCTTTCTAGCATGTCAGGAAAGCCGTACGGACGTAGGTTGGGAGCGGCGAAGAAAGGTCTACAATGACGTTAACATCCCCCGCCCCGGGATATTTAGTACAATTTGACAAAGGCTTGCCTGTTCTAACTTATATCTTTTACGTCTGGAAGAACCCGTAGAGACAAATCAGTCCCTTATCATGACACGCACCTTGCTATTTTGTGTCGCGGAGGAGGCCAAGCATGTAAGTCAACTTGCGGTTGATTAGGGATATCACGGTGGCAGTCTGTGGGACTGGGACGAATATAGTTTCACTCTATATTAGACGGCGAGCCTTTCCACTCGGATTTCATCGGCGCCTCTAACGAGCAGTGCCAGAATTGGGCACTAGAGAATTGGCATCAAGTCAATTTCATCGAACAGAATGTTATCGATATTGCAGATGAATGAAGTGCTCAAGACGGGACTCTACTTGCGAGCTTCTACTATCCAGAGCTTAGTCCGGAAGAACCTACTCTTGAATTTGGCGGATGGGGTCCTCTCCCCCCAAAGGCCAACACCTGGTACGACTTTAGAATTGATCATCGTGCAGCTGGTGAGATCCATGGTGCTCTGATGTGGGCGACACGGGATACTGCCTATCCGACCTATTTTGGACGCCCAGAAAAGTTTACGGATGAGTCTGGCGTCTTTGATGTATTCAAAGCGATTCCCTATGTGAATGGCGATGAAAGTGACGGGGATGCATAGAGCTCTGGCACTTTTCACTACAGAGAATACCAACTTATATTTTTTTCTTATTAAAGTGAGACGAGAAACATGCACTATACTTTCTAGTCATTCTAGATGGTCATTTGTTACTGGTCGGCTTTCATATCTACACCGACTAGGTTATGAATCAATTATGTCTTTCTAACCTAACAAGCGTAGCTTAATTTAGACAGTTCCGCACTTCTCAATTCTGATCATGGACTTGGGCTTTCCGTTCTTAGTGCCCTCGGCCTCGATTTTCTGCACAATATCCATTCCTGACACAACGCGTCCAAAGACAACGTGCTTTCCATCAAGATGGGGGGTAGCGACAGTCTGTATTGAAGTCAGGAATGAGAAGGTTCAGGTTCAGCATGGCGAACCACTAAGATTCCTGCGTGTGAAGGAAACGAGAGGGATAATTAGAAAGAACTCACAGTAATGAAGAACTGGGAGCCGTTGGTGTTCTTTCCGGCGTTGGCCATGGAAAGCAAACCAGGCTGGTCGTGCTTGTGGACGAAGTTCTCATCCTCGAACTTGGCACCATAGATGGACTTTCCACCAGTTCCCTATAACGAACAAACAAAGTCAATCAATCAATCCATAGGTCAAATTCATCAATTGGAGGGAATGGAGTGAGTGGGGTGGGGTTTTAGAGATCCCTCCAAGGTACGTACATTGCCCTTGGTGAAATCACCACCCTGGAGCATGAAGTTGGGAATCACGCGGTGGAAGATCGAGCCACGATAACCGAAGTTGTTCTGGCCGGTGCAGAGCTCCCGGAAGTTCCTGGCAGTGCGGGGAACAGTGTCATCGAACAGGTCGAAAACGATCTGTCCAGCCGGAGCTATATTGCATTGCAGGTTAGTATATTTCTTGCTCCTTTGTATCAACATAGACAGATACAGTGTCGACTTACCCGACCCGATGCTGACGTCAAAGAATACGCGGGACATTTCTGCGGTACTTAGTGATGGATGTTGTGTTGTGCATGTAGTCGATGATTGGGCTTTTCTTCTTTTCTGGCGGTCTCGGGGGGCAGAACCAGACCGAAACGGGTTAGCGTGCAGTTTGTCGCGTCTACGTCTAATCATACAATGGGTACGCCAGCTTGTCAAATCCCGACCATTGGGGGCTTGTGGAAGAGAGGTATTATCAAAGTGAAGATCATGTTTAAGGATATGAACTGTCTAAAGTCCCTTGCAAATGCGGCTACCCCTGAAACGGTATACAATCCTGCTCTGAACACGAAACTCCTAGTAAAAACATGAAAGAAATTTATTTCCACAATATCAATAATATGAGCGGCAAGGTGCCAAATATGTCACATCACAAGACATAGACAGGATGAGGGAACATGATGGTAAAGGGGTATCAAAAGTCGCGGAATACACGACTCGGACTCAAAGAGTATCGAAGTGATTGTTTAGCACTTCGCTGCTGCTGTGTGCCGTGCTCGGTATTGACAACGGTGATGCGTGGCAGCGAATTCGGTCTGAGAATGTTCTCTTTCTCATCAAGGGTAGAGTGGAGGAGGCTGAGGCTGAGGCTTTGGCGTTTCACAGTTGTATATGCAATTTACAGGACCCTTTCTTTAAGCGAATCGCTTGAAGATAACTTCGGGGTCCTCGTGCCATTCATCTGCGCTCACCCACATCTATGAAAAATCAGTTAGCCTGGAGTTCTTATACAGGTTTCCTCCCCAGATGATACATACCTTTCTGAAAGTGCTGAGACCGGCAAGAATGCTGCCACCAATCCAGGTGGTGTACTTGCGCTCCGCAGGGGCAGAAATACGGATTTTCATATCCTCAACAGCCAGTCGTTTGATCTCGCGCATCAGCCGATCGGGGAAGTTCTTGCACAGTGTCGATCCACCGGAAAGCACAATGTTCAGGTATAGGGATTTGCGGAGGTCAAGATCTGTGCGAGTGATGGCATCCTGGACGATCTGATGCACACCAGGGTACTCGAGTCCAATGAGTTCAGGGTCGAAGAGGATCTCAGGGGCGCGGTAGCGTTCTTGGCCGATCTGCGCAGCGACGAAAATTACGTGAGCAAGTGTATTTGTCTGGTAATTGCAGGGCAAGACTTACCTTAATCTTGTGTCCGTCAGGCAGAGTGTAGTCCATAGCCTTGGCATCCGATTTGTGGTAGCTGTTCATCCACTCCTTCTCCTCGCGCTTGGGGTCCAGCGAGACGTAGCAGACCTTCTCCTTTATCATGCGCACCACCTCCTTCTCGGCGCTAGTGTGCAGGACGTGGCCGGCCTTTCTCAAAAGTAATTGCATCTGCTCGGTGACATCGCGACCAGCAACATCAATTCTCCGGATACTGTTCGGGATGGCGAAACCTTCAAACACGGGCACGGCGTGGGAAACACCGTCTCCGGAGTCCAGGACCACACCGGTAGTGCGGCCAGATGCGTAAAGCGACAGCACTGCCTGGATGGACATGTACAAGGCGGGCACGTTGAATGCCTCAAACATCAGTTGGGCGGCAATGTCGCGGTTGGCGCGAGGGTTCAGCGGCGGTTCGGTGAGCAGCACGGGGTGCTCTTCGGGGAGAGTCTTCAGTTCGTTCTCGTAAACGTAGTGCCAGATTGACTCCATGTCCTCCCAATTTGTGACGATTCCATGTTCGAGGGGATACCGAATCTTCAGCAATCCGCGGAGTTCCTGTGCGCGCGAGCCGATGAACGAGTCGCCCTCCAGGCCACCGGCCATAACCCGCGGATGCTTAGGACGGCCGACGAACGAGGGGAAATAACATGACGGAATCTCCTCTCCCGCGAAACCAGCTCGAATAGTTCCACTGCCATTGTCAATGACAATTGGCACGTTGTGAAGGGTAGCCTCAGCCATTGCGGGGATGCGTGTGAAATCGAGGAGGTCGGGGGTTAAGGGCGCAAGTGTTTGGGACGGCCCCGCGGCCTAGGATCGGCGACTCGGGGTATGGGAGGCGCTGTCAGAGGATAAGGAGCAGATATAGGCGCAGTAGTTGGCGATAATGTTGAACCTCATTCACGGCGAGTCAGGAGTGGAAGGTTTGCGCGTCGGGGGTTGTCAACAAGGAGCTTGGGCCAATGATGGAGGCGGATGCCGCCCATCCACCCACGATCCCTTTACTCACTTTTGAGGGAAACCGATATTCTATCGGAAAGTGTTTTTCCAGAATTGACCAAATAACATCCAAAGTCTGTCCAATACCTGGGTATTTAATATTCGATGATCCAAGTACTAGATTGATTTTATGGGTTATTGGAGCATACAAAGAGTTAGAGTACCTGATCATTCAATAGAATTTGTTCTGGGCATTACAGGAATTCTCCATTCGTGTTGGTTCATAACCATTTCCAGGATCTGAGAGTATTTGGTTTGCTTGTGTGTGCAACATTAGAAAGTGTGTTTGCGACCAATCTACTTTACGATACATAGTTTGCAGGCACAGGGCCCAAGAACTAAGTTTAGTTAAAGCTTCATTCGTGGATCAAGCACAACCTTGGCAACGCCTATGTAATTATCTCAAAATGTTGACCTTCATAATGCTGCTGAAAAACATCACACCAGGTATGATACACCCAGCCCGACCTTGGAACCTTGAGAAACGCCTATAATTTCATCAACGCCCGAATAAGATCGCCAATGCCAGACTGTTCCATGAGAGGCAAAACTGCCTAATAACTTTGGTATCAAATCATATACAAAAAGGATGAAGAAGACTTCAGTCAAGAGTGGCAAGCTGATCGGCCATGGCGCCACTGACCTGTACTTCTGTCTCGCCTTGCGAGCCATGCGTGCCAGGTTTCTCGTTGCGCTTGGATTCAGCTTTTTCGACTGCAGAGGTGATGTCCCTATATCAACATTAGAAAGACCACCCGAAAGATCACGGCTGTCGGAAACCCACTCTACTGAGGAGTTCACTGCATGTCCAGTCTTGTCAAGCTCGATTGCCAGTTGTTCCTGGTGATTATCGGCCAGATCGGTGTTAGGGACAACAACGAGAGTAACCCCAGCCCGAAGACCTTCCAGGATAGAGCCAGTACCTATCAAGCAGTTAGCAACAGGACTCAACCCCGCACAAGTTTAGAAGTATTGAGTCTCACCGGCGTGGCTGATCATCAGTCCTTGCTCCTGATTTTTGGCGGGATTGTGCACTGTCATCATGATCGATGGGGTCATGCTCGGCTTGAAGTCGAAGCCACCAATCCCAATCCCATGTAGAGCTTCACTACCCTCAGGATTGTTCTCTAGGAATTCGTCCATAACGGGCTTGCCATCTTTGCCATACTGGACCAGCAAGTGAGTGTAGTTATGCTGTTTGAGCGACGCCAAGAACGGTTCGCTGAGCACTTGTCGGACGAGCTTCACAAACGAAGCTGTCGCCCCGACCGTAACAAGACAAACTTTCATGTTTATTGACGGACAAATTCAACGTTGGGGAAGATGTCCAGTTGAAATGGCAATGGACAATAGCAAGCGTATCCTGACCGCGAGCACGTGATTTGGCACACTAATCCTAAAGAGGTCTAGCGTTTTGCGGACTTTCGAGGTGGAAAACATCGAAGGTGCGCCGTCGTCCAATCTACTCTCCACGCCTGCAACAATGGCTTGCGCTGCCCGGTCATTGACTCGCTCAGCCCGAGTGCTGGCCCGGAGGGGCCCAGGGTTCCTCCCTACGCGGTCTTTCTCGGTCTCCCCGTTCCGATTCGTTTCAGAGGACCCGGTCATTCCTCCGCCCCCCAAAGATCTAAAGGCGGAGGACTTCCCACCTGCGCCTGAGTATTCCCCGGACCTCCTCAACAAGGAGGAGCGATCCATGTACGATATGATGGCGCCTGATCAGCGGGCTGAGTTCGATGCCGAGAACCGCCGCATGGTGGCCGAATTCAACGATGTTGGAAAGCGCGCAGCTATGTTTGCTGAGCTCGATAAGAAAGTCAACCAGATTGACAAGGAGGAGGATTTGCGATTCGAGGATATCCGGACCAAGCAGCGCGGTTTCTGGGCCGAGGATGATCCCGACGAACTCGCTCAGGTGGAAGATGGTGATGAAGAGATCAACGACGATGAAATCACCGCCATGGCACATTCTGAGATGGAATTGCACCGGGAGGTCAGAGAATATGCCCGAATTGCGGCATGGGATATGCCAATGCTGAGCAGTAAGTTTGAAATCCGCCCTTTTCGTGTGCCCCAATGCCTAACGGAGGACTCCTCTTGCAGAGCTGGCCAAACCATTTACGCTGCCTCCTGAAACACACATTCTCCGCTTCCGCTACACCACATACATGGGAGAGAAGCACCCGGCTGAGCCCAAGGTTGTCGTGGAGCTTGCCTCTCGGGATCTGACCCCCAAGTACCTCACCGAGGCCCAGCGCCAGACCTTCCTGAAGCTGGTTGGCACCCGCTACAACCCGCAAACCGACATTGTCAAGATGTCTACCGAGCAGTTTGGCTCTCGTGCACAGAACAAGCGGTACTTGGCCGATGTCGTCAACTCTTTGATCAATGAGGCCAAGACTGGCGATCCCTACACCGACATCCCCCTTGATCTCCGCCACCATAAACCCAAGACTCGCATTCAATTCCCCGAATCCTGGAACATGACCGAAGAGCGCCGCCAACAATTGGCCGCCCGCCGTGCTGAGCGTCTCAATGCCGAAAAGGCGCGGCCCGCTATCGTCGATGGCAACAAGGTTGTCTCGCATGCTGTTCAGGCTCTCCCCGAGTTCAACCCAGCATTGAAGGCCCAGGCTGCTGAGGAGCGGGAGCGTGTTGCTGTCAAAGTTGGAGCTCGTTCGAGCAAGAAACCTGCTCGTCGGTAAGGTGTTGACGAGTGGTGTATATGCTTTGCATGGTCTCTTTTCCGGTGTGTGTTGGATAAAACTGTGGTCGACATTTGCGAGGCGCGGGCGCATATTCCAGGAGGTCTAATCGGCTTCATTTTTCTTCTCGCTGTACTATAGTCATATCATTACAATCCATTGGCGTCTCGCTGCCACTGTCATAAGGTTCTGCGCTGTTGTAGGCTCTTGCAGCAGTTCAAGATCATAGTTGGAAATTTGTCTTCTGCCTTCGCCGTTATTTACCCTACATGATCTACGAATGCGAGCGAGATAAATAGTAATAATCATATTTCATAACTCATTGAATAAAATCAGTAAACGTTGCCCGAAATCTTTCATCCCTTGGGATCTAGATCTCTCAATAGCTTGCACCTCATATCAAGTCGTCTCCTGTACGCCATCGTCTCCCGTAATACCTACCAACCATTGAGGCAGCGAGCCCACCACAAGCGCAGCTTAAGCCGCAGGAAGAAAAAAAGGGTCAGATGATTAGACATTGTCAGACTTCTTGTTGTTCTTCTTGTCAATAATCTTCATGTCAGTCTTCGAGAAGAACTGGCGACTGACGAAGATGTTGGTCTTCAGACATTGTCAGACCGACCAGAGTGCTTATTCTTTTTCTTGTCGGTCTTCACGAAGAACTGTTGGTTACCGACAAAGATGCTAGTACTGGCGCTGTCGTTGGAGCTAGGAAACTCGGTATCGCGATTGGGGTATAGAACAGGCTCGCCGATGGCCCCAAAGGTGAACTCCATATCGCGAGGGTGGATGGGCTCGCTGTTCGACAGAAGGGTGCTGTACAGATTGCGGCGCTGCTCGGGTTTAATGACAGGCTCTCTTCCAGCAGTGCTGGGACGAGTAGCATTGCTAGTAATAGGAGACTTCAACTGGCTATCACCACCATATTCATAGGGACGACGAGACTTGGTGCGGAAAATGTTCTTCGGGTATCCATCGATGGGCTCATTGGTGGTCAACTTAGCCATTTGAGCAGTCGGGTCAAACTTCTTGGTGGCCCTACCTTCTTTATCCAGAAGGGACTGAGAGCCCTGGGAAGAGACGCGGCCCGGACCCTGCTGAACAGAGACACGAGGGGCATCAGTGGCCCCAGTGGCCCCAGTGGAACGAATGGCATCAAGGGAACGGGAAGCATCCATGGCACGGCGGTCATCAGTGGCATCAAGGGGACCACTGGTCATGATGAACGAGTCCTCACTCGTCTCAGGGGAAGTGGTACTGCCGGTGGGGGTCATCTCAAAAAGATTGATGTAGCCGTGATGCTGCTGACCCCGACCCTGACCCTGACCCTTGGTATAGTTGCCACGGCTCTTACCAGACTGGAAGCCAGGACCACGGGGAGACTTGGGGGACTTGTAACGGCCCTGCTTAGTACGGTGCTCACGGGTGTCGGGAGTTTCAGCAGAGGGGCTCCACTCAAGAGAACGCTGGGCAGGCTGCTGAGTAGGCTGGTGGACAAGCTGATGAGCATGCTCGGAGATTTGGTACTGGTTCTGGCCACGATTGTTGCTATAGCTGGACTGCAGCAGACTGGTCACACCGTACTTCTCACGGTACCAACGAGGGATATCACGTAGACCCAACTTGTCGAGCAAGACAAGATCCATGGGCATCTCATGCTTGTACAGACAACCTACACCTCAGTCAGTTAGTAAAATTCTTGTTCAGGTAGGGGAACTTCATTTACCCTGTTGCGAGTAGTCACACTCGCCGTGGCGGATCCAGTAAGAGCAGTACTGCTTCTTATTGTGAGGCTGCACGGACGGTCAGTCACCTTGATCATGATATCAGTTCGTGAAGCAACAACTTACATGCTTGTGATTTCCCTGAGGATTGCCTCCCTGGAAGTTGCCTCCATATCTAAAGTGAGGGGCAACCTGGGGAGTCTGACAAGCAGCAACGATGGCCGAGGGAGCGGGAAGGGGAACAGAGGACTGAGTATCAAATCCACGGAAGAGAATCTCCTGAATAGAAGAACGAATTTCACAGCCAACCTCCTCTTCACGAAGGATCTTGAAAAGCAGGGCATGGAGATCGTTCATCTTCTCGTCGTTGACAACGCGAGATCCAGTAGGAGGTCCATCAACAACCCAAGGATCGCTGCGAGGAGCAGCAACACCGCAGCTGGTCATACCCTGGGTGTCACCGGGGGTCAGAGTGCGAGACACATTACGAACAGACAGGGAAAGAGGAAGGTCGTCAACAGCGAGAAGAGGAGTCAAAGTCCCATCGGGACGAGAGCAAAAGAATGACGGACGATCCTGGCTGCCCATGATGAAGACAGTCAGGCATTCGCCTTGGTACAGGATACACAGATAAAAATGTGTCAATGAATAAAGATATCCGAAGACAAGAAAGAAAGGTGTCGAATGAAAGTGGTTGGAAGAGGGGAAAGGGGAGGGAAGAGGAGGAGAAAGGAGAAGAGATTCGAAGTGAGAGGAGGGCCCAAGGTGCTGATAATCCGGAAAAATCCGGTAAACTTGACACTTTTGCAGTGGACGTCGAACATGAATGGTGATGGCGCCCCTCTGCATTGAAAGAATGCCCTGATTGAACTACCGTTACACCTATACCGAAATAGCAGAAAAGCCTCAAATTCCGGATTGTCTGAGGTACAGTGATATAGAAACATTGAATGACATGGTTGTGTTCACGGGCGACAAGAAATGTAGTGTTGAATACCAGGGATTTTGCTAATGAATCCTAGAAGAGCGCAACAAATGGGTCACAATTGCACAACTCCAAACTGTCACTCACCTGAGCACAATAATGGGTGACTAAAAGCCTCTACAGCTTAATCTAGGCTGTCATACTGTAAATTGAAGTTGCTAGAGAGACCTCAGAGTCAAAAGAACCGCAGCGAACTCTAAGGGGCCTTCAAACAACAGATTGAATGGCCGGCGAGTGGCCGGTTAGCTGCGTCAGCCTTCAGTCGAGATCTCAATTCTTCCTTCTACACGTTTTCTCTGTGATACACCTTTAATCCTACCATGGAATGAGAATGCAGTCATAAATACATCCTTTGATGTCTTTGCCGTCTCCCGTCTCCACCGAAATGCACTGTAATTAACAATGGCCGTCCTGCTCCAGGTTCGGACCATTCAGACCTCTGCTGGAATCCATGAGACAACAGCCAGTCATCCATGTTGCTCAGAAAAGGCCACGGTATTGAAAAGAAGGTTAGCACCGTCGTGTTGCCCCTTGAGAGGAGCTGAGCTAACTCATTCTTTGATATTTAGGTAGCCAGTCCCATTGGATAAAAAGCTTTTCAAGAGCTCTCGGCTCCTGAGCGGTGCGAATCGGTCATATTGAAAAGAAAACCAGTTCTCAAAGCCTTTGTAAAACCGAGAACAATAGCTTGCCGTCGAAAACCATGAGAGATGCGGTCTGGCTCTACGCTCTACTTTATGGGGGGAAACGTTCCTCTGCTCCCACGAAGCGCTTGAAAACCTTCAATTGAGCTATATGGCACCTATATTGCTGATAAAGTCACTGAGTAACTCATAACTAACTTATGATAGCCATATAGATCGAGTTGGTCCTGGATGGTCGTTGAGGCGCGTGGTCCCGTGACCCGGATAGACCTAACTTTTGGCCCGCTCGGGACTCAGCAACGGGAAGAATAGCAGGAAGAACAGTAGGCATACGAGACCAGAATGTCGCAGACACGGTGCTAGCGGTTGAAACTACATCATATATTAATAGTGTACATAGTTGAGCGGTTGCGAATATCTTCTAGACTGCCGACGAGGGTTGCTAGCCCCAGGTTCGCTCGCGGCTCGCCCATGCACCCCTGCGTGGACGATAGCTCTGAACCCAACACGCACCCTGCAGTCTACGCACGGATAGCATGCTGTTAAATGCTCCTGCTCGTTCCAGGAATCGCGTGAATAGCCGCAGGGTAAGTGTACTCCGTCAATGGGGGCGTCCCACTCTCTGCTAGATGTACCTTGCGTTTTTGCATTATACTCCAGGGAGAACTATCTTATTGAATAAATATCAACGTCTAAGCGTCTTGAGATTCTTATGTAATCTAACAATACAGGGGGTATCATATTGAAAAGCATACCAAAAGGACAAAAACCCCTCGTGAACCTGTGCTCCGCGATGCGCATAAAAAAAATAAGCAGATGATGCCTTTTAAGAGACAATCATTGTCCTGTCCATGCTCTATCTTTGTGCTGTCGTAAAATCATTGCGCCGTGTCTGCCATGATGTATGCATAAAATTAAAAGATCAATTGCGGACGGGAATAGAACGCGGATGGCGGGCTCAAGGAGGAGGAAGCTGCAACTGGGTTGGGACATTGGAGCGAGGAGGTGGAGGCTGATCGACATTGTTGTTGGAGGCTCTGGCGGGAGAATCGGGGCCGGTGAGGTCGATCGGAGTCGGTGAATATCCGGGACGCTGTGCGGCGGTAGGAAGTTGGTGGGAAGCTCCCATGGGTTGGAAGACACCCATAGGAGGAGTCTGAGACGAACTGGGGGTGGTTGCTGTAAGATGGTGGGGAGCCTTCGTGGGTTGAAAAACGTTGGGGGTCATTGATGTCATCGCAGCCTTTGCAGCTTTCTGGCGCTTGAGCCGCGCGGAGCTTTTGATGATGCCGCGTAGGTACTTCGTGGCCATGGACACAAGTTTTGGGTCCTCCTTGCTCCTGGACAGTGCCAGCAGCATGCGCTGTATCTGAATTGGGGACTTCAAATGTGGACAGGACCGGCGCTTTCCAAAATGTGCCAGGCCGCAGAGCGGACAGTTCTCGACACCCGCCTGCTTTAGTGGACAGGCACCCAAGAGATGAGACCCACTACATGCAATGCATTTAGATCCGAATGGCATGGGAGGACCGGAATCCATAGTGCCATCGAGACTAGGTGGTAGCAGCTGGACACGCTTGAAGGGGCGGACCTCTGGTTTCGGAGGCATGCCGTTATGCAGATCGATATCCAGGGCATCTACGGCTATATCCTCGTCATCCGCCGAATCGCTTTCTAGCTCGCCCTCCCGGAATTCGACATCACTGTCATTGTTGCTCCGAGGCTTGACAGGCGAGGAGTCGGGAATGTCGAGATCGCCTGCTTCTTCTTCTCTGATCGTCTGGTAGTTGACCGTCGCTCGCTTGCGCTTACCACGACCCAGACCCTCAGCTTTGCGATTTTCCTCTTCATTGGCATCACGTTCACGCTCACGGAGAATTTCTTCCCAGGCATTGACATCCTCAAATGAAGCTTCAGCTTCGTCAGCAACTTCCTCCAAAGTGCCTTGATCATTCTGCCAGACGCGTGCAAAATTGAACTTCGGCTGTTCTGCAGAGCCAGAGTCATTGTTGTCAGGAACATGCTCTGCCTTTTCGACCTGACCACGGTCCAGCAGTTTGTCAATGGACGGCGAGTCATAGTGGATGTCGGCTGAATCATCATCACTGAACAGAGATGCAGCGCCGTGTTGAAGAATGGATTCTAGATTTTCCTCGTCTTCATCGGCTTCCATGCGTTCGATTAGAACATGATCAAGGGCCAGCTTCTTTTTGCCCTTCTGCATGATCTTTTCTTCCACGGAAGCGCGCGTTGTCAGGTGGAAAACGAGCACAGTCTTCTGCTGGCCAATTCGATGAGCTCGGGACAAAGCTTGCATGTCTTGCTTGGGATTGAAGTCGGGGTCCATGATAATGACAGTATCCGCGGTGGCAAGATTGATCCCCACTCCGCCCGATCGAGTTGAGAGCAGAAAAGCAAAGTATTGAGAGTCGGGCTCGTTGAACCTGTCGATCTGTTGCTGCTTCTCTTTAGCCGCTAGCTTCCCGTCCAGACGACAGTATTTCAAGGCAAGACCAGAGAGAAAGTCTTCAACGATGTCAAGATTCTCCAAAAACTGGCTGAAGATCAAAACTCTGTGTCCACGTTCGTGTAGTTTCGGCAGCATCAGGTCTAGCAACCGAAGCTTCCCCGAGGCTTCCACCAAGTGCCTGTGAGCCAACACAGCGTCGCTGGTATACTCCTCGATGGCTCTGTTGTAGATGAACGGGTGGCAAAGGCATTTTCGGAGCTGCATCAAGATGTTGTTCAAGTTGTGGCGATCTTGCTTCTTGATTTGACCGGCCTGTTTCTTGACAATGGCCCTGATCAACTGAGGATTTTTTCCAAGAATCGATTTGTACAGTTTCTTTTGCACAAGAGACATTGAGACGGGAACGATGATTTGAACCATGGGCGGCAAGAATGGCAAGGCCTCGGCCTTAGTACGACGAAGGAAGAATGGACGGATCATTTCATGAAGGGTCCGAATTTTCTCCTGGTCAAGCATACTATATTCCTCTTCCAACGCTTCGGCGTTCTTCTCTCGGTCGAGGAACTGGAGCAAGTTGAACAGTTCACGAATGTTGTTTTGTAAGGGAGTGCCGGTGAGGAGGACTTTGAAGCCAAACTTCATACGACAAAGCCGCTCGTAGAGCTGAGATTTGTCGTTCTTCAGACGTTGTCCTTCGTCGACCACCAAGCCTGCCCATGGAACCTTGTTCAGGACTCTTTTCGCCTCGTCATCGATCATACTTTCATATGAAGCGATTACGACATGGCAGTGGAGATCTCTCCCGCCTCGCGGGAACATTTCGTAGTCTCTGGCCATCTGACGTGAATATTGAGTGCCGAAATAAGTAACGACTTGAATGCTCGGTGCCCAGTTCTTGATTTCACGTCGCCAATTCGGAACGGTCGCATTTGGACAACAGATCAAGAAGGGCCAACACGCGTGCTTTTCAATGAGAGTTGCGAGCAGACCAATGACCTGTATGGTCTTTCCAAGGCCCATGTCATCCGCCAGAATGGCATTCTGCTGTCTCACAAACATGTAGTAAAGCCAGTTCACACCATCCATTTGGTATTCCATGAGGTCACCGCCAGTAATCAGGTCAGACTGCGTGTACAGCAACAGCTTTTGCTGGAAATCCTGGGTCCGGATAATGGCCAACTGGTCCTCGAGAATGTCTCGGTCGGGAGTCTGGATATCGCCCCGGGCCAGCCAATCTTTGAACGCAGTCTCGAAATCCGTCCACCGGTTTTCTTCGACTGGGCTCGGTGGTTCCTCCCATACGGAATCCTCATAGTTCAGGCCCTTGTATTTGACAAACGCCTCTTTGACCATCCGAGGGTTGGATTTGTCTTCCTTGGCGGTATTGTCCAAGTATGCCACCTCAAAGACGATGTCGACCCGCAGTTTATCCTCAGAAACCGCCTCTTCTGTCGTCGGGATCGGTTTTCGAGCACTGTCTGAGGAGTAGAACGATCGACGCGTGGTAGGATTACTGACGCAGAAGACCCAGTCACCACGCATCCAAACGACGCGGAAGTATGACTTGCGTTTCCATTTGATTAGGTACTCCTTGTCAATCTCCGGGATGAGCTCAGCATGGGGAACATCATTCCCCATGGATCCGGGGTTGAGGAGACGCCAGGCAAGAATTTCATGTATTTCGCCCGGAGCATCGGAGCAGTCGCGGCATTGCCAATGAGCGCTATAATCAGAGAACTTCTCGGAGGGGTCTTGACCATCGATCGGTGGAAGATGTTCAACGTGGAAGGCTCTATGGCAACCGGTGCATCGGAACAGGACGTTGTCGATGTTGTCCACACGAGCCATTTCAACCAGGGTGACAGGGTCCGTACCACCATTAGCGATTCGTTGTTGTTGCTCCTCCTTGGAGGTAAGACGCTCTCGCAGTGGCTGCGCCATTGGGCCTTCCTCATGACACACAGCACAGCGGCCCAAATGAGGGGAAATATCGTGTTTGCTGTGAGCAACGCCAAGACAACGGCGACATTGGAGAATGAAGTGACCTTCATCGACCTTAGTGACAAGATGTTCCCGACTACTCCGCGGCCCAAGGCAAGTTTGATGATAGGATGCGCTACAACCCTGGCAAAAGACCAAGGGGCCTTTCTGCGGATCATCCTCGTAGTAACTGCAGGTATCGCAGCATGCAAAGTGACATTGCCGGAACTCGTCGTCATGCGAAATCTTACGGAAGGTCTCCCTGGCTCCGGCATATTTTTGCTGCTTGGGAGCGTCACTCGCGGCCTCTGAAACGTCATCCTCGAATCGCTCCCGCAGATTCTTCCGGAGAGACTTCCTATCACGCCCCGAGACACGTGTGGCTCTAGCCGGGGGGGAGTAGTCATCTGAAGACGAAGTGCGAGTTGATTTCCCAATGCCCCGTCTTGCACCTCGCCTGAGTCCTCGGGTTCCCGTTCGTCCACCGCCTCGTCTCAGGTTCCTCATGCGTGGTTGAGGCTCGGTAAGCTCATCGGTGGAACTTTCCTGATCGCTGTCGTCCTTGTCGCTGGAGCTTTGTTCAATTTGGTAGAACCCTGAGGATCGCCCACGTACGGTCAGGCGGCGAAGGTTGCGGTGAACTGGAGTGACAGCGTAGTCAGAATCATCAGATGCTGCTCCATCAGCATTCAAAAAGGACCTGCGAGAGACCCGCCCCTGGTCAACCAGGATTAGATCGTCATCTGAATCCGAGTTTGGGTTGTATTGCTCTAGAGCCTGGGCGCTGTTGTCTAAATCCATAAATCGGTCGTGGGTCATCTGCAAAAAGAAAAGAAAAGGTTAAACGAAGAGTCACATGTCATGGGAAGTCAAAGCAATTGATAAAAACTCACTGTTTCTCGCTCTCCACTTTGAAGGCGGACAGTGTAGAGCGGCTTCTCGGTGGTTGAATCGAGTTCCAAGATACGGCGCACCGCAAAGTGACCGGGCAAGTATTTGTAATCGTTCGGGTTGAGAATGACCGGGGGTATAATTTCGAAGGACGGGGCTTCTCTAGCTGGAGAAGCTTCGGGACCCCGAGATTCTCGAATTTGTCGACCATTATCCCCCGCAGTGAGTACTGCATCAGAACGGGACTCCTCGAGCTGACTCAACAGCTGTGCAGCAGTGGCGCCAGGGCCATCAGGCTCTTCAAAACCTTCTGCACCACTACAGCGCATAGTGACGAAGTTAGTTTGAACAGCAGAAAAGTAAAAAGCACGCGCTGATAGAAACCGCGCAAGCGGTCTCTATCAAACGCGAAGCTGATGAGAGGTTCGAGTAAGATTTGAAGAAAAATTAAGGACTGAAAATGGTACTGGCCGGGGGTTTGAGACCTGCAGAGTGATAATAAGGAGGTAAACACCGGCCAGGAGTATAGAGTGTAGTCCAGAACAAACGGTGTGATAAGAGACTCCAGCGACGCGGAGCGCGTCCAGCTGGATAAACGTTGTTCCGAGCTCCTTATCTTATCGGATTCCGGGACCGGAGTGAATATGATCCGAGTATCTTTTTGGCGCAGGCCTCGACTCGCAAACAATTCGTCTCAACGCTTCAAGATGATTTGGAGTCTTTCGAGATCAAGAGTGGCTGGGCGGGTATCGCTTATAAAGCCACTTCAGTGCTCAATACCGACCCGACATGCCTCTTTGAATTCTGCCATTGGCCGGGGTATTCGCCGGTCACAGCCTGGGGAGACTTCACCGTCTCGATCTTTTGAGGGCCGGGATGGACGCCGGAGAGCGAGGAGAGATGATGTCCAATTTGAACCGAAAGGACAAGGGAGGTGGCTCGAGCGGAAGCCTGAGAGAAGGTCCGAGATGAGGCCTGTTGCGGATCCCTTTGACCAAGATGAGTTTATACGGACCGGCAGCTTTCGAACCCCGCCACGTGGCCAGGATCGCGGGCAGTCAAAAGAGAAAAGCGAGTCGCGAAACTTGGGTTTACCGTCATCAGGGAAAACAAAGCCCCCCCTCGCGAAAAGTCAGTACTCACGGAGTATCCCGCGGTCACCGGGCTACTGCTAGCAACCCGGAGCGGGTAAAGGAAAATGTTAAAGTCCCGGACTCGATACCCTATACGTCACCAGCATCCGAGTTCATCTACGGCACGGGGGCCGTGGAAGCAGCATTGCGCTCCAGCCGGCGCCAACTATACAAGCTCTATCTCTACCAAGCGGCTGGCGAAGAACTAAGCCCGACAAAAGTGGTTCTCCGCAAGCTGGCTCTTTCTAGCAACATTGAGGTCAAGTTGGCCTTTGCCGGCTGGGACCGGATCCTCGACAAAATGAGTGCTGGTCGACCGCATAATGGTTGTGTCCTGGAGGCATCTCCCCTACCAAAACTGCCCATTCGTGGCTTTCAACCAGTCCAAGCCTTGGCCGACAGCCATTTTCGTGTAGAACTGGCACCCCAAACGAGGGAAGAAGCAGCTGTTAATGGAACCGATGATCGCATCTCTATTCTTCATCCTCCAATTTCGCCATCGGGACAACAAACTCATCGATACCCCGTGGCTCTACTCCTAGATGGTGTCGTGGACCCTGGCAATCTCGGGGCTATCATAAGATCTGCTTATTATCTCGGAGTCGATGCAATTGTCTTTGCTGGCCGTAACTCAGCACCTTTGTCGCCTGTGACGATCAAGGCATCTGCCGGCGCAGCAGAGAACATGTCTCTTCTTCACGTCAAGAATGAGGTTGATTTCATTCAACGATCCCAGAGTAACGGATGGAAGTTCTATGCGGCCGATGCGCCGGGTCCCGGTGCCACCTACCTGGATCGTCTGTCCGCTGGCGATGGACCAAACGGCAACCACCCAATTACTCAATCTCCCAGTGTGATCATGATGGGGAGCGAGGGGTCCGGGCTGAGCTCGCATATCAAGTCGCATGCGGATGCAATTGTCAGCATCCCAGGTGCCCGGCACAGCGCTCATCTGGGCGTTGAGTCCGATCCAGCTCGCATCGATAGTTTGAATGTCAGCGTTGCCGCGGCTCTTTTGATGGAGATGTTCTTGCGAACCCCGCTGGGTGTTTCAGAACCGGCTAAGAGGGGGAAGGGTAAGATGTGGTGATCTGTACTATAATTTTGGCATTTACATAGGATACCTGCTTGTACATTAACGTTGATTGAGAAGACTGTAGGAATAGAACTCTTTATTTTGGCTTCTCTTTTGCTCGAACTAAAGGACAGGTGCATAGCAGCATGGAATCGCATTCGGCATTAAATTTTGCTTTCATCACTGGAACCTTGAAAACGAGACAAGGTTTGTTCGCCGCACTGGTCTTTTGCGTAGCTGACAGACCAAACCCGAATTACGCGGCGGCAGCTCGTGTTAGCGTTCTGCCGATCGATCTACCGATTCCCGACGCCGAAGTGGTGTTCGTGTGGGGAAACCCCGGTGTGGGGAAATCGTAATCCCATTCATATATCGGTGCTCCGGGGAAATAGGGGAGATAATATTCTGCGGGGAAATAACTGGCAAAGTAGGTGCATAGCACCGAATAATCACTGGAAATTCAGCTCGAGCTCAGCGTCATAAAAGAGTCCAATTCGGTCCCCAGATCTCGTTTCCATTCCTCCAAGTTACTCACCATCGACGTTTTCCACCTCTCTGGAACTTTGTTGTATACTGAAGCCCCACTATGATTCCCGAGAAACATATTCCAACAAAGGCCTTTGTGGTCGAAGCACCTCATGCCCCGTTCGTTCTTCAAGATGTTGTTTTGGATGAGGTGCGGGATAATGAAGTCCTCGTCGAGATGAAATATACTGGTCTTTGCCACACGGTATGTTGCATCCGTGCTAATGTCGGAATAACTCCGCCAAGGTTTCCGTACTAACCTAAATGCTAGGATATCGTAGTTCAAGAGGGTGGAATCCCCCTTGGAGATTATCCAGCCGTCTTGGGCCACGAAGGTGCTGGTGTTGTGCGCCGAGTTGGCAGTGCTGTCAAGGATAAGTCCTTGAAAGAAGGCGATCAGGTTTTCCTTAGCTTTGCCTCTTGTGACAGTTGCAGCCCCTGCAAGGATGGACACAAAGGATTCTGTCGTGATTTCACCGCGATCAACTTCGGAGGTGTGCGTGGATTATCTGCCGCCGATTCGCCTATCTCTACCCCCGGAGGCCAGCCCATCCGAGGACAGTTCTTCGGCCAATCTTCAATGAGCAAATTGGCCATTGTGAATGAGGCTTCAGTCGTCAAGAGCGGGTCGGCGGTTAGTGATGCAGACTTCGCTGCGCTGGCTCCACTGGGATGTGGCTATCTCACGGGCGCTGGTACCGTCTTGAACGTTCTGAAGCCCAAGTCCAACTCTCGATTCGTTGTACTTGGGGTGGGCGCTGTCGGGTTAGCTGCGATGATGGCTGCTCGTGCTCTGGGTGTTGAGACTGTCGTCGCTGTCGATATTGTCGACGCGAAACTCGAGCTGGCTACTTCTCTTGGAGCTACGCACACGCTGAACACAAAGCGCATCACTGATCTTGCGGCGGGGCTGAAAGAGATGTTCTCCGACGGCGTCGATTACATCCTTGATACAACTGGTGTTGTGCCTCTACTTCAATCAGCTATCTCAGCCCTGGCCCATGCAGGAACTCTGGTCTTTGTGGGTGTACCCCCGCCCACTGGCTCGCTTACCATCAACCCGTTAGAAATTATGCTTGGTTGTAAGCGATTGATTGGAGCAGTTGAAGGATCCTCGGAGCCGGCGAAGGTGAGTAAAAGCTTTTTTTGATTAAAGCCTGTTCTGTGATTAACATGCCCATTCTCATAGCTTCTCCCTCAACTCCTCGAATGGTACAAGCAGGGCAAGTTCCCAGTCGACAAACTGGGTAAGGTTTACAATACAGACTCGCTGGATCAGGCGTTGGAGGATTTGCACGCTGGCAAGATTATCAAGCCGATTCTCAAATGGGGAGATCTGTGAATGTAAATTTGAAATGTAGGCATTAGCTGCCGTACAAATATACCTAAGATTTTTTCGTATGCCTTTGAAGCAAGTCAACCATTTTAAACCTCAATTCCCCCCTCCCCCGAAACAACTTCCCACTTTTCTTCGGAGAGATGTCATTTGCTCGGAGTGTACGGGCGTATTTAGCACTGTTGCGATGGATAAAGACCATCAAAACTCCAATTTGATGCAAGATTTCCTCAGGATATTCCATAAGTATATTGTAAAAATAAACGGCTTGAGGCAAATGTCAGTCAATGCCTCCTACTCTCTGAAGATCACTGCCGTATCGTAAAAGTGGGTTTATCTACCCCGGTAAGATGATAACTTGACTGACTAAGCAAGAGTATACACGCCGCAGTATTGTAGTCGCGACATTTATGCGCTATGCGGGTTCTTGGCGCGTACCCAGTTATCCGAGGTCATCGACTACTTTCGCGTTACCTTAAATCTGTTAGCACATTTCAAGTCAGATTCCTTGAGATAATGACCTGATAAGACCCACAAATTTTCTTCCCCAGTGACTCCATGTCTTCCCGCTACCAGCAGGGGCTTGGCCAGGACGCGTCCTCACTTTCCGGCCCAGTGCGGCAGCGGTCAAAACAAGCCTGTCTCCCTTGCCGACGCCGCAAGAGGAAATGCGATGGAAACCTGCCCTGCAATATCTGTAAAGGGTACGGATATGACTGTGAATTTGACAATGGAGCCCAGTCAGCCAATTTAAAACGACCTGTGCCCTCAGATGGGTCGCCGCAGCCTGGTGGGAAGGTGACCCGCTTGACATACCCACAAGAGCACCCAAAGCAACCCACGGAGTCCCCCTTCTTCCCTGGAATCCTCGAGCCCTCAAAAGCTCGATATGTCGGGAGGTATTCATCTATCGCCTTCCCCCTCTATGTCGGCCTGGAGGTTCAAGCAACAAAGATTCCGCGTCTGCACTCGTTTGCATACCACACGGGCATTCGCAAGGAACCGCCTTGTGCGGTGACTTGTGAGGCTGCCCAGAAAATCCCATGGAACACGGCAAGAAGCCTTATTGAAGTCTACACGGCTACAGTGCATCCCGTATTTGGCTTCTTGGATATGGATCAACTCTATGTGCGGTGCGAGAAACACTGGCATGGACAACCCCAAGATTTGGTCTTTGAGGCCATGATGAGTGGAGTCATTGCTATGGCGTCACTATTCAGTGGAACTCTGGATCAGGATACAGAAATGTGGTTTATCTTACACGCAAAGGAGATCCTGGAAGATTGCGTAATCAGTCGCTTCCCTTCTTTGGAGCAGATTGCGGCATGGACTTTGCGAACCATTTACATGCGGTGTACTGCGAGGCCACATGTGACTTGGCTTTCCAGTTGCACTGTCATGCATCTTGTGGAGGCGGCTGGATTGCACCATGCATCTGAATTCGTGATGCAGACGACTGGTAATGCGGCACCGAGTCCAGAGATGTTCAACATTGTTAATCGGGTTGCCCGGGTCGCAACCAGCCTTCATATTTTGATTGCATTCGAGTATGGAAGATCTATCATCACCTTGAATGGTCAGATTCTCGAGAATCTGCACCCCACGACCGGAGCAAAGGATCTGACTTTTCAACTGTGCAGCCTGGTTGCAGCTGTTCCTACGAACCTGTCCGGGGATGCTCTGCCCATGATGCAAGAGCTATTCTCCTCTTTGGACATGATAACCAGTGTCACTGTCGACCATGACTTTCTTCTTCTGTTACGTGCAGACCTTGCATTGGGCATATACCGCCGGCTCCGTGTCATGGATTCCAAATTCCAACAAGGACATAATGACCGCGTGATTGCCGCGGGAACAGCCGCCCTACCAGCAGCACGGAGGCTAGCTAGCCAGAACCGGCCTTGGTGGAATGTTATTGGCACTGTATTCCAATTTGCCTGCGCTCTCCTTGTCATGGATACCCCGACAAGCTGCGAAAGACTCGTGGAAACCATGGACACCCTGGAAATGATCGTTGATCATCTGAACACTCATTTGGCCAAAGAAGCTCTCTCAACGGCCCGTCAGCTTGTTCGAGCTTCGTTGGACAAGAAAAGGAGGGGCGTTGAGTCCCTCGAGCACATAGTTCGAGATGCCTCACCCGACTCTACTGTGAGCGACACAAATGACCACCTGCCGCAGGACACTGCAGCCATGAGCCCGTCACTCACGTCGCAACTACCCCTTGATCTGGATTCTCTGTGGGCTATGGAGTTTCAACTTCCATTGTAATTATAGACAATGCTTTTCTATACAAGGTTGATTTCAGCTTAAGCTGAGCCTTTCCTAGATGATGTCCAAGTCACCACCATGAAACAAGTCGCAATGATGGTACCCAGTCCTGCAAGACCAACGCCCATGTATGTGGCTCCCCGGTACCCTTTGAGTACATCCTTGTTATCGTCGTTGACATATCGTTCGACAGTCCCGGCAAATCCCAGACCCAATGAGATCGAATAGTTCACCACCGTATTGACCAGTGACCCTGCAACACCTTGGTCTTTCTGCGGCATGGAATTGCTCAAAATGAGAATACCCGATGGGAAGGACATGTCCCTGTTATTCGTTAGACTTTGTCCTTCGCTTCAAGCTCAAGGAAGGAGCGACTTACATTCCCCAAGGAGTGACCAACATGATCACAAAAGCATTAGCCCAGTATGTCTGCCCGATAGGCATAGACGCCAAGAGTGCTTGGCCTGCTGAGAAGGCCAACATCGCAATGAACATGATGATACTCGCTGGGATGCGACCAAGAAGAAGGCCTGTGATCACAGCAGCACAAGCTCCCGACGCAGATGCTCCAGCCCATTTGGCCGTCACAAGCAGTCCACTGTTTCCCTCAATATTTTCCAGAATGTCATAGTAGTAGAAGACCAGTATACCGAAGCTCGACCACCCGGCCGCAATGCAGCCCAGAACCCAGCCAACCTCGCCTTTCAATGCTGTGCGAGGAAGCAATGGATAGGCGGCTCTGCGTTCGAGAAAGAGGAATAAGACCATAATCAGGAGGCCCACAATCAAGAGGACGTATGTGTATGGCATCTCCCATCCGACGACGGCGGCCTGGTTCCACGCAAAATTGATCAGGATCAGACCTGACACGCCGGTGATAGCCCCCCACCCGTCCAAACGATCAAAGGTCGAAAGGTCCGGTCGCAGAGGCTCCTGAGCCATGGAAGGAATAACAAAGTATCCCAGGATAGCGAACATGACACAAGCAATCGCCATGATCCAGAACCCCCAGGGCCACCACAGACGTTCAGCAAGTAAAGACGAAAAGGTCGCGCCCAATGTGAACCCACCGGGTGCAACAGCCCCAAACAGACAGAACACCATTCCCTTGCGGCGACCGGGAGGATACGATCTTCCTAGAATGGCGACTGCATTTGGAAGAAGCAGGGCAGGGCCGATACCTTGGAAAGCACGGCAACAGTCGAAGAATCGAGGGTTTGACCACACGGAAAAGCCTCCCAGGAGCGACCAGAGTGCAAACCATAGAAAGCCAATAACGAATAGAAGTTTGTGTCCGTAGACATCGCCCAGTCTTCCAGAGACAAAGATAAAGGTTCCGACTGTCAAGCTGTATGCAGCCGATGCCCATGTCAGATCTCTCGGGGTGCTGTTGAAACTGGCACTGATGATCTGGAGAGGTGCGATGGAAAGTGACAGCCCAGCTTGTGTCATGAGCTGAGCCGCGCAGACGACAATGACGAAGATTGCTTCATGCAGCGGTGTCTTCGGTGGACCATAGTCCGGTGTTTCTTGCTTGGCTTCTATGTCGGATGACGCCGGTCGAGAGGCGGAGGTATGTTCTAGCATCGTATTGTCGGCCACGGTGCCGGCGGCTGCCGGGTTTTCTGAAATTTCGTGTGAGTTGAAGATTTCTGCGAAGTATGAGCAATATGACATACCTAGATCATGACCCATGTCTGTTCAATCATACAAGCTGGGACACTTGCTTTTATATGGCGGTTACAAGACCGAAACCGAGACTTGTGAATAATGAGCATTTTTCACGAAAACGGCGAACGGCTTGATGAGATTAATAAATTCCGACTTGCCACGCTAACATCACCCTGAAGATCCGCGGCCCACGTTTTGGCCCACGTTATGGTCCGAACAGATTGATAAGCCTATTCGGCCGCATGGCCCGCACGGTCCGCACGCCGCGTTCGGAAGGCCTCGATGCCGAGACCGCGTTGAAAGAGAAGAGATAATTAGTAGCAAAATAATAATCCATGTCATCGCGGGCATCAATAATATCCCGAAATATTCCGTATAGAAAGTAGTATATAAGTTATCTTCCCCATCGCGACTGAATCTGAAACCCGCAAAGAACCTCAATCCCAACCCGGTCAAAGCATCGGATCAACAACCAATTCTATGGAGCCCAACACAATGAAAGCCCTCCGCTTAACACGCGTCTCCACATCTTCGCCCCCGATACTGGCAGTCTCATCTCTTCCAATTCCCCAGTTAAAGCCCGGCCACGCCCTCGTTCGCATCCGCTATGCCTCCATCCAACCATCCGACAGACTGAATGCGCAAGGTCTCTTTCCATCCACAAAATTCCCTTTAGTTCCCGGACGCGACTATTCAGGAACAGTGGTGGATATCGCCGACGAGTCTCAGAAGTCATGGATTGGCAAGAGTGTCTATGGAACCAGTGGCTCGGGCCTCAGCTTCCAGGTTGATGGTACTCACGGCGAATACTGTTTAGTACCGCAGGCCGCGCTGGTGGAGAAGCCCGCTTCTTTGTCGTTCCTTCAGGCTGCGAATGTGGGGGTACCTTTCACCACTGCGCAGATGTGCTTGCGTCGGGCCCAAGTCAAAGAAAATGATGTGGTTCTCGTGCTCGGTGCAACGGGAGCTGTTGGCTCGGCGGCTGTGCAGATGGCCCGGGCAATGGGATGCAAACGAGTCTTGAGAGCGGCTCGCCGGAACGACTCCAGTCCTAATATCATCTTATCTGCAAGCAACCCTGCTGCTACGCTTGTAGAGCGTATCGCTACGTTGACTGATGGCAAGGGTGTGGACGTTGTGATTGACACGGTGGGAGATCTGGGGCTGATGTCAGTGGCTGTGGAACAGCTTGCTGCGAAGGGGCGCTATGTGTGGATTACTGCGCCCAGAGGCGATGTCAGCAAGAAGTTATCATTTGATGTGTTCCAGGCTTATCGGAAGGAGTTGTCTCTTCTGGGGTGCAATTCGGTGGCTCCTCCGGTTGAGGACGCGGCGGAGTATCTGAGATCCATGCATGATTGGATTGATCAGGGACTACTGGAAGCGCAGAAGGAGTCAGATTATGAAGTGGTCAAGTTGGGGGATGCTATTGAGGCTGGTTATAGGAAGACAGGGAAGGTGGTTATTGATATGGAATGATTGCGTGTATCAACTATATAGCTAGAACCAAACAAATATAGACATTGAACCGTTTGACACGGCCAACCGGTATCCATCCGCCCGCGTGGAAATCAAACACAATCGGAAAGCTGTGTAATAAGCTTTGGAACTCCCAAGTGCCATATATACCCCAATGTCTTTACTGGGGAGGAGGAGAAAGGTTCTGGTGAAGTTCCTTTCGCTGCACCGCGCCAAAGCGAGTATTGCCGACATCGAACACCTATTCCATACACAGATTAGCATTTGTTCACACACAATAAAGATGATGGTCACTCACGGCATAAATCCCCTTCAGGAACGTATCACCAAGGATATCAAAAGTCATATCACCTCGGCTCTGGATTCCTCCGTACACATACCCCGACTTGGCATCCGCAAAGCCGAGATCCTCCTTCTGAACAACAAAGTGGTTATCACCGACAGCAAACGAGACGACGGGGAGGTTATCAGCAGTCGTGTTACTAGGGTAGATCCATCCCTGGCTGCTACTGTCGTATTCGGCGCCCGGGATCGCATCGTAAATAGCCTGGCATGTAGAATCATCCACAAGAGCCAACGTAGTGCCCGTATCGGCAATAGCCGTGTTTCCAGCGCGAGCAATCGATTTGCCATTCACCGTCGCAGAGGTCGAATTGAACATCCAGAATCCCTGGCTTTTATCCACGGGAGTGTAGACGATGTCCTCGCCAGCGGCTTTGACGGTGTCCTGGTCAATGAAACCAAAGGTATAGAAAGACGCTCCCTTATCGGGCTCGTTCGCATCACGCCACGAACCTAGCTTGGCCGTGAAGAGAGATTCCGACTTGGGGATGTCGGACTGCGTGATCATGTTGTCGACGGGTGTCTTCACGGGCTGGGGCTTGACGGTGTTGATGTTGCTGAACGCCAGACCGAGTAGTCCGTCCCCGGCACCGCTTTCAAATTGCGCGGACATGGTTTCTGCAAGCTCGACGGCCTGTCCTTTGACGACTAGACCGCCGATGTCGACATTATCGTTGCCCACCGTGCCGGATGCAGATGATCCATCTCCGTAGGAGATCTTCCAGGTTGAGCCCTTCTTGTCCTTGAAGGTGCTCGACTTGGACGGGTCGAAGACCGTGTGGTTCGTGTACTGGGACAAGGTCGCAGCTGGCAGCTCAGTCGACCAGACCTGCATCTCGCATTAGTTGTGAAATAATGTCGAGAATGGACCATGTACTCACCCAG
The DNA here is from genome assembly GCF_028974065.1 of Penicillium cinerascens. NCBI lineage: Eukaryota > Fungi > Ascomycota > Eurotiomycetes > Eurotiales > Aspergillaceae > Penicillium > Penicillium cinerascens. The sequence continues at coordinate 888,914 of NW_026695298.1, read as the reverse complement.
AGATCGGCCGAACCAGTATCAAAGTCCAGATTCAAGTTCTGCGCCGGCGATCCAATACCCACCTGTGCCAGGTACATGGCATCGTTCTGCACATCCTCGGCGCTAACCTGACCAACCTGGTCACCGTCGGCGCTTTTCTTCTGCAGCTCCCGGCGAGAACGAACACGGCCACCGACAGGCTTATCGGTGTACTGACGGCCGGTCTGATGCATGGCGATGCCGAAAGAGTACGGGCCAGGCTTGGTAGGGGAGAAGCCATACTTGCGCATTGCACACACGTACGATTTGGTCCCCGACTTCTGATAGTGCGGGTTGGCGATGATCTTGATTCTGGTAGTAGGTGCCATGGTTGGGACTTTGCGAGAGAGTTTGGACCTGAGGAATTTGAGAATAGACATTGTTGCAGCTACCAGAGAACTATATATAAAGCATGGAGAACCCCGCTTGGATCGGGAACTCCATCTGGTTTTACGTCGATGAAGCCGGTATTGGTCACTTGCCATCGCTCATCCGCACGTTTCGTCATTGCCCGGTGACTGTCTGTTTTAGCGTGGATTCCATGCACCAAGTGACGATCGTCGGTCACGAAGCCTGAATCCGCACAATTACCCGGTTATCTCCCACGCGAATACGCCACATGCAGGGGCACAGATAAGGCTTGGAATTACTTTCTATCTTTCTTTGCCAACGCACTCCCCCGTACTCGGTACACGGTAAATCATCTGCCAACGCCGATCCCGTCCGACTCCCCCGAAGCAAAGTACTGTGGAAATACAATTATGCGATCAGATCACTTCTTGCGGCCCTTGCTCTTGGGTGCGTTTGACACGCTGGCCGCTCGCGAGGTTGCGTTGGAGCCGGCCTTGCTGCCAGCTTTGGTGTTTTTGACTTGCTTGGCCTGAAACAGTTAGTGGGAGGGGTCAACGATCGCCCAAAGATCCCGGAGTCCACACTTACAGTGGCGCCATTCTTAGCCTTCTTCTTCACGGGTGCCGCGTCATCGTTCTCCTCATCCTCGTCGCGGTCTCGACCACGGCCCTTGCCTTCCCCATTGGCCTTGCCGTCGGTCTCGAATTCCTTGGCCACGGTGTTCAGCAGCGTGGTACAGCGGCGACCGATCTCCACTGGAGTACGGCTGAGGAAGAACCAGTCGAAACGGAAGAGTGGCGAATCCCGGACCTCGTCGCGGATCTTCTCGTACAGACCTTCGCCCTCGACGCCGTACTTGTCCAGCATCACCAGTAGGAATCGGTCCTCCTCCTCGGTGTAAACCTTCTTGTTGGTCGTAGACACGGTGTAGTTGATCTTGAGCTGCTGCAGAGGCACGCGGTACATCTCCAATTTCTTGCGCAACATCTTGCGCTGGTGGTTCTTCATCTGCAGCTTCTCCTCACCCTGCTCAATCACCTTCAGGTACTTGTTATAATCCTGGATCTCGGTATATCGTTGCCAGAAGACCTTGGCATACTCCTCAACTTCGTCGGGCTCCTTGCTGTCCACTTCGGTAGCAATTCCAACGTAGTCGGTACGTCCAAACTTGGCCGAACCGTTGACAAATTGCTGGAAATCACGACGGTTCCAGTGAGAGAAGCCCAGCTCCGACATGCGAGCCTTCTCGGCTTGCTCCTCCTCGTTGAGAGGCTGGGCATTGTCGATCTCCTGCTGCTCGAGATCCCGCTCGGCCTCACGCTCGCTCAACTCTTCCTCCGGACCCTCGGGGAGTGGAGCCTTGTAGCCGATATCCCTGTGGAAACTGGCCGTCTCCCTCTCCTGCAACTCCTGCAGACCAGGAGGGTAGAACTGCCAGTCATGAACGGTGAGTTGCTTGGGTGCCCGCGGAACCTTGGGCTTCGTATCAGCGGTTCGGCCACCAGTGGCCAGGGCCTGGCGATAGTACTTGTCGATAGAGTAAAACTTCTCCTTGCGCTCACGCTTGGCGGGATTGATCCAATTGACGCCGATGTCCTTCTTACGCTCCGTGAAATCCTGGCCGTTCCACTCATAGGCACTCTCGGAGCTGAACTTCTGCAGATCGTCGATGCCAAGCTTCTCATACTTCTTGTTCAACTGCTGCGTCCGCTCCTCACCCTTGCGTAGAATAGCTTCGAAATCATTTTGGGAGATATCATCTCCCTTGGTAGTGGTGTCCGTGGGACCAAAGACATCGGCAGCACCGTGTTGAATCATGCCAAGCAAATCGTCCTTCGAAGCAGCCTTGTTTGACTGCTGAGCACGGCCTTGCTGGATAACCAGTTGATCCAGACGCAATTTCTGCGCGGCTCGCTCCAGAACCTTTTCTTCGATAGCATTCTCCGTGACGAATCTGAAGACCTTGACCTGCTTGGTCTGGCCAATTCGGTGAGCACGATCCATGGCCTGAAGATCGGCCTGAGGGTTCCAGTCACTGTCGAAAAGCACCACGATATCGGCCGTGGTCAAGTTGATACCCAGGCCACCTGCACGCGTTGTAAGAAGGAAGACAAACTTCTCCGACCCGGGCTTGTTGTAATCGTCAATGGCAGCGATACGATCCTCGTGAGCTGTGGTGCCATCAATGCGACAGTACTCAAACTCTCGGAAGACACAGTAATCCTCCAGGATGTCCAGAACACGACTCATCTGAGAGAAGATAAGTACTCGACTGCCATCCTCCTTCATACGCTTCAAGAGCTTGTCCAAAATGGCCATTTTTCCGGCGTTGTATATAAGATGTTCGTCGGTCGTGTATGGAGGGCCGGGCTCGGCTCCTTCGAAAAGGTAGGGGTGGTTGCAACATTTTCGTAGTTGCATGACAATGTTCAACAATCGGGTCTTGGATTCCTTCTTGCCAGCTGCGCCGTTGACCGCGTCAATATCCTTCTCCAGAATCTTTTGGTACCATTTCCTTTGCATCTCGGACATGGGGACATAGAGATTGAGTTCCTGCTTGGGCAATAAGCTCTTCTCGACATCGCTCTTCACACGTCGCAGCAAGAAGGGTCGTAAAACGCGATGAAGCTGCTGCACAACAGTATCCTGGTCAGATTCCTGGTTAGAGAACCACTGGTCAAAGGCATCCGAGTCACCGAACACGTCTGGGAGCAAAAAGTTGAGCAAAGCCCACAGTTCGTGTAGGTTGTTTTGCAGCGGGGTTCCGGTGATAAGCAAGCGGTTGCGGGAGTTGAAAAGACGAATGATCTGCGAGAGTGAAGACTCCTCGTTCTTGATTCGATGAGCCTCATCAATAATGATGTATTCCCAGGCGATTTTCTTGAGGGAGGATTTCTCGCGGAGGATCATCTCGTAGCTGGTGATGCAAACGTCGAAGTTATCTTGGAACAGCTCCTCGTTGATCAAACGTTGTCGCTCGTCCTTATCACCCTGGAGAACTAGGACTTGGACATCTGGGATCCACTTGGCGAACTCGCGCTTCCAGTTGTCCAGGGTTGACTTAGGCACGGCAACCAGATGAGGACCAGGGATATCACGGACGAAACGCAGATAACCCAAAAATGAGATTGTCTGCAGAGTCTTGCCCAATCCCATCTCATCGGCCAGAATACCCGAGATACCATTTTCGTGGAGCGAGACAAGCCAATTCAAGCCTGCGATCTGATAATCACGAAGTTCACCGTGGACGAAACCAGGCGAATCACGGAACACTGTGGTTGTCTCGCCGCCTTGCCGCTCATCGCGCAACAGCTCCGCATCCTCCTCTTGCTCGGTTCTGCGGCGCCTGTCGCCGCCCGCACCACCCGCGCGAGAGGAACCCTTGCGTGCCTTTGCCTCACTCTCCGAGTTCTGACGGTCGATTTCGGCGATGATCTCCTTGATGCGTGGGTTCGGGTTGGTCTCGATGAAGTGGCGGAACAGATCTGTCAGGCCGAGAAGGTATCGGAATCGGCGGATTGAATCATTTTCCTGCTCGTTTCATTGGAAATTAGTATATGGCATGAAACAGTGCAAGCATCGCGCTCCGTACCTTAGATTCATCCAGGCGGCCGTGTTTCTTGCTCAGAAGACTCTTTCTCAGCTGAGTCGCCTCCGACCGGCGTCTGTGACCATCAACTACAGCGTCGCCCGCGACGCTGCTCGCCGTAGTGTTTGGGTTTGTGTCAGAGTCCTGCGGCGGAGGAAGAGTGTCAGTCCACTATCTATATGTTGGCTGTACGCGGATTCAAGGACATCATTACCGTGTAGTCGGGCGTATCTTGGTAGGCCTGTGTAGAGAAAAAAGCATCAGCGATTGTTCATGGCACGTGTAGTCAAGGTGCACCGCGGTCGAGGGGCGATGCGACATTGAAGGACAAAACGGAAACAAGAAGTAGGTCCCACGTACCATCGGCGCGTCGACAGGAATGGACGGGATGGTATCATCATTTACATCGGTCATTGGCGTATCCGTCTGAGACGGCGATTCAGCTTTTGCCGGTGCCATATTTTTCGTTCGGCGCGCAAAGCGCAAGCGTCACGTAGGCACAAGCACGTCTCGACTCGTCGGCGAAGATTGTCTGAAGGAGGCAGACGAACGAGCTTGGGAGAGTATCGCAAAAGAAACAATTGAGATCCAACAAAGCCGAGATAAGGGGAGATGTAAAGGGAAGGGGTAGCTGGGTGAAAGCGGGACAATCAAGCGCAACTTGGAACGAAAGAAACGCCTCCAGGCGCGCTGAAGAAGAACAAATGGGAAGGCGCGGCGAGTGACACGCTCTGATTGGGTGGAGCTGACTGACTCAGCAGTCGAGGTCCGGTGGACGGAAAAACGAATGTTCCGAAAGTGGGGTCACGTTACCCGGTCAGTGCAAAAACCGTAGCCGATCAGCTGCAGCATCGGTTACGCCTTTGGTTCCCCTCCGGCCTAGTGACGACCTAACAGTACAGAGCTAGGGAACATTTTCTTCGGTTCCCGGACTCCATTTTCTTGCTTCGGGAATAAGGATCAGGCTTCATCCTACCCTTTTCTTTTCTTTTGTTTGGGTATCACGTGGAACAACATCGCCTCGAGTGCGCCCAAGTACATCTGACGACGCCGTGACAACAACCCCCTCCATACACAACCTTCCTTAGTGTATTCCTGATCACCCTCGTCACTATGGATTCCATGAGGTCGTTGAACACCTCCCTGCCGAGCTCGACACCGCGGCCGCAGCCGCCCGAGCAACTCCTCCAGTCCTTCAAAGCGGCTGCGTTATCTGTCACCAACCTATACAAGAATGCCGTCTGCGAACAAGCTCAGGCCCGTCAAGCTGGCTACCAGGAGGCTGTAGAGGACCTGCTTCACTTCCTTGACCGCGAGAATCTTGGTCTTGGTGACGGAGAGGGGTGGAGGGTCCGTCAGTGGGCAACTGAGAAGTGTGATGGAACTGCTCAAGGTAGCGACGACGATGAGCGAGCCGACACAGATAAGCATGACCGAAGTGCGACACCTGCGACTGCTCGCAAGGAAGCGCCCTCGTCCGAGCCCGCTTCTCGACAACCACCTACCTCCACTCCCATCTCCGCACCTGCTCCCGCACCTCGTCCCGAGACCACGAACCCCGCACCTCCGCCTCAAGAGACCTCGCTTGGATCACCGACAGTATTTACATTCACCGCTGGCCCGACATTCCCCCAATGTCAAGACCTTGAAATGGACATGCAATCTTCCGACAACCCTACCCCTCCTTCGCCAGACGGTGCACCAGTCAGTGTCTCCGTTTTGCCTCGCAACTCTCGCCATCAACATCAACATCGCCACAACAACCTCGCCCGTCCAAACGCCCGCCCCTTCCCTCGAGAGTCCCCTGCTAGCATAGGATCCAAGCGGAAATTTAACGTGCCGGACTTCTTTGACTTATCAGGCGACATGTTTGGGGGTGGTAAACGTGGCCGGTTCACCTAGAGTGACTCTTCCTGACTATACGAAGTCGACGAAATGACGAATCTTCTATTCTGATTGTCACGCAGCAGTTGGGAGGACTTGGGCTGCTTTTTTCGGGTGCATATTGGGATGGGGGACTTTTGCATATGGCTTCACTCAGTGAAGCATGACTTCACCCTTCATTTCTTTTTCTTTTTCATGAATTTCTTTCGTCTTTTCCTTTCCCCCTTCCCATGGCCTCCTTTATACCTTTTTTTCAATACAGCATATAGAGAGAAGATTTTGTGTGGAAATACCCGGTGTGGAAGCTATCATTACCTGCTCATGATAGCACAACGAATCAATATATTACAAACCTCTTCAAAGATTTTCGAAGTGAAGAAATGCTTCCTAGTGTACAACGCCCATCCCAATACTCCATGTTGTCCTTCGTAGTGTAGTTCAAGCCAAATAGGCCATCATGAAGTAATCAGTTGAATGCTCGATAGATGCCCATGGCGACGAGGGTTCCAGCGATGGCCGAAACTCCGAGCCGGCGCGAACCCATCTTGAATTGTGATGTGCTCTGCATGATGCTCTTCTCTTGTTTGCGGAGGTTGGTCATCCCGCTGTGGTAGCTGTAAATGCCGGCGCCGATGAATGCAGCAGAGCCTATTTCCCATGCATCAGCTATCCATGTCCCTGGAAGATATCTGATATTAGATCACGTACCGGTTATTCGACAGGACATGCAGTCGTCCCACTTGTCTTCCGCCAGTGCTTGTTTGGGGTCCTTTTGTTGGGATCCCCAGCCAGAGTTTTCTGATGAAGATGCCATCTGAAATGTGAAGTTGCTGCCCAATTATTCTGAGAGAGGGCGAGGCAAAAAAAAATTCTTCAAATAACTTATTTGGTGACCAGTTGCGGAGAGAAATCGCGGAGAATCACGCGCAGCCAAAAGTAATCTAAAGCGGAAGTCGGCGGCAGAATGACCAGCTTCACCACGAGCTATAGAACTCCGGTGCTTCCTGCCTCAGACAACAGCCACCATGAGCGGCGAGATTGATGCCGTCTACATCTATGACGAGCACAAGTATGCCTTCTGTGAACCTGCCATTGAATTACACTGACAGCCTGATCTAGCGCCCCCCTCGTCGAACGTGTATACCGAGCCCGCCCGCCCTCGGCGGCCGCGATCCTGCCCCTCTACCTCGCTCATGCCGAACCTCGCCCCTCCTTGCTGTACATTCCTAATGCATCGCCGCCGGTGACGGTTTTTTCGATTATCCAATCGAATCTGCTGTTTCTCGCCGTCAGTGAGGTGGACACCGAGCCACTCTTGGCCTTGGAATTCCTGCATCGCGTGGTCGATGTATTGGAGGAATTTGTAGGCGCGCCACTGCTTGCGACCAAGATTCAGGCCAACTATGATGTGGTTGCTCAGTTGCTGCATGAGATGTGCGATGGGGGATTGGTATCCAATACGGAACTCAATGCTTTGCAAGAGGTTGTTGAGGTGCCCGGGTGGATGGGGAAGCTTCTCGGCGGAATAAGCATGCCTGGGTAAGAAGTCTTGGCAATCATCGGGAAAGAGGTTCTCTGTTCTGACCATTTACTCTCGGTTTAGGGCATCGACACCGACCTCAGGTACCGTCAACCCTCTGAAGCAATCACTCGCCGCTGCTAGCGCAACTCAGGGCCCCGCAATACCCTGGCGACGACCTGGAGTACGACACACATCAAACGAGCTATACGTCGACATCATTGAATCTCTCTCTGTGACCATGGCGCCATCTGGGCGATTGCTTTCCGCTATGGCATCTGGAACTATTGCATTCACCGCAAAGATATCGGGAGTTCCGGACTTGCTCCTGTCATTATCGGCGCCGGGTGGTCAGCAATCACTTGCTCGCAAGATTGAACTACCGGTATTTCACCCGTCTGTTAGACTTGCTCGCTGGCGAGAGCGGCCCGGCGAACTTAGCTTCATACCTCCAGATGGACGATTCATTCTGGCTGGGTACGAAGTCGATCTTCTTCCGGTAGACCCTGATCTAGACGAACCGCCAAGTCACATGGAGAAACTGTTTCTACCGGCCATTGTGGACATCCGCAAATCCCTCGGTCCGACCGGCTCAGATTTCGAGGTTAGGTTGACTCTGAATACCAACTTCCCCGGTCATAGTTCCTCGAAGTCAACAGCCACGCGGAATGGATCAGGGACATCAACTCCTTCCTTCTTGGGTGTCGGAAGCAGTAACTCCACAGGACCCGTGCTGGAGGAAGTAGTCGTGAGCGTTCCGATATCCAAGTCCATACGGCACATCACAGACATGCAGGCGAGTCGTGGTGACGCACAGTACTCTCATAGCACTGGTCTCCTCGAATGGCGAGTCCCCACAAACCGTGAAGCTGGGACCATTTCAGGCACTGCGACTCTCCGATGTTCCGTTGCAGGTTATCCATCAGTCGATGAGGACCATGAAGACAGTGTCGAGGATGACGAGGATGCCAATGCAAACCTTCTGCAAGGCTATTATGAAGCCCCCAACGCATACGACGACCCATCCGCAAGTACTACCAGAAGGAGGCGCGATCCCTCAAAGAAAAAGAAAAAGAAGAAGAAGGAGAAGGGAACCAAGAAATCATCCCGCTCTGCCGCTCTTCTCGAAGAAGCTGGCGAAGGCGAAGGGGAAAGCCTCGCTGAAGGCCTGTCAGACGCACCTGCCAGAGCGACAACCCCATCTCCGAGCCACTCTAAACCTCATACGCCTACCCCTCCCTCACAACCTCAACCACCATCCCAGCTTCCTGCGTTCTTTGCACCTTCATCCGCACCTCGTGCCGGGCCTCGCAGAACGAAAGCCCAAATCAATACAAGCCTCATGCCGACGTCTGCCGCTGTCTCCTTTTCTGTGAGAGGGTGGCTTCCATCTGGCATCAAGGTGGACAGCTTGAACATTGATCAACGCCGCAGTCGTGGAGTCGGTGACAGCATCAAGCCGTACAAAGGGGTGAAATATCTATGCGTGAGTCGACGCGGTGTGGAACGACGTTGCTGATAGGAGATAACTTGATTTTTGTGAACTTGCATGTGTACTCAAGGTGGCTCAACTCATGTATTGGTGGGAGACGTGATCTAGACACTGCAACGTGATGGCACGAATAACGATGTACCATTGAAATCAAATCTAAGGTTATATACACTCTCGAATTCTTCTAAATCAGCAATTACTACTGTCACTTGCTGTCATTATACCTGTCATTTTCCTACGTCAACGTTCACATAAGCGCCGACTAGAGACGTATCATCATAGTTAATCCGTTATAATAATCAAAGCTAAGTTTGCCACTTTCCAGGGGCACTAATACAAGCCGCAGGAGAGAAACTTGGAATACAGTACGTCCCGAAGCTGGCGTGACCACCTACACTCTTCGATTGATTCTCAGTTCAAATAAGTATTTTCTTGTAATTTCAAACACCTCCTCACCCTGCTTCCACAGAAACCGCTCGAGGAAAGGTATCTTAACAATCTCTGGTGGTCGAACCAAGACGGCACCAAACCTAGCCGCTTCAAAGGATGAGCTTATTTGACATGATCCACAGTGGGGAACTATTCTACATCGCAGATGGCACAGCCAGCAGCCTGTGCTATCACCGCTCCACAACGTCTCTCACCCAGGTATCATAATCCGGTGGGTTTTATATATTTATATTTTTTAAACTTGCAAATAGCCGCCTTTGTAATAGGTCAGCCGCACCAGGCTAACTCATTTAGGGATGGCGACAACACACGCAGTTCTCAGTCAAACGCTAAGCGTGGGTGCTGATCTCAACTTTTTCTGCATTCTGCGAGGCGTGGGCGTTGGCTTGAGCATGGAGCTCGGAATCTAAACAAAAGTGCTCTCCGACCATTCTCCTCATCTTCTATTTCTTGCCCTTCGCCTCCCATCCCAACCGTGACCGCCCACTGCACAACATGTTGATCCTACTCATCCTTAGCCTGGTTACGCAGGCGCTGGCCCAAAGTAACTCGACTGTTTTGGTTGGGTGGCAATTCGATGGCGACAGCCGGTCATCATGGGATATTCTCTGGACATGTCTCTCCACCATTATGGCGTGCACCTGGACTGCGCTACATGTTAATCACCACCAGAAAAACGGTAATTCACACATGGGAGCGAGCCGTATAAAGAAGAGTTTCGCATGGTTTGTCGCCATGCTGGCACCAGAAATGATGGCTTATACGGCAGTTGAAGAATATTGGGAGGTGAAATTGATTCTTGCGCGCTGCAACTCGGCTCAACTGGCATATTTCAGCAATAAGAAAGCTTCCTCGCTGGAGCCCATAACAAAGATTGCGACTCACAAAAATGAGAAGGAACTGGAGACGACAAACGCGCCTACAGTCACTAAAGACAGCGAAGAAGAAATTTTAGGGCCCCTGGCACCAGAGGATACGGAGTCATCGGTACATGTCTTTCGACTTTGGAAAATGGCCCAAGCGCATTATATTCGGATGGGCGGTTTTGTTCTACGGACCAAGGACAATTGGGTCTACATAGTACGGGCCGCAAATGTTGTCGGCCTCATTCAGGCAGGAATCATCAAGCCATCCGCTTTGAAGATAAGCGATATCAAAGATCGAGACAAATCCGACCCGCTTTCCAAGCTCTTCACTCTCCTCCAAACTACATGGGTGACGGTTAATATCATTGCCAGAAGGGCATATCACTTGCCCATCTCGCCTCTGGAGCTCTCAACCGCGGCCTATGTGGCATGTGCCTTAGTTACGTACTTGGCTTGGTGGAATAAACCCAAGGATGTGGACACACTCATCACATTCCACCTGCCGTATGACCGTGACAGTGACGAGATGCCATCTCAACTTCGCAATGCTGACAAGAGAGATTGGATGCATATGCCGTTAGCCAAAGACGACGCCGAATCCGACGAGGGCCACAGACACCGGAAACGAGCAGCATTTGTTGCGCTATTGATAAACCCAGTTAGGTTCTGGAGGGAGTTCAAAAGGTCGTCAAAGGAGATCAACGCCCAAAGAGCACCCAAGCAGACGGAGATGGACACTCCGGCAGACAACTCGGAGGAGACGCCTGATGATGATCCCGACCGTTTTGATGAACAAATCTCAGTAGGGGAACAATTCAGACTTGATGTGTTTGCTTTCATAGCCGGACTAATATTCTGCGGTATTCATATTGCGGGGTGAGTATTTGTTAATTCATTCCTCTAGTTCTTTCTGGTCAGTAAATGCTTACTTTGCAGGTGGAATTTCATCTTCCCAACTCGAGCCGAGAAAATCTGCTGGAGGGTCTTTTCTCTCGTTTCACTCTCAATGGCCTGGCCCATTCTTTTGGTGTCCGATATATCCTTGCTTAGGTCATGGCTTAAACATGGAAGCAAGGCACTTGTACCGAGAGAATATTTCCATAACCCAAAAACTGAGATGTGCCTTATCCTCATTTTTTGGCTGGTATATTCGAGCGCACGCCTAGGAAACATGGTGCTCGCATTGGCATCGCTGCGAGCTCTTCCCGCTGGATCGTATTTATCGATCAATTGGCTAGCAACTATACCGCATATATAGTTTATAATCTATTGTCTGGTATTACTGACATGCTCCGTCGTCTCAATCAGTGTAGCCAGCGTGATAGCTTCTCACAACGGCCGTCCAACATGGCGACGCACACCTGCTTCTTTCAAAACCATCAGACTGCCAATCGTATATCTCAGGGTACTGTTTCCCTAGCGTTGTTCAGCCAATGTCAATGCTCTTGAAACGCTTGGTAAGATCCCGCTGGGACCGGTCCTTTACGGACACGACAACCGAAGTATCATCTGACCTTCCCAGTCGGTCGCGGACTATTTCCGGCGTAAAAGACGTCCAGCTTTCTCATTTAACTGCTGCCAATAAGAACTAGGTGGTAGAGCCAGGTCTTGATCCGTATCACGGGTGATGACCCGGTCATTCAGAGTAGCCCTCCACTCGATCTCAAATGCCGGGGCCGAGGGCATACGAAGGAGTCCTTTCTTACAAATTAGGCAGTTCAAGTCCGTAGGTACTATCATCATTGAAAGCAATGTAAGTCATTCCACCAACGCAGAAAACGCCACTGACAAGTTTAGCAACATAATTGTGTTAGTTCACATCAGGAAGGGGTCACGATGTGTTAAGTAGAGAAAGCTGTGGCTGACACCTGCTCTACTGTACTTGTCCGCCTCTGCACCCGGCTGTATCCAGTCTAAAATAATCCTGCTCCTGGCGGGGGAAATAATGTAGGTGAGGGTCAGTCCCAACTGGTAATCGGTTAACAAATCATAAAATAAACGACACGGCCAGGGTCGTGGGATCCTGCCCAATTCAGAGGATCTTCAAAGATGAGCACATGGATTTACTTAAAATGGATTTACTTAAAATGGACTTAATTACCGAAGGACAGCACGAAAGCCCCACCAAAAGGCGCCGGTGAAAAGGATGAGCAAATTTAAATTCAAATCCAGTTAAGCTATTTTCCCAATTTCCCATTTAACACAAGCGGTATCCATCACAGTTTCGATGTGCGGCGCTCTAGAGCTTGCATCACGATATAGGCAACTACAGAAACCACGTTAGACGAGTTCAAGACTCGGTATTCCGTGTCCCGCAAGGACGGCGAAAGAAGGCAAAGGAAGGGGAATCCATTAAGATTAAGCGTTTTAACAGTGTATGTGACTTTCTGGGTATCCAGTAGGTTGAAGGAGACATGAAAGGAAAATGAAAGGAGGGAAATGTCCAATATATGACAAGGTGGTGAAACATGACTGCTCAATGGGTATACAGGAGTAATTAACGGTCTCAATGACGGAGGGGACCCGGGATATGCCGTATAGGGCTGCTGGAATACCTGGCTCCAAGCTTATTTGTCCTCTTCGTCTAATTGAGATGAACAATGGCGAGAAGATTGCGGGGCAAAAAAACAAAATAAACTCAAAAACATAGGGCAGAAATGGGGTGACTGTGACAATGAATCCAAGGGAAATGGGGTTACTCACTAGCAGCAACAACGGCAGCACGCCCAGCACCGGCCTTGGCACTTCCTCCGCCCAAAGTCAGAATGAATCGCAACCAGCCGAGAGTGACCTTCTTGCCACTGCGGTCAAAGTCGGGGGCCAGGGTGCTGGCAGCCTTCCACTTGGACAGCTTGCCGGCGTAAGGCGGGTAGCGAATAGACAGGATGGATTCCAGCCAGCCAGGGCTGCTGGTGATGGGACGACGGTGCACCCAGACGTCGAAGCTGGAGCGGCCACGGTATGAGCCGTAGCCACTCTCGCCGACACCACCGAAGGGCAGGGTAGGAATGTGCAACGCAGCATCATTGCAGGAAACACCACCGGAGCGGGTAGTAGCAATAACTAGATAATTGTCAGATTTGCAGTCAAGAGATAGAAAGGGGGAAGCTTACTCTTTGCCACATCGGCCTTGTTGCCGAATGGGTAGAGACCAAGCGGGGTGGCCTGGACACCGTTTGCCAGGTTGACGGCCTCATCCAGGTCCTCGACGGGCAGAATGGGGATGAAGGGTCCGAAACTCTCCTGAGTGCACAGCGAGTCATCGACGGAGTTCACCTGGACAACGGTAGGCTCAATGAAGAGCTCCTTCTCATCCATGGTGCCACCCATGAGGATCTTGCCCTTTGTGTTGTCAAGCATAGACTTGAGACGCTGGAAGTGACTTTCGTTGACGATACGCGAGTAGTCAGGCGATACCTTCGCACCCTGGGGGTAGAACTCCTTGTAGGCCTTCTTGAACTCCTCCACCACCTGGGGCACAAGCGACTTGTCGACGAGCAGATAGTTCTGTGAGGTGCAGAGCTGGCCTGCATTCATGAGCTTGGCCCAAAGCAAGCGGCGGGCTACCAGTCTCGGATCGGCATTCTTGGTGATAATAGCCGGGTTGATACCACCCAGCTCGAGGACGACCGGGGTCAGGTGGGGGGCAGCAGCCTTAGCAATGATTCGGCCAACATTGGCACCGCCGGTGAAGAAGATCTTATCCCATCGCTCAGCGAGCAATGCCTGGGTCTCAGCGACGCCTCCCTGGATAACCTGGTAGCACGAGGGGTCAAGACTGGCCTCGCAAATCTTCTGCATCACAGCAGCGCTGCGGGGAGCATTCTCGCTCGGCTTGATGACGACGGTGTTGCCAGCGGCGATGGCACCAATCACGGGGCCCAGGGTCAACTGGAAGGGGAAGTTGAAGGCACTAAATCGCGTCAGACTGTCAGTTTCCATCTTCCCCGGTCTCCAAACCACCCATATGTTAGAGGGGAAACGCACCCGATGACCAATACACAGCCTAGGGGATCCTTTCTGATCTTAGGATTCATGAACTTGAAGGCGAGATCGATATCGGGGGCACTCTCATCCTTGACCCATTTGTGGAGGTTGCGGGTGGTGAAAACGACATCGTTAAGCAGCCAGCCGCTCTCCGCGACCTCGGTCTCGAAGCGCGGCTTGTTCAGGTCCTTGGCGCAAGCTTCGATGATCTCCTCCTCGTGGTCCTTGATGCTGTCAAGATGTTAAAATAGATTTCCTGGATGCATTTTGATGCCACTCACGCCCAGTAGAACTTGCGAAGCTGCACGAGACGGAACTCGACATCGCGCGTGCGGTGCTCGAGAAACGCCTTGCGGGCGGTGGAGATGCGCTCGGGGATCTCCTCGAGCGAGGTAAACTGTAGTTCCGGAAGCTGGACACCCATATTGACAGATGTGTGATGAAGCAAAGAATCCTTACGTCAGAAAGAGAATGCCGCTGGGAGGGCGGACATTTAAGAACTCTAAGCAAGCGGCTTCTCCGCATCCACATGCGCCGCTCGGCTGTTTCTATCTGTCCGAGTCGGCGTCGATCATTCTCCGCTCTCGACTTTCTCTCTCTACTCGCGACCAGCTACGATCCACCCTTGCACTTCACGGTCTACTAAGCTTCAGCATGCCTTCGACGAACAGTCTCTGATTCTATTATCCGACTGGCATCGACCACGACTCTGGCCGACGTGCCGTTCGCCCGTCGGCATTTTCCCACCCCTGAGCTCTGGACCGCGGTCCGGCGGCTTCACACGGACCCACAGACGCGATTGGCCGGTCAACTCTCCGTCTTTGGGATAGCTTCCTGCCCTGCAGAAATTAGCTATTGACAGGGGTCTTGCCTATTCAAGACCGAGTGGTTCTTCACTACTCCGTACTCCTTTACAGACTCCACGGCAGACTTTCAAAATATACAGTTCATTCATGCATCAAATTACTCATGCACTGATTTTTCCAATGCAATGACAAGTCAGGCCTCCCTACAGGACAACTCCGACGGGAATCAAGTCATAGAACCAAAACAAAGAAAAGACAAGAAAACGCCGCAGTGATACCATTTTACAAGATGGCCCTCAGTTCTTGAACTGGTCCTCGGTCACACCCTTACCCATGGCCGCGGTGCTACTCACGCCACCGGAGACCATCTTAAGTAGGTTGTCCACGTAGTTGGCACCGCTCCACTTTTGGTGGGTAACCACGTCGACACCCTGCTCCATCTCGGGTTCTTGGACCAGTTCGCCGTAGGCACGCATGCCGTTCTTCGCGTACGCCTTGGCGAACTGGTGCGAGATCAGCGCGGTCGTGTGCAGACCCGCCAGCGTGATGAACTGCCAGGCGTAGCCCAGCTCGCCCAGGCGCTTGATGTAGGTCTCCTGCTCCTCACGGGGCATGGCCTTCTTCCAGTTGAACGAGGGCGACAGGTTGTAGGCGAGCCTGGAGAGATTGTTAGTTTCCGCATGATCGTCCTATTTCGGGGACGGTACTCACTTTTGCTCGGGCCACACGGCGTGCACGCCGTCGGCGAACTGCTTGGCCTGCTTGTAGTCAGGCAGCTTGCTCTCCATCCAGATGAGATCCGCGAAAGGCGCGTACGCGACGGCGCGGTTGATGGCGCACTCGGTGCCGCCCTGGTAGCGGTAGAAGCCCTCACGGGTACGGGGCGCATCCCAGTTCCAGTGGATGTCAACGCCAGTGATACCCTTGGCAATGGCGCGAGCTTCGCTGTTACTCTTGCCCTGGGAGGCCTTGAGGTACTGCTGAATCAGGCCGTTCTTGTCGGCGTGAACACCGGCATTGATGGTGTCGACCACGGCCTCGCTGAAGAGCTTGAGACCGGCCTGGGCGGTCCATTGGTCCTCAATGGCCTGCAGCTCGGCACCGTTCTTGCCGGCCTGCTCGGCGGCAACCATCAGGTCGTTCAGGGGCTGCAGGTTGGGGTTGGTGGAGCCGACAATGAAGGCGTGGTCGCGGTGGTCAATGGTGGAAGTGATGAGGGTAGCGGCCTCCGAGTCGGTACGGGCAATGGCCAGGAGATCAGTGCCCATGATATCGGCCTGGGCACGGATAGCAACCAGACGGTTGATGTGCTCGCTGATGGGAACCAGCACCTTGCCGGCCATGTGGCCACACTTCTTGGTGCCAGGAGCCTGGTCCTCGATGTGAATACCAGCAGCACCGCGCTCAACGAACAGCTTGGTCAGCTTCATGACGGCAGTCAGACCACCGTGGCCGGTATCGGCATCGGCAATGATGGGACGCAGGTAGTCGACGTTGGCGACATTGCCACGCTTGTCCTTGGGGGTGGTGACACGCTCTTCACGCTGTTTCCGGTCGTGGAAAAGCTGTGCCATGAAGAGTTGGTTGACCTTGCGGGGAACGGTGTCCTATTTCTCAATAAGTATATGATTACAACCCCGATTCCATATAGCTTAACCTACCATAGGGTAGTCCGCGAGATCGGGAGAAGGCTCATCGGTAGACGAGGCGGTCGACGAGCTCTGCCAGCCAGAGACGTAGATAGTGTCAAGGAACTTGCACATCTGGGTGATCATAGTAGGCTCGAGGCAGCCATAGGTGAAGCTAGCCTGCTTCGTCTGTTCACGAGGGAATTAATTAGCATTGGCGTCTTTCATACCGCGCCGAGAGCGCATACCTTGAAGTTATTTTCCAGAGTGTTCCACAGCTTCTTAGCTTGGACAGCGGAAGGGTAGTCGATAGTCAGGTTGCCACGCTTGGCGACAATCTGCTCGGCCGTGAAGGGTCGCTTGGTGTATCTCCACCGCGAGTCCTTCCACCAGTTCTTGACGGCCTGGACTTCCTCCGCAAACTTGCGGTCCTCATCCTCGAAATGACCCATGATGACTTTTAGGGTAGAAATACAGGTGGTCGGCAAAAATGATCCAAAAAGTGTATATATTCAGTTGCCACAGCTTTTGTAAACCAAGACAAGGACGAGAGTGAAGAGAAGGGAAGAGAGAGAGGGGAGAGGCGCAGGAAACAAGAACTGAAGTAATAGAAACCGATCACAAGCCAGCAGGAAGCTCGGGGGTACTTATTTAGTTTGCGAATGCGTCACCGCAACACCCAGTGGTCGGTAAACTCTCGGCTCACCGGGACATGCAGAATCCAATCCCAGGCAGCCTAGGCAGTGTCCCGTATTGAAAACAGCTACTCGACCAATGTTCAGGCTTCGGACCTCCGAAATGCGGAAGCGGGTGCGGTTCTTCGGGAGAGAGGATCCAGACTCTGTTCCTCGGTCTAATGGACCTTTTGGCTCGGCGCTTTGCCACTACTCTCTGCTTCACACCGGTGACTCACTGGCTTTATGGAGCTGTTGCTGTCTCGGGAGCTCATTAATACATCGCTAGGAGCTCAACTTTATGTTGTATAGAACGCAATTCTTATTTTGTTGGGCGCATTGAAGGACGCAAAAGCATCGGGACGCCTAGGATCCCGATGACGTCGTCGAACATGTGCGTTTTGTACGTGACAATACCTGCAACTTTCACGTGCATCGACGATCACGGGCTTGAAGACAACACTTGGATAGTACGATCTATGTACAGCTATCTAGCCCTAGATTAGATCAAACTCAACGCCCCCTATCGATGGTCCTACTTTTCTGGCAGTTATTTGCTTCCATATGATCGAACAGTCAACTGCCGGATTACACTTTTTGCCTGAGTCATCATTACACAGATGTAATGCCCCGGTATTCGGTGAATCTCCACCGAGCACGAACATACCCTTGAAGGACACGAAAACGCCAGCTAGCTGAAGGGCTCTGAATGCGAATTAAATTGAGTATCCACAGCTCCATATTTGCCTGAAAGCTCTTTTCTCGATCCACAAAACCACGCGTTTTATGTCGATCAATACATGAACACCATTGACTCGATTATTTGCCGCAATACTTGAAATGGCTGGAATAGCACGAATTCATACCGGAAGAGATGGCGCCTTGTAGCGATCACCCTTGTCCAAGATCGGACGCTCCGCCCGATGATCAATGAAATAACTCAAGCTAACCGTCTTCGTTGGACCTCGGCTCATCGACACCGCTTACCTACGCATTTTCAAGGCACTTCAAACGTCCACCTGACAGGAACAGGCCAGTGTAGATCGGTAAAAGAATCCTAATCTACTCATCTAGATGTTCTAGCATCGTCAGCTGATCCCAAACCTCCGTAGTCGGCGACTCTTCTATTCCCATAGCCCCCTGGGCACAGAACTATACGGACATCAAACCCGAGGCCCAACCTCAAAAACTAGCTATATCTGAAACCACCAATCAAAACCAACGCACAGCGGTAGAAAAATACGTATCGCCAGACCGCAAAGCCCAGGCATCCAGCCACGAGAATAGCCTCGGGAAAACCAGGGTCCGCCAGCGCGCCCACCCGTGTATTTGTCGAACCTGAGGCTGACTCGGTGTATCTCAGCTTCGGAGGACCCGATGGCGTCGTTTCGCATTCGGGATCCCTGGTCTTCTCTCTCGGACGTTGGCCGGGAGGGCCTGCGTCGTGCCGATGGCTGCCGGGTTATTTTCGCAACGCGGTTCCTGGGGGTGAACTGCCTTGGTGTGGATTGCGGGGACTTATGCAGCCTCTTTTGGCCCGCCAGTAAAAAATAGGTTCGTTCCTCCAGCGGAGAGATGTCTTTACAAACCTTGACAGGTGTTTCCCCTGCATCCTTAGTTGGATGAAAGTTGGCGTGGACTGCGAAGACTTTAAAATAGCTAGACGGCAAAGTATAGTCACAACCATCTTCAGCTAATTCTAATCGCATCTTGGGTCGCGCATATATCTTCATTCAAACTGTAAAGCCAATTTTCTGTAATAATTTCTAGGTGCGACTTTTCTGTCGGTTCTACCAAAAGCCAAAGTTTCCTGGCACGAGAATACAGCCATGAGAATGCTCTAATCAGTAAGCATCTTGCGCCAAAACCGCCTTTTTGTACGTCTCATACGGCGTGATAGCTCCCAAAGAGCGTCTCATGTGCGCGTTGAGAATCTCCAATCCGTAGACATAGCTAGCATTAACCCAACCAAACCTGTTATATCGACATTAGCATTGGATCCGATAGCCAGACAGATCATCAAACTTACCCTTCACGAGGCGCGCCCTTGAAATTGGTTCCCTGATTGCCGTACTCGGCATCGACCCGGTGTGGGTCAATCGGCCGGGTCACATCATACTTCTCCACAACCACACCATTGAAGTCGACAAACGCCTTTGTGATCATGTACAGCCATTTGTACGCCAGTCGCTCGGCCTCTTCCTGGTAGCCGTACCGCAGGAAACCAGTCCACGCGAGCATCTGCTGTGGCGCCCAGCCGTAGGGGTAATCCCACTGCCGGTTTGGTCGTTCCAAGCCCACTGGACCGCGGGACTCCTCTGAACCTGACACCAGACCACCGAAAGCTTCCAACCGAGGCAGGGCTTTCGATACCAGGGCGGCTGCCTGGGCGGGTGTGGCGAGACCGGCCCACATCGACCAGAATGTAGTCGCGGTTTCGTAGTCCTGGCGTTCTTTCTTGACGGTGTTGTAGTCGAAGAACATGCCCTTCTCCTCGCTCCAGAGGTACTTGTCCATAGCTTGCTTGCGCTTCCGGGCACGGCGGTCCCAGGTAGCCGAGGACTCGAATTCGATATCTTTTGTTGCGGGTGTGCGGAATTCAACGGGGATGTGCAGCTTGTCCTTGAAGTGGATGCGGATCATGCGGGCGATGTCCACTTCGTACTTGTAAAGCAAGGAGTTGAGGTCGACTGTTGCCAGGTTGCCGCACACGCGCTCGAGACGATAGCTTGTATCATGGCCAGACTCGCGCACGGCGCGGTCGTGCATGAAGTACTCATCCAATTCGGGTTCGATCACTTCGCGGGAGTTGTATGCCTTGACAAACTGCTTGAAGGTCATACCGTGCTTTTCGGCATATGGCATGAGGATGTGAGTGAAGTGGGATGGCTCGGTCTCGGGTGGGACGCCCCATCCCTCCGGGCGGTACCTCGAAAGACCAGTGATGGGATCGAGGCGTGGCTCTGCAACCCAGACACTGTAGTACTCCTTGATAGCAGCGAGAGCAGCATTTCGAAGGAACTCCTTTGAATCGGGCTCGTTCTTGATTCGCTCGTATACTCGCAGAGCCATGTCAGTCAAGAACGGAGGTTGCGAGCGTGTGAGATAATAGGTCCGGTTGGCGTTGAGGATCTTTCCGTAGTGCTTGATGCTGAAGCAGAAATTCACAACCATTCCCTTGGCAAGATCAACGCGGTCGCTGACGATAAGTCCGAGGGATTCCAGGTAGCTATCCCATCCGTACAATTCGTTGAATCGACCTCCAGGGACCACGAACGGAACACCAATGAGATCTTCTTTCCCGGTGGCTTCGTTGAATGTCTTGTTCATTGCGAGTGCCAGCAATCCCGGCTTGTCACCGAGTTTCATGACATAGTCGGGGGTGATGTTGGCTTCGAGCATGATCACATCCAAGCGCAGTTCGGGGTGATCCTTCGCAATCTGCGTGTAGTATTCAAACTGCTCCGGTGCCCCAGGTGGGATATAGATCCGGGGCCGAGGGTCATCCGTCCAGTCTTTCGGATCCCTGCCCGCGACCTCGATATTGGAACCATCAATGCGTCTTGTCAGGGCCACCCAGAAGGACTTTTTGATCAAACGGGAGAGTCGCGCGACAGGGTTTTCGCTGAGCCGGGCCTCGTCGAGGATGATTTCCTTCCGACCGTAGTCTTTGGCGATTGTAAGCTCCTGCAAGAGGTTAGAGAGCATGTAGGTTCCGCGAACGTCAACACGCCTGATCCCTGACGAGGATGCCGTTCCGACCGAGAGAACCTAGAATCATCAGCATATTACCCAACCAGTGTCAAACGGCCAGCGTACCTTCGGTCCAACATCCTCGATTGTGATTTGCATGTTCCTGTCCGTGTCTTCTTGCTTCAGTAGAGAGTCGAGAGTCTCGTCCACCTTAATGAGGAACTTGCGGGGTTGCCCGGAAGCCTCATCTAAGTATAGCTATCAGCATTCACTGCAGTGCGGACCCGGGGGAGTCTGTTGGCTGAACGTACCATGACTACCACGTCTCGAAGGCAAATTGATGTCTTCACGGCTGTAGTCCTTATTGATGCTCTGTCCACACAATAAACGTTAGCCGAGGGTCCGCGGGGTAACCACGAAAACAGGGTGACTACTTACCACTGAGAAAGCGCGGCGCCGGTCTCTGGTCCTGGACAGCGAGTCCTCGTTTCCATAGTAGACATCGGGGTGCGAGAACGGATCGAGGGAAGGAGCCCGCTGGCGGCCGTCCGAATCTGACGAGCTCATGGTCGAGGGATAAGAAAGATCAATCCAGACTTCGATTGTGCGTCACGCAGGTCTGTTCACACCGACTTCACGGGAATTCTATATCGGTGTACAATGCACCACGGCAACACGCGATATAAGTAGCGGCGGTGAATGCACCACTGGCAGTCTTGGCGGGATCGGTGAGCAGGGGGGATCCTTGCTAGCGGGATGGCACAGTCTCGACTTCAATTAGACGAGGCTATTCGAGCTATCGATGGAAGGCTTTCTGAAGATCTGGTATGTCGATATGTGAAGCAGGAAGAAAGGTGGGATGGTCTGGACGATCATCGAGGATGACGCTGTGGGACGATGATGTCGCCGGTCCACACTGTTGCCTCCTGATAAGACTTGATAACATAACCCAATTTCTTTAATGTTCCGCGATACCCCCGACCTTTCTAAGGTGCGTGACTAATTTTTCTTTTGCTTTCTTGGCAAACCTAGTTTCGAAACGATCTGGTGGGGGAAAAGAAATGCTCTTTTTCAGGGCCAAAGAGCGGTGATGACCAGCCTGTCGTTGGCATGTCAGACTACTCTCAACGGGGATCGGCCCATCCGCATTGGGCCCCGAAATGTCTCTACAGTATTGGCTTATGCAAAGAAACCGGCATTCCCGTTCATAGACTATGGCTCTCTACATTTAGAATTTGAGATCGGATGCACACTTAGATCTTGGCGGCGATGGCACTTCCGCCGTCCACCGTAATGGTGGCGCCGTTCACATATGCGCCTGCACGGCTACTCAGGAACAAGCAAGCACCAGCCACATCCTGAGGAGTTCCGATGCGGCCCAGAGGCACGCCAGCCTTAATAGCCTCGCCGAAAGACTTGAGGGTGGCGGCCATCATCTTACTCTCGAAGGGGCCACAGGCCAGGGTGTTGGAGCTGCGACACATATTAGACTTTGGCAAAACCGTCTAGACCCAACATGGAGACTCACGTAATGTTTCGCTTGCCCAAGTGATTGGCCAGCGTACGGCTGAGATGGTGCAGACCGGCCTTGCTGGAACTGTAGGCGAAGGTCTCGAGCGAGGGCACTCGCAGGCCATCGATACTGCCAATGTTGATGATGCGCGCCGGGTCGTTCGGAGCAGACGCCTTCTCCAGGAGGGGAGTCACCAGCTGCGTGAGATCGAAGACGCGGTGCAGGTTGAGAGTGAGAACGCGGGTAAAGGCCTCGCTGGGATACTCGTCGTAGGGGGCGCCCCAGTTCGAGCCGGAGTTGTTGACCAGGACGTGGAGCTCTGTAAAATGATCAGACGTATTAGCAAGGTAATCGTTTCAAAGATTGTCCAGTGTCGACTGACTGCTCTCGCGCTTGCCCAGCTCCTCCGCCAGCTTCTTCACCTCATCATACTTGTAGAAGTCGGCGGGAATGGCATGCGCCTTGCCCTTGCCGAGAGCATTGAGCTCGTTGACAGCTTTGTCGCAGGCCTTCGCATCGCGCGATGAGATGTAGACCGTAGCCCCGTTGGCAACATAACCCTCCGAGATCATGCGACCGATACCTTTGGCTCCGCCGGTGACCAGCACCACTTTGCCCTGTAGTTATAGTTAACAGAGAGGTCAGCAACGATGAACGGACGCTCCCACCTTAACATTGAACAGACTTTGCGAATCCATACTTGTGAAGGATGAAGTATACGTCGATCTCAGTTGCGTGGACCCATAGTTTTGATCTCACACTCGTAGCTCCCCGTTGAACCATACCCGACGACCGAGCAGACAAGCCGAGGCTCTCGGCGCAGCGGTATCTCCGGCCCCGATAACGCTATCCCTCCTTGGGATCCAAGTTAGGGCTGCGCCGTCAGGGTTTCGCGGGGCGACTTTGCAATGCGCCTTGTTTGTTGCTTGGCCAGCGATTTTCTTTTACTTGCGTCGGGCCCCTGATATTAATACTAGGCCCATTGGTGTTGTTTTTCATAATGGACGAACTCCTCGCCAAACACCGCAAGGAGCAGAAGGACCTTCAAGGGCGGATTACCCAGAAGAAAAAGTCCGCCACTAAGAAGACCCGCAAGGGCGTCAATGATGAATGCGAGCGGATGCAACGGGATCTCACAGAGCAACAACAAGCTGAAATCACAAATTTGAATGGGGATTCAGTTGAGGCCATCGAGTCCCTCGAAGATTTGAGCCTGGAAGACGGTGCACCGACAAATGGAGAATCGAACGAGGACAAGACGACACAACCAGCCCAAGACGAGCCTTCTCCCAGCCCCGAATCAGAGCAGCCCACGGCCCGTGGCAAGAAACCCAACCGCCAAAAAGCCCGTCTCGCTCGCCGCGCTGCCGAACAAGCTGCCCAGGCCGAGGCCGCCGCCGAAGAAGCCGCGAACCAAACCAACTACCGCGGCAATGAGCAGGAAGTCATGGACGCAGTATTTAAAAAACTAGGCCTGAGGGAAGTCGAAGTCACCCCGGACGGGCACTGCCTCTACTCTGCGATTGCCAAGCAGCTCGACGAGTCTGGAGTCGGCTTGCGGCCGGACCCAAGCCGAATCATCCTGCAGCCGACGACACAATCACGTATCGACACTGTCGCTTCGCCGCAACATGATGGCTACCGAGCAGTCCGGGCGGTCACGGCTGATTTTATCGTGGAACACAAGGAAGACTTTGAGGCATTCATGGAAGAGCCTTTGGACGTCTATACTCGGAAGATCAAGCTTACAGCCGAGTGGGGTGGTCAGCTGGAGCTGCAGGCTATTGCGCGGGCATACGGAGTCGACATCAATGTCGTGCAGAAAGATGGGAGATTGGAGAAAATCGAGTGCGGTGAGATGGACAGTTTTGAGGAAGAGGAAAAGCGCAAGCGCGTCCTGTGGCTGGCGTACTACCGACACTCGTACGGGCTCGGCGAGCACTACAACGCTCTGTTCGAGCAGAAATAGAAATAGATCATTTGCTAAACGGATACCCACACTTTGTTTGGAATTTTTGCCTCGAGACCCGCGCAAGTCACCAGCCTTCTTTATCTTTTTCTGTTTGTTTCCCCTTGGTTCAGGCCTAGTTACGCCGACGCCAAATAGAAACTCTGTCATGAATCACTCCGTTCTCGCCCTGACCAATTTGGTGCGTTCGCTCGGGCTGGAAGTATGCCACTCTTTCTAGGCCGGCTTTGCTCGGTCCTCGCAGAGGTTCGTGCTTGACAAGACCATTGTCGTAAGGGATCTCCTCCCCGGGATGACTCAGGTGCTCCATATACGCCGAGGAGGAGGAGGAGTATGGGGGCCCTGGAGCTTGGGGATCCTTATGACGAGGGAATTCGAGACAGATCAAGTTGCCCGACGGGGATGGAGCCAGCAATTGGGTGTGTCGAAGTGCCCACTTGGGACGAAGTGCCGGGTTCAGAGCACAGAAGAACTATATCAATTGATTAGAAAGGAAATGTCACACACATCCACACAGAGATAAATATGTAAGAAATGTATCACGATACCGTATAGTCATAGATGAGATCAAAGCCATTCAACTCGACCCCAATCTTCTGTAGCCAGGCATCATCAAAAAAGTCGCCCTGTACAAAAGTAACCTTCCCGCGCCCGACCGTCTGGTCTCGCACGCGATCCCAGCTGTGCTCCTCCGCCTCTTCCTTCCTGCATGCCTCAACGGCAGCAGCACTATACTCGAGACCGTAGGCGTCGTAGCCGAAGCTAGCAAGCAACAGTACGTCGACTCCCCTGCCGCAGCCCGGGACCAGGGCTTTGCGTCTGTACGACTGGCCCTGTGCATCCTGGGCGATGGGCCCACCGAGAGTACCTTTCTGCTGAACCAGCACGTCTTCCAACGCGGGATTGGGGAATCCCTTGTCCCAGGGCAGATTACCGCCTTTGTCCCATAGTGCAGCCCAGCCGTCCACGTATCTGTCGCCCTGGTACTGGGCCAGATGGGCCTGGACATCTTTGATGTCGACATTGGTTGCCATTTTGATTGTATGATGGGATAAATTCAAGATTGACGCGGCTCTTGACTTGATTCTATGAAGAAAGAAGCCAGGCACATCGATGGTCTTCCGTTTTACCCCAAAGCATAGAGATTAGTAATCATCACCGCGCAGCACCCCACGATGCGTCATGACGTGGAGGGCCGAGCTCGACCTCGAGCTCGTTTGACGCTGCTCTATAGATGTGTTCTTCGATATTACGTCCGGTTCGTTTAGGACGGACCGGTGTTCAGCGATGTTTATTGATCCCGGATATCTACTGGGGTCATGGCTAAGGCCAAGTCCTAAAACGGTTCACCCCACGAGCCCCCAAACTCACGAATGGATATCGATCGCGCAATGTCATGGCTAAATGAAGCCAAACTGAGTCTATCGAGACCGACATTTGGCCCTTGACACGAGACAGCTATCACAATCGAGGTCACCGAGCTCTAGAGTGATCACGCCCTTTTGGCGGGATTGTCCGCCAATGTCTTTTGCCGACGGAAGAACGGCACGGCCACTCTGCATGATGACTGGCTCCTCGGTATGGATCGTGGATCTCTGGCCCAGGAATTGGAGGCAAAAGGCTTCGCTTGGCTTGCCGACCCCTCAATGTCGGATTAATATCCACTGGTAGATGCTTGAATTAAAAGCAATGCTATTATCTTCGGTACCCGTCGGTGCTTGTCGGCGTTCCGCATTCAGAAATTCTTCGTGCCCGAGTGGAACCCTCGAAGATCTCGATTCAAGCAATTTCCCCTTTGGCTTCCAGAATTTTATCTTCCGCTATATGAAATAAGTATCAGAAGGGGCTGATCCTGAATCCGAGACTTGCGACTCGCCCGTTTCGGTACTCTTTAGCAATCGTTCCTGCTTTTCACAGGTTCGCAACTCTATAGCCAGCGATCTCCAGGTCCACGCCTTCTATATTCGGCGACTTGAGAGGATTACCTCGGCCTTTTCACTCTCCTTCTCTCCGCCGAGGATCGCAAAGGATTTACCACCTCCATCTTATTGTCTTTATCTCTTCCTAATTCGGCAATAACCTTTAGGCCTGTTCGTTCAGAGCCTTGGCAGATGAACCATTTGCTTCGCCGATCGTCCAGGTCGTGGTGTTTCATATCGTTAGACTGTTGATAATCAGGAGAGATCGACTATCTGTTCCATGTCTTACGAGGCTGCCTCGCCGCCTCGAATCTTGATCGGTTAAATTTCGCGGGGTCCTCGACTGAACTCTTCTGCGATCTCCATCGAAGACATCGCGACTCTTCATGTCTGGGGAGGCCGCAAAAGGCGACTTTGAGGCATCAGCTTTGCCTACCTCCAGCTCGGGCACCGATGAACATTCGATAGGCTCAGCCAGACATGAAATTGAACTGGAAGATTATCATTCACGGTCGCATACCTCCAGCATCATGGATCATGACGAAGAGAAAAATGTGCCCGAGCCCGAGCCCTTACAGCGCGCATCAACAGAGCTTGGTCCTGCTGTCACAGTTCCACGGCTGAAGCGCAGAGGTTTACTCGGCCAATTCGCCCTGGTGGCTGAAATTGAGAACCCGAAAACATACCCGCGAAGGATGAAATGGTTCATCACTTTTATAGTCGCAGTAGCGGGAGCCGCTGCGCCTTTGGGTAGCTCGATTTTCTTCCGTAAGTCTCTCCGTCACTATCAATACTTACCTTGTTCAGATCTGATGGATTTCTTGCAGCCTCGCTCTCCCAGGTAGCCAAAGAGCTGAACACGACCGCTACCATCACGAACTTGTCGATCGCTCTATACATGCTGAGTATGGCGATCTTTCCTCTGTGGTGGTCCTCATTTAGTGAAAGACTGGGACGACGCACCATCTATCTTACTTCTTTCGCGCTCTTCGTGCTGTTCAATTGCCTCTGTGCCATCTCCGATTCGATTGCTATGCTGATCGTGATGCGAATGCTCAGCGGTGGCGCTTCCGCCTCGGTTCAAGCTGTCGGGGCTGGAACTATCGCGGACCTTTGGGAGGTTCGGGAAAGAGGGCGTGCAATGGGTATCTTCTACCTCGGCCCACTATGTGGGCCGTTGCTGGCACCCATCATTGGTGGTGTTCTGGCTCAACGCTGGGGATGGCGCAGTACCATGTGGTTCTCCGCAGCCTATGGTGCGGTTACTCTCATATTTGTCCTTGTTTCTCTGCCAGAAACCTTGGTTTTGGAGAAGCCAGTGCTTCCCCCAGTTGATGATGACGATGATGCCCCGGCGACTCGCGCTCTCAGTCGAGTGTCGACTCAACAGATGGCGAAAACCACGACAAAATGGCTCAAGACGCTCAAAGTAGTCTTCATTGACCCGTTGAAGATCATTCTTTACCTGCAGTACATCCCGGTCCTTCTATCCGTATACTATGCCAGCATTGCCTTCGGCTCGCTCTATGTTCTGAACGTCAGCGTCGAAAACTCGTTTGGACGGGCACCCTATAATTACAAGACAATCATCGTAGGCTTGCTCTACATTCCCAACTCGCTGGGCTACTTTGTGTCCAGTCTCGTCGGTGGGCGATGGATGGACAGCATCATGCAGCGCGAGGCGAAGAAGGCGAACCGATACGATGAAAAAGGCAGGCTGGTGTTCCGACCAGAAGATCGAATGCGTGAAAATGCTTGGCTCGGTGCCATCCTGTACCCTGCTGCTCTTATCTGGTATGGCTGGACCGTCGAGAAGGGTGTGTTCTGGCTGGTACCGGTATGTTGGTTCTTTTCACGATTGCCAATATTAGATGATAACTGACGTATTTATTCTAGATGATCGCCAACTTCTTCTTCGGCGTCGGGTCAATGTTAATCTTCAGCATGGTTACCACGATGCTCACGGAATTCATGCCCAAAAAGTCCTCAGAGGGCGTGGCCCTGAACAACTTCGTGCGAAACATCTTCTCCTGCGTAGGATCCCTCGTCACGGCCCCGATCATCAGTGGTATTGGCAACGGCTGGCTCTTCACCATTCTTGGCTTGGTGGCTCTAGCCAGCAGCTCGGTCATTGTCTTGATGAGAGTATACGGACCTCGCTGGCGTGTGAAGATGGATGCGCACATGCGTTAATCTGCACTCAACCTGCATTCTGGAATTTGCATTCATTTGCGGCGTTTCTGTATCTTTTACACTTTTGAAGAGGCTGTTGATCTGACACTATCACTTCGATGTCGCATTCGCTCCTCACCCTGCACATTGGTGTTCTGATGATTCCAACCATATCCCGTTACTGCGTTTGTTGCTTCTGTGGTGTCGAGTGTGCTGTCTCTGCAGTCGTTATGATACCCCCTGTGAGATAAAGCCTATTGTTATGACTCGTTGAATGACTAGAGTGACGATTCCATTTGTCTATAGCAGTACCTTATCAGTACCTTATGCATCAGACTAGGAAGCGCGTAATATCTGCATATTCTAGAAACCTCACCACAGCATCGACTGGTCACGACGCACCCTCATCATGTCGCCCCATCTCGCCGAATCGACAAAAGCACCTCAAACCCCAGCATAACACACGTAACCCCACCCGATGCAATAAGCCAGTCCGCAAACCCATGTCTTCCATTCTCTAAGCGGGGCCCAACCCGCAGGATCTAAAGCACCTAAACCACGCATCCAAAACAAGACAAGGCAGCCAACCAGGCCAGGCTAGTACAGCAGCAAAAGAACACTCCAGCGGCACGATAAGAGGAGAGTCGGGATCGAGCGGGAATCGTTCTTGCTTTTTTCCGAGTTGTTACACCGGGGCTTCGGAGTTGCTGTGGTCCTGGATGAATTCGTCATTTGTGTTGGCTGCATGCATTAGTGGGGTGATCGGCTGGGAGCGGATTGCGGATTGTGCTTGGGATGCATGTTCATGTACCCTGTGGAATTGAGGGGGTAGTTTGTCGTCGTTGAAAGCCCCCGGGGTAGAGTGATGGGGGATTAGCTTGTGATGCATCTGTTTGGATGGCGAAGTTAGAGTATACGTAACCGGAGAGAGGACGTTCAGGGATCAATTGAATGAATACACTCTAGATGGCCGGGGTAAATAAGACTCTCGAAGTTACTTTACTTCTTGTCTTTAGCTAGAGAAGTCGAAACCATTAGAGCAATTGATTGAGTCTTGAGCAGACGCTACTATTTCCTGACCTGCGGGCTCCCACGCTTTGTATCTCAAGTCCATGAATTTGAAACCCGAATAAATGGAGAAGAGGATATAGTACAAGATACAGAGGTGCACTAGTTGTGAGCAGATATCTTTACGGATAGTCTAGAGCGCACAGCTAAGCTCACACGAGCAGGCTGTAAATATTCGATCCATTCCGAGCCAAATGATGTACGCTCCAAGACCCCCTGTTCCTCTCGGGCAAAGCCAAAGTCAATGGTACTCCCCAAACTTGTAGATGTTCGATCAAGTTCACACCTAATATCGGGCATGGTTACGAAAGTAGACTCGATTCCAACACCTCTTCCAGCCCATGATTGCATATGTTTCATTGAAAGTGAAGCTCCCTATTGCGTGTCATTGATTAATTGTCGCAAGCGTAGCATGGATAGTCGGCCCGCTGCAGGGCGTTGGATAGTCAGTTGACCCAATTTTGGAACACGACCAAGGCGATGGGAACATCGCGTCGCCCCGTCGCGAAAACCGAACTGGGCGGCGATGCATGCATCTGTTTTGGGAATCCTCACGATAACGGAAACTGACCTTGAGAACTGCGACGAGCGCCTTCGCGATCAGATATCCCAATTATGGAGGGACGCGGTGGACAAGCACTGGCCGGAAGATCATGAATGAGCTGTCACCTGATTCCACCTTCCCCCTTCTTGTCGTTCCACCATCTTCGCTTCTGCATCGATGCACAGCAGTGCATAGGATGGAACGTCCGATCTCCATTCCGACTGCGCCCTTGCCGTGGGATCCCCTGAGGCATTTGGCCCCGAAGGAAAGCGAGGGTCGGCTTGGTGAAGTGTCGGTGTCGAAAGTGGAGCCAATATGGCCACTGCGCGACTCCATCCACCTCATTTCGCTATTTTGACTCACCACTGTTAGTGCCTGGGCCGAAACTTTTTGGACAGAAGACCAATTCCTCTAGCAACGGGCTTCTTTTGCGGCCCTCGTCTCCCCACCGACGCCAGGGCCTGCATCCTATTTGCCGCACTTGCCGGGAAGCGTTGGGCAGAAATCGGCTGTTCGACTGCATCACTTTTTCGCACTCGGCGGGCACCGTGAGCACTCCTCTTGGGGACACAACAGGCACATTCGGTGTGGTCTGGGAAACCCCGTCGATTGACTCACGACCCACACGCGGATTCTCCCATTTTGCCCCGATTGTCGTGTGTGTATTGTACTGGCAGGAAAAAAACAACAGAAATAACAAAAATTGAACGGTGGCACCCGCCCCCCACTAGGACCCATATTTTCCATGATGCTGCAGCACTACCTTTCCTATCTGGACCCTTTTGGGCCATTTCACTTTCCGAGTACCAATCCAATTCCGCCATAGGATGCTTGCTACTGCAACTCCTCCTGCAAGTGGGGATCGTTCTGCTCTCACCCGGCCCTCACGAAATTCCCCCATGCCGGTCACCACCGCGTGGAGACCGAGGCAACGTGGTCCAATGGCATTTCCATGCCGTCGGGCAGTTCATTGATGACGTTCAGGTCCCAATACCGCTCCTGCAGTGGGTGGTTGTCCATCCACTCGGATAGCGGGCGAACTATTATACGCTGCCTCACATTGACTGTCCAATGCCGATTTCACATCCTCTAAGAAACAAGCATATGCCCTTTTCCAATTTCGTTTTCTGATACATTGTACCCTGCCCTAGTCTCGAGTTCCTTAAACTTCCGTTACTTGTTCCTCCTTTTTCCTTGCCGCCCCGGTTTCCCTTGCATCCAGCCTGACAGCGGCTTGTCAATCTCCCATTGTTCACATCACGCGCCACTCAGCAATCGCCAGCCTTGATATATGATACGTCATTGATCCGAGGCCATGGCCAAAAAGAAGAAGAATAAGAATAACAACAACAACCGCCTCCCCGTCGGCTCCGCTGCTCAAACCTCCAAGCTTGAAGACAGCACTAATCAGCCTGCTCTCGACTCGGAGGCTGTAGGTGCTGAAGATGAGGTCGGCAAGCTACAAGTACGAACAGCTCCCTACATACCAGTATCAGCCCGTGGAGCGTCATTATCAAACCTTTGATTTCAACACTTCATCTTATTATACTTATCCTATTGCACCTTCCAATACCAATGATCTGACGGCGCCCAAGGTCCAGGACGACAAAAGGCCAAGTGCCGAACCCGAGAAGGAGACTCCTCCAGCTGAGGCTGCAGTAGAGGAACCAAGCAGCTCTCCGGATGAGAGCCCAGCATCGCCAGAAAATGGAGGTAAGTGTCTAACCCTGGGATACGACAAATGCGTATATATTCAAGGGGAATCGTGCATGATATGTAAGGAACTTACTCACTTGAGATATCCAGACTCTTCAGAGGCCACACCACCGACT
Organism: Penicillium cinerascens; assembly: GCF_028974065.1. Taxonomy (NCBI): domain Eukaryota; kingdom Fungi; phylum Ascomycota; class Eurotiomycetes; order Eurotiales; family Aspergillaceae; genus Penicillium; species Penicillium cinerascens. The sequence goes on along the minus strand of NW_026695298.1, from coordinate 856,940 downwards.
GAGCCTGCTGAAGCCGCCGACGGCCCCGGGGAAGATGCCAAAGAAGAAGACAAGGACGTCGACGCTTCTGCAGGAGATGAACCTGCGCCGAGTACCGAGAACGAAGCTCCTGCGGCGGACGCCACTGAAGAGCCGCCTGCAGACGGTGCAGAAAGCGCAGAACCTGAGAAGACCGAAGAGGCGTCGGAGCCAGCAGCAGATGACTGCCAACCAAAGGAAGACGACGACAATGGAAACAATGGTAGAACGTAACTCTCCACCCATGACCGTTAGGATACTAACCCTTTCGCAGACGAAGATTTTCCAGAGTGTGACCCTGAACTCGGACTCGACGAGGTAGAATCTGAGAAGGAAGCCGCCAAGCAGGCTGCAGAGGATGCCGAAGCTTGGGGAGACCTTGCCGACGCCAATGAAAGCAAGGATGCTCCGGCCGACGATGCTTCAGCTGAAAGTAATGAAGAGCCTGCACCTGACGAATCTTCACCGGCTAGCAACGAGGAGCTGGCTCCCAACAAACCGGATGAAGCAGTCGAGGACGCAACTCCCAAAGACGACCCAGCTCCGACAGAAGCAGGGGAAGACTCCCCACCGAGTGAAGGCGGCGCTGAACCCGAGAAAGAAGCAGAAGCTCAGCCTGAAGAACAGCCAGCTTCCACCGAGCCAGAGCAATCACCAGCAGAGGTGGCTTCTCCCCCGGAAGAGAAGCCTTCGGAGGAGCTCGCGCCAGAGCGCGAGCCTCAGCCGGCAGAGACTTCTTCAAAAAAGAAAAAGGATAAAAAGAAGAAGGGAAAGGCCGTTAAAGCCGCCGAGAGTGCTCCAAAGCCTGACCCTGAGCCCAAGGCCGATCCCGAGCCCGAGCCCGAGCCTGAATCGGCGGAAACTTCAAAAAAGAGCAAGAAGGACAAGAAGAAGGCCAAAAAGGCCGCCAAAGCCGCCGGGAATGCTCTTGATTCCGAGGCGAAACCTGAGTCTGCAACGGAACCTGCCACAGATCCAGCTCCTGCACCCGACGATCCAGGCCCGGATGAATCACCAGAGAATGCCAGTGAGACTCAAGAGCCAGCGACAAAGGCCGATGATGCTACTGCAGAGCCCGCAGCTACCGAAGACTCTGGAGAATCTCAGTCTGCACCAGAGGAGGAAGCACCAGCTGAACTCGCCAAAGAACCTGAAGAGCCGGCTGAGGATCCTGCACCCGAGGCTGCACAGAACGCTTCGGGCGATGCTGCAGTTACGGAAACGGCTGAAGAAGTCCCGAAGGCCGAAACTGCAGAAGAGCCAGTTCCTTCTGAGACCGAGGCCAAATCCGAGCCTGAACCACCCGCCGAACCAGCCGAGCAGGAACAGAAGGAAGAAGCTCCTGCCGAAGAAGCCCCTGTAGAACCCGCTGCGGAAGAACCTTCTGAAGATGCACCCGCTGAGGAGACGGCTGTGGAATCAGCTCATGAACCACAAGCCGAAGATGCACCGGAAGCAGCGACTGCAGAGGAGCAATCTTCTTCTGAACCACCTGCGGAAGAGCCTGCTGCTGAGAAGGCGCCTGAAGAAGCACCAGCTGAACTCACTCCTGCACCAGATCCCGCTCCCGAGGAACCACCTGCCAAGGTAGCCGAGGAGCCCGTCGAGATGAAAGAGGAGGAAGCAACACCACCACCGGAGGAGCCTGCAGCTGTGGAGGAGCCTGTAAAAGAGTCTCCCGTCGCTGACGAGCCCGCTGACGATCCTCCTGCTGATTCAAAGCCCGCTGAAGAGCCCGCTGAAGAGCCCGCTGAAGAGCCCGCTGAAGAGCCCGCTGAAGAGCCCGCTGAAGTGGAAGTGACTAATGAGGAGCCTGTAGCCGAAGCTCCTGCTGAAGAGGCCCCAACGGATGAAGCTCTGGCCGAGGTGCCTGCTGAAGTTGTTCATACTGAGGAACCCGTGTCTGAGCCACCTGCTGCAGAAGAACCAGCTCCCGCAGAGCCCGTGCCTGAAGAGCCTGCAGCAGCCCCAGAAGCCCCGGCTGAAGAACCTGTCCCAGAATCAGAGGTTGCTGATTCGGCTCCAGAAGCACCTGATGAGCCACCAGCGGAAGAGTCTGCTGCGCCTGAAGAACCACCAGCCACAGAGAGTGCAGACACGCCTCCTGTAGAGGAGGCAGCTCCTGAGCCGGTGGAAGATGCACCGGAACCGCAACCAGCCATTGAGACACCTGCGGATGCCGCGCCTGAGGTTGATGAAACATCAAGCGAGATCCCTACCCCTGATGCACCAGAGGAGCCAGTAGCCGTCGAGCCTGCTGCTCCGGAGACTGCAGCACCTGAAGAAACTCCAGCGGAGCCACCAGCAGAGGATCCCGCTCCTCCAGAAGAGCAAACTAAGGATATCCCTGCTGAAGAGGCTCCAGCTGAAGCTGACCCAGAACCTGTCGATGCCCCCATGGAAGAAGTCCCTGCAGCTGACAACAACGCACACGAAGACGAAGGTCCGGAGCCTATCCCGGAAGCTGCTGTAGGACCTCGTGACGAACCCGAGCCTGAGTTCATGGAAGACCCCACTGGCGACGCTGGTGATGCGGCCGCTAGAGAACGCCGGCGCAAGAGGCGCTCGCCCACTAGTGGTCGTGAGCGACGATACTCGAAGACATCATCCGACGGACGTCGTGATCAGCTCCAACGCCAGAAGAGCGAGCGTGGTGTGTTTACAAACCGATGGGCCATGGCTTTGGAAGAGGCTCGTCGGCAGCATGACGAGAAGGAGCGAGTCAAGGCACAAACCCGGCGAAGGTCCGAAGCCGTCGCCGCCGACAAAGCGCGCAGTGGAATTTCTCCCTCGGAGAAGCCCAAGCGCTCAGAGCGTGCGGTGAAGGAGAAGGAACCACTGATTGTCGAGGCTAAGCCCAAGCGTCGTGCGTCCCATCAAGAGTCGAGCCGACCCGTCAAGGCTCCTCCATCTTCGAAACAGGTATCTACCTCCGCTCCCAAGCCTAAGGCTTTCCTTCGGTATATGAGCAATGGTCAGTCGGAGAACACTGGCCCTCTTGTGCGCGTCAACACCTCCAAATCCATGTCCAAGTCCACAGCTCCAACGTCTGAACGGTCCCGCAGAGGTTCCACATCTCACAGCCACGGCAGCGGACCCCGCGACCGTGGTTCCAACGAGGAAAGAAGATCTAGCGGACGGTCTAGTGGGTCACACTCTCGTCGCGAGGACGATGCCGCCCGGCAAGAGAAGAAGACTCGTCGCCGATCTGTCATTGAGCCCGAGGTCAGCAAACCCCGGGAGAAGGTCAGCCGAGAGAAAGAGAGAAAGCACGAAAGCTCTCGGCGCCACGGAAGCAGCCAGGAGAAGGAGCCTCGTGAGAGGCGCGACAGCCATGAACCTCGAGAGCGCACTCATCGCCGACATCGACGCGAGGAGTCTCCGCCCAGAGAGCAGTCGAAGCTGAAGGGACTCTTCAGAGCCATCACTGCGTTTTAAACCTATTTTTGCCTTTCAACCTTGTTTTTTTGATATGAATTGGGGATGAAGAATGAAGTGTATGATTGATGACTGCATAGAGAAGCAACGCATTGCTGGAGTATTGTGTTTTATGTGTTGAAGACTCTTTGAACCAGACTGTTGAGCATAGTTGTTTGGTATTAGCGACCTATAAACATTGAAAGTCTACAGACTTAGCCCTCCCACAAGTCTATCTGCAAGATCGTACATCGGCTTTTCAGTAAAATCATTAAACAATGCCTATTTTTTTTCATCCAAAATTTTGGAGCATGTCCGGTATATACACCATCATCAGGGTCATGAAGATAGGAAAGTCGCTCACAATGCAAAATGCACAGCACATCAGAATGCAAGCCGTCAGTCACGAGCCTCCGTCCTCGCCGGAATCACCCTAGAACACCACCCACACCAAGACCGATGCAAACCATCTTCCTCTCGGGCAAGATATTCGCCCGTCTCGCGCTCATCCTCATACTCAACCACACAAGCACCCACCATAACCCGCTTCTTCGATTTATGCTTCACCCTACCCCCTAGCCCAATAATCTCCTGGCGGAAATACCCCGGCTCCTCGTCATCATGGCTATCATTCGAGAGTACATCATGGTGCGGGTGGGCCGCAGGACTGTGGCCCCTACTACTGGAATCACTAGAGCCCTCATCCGCTTCGCAATCGACCTCGAGCTCAATCTCCTGCGCGGCAAGACACCCCTCGCCCCGTCCGCATTTCACTCCCTGGCATCCCTCACCGATGCCGGTGCCTAGCCCGCCGCCGAGATATGTGCTGTATCGTGTCCGCCACGCCCATACGCGCCGGTAGGTTGTGTCGTTGCTGCGCAGGGTTTGGCCGCACGGCGTGCAGAGCCATACAAGGTCGTCGCAGTCGCACGAACCACGGGCAAAGGCCTCGAAGGCGGCAGATTCCAAACCGTCATTGAAGAGGTCTGGAGCACTTGGTTCCGGGTGTGTATTGGAGAGATGGCAGGAGAGCGGGGCAGTGCCGCATGTTCGGCATAGGCGACGGATACGGTTCTTGAGCGCCGTTTTGGAGGGCGGTTTGATCGTGCAGTTCTATTGACTGTCAGTTTGGTTTGGTCTCTCCGTCTCGAATGTATCGATTGGCGTACTCTGCATACGACCCTGTTGCAGCGGCGACACTCGCCTACCATGTCGCGCGCGCACTTGCCCACCTTCCCTCGCGTCATTCGTCCCGGTTCGCCGTTGCCTTGGCTTAGTAGCCGTAGGACGGATTTGACGCTGCCGTTGAGGACGGCTCTGCCGTCTAGCATTTCTGCGACGGTCTCGATGTACTCATTCTCGCAGCGGAGGGTTTCGCGGACGAGCTGGTGCCGGAATGGCGCTAGATTCACGTGGAACTGGCGACATGTTCGCGACAGGGCGTGGAGGGTATTCAAATCGACGGCGCGGGCGATTTCCTTGACGATGCTAGAGCAGAAACGCGTTAGTCTCTTGTTGGGTGGGGACTGGGGAGTGGGACTGTACGGGTAGCAGCTCAAAGCCGCCGAGAAGGCGTTCCGGTTGGGATTCTCCGGCTCCTCGCGCGTGGTCGCGTCGCGCTCGTCATCCGAGCAAGTGGGTGAGGGTGGGAATTCAACGGAGTCTGCTGTGGCGGCCTGCGCCATCAGCTTGGGGAAGGGCTTCTCCGGAGAGAAGGTGTGATGCTCAAAGGCATCGTCCAGGTCGACAAATACCACCATGCTGCAGCTGCCATCAGAAGCTGGATGAATCAGCACATCAGATAAGATGGGAGATCCGACTTTTTAAAGGAGTCGGTGGAGAATTCAAAGCGCGGTTCTGCTGGAGTCGACCCTCTGCGGCTGGCGCGTTCCGAGTGGGATGATGTGCGTGAACGACTTCACGCTCCGGTCTTCGGTGACTCAAGTTGGGGACTGACGAAACGAAAACGAGGCCAAAACAGTAAAACAGTTAAAACACCCCTGCGAAACTCGGTTGAAGCTATTCCAAGGCCACCCTGGCCTATGATGACATCTCACATTCCCCTCTTCCCGGTTTGCGATAAGATTAGGACATTTTCCCCGATTTCCGAGTCTAAAACTGAGGGGTTTCTGCACCTCCACAAAACAGTTGATCCTCCTATTCTAGTACGCAGCCAGACCAAGAAGATAGTGTAAGTGGGCCTAAATAGGCGGTCATAACTATCTGTCCGGGAGGTTTGAAATAGACATTTAGAAATATACCTTGGAAAGAGGGAATCTAAAGGTGTTTTGAAAGACGTTTAGAAAATACCTTGGAAAATAGAATCTTTTGATTCTGCTTCAAGGTGCAAGAGACCCTGTAGAGAACTTCTTCATGCATCTGCATTACTTGAGCCAATCTGGTAGCCTCGCCGAAGATATGCCATGGCAGTCGTGGCTTGCCAGCTGCGTGTATGCAGTCTAGCCTTCATTTGTCCTTATATCCTAATCCCTCTTTTAGCAGAGCACACAGCAGAGCACACAGCAGACAGTATTTGACCGATTAACTTAGCGAGAAACATCCGCATTCGAATATATTTAGCCGCCGCGACCTAGTGGGCGACTAGGGCTAGGCTTACGTCCCTAACGACCGTGACCTCCTCGCGACGGCTGAATATACTCGGATGCTGATGGTTCTCGCTAGTTAATCGGTCAAACGCTGTCTGCTGTGTGTTCTGCTGTGTGCTCTGCTGTGTGCTCTGCTAAAAGGGTGATTGGGATGTAAGGACAAGAGAGGGAGAGAAGCGGTGAAAAAACCGGTAAGCAATTTATGAAGCTAATCCTAATTAGGGTATCGATGCCTAATGAATCAGCCAGTGGGGTTGTTTTAGTAAGGGGGGAAGACTAGAAGTACTAAGTACACTCATCCACATTCGGGGTCGCCTAACAACGAGACAGGGCGATTCGCTGTATCAATTCCCTAAGTATATGCTTAATACAACAAGCTCTAATGTACTCCGCAATCCGCTCTAGTGCGTTATACTAAAATTTAATAACCTTATTTTTAGGACCACAGCTAGGTTCAGAATCTAACGCTTGATAGAGTCGTGGCCCGCGATTATATCCTCGCGTCTTTTAGTACAACGATCTAGTGTCACAACTGTATTGTAAACAGAAAGTCAGCATACGTTCAGCATATCCATGAGTACTCGCGAGCCCCAGAGTGATCCTGTCGGATGTGTCGACGCATGGAAGGCCCATCTGGAAGAACCATAACGCACATCTGCGATGGAGGGTTGACGACAATGTCACAGCTGTTTCTCATCCAGTCAGTGCACAATTCCCAAATGCCAAACATATTGTATCACAACGCACACTCCAGTGTTCTCTTTTAGAGTCACTGCCTCATTTGGAGGAGGCGTTGACTCGATGTCAACAGCCTTGATATCGTATCGACGGCCGCGGTAAACGCGGCGGGCTTCCATCCTGGGTTGTTGTCCGGGATCGGGCCCGTTTATGTTCAGTAAATGTAAACAACATGTCTCGCGTCAACATACCATGCGCATAGCCCTCGACAGAATCGGGATTGACGGCGCTTAAGACCGTGTTGTTGCCGAGTTAGGCCAAGACCGGAGAAAACAGCAAGATTTTCCAGAGAGAGGGAGTGAGGGAGAGAGAGAAGGAGAGAGAGAGAGAAGGAGAGGGAGTGACACTCTCGCCTAGAATAGTGCAGCTATCTCTGCTGGACTTTAGTGTCAGTATCGTCTCATAGCTACCCGCACGTTGACAATTTCCGGTAGCCATTGTAGAAGGCAAACCAAGAGTTACCAAGCTGATGAACTTAGGTAAACGAAAATTGATCAGGATTTATAAACCCATTCTAAATACTCCACGCGTTGAATTGCCCTTCATATGTGTGCTCTAGCATCATTAGAAGATACAGCAGCGCCATCTATCCGGGATTTGACAGCAGCACCCATCCGCTGATCGAACATGTCTTTTAATTGCAACGCAGTCTTCTTTGGCGTTCTTTCTAGGGTGTCATAATCGGTAAATGTGACACCAAATCGAACACCACAACCATCAGACCATTCCGAAAGAGTCAATTTGAAACATGATTTGGAAGGACTTCTTCTCTTCCCGGGCAAATCTCAAGCGTATCTTTCTCTGCTTCGCCACGGCAGTATCCAGCCAGAGCTCCGGCAACTTACTTGTCTCGAACTATCTCACAAAGATTTTCAAGGACACAGGCTTGAAGACACAGTACGAAATCACCCTCATGAATGGAATAGTCAAACTATGGCAATAAATCGTTGCGATCTTCGTCACTTTGATTATTGATCGGTTCCGACGCCGCTTCTTCTTCCTCACCGGGTCTGGCGGCGTCCCGGTCACATTCATCGTGTGGACCATTGCCGCTTAGCAATACCTCGAACACAATTCATTGGCAGCCGCTCGGATTGTGGTTGCGTGTATCTTCTTCTTCCAGGCCTTTTATACGTTTGCCTGGACGAACCTTATTGTCACGTACCACCTCGAGGTTGTTACTCTCCAGACGCGGGCCAAGGCGTGGGCTTTCGTCTTGTTCACGATTCAAGTGGCTTCCATCTTTGGTAGCTACGTCAAACCTATTGGATTGAAGAATATTGGGTGGAAGTTTTACATCTATTACTGTATTTGGGTGTTGATCGTCTTCCTCATTGCCTAGTTCTTTCTTCATTGAGACAGCTGGTCCTACCCTTGAGGAGCTAGCGTATCTGTTTGACGGGGAAGATACGAAGCGCATGACGGTTGAAAAGATTGAAGAGCAAAAGGAGCAGATTCAATACGAGGAACATGTAGAGAGCAAGTTTGCGTGAGACTGTGTCTTATGAGCTACGAATCCAGTAGGGCCGTTTTGTGGAGAAGGTTGCTTCGCTTCGAGATGAAAGATTACGAGATATTGACATCTAAAAACATGTGTAATTTAGAGAATGAATACTTGTACATTCTCACTGATCTACCTCGGGTGTAAACAAACGGCAATTCCGACTATTGCTTCGGCGAAAATCGGAGACAACACCGAGGTCACCGTTCATGCGGCTCAAACAAAAAGCCAACACGAGCGATCCAAGCCCAGAACTATGCACGACTATAACGATCGACACGATCGACAAGTCCAAAACGAATCCCAACGAGAGTACACACCGGCTCGGATATTTATCGCATCTATCCGTACCCTCCACACCGTCCGCCAAGCATGCAGCAAGACCCGCGCGCATCATCACCGAAGCAGGCAAGTCTCAACCCACCTTGCTAACAGCCCGCCAATCCTAAAAAGCAAACCCGAAACTCGTTACAGAATCGACCCGCCCAGAAAGGAAATTTGGTTGTCAGGAGCATGTCAACTCCGCTTAAAAGAGCCTCGTGACCCCCCTGATCGACACGGGCGCCTTCGCCGTGTTAATTTGAGCCTGATACGATGTCTCGGGTTGGGAGCGCGGTCCGGCCCTTGCACGGCTGAACCTATCATAGACGCGGCCAACCGGGCCATATACCGCGTGAGTCATACACTAAAACACAGAACGATAAAAATAGGGGGCGAGGGAAGCCGAGCCTACCGGCGTATCTTGTCTAGGCATAGGCCATCATCAATTGACCTTGCTAAGCGGCCCTAAGAGAGGTAGGAAGTGCGGTACGCTATGCAGTCCTGTTGACAAGGGTTCTGGTCCACCGCCAGGGTACATAGTTTCGGCTGTTGCGTCTTACTCCATAGGGATGTTGGGGCTCCACAGACAGGAACGTGGTTCGTGGGCGGTTTGGATTTAATCTAATTTAGTTCAATCGGCTTTTCGTTAGGGCACGGGGGATCGGGTCGAGACCCGTTCGGCGCGAGCACGGAAGCCTAAGATCGGCCGATCCTGCGTCTGAGAAATTGCGAGCTCACGAGCTTTTGCCTTCGGTTTCGGGTTATGGTTTCGGGTGGGGTTTTGTTTTTCTCTCTTCCTTTGACTCATGGCTGGGCCGCCCCGAGACGGACTAGTCCAGACAAACGGTCAAAGTTTGTTCTTTAAAAAGCCGAGATAGCGCATGCTTTTGCCATGTCGGAGATAGCGCATGCGTTTTCCATGTCGTTGATTTGGAATGCGACCGTGGTTTGCGGCGATCTAGTGAACCATGGTACGCTAAAGTAGTTTGGGGAACCTGCCAGATCCGCTTCGCATATTGATTTGGTATTAATCGCACGTGTTATTTGAGTACCTTAGGGTACGGGAAAGTAAGGTAAAACGGTAGTGTTTGCATGTGCAGTCGGGGTTATGTACAAAGGGGTATTCGTATATCAAGTCAGGTCCAGAGGGGTATACAGCAAAATGCAGACGCATAATCGTCAAAATCATAGAAACACAACTCCAGCCTATATCCCACCTTCTAGGATACTCAGACGGAAAAAAGAATAAAAGTCCTCTTGATGCTTTCGTTCGGGCGAGGTGGAGCCGCTTGCCTGAAGTGGAAGCACCTCTCCACTGCTGAGTCGTTCCCGCCCAACCTCCGCGGACGCGACTCGCGACTCGACATTTGGGTCCGGTGTTCTCCGGCCCGCGAATAGCGTTGAGGTATTTGAGAGCGATTGAACTCGCGCAGGCCCGTCGCAGACGTCTCGTCGTGCGCTCATGCCCGCGCTAGCCGATGAGGCGGAGGAGTTCGGTAGTGCTCGTCCCCGGTGGGGATCGGCGGCTCAGGGCGCATTACCGCTTTTACGCGAGGCAAGCTAGTAGTGGAAAAGGAAGTGGTTGTCATAAGTCGTCAAACGGAACGAGCGTTGAATGGTAAGGGGTCCCTTCAAATGGCCCACTGCTTCCAAGACATGGGCTGGAAGTGGGCCAGTGATTGCACCTGCTCGTCATATGGCAAGCAGTCGGTGCTGGACCAGGTGGGTGAAGGGTAGTTGCACTGGACTGGCGGCTGGATCAGATTGTCCTCCAGAGAGATGGACACCAGATGCGATGGGGGCACAACATCGTGGCCCTCCCACTGCAGCGGCGAGTGCATCTGGAGCGGGGAAGCAGTAATGTCATTCTTCAGGATGTTTTTGGGGTACTGGTCAATGACCGAGAGGGCTGCCGAGGAGATGGAGGAGCTGGAGTGGGGAGGGAGAGAGAAGGTCGCGTCAGAGAGAGGCGAGGGGCAGGTCTCTGCGGGCGAAGAGTAGAAGGGGCTGTCATCAGCCGATTCGGGGAGCTGGTTCTGAAAAAGGTTTGCTGATGGACGCGGCTGCATAGGGAGGTCCATGCCATTCCACACCATGGAGCAGTCGCTGGCCAGGTCCGGGTGCACGCCGGGTGCCACGAGAGAGCCAATCGACATGGAATTCGACTGCTGAGGAGTGGCGGCGAGTAGAGATTCACTGTCTATGGGAAGGCAGCGCGGGACGGAAGTTAAGCCATTGACGACGGAGGCCTGGTGCTGCGAGGGCCATTGCGACTGTTCCGGTTGTGACTCGTGCTCACTGTCGCCGATCATTAACCTCGCGATCCTAATAACAGGGTGTCCAAGCAGCTACTCACTGTCTCTCCAAGTGGCGCGCCAGCAGATCCGGCCGACGGAAAGCCTTCTTGCAGCCACGCTCTGTGCACTGGTAGGAAGCTTCGGGGTTGTGGTTCAGTTCATGGCGTCTGCGGTGCTCGGCGCGAGTGAAGACCTGTTGTGCGACGAAAGTTAGCTTCATTGCGCTTCATAATAAGACCAAGCGCATACCTTATCGCAACCGGGGAACTCGCAGGCGTGTACGCGCTTTCCCTTCTTGGCTCTGCTGATACGGTGGGTTGTGGGAGTGTAGGTGATGGCCATGGAGTCGTCGGCCTCGGAGCTGCGGCGCGCGTTCTTGCGGCCGACCATGGTTGTCACGGAAGCGAGGTGAGGTTCAGGAGACGGAGAGGAAGAAGCAGCAGGAGAGTTGGGAACAGAGGTGGTGTGTTTTGAAGACAGTGTGTTGGTCGACTTGCGTTCAGTAGAGGATCTTCGGGCCATCATATATGGAAGGATGGGAAGGGAGGGAAGATATATAGGAACGGAATGGCAAGTGATGTAATTGGTAACAGGACAGAGACTGAAACTGCAGTGATGAAGAGGGAGGGTGGACTGATATAGAGAGGATGGGGACGAGACTTTTAGATCCGGCGGATTAATAGACTTCCCAAAATTAAATGAAATAAAATAAAAATAAAAATAAATTGCACAAATGGAGAAAATGGAGAAAATGGAGAAATACAGAGAAATAAAAATCCCAAATTAAAATAATTACAGGCTAGCCTTAGATCAAAGGGAACGAAGCACGGGCGTGGAGGCGTTGATCGCTCGGGATGATCAAGTATAAGCCCGTCCTAAAATTACACCGCGTTGCCGAGCAGTGCGGCTGAGGCGTGAAATGACGATACTAGTTACACTCGTATCTACCAAGTAGACCCGTGTCAACGGCTCGCGAGGCGCCGATCCGGCGCCTGCATTGGACTTGCACCCAATGGGGGTATTTCTTTTAGTGTTGGTTGAGATAGCCCACCCTCTCTCTTTTTTTTTTTGCCCTTTCTTCTTTTTCTCATAACAAAGTTCTCACGAAAGAGTTGGGGACCCAGGACATCCAAACGGTGGATCTAGGGCTCTCGAGTCCAAGCTCCCACGGCACGCAACGGGTTTGCCCCACCGGGGAGGGGAGAAGGCCCCCGTCATGGTTCTCCACGCTTTAGGAAACTCGCAGGATCGTGCGCTATGCCCAGGCGAGTATGTAGACAAGTTGACGCCCCACGACCCTGCGATTGGGTACCTAGTGCGGGCTATGTACTCCGTAAATGGGTTGGAATCCGGTGTAACTGCACTTGCATAGGTGCCTTGTACTTTTGTTCCTTGAGGCTGAAATGGATTTTTCATTGCTTGGAATTGACTGATTTTCTCCCGAGTTCCTCGAGTCCGATGCTTTCATCTCAGCCGGGTCACATCTCAATGAGTCGATGTCGGATGATCCGAACACCCCGGCGGACCGAAGGCCTGAACTCTGGAAAGCCCCCGGGTCAGCCTAGTGGGGTCCGAGAGTGCGCCTTACTGTAGTCGCCTTAGCCATAGGGACGTGACCCCTGAGCCCTGTCTTGGCGGTGTTGCCGTAGCTTGTTTCACAGCTGCTGATCCTTTACTGGATACGGGGAATGACCGATTTTCTCTGCCCCCTTGCCGAGCCCCTTCACGTCACTGGGAACTCGATCTTCGTCGATATGAAAATAGCTTCACGCTTCCAAAATAGAACCATGTGGTTGCTGCACGCTCCCGCCCCCGAGCCTCTTCTCACGAGACCCGCAATGTGCATCTTCTATTGTCTCGTCTTGCTAAGGACTGCGCTCGACTGCACATGACTGGGTCGCCTCATGCACCCCATGCGAAGTGGCATAGTAACCGGGATAGCTACCCCCTGGCCCTCGTGGCATTATGATACTGGGAGATCTTAGCGGCAAGTCGGATGCCCGGCAAACACAGGATTCCTGAAACACTCGATGCTCTTCATACATTCTGGAAGAAATCCTTCGTTCTGCACCTTCCCACCCGAAGTAAATCGCCACGCTTATGGTGTTAGACGTGCAAGGGCAACAGTCTCACGTTCATTCTTACTTCGAAAGGAGGGTGTTGGCAAATCTTCGGCATGGCAATGCCGAAGTCAGAATACATTGAGGGGAGACGTGAGGGATCTCTCGCACGCTCCACCGGCCCCAATTCAGTTAGCCAGTGCGAAGTGTACAGTAGTGCAACCATCCCCAGTCAACCTTAGTACCCATCTTAGTCTGGATCGTCGGGTCATGAACGCGATTTTCTCGTCGACGCAGTTCCAAGTGTAGCGCAGTCGGGGGCCAGTGTTTAATCGGCCCCTGGTTGAGAGGCACAGGCGGATTCAGTTCGATCAAACCACGTTCCGCCCCTGTCTGATCTCGGTCTATACCGCTTCTCAACTAGGGCGGGCATACGGTAATATCGCTTCCCCGGTCCGTGGTCCGTGGTTTAAGCCGTTTCTTTGGTGTAGCGCTATGTATCCCCTCACGTGGAGGGCTGCAATCTTGTCCTTTTTAGAGAAGGTGATACGAGTCATGACCAGGGTTTCGGTGCAGTGCTTCCGGTGCCACTGAATCAGGTCGGAACCGATTCCAATGCGATCGGCATTTCTCTCAAGGGAAAGACTCAGTTTTGAGAACGAGATGCAGATTGCCTCTACTCCCGGGTCTCTGGCAGCATGGCTCTCGCGGTACAGATACCGGTATTTTATCTCTGCGGCACAGATGTCCACAACGGGTGGACCCTGCCACGATTTCCCCAATGTCTCATCGGTTGAAGATTACGGGGGGCTATGATCATCGTCATGCTCTGCAGAGTTTGGTGGTCGCGAGTCAGAGTTCACGATTGAATGTTGGTTCTGTTTTTAGACGTGGCCGCTCCCCGGGGGCCAACCCTCACGGCAGGGGGCTACTCTGTGATGGCACCCTGTTGCGCTGTCAACTGCATACGGTGCAAGGCGTCCCGGGAATACCCCGTACAATCTGCGAGAAATGATTTCTGCTTGGCCCTTTTGCCGTTCATCCAAAACCCCAGTTCAATTGTGACCTGTCGGCCTCGCGGATTGATCTACATTCGGAATGTCCCCGCAAATTGTCCGGTGTTTTGAGGCAGCACCAAGATACGAGCGGAGGAGTTCCGTGCTAGCGAATCACCTCATCGCTTGCGTCTCCACAACGAGGCTCTTGTGACTGCGTTTGCTGGTCTCGGCTTTTGGAGATGTTCGATAATGAGTCCACGGTGTTCCCAGTGTGATAGCTTTGGGGATGATGAGTGGGTCGAGTCCCGAGCTCAGAAAGGAAGGTCTCTTTACTTCCCATGACTCGAGTCTTGACGAATCCTTTTAGGAATTCTCACGACGGCCGCTAGTGAAGTCGTCTCACCTCAGACCGTGTGGATCTTCATCTCCAACAGCCAACTGCGGCTTCCTCTTAAGGTTGTCAGCAGAAACGGTGCCCACGCGGCATGGATTTGCAACTCCTCACACGAATATGTGCAAAGTGGTCCTGCTAAAATGGGAATAGTGAGCTACTCGACCCTGACCGTCGGGTTCTCCGCTCTGTCCAAAACAGGAAAAAACTACATTATCCCGATCAGCTCGAGGGACAATCTTTCCTTTATCTTTTCCAGCTCGTCTGAAGAGCCATGAGTCGAGACTTGAGATTTGGAGTCCCAGTCCCAGCCCGTGGGTTGGGACGATTGAATCGTTGCCCGGCAAAGTCCATGTCGGTCGAATGAAGCCTCCGACCTCCGGCCTCGATTGGCGCGCTAACCCTGACCCAAATCTATTCCCTGATCCTCCTAACCTTAAAAGGACCCTAACCGTTGGTCCAGGTCCACTGCTAGTTCCGCTGCTAACCTGCTCAGTCACTAAGCGCCATCAGCCTCATAGCTTTTCCAGGGATGTACATTATCCGCTTTGGGCTTGGTGCGAAAAGTGGTCCACCCTGGGTCCAACAAAACCCTTCTCACACGGGCGGCTATGAGGTTATTCCCCTTTCTCCTTTGGGCCGTTTTTGTTGGCCCGGGCTGAAATTCTGGAGATTTGTAATTCCCCGACTGTGATCTCCACACCAGGCTCTCCCCGTGGCTCTGCATTTAAATGCCAGCCAAGGATTACCTGGGAATGATTATCGATCTACACGGACCGGCGAATGGAGAAGGTGGAACGATCGGAATCTGTGTTTCCCACATGGAGGATTTGATGAAATGGAGATTGCTTCGCGCTGTTGGATTTGTACTGGGTAAGAACAGACCAAGTCGCATCGGGCAAAGCTATTGACGGATACCCTAGAGTATCCGGATGCTAACTAGCCTGGGCTATGCTTCCTGGGGAACACCTTGCACTCCACTCATCCGAAAAGGCAAGGAGCGGCGCAAATCGCCAAGCCCTACGGCTTTTGTAAAATCCGACAACCCGTACCGTTATGTAGGCTGCAGCAGAGATAGTCAAAGTCGGATCCGCACTTGATGAATTCTTCGCAGATCATGAGGATTGGTCCACTCGTAATCTCCGCCACGTGTGGCAAGATACCCGGATTGGAATGGCCATGGTAGGCCTAAATGCATATTCTTGCTGTTCCCCCTATATATCCCTGTCCATCCGGGCGTGGTTGCATGCACCATGCAGGTCCTTGGGTTGTTGGGCCCTATGAGGAGCGATGTTTCGCATTTACAGTGGAAATCAGGCCATGTGGCTGTCAGCAATGGCAAGGCAGACTACCGAGTCTGCCTGATCATGCAGATCGACCATGTGTCTGCACTGTATATGTGTGATACCATGTGGCCCGACGTACCAATAACAACTGAGCGATGTCACTCAGCTCTCAGGCTCTGTCATCATCTGCGATGTGATCGAGACGAGAGGTTCCTAATTTCTGATTCATCGATCCCTGGATCAATTGCTTGATGACAAGGAGTAACGTGAAGAGCTCCATAGCACGACGGGCTGAATCCGCGTTGCATTATACGGTCTACTCGTTCATCTTCATTTCGGGGAATCCGAAAGACTAGCCGACGGCCGAATCCAGCAGCACCACCTCGAACCAATCCATACAATGCCTGCAAATCAACCATGACTGCAATCTAATTTCCCCTTTAACCCTAGCCTCGTAGCGTTCGGGACACAGGATGCACATCCCTGCACAACCATGTGGTCGAAGGATCACGGACCGTCAAAGATGGAGTGGGGACCCAAATTAAATTGGAAATCGCAAGACGGGCACTATATGAAAGTACCGGGAAGTAATGGATTTGTAACGAACAAGCTCGATAATTTACGTACAACCTCCCGGAACGGTCTAGTGGGCAGGGGGTTATCGGGGGCGGCACTAATGCAGTGCCCATGCATTCCTGCGCCCGCTAGGTCATTCGAGGTAATTTAACATTAATTTGTGAGCGGGTATCCTGGACCAATCTCGAGGTGTGTTTCAGCTTGCTTACACACGGACGCTACTTCTAGCGCGGATTTATTTATAGCTGTATCGTCTTGCATTTTGTCGTCTATCGCATGTGCGGATTTCGGGAAGAAAATGGATGAAACGAACGTCGCTCCAGGCCATGTGCTGATCGTCCGTTTCATGTTTATTTTTTTTTTTTTTTTTACCGAGTTTGTTGTCAAGTCCATGGCCTCATATCTGGGCGTTCTATTTGTGGAGCACAAGGCAGATTCGGTGTGGTCGCCCCGGGTCACAAATCTACAGATGCTCATTTCTGTCACTTGGCTCGGCCAATTGTCGGATTAATTGTATACTGTTGGATATACACATTCACCAGATGTGTGCTTCTACCAAGTGCCTGTACCCACCTGGGCAGTATTTCATAGAAATAGACGGAGAGAAAACTTATCCACATCCATGGCTCAGAGGCTTACTTCATCGACCCTTTCTATTAAAAAGCCGATAATCATCGACCTTGAAAACTGACAAGTATCGACATCGGAATTGTGTACTTGTGACAAGCCAATCACATCCTGAGATCTACATTCACAGCCTCATGGACAGTGCCTTGCCGCAGATCTCCAATGTGAACATCTACTCGATTCAGTCTAGTATGCTTATCTCCCGTAAAAAATGGGTTAAAAAAAGGAACGTGGCATGACTCCGACAACAGAGATGCCGGGTGCCTTGGCGGGTATTTCAAGGTTGTTTACAAATGGGGACACCCGCATTGAGTTGCATCAAGCCAACCCCAAAAAAAGGGCCTTAATTAGCAACATTTGACTTTCGAAAGTAAACAACAAGAATAAGCTGCAGATAATACTTATTGAAAAACCAACACGCCACCAACAATGCCATTCAACGCACGAATGACCATAATGTGTGATCGCCACCGGCGCTTCTGCAAAATGTAGACCTGCACACACCAACGCCCCTGTGGGTCTATATCCAATCCAAGTTCAACACCTTTCAACCTTCTTTCCACGAGTTAACGTGATTTCCATCCGCACGATGACATCATCCCCTGCAGTCTTTCAGCGAGTCATGTCCCTAGTTTACTGTTGGTTCAAGGCAGTATCGCTATTCGCTGCTACTTACTCCATACTGCGGGCGGTGATCCGGCTTCGGATGCAAGTGAGTTAGCGGATATGCATGGTCTTCATTTGTCAAAAGCGGATACTTGGTCGGTCGTGATACCGAATCCCACCTGAAGTCCGATACTGTTCCCCGAGATACTGCCTCCGGTGCAGGGGAGAAAAGTGACGGAGCCTTAATGCACCGATACAACCTTACGAGGTCCTCCCGTGCTTTCGAGACTTATTGCTCCTGTTGGAGATTACCCGCGTCGCGGGATCCCGTCTAGCGCATCCTTCTGGGCCCCGTAGCCAGGCACTAAAGGGGCGATGATCTCATACTCTGATATGGAGAATGTGGTCATCGTTAACAGATTCGCATTATGTGAATCAATATCTGAAACAAGATGAGCACACGTGGGCTGGAGTTCGGGATGTACTCCACCCCCGGCCCCCGGTCCGCCGGCTCCAGATGTAGCTGGGCCCACGTGGTATAGCTCTCGGGCTTTTTCTAGCGTTGGTTGGTCAATCAGGAATCCTTCGCATTCCTAGTCTCGGGCAATGACCTCAGCGGCTTTCTCCGCAAAGTTGGGATGATTGCATCGTCAATTGAGACGGTTGATGTCATGGAAAGTGAGGGGAATGTCTCTGGATTCTCCAGCCGGAGACCAGTTGGGAATGGGCATTCCCACTGTATAGCTCTCTCGGGTCTTGGAGTATGCGACTCGTGTGCAATATAGAGGTTATGTGCACTGCCGGATGTGGCTAGCTCCAGGTGCAGCATAAGTGCTATAGCGTAGACTTGGGGCGTTATAGTACCGTGTGAGAAACGCAATTCGTGTAGACGAATGGACAACTCATTTCAATAAACCACAGAGAGAATACCATGAGCTACGTCTAATATTTAGCAGCCTTGTGAAGACTTGCTCCCAATAACCTACAAGTGCCCCTAAAAGCGCCTGCGAGGTGCTCAAGAAGATGATTTCATTCATGTAGGTACCTTGGTTATGCGGACATGCCGTGTCGAATTGTCAAAAACCTACATTGAGAAAACGAAAACATCATATAGAGCGTATTCATTCCTCCGAAAGATGACTTTGCGGTACAAGCATCTTGAACTATTCACAATCTTCCGACCACTCCGAATAGCCACACCCTCTAGGTGAAGCCACCGCAAGGCTCCTTGATGCGCAGAGGGTGGCACTCAGTGTTGAAAACAAACTCGTCCAGACTGATAACATCAGTCTCGGTGAAGGAGAGGTAGAGATACTTGAGGACCTCAGCGAAGTAGAAGCTGCAAATATTCATCAGTAAAAGTTTCCTCCAACATAGCGTTAGAAAATTACCTGGCAACATAGTTGATCAACTCCCCACCACCGGGCTCATCCACATTGGAGATCTCAGCGTAGGGAACAGACTTGGACCGCTCGGTGTCCAGAGCCTGGAAGATCTTCCAGTTGTAGTCTTGCCAGCGGGTATCGCCCGTGATGCGGTACGCGTAAAAGATGCTCTCGATCGGCTCGGGGTAGTCGCGGTATGAGGGGTCTTCAATGAAGTATCCGTTCTTGGCGGCTTCGGCGCGGTAAGTAGCGTTGTCGTTGTATTGGCTGTCGTAGGCTGTGTCGTTGGCGTTGTACCAGGCCCACGCTAGGAGATTAGTTAGTGGGTAGAGCTGAATTTCCCTGTTGAGATATCTTACTTGAGGGGTTTAGGCCGGTCAAGGTGGTGTTGAATAGCCAGTGGCAGCCGTCAGTCGCCTTGACTCCCAGGTCGAGGATGTCGGATCGGCCCAGGCGGGCTCCACCTAGGAGGAGATTACCACCAGCGAAGCAGGCCTAGCAGGAGTAAGATGTTAGCTAGTAACGAGCACTTAGGGGAGAGGTTTAGACGAACGTAGTCATCCATACTCCACATGAGGTTGCCGTTGGTGTCAGATTGCGACAGGAAGGTCAGGTCGGGGCGGTGATACGGGTTCAGTGCAATATTCTTGATGGTCGACTCGGCAGTGACAACCCAGAAGTCACGCATCTGCTGCGCATACTCATCCGAGTGATCGTACTGGTAAGTCTTGATCAGATACTAGGGGAGGTTAGCCGCATGGACACATCGACATTCAGAATTGACCCTTACCTCAATGAAGCTGTCTACGCCAGCTTCCCAGCCAGCATCAAAAGTGATGAACTTGCCCGTGTCAGTATTGACCTCAGTGCCGACAAGGCCCGGGTAGATGGGAGGAGGGCTTGGGTTGATCAAGAAGTTCTCGGCTTTCTTGGCCTATAGTTTCGGAAAGTTTATCAGCATCTCGTTCCCGGGTAGATGTTGTTTGATCATGTGGATGCGAACATACATGCTCACGGAAAGATTCATCGCCAGTTAGATCCGATAGACGGTAATACTCCAGAATCATGGTTCCGGCCTGGGCGGTGTTGGTACTGTTGTACTGGGTGCCATTGATGGTGCTGGTGGACTGGATAACTTCACCAGTCGTCAAGTTCATCTGGGACGCCGGGAGACCAGTCACGGTGTCAAATACAGGGCTGATAGCCGTCGCCAGAGACTTGGCCTGGGACAGGAGCGCCTCGACGAGATGTTCGTCATATGGGTTGGGGAACTTTCCACTCTTGAGCAAGTCATATGAGGACAACAGACTGCGAATTGTCAGGCCATCGCTCTTCCAAGGTCCGAAAGGATTGGCAAAACTTACCCTCCAATATAACGGATGTTTATGTCGAAGAAGTCGACGATATAGGCAGACTTTCTGTTCGGGGTTAATGAATAGCGCAGATAATTTATCTCTTCCAAACTTACGTGAAATCAACTGAATAAATGTGCTTCAGCTGCTCTTCGACGATATCGGTCAAGCCCATGACAATGGCAGTATCAAGCCCATCGACAACAGTGGCACCCCAACCGAACAGGTCATTGGTGCCGCTGTGGGTGAGAGGCAGGAGATCGTCACGGGGGAATGCATATTTGTAATACTGATTCCACTCGCGGACGTACGCCTGCTTCACGGCTTCGGCACGAGGATCATTCTTGTTTGTGCCAGCGGGGAAGTCATGCTGAACTATTCGGCACGTCTGGCTGGAATGCGCAGCGACGGCGGGGACGAGAGCCGCCAGGGCCAACAGAGCGTGGGAGACGCGGACCACCATGTTGATCAGCCTTATCCTACTTTCTTGGACGGATGCACGGAAATCCAGAGTGTTAAGAATCGGCGAAACAAGGGATATATACCAATTATCCCCTGCAGATCGACAGGGGGCATTGTTACATTATTGAAAGGTTACATGGATACTCCCGGGATTAATTACTGGGAGAATCATCACGAGCTCGGCTTCGGAGTTTTAGCCTGGCACGGGCATTGCCCGTGTGAGCGTCTAGTTCTATCATGCTCCTGTGCACGCGATTATTTGTTGAGCCTGCAAAGAGATGAAGTTTCAGGGGTCAGGAGGTCGAAGAGAGGGGTACAGCGCACTGACCCGTACCTGACGGATCACGCAGGGTTCAGTCAAGCTTTTTTGCGAGATCATCCGCCTTCGGTCAAATGAAAGCCGAATCTTGCAGGGAAATGCCCGAACTCCGGTCCATAATTGGGCATCTGCAAAGGATTCGAAAAAGCGTTGAATATGTTGTCTGCTGGTGGACATAGTACAAGGTTTTACGAAAACCGTGATTTAAAAACACTATGCTAAATTAGGTTATTTGTGTTAAATAGTGTTTTAGTTTCCTCAGTGAAGTGCAAACAATCCGGGAGAGGCTGGTCCCGCTACCACCGCCACTCCGTCCCAATTATAGTTTATGGCGTACCAACTGATCTCCAAAGTGCCGTGTACTCCGAGTCAGGAACAAATGACGTGAATTCTGTTCGGGCAATGATCAGCCTGGGACAGCATACACCGAGCTAAGACAGGCTTAGTCCAGCTTGGACTCATGTCATCTCCGCAGATAACAGATGAGATACTACCCCAGAGTCAGTGCGAGCTCGACTCCACCCAAGTTCTGTCGGCACTAAGCCATGTTGGGCAATACACTGGAGACGGGTAGATACCGCCGGACCAAGAAGATATTGCAAATGGGCCTCGACACTTTATTCTCTTAGTCCTTCTAAATCTCCCACTGGGTGTTTCTGTAAACGTTATTTTGGACATCTTTTGATTTATATTTTCCAAGGTACCTCTCTAAACATCTTTCTAGACAACTTTACATTCCATTTTCCAAAGGTACAGAACGAATTGAAAAGGTACTCGAGAGATGGAAAACATCCACTTTATATGACTTTCTATTCCATAAAAAGCGATTTAATGAAACGTAGAACATAAATTTCTTCTGCCATTTTCTTGGTTAATTCTAAATCATGCTCTTCCTTTACCCATAAAATCGACACTAAGTACTCCAAGTGGATTCCGGGGACAACCAATCCAGTAGAGTGCTCGTGGTTCCCGCAAATCTTGTCAATATTGTTGTATGAGATTAAAATTTTAGCTATAATTAATCGGATTAATGCATGGCTGCAGCATTATTACCCCACGAGCTCGCTACGCGCTCCATCTACATTGCCGCGAAGGTGATCAGCTACTGCGCTACTATGACAACCGAGGAAAATATCCAGCACCAAATCAATGAGGCAACCCGTCTTCGGACTATGCTAGAAGACTGGCGACGACATCTGAGCGTTGAGTTCTCTCCTTTGCCGCTTGGGTCACGCGATGAATCATTATGTTTTCGGCCAGTGTTGATCCATCCACCTGAGTTTGGTATGTATCATTAAACGAACTCCATGTACCCCCGGTGAAAACAAACTAATTTGGTCATGCAGCCGTCGCGGTCCAATTTTTCAGCGTATCATATCTTCTCTTAATCTCTCATGAGCCTAACCTAGGCGGGTTGGAGCGACATATTGAACGACTGGATGCAATAACGCGCTGCGTGGAGAACATATGTGGCATTGGGATGACGTTGAAGGAAAATGCGTCCTGCTTAATGTCTTCGCAAGCTTTATTCATAGGCATGTGATTTGTTGCATCCCAGAGAAGCAAGGCTAACAAATCCACAGCGGGAATATATACTCAGGAAAGCCATGCCAGAAGGACTATTCTGAAGCTTCTGGAGGCCTGTCGAGAACGGACTGGCTGGCCAGTCAAACCTCTGGGGGTTGAGCTGCAGCAAATCTGGGAGAGGCAAGTGTCACTTTAAGCTGCAGCTGCCCTCGCATGGTTTATGTCACTTATGTATTTCGTTTTCCTCATGAATCGATATCCTTGTGAATATGTGTATTTCATTCGTTATTTGTTTCTTTACATAGTCATATGGCAAAGAGTTTATACTCCAAGCAATGCCCCCTTTACTCCCGCTCCCAACTGAACTCGCCACAATCGATGTTCATTGAGGGCAAAGATTTCTCCGTTTCTCCCGAAGCAGAAGTTTGCCACACCTCCATCGATGAGGATTCGACCCAAGAGAACGCCCCCCGGGGACCAAACATTGATTCCATCCCTACAGCCACTGTATACGTTTCCTTCTAAATCACACTTGACTCCATCTGGAATGCCCTGGTCTGCCATAGCGAAGAGCCGCCGGTTTGTGAGGGATGGCTCCCCGTGAATCATGGACACGTCGAAGGCGTAACTAGATCAAAATGCAAGATCAGCTATTTTGATTCAACGAGATCACCAGAGGAAAACATATTAAACTAACATGGATGATACTCTTTGGTCATCGATGGTGCCGTCTCCATGTACCCGGTCCGTATCGGTGATATAAACAACCTGCTCATCCGGAGAGAAGCAGATACCATTTGGTCTCCCAAAACCATCGGCCACTGCCCGAATTGCCCCAGTATCTGGATGCCACCGGTAGACCTGGCTGGGTAGACGCGGCGATGGACGATAACCCTGCTCAAAGCCATAAATGGGATCGGTGAACCAGATCGAACCATCCGTGTGCACTACCACGTCATTGATAGAATTGAATGGCCGGCCATTGAAATCACATTTCAATAACTCTGATTTGTACGGAGCAGTTGTAGACATCCGGTACAGTCCGCTTGGCTCGGTCATAGACCCCTGCCCACAGAAGAGAACGTGGTCTTTACCGTAATTGATGCCTCCATTGCCCATAGGAATATCGGTAGCAATCTCATCACAGGTGACGGGTCTTTTACTCAGGTCGACGCGAGTAATTTGCACTGTCTGCTTTCCGTTCGGGCCAATGCTTCGGTTGCTGGTAATATAGAGGTTGTTGGCGTCGGGAAAAAATACCCCGGCCTCGTGAGCGAACGGATAGACTTTATTCTCTGCTAGAAGCTCTGCTGTCGGAGATGGGCCCACGATTGCGGCGAATCGCGGGTCGTGGGCCTTGAAGGAAGTGGCGTTGGGCATGGTGACTCTGTTTTGTAAGATAGCAATAGAGTGTTCCCACGACGCGACAAAGAAACATAGGCTGGCAGTTGTTTCATAGCAAGACTAGAAAACCGAAGTTCAACAGTTCGAATAAGAAAAGCCAATGCGGGGTCATCTCCTTCCTCTCGGAGCAACGCCGATGGTGGAACTGGCCTCGTCTCGGAGTCATTCCCCGCCCTTCTCCCTTAGTGGTGTCACACGTCCTTCATGGCTCCACATTGAAAACAGCTCGAGCAGCCCGCCAGCCACAATGTTTATACTCCAATTCCAACTCCAAATTACTACACAGCGTTGGATCCCACAAAGTGCGATTGTCTCAGCATCCCAGAATGTCCTGGAAAGAATCCAATTGCCATACCACCATTCTGCGCAATGCGGAAGCCGGAAAGTATGGAGTTATTGCAGCCATCGCCTACAACATTGAGCAAGTCCTAGGTCTAGTCCGGGCTGCGGAGACAGCTCGTTCACCCCTTATTATCCAATTTTTTCCATGGGCCATCGAGGCCACCGATGGGTTGCTCGTGCGCACCGCTGCAGAATGTCCATGGCGAGTATGGCCCTCATGGGCCACAATTGGATTTTGAGACGTAGGTGGAGTGATATTAGTGCCTCGTAATAGCGCCCCCCACCTGGCGGTGAGGGTGCGCTGCACCGGTAGGCCCATTTTCAGCGGTAGGCCCAATTCCATGCTATTCAGCTAATTATCACTGCGCTGGATTCGGATCTACGTAAAAAAGGTCGCCTGCTTCTTCTCCTGCCCTCGCTGCTTCTATAGATGCCTCACTCTCCTGGGTAGGCTGTTTTGGTGGCGGTTTACCATAGACCTTCGTGTGTAGTTTATCTAGCCGCTTCTTCTCCTGAATAGCCTCTTTTGCCTTCCTATCCATAATTGACCGATTGGCATCGCGAACGCTAAGGATACCAGTGTGCCCAAGTGGTTTAATATGCCGCTTAGTATAATTCCGTCGTAGAGGGGCGCGAGCGGCTATCATTTGGCTGATTATGTCGTTCGAGAGAGCTGCCCGTTCCGCGATGACCTTATTGTGCTGGAAGATGCGTAGTAGGCCTCGCCGTTGCTTCGGGGTGAGGTTTTCTATCTTCGATAGCTTCCTATGGTTCTTTTCGAGAGCCTGGATGCTCTTTAGAGGTGTATTCTCGACGCTTGAGGATGTAGGCGGCGGTGATGGTGTCTATTCCCTATACGTACGGAGATTAGGCGCTAAGAGCACTGGTAGCTCTAGCTGGCTATTGGCAAGCTTCTCGATGATATGTGTGCCATTTGGTGGCCAAATACTACGTTCTTTGAAGGATTCACGAATAATCCGTGCGTTGAATGCTCGTCGTCGTACATCCGTGATGCATCGTAGGAAATCAGCCTTTCCGATAGGCTCACCCGCGAGGAACGCGAGGTTATTATTCTCTCTTCGGAAGTGCTGCTTATAGCTCAAAAAGGGCTTTCCATCAAGCGGTTGACAAAGGTGCGTTGAATAAGGTTCGAAAGCAAAGCAGATAAGCTGATAATCCTCGCATCTCTATAGAAACTCCTTCGTGAAGTGGGCACTATGGCCATCGAACAACAAGATACGTTTCTCCCCTTTTAACGTACGACTAATCGTCGCCTTGTGGAAGTATTGAAGCTATTCAACAGCTAATTCATTAGAGATCTAGCCATTTAGAGATATAGCCGTGAGCGTCCGCGGTGGAAGAGCTTCGCTGCCATAATACCAAGTCTCTATATACGTCGAGCCCTTGAAGATAAACAGTGAATCCATCTGCCAACTATTGGCAGCGATACATTCGACGGCGGTAATAGTTTCGCCACGTTTAGCTTCGCAGAGATCAGGGATAGGCATCATACGGCCACCGATTACCGTCTGCGCTTTACCCCGACCGGGTTGGAAGCCATATTCATCGACGTTATATATCAACCGTGGCGCTGCATTTTTAACGACGTTCCCCCATCGAGAATACTAGAGTTCTAGCATTCCGCTATCCTCTACCTAGATCCGCTTATACTCCTTCGTTCTCTGCTTTACCGGGGCAAGATCAAGGCCTTGAGGAAGTCGTTTAATGAAGCGATACACCCACGTACTGCCTAGCTCGCGTTCGACACCCGCACGCTTTAGCGAGAGATTCGCTATCTCCTCTACTAGCGCAGGCGTCACTAGGAGATAGCGATCACGTATATCACATATCCAGTGAGTCAAAGCTTCCTCCTGATAGTCTTGAAGAGCCTTATTGACCGGTTTCTGGGCAGTGCGAGCCAGTTTACCCCGTCGGACGCGTCCCCGCAGCACGTAATACGAAACACCATATTCCTTGGCGATCTTCGACAAATTCGGCTTTTTTTGGGCATAGGCGGCTTCGCAGGCCTCGATTACACGAGATTCCGGAATTTCGGGCTGGTTAGGCATGGTGGTGGCTGGTTATGATGAAAAACGATGGATAATGGAAAATTTGGGCCTACCGCTGAAAATGGGCCTACCGGTGCAGCGCACCCTCACCGCCAGGTGGGGGGCGCTATTACGAGGCACAAATAAATGACGATCTAACCCATTCACTAGTGCCTGCGTGTTTAGGTTTGAGAAAGTTCGTAACCAGGCCAACGGTAGAGTCAGGTTGGCTTTGCACGGGACCAATGGCTTTGCCCCAGAGCTGATGAAGCGGTGCGTGGCCGCTGGTGTCAGCAAGATCAATGTCAACAAGCTCGTCTTAGATGACTATTATGATCACCTTCGCGCGAAAGTGGGCAAAATCCCGCACACTCAGCTGATCGAGGAGGGTATCCAGAAGGTGACCGATCTGACCATAAAGTGGATGGAAATCTGCGGGTCGGCCGGCAAGGCATGAAGAAGTATAGAAAATGTATATAGAGATGAAAGTTGAATAACTAATGTAGCTTTTGACTGTGAACTTGGATGAATATTAGCGTACAGTAGCGCAACAGGGTTTGCTTTTCTGTCACCGCGAGCTTTGTTCCTCCAGATCTCGTTCCAATTCTCACGCCCGTTCTTCATTAATTCAAATGGAAATAAAAAAAGAAGATAAAGCTGAATTTACATAAAGTAAAAGGATAGCTCGATTGAAAACCGACCGGCAAATTTTCTCGCACCACACGATCGCTTAGCAATTGTGACATGAAAGCATTCTCGACCAGATTCCAACTTGATTTGTCTATCTGGTACCAATCGCAATCAGATAAACACTAAAGCCAGCATAGTTACTGCAATTTACTGTACATTCCACCATCTGCCAGCAACCCCGTTGCGTTCACATAACGACTCATCTCTTCACAAGCCAAAAAAACCGCCGGACCTGCCATATCATTCGCATCTCCAATTCGACCAAGAGGAATACGCTCCTCAAGGGCGGCCATCTTGGCAGGGTTCGCCATATCGTGGGCGGCTAGCGAGGTTCCAATGGTGCCGGGCATCAAGGCATTGCACCGAATCTTATCTTTGCCAAGAGCGATGGCCATGGACTGCATCATGGAGAGAATGGCAGCCTTGGTCGGAGTGTAGTGAGTTTGTAACCCACCACCTAGCAGAGCGCTAACGGAGGAAACACCGATGATTGAACCACCGTGTCCTTGTTTCACCATCTGGCGAGCAGCGGCTTGGCATGAGTAGAAAGTGCCCTTGACGTTGACGTCGACGGTGTGGTCCAGAAGAGACTGTTCGATCCTATGTTTATTAGCCCATAAGCTCTGATGGGCGGGAGAAGAACCAAATAGCTGGCGATCCCATCATTCAGCCATTAACTCACTTCAAGAGCTCCGCCGGTTTGAATACGCCCGCATTGGCGACAAAAATGTCCAACTTCCCCCATTGCGACACAGCCTCCTGGATTAAACGGGTGCTTGTCTCCGGTTTGGTCACGTCGCCGGAGAGCTCCAGGATTTTGCCCGCCTTGATGCCCTTGTTCTCGATCGCCTTGACCTCCTCCAACAGGCTGTGCCGAAGGCCTTCATCCTTGGCAAGGCCCAGGTGGTTTACGGCGACATTACATCCTTGAGTAATGTATGCCAGAACGATCGCGCGACCGATTCCAGTGGTGCCACCGGTGACGGCGGCGGTCTGGCCTTTGAGCAGGTTCCAGGCAGGCAGCGCAGCCATTGTGCTAACTGAGTAGGAGGAGAGGTGGAAGGACCCGAACCAAAATAGAGAGAGAAGATACAAATGTGTCAAATGTGTCTTTGAATCTGAGCTCTGAGCTCTGGGTAAACTCTCTGGCGGGGTTTCGGGGTCGAAGTGTATTGAGGCGCCGTCTCGGGGACACCAACTCCACTTTGACCAATGTTTCTCCAATGCCGTCTCGGGCCATCACAGACTCGAGCGGTAGTGGGCTATGATGACATGTTTTGCTGGCACATGCGACCCTTTTCCGAGACTTTTTAGGAATTATAAAGGATATGCCCCGTTAACAATTTCCTCCCAAGTCAATCGTCTGCGCATCCTTTACTCCATCTTCATATTCACATCATCCACCATGGCCACTACCGAAACTCCCGTCCCTCGGACTCAAGTTGCTCTGGGTGGAAAGGTGATTGCTAGTATGTGTCCTAAAAAGCCAGATGGTCTAAAGCGTGGCCAACTAATGTCAGAAAGCTATCCATATCTCTTTTGTGCGACGAGCGACAACTACTCCTATTTCATTTCAACTATTTGATTGACATCACTCAATCAGGACATGGCTCTAGCCACGTTGGAAGAAGAATAATGCTTTGTTCTCATGTGGACGCTCGCTCGAGCATAATGGTTAATAAGGACTCCCCCTCGATGGACTGCAGACACTATGAAATCCATTGTTCCGTCAGGGTAATTAGGCTGGAAGATCGCACAAGGTATTTGATTGAATTTGTCAGAAAATATCGCCCCCTCGGTGGTCCTGGGGATGGTTTCTCCGGATGGTGTAGATATGTGTCTTACGACTACGACTGGTCACGGTATTGACATCACCAAGGGTATTCTTAAGACATTCCAAGGAACAGTTTAGAAGACGAAATGTCTTGCGGGGCGACTACTGTACTTTGTTCTTCTCATTAGCTACCTCTACGACAGATATCTTCTTCTGGATAGGAAAAGGTGCCCTATTCTCGGGTATTGAAGGCCCATACTCAGCTTTTACTTCTCTAGCTTTTCTGGTGAAATGGAAACTATAGATCATTCATCCATTCGTCTTGAAACTAGGTCAAGCATTGTAGAATTTATTCTCGTCATAAGCCTACGTCTGTTTAGATCATGCCTCTTTATCACGACAACGGAATGCGTTGCCTCTGTATTGACAACTGGATCTCAGTCACCAAACCCGCAGAACATTTGTGAGCCGCCAACTACACCGCTGTCTGCAAGGAAAGTGGGAAGGTGGCGATGTCTTTGACTTACTTCAACATAATCAACTTTTTGGACATCATTACAACCTGTCCAATGCTCTGAAGCATGGTAGTTAGCACAGGAATCCAAGCTAAACCCTGTCCACTGAAGGATAAATTAAACCATGGAGAGTCTATTCGGTCATGAACCAGGAATACAAATTGGCGCTTCGGCGAAGGTTTGTTCAAACTGTGTCTGCAAGTAACAAGGTCCTCGAGTATGACAATATCTTTCGTGTGCTTCATAATGGGACAAGTCACATCCGAAACCCTGGTGGTAATCTTCGTGATGAGAAGTCGCCTTTGGCTCGTGTGCTGGATCTGCTTACTGCTGCTTTGAATGACATCCTTGGTCTGAAAATCATAAGCAGGAACCACGAATAATAATGTCGAGTTTGGACTTTACCAACCATGCATTACCGGCACCTCGCAACGAAACACACCGGTCTATCAACCGGCTGGGAACGTTTTTTACTTTGGCCTCAGTCTTCCTTGCCCTCTATCGTTTACAATACAACAACCACCAAGCCGCTCAACTGCTCTCAGTTTGACGACTGCACTCCCGATTCCCATCGACACTCTGGAAAGCTGTCGCTACCTGACAGTCTATTCTGGGCGTGATGTGCTCCTGTAGAAGTTCGCGTTGACGGTTCAGCCTATTTTGATACCATCGAGCGTGCGCTGTCACAGGAGCTGATTTCAACATTAGCGTACAGCACACCGATAAAATGATGGATGGCAAGCAAAGGGGATTAGCATTGGAGAAGCCAAAAATACCGGTATATGTTGCTGGCGAGGCCGAGTATGGATTGAGGATGGTGTACAATAGGTGCCGCCTCCTTAACATCGAAGATATTGGAGCCAGCTGGTTAATGAATGGACATGCAATTTCCAAGTCTGCGAGCCTCAGATGACTACAGATTGTACAAGTGCATGAAGGCGTCCGATCTTACATCCCCGCCTAGAAATACAGCTAGGTGTGAGCTGACTACCCTCAGCAAGCATGGAAGAGGCAAACCAACTAGCAAGGGCCGTGCTGTGAAATACAGCCCACGGAAAACACTCATGCTCTACTGCGCCGGCTCGCTTATCCTTTGGGTCTGCAATCTCAGGCAAGTCCATCAGCATAAAGCCTCCAAATTGTACATGTCTAGGTTCAAACTGGCTTGACAGCTGTTCCAACGGCCAGCGCTCTCCAAGCATGGTAACCGGGCCCATAACACCAGCTCCACCAGCGTCGACCGGGAGTCTTGTATTTGAGTGATCTGAGAGGATAGTTATCGAGACACTTCATTGTTTGGAATTTACTCTTCTCATTCTCTCAAGCCACGACAAGACTACGGCGACAAGGCATGTTTTACTGTATGTATTCCGTTCATTTCGTTTGCCGAATAATAGCGACCCGTTCTAGACTCAACGGGTCGAAATCGTCGCCCAGACCAAAATTCAACAGTTACCAACTCGCCACCGGTAAATTAGTAAAAAACGACGGAATACACTCCGGCCCCGCGAGACTTTTTTTGTACACCCGAACATCCCGCATGTAGACCTGTCAAATGGTCTTGTTAATCGTGGGTCCCAGTTAAGGTGGACCAGTCCCGGTGTTCTAGACCGCGGTAGTTCGATTCGATCTCCGAATCGGAAATTCACATGTTCTACATCCCAAAAAATCGACGAGTGGCGGAGTGCTGCACAAACGGACATTTATTTTGATACAGATCAAGGCCCTTCGGAATTTCATAAACCTGCTTTGGAAACACCAATGTGTTCAATTTTGTTCCTGATGGCGCAAGGGCGTGATTTTTTTTTTGGGGGCAGGTGGAGAACCCAGCTGAGCTAACGGGCGCCACCGCTCCAGGAATAACTGTGTGGTGAGTCAAGATACGTCTAGACGTGCCTACTGTAAGTGTGGCGTGGATGGACCTTGTAGATGCATGGTACCTGAGTGTTACATGTTGTGTTGTGTTGTTATTTTGTGCGACGAATTTGGCCAAGGTCCAAGATGCTTCTCAAGGTGCGACGCTTGTATATTGTGAGAGCAGTCTTCGATTCAAGGAGTCAAAGAGGGATGTCTTGTTTTTAGCTTCCAATCTTGGAAGCTTCTAAGATTCAAGAAGACCCCTGCAGACAGACATGTTACGGTGAAAGTGACCGGGTTTATCTGGCTGGGTTATTTTCATTTTCGACGTCATGGTCATTTCTTTCAAGCGCAATTCCTGTGCCGTGGTTAACTGTTCCGTTCCTATGCTGGGGTGGGGTGTCTTGGATATATATAGCAGCTGCCTTGGGAGCTTCGTCGAGTATTATCGTAGGACCCGAAAATACGGGTGAGTATCTAGGCAAGGAAGAGTGGCCATGGAATCTTTCGGACTGATGCTTCTCAATGCTGCATCATCCATGGACCCCGAAAGACTTCTTCATCACCAGGGCTAGGATGGTGTCATTCGGACGCCCACCAACTGAGTTGCCCCATTGGGGCGAATGCGGGGCCTGCTGATCAACCAGCGCATCGCCGACCACAAGGGTTTGTAGCCAGCTGCCCATTCCTGGGTTGGATCGACGGGTGATTGTGAGCAGGTAAACAGTTCTTTGCAATGAACGAACGTGTTCACTGTATAGCTCACAATACGAAGTACAGTATGTGGGCAATGACGGGGGCACAGCCCCAGGGGTGGCTTTTGTCATTTATTACAGGAACGGTACGAGAGATAGCTCAATTTTGTGGTGCTGGTCCACCCGCCGGGAGTGTCCGCTCGGGACCCGTGGTATTACCCTCGTCAGGGGTTCCGTGTGAGAGAGCCGTCCGAGTACCTGGGTATGGAGTACGGAGTACGGGGCACTATACATGCGACCGAAGAGTCGACTGGAAACATGAGTCTCCGTATAGCCGACCCTAGTGCTAGCCCTAGGGAGTCTTGGGTCGTCGGGGCGCTTGTCAGGGTCCATCACACCCCACGGGAAATTGGTTCCACGCGCTAATGAGTTTCATTTCCAGAGGGGGCCTTGCCCCAGAAAATTCTGCGGGCAGTACTGCAATTTCAAGAGATGATACTGTACAGTATCATCCGGGCCCGTATACCCTTACACGCAAACTTTCATTCAGGGGCTGTCACGGCGTTCCGT
This sequence comes from Penicillium cinerascens, assembly GCF_028974065.1. Lineage (NCBI taxonomy): Eukaryota > Fungi > Ascomycota > Eurotiomycetes > Eurotiales > Aspergillaceae > Penicillium > Penicillium cinerascens. Next base: position 824,558 of record NW_026695298.1, on the reverse strand, counting down.
AGTTTCCAGTGGACATAAGCCTACCCGAGACCCCAGGGCAGCTTCATGTGGCAAAGCAGTTTGGGTGTCGATCAAAGAGGATGAAAGTAAGAGGGTATCAGGAGCAGACGTGACTGGAGACATTCAGCCCGTTTCTGTTGAAAGGGGAAAGCGATCGACGGAAAGCGCCCTGGTTCGGCACCGCGGTGCCTGATTAGTCATAGATTACAGGCCTATGATTGGAACGAAAGACGGGCCTGTAAATTACGGAAAGGAACGGGACAAACAAACCGAGCATGCGCCCGTTCACCTTACTGTACTGTACGAGACCCCTTCGGTCCCGACTCCCCTTCTCCTTCTCATCACTCATCACTCGTTACTCCTCCATCGAGGCATCGCTCTTTTCATCGACTTGAACTTCCGGCTGTCACTCGACAGAGCCCCCGCTGCTCTTCCGACAAAATCTCGCCGTCAGGGGTGAAACACGACCCTCTGTCCACCTGCGTTGTGAATAGCCCATTCCTCTCGCTCCCCGCCTTTCTGTCCTTACGATCCTTTGTTTTGTTCGTGCGGCTCATCGAGTCTGTTCCTCCGAAGACCCGACATCCATCGCACGACGTGTTGGAGACATCCGAATCCTCGACGGACACGTTCATTGCCATATTTCACTTGAAGTTCCCAAGGGTTACGCCGGTCGTTCCTGGTTCTTCGTCAATTCTCCGCCCAGACTGTGTCTAGAGCGCTGTTACTTTCTTTCACCTTTCTCGAAGACACCTCTTCCTCTCTATTCACCATGCGCTTCACGTCGACTACACTCACGGCCTCGAGCCTGCTTCTCGCTAGCTCGGCTGCCGCCAAGGCCTTCAACTTTGATAACCATCTGGCACCGCGAGCGACTATGACGCTCGTCGGCTGCTACAGCAGCAGCAAGGGCCTCGGCAATCAAACCTCATATACCTTCCAAAGTTCTGGATGGTGCCAGGACCGATGCACCGGTTCCGACTACAACTCAGCCGTATTTGCCTTGACAGGGGGTTCGAATTGCTTGTGTGGTGACGAGCTTCCTCCGACATCCGACAAGGTGTCCACTGACAAGTGCAACACGCCCTGCGATGGCTGGCCTCAGGATATGTGTATGTGATAATTTGCTCTGGGTGTGGTGTATTCTTTACTGACGGTTCAACAGGCGGTGGAAATGGTTTTTACTCCGTGTACACAACCGGTCTGGAAACCGATGTTTCCAGTGTATCCGCATCGACGACGAGTGGCACTACCGAGTCGACCGCCACCAAGACCAACGGGGCAACAGCTTCTGTCTCCACCGGCGCTAGTGGAGAGACGATCGTGGTGACCAGCTCTAGCCAGCCTCGACTTGGCGCAGATAACGTGGAGGCCCAGCAGAAGAGCAGCCACAACACCGCCGCGATCGCTGCTGGTGTGGTGGTTGGCGTGGTTGGCGTGGCCGCTCTGGCAGGTGCTGCCTGGTTCTTCTACCGATCCAAGAAGCAAAAGGCGGAAGGATTCCCCGGTACTACCGGTGGCTACAGTCGTGACTCGCAGCCGCCATCCATGACAGACTCGCGATTCGACGGTGGCTACATGGCACAACGCCGCCAAAGCAATGGCAGCATCGATGATGACCACGACTTCTCCCGCCGAATCTTGCAGGTGCGTGTCTATTCTTGAATTATATTTGCCAATGCACTAACCCCAGCCTAGGTGACCAACCCCGACGGAGGCCACTACTAGGTGACCAATCCTGACCACTAAACTGCACGACTCCTCCCTTTCATCCTGTTACCACTCAGCCATTTCGCATCTCGATTGTTTCCTTCCCTTCGGCCCCCTCTGCTTTTTGAGAGCCCTGTTTCCGTTGTCACATTTTCCTCGGGTTATTTAGCGGAGTTATGATATCCGAAAGGCATATGGCTCGACCCGATTCGATGTTCATATTTGGTGATTTTTACTTTCTACCTTGTGGCCGGGTTGCTGGATCGCTGGACACGCTGTATGGGTGCTGGATACATGAGACCCAGCCCCCTGCCCTTGGTGTCTGGGGATTCTCACCATGTGATCCGAGTCCACACTGCAACTCCCCGAGAAAAGCATGCCAGTCTGTTACTATTGCATCTCGGCGTGGAGAATTCCGGCGGAGATGTTGTACCGAAAAGGCGTTTTGATTTCGGTTTTCAATGCTCGCGCCCTCATGAGCAGACCGCTCTTTTTAGATGATTTCTTTTTCCTTGTCCACAGATTATTTTCTTCATGTCTCCCGTCCGCTGGATGCGACTGACTCAGCGGGGACATATCCTGCTCATTCTAGGCGTATTCCGGGGTGGGAGTTTTGGAAAGATGGATTAGCCTGTACCTAATGCGAGAATGGATATGCATAAAAACCGTTTTGTCTGTAGAGCTGTTGCTGTTCCAGGTATAAAATCGGACGGATAAAACTGTGGGTGCGAAGCGATTGCCTATTTCATTGAACATCCAGGGCTCATTACATTGAGATCGACAATAAGCCAATATCTGCTAGCTTGGTTTAGCTTGGTTTCTCTGCCTAGCTTAACCCTATTTGCAGAGCATTGTATGGATGCCGCTTAAATGGACTGTGTGTAAACTTCTAGCTGAACATTGCACTTTTCCAATGAAACTTTTGAATGTCGCATGGCGAGAAAGCTTCGAGGTGTGGAAATAGAACTGTTCTGCCTTGCCTTGTAGGGCGCCATTCTGATCCCCAGAAGAATGACCCGACCCTCTTCTCATGAGGGAACATCAGGATGCGTCTTTTGAATATCGAAACTGGCCTAGAGTATTTAAGAACTTGTTTCATCACCGTAAAGAGATATTGATTAGAAGTGGACTATTTTCAAAAGTAGAAGATATATCATCACCTGTTCGACATGTCTAAAAGACATACAAAAAGACATTTGAACAGATACTTTACAAGACATTTTAAAAAGATATCTAGAAAGATGACTAAAGAAAACGCTAGGGAGTGATTTAGAAGGTATAAGATAAAAGGGGTTTCAGGCCTGACTCCCTGTCTTCTGCTGCTTAGCTACGGCTGTCTTGTTCTTGGAGTCGGCCCGATAATTGTTTGCAACAGAGATTGAGTCCCCGGAGATGGCGGCGCTGAGGGAGCAAATCGCCCGCCTGGAAGAGCGGATCACGAATCTCCAAGAGCTGAATCGTCAGATTCTGGAAAGGATGGCCTCCCAGAACGATATACATTTAGCAATTGGGTAGCAAATGATTGAAAAGACACATTATTCCTAGCACTTATGCTCTTCCTGTTGACTAATTATCCTTTAACTGTACAACATCATGAACAACCACTTCAATCTTTATGTGATATATCTCGTTGTGAAGGGTGACAACCCGATGTTGTTTTTATACTTGTCAGGTTGTTCGCGTGTATCTCCCAATTAGTCTATACCATATCAAACTAGAGATAGAATCTGAGGACTAGTGAAATTGACGCCGAAAATGACCGCGTTTGAGGCCAGAAACGGCCGCCTTATCACCCGTAGCTTCGGACGGCGAGCCGCCTCTTGACCTCCCAGGAGTCCACCCTCACATGATGGCTGGTGCCAATGAAGCACGCCGCGACTGGGGTCCGGTAGATGAAGAATGGGAGGCACGGAGAAATCCCTCGGCTGGAGCCTAGGACTGGTGGGATCAATGACTCTGACATGAATTCAGGCATATAGGCCAAGAAAGGAGAACATGGGTTCTAAATTGGGTAACACAGACGTGAAATCAATGGGCTGGTGGGACAAGGAAAAAGTCGGCAGAGGTGCTCGGGGCCTTGGCCAGGTGTAGAAGAAGTCTTGTCTCGGACATGGAAATCAGCCTGGATTTGGACTACATGTGGTATATATTCATCTGTGATTATTGTGACGGTCTTTATATCATTCCAAAATTCCAACTAGAGGTAAATATGTAACCGAGAAAGGCAAAACCAAACAGAAGAGGCAATTGAACTCTTCCGTGTACTATTTTTCATACCCGTCGGGTATAATCCCATTCCACTCCCCTTTCATTAGGAGCTTCACAAGCTTCAAGAGTATTTACTCTATCCGGAGATGGATTCTTATTTTTTGTAGACATACTCTATTCCGGATCATGAAGTGACTATGCAGCGGACTTGTATCATCTATGAAACCATGACCCATTGAAATCATCCTCAATTAAGTATATGAGATCGTGTCCAGGCCTGCTTGTAGGCCGCAGCTCTGCTCACCTATTTTCACGGCCACCCGTCCAAAAAACAAGCATTGGCAGTTCTTCCAAGAGTACATTACATAGCCCAGTTCGATCAGAGCTCACGGCTTGGGGATATGAATCGTCTTGCTGACCATCAAACAGCCATGCATGACGAACATGAGCGCGACCGGGTGAAACTCCAAGAAAGTACCCTCCGCGAGGAGACCGAAAGGGATGTTCTCGTGGGTCCAGCTTTGGGAAACCCAGTAGGCCATGAGAGAGACAATGGCTAGGGTAGTGGGGATGGGAGTACCCTCGAAGTATTTTGACTTGCCGCTCTTATCCTTCGGCAAGACAGCCACGGTGACGTTAAACCGAGCCAGGCGGGTCAATCCACAGAGAACGAAAAAGGCGAGGAAGAAGTGGTCGAGGGATGTACGGATACCGAGGGCAAAGGCTGCCGCGGCGGGAGCGAGGCCAAAGGAGATCTATGATAGTCACACCAAAGGATTAGAAGCCCATTCTGTACACATCTTCTAGAAGCCATCATACCAGATCGGCGAGGGAGTCGAGCTCCTGGCCCATCAGAGAGGACTTCTTGCGCCAGCGCGCAATCTTTCCATCCATGAAGTCGAAGAACAGGCCGAATGGCATGAAACCAAGAGCGGCCCAGATAGCACCGTATTCAGTGGGTTCGCCGAGACAATAGCGCATAGACGAGAAAACGGACATGACTGTTCTGGCGGTTAGCGCTAGACCGGCGATTCGCGAAAAGGTATGAGCTTGCCTCCGCAGAAACCTGGTGAGATCCCAGTTAGCAATTTGAACCACAGAGTAACTCTCAAGAGGTGCAGGGGCTCCTTACCATTGAGTTCAGTGACAAGATCGGCAAGATGAAGAGCTCTGGCAGCAGCATTAGTAGGAGTTCTGGGAGCCGGGCAGCAACGAAGTCCCAAATACTGACTTGATCAAGCTGAAATGGCCATGTTCAGAAGAGAGCAGCATCTTCTGCTTTTCCTGACCTGTAACCTGTAAGCATCCATCTTCAGAGACCTGCAGATCAACTGGACTAACCTCCGTCGCCCGAAGATGGGCCGTTGTTGGAACCGTTCGACGCCATGGTCGAAGTTCTGCGAGACATGCTCAAATGAAAGGTGATGAAATATGGTAATATGTGTCTGGTGAGGGGTACAGAGGGGGAGCGGGATCGAAGAACAAGCAATCCTGCTTCGAGTGTTGACGGACGCACAGATTCGCTGAGCGGTCAAACGCCACTCCCGTGCAAGGCGGTGGGACTGCGCCACACTCTAGCCACACATAAAAAAAGCTGCAGACACCGAGTGCACTATTTATCTCCACGTTGGTTTTAGTTTTAAAGGAGTTGGATAAATAAAGACAGTTTTTTTTGACTGGATATATTCTACAGTCTCTGCAGCCCTGAAGGCAGAGAAGCAGCAATTGTGTCAGGATGCACAAGAAGAAAGGAAATATTCCTGCAAAAAGCTCCCGAATCCCCCAAACGCCATAAAGAGACAGTATGAACGGTCAAGATCTGTTTCACCCGCGACCACGGAAACCACCGCCACGGGCACCACGGCCTCCGAAGCCGCCGCCACCACCGCGAGAGAAGCCGCCGGAGCCACCACGACCACCGCCACGACCACCGAAGCCACCACCACCGAAGCCACCACGGCCACGGGGAGCACCACCGCGACCACCGAAGCCACCACCACCACGACCACCGAAACCGCCACGGCCACGAGGAGCACCACCGCGGCCACCGCGGGCACCACCAGCGCGCTTGGGCTTAGCACCGGCAGGGGCCGCAGGCTTGGGGAGGAACCTGTATCACAAGTCAGTTTCGATCGCAAGTGTGAAAGGGGCAATGCCAACACATACTTCTCCAGAGGGAGCAGCTTGTCACCGCCGATGAAAACCTTGTCGCCAGTCTTGAAGGAAGTAGCGACAATACCCTCCTGGGGCTTCACGGTGAAGTACACCTGGTTGATGGGACCGAGAACCTCGTCGACCTTGCCGATGGGAGTCTATTGCGAAACAGTTAGAACCACATTATGCGACTAGGTCATTGTCGAATAATTCCGGCGACAGCATACCTTGTTCTCGAGGTAGATCGGGGCATTGAAGTAGGGGATCTTGGGGTTGATCGACTCGCAGACCATTTCGCCCTCGCAAGAGTGCATGACAGTGCCCATCTCGAACACCTGGGCAGGCGGCCCGAATGATTGGGTCTGATAGCCTCCACGACCTGGATCAAAAAAAATTTCGTTAGCTCCGAGCCCGATCGTCAAATATCGCGGAAGGACATCACTTACCACCACGGCTACCAAAGCCGCCCCGGTTCGCACCGGTGGCATTGCCACGTCCACGGAAAGACATGTTGATGTGTTGAGGGATTGAGCGTGATGGGCGAAGAAGTTTTCGGGTGGTGGAAACTTCATGCGGTAAAGCGTCGCTAGCCAGGGCAGTTTGTTGTCACATGACTCACCGCCCGTCCCTCACGAAAAAGAGTCATTTTCCAACGCCTGAGTCACAGTGCGTTTCAAGAGATCCCCCTCCTTTCGTTGCTTGTCAATTATTTTGTCACTTCGAGGGATTTCACCATGGCTTCTGACACCCCCAAGGATTTGCCCGTCCGGGCTGCTGACGAGGCTCAGGGCACTTCTCAATCCGCCGCTGCCCCGCCAAACAACGCCAAAGCGAAGAGCGCCCCTCCTGCCGATGCCCTCCCTCAGTGGCTGATCGAGCGTAACGAGCTCTTCGAGGAGCTTTGGCAACAACATCTCGAGGAGACCAAGAACCGCCCTCACCCCGAAATCAACGTTACCCTCGATATCGGCGACGGCAACCCCTCCTCCGTCCCCGCCAAAGCCTACGAGACCACCCCCGCATCTTTCTTGCGAGATGTTCCCAAGGATGTGAGCGCCGATGTGGTTATTGCTAAAGTCAATGGAGAGCTCTGGGATCTGAACCGCCCTCTGGAGGGCGACTGCAAGGTTCTTCTGCTTCCTTTCAGCAACCCCGAGGCCCGTGATGTATTCTGGCACTCCAGTGCCCACGCCCTCGGCGAGGCATGCGAGTGCGAATTCGGCTGTCTCTTGTCCCACGGCCCCCCTACTCCTCAGGGGTTCTTCTACGACATGGCCATGCCTGATGGGTACGTAAACATTGCGCATATTGGGGTTGGGTAGTGCTAATAATGAATAGACGTGTCGTCCACGAGGCTGACTGGAAGCCCCTTGATAATCGGGCTACAAAAATTTTCAAGGAGAGACAGAGTTTTGACAGACTCTTAGTCTCACGAGAAAACCTCCGAAAGATGTTCTCGTACAGCAAATACAAGCTGTACTACATCGACAAACTCGTGGCAGGCGAAAGTGCTACAGTCTATCGGTGCGGTACGTTGGTTGATCTGTGCCGTGGTCCTCACATCCAGAACACTGGCAAGATCAAGACTTTCAAGATCATGCAGAACTCCTCTGCCTACTTCCTCGGTGACCAGTCCAACGACTCCCTGCAGCGTATCCGTGGTGTCGCTTTCCCAGACAAGCTTGGGATGAAACAGCATATCGAATTCCTCGAAGAAGCGGAACGCAGAAACCACCAAAGAATTGGTAAGGAGCAGGAGCTGTTCTTCTTCGACGAGGTTTCCCCTGGTTGCCCCTTCTTGCTTCCCGCCGGAACCAAGATTTTCAACGCCCTCCAATCTCTTCTCCGCAGCGAGTACCGCAAGCGCGGATACCAAGAGGTCCAAACCCCCAACATGTATGATGTTGGTCTTTGGAAGCAATCTGGTCACTGGGCTCACTACAAGGACGATATGTTCAAGTTGGATGTTGAGAAGCGTGAGTGGGCTCTCAAGCCTATGAACTGCCCGGCACATTTTGTCCTGTTCGGTCACCGTGAGCGTAGTTACCGCGAGTTGCCCATGAGAATTGCAGATTTTGGTGTTCTGCACCGTAATGAGGCCTCCGGTGCTCTGAGCGGTCTGACCCGTGTGCGCAAGTTCCAGCAGGATGACACCCACATTTTCTGCACCCAGGACCAGGTATGTTTTGATTGGCGTATTACTTTGACGCGTTGGCTTATTTATCTTCATAGATCATGTCCGAGATTGAGGGTCTCTTTGACTTCCTGCAGTCAATCTACGGCCTATTCGGCTTCAGTTTTAAACTCAAGCTCTCTACACGCCCAGAAAAATTCCTCGGAGAATTAGAAACGTGGAACGAGGCCGAGGAACAACTGAAGAAGGCCATGACTAAGTTCAAGGGCGATGACTGGGCCATCGATGAGGGTGACGGTGCCTTCTACGGTCCCAAGATTGATATCACCATTGCCGACGCTCTTAAGCGCGAATTCCAGTGTGCCACCATCCAGCTGGATTACCAGGCTCCAATCAATTTCCAGCTGGAGTATATGTCCCATGAAAGCGCGGCCAAGCCAGCGAAGGCCGACCAGGCCGAGAAGACCAAGAAGACCGAGAAGACCGAGAAGACTGAAAAGACTGAGGAGAAGACTGGGCAGACCGAGGAGAAGAAGGCGGCCAAGCCCATCGAACCCGGCTCTGGCCGTGCTCGCCCCGTTGTCATTCACCGTGCCATCATCGGTTCCTTCGAGCGTTTCCTTGGTATCCTGATTGAACACTTCGGCGGCAAATGGCCCTTCTGGATCAGCCCTCGCCAGATCCTAATCGTGCCGGTCATGCCGGCTGTCAACGACTACGTTGAGGAGTTGCAGCAGATCCTCCAAGGTGACAAGCTGAACGTCGACATCGATATCAGCGGCAACACAGTACGTCTCTCTTAACCCAACACTTTGTACCTCAACTAACAAATTGTAGATGGCAAAGAAGATACGAAACGGTCAACTCAGCCAATACAACTTCATCTTCGTGGTGGGGGCTCAAGAGAAGGAGTCTCGCTCGGTGAATGTGAGAAATAGAGATGACCCATCCAGCCAAAAGCATGGCACAATGGTCCCCCTGGACGAGTTGCGGGTGAAATTGAAGTCACTTCGCAAAGAACGGAGGTTGGTGAATGCCCTGTAAGGGTTGGGATCGAGATATGTATTGCCGAGCTACGAAAAGTGAAATGAAGTAAATGCGGATACTCTACCGTCTCACGGGATTTACAATTGCGAATAGCTGGTATTGATGGCTTGCCATGCCCTGGTTGGAGAAAAGCATCGTAGTTGTTCACAACCTGCCCAATAACCATTGTCGATGCAAGGTAGACTAGCTTTTGGCAGTAAAGTGGCACTTGTATTGGCTTGTTCGTTTTACCGCGTTCAACTTCAGTGGGGTTGTGCCTGCCAGTGTGTTGGCGACTGAGGGAATCCTTGACGTCGTAAAGAGCCCCTCAAAGATGTCTAGTTGAGACATGCACTTCTTGTTTAAGCGTCTAGTGGGCACTCTTAGCCCGGAAGGTCGATACTTCCCTAGATGACGATATTTAGACCCTGTATAGCTTCAAGAATCTTTAGAAGTATCATAAACTAAAACTTGAATACAGAGGAGAATTCCTAAATTTGAGCTTAGAAGGAAAGGAAGCTTCAAGTTTCTTTTGAGGGTGAACCACGATGACACTATGTGTAATTACAGATAAAGGCTAGTGCTATTAACTCCTCCACATCCCACTCCATCCATTTGTGATAGGACGTTTACCACGAAACGGTCTGCAAACAATCATGTTGCGACATCTCATAGTGGAAAGCCAATTCGGAAAGGAATTCCTTGCCCACGCAGAGACGATGTTCAATGTCTCGAGACGTTTGCCTCGCCCAGCTCTGCCTCAGATCATGTTAAGAGGATACACGACGGATTGAAGGTTCCCTGCCCCCTCGCAGAAGAGAAAGGATGTCCTTCGAAATTTGCTACCACATCGGAAGCCCAGAAGCATGCAGAAAGAGTCCATGTTGATGAATCAACTCGGGAATACTTTCCTTGCCCACGCGCACAGGAGGGAAACTGCACCAAAGTGTTCACTTCAGAATCCGGTGCTAGAGATCACTCTAGAAAGAAACATGTGTATGAGACGTTCGTTCCGGCGCGGCCCAGGCTAGCACCACATATTCCTCTTCTAGACGAGTCCGGGGAAAAGAATACCTGGATGGGACAAGCTCCCAAAGCCGTCCTACCTGGATAACCAGTCCACATGGGCATGCCCACACCCAGGTTGCAGCACAACAAGCTCAGTCTTCTATGCGGTAAAAGAGCACTCCTTGGCGGAGCATATGCGTGCTCGTTGGCCCTGCAGGTATGTTGAGATGCTGGGCTGTAGCGAAACTTTCCCGTCAAAAGTCGCCGCAATGCGACACTCAGAGTCGCATTCTCCCACCAAGTACTGGTTCATATTCCAGGTCGATCGATGTCTTGCTCATATATAGGGTAGGAAATTTTCACCATCTAGCTCTCAAACCCATTATAACCTACATGTTCGACGACAACACTTTCAAGAGGGGGAATGCCGCCCTTTAAAGGTACGTAACAACGAAGGAACAAATGAGCATCATTAAATGGGAACAACAGGTCTTCAATCCGCTCTCTGGTGGGAATATCGAAGCCGAGGATGAACCGTTGGCAAAGGCTGAAGAAGCCAGAGACGGGGACCGGGGCAGTGAAGCCGAGGACGACGAAGTTCAGGACTCGGAGAATTCCGAGGAGGAGATCGGGGGAGTGAATCCGAGGATGTCGAGGCTGAGGATTCTGAGAATGTCGCATGTGAGCCGACTACGGAGTCGGCAGCTGCGTGGCTGGACCCCTTGCCAAAGGACCAAGACATCCTCAAAAAAGGTAAGACATGTAACATATTGCTGCCTCATACCTCATTGCTACTGCCCTTTAGCTGGTCGGTCAAGCCGAGGAAACTACGGCAACTACGGCTTCAAGTGCCCAGGGCCAAGAAGGGTCGTTGACGGACTAGTGCTTGGTACGCAGGTGTGTCCAAATGACGCGACAATCTCGATCGAAACAGGTGTTTCTTTCACATGGAAAACGGGTTCGACCCGGCATATTGGGTTCAGAACCCGGTGCGCACCCTGCCATGGGCGGTTTATGTTCAATGAGTTTCCGAGGAAACATTTTCTGAAAGCAGATGCTGACCAGAAAGTGTGCAGCCATAACAGCTGTATCAGCCTTGCGTGGGAGGGTTAAAAATTCTGCCGTGAACACTTTCTTCTCTGGACGCCAGACCTCCTCGGCGAAGACAAAATCGCGATGGCTGAGCTTAGAAAATTGTTCGACAAAGCGGCTTCAGTGCAGTGGTTTCCCGTGACAGAGATAATGGCCAAGGTCATAAAGAGGGTGAAATTCGACAGCAAGAACAGCATGCCGGCTTCGGAGATAGTTAATATTGATCTAGAAGTCGGCTTTTGTTCCCGGGAGGTGTTCCAAATCGGCCTCGCTGATCTCGAAGGAGCGAGAGTGCTCGATTGTCTTACGAGATATAGTGAGGGTGCCATCGCGCATGCCTCATCGCACCTCCCTGCACCGGCAACTCGGCGGCAAGAGATGTATGAAAAGAAAACCAGAGCTTTATCTTCATACGACGGGACACTTGATGCGAAGAGAGTCGTTGGAAAACTCCGAGAAATTGGAATTTCTATGAAAACCGTTTTCGTGTCTTGGGCGCATTGGTCCTTCGACCTGAGTTATTTGAGAGACTGGCTGGAGGCTGAAGAATTTCACCACGTTCTGCCCGGAAATGAGAACGTCTGCTTACTTCTCATGGAGTTCCGTGAGAACGTCAGGAGGGTGCTTGGAATGAAGTGCTACCAAGGGAGGACGTTTCCACTATCCCTGCCGGTGTTGTTTCTGATGTGTTACCGAGATACGAATAATGAAATGGAGCTTTCTATCCCCAGCGAGTGGTGTAAGTAAACGAGACAATAGTCGGCCCCAGGTAACGGGAACTCCGAGTGTAGGGCTGGATCGAAGATCATGAAACCTCGGAAGCTCCACTTGGGAACAAAGCGACGTGTGTCAGGTCTTGGGTGACAGCGACTCGGGGTTTCACCGTTCACGGCCCTTCCACTAGAGCGTAGAAAGAATCCGGAATCCTTTGGAAATCCCGTTTCTGATTTATGGGTCTATCGGATCGAGTCGAGTTCATTGCTGGGGCGTTGTTAAGGACGCCCGATCACTCGGACTGCGGACTGCGGACTGCGGACTGCGGGGCTTTGTCTCTCATCACACGTCGAGTCGAGACTTCCCCTTTCACGCTTTTTCTTCTCTCGTTTCATTCCACTTTGATCTTCTCACTCGTTACTCTTCTTCCGCCTTCCTTCCTCCCTTGCTTCTCCTCGTGAACACCGCCGCCATGGCTGATTTGCAAGGTCGCAAGGTCTTCAAGGTCTTCAACCAGGACTTCATCGTGAACGAGAACTACAATGTCACCAAGGAGCTCGGCCAGGGTGCGTACGGCATTGTGTGGTAGGTCTCTTGATGCGCCCCCGTTGTGTCCCTCGTTGGCGCTCTGAACTAACTTTGTTGTCCTCCTCCAGTGCTGCCACCAACGTCCAGACCGGCGAAGGCGTCGCCGTCAAGAAGGTCACCAACGTCTTCAGCAAAAAGATTCTGGCTAAGCGTGCACTGAGAGAGATCAAGCTGCTTCAGCACTTCCGCGGCCACCGCAATGTATCGATTCTTTTGCCTTCCCCGCTCGTGATGCGTGCCCCGCTAACACGCGCCCTCAGATTACATGCCTCTACGATATGGACATCCCCCGCCCGGACAACTTTAACGAAACATATCTCTACGAGGGTACGCTACAATAATATTCTGATACCGGTGGGCATTTTCTGACATGCCGCAGAATTGATGGAATGTGATCTCGCGGCCATTATTCGCTCCGGTCAGCCCTTGACCGATGCGCATTTCCAGTCTTTCATCTACCAGATCCTGTGCGGTCTCAAGTACATCCACTCCGCCAACGTTCTGCACCGTGATCTGAAGCCCGGTAACCTGCTCGTGAATGCCGACTGCGAGCTTAAGATTTGCGACTTCGGTCTCGCCCGTGGTTTCTCTATCGACCCGGAGGAGAACGCCGGTTACATGACCGAGTATGTTGCGACAAGATGGTACCGTGCGCCGGAGATCATGTTGAGCTTCCAGAGCTACACCAAAGCTAGTATGTGACCTTCACCGAATATAGCCGCCAAAATCTAACCCCACCCACAGTTGACGTGTGGTCTGTTGGCTGCATTCTCGCCGAGCTCCTGGGTGGACGTCCCTTCTTCAAGGGCCGTGACTACGTGGACCAGTTGAACCAGATTCTGCACTTCCTGGGAACTCCCAATGAAGAGACCCTGTCTCGTATTGGATCTCCCCGTGCCCAGGAATATGTGCGCAACCTGCCCTTCATGCCCAAGATTCCCTTCCAGCGTCTCTTCCCGCAAGCCAACCCCGACGCGCTGGACCTTCTGGACCGGATGCTGGCATTCGATCCCTCGCAGCGTATCTCCGTTGAGCAGGCCCTGGAGCACCCCTACCTGCACATCTGGCACGATGCCTCGGACGAGCCCACATGCCCAACCACCTTTGACTTCCACTTCGAGGTCGTTGACGACGTCCCGGAGATGCGCAAGATGATCCTCGACGAGGTCGTTCGCTTCCGCGCCACCGTTCGCCAGCAGTCCCAGGCCCACGCCGCCCAGCAGCAGCAGATGGCCCAGCAGACCAATGTCCCCATCCCCGAGAACCAGCAGGGCGGCTGGAAGACCGAGGAGCCCAAGCCTCAGGAGGCGGCCGCCGGCGGCGGGCTCCCGAATGACCTGGAGTCCTCGCTGCAGCGCGGCATGGATTCTGTGCATCATTGATTGAACCTGTGATATTTTGCAATTTTGGTTGTCTGTGCCTGGTTCGGCTGATTCACCCCCCAGCAAACTCGGTTTTCGCTTGCATGTCGATATAATAAATTAGCAGAGAGATACCTCCGAGAGAAAGGCCGGAACGATCGCATGTTCTTTTTCTTCTTTCTTCTACCGCGTCATGTCTTGTTTCTGTGCGCTCTGTCTCTATCGCTTGGATTCGGGTTGCTGAGGGTTTTCTTTACACTTGATTTGACTCTGGATTTCTCTTGCATTTGTGCCCTGAGTATCACCTTTGGATCAGATAGATAGATCGTTGTAGCCAGATCCAAGACCTCCAAAAATGGAATTCCGTATGAAGCTAAAGAAATATGAAATATGGGGTTGACAATAAGGAGAGAAAAGAAATGGCAGAAAGCAAACACCCTCTGATGCTAAATAACTTGGAACAAAAAGCAGAGAGATTCGCTCTTATATGCCACCGGGCTAAAGCCAAAATAAAGAACGGGAAACGGATCAATGGTAGTAACCACGCCACCAAACAGCCATGCAAGCCGCGACCACAAGATCCAGCATCTTAATACCCTCGTCTTCAATAATCAACTTCCCCAGCTTGGCGCTCTTCCCACGCATCCCACCGCCCGCTCGCTCTCGCGCAAGTGATAGATCGAGCCGGTCCTCATCTGAATCCGGCCCACCACTGCTGGTACTCGTGCTGCGGCGCGGGCGGTGCGGAAACTGGCTCTGGCGCGCGAAACGCTGTGCTCGGAGGGATGTTCGCCGCAGGATCTGGGAAGGGTTGAAGCCTTCGGTGTGCGGGGCGTTGGGGCCTGAGTAGGCTCGCGGTCGAGAGTAGGTGTTTGGGTTCAGGAGGTTGGAGAAGGAGTTGCGTTTGGAGGCTGCTAGGTTTGGGTGGATTGGTGAGTCTGGAGATGGAGGTACATTGAAAGTTGGACTTTGGGCGAAGGAGTGATGGTGAGGGTGTGAGCGGCTCGAGGTGTGGTAGTGCAGGTTGGCCGCTTGGAATGGCGTATTGAAACGGATCTCAGCCACGGTCACGGCGTGATTCTCGCCTTCGCCCATTTGTGCGTGGCCTGGGCCGGAGATCATGTGTTTGCATTTCAGACTGCGTCCGTTGACGCTGCTCGCAAATGTGCAGGTGCCGTTCCAGGGCGAGTTGAAGACGTAGTAGCCGCTTTTGAGATCGGAAGGGTTGCGGCCGCCTGCTGTAGATTCATCATAAGGCTTTGAGACGCAGACCTGGCGGTGGAATTTGCGTGGACCTAACGACTTATCACTTGGCTGCTCGACTGAAAGAGGTGGTGGCATAGCAGCTTCAGCGGTGCGGATCAAGCCCGGTGGGAGATTGGCAGCTAGACTAGCGAGTGAGAGAGGCTCGTTAGACCCGTTAAACCGGTTATACCCTGGAGTAGATATCTCAATATCAATTGCATTGCGATCCAGGCGCGGTGCCGTGATCGTAGCAACGTTCCATTGCGTCCCAGAAGCGGGATCGCGTCGGATAAGCGTGATATTGAAGCATGAGTTGTTTCCAGGTCCGGGTGGTCCCCTTCGTTGTCGATTAGGAGATGTTCCTGGGCTTCTATTCGCCGAACCTTGACGGTCCTGCGTCGGCGGGCGAGGCGGCAATGCTGGCCTGTCGGAATCAAGACTGCCCCGGCCCGCAGATAGAGCCTCATATCTCTCCTTCCAAGCTTCCAATCCTCGATGACCAGCAAAAGTGGTCCACCGATTTGGCTTTCTAGGTTCGTCGTCGCCGGCTACGCGATCATTCCACGGCTCTTCGGTAGGAGGCACAGGTGGCAGAGGCCTCCGCGGGACCGTGTTTGGAGTTGTCGGACTTGCCAATCCCCGTACAGGTTCCCCTCCAGGTTGCTGCACAGTAGCAACCGGTGTTCCAGCAAAAGACATGTTTTCTGTCGTAACTTGAGGCATGGGAACCGGCCGGCGTGGCGGCAATGCTGGCGGTGCGGCTGGCGGCAGAGGCGCATTATTCTGCAGCGGAGGCGCATCATTCTCTGGCTCCGTCTCCTTACCACCAACTGGTTTCCGTCGAACATTATTCATGCGAAGGAATTCGCGTTGCACAGGATCGTCTGCGCCAGCCGCCTCCAAGGCCTCCCTCCGCCGCTGAGCTTCCTCTTCCCGCTCCTGCTCGACTTCCTGCAACAGCGCATCGTCATCGGGTGTCGCAACATGGAGATAATATAGAGACGCATTGATTGCCTCGGCAGAGACGCTGGATTTCGTGGGCGGCTTGAGAGGAGAAAGAAAAATATCTGTCTCAAGTAGGCACCCAGTCAGTAACGGCTTATCATGACGACATAGGCGCGATAAGCTTGGGTGTGAAAACCCCGGGAAATGGCGTTCAAATATGGAACCGAGGCACAGAGATACACGCACCTTGGCTGCCCGGGACTCTGACAATGTATAGCACCAGCGGGTCGTGTTTCTCGTGGGTGGGATTGCGCGGATAGGCGGGGGGGTTGGATGCGATGGCGGTGATTGACGAGAGCGAACGTGCCTCGACGGGGCCAGGTGTCGCAACGGTAGACATGGCGCGGCCGCAGTGCGCCGGCCCCGGTATACCCAAGGAATTACAATGTCAAGGCGTTGAAGGGGTTGAAGGAAGAGTACTCGGTGGGATGGAAGGTGTGACAAGGCAGTAAACAGAGGCGGGTCCTTTGGGCAGTGGGGCCCGCGTGAACTATGACGGGAGCCTGCTATTGCTGTATCACCTGGTCACTTAGCCCCGGATTGAATGGTTAGCACTGAATCAGCGAAGCAAGGGAAGTGCGACAAAAGGGCCGCCTTGAGGTGTGGCGTTGTACGTGGCCGGCTTGCGCAGGCTGTCCGATTACGTTGATCTTGGTGTTGATCGTTGATCCATACATCTACAGTTCTACAATTCTTCAGTTGGCCATATTCAACGCTTGGTATCTCCATGATAGCTACAAGGCTATGAAACGAGAGAGAAAATGCAGACAAAGAAAAGAGAGGGCAGTTGCTCCAGATGGGGATGTCCAGAAAAGAAAATTAAACAAAACTCCGTCCTCCAACGCCGCGGGGATTGGTCCCAATTCCTTCCAATTACTTAAACCCAGTTAGACGACGGTCTCGGACCGCTCGCCCTCTGCAATCACTGGCACACCCAAGCCGCGATCCGGGCTCTGCAGCACCAGTTGCTCGTGGCGCCGGGCTCGAAGGAAGTCGCTAACCGCGCGGATCAGAATGAACCAGCCAACAATCATGAGTACATAAGATATCCATTCGCTGGTACTGATCGCCGATATAGCGCCCCCTCCATCACCTCCCGAGTTGTCACCAACCGAGCTGGGATCAAAGCTATGGCTGTTGGGATCCGGTGGCGGCACGTATTGGTCGCCGCCTGCACCATCACCGCCAGAGGACTCACTACTGCCCTTCATGTAGAAGCCATATTGAACGAGGGTAAGACCGAGACCCGCTCGGCTGCCGTTTTTGGCGGCGTGGGTGGTGTGTAGGAGATAAGTCAGCAGGAAGCCGACCAGCTGGAACGACATCGAGATCATCGCGTTCCACACAAATGAGAAGGCGGAACCAACGGGCAGCCCGTCCACATATACTTCATCGGATGCGATGCCGGGCGCCACAATCGTGGTTTCCCAGTACGGGGGGGTAGCATCGGCGGCGGCCTCTTCATAGGACTAGATATTAAACAACACATCAGTAAGGCATTCTGATCGCCTACATATATGCTAAAACTCACCGGAGGCAAATCCTCGTTCTTCTCGCCTCGTTCTGGCTTGGCCGCCAGATTGGCAAAGACCCCGTCATTCGAAGGAGCGACAGATCGACTGCCCCCTGATCCCGGGGTAGTGAAAGTCGGCATCATCGTCTGCCTTCGAGGGAGCCCAGGAGCTCCTTGGGATGGTTCTTGCGCATCGTTCCTAGATTCCGACGACGAAGACGTCGCGGTCTGTCCATGGTCCGGTGGCGCCCATCCATCGGGGCTGGCCCGCATCAACCTCTGCCTGTCATCTGGCTCGTCGTCGTCGTCAGAATCGTCCTCGTCTCCGAAGGCGTCGGCTAGCTCCTGGTCATCGTTGCGGAGTGGGTCGTTATGGAGTAATCGTCTCGATGATGGCGAGGATGAACGAGAACGGAATGAGGGCGGCGGAGAGGTCGAGGCGAGATCGGATCGAGCAGGGTTCATCTGATAGGAGTGAGGGCCGTCCTCTTCGTCACGGGCATTCACCTAGAAGATGTTAGTCAACAAGAGTCATGATGCCGGGACGCTTGCGACTGGGGCGATTGGGATCAGCGGAGGGGAATACGAACCCGTTGATAGCGCTGCGAGCTCATGACGAGCTGAGCGGGAGGCACGGGGATGAAAACAGTATAAATGAGGGAAACAAATTAGGTAGGAAGAAAAGAGAAAAAAGGATAGTCGAGAAGGCGAACGGTTGGAAACGTCCGGAATCGAAGGCAACAGGGAGTTGCGGATGCCTGAGGCAGGAATCGACCGACTTTCCCGGCTGACAATTCGATTCTGGATTTTGGTCATCAACTTTCCAAGCTGTCAACCACCAACCATGTCGAAGCCTGTACGTGATCACCTACCACCTCCCTGGACTACCTCGATGAATGATCAGTCCCGCACTATGTGCGTTTCTTGTCTAACACTTCACAGTCCCTCAACCCCAGTTCTCTCCAAACTCGCCTCGCGCATATCCTCAAACATTGGCCTTCCGACGCCGTGCGTCCGGCCTCTGTTTCGGTGCAAAATTACCTCCAATCACGCATCGCAAAGCCTGTAAACGAGTCTACACAGCCGCAATCTACGCCGGTGTCCACACCAGCACCCAGAGCAGAAATCTCCGAGTCCTCAGTGAATGCGCTCTCCGCTCTGCTGGAGAATCGCTTTGCGCGTCGCTACCCGTTGACGCAGAAGATCCGATACCCGGCCAGTGACCCGGATCATTATGACAATCTCATTCGCGAGTTCGAGGAGGCACCAAACCGCGATTGGTTTGGTCGGATAAAGAAGAGACTCGGTGGTATTCTGCGGTTGCAGTGATATGGGTCTCGCATTTTTATATAATGAGCTTCTAAATTTGAGGCGTTTTTGGGGCTCCTTTTGGGGCTTTATGGGATTGCATGGCATGTACCAATATCTGAGCTGTTTCTTTGCTGTATTACTACTCGAGTGTACAAGATACTTGATCATCATACAAATCATTACTTCCGATTTGGAGACATAAAATCGTCGAATCAATTCGCCGGATATATTAACTCCTCAAGCTCGAAATTCCCATGTACAATGCCAATCCCGGATATATGCTCCCATAAAATATTCAAACAAAAAGCGTGACTATACTGCATTTTACAGCATAGGCTTCAGATCGTCGGCGACCTTGAACGGTGCCTCGGTCTTAGCCTTGACCTCCTCGACGGTGACACCGTCGGCGATCTCAACCAAGGTAAGACCGTCGGTGAAGTCAACGTCGAAGACGCAGAGGTCGGTGATAATGCGGCTAACGCAGGCGGGGCCGGTCAGCGGGAACTCGCACTGCTTGACAATCTTAGGGTTGCCCTTCTTGTCGGTGTGCTCCATGGTCACAACGACCTTGGTGGCGGACGGGTTGGACACCAAGTCCATAGCACCGCCGAAGCCCTTGATCTTGCCGGGGAGCATCCCTATAAGAGTATATTAGCAATTGAAATGATGTCGAAAGAGACTATATGACGTACAGTTGGCCAGGTCACCCTTGGCGCTAACCTGCATAGCACCCAGGATGGTCAGGTCAATGCGGCCGGAGCGAATCATGCCGAAGGACTCGTCGCTACCGAAGCAGGAAGCACCGGGGTTAAGGGTCACGGTCTCCTTGCCAGCGTTGATCAGATCGGCATCCTCCTCGCCCTTCTTGGGGTAGGGGCCGAGGCCGAGGATACCATTCTCGGACTGCAGAGTGACCTCGACAGAAGGATCAACGAAGTTGGGAGCGAGCATAGGCATGCCGATGCCCAGGTTGGCGTACATGCCGTTCTTGAACTCCTTAGCAGCGCGGCGAACAATACGCTCACGCTTGTTGGCGGTGTCACCCTTGCCCAGTGCAGAGGTATCGGCGCCCTCCTCCTTGGCGAAGGTGTATTTCTCAATCTTCTTCTCGGTAGTACTCTGAACCACGCGCTTGACGTAGATGCCGGGCAGGTGAATAGCAGCCGGGTCGATCTCGCCGGGCTCGACAATGTGCTCAGCCTCGACGATGGTCATCTTAGCATTGCGACCCATAGCACCGTTGAAGTTGGCCGCAGCATAGCGGAACTGGCAGTTGCCCAGTTTATCGGCCTTCCAGGCCTTAACGAAGGCATAGTCACCCTTGATGGCCTCCTCCATGACATAGCTCTTGCCGTCGAAAACCTTGGTGTCTCGAGGCTGGCTGTACAGCGCGACAGTGCCGTCACTGTTGTGAAGCAGAGGCAGGTCGCCGGTCTGCACGACGGTGCCAAAGGCCGCAGGTGTGTAGAAGGCGGGAATGCCGGCACCACCAGAGCGGCAGCGTTCAGCAAGGGTTCCCTGGGGGGTCAACTCAAGCTCGATCTCGCCGGTAAGGTACATGCGCTCGAAGGTCTTGTTCTCGCCCACGTAACTGGCGATCATCTTCTTGATCTGCTTAGACTGCAGGAGCAGGCCGAGGCCGGAGCCGTCCACACCAGCATTGTTGCTAACCACCGTCAACCCAGAGATAGACGAGTTAGCACGAACGGCATTGATCAGAGTGTCCGGCACGCCCGAAAGCCCGAATCCACCAGCCAGCAGGGTCGAATTTGACTTCAGGTCCTTGGTGGCCTCCTCGGCCGAGGCAAACACCTTGTTGATCGCGGCGCGTTGGACGGAACTGGAGAAGGTGCGCGCGAGGAAGCGCTGGTGCTATAGCGGTATCTAGGTCAGCATCGGATTACATATCGGTATATTGGGAGCTCTAACCTTGGCCGGATCAGCAGAGAACTGCCGCGCAATGCGCAGGCATGTTGCCACTTGAGAAGGCATGATTGTTATTTGCAAGGAAAGATTACGCTGATAGGAGGGGAGACAGAGAGAGTCGGATCCAGCTAGCAGTAAAGAGCGCAACAATGGTCCCGAAAGAGGCGTGCGGAGGCCCTTTTATGATGCGGAAGCGGCAAGATCGCGCGGAATAGAGTACACTTACCCGCACCGCACCCGACGCTGTTTGAGCCGATCGGTTATGGCTTCGGTTGGTGGATTTCACTAAGATTTGTTTAATGCTTGCGCTGAAAGAAAGTGAAAAAAGCAATTAATCACCATGATGGATCTTGACGTACTACATTCCATCTATATATGCCCATCGAATGACACCAATTTGCACGGCACAACGGCGTCTGCTGCTCTATTCCCGTATTCCCGCAGTGGGGAAGATTCCGGGGAAGAGAGGGACGCTGACTCATTACGCCTGCCGGCTGTAACAACTTAGTTAACTTAAGTATTCTCTTCCGACGGCCATTTCGGAACGTTCTTAGTAGACTCAACAAGTAGAGTTATTAGGTTGTTCATCTTTTTACTATAATTGTGACCTATGTTATCTTTATTCGTCCTCTAACGGAATGACTGCTACAGTATCTTGGTCACTAGCTGCCTTAATTCTGGTTGGCGGAGATTCTCGGCGTTCCTGCTTCCGACGGCTTCTCCCCTATAGGTACCAGGTAGACTCTAACTGATTCTTCGTTCACGGTATCTTTCGTATATACATGGTAGAAATGGTCTTATCGCTCATGCAGGGACATCAAAAGAAATGGGGGCATTAGAAGAGAAAATATGGGATGACAGAAAAATCTGCCCTCCATAACTCGCTTATCAGCATTCCACTGGAGTCGTGTATGAGTTGTTAACAAATGACTTTACCAGGGCGCCTCGGGACGTTTCTCATCCATGGTGGTCTGAGGAACGTCCTTCGCGCCTGCTGCCTCGTCATACGACGGCGGGTCCATGTTCACGTCTTCGGAGGCGGGGGGTGTGGTCCGAACATCCTCCTCCATGGCGGCGGGAACCTCCGTGGGGTTCTCGGCGATCGGCGCATCCGGCATAGGCTGGACGATGTCGCGGCAGACAGGGTCGACGAGACGATCCTTCATTCTCTCGTTGATGTAGACAAGGAAGTAGGGGGTGGGAGGGTTGGAATTATCGGTGTTCTTGAAGATCTCATCAAGGTTCTTGACCTCGGTCACGTACTCGTCGTTGTACTTTCGCCAGATGTCCTTCCGGAAGTCGTAGATGTAAATCCAATAGTGACCGAACGAGACGGAGCCATGGTGCACAAAAACCGCGTACAGGCGATACGGAAGGTTTTGATACTCCACGAACTGGTTGGAGATCATCGCCTGGGTGTCTTGGGCTTCTTGGGCAATCGCTTGGAGTTCGCTGTTTGCTCTTTCGGAGAGCAGATCCAACTCGGAGGACAGCTGCGAGTCGGTTTGCATTTGGTCCTCTGCAGTGACCTCTTCGAAGTCCTCAAGCGCTTCCTTGGCATTGGTGAACAGTTGGGACATACTGAGCCCATCATCCTCCTACGCATAAAGTCAGTTTACCAGAATCGAGCGTTAAACTATTGTTTGGCCGTGGGTATTTGAACATACCTGCTTTCGGAGCAGCTCCGCCTTGCGAGCTTCAAGTGACTTCAGAGCGCTCTTCCATTCCCAGCACTGGCGACGGCGATTCACGATTTCCGGCTTGGACGTATCCATGTATCGGTCCATGTAGATGGTCTCCAGGAGATCGAGGTGATGCGTCGACTTGAAAGAGCTCTTCTTCACCGGGTCAAACTGAACCCGTTGAACCTGGATCTGCAGAATCGGGGGCAGTCGAGTGATAGATCCGAATTGCTCGGCTTCGGTATTCTCCACACTGATTTTCTGAGCATCAAAGGCACCGTCGATGGCAGCGTAAATATCCCGCGAGCCACCGGCGACATCGACTTTGATATCGCACCATCGTTCTTCCTTGGATCGTGTTCCGTTTTCGGTAGAGATATAGGACCTAGTTTGACCATAGAACAAACTGAAAGAGGAATATTAGCACATGCCTAGCGATTCACATGGACAGTCCTTACTCTTTGATCTGATCGACCTGTTCACCGTCGGCAGCGACTCGAATAGGCTTGATAGCGCACTGGCTCTGGAAGAGAACATTGTTGATCACCTCCGTGACATCCTGCTGGGCACCAATTTCTACTTCTTCGATCAACTGTTTCTGACGGTCGGCTTCCGGCACTGGACGCGGGGGTATCGGCGGCGGGCGATTTGGGGGTTCGGGGTTGGGCGAGGTGTCGTTGCTGGGTTCGAGCGCCACGCCTCCTTCAGGTTCCTCCGTCTTTGGCGAAAGGACGACTGTCTCTTCATTTTCACCCGGTTGGTTGCTTTCGTTGTTTTCGGAAACTAACGTGTCATCGCTATGCGAGTCGTTGACATTCACGTCATTTGTAGTAGCCGTTTGCTCCACATCGGAGGCTTGCTGCTCGCTCTGCTCCTCGGCGATACGCTGAGGGGGCCGGAGAGGTCCCATGATAGGTGCTCCGGAAATTTCACCCAAACTTGAAGACCTTCCTATCGTCGACCTCCGACGAATCGCAGCTTCGCCTCCTGGACCGATTAGAGTCAATCGTGCAAGCTCCTGGCTGGGGACGACAGAAGATCGTGGAGAGCTGATCATGTCATGAAACAGGTTACGAAGTTCCCCAAGGACTGCAGGTAATCAGCTTGAGTCGACAGAAAATTGGAATCATCGTAGGAACAACTCACACTTGAGCGAGCGCTCGACTTCTTTCTTGGCCACCTTTCGAGATCCAACTTGTTTCTGTACCACGCTCCTTTCATCGTTCAAATCCATTTGATGTTTCTCGATGTCAAGAACCATATCCCGGAATGGGAGGACTGAGAAGTAGAATTGGAGAAGACTGTTGAGGTAGCAGGTGTTGCCAATGTTTTGCAGGCCGACAGGCCAATCCGACAGGTCACGATCTGGCTCGGTAGAGATACCAGCCAAGTTCTTCAGTCCAACGTTGTCCATTTCTTTTGCAATGATGCTCAAAGCGCGGTGATAGGTTTCAGCCTGGCCAGCGTTTTCGTCGAGGCATATGGTGTACGCTGCCATGATGGCGTCGGCGTCTGCAGTCCGGTCTGGAATCTGCAGCAAGCGGTATGCATCGCCGATGTCCATATCTCCCTCCACCGTTTCACCCGTATCAAGGAAATGCTTCAGACCAATGGAGCCCCGAGCTTCCGCGATAAGCTTGACTGCCTTGTCCGCCAAGTCTTTGCACGCCGGGTTATCGTTAAGCTATTTCAAACGAAAAGAGCAGCATTAGTAAGTACTAAGTAACCATTCTAGAGGTTGTCAGCATACGTACCTTTGCAGTATACATGGTGATGATGAAGTCATCGGGGGTGTTTGCGTCGACACCAAGGAAAACTTCAGCCTGTTCCGCAGTACCAACGCCTATTTTGCAACTGTAAGCTATCTGGTAGAGACACACAAGTTGTGACAAATTTCACTCACGATCTTCAGAAACGGCCATGATGCGCTCGCTGCCTCTGCTGTGTCCAATCCGCCACAAATGCCGGGCAGCTTCCAACACCTGGTCACCCTGGCTAATAGAACCCAGGTATGCGTAGTACTTCCCAATAATATTCTCTTCGGTGATGGTTGAATCCTCCCATGTGAGATGGAAATACTTATATGCTGCTTCCACATCGTTGGCTGTGTACTTCCCTTCTGCATAGGCGGTCTGGACAGCCTGGTCAATGGTCTCCCAGTCTTGGCCACCACGAAGCATACCGATGGACTTGAGACATTCCAGATAGTGAGGTGCACTTGACGGGTCCGAGGAGACCTGGCGGTGGTACGCGTCAATGATCAACGAAGTGTCCATGTCTTCGACCGCTCCCAGATCTTCGTAGTACCTTCAGCACAGTTAGCAAGTATTTAAAATCAAGGAGAAGAGAGACAAACGGGGCGTAGGCCATTTCAAACTTCTCGGCGCGGGATGCTTTCGGATCTTCTCCAAAGTCAGTTTCACTTCTTTACAAATTATGTGGTGGTACCGACAATCCATGGATTCCAATGCTTGGAGGATACTGTCCGATGCGGTTGGCGGCAAGCGAGGGTATTGAAATCCCTTTCTCTCTGATAAAGGCCGTTGGTCGATCAATGTCAGCAGTTCATGAATGACGTCGTCCAGGAACACACAAAGCGCGTCTTGGTAAGGGGTATCTGCTTTCGGGTCTGGCTGAGGAGGTAACCAACTTTGATCCTAATAATAATGTGAGCAAAGACTCCCAAGTTAGGACAAAGGGGACAGCACAAACCCCGCGGTACGTGAAGCCGAGAAACTCCAAGAGCTGTTGACAAGGTAAACCATCCACACCAAAGGAGATCATGAACCGTTTGTTATTTGCAGATATCGCCTTGCTGAGTTTACTGTTGTGTAAAGAGTTGGAGAGGTACAGACGCAGGTTGTCCAAGATGTTGATAGGCAAAGGCTTGGCCATGCCCTCCAGACGCTCCGGTTCAGCTGCAATAGCTTCCTCGGCTCGCTGGCGAATTGTCTCTGGATCCGTCAAGAGATAAGTAAACTGCGGATTGATGAGGGGCGACAGAATCCGCAGCGACACCATTGCCGTACATGAAAGGTGAGAGCATTGATAATGATATGTTTCAACCATCTGCCCTTGCTCTGTCACTTCTACGGACGATGTGCCTTGCTGCCTTCCTGATCTGTACACCAAGTGATGGATATGGCCCTCCTTTATTTGTTGTGGAAAGGCATTCCCGCCACTGTTATGAGTGACCACTACCTGAAGATGGCACCGGCACCTCGAACAAATGGCAGATACCTTGGATGACGCACCCGGTCTTCGTTTTTGTTCTTCCTGCGCCAGAAAAGTTTGATTCGCCTTGACCAAATACTTGTGTTGACACGCATCAGACGAGATCCAGTCTCGGGGTCCATCATGACGTCCCTGGAAGACTGGCGGTACTTCGGAGAGCAGGTTGCGGCCAGTTCCTGGGGGATGCGCTGGATCATACAACCGAATATCCTCCGCTAGTCGGGGGGCAGTCTTCCCTACATTATAAAATAGTCTACATCAGCAAATTATTTCGCAAAGTTGTAAGACTCGGATTGGGTTCTTTGTCGTTGCTCACCAGCTTTCTGTGGATACGCCATGACGCAGTTGTGCTATGGTCACAGGATAAGAGAACCTGCAGCTCTCCTTTCAAGGGATATAGCAAATCTGGGGACGCCCCAAGGGTAGTAACCCATGAGATGAAACCGACAATTCGTGCGCGCGGGTGAAAGGTCTCGATTTCGTGCGGTGTGATCTTGCTAGCGGGGAGACAGCGGGGAGCCCACCGTACTGGGCAGCAGCGAGCGGCAAGCTTGGAATCGACTGCCTAGGGACTGCAGCGGGAGGGTTCGGACAAATTGCGATAAAGAGCACAGAGGACCCCTATAAAGCTAGAAAACGATAAAACACAAACAAAAAATCAAACACGGAGCACGTAAAGAGTACTGTTTGCCTTCAAAGTGAGCCCGAAGCTCCATGTTTCGAGTCAGGCGGTGAGAATGGCGGTGAACACTAGCAAAACGCACCCCAAAATCCCATTTCGAACGACGTCCCGTTGCACCCGCAGCTCCATCCCTCCAATCCACCATGGCGCACCACGAGTCTGAGGATCACAGCTACCACCCCCAGGATGCGCTCTCAGTAGCTATGAAGGCCACTGCCCTGACGGGTGGCATTGGTCTTGTTGGCTCTGCTGTCCAGAACACCCTGGCCAGGCAGAACGTTGGAGCGCTCGGCATCTTCATGCGCAGCGGTAGCACCATCGGTGTCCT
Source organism: Penicillium cinerascens (assembly GCF_028974065.1). Taxonomy (NCBI): domain Eukaryota; kingdom Fungi; phylum Ascomycota; class Eurotiomycetes; order Eurotiales; family Aspergillaceae; genus Penicillium; species Penicillium cinerascens. Next base: position 797,637 of record NW_026695298.1, on the reverse strand, counting down.
CGGTATGGAAATTCCATGAAAAATAATATTAGGATGGTCAATGCTAATCTACGTGTCTATCTAGCCGCGATGGGTGGTACCTACTCCTTCGTTAAGACCGCCTCGGCCAACCTGCGCGAGCAGGAAGACACCTTCAACACTGCCCTCGGTGGCTTTTTCTCCGGTGCTATCCTCGGCCTTCGACGTGAGTAATTCAATGCATCGGTGATTGTCTCAATTGCAGAACGAGAGCTGACTTTGAGCGCCTGCAGTCCGCACCTTCCCCGCCGTCGTGGGTTACGGTGCCGCCCTGTCGACCTTCATGACCGCCTTTGAATACACCGGCGGCAGCCTCTTCGGATCCAAGAAGGACCAGGACGTTGATGAATACGATCGCCGCACAGCATTGCGGAAGAACTTCCAGACCGCGGGCGAGCAGAGTGTCGCCGAGCTGGGCGAGGGGCGTGGTATGTTATCACTATCACCATCATGAACGGTTACTCCGGTACTAATAGTTTCCCAGGTATCTACGGCCCGAACTACGAGCAGCGCCGCGCAGAGCGGATTAAGGAGGCGTACGGCATCGAGGTTCCCACATCTCCGGTCCCTGCATCATAAATGTTTCTTTCCTTTGATGTTCTGATCTTGCCTCTCTTCCCGGGCGCGTTGTGTAAATTATCCCCCTTTGTCATGTTGCGTCTCTAGCATACCGGACACGTCAATCCGAATAAGTTTTCCTTCTGATGAAAATGATATACGGTGCAAAGTGGGCTGTAGGACCTGGGGTACATTCCCGAGTGCTCCGTAGCGTGGTCGTTCACGGAGAGCCTGCGCTGCTTAGAGGCTTTAAATACTCGACGGCACAGTGTTTACGGCACATTGTATACCCAGTTGATTCCAATCGCGGATTTCCAAGTGCAGAAAACATATCATGGTCAGTGATTGTGGAGGTCGAGCCCAGCATGTGGAGGGGTTCTCTCAGGGCGGCCAATGATCATGTGGGTATATCAAACCCTCACTCTCGAACATCAAACATGCCTGATTCTCCTTCAATTCTTCATTTGTGCATGGATATCTGTCTACAAGGGAAATGCTGACATCAAGGATGACTGTAAACGACTTCTCAATCGCGGTCGCTATTCTGAGTCCCAGGGATGCTCAACTTCTAACGAGGCGGCGCGAGTTTGGCACCGCGGGGAGATGAGGCTTCGTCATAACGGGTCCCCAAGGACACAAATGCCATGAAAACGCTACTGCATCGAGGTTCGTTTACACTTTGAAGATATATCGAAGTTGCATACGAGTGGGTATACTCCATGAGTGAGGGGAGTCGGTATCCAGAAATGACCCAATCGGGCAAAAACGAGGCGACAACTTGATCGACCCGCTGGAAATGAGCTTATTGAGTCATGGTGGCATCAAAGATCGGAAACGTCGGCCTCGTGCACTCCTCCCCGTGGCCACCGCAAGGAGCAGGGCCATGTTTGATGAGCTCAATGAGCTCAAGACCTAGCTCCGACGTCATGCGTTCGCGGAGCGATCAGGGCTGATCAGGCTCAAGTACTTCCCCCCCTTTTCCCGGCTGAGCCACAGATTGTGTGGATCATGGCTCGTCTTCGCGAACATGGGCGTCCAGGGGCTAATGTTACTACCTGCGCAGGCTCGGCGGAGCGGAGCCACTGTCGTCAGCCACGCAGGCAGCCAGATTGATCTCAATCTTCACAACATAGGAGGTGAAACCCCTTTCCAGTGCGGTATACTTCCCCTATACAAAGGATCGGAAAAAAAAGAGAAAAAAAGTCCTAGGGTCTTACGGAGTCGAGTTCCGAAGTCCTCGACGTCAACCATCGCGAGTATTCACGGAAATTAGCTTTGGAGGAGCTGCGTTCCCCTCTTCAACAGCCGGCGGTCCCGAAGCTTCCCCCAAATTCAGGCTCGTCATCACTTTCGGATCTTCCTCGTATCTCGTAGACGTCATTCACCGTGGCTTCATATTATTGCACAACCCCCCTCCCTCTTTTCGACTCTATCTTTTTAATCTTAATCTTTTAACCCCTTTACACGCCGTCTGTCGATAGTTTTTTGTGTGGAGCCCTGAATTGATCTTCATTCGACGGTCGTCGCCCAAAGCCTGTTCTACACCGAGCGAACTCCCCGCAAAACACTCCCGTTCGCCTGGTAACCACTTTCACGCCATAGCTTTATTCTTATCTCGGTCACCTCCCCTGCTATTTTTTATCTTCCGGTCTTGCATCTTTGGGTAACGTGTATCCCTAACGTCCACCCACGTTCTCGTTTCCCCCGCAATCATGGCCATGGCCGCGCGGCCACAGACGCCCGTGCATGATGCATACATGCCCTCGCAATCCAATGACCCCGGCCTGCTGAACCGCGGATATGGCTCCCTCCGTGCCTCCTCCCGGCCCAGCTCCTACGCCGGCAACAGCCCCGCCTTTCACTACAGTCACGGTGCCGTCGATCAGTCACCGGCGCCCCATAACCCCCGTTTTAAGGAGGACTTCGAGACCGCCAGTCACCGCAGCTCCGTCGTCCTCGACGGCCCCGGCATCCAGCGATCCGCTTCGCAGATGTCCGGAGCCCCCTCCCGCTCGAGTACCCTACGTAAGAAGGCCTCGCTCAGCAAGAAAGGAAGCTTGCGACGCAATGGGAGTCGTCGGTCTATGCGCGCCGGCAGTGTGAGGAGTCTGAGCCTGGGCGACCGTGAAAAGTACAACGCCGACGGCACCGAAGACATGAACAGTGCTTTCGCTGTCCCCGTCCCGACAACCGGCAACCCGACCGAGGTCCTGGCAAATCGCTTTCAAGGTATGATATTTTGAATGCCGCTCGATACAGGACCCGACTGACTGATCGCGCAGCTTGGCGCAAGATCCTCAAGGACCTTATTCTCTTCTTCAAGGAGATTCAGAAATCCTACGAAACCCGATCGAAGCTATTTTTATCCGCCTCCAATGTCATGAATAACCAGTCTATCCCGCCGGGCTTCCTACAGTCCGGTGGCCTAGCCGATGCGACCGAAATTCTTCAGGGCTTCCACCGCCAAGGATACCATGAAGCCAACAAAGCCGTCGAGGTGGAAATTGAGGTCATCAGCCAATTGACCGGTCTGCGAAGCGACCTGCAGAAGAAGACGAAGGAAATTAAGAGTCTTTCTGGAGACTTCAAGAACACGGTCGAGAAGGAGATTGACGGAACGCGCAAGGCCGTGCGCAACTTGCACGAATCCTTGGGTCTCGTTGATACCGACGCGTCCGCAACATCAGGTAAAAATGATCCATTCTTGATGCGCCTCAATGTCGAGCGCCAGCTTGAGAAACAGATCGAAGAGGAAAACTATTTGCATCGAGCTTTCTTGAACTTGGAGAATTCCGGTCGCGAACTCGAATCGATCGTCGTGAGCGAGATCCAGAAGGCGTACAATGCCTATGCCAGCATTCTCAAGCGCGAGGCCGACGAGGCCTACGACACGGTGGAGAAGCTTCGGGCCGGGCCGATCTCTATGCCCCAGGATCACGAGTGGAATGAGTTCGTTGCCAACACCGAGGAGCTGGTCGACCCTCGCATACCTCTGCGGAACCTAGAGAGCATCACGTACGATGGCAAAGACCACCCGGCCGCAGCCGAGGTTCGCGCCGGTATGCTGGAGCGCAAGAGCAAGTATCTGAAGAGCTACACTCCGGGCTGGTATGTCTTGTCGCCGACTCACCTGCACGAGTACAAGTCAGCCGATCGCGTGGCATGGCAGACTCCTGTCATGTCGCTGTATTTACCGGAGCAGAAGCTTGGATCCCACTCGCAGGAGGACTCCAGCTCCCACAAATTTATGCTCAAGGGCCGCCAAACCGGTGCAATGCACCGAGGCCACTCGTGGGTCTTCCGCGCCGAATCCCACGAGACTATGATGTCTTGGTACGAGGATATCGAGAGTCTGAGCAACAAGACGGGAGAGGCGCGAAACGCCTTTGTGCGACGACACGTGCGGAGCGTGAGCGGCATGTCCACGAACAGTGAAGTGATGGAGGACGACGAGGCCGACCGAACCCCGTACTCTGCCGAGTCGGTGGTTCTCGGCCAAGAGCGGCCCACCTCTGCCTCCCGACAACCCGGCGGGGCTTTCCCCAGCGATGTGCAAATCGATCGGCACCTCCAGGCACCTCTGTCTCCATCCAGTGGAGACAGCTCCGCCGGGCGAGACATGATCGCTGCCGCGGGGTCATATCCCGATGGAAGCACTCTGGAGGATAACTCCCGTTTCTATGCCCGCGATGCCGACAATGCTTCGTCGCAAGCTGCCATGAACAGTCCTGCCAACCGGCCCAAAGTTCTTCAACATGACAGTTACTACGGCGAATGGATCGGCCCTGCTGCCATCATGGCCAAGCAAAGGCAAAACGAGCAGGTCGAAGCCGCGAAAGCCGATAACCGGGAGATTCGCTCTGACGGAGATCACAACTCGGTAGCTGCGATGTCCGGTGTCGCAATGGCGGAACGCCGCGATCAGTCTGCCCCTCCCAACGTGGCTCGCCGCGAAAGTGTGTCCACGGCACCGACCAACACCAACAATACAGACTATACCAACCACACGAACCCCACGGTGGCCACATCTGTCGACACCAAGGATTCGGGGGTGGCTGGATTGGGTGCAGGTCAATCCAATGGACCGGAGGATGTCACTGAAAGCCCCGGTACCGGTACTAAACCCATGTGGGACATGTCGCGTCCGAAGCAGGACAGCGTCGTGGCGCTTGACATGAAGATTCCCGGGCGGTTCCCACCGACGAACGTGGCGGCATGATCCACACTTACCTTCTTTTGTTCCTATTTTTGTTTCTTATATTCTTTCCCTTCCACTGTACATGTACACTTTCCCCCGCGACCCTGTCTACAATGCGTCCTAGATTTGCAGGCGTTCCGGTCCTCTCGCTCTCTGTCCTCATGTTTCCCCCTCTACACCGCGGCCAGCAATATTAACCGCAGGCGTTCGTTCCGGAGGCGTCACCGGGTATGATTTCCTCTTATGTTCGTGATTCCCAGGGTGTAAAACACCCTCGCTTTCGTTGATAGTCGAGTTCGCAGATGCAATGAAATTGAAAATGAAACACGAGTGCAAGGCAAATGCGTGGCATTTGATCCCAGTAACTAAAATACGTGGTGGTGCCACATACATAGTAGGCCAGACCGGGATGGACAGGATTGCAATGTGGTACGTGAGTACCTTGAGTACCAAAGTACCTTGGGCTGTCTTACCTCTGGTACCCGATCTCGGTATAGGGTACATAGTACCGTAAGATGTAAGATATGAGGGGTAACGACCCGGACCAGAGAGAGCACCAAAGCCCTAGGTCATAGTAGGTAGCATAGTAGTACCAACTATAACTCGCTCGGCCCTGATGGACTTGACTGGACAAAGAAGAGTCCGGGCGGTGGGGGCCTCTCCAGTCGAGTATCAGAATTCGTCGCAACCAAAACAACTTCACTTCCACGGCTCCTCTTTCCTCCTTCCCACCCTCTCCCCCAAACAGTATCACTTATCTCCACGCGCAACTCCTGAATCATGGGTGGGTTCTCTCTCGTTCTCCCTATTCACCTACACAGCTGTATTCTGTATTACCTCCGTTCCCCTTGGTACATTCTCAGCTTCCGACCATTCCAGCCCTCCATCCAATCAACCGCCCTTCCCAACCCATTGACGCCTGACTCTTTCTTTTTCCCTTTCCCCGCCCGCTTTCCTTTCTCCTTCCTCCTTTTACCCCCCTAATATCTTCCTTTATACTCTTCTTTCTTCTTCTTCCCTGCTAACAGGCTGTCCCCTTCAGCTGACGTATATCGTCCATATCAAGTAAGTCTGTTTCTCTCTTAGTTTCTTGCTCTCGTTCCCTTTCTGTGCTTTCTGTCATGCTCGGAGGCGCGACTTGATTATCGCGATGGTCAGTGCGGGGGCGGCCCACGCCATGCGCCTCCTGATGTCTTTCCATGAATCGCCTCTCTATAAGGGATGAAAGGGGGATGTCAAACCGTCTTTGGAATTCAAGCCCTGGAAAACCAGCCTCCTCCCAAAAAATGCGCCGTGTGCGAAACCCACCAGAGCAGTGTCCCCAAGCGTAACGTCCGGGGGTCCTCGATTGCGCGTGTCTCATAGTCACCTGACCCGCCCAACCTCCGCTGTCCCCGAACCTTCTTTCCCTGCGCTCAGCCTCCCCCTCATATCTCTCTACCCACCTTTTACCCTTTTTGTCGCGCGCATCGCGCTCCTTCTTTTACATGTCTTCCGGATACCCCGATTCTGACCGCGTGAAGCGTGAGAGATCCCGTTCCCCCCGTCGTCGTTCTTCTCGCAGTCCCCGACGTAGCCGTCGCTCGTACTCGCCTCGGAGTCGCTCTCGCAGCCGTGACGATTATCGCCGTGATCGCCGTTCACGGTCTCCCTTGAGTGCTTCTGGAGCTGCAGGACCGTCGGGATCTCCTTACGGTGGACGCAGTGGTTACGCCCCGGGTCGTTTCGAGGATCGTACCGTCGCCAAAGAAAATATGATGCAGTCCGTCCGTGATTCGTCTCAGCAGGACCGTCGGGTCTATGTGGGCAATCTGTCCTACGATGTCAAGTGGCATCACCTCAAAGATTTTATGCGACAGGGTGAGTTCTTTGTTATGCGATGTGCGAGATGGCGTGCTGATAACGGGTACAGCTGGAGAGGTTCTCTTTGCCGATGTCTTACTACTTCCGAATGGAATGTCGAAGGTGGGCGCCAATGCGTAGAGTGGCTGGTTCCTTTTCTACTCCCTGATTTTTCGCGGTTTGGTTTCTTTGCATGGACTGTTGGGTTGACGGGCTGGGCCTGGCCGTCCGGACAATGTAGGGATGCGGGTGAGTTTGGATCCTCTTCAATCGCCGAGAACTATTGCTGATGCGCGAACAGGATTGTGGAATACGCAACGAGGGAGCAAGCACAAAATGCTGTCAACACGCTCAGCAACCAAAACCTGATGGGTCGTCTCGTCTACGTTCGCGAAGTATGCATGAACCTCTACACGTGAGAATTGCGTTGACCATTCTGGTAGGATCGTGAGGCCGAGCCTCGTTTCATCGGTGGCCCTCCCCGCGGCGATTTCGGAGGCCGCGGCGGCTTCGGTGGTGGATTTGGGGGTCCCGGTGGTCCCCCTGGCGGCGGTGGTGGTGGTGGTGGTGGCGGCAGCGGCCGCCAGCTCTATGTGTCGAACGTTTGTTGCCCTCGCAGCCCCCCTCTTTTGCTAAAGTTTGATGAACCAGGTCATATTAACAAGTCCATGTATAGCTTCCTTTCAATGTGGGATGGCAAGACTTGAAGGATCTGTTCCGCCAAGCTGGTAAGTACCAATTTATTGGACTGTACCGAGTCACGGTTTCCTCTCCTCTCTGTGTGAACGCTTGGCGAATTGACTTAAACCCCCTGTATTATAGCTCAGCAGGGTGCTGTTATCCGTGCCGACGTGCACACCGATCCCACTGGTCGTCCCAAGGGATCCGGTATCGTTGCCTTTGAGTCTCCCGATGATGCGCGCAACGCCATTGCCCAGTTCAACGGATACGAGTGGCAGGGCCGTCCCCTCGAGGTGCGCGAGGACCGATTCGCCGGTGGTGGTCCTGGCTTCGGCGGCCGCGGTGGCTACGGCGGTGGCTTTGGCGGTCGTGGAGGTGGTTTCGGCGGCCGTGGAGGCTTCGCTGGTCGTGGAGGCTTCGGCGGTGGATTCCGTGGTGGCTACGGCGGTCCCCCTGCCTTTGGCGGTGGTGGCTTCGATGCCGGTGGTCCTCCTCCTCCTCCCGCTGCTGTTGCTTCGGTTCCTCCGAACCCCTTCACCGACTTTGCTACCTCCGGCGGCGACAAGAGCGCCGTTATCTACGTGCGCAACGTAAGTACCGACATTGAGATTTATTATTGGTCAGACACTGATATCATAGCAGCTGCCTTGGTCCACCTGCAATGAGGACCTGATCGACCTGTTCTCAACTATCGGCAAGGTCGAAAGAGCCGAGATCCAGTACGAACCTAACGGCCGCTCGCGCGGTACTGGTGTCGTCGAATTCGATACTCCGGACACTGCAGAGACTGCAATTGGTGAGACTCACCACTCTCAATGGACTTTAAGCGTCGCTAACTCTTCACAGCCAAGTTCACCGGCTACCAGTACGGAGGTCGCCCTCTGGGCATCACCTTTGTCAAATACCTGAACGCAGGCCCGGGACCTGAGGACATGGCCATGATGGAAGATGCGGAGCCAACCGGTCTCACGCAGGACCAGATCATGTAGATGTCTGTTTTTATTCGTTTTCGATGATTCCCTTATTCCCTTTTTATTGGGACTCGATCTGCGTTAGAATGCAAAATGTCTGTGCTCGTGCACGTGCAGATCCGATCCACTTCTACTTTACTTTGGTACCGTAACTTCACATCTACAACTCCACCTTAAACATGGCTTCACTCGCTCGTACTGTGCCTCGAAGGGCTCTCATCTCCCTCCAATCCCTCCGCACATCCTCAACTCGGCCAGTTCGCCAATCCCTTCAATCCCTGCAACCCCTCCAATCCCGAACACAACCACACCATCTCCATCTCCAACCTCAAATCCGTCCCTACCACTCAACCCTCCACCCCCGCCTGCCAGACCACGAATACAACAACAGCCAAATAGCAATCCTCTCCGCCGCCCTCCCCCACATTCCGGAACACGGCTTCTCCGCCGAAGCCCTCGCCTTGGGCGCCCGCGACGCAGGCTTCCTCGACGTCTCCGTGCAGCTCTTCCCGCGTGCCGAGTTCGACCTCGTCCTTTTCTGGCTCGCTAGTCGTCGTGGTCTTCTCCGCGCCAAGGTCGAAGAGGGTGCGTTGTTCCGGCGTGTAGCAGACAAGTCTGGTAGGGATGCGTCTTCGTTCAGCACGGAGGAGAAATGCAGGATTCTGGTTATGGAGAGGTTGAAGATGAATTCCGATGTTAAGGGCCAGTGGCAGGGTGTGAGTGGACCCTTCTTTCCTCTGGGAATCGATTCTCCTTCATTCCGGAAATGCTAACCTTTCTAGGCCCTTGCGCAAATGTCCCTGCTCTCGAACATCCCAGTCTCCCTGACTGAGCTACATGCCCTTTCCAACGATATCCTTTCTCTGTCCGATGATTCCGCAGTCGATGCGTCCTGGTACTCGCGCCGCTTGGCATTGTCTGCTATCTATGCCTCGGCCGAGGTGGTCATGACGCGTGATCCGACGCCGGATCTCAGTGAGACGGAGGCGTTTGTGAACCGCCGCTTCGAGGATAAGGAGGCGCTTAAGCAGAAAATTGAGGGTGTTTCGCAGTGTGTGAGTTTCGTGGGGAATACGGCTGTTGGGGTTGGACGGTCGTGGGGGTTGAAGATTTAGGTGTGAGAAGAGGCTGTGTATTCTATCGTCTTTCTTGGACCTTTGCAAAGGTCGCTCTTCTGTTGCGTCTATATTGGATGGAAGCAGCGTTGTATTTCTACTCTGATTCAGCGTCTTACGAACTAGCTCTACTTTGTCTCGGGATACCCATTTCGGTCTTAGGCCATTGTCATAATCATCATCTATATATCTACACACCTAGTGAAGAGATACATTCTGCACTGCCTCTTCCACGCTCACCGGTGCATTCCCACCCTCGGGCTTATCGGACGGTGGTACCAGCAGCGTGGGTGATGTGGGCGAGGTTGGTGAGAATGGGTCTGAAAGTGCGCCGTCCTCTGGTGGCTGCGGTTGTTGGCTCGGAGGTAGCGTGCTCATGGCCACGGCCTCTGCTTCGTTCTCCTTAGCTAGACTGCCGCAGCTTGTCCCGCTCTCGATCGAGTCGGTCTGTGAATGCTGCTTGCCGCGACCCCAGCGCCGTGTTTTTGGCGGGAGTGGCTTCTGCCCGTGCTTCCCTGGTCCAGGGCCTGCTCCAGCTGGTGGTGGTGTCTGGCGCTGGTGGCTGGACGAAGGCGTCGTCTGGCCCGAGCGACGCGGTGGAGGAACAGCTGGGGGCGGATTTGATGCGGAACGATGGGCGTGTACAGGGACTGGAGGGACGAGGTGTGAAGTGTTGGTGGAATTGCGCCGTTCCCCAGGAGCTGCCCGAGAAGACGGTGTCGTAGATGACGGTGACGGGGCCGTGTGCGTGGACGTAGGGCTGACTTCCACGCCTTCGGGGATTGTGTTGCGGTCACTGCTGGTACCTGCAGAGTGTTGTTGTTGTTGATCTTCGTCATCAACGGCTAGACGCCGGCCTCGCCAACGTCGAGCTTTGGGTGGCTCAGGTTTGACCTTTGGCACGCGGATGATCGGGGTGTCGGCGGCAAGGTCGTTGTCAGTGTGGCCGTCATTGCGGCTTGGAGTGATGATACCGGGTTTCTCATGCAGTGAGGCAACGGCTTGAACGCTGAGAGTGGATGCAGATGCTGGTTCATGCATGCCGAGCCGCTGCACGGCGCTGAGTTTCCGGCGGGATACTGGCGCCTCTGAAGAACCTCGAGAGTCCATCGAGTTTATTCTTGTGGGTGATGCGGTACCAGGGGAGTCTCCGATACTACTGCCGCGGGAGAGAGTGCGAGTTACTTGGAGTGACTCGCCGATATCTATAGGGGACTCTTGAATAGTCTGATCGAGAACTGTATCAATCGTGGCAGTGACCGCCTGAGTGGGAGTATCCTGACTAGGCGCCTCGTCTGGTTGTTCTGGATCTCGTAACCACTCAACCGTCGCACATCTGGCAACAAGTCGTCGGGTGGTTTCATCGACTTCTTCGAAGTGAAGCATCTTTGCTTGCTCGGATTCGCTTCCATAAGAGACGTGGCCTCGAACGAGGATGTTCAGCAACCTTCTCAACTCATTTCGCTTATAATGAGGCGGCTGTCGCAGCTGTGTATGTGCCAGAAGCGGATAGAGGACACGCAGGTAGGTATGTCGCAAGGCAGCGGCCTCTTCAGGCAAGTCAAGAAGATTCCGTATCAAGATATCCACCAGGACATGGAGGTCATTGGTAAAGAAGTATTCATAGGTGCTTGGAGTAGTGAAAATCAGATAGAGAAGCTTGAGCGTTAGCAGTTGCAACGAGGTTTCCGCTATTCAATATTAGTTATAACCTCGTGCGAATGCAGTGTCTGGCTCATACCTTCACGGTTGATAAGCAGAATGATATTCTCGCCAAAGGTTTTGTACAGACTTCCATACGCCGAAAGGATCTTGATGACTTTGTTGGTCAACTGGCCTGAAGATTGTTCTTCATCCACAGGATTGTGGGCCGAAATCATGAATTGTTCATTCAACACCAGCTATACAGATAATTAGCGTTGGCTATGATCAAGGCAGTTTCAACACTCACCAGAACTCGAATCACAGGATAGTGATAAGGATCCGTGACATCAAAGGAGAGATCCTCGATAATATCAAAGAGACATCGAATGAAGTCGTCATCCACAAGCACTATCCACGGCTTATCAGTTACCAGTCACGGCTTGCATACACCAACTCAGACCTACCCAAATCTTCAATCTTCACGCGTTGAATCCTCGACATCTCGTATAACAAGTCCATCAAAAGCCGGTGGAGACCCGGCCCACCGTCCATCTCCTCCTTCCGCAGCGCCTGTATCAACTCGAGGAGTCGCGCAAATGCGCCCTCCCCATTCATCATCTGCAGCGCCACATCATTTTGCCGACCGTCGAAGAGCAGAAACGACGCGATCAGATGGAGGGTATTCGGATCATCTTCCTGTAGGAGAACGTAAGCGCGGTTCTTGAGCAGTCTCCGGGCCGAAGCCGTACCTGCAAGAGACCGTAGATAATCTGCCTCCGGACATAATCCGCGTGTGCGGCGAAGATGCTCGAAGCAAAGAGCTTATACGAGCAGCGTGAGATATCGTAGTCTGCGCTGAGGTATTCATCTGCACCCCAAAACCCATCCTGTCAGCCATGTGTTGTTTCGGAGGCCGTCACGGCGGGGAACGAAGGCCGCTTGGCAAGGGGAGGGCGATGTGTCACCTTTGTACTGGGTTGAGAAGCTCAAGTACTCTCGCAGAGCGTCGTCGATGCTGTCTTCGGAGTCGCACGGCTTGGAGACGATTTCTTGGAGTTCTGCCGGACGTTAATGGGTGTTCGCGTGAGATCGTCGAGATGTCCGCTCTCGGAGATTCGAGCTCTCTTGCGCATACAGGGAACAGCTTACCATTCCAGAACTGCTCAGGCTCCGAAACCTCGGGCTCCATTTCCCACCGAGCGAGATCTGCGTCTTCGGGGGTGTGTCAGAGCACTCATCCCGTCCTGCGTAGAGGAGTTGGAGATTTGGAATGCGTAGAGGCGGGGGAATTCAGTTCCACTGCGGGCCACGCTACACTAACCTACGATGATTACCGTGGGACAATGGACTATAGGAATGGAGGTACGATTCAAAAAAAACAGCATATGCACTTTGGTATCACTATGCAATATAGCATTTTTAAACAAAAAAAAAACAAAAACATAGCTCATGAAATCGGGCGCAGGAAGGGATGCGCTTCCGTATTCCTAAAAAATAAGTCAGCCCTGAAGTCCCACATCGACGTCAGATGTACTCACAATACGTATTTATCCAAATCCACCACGCTGGGATCGCTGAAGAGCAGGTAAAAATACTTCAGTGTCTCCGCCAGCCAGAACGACTCCATCGCATCCTTCTGAGTGGGCTTCTGCGATGTGACATCCTTGACCGAGGCGTGTGCGAGTTCGCTGCGGGCGTTCTTCACGATCGCCTCGAACATCTTCCATCCCTTGACCCGCCAGTAGTTGTCGCCCGTCAGGCGGAACATGATGAACACCGACTCAATGGCCTCGGGCCGGAGGAAGTACTCTGGTGCGGAAATGCTTGTCATGCCGGCCGGGAGGCGGTCACGTCGCTCGTTGCCTTCAGTCTGCGACAAGGCTGGCGGTTGGGGGAGGCGAGGCGCATTACGGTTCTCAAGGCTATTTGCGACCATTGGAAGAGGAGATGGGGTCGGGACTGCTCTCCCGACCGCAAACGAATCGCGTTTGTATAATGGGTCCTCATCATGAGGGTTCATTGATCCTGGCATGGCAAGGGGAACAGCCATGCCATTCTCACCAGACTCCTGCAGCTTATTATCTGGGTTCATCTTCACACGCTGTCCGTAAGCACTCTCGCCGGTGCGAAAGCGGGCCTGCGCCTCGGAGTCAAGAACGGAAGAGTGTCGTTGCGCTTCCTTTTCATAGCGGACCTCGTCCCATTCGCAGGACTTATCCTTGTCGCAGGGCAGAATTCCGAATCTTTCCGGCATAAGCCCGGTGTTTGTCGCCTCATACGCCCAGACACAGCCGTCGGTCAGTTTATAGGCGAGCTCCATATCGCTTTCAATGCCAAAGGCCTTGGCTCCGACGGCCACCATGCCTCCGAGGAAACAGTGCAGATGCGAACTCTCATATACCAGTTGGCTAGAAGTAGGCATATCCTTGGTTTCGAGGTTCAGGGAATTAGTAGACGCCATAAAGCGAAGGTCACGTTGGCCCTTCATCATGGGTCGGAACAGGAGAGTTTTGCGGGCGGCGTCCATCGCTTTCTTATACATCTTCTTGTACTGGTCGTTCACGCCGCCCAGCAGCAAATGCTCCTTGGGCAGGTACTCGTATGTCGAGTCAGCCAAAGCTCCCAGGCCGTACTTGTTATCCCGCTGTGAGTTGGGCAGCTCCAATCCGCCGTCACATTTGTCTGCCGTCGTGAAATCCCCCTGGGCTTGACTTCCTCCATGGTTGTAGATTGCAGGTTCGGATTGCGAATAGTCGGTGGAGGTATCTCGCTGAATCAAGCTCAGGTAAGTGCTGAGGTCAGTTGGTGCAACAACCGACTTTTGTGTGGCTGTGGTGGACGTGGCAGAGGTAGTAGATGAGGAAGTATGTACAGAGGAAGTGTGTTCCTTCCGGCGAGGCTCCTGGCGCGTCGGAGTGCCAATGTCGCGGCTGGGAGTGTACTTGGGACAGCCCTGTGCATTGACACGGAGAGGCCACAGGCCGGGGATATTGGTTTTGTCTTGCAGCTGTTCCAATTCGTTCGTGATTCGGGCAATGGCATCGTAGTACTTGTCTTCCTTGGTCAATTGAGCCAAACGGGTAAATTCCAAAGACAATGATCCGATTTCTGCCAGAGCAGCGTTGGCTGAAGCTCGGTGAGGTCGAGCAACATGGTCCCTGCAGTCTAGAGTTAGCACGCAAACCTGACCGCAATGGTTCCATAACTCACGGGGTCCAACGGTAATATAGAACCGGCATGCGATTCGGGGTGTCAAAGGCACCAATCAAGATCTGGGCAAGCTCCTCTGCTTTCTCCAAGAGCACAGAATGTCTTTGGCCCGAGATATCATAGGCACCGATCAAACCACCCAAGTAGCGAATCACGGTCTCAAAGACGGGAATGTCCTCTCTGGCCGAGGTGGTAAAGTCAATCTTCTTGATCGCATCCACAGCCTCGGAGAACTCATCCTTCAACTCCATGATCCACAGGGTATCGAGGGAATCCACCAGAGTCGCGCCCCAGCCATTGAAGGGATCCTCAAATCCAGCTGTCAACGGCTTGAGCTCGTCGTGACCCATAGCAGCCTTCTTATATCCTGCCCACGCGTGCTTGAACTCCGCCTTGATGGTGCTCAGTTGCTGAAGCCGTTCCTGTTTGTCGACCGTCGACTCGTCCTTGAATTTCGCTTGCAGCTTGGGTATCGCCTTGGCGCGCTCCTTTGGCAGCTTGATCAGCTCGCTCGCGGGAACAGGGAACTGCTCAGGGAACTTCTGCCAACGCCTCGGCACGCCCTTTTCAGGGTGCTCGACTAACACCCTACCTGTGCCGCCATGGTCGATCTCCTCGGGCAGCGAAAAGACCGAGTTTCCTGAGCTTGACGACCCGGTCTCCGGTTGCGAAGGCGTTTGTTTGTCGCTACTGCCAACACTGTCGGCCTTCGTCGAATCATCCAAGTTCACCTTACTGGGAACTTTATCAGCAGCATTGTTACTCGAACCAGCTCCCAATGGCTTCTTGCTATCGGCCTTTGACGAATCTCCGGGGGGGGCAATTGGGGACTTCTCGGAGCCAGAAGAATGGAGGTTGGGCACCGAAGGAGGATACTTGCTGTCCTCAGCAGGGGCAGAAAGCGGCTTCGTCTCTGGGCGAGTATTCGGGTGCACAGGGTCGGACGAGGGGCCCCTGGCGGAGTCTTCGATCACGGTGTAATTCCAGTCGCGCGACCGGGAGAAATGCAAGACGGACAACACAAATATCGCCGCAAAAGCGAGCAGGATGCGGTAGCGGCGGGCACGAAACATGGCGAGCCGTCACCCCTCTCTGCCTGGAGGAAAGGAATGTTTAAATATGATAATGGCTCGGAGGGAGAAAGAACAGAGAGCAAAGAGCAGAGAGTTCAGATGTCACGAGACTCCACCCTAAACATGCGGAGGAGCTGATCCACCGCCGAAGGGACTCGGAACTTGGAGCTTGGAACTTGGTCTTGGCTTTGGCCCTTTGGCCCCAACTATGTACAGTCTGCCCGAACTTGCTATCTATAGCACTGTTCTGACACACTGCCACTGCACGATGTTGCGCTAGACAGCACCTGGCGCTAAGCCTCATATCTTTTATCTCCTAGGACAGCCCCAGCCCCATTTAGCCCGAGTTCTCGATCGAAGCCAGCAAGCGCCAAACCGCGGCTCTCTCGGACCCTTCGTCCAGACTAGCCCCCAAGGACCCTGTACCCTCTACTTTCTACAGCCAGCGCCAAATACCCACCGCTGGCCTAGATCACCACCCTCGGAACGCCAAACCAGTGGCGGACTCCTGGATCGGATCGGATCAGCGAGGGTCCAGAGAATCCGCCTATCATGAGCACGCGACGGGCTGGCCGAGGTCTTTTGCCGGGCCTAGACTAGTCCATAGGGACCCATCTCACTGTAACTTTGCGGCTTTCTTTCGGTATGGTCATGAGCATGTCAGGTGTTCGGCAGGCTTTTATGTGACGGAAAACTAGGCAAGTTAATTAGAAGAGGGCATATTGTGAGATCATATAATGTTTAATCGTCCATACCGAGGTACAGGTGGAAAATAAACAAGATTTGTAGAACCGCCAACTTGGTCGCCACTTATTTGAGCAAGAATAATTAGATATCTACATCTCAATCCCTGCGCAGGCGGGTGGCTCGTAAATCTTAATAACCCTTTTCGTATTGGAATGGCTTCTACGGTTTACACCCCCATGTCTACGACAAAAGTCTGAAGACTGTATATAGCACTCGAGATACCTAACGCATACCTAACGCATACCTAACGCTGCCTTGCAACCTACAGAGCTCAACGAAGCACCACGAAGCAAAAACTATGAAATTTCTATTTGAGATTCAAGAACAAGTAACATGAAAAGCTCCATATCTAACTCCGAATTGATCGTAATATCGTGTCATGTGCATAGATGGATACAACCCTGGGTAACCCTCCAGCACAGCTCGCAGGCAATCCCTTGCGCCGAATGATCTAGATGCCTACGTTAGTTCGTCGGCCCTCAGTGTTGGCCTTCTGGAACTGCTGAATGAGACCCAGCACACCCGCACCACCGGCGATGGCGTCGATGTTCTCATCCTCATCCTCCTCATCGGCATGGGCATCGTCCTTGGGGAGTGGGTTCATGCGCCATGAATCGCCAAGATTACTGTCGCTTGTGCCTACGCCGCCACTGGAGGCTCCGGCCGTGGCAGGATGACGATTTGTTGAGTCCCGAACTTCCTGGGACTGCTCGTCGTCCTCGATGGGATCCTCTATCGGACGCGCCAGCCGAGAGCGCTGATAATTGCCGTTACGCGCGGGGCGGAAGCCGGAGGTAGATGGCTGGTGGTGCGGGTCAAGCAGCATGGATGGAGCGGGTGAGCGCTGGTCGCCTGGCATCGTGGGTCTGAATCGGGAACCGCCGAGGATAGACTGGGGACCGTAAGGTCCACCTGCAAATCCAGTGCGATTCTGAGGATCATATCGCTCAGGATATCCACCCACATCGGCCGTAGAGTTAGATCCCAGCGTGGGCAAGCCCGGAGGCGGGTGGAATGGGCGCCGCGGGTTGGGCTGGTTGTTGGTGCCGTAGTTATCCAGGAAGCCATAGTAGGACGCGAGCATCTTTCCGTCCTTAGTGGAGAAGTATTCGGTCCGCAGGTCTTGCTTTCCAGCGCCTCGCTGTCCCTGAGACGTGTCGTTGGCGCCCTTCTTGAAGTCGAACACCGCAAATGAGCAGACGTAGCCCATCCCATCGACGTGTACGGTGAACTCACGGAAAAAATCAATCAGCCGGTCACTGCACTTGGGAAGACTGAACCACAGGACAAAAGGCGTGAAGATCATGCTCAATATCTCCTCCAAGAAGACGACGACCTTCATCTGGTAAAGCATTGCGAGTTCCTTGCGCACGTCATCACTATGCAAACGCCCTTTCCAGGTTGAAGGGGAATAATGCGTGAAGTCGATCAGCTCACGAAGAGCATACTCGGGATCAAAGACGTCGGTCTCCTCCGGAGCTAAGCCGCGAGCAAACGCCCAAACAGTACCGAAAATTCCAAGGTAAAAGAGGACTGTACGATCATGGGTAATCTCGAAACCAAGGAATAGTTCAGGGTCGATAACGGAGGCAAGAGCAAGAACCGAGGCCAAAGCTCCAGAAACAAAGGCAACAAAGCGAGCGATCTGGGCAGTCTTGTCCTTTGGGAACTGGTCAATGTATCGACTGGCAAACGGATAGGACATGTTGATCCGACGCT
This sequence comes from Penicillium cinerascens, assembly GCF_028974065.1. Lineage (NCBI taxonomy): Eukaryota > Fungi > Ascomycota > Eurotiomycetes > Eurotiales > Aspergillaceae > Penicillium > Penicillium cinerascens. The sequence goes on along the minus strand of NW_026695298.1, from coordinate 779,861 downwards.
CGAACAAATGCCAGAGTTCGTTGAACTCGCGGAACTTCCACTCTGCCAACGGGGTGTACTGACGGGACCCAATCTGGCCCGGGTTCTTCTTGAACTCGTTGAAGTAGGTGAAAAAGTAATGTATGAGGAAGTAGACGACGATGAACGGGGCGACAAAGATGTTCATGATGCCGGCGAAGATGAATCGCCGGCGCAGACCATCACTGAGAGCTCGTCGATGATTAGACTTTAGGAACAGTGACCGCAACTGTCCTTGTTCATTGAACACGTAGTCCATGATGCACAGATTCAAATTCCATTCCAGGGTTCGAGAGAACAGTTGTCGGTTCCTGAGGAAAGGGATCGGCAAAGTCAGGTCCAGAATGTCTTTATTGACCAAAGCGATCATATAATTCTCTTTCCGCATCAAACGATTCGCAATATCATGGGCATCCATGCGTTGTTTGGACTGACTGCCCAGGAATCTGCGATGTCGTGCAGAAACCGCAGCTGCAGTTGCTGGATTGGCATCGCGCAGCGTCATCAACCGACTCACCACCTCCTGCCACGAAATCGTCTGGACCTCGTCGTCGGTGACTCCAAGCAGGTAGAAGTAGAAGTCGTGCATTTGGTTGAGTCTACGGATGTCCAACAGGTATTGAAATAGCTTGCCAATCCAGAAGAAGGTCAACAGCCAGAGCAGGAAAGTGGACATCCCAGACATTGTGGACGTGCATTTGGGGATGAGAATTTCATCCAAGGCCTTGCTGCCGCGGACTTGGTTGTAATCAATGCAGTTCGTCAGAAATGTGGTGAATCCCACGATGAACGCAAAAGTTCTGTATCTGTCAGTGCCCGTCTTCATCAAATCAACACGTTCCGAGAAGCTTACAAGAGATTCAGAGCTCGACTGAGCAGGATGGACCAAAACCCATTTCCTAGAAAATAGACGTAGACATTTTTCAGGAAATTGTCCAGGTCCTCGACGTTCGCCCACCGCCACATAGCTTTCTTCTTGGGGTCGATGTTCGCGAGACTTGGGTGCTGTTGTCTGAGAAACCAGCGTCCCAGAGGGTGTTGGTTCTCAGAGACGGTAGCCGCTGCTCGGTGAGATGGAGAGCCGTCAAAGCGGCGTCGAGTCATGCTGGGTGAAGGGTGAGGGCTTGGGGTGACGGAGCGACTGGGCATACTATGAGGCGGAGGGGGCAAGCGAGCCTTCAGCTCTTCCTCGTCGTTGCCTTCCACCAACAGCGACAACGGCACATCCTCATCCCTGTCATCCAAATCGTATCCTGCAGACGACGCTTGAGGCATCCATCGCGGTTTTGATAATTTGCGACGACGCGACTTGGACGGAGAGCCATATCGATCAGCCTCCGTTATTCGATGACCCATCAAGCCCGCTCCCGGGCTGGAGAAATCGCTATTCCCAGCATCTGCCAGCGCATCCTCCAGCTCTCGGTCGCTGAAGCCCTCGCGGCGGTCATCTCCGGGCACCAAACTCGCGCGGTCTTCGACATCAGAGGAATCGGAGCCAGCATCGTGCCGCTGAATGGCTTCGTACACGGACGGCGAGTCCGTAGGAGGTAGGAAACGGGAGATTATGTTCGAGGACATCATATTGAATCAGACGCAAGCTGATGCAGATGATCCTAAGCGTTCATCGCGCAACGGTTTACGAAGGAGACGGCTATCGACAAGGCGACGTTGAGGATCCGCTTTCGCGTCACTCCAAAGCGATCGCGCGATGTCGTTCCTTCAGCGTTAACGAGAGGCGGTGCTTTTGGTCTCAATATACGGGTGAGCGTCCATATGACGAGGTCAGGCACCTGCGCTTGAACGGTTATAGCGTTATAGCTGCGGAGCTCCGTGATCACCGCCCCGGTGACATAGTTGGTGGCCTGAGGCCACAGCCGCAGATCATGACTAACTCAACTAAGTCGCACAGCGAGCACTTCCGAACAGACTACCAAGTGACATACCTCAGTACCATGCAGATTTGAATTGAAAACAATAAATGGGGTGAAGGAGCGATGGATTTTCTGTCAGCTGTGGTGGTGCTGCTACTGAAAGGATCTTTAGGGACTCAGGCTCATTCAAAAATGGATATATTTAGACCAGAAAGACGGACGGAGGTAGAAGTGCACCGGTGGTCCTTGAGAAGTACTATTAGCCTAGATCGAACAAGAAAGTACGAGCGGATAAGATCTAGTGGACGATATAGATAGAGCTACCCAACCGTACTGTAGCAGCATGATATATAGGCGGAGAAAAAAGCGGTTAAAAGACCCGGGTCTCATGACGAATCAGGTAAGTGTGCGGGGTCGAATATGAGACGCGTCGGAACGTGTGCTGGCGGCCCGTCTAGAATGGGCCCCGATGGGCTCGGAAATCATCCGAGCATCGAACTTCCCCCGAGCAGATTGACCTAAACTCCTTGAAATATAGCGGACTTCCAGCGCAGTACAAGTCCGCCGTTCCCACCTTCGAACTCAGACACACCATTTATCCAAACTTCTCTCACCGGGAACCCACGGGCTCCCAAGCGGCTCCACTCTCGGGGCTTTCCCACGATCGGCCTGCTTTCGCTGGAGACTCACGGGCAAACGGATATAACGACCAACCAAGGGTCTATTCCGTAAGTCTATTATCGAGATAACCTAGACCCGGCAGATCCACTCGGCTACCATTCCAAGCTTGCTTCCCCGTACTTTGGAGTCTAACATGTACTTTTGTACTGTAGAGCCATGCTAAAAATATGCAGAGGACAGGGGTCGAACGGCGAAAGTAAAATAGACTGGGTCTGATCGACGGTCAAGTCTTGTTGGATTCATGATTCAGGGATGTGCCCAAGCCCGCTAGAGTCCAAGCGTGCCGCCCAATTTAGCATTGAATATCACGCCCCATCAGCCTGCGACACTAAAGTAGAGTCTGGGAAGTATTCTCCGTAGCGCAATGCGCCAGTCCACTCGGCATTCTCGGTTAATCGCTGAGGCCTGAAGCTGGGTATAGGATCACAGCGTCTTTTCGCGGGAGGGGCGCAGTGGGCTTCCGTCTGGCCGTGGAAGAAACGAGTCAAATCGGGCCTAGATATCCGAGAGAGACGGCGAACCCGAGAATCGGAGAATTCGAGGACCGAAAAGAAAAATAGGAAAATCGAAATGAGTGAAGGCTAGACTTGCGGTCAATGCGAGACGAGAGAGCCGCGTCGTGGTCGTCCTCCTTATACTGCGGTCACTTCAGCTCCCGCTATCCACTCGTCCCCTCTCCCCTCTCCTTCACCTTTCACCACCCTTCACCCCACGACCACGTCCGCAACTTTCCGGATATACGGTCTCTACGGCTCTACGGGGGTCATTTGGTTGGACGCTACTTCTATCCCTATCTGCGCGCTCCCCAGACTCACCCGCCCGAAGCGGCCATATTTGCTGGGGGATCTGCAAAACACGGACGCACACAAACGCCCAACCCCCCCTCCCACGCCCACGGCAATATCTCAAGACCTTTAATTTCAAAGGGGACTGATGAAGGTGTGTGCGCGCTTTTCCTCGCTCTGGGCCCTCGTCGCCTGCTTTGCTCCCTCCTTTCCCCTACTCAATAATAATGATATCACGCCCCTCTCCCATTCCTCCCGGATTCCTCGGGCCATAACTGACCTCAGCCCGACAGCGACATCTGTCGCGTTTCGATTGATTGGGGAACTGGACGCTCACCGTCTTTCTCCAGACCCTGCATCCATCAGACAAACGACGGTGACCCGCGCCTCCATTGTCCTTTCATCCCGCCCAGACCGAATGTACGACAACCGCAACCCCCTTCATCCCAGACTCCATGCGTTCTCCTAGCAATTTTCTGGACAAACTCGACTGCCAACTTTCCCATCGCGCACGGAGTATATATACCGACTGTTTTGAGGGGAGGTTGTGTCGGGCGCTCTAAATTCCCCTTCCCTCCGTGCGGGCCTCCTTTCGACCGCGCTCACGTCGGCTCTGAAAGAGCCCTCGATCGAGCAGAATGGAGTCCGATAATCCCAACGGGTATAAACGGAGGTCGATGCACCAGGCCCTCCACAGTCGCCCCGTGGAACGACGACCGAGCAAGAAATCATCCTCCCTGGATCGCCATGGTATGGTCTATCCAGACAACTTTCGGGAAGCGACCATTCGAACCGTCACCCCAGAAGCTCACTCCCCCCTGTCCGAACCCCAACCCCTTACCGCAAACAGTGCGCCCTCACCCCGGACCGCGATGGGATCGCGAACCGTCGAACGAAGCGAAGAAGAGACGTCGGTGGAGGGAAGAACTCAGCGCACGCGATCACGAACCGCGACTTTGGAAGAACAGCGAGGCGATATGGTATCTAGTACATCTACATCCAAGACTCGAACACGAGTCGGGTCAGTGAATGTTGCCAGTTCGTCCCAGCCCAAAGTGCCAGAGGGGAAAGTGTCTGAGGACTCGTCTTCTTCCATTGGTTTCCCATCGATCCAGTCGCCGAGCTTCGTTGGATATCGTCAGCGAGTCAGTAATCTATCCAGCTCCCTCACGGGTGCAGCGCAAAACCAAGCCGCCTTTGCCTCGCCCCTCTCAAATACTGACTCCGCAAAGATCCTACATCTCATGAAGACCACTTGTGGAAGAATGCACGGTATCCTTTCGTTTCGTAGTGCAACCACCAGTCCCGGGACGTCTAATGCCTGGACTTCTGGGTATTGTGCTATCAACGTTGCGACCGGAAGTCTGATATATCAAGCAAAAGGAGAGCCGGCTTTGGCCAAGACTTTGATCCCCGATCTGCGCGGTTGCCGGGTTCGAACACTGTACGATTCCGAGCTTCAAACCACCTACCTCAGTGTATCCACGTTCACATCTGGACTTGGGATCCAACTTAGGCCTCACGTCAACGAGACTTTTGACTCGTGGCTTGCTGCTTTACTCTGTTGGCAGCCAATTCGTCCCAAAGGTGTTCAGAACAAAATGACCAAGCCTCAAGAAGTTGTAATTGGAGAACGCCGGATTCCGGAGCGCCGACGGAACTCGGACAGTGCAGCTCAGAAAGATGCGGCCATCATCAAAGTCGGAAAGATGCTTCTATGGGACAAACCGTCAGCATCTGGAGCACGACCAGTCTCCGCACGCCGCGTCTCTACGTATCGACAGTCCAGAGCTTTATCCTCTTCGTGGCAGCGTGTCAGCTGCACCTTGCAGGAGAATGGTATTTTCAAGCTCTATACCGAGTCCGACGTCACTCTCGTGGCTTGCATCCAACTTTCCCAATTGTCACGCTGTGCTATCCAGCAATTGGATTCTTCAGTTTTGGATGATGAGTTTTGCATCGCCATATATCCGCAGTATACAGCACACCCTGTCTTGGATCCGGGCATGCGACCTATTTATCTCGCCCTCGAAACGCGCGTACTCTTTGAGGTTTGGTTCGTGCTCCTGCGTGCATTCACTATTCCAGAACTTTATGGGCCTGCGTCTACAGAGGAAGATGAGGAACTGGACAAGGAGAACTCCGAAAAGTCCCCGTTCAGCAACATGTTCCGCATCGAAAGAATTCTTCACCTCAGAATTACGGAAGCCAAATTATTCCAAACAAAGGAAGACACGCCACGGAGCCGGAAGCAATCTAGATCCCACGGTTACTCTGCTCCTTCATCCCCGCTAAAGCCCAGCGACTATTACACCGAAGTTCTCCTGGATGGAGAGATCCGCGCCAAGACTGCTGTCAAATATCGCACATCGAATCCTTTCTGGCGAGAGGACTTCGTTTTTAATGACCTGCCACCAGTACTGTCTCAGGCTTCCATAATGGTCAAGACCCTCAATCCCACGCAAAGAGACTGGACGCTCATTTCGTCTGGGTCATATTCGTCTACTCAAGAGGTCAACGCAGTAAACATGCTTGATGAAATCGAAATTTCTGCCAAGGACTCAGTTTGCGGCCGGGTCGATCTTCGGCTGGACGAATTGGATGCTGGTGTGGAGATAGAAAAGTGGTGGCCCATTCTGGGCGATCGTGATCAGCCAATTGGAGAGATGTTCATGAAAGCTCGAATGGATGAGACTGTCGTGTTGATGACCGATGAATATGCGCCAATGGAGGACCTCCTTCATCAATTCACTAACGGTCTGACAATTAGTATGGCTCAAGTGATGTCATCTGAATTGACACAGCTATCGGAGATGCTTCTGAATATCTACCAGGTCTCAGGAGCAACGGTGGACTGGATTTCAGCGCTGATCGAAGATGAGATCGACGGGGTTCACAAGGAATCCACCGCCAATCGACTGCGCTACACGACAAGAATTCATTCCAATGACTCGAGAGAAGGCGGCCAAGAACGTGAAATTCTCGTGAGAGATATGGGAAGGACAGCTACGGTAGAGGCCAATCTTCTCTTCCGAGGCAACTCGCTCCTCACCAAAGCGCTCGACCTGCACATGCGTCGCCTTGGCAAGGAGTACTTGGAAGAGACGATTGGAGAACGCCTGCGCGATATTGACGAGAGTGATCCTGAATGTGAAGTGGACCCGGCTCGCGTACCACGCACTGAGGACCTGGATCGCAATTGGCGAACTCTGATTGCTCTTACGACGGGCGTTTGGAAGTCAATCGCGCTCTCTGTCTCCAGGTGCCCTCCAGAGTTGAGGCGCATCTTCCGTCACGTCAGGGCATGTGCAGAGGATCGTTACGGTGATTTCCTGCGTTCCGTGACCTACAGTAGTGTTTCGGGTTTCCTGTTCCTGCGATTCTTCTGCCCGGCCATCCTGAACCCCAAACTGTTTGGGATTTTGAAGGACCACCCTCGTCCTCGTGCCCAGCGCACTTTGACTCTCATTGCCAAGGCCTTGCAAGGACTCGCCAATATGACAACATTTGGTAGCAAGGAACCGTGGATGGAGCCTATGAACAAGTTTTTGGTCGGCAACCGCGCTGATTTTAAGCAATTCGTCGATCAAATTTGCAACATCGCCGCGGATCGTCCCGCTCCCGTTGTCACGCCTTCCTATACCACTCCTGTTCAGATTCTTGGTCGCTTGCCAGCTACCTCCCGCGAGGGTTTCCCCAGCCTACCATTCCTGATAGACCACGCTCGGTGCTATGCACACTTGGTTCGTGTCTGGCTCGATATCGTTCCGAGCCGGATGTCTGAACTGGAAGACGTGGATCCGTTCCTTACCAAGTTCCACCAGCTGGCCTGTCGCTTGCAAGAACGCACGGAGGAAGTTCTACACCAAGCCGAGCAAGCTGAGCGGCCGAATGGAAACCTCGAGGTCAAGTGGGAGGAACTAGTGGACTCAATGGAGCGTGCCGTGACTTTCTATGACGAAACCTCAAGCACGCCAGCTACCCCGGCAGCAGAGTCGATCGTTGCAACGAATGTACAAGTCTCCGGCCACCGCGGTTCAATCGGCTTTTTTGCCCCGCGGCCTGCTATGGGTCGTCGATCGACCGACTATGCCGCGGACGAGGACGACACGCCACCCAGCTCCTCGTCAGCCACCTGGGACCAAGCTCGCATGCCCTTCTCCATTCCAAGGTGGTCCGATGCTCGGGACAGCACCGGCAGCTCCAAGAATTCATCCACCTACTCTCTCGAATTTTCGGAAAATGCCAAAGCTCGCAGATCCAGCGTCACCAAAGAGTCTTCCAGCAAATACCGCTTCTTCGACTTTGTCCCTGCTCCCTCCCGGCGCAAGGCCAAAGACCGCGATCAGTCCCAAGCAAACTCGCATGAGGACCTCCGGAACGAATTCTAATCGACCGCACGTCTTCACCGTCTTCCCATCTTGATTCGACTCCTTCCTTCCTCTCCTCAATGTGTTCATGAAGTCCACGCATCCTTTTCTTATCCTCCCTTCTCCCTGCCGCCAATTCTCCTTTCTCAATGTCCTCGCAGCATGTGTCATGGTATTGATACCCCTCCCCCTCTCTCTAGTTTACGTGCGTGCTTCAGGATCCACACATACATGTCTCTCCCCCCGAACCCAGCTCTGGAGAAAAAAAAGCAAGGCAAAAGAGCCTCTGTACATGGATTCTGGGTTAAAAAAGCGTTTTGAGCCCGCTGTTCGATTCCCTCTGTGCTGCTTCTGCTTATACGCATTGGCATAGTCCATGCGGGTGGGTGGACTACGTGTATATACACTTGATGTGTTCCTGATAGACGGAATGGATTCTTGTTCTCGTTAGTGGCATCACTTTGCAGAGGTTGCTATTACCTAGGTACAGCAGACCATCGTAAATTGTTTTCAAAGAAATTAGAATATTGATAAGTATCTTGCTAACTGAGACATCCCCACAAAACGCCAGTGGCCATCAGATAGCAAATGGCTAAACACAGCCAGCAAAAAGCCGCAACTCCGTACTTTCCACACATAGTCATATCTACATCCAGAGACAGACCTTTCCACTGGCAGTGCCACCAGCAACCCAGTTCTTGCTGCGGTGAAACACAGCAACGGCAGGGACAGCAGTGATGCCTTCGCCGCCCAGCTGGGCAAGCTGATCGCCAGAGCCACTATAGACGTCGACGAAGCGGTTCATGTTGCCAATGCAGAAACGTTGAATGTGGGACTGGGGGTTTAGCTGCCACTGGGGTCGAAGACTGAAAAAAACGATTATTATCTTCTGAGAAATTGATAAGCAGTCAATAAACTTACATGGTAACCCAACGACCAGTCTGGCAGTTATGTCTGACCACGGTATCAGGGCGGAATTCCTTGTCGGAAAGAGTGTGACCTTTGTTCCAGCTTGAGAGACCCTTGGCGCCAAGGTCATAAAGCTTGAGCGTGTCGTCATATGAGGAGGTAGCGATTTGACCAGCGGCATTGAATGCAGCATGGGAAACAGAAAGACGGCTCTCGTGTTCAGCTACCGGAGTCGGGTCGTTAAAAGACAGATTGCGCAGATCCCACACTCTCAGAAACCGATCCAGACTTGCGGTTGAGAAATAATGAGGCTGCGAAGGGCACAGAGTAAAGCCACCAATTTTCTTTTCGGAAAGCTGCCAGGTCGAGACTGTCTTTTCGGAAAGAGGAGTGCGCGTATCATAGCGACCAAATCCACCATTCAAAGTAGTCCAGTACAATGTGTTGGGGTCGTCCCCTGCCATGTCGAGAGCAGAGACGGCCTCGTCAATGTTTGTCGAATCCGGTCCGTATTTCTCAACGGAGGTCGTCTTCTCAAGATCCAACTCGCGAATTGAACTGTCGTAACTGGCCGTGTAGAGGTGGGTGGGCTTAGAAGGGTGGACCATCATGCAGCTAATGGTGCGCGTGTGGGGTTTGAGGGTAGTGAGAACTGGATCGGGGTCATCGTCCTCGTCGTCGTCGTCGCCCGCGGCTGGCTTCTCCTGCGATGCATCCAGAATACCGAGATGGCCCATTTTATCTCCAGCGAAAATGAGCGGCTTCGTCTCCGAGGGGTGGAAAGTCATGGCATAGACTCGCTCCGGAGTGATCTTGATTCCTGTATCAAATCAGTGAGTAGGTTGTACTTTGCACACGATTTCCAAAAAGATCTTACTCTGCGGGTCCCATGCTTCCCAGAGCTGAAGCCCACTCATCTCCTCCCGCAGGGCCTTCAAGTCCTTGTCCGTCGTTTTCTTGATATCGTCGTCGTCAAACGTACGCACGTATGGCTCTGCGACACCTTTCGTAATGACGTCCACACCAACAAGACTGTCTCCACTCAACTTCTGCCCAGCAATAAACATGTCACTCTGCGTGAACTCATCGGTTCGACGCATCTTCTTGGCGCGTTCAACCTCTTTGGCCGCTTCATAGTCATCTTCGGCCTTGCGCTTGAGGACCTCGCTTTCGGCCGCAATGCCCTTCAGGCGGGATGACTGACGTCGGGGCAGTGCAGGTGAATCCTCCTCCTTGATGCGCTTCGGAGTTGGCTTCTTCGGTTTTGATGTGCCGTTCCGAGGGGTCTTTGGGGCGCCGAAGATGCCATTGGATTGCGCCTTGAGATTCAACTGCTTCAAAAGCGCATCTCGCTCCGCAATGTTGGCAAGTCGCTGTTTTTCGAACTCTGAGAGTCCAGCGGTTGGTTCGTTACCCATGGTGTCCCGTAAATGATGAAATCTAAAACAATGCTGGCGATGGGTGGATGAGAAACGCGGAGAACGCGTGAGGGAGACGCGGGGTCATGTGACTATAATGGGAAAAGCTCCGATCAACTTTTGGTTCTCAGCTGCGCAGCATCAACTCGACTCGATGGCGGCGCATATTTCTCGCGCATTCCTCCTCTCGACCGGTTCAAGCTCAGCACCTTTTCTTTATCAGACCCGCACCCTTGCGCCGTTATCACGATCGCTATGTCATCCGTTCACTCGGCTTCAACGTCAATACTCGGCGAACAATGTTCCCGGGAACGATGATGGAGACAAACCTGGCTCAGCAAATGAACACGATGCCAGCTCGGAAATTCCCTCTAAGGCGACATCAAGCCTGACGCCAAACAATCGTCCTGCACCTCGGCGAAGTTTTCTGCGCCGGCGTGCCGAATCGGCCACCCCGAATCCCGAACCCAAAAAGCCAGCAACCCCGTCGCGCCCTCTCCAAACGATTACTCACGCGGAAAAAATGATATTTGCGGATTTGATCGGACAACTCAAGCATGAAAAGCCAGCGCCGACCCCTGCGAAACAGAAACAGTCGCAGGCATCTTCCCGCCGACCCAAGCCGAACAATGTCAATGATTTGATTGCGATGTTTGATTCTCTGTTGGACAAAAAGGAAAAAGAGAAGGAGAAGAAAAAGAAGCCCGAGAAATCTGGAGCTACCACCCGCGGAGATGCTCGGAAAGAGTTCTCTGGTATATCGGGAGGTTCGGAGAAGATTCTCCTCAGTGACCTCGGCTTCTTAGAGCTAGGCTCTGGATCTGGCGAGAATTTTGAGATCACTCTGAGCGATGCTGTTGATATGGTCGTGCAACGCGAGTCGGCGAGGATTGAACATGAACTTTTCGGGGCAATTGAAGAGGGTAGAGGTGATATGGGATTATGGGAGGAGTGCCAGGAGCACATTTTCGGCATGCTGCAACATCTGGAGGAGCCGACCTTAGCAGACGTGGATGCTGGAAGTGCGAACAATTCCACGCCTTCCACGACGGGCGGATCAGAGGACTTGAAGCCCTCTTCTGGTCCTCTCAACATTCCCGCTCTAGTACCCGTCACTCCGGTGCTTGCAAAGCTATACCCAAACACCCTACTCGTCGCTTTCCGTCTCCTGAATACCCATTTCCCGGAATCACAGCTCATCGGTCAATTCCGCTCCTTAATCAAATTCCAGGGCCGCACATCCTCCGTCCTCGGAACATCTGCTGCGCTCTGCGATGAGATGATCTACTTCTACTGGCATGGCTGCAACGATCTCCCAGCCGTGATATCATTCCTGCATGACATGGATCTCCACGGCATCGCTCCTAGCTCTAAATCCCGCAGACTTCTAAAGGATATTGTCCGCCAGCGCTTCCGTGACTTGGACCCGGTACGCAATTCTAATACTGGCATGGACTCTTTCTGGAACCTGCCGCCGAACCAAAAGGCTTTCCGGGCCCTTGCTGGGCCTGGTGGCTGGTTGGATAGGCTGGATGAGCAAGCTCGGCACAGGAGTCCAGTTCCGTTTACGCGTGTGTGAATGTTTTGACTGGTTGTGGCATTGGTTCTGCCCGCACAGTCTCTTCTCATCCCACAAAATTGTATAGACTTAATAGATATGACCCTGTATAATACTAGGCATGACAGCGTTTCCTTTTGAACTCATCGTTGCCTCTAAGCGCACCTTCAAGGGGCCAAGAAGTTATTGTAAGAGGACCTTAATAGGCGGTCATGACCTATCTGTATGCCTTGAAAAAGGAATCAAAAGATGTCAAAAAAGACATTTAACGAAATGCCTGTAAAGGGATTAAGAAAGAACTAGAGGCCGTTTAAGCCCACTGACAATCTCCTTGGTTCGCCCGTTAAGATGGATAGCATAGCTTTTGAGCCATTAATCTTATCAATTCACTCTATCGAAGCAATACCAAGACATCAAGCATTCGCAAAGCAAAGTTGGAGTATCTATAGACGCTATCGTGGACGTCGGGCCACTCTACAACTCCAACACCCCGCATTTCTCCAACACGGAGATGTCCTCGTTGGCCAAACAGGAGAATCACCCCAAATGGTGGATAGCTGAGTTCACGTTCATGTTCTTCAAGCTGTAATTTTCAACTTCTCGCATTTAGTCTGGTCTTATCTGGCTAGAGTGAGTTGATCAACTGCTCTGTGAACATTGAGCTTATCAGTATCCCTCGCACGAAACTGCACCACCACCCGACAATCACCTACCATCTACTCTACCATGACGACACCCAGTCCACTATCAGGCAAAGTTATTCTCATCACCGGTGCAGGCAACGGCATCGGCCGAGCAACCAGCATCAAACTAGCCAGCGAAGGAGCCTCGCTAGCCCTATCAGACATAGATCTCGCCTCCGTGAACGAAACAGCAGCCCAGTGCGTGGAACAACGGCCAGCCCAATCCCACACCATCAATGAGGTAGACGTGAGCAATGTAGCGTCTGTAAACGCCTGGGTGATGGCGACCGTTTCACGCTATGGCCGATTGGATCACATCTTCAACTGTGCCGGTATCAATCCGATCCAAATTCCCACCGTCGACACTACAGATGAATACTCCCAGCGTCTGATCAGCGTCAATCTTGGAGGAACCTTCAACGTCTGTCGAGCGTGTATTCCTCACCTGCTCTCTGGGTCCTCGGTCGTGAATGTCTCGTCCATCGTTGGTGTCCAGCCTCGTGCGGGAATGGCGATCTATGCGGCGACCAAAGCCGGCATTATTGGCTTATCCAAGTCGATGGCGATGGAGCTTGGTCCTCAGGGGATCCGGGTCAATGTAGTAGCTCCAGGCGAGATCTATACCGCGACCAATGTGTCGGTCATTGCGGGAGAAGAAACAGTGCAGCGAGCGGGTCAGAAGGTCGCTCTGGGTCGTCTAGGCCGGCCTGATGAAATTGCGGATGTAGTGATCTGGATGTTCCAGAGCAGCTATATGAACGGCAGTGTCATCGAAGTCAATGGTGGAGTGGAGTAAGCTACGAAGGTAGATAAGACGCTACGGCATTGCTTGTGAAACTATTCTCAATTCCATGTATCTCGAGAGTCAAACTATCTACATGAGTAACGTGCCATCATAGAAGTAAATCGCCAGTCTCGGAGACTCGTTATTGACGATGAATCCCCCAGAATCGCTCTGCGTTGAAGGTCCACCGGTTATCATCTTTCCAGAGATCATCAAAGGCAGTGAACAGGACAAGGTCGTCGCTTCGGTGCGCAAAGCTTTTCCGTAGACTTTCAACTGCGATTCGCTGGTTTTCTGGTGATGGGACTGCGGCGCCGTTGGATTGTCCGGCATGCGGCCATCCGGACTCGGTAATCATAGTGTGCTTGCCGCCAGCGGCTTCTGAGACGCTGCGGGCTTGTTCTATCGCATAGGGGCCGGCATTTTGCGGGTGCTTGGTGGCGTCGAAGAAGGCGTGGCAGTTTGCAGCGCAGTAGTCTGATGCTTTGCATAGCTCTGGGTGTTTGAGGAGGACGGAGAATGTATCAACTGTTACAACGGGTCCTTGGTATCCCTGGCCACGGAGGATTGTCCGAGCTTGGTTGACAGCGTGGACGACATCTCCAGGTGAGGCCATGCCGCCATTGACCAGTTCATTGCCGACGCTAATTGTGTGGAAAACCGACCAATCTCTCTTCCCGTCGGGTCTAGTGGCAGCCTCGCCGAATGTTTTGAGGCTAGCAGGGAAATCAGTCAAATCATAGATTCCTGCGAAAACTTTCATGTTGTGCTTTCTGGCCGCGTTAACCACCAACTTCGTCTGATCGCAGTCCGTGCCATATATCCGGATGAACTTGTAATCTGACAGCTTATCGAGGTCTTCGTTTACCTCCGCTTGACTCTTGCAGGCTCGGTTCGCCTTATATGGTGAGTAGGAGATTCCGAATTGGCGATGAGAGTCCGCATTGGGGCCGGGATGCGGGTGAGGTACCGGATGGGGTGGATGTGGCTGGAGAGGAAGCACAGGATGCTGAGGCAGCGGAGGGAGCGGAGGCTTGGGAAGTTGAGCTTTGGGGAGCTCAGGTTTAGGAAGCTTAGGCAAAGGCACGAGAGGTGCTGGAGGTGCAGGCGCAGGATGTTTAGGGTGAACATGAGGCCTGTTCGCCCTATGAATTCCCGACACAGGCTTATGGTCTGGCGCATCCTGCTTGGGCTCATCTTTCTTGGGTTCAATGGGCGCCGGCACGTTGGCCTTCACCTCAAGATTCGACTTCGGTATCGAGACCTGGGGAACGGCTGCAGGCTATTGATAGATTAACTTCAATCCATGAAACGGCATTGATAGAATCCTGCCTACTAACATTCCCTTGCGGCACAGCAGTCGGAACAATACGGGTTGTCTCCGTGCTAATCGGTACTCCTTGTTCGTTGACCCAGACAACTACCTCCGAGGTTTGAGTCTGCACTTCTCCAGAACATTGTCCTAGTAGCAGTCAGCAAATCAGACTCGATTGGACTTTAAGTGAAATTTTCTTACCTTGAGACTCAGCATAAGCGCCACAAGCAAAGAACAGGCCTAACGCCAGATGAAGCCGCTTCATTGCACCGATCCAAAGTTAGAACCTAGTTAGTGGATCACGACCATAGCAGGAGTGACAAAACCCTCCCCTGGACACGAGGGCGACCGTGCAGATCAACCAGATTATATTCAAAGGCCTACTGATCTACCAGGAGAGCATGGGCCCTTGGTAGGTAAACAATGGTGTATCCAGGCATAACTATTTAGTGTGGGGTGACATGTGGAATGAGATCTGGGCTAAGAGTCCTGGCGATTTCCCTGATTTGGGTTAGTCCGTAGGGGAGTAATAACTCGCGTTGAAGGGGAGATCTTGGCCTCGAGTGCTCGAATGGGCGAGATCTTTCTCGGAGGAGGCGGGGGAATTCTCCTGGGGCTACCGCAGGTTTGTGGAATGCTGGGTCCATTCCGCGCACGCCGCTCGAATACCGCGCTAACTGGAGTCGTCATTTGTTGGGTTATCATTGAACGTGCTAGCTTCCATGGTTTGCGGTCACATTATAAAGAGACACGGGTGAAGAAGACCCTTGGGATGACTTGGCCCTAGCTGGAGGTTCCCATTTCCAGACAAGACTAGCCAGGGTGGCCGCGATTGTCCGAACGAATCTTGTCAAGGGATGAAGGAGGTGGCTCCGCTAGGCGTGTCAGTTGCGGATGAGATTGACAAGCAGCCTTTTCCTTGACTCTCGGTCCACAAGAGAAAGGGGGGAATTTAGGGGATTGTAAAATTAGCGGAGACCATGCACGAATTATGAATGCACTTGGCACAGGCAAAGCTGTAGCCAGAAAAAGAATAGTATTAAACAATCTAGAGCCATGCACCCGAAGAGTATGAAACTGCCCATAGAAGCAAAAGAAGTGAGCGGGCAGTACTGTACAGGGGAGCAATAGAGATGCATATCAACAAGCAAACCGGCTTAACAATACACGGGAGGAAGAGGCATTAGGGCGTATGGTTGATGACGATGGTTTTCAAACCCAGCAGATACCGGAGGTCATTGAGCATGAGAAGTCATTCGTTGAGAATGGAAGAGTGGAAGTAGCACTGGAAGGGTCTACTTCTTCTTGCTCATCACTTTCGTGATCGCGTGCCGGATTATCGTGCCGGACTTCTCGATCTCCTTCTTTGTCAGGCCGATGGTCACGCACACCTTTAGCGCGGCTGGAACGACTTGCTTCGGCTGGAAGTTGTCTTCCAGAGTCTTGAGGCGGGTGATCAGGACTCCGTTGGCCAGGCACTACACGAGTACAAAGGTTAGCGGGATTGGGCCGGACAATGTGGCATGTTTGAACGGTTGATACTTACCTCGTCGACAACATCCTGAAGCAAAAACTGTTGATCTTCGTAGGAGAGCTTCTTCGAAGCTACGACCTCAGACTTGATAACCAGGATGAGAATGGGATTCTCAAGCGAACTGGTACAGTACACCCAGTCACTGCGAGGATCAAGCTGAGCCCGCATGGCCTTGACGTATTCCCGGAGCTGCGAGACCGTGTCAGGGTTGTTTTGGAGAAGATTGATGCAGGCACTGGCAGTGGTGGATAGGAGAGCGGGAAGCGCTGCAGAGAAGGTGTATGCCGCAGCAGAGATCCGCTGGTGGTGCACAATCTCCTCAGAGCCGGCACAAAAGCCTCCGCCTGCCACAAGAGGACCAGCCAGTGACCCCACGATCATATCGACCTCGGCTGCGTCAACGTTCTGATGCTCGGTAATACCACGGCCAGTGCGGCCTAGGACACCGAACGACCATGTCTCGTCGAGGATGAGACGGAACTTATACTTGAGTCTCAACTCGATCTGCAACGGTGGTCAGCACAGGATACGAACCAAGTTTTCGCTGTCGGTTATCACTCACAATCTTCGGAAGATCCACCATGTCGCCATAAGACTCGAAAAGGCCCTCGGTAATAATGAACCGCCGAGTCAATGGCTTGCGTGCTTGCTCCTTGGTAACCTTGGCGAGCACCCGCTCTAAGTCCTCCATGTCATTATGCTCATACCAACGGACGATACTGCGGGAAATCTGAATACCCTTCCGAATAGCATAGCTGACACCCTTATCGGCAACAATAATGTCACCACGCTTCGAGAACGCAGGAATGACACTGGAGATGGTGGAAAATGCCTGAGAGTACATAATACAAGCCGCAGTGCCGAGGAACGATGCCACGTCTGCCTCGGTCTTCATATGGACATCCTGGGTTCCGTAGAAACCTCGCGGGCCACAGGGACCGACACCGTAGGCCCGGAGGGTCTGGATGGCCGACTCCTTGAGGGCCTCGTTGGTGTTGAAGTTATAGAAATTGAACGAGCTGAGATTCGTGACGGTGCGGCCGTTAGCAAGTTTGGACTTGGGACCGACAGGACTGCGAGGATTCATTAGCAAGATGTCCGAGGGCTCCGCCTCCGCGGAAGAAAGGGAAGATCCTACCCCACGATCACCGTCCGCTTATCGACTTCCATTTCCTCCAAGGTAGAAGGCTTTCCCACAAGTGGCTCGGGCGTCCACTCGTCTACGAGGTCATCAATCTCGTCTTCTGTCAACGGCACCACGCCGGGCTTGGTCGAGTATTTCGGGGCTAGCAAGTAGCGCACGGCGAAGAGAAAGAGAAACAATTCGACAGCCGAGCGAATGGGGTCATCTTGGTAACTCGATTTCACGTAGCGAAGGAAGATTGCGGAACCGGGGACGCGGTGGAAGAGGTTCGCGAGTTCATGTAGGTACTCGGACAGAAGACGTTGCGTCTCCTGAAGGTCCATAATGGCGTTGTCTGGGGCGCTCGTGGCGCACGCACACCGGGCAAAAAAATTCCGGTTAGAAAAGGTCAAAAAAACCACCAAAAGGAGCGTGTTCAAGAAAATGGAGGACGGATACAGACGCCGGGGGGCGCGGACGGGTTGGAATAATCAATGTCACGTGAGAAGCCCGTGACCGCGCGAACCCGAGTTCCCATGAATGGATCAAGTACACTACAAGGCTACACTGCTTTAAACGGACCACGGACCTACTTAGCAACAATAAACGGTCTACGTTGAAGAAAAATCATGAAGATTGAAGCAATGCAGATTGTATTCCGTTGAGTTTGTAAAGAAAAACAAGCTATGAGAGTGGTAAACGAAGGTAAATCCCCCATGGTAGTGGTCGAACCACTAAGATACAAGTCGTTCCACACAAAAAGCCATTAAGATCAACAGGTGCGCCGGTGTTTTTAAAGAATGCAGCGAAGAGCAGGAAAAATGACGATAAGGTGACAAAACTTTGTACAAGCCATTTTCATACAGGAAGGCTAGAGGCCTCAAATCATGCGTTGGAAGTTGTAGTCACCGCCGGTGGGAGTGACGGAGTTGTGCGGGGACTTGTAGCCTTGGGGCAAATGACTTCCCGTGTAGTACGTTTGTGTATCGTTCAGGCCAGCGTCGAGAGGCTGCAGAAGGCCAAGGCCACTTGACTTGACACCGACAGCATCGTAGAGTGCCTTCCGGATGCTCAGGCTGATGGACGACAAATCGCGAATGACAAGCGGCGCGGCAATGAGGACAACGAAAATAACCAGCATGAAGAAGTAGAGAATGGCGAAACGAACAACCCGTCTCTTTCGGAGCTTGGACTGCTTCAGCGAATAGATGGGAGGACGGATTTGACGGCTGGAAAGAGAAATCAGTAAAAAATCAGACAATTATGCAGCTCGGAGCACATACCTGGGACGCAGCCAGAACAGAATCACTGAGTGGAATTTATCGGCGTAGGGAATGGCGAGAACGGGCAGCATGAAGAACAGAATGATGTGACCCAAAACGAAATCGGCAGCGAAGTAACCCAGCTCGGTAATCTTGCAAAGGAATTCACGGCCGGGCTGGGACAATGAGTGCCAACCCATGTTGTACCACTTGCCGGTCCACCAGGCGATGTTAGATTGATCATGCTTGAATTCACGGGTCAGAGCCAAGGAGATGATCAACTTGTAAATAAAGCGCTGAATGGCCATGGCCGCAATCATGCCCGAGACGGTTCTGGGCCAGCTGAAGGATTCCAGGACGAACAGAACGATGAAGAAGATCATGAGAGCAATGACGGCGATAGCGTGGGCAATGGCCGCGAGAACGGAACCGAACTTCTTGCAGCACATGCTGAAGATCGGACCCATGCAACATGCCATACCGAAGAACACAGCGGCAACACCAGCGTTGATACCAATAGGAGCGAACGCAATGATGGCGATTCGGGCGATGGCGTTGGGAGCGTACTTCACCTCGTTACTGAACATCGTTCTGGAGTTGATGTACAGGTAAGGAATGAAGGTCACAGCAACCACAACCAAGGGTGCAATGATCTCGCTGAAGAAGATGTTCGTGATGCGAGCGCGAGGCACATCTCCGGAGCCCTTCTCTGAAGGAACACCCAGAAGCTTTCTCTTGTAACCAGTGATTCTGGTACGCGAGAGACGACAGAAACCGATCCAGGACGAGGCGTGAGAGCGCGAGTTACCACGCGAGAGCCAGCGGAGATAGTCACGGTAGTCAATGAAGAAGTCGTTCCAGGCGAACTGGTGGGGGTTGAACAAGAAGGGCGAGATGATCAGAGCAAGCAAGGAGACCCAGAACCAGATAAGAGCAGGAGTCCAGACGGTGGAGGTGGCGAATAACAGCATCAGGAGCAGTCGAGCACCAGCGTAGATCGAGGGACCAGCGAAACGAGAGTACAGCACACCGAAGGGAATACGGGCGGTGGCGAAACCACGACCGGTACCAATGTAGCGAGCACCACCGAAAGACAAGTTCTGGTGCACAGATTGGGCATAGATCTGGCAAACAAACACTTCGAACATGAAAGAGAACGAACCGAAGTGCTTAGCAAGACGAGTCGCCATGCGCCAGACGCCCCGCTCAGTCAGTTCTTGAACGGCCAGGGGAACGAACGAAATAAAGAACACAATAAAGATGGACACAACGCAACGGTTGACCCAGTTGATGACAGGGACCAAGTCGGCACAGTAGGTAGGCAGGAGGGGATCCGTGATGGGCAAGTCGGGGTTGAAGCGGCAAGTGATTGTCTCGTGCTTGAGAGCACCCAGGTTGATCAAGACAATCATGAACATCTGCACGGAAAGCATAATGAACATGTTGTTAAGATGGAAACCAGGGTGAGCATAGTAGAAGGACAAGAAGCGATCCATAGGCAGCTGAGTACCGAGATAGTAGTACTCGCGAGACAGAATCTGTTCACCCATACCAGTACCAATCTTGGTTGTGAAGTTCAGAATAGAGCCGAAACCCAAGTCACGACCCTTACCACACTGGAAGTACTCGCAATGCTTGATGCGACCACCACGGAGGATTGCGTTCATACCGGCGTAGATATCCTCGTTCAGGTGCAACCCCTTCTGAGCCTTGGACACACCACCACGAGTGGTCATGAAGGTAGCGTTCAGGAAATCAGGGTGACCATAATGCAGCTTACCACCGATCTGAGCCAGAGTACGCGCGAACAGAGTACCGAATGTTTGTTCCTTGGAGGCAGCAACATCACCAAGCACACCAATGCTCTCGGAGAAGATGTACTCACGGGCACCGAGAATGGCGACCGGGTCGTTGTCGGGTGCGGCGATACCAGGAGTGTAGGGCGAAACATTGTCAGTGGTCAACTCCTCGAACTCAGCCAGGACACTGCGAATCTTAAGACATTCCTCAAGGTAGTTGTCCTGGTTGGCATCGATAAGCTGGATGTATTCACCGCGGTAGAAGATGATGGCGTGGTTTTGGTTGTCAGACTTTCCGTCACCGAGAATTGGGTTGCCGGAGAGCTGGATACGGAACTTGGGCTTGCGCATGTTGTTTTCGAGCAGTTCGCAGTGACCATCAATGAGAGCAGAGTACAGGCGGGGCTCCTCGCCCTCATTCGCGGGAGGCTCCTCGTCAAGGTAGGCGATCTGGAGGTCGGGGTACGCACGGAGGAGGAACTCGGTGTTCTCCCGTTCGTCCTTGCTGAACTTGGCGTAGCGCTGCATGGACACACAGATACGGAACTTGCGGCGGGCCATGCGCTCCAGCTCACGCTCGAGCTTCTCGGAGTTACCACCGAACATCTGGACAACCTCGGGGTTCTCAACACGGTACAGCAACTTGATGGCGCGGCTGTAGTTCATGAAGCCAGAGACCGTTCTGTAAAGCGTCTGCGAGCGAAGGGACGCCCAGATACGGGTGCGGAGAGTGTACTCGGGAGCGGCGGACTTGAAACCAATGCAGTAGAAGGGCAGGTCATCGATCTTGCTCTTCTGAGCATCCTTCTCGCCCTTCTCACCGTATTCACCGTTGAATTGCGACGTCTCATCGGCCAGAATCTTGGTGTCTTTGACGAAGCAGTCCCACTCGTGAGGGTGGAGCTGCTTGAGGTATTCCAGGACAGTAACACGGGAGTATGGCTCATCTTCACGAATAATCTCACGCAGAGAGAGCAAGATCTTCTCACTATAGTGAGGGATCAAGACACTGAAGGTGGGCATGTTATCAACGGGTAGAGGCTCGGGCATGGGGGTCGACAAGGACTGGGCGAAGAAGGAAATACGACGCTCAGCCTCGCTGCCAGCAGGGAAGAACTCGGTCTTGAACGACTGGTCTTCCTGGGACACGAAGAAGGTCGGTGCACGCAGAGTACGCTTGCCCTCCTGCTCGGACGGGACCTGGTGGTACAGTAGCTTCTGGACGTGGTCAATGGCCAACAGGTGCTCACGGTACATCGAGATGATAATGGCGTTCCACACTTGCGAGATGAGGACCTTGGGCTTGTACTTGATTTCCATGTCGGTGGTGGCCAGAACCTTGGAGTAGATACGCTTGGGAAGGCGCGAGAAGATGTTTCTCCAGGGAGACCAGATGGAGACACCGAGATAGAATGACCGGGCAACAGAGAAGATGGTGTTGCAAATAATGTACCAGAGATAACTATCCAGGAAGAAGAGAGTCAAATCCATGAAGAACATAAGACCGAGCAGAATCTGCGGCTGCTTGTGGCAGAGGATATTGCCCAGGTACTTGACACCAGTGCACTCGAAGATGGTCATGGGGGACAAGATACGAATGGGATCCTTGAACGACAGAGTCAAGAAGAAGTAGGACTCGGCGAGTTTGGCACCGAAGACACAGACCCAGAGACCGTAAGACATCCACATGTCGTTTCCGTGAAGATGGGGGAAACTGGCAGTGAACGTCTGGCTGGCCACGTACTGGCGGCCATTCTTCCTGAGATAGCTACCAAAGAGACCACCGAGAGGCTGGATCGCGAAGAAGACCGCCGTGAACAGAGCGAGAACGAAGTGTACGATACCGAGAGCGAGGCCAACGATGTCCTGAATGTTCTTGGTGCCGAGCTTGTCCAGGAAACCAAAGATGATAACACCTGGGACCAAGTTGGCAATGAAGACGGCGAGAAGAAACATGAAACGCTTTCGCAGATGCTGAGCACCGGCCCAACGACGGGGAACGTAACACCATTCGCAAATGGTAGCGAAGATCTGGATAAAGGCGGCAAGAGCACCACCAAAGCCAACAGCAGCCAGGTACTTGGCCGGGGGGGGCTTGTTGTCCCACTGTTGCTGGTAGTTGGGGGTGTAGAGAGTCGGGGCGTTGTAAGCGGTGAAGAACCAGAAAGCACACAAGTGAAGAACCCAGATACGGTTGAAGTTGGTGACCATGTGGAACCACGAACGAGTCTCCTTGTACGTCTTGAAAAACGCCTTCTTCCAGACGACATCCTTCAGCTTGGGCCAGCGCTCCGATGTGGGAATATCGACCAGGCGGGTCTTGTCCTCGAAGTGGATGCGCTCGATACCCTCAGGGTACCAGAACAGTTGGTTCATATCGTCGTAACCGATGATCTTGTTGTGGTCATGCTCACGGCGAACGTACTTCCCGTCCAAGATCTCGTAACCCTGATCACGGCAGAACTGGTAGAGGGGTGTGACAACCTCATTGAGATAGGTGAACTCCTCAACGGGCTCAACCCGGTTCTGGCATTCGGGCGAACCGTAATAGTCGTCGGCGCACTTGAAAATGAAGCAAAGACACTCGGGCAGGAAACGGACCTGGTTGGCCTCACCCCAGATGAGCAGATACAGGGCAATTTGACGGGCCCGATCGTGCTGGGACATCCGGTTCATGCGAGACTTCCACCGGTACTCGGCGGCCTCCAGGCTGTTGTCGCCTTCCAATGCCTCGAGAGTCTCTTCCTCATTCTCGGGGTTCTTCTTGGCGGCCTTCTGGGCAGCCTTGCG
This sequence comes from Penicillium cinerascens, assembly GCF_028974065.1. Classification (NCBI taxonomy): domain Eukaryota; kingdom Fungi; phylum Ascomycota; class Eurotiomycetes; order Eurotiales; family Aspergillaceae; genus Penicillium; species Penicillium cinerascens. The sequence goes on along the minus strand of NW_026695298.1, from coordinate 756,961 downwards.
AGCCTTCCTGGTCTTGCGATCGGCCTTGCCGAGCTTCATATTCGCGAAGCCAACAGCATCGTCCAGGTCCAAATGGGCGGCAAAGTACCAACGGCGGTAGTTGGCATTGTGACCACCAATGTAGTCGGCGTGGAGTGATAGAAGCGCCTGGTTGGGGGTCATGCGAGAGGCACGCGAGTCAAGGAGCGTCATCATATGGTCGTACATGTTACGCATGCTGTCTCGCTGGAAACCGAACTTGTTGACGAGGTCAATAAAGATGTCCTCAAGCTCTTCCTTGGACAAGGGAATCTGGGCGTCTGCGCTCCAGGCAGGGTAGGGCTCCCGCGAACGCTGGCCAGCCGGCAACGCGTTTCCGTAATCCATGCCATAGACGGGGGTGGAGGCACCGGATGATCGGTTACCACCGTATGAAATCTGGGAAGAGGGGGGACGGTAGCCACCGTAACCGCGGCCGTACTGGCTGTCGGCATAGCTGTTGTAGCGGTCGTCACCGCGGCCGTAGTAGTCCATGTCTGCCGCACGAGCGGTCTCGGATCTCATGGTGAAATCGCTGAAAGTCTCCGAGTCCTCCTCGGAGTCGTGAGGGCGGCCTTGGCCGTGACCGGGCTGATCATAGTACTGATCACCGTAGTAGCCATCCTGGTGGCCGCCCTGGTCGTAATAGCCCGCGTCAGCGTAGCCTTGGCCCTGGCCCTGGCCCTGGGCCTGGGCGTGGCCGGCGGCTTCGTCTCCATAGTAACCACTGTAGCTTCATATGTTAGCGAGGTCACGCTCGAAGTGCTTTCATTGGGCTCCGTACCCATTGTCGTAATAGCCATCGTTGTAGCCCTGGTTATCGTAGTAGCCCTGGGCATGTTCTTCCTGGTAGTACGAGTCGCCATGAGCCGGCGGGTGGCCGTAGCCATCGTCGTAATGGCCTCCTCCTGCGTAACCGGACATGTCGAGAGAGTCGCAATCGATCGCTTGATGATAGCTCTGGGGTGGTCGGTTAGCCAACGGAATGCCGTGTCGAAGCCGGGACAGGCCGGGCAGCTTGCGATCCAGGTCCCTTTCGTTGCACCCTTACCTCAACCACGACTCGTCCACAGTATTAAAAAGTTATATGCGCCGGACGAATGAATTATTGCAGCATGGACACAGAAACGAATGGCGCAGATCGTAACGACGTGTGGGATGGAAGCCGAGAAAGGGCGAAAGTCGGCGAGTGTCAAACTCCGCGCTGGTTGAATGAGCGAAAGACGAAACGTAACAACCTTGGAAACCCCAGCGAGGAAAGAGCAACCTTGCTCCAAAACTTCCTCTCTAAAACGAATGGAAGGAAGCAAGATGATGGATGGACAAAAAGGCAAACGAAGGGCAGAGGAGGGAGTAAGAAGGCCAAGGAAGGGGAAAATATTGGCTGTGCTGTTATTTTGGGATCGGGGGAATTTGCTGGCTACTCTAATTTACGACCGTACGTGTACGTGTGTGTAGGAGTACTTTCCGTGCTATGGGTCCCCCCTTAGTAGCGGAAGTACCGGTACAACCGCACCCCAGTTCAGGGGGGTGGGGGCGTGCTGGTGCTCGGTGTGCTTGGTCGATACCGTTGTTGTCCCACGATACCGTACACGGGCACTCGATCTTCAGCGCTGACGAGCCAATGATGAAGGCACAGGACGCTCGGATTCCAAGGGAAATCTGAGCGGCCCCTGAAACCCGCCCCACTCCGGATCCGTCCATGTGTAATCTGGTAACAAATAATGTGACCGATACCTGAGATGGGACCCCGTTTCCGCCTCTGATTTGCCCCTTCCTTGTTATTGTTACCACTACGGTATGCAGGGATGGCGTTGCACGATATTTTTCATTCCTCGTTTCCATGCAGATTTCGGTATCTCTGCCCTCTGGACTTTTGTACGTACGGATACCTGGGTGCTGACGGTATCTTGGAGGTTGGGTGCTGGGGAGGTTGGTCTGTTTTTCATTCACCGGGAGAAGAACCACGGCTCTCAAGCGACAGGAACCACTCGCGCTCTGTGGAAATATTTCCCCCTCCGGCTTTGAAAGAGCGATCGTCCTCGTTTCTTTTCTATTCGGGTCTGGTGTTTCCTGGATAGGAGATGACTGAATTTGACGCTAGAAACCCAATTCGCCACCCATGATACAAATTGTACTGCTTAGCGCCGTTTTCACCGTTGAACTAATCTCGGATGCTGCACTACGCGGCCTCTGATAAGCCCGCGTCCAGGTCTTAGAACCACTCAACGCCCTCCAAAACCCCCCCACTCTACGCTGGCAAACCTGTTGCTCCCTAATCTGGAAGCCACCACATAGCAAAATCGGGATTAGCCACGGCGGACTTGGACCTCCGGTGCCAAAATTAGAACACCAAAAAACCAATGGATCCTCCGAGGTCCTCTGTTGAGGACATGCCCGGGTTTGTTTCTACTACGATAGAAAAGATTTGACCTCCTTGTGTATATTCGTGGCATATTACAACCCCGGGCTCTGAAACAAGCGACCGGGCAGTATCCGTGACACGTTTTACGTGCCGTACGCACCACTGGTAACGGCGTAACGAGCTGCCAGCCCCATCTCCACCGTTTGACCCAGTCTTTTCGCTCTGTTCCACATGCTTCTCTCTCGGGCCAGAAGCCTCAACCTGGGCCACACTGGCCCAGCCGGAATCGCCCTGGTTCCTGCATACGCAACGGACTGCGAAAACCTATACAGACCGGCTTGAATATGTAGAGTGTAACCACTCTATGCTGCATACTTTGTCTCGTCCTAATACTTTACTCCGTGCCAACAGGGCGACAGGGTACACATGTAAGTACTCAAGACATGTCCAACGGCGGGACCGGTGCAGCACACGAACGATACATCCACTGCAGGACGGGCCGATCTTCCATTTTCATCTCCAGCCTTGTCCCTCCGTGTCAGAGTTTCTTTCGACTCCTTCCCCGACCGGGTTCACATGGGTTCGTGGCTAATCACCATCCTCCAAAAATAACCTGTCTCGGATGCTCCTAGGTCTAGTCAGCGACCGCTCGCCCGGATTCGCCCTAGTGTTGCAAGTTTATTGTATTGACCCGCCTTTTCAATACACGATCCGTCTACCCCCATTCTGGTTTAAGTGTGGCTGGGTCAATTCATGAACCTGATCATTCTGCTTTATCAGTCGGTGGCTTGGTATCAGGGCTGTGTGTGCCACCGGCGTCACTTCGCCAATTGCCATGATTTTCGGTAGCGTGCCCCCTGAATTGCCGGGATAAGGGGGCCAAGACATTCAACCAGTAAATGACCCGAATTGCCACCGCAACATCTGATAATGGCAGGCGATCCTCCGATTCACATTTGCCCCCATTCAAGTAATCAGGGGGCTGTGCTTGGGTGACCCGTACCCCTCCACATCGACGTGATCGGTGGCCAATCAATGTATTTGGTGCCTGCGAACATGTAAAAGCCGACTACAGCTCACATTTCGGTGGTCTGGGTTGGCCGATAGATATGGAAAACATGACTTTGGTATATGTGCGATACAGCGAACTTTCAACGTGCGCGCTCAGATCGTGACTTGGGAGATAGAGTTCATAGAAAGTCTCCCTGTCCAATGATAAACACACACTTGTTTTTTGTAGCCAGTCAATGATCCTTCGACTTCTCAACATCAAAATGTGGACTGAGTGAACGACTCAGGCCCGGACTCTTTACCTACCTCGCAGCTCTGTGACATGGGACCCAACGGCAAGGGGATGCTGATCATCCCATTCTTTTGCCATGCCACAAAACGATCGGCCTCCGGTAGCCAGCAGTCGGCTGGAGCTTGTCGATCCAAGGATCAGGGGCTCTCGCGTGTGATCCGCATTATTCGGTGGGCTGTCCATTCCACGGCACTGCGGCCGGGTTTACCCTCTCCGGTAAACAGTTCGGCTTTAAGGTTTGAGTGAGGCGACGCTACACATGCAGATCCATGCAGCGTCCTCGCGTCAGCCTCTGGTTTCAGCCTGCTACCATGTGAGGGAGGTGAATCTGGTGGTTGGGTCGATTTTAAAGCTTGTTCCTGCCTGGTCAAATCCAAATCACTCGCCTTTTTGTGATGTATGTGGCTTGGGTGACTGCCGTCCCTGCTTGTGGGATATGTAGCAATGGGTAGCCGAAGCTAGTATCTGAGACAGATGCATCTTGCATGGACTAGGAACTTCCGTGACTCCCGCGGTGTTTGGTTCACCCGCCATCGATATTGACGTGATGGTCGGATTGTCGCCTTTTCGTCCCTTGCCGGTGCCCTCGTATGTATTTCACGGCAGTGGCCAGGTAGAATTATGTCTCGGTGGATGGGGTAAAATCAGGATTGCAAATGAAATTTCCGTCCTTGAGCAAAATTGGTAATTGCAATGTGTGGAGGTTTTGAACTATTGGTAGAAACTTCGATGCACGGATGATTGCTTGCCTTGCTTTGTCTGCGATTGCCGGATTTCGTAGTCTTGTTGGATTTGGGCCTAACCTTTGACTATAGTGATGATAATTTCAATTGCCTTGCAAGCCGATGTATTGTTCTATGTTAATTCCATTGGCTATTCACTATGGTTGTTTGTTATTTTTGTTTGTGGTAAATTGCACCTAGCCGAACTAACGATAGAGATGCAAAATATATCGAACTTCCGACTTCACTAGGTGCGGATTTCAACAAATCAATATTACTCCCTTTTGTCTGCCATATTTAATGCCGACGAATGCTCAAACATTACTACCTGATCTATTTCACATCACACATTCGATAGGGGTTGAACATGGTCCACAATAGTCCGCTTTAAATAGCGGCCTCGCGTTTAACGATATCTACACCCAACTTGGGTTCATTACCTTAAAATAAATTATCCTCAAGTAATCATACTTCCAAGAGTAATATATACAACAGCCCGGGTGGTCTAGTGGTATGATTCGCGCTTAGGGTAACCTAAGCACTCCTGCGCGAGGTCCCGCGTTCGATCCGCGGCTCGGGCCTGTTAACTTTTTGCCAGTGTAGACAAGTCTACTTCGCATTTTTGTTACTTTTTTTTTTTGGCACAAGTTTATTTTCCAAAGAAAGACCCGAAACGATAAACTATGAAATGGGATATTTTCCGTCACATCTCTGATGAGAATCACTCACCCTCACAGCAATTGTTTGCGCATATTAATTAGGGCCTGAAATTTACACACATATACGGGGGCAAGCAGAGATGAATTGGGACCACCTGTAATGACAATAATTGGACAGCTGCATATACTTAGGTAAACGATAGATAGCTGTGCGCATGCCAATTCATGCACTCCAGCAAAATCCATACCGTATAGTTCTGTTTAAGTTGAGCAGGCAAATGGTTGCCGGGCCAACAAGTAGCCGTTGACAGCTCACAGCGGTTGAAGAAGTTCCAACACAGACCAGGAAAATACTTCAAACTGGCACACAAGGCAGCTTCAATGCAGCATTTTGGTGCGTGATTGCACTCAAGCCTTCATTGTCGCTTGGACAAGCCAAACCTTGATCCAAAAAACACATATCTTTTAACCGACGCATCTCGACACATACCTCACAACCCCAAGATGGCCAGAATCAACACATCAAACCCGCTGGTTCATGAGGCAGCGCGGCGCAAAGTTGCACCCAGCGAAAGAATCGAACACCCAGTCCCAACATCCGCCGAGCCGCCCGACACCAGACGTACCAACAGTACACCCACACTTTCTCGAGGGTCATCGCAAAGACACAAGCTGGGATCAGGCACCACATTCGACATATTCCCCGATCCAGCGATCGAAAGCGGAAGCTCAGCATCCAACTCGCCTCGAAAACAAAAGAAAACACGCACGCTCAAAACCACGCAAATCAACTCTCTCCTTCTTCCGCTACAACGAACTCGCCAAAGACCCAGCATCAAAGTGGAAACAGACGACTATGATAAAGAGAACGATATAGAGGAGGGGCTTACAGAGCCGTCTGCAACATCAATAGAACCTGTTCCGCAACGTTCGTCGACAATACGAAACCGAAACACGCCGCGAAGGCCCGGGGGAAGCCGAACAGATCGCAGGCCTCTGAGAGAAATGAACACCGAGACCGAAGAGGAAGGTGACTGTGGGGATAATAGCTTTAACTCACTGGACGACTTTGTTGTCAGCGACAATGAAGACATCAGCTACCAAGAGACATCCGACTCTGAGACAGAGCCTGAAAAGGCTCCAACACCACCACCACCGCCAAAATCCACTCGAAAGAGACTCATGAGAGGAAGAAAACCGAACTCTGACAGCGATCCCAAAGATTTGAATGGCAATCCCCTCAAAGAACCCTTTGCCCCGGAAGCGAAGATCGACGCCGTAAAACTCCACCCAACTCCTAAGGAGACTCCCAAACACCTGTTTCAAGACGACCTTCATCTATCCACAAAACTCAACAAGCTAGTGTTGGATGATGACAATGAGCCAGCTTCTCAGTTGGAGACAGACACTTCTCCGTAAGAGTTACACCCTTCCCTTGCCTATGATATGGCCATGCTAACTAGACAGCACAGCTCAATTATAGACCTGAGCTCCTCACCTCCAGCCTTAAAGCCGGTTGAAAAGAGCCTAGAAACACCACCATCCAGCCCACCACGAAACCGTCTTAGGTCTCCCACAAAAGAGAAGATTCGCATTCCGCCAACACCCCATCGCGAGAGTGTCGATGCCTTTTGGAACCAGACGGAAACGAACCATTGGATCGACCAGCACTCACCTCGCAAAGAGAAATCCGCCGGAAGCACTGTATTTGCACTACTCAAGGATTTCGACATGTCAGACGAGGAAGACAGCAGCCCAAATTCCAGCATCAGCACAGAGTCCAATTCCGTGTCTCTCGAGAGAAGCACATCTCCCAAGTCACCCAAGTCTTCCAAAACACCCAGTAAGACGGCAATCAAGAAGGCAGAGGCAGAAGCAAAGCGTGCAGCCAAAGCACGCCGAGAGTCCTTCAACAACAAAAAAGCAAGCTTCGCAGAAACATTCCTTGAAGTTCTGGACACTGCCGTCTCCGACGGCGAGGTCAACCGCCTCGCGAGGCAAACCGGCGGCGTAAAAATCACATGGTCCAAGACCCTCCAGAAGACAGCAGGCCGGGCACAATGGCGCAGCGAACGAGTAGAATGCCGAGGACCAGACGGCCAGAGAACAGGAGCCTCACAACATGTCCACCACGCCACAATCGAGCTCGCCGAGCGGATCATCGACGATCAATACCGCCTCATCAACACTCTCGCCCACGAATACTGCCATCTGGCTAACTTCATGGTCTCCCGTGTAACCGATAACCCGCACGGCGCCAGCTTCAAAGCCTGGGGCAGGAAATGTGCCGAGGCATTGAAAGACCACCCCGTCTACGGAGGCCAGATTAACGTGACGACAAAACACTCCTACAGTATTGATTGGAAGTACGTGTGGACTTGCACGGGCTGCGGCGTGACATATGGTCGTCACTCGAAGAGTATCGATCCAGAGAGGCAACGTTGTGGGTCTTGCAAGAATCGTTTGGAGCAGATTAAGCCCAAGCCGCGCATGTCGCCTCAGAAGAAGGCTATGGTCGAAGTGACGAAGAGTCTTGCTCGGATTCAGGTTGAGATGTAGATTTCTTACATTTCTTTGGATGTTGGCGCTTTTTAGACTTGGGTTGGTGCCTAGATCATTTATTTTCATCTTGTGGATATTTGAAATGCAACTATTTTATTTTCATGTCGGTTGAGACTGGTATGACACCGGGTCGAGGTCTGTTATGGACCCTTATTCGTGAAGTATATCGTGCTGCCTTGTGACAATGCTTCCAAGGTTGTAGTTATCCCCAGGTGGTTCATTTGCATTGCTTTATTGTATTTCATTTGATTTCGTTGACTACCTAGCTCTTGACTCCCTGGGTATTACCTATCTACCTATTTTAATATCCGCTCTTCTCCCGAGAGAGCTGTTCCCATCTTAAGTTGCTCCAGTTCCTCCCTGCGGATACAGTTGCTTCCATATGCTCCAATATCCCATGCCATCCCTTCATGACCATCACTCATTCATTGCAAATCCCATAACCGGATCATCCAATCAAACAAAAAGCCCCCAGTCCCGAATCTCCAACTTCTCAACCATCGCAGCCACAGTCTCCTCCGCAACTTTCTCCTCCCTTGACAGTTCCCGCACATCCCCGCCCTTATCAAACTCCTCATGCGGCACATTAAAGAAGACCAACAGATCAGTCTCTTGCTTCTCAAGCCTCACAAGTAAATAATGACACGTCAACCTCGAGCTCAACGGCGCGTCCCCATCAACCGACGCCCCGGAAACCGCCGAATCCGCCGCTGACGCATTAGTCCCATCAGCAGTTCGCGCACCACCGCGCTTGCGCGACGCAGTAGTGAACTCCACAACACCTCTGTAGGCAATGATCACGCTGCCAGGTGGTGCAGATGCGCCCAAACGGGCGAGATTTACCCGCTGTGGCGAGGTTACGATCTGCATAGCATCGCCCTCGTCGCAGAGGTCATGCAGATGGTACAGAGTGGCAGCTTGGTCGAGTGCTTCGGGTGTTGCGCTGGTGGCATTGCCACTGGTGGCTGCGAGTGTTGGGTGCTGGTGGCTGAGCGCGGCGAGAGTGCTCAGGGCGTCCTCCTTGCTCACGCGCTGGTTGATCTCGACGATCAGGTTGGAGAGTGTTTCGGGTGAGAGAAAGATTTCTTGATGGTCTGGGATTTCGCGGAGATCGCTGTACAGTGTGGTCAGTATGTTGGTTTGGTGGGGTTCGCTATCATGAAGATATAAAATGCTGCGTGGCATGCGTAGTCTGAAGTTGGAGCTTATGGGCTGGCTTCTGAGTGATTGGACACACGGTGATATCTCGACTGGCCAGATCATGGCATGTACAGAGCATTTTGAACATGGGAAAGTGTCTACTAACCTTGCATCGATCCAGCGCTGCGGCACAACGCCTCGGATGGCCCCGCCGAAGAAATCTTGCTCCACAACCTGTGCCATGATGGAAGGAGGTATTTCGTGAAGCGGAAAGTTAGGTTTCCAAGATATCGTTTATGATCGGTCGCTCTTTTCTCTGGCTGCAACTTAGCGAACTGAGAGAGCGGGCCCAAGCTTTTCGATATAGGATTTCGACGCCAAGCCCCCACGCTGAAGTTTATCCTTTCCCTGAAGATATTGGTATCGGGGGCACCAGGGGACACGAGTAGATTGAGTGAAGCAAGAGATCAGTTTCAAACGCCGTGATGACTTTTGGCTTCAGCACACAATTTATGTTGACGGAACGAGGCAGCCGTCCTGCCGCCCAATGACGTTGGGGCCGGGCTGACTCAGTGCGAGGCTCTGCAAACTAAGTTGGCGACCTCAACACTCTACAATGTTCGCCATTGAACTAACTTGACAGGATTGACAGTTTGCGTAGCTTGGTCTGGAAATTGAAACCTCCATTTAGGGCGAAGACAACGCAAGCCGATCTCCACGCCTTCGTCATAATGTGACTTGAAAACCCAAGCCAGAATGAAATTTCAACGATACAACATTCGTTCCTAAAAACCCTTCATTCATGATTGCTATTCTAAGGAGTCTGAGTAATGACCCGTGGGAAATTTAATCAAATAATTCCTCGACGTAATCATCCAGTTCAATCACTCGGAAAAGATCCCCCCATTTCTCTCTAAACTCCTTCTTCCGGTACGCGTAGCTAGTGACCTGGGAGAAGCTAACCAGCTCCACAGTCCAGCCACGCTGCAGCGCGCGCTCCACCATGCGCATAAATCCACCAGAGTACTCGGCTTCTGCCGCATCTCCGGTCGCCAGCACGATTGTCGCCGGTTCGTCCGTGTCCAGCAGGCTTTCCAGGATCTTCAGGTGCAGAATTTCGTCTACACCTTGCTCGACCCATCGGTTTCCACCGACCGTTTCAGGTCCACTGGTATACTGGGGCCCTTTCCGGAACTTGGACGCACGGGGAGTCGTGTGCTTGTTCTTGTGGACCCTGTCTAAAATATTGGCCTCGTAGCCGAGTTTCTCGGCTTCGTCAATCGAAGGCAGTCGGTCTGAGCCTACCAAGACTCTCTTCGTGGTGAGGCGGTCTCGTTCCATGATCAAAGAGAAGTTGGAAAAAGACATGTGAAGGCGGCGAATTCTGGTCGAGATGGGGATGTTCCGCGAGACTTTTACCGAGTCGTGGAATCCAACCATGATCTGATAGAAACGTAAGCTCGACTGGAACAAAATTGAAGAGAGGGGACTTACATTAGACATGTCGACAAAGACATGGACAGGACGTTGCTCAAGACCTTTCTTTTTTGAGGTTGGAGAATGTCCTACCTGCGACACCTGCTGGGCATAGTCGGGAAATTCCTTGAGGAGCTTGTTTATCAACCCCGTTCGCCTGTCAGTTGCCGTCTTGTATGCAACAGGCAGGACGCGAATCCCCGTCGGCGTGGTGATGATGTTCCGGGCGTTGTCCTGATTCCGTAACAAATCCAGGTCGTCGTACGACGATGGTGGGGTGTCATCCTGGCAAGTCCGTGCGTCTTGTGTGCCCACCTGCGATGGAATAAACGCTAGGACACCCGTCGTCTTGGTAATTGGTGAATCGAAAATGACGGTGCTGGAGTCTGACTCCGCCTTCGCACTGCTTTCAGAGACCCACTCGGATTGAGACTTGGTGTCTTTCCCAATAGCCTTAGCCTTGACTTTGGTTTTGGCCCTGGGCGTGTTGATCAAATCGCTAGTGCCGGGAATTGGCTTCGATGGTGTTCGTGGAGGGAATGGTGTTGTCGTATTATTGCTACTGGACTCCTGGTCCGTAGCTCGTTTGAGGATAGTTATCGCAGGGGTTTGAACGTATGAACGTGAAGAGCTACCAGAAATCGTATCTTTAGAGACATGAGGTTTCGAGGCACTTGACACGGGGGTAAGCTTGGAGAGAGGGTGGTATGATTCGGGAGTGGTCCTTCCATTGGAAGATGCATCATGGGGAGTCCGCTTAAAAAGAGTAACAGGCGAGGCACGATCGAAAGACGGCTGAGAGTTGATCGATGAGGCTGGTGCGGGATCACCAAAAGCTGTAGTCTTCATGTGGTCGTCTCCATCAAGGAGATCCCAAAGAGACCCAAAATCTCCTAGCTTGGGGTAGCTCCGCTTGGGCGTTACCTCTGTACCTGACCTGCAGTCGCCGACCCCAACATCCTGGCTTGACTGACCCACAGAGTAAGAAGGAGCTGTGGGATTGGGTCGGCGAACAGGAGCAGAGGCATCACCATGAGTGGGAGACCTGAGCAGGTCAAGCACCGCGGTGAAGTCCCAATTTGAGGCCGGCTCGGTGAGATCAAGCGAAAGCATTGACAATCACGATATCTGAATGATCGAAGGTGATGAATCAAAGTGGCGATGAGATGGGTAACGTAGAGAACCAAATTGAAAAAATCCAGTCCGAACGAGTACCAAAAACCATGTCGCTAGAATGCATAAACAACAGTTGAGACAACCATAATATAGTGAGTCAGGTAGAGACCATGGGCAGCAAGCAGCAAGCGGGTGGCGAGGAACCGGCGGTGAGGAGTTCTGCTAGACAAAATACACCGCCTTCCTCTTATAGCAAGAATACGCTAGACCATATCGGGATATCATATGTCTATACAACCCCATCACGGGATGACCGACGGTTAATCGTATCAAACGTCATGATCGTAGACGCCACAGATGCTGGTGCTCCCCAAAGCTCAATCCCAGCAAACCATGCTGCCACACCTTTACATACCAAACGTCATCGGTCTGAAATAAATGCGGGGGTTCTGATTCGCGGTCCAGTAGCCATGAGTCTTGCAAGGTTCCTTATCATGCAGTAGTCTGGGGTGGTCCAACCAGACCTGAAACAATATACTTGTTCCTTTGAAAGCGACGTCATGTTGTTTGGCGTGCATGAAGATTTCCATGTGAAAAAGAATCTATATATAAACCTTCTTCTCTGACTTTCTCATCCTTCCTTTCTCAACAGCTTTCATTCTCCATCTTTAGTGAACCAAATACCATCAAGTCCAATCAACTTTCAATCCACCATCATGTCTGACGCCGGTCGCAAGGATTTCTCTACCAGTATGTGACTTGCAGTTTGTCTACTTTGATCATGCTGCTGATACTGACTGTCATCACAGAGGCCAAGGAGGAGGCCACCCCCGACTCCATGAAGTCCACCCAGGACAAGGTCAAGGAGACTGTCACCGACACGACTGACCGTGTCACTCGCGGTGCCCAGGGTGATGACAGCAAGAGCGCTCCCCAGGAGGCCTTTGACAAGACCCAGCGTGCCCACGATAACGAGGCCCACGGCGGTGCCACCAACTCGGTGTAAGATTTCATACTTCCTCGAACGCCCTTCATGGACGAAAACTAACCCATCTTTACAGTGGTGACAAGGTCAAGAATGCCCTCGGCATGAACAACTAAGATGCCTTGGCTCTTCACGCTCGTTTCTTTCTCACAAGTTACGCTGCCATCATGATTTCACGATGAGTTGACGATACCATTTGCTCTTTATGTGTTAGCTACAAACCAATAGCAATTGAATTCTGCGTGAGTCTTAATTTTCCGCCGAGCTATAGATCTACAAAAACCTTGTTCCTGGAGTATATAGTTCATCGTCGCCCCACCAAACTTCCAAACATCGTATCGCGCTGCCGCGTAAGTTGGCTCAGCTCGCGCTCTAGCTCTTTGTACTTGGCCCTTGCCCCCGATACATCTTTGGGAAGATCGTGGAAGGCCTTCACCCGTGCTTCCAGCGACTTGACCGTCTCCCTTAACCGGATGACTTTCTCTTCTTCAGCCATCAGCTCTTCAATTGTGGGGCCTTGAGGCTGGTTTCGCTCGAGAGATACAATGCGGTCTTGGTATTCCCCAACTTTCGTAGCCAGTGTCTTTGTACCGCGCGTCCACTCGGACGTCAAGCTTTGGATATCTGATGGAGTCTCATAAGCTTTGTCGGACTTGAGGGATTCCAGCTCTGTTTGTAACCGTGATAGCTCCTTTTGAAGGTATCGGTGCAGCGTTTCCACCTTGGCCATTTGCTCCTGCGCATCGAAGTCTTCCACCGTGATCTCCACAATCGACTGGCCGAGATCACCGGGATCCGGGTTCAATGTGTTGCCCAGAACGACCGCTGACTCCGCCAGGTCATCCAGATCATGTCTGCCTTTGTTATCGAGGCACACTTCCACCTCGTCTAGAATCTCGTTCTTGTGCCGCTCATGTGCATCTTTGTGTTCGGCCTCTTCCCGTAGCTTGAACAATTGGATTGCTTCTTCACGCGCGCGGTGTTGTAGAAGAGCTTCTTCGTCGGCGGCATCATTGGCTGCAGCCAATGTCAGGAGAACTTTGAGGGTATCTTCGTTGCGTTCGAACGCGGGGACTGGCTTGGGCGCATACTGCCGGCTGAGCCAGGAGTTCACGTACGCCCAATCCTTGGCTTGAATAGCAGCTTGGCGGGCTTTGGTTGGGGAAGCGAGCTGACTATCGAAGGGGTCCATTGTGTAATTGGAGGTGTTGGAGGTGTTGGTGAATTCGTGGGAGTCGTGGAGTTGTTTGGGATCTTTTGTTGATGCCGATAAGAAGGCGGTCTACCCACGTTGCGAGACTGTCCTTTCTCCCCACTCCGACACTGGGCCATTGCTTGTCAGCCATGACGAGTTACTTCCATGCCGGTGCCAGCAATGGCTCGTCCCCAGCGCAGTCACCGCTATCCCCGCCCACCCAGCGATCTTCTGCCTTGTCCAACCGCCTGAGCTCCGTTCTCTCCGCGTCCTACGCCGACTCCGACATCCGTGATGCCCTCGAAACCTTGAGTGTACGACGAATCCACAACTCCGCCGAGACGCGGCGACAGCTACGACTTGATGTGCAGAAGGAGGTCGTCGATTGCAATGGGGAGATTGTGCGGGACTTTGGGAAGGTAGCGGAGGTGAGTCGTGATACCTACCCCGATGCATCAGGATGCTAATGCGATGGCCGTGACAGCAATTGAGGCGAATCGGCGGCGTTATTACGACTTTGAACCAGACGTGTGACGAGATGCGCAAACACATCAGCTTAGCCAAGCAGGATACGACCCCGGTGCTGGAAGAGGCCACTGCGCTCATGGCACAGAAGAAGGACACCGAGACGAAGCAGCGGCTGCTGGACGCCTTCTCCAAGCACTTCATAGTACCCGAAGAAGATTTGATGACCTTGACATCGGCAGAAGAGCCCATTGACGAACGCTTCTTCGACATTCTTGCCCGCGTCAAACAAGTGCACCACGACTGTGAGCACCTTCTCGGCGGCGAGAACCAACGATTAGGCTTGGAGGTCATGGAACTGAGCACCAGACATCTCAACTCTGCCTACCAGAAACTATATCGGTGGATTCAGAAAGAGTTCCAGTCCTTGAACCTCGAGGACCCCCGGATTAGTAGCTCGATTCGTCGTGCTTTGCGGGTCTTGGCCGAGCGGCCGAGTCTTTTCCACAGCTGTCTGGATTTCTTCGCAGAGGCGCGTGACTACGTGCTTTCTGATGCATTCCATTATGCACTGACAGATGCTATGTCTGGTGGTGCCGGAGCCGGCACTGGGGGTGATCCCAGCGTGAAGCCGATTGAATTCTCAGCACATGACCCCCTCCGATATATTGGTGACATGCTTGCCTGGGTGCATTCGACTACTGTTTCGGAACGCGAAGCTCTAGAGGCGTTGTTCGTTGCGGATGGCGAGGAGCTTGCACGGGGCATTCAAGCTGGACTCAACAGTGAGCCCTGGGCTCGGATCGATGAGGAAGAAGAGGCCGTTTTCGATGGCCGCAAAGCACTCAGTGACTTGGTCAATCGGGACCTCACTGGAGTGTCTCGGTCGCTTCGTCAACGAGTTGAGCTGGTTATCCAAGGCCACGATGACCCTGTCACTTGCTACAAGGTCATCAATCTGTTATCTTTCTACCGCACGACGTTTTCTAAACTGGTCGGTGTGCAGTCAAACCTGGTGGATTTGATGCAGGCCCTGGAAAATTTTACATTCGGTCATTTTGAGACTTTGATGCGGGATCAAGTCAGCGCCCTTTCAGCTGATCAAGGCGCCATGATCCCACCTGCAGATTTGTCCCCTCCGGAGTTCTTATTGGATGCATTGGAAGAATTAATGTCGCTCATGAAGACATACGAGGCTTCAGTTGGGCCAGAGGAGCCGACCGACGGCAACGAGAATCGGTTTACACCCGTTCTCCGCGCCGCATTTGATCCTTTCTGGACACTGGCTTGGACTTCGTCCGACGAGCTCAAGGACTCCACCGCGCAGACTATTTATCGCACAAACATCCTTCTCGCAGCCCGTGCCACTATTTCGTCATTTGCATTCGCTAGCGAAACTCACAGCTCCGCCTTGTCCACAAACCTATCTACACTGCGCACCAATCTTCTCGATATCCAACACCAATTCCTTCTCGAAACCTCGGGCCTGCAGGTCCTTTTGGATGCCTTGGAGCCATTCTCCAAGACAGGCAAGGAAGCAGAACTCGATACTGAGACGGAGAAGACAGGGCAGCAGAAACCTCAACTCACGGATCTAACAAACTTGCCCGCATTCCAGCCCGACTCGTTGGTCATGTCTAGTCAGCAACTGGACGACTTCCTCCCATCTGCCCTTATGGACGCCACAGACCATCTCAAGCGTGTCCAGAGTGCATCCCTTGTTCAATCCGTCACAGAAGACGCTGTGGAGGCCTTCTGCCGCGACTTTGAGTTTATCGAGGGCATGATCATCGCCGCGGATGAGGCCAGGGGCATGACCCAGGTCAGTCTGGGGACTGGCGGTAGCGTGATCAGTGGCCGGAGTGGCAAGTCGCCACGCAAGAATGAAGATGATAAGGATGACGAGGAAGAAGAAGATGAGAAGGAAGACCAGTGGAGTCTGCGGTCTCTGTTCCCCCGAACCACTGGGGAGATCCGCGTGCTGTTGAGTTAATTTCTGCATATCCTTTGCAGGGGTACACCACTCCCAATATGGAATTAGCGCATACTACGCGCAAACACTCATGTATATATGGTTATTAAGCTCCTCAAATAAGAGAATCAGAAGGATCTAATTCTTTGGTCTATGTCAAGTCGTGGCAACGTTTTAATGTTGGATCAATATCTATGCAGAATACAAGCCCCGGCGTCTATCCACACAGAAGCCTCCTCGGGATCCATAGACACCAGATAATCAGAGTATATATCTAGCAAGGCCCCTCGGGAAGATTATCCGCACTGGGCTCGCCTTGTAGGTTACTGCTGTGCGGCTATGCGGGGCGCAGTCCTCCGGCATGATATGGGACGGGTCAATGGCTTCGTCGTAGGCTAGAGTAGAAGGTCAGCCGTAGCCTGCTCACTCATCGAATAGCACTTACCGAGCTGCTCATCGGAATTGGCCATATTGTTGCCCTCGAGACCGGAGTCGTCGAAGTCGTCGTCGGGCGAGCGTTCCGCTGGGGTGGACATATTGATAAGGAATAGCCAGTTAGACTTGCAATAGATATAAAATGTACTTTTCAGAGGCTTAGTTTGGCTGATACGGATACAATCTGGGATTTTCCCGGTATTTATACTTGAGGCAAACATTGAAGGGGGATGCCATGGAGCGTCATCCTTACGCGACACCCAGACCTCTTAAAGACTGGAACACTCCAGCTGAGATGTACCAAAACACAAGGTAATACTCTATAAAAGCTATAGTAGAGTGCTGTAGGTCTATAGAAGGCCTCAGTTCACCAGTAAATACCAAAGTCTCACACCTCCAGACGACATCCAGCAAAGAAATCAAAGATATACTCAGTGGCGTTGAAAACATACTTCCCCAACGGACACTGATCAGGATGACTAGTGTAGTCATCATTCGGCACCGTACTTGGCCAGCAATGACCATTATCGCCCTCACGATAGTGCTGAACAATACCATTCTTACCATCACAGTCCCAGATAGCATGCTTGACAAGCGGGTTCTCGAAAACGGTCACATTCTGCGCCCACTTGGCGTCATGTCCACAGCCATTCCGCTCGGCCCAGCCTTCCAAGATGTCAATGGTAGGCAGCTTGGGATTTTTTGAAGTACTTCCGTCAATCGGCGCAGTGGTGTCTATCGTGCCGTGGAACTCGAGGAATGGATAGCCTTTCTCGCGCTGGGCGGGCGCACACGGCCCTATGCCTGGCGTTTCATCGTTGTCGTAGTATGCACCGCTCACAGAGGCAAAGGCTGCAAAGCGGCTGCCAACTGTAGCGTTGCAAGCGATTACAATGGTGAACCCGCCGCCATTGGATTTGCGAGCGGAGTAGACTCTGCTGGAGTCGATGCACAACAGTTCCTCCATATGCGACAGGAGGTCGTTGGTGAAGTCCAGGTCGTTTGGTCTTGAGGTATCAGCTTTGGGGTTTGATAGCCAGTAGCCATTCTTGCTGTTGGGGTAGATGGCGATGCCGTCCTTGTTGAACTCAGGATTGGAGAACTGCGAGAGCTCTTCCTGCTCGAGCATGTCCTTGGACGCGCCATGGAAGGAAAAGTACAGCGGAGTCGGTCGATTCTTGTCGTAGGTGGCCGGGATGTACAGTCGGTACTCTCGGTCGGTTCCTGGCAGATGCAGACTCTTGCTGGAGCCGGGGCTGGGGAATTCGGAGGGAATGTCTCTGCCGCAGCCAGATGACCGGGCCAAGCCCACCATCGCAAGGGATAGAAGGAATGGGAGGTACATTTGGAGGTTGTGAAGAGCCCTCATGCAGGGGAAGAGAGCATGAGTTATAGCAAGAGTAGAAAGGGCCAGAGCCACGAGAGAATGTTGACCAATTTCCAGTTAGGGCAACTCCTCGGTCTTAACCCCGCGATTGCCAACCTTCTTCCTTGCGTCACTTCTACTTGAACACAGTCTTCCTGGATTTGCGATTGGCCTCATCTGCAATCTGCATATACCAAGATCAGAAGCATCAAGTACAGTCATCCACATTCGGGGTCGCCTAACAACGAGACAGGTGCTGCGCTCGGAGCTTTAGGCGCCCATTCAAAGCCCGCTGACCCCAATGCTCCTCACGGCAATACAATTACGCGAGGACGCGCTGATCAGATTATAGAGGAGGTATGCAATATTATACGCACCTCTGATGGCTATCGAGACTTGTTAGACACTATTGCGACGGCGTTGATATGGAGTCTTGTGGAAGCCTCCGTGGCTATCATTGCATCTTGCCTGCCTTCTAACCATTTACCCATCACTTACTGTAATGTCGGACAGAGGGAAGATGAGCCTTTTCCCGTGAAAATCCGAACTGCTCGTTTCGCTTACAACTCCTTTCCCACTCTACCAATGTCATTGCAAATCTGTTTCTCTTAGCCGCTGATCTTGGTCGGCATCGCCCATCTATACCTAGCGATGTTTCATGGATACCATCCTCGAACATACCATCACCAAGCGTGCGATCATCAAGCGCAGTGGTGACACTAGTTCTATGCTCGAGAGCTGTCCAAACAGATACATACCCCTAGGTGGTCTTGAAACCGAAAATATTCGATGGTCCGATTTCGCGGATAATCTCTTATGGCCCGGAGGATATGATCCTTGGTCCGATTGATCTAGGAATAGAACTATTGGTTTCCTGAAATATGAAGCATTTTGAGAGTCGTGCCCTCGCTTCTGAACCGCTTTCGCCTCTGTGCCTTTTATTGTATCCGGCAACATCCTTTTTTTTGGCTTACAGCCCCGGACCACTGCGTTAATTTCCGAATAAAATGTAAAAAAACAAAAAACATACAACAGCAGGGATTCGCTGGTGGTCACCCACCCAACTACTAACCTGCCGGCGTGTGGCTTAAGTACGGCTGAGCGGACGGGAAGCCCTGTTCTCCACACCCTATGGTCGTATGTGCTTGATATACCTTGAAGAAAAATCATAGATCGTGATTTTTGGTAACAGACCGAACCCAGATGGGAGTGAAGTCAGCAAACACCACTCAGCTTTACTCCCTCTGAAGCGACCCGATCAGTGTGCTGCTGCAAGCATCCGTTGCTCCATCCACCGACCGAAGCGCACGCACGGCTCGTCAACTGCAACCATAACCCGATCCGCAATATAAAACACAACAGAAAAGACTACCAGCCATCCCAATGCCAAGCCCACCGGGTCTCGCCAGCCATCGCGCCCCACTGCGGCCCATATCAGCGGGAATACCCGGTACCCGACCCCGTGCATGACCGGCCCATGCACCAGATACAGACTGTACGAGATGCGGCCCAAATACTGGATCAACCGGGATTCGAGACCGCGCACCAGTAGCCCATCGCGCGGGCTATGTGCCAGCGCCGCAACAAGTAGGATTGCCCCCACGGACGGGTAGAAGCGCCAGTCGCGCTCGTCGTGCGGTGGGATCAGCACCGCCAGCGTGCGGTATCCCGGCGTACGCGAGATACAGTAGTCCGGAGCCGACATGAGATAGAGGCCGATGATAATGGTGATGGTGCAAAGGACTAGTCGGCATAGGCGTCGTTGCCGGGAGTCTGTCGCAGTGGCGGAGGCCTCTGCACCGGATGTTGACGCCAAGGGAGCACTTCTCACGTTTGTCGTCTCCTGCAGTGGGAGAAGTTGATATCCCTCGGGGGTAGAGCCATTCTGGTACTCTTGGCTAGCAGGGCTCTCGTGCTCATGAATTGGACACAATACCACCGTTTCCGCAATAATTGCTCCAGCTAGAAACAGGACGGTCACCCACCGCGTGATGAAGTAGCTATAAACCAGAAGCGCGGCCATAATGCCCATCCGATAGTGGAACCGCAACCGCACGGTGATCAAAAGCATTAGGAACAGCAGCATCGAGCTGCGATATTCCATGGGAATGGTCCACAGATGCACATCATACGGGGGGTAATATTCATCCCAATGGCCGTAGTCCAGCATCCGGACCACCATGACTCCCCAACTCATCAGCTGGTCCCCCAGTCCGGCGAGCCGCGGTTGATGAAACTCGCTTTCGGCGCGGATGATAGTGCGATCCGCCGCCACCTCTGCCGGATAATCCCATGCGCCAGCGGCTATCAGCAACATGGTAGAAAAGCTGACAATCAACGGGGGTAGGAACAGCCGTGTCATTCGCCGGAATGCGGATGAACCGATGACCTCGTACAGCTCGGCGGGACGGATAGACGCTCCATCTCGATGAAGGATCTGCCAGGGCCGGTACGAGAGGACAAAGCCGGAGAGCACAAAGAAAATGCAGACCGGAGCGGACCCAGAGTAGATGAGGCGAATAAACGGGAGCTGATGGAAGCGCTCATTGTGGGTGAACTCTTCATTGTGGTGTGCACAGTAGGGTTCCCGATGACCATCCTCGGGGGTCAGACCATAGCCGTAATTTACAAAAGTTTCAAATGCGGACAGGATGTGATAATTTACTACACACCATGCACCCAAGCCCCGGAGGCCGTCGAGATGTGCTGTGCGACGGAAGGGCTTACTCCCGGTGCTGCTGCGGTACTGCAGAAAGGTTGGAAGTACCAGTGTCTGCACAGCGCGGAGAAGCCGTCGAGGCCACGTGGCGGGTTTGGACACGCTTTCCGATGAAGGTGAGCCGTGAATGGCCATGTCCAATTTGAACAAGGCACATGAAACTCCCTAGTCTAAATCATCGGGGCCCGGGAGACGGAGTTATATCAGAAGGCCTTCGCCCCCCGCGTGGGTTAGGGCTATACAAACCCGTAATACAGTACAATACAGTACAGTACAATACAACAAGTAAATACAGATGAAAAACAGTATGTATTGATACGTAATTCTCCTCATACATACACGTCACGCCTGAAATCCCTCCATGGCGGCTTCCGCCACCGAGCGCCAGTGGGCTACGCGGTCCTGCGCCTGGCCGCGCGGGCACACCTCGATAATGGCTCGAATGTGATTGACCGCTGTCTGCATCATCTCTTGCCTTGCATTCAGCTGAGTCTGCTCCAAAATATGCTCTGCCCCCTTTTCTCGGCAGATTTGCTCAAACAATTGCTCCATGCGGGTCTGCTCTGCCTTGTCGTCAGGGTCCCATTTCATATTCCATAGGAATGCCCGCGGGGGGTTCCATCTTGGGCCAGGAACCACCCCGCTGAACTCCCAGTCTAGGACGGCGGTAATTGGACACCCTGGCTGGTCTGGGTCGCACATAATATTGGCAAAATGCATATCTTTGTGTGCCATAATATAGGCGACGCGGTTGAGCTCTGCTTGGTTGTCTGGCCGCTGTAACTGCGCCATAAACTCGTGGATCCGGGGAACCAAATCGCGGTAGGGCTCTAGAGAGGGATGGACCTCGATCGCGTGGATATACCGCTCGAGGCAGCTATTCGTATATTCCGTGTAGCTAAGGAACCCCTTGGCTGGTACAGGATTAAGGCTTTCGAGTGTCTCCGTACTCTTGACTCCGGCCGAGGTAGACCAGTACTTATCTAGGTCAGGAGTCTGCCAAAAGTTTTCGTCGATAGGTGGTCCAGAGGCAATCTCGCCCGTCGGTGTCAGGGTCAGCCCGCCCACATACCCCTTATGCCAAGGTTGCGCATGTAGCTCGATCAGATAATCCGTTAGTTGGTGGACCATCTGCTTCTTGATCTCGTCGGATAGTGTTGTATATATCTGATCGACGCTAATGCCGGGCGCTTTCTCGAGTAGGGTGAACTCATGTCCGATCACGTTGTTCTCCGTCGCATCGTACCGGATGATGGCTGGTATAGGAATAGAGGTATATTTACCGACCCAGGTCATAACGCCCACCTCGTTACGTGTCTTGATGCTAGGTAGCTGCCGTCCAGAGACGCGTAGCACGAGCGTAACGGTGCCATCCTTGTTTCCTCGTGCTGTGATACCTTGTGCCGTGATACATTGTGCCGAAGCGAAATGGATAAGATAGATAGAATGAAAGGCGGCTTTAACCTGCAGGGGCTCAATGGAGCATGGCGTAGGGAGGTCCAATGATAGGATCAACGAGGTGATAGTCTCCGCGCTCAAGGCAGGAGGCAGATAACTATCAGGGGTGCCCATTGTCAGGAATTGAAAGGTCTCCGAGACGAGAGACAATAGGAAAAGATTTTTGAAAACAAAGATGGCGAGGTCTCGGAGATATAAGGTAGGTGGGTTGCCCAGGGGTCTAAGAGTGCGTGATGGAACGGCGTCTTTGTATTGTAAGCGTTATAAACAGAGTGCTGTAAATTACAGATACCTATGCAACTCGCTACATTCGCGGAGGAAAATGCCGATCAGTCATACATATAACCAAAAAGTGTCTTGGGATCAGGGAGATAGCAAATTGGCCCCTTATCAGCGCTCTCAGAGGTTGTCAACTATCAGTCAATTGACTAATTATCTTAGAAATCACCCCACTTTGCGGCCATCCGCCAGGGTGATGACACAATCCATCCAGGCGACACTGGTTGCTCGGTGCGCCACACAGAGGACCGTATTATCCCGGAAGGACTGCTGCAGGATTCGCTGGATGATCTCATCCGTGCTTTGGTCAACATTCGCTGTTGCCTCATCGAGCACCAGGATGCGCGGCCGCGCCAGCACCGCCCGCGCCAGAGCCACCAATTGCGCTTGACCCGCGGATAGATTGGTGCCCCCAGCCAAAATGTGTTGGTCCAGCACTGATCGGCGGTCAACGCCGTCAAATTGGTCCATGAGCTGGTGCCATGCCACTGCTGACAATGCCCCAAGCATGTCCGCATCCTTGCTGCGCCGAGAGGGATCCAAATTCTCACGAAGCGTGCCATCGAAGAGCACGGCATCCTGGGCGAGCACGTGAACAGATCGTCGACGCTGGCGCAGTGAGACCGTCGCTAAGTCCACGTCATCAATCCGAATAGTGCCTGCTGTGAGTGGTACAAGGCCTGTTAGTGCCGCGATGATGGTCGATTTGCCGGAGCCTGGATGACGCGTGAATGTTAGCCAATCCTTAGTTCTGGGCGTTCCAAAGGTCACTGGGGTATCGGGATATATAAGAGATATATTAACGCACCGCTTCGGCCTACGATCCCCACCTTGGCACCCGCAGGAATGATGAGATCAAAGCCATGGAGAGACGGTTGCGAAGCTTGAGGATACGTGACTTCAACTCCAGAGAATACCACGCTGCCACTCTCCGGCCAGGAGGGTGCGATTTCTCGTCCGATGGAAGAAGAATTGGTCTCTGGGGTAGGCAGCATCAGGTACTGATTGAGGCGCTCCATGGAGTTCATTTCAACATCAAGGTTAATTAGGGACCACAGAAAAGCGTCCAGGTGTTTCGCTATTGTGATGCTCAAGCTGAGAGTCAGACCAGCCTGAACGGCGTTAAGCAATCCTAGGCCGCACAGTACGCAGGTTGCACCAAGTAGCAGGACGGAAACGAGTTCCACCCGCACTGTCACCCACGTCTCTAGTGCGTAGCGGACGCTGATTCCGGCCATGGCCTTGGACAGGACCGCGCGATGCCGCTCCTCAAATAACTCGATGGCGGAGTACGCTTGGATCGAGGCCCGCGCACCCATGGCCTCGTTTATCACGGCGAGGACCGGGGAGTCGAGCACAGAGCACAAGCGACGCACTTCTCGTGCAGATCTACTCCAGAAGCTTCACGTTAGCAATTCCAGACTGACACGAGCGAATTTGAAGAGATATAAAGCTTACACTCCATAAAGCAGCTGTATGCGACTGGTCATGTACCCAATGGGCAGGAGAGCTAGGATCAAGTACAGCGAGCTCATTGCAAGAACAATGGTACTCGCTAGCAACGAAGAAGCTGCGAGAAGCAAGCCATCGGCCGCATTGATCAATCGAAAATCGATACCCTCTATATCAACTGATAAGCGATTGATAATCCGCCCAAGTGGCTGTTGGTCAAAGAAATCCATGTCCGTGTTAAAGAGCTGTGCCAGAAC
Source organism: Penicillium cinerascens (assembly GCF_028974065.1). Classification (NCBI taxonomy): domain Eukaryota; kingdom Fungi; phylum Ascomycota; class Eurotiomycetes; order Eurotiales; family Aspergillaceae; genus Penicillium; species Penicillium cinerascens. The sequence continues at coordinate 733,017 of NW_026695298.1, read as the reverse complement.
ACCTTCGTGGATGCGTCGGCTGGCTTGAACGCTTCCGGCAACCAGATAGACACCAACGAGAGCTAGATTGTAGTCATCAGCGAATGAACACAAGACATTCACAGCCCGAGTTCCATCATTGAGGCAGTTGCATACCTACAAACACCGCCTGCGATAGCATCACCCCAATATACCCGGACATGTAGTGGTGTTGCGCCCAGTGCAGAGCGTCCCTAACCCACCACGCCAACCAAATATTTCCTATGATACGCGTACCCACCGTCAGACAAAATATCGCGCTCAAAGCAGCGATATAGGGATATCCCCCGCTGTGTCTGAGATAGACACCGTATAATCCCCGGTCAACGCTTCCTCTAACCCTGACCTCCTTGCCAAGAGCAATTGCGTTGGAGTTGACTATGTTAGGTGCTGGGGCAACAGATTGTGCCTCATCCTTTATCGGGGGAGACAATTCTTTAGGTGCATCCAGCAAGGTACTTCCGTTGAAGAAGGGGTGTTTGAGGACCTGACCCGGCGATCCTTGAGCAATGATCACACCTTTGTCCAAGACCAGGATATGGTCACACTGGGGGAGCAGGTCGAGTTGATGAGTTACTTTTTGCAATGTCAGCTAGAGCTAAGGGATGGAAGTGGAAGGTCACAGTATAGCAGATAGTAAACATACCAACGACGGCCGTTTGGGACAGTTTTCGGATGCAATCGTTCCAAAGACATTGCGCAACGCGGGCGTCTACAGCCGAGAGAGGATCGTCAAGCACGATAATTTCGGCTTGGCTATACACGGCGCGGGCGAGTGAGATGCGCGCTCGCTGTCCACCACTCAGGGTCGCTCCATTGCCAGCCACCAACGCCTGGTCGCCACCGGGGAACGTGGTCAGGTCGGCTTCAAGACAGCAGTCGCGAAGGACCTGACGGTATCGAAGCTCCTCATAGGGCTTCCCGAGTAAAATGTTGTCCCGCACAGTCCCTTGCATAATCCATGGATCCTGGCGGCAAAGGGCGCAGCTTCCATAGACCTTGACTGATGATGGTGGCTGAGCCACGCACTCGCCGACAATCCCTTTTATCATTGTGGATTTCCCGGCGCCACTGTGTCCATAGATACAGGTGAGGCGTCTTCGTGGGATTTTAAGGGTGAGGGCATCAAGCAGGAATGCAGTGGCCTCATCTGTGGTCTCTGCGTTGTTTGCAAGGCCAGGGTAAGAAATGGTGGCTTTGTCGAGGCTGATCGCTATATCGCCCGGGTCCCCGGAACTCTGTTCGTCGACTTCTTCTTGGCGCAGGATATCTCGCACACGGAATACACTGGGCAGGATAGAGAACTGGCGTGTCACCGCTAGCGACAGCTTCGATGCAGGGCCATGACTCAGCTCAAATAGCGTAAGAGCCGGGAAAATTACCCGAGCATCCAAGGCATGTTGGCCGGCCCAGTAGGAAATAAAGGAGACCAGGGCCGTGAGGCCGGGAATCATCTGATTGATAGAGATGAAAAAACAAAACACGAGACGAAGGCGGCGCGTTAGCGCCACAAGCTGCAGTTCGCGAATGGCGGCTATTTTCTTCATGATAATCGACTCGAGCAGCATTAGTTTGATTCCTTTGATGCGCTGGAAGGCTTGGCTTAATATCGTGATCCGTCGTTCGTCGTAGCCAAGGTATTTCTCCAAAGCGCTCGCTACTTTGGCGTTGGCTTGAGTTTGTGAAAGCAAGAGGAAAGCCATTACGAAGTATCCTACACTCAACCCATCAATATTTAGCTTCCAATATATTTTGGAACGAGATCAGATCCTTACCCAGTAGCGCGGACAGACCCAACAGACGTAGCACCAAGAGAATGATCAAAATTAATTGTAGGGGGCTGCTCCAAATGTCGTGCATTTTGAGGATGTAGTTACGCAGGAGCATCATGTCGGTAGTTGAACAGCTCACTAGGCGACCCTCCGTACAGGTCGTCCTACCCGAGAACCGGAGGCACTTGCGAAAGAGCGCCAACTGCAGGATCGATGAGACGCGAACCGCCAGCACTCGGCAAATCTGATCTTTGCTGCGACCGGCCATCGTCGCCACAAGACTGACCCCGAACAGAGCCAACAGATGGCCTGGATCTGAAGGTTCTTGAAGCACGCGCTGCATCAACAGCGGCGCCGCCACTGTTGATAGACAGGAGACTGCCTCTAGCACGCCGGACAGCACCAGGGGCACGAGGATCTCGGGATGTCGCAGCGTGCGACCGAATTCGCGCCGGCGGACATACTCCGCCAGAGGGGTGTAGTAGGCCGCATTTTTGGATGAATAGGGCAACTGAGACTCGTCGAGATAGTCGACAGCTCGGATGGCCCGCATCAGCCCCGTCAACCAGCTCTGTCGCAAGTCGTACTCACGAGCGGCGAGGTTTTCACGTACCCGGCGGCGGCCGTCGGCGTGTAAATCTTCAAGGTCGATTTCCTCAACCGGATCATAGCCATTACGCCAAAAAGAGGGCAGATTCCTGATTTGCATTGGGATTGAGCCTGGACAGCTGCACGACTTCGCAAGGTTGTTGCAGTTGGTGCAGGTGATTGACTGGATTCAGATCAACTCGCTGTAGCCACCAGTATATATGTCTTTGTACCAGTACAACCTACTGGCTAGGATGGAAGATTGTTTGAGTTACTGGAGTGAAGAAAGGCTATAAGTATAACGGCTACAAGCGCCAATTCCGCCGTGAGACATGATTGGTTATCTAAATCTAGTTGATATACAGTGGCGTTCCAAGAGTTTGAAACCCTTTTAGGTACCGAGCTATTTATTCTGCCGGCAATTAGTAGTTCCACCATTCATATTCTCTCAACGGGCGTTAGTGTGCTTCTAACAAGCAGGCGGTAAAGAAAGGTACATAAGGTGGTTTCAAACTCTTGCAACACCACTGTAGACCTGAGATATGCAGTATTATAACACCTCTAGAAGACATGCTCGCACATGGTGATGCCGAAGCAAGGGACTGACTTAAGTTACATTCATGCTGCGACCACATAACTATCCAGATCCCACAATTGTGGATAGGTAAGTAGGAGGTACCAGGCCTTTCTCCCCTGTGGCCCGAGTCATGCAGCAACCGTGTTCATTGCTCGAACCGGTCATTGATACATGTATTACCAATACAGACAATGGGTATTGCTATCATCCCCCACCTAATATTTCAACCCATAATGTAGCATGAGCAAACCTAAAGTTGAGTATACCCATAAGTGGTGGATGATCGCTGCAACAGAAACTCGCCCACTGTCTGCTCCCCTGGCGGACATTCGGCTGCCAGGGACTGAATGGAGCACGAGCGATTGGGTTTGGCAAAGTAGGCGACGGAGAAGCGCTCCGCAAGGACGGCGTTCGGGTCGGCGTCTAGGTCGGATTGCGCAATATGTACTCGATGGCGCGTGGACCGCAGTTGGCCGTCGGACCAACGCTGTAGACAATCCCCAAGGTTCACAATCATCTCATCCAGCGCGGTCGACTCAATCGGCCGATACCGCCCTGGCTGCAGCGGATCTTCGATCTCCAGGCCGCCGACCGCGTCTTGGAACAGCAGGGTAATCGTCCCAAAGTCCGTATGCTTGGAGATGCGTGTGCAGCTGCCACCGCGAAGCTGCTTAACCGGCACCAGGGGATAGTGTGTCAGCCGCAGCTCATTCTCGGCGCGGCTGTGACGACTCGTGAGGGTCTTTGGGGCCATCCCAAGCCCGAGTTCGAGCGCAGTCAGAATGCGCTGCTGGCATCGATATGCAATCCTGTAATACTCCTCCATGAAGCTTCGGAAGCCTGGAAGGTCATCTTCGGGCAACCAAATATTGGCGTAGAGATTGTCGTCTTCCGCCCCTTGGTCAAAACATTCCTGGTCGAAGAGGGCTTAGTCCCAGGAAAGGTCTATACAGCAGGATGTTTCAGTAGATGAGATCTGCTGCCTACCTTCAGGTCAATCAATGTCACCTTTCTGTCTTCCTGGCTTCCATGAATGGACGTATTTTCCATTCCGACGCCGCTGTATCCCCGATTGGGTATCGGCTTGGGTGGATGAGGCGCCTTGGCTTTGATACCCTCGGGGAGGGCAAAGAAGCGTTGGCTCTGACTATGTGAGCAGAACTGTACAATTACTTAAAGGGAAGGAAGAAATACCCATTGGAAAAGCTCTTCGATTGTATGGCGGGGAATTCCGTGGTTGACCAGTTTCAAGAATCCTTGACGACGAAAAGCCTCGGCAATTGCGGTGCCAACGGCTTTCTTCTCATCCGGCGAACCATGATTAAAGGGGTCAAAATCAATGGTGGCAATGGTCGTCTCCATGATGTCTGGCTTTTCAGTTGAGACTACAGGCAGTGTGTTGATCCAACAACCTGCTATATGCAGGATCAATCAGTACCTCGGGAGGGATAATGTCTTTACACTTGAACTTTTTTATACATCATTACCAGTTTTTGAATACAGACTGCAAAACATTTCTGTATTACATACACATACGCTATACCATACGTAAAACCGTCTGCGTTCTATAGTACAGTGATTGCGCAATATGTACTCGATGGGGCGTGGACCGCAGTTGGCAGTTGGTCCAACGCTGTAGACAATCCCCAAGGTTCACTATAGGGTAAACGAGACCTCAATGGCTAGTGCTGACGGTAGGGGCAGATCGCCGTCGGAGAAGCGGTTGCGAAGTGAGATGGAGGCGTGGCCCACAGACGAATTCTTGGTTAGCTTAAAAGCTGAGGCTTTTGGCCCCCAAGTTTCATCCGCCTCCGGCCCGCCGCCCCGCTATGATAACCGACTCCTAGACTTACGGGGCGGGGGGTAGTGCATGTACGCGCTCTATTACAGCCCAGTTATACCGTAACTGGTAAGCGAGCCGGCCATGCACACCTATCAAGTGGATTATCGGAAGGTGGATCGTGACGGAGACCGTGTTCAATAATGATTACATGGCAACATTTAAATTAATACTCTGCCAAGCTAAAGCCTACGACCACAGGATAATGGTGGGGCGCGCGCTCAATACGCCCGCCGGAAGGAGTCCCAGGAATGCACTCAGAGTCAATCGTGGTCGCTGCCAGAGCCCTCCATCGGGATGAATTTCCGATCCTGTCGACTTGACCTCATGCAGATTGCGCGTATTGAACAGACACAGATCCCCGACGGACGGCCGCAAGGTAACAGTGGCGCAGCCATCTACTGCCTCGCGGAAGTAGCCATACGTGTTTGGGTCCCGGTACTGGAGCAGCTCTTCCTCCCAGATACGATCGTACAGAATCGTTTCGCCGTCAATTATCGGAGCAAGATACAGATTGAAGACGGCCTGGTGGGTCACCCGATTGATCACCCAGTCCTCAGTGAGCGAGTCGTAGGGAGACCAGTCGCAGTGGATCGGAGTCGAGTTGTTGATACTGCGATAGATACCTGCATGGTAGCGGCGTCCGTCCGGCTCGTGGGCCACTCGCACCTCATGCTCCGGTACTAGCTCCTGTAGCATCGTTAAAATTCGCTCCCATGGATTGTCGCCTGTATTTTTGGCAATGCGTGCATGTAAATCCGTCAATTGCGCGACTTGAGTGAAGTATCGATCTTGAGCTGTTGACATTTACGTCAGCGTTAGCATCAATCATCAAAGAGCAAACCACGCGATAAACTAACCATCGGAACCTCGGGCTTGAAAGTCCTCGGCTGACTGCGCCTGAAACTCAAACTGTGCGAGACCAACTTTGTCCACGCTAGGGCCCGCTATATGCGAGTACGGACGTAGCAACGGATGCAGGTACTTTTCGAAGCGCTGCGCATGATGACGGCTGACGAACTCGGGGACTCGAATCGCCGCAGTATGGCCATGTAACATACCGAGAAAGCCATCGCGCGTCAGCGGCTGCACATCGGGCAATCTCCAGCGATGTGAGCCCATCAGGGAAGGTACAGAGGCCCCTTCAGAATGGCTAACTTGGGACGCCGCGGGGATGGAAACCTTTCGAGAATGGATGCGCGCCAGAGAACGCGTGGGGACTCGGGGGCGAGCGATGCAACAAAGAGCCGAAGACATGATCAGTGACCTAGTTTCTAGATTTTGTGATGCTGTCTGTCAGGGGGTTTTAATCCTTTTACACTTTCCAGCTGGGAAACCGCTCCGGCTACGACGTAGATCAGACGCCACTCCTGGACCTGACTACCTTACTCGAGGGACATGGCGTGAGACTCCATCAGTGTTTCAAAACGCATGGGTATTCTTCACTCAATACATCACACCCCGCAGATAAGCGGAATCATACCGTGTATCCATTAGGTCAATCGATCAGCTCATCGTCCACAAGGACCGTGATCAATTGATAATCATATTGTCCCCTTCGGAGATTCTCAGGAAAATTTCGATATTGACACTTTTGCCCTGTTTAAAACAACTGTCACAATGCGAATGCCAGAATCCACTTCTCCGCCTTCAAGGCTTCGGATTACCATCATCGGCTGTGGTACCTTGGGCCAAGCTCTAGCCCATGGTGTCGTTAAGCAACGCCCCGGCAACGTCCGTCTTGATGAGATTGTGCTCACGGGGCGTCGTGACAGCCAAGTTGACGCCCTGCGGTCGCAATTCCCAGAGCTCACGGTGACGGGGAACAACTGTGACCCTTGCATCTGGGACATCGACGAAGGAAACGTGCAAAAAGTCCACCTTCTCTTTCTCGGGCCCAAGCCTTACGATATTCCGGCCACCTGCGCGCAGCTGTACCCGGCTATCCAGAGACAGAGAGAGCGAGGGCACTCACTGCCAGTGATCATCACCTTATGTCCTGGTATCACAATCGCGCAACTGCAGAGCTGGCTTCCTCACGAGACACCTTTGGTCCGAGCGATGCCGAACACACCGGTCAAGGTCTCGCAAGGCGCTACTGGCCTTTTTCCCAGCGAAAATGTACAGCCTCTTGAGATGGAGCTTGTCCAGGCAGTGTTTCGCGCCATCTCACCCACCGTTGTGGTTCTGTCCCAAGAGAACCATTTGGATGTCGTTGCATCTATTTCAGGGTACGGATAATCCCACCTCTAATTTTTTGACCCTTCACTGAAACAAACGGCAGGTCTGCTCCGGCATACTTCTTTCACCTCATGGACAGCATGGTTGAGGCGGCTAAGGGTCTAGGGCTACCGGAGTCTATCTCGACGAGGCTGGTCGCGCAGTCCTGCATTGGGTCGGGATCTATGGCGCATCTCGATCTGGGTGTCTCCTTGGCTCAGATGAAGAATGACGTGTGTGTGCCTGGTGGCAGCACGCGTCGCGCAATGGATGTGCTGGACGCCAACGATTGGCATCGGCATGTCGAGGACGCAGTACGGGTGAGTTGGAAGGCTAATCGAGCTATGAAAGACGGAACGAAGTAGGTAGGATGCGGGACGATAGCAGTATCTTGAGATTTAACATCGCTATATTCAATCGCGTGATATCAATACGCATAAATTCTACGGAGCTTCTTCTGGCTTTGACCATTCGCAATATAAACCGATTTTCAGCACGTACGAGACACCAAAGCTCTACTTGAAAGGCCTACCGTCTTCTGCACCAGCTTCTTGAACCCTTCAGCTTCCATTTGAATATTCTCTCGCAACGACAAAGATAACTACTTCTGTGTTTGAGATAAAGATGGAACTATAGGGGGGGCAAAGGAAAATTGTAGGGAAGGTACATCAGGCGGCTAGTTAAAGACTCGCCGTTTTCACCGCTGCTTTTGCCTATGATCAGGCTGATAATTAGTCAAGCCCGTTGGTAAGGCTTGTATGCTATCAGTCGAAGACCCAGTCCACGTGCAAAAGGTGGCAGCTTCCTATTTCCCCTGCATGGTATATTTGCCGCCAACCGGAGTTCATTCCACGACCTGAAGACCCATTTACCCCGCAGCTTAGCTATAACGAGAAAGTGGTGCTAGCAGCCTATCGCCGGGCCGTCTATAAGCCCTACCCCACTTACTAGCCTTTCGGGGACCTTGACCCTGTCGGCGGGGGAAACCCAGGCGGTCGTACATAAGATTAACTGATAAGCTTGCTACGGTGACTTGCACGTAAGTAAACACGTTAGGCAAAAAGTACGGTCGTAATACGGTTGTAATATGGTCGTATGGTTTAGAGTATTGAATACGATTTGTAACTTACCACTATGTATTTTAAAATACATCGACATTCGTACGCTGCCTGCGTATCATGCACGGTAGACTTTAGCAGGTATTGTACCATTGACCATCGACATCAGACAAGTCATCTTGATTCAACAGCTGATACTTCTGAAAGCGGAGCTTGAACTGAAATGTGGTACTGTAAATTGCATCCCCAATTTGGCCAGCGAGATCGGCGGTGGCTGTTTACTTCGATCTTTGCGCCGATGACCACTCCACTGAGAATAAATTGATCGAATCCTCGTGGCCACCCCCCCCCCTGTTGATCGGCATTACTATCGGATAGGAGTGCGAGTGATAGAGCTGTGTTCATTTTACCTAGATAGCCCGCCTATGAGGGTCCTAGCTCGAGTTTCTTCTTCCGATCTTCAACTACATCCTGCTGCATCATGTCCCTTCTGTCACACTCTACACTTACCAAAACCATGCTACCTATTGCCACAGCCTTCGATAGCGTGTCCAATTCTTGCTCTGAAGCTATTTCGGTTCAATTTGAGGAAACTCAATTCTGGACGTATGCGCAACTGCAAAGGTCATCCCGCCAGATCGCCCAAGGCTTGGGTGCACACGTCGGCCCTGGTCAGCCCGTCGCCGTGCTCCTGCCCCGGTCCCCAGCTCAGATTGCAGCAATCATTGCCATTCTTCGACTAGGGGCAGTATACGTTCCCATAAATCCGGATCTTCCTCAGGGCCGGATCGAACAGCTCTTGGCCCAATTAACAGACCCTTTGGTGCTCTGTCTGCAGGGCCAAAAGGCACCTGTGCTGCAGGACGGAGGCCAAGCCTGGCTGACCGTCAACAGCCAAGAAAAAAGCATCCATGTCATCCCCAATAAGACTGCCAGTCGAGATCTACGGGACATTGGCGAGGAAGTCCATGTCGAAGATGTGGCTGCGGTCTTGTTTACATCGGGGAGCACCGGTCTGCCTAAAGGAGTCTTGCTCACCCACCAGAATCTGCTATGGCCGGCGCAGACGGTGGCCAGTCAGATGCAGATCACGCCCGCATCACGGATGCTGCAATTCTCGCAGTGCTCCTTTGATGCGCATCTGATCGATATTCTCAGCACTATCCTGTACGGTGGTTGTTTGCTACAAGTCTCCCAGGACAATCTCGTGAGTGATCTGAACGGTTGGATCCGGCGGATGAATCCCAACACCGCACACTTTACTCCCAGCACGATCTCGCTTTTGGATCCATCTCGGGTTCCTTCGATCAAAAAATTGGTTGTTTCGGGTGAGCCGGTCTCGCGGGATCTCGTCAACCGTTGGGCGAACAGGGTTCACCTGGTGAACTTGTATGGTAAGGCATTGACATATTCCAGAAATATATAGAATGCCCGCGCTAAGACCGTGCAGGACCATGTGAAGCATCATCAATCACTTTCAAAATCCTTCATCCTGGCGATGATTTCAATTCAGTGGGAAAGGCGGCGAGCTACGCTTCGATTGCCATTGTGGACACAACAGGTGCCGAACAGCCGGCAGGAGTCTCGGGAGAGCTCGCCGTCAAGGGTGGAACAGTTTTCCGGGGATACTGTAACTTTGCTTCACAGAACCGTTTCCTGGACACAGTGCAGCGCCTTGATGGCCCTGATCGTGGCCCGTGGTACTTGACAGGCGACCGGGCATATGTGGACCAAAGTGGTGAATTTTACCTCCTTGGTCGCAATGACGACCAAGTTAAAATTAATGGCCAGGTAGGCATGGTTCCTCCCACACCCATCTATTTTTATTCCAAGTGTTTGTACACGGGTCTCCTATGTAGTGGAAGTTCCTCTCTTACACCATCTTTCACCTTTTCCAACACTTTCAAATCCTTCTCCAAGCCCTCCCCCAGCACGTCTCAGGAAGAGCTTATTGCTAATTGACATACTCACCAGAGAGTGGAGCTTGGTGAGATTGAACATGCCATCCAGCACCACGTTGGTCGTGTTATTGTGCGAGCGCATTCCGTCGATGGTCACACACGTCTTTTCGCCCTCGTGTCTACTGCGAAGGCTCTTGGAGCACCAGACAAGGAGATTCAACTGGAAAATTCAGCACACAGGGTGCAGAAAACCGTCGTCGCAGTGTGCCGGGGTCTCTTTCCAGCATACATGGTTCCCCGAGTGCTGGTAGTCGAGGCCTTGCCGCAGTCGCGCAATGGAAAGATCGATTTGCACAAAATCAAGCTTTTCCTCGAGAACCTATATGAGCATGAACAGGAACCAAAGCTCACCGTGCAGCAAATAGATGATATGGAGGAGCAAATCCAGCGTTTGGTCTATCGGCGCCTTTTGCAGCAGGTTCCTAAAAATGACAGCCTGTTCAATTGGGGATTCACCTCGTTGGACGCCATGTTTCTTGCTCAGTCCCTCTTCGATGCTACCAGTTGCCAAATATCGTTTCGTCAGATCCTCGAAGCTCCTCGAATCATAGATATCGCCAGATTCTGTCGGGGAGGGTCACCAACGGCTGCTGCTGCTCCCCTCCCACCTCCTTGTCTGGCTGGGGAGTGCTTCACACCCACTATCGGACAGGAAAGCATGATGAATGCGTGTATGGTGTTTGGAAACCAGATGCATATATTGACCTTTGCCTATGAGGTTGACTCCGCTGAGCTTGATCCCTCTTTGCTATTGCAGTGCGTGCAGGCGACCTATGACCGCCATGAAGCATTTAATACCGCATATGAACACGAATTTGATGCGTTGCCAAGTGCTCGGGCCCGCGTCTATGCCAAAGGATCGCTGCCAGATCGGACTGTGTTTCACCCGTGGGCGAAGAGCGAGAATTGCAGCCTAGATGAGAAGAAGGCAGACATCTTCCTCAGAGAGCTCAATCGTGACGCCGATATGGACCTGATGAAGGATTCACCCGCATGGACTGCATTGTATCAGCTGACACCGCAGGCAGACAAATGGCTGGTTGTCTTCAAGTTCCATCACTTAGTGATAGATGAGCTATCATTTGATATTTTCCTGTCCGAAGTGCAGGGGCTCTATAGCAGTGGATGCAAAAAGCAGCTTCCGCCTCCCGTGACCCAATATAGCCAGTTCGCCCAAGTTCTTCGCAAGCATGGCGAAGAGAAAACAGCCCACGACCTATCATGGTGGAAGTCTCTAGGCAAAAGCTTTCGGCCGTCTACTTTATTTGCAGAGCACCATGGCATGTCGAACTCGTTATTGTCTCTGGCGAGTGAGATCTCCTGGCATGACCTCCCTGATTCCGCTGTCACAAACTTGCTGAAACACTCCGGAAATAGCACAAGTATGTTTATCAGCTGGCTTGCGTTCACTCAGGTGTTTCTGAGCCGCATGACTGACAAAGAGAAATATCTTCTGGGAGTCCCTACCTCCCATCGTACCATCGATCGCCGTTTCACCACTGTTGTTGGTTACTGCGTGTCGCTGGTTGTGGTCCCCGTGTCAGTCAAGCCTGAGAGGACCATCGCTCGGCATATCGCCGAGATGTCGAAACTCTACTGGGAGTGTGTGGAGCACCAGCAGTCAGTTGAGGATGTCTTGCGTTGTTTTGCAGCAACAGAAGGTGGTGGTCAGCACGCGAGCTTGAATGTTCAGTTTGCGTTCCATGAGAGAAACGTTACGCAAACTGTTCATGAGGATGTGTCCCTCATATGGCAAGAAGTTCAAGCGCCATCAAGAGGAAGCCACTATGATCTAATCATCCATGTCGATGTCTCCTCTCATCCTCGCAGGGTAGGATTTGAGTATCGCACCGAGGTATTGAACGGGAACGCCATTATCGAATGGGCTGCCACATTTGAGAACCTCCTTGGTAGTATAGATACTGCGGTTGACCTCAGGGATTCAGATGTAACCTCATCCGCCGTGAGCGTTCTAGATCCATCAACAGGCATCACAAAAGCGCAGACCGACTTCAGTCCCGCGTTGCAGAAGCCCATTGACACAACAACGCCCAAAAGCCAGGTCATCCCGGGGATTAAGTTGGATTCGTCGGTGACAAACGCTGGGCTTGACGTGGCTACGGTTGAGGATGTTTTGCAGATGGCCGCTGTTGTCGGCAGCGATGTTGAGAGCATATATGCCCCAACAGCAATGCAACTTTCTATGCTCTTGCAAGCATCGTTCAGTCCCAGCACGTATAACTTGACGCTGGTGCTGCACCTCAAAGGGCGAATAGACGTTCAGCTGCTGGAAAAGGCGTGGGACAATGTCGTGGCCGCGCATCCTGCACTGAGAACTGTATTCTACGGCATCGACCATGAAAGTCTCCCTTACGTTGGCGTCGAATTGAAGCCTGGTATCCGTGTTCCAGTTTTCAATTTTGTCGATCAATCCGCAACGACGTCTAGCAAATTGAGCAATCTACTCGATAGCGAGCAGAACGCGTTACACGAAGCTCGCAATGGACTTCTTCATCGGCTTTTGCTTGTGCGCGCGGCCGATGACCAGTACACTCTAGTCTTTACAATGCACCACGCCATTATCGACGGCTGGAGCCTGCGCAGACTAATGGCCGATCTCCGCGCAGCTTATGCCAACGAAAAAGTCGCTGCAGGTAGCTCTATTCCCGCTCTTCTTGCAGAAAAGTCTGTTCTTGACAAAAATGTGGCGCGCACCTTCTGGACCCAATACCTTGCGACTGCGAAGGGACCAGACGTGGTCAAATCTGATGTCGATGCCGGTGACCAATTGACACCTGAGATCAAAGTCATTCAGCCTCGACAGCCTTCGCGTGTCACCCCGAGTGCTTTGAGTGGTGTGGGTAGGAAGTTCGGCGTCACGTCCTTCACCGTTGTACAGGCTCTTCTTGGTATGGTTTTACCTCGGACAAACCAGAAAAAATCAAAAATCTTCTGGACCACAAGCAGCGGAAGAGCCGATCTCACTGGTGACGTTGATGCCATTGGGAATTTCTTAACTTCAATTCCATGTGTGGTGAATGTCGAAAACGACGTATCGATTGAGTCATGGCTGAAACAGACCCAGACAGGCTTCCAGAAGAGCCTTGAGTACGATTATTTGCCTACGCCGGACATTCTCAAATGCCTACCGGGGACTCAAACGCAAGTTGATACGCTGCTCATATTCGAGAACCACCCTGGCGAAGGGCTTCACGGACTAGCGGAAGATATTCGCATCACCAAGGTCGAAGGTCAGGAATACTCAGATGTACCGCTGACCATCATCGTCCAGCCGAACCAAGAGTCTGTTACCCTGACAGCCAAAGTCGATCAGAATCGTGTTCATTCGGGTCTCGCGCAGCGAATTTTGGACCGCCTACAAGGAGCTTGCGAGGAGCTCTGTTCCGCTGCCACAACTTCCCATACCCTTGAATCACTAGCTGCGCACAGCAATGACTATCTGGAAAGATCTGCCGCCCTGTCAGGCAATCTGGAAATTCAGCAACAACCTTTGCCTTCCGAACATCTTGTCTCGTTATTCACGGAGGCGGCGAAGGCACACCCCAATTGCGTAGCTCTCTCCACCGTCTCGTCACAGATTACCTTCGCAGAGCTGGACTATTTGACAGCAAAGGTGGCGAGGAAGCTTCGTCAGGCCTCTGGTAACCGACCGGGAGTCGTTACCTTGTTCCTGGATCGAGGCACAACGATGATCATTGCCATGATTGCAGCGCTCAGAGCCGGCATGACCTACTGCCCATTGGAATATGACGCACCGCCTACTCGTTTGGACTTGCAGACGCGACAGATAAATGCTTCCATGGTGATTAGTGACCACCGGGGATTCTGTCGACTGGGCACGAGCTTCTATCAAGGACTGCAAACACTGGACATTGACCAAGCCCTGCAAAGCCCTGTCAATGACCTGTCCGTTGTCTTGTCAGCCATTTCCCCCGAGACTTTGGCCTATATAATGTTCACATCGGGTACCACGAGCGAGCCGAAGGCCTGCAGCCTCTCTCATGGAGCTGTCGCCCAGTATGTGCGACAGGCCGTTGTACGCTATGGTTTCAAACCCGGATCACGCGTACTTCTCTGCGCGAACTACGTCTTCGATGCCTCGGTGACAGACATCTTCGGTTGTCTCTCCTCTGGAGCGACAATCTGTCAGGTGCCTGAGGATAGCCTACGAAGTGACCTTGCCATGTGTATTAACACCCTTCGAATCGACTCACTTCATGTCACGCCGTCAATGTTGACCCTGCTGACGCCTAGCTCCGTTCCAACCCTGCGTACCGTCATATTAGGTGGGGAGATCATTACACCAGACCTTGTAGAACAATGGGCGGAATGTGTGGACTTGTACGGCTCTTACGGCCCGACCGAGACTGCAGTCCAGGTTCTCATTCACCGCGCACGCAGAGGGACCTGCGTCGCATATGATGCCCTGCCCGGCAATCTTGTCATTTTGGTCAACAAAGATGGCGAGGTCTGCTATGCCGACGAGCCAGGAGAAGTCTTGATTGCGGGTAACCAATTGTTTGAGGGTTATTACGGCAATCAGATCGCCACAGAGGGCGCTCAGACGCGTTTACCCGCGTTCGGGAACACTCGGTTCTATCGAACAGGGGACCTGGGCGTCTATACGCCCGAATTGCGAATCCGCATCCTTGGGAGACGCGGTCACCAGCTGAAGGTCTCGGGGGTACGTATCAATCCCGAGGAAGTGGAAAGTGCGCTGCGGCTCCATCCCGCCGTGCATCGCGCGGTGGTCAGCGCCGTTCACGGCCGCCTTCATGCTGCGGTGCAGGCTCGCGTGTCAAAGCACGAGCTAGACACATTGGAAATAGCGGAGTTCTGCAAGATCCATCTCCCTGAGCGCCTCGTACCTATCGTGACCCAGATCAATGAGATACCGACCATCACGAGCATGAAGGTCGACAGACGAGCTGCTGCCCAGATGCTGATGCAAGCGTCAGTGGCAGTGGATAGCACGATATCAGGCTCTCTATCTCCAAATCAAAAACTGATTGCTGGAATTGTGAAAGAAATCACCGGCAATGATATCTTTGATGCCCACGTACCCCTCCAACAACTTGGACTGGACTCTCTTGGGCTAATGCGACTTCGTGGTGCACTAGCAAAGCAGTATGGCATTTCTCTCACGTACATCACATTGCGCCGCGCACGAACACTCAATGGTATTGCAGAGTTATTGCAGCCATCGGCCTGTGGCGAGTCTATCGTGCCAAGCCGTCCAACTCTGGAACATGAGTCTGTCACTGTCGGGTTATATCCAGCTTTGCGTAGTCAGGTTACCATGTGGCTGGCTCAAGAGCGCCTTCAAGATGCTACCTATAACGTGCAACGTATCATTGAGTTGAGTGGCTTATCAGGAGCGGCCGTGCTGGCCGGCGTCATGGCAGTAACCTCCCAGCTTGAGATGTTCCGAACAGCCTTTGCTCACAATAAAGCCCAGGGGCAAGTTTCGCAGATCCTTGGACACCGGGCATTGATTGAGGCCCATTATCACACCCTTAGCGCGGAGAAAGATGCGCTGCAGCAAGTGAACGAGATATTAGCCGGATCGTCATCGCGAGCGCTTGATCTACGCCGCGGGCCACTTTCGATTTTCCATGTCTTCTCTGAGTCAGAGGACAGAAGTTACCTGTCAACACAGATTCATCATATCCTCATTGATGCTTACACGGCTGCAGAAGTGACGACGCTGATTCTGAAAGCGTCTCGGGGAGAAATTGTTGTAAATCATAACGACAACACTGTTTCCTATGCGAAGCGCCTGGCAGAGACTGGGAACAGCCAAGGTGACCAGACTCGCAGGCTGGAAAACTGGCTGGCAAGGTTGCAGGGAGCTTTGCCCTTCATTCCGACCCCTCCAGTCCTTTTTAAAGGGGCAGGATTCCAGAGTATGCGGCGAAGAAGCTTCCTTGGACCCAGATGGCACGGCGAGATTTCATTTGACGTCATGCTAGCTTTGTTCCTGGCTCTTATGCACCGCTATGTTGGCTCAGACGATGTTTTGGTGACTACTCCAGTGTCAGAACGAGGATATGCGCCTGGAGCTGCGACCGTGCTAGGAAATCTCACACATACGGCCTTTTTGCGAAGTCGACTCTCAGGTCAAGATAGCTTTAGTGAGTTGTTGGCAAGGACCCGCGCCAGCATCGACTTTGCCATGGAGAACATTCTCCCTCTAGAATTCGTTTTGTCCCAGGCTGGGCGAAAGTTAGACGATAATTCTGTCCAGTTCGTCACTCATGACATTCGTCCGTTTGAGAAAAAGGGAATGGTTGATAGGACCCTCGATGTGGTTGATCAAAGCAAGCCCATGTTTGACCTGATGTGGCATGTATTCATCCATGAAGATGCGATGGAGATTCTGGTTGAATTCAACGCCGAACGGCATCATGGTGCCTGGATGCATTCAGCTATTGATGGCTACGCCACATTGGTGTCGACAATCACTAAAAGGCAAAATAAACCAGTGGACAGTCTTCTAAACGACACACTACAAATGCCTTGGGCTGTGCCCGAAAGGGTCGCGCTACCACAATCAGAAACCCTGTCAAAAAGCTCAAGTTCAATCAAGATGAGTACTCGTCCAAGTTCTCCAGAGGTTGGCGATTATTCGGAGAAACTACGACCCAGGACAACAAAAATGCCACAAGCAGACGGCTTGGATTCGCTTGCGACATCCTTGGTACTGTCTACACAGTGCAACACGCTATCCTACGACAGCACAGTAGACAACGATGTTGATTCTGCTTCCTTGTTATTGCAAGAGGTCAAAGACTCCATGAGTCATGCTATCTGCCAATCTCTGGGTATTGCGACAGTAGATCCGGACCGAAATCTCCGAGAACTGGGCTTAGACTCTTTTGCCTCTATGGCGTTCATTTCCCATCTGTACAACGTCTATCCAGACCTTGAGATCGGTATCCATGACATCGTCCAGTATCCTACCATCTCTGACCTCGCGAACTACGCATTGAAGATGCAAGCCAATGACAAGACGCTTGATTCCACCATGCAGGACCATACCTCCGTGGTTTCTACATCCGCTTCAAATGAGGAGGGCGTCAAGGTCGCGCAAGCCAGTTCCATCCAGCGCCGGTTTTTCCTATTGCAAGAACAGCTCGGAGACACTACTTACATCGTTCCTTTGCTGTATCGTGTTGTAGGCCATGGTGTGAGCAAGATTCTAGACGCAATACAGATAATTGCGCAGTACCACGAGATCTTCCGCACCACATTCGACCTCGAAGGCGACACTGTGGTGCAAAAGGTCGCTTCTCATGCTCGGTACAGCTTCGAAGTCGATGATTTGAGGCACAGCGCAAATCTTGACCAAGCAAAACTTGCAATGCGGCAAGTGTGCGCTGGGATCTGTGGACAGGAATTCGATCTCAATACGGGGCCACTTTTCCGCTGCCGAGGCTTTCTCCTCCCAGATGGTCAGCAATATGTGTTCCTGAACTTCCACCATATCATCGCAGACGAGCAGTCCGTCTCCTGCTTTGTGAGACATGTTGAGATGATTGTAAAGGAAAAAGGACCAATCGGCAGTATTTTTCCATCCACCTCATACCTGGACTTCTCGGAACGTCACAATCGGTCTCTCCAACCGGATCAGATTTCAACGGCGCGGAAGTGGTGGACGGAGCAGATGAAGTCACAGCCACTTACAGCCTGGTCTACATCGTTTGAGAGTGAAACCGAGCAGTTTGCCCCGGCAAAGCATGTTCGGCATATAGCCTCCTTTGACTTTGATCCCGCAAGCTGGGCATACTCATGTGGAGTGACTCCATTCGGTACATACCTCTTTACTTTGCAGCTACTCCTGACTCTACGCTCCGGTGCCCGAGGAAGCACTATCTTAATTCCTGCTACCAGTCGATCTCCACGATTTGGCGAACAAGACATGTATGGATGTTTCGTCAACACGTTGCCCGTGCCGATGATAGCGGAGACCGATGCAACGGCAATGGAAAACCTGGTGGCGTTCAACCCGACCTTGTTTAAGATCCTAGGCTTCTCCAATCTCCCATTCGAGAAGATTATGGAGTTCAATGGCCACAAGATGGGTGACTTTGACATGATGTTTGTTTATCATGAGAATAAAAAAGCCAAGAATGAAGCTTCTGTGCTTCAACCGGCAATGGATCTCATGCCGGCGCTTCCCGGAATCACGGCCAAGTTCCCTATTACCTTCTCCATGACTCGATCGGTGAACAACGGTTCGACCACATTGAACATGTATGTTGAGCACAACCCGAATTTAGTGAGCAGCGATGAGGCAGTGACGGTGTGCCAGCAATTCGAAGATCTCCTGCGACTGCTCACCCTTAGACAAGGAGAGATCGCTCTTGATGTGATTAGACAGACCCTTGATCATGGCCCTGTGGTCCCATACAGTTTCCATGGAAAGTGGGACCGTCACATCTTGGATGACCCCCTTTCGGACATTCAGATCATGCAACAGGCCAAGAAGACCCCGGAAACTACCGCCATTGTTTTTGAAGACTCCGCTTCAGTTACATACCGAGAGCTGGTTGAGATGGTTAATGGCGTCGCGCATTTCCTTTGCTCGCAGGTTCCGGCCTCCGAGTTGCGCCGCCAGAACATCTGTATTGTGGGGGACGTCTCTATTGAACGGATCGTTACCATCTTAGCAGTCATGAGCATCGGTGCTGCGTATATTCCACTTGATATGAAGAATCCTCTTGAGTGGAACACTACAATCATCCACGACTGCAACCCCAAGTGCATTCTTTTCCTACCAGAAGAAAGTGGAAGCTCCAGAGCGGAGGCATCGGACAGCCTCAGAGCCTATCTTCCAGCAATCTCAAACTCGATCCACGGCATTGGCATCACCACCCCGTTACCCAAAGCTACGACTCCAGCTCTCGATATGCGAAGCAGATCTGAGATGGACCTAGCGTACGTTTTGTACACCAGCGGATCAACCGGTGTTCCTAAGGGCGTTGCCATCGAACACCGAGCCCTAAAGAATTCGGTTCATGAACACGTAAAGCTCTACCATCTATCCGCGGAGGTTCGACTGCTGGCGTTAGCACCCTGGACATTTGATGTCTCGCTTATGGACCTTTTCGGCCCACTGGTCGTGGGGGCTACCATGTGCATTGGACGAAACGATTATGTCTTCTCGGATATCGAGGAAGTCGCGACTGAGATGAGTATCACGCATATCTCCACAACTCCGACAGTGGCAGCTCTATTACGACCCTCGCATCTTCCCTCCGTGTGCATGCTGGCGATTGGTGGGGAGCCCTTGACGGCAGTGGTACGCGACACCTGGGCCGAAAAAGTAACTCTCATGAACGTGTACGGCCCAACCGAAGCTACTGTAGATGTGGTCTGCCGCCAGGTCGCACGAGACACCTCGCCCAAGAACATCGGCTGGCCGTTGACCAACGTTTTCGCATATATCGTCGACGAACAAATGCAGCAAGTTCCCGTGGGCAAAGTTGGGCAACTTGCTGTTTCAGGGCCACAGGTAGCCCGTGGCTACATTCGTGAGCCACAGGGCAAGCCCTCCCCATTCGTGAACCATCCACTCTATGGACGTCTTTACCTGACAGGCGATTATGCTCAATTCGAGCCTGACGGAAGTGTGATCTGTCTCGGACGGATGGACACGATGGTTAATCTTCGGGGATTGCGGATCGAGCTGGGTGCGATTGAGCAGGTCGTGGATAAAGTTCTCGATACCGGGAAGTGCGTGACGCTCAAGATCGAGCGGGATGGTCAAGAAGCGCTGGTTGCAATTTTCACGAACAAGAATGAGCAGTCGGAGATCGAACTTCTGCCTCGCCCCGTAGGACAAGATTCGACTCGGTTGTTTGAATTTGCACGCGCTATTTCAGAAAAGCTCCCAGGCTATTTCATGCCTACATACTGGATTCCCGTCACAGGTTTCCCGCGGAACAAAAGTCAGAAGTTGGATCGCAAGGCAATTCAGAAGTACCTCGACGCAATGCCCAGTGATGTCGTTTCGCAATACCGCTGGGATCAGTCGGCAGCTAAAAAGCTCGAAATAACCCCGAAGGTTGACGATGTACTGCTGGTGTTGAACTCCAGCGACAGCCTCACACCCAGCCAGCAAACTGTCCGGCAGGCTTTCAGCAGCGTCCTGGGAGACAAGGCCTATGCCCGTGACAGTAACTTCTTCTCAGTCGGCGGAGATTCCATCTCAGCCATCCGACTTTGCAGTGCTCTGCGAGCTAAGGGAGCACAAGTCAAAGTCCGGGAACTGTACGAGAGACCGACAATTGAGAAACTTGCTGTTCTGGTCGAGCAACGAGCCCCTGCAAAACAAGAAAGCATCCTGCACGCTACCAGTCCCGCCGAAGTACACTCATCTCCCGTCAACTCTGGGGTGGAGCAGATAATCATTGACGCAATGTACAAAGTTCTGGGCGCCCAAAATGTCGATGTCGAGAGTAACTTCTTTACTCTTGGGGGAGATTCAATCTCAGCTATTCGCTTCAGCACTGCGTTGCGTAGCGCTGGGTTTTCGGTCAAGGTCAGGGACATTTACGAGAAGCCGACGGCGCGGCTTCTTGCTACCAAGCTAAGCCCATCCGGATCCTCCTCTGGAGTGTCTCAGCCTTCGCACGTCTCTGCCGCCACGCCCACTCCACCACCTCCCGCGTCTAAAGTGAACTCGCAAATCTCTTCGGAACGTGCTGGTTCGGCATCCGAGCTTGTCACGGTCGTGCGCGTTGCTTTCCACAAGGTGCTGGGGGACCGGCCGATGGAAGATCACAGTAACTTTTTCACTTTGGGTGGAGACTCGATCTCAGCTATCCGATGCTGTACTGCACTTCGCACTTCCGGATTCACGGTCAAAGTCCGTGACATATATGAGAACCCCACGGTCACGGGATTGGCAGCTCTCCTAGCCCAGCGAGACCCAAAGCCGGAGCAACAACGTCCCAGTCATGTGAGCAACGCCTGTACCCTTCGAAACACTCCCATCGTTGAGTGGTTTTTCCGCTCAGGTCGTGCTAATGAGAATTGGTTCAACCAAGGGCATGTAATCCAACTCGCAGATCCCCACCGGTTTGCCGATCTGGAGAAGGCCTGGCAGACCTTGATCGGTCTTCACCCGATGCTCCGAGTCCGAGTTGTCGGTGACGGTCCAGAGAAGACGATGGCCGTTCCCAACACGCCGAATCCCCAGGACTACTGCGTTCTGCGGTGCAAGATGAACACCTGGGAGGAGTTCCGCCAGGCAGCGCAGGAGCTGCAGTCCCGTCTCTGTCTACGCCGGGGACCCATCTGTGGCCTGGGTGACTTCACAGTTGAGTCGGCTGTGTACGCTGTTATTGTGGTCAACCATTTGGCCGTAGACGCGGTGTCCTGGCATATTATATGGCATGACCTTGATTGCCTGTTGCAGGGGCTTCGCCCAGAGAACGAATTCAATACGTTCAAGGATTGGAGTGACCACCTCGCTATTCGTTCCATGAAGGCACGTCTTCTAGATCGTCCGGCCTCGGAAGCCGGCAACGACTTCTTTGATATCGATCAAGCTGCCTTGCAGAAAAATACGGGCAGCTCGGTGCACTTTGCCAGCCTCAAGTCACCGGCCGAAATTGTGGAGCTTGCCAGCAGGGTACACGACGTGGACGTGGTGGACATCGTTCTTGCGGCTTTGCTTCTAGCTATACGGAGATGGAAATCGGCCAGCCACATCGAGCTCAATTTTGAAAGTCATGGAAGAGAGTTGAACCACGAGACGCTCGACGTAACACGAACTGTGGGCTGGTTCACATATATGATCCCTATCTCGTTCTCGCTACCCCCGGATACCACTGGCAGAGATTTCGTCAAGCAAGTGCGTGAACAGCGGATCAACGCCGTCCGTCAAATCGACTGCGCTGCGCCGATAGCCGACCAAGTTCAGGCGCATCCCTGCACATTCAATTATCTGGGATATACAACAAGTTCCTCGTCTTATGCATCATTCAAGAAGGTCCGCGCAGACCTCGGGCCGCTGGAGGATCCTCGCAACCGCAGACCCTTCACCATCGACTTCGAGGCGGCCGTCAGTAACAATCTCTTAACTGTCGGTGCGTTTTTCAGTACGGCGCTATTCAGCCGAGAGGCTTTGACTCAGCTGCTGGACTTTTGGACTGTGGATGTCCGAGATCTGAGCACCAACGAAAGTTCACGTACCACCGTCGCGTCAGTCGAATCTGTGGTCGAATTCGTGATCCCCATAGACGCAGCACTTGAAAGCGACCGTGCAGCCATTGAAGCTTCTCTGCGGTCGCATCGTATACCGGCAAAAAGTGTGGAAGAAGTGCTACCCACAACGGACATGCAATCTGCCATGATGCTGGCCAGTTTGGGCTCTCGGTCATACATGCATCGGTACGACTACATGTTGGAGGTTCAAGATTTGGACCGGTTCTGTCGTGCGTGGGAAGAAATATTTATCAATCGTCATTCAATTTTCCGCACTGTCCTCATCCCCATCTCTCGCACAGGGAGTACGACAATGGCTCAGGTGATCTTGCGGAAAGAGACAGTTACTGGCAGGCTCGTTGTTCGGAAAGAACCACCTAAGGCGCAACGCGCCATGACCGGCCAACTTCTTTCCGTGCTCTACGTTTTTAAATCTCCGGCTGGCAGCCTCAATGCATCCTGGGTTTGTCATCATGCTTTAATGGATGGGTGGTCCCGACGACTCGTGTTCGATGAGGCACATCGTCTATATGCCGGACACACGTTGTCCCCGCCCCCAGCTCAGTTCCGTGACCTTGCACTCCATCTTCAATCTCAGAAGGATCAGAACAATCAATTCTGGAGTCACCTCATTGAGAACGCGCAGCCGTCACTTCTGGTCGAGCATGGTGCGAATGAGCATCTCTCGGTGAGACAGCCCAAGGACCGACAGTATCGCACAAGAATCAACGTCGATCCAGAGGATTTGCAAGCTGTGGCCCGGGCTCACTGCACCACTATATCCGCATTGTACCAAGCCTCCTGGGGATTGACTTTGGCTATATATCTTTCCTCGGAAGACGTGACCTTTGGTCTTATTAGTGCGGGCAGGAGTGTTGATCTAGACGGTATACATGCCGTAGTCGGCCCCTGTCTCAATAACACCCCGATGAGAATACGAGTCAATTGGACGGACAAGGTGTCCCACTATATTGAGCAGGTCTCAGAGACGTCCATGGAGCGGAGTCAGTACGAAGGAGTCTCACTTCGTCAAATTTATGCAACGTCTGGTCAAAGGGATCTTTTCAACACTACGCTTCTTGTGCCATTCTCACCTCTCACGACGACAAGCTCTTCAAACCCAGCAAGCTCTTCCTCTTCTTTCAAAATGGAGCTCCAATCACGGGATGAGGTGACAGACTTGCCTCTTCTCATGAGCGTTGAACAAGGGGTCAGTGTGGCCAAAACCACAGTCCTTACACTGCGCACTAACAGCAGGGAATTCCGTCCAACATTCTGTGAACGACTCATGCATAGCTTCGGAAAATCTCTGGGATACGTTTCTTCCCTTGCACGAGGTACCGATTGTACCCTCTGCGATATCTCGCTTCTGGATGAGAACCATTCTCAGATCCTTGCTCGACACGCGCGCGGGGCTGGCTTTCCCGATGAATTCGCATGGACTTCCTATCAGCTTTTGAGTCACAGGGTGCAGCAGACGCCCCAAACCCTTGCCGTAGAATGTCATCAGCGCGGCCAGACAAGAAACTTGACATATGAACAGCTCGAAACGCAGGTCCAGATGGTGGCCGCTCGTCTTGCGGCTGCTGGCATCGAGCAGAGAACACGGATTGCGCTGTTCTTGGACAAGTCTCTCGAGCTTGTTGTGTCCATATTTGCCGCCCACTGTTTAGATTGTGCATACGTCCCATTGGATATCGAGAGTCCGGCAGCGAGTATCGCCACTCTCATCGAGAAAATCGGGCCCTCCGCTATCATCACAACACCAGCTCTGCGAGCCAGCTTGCCAAAAAACCCGGTTCCTGTCTTCACAACGGACACCCTCTTCTGCCCTCAAAAATCTGCTCTCTTCTCTCGCCGACGTCAGAACGCTGGACTTGACGATCTTGCGGCTGTTTTGTTCACAAGTGGCACCACAGGAACGCCCAAAGGTGTCTCCATGCCTCATCGTCAGGTTGTCGGATACGGCATTATGATGGCCCAGGCACTCGGATACACAACAACAGATCGAATTTTCTGGTTTGCAAGACCAGTGTTTGATGTTTCTCAGAGCGATCTTTTCGGCTCCGTATTTGCTGGAGCAACTCTCGTTATCACGCCGCATGTCGACGCCATGGCCCGCCTCGCCCCGTTGCTTGCCAAACTGCGGATTACTTCAACTAGTGTCACTCCATCAATCGCCTCGCTACTCCGACCGCAGAATTTGCCACTCATTCGTTCGCTATTTCTCGCTGGCGAGATGGCCTCACAAGAGGTCATCCGGCGCTGGTCGGCGACGGTTCGTGTCATTAACGGCTATGGGCCCACCGAAGGCGTTGTGGTCGCGTGGAAGCATATGAAGCCCGACACCAGTCCGCACTGCATTGGACGCCCGTCAATTGGTATGAATGTTTTTGTGTTGGATGCACAAATGCGTCAAGTTCCCATTGGTGTGCGCGGCACAATCTGGATTGCGGGACGGCAATTGTCCCAGGGATACTTTGGTCAGCCCGGCGCGACAGACCAAGTCTTCCGATCCAATCTATTCGGGCATGGACTAATGTACAACACCGGTAAGAACTATTTCCTCATGCTGCTTCGTGAGTTAGTCAAGCTACTTCGTGGCTAGTTCAAAAAAAGGTGGCTAACGAACTTTTCTTGTACGCGCGCAGGTGACATTGGCGTCTGGAGTCATGATGGCGAATTACTCTATCTCTCTCGGGAGGACCGCCAGGTCAAAATTAATGGACGACGCGTAGAGTTGGCTGAGATCGAAAGTGCCCTCTCCAATGATAGCGTTCAAGTGGCCGTTTTGCTTCTCAATAAATTAGGGGGTTGGAAAGAGTTGGTCGCCTTCTTCGCGCAAGAAGAGGAATCTCAAAAAGATCATTCTGTCGTGGCGGCAGAGCTGTCAGCGCAAGCTAACCGTCATCTACCGCCTCACATGGTGCCTCAGCGCTTTATCTTCGTCCCTCACCTGCCATTGAACGGCAATGCTAAGGTTGATACAAAAAGCCTCGAACAAGCTTACCTGGATGGATCTCTGCCAAATATCAACGCCAGAACCACAAAGATGTCCCGCGCAAACGAGGGCTCAAGTTGCTCAGCAATCACCCTGACAGATGAGGAGCTAGATAGGCGTCTTTCTGAAGCGTTGATTCATTTCCCTCCCGCGCTGAGCGCCGAAAACAAAACGTCAGTAGAGGCATCCGAGCGACCCAACATGTTTCTCTTCTTCGCTGTGACAGGCACGTCAGTCCAATACCGCTTGCTAGCACAGCGTCTGTCCACCTACCAGGTCGTCGGCGTGGATCATCTCCGCACGAACCAGCCTGAAGCATATCCGTCCATTACCAGTATGGCGGCCGACCTCGCGGCAATTCTGCGCCGACAACAACCACGGGGCCCGTACACTCTGGGTGGCTTCTCATTTGGAGGGCTTGTCGCCTGGGCTGTCGCACAATATCTCGAGGAGCAACATGGCGAGACCATCCGTCTGGTTTTGATTGATAGCGAAGCCCTTGTACAAGCGCCAATCCCACCTCAAGCCAGCGCGCAGGACTCTCAATCGGTGGCCACGGCACAAGAAACGCGTGAGAGGATGTACGAGCGGCTCTTTGACATTCCCAGTCGTAAAATTGCGGACCCCATTACCACGCCGGAGCTTGCTGAGTTTCGGGACATGCTGCTCACCCAGGCGCACCACAATCTTGCCATTCATGACGTCTTTCGGCCAGAAGTGCTACACGCGCCTATTTTGTTGATTCGTCGCTGCATGAAGAAAGATAATAATCCAGAAGAAGTGAACGATGGTGGCGATTCTTCTCGCCATCAAAGCGCATGTCAAGGAACAAATGGATTCGCCGAGTTTGCCGCGGGCCGTCTTGATGTCCGCTGTGTGCCTAGCTCAGATCATTATACAATGTTGAAGGACGAACGATGCTTGCGGGCGATCAGCAAGATACTAGAGGATGATTGTCTCGTGTTTACCGGCATTATGAGCAATAGTTGGCTACCATTAGCATCAGCACACTAGGTGATCAATATTGAATGAGAAAGGAACTCTGTTATCCGTTCATCAGTGTACGACTAGTTACACGACTATGGCGGCCGATAATAGCCACTTTTCGAAATACGATTTTCTACAACTCTTTCAAAAGTATCTATCCCCTGCAACCTGGGTAGTTGCCATGAAGATAAATAGCGCAGGGGCGTGACGCTGATAATTGTCGGAAGGGGGTTGAAAGAAAGAGGGAGAAAGGTAGATTCAAAAAGCGGAACGTGCTGTGCCAAGCAGGGATTTATAGGCTAGGCCGACAGTAAAATTGGTACTTGAAGCGTATCTCCCTCAACTTTTTGGTGTTTACAGTCCCTACCAACAAGTATTTGAACAACCCCCCCCTCTCCCCACCCACCTCCACCGCCCTACCCCTACCGCCCTACCCCTACCGCCTACTAAATCAAAAATGGCTAGCCAATCTGAACATCCAAAATAAATAAACAGCTCTATAAAAATAAACAGAACGCGTAGGGAATAGGGAGTAAGAAATAGGGGGTAGGATGGCACTGCTAGAGTCTCCGACCCCCCTTATAGACCGCCTTTTATTCTGCCGCTTTTTCTGCCAGACATAGATTCTATGAATTTCCGACTGGAGCCCACCAGCTAGGTGTAGGAGCAGTCCTAATGGGAGGTATAGCTATAGGAAGAGAAATAATATAACTACGCGACGCGCTTTTCAAGCGCGTTATTTTAGTAGGTTTTAGTAAGTTTTAGCCTGCCAGATATAGCAGGAGGTATAGACGAGATGGAAGGGCGGTGTATAGGGGGGTCGGAGACTTTAGTGCCACTGTATTCTCGGGTATCCCATCCCCTATTTCCTACCCCTAGCATATATCCCACATTATGCCTACCGCAGGTAAAGAGCTCTCGCCGTCAGTACGGTCACGCATTTGCAGCCTTCGGAACGACGCAAAATGGTCATATAATCGCATTCATAGCCAGTTTCCCTCTATATCTCGCTCTACAATTATTTATACCTGCAAAAATGAGGCTATTCGCGGTCAGCAGAACTACTCAGCTCAACGCTCTGGTCGGCCTCGCAATTTAAGCACTTTTGATCGTGATTTAATATACGATGCTATCCAAAACAACCCTAGTATCAAATATGATGCTTTGCTTAACCTCGTCGACTATAAAATTAGTCGTGAGACGCTCCGGAAGCTATTAAAAGATTTTGGTCTACGAAAATAGCGCAAGATCAAACAACCTCAGTTAACTGAGCACGACGCACGCCTACGCATGAGGATTGGTCAAGGGTCTATTGGTCGGACGACACTTCTATTGAGCGAGGTTTAGGGGAAAACGCAGAGTGGATATTTACAAAACCAAATTATTAGGCCCAAGAGGGCGAGGTCAAGCCTATACCGCTTAGAAAACAGCTTCGATAGATGTTTTAGGCTTCTTTTTTAGACGATCCACGTCGAATAGCTCTAATTCCTTTATTCAGATATCCTGCTTTACCTTGAGGCGGCGTGAATAGCACCAGAATCCTTGAGGCCTATCAATAATAGCTACCGACATTAATAAATAACCGATCTGAGGCTATTTTTATACACGACGGCGCTCGCGTATATATCGCGCGTCAAGTACGCTATTAGCTAAAAGAACAAGGGTTTATAGTCATGAATTGGCCAGCATATTCGCTAGATTTGAACCCTATAGAGAATCTATAGGCGTTGCTAAAAGATAGGCTATTAAAGATGTTCCCCGAGATTTATGATATGCCTAATACTGAGGGAACACGCGGGTTTTTAATTAATGTAGCACAAACGGCATGGTCATGTATAGACACCGAGATCCTATGGCATCTTGCCTATCTTCTATTCGCCCACTCATTCATCGATCCTCAGTCAGTCACAGGAGCAGGCCGTCGGGTTCAGGCGTCCAAGTGTCGAGACCAAGAGGATCGCTGCTCCCGGTGAAGCTCTCCTTGCTTTCATTCGATGATATTGATGATCGTCATCGCCTGGCGCCTCGATTTGAAGCTGGGAAGTGGCCCTAATGATAGTTATGCTTCCGAGATATACATCTGTTTCAAATGTTTGGATATAGAATGGAGTCTACAGCCTCGAATAAACGACGTTGAATTCCGAGAACACTAGAAAGTCTGGGTTCGACCGATGTAAGATGCAAGCAATAGAACACCCCCAACTTGTCCCCAAACTGCAGGATACTGTTTGTTCTTCATATTTTGTGTTTTTATCCGAGTCGTGTATAATGCACGTCGCCTTGGTTCCGTGCATTCCGATTAAATGCGGGGTCATCGTCTCACAATACCACATTGTCCATGCATACGACGCTAATTGTGCATAAGACAAGGCCGGTGGCCTTACGCGTGATCTTACGGTGACGAAACACACCGTTATGACTATTGAAATAGATTTGGCTATTCTGGCTTCCCCGAAAGACTGACGGTTTCTGAATACAGGCCGACAGCACGTTTTCAAGATGGCGCTTTTGAATTCCAGCTCAGAGACTTTTGGCGTAACATCTTTGTTCTATCTAGGGGTGATTGCTGTATGTGTGGCTTGCTTTGGGCGCTGACTAGTTCACTGACATATACTCAGCCGGCGGCTTACCTGTTGTGGACCGTTGTTTACAACCTCTATTTCAGCCCACTATCGAAATATCCAGGACCGAGATTGGCAGCCTGCGCCAACCTCCAAAACCTGTACTGGACATCGACAGGACAATACCATTACAAGATCAAAGAACTGCATGACAAATATGGAGACGTCGTTCGAACCGGCCCCCAAGTACTCGTCTACCGCAGTCCGCAAGCATGGAAAGATATCTACGGCCACCGAAAATCTGGAGCCGGCTCATTCTTGAAAGACCCCAGATTCTACCTCGGAGGACCGAGTGGACCGAGTATTCTAAACTCCAACGATGCAGACCACTCGCGATCGCGAAGACTTCTCTCGCATGCGTTTTCCGAGAAAGCTCTCCGAGACCAAGAATCTTTGATCCAGTCCTATGTCGACATGCTCATCGAGCGACTAAACGGAGAGGTGTCCGCGTCGCGCGAAACGGTGGACATGTCTCAATGGTTCAATTTCACCACCTTCGACATAATCGGCGACCTAGCCTTCGGCGAGCCTTTCGACTGTCTGCGAGAAAGCCAATACCATCCATGGGTCCAAATGGTCTTCGTAAGCGCCAAGGTAATGGTCTTACAGCGACCGCTAGCCGTATATCCATTCCTGGCTCCGATCGTCAGAAGGCTGCTGCCGAAACGACTAGCGAAGATGCGAGACGAGCATTTTGCCTTGACAAATGAGAAGGTCCATCGCAGATTGGAAACCAAAACCGACCGGCCGGATTTCATGACATACATCCTACGATTTAGCGACGACCGGGCTATGAGTATCCGTGAGATGGAAGCTAATGCGGCGTTGTTGATTCTGGCTGGGAGTGAGACTACGGCTAGTTTGCTCTCTGGATTTACTTTCTATACTCTCATGAATCCCTCGGTTCATAAGAAACTGGTGGATGAGATTCGAGGGGCGTTTGGGACTTATGATGAGATTGATTTCCAGAGGGTGAGCCAGCTGCCTTATTTGAATGCTGCGCTTGAGGAGAGTTTGCGAGTTTATCCGCCTGTTCCGGCTGTCATTCCACGGATCGTTCCGGAGGGAGGTGCTGTGATCGATGGGCACTTTGTTCCAGAAGGAGTATGTAACTCTGTTACTCGTGATGGTTGATGTGGACTGACCTGCGCAGGTTTCCGTCTCGGGGGCTCATTATTCGACTTACCACGCCGAGTCCCTGTTCGCCGAAGCGGAGTCTTTTATCCCTGAGAGATGGCTGGATAGCAGAGACAAGCGCTTCGAGTCGGACTGTCGGACGGCACTTCAGGCATTCTCGCTTGGACCTCGGAACTGTCTTGGGAGAAAGTCAGTATTTATCTTCAAATACCGGATATTGAGCTAACTATTGTGTCTTCGCAGCCTTGCATATGCGGAAATGAGGCTCATTGCAGCCAAGTTCTTGTGGAGCTTTGACATGACCCTGGATGAGAGCTCCGCTAACTGGAATATCCAGAGAGCCTACAATATCTTGGAGAGAAAGCCACTGATGGTGAAATTGTCGCAGGCACAACACTAATAAGGAGGATTCAGAGACTAGTCAAGTGTTCTCAAGTTGAAATCAAATTCAATGCAGGAGGATCCGTAAAATCAATATTGTACAGGCATATGTATGGATAATCAATACCATTTTATAAATGCCATGTGCTAAGCCAACTCCAATCCACCTCCAACGCCAGACGAGTATCCGACTCAATACCCGTAAAGAAGAATGGCCCGAATCGGCCCGGCCGAGTAGTAGCACATATCATGCAAACCATGAAACATAAAACCATAGACTCCATTTCCTACATCAAATACCTAGAATACGTCCAACGCTCCATGGGGTACAGGATCGGAAGCCACGAGCCAGCGTCAACGCTAACCACCCCTTTCACCGAATTCTCGAGCCCACTCTTCATACCTGCGGAGCCCGTCAGGTGACACGCTGGGTCGGATAGAGTATAAGCTTGCTTCGAAGTCTTTGAAGATGATGGGCCGGATCTGGTCCATTGGGGTGTGGAGTAGTGCTTCGCCGAGGTTGCGGAGAGGGCCCATGGCGGCGTCTTTGGCTAGGGCTGTTATGTCTGAGCCGGAAAAGCCTGTGATTGTTAGCAATGGTCATTCTCATATATAGAGGGGGTAGAGTTTTACCTTCTGTGACATGGACCAGGACCTGGATATCAGCATCGCTCAGTGTCTGGTGCTGATGGCTGAGAAGCCTGCGTATCTGCTGCTCGCGAACATGTTGCTCCGGTAAGGGGATGTACTGCCTCCGAACGAAACGACGACGCGCAGCCTCGTCGATATCCCAAGGCAAATTGGTGGCCGCCAAAACGAGCACGCGACCCGCATCTCCTTCCTTCTTGTCCCTTGCGGTCGGTTCCCGACCGGCGGCGGCACGCTGGAGATCAGACCACTGGACCAGGAATTCAGTCTTTGACCGCCGCGAAGCTTCGTGCTCGGTGCCAGAGGACCGTGCAGACAGAAGAGAGTCGATCTCATCGACGAAGATGATCGAAGGGGCGAGGACTTTGGCGAGTCCAAATAGGGCACGCACGAGCTTCTCGCTCTCACCGTGCCATTTTGATGTGAGGCTCGAGGCAGACACCGAGAAGAATGTGGATTTGGATTCCGTGGCTACTGCTCGTGCAAGCATGGTTTTACCAGTACCGGGCGGACCGAAGAGCAACATACCACGTGCTGGTTCACGAAGGCCTGAGAAGAGATCCGGGCGAAGGAATGGGTACACCACTGCTTCTTTGAGAGCCTTCTTGGCTCCTTCCAGCCCGGCGATGTCGTCCCAGTGTACTTCATCGCCACGCACGACGATATCGTTTAGGATCTGTCGAGCTGATTGGAGGTCCACGCCCTTGGGCAGTTTGTTCAAGATATTGACGATATCGTTGTTATCCCCTTCTTCATCCTCATCCCCGGCTTCGTCTTCAGACCGCTGTCCCGAAGAGTCTTGATCGCTCGATGGCGGTGTCTCGTGACGTTTGGGTGGAGCCGCTTTGCGTCGAACAGCGCCGCCGTTCACGCCAGAAACGGACATGCGGTCAACTCCACGCTGAATGTCATCACTCGATGATGGTGATATATAGGATGACGGCTCGGTTTTATTGATGCGTGGCGCGGATTTGGTCCGCGGCTTATTACTCGACACTTTCGTCTCGCGATCCTGTCGCGGTGTCGTCGGCCGAGAACTGCCCTCGGACTTGACCTGTGTCACGCGAGGCGGAGGTGGGAGTGTAGATCGTAACCCTACGGGTTTGGGTTTGACAGATGGCTTAGGTGGATAGGTAGGCGTGAAATCCTGTGGGTCTGGCATGTGCAGCTTGACTGACGGAGGAGGCTTGCGACTCTCATGCGAGGCCTGCGGCGGGCGCAGAACCGGCGCTTGGGTCACCGGGCGAGGAGATGATCGAGCCGGCGATGAGTGATGAGGCTCTCGCCAATTTGCAGAAGGAATCCGATCTGTCGATGGGTTCTTTTGTGGAGACCGCCGGACAAAGACAGGCTCTTCGCTAGAACTCGATTTCGGCTCCACATCACGCCGGATGCTAGGGTCGTGGGCCGCGGTCGATCGGGAAGAAGCCAGCGCCGCATCGCTCGCGATCTTCTCGTTCGTCGACGAAGACCGGTAAAGATTGCCCCATGCCAAACCCGCAGCTTTGGAAGCGGCCGGCCGCGAGTCCTTCTTGGAACTGATCTTGCTTTTCTTGCCATTCTTCTTTCCGTCGGTGTTGCGTAATGTCGTCAGCATTCCCTTCCGTCGCTCAGGACTAGATCCACGGGATTTGGTCTTGCCCGAAGAATTGGACTCCACGCGCAGTGCGGGTGCGGCGCTCAGCGACGGGCCCGGAGCCGCAAAGTCGTCGTACAGCGCCGGTGAGTCGGTATTCTGTCGCGCCATCGGTGGCGGTTGTGGTCGCCCCGGTATAGCGGCCGGTTTGGAGAGATCTGTGTAGCCGACGGCGGGGATAGTGCCGTCTCCGATCCAGCCGGGGGGTTTTTGAAGAGGAAGGAGAAGGTGCGTAGTTAGAAGATTTACCCTTGGTGAGTGTCGCAGAGCCTTCTTTGGCGCCGTTGGCTTCAGCGGACTCTTTTCGGCTCTCGCGCAGGGCTCCTAGAAGATCGACTCGCTCGCGGCATTGAATCTCCAGCGCACGGATGGAATCCTGCAGGGCCTTCTCGGTTTCGGACTTGGGAGTGTAGGTCGACGAGACCCGGCGGGCATTATGGTGATAGATAGTATCGAGGGCGGATCGCCAGGACCTCAATGCTTCGTCCTCGTTGTTCTGATGTCATGAGCAATTGAAGCCGACCGAGGCAGCGGCAGAACTGGGGAACATACCTGGCCTTCAAAGTAGACGGCAGTAGAGCACAAGAGATAGCACTCATCATAGGTCTTCTGCATGGAAGACGCAGGCCGTGGGCGCATCATTGGGGAAAGTACAAGCCCGCACCCATCTGTAGTTTGTTGGTGGGGGAGAGGATGGGAGCGATGATCTCCCGTTTGAGGGATTTTTCGCGTGACGTCGTCTGTCCGCCCGTTACTGCATGCGGACTCTATACTCTTCAAGCCCTACATTTGTATTGTGAATGCTCGGATATCGTCTCTAGATTCCTCGTGGTGGCACGTCTATGGGTACATGCAAAGAAATAAAAATAAAACAGAAAAATAAAACATGTATCGATGCAACGGAGAGACCCAGCCGCACAAGAAATCAAACCCCGAGGATCCAGGTTCCAACGCCGGTAACGATATAGGACACATCGGACAGGAGGAGCGTCAAGAAGAGAAAAACAAGTCCATCTCCAAGCCGGCAGTGCCATTCCCAAATCTCCTTTCGTTCCGAACTATACATTGCTATCGCTTTTGGAGAACAGAAGTCCCAAACATGCAGAAAGATCGAAACCCGGGCTCACGTGGCCCATGATGCACCTTCATATGAGGGTTGATCGGGCGCTGCCCGTCCCTCAAGACCCATATCGCCTCAAGAGATCACAGAAACAAAAAGAAAGGCATTACGTGGACCTCGACGTAATGCGGTATATTGAACAAGTGGAACAGCATTATCGGGATCGGTAGATGGCAGTCAAATCGGCAAATGGTGATCGCGTGACAAGGTGTATTTTTTCTTATTTTTCGCTTTGTTGCTTGAAGTAAGCCTTGGCCATCTCATAAGATGTCCTATAATAACGTTAGCGACCTGAAAGTCCTGAATCTCAGGGGGAAAGACAGAACATACCAGCAAATGGCCGTGGACGGCATGGTCGAGATAATCCGAGGGCGCATGCCTCGGAGGAAACCAGACCAGCCGAACTGACGCTTAATGATGGCAGCGGCATTGAAGAGACCGCGCGCAGAGCGGATCTCCTCGCTCTCGGCGAGGCCACGGGTTTGGAGGAGGGTCTTCACGACGTCCAGGGGTGTGGTGAGACCGGCGGCGAAGGCACCGGCGAGACCGCCGGCCATGCAGTGGGTGAAGGGGTCGTATTGCTGGGAGGGGTTCATAACCTTGGAGATGGACTCGTAGGCGACAAACTGGGTGGCAGTGAAGGGGACGGTCATGCAGAGGGTGGTGGGGTAGGAGACGTAGAAGGCCTGGAGACCCTCGGTGCGGTAGAGGGTTTTGGCGCATTGCATCAGGGTCTTGTGAACTGAACCATGAACCTGCATACGCTGCTTGATAACTATTATGGGTCAGCGGCGTCAAACCTCTTGTTGTTCTTAAGAGACACCTACCATCGAATGGGTTCATCAGCGCATCGCTCGCGATCGTGGCCGAGGCACCGCTCATAGCTGCATTATGAGTCAGTCATGTATACATTCCCTCGAGGTTTCAAAACCTACCAGCTGCCAATGGGTGGTGTCCATCATCGACATTGCCGCCAGCCATGTCCTTCACGATCTCATACGTTCCAAAATACACCGCGTGTGCCGGACCTGTCGCAGGATCAGTCGTCCGTCCCAATTATCCCATCTCGACTCTGGAAACTCACCAGCGCCAACAATCACACTAGAAACACCCTTCCATAGTGTCCGCCAGCCTTCAATCCGATAAATTGTGGAGACCGCATTGGTGAGGCCGGTGTACAGGCCGCCGGTTGAAGGGTTCAGGATTTGCATGCGAGTCTAGATGTTGAGAAACTCCGTCAGTCCAATCCGCCCCACGAGAATGATATGATGAGATCCAGACGCAAAAACTTACCTTGAGCAAATCAACCGGGTACATCACGGAGTGTTCCTTGAATCCGACCATCAGCCATGTCTCTCCTACCAAGTCAATGTCGGTGACATACCGCTATCCCTGCAAAAGCGCCCGCAAGCATATTTCGGCCTAAGCCATAGTTGGAAGGGAGAGCTTCGTAGCTGTTGGAAGAAACATCACGTTAGCATGTACGGCACACCGGAGTCACTCGGCCCAGGGCAAAAAACGCCATGGGGAGCGGAGATGGCCCAAATGCACCAGCAGAAGGCAAAGACACGCCCGCAGGAGCCTCAATCGCTCCGCAAGTGAATGGAACCGCCCTATCCCGCGCGGCGATGGAGGTCGCGTTGCCCGCTCAACGAAAATTCAAGCGCGGAGAGTCACCTACTCATATTCCTGCTCCGGGAGATGCTCGGTAGCAGCCATGGGAGCTCCGCTAGCTCGAGGCGCAGCGGGCGCAATTCGAGAAAAAATGGACAGAGAGGTTGGGGTGATGATGATGTCGTGGTGTCGTGACCGAGGTGCGCAGGATGGAAGGCTTATGGGTGCTAAGGTAACGGGGGTCGTGGAGCCAACGCCAAACAGACACAAATACGCCCGGATTGAACAGGGGGAGAAGTTGCTGTTGTTCAAGGATGAGGTTTCCCAAGTTGACCAACGGACTTCAACTTAAGGGATACTTGGTCAAATTTTTTTTTCGGACGCCCGGGGAAGGAGAAGATGGGGAATGGAATAGTGACCACTAGGGAAATTATTCAAGGCCGACCGACCTTCGCCGGATTCCACAATCTCCGGCCCTAAGCAATCCGAGCTCCGAGCGGTATATCATGCTATAGTAGTCTACTCCATTACGTTAATTATATTCTACTCGGGTTTCACAAACCCTCGTCTATTTTTCCACGGCACTACTCAGACAATAGGTCCAGAACTCCATCTCAACCAACTTCATCGACCCCCGAAGATCCGATGACGGAGCTTAGGTAACCCGTATTGTACCGGCTCTCCGAACTACACTAAGGCAAGTTAGGTATAGGACGGGCCCAATACCGGTAACTTTTATCAATCTGATAAGCGTTTAATTTATTGCACCCCTTCCATCGGGATTTAGCTTGTGAGAGAAGGGGTAGGGGTGGAGCAGGCATCCGGCGAACGGTATAAGGCTCCCAAGCTGTCGAGAAAGCCATTCATCGGCCAACTGACTCTACCTTTCCATGATCGGAGGTGGTCATAATACAAATCCTTTACTCCTTTCCCCTACAGTAGTCCATAGATTCCTTCAAAGGTACCCTATAAGGGGGGGGGGATTGGACATCCTTGAATACGAGATCCCCTACGATTTGGGCGCCGCCCGAACACGCGACTCTGGGGGCCAGGCTACCGAGAACCGGGTGGACATCAACCCGTGTGGACTAAACCATTCGTGTCGCCGCCGTACGTAAAAGGCTGCCAATAATCTCTGATGTGTCCACGCGACCCTAGTTTCCCGTAAGGGAGCAGCAGAAATTTTACCTAGAAGTCTTACTATGCATAGCGCCGCTTTAGGGGATACCGTAAGGAGCCACTCCTAAATGGGTCACCGGGTAAATAGAGGATTTTCCAGAACAAAATGAAGAACAAAATGAATGAGGAGTAAAGAAATCGCTATGAATATGATTGTAAAGAGCACTGCTATCTGGCCATGGTAGTCCCAACAAATGATCACAACACCTTCTGCGCCACAGCCTCGGAAAATGGAAATGGGTAAGATCAAACATAGTAGAGTTCCAGGTGCATCCGGTTCGTTTTGACCGGAGAGGAATATAAAACACAGTTACTTCAGAGTCCACCGATGAAGGAAAGAGGGAGATGGAGGATCGGGCGGTAACTTGTTGGAGGTTCGTTCACGTCGTCAAGATCTCATCGGCAGTCGTCCGTAGGTGGTCGAGGTATGGCTTTTACCACTCGACATTAAACGCCCATTCTCCTGCAGTCTGGATTAGCATTTCTGAAAAAAAAAAAAAAAAAAACTTGAATGTATCGACTTACCATTCTTCAGGTTTTCTGCGGTGTCGCTCAACAGAATAACTCGGCGCTTGTTACAGTAGGCCGTCTTGTCCAGAATATCGACCTTCAACTTGGCCAGCTCTGGCACGGGCTTTTCGAACATCTCACTGAGACTCTCGACGGCCATTTCCAGATCCTTTTGGTTGTCCTCGAAGATCTCGGTGAGGTTGTTGCGCGCCAAGTAAAATGCAAATGCATACGTCCACTTCAAAGTCTGTCGGCACTGTTGCAGTGCCTGTGAGGCAGTGTCTAAGAACTGAACTTCGATCCAAGACAGGCCCGATTGTGACTGAAGGCTGGTCATCTTCTTCTCGGTCTTGAGATATAGATCCTTGTCCAGTTTAGCAGACTGCTCGTGATTTGCATAACGATTATAGTAATGCAGGTAGCGTTCCAAAGACGCCCGAGACTTGGCCTGGGCAGAGCGTGCGTCTGAGCCAGACTTTTCCTCGTACCGGTTGCAGTTATACCAGCTGGTACCGTGCTCCGACCACAAGCCCATGCACATCCAGCAGAACTCATGCTTGCACTTGCGGCAGGTCATGTGGTTGCAACCGCCGTTCTTCTCGATCGTCGACATGCACCTGGGGCACTCCTTGGTGTTGGCGGATATCCAGTTGGCCGTCTCGGAGTCATCCTCACACTTCTTCAACCACATCTTCACCAGTGTGCAGGGAGTAGGTTGATGGTCGTTGAGGGAGCAGCCGAAACAGAACTCATGTTTGCAAATACAGTTCACCGTTGGTACAATGCGGCGGAGGTCGCGGGCTTTGACCGCACAGTCGACAGCATATTCGCAGTTGGGTGCCGGGCACCAACGGAGGTTGTCCTTATCATCCACATACGTCCTTGTGAGGAGAGTACGGTACCTAAAGCAAGCGTAAATGTCAGTCATCATCTTTCGCTTAATGATAAAGAGGAGGGAGATGGTTGGCATACCGTTCCTGCAAGGCGTTGTTGTCCGCCAAAAGTAGTTCCAGGGACTTGGAATCCACGATGCGGTGACAATTATCGCCTGGACATTCAATACGAGCGGCTTCACCCTCCTCCTTGATCTTTTGCGCCAGGTAGTGTCGGTAGCAGTCGACACAGAACCGATGACCGCATCGCATCGCAAACGTCTCGAGGTCGGGCCCTTCCTCGCAGCATATCTCACACATGAAGTCCGCCACCTTCTCGGTCTTCGCAAGGCCCTCGAAATTTGTCCCAAGCCCTGCATCTTCTAATGTCTCCTCCGGGTGTTCCATATACCCCTCGATAAGTTTCTCCTGCTTCCACCGACCGAACCGTAACAGGATCGCCGCCGACTCTGGGGGAAGGCCAAGGATTGCGGAAACATCGTCTACCTGGACATCCTGCTCACGCTGAATGTCCAAGGGGTTTAAAACCTTGAATTCAACTTCGTATGGTTTTCGTTTTTGCTTGATGAGGTCTTTATCATCGGAAAAGCCGGTATCGAGATCATCACCGAAATCTGTTCGTGGGAAGCAAGGTCAACAGGAGGACGTCATCATCGGAAGAGCAATACATACCATCCCCTAAACTCTCATCATCGCTGTTCTGGGTGTCGAGGAAGTCACCGGCACTCGACACGTCGCTCAGGAAGTCGTCGTCGGAATCCATGCTGCCCGTGGTTGTCGCGGGAGTCACGAGATCCCGCTTTTCCTGCTTGGAACTAGGGGTATGCTTCCCGGGAACGATGAAGAGAGATGAGGCCGTGAGAGAGTCGGGTTTGCTAAGCGGATCGGAGGTAGTGGCGCTTGGAGCGTGGGTAGCCTTGGTGGCGGCTTTGGGGGGAGGCTGGTCGTCCGCAATCGCCGCCTCAGCCGCCTTTCTCTTCCGTGTAGAGGGAGGCGTGGTGAAAAGGGGGTGCGGCAGAGTGCCGGCGATGGGAATTAGAAATCGATGGGAGGAATCGGAAGACTGCGTCACTTGGAAAACGGAGCGCGGACAAGTAGTGGTCGGAGAGGGGGGCGAGAGTGGGGAAGGGGCTGCGATCAGGCGGATCCGTTCACTCTATACGCTCGCAGCTATCTTTCAGGCGCCTCAAATTGGAGTCACAAGGGAACTAGGAAAACAAAAATGAATGACCTCTGCCTGACGGGCGTTTTGACTCACGCGATGATTCACGGTGGAGCTGTGCCAGTTTCAGGGTGCTAGTGTTAGTGCCAGGTTTGAGGTGACGTGCAGATGGGACCAGGATAGGGTCTCAAGTTGGCAGCGCCGTATAAATTACATTTAAGACAACCTCACATGAAGCTGAATAATTGGATCGAAGGTGATTTTCTCTCCAGCTTGGGTAGGTTTGCCTCTTCCGGAGCTTCCTAGGAACATCCATGGATCTCGCCAGGACCATCCTAGGTAGCATGTCTGCCTGATAGCCTATAGAACACGATAGAATATGGAATTGACACGG
This sequence comes from Penicillium cinerascens, assembly GCF_028974065.1. Classification (NCBI taxonomy): domain Eukaryota; kingdom Fungi; phylum Ascomycota; class Eurotiomycetes; order Eurotiales; family Aspergillaceae; genus Penicillium; species Penicillium cinerascens. The sequence continues at coordinate 693,463 of NW_026695298.1, read as the reverse complement.
CCAATATATACGGAACCTACATTCAAGGCGACCTGTCATGGACACTAAAGTCTCAAATGAGTGTCGTGGAATGTGTTTTGAGCAAAATGCACCTAGTGTGATGCATCCCTTCGAACTTGTAGCTGGTGAGCCCAGCGAAGCTAGTATCCTGGTCCTTATAACATCATGTCAGATGGAAATAGATACTACAAAAAAAATAATAGCAAAATGCACCCAGTCTCAGATAGACTCAGTTCTGAGATGGGCCAAAGAAAAACAAAAAAAGATGCGTCGACGCCCGGATTCGAACCGAGGAACCCGAAGGAAACGGCTCTCCTATGTGAGAGATCAAACCTTAGTGAACTAAGGCGTTGGAAGGCTCTAGCAGGCCGCCGCGGTAACCACTGCGCCACGTCGACCTTGGATGGTGGCAAAGTTCCAATTACTGATATGAGTATATTGATTAAGTATACCGAATCCTTCGTGTTACTAGGTCTTTCTATTCAGCTGCTATCTCTGATCTGCACCTGTGCTTTTTTTCTTTCATTTCTTTCTCATCTTTATGTAGAATGGGTCTGTCTATACTTTTTTCTTGCATCAGTCATCAAGACAATGTCTAGGGCGTCGCGGGGATGCGCTCGTCTACTAGATATATCCTCCCGAAATCGGATTGTTTATTTAGGATAACATTGGCTACTGAGTTCACAACTTAATCAGTTAAAAAATCTAGGTTGGCTGACGATGTAAGTCCCTGATTGCTTGCAAAATGCGATGTATGAAAATGCGTTAATTTTGGGTATGAAAGCGTCCCGAGGTCTTTTAAAGATATCAAGGTGTCCGAATGAATGGGAAATATGCCTCTACTCATCGTCCTCGTCACTGTCTTCCTCCTCACTGCTCTCCTCCTCGTCAGCATTCGCGAGCCAATCCACAAACTGCTGCGCCTGGCTACGAACGGTCTTCATCTCTTCACTTTCAGTAGACCGTTCATGATCCCACCATTGCTCGTACGCCTCCTCATCCACCAGCTCCAAGTCGTACAGCTCCTTCGCAGTAAAAAGCAGCACGGTATCACCCTTGTTGCGGTGCACCAGATCCTGCTGCAGCCGTAGCAAAAGATCTACCTGATCTCTCTTCTCAGCCTTGTTCCGATCGAATAGCGTGCGCTCCACGACTTCACGGTACTTGGAGAACACCTCGTGCACGGCATCGCCGGCACCCTTGCCACCTTCCATGAGCTGCTGGATGTATTTCATGAAGGAGGTTACGATTGCGCGCCGCACTTGCACATCCGAGGCGTTGGCTGTCATACGCAGACTGACTAGCTCCAATTGCACCACGTCTGCGGAGACGCCGTCGCGCAGACCGTCAAATAGACTAACTGATGCGTCGTGGTGGAAGTGGTCCTGTTCTTCCTCGTCGGAGAAACTGCTGCGTGCGGAGCGTTGCCATGATCCGTCGGATACTTCGGAAGATAGGGTTGAGATGGAGGCGGAGGAGAGCGAAAGTCCTGGCATGCGGTATACCAGTCCCGATGAGGCGACACTGGCATCGTCATCTTCCTCGTCATCATCCTCGCCCGGCACAAACTCGTAGCCCTCGCCTCCTTGACCGACCACCTTGGAGTCGGTGGGACCGGCAGTTCCATTCCGTCCCACCTTGGTGATGCGCTTTCCACTCTCAACCTCTACACCGTCTGCGATCTTTACATCGTGAGAGATAAGCGCACCGGGGGCGACAGTGCAGCCCTTGCCGATAACCACATTGTCAGCAATAATAGCCCCCGGGACGTCGGTGTTGTCTCCGATCACGACGCCGTCCCAGATGTATGCGCCGTCCAGCTTGACATTCCGGCCAATCTTGCAGTTCCGTCCTAAAACAGTGCTGTGGACTGTTGTTCGGTCACCGATACTGGTGCCTTTACCGATGACTGTGCGACGACCAATTACACATGACCGAGCCAGGGTCACGCCCTGTTCTTGGTACAAGCTGCCCTTGCGGAGATCGTAAGTGTGGCCCGGGAGCAAGTTCGTATCAGGACACAAGGGGTAGGTCCAGCGCGAAATAATATCCTTGCTAATGGCATCGTAAGCCTTCAGATTACGTACCCGGGCGGCGTAGTGGTCTTTGATGATATGTGTGTGAATGGTCTTGCCATTCAGCTCGTAGTCCTTTAGGACACCGAACAAGTAATGCTTCCGCGGTGACTGGTAGTCGAAACTATCGGACCACAAGCCCAGTACGTCGGGAGTGCAGATATCGATACTGCAGTCAATCAAATCTTGACGGATATCCAGCTCGGAGTGGGTGAGAATGATCTCCGTATCGATGTTCAACCGGGTCGGAGCATCGTCGTCATGGTGGTCAATCTCCTCGTAATGGAGACAGCGGTCCTTGGTCGGATCAATCACAAAGACTGGTGAAACTGAAGAGGACTTTGTGCGGTGGTTCGGGCCGGCTTCGCGCAGCACCATGGTCATGATCGCGTTCTTATCGGCCTCGCGGCGGGCTCGGTGTGTGGCCAGGGCGCCCTCAATGGGCAGGTTGCTGATTACATCGCCGCTTACGACGATGAAGTCGCCGGTGATAAGGTGCTTGCCGTCCAAGTCACGCATCACATCGCCGACCGAGGTAGAGGTGGATTTGAGGAATGTGAGTTTCTTGAAGGGCGAGGACAGGGCTCTCCATTTCGAAGCACTAGCGAAAAACAGTCAGCCTCTTTCTCTGGTTATGATCTGGTCAACGGTTTCTGGCGGCGTACTTGATGTATTTCTCTAGCTTGTCAGAGTGGGCGCCTCCGTAGAGAAAAACCTCCTCGACACCTGCATTGGCCAGAAACTCGAGGGTATATTCGATGAGGGGGGTGTTGGCCAGGGGAAGAAGACACTATCGTGATTAAAGTCGATTAGCACTTGCAATCTTCCCGTAACTCCCCTTCGGGTACATACCCGCGGCTTGTCGAGAGTAAAGGGCTCGAATCTCGTCTCGAAGGTATCCGCCAGAACCACTGCCTGCAGAGTCTCCTCTACCTCCTCAGCCTGGTTGCCCTTGGACTTCGAGCTTCCTTTTTGCTTGGCACCCATTGCTGGAAGATCCTTGGAGGCGTCAGTTGAAGTGTTCGCGCGAAAGGAGCTCTTTCGTAGGGTCGAGATGACAAAGTGTCCAGCTGGAGAAATATCAGGTGTATCATACCGGGAAAGTAAGGACCACAGAAATGGGATTGACCAAGTCTGTTCAATCGGCACAGCAACTGGTCCCAGGCTCGTTATCAAAGAAAGGCACAAAAACCCCCGCCAAGCCTCCGATGACTCCCACGGTGTTGCATTGTTTGCACTTCAGACAAAAAGATGCAAACAAAAGGTCACATCTCATGGCGTCACATGACTTTAGTGTTACGTGCCAGCCACGTGCTAGCCGCAGACGGTCCAGAACTCCCCTGAAGGTCTGGGCCCTCCTGGACTCCCTTAATTTGCTTGTTTAAAGAGACACGCGGTCTAGAATTCCCCCTGGGGCTCGCGCTGAGCACGATCTCGGGTTCGTCCGCACAAAACTTCGGGATTGCGGGTGTGTGGGAATTTTCTCCCGAGACTCGGCGGTTTGTCGTAAGAGCGACGCGTGTATAAAAGAGGAAAAATTGGATTTGATGACGAGTAACATCGTTGAAAACTATGCTTCCCTACATGCTTTGCCCCATTCTATCTAGGGAATTGCATGGAGCACCTAGCCTTGTTGATCAATAAATATGTGCGTAAATATGTACTTGACGAAACAACTTTCTCCCACGGGAATGTATAATGAAAGTCCCAGGTGCTCGGTTAAAACAAAATCGCCTCCCAAACCTGGAATGAAAGAGCCTGCAAAAACGCCAATGACTGTAAGGGGTGGAAAGACCGCAACCAAGACAAACATTCGGTCAACAAAGATGGAAAGCAATATACGATTGGAAACCTCGTTATAGACAGTGGGAATCGTGGAGTAATAGACAAGCGGAGAAGAGGGGAGGTTTCGAGTTTAGCCGGGCCGCCCAGCTTGGACCGCCATCATAGGTTGTGGCTGGGGATACATCCGTTGTCGTTTGGCCATGTTCGGGTTATCCGCGGCACCTGCCATGTCTGACATTTGCCGCCGATGAGGTGGGCGAGCTGGGCCTCCCGTTGAAGGGACGGCAACGGCGGGTGCTGGGAATTGAACGCCGTTCTGATCAACGGCGTATGCGGCCGGCGTGGCTGTTGCTGGAACATACTGTCCCGGGACCGCGGGCATTGTCGGTGGAACAGCCTGCATGCCCTGAAATTGACCAGGTGATTGCCAGTTGGTCATGGACCCGGCCGGAGACTGACCGGGGGAGCTGTCTTCCTTGATCGATTGGCTAGCTGATGTTTGGGCCATGGTGACCGCGGCTGCGGATGGCGGGGCCTCGATGCCTTGCTGCATGGTCTTGAGATGCACCAGATGCTTCTCGAGCATGTCGAGAAGACTCTTGCGAGTAAACGGCTTCGGAAGAACGTCATCCATGCCTGTCATAGATCAGTAAAGTCCTGGGATGAAAAAGTAAATTGGAACGTACCGTGTTGGAAGTACAGTTGGATATCGTCACTTCGAATATTGGAGGTCATGGCAATGATGGGAGTTCGGTCGAATTGGCGGATGAGATGACAGGCCGACACACCGTCCAAGTTCGGCATTATGATATCCATCAGGATCAGATCGTACTTGGAACCACCCTGAATCTTGTTCACTGCTTCCAAGCCATCAAACTAAAACACATTAGTTTCTGTCGCATCGACCAATCGTTGAATCCAAACGTACCGCTGTGTCAATAACACAATTGAACGAGTATAAAAATTTGCCGCCAATCTGTCGGCAGGTAGCATCGTCTTCGACCAACAAGATTTGCGGGCTACGCATCCAGCCGGGGTCAACATTGGAGGTCTTCTTCCGATTGTCCGGGTATTGTCGGCGCGCGTCAGGGGTCTCGACCTCTGTCTTGGTAGGCATGGGGTACGGCACATTGTTGACATGTTCGCTATACATGGGGTCGATGCCGTTGGTGGCACCCACGGGGTAGACCACCTGTTCCAAATCGCCACCCATTTTCTGGTAGACCAGCGCTGGGTTGGGAGGTACCGTTGTTGCCGGACGCACCGCCCCATTCCGAGCAGTCGGATCCATCGCAGGGGTGGCTACTGGCACAACCCCGGCCTTTTGAGGATCGTTGGGATCCACCCCCCGAGATTGAACTGGACCTCGGCGTTCATATCGTTCAAAAGTTTCGAGGCCTGCTGAAGAGGTGAAGAAGGCTCATCATCCACCGCACCAACCTGGGAGGGGCTTATGGTCGAGCCGGCCGGACCTTGGAAGGCAACAGCAGCCTTGCTGTCTCGCCGCTGGCGTGCGTCCGTCGAGAGCAAATGTTGCATCATCTGCTGGATCACATTCTCGTGGTTCAACACCGTCTTTTGCACCCTCATCATCTCCTGTAACATGAGCTGGTGGTCCACCGTGAGTTGCGCATAGCGGTCTGAGAGGTGCTGGATCTGCTGTTGCTGCGCGACAATCTGCTGGTTGAGCAAGTCGATCTGCTGGGTGGGAACAGACTCGTCGTTGCTCTGGGTCTGTTTGCGAGGCGCAGGAGCCTTTCGGCGGATGTTATCCAAGGACTCCTTGCTGTTTGCACGGAACTCGGGGTGTTTGAATTCCCAGGCCTGCGTGATTGATATTAGTCCTCCGAATCAGGAAATAGAGAGGACATGTCCGGAGTCCTACATTCTGTCCGTACGGCGACTGGCCGTTCTCCTCGTTATTTTGACGGACTTTGTGGAAATCGTATTTGTTCAGTTGGCGCACGAAACTGGCGAAGTTGCTATGCTTGAAATGCTTGGGCAGGATGGTCTTGGTGAACTTCTCGCACTAGATTTGTTGAGCCGAGTCAGCCAAAGTCGGTGCGACCGCACAGCGTCACGGGGCGCATTTACCTCGAGAACCACGAAGCTATCCCCTTCATCACCCCAGCGAACTATGGACGCGTAGGAGGGATCCTCCAACATTCTAGCACGACGGTTAACATTCAGAACGGGGCGGTCAGACGGCGGAGAGGGGCCACGGAGAGGTCGCGTTGAAAAAGTCGAGAGGGGCATTCAAAGGACTTACTTGTACAACTTGCGTACCTAGCCATCGTGTTAGCAATGCAGCGAAGACCTTGATCAACTTGGACGATCGACCGACTCACAAAATCGCTGGAGTTCCCAGCGGGGGGATTCGAGGAGGTCTGGCCAGCCTCCATGCCGGGCTAGACGGGTCGCGACCGGTCGAACGAGCAGGCTGGACCCGGGCGGGATAATCCAAGTCTCTTGGATCTAGATCGCCCACCAGAAGGAACAATGTAAAAAGGAAAAGGAAATATAAGGTCGAACGAGAGATGGGTTGGGAAGGGCAGAGGAGAGAGAAAGGGAATTGTCAACGGGGACGAACTTGGCGGTAGAGCCAAGTACCAAAGTTACTGCGCAGGTACTGCGCGGTACATCGCGGTACTCCAGAGCCTGGATTCTTCTTGCTCCCACCTTGGGACAATAAGGTCGTCAGGAATGATGCAAGGAGTTCCGTTGTTTCTATTTCTATTTTACCCTTCCTATAGCTGTCGGGGCCCTATAGGCCGGGTTCTCTTTCGGGTTGATCGAGGGGCACGTTTCTTTGAGTGCTAACTTTCGGTACGCCTGCTCCGAGCAGCAAAAACTTCCCCTCGAATGTACGCAATCGTACTCCGTCAGTGCGCACGAGGTGGAGGGGGGGCTGCGTCTCTTTACCTATGAGCTGGTGGGCACACCCCCATCGATCCCAATACTACTTCCGCGGGAGGGAAAAAATGTGCAGGTGCCAAATTGACCGTTGGAGATGAAGGGGGACTCCGGGCCTTTGAGACCCTTGGAAATCGCGTCCGGTGGATCCCTGTCTTTGGTTCCCACACGCGTTCGTGCGGATGAACTGATGAGTTGGCAGGTGGGCCGTATCACGGTTCAAGTGTATTATTAGTTAGGAGATTAAATTTGATTTCATAATGATCGTTTCATCAGCCATAGAGCTACCGCCACCGTGACGCCTTTGTGCAAGGTCTTCGGTTCCTCCGATTCGGGCCGACTGCGCATAGGTCCGGGATACTTGGGACTTCAGCATGCTAGCTACATAGCTAAGAACATTTATTGAGGGGGTGTAGACAAAATGATAATGAAAATCCGCCGTTGTGTCCCGCGAAGAATGATCGTCCGGTTGCCGAGCCCCGACAGCCCTGGAGCCATGACGAAATCCCGGGGAGCTCCATGACAACCTGTCTTCCCACTTCCCCTTCCCCTTCCCCCTCCCCCTCCTTTGAACCTACACCTTCACTTGCCATCTTCACCATGTTTGCCGCTCGCCGCCTCGCCGCCAACATTCCCCGCGTGCGCCCTCAGGCTGCCCTCTTCCACAGCACCGCGCCCGCCTTCGTCCAGAAGGGCGACGCCATTCCCAGCTTGGACCTCGTCGAGAACTCTCCCGGCAACAAGGTCAACCTTGCCAATGAGCTAAAGGGCAAGGGCGTCATCATCGGCGTCCCCGCAGCCTTCAGTACGTGAGCCTGTGCTAACAAAAACAACGAGAAAAAGAAGTTGACCGTCCACAGGCCCTGCTTGCTCCTCCTCGCACATTCCTGGCTACATCAATCACCCCAAGCTCAAGGAGGCCGGTCAAGTCTTTGTGGTGGCCGTGAACGACCCCTTCGTGTGAGGCTGCCCCCTGCGCGCCGGGAATCCCTCCGCGAATGAAACGCTAACTCGGATAACCTTATAGCACCAAGGCCTGGGCTACTTCACTCGACCCGACTGGCAAGAGCGGCGTAAGTAATTCCTCATTGTTTAATGGCAGTTCATTGTCTGACATCGTGTTCTTATAGGTCCGCTTCCTGGGTGACCCGTCCGGCCAGTTCACCGAGGCTCTGGACTTGAGCTTCGAGAGCAGCGCCATTTTTGGCAACAACCGCAGCAAGCGTTACGCCCTGCTCGTAGAGAACGGCAAAGTCAAGGAAGCTTTCGTAGAACCCGACAACATCGGCCTCAACGGTACGTTTTCTCTCCGACGCGACTGGAGGGGGGTCACTAACGGGAGAGAAATTAGTCTCCGCTGCCGAGAAGGTGCTCGGTTAGAACGATATATACGCATGTCTAGAGCCAGTGCACATGACAAAATATCAAGAGCGACGATTAATCATCTGCTCGAGATTAATATCAAGACCAAGAATAGAACCATGAATCATAAACCATGAATCATGAACCATGGGTCATAAACACCTGACATATCCGTCAAGTCGGTACGTATAAAATGTAGCTCAAAGTCATCTAGATCCAAAATTTGAACATTAAAGTAGGGGAATTGCGACGTGCAGGTGACCCGAGATATTCAAACAATATCCAATTCGACCAGCAACCAACGTTTAAAGGATCCCGAGGGCCCTTGTCATGCATGCATCTACATGTAGATGGCGGCTGCCTACGTCTGACGCGGCCCCTTGCCACATATGTGGCGGTGGTAAAACGTGTCCGCAACGGCAGTTGGGAGCCCAAATATAGTGCACCCTGTAGATCCCCGCGACTCCAACTCGGAAGATCTGGAAGCTTTTCTTTCTGAGGTAATTGACCATTTGCATTGAGGAGTGTGACGCCGAGAATGATAGTGCTTTCAAATTCATTCCTGGGGAGATGTCAAGAATTCCCATCGCCTTCCGACACTGGATGCGCGGCAAGTCATACCAAGTCAGAGGCCGTGGCAAAATAGATTCAACCTGGAAGGCAGAACACACTAAATTACCCCGGATCTGATGGAAATAAAAACTTATTCACAGTTTAACCTGCTTTAGAACTTTTCTTAAAAAAGTTCGCACCTGTGTAGATCGCAAGTCGCAAAGTTCTGACGGCCGCTTCGTCATTGCCAAGACCTGCCCCCGTTCCAGCCACAGAATCCCCTCCCGACTCTCATCTTCTCCTTCCCCCATAGTCTCCCCAAACCTCGATTACCAATTCTTTGCGCTTTTCCCCCCCTAAGTGGCTGGTCCCTTGATCTTTCTAAAGGGGTGGTGCAGGGTCGCCCATCAAACTCGCCCGACAACTCGCCTTGGGCCGCCATTCAGAGCAACGACACTGAGTGGGCTGTGAGATCTTGGCAATCCAGCTTTCTCCGGCTATATTTCCCCGACTCGTCTGATCGGTCTCCGGATCCCTTCGCCTTACTCCTCCTCCTGCGTCTGCACCGGCATCATGTCTAAGGTAGTGCGCAGCGTCAAGAACGTTACAAAGGGATATTCCTCGGTGCAGGTCAAGGTTCGAAATGGTACGTGTTGTCTCTATCGGTCATGGGCTTCCGCTTGGACTTGGATCTGGACTCGCGGGCAGGCATCGTGACCCCGGCGCTGTCACTTCTCCTTGCCACGGCCTCCCTGCTTGAACGGCGTGGTTCAATGACAGCGTGCCCCGGATTTGTCGCAACATGCTAACTGTGCTTGCTTTGCAGCAACGAGCAATGACCCCTGGGGCCCGACGGGCACTGATATGTCCGAGATCGCGGCCATGACTTTCGGGAGGTAAGTGTGATGACTGGTTCATATCGAGGTGGCAAGCTCTAACATGTCGGCTCCCTCTAGCCCGAACGAGTTCTACGAGATCATGGATATGATCGACAAGCGCCTCAACGATAAGGGCAAGAATTGGCGCCATGTTTTGAAATCGCTGAAGGTCCTGGACTACTGTCTTCATGAGGGCTCCGAGCTGGTGGTGACATGGGCGCGTAAGAACGTCTACATCATCAAGACACTGCGCGAGTTCCAATATGTTGACGAGGAAGGACGCGACGTCGGTCAAAATGGTTGGTGACTTTCCAGGTCTAATTGCATCCCTGTTGCTAATAATTTCGGTAGTTCGCGTCGCCGCAAAGGAATTGACCGCACTTGTTCTGGATGAGGATCGCCTGCGCAGCGAACGATCGGATCGCAAACTTTGGAAGACTCGTGTCAGTGGACTCGATGACGGCTATGGAAGCCAGGCCGAGCCACCGCGCCGAGAGCGACGACGACCCAACCAGGACGAGGATGATACCGAATACCGACTAGCGATCGAAGCCAGCAAGGCTGAAGCCGAAGAGGAACGCAGACGACGTGCCAAGGAGGCAGCGGTCGGTGAAGATGAGGATCTAGCTAAGGCTATCAAGCTCAGCAGGGAAGAAGAGGATCTGCGGAAGCGGGAACTGGAGGAGAGCAACGCTCACTCGCTCTTCGATGAGACCCCGGCTCAAGTTCAGCCGACTGGCTTCAACCAGGGCTACCAGCAACAAGGTGCCGTGGACTGGTTTGGCAACCCGATTAACGTCCAGCAGCCCATGACGACTGGCTTCTTGAACAACCAATATGCTCAACCCACAGGTTTCCAGCCTCAACCCACGGCCAACCCTTATGCAAACGGGTACCAACAGCCCTCCGCTTTTGACCAGAACCCTTACGGACAGCCCCACAACAACTTCTTGCAGCCCCAGGCCACCCTCCAAACACAAAATACCGCGTTCAACAACAATCCTTATGGACCTGCGGATGCTTTCCCTCAGCAGCAGCAGCAGCAGCAACAACAACAACAACAGCAGTCTCAGGAGAACTACCTGTCTGCTGGAAGTAACAACCCGTGGGCCTCGAACCAGCCAGCTGAGACGCTCAAGCCCGTGCCCACTGGCTCGAACAACCCCTTCGCCCAGAAGACTCAGCCCCAGTTCAACAACCCACCGCAGTCAACAGGACCTCCGTCTCTTAACACCCTTGCAGAGGACCGCCCCACGAACCAGTTTAGCAACCAATACAGCCAGAACAACCAGTTCAGCAACCAGAACCAATCGTTTGCCCACCAACCCATTCAGCCCAACCCGATCGCCAACTTCCAAGCCCCGCAGCCTCCGAAGAGCACTCCTCCTCAGTCCTCTGACCCGCACCATGCTCGTCTGAATGCGCTTCTTGCATCAGGCGAAGGCCAGGATACCTTCGGAAATGTCGGCGATCTCCGTATCCCCGCGCAGCACACCGCACCTGGCACGTTCGTCAACTCCGCTGGCCAGGGTCTGGATCGCCTGCATGCCAACCAGACGGGCAACAATCCATTCTTCGGCCAGCAATACACAGGCATGCCCCAGCAAACCGGCTTCGTACAGCAGCGCCCCGCCAGCAACCCCTGGGGAGGCCAGCAACAGCAGCAGCATGGAGGTAGCTTGATTGACCTGTAACCACGTTTTAACTGGTTCTTGGTCCGTTGAATGCTTGCTAGGAACCCGTATAGCCTGCTGTTGCATTTTACCATCGATCTGTTTTGTCTCTGCTCCCATGATCTCCTCGTTCTTTCCTGTTCTCTCCAACCTTTCACCCCTTCTATGTCTCCTACTCCATGGATACCAAGGCACTTGCATAGCCAAGCCTTGAGATCTATTCGTCTTTTGCCCTCGGTCCAGTTTTTATCTGGAATCCATACTTCATGTCCCCACCCATTCCTCCCTTTGTTTCCACCCCCCTCTCTTGCTCTCTCTCTTCGTGCCCCAGATGCTTCTCTTTTGTCTACTGTGTTTCGTCGTTAGGATATCCTTCTCACTTCTCAACTGGTCTTAAACTCTTTTCAATGCTAGATACTGTAGTCGGAATTTATCTTTCAATTTTTTCGCCAGCTAGCTATCGGTACTTTGAAATGGCACTTTTCATTTCTCATCATTGCATTCATCTGCTCAATAGAAGATTTCTACCGACGAATCATAATCCCATATGGATCTCGATCGGCCTCACTTACGGAAACCGACACCTCCGCATCCTGGAACACCTCAGAAGATTCCGCAGGGGCAGCACCGCCCTGCTTCGCACTATCCTGTATCGCCTTAAGAGCAACCTCCCTCTCACCATGCCAGCACTGCGACAATTCCTGAAGCAACTTGGTACGCATGACGGCGTGGAGATATCCACGCTCGGAATTGGAGTGCGCAAGGGAAATAACCACCGATCCACGCTCCGTAGCTGCCAATGCTTCGTGGTGGCTCATCTCTCCCGTGAATAGGAGGTCGGGGATTTCGCCGCCGCGGAGAAGCACGCCTGACCCGGAACCGGGGCACATGCCTACCGTGCGAATTTGGATGTCGTCCACGGACCGGGACTGCGGAATGGCAATGGGGATACCGCCTGGCAAGCCAACGCCCTCGCCGATGGAATCGATTAGCTTGGTCAGAGGCTGGGCTTCGTTGAAAGTAACCAGACGGCCGGCACCGGCGGACTCGAAGCCCTCCGGGATTGAATCGGGCGGTGATGGGTGGATGGTCGACCGGGTGTGGGGAATTGAGCTTTGTGTTGCGGATGCAGCAAACTCTGGGCGTGGGTAGGTAGGAGCAGAATAGCTTGATGAAGCGCACTGCTTGGTCTGGGACTGCTCGGCTTTGATGCCGCCGTGGACACCTGTCACCACGTCACAGAGCCAGTCGGCCATTCCGCCGGGGACGGTGTCGACGGCGGTGTGGGGCGAGTAGACGCTGATTCCATGTTGTGCTAGACGTAGGAGAGATCGTTGCTGGGTGTCCTCGAGTGTGATGGACTTCAGACCACGGAAGATGATGGGATCTATGGCCCGTTAGCTTCATTAAGCCCCGAGATTGACAGAAAACTCTCAGGATTGTTAATTCAAGTCTTGGGATGAGCAGACTTACGGTAGGCCACGACGGCCGAGTCCCGGCGCTTGATAGCCTCATCTGCGACGGCTGTCGTGAGGTCAATGGCCAGCAGGACCGAGTTCTTCTGGCGACGCGAGGGGTCAAAAGGAGCTTCAAGAAGCACTGTAACAACGTATAATTAGCTCTGAATAGAAGTCAGATGTGTCCATTCAGCTAGAGAGAGCTTACATCCAGTGTTGTCAAAGCTCTTATCGGCCAATGCCTCCGGATACCTAGCTTCAAGTCAGACTCAAGCTCCAAGACTACCAAGGGAAGCTCCCCTCCTCACCACATACAGTCTCCTCATAGAGCTCACCACCGCTCTGGTAAAGGGCGAACAAGAAGGAGTCGCCAAATCCATAGTAGAACAACGCCGCACGGTAGTACGCAGAAGATTCATGGAATAGAAGTAAATAAGGAAACGAAGTGGGACGTGACGCTATGAACACCGCGAACGCCACTGCACGTGCACACCAGCCACAACCGATCGGGGCAGCGCAATTTGTAATACGAACCTCATCGCGACTGATTCTCCGGGATCTTTCAATTCATAACAGAATCTCCGTGCTTGATGTTTCTCCGCGCCTCCCCTGTCTTGAGAGGCTGCCGCTATCTCCTCCGCCCGACCGCCCCGCGCGCCTTCTTCTCGCTCTCCGCGCGCTCCTTCGCTGCCGTCGACGCCGCTATGGCTGATACCTCGGGTGTCACCGCGGACTCGCTGAAGAACAAGCTGGTGGAGCAACTGCAGGCTCACCATGTGGAGATTGAGGATCTTTCTGGTAGGTTTGCGCTGCAAGTCGATGTCGGCATTGGCTAATGGCTTGTCTCTATAGGCGGTTGTGGCCAGGCGTTCCAGGCTGTGATCGTTTCGCCCCAGTTCGAGAGCAAGACTATGCTTGCGCGCCACCGTCTTGTCAACTCGGTTCTTAAGGCTGAGATTGCTGCCATCCACGCATGGACTCCCAAGTGCTATACCCCCGAGCAGTGGCAGGCTCTGCAACACTAAGGGTTGCGGAATAACTAGGATGAATAGTTATGATATCGGTTGAGGGAGGCGATAGGTGGTGGTCCAAGATGGGTTGCAACAAGAGCATCTCGATCGATCTTTCGACCCTCCCAATCGAATACGTGCTCGTTGACGAAGCGTGTACCATGAGCCCTGGTTGGCGAGACCGGGTTTGCAGGACATTGATGATACCGAAATGAGCACCCGGGTCCTTTTGAGACTAGGACTCAGGATTTGTTTGTACGATAGGGTTCCAAGGTTAAACTTCGTATGGTTTATACAGACGATTTCCATTTTGTTCAGGGTCGCTTCATGCAGTTTCTATAGATACACATTTTCTATGTTCAAGACGGCATTACCGACTCTAGAGGGTTCTTATCTGATTTCCACTCTTCCTCCATCGTAGATCCAATGATACCTTCGATCTTCCCGGCAACGGTCCCTGCTAAGACACCGACTCCAATGATACCCCCGTCGGTGGCCTCTCGGAGGAAAATGCTCTTCCCTTCACTCTGTGTTCCCGCGCTGATGATAAGCCGGTCAATATATCGCTGGATCGTCTCCTTGTAATGCGGATAGTGCGTGATGACTCCGCCAGAGACAGCCACGACCAATTCTTCAGGTCCCTTCTGCCAGCCTGGTTTCGACGAGCCGAATTCCGGCATCTTGCATTCCGTATCTGGACCCTGGGGTGTTGGAGATACGTGTGTATTTGAGTCCATGAGCTCTGCATTGTGCAACTCAATCTCCCGCGTGCAAGCGAGGAGACCAACGGTTGCGGTTGCAATCAAAGCAGCAGACCGGTCCTGCACGGCGGCGGCGACTGACCGAATATGACCTGCATATTCAGATGTCCATTCCCAATCACTGTCGGCTGGTGCAGGAAGCTGTTGATTCAGATCCTTTGCCAGCTGCTCATCTGAGTAGCTCGGAGCCACAACAAACGAGAGGAAGTCTGTTGTTAGGTTATACTCCTCGACCAGCTTGAGGGGTAGTGACGATGGCGGCAACCCCTTAGTCCCATGAAACCAGTCATAGCAAATAATCCGCACAAGCTCGCCAATATAGCGACCTCCGACCATGTACTCGAGCGGCTGGAATCCGGGCCGATTGGAATTAGCCTCCAGTGCCGAGTCCCACTTCGTCACGATATTCAGCTCCTGCAGAGGTGCCGTTGCCCCGCGGAGCGTCCATTCAGTCGAGACGATCGACTCGACCGCATCTGGATCCTTTTCACGAATGTGTCGGGTCTTGGATTCTTGTAGGTCGGAGAGTTTCATGGGCACGGCGGAGTTGCAGCCTGCGCCGACAATCAGGCCCATGACGACGCGGGTGTTGGGCAGCGCGCGAATCGAGTATGCCAACGAAGCGAGGGTAGATATCGTATCGTTAGTCATGACGGTGACCTTCAATTTCGGCAGACAGTATTGCTTCTGTCGCTTGGCTGGCATCTCGTCGGAATCTTCATCCGATCGCCGTGTATGGCATTCATAACCGTCGAGTAGGGCCTGATGTAGGTTGAGCGAGGACCCGAGTGCAAAACCCTTGCCGGTTGGCATGAGGATGGCCTCGTCCATGAACTTTTGTCTGGGATCTGTTAGGCCAACTCGAAATACTTGGGGGGGGAAACTATTTACTTGATCGGGAAGCAAAAGGAAATGCCCATCGCCACCTCTGAAGGCGCATCATCCTTGGAATTTGCCAGGTCGTCATGGATGACTTCTGCAATGCAATCACCGATCCAAGCAAAAAGTGATGTTGCCTGATCCCGCCGCAGACGATCCTCAATAGGCCATGCTTTTTCAAGAGTTCGTCGCACATGGGAAGGCTTGCCCATCTGCTCCTCACCCAAGAGGTCAATGAACGCAATGCGCAGATAGTACAGCCCTAAATAGACTGCCAGATAGCGGCCCTTTTCATGCCCAGTAGGCAGACGCGTGGTAGCGGTTGGAAAGAACTGGTCCGAGGACCCGGCGGCCAGCTCGCGGTATGTTTGGGACAGACGACAGGACAGACGATATAGTGTGTCACTGTTGATCTTGAGCGGCTGCAGGAATTCCTGCAGCGCTGGGTCGGGTCTGCTCATGGTCGTTTATATCCGTTGGCGCTTGTCGTGGGCAGCTGCGTCCCCTTGTGGTTTAGCTGGGTTCCCCGGCCGAGTGGGGCCAATCATGGATCAGAAGCATCTACTGGAGACTCCGACTCTGAGTATGAGGCCGCTCGGTTATGTGGTGTCATGCACGGAAGAAAAATAATGCAATATAAGAGACTTGCATATTGGATTTGGATGATTAGAAAACGCATCTTGAATGAGTTTGGTCACAGCTTCGGCCAAGACGAGGGCGTCGGAGGCGGGAACGATTATTCCATGTTCTATAATTAGGTCAGTCAGCGCAGTTCGTGTAAATGTGCACTTTGAGCTACGCATAATCAGATAAGGGAGGTTGATTCTCATGAGTTGGCAGAAATGGTGGTAGGAACGGTTGGGTTTATGAAGGTAAAGCTGTGATTCCATCCACGACGAACTTCATAACCTACCATTCTCGGGTAGATAAAAGCGTGAAACTTTTATTCAATGATCCAGTCGCATAAACTAAATAACGTGGCTGAGCCCAATAGACGTAACCATGTCTAACAATACCCAATATTGGAAGAGTTGGTCGACCCACGCACAGCTCTTCAATCCCGGTACGTCTCTTCAAAACTCATACTCCAGACTCCATGCGCACCACGTACACGATATGGCTTGCTCCAATCCTCCTCTTTAAAATTCTCCTTGTACGAAGCAGCACCAACATGTTGCATTTGAGAGGGCACAAGCACAAGCCGATCCAGTTTGTTCTCGTCGGCCAGCTGTTCAATGGCAGTGTCCACAGCCATGGATATTCTCTCCCTCCCCATTTTGCGGAGATGCTCCATCAACAGCGGCGCTTTGTCTCGCGGGAAAACCATGGCTTGAGTACAACAACCGTATCGATTCATCACATGGAGGCCGGGCTTTAGAGGTCGCATCGTCACACGTCCACTCAAGAAGATTAAGCCGATCAATAATGGTAGAAACACAAAGCAAGTTATCCCCAGAAAAGGGATTGTTGCAAGTTCCCTCACCAGCCGTGACCTCTTTCGTGCACAGAGGAGTGTGCCAGCGACGGCCATGAAAGTCAGTAGACTGAAGGTTAGGTATTTCGGCCATTCCTCCGAGTTCCATCCGAGGAACTTCTCCGTGTAGAGGAGCCGGAGGTAGAGCCAGTCCCTGATCCGGCCTTGTTGTCTCCAATCGATAATATTTTGTAGACTTTTCAAGGTGTTTTCGTACCAATCTCGCCGCGCCAAAACGTCGTCCTCGAGGATTACAATCCACTGTGCATTCGTCCTCTCCATGCATGATTTGAGTGCAAGGCGGTAGTCCAGAAGTGACTTTCGGTGAATATCCCGGTGTCTTTCCAATCGCTTGATGGCCGACATGGGAGCATCGAGAATATCATACGTGAGGACATGGTCGGCGATGCTCGAAACCCATGGCTGGGCGTAGTCCGGATGATCGACGGGATTGGTTTGTGCAAAGAGGACTTGGAGGGCGATGGTAGACCTCTGGTCTTTGGACAAGGTATCCAGGATGGAGCCCATGGTGGTGTCGAGGTTCTGCTGAAAGGGGCGCTTCGCGGTGATAATCCCAACGCAAATGTCAACCCGCTGTGCTGCTTTGGCTGAGCTGCTGATCGGAGGCAGAGGACGTGTTGAGTGGTTCCGACCGGAGACATATCGCAAGGATTCTTCGACTCTCGTGAGACTGTATTTGGGTCTGTAGCCGGCTTCCGGCAGGAAGAAGTAGGATCCGGGGTCTCGTGCAGAACGGGAGCGAGAGAGCAATAGAAGAACAAGGTATATAATGGAGAATGATATTCCTATAGCGAGCTGTTTCCTGCTGAGGGCCATGTTCGGGGTCATGGCAACGTGGATGCCAACGGAGGAATAGAAGGATCAATGCATTCCTCATGTAATTCAGACAAAGCTCGCTCTTACACGGCAACGGGGCATTCAAGAAACACGGAGAAGGAGCGTCGGGGTTCCTTCCTCGAGTGAAAATCTTGGGATAAATTGCAACTTCATCTTTACACCCAGCTCGGTCTATTGTTCCGAGGGCCAGGCAAATTCTTTCCAAGGCCGACCGTTAGATTCGGCAGCCAAATCAACCAGGCTGGTCCATGTCCACAGCCCATCCGGATTCACCAACTCGTTCTCGCTACCCAATCCGTCAGTGGTGTGATTGATTTTGCCTTCACCCATCAAAAATCGCAGGTACTTGGCCGGGTCCCATGAAGTGGTGGCCGTAGCCTCCTCCTTGTAATTCTGAAGTGATATCTCTGTGACTTGGATGGGACCAGCTCCAGCCGCTTGCATGATCTCGGCAGTCTCAGCAAAGGAGCGAGTATCGCCACCCACATGAACAATCTCAGGGATCTTCTCCTTGGGAAGAGCGGCCAAGGAAGCAACAGTCTTTCCCACATCGTCGAGCGAAGTGAAGGAAATGGGGGTGTGACGAGACCCCACGCTTTCGTATTTTCCATTCTTAGTATCGAAGCCAAACCACGGCCCGATACTGTCTTCCAGGAAGAGACCACAGAAAATACGACATGTTTTCACGTTCGGAAGTCGCTGAGCTAGAGCAAAATGCTTCTTCTTCTGGTCCCATTCCAGGTGCGAGAAGTCATGAACATAGTGATCAACTCCAAATTCGGAGGGGAAGTAAACCTGCACCTTGGTATGGGGAAGTGCCTGGACAAGTTTCTCTTTAAATGAATGTCCCGATGGACCGACCGTGTTCACAAGGACCTGAACGTCTCGAAGAGCGTCGACAAGATTGTCCTCATCGTATTTGCGGGTAGTGTATTTGCCATTTACTTCTGGAACTAAGGATAGGGAAGAATCTTGTCGTGACAGTATAATGATCTCGGAAAAGTGGTCACGGAAAGGAGGAGAGAGAAATGCAGATGCGACATGCCGACCCAAATGGCCGGTGGCCCCGGCAATGGCCACGACCGGACGCGAGGCAGTAGGAGTTATCGAAGTCATCGGGATTAGTCCGACTGGTGTGATGTAGGGCAGTATGTGTCGGTCAAATTAAGAATACTCTCGCCTTGGAAGAGCGCTCTATATAGTTTGGCGACTGCCAAAAGCCTACGTCACGGCCAAACGAACCAAGCAGAACCCTCGCTTCTTATTGGCTACAAGTCCCATTTTGTTCAGTTTGCAACGCATGCAAACACGATATTGTCCAATATATCACGAACATTACACTCGGACCAAGAGGATATTGTAAGTGCGCCTAATTAGGCGGTGGGGTTTCGGTTGATTCGTGTTGGGATGGATGCATCGGGATGTGTACCTTGGGCATTAGATGAGCAAGGCCTGGCTGCTGGGATCTCGGGGGATATCAAGCTTTCACTGGATTGTTTGCTGTCCTGAGACCCATATTCGGATATTTAGTACATCTATACATTGGTACTCCCTAGATGAATATAAAGCATGCATGAGTCGTCAACATCGCTAGCCACACGGGCAAGATCGTAGATACATTTTCAAATCAAACAGACCCATTCTGCATGCTCAGATACTTCGCCTCCGCTCCACGGATACAGGCAATGTTCGCACCGAGCTTGTTAATCGTCTCCATGTACTCGTCATACGGATCAGAGTCAAACACGATACCACCGCCGGCCTGCAGATAGGCAACGCCATCCTTGACCAGCATCGTCCGCAGCGCAATGCATGTATCCATCGCACCGGGCTCCTCTCTCGATCCGTCACCGTTGGCAATGTTGTAGCCGAAGTATCCAACAGCGCCGGCGTACACACCACGCTTCTCGCCCTCCAGCTCGGCAATCAGTTGCATCGCACGGATCTTAGGAGCGCCGGAGACGGTACCAGCCGGGAAGATGGACCGGAAGGCGTCGAAGCGCGTCTTGCCGGGTCGCAGCACGCCGGAGACTTGTGAGACGAGGTGCTGCACGTGTGAGAACTTCTCCACCACCATCAGCCGGTCGACTTGCGTGGTGATCGGATCGCACACCCGGTTCACATCGTTGCGGGCCAGATCGACCAGCATGACGTGCTCGGCACGGTCCTTGAGACTGCTGCGGAGCTCGTCGGCCAGCGCGGTGTCTTCTTCCAATGTCTTGCCACGCTTCACCGTTCCCGCGATGGGGTGGGTGATGATGCGACCTCGCTCTTCCTTCACGAGGAGCTCGGGGCTGGCACCCACGAGCTGGAAGTCTTCGCAGTCGATGTAGAACAGGTAAGGAGAGGGGTTCACTGTGCGAAGGTGGCGGAAGAGGTTGTACGGATGAAGAGAGGTGGGCCGCGATAGCCGTTGTGAGGGGACGGTTTGGAAGATATCGCCCTTGCCGATGTGTTCCTTCAGTTTCTTGACGTGGTTCTCGTAGCCCTCTTGGCCGATGTTGGAAGTGTATTCCTGGTTCTGGATGATGAGACCCTGAGGAGGCAGTGGTGTACGGTCCTGGAGAAGGGTATCGATGGTCTTCTGAATAATCTCCTGGCCCTTCTGATATTCGGCATCGATATCGGCATCATCGGCCGGGATCGGGACATAGGTGATAACCTTGACGACCTGAAAGAAGTGGTCAAAGGCAATGATGGTGTCAAACAGCATGAACATGGACTCCGGCACACCCAGGACATCCTTCATGGGCCGTGCGGTCTTGGGCTCAAAGTATCGGACACAGTCATATCCCACGTATCCGATGGCTCCGGCGGTCAAAGGCGGGAGGATCAACCCGGGAACTGAGGCAACACGGTACCGGGAGAGCTCTTCCTCCAGGATAGGGAGGGGGTCGGCTTCGGGGCCATGGCCAGAACCGGTCTTGATGGTCTTTCTGGGGTCTGGAAGAAAAGTGGTGAGTCAGTATAAGCAGGGTTGTGTTATAGGCCGAGATCACCCACCTGCACCGACGAAACTGTATCGTCCAATGGTCTCCGTAGTCGCTGCACTCTCGTATAAAAAGGACAACCGCGAGCTATAAATTTCAGGTCAGTCACCATACCACCAGATTTTCCCCGCTATGCCCCGCAGGTCGTCGTATTGAAAAGCCGGCACTTACTTCTCCGCAATCTTGAGGTATGCTAATGTCGGCGTCAAAAGATCCGCAGGAATCGAGGCAGTCACGGGCAGGAGATTCGGGGCGAATTGGGAGTTTCTCGACTTGGAGATAACCTCGCGCGCCGCCTCAAGCGACGGGACACTTGCGATCTGAGTCATTAGGATGCGCGTTAGCAATTTCCGAGTCAATGTAGGGCTGTATGAATGCGCTGGGACTGTACCGGAGGTGCCATGCTGAGCTGCTTTCACAATAGGACAAAGCAGAGCAGAGAAGGAAGGGTCGACTCCAACGGGATTTGGCGGTGGGAAAAAGAGTCACGGTGGGGCTCTGGACTCCGGTTCCGCTGGTTGACTCCCAACTCCGCAACAACAGATAAACAGCCGCTAAAAGACCAGAAGGAACCTATATCGATAATCACAGCCACAGAAATGGAAGTAGAGACGAATGCTCCAGGGAGACCAGTGTCAAGGCTCGAAAGAGAGTAGCGCGGGGCGGTTATCGCTTATCGATAGGCATTCGCATTCGCATTCGCATTCCGATTCCTGCAATCACTTTCAACCTGCACAGCACATCACCTCGCAGCGCCTCCTAATCGATCGCATTACATCCAGCACATGACCTCCACATGGCAACCCTCGAACCAAGCAGCCCGATAGCTCCCGCCTCTGTCCCGGACCCCGAGACAGGCGAGCTGAGCTCCACAGCAGATGGACTCGCAGGTTCAGCTGTGACATCCTGGTCGCAACGCCTGACCGAACTCGCACACCTTGCATCAGCATCGACAGGGGCCGTATACGAGGACGATGAATCGGCGCAGGCGATAACATTCCATCTGGATGCGATTGAGTCCATACTTCGTGACCCGCGCCCGGCGCTGTCGCGTGAGGTAGCGAAGTGTCGGCCGGATGTTGTTGTACACGGTAGATCGGCTGTGTCGGACAGGTCTCGCGCGTCGAGTCCTTCCCCGTTACCAGCTCCTTCCAACCAACATAGTGGATCGCATGTTGAGAATGGGTTCGCTAAGACAGACATGCTAGCGCAGCTGTCAACTCTATTGACAGAAGTAAATGGGCTGCATACCCAGCTGGGAGACCGTCGCAGGGAGACCAGTGAAATTTGCGATTTGTATGAGGAGCGGTGTCGCGGGTTAGAACGGACAGTGGCTGAGTTGGAGCTCGAAGTTGTGGAGTTGTAAGTTCGGTCTACGGCTCCATTCCCTTGCTATTCGCACTCTTAAATCATGCTAATGTATTTTGTGACTATAGGAAAACGAACCTAGTCGAAGACGCTGTCGAACTCGAAGGAATTCAGGGAACGATCCTCGGCCTCCAAGCATGGATAGATGGTCTCCAAGCGCAGCAAACCATACTTCGACGACAACGATACCTTGCACAGCACAAGGCGCGACAGCAATGGGGAAGTCGCCAAAGAAATGGCAGCTACGATGATCTGGCATCCGACGCACAGATTGATGATGTCCTGGAAGGACTTGGCGCGTGGATGCGTGGATTGAGAGACGTGGAAGAGGGATTTCAATCTCGGGCGCGAGCAAGGCGAACAAGACGGGATCGGAGACAGGAGATGCTGGAGCAGGAAATACCCCGAAGGGATAAAACAGACGGAGTCGATACAGATGCCGGATTATGGAGTAGAGCTTTTCCAGCACAGCGTGTTTGAATCGGCTCTACTCCGATAGAAATTACAAGTACCTGAATCATTAGAAGTATCGATGATGCATTTTTTGCGAGATTCACAGGAAAGAAAAGTTCAGATCATAATCACCGGCCACCGACCCCGAACGCGTCATAAAAGACAAAAAAAGACCTCTCGCCAGGAACCCGTATCGTTCGCCGTACCCAAGCTTGATCCCAAGCAATGCATGCCACCACGCGTCTTCTAAATCACGAATTTATGTCCAGAGAAAATATGCAGAGGAAAGGGTCAGGAAATGGGATATTGGGTTTAGATGTCAACCGTATCCAATGTAGGTCGGGTGGTGAAGGGGGCTTCCCCGTCGCATTCCCCGAAGGTGGGATTGAGCAGGTTGAAGGTTGCAAGGCCAGTGTCTTGCCATCGTGGAGTTTACTGGGTGACATTGATGGCATAATAGGAGCCCTGAAATCGTCTCCAGCTCATGGCTGGTAAAGGTATCAATTATACCATGCCAAGATCACGTACTTCAGGAAAACCCAATTCATTGGTGGTGGGGAAGTGCTTATTGCGCCAAGCAAAGCCTTCGAACATTGACGCTGGCCAAGCCCGCTCACCGCTGCAAGTTAACAATAGCCATCTGGTCCGAGTTAGTACCGTCTTGACTTCTTGGCATTTCCGATTCACGTACCTGATTCCCAAAGCCATAAGCAAGTTTCTTGCCGTCAGTGTCCCATGATAGAGCACGGTCAGGGATCGGCATTGCATGCCCATTCTGTCCGTTCGTGTGCTCGGATTCTTCCTTAATCTCTCCGGAGCCGGGTGCGGTCCACGTAGACACAGGCTCACCACCACGCTCTGCATTCCAGATGAAGAGCCGGTCGTTGCTCACCGCACTCAGAGCGTATCCATCTGGAGAGAAGCTGCCTGCGAGAGCTGGGACAGAGGAACCCAAACGCAAACGATGGATGCGCTTGTATTCCTTGGACTCCAGATCCACTTGCCACACGTTGACGCAGCTGTCCGTTGAGTACGAAGCAATTGTGATTGTAGGGGTCCGTTTTTCCGCGTGGGGTTGCGGGCGGATGTCAAGCGCCGTGATGGCGTCCTGGTGAGCGTTTTCGATCAGGATGTCGTGCGTCGGGATCCAGATCGCGGAGTTTGCAGAGCCGGCCGTGACTGCCACGGAGTAGGTTTCCGTCTGAGTGCAGCGGATGAAGGTCCAAGCGGCGTCGATATCGGTGGATTGATATGTTTTGTTCAGGTTGATGTTTTGGCTGACATCGCATTGATAAACGGCCCCGTTCCCGCAGGCAAATACTTGGTTGCGTCCACACCATGCCAAGTCGTAGATATGGCTGTCAATGACTTGAGGTGGTGGAAACACTTCCGGCCGGCGGTTGTCGTCCCAAAGGGCCAGTTCCGAGGTTCGTTCGTCCGATGCCACGATGGCCAGCTGCGGGCTCTCCTCCGACCAGTGCAATCCGCTTATCACCCGGGGGAGATCCGGAAGCAAGTCCACTACGTTGCCATCGGTGTTGTACATGGTGACCGTTCCTTTCATGTCCCGAATGGACGCCACGGCCAGTTTAGCGCCGATAGCATCCCACTTGACCGCTGATACATAGGCACCGCTGCCCTTCAGGTCCAGGAATCGGTTCTGCACCGGAGGCGACGACGAAGTAAGCTTCCACAGACTGCAGAATGTATCGCCGGAAGCCGCGAGTACGGTCGAGTCGTTGGGGTGCCAGGCAGTTGATATCACGTGATCATCGGCCTGGAGCAAGGCGGTGTCGGGCGCCAAATCGGCGGCCTTGGCGGGGGAGATCTGGACGCCGACGCTGGGGCCCATTGTAAGAATGGGTTCCTGAGGCACGTCCTCGGGCCCCATGCTCACATCCCCGTCGCCATCCAAGTGAGCCGGGATCGGTGAGCCGGGCTTGCTCTCGGTTTCGTCGTCAACTTCCATCGGCTCATTGCCGTTAGTTTCCTTGAGGATCTTTTTGCCGTTCTCGGCCGGGTGACCGTTCGTCACGCGGTCGCGAGGCTCCGGCGCAACGGGTTCTTCGGGAACGTGCTCATCGCGATTTTGCAAGTCGGTTACCTCGAAGGGCTCTGGTCCGAAGAAATAATCCGATGGGTTAAGTGAGATGCGGTTCCCCTCCTGTAGACCGTTAGATAACTCTTTGAGGACGGTGAAAGCGAGTCCCTCATGAACAAAAAAAGGCCTGTCGTGTCACACCAAGCGTTGCGCGCGAACGTACCTTGTCAATGGAGGACTCCAGCTCGTGGTACTGCAGGCCCTTTTGGACCAGCGAGACCAGCGCATGGGTTCGGATGTGACGCGCAAAAGGCAGACTCTGCGGGTCGGGGTACCATGCACGCTGCAGTGATACGGCGGCCTCACCGTGACCTGTTGGATGTTAGAGGGGGAAGCCGGGGATGGTGCCAGGGTCATTGAACCGAGGTGCTACTAACCTGCTTCCTGAAGATACCTGCGCGATAGTTTAGCGAGGACCGGCGAGAGCGGGGAGAGAAACTTACCGCCATATTAAGTAGTTGACGTGATGCGATGTAAGGTCGGGGTGTGCCATGATTACATGTGCGACCACCTCCAGGTGGACATGCCAGAGGAGGAGGGTGCTTCCGCAAGGGAAAGGAAAATCAAAAGTGGAGAGCGGTTGCGAGATGCGCGAGAGGCGGGTACAGGAACACGAGTTGCTTCGGAGACGGAGTCCGGAGCCAGAAGTCAGGGGTGGTCCAGGTGTTGAAGAATAGGGTTCGGGCAGATGAAATCTCAGGGTTGAATTTCTGGGGTGACGAGCAAGGGAGGGCGAGGCGCTAAAGGGTGGAGGCTGAAGGTTGAAGGTTGAAGGTTGAAGGTTGAAGGGAGGATGGAGAGTTGGAAAGCGGGAAGAGACGAGCTAAGGCAAAGCCGGGGATCCAGGGTCGAGGGCCAGATCGATTGTGGAACACGAAACAGAGAGAAGTTTAAGATCGCGAGAAGTGACACTCAAGCTTAAGCGCACCAGCCACTTAAAGAAGTGGGCTCCGAATCTCGAACTGCAGAGCAAATCCTCCCTGTGGCGCCCTCCACATCTGGTGGCCTTTCGTGCGACTCGCTTGGCAGTGGTGGATCTGGGGCGGATCCTCCACTCTTACGTACTACTAGGGACCACGTACGGAAGACTAACACGTTGGCACCTCCTAGGTCATGGACGGAAGACAGATAGGGGGAAATCCGGTCGCCATTCGGGCTCAGGCGTGTGTGCTGCACGCACCCGAACCCGGCGATGGTCTGCAGCGGAAAAAGTGGATCGCTGGAGCCACTCGGCTCCCCGTTCTGGTCCAGCATACTTGGCTTATCTAGGCAGTCGGCAACTCTTCCCTAACCATCTAACGGAATGTATACATGGTACGAATCGTTCAATCTATCCATGCTATTTCTCGGTGGCTCACTTGTTCTTCTATAAAGGCCTTGTAATAATTTACGGGACCGGACGCGCTACTGACCACCTTATCAGATGAATACCGAAGTAGAGGGCAAGAATGTCACCCCAACATGAATCCATCTCAGTCATTTCGTATATCCAAATGCGTCAACCTATGGAAACGCTTTCCTGCACAAATGCTTTGTCGAGTCGTGGTACAGTCTTTGTCTACCGGTTAGAACTCCCTCTTCGGCCCGCCCTTGTCCCTGTTGTTGTCCGCCTTCCTTAGCCCGAGCCGCCCCCCCCAAAATAATATCTCACCCTCGACAACACGCCTGGTCCGACAAGCCTGCGGTCTCGCATCCGCGAGATAAAATGCCGCTCCGAATCAACATCCCTCCGGCTACCCGTATCTTCCTCGTCAGCTTGCTCGCTCTCTCCTTTCTCTACAACGTTGCCAGATGGCGACAACTTGACACCTCCCCCGGCAGCGTCCAGTCAACCCCAATCATTCCCTACCTCACCCTCGTTCCCTCCTTCTTCTACTACTACCCGTGGACCCTCCTCACTGCGACCTTTGTCGAACAAAACATCTTCACCGTCATCCTCAACGGCGCGACGATCTTCTATGGTGGGAAATATCTCGAGCGCGCGTGGGGTTCCCGCGAGTTCAGCAAGTTCATTGTTGCGGTCACCGTGGTCCCCAATGCCGTGATCATTCCCATCTACCTTATCTGGAGCGGCGTTGGAGGTTCTCCAAGCAGAGCGTACGTGCCCGCTACAACCAATCCATTGGACTCTTAGAGCTGACCGTTTCCCGCTGTAGTCTCACCCAGATCTGCGGTGGTGTCGCCATCCAAGCTTCCTTCCTCGTTGCCTTCAAGCAACTAGTTCCCGAGCATACCGTCGCCATCTTCAAGGGGCTGGTCAAGATGCGCGTGAAACATTTCCCCGCCCTGTTCCTACTTCTCAATACCCTTAGTGGTATCTTGATCGGAACAGACACCGCCGCTTTCCTGGCCTGGCTCGGCCTCCTGACTAGCTGGACCTACCTCCGGTTCTATAAACAGCAGCCCGACCTTACTGGAACGTCGACGAACGGCCTCGGCATCAAGGGCGATGCCAGTGAGACCTTTGCCTTTGCCTGCCTGTTTCCCGACGTTATGCAGCCGCCGATCGCATTCGTCGCCGATCAGATCTATGCGCTTTTTGTGGCTGTTAGAATCCTGAGACCATTTTCGGAAGATGATATCGCTTCCGGAAACCAACAGGTGTTGGCCCGAGGGGAAGCCGGCCTACCAACACTCCTCAGCAACCAGCGCGGCGGGGGATCAAGAGGCGCCGGAAAGCGCGAGGAGGCGGAGCGGAGACGCGCTTTGGCACTCAAGGCCCTGGACCAGCGACTCCAGGCAGCGTCTGTGGGACGCCCACAAGCAGGGCCGTCAACACTGGGCGAGTCGTCAGCCCAACCGCCGTCGGCCCCTGCTGGCCAGAGCATGTTGGGAGAGACCAGCTACAACCCGGATAATACGTAAAGGTACTGGAGTTGTCGGCCTTTACTTCACAAGATTTTGGACATATTAGCATGCATAGCAGGGCACTCAGCTTGGCGAACAGACCTGCGGGTGATGCTCCTGTCTTTCTTCTGATGTTGTATATTGCCCATATTTTTTTTTGTCCTGGATGAGTCTTCTAAGCCCATGTGTCATGCCTTTCAGGTCACTTTTCTCTTGCCTAGCATGTGCATTCTTCTACGCGTGGGTTTCTTCCCTAGCTCTATACCAATCATAAGCGAGAATCTTGCAATCAAAACCTCTTCAAAGCAGTCCGATGCATCTTGTTCAAATGCTCTAATATAAAATCCCACAGAAATAAATGGTCGTAAGGAAAACAAAGATGCTATATGCTACAGGTGGCTCCCCTCAACACAGCCGAGGAGCCAGAGAATGGACAACCAAGTCAAGACCCTCTTACATCGTCTTGAGCTTCTCCACCTCACCACGCGCCTCAGCAAGCATCCGCTCCTGATCCCTCTTCGCCTGCCGCATAGCCTGTATACGCTCGCGGTCCTTAACAGCCTTCTCCGAAATAGCCTGCAACTTCTTCTGCTCCGCCTGATCCTCAGCCGTAGCAGGCACCTCCTCCGCACCCGTCGAGGCCTGCACACGACTCCAAATCTCCTCCCAGGTAAGGTTCTTCACGTCCACAACGGCAGTCCTCTCGCTGGCCTCCGGCGCCGGTGCGTGCTTGTCGGTGATCTGATTCTTGCCCGCGATGGCGTTCGCCGTGCTGCCGACCCTTTCCGCGAAGTAGATCGTCAATGCGGCTGGGCCTTCCTGCTCTTCTGTTTGTCGTACTGTCATCTTTACTCCGGGGTTATGGTACTTCAGTCGTGGAAGGCACCTGCGCCAGAAATGCCGGGCGCCTTGGTGTCCGCCGTAGATCTTTTGCGCGTATGTGAGGTGTAGTCGGGTGACAGCTGGGAATTCTTTGTTGGCCGAGGCCAGGGTCGGGAAGATGGCGGCACCGGTGCCGACTCGGACGTCGAGTATCTGTGATGGAAGTTGGGTCAGTGTACGTGTTGGATTGAAGGGTCTGCTGATCACGGAGGTGATTCAATGAGTCTCCAGGCTAGAAGGTTTGGAGGAGTATATGAGGAGAGATGGGAGATTTACCCTCTGTAAAAAAGAGAACATGCGAGATTAGCCAATTGTCTTCCCGGAAAACTTCAAACATCTGTAGCCAAGGCAGGACAACAACTTACAGTCTTCAGCTTCCGCATCCGCTTGAAAAGGTTCACCATGATGGCAGGTGTCGCACAGGGGCTGGCCCTGATGCGAGGGTATTTCGAGGCTGATGGAGGGTTGGAAGAAAGTAAAGCAGTAAAATAGCCGCTCAATGGCCTCACAAAGAGCTTAGGGCGCGGTGTCGGTGATCCGGGGAAATTTGTTGCGGGAACTCTTGCGCTGCGAAGTCTCCGTGATATCGCTCACGTGACACGCCTGATATTGTTTAACGCTTTTGTATGCTTCGCATTGCGCGCCACCTTGGATATTGCGTAGAGAGCGATGCCTACTCGATCATGATCCAGTTCCCCAGAGTCAATTAGACCTTTTCTTCTAAACTATTCGATACCCAAATCCTGTGACCTCTCATTGTTGAAAAGCACGTGCCGTAAATTACAATTATCAATACAGGCCAGTTACAGTGCTGACTCACACTTCCAACTGACGGTTTTATATTCACCCCCCGCGATCTTTTGTTCCCTGCCCCTCGGGACTCTTGCAATCAGGGTCTATATCTTGAAGAGAACATCATGGCAGCCGCCGCCGCGTCTGCTGCGCTCGACCCGAGCAACAGCACTAAGAACACCCTGAAGTTGGAAAATGTTATCCTGCCCCTCCCCCTCCATTTACTTCCCGAATTTTTTTTGGGATGACCGTTGCTAACTGAATTGGCTCCCAGACCGAGAAGCGTGACTCCCTGATCGCAATTGAGAAGCGTTACCAGGCACAATGGAAGAAAGACAAGGTCTTCGAAGTCGATGCCCCCTCCTTCGCCGAGGTGCCACAGGGCTCCATGTCCGCCGCCGAGCTGCGTGAGAAACACCCCAAGTTCTTCGGTACCATGGCCTACCCTTACATGAACGGTACCCTGCACGCCGGGCACAGTTTCACGGCCAGTAAGGTCGAGTTCATGACCGGTTTCGCTCGCATGGAGGGCAAGCGCGCCCTCTTCCCGCTCGGTTTCCACTGCACCGGTATGCCTATCAAAGCCTGTGCCGATAAGCTGCGCGACGAGGTGAAGATGTTTGGCCAGAACTTTGAGGGCTATAAGGAGGAGGAAGAGGCTCCTACCCCTGCGGCGCCCACCCAGGAGTCCAAGCCGGAGGTCAAGGAGCAGGCCGAGAAGTTCTCTGGAAAGAAGAGCAAGGCCGCTGCCAAGACCGTGAAGATGAAGTACCAGTTCCAGATTATGCTGGCTATCGGTGTCCCTCTCGAGGATATCCACAAGTTCGCCGATGCCAACCACTGGCTCCACCACTTCCCTCCCCTCGCCATTCGTGACCTCGACAGCATGGGTGCCCGCGTCGACTGGCGGAGACAGTTCGTCACCACTGATGCCAACCCTTACTACGATGCCTTTGTTCGCTGGCAGACGAATCGCCTTCACGAGCTGGGCAAGATCATGTACGGTAGCCGTTACACCATCTACTCGCCTAAGGACGGCCAGCCGTGCATGGACCACGACCGTACCGAGGGTGAGGGTGTTGGTCCCCAGGAGTACACTGCTCTGAAGCTCCAGGTGAAGGAGTGGTCCCCCAAGATGGCGGAGGCCATCAAGGGCAAGATTGAGGACGATGCCAAGGTCTACTTTGTTCCGGCTACTCTGCGTCCCGAGACCATGTACGGTCAGACAAACTGCTTTGTTGGACCCAAGATTAAGTACGGTCTATTCAAGCTGAAGGAGAAGGAGTACGTCGTGGTCACCAAGCGTGCTGCTTGGAACATGGCTTTCCAGGGCCACTTCTTCGGCAGCGAGAGCTTCCCCAAGTCCCAGGACCAGCTGCCAATGGTCTACGAGGCTCCTGGCTCTGACTTCGTTGGTACTCTTATCAATGCCCCTCTCTCCTTCCACACCGAGGGTGTGTACATTCTGCCCATGGAGAGTGTCTCTGCTGCCAAGGGTACCGGTGTCGTTACTTCCGTGCCCTCGGACAGCCCTGACGACTATGCGACCCTGATGGACCTGCAGAAGAAGGCCGACTACTACGGCATCAAGAAAGAGTGGGCCTCCAAGGAGATTCACCCCCTGATCGATACCCCCACCTACGGCAACTTGACTGCCCCTACTCTCGTCAAGCAGCTGAAGATCAACTCGCCCAAGGACGTCACCCAGCTGGCCCAGGCCAAGGACCTCGCCTACACGGAGGGCTTCTACAAGGGCACCATGCTTGTTGGTGAGTTCAAGGGCGAGGCCGTCAGCGCTGCCAAGGACAAGGTCCGCAAGTCTCTGTACGACAGCGGTGATGCTTTCCCCTTTGCCGACCCCATGGGTAAGGTTGTCAGCCGTAGCGGCGATGATTGCGTTGTCGCCTACCTTGGCCAGTGGTTCTTGAACTACGGCGAGAACGACGCCCAGTGGCAGGCCGAGACCCTGAACCACGTTGTCACCGACCTCAACACCTACTCCCCCGAGACCCAGCACGGTTTCGAGAAGAACCTGTCCTGGCTCAACCGCTGGGCTTGTGCCAGAACCTACGGTCTTGGATCCAAGCTGCCCTGGGACCAGCAGTTCCTGGTTGAGTCTCTGTCTGACAGCACTGTCTACATGGCCTACTACACCATTGCCCACCTTCTGCACGGCGACCGCTACGGCAAGACCGTTGGTTCCCTGAACGTGACTGCTGACCAGATGACCGATGAAGTCTGGGACTATGTCTTCTGCCGCCGAGAGATCAGCGATGACCTGATCTCCAAGAGCGGTATTAACAAGGATGCTCTGCAGCAGATGCGCCGCGAGTTCGAGTACTGGTACCCCCTGGATGTTCGTGTCTCCGGCAAGGACTTGATCCAAAACCACTTGACCTTCTTCCTGTACATCCACGTCGCTCTCTTCCCCAAGGAGTACTGGCCCCGTGGTATCCGTGCCAACGGCCACCTGCTGTTGAACGGCGAAAAGATGAGTAAGAGCACAGGTAACTTCCTTACTCTGAAGGATTCCGTCGACAAGTTCGGTGCCGATGCTACCCGTATCGCTTTCGCCGACGCTGGTGACAGTATTGAGGATGCCAACTTCGAGGAATCTGTTGCCAACAGCAATATTTTGCGTCTGTTTACCCTCAAGGACTGGATTGAGGAAATTACCAAGGACGAGTCCCTGCGCACCGGCCCTGCTGATGCTTTCGCCGACAAACTCTTCGACAACGAGCTTAACACTCTGGTCCGTGAGACTCAGAAGCACTACCGCAAGTACGTTATCCTTTATTGAACCTTGCCTTTATCTTGATCGCTAACATCCTTTTAGCACCGATTTCAAGCTTGCTCTGAAGTCTGGTCTCTACGACTTCACCAGTGCCCGTGACAGCTACCGTGAGATGGCAACAGCCGCCGGTGTTGGCATGCACAAGGATGTCGTTCTGCGCTACATCGAGCTGCAGGCCCTCATGCTCGCCCCCATCGCTCCTCACTGGGCCGAGTATGTGTGGCTCGAGGTTCTCAAGAAGGTCAGTATAATATCTCCCACCGTCAAAACCTTATCTAATCTCTACCAGTCCTCGTCCATCCACCACGCCCGGTTCCCCACTGTACCCGAGGGCTCGCCCGAGCTGTCCGCCGCTCAGCAGTACGTCCGTGGCACCTCCTCGAACATTCTGTCCTCAGAGTCCATGTTCGTCAAGCGTCTGTCCAAGGGCAAGACCGTGAACTTCAACCCGCGCGAGCCGAAGAAGCTCACCATCTACGCCGCCAAGAAGTTCCCCGCCTGGCAGGAGAAGTACATCGACCTGGTGCGCGAGGCCTTCGACAGCATGAGTATCTCCATCAATGACAAGGAGCTCAACGCCAAGGTCGGTAAGCTCGGCGAGATGAAGAAGGCCATGCCCTTCGTGCAGACTCTCAAGCGCCGCCTGGTGCAGGTCCGCGAGGACCCCAAGGCTGTCTTCGAGCGCAAGCTGCCCTTCGACGAGTTTGCTATTCTCGCTGAGATGGTTGATGGTCTTAAGCGTACTGCTGGCTACAAGGAGGTTGAGATCGTTGCTGTTGAGGAGGGTGGTAAGTCTGGTGAGGTTGTTGGTACTGGTGAGAAGAGGGAGGGTCTCTCGGCTGAGAATGCTGTGCCTGGAAACCCTACCTTCCAGTTCTCCAATGTTGCCGCGTAGAATTGTTCATGAATTGGAGCATAAATGGTCTCTCTTTTGTCTTAAAGAGTCATGTTTGATGAGCTTATGCTGAAAAAAGAATAAATGCATTTCATGGTTCTAGTATTCATTGTGCCTGTGGCAGAGGTCGAGCGTAGTCTTGCTCTCATCTGAATGTATACTAAACAGAGAGCTGAATTGATTCTATTAGGCTGGAGAATTAGACCAGCCATTCAAGGTTGGTCGTATCGTCGCCCGAAGCCTAAGTATATCCGAAATCAAGCTGCAGGTTTCACAACACACAGCAGTCTACAATATGTCAGCAATTGTAGAGAAAACAAAGCAAACTCAGAAGAATAAATTCAACTAACCTTCTAAGTCCCTCCTTCAACGCACTCTCATCTTGTGAAAACACCAACCTGAACCACCCGGCGTCTTTCCCATGCTCCTCACCAGGATGGAGAAAGACGCCAGCGTCAACAAGCTTCTGCGCCAAAGTAAACTCTCGTTCTCGGATAGAGGCGCCTTCAGGAAGGAAAGGAGAAAGGTCGATGTAGACGAAGAAGCCGGCATTTCTGCACTGATTTAGTGAAGACTTAACTATGCGGTGTGTATTGACTCACCCTCCCTTGATATAGTTGATCCCAGCCCGGTCCAACGTGGAAGTCGTCAACTTATAGCCTGCAGCTAGACTTGCTCTTGTCTTGGCTGTGAAGCTTTCGACGAAGTCCTGGTCTTCTAGGATGGCCATTCCAATTGTGACGGCTGCTTGGGAAGGGCTGTGAAATCTCCTTAACCAGAGTTAGCTTTATAGGTCGTATAAAGTAGCAGTATTTAACGGCTTATGGATCAGTCATTGGTCTCAGGATAGACATACGAACACATCTTGCATGCTAAGCGCAGCTGCTCGTTTTGAGTTACCAGGAACCCGAGGCGAAGGCCGCCGGAGGCAAAGTCCTAAACCAAAGTCAGTATGAATCTGGACTCTTGTTTCTAAATGATGTCTTCCTTACCTTGCTGAAGCCATACAGGACATGTACAAGGTCAGGATCTATCAGATCCTGCAAATTCAGCGAAAGAATTGAAGTGAATGGCACGGCCTCGGGATTGCCAGTGTCAAAGACACACGACGCATAAACCTCATCACTAATAAGGTGGAGCCTATGTCTATCACAGAACCGGGCGATGTGCTTCAGCGTCTTAACCGGGTAGCAGCGGCCTGGGTTGATGGGTTAAATGAGCATCCGTGTATAATCCGAGAGAAACACCCATGCTGCGACAAGCTTACCGACTGGGTTATGCGGGTTAACCAGAAGAACGGCCCGGATATTCACACCCCGCTCTTTGGCATCTGCCAAAGCCTGCTCATACTTCTCCGCCACATCGGGCATAAACGCCTCCTCCGTGTCAGTGTCGGCATATACAATCTCGACTCCAGCTTCAATACCATAGTCTAGTTCAAAACGGCCATAGACTGGCCGGCTGACGAGTATGCCTTCGCTGGGAGCTGCTAGGTTGTACCCAAGCATATGACCCAACGAGGTCGGAGAGTCAGCAACAAAGACATCCTCTGGGTTAATCGGTGCATGTGCCTTCAGGGCTCGGTCCATATGGGCGGCTGCGACATCAGGGAGTCGGGCATTTGAGACTGTAGTGGAGCGGTAGCTGATTGAATCCACCGAGAAGACGACCTAGAGATCTGTTAGATGTTTGAGGCACACTTCCAAGGTGAGGACTATGCTATTTAGAACCTTTTCGTTGATGAATTTGACTATTTCTTCTCTCATTGGTCTCTGGCTCGTTGTTAGTGTTGAAATGCTTCGATGGTAGTAGGTACACACATTCTCCGCCATCCCAAAGGAGATGAGCCCCTTTGGACTTGTTTCTGGATCATAAGTCGGCGTAGGCGTGAATCGCCATGGACGATCCAGTTGCGCGATATTTTTGAGTGCACGAGATGATAGCATTTTGGAAAGTACACAACTTTGCAGCTAGGCTGTCTATGTCAGGGACACAGTCCATGGGTAGTTGAAGAAGCGGTGACGCTACTCACGTCGACGAAATACTCTTTTTATCTGATCCTCGGTGCCAATATGTGAGAAAAAGAAGAGCGATGCAATATCAATGCAGACGGAGAGTTAAAGAAATGTTAAGATCCCACACATGGCATGGAAGCGGTAGAGCGTTAGAGTTGGAAGAAGCAAGGTACCTGAGTCGTCCTCGAAAGAAGTTCTCCACAGCGGCCGAAATCGCAACGACACCGCGAGTGTAAATCAACAGTTAATGGAAACATTTTCCGCAACGGAGATTGTTGTATATATACACATTATATTCACAAATGGAAACGCCAATCGCTATGCTACACGTAGTATACACTTCCAGTCTAGTCAAAGCTCAAGCTCAACTATACCGGTGACGCAAACGCGGCCTCTTGCGCTTGTCTGCTTTCCGCTTCTCTGCAATGAAATTCCAACATTCAATCGGCGGTCGAGATCCAATGTGCTTTCCATTAGGAGTGAACACTTCAATTTGAGGATAGGAAGGCGACTCAGTCTCCGAGTTGCGCTTGGCGCGCACTTGCACACTGACTTCAATCCAGCCGCAGCCTTCAATCAGAATATCGGCAGCCATTACTCGATACGGGAGCGGAGGGATGGGGATCTTCTTATCTTTCACGGCCTTTGCGACCAAGTCGGGCAGATTGGAAGCGGTGACATCCCATTCGAGATCAAACTTCCCAGCCGAAGTGATAGAGCTACCGGTACCTTCTGTCATCAGAACCTTTCCTGGATAGGGTCGTTGCTCAGTCTGCATTTCAATCGCCTTGTCGGTCTTGGTTATATGAGTCTCAATGGGCACAAAACACGCGGCCAGGACGGTGTGCTCAGGATCCACGGGTGTAATGCGAACGAGACCGCCACCGAGAAGAAGAGACTGGCCAGGTTTGATGGTACAGCGATCTGGCTTGACTCTTTTGATCATGATGAGATCACGTTTGTGATCGTCACGCACAAAGTCCTCAAGATGACCACGCTCCATTCCCGGTAGGTCGATCACTTCGCCCTTTCCGCGGCCGAATGGGATACGGATGGGCGACACTGTTGTTCCTGGGAGCGAAGAAACGACCGGTAGCACCGGGAATGCATCCTCGCGAGGGGCAGGGGGCAGGAGACCGTCGGGTTCGAGTAGATCGAGCATAGATCCCTGTCCCTGATTCTGGACTTGGTTCTCTTCTCGCTGCTGTTGGATCCATTCTGCCATGTTCTCCATGCTCTTCGAGCTTTTGGGGTAACACGCTTCAATGAAGCTGCTTTTTCCTACATTGGCCTTGCCCACAACCCAGATACCTCCGCCGCGCCCGTATATCTCTTCCTTGACTTGCTTGGTCCACCAGCCACGATGGGCACTGATCATATGGACGTTACCCAGACGGACATCTTTCCCGGCTTTCCCCAGGGATGTGCGAAGCACCGAGCGAACGTATTCCATCTTCGAATCAACCTGTTCTTTTGTCGCAGCCAACAAGTCGGAGCGCGTGATGATAAAGTTGAGGGTGGGCAATTTCTTTCCTCCATAGTACTTTTCAGTTGTAGCTCTTCGGTTCCGAGAACGCTGCTCCTGAAGCGAAAGCGCCTGATGAATGTGTGGGACTAGCGACATAGGGAAATCCGCAGCATCCACGATATGGTATACGCAGTTATCTTTGTATGGCGACTCGTTCAGGTACTCTCGGATGGAAAGGATGGATGGCTTGGGAGCGGAGATAGCCTTGTTGTGGTGTATTAAGTCATGGCATCGATCGCAGACGTGGGTTATTTGCTTTCGCGACTCAATCGAAGGAATCTCAGGGTCTATCACATCGTCTGGTAATGCTCCGTCTTTTGCTTCGAGTTAGTTGTCATAGACTGGACGCGATAGGTATGGTAATGACTTACCCTGGATAGGCTTGGGCGCCGTCGACTCTTCAATAGAATGCGCATGATCCTCGACTGGACCATCGTGAATGCCAGAGACCGCCACATCCCCCGACTCTGCATTATGCCGTTCGGTGGCATCTTTTTTGGACGCCACTAGCTTCCGTCTCGACTTGCGACTCTTGCTGTAGTACCCCGGTTCTTCCGGCTCGATTGTCTGCGAAAAGGCACCACACCCTGGACAGCAAATAGGAAGAACATCGGTCAGGTTTTGGATAGGCGCCTCTGATTGTCGGAAGCGGGTGGTCGAGAAGGCACGGTGCGCATTCGCGGGTTGTTGCCCGACACTGAGGGACCTGACCAACGACAGCGCCGTCGTAGAACAAAGTCGTGGATGGTTAGTGTGTGCTAATTGTCGAGAATATGCCCTAGCTGGAACTCGTAATACGTCAAGCCTCAGGGCCCGCACAATCGCGCCCCGAGAGCAAGGCGACATGGTTGACGTGCAGGTTTGCGGAGTTCGCGGAGCTTTTTTTCTGCTGGAGCCGGTTATCGATAGCGCCGTCTTTCCGCGCCATACAACGAAAATCAACCGCGTTGTTCTACGTGTTTCTACACATCACCTGGTTCGCTTTTAAATAGCTGGGTCATTGGTCGATGAGGAAAATGTCCTTATATTAGGCCCTGAAGACCATCGTGAAAACCTCGATAATGATACAGGAAAGCTAAAACCCAGATGCGCTTAAACCGTGAAGCAAAAAAACAACAAAAAACGCCATCATAAACCGTAGACTATAAGCCTTTTTTGATAATCACAAGGTTCGAGCTTAAGCGCGTGCCTTGCCTTTCCCCTTGTCTGCAGATTCGTCCGCTTCCTCTTCATCCGAGTCACTCATGAACTCGTCGTCATCGTCGAATCCGATAAAGCGGCGAGGCGCGGGCTTCTGCGTGGGTGCAGAGGGCCCTGCGACAGCTGAGGATATGGCGTTCTCCTCATCATCCTCATCCTCATCCTCATCGGAGCTAGACGATGTAGCGTGTTCACTGCCTTCGCTGGCACTGGTGCTGGACCCGCCCAGAATCGCGTCGCGAAGATTGTCGGTCCATGTGTCGTCTTTCAAGGCCGCCATGACTGCTTCGTGGAGCTTTTCAGACATCTCTTCCTTGTCCTCCATCCACTGACCATCAACCTTTTGCTTTCCGCCACCGTTCTTCAACTCCTCTTGGCGCTTTTCTGCCATGTCAACAACGGCCTGCCACCGGCGGCGGCGCTCTTCTTTTTCTTTTTTATCCATCTCAGGCTTGACTGCGAGGTACTCGGCGAGTGCCTTGGCTTCGTTGACGGTGCGCAGACGGCGGCCATCGAGGTTGCGACTCGAGCTATTGTTGTCGCCCTGGTTGCGCTTACGCTTGCTGGACATGCGGCCACCAGCAGCACGCAGCTGCGATCCGAATCCACCCTTACCACCGCATAGGGGAACCGACAGGCGGAGCGGCAGAAGTGTTGATGCACCGGAGTCGCCATCACGAGCAGTCACGAGAGATTGCAAGGTATCGGCAGAGGAGACGATTTGCTTGTTGTTGGTCGTAGTAAGGATAAGGGACTGAAGAGAGAGTGGGGAAGGAAGGTATGATGCGACCTTCTCCGTCAGGTCGGAGATTCTGGAAGTCGAAGGTAAGGTGAAGGAAAGGGTGGATGGAAGCGATAGTCCAGGGAAGGACGACAGCAGAACGTTGACGTTAGATGACGCCATCTTGAATAGAATGTTGTAGATGATCTCCGACTAAGCGTGGAGAAGCAGTGGCAGTTCAAAGACACTGAAGATAAGATGGCGATGCAGGCTGGAGATCGGAGGTCATGTGATGCCAGGCAGATCATAGATGACTCAGCGATGGAAAGGTCACCTGATCGATAGGGTGCAAACCCTAGCGAGGACCCCGAAATGGAACGCACTTTTCTCGCGCCGCTGCTCCACTCTACGTTCTTTAAATCACCCATCTTTTCTGGCGTTGTCAAAGCGATTCCCCGAATTGCGCCAGGAACTCGCGACAATGTATGTTGACGGCCCTACACCCTCTTCTTTTGCATGGTCACTAATAGTGTTTTAGGCTTATCCCCAAGGACGACCGCAAGAAGATCCACGAGTACCTCTTCCGTGGTATGTAACGAGTCCCCTCGCCGCCACTAGGCTCCCCAACCTGCCCGGCGTCATTGCGCATGAGCGGGTTGAGACGAACTCGAACAAATTGACTGACTTTTGATCTTCAGAGGGTGTGCTCGTGGCCAAGAAGGACTTCAACCTTCCCAAGCACGGTGACATTGACACCAAGAACCTTTATGTAAGATGCGCCTTTCGACATCGTTGGCTCGCAGCGCAGTCTCGCTAATATAAACATTTCCACAGGTCATTAAGGCTCTGCAGTCTCTGGACTCCCGCGGCTTCGTCAAGACCCGCTTCTCGTGGCAGTACTACTACTACACCCTCACCCCCGAGGGTCTTGACTACCTCCGCGAGTGGCTCCACCTCCCCGCTGAGGTTGTCCCCGCCACCCACATCAAGCAGCAGCGTTCCCACGCTCCCCCCCCGCGGCATGATGGGCGGTGAGGAGCGTGAGCGCCGTCCCCGCGCTCCCCGTGAGGGTGGCCGTGAGGGTGGCTACCGCCGCCGCGAGGAGGGTGGCAAGGAGGGCGGTGCCCCCGGCGAGTTCGCTCCTTCTTTCCGTGGTGGCTTCGGCCGTGGCCGTGGTGCTCCCCAGTAAAGGAGAGGCCTTGGTGTCCTGTCATCCACTGCTCGGTCATCCTAGGGACTGATGTTGTCGGTACTCGGTTCTGAGTAGGTCCCAAGAAATTGGGTTCTGAAACGAACTGTTACTCGCGCATCTCTATACGTCCCCTTCTGTCTGAGACCTGGGGATACGGAAAACAAAAAAGTTAAATGAGATCACTGGCTTTATGATGTAGCTAGACTCAATGGCAAACTCATGACCTCAGTGCCTTGCGCTTTACCGTAGATGATCGTATAATATCTTGTTGATTATAGCATGCTGAAATATCCATTGTATCTACACTGCCCCGACAGCTCTCGATCTATGCGAACC
Source organism: Penicillium cinerascens (assembly GCF_028974065.1). Lineage (NCBI taxonomy): Eukaryota > Fungi > Ascomycota > Eurotiomycetes > Eurotiales > Aspergillaceae > Penicillium > Penicillium cinerascens. The sequence goes on along the minus strand of NW_026695298.1, from coordinate 653,672 downwards.
TCTTCCGGTCATATCGCACGACGGCCTGCAGGATCACAGATGCTCCGGTTGCACAATCGTCCGCCGAGCAGAATTCTTCAGGATGATGGCTTAGCCCATCCCTGCATGGAACGAAGATCATGCTAGTTGGAACTCTCTTCGAGGTAAACACGCTATCATGGCCAGCACCACTCATGATCGGCCGGACCAGTGACTTTGTATCTGCCACCGGAGCATCCGCAACAACGGCATAGGCTGAATCTTGCACACAGCCGATACAATCTTCATGGAATTTCACAGCGGGCGAGTCGAAGTCAAGTGTCCACTCCACACGACAAGGCTTCCCGATCCCAGCGCCTTCCTCTGCCGCAATGCCATCAAAGTCCTTGCGCAACTCCTTCTCTACCTCGGCCACCAGCTCTGTCTCTGGGCCACGGATGTCCAAGCTAAAGCTCACTGTGCCGGGGACGGTATTTACACTTCCGGGTTTCGCCTCGACAATGCCCACGCTAGCAAGACATCCTCGAGATTTGGCAACTTCTCTAGCCCTGACCATCATGCGGGAAAAGGCATACAAAGCATCTGCGCGGTGCTCGAAAGCCGTTGTTCCCGTGTGTGTATCTCTTCCGATCACGTTCAGTCGGTACCATCGATAAGCCTGGACTGCTGTGACCACACCAACTCGCTGACCAGCCGACACAAGATGTGGACCTTGTTCGATATGCAACTCAAAGTGTGCCGCCATTGGTGTTGACTTATATGAGCAGGGTACACTGCCCAGGTAATCGATCTTCTGTAAAGCACTCTTCATTGTCTCCGGGGCCGAAGCAGCCGTGGGCAGCGACGCAACTGTCGGCACCTCCTTGAGGCCATGGGCTTTGGACAGCGGGATGCACTCTGCCCATATGCCGGAAGAGATCATGCTAACCGGGAATCGAGCGCCCTCTTCACTGCAATAGAGTTAGTGATTGGTTTCTGACATCGAAAGACTGCCGTCTTACTTGGTCCAGTTCACAACCCCAACGCCTCCCTCTGTTTCAAGACCCATCTCATCCATTCGCTTGAGGGCCTCTACGCCGGACAAGACGCCCAGTATTCCATCATAGCGGCCTCCGGTTGGCTGGGTATCGAGGTGACTTCCGATAAAAGTGGCCGGAACGTCCGTCCTCTTGCCGGGACGCACAGCGAAAATGTTGCCCATCTCGTCGACGGTAATCTGGCATTTAAGGTCTTTCATGGTTTGGATGAACCAGTTCCTAACGCTCTTGTCTTCCTCGGACAGAGCAAGGCGCTGCATGCCGGTGTCTGTCGATCCATCTCCCCATCGGATACCGTAACCCCATTGACATGAGTGGTGAAGGTCCTTTGCCAATCGCTCCTTGTTAACTCTCAGCGCCGACACCTCGGCTTCAGATAATTCAGTAGTCAACATGGCCTGATAATGCGACGTTGAGAAGGACTTGAGAAGGGGCTTCCGAAAGGCCGGTTTGGTTATTGGAAGATGCGACAATTTAGGAGTTGACCTCGACAAGGTCGTACGCAGTGGATTTATCCCTGCCATGGTGGAACGTGGATGATTTTATAAACGGAGCTCTCTCCAATTAAAAGGTAACGTTGTGATTGATAAGAGAGCGGGGGATGCAGCGGACAAAGTCCGCCCTTGATAGCGTTGCCGATATACAGTCCCCCGCATTGTTGGAGGTGGCGCATTCTCCATTTCAGTGCTCAGGCTTCATCGCTACAAATCAACTATCTCTTTCTTTCAAATCACAGCCCTTCAAAGATTAAAGATTTAGATCTCGTACCCAGCACAGGTTAAATTGCACCTGGACCTCATCCCTCGTATATTCTCCGTCATCCTCTTCAATCGTTGCTGGGATAGGTCTTTTGCAAGAAGAGTCAAGCTAAATCCATGTCTTCGATCTCCAACTGGGTAGTCAGGAGTCTGAGAGTGATTAATTACCCGCTGATTCCATACGAGAAAAGTGCCAGCTTCATAGCGGATCTGACGAGAGAATTCGCCGTCTGGCGATGTGATCCAAGAGAAAACGAGAAGGAAGTCCGACTCTACCTGATCGAATCAGACGATTTTTCTCCCTGTAGACCGGATTGCCATCCGAAGAGACTCGGTATTAGAGACTGTGCGACGGCATATGCGTGTTCAAGAACAAATCTATAAAGAGCCTTCTAAATGAACAAGCCCAACGGGGTGTGCAGCTAGAAGCATCCCGAGTCGCATGACGGCTTTCTGGTTTGTTTTTCAGGGATTCGATCCGTGCGCCATTGAACTGGGCTATGGTCGGTCAGAAATTTTTAGGTAGTAGAAAATATCCAAACGCGATTTGTGTGTGGGCCTTTTGACCCAAAGTGGTCCATGACTGAATTTAGGAGTCTTATCATTCGGAATACTCAGGTGAGATAGTGACATCCCCACATGACCCCTCGGGTCGGTAACACGGGGCGAGCGCCCGCAATATTATTAGAAAAAGTACCAGATAAGAGTGTTATATATGTCTCGATGGACAGAATCCAACCCTTCGTCCTTCATTTTCAATCCAGTCTTGAGATCCCCTGGGATTCATAGATGGCTCATGAAAGAATATACGGCTCGTTTGAGACTGGCGATAATGCCTCTCCTATAATGAGTCACGCTAGCCTTCAACGGCAACCTGATGAGAACAGCAAACTATTGCCAGATGATCTTCCAACGGAGTTTGAAGCCCAAAGGGTGATCGAGGGGGACGCTAATTTTCATCGTCTCGGTTGGAAACATCTCACGGTGGTCAGCATCGTCGAAGCGATCGCTCTCGGCGCCCTTAGTCTACCTGCCGCATTTGCAACACTGGGCATGATCCCGGGTATTGTTACATGTGTTGGGATGGGAATTATCGCGATATACACCAGCTATATCATCGGACAAGTCAAGATCAAATTCCCTTCAGTTGCGCACTATGGAGATATTGGGCAACTGATGATGGGCAAATTTGGCTACTGGCTCTTCAGTGGCATCTTCGTCTTTCAGCTGACACTCTCTGTTGGATCTCACTGCCTTACTGGCATGATTGCCTTTGCGAATATCACTCAAAGTAGTGTTTGCTCTTTGGTGTTCGGCGTTGTCTCCGCGATCATTCTGCTCTTGTTAGCGATACCGCCTACATTCGCCGATATCGCCATTCTCGGTTATATTGACTTCGTCTCCGTTATTCTCGCAATCGGAGTCACGATGATTGCTACTGGAATTCAGCAGGCGCAAAGTGCGGGCGGCCTCGCGAGCTCAAACTGGTCTGCCTGGCCCCCAGAGGATGTCACATTTTCTAAAGCTGCCGTCGCCGTCAGCAATATTGTCTTCGCTTACGCCTTTGGTGGCGCTTTACCCTCATTCATGAATGAAATGCATACGCCGAAAGACTATGTCAAATCAATCACCGCACTGGGGGTCATTGAGATCTCAATATACGTGCTAACCGGATCTGTCATCTATGCCTTTGTCGGACAGGATGTTCAATCTCCTGCTTTGCTATCGGCGGGACCTGTTGTATCCAGGATCGCCTTTGGAATTGCCCTCCCGGTGATCTTTATTTCCGGCTCCATCAATACTACGGTCGTGTGTCGGTACATTCACACGCGAATCTATCGTGATTCGGTCGTTCAGTACGTCAACACAGTGAAGGGATGGGTGACCTGGATAGCACTCGTGGTTACCATCACCACGATCGCTTGGGTAGTTGCTGAAGTCATCCCCTTCTTCGACGATCTATTGTCCATCAGTGCGGCTCTCCTCGTCTCTGGGATGTCTCTTTATTTCCCCCCAATGATGTGGTATTTACTTCTGAGAGATGGAGACTGGTGGAAATCGAGAAATCTCCAACACAGTTTCTACAATTTGGTCTGTTTCTTGATCGGGATCACGGTCCTTGTATGTGGCGTTTATGCAAGTATTGTTGAGTTGGTAAGTTGCCTGAAAATCCCCTCTATTTTAACCTGCTAATTCGAGCGAACAGATAAGGAAATTTCAAGACGGGGCTATAGGTAGACCCTTTTCGTGCACGCTCGGCTAATCATTCGACTTTTGGTTGTTATATCTGCCGATGAAGTTTAAGATCATGAGTGAATGATAGAGGGATGGGACAGAACTGTGTTCTAGACATACATGATGAGAATGAATAGATTACCAAGGAGCAATCCCAACGAATTATTCCCTTGTCAGTAATTGGCAGGTCATACAAAATAGGTACCTATGGAGTCATAACACGACCTTGGGGGTTGCCCGTGACAAGAATACAAGCTGAAGGAGAGACGGCTATTTGTTTAGTTCTGTTTGAAGCCACTCGTCTTTTTCGAGTTCCTTGGCAGAGCTTCGTCTTTCCGGCTCCCATTGCAGCATTTTTCGCACTAGGCGGAGGAATTTCTCCTTATCCTCTCCCTCGAGACTCGTCTCCCTTTGCTCCAGCGGGGTGTATTCTCCCACGGAAACTCCAGCGCAGAAATCACCTAGAACGTCAGAAACAGTTAGGCATTGCCGCTTTATTAGGTAACAAAACGATAGACAGGTAATTACCTTCCTCTGAAAAGAACTTTTGGGTCAGATTCCCCCGCGCAAGGAAACTTGGCGGCGGCGGACCGAGAAGACGTATCATTTCGGCAAGATGAGCTCGACTCCTATAAGTCTGAAATTCTGGGTCCTGGCCGCTAAACAAGGACCCCCCTTCGAAAAGGTTCCAAACCTGGCGATGTGAATTCAGAAGTTTTTGCACCAGAATTATCCTTTTCTTACCATGCATCCCACATTCCATATATCAACGCTGTATGTCCATGGAATTTCCAAAATCACCTCCGGTGCTCGATAGATATCGGGTTGAATATCTTCCGAGTGCTCTTCGTCACCCAGCACGGCCGAGCCGAAATCGCAGAGGATAGGCGCGCATGGTTGATTAGGAATTCCGAGTTCACGAGAGGTATAAATTGTCCTTCCATCTAGCTCCTTCCGAGGGCAGGGGCTCTGAAGCTCATTCTCTTCAAAATCACGGAAAAGAAAAGATAACACACTCTCCCACAACGGAGGATGTACGAGACATCGGTGTTTGTCTTCAGGTCCGTTGACATCGAAGGAGTCCAGCAACGATCTCACATACTTACGACCTGGATGTTTTTGGGAAGCTCCTTCTATGCGTTTGTATATATTAAGCTCGTCGTCCAGTTGCTGTCCCATTGACGTAGACTTAATGAAAAGCTTCAGAGTAACATAACTATGGTATCTGTATTTTGAATTAGTGAAAGAGTGGTGGGAAGATAATGATATGTGAAGATTTCATGGGCGTCTTCTTACTCCATGTCACGAGCGAGCCACACGGTTGAGCTAGCTCCAAATCCCAGCTTTCCCACAACTTGGTACCGGTCCTTAAGGATTTCCCCTATTCGAGTAGGATAGTAACGACCAGCAACGTAGCCCGGAATGGTTTCCTCCTCAATTGCCTGGCCTGTGGGCAACCGAATGAAATTCGGATTGCTGAAGCTGAAAGGTGTCCATCTTCGTCCGAGCCGTGGCAAGGACCGTAGAAAAGACACCACCATTTCTGAGGTGAACAGGAGCCAGGTTTATTGTAGGGCGCTGTGTGAATTTCGAAATATGGGTGGAGACAACGCGAATGGTGGGAAATCAAGACAACAATGGGGTTATGGATGGCAGGGGATGGCCTTGCTTACGTGATACTCTATTGAGTTGGGTACCCAAGACATGGATGGATTGTAATACAGACCCTCATAAAATGGATACTACGTAACGTCCTTAAAAGACCATCAAGATTCGAACCTTCGTCGATGGTTGTATCAATATGCTGGGCTACGCTTCTTGGATAGAACAAGCGTGGGAAGGGTGGCCAATCACGGCTCGTGAAACGGTCCCGCAGGAAGTTGTCTCCGTAAATCCGATCGCTAGCTTGGGACTTGAGCTGTCTGTGGGGAAGAATCCGGGGTTGACAGTCTTCATCTCTCTACTCTATCAGTCTAGCTATGCCTCAGACGCGGCGTCGTCTCAAGCCGCAGAGGGCCTGCCCTTGGTGTCCTCGAACATTTTCTAAAGAAGAACATCTCTCTCGGCACATAAGATCGCATACCAAGGAGAAACCCTTTACTTGCTCCGACTGTGGCAAATCATTTAGTCGCCAGTAGGTTCAAATGAGAAGTATACAAGGTGGTTCTACCCCTTTAGTCAAGTGCTAATGTGACGCTAAGCGATACTCTTTTGCGACATGCGAGGGCTCATCCTTCTTACAATACCCCACAGTCAGGGCCCATCGCCACACCTGCTACGACCGGAGTCCATCAAGCACCAAGCACATCAGACATCGTCTCGCTAAATCCTGATGAATCTATTTACTTCAACGTCGATAGACCAGCACCACCCCGGCTGCCCGCGTGGCTTGAGACTTTCGTAGATCCTCCCACGGAGTTCGTTGATCAAAGACAAATACAGTCCCAAGAAGCTACCTTTACGCCTCTGGAAGGCATGCTTCAGAATCCATCAGCCATTCAGTGGGATACCGATCTTGACGCCCAAGTCCCTAACTGGTTGGCTGGCGAGGACTTTGACTTGAACGCTCTAAATTCCTCTGTGCTGGCCAGCGCTATAAATGACATCCCCCTTTTGGTGTGCCACGATGACGAGACGACTGTCTGGTCGCTATCGGACCCTCCAATAAATGTTGATGAAGATCGCGAGGAATACCGTACTCGTCAACACTGGTTCAGTTTCATACCCGCGGGTGATACTGGGCATGCTACTCCTGATATGATGCCCGAGCGGACAGAAGTTGATGACCAGTATCGAGAAGGCCTTTCAAGATGTCTACAACAGCGGGTCATGGCTGAGCCTTTGCCTTCCACCGAGTTTCTAGTGAGTCTCCATACTTGATACCACGGCATGAGATTCTAATTACGACCAGAACCAATGTGTCCAAATGTACTTTACACGATTTAGTCCCATTTTCCCCGTTGTTCATCCTTCTACATTCCGACCTTCTCCAAAACACTCACTGTTACTTCTGTCGATCTGCTCAGTCGGTTGTCTTTTCGTCGGTTCCAATTATGCTATCGCTCAGGGCTCGAGAATCTTTGAGAGACTACACAAAGCTATTCTTGCTTCGGTCGGTATTCTCTGTCCATATGTATGCAAATTTTGAAACTGACTTGACAAGTGGGAGAAATACTTCGCCAAAGGAAAAGAGGAAACCCTGGCCATGATTCAGGCTGCTTTAATTGGGCAGACATTTGCCATTCTGTCGGGGGTAACTGATCTCGTAATTGCCACTCTTCTTTATCTCCGCTAACTCGATGAAAGAATCCAAGACACCTGCTTATTGCGCAAGCATTCCATGGAACGGTAGTAAACGTGAGTATGACCACTATCATTGGGAATAGCGCGACGCTTGATCTAACATTTGATTCAGTGGGCTCGAAGATGTAAAATGTTCCAAGTCCGCCAAGCAGATGATCTCTTACCCGGTGGTGGTCTATCCGTATGGACTCTGGAACAACGCTGGAAATCCTGGGCTCATGCCGAAGAGCAAATAAGGGTCGCGACAGGCCACTATATTCAGGACACAGAGCTCTCCACGTTGCTTATGAGCCGTCCAGTGCTGAAACATTCCTCATCAGTTATTCCAGTTACATCCAGCGACAGCCTCTGGGAGGCGAAATTTACATCTGGATGGAATGCTTTGAACGAGGAGCGAAAAGCAACGACCCCATCCAAGTCTGAATTCACAGAAGTCTCTGGATTTACTCAGTTCACGATGCTGGAAGGTCTTATTGCCTCCGTGGTCGACAATCGCTCATTAAATACAGGGCTTCGTGAAGATGTCCGAGAAGAGTTTGAACGCTGGCTATCTCGGTTTTATGATAACTTCCTGAAGGGAAATGCTCCTCGCTCGTCCAGTCCGTTCTGCCTGGAGCTTCTCTGGCACTCCGCATATCTAGCTCTATTTGTGGACTTCGATCGTCTGGAACTTGTCACGGGTAGAGAGGGATATGCGCAGTCCCTTCTGCATCTTGACTACATCCAAAAGTGGGCCTGCTCCCAGGATGGTCGGCGCTGCGCTCTTCACGGGGCCTTGATACTTCGCAAGGCCCAAGACATGACACTAGGGGTAGAGCCTGCCATCCATGTGCCTCGCGTTCTATACCAGGCGGCTATGGTATGGTTCGCGTATCTCAAGTTTGGCCTTGACAATCATGACTCTCCGAAAGACTTTTCAGAGCTCACCAGTCTCAATGTGAACTGCCAAGCTCTTCTCTTTGAATCAAATGGCTTCAAGATATCACGACCAAAGATCAAGGAGTCCAGTACTCTGAGTGGACTTGTGGATTTGTTGCGTCGGATTGGCCACTGGGGAATTTCGAGGAAATTTGCTGATCAGTTGGTTTGGATGATGCAAGGAAATACCGAGGAAGAGTCGAGCAGTAGTACCCTCCTGTAAGAGCGGCTGAAAAATTTACATAATGAATAAGAATACAGTTGTGAAGGCTTGCAAGTTCATATGGATACGTGTTTGTACATGTTTTGATTCCAGGATGGCTGTCATCTATTGTTCAATATTTGCAAACAACTTGCCAATCACAATCTTCAAGTCCTCCTTGGTATCACATGCAGCGAATATGAACCTATCCTGCCGGAAGATGGCAAATCGCATGCCTTTCAACGCTTTTCCCAGATATAACGGGTCATAGAACTCCGGCGCCGGTCGTCTTTCACACAAGGGAGACTTGGCAAACTCCTCACCAGTGGCAAGCCGATAGATATTGTCTTCCTTTGCACAATACCCGCGACCCATGTCCTCAACCAAGAATGTCGCTTCAGATGCTAGGATCTCTCCTTTGGACACTTCGTCAATGCCAGCAACAATCTCTCGAGAGGAAGAGACCTCATCTGCGCTTTTGACATAGACCAGAAACTGAAACAGGCCCTTCTTCTGCTGTCCAAATATCACGTCATCCGTGAAAAGAACATTTCCGTCTGGTCTCGCAACTTGTTTGCAGTACACTTGGGGAAGACAGAGACCACCGTTGAACTCTGGAAGAAAAGGCAGCCCTTTGGAATATTCATATCGCACCATCCCTTCCTTTCGACGCCCGAGTGATAATTCGTGGCGCCATGCTGGGACGAGCTGTATCAACCAGAGATAGATACCGCGTGCGAATATCTTCAGGGGGTTACTCTCCGTTACAAATTTTCCATTCTCAATAGTTGACGCGAGCGACTTCTCAAGTTGCTGCTTGCGTTCTGTGTACCAAGCCTTCAAGACGTCTTCATGAAATCCAGGCCTTTGGCTTTGATTTCGACAAAGAAGGGAGAGACGCCACGCTAGCGACGCAGCGTCTCGGAAACCTGATGCAATACCTTGTCCGCCAACTACATACGTGCTTATCAGCTGGGGCCTTTGGGCGGGATCGTCTGTAGGGAACAAAACCTACAGGGAGGGAAAACATGTGCAGCATCGCCACACAAGACTACTCGACCATGCGACCATCTGTTGCAGCTTCGAGCGGAAAATTTGAATGGCCTCGAACGAAGAACTTCAATGCAGTCTTCTGGGAATGACACGTCCCCTGAAAGGCTAAGTGAAGTCAGAAAAGGTCATGTGCAGGTGTGAACTGAACATTATACTCACCCGTATCGACTCCCCGCATGGGTAATATATGGAAAGACAACCTTCTTGATCATCTCCGGTTTTGACATCTCGTTTCCGTCTTCTCCACTTAGAATAACGAACTCAAACCGCCACAATCGATCGGAGGGTAGTCCGAAGCGACCACACACGGATGGTCGATTGGGATTGCAGATGAACCGAAAGTTGCGGGGAAAGAAAAGATCGTACACTTGCTCGGGTGTATACCCCAACTTCCACAAAGGAAAGTCGGGGTGAGTTTTGTCGTTGGGAAGACTAATCTTCCAATTCAGAGCTACCCATGTCTCTTCGTAGAATGCTCTGTTGATAGGTCAGTCAATCAATCATACTGCATGCTCTTGCGCATTACCATTACCACTCACTGATGGGCTTGCTCCATGAGGATTCCTTTAGACTCGAGATACTGCTTTCTGGTGAAACCAGTTTTGCCGTCTGCACCAACAAAAAAACGCGATCGTATGCGGCGAAGTTTGTCTTCCGAGTCCTTGTACTCACATACAGTACCCATTTCGTCTTCAGAGAGCCCGGTGATTTCACAGCCAGACCGCAGCTCACAGCACTTCAAAGCCGCCATCGCGTCTCGCAAGCATCGCTCTAGAGCAGGCTGATTATGGCAGATAAAACCCACATGACCGGTGCCGCCCTCAGTCTAGTCAGGCATTAAGATGATGATTAGCATTGATTCCAAGGCTGTTTCATAGTGATATCCGAGACAAGGATAACCTACCGTTCCGTAGTTCATCTCAATAAACGCCTTCTTATCCAGGACGGGCTCGGTTCCCCCAATGAACCTGAATTTATGCATGCCTGTCAAGTCGTTGATTAGATATTGCGCTAGCTCTGGGCAAGCCATGTAATCCTGCAACTCACATGTGCCAATCTTCGAATAAATGGACGAATACAGGCCAAGGCCTTGGAGCAGGCGAATCCCATCTTCGTCCAATGCAATACCGCGAGGATCTGTTGTGATTTCCGTTCCCTTCTCCAGAACGATGTTGGGCACGTCCATTTGCCCCAAATATGCCGACAGCATGGCCCCGGTCGGGCCACAGCCACAGATCACCACATCAGTCGTTTCGCACTCCGAGTCAGACATGGGTTCGATCGATATCCTTCAGGTTATTCTGAAGGCTATCACAACCTCAAGCAGTCTCGTGTCTGTTTATCCTCTGTTGGAGACGGAAACCTTCCCCAGAAATGCGGAGGTCCCGCATGCTCGGCAGGTCCCGCATTCCCCATGTGTCCCGCTTTGTAGGCCGCTCAACATCTTTTGGAGATCAGTATCCCTATATCCGTGATATCCGGACGTGATATCCGGACACTCACGCCATATCCGAGTCTGGGGACTTTTGGTCCCGCCGTCCCACCTGGAGGAGTCCTCCCGGGGCTATTTGATGAGGCAAGAGTCAAGATGTCTTCCTTGGCTTGATCCTTGAATTATCTCTTGAATTCGCTCTAAGTGATTTCTCATTGCTCAAAATGCCCTCTTGGACACACTTGATCCGCTTCGTTGCCGTCGAGGACAGCTTGGCCCATCTCGGCCAACTCGTTGATACTTCCCGCGATATTGGACGCGATAGTGTCGACGGTGTTGAGATCGCAGCGTATGTGATCGATGGAACCATTTTTGATGGCCGCGTCACCGACGATGTTATGCACGTAAAGCAGGTAAGATGACGGAGAGCTTGTCTGTTACAACCTGTTCTAACCTTTCTTTCAAGCTTCTTTCCCCGGTCTCACGCGAAGAATGCAACTATATCCGGTGCCTGGGTCTGAACTACATGGATCACGCAAAGGTATCTTTTCTAACCACCGGCTACCTCACTATTTCAACAGCTAAAGGCATCCAGGAAGCAAACATGGCCCTCCCTAAAGCTCCGATCCTCTTCACCAAGCCGCGCACTGCCCTCATCGGCCCCTACCCCGCGGCCATCAACATCCCCAAGTGCGCCCAGGACGGCACAAGCGACTACGAAGCTGAGCTTTGTCTGATTATCGGAAAGACTGGCCGTGACATCCCCGAGGATGAAGCACTGGACTACGTGCTAGGATATACCGCCTCAAATGATGTCTCTGCCAGAACGATGCAAATGATTACTACCCAATGGGCCTTCTCCAAGGGTCTAGATGGCAGTTGCCCGATTGGTTAGTAGAGCGAGTGCTTTTTCTTTCTTTCTTTTGACTGACATTCACCAGGACCTGTTCTGGTTGCTCCGTCCGTCATCAAGGACCCTCAGACACTCTCTATCAAGGCTATCCACAACGGTGCAACCGTCCAAGACGGCCACACTCGTGATATGATCTTCTCTATCAAGAAACAGATTTCTTATCTTTCTCAAGGTACTTCTTTGGAGGCGGGTACCATGTTCCTGACGGGAACCCCGGCGGGTATTGGGTACTTCCGGGAGCCGAGGGTGGTGCTGAAGGATGGTGATGAGATTTCGGTCGAGATTGGCCAGATTGGAACCTTGGTCAACAAGGTCCGATATGAAAGTCGATAGTCTGGGGTCTTGGTTTCGATTGTAGTCTAGGTAACGGTAAAACTGCCCCCTCGGGACGTGATCGACTCCCGGAGCACAGGGGGGCCCGTGACCCTGAGCAGCTCCTGAAGGCCGAGCGCTGAAATACCCGAACAACAATAGAAACACGTTTATCCTATATGGTAGATTCGTCGATGGAATTTTGAAGATCGTCATGCAAAACAAGGCGAACATCATCTAGTCTGGCAGACCTGGCGATGTTCCACCAACCTTGCTTCTTGGCAACGCGTCTGCAGAAGAGCATCACCCTTTTTTATTCCTGATAAGTCGATCGGGTAGTAACTTAGACTAGATATGAATGCAAGCCAGGAAGTAGGATACCGATGGCTTTCTCTTACTGGGGCTAGGAGCCCTAAGCTGCCCCATTGCTGCACTCGTAACGAGTTGGGGGCTCGGGAACTCTTAGAGACTTGCCATAGGGGGGTCTTGCTATGGTCTAGGAGAGTCTCGAGCAGCACCACCCTCCCAATACCTGCTATCCCATGGTCTCATACAGGCAGCTAAAGACGACCATCCTGTTGTGATGAAATTGCTACTAGAAAGGGCGGCGATGATCCAAAAATGGGCTATCTACGCAGCCAAATCACAGCCAGCCTGGGAGCTACTGTTAAACTACAGACTAGAGGTCAGCAATCCCATGGTTTGGGCAGTTGTGCCGCTCATGTGAGCTAGAAGAGGCTAGCAGATTGTGCGACATGGCCATCGTCGACCTCCTAAGCGAGCATGGGGCCAAACTCGAAAACAGTCTTGCACTACACCATGGCTTGATGCGATAAGAGGGTCGAATCCCGATGATGGTGCATTTACTCCATCTGGAAGTCGATGTCGATCGCTTCAGCTGGCTCCCACCGTTAGCTCACGGTGGAACGGCCCTTCACATGGAGGCGTATCGCGGCCAAGTGCACGAAGTGCAGTGGCTTGTGGAGTATGGGGCCGATCCTGCCGTCAAGGGACGGATGGAAATGACGCCGGAGGATTACGTCCTCTTGCAAGATCGCCATGACATGGTTAGGCTCTTGCGGGATTGGAGAGGGGTGGTGATCCTTTCCTAGCGAGGTTGAACAATCGTACATGTTTTGCGGCTACGTATAGATAGCAAGGAATCTAATGTTTCATATCAAAGACAAGCTCACGCTTTGAAGGGGCTAGGTTTGGCGTCATCTCGGATGTCGGCTCGTGATTGACGTTAAGATACCCGTTCCTGGGAAGGATCTTTGACTTTCCCATTTTTGGGTTTCACATTCCGATTTCCCCATTTTTTGATTTTCCTTATTGGTCTTGATTGGTGCCGTCCTTTCACTCAGCACCTATGCTGTCAGGCAGTGACGCGAGCCAACTTTTCTCCAGGAGTCTGGATAGAACGAATATCGAACTACAGCATAAGAGGTCTGGAAGGAATCGAAACTCGTAAATTCCAAAGGGGTATATCCCCTAATTGCACACAATATTGAAAGTCGGCATCTATATGCATTCACCAACTCCTCTATCTGAGCAACACGCGCAACATCCATGACCGCTCTATGTAAATGATCTATGTAGCAAGTAGCAAAATGTACCAATAGCAGACCCCAGATCTACTGTCTATTTGGGCGCCGCCGCTTTCCAGAACAGCCACCCGGCGGCCGCAACTAACTTCAGTCCCGCCGCCATCCACAGGGCCGACTCCATGCCACCGCTGCTGCGACTGAGCCACCCACCAACGATCGCACCGATTAGCAGCGACACCACCCCTCCGATGCGACGGTTCCGCTTGGCGTTGCTCGTGGGTTTCTGTGCGATCTTCGGGTCCGATGCAATATCGAAATAGACACTGGTGAGAACCACGGTCGGGATCTCGTTGAAACCGAGCGACCTACTGCAGGTCATCCCACCGGCTGACTGGAAAGCGAGCAGCCCGATGGGTATCAGCTCCAGGAAGAGCCGGCCCCCGCCTAGAGACATGTCGCTCGGCGTGTGGGGGATCAGGTCGGCCTGAATAATACCAGCGGCAATGATGATCAGGATGCTTTGAACGAGGAAAGAAACGAAGAGCGTGCCGCGACGGAGAGCGCCCACGCGCCGCATGATAGCGGAGAAGATCATGGCGCCGGCGAAGAACGATACGATGGAGACGAGGGACTTGAGCCAGCCCCAGGGTTTGGTTTTAGGCTGACCGGAGGCACCAAGACCCAGGAAGATGGTGTTTCCTATCAAAGATCAAAAATCACGTATTAGCTTGGGCCATTGTCGACGTCTCTATGGAATCGGTGTCTTGAGTCATACCGGTTTGCATTCCCAGAAAGCAGGACCAGGCATTGTAAGCACTGCTATCGCACAGTCCAGTCAGGAAGCACAACAGCAGGCACACCAGGTCGGCATGGGTAGGGTCCAGGTTCTGCTTCCACTGGCGAGAGAGAGTGGACTCCCGAGGCTCGTCCCGTGTAGGACTGGACTCGAGATCGGGGACCGCTGTGGGTTGATAGGCTTTCTCCATCATGTGTCCGGATGAACGTGTGAAAGATCAAGCTCAAAACAGACAAAGTTCCAAGGTTTTCAGAGGTGATGGAAACTGAACATATTGTCTTCATAAATAAATTGGGGCATGCTGCATTCTTCGCTTGGGGCCATTCTACGGGAAAAGAATCATCACACCTCTTTGCCTCCCTTCGATTGACATTCCTGTAAGCCTAAGAATCTGTTCCTGACTCGATCGACAAGTTCCGACCATGGGATTTGGGCGGTTCACGGCGCAGCCAACGAGAAGCGTGCTCGCCACCACCCAACTCAAGATGTATTGGGACTTGTCGTTCAACCGCATGTATGAACGAGCGGTCGGGTTCGCTTACAGGTTCGACCAAACGAAGCGGGTTTGGGTCGGTTAGTTGCGAGTGGGGACATTCTAACGCCGTGGTCACGGTGGAGTTTAAACAGATAACGGTCAAGTTAAGGTTTCTGCCAATGACGTTCCACATGTGTCCACTGGATGTGCCTGACCCTAACATGTGAGTGCCCGGGATCATCCGGATCATCCACTCAGCGGTGTTCTTAAATTTGAGCTTATTGCCATTTGGTACAGACCGATAAGCGATTAATGAATGAATATCGCGCATCATCGTAGATGTACCCGAGAGCAAATAATGAGACGTCATGTCTCAAAATTGAAATGACAGTAGTTTGAAGTCTCTATAACAAACCGCGGTACCGAGAACAGGAGTGTTGATGAATGGAATGAACTGAGCTGATTGTCTACGCAGGTAAGTATCCCAGGCCCTATTGGAGATGGAGATAGACAAACCCGATTTTCAAACTCGTTTACGCACCACCGTAAGTGATTACCAGCCAGCAACATTGCAAGGTTTATGGTTTGCTTGCCACCTTGATCGATAACCCGATATATCCGGAGAAGTCATGAAATTGTGACACATGGCGTAGACGTGCATGATGGATAACAGCGGGGCTGAGAACAGTGGTCGGTGGATCTGCAAGTACCATCAAAGCACCCACGTGGGGACAGTGCAGGACTTTGAGTAGAACGGTAATTGGGTAAAAACGGGAAATTGACCCGCAACAAGTGGGTTTCATTATTGTAGAACACAGACGCCACTCATTTCTTGTTTCGGGCTAAGCATTTTATGTTACGTGTGCCAAGATGTCAAACTGACTGCATCTACAGTAATAGTTCCAGAGCGGCAATTACATTTGGGCAATGGGAATTGCAATCGGAGAACGGGATCGGAGGAGATTCAATAGCTCATTCTTCTCGTGGTCAGCGTCGGCTGCGGGCAGCATTCAATCATTGGGCGCAGGGCTGACACCTAATTCTTGGGCGGGCTGACATCTATACGCGAGGCCAATTCTTTGGAACTTACTATTCAACCAACGACCAACAATTACGGGCCCTGTTCCTGAAGCGAAGCGGGTCTAACCCCAGCCTCACACCCTGGGATAGGCAAACGCACATAACCTCTCACAAGCGTCAGATCACAGATCCAAAGCCACAGTGGAGCCAAGGAAGGAGGGAGCCACGGTACTCTGGATCTCCCCATCGCCATGTGCCCGTCGCCTCCCGCTTCGGACCAATTTTCGGTCTCGTCATTATCGTTGATATGACACGGAACCAAGGCATTTGGGCTTTGACGAGAGGCGACTTGTCACCTAGACGGTCAGGAATACCTTCCTGATCTGGGCTTGTGCTCGAATATATAAAGGGCAGTGATTTCCCTCGAAGATGTTTTTGTATCACAGAACACAATTCGCAATAAGAAGACTACTCGTTTATCCAAGTTCCCTCTTTTATCAAACTTCTCTCTTTTATCAAACTTCTCTCTTTTTATCAAACCTCCCTCTTTTATCAAACTTCTCTCTTTTATCAAACTTCTCTCTTTTATCAAACTTCTCAACATGACTATCTCAATCACCGTCGAGAAGGATGGATTCTACGAGGTCAACGGGGCCCAACAGGAGCCTTCCGTGTCTCTCCATGTGACCCCGGCAGCTTCCAAGCTGCGCCGCATGCTCAAAGAGACGAACGAACTCATCGTGTGCCCTGGTGTGTATGATGGCCTCTCCGCCCGCATTGCCATGTCGGTTGGCTTCAAGGGTCTCTACATGGTAAGAACTCCGAACTACGTCTTCATATCCCGGTATACTGATAAAATACATAGACTGGTGCTGGAACTACTGCATCACGATTGGGAATGGCGGACCTTGGCCTGGCTCAGCTTCATGATATGAAGACCAACGCTGAAATGATTGCGAATCTGGACCCATATGGCCCCCCATTGATTGCAGACATGGATACCGGCTACGGAGGTCAGTTACCAACGATCCGAAACATAACTACTGAATGAAAAAGAGACTGACTTTCTTCCAGGCCCCTTGATGGTGTCAAAGGCCATTCAACAGTACATCCTGGCCGGTGTCGCTGGCTTCCATATTGAAGACCAGATCCAGAACAAGCGTTGTGGACACTTGGCAGGCAAGAAGGTCGTTACCATGGACGAATACCTCACACGTCTTCGCGCCGCCAAGCTGACCAAGGATCGTCTGCACTCGGACATCGTTCTGATTGCCCGAACTGACGCACTCCAGCAACATGGTTACGACGAGTGCATTCGTCGGCTGAAGGCGGCCCGTGACATTGGAGCCGATGTCGGACTACTCGAAGGGTTCACTTCGAAAGAACAAGCCCGACAAGCAGTCCAGGATCTGGCTCCTTGGCCCCTCCTCCTCAACATGGTGGAGAATGGCGCGACCCCTCTCATCACCACGAAAGAGGCCGAGGACATGGGCTTCAGGATCATGATTTTCTCGTTTGCTACAATCACCCCGGCATACCAGGGAATTATGGATACTTTGCGGAACCTCAAGAATCAAGGAGTTGTGGGTACTCCTGCAGGACTGGGTCCGAAAACAATCTTTGAGGTCTGTGGGTTGGGGGATGCCATAAAGGTTGACACGGAATCCGGAGGCGATGGCTTCGTCGAAGGTGTCTAATGATATTTTGATTTGTTCATTCTTTCCTTAGAGGCGCAACGGTGTTCTATGTCTAGTCAGATATTCAAATTGCAAGCAAATTTCTCATTATTACTTCTCATTCTTTCCTTAGAAGCGCAACTGATTTCATATAGCTAGTAAGATATTCAAATTGCAAGCAACGTTCTCATTATTACTTCCCATTCTTACCTTCGAGGCGCAATAGAGTTCATATATCTATTTAGATACTTAAATTATAAGCAACGTTCTCATTGTTACCTTCTATTCTGACCTTAGAAGCGCAACGGATTTCATATATCTACTCAGATATTCAAATTGCAAACAACATTCTCGTTACTTCCATTAGTAGCCAGGAACGCCCTCGTCCTGGTCCAAGTCTTTGTATTGGGCCTTTACAATCTCATTGACTATTGCAACCGAAGAATTCTTGCAAAGACTCTGCCTCACTTTGTGCGCCTTTGGTTTACTGTTGCATGAATGTGATTCAAACAATACTGACAAGGTTACAAGGACCTCCCTTGACGAGCCTCGGTGGCGAGTTTCAATCCCAGTGCTGGCCAGCTTGTTTCCCTTGACGAACCTCGTGGCGAGTTTCAATCCCAAGTACTGGTCGGCTTGTTCCATAGGAATCATAAACATGGCCGGAAAAGGCCAAATGAATCATAAGCAAGGCCGGAATAGGCAGGTGCAATTGTGACTGGATGATTGGGCTTGCCGGCGAATTTTTTCCCTACTTAGGGACACTCCCCACATTGGGAAAGCTTGAACGTTAGAGAAATTCTCTTGAGATTCCGGATCCCTACGGAACTTCCTCTGAATAAGGAGGGGTCGGTCTGGTTGGCGAATGTTTCAGAAAAGAACGAAGGTACTCGGGCCGACCGTTTCAATGTGCCGGGAAACTGGCGCGGGAAATGGGGGGCTATGGAAAGCCTTGAATAAGGCGCTTAGGCCAAGCCCAGAGAAAGCTAAGCATTTCCGCCTGGGTTTCTTTCAAATTGGCGCTTGTGACTGTTGAGTCTTGCGGTAGTCGCACTTTGTCTGACGTCATGAACTATCTACTTCCGTACGACCAGGTGACTCGTTTGCCTCTGCCAAGAGGAGGCTACCGTCCATCTTTCTCCCCGGGAATTTTAGACTTTCCATACCAATTAAGAACCGTTTTAGTGTTTTGGGGTGGCCTGGCGGTGGGACGTAGAACTTTCCACAGAACTGGGAGAAGACATGATTGAGCGATACTGGTTGGATAATACTCACACGAACCCTAAAGTCGTTGGCAGATCTGCATCGCAGCCGGTATGACATACATGGGCGAGAACACACACCACACGAGTGGTTGGTGGCGGCTCTTGGAAAAAGTATGAACTCCATACAGGGGGTGAGGTGACATTGGGTCGAGTCTGTACATTCTCTGCTTTCGTTTTTGTATCGCTCCAGGAGTCAACGAGTAATCCTCTACGACCTCTATATTTTCATTATGTCTTCATTTATCCCATGGAGTATAATGACTGTATAATAACGTGTATTTATCAAAGTTCAGATCTATCTAAACATGCATGAAGAGACAACACCGAGATGACATGGCTGTACACAAAGTTCTATAAGATGCAAAATTCTATTACAGAAACATATCACGAATTCGCAAGTCGCTAAATCAATATCCCGCACGGGGATGGTGCACCATCGGTGGCACCATGCTCGCAGGATGTGGCCAATGAGGCGGGATGTGTTTCCTAGGCTCGTAACCTCCATAATGAGCCAGCTCGGGAGGATAGGCACTCGAGGGTGGTGGGACCGCAACAGGAATATATTCCTGGTGGTGTGATGCAGAGTGAGGCACTCCTGGCGGAGCATCGGGGGCCTCGAAGGCCATGGAGTACCACCATTCGGGGTCCAAGGTGGGATCAAGACCCAGGTCGGGAGACATGGGGCACGGTGACCACGCTGCCATTGGGGGGTTGGTCGTTGACCCTGGAGGGAGTACACATTGACCAGGATAGACGGGGTACCCCGGGGAGGAAGACATCGGAGCAGATGTGGTGTTCATAATGAGACCCTCGGCGACTGGAGAGGTCCGAGCCGGCTGCTCAAAGGAGGTAGCAGGCATGTTGAGATCGTGGGCGGCATGGGATCTGTTTGAGACACGGACATGATCCATCGATGGGCTCGGAGTCAACAGTTGAGCCGCGGAGGCATTCCACTTCTGGTCCATCGGCTGGGAGTGGACATCTAATAGTGCGCCGGCCGGAAGACCTGAACAGTCCCAGCCTGTGGATGTCTGCATTGCTGCCGGCGATGGCCCGTCGTTGTGTGGAGGTGTAGCGGGGGACGCATTCTCATCCTTTTCAGAGTCGTCGTCCCCTGAATCGCAACCACGAGGCCTGCGAGTCTTGCGGGAAGGCTTGATGGCCCGCCATTTCCTCAAGCGGCTTCGCAGTTGTGTCTCACTGAAACGTGTCAGATAATCATCAAAAGGCGCCCAAGGAATGGAAGAAGTAGCTTACCTTGGGTTAAAATCGTCCGAACGAATCTGTTTGAGGACATGCTTGAGAGGCCATTCCTCCTCCACGTATAACCTATTGATCAAGGGCTTCTTCTTTTCCCACGCACATGAAGAGATCGAAGTTTTCATAATTGTAGTGTTGTAGTAGGAAGGGAGGACTCTGAAGATGGGAGAAAGAGAAGGAAGGAAACGGCGACAAGGGGTTTATGTAGATAACGGAGACACTGGGGATCCACGGAGACTGGTGAGGCGTGATATAGAGTGGACCACTGAAATGACATGATCTGGGTCTTTCCATGGCACCACGCGAATCACGTCTACAGTGCCCCTAATGTGGGGTGTGTCACGAACGTCCACTCCTTCTCGATCACACGTGGCGGCAAGGTACACATGGTCGATCATGATCCACCCGAATCGACTCACCGAAAGGGGTTCCTGGCGCTCAGGAACAGACCCAAGCCGGGGAGGCGAATCCAGCCGGTTATAGGCCAATTGCCTCACACGGCCTCGTGGAACCACATATCTGGACCAGGCAAGCCGATTGCCGCGATTTCCTAGTCCGGTGTTGCTCCACCGGCCATGAGTCCCATGAGTCCCCACAGGATCTCCAAACCCCAAGATTGTCGATCATCGTCGACCCGCCACCCTCACGTTGTTCCTGCCTGTCCGCCACCCTCACCTTGTTCTTGTCTGGGCTCGGTACTGGATGGCCTCCAGAAACAGCAACCCGGTCTGTTGGGTGAACTCACTCGAACTATTGGCTCTGTCATGTTATATCCTCAATCGATGCCAGTTCCATCGCACCGACTAGGCTGGCTAGTATAGTGGGAGGACTCTCGTTGGCTTGTCCCATCAGCCTTCACTTACAGCCCTCTACAATTGTCATCCAAAAGTATATCACGGCGTACTCTTCAGGCCTCAGCGCTTCCTCAACCAACAAGCTTTCTTGGCTAGCTACTTCCGTCGCATATCACTGGTCAAGGCTTCCACGGATCACAAGCTGTCCAATGGGAAAATGGCCTCGCCGCCTATCAGAGCTCCCAGCAGTCTGCGCGACCCCACGGGTACCCAACCCGCCTATCACCCCCCGGGGATAGGGCCTTTGAAACATACCATGAGTTCGGCCGAAGTGTTTCCATAGAACCACTGCTCCCCCATGAGGGCGAAGTCTGGCATATGCCAATCGACACCTACCAGCAGCAGCAACCCCAGCAGCTCCCACCGGCAATTCTAGATGATGCTGGACCCGATCTACGCAGGCGGGATGCAAAGAAAAAGCATAACAGCAGAAGCAGCATTAGCCCCAAATTGCGTTCGTGCCTAACACATGATCTCGGTGCGGCTTTTCTTTCTTCTTAGCCGCTTAAAGGGAGCGCTTGAATTTGCGTCTGTCCGGTACCCCTTTCGCTTCGTCGATCCTGTACCATACTTCGGCTTGCAACTTAAGGTTTCCAGTCAAGATCGATCTGTTCTCGAACAGGAAATGGAATGTTTCAAATATCTATTACGCGTGATGGCGTTCCAGCCCCTGAAAAGCAGTTCGTGATACCTTGACTTCATTGGACTCGTTTGCGTTTAATCCCCGTTAGCCCCACCACTACCGTTCTCCGCGTCGCCACTCACGGAAAGATTAACCTATGATCTTGTAATGTCAAACCTTAATTTCCCCAATTTTTGGGCAAATGTTGGTACTAGTATTGAACTTTGACATGATGATGGACGGATTTGGAAGGTGGCAGGTAAAAAACAGACAACCCACGGTAACAGATTAAAGTTATTCCGCGGAATTGGTCCCGACATCCTTGATTTGCGCTAACGGCATTCCTTTTTAGTTGAATTCCTCCCCGTTGCGTCTTGCTAGAAAGAACCAACGGATCGCTTTGGAGATGACTAGTTTTTAGGATTGTCACGGTTGATGAGCGGCAATCAGGAGCGGGTGGGGAAACGGTTTTAAGGTTTACCGTTGGGGCTCAAAACCTTCTCTATATTGTGGGTACCATTACTGTTGAAAGCACTACGAGGCTGAATGATTCAAATTCCCGAGGCCTTGCAATTTTACGATCGCAATATAGTTTGCTATGACAGAAGAAGCAAACCAAGTCAAGAGGTCTACAGGCTTTGTGAAAAGTGTCGATTATTACAAAATAATGAGTGTTTAGAACGGGAAGATGGAGATTCTAATGGGAGTACAAAGTCGCCTCTACAGCCACGTAGCAGAGCCATGGTTACCGTAGTTATGGGAACTAAGAATGAAGAAACCGAGTCAGGACGGGTGTGTTACTGATCGACCGGGTCTCCCCCATACCCACAATCGAATATTGGACCAGTATTCTTCGTCCCGGCTTCTTACTGCCTGTTTCCGCCCGCATGATCTGCGGTCCCAGTTCCTCGGAACCACTAAGGCGATAAAGTTCGCGGCAGTCTACCACAATCCATTGGGCGTACTTTTGCGCAAAACCTGGGGCGAAAGATGTTCGGTATTTAAGCTTTAGATGTCCGCTAAAGTCATCCTCGGAAATCCACACGCAATCTCACCCCGCCTGTTGCTTCCCACTACACACACAAGCTCTGCTGCCGAAATGGCTGAGTTGGCTGCTCTCAGTACACTGCCATCATGTGCTGTATGCTTCGCCCGATCATTTTATAATGCCCAGCTAATGGAATCATAGGTAGAATGCTTGGCTAAAACCGCATTGGAGGTAGGGTGTGGCCTTACCGACCTGGCATGCCAGTGCCGAAGCGAAAAGATGACCCAAGTCGCCACTGCTTGTATATTAAATTCTTGCACCTTGGCTCAAACTTTGAGTATGTGATGCATGCAATCTGGAGACCACCAGCTGACGATGGACAGGTACGGGACAGCTGCAAGCAAAATTGTGCAACCGTCCGCACAACAATCGCCATACTCTAATTCAAGCCTCTGCTATTTTTACCGCAGTTGTCATTTTCCTGATGGTCACATTACGTCTTATATCACGATTCTTAACTGTTGGCAAACTGTGGTGGGATGACTGGTTTCATATTATCGCTGGGGTGTGTATTGAATTCAATCCCGAGTTTCTCATGTTCTGATTCTAACGATACAGGTATTTTCCGTCCCGTTGGTCATTGCAACAAATCTCTGTAAGACTCGTGCCATGCGGTGTTTCGAAATAATACTGACAGTGGAACGCAGGTGCTAAATATGACCTCGGTTACCATATTTACTCTCCCAAGTTTACCGCTTCAAAAGTTACTTCTCTCCTTTTTTGGTGTAAGTTGTGTGTCCCAGTAAAGTGAACTGGCCAGTCAACTCATGGAAATCACTCTACCAGTCTACATGTGCCAAATATTTTGGGGCTTGGCCATTTACTTCGTTAAGATGTCCATCCTGGCACTCTATCTCCGCCTGTTTCCGAACAAGGGCCTTCGCCTTGCTGTCTTTTTATGCATGGGCTTCGTGACTCTCTCTGTGGTCATCCTCATCCCCTTGGTGATCTGGCAATGCAACCCTATCGCTGCATCGTGGGAACTAGATGCAAGACACCATGCGAAGTGCCTGAGCCTCTCTGGAGTTGCATATGCCAATGCAGCCGTCAATATTGCGACAGAGATTACGATTCTTATCATACCGCTACCCGTGATAAGAAAATTGCAGATCAACCGAGCGAAGGCAATCTCGCTGTATGTATTGTTTGGTGCGGGTCTACTGTAAGTTCAATCACTGCACGTCGCATCACGCGAGCACCACTTTATACTCGGTCAACCTGTTCTACCTTGTACCGGGTATGAATAAAGTAGAGGAAAGATGTTAACCGAGACAGTGTTATTGCGATTGCTTCCGCTCGCGTTCCGAGTATAGGCCATATTGCCACCCTCGATGATCCGACCTACAAGAATGTCCCCCTTACCGTATGGACATGTGCCGAGTCTGTGGTTGTGCACATTTGCGCAGGTGCTCCTGCAATCCGATGTCTCTTCACTAGGATGGTACAAAAAGCACGCGTATTTGGGAGCTTTGGAAGCGGAACACACGGAAAATCCAATGGCTGGGGTGGTACTCCCACCAGCAAACAAAGCTATTCTGCCGGTTCAGGAACGTCTGGCTCCCTAGCACAATTGAGGCGTACGGGGGACAGCACAAGGAAAACCAGTGACTTTGATTTATACTCCTGTGAGTCGAATAAATGCGAAGCGCTCAAAATGTTGGAGACGAGACGCTGACTATAAGGGCCACTCTCATAGACGAAGATCATCAGAAGGACCTTGCATTAAAGCCACTACCGCGGCCGCCGAGCAGTCACATGAGCACATCTTCCTACAATTCTGAGAGGAGATTCTCCCATGATACGGACATCGATGATCGTAAGGTCATAGCGATGAACTTGGCTGATCATAATGATGAGCGGGTGTGCTCTCTGGGATATTGTTCGTGCGCACAAGGGGAGGGTTGTGCGGTGCATGGCCGGTCGTTTTTCCAAGTTTGATTCTCCGTGATGTAAATCTGCGTCGTCGTGTTGTGTTCTTAAGACATATTTCTGTTTCTTGTCCTCGCCTGCGGATTGGTTGCGGGAGCTTCTGACGAGCTTTCGCTTGACCACCGCTTGGTTCAGCTTCGATTAGACAATAGATCATGAATTCTGAAGATTTCCTGCCTCCAGTGGTGTCATTCGATTTAAATAGCTTCAATTTCTTGTCAAACGAGTGTTCCAGTGGCAGTAAAAACTGGCTGTCGATCGTGGTGCAGTAGAATGACAGGGATTGAGACCAACAAAAAAAGAGCAAAAGGCAAAACACTATTTCAAGAACCAAGCTGGAACCTCCGGTCCCCAAACAGCCAGAGACTCATCTCCAGCGGGACCATAGCCAATAGGGGTCTGATCATTCACCAGATCTCCATCCGCATAGTGCTCGATCATGTTGCCAGTAGTATCCCACCAGTAATCAAAGATCTGAGACCCCAAAATATGCCGACCGACACCCCATACAGACTTGTAGTTCTTGTCTGCGAGCCACTGGTGTCCCAATTTCTGCGTATCAAAATCATGCACTTCGAATGAGCAATGGTGAGCGTGTGTTGTGGTGTTTGTGCTCATGAAGAAACTGTGGTGGTCGACGTGCTCGTTGCCACGGTCGATATGTGCGAAGAGCGCGACGTTTTGCTTCTTGCCTTCTTTTTCCACGTATAGGAAATCGGTGGGTACGATGTTGAACGTTGTCGTGTAGAAAGTGACAAGATCTTCAAACTGCTGTGTGCAAACGCCAAAGTGGCCAAGCTGATTTGCAAAGTCAGTTTAGTCGAGAGGTGGGTAGTAGTACACGTGCCTTGTGGACAGCTGCTGGACCAGGGTTGAATCGCTGGAATCTCCGAACTCGCGGTTTTTCTTCTTCATAGTTGATGGTGAGCTTCTCTGGGAAGGCGCCCTTTTCGGCAGGCGTCTGTCCAAACATCAAGTTGACGGGAAATCCCTCGGGGTCCTTCAGAGTCACCAAAAAGCCGCCTCCGGGTGCATCTAAAAGTTCTTGGATCTTGGTGGCTGTTGGAAGCTGGGCGGCTCTGTCAAAATGTCAAAATGTGACGCTCCAAGATGGATTTCCTCCTGTTAACGTACTTCTCCAGGTCTTCGTATGATTCCACGGCAAATGTGCCACCGAGATACTCCTTCGGTCCCTTTCGAGCATAGTAGACATATTGGTCAACGCCATAACCGCGATACCAAATTTGATCTTCTGTTCTCTTGGCCACAGTCATGCCAAAATCTGATATGGGTTAACAATAACTCGAATAGATCAACCAGAAAAAAGGATATAGTATACCTTGAAGGAATGTCGTGATTTGGTCCAGATCAGGATGTTGATAGCGCATGTGCGCCAGCTTCACTAGACGTATCTGCTTATTTTTGTCGATACTGCATCGCTGCTGCCATTCGGCGATGTTTTCCCGCTCGGGGCCGATGGCTACGATATCCGGCACTGACGCCCCGTGGTTTGTGGCAGCCATTGTGAATTATGATCTAGAAACCAAATCTATTCTTGAGTAATGCCTTCAGGCTGTATGTTTTATTTGAACCTTTGCATTATTTGTCAAGATAATCTGCATTCGTGAGACTGCTTCCCCGCACCCCACACAATGCAGGCCCCGCGTCCCGCTGATCCAAGCGTCCCGCAAGACTTCCGACCGTATATCCGGCTTGGTTTTCGGTGGGATTGCTTAGGCTCATCTTAGGAGATGTATAGTAATGGAACTTCTTTAACGTCTGACATGTGGGCAAAGGCCTTGGACTCGTTCTTCCCCAGAGGTTGTTGCTCCGTGAAGCCCACCAACATGCGTCCGTATGTTCCGCATGGCACTTCAATAAATCGGCGCCGGAATTAAAATCAAATTAGGTTTGGATTCTAGTAACCCTGAAATAGTGTAAGTTCATTCTCACTGCGTATATCCGATCATGAACAGCATCGTTCACTTGATGAACGAGGAACCAATTCTTCCTCTTCTTCTCTGCTATGGAAGACTCCCTCTTACCTCTCGCCCTACCGGAAGCCCCAGTCATGGATAGTGAAGATGACCACGTCATTGGACTCACCGATTTTGAATGCTGAAACCTTCAAGTTTCTCTTGGGCAACAAAAAGGTGCAATCTATTGTTGGCTAAATTTAAATACTGTGTCACAATATTGTTAGTATTGTACCAGGCCCAGGTCTTTGTTTCGATCCAGCGTATTGACAGAAGCTGCTGATCAGACCGTTGAGTTCACGAAACTTTCGCTGATAAGTGGCTGTGAATGTCGACAAAACCTAAAGTGTAACGGGGGCGGAACGGGAGCGGACTCCGTGTCCGACCACCGCCTCCGCCAAACTGAAGTCGTGACATCAACTACGAGGCCGTCGACACTATTGGAGATTCGGACCCTGCAAGCCAACTCTTCCGACTAGCATTCGACTCACACCATGTATCCGGTTACACGACAGCGCGGAGTGGCGCCAGATTCGCCCGGCATGGACGACCAAAGCGGACTCCGCTTGCCGAAGGCTTGTAAAACATGCGCCAAGGCCAAGGTACGATGTGATCCGGACCCTAATAATGGTCCCTGCAAGCGGTCAGTACTCATTTGACATTCTAAGTTAATGTCCGTTCTCTAATAATGCCTAGATGTCGCCGTCTGAATAAGGAATGTGGTGGTCAGGCTCCTGGGGCACATCGTCGCCAGAGACCCACCGCAAGTAATATGTGAGCTACTCTTATACGCATTCCAATCACAAATCTTATACTGTTCATAGTGAGGTTGCTTCCCTAGAGGCTAAACTAGATCGGATGGTCGCCCTGCTAGCCGCTTCGGGGCGAAATTCCAATGAGATAGGCCCCTCGCCTGAAAGGTCTTCAACGTACCCAGAAGATGATGCGGTGATGCCGAGTGAGCAGGAAGGGCATGCGTTCTTGGAAATCTTTAGGACAAGGATGGTTCCTGTGTTCCCATTCATTGTGATACCAGCCCATGTCACCCCAGAACGACTACGTCAAGAAAAGCCATTTCTCTACCTGAACATCTCAATGGTTGCCTGTCAGAATGCTCCACGACAGAGAGAAATTGCCGGAATCGCTAAGGAGTATGTCGCTGAGCATATTGTCTTGAGAGGCGAACACAGTCTGGATCTGTTTGAGGGTCTCCTCGTTCATATCGCGTGGTTCATCTCTGTTTCTCGCCTGCACCGTCCGGACATTGCTGGCCGAGCGCTCGACAATGAGAACGAAAAACAGAGGTATAATATGTCAGGCGTTGCACAACTGGACGCATTTGTGCAGTTGGCAAGGGCCCAGGCAATTAGCCTGGGATTGAACCAGGAACAAAACATCATGAGAAGCCTTGATAAACCTATCGTCTATCTCAGAAACCTTGACCTCGAGAATGGTAAGGCTCCGGTTCGCACACTCGAAGAACGGCGGGCTTATCTTGGGTGCTATTATGTGATTGCGATGTATGCTTCCTTTACTCCTGTGGCTGTTCCAAGACCGAAAACTAACTGCAGAAGGCTCTCCGCGTGCGTCAGAAACATGGAACCTCTTCGCTTTACCAAATATTCGAATGAGTGCTGCCAAGTTTTGCAAGAGACCTCGGAGTTTCCTACAGATGCCTTTCTGGTCCAACTTGTGCGATCGATGCATCTTGCTGATAAAATCAATCGTACATTCTCAATCCACGACTATGATTCTTCTGCAGTTCTCTCTACGCCACTGGGGATGAGTGTGAAGTGGCATCAAGCCGAGCTCCAGCGGCTGAGGGCATCTTGCTCATGTGAAACGCCATATTCCAGTACGTGCTGGTATCATCTGCCACTCTATCTCACATACTGATCGTTCATTTGGAAAATAGCCATTTTATTCTTCCATTACGATACCCTCGAATTGCTCTTGTACAAAATCGCCCTCAGTGAGGACCTATCGGATGCTGAATACGGCGGGCACCCAGTGACGCGATTAGACCTGCTCTTCTGTTGTTTGGAAGCGACAAAATCCTTCTTCTTCAACTACTACTCCCTCTCATCTGCCTATTTCCCATTTTTGCCGTTCACGTCGTGGTGCCAATTCGGTCACGCAATCGTCATCCTATCTCGACTGAGTCTCTACCGGAGCGATCGCGTGGAATGGGATCGAGCTTATGTCCAAAGCACCATTGATTTCAATAATATTGTCGATCAGATAGGACAGAAACTGGGAGAAGCACGGCCATCCACAAAGCTGGGACCAGGGAAAGACCAGCAGTGCACAAATGAGCGACCTGAGATATACGAAAAATTGGAAAGCAGGATGCAATTGATGAAGGAAGCACATCTCAAAAGACGAGAGGCAATGGAGAAAAGCCAGCCACAGGCTCCTCAGGCTCCGCCGGACTTTAGCTTCATGTTTAGCATGCCCATGGGTACTTTTTTCCCTTATACAGATTTTGGTGAGCTGCCAGACGCATTGGAGACCCCGATGTATAATTAGAATCCAATCCAGTTATTATTTCTTATGAAATTCGAGGTATCCGAGATAGTTGCGTAATGCTCAGCATATCGAGGGCGGGCCGAGTGTTCCCACTTGATGGTCTGACGTTCGTCGGGGACGGAATCCCGTCTTCCTAGATTTTGCAAAGATGTGCCAATGAGCTCTCATCGCATTTAATGGCTGCGCTTATTTGCACTGGGACTATATAAGGCCCATGATCCAGGCTATAATTGAGTTACAATACACCGATAGAAACAACAAGCAACTCAGTCACAACAAGCAACGCCAATCACAATGACGCGTCCTCAGACAAACGACGACTATCCACAAAGCACCGACCCCGGGAGGCTCCCCGAGCGAGAAGCCTCGTCAGGCATTTCAGTTCTAATTGTCGGAGCTGGTGTTGCAGGCTTACTTGCCTGTCTAGAGTGCTGGCGCCAAGGACATGAGGTTCGAATTATCGAAAGGAGCACGTCGCGACTCCTGTCTGGTAAGTAGCATCTGGAGAAATCGTGCATGTATCTGACCACCTCTTCAGGCGACGGCTTCACCATCGGAGCAAGTGCACTCTGTGCATTCCGTAATTGGCCAGACATGGAAGATGAAAATGAGCGCATTGCATGCAACATGTGGTTATCATGGCATAAAATCACCGGAGAGAGGATCTCGGGTCCGGCGCCTCTGGAACTGGAACCTAGCAAGGGCAATCATGATGAAAAGGTTCAACCCCCAAAATTGCACAGGCACAGTCGTCCCAAATTCCACAAGATGTTGTCCGACCAGGCCGAAAGAGTTGGGATCGCGATTGAGTATAACAAGCGTGTGACGGCTTACTTTGAAACCGATGCTACCGATAAGGCCGGAGTTATACTTGATGGTGGCGAAACGATCGAGGCGGACGTGGTCATCGCAGCTGATGGAGTCGGGAGTAAATCTTCTCAAGTCACGATGGGACATGAGATACGGGCTCGCTCCACTGGCTTCTCGATTTACAGGGCTGCTTTCCCGGTCGAGCTGGCCATTGCTGACCCCATGGTACGGGACAGGTTCCAGTTACTGGAAGATGGGACATCCGTTGCAGAGATGTGGATGGGAGAGGGCGTGCACGTCATGTTCGCAAGAAGTGACGATGAAATGGTGTTTGCACTGAACTACCCGGTAAGTCCAAGTTGATTTTATCAAATATTCTATCCGCTGATGTGAAATTCCAGGATCAAGAAAAAGATGGCATCGAGTCCTGGTCAAAATTGGTAGACCCGGAAAAGGTCCTTCAGACCACGGCCAAGATTCCAGGATGGCCAGATGTCGCCAACAGGGTGATCAAAGCGACGCCCAAGGAGTGTCTCCATGATTTCAAGCTCATGTGGAGAGAACCGCAACCTCGCTGGACCTCTTCTGGTGGACGCGTTGTACAAATCGGCGATGCTGCGCACACCTTTCTTCCGTCATCAGGAAATGGAGGTACACAGGGTATGGAAGATGCCATCTCGTTGGCGGCATGTTTGCGTATCGCAGGCAAGGACAATGTGCCGTGGGCGACTCGGGTTCACAACAAGCTTAGGTATGTTCACCGTCATAAAGTACTCGGAGAAACGGTGTCACTGACTAGACACAGATTTGAACGTGTCGCCTGCCTTCAGAAATTAGGCGTAATCAACCATGACATGAGGAAGCGTTCTTCGAATGCCACTGCCTCACAGGCAAAACCCGTTGGACTGCTGGGCTCGTGGATCTGGAGCCATGATCCAGAGCGGTATGCGTTTGAAAACTACGACAAGGTGCTGGCTCATTTGATGGATGGGACTCCGTTTCAGAACACGAATATTCCACCCAGTCATGTGTATAAGCCGTGGACCATCGACGAACTCCTGCAAGCCAAGGAAAGTGGAAAGGAAATCGAACTGGATTGGGACTGGGAGTAGGTCGTCGTTGATGTCATTCGCATGATACTATGGAATGAAAGTTTCTTCTCTACTTTTCGATATTTTGAGATAAATAGTTGAAGCTGCCTTTTTATATAGTAATTGATCAAATAATATTAAGACAGTCAATCCCACATGGGCTTTACAAGGCAAAGGCGCCAGCAACAGCAGCGGCAATAACCAGGACGCCTGCCATGTTCGACGCAGGGACGGCGGCAGCATTTCCGGTTTTAGCGCTGGTCGCGGCAGACGAGGTTGAATCTCCGGCCTTGGAGCTAGGCGAGGTAGTCTTGGTGAAAGAGACAGCAGGCGAGGAAGTCGGGGCTGCGGTGATCATTGTGTTGCCCGAGTGGTTGAAAGTAGAAGAGGGCGACTCAGAGGACGACTCAGAAGATGCCTCGGCAGATGAAACGATAGTGGTGTGCATCATGATCGTGGTAGAAGTCTCGGACACCGTGGTGGTGGAAGCGACCATCTTGCCATTCGGTCCGTAGCCGGGCAGGTAACTGGGTGTCACGGTTGCGGTGCCGGTGTATAGAGGGCAGCCAGGCTGGTCGGTCTTCGGAGGAGCCATACCACCGCCACAGTCGATGAAGTCGCAGATCTCGCCGCTGCCGGGGACATACCAGATCATGCTGGCTTCGTGCCACTGGTCAGTGGTTGTCGACGAGACGCAGCCGCTGATGTCGGTGCGCGCAGCGGCCAGGCCAAAGAGGCCGACGAGAATAGGCAGAGTGAAGGCCTTCATTTTGACGATAAAAGGAATGGAAGGTTCAAAGAACGAGGGGTATCTGGTCGGGCAGTGAATGAGTGACGGAAGGCGAGTAGAAAAGCTCCTTCAGGGTCCGATGCGAGTGGCTTATATTTCAATTTACTGCAGGGTTGAGGACCCCATCGGCATTAGCCCCAAACTCTCGCATCAGCCAGCACCGGTTGATTCAGGCCCTTCTAGTCCTCCACGGGCGAAAATGAGACCGCGAAAGTCCCAGCCAAGAACCGAGTGGCGTTCAGGGCCGCTGTTCTATTGGCCATCATGGGCTCGTCGGGCAGCAGCCGTGTGAATGTGGTTAGCGAGCTTCAGAGTTCGGCTTCTATTGGAAAGGCTTGATTTCTCCTGTTTGGAGTGTTGGCTCCTTGAAGCAAAAATTTTTTTCCCCCATTCACTGCCGCCCCCCGATCTGCCTCCTATTTTTAGCGCAAATCAAAGAACCACAGAATCTCGTATCCCTTTGGACACAAGATTTATCTATCCTGTGAACAATGTTTATCCAAAATACCACGAGAATATCTTTTTCAGATGCAGTATATATAGGCCGGTAGGTAGAAGTATTAATCGGATTCCCGATCGCATGGGGCGATCTTCCCCGACCCACGCGCTTAACGCCGATCTAGCGTGGAGTCTTCTAAGCTTGAGATAGTTATTGGAACGAAAATACAATTGCGAAACTGCATTATTTTATGCTATATTGTCTGCCTCGAGGGCTCAAGGTCTTCATGCAAGCTGGGCACGAGCAATGAAGGCAGTCTTCTCCACCCTCTTCTCCTCCCTAGTAAACACAAGTGGCTCGGACAGCACCTCATAGTCAAATTTGACAGTCAATCCAGCGCCCTGGAACAATTTTTGCATGTGCTCCTTGGAGAAGCCATGTGTCTTGACGGTATGAGCGGCGTCTCCGAATTCATGCTGATGCTTTGCATGCTCATCGTGATCGTGACCGTGGCCGTGGCCGTGGCCATGCCCATGCCCATGGTCATGGACAGAGCCGGGTTCTGGGACGAGATCAATAATGTAGCACACGCCACCATTCTTCAGTCGCTTTGCCAGCTTCTGCAGCGCCATATCCGGGTCCTCGAAGTGGTGCAATGCCATGCTAATCGTCAACACGTCGAATTCGTTGAACTCTGGTCCGGAGAATTCGGTTGCAACGGTCTCGGCAAGGAGGTCAACATTATAACCCGTCATCTTGGAGGCCATGTCAACCGCCTTGGCATTCCTGTTGAACTCGTCTATCATCTTCTCGGAGACATCGATGCCAACGATTTGGGTCAGGAAAGGCGCCAGCGTCTGTGATTTGATCCATCGTCAGCTCGTAACAAAAGACAGCGTAATACCCGTGAAGGAATAAGTGGCATACCATCGAGATAACTCCTGGTCCGCAGGCATATTCGAGCATCTTGATCTCTTGGCCCTTCCCCGCTTCCGTGTCTGTCCATCGGTCACTAATCCAAGACCGGTGTTTCAGTGTCTGGTCCGAGAACATCTTCATGGTTTCGGCAAATTTATCCTTGTAGGCCGTTGCCATTTTGCTAAAGCAAACCATCAGTTCCGCATCGTACTTTTGAATGTCTAATCGCCTCTTACTCGAAATAAGTCCGATTTGCCTCTGTGAAGTCAGTCATCTTGTCGATGGTTTCAATAACAAACAACTGAGGTAAAGCCTGGTAGGTTTCAAGTAATGGGGTATTTTCAAAGTCTGGAGAGTTGAGTCCGGAAGCAAGTAGACTTCAGGTACCGAGACGAGTATTTATGTGGCGGCTCGGAGACATCTCGGGTACTTCCTGTACCTGAGGAAAGTCAACTCCCCACGCATCCAGAGTACCTTCGGAGACATCCACACTACAGGTCCCAAATCTTTCCGGCCATGTGGATCAATCAATACATTTTATTTTCGAGGCGGAGGCTGAGAATGCGTTATATGGATGAAGTTAGATTCGGTGGCCTCATATCTGTCAGGTCTCATGACACATAGCGCGAAAATGGTCTATCCCAACTTAGTATGGACAAACTTGACGAAATTCCATAATATCTTATTTGTCTTGATTCCTTTTAGCTTTGGTGTACTTCAAGTAACGCAAAGAAGGCCAGGTCGCGCCTGAGGTGTATAACAGCTCTCTCACCGCCCGCGAGCTCCAAACTGCCAAAAAGACATCATCAGCTCCATCCGCCATCTCCAATCCCCACGTCTTACGATTCGCTTTTCCGATTCCCCATCTGCTGTCGTCGATATCATCTCCTTCTATCGGCAATCACGTCTACGCCTTCGTCGAATCACCCCTCGCTCTCCGCCATGGAGTCCAAGATCCCCGATTTCCTGGCCGAGCAGCAGGCGCAGGGCACCCCCGAGACGCAAACCTACTTCCTCACTTTCGAAGATTTCTGGGAGCGCAAGCTATGGCATCAACTCACAGACTCCCTCGTTGAGTTCTTCCGTATGCCGGAGAGCGCTCCGCAGCGGTTAGCCATCTTCAAGACCTTCGTCCTCAGTTTCGCCGACCGCATCAACCAGCTCAAGTTCGTGTCCCTGGGGTTGATGGCTTCGACGGAATGCGGAGGTTAGTTCATTTTCCTGCAATGCTTCGTCTGCGGCTTTGCAATTATCTACCATACCTTTCGAAATGGCTTGCTAACACCTCCGCGGCAGATGACAAGGAACGGCTGGCTTTCCTCACATCCCTCGCCGACAAGGTCGACAAGCCCGAATCACAAGAAGCATACATCTACGCACTCGCCGACGTTGCCAACGTCAAGCTGCGGCTACAGGATCTGGACGGAGCACAGAAGGACCTGGCATCCTGCCAACGGGTGCTGGACTCGTTCGACTCGGTTGAGACTGTCGTGCACGCATCATTCTACAAGGTCAACGCAGACTACTACCACGTACGTATCAACCGGACCCCTACAATGAAGCGTTAACTCCACGACCAAGGACGTGCAAGTTGGGCACCGAGCAAGAAACTGACATCATCCAGTCCAAGGAAGAATTCGCCTCTTTCTACAAAAACGCCCTCCTGTACCTGGCCTGCATCAACCTCGAGGACCTCCAAGAAAACGAGCGCGCCGAGCGCGCCTACAACCTCAGCGTCGCCGCGCTGGTCTCCGACTCCATCTACAACTTCGGCGAGCTTCTCCTCCACCCGATCCTTGATTCCTTGACCGAGACACCGCACAACTGGCTGCGCGAGCTGCTCTTCGCCTTCAACCGCGGCGATCTGACCGCCTACGACGTGCTCGCCGGCAACATCAGCAAGAACAAGTTGCTCGAGTCGCACAAGGTCTTCCTCTACCAGAAGATCTCCCTTTCCGCGCTGACAGAGATGGTTTTCCGTCGTCCGCCCCACGACCGCTCTCTCGCTTTCAGTGCTATTGCCTCTGAGACGAAAGTGCAGCCTGATGAGATCGAACACTTGGTTATGAAGGCGTTGTCGCTGGGTTTGCTGCGTGGGTCGATTGATCAGGTTGCGGGTGTAGCGCAGATCCACTGGGTTCAGCCCAAGGTGTTGGATATGAAGCAGATTGATGGTATGCGGAACCGTTTGAAGGACTGGGATGCCGGTGTTAACCAGCTCGGTCACTGGATCGAGGGTGCTGGCAAGGATGTTTGGGCTGCATAGACGAGTATCTACTTCTGCCACTTTTTATCTATAATGAATGATTCGGGTGGTTTATCTGGCATTTATGAGTGCTTCTTCTTTATTTGTAAAATGTAGACTAGTTTTTAATCCGGTAATATATGAGATTGAAAAGGCTGCGAGCAGGGACTTTAGAACATGGAGGATCCCAACAACACGCAGCCAATAAGCCAGGCTGGCCACCACACACACCACACCACAACCGACGTCCACATGCCCCACACATCCCAGCCGAACGCGGCTTGGGTCATGACCGTCTCAACGGACACGCCAGTGTACCAGCAGACACCCAAGAGAACAATGGGCGGGGAGAGCAGGTTCAAGAGTAAGAGCCCCAGGGTAGAGACGGCATATCGAACCGGGGCCGAAGGGCCCTGAAGGCGAGTGATGAAGCTGAGAGGAGCACACAGGAGACCGATCATGAAGGAAAGGGAGAAGTTGAGAGTCGCCAGGGTGGAAAGCGACAAGCCCAACAGGAGAAGCGCGAAAGACTTGATTAAGAGGTACTGTTGCGGGACGATGGGTGCCGATAGTCCCAGACCATTAGAGAGTAATGCCGCGAGGAGCAGTGGCAGAACAATATCCACGACGACGAAGGTGTAGGTGGCAGTCGTGAAATACTATCAGACGGGTTAGCAACTATCTCAGCCAGCGTGGCTCTGTAATCAACTCACCTGATAGGAAAGGGTATTGAACATCCAAAGTGGAACAAGGCCAAGCAGGTGGAGACCGCTGACCAGAGTAAGCGGCATGGCCAAGAGACGTTCGGCAACGGGGTTGCCCTTGATCTTCACTTCCGTGCTACACTGGGCCTTGGAACCAGAAGACTTCTCACTCGTGGGCTCCGAAATCAGGGTGCTCGTCTTGGGGTCTGAGTAAAAGCCCGTCCGCATCCACAGCGCGATTGCCATGATAGTGAAGTTTCCTGCGATCAGCATCGCGCTGGGTAGATAAGTTCCAATGCTGACGAAACGGTTCGACTGCATAAGCAGGTAGAAGAAGAAACTCTGGTGCAGATGCTCCAACAGGTTGTTCAGACTGCGGCAGAGACTCTCGATGGTTCGGCCCAGCGCCATCTCGTCTTCCCATCCGTGGCCCTTGGGCTGTAGAGTAATGGCATCAATGTGGTAGGGCATGAAGCTGCTATGGGCACCAGTAGCGTAGCCAAGGCCTTGTTTGGTCATGCCACGTAGGATGGTCTTCAGACGTGACTGGTAGCTGTCGTCGTGTTCCCACATCTCTTGCAGATTGGTTCCCATGCCCATCTGGCCGCTCGCGATGGAGACGGCCGTGTTGAACAGGTCTAGATTAGGCAGTTGGCCATTGACGCCGTCGTAAACAATGTGGAGTGATTGGAAGTTATGATCGAAGGGGAATTCGATGACCAGCGCGCCTTGCAATGCCCCACTCTTCAATGGGAGCGGTTGCACGGATGCCGGTTGCAGGTCGTGGTAGGCGTCAATCCATGCCTGCGTTCCTGTTTTGCTGTCGGGAGTGAAAAGGAAGATGATGTCCTTGGACCATAGTGACCAACCTATTAACAAGTTTCAGTCGGGAGTCCGGAAAGGATGGTCGAAGCTCAGAACTCACGTTTGAAGTATCTAGCCAGTGTCAGGGCCAATGTGACGCCCTTCAGATTTAACTCGTCATCTGCGGTCTTCCACGCCGCGACCAATACAATTGCCTCAGTGGCATCACCTCGCGGCGCATGGATAATACCATAGATGTTCTCGCCCTGGTGGGTGATGCCGGCGGAGGTATACTCGTACTTCTGCGTCGCAACCTTCAACCCCGCAGCCTGCAAGATCGAGTGCAACTTGTTGTGGGCCCTGCTATAGTATCAGCGCATCGTTCGCATGGCAAGCTTGGAGTTTGCGGTCCCACGTACGCTGGGGTCACGGCCACCTCATCTTGAGAGACGTCATTCTCACGCCCCTCGTTTAGCAGCACTTCCAACTCCTTTTTGTATCCTCGGAAGATATTTTGTTCGCTGCCGGTGAAATAGGCATGCACTTGACCAGGCAAGAGCGCATTCTCGGAGATGTAGGTGTGGCGGGAGTAGTCGTTCAAGGGGAGGAGCAGGAGCCAGACGACGCCGACGACGATACAGAGGAGAGACAGAATGTTCGGGAGACGAATGAAAAGCACATCGGGTTTATTCCGCAGGTTGCGGATCGCGGCTGCATTTCCCTATTGTCAGTGCTTCCTTGGTACCAGGTGTCGTTTCGGGAGTGGAGGTGCTTGAAACAGATGGGTGCTTTGCCGTTGAGAACTCACATTTCAGCGCCATTTCATGAGGACCATCGGAGAATTCCTCCCCTATTTGCAACGGCGAGCCCGTCAATTGACTTGAGGAGTTGGACGTATCGCGGAGGCCAGCTTGGAGTTGACCCCGGAGCTCCGAGATGTTTACGGGGAATTTACGGCTAGCGATAAAAACCAAGTGCGCAAATTATAGATGCAAGTCGCTATGCTATGATCCAATGCCCCACAACCTTACACCCCCCAGTAATAAAAAGGATTATGGCAAAATATACACAGAAAATTGAAGCAATGGAGACAAGCTGAAAGGTCTTATGCTTATGGGCCCACCCGTTGCGCGGTGGCCAGATAGCTCATGGGCGTCCCGTTTGCGTTGGCAGCCGCATTCGAGGTGGGCAAAACTCCATATCGGCCGAACGTCTTCTGGTCCACGGAGATATAATGTGGCAGCCGGCCCAGAAGGTTCAGCTTGCTCTCGATCCAGCGGAGGACCTTCTCCGGAGGCACGAAAATCTTGAGATACCCAAGTCCGACTGCAAAAATATTAGTAACTCGGAGGGATCAATGGCATGGATTAAGACGTACAGAGGTAGCCCACGGCAATAGCACAGAGATGGCCCAAGAAGCTCACGTTAGAAACAAGAATCGAAAGAACAACGCAGGCGATCAAGGGCGAGGTCCAGGTGGGAATCTTGTAAGGTCCGAGGCTAGAATTCGTTAGCGATGACCTATGGTCCTGTCAATTATTCTCGGCGTACCTGAAATGAGGGTTTGACTTGTACGTCCGAATGGCCTCTGAGCCCAGAAGCAAGAAGACCCAAACACTGTAAGTTTCGTCAGCGCTGCTATACGTGATTCTTCGGCGATAAGAGCTCACCTGGCACCAACCACTGGTGTATTCCTGTGCAAGATAGCTTTCTCAAAGAGGAGATAAAGGCCGGCCGGAAAGGTGGAAAGCGCTGTCAAAAAGAAGGTACCATCAGCAAAGCCGTATTCTAGAGTCCAGGATCCGACACGCGCCGATCATATATCCCGGAGCTTATAGCAAGGTAGTACTCACGTCCGACAAACAGGGCAATAGATGTGAGGGTACCGTGTTCCGCCTCGAAGCGCTCCAAGAGCGGAGTCAAGGCCAGCACATTCAATGCGGCGTGGAAGAATCCGGTGTGAATGAAAGGAAAGGTGTTCAGTCGATACACTATATCGTATAGATTAGAAAAATGGCATCATTCGTACTGACCACAGGGCGCACGTACTGGTTCCAAGGTTGACCTCATCGGGGGTGAGAGATCCCCATTGCACCACGCTCCAGATCGTCTGAAGCTCCAGCAACCAGAAAGCAAGGATCACCAAAAGCACCAGTCGCGTAAACAGCGGCAGCCGCATGAGATATGATCGAACCCGTGACGGGTTGAAGGGCAGTGGTGGTAAAGCAGCGGGAGTAGCCATGTTGATGGCGGACGTCGTTATCGATAAAAGGTCGTGAAAATACCAGGAATGGGCGAGGTTCTCGATACCGGTCAGGGCTGGAAAAAGTGACGAGGACTGCAGAATGGTGATCACGGTTAGTCCGTTGTCCGCGACGGTAGGATGGGTCCCGATGGTCGTCAGGCCTTGCCAGGGATGACCCGCGCACGCGATCGGCTCGCCGAGGAACAAGGACACGACAGGCAGAGAAAGACAAAAGGTAAACCAGTAGTCGAGAACGAGAGCAACTCACACAGTCAGATCGCAGCAATCCGCCCCAGAGTAGGTAGATCGGGTCGTGAATCGAGGAACGAGAAAGGTAAACTCGACTCTTGAGGGAAGCGTGGCCGCGGCGATCCCCGCTATTCCTTTTTGGGATACGGTTCCACACTTTTGACGAACTATAAACTAGAGTGATGAGATTTCCTGCTCCAATCCCTACTTCTAACGGGAATATATTTTTCCTCAAGAGGAACTTGTGCCATTATAGATTATCCAGAGAAATCCATAAGCAGGCAGAGAATGATGTTTTCGGAGAATTCTAGAGAAATATTTGGGAAGACGTCTTGTAAAGAGGATATCCACCGCTTGTAAGTTATCTTGCCTACCCATGTACATATGTACTACTTTAGACATCGGGATATTACCTATCTTGATTACCTTTTGATTAACGTTTGGATTGAGTTTTTTACCAAGATTCTAGAAGAATCAGGCAAACCCACACGTCAAATGGTACGGATATTTTATCACTAAGTATGTGTAGCACTTAAGATTCGGACCCGGTATTAACCTGAGTAGGGCAAAATGCTTGGTGTATTTGATTTTAAGCCAAGGAAGCTATTGCCGGCCATTCCTCGAGCGGCTATGCCAACGTGCATTTGCTCAATGTTGCGCCCAAGAACCCGATCGTGTGAAGGGTTGGAGCGCGGCGCTAGTTTCACCGCCACTTCCCTTTGACCAAAAGATCATACAAGACAACAGACCACCGTCTGTTGCTCGCCAGCGCACTATAAGCAAGGGTAAGGCATAGCCTTACTAAATAACCAGGCATCAGCCTTTTACAGATCGCTAGGGATGAATCCAAACGCCGCCATCCGCCTCTTGTGGGCCTGCCTTGGTGATTTTGGCTATTTGTAGAACGCATTACAGTAGCAATTTCCTTCAAGACTAGGTTAGGAACTTTCGAGGAATTCATATCCGGACCTAAAAATCGGCTCCTAAGGGGTACATGGTACGTTTCCCCCAATCAGCGCGCATCATAAGTGAGCTTATATAATGAACAAGAATGCTAGTCAGCACCATGGACAAATCAGCGACGCGAACCGTCGCGCCTGATGACAACCTTTGACTTGCTACAATTGAACGGATTTCGCGTCTGATCTTACGTGATACCTCGCCTAGTCCAGATCTCTGTCTTCCCAGTCTTCTGATCTGCAATACCAGGGACATTGCATCGGCATGCATCAATTTCCATGAGGGACCAGTCCGTCGTCGCTTATACTCGCGTTTTAGTTCAAAATGAGTCTCTGTCAGAGCACCCATGTCGAAGGTTTCGATATCAAAGAGCGGGTGCGAAGCTTGGACTTTGTCACTCGCCGAGAGGACTCGGAACCGCACAGCTTTGAGTCCTCGCGGGCCCATCTGTATTCCGGCATAGAGATCATGCAAGAGATCCTGTCCATCATTCAACGAGGGGAAAGCCTGAGACGCCATCAAAGCACAAGTCCATTTGAACTTCATGCTAGCACTTTGAATGCCATGATCAGCTCCACGCTCAACAGCAGCGGTCCGCGACCTGTCGAGCAGGATAACACTGCAACTCCATCCTCATTCACCCCCACTTGGATTCAGGCTATTATAGCTGCTCAGGATGGTCAGTTGAGGCGCAGCGAAGATGGCAAATATCTTTGCAGCGTCAAAGGTAGGCTAGTTGAAATCTCTGAAACAGACAGTCAGCTCGTTCTTCACTTCATTCACGAAACCTTACCTCGAGACCAAGATGTGCAAAAGGAGATAGAAACACATTCGGCTATTCTTGAAGATTTGACTCAGTACGTCGGATGCTTTGTGGAAGGTATGCAGTCTCTGTGTCCTTTTGCCTACGCCACCTTTTAACAATCAAAGCCCTCAAACAAGCCAACTTCCTCCGAGATAAATTGGTTGAGAACCGAAATGTCCTTCAAAGCTATCTTCAACCTGACGGCGACTTGTCAGCATCAAACCAGCTTGAGCTATCAGATCAACCCAGGGAGGCATCTCCCGCAGACTCCGTCCTTGAGTACGGCAGTGGCGATATCGCCCATGATGCACCAGATGAACCGAGCTCGACTGTCTCGGAACCCACATCAAACCAAGCTCCCCAAATCTCATTCTACAATCTTAGAAGCTCCAACCATTCAGAAATTGGCAGTTCGCCTTACACAAAAACAAAAGACCACACATCCGGAGCGTTCAGGTCACGCGTAAATCAGAAAGCAAAAATGAGTGGGTGCAATAATGAATCAAGGTTCCGCAGCTCTACTGGAGTTATGAGCAATGGACCACTCGACACCGATTTGGTTCACAGTGATGGGCATACCAGTCCCCCTCGCAGAGCTTCATCTTCCAATGCGGTGGAGAGTTCGAGGCGAAGTAGATCGCCTACG
Organism: Penicillium cinerascens; assembly: GCF_028974065.1. Classification (NCBI taxonomy): domain Eukaryota; kingdom Fungi; phylum Ascomycota; class Eurotiomycetes; order Eurotiales; family Aspergillaceae; genus Penicillium; species Penicillium cinerascens. The sequence goes on along the minus strand of NW_026695298.1, from coordinate 611,827 downwards.
CCAGTCTCGACGCGAGACAACCCGATTCCTTCCACCGATAAAGAAAAGCTCCACAAACATCCTTTCTTGGTAACCCAGATTCAAAATGGTGTGCCTTGGGACCAAATTGCTCTTGCATATAAAGAGGAGTTTGGGATCTGGCGCTCGGTTGGTTCTCTCAGGTGGTTCTTATCTACATATGAGAGCAGGAGCAAGCACAGCTTCTCGGCGACGACGCTTTCCTCGGCTCAAAGTCCTTACAGCGATACGCATAGGCGCTCGAAGCGGACTAGAGCGTCTACTTCTGTCTCAAGGCGGACTAAATCACCTACCCCGGTCTCGACGTTATCAAACAAAGTCCGTTGGACCGAGCAAGAAATGCTTCACAGAGTTCCTTGGTTAGAGTCTCAACTCCAGAAAGGAGTGCCTTGGGTCCAGATTCCCTTTGCATATAAGGAAGAGTTTGGGGTATGGCGCCCAGTCACGTCTCTGAGGACTGTCTACCGTGAAGAAATGGGGGAATGCGAGCCGGTTTCCTCGATTTCGAAAGTTCCTTCAGCTCGAAGAGCCTCTGGAAGGGGCAGAAGCTCGATGCGGGATAGATCGCCTACTCCAGTTTCGTCGCGAGGACACAAGATTTGGACAACCGAACAAGAAAAGCTCTATAGATTCCCTTTCTTGGAGTCTCAAGTCCGGAAAGGCGTTCCTTGGGTCCAAATTCCCCTTTTGTATAAGGAGAAGTTTGGGATATGGCGCTCAACTGTGTCTCTCAGGTCCTCTTACCTTGCGTCTAGGCGCGGGAGTGTGCCGGGCTCCCCAGTTCCGAGTGTTGCCTCGCTCAAGCTTGGACCAAGTCATGCAACTTCAGATACAGAGAACGTGAAGTCTCCGGAGGGGCCAACCTGGTCTAAAGGTAGATTAGGACGACGATACCGTTCATTCTCGGGGTAGCGCGAATCTCTTTTCCCCTTTTCCTTTTTCGGCACCTCGAGTGATCACACTTTGTACCCAATATTAATTTGCTGTACGTTTTGTAGCGCTCTATATGACCAAAACTTGCTAAAAGCTTGAATGGTACAATTTTTGACTATAGGAATTAACTGACGGTGGGAATTAAACAAAAAAGAATTGACACAAACAAGACATTCAACACAAGGCCTATTTCATCTTCCAGAAAGCGCAGCATTACCTCGAACTGGATCGTACAGCTGCGGTTGAAACAACAATGTCATGATGAGCATCACCTGAAGTATTGCTTTGTCCGCCGCTTTACCTTCCGCTTGGCTGGATTCTAGTAGCTCGGCTACTCCAAGGTATCCTCCCGGTCATTCACTGAAACGTCCACATTCGATCGTTCGGATGCTGTCCTGCTAGGTCTATACTGCCCTGGACTAGCATAAATGGAGCTTGATCCTCCTCCTGCCCTTGAGGTTCGAGTTGGATCAGACTGCGAGTTCAATCGTAAGCGGAGTGTTCCATAGTCATGTCTCGTATCACAGATGATTGAAAGGGTATTTCCGTACCTGAATGCCTTTCTTGCTCCTCTTGGCCTTCTCTCTCCAGTGGTATCCTTGCAGAGTAGACTTTGAGCGATTGGTCCCAAATTCTTTGTTATATTCGTCTGCAATCTGCACCCAGCCCATGTCTTTGTCCAGCCGGTCTCCTATGAACTTGAAGAAGTGCTTTTTCTCCTCCCCTGACTTGTACGGACCCCTCTCTGATTTGCGGCGCCTCTTTCGCCCTAAGGATGTTGTTGGAGCATCTGGCATCCACTCGTCAGAGTCGCTGCTGTTGAAATAGTCAAAATTTGTACCGGTGAAACCATAGTCCTGCCCCTCGTTCGACCTTTTTGCATTTCGGGTGCTCGGATCCCTTCTCGCTCCGGCTTGCATGTCGTTCCCTATTTCCCTCGGTGGCGTGCCGGATGCAGTGCCCGTCGTGGAGTTATTTTGAATGGCGTCCCCGGCAGTGTCTTCATGCGTATCTGCTTGAGTCGAAGGGTCCGCAACGGTGTTGCCGACTTCTTCGGGGACTCCATAGTCAATGTCACCTCTTGCGTCAACAAGGATAGAGTTGGCCAATGAAGGTTCTCGTATTTGGGGTTGGACTGATACTAATTCGGACTCGGGAGGCCGAGATAAATCGGCTTCATACTGGCAAATATCATAATAGCGCTTTTCGAGCTCGGAAATGAACTGGTCTTTGTGTTTGATCACTGCAAAACCAATGAGCCACGGATATGTTCAACTTACTCGGACATTTGCACTCACGTTTTTCCACATCATCTGTCAACATACGCATATCTCCAATACCAGCCAGAATACTTTGTTTCTCTTGCCCTATATCCTGCTCATGTGGCCAAGGTTCCAAAAGATCTTGAGGGAATCTGAGAATATACCCTCGCTCTTTTCCAGACACTCGGATCAGATGGCCTTGGGCACGAAACTGGTAACTTTCATTACCTCCGACACGTTGAAAATGTTCCTCTTTGGTACCTCGAATCATGCCAGACCAGTTTGGCGACTCATTCTCCGAATTTGCAGAGCTCTCGGGATCGGCCCCAACGGGGTCGCGGTTGTCGAAGTTTTTTCTGATTTTTGCTTCGAGTGCGCTGGCGTAAGTGTTAGAAAAGAGCCCCGACCTATGCCGTGCAAAACTCTTTCCTTCGTTGAATATTGGATGATATCTCTGAAGAGTCTCAGTGACCAATTGTACCTTAGCGCGCAAAGCCGCCTGATCTCCATAGATTCGATCCTCTGAGCGGCTCACGAAATCGAGGCTGCCGACCCGCTTTTTGTAATCGGGAACTTGACCTTGACCCTGCGCTGCATTCATTCTTATGGCGAACGGAGTTCGGCGAGATCACTTAGGGTCAGAGCAGTAAAGGCAGTTTGATATGGATAGTGGGCTTTGGAACGCCGTGGCTGAAATGATATTGTACAAGGAGCTAGAAGGAAAAAGAAAAAAGGGAAAAGGCTCTCCCCAAAGTAACGGGAGAATTTAAACAGACGGTAGGCGCTATGGATTCAGCCTTGGGCCAAAATGACCTTCTGCACTGTTCAAAAGTACGAAATTAGCCGCCCTTTGACCAAAAAAGGAATGTCGTGGTTGCCTTACCCCGTAGTCCCTGAACTTTGCATGCTCAAATATTTTATTTTCGTTCACTTCCTCGGTTGCTTCCTAAAGTATCCAGCAAGCATAAGATTGAAGTAGAACATCTTCATTATGATGGAAATCGAAACTAGATCGTTAGTGAACAAACTACGTACAATATGCTCACTGACCCCCTCATGCCATCATGTTGGCAAAACACGAAGCACATGTACAATAACCCCTGTCTAAACGTTCTCTCTGACAATTTGCACAGCCCAAAAGTTCAGGCAGCACAATTTTCGAGTGTCCGTTTTTCTCGGCCTGTGTGCACCTAGTACTTGTCGACATACCCGTTGTACCCCTCGCCGGCTGTCGGCGACGTGCTTGTCAACAGAGTCATCATGCTTTCCGCTGTCTTCTTTTCACTGTTCGCCTTCCTTTTTGCTGACGTGCATGTCGTCGGCATGCCGTTTGCCAGTCACGCGGAAGGTCTCAACATTGCCATCTCCGAATCGCTTCCGGGGCACTGTGGTGGAGCTGGACACAAACTCGGGGATCGAACGGATGACAGTGTTGTTCGACGAAGTCTCCCATGAGTTTTGTTCAATGTCTGAAGAAATCACGGTTGCGCCTTCGGTCGATCTGGGGTTGAGACTCAGTCGGTCCCAGACGGCCTTCACTGAGTCCATGCTGCGGTGACCCCCGAACTTATCATTGTACCGATCGGTGATGAAGAGCCAGCTCTTACCTTCCTTCAACAGAGAATCGATGAGTATGAACCCATGGGCCTTCTCGTCCTTGCTCAGACGAGTTCGCACACCGATGTGGAGCGATGAGGCTGGAGTGACACGTCTGCGCTTGGACGAGGGAGGTGAAGAAGTTGGTGCCTTGGTCGGGGTATCCTCATCATCATCCCCATCACTGCCCTTGGAGTCATCCAGGGCCTCCCAGTCGGTGCTGTCGGGAATAGAGGAAAGAGCAGAATTGCTCACGGTGCCGGAGTGGAAACGGCCCGAATCACTTGACCGTTTACGCTTACTGGCACGGGAACGTCGGTGCGGAGCCTCAGAGACAGATTCGCCTGTCAAAACTTGAGTGGAAACATCACCCTCGGGTAGCAAGAACGGGATGTCACCTCTGTTGTCCCATAAAATCGAGTTGTCCGAATTGGTGGGCGAACCCTCGCCTCTCTGAACTGGAGAAGTCTCAAAGCTCTTGGGGAGACCAAAGTTGTGTCTGAAGTACATCTTACTCCAGTCCTTGATGGCCTCCATGTACACACCAAGGTTGTCATCACGTTCCTTCAGCTTAGCAACATAGCTGTCGAGACGATCCCCAACTATCAAAGTCAGGACCTGTAGGAAGACACACAACATCTGCTGGAGTGGGAAACCTACCTTCCGTGTGAGCTTCTTTGAACCGGGAGACCTTTTCAAGCTCCATCGCCAACACCATTCGCTCCTTGTCGACATCATCAGGATGCGGCCAGGGAGGCCAAGGTTGAAGAAAAGGTTGAAGGATCGACAGGGTTACAAAGTCATGCTCGGAAATGATGATCAAGTGCTCGTTCTTGAAAAGGCAACAGTGCGATCCGTCAGCGCCCTGATAGAAATCATGCAGTTTGACCTCTCGAACGACGTCGGCCCAGTTGAGCGAGAATGCATCTTCCTGATCCATGTCGGCAGGAGGCTTAACATATGGACCGTTGGGATCCAGCACAGTCCTCAGCCGAGCCTCCAGCGAGCTGGCAAAGAGATCGTACGGGTTTCGGACTTGATATCTTGCCAGGCTTTCTCCAGCATCCAGCAGGGCCATGTTATTAAGAAAATGCTGCAGAGCCCAGTCCATGGACTCCGGGGATTTATCGAGGTCCGGCATGGTGACGTTAGGGCGGCAGGTTGCGAAATTCAGATTGCTTACCTGCAGGTGGGCATTCCAATATCGTGAGTAATTCTCATGATCAGACATCTTTTGCACTATGAAGGCCGCGCGCGCCTACGTCGCGTCGCGGTGCCAAAGTATCTGATCAGAAAATGAAAAAGGATCTTAGGAGGCCGATGAAGGATGAAAGAGAAGGCGAGGCAAAAACAACTAACAAAGTATCCATTCGTTCAAATGCTCGTTACAGGACCGGCAACTTCCGGTCGAAATTGAATGAGAAATGAAAAACGTTGCAGTCTTCAAGGAAAGGAGAGAAGCCTTCTCTTCAATGTCTCACCGAGAGATAAAAACTGCCTATCCGGTACAGTAGTCTCTCGAGTGATTATAGCTTGCCCGCTTATTTGATCTATATGGTAATTTGGCAAATCTGAAGATCTTTCATGTTACTGGAGATGTTGTGGATGGAAATGAAGTAACTATATCCAGGTTTTATCCACGGGGCACGCTGACCTTATGCATCAGCTAAAGACGCGTCGCATGAGAGGGTATTATGAAATTCAGAATAGAATATTTATGCCAGCTATGTCGACGGCTCAAAAGCTTTATGATATGACACAGTCCCAGTAGGTGTTGGCTTACGCCAAGTCAGAGCCATAAAATATTCCGGTGGCACTCCAGGTAGCTGCAGAGAAGGATCCGGCTTGAACCCAAAACGCGTGTAGTATTTCGGATTTCCTAATACAACGCAACCGGCCGCATGGCGACTCTGAAGATCTGCCAACGCGCGTTTAATTAATGACGACCCCACGCCATTTCCTTGATATCGAGGTAAAACTGAGATTGGCCCTAGGCCGTACCAATTCTCACTGCCATTCGCGATATTTACAGGTGAAACAGCGACATGGCCCACGATTATACGCGTGACTTCGTCTTCGGCGACTAGCGAGATTGATAGATGGTCCGCTTCGCGGAGGCCGCGGATAATGAATTGCTCGTTGTGGTCTGTGTGCTCCGCATTCATGAATGCGACTGAGGTGACCTCTTCTATTGCCGGCACGTCGCGTCTTGTCTCAGGTCGGATACAAATTTGCGTTGTGCTTGCCATTCTTACGGATGGTTTCCAAGAGCTGCGAGATATTCGTCGTCTGGAAGGTGTGGTATGTACTCGAAAATGTCGGCTGGATTGTGATTGGAGACATGAAAAGGATATATGGCTCTAGTTTTGGAAACAGCACCGGAAATTTATACTGCAGCCCTTGACATGAGTCGTAGTGAGTCATTCGGCAGCGCTAGGAGCAGACATGTCTCGGAAGTCGGAGCAGAAGTGTTGTCCGTTTCAGATTCGCATTATAAAATACATAAACTATTCAAGGAAGCGGTCTGGAAAGCCGAGTGATCACTATCTTTCCGCATTGGGACTACCTAGCCCCACGACAAGCAAAGCTAACGAAGCCTGCATAAAAGACTAAATAAGCCACATCTGCTTCTCTACCGCATTTCCCAAAAACCAAAAACCTCGAGATCACTTCCGATTACGACATTCTACTGCGCCTCATCATGAAGTACCCAAAAGGAAATTTCAATTTGATTCATTCCTCATAACTTAGCAGCCTGGGTCTCAGATGCATCTCTGCCTACTAATCAGCAATCACATCACCGAACGAGCAGAGCCATCTAAAGCCCAAAGCTATCTACAGCGAAGCCCACGCTTACAGGTGCTGGTTGAACCACACAACGGCCTGGCAGAAGGCCTGCTCCTTAGCCCACTTTTGCTTCGGGTCGCTCAGGTCGGCGCGGACGGCGAAGCCGTGCGAAACACCGCTGAACAGGTTGATCTGCCATGGCTGGCCGGTCTTGATCAGAGTGTCCTCGGACTCGTGGCGGAGCTGCGTGGTGAAGATCTGGTCGACCTCTGTAACAGGTGGTGAGATGGGGGCAATTCATGGGTGGGGTGCTTTGGTGAGTACTTACCAGCGGCGGCGATGGAGAAGGGGCCCTTGATAGCGCCGAGCTCCTCGTGGGTGACGAACGAGGGATGAGCGGAGAAACCGACATCAATCTGGCCGGGCTTCAAGAAGCGAGTAACGTACTTCCCACCGAAGCAGTAGCCAACGGCACCGATCTTCTTGACGCCGAGAGTCTCGCGCATGTACTTGACGGTCTTCTCAACGACGGGGTCGACATTGTTGGGCTGGTGGTTGGGCAACCAGGCGGGCAAGTCAGCCTTGCCGGACTCCATGGCGGCAACCGAGATCTGATCACCCTGGAACAGGTCGGGGATGACTGTCAGATAGCCATTGTTGGCGAACTCGTCGGCGAGAAGCTGAGCGTTGGGGAAGATGCCGAAGATGTCGGTCAGGAAGAGGACCGCCTTGTCAGTGCTCTTGTCCTTGGGGTAGGTGACATAGGTGTTGACTGTCGAATTAAGGCTCTGTTAGCGTCTGGTTCGGGTATTGGAAGGGTGTAGGTTCGACACTTACCACCGTCAACGTTCTTGATCTCACCGACGGGGTTGCCCTCGTGTTTGAAGCCAGAGGCACAGCAGGCGCCAGGGGGTTTGGAGGCCATATTGTATATAGGATGTGGAAGACGAATAGAGGGTATCGTACAGAGTGGGAAAAAAAGGCAGAATGAATTGTTGAGAGACGGAGGTCTTAAAACACGTCCCGGGCCGTTCACGGAGAGTTGCCCCTCCTATGAGAACATCGCGGGCCCTTTCCAACTCTTTGCTGTTGGCCCAATCACTGCGCACTCTTCGACCGATTTCGCCGCGTTCCCCTCTATTTCAATGTGACCCACTTGCCATAGCCCGTGAGGGGATTAATAATGTATGACAGAGCACGGTTGAAGCTACACTGTATTTCCTAGTGTACGACATGAACTTAAGAAGCTGAATATGCAATTGAACCCTGCTTTTACTAGGTCATAGCCACCATCGCTTAGGTGCTGACAGCTATAGGCATGAAGAACAGACTGCCGACTCGGTACTCGGCACGGCCAACTCGGCGTTAACCTCCATATCTCCGAATCGCTTAAAGGTCCTGCAGAAAGAGGGTCGCGTTGTAGATCTTTGAACAGCCGGGCATTCATTCCATTTCTCTTAAGCCATAAATACTAATCATGCATCATATAAAAACCCGGCACACTGGCCAACAAGTATGACCACCTCACATTAATGCGTAACAGGTTCGTTCCGGCATAGCGACTATTTTCGCGCCTGTGGTGTACCTGCAGGAGAGGGGATTGTCGTAGTGGAGACCATCACACCAGATGACCCCTATATGAGAATTTTCGAAAGCAGCAAGTGTAAAGGGATATCAAACAGAAAACAGATGCAAAAAGATTCATGGGAAGCGGAAACTTCCGTTCAACTGCGGGCGCTGGTCGCGCTTCACCGCCCACGCCTTGAGCGCGATGTTCAGGATCACCAGGGACATGATGAAGGCTGTGAAGCCCATGCCGACGGTAAAGGTGAACATGGCATCCAGGTTGTAAAACTCCATGGCTTGGATCACGTTGCGGGTCTGTTCGGTGTGGGTTAGTCGCAATCATAATAGGGTCTGCACTGGTATAACTTACACTCAGCATGAAGATGAGTCCACCGGCGATGAGACAGAAGCCAGAAACGATCTCCGTGGGAGGCCGAGCGGGGAGGTAAGAGGTTGGCGGGCGCAGGAAGAGGAGGACGTAGGTCATTCCACGAGCGAGCGCGAAGCCGACCAGCATGTTGCCCCACTGCTTGTGCACCATGGTCGATGTCATGCTGTCCTGGTGGTGCGATCCCATCATCATGCCCAGAAGCAGGATGATCAGTGCCGGCATCGGGTTGAGGGGCACACCTTGTGACTCGGGAGGCTGCCAGTTTTCGTCGCGAGAGCCATGAGGAGGGGACCGGAGGAGAGTGCTGTTGAGCGCGTCGCGAATGCGCTGGGATTCGAAAAGCATGCCGACCAAACCACCACCAAAGAACATGATGGAGATGGAGGCGTGCTCCATATCAGTCGCAGACCATGCATCGCCAGCGTTTGACAGGTGCTCCAGGAAGACATTGGTGATACCATACAACCAGATGACGAATGACTCCACGAACTCGCCTGAAGGAACTTTGGCCTTCCAGCCGACGATTGACGCCGGGGGCTTCTTGTTCCAAGCCCAACCCAAGTCCGCCCAGGCCCCGATAAAGCGCCCGAGGGTGAGAATTCCATACCAGAAGAAGATTCCACCCTTGATGAAATGCGCCAGGCCGTTGAAAATGTCACGGCCCCGGAAAATACCACCGTAAGTGACCCCGCCAGATACAATGGCGATGAAGCCAAACGGCAGAATAATCCGATCAATCACATCGTACGCGCTGTTAAAAATGCGCAGGACACGGCTCGAGACCATCCCCGGCACGCGTTTCGAAAGAAATCGATCGACAATGGAGCTGTGGAACCAGCCGCGCGGGAGGGAAGGCTTCGGGGACAGCTCCTCAGGCTTCTCGAAACCTTCATACTCGGCTTGCGACTCGCAGGAGGGTGATCCAGGACTGTGGATGGACGATCCGGGCTCGGTTCCCTGGCCGCTGTCGCGGGACCAGCGGTACTCATGCATCGCACCAGTCGGGTAGGGGCTCTCGTGCTCGTTCGTCGCGACGGGCAGGAACGCGGCGCGCTCAAAGGAGGTCGACGGCGACTTTGAATTACCACGGCCGGCATACGCAAAAATCAAGGCCAGGATGACCTGCACGCTGATGACCCACGTCACGATCCAGCCAATCTTGTGGTGAACATTGTTCTCGTACAGATCGGGTGTCTGGCTGTTGTAAATGGTTCCGAAGAGCAGACCAAAGGCATTAAAGACGAGGAACAAGAATTGCGACGGAAGTGCAAGTCGCGAGCGCGCAATGCTGAACATGACCGCTGTCGGGAATTAGTTGAGATCTGAAGCGCTGACCAGAGAATCACTTACCTGCAGGAAGAACAAAGCACCAGCCCAGGATCATGAGCGCAATGTGCGCCATGATGGTGCTGGAGTGCTTGCCATAGGAGAAGTAGCTCATGGGACCTTCGCTGTAGGGAGTTGGCGTGGCGAACGGTGTCGGCGAAGCTGTGCTGGGGGGCGCATGCGTATCCATGCTCATTCCCATGTCCATGCCCATGTCCGTCGATTCATCGTCGCCGTGCGCAATAGCAAGCGACGCGAGGAAAGCTGCCGCAAATGCAGCTCGAGTAGCTAACAGCCGCATGAGGCCGGAGGATGAATGCAAGCTCGTGTGAACTACTCCGAGAACTGTTGTAGTTACGAAAGGTAAAATGGAGGCAGAGCTTCAATCGGCGCAAAAGATCGAAGCTCTGTCGAATCGTGACGTAACGACGCTGCCAGATCCCGGGAATGCAAGCTCCCACTTCACTGGGCTTTCTGCCTTTCTTGTTCCAGACCCGGACTATTCGGATGCGTTTCAACCAAGGTCAAGTTCACACGACTACCTAGACTGGCGGTGTTGATGAGAAGGCGGACTGGGATTGTATAGGGCTGAGAAGGGAAGTATACCGGAGGGCGGGTGCTGCTGTATAAAAGAGCCCGGAGATTGGCGGGGCAGAATGCAGGGAATCAATAAGGAACTAAGCACCGGATTTACGCAAATTACCAAATCAAACGTCGAATTTTTTTTTTAAAAAAAAAAATATCCCGAAAAAAGAAGACTCGGCGACGCTGGTTTCCAATGCTTCGGACTGGGCGGGAATAACGCAACCGCCGAGAGTGCGTGGCAACAAGATGGCCCAGAGCTTCCGCGTGCCGACCTTTCCCTGTTCCTCATTTAAGCACTAAATTCTTATTTTCCTGATGATTCACACCTGTCACCGCTACCATCCCTTTACTTTGGTTATGACGCTGTCTACTAAGGTACAAACTCTCATTCCGTATCCTGCTCACAGCATCTCCAGACTAAAGCACCAGCATGGATCTGCAGTCATATGCATTGTCTAGGTTGCACCGATGGAGTCGGGGGTCTTGGCATACCTTTGCCTATTGAATAAAGAAAATTAGGAAAAAATTTCATTCGGATGTGTCGGGAAGCTCACGAACGGCCACGGGGGCCAAGCTAGATCGCGGCTGGGTGGATCGGGGGAGAGTGACCTCATCTCCACGGGCCTAACGGGGCTACAAGCCAGAAAATAGGGCCCAGTATGTTTGTCCAAGTGACTATGTCCGTACGTTTGGGCATATCTCATGGGGCAAACACCAGGCCATGACGTAGTCGATCGCTACCACGTTGGGATTCACCGCTGGATGAACTGCTGCCTGATGGATTTAGATTCAGTTATCTCCATGGGCCTTTGGGTCGGCTATTTGGGGTCTTGGGCATAGGTCATCCAAAATCCCCGTGCTCCACGCGAGCTAGGAGTCATCCTATCCTGACCCAGGGATATCTCTCCCAACTTTACGGAGAGAAACCTTCGGAACCTTCTATCAAGCCTCTACAACACGAATCTTACGCGTTGACTCCCCAATCAGCGCCCGCGTATTACCTCGTATACGTACTACAACAAACACCGGACGCACAGAGATCGACAAATCCAGCCCCCGCCTGGGTCAGCAGCTATCCGACCCCGGCATCGCCAGCTTCCTTTCACACCCCTGTCTCGGCCTCGCTTTTTGGCCCTTCCGAGCCGCAGTTTTGAGTTATCCGTTGGCGGTGGGGTTCTTTTTCGCTAAACCCCGAGACTCCGATCGGGGATTGAGCCACCATGGCATGACTATGACCACCATGTGAGTGAAGCCGCCCCTCTTTGTGGTCCAGTCCTGCGGGGGGGGACAATGAACAGTTTGACATGTCCACATGCCGACCTCGTATGGCACCATGACATTCGAGTCGGCATGCATGATGATGTTATCCCTAAACTAGTAGTTGGGGTGGAGCTGAAGGAGCTAAAGGTCTGTCCATCTCCGTCTCGGCCTTGGGTTCGCGCGTTGGCCTTTCTTTGGCCCCCCTACACGTCTCACTGCATCGCGCGAGTGGGAAAGCTGGGGAGCTGATGTGATGTGTCACTGCGCCGAGCCTCTTGGGCCAAGACATCTTTAAACTTTACCTCGTATACTCAGACAAGGTATTCGTATACAAGTGCCCATCCTGAGATTTGGGCGGTCCCGTTTGGTAAGGTGATGCGCGCGATCCTGCGACCGACTGATCTCGGCCCATTGCGATGTGGAACCCTTCAACCTCTTTTCCAGCTATGATATAACTTATGATTTTAAAACTCCACTTCCCTGTGCCCTGATTCTTGCACGTCTCCGTTAAAGAACGGGGATCTCCCGAAACGTTGGAATCAAGAGCAAAACCGGGGAATAATAAATATCAATGTCGCGCTCATTAGCTGCACAGTCTTTATCTGCATAGAGACCTTGCAGAATCAGAACACTGAAGCTTTTGGGATTATACAAGTAGGGCGTAAAGATGCAGCAGAACATTTTCTGCCCTCCACACTCTACGGAAACCTATCTTGAACAGCTATACCCACCAGCCTTTTCCTAAGTACCGATGTGGGGTTTCGATCTACATTGCTTATGATCTACATGCAACTATATACTTGCCATTGAATCTGTATATGTCGAGAGGAAACCACCTTCGATCAGTATCTTGATGCATTCGCATATATTGTTCGACACGGGGAAGAGGCCATTGCAGCAACGGCGGATCCCAATGGAGAATAACCTCATGTCACATTCGAGATGGGAGTCGGTATCCCCATGCTTGTAACTGCATTGAAATGCCGCCAATCGTCGACTCGAAGGTTTTACATGGTATGATGGATCTGCCTTGGTCGCAAAAGTCGTCGAAATTGAACAAACTATCTGCGCCCCGATTTACTAGATTAGCATGTATGAGGAACACAAGTACATGGGCAAACAGAAGCCAACAGAAGTCGGCTTGATAATTGCCAGGGAAAAAAGAACCGGCCACTGCGGACAGATTCAAATGACTTCATTCTGGTAGAAGAGCGGGTTCCGCTCCGAGTCTGAGGATCGCGAGTCAACTCTAGCGTTATGTAGATCGGGTAGACGGATCCGCGGGTTCCTGACGAAGGCAAAGCCAGAGAGTCATCCCGCCATATTTCCGAGACCCACCCTGATTCATAGGTTCTCCTGGTCGTGGGGGACTATATCTGTTTTTCGCCGAGAACCGGTACCAACAGGAACAACAGTCTCACGAAATGATGAGAATGTGATGAAAATGTGATGAAAAGAAGGTATATTCAGTAACACCTTCACACTTTAGCGTCTCGGTTCACCGTCCAACCCTTGGAACCTTCTCTTGCACGCGGTCAACAAGCTCGGAACCTTATATCGCAGACCTTATATCATAGAAGCGGCTGAGCCATCTAGAAACAAGGAAAATCTTCAAGGCCGTGAACCTAGAAGTGAGCGGGTCCGAACCCGAGCCGTCACATCAAAACGTGATGATCTTTGCCGCGCCGTAATGGGGCATGCGCAAACCTGTATCCGCGCCCTTCCGGCCGCGGCTGGGGTCACAACGCACACGCACCCGTGGCGGCACGCACCGATCTGTGCTGAATAATTAATGATTTTTGCTCATTTTCTCGCGGAAATACCAGCCCCGGAGACTTTTCGCGACCCCAATTACGGTAGTTTCAAGCTGTCATTTGACGCTTCCTTGTCATCGTCATTTGATCCATTGTTGGTCTCTGCACCCCGGATTGTCTATCTCCGGTTGTTAGGTCATACTTGGCTCGAAAAAATCATGTAAAAGAATAAATTTCAATAGTCTCGAGTACTCTTTTCGATACATAGCTTAGGAGACACGTCGAATCTCTATCCATTACCGCAGACTTATTGAAACTCCCATAAACTTTCTGTTATTATTAAGTTCCGCGCCAAGTAGAACTACTGCAATCTCCTCAACAGGAATCTCTACCCCTCCGACAAGATCAGCGGATCGACGCATCTCCACGCTGATCGAGCAATATTACCAACTTAAGCAAGACCGCCCTGCAGAGCATCGGATATTCGGCACCGTGCCCTCCGAAAGGCCTGCAGGCCGTCTTCCATCCATTTGTCCCCAGCCTTGGCACGGTTGGTACGGCCGCTATATGAACGGGGATAATAATGCGCATAAGATATGCACGGATCAACACGGACACTAAGCGACCGGCTCATCCCGTGCACTATATCGAAGTACCCCTGCGTTGAAGGGAGTCGGTGTAGATGCGTTATACAACTTGATTTGTTTTTAAATTTAGAGAACTCTCTAGAATGATCACTAGCATTGGTGCGTTCTCAGGCGCAGGCTTTTTGGGCTTAGGAAACTCCCAACGCTCTACCCATGCAGGAGTATGACTAGTATCTTGAAGGTCGTCGACTGGATTCATTTCCCGAAGATCTGTACAAAGTTTCTCGGCTCCCATAATTCTAGTCTTAAGTTGACACTGATGAGTCCACGAGTAGACGCGCTGTAGACACAGGGCTAATCGCGAACAATATCCTTGTCACCTATATGTGCGGTGGTACGGCAGTCAGTCAATTTCTGGGGTATACCAACCCTCTTAAATGCTCACCTCTATTCTCTAGAAAAAATCCGAAATATTTATCCTGGCTCTTGCAGCATGTCATTTGGGATAATCCACAAATGACTCTTATCTGCTAGAGACACTAGCGGTCGAATATTGCCTGAGAGCCATCTGGTCTCTAGGTAAAATAATTCATAATATCCCCGTTAGGGTTTCTGCAAGTTAACTGAGAACGAAGTTAACATTTTTGCCACCTTTCAAGATGCTCTTGCTTCAAAACGTGAGTTCACCCACGTCATGCTTCTGTATGAGATGATTTACTGAGTCCGGAGAAGATCGACGAAGCAGGAATGTCAACCCACGCTGTTCGCATCACGGGAGAACTATCTATCTATGATCGGCTACAACTTAGCAATACCCGGATGTCTTCTCCAGTCTGTTTGGTTTGTGGCTATGTCGAGCAGCTTGATCCGATTTATCATCTCCGGCCTGAACTTTTGAAAGATGCTAGACCGAAGTATTTCTAGGGTGGATGAAATTCTTCGTTGATCTGCAGTCTCGTTTTACCAGCCATAGCAGTTGGCCATAATATGCCTACTTGGTTCTGAATCTGAATTCATTTTTTAGTGCATATTTGTTTGTGAATTCCGTCAGTGTCGGAATCTGGCTCGAGTGCCATGGCGAAACTTACACTCCGCCATTTTAAGCTGGTGAAGATTAATTGATCTCCGTAGGAACAAAATGTTGAGTAGCAAGCAACGAGTCGCATTTCTAGAGGGTGATGGTGAGGAAACCCCGATGTATAGACGTATGACTAAGCAAACATGTGATCCACTAACCGGATCGGGCTAGGGTACACCAAGCGAGAGTGGCCCGTGCACGTTCCCCAATTGGGGCAGCACACAACGATTTTCCAACCCTAACCTTCGTCTTTCGCCTCTCTTCAACAGCGCCAAACGACCCTCGTCCCCGACAACAACCCCGTCAACCCACCCCCCTACAACATCTCAAGATGACTCACGAGTCCGTTTGGTACAGCCGGCCCCGCAAGTAAGTCGAATCTGAGCCCGGCGCACGATGTAAAGTTACTGACCGAATCTCTCTTCAGGTACGGCAAGGGCTCCCGCGAGTGGTGTGTATCCCCATTGAATATCTTCGATTCCCGACGAGCAGAGACAAGCGAAGAGCGCGAGTGGAGGATTGTTATCGGAGCGGAAACACTGGGAATGAATTTGGAGGAATAGAGTGCTAATTCGTGTGCGATCGATCCAGCCGTGTCTGCTCCCACCGCGCCGGTCTGATCCGCAAGTACGGCGTACGTTTGAACTCTCCCCGGCATTCGTGTGTAGCGCACGAGTGCTGTCGAAAAGTTGGACAATTGTGTGGCTAATACGGGTTCGGTTTTAGATGAACATCTGCCGTCAGTGCTTCCGTGAGAAGTCCACCGACATCGGTTTCAACAAGGTTCGTTTCTACCTTTCGCCTACACCGACTCGAGAATACCGGGAATATACGATTTCTTTCATGGGCGCACCTCGGGCCGGTTCACATTGACAGAACGGACGCACTAACATGACCACCACACAGTACCGCTAAACAAAAATGAAAACCATGTCGCTGTAACGCCCTTCTCGCTCCGTTCACGTCCTCGATGCGTTTACACCCTGGCGCTCGGTCTCGACAGTGTCCAGGCGAATGTTTCGAAGTGTTCGGTTATGATTCGCCCACGTTCCGTTTTTCGTGACGGCTCCAAAAAGCGTTGTTGATTCTTAATGGAGGAGGCATCTTTTGCTGTCTCGGATGGACGAGGAGGGGACTGGGGTTGTTGTGTCAAGAGTTTGAAAACGAGGATGTCATTTTGATCCTTCATCCTTTTCCTTATCCAATATCAATGACGGATTTTCTTCTCTGGGATTCCTACAACGTTCTGGATCTGCGTATTGGTTGTTGAGGGTTCCGGCTGGGTGATGCAATGTTTGCAGTTTCCCATGTCTGCCTTCTACCCGTGAAACCTGAAAGTTGGTCTTCGGATCTCCTTCTGGTCTTACATTGATTCTCTCGTAGATCTGACTGTAGACTCGTGTCAATCAGCGGGTGAGAGCCCGGTCCGTATGCATACTGGTGATCGGCCAGAAATTTAATTTCTATGAGAACAAATGAATGAAGATTGCGTGTTCATAAAAGGTCTTCCGCTCTATGTACATCAAGGCTAACAACAACTCTCGGCCTCGAATTGAATGCCAGACTGTAATTTCTCGACCAAGGACCAATGACTGTCTCTTGTTAAGACGAGGCCTTCTCCGCAGCAATGGAACGAATACTGTAAAACAAAAGGTATGCATCCTGCCGCATGACATCGGCGACACTGGCGACGGTGACTTTGTTGTCGTCCATCAGAACCCACTGGGAAGCAAGTTAGCCCAACACCGTCCTATAACACACGAAACCATTGTACGCACCTTATCACCACCAAGGCGAGTGTAGGCGAAATAGTGACCGGAATCCATAGTTCCCTGGTGAACGATGACGGTGGATAGATCGTAGATGTACTTGGATGTGTCGACACGCTCTTTGTCCTTTTTCACGGTGTAAGGGAGCATGTTGAGGGTAACGGGGAAGTCGATGTGGCAGTTCATCTTCTCCGATGATGCCGAGGTGGCCTCATAGCGCTGGAGAACAGTTAGTAAAGACAAACAAGATGAGATGAAGCAATATATGAACCTTCAGTTGCATGCAGAGAATGGCAGGAAGTCTGCGAATCTGCAAACGCTTGGATGCCCGCTGGGGGGTGTTGCCGCACTTCTCACAGTGATAGGCAGCATCTGCATGTAAGTCCTCAACCGCGGTGAAGCTGTCCAGGCAGGCAGTCAATGTGACGGTGGATGATGGGTTCGATCGGCCCAACTTGCGCTTCTTGTTCTGCGCTTGTACGTCGAGACTCAGATCGGCCATGGGGTCGTGGGTGTGGGTGGTTTTGCCGCATTTGTGGCACATGACGCTGCTGCGCAGTTCACCATAGAAGGTCTGATGGAAGAAGCACTCGCATTTGCTCTCGTAGCTCTCCGAGTGTCCAGGGGTGCAAGAATGAAGCGCGTTGACCAGGAATTGGAAATATTCGTGTGCATCCTGCTGGCGATATCCTGCCATTTCCTATTACGAGGAATTAGCTTGAGTCCATGTTCTTTGATCAGAGACGTTCCCATACTCTTGACGCATCCCACCCATGGTAAAGGAGAGTAGCGGCGGAGACCGCGTCCGTCTTCTCACCGCTGTTAAAGTCCATGAACACTTCGGTGGCAGCACAGGCCATGCAGAAACTCCTCTTGCAGTTGTGAATGTCATGGCCCCCAGCTAGGAAATACGCGTTGAGAGTTGGGTCGTGAAGCAGAGCCTGGAGGATGACTGCCTGGTAACAAGTCTGACCCATGTTCCACACGCCACGGGCACCTCGGCGGGAGCATGGATTCTTGGTAGCATTTGTCTTGACATAGGCTTCGGAGGCCGAGTCCTCGGCCCACTTTCCCTTGCCATCTATAGGATGTCAGGTTTTTGCTACCAACGTACACTGCAGTGAAAGCTCTGCTCTGATAACGTACCTTCGATCCCGTACTTGGAAGATGGGCCACCCAGTCTTTCCAGTCCATGGTCATAGACAAAGTCCCCACAACTCTCGCAAAACACGAAGCGATTACGCGACTCCATGTCTAGAGGCACAGTATTAGCACGGGACTGAGGGAACCCGATTCAACGGACATACAAAATACGTGTCCAGTCTTCTTTGTGTGTGCCTTCCGATCGCCGTTCAAGCAGATCTCGGAGCAGAACAGACAGTGGTACTTGGGCTTCAACGACGCCACCGTGCGTAGACCGCTAGTCTGAATAGCAACCGCCTCAGGCTTCGTGAGCGGAGCCAGTCTATCATGGTGTTTTCGGAAGCCATTTCTGAACTGGCCAGCAGTTTGATTATCCTTCAGCACGGCGGCAAGATGTTCTAGCGGGTTGGTTAGTCCGACATGATACCACGAAGGCGGGGCAGTCAACACATACCACAGCCATATGCTGCTTCTGCTAGAAGATTCACGGAATCAAGGCTCGCCGCCATAATGACGAAGATGGGAACAATGTACGGGGAAAGCACAAAGGGATAGCGAACAGAGATGCCTCAGTCGGAGGTAGGCAAGCCACCAGATGCAAAGAAAAGGGCAAACCACACCAGGTTCAAACCTCTATGCGAGCAGAAATCGAACGAATCCCAACCGGATGGACGACCGGGAAAGCAATCCAGGCTATTGAAGGTTGCGATGACTGCGTGGGGCGGCAAACGATCCAGATCAGTCTCAAGGACTCCCCCTGAATAAGGCCAGCATTGCACTTCAGAGAATATCAGTTCAGGAGTGTGCAGCCATCAGCAGTAAAGGCAACGAACAGTCAATAGGATGGTCGAGTAGAGATAGATGGAGCTACGTGCTCATCAGGCACAAGGGTTGCCACGACAGATTCACCAACAAGCCCCGCCTCAATGGACCACGAGAGATCAAACTGCCCAAGACCAAATAAGGGCAGTCTAATGCGAGATGTAGTTCAAAGGTATTCCTTTGTGGACGAGGATGGGTACGTTGCCATCGGGCGGGCCTTTTTTCGCCAGAACCCGATTTACCGCCGGATCAGAGATCGGATAAGCCTCTCCGCCTGGGCCGTCTCTATACTGACGGTTCGTCTCGTATCCCAGCTACACTTTCTATTTTGTTTTTTGTTTTCATTTTACAGTCTACTCTTCTTTGCAATTTTATTAAGTTTGTTCATTTCTAGTCGTCATAATCACAGGGGTTATCGCGGTGTACCTCCGAGCGCACATGCCCAGAGTGCGTCCCTTGTCGCGCAGGCCGATCCGAGGCACTCACTAGCTTTGAGCCGGAGATCATCTCGGAGTTTTTTAAATCTGTAGATACGGAATTTTCCCTCTAGCATGTTTTTTTGTCATGTGCAACCTTTGGGAACCTCAAATGGCACAGTTTGTCAACACTTATGGTGGCTGGATCAATGCATGCCACGTCCCCGAGGCAGCGCACTCGGTCGAGCACCCCGTGCCCCTCGTGTTGCGTACCGGCTCGTTGCTGAGCCTCGCGTGGTCCCTCGAGTAGTTCCCCGTGTGGGTGCTGAGTATTTCGATGTCGGTTTGGAGGAAACGGTGCTGGGAGGGTGCTCGACAAAGGAGGTATCGGTGGTCCTGGGGTACGCATGTCAATTGGACATGCTTCGGCACGCATCTAAGACTCTTCATTAAATATTCTTCACTCACAGGAATGTCATTTCGCCATCGTCTGCCGGCCGGGACGGTTCCATCTCTGCTTCTGCTCCAGATGTTAGTTGGACCGCTCCTGAGTAACCCCTCCATCACGAGCCGCCGGGACGCGAACGGTGGCCTCCATACCTTTCTGGGCCTCTGCGTACTTGGCTCTCTTGAACGAATCGGCGATCGGGGCCTGTAGTAATCGTTTAGCCTCAGCCCGAGGGGCTTGCTCGACGCGTTTTCGATCGTACCTCTGGGAAATCGACGCAGAACGCGTTCATATTCAAGCCGTACAGAAAACTAGCGAAACTCTCGCTGAATCGCGTCAAACTCTCGTGCATCAGCTGCAGGTGCATGAAATTGGCCTCGAGGTCGGCCATGGAGTCTGCGAGCTCCGCGAACTGCGGCTCCAGAGCGTTGATGGCGGGTTGATTGTATCCGGCATTGCTGATGCTGTGACCGTAGCCGTGGGCTTCTCGGAGCGACGAGCGCGAGCTGGGTCGCAAGGGCGTCGTGGGGCGAGACGACGGCCTCGGTCGCGACGACGAACGCGGTGCAGCGCCGTCCATGTTTATTGAGGCGCGTAGGAGAGGTTTTGTTTTGGAAGGGATTCCAAGAGACGGTGGATATCTCAAGATCGTGCGACAATTGGGCCAAGGATGTAATTCAAGTGGGTTTTCGGACGGTTCGGTAAGGAATAAGGTGATCCGTCTGTGTTGTGTTGATCCCCCGCTACGTTGCTGGGCGATGATGACTTCATCGGCACGCGATGGTCAGTTGATGCGGCCAGCTACAACTATGTATATCGCTTTTGTAAGCATCCCTAAACTTTGTCTAAAATTGATCGTAGCAAAGCAAAGCAAAAAGAAAAAGGGTCCAGAACAGCATGGTTTTCCCCGCAAGGGCAGATCGTCATTCTTGATTCTGCCCGAATCCACTTTGCGCCATCATCTTGTCTCGTCTCAAGTCCCGCTTCCCCTTCTATCTTTCTACCCTGACTAATATCATCTCTCCCCGCCACATGCGGAACTGTTCAATTCTTCGCCGTCGTTTACATTCCTCGGCCAATCTTACATCCCTGCGCGCACAGATCCCAGCCTGTCTACCCTGGTGTCTACCCCGGTCTCCGACGCTCGCGCGACGCTTCTCCACACGTGCTCAACCGAGGGAGGCGTCGTCCTTCTGGTCCATCACATTCGCTTTACTCGCCGTCACCGGGGGCGCCTGGCTTCACAATATATATATCAATCCTAAACAGCAGCAATTGCCCGCGCCTTCCCGGATCCCTCCACAAGAACCTTTCCTCGGTGTTATCGATACCCTCAAGACCATGCCTACCGAACCCGCCCCGGGCACCATTGGGACCCTCACTCCCGAGCAGGAGGCTAAACTTCAGGAATTCTGGATCCTCACGCTCAAGGTTTTCGGCGTCAAACTCGATGCCCTCGAGACTGAGGCGGCCAATGGCAACGGTAACGGCGAGGCCGCACCAGCAACCCCGCCGAAGGAGAAGAAGTCGGCACCCAAGCGCCGATGGGGACTCTTTGGCCGCAGCACCGACGACGACGATGACTCCAAGAGCGTCTCCTCCGCGAAAGGCATCACCTCGAACCTGGCCTCCATCAACATCACCGACGGCGATGACAAGTATGGCCAGTCCAAGGAGTTCCAACAAGCGCTGGAACAACTGGAGCCGGAAGAGATCCGCACCGCATACTGGAATATGGTGAAGCAGGATAATCCGGATGCGCTGCTGCTGCGTTTCCTGCGCGCGCGCAAGTGGGACGTCCAGAAGGCGCTCATCATGATGATTTCCACCATGCGCTGGCGTCTGCAGGATGTGCATGTCGACGACGATATCATGGCCAATGGCGAGGCCCTGGCCCTAGAGAACTCGAAGAGTAGCGACCCTGCGAAGAAGAAGAAGGGCGAACAATTCCTCTATCAAATGCGGATGGGCAAGAGTTTCTTGCACGGAGTTGACCGCTTCGGTCGTCCCATCTGCGTTGTTCGCGTGCGTCTGCACAAAGCTGCTGATCAGGAAGTGGATACTCTGGAGCGGTCCACCGTTTACACTATTGAGATGGCGCGCCTGTTACTGGCTCCTCCGGTTGAGACTGCGGTATGTCAATTTCTCCGATCACGGTGCTCAGAACTAATGAATACAGACTATCATTTTCGATCTGACCGATTTCAGTCTGGCGAATATGGACTATACCCCCGTGAAGTTCATGATCAAGTGCTTCGAGGCCAACTACCCCGAATCCCTTGGAGCCGTCCTCATCCACAAGGCTCCGTGGATCTTCTCCAGTACGTGCCTATAACATGAATTCCTGTACAATTCTAACTCGCCCTACAGGTATCTGGAACATCATCAAGGGCTGGCTCGACCCGGTTGTTGCAGCCAAGATCCACTTCACCAAGAACAGGCAAGACCTGGAATCCTTCATCCCCCCGAGCCAGATCATGAAAGAGCTCGAAGGCGACGAGAACTGGGAGTACAAATACGTCGAGGTCAAGGACGGCGAGAACAAGTTGATGGAGGACACGGAGACCCGCGACAAGCTGCTCGCTGAGCGCCACATCCTTGCCAAGGATATTCAGGATATCACCATCGAGTGGATCCGTGCCAGCTTCAAGAAAGAAACCGCGGCTGCGTCCGCTGCCAAGGAGAAGCGCGATGCTCTGGTTGAGGAACTGCGCAAGCAATACTGGGTGCTTGACCCGTATATCCGGGCTCGCTCTCTCTACGACAGACTGAACATCGTCCAGGGTGGGGGTAAGATTGAGTTCTATCCCGGTCCTGGAAAAAAGAGCACTGAGGCTGCAGAGTCCGCATAATCTGTCTGTTTGGAATGGGCTTCTTTTTCTCGTCTTCAAGTTTGGGATATATGCTAGACTTGCGGTTTAGACCATTTTTGCATGGCTTTGTAGTATATACGAGCTTGGGTTTGGACAGTCAACATTTGGACTAGAGAATATACAGACGATTACATTTGGCAGAAAGATCTCCTCCATATTCCCTATTCCAGGTTTAGTAGAGCTAGGTGATGGGCATTTTAAGTTATCATCTCCCGGATGACTACCAAGGTTCTCGAAAGCATTTTACATCTTCGCCGTGATCTCTTCATGCAGAGCCTTCAGCTTGTCCATCTCAGTTTCCTTAGTGGGCCAACCGATGCTCATACCCTCCTGCTCGTTTGGCTTGGGGATCTGTCAATCAATTGGTCAGTATACCTTCGTCCACATACTTCTTGAAACGGGAAACCAACCATGTGGAAGTGAACATGGTCAACGACTTGGTGGGCAATGCGTCCATTGTTCTGCAGGATGTTGAAGTCCTCGGCACCGCTGGCCTTGGCGATCTTCTTCGCCACGGGCTGTAGAGACGAGTCATGTCAGCCGAGTTGTTCCATAAATTGAAGGACCTTGGGGGTTGGCGACTGGGGAAGACCCCGACCCCCCAGATTTAGTTCCATCCCTGCAACCATCCTTCTTTGCTTTCATTTCTGGGGTTTCCACCTACCAAAATCTCGACCAGGTCCTCGTCGGGGATGTCGGTCAGCTTCGCGCCGTGGAACTTGGGGATCACGAGCTGTTCGCGTCAGTGGTCAGCTTCGTGAGATCATTACTTTCTATCGGCAGCTATTTTGGGTTCAATGCATGGCTGGATTACTGTACGCAGCATCGACAATTGGTATCGACGGTGCACGACGTCGAAACGACCGGGACGAACGCGGTGCGGGGAAGGGTACACAAGGTGACTCACAGCGTGGCCGCGGCTGAGCGGCTGGATATCGAGGAAGGCAAAGACCTTATCGCTCTCGAAGAGCTTGAAGGAAGGGATATCACCTGCAGCGATTGGACGTGTTAGCAGACACTGCTGGCGAGGGCGCGACCCGATCGGGGTCGACAGGACCGAGCCTTTGCGGGTTGAGGGGCATTTGAAGGAAAAGCCTACCCTTGATGATCTTGCAGAAGATGCAGGCAGCAGAAGACATGATGATTATGTGAGCTTCCGTACGGTTCAATATGAATGGAGTAGGGTACTGGGTAAGGAAGGGAAGCTATAACAAGCTGAAGTCATCAGTATGCGGGGTCGGGAAAATAAAACATTTGCCGGGTGGGGGAGTCGAACGGGGGTGCTCGGAAGTTATGCGGTACCCTATATATCAAATAAGGGTGGGAACCCCGAGGAGTGGGACAAGCTAGTACAGAACCCATTTCTTGCCTTTTACCAGAGATGGCCGTGGTTTGCCCACAATACTCCTCTAATGAATCTTTGGACCACCACGCTTCGACATAGCTGTCGAATTTTTTGCTTTTTTCTTCTCTGCCCGATTCAGTCACGCTCAATTAGACGCTCTGTGTTCTTTTTCAAAGGATTCACGATTGCTAGGACGTTTTGGAGGTGTCTAGGACGTGTGCGTACTGATATTGGTGCGTATCTCTAAATTCCATGCACTCCGGTCTCCTACGTTAACGCGGCCTATTCGATCGCTATTATGCAATCTTCCTTTTGATCTCTTTAGACCCATAGAATCATCAGTGGTAATAATCATCAATATTTTTTCGTGCTGAAAAACAATGCCAATTTTGTCAAGGTATATTCCAAATTTTTAGAAGCCTCGTGCATTGCTATCCTGCCTCGCAAGGTCGGTGATTTCGATCAGACATTTAGTCCGTGCGTGCTCCTCCATTTCTGAACCAGTCGCTTTGCATCTACCCTTTCACCACTTCATTAAATGACGGGCGAAGCACCTAGGGCAGCACAAAACCGAACTGAAAGAGGATATGCAGATGGCCAACACTAAACGAAATATTGCCCATTACAGCACAGGTACGCCACTATGCTAATCATACTTATCCAACCAAATTGACAGTCACATTAGCCAGGAAACAATGCCATCAAACATCTAGTTCGCATGCAGCAGATCACTCTTATAGTGGGAGACGGAGAGGGTTTGGCGGGCATCCAATCACAGCGGGTATATTGTCAGATCTTTTGTGGGCGTGCATGTTGGAGATGCTGTAGAGGCAACAGCACACCTTTAAAATAATACACAATCAAACCAAGCCACCGAGAGCCCTCAAACCATCCATCTAGAAGAGGAGAATATTAAGAAAAGAGGAAACAGAGGCAGCGCTGGCCATTGAGGACTGGCTACCGAATCTGGTTTAGCGCCCAGTCCCGTGGTCTTCCCGAATTGACCTGCGAAAGCCCGTCACTTGCACCTCACCAAGCCCGAATTACCTCTCCCCTCCGCTGGTCTCTCCAGACTCTCCCAGAGGCCATGCACAAGTCCCGGGTCATCAATTCTGCCCTGGGGTCGCGGGCTTTTGCCCCCACCCCGCGGGTCACCGTCATGTTCCAGCGCCGCTCCCTCCAGGACGTCGCCATCTCTCGCACCGGACGTCCCATCTTGAAGGTCCAGGGTGGCCGGTAAGTACTCAATTGCTCTCTATGGACTTGGGTCAATTGCTAACTCCCTGCGCTAATAGCTCTTCCCTCGGAGGTACCTCCACCGTCTCGCTTCAATCCTGTCATCCGTTCGATATGCTCACCACTCAATCCTAGGCCACACCGCGACCGTCTTTGGTGCTACCGGTTTCCTCGGTCGCTACATTGTCAACAACCTTGGTATGTCGAGGCTCTCTCGGGACACAATGGATCGGAGGACTGGACACTGACATCCCGCAGCTAAGCAGGGATGCAACGTCGTCGTGCCCTACCGCGAGGAGATGATGAAGCGTCACCTGAAGGTCACTGGTGATCTTGGACGTGTTACTTTCATTGTATGGGCTGCTCCCGTCTCAAAACGCTCGAATGTCGGACGATATCTGACTCCCACAGGAATACGATCTGCGCAACACCCAGTCCATCGAGGAGAGCGTTCGTCACTCCGACGTCGTTTACAACCTTGTCGGTCGCCAGTACCCGACTAAGTAAGTGCGAACGGATCATTTGGGGCTGCAATAGGTTATTGACGGTGGAATAGGAACTTCTCGTTCACTGACGTCCACGTTGATGGTGCTGAGCGCATCGCCGAGGCCGTTGCCAAGTACGATGTGGACCGATTCATCCACGTCTCTTCCTACAACGCCCGCCGGGACTCGCCCTCTGAGTACTTCTCCACCAAGGTTGGTTGATCCGATAGTAAATATGTCAACATACAGATGTGCTAATCAACACAGGCCTGGGGAGAGGATGTCGTTCGTTCCATCTACCCCGAGACCACCATCGTGCGCCCCGCCCCAATGTTCGGTTTCGAGGACAACCTCCTTCACAAGATCGCTGGCACCAGCCCCCTGATTCACTCCAACCACTTGCAGGAGCGCTACTGGCCGGTTCACGTAAGTTGCCCCGCATTCACCGAGAATTTCTTCAATTGACCGGTCTCTAGGCTATCGATGTCGCTCGCGCTCTGGAGCGCATGCTGCACGACGAGAGCACAGTCGGCCAGACCTTCGAGCTCTACGGCCCCAAGGAGTACTCCACTGCCGAGATTGCCGAGCTTGTCGACACCGAGATCGTCAAGGAGCGCACTCGCATCAACGTGCCCAAGAAGCTCCTCAAGCCCCTCGCCTTCTACCTTAACAAGGCTCTGTGGTGGCACACCATGTCCGCCGATGAGGTGGAGCGTGAGCACCTCGACCAGGTCATTGACCCGGAGGCCAAGACCTTTGCGGACCTGGGCATGCACGAGTTGGCTGATCTGGCCGAGCTGACCTTCCACTACCTGGTACGTGTTTATGAATAAATCGCTCGGAATGACTGCTAACTCTCCAACAGAAAAGATACCGCAGCTCGTCCTACTACGACCTCCCCCCCATGACGGAGAAGGAGCAGCGCGAGGACAGGAAGTACCTGCATGTGCTGGACGACCAGTAGTCTGTTGTTTTAATGTGTACATAAGCCGTTCCTGGACCAATTCCATTTCCTTGTGTTGTCTAGATCAATTCAAAATCGTATCTCAGTCTACACTCTGACCACCCTGGGTAAGGCATGCTGTAACTAGTACTTACATAGTGTCTTGCAGAAACAGAAAGTCGGAGCTCGGCCCCGCAATCCGCGGATAACATCGACCCTCCGGGAACATCTGGAACTCAACTCCGACTCCTCACTAACACAATGCCGCCCATTCTCCTCCTCAAAACCAAATCCTCTCCTCACGACGGCTACGATGATTTCTTCTCCGCAAACGACTACACCCCATCCTTCATCCCGGTCCTAGAACACCGCTTCCACACCGAGAACCTAGCACACGTGCGCGAGCTCTTCGCCTCCGGCGCATTCGACTCCAATGCCACAGACAACCCCAATGGCCCCAAATACGGCGGCATGATCTTCACAAGCCAGCGCGCCGTCGAAGGGTTTGCAGAAATGATCGGCCAACACGGCCGTACGTCCCACCTTCCGCCATACATTTCAACCTCAACTCGTCAAGCGCATAGCTAACTCTTCTATCAAAGTCCCTCTGAACCCCTCAACAAACCTCCCCCTCTACACCGTCGGCCCAGCCACCGCCCGCTCTCTAACGACCCTCCGCAACAAACACCTCCCCTCCTGCTCGATCCACGGCGAAGACACCGGAACCGGCGAGAAGCTAGCACACCACATGCTCCAGCACTACAACGCCCTCCACCCAGATGCCGACCCCAACCCGTCCCTCCTCTTTCTGGTCGGTGAACAGCGCCGAGATATCATTCCAAAGACACTCATGGACCCGTCGTTACCCGATGATCAACGCATTCCCGTGGAGGAAATCGTCGTCTATGAAACTGGGGAAATGGGTTCGTTTGAGGGAGATTTCAGATCTGCGGTGCAGGGTTCGGGTGAAGGTGTGCTTTGGGTGGTTGTGTTTTCGCCGAGTGGGTGTGAGGCGATGCTACGGGTTCTGGGATTAGGGCCTTTTGCTGGGAATGGGAATGGGGATGGAGGTGGGGATGGGAGGAAGGTGTTTGTGGCGACGATTGGACCTACGACGAGAGATCATCTGAGGAGTAAGTTTGGTTTTGAGCCGCATCTTTGTGCCGAGAAGCCTAGTCCCGAGGGGGGTTGGGGAGGGGATACGGAGGTTTATGGAGGAACAGGGGCTGTAGACTAAGGTATGGGTTCGATGTACATAACATATTTTTTTAGACGTATATACTACACTACATTATCGTATAGGAGGCGTGGAGAGGCGGGGGCTTTCAACGCATTGATATTGAGATGTTGATATTGACGGGTAGATCACACTTATTCCCCAGATGCCTTGCTATCTACCGGCGAATTCCACGCTGACAACAAATGATTGCATGCTTCAAATATTCCGGCCCAGCTCCTTACCGCATGATTTCCTCGTAGATGAGTACTAGCAACCGTTAGTCGAGATTCCACTCGCGGACGTGGAAGGGACATACATTTCAATTGCTCCTTACTCAGCGCATCCTTGTTCTTGTCGAAATCAAAGAATCCCTCGGGGATCGGGGGTGCGGTGGGCTCATCCTCGGGATCGTGGTATGGCTCCAGATACGGGTGGCGCAGGGCGTCCTCGACGGAAATGCGCTTGGCCGGGTTGAAGGCCAGCAGTTTTTCGAGCAGGTCCAGGGCCAGCTCGTTGCTCTTGGGGAAGAGTGCTCGGAAGGGAATCTTCTTCTTAAAGGGGAGGGACCGGATGTACTCGCGTGCCCGTCGGGATTTGATGCCGTAATAGTCTTCCATCGTTGGCGTGCCGAGAACGTCCAAGATCAGGGTCAACTGGTGGTGGTCTGGGACAGTTAGATGGGGTGCATTAACCAGTACAGGGTATACATACAGTCCTTTCCTGGGAACAGAGGCTTGCCGCTCAGCATCTCGGCCAAGATGCAGCCCACACTCCATACGTCAATGGCTTTAGTGTATTCCTTGAATGTCAACATAATCTCCGGCGCACGGTACCAGCGAGTAGCCACGTATTCCGTCATGAACCCGGAGTTATCGTCAGTAGAGGCGGCCGATCGTGCGAGGCCGAAATCGCACACTTTCAAATCGCAGTTGGCATTGAGCAGCAGGTTCGACGGCTTCAGGTCTCGGTGGAGCACGTTGGCGGAGTGCATTGCCTTGAGGGCACGCAGTGTCTGGTAGATAAAGTATTGGCAGTGGTCGTCCGACAGGTCTTGTGTCCGAATGACTCGGTGCATATCAGTCTCCATCAGCTCCTGCAAACAAGTCAGATATCAATTGTGACCCGCAGCCGTGAAGCACGCCCTACCTGAATCAAGTACACCTCGTTGAAGCCCTCGTAGTTGCGGGGCCGTTGGATATCCAAGATGGAGATAATATTCTCGTGGTTAAAGTACCGCAACAGCTTCATCTCGCGCAATGTGCGCAGGCAGAACATGGAGTGGTCGAACGGGGTAATCTTTTTGATGGCGACCTTTTGGCTGGATGGCTTGTGAATGGCGGAGCTGCCAAATATTCAGCATGGAGGCATTCCTCCTAGAATGAACTTGAACTTGCTTACCAGACGACACCGTAAGCACCTTCACCGATGACATCCTGGATCTCGTATTGGTCGGACACGTTGAAGGAGATCTTCCGCGATCCTCCCTGCGGAGGATTCTGCTGGCCCATGTTGGTGGTGCAGGGCTGCGGGGAGAGTTAGCTCTAAACATCCATGACGAGAATATCCACGACCAAAGTCGGGTGACAGAGCGAGAGATCCAAGTCATGGTGACTTGGAGGGGCACAGCAGGAATATCCAACAACACGCTACCGAGTTGGGAGACTCGCAAACCTGGGACGGAGCAGAACGCCAAAGCTCGTGGGAATCCAAGAGTCGGAGTATTTGACTCGCAAAACATTCACATCGGGGCAAAGCAAACGCGGCATTCACAGAGATAGGAACCAAAGCTTACTTTTGTTTGCGCGGGGTGATTGTCGTCCTTCCTTCACTTCTCACTTCTCACTTCTCACTTCTGTCTTCTGTCTTCTGCCTGAGAATCGTCGCGCAGTCTGGCAGCCTGGCAGTCGAGAAGGCGCACGAAGCTCGCTCGGAAGATCAGAGGGAGGCGTGAGGTCGAGCAGGTAGGTAACGGGTGGAAGCACGGATCAGGGTGGTTGCCGGTTCTAGTGATGTGTTAGTGGAAGAGCCGAGGCGGGGTGAAAGCAGGCCCCGCACCGCCACTCACCAACTCCTCTAGAAATGTCTCGTAATGGAGTGTCTTGGGATAGCTTGGAGGTTGAGGTTGAAGGTTGAAGGTTGAAGTCCAAGGTCGCAAACTGCAGAATGAAGTGGGGAGAGCAGAGAGAACCGGGACTCAGCCACGGGCCGCAAATTGGTGGGGCAGCTACCAGAAAAGAATCAGGGGGTTGAAATGGGACGATTTACGCGCTACTGTCGGAGGTTGAGGGGCAGCATCTCGGTGTAGTAGCCAGGGACCTGAGACTGCTACCAGTTGGGCGACTCCGTGTTTAGGAACCTTGGCTCACCGTCTCCACCGTCCACACGTACGGTATGCGTACCCATCACCTCACTCTCTCTCTCTACACAAGGTTACGAACCAGCCACCAGCGCCAAATGGCCTTATCCATCACGTCTTGCGTGTGCTGGGAAAGGGCGCTACTGTCGAGACTGGTCACAATCACAGTGACTCGTCGACTCCACTGCGATGGACCGTCTCTCCTTCCTGATTGGAGCCGCGCGGCTTCACGGTTTCACCACCGGGGAGGCGTTTGATTGGAGTGCTCAGCGCGTTGATCTCTGTACGGAAAGACACAAAACGGACGTCGATTTTCTGCTACTAGAGCAACATAGATGTCAAAGAACATGCGGGCGTCTATGGCCCTATACAACCCCGTCCCCGTCCCCGTACAACCCCGTGGTCTACTTCCAAAGTCCATGACAGATATCCTGGCCCGGCGTAATGATACAGGCGGGTGCGTGTGAGAAAGTTTGAGAAAAGGAAACGTAGGATTCATGAGAGAATGAAGGTGTACTGGATATACCGACTGCGTCGGACTTTACTGCACGACCTGAACGGCATGTTAGTACGGGGAGTGAGGTGGAGATATGGAAGATCATACCTTCTCCCGCAGAGTACCCATCCATTGCTCCAGACTGGGGCTCTGGTCTGCGCGGTCCTCCACCAGGGTCGACTGTGCCCAGAGGCGCAGCCCGGGCTCGCCGTCTTCGCGCACCACGTACAGATGAGGCACGATCATGCTGCCCACGCCCTTGGACCGGTGGTCGCGGCTCTTCTCGATCACGTTGCGCACGCGCTGGTTGAACTCGTTGTCCACCGCCCGCAGGGTCTGCTTGCCCACCCGTAGTTCGTCCTTGCTGGCCACACCGAACACGTCCACGATGAGCTGCGGCACGGCGTTGTGACCGACCCACAGGAACTGCGTCTGGCCGTCGTCGATGAGATACAGACCGTAGTTGGCAATAGACTTGGACGACAGGTTGATGGCCGGCGGGAGAGTGATCTCACCGGTCTGCTCGTCCGGAATACCTGCATTGTCGGGCATATCGTGGAGAGAGTACATCTTGGGGTAGATGTACTGGATGAGGAGAGGCAGGGGCAGAGTCGAAAGGAGGCAGAGAGCGGCGGACCGCATATCCGTGGGGATCTGCGCGGATTTGCGAAGACCAAGCTATACATCCATGTTAGCAAAATGAGAACTGGTGAGGAATGCCCCAAAAAATATAAGAATAATAAATGGTAAAAGACTTACGTTCTTGATCATCGCGAGGAACAGAACGGGCAGACCACGCATGTTGGCCGGGAACTGCAGGCCACCGCCGCTGACGCTACCGCCAGCAAGCTCCTTGCGGTAGGTGGTCAACAGCTCGATGAGCTTGGCCTGAAGAGCCTCGCGAGCAGGCTCGAGACCGCTGCTCAATGTACGCTCAACGGCCTTGTGGCTGAAGAAGGTGGCCACGGCCTGCTGATCAACCGAGGCATAGATATCCGCCAGGCTGGTGGTAGTGGGCAGTGCCAAAGTAAGCACACGAATGCGACGCTCGCCGTTGCAAGTGGTGTGGAGAACGGCGGCCTGTAGACACACGACCGGCTTCGCAACGGTCTCGTCGATAGCCACCTCGACCACGTATGCCTGGTCACGGGGGAACGCGGGGAAAGCGCAAAGATCGGAGCTGCGGTTGAAGAAGTTTCCGTAGAATGTGCTCATGCGCAGACCGGTGGTTGCGCGCACCCGAAGAACGGCCTCCAATCCAATCTCCGATGACAGATACGCTGAAAATTCTGAAGCAAACTTCATGGCATCTTCTTCCCGGGCGGCATTCCAGCCGGGGTAGAAGTAGGTCTGACCACCGGTATAGCGAGGCAAGTTGCTCAGAGATGCCACATCCTGGTATTGCGAGGAAAAGAGGAACATATCCACGGATACCTGGGCCTTGGAGCATTCGACCGCAAAGCTCTTGTAGAAAGAGTTGGCCGTCTGCAAGAGACTCGACTCCTTGCTCGTGCCCAGCACCTTCTTGTCTTCACGCATGATGAGCGCTCCGTGGCCAATGTTGGGCAGAGAGGCGCTCAGGACAGTCATCTTGCCTCCAACGGGCGAGATCAGCTTGTAACCGGCACGCAGTGCCGAGCCCATGGCACAGCTGTTGTTTTGGGTGTTCTGGAACATCTCTTGCAGCTTGTCGAGGAAGTTCTCAACATTCTCCCGGCATTCGCTCAGTGTCACGAGAAGATCGGTGGGGATGGGCAAGAAGGGCTCGTCGAGATCACTGACAACCAGCATCCGGGCCTCGGAGCTTTCTGACTGATCCCGAGGGATGCTGAAGTAGTGCAGGCTCGAATCCACGGCCATGAAGCCCAGTCTGGTCCGTCGGTCTGCGTTGGGAATACGGTCGAGGCTCTCCTTGATGCAGCGTGCACTGGTAGCCAAAAGACCACTGGCCACGGAGGAGTAGCTAACATCGATCAAGAAGAGGTACACGAGTGGCTGAGGGGGTCGGACCATGTACTCCTGGGGAGCAACAAACTCCACCATGCTATGGTTCAGGTCGGAGCGCAATGAGCGGTCGGCCGGCTTCTGCAGTGTCGAGTCCCAATCGAAGGCCTGGGG
Organism: Penicillium cinerascens; assembly: GCF_028974065.1. Classification (NCBI taxonomy): domain Eukaryota; kingdom Fungi; phylum Ascomycota; class Eurotiomycetes; order Eurotiales; family Aspergillaceae; genus Penicillium; species Penicillium cinerascens. The sequence continues at coordinate 579,015 of NW_026695298.1, read as the reverse complement.
CACGTCGTTTGTGAGGTTGCACATGTTGCAACGCCAGCGGTGGCCATGGTCAAGGAAGGTGACGAAGGGATTGATATAAGAGCGGCATCGTCTGCATCGTGAAATAACCTGGTCCGGGATTACGGGAATGGGGTCCTCCTGGTCGTGAAGAGCTCCATAGGGCTGAATCACCAAGGCGAAGGGCAATTTGGACTTCTTGAGAAGAGAGTTATTTGTCGGAACGGCGTTCAAGGTGGACCGCATGTATTTCGGAGGGCAATTGGCATCGGGGGAGGGGTAAACACTGGTCTGTCATTGTATTTATTAGCATTGCCCCTGTCGATGCAAGGCGGGGTCAATCAGCACATACCCCCGGAGGCAGAACAATAGGAGGCGGGGGGTAGTCCAACTCCGCGACGTTAAACGGTTGAGAGATGAGGTCTGTCGGATAGAGTTGGTTGAGCTGGACGTGGCGAGCGGGCTGCACCACGGGCTGCTGTTGGGGCGGGGGCATGTGGTGCGGTTCAGCCATGCCCATTCCACCGAACTGCTGGGTCATTTGCGCAACGTCGGCTGCAGGTTGAGCATAGCCTGCTGCTGCGGGTGCCATCTGGCTGGGGTCGGCGCCATACACCGGTTGTTGATATCCCATGGCTTGGGCTTGGCCTTGTGGCTGCTGGGGGTAGGCACCGTAGGCACCTCCGGCCGTGGGCTGACCACCGAGCGCAGCGTTGGCACCTGACCCAAAGTCAAAGGCCTCGCCAGCATAGGCTCTCTTCTTCTTTCCTCCGGCCGCGGCTGGGACGGGCGCACCATGCGCGGGGACGGGTGACTGTTGCTGCGAAGGATCCGGGGAGTCGTAGCCTGGCTGGCCGTGCCCTTCCTGAGGGGGGGTAACCCCCTTGTGGAGCTGCCATGGAGGTCTTCTGGGGGAGGGTATGTCGCCGGAATTGGATTCCTCAATAGGAAGGGTCGGGGTTGGGGTCAAGTTCGGGGGGAGGTTGAGTCGAGATGGGGGGGCGCGGGTAACAGCTTCGCTAGAACCCCACAGTCAGCTTAGTCGCCAAGAAGTGAATAAGGCGACGGACAGAGCTGTACCGACTCTGATACAAGAACAAGACGGGGAAGAGCGATGCCTCGAGAATAATGGAGGGGGTTCAACGCACGGAGAGGCGGTGATGGGATACTGTGGCCTCTAGGTTAGAGCCGTCCAGCCAATCACACGCGACCGGCCACATGTGAGCTTCGGCTGTGAAGTTCGATGTATAAAGATTGACATCTGATATTTGCATGGTTTCCAGTCTCCCTATATGCTGGCGACAGAGCCATAGTGTGTGGAAATTACATATATACTCGTTAAGAAGGCATATGGTCCATGTGCGAACCAGTTGACTGCTCAGTACACAAGTTGGCCGGTGCCGAACTTGGAATATACACAGTACATCGAGCGGATCTAGGTATACTCCGCTAGACAAAGTTGTATATTTTTCTCACAGATAGAAACAGTTGAATCATATCAAAAGCTGATTTAGTCCAAGGTCATTTCTACTTCAATCTACTCAAGATAAGGTACCATGGTGCTGAGTAGCGCGCTGGAATTCAAGAAGGGTGGTTGCCCTGCCAACAAACCACCACAAGTGTCTTCCGTGAACTCCTCCACCGTACCATCTTCAGTTCAACATCCACCCAAAGGTAGGTAGGTAGGTTTCTTTTCTTTTGTGGGAGGGGGATATTTAATTATATCTTCTCTTTCCTTTTTCGGTCCGTTCGCCATTGTTTCGATCAATCGAGTGTCAGTCGGGAAATCCGTGGATGTGTGAACCGTCACAATGAGTGTCCGGGTCGTTGCGCGTGTTCGACCCCTCCTCAAGACCGAGAGAGAACTCGACGTTATTGTTCGCACCGGCTCCTCTGCCCCTGCCGAGTCCAAGTCACAACAGTCCGTGAATGGCGACCGAAAGCTGGCGGCGCTGAGGGACAGGGACAACGTGGTGCGGATCCCCAATCCTAAGAACGGAGGCGAGGAATACACCTTCCAGTTCAGTGCTGTGTACGATGCGGAGGTGGCACAGCAGGAGTTGTTCGATGCCGAGGGTGAGTGCCGTTTGCCATGGGAGCTTGAGAAATACCCGGTCGATAGCTGATGCTGATCAATTGCAGTCGCGCCCACCATCAAGCACCTTTTCAACGGATTCGACGTCACGATCTTCGCATACGGTGTCACGGGAACTGGAAAAACACACACGATGCGTGGTGGGAAAAGCCTCGCCGACAGAGGTGTCATTCCTCGACTCCTGAGTGGCATCTACCGACGTAGCCGGAAGATTGAGAAAGATACCGACGGCGAAACAACGGTTCAGGTCTCCCTCAGCTACTACGAGATCTATAACGATAAGGTGTATGATCTGTTCGAGCCGCCCGAGAAGCGTACTCTGGCCGGTCTTCCACTGCGTGACAATGGCGGCAAGACTGTCGTTTGTGGTCTGACGGAGAAACCGTGCACAAGCTTGAAAGAATTCGAAGGACTGTACGATCAGGCCAATAATAACCGTTCCACTTCTGCGACTAAGGTAGGTCTCTGATTAAGCTGATAGACACGACGCGCGTTGACAATTATGGCCTAGTTGAATGCCCACTCGTCTCGTTCGCACGCCATCCTCGGTGTCAAGGTTACCGTTTCCTCACCGGACAGCACTCGCATTAGCACTGCTTCCGCCATTGATCTTGCCGGCTCGGAGGACAACCGCCGGACGGAAAATGACAAGGAGCGCATGGTGGAGTCAGCCAGTATCAACAAGAGTCTCTTTGTTCTGGCGCAGTGCGTCGAGGCGATCACAAAGAAGCAGCATCGAATCCCGTACCGCGAGTCCAAGATGACCAGAATTCTTTCGCTGGGACAGAACAATGGACTGACCGTGATGATTCTTAACCTGGCACCGATTCGATCGTACCATCTGGACACCATTAGCTCTTTGAGTGTCGCCAACCGCACCAGGAAGATCGAAGTCCGTGAAGTCGAGAATGACCCGATCTTCAAGGGCCCCGCGAGACCCTCAATGCGGCCATCGTTGGCAGCCTCTCGACAGCCGCTGCGCCCTCTTACAGCTTCTGTCAATGTGAACATGCCCGCCCCTGCTGCAAAGGATCCCGCCAAGAAGGACGAGGAGAAGCCGCTCAAGGCATTCAGTGTTTATTCCGACCGGGCGCAGCCGAAGCCCGTGACGCAGATACGGAAGCCTGAGTCCAAGAGACCGTCCCTCTCCTCTGATGCACCCACTGCACGCTCATTGAAGCCTCGTCAGACGCTCGTTCCGCCCCAACCTCAACTGAGCAACTCGGATCTTTCTGCTGCCAAAATCGAGGAGATGGTTGCAAAGAAGGTCGAGGAGATCTTGGCTGTGCGTGCAGTGAGCGAACAGTCAAGACAGACTCAGGTTCTTGAGCTGAATGATCAGCTCCAGCGGCGGTTGGAGCAACTGGAGCAGCGCATCGAAGGCACCGAAGACGCTCGCGCAGAAGGTCTGTCCTATCTGCTAATGGCCAAGCAGCATCAGGCACGTGGTGAGAACAGCTCCGCATTGAGAATGTACCAGCTGGCACTCCCTCATTTCCCACACAATGAGAAGCTGGCATCCAAGATTGCCGCTTTAAAAGAGCGTGTCGAGGGCAAGTCTCAACCGCGACAGTCTGTCAATGCTGCCTCCCCGCCCTGCAAGGGAAAATTTGGCAGCATGCTTTCACTCAATTTGAAGAAAGATCCCACCCTGACACTGGGCAAACGCCGGGCTGAAGATTCTGATCATGACTACATGGACCAGTCCGCTATGGGTGGATTCTCCGATGACGAGACTGGCTTCCTTGGTGCTTCCCGTCCAAAGCACAAGAAGCGTGCCTCAAACAAGGCCCTTCGTAAGAGCGGAGATGATCTTGCTGCTCTAGACGACTATCAAGATCCGTCCGTTTCACCCCGAACTATCCACCTTTTGTCAATCATCAACTCGCGCGATGTCAGCCAGATAAAGCTTCTCAAGGGCGTCGGCGTCAAGAAGGCCGAGGCAATTGTCGACTGCCTCTGTGAGATGGACCAAGCATCCTCAAACACGGATGTAGATATGGTTTCCGACCAACCTCAATTCCAGGTGGACAGCCTGGCGCAGCTGAGTACATTGAAGGGAGTGGGCATTCGCACAGTTGAGAACATGCGCAATGGAGTCCTGGTCTGATGCATTTACATGACTCGGCTATATACATGGCATTTTCTTGTTTTTCAGTCATGCATCGTTCAGCGACGGTGCTGCGGCGTTTGGATTATAGCTGGGCTTGTTTGGAGTTGGTCAATACCTATTTAGCACTGTTATGCCTTTTCTCCGTGATATGAGGATCTGTAACTTTAGCAATAGTTGTTTCCGATGTTATTTTCTATATCTCACGCCAGCATTGCATTTCTTCGACTTGCTTTTTGTCTACACTGCATTAAATTCATCTCGCTATGCAAATATTTGTATGCACAATCCAGGAAATAGCGTCAAGGGACCCGTGTCCCGCTGATTATCAACATCATTATACTTTGTTCAGCTTGGCTCCTCCAACAACCACTCTTGCTACGACAAACAGCGTCGCTCCAGAAACCATAACCACACCGCTGAAGACCTGCAGCCTCGTGTATGACCCGTGCAGCACGTCAGAGACTAATGCACCACCAATCGGAGTACCAGTCAAAGCGGCGAATGAGATGATCGAAAAGCAAGTACCGTTGCGGACTCCAACCTCGCGCAGGTCGGAGATCTGGGCAATCAGCGCCGGTGCCAGAGAGACGAAGGCACCGGAGCCGAAGCCGTATAGTGCGCTGAACACGATTGCTGGGGCATTGCTGCGAGACGGAAGCCATAGGGCAAGCACGAGAATGCCTGACAGGTAGCTGAAGATGATCATCACATTGTACCGACCGACACGGTCTGCCAGATAGCCTGGAAGGGTACGGCCGAAGATACTGAAATCGGCATGCGTTAGTTACTTCGTCGTCAAAGAAAGCAAAGTCAGAAACTCACCTAGCAGCGTTCAAAATCGGAATAAGATACTGCGACATGTTTTGCGACATGCCATAGCGCTCAGCCTGGGTAATCACGAAAGTGAAAGGCAAGAACATGCCCCAGAAAAAGCAAAAGCACCCGGCAACAGTCAACACAAACTTAATCTCCTTCAGCGGCCTAAAGAAGTTCGAAAAGGAAAACGGCCTCTTGCTCGGCGGCAATCTCGACGCCAATGTCAAGTTCGCAATACCCAGCATGCCCAGAATCAGGAATGCGCAGATCCGCATCGCCCACGGAAATCCAACCTGGGGAATAAGATGCGTCACCATGATAGGGAAGATGACGCCTCCCAGACTCGATCCCGAGGCCATGAGTCCCAATGCGAAGGCGCGGCGCTTCGCAAACCATGTGCTGACTGAGTTCACGCATGCGTTGAAGATGGCGCTTGCTCCGAGTGAGCTGCAGATTCCTTGTGCTAGGATGAATTGGTAGTACTCTGTTGAGAGGGACGCCATCATGAGTCCGAGGACGTGGAAGATTGTGCCGCCGAGTAGGATCCAGCGTGGGCCGTAGCTGTCGAAGAGGGTGCCGAAGATTGGGGCGGCGAAGAACATGACGAATGTCTCCAGTGATGTGATCCAGGTCACCGTGCTGGTTGACATGTTGCTTAATTGGTGGGTTTCGTAGTATGTTTGGAAGACACCGATGCCTGCAATCGTTAGCTTCTCCACCGTGCACGATATGATGTGCTCCAAGGCTTACAGTTAATCCATCCGAAACTAACAAAGAGACCACAGAAACCTCCTAGAACAACTGTCCATGCTTTGATTCCTCCGTCGGGAGGCGGGCCTGGCCCCGGGGGTCCAGAAGGCCCAGCGTCGGATTTCTCAGTGGGTTCCAATTTGGCATCATGTATCTCCGTAGGCTCGGTTATTTTCTGCTGGCCCTTTTCAAGGTCATCGTTCATTTGGTCGCTCATTGCGGGAGTTGAATGATCAGACGGCGCAACGTTTGTGTTCGTGCTGCCGATGGAGGGGGCGTTATGTTCAGTAGTTCCAGTCATTTTGATTGATTTCTCTCCTGCTCGAGACAAAAGAGTTTCCGGCTTATAGGTGATATCAGACTGGGCTCACTAGCTAAGACGAATGGTATTAGATTCTGTTATTGACCCGGGCGCTACTCCAAGGAAATAAATAGGCGGCTTTGTGATCAGGGGAATCGCGACCAAACGAAGACATGGACAGAGCAAGGAAGTATCAGGTAGATTCGAGATCGAGTTGTAAACTTGCCTGTCAAATGACTCGTGCAAACGGCGGTGCAGCAATGAACCGTCGGGGAGAAACTCTAACACAATTCGTTTGTTCCACCCTGTGAATCAATCTTTGCTTCGTTTCGACCCTAGGGTATTAATCACAGATCCTGCCACTATTTCAGGTATAGAAACCTAGGTAAAGGAAAGAGAGTCTATAAAGGAAGAAAAAGATTTATTAAGAATCAAAAAGCAGCGGTCGCGTCTTCGGCATCGCGCCTGTCTAAACTCCGAGCTTTGGGCTCGCTTTTTTTTTGGCGTATCTAACCGGAAAGAGAAATGAATCGGCGCCGGCCCAAAGACGTCTATGGTAGTTTAGGACCAGTAATCCGTCTCCACCCCGTATCGACTCCGGCCTTTTAGCCGTGAGGGTGTTGCACTCCGCGGGTGCTCCAGTGCTCTATGGACGGGCCTATCGCGATTATCGGCATGATGGCGGCGGCTCTTGTGATTGATTACGGAGATTATCCAAAGGCCGCTCGGATATACTGCATTAGGCCGAACACCGAGGCCGGTGGTTCGGCGGTCTAGTGGCTCGGACTACTGTAGAAGCCTCGTGTGTTTCGGATATTTCATATCTGATTCCTCGAGTCAGAGCAGCGGGTATTTAAGTGTCTGCGCAAACGTGTAGCTTCTTGCAGCTACCTGGGCCATAGGCGGGCCGAATGTCGGAGCCCCTGAGATCCCCACCTCGATTTCATTTCATGTTTGGAATAAATGATTCGTAAGCTTTCGGTTCTCTCGACCCCTGGTCATAGCTGCAGCTGTCCAGCATGAGTCATGTATCTTTGAAAGATTAACGTACTACTACTATGTATATGGAAATTAGGCCTTGAAACACTCTTGGCTCCATAAAACACCAGGGGAAAATTTAGACATCAATTGGTTTTGTAGTGTAATGGTCATCACTGCGGATTCTGATTCCGCCAATCCCGGTTCGATCCCGGGCAAGACCTTTTATCTTCCTTTCTTTCTTTTAACTGAAAGAAAGAAAGATATTTTTGCTTTTCGATCATGGATTGAATTTTTTGTCTACGGTAGGCAGACGCATTTTGTGCGTGTTCAAAATCAGGTTCGCACGTCCGATGAACTATGCATAGTTCACATAGAGGACCGGATCGAGATGCACCTGGGCAGGTGCAATGGAAATATAAATTGACAGCCTGACTGCTTGATCAAGCGGCCCAAACAAAACTTTCCAACCTCGGAACGTGAATGTAAATAATGTAGCTAGTAAGTAACGTCGATAAAGTATACTGGGCCTCGACATTATTATGTACCCAAGTCTTCCTAAAAGAGGAACTATGAGAGAATCGATTACCTTCACACTACGCATGTGAGCATGGTTCCTAAACCAACGGCACAAGTTCTCAAGGCTTCTACTAACGTGTAACGTCTTTTTTTACAAGGATAAGGATCTTCTACTCCATGTTCCAGGGGCACTCATCGCCCTCAAATTCATGTTTGCTCTTCCTATGGTTCTTGTTTAGAAGGCAATATACCTTGGCGTCTCGGAATTCCTTTCCTTATCCGCTGCGAAATACAGAGGCGACTATTATCGCGTTCCATGTCGGAAACATGAGATGTCATTTCAAAACCCTAATCACGGAATGTTTTCTCACTATACATTTAGCTCCTGTATTTTAAAATGGGAAAATAATGGCAGCACCCAGTGCAGCCGAAGCAAGAGAAATGCCAAAAACGGCACCAAATCCACTCCAGCTTGACGCCCGCGGCCCTGATCTCGCGGCAGCATTTGAGGTAGAAGCAGCAGTACCCGTAGCCGTAGACTCCCTCGTAGCTGTAGCCGTAGCCGTATTCGAACCAGTGGCCTGAACGTCATTCTCACGGTGGATAAGTGTCACCCCGGTAATATAGCGGATGGGCGTATAGTATTCGGCAAAGCCGTCGCCGGGAGTCCAAGACTCAGAGTGTGTCACAAGGCTCATACCGGTAGTCAAGGTCGTGACGATCTCCTCGGTCTTGGTACCATCGGTTGTATAAATTGAAGTGGAGCTGCCGATGGCGCTGATAGAGCTCTCGTAGACGTCGCAAACCTGCGTGGGGGTGTACGAGGGGACCGTGGTGAAGCATCCACCTGCGATCTCTGCTGTGTAGCCGCTAGAATATGTATTAGTATCATGAAGTTAGAGCTTGTCTATCAACGGACAGATATACCTTGGGCAACAGAGCGCAACAGTCTCGCTGGGTTGCAAATTTTTCGCCAACAGAGTGGGTATGTAGTCGTAGGACAAGTACAGAGCCCGGTCACTCGCACCGAAGCTCATCACTCCTGATGTCGTATAAGGCTTGTTACCATCGCGCGCGGCTTGTCCAACCGTTTCCCAACCGGAGGGACAGTATAGACCCGGTGAGTAGTAGTTCCCAACGGAAGCCCTCCAGCCATCCGAAGTCACCGAAGGCGTGGCAGTAGCGGAAGGCACACAGTCTGAAAACCATGTCGTTTCACATTGTACATTGTACGTAAGGTAAGGTAAGCCATCCGAGTCGATGGTTCCAAGGAAGATTCTGTCCGTGGCCGAGCAGCTCGGCGCGGGAGTATAGGTTGTCGTGAGGGGGCCATAGTTGTAGAAGGTCCAGGAACCGCCGCCGGCTGAAAGGGTAGTCATGCTTCCAGTCAATGAAATTTACTTAACAGGGAAAATAGGTTGTTCAAATCGACGTGGTGTAAAAACGCAGCAGTAAATTGAAAGGGCTCTATTTTAACGGAGGAACCTATGACCATGTTAAATAGACAATCTTCCTTCGGTAGTGGGAAAGCAGCACCATCCAATAACCACCTCAAAGCCCAGGCCAAGGCCCCAGAGGATTCTTAGTCGAACACTGAGTTCAACCAAGGCCGTTCAAATGAGGTTTTAATGGCCTCGCTTCTCGGCGCGCAATCTCCGCCCCACGCGCTACCAGCTTGGCAGGGACGAAATCACTCTCGACTTTCACCGGAAAGCATGCTAGTATTGAAATTGGTTAGTGATGTCTCTCAGGGTCACATCATGAACCCTTGGCTTGTTTACCTCCAATTTGAGAGTTCTGGCACCTGCCTGGAACCCCCGGACCTCTGCATACTATTATCACGAACACTTATTATTTTAACACCGTGTAGGAGGCATAATAGTAGAAAGATAGAGAAAAATAAATGCTCTAGACTTCTTTGCGGCAGGCTCCAAGTTCCGAAAGACCTGGATCTGGACACCGAATGGCCTAGGTTAGTTCAACCACTGGTTCAGGCCCCGGGACACGAAGGGTCTGGGTGCGCAAGACTCCAGCGCTCGGACGTGATTCTTCTGGTAATAGGCGAGTCGCATAAAAAGGGGGGAGGCTCAGCTAATGCCTGTCCTAAAGGATGGAGGAGAACCTTGGACCAGAGAGAATTCATAGCCTCGCCTTCCGCCTAGCTCTATCGGGAGAATCTTTAGAGTAGAGGAATAATACACGTGTCCTCTTATGAGAAATTTTCTCGCAGGATCATCTATATCGATGCCTTGCTAAAATCCTACGTTTAAGTATTCTGGATTTACTTTCCGGCGCCTGTGACTGAAGCCCATAAGGCCCAAATTTCGAGGCTAAAAGGCATTCGTGAACCGGCCCGAGGAATTAATGCTTAGGATTTTTATAACAAGAGACGTCAGCTTTATCTTCCTACAAAGATGTGGGCCACCAACATAAAATTTGTGCATAGCCAGGAAGCTCAGTTGATGCCGTGGCCACAATTCTAACGAAATGCAGAAGCGGCCGAGTATAGGCATTGTGGGAAATATTCCATGGCTGGTAATCCCATGGTCGGCGGAAAACCCCTACTGGAGAGGTCCGGTGAGCTTCTAGAAGAAGTAGGACCCATGGAATGGAGGGAAGAGTTTGTTGATTTCAAGCCAATCACTTATGTCTGAATATCTCGCTTTTTTGGTTTGAAATTTTACGACTAAACTGTGTCTAGTCTATGTATCTTCATCACCTAGTCAACGAAACATTTCTTGCCTGCCTGTCAGATATTCCTTGCTGAATGGGTAATCCGAATAGCCTGCCACAGACTCGGAGACATAAAATGTCTCCCTGTTGTATGCACTGAGCTCCAGGCCATTCTTCATTCTGTACACCATGTCCGGATTGGAAATAAAATATCGGCCAAATATGACCATGATGTCCTTGTCCGGATACTTTTCATTCACAAGTATCTGGGCCTCCTGTGGCGTATATCCACCTGCAACAAGAAGAGGTCCATTCCAGAGAGCGAACGCAAAATCCAGTCTGTCGTGGCCATCGTAGTCCACAGCACCGGAGATCCGTGACTCTACGAGGTGAAGATATGCGATATCTGACTGTCTGGCCTTCTTGATAACATCCGTAAATTGTGGAATCGGATCCTTCATTCTCATGCCCTGGAACCTACTCCAGGGGCTGAGACGGAGCCCGACACACTGAGCACCGATGGCGTTGGCAACAGACCTGATCACGTTGTCAAGAAGGCGTGATCTGTTCTCCACACTGCCACCGTACTCATCATGGCGTATATTGCTGACATCTTGAATGAATTGGTCGAGGAGGTAGCCATTAGCACCGTGAATTTCGACTCCATCGAATCCGGCCGCGACGGCGTTCCTGGAAGCGTTCACAAAGTCCTGAACTATCTGCTCGACTTCCTTGATGACCATAGCCCGGGGAACCGCAGCGCCTTCTTCCATCGGAATGGCACTAGGCGCTACGATCTCGAACCCCTCCTGTTTGGCCAAGTCGACATCCGCAGCACGACCCATCGCGAACAGCTGACAAAATATGTAGCATCCTTTGCTATGAACTTCGTCTGTGATGGTTTTCCAGGCAGCGATTTGGTCTTCGCGCCATAATCCTGGTGCATGGGGGAAGCCACCACAGGTTGCCGATATAAAGGTTCCCTCAGTGATGATCAAGGTGCTGGGTACGGCGGCTCTTTGGCTATAGTATTCCTTCATCAAGAATGTAGGTACTCGGTCGAAAGTCGCTCGGAGACGAGTCAGTGGAGCCATCCCGATGCGGTGCTTCACTTCCATATCGCCTATCATAAGGGGCTTGAAAAGACGCGATTGAGACATAGTCAAAAATCTCGGAATGCTGGATCCCGAGTATGGTAGAACGATGGATATTTCGATACCTTGAAATCGGGGATATCCAAGTATTTGTACTCATCGTTCAGTGGAGAGCCTACCGTAGTCGTCGGATAAATGTAATAGAATTATTCTTTGCAAAGGGAAGGAGGATACTTCCCAAAAAGGAAAAGAGATACTTCCAATTAAGGAAAAGCCAATAAACGTTGCTATGTCTGGGTATGGCTTTTCGTATTCGGCCAATCATTTTTCCCCCAGAAGAGGTTAGTGGGGCAAAGGTCTGGTCTTGTCCTGAGCTAAGATTCGTGTCATCGCAGCAGTCAGCGGCAGATTACAAATAGAGTGGTGGATTGTCACAGCCTCGGGGGCGTTCACGTCATTGTTGATAACCGGCGTATTAAATAGCTTAACACCTTGGTTGTTCTTGTCATACGTCTGGCCTTGGGAATAACTAAATCTACCAGCCCTAGAGTTTTCTCATGATGTCCATAAAAGTACATACAGCGAAGCATATTCATTTCATGCTAAGAACCTCCCATAGCTAGCAAGACAAGCTGTCGATTGTGTAGCTTGCAAGGCTGAAGATATTCTCACATGACAACTGGAATACAACATAGCCATCAGACAAGATCTGTATTCAAGTAGTCTAAACCACAATTTCTTCCCAGAATGCTTTAACCTGTGACAAAAATGCCTTATCTGACCAAATGAACTGCTTTAGAATCGCAAGTAGCTCTGGCAATGATGTATACAACCCTCTGAGCCTGGTTCTGCGGTTTAAATGCAATAGTGCCACGTATCCCGATCGTATAATTCCCATGGGCGCAAAAGCCCCGCCAATGTGTAAGAGCCAAACTAGCAAGCCAGGCTGACCGTCCCATATGATATCGTCGTTTGCTTGTTGAAGCTTACCTAGTAGCTGTAATGAAAGGTGGGACTGACCTCCAAAATCAGCGAAACCTACTACAAGACCAAGTTATGATAGAGAACAGAGTCCGTGCGTGGACTTACAGGTATAGTCGAAGCACGCCAAATTTTGCAGCGCAGCATAGTCGAGCATAGATATGCCGCTAGATGGCAACACTCCGCAACAAGTGAGCAAGTTGGTAAGCTCATCAGCCTAGACTGGATGGATGCCTGGTGATTGTCAATATGTGCCATCGATATTGCATCTTCTCTAGAAAACAAGGCAGAGTCTCGGATGCATTGCAATGCAGCGACATCTTTGAGCACCTCAACGAAATCTCGGTCCAGTAAATAGGACTGGGATTGGAATCCAGGTGGCAGGATGAAGTAACTCGGGGAGAAGGGGTCTCTTCTCCACTGAAGCTCGGAAAAAGTTGTGTGATCAACAACTCGGCTCGACCCCGTCATGACCGAGGCATTCAAGTCGGACCTGTCAAGTATCGTAAGGATAAGCTGCCATGGAACGCTGCATAGTCGCTTACCAGAAGATGGCACGTTTGATACCGTCACTCAAGTACACACCCGTTCTTCGACATACGTCAAGAAGCTGTTTTATTGCCCCCATGTGAAGTTGGACTTGGCGTGGCAATCCAAGCCGAGCCTGTATCATTCAATGGTCAGCTTGTCTGGCTGCACTTCTGACAAATATCTCAATAGTTAAGAGAGATTTATACGGACCTCTATGCCGGCGAGTAGCAGAATGGCCCCTAGCGTCGGTACTTTTGTGGCTTTGTTCGGAGAACTCATTCTTTGACGAATAGAGCTCAGAGCCTCACCCTGGTACCGGATACACTCTCTGTCAATGCTTCCAGCAGTGGTCGCATATGCATATGTGAGCATAATGGCACTCAGAAGGGCGTGGTCATCTAGCCCTTCCCGAAGAACCGAGCGAAAGTTCTGAAGCACAAGCTCGTCTGAAACACTAAAGATCGGCTTCGTAGCATATCGGGTCTTGTCTGGATCATTTCGTGTCAGCCTTCCTTGGCTACTTTTGAGATTTGCGAGGATCTTACGTCGATTAAACAATGCCTGCAGTCTGGGCGATTCTGCAGCAAGCATTTGGAACGGATCGGATGGGTCTGCGGACAGGAAGTTTGGTGGCATGATAAGAGCTTGGTCTTGCTTTCTTTTGCTCGCGCGTCGGCTAATATCCTCTAGAGATACTGCATGGAAATTCAAACCCGACTTTTGCTGAAGCTTTCGTTTGTTCTGAATGCCCCGCGCTACAGCGTGTGATCGGCCCAAACGTCTCGTCGTAAGGTCATCCGAACTTTGAGTGGAAATGAAATGAAATTGGCCATCTGGAAAAGAAACATGAACATCAAGACATGGAGTCTCAGCGCGATGAGGCTTCGCCGTACCTGGATTGAGTTTATTGTGTTCGGCCATTAACGCGACACGGTTCTCGGAGTGTGACGGGTAATGGTTTCAATTAAAATGTGTGCGTGTATTCTTCAGCGTTCATAGCGTCTTTATATATGAAAATCCAATGAAGTGGACAAAAATATACGTTTTTCGACCCTGCCGTCGATGAGGGTGGTGGATTACAAATCCGAATTATATCCGACCCTGGAGTCAGGACTTAACACCTTAAAGTCTTATAGGTGTTGATGGTTATTATGCTGATAGTTGTTATGTTGACGGTTGTTACGATGACTATTGTTACGTTGACGATTGTTGTGTTGACGGTCGTAAAATGTTGATTGATGTTGATGGTGACGAGGTTGATGACTGACCGAGCGGCGGAATTGAACGGTCTGGCGGCTGACCGGGGGATTTTCTTCCAGCCACTTCACCCGCATGAACTAAGCATGTCTTGACCCTAGGGTTCGAGAAACAATCGAAGAGTGTAGGTGGTGACACCAGTTTTGGGACGTACTGTAGCATGACAAATCTATACAACTATTTTGATCCATAGCTTTCTATTCACTCTTTGTTGCCTTTCCATCAGCAGCCTTTGCTGACCCATTTCCTTCAGAGACCGCCAAAGCAGCAAACGCCTTCTTGCTCGCGCACAGACTGGTGTAGATCAAAACTAATAAAGAGTTAGGAAAATGACCTGTTATAAGCATTGTGAAACTCACGGAGCGGAATCGCAATCCAAAAGGCATTACAAAGCACAAAGTATCCCCAGAAAATCGCAGCTTCGGGCCGCGAGTACTCAAGGCCGAGGATATAGTTGTCAAAAAGACACGTCGCGTAGTAGAGAATATCACCATAGAGCTGACCGAGAGATACAATAGCTTGTAGTGGATACCGTAGAGGATGGCTGGTCATGATCATGCCTGCAAGAACGAATGACAGAGGTCCCCAGAAGGCAGCAGTGACGGTCTCCATGCATAAAACGAAGGCGTCCTGTGTTTGATACCGGGAGTCCGAAAGCGAGTATTCTTTCCAAAGCTGTCCAAATAGGTCCTGCATGCTTGGCATGCGCCTGAAATTGTAGGCGAAATATCCTTCGAAGAAGAGATGGATGCATCCGCCTAGTTAGGTTGTTAATATCGAGTGATCCCAGAGCGATTTGGGCATCCTACATAAGACAAACCACATGATGGTCCATAGATCATGGGTTGATATCTTCGGGTGAACTTTCATCACGAGTAGGTAGGTCACTAGAAAGATAGCGGCGCATCCTGAGGCGAAGAGCGATACTAGAGTCAGGGTATCCCACTCATTGGCTATATACCCCACGATTTCGAGGTCGATTGGATAGTAGGGATGTGCAGCCATGCCTGCTACTTTTGATGCTTTGAGATTTTGAAGATTTGGACGAACGGGCAGTTTGCGAAGGCCGTAATCAACGAAGAGAATGTGCAGCTACGTAGGTCACGTGGCAAAGAAAAAGGGGCTGGTTGGGTCCGCTGTTAATGGGGGTCACAGCTGGCTGGGACCCAAAAGTTGGTTGGGACCCAGAAAATCCTGAGTCCCAGCCAGGTGCGGGAGTTGAGTGGGACCCAGGATCCAGGATTAGTCATGATTTCTCTGGGTCGTGCTCAACTTTTTTTGGGTCGCGCTCAGCTGGAACCCGCGCCCGCTGTTAATGTTAGAACGAACAGCCATGCATACCGATGTGGGAATCCTATTAAGCTAATCCTAATTAGGATATAGAGGCCTAAGAAACCAAGTACGAGGGGTTGGTAGTATCAATTCCTTATAACTGATAAGTCCTAGATAGACTATAACTAATTTAGAGACTATATTGTCGATTTCTAAGCTGTGTATTTATCGTATAAAATAGCTAGGATAATTTATAGCCACGAGGTTAGCTAGTGGGCAGGCGCCTGCTGCATCTGCATCTTCTTCATGGTCTCTGCCCCCGCGAACGAATACTTACACTTCATACGCACTTGCTCAACGTAGTGATACATGATCAAGGGAAACGGTATGCAAACCAATGTCATGAAAGCTGGGATGCTGGACGCCCAATGGATACCTAAATTATGATACATCTGTGTTGTGAACAGAGGGAACACGGCGCGCGCCGATGATAGAACGGAAGATAGCGGCCGCTGCCAGAACCGAGGCGGCGTAGATTGTGTAGGCGTCAAGGTAGTTCATGATTGGCAAGAGTACAAGCACGCAGCCGAAGCCAAAGGGCGAGGACAGGACGATGCTGACGGACCAGTGAATACTGGGATAATTGGTCCAGGCAAAGGCAAACATGCCAATTAGGAGGGCGACAGCGCCGACGATGGCGGGTGGCAAGTGGGATTCGGCTGTCGAGGTTTTAGATAGGAACAGCTTCATATACCGGGTGTTGTTGTCCCAGATGGCATAAATCAATCCAAAGATAATTCCCACGGTAATTCCTAGAAATGACAGGCCTCCGACGCCCTCGCTCCAGCCGCGGTCTTCGTTGTACACGATCGGCATAGCGCCCATGAACATGTAGACTGTGGAATAGACAATAGCTATGTAAACCGACGCCACCAAGACAATGGGTTCCAGGAAAAGGAAAACCCAGGGTCGGAACAGGGCTCGCTGGAAAACTTCAGAAGGTTTTTTCTTGCCCTGACCTTTTTCAAGGACACTAATATAAGCCTTGCCATCAGCCTTGGACAATCGACTCGCCTTCTTTTGCAGCAATACCGGACCGTATGTCTCTGGAACAAAGACGACACCCAGAATGCCGATTATTACAATGAAGATCACACACACTCCTTGTACCCACCTCCAGCCGACATTTTCGGAAATAAATCCCCCAGCCACGGGGCCTAGGACTGGTCCAAGGAATGGCGCGACACACTTTTTTTTCTACGGTAGGCAAACGCATTTTGTGCGTGCTCAAAATCAGGTTATGAGGTCCGATGAACTATCCATAGTCCACATTAGACTGCGAAATTGCGGTCTTGGTTAGTAAAGTGATAATCAAGACCAAGACCGTCATTTCGCAGTCAACTAAACCCGTATTGTGGTTAACCGTTAGTTAACTGCACTAGTATAATTCTTGTAGATCTTGCCTATTATAACCACTTATACGAACTTTATACGGAGATAGCTAACACACTCTAGGTTTTAGGGAATTGATACAGCCAACCCCCCCCCCCTCCCCCCTCTCTGCCTGCCTGATCTCTTAGGCCAAAGTACCTAAATAAGCTTAGACTAATAAATATATCACCGCTTTTCTCACCGTCCCTAACTCTCTCCTTTATCTCTCTTTCTACTATAGCCTCCCTATCTCTTAGGCTTCTCCTGCTATCGTGGGCGACGTATTTGGTGCGCCCACTTGTACACGGTCAAGGGTGAGGAGGGCAGGGAGGTCGTGGAGAGCAGGGTCTTATGGGGCTTGGGCGCGCGGTCGGAGATTGCAGCGTGGTTAAGGGATATGCTGAATAACCATTATGGAGGCTTGTGGTTAGGCGCTGAAAGATATAGTAAAAAAGGAAAAGAGAGCGATGTAATAGGATAAAAGCCCTGGCTTTTACTACATAAACCAGAATTAAAAATCTCTGCAGCTAAGAAAACTGACACTTCAAAACCTAGGGGGATGAAAGACAGGGTGCCTAAGAAATCAGGCAGGGTTGGTAGGAGGAGGGGGGTTGGTAGTATCAATTCCCTATAAATTTTGCGAAACTTTTGCTGCGTCACTGTAACACGGCTTACACCGCCACAGTCTGAGAAATACGTGACATCTTCTGGTAATGCCGTGATGAGGGAACTCATGGTTGGCAAATAGGTACGTGAAATGGCATTTCACGACGGTTCCAATTGCCCCCTATGTTTTTTCAGCTTGATAAGCTACACTGCAACGCAGACATAGACGTTCAACTCCAAATTTTTGCAATCAGAGCCCACAGCTGGGTTCCATTTAAGGAAGTCCGCCGCGCTGATGTTATGATCTGTCTCGACCTTGTCACAAGTATCTCCGCCTTGGACTTTATAGTACTGAGTGCAGTCAGATGAAATACCACTTTGCACTGGCGAAGGCACTGATCCAATTGCTGTCGGCGTTGCGATGGTAGTGGTCAGAGTTGATGTAGTAGATCCTGTAGGACATTAGGTCCAGCAATTTTCCTTGGCTAAGAGAAGAGACTATACCCGTAAGACCAACACAGACGTAGACGTTTAGCTGTAAATTCGCACAATCAGATCCCACGGCGGGATTCCACTCAAGGAAATCGGTTGCACTGATGCTCCTGTCTTTCTCAACAGAATCACATGTGTCTCCACTCTGAACTTTGTAATACTTGATGCAAGTTGATGCAATACCACTTTGAACGGGTGATGGCACGGGTATGGTTTCTGTCCCAGTTGTCTTTGCGGTGCTAGTGGTCGGAGATGTCGTGGATCCTATCATAGTTAGGTCGTGTAATGGCTCTTGACCAAGAAAAGCGAACATACCAGAAACACCAACACACACTTCAGTCTTAAGCCATAAGCTATTGCATTTAGACCCAGTAGCGGGATTCCAAGAGTAAAATTGAGCCGCAGTAATCCCAAATTCCGAAAGAATCGAGCCACAGGTATCGTTATCGTCGACATAGTGCCATTTGTTGCCTGTGTCGAATCCGTAAGAATGAAGAACGGATTCCAAGAATATAAATGTAGCAAATGACTTACAATTAAGAGCGACTCCACTTTGTGTTGGGAAGGCAGACGATGAAACTAATGGAGTGGTCGAGCTGGCTGCTTGTACGCAGACATAGTCACCCACAACCAGTCCCTTGCATCCCAAAATAGCTCTATTAATGTTAGTTCGCCCTGGAACTTAGCCAAGGAAAGATAGTTTGATACTCACGGGTTCCAACTGTAGAACTGAGCGAGAGTGAAGTCCATGTACTGATCTTGAATACTATAGCAAGTATCGCCATTCTGCACCAAGTGGTACAGAATGCAGTTACTTGTAAGTCCAGTTTGAACCGGTGCGGCGGTGCCATTGTATGTGATTGTCCCAGCTGGAGTAGCATATGTGGCTGATGGAGCCGCTGAAGTCGCGGAACCAGCAGGACCGTAGACGCAGTAACTAAATCCAGGGACCATCTTACACCCCGAGCTTGTTTGCAACATTGGATTCTGGATATATATTGGTGAGCATGCTGCAAAATGTGGAATGGAGAGCAGAGAGTAAGGAATCACCCATTTTTCGAACTGCGCCTCAGATATACCAAAGAATTCTGCAACCGTCTCACAAGTGTCCCCAAGCTGGATATTGTTTGCCCAATAGTCACAGTCCGTGGTAACATTGGGGTCTGTCTGTCCGGTTGCTGTAGGACCGTTTTTCCATCCTCCTTGGCCGGCGCACACTGCAGTCACTGCACCAAACAGAAGAAGGGAATGACTGAGAACATGGGACTTCATGATCGGTTTTAAGAAGGGGACTTTAGATAAAGAAGACTTAAACCGCAGGCAATTCAGAGGCCAACACAGACATTAAGTTTTGGAAAGCTAGCGATGCTCCTTATAAGATAAAAGGTCAGGAACATTGCAAAATTCTTCCTTATGCTTCAACGAGGCCCCTATTTGAAGTGGCAAGAATCCACTCCGAAGAAAGATGCAGCTAGATGAATACTCCGTAATTTTCATTCAAATACATCACTATCCGTTCGAACACCGTTTGACTGTAAGAAAGCCAAATTTCAGTATAGCATCACTGCTGTAAATATTACCTTAGGCTGTGATTGAACAAGTTCGGTCGCAGTTTTCCGAACCCCCACCACGCTTATGTGCAGGTACCCTTCTGTTCCTTCGGGTATCGCCCCTTTTTGGCCCCCATGTCTCAGTTTCTTGAGGTGGAGCTTAGATTGCCTACTACGCATGTGGGGCTCTAGTGCATGTGACTTCCGTACATTGGGCACCTGCCGAGTCCATTCTTTGGAAACCCGGGTCCCTCAAGCTTGTGCAGTGCCTAATGCTGATGAACCGATACCTCCACTGCACCAACAACCAGGATAAGACGTGGATGACCGCCGGACTGGCAATGCGAATTGCATAAACCGTGTGTTGCCATCTCCCGGAAACGCCTTCAGCGAAGGACACTGACAAGGACAGGCAGCTGAAACAGAAGGTGTGGGCGAGCTGTGTTGCTCTAGATCGGTAAGCCCTATGACCGTGATTTTTAAACCCTGTGGCTCTCGCCGATGCCCATGGGTGTAGATGCGTGTCCTGGTCACTTGGGAGGACATCGGCACTGGCATTAGTCCCCTCACCCATAGATGGCTGTCAACAAGATGGTAGAAATGCGGAGAATCTTCGCTGGGAATTGGAGCTTCACGAAATTGGCAATCAGATTTAACTGGCGCAGATATAGACTCGAAGTAGTCTATCGGTTAGATCTGGCGCGCAGGGCCTGTGTCAACAGGACGAATACCAAACCGCGGCAGTCCACCTCGACGCACGCCTCAATGGATGGGAGAATAGCCTTTCAAGTGACTGGCAATTACAAAACCTTAAAATGGTGGTCGATAGGACATCTCGAGCGGAGCGATACTTGTTTCATCTTCGGTATACAACCGTTCTCATTCCCCAGGATCGTCAGGCTCCATCTATACTGATACCAGTGTCCCTAGTTTCCTCCACTCTCGAATCTTCCTCTTCAGACCCATGCTCTCCCGCTTCTACTCGAGGAAATCCGACCCCCAGTCAACATCCGCCAAACCCCTAAGCCTAAGCGATCGCCTTCTCAGACAATGTGCCGGAATGTGCATCGAGGCTGCACAAAAAGTAACATCCCTAATCATCGGATCACTAGAGCCAGACGAATCTATTGGTATTCTTCCCTGGTGGATTCGAATCTACTATCTCCACATCGCGGGAGCCATCTTCCTTGCAGCCATGTTCGAAACGGACCTTTTTACAGACTCGGTTTCTCGATCTTGGCATGATGTCCTGTCGGGTCTCCGTGCACATGTGCACCTGAGCACATACGTTCAGCAGTGTATTTATACGATTATGCAGACGGCGTGTTCTACTCTGGATGGGGGTAAGCAGCTGGCGGAGGAGACATCGGGGTGTTGCTTTGATGATATCTTTCAAGATATCAGGTTTGATTTTGATAACTTTCTCTTTGGGACGGAGGATTTCGTTGATGGGTTGGGTTAGTGGCCAGGCAGTGCAGTTGTCCATCCAGAAGAATTACCGAGAATATATCTCCATGGCTAACTATGTATAAGGGGACGCTGCAGCCGAACAAAGAAAAGTAAGGATTGATTTGAATGGCAGAGCTGAGAACCAAAGATGCCCGCGATACTGTACAGGATGCCCATAATACCATTCCTTGAGGAAAACCAACCGCCTTCAACCCGTACAGAAGCAAATGCAATGAGAAGAGATTAATCATTTGTGGTGGTGCTTCATAGCTCTTTCGTCTTGCCCACTTCCTCGAATTCTACTTTGCCGTCCTTGCGGATCTTAGCCACGCTTTGGCTGATTCCGTTCACCTCCCGGACGATGCTCTCAAACGAGCGAGAGATCTCAGGCTCTTGAATGGTATTGTTGGATTCCTTTCCTTGCTCAGCCTTCAGCTGACCGGGGAGGGAGGTGACGCCGCGAGGAGTGTCGGCGATCTCATTCACCTCGCGGCCTGACAGCACGTCGTTCAAGCGGGGCCCGCGCGACTGCACAAGAATGGTTGCCGGACCGTCGAATTGCATGAAGAGCTGGAAAAAACATTATTAATGGAAATTTCGTTGAGCCTCAGATGAATGGGACTTACTCTATCTCCCCAGATAGTCACCCGAGACCAAGTCCGCAGCTTGTGGAAGAAGCGCATAGTCCGCTTCCATGCTTCTGAACTAGAGACATTCTGGATGTACTTGTTGTTCTGCAGTAGCCTCGGCAGTGTCTTCAGGCCCGGAACCTGGAAGCTCAGAGTCGTGGATTTAAAGCGGTAAGGGCGAGGGGGGTTGGAGGACATGGTGTAGGCGACTATGTTGCTGTTTGCGCATTAGCAATGCCAGACCCGCATAGCTGGAGACAAGACGTACCTGGGGTGAGCAATATACTGCTCTCCATCTTTCAATTCGACGGAGTAGACCTGGCCGTTTCCAACTAGAGCTATTAACCCTCTTCCGGTCACCTCGGAACTTCCCCAGTGAGAAATGCTCTGCCGCAAGTTAGCCCGAAGCTACCTTCCTCATATTTAGAAGAGCACAAACCAGGCCAGTGTTAATAGTGGGCTTGATAGACAGAGACCGGCCGGTCCATGCCAGCAAAGCGCGACGCTGAGCAACCATCCAGTCCACAGATCCATTGAGATTCACCACGGCGAAAGAAGTAGTGGGAGATCGAACTGAGATGAGGGCTGTGACGGGGCTTGCCGAGGAGACCTATGTCACGGTCAATCACTGCTTGGAAATCGATAACAAACATGCACCATACCTTCTGATAGAGAAAAGGCACTCCAACAACCGCCCTTCGGAAGGGCTCGAGGACGCTCAATGTTGAAACCACCTGCAATCACAATGTCAACCACAATCTCAAAAACCAGGATGTCATGCGACTGCATACATTATCGGCCTTTCCGCTCAATCCAACCAAGGTTCCTCGGCGCGTGTATAGGTTTTGCGAGGCCGAAAGCGAGACGGAAAGAAGGGAGTACGGGGCACCAACGACATCGAATCGCGCATCTATAGAATTGCTATGTTAGTTTGGATGTATCTTTTTAAATCATAACCGTAAACAGGACATACCACGGGATTCAACGTAACTAGGCGTGTTTGCGAGGGGTAGGTTGGCGCCGTTGGCGGGCTCCTCGGAGGGTGTTGCGCGAATCTGAACGCATCTTGTCTGACGGTGCACGCGAGGGACGACTCTAGTCCAGGAAAGAGTCCGGACACCTCGCTGGAGCGTTGTTCGCATGGTGCCTGAAGAAGGAACTGTTTCCGGGAAGAGAACTTTACGTCAGTTTGGGGAGCTGCGCAGGTCGGGAAATCGTGGCGCCGACCGCCTCAACTTGTACACTTCGATTGCGACATTGACCATATTGCGACATTGCGATTGACGAACTCGCTCAAATTTCCTTTTTCTTACTCCATACTTATCGTCTCTTCTTGTTGACCACCCCCGACGGTCCCTAGGCTTATTCGGACGCTTTGCTCCGAAGCCGGCGGCTCCCAAGGTTTCCCCACGAGCTGTCGCAGCTGCGGACGCCATTCCCCTCGCCCTTTTACTATGCGCCCCTGATCCCCAATCGCTACATCCGAACCTCCTTGGACAAAATATCTTGATTATAAGCAGCGATGCTGCTCAGAGCCGCGCGGTCGCCATGCTGGCGTCCGGCGCGGTACGCCCATCCGAGCTTCGCCAGCCGGGCACCGTGGACGAGACCGAGTGCTACACAGCTGTGCGTTTTTACCTCTAGTGGACGATTACAAAACCAATCAACCGATGGCAAAGATCCGATGACCGTGAAGCCCGGTTCTTCCGCCGTTCCTTCCTCACAACTCACAGACGGCAATGCCGCCCAACAATCGAAAGAGGCCGCCGACGCGAAGGCTGCAAAGAAGGAGTTGCTAGGCGAGACAGCCCAGGCAAGCAAGGAACAGAGGAAGGCAGACTGGGCTATCATGAGAGAAATGGCCAAGTACCTTTGGCCGAAGGTAATGCTTCGTGGTATTTCCCCGCCGGGCTCGGAACGTACTGACCGAGTATGTAGGATGACTGGGGCACGAAGATTCGTGTGGGATCTGCACTGTCATTGCTGATCGGAGCCAAGGTTAGTCGTGCTTGGGAATTGTTGGATCGTGCCATGGGTACTGACCACAAATCTAGATTCTTAATGTAGAGGTGCCTTTCTACTTCAAGAACATCGTCGACTCTATGAACGTGGACTTTGCCTCTGTTGGTGGGACTGCGTATACCGTTGCAGGCTCCATGATCATAGCTTGTAAGAACCCCCAGCCCAATGTAAACAGACAGGTCTAACGGGGACATTGCAGACGGCGCGACTCGAATTGGAGCAACACTCTTCCAGGAACTTCGCAATGCAGTGTTTGCGAGCGTCGCGCAAAAGGCCATTCGAAAGGTGGCTAGCAATGTTTTCGAACATCTTCTGAGACTGGACCTCAACTTCCATCTCTCGCGCCAGACCGGTGGTTTGACACGTGCCATTGACCGTGGAACAAAGGGTATCAGTTTCTTACTGACCTCGATGGTCTTCCACGTTGTCCCGACTGCGCTCGAGATCTCTCTCGTTTGCGGTATTCTTGTAGGATCACCCGCTCCGTAATGTCAAACGTCGACTAACCCGCTCCTAGACCTACCAATATGGCTTCCGATTTGCTGCCATCACGGCTACGACCATGCTTGCGTATACGGCGTTCACAATCACCACAACTGCCTGGCGCACCAAGTTCCGCCGTCAAGCCAATGCAGCCGATAACCGTGGGGCTACCGTGGCAGTTGATTCGCTCATTAACTACGAAGCCGTCAAGTATTTCAACAACGAGAAGTTTGAGGTGGCCCGATATGACAAGGCCCTGAAGAACTACGAGGACGCATCGATCAAGGTGACAACGTCCCTGGCCTTCCTCAACTCTGGCCAAAACCTGATCTTTTCAAGCGCGCTGGCCGCCATGATGTACCTGGCTTGCGACGGAGTCGCCACCGGTGCTTTGACGGTTGGTGATCTGGTCATGGTCAACCAGCTGGTCTTCCAGCTCTCCGTGCCCCTCAACTTCCTGGGATCGGTATACCGTGAACTGCGTCAGTCTCTGCTGGACATGGAGACACTATTCAACCTGCAAAAGGTCAACGTAACCATCAAGGAGCGACCCAACGCCAAAGCACTGGAGCTGAAGCGTGGCGGCGAGATTCGTTTCGAGAACGTCACCTTTGGCTACCACCCCGACCGACCAATTCTGAAAAATGCCACTTTTACCATCCCCGCCGGCTCGAAGTTTGCCATTGTCGGTCCTAGTGGCTGCGGCAAATCTACAATCCTGCGTCTGTTGTTCCGATTTTATGACACGCAGTCTGGCCGGATCTTGGTTGATGGCCAAGACGTGCGCGACGTCACACTCGACAGCCTTCGCAAAGCGATCGGAGTGGTCCCACAAGACACCCCGCTGTTCAACGATACGATTGCCCACAACATCCGCTACGGACGAATCGACGCATCGGACGAGGAGGTGCGCCATGCGGCAGAGCGAGCACGCATTCACGAACTGATCGAACGCTTGCCGGATGGATACGAGACTGCAGTTGGCGAGCGAGGCATGATGATTTCGGGCGGAGAGAAACAACGACTAGCGATTTCTCGTCTGATTCTGAAAGACCCGCAGCTTTTGTTCTTTGACGAAGCGGTAAGTTTGAACTCCCCCCAGTTCCCCGATAGACGGATTGGTGGCTGATAAGACGCGTAGACCTCCGCCCTCGACACCTACACCGAACAGGCACTCCTGCAAAACATCAACAGCATTCTCAAGGATAAGAGCCGCACGAGTGTGTTTGTGGCGCATCGCCTGCGTACCATCTGTGACAGTGACCAGATTCTGGTGCTGAAGGACGGCCATGTGGTGGAGACCGGTTCGCACCGTGAGCTCCTGGATCTAGGCGGCGTGTATGCGGAACTGTGGAACGGTAAGTGTATTTCTATCGATGGCTTCCAACTCTTGCTGACTGCGAAAAAGCCCAGGAAACGTCGCTGCAGGACGGTGAGCCGCCGGAGGAGGCGTAGTACAGAGTTAGACAACCAAGTACAGACAAGGCGATTAAAAGTAATTGAAATGCAAATATGCAGTAAAATGACCGACACATCTTGAATCTGCGTATTCGATCCAGTCGGAGTTGAAACTAGATTTCACGAACTATCCAAGTCGGCGTGGATGTGACTATCGACTCGATGCTCCTCAATAGTTCGGGCCAAGCATCGCTTATTAGCAGAATAACCATGTTCGGACTAACGTCACGGCATAGTTCGCGAACCATGCCTGTCCACCGGCGGCAATCCGTTTCAAACCCTATTGTTCAACTCGCGTTAATTAAAAAACAATTCAGATGAAACTTAAGAGCCAGGCTAGAACGCGCTAGCCAAGCGCTAGCCACGAACTAAGAAGCTGGACCTGGCCAGAGTGTGTTTTGACTCCACGCTTAACCGCTCGTTTTCCCCACTTGGTCAAATTCCCCTTTCTCTGGCCTTCTTCTTCTTATCTGCATTGCTTCTCGATCCCAGCCATTCATTTCCGGGGATATTCCCAGTTCATTCATTTTCATCTCCACGTGCAGGTCCGCAGGTCCGCAGGTCCGCAGGTCCGCAGGTCCGGGGAAACACATTCCTTGCATTTGACGCTTCGACGCAGCATCCCTTTGTGGCACCCGCTAGTTGCAGCCCGCCGAGCCCTCGTGCGCCCTCCAACACCCCCTCAGCGCTTACGTCCCCCTCCCCCTTTCCTCGTGGGAATACCTGGTGAGAGATGACCCGAACTAGCAATTCGAGGAACGACTTCTGACCCGTTCTTACGCAGTACCGTGGTTGTTGACATCCCGCCGTTGCCGATACCCAAC
Organism: Penicillium cinerascens; assembly: GCF_028974065.1. NCBI lineage: Eukaryota > Fungi > Ascomycota > Eurotiomycetes > Eurotiales > Aspergillaceae > Penicillium > Penicillium cinerascens. The sequence goes on along the minus strand of NW_026695298.1, from coordinate 552,694 downwards.
CTCTGCCAGCCCACTGTGCGAACGACTCCCGATTTCCATATATAGGAACCGCCAGGTCCCTCCACGTGTTCTAGACACGTTCACAATCTCAAAGAGACAGTGAACTCGACAATTAGTCACTCGCCAAAATGGGACTGATCGATAAACTCCAAGCCAGTACGTCGAATCTTACAACCATCACCAATACATCCCACTAACACACAGCAGAACTCGAGCTGTACCGCCTCGAGCAGCGCTACGCCCGCCGCAAGCACCGTACCACCTTCTCCACGGGCGCTACATACGTCGACGGCGAATACGTCTTCACCGGCGCCAACTCACCCACCAGCACCGTCTCCAAACAATCAACCGGCAGCTGGCGTCCCTCGATCGGACGCAGCGGATCGTCAGAATCGCGCTTCCGGTGATCGGCTCGCGTTTCTGCTTTCCGTCTTTGGTATCGGCGCCTTTGATATTTTACCGGATCTATACTGCGCTTAGCATTGCTCTTTGAAGCTTCGCATGACGTACCTGCGAAGATCGATGACCCTCTTGCAGTCGCCCGTGTCTGGAATTATTTTTTTTCTTTCCCCGTGGGCGGCTCTGAGCCAATATTTGAGAGTTTAGTCTCTGATAAACTTGGCTTTGACTGATATACGTCTACTTTACGCCTTCTCTCCTTCTCTCCGCCCCCTTTATCTCCGCATCGTGGTTTCGCGAGCATATACCATGTCTACTTCTCCTGTGCATTTTTTAACATTCGTTTTTGCATTCGATTTGCCTTCTCTGTTTATAACGTTGAAACTCGTTGGTTCTGGTGGAACGGTGTCTTTCGAATCCATTCACGAAGTACGTGTTTCGAAGCACTCGTTCCGATATTGGATAGATTAGAAGATAACAGAAAATGTTTATCCATTATCCAATTACATCATGTCCCGCCTTCAGGTGTGTCCCACTGGAACAATAGATCAAACACTACCAACAGGGTTGCAGCCTAGATTGGGAATGTTTCTGAGCTTAATCATAGAATAGCATTGCCCCGAGGTAAAATGCTTTTGTTTACATGGGAACTAAGCTATAGCACATACGGAGTAGCTTGTTTCGCAACGGAGAGAAATAATGAAGTGGTGGAACTGCTTTTGATTATTTCTCCCTGTACACAGGCAAAAGAAAGTTGTCTGGAATCATCGCTTCGACTTGCGTCCTCCGATGCCTAACCGGCCCAAATTCGGAAGACTCGATTTGTGCTTTTGTGAAGACCCTAATAGGGACGAGGATCCTACTTTTGGATCCAGTGCCCCGCGGTTTCCATTCCCTCCCAAAGCAGAGCCTGGTACACCGAGTCCGACACTAGGGCCAGGACCGCGTGGTGGGTCGGGGAGACCCGATCGGTCTCTGGTCCTGTCCGTAGTCGCAGCTGAGAGGGCGGCAGTGAGGGAGGGGCTCTGGAGAGTATCTGTGGGGTCGAGCGAATGTCGCTGCGCAGTTTGAGACCGGCGTGCACGTTCCTGAACGGCCTTGAATTTGTCGAGGAGCTCAACCCAGCGAATGTTGCCGTCTTCGCGTTTCAGGCGGGTGCCGGTGGGACGGTCGTACGACGGCGCTGTTTGGGCGGTGCTAGAGGATGTCAGTGTGGGTGGTCGCGATGACGGGGTTTGGCAAGTTCCATACCTGCGGGGCCCGCCGTAGAGAAATCCGATGTTGCTGACGCTGTTCAGTCGATTCTTGAGTGCGGCGAAGGCTGAACTTTGAGGGAGAAGCATGAGGACGCCGTATAGGCACTTGTAGAGGTAGGGATATTTTTCTGGCTCGAGGAGCTGGAGTCGGAGGTCTAGTAGGCATTGTTAGGACCGAATCGTTTTGGCAACACAAGGACAACAAACAGGTAAATACGGGAGATTCGAGTAGCTGCACCAGTTTATCGATCTGGATGAGCATGTTGACGGTCATTTCGAGCTCGGCGCTGGATTTTCAAGTCAGAACAGTTCATTGGCGGAGAGTTTGCAGGTTGCATCCTTACAAAATCTGGAGAAGATTATAGGCTTGTTCATAAGCCTGAGCAAGGAGACACAAGGAGAAAGTGGAAACAGCATTGTGGCACCATGACCGGAAAAGAGCGACGAAAAACAATTGCCCCTCCTATAGGGCGTCAGTGATCGATAGAACCAAGAGTGTGCCAAAGAAACGTACTGCTGAGTTGGGATTTCGTAAGCGCTTTCTCATATCGGACAGCTCGGGTGCTGTAATAAGGTTGTTATTCAGGTTTTGCACCATGATGCTTGCAAACTCAATGTCCTCGGAGATGTTAGTATTAGTGTTTCACCCAAGATACTCATAAACTCACTTCTTCCTTCTCGAGACAATCTGCAAGAGTCCGATAGATGCGTTCCGGACTCAAATTCAGACACAGCTGTCTGATAATCAGATTTCCACGGACCTCCAGCAAGTGCCGATCCGTTGAAAAGAGCTGTAACAGATTCACCATGAACGAAGTAAAGTAGTTGTCTTCGCTATTTCGCGAAATCTGCGACAGGAGCTGAAGGTCCTTGGTCACAACTGCTTCCGCAGGGTCCGAGAGAGTTTTCAAAAGAGCCGGGAACGTGCCATCGTTGAAAGCAACCACCTTGCGGGGAGCTTTACGATGTAACATGATAAGCCACGAGAGTGCAGCTACCCGAGTGGCTTCATTCTCATTAAGGAACTGCAAGGTAAGCGAACTAACAGCTGCGGCGTAATCGAGATCGGCCGGCTGAACAGGCGCCGAAATAATACTACCGCGCGGTGTTGCTGGCCTGGAGGCCTCTTTAGAAATCTCTGAAGACTTTCTTTCTATGCTTTCCTTGCTGGGTGCGGCAGAAGGGACTTTGGAAGCATTCCAGGCTGATTCGTCGGTTGTATCATCAGAAAGAGAGTAGATGTATTCGAGGAGAGATTTGTTGACTCTGTTTGCTGCTTGTCGCACCGAGTCCGAACCACTAGACATTGCCGGCAGCACCTGGGTTAGGAGTCGTGGGACAAAGGGAAGGATATCTTCGGGGCTGAATTCAAAAAAGGCGTCGACCCAGCGGAGTGCAGTGAGTTGCATTTCCTCATCTGTGGCCTGTAAGTTTCAAGACTCGAGGTATGGGGAATGGGAAAAACTACCATATGAGGTATCCACGAAGCTGACAAGAATATCCAAGATTTTTGGAAAGTCGATCTGCACATCCTGTCCCGGAATCCAGTCGCCATCGGTCTGGATCATGTCCTCATCAAAGAGTGACCCCGATGCAGAATCATCGACGGCTATATCATCCTTGGTCTCACCCGTCTGCTCGGTTTTGTAACTCTCAGTATCGCTTGCGGCAGAACGTCTCCTGCTCTGCTGTCCCTTTCGACCCTCCTCAATTCCTTTCTTTAGCCGAGTGATTCGCTTTATCTCAGAAAGGAATCGATCCAAGAGTGCCTGGGTAGCAACGTTCACGTCCCTATCGGGACCACCGAGGAACTTTATCAACCCTTCCAAGAACTCGGGCAGATAGGACACCAGTTCCAGGTCGGGGACGGTATCGAGCAAAGTCAACCACGAGACCAGGAAATTGCGAGTGTACGGCCCGATCACATGAATCCGATCCTTGAGCAAAGGAATGAATCTCGCGAGGGAGAAGGCCGTAGGCAATTCCGCGTCATCGAACTCGGTTGGATCTTCCTTCTCTGAAAGCTGTAGCACAGACACATACGAAGCTGCAGATTCAGCGACAATGTCCTTTACCAAACGGTCGAGAAGTTCCGCTCCATTTTTCACCGAAAGCTCCGAGTCGGACGCTAGCTATCCAGCAAAAGCAAATCAGCACCGGATACAATGATGAACAATAATATGCCCAATCTCACCTTGGCCAACGCATCGAAAATGTCATTGAAGAAAGGTAGAATCTCTCCCTTGGCCACCTTGGCAATGTTGTACATGCTCTCGCAAGCATAGTACCGGACTCGAGCATCTTGATCCGAGAAGCACGCCAAGACCGGAGGCACAATCTCCTTCAAATATGTTGCGACTCCTTCCTAAATCACAGGTATCAGCCCGAGCTCCCTCGCTTCTCTTTGCAGTGCCGTGACTCACTGATCCCAGGGCAATCGAGGCAGCGGCGAGGCCAATTAAACCACCGTTTCGAGCGTGGGGTTGGTGTACAGCGTATGCATAGTCGTGGCAGAGCTGTTCGACGATCTTTTGAATCTTCGCGTGTTCTCCTTTGAAAACGGCGTCCCGAACTATTTTCTCTAACCTGCAGTGTCGCGTGTTAGCAGAGGTTCACCGACCTCCACAGCTTCCAGACAACGTACTCCAAGGCTCCCTGCTTTCGCTTGTCGTAGAGCTTGTCATTGAGCAACCGCTGGATTGATTGATCCATCTCTCCAAAGTGCGGAGAAAGCTGTCCCGAGCTCCGATCATGCACTGTTCATGGCGGAGGGTCGCGTCGATCGGGGGTTCGAGTCACAGTGGAGGGTGGATTATTGTCGGAAGTTGCCGGTAAAGGTAGCTTGAGTGTTCCTGGAAGGCTGAGCTCGTTGTCTGCACTTCGAGAGCTCTAGGGAGGGGGAGGAAGATGCGTTGTCAACGCGGAGATGGGGTGCCTAAGCGCGGTGTGACGTATTGTCAGCACCGGGGCTCATCTCGGCCCGAGATACGAATCTACTCTTTCTTGACTGCGCAAGATGAGACAAAAGTTAGTAAACATTTATTTAGAATTGATATCTGGTTCAATTCTTTATTTTACGATTCCTCTCTCTGCATCATATGCCTCCATCCATCAGAAGCTACCTTGCGGGAAGTTGGATCCCGAACCACTGAGAAAACCGCCTAGGACTCCAGGTTGCATCAAATATGCCCAATTTGTCTGGTCATAGTTTCCAAATGCAGCTCCGTATATGTCAGTTGTGGGATCCAGAGCGGGCATCGCTATATTGTCATCAACAACCCCCTCTGAGGCCTGGAACATTCTTCCGGATCCAAGTAGTTGACTCCCAGGCTGGGACCCATGACCTTCATCTTGTGCAGATTGAGGGCCCCCTTGAGACGATTTCATGTCTGTATTGTGTTGGCGGTGCAAAGCTACCAGACTCGGTGGCTCGACGGACCTGCCAAGCCGAAGCTCAGCTTCCTCACGGGCATCCCAGGCTTTGATTGTAGCGTGCATAAACGCAACATGCATGGGGTTTCCTATGTTGCTCACAAAGTTTCGATGCTCATGGTTTTCGCTGATAACTCTCCATGCACGCTCGCACAGCTCGCCCGTCGTGCGCTGGCGCAACTCACTTATGAGAAAAATGTAGCCGGGCAGAGGTCCTAGGATCTGGGTGTACCACAAGAAGCCGCGGAGACTTTCAGTGGTATAGATCACATCGTCATACTCTAGCATCTCGATAGCGGTCAGAAAGAGAGCATCGCGTTCGCGACTGTTGAGGCTCGAAGTGGGAATCCCTCGACACATAAACTCGACGACGCGAAGTTTGCACAGTGCGCTCCGCGTTGCCATCAAAGTGAGGAGCTGAACGGGGATCTTCGGATCGCAATGCTTCAAGTAGACTGATTCAATGTAGGAGCAATATTTATCCAGATCATGAGAAGATGGGCGACATCCTTCACCAGTGGTAGTATCGGGAGACGACGCCGAGTTGCTGCGTTGCTGCGGGTTCTTGATAGTTGTGGAATTGGGCCGAATGCTGGTCGGATCAGCGGCGATAAGTAGCTCAAGGCATGCGAGACAAAAGAGCATCTCCGTTGGGCCGGTATAAGGTTTGGGTGGATCTTTAGAATGCAGATGCAAGTCCGCATCGTTTATGTTAAGAGGAAGGCGGCAATCTGATCCGCAGGAAGAAAGAGCTGTGATGGCGGAGCCCGTCATTTCCGCCATTCGTTTGTCTATTGCAGCCAGCTGCCACCAGAGTCGTCTTCGATGCTCAGTCTCAAAGGGTGATAGGCCGAATTGAGCACCGTCTCGATGTACACCCAGACGAGTTGCCATGCGCACGGCAATGCCAATTAGGCAAAACAGAGATCGAGGGTCAATGTTCCGACCAGCACTGCGCTAGATATGGAGAATTGGTAAGTACAGAGCAGAACGGCAAGAATCAAACACAAAAGGTATGTCTTACAAGATACAAAAAATAAGCCTGCAGTACCATGAGCTCATTGGATCTCATAAAGTTTGCATTGATCAAGGCTTGTTGCGAGGCTTCACTAAACCGACTCAGCACCAGAACCTTGGACTCGCCAAAGGTAGCTTGAGTCTCCTCATCTGTCATTGATTTGACTGCAATGAGATAGATGCTGAACATCAGGGCTTCGAGAGGCTTGGAAACTTTCGAAAGGTCGGCACTTGCCCCGACAATTTGAGGCTGCAAAGTGGGAACATGACTGATCTTCAGCAGTGGGTTTACGTTGCTGATGTAAATCTGCCAGAGTTGAAAGATCTGGATTGCCGATGGGTGCAAGTGGGTTATGCGTTTCGATGAGCCACCCACGCCGAAGGGAAATGAATCAATGTCGTTGGTGAACATTTTGTCAAAGGCATGATGAATTGGAGGCGGATCAACCTCTTCATCATCGGAATTTTGTAACAGGTCATATGTTGTCCGATATTCATCATAATATGCAAACCATTTAGAGCGTCTGTATAGAGGTAAGCTCGGTCAACGTACTTGAAACAGAGGACAGACGAACCTCTGACGGTCTTCGCGTTGGGGGGTGCGATTTTGAATACCGCTCTCTGGAGATGTCTTAAATTCCACGGTATTAGTCTCCAGCTCGGCGGCGTCGTCTCCAACATCGCTAGCAGAATCGAAGTCGACACCATGCTGGGTCATAAGCGCTTCATACTTCTTAAGCCGTTCGATTAAGTCTCGTTCGTGTTGTTTCTTCTTCCTCCGTCTTGCCGGCTGTGGTGCCGCCACTTTGCACTCCACCTGTGCCCTAACGCAGTTTGTGCACGGCTTCTGCTGGTCACAGCGGACCTTGCGCTGCTGGCATAGGACACAGGAATGACCTCGCGTCAGACTCATAATGAAGTATAATCGGGGCCTCGGGACCTCGAGGAAGAAGCATCCAAGAATATATTATAGATGAAACAGCAATCACTAATCAACCAGATAACTTCAAGGCCGCAAATTCGAGGATGTGAGGAGATACCACGAGTGTCGGGAACAGAATGATTTCGGTCCCGAACGACGTTCTTCGGTCCCGTCGTCATCCACTACGACCGGCGCTAAACCCGATGTGTCCGTTTCTGTACATTTCCTTCTCGGGGAATATCAACTTTTAAAAGAGTTTTGCACCTTTTTTACTTTTGAAAGGCGGGACCGAAAGCTCTCAGGTCTCTCGGAATTAATTTGACTAGCTCGTCAAGTCCTTAAATATGACTCTTCCACCAGTGGCACTATAAAGTCTTCCAGATCCGACACCTACTTCTCTTAATCTTCTATTTGGTATGATCATTCATACTCACTCCTTCCTTGATCGACTGGAGGCTCTGTCAGTTAATCTGGGCATTCAAACCACCAAAGTTTTATCATGGCTGGCTCTACCTCAATCAGCGATCAATCAACCCAGGCCGAAAAAACCAAGGAGATTGACCCAACCCAATCCGACATTGAGAAGCAAGATGCATCCTCAAAAGAAACAACTAATCAACCAGCTGGAAAACCAGGTCCTCCGGGGGGCCCACCAGGCATCCAGTACGCACCCAAGACGCTCAAATTCTGGCTGATAATGGTCTCCAACTTTCTATCCCTTTTCATCGTCGCCCTCGATCGAACGATCCTCACGACAGCTATTCCACGAATTACAGACGAATTTAACAGCCTCGGTGACATTGGCTGGTACGCTTCAGCATACATGCTCACAAGCGCAACCTCCCAGCTGTTGTTTGGTCGCATCTATAAGTTCTATAACATGAAATGGGTTTTCTTGGGATCAATGATCGTCTTTGAGATCGGCTCGGCTGTGTCCGGTGCTGCTCCATCCTCGAATGCATTCATTGCTGGGCGAGCTATTGCTGGTTTTGCATCGGCTGGTATTTTTTCTGGGTGCATGCTCATTATCATTCCTTTGGTCCCACTTCATAAGCGGCCTATGTTCCAGGCTGCCTTCGGAGCTGTTTTTGGCATTGCTTCTGTTATGGGGCCGCTTATTGGGGGTGGTTTTACTAGTAGTGTTACTTGGAGGTATGTTATGAGACGGAACTTTTCACGAATAGTGATTGACAGACTATGCATTTAGGTGGTGCTTTTATATTAATCTTCCTATCGGCGCAGCCACCTGGGTGTTCATGGCCTTGGTTTGGCATCCCGAGAAGGTCCACCGCGAACCCGCCCCTATCACAACACACATCAAACGCCTCGATCCTCTGGGTACCTTTTTCTTGGTCCCGGCGATTGTGTGTCTCCTGCTGGCCTTTCAATGGGGTGGCTCGACGTATGCTTGGAGCAGTGGCCGCATCATCGCCCTGTTCGTTCTTTTTGGAGTTCTGATAATGGCTTTCGCCGCCGTTCAGATACTCATGCCCGAGACGGCAACAATACCTGCCAGGATCATCACTCGTAGGAGTATCCTAAGCGCAGCCCTCTTCACGTTCTGTGCAGCGGGGTCCATGATGATGATGATTTACTACATTCCAATTTGGTGTAAGTGCCTGCCCAACATCAGTCGTTCATTCGCTAATTGCACCCAGTCCAAACCGTCAAACTGGTCAACCCTGTTAAGTCCGGGATTCATACTTTGCCCGTCGTGCTCAGTCTAGTCGTTGCAAGCTTTGTCTCCGGTTTCATTACCCAAAGGATTGGATACTACGTCCCCACAATGATCCTTTGCCCTTGTATTATGTCTGTTGGACTTGGTCTGATGTCAACCTTCCAGCTGGACACCGGCTCGTCACATTGGATCGGCTACCAGTTCTTATGTGGATTTGGCCTGGGTCTTGGAATGCAGACCTCTGGCCTTGTCGTGCAAAGGGTTCTCCCGTTCTCTGACGTGCCAATGGGAATCGCCCTCATGTTCTTCGTTCAGCAAATCGGTGGCTGTATTTTTGTCACTGTTGGCCAGACGATTTTGAGCAATCTTCTTGTTTCCGAGCTCACGGGTGTTCCGGGTATAGACCCGAGCCAGATTGTCAATCAAGGTGCCACGAAATTGGCATCTTTGGTTGCGCCAGATAATCTTGTTCTGGTTCAGCGGGCTTATAACTCGGCTTGTACGAGGATCTTCCTTGCTTCCATGGGTTTAGCCTTTGCTGCACTTCTCAGCTCCCTTGGTATGGAGTGGAAGAGCATCAAGAAGGGAAAGAATGGCCAAGATGGTGCAGGTGGATCTGATGCTCGCAGTGCCAGTGGTGAGAATGAGGACCAAAAGTCAGACACGTGCCAAGGAACGGAGCATAAGGACTCTTAGAGTACAAAGCGAAAGGAGCCTTTTAAGGGCGGAATGTGGGAAGAGAGCATATGGCTAGGGAAATGTTGATAGTTTGGAAGGAGTGCAACAGGAACAGCCTCGTCATCCGCTCATATGCTTAGGGAAAGATTCGCCAAACTCCTCACTCACCTGTACAATACAATTGAAAAGTTAACCTGAATAAAAAAGGATTACAATGATCATAGCTATACTCCATGCTTTTACCGAAATCTGAACTGGCCATGCAAAAATTGTCTAACTGCCTTTCTAGAGATGAGGGGGTATGGAGAAGAAAAAAAAGGTACGTAGAGCAAGTCTCGCCAAATATAGACCCAAGACGCCCAACATAAGATCAATGGCTAATGTACTGGAAAACAGCCGAAACATCCCTCTCGCCAACCTCCTGCCGCATCAACAAATCCTGAATCTGAGCCATGGGGCCTTTGTCGCCGCTATTAACAAAGTGGTTCCATGAACTCGTATCGCCATAGAGCATGGCCGGCGCCTTGATAAATTGGTTACCGTCGGGCCGGCAGCGTTTGCATTTGAACGTGTCGTGGGTATCGCTGCGGGTCTCGGGTTTGAATTGGAAGAGTTCTCGTAATGATTCTAATGAGAAGTGGCGCTCGACGTCTTCTGCTGAATCCACGACACACGATGAAAGGGATTGTTTGTGGGACTGTCGCTGGAAGATCTTTTCTTCGATTGAGCCAGTTGCGATAAACCGGTAGACGAAACAGTCTTTCTTTTGGCCGTCTCGCCACACCCGAGCCAAGGCTTGCTGGTCGGCGGCCGGGTTCCAGTCAGGGTCGAAGAGGACGAGACGATTCGCGCCGATCAGATTCAGACCGCATCCACCAGCCTTACTACTGAGCAGGAACACAAACTCGGGGCCATCCGGGTCATTGAACTTGTCCACCAGCTTTGAACGTTTCTTGATATTCATCGTTCCATCCAGTCGCAGACAGCCATATGCACGAGATCGGCAAAGCTTCTCGAACAGGTCTAGAGTCTGGGTGTAGTTGCTGATAAGGACAATCTTGTCATTAGTGTCTTGGCGAATTCGAGCAAGCATGCGATCTAGCACCATCATCTTTCCAGAGTACCAGCTCTTGACTTCTCGGTCACGGCCACGGGAGTCCGGGGGAGTAAAGTCCTCGGGGTAGGTGTGTTCGCATCCAGGAAGGTCTTTTTGCAAGTCGAGGAGGTCGGGATGATTGCAGAGCTTCTTCAAGATGCCAATGGCTTTCAAAGGCTGACTTCCCTTCCCCCGAAGCAAGCTGCGAATCTCGGGACTCTGGATAAAGTGATTGTAGAGACCCAGTTGGAATGGAGACATGTTGCAGAACACCACATGCTCGTATTTAACAGGTAAGTATTTCGATAGGATGTCGTTTGACCGGCGAATGATGAACTTGTTGACAATGCTGGATAGCTCCGCGAGACGTTCATCACCAAGCTTTCGGGACTCCTCAGTACCCGCTGCATCACGGCCGCGGAGAATGGGCAGTTCATATCGTTTGCGGAACTCATTCTGAGAGCCTAGCAAATTAGGATTGGCAAAGTGCAGGAGAGCAAAATATTCAGACAAGTCATTTTGAATCGGCGTTCCGGAAAGGATAACACGGCGGCTGACATTCAGACTGTTCAAAGCCATCCATGTCAAACTTTCCTTGTTCTTCAACCGATGTCCCTCGTCACACAAAAGTAGACCGATAGGCGTGTCCTTCAGCGCTTCCACGTTCATGCGGAGCGTTTCATAGGACACGATAAGGACGGGCCTGACAATTCCGCGGCCAGAGGCGATTGCCCACTGCTTGATTTGTTGAGTGAGCTCCGTCTTGGTTGCCTTTCCGTCTATCGCAAAAGGGGTAGTAGCATCCTTGCCAAGCCATTTACCTGCAACTGTTAATGTCGTGGAAGAGCAAGTGTTGGAAGTCACTTACCCAATTCGTTTGCCCAATTTCCAACCAAACTCGACGGACATGCAATAACACACTTCTGAATAGTTGTCGTCCCGGCCTCGGGGCCTTGTTTAAGTAATGTCCACATCAAGGAGATACATTGAAGCTAGTCGTTTCAGCGCCGGATTATTGTAGGAAGGCTAGGTTGTCATACCGTTTTACCCAGACCCATACCATCTGCCATGATGCATCCATTTGCATTTTTATCAATCAACCCTGTCGTGCATCGATACAAAAACTGTTCATGTCAGAAACAGGGCCCCAGGCTTGCAGCAAGGGCAGATCCAGGTTAACATACCTTCACACCCTCCACTTGATGTGGTCGAAGAACCTTGGCCAGTCTCGGGTCAATTACAACCGGCACCTTTGGCCGGCCCTCCACCTTCTTTTTCAGACCAAGAATATCTGCCAAACTCTTATGTACCAGTGGTTCTTTTATTTTTGGTTGATCTTCTCCATTTGTCTCTCCCGGCTCCTTCTTTTCAGGCACCTGCGGGACATCATCGATGGTAGGGTCGTAAAGAACAATTGCAAATTCGCCACTTGGATCGTGAAGAGGTCTGGCGACAAATGTGGCACCTTGCCGCAATCCCAGTGTCGGTGGTGGCCGGCCTGCATCGTATTCACCGGTTGATTTATTGATCAAGGGGATCCGAAAATGTGTCCTGAATGCGGTATCTTTATCTTTTGGCTTAAACACTGGAAATCGGTTGACCTCGCGGGTCGCCAGTGCAAGTCGGTCCTCGTTTGTGTACGGCTTCTCTGCTCCATCCTCGGTGCTGCCGTCAGCGTCTGCATAGTTGACCTTTCGTCTCTTTCTTGCAGGTTTCTCTGATGCTCGAGTCGGTGTCGCAGACCCGGGGCATTTAAAAGGCCTGGAGAGACGATCGAGGGAATTCAGGGATTTGGGTTGCAGTGGTGTCTTGACGCCGTCCGTCCCGGCCTGCTTGTGGCGATACCTGGGGAGGACGAGATGTTAGAGAAATACCTCGAGTGTTGAGAATCAGACACCCACATGACTCAAATCCAATACAATGTCTAATCCAACTCGAATCGGCTGTACAAGTCACGCTGTACAAGGTGAAGTGAAGCTGCTTGTCACCGACGCGTTCCTGCCTCGCGTCAGGCTACAACACCAAAGTGCCGCGGCCCCACGTGACCCTCCCCGCCAAAGCCGGGGATCCTCCAAGCTTCGCTGAAGTGGGACGCTGCTCTCTTTGACACATTCGAGTTATGACATCTGATTTCTGGGCTGGCTACATCAGTGGTGCCCTTGGGATCATCATCGGCAACCCATTGGACGTAATCAAGGTCCGGCTGCAAGCGGGCAATTCAGATGTATCTTCTCAACCACATCTAAGCCGCTTTGAGCGGGCCAGCTCTCTCGTTCGAGGTTCGTGAATCGATTGCTTTCCAAAATTATAACATTGATTGTGTTTTTAGGTGCGGCTGCTCCGATCTTGGGATACGGCGCTCTAAATGCAATTCTCTTCGTCGCATACAATCGGTCATTGACATCACTCGACAGCTCCATCACGGACCCCACCAAACCCGATGGTGTTGCTCTGTATAAAATCTGGTTAGCCGGTGCTGCGGGCGGACTGGCCAGCTGGACTATCTCCTCTCCGACTGAATTCATCAAATGCCGAGCACAATTAGATACCCGACCGGAGGTCTCATCGTGGACCGTTGCAAAGGATATATATCGCAATCGCGGCTGGAGGGGTCTGTACTTTGGGGGTGCAATTACAAGCGCCAGAGATTCAATTGGCTATGGGTTCTAGTATGCAATCTTCCCCGCATATCGATTTGCGACCGCTTATTCAAGAACTTGGTATAGTTTCTGGTCCTACGAGCTTTGCAAGCGCTGGATGATGACGCAGAACGAAAGTTCACACGAAGCTGCTCTCAGAGTACTTCTGTGCGGTGGCATTGCGGGCATTGTCACCTGGGGCTCGGTCTTCCCACTGGACATGATCAAGACCAGGCTGCAAGCACAGACGATGCATGATCATTCTTTGACAGGGCCGTCTGAGGGTCGATCTTTATTGCAGCCACCTCGGCAAACCTTGAACACCTTCCAGATCGCCCGAGAGGTGTATCGGGCCGAGGGCGTACATGCATTCTATCGCGGCCTCGGCATCTGCAGTGTCAGAGCATTCATTGTGAATGCCGTTCAGGTACGATTCCAAGGTTATCCATTTCCTCGTTTCTCATCCAAGCTAACAATGGTAGTGGGCGGCATACGAATGGCTGATGAAGACCCTAACAGCCCATGAGCCTCCTGTGGGCCAATACTACGTCGCATAGAAAGTGTGAACATTTTATAGCCAAGCCCAATGCACATAGACCGAAACACCCATTCAGGTTAGACTCCGATTATTTGGTATTGAGGGATTTCTATTGGAATAATTTTACCAAGGGGTAAATTTCGCATTTCGCCCTGGTTGAATGCCGCATCCGCCGAAGACCGGCGGTTTTGCGGTCCCGCAAACCGGCAGAACGGCGAAACTCGGCATATAAAAAAAAATGCCTCACGTGAGAGACTCCACCGGATATGCAGATGCAGAGCGTTGTGTAGACGTCGCATTGGTTGTTTTGGGGGTGTTCGTGTTCGTTCGTGACCGAGTCCAGATCGAGCTGGATGGCAATGCCATGTGCACTGCTCCTATTTCCTCAAGGCGACCGGGGAAACCGATTCAGTCTTGCATTTCGACGGTGTCGTCCACCGCGCGCTTGCCGTTGTCAACGGCTCCCAATCCGACCGCGGCCTCGGCGATCTTTTGGCTGTGAGGCTCTTCCTGTAGTTGACGAACCCTGCGAAAAAGTCAGCGAAGCCGTGAGGTAGCGGTGTTCTCAGGCCAAACTCACCTTCGCTTGTGGTTCTTGCCCTTGGTGTGCGCCTTCATGTTGTACTCGCTCTCGAACCACTTGGCGCATTCGACACAGTAGTGCCGACCGAGCCCAGGCAGATCCTCAGCATCCTTAGTCTCAATGTACTGCTCCAAATGGCGGGGAGAATCGATGTCGTTGCGGACCTGGTCGAAGCCTCTGCGGAACCGTTAGCATATCGCACAAATCTCCGTAGAGCATAGCACATACCTGGTCATACGCTTGCACTTGACTCTTTGTCTCCTGAGGGCACCCATCTTGTCGGCTAGCTCTCCGTATCAGCGACTATCACGAAGACAAGGAATGAAAAAAGGTTATCACCGATTTCCGGAGTGATGATGGGGCGTAGTGGAGAACGGGTCAAGGATTCGGGGCTCAAAAAAAAGATTGGAATCGAAATTTCCGCCGAGTGGGTCGGCACGATTGAAACGCACTCGCACTGATTGGTACCGGTAAAGAGCACGGCGGAAGGTCGGTCGGCACGCCTCGGCTTCACCCTGGTTGCTTCACCCTGGTTTCGTCACACCGGACGGTCTGTAATTTATGACGTCTTCAGTGCGGCATGTTGACAGGATTTGGTGAAGCTAATACCCCGGGACACATTGGGCAAGGTACTTATCCGGCTTCTACCTGGGTAGATGGAAACGGGGAGTAGGGCTACATTGTCCTTTTTAATGAGGATACTACGGTATTATTGTTGATATTCTAGATGATCATGATGACCAGGATCCATAATGATCCCCACGAGGTACCCGGTGGTCTCAAGTGCCACGGCAACCACATGCGAGACAGGAGTATCGAGACAGGTGCGGGTGAACGGGGTACAGGCCGAGCTACCTTGCACCCCCAGGTCGCACTGGCCGCACTTCGTAGCCTTTGGTCCGAATGCTGGTCAAGGGGAGTGTAATTGCAAATTCCGTGATTGGTGGCCGGATTCAACCCGTCACATGCCGCGTATTGCCATTACGGTCCCGTCTGGGACGGGCTCGATGCTCTCCCGTCGCACGTAGAGAACAGAGAAGGGGCTTCATATGTATCGTAGTGCATACCGATATTTGGTGAGCTCTATTGAGTAAATTCCGAGTTTCCCAGAGAAAATTCTCCGTTCTATACTCAATTTAGCGTGCAGCTCAGCCCCCCTCGAGCCGTCGCATGCGGGAGACCCGAACCGTTGCTAAACACAATACACGTACGGTATCGCCGTGGTAACGGCGATTACGGCTGTTCGGTCCCGCTTTCTTGCCCACTCAAAACCTCCAAGCTTTCCTTTTTCTTCCCT
The DNA here is from genome assembly GCF_028974065.1 of Penicillium cinerascens. NCBI lineage: Eukaryota > Fungi > Ascomycota > Eurotiomycetes > Eurotiales > Aspergillaceae > Penicillium > Penicillium cinerascens. The sequence continues at coordinate 537,159 of NW_026695298.1, read as the reverse complement.
CTTCTTCCTCTTCTCCTTTCACTCTCCACTATCTATTTTGCTTCCACAGGTGAAGGTGGTAGCTTCTGCATTGGATGTGTTGTGCTGCCTCGTAAAGAGATAGCTTGCCATCATGATCACTTCCCGCCTTGTGCGCGCCGGTGCGCTGGTAAGTTGCGCCCTGCCTTCGGCTTCCTGATGCGCGACTGCGTCGACTCCGGTCCCAGTCGGCATCACCAATCGATCTGGATGAATTGATAGCTAACATGTTACTCCAATAGGCTCCCAAGGCCCGTCTTGTAAGCAGATTCAGCCCAATATCACCCACCTGCAACGGTCCCCGGATCACAGACTGGATGAAGCAACTAGAAACGTGGCAGCTACTAACTCTCGATCTTGTATAGTTCTTCGGGCCCCGGAGCTTCGCTACCGTTACCAATGACCCCCTCGATAAGAAGGTCGAGATGACCAATCACGAGAAGGGCAACTACATCAACTACAAGAAGATGTCCGAGAACCTCGAGATCGTCCGTTCTCGTCTGCAGCGCCCTCTCACCTACGCTGAGAAGGTTCTGTACTCTCACCTGGACGACCCCCACGGCCAGGACATCGAGCGTGGTGTTTCCTACCTCAAGCTCCGTCCCGACCGTGTTGCTTGCCAGGATGCCACCGCCCAGATGGCTATCCTTCAGTTTATGTCCGCCGGCATGCCCTCCGTCCAGACCCCCACCACCGTTCACTGTGACCACTTGATTGAGGCCCAGGTTGGTGGCGAGAAGGATCTGGCTCGTGCCAACGACATTAACAAGGAGGTCTACGATTTCCTTGCTTCCTCCACTGCCAAGTACAACATTGGTTTCTGGAAGCCCGGTTCCGGTATCATTCACCAGATCGTCCTGGAGAACTACGCTTTCCCCGGTGGTCTGATGATCGGTACTGACTCCCACACTCCCAACGCTGGTGGTCTCGCCATGGCCGCCATCGGTGTCGGTGGTGCTGATGCCGTCGACGTCATGGCCGGTCTCCCCTGGGAGCTGAAGGCCCCCAAGGTCATCGGTGTTCGCTTGACTGGTGAGATGTCCGGCTGGACTACCCCTAAGGATATCATCCTGAAGGTTGCCGGTCTCCTGACCGTCAAGGGTGGTACTGGTGCTATCATTGAGTACCACGGCCCCGGTGTCAACTCCCTGTCCTGCACTGGTATGGGTACCATCTGTAACATGGGTGCCGAAATTGGTGCCACCACCTCCATGTTCCCCTTCAACGACCGTATGTACGACTACCTGAAGGCCACCAAGCGTCAGAGCATTGGTGACTTCTCCCGTGACTACGCTGCCCAGCTCCGTGAGGACGAGGGTGCCGAGTACGACCAGCTCGTCGAGATCAACCTGTCCGAGCTCGAGCCCCACATCAACGGTCCCTTCACCCCCGATCTGGCCACCCCCATCTCCAAGTGGAAGGAGGCCGTCAAGACCAACAAGTGGCCCGAGGAGCTCAAGGTCGGTCTGATCGGTTCTTGCACTAACTCCTCCTACGAGGATATGTCCCGTGCCGCTTCGATCGCCCGTGATGCTCTCGACCACGGCCTCAAGTCCAAGTCTCTGTTCACCATCACCCCCGGTTCCGAGCAGATTCGCGCCACCATTGCCCGTGATGGCCAGCTTGAGACCATGGAGGAGTACGGCGGTGTCATCCTCGCCAACGCCTGTGGCCCCTGCATTGGTCAGTGGGACCGCAAGGATGTGAAGAAGGGCGAGGCCAACTCCATCATCTCTTCCTACAACCGTAACTTCACTGGTCGTAACGACGCCAACCCCGCCACCCACGCTTTCGTCGCCTCCCCCGACCTGGTTGTTGCTATGACCGTTGCCGGTACCCTTAACTTCAACCCCCTGACCGACAAGCTCAAGGACGCCAACGGCAAGGAGTTCATGCTCAAGCCCCCGACCGGTGACGGTCTCCCCTCCAAGGGTTACGACCCCGGTATGGACACCTACCAGGCTCCCCCTGCCGACCGCGCTTCCATCGAGGTCGCTGTCTCCCCCACCAGTGACCGTCTCCAGCTCCTCGCTGGCTTCGAGGCCTGGGATGGCAAGGACGCCACGGGCATCCCCATCCTGATCAAGTGCCAGGGCAAGACCACCACTGACCACATTTCTATGGCCGGTCCCTGGTTGAAGTACCGTGGCCACTTGGACAACATTTCCAACAACATGCTGATCGGTGCCGTCAACGAGATGAACGGCGAGGCCAACAAGGTTAAGAACACCTTCACTGGCGAGTTCGGCGCTGTCCCCGCCACCGCCCGTGACTACAAGGCCCGCGGCGTCAAGTGGGTTGTCATTGGTGACTGGAACTACGGTGAGGGTTCTTCCCGTGAGCACGCCGCTCTGGAGCCCCGTCACCTCGGTGGTCTGGCCATCATCACCCGCTCCTTCGCTCGTATCCACGAGACCAACCTGAAGAAGCAGGGTATGCTTCCCCTGACCTTCACCGACCCCGCCGATTACGACAAGATCAAGCCCGAGGACAAGGTCGACCTTATGTGCACTGAGCTCGCCGTCGGCAAGCCCATGACTCTCCGTGTCCACCCCGCGGACGGTGGCGAGCCCTTCGACGTCTCCCTCAGCCACACCTTCAACGAGTCCCAGATCGAGTGGTTCCGCGACGGTTCCGCCCTGAACACCATGGCTCGCAAGGCCGGCAACTAAACTTTCTCACGTCTTCAAGGGCTGCCGTGAGGTGCCCGTGTAAACTACGTTCTCTCTCCTGTGTTTAGCGCCCAGAAAAGAGGAACTGGGTGACAATTTTCTGATTAAGGATTCACTCATTGCGCGTCTGTCCCTTTTTCGAGCCTGGTATGAGGAGTTGCGCTCTGGGAAAAATTTACGATATCTTGATTTTCGGCCTAGTTGGCCTTGCGTTGGATTCCCTTTTGGGTGGGCTCAATGGATATAGCTTTTGATTTCAATAAATCATCGTTTCTGTATGTTCCAGGATAGCACGTATACCCTTTTTTCTGTATTCAACCTGTTCTCAGTTGTAGATTGTAGATTGTATACCATCACCAATGTGGCATGAAATCCAGCTGAGCTAATCTGCCGAGGCCCGTCGCTCCCCCGCGGATAACGAGAACAGAAGTCCTTTGCGATGCGCAATTAGAACCGGTAATTCCGTGACTACATCGACCAGAGGGTATGTGATCTCTCCGCTTACATAGACCTCACCCTCCCCGCAATCAACACCTCTTAATAATCGACGACCGAGGATTGGCTCAACACATCCTCCGCTACTCGGAGAATCTCGAACAAATGGCACAGCTCGTTCCCTTGCCGGAAATTGAGCGCCTCAGCGCGTCGGTAATCAGGATACTGGGAGGAAACCCAGGCAAGGTAAGCAGATACCTATTTGATCCAGAGTTGAGGCAACAGGTCGGGCTGACCGAGCACGGGCATAGTTTACACTGCAAGGTATGTGCCTCGATTCTGGCCTGTAATTCCCACTCACGTTTTATCAGGAACCAATACCTACCTCATTGGCCGCGGCCACCAGCGAATCCTCATCGACACGGGCGAGGGCAAGCCCACTTGGGCTGCTCGTCTGCAATCCGTGCTCTCCGAGGAGAATGCCACCGTTCACCAGGCCCTCCTCACTCACTGGCATGGCGACCACGTAAATGGTGTCGCCGACTTGCTCCGCATCTGTCCTAAGGCTACTGTTTTCAAGCACCAGCCGGATAGCGGACATGAGGATATCCGCGATGGACAGGTGTTTACCGTGGAGGGCGCTACTCTGACGGCGTGCCATACGCCGGGACATACGGTTGACCATATGGTCTTTATGCTCAAGGAGGAGGATGCTATGTTTACCGGTGATAGTAAGTACATCTTGTTTCTCTTGGACTTGGGATATCGATGGTAATGATAAACTAGATGTCCTCGGTCACGGCACGGCCGTATTTGAAGACCTTCATACCTACCTAGGCAGCCTCAACCGCATGCTCAACCGTGTGCAAGGCCGCGGGTACCCCGGACACGGCGCCGTAATGGAGTCTACCAACTCGCGCATTTCCGAGTACATCAAGCACCGTCAGCAGCGGGAAGACGAGGTACTACGCGTTCTGCGGTACAGCAAGCTCGATGTTACAGAAGGCGAGTCTGAGCCTGAGCGTAGAGGCTGGACGCCGCTGGACCTGGTCAAGGTTATCTATCGCGATGTCCCGGAGAGCCTTCATTTGCCGGCATCTCATGGAGTAGTACAGGTGTTGATGAAGTTGGAGAACGAGGGGCGGGTAGTGCATAATGGTGAGTCCGGGGAGTGGCGTTTGGGTGATAGGTCGGCGCTGTAACTTGTGAATAAGTGTATATAGATTGAGAGGTTATTCCCGGACGGGATATGACCCGTCAGCATTGAGTTCTGCGCACGGTGGGTCATCCGCAGTTAGCCTCGTGCATGTCCAGACCAGACCGTTCTTCATCATACTAGATGCTTCTATACAGTACCCGCACCCCGTCAACGATGGTTACGTAAGATCACTGGTCTCCGAAGACGTCAGCAAACGGTCATTTCGGGCAGCAACTCGATCACCTTGGCCAACTCATCGTAGTTACGCTCCGAGATGTACGTGAATGAATGCATGGCCTATACCAGGACGAACATAGCGAGGCCTGACTGGCTGGGTTGAACCAAGGTCCAATCATGAATCGATGACGGGTCTCAGCCGGGCGAAGCCTGGATTTGTCCAACCCCTCAATCAGTAGTACCTAAATAAAGGACGGGCCCGGATGTAGTGATCGGCCTAGATCTCTTCTAGCACGAAAGAACTATTTTAAACAACCGTGTCCTCTGTTCACTCAGACCGATGTGAGTGATATTGAGGAGCTCCACCATACCTTAAAAGGTAGCTGTTCCAAGTTTCGGGGCTCTGACCTCACTTGTCCCCCGCCCTTGCGCTTTTTATCTCCCTCTGCGTTCTGCAACCCGTGTCAAGCGTGAGCTTGGTGGATTGTTCTCGATAGACTAATTCTTTTCAGTCGGTCCTACTTCCTCTCCCCAGGAATTTTCCTGCGGGCGCTGACCATCGTTTGATCTGCAGGTGTTCCTGTTCCCTGTTCTTCCGGCGTCGTCTTTTCCCTCGATACACTTGTCGGTGTTAAGAGCATCTCCTTCGTATCCTTCTCGCCTAGTCTGATTCCTTCGCGACCATGCCTTCGATCGAAGAACCCAAGAACGAGGCCCGCCTGCTGCTCGTCTCCAACCGGCTCCCCATCACCATCAAGCGCTCCGAAGACGGCAAATATGATTTTTCCATGTCATCGGGAGGTTTGGTGAGTGGACTCAGCGGTCTGTCCAAGTCGACCACCTTCCAGTGGTACGGCTGGCCTGGTTTGGAGGTGCCCGAGCCTGAGATACCCGAGGTCAAGAAGCGCTTGAAGGACGAGTACGGCGCGGTGCCGGTCTTCATCGACGACGACCTGGCAGATCGTCACTACAATGGATTTTCGAGTCAGTGCTTTCTGCAATGCTGAGTGTCATTCATTATGCTAATTAGCGGGACTTGTCGCAGATTCCATCCTCTGGCCGCTATTCCACTACCACCCCGGTGAAATCACCTTCGACGAGTCCGCCTGGGAGGCATACAAAGAAGCGAACCGTCTTTTCGCAAAAGCTATTTCCAAGGAAGTTCAGGATGGTGATCTGATCTGGGTGCACGACTACCATTTGATGCTGCTGCCGGAGATGCTGCGCGAGGAGATCGGTGACACCAAGCAGAATGTCAAGATCGGCTTTTTCTTGCATACGCCCTTCCCCAGCAGTGAGATTTACCGGATTCTGCCTGTGCGCAACGAGCTTCTCTTGGGTGTCTTGCATTGCGATCTTATTGGATTCCATACCTATGACTACACTCGCCATTTCTTGAGCAGTTGCTCGCGCTTACTGTGAGTGAATCGACAAGAGGGAGAGGATATACATTCGGCTAATGGAAATAGGGGACTTGCTACGACACCCAACGGAATCGAGTTCCAGGGCAAGATTATTACATGCGGTGCTTTCCCGATCGGTATTGATCCCGAGAAGTTCAAGGAGGGTCTGAAGAAGGAGAAGGTCCAGAAGCGCATTGCGATGCTGGAGCAAAAGTTTCAGGGCGTCAAGCTTATGGTTGGTGTCGATCGCCTGGACTATATCAAGGGCGTACCGCAGAAGCTGCATGCGCTGGAGGTCTTCCTCAGTGACCACCCAGAGTGGGTTGGCAAGGTCGTTCTGGTACAAGTCGCTGTGCCGAGCCGGCAGGATGTCGAGGAGTATCAGAATCTGCGAGCGGTAGTGAACGAGCTTGTCGGTCGGATCAACGGCAAGTTTGGCACGGTTGAATTCATGCCCATCCACTTCCTCCACAAGTCCGTCAACTTTGATGAGCTCATTGCGCTCTACGCCGTCTCCGATGCTTGCATCGTATCTTCGACCCGCGACGGAATGAACCTGGTCGCCTACGAGTACATCGCGACACAGCAGAAGCGCCATGGCGTTTTGGTACTGTCTGAGTTTGCAGGTGCTGCCCAGAGTCTCAACGGCAGCATCATTGTCAACCCATGGAATACGGAGGAGCTGGCTGGTGCATACCAAGAGGCTGTCACCATGAGTGATGAACAGCGCGCTCTGAATTTCGCCAAGCTGGACAAATACGTGTCCAAATACACCAGGTATGATCATTCTATTCTAAGCTAGGAACGTCGAGCTAATTGAAATCCAGTGCATTCTGGGGCCAATCCTTCGTCACCGAACTCACCCGGATATCAGCCCACTCTGCCGACAAATTCCAGGCCAAGAAACTCGCCGTGGCCTCAAGCGAGAACGAAATCCCGGTCCCTGAGAAAGCCGCGTAATTGACCTTGGCGAGCTCGACACGCGTTGAACGAAATTAGATGCTCTCACGACATTAATATGGCGAACTGTACTGGCTTTTTCTCTCTTTCGGATTGCATGGGAATTTGTGTTTTTGCAGATTGGGGTTCTAGGATATTAATCTTCTCTCCTCCTTAGATGCAAAACGTTCCTTCGGTACCTGGGTACTCTGTACTACGATCTAACTATAGCTCAAAATACGAAGTTTTCAAGATTTACCGAGTAAAGCAGGAAATTTCAAGCCACGCCAGCCCGATTTACAAGTCCACTCCACTCCTTCAACTACTGCATAGCCCGTCTGACGCCATCCGTCGAGTCATCCAGTCCCGGCACCTCCTGTTCGATTGCTGTAGCAGAAAAGTTCGGTTATACGTGGCGTCTTCCTCTAGGAGCATCCCCCTCGTCAGTGTATTAGGTATTGGCATTGGGATTGAGTGCTTGGCTGCAGGCTGTGGTAAACACGCAGGCCACCGAAGAGAGAGGGTGGGGGGAGTTGTTTCCCCGTCTATCAGAGGCTTAGTGGCATCAAAGCCACAAACTTGCAAAGAGCTAATAGGAGGCGATGTGTTTCAAGTCCCGCAGCCTGTGGACGACGGTGGTGGAACCCCAAGTTCAGTGCGTATAATAGCCAGATGATCAACGATGTGTTGGTCCATGGGGAGTGTAGGGAGACGGGCGACTCATTCACCGAGTATGCTATATTAGACATGTTATGAATTACGAAGTAATGATATGAGTAAAGTGAGAATGAAAACCAATGCTAAGTGAAGTATTGAGGTCGTGTCCGATAGTTGTTGATGTGTGTGCAAACAGTGCAAACTCAACTCACGAAATTCTCAAGATTCAACGCCGCGTCTCCGCAACTTCACTGTTTAGTGCTCTTCCAATTCTCCCCGCTCGGACTCCTTTCAGCCCCCTGTCTCTGGTCTATTTGAAATCAATCCAGCAGTCAACTACAGCAGAGAGTCTCAATTTACCATGGCTCCTAGCCATCTCCTCCGGGCGGCCCTGCCTATGCGGTCAATGGCATCACCAATGGTCCTGACCCGATCAACGATCCTCACATCCACCCTCTCGATCCCACAGTCCATTCGAAATGCCTCAACATCTACAGAACCCGCACAATCCTCCACCCCCTCACCACAAGCATCCGGGCTCCAGCCGCTCCAACGGCCGGCCATGCTCCGCAACTACGCCTCGAGCCTGAAGACCGGCACCGTCGTCTCTGTCGGGCGCATGGAGCGCACCGTCACCGTCTCCTTCCGCCACAACTTCTGGGACAAGCGTATCCGGAAATACTATCCCAAGGAAACCCGCTTCCTCGTCTCCGACCCCCGCAACTCCCTGCGCGAGGGCGACGTGATCGAGTTCTCCTCCGGCGCCCCGAAGAGCCGCCACGTCCACCACATCGTCGAGCGTATCATTACCCCCTTCGCTGTGCCCATTGATGAGCGCCCGGCTGTTATGTCGCCTCAAGAGCGCCAGACCGAGCGCGAGAACCGCTGGGCTGCCAAGTATGTGCGTAGGGAGTCGAGACGGTTGGGGGAGGAGGTTGATTTGGCGTCGAGGGTGCAGATTAACCCTGGCGAGGAGCTCTCCCAGGCGGAGATGATTCACCGTATCCATCAAGGGAATGAGCGTGTTGGAAAGGTCAAGGCCTTGGTCGAGAAGAGGCTGGCAACACAAGCGCAGTCTGATTCTTGAGAGGCTTTGGGCTTGTCATTGCGCTGAGTTATGGGTCTTCTGGGCTGTCAATTTAGATATCCATGCTATTTTGCATGTCGGATCATGACCGGTACGTTTTTTCTACCTTTCTTTCTGTGCTTTCTGTTTCTTTTTTGGGGCTTTATATGATGATCCCTTCCGCTTAACCCAGCTCACTTTGACACGCAAAGCGTGCTTGATGTAAACGGCGAAGTCTACTCCTGATACCAATTGTTATTTTTCTGCACTGTTTACGATCTGTCGCTGTCAATTCGCTTACTGACTGATGGACACTAGGACGACCGTCGCGGACATGTGCTGTACTATACTATACTATACTATACAAACTTCCATTCGTCTACTGTTCTATCTTTGGCCACAGGTTGTTATACTTGGACTATCTCTATCGTACCATACTCTTTTGAAGTGTCTTTTAAAACGTACGGTTCATTGGTCAATCCCATGAAAATGCGGCATTAGAGAAATATGTACGAGAAAATGAGCCCGTTCACCTGATAAAAATCAAAAAAGTGTATACACCATGGGAAAAGGAAGTGACCTCTTTTTTCCCGCGGACGCGAGTCCAGCCCAATCCCTAAATCAGCAGTAAATGGAAAGCAAGTCACTGGTATCACGGAAGAGAAACCAACTCCTTTGCCCAGAAACGACAAACGGCCTTCTAAAACCCCAATTCCTCCTGTGCACCGGGCGACTGGAGTACCATTGCTTCGTAGGCAGGTTGATCTGACATGTCAGAGGATCCTGCACTCTGATCTTGTTGAGATCCTTTTGCAAGCTTGGTCCAGCAGCTTGTGGCGGTTCTCACGATGTGAAGACCCGGACTTTAAGATCCACGCTGCCGGTTGCGAGTACGCATCGAATGGACATTTTGCTCGCTGCGTTGGGGTCTTCTTTCACCCCATTTGAACCGGCACCTTCGGCGCCGTTGGCTCCGGCTTCACCATTGGCACCACTGTCCTTGATCAACGGAGGTGCCCATCGAATTGAGGTGATGAAGTGGTCATGAGCGGCGATGGTACGCACGCACTTGCATTCTTGAGTGAGATCCCAGCATCGCACAGTCTTGTCATCGGCAACTGAAAGAAGATATTTCCCGCCGGGATGGAAGACGAGTGCGCGCACCCAGTTGTCGTGACCGACAAGTGTCTTAATTAAGTTGCCACGGGCATCCCAGAGACGAATGGTCTTGTCACGCGAGCCTGTAGCCACAAACTCTGCAGAGGATGATGTTGGCGGCGGCTTCTTTTGTCCTGCGAGAGGTGCCAAGTACTGGTAGCTCGTCGGCGGAGCAAAAGTCACACACTCGATGACATGCTCGTGGCCTAAGAAAGTGGATTTGGTCTCTCCAGATGAGATATCCCAGAGGCGCGGGACTTGATCATCTCCGGCAGAAAAGAGAAATCGACCGTCCGGTGATGGTGCTACATCACGCACCCATGCGGCATGTCCTTGCAATGTCTTAACACAATATCCAGTGGTCACATCCCAGATCCGCAATGTCATATCACGAGAGGCGGATACCAGCAGGTTACCGGACATCGGTGAGCCCGCGGCCCCAGATGGGATAAATCGAACCGCCGATACACTGTGGTCATGGCCCGGTAGGGTGCGGATATTTTTATATTCATCGGCCGGGTCCCACAGCTTGATCGTGAGATCGGAGGAGCATGATGCAAGGAGCGTGCCCCCTCGCGGTCCTCCATAATCCACATCCAGAACTGCCCTCGTGTGACCCTTGATTGTCCGCTCTAGTTCACCTAGCTCCCAGTCCCAAACTTTGATTGTCGTGTCTTCTGATCCAGAGGCGAGCGAGGAGAATATAGGGTGGAAGGCGACACAAGTCACCGGTTGCCGGTGCGACTCTAGGTCGTGGCGTGGAGGGGCGCGCGGCAGCCAGGATGCCGGATCCTGATTTCGTCGAGACAAAGATGTAGGGGTTGCAGTGTCCAGTTCGGTTTGGAGAGAGGCGCATCGTGATTCCAAATCCATAATCTACCACGGCAATCAGTCTCCTGGATCTCTCAGGGCATCTTTGGTAGGAGACTCCCCACCTTCTTCTGTAATCGGACAACACTTGTCCATTTCTTCTCTAGTAGCCCCTCATATTTCTTCAGTGTGTTATCGTCAACCGTGATCGACTCGCCGAGTTCTTCTCGCAGCGCAGCGGAGCTCTGGGACAGGTTCGCGGAGGCCAAGTAGGCAATGATTGACTTGTGTCTGTAGTAGAAAACCCGTCAAGTTAGTTCCAGGTGTCAAGCCAGGTGAAATGGTGGCGCATACAGCTCCTCCGCCTGTCGCGCCGTGAGTAGCTGGCTCATGGTGCCGGCGGATTTGTGTGTTTCCCAGGCAGTCCTCGCTGCCCCTCCGCATGCACCGGAGGCTGTCGCTCACAAAGGAGAAAGGCTCGGACGGTATGCGCAAAGCAAATTGCGGGAGCGAATGATCTCAAAGTCGTAGTGTAAGGAGAGCAGAGAAGCAACAAAGTGAAGATCCACCGCGGGGTCACAACAAACCCTCGACACCGCCAAGGCCGCTTGTTTACTTCCCGATCTCCAAAGCCGCCCGCTGTTTATTTCTCCCCTCTGGCGCTGACCCGCTTCACTTTACCCCTCAGGTCGCTAGTTTGGGATTTCTAGTTTTTCTTGACTTCTGTGCTATACGCTCTTTCCATGAGACCGACGTCCCCTGATCGCGGACTGAGTTGATCTCGAATTCCTCCCGTCCATTGCTTTAGGCACCAAAACCCTCACAGTACGACGATCCGAGCCCGACGGTCCCTTAGGAGACCGTTCCCTTTCAGTTCTTCATTTATATCGCATACGCAGGGGTCTGAGTGCTGATATCGCTAACGTATGTACCTATTCCAGATCCCACCTGGTTGCACATCTCTTTGACCACTTAACCACCAAGCCCGTCGCCATGGCCGACGGCGAGCAAGATTTCTCCTCCTTGCCGCTACAGGACCGGTTCGCTCATAAGGTTCGCTATTCTCCCCGTGCGATCTCGAGATCACGTCCCGGTCGACGAAAGGAAGACTGACCTCGACTCGATCAATAGAACTGGAAAGTCCGCAAGGAGGGTTACGAAGACGCCAAAGCCCAATTCGAAAAGACGCCCGATGAATCAGACCCCGTGTTTGCGCCATTCCTGCAAGACCCCAGTTTGTGGAAAGGGGCAGTCGCAGATTCCAACGTTGCGGCGCAGATTGAGGGCTTGGGAGCATACTGTTCTTTCTTGAAATTCGGAGGCGTGCAAGCATGCGCAAGGTGTGTTTCATAATTCCCATATCGGCCATGATTTTTTGTTGGTTGCGAGTTGCTGACAGCTTCCCTAGGACTCGGGGGTACACTGTCGGGCCGATCGCGGAAAAGGGTCTCCCGTGTGCCAGACCGGCTGGTAAAGCCAGCGCTCAGGAGGCCCTCTTATTATGCGTCGAATTGGACAAAGCCGATCCGGTCCTCGAAGAGCTCCTACCTACACTATCACACAAAGTCCCTAAAGTCGTTGCGGGCGCACTCGCAGCGTTGACCGCCATCTACCATAACTACGGATGCAAGATTGTGGACCCGAAGCCGACTTTAAAGGTACTGCCGAAGGTATTTGGCCACGCGGATAAGAATGTCCGTGCCGAAGCACAGAACTTGACCGTGGAGTTGTATCGGTGGCTGCGTGAAGCCATCAAGCCTCTTTTCTGGGCCGATCTGAAGCCGGTCCAGCAGGGTGATTTGGAGAAGCTTTTTGAGGGAGTCAAACAAGAGCCTCCGGCGAAACAAGAACGATACACTCGAGCCCAACAAGATGCTATGGCCACGGCTAGCGCAGCTCCCGGAGGCGGGGACGGAGCCGATGAGGAAGCTGGTGAAGAATTCGTCGAAGAAGAGGCGGAAGTCGATGTTTTCGATCTTGCAGAGCCCATTGACGTTTTCCCCAAAATCCCCAAGGATCTTCATGACCAACTCGCTTCGTCAAAATGGAAGGACCGCAAGGAAGCCCTGGATGCTCTCTATAATGTGATCAACGTGCCTCGGATCAAGGATGGACCCTATGATGAAATTATGAGGGCCTTGGCCAAGTGCATGAAGGATGCCAATGTTGCTGTCGTGGCAGTGGCAGCCAACTGTGTTGACGTTCTGGCCAGAGGCATGCGCAATGGGTTCGTGAAATACCGATCCGTCATTATGGTACCGATGCTGGAGCGCCTGAAGGAGAAGAAGCAGACTGTGGCAGACGCGCTAGGACAAGCATTGGATGGCGTGTTCTCGTCAACAGACCTCTCTGACTGTCTGGAAGACATCCTGGAATACCTCAAGCACAAAAACCCGCAAGTGAAGCAGGAGACGCTCAAGTTCTTGATCCGTTGCCTCCGCTCCACCCGAGTTGTACCAGCCAAGCCGGAGATCAAGTCAATCGCTGACGCAGGTACGAAGCTTTTGACCGAGTCGACTGAAGTTGTTCGATCCGGTGGTGCCGAGGTTTTGGGTACACTGATGAAGATCTTGGGCGAGAGGGCTATGAACCCGTACCTTGATGGATTGGACGAAATTCGAAAGACCAAGATCAAGGAATACTTCGAAACTGCGGAAGTGAAGGCTAAGGAACGCCCTAAGCCGATTGCACCTCCTCCCAAGGCTGCTGCTCCCGCTGCCAGGAAGACTGTTCCAGGCAAAAAGCCAGCTATGGGACTCAAGAAACCGGCTCCTGCTGCACCCCCGGCCGAGGGTCATCCTGCCAAGCCAGCTACTAGGGGAATTCCTTCCAAGCTCGGCGGTATTTCAAAGCCTGGCAGTGGCCTGGCGCCTCCTGGGGCTGGTCTCAAGCTCCAGCGCAAGCTCGGCGGTCCAGGTGGTCTGGCTTCGCCGCAACGTCGAGCCGCCCCTCCACCTGCGGAAGATGATGCTCCTCCCCCAGCCGCCCCCAAATTCGGCCTCGGTCGCGGTCTTGCTGGCCGACCGATCGCGAAGCCATCAGCGCCCGAGGCCGCCCCGGCTCCAGCCCCAGCCCCCGCAGGAATGACCGCCGCGGAACGAGCAAAAATGGAAGAGCTGCGGATGGAGAAGGAGAGGTTCGCCCGCATCATCGAAGATATGAAGTCAGATCGCTCCAAGATCAACTCCCAAATTACCGAGCTACAGAACCAGAATGCCCAGTTGATTGAGGATCACACGAGAGATGTGTTGAGCATCAAGGCGAAGGAGACTCAACTTGTCCGCGCACGGAGTGATGCCGAGGCCGCAGAGGCAAACGTCCAGAAGCAGCAGAGAGAGATTGAACGGTTGAAGCGTGAGTTGTCTCGAGCCCTCCGCGCATCTGCTCTGAGCCCAACCACCGCTGGCTCCGACGCCGGCAGCATGGGCATGCCAGATGTCAACCCCACGTACCAAGAACCTGCCAGCAATGGACACGATGCAGCAGCCCGTTCCGGCCTTCACATGGGTTCTCGTTTCGAGAGTTCACGGCCCCGAAGCTACGCCTCTGCCAACCACAGCGAGGATGGAGAAAACGGTGGCCTAGAGTCACCGGGTTTCAGCAGCCGAGAGGGTGGCTTGGGTCGGCGCAAGCTGAGCCCGACATATGGTCTTTCTGGAATCGCCAGCCCGACTCGGTCGTCTGCTCGGGCGTCAGCCACTGCCACAGACGACGAGGCGCAGCCCCGGTCTGCAGAGCCTGCTGAGAACTGGAAGCGCGCTGCTGAAGTCACAAGCCAGCTTAAGGCAAGAATTGAACAAATGAAGGTCAGTACATCCATCTATAGCAACGAGTAACCTGCGGCTAACACCATTTACAGGCAAGACAAGGACTTTCACGACCCACTGGGACTCAACGTTAATGACGAATGACCGCGACTATGTTTATGCCTCCTGATTCTCTTCCGCTGTACTTTCTCCTTCTCCGCATGTCTTAGGCTGGGTTTCCTTGATGCTAGGTGTGGCATCTGGTCTTTGGGCGCGCTGGGGATTCTTGACTTTTGTAATTTTCCCACCGGTTCTTGCTTTGATCTTTCTTTCCTGTAGTTTTTCCATACCATCTTTTTTCCTTTTTCTTTTTTATTTCTTCATCGTTGTTCCCGAGCTGGCGGTTTCTCTGAACGGTTTGAATATCCCGATTTCATTTCCTGTGCCATACTGCCTTAGGAGGTGGACTGCTGCGGTGAATCCATAATGTATAACTCTAGCTTTCAAAGAAAAAAAAAGACTGTCAATTGGATAGCAGGCATTTCGATCACAACCCGTACAACTCCGCAAATGGATCACAACTGGGATCATCATGCCTCGTATACTCAATCTCATCTGCAATCCTCTTCGCCTTCTCCTCCCCAAACACACTCCCAATCCAAGCCAGCGTCACATCTATCCCCGCGCTAACACCAGACGAGGTCCAGATATTCCCATCCGTAACCCATCGCGCCCGCGATACCCACTGTACCTCCGGCCCCAGCGCCATCATCTCTTTCCACGCCATTTTGTTAGTGGTTGCCCGTTTGCCATCCAGCACTCCAGCCCGCGCTGCCAGTCCAGAGCCGGTGCATACGGTGATTACGTATTTCAGCCGCGGGTATGTGTCCTTGATGAATTTGATAGCTGCGAGCACTGTCGGCCCGGAACCCCGGGACCCTCGGCCGCCGGGGACGAGGAGGACGTCCAGGGGCGGTGGTGCTGCATAGGTGTGTGTTGGGAGTATCTCTTGTCCGACACTCCCTGGGTATTCGGGACAAGTTGTTGATACTGGGTCTAGGGTGGATGAGAGAAGTGATAAAGTGATGCCCTCTGTTCGTGAGAGGACGTTGATGCAGTCCAGTGGGCCGAATGCGTCTAGTGCTTGGAAGCCCGGGAATAAGAGCAACCCAATGCGCAGAGGCTCACCGGGTAATTGCATGTCTGGATTGTTGTTAGCAATGGACTCGGAGAGGATGAGGTTGTACGTACCGGCCATGAGACTGATCGTATGGGATTCTAGAATATAAAGGAGTCGATAGATCAGCTGTGGGAATTTTCAAGGTTCCCTATTCATTCTAAATCTCCCAAAATGCTGATTTGGCTCTAGCCGAGCTTGATGAAAGCGCTTTGCAATAACAGTGGAATAGTGAGGGGTTGGCGCGTTTGCTGCAGAGTTTATTTTCGGGTATCAACCAAAGGGCGCGAGTTGGTCCACAAGCTCCTCATTCCACTGTATGTCCAATTAAGCTTATTACCGGCATTTAATGTAACGACATGTCATGTAGTGCTGCATTGAAGCGTAGACCTAGGGAAACCAATATTGCAACCTACGCCACACAAAGCTGACCAGTATAAAATGACCTTGTCGATGTGTTTCGAAATATTTTCGGGTGTCTACTATATACAACCTAACAATGATTGGTGACGATACCATTTGACAACATAACTGAGACTGTGATCGATGGGAATCGTGCGGTAGATACAGTCTGGGTTGTCATAGGAATATCGGCCACCAGGGAGGTCCAAATCGAGCCAATTCCGCGGACCGGCATCGACCCAGTAGAGTTTTAGATGATATGCATCGGTGTGGACAGCTTCGTGAATTGCACTAAAAGCCAACTCGTCGATTGCTTCGTCGAGGCTTGAGGAGGCTTGGTCGCTAATGGGAAATCCATGAGCTGTTTTATAAGCTGCCTTTGCCTCGGCTTTGAGGACAACGAACTGTTTTCTTGGTTCAGCTGAATTATAAGAGCATCCAAATCACGTTTCAGAAGTAGCCAGGGGATTTCCCTCCTGTTTGGGTGCTGCACTAGTGCTGGCTATGAATGCAGTGACAGCAAAAGTCGAGAGAACGAAAACTTCGTGATGTACCACGTTTCTTTGGAAAGGAAGGACCCATAAAGGTATCAATGTAATGTCGTAACTTAAAACCCGTACACATGAAATGATGTCTTCGGCTGTAGTATGGCACAACGCTCGAGCGGCATCACATGTAGCATTGACTTCAATTTGCCGAGCCGTGCCAATTCAGACTCAATTCCATTGCCTACTGTAATGAATAGTGTGATTTGGGCACTATTTCATGTCAATCGATTACACTCTGTACAGTCTCTCTCACTCCACTCTCCCACCGATCCCACGCAAGACAGTAATTCACCGTATCCCTCCACACGTCTTCCGGATCACAGCCAGGAGGCAACTCCCTCCCATTCCCGATTTTACCCCTAAGCTTGCCCTTGACAAAGCGTATATGCCAGGGAACAACCCCAACACGCTCAAATCCCATCTTCTCCGCAAGCTTGGAGCTGGCCAGGTTAGTCGTACTAGCCCGCCAATCGACCCGGCGCAATCCAATACCACCTCGTTCTGGGGGCTCCAGTGCAAGCCGTAGCACTAACCCGACAGCACTCTTAGCCACGTGTGTACGCTGGTATGGCGGTAGGATAACGACGAATCCGACCTCCGTGCATAGGTGTATCGGTGATGTCCGGATGAAACTCACGGTGCCGGCGAGTTCACCTTCCGGATCTTCTGGTGATGGGTCTCGTGTCTTGTCTATAATAGTGAAAGCGAATGACTCGGGATTGGAGAATGAGATGATGCTGTTGGATGGACCGTCGGTGAACTCTTTTTTGAACTCGGTTGCCGAGTCCCATGGTCCTATGGGCATGTGTGAATATATTTCGGGATACGGCGAGGATAGATTGAAGAATGTGTCACCATGTCTTTCGGGGTCGAATGGGATGAGTTTAACGCGCTCATTTGATATCCCATAAATAGGGAATGGGAAGATGGAAGCTATGGCCATTTCGGATATTTTGGTATAGTTGGTTGGGCTTGGCGTAGAGTCGTCGAAATGGGGACTTTTCCTTGTGTCCGAGAGCAGGATGGAAGTAGGATTCAATTTGGATTAACTCAAGTCGGTCGACTATAGACAGCCCTATACACTTGACGTTGGGTTCTCTTAGACAGACCTGCTTGGGGAAGATGACTTCTTATGTGAGGTCCTTCAACGACTTGCGCGAGGCTTGGAAAAATCTCCGAATATCGGATTTAAGGTTCGCGAAATTCGCACACAGTTTCACCAGAACGATTTACCGGACTTCTGCTTTCAGACTTCTCTATCAGAGTTCTACAAGGACGTATACACATGCAGACTGCATAAACCAATCTCTAATTATCTACTTAAGGCCATATTGAACGGTAGAGAAATGGATTCATGGGTATCTGCGAGAAAGTGGTACATAAGGCCGTCGAGGAGTTCGTGAGAAAAAATTTTCTTTTTGGAGAAAATGGGGTTCAAAGCGCCCAAGGGCTCTTTCTCACCCATCTATTAAAGCTAAGTCATCCGGAGCCTTGAACACCTCGTTTCCCATAAGAACTTTTGTAGGAGATAGCTGGGGAGCGGCGATCCCAACCAACAAAAACTAAGTCACGGAAAGGGTGAGCTTAGACCTTGATGGCAGCCTCGGCAGCCTTGGTCTTCTTCTCCTGCTTGGCGTTGGCCTTGGCACCCATGATACCACCGCCCCAGTGGCGGCGGGTCTCCTCGTACTTGTCGGTGTAGCCCTCCTTGATGGCAGAGAGGAGCTTGGAGAACTCGGCCTTGTCCTCGGAGCGGGTCTCGGTCAGAGCCAGAACGGCAGAGGTCTTCTTGTGGACGACGGTACCGAGACGGGACTTGCCCTTGACGATGGCGTAGGGGACACCCATCTTGCGGCAGAGAGCGGGCAGGAAGACAACCAGCTCAATGGGGTCAACATCGTGGGCGATGAGGACGAGGGAAGCCTTCTTGTTCTCAATGAGGCCGACGACGTGGTTGAGACCGTACTTGACGTGGTAGGGCTTCTTGGAGACATCCTCCTTCTTCTTGCCCTCGGAGACGGCGGTGGCCTCCTGGACGAGACGCTCCTTCTTCTCAGCCTTGGTCTCAGGGCGGTACTTGGCGAGGAGCTTGAAGGTCTGGGCAGCGGTGTTGCGGTCCAGGGTGTTCTGGAACTGGGCAATCGCCGGGGGGACCTTGAGGCGCATGTTCAGAATCTTCTTCTGGCGCTGGAGGCGGACATATTCGGGCCACTTGACGAAGCGGGACAGATCGCGCCTGGGCTGGATGTCCTGGCCGATACCGAAGTTGCGGGTACGCTTCTCGATGAGAGGGTTCTGCGAACGTCAGCGATCTCATCTTCTTTTTCTCGAGCCTCCAGGGGAAAGAAACGAACCTTAGCGGCCTTCTTGGACGAGCCAGCCTTGCCCTGGGGGTAGGGCATAGCGGCGGTCTTCTTTCCGGACTTGGGAGGCTATCATTGAGAAAAGAAGATCAGCGATCTTGTCCACCACGGGCTGCATCTTCTTTGAACTCGTAAGGAGAGCGATGAGTCGAGGCCGTGTTACGGGCTCCGGCTCATGCTTCCAGCCAAATCATCGCCAATTGCCCACATCTCTTTCGAGGCTGTGGACAAAAGACGGAATTGCTTCGATTGCGAACAATCGGAAGCAAGAGACTAATGTCTTTACGGCATCGCTGCAGCAGGCGAAGCCTTTAAAAAGGCATTCAAGTGCTTACCATTGTTGTCGATGGGATCGGTGCGCTGGTTGACGATTGACGAAGAGAAGAAGAAAGAATGAAGCGGTGCGGATCTTATGAATTTCTCGTGGGTCGCGCTAGTGCTACCACGTGATTAGGGCTAGGGCTATACTACAACTTCAATCATGTGACTAAGTCACATGACAAAATATTCGGTTTCGAGCTGCTTGCTTCAACACTCATGTAATTGGGAAATTAATAAGAATTCTTCAAGTGAAATACATTCTGCCGGTCAATGAAAAAGTGTGGGACGTTTCTTGCCAACGGGCATTCCGAAAAGTGGAATATCATCACATCCGAACCTACCGCGCAGCAAGAACAGTAGAAGAGTCTATGTACAGTACAACAAAAACGCCGAGAGAAAGCCTGCCATGCAATATAACCGCCAGATCCATCAAAACTAAAAAAATAGAAGCCATTCGGGTGTCCCATCACCGCCACGCCCCCAACCCAGGCAGCGCTCCACGACCCAAACTTGTACTCGCCGCCTGAATAGCCTTATTCTTGCCTGCAGACCCTTCCTGGGTACGCACGCCAGCAGTAATCTTGTCGATATTGGTCTCGATCACGACACCGCCAACAATCATCTCGCTCAGCACGGCATGCATCGTCTCATAGCCAAAGATCAAGTCCAGCTCGCACACGTTTTCGAACATGCGATCCAATGCCTCCACGAACACCTGGATCAAATCGATGAGCGCAAGTGGTGACTCTGTAGATGTGGAGATCATGATGAAGGAGAGCGTTGCGTAGGTGCGGTAGGTGATCTGCGTTGGCGCATCGGAGGGGCCGGCGGAGGAGCTGGCGGCGCCTTGGGAGAGGATCGGTGGAAGAGGAAGGAAGTTGCATGCGCTTGATGGGCGCTGTGCGACGAGTTGGTATATTTGCGAGATCAGTGATTGCTGTGTTTGGGTGTCCTGATACTGTGTCAGTTGGTGCTGGTCATCGAGTGGGGTGGACTCACGAGTTGGGTGTAGAACTTGGTCAGCCGGGGCTGGCCATTGTTATTGAAGACGAGCACGGCGTTGATCATCGTGGGCCACCTGCTGCTCGAAGAGCTCTTTCGAGAATAGAGTTATTAGACTTGGTCGAGTCCAACGTGCAAGACAAGTTCAAGGACGAGGATCGCGCTTATCGGCGCCGATAGCTCGGGCTCGACTGGCCCGTGCGCGGATTTTCCGGAGAACTCGACGGACTCCATCGACACCTTCTCACACACGATCAAAGATGAAGGCGTGCATCTGCAGGGTATCAATACCTGCCAGACGTATATATTCGACATCACGAACAATACCGTCACCACAACCCCCTCCTCCACCGAACCCAAACAAGCGCGAGTTGAAAGACCTCACGCCTTCCGATCTCTGCTATTACTGGGACACGAAACCGCCCAATGCCGAACAACTAGCCTTCGCGGACAAGCTCTTCATACCGTCGCGCCATTCACCACTCAAGCTATGGTCCGCTAGCAAATTCCGCACGACTCCAATGTCGTCCATTGAGCCCGAAGTCGCATTCCTGGGCCGCTCCAATGTCGGCAAGAGCTCGCTGTTGAACGCGATCATGGGCCAAGATATATGTTGGACTTCATCAAAGCCGGGTCGCACGAGGGAGATGAATGCTTTTGGTATCGGAGGTACCAAGGGCGGCGAGCATAAGGTTGTGCTTTTGGATATGCCGGGGTATGGAAAGGCTAGTCGGTCTGAATGGGGGATGGAGATTATGAAATATCTCCAGGGGCGCAAGCAGTACGTCTTTGTCGCAGTTTCATTGGTATTTTATTCTAATACGCCATTCCAGACTCCGCCGAGCCTTCATTCTCATCGACAGCGAACACGGCATCAAGCAAAACGACGCCTATATCCTCGGACTCTTCCGACGCTACGCAATCCCGCACCAGATCATTCTCTCCAAAGTCGACAAAGTGCTCGGCAAGAAGCAAAAGCAGGTCAAAATAGGCGTGTCGACTATCGGGATTCAGCGCCTTCAGGATATGCTGCAAGGTCTGCGCGAGCATGTCCAACCTGACCCTCGTGTTTCAGAGGGGCCCGGTGCCCTGGGAGAGCTTATTACTTGCAGTGCAGATATAACTGTTGGGCCTGGTCGTATGCTGGGTGTCAATGCTGTGCGCTGGGCAATTTTGTCGGCGGCGGGTATTGACGGGAGCTTGGAGGGCGGGACCCTCGCTTCTGAAAACGTGTCGGCTGCTTCGACTGCGTTGCCCTGAAGTGTATGAGTCGAGGTACACTTGGACATTATAAATATAGTTCTTGGTATGCAAGGACGAAAACTCGACCCTAATATCACATCCGGTGCCCATGCGCATGCGGCGGGAACGTGGATTAGTTATGACACACCCCATCTGCATCGAGTGTCAGCAGCGAGTGACAATTTACCCATGAGGAAATACGCGCTCAGGTGTATCTTGCCATGTCGAATGGCCCTGGAGTAGACCACTCAGCGATGCGCTCGAATTCACTCGATGGAAACACACCAGGCTTCTTCCATCCAGGCTGGGGCTACATGAGTCCAGCATGGGACTGAACTACAACCATTATCATTCAGCTCCCAACCACCTTCTTGAACATAGTCATAAACAAAGTAAATGTATCTATTACCACTGAATAAGGACAAACTTAACATGAAAGAAGGAAAGATGACAAAAGGGAACCATTGGTGGCCCCAAAAACGCCAGTAGCCAGCGTCACGGAATAGACTCAAGATACAGGAATGCGAATGAATGGGCATAGGTGCAGTACAATGACAAAGTAAAGAAACACATGGTGAGGGTAATGCAGAAGGGTTTGAAGATCGGAGAAAAATGAAAAGATGGAAACCCCCCCCCCCCCCCCCCCCCCGGCGAAAAAGGAAACATCTAACGCCTGTCTCCCATCGTAATGCTGGATGACCAAAGAATGCCGACCGCGCTATGCAAAGGGTTATTTTTTCAAGGTAAGACAAGAGAGCCATAAGGATGGGGTATCGTGGATGAGTAATAATGCGAGAAAGAATGGGAATTAGTATGGCAGAGGAGTAAGGAGGAGTAAGGAAATGGAAAAGTCCGCCGGTGAATCGTCGGAAAGATCCAGACGACGTCATGTTAATCAGAATCGGAGTCGGAGTCCACGTTGCCGCTGGAGATCTTTCGTCCGCGTCGGTTGACTGCAACTCGCTTGCCGAGTTTGTTTTCGGGCACTCCATCACGAGCTGCACCAAAGTCAAGAACCTCGATATAAGTCAAACTATCACGCTGCACGGCAGCAACACAGCGCCGGTCGTTGAACTTGACCTGCCACACGCCGCTGAGGTCGGTGAGAAGGTCGCGAACACAAGCACCGGTACTCACATCCCACATCTTCAAGGTGCGGTCCGATCCAGAAATGACCTTTTGACCGTCGTGCTGGAAGCAAGTGATGGCACCGGTATGGGCACTCAGCATGTTCTTGCAGTGACCGTGCTCGGGATCCCAGATGCGAAGAGTAGAATCTGCGGCAGCGGAGACTAGGAAGTCATTTTGCAGGGCAAGTAGCCCGACAAGAGAGGTGTGGCCTTCGAGATTATAAAGGAGGGACCCATCGTCAAGCGACCAGACCTTGACCATGTGGTCCATGGCACCACTGATGCAGCGGTTGCGCTTGGGGTCCAACACCACACTATACACCTTCAAAGAGTGGCCTTGCAGGGTATGCAGAATCTGTCCGGTGGAGACCTTCCATACCCGTACAGTGCAATCGTAGCTGCCGCTCACCAAAGTATCACCATGTGCCGCAATTGCGCGAACAGAATGTGTGTGGCCAGCCAGCACTCGGACGAAATACGGGCAATCAGTATCATCCGCAAGAGGCCCGGTTGGATAATATACGGAATCTCCAGGCTTGGGAAGCTTCCAGACCCGCAGGTTAGAATCCCGAGACCCAGTGATAATCATAGGTTGCTTCGGCATGATCTCGGGCCGGCCATTTGCATCCCGTCCGACTTCGGTGGGAAGCACGATCTGCAAACAGCGCACAGTGGAGGTGTGGCCATGGAACACTTGAGTGCACCGGGCTCGTTCGATATCCCAAACACGCACCGATCGATCGGTAGAGCCAGAAACGAGTGTGTTTCCGTGGTATTCGAGAGCCCAGACACCACCCTCGTGGCCTTCCAGTGTAGCCTTCAAAGCGCCAGTCTTCGTGTCGTATACATTGATGTTGGTGTCATCACTTCCAGTCAGAATCTTTTCGGTATCAAATTGCAGACAGGTGACAACATGGCGGTCATGGGCACGGAAAGCAATGTGCTGAGGCTTGACCTCAGGCTTCATCCATCCTCGGCGAATGGCATGGTGCCGGCGATAGAGAGCCTTGTAAAGGTACAGCCCACGGAGAGAAGGGATACCGACCTCCGCATAAGGAACAGCTGCAGCCGCAGCGTTGGCCGCAGCATAGGGTGCTTCCGATGCAGCAATGTCTCTCTTCCAGTCCGGCTCATGGTAGTCTACACCACTTCCGCTTGAGGAGATCTTGCGTTTCGCCAGTTTCCGACTGGAAGCCCGAGTGTTCGCTTTCCGCTTCGGACGTCGTGGACCCAGAGCTGTCAGTGGAGATCTGTCATTAGCGGCAGAGGAGGATGGGAAGGGAGATGCCTCTTTGTCTCCTCTGGACGAAGTAGGCAAACTCAGATCTCTTTCGAAATCGTTGAAACTGCTGCACTGCCAGCCCCATCCTTCCCGGATAGCTCGTTCCAACTCGCCCTCGGAAAGAAGGTAATCGTCAAGGTCAAGAAGCTCTTTCCACGATTTCTCATCCGAATTGATGATATGCCGCCATTTCTTGGAGACTTGAGCCGCACGGCACATGGTTTGAACATCCAAATACTTGACGATGTTCAGGCTGAGTTCAAGCGGAAGCAGTGCCAGGAAATCACATTTCAATGTCGGGTTGACAATATCGGCTACGAAATGCAGAGTCGGCTTGGGGCATCGACGCAAAAACTGATACATCATATAAGTCTTCAACTCTTCAGGAACGGAGTCAAAGAACTCTAGCACCTTGGGCATATCCATAAGCGACGGAGCGGATCGAGAGGAAAGGCTCTTAGCCCGGGACGAATCTCCATCGTGAAGGCGAATTGCCTTCGAGTGGCGTGAAACATTGTGATCAAGGCTGGAATCGGTGTCCACATCGGGACCTTCTGATTCAAAGGAAGACTCGCCGTGAAGAGCGTTCATAGCGGCGACTGGGGACAGACTAGGGCTTGGCAAGCACATATCCTGAGCCATGGCATTGTCGATTGCCGAAAGCTGAGAAGTCAAATCAGGTCTTGGCTGCGACGTAGGCTCTGTCGAGGTAAAGGATGTGCTTTGGCCGGTCGATATTGGTTCGGGCCCGTGAACCGCATTGGTGTCGGCATGCTCGTTTCGCAACTCCCGGTTCTCGGGAAGTACAGCACTTCGCAAAGCCCCGGACGGGCCAATCTCAGCAGAGAGAGGCGACCGCAACAGAGTTTCTCTGCGTGGGAAGTTCGCACTGTGCATTCTCGGCCTCGGGGCCACACTTTCCCCAACGCTGCCCACATTTTGTTCCGTCTCCGGAGTGGCCAGACCAGCAGGCGAAAGATGGGTCGAGGTTGACGCTCCATGACGGGTACGTCGAGCCACAGGCTCAGATGGCACTCGGGATGTACGGGTCCGAGGTAGGATGGACAGGCGAGGGTCGGGATTCGAAACGGGAGAGACGGGTCGGTTGTGAGGATTCGGCAGACCAAGTCGAGTCATCGACCTAGGAGGAGCCAGTCGTCGAGAAGAGCTATCGTCTTCGGTGGAGAATGAGTTCACGGAGCGAATCAAACCGTTGGACGACTCGAGGGCATCGTTCCTTTCCTTGAGCTGGGGCAACGTTAGCACCTTTCTGGTTGGAAATTCGAAGACAGGGGACGGGTGGTAGTTACCTCGATCCTTGCCGCGGCGGCATCTTCGGGTTCATTGAAAATGATGGACTTATCGCCAACCTTGAACCGTAAATTCCTCAAGGACGCGGGCGTTGGTGACGCGGCGAGGGGGTACTGTCGGGCATCGAGGTCCTTGATAGCACGCGGGGGTCTGATAATCAGAGGAGGGAAGGAGGTGGTCGTGGTGGTGGTCGTGGTGACAACGGTGGTGCGAGTAGTCGGGGCGAAAGAAAACTGGCCGAAGGCGTCGTTGGAGAGACTTTGTCCGAGGTCATCCCTCTCACGGTCATCCATATCGCGTTGACGAGACTGAACGAGACGAGACTCGGAGTGGCGGGTGACATGGGAGGGAGGAGAGGACAGCGACGCGTCCGGGTCCGGGTCGAGCAAAGAAGTGGGTTGATCTGAAGCCATCATGGAGCGAGCTCAGGTGGGGGGAAGAGATCCAAAGATAAAGTTAAGTCTCGACCACCACACACTTAACCTCCGACACGGAAGGCGAGACCATGAGAATAGAGTGGTAGAGCGATCAAGACGAGGACCTGGACCTGGACCTGGTGCTGGTGGACATGAACATGGATATGGCAGGACGACAGAGACGCAAGGAAGGGTCAAAGGGGAGGAAAGGAACAGTGGCGGCTGACAAGGGCGAGTTGGGGCGGAGAACAACAAAATCGAGAAGGTGCACGATGTCATCAACCGGCGCTGTCTGTTTGCAACCCGAGGGGTTTCTTGCTTTCTTCCCTTGGATTTTTACTTGAGCGTATCTACCCCATAGATGATGGGACGCCTAGCCACTTAGGTCAGTGTCGGTATTCCCACTGTATTCCTCTCACGGTCGCCTCTTGTCTACGGTAGTGAAAACCTTGAACCCTGCGGCCACCACCACCACCACCACCACCACATGATTCAGTGGCACTGATCGGTCACTTTTCATATTCTTGCCTTCTATCTAGCTAGACATGTATGGAAGTTCTCACGGTATTTGAGATGGATACATCGCACAGGGCTCGTCGAGTCGACATGGAACTCGACGAACGCATCAGATAAACCTGTTTGCACGATGTGGAGGAGGTCGGGGTCCAGACGTCCAGACACGATGGAGCCCGGCTTGCCACCGGGTCACGTGGGCCCCGCCTTCCCTGTTTCCGCCACTCGTTTCTTGTTAACCAGTCGAATAAACCACTAGGCCAAGATATGAATCCACGAGTCTATGTACTGTAACAGCGATGCCCCGGGGTAAATGAGTTCACCCACGCCGCCCTGTATATTCAAGCAGTGGGCTCGCACTGCCCAACCCTCGCCAGGCTGTTGGGACGGTGAATTCACACACACGGGCCCCGGTGGATTCATACCCTCGCGTGATGTCTCGGTGTTCCTGCATCCCCTCCCTCCCCTCGGGCCCGAAGGCTTTATCACATCTTATCTTCTTGCATGCTTGACTGCGCTATAACTAGGATTTGAAAACCATGCCCAATCCACCAGGCGCCGCATCCTTGAATCCATTCTTGTAATACAAGCTTCGCCCAGCTTCATCTGCGAACAAAGATATGTAGGGTTTTCCATCTGACGGAGCTCCCTGGCTGATATGTTGGAGGAGAGCCTTCAAAATCACGTCTCCAAGTCCTTTCCTTTGGTGTTCAGGGTGGACAGCTATGTCTGCGATATGGAAATACCAGCCGCCATCCCCAATCACGCGTCCCATCCCGATCGGCCGTGGGTCACCATGCGTCGCGTCGGAGGTGATATAACAACCATACCAGGATCCCGTAGGAACGGCGGCCGCCTGGGACGGTGTTTTCACCGATAGGCCGGCGGCTGAACGAAGATGCAAATACTCGGGAATCGAAGGGTAGCCGGAGTGAAATGTGTACCCCGAAGGGAGACGCGGATCACTGGGAGAACGCATCTTGAAGAAGCAGGAATAGGAACGCTAAGATAACAGGAAACCTGGCTGCACAGTGTCTAGGAAACCCCTCCGCGTCCCCCGCGGGGCGAAAGTTACACTTGTGGCCTAAATTCTGGCTCGTGACACCGATCGAAAGGTGGGTCGATCAATGCTTCTAGGGACTAGTTTTGTCTTGGCAATTCCAAGGCCCGGCATCGAACAATTCCAATAACAAAGAGCGTGATGCTCGACGAAGTTTGGAATTAGCCGAGTTTTCCCAATCACCCGAAGGCCTGAAGACCAAGATCTCCACAAAACGAATTTTGCTATCTCATTGTGTTTTTAGGCATCGTAGAAAAGTGTGGATGTTAAGAATACGCAGGGTGGCGTTCTATTGACCAGATACTGTCACCTATGCGATTTTATTGATGGAATACTACCAGCAAGGGCTGCGAAGGCAGATCCTCGGGCTCAACTAAGTCCTCTACCAAATAGGAGACATGCATCCTGTTCTGATCGAACATGGCTGAGCTGAATTTTCAGCCCCGAGACCGAGATACTATCAAGCAGCTGAAAAGGAAGATTGTGTTCAAGGATTCTCATCATAGGTCCACTCTAGGTTCCTCAACCTCTGTGGTGGGCTTGCTTAATGGATCGGCAGATACGTCTACACGGTCCCCGTAGAGCGATTTCAATTGGGAAAGATGAAAATGAGAAGGCTGACTTCTCCCCCAATCAGACCGATGAATGCTTAGAAGATTGTCAAAATCTACCGATCGAGGGCCGATCTTTGTTTTGCATGATGGAAAGGCCCCGGCCCATCTACACTCTACCTTACTTAAAAAGAGTCTGGCCCAGTGAAGCCTAAGTGTTGATCGCCGTCTCTCAAATGAACTATCGATTCCCGGGTGGGTCTTGATCTACATAGTTATGTACAGCTCGCGCAGGATACAGGTAGCGTGCTAAGCCACAAGCCTCGATCCCTCCATGTTCTGTGGTGAGCTGACATTACACCGTTCATCCAGATTG
Organism: Penicillium cinerascens; assembly: GCF_028974065.1. NCBI lineage: Eukaryota > Fungi > Ascomycota > Eurotiomycetes > Eurotiales > Aspergillaceae > Penicillium > Penicillium cinerascens. Next base: position 509,186 of record NW_026695298.1, on the reverse strand, counting down.
TACATTCCGAATAATCACTGTATCGGATCAAACTAAGGATAGCTACCATAGCACGCTTTTAGAGCTAGTATGGCCCGCTTAGATCTCGAATTTGGTTGGGGCAGGAATGATCCGACCCTTGCGGTGTGGGTCCACTTTATGCAGTATCCAACCCCATTGGGTCCGCACGTCCCCAAACATCCAATGAGTCCTTCAGTGCGTGTTTTGTCAAATCGAGGGGGTTAGGAATGAAGAATAGCCGTGAAATTCTACTCATGCAGAAAACTGTCCAAATACGGAGTAGCTCGAATTGCTGACTCAATAGCATATCCCCATTCGCCGATAGCTATGAGTGGAAAGCAGGGGGTGGAGCGTAACGTACTTTCCATTGCGTCTTGGATTAATGAAGGCCATGCAGCGGCCTACTTGTCTAGGATGAAAGGTATAAAACCCGGTCTTGCCGTCCGCAGTCAATTCAGCTCCATCGTTGCTCTTTGCCTCATACTCGAAAGATCATCCGTCTGTTATTCTTATAACTCCCGTCAATATGCGTCTCTCTCCCATCGCCGCGATCCTGATTCTGGCAGGTGCTGTCAATGGCGCTGTCAATGGCGCCAACAGCGCCAAGCAGACTGTTTCCGATATCGTAGCTCTCACTGACCTTTCCTCAAAGACCGAGGATATTGCTAAGAGCATCCATGCTATTAACGTGAAAGTCAAGGCTCCTGTGCGTCCCTAAACTTTGGTATACAAGCGTTCTGCGATTGCTGACCCTCATTAATAGCAATTGATCAGCAACTTCAAGGAGATCAATCATATGCTCACCAATGAAATCTACCCGGGGTCCAAGCGTAACTTGCACGCCCGCGAGGAGGGTCTGAATATTGAGGATCCCTCCGAGGTTCTCGATCGTTGGGATGTCAAGAAGCGCCAGAGCGGTGCATACTCCGAACACGACCAGAAGGCTGTTTGCAGCGCCTTCGCGACCGTAATTCACCCAATCAATTTCATCCATGCATGTACAGTGCTAATACTTGAGCAGTTCGTGCAAGTCCAGCACCAGCTTCTGCGCACCGTGGTTGATAAACACGACTTGATAGAACTCACATCTGAGTATCGCCAGGTTGGCGGAGTCCTTCGTACCCTGGAAGCTGGGGTTGACAAACTTGTTCACGGAATCCTCGATCATATCCCTACTTGTGCCGAGGATGTTACTAAGAACAAAACATCCTTCGATGAGTCTCTGATCAACGCCGAGGACAAGTATTCTCGCTAGATGACCATCATTTTGTCATCCATGAACAACTGATATCCCAAGCCAATTTGGGTTTTATCCGTCTTATATTTCGGAAACCAACTTAGCTATAATACTGGAGATGCATCTAATGGCGAAAGGAATTTTAAAACTAGTTGAACGCTTGCCTATGACATGACAGCTTAGTCGGAGTAGACTGCGCCAAAGCCCGCAAATAAACCATCTTGACCCGAATTTACTTTAAATCTAGGTCTTAATATATAACTATAATTAAGCTTAAGCTTAAAGTGGTTTGTTGACTCGTTATATAGTCCATTAAAACTAGGGTGGTCAGCCACAATTTATTCATGGTGGCGGCAGCGCTGGTGATATTTGGAGTGATCTGGGCAATACCTTGGATGAGTACTATGAGGGGAAGAAAGATGCGAGGGGCATTTTGCGAGGTGCAGGATAAGGAGAAGGGATGGATCTCGATATCGTCTTGTTGATGGCTATAGTGCAAATGAAAATGTGTGATACCAACAGCATGAGAGGCAGCAACTTCTGACAAATGAGAATTTGAAAGAGTCAGTCAATAGACGCCCTCAGACACAACGTTGACATTGTATGATCCGGTCTGCCTGCATTCGACAAAGTCAACGGTGCTACTACTATTGTGCAATACAATGAACCGACATGTGACCCTGCCAATAGTCAATAGGCTCAAGAGAATGAATTGTTCAAGCTTGTTTTGCATAGTAATGACAGCGCTGTGAGTAGTCTTCGGACTTGGAGATTTACTTAAGTATCCCCTGCCATTTCTTCTTCTCACCTTCTCACCTTTCCCCCTCCTGACAACCACCATCACTCCTGCATTCGAAACACTTTATCTTTCGACCAATTATCAACATGTCTCGGTTGAGAAGGGAGAGGAGATCGAGGTCGCGGGCGACTTCGCACCGCTCCGGCAATGTGCCGCCGCCTCGTCGGACCAAGCCGGGGCACCGCCACCCCGCCTGGGTAAGTGTACATCTTAATCTAATTGCCCTTGACTGGCTGAAGACCTTGAAAAGGATACTGACCTCGAACAGGCCCAAAGCCTGGAGCTGCTGAAGATCACAGTGCATGTCACGGTGAGTGTACCATCCCAACTCAATGGATCCATCCGATCTAACAGCCCCTCCGATGTTTGCCTTTTATTCAATCATGGTCTTGTATATGCTAATATTTCGTTCGAAGATTGCATCGGTATTATTCCTGCGGTTGGTTTTCTTGATCCCCAATGACTCTATGAAGGCTGATTGAAGTTTCAGAGAGCTCCTGCCGGAGGAGGCATTCGGCGTTCGGTGCCTCGGCAAGGTGAAGCCCGGACAGATGTACTCGCATGAGGACTTCCTTGCGCGGCAACAAGGGACCCCTCTGGAAGGGAGATCCGCCTGCGCTCACGTGAAAAAGCAATTGGCGTCTGCCAAAACAGAGAAGCCGCACGCATCTAAGTATGCCGGGGTGAAAATAATCGAGAGAGGAATGGACGAGGTGGGTGATCAGATCCGAGATGCTATGGTATGTCAGTTCTTTTTGTGTTAGTCCATGTGCTGATAATTTCTCTTCAGCATGACATCTTCGATGGACTTGCACGACGCCGACTGGGATGCCTTCAACTATACATAGAAGAGGCGAGTAATGACGGAATACCCCCTCTTAAGCTCGAAACGTACACCATGAGCTTTGAGTATGGTGGCAAACGCGGCACGGCGGATGCTCTGGATGGCACGATTGACGCCGTTCTCAAACCGAGATCACTGAGAGATATCCAAAAGTACATTTACGACATGTCTCGAAAGTTGAGCATGCTCAAGGATGCACCCGCGCCTCCCAGTACGCTGGGATCCATTGTGCGATATTGAGTTGGTGGCTGATAATTTCAATAGGCTATCGATCTCTCGGAATCCTCATGGCGTACAATGAAGACACCCCTTCCCGGAGCGTTGGATACGGGTTTCTCACCCCCTCTGGCAGCACGGACAGCCGGGGTGTCCAGGCTCCCGAGTTAGACCAAAACTGGAGCAACATCATCCAACCGTGTGGAAGATTCGACGGTGGATATCATGTGTAAGTTCAGCTTGTCTTTCAGCGTTTGATGTTCCTTGACGCTGACAGTCAAAAGTACCGAACTCGAAGTGAGCTACTACCGGTGCCACGCTCTGGTCCCCTTCCGTCCCTCAGCGGAGCCTACCACGGAGAGAAACGCTCGTCATTCGGGACCATAGTGGATCCCAGCCGGACCAGACTGGAGCAAAGGATACACCCCAGGCTTCGCAGCTTTATGCACATGACATTGAGGGTGAATTTACGACTGTCCGAATACAATCCCAAGAGAGGCACCAACGACACTCACTCCCTTGTCCTCCGAGATAGGTACGAATCTTCACAGACCAAGCAGGGGTAGCAAGGAGTTGGAGTCCAAGTCATGATGCGCATGTCTGCGTGTGTGCCGAAAATGATGAGAGGATGGCGCTGAATACAATGTGAGGATCTGGGAAAAATTTCATCTGTGATGGATATGTTGAAAGTCTTGATCAGGCCGGCAGATCAAGACCATGAGCAGAAGCTTGGTGCGACGAGCTTTGTATGGTTTTAATTGAATGTTCAAATCCGATAAACGAATTAGAATTCATACACTCAACTTCTACGACAAGCGATCTAGAAAAAGCCGTTTTTGAGGATAGGATGATCTGCACTATTGTCTTCAGGTGGACTTCCTCAAAATTCTTCCATCAGAAAGAGGCAGTTAAGACAAGCTACAACAAATTTCGACCCCCTGTTGGTCATATCCTCACCAATACTGTCGCATGATCTGCAAATAACCCATTAAGGTAAATCATAACTCTGCAGAACCATGGAAATGTGTTCTACTATTGTCTGTTTTGCGCCCGCCTGCGCGGGTGGACTATTGAGGGACCATTTGCCGCTAGCTTCTCCGACCATTTGGCATACCCTACCCATCTTGGAATTGAGGGCCCCTCTCACACCTGTCAAACCGGCCTTTTGGGTTCAATAGTGTCACCACCGCTGTGTTCGTGCGTGTGCAACTGCCGGCTCTGCAATGTTCAGTTGTTTCATGCATTTCTTCACGTTTTCATATTTTCCGAACCCCGAACCTCTTCAGGATCTCGCATCCTCTGACCGAAGCAGCATGGCTCAGATTCGTCCGAGATTACGCAGAGTGCTAAGCACGATCGTCCCTCGGCTAATCGCTGGCGCTTCGACAGGGGACCCCAATCTCATGCCAAGATCATTGCCCCGGAGTGTTACCGCACCTTGTTTCCGTCACCCGTGGGTCTCAGACACGGCACACGGCTGGAGACGGAGCCACCCGGGCCAGATGATCTCCGTTGCGATCGACTTGCTTGGACCAGGAGGGTAAGACAAGGCTAGAGCACAATGTGAAAGCAGATCTCCGGTTCTTCGAGGCAGTATTGCTTCTCAGGCATCCCATTCCTGGCCTTTCCTCGAACAACACGTCAGGCCTGTCAAAACGGTCTTAGGGCCCAGGTTCAACGGGCGCGTCTTTCATTTTGGACACCAGAACCAACCAAGGGACGCGGGCTAAGTCGAGGATTTGAGTTTATCGACCAAACTGCCATGGGAATGGCGCCCAGTGAACCGGGCTAGGAGGCGCCCGGGAGGGCGATCATTGCCAATCCGTACCGAGTTACAAGGTCGGGGAGACGAGGCACAGTATTTGTCAAGAACGGGAGTGAACAACTTCCGCGGTTACGTTCGCGATCGGAGCTCTCGCACTGACGGGCAGGATCGATACTATATAAGCGATCGAGAAGATCGGCTGTTCCTGAAAAAAACAACGAATTGAAGCCGATACTACTGCGGTAGAGTCTCCAACGTTAACCCTTTTGGGCCAAGACGCGAATCCACACGGGGCCGGAGGGGTTGGTTCTAAAATAACTAGAAAAGCACAGGCAGGAAAGGGTGATGAAGACTGAGCCCGGATCATAGGGGGTGTAGGAGGCGTACGATAATAGATGTATAAATCACCGTCCAGTCCCCGGAGCGCCGATTACCCAATTTTGGAGTTGAAGTCGGAGGATTTGGAACGGGTCGACACGTGCAAACATTTAAGGTTGTCCCGCAGTAAGGGGTAATGATTTTTGCACGAGGAAGATTCCGCGTCCACCTGCGTAATGGTAGGGATTAGCTGTCCGCAATCTCCGTGTGTACATGAGTTGCGTTTCCATGGTCCATGGGAATCTGTGCGCCAGGAACCGGAGTTGGGCATGCCTGCAAGGTCTGGATCGGACCAATGCCGGTGTGCGCAGAGCATGGGGGAGTGGGTGCCTGTCGATACCTTCTATTCTGGAGGGAATACTAATCGAATGCAGCTCAGCTTGTCGATCCGAGCCCTCCAGTATTCGAGAAAAAAACACACCACAAGCCTCCAGGACCGGTCAAGCCGGTCCCTGGTTGACTGGCGTGTCAATGGCGGCGCCCCGCAGCGGCGATCCACCGCAAATGAAACACAGCCGTGCGAGCATGGATTCTTCCCCAATCGGCCAGCGAGGAGTCCACCCGGGAATTGCCCCCATCCCATGCCTTGGTGGGTCGCCCCTTTAAACGTGCCGATGTGATGAGGGGACTCGATCCTATCGGCTGAACTTTAGCAATTCATATTAGCTTCCCTAGTTCTCTCCGGGACTCCCCTTAACTTGCACAGTCCCCAAGTCCCCAAGTCCCCAATTCTGCACTTCTGATTTCCCGGTTCCCCCCCCGGGTTTCTTTCTTTAATACTTGATAGTCTTCTGATTATCGTTTCCGTGGTAAGTGGAGGCCCGAGACTCGCTCTGGTTCCGAACTGGAGCTGTACCAGAGAAGGGAATCGCTGACCCGGCAGTGGAGTAGATCTGGGAAGCGAAATTACTTGAACCGCGCGGTCTTCAACTCCAACTTCATCGACTAGCGCAACTCCACGTTTTTGCATGTCCGACTTTCCCTCTCTCTACACCGCATCTTTCTATGGCGCACCGAGACCCGTCTCCAGTGCATGTGCCCTTACGAACTTCGAGTCGGAACCTTCTGCGCTCTAGTGCGATGGAAAGCAACAAAGAAGTGAGCATGGCGGACCGCAGGACGTCCAAGGCGCATCGGATACTAGGGACCGAGCTACCTCTCCCCAACGGCCGGTGGGACAAGCCGCAAAAGCCACGCCGATCAAGCCTCCGAACCCCCGACGACTCTTCACGGCAGCAACGTAGTAGCTTCCTCCCATTCCCTTCGGGGGAGGCGGTTCCACCCCAGAATCTGCGTGTCCGCGCTTCGTCGCCGTTGCTGGGCTACGACTACCGATCCAATGATCCCGCTCCTCCGCTTCCCAAGCCCTCGAAGAAGGTCCATCCGTCCGGTTCTTCTTCTACGTTATTCTCCTACTTCAGCTCGAAGGAGAAGGATAGTGCCTCCAAATCGGTCAAATCTGGGAAATCTGGGAAATCCGCCAAATCGACTCCCACAACCCCCAACCATACCAGCCTTCAACCTCGGGTGCGCCATGAGCTGCAAGCACATCCCAGTGTGACATATCAGCATCAGCCAGCCCAAACACCGCCGAAGGAATCAAAGCGGAAGTTGCGCCCTCCGAGAATCGACCTTTCCATTCTCTTCCCGAAACCACGAAACCCCGCTCCAAGTCACCTCTTGTCTCCTCAGCGAGTGACCAGGTCGCCCTCCCCCGTTTCCACTGTCGCCTCGGATTGGCCTTCAAACAGAGTCGACCGACTTGGTAGTAACTCCACTGCGCGAAAGCTTCAAGTGGGAGAACCTCTATCTCAACGCACGTCGACTATCCAGAAAGAGGCTCCCAATCCCCGGAATGACCGATCGGATCTGTTGTCAATTCCCGAGATGAAAGATCGTGAGGGTTCACCGCGATCCTGGGGCAACCCGCTGGAGCGCACAGTCGGCACGAGCGAGATTGACCTTGCCCTGGACCGATATGCAGGACGCCGGTCACTTTTCAGCCGCTCCAGTGTTTACACCACCAGTCGGGAGCAGCTGCAGCCAGAGCAGCAATGTTTCAAGGAAACCATCCAGCAAAGGCGTGGGCATAGCCCCGCTAGTGGCCAATCCAAGGATCTGTATCTGTCTCCCACTCCCAAGCCCGATGAAGGCCGGGGCCAGAGCCGGAACCGCACGAATAGCAATACACACAGCACGAACACGACTGTGAGCAAGAAGAGCAGCAAGAGTACGTTGAAGAACAAGGACTTGCAGCAATCCAGCGTTCTCTGTCTCTCCTCATCTGAAGACGAAGATTCTGACCAGGACGTGACGCCCACGGAGAAAGTCACCAAAAACAAGAACTTCAGAGACAGTGTGGCGACTTATGGTGACTTCGAGCCTGAGATCCACACTGCTTCTACTGCTCAAGCTACGGTGGGCACGCCGACGTTGAAGAGGGTCGAACGAGCACCGTCCACCAGCAGCCGTGGGTCCAGTCAGATTCCTCCATTTCCTCAGCCTCAACCGCGCAGGCATACTTCCAATTCATCCAGTAGCAAGCCGCCCGCTGCAACACAGCGAAAATCCAGCCAGCCTCATCGGACAAGCGGTGTTCCCACTATTGCCGAGCCGGATATTCTGAGCAAGTTCCCGCAGCAGCGCCTGCGCACACCGCAGGAGCTGAAGGAGATGAACCGAAGAAGCAGAGTCATCGCGGTGACCCGGCAAGAGCAGGATCTTTTAGAGGCCATGCGAGTGCGCAAGGGCAAAATCACCCCGAGTATCTTCCACAACAACGGCGCAGCTCAGCCCGATCGCAGCTCGATGATCTCTGGACCGTCGCGAGATTCATTCTGCGGATCGGACACATCTTTCCTGCGCCTTAGCGCGGCATTCCCGCCTTTCAACACTCAGACAGAACAAGGTGCATCATCTCACATGGACAAATACGGTTCTTCCTCGCAGAGTTCTGGTTCTGATACTGAACAGAAGACTGGTAATTCGATTGCCTCTCCCCGGTTCAGTCTGGGCTACTCCGAAAGTCTTCCGTCCCCCGCTACCAGCGGTGCCTCACCTCTTACGCCAACGCTCCCCATTCATCGTTTCTCTCCGCTGCCGTCCCAGAAGCCGCCACCGCGTGGCCCACCACCGGCCATCCCGGAGGACCAGAAGCAGCACACTCGCCGTCGCACGGATAGCAGTGAAGCTATCATGCTGAATGAGAATGGCGAGCAGCGCAAGCATGATCTTCCTCTCTGGTCGTTTGATTTTGATTGGAATCAAGACCTCGCTAGCGTGGCTGCCGTGCATTAAGATCTGCATCTCCCTGGCTTGACTACCAACCTACAGGCCCGTTCATACGTTCACTTCCCATTTCCTATCTCAACTACCTTCAACATCCTGTATAAACATTTTTTTCCCGATCGGACTCAACAGTCCTGACCATTGTCTACGGACTAGACCATTTTTCTTACCTGGCATTTCTTGCATGATGGAGTTGTTTACTTGTTTCTTCTGTCCCCTTCGGGCATCCTGTCTCATGAACATCTTGTGTGTGACGCACTCAGTCCACTACAATATTCCTGAAGAACATGCACACATCGTGGGCTTCTAAAACCCGATTCTATCTCTTCCATTCCACCGTTCGTGTTTCGAAAGTCTCCCAAACTAGAATTCCCCGTAGTATCATTATTATTAGCAGTCCATCCAAAGTAACCATGAGCACGAAATTTGTGCGTTGTAGATAGATCCAGATCCCACATAGACCCCCCTGTTCCACGCAATGGCATTCCCAAAATGAGGCGCCAGCCCTAATCGTGTGGCTGACGTGCATAAGGGCAGAGCCCAATCAGAGGGTGGCTGGACGGATCGGTGTCGACTGGATAGACACGCAATCGACCAGCCAGAAAACACATGCACAAGTGGATGGCTATTGTCTCGCTCTACTGCATTCCACCGTCTAGGGGGCCGTTGGGGACGAATGATGAAATCGGAATGGGGCAAGGAGGCGGGCGTACAGCGTGGACAAGTGGGCTTGACGTCAGGCAATAAGCCCCTGGCTAGAGAGGCGCCCAAATGGCGCTCCAATGGGGCCTCCCTAGACACCTACAGCTGGTCTTCAGGTCGAAAAAGTCTAAAGTAAACGGCGATGGTGATGCCCAAGAAGTCACGAGTCCGGAAATTGCACCTCGTCAACTTGTAACTTGGAACCGCGTGATCCACACCGCTTGTCCGCGCCTTAAAACACCCTTCTATACCCCGGACTCTCGTTTCAACTCTAGTTCCATCTGTTCGCTCTTCAGGTCCCCTCAAGACCCAGGTGGCCGGTTTGTTTTGTTTGCCGCAAATTCGCTCTCGTTCACATCCCAGCCACCTCGCACGGAGCTCCGCCGTGATCGACCCCCGAAGCCCTGACGCCGGGCCCTAGAAGATCCTCGAATCCCTTGAAGTGTTGCGTGTGGGATTCACAAACTTCTCCGCAAGAAGCCGTCGACGGAAATTCAATCTCTTTGTCGCTCCTTGCTTTCACCTCGACTTTCCTCGCTTCAGCTCTCGGTTTGTTTTTGCTTTCGCCCCCCTACCCGTGTTGCGGAGAATACACCCACCCTCAGCACGCGAACACGTTTCGACCTTTGTCGCCATGGGGGATCGCACACAACGCCAGCCATCATGGGTGCGGGATGCGATGAGAAATGTGCCCTGGATTTTGGTATGCACTTCTGGGCGATCGCGTTTCTAGCAGCCCTGGAGATTCGCTGACTTGTATTGTTTTGTTGTAGCTGACGGCGCAGTCCACTGCATTCGTGTTGGTGAGTTATCTTGGACATTCGCGAGTTGAGCGATGGCTAACGATGACTTTCGCGCTTTAGTTGGCCCATTACTCCCGTGTTATGCCACCCACCGGTGGCAAGCGATACTTGACCTCCACCGCAGTCTTTCTGAACGAGGTCGTGAAACTGGCCATTGCTCTCACAATGGCTCTCTACGACGTCTCGAAAACCGCGCCGCCATCCCTCCCCGCTACCTCCCTCTTCTTCTCCCTTACAAACGCCGTGTTCTCGGGCGATAGCTGGAAGCTGGCCGCCCCTGCCTTCCTCGGTGTCCTGTCCAATTCTCTACAATACATTGCGCTGTCCAACATGCGGGCAGCAACTTTCCAGGTCACGTTCCAGTTGCAGTTCTTTACAACGGCGGTTTTTGGTCTGATGTTGCTAAGACGGAGCATTGCGCCGCGCAAGTGGGGTCTGCTTCTGCTTCTGCTGGTCGGTGTCGCCTTGGTGCAAATTCCCGATGCCAACTCCGAGCAGATGGCGCTTCAGGAAGATGGCTCTTCGCTTCACTTCCCCCGTTCTCTCGCGGAATGGAAGGCTGTGAAGGGAGGCTCTGGAAACCTGCACAAACGCTCCGCGACGTACGAGGGCATTGAGGAGGATATTCAGACGATTGATCCGAGATTGAATGCCGCTGTTGGTCTTTTGGCCGTCATTGGAGCCGCTCTTGCCTCTGGATTCGAAGGCGTCTACTTTGAGAAAGTGCTTAAAGATAGCTCGAGCCATACCTCACTGTGGGTGCGCAACGTGCAGTTGGCGGTCTACTCTGTTTTCCCGGCTCTGTTCATTGGTGTTGTATTCCGAGATGGTGACAACATCGCCAATGACGGATTCTTCCAGGGCTACAATTGGGCCGTCTGGTCCGCCATTGTTGTCCAGGCCCTCGGTGGTATTTTTTCTACCTTCTCCATCAGTCATGCGCAGCGAGACGTCAAGTCTCTGGCCACCACTGCTAGTATTCTCACGAGTATCGTGGGAAGCTTCTGGCTCTTCGACTTTGAGCTAACTGCAAGTGTATGTGACCCAGACCATCTCTGTCATTGTGAACAAGTTCTAACATGATAACCATAGTTCTTCCTGGGCTCGGCTGCAGTCCTGGTCGCCACTCACTACTACGGCAACCCTAGTTTCAGCCCTACCCTGGGCAAAATTCCGCCGCCAATCCGTGTGGACTCATATGAGAAGGATGACGGTCATGATGGATCGCCCATTGTCCCCTCGTCCAACGACTTCTCTATCAAGCTTCCAAGCAGCCCGTTCTTATCATCAGACGGCATGTCAAGCTCCCGACCGTCATCACCTAACCCGGGCCACACTCGCGTGAGCTCAAGTCGGAACGTGAGCGGGAGCAACTATTTTGAAAAGGAGTAATCATACAGACAGAAAAAGTCTTCTTCTGTCCTACTACTCTCTTCTTTACGGTGATATGATCTTGGATACCTGATAGATGCGGTCAAGCCAGTGGTTCGCTACCACGTAGGCTATGGTTATGCCCCAATGTTTGGGCAATTTGTTTGTGAGCGTGTGATATAACTGAGAAACCGTTGGGATTTCCGTCATGTATGCATATATACGAATGAATGAGAGGCTTTCAAATACCCCAATGGAACCCGATTTATGATGTTGCTCTGCTCTGGCGCGGGACTTCGTCCACGTGCTCCCATCCTCTCGTCAACCTCAATCCTCTACTCTTCACTCCCCAGTACTCACTTCTCACAATCCTTTGATCTTTGTAATTGTTCGTCATGCAAAGAATGCCGTACTCACAGTCCATTCCCTTCAAACCGCCCTTCAAGCAGCAACGGGTCGACATCAGACCTGCCAGCTCCCAGAGCAGCAGGATCGGGATGATCGACCAGAAGCTCATTGAAGGCTCGCAGCAGCCACGGTACCCCAGCTCATTTTCTCAAGAGGAGTTGTCACCTGAAGAACGGGACCTGCCTCTTCGTGATGAATATTCTCAATTGGACGCCTTTGGTGAGTAATTGTCCTCATACGATAATCACGGCTGCTGAGTGACTTGCAGACCTCGAATTGATTGCGCAGGAAAACGAAATCAGCAGATCGTATGGGCTTCAGCAAGGTATGCCTCGAGCAACACCTCGACAGGGTGCATTTGTCTCCTCTTTTCAGCAGCCCGGCGCTCCACACCAAAGGTCTCGTTTCTTTGATGGTGAGCTTCAATTACATCCTTCGGTTCTCCGCCATTGCTTTGATGCTGATGCATACCAGCAAGCCCAAGCTTAACTCCTCTCCACCCGCTGGAGTCTACTCCACCAGATCTGATCTCCGAAATACCGTCCAGTCCGTTGATCATGCTCAAGAAAAGGAAAGAAGAGACTTGGTCAGGAAGGGGTCAGCGAGAACGCCAGCAAGACATGAGCCAGTACTATACCACTCAGTCATCGCCACCGCTACCCTCGCCATCTAAAACTAGATCCGAATTATCCGTTCACGGCCGGAAGTATCAGGGTCCCTCTTCACCTTTTAGCAACATCCCACCCTCTGTCCGAGGGATTGTACTAATATCGAAGGAAGAACTACCCGAGTCGTACAGGCCCCTGTTCCCATTCCCGTTGTTCAACGCCATTCAATCAAAATGTTTTCAGTCGATTTACGGTACGAACGACAACCTTGTCCTGTCTGCACCAACCGGGAGCGGGAAGACCGTCGTCATGGAGCTGGCAATCTGCCGACTTCTCAATGTTCTGAAAGACGAGCATTTCAAAGTCGTCTACCAAGCACCTACCAAATCCCTGTGTGCTGAAAGATTCCGTGATTGGAACACCAAGTTTTCGTCCTTGAACCTCAAATGCGCCGAACTCACTGGTGACACGGACCACGCCCAACTGCGAAGTGTTCAAACCAGCCAGATAATCATCACGACACCTGAGAAGTGGGACAGTATCACCCGAAAGTGGAAGGACCACGGGCGATTGATGCAGCTGGTCAAGCTATTTCTTATCGACGAGGTCCACATCCTCAAGGAAAGCCGCGGTGCTACACTTGAGGCAGTTGTGTCGCGAATGAAAAACGTCGGATCAAATGTCCGCTTTGTGGCTCTCAGTGCTACTGTGCCAAACTCGGATGACATCGCTACCTGGCTAGGCAAGGACGCCACAAATCAACATGTCCCTGCGCCCAGGGAGCACTTTGGTGAGGATTTTCGTCCAGTCAAGCTGCAGAAATTTGTGTATGGATATCAGTCCAACGCAAACGACTTTGCATTTGACAAAGTCTGCGGCTCCAAGTTGGTCTTCTCCTGCATACCTCATGAGTTGGTATAGTGTGGCTAATTTACATGTTATAGACTTCCTGATGTCATCGGAATGCATTCGTGCCAGAAACCTATCATGATCTTCTGTTGTACTCGGAACTCCGCAGCCACCACAGCCAAAGACCTCGCTCGTCTATGGAACATAACGAACCCACCTTCTAGGCACTGGAAAGGACCTGGCAGGCGGATTGAGGTGCACAATGAAGATTTGAAGAGTATGCAACTTTCCTTTCGACAATATATACAGCTCTGTTAACAAGATGCAGCAACAATGTCCGCAGGAGTAGCATTTCACCATGCCGGACTCAGTGCCGGTGACAGACTTGCAATTGAAAAAGGATTCCTGGATGGACACATCAATGTCATATGCTGCACTTCGACTCTTGCGGTCGGCGTCAACCTGCCTTGTCAACTGGTCATCATCAAAAATACGGTGGGATGGCAAGAAGGTGGCTGCAAAGAATACTCCGACCTCGAGATGATGCAAATGCTCGGCCGCGCTGGCCGACCACAATTCGACGACAGCGCAACAGCGGTCATCCTAACCAGAAAGGAACGAGTAGTCCACTACGAGAAGCTCGTTTCAGGCTCCGAGAGTCTCGAAAGCTGCTTGCATCTGAATCTCATTGACCATCTGAATGCTGAAATTGGCCTTAGTAATGTGACGGATGTGGAATCGGCCACAAAATGGCTTGCAGGAACTTTCTTACTGGTTCGGCTCCGTCGAAACCCAACTTATTACAAGCTCAAACAAGGTGCGAGCCAGGAAGATGAAGATGAGCTTCTGCGCCAGATTTCCGAAAGAGACATCAAGCTTCTTCGGGAGTGCGGTCTTGTTGAGAGTGAAAGTCTCCGGTCGACTCAGTTTGGTGATGCCATGGCGCGGTATTACATCCGGTTTGAGACCATGAAGATTCTGCTCTCATTGAAGCAACAGGCGACGATATCCCAAATTGTGAGTGAACTTGCATATTGATTGTGTAGGACTTGGCTAACAATATCAGCTCGACGCGATCGTTCAAGCCGAGGAGTTCCGCGAGATTCGTCTCAAAGCTGGCGAAAAGTCACTATATCGCGAAATTAACCGTGATTCCGGTATTCGCTACCCCATCAAGGTCGACATAGCCTTGCCCGCGCACAAGATCTCGCTTCTTTTACAGTCAGAATTAGGAGCAATCGACTTCCCTGGGAATGACCAATTCCAGAAACACAAATTCTCCTTCCAGCAGGACAAAACCATGGTATTTAATCATGTGAACCGGCTGATCCGCTGTGTCATTGACTGCATGATTGCACGCGAGAATTCAGTTGGAATTCTGAACTCTCTGGAGCTAGCACGCAGCTTTGGAGCCAGAGTCTGGGACCGGTCACCGCTTCAAATGAAACAGATTGAGCAGATCGGAGTAGTTTCTGTTCGCAAACTGGCCACTGCGGGGATTGCGGATATTGAAGCCCTGGAAAATACCGAACCTCATCAGATAGAGATTATTCTCAGCAAGAATCCCCCATTCGGAATGAAGTTGTTGGCTCGACTGAAGGAGTTCCCCAAACTGCGCGTGGCCGTGAAGATGGTCGGAAAGGCAAGCTATCATGGCTCGAGGTGGTTAGAGCTACCTGCTAAAGGTCAAATTAGGAGACGAAACCTGAAAGTGTCAAAGTTCGCCTCAAGATTGAGGTCGCCTTCATGAATGACAAGATCCCGGTGTTCTACCAGCGGCGACCAGTCTATGTTTGCTGTTTGACGGAATCATCAGATGGTCGATTGATCGACTTTAGGCGCATGAGGTGAGTCTCCATCCATCATTTTCATCACTTGAGATGCTAAAAGATATTCAGCGCAAGCAAGCTCCAGGATGGGCTGGATGTCACTCTCCTGGCAGAGCTGAATAGTGCAGATGATTACATTATCTGCCACGCCATGTGCGATGATATCGGTGAGCTATCTATTGTTGTTAGATGGATTATACTCATCACTTTGTAGCTGGTACTGCAAGACAGGCTGAGGTTCATCCTGATGTTCCATCTCACCTTTTTCCGGCCAAGCCGAAGGAGGCAAAGAATACGGGCAATGTGCAGAAGCTCCCAGAAGATATTACCCAGGTACAGAGCCAGAAGCTGTTTGAAAACAATCACAAGAACCGAAAAGAGTTTGACGATTTCGATGGAGATGATTTGCAACTCGATGACTTCCTGACCGCAGCCCAGCGTCGGGAAAGAGCAAAGAAGTCTCCTAGACCAACAGAATATCAAGTTGATGAAATGGACTGGCTCTCCATTGGCAGCACTCCAAGTCCTCGGCGTCTTCCAGAGACTAGTAAAGCCAAAACTGGCGACTGGATCGCCGGCATGGGTTCGCTGGATGAGGAGGAGTCCGGACCAGTTCGACTTCCGAATGGGAATTGGGCTTGCAACCACAAATGCAAGGATAAGACAAGGTACGAACACAATAAAGATCTTAATAACTGTGCTTATACTAATAGCTGCAAACATTTCTGCTGCCGCGACGGTCTGGAGAAGCCACCCAAGCCCAGCAAATCGCGTACCGTCCCGAATGATAAGTCTCTTGGTCTCAATCAATTGACTCTACCAGCGACCATCAACAAACGAGACGCCCCAGATGATGCACTCAAGAAAGGCCAAGCATCAAAGCCAAAGTCCGTTGCGAAGAGAAAGAGTAGCAATCTGTCGGTAACCAAATCTTCCGTGGCGCAAATCGGGCGTAAATCGTCGTTTCAAGGTCAGCTGCGTACCAAGCCTACCAGCAACAAAAAAGCTCCAACTATCGAGAAGAAGCGACAACAGAGTCCTCTCAGGATTAGCTCCAGTGACTTTGACGATGACAGCTTCACTGATCTACCATCTCCATCGAAGCTTCTGGCAGGCAGTGCGCGCAAATTTGCGCAGTCACCTTCGTCGAAGACGGGAGCAACTCAGCCTGGAGAAACGGACAATGCTTCCATCGGCCCCAGAATACTCTCTACCAAAGGAAATGACGAAGGTGTGATCTTGCATGACCCAATGAGAACAGTCTCTGTCGCACTCGATGATGCGACCGCGGTGCACACAAATCAAAGCATTCGGCATCCTCGTCCTCCCAAGCGCCCATACACTTTCGATATCTGGACTGACGACATCTCTGACGTTGAAAATGATATCTTCACAAACACAAGTATCCTTCTCAACAGCTCCGCTACAACAAGCGCGCCTTTCGCCCTTTCCTCTACAAACACAACCCGCAGTTTGAAGCGCAAGGCCCGTGTTCTCAAAGAGACCCATGGAAACACCCAGGCACAATCCAGCCTCCAGTTATCCCCGGAGACCACTCAAGGATTGAATACCTTAGCAGCACAGGAGTCAATCCCGAGCGAAATTGAAGCTCACACGCCTTCCACGGTGGAAGATGCTCCTACGGGCTGGGAAGATGTCGACAGACTTATGCTGGAGGAATATGGCCGCTTTATTAATTTTACTTAAGCAACAATGGCCTCCATTATTTTTACGAACGAGTACACTTGATCCAAGCAATGTGCTACGGATGGATTATCGAAGGATCTGACGGTGATGGTGTTTTCAGTTATTGACACTGGATATCTTATATGAAGATGGATGCATGTGTTAGTGCCTATAGCATCATATTATACTAGCCTATCTTAGACTTATGCTGGAAATTATCTATTATACAATTGAGTTCTTTAATCGGTGAGTTCTTTAATCGGTGAGTTCTTTAATCGGTGAGTTCTTTAATCGGTGACTTCTTTAATCGGTGAGTTCTTTAATCGGTGACTTCTGTAATCGGTGACTTCTGTAATCGGTGACTTCTGTAATCGGTGACTTCTTTAACCGGTGACTTCTTTAACCGGTGACTTCTTTAACCGGTGACTTCTTTAACCGGTGACTTCTGTAATCGGTGAGTTCTTTAATCGGTGACTTCTGTAATCGGTGAGTTCTTTAATCGGTGAGTTCTTTAACCGGTGAGTTCTTTAACCGGTGACTTCTTTAATCGGTGAGTTCTTTAATCGGTGATCAAGTCCGACAACTCTTCTCTGACGCGCTAACCAGAATGCATGAAACCCAAGCTATAAGTATCATATCCTTGGGGATCTGGGCCTAGCTCCCGGCTCGCCCAACTTTTCTCTCCCACTACTACCGTCCCCCTGCCACCTACTGACAATAATTCAAGGCTCTCCGCATCCATGATTGCAAGAAGATTTCTTCGGATTCCTCATTTATCTAACCAACTTAGCTTTTCCGTCCTCCGCAGTATTCGTTTCCCTGCTCACATCAACCGCCTTTGAGTAGAGAAGAGAAGAGAAGGCGGAGGTGACTATGATACAAAAATGCTCTTATGAGCGCTACTCGCTCTTTTCTCTATGAAGATAGCCTCAGGTAGGCACCGACACCCGCTACCATGATCCCAGTAAAGCAGGCCCCGAAGATAAGCATGTTCCTAATAGCCCGTTCGTGATGAGCTTTCATGGTACGGGAGATTCGTTCTGCCCAAGCTTTTGGTGGATTGCCATCAGGGAATGCTTGCTCCGGAACGCTTTTGCCGAGGAATTTGCAGAGCGGCTCCCAACCGTCCTCCACAGACCACTCAAGCAACCTCTCTTCGGGTAGGCCTAGCCCCTTCACTAAAGCAACATGCTGCTCGTGGACCCATTTGCCATTAGAATGGAAACTTCCGCGAAAGAATCGGGGCATCATCGTGCGACACATCGTTTGTCGGATCCAGAACAGCTCGGCGCTAAACCAACTCTTAAACCAGTCCCAGTCGATTGGATTTTTGTCGAAATAGCCCATAGTTTGCTGCATGCTAGAGTACCAGCTGTCAAGGTCTCGACGAGTGTTGAGAATAACCTTGGCATTCGGGTACGCCGCAATGAGTTCGGGCGCGAATTCTGCCGCCATCAGATCACTGACACCGACGCAGTCACTCAAAATTGTGTCAAAGTCCTCGGCGGTCAGTTTCCTTTGTTGACCAAGGACTGGATCTGTGTTGTACTTCTTCTGCAGAAGGCGGTAAGTACCTTCCAAGGATGACGGAGGAAGAATGGTATCAAAGCCATGATGGGTATGCTCGAATCCTAGTATGTGTAGTGCTTGGCGTAGTGACTCTGTTCCAGACCTAGAGATTCCCACAGCCAGAACCTGCATAGGCTCCTTGCGTTTGTTCAACGTTGGAGGAGGGAGACCGTAGAGGTAATGGATGACTGGGTCAGGGAGGAGGGTCATTTTGGAGGAAGACAGGGGGTAGTCAAATCGATAAATTGTACGGAGTAAGCCACTGTACATTAATATTTGAAAAGCAGTTCAGAACACGTAGCTTTATACCTCAATAAGTCTGATGCGCCAAGAGCGCCCGTGCTGAGCGCATCAAAAGGCCTATATAGGAAAGTGATTTTAGCTGCTGACTGTGTCGCAATGCAGGCAGGGGCAGGGAACAAGCTGTTTTGTTAGGGGCGGGGGAGGCTTTAAAGATGATTTCTATTCGTCATTCTTAATTATTTATGGTAGACGCCCTTTTACGGAAGTGATCAGAACAATTGTGGGAACGTCCATCAAATCCTGAGAGACAATGCGCATATTCAAGTGGACAGGCGATAGCCCCCACTCAATGGCACCGTAGCACAGACCGCGTCCCCAAGAAGCAATTTCAGCAAAGCCCCGTCCCCACGGGACCCCGCAGATCCATCCAGATTTGTTTGGTCCGAGGAGCTAGGATAGCCCTACTCCTAGCCACCCCCTCAGCTGCCCGGGAGACGTCTGGAGTTCCCTCATAGACCGTGAGGCTGACAGGAATAATCACGACTGCGCCACGTCAGGCAGAGCAAGGCAGAGCAAGGCAGTAAGGTAGGGATCAAATAAACCCTTCCTAGCTGCATACTTTGTGATAAGATACATTCTGAATGACATACACGTTAATCAGTCTGTTCACTAATGTATCCGAAAGTCTCTGTGACCCCACAGAAACGACACATTTAAACGACAGGCAAGATGCATGATGACCACACTTCTTCGACAATTCAACTTCAAGATATTCAATCCAGAGAAAGGTTGACTGAGACTCCGGCTACGATTTCTGCTCCTTCCACGTTTGGTACTGAGCCTCATTCAGAAGATGATAGCTTATCCACCCAGCAATGCACCGAGAGCAACTACGAGCCCAAACCGCCGAAACCATCTGTGCCCCTACGACGAACCGTGTATCCTGTGCTCCTCGTTTTACTGTACAGCGGGGCAGCACTTTACGCTTGGGTTATCATCTGCATCCTCACTCATCGCCCCATTGGTGGAATAAGCTACGGACCCGACCAACTCAACAGGACTCTCACACACTCGCCTACAGACATTATTGAGCCCCAGTACCTCAACAAAATCTTTGACAAGAGTGAGAGGTATCTTAGGGCTGCGAGAGTTGTACAGTCTCTTGTATCCGTGGTGACTATCCCTTTAACCTCTGCCGTGTGCTCGCAGGCAGCTGTGGTTTATATCCAGCGGAAGCGATGGAGAAATGGCCCGACCCTCCGGCAAAGCATGGCTCTGGCAGACAAGGGATGGAGCGACATTGACCTCATAAGAAAACTCATTCTCGGGGGTTGGAAGAAGTACAGCTCCCTGCTACTTCTTTTGGGCTTGTTTCTTCATCTTCTAGGTGGGCTCATCATCTAACATTGCTTGCACTAAGTCTTCCTACTTACCATTTCGCTTCTTCCAGGCTTTACAATATCTCCAGTGCAGCAGCTCTTTCTCTCATATAAGTCCATCAAGCGTGTCCGGTCATTTCCCTCTGAACTCGGCCCTATCAACCAAATCTCTGATCTTTTCCCTTCCGGTGACGAAGGTGCCGATGTTGACTTGAGTATAATGAAGCTGAGGTCCAATTTGGCATCGGCCATCAATGATGAGGTTCAAATGAGACTCTGGTCGCGAAATAATGACACCGTTTCTTCAGAAGATCGTGTCGAGAATATCGAGGCTTATTCGCTGGTAGAAACAAAAAGTCAGAACACACTCGCCAATTTAAGCACTATAACAGACCCTTTTTGGGCTGAGCTCCCCTCCAGTACGACGACTGGCTTGCTGCAAGAGTTCGCTCCTCGAATCAATTCGACGGCCAAATGGGAGAACAACTCGGATGCTACGCTTCCCGCGGACTGTCACCCATCGTCTGATGCCTTCTACCTCCACTATATATACCACTATGACGATATATTCGGATACGACATTCAAGTCTGTATGCCAGGCAATGTATCGAAATCGCCGTGGAAGAACCAGAATAATCGACAAGACATTAGCGAAGAGTTGTACCTTTCGATGAACTTTTCAAAGAGTAGTGAATCTTCAGGGCTCGCTCCAGCAAGCGTCAATCCCGGAATGTATTCAAGAAAGCTGACACTCCAATCTACGATGGGCTACTTTGAGCTTCCTAACTACGCGAATGGCGGACTCCCCGGGCCATTAATCGAAGGAGACCCGTCCAACAACAATGCGGAGCCAAATTTGCGGAAGAGAAATACGGACAATGATACAGCATGGAATATACTTAATTCTACCGAAAAGTTCGACATTTCCAGCCCTAAAGGCCCGCTACTTAGCATTGCCTTGGCTTTGTTTGGAGAAGGCTCATTTGTCGATGTACAACATACAACCTTGTCAGCATACGCCAGTTCCAACGTCTCTTATCCTGGTTGTATTGCGTTAATCCCCTTCATTTCACTTCTTCATGAAACCGACGTTTCCAAGGCCCCGGATCTGTTGGATCCCTGTTTAGTGGGAGAGGTCGTCCAGGGTGGTACTAGTGCATATGATCTCACAACAAAAACCATCTCGATGCACTCAATAGTTGCAGCATACTTTTTCCTTTTCTCTGGGGACTACCCTTCGGCGCCACCGGCGAATGTGGTGGAGAATGCGTTTGCGGCATCGGCATTTCTGGCCAACGGTGCAATGATGGCGGATGTGGTCTATCCGAGTCTCTATGTATCATACTCTTTGGGTGTCGATATGCAAATACCGTCAGTATCCCGGGAAGGAATCATCATTGTCTCGGTATTACTAGGTCTCGACTTGTTTTGTCTCTTGGTGATGGCGATCTACAGTGCATGGATTCCTCGCTGGACCAAAACTCTTGACTCCTTTGCGATGCTGCGGATAGGGGCTTCTATACCAGAAAAGGTCCCTTTGCTCGCCACAAATCATGCTGAGTGCATCAAGTCTCTTGATGAAACTCCCGGTTGGATAGGGAACGAAGCTGAAGGCAAGATAGGCCAGCTATGCTTAGGAGGGCAACGGCCACTCAAGAAGACGAAGCGTTATACCGGCTACGACACAGATCAGAAGGCTCAATCATCAGCGACCAGGGAGGCTTCGAGAGCTATCAGGCGAGAGGGCTACTCTTTAGCTCCAGAAGAAAATTCGCAGCATTCAAGCCATTGAATTGGGGGTATGGAAACAACATCATCTCAACTTTAATCCATTATCTCCGTCTCGGGTACAGCCGCTAAACACGATTCATATATTTCCTGGGTATAATTGGTGGCCTGCCGCACACATGGGTAGAGAGGGCAGCTAGTCCAGGTAGCAGCAGATTTGTCATGTCCGGTGTGGATAACAGTCAACCGGTTTCTTTATGCCTGTGACTATAGTAGAACATAACTGGAGAACTCTGTTTTATCGTGATGACTTCCAAGCAAACGGCCTTTGCTTATTTTCTCCTCCGCTCACCGACAGACAGAACTCCATTATATGCTCTAGTAGTAACTAGACGCCAAAATGCTGCCAGATTCTAGTTCTGAGGCTGTGAAATTGTTCGTGTTATGCATACTCAGCCCCGAGACGATCATGGAAAACCTCCATTTACCTAGCCAATTTGGGAAAGATGACATCCTAATATTTCCGGGGGTGTCGAAGGTAGATTTCTAGTCCGAGAGCACTATAGGAACAACTCGGTCCCTCGCATTCGAGAAGATCCCTGCCTAACCTGCCTTAGACGAAATTTTACTGTTCCGTTATGCTTTGACCCTTCGGCTAAGAGGCTTATTCTCAATGGCTGGATCTCAGCCTACCGAATGCGCCTTGTCGCAGGCACCCCCTGGATTTCGCCGTGCCAATCGCCTACACGTTATGACCCCACTGACCTGAGGGGCTGAGCGGTTATAAGGGATTTGCAAGGATGGGAAGCTAAGAGCAGCCAATGTATTGGGCTGAGCTAGCGAAGCCTGACCTTGCACAGCCTGAAGTCCTATAATAGTTTGATTCTAGTTTCTCGCCGCAAATAAAGCACTCACAGCGCAGGCTATTAAGGAATGGTTTGATATGTCTATTAATAAAGTGTAGGGCGAGAGAAATAAGATTGTGGGCCATTCCGTGTCGTGTGCGTCTCGTGGTGAGGCTGTTTATAGGGAAATCTGTTTTCGAATTTAACTATACACTATTTCCGAGAAACTGTATCACCTCGTACACTCTTTCATAATATCTTGAGATTAATCTTTATTAACACTTAGTCATAGCTTACTGGCCGTTGATGATCGCATTCCAATCCGGCAAAAACGGAATCTCCGGCATCAACAGATTCAGAGATGAAGAGACACTTTGGTCAGGATTAGTAATAAATTCGTGATCCCACTCGGGGAGGATGGGTGTCCCATAATCTGCTACTGTCGTGCTGGTGGGCCGCGGGATCTCGGCATCTGGAAGAAGCTGAGAAGTAAAATACCTCCCACTGCTGGACAGCCGAGCCCGGTTATCTGCTGTGGCCGTAGATAGCTGGGCATTCTGTCTCAACGACCAAGCTTGATGTCGAAGCAGTTTCAGAAGCTTCCAAATCCTGCTGTGCCCATGTTCATCATGGATTGCCGCTGGATTACCCTGCTGATTCGTTCCGCAAGGGAAAAGCCCTTCAACCAAAGCCCAGGCACGGTCTGCCTCGGACCCACAAGGGCTGCTATGGAGACAGCGCAGAACGTAGGCCAGGGCGTACCATTGCGTGTACATGTTGAAGAACCATTTGAACCTCCAGGCAAGACCCTCCTTCAACAACACATGACTGCTTTCCAGCCCGTCACAGGCCAACTTGAAAGAAAGCCTGAGCACGTCGGGAGTCGCATCATTTTGCGCCTCGTTTTGTTTTCGCATGCAAATCTCCTCTCGTAGTTGCAACACGAATTCCATTTTCTTACAGGCAGTGGTGACATGTTGAGTTGCAATGCGCGGCAGATCAGTCGGTGTTCCCGACCCGGGAGAAATCCCATATTTAGCTGACAGATATTGGCCAGGGTCTTGAATCATTTTTCGCTTTTCTCTGATATCAAGAAGAGCGTCTGCGAAATGTTGCTGTTGAGTGTCCAGGATCGGATGTATCACCCGACACGACTCAGTTTGGATCAGGAAAAAAGACATTTCTGTCCAACCATTTGACTCCGCTGGAAAGTGTGTCATATCTGGATAGATTTGATCGTCATTCACATTCAAGGGAAGCCGTACTTCTTGGTTCGTGAGATCAACCGTGGGTGGAAACCCCTGATCTTCTGGGGCACGAGAGTCAAGCACACATAGATGCCACCAAAGACGAAGACGCATCTCCGTCTCAAAGGGGCTCAGTTGGAGGGAGGTACCGTCTCGGTGCAGGCAAATCGATTGGGCGAGCCGGATTACTAGCCCAGTGAGGACCCATACTCTGCGGCCAAGTTCATGAGCCCGCAGGCAGGTCTGGAGAAAAGGTGGTCAGTTAGATAAACCAACCAAGTAGGAATACATGATCGGTTATAGGGCCAGCCTCGGTACTCACCACATAAATTGCGAGAGCCTGTAAGCCCGCTATTTCAGGTCGAATCATGAGATCGGGCGTCAAGAGAAGTCGGTCCAGGGCAGTCTGATAGCGTTTCAGAAGGACTGATTTCTCCCACGGTAGGTCAACAGACTCGTCACTATCATCGTGACAAAGGGCCGTGACGGCGGCATAATAGATGGCAAATGTCAACGCCACCGTTGAGGGTTGTGCAGATCTGGGGTCCAGAATCGTTGCCACAACAGTAGACTGCACCGTCGGTATATGCAAGATTTTAAGGACCGGATCGACCGATTTGACGTATACATCCCATAATCGGAGGGCTAGTTGGGTATCAGGATAGAAATCCAATGGCTCGGAGTCCCTGTCTAGAGGAGCACAAGGACCTGGCTGTGGAGGAAGTCTGTTATGCGCTGTTTTATTCACCCGAGGGTGCGAAGGTGCTGTTTCTAAGCCAATAGACTCCTGGTAAATGCATCATACATTAGCTTAGCCGGGTTTGGCATGGTCTCTTTTTAGAGGAAGCAAAATCCGAACAACCATAAGAATAAATCTAGGCTTACATCTTGTAACAATGGCTCGATATCAGAGTTGTTCAATAATATCTCCCATGTTGATTTGTTTGGGGGTTTATCGGATGGATGCTGACGAGCCGTTTCAACTGCATTGACATTTGCACGAGGTCGAGCCTGGATTTGAATTTCGGACTCGGCGCGACCGCGATCGCCACCATCATCGACTGCGGATATCGTAGGGACTTCGCTACTCTCAGCAAGTGGTGAGAGCAAAGCTTCCAGTCGTTTTAGACAGTTGGAGATGTCTCGGAGAGAAGGAGTTTTCCGTGCCCCGTCTGGGTCCCTTGTAGGGTACACGCAGGTCAAACCATGCCTCGAACAATTGCTGCACGGCACTCCACGGTCACAGCGGACCTTTCGCTGATGGCAGCCTTCACAGGACCGCGCCCCTAGTCTGTAATTCCGTGGGACCGATTTCCGGGATGGGCGTTCCGTAACATCGTCATCGGCGAAGGAGGCAGACCTTTTTGGTGCGTTAGCCATGGTGATTGATGTTTGATACTACACAGTGCTCATAATCCGGAGGAAAAAGGAGTTTGATTCTCGCAAGACAATGTTGGGAGACCATGCTGGCAGGCTCCTCGGCTTCTCGGAACCGAGGGGTCCGAAACGGTATTAATGGTGGTCAAGGTTGGCATTGCATCCGCCATTACGTGCTGCACCCGAGACCTGTCCACTCCCCGCAACCCAGACACAAGGACCAGCCGACCGGGGTCTCGACCGCCCATCATGGCGCTCTCTGCCTTACATTGAATGTTGTGGCGGATCAGGACTAGCGGCATCTGCGACTAGCTCCTCGGCTTATCGGGACCGGGAGGTCCGAACTGGTATTCAATGAGATCTCGTGGGCCAGGTAGATCCTCGTGATGGGTCGGTTCAGTCGCATTGTCTCGGCCTCACTGTGTCTTGACCACCGAGGAGCCGATCTTTGGTGTAAACTACGAGCGGCTGGGCTGGCTTGAGCGAACGAGCCCCATGTTCCGAGATGCCGACTGGCGCATGTCACCTTGGAGGGCCGGCATTTATAAGTCCTCCGTTGCGCCGTTGTCGTCGTCCAGCACAGGACGAGATTCTGCTGCGCGTAAATAACTTGATATCGACACCGTTGTTCGAAGCACGAGGCTCTTGATCGACATCGCCATGGAGAAGAAGAATCCTGACGTTGCCTTTGCACCAGGCACAGACTCCACGGCCGGTCTGAAACACGAAGCGCAGCCTGGATTCAAAGAGACCACCGTGCCTGTGGTGCGTTTCTGGATCCTTAGCGTCGGGTAAGTCTACCCTAGATATTCAAACACCCACGAGACAAACTACTCAACGTCTTCAAATATCCTCTTCAGAGTCTGTCTTGGGCTCTTCCTCTCCATAATCGATACTTCCATTGTCGCCACTAGCATCTACAGCATCGGCGTCGAGTTCCAAGACATCCGCCGCGTCAACTGGGTCGCCCTGGCCTACGCGCTTGCCTATCTCGGCTGCGCTGTGACCTTTACTCGCGTCTCCGATGTGGTGGGCAGGCGGAACGCCTTTGTCGCTGCCTATATTGTCTTTTTCGCTTTTTCCCTGGGATGTGGTTTTGCGCAGAGCCTGGACCAGCTCATCGCTTGCCGGGTTCTGCAGGGGATAGGCGGCTCTGGTAGGCGATGGCTCATTTTCTGAGGCCGTGGCCGTGCTGATTTTGACCAGGTCTTTACTCTCTTTCCATGATAATTTTGCCCGAGCTCTGCCCCGATAATCTTCGGCAATATATCGGCAGCGTAATCGGCCTAGTCCTCGCCGCGTCGGGGGCCCTTGGGCCTGTTCTGGGAGGCATCTTGACGCACTACGCCACCTGGAGATGGGTCTTTTGGATAAAGTATGTTTCCGACCATGCTCCCTCATTTGCAGCATCGACATGTCATTGACGCTTCATAGTGGGCCTATTGGTTTCGTCTCCTTGATCATCTTCTTTCTCTCCTGGCCGAAAGCCGAGCATCTGCCTTCAACGACAAGACGATCTTGGAAAGAATTTGACTATGTCGGCTCCTTTCTTATCATTGCCGCGGCTGTTCTGGTCGTCTTCTCCTTCCAGAATGCGGGTGACTCTCCAGGCGTGACGTGGGGCACCGCCGTCTTCATCGCGCCCTTGACCGTCGGCCTTGCCCTCTGGCTGGCCCTCATAGCTTGGGGATACTTGGCCGGACGTGTCTTTGAGGGTCGCCTCGCTTCCACCTTTCCCATCGGCCTCTTCCGCAACAGAGCATACGTGGCCGCTGCGATATCTACGTTGTTCCTTGGTTACCCTTATTTCATGATCATCTACGCTTTTCCGCTCAGGGCCCAGGTCGTGGCCGACAAAAGCCCGTTGTTGGCTGGTATCATGCTGCTCCCCATGGTGGGCTCCACGGCTGAGGGAAGCATTCTCGCGGGAGCCATAAGCAAAACCAAGAATTATCTTTTCGAGACGATGCTCGTTGGTACTTGCTTGATGACTCTTGGGGTCGGACTACTTACTATCGTTCACGACTCCGGCGACGATGCCAAGGCACTCGGTTTCATTGTCTTTGTTGGTCTTGGGTTTGGATTAAACGTCGCATCCGCAACGATGCTCACGACGTTCGAAGTACCCATCATAGACTATGGTAAGTTTCACCGACGCCCTCCTAAATCTGTCAAACTATCCCGGGCTAATCAAACGTAGCACCCGCACAGGGCATTATAGCACAACTGAGAATCCTCGGGGGCAGCCTGGGCATCTCCACCTCAACCGTCTTCCTGAACACCAAAACCAGCGAACTGCTCTCGGGGCTTCTGACGCCACAGGAACAAGCTACACTCGGTTATGGCAGAGCGACGCTTTCGTCAGAGCAGCGCAGTGCAGTGCACCGAGCCTTCTCGGAAGCTTTTCACAATGACATGGTGGTTGCAGCGGCGGTATCAGGGGCGGCCGTCTTGGTTGTCCTCGTCGCATATCGTCGCGAGCGGATGCTTGTGACGGATCAGAAGAAGGCCCGGGTCCTAGAGGAGATAGCGCGCAGATCGGGACAGTAGAAAGCTTCTGGGAGTGATTCGGCGTTGCGGACATGATCGCATGGGTCTATTGCTATACGGGATAATTCCGCTAGTGTTGTAGAAGTCCCTCAAAAAAATCTTTAAAGAACAAAGCATCTGTCGAGCCTTGGAAGACACGGGAGAGTAGGATCCCATCTTGTGTATATACAGGGAGAATTTGATACGGTTAACCGCGATCGACTTTCGACACTTACACAGATGTCGTACCAAGAGGAGGCCTACTAGTTCATTTGTAGAAATATCTGAAGGGACAAGGGCTTGAAATGTACAAACTTTCCCATCTCCACGGGCCTCTTGCGCTAGATCAACCTACCGCAGTTTCTGAATTTCCGAATATCGAGAATAATACATATCCCAGAGAATAGAATCAGTCATATAGACGAATAACACCTCTACACCACGGTAGCGCACATTCATCCAACCCACATTATGTTCGGTACACCCCTCCAGTGGCTCCTCCTCTAGATCGGCTCCATTGCGTTCCCTAAACTCATCCTTATCTAGCTCCTCCGGCTCCCATCCCACTTGAACTAGACGAACAAATCCCTTGTCCTCGTCATCATCAGGGGTGCTTAATACCGATTCTAAGGCCTCTTGGTCCACCATGACGAAAAACTGGTACCGGCTGGCCCGTCCACGGTTACCGTTCTAGACACCCTGTTCCTCTCGTAGTGCCGTCGTCGCCCACTGATTGAAGTGGTCGCGGAGAACGGCAACTGTCCTGCCCTCAAAGGAGCGGTCTTCTTAAGACCGTTGGAGCAAATTTGTCGAGGAGGTCTAGACCATTATAATACTCGAGAAATTTCGGAACGGGACGGAGGAAGCATCTGCCCTAAATAACTTTCAGGCGTGTCCTAAATAGGTAAAGTGTGTCTTATGCGGCTCTTTCCAGATTTCCCTTCCTCCGCTTCTTTTCGTGCAAATCGAGATGCATTTCCTTGCCGCCGGACCAGACCGAAATGATATCTTCCACCGATAAAGAATGGCTGGAGAAATGCCAACCCGAAGCTCTGCCTGTCCCACCGTTTGATCGATATGTCTATATGCTTGAAGGTTATGTCGTGAAGAAAAGTCTCAAGCCTGGTGAGCTTGGCTTTCATGGTTACCAGCCTGACACCTCTACAATCTCACAGCGTGATGAAAATGAATTACGAACCCTGGAAGTTGTTCGTCAGTCACGAATATTCCAGTACCAAATCTCGTATACCAAGGGAACGGGTAAGTAGCGATTTAACACCGTTTGCAAAATATAACTAATGAGTGTAGGTTCAATGTGTTTGAGCGAATCCCAGGTATAACAATACTTGAAGGTTCTGTATGAAATAAAATTTCCCCTCGCCAACAAGAAGGCATCAGGCTCCAAGTACAGAATTATATCAAGGAGCTTGCGAATGTCCCCAATGACGCTGGAGGCGTGCGATCCTTAAGTGCTTCTGGAGAAATTATTCACAATCAGCTTCCTCGCCGTGGACCTTTCGTGTCCACAAAGGATTTTCTCCGGTCATACGAACACGAGGATGTACCTCTCATCCATCAAATCAATCCTTTCAGCCCTACCAATTTTGTCACATATGGATTGGGATCTCTCAAACATTGTACTGCATCCAAATCTGGATGCAGTTGCTGGGGTTATTGATTGGGAAAGAGCAGCTTTCTTTCCAGAGGGCGGGAGAAGTATTCATCGCATGTGCCATCAGTGGCGTGGATGGGAGGCCCTATTTGATGGTATTCAATTTCCAGTAGAAAGTTGAGCAAACGCCCTCAAGCTTATATCCTAATTACAGTAGCAGGCCCCGCTGGAAAAACCAGGAAATTTCAAAAACTATGTCAATAACTTACTGTCCTCCGTTTTGGGCGGGGCAGGCCTACATCTGTCCTGCCTCCCGGTCATAGTCCTTCCATCTCACCAACCCTCTCTTAACAAACATTTCCCTTTTTTCACTTTTTGATGAACACTAGATGAAAATTTCCTGTTCAATCAAGCTAATCAACAGATGTTGAAATATTGAGTCAAATATCGTATTTGCTATGGTGTTTAGGTGGGCGGCTCGGTAGTGAATTACATTATCATGCTAAACAACCGCAGTAGTCTTCCCATCTGGCCAGAATGAATTTACCCTACCTCTCTGCAACAAAAGTCTAACCTAAATCCAATCATGTCTTTCTACCCAGAAGGCTGGACGCAGACTTTCAGTCGAGCCCTTTCCTTTTTTTTTCCATCTATTTATCGGGAAGCTGCTGCACCCAGGCCCTGCTTTATTATTCACTTCTTTGGGTTTCTTTGACCTTTCCTTCGCTGTCATACGCAGGTTGGTGGGCAAAGTAAAGATTCCATAATGTACAATGCGGCAGATTTTTCAACCAACCAGCATCAATGGTGTACCGGTAACATTAGCGCCTTCCATTCTATGATAGCGCTAGCACGGGGTTCGACTCCCCGTTGATGCATTCTTTTTTCGCTATCTTTTTATAATTCTAATTTTCAATCACCAAGGTTCCCCACCATAGCCTATCCAATTTGTCTTTTTTTTTAAAAGCCGCCAGCTAGGCTTGAATTTTGATGGGTCTTTCACTTTTGATGTGCTAATAATATCTCCCGATATCATATACCATGATCAATATTCTATACGCGCTCTTAAATAATGTTTACTTATCCGGGTTTTCGGGTGTTAATTGGTATTAGCGTGCTAACATCGAATAAATAAAAAAGCGACTAGACAGGATGAAAATTGGGACGAGAAAAAGTACCATCTCGAGTATATACTGGCAGTGTTTGATAGCCTTGGTTCCGATGAAATTTAGATACCTGCACTGGTGTCACACCTAGTGGTGACCAACCAGTCCGCCTATGTCCCACCCTTGTATCACATCCGGATTATTAATGAAAATAAAAGTGTACGAAGGAAACTCAGGCAATTTGTGTTTATGGAAATCTCGTAGTTGAGGGTTCTGTTCTTTGGCTTTCTGCTGGGCTATTTTTTGGTCCAGCCAGCAATGTTCTATCACAGTAGAGTCGCTTTAAGAATAAGAATATCCATCCTGTTCCAGGTCGGGCCCTTGATCATCACCTTTCCTTGCCTGGGTGGATCACTCTTCTTTTCAATTCGACTTAAATTCTGTTAGCAAAGAAAGATGCCACTATCTTGTATTTACCTATTCAGCTAACCTTACTCTTTGTCTTTTTTCCTTATACTCTGTCACGGTCTTATGGGGTGCAATTTTTACCGATCTGCCTAGAAGATTAGTTAGCTTGCCATCTCGGTAGGATATGTCAATTATCTGGCATTTGCCCCACATTTGTATCGCTTCCCGACCGATAAGATCATTTTTTAGGAGCCTCAGCGCGTCCCGTGGTTGGTCGCTGACAGCCTATGAGCAGAGGAAGGGGCCAGTAAACGTAAAGGGTCGAGCTGAGGTGCACATATGTCCAGTTTAATGCAAGGACTTCGAAATCAACCATTTACAATGAAGAGGTTGGGTTGAATACAATTTAATGATTGAAATGATAATTTAAAAAAGATAGCGAAAAAAGAATGCATCAACGGGGAGTCGAACCCCGTGCTAGCGCTATCATAGAATGGAAGGCGCTAATGTTACCGGTACACCATTGATGCTGTCAGTGGCAAGAATTACCCAATTTTGACCTGAGACATGCATTCCGAATGGCAGAAAATGTACATTGCTTACCAAAAGTCTGGCTTCCTCGGCACTGAAAGACAAGTTATTCCTTTGAGGCATAACATCAGAACTAAGATGTTCTAGACTACCTGCTTGTTGCTTCATCTGAAACGAAGAGTAAGTCCTTGCTCTTCTTATATTACACCTCCTATCCATGTCCTCCTTACAAGGTCAAGAAACGTGATAAATCCCACTTGACAGCGTAGGCACATTCACCTTTTCTTTTTGAATTGGGATGGACTCGATTATCGGATGACTGACTGAAATTGGATGTCGTGGTTGGTAGGTAGGCTGTTCATCTATATATGCATTCCTTGCACGCCTACAGTGGCGGTGTATCTGCTAAGATAGTGGCCATCCTCCTATGCTCCCAGTTAAATCTCCATATGACCAAAAATAATAAGGAGAGAAAATTACGCAGCAGAGTACCGAGTACCTTGGAGTCGCATTTGCTCCACCAGAGTCCTAATACCTTGCACTTCTTGGTCACTCAACTGAACCAGCGCAGAGGCCGCATTTTCGTACGTCCTTGTGGTCGACTTTGTACCCGGAGTAGGGATGATATCCGGTCCTTGCGCCAGCAGCCACGCAAGAGTGACCTGTGCAGGGGTGCTTCCATGGGCACAGGCCACGTTTTTCAATCCATGCACCACCGCCAAGATCTTAGGGAAGTTATCCTTAGAGAACTTCGGCAACATACGGCGCAAGTCGCCCTTAGAAATGTCTGCATGAGATTGGAACACGCCCGCGTAGAACACCGCGTCCAATAGGGCTGAATGCCACGACAGTCGCACCCAGCTCGCGGCATGTTTTCAGAATCTCCGAGGTGGATGATTTGATGTCTAGTGTAAATAGGCTATATTCCATCTGCAGAGCGGCAATGCGGTGGACGGCATGCGCACGACGCAGCGTGACTGCTGAGACCTCCGACAGACCGAGATACCGGATCTTTCCTTGACTGTAACCACGGGAGGTTAGAGATCATTTGCTTTGAATGTTATTTGAATGTTATTTGCAGATTTTTACTTCTTCAGCTCCACCAGGGCTTCGACGGTCTTTTCAATTGGCCTGACCCCATCCACCCAATGGCAGTAGTAAAGGTCAATGGTGTCCACCCCGAGTCTGTGGAGGCTCTTTTCACATGCAGCCTTCACGTACTCAGGATCAGACCAAAATTTGTGCATTCCATTAGGCTGGCGCTGGAGCGCAAACTTAGTGGCTAGGAAAACGTCATCGCGCTTGCCAGATCGTTTAATCCATTCACGACAACAACCTCGCTGTCAGCATAAACGTCGGCCATGTCCCAAAAACGCAGTCCGGTGGCAAGTGCATGTTCTAGAACGGCCAATTTCTCATCGAAGGTCCCAGCTGGTCCGTAGAATCCGCCGAGGCTTCCGAAACCGAAACCGACGGCACTGACTTTGGGGCCATCTCGGCCGAGGACTCGGAGGGGAAGAGGCATTTAAGCCGAGAGGCGTTGAAAGAGATAAGTGCAGAGGAGATAGCTTGTGCTAGTTAGAGCAATACAGATGATAATTAGAATATAAATGGGTTTCGAATGCCGACTATCATACTAGCTATCGCCTGTCATGAGCTATATCCGCTCGGCTCCCCGACAATCGCCCCTTTAGGAAAGGATAATCTACCGACCGATAGCCCCCGCGATAAAAGTAGCTTAGCATATGTTAGTTGATATTTCAATTTCTTGATTGATGTTCTCGAAATATAACTAGAAAGATATTGATTTTCTCCTTTCGTTTGATGTCCTTGACCGTAGCAACAAAATTGTGATGTTGGTTTGGAATACCGGATATATACTTTGGGCGACTTTGTATGACCAGAATTTGCGCCAGGTCCCCCCTGCGCCGTGCTTCGATGCTGCAACAGAGCATGAAACAAACACGCTCTTTATGATCTTCGGTAGTGATTTGGTTATTAGTGAAGATTCAGAACGAAAGATTCCAGTCCTGTAAAGACAGAAGTCAAGAGATTGAAGAACAATATGATTACTAAGCTATGCTTGACGCCAGTGGGCAGATTAGCACTCTAGCCGAGCCAGACGTGAAACGGCGAACAGACCGTAGTCGGGGCAGGTAGGAATGTTAGCGCGGTACTTCCACCCCTGTCTCTTGCGCATCCACCCTTTTCACCTACGCTAAAGCGGCATCCACCTACTTTCACCCCGTCTTTCTCCCTTGAAACACTATATATTTTATTATCTTCATAAGTTCAGTACATACGACCATAGGGTGTGGAGAACAGGGCTTCCCGTCCGCTCAGCCGTACTTAAGCCACACGCCGGCAGGTTAGTAGTTGGGTGGGTGACCACCAGCGAATCCCTGCTGTTGTATGTTTTTGTTTTCATTTTTTCTCTTTGTTCTATTGGGAGAGATTCGGAGGTCTAGATTTTCCTTAATATCTTGCAGAGGCCAAAAGTATCGAGGTTACAGTGAACCCTAACTAAACCTTGGCTTCTTCTTAAAGGTCAAGGGAAACTTTTATGACGACGGGAAGGGGCCAGGATCAGACGAATATCCATATTTGTGAATAAGGTTCAGCTTAGAGAGTAGTTTCTGTGAGCATTTGTTCAAGTCTTCCGGTTTGTATTATTTTCAACGAACCGTCGGTACTGTCAAAACTACCCTCAATTGGTGGTTTCAACTATGTCGCGGGCTTGTGTATGGCCTTAAACCCCGATCGGAACAACCCCTGAACGGCGTGATAAGTTATCAATGTCGGCTGACCCACTAAACATGCATCCACGTGCTAGACTACCGTGGCCACCCTTTCTAGACATATTTCTAGAAGACCATGGATTTCTTCGGCCCTTCTAGACGGAACTCCTATGGTATTCCGACGGGAGGCGTTCGGGGGGGTGTATGATCCCATTTCACAGCTATCAGTAGACCATTGTAGCTATGATCAGCAGGTATAGGTGAGAATTCGTGTTTGGGAAGGGGCAGAGTATTGGATAACACCCCTGTTCTTCAAGGATCGGACCCCGGCTTAGATTGTTCGGCAATAAGCAAACGAGACTCGTTTAGATCTCCGCGAATGGTTACTGGCACTGTGGATCGCGTTATCACCGGAATACCGTCGGTATTTCTTTAGCCCTCTCTGTTTCCCGGACTCTCGATCACCTGGATGGCATTGAATCTCAAACGGGAGCGCCACTATGCCGATCAGACTCTAGACTTGGACCCTTGTTCCTCCGATTGGGCCGCTTCCCCGCTTCCCAGGAGACTAGCTTGCCAGCCATCACGCACGATGTCACCTCTATTGCAATCTTTGGATTCTGCAGGTTTGTCATAGAGATAACGAAAGATAGTCCTGAAGCTTGATTCGATATTTCTCCACTTTTTCGCGATTTCTTTCAGCACGGATCTCGCTGGTATCCACCAAATTCGGCAATGCGCTAGATCGAAGTATTCTTCCTCCTGCCTTGATCCCTATATGCTCTGCGGAAGGGCATCTCCATGTGACTCTTCTTACCTGGTAGCCAGTCCATCCAAAGCCACCTTCAAGTCCAAGCGCTTTTAATCTCCGTAGTTTGCAGATCAACACTTGAGATTCCCTAGAATGGAAACAACCTGTTCTCAATTCACCAGATGATGTGATAGGGACTATATTGCATCCTGTTCATTGCCTAAATCCTCCGAATATGGCGAAGCATGCAAAAACAAGTATAAATAGCCCGTCGTTGCCGGGCTTCTTCTGGTTTCTCACTTCATTCAGCATCATCTTCCCCCTTCTCTTCTCTGAACAGTGGTTCTTCAAGCCTTCATCATGGTTTTCATTAACAACGTTGCCATTGGCCTCGCTGGTCTGGCCTCAATTGCTTCGGCTGCACCCGCAAACAAGGCGACTAGCAAATTCTCACTCCACCAGGTTGCTCGTCCGGCTACTAAGACCGCCAACTTTGCCGCCAGCTACGGCCATGCTCTCGCAAAGTATGGTGCCAACGTGCCTTCGCAAGTTAAGGCGGCCGCTGTAGCTAGTGGTGTTGCTACTACTACACCCGAAGCCAATGACGAGGAGTATTTGACTCCCGTCTCCATTGGAGGCACTACCCTGAATCTGGACATCGACACCGGCTCAGCCGATCTGTGAGTTGGCACTTATCTCCAAATTATCGAGCCAGGCTAATTTGTTCAAAGCTGGGTCTTCTCCACTGAGCTCCCAGCTTCCGAGCAGTCTGGCCACGCCGTTTATAACCCTAGCGAGAGCGGGACCAAGATGGATGGCTATACTTGGGATATCTCGTACGGTGACGGTAGCAGTGCTAGTGGGAACGTCTACACGGACACCGTCACTGTCGGTGGTGTTACTTATTCCCAACAAGCCGTCGAGGCTGCCAAAAAGATCAGTGCTGAGTTCCAGGAGGATACGGCCAATGACGGTCTGATGGGCCTAGCTTTCAGCAGTATCAACACTGTTTCGCCCGTGCCCCAAAATACATTCTTTGCTAACGTCCAGAGCTCACTGGCTCAGCCCTTGTTTGCTGCTGCGTTGAAGCATGGAGAGCCCGGTGTCTATGATTTCGGTTTCACCGACTCTTCAAAGTACACCGGCTCCATCGTGTACACCGATGTTGACAACTCGCAAGGATTCTGGGGCTTCAGCGTGGATAGCTACACCGCTGGCAGCAGCTCGGGCGATGGTTTCGCTGGTATTGCTGACACTGGCACCACTTTGCTGCTACTCGATGATTCAATTGTCTCCGATTACTACTCGCAAGTCAGCGGTGCTCAAAACGACAACAATGCTGGTGGGTACGTCTTTGACTGCTCTGCCG
The DNA here is from genome assembly GCF_028974065.1 of Penicillium cinerascens. NCBI lineage: Eukaryota > Fungi > Ascomycota > Eurotiomycetes > Eurotiales > Aspergillaceae > Penicillium > Penicillium cinerascens. The sequence goes on along the minus strand of NW_026695298.1, from coordinate 472,971 downwards.
ACCTTCCCGATTTCAGTGTCTCCATCAACGGCTACTCTGCCACAGTGCCTGGCACCCTGATGAACTACGGCCCCTCTGGTGATGGTTCCTCCTGCCTTGGTGGTCTCCAGTCTAACGATGGCATTGGCTTTTCTATCTTCGGTGATATCTTCCTGAAGAGCCAGTACGTCGTGTTCGACGCCAGTGGTCCCCAGATTGGCTTTGCTGCCCAGTCCTAAGTTGATGCACCTGAGACATGCAGCGGCCAGAAAAGTGATTGCTCACTGGGCACAACAAATCGACTTGGACCTGAACATATGCACCTGGATATAAATATTACCTTGGTATGAAATTCGCCACTTATTGTGCTCAGCTTTGGAAATAGTTTTTGGTCAAATGAATATATTTTGCATATGACATCCGGTCAGAAGTAGTACAGGACGAAGTCCATTTTGCTGGCTACACCTGAGCATTTCAAAGTAGGCATTGAACAGATTAAAAGGGTAAAAGCCAGGAATTTTCGCTATATCAAACATCTTTTCTCGTACGGGGCAGCAATAGCTCCAAATAAATTACAAAGAATCAAAGACCCTATGAAACCAATTTCACCGGACATAATAATGAGTGCTTTCAAACCTGCTTTCAACTTCAATCTCCTGGGTCTGGACCAGAACCTCATCCTGCTTCGTCACGATAGTGGAATGACGGGGCTTCACCACAACTGAAGGCTGATAGCCACACTCTAGGACTGTTTTCAGGGCAGGTGCAACTGGCTTGGCCTCCTTTTCCGTGGGCGGGACGATAGGACGGCGAATACCCTCGAAGCCGGATTCGTTGTCCTTCTCCAACCGGTCGACATAAGCAAATGCTGAAGCTCCCATGATGGCCAATCGCTCGTAAGAGTCTGCCCCGCCCATCTTCCATTCCTCAACAAAGCGCGAAGAGCTGCCAATTCTGTACTCGAAATACGGCTTTCCATTGCTGTCCAATCTCGGCTTGCCATTCTGGTCGACGGCCGGACGGCGGACATACAGGTGGTCGAACTCTTTGCCGATGGGGTGATACAACGGGTGCCCGGGCTTTTCAGCGTTCAAGACCTCGAATTGCTCGCGTCTGTAATTCACAATAGGGTGGATAAACTCGTGAGTGTTGCCGTAAGTCACGGTTTTTCCCTTCCTCTTTTCCTCAACACCTTTGCCGGGTGCGCGATTGGCCTGTCCATTGGCCCAGTACATCTTGGTATAGCTGTTTATCATTTCTCCCAGGCCCCACTGATAAACACGACGTTTATCGAAAGCAGGCTTGGGCACGTCGGTGCTGGGAGTGAACGGGTGCACGATGCTCGAAGCCGTTGAAATTGCAACACGCGAGCCCCACTCGCCCCAGGATTCGTTCGCGCGAGCTGTAGTCTGAGCTTCCCAACTCTGAAGCTCCTTGTTGTACTTGGCAAAGTTTGCTTCACGATCAACATAATCCTTTATAATGAGGTCTTCATTGATTGAAAGGTGCGGCTTGATCTGATCAAGCATCCAGGAGAAGGCGATATTCGACATCTCCTCCATGTCACCTTCATTGTGGAGAGTATCGCTAGAGCCTCCACCAATGTTGACGTGATAGCCGGGGAACCAGACTTGCTTCAACTCTGGGTGCTGCTCCAGTCGGTTCTGGTACTTGACGCGTTTACGCTGAGCTCTGTTCCATTCTTTAGCGGCCACGTTGGCGTCGTGACAGGCCTGGTTGACGCGCTCATTGGGTGCGTTGGCCGCTTTGAGTGATTTTGCGTAGTCCAATTTCTGGTTGTATTCGTCTTTAGCCGCTTTCTCGGCGTCGAGCTTGCTTTGCACATCGCCTTTGGAGACTCTCAGAGTCGGGATATAGAATAGAGTTGGTGTGAATGCCCTGCGCGATTCGTCAAGTGACAGAGCGTGATAGGCGTGTTTGATGTCTACGGATCGCCCAAATTAGCATCATTCTTGCATATTTCATGACAGAAAGTGAACTTACTGGCCGAAAGTTCTGTGTTTTCCCAACCGCCCTGACCAGTCCAGAACAGAAGCTTCTGGGGCACTTTGACACCGAAGACTTCGGGCATTCCCAAAGCAGCGACGGTGTCATAGACGCCCACAACCTCCACCTCTTTTGTCTCGTCCGGAGACCATTGACCCTGCGCCTCCTGGGTCCACCGAAGCTCCGTCTCGTTCGGACCTCCCGCACCTTGGTTTTCATCCAGCTTCCCCCAAATCCATTCATACCAAGCATCACTGCGGTGGAACCGCTTTCCAGGATGACCCTTGCCGTGTTGCTTGTATACTTTCCACAGGTCGGGGAACTTGTTCAGGTTGCCTTGGTCGCAAATTCCAATATCGGAGATCAGACCAGCGATAGTACGAGCAGTAAAAGCTCCACGGGAGAATCCAAAACACATGATCTTGTCGCCGGGGTTATAGTTGAGCACGCAGAAGTTGTATGCCTCGATGACGTTGCCTTCGACACCTTCGCCGAAGGCTCCTTCGACTGCATCGCCCAGTGCGAGCGCGGTTGTACCCACGCCAGAGTCATACCAGACCACTTGCTGCCATACCCTGCCGTCCTCGTCGGTGCCGACACGATTCAATGCGCGGCAGAGCCGAGTGACATTCGATGGGACATTCTTCTGCCCAGAGACAGAGGACTGCCAGGTCCCGTCGCAGCAGATGACGATGCGTTTGGGTGCATAGGAGCGATCGATGTCTTTCTTCTGTCTCCTGCGGAGCTCATGCTCGTCGCCGTGGAGATGCTCGCCTCCAATGGTGACACAATAGAGATCCAACTCCATCATTAGAAAGATTAAGGAGGAATAATAATGTGAGAAGTTGAGATGATAACCTAGAACAAGACTGCGCGGATCAGGATGGTGCTTTTATATTATCACGAGGCTGTGCTATCTTCATATTACAGCCTTCATATCGCTTTGAATTGTCCAATTTGTACATTCCTTTCAGCATAAGGCTGTCGTGGTCTGACCGCATTTTGGCTCGTTTAACTCTGCCACGGCATTGCCGGCGCTAAGCCTGTTAAGGCTCTTCAACTCCCCCGTAATTTGAGTTTCTGACTCTCTTCTTCAGCTGCGGAGTCGGTGGTGGCACTGCTTGGCCTGGCTTCAGCTGGGCTTAGCGTGATGAATAGTCCAATAGCGACTGGCGAATCCTAGTTATATGATATGATAGTTCGTGTCGACCCAGGCATGGACGCCTTAGGCCCTGAGAAATACGCGGAACCAGCCGACGGCGACGACCCACACTAGAATCACCACATGGCTCTTATCACGCTCAAGAGACAGCGACAAGATAACTTTAACCGAGTCCGTCAACTTCTAACATAGTGGGGATGGTGTCGAAGCCAAGTTCCACGGACCACCACGAACTACTGCGAACCACGGATGGGTCTCGGCTATTGTGGAACCTTTCCGCTGCGCTGTCACAATCACATCGAGTGGATAATTGTGATTGATTCGCGATAGTTTTCTGTCTTTGGTCGCGATCGCGCTCCAATTCCAGTCTCATCATCGAGTAAACTTTCCACGTTATGGAGTATATTAAATTTTTTTGGAATAAAGGAGGAGAACTAGAAGCGATTGGTGTAAACGTAATGCTTCTAATCAAACCCAGTTAGTCTAAACATCGGACCTCTCCTATTCCCGTGATAAGAGGCGAAAGACCTGGTAGCACCTAGCCCCGGATTTCTAACAGTTTCACCACGAGGGAAGAAAGAAGCAAGACCTCGAGTCCAAGAAAGATTGAGATCATGACCAAACCATGTCTTTTACACACCCTAAGCTTTTACAGGGATCTGGGCATTGGTGCCCAATCGGAGCTCGCACGACCAATCCGAGACCAGGGCAGAGAGAACAATGCGTCCATTGACTCAAGGCTCCGTCCAGCAGTCTCGAGGACAAAGAACCAAACCCAAAGTAAGCCGAGAACACAGACTGCAGTGCAAAACACGAAGAAGCCATAGTTGGTCACAGCTAATAGCATGCTGAGAACAGCTTTGGTGTTAACGAACTGGTTGATGAAATGAATACACAGCACAAAGGATGAACCCAGAGCGCGCAGTCGGAGGTGTTAGATCTCTGCATTCACCAGGTATTGGAATGAGTTCCAACTCATTGCCCAACCAAATCTGGAGATATAGAGAGCCGCGATACCGCCAATGGCAGCGCGTTTGGCCGAGCCTGTAACGGCAGCTGCCCCGCTGTCGGCGATGTGGGCAGAGGCAGGGACCTGGGCCAGGTAAATGGCAACATAGCAAATAGAAACTGTCTGCAACATAAGACCGACACCCAGGATACAGATGGCGAAAAGCTTCTCGCTCTGCCCGGTCTTTCCTAGAGCTGCATTCGTGATTTCTAAAACCAGGTCAAAGTAGGTTTCCACCGGGACAGAACCCTGGAGTCATGAGGCTTGGCAAGGCTACGACACGCATCGCCGAGGCCGTTCCTGACAGACTTGACGTATCCCTGAGATTGCGACCGGCTGCAAAATACGGCCAGCTGTTTGGAAAGACCAGAAACCATGATTCGACGTTTTGAGGTGTGAGAGTAGACCGTCGTGGTAAGGAGAAAACTGGCCGAGTCGTAAGCGTTTGGTGGGTTCATAGATAACCCCGGTGCCTACCCCGGAAGGGCCCAAGGGTCCTTGCTGTCGGTTCGTGTATTCTCTAAAATCATCTTGCTAGATATTTCTAAGTTATGTTCCAAAGAATTCCCTCGAAGAAAAAGATGGAGAGGTAGAAGATAGAAAATAGTTCGAGCTTTGAAGAATAAAGCTCCGCGGATGGCACGTGCGGGGTTCGCCTCCCCGCCTCGAAACTTGAATACTTGGAATACTCGGACTTCCTCAATTTTACTTGCACTCTACGCTCTTTTCCCTGCCGCAATTCTTCCGCTCATTGCAAACGAAACATGCTTCGAAACAAGCGCCAGAACACCCAACCGCTGGAGGACACCTCCGTGGCCCCCGCGACCTTCACCGATGGCCTTCCTCTCCCCAAGCTGATCGTCTTTGACCTCGACTACACTCTGTGGCCATTCTGGGTCGACACACACTGCAGTGCCCCCATCAAAGCCCGCGACAACAACTCGCGCGTCGTGGACCGGTATATACCCCTATCCATTCGTCGTCCGCGAGGAATCTAACATACCTCAGATGGGGCGAAGCCTTTGCCTTTTACCCCGCCGTGTCCTCGATTCTCTATGCCTGCAAGGGCCGCACGATCCCACTAGCCGTCGCGTCTCGATCCCATGCCCCCGAGCTGGCGCGCGACATGCTGAAAGCCCTGCACATCATCCCGAGCTTCTCGGATAACCCCGCCGCCAACGCGAAGACTATCCGCTCCCTCGATTACTTTGATTTCATCCAGATCTTCCCGGGCACTAAGACACAGCATTTTGCGAAAATTCATCAGGCTAGTGGTGTTGCATACGAGGACATGTTGTTCTTTGACGATGAGGCGCGCAATCGCAATGTTGAGACGGAGCTTGGGGTCACGTTTTGTCTGGTGCGGGATGGTATGACTTTGGACGAGATGGATCGGGGGGTTTGGGCTTGGAGGAAGAGGAATGGTATTAAGAAGGCTGTGGAGTGAGATGCAAACTCGGGGCATGGGCGTTTTATTTGTAATTTTAGACCAGAAATATTAGATACCCAGTGGAATTGTATAGAATTGTAACTATTTAACTCGTCATCGACTTTGGTGGATATCAGATCAGTTCGTGCCGAGTTATGGCGCACTCTCTCCCAAACTCCGCAATCGCCGACCCCCAAACATCAACTCACCAACCACGCCAATGGCCACCCTCAAACCACCAACCGGCCGACCATCAACGACCGGACCTCCAAAAGCACCCCTCAAAGCCGACGCCACGGCCACAATCGCCGACACCGCAGTCTTCCAGGGCACATACCCCGTAACCATCGGCGCGGGCACCATCATCCACCCACGCGCGCACTTCTACGCCTACGAAGGCCCCATAGTCATCGGCGATGGCTGCATAATCAGTGAAAAGGCCGTGATCGGCGCACAGCCGACAAAATCCACCGGGTCCAAAGAGATCGCAACGCGTCTCTCCTACTTCGTTACCGTCGGCCCGTCATCTACCATCCACCCCGGCGCGCACATCCACTCGTCTGCGACGATCGAGGCTCTCGCGACGATACATCGATATGCGGATATCGGGTCACACTCTAAGATCTGTTCTGGGTGTGAAGTCTCCGCTAATGGGAAGGTGGATGAGTGGGTTGTTGTTTGGGGGTCTGGGCTTGGACAACGCAGGAAGAGGGCTCGAGAGGCTAAGGAGCCTGGGCCTGCTGTTGTTGTTGCGGCGCAGGTTGCTCAGGTGCCTGTGCCTGGACCTGCGCCCGAGGGGAAGGTCATTGAGGATGCAAGGTTGATGGTTTTGCAGAAGGAGAGGGAGGTTTTAGCGAGGATGATTGTGCCTGCAGGGCCGAAGAAGAAATGAACTTGAGAGCTACATGCGATTTTATGGCGCTTTGTTTTCTGTTGATTGGGTCCAGGATGGTTGACGATCCAGTGGGCTTGTTGATACCCCTCGTTGTTGTTTTTTAGATGTGATATCCTTATCCAGTTCTAACCCCGGTAGCTTCAGTGATGTCTGAAGTCCCATTGTATGCATGAGCTTTGATGCTCAAATAAAACGTGAAAAGAACATAAATTTTAGTAGAATCCATATTGGGCCACGTTGGATTAGGCAAGACATCACAGTCCCCGAAACGCCATACGATCAATAGATACAAAAACAAAGGAAACAAGATCATGGTCTTGACTTTGCCGAATGCATGGCAAAGAACGAATAAAACCTCGAGACACCATTTGCCTCCTATGGGCCAAACAGAATACATAAGCAGAATATAAAATGATACAGGAAATGACCCTAAGAGGAAGCTCCTCCGCGAGCTTGTCCTCCGCCTCCTCTCATTCGCTTTCCACCGCTTCCGCCGTCATTGGTGGCATCGGAGTTATCGTCACGGCCTCGCTTGTTACCTGGTTGAGGAACAAACTGCTTGGCCTGGACATTCAAATTCCCGCGGTTCGCTGCGGGTGTCTGGGCTTGGTTCTGAACGTTGGCGGTATTCTGGTTACCACCACGGCCCTGGCCCCCTCCTCTTCCACCCCGTCCTCGAGGAAGACCAGTTCCGCGCTGGCTTTGCGCTTGTCCCTGTTGCTGGCCCTGCTGTTGTTGACCGTGGCCGAAGGGATTTTGTTGGCCTCCGCCACGCGACGCGTTACGGCCACCTCGGACGACTGGGAGACCCGATTGGAGAGCTTTCAAAGTCGCAGGCGCGGTGCCAGCAGGTGGTTTGCTGGGCAGCGAAGAAGGCTGACCGGTCTGGTTGTTCTGCTGCAGTTGGCCGAATGGGTTGGCTGGAGTGGTAGCCGCCCCAATCTCGCCTTCTTCAGTCAGTCCGTCCGTCGTGGTAGACTCGGGAACCGAAGCGTCTGCGGGGTTTGCCGCAGGGGCAGGGGCTTGTTCACCAGCAGGAGCTGGCGCTGCAGGCGCAGGAGTCAGTGTGACAGTCGGTGCAGGCGAAGGCGCAGCGGGGGCAGCAGGAGAGGGCGATGGAGCCGCAGCGGGCTTTGGTGCAGCAGCTGGTGGTCGTGCTGTCTTGGCTACCTCCCATACCTCGACAACAGGCTTCTGCGGTGTCTCGCTAGCGGCTTTCTGGACAACTTCAATCTTGGCCTGGGCAGTCTTGATTCGAGTGTCGAGCATGCTGATGCGGGCAGCAGATTTCTTATCGGAGAGTTCGCGGGCGGATTTGACCTTCTCTTCTAGCTCTGCCTCGTGGGCTTTCTTGAGAGTTTCCATTTCTTCGTTGAACTTCCGTTCAATCTCCGCGGCAGCAGCACCGTCATTTGCAGTGGAGGATGTCTGAGCTTCCTGGATGATCTTTTCCTTTTCTTTGGCAATGTGGCTGCGAATGTTGCTGCGCACAATGGTGCGAATCGTCTCGTTATGTAAAACAAGCTCGCGCGCTTGGGCATCGGTCAACTCGGGGAGGATAGAAGACTTGGAGGGTGTCGCAGGTGCCGAGTCGGTGACCACGCCAGGTGTCGCAGGCACGGACGCTTCTCCACTCGACAGCTTCTCCATTTCTTGGCGATGGGCAGCCCTGATCTCAGAGAGCTTATTGTTGAACATCTCCTTGAGTCGGTCGGAGCGCTCCTTGATCTTAGCCTCCAACTCAGCATCCTTGGCTGCCAGAAGACCATCCTTCTCAGCAAGAGCGGCCTCGAGGCGCTGGATCTTCTCTTCCAGCATCTTGATCTTCTGATCGTCGCCCGAGGCGATAACCTGAGTAGTCGAGGTGGGGAACTGAGATGCCGGTGTTGGGTTCACGGCAGCGGATTCTGGCACAACAGGTGCAGGTGCAGGCGCGGTGACAGGAGCAGTGGCTGAAACGGAGCCACCGGCCACACTGGCTTTGAGAGTCTCCAACTCAGCCTTCGTTGTGTTCAGCTCCTCCTGGATCACTTCCTTTTCCTGCAGAGCCACATTGAGTTCCTGCTGCTTGCTGTTGATGCGTCCCGAGAGCTCCTTAGATCTACCCTTGAACTGATCGGTAAGTTTAGTGCGCAGTTCACCAAGTCGGGTCTCCGCGTTCTTCAACTGTTCAGGGAATGAATCGGCTTCGGCCTGCAAAGCGTCGCGAGCGGATACAGCCTCATCCCGAGCAGACACCGCCTCATCTCGCTCCTTCTCGAGGGCCGCGATCTTCTCATTGAGGGCTTCCATCTCAGCAGGATCAACCCGGTCGTATTTCTGAAGGATATTCTGCACACGCTGCTGGTACCGATCTCTGTCGGCTTGCAAGATCTGCATCTCTCCATCCTTGCCTTCCACGATATTCTCCAGTTCAACAATCTTCGTCTCCAATGGTTCAATCTTCAGGCGAAGTTCATCAACCAAGGCTGATTTTTCAGTCAGAGTAGCCTCCGTTTGCTTGACTTGGCTGCGAAGCGTGACATTGCTCTCGCGGAAGAGGTTGAGCTCATTGAGAGTTTCCATAAGCTTGTTGTGGTTGAGAGCATTGTGATCACTGTCGGCGGCAGCACGCCGTTGCTGCTCAAGTTTAAGTCGCGTCTCGTCGAGCTGTGACTGGGTGTAGTCAAGTTGCTGCCGAAGTCGTCTGCCTTCTTGTTCGGACAAGTGAAGCTGTACATCTACAATCTGCTTCTCTTGACGCAAGAAGTGGATGACCTCCTGGAGACCCTCTAAGTTGGAGCCCGTCTGTTCTCCTTCCTGGTCATATGCTTCGGGGACGTTGGCACGGTCACGTTTCAGGGACGAGATCTGAGTAGTGATGTTCTCGAGTTGTGTGTGCAGCAAGGAGTTCTGGTGTAGCACCTCCTCACGGCGTTTATGCAACTCAGCGAGCTCACCCTCGTACCTAGCACGCTGTTCAACCCAACTCTCCTCCTTCTGCGCCAGGTCTTTCTTATAGTTATCCGACTGGGTTCTCAACTCGGCCAGGTCAAGCTTCATTTTGTTCGCGTCCGCACGAACAGTCTGCAAGTTTTTGGCGGCTTCGGCGTGTTTGACAAGTTCTGTTTCGTAATTTTGCTGGGCGTGCTGAGCGATCTCTGCCTGTGCCTTGAGATCTTCTTGGTGGAACTGAGCAGCGGCGATGTGTCGTTCGTTATCGTCCTTGAGGCGAGTGATCTCGGACTCGAGTGTATTTTTCTGCTCCTCAAGGTGCCGTGTTGCTTCGCTGTGCTCATCGCGGACCTTGGAGATCTCGGCATTGGTGGTAGAGAGCTCTGAGGATATCTCTTCAACACGGGCCTCGAGATCCTTAATCTTCTTATCCTTCTCCTCGATAAGTCGATCGGTCTCCTCGCGGTACTGTGCGTTGGTCTCGGCCTCCGCCTCCATGCGCTCCTCGGTGGACTGGCTGATGGCCTGGTATTCCTGGGCTTGCTCTTTAGCATGCGCAAGCTCGCCCTTTGTCAAGTCCAAATCGCGTTTGAGTTCCGAAACCTCGATAGCCAGTTCTTGTTCACGACTGAGACCACTGTCACCTCCTGCTCCCTGGACATCAGTAGAATGAGCTTCTGCGGAGTTTGCAGACACGCTAGGCCGTGACTGAACGACCTGCAATCGCTCCTCCGCGCTCTTGAGCTCGACGGTAAGCTCATCTACACGAGATTGAAGATGATCCTTAGTAGTCTTGATAGCAACCAACTCTTCCCGAACTGAGCCCAAGCTTGTCACCAGATCGTCAATACGTTTCTGGCTCTGTTCCTGCTCGTAGACACGGCGCAAACTGGCCTGCTTGGACTCCTCCGTGATGGTGTTAAGTTGGCGCTTGGTGGACTGGAGCTCGGACTCGAGAGTTTCAACACTTGATTGAAGTCTGCGACGAGTCTCAGTATCGGTGTGCTCGCGCTCGTTCAGCATCGTCTGGAGGTTGGCATTGTAAGAGTCAAGTCGGGTTCGCTCGTTCCGCAGGTTTTCAACATCCTCCTGTAGTCTCTTCTCAACACTCTTCCAGAGATCCTTTTCGGCCTTAAGGTTGGCATTTTCGCGCTGAAGACTCTCCGCAAGTCCCTTGGCTTCGACGAGATCCTCCGCGGCTTGCTGTGTGCGAATATCTTGTCTGTTGGCGTTCTCGAACAGGGTGGAATAGCGCTTTTGAAGGTCACTGTTCTCGGTCTTCAGCATATTGAAGTTGCTTTGAAGAAGATCAGCGCGCTGAGAAGCGCCCGCAAGTTGACTGCTCGACCGACTGATTTCGCTGAGAAGCTCGCTGTTCTTCCGTGACAGCTCATTAATTTGCTGGCGAAGAGCTGCATGATCAGATGCCATCTCTTCTCGGTACGTATCGTATTGAGCTTGGACACTTCGAAGCAGTTCAGTAGACGCACTCGCGTCACCTGACTGGCTGCTAGCTGCTCCAGGGGGAATAGCGCCCAGGGGCATTGACTGCGACAGAGCTGATGGGTCCCCGATGGTCTGTCGGCGATGGCTCAGCATGCTCTTGAAAGTGTCACGCTCCTTCACGTAACTCTTAATTTGAGACAGCAAGTTGGCGATTTCATCGCGGTAGGTTTGGCATCGGATGCGCAGCTCCTTTAGCTCCTCCTGCTCCTGCTGGTGGACGGCGGATTTTTCGCGGGCCTCCTCACTCTCCAGCTTGTCACCGATTTCACGGAGCATGCGCCGAAGGTCAAGGTTCTGCTGTTGTAAATCATGCAGGTTCTTGAATGTTGTCACATTTTCGCTGATCCAGCGACCAGTGGCGTTCAATTCGGCTGAGTTGTCCTCCACTTGCTTCCGAGCGATCTTTTCCAGCTCCTCACGGTCATAGTCTTCCCCATTTTTGGCAAGAGCCACTTCCAGGAGAAGGACCTTGACTGTGGCACTGATGTCATGCAGCTGCTGGCGCAGAATGCCGCCCTCGCGGGCCAGCCCGTCAACTTGGCCCTGCCATCTCCGTGCCTCTTTCGTGGCGTCTTCACGTTCCTTGTTAGCGGTGTCAAGGATATTAGACATTTCGATGACGGCGTTCTCAAGGCGGCTATGGTCTGCCCGCAACTCATCAATCTCGGGCTTGCTGGATTCCAATTCCTGAACCATCTCATCCACGGTGGACCGAAGCTCCTGGTTGGTTCTCTGCTCTGAAGAAAGTAGCATACGCATCTTGTCGTATTCAGTGTACATCTGAGTGAGAGTAAGACCGCCCTTGGTTCGAGAAGCCCGAGGGGAGAAAGTGCCGCCAGGGGTTCCCGGCCGCATGGGGGTACTGGGGCCGAGGCCATTGAGCGAGCGCGCTGGACTCATGGACCGATTCCGGCCTCCGTCAGACTCCAGTTGTGAGACGGTTACTTCAAGCTCAGCAATACGCTTCTCCGCAGCCGTCTTGTCCGCATGCTCAGATTCGACTTCAACACGTAAACGAGATAGTTCCTCCGCCGCGTCATCCTTGGCTTTCTCGAGTGCGAGCTGGCACTCTTGAACGCGTTGCTTGGCGGTTTGCGCAGCAGAACCTTGAAGCTCAGCCAGTCGATTGGCGCTGTCCAGTTCGATTCGGAAAGACTCTGAAGCCTGGATCGCATCTTCCTTCAGCTTGGTGATACTGGCGAGCGACTCTTCGTATCGCTGCTCAGTCTCATCAAGACGGCTTTTGAGAGAGTTCTCGGTGCGTCGCAGAGTTTCAATCGTTGAGTTCGCCTCCTCATTCTCACGTTGAAGCTCAGAGATACGAGCACTCTTCTCCTTCCGGAACTTGCTGTGTTCGGCGCTCTTTGTCTTCAACTCAGTCTCGTACCATTCGTTGTTCTTCTTGGTGAGTTCCAGTTCCTGCTGAAGGTTCTGTTCCCGGAACCGTGCACTCGCAGACGCGGAATTGGCGTTCTGGATATTTTGCTCTGCGGCGGAAAGCTCGCGCCGCAGCTCAATGGTCTTTTTGTGTTGCGCTGACAGCTCTTCTGCAAGTTTGTCGTGGGCGGCAGACTTGGATTCAAGTAGAGCGAGAGTATCCCGATTCGAGGCCTCGAGAGAGGTAATGCGCGACTTCAGTGAGCTCACCTCGGTTTCGTTGGTAGTGGTCGATGACTTGAGAGTAGAGATCTCGGTTTCCAGAGCCGAGCGTGTGTTTTCTGTAGGTCGTCAGAGAAGAGTCAAATTATCAGCAGGAAGAGTTGAGAAGTACCGGATTCATGCAGCTTCTTTCTCAGATCTTCAATCTCTGAGTGACCTTTCTCCACCGTTCCTTTCAGCACCTTGATCTTGGACTCGTTGCTGCGAACAGCATTCTCGAGTTCAACCTCCAAGCGGAGTTTGTCTGATTTGAGTTCATCAAATGCATGCGCTTTCTTGGTGATGGATTCAAGAAGCTGATTGACAAGATCCGCAGTTGGCGTCTGAGTCAGGGTTCTGAGAGTAGCTTCGGGGATCGAGTAATGAGAGGCCAAATAAGGCAGCTCGATCGCTGCATCCGCCATGATATGCAGCAGTACCAGGCAGTAAGCCTGGGGAAAGATTGAAAGAAATGAAAGTCGGGGTGCAGGAAGCTCGAGCTCCGCTGCTCCAAGTTCCGAACGCGGTGTGCACCAGGTTCACGTACACACGGAGTCGAGGAACTCAGATCATGACGATTCCTAGAATTAAGAGAATGTCGCAGCGACCGAGGAAGCGACAATGGTTGTAGGCGGATGAGGGGTGGGAGGGAAAGGTGTAGGAGTTCAAGGGCGAGTTCTTTCTGCGCTGTTGCTTTCGTCAAAGACGGCTAGCGCCGTGCCACGTCACGTGACGTATCTCCAGCACTTCTGCGGCTCTTACAAGCAACTTGAGACCTCTTCACTTGGACAGGGCGATCTCTTTCACCCCACGCCCCTAGTGTATTTTTGCCCTCCCTCCCGCAGCCCATGGTATTTGACGCCGATATATCCTATGATCATCGTTTAGGTCTCTGAGCTCGCCTCGGCTCGTCAGCTCCAAGCACAAAAACACCTGCCCTCCGTTCAGCTTCCCTTGGCTTCTCCTCTCAACTGTGCAGTCGAAGCATCGTCCGATACCCGTCGCAGCCATGTCTTACCTTCAGAATCAACTCAAGAGCTTCAACGCCAGTGTGATGGAGTCGGCGAACCGCATGCCTCAGCAAAGACGTATGGCCAACAACGGTCCAGCTTCCGCCACCAGCTCGCAGGTTCCTTCGTCTGTTCCGACTCCATCCTCGACCGCCGATCCGAAGAAGAAGCGCCATGATGTGGACATTGTTTACTCCCAACCGGCGAACACGGGAACCGGAAAAGATATCATGACCCAGGTGCTTTTCGCGATCGAGCACATGAAGACAAAGGGCATGCCGCTGAAGTTTGCCGACATCGTGTCCTACTTGTCCCTTCAGCATCGAGCGAACGACCCAGGCTATGTCCAAGCACTTCGGCGAATTCTCCAGAAGCACGAAAAGGTTGACTTCGACCCCAGTGGTGCAGGTGGCGAAGGCACCTTCAGCTTCCGCCCCCCACACAATGTGCGCAATCCGGAGCAGCTCCTTCGGAAGCTCCAGTCACAGACCACTGCTACTGGCATGAGTGTGCGCGAGCTGCGGGAGGGCTGGCCGAATGTCGAGGACGCCATCAACCAGATGGAAAAGGAAGGGAAGCTTCTGGTGACTCGCAACAAGAAGGACGACCATGCCAAGATGATTTGGGCAAACGATCCTTCACTAATTGAGCATTTCGACGATGAGTTCAAGCAGATTTGGGACAAGATCAAGATCCCGGACCCGCAGGCTGTCAAGGAGGCCCTGGAAAAAGCTGGCATCACCCCCACGAACAAGAACAAGGTGGTCAAGCCGCGAGTCAAGGTGGAGGCGAAGAAGACCAAGAAGCCACGCCGCAGCGGCAAGACGACCAACACTCATATGATGGGTATTCTGAGGGACTATTCGCACCTCAAGCGGTGATAGGCGTTCAGTTTCTTCTATTAAACTGCCTGGGAGGCATTATCTGCATTGCACTGGCGTTTGAATATTTTTGTTTGAGTTTTGCATCTTGGGCCTACATTGAATTCGCCCTTTACTCGTTCACTGTCCTCGAAAATTGACTACATTGAACATTATGACAAAATTATAGATACCCAGATAAATTTAACAAATCGTTCTCTACAGGCTGCTGTTTATAATATTCCACTAACTCGAATGACCAAGGTCTAAATGTTTTTTGTCCATTCATCGAAATGTATTCACAGAAGACAGAGATGTGCATAGACACACAGAACCAGAAACGGATGTAAAATATAAAGCAACCAAAACGCAATCAATGCCGCCCATTCACAACACCCTCAGTCTTCTCCAAATACTTAATTAAATCCTCAATCGTACACACCTTAATTCCCCACTTCTTACCAAACTTCAAGCATCCATCCCTCCGCATCATCCCATTCTCGCCCCGAATCTCCGCAACACCCTCGACAACTTCACCCGACTCAACCAGCTCGGCAATAACACCCGCCGGAGCCTTCCCAGCGAGCTTACAGAAATCAATAGCCGCCTCGGTGTGTCCTGAGCGCTCGCGCACGCCTCCAGGACGCGCCTGCAGCGGGATGATATGTCCGGGTCGTCGGAAGGAGTCGACCTGCGCGTCTGGCGATGCCAGCGTGCGGCAGGTCAGGGCGCGGTCTTCGGCGGAGATTCCAGTTGTCACGGAGGGATGGCTGGAGTCGATTGTGATCGTGTACGCAGTTCCTTTCGGGTCGGCGTTCTCGACGACCATTTGCGGGAGGGCGAGGCGGGTTGCGAGGTCCGGGGTGATGGGTGCGCATATTAAGCCGCTGTTTTCATCATGGTTAGATCTGTAAATTCATAGGTCACTGGGGCCTGACGGGAGTAAGAGTCGCTCTGGTAGAGAACCCATCTTGTCCCCGGCTAGGTATGCCATGGTAGCGTGCTCACCTTGTGTAGCGCACCAGGAACGCCATCTGAGCGGCGGTGATCGACTCCGCTGCAATTATGAGGTCACCTTCATTCTCGCGGTCTTGTGAGTCGAGCACAATGATGAATTCGCCATTTTCTGTGGTGAGTCACGGGTCAGTCGGGCTGTTCATCGGAGGCCCTACGAGTAGGAACAGAGGAGTGATTGTATGAATAATCCACCACGGAGATAAGTACTCACTGAATGCGGCGATCGAGTCTTCGATCGAGTCGAATTGCTGCGCAATTTCCGTGGAACAGGGCATCTTGGGCAATAGAGTATCGGCGCAGTTATTTTTGCCCCTCACTGCGCAATTTGGATATTGATCGAGTAATGAAGTGGAATCGAGAGCCCTCGGATGGTGTATGTCCAAGTCGAGGTACTCACGAAGTCACACAATCGGAATGTCACAAATTGTTTGAGAAGATTTGTCTGAAAGTCTGTAATCGCTGACAGGTGCATTAGAAATGCTCGTGATGCCCCGGGCGCGGGGAGCCGGGCGGTGAGTTGTCGCAAATGCCGAGGCCCCGTGCAGTCGGTTCGACGTCCTTCTTTTGGAATCTGTATACTTTCGTATTTTCCTACCTAGGCCTACCTAGATAGGTATCCCCAGCCATATGAAGAAATTCGCTCGCACTTGAGTACTTGCATTCTAGAGCTTATTATGGAATGGTGCACGAGTATCGAGAATATATTAGCTGCTCAATCGACATTATGCAATTTGACACCAGGTGCCAACTCTTATCTATGCACATGATTAAATATGAAACAATGGTCGCAAAGTCATGAAAAAGGAGTGGGTATTCGTCAAGGAGGGCAACAAAAGTACCGCGTGAATCAGACACGCTCAGCTCATCCCGTCCGTTCCCATCCATCGCACCTCGTCCGCTTGTCTCTCCAGTGCTTGTCGCATGGCTTCCTCATATCTCGTCTCCTTCTCCCACTCGTCGCGATGCTTCTTTCGCATAGCTTCCCGAGTCGCCTCGTCGACTTCTGCATGCATGAACAAGTCATCTTCCTCATCCTCATTGCCAATATCCTGATCTGCAGGAACGGAGAATCTGATGCGCCCAATGCGCTCTCCTGTCCAAACGAGCAACTCGTCACCAGAAAGGTTTCCTTCAGTAGGGAGGATTTTTCGCGCCACCTCGTTGCTCTGGTTCTGCGGTCCAGAACTTGGCCACAGACCGCGCGGTTGTGATGGATCGTGTGGCTGCGAAATATTGAGATTCCACCGGCGTACCTCTGCTCTGCCGTTTCGCTCCACCCATTTGATATTCCCCTCGGAGTCGGAGTAGACGAGGCGATTGCCGTGGGATGCCACAGACAGGAGCTTGGAGCTAGCCGCACTTTGTCGATTCTTATACGCCGGGGTCAATTGTGATGATCTCGCGGATGGGTTGCGGTTACCGCTATCTTTGGATGAGGATTGAAGATTGTAAAGTTCAAGGGAGCCTCTGCCGTTGTACTCGCCGCAAGCCACTACGGCGTGCGATTCTGGGTAGACGGAGTCTGAGAAAACGGGAAAGCGGGGCCCAGGAGCAGAGGCAAGACCGCATAGGCGGCCGCCGGAATGAACTGTGCTTTGCAGGCGAGGGAAGAAGCGGCGGTCATAGCAGAGAATGCTGGGGAATCTCCCAGCCAGCAAAATGGTGTTTACATGAGGGGCGGGGGGATGCAATATAGAAAGAGGGCCGGGCTGGAAGAGCGGCGCATAGTTTTCTTGCTCAGGACCCGGGCTGCGGATTCGACGTGGAGGCAGACCGTTCGGTTGTAGTTGGAGCTGCGGCGAGTCGTAGTGTGGAAAGATGTCCAGCTCTGGAACCAACGGCGCGGAGTTCTTCTCGCATCGCAAGCTGATTGCCTCCTCTTCTTCCGCAGCCGACAATCTAGAGTCATGGATCTGCAGGCTAAGCGTAGTGGCTAGCGTTAGTGGCACTGAATAATCAGTCTCTTGAGAAAGCGCGAAGATGGACCAAGGATAGCGCTGTTGTGAGATAACCCGGAGGGTCTCTAGATCAACCTCATTGAGGACATTCCCGATGGCAAGGTAGGCTCGTCGCCGAAACGAGTCTACACTGACACCCTCACCGAGGTTGATGAACTCCAAAGGAGATTTTGAAGGCGAGCGCTCTCTTCGCCCCGAAAGATTCCTCATGAGAACGCCGGGCTCACTCGTCCCAAGAATCCTGCCTCTCCCTGATTGTGAAACGGCGGAGTGAGAATGGTTCAAATCCCAAATACAGACGCTGCCATCGTCGAGCGGTGCAACGATCTTATTTTCTCGTGCAGAGCTCCAGTCTTTCAGCAACCCCATGCCCTTGATCTCGTAGGGCTCGCGCCTTCGTCCGTCGCCCTTTGAACGTAAAGGTTGCTGCACCCATGAAAAAGATAATGGTCCATGGCGAGCAATATATTCCGAATACCAATCCACATGTTCTCCCTCTGCAGACGAATCCCACTCCACCGCTGCCCTCGCTCTCGCGCTCAGAGACAACCCTCGGTGACCCTCGACACCACCATCTTCTGGTCGTGGAACAGCGGGCTGAATGAGATCGCGCAACGAGTTCTGCCCCAAGGTGCTCAGGGACGCGGTCTCATTCGTAAGCAGACTCTCCGAGTTCCGGCCAGAGGGACGGGAAGCCTGCAAAGCAGCCCATGACTGCTCATAGCAGTGTAGTTTCCAGAGATTATTATCGCGGGCTAGGTCAAAGATCTTCTTGGAGACCAATTGTAGCTGAACCTTCTCACGCGGGGTGAGAACTGGTTATCGGGCACTTATCAGCGTTCGGGCGTTCTGCAGGAAACGATGCGGAGAATATTCGGGGGAATCGGCGGCGCTTACAGTCGATGATTTTGGTCAGGATCTCTACCGGCAGCTTGTCCATGAGGAAAGCGTCGGAGGCTCTAGCATTGGGGGCAGATGGAAGTGTAAGAGGGGTTCGAGGGGCAGCAGCCCGATATGTTCTCTCACCCCGCGATCTGCGTCGTCACGTGGCCAGGCCAACTTGCGTACATCGAGAGGATGATCCTCTTAAAAACAGGATATAGCTCTGAATGGCATAGATTCACTCCATTTCGAAGTGACGGGTCCGTGATGTGAAGTTTGGGTGGATAAAGTATAAAGATCTGGGATGAACCAGTCCCCGCGGATGGCTTCCCGAATCGCGAATAGAGTGTTTCGCGGCTCTGTGAATGCCGGGCACATATATACATTTTGAGACTAAATTGATTTGAGCATTTGGCTGGCGAATGAGGCCAGGAATTTCGACCGCAAACGCCAGTCAACCCAAATACTCCATCCTGTGTCGTAAGTTATAGATTAGGTACAAAACATGACAAAAAGGGGCGAGCGAAGCAAAGAAAGCCAGGAGAGGTGCAAATATATAGACGATTAGAGAGCATCGGGCTATTCGTCTGGTTTGAAAACTGCATCCTTGCAGAGAATGACCACTTTCTTGAAGAATCGGCGCCATTCCAGGGGATCACCCTTGATCTTGACAAACTCGGCTTCTAAAACGCCATCGGACACGCACTCAATAAGAACTTTTCCCTGGAGCGGACACATCCGGCCATCCTTGGCAACAACCCGAATCATAGCATAAGTGTCGCCGGCGCTCACTGCAGGGACCGACGGGACAGGAACTCCCAGTCGGTGGAGAGCTTCACAGATCAACGGGACCAGAAGCCTCAATTCCCATGCGGAGTAGAAGCGGGTCATCGGGCGAGAAGGTACAATATCCTGGAACTTCTGAGCGTTTTGGGTGCGGCTCACAGGCACAGATGGTTGTTGCGAGAACTGTGACATCGAAGGTTCGTCCTCGAGGTGACTAGCCATTGCAGCGTCTTGAGAAGCAAATTGCTTCCCAGCAGGCTGAGTGGAAGAAAACTCCGAGGCCAAGTGTGGTGTGTCCCAGTCCATCACTAGGCCGCCTCCAACCTCAGGCTGTGTGGATGAAAAGCCTGCCGATGGCTGGTCGACGTCCATATCCATATCCATTGCATCGAAACTTCGGCTGGGACCCTTCCGCTTCTGGGAAAGGGGGTCCTGGCTAAAGTCGATGTGTAAGGACTCAAACATGGAGGTAGCGAGATTAATAGGATCTCTCAGCTTGCGGTCACTTGCAAGGTATTTGTTCGATCGTGTATACCAAGGGTGTCTCCGCACATCTTCCAGCGAGAAGCGATTCTTGGGTTCCACGGTCAACATACCGCGCAGTAGTGAAAGTGTGGCAGCTGGCAGCTTCTGCCACAGCTCGTCAGTGGTCCGCGAATTTTTCGCAACATATTCGTGGAATTCGTAACTGTCATCCGTCGGGCTATCCCACGGCGTATTACCTGCCAGGAGAACAAAAAGAACAATTCCACAGGACCAAATGTCCACCAAGTCCGGGTGGTACCCAGACCCTTTAGTCTGACCACGCGTACTGCTGGTAATGACCTCGGGCGCAATGTATGGCGGACTACCACAGAATGTTGTAGAGAGCTTCCTGGTTCCCTTGTACTCGAACAGTGCGGCCAGACCGAAATCCGCAATCTTCAGGTTTCCATCCGCAGTCAAGAGCATGTTCTCAGGCTTGATGTCGCGATGACCGACACCCTTCGAATGCATGAAGCTGACGGCACCGACGAGCTGTGAGAAATAGACATGCGCGATATCCTCACCCACACCCTCGTCAGCCTCGATCTTGTCGAAGAGATCGCCACCTTCCGCCAACTCCATCGCGATCCATCGCCAGATATCGTCCTCGCCGGTTTGGTAGAAGCTGATGATATTGTTGTGACCCGTAACGTGTCGATGCACCGTTACCTCCAGCTGCAATTGTCTGGCGCTGATCTTGCCATGGCGCGCGGCGTAATCCTTGTGGATGTACTTGACGGCGAAGACGGGGTTGTCCGAGTCCAAAGGGCAGGCTTTTTTGATACTAATAGAGCGAAAACGCGTCAGTATTACTTTCCAGAGGATGTAGGAAGACCCATAGCTCACCAGGCATACGCGCCTTGACCGATTGTCTTGGAGACAATGCGGAAAGGCACGTCGTTCGGAAGCGGGGCCAATTGCGAATGCTGCATCGTGGGCTCTGCCTGGAAAGAGGCGAACGAATGAGATATGCGAAAGGTATCAGACGAAAGGAACGACTATAAAGACCCAGACATCACGAGGCGAGATGGAAGGCGTGACGGGATGGCGAGGTGATAGGTAAGGGCGAGGCAGTGGGAAACGCGGGTCGCACACGCGGGCCACTTTATCCTGTTCGGGTAGTGTGTTGATACAAGCGTGGAATATCATTACGGGCAGGATTACTGATCGCGATCGTATCTAGGTGGGCTAGGAAACCTCTAGGGATGGGTAAGTATTCAAACAAACTTGTTTCTTTATCCAGGTCTACACATCTGATACATAGTTGCCCCTCTTGTATCAATGTGACCCGCCGGTGATCGCACTAAAAAAGCTCCGGATTTAGATCGATCGGCCTGTGCTTTCTGCTCGACTCGGCCATTTGTTTTCATAATATGTATATTGGCTATATCTAGTTCCTTTATTTCCTCGAGGAGTAAAGTCCTTGATTGTTAAATCCAGAGCAACACTGATAGAGTGTTCATGTTCCAGGGTTCCCCCGTGTCGCTGGCAGCTCTGGCGGGGCGATGGTTGCCGGGGGCGCGCGTAAACAAAGCGCTTAGCCTCCTAAGTTTCTGTCCCACTTCCTTTTGATCTTTTCTGACCTCGCGTTCTTCCTTCCCATCTCACAATACCTTTTTGCTACACTGTCCACCATCCATACCCTCTTTTTAGATTTTCGTTACTGCATTTGGTCGTGGTGGGGCAGTTGTTCGGATCCGTCGTCATTCCATCGCAACCCTCGTGCTACTGTAACCAGCATTCCAGGCACGGCCCAGGAATCTGCAGCCTTCGAGATCACTTCTCCTTTAGAGAGCCCTCTTCTTGCATCTTTCTACGATGGACTACACCATGGAAGACACCCAAAACTCGGCGCTTGATGCGCTGGAAGCCTCCAAGCTCAATACCTCCGGCCAGCGCAATGAAACTCAGAGCGTCACCAAGCGGTTCGTCTAGCATCCACGAGCTTTCCCTCTGTTTAAAGACGTTTTGTACTAACTTTTTGTCATGCATATAGCCTGCAGGCCGAGTTGATGCAGCTCATGATCCAGCCCTCTCCCGGCATCTCCGCTTTCCCCGACGCCGACGGCAACCTGCTCTCCTGGACAGCGACCATCACTGGCCCGACCGAGACACCTTACGAGGGCCTGAACCTGAAGCTCACCTTCGCCTTCCCCAACAACTATCCCTACTCTGCACCGACCGTCCTCTTCAAGACCCCCATCTACCATCCCAACGTTGACTTTTCCGGCCGCATCTGTCTGGACATCCTCAAGGACAAATGGAGCGCCGTTTATAATGTGCAGAGCGTCCTGCTGAGTCTGCAGAGTCTCCTGGGCGAGCCTAACAAGTAAGTAATGCCCCCGCATGAACACACATCTGCGAATTCTGACAACGACAACAGCGCGAGCCCGCTTAACGCCCAAGCCGCCGAGCTCTGGGATTCCGACCAAGAGGAGTTCAAGCGCCACGTCCTGGCTCGCCACCGCGACCTCGACGACGACTAGACACTCCCTGCGTGTGGAGTCCGCATCGGCGTCCACCGTTGCTCCCTGCCCCGAGATGGGGACGTGGAGGCACGGTTTCAATGCATAGTGGCCTGGTTCATTGGGTTTGGAGTTTTTGGCTATTTGTGGTTTTAGTGTTATCTTTATCGCACGCATTCACGTACAGGCGCGTGTGGCCCTGGCTCATTCTGGGTGCCTATTTTGATAATCTCATCGCGGAGGTGCAATCATTGCCCTTTTCACGCGTTTCCCTCTTTACAGTCCTCCATTATATCGCTATAGATCGGCAACTATCGCAAGCAGGTGATGAGGAAGTTTCAGGTAGAAATCTTAGAGTATGGCTCTTGGTAGGATTCATTCAACATATTGGCTTTATAGAACCAACTGACTAATATGCAGATAAAACTACCGGCAGGCTTGCAGAGCTCTCGGATCAAGAAGAGAAATACTGTTTCTCGTCCGTAATGAGCAACCCAGCAATACTGGCACTGGTGAAAGTACTAATGGCGCCCGTGAGCATAGCACTGACTGCAACACGCGAGACGTCCGCACTACGACCGGGAGAGATCTGCGCCAGCACACCGATCTGGTTACCCAGGGAGCCGATGTTGGCGAAACCGCAGAGAGCGTAGGTAGCGATAAGACGGGAGCGGTCGGAGAGGTTAGCGTAGGTGGCGTCGTTCTGAAGAGCGTTGTACGCGACGAATTCGTTCTAGGAAATGTGAGGTCGATATTCGAACATGAAGGTTAGATGACTTACCGAGATGATCTTGAGACCGATTAGCTGGGCCACCTTGAGCAGGTCGTCATCGCGGGACACGCCAAGAAGGGCAGCGATTGGGTAACAGATGTAGCCCAGAATGAGCTGCAAGGTCAATGGTGGGTCGTTGATGCTCAAGTAGTGGCCCCACCAGGTGAGCAGGCCGTTGACGAGACCGATGAGCGAGATGATGCAAAGTAGCGTGGCTCCGATCATGGTTCCGATCTTTAGACCCAGCCAGGCACCAGTTGCGAAAGCGTGCAGGGCATTTGCGGAGCGATGCTCCTCGTTATCCGGTACGACGACCCGACCGGCTGTCAGGCTTTCTTCTTCCTCGGGCCAGCGCAGCTTCGAGCAGGCCAAAGAGGCGGGGATACTCATCACGCAGGAGGAGACCAAGGCTTGCGGGTTGACGCCCATGGTGATGTACGCAATCAACACACTACCTGCGATAGTGGCGAAACCAGAGCACATCACTTGGTGCAATTCGGCCATGGTAAGATGCGGGACGAAGGGTCGAATAAGCATAGCTGACTCTCCCTGTCCGATGAAAGGCGAAGCAGCTGCTACCACAGCTTCGGCACCAGAGACACGCATGCACCAGAAGAAGAACACGGCAAACTTGGTGACGAACCACTGCAAGATATTACTATAGTAAAGAAGTTGAACGATCGAGACGAAGAAGATGATGGCGGGAATCACGCTGACAAGGAACCAACTGCCCGGGGTAATGGGTGTTTTCATGTCGTAAAAGTTCTCGGCCGTCAAGAAAACCACACCTTCGCCGGCAAAACCGAGCAGGTCACGGGCAAGCATCGAGATAAAGTTGAAGATATCGTAGCCTGCTTTGCTGCGCAGCACGAACACCGCGATGATGAACTGAACCAGCATGCCCACAATAACCGTGTGCCAAACGATCTTCTTGCGATCTCGCGAGGTGAGCCATAGCAGTAGAAGTAAGACTGCAAGACCGCATAAACTGACCGCACGATCGCCGCGCGAATTGTCGTGAGTCTCGGGAGAAGCGAATGCCCCGATGAGAATCACTCCAATGGTGAAAAGGGCACCGAGAGGCAACCTCAGCCGTTCGGGGATAATCCGCACGAATGGACGAGCGGTATGATTCCAGACAAAATGCATCGGCCTCGTCACGATGGTGATGGGCACGTAGAAGAAGATGAGGCGCAGCGTGATGGCGAGATACAGCAGGAACGGGATCAACCATCCCAAATCATGCCGGTGCAGGATCAGGCCCGTGATCCACCAGCTAAAAAGCGCATGAGTCTCCGGTTCCTAGCAATGTGGTGTTCATTGCGAAAGAGGTCTTTTTCAACTCACCCGGTGAACAGGAGCCAGATCACGGCGTGGACTGCTTTTCGCCAGTGCCTCAGCGTGCGTTGCACCCATGGTCGCTTTGCGGGCTGGCTCTCCCCCGTTTCTTCGTCGCTTTGGCTGTGGCTTTTACTGGCGTGGTCCAGCGCCGTCGGTTCTGGCACAATTCCTTTCTCGAATGCCGTGTCCTTGGAGTACACCACTTCCTCCTCTCGGCCCTGCTCCGCAAAGGCTGTGTGGTGGTGATGAGCGTGATGATGCTGGTGTTCCGGCTGCAACGCCGGATCTATTTGGTGGGAGTCCCGAGTGCTCACGTCCGCGGACGGTTTGGACTCGGTGTTATCGGCCATGCTGTTCGAAGAGAAAGATCGATGTTGAATCTTCGACGTTCTCCTATCTCATTTTTTCATGAGGTCTTCCCTTACGACGCTATTGCAGAACCCAGGAATGAAGATCGGCTCCAAGGGCGGGGAAGAGGGAGTTTATAAACGCGCAAGGTGCAGGAGCAGGAGCGGGTTATCAGAAATTGAAAAGATCCATTGTGGCTGGCTTGGTATTAAGCATTCCTCCATTGGGGCGAAGGGGGCAAAAAAATTACCTTATCAACCGGGTTTCTGTGCGGGGAATACTCTGTGCTTCGTGCACTTTAGCGCGAGATAAAGAAACTCAACAGGGGTTTAGGTTACCCGGTCCGCGAAAGTCTCGGTACAAATCCCTGGTTGGTTTCCACTATTTGGCCAGCGGGCTGGCCGACGGGCCTCCCGTCTCACCTGAGAGGGGCGCACGTAACAAAACTGAACCGGATGAGCAAAAGATTGGCGGTTGCACCGCCAATCTCTGTGATCTAGCTCGGTTCAAGTCATTATCTTGCCACCTCGGCCTCGTGATTGGTGGATGGTCACCGACTCTAACCTTGAAAAAGGAATCTCCGCACCATGAGGCTGGTGGGGCGCGTCCGGTTTTTTTTTTCGTGGCTTGAGTCGTGTGCTCTCCTACCCTTGGAAGTTTTTTTTTTTTTTCTAATGAAAATCTTTTCGAGAACATCTTGAATCCATGGATGTTAATCGCCTAGCCCTATAGGTAAACACCTCCGAAGTAAAGATGCCTTATCTCTTTAAGGTACCGCCAAGATTCTCAGCGACACTTAATCTCGGGCTCACCGTAATTAAGCGGTCATAACTATCTGTCGGGAGGTTTGAAAAAGACGTTACGAAAGGTACTTTGGAAAATGGAATCAAAGGATGCCAAGACAGACGTTTAAAAAAACTCCCAGGAGGAGATTTAGAAGGGCTAAGAGAATAAAGTCTTAAAGCCCATTTGTAATATCTTCTTGGTCCGGCTGTACACCTGAAAACTTCCTTCCTTTGCGCACGGGCAGACTTGAGATAGGCGACTTCCGCCCCTGTGAGAACACGCGTTGGCACGAGAAGTGCATACGCTGGCTGTGGGAGACCTAAAGGGGGATCGCAACATGTGATCATGTGTCCCCTTGGCAGGTCTTGGAGACGGAGTCTCGGTTAGCAGAGGAACCCCCTCTAGGCCCGTAGCACAGACCTTAATCAAGAATTGAGAATTGACTGGATAAAAATCGAAAAAGATCATGTTGACAGGTAAGATCGATCTACCTACACTAGTACTTCGGTTTTACCTTATTCTACCTATAGTAGTACTCCTTATACTTCTGACCACGCAATGCATTCGTAGGCCAAATAGAAGACGGGCCCTCGAGTGGTCAGACTATTGACGTAGCAAACCTCATCGGGACTCTTTCATCCAGTCAGTTTGCCATATCTCACTCTGCATTACGTTATCTATCTCAAGAGATCTACACACTAGAAATGGATCGCCCACTGCAGCCAATACATCCTGAATACCAGAATGCGCCTTCAAACCCTAACGCTACATTGAATTCAGAGGGGTCTCTCTTGCTCCAACTCTTGCCCATCTTCCAAAAGCTCTTCCAAAAGCTCAGAAAGTAAAGGGGACCCTTGATCGTCTCCCCCGTATAAATTAGCACGAACTCTGTTCCTCCCGGGTGCGACAGGTACAATTCTTGGAGGACTTTAAGCTCCCAGAAGCCGATAGCATAGATCCTAAAAGCGATGGTTGAACCTTGGAGACGTTGAAAGACGAGAAAATGGAACTACCCGTAGCAAGCAAACCTGCATGGCTTCCGCGATTTTATATCTCATTCTTTTAGTCGTTCGACTGATCTAAATTGAACCAATTTTATTGGAGCCAAGGAGGGCTCCTACTCACACTTGACGCCAACATAATAGTTCAAGCTGAGTAAAGGCCATTGCACCGTTCTTGTGCCGCTATAGAAGGTCCATTTGCTGAGGTCCAGGCCGGTTTCATCCAAGAGACTTCGAACTTCCTCGTTCGTGCGTGTTCTAAGGCAGGATATGAAGCCATCAATCCAAATACCTAGGGGCGCGACGGGCAGAATAAACGTGAAGAAGATATGCACGGGCGAGTTCCAAAACCAAACGAGGGTTACAAAGCAAGCCCAAAAAAACACCAATGGGGAGCATATGCAAGTCCCAACGTCCCGTGTAGTGACTTCAAATATTCTGGATAGACAATTAATTCCATTTTGCTAAAAGAATATTCACTCAACTTACATAAACGAATCCGCGGACTGAATTGCACTCTTTAAAATACCCGTAGCGTCTTCATCATTGAAGTGGTGGAAACAGATATTGAAAATTCGGCATTCCTTCTTTTTTCCCATTCGAGGAACAGCTCGGGCGTCGACTGGGGTCTCAATGTACGAAATGTTTTGCTGTTTCTTCGAAATACGCTCCCATTCTTCGACGTGTGGATCGAGATCGCTTAATATGAACTGAATAGGGGCTTTGCCTTTGGCCTCGAGCTCTCCATTGAGTTCGGACTCGAGCACCGGAGTAGGTCCTCCTGAGCCGGCACAAATGTCGAGAACCGTGTATGATGAAACATTGGGCAGATGCTCCTTGAATATCTTACATGCCTGCGTTGCAAGACTCCCGTGACTCCAGAATGGGACTTGCAGATTCCAGAGCTTGGTGAGGGAGAGTTGTTCGTGCTGGTGAAGCCAGGAGGGGCACCATGGTTGATCTCCAATTTCCAGAAGCTGTAATCGTGGCCAGAACATGTTGTAATTCTTGATCTTCAATCTGTCAACAGCTGGAGAATGTACCGACCCGACAAGGTATGAACTTTCGGATGTAGAGCGGCTCAAATGATTGAAATATAATCGGGGCGAGAGAAGTAGGGGGCATGTTATGAATGGCTAATGCTCAGATTTGTGTTGGAAGAGGTGAAAGTATGCAAGGGATGAAAAGGGAGGGGCTTGGATGACAATAACCTCGCACGGATAGTCTAATCAGTCCCAAGATGGCAGTCGTATACCGTGTGCAGACACACCCTGCTCTGTACAACTGACGAAGACTGTGGCGCATGAATTCGAGGGCTAAATAGGACTAACCCGATCGAGACTAGGGCATGCCTGTATGGACTTATGTTTAGTCGCACGCGCAGACTTAGTTTCTCTTGCGGAATTTTATTTTTATTTATGCTGCGCGGTACTCTTTCGTTTTGAGTTGTAACAAAGAGTGAGTAAGTTCAGTTGCTTATACCTTTAAATTTACAAGAATGACTACCTAAGTTAAGGAATGACGTGCGGACAAAATCAAAATAGCCACCAAGAGGGGATGTCTCATAGATTGAATGGTTTCCAGCGAATTTTTAATCCAAAGTTTAAAAAGAAGTTTGTATCATTCAGTCCCGCCAGCATTAATTAAGTACTTGCGTACTTGCAGGGTGCCCTTGTCCCTTGTACCCAACTGCAGATTCATGCCCAGTGGAGTCTGACCGGCAAGATTGCGGGAGTTAACATCAGCCCCATGTTCGATGAGCAGCCCGATTATCTCACAGATTACATGACTGCTAGATCCAGCTATTCGCGTTCTGGTGGACCAATGTATAGCGGTCATCTCTTCTTTGTCTGTATTGTGCACGTTTGCACCATGCTCGAGGAGCATTTTTGTCGTCACCGGACACCCGCTGCTAGCAGCGAGGCAAAGAGGGGTTTGGCCTCGACGATTCTCGTGGTTCACATCTGCTCCAAGGTCTAGGAGGGCCTGAATTATTCTAGGAGTTTCTTTCCAGGCTACTTGTGATCCGATGGCCGTGAACAATGGAGTCTCGTCATTATCGTTGCTCCACTTCACATCAGCGCCTTGTTCACAAAGCCATGTCACCATCTTCACCGACATTTGTTTCGCAGAGTAATGGAGCACAGTACATCCCCTCTCATCCCTAGCACATATATCCGCACCATTCTCTAGTAACACTTCTGCTGATTCCCGACTCCGCTCTCCAACGAGAAATAGAGGTGTGCGCTGACGGAAGTCTCTAGAGTTCACATCAGCTCCGTGGTCAATAAGTAGTCTAATTACCTCACTGGCTCCGCCCCAGCTTTTGCAGGCGTAGTGAAGTGCAGTTTGTCCGCCGTCGTCTCCGGTAGGCGTCCGGAGGTGAACGTCAGACCCACGGTCCAGGAGCATCTTCACCACATCGGAAGACCCGGCTGTTTCGGCTGCAAAATGTAACGGGATTCTTCCATCTTTGGATTCCCGAACATGAACGTTGGCCCCTCGAGCAAGAAGCAATGCCACTCCTCTTGAATTGCCAGAACTAACAGCAGTGAATAAAGGAGTACGCTCTTGGTATCCTTTTAAATTGACATCGGCCCCATAATCCAGCAACAGTTCTATCATATCATCCCCACATTTGTTCAGAATGGCAGTTTCCAACGGGCCATGTTTAACATTATCCATGAAATTTGGGCATGCCCCATGATCAAGGAGGATTTTAACGAGCGTTGTATGGTGCCGGCTTATAGCGAGCAAAAGTGGGGTTCTGGTGCCCCAAAGCGGCCCTCGAATGTCGGCATTGACCCCGGCAGCGAGCATATGCTGAGCGGCAGAGTCATAGCCCCAGTTGGAATAGAACAGCAAGGCGAGACCGCCGGTATCGCTAATATCTCGTCTGTAAAGTTGTCCAATAAGAAGGTTGTGTATGAAATGATTGACCAGTAGAAGTCGGGAAAAATCACTATTGGAATCCAATTGGTCGGTAATGAGCAGAATAATCTCTGGTGGCAATGAAAGAAGAGGCATCGCGATGAAAAAGAATGGTGGTGCTGTTAAGGCAATTGCGGGACACTATCGACGTGGACTCATGAGGCTCGGTCAGATTCACGTGGTCTCTGCTGGAGCCTAATATCCACCACTCAGGCACCAAACAACGGCCCTATCTTCACCTACAAAAAACATGCTCAAATTTTTGCTTGCAATTGGAGCCGAATGTCAGAGCTGAACGTGCCTAGAAATAGCATAACGAGATACCCTTTTCAGGGTCAATCACCCTAAGTTGGATGTTAGTAGATGAAAAGTGGGACATAGTTTCGAACAAAAAGTGATTCAGGAGGCCCGAACTACGATTCAATTGTTGAATACTTCCAGGAATTATAAGTCAATTCCAAGTCTAAGTTGTGGATCCGTCCCAGAGTTTCACGTTGTCTTGAAAGTTCGGCTTGCTTTCAGGGTAAATCAGGCTACTCGCTACTCCGCCTTGGTTTGGTTGAACAAAAATCAAAGCCATCGCAATACCTTTGCACCCAAAGAAAAAATTTAGATTTTTTAAAAAATTGAAATCTAACTGTAGAATTCATCAGCTGATTTGATTTTAGCAGAATATGATTCCCGTAAAGTAACGCTTACGGACTGTGTGAAGTAGTCGCGCGCGCTGATGTGACATCATCGGAGATTTCGGTCAACACTGTTGCGATCTAGACTATGACGTTGCAGCGATCTCTTGACTATACACTAATACTTTAAATCAGGTACACGGTTGGTTTTGGCACAGGGATGAATTCACATACTCAATTTCAGAGCCATTTCCTATCTTCCCGTTAATTTTCTCAATTGTTTCTTTTTTCCCCTATGAATTCGCTCACTTGATATTCCTATGGCAACCACAGGAAAAGGCCGAGAGACAGGCCCACGCAAATATGCCTACAATATTGAAGCCGCACGGGAGCGAGAAATGCACCTGTACAATACCCCAATAATCTTGATGCAATTGACTGCCACTGACATTTCATACCACTTCCAAAAAGATATTTGCCATACTGGGGCTTCTCACGCTCGGAAAAGTTCGCACAGGAATCAGTCGGACATCATCCTAATATCTCCCGTGACAATGTCTTGACCGTTTTCGCCCAACTAGCGAGCCTGCGGCTGAACACAAGCCGAGCTCTAATATCGCTCTTCGATCGCACGACGCAACATGTTGTCGCCGAAGCAACTCCTCAACTTGGTCTCCGCACCACCAAGAGCGGCGAGGGGCCGGATGCCCTATGGCGTGGTGTACAGCAGCTTCCCCGAGAAAGAATCCCAATGTGCAACCTAGCCATGCGTGATTTCACCGACGAGGCAAAGGAGACGTTCATGGTACCTGACCTCACGAAAGACCCTCGCTTTCGTTCTGCCTCCTTTGTGACAGATGCTCCTTTCCATCGCTTCTACATTTCTGTTCCGATAAGATCACCTGAGTCTTATATCATTGGGAGCATCGCCGTGTTGGACGACAGGCCGCGAGATGGCATAACGGAAGAACAGAAGCAACTCCTGCAAGAACTTAGTGTCACCGTTATGGAGTACTTACTGTCTCTGCGGGCGATGCGTGAGGAGCACCGCGAGGAGAGGATGGTACGTGCTCTGGGGGTTTTCGTGCGTGGCAAGTCAGACTTGAGGGACGGCATGGATAGCGACGGTTCGGCTGATAAAAAGCCCGATGAGCTTGCTCAAGTCAATCGAAAATTGGAGGAGGTCCAGATATCCCGCCGACAAGAGGATTCGGAGCAGGGAACCGGACAGAAAAGATCGCCCCGAATGCTCAATGATGTCACCTCGAGCCATCAGGAATCGCCTGGGGAGAAGGAAAGGCAAACACGGTCACCTGTACGGAAATTCAAGACAGAGGATGAGGGAGTAGAGTCCGAAGTTGAGAGAGAAGAGAATGAGCAGCGGCCTTCACTCACGCCCACTACAAAGAAATTGCAGAAAAATCTCGCCCCTCACAACGTTCGGTCTGTTCTTAACAGGGCGTCCTGTTTGATGAATCAGGCATTGGACATTGAAGGAGCCATGTTTATCGATGCCAGTGTGTACGCTCGACGACAAGTCATCGGACCGGTCAATAATGGCAAAGAAAATGATAATGACTTCAGCACCAACCGAAGAGATAGTGATGATTATGAAATGGACTCTCAGGAGATACCTGCTACTGGTGAAGATACTCAGGGCCCCAGAAGCTTGGTTCTCGGTTATTCGACAACTTCCGCTTCCAGTGGGAAAAGCGGCAAGAGCGAGAGCCATTATATGCCATTGCCAGGCAGCTTTGTGAATCATTTAATTGATCGATACCCGAGAGGAAAAATCTTCCATATTGAACAGGATGGCTCAATCGCATTGAGTTATGAAGGACTGGCGGACGATGTCAGCCAGGCATATATCTCGAAAGAAAAAGAGATTGAAGAGGCATCGCCCAATGCCGAAGATGTCGAATTCGAAACGATGGAGATCAATCACTTCCATAAACTCTTCCCTGAAGCACGATGCCTTGCAATATACCCCATTTGGGATTTCCAGCGCAGTCGATGGTTTAGCGTGAATCTCGTCTGGACCAACGATCCAGGCCGCGTTTTATCGGAGCCAAAAGACCTGACATATATGGCGGCTTTCAGCAACAGCGTCATGGCCGAGGTATCGCGCATGGATGTGGAAGCAGCCGACCGCGCCAAAGGTGATTTTATTTCGTCCATCTCCCACGAGTTGCGCTCTCCCTTACACGGCGTTTTGGGTACTGTGGAATTACTTCAGGAAACAGCCACTACCTATGCGCAAACAGGTTTGGTGGAAACCGTCCACAGCTGCGGACGAACCTTACTTGATACCCTCAATCATCTGCTGGACTATGCTAAGATCAATACGCTCGCCGCACCAAGAGCCTCGATTCAGTCTCAGAGCTCCCATGTCAATGGTGCTGGCGATGGCGCTCAGCCCAAGGTAGCAGTCCCGGGAGTCGTCCAAGATGAGGATTTAAGTGCATTGGTGCAGGAGGTAGTGGAAGGTCTGCTCGCTGGTGCCGAGTTCTACAGTCGGGAGACGGACTCTGCGCCCGAAAGTTCTAGACAAAACGGCAACCAGACTACCATGTCCTCCAGAAAGGGTATCCTCAAAAGCCGAGTGATGACCATTGTGGACATTGAATGGCAGGATAACTGGTGTTTCCCCGTGTATTCGGGTGCTTGGCATCGAGTCGTCATGAACCTTTTTGGTAATGCCCTGAAATATACGCAGACAGGGTACATTCGGCTGTTCATGAAGAGAGATTCCTTGACCCTCGAGAAAAACAAATCTGTGCCCGCAGTGCGAATTACGATCAGTGACTCTGGCCGCGGCATGTCTCAAGACTTTATTCTTCACCACATTTATACCGCCTTTGTTCAGGAGGATACTCAATCACCGGGCCTTGGAGTGGGTCTCCATCTGGTCCATCAAATTGTGAAGTCCTTAGGTGGGAAGATTGAATTCAAGAGCAAGATCGACCAAGGGACAGATGTTGATGTGATTCTTCCATACACAAATCCTGCATCTACTCCTCCTTTAGAATCATCACATCATGCATTACGGAGGAGACTGTCCGGCATGACAGTTTCTTTCTTCACGTGCAGCTCCCAGCGTGGCGATTTAGGCATAAAGCCGGAAGTATTTGATAACATTCGGTTTAGCCTGGGCCGAATGGTCAACGACTGGTTTGGGTTGACCGTTTTAAGTTCGAATGAGCTTGAAATTCAGACAGCTGACTTTTTGATCGTGACTGAACACGAGTACCGAAAAATGGCGTGCGATTCAGATGAATCCGATATTCGGAAATCTATTGAGTCGAAGAGTGGATTTCCCCTCATTGTTCTCAGTGAACGAGCTAGCAGCTGGAAGGTAGCCAAGGAGAATAACAAGGACCATGCAATTTTTTGGCTCAACCGTAAGTATCTCGGTCTCGAGACTGATTCTTTGCTTACCTGCTGGCATACAGTGTAAGCCCCAAAACACTGGCGACTGCCTTGGAGCATTGCTTGAACCCGCAAGACACGAGGCAACATATTAGAAGCGAAATTTCACCAACGGAAGATAGCGAATACGTCGCAAAGGATCAGGGGCTGGACGACGATGAGTCTGAAGGACATCACCCAGACAAAGGGGCTGTTATTCCACGCGAGCAAGGACCTGGAAAAACTGCCCCAGAGGTGCTTCTTGTGGAAGATAATGCTGTTAATTTGAAGGTGAGGTTTGACTCTGACTATTTGCCCAACCCCTGTGACGCGAACTAATATTTGCGCATCTAGATTCTTGCGGAATGTGTAAAGAACACTAACCTCGCCTACGAAACCGCGACCAACGGTCTTGACGCAGTAGAAAAGGTCAAAACTGGAAGATTTGACGCGATCATTATGGGTAAGTCGCTTGAGATTCCCGGATTGGGAGGCCAATTTGACTAATCGTGTGTAGACATCTCCATGCCCGTGATGGACGGTCTTTCCGCGGCTAGAGCTATGCGGAGCTTTGAGAAGGCCAATGGCCGCTCCCCCACCTCTATTATCATCTTGACGGCAGTTTTATCTGCCGAAAAACAGGAAGAAGCAAATATCAGCGGCGTGGATGTGTTTCTCACCAAACCTACCCCGCTGAAGCAGCTGAGCCAGATGCTTCGCAATTTGCCAAGCGTGAATCGAGCCAACTAGACCAAATAAGGTGTACTCTTCAACGCAATCGATCTCTGTCGGCTGACCCTGACTGGTCAACCATTTGTTTAGTTAGCTCCCTATAGTAGACAGAATGGGATGCTTAGTCGGTTCTCTAGATGTCTTTTTCTCCAAAATTTCTCTCGAATGCTCTATCTTTATTTCTGCCTATTATGCCTACTCTCCAGACCTTCGAGGTGTTTTCTGAAGATCGATTTGGATTTTCTTTGTTCTCGTCGATATGGAATCAAGAATTACATCACTTCTTGCTCGAGATGCCGCGGGCTACCCCCGGCACTGGGTGAAATTGCTGTGAATGGAACTTATCGTCATCACCAGAATCTTGAAACATAGATATATTAGTCGTGGATAACCTTGGCTTGCGGTAACCGGTACTGCGTACTATCGGTTGGGCTCGAACGACCGCGACAGAAGCATTGGGGATAACAAAGGTGATGTGCTTGATCACTTTTTTATCATCATCAAGCTCTAGCCAGAGCTTAACATCTTTGCACCTTCCCCGCGGAGGGAACGGGGCAAGCTTAAACTGCTTCTCTGTCTACTTCCACACATACCAGCCCCAACATAAGTCTGAACATATATTTCTTGCAAAGCGAACGCAAACTTAATACAGCCACCATGGTACATTATATGTTCTTAAAAAATCATCCAATTATTCCATTACATACCAATTATAAGTATTAAGCAGCTCGGAGTTAAGTGCTGCGTTATTAGAGTCCAACTAACAGTATTTTTTCAAAGTGATTGTGAGACTAGAATAAGAGATTGTGGTCTTTTCGCTGAAAATAGCCCCGCTAGCTCAGTTGGTTGTTCGTCTCCCCAATTAACCTCCTTTATGAATCTTACTAATAATTTCCCAGAGAGCGCCAGACTTTTAAAAAAAGGTATCTGGATGTCAGGAGTTCGACCCTCCTGCGGGGCGACATTTTTTTTTCTTTTGTTCTTTTTTTCTGATTATCTTTTCTTGTCATTTCCTTTTCATCGCATGCCTAATAATTTTATATCCCTTGCTTTTTTTAAAACTTAGTATTGGCAAAACCACTAATGCTCCCCTCAATTCCAGGGAATTGTTGGAGCACCTCAACCGAGATGGATGGTGCGCCTATTGTCGGGCTCCTGAACGGGAAGCGGTAAACCACATGCGGGGCACACCTCTGGGTCCAGTCA
Source organism: Penicillium cinerascens (assembly GCF_028974065.1). Taxonomy (NCBI): domain Eukaryota; kingdom Fungi; phylum Ascomycota; class Eurotiomycetes; order Eurotiales; family Aspergillaceae; genus Penicillium; species Penicillium cinerascens. The sequence continues at coordinate 437,758 of NW_026695298.1, read as the reverse complement.
AACGCAAATCCCTCTGGTAAACAACACCTAAATAAAATGACTAGCGATAATTCATGGGAGCTGGAGGAGGGTATCCCTCAGTTTGAGGACCCATTCATCCAGCAGTATCTGAAAGGACGCGACTCCCTGATCGCGGAAGAACAGAAGAGACGTCATGGTACGAACACATCCAATACCCCCGCCGAAGAACTAGCAGGCTGAACTTCTGCACCAGATGCAACATTTCGCAAGACTCTTTCCCCAATGGCCGCCCGTGCTTGTAGAATCGTTTCCCAGATTCGCTCCCGCGAGCACGATGAAGTGTGGACCACGGGACTCGACGATGAAACCGCGCATCAGTCAGATGAAATCCTCTATCCGGGCGTCATGTTCCACCATGCCAAAGGCCGCATGGAAAAGACAAATCTGTGGAAAATTGTGGAGAAGATGCCCAAGGGATCCCTTCTACATGCGCATATGGATGCCATGTTCGATATCGACTTTTTGATCGACCAGGCTTTTTGCACCCCGGGGATCCACATGTCCGCACCCAAGCCGCTATTAACACCGCATGACTATGATACTGCGCCTGTATTCTTTCAATTCTCATCTCAGCCTAGTGAAGCATGCAAGGATAAGCCTGCTGTCTGGTTGGAGGCGTACGAGCCCTCGTCATTGATTCCGATTCAAGCAGCCGCGGATTCTTTCCCTAAACACGGCGAGGCTGGATTCCGAGAATGGTTGAAGAGCCGGTGTATGTTGATGCCGGAGCATGCATACCACCACTACCACGGGGTCGACGCGATCTGGGCAATCTTCACCAAGACTTTCCCCGTAATCAATTCCATTCTGATGTACGAGCCGATTTTCCGCGCATGCTTCCGTCGCATGTTGGGACAGCTCGCCGCAGATGGGATTAGATATGTGGAATTCCGCATCGCGTTTGTCTTTCAATATAGGAAAGAAGGACAAGACAAGATAGAAGAAGACTACCACGAGTGGTGCAGAGTTGTGGAGGAAGAGGTGGAAAAATTCAAAGCGACTGAAGAAGGAAAGAGTTTCTACGAAGCGCGAATTATCTGGACGACCCTACGGATGCTGCCCAACAAGGACATCGTTGAGAGCATGAAGCAGTGCATCGTATCCAAGATGGATTTCCCTGCCCTGATTAGTGGCTTTGACATGGTCGGACAGGAGGACAAGGGCAGAACTCTCGTGGATCTTGTGCCACTACTATTCTGGTTCCGAAAAACGTGTTCGGAGGAACAGGTTGACATTCCTTTCTTCTTTCACGCGGGTGAATGTTTGGGCGATGGCGACTCGACCGACCAAAACCTCTTTGATGCCATCCTGCTGGGCACCCGACGGATTGGACATGGGTTCTCTCTCTACAAACACCCGCTACTCATTGACCTGGTCAAAGAGAAGAAGATCATGGTCGAATGCTGTCCCGTCTCCAACGAAATCCTCCGGCTGGCAAGCTCCATAAAGACCCACCCGCTGCCCGCGCTGCTAGCCAGAGGTGTGCCCGTCTCGCTCTGCAATGATGACCCTGCCATCCTTGGCCAGGGTAAAAATGGATTGACGCACGACTTTTGGCAAGTATTGCAGGGGTTGCAAAATGTCGATCTTGTGGGCCTGGCGATGATGGTCCAGAACTCTATCCAGTGGAGCTGTTACGAGGACCAGTCAACAGCCGAATGGAAACGTGGAGTCGAAGAAGGCATCCTAGGGCAGGGTCTGAAGGCGACGCGTCTGCGCGAATGGTGGTCGGACTTTGAGAAGTTCTGCGAGTGGGTGGTCTTGGAGTTTGCGGAGTTTGACGAGGACGATTGAAGGTGCATCTGAGCAGACGTCAGCTTTCTTCTAATACATGCAAATGAAACAGCAAAATATGAATCATGTAAAACATCGAGACGCATAGGGTGTAAAAGAGCGCAAAATTGAGGCACGGTGGTGTGTGTTGGTGTGTTGGTGTGTTGTCAGGGGCCCGCCAACCTTCCGCCTGACTCGGAATCACTTATCGCGCCTTTATCAGGTGCCTCCTGCTCCGCACGTCATTGTCAACGTTCCCTCCCCCAACTCCCTCTGCCCGAGGGCTTGCGCTCTTTCTTTCTCTGACGATTGTTATCATGTTCCTCCTTGCTTGTGTATGACTGAGCCATCTGCTCTCTCAAGATGGCGTACTTCCTGCCATCGTTCTTTCAGAAGCGACTGCTTAAATATGCCTTATCTCGTCTGGGCCTCGTCGATACGGAGGCACTGGATCCGGACAGCTTGGGAATCCGTTTCGGACAGAGAAGCACGGTGGAGTTGCGAGATATCGGCCTGAAGCTGGAGGTGAGTGTCCTGGCGACGGCCCTGAGATGATGCGGGGCGGTCTGCGGCTCGTTCCAAGCTGCCAAGCGGTGCATACTGACATTCAGACGCGTTTCCAATAGAAACTAGCGACTCTCCTTCATCTCCATCCAACGTGCGAGCTTATCGCTGCGCGAATACAGTTTCTTCGAATCACCGTTCCCGCCGACATATACAGTAGCGGCATCATCTGCGAAGCCAGCGGTATCCACGTGCATCTTCGATTGCTATCGGAAGAACCAGCCAAAGGAAAACATGCAAGGCCAAAATCCCGTCCCAGCACCGTGTCGGGCGCTTCGGGCCCCGATGTTCAGGTCCTACCCACGCCGTCCAACCTCGCCGAGTCGTTCTTAGAGACCGAGCCTCAGGAGGAGAAAGAGGAACTACAAGCCGCCATCTCGTCGCAATCTCATATTCTACAAAAGTCGTCTTCATTCGCCGATGAAGAGGACGAAGAGCTGGGGCTGGGAAGTGATAGTCTTTCGTTGCCGAGTTTTGTTGCGGCCTTCCTGAAAGGCGTGGCGGATCGGCTCCAACTCAAGATCAGAGACGTCATCATGCGGTTGGATATGGAGCTGAAACAAGATGGCCCATCCAAGAGACAGCCCGAAGATAAGCCGGATCTTGTCGCGGGCTTGTTGAGCGTACGCGAGATCGATGTTCATGGGGTATCAGAGTTCACTGCTGGTCCAGGTGAAGCAACACCTTTCCGAGAGGGCAAGAGGATGGTCTCTATCGATGGTATCAATTTTGGTCTCGTATCGGACCCGGTTGTATTCTCGAACTATTCGCGGTTCACCTCTCCTGCGTCTCCGACAACCACGATGCGGTCGAAGGGAAGCCATCCATCAAGCAGAGCACCCTCACCTCATCCGTTGGATTCATCTGGCTCTAACCATGGCCTTGCTATGACGCAGTCCACTATTTTCGGGCCATCTATCCAGTTTGGCCATGAAAGTGTCAGCGATCACGGGATGGAGGAATCTACAATCTCTCACGGTGGTCGGTTTTCCGACGCGGACTCCGAACCGGAGAGTACGCGCCATCGCTACCTCGAAGACTCCCAGGTATTTGGGGACGATCCATTCCAAGACAATCCAGGATATTTAGATTCGGTGATCGATACACAATTTGACGACTTTGACGATGAACAACCCGCATCAATGCAATCACAAAGACACCCTATGGCAGAAAGTGACGATAGGGTTTCCCACCAGGACCTCTCGTTGCGGTCCAGTGGAATAGTGGCGGAGTGTGAGGATCCTGAACCTGACGAAGGAGGATCGATGCCACTTGAGAGCACACACGGGTTGCAGACTAATGAATCACAGCGTGAAAACCAGGTGGACCCTGAGGCGAATGTTTCTGCACGTTCTGCTCAATATTCCAGTCACCTTGAGGATCCTTTTATACCGCAAATGGGTGCTTCGCAGCATCTATCACAGGCGTTTGCACCGCCCTCCGAATCTGGCAGCGCAAATTCAGGATCTGCAACTCCCGATGCAGAACTCATGGAGTCAAAGTACTTTTCGCATGACGAAGCTCAGAGCTTGTACATGAGTGCTATCAGTCAAGGAAACGGCGGAAGCTTCATTCCGAACATGCCTGGAGCTTGGGACACTTTTGCCCCTAGCAAATCGTCAGCAAGCGCTGCCGAAAATCTAACAGAAAGGCCCGATCCGACCGAAGACGCTCAGCCGGATAAAGAAAGTTTTAGTGAAGCTTCTGCTTCCACTCCGAAGTTGGCTGGCCAATCTGATTCTTATTTCGGCGACCACCAGTCTCTAAAAAGTAGTCAAGCTCAGTCCCAGTCTGCATCCACTGACAAAGCTTCTACTCCACCATCACCTACTCTGCACAGAATGAGTGAGATGCGAAAACCTATGCTCAGCATTGACAAGGTTCTCGTTTGGTTGCCATCTACTCCCGAGGAGACCATCACCTCCGAGCACGCATCACCGAAAATGAACAAAGCAGACAGTAATCTGAAAGAGTCAGAGCCTGGGCTGAACGAATCCATAGTCGACGAGAGCATGTTTGCTTCCAAGGCCTACGCTTCTACTAAGTTCCCAAGAGGCACAAGCGAGCCCCACGATTTAACCGAAGCGGATCGAACGGAGAAACAGCAGCATACAACTGGTAGCAAACCGCAGGAGCTTGAAGTGGAGGTTTCCACGGTCGCGATCCACTTTGACATTGCGACTGGCTGGCTTCTGACTAAAGCATGTCAGAGGCTGATGCAGGTGGTTCCTCAAGAAGGTCAATACAAGAAGCAGCCTCCCCCAGATCAACCAGCTCGTCAAACATCCTTGCATCTCGTCATTCACCAGCTTTCAGTCAAGTTCATTGAGCACGTGGCAGGAAGTGCCCATTCTCCTGGAAATGACGGTATTCCTCCGGCTCCGCCATATTATTCCATGGAGGACATTGTTCTTCAGATTGCAGCGTCGGGTTTGAAAGCCCGGGTTCTGGCAGATAAAAAGCGGAACAATCTGAATCTTGATATCTCCAAGTTTAAGGTTGGGCTTGCCTCTGACGACCTGATCTCGTTCAACGAGTCCTTGAAGATGCGCGAATCTACCCGGGACATTATGACTTCTACTCCACTTGACATCTCTTTGTCATTGAGCAAGTCGTCCGATTCTGCTAAGCTTGAAATATCTACATTACCTCTTCACCTCAACCTTAACATTCAGCAACTGGACGAGGTTCTGGGATGGATGGGTGGTCTGAGTACCATTTTGGAGCTGGGAACCTCTATTTCCTCTGCAGCTACCATGAAAGGGGGACCGAAACCTCCAAAGAAACGCCCTCGTGGTGTTCATTTTGAGACACCGAACCCAGCACCTGACAAAGGCAACACAATCTCTACTCCTTGGAAGGCGAATGCTCGAGTTGGTGGTATTGTGCTGGATGTCGTCGGCGAAACTCACTATCTCAAACTCAGCACAAGCGCGGTCAAAGTTGTCAGCAGATATGAGGGCATTGGTGTCCAAATTGACAAAGCGGAATTGGCAGGTCCACTACCGCTCGATGACATTAATGACGCGCCTGCCAAGGTTGCTTTGGATAACATCAGAGTCGAGTTACTATCTGTGCCGAAGGAGAACGATATCGATCGGCTTCTGGCCTTGATCACACCGTCAAAGGACAAGTATGATGACGATGACGATATCATGCTTGATACGCTCATACGACAGCGAAGACAAGGCTCTGTTCTTCGAACAAAGGTAGAAGTCATGGAGATATTCGTTTCAAACCCCAGTGGCCTGACTCCCCTTTCGTCGCTTGCTGTTGAAATGAGCCGCCTGTCCAATGTCACGAAGTATCTTCCCGAAGACGACCGCCCTGGCATTCTTACTTTGACAAAGATTTGCGAGCTTGATGTCAAAGTTCAAATTGGTGGAGAGGTTGGAAACTTGAACGCCCGTCTGATGGATTTGGAAGCTGCCTGGATTAGCATGCCCTCCTTAATTGCGACTAAAATCGAAAGCATGACCGTCATTCGAAAGACCAAGCACAGCAATGAGGAACTCGTTGGTGAAGCTATACGCCCCAACGCCCAGAAAACACAACAACCAATGTTCATGGCTCGATTCATTCCCGATGAATTGGATCCCACTTTTAAGATAAAGTTACATCGGCTTCGTGTCGAGCATACGATTGCCTCGACCATGGCCTTCCTCGGTCTAGGCCGAAATACAACAGGCGGAGAACTGGCTGGTGAGATGGCAAGTTCCATTGCCAATCTCGCAGAACACTCAGGTCGAGCAACAGATCCATTGGCCTTTGCTGCATCAGCATCCGACACCTCCGGGGCCTCCACAAAACCCACAAGGCTGGCAGTTGTGCTAAAGGATTGCGTTCTTGGACTCAACCCTCGCAATTCTCCATCAAAGGGCCTTGTAGTGCTGACGAATGCTAAGTTCGGTGGTATATTGAATGGAGAGGAATCCTCGAAGGCCACACTGGACATCCGAAAATCTTCGATCATGATCATCGACGACGTGGCCAACGATGGCTGTACCGGCAACCTTCATCAGCGAACATCAGCTGTTGTCCAGAGTAACCAAGTCCAGGAATACATCGACAAGGGCTATGTGCCGGTCTCTACAATCTCATCTGCGACGGCTGTCGTCACAATGATGAAGCTGGCCGAGGACGGAACGAAGTCGTTGGATGTTGAGCTTCGACCTGATTTGGTGATTCTCGAAACTTGCGCGGACTCCACGCAGACCCTTATCAGTATTTTGAATGGACTTCAACCTCCCACGCCACCCAGCGTCGCTGTGAAGTATCGAACAGAGGTCATGCCCCTTCAGGACATGCTCGCCTCCTTTTCGGGGGATGCATTTCCAGCTGACCCCAGCTTACCTCCTGACTTTGAAAGCGAGCTAGAGCCTGTGGTCGAGGAACAGTCCTCAGAAGATCAATTGAGTGACGAACTTGAATATGTCAGCGATTTCGATCCTGGAAGTCAGGGTATTGAGACTATGAGATCGAGCGGGGGCAATGATCTTCTTGACAGCTTCCATTCACAGTACCAGGTTTCATCTAGCATCGCGGAGCTAGACTTCCAAGAGGACCACTTCGCCAAACAATCTGCAGTTGGAGGTACTGCACACCGATGGGACTCCACCCACAACACCTATGGTCTTTCCAATGACGCGAAGCTCCAGCGGAGCCCACTTCGAGTCAGAGTTCGAGAAATGCACTTCATCTGGAATCTCTTTGACGGGTATGACTGGCAGCGTACCCGAGACGCCATCTCAAAGGCTGTCAAGGATGTTGAGGCCAAGGCCACCGAGCGACGCGCCCGAGCCTCGCGCATGGCACCTTCCACCGAAGATGAAGAGGAGTCGGTCATTGGCGATTTTCTGTTCAACTCCATTTACATTGGCATTCCCGCAAATAAGGATCCGCGTGAGCTCCATCGCGAGATCAATCGTGACATCGACGATCTCACCAGCGAGACTGGAAGCTATGCGACATCGACCACGGTCACCGGTGCCACCAGTCGACAAGGACGACCTACGTCCACAAGGGAGAAGAAACTGCGACTGCACCGGAGCAAGCATCACAAGATGACCTTTGAGCTCAGGAGCGTCTGTGCCGACTTGGTTGTCTTCCCGCCCGGATCAGAGGAGACACAGAGCTCCGTAGATGTGCGGGTTAAGGACCTTGAGATCTACGACCATGTGCCTACTTCGACATGGAAGAAGTTTGCTACCTACATGCATGAAGCGGGAGAGCGGGAGAGCGGGACCAGCATGGTCCATATTGAGCTTCTCACCGTGAAGCCTGTGCCTGAGCTCGCTGCATCAGAGATTGTTCTCAAAGTACGTTATTCAATTATTTATTACTCTGGATGTGACTAACGGCTTCAAGGCCACTGTTTTGCCCCTCCGGCTACATGTTGATCAAGATGCTCTGGATTTCATGAGCCGATTCTTCGAGTTCAGAGATGAATCTGTTGAAGAGTCTACTACGCCGGGCGACGTCCCATTCCTGCAGCGAGTCGAAGTCAACGCCGTGCAAGTTAGACTGGACTTCAAGCCGAAGAGAGTTGACTACGCCGGTCTCCGATCCGGTCGCACGACGGAGTTTGTGAATTTCTTCGTGCTGGACGGCGCCGATATGGTCCTGCGACACGTTATCATCTACGGAGTCTCTGGGTTTGATCGGCTCGGCAACACGCTCAACGACATATGGATGCCCGATGTCAAGCGAAACCAGCTCCCCGGTGTCCTCGCGGGATTGGCACCTATCCGGTCCCTGGTGAACGTGGGTGGAGGTGTGAGGGACCTCGTCCTTATTCCGATGCGCGAATACAAGAAAGACGGACGAATCGTGCGCAGCATCCAGAAAGGAGCCATGGCATTCGGCAAGACTACATCCAATGAGTTCGTGAAGCTGGGCGCCAAGCTCGCCATCGGTACCCAAACGGTCCTGCAGGGAATGGAGGACTTGCTGACGTCGCCCAACGCTTCCTCGGCGGCCTCGGAGGAGAACCGGGATGATGAGGAAGAGGCAAAGAGGATCTCCCTCTATGCCGACCAGCCAATGGGGGTGGTCGCGGGTATTCGAGGCGCATACAGCAGTCTCGAACGCGATCTCCTCCTTGCACGAGACGCAATTGTGGCGGTGCCTGGGGAAATCGTCGAGAGCGGAAGCGCCAAAGCAGCGGCCAAAGCCGTGTGGAAACGTGCGCCGACCGTCGTCCTTCGACCAGCGATCGGCGTTTCCAAGGCTGTGGGACAGACCTTGCTGGGCGCCGGCAATACATTGGACCCGACCAATCGGCGTAAAATGGAAGATGTATGTGGATATCCGACTGCCCCTGATTTGATCTAGACTAACGGCCCTCCAGAAATATAAGCGTCACTGAAAACGAAGATCTACGAGTCGGCTCAACGCTGTTTGATTCTTTTGCATGAGCCTGGATATACACTGCTTGATTTTGCTGCGATGATACCACTCCGCTCCTTGATGGGATACGACAATGCATGTAAAAATTGCTCATGATTCGCATGATTCGGGAGTTGCAATTTTTTTTTTTTTAATTCTGTGTTTGATATTCTTAGGCATGGATTTGTTTGATTAGCCGTGCTAGGTAGATTGAATCAGCTCCAGTAGCACGTTCATGCACGAGTCTGCATATTCGCCACCTGCGCCCAGCATGTGAAACCACCACACACCACAATTAAAGTTGTTCGTTGCCCGACGGCTATGGCCTCGAAGATCTTACAGGGGTCTCGTCGCTTTGCATTCCCCCTTTCATGCAGCCATGAATCATGCATTTCGCAGGTACGAGACTGAGTTTTGCGTCGTGAAGGGGCCCCAAGGGGATAACCATGGCTCGCACGTTCGGAATTGTCGAAACCGGCCAGCCTCCGACGGTTTCCCCCTTCTGCTCGGTTATGTCCGATTGTGCCTTGAATCTCGTGGTGTTCGAATTATTCTCCGAAATTGTACCTTGCTACATAGAGCTCTCGATTTCCCCGATCTCGTGTGGGTCAGACGAGATCTCACGCGTGGCCCTGCAAAATCGGATTCAAGCACGAAGTTTCTTTTGTCTTCATTCACGGCGATCTAGTCCCACCCGACCGTCATGGATCCTGAAAAAGTTCTGAGATCCCTTCATGTGGGTTGTGTTGTCCTACAACAAGAGTACGGATTACGGAGCCCTCTAGGAAGGGTGAATGGAGTTATTTTCGAATCAAATAAAATCACTAGGATGGACGGAGTAGCATGTGGTTAGATATTATAAGTCGCATGCTGTTCCGATTGTGTTTTGGCTGCATAAACGCATACATGTACAGTGAGACCGGTGGGCGTGAAGGGCACGATTCGCCGGTAGACAACGCGTAATGTATCGCCCGCCCGCGTGGCCCTGCATTGCCACCGTGTCCAACCTTCTCGAGCACCGTCAGCCAACCAGCCACCCCTCGATGTTTCTGCCCAAGTCATCGCCTTCTTTCAGCCCCAGCCTTAAAATGGCCACGGGCTAGTTCCGGGCCCCGACTGGTCCAAGGTTGCGAGGCCGGAGTGGGTCGGGTTCAAGTCATAGTTCCTCCATGGACTACGATTGGCCCCCCGGGAAACGGGAGGGTGTGCGACTAAGCCTCACTAGCATCACGCTAAGATCATGAGGAGGAGCAGGGCGATCGCTAGGGCCATCTGCATGTCATTTTATCCATCATTGTGATGCATCCCACATGCCGGTACCTCTCCGCAGACTGCCCAGGGGTAAAAGTCTGTCAGACCGACTTTTCGCCCAGTTTCTTATGAACTGCCGAAAATGGCAGTGACGTCGACGAGTCGCACTACATTATTTAATACAAAGCGGCGCACAATCGCATTCGAATTCCCCGTTATGTAGTTGACCCGCCGGTTCGCCCGCCCGCGACCCAGCGTCCCTGGGTTCCAGACCGCGTCGCCTCCCCTGTGGATCGTGGTGGATACCCGAGGAAAAAAACGTTCTTGTTTGTTCCCAGGAACCCCCCCGGGTCCGACGTCCTTATAATACTCTCGTTTTCTCGGGGTCTGGTACCTTGCAATTTTATGTTGAAATTGGTTGGCAGATCCTCTTGTCCCTTGCAGTTATTCGTTCTGACGAATCAGATATAGAACGTCCGGGCGTTGGATTGATCTCCCGATCGCCGTCTACAAGAGATATGTCAATTCACTAAGGTTCGACCTAGAGACGAACCCCTCAAATCACTGCAACCTCGAGTGGACCGCTTCGCACCATGTGCGAACACTCAAATTATTGTGCCGACTCCAGCGGGGGCTGGCGCGACGAGCTGCCGGATGGCTCGCTAGTATGCTACAGATGTCTCGAGATCCACCCCGTTTATGCATCCTGCACTCCTTCGCCCCTCCCAGATGCGGTGTCACCCCCCCCTCGTCTGAAGTCGGGAATCACTGGCTCCTTGTCTCTCCATGATTACCGAAAGTATCTCTCCCAGGAGTGCACCGACGATCCCGTCGATCGGTCAGAGAAAAGCCTCAAGCGCAAGACTGCCACATCGAATTTGAATCGACCGCCGCCGCTTTCTGCTGTTCCTTCTTGTGCAGTCTCGGTGTCCTCTGCGCCATCCAGTCCCCCGCCTCTGTCGCCTTCCTGCTCTCATAGTATCATCTCCCAGCGGAGCGAACAGGATTTCGACTCCCTAGAGCTACCATCTGGTGCGTTTTGCCCTGAATCCTTATCAGACTAAAGCAAAGCACTGACCCTATTGCAGTTTATTCCCAGCGCCCACGAGATTACCTTGTCTCAGAACATCTGATACGTCCTAGACCCAACAGGAAGCGATTGGTGAGTGGCCTGAAACATTAATAAACACTCCCTCCCACCTGTCCTAACAATGTATTCTAGAATACTTTCCGTGAGAAGCACCGGAAAAACGTTCAGGCTCGGGACCAGGCTCAACGTTTGCCTACAAGTCCTCAGACATCCGACTCGATGTTGGCCACCACGCAGGCCGTTGCCACCGTCTCGCATGGCGGGGCCTCCTTCGAGATTCTCAATCCGCGCAAGTCGCTGGATATTGCGAGAATCGTCTCCTTCATCGAGGATGTCGATGGCTGCTCGTTGCCTTCCCTAGATCCCATCCGGGACTCCAAGGTCTCCGCCACCACTGTGGACCTGGGACTGGACCGATGCTCCCTTTCTCAGTTCACTGATGCTTCCTTGCCATCACACTACTCTTCACAATCCATATACACTCCTTTAACGAGATTCTCCACGCCCAAGCGGCAAACCACCGATACCTCCTCCTCGTCACCTGGTGTGCACGGGCGAGTTCGCTCCCTCTCCGACTACTCTATCCACGAACACAACCACTGGGCACAGAACCAGCAAAATGAAAACGACCCACACGAGGAAACCTATCCCGATCTGATCGGGGACTCCCCGAACCAGCAAATGACCTCGATCTCCGAGCGTCTCGAGGAACTAGACGAAGACAACGATGAACGCCAACGTGAATCACCTCGGTCACCATCCTCCCAAAAGACCTTCTACTCCGACGATGACAGCGAAATCGGCGAGCCGGGATCCCCTGTCTACGCAAATGGCGAGTGGGCCCAGGTTGACGAGCGCGACCGCGGCGTCCTCTTCGACGAACCCTCTTCCCCCTACGGCATATACTACGAAAACACAATGCCCGACTACAACTACGCCAAAATCCACGACCCCTATGATCTCATCTCTCTCGATCCACATGTTCAATCCGTGCTAGCCGCGGCCAACGCCGAGGACATGGGACTGCGCGGACATCCCGCTCGCGACCTGGATGACTTGCAGCGCAAGTCGAACGGGAAGGTCGATGACCGCAAACAGGCTTTTTCGCAGAGAAAAAGGCTGCGAAAATTCTTCAGCTGGCGGTCTGGGAACTGATTGGATCCTTGATGAGGTCTGATACGATATGACGATGGACATGTGGCGAACCTTTTCCCTTCTCCTTTGCTTTCCAATTCTCTTCGCTTCTTCCTTGTATTCTTTATACCTTTACTTTAACCCTTCATATCTTCCTATTCTCTTGAGTCTGAGACTCTTGTTTCATTATCAAATATCTCGAATCCGATACACGGGGATGTCAATCCTACACTTTCTTCTGTCAAATCTTTTCTTAAGATATCCGATATATTAATAAGCGTCATCCGTCAGAGACGGTAGATATACAGGCATTGGGAAGGCGAACCCGTGGTAGACAGTAAAAGGCTCGCTGGTTATCTGCAAGCGGCGGCATATCAGAATCTTGTTTAAAAGTTGTATCTTCAAGTTGATGTATTGTGATGGGTCGGGTATTAAACCACCACCATGACAAAATGTCGAGAGCGTAGATTAAGCACGTAGCCCATTCTGGATAATCTACCCTAACTCCGCGGCATGACTGACAAGAAAATAACGCCACACGATGCAGAGCGATATCGCCAAGGCAAATCCCGACTAGCAATGCGCTGCCATATATCTTCAGGCAAATCCCGAACATACTTCGTGCCCGCTCAACAGCGCACGTTGAGCTTTGCTAGGCATTTATTTTGGTGCTCAGACACCGACTACAAAATAGTCAATTCCAAATACGAATAAGCGCTAGTGCAAGGCATTTTCGCTTTTGGCATCCTACAGCTACACTAATCCTTCTTATCTCAAAACTGATCAGAATTACTTCATTACCTAGAGTATACTTAAACATTGTACCCTTTAGTCACGGGATATCCTTTCGTCTAGATAGAAGAGGGACCATAACTATATAACCCCCTAGGTATCCTGGATAAAAGGGAAGACAGTAAAGAAGTCTTTTCTCATTTTAACCCGTCATTTTCGATCGACAGCCTTCCATGATGCCTCAAATTCGGCCCCTAAAGGTTGTCCTGAGTCCTACTTTTGGGGAGAAAGCAGTGCAGCCACGACGACGCCACATTGTGATGAATGGAAGTACAGAATAGAACGCGCACTCCTCCCTGACTCAACTCCGCAGAGCTGGGAAAGAGTAAAACAGTCTGCATTAAAGAAAATTAGAGAAGTTTTCGATTCTACTTCACATGCTTCCAACGAAGATGCAACAGTGATAAGGAAACTGGTCCTTTCCGAAGAACTTCAGTCGTGGCGTGACAGTGAACATAAAGCGGGTCGAAAACTTGCACCAAAAGGATACGGGCTCTGTTGTATATCGGATCAAGTCATCAATCTACTGGGAGCTCATGAGTGGGCTGCACCCCTTCTCACGCGTGCTGCCTTCAATGGAGTTGGGATTATGAATCTCCTAATTGGCGCCTATGACGCGTCAACACTCTACTCCAACTACTGTACGGATATGTGGTTCTACTACGAGCACGGATATCACAAAGCCTTTCCGGGATTCGAGACTGTGCTGCACATGGCTAGTGCAGATCCTCATGCATGCGAAACTTTAGGTGGCAGGGAGTGAAGAGAGGCTGTGAACATTGGCCGCCAATACATCCAAGAGAAAAGCCTCGCTGAAGAATGCCACAAAAGCCATCTCGCGAGGCTATCGGCAAAACTTAATCGTGAGGAGCTTCTGACGGTCTCAATCTGTGAAAGCAGTCTCGCCGGAATGGCTGCCGAGGCTATGGCGAGGGGTTTTGATCCCGGTGCTGTGGCCCGTCAATTTGCATTTAGCGCGCCAGGAACGGATGTGGTGGATGTCGGGACTGATTTCTATAATTCAGAGCTCTTCAACAGCTTTCTGAATTCGCATGATATCATGAGCACCGGCAGCATTTCAGAAAATTCTCTGAGGAGAGTCTATGATGCATATGCTCATATTGGGGCCACGATATTCATGGGAAATTGGTCCGATCCAGGATCCATCGTGTGCGCAAATCTATACAGCTGGCATATTCTGAATGACCGGCACGAATTCCTGAGACGGGCAGTTTTGGGGTCTTCCAAGATGCGAACTGGGCGGTCGGATCAAAGATATGCAGAGTGGGACGAAGCGTTTGACGAGGATGGCCAGACAACGGGATTCAGCCGGCCACTTTCGAATGCCTGCAATGGTTTTCCCACCTGTGATCAGATTGAAGCCTTCCTAGAGCGCTCTGGTAATAAGGAGTTGCTCGAGAAGATTTGGTATCTCCTATCTATCGGGCCAGCAGAGTATGTTTCTCGGGGGTTAGTGGACGAGCTTAAGGAAAAGAACCTCGTTGACACGTTAGAACTGGCTATGGCGAATGCATATTCCTACGGGTTGGTGCATGAACTTCGTTGGTTGTTGGCTCATGCTTCTCATCATGCCTGGCAGGTGAATTACGTCTTTGAGGCCGCCATGTTTGGGAGCTTGCTGGATGATGGTGGTTTGGAAGGGAAATTGGACCGATATGAGTAGTAAAGGATATGAGTTGCCATGGGATGATAGATGGGCTGAGCAGGCGTTTGAGATTCTGCAATTGAAATGCCACTGAAAGGGCTCTTCGGAAGTTATAAATTTCGTCTGGACTGCGCTCTAGATGGGCCACTTTGGGTTGAATTCGGCTTGTGTATGTCAACATAAGAGCCTAAGTATGGCCCTGCCTTGGAATTCTTTCTAAATTGGGTATCAATTAAATTCAAGTATATACATAAAGGCAGAAGGCCTGTCCCATGAATGCATTAAGACCGCTCCACAACAGATGCCAGCGCCGCACTGACCATGCTCTTGCGGCGGAGTCCCTGCTCACCCCGTTTGGAGGATTCTCGGGTGGTATGAGAAGGATAATGGCTCTTCCCTACCCGGCGAGACTGCGCTGGCCCGGTGGCACTCTTCCTCCGCCCACGGGCCTCGGATGCGTAGGAATCAGGCCCGAACCGGCTGCGGTGCAACGTGAGTGCTCTTCGGCGTGGCGATAACCGCGGCGGCAGGGAACTGGGGTGGCAATCGTCTTCGACCGGGACGTCTGGTCCAGGCCCGTAGGGTTCCTCGGACATGACCGTTCGACGAATGGCCTCAATTTCACCCTCGTCACATTGCAATTGCGATATTTGTTGCCTTTGCAACCGGATAGTTCGATGGTCCGGCTGCTTGGGGTTGAAGTTCGAAATCTCCGTGCTGTCTAGAGAGGGGAAGTCGTATGGGATAGACGTCGGGCTTGAGTTTGAGCCCAAGGACGGCGAGGAGTCGTAATGTCCATCCTCGTCGTGGTCTGTGTCTGGTGGTGTAAGGATATATCCAGAGTAGCGATTACGCACTCGGCTTCCGTCGTGCGCTAGGCGCCCCTGTTCAGGGAGTCGCTCGCCTTTCGGGCCCTGGAGGGTATGTTCATGCAGTTTCTGCGTGAGGGTTGAAATAGAAAGACGTTTCTGTTCGTAAGGAAAGGGCACTGAGGTCGGAGGAGGCTGCTGCTGCGAGCGAAAGAAGGAGGATCTCGAGCGAGAGAGTGTGCGGAACCGGTCTGAGGGCGATGGGCAACGCGACGACATTGGCGAGATCAGCGAGCTATCACAGTCGACCATGAGCCGTTCTTCTGCATCGATTGCTAGACGAGCCGGCCGCGAGGAGGGCGACGAGAAGGAGAAGTCTTCGAACATGATGGTGCAAACGCTCGAGGAGGTCGGTCTCGAGGAGGGTTGGGGTTGGTGGTTCGGAGTCGGAGAGTCAGCCTGCGCCCGATTCTGTGCAAGGAGCCTTCTATACACTGATCGAGGCAAGGCAGAGAGATATATCACACCGGACAGGAAATTCAGGCGATTTGCCGCTGCGAAAAATCTTGTCCGGTCGACCAGTGGTTGAGGGGAGGCGACGCCACGTGATCCGCGGCTCTGTGGAGGCCAACTTTATTATCGCAGTGTGTATTCCCCTTCAAATGGGCCGTTTATTATTGACATTTGAAGAGCCGTAGTCTTGTACAATAATGGAGTGGAATTAGGTATACGAATGATCAAGGTGAGGCTCAATCCTCCAACAGGCCGGCCCTGCCGCAGATCGACCCAAACACCCCCACAGTGTGCTTCCACACTAATTTGCCAGTTTCATTCTCACGATAATCCTGCAAAACCTTCTGATTCCCAGCAGTAGACCCGTCCCAATGCAAAAGATACGCCCCGCTACCCTTGGCTCCATCCGCACCGGGCGCAACATCGCCGCCACCATTGGAGGCCCGCGGCGGGAACCGCGGGCTAGTTGCGGCATATAGATGCCGATCACCGCTCTCGTTCAGAGGCACCATCCAGGGCTTGGCGAGAATAAACATGGCGCTCATTGCAACCCGGGTAATGGTTCCGAATTCACGCATGATGCCGGTCTTGACGACTCCGGGATAGGCATGGACAAACGATACCTCCGGATGAGAAACGGCGAGTTCCTGCATCGACAGGGATGTCATGGTGATAGCGTGCTTCGCAGCGTTGCGGAGCGAGTAGGTGGTCTTTAGAGACAAATCGTCCAAGTTTATCGGAGATTCTCCGCCAGCCTCGAGAACGGAGACGGCGCTAGCCAAGTTGCGACGCAGGCCGGGTTTGGCTGGGGTCGAATCCTCGGCCACGGTTCCTGCGTTGGTCAACTGCGGCAGGAAATTGTTGATGAAACGCATTCGGGAATAGTAATGCAGGCTGAGCTTCTTGTCGAGTCCCTCGTCGGTTTCTAGCGACTGTTAGTAGACGCTCATGGATTTGAGGATTTCAAAGTCGCCGTACCATCCCGTCCCTTGGTAGTCAAAATTCCAGCACTCAAGAAAAGAAGGTTAATCTTCTCTTCCTTGGCCTGAATAACTTTGCATGCTTCATCCACACTTTGTAACCGTGCGGCGTCGCACTTGACGAAACTTAGCTGGCCCGCCGGGTTAAGCTGACGCAGCTCCTCGATGATCTTCGATGCCTGGGCTTCATTACGCCCAACTAGGAATACCCGTGGGGATAGCGTGTCTCGCACAAATGCTCGGGCGGTTGCTTCGCCGATCCCGCTGGTTCCGCCGACTTGAAGCATCCATGTCAGTGAACCGACCCCCAGAGCACGTAACTATCAGGGATGGGAGTGGGAGATAGTACCGAAGACGGCCACAAGGTTTGGGCCGTAGTCTTTCAGACTGGCGTTGTTTTTGTGTACCTCATCGAGTGACACCATCTTGTTTTGCTTGTCGGTGGTTTAAGTCAAATCGGCACTGAAGGCATATGGCCCCGTCACACGACCCGACAATTCGATTCAAGGGAGTCCAGAGAAGTTATTCCACAGTGCATCCATCGAGCAATTCCCTCCACAGGCTTTTTGTATTGGGACTACCACCAGGCTACGACGCTGACGTTGATGCTGACACCGGCGTAACGGGATTAGGATTTAAAGACCCACATGCCATATCAAAGCGAGGATATCGATCAAACGTCACTGATATCCAAACCCATGCAAAATCCCGAGATGACTCCCTTGCAAGCACCAGGGTAACGAATTCCAATCCCCATATTATCCACACCATATCCATTCGGAAAGAGACGATCCTGATTGAATCCGGATTGAACCCCCGTGTTTATTAGCGATGTTCTTATCAGCGTTGCTCCCCGCATCCGCCTTCGGAGCGACCGCCGGGAGCCGGAAGACCCCCGTTAATTATTACTCAACTTCTCCCGCGCGCCTCCAACTTCTCCGACACAATTCTGTAGAACGACCATCATGACATCCTTTCTGAAGAAGCCCTTGAAGCTGGCTCTAGTCCAGCTTGCATCTGGTAATTGATCCACTCAACCCTCGGCGCAATCTCCGACTAACGCATCAGCAGGCGCGGACAAGGCCGTCAACCTTTCTCATGCTCGGAGCAAGGTCCTCGAGGCCGCACAGGCCGGCGCACGCCTGATCGTCCTCCCCGAATGCTTCAACTCTCCCTACGGCACTCAATACTTCCCCAAATACGCCGAGACCCTTCACCCTTCCCCGCCGACGAAGGAACAATCACCCTCGTTCCACGCGCTGTCAGCGATCGCCGCCGAGGCAAACGCATACCTGATCGGCGGCAGTATTCCCGAGCTGGAGCCGGAGAGCAAGAAATACTACAACACGTCGCTGGTCTTTTCGCCGACGGGGGTTTTGATTGGAACCCATCGCAAGACGCACATGTTCGACATCGATATCCCGGGCAAGATCAAGTTCAAGGAGAGTGATGTGCTGTCTCCAGGCAATGAATTGACGGTGATTGATCTGCCGGAATACGGCAAGATTGGATTGGCGATCTGTTACGACATTCGATTCCCCGAGTCGGCTATGATCGCAGCCCGCAAGGGCGCTTTCCTACTGGTTTACCCGGGCGCATTCAACACTGTTACCGGACCTCTTCACTGGTCACTCCTGGGACGTGCTCGTGCTGTTGACAACCAGACGTATGTGGCCTTGTGCAGTCCCTCGCGTGACCTCGAGTCGACCTACCATGCCTACGGTCACAGTTTGATCGCGGATCCCAGCGCGAAAATCCTGGCCGAGGCCGAGGAGAAGGAGACCACCATATATGCGGATCTCGACAATGATACCATTGTGAACACTCGCAAGGGTGTTCCGATCTATACCCAGCGCCGGTTCGATGTTTACCCTGACGTCAGTGGAGAGAGCTCGAAATAAGGGGGAGCAAAACCATAGCATAGCCATCTCATGCCAATACGGCAATTGGATACAATACTGTATAGACATAGAACGGGGTGAAAACCAGTTTCCAGTAAAAACGATTGTGAGGGAATCTTAGTGTGGCCTTGTTGCCTTGTGGCCTTGGGACAAAATTCCGCCTCAGGCGTCAACCGTGAATTGCTGAGTCAAGCCACCCACCAATCACGGGGCGCACACACGATAAGCGAGCCACACTCATCCACGGGCCACAAATTCGGTCACATTCGTGATTTTCTTCATCGACCCAATCCGCCCACAGTCGCCGACCCCAACAGTCAGTCTTTCCTATCGATTCAACCCTCCAGAACACCATCTGACACACAGCAGAGATGTCCAACGTCAACTCTGGCAAGCAGCGTTCGGCTATCGCCGACGTGGTGTCGCGCGAGTACACCATCAACCTCCACAAGCGCGTATGTTGAAAACCCCAATCTCACTCGAGTTCCCCCTTACCTGCGACGATTTGGAAAACCGTGGAGGCAAAACTGGACAGAGAACACACAATCCTGAAACATGGAACTTTTTCTTTTGTGTGTGTGCGTGGGAAGTGGAACGAGGACGTAAAAAATCCTTCGACCGCCTCGCCCTCGAACAGCCGTTGGCAACCACGGCTAAAAGTCGTTACTTGTGACGGCTCGACGGCTGCAGATTCTCCGGAGTTTTGCAGCTGGCATACACCTCCCAACGGGGAACAAAAGAAGAAGAATTAGTTTGATGAAGTCCACCTCTATGGCCGATCCAAAACATCGCAGAGTCCCGACTCTTACCAGATGGCATTCGGACGGAAGACTAATTACGACTTCTTTCGGAATACAGACCCACGGTGTCAGCTTCAAGAAGCGTGCTCCCCGTGCCATCAAGGAGATCCGCGCCTTTGCCGAGCAGGCCATGGTAAGTCTCGGCTCTCCCGGCGCACGCCGGAATGATTTCGCTAACACTGTACACAGGGTACCAAGGACGTCCGCCTCGACCCCGCCCTCAACAAGAAGGTCTGGGAGGCCGGTATCAAGGGTGTCCCCTTCCGTCTCCGTGTTCGCATCTCCCGCAAGCGTAACGACGAGGAGGGCGCCAAGGAGCGTCTGTACTCCCACGTCCAGGCCGTCAACGTTAAGAACCCCAAGGGTCTGCACACCGCTACCGTCGATGACGCGTAAGTGTGTTGACTACGTCTATGTCTTTGCTTCTATGATTCCATGTTACACTTGGGGTTCGGTCGGGGCTTTTTCAAAATAAAATACCTTTTTACCCATGTCTTGGTTCTACCGTGTGTGTAGTCTTCATCCGTAGTTTGTCTTGGAATATCGTACTTTTTGAGTCCCGAGGATTGGGAGTCGACATGGCTCTCAGCCAGAGCGAGGTGGAAATAACACAATAGGCTCGTATGCTGTACTATGTCGAGTTGAGCTTTGGATAACAGGACGGCAGCAAACCGGCCTGAGCAAGGCTCTTTGGCAAAAAATACGACGCAGAGGGTGAATACAACATCTAATCGCCTTGGGTGCGTTTCAATGGAAGATATAGTATGGAACTGTAGCCCTTGGAATGGTTTATGGTAACGAGTACACAGACATGAGAATCAAAGGAAAATTAAGGAAAAGGCTGGATGCACCGATCGACGTTTTCGCCGAAAGTAATTTAGCAAAAATGCAAATAAGAACACAAAATGTAGAACTCCATCAATGTTATATCGTACAGTTGGGGTGGATAAAGAAAATAAAAGAAGCTTCCTCGCACGAAGTTTTGAAACACCATACCCTACCTGTACCGTCATGATCATCAATTTAACCCAACCTTAGTTCTTGAGTTCCTGGATCTTGTTGTGAAGACCTTCAATGGACTCGGCCTTGACACGGATGGCCCAGTGTTCAGGCTTGCCGTCGGGCTGTGGGACCATGCACTGCACACTGTTGTTCATCTTCGCATAGTCAAGCTCCTTCTGGAGGTAGGTGTTCAGGATGACGTTTCCACCGGGATCACTGCGGAGGACAATTCGAGAGCGGCCGGTTTCGGGGTGCTTGAGGAGTCTAATGATGCCAGTGCCCTGAGAAGTCCAACCCGTAGCCAACTTGAATGCACGAGCCCGACATTCAAATTCGACCTTTTCATCCTGTTCGCCGTTGACTGCATTGGACAGGTCAAAGATAGCACCAGGGGCGGCCTCTTCATCAGGTGTGGCATCCTCGGAGGTGCCATTGGCAACGCTGGAGGCCTGGGTAGACACAGGAGTAGGCGCAGGGGTTGCAGTTGAATCACCGAACTTAATGGGCATGTTGGGCTTCCAGGTGTTGTCGGCAGGAGAAGAGTTTGTCTTGGCAAAACTGGCAGAGAACAGACTTGATGTGGCGCTAGGAGAATCCTTCTGGGGCGCCGGTGACCCGATTCGAGCAAACAGACTGCGTCCAGCAGCAGCGGTCGGAGCCGGGATGGGTGTGTCCAAGCTCGACTTAGTCGTCTCAGAAATCTCAGACGCTTTGTTTCGCTTGGATTTGCGGGGAGAATCGTCCTCATCTCCGCTGGCCTCAGAAGCACGACGCTTGGGAGAGCCGTCCTTGGCCTCGTTGTCGGAGTCGTCACTATCCATTGCATTATCGGACGGCTGTGGAGTTGCAGAAAGACGACCGAAAATGTTCTGAGAGTTGGAGAGAGGGCGACTGGACGATTCAAAAATGGAAGTAGTAGATGGGGCAGGAGAAGCGGCAGTCAAAGGGGACTTCTCTGCAGGCTGAGAAGCACTGGCCCCAGAATCGGATGGAGATGGTTCATCAGCATCGATAAACTTGAACCCTTCCCCAGGGACGAACACGGATTTCTTCGTGGAGATACCCTCAAGCTTCGCACGCTTTTCGCGTTGTTTCTCGGCATCTTTGCGTTCCCAATCTGCTTCGTCATCCTCGTCCGAGTCGAAATCTTCCGCCTTTCGCTTAGCCTTCTCTTTGGCCTCAGTTTCCTCTGCCTTCTTCTTGAACTGGGCCATGAAATCGACACCAGCAGAACCGTTACCGAATTTCGGAAGACCAGATGTAGCCTGAGTACCTGAAGGCTTGGGATTGGCAAACATGTTGCCAGCCAACTTAGGCGCTCCAGGAGCAGAGGCACTTGGTGCCTTCTCGGCTGCGGTGGAGGCATTCCCAATAGAAATATTCGTAAAAGGATTCTCCTTGGGAGCAGCGACGGCATTCCCGTTGGAGAGAGAGGCAAAGGGGTTTGCCTTAGGCGCCGCAGCTGCAGAGCTCTTCGCCTGCAACGGCCCATCGGCCGACTGAGCCGGGTTGCTGGCAGGAGACGAGAAAGACTGCGAAAACAAACGCGCAGTGTTTGAAGAGTTAGCATCAGCAGTGACTGCTGGCTTTTGTGCGTTGGGAGTTAACTTCACTGAGGACACATTGCCTTTCAGCTTGACCGCACCCTTGGGTTTGAGAGGGGCACCCATGGCCTGACGGGCCTTCAAGTAGAAGAGGACCAGGTTGTCAAAGGCATCGCTTCCAGGCTCGCACTGGAGCAATTGCTGCTTGAAAAAATGATCAAGAGACTTGACTTTGAAGAATAACTCCGAATTTGGAGTTACTTCGTTTGCACCGGTGGGAAGATCAAACTTCGGAAGTCGGGCCGCCGGATCCAAGGCAGAATTGGCAGGAGAGCTGAAGAGGCCTGGGGTACCCAGTGAAGTTTGCGACTGGTTAGATGCAGGTGCCGCGGTTTTTCCACCGAACAGGTTGCCAGACGGCTGGGTCGACGAGGGCTTGGCAGGGCTCGTGGATGTTTGCTCTGTAGCTGGTTTTGATGCGAAAAGACTGGGAGCCGCGGTAGGAGTAGGTTGAAGGTTCTTGGGCTCGGATGAAATAGGTGCAGAAGTGACACCGAAAAGAGACCCGAACGGGTTAGCACCTGCGGGTTTGGGTTGTTCATCGGCTGGCTTCGGCGCAAACAAGTTCTGAGCAGGGGTTGATTGAGCTTTCTCAGGCTCGGAGAACTTGGGTGTGGCAGAGTTGGCGCCGAAAAGTGACCCGAAGGGATTAGGGCTCGCGGGCTTCTCAGACCCTTGATCCTCAGTTGGCTTGGGCGCGAACAAGCTTGCAGTAGCCGAGGGGATGGACCCCGGCTTCTCGGACTCGGAAGGCTGGGACATGGTAGAATTTCCACCAAAAAGACCCTTAAAGGGCGAAGGTTCGACAGGCTTCTCAGAAGCCTGATCCGTCGGTGCCTTCGGAGCGAATAGATTCGTGGCCTCATTGGCAGGCTTCGCCGGGGACATGTTACCGAATGTAGGCTGCGAGGAACCCCCGCCACCGAAAAGGATTTTGAAAGGTTGCGCGTTGTGGGAGGCAGCAGCAGTGTTTTGTTCAGATGCCGTCTTCGGAGCGAACGGGTTGCTAGGCGCAGGGATTTCTGCGGCTGGCTTTGGTGAGAAAATGTTGTTCAAAGCAGGCTTGGGAGCATTCGCTTTGTCGGAGTCCGAAGATGCCGGCTTGGGGGCGAAAAGATTGCCGCCTACAGGTTGAGAGGCAGGCGTTGATGAGAAGACGCTTGGGGTGCTCGCCTTCTCAGGCTCCTGAGTAGACGCAGCAGGAGTTGCTCCAAAGAGTCCACCGAATGGCTTGGCCGGTGTTGTTTGAGTAGTCGATTGCGTACCAAAAGCAGGCTTAGCTACGAAGCTCTCTGCCTTATCGCTGGAGGGCTTGTCAGTAGTCGGAGCGGCATTCAAACCTCCGAATGGATTGCTGGCCGGTGCAGCAGCAGGCTTGGGCGAGAACAAATTCGAAGCCCCAGACGAGCCCCCGCAGATTTTCTTTTGGGGATCAGCCGAAGAGTTGCCATTGAAGGAAGGCGCTTTGGGCTTTGCGTCGGGCGACATTTGCATGGATTCTGAAGCAGGGTTCGCGGGGGAGCCTGTAGCTGCTTGTCCGAAGACAGGAGTGCTTGCCGGGGCGCTTGCATTCGGCTGTGCTCCGAAGATGCCGTTCGAGAAAGATGACTGGGTTGTCGGCTGAGTACTAAACCCGCCAAAGCTCGTGGATGCGCCGGGTGTCGACTGGGGGGCAGGAGTGGCCGCGTTGAAAGAAAATGGGTTAGTCGATGGAGCAGAGCTGCCGAAGCCCGAGGACGAGAAGTTGAAACCGGTCGAGCCACTATCGCCGAAGGAGAACGGGGCCGATGCAGCTTGAGCGGGCTGGGTGGGCCCTGAGCTAGCGCCTGGGAAGCTCTGGCTCTGGCCTTGTCCGAAACTAAAACCAGTCGAGGGTGCGGAGTTGAATGAGGTGGATTGGAACGCTGGGGCAGCTGGGGCAGAAGACAGGGACGAGAAGGCGCCGCCGGAAGGCGGAGGGGGAGCTGCGCCACCGGTTGGGGTGCCAGCTCGAGGACGACGGCGAACGTCCTTGATTCTGCCGAAGCAAATTTCCTCGTCAGTTTTCTTGTTGCCCATCTTGAAAAAGCGGGAGAGAAGCGAAAGACGGAGTCGAAGAGGCATGAATACACCGAATGCAGTTCGAATAACGATAATGTTTGGGTAATAATATTGGAAACGAAAGAGATGTGGAGGAGGAGGAGGAGGAGAAAGAGAAGAGGTGAGGATGGTGAGGAAGAGGAGTGGGATATCAGCATCACGAAACACGTCCACAACACGCTCCCAGATCGAAGTGGGAAGGGAAAGTACCTCCCAACCAACTTAGGCTGCCACCCTCCCCTAACAGCAGTCTCATATGGGATCGAAACAGTCTCGATATGTGATATCCTTCCATCAATTCCAAGACATTCCCCCCTCCAAAAAAAGAAGCTCACTTACTTTCTGCTTGCCATCTGGGCAGCCGTCGCCCGCTGGGGCTTTTCATCCGGAGTGCTCGACATCGCGAATGCGTTCTCGTCTTCTTTGGACCCTTGAGGACCTTGCGCCGTGCGTTTGGACATCTACGGCGTTATTGTCCACCTTGATATACACCCAAAGCACTAAGGTCGATGCTTGCGGGTGGCGGAGACGTTTCAACACCCGTTTCGAAGGCCGACAGCGATATATAATGCGAGCGTCCGATTATACACGATGGGGCGAGCCTCGGTCGTCGACGTGAAGCGAAGTACTCGAGTACCTCACGCGTGGGGGTTCCTAGTCGAACGCGGCTCTTCGATACCCTGAATTAAAGCTCGGAGCGATACTTCTTTAGCTGCCACAGGTATCTCGTCTTTCACTCAGAGAGCAAAAGTCAATTTGTCTCTGGGATACTCGAGGCGGTGGTTGGCGGTGTCTCGTTCCGTGACACGACCTTGTTCGCGACCCGTCGCGCAAGCTGACGAACCACGGGTTCACCAGGGTCAAGACCGATAGAAGGGTGAGTATTAGGAGCTGTCTCTCCGATGGAAAAACAGACTAGTCGGATAGCCGGGGCAGGGAGGATTGCGGTTGACCCTGGTATTTTTTTTGCGCGGAGTCTCGAGAGGACGCAAGAACAGCGAAAAAATGTGGTCACGTGTCTCCGACACGTGATCAATTTTCGATTATCATGTTTTTTTCTAGAGAGTCATTTGCTGGAAATTAGCTGATGTCTATAATGGACAGCGGAGTCAAATATTGGACTGCTGGAAAAACCCGACCATGACGTCGCCTGGAATAAAAGTCCGTCTTAAACCCGTCTGATAAATGGATCCTGGATCATGCACGGTGCACTCGGAGACTTGTTCGAGTGATCGGTGTAGTAACTAAAGTCCTTGATGATATGGGCTCATCCGATCCGTCTTGCTACCGTTCGGCATATCTTTCTGCCCGTCAACCTTAACGCCAACCCCTACCGTTAACCGCCGGTTTCATGCTGTATCTCACTACGGGTTCCTTACCCCTGCGGACTTTGAGAGATCGAGATAGGCTTCATGTCGAAAGCCACAAGCGCCTACAAGGACTCCATGTGGCGTGGTAGGACCAGGCAGGGTTTCGGTCTGGGACTACGTGGCTGACTTCAGACTAGTGCCGGGACTTGAGGGAGGTAGATCTGGAACACCCGAATACATCGGTCAAGGTCACAGGGGGTTACCAGGAGTGCGGAGTGTTCAGAGACCATTAGGGCCTTGGCTGAAGACTAACCTATAGTTTATTTCTTCCTCGTGCCAGGGTCAAGGGACGTACTTCCAGAAAGTCTTCTGATCTGCTGCACATGTGTACACTATGCGATGAGAGGATATTAATCGTCATAATGTACGAAACAACAATTTCAAAGATCTTTTGGAGGACAAAGCGACATTTTTGGGCTTTTGCCTTCTTCATCCACAATCCCTGTTGCACATAAAGCATGACCCCTGAGTCACATTGCCCTCCCAGAGTGGCGGCAATGTATTCTGCAGCTAGTCACATTCCATTCCGCTTTTCGATGTAGCACGTCAGACTAGTCCATTTCATCTCCCTCACAATGTGATGTGGTCGCCTTATGGCTCCCTATTGGCTCAGCCAGCCAGGGGAGAATATTCCCCCATTGGGCTCGATCGGCGTGGTCGGTATCCAATCTCTTCTACTCCGTACTCCTCGATCATGAGGCAAGACGGCCATCGTGACAACCTGAAGCTTAGCGGATGATGGCTTGGGTGCTAATCCTATTTTTGCCCAATCGTGACCTGATCCAGGTCATCCGCAATTTAATTCCCCGTCTCAAGTGGTACTCCGGGGTAGGATTCATTGACCAGCATGTTTGGACAATGTTTGGGAGTGTGGAGGGCATTTGAGTCTACCCCTATTCTATTGTCATGCGCGTTTCATGCAGTATCTCGATAAAAGTTGCCGAAATAGAGTGCCGGGTGGGTATATAAGGAAGAGCTCGTCTCACACGCGTCACCAGTGAGTAGCATTCTTCTCGGCCTGTCTTTCATTTCAACATGCTCTTTGCTACTGTAATCAGCTGCCTCTCTTTTATAGCATGTTGCCATGCCAGAGCGCTGGGTAGCTCGGCCGTAGCTGGGGTTGGCTCTACCGAGAAGCCTCTAGCCAAGCATACGTCGTCCCCGAGCCTTACCAGCGTCTCGTCACCTCTCTGCCTCGGGACACCGGCTGTCGATGTACAGGCTATATCTGAGGCTTCAGACGACCCGTCATACTGGCTGGCAGATATCGCGCATCAAGGAATCGCGGCTTTCAACCCGAATCCTTCCACCTACAAGGTGTTTCGCAATGTGATGGACTATGGAGCCAAAGGTAATACTCGGCAGCACATTCCCCATAAAAACTATAGGCATCTAACATGTCTATAGGTGATGGTGTAACCGATGACACTGCTGCTATCAATGCCGCTATCAGTGACGGTGGTCGTTATGGCCCAGCAAGCGGAGAGACCTCTACCACGACCCCTGCAATCGTGTACTTTCCAGCAGGAACTTACCTGATATCGACCTCTATCATCGACTACTACTTTACACAGCTTATTGGCAACCCAAACTCCATTCCGGTGATCAAAGCAACTGCAGGTTTCACAGGGCTGGGGTTGATTGATGGGGACCAGTACCAAAGCAGTGGCAACCAGGGCTGGACCTCGACAAACGTGTTCTACAGGCAGATTCGAAACTTGAAGCTAGACTTGACGAACATCCCAGCTAGCTTAGGCGCAACAGGTATTCACTGGCCAACTGGGCAGGCCACGAGTATTCAAAATGTGGAAATCGAGATGAGCTCAGCTTCGGGGACACAGCACCAGGGCATCTTCATTGAAAATGGTGAGACACACCCTAACACCCTTCGACACTTTCGCTGGAAATGCTAACTGTTTTAGGCTCCGGTGGCTTTTTGACCGATATCACCATCACTGGCGGTTTGTATGGAGCCAATATTGGCAACCAGCAATTTACCATGCGCAATTTGGTCATCTCGGACGCTGTAACCTGCATTTCCCAGATCTGGGACTGGGGCTGGGCCTACCAGGGTCTCAAACTATCAAACTGCACGACTGCTCTTTCAATTAACAACGGCGGTGCCGGCAACCAGCTCGTTGGCTCAGTCACTGTCTTCGACAGCACCATTCAGGATTGCCCGACATTTGTCACCACTGCTTGGGAGACCTCTACCTCTTCCAATGGAAGCCTTATCTTGGAGAACATTGTTCTTGAAAATGTCCCAGTCGCGGTGGAAGGCCCTAGTGGAACCGTTCTCGCTGGAGGCACAACAACCATCAGTGCTTGGGGTCAGGGCCATAAGTACACCCCGAACGGCCCTACCAATTTCCAGGGTACTTTCACTGCACCGACACGCCCAAGCGCATTGCTTGCTAGTGGATCTTCCAACTATTATACTAAATCAAAGCCCCAGTATTCGGCCTCGCCAACATCTTCTTTCGTCAGCATCAGAAGTGCAGGTGCTACAGGAGATGGCTCGACCGACGACACATCTGCAATCCAGTCTGCGCTGACTTCAGCGGCATCATCTGGCAAGATTTTGTACTTTGACGCAGGAACTTACAAAGTTACTGACACTCTTTACTTCCCTCCGGGGTCTCGGATCGTTGGTGAATCATATCCCGTGATAATGGCCAGTGGAAGTGTCTGGTCAAGCATCACCAACCCTGTTCCTGTTATTCAGGTTGGCAAGTGCGGGGATACTGGCTCAATTGAATGGTCTGATATGATCATTAGCACCGAGGGCTCCGCGCCAGGTGCCACCCTCATCCAATGGAATCTGGCAGCGGAGGCTGGCTCAGGAATGTGGGACGTTCATACCCGAATTGGAGGCTTCACTGGCTCGCAACAGCAGGTTGCTCAATGCCCAACTTCGGCGGCCGTCTCGGCAGCCTGTGAGGTCGCTTACATGTCCATGCATATTACTAGCTCCGCGAGTGACGTCTACCTTGAGAATGTCTGGTTGTGGACGGCAGATCACGACCTCGACAGTGCGGACAGCACCCGGATCTCTGTATACTCTGGCCGTGGAATGTTGGTAGAGGGGAAGAATATTTGGCTGTGAGTGAATCTCAATATTCAAGTGCATTGAAGCTAACTCCTTCTCAGATATGGAACAGCGGTTGAGCACCATTCACTATACCAGTATCAGTTCTCTGGAGCCAGCTCGATTGTGGCAGGATTCATCCAGACTGAAACACCGTGAGTGATACTCATCACTATCAGCAGGACCATGCTAAGTTTAACCCTTTTAGTTACTACCAGCCGAATCCCAATGCAGCCAACGGACCATACCCAACCAATTCCGCCCTCAATGACCCCGACTACAGCAGCTGCCTCTCTGGTAACTGCGACGCACTTGGGCTGCGCGTTCTCAATACCGATGACATCACTGTATACGGCGCCGGTCTATACAGCTTCTTCAACAACTATAGTACTGAATGCTCTACTTTCCCTACTCCGGAGAACTGCCAGAGTGAGATCTTCAGTGTCGAGGGAACCACGAGTAACCTGGTGGTCTACACGCTAAGCACTGTTGGCACTACAAACATGATTGTCAAGGATGGGACCTCGTTGGCAGTTGTCAGCGACAACCTGGCAACATATGCCGCGACCATTGCATATTTCACCTTGTAATATGTCTTTAGAGGTTGTCTTTTTAGCACATATTTTCTCTCAAATATGATTATCATTCGACCTCAAGATAAGAACATCTATCAGTCTGACAAAAGGTATACTCCAACTTACACATCTATGTTTATCCAACTGGCAAGCCCGAAGCCACAAAATTCCTCAACACAAAGTGTAAACGAAGCGGCCTGGGAAGCCGGCCTTTTACCTAGGCAAAAGGGATCGAACAGGTGAGCCGCTATGTCAGTGCAACATATGGAACTCGCCCTCCCGGTAGTCATTCGCCTATTTATGCTGGTCTAATCGACTGTCGCTTTCGCTGATGTCAGCACCGTTATTGCTGATAGTGAAGCTTGTCAAAGTTTCTTTAATAATGAAGAGTTTGCACCAGAGACAGACAATTCTTACCCATGCGGCGGCTGGTGCCACTGGTTCAGCAGCAATCCAGTTTGCGAGATATCTCGGCGCTGAAATATTCACCACGGTGAGCACAAATGAGATGAAGCAATGGTTGACCGAGAACTCATTTTTCATAGCCGCGATAAAGATCTTGCAAGTCCCATTCGACCAGTTTGCTCTGGTACCCGTCTGATCACGACCCATCTAGAATGGGAAGAGAAGAGACCTTTATGAGCGGAGTATGGGTCTCTGTCGGTATCAGTATAGCGTTGGTGTGCTCGGTGGTCCCTGCACCAGTGCTCAACACAAATAAACAACATTCAATGTTAAAGTAGAGTTGAATCTCCACTGAGACAAGTTTATTAGAAAGGATTTAAAGCAAATTATAGATTATTGTCATGAGTATACCCGTACATACGACCATAGGGTGTGGAGAACAGGGCTTCCCGTCCGCTCAGCCGTACTTAAGCCACACGCCGGCAGGTTAGTAGTTGGGTGGGTGACCACCAGCGAATCCCTGCTGTTGTATGTTTTTATTTCGATAATATTTTCCTTGGCTGTCCCGAGTTAATAGATCCAACGCCCTACAAGGCCAGCGGTATGCAATATAATGTTTTGTTGGATTATTTTGCAAATGAGATCATGAGAGCCACTGAGGACCGGGGAGTGGATGTGGTCATACAATGGAAATGTTGAAAGTTTTCATGTAATTCCCTTTGCAAATTAAACGTACAGTGTAGCTGGTCCATCCACATCAGAGATAGAAATAACGACATTGCCCAAGATCCCTCACCCAACCAAAGTTTCATTTCAACATCAAATTCACTGCCCAGAATGCTCGAATAAAGGAACTTACCTTCCACTTCCGTTCTTTTGCTCCTTTCTCAGTCGCCACAGAATCATCCTCCCTCTCTGGCAATGCCAGGAAATTCAACCTTGGTGCGCCAATATCACAAACACTGACAAGATCCGCGAAAACACCTCCGATGTGGGGCGAAATGTACAGCGCAGCGAACTTGAGCGGCCAGTTCGCCAGCGCCTCTAATCTTGTGAAAGTAGCTCCTGCATCGCAGATTGCTTTCGCTCTTGGTCTTAAACCCGCTGCCCATTTCGGGAGTGTCTCAGTGATATCAACCGACGATGGCATACCACTCGTGCTGTTGACCATAGACACAATATGGTTCGCTAGTGATGCGGCGTCCTCGATGGCTAGGCTGGCGCCTTGACCTATATTGGGCGTTGTCTGTCATAATTGGCATATGATGCTATAGTTGGCGGGCAAAAGTGGAGGACTAACCTTGTGAACCGAGTCCCCCAAACACGCAAATCTACCCCAGGTCCACGACTTACAAGTTCCTTCCTCGAGTGGAACAAACGCACTAGTCGTAACATTCTCATAGACCGATTCAAACTTGATACCCGCACCGACATGCGTATCCAGAAACGTCTTAACCCGCGCATCTAGTTCCTCTCTCGTGAACTTCGGTACCCCGGGATATTGAAAATTGCGGTCCATCTTGGTGAAGATGAACCAGAAGACCTGGTTTCCTTTCCCGACGTTCACAAAGGTTGTGAAGCCCTTACCCCAGGTCCGATGGATTTCGCCCGGTTTGAGACCCTCTGTCGGACGAGATATTCCCAGAATACAAGCGTATTCAGCCGTCATAGCTATCGACCACATTAGGTCTGCACCTGGAACCTCCATCTTGTCAACCACTGTAGAAGGGAAACATACCTTTCCTATCTTTCTTAGCCTTGATTTTCCACTTCTTGCTCTCCTCCATGTACCTCCACATCTCTCCCCGAATCGTACTATGAATCCCATCCGCACCAGCAATCATACTGCCGGCGTACTCACTCCCATCCTCACAACGCACAACAACACCCTCATCTGAATGATCAACACTCAAAATCCTCTTATTCACCAGCACCTTGTTCTTGTCCGGTACATGTTCATACAATATCCTCAACAGTTGTTCCCTCGGCAACCAAGCGACGGGATAAAAATGTCTACTCTGCCATCAATATCCCCTCATGTCTAACACCAAATTTGGTGAAGAAATTACGTACCGTTTCTGCATGACTCTTGGCGTATCCATCTTCCCTAACAATCGCCCATCCTTCAAATATGTGTATATATCCCCTGTCGGCTCGAGGTATTTGCTGATATCATCGTAGATACCCATTTGATCGAGGATTCGTAATCCATTACTGACGATTGTCAACGCACCACCAATTGAAGCGTCGATACGGCTGTGGCTTTCTAGTAGGAGAAAATCAATATTTGCGCGGGCGAGGGCGTTGGCGAGGGTGAGGCCCGCGATTGAGCCGCCGGCGATGAGAACTTTGAAGGGGGGTCTTTTTTCGGTCTGCATGGTGGGATTGAGAATTGCAGGACTGTACGATAAGAAATGGGTGAAGTTGGGTTGGTTGGAGGTAGGTAAAGTCGGTGGCCTGGAGATTTAAACAAAATACCCATCATTTATGTACGGCACTTCAAATTGAACCTAAGCTCATAAGCCAATAATCACTTTCTCGTACTAGCTCAAGGAATAAATTAACCCGTACTAATAATCATGTCGGATTACGTACTATCGCTATTATTACGAAGTACATGCGGAATAGATAGCGTGCCACCATTTCCGATGGGCAATACATTAGCCCACGCTGAGATATCAAACAAACCTAAAAACCTGTTACCCAGGAGAGTTGTGTATTTTCTTTTCCAGCTTTCTTCAACCCTGTCAATGCATGCATCCTATGGACTTTGAAGGCTGAAAGTCTACAGCAGAGTGGGGACGAGCGGGAAGACACACACGCACTATTGCTGACTGCAGTGGATCGACCCACTGTTGGGCAGCCGATATGCCTCGAAAGGTACTCGACAGGATCGGTCTGCCGCTGCTCTATACGGTATGGTGACTGAATGAATGACTAGGTCTGTGGGACAGTTTTTATTTTGATACGCGGCAGCACTATTGGCCCCCTGACGTTGAAGGCTGGGGGCTGAGGTACCCATATCTGACACCGAGAAAAAGAAATTACTGAACTAAGTTTGGCTGGCTTATGCATAATCACCGGCAAAAGTACGCCTAATTGAATTTGTAGAGATTGCCGAGGAAGCTCAAATCGTAGTGATTAGGAACAACAAACATTAATCGATAATAAACTCCTTCAAACAGATAGAAAATAATACCTAAACCCCCTTGCACGTACATCGAGTTCAACACATTACCGAGCCTTGGGCGGCTGTACAGTGGTGATCAACATCTTGACCATCTGTCGCAACGCAGGGTTCGACTTCCCCGTGGCTTCCTCCAGAGCCGAAAGCGCCATACAAGTCTCCTTATTCAAGCTTTGCAACAATTCCCACGTAGCCTGGAATGCCCCCGAGAGTTCAATCAGACCCAAGATGTAAATCTTCGTGTTCCTGGGCAGCGCACTCATAGCGGGATTCCGCTTCTCTCGGAAAATACCCAGAATGATGTCTCTTGCGACGTGATCAAAATCACAGCACACGATGATAGGGTACGAAAGTTTGCCCTCATCCAAATCTTCGCAGAACCCCTTGTGCTCGGTGTATGTGTCGTCTTGGAGATTCTGGTAGTCGTCTCGCAGCTGGTAAAAGCGTCCGAGAAGGACAACCAGTCGATCGAACAGGGCGATAACACTGTTGTTGTGACGCTGATCAGACATGCTGTGCATCAGATAGATGATCACCTTGAGCATTGCACCCGTCTTGCCATCAACCATGGCCATGTATTCCTCCACAGACGGACAGTGGATATGGAACTTCCATTTCAAATCCCAGCTCTGGCCAACGAACAGCTCTATCGACCCCTTTAGCAAGGCTTCCATGGGAGCTGGGTCCGACAGCTGTAGATTTTGTAATTTCAAACAGGTGTTCATGATCATGAACGTGGCACTGTTGATAGCCTGCGCATTTCCAAAGATACAGTGCGTTGCTGGACTTCCGCGGCGGAGCAAGGAGTCATCCTGAATGTCATCTAGGATCAGGGAAGCGTTGTGGAGGTCCGAGACAATCTCGATAATGACGGTGGTGAGGTGTTCGGACAGGTTGAACCACACGTTGCAGGCTTGAATGACTTTCCCGCGGACATTCTTGGAAGCAAGTGATCGGATGTAATCGCATGGTGCGCTCACTGCCGAATCATCTAGTCGGCTCTCATTATTTTCTGGATTGGAGGAGCTGCTGCTTCGAAGGAATTCGTTCGGCGAGGAGTCTCCAACTGCTGTCTTTTCTTCCGAATCGCGAAGTGGACTTGGCTTGATTGGTGATAATGCTTCGCTGTGAGGATATGCCTTTGAAATGGTCATCGAGCATTGTACTTTGGCTGTGGCGGTTCTCCGGCGAAATAGTCTCGTCTCGCTCGAGAAGATGGCCATTCTCATGATGCAGATGAGCGTTCAAGCGTGACACAATTCTGTCGAGTTCAGTGATTTTGAGAGCTCGAATCTTGGCTAAGGATCTCTGGCTCCGGTCCGTACCAATGACTTTTTTAAGCATAGATGTCATCTACTGACCGCTTCCAAAGCTTAGCTGAGCTGCATCAATACCATATACCTCTCCTGGCCGATTTATTAAAGTGCTCACCGGATGGTGACGTGTTTTCCGGGACCACTGTTCGGTGGGTGCAGCAAATAGTTCGGCAGGGAAGGTACTGCTCACCGTTCAATAAACAGTCCACGGCTTATAGTGGGGGCTTAATTCATTGTCCGTGCGCTGACGATCGACCCGAAGATCTTAATGTGATCGGCACTCGGTGCTCCCTACGGGGTGGAGTGATTGACATCTGACGGGTACCATGAGCTATCAAACGGCTTAGCACCAATGGGTGGAGCTCTCATTCAGCCTCCCCCCACCTAAAGAGGCCCCAGATACGAGAAAACAATGCGACCCATCTCAAAAACACCATCTCTATTCGCAACCACAAACCGTCGCGTATGGTATCGTTCCCCACCAACCAGCTCAAAGCCCCAAACCTACATTTGTAAACAATGAAAAATTAGCTAGCTGAACCGACCCGCTCAATGCACTCCGCACAACCCGTCAAAAAAAGACGCCAAGAAGAAAGGTTCTTACCTGCTCCACAGTCCACGTCCCATCCTCCCGAGAATCGAAACTATGAATCCAGAGCCCCGGATTCTCAGCCCCTTCACCGTCACCCTCCACCAGAAACCCACTTCCATGCTCCTGACCAGGGAGAATCTCCCCTCTCAGCATCTGGCCAATCAACTCGTCATTAATCGCCGTCTCGGGAACAACATCAGGCACAATACGGCCAGACAGCCCCCTTTTACCAGGGACGAAGCGATTCCGAGATTGGCGGGCCCCAAACAAAAAATCTCTCAGAGGCGCCCGTCGATCCCAGTCCAGGATCCTCGTCTCAGGAATTGGTGCCAGCCCCGCGGTGGGCACTTGCAGAACTGCAAGATACAGTTCCTCCTGCAAGGGAAGCTGCGAGCCAGTGGTGTTGGATAAGTGGCTGGCTGAGGGTGATGAGATGGAGATGTGCAGGGTCACCACAGCGAGAGCCACTGCCTTGCGTAGAACCCAAGTGATTCCTTGCTGAACCGTAGTGTTTAGTAAAGTGCCTATGCGTCCAACTCCAGGATGGTAGTCCACATACAACTTTTAATCCTGGCTCTGGAGAGGGTGAAAATCGTTTGTCCTAGAGGTGGTATTAGCTGTCATGGTTTATTAAGTAGGTTTAGTACTGCCGGGAACGCACAATCACCCATTTGCCCGTGAAAAGGCCCTTACTCATTGTAATGGTCGATGGGGTAGCCATGGTCCAAATTGGGGGGAATTCGGCTTTCCAATTGCAGCTTATCGTCTGGAAGGAAAGGATGGGATGTGGAAGCTGAACAGCATGAGATGCGGCCAGGCGCGAAACAATTTAACCGCGTACACTGCCAGTAAGTTGTCAGCAGTGGGTCTAGAGCGGGCCCATATGGATCAAGGGAGTTTCGGGCTTCCAGAGACTGGCTGGAACGCATCCATAGTTCGAGTGGATACGACTTCCGTGGTGTAAGGATGCCCTGATCCGGGGACGCCGCAAGCTTGGCCAAATACGAGAATTGAAAACATGATAATCGGTACCTAGGTACTAGTCTGCCGACAACTCACTCCACAAACTGTTAATCGTTGCCATTTTCATGTTCCTGCATAGTGGGGCGTATATCGTGGCGTTGATCTTAGTTAGCTGCCCTATTTCGGTAATTGGTGATGGTTCGTGAGAACTGTCGGGACGCAGATCGCACCCTCCCTTGGTATAGCTGTAATTTCTCGTCACAATTACGTTCTGATCTCGGAGGAAAATGAGCACTCTTTTTTGACTTTCCGATCATTCCTCGGTCATCACCGCTAAATAACAGAATGTCATCCCATGTATCGTTACGTTGGTTCTCACAAATTGCTGTGACACATCTGTCAAACTATAACTGCCACTCTGCAGGTGCGGTGGAGGTTCCGAATTATAGCATCGTGTACTGGAACAGGTCCATCAGGGTTCAAACATCGATTCAACGAAAATAATTACGGCATACTCGTTAATCGGTGTCCTTCGGTGCAAATGTTAAAACCAGCACTCTTTTCCGCAGTGGCAGTGTTCGATGTATCCTGATTTCATGTTCTTGTCTATGATTACATATATGGCAGTGGGTGGTCAAAAGAAAGAAGCTTCCCATGCCTCGAACGCTATTGAGCAGTCTTTCAACACATCTAATCCGAGAGATCGTCTCTGTCGAGAGGAAGAAAGCCAAGTCCAGTCGCTCTTTCGAGTAACGCCCGCGTATCGTAAAAGAAAATCTCGAATCGATCTGAGAAGTCCGTCTTGCAGATGAAAAAGCTTTCGATTCATGATCGCCGCTTGAACACTTCGCGTCGTGGGCGCCTTGCGAATCTGCTCATAGAGTTTTAGCAAAGATATGAGAGTTTCCGGGGTCGGCTCATTGTCCGACAAGGATGGATCTCTCTCAAGCTTGCGGTATCGGGCCTGCAAAAGACCAAGAAGCTTGCCGATAATTGCCCCATCTTCGACTGCCATTGCGGCTCCTTGGGCTTGGTATGGGAGAGTTGGATGACAAGCGTCTCCGAGGAGAGTGACAGTGTTCTGTATATAACTGTAATTAGCATGACTGAGTTTGGGAGACAGATTAAGAAAATGACTGACCTTCGTCCATGACGGCAGTTCAGGTAGATGTGTTAACTTCCACTTGTCGATGGAGGGCACGCATGATATGATCTTCTGGAGTCTGTCAAGGAGTCAGTCAAGGATCATAAGTTGTGCCTGGGCTTTTGTTGAATTACGTTTCATCCCAGCCTGCGTAGCTCTCCCGCATTTCCTGGATATCGCCCTTCTCCCGACGCGAACCCTGGGTCAAGTTATCGGGTCGGAGAAGAACGAGATTGAACTCTTTGCCGCCACGGACAGGGTAGAATATAGTGTGCTTGTCCGGCCCTAGCCAGCTCGTCACGCCAACTCTTTGACATAAGTCATTGACCTTATCGTCACCGAGGGCTTCTAGCTGCTCTTTCTGGAATGTTGCCCGGTAGGCCAGATCACCCGTCTCTACCAAAGAGACAGTGTCGTTAAGAACGCTGTGTCTAACAAGAGAGCC
Source organism: Penicillium cinerascens (assembly GCF_028974065.1). Lineage (NCBI taxonomy): Eukaryota > Fungi > Ascomycota > Eurotiomycetes > Eurotiales > Aspergillaceae > Penicillium > Penicillium cinerascens. The sequence goes on along the minus strand of NW_026695298.1, from coordinate 400,307 downwards.
GATGCCTACTCCGATTAGAGGAGACCTTGGCGTTGGAAGGCTATGTAACCATACTTACCATCTGCTCCAACCACGATATTCCCAGACACTCTTTCACCTCCGGCGAGGATGGCTTCCGGTCCGTCGGTCAGGACATGCTCGACCTCGACACCGAATCGAATGTTGGCTCCAAGCCGAATTGCTTCATCGAGAAGAACTCGATAATAATCAGCTCTATGAATAATTCTAGCCAAAGTTTTCTTTAGCAGGAATGATCGGAAATATTAGTGAATGACAAAGAACGTACATCCATGGAGCGTCATACTCTCGCGTGATATCGTCGCCAAATGGCATTGAACGCAAAAGATGACCATCTTTATATCGTCGAAAGTCCACCTGTTGGACTTGAGACCCTTGGTCAAGCAGCTGGGGCAAGACTCCCAGATCTCGCATGATGCGGCCGCCATTGGGAGGAATCTGAATGCCCGCCCCAACCTCTCGAACTTCAGGCGACCTTTCAAGAACAACCACGTCAATGCCCTCACGACGACAGGCGATGGCACAGGCTAGACCACCCAGACCTGCGCCCACAATAACAACTCTCATATTTGCTGTGCTGTATTCTGCTGTTCGTTCAATTCTGTCAATTGAAGGTGTTTGAAGAGACTAATGTGCCTCCAAGTTCACACAAAAAGAAAATATGCAAACCCGTATCGGCCCGATCACACTGCAACAAAAGTACCCAATGGCGCCGCAGTGGGATGCTCTATCTTCCCGAAAGGATCGAATTATTGAAATATACTAACATTTTAGCTGTAAATTATTTGGCCGGTCCGAGCGGATCCATATGGCGTTCTCATTACGTGGATCCGTCAGCTTAGCTGTCCTAGGGTACCCACTAATGCAAAATAAGGCTTGCGATTGACGCCATGCATACGACCAAGTTTGCTCGTCAACGCTGCATCTTTTTCTTATGGACCCTCAGGGAAGGCGAGTATATTATTCCTGAGATTATTGGCTCTTTGGTGCAAGGGTTGGGTCTCAAGATCGGCATCTCTCCAGTCCACGCGAGGAACGTAACCGGTGAAGGAGAAAAAGAGTCCCTTTGCGCTATGCAGCCAGTAGTATGGCTGCGAACCTAACACGGTTTATAAAAGATGTATGTTGCATCGCCGGTGTCCAGCAAACCCCCAATTTACCGTCTTATGAATCCAAGCTTCTATTTTTCCCCTCTGAAATCAACTTGAATCTTTCTTCTCCCAAATCCAACAGCCACAATCATGAGCAAGCCGGAATTCCAGCCCACCGTATACAAGCGGCCCACAAATTACATCTTTCCCTACCTCCCGGCATCATGGGTCCCGTACGCAGAGCTCATGCGTATTGATCGACCAGGTGGTTTCATCACCTTCTATGCCCCCTGCCTTTTCGGCATCAGTTATGCCACCTCTATAGCTGCTGTTCAACCACCGATAGCTCTCATCCTCGACCGCAGCATCACCGCATTCTTGTGCTGTGTGCTAGCACGCGGCGCAGCATGCGCATGGAATGACAGCGTAGATCGGGACTTCGATCGAAAGGTCGAGCGGTGCCGGTTGCGGCCTGTAGCGCGAGGGGCCGTGACACGCTTCCAATCGCATCTATTTGCGATTGGGCAAACTGTTGTGATTATACTGCTTCTCGTCCGCATGCCCATCGCCCTGCTTCGCTACTTCGGTGGCATCGTGCTGCTATCCACGCTTTACCCCTTCGCGAAGCGCTTCACCTATTATCCGCAGATCGTGCTGGGTTCGACATTTGGCGTGGCATTTCTCGCATCCGCTAGATCAGTGGATGTCGACCCTATGGCAAAGGAGACACTCATCCCGTCTATCTGTGCCTTCGTGGCCAATACCCTCTGGAGCATGATCTATGATACTATTTACGCGCACCAAGACGTGGCGGATGATATCCACTCGGGCGTGAAGAGCATGGCCGTCCGATTCCAGGATTCAACAAAGCTTGTCACGTCGATACTGGCCATCGTTATGACTGTGATGCTCGCTATGACGGGTGTGCTGGCAGGTCTGGGACCGCTCTACTTTGCTTTTACTGTGGGTGGAGGAGCGGTTAGTCTGGCTGCTACTATCATATCCGTGGATCTTAAGGACGGGAGTAGCTGTTCGTGGTGGTTTAGTCGGGGATACTCGTTTGTGGGGGCATGTATCCTCACCGGATTCTTAGCGGAGTCGGTGTCGAAATCGGGGCCAGGATTTGAGTATATGGGGCTGGCGAAAAACGCGAGTTGGATCCATACCGAACTGTGAGATTGAGATAGTTTAAATTCAGGAGAAGAGATTGTAGTTGCAGGAGGGGTTTAAAGGGTCCGAAAACAATATCAAGCGATTTACTCGGCAAATTGGTCGCAAACTCCCTTAGGCCATGAGAAAATTTTCTGTTCATTTTTTTCCATAGTTGATACAAACCGAGTCAATTCTCTGCATAGACTAGCTTTGTCGGTGAAAAAAGACCTAGTCCACGAAGATAGTGCATGTTTCTATGCCTTTTTTTTTCACCAAGTTTGAGGATAGCTAGCTGACTACTGTGAGTGAACGGTGAAGGTGACATATCACAATAGGCCTGACTTTTAGTTGAGGTGTCTCATTTCCATTCCTGAGGGCTCGGAGAGTATTGGGACCCGCACGTGATCAATATACCGTATAACTGTAATCCTGCGTCCGCTACAACACGTGAATTAACTAGGCCAAAAGGTCCGATCAAACTTCTGACTAGTCAGAAGTTTGATCTAGCGGTTTTTACCATAGTTTCCACATAACTTGGAGCTCGGCGCCACATTGGTGGCCCATCCTAAAATTGTGGAGGTGTTCTTCAGCTGAGTGCGGGCCCAGCCCACCTAGACAACTGGGCATCTCGGGTATCAGTATTACCGAAACAAAAGCTTGGCTGGAGAACTGTTGTTCGTCGCTTGTATAGTGGGTCCGATCTACATAGCATCCCCTTGTCTTGAGTTAGTTGTGACAAGGCGGCTGATCCTGTGTTTATTATTTTTATTATCTATTACTCTTTTTTCCTAATTTTTTTTTTCAACTTAAGATCAGCATAATACGGTTAGAGAACTCAAATCTGAATTCAAATCCGGAGACAGTGCCAGTAATCAATAGCTTCACCGAGCCCGAAGACGCCAGGTTTTTCTTCCTCTTTTTTTCTTATTTCAACTAAGATCAAAGGACGAATCACAGATCCGAGATAGTGCAAGTTAAGGCAATAGTTGGCCCCTTACCTACTCGAAGACGCCTACGTTTTCAGCGATCTAGGTTGAGGCCATTTTCAATTTCCTGTTTGATTTCCAGGTCGCGATCACCCGGAACCATTTTTTCATATTTACAGTTCCTCACCTTTTCACACAGTCGAGTCGACACACAATGGCTCAGGACAATCAAGCGCAGATTGTTGAAAGTTTCAAGCATAACGGGGCCGCAGAAGCATCGATACTTAATGCCCCAGAGACAGAATGGAAAGCAAGCAAAGAGGTGTTTCAAGTCCTCTTTTGCCTCTCAATCATCGGTTTGATGGCCTCATTGGACATGACCATCTTCCTACCTATTCTTCCAGTCAGTGCCTTATCGGTCGTACCTGTCTCCATCAATCAACTGTTCGCTGTAGGCTAACCATGGATACAGCTCATAGCCAAAGAACTGAACGGTGATGCCACCAGCACTTTCTGGGTAGGTAGCGCATATTTGGTACCCTGCGCAGCTTTCCAGCCTATCATGGCGTCGCTTTCCGACATCTATGGCAGGAGAAACATGCTCGTTGCCTCCCTGAGCTGCTTCGTGATCGGATCCATTGTGGGATGCGTCGCTCACAATATGGCTACCCTCTTGGCCGGTCGTGTGATCCAGGGTGTGGGAGGAGGTGGACTCATTCCACTCTCAATGATTGTTCTCACTGATATTATCCCCTTGCGTCAACGGCCCAAGTTTGCTGCCATCGTTCAGTTGTCCATGGCACTAGGAACTATCCTTGGGCCCCTAATTGGGGGCTGCTTTGAGGACTATACCAGCCGCTCAACTGGATGGCGCTGGGTCTTCTACATTAATTTTCCGCTCTCGACCGTGGCAGGATTGATGCTTTTCACGTCGGTCAGGTTCAAAAAAGGCGCGGTGCAACTTCGTTCGGTCGATTGGATCGGCCAGGCATTGTTTATTACGAGTCTTTCCAGCTTCTTAGTTGGTCTCTCATGGGGCGGAGTGCAGTATTCCTGGGGGAGCTATCACACTTTGGTTCCACTATGCCTCGGCGTGGGTGGAATCGTCGCAACAGGATTCTGGGAATTCCTGGGGACTAATCATCCGTTTTTACGTCTGTCGGTACTTACGGATCGATCCTCCCTGGCCGTGTATGCTGCCGCTATTGTCCAAGGAATTATGGTGAGATCTTTCTGTCCGGTCTCCTGTGCATTCCAATAAAAGTTGGACAACGACGCTTTGCTGACATTCCCCCTCAGATGTACGGTGAACTGTATTACATCTCTCTATACCTACAAGCCGTCAAACTTATGTCTGCCGTCATGAATGGAGTCGGCCTGTTACCCGTCTCTGTCTCCCTTATGCCCACGAGCATAGTAGTGGCGGTCATTATCTCCAAAACCGGGCGGTACCGCTGGGCCCTCTGGTTCGGTTGGGTCGCTACCATCGCAGCTACCGGCGCCACCATCATACTAAACAAGCACACTAGCACAGTCGCCTGGATATTCATGTTCGCCGCTGTGGGCCTTGGCCATGGGGTCCTATTCAACGCTCTTCTGGTCGCAGCGCACGCCTCCTCGCCAGCCAAAGATGTGGCATACGCCGCTTCACTATACACTTTCTTCCGGACGCTGGGTTTTGCCATCGGTGTTATCATAGGTGGGACGGTGCTGCAGAATTTCATGGCAACAAAACTAAGTGAATTGGGACTTCCGAGTACCATCGCCTACAATGCAGAAGGTTTTGTTGCCACCCTTAAAACGTTGCCAGTTGGGTCTGCGGTGCGCGAAGGGGCTCTAACTGCATATGTGTATGGCCTGGACGGAGTCTTTGAGGTTATAACGGGCATTGGAGCTCTGGGTCTTTTAGCTACGCCATTTGTTGCAGGACGAACTATGAATACACCTTTGGAGTCTGATCATGTCTTGCGAGATGCAAAGGATGGGGCATGAGGTGAATGTACCCATTTGATGATGACTAAACAAAGTGTCGCATGCCCTTCAGGGGTTTTCGTGCTGGGAGGTTTCTCTAATTTTCCCGGACGCGGGGATAGAGTACCTCTAGGTTCGAGTTGGTGGATCCTGCGTATGCTCAAGCCCGTTCCTTTAGATACTTAGATTAGACTACTCTTCCTCTATCCTTACGACCTTTTTTCTGTATTTTTTAAAGTCTCAGTTAATAACTTTAGAGTCAGTGAGCCTTGTTTTCTCCGCAAAAAATTATGTGTAGCGTTCCATGATCTTCAACTTTAACGCCTCCACAAGCGATTAGAATATTAGAACCACGCCTAGTCCTGTGGGGTTTAGTAAAATATAAGTGAACAACTCCGATGATTAGCCAGGTGCTAGAACTAGGTGCTAAGATGTGTATTTAGACTAATCACTGGCTATCTCTTCTCGCGCCAGCGAGGCTTCTTATCCTATATGAATTGCTAAGCAAGGTTTGTTGAATATTGGAGCCCCCATCCTAGAGCGCCAACATCGGTCGGCATCTCTCTGCCCGATGGCTGCTGATTGGTCAGCTAGGTACATGAGGATAGTTATTCGAAACTAGGCCGCATAAGCAGCCCGTATATGCAGTTTCCTCATCTACATCACCTTCTCTTCTGGTTTCCTATCCAGTTCGTTCATGGATCACCGAGTAGCGGTGTGAAAGAACAATTTTGTATGCATTTTCCATAGAAAATAATTCCCAGGAAAAGGATGTAAATATCCCCCTGAGAACGAGCAGAAAACAGTATCAGAATTTATTATCAATTACACGTCCGTCTTCTTTTCGTCTGATCTCCCCTTCATTTCTCAACAAGGTCATATGGTTGGGGTCCTGCTAGGCAGAGGGACCTATTGTGCAGCTCCAGTGCTGGGGGTTGTGACAATAAAGAAGAGATACTTTTTAGAGAGGAGAAAATATACCACGGGCTAGGGTAAAGTGTAGACGCTAAACTATAGATCTCCTTATATCATACTTGACTTTTTTTTCATCCTTATAATAGATCAGATAGAAATATTAGTGAATAGTTGTCTATGACTCTAGTGCTCACTGTAAGAGGGCATCAAATGCACTAATTCTCGCTGGCCTGTCCCGGGCCGGAACCGGGGCTGATAGCCCGAGCACGAAGCTGGCCGTCCTACTTCAGCCTCCTGGAAGAAGAAGAAGAAGCGTATTGTCAAATATTTCCATTTTCTGGTCCCTGTGTGACACTGCCTATCTGCAAGGGTACTTAAAATGCCAGACGTTTCCAAGTACGAGGCGATCCTCCAGGGCCTCAAAAACGGCACATACCGCACTCTCAGCTTAAGCCTCAGTGCGCACAAGGTCGCTCCAGGGGAGAAAATTGCCAAGGGAGGTAAGGCAGTCCCTATATCGTATGATAAAATTATCATGATATTCGAATAACACTCAAAAGACACTCAGTCAACTCCGACGCTCTTTGCACCCCCAGGCCTTCCCCAAGGCCCCTACACAATTATCTCTGTCGACCTAGACGGGCCGTTCGTGTCGTGGAACGTTTGCAGCCCGATCGCTCACTGGATTCAGACTGGCTTCGAAGTCGAGCAGTCAAACCAGGAACTCAAAAGCGACGAGCCTGCGATTGCGCCGTGGGCTGCTGCAGGTCCACCCCCTGGTGCCGCGCCCCATCGTTATGTGTTCCTTTTATATAGCCAGAACCCCCTTTCGAGCATTCCGCCAAATTTAAAGGAGAAACCGATTGGCATATTTCAGCGGATGAGGTTTGATATTGATGCGGTGGCAAGGGAGTTGGGCTTGGGCGAGATCGTGGCGGTGAGTTATTTTGTTTCGAACTAGTCTTCTAGTCACTTGTGGGATTGTTGCGGGGATCCGAGCCGAATTGTTGGCCCCCTGGCCATCAAGTACCAGATAAAATATGTTATTAGAAAGGGAATAGTAAAAGCTCTTCAACCAAGTAACAATCTCATCTCTGCTCCTTAGCCTGGTATTGCCATGCTTGGTGAACGGTGGTTCATTGGGCATCTTCAATTAGGGATAAGCTAATCAAATAAGAGAACTGAGTGCCCGAGGGCACTCAGAAAGCACCAGTAGGTCCAGAATTCCTGTAGAGATATGCCTTGCAATTTTAGTTGAAGCTCAATTGATACAGCACTGTATCCAGATATCTATGACCCACCGGAGGAATGTTGTTCCCCAGCCCCGCTGAACGAATGCAGCACAGCGCGACACATCACAACTTGACGACAGATTGCAGGAGAATGATTGCTGACTTATCGGAGGGATGAATAATGGATCAAATCCCTCTCGTACACGACACTGAGCGGCTCAGCTGTCATCAGTTCTGGGTAAGCACCTCCTCGCGTCGATAGCGCAGCGAGCTGACCAATCCAGGACCCGGACAATGCATGGTTATCACCCTGTGCATTACCTTATCTCGTAATTGTGCCGGCGAGTGTGGTTTTCCTTGTTGCGCTGTGCCAGTCAGTGGGCCCTGTGCTGCGGCGATGGCGTCCCAAATGGACATTTCCCTTCATCTCGGAGAAGGATGAATATCAAGAGTTTCCGCTTGAAGAGGTGAAACAGTCTCTTCAATGGACGTTTGCTCTTCTCGCATTTTCGGCCATCGGATTTTCAGCGGAGATTTTGCACTTCTTCCCTCCAAGAATTGACCTGCCCTCTGTCATTCTCGTGGCCTCGTGGGTAAGTGGCGTGAGCCATTTGAAGCGACAGTTACTGACGGGGACCAGGCTACAGCAGCCGTGTTGATCGCGATTAACCGACCAAGGTCATGTTCACTATCAATGCTAGTATTCTTCATCTTGACCTTCAGCGTTGAGATCTCATGGGCCATGAGCTCCGGTGAAAGCTCAAAGGTCAAGACAATCGCCCGTTATGTTGCTGCGGCTGCTAGCCTGGGTGCTTGCCTCACAATTTTCCTGATGCCATTTCGAAAGCCTTCATTCCCTGTGTTTAATATCAGTGGGGTCGGTCAAGCACCATGCAGTGACTTTCGCAGCCCGGAAGATAACCTACGACTATGGCAGTTTTTGACTGTGTCTTGGATGGCACCTCTTATTTCCATTGGACGGCAAAGACAGCTGCATGAGCCAGACGTGTGGCTTCTAGGGTATGAATTTCAGCATCGGCGGCTACATGAGAAGTTCCGTCGCATTCGCGGCGCTGTCCTTGGTCGCCTGTTGAAAGCGAATGGCCTCGATATTATGATTATTTCCGCTATTGCCACTGTCCAGATGTTTTGTGATTTCTCTACGCCAGTCCTGCTTCAGCAACTTTTGCAGGCCATGCAAGATCCGACCAAACCAAAGCGAGTACCATTGACCTACGCGCTTCTGTCCTTGGTGCTCCGCTTTGTGGCAGCTCAGTCCCAGGTATTGAATCTTTGGTACGGCCGACGATGCTACGAGAGGTCTAGAGGAGAGATGGTGATGATGGTCTATGAGAAGGCCCTCTCCCGGAAAAACATCCTCGGGGCAAGGAAGATCGATGGTGAGCAGGAAATTTTAACTGAAGAGGGTGAAGGCATGAATGATGATGCAGCAAGAGAAAGGCTGGAAGAACCTCCAGTGAAAACTGGGTTTTGGAATCGTCTTTTTCCTGAACGCAGAAAAGTTAAGCCGGTCAAGACTAAAGAGGCTGCATCTCTGGGCAAAATTTTCAACCTCCTCCGAGGAGATGTTTACGACGTGGCTCAGCGATTCTGGGAGGTTGACGTTCTAATTGACAAGCCTTTGGGTCTGATCATTGCCATCTGTCTGGTTTGGACTTTCTTCGGCCCATCCTGCTTCCTTGGTATACTAGCCGTTCTGGTTGCGCAGGGGGTTAATGCCATTATCACCCGAACTCTTCTCCGATGGGAAGAGAAAAGGCGAGCCGCGACTGATTCTCGTCTGCAAATCACATCCCAGTTTGTGGAAGCAATCCGTCATCTCCGATGGTATGGTTGGCAAGGGCATTGGCTTCGACAGGTAATGGAAGCTCGGCAGCATGAGTTGAACCTGCGGATCATCACTAGCTTATGGAATATTCTGATCCGTTTTATCAACGCGTTTGCCAGTGGTGTATTCCCAGTCATTGCTCTCTACGCCTACACCGTGCTAGCTGGACGTGACCTACGTATTGATATCATATTCCCCGCGCTACAACTCTTCACCATGCTCGAGACTCGATTGCGAGATATTCCTGGTTTGATCACGGCTTTCATCAATGCGTCTATTGCCCTCGGGCGCATTGAAGACTTTATGGAAGAGCCGGACAAAGACAAACTACCCCTTGACGATCCCACAGACGAAACCCCTTTCAAGTTGGAGTCTTGCTCGTTTGCATGGCCTGGAAAAACAACACCTGTACTCACTGGTATCAGCGTGACCATTCCTAAGGGAATTACTGTTGTGAGTGGCAAAGTCGGGGCGGGGAAGACCGCCTTTCTCCAAGCTCTACTCGGCGAACTCGACCGGCTAAGTGGTTCTTATCTCGTTCCAAATGAGATGGTGGGCTACTGCGCCCAGACACCATGGTTGCAAAGTATGAGCATCCGTGACAACATCCTGTTCTCTGCCTCATATGACGAACAACGCTACAAACGGACGCTTGATGCCTGTGCCCTACTCCCAGATCTCTCGAATTTCAAACATGGCGATTTGACGTTCGTGGGTGAGAATGGTATTGGTCTCTCCGGAGGCCAAAAGGCTCGTGTGGCACTTGCACGAGCGGTATACAGTGCCTCCCGTGTTCTGCTGCTGGATGACCCCTTATCGGCTCTCGATCACAACACAGCTGAGTTCATAGTTCGCAAATGCTTGTCTGGTCCCTTAATGGAAGGCCGCACAATCGTTCTCGTCACGCATCGCACTGCACTAGTTTTCCCCATTGCCTGCCAAATTGTTGAAATTGACGAAGGGCATGGTACAGTCCACGACAGAGATGCCATTATTTCTTCAACTAAGTTTGGAAAGGAGTCTACATTACCGTCGATGCTGTCGACGGATTCTGAAACAGAGACGGAGGGAGAAGTTAGTCTCGAAGATGAGGCAACAGCCGTGCCAGACAAATTCATCGAGGATGAACATCGGGCGGAATGGGGCGTCAAAGCCCGAGTTTATTGGAACTACATAAAAGCTGGCAAATATCGTTGGTGGCTCGCACTCGTCTTGGTCCTGACTGTGTATCGTTTGGCATCTGTTGGACAATCGTGGTTCCTCAAAGGGTGGGGTGAGGCATACAATACGAGCTCATCGGTTTTTGGAAGCCAGTCGAGCTGGAGAGGAGGCTCTCCTGGAGATACAATGTTGGTTGCGACTTCATCCATGGACGCATACTTCGTGCCCTCCAACCCCATGGACCAATTCCCACCTCCGCATGATGATGTGCGGCCATGGCTCTGGGCCTTCTTTGCCATCGTCTCCTTCCAGGCAGCCGCATTGCTTATAGCACAGTTTATCATGCTGGCTATCGTTTACTTTGCTGGCAAAACGCTGTTTAAACAGGTAATGGTTCGGGTCAGCCATGCAACCTTCCGATTCTTCGATGTCACTCCCGTGGGCCGGCTGATGAACCGCCTAACGTCGGACATTGGCGTGGTAGACGGCAATATTAGCGAGCAGTTTCAGATTATTGCATTTCAAGCTATTACCTGGATCTCCTCTATCTTGGTAATTGCCACTGCAACTCCGGCATTTCTGGTCCTCTCGTTGGTACTGACGGTGGCCTTTGTGCTCATCTTCTTACAATTCCTCCCAACATCGCAAAGCCTCAGGCGCCTCGAGATGGTTTCTCTGACTCCGCTGCTCTCAAATTTCGGGGAGTTGCTTCACGGCCTCACGACGGTCCGTGCCTTTCGCGCCGAAGAGCGCTTCCAGAGCCGCGTTATCTCCGTGGTCGACAAGTTCCAGGGAATGGACCACTTCTATTGGTCATTACAGGCATGGCTTATGTATCGCTTTGAAAGCTTGTCCGCATTCTCGACTTTCTGCCTTACTGCTCTGGCTCTATACACAAACATAACCCCCGGGCTAGTGGCATTTGTGCTCATAGCTGCGAATAACTTTGTCGAGTCCACCCATACTCTATGCAAACAGTACGGTCAATTACAGATGGACTTCGTATCTGTGGAACGAGTTGATGAGTTGCTTCACATCGAAGAAGAGTCGCCCGGAACCATTGAGCCCCCGGCGGCGTGGCCGACCTATGGAAGCGACATCACCTTTCAGGATGTAACAATCCGCTATGCACCACACCTCGATCCTTCATTGAGGGACGTGTCTCTTCGGATCCCCGGCGGTTCTACCACTGCGATCATCGGTCGGACAGGTAGCGGCAAGTCTACGTTGGCGGTATCTCTTCTCAGCGTCATTAGACCAGAAACGGGCCGGATCATAATCGACAACATCGATATTGCCGAAGTCAGCACTCAGGCACTGCGCACCCGAGTCACATTCGTCGCCCAAGACCCGGTTCTATTCCCTGGTAGCATTCGCCTCAATCTTGATCCCACCGAGGATTTCTCAGATCAGCAGTGCGCCGATGTACTGGGACGACTCTGCGGCCGCCATGGCTGGAACCTTGATACGTATATTGAGGCTGGTGGAAAGAACCTCAGCCAGGGCCAGCGACAGCTCATTGCGCTCACGCGGGCAGTCCTTCGACGCAGTCCGGTTGTCATTCTCGATGAGGCTACTGCATCTATTGATCACGAGACATCTCTCGATATCCAGCAGATTGTTCGGGGGGAACTACAACTTTCGACGGTCATCACGATCGCACATCGCATTGAAGCTGTCAAGGATGCGGAGTACTATGTAGTCCTGGACCAGGGACGAGTATCGCGACAAGGACACGTTCGAGACCTGTAGGCTTTTACATTTCAGAAACAGAATAGAAGATGAAAGCGATTTCCACGCATTCAGAGCACCGAACCACTACATGGCCAGTCCGTAACACAAGTGAGAAAGCAAAGATCACCCAAGGGCGTATTCATGTACATTTTCTTGGTAAGAATAAAGGGTATCTAGACTTTACAGCTTGGCCTTGCCGCCCTGAGCCTTCTTGAGGATGGGCTCCATCTTGGTGGCCTTCATGATGTTGCCCTTGATCTTGAGCTTGCCACCCATGAACAGGCGCTGGGCGTTGGCCTTGCCGGCCACGAGCTGGGCAAAGTCGGCATCGGAAAGGGAGAGGGTAACTGTTTACACATCGCATTAATATGGCACCAACCATGATAGGATGTAGGCCGGACTCACCATCAGCCTTGCCGCCCTCGGGAGCGGCACCCTCACCAACCTCGCCCTTGTTCTTCAGGTCGAGGTACCAGCTCTTCTCCTCGCCCTTCTCGTTCTTCAGGTTGAAGGCGACGATGGCCTTGGCCTGGTCGACAGCATTCTTCTTCTCGTTCTGGTCGGCCTGCAGGGTCTCGTTGATCACGTCGAACGCGCCGGAGGAGGGGAAAGAATCTGGGGAAGCTGTCAGCAATGTAGTTCCAAGATTGCGATGTGTTGCATGCGCCCGGGGAGAATTGAGAGGATGCGCAAGTAAACGTACCGTTCTTGAGAGGCATGATGGATATGATGACAGAGTTATTGGTAGATGTAAAGGAGGCGACAGAAAGTGGTTCGCGGAGCTATATAAGAGGGAAGGATGATGAAATGGCCGTGGGCCAACATGTGAATCGCCGGAAGTGCCGAGGCCCTGTGAACCCGCGCTTCTCCACACCGAGAGCTTCACACTTGTGTCTACACAATTTCTTGTTCATGGCACGCGCTTCTCTACTGTATTACACTATTCTGCCGGGTCGATCCTTTCCCGATTCCCCGTGCTCTCCAGAAATCCCCGTGCCCTCAACTACCCCCAGAAAAAGGGGACTCCACATGGTCCCGGACCGTGGCCCTTCATGGACCTTGAAGGGTCGCACAAATCCGGTATCCATCGCGACGCCAGGGACAATCCTTTCCTCCCGAGGACGAACGCCCGCTCGCATGCCCCCAACGCCTCCCTGACGCCCCAACGTCACCGCCCCTAGCTAAACACCGATGACGGTGGCAGCCGCTTCATATGATCGGGCCTCCCCCAGACCCTCGAGTGTCCCCGCGTCTTGGCGCAGCTGCGAAGCCCGTCTTTCTGTCGCCGCATCGCACCGAGCACTCGCCGTCATTGCTACTGACAGACTCCAGACGGGCTGAGTACGATGGGCACAGCGACGGTGCTCTGATGTTTCTGCTTGTCTTTCAATTTCTCGCTGCCGCTGAGCCGGGTTAGTGGAGCCAGCGGGTCGTCCCAGCTACCTATTCGCAGAACGATGCCTTGAAGGTTGAATTCACAAAGCCAAGAACGATGGTCCATAATGAAGGATGCTATCTGGGATTCGTTCATGGTCGCATTCATGAGCTCCACCTGCCGCGGAGTGTAACTTCAGTGGCCTTAGGGATGGCCCTGCTCCCTAGCGACCAAATTGGTTTACTGCGATTATCGGGGAGCTTTGAAGATATGGTAAGATGTGGGATCTGCGACCAGCGTTTACGGGACACGACCGGTGGACCAAACCCCAAATTTGGCTGCGGATAGAACACAGCCGCCGGGTGGATCGAGAGAATGGACATACTATTCAAGTACCTCAGCGGAGCGGTCGAGTTCGGACAGACGGGTTGGCCTGTCAACGTTCGACTGCGGAATAGGATCGTGGTGTCCGCAAAAAGAAGTGGTGCTAACTGGACCGCGAAGTCCCGACGAACTAATCAACATGATGACAGGTCTTTGTTGGTGGAGTGACATGTCAAGAGCTCCTCTCGAATCAGTGTGTTCCGATGGCGTTACCATGGATATACACTTCAATGCGGATTTTCATCTTTACATTTATAATAAAACCGTGGTGCTGTGGTTCCATAGGCAGGAGACATTGTGTTCTCGTCTTGCTGCTGTAGCTATTCAACCCGACTGTAGATCGGAGCCAGCTGCTGGCCAATCTGTACATTGCCATCTGCTGTACTCGGTTTTCAAGTCCCTCTCTGACGATTGCCTTTGCAGCTGCCCACAATGAGTCATTCCAAGAGCCATGGCATTGAAAATAGCAGTCATAATGCAATTGCAGCGGCCAAGCGCCTTCCAGGGCGTATTCACAGGAGAATATACCTGTCCCAAAGCGCTGCATAGGGCCAGCCCTGGTGTTTGCACCGTTTGTCTCCACAACGCGTTGGACGCGTCCTCTGCCCGGACACCTGCCGATAAGGCATCGTTGAAATCCAGGATGGTGGAGAGGGTCGCAATCGATGCAAAGGTATATAGAAGACAAAGTCCATCATTGCGTGAAAGTAAAGTGGATAGACCACATGTGCACGGAGCTTAAAGGGATCCTTGTGGTGGCCTGATCCTTCAAACATTGAATGTTGGGAGAGCCGCATAGGAGACGTAACGTATCTTCATCCGGACACCGTGGCGAGGCTCAGGATAACATCGTTGCCCAGATTTCGTCAATGAAGTGAATGGGCTCTATTACGGTCTAGCAGGAACCGAGAACAACTAGGCCAACCTCTTGAGACCTTCCTTTATTATCGGGGCAGACTGCACGGGCGCTTTCCCCGAGTTCTCCACCTCCGCGACTACGACTCCGCCAGCTGATAACCCGCCTAGAACATCGTCTCTCGTTTCCTGCCACGGGCGAGATCTCTCCGTCGCAGCGATAGGCACGGAACCCGTGGAACGTGGGCGTGTGCTGCCTTTTGCTGTTTTTATTCCGCGTTCTGCCTGGCTGAGACCGCTTTCTCGTTTGTCGCAACCTCTCTTAAGGCTGAAGAACCCGGCTGATCCACCTCATTCTCAGCTTTGATGTCGCGGGGTTGCTCCCGTCCATCTTCCTTCCAGGCGTCTAACCTGACATTAGCGTTGCTGGAACTCGTTTTTCTCCCTATCAATCGAGACAGAAGTGACCTGACACTCGCTCTGAAGTGAGTTGGCAGAGATCAACAGATTCTGCCCATCCAAAACACCCAGTAAGTATCAAGATTCTACGTATCTCGCCTGCTGTTTCGCCTCATCAAAATACCTCACCGCATGACTTTGGTCGTCTTCACTCGAGGCTCGCACGTTTCTTCAAGCAGCCAATTAACATAAGATTAGTCATTTTTCGAGCACCCCAAATCTGAGGTACTACGAGTTTTCCACGACTTTTCCATCAAAATCATCCATTCCATCGGATCCTGGGTTTTCATACCGGATCTTCCCTTCATTTAATCTACACTTGAGGGAGCATCTATTCGCTCTCTACGCCCTTCAACTTCTTCCTACTCGTAACGAACCAAACCTTGTGCATTTTACCTACCTGGACACCAGGTTCATCGAATCAGGCCTCTTCATATTAACTTCGGCCATTTTCTTCTCTGTCTGCAGCCATGGAGGACGAAGTCAAAGACTTGTTGGAAGATCTGGACCTACAGACCCTTATCCATGCTGATCTTCGGGAGAACCGACCTGATGACAGTTTCGCTATAGCGGAGGCTGCTGACAAGATCAAGGATCTGGAAGCCCAGGTCGCTCGGCTACTGGGTCAGGAAGAACCGGCTGCGGCTCCACGGACTCCCCCGGTGCCCAGAGTTGATTACCCTGGTACACCGGCACCTGCGGCCACTCCAGATGTTTCTCGCCACTCGTCCTCGGCTGCCCGTGGACATCATCGTCCTTCCTACAATCTGGCTGTTTCTCCCTTGAGACCTGCTTCGCAAGACCGGGGTGGAGATCCTCTGTCTGCCCCGCACTGGCCTTCCTCTGCCCCTTCTCCCTTTGGGGTTGTATCCAATCGGCCTGGACTACCTCTAACTAATCCCTTGACTGCGCCTCGCAAGCGACCTCGGCAGGACTCATTCGGCTCGTTGGCTCCTGCACAGACATCGAAACGGGCGGTTTTTGACAACAGCAGATCTCGAATGGCTAAAATCGATGAAAGTATGGAGACACAGCTAGTTCAGAACCGTCAAATTTATGAGGATTTGCTAGGAGACGAGAATGTGCAATTCATGGTGAACACGGAAAATATGTCGGAAGAGCAGGCTCGCGAAAAGATCCTAAAGGACCGAGAGGAAAGTGAGCGAGAAATCAGACAGCAGTTCCAGTTGGAAAAAGATGGGGAACTTGCTCGACTTTTGCAGGCACAGCAGTATGAGTCGAGTGATGATGAACGCGAGTTTTACCGGCGCCCTGCACCTAACCAGCTGGGTCATGTCACTTCACCATCCACATTCAGTCCACCTGGTCGAACTTTGCCACGGCCAATGTACAACCTCCCCGACCGAACCCATCTCAGTGGGCCTTCGAATGGCTTTTCGAATATGGGAGAGTTGATGAATCATACCGATCGCAATAGGTTTGACTTTTCTTCCAATCCTCCAATACCGATGCTATCGAGGGGCGAGACGGGGCATTTCCTACCGACGGAAGATTTTGGTGCTCCAATACCGACGCCATGGCGGACGCCTCACATACCTACAAGCAATTTCGATGATGATCTCCAAGAAATCTCTCCGGACTATTTTCACTCCCGGGTTGGAGATCTGCTCCGTTTCGGTCCTCCGGCCATGCCTGGCAGACATCTTCCGTGGATGCATGAGCCCGATCCTCGCGTGCGTGACATATACATGCGTGACCCATACATGCGTGATCCGAATGCCGTGGGAAAAGCCATGGAGCTGGTCCGTGACCAGGTGGACCTGGATATGGATGACGAAGACTTAGTGTACGGATTCTTTCCCCAATTTACGCGTATTCAAACATGGTTTGGCCGAATGCTAACTTCAATTCTTGCAGCCGCTATGAGGAGAAAGACTTCCCCCAAGACATCAAGAACCTGATTACCGGCATCAAGGATATTCGCGATGCTACAAAGGCAGACAAAGACGACACGCCAAGCGGCCTTAAGGTGACACTGATGAAGCACCAAAAGATCGGGCTGGCCTGGATGAAGGCCAAGGAAGAGAGCAGTCACAAAGGCGGAATTCTCGCGGACGATATGGGCCTGGGCAAAACAATCCAGGCCATCGCTCTCATGGTGGCTCGTCCATCAACAGACCCTGAGCGACATCCCGTTCTTGTTGTATGTCCCAAAGCTCTCATGGACCAGTGGCGATTAGAGATTCATCGTCACGTCCGGCCCGGTAACGACCAGTTGTCTGTGTTCATTTTCCACGACAAACAACGAAATGCTCCATGGAGAGAACTGAAAAACCAAGACGTCATTATCACAACGTTCGGTACGCTGACTGCCAACTTCAAGCTGATGCTCCATGCAGAGAAACTTGAGCACGAGGGCAAAGACGCAAGCGTGGTGAAGAAGATTAAAGAACAGGCCACTCTCTATCTTCCAAACAGCAAATTCCATCGAGTCATCGTAGACGAGGCTCAGAATATCAAGAATCCCTTGGCAAAATCGACCAAGGCTTGCTCCCGCATCAATGCCACCTATCGCTGGTGCTTGACCGGAACACCCATGATGAACCGACTCGAGGATTTCCAGTCTCTGCTGGGATATCTCCGGATCAGACCTTACAATAACAAGGACAAATTCAGGAGTGTAAGTTCTTCATGATGATTTAAACCATCCTCAATGCTGACTAACTCGACTAGACCTTCGTTCGACCGATTAAATCGGGGGGAGGAGGAGGTGAACAGGCGATGGCCCAACTGCGCGTCCTCGTCAAGTCCATATGTCTTCGGCGCACAAAGGAATCCAAGATTGACGGTGAACCGATTCTCCAACTTCCGCCCAAGGTTATCGAACAGGTGCATGTTGTGTTCAGTGAACATGAGCAACAGATGTACACGACTCTCAATACCAACACGCAGAACCAAGTCACCAGATACCTCAACGCCGGTACCCTGGGGCGGAACTACAGTCATGTCCTGGTACTTCTCCTACGACTGCGACAAGCGTGCTGCCACCCTCACCTCATGCAGGGGTATAACGCCGAGCCCGCTACGACTGTCTCAGGTGTGGACCTGATCGCCAACGCAAAAATGCTGACCTATGAAGTCGTGAGCCGTATCAAGAACAGCGAAGAAGAGGACGACGGCACCTGTCCCATTTGCATGGACAGTGTTGGAAATGCCGTCATCTACATTCCGTGCGGTCACTCCGTGTGCTCCGAATGTTTTGCCCGCATCTCCGATCCCACAGTTCTGGCTCGTGATGATACATCCGGCCTGATCAAATGCCAGAACTGCCGTGGCCCAGTCGACCCTGCTAAGATCACCGATGTGAACTCGTTCAAAATAGCTCATGATCCAGACGCCGCGCCACAAGATACTACTACTACTGCTGCTGCTGCTGCGGAAGAGACAGAGCAGTCCTCAAACTCAGATTCGGACGATGATGATTCTGACACCTCAACCGACGGAACAGCCAGGAGGCCCAAGAAAGTCTCGCTGGCCGAGCTCCGCCGGGCAGCCCAAAAGAACAAGCGCGAGAAAAGGAAATACCTCCGCCGCTTGGAAAAAACCTGGGTTCCCAGCGCCAAGATCGACAAGGCCACCGAGATCCTGCAAGCCAACGAAGACAGCGGCCGCGGTGAGAAGACCATCGTCTTTAGCCAGTTCACCTCCCTTCTGGATCTGTTGGAAGTGCCCATCAACCGACGCGGCTGGAAGTACGTGCGCTTCGATGGCACGATGAACATCGCCGACCGCAACGCCTCCGTGGCTGCATTCACCGATGACCCGGACGTTAGAATCATGCTCGTCTCCCTCAAGGCCGGCAATGCAGGTCTGAACCTCGTTGCCGCGTCGCATGTTATCCTGTTCGACCCATTCTGGAACCCTTATGTCGAGGACCAGGCTATTGATCGTGCCCACCGTATCGGTCAGAGGAGAGATGTATTCGTGCACAGGCTGCTGATTGAGAATACTGTCGAGGATAGAATCGTCGAGCTTCAGAATAAGAAGCGGGAGTTGATTAGTGGTGCTCTCGATGAGGGTGGCTCGTTCAATGTGTCCCGCTTGGATACTCGGGAGCTGGCCTATCTCTTCGTAAGTGTCTTCTTCTTTCCATATTGTCTTTGTTCGTTGATGCTAACATCTTTTTCTAGGGCGTGCGCCACGACTGAGCTAGAGATGGCAACTAGATCATTCTACTTGCCGGGAGTCTAGCCCCGGTGTCTTTACTTTTCCGGATGTAGATGGGTTTGGGCAGTGTGATGATTGCTCATCTTTTCGCTTCATTGCACATGCTACATTGACTCTTTATGTTTCGCGGGTGTTTTCAGGCGCAGGCAAGATCTTGCTCATTTTGTTCCATATACCCTTGCGATCCCACAATTCAAGACAGAAGCCTGCAATGTTCTTTCTTTTCTACAGTAGAGATTGGAGTATTCATATAGTCAAGATTAAATTTACTCGAGGCCCAGTGTCATGAGATCATGGAAGAAAAAAAATTCTTTTAGGTCTTGTTGAAAGAGAACTTGCTTTTTGTGCAGCGTGCTCGTTTCGGGGAGAGAAAAAAAGCATTGAGATGATAGGGGTCTAAGCTACTAAGGTTGGGGGGAAACAAAAAAAAGAAATGCATAATCGTGCCGTCCCTTTCTTCAAACCGCCACTGCCCCAACCGCTTTCGTTGTATCGTGATTCTGGGAATGGATTTTGTTTTTGCGGGGCAAAGTCAAAAACATTTGGTCGTGGAATATACCGTCCCCCAAAGGACTGGTCGTGGAAGATCGCGCCAAAAGGGGAGGGCTGGAAAAGTCGTGGGCCCGTGAGTTGGATGCACCGCTTTACAGGTCGGCGTCGTCCTCGTCGGGCAGGGGCTGAGACACGGCAGCCTCCATCTCCTGGCGGTACTTCTCCAACTGGGCCTCGTCGACCTGGACCTCGGGGGGAGCGAGGGCGGGGGCGGCAACGAACTCCTGTAAGAGTGGGTCAGTAAGGGGATGGACGGAAGACAAAAGGTATCTCGGGAGGATGTACGCACCAGCTGAGGGTTGCCAACAAGCTTGCGGGCGAGCCACAGGAAGGGCTTCTCGAAGTTGTAGTTGGACTTGGCGGAGATGTCATAGTACTGGAGGTTCTTCTTGCGGTGGAAGGTGATGGTCTTGGCCTTGACCTTGCGCTCCTTCACATCGACCTTGTTACCGCACAGAACGATGGGGATGTTCTCGCAGACACGGACGAGGTCACCTGGAAGTGGTCAGAAGCGAACAGTCGATGGATTCGCTGGAAAACTTACGGTGCCAGTTGGGAACGTTCTTGTAGGTGATACGGGAGGTGACATCGAACATGATGATACCGGCCTGGCCGTTGATATAGTAGCCATCACGGAGACCACCGAACTTCTCCTGACCGGCAGTATCCCAGACATCGAACTGAATGTCACCCAGGTTCTATCGCTTCGAGTTAGTCGACCGAGGAAATCGGAGCGGGGTTCGGCGGGGCATAGCATACGGTGGTGAACTTCAGCGGGTGAACCTCGACACCAAGGGTGGCAATGTACTTCTTCTCGAATTCACCAGTAAGATGGCGCTTGACGAAGGTGGTCTATCGTATTGGGTGCGTTAGCGATGGCGTTGCGGCGACGAGGCGGACGGTTGGGCAGATATTTTCATTTTTGTTGACAATGGCGGGGCAGGGAAGGAGGCATCGTAGCAACGGGGCTGGCGGGCCCGCCATCGGGTGTCGATGACTGCAGCTAGCAAGAAGATGCCCCCCTGCCCTGCAATCGATGACGATGAAGTCGGAAATCGAGCTTACCTTTCCAGTACCACCGTCACCGACCAAGACGAGCTTGAAGGTAGGTGGGGTCTGAGCAGCCATGGCGGATATCAAAGACGAAGTCTGGGAATTAGATAGGAATCGCGCGCCGAAGATTCAGCGGATGCGTTTTTTTTTTCGAGGTGGGTGGAGGTGGAGGGTTGGTGGATGCGGTGAAGGGGGAAAGGAAGGGAGTCTGAATAATGTCGTTTGGAATTTTTGGCCCGGTCGCGCGGGCGGGTCACGTGTCTGTGTGCCTGAGGGCCTGACGTAGTGTCAAGCGCCGGTCTTCTATGCATTCTACTTTGTATAACATCATGTTCTGTAGACTAAAGGAGTTCTCCTCAAACTGACTGGGTTTCCATTCCCTAATTCTTCAGAAAATAACTTTCAGGTTCTCGAAGCCATGGACTCGTGATTCATGAACAAAGCGCATCAATGTACAAAGATGAACGGCTGTTCGCCCGGTGATCACCCGGTAGCCGCGGCAACAACAGGCTGATCAGCGCTTTTACAACGGCACTATATGACAGCCCAGTAGGCCCCGGCCTCCCCAATTGCGCCGTGGGGTGAGTTGTAGATCCAACTCCGTTGTTCCCGATCCACTCTCGTTCTTCCGTGTCACTTTGACCGTCAGAGGACGCTAGATTGAGAGTTAGCTTGAATGTCGAATGCAGAAATCCAGGAAAGATCTGAGCATACCCCTTCGTTCTGTTGCACAGCCTCCGCAACCTTCGAGAGTCGCTCGTGGTTCAACCAATGCACACTGCCAAAGCCTCGAATTGAATCTCCCATCTTCAGACCTGCCTGGTGTGCTGGACTACCTGGCTCCACACTGTTCACACGAGCAAATGGTGTCCCCAGCGTGCCCGTATCCGCAATACTATTGTCCGTGACAGAGGTGGGCGCAGAGGATGGCACAGTGGTACCATTTGCAGAGGTGGCGCCTGGCGCGTTCTGTAGCCGGGCAAAGTGGTCGTGCAGGCCCTTCTCGAGATGTGTCATGACCGCCTTGTGGTCATTTCTAAGGTGGATGATTCGTACTCGCGTTGTTCGAACTAGATCTTGGTCTCAGCGCATTGAAGTCAGTGGCTGGTGCCCGGTCGTAGCGTACCTTGAGCAATGTCGATATCGTCGCGTGGGAAGCCATCGAAAGTGGTAAGGGACGAGTTCATGTTCACTCCATGCTAGCAGAGCGGATTCATTAGCGACAATATTCTTCGGGTGGCACAGGGCAACTCACCGAGTTGAGGACGCTGCTCAGTGCGGATAGCTCCGCCTCGATCCGTTCCTTCTCCTGCATGAGGTCGGGCATCGACACCTTCGAAACATCGCGGGGAGCAATCCCAGATGACAGCCCAGAGGCGACAGTTGGGGCGTGAATGTCGTCCATTGGAATGCCCATAGTAGAAGGCGGGGAAGATCAAAGCATCGCGGGCGTCAAGGGCGGTGGGGCTGCTTTTTATATAAGCGCGCGGGCGCGGCTGGTTTGTCCCGGGAAGTATATACATTGTACTCAAATCCTACCCTCATTTTCGCATATTCGATGACGGAATGAATAGCAATAACCGCTACATCCCTGTGGTCCTGGGCCTGCAGGATTTCAATTCCACCTGTTGAGCTGCCTCACGTCATGACATACCTTCTGGCACATTTCCAAGCTAAGAGGTATCGCGATGCAATAGAAGTCCATGAGGAATAGCTTGATTCTCAGGTAGACCTTGACCATGTAGTCATTAAGACATTCGATGGTGAAGGTTTATTCTCTCAGTTGCCTATTAGGTAGGCATTGTATGCATCGTTGGTATCGTAGGCATTGAACGTCGCTCTTTCCCTAACCAGGTGGGTGCGCACTTCCCTCACTTGACAATTTCCCTGGTTTCGTCTCGCTCCCTCTTCTTCCATCTCGTCTTCTTCCTCCTGCACCATTCACTCAACTCACCGTCGTAATGTCTACGCCTACACCAAGTCCCATATCCTCCACCAAAATGGAAACCAAGGTGACGGCTGGGAGCTGGGTCGCGGATGTACATGCCGGACCAGGACGCACAATCTATATTACCCTTGTGCTGGTGATCATTCTCCTCGCGGCACAGCTGATATCTTCTTGGAGCGATTTTCACAAGCAGAAGAAGCTTGAGCAGAAGTAAGATACCATGATCCCATGCAGAAGAAAAGCAACAGAATCTGTTCAGTCTCATTGATACCAGACAAATGCTGACAGGTATCATAGTCGTCGCGCACCTTGCAGCACTTGCCGTCGCTGCCACCACGACACCGCTGGTGCAAATATCGACCGCGCCGCCAACGCGGAGGAGCGCGCCGTCCTGGCTGAGCGGCATGTTGTCCAGCTCGAGGAGCGTATGACCGCTGCCACCGAGCAACTTGCCCTCGCCGAGAATTCCGCCCGTGAGGCCAACCTGCGCCATAGTGCCGCTGTACGGCGCGCCAACTCTTCCTCGAAACATGTCGCCAGACTCCAGCTCGAGCTCCAGCAGCTAACCTCCGCTTCCGCCTCCGCTCCCCGGCCCGTGCCCAACCCCTCCCCCGTCGAGATCGACGACGTGAACGAGCACGCCGACGGCGCGCACCAGACCAACGACGCCCCTGCGGAGGGGTCCCAGCATGGCGGGAGTTCCAGTATGCCAGAGCCGAAGAACATTGACTCTGCGCATTCTAAAAAGCCCTCGACTTTTGAAGAGAGTGTAATGGATTTGCACAGGTGGGATGAAGACACTGTGAAAAAGCCGACCGAGGGCAAGATGGAATTCCGCGCAAAAGGGTTCTTCAGCCGCAAGCGCCGCGATAGAAGCACCTGCGAGGCGCAGCCCGTTCGTCTTCCAGATCAGAAATAGTATGGCAACCTCATTGCCGCGTGCCAGCCCTGGATATGGCCAGAAGGCACGAATCGCTCATCTCATCCTTGGTTCAGGCCTTCCTCCCTGTCCGCGTGCCAGCCCTGGGTTATGGCCAGACGGCACGGCTCGCTCCTCTCATCCCTCGTATAGGCCTTCCTAACCTGTTTGTTATGTCAATCATGATTCGTGGCTGTATGCCTCATGCTCTATCAAAACCAGAAAAGATCCCTGAGGGTTATCAACCATTTTTGCTTAGTGAGACCCTATTTTCCGTAGTTATTCGAGAACCAAGCGTCGAGTTACCCATAAGCAACGGAAGTCGGATATATAGATTATCCGATAGAAATATCTCTTACATAATAATATTTGCCCGATTCAGATGCCTGCGCACGCGATAAGAGCAGCAACGGACCGCGACGATGGACTCGTCGAGTTCGCAGGCGAGTGTGCTTCCTTATCTTGCTTGGGGTGTACATATTCTGACCTCCAAATACAGGACAAACAGTCCATCCCGCGGTTCTCTAGCTTTAAACCTCCCCCGCCAGCTCCGGAGGCTGATCGACCGACTGATTGCCGTCACGAAATATCTCTACGAGACGACCGTGATTGCCGCCGGTCACAGCCTAGTCAAAGTGACCGTCGATCTCGCTCGCCACGGGGCTCTAAGCACAATGACCGACATCGATCCTCGGACCGCTATTCACACACAAAGCGAAGGCGTCGCAGTGACTCTCGAGATCGGCGCAGATCTAAAGAACGGCAACAATCGCGCGACTACCGTATATTGCGGAGCAATAATGGCCAAATAAAAGATGAAGCTCGTTCTTTGGGCGGTGTGAGTGAGGTCAAAAATCAGTATGACACTGGTGAACCTGACCTCTTCATTATCGACCGGAGAGGCGATCGGCACAATATCACCTATGGCGCCACACACCGGTATGCCGTCCCCGCGTTTCGCCGGGCTGGTAGTGGACGAGTTATTGGCATAAACACGACATATATGATCGATCGTGAACACCGAGACACCGACAGTTTGATTTTGCGGAGCAGGGAGCAGGGACTCGCAGACGGGGCTAGAGTCAAATCAACCAGGCTTATGTCCAAAAGTTCCGCCCAGCCGACGCGGCTGTTTCGCTTACGACAGGATAACACTGGCAATGCGGCTCTTGAGCATATGCAAGACTTCATAGAATTCGATTCTGCATCGAAAACCAATTTTAACGACAATAATGACTCTGGCGACGAGCGTCACGCTTACCGATCGATACATGGAAAGGCAAAGGACGAAGATGTCATTCCGGGGGAGTTGGAAGCACTGCCTGATCCCAAGTCTCTGGAACAAGATATAATCGACATTGATGCGGACAGAAAGGCTCGCAATGCCGAGCTAGCGCGCGCCATAGATTCCAATCCTACGGACGTTGCATCATGGCTCAAACTGATTGACCACCAGGATATGCTGATCCTTGGTACGCGCGACGAGTCTCATTCGTTTACCTATGCCGATCGACAAAGTTTAGCGGAAGTCAAGCTATCTCTTTATGAGAAGGCTCTCAAGAAGGTCGGGGAAAGTCATCACAAGGATCGTCTTCTCCTGGGCCGATTGTACGAAGGTGCAAAATCCTGGGATGCCGACAAGCTTTTGGGTCAGTGGAAGGACACGCTGAAAAAGAACTCAGCGTTTATCAGTCTGTGGGTCAAATACCTCGATTTTCGCCAGACGGATTTCCGTGACTTTGCTTTCGAACAATGCATGTCAGTCTTTCTTGAGTGTCTGAGCCTCAATGCATCTAGCGCAGCAAGTCCCCACAAAATCCAGGTTCAATGTTACTTGTTTCTCCGGTTGACCCTTTTTGTTCGCGAAGCTGGCTATGTTGAACTCGCCGTCGGTCTCTGGCAGGGTGTGTTGGAGTTTACCTGCTTCATGCCGTCTTCTTTTGCTGAAAGTAACGACAAAGAAGGCGCTCTCTCCTCCTTCGCGCAGTTTTGGGAGTCAGAAGTGGCCAGAATCGGAGAAGTCGGCGCGGTAGGCTGGCGAAACGCCGCAAGCTCCGATGTTGTCCCAACAACCCATGCATACAAGACGAGAGTTGAATCCACGGACCTTTTGACCTCCTGGGCTGCAGCCGAGAGGGAACGGGCAGTAGACTGTCAAATGCCATCGCGGAGTATAGATGAGTTCAAAACCGGCATGGACGACCCATATACGGTAGTCCTCTTCTCGGATTTGCAGAATGTTCTGCCATTCTTCTGGGGATTGAACAACTTGGATGAACTCATTGACAGCTTCGTATATTTCTGTCATTTGCCACATTTGACCGTAACTCAGAATGCCCCGACGACCCGGTTATGGAGTGGAGACAATTTCGTTCGAAATGAATTCGTGGACAATACTCAAAATAACCTGTCTCTCTGGATCTCCTCGCAGTCGGATAATCCACAATCTTCCAAGTCTCCTTTCTGCTTTCCGGTCCCCAACTTTATCCATACCACGGATATCATGTTTGCAACACCAAAGAAGTGGTTTTCATCATTCCAGGCATGGACGGATGACATATCGAGCGAATCATCGATCATCAATCATGGCTGGGTGCGGCAGACCCTGCGCTCGTTGGCGGAACTATACACGGCCGATAGCGAATTGGCTGAATACGCCTTGGCAGTTGATTTTGCCTGCGATCGGGAAGCAGCCAAGAAATTTGCAAAGCGGTTGTTGAGGACAAGATCTTCGAACTTGAGACTCTACAACTGCTTTGCTCTGATGCAGTCCCGTACTGGGGCCCAGTCGACTGCAGATCATGTATGGTCCACTGCCCTGTCGATGAGCAAAGATTTCGAAGATTATGACAAAATCGACTGCGGCCTTCTTTGGAACTCCTGGACGTGGGAATTCCTTCAGTGCGAGGATTTTGGACGAGCCTCATATGTCCTGCATGCAATGTTATCACAAAAGATTGATCTCGCTCCGTTTTCGACGGCTCCTGATCCCGTCCAGTTCAATGCCACCAGCAAACTGCGCGTCCAAAAAATATTGCGCGAATCCCAAGAGAAGGCTCTTGCCTACAGGAAACTTCAAGTCTATGCTTCGTACACAGACTGTCTCGCCTTACTTCTTTATATCGTGGAAGGCTCTTTCGAGGCCTCCCTTGGTGTCTATGCATCAGCAGTCTTGAAACTTAGGGACCTACCTGTGCAGGAGGAGAGCACGAAAGCTTTTACCGCAGAGTTGATACATCAATCCCGAGCAAGACTTATTTATTTCCATGTTGAACGGCAAGGAAAGTTCAAGCCGGTCCAGATCCACAACCTTCTCACAGAGAGCATATCACTCTTCCCTCATAACACTCTCTTCCTCTCACTCTTTATGTGGAATGAAGCTCGCTTTCCAATTTTCGATCGGATCCGGGACATTCGTGCTCTCACCAAAAGTACAGACCCAGACAGTCGGTATCGACTGGATGGTGACTTCGGCCTACGGGGCATCGCTTCTCAGAGTACACCGATTTCCACTCATCTCTTTTCCATTTATAATGAACTTTGCCGTCCAGTATTCACTGGCGGCACTGCCCACTCCACTCGAGCCGCGTTCGAGAAAGCAATTGGCGAGCATTCAGCCTTAGCTTCAATAAAACCGGGTGACAAGGATACGCACCACAGCTTCGACGTCGACAGTGCACGATCAAATATTACTATCTGGAAGCTTTACATCCTCTTTGAGCTCCATCAAACTCGGGACATCAATTCTGCGAAAGCCGTGTTTTATCGAGCCATCCGTGCCTGCCCCTGGTCCAAAGAGCTTCTCATGCTCGCCTTCGAGCAACTTCGAGATGACCTGGTCCAACGTGATCCCAAATTCCGCGACAGGAAGCGGTCGAAGCACACCGGCTTTGAATTTGATGATCTCTGTCAGATATATAATGTTTTCATTGAGAAGCAACTGCGGATCCATGTGAACATTCAAAACGATATTCTTGATGTTCTCGCTCAGCGACGTGGCGCTGCGGAAGTACCCGAAGATTCTCCATGAGCCCAAACGAGGTGAGAGAACCCCAGCAGTTGGAAGAAATGGTCACCTTGCTCTCATATCTGTACACTACTAGTATCAAATTAAACAAGAATCACTTTATGGAAGGAGATGGTATCACTTGTGAATTCAACAAGTATGTCGCGGTCATCAACTATAGTACAGGACAAAGCTGTCCGACGTATGTATACTTCAGCGCAAACAGAGCTGTAAGGTCCACCAAAGGACAAAAGCAAATAGATTCATAGCTCATCAAGTCGTATGCGATCGAAAGCATCGCTGTCAAAAAGGAAATGCAAAACTAAAAGTGTTCCTTCCAGAACTTAAACTTTACGTCCTTCGTAGACGAAGACTTGGCCGCGTCGCTGATATCGTTCGTTGCCGTGTTAGGTCCACAGAAGTACACACCAATCTCTGTAGCCGATGCGCTCTGTAGGCCTCTCATGTATGTCTGATCATGGAGACCGATCTGCATGGCAGTGAACAGGCGTTTGAAATCCGGACGGCCGAAGTTCGTTTGACTTTTCAATTCAGTCAACGGATCCAGAGCCTGGCCAACCGAGTTAAGATAGATATTCGCAGCAGTATCATCATCCAAGCGTTGGGTCAGGTAGGTGTGGATCCGCAAGAACTCGGTGCTGCCCTCGTAAGCGGCAGCATTGGCGGATTGAGCTTCCAAAGACGAAAGAAGTGCCTGAAACCATTCAAAGGATGAGGTGTCTTTGCAGATCCAGATGAACTCGACACGTCTCAATCGGCGAGGGGGGTTGGGGTTGGAGCGCAGATGCCAAATGTTTTTCAAGATCGAAGCCCAGGGCGTGACACCGATTCCGGTTCCGATGAGGACGGCAATTTCATTTTCGAACACGTCTTCGGCAGGCGCACCGTAAGGTCCATCGATGCGAAGCTTCGGCATCGTCTGTCCGTTCTGAAGTGCGACTTCGTACATGCCTAGCGGGTCGAGGCCTTCGAGATCCTTTGCTTGTGCAGGACCGCATCCCAGTACATCTCCGAGCGCCCGGGTAAAGTCGCCCACCTGGCGAACATGAATACTGATGTAGGGATCAAATGGGCAGGAGGTGATGGTAAACGGATGCCACTGTGTACTGGAGACGTCGGGAACTTGGAGGAAGATCCATTGTCCGGGTTTATACTTCATACTTGGCTTGTGGAACTGGATTTCCATGGCGGCTGTTGTTCATCTGTTAGAACCATTCTGTTATACATGCGTCCATTGACTTACCATATGGGTGGCGGATGACCTTGGTAATCATGGTCTCGCGTCGGGATCGGATCTCGCGGTACAACCGCTCGAGGAGATACAGAGAACCTGCAACAAGCTCCCATCTCCAGCCCTCATACCCTAGACAATGGTCCCAGAACTGTTTGCCCGCGAATGGTGAGAACGGGTCGGTACTGTCTCGAACGAAGCACCCAGTAGCATGGGTGTAAAGAGCCAGTATAAATGGAATAAAGAGGTGATGCGTGTACCAGAACGTTTCGTATGCCTGCTGTCGGATACGATGATGAGAAGTGGTGTACATCAACATCATGCACAATAGCATGACGTGGCCCGTGATACCACCAGCTCGGGTGAAATGGATTTGAACAGCCAACTCAGGGCGGATTTGATCTTTTTCGATGTTGTAGAAACTGAGGTTCGTTAGCACGGCCGAATTATGCGGTCCAAAACTGATACATACTTGACGTAGTGGGCGGCTGTGTGAATCGCGGTGAATACTAGCAGAGCGTACGCAATCTGACGATGGAACCATGCTGATTCATCGAGTGGCAGCCATCTAATCTGCGGTCTGAGCCATCGTAAAACATTTCTGCACATGGGCAGAAGGATCAAGGTTGCATCGACGGAGAGGGCAAGCGCTGCACCTCTCGAGATCCAGACGGAGTATTGGAGTGCATTGAGGGCGACAAGCCTCTGGTCAGATGCTTGGATATACCTGTCTTCGTGTCAGCGAATGTTCCGGATTCCTGGAGATATGGCGTACCATCCGACCGCGAAGATACCAAAGTGCACCCCCCAGAACATGAAATAGAACAGAATTTTGGATGGGGTGCGAGTGACTCCCTTGAACCACGAATCATCAGATAAACCCATTTTGCCGTGGAGTTCTAATGTCGACCAGCGACTGTGTTACGAGGATCAAAGGAGCGACGAGCAACGTAGGTTGTTCCAGCAACCTGAACGCTTTGTGTTAGGGCCTCAGTCTTTGACCCGAAGGACTGCACCAGAGTTGGAATCAGGAGTACAGTGGTTTGAGACGTGAGAAAATGACAGTTCGTTTGCGTCGCTTCTCCATGAACCTGGTCTCAGATCACGACCATCCCCGCCGGCCAGGGGGTTTTCTCGATCGGAGAGATAGAACAAAGGCCTCGCGGGTTACTTTTCGAAGAAAGAGGATTCAGGCTTCTTCGGAAGCAAGGAAGTGATGCGCCAGGACTCGGAGGTGTTCGTCGCGAAAGCCCGGTTTCCTGGTGTGTTTCCCGCGTGGGCTTCACGAAACAAGCCGCTAGCAGTTCTCTGGATGAGTCACTGCGATGCTAGACGCCCTTGAGACAATACTTAAGATGCGTGATCCTCAAATCGAAGCGATCATAGTCGGCCGCAGGATGGATGGAGGTGGAACAGACGTTGAGAATCCCAGCATTATGGATTTAGCTGCAGGGGTGAGGGGGAGCCGATCTATAATTACACCCGGCCACAGCAACCGACAACGAACCGAAGTGTGGGCTCTCGCCCAATGGAATAATCTCTCCGTCTGTGCTTTACAATTCCCGATGGCAATGACCTTTTCCGTGATGTGACAGGTATCGCCCCGTAGGCTAGAAACCTTCCAAGTCCGGGGGCTGGTGTCTTACGCCGTGTCGTGATTCTGAGTTCTCGTCAAATCTTACCACGTTTCGACTTACGTCGCCTTCACCTTTTTCAAACTATCTTTGGCACGATCGCCTTGGCGTTCGGACTGGTCTGGGCAAGAGCACATGGCCGGTCATGGATCACGGATTTGTTACAGTATTTGGTTAATGCACCTTGATTCTGATCGTCATTTCTGCCACTGAGGAAGCGAATCCAAAGACAGAGGCAGGATTCGTGCTTGCGTGGAGCCAAGCTACGGCCCTTTCGGACAGTCACTAGGCCGGAAAGACACTTGAATGGCCTCTGTCTGGAAATAACGGGGAGAGCTGTCCAAAAGAGGGCGACGAGGAGGCTGGTGAGTGGCCAGCGCCAAAGAAGCCAAGGCAAAACGTTACTCTAGGGCGGGCCTATAACGTGCATTCTGCAAGCGCTCATTGCCCATCACACGGAAACTCCGGAGCAGAGTCGGTGAAGCCCGGTCCCTGTCATTCGGCTCCGAGGTCCTCCTTCCGACAGATCGTGGCTCTCGAAACAAAAAATAACCCATTTGCTGCGACTCGTGCCGCTATCTCTATGTCCACTCCCCACTTGAATATATCGTCCGGGCCCATATGTCACTGTAAATCACAGTGATCACAATTCTGACCTTCGTAAATCGTAATCCCTCACGCAGACCGAGTTGTAGAAAAAGAGGGACGGGTGTACAGCATCAAGTCAAAGCTGGGGTCATCTGATCCGATGGTTTGGAGACAACCGTGTCTCTGCTACAATGGTGGAAGCTCGCAGAACAACCCACAGCTTCCGGCAGAATACAATTGAAATGTGGGTGAAACTCCAGTCCGAGCAAAGGGCCGTGGAAGCGTGCCACGAGCTGCATCTCATCACGCCAAGTCCCGCCGCTGGAACTTCTGATTTGTCTACACCTGCATCACGATCCGCCCGTCACATCAACGCCCTCCCCAATCACACCGCCGCGAGGACCACTGAAGAACCCCACAATGAGGGGATGTCAAGGACTCGGTCCCGCCCAGCTTACCGATTGGTTCAAGGCGCTCGAGTACATCCGTGCGGATCACGAGCGCTACTTTCTCGAGATGCATTGGCATCGGTCACCTTTTTGGCGCCCAAAGTCTCCTCTCGTCGATGCGAGTTGCCAGGTGGATTGACTATCTTCCTGTCTAAGTATAGAATGTGTAGACACCCCCGCATGTCATTCGTATCCCCTACCAAGTTTTCCTCGGGTCGATTCAATCATGTCATCGCGATAAGCCCTCGAGGCCATCAGCTTGCTGTACCCCTCAGTGCGAACATTTTCACGCATTTCCTCGCAGTGACTAATTGAACTCCCCATGCGTTTCTGAAGTCACTCGACGGAGTCCTGACAATCCAGATATCCGCGCAGCCTGCAACCACTGCGCTGAGCTTCGCCGGCGTCACTCTGGTTGAATACGTTACACCCACCATACGACATAATTCGACGAGATGGGTAGGCTCATCAAGAACCACTGGGGAAGGTTGATCATCCTCACTGCCTCAGCTTGTATGCGCCCAACCCAATCCACAGCTCATGAGCAAGGACTAACATGTTTCCAATACAGACCAGATCGCGAGCGCAATCGAAGGCTTCATCTGGCCCAAAGTCTTCTGGGACTTCATCTCCAAGAACTTGGACGCCGCCGTCGACCCGATCCCCGTCCTCCAAATCCTCAACTTAATAATGGGCCTCGTCGGTTTAGCCTGGGAATGGCCACTAAAGCCACTAGCAGGGTCTTTGCCACATCGCAGCATCGAAATCCGACTCATCATATACCCACTCAGCGCTCTACTTGCGGCCCTACTATATCAGGGCACCGACCCTGCGATATACTACCTGGTCGGCATTGGTGTGTATTTTTGGGCCTACAGCGAAGGCGAGGTACGTTGGAAAACATCTGTCCAGACGCTGAGCCTTGCTAATCTTATTTATAGGTTGTATGTCCGGAGCCTTGGACATTACCAAAGAGGTCAAGGGTACTAAAAGCATAACCTTTTTTGTTCGGTCTGGTGCATTGAGTGCATCGGACGCAGATCATGTACATAGAATATAATACCCCGAACATGAATGAAATGAATATTCCAACTTACACATCTATGTCTATCCAGGTGGCAAGCTTGAAGCCACAAAACTCCTCATCACATAGCGTAAAAGAGGTGGTCTGGGAAGCCGGCCTTTGACCCGGGTCAAAGAGATCGAACCGGTGGGCCGCTATCTAAGCGCAACCTATGGAACTCGCTCTTCCGGTAGTCATTCGGCTTCTTATGCTGGTTTGACCGACTATCGCTGTCGCTGATGTCAATATCGTTATTGCTGATACTGAAGCTCATCAAAGTTTCTTTAATAATGAGGGAGATTATTCTCTCATATCATTATGTTGTACTTTCTAGTATACGTTTTTTAAACTATATACTATAAACTTAGGAAGCCAGGTGCACGTGGAATAAGCAAGTGGGCTTTTGAATTCGTATATAAGTGCGTGCAAACATCTCAAACTGATTATCAAGTCGGAAGCCCCTAAGCTACATCCTCATATGCAAGTTTCAATTGAAACCTCAAAGTTTAAACACGCTTTTCAACTGCTTTAAGTGCCACCCAACATTCCTTTTAATGGAAAAGCCCCTAGGTCCAAACAATCCCGGCATTGAGAAGTAGGCCTCTGCCATTGTTAAAAGATATGCAGGGTTTGGGGAGCGAAGCGCTTCAAATAGACCATCCCTAATATCTGTTTGCTCTTCCTCTGTAAATTTAAATCCTCGGTGGACTGCACAGCACCCACAATATGATGTGCAATGTCCGGCTCCATTTCTTCTCACGCTGTTTAGATGACGGTGTTCACAGCATCTGCAGCCTCGGCTACAACAGCCACCGTTCGCTATACAATCCTGGACAAGCTCTTTTTGGAGATACCAAGTAGGGATCTGGCGTATCCTATCGTATATTCTCTTCAAAGGTCGTCGAGGGAGGTTCGACTCAAGGTCATAGAGATGCCGCCCGATGCGGTCGGTAGTTCTCCGAAGTTCTTCGTGATATTCCTCTAATTCACCAAGGTCGTTCAAGTAATCCTCATAGGATTCAGTCTTTTGTAATCGTCGATATTCCCCCTCGATTTGCTCCTCTTTTTGCATAAGTTCTCGAAGCATATACTCAGCTATAATAATGTCGGCAAATATATCTGAGGGACATTCAAGGCCTTTGCCGTAATAGAAAATCCGGTAGTATCCTTCTTCTTCTCCATACCCCTCGGAGGGTTTAAAGGTTTCGAAGCTCTCGAACATCCGTTGTATATGAAAATCTTGAGCCATAGGAGCCGTAGTCTAAGCTATATTAGCATCATATATAGAGCTCAGACTAATGAAGCCGAGAACTTACCGCAAATTTTACTTTGAGCCTTCAAAAAAGTGATAAAAAAGTTGGGT
Source organism: Penicillium cinerascens (assembly GCF_028974065.1). Lineage (NCBI taxonomy): Eukaryota > Fungi > Ascomycota > Eurotiomycetes > Eurotiales > Aspergillaceae > Penicillium > Penicillium cinerascens. The sequence goes on along the minus strand of NW_026695298.1, from coordinate 366,170 downwards.
GAAATGAAAACGAGTTGAAGTTGAGTTCCTAAAGTAGCGATCAAGGGGAGCAAACCGAGAACCCTACGTGAATATGATGTCTGGGTAGGCCGCCGCCAAAGAAAGCCTAGTCACAAGTTTGTCCCCAAGTGTTAAACCCGAATGGATTCCTATGACTCAAATTAAAAGCTTGTTTAATTTATTATGGAGCATGAAGTCTAAACATCTGATACTTCTAGTGCCTTCAAAGTTATCGCGTTTTCGATTCTTACTGTCGATAAGTCTATAGGAGAATAACGTCGACGTATGCTTAGGTCCCCAGTGAACTTCGTCCTATCTAGGTCTACATAGAGTATAATGCCATAGCAATAAATGAAATGATCTATTTAATGGAATGTCCCGTCGATGCCTTGATTTTATACACCCTAATTGATGCCTTGGGGCCGTGTCTCAGATCAAATATACCATCTTCTTTCAGTCAGGCCCGTTTGACCTCTAGTCACCCACTGGATATCAGACACACGATGTGCAATAAGCCAGATTATTCGCTGAGAATTGATGATGCTATTGTGACAAGCTAACTTGGGAAGCTATGTAATGGGGGCCACATGACCGGTACGGTAACAGTCTGCTTCCCTAGACACATCGTCCGTAATATGATATAAAAGGCGTCGTGATCGCCAAAATTAAAGCATGGAACATCAGAACCTTGACGTCCCGATGGCCTCGGCGTTAATTTTAGAAAAACAGGCACGATGCGTTACTTGGTGTTAAGCCCATTAAGCGGGCAAAGTAGCTGGGCTTTGGGGGTTGGCAAATAGTTAGGCTATGGTAGGGAGCAGTTAGAGAAGTGAAGTGAGAGAAGTAAGAGAAGTAAAGTAAGAGAAGTAAAGTAAGAGAAGTAAAGTAAGAGAAGTAAAGTAAGAGAAGTAAAGTAAGAGAAGTAAAGTAAGAGAAGTAAAGTAAGAGAAGTAAAGTAAGAGAAGTAAAGTAAGAGAAGTAAAGTAAGAGAAGTAAAGTAAGAGAAGTAAAGTAAGAGAAGTAAAGTAAGAGAAGTAAAGTAAGAGAAGTAAAGTAAGAGAAGTAAAGTAAGAGAAGTAAAGTGTGAGAAGTAAGGTGAGAGAAGTGCCTATTATACGTCATTTATGGATAGGAATCACGAAGTGAGGTTAGAGGGATAGGTAATGTGGTGAGCAGGCGAGTGGTGGGAGACGAGAAGACATATGAAGAAGGGAAGAATGTAAGTGTGATAGAAGGGAAAAAATAGTGAGAGGAAGAAGAATAGATTGCAGTGATAGGAAGAGACTAAAATTGAGGAGGATGCTGACGCTCCTCAAATTTCTTAATGAGTTTCTCGTATCCGACTGCGTCGTTGGCAGTGATCTACTAATTCTCCTTGGTTTTATTGAAGCTTATTACTGCGTATTGTTTTTAGACACCTATAATACTTTCGGTGTCTTCAAAGTTATCGCGTTTGTGATTCGTACTATTGATAAGTCTATACGAGAACAATGTCGACGAATACTTAGCCCCCTAGTGAACTTCGTCCGATCTAGGTCTACAGCACTCACAATCAAACATCAACGGCTAATAAATGGATCTAGAACTGGCCTCATTCAAAGAGTCTCGCGTCCCTTTAACCTTTTAAAATACGCCACGGCGATTTGATGGCCTCTAGACGGCTTATATATAAGCCGTCATTCGCTGAAACCTCATTCACCACCCCTGGGTCATTTGACATCTAGAAAGTTGCCATTTGTCCAGTTTCCAACAAACCGACTGCCGTTCTGGGAAACCTCAACTTTGTCTCTACTTTGAATAACGATGCCTCGGCAGCAAGGCCAGAACACGGCCCACGTGATCAACGGAGGAAAACATGAATGGCACTGCTTTCGTCAGCTTTACACCTCTGCACACTGGGTGAGATCTTTACCAGCGTCTCTTAATAGTCCTACATGCAAGGGAACAGTTGAAACAAGACTAATGAAATATACTGACTCTAGAACGACTTTTCTTCGAGCAGTTACGGGAGAAGCATGTATGGCTTTGAAGCCTCTCAAGAGGACGCCTTCGATCCAAAGAAGGAAGCCATCGCTGGCATGATGCTAGAGCCTATGCCTGTAGATAGGGTTACCAGCTTCAGCGGGAGACTACATGGGTTTGCCCACAGAGGCGATGCCGCTAAACCGGAATCCTCTCTACGCGACGTGAAAGACGAACTGCCTTTAAACAAACCCGCCAACGAAACCACCGGCGATGCACCTAATGCGCCCGGCCCCATCAGGAGTCCCAGGCGAGGAACGAGGACGACCACTACCACCACCACCACATTTTCGCAGACCGCATCATCGACGACCCGCAACCGTATACCCTCACGAATAGCACGCAGCCGAGGAACCCCGAGTTCCTTGGAAGGCTCCAAACTCACCGACACGATACCCACCAACCTGACTCTCCTTCTAGTTGGTGTGAATCCGGGGATCATGACCGGGCTCACGGGGTATTCATACGCGCACCCAACCAACCAATTCTGGAAACTGCTCTACTCATCCGGGATTACAACGAAACTTCACCCTCCATCGGATACCTACAAACTGCCACAACTATACAACATCGGCAACACAAATGTCGTGGAACGGCCCACCCGCGACGCAAGCATGCTTAGCAGGCAGGAGATGCTCGACGGAGTCCCCATCCTAGAGGCTAAGATAAGAGACAAACGGCCGCAGGCCGTGTGTCTGGTCGGAAAGGGGATATGGGAATACGTGTTCCAAGTAAAGTTCGGACGACGGATTCGGAAAGAAGAGTTCAAATATGGTTGGCAAGACCCCTGGATGATGGGCGACGATTCAAGCTGGGGCGGGGCGCGGATCTTTGTCGCGACGACGACGAGTGGAGTGTGCACGGTTTTAACGCGTGCGCAGAAGGAGGTGATCTGGGATGAGCTGGGGGAGTGGGTGATAGAGAAGAGGAACACTCAGGCATTCCCCTCTTGAGGGGCCGAGTACGTCTTCGGGCGTTGAGCTCGCTTGTCACGGCGATGCTTTCCTCGAGGGTTATGACTTTCTTATCAGCGCAGGCTGTGTAGATGGCTATCCTCTTATCACGAACCTGTACGTTAGATACGATAATTTACCGGGCAACACTTTGCTTAATGGATCTTCAGATGGGATTTTGAACGAATATGGTATTTGTTTGACGAGTTTCGTCTCTCGTTATCTCGTGATATCAGGTAAAGAAGCCTGTCCACAGCTTATGCAACATGACCCAAAAAGAACACTCCCAATATCAAACTTCCCTCCAAACCCATCGGCCGGTCGACAATGCTCAAAGATCAATGCAGATGAGATGATAAGACCGCAACGCCGACGTGGTAGAGAGAGCTCGGGGAATGGGCACAACCGCGGAAAAGGGAGGACGGATTCAGTGAAGACATCCGGGGCTGCCCGGCGTGCCTCCCGTCATCTTTGAATAGGTTGAATTTACCGGCCGATGGCCATGGAGCCCTTGGAGTCGTTCTTACTGCCCTCGCGCTCGCGGGCCTGCAGAGTGTTAGCGTAGCTCAGTAGAATGGCGTTAGGATAATACGAACCGTGTTGGTCTGGAACTCGCCGCCTTCAAGGATCTTGATCATGCACTCGTCCTCGTTCTTGGTACCGAACTCGTTCTCCAGAGCGGCGTTGCTGGCAGTGTCCAGGACACCCTGGGCACCGTGGCTAATGCAATGTTAGACGAAACCGAGCACGTAGACTTGAGAAAAAAAAGACTCACGAGTGAGTTACGAAGATCTTCCAGCCGTTCAAAACATCTGCGAGGGCGATGCTGCGGTCGTTTCTCCACTTCTTCAGGATCTCCAGGTCGTCGACAAAGACAACGAAGTCCTCAGACTTGCCCTTGTAGAAGATTTTGGAGGTAGTTTCGTTGGCGCGAGGCATTTTGGATGTTTGGTTAAGAAATAATTAAGTTGGTGAGTGAAAGAAAGAGGAGCGGAGGGGGAGTTTTAAAGGTGGGATGATGGGGAGTGACGTCACGGCCCGTTGCGGACAGCAAATGCTCGTGTGTCATGGAAGCTTTCCTTGCTGCTCTCCCTTTCGTCATTTATCTGCTGGGGTGGGGCCCCGTGGAGGATATTAAGTGGCGCAATGAAGTCAATTGCTTCCATTGCTCACGGCCATTACGTTTTGCCAAGCTAATAACAATGCTCCCTTTGCCTTTGCTACCCCGCCATCCATCGGCCACAGCTGACGATGGTCCCCACCTTTAATACCCCGACCCTGGTCCCATAGCTGGCCGAGAACGCCTCAGATTCTTCGGTGAAAGCACATTGAATAGAGAGGTTGGCGAAGTCCACTTCTTCCGCGGCGCAGACGTCTCGGGATTGCTGTCCTGGCTCGAGCACTTCTCGCTACGCGGCGAGGAGAGAGACCCCGCTGACCTCATGGGTGTTCGAAAGCGGAGAGTTCGTGAGCGCTCCAGAGTGGATGTGGGAGTCTTGGGCGATTCGCACTCTGTGTCGGGCGACCGTTGTTGATCAGCGAACCCGTCACGGTTCGCTACCGATTCCTTTTCCTCGCCGCTATATTCCTCGACCGATCGGCCATCGGTGACCACTGGGCCTGAATGACCGGTGTTGACAGAGCTAGACCGATTTGCAAAACCGACGTGGAGACTTAAGCGTCTCATGATAGAGCCCCGCCGGAAGAGATCCCCTCGGCCAAGCACCATGCCCGGTAGGGGAAGCACGTCTCGCGTGTAGACGTCTGCGACCAGTCGTTCCAGTCGAATTCGATCAATCCTCTTCGCAACCAGAGTCAGTGCCCCACGCACGACGGGTGTTTTCGGCCGTTCAATCTCTCCCTCGCCGCCTAGCGGACTCGCCGCTTCCTCGGACGTGTGCGGACAATGTGTCTTCTTGATAATGACATGTTGAACGTTGGCTTTTCGTAAGACTGCCAGGGAATCCATCGAGGATCTTCGCGCAACGGAGGCCGCTGTGTACTGAACACGGTCGAGGGGTAGTAACAACAAATTCACAAAGCAATACTTCCTGGGGTCCATTGTAGGCCCTGGGTTAGACATCTCGGATAATGACACCGAGCATTTCAAGATCTCTGTTTTCCAATGTTTCTCTTCCATCGCAGAGGATGCGCTGAGGACAAATTCATGGCTATCTTCTTGGTCACGGAAAAGAAGCTTCCATGAAAAGGGGCATCCGTAGCAGTAGAGCCCTGGCTGGTCAGATATATTGCCAACCAGAATGAGCTGAGCCTTACTTACCTCGTCCGTTCTGAGGCGTGTCCATCCTCATGTCACCCAAATAAATACACGCAACCGCCCCCAATCGACGAAAATCCTCAAACCCTTTGACAAGAACGAGATAGCAATTGAATAGCACACATACCATGAACTCTCCAATTAAGTGTTCTGGTGTCTGGTATGTAACGTGAAGAACACCACAAAGGGTCAACGGACCAAGTTCTTTGTATATATCCTGAAGTATAAACTGTTCGCAAATAAGTTAGCGTCAACAACACGACATTTCAAAGGTAGGGAATGTACTGATTCCGAGAAGTGAATCTTCCGTTGAAGAAGAATGGTCTTTTGAATGCGATCTTTGTTGATTGGATTGCCAGTCGCCGAGTTGATCCGGGCCACCAGAATGCGGAGAGTTTCCAAAATGTGCCGTATTGCATCGTGGGAAGAGGGACAGTCACTGACAGGCGTGTTTCCCAGGAGATCCTGAAGGAGAAGTGGGTATTTGCACAGACGTTGAATAGGCTGGGGTCATCAGTTAGCACATCTTGACCGGGACTCAAGAATTGGCCAAACCAACCTTGATCATCAAATCGCTCAGGTTCATAGACCTATTTTCTTCGTGTTTTCGAGTCTCCATGGACGCAACGGACTTGGCCAATGCTTCGATGCCCTGATCGTACGCCGTCCAGTTCGGGATTGAGCGTCGTAGTATGGCTAGATCTTGCGAAAGGAGCTCATAGTTGGAACAGAACTCTTCGTATGCAGAAAAGGATGCGGACTATTTTATAACAGTTAGTTTTGGTCAATAGGGATGACGACTAACCTTACCAGTTTTTCGATTTCTCGAGCAACCTCGAGACCTTCCAGTGACTCAGCTGCCAAAGCCTTGAAGCGTTGGTTGGTCGATGCTTTCAATTTTCGAGTCCTCAGAGAGCGGTTCTGCAGCCCCTTCAGTCCCGGCAAATCAAGAGTGCTCAAGCGCTTTGAGAGGCCATGAGAGACAAGGTCGGAGGCTTCGTCTGGGAGTGGCAACGCTGACATGGGCGATGTCGTTTGAAGCAGGGCCAGAAAGCGCTCATGAGTCTCACGAATCCGGTGAATATTGTGATATATTTGGGGTCTGGTGTCGAACATGGATAGCACCTGTGAGTCAGAGATCAATACAGATCCATTTGACAACAAATAGAGACCTGCTACTTACCCCAGCGAGAGCTTTCAATCCTTGGACGTAATCAGCCTCGGTCGCAAGCAGCTCCCGTAGAATCTGACGTCGTTTGGTCGCTCGCAGCTCTGCGGCTTCATCCACACAGCTCGAAATCGGTCGAGAGCTGTCAGCGGAGATCCGCATGTTCAAGTCTGCACTCTGCGTGGTTGTGCTCTGGGTAGTTCCTCTCGATCTGGCCATGCTTTGACTCGCAATACTCATGGTTGCTGTCTTGACGGTTCCCAGCTGCGATGAGTACTCGGATGTTCTCTCGCCGAACTGATCTTGGATTGAGCCACGACGGGGAGCTGGAAGTAACATCGGAAAGTCAGTTGTGGAAGAGTCCGACCAGCCCTCGACGAATCGCTCGGGGATCGTGGGTGGCACGCGCCTCCGGGTTCGAAAACTGTCCATCCATTTCTTGAATGGATGGGTAGGAGAAGTTCTGTGTACTGGATTCGTCTTGTCTGCGGTTTCTGGGTCCTTTTCCGTCTCGTTCAGCGGCTGTAGAAGCTTGTCTGTTTCGTCGTCTTTATACTCCATCTTCGTCCCACAATACGGCAAGCCCACTGGTTTGATGTCGGGGCACAAAATCTGGTGTCATGAAGAGCACTGACAAGATGGGATCCACGATGTCGTCCCAAAAGCAGCAGCAGGACCCGCAGCTGAGTCTGGCTTCATCGTTCGGCAGCCGCGATGGACGCTGCGCAGGAAGGCGGCGCGCGCAAACGCGAAATCGGCCTTTCTCTGGGCTTGAAATATTTCATCTATAGCATGGCCCTATCCGGGAGAACCAAAATGATACGAGGGCATGGTAACAATGGCATCGGCCCCAGGCAGCTGTAGATCTCGCTGAGGAACCGAAAATTGCAATCTGATCTAGGTGCTCGATAAAGTCCCCCTGGGCGCCAATTCCCTTCTGCCTCTTTTACACCCTCAAGTTCATCTTGAGGAATCTGTACAGCCTCTTCATATCGCATTGGTCGGAGAAGAAGCCTGTGAGGCTGGCAATGCAGTCAACTGTTTGCAATCATTCTGGCCATTGCCACCGTGCTGTACGATCACTGCATATACACCTTCCCAGTGGTACTTGGTTCTGTAAATGCCATATCATTGGCTGGGCAGAGAAGTAATGGGGTCTGTACCGCTTTACACCCGGTAAACCAAAAATCGCCAGCGTTTGAACCGTTAGCTTATATTACTGAAAGGTGGATAGACCCGAGTATAACTGGGTCATGGGCTTATGCTGGCACTCGATCGTCTATATTTATCCTGTACCAGATCATAAGATAAAGCTGCTGCCACGATGGTGGCCAGTCAAGTAGAATTGTTCCACGCTGCGCATAGATTCATCTAGACTTGGACCAATTCAGCCTTGCCTGTATGGGTCCAGACTCGGTGAAAAGCCTAATAAGTAACGTTTTAGTCTCGCTTCAAGTCCATAGAGCGTAGACAGAATGGCGTGAAGAAGCTCGGATATGTTTGAAAAAATATGCGAAGGAAACTATTTGGAGGTCCTGCATCGGAAAGACATACTTGAGTCCTTTGTACGATGTATCGATGCGCACCAGATTAGAAACAGACGATGATTTGGTAGCAAAAAGTAGTAGTAGAAATCCTAAACCCGTGCAGCTCACCCTGCTTCCTTGCTCTTGCGACTACCCGTCCCGCCAGGCGAATTCTCCCAGCCTTCGGTCCGTGACGTCCCTTTCGTTCATCCCCATTTACTGCTCATCCGCGCTTTGCGTCGGACTGCGGTAGCTCTCTTCTTCATCCTTCTCGCTTGATTTTTCCTCGCTAAGTTCGTTCTTGGCTTTAGGTTGGGCCGCTTGGAACAGGTCGTTCAGGCCTGGGACATTTGCTTCGTCTTGGCGTAGGAAGTGTGCAGTGTCCTGGACCGCGGAAGTCTCCTGGATCCCTGTCGGTATGGCTGGGAGTTGCAAACCGAACAGGACGTGGTGACATGCCGCCGCACCACGGCGGTTGCGGTGGCGGCGAATCTCGATCTTTGCCAAGGTCTCGTCTGTTGCGTCCCGGAAATTTTGAGCTAGCTCGAACAGCAAGCTAGTCTGTTTAGCTTGGACCGCTCTGGCTAGTTTCGCACGCGCCTCGACCGCTTTGCCAAGGGCAATCATCATTTCCATATCGTTTTGGTTCGCTAGGTTCATCAGGACCTCGTGTATCATGGACTGCTGTGCATCTGTCGAACTCAGGGCCCATTCTCCGAGGTGCTTGACTTTATGGTCCCGCTCCTGCTCGACAACGTTGGTAGGCGCAGCTCTCTTTCTTCCGCTTGGAACCGGATTGGGGGTATGTCCTTTCAGAGACGAGTTCAAACTGGACAGCCGACCGAGTTTAGAAGTGGCACGCATCGAAGCAGGCTGCTTGACAACTTTGCTGCTAGATTTGGGGACCCCGGGCCAGTTCAGCTGCTTGAGAGCCTCATAGTTGTCGCAACCGCCAAGTGGGACCATTTTGGTCTGCGTGATCTTGGCCGGGTTTCCACAGTAGAGTCTGAAGTCTGGATGACGACACATCGGGACGAACCGAATGGTGCCTCCATTTGTTCCGGGCAGGATGATTATCAGCTTGTTGAATTCCTGGCGCATCGTTGTAAACGTTTTTTGCTGCTTCACCATTGTGTGAAATTCCTTGTCCGCATCATGCGTTTGGTCAGGTACCCATTCTCCGTTCGGGAGGTGCAGATATTCCACGACTTGGTAATCGTCCGAGGTCCATTCTGTTGGGATCGAGACAAAACCAATTGAAAATGGCGATTCCCGCGGGCCGCCCTTGAACTTGGCTTTCAGCGATTCTGGACGGTTGTTTCCAAGAATCCATGGGAAGTATTCCGCAAGTTTCTCTCCGGTCAGAACGTACCGACCGTCGACAACATAAAACCATTTGACACCATATGCTTCGGCGACTGGAGGTTTGCCGATGGGTTTTCGTTCAAGGCGAACATGGCCATTTTCGGTGAAAGCGGCAGGGAATGTGTTGCATGCAGTTGCCGTAATCGTCTTTCTCAAGGCGAGCAGGTAGCAGTCGTCCAGCATTGCGTCAACGTTGTCATAGTCCGGCCCAGGTATTTCGTCGACTTTTTGCACGAACTTGCGGAAGCTGGTCACGTCCGCACCGATTTCCAGTGTGCCATTTCCTGTTTTTTTCTGGTTTCTGCGTCGGAATATGACGCACTTGGTCTCCATAAGGCAAAGCTGCGTGTTTAATTCCTCGGGCGTACCGTCCCAGTTCATTGGAACGGGGCGGTCTTTGTCCCGCGGGGGAATTTTTGGTTTGGAGGATTTTTCAGACATAATGGAATTGCATGAGAGGTGTTGAGAAGATTAAGTTAGATTGGTCGGGAAGTGAGAGTAGATAAAATATAGGTTGTCAGCGAGTTTTGTTCACTCTCTCACTTTTTGTATGCGAACAGCAGCAAAAAGTGAGAGAAAATGCCCTCGAAGTGAATATAAACTGAGCGGTTCAAAGGAAATGCAAAGAGACTTTGGTGGAGTTTCGGAATATTTCTAGGAGCTATAGTTGGTTCGCGGGGATATCCTTTCTTTGTGTTCATCCCATACGCGGTTCATCAGCCTCTACAGTATATAAATTATCCAATCAGAAATCTTTCATGCCACCTTAACCCGGGTGGACTGTTGTTCCGGGGGCGGTGAGAGCGGGCCCGTCAGAAAAAAAAGTTGCGTGTAAACCGCCTCAATATCTGCGTGCGCCGATTCGAGGTAGCAAGCAACTTTGTTCCGAGATAAGAGAGAGAAATGGGCTGCTGTGATCTAGTCTGAAAAGCGACTGATTACTCCTACGTCAATATGGCCTCCTCTCTTGCGGCGCAGCTGTCGCAGATTGCGGCCAAGTCGACCAACGAGCTCGACCTCAAGGCCCAGCGCCTTTCCCACTCACAATCGTTGATCTTCGACCGGAAGATCGCAGGATCTCAAGACTTTGACACCGTTTATGATATTTGTTATGAAGGATTCCGAGAGCTTTGCTCCCTTGATGCGCGATTCGAGGACTTCGGGCGCACAATTTTCAGCGAGCAGAGCAAGGCGGAAGACCGAACACAAATCAACGCCACCCAGAATCAGGAACTCGATGCTGTAATTGAGGCATTCCTTGGTCTGGTTGGAGGCCGATTGCAACTAAGCCCCGCGGTGAAAGCCGTGGACTGGCTGGTTAGGCGTTTCAGGTACGCAGGTTTTGGTTAATTATTGCGGGAGACGATTCGGCAACTAACTACCATGACAGGGCTCACGAATATAATACCACCTGCATGATTCTCACCTTCCTCCCGTACCACACGACTCCCCTATTCTTGAACCTGCTCTCCATTCTGCCTAATGACCTGACGCCGACATTCAAAGTCCTTTACCCATATAAGAACGGCTTGGTGAACCCGCCGCGGCATCCTATCGTGCACAGCGCCACTACGAACAAACCGTTCTTTGCAGCTTTGAATGATTATGTTCTCAAGGTGTGCCGGCAGCAAGCTCAGAGCCACAGCCTGCTTACCTTCTGGGCCGGTATCATTACGGAGGCGGTGGCGGGCATGCTAGATGCGGCCCGCTCAGGCAGGAGAGAAGCCGAGAAGCAGAAGCATGAGGACATTATCATCCGTGTTCTGCCCGTCCTCAGCTCTGCATTCACGATGAAGAAGATTTCCGAATTGATCATCAGTTGCTACATGATCTCTGTTGTGCTCGCTCAAAAGGCCATCCTAGCCGACGATGTTCTCGATGGCTTGATGGAGAGTGTTGTCACTTCTTGGACGGAGGAGACTCTTAGCTCGGGTCTCATCTGTTTGTCCGTCCTGGCGCAGCAGAAGCTAACCGCTACACTTCCCAAAAAGGTGTTCAAAGCTATCGCTCGACTTGAGAACCCGATGCAGCAGCTTTCCGAAGTCACCGCACAGTACCAGACATCCAAGCTCTTCCTTGGACTTGTTGGCGGCTGTGTTAGTGAGCTGGACAAACAGAAGGACAACTCTCGCCTCGCACTGTTGTCGTCTATCTTCGAAACGGCCGTCTTCGGGGAGGACGAAACCAAAGAAGCCATAACCATGATTCTTAAGGCTGCTAGCAACTCCGATGAGACTCGCGGCATGTCCCTGGATGCTCAGACACAGCTTGCGGAATTGGTTCAAGGATTCAGCCGACCCGGAGCTCTTCAACCCATCTTCCAGAAGGCTCTGACTGAATCATCCTTTGACATCCCAGCTCTGGAGCACAACTTGCAGACAGTGGTCGAGGCCCCCATCCCAGCTCCAGCCATCGAGGATGTGGATATGCAAGATGTCGATGATGAGCAGGACTTGGACAGCTTCACCCCCGCGGTGGAGGCTCTGACCAAGGAGCCCGTGTTTTCCTCCTCGTTCCTCAGCAAGCAATCCATTCCAGAGTTTGACAGCCTTGTGCAAGTCTTTGCGCTGGCTGCTGATTCTGAGGCGAGGCTCGAGCAGTTCACTAACTTGCGAATTCTTGGAAAGACCGAGGCAACGAAGAGCGCTCAATATTTGTCATTCCTGACTCGCGTTCTCTCCGGATCTTTCCCTCTGGGAACTAGAGTTGCTGCCTTGGGTGCTCTCTCCTCGGCGCTTCAGTCGATCGCTGGTGAATTCGACCCCCAGGCGTTGCTGCCTTTCCTGCTTGTCGCACTCTCTGACCCGTCTGAGCGCATTCGCCGCGAGACCATCGGTGTCATTGCTGTTATTGGTTCTATCTACAAAAAGAACAAGAAGGCCGACGACAATAAGCCATGGGCTCACGACATGATCTATGGCAATGGCAAGCAGTCTTCTGGAATCTCTTGGATGTCTTCCCGTGATGTACAAAAGGTCCTGGAGCGCGCATTGCTTCCCGGACTGGAGGAATATGCCCTTGACCCTGAGTATATTGGCAAAGTACTTGATGCTACATTCCGTGGATCTGTTCTCTCGGAAGACTCGGGGGCCTCCGAACTCAAGAAGTCGGTTCGTCAAGGTCTCTTCACGTTCCTGTGCTCGCACGTCATTCGGATGCCCGTTTTTGCCCCCAAGTTTGCCTTGTTGCGTCTGCTCAATGGTGTTAAGAAGGTTTCGGGTACTACACGCGCCAAGGAACTCCTTCCTCTCCTTGAGGACTGGCGTGGCCTGGCCCAGAAAGACGTTGACGATATCTGTACCAAAGAGCGTCTTTCTGCCTCCGAGACAGAACACCAAGTTGTCGCCATCGTTTCACCGAAGGATGGTGATGCCATCACCACCCTCTTGACTAAGGTCAGCCCCAACAGCGAGTCCTTGCGACCATCGTTTGTCGCTGCTATCTTTGCCCGGATCAAGGAGATCTGGGCGAAGATTCCGGAGGAAAGCCAAGTGGGCTCAGCCGAGAAGCTTTTGGACATTTCGCTCGGGCTGTCGTCGGGCGAGGTGTCCTTGGCAGATAACTGTCGTAACGTTCTTCGTAGCGTCGAGATGTCCGGTCCTATTCTGGTCAGCTTTGTCAAGAAGATCCCTGCCTCGCTGACTGACATCGAGGCCACTGGCCCTGCTCCCAAACGTCGACGAACCAGTCAAAACAACATGATTGCCATGACCGTCAAAGACGAGGCAGAGCTTGCCAAGCTTATGGACAAAATGACTTTCATCCTGGAGGTTATTGACAGCTCTAGCCCCGACTCCCACCCTGAGTTGGCCGAAGGCCTGTTCCAGACTCTTGCTGCTCTTCATCACTTTAAGTCTCAAATCCAGTCTGGAATGAGTTACCTCCTGAGCTTGACCTTGGGTAGCCTCTTGGCTATTGTCAACAAGTCTAAGGGGTCCCCTAAGCCGCTGTTTGATACTTCTGTGATCCGGGCTGATCTGGTCGTCGACTGCGTTCGAACCACGGATAGCCCACAGGTGCAGAATGCGGCTCTCCTCCTTGTCGCTGGCCTGTCTGTCATTGCCCCCGAGCTCGTCCTTCACAGTGTTATGCCCATCTTCACTTTCATGGGATCCAGTGTCCTCCGCAAGGATGACGAGTACTCTGTTTCTGTCATTGACCAGACCATTGACCAGGTCGTTCCGGCTCTCATCCAGTCGCTTCGAAACCAGAAGCGTGATATTGTGTCGGGAACTTCGGAGTTACTGCTCAGCTTCACCGCGGCCTTTGAGCACATCCCCTCGCATCGTCGTCTCCGTCTGTTCCATGCATTGATCAGCAAGCTCGGCGCCCAAGACTTCCTGTTTGCTGTCCTTGCAATGCTTGCCAACCGGTACTCCACCGACAAGGATGTCCTGACTCTTATGACTGGCGTCGTCTCAGACACTACTCCTGCTGTGGAGCTCACCACTTACAGCAAGTACCTCAACCTTGTTATCGATTCCTTCGAAGCGAAGCCTGGTATTTCGCACGTCCTCCTTGGAATTGGCAGCGATGATGGCCGTGATCCTCAAAAGGTTGCCGTGGACCTCTTGCGGGACTTGGCGCACTTGCTCAAGCATTCATCCCTCAAATCCAAGCTGGAGACAACATTTGAGACCGAAGGCCCCGTGACCGACCAGGTTCGTGCTTGCTTCTCTCGGGTCCTGGGGCAGGTTCTCGCCCTAGGCGAATCGGTGCAGAATATGAAGCCCGTCAGCCAGGCATGTGGCGAGGTGCTCGGCTCTCTCTTCGGCACCCTGTCCCTTGTTGACTTCTTGGACACCATCGAATATCTCCTTGACCCTAAGCAATCGAACGATGACCTTCGCCGCAAGGTCCTTCGCTTGCTGGAAAACCGTCTTCGCCAAACCCCTGAGCGTGACAGCGAATCCCAGCTCAAGGTCCTTGACTTCCTTCCTACTCTGGTTGGTATCGTTCAGTCGTCCCCCGATTCGCTTCTCAAGCATGCTGCAGTCGCCTGCATTGACCGCATTACTGAGAAGTACGGCCGGAAGGATCCATCCAAGGTTATTCCCGCCGCCCAGGTTGTCGCCAGTGCCTCTTGCCTTGGCGAGTCTGATGAGCGCATTCGCATCATGGGTGTCCTGTGCCTTGCCTCCATGGCGGAGGTTCTTGGCGAGGCCATGATTCCCGCTCTCCCCAGTGCTCTTACTCAGTCCTTGAGCCTTTTGGAGCTTAGCTTGACCACTGGAAAGGAAAATTCGCGACTCCACGATGCTGTGTTCTCGCTCTTCTCTGCTCTGTTTGTTAACCTGCCGTTCATGATGTCGGCTGGCCATCTCGACAAGATTCTGCTGCTCGCTTTCAAGTCTGCTAATGCGGAGCTTGAGGAGAGCTCTGAGGACAGTCGTCTGGAGACTCTCCGGTTAATGGCATCTCGCAAGATGGATATGACTGCTACTCTTGGTGCTATTGACCGCAACTGGCAGCAGGCCGTCCAAGCTGGCCCCACAGCGACCAACGAGGTCTTGGAAATTCTCAACCTTGCCGTCGAGAAGAATACCAAGGCCGTTGTGGTGAAGAACGTCAGTGTCCTTTCCAACATCCTCTTCAAGGCATTTGACCTGCGCCGTGAGCAAGTTGCTCTCGGCGAGCGCTCCAACTTTGAATCTTCCGACGTGGATGACGCCGAAGGTGCATTGAACGATGTCACAATCAAGATGATTTACAAGCTCAATGACAGCACCTTCCGACCCCTCTTCATCAAGTTTGTTGAGTGGGCCACCACTGGTACTCCTAAGAAGGATGCCCAGGGCCGTGTGTCGCGCCTTACGACCTTCTACAAGTTCCTCCAGGGCTTCTTCGGTACTCTCCAGTCCATTGTCACCGGCTACTCGAGCTACATCCTGGAGAACGTTGTCGAGATCTTAGGCTCAACTGGTCCCTCGAAGACTACGAAGACCCTCTGGCTGGCGACTCTGCGGACTCTCTGCAATTCATTCCAGCATGATCAAGATGGTACGTTTTAATCCTGTCCACACTGATATTCCACATCCATTAACCTTCATCTACAGACTTCTGGCAATCTCCTTCCCACCTCGCCAGTATCTCGGGTCCCCTCATTGCTCAGTTGGCTCACGCGACCACGTCGAAGACTGCGGATCTGGTCATCGAAGAAGTGGTCCCTGCGATCACAGACCTCGCCATCGCTGCCGATTCGACCGACAACCACAAAGAGCTCAATAACGCGCTGATGAAGTACCTCCGACCTTCATCTGCTCCCAATGCCAAGTCGGCTGGTGGCGATAACGCTTTCACCCGCCTCGCCGCCTTAAAGGCCGAGCAGGCGCTCACCGAGCAGCTCGGTGAGGAGTGGCTCGCTCTTCTTCCCGAGATGCTGCCTTACATCAGCGAACTCATGGAGGACGAGGATGAGAGTGTGGAGAGAGAGGTGCGCAAGTGGGTTAAGCAGATTGAGGGTGTGTTGGGAGAGCGACTTGATGATATGTTGACCTAAGGGGTTTCCTTTGGTGTCCATGTATAAAAACCGCATTTGACTGGCGTTTGTAGAGATAGACCCCCCAGGCAGGGCATGCAGTCAACGTCTGCAGAAAAGAACATTGTTTATTATACTGCCATAACTATGAATTTCTTCGATTCGAGCCATTTACATAAATGAGGCCGTTACTTCCGTCCTGCGTTTAGTCCTGGGAAACTGGAGAGTCTGCCGCATCAACACTCACCCGTATTCCACCGATACTTCGAAGCCGGATGGTCTGCAGCTGGACCAGACTGACCAGGTCGTGTATGGCGCGATGCAGGAGATCCTGGAGGGCTCGGAACTCGATCAACGACCAACTACACTGGTCCGAATTGAATTACTCTTGTCCGAGCGCACCAGTTAGATCATGGAATCCCCTTTTTGGGTTTCGTCTCTCGGGCGAGAAATGTAGAGGCTGCGTTGATGTGATGCTGTAAACCTTGGGGTGCATCCGTGGCCCCAGGTCCATTCATCGGCATCGTCAAATCACCATGGGGTCCTTTCGATTTGCCTACAGCCAGACCAAGGAGACATTTTAAGTGGGCCTAATTGGGCGATCATAAATATCTGCCCAGGAGGTTTGAAAAAGACGTTTAAAAAGATATCTTGGAAATCAGTATCAAAAGATGTCTAGAAAGACGGGTTAAAAAATTACTAGGGGGAAATTTAGAAGGACAATGAGAATAAAGTATTGAGGCCCATTTGTAATATCTCCTTGGTTCGGCTGTAAAACCCGTCTCTAGACTATGTGCGATCGATAACTTCAGGCTATACATTATAGAATGTGGGTTTTCAATGGTGGCTCTCAGTCGGCCCGGCTGGCCCTCGGTGAGAATGTCACTTCTAACCTCCCAACATCCTGGACGCCCACTTATTCTGTAGACCCGTAGCCACTCCTTCGCAAAAGACCTTCTGCGCCACGTCTAATCAAAATGGTATTGTTGCTCTGACCCCAAGTTCAATAGTCCATGCAGTATGACGCCCCTGGTGTACCCTGGTTGCTATGATACTATGATACCATCCAGCGCCAATCGACCACCTTGAACTTAAAATCCAGTCTCTCGCTTCCATCATGCGAAAGCACCTCATCGCACCCGTATCAAGCAATAATGGATCGATATATGCTCATTCGCCCCGATGGCACCGACGCCATGGAATCGAACACCGGAGATGATACACACCCCTGTCCCTGGGACCTTTGCAGATTCTGCACTGGGGACATTTAAGCGTACCTCAGCCCTAGATTTTCCCTGAACTTGATATCACGTTTGAGCTGCTGCGTTTGTTTCTTGGTGAGAGGATGACAGTGTTAAGTATCCCGACTAACGTGAGGATACGTCTTAAAGGCATTAACATATGTACCTAATCCTCCTTAAGGGGCTTGCGACTACGAGCTTCGGTAGAAGACAATCAAAAATATCAGAAGTAGAATTGGTATTGAGCAAGCGGATGAAGGACAATCCATCACGAGCAACTCTTCCTCTGTAAATATCCACAGTCATATCGCCAGCGAAAATCATCCATCCAGTGATCATGAATTTCCAGCGGGATTCATGACAGTATCCGACATCTAACTAGAGGGGAAACCGGCCCTCAGGTTAGCATACTCAGACGCAGGGTAGCTCAGCTGATTCTGGTCCTGGAGCAAAGCACCGGTACCTCCGAATTCAGTCACGACCTGCGATACTGTCAGTCAAGACAATTCGAAGCGGTGTTTAAGAGGCGAGTAACTTACCGTGGTGATCAAGCTCTCGGAGCCGTTTTTGTCACTGCTGCTCTCCCACCACATACCACCGCCAAGGCCCTTAGATTGGATGTACTGTGCCTTCATCTGGGCAACCTCTGGCGTGTCGTAGCTGATCATCATCCGCTTAACTGGGTCGTAGCTGTAGCTAGCGATCTCCTGGTCCAGGTTGGTGACCGTCGCTCCGGCCTGCGGTAGCGCCTTGTAGTCCCAGACACCGTCCTCCCAGCTGCCGCTGCCAACACCACTGTAGTTTGTGCCTGGCCCATCAGTGTTCATGAAGGAGCGACCGTAGAGCGGCATTCCAAGGACAATCTTGTCTGCGGGCACGCCGTTTGATGTGTAGTAGGTGATGGCTTGGTCCGTGTTGAATGGTGTACTGAGCGGGTTCGCGACAGATGGATAGACATTGGCGTCGTCGCCGGCGATGGTGGCCCAGCTTCCGGAGTAGTCGTAGGCCATCAGATTCCAAAAGTCCAAATACGGGTCCATTTGGGCCATTGCGAGCTTCTGGTAGTTACTAGGGCCTAGCTCAATGTTAGCAGAAGTAGGCCATCGCTGATGAAATGATCGTACCAGCTGGGGATGCAACTGTGATGAGGAAGTGATAACCACTGGCATTGGCTGCACTGTAGGTATCCAGAGCCTAGTCCTGGTCAGTAATCAATGCACTTGGTGTCCTCTCCAGTGGAAAGGTGGAGGATACTCACCGAGCGCAGCGACTTGAGTAAATCAACGAAGTCCGCAGCCTGGCTGCTGTCGGCAGGATACTAGGCACTAGTTAGTCTCTCGTCTTCCAATTATGATCGATAGACATCATACCTCCCAGTCAATGTCAATACCATCGATTCCGAGGTTCTGCACCATGCTCACGGTGGAAGAGACAAACGCCTGTCTTCCAGTATCGGTACTCATGGGACTCGCAAAGTTGTCCGAATAGGTCCAGCCTCCGATAGAGAGGAGAACTTTCAAGTTTCGGTTCTTCTGCTTGAGCAAGAACAGTTGCTTGATGCAGCCATACACATTGTTTCCCACGTCGTTCCAGGAGTCACCGGGGTAGTGTTTCTGGATATCAGCGTAGGTATCCGACAGGTACACTTCCCCCGTGTCCGGGTGAACGTTGGCAAACGCATAGAGGACATGGGTCAACCTTTCAATGGGGAGTTCCTGGGGTTGGTAGTTTCGGCCATAGATAGCCTGGATGCAAGATATTTGTCAGTGGAACGTTCCCATGATATGAAGTTGTGGTATAACCGACCCAGTTAACAAAGTACGCCACAGAGCGGTACCCGGAAGCAGCGCGAGCCTCAAGCTCGGTCGTGTCACTCCCGAGGGAGGGGATGACGGCGGCATTGGTGAGCCATCCCAGGCCTAGGAGAAAAGGAAGGACAAGATGCATGATGAAAGTCCGAGTGGTTGGAATGAAATCGAGCCAGCGATTTCGAGGATGTGTTGCAGATGGGAAGAGGAGAAAAAGACGCGCTGGAGGGGATGTTTTATACCCCAAATCAGTCTATCATAAATTCGCCCATCTAGGTAGCCTGACCGCGACATGTCCTGCCTGCGGGGATTCCCAACATCGAAACTAAAAGGTCCGCATCTCCGATTGACGCGTTCTCCAAGTGACGCGACGGTAACAGGGAACACCCATAGCTCCAACTCCCGATCAAGAGATGCTACTCTCCAGATCCAGTCAACCCCACACTATCGGAGGGGTCCGCATGTGCACATGCTCAACGTGGCCAGAAGACTGTGTCATCACGAGTCTTGAAGGATGGAAGTATGGACCCCACATTCCGACAGGAACGAAGGCGCCATTCTCGGAACTGACAAACACGTTCCACGATCTCAAGTGCAGTGAGCATTCTTCATGTAACCGTGAAGCATGGAGCAACGTGGTCTTCCGGGTCTTTGATCCCCTAGTCCGGGTGCATGGCTGGGTTGCCTTGTGCTGTGGACGATCGCCCAATCGGCGCCCCCGATACCTGAGGAAGGGTGACATTCTCTTCTGCGATTTCTCCGTCTATCGCCCTCTGAGATTCCTCGGGAGGTATCTCGGAGCCACCGATCACCGAGCGATGCCTATTATCGCTCAACAGCATCTTAGTCGTTGCATTCACCGTCCACCCGAGTCCGAGGTTGACTTGCGGTAGCAGAGTGAATGTAACTTGGATCACGATATCACCCAAGATCAAGGTTCAGTATCCCGGGCCGATACCTGGGGCAGATAGACAGGGGTTGGCAAGAACGAATTAGAGTAAAATCAGGGTCTTCAGCACCTGCCGCCCTGCAGGAACGCATCACCCGCGGGATCAACCAAATGTAACATCCTTGGACCCCATGGCATTTCTACCCATGCGACCGGGGCATGTGCCATACCACCCAACGCGGAGCGCCGTCCAGATCCTATGTGACGAAATCGAGCGAGAGAGGGGTATAGAGATCACCTCGGCACTAAGTCTCAGGGTTGGGAAACCAGTCGGTTTTCCGTCGGGTGAGAAGCTCCAGTCAGGCTAGTGATTAGCCTAGTAAAGTAGCAAGGTGTTGATAGCCTTGTGCGAGATCCGATCGTGGTCTAGAGTCTGGTGGGGAAACAAGGTGAAACCGCATTGCTTGGCGCGGGCCCGATTGCATCAGAGCCCCTGGACCCGTCTTTACGCATGAACGTTGCTGCCGGGCTTAGCATGACCTCGGTATTCTATATGTTCTAACTGTACATGGATAGACGGTGGATGCAAAACGAGTCCTTGGCTCTCCAGAAGCCATATTGATATCCTGATATCTGAGCTCGCTTTACGATGAGTTGTCGGCGCAAGACCAGGCGGCCGAACCTCCCGACTGTTTGTAACTGTCAATAATGGTCACAATAGACCCGTAAGTACCTCCAATCATCAAGAATGTTCCAGCCACTATGATAAAGGCACACCACCCAACCATCAACATCCACTTGGTGGTTCGGAAGTCTCGGCCCTTGCTCCAGTTGTCGTACAGCCACATGCCGGCCATGGGCTGGAAGCACATCGGTGTACCAAGCAAGGCACCGACGAGTGAGACAAGATCACCAAATACGGGAATAGCACTGGCAATAATGTAGGCAATCACCGTGGTGCCCAAAGTGCAGCCGATCCAAACGGCCCAGTGGACGACGGTATTGGCTACCAAATGGCGGGAGCCGTAGAGGATGCGGACAAACATATATTTGGCCGTGATCTAGGAAGGATGAGCACGGCGACAGTAACATCGTTTGAAAAGTACTTACGTGGATAAATAGTAGTGTACTGACGATCAAGCCAGGGAGAGCGAAGCCGTAGCTCACAATCTTCACGGTCGGGCCTGCCGATCCGAGGGCGGGGGAGGAAACGTAGGATCCACAGAAATAGTAGATGACAACGCCGATCGCAAGGTAGAATCCAGTCACCACGGACTGGCAGAGTATCAGGGATCGGTTGTAGTGGGCGGGATCACGCATCTCGGATGCGATGGAGAAGAAGGCGGGGGTGCCGGCGTAGGCGAACACCATCGTCGAGACCGCGGTGATTGCATCGGTGAATGATACATCGCCATTGACAATTTTATAATCGGGAACCCAGACAAGGTCTGCGGGTACGGCGGAAGGGCGGTCCTGGATCCCAACGGCGATGGTGACGATAAGAACTGTGGGGATGGGTTAGCCTCATGGGACCCACGGGGTGGAAAGGACTACCCACTCGAAGTAAGAATGCAAACAAGACCCAACCACGCAAGCCACGAGATGCGACCTAATGTTTGGATACTGCCGAGCGAAAATGTAACTATGGCGGCCACGGCGACGTAGACGGCGGTGCAGGTGGCGTGGGAGGAGACGGCGTTGAGACCGATGGAGATGCCCAGCATACCGGAGCCGGCGACGAAGATCCACCCTACGACGAGTCAGCAACCGGCATCAAGTGTTTGCAGGGAAGGGGACTCACAGAGAATAAAGGCACCTCCCAGAATGATTCGGCCGGGCTTCCCCAGAAGAAGCTCACCGACATCGTCAATGCCGTAGACCTCACGATGCCTCAGTTTGAAAACACCAATAATATAGTCGGACCACGTCGTAATGGCAGCAATGGCACACAAGACAATCACCCCGGGAATGACACCCAGGGAGTCGAAGGCTACGGGGATGGAAAGAACACCGAGACCAATTTGGGTTTTCATCATCAGCACGGCCGTGCCCAACCATCCTACCTGAGGGCCAGTTAGCGAGAACGAGGACCGTCACCACCTGGACAAAACACGTACGTTGCGATAGTTCGGACCATCTTCCGTGATTTCACCGAAGACGGGATCATGCGAGCCTTCAGTCACCTGGCCGACATTGGAAGAGACGTAAGTCAAGGACTCGTCTTGTTTCTTTTCTGAAGACATGCTGACGATATCGATTTGACAAGTGCAAAAGAAAAAGGGCGGCTTGGGGTTACATCTCGCGGGGACTGATGAGACCTTTTAAAGCCTTTGCGCCGCACCCAGAAGCGGCTTAGGGCCGGGTGCTAAACCTCTCGGGTGGCGCGAAAGGGGTGGTTACCGTATCTTCGTATCTTCGTATCTCCGCCACTGAAAAACGCCCCCACAGCGAGATAAGGGATAAACCGTTTTTCTCGTGGTGTCGATCTTATCATTCGCGTCCTGTTCTCCTTGTTCTTCATCTTTGTTTCTTGCTACACCTTCAATAACACTCGATACAACTCCCTAGATCGAGGCGGTCTGTCCCCGGATTTCCAGAATCCCACCTACCGTTGTTCCCCCGCAATCGAACCGCACTCCAACGCCCGAAAATCCACTTTTTTTGAGTGTGGGGGAGGGCGAATTACGTCGGTTCCCCTCTTAAATGCCTCACAGCCTCCGGCCCGGTTCCACTACATACCACACGCGTGCGCTACTAGAATGTTTGGAGAAGGCGATCCACCATTCTTGCCGTGGCAGTCGGGTCCGACTGGTCCTCGCCCCGGTTGATTGGGCATCTCCCGCTGAGCATCGTAAGAGACTTTGGTCTGCCATGGATCGTGTTGCGAAATCTCTGCTTCTGGAAGGTTGTGGCTGACACGATCTGGTTCATTGCCGGTCGATCTGCCCATTCCCTTGTATGTATACTCAATCTCGCCCCGGTGGCCACCGGCCCGGCTTCCCGGGTTTCGAAGGCGTAGGTACCTTCGGCGAACACTGTGCATTGGACGGCCCGTCCGACAAATCTGTATCATGCGCCCGGCCCCTAGCAGCAAAAGATACAATGAATACATACAACATCATCAGCTATGCGAGGTCTTAACCAGGTACGGGAAATGTTCGGTCGGGCCTACGGGCAGAGACTTTGTAAGACATTTTGACCGGTTTTTCATTTGTGTTGCCCCGAAGCACGAGCCAAGTGCATTGGGGTAACCGGGGGGCCTTCTTACCCAAACAGGACGCTCCCTCCAAAACAAAACCTTGCGATCGCGAAAAGAATCGGGAGGGAATTTTTCTCATGATCCCATCAGTCACGGTGCCAATGTGGGCATCACCTACACTCCTTCTCGTACCTAGACGGAACGGGTGGCGACGAAACTACACACACGGCGTTGGTTCGCAGCGGAAGAAAATGGGCCGGCCTCGATGCGCCCCGGAAAAAATGTGCAGGTAGCGGCAGATAGATGGGGCCATGTCCACCCATGGATGTGGTCGTTAGCAACGCGGACATTATCGTACGTGCTCTAAGATATGACCACCGATGTGCGGCAGCGACAATTGACCGTAAACATCCCATTCCCGTCTTCCTTATCGAATGGGAAACTTCCTATTTCGGGATCCCTTCCCGGATCGCCGACCTTTTAAGCAGTTATGCGCGAGACGGCCACGCCGGCTGTCTTGCATATGTGGCTTTCAAGGGGTGGCGCACAGCCTTACTCAAACCCTTGCTCGAACCCTATGGCACAAGTACAACGCCACTTCAGCTGTGAGTCTGGGCCGCTCAACACGGGACTGGGAATTTGAAGTGTTTACAGTCCGCCGGCCCGGGATATGTGGAGTATACTCTTCAGAACACCCCTGCAGTTCCGCGGTTCCAAATATGGACGATGTGGACGATGTGGAAGAGATCGCTTAGGTTGTGGCGTTTTTGCCCGATGGAAGCCAATGGGTGACTAGAAGCGTTAGTCCCATGTTAGTCCATGCAAATCGAGGACCGTTTTTCATTTAGAGACATGGTTCCTAACTAAGTTTCAGATAGCGGGATAGCAAGTGTTCCCGGGCACGGGCAAGAATACGCGACGCTCTTCGATAGGAAAGGACTGCTGTTTTCATAGAGGGCCCTGGTACACTTTTGCCACTATTGCATCTAATCTGGATCAGACCATTCTGGTCGCGACACATCCATTTTGAAGAATTCCTTCGCCTAAACTTACTGGAATGCATTCCGAGTCTTTCGATTGGGAATGGTTGTGACTCCGGAGACACGTCACTGATCACCCACTGCCAGCCAAGCAAGGGTTATCTGTTTGACAGCCGGAAGAACGGCCTCGTAACCTATATCTCTTATTAGCTCGCGTATATGGCATTCAAAAGAACTCCCAGAAATGCTGCGACGCGGAAAATTTTCATTCATCTCCAAAAAATCCCTCGCATGAAGCACGGCCATCCTCGCAGAGCGTCTAGTACCCCACGGATTTCAGTCGAAGATGTCTGTGGAAATAGTAACTGTGTTGACCGCCGTTTTCGTTTACTAGTGCCCTGTTACAGTCCCTCGGCTCCGTGAACTCGATGATGCTGATTCTTCAAATGGCAGTGGTCCCCGGGCAAAGGAAAGTATTACCGCTCACCGCTTGCTTGATACATGCACAATCTCGATTAGCTCGGGATCGTCGCTGCTGTCAACCAAATTCTACATCATGCCACCCCACGCGATATCCACGTTCACTGTTCTTGGCCAAGCACTTTAACCTTATGATTCGTCAAAGCCGAACGTAACTCGTTATCAAATGATAAGGCCTACAATCTCCCATCATTACAACCTAGTGTGATAGATACCGGTTCTGCTGCCGTATCTAAGAGCATGGTCTTCTTGGGGGAATAAAATGGAACCGGTCGATTCGATGCTCTCGACTTGGTTGACCGATCATTGCTTATTAGTGTGATATCGCATCGTAATTTAGGCCGCCATGCTCCTCATATCTGACATGGGGCTATCAGGGTGCCCGATATGTCCAGAGTTTAGGGCTTATCTCACCCCGAGATACACTCGATGAGCTTACAGGAGACCTTTCATGTGTTGAATTTTCGTGGGACATACTCATAGCCAAGGTCGACAATGATGAGAATCCAGTCATTAGGTGCTCATAGACACGGAAGACAGGAACTTTGGAATGCAGAAATGATGGGTAAAAGATAAATATAGACGATTGAATGTCGGCATAGAGTGCCATAACTCAGTTATGCTCGGGTCTATCCACCTTTCTGTGATATAAGCCATAGCAAAATCAGTTCATTGTAACTGCCTGAGAAATGGGGCTATCTGGTGAGAATCGCTTGGAAGGTCGGTTCCAGTTACAATCAAAGGGAATTTCCACAAACAAGGCGAGCATATAAACAACGAACTTCCAATGGAATCTTCTCCACTCCACACGTCTCATCACCAAATATTATCTTTTGACATGGGAAATTGGGAACATCTTGTCAAGAAAAATGACCAAGAACATTGCAATCAAGAATGGGGACACTTTGCCAGATACGGCTGCCCAGAAAGTGCTCTCAACTCGCAACCTGGTTGCTGAAATAATCAGGTGGCTCGTGGAAATTCTCGATCATTCAGAACGGGGAAATGGAAAATATCACAAGGGTCGCGGCCGTCGTAATTCACTGTGCGATCTAGTTACCTTGAACAGACTCTGGTTCGACCAAACCATCCCCTACATCTGGAAAGCCCCAACCAACAAAAACAGCTCCTTTCATCAGCGATTCGCTAAAGTCAAAGAAGCGCGCCTTCAGACATACGCCAACTTTGTCGAATATGGTCATTTACTCGCCGTCCCTTTCGACGACTTGGTCGATAACAATAGAATCCTCCGCGGAGTGACTTTTCCCCGACTGAATCAAATCGACCTAGTTCTTCGATATCGTGAACGGATACTGTGCTTCCCAAGACTCAGTGCTCCGGCACTGCAGAGCATACGTATCCGGATCGCGTGGATATTGAAATCCAGAGGATCGGACAAGGTCCATTTTCGCTTTGGACACGGGACTACGCCGCGATTGAACCCGCAGTTGGGCCACAGGCTCGGTGGTTGTCTCAAGGTTTGTGTTTTGGATCCGTGGGCGATGTTGTATATTGCATACCTGACTCATTATGCTGGGATCGGTTAGTCTTATTTCACGAGCGTCTCGCGTGTCGTCCTCGGGCCTGGCTTGCTGGTTCACCCAAGGACGGTGCAGAGTATCGGTAGACGCCTTCCAAATGTCGCTGTTTTCGTCGATGATAGCAAGGTTGTTGAGGAGTAGCTTTGTATTACTTCGCCGCAGTAATTCCCCAATATCACTTTTTCAAGAGGTTTAGCTGCGCTACTTGAGTGTTCTGGGAGTAAGAGCCATTTCAAAAGGAGCAAGAAGTTTCAATAATGTGGTTGATTAGGTAGAAGATTGATTATGTGCTAGAAACATCCATTTTTGCGCTCCGTAGCGGACATAGGCAAAAAAGGGGGTATATTTCAACAAAAAAAAAAGGCTCGGAATGAAATGAACGCAACTTTTAATGAATGCAAGGCATGAGAATGGGGTATTATCAAGCAGAAAGACAAACATGTGCACGGATTCAATGCTCAAGTAGCAGCTTGCAAGCGGGGTACGGTAGAAGAAATGGTCTCCGAGTACTCGGGTGGTGCCAAGTTCACATCGATGACTGCTTCACTCACAAGCGGAGTTACAGATCGGGGTTGGAAAAAGGCGTTCATTTCTTCCTGCGTGATAATCACTCCCTCGATGGCTGACTTGAGAGAGTCACACTTGGACTGGGAGATGATCTGGATTGGCAGTCGGAGATAGACGGTAGGCGTGAGGACGTTTGCACCCGGGGTTTGATACGTCACTGAGAGGTCGAGTGAGTAGGTGCGAGACATCAGGCATGAGTGAAACGTCGGCACGAATGTCTTGTTTTTGGGGAGCGTGATGGGAACCACGACTGATGCGGTGTAGTAGGTGTCTCCAGAGAAGGAAGTAGATGGGCCGGTTGAGTCTGCCGAGCAAGTCGAGCAAGTCGAGTTGAATGAGTCGCGGCGATCCGTGTCAGACAGGGCGGAGTGCTTCTGCCACTGTGCGGATGCCACACACATTGTCGACAGAGCAACAGAGTCGGTGAAGAGGGCTTGTCCGATCTGGGAGAAGGGCATGGTACCAGACTGACAGGGGAAATCCTCCCAGGGAGTCACACTGTAGAAAGTGTTCACTTTGAGCTTGCTGGCCATGGAGCCGAGACGAGGCGGCTGCTCGTTGCCCACGGGCTCGAATCGAAGCTGGACGGTAGCCACGGTGCTGACGGTGTCACGGGGTTCACAGCTGGGAGGGGATAGTCGAATCGGCTTGGGCTGCGATGAGGAAGCTACCAAGCGGCCCAGCTTGCCGCGCAGGAATCCGCGCTTTACGCTCTTCTCCTTCCGGGTACAGTAGTAGGCGTGATCGACGGTGTTGATAGGAGGCTCCTCTTCGACCGTTGGAATGATGCGGACCTTTTTGGCGACATTGGCCAGTGCCTTGACCTGACGGTGGTCTGTTGACGACCTCTTCATGACCGCCACGCGGATGATATATGAGATCTGGGTCGTATCCGGTGCCATATCATCGAGAAGAGTCTTTCCATTTCCAGCCATTATGGGATCGCCCAATGTCGGTGGGAGCATGGTGTGAGATCGGTGGATTTGGTGGTTGCTCCTGGCGTGTGTGCACACCTGGGGTAGCAATTGTTCGGGGACGACGAATGTGAAGGGGAAGGTGTACTTGCAACCAGCTTCGAGCAGTCGCGGGGTTGGGTATTCTGTCTCTTCGATAGGTTGGCGCAGCTTTAAAAACATCTGCTGGGACCCTGTACGGCCGGGACATGCTGCTCGTTCTACTGTGGTGTGCGATGTGCCTATATTGAATTAGATACGATACCACCAGAAGATACCGGAGTATTCTTACCTTGTAGAACAATCTCCACCTCATCAAAACGCGTCTCATGCTCCACGGTGATCGTCGCAGTGCCTTCAATCTGGTCGCCAGTTGTATAGGAGTTGACGAGCCCAGGTGTCTGACCTTCCAGGTTGATGTCTATTTTGGGCTGTGAACGCCGAGTGAAGACATCCAGGGACTCGGAGGTCCTGCTTATGACTGAGGTCGCAACCATTGTATCGCGCCTTTGGAGTCAAGAGGGATCAAGGTGTAGGTCTGGAGAAAAGTAGAACGGAGAAAGCAAGACGCGAAAGGGTCAATAAGTGAGTAGTAAAAGGATCAAGGGACCACAAAAAAAAAGTAGTATAAAGTGGAGCCGTCGACAACCGCGTATACAACAGGGTCCAGGAGAAGCCCCGTCTTATAGACCCTTCCTTCACTTTGACTAGAACGAGTTGAAGATGATTTCAAATCGCCGTGAGTCACGTTCCGCCTCCGATAGCTTGTAGCAGAACTGACCAACGCCCGTCGTCTGGAGCTGCAGTTAAAGGCTAAGTCGGACGGAGCCGATCAGAGTGATTGGCGGGGCAGCTCCTACATCGGTCGCATGCGCACGCCCTTGGATTGACATTCCTAGACTTTACTTTAGCCCTTGTCCGGGCGCCACAGGACGTCATGGGTGTCATGGGTGTCATGCA
This sequence comes from Penicillium cinerascens, assembly GCF_028974065.1. Taxonomy (NCBI): domain Eukaryota; kingdom Fungi; phylum Ascomycota; class Eurotiomycetes; order Eurotiales; family Aspergillaceae; genus Penicillium; species Penicillium cinerascens. The sequence goes on along the minus strand of NW_026695298.1, from coordinate 337,762 downwards.
CCTTGCACATTGCACATTGCACCATGCCGATACGAAGCCCGAAACCGCATGTCCGTGGCTTCTCTCGTTCCTCCCAAGGGCACCTCGAGACTCGTCGAAGCACAAGCTTGACTCGGGCGGGTCTAGAGTCGGTGGATCGCGCCTCACGCCGACATGCACGCCCTTCGAGACTCCACTTGGCGCAGACCAACCGTGGTGGGCCACTCACATTCCCCGACGCTCGGTCTTTGTGTGATTGATATGGCCAATCAGTAACAACAAGCCACAATAGCATTTGGGGATGTAAGCACGAGAAAAGGTTCCGTTATATGGTCAGCCGACAACTCTTCCGAAAGCTGCTCATCAAACTGACCAGTCTTCCATGTTCGGCCCCCAACATGACACCATCGCGGCTCCATCATGACTTTCCCGAGGAGAAACTGACGACGGTAGCCGGTGTTTCGGGAGGCCCCAGATATTTCCGCCCTTAACCGACACTTTGTCCATGCCGAGTGGGTGCTGGTCGCAGTTTACGGGATCGCGGGCTAATCGTTCACACCCTGCGTTGAGACATCTCGGTTTCTTTTCGGTTGGCCGATCGACCTCGTCGCCGATCAATCCGGTGGTCTTTTACTTCAACATCCTAGTATACGGGACACGGGACCCACGGATACTCCAATTGTAAATCCATTTCTATCGAAATCACTACCTAGACTTACGGGTGGGATATCCCGACAGATAAATTACGGTGTATGTCCGTGGTGCAATGCGGACAAAACCGTACTCAAAAAACGTCGACGCGTGGTGTCCACGCTTCTTCTTGTCTCATACAGGTCACTCGTCATGGACGGGCGGCCTGCATCCAGCTCAAGATTAGCCGAGTGAAGACGGCAGACCGAGCGAGGCAAGAGACGTGCTCCGAAGAGATGTCTAAGAAGAGAAAGGGAAGTGGCAGAAGCCATGATACAAGAATGCGGTCAATGCCGCCAAGTGGTATCGATTAACAGGTACCTAGGTATCTGAAGCCCAGAGCACAAACGCCGTGATCAGACGCCGACCTGCCCCGTAAAAAGAATTAGTACGCCACCCGAGTTCGCATATCCGAAATCTTGCGCTCGATTTCGCGCACGGAGCGATCCAGCTCCCCCGCAATCATCATTTTCGTATCGTTGGGCAGTAGGAAATACATCTCGCAGAGGTCGCCGTCAATGACCCCCTTGGAGGGTGCATAATAGCCGCGGTAGATCAGGTGGTCTCGTCCTGCCAGAGGAGGCTGCTGCACGGCAAGCTGCATTTCCAGGCTTTGGAAGAAGTCAACGTCCTCGCGGCTGACGAACGGCACGAACATGCCGATCGTGCCCTGGAAGCCGGTCCATACAACAATGTCACGCCCACCAGCCACCAGCTGGGCTTTGTGAATGCTGGTGGGGACATCTTGCGTGTAGTAGTGGACCATCAGCTCGAGACGGTGGGGAGTTCCCTGCAGGTAGCCTCGCTCGTGAACAAGATGGGCACCGGATCCATCCTCGTCGGCCTCTTCCGAAACCTTGGTCGGGCATCGCATCAACCACAGGTTACCAAACTTGTCACCACCGGCGACGGTTTCATAATCGACCATGGCTGTCGAGGTTGTCCACCGAGAGATGGAGTCGTCGACGAAGGGAATAAGGATATTCTCCTGGTACTTGTAGACGACATAAGTAACACTCTCGCGGACATCGCTCACCACGATTCGGCTGCCTTGCGTCTGCAGGCCCACAATGGTCTTGGGGACGACCGGGGCCTGGCACTTGCGGAGAAGCTGCTTCATGCCGAGGTCGTACAGACGAAGAATTGAGCCAACGCCAGCAAGAACCTTACCCTGGAAGGCAAGCAGAGCAAGAGGTGGCTCCTCGACCTTGGTCTTGTGGATAAATTCCAGCTCGCGGCCATCCTCCTGGAATCGGTAGATGTGAATAAAGCCGCCAGCGGAGGATGGGGGCAGGGCAACCATATCCTTGGCAGTTCCAACAACCAAGAAGGTCTCGCCGTCTTGACTCGCGAATGGCACAGCAGCAACGCTGACTGCTGCTTCGTTCTCTTCGAGATCGAGAGTAAACACCACCGACTTTGAAGAGACCGGGTCCACAATTTGGATACATGAGGCCCAATGACCAGTACCGCGAGGATATCCAAATTCTTCTGGTGGCAAGACCGCAAACTCGCCATTGGTTTGAGTCTTCGAATCTTGAATGAGACTCTCCCGAGTAGCAGGAGACAGGACGTTGTTATCCGATTCGATGACGTAGAACAGCGGTTGCTCCGGGTGTTGAACAAAGCGACGCGGTGTGTAAGCAAGAGGAATAGATTCCTGAAGCATGTTGTTGTCGAGTTTCTCGATGGAGAAAATCCTAGTATTTGTCAGTGACAATGTCTCAACGCCAAGTGAAATTGCAAGACGGTGAAAGATAGAAAATGATCTCAGTAGGAACAATTGGAAAATAAATAAAAAAGTTTGTCCACATAAATATTCGGGCCCTTATTTTCATCATATGATCAAGGAGGGATGTTGGGGTATCAATGCACATGCTGGAATGATAAACGTACCTGAGGTTGCGGCCTTGGATACCGATCATACCCTCGACACACTGCTCACTGGAGAAGTTCCAACCCCACTCGAGAGGAACATAGTCCAGCGGCGTGAGCATAAAGCCCCTGGTTTGGGTATCGGAATATCCAAGCCATGAGCGGGAGCTAAGAGCCAGGACGGCGGTTTGGCCCTTGACAGAGACCTGTGACAGTTTGACGGGCTTTGCGCCCAAGAAGCGTGTCCGAGTATCCGACAGCTCGCCAGTGACTTCATCCAGAACGGTACGAAGGTAAACACCGGAGTAAAGACCAATGTGCAGATAAAGTGTGGTTCCACCAGAGCTTGAATCGGCCATGGCCATGATACTCAGTGACGAGGGAGCAGACGTCAGGGCTTGGACGGACTTGTTTTCCAGAGTGGAGTCTGGGTCCAGACTGAGGATGCGGACAGTTGAGTCATCACAGCCGACAGCCAGGAAAGAGCTGCGGACTCGGCCATCAGGAACCTGGCCCAGGCTTAGGGAAGTGACGGTGCCAGACATTTGACGTCTCTCGTCATATTCAGCCAGCGTACCATCGTTATCCATTTCGAAGTACACGATCTCGCCAGAGCTGAGAGCCACTGCTACCTGGCGCTCGTTCGTAGCCGCAGCCACGATTGAACGATGTTGCGGCGCGGGCCACTCGTTGACTCGACGGTCTGAAAGTAGGTGGCGAATACCACGAGGATGCACTTGAATCAAAGAATCCTCGCCCAGTTGTTGCACAGCTAGCGTAGGTGCTGTGGAGAGGAAACCAGTATCGCTGACCTCCTCCACGATCTCGCCAATTCCCAAGACCAGAGTACCATTGGCAAATGAGAGAACAATGTACGCATCGTACTCATCGTGTCGTGTCAACTTAGTCGTCCAGACGGCGGAGGGCACCGTTCGGAGCTCCGATTCCACAATCTCAGAAACTTCTAATCCGTGCTTAAGGGTTCGGAAAGTACTGCGAGCACCAGTGCCGCAAACTGAGTAGATTTGTGGGGCGTCATCCTCAGTGAGATTGGCAACTTTGCTGTCAATCAATGGATTGAGGGAACCCAAGGTTTCCATGAGATTGAGATTCTCTGCGGCCCGGGGGCGGAAGAAAATCGGGTCGTATGGGACAGATGGGTCGGCAGAGTAGTCATCGCTTGAGAATTCAAGTTCCACATCATCATCACCAAGCTTCTCAAATTGGTAGAAGTGGTGGTTGCCCGATTCGCTGGCGACATAAAGGAAACCGCTCTTGAGAATCAGAAGATTTGATGCGACTGGGACGGTATCGAAATATTTGATCTTAAGTCTCTGGACCTCGCCCGTCAATTGACCATTGTCATCTTCCACCATATCAAGCGTGAGCTTGAACATGTCACCGTCATCTGTTTGGAGAAGGAAGAAGAATGCACCTCGCATCTTGTGCATCACGCCAGAAACGATAGTCCGCTTCCGTTCGGGGTTCTCAGTCGGTCCACTCCGACGTGGGATAGGCACACGGAACGCATCCTGATTAGAGTGGCGATATGTGACGCTGTCCTCGGCACATACCAGTACACCGCTGGGGCCGTCCGCACCTCCAGGGACCTGGAACAACATGTTCGCGGTGCGGTCGACAGGCTCAGACCATTTGCGGACAACGTGGTTGAGACCGAGGTCAAGCTCATAGTACACCAAGACTTTCTCAATTTCTGCGTATGCCTGACCAGTGGAATCTTGGTCCGCTTCGGAATAATCCACTTCCAACGCAGCGAAGACAGGGTTCTCGTAGCCCACATCCAGAGATATCATTGCAAACACAATGGTTTGTGCCTTGTGCGCCTCGAGGGGGGACGAAATGGTGAGCTCCGCCTGGGAGTTGCGGTTCAAAACATAGACCAGCTTGTTCTTTTCCACCGACGCAATCAAGCACGCACGTCCCTTGGGGTCCACGGCGAGATATTGCCCTGGAACTACCCTTCGAACACCAGACTTGCCAAATGTTTCCAGATGGATCCGGTTGAAACGGTTCTGCGAGGGGACATACTCGATGATGGTGATGCGACCCGAGTCCGAGCCGATGATAATGTAATCTAAATAAATCAAAATTGTCTCAGCACAGTTTCGTAAACGTGTGTTAACAGCGTCAACGTTGCTGGCCGGGGCAGGTCCCCCGCCCGTCAAGGGGCCGGCTCAGAAAACCAGGACCGTGCTACCCGGAAAGCTTGAAGAATCACTAAGTTGAACTCGTAAATGAAAACACGGGCTAAATCAAAGACATACCTTTATTGCTTCCAGCCAGTCTGAACGCTGCCAGTGAGCGGATGATGCCGAAGACATTCTGCGAAAAGATCGGCACGACCTTTCCCTGAGTCGGGTCCGGACGGTGGATGGTAAGCTTGGAACCGGATGCAGTGACGATCTGCTGCTCCTTGGTCCCAGCAAACTGACCCAGGATGGCCTGGGTGATCGCAGTCGGAGGCTGGATCGTCAGGGAGTACATGAACATGTGCGAGGTGGTAGCCATGGTGGGCAGCTAGCTCACGGGTCCCCCCCCAAACACACGAAGCAGAAAGACGCGATTTGTACACGCAATTGCAGTCCACAGGATAGGATTATCACATCAATCCCATTGCTGCCGGATGGAGTCAGTTGGAAAAGAAGACTCCTCCGTAAAGATGATCCACGATTGGGGGTGGGAAACAAGAGAATGTGCTTGCGGGAAGGAAAGGTGCAGAGGTGCAAAATTGCAGTGCGAAGCTGTCGGTCACGTGCGGCTCAACGATCGGATTCGACCGCCTTCTGCAATCACCGCCCTGTTATGTAATTGCTGGACTATGAAGCACCTCGCTATCTGACCTAACCCTCTTTGCCTCCGTCTGCTCCAGGCATTGCTGTCTTGTTTCCGCTAAGCAGTGCGATCATTTGTTATCCTGATCCGGCTACATCCTGTGCCGAACCCCTCGATCTATCATTCCCACCAAAGTCCCCAACCCCACACGTCGGCTTCTTCCAACCTGCCAACATGGCCGATGACACCGGTGTTGCTGAGGATACCTCCATTACCTTCACCGTCAAGTCCTCCACCGATGCCAAGTTCACCCTGAGCCTTCCTGTCTCCACGCCGGTCTCGGAACTGAAGCAGAAGCTATCGAGCTCTGATTATGCCGATACCCCCGCCGAACGCCAGCGTCTGATCTACTCCGGTCGTGTTCTGAAAGACAATGAGACGCTAGAGAGCTACAAGATCAAGGATGGTCACACCATCCACTTAGTTAAAAGTGCCGCAAGCAACCAGCAGCGCCCGAACCCGACTGGCCAATCCAGCTCAACAACGGCACCTGCTGGCACCACCCCGAATCAACCCGCGGCTGGTGTCCCCACCAACCTCGCTGCTGGCACTGGCAACAACCCTTTGGCTGGTCTTACTGGTGCACGATATGCTGGGTTTGCCCAGCTTCCTGGGGCAGGTCTCTTCGGCCCAGATGGTGGGGTAAGTGAGCCCTGATATCATATGACTTGCTCGTCGGCAACCGCGGTCACGTTCGGATATACTGACATATGCCATTGAATCTAGATGGGCCCTCCTCCGGACTCTGACCAAATGTTGAACATGCTTGAGAACCCCCAATTCCAGTCACAGATCAACGAGGCTCTGCAGAACCCCGCGATGATCGATATGATGATCCAACAAAACCCCATGCTCCGTGATATGGGACCTATGGCGCGATCGATGTTGGAAAGCCCGGAGTTCCGCCGGATGCTGACTGATCCCAATCACATTCGCCAGATGATGCAAATGCAACGAGCGATGGGTGGTATGGGTGGTGGTATGGGCGGCGAGGCTTCCTTTCCCGCTCCAGGCTTGACCAACACCACCGCTCAAGACGGTCAGAACAATCCGCAGCAAAACCCTCCTCCCAATCCGTTTGCTCAAATGGGGCAGAATCCCCTTGGAAACCCATTCGCACAGCTCTTTGGGGGTGCCAATCCTTTTGGCAATCCCGCTGCAGCTGGTAACACCCAGCCCACTGGCACGCAAGGTGGCCAGGGCACTACAGAGCGGTCTGCTGCTGGAGAGGGACAGACTCCCGAGGCTGGTCAGGCTCAAGCCCAGGCTCAAAATCCCTTTGCATCAATGCTCAACCCGGCTCTATTTGGCAATGGTGGTGGTCAGGGCATCAACCCTTTCAATCCTCAGCAAAACCCGTTCCTGCGTGACCCTGCACTGATGCAACAGATGATGCAGGCGATGGGTGGACAAGGTGGACAAGGTGGAGAAGGAGGCGCGGCTGGTACAAATCCACTGGCAGCTTTGCTCGGAGGTGGTGGCTACGGTGGTGGCTTCGGCGCCCCACAGCCACCGGACAACCGACCCCCGGAGGAACGCTACGCTGATCAGCTCCGCCAGTTGAACGATATGGGCTTCTTTGAGTTTGAGCGAAACATTGAAGCTCTGCGTCGCACCGGCGGTAGTGTTCAAGGAGCTGTTGAGTATCTGCTGAGCGACCTGTCATGAGATTTCCCGCTCGTTTTTCCCATCGCCCATTTTTCGTGTTCATTTTTTACCTTGACGTGTTCCAATGACTGATGGTAACGTCCGGCTTTCTGAGTGCTGATGACCTTTTCATTCCCCCTTTTCGCATGCTTGTACGTGGATGTGGATGTTTCCTTTCTATTTAAGACTGGATCGGCCTGGATGTTAGCGTTTCTTGATGGCTGTTGACCACTCCAATATCATTCAGTTTCCTGCGGTATGCGAAACTCTAGATAATACTCCACGCGGCTGCTGAGAGGGTCTCTAGAGCCACATTGCGTAGATTTTGCCCATGTTGCACTTCATTCCGTTCTTATTGGATGTCGGCAGGGTCCACGGGCCTCTGCCGGATCACCATCGGTACGGGATGCAATAGATAGCATTAAACGGCAGAAATATATAACCGTTGGAAACTGCTCGACAGGGCACAAAACGAAGTATTTTGATTCTTACGATCACCACTGCTCGTTTGAATGTCCCCCAATTCAATTTAATGCTATATCCACTTTCTACGCGATGGTGGAGTCAAGGAAATAAGCAGGTAAGCTTTTTCCGCTTTCCGCCAGTGCCAAATCCGTCCATGCCGCCCATTAGGTAAGCCATGTTGACACGCTGGAAAGACCGTCCTCTTGAGTTCCAAGGTATTCCACCCTTGACTGGTCGATTCCCCATTGCTGGCCCTGCGGCATTCAGTGCCGATTACACTCGCTCTCAATCACACCCCCTCCTATCGACATCCGTCCACCAGATCTCGGTCGATCCCTGGTGGTCCAGAACCTCCCGGACCACGCCAAGCAACGAAGGCACACCTGCCTCCTAATCCTTAGACGACCACCTATATACCTTCCTTGGGTGAGGGTGTTTGAGACCGAGTCTCGCAGGGACATTTCCTTCAAATAGCCTTTGTTGATCTGCATCTCGCTATCCACGGAGCAAGCTAGCGGCCTGGTTGTATGGTTGCCTTGGCGCACCTCATTCTCGCTGGGCAGAACAGAAAAACAAACTCGCAATGTATGCAGCATCTGGGCCACTGCGCCCATGGAATTGGACGTTATGGTTTCTTCTGTTTGTGTCAAGTACCTGGGCCTTCTACATCCCTGGTAAGCTTCCTCGGTGCTGCTCACCCTGCTTCGGCCACTGACCCTGCCTCCCGTTCTCAGGTTACTCGGTCACTCGGTATAACGACGACCAACCGATTCCTCTTCTCGTGAACAAAATATTCTCCGACAATACCCAGCTCCAATATGCCTACTTCGACCTGCCCTTCGTCTGCCCTCCAAGTGGCCGATCACACGCTGGCTCACCCTTCGGGTCCGGCGAGAGCATCTCGCTCAATCTGGGCGAGGTACTGCGCGGCGACCGCATCATGACCTCTGACTTCGAGCTTGCTATGGGAAAGGATGTAGAGTGCCAGTCACTCTGCACTGCTGAGGTTAGCCGCAAGGATGTGAAATGGGCTCGCCAGCTTATCAAAGAGAACTATGTGATTGAGTGGATCGTCGATAATCTTCCAGGCGCGACCAGCTTTGTTACCGTTGATCGAAGCCGCAAGTATTATGCCTCCGGATTCAAGCTCGGATACCTCGATATCTCCCCCGTTACCGGCCGGCCTCGCTCCTTCATCAACAACCACTTCACGATCGTTATCCGCTGGCGCAGTGCACCGGAGGGCGGTAAGGTCATTGTCGGATTCGAGGTGTACCCCAAGAGCATCAGCGCCGAGGACCGCAAGGAGGACGGCTGCCCCAAGGCTGTTCACAAGGACCAAGACCCATTAGGCTTGTTCATTGCACCGAACACATCGCGCCTCAAGGAGAAGTACCAAGGACTGTCATACATCCCAGAGGAGGATGACGAGGATGATGACGGTGCCATGCTGAAGATCCCTTACACCTACTCGGTTTACTTCCGCGAGGACACCAAGGTGGAGTGGGCGAACCGCTGGGATTTGTACTTCACTAACCAGGAAGAGGGGTCGATGACACACTGGTTGGCAATCATCAACTCCTTGACGATCTCCACTGTGCTGGGTGTGACCGTCTTTGTGATTTGGAGCCGAACTGTTCAGGGCGATATCAAGGGCCGTGGTGACGGTGCCATGGATGACCGGAAGCCGAAAGGACAGCCTCGGCGAAAGAGATCTGGCGAGAAGAAGGGCGATGGGCTGTTGGAAAATGACGTGGAGAACGACGCGGATATGTCTTCTGATGATGAGGGCTTTGAGGACAACAGCGGTTGGAAGCTTCTTCATGGCGATGTCTTCCGAATCCCAGCCTACAGTGGCCTTCTGGCTCCGCTGATTGGCTCGGGCATGCAGCTATTGTTCATGGCCACTGGACTACTTGTTCTCAGCTGCCTGGGAATCTTGAACCCCAGCTTCCGTGGTGGATTCGTCAGTGTCGGCATGGGCCTGTTCGTCTTTGCTGGTCTTTTCTCTGGCTATTTCTCAGGAAGGCTGTACAAGACATTCGGCGGATCAGCTTGGCGGAAGAATACTGTCATTACAGCCCTGTTGTTCCCCGGGCTATCCTTCTGCCTCGTCTTGATCTTAAATCTGTTTGTCTGGGCTCAAGCGTCCAGCACGGCCATCCCATTCGGTACCTTGATCGGTCTGCTCGCTCTTTGGCTGCTCATCCAAGTCCCTCTGGTGTACATTGGTAGCTGGTTTGGATATGTGCGGGCAAACCCATGGGAGCATCCCCTGAAGACCAACTCCATCCCTCGCCAGATCCCACTCCAACCCTGGTACCTGCGCAGCCCTACAGGTCCCCTGCTAACCGGTCTGCTTCCCTTTGCCGTCCTCTTTATTGAACTTCTCTTTGTGTTCAAAAATCTTTGGCAGGATAAGAGTGGCTACTACTATGTGTTTGGTTTCCTGAGCGTGGTTTCAGCTGTGCTCATGGTTACCGTGATTGAAGTGACCATCATTGCGACATACAGCCAGCTTTGCTCCGAGGCAAGTTTCCCCTAAGAAGTATGCCGTGGTGCCTTGTACTAACTTATCTACAGAACTATCACTGGTGGTGGCAGAGTTTCCTGACCGGCAGCAGCAGTGCATTCTGGATCTTTGCCTACTGCATCTGGTATTACACCTTCAAACTGCATATCACAGGCTTTGTATCTGGCTTGCTATTCTTCAGCTACAGCTTCCTCGCTTGTGCTGTCTACGGTCTCTTGACGGGAACAGTCGGCTTTTTGGCCGCATACGCCTTTGTGCGGCGAGTCTACAGGTGCGTGACATGGACACTATATAATTTCCCTCTGGATGCAATGCTAATCGAATGTTCCAACAGCGCAATCAAAGTTGACTAAGCTCGAGCTAGTCACCCTCGCCATCTCTTTGGACCATTTTTTTTTTCGGCAACCGACCACCTTGCTACCATCCTCCCCGCCTCTCACGATTTGAACTGTCTGATAAGCATCGGTGAATGTTGTTGACCACCACGGCGTATACTGTCTCATTTCCTGCATCTCCTCACTCAAATTTGAGCACCTTCCCTTCTAAACCTGAGAAACATTTTCTCTTTTACGATTCTCTTACTATTGGCCTTCCCTTGTTTCTTTATCTGACCGCAGTCTCCTATTGCCGTAAAGCCTGCGATCAGGTTGCTGGCGGACCCTTTGGAATGTTTGGGTCATGACAGGCTGTGTATTCTACTGCGTTAAGCGTCAATCCAATATCTTCATTTCTAATGTGATGCGTGCCCAGTAGGAAACGGCAACGTCATCGCTCGTCAATGTCGCTGACCTGAAGCTCATCCAGGGTTCCGAATACGGTTAATCCTCTTCGGCGTTGCACTTAGCCTATTTTGTCTTCAATATAATCGCAGTCACTCTTTAATGACACTCTAATTCACCTCTTCAACTCCATGCTGCTTGGCATGTGGCTGGCTATGTAGGTAGCACTTCGCTATTTTTCACCGACGCTCATTCATCAATCAACACCGTTGACCGCGATTGTTCTCCTGCCATTCAATACTCTTCCACCCGACTCAACGAGGTTAGCCGTCGAGTCTTTCATATTAAGCTCTCCCCTTCATCCCACCATCTTGACTTCTTCCAATTCCGTCTATCCTTAACCTCTCTCACCCTACCCAGCTTACATTTGTCTTTGCCACACTTCCATTGTCTTCACGATGATGTCCACCATCATGAACCCCAACCGGGTTCACTTTATCCACAGAACCCCAGGTCTCCGGACCCGGGCCCTGAAGATCAGACCCATCCCTCAGACTGAAAAGGCCGTGAAGGAGCTGGAGGGCATGACACTCACCGACAGGGAGCTCCAGGAGATGGGCTACCAGCTATCTGACTTCGGCCACCACGAGCTGATGAAGATGCGCCGCTGTACGGACTGCTGTGGTAAGTTTTGACTTCGCTTTGTATTTCGTACCTCGCCGTGTGTTTTAACTCACTCCATCTACAGTTCGTATCAAGAGCAAGGCCGCCAGAAGCAAGGCGAAGCTCACCCCCTATGAACAGAAGCTTGAAGATGCCAGCAGAGAGGCCAGGAACGTCATCACCCACGCAAAGCTCAAGGAGATCATGCCGCACATCACCTACCACGCCTGCGCCCCGCAGCGCTTGGAGGGCTGCGGTGCCGAGGCCGAGGCTACTTACCTCGAACACAACCCTGAGGTGGCCGCGATGTACGGGATCGACGAGGAACGTGTTGCCGCTTCCTACGCCTACGAGGCCGCCAATGACGGTCGTCCCATGCCCTGGCCGAAGATCGAAGAAAAGGAAAGACCTACTTGGAAACAGGACAAGGATGGTTCCTGGAATCCCCATTATGCCAAGTCGCCTGTTTACGATGAGGATGGTTGGGAAGTGCTGGAACCCAATCCGCCGAATGTGAAGGATCCCAATGCCACACATTTCATGGTGCATCAAATCGTGATCGACCACAGTGAGGACTTCACGCAGTCCGCTCACATCGAAATGCCCATCGAGATGTGCCACTGGGAGCTTTTCAAGGGCGGAATTTCGAACTCAGGAAAGAAGGCTGTCTGTCAAAGCCACACTGAGAAACCTGAATACGGAGCAAGTCCCCTTTCTCTTATCACAATTTGATCAAACCAGATACTAACCGGTCTCAGATATTCCCCTGCTGCGGTGCACCAGTCGGAGATCCTGGTTGCAGACAAAAAAACACCCACCAGAGTAGCTGGGATGTCGAGGGCCTTCGCCGGGACTTCAAGCTGTTCGAGACGCAGCCCGGTCAGGCAATTGATGAGCGACACGCCATTGCCATCGACTGCGAGATGGGGATGTCCATGAGTGGTGAAAGCGAGCTGATCCAAGTCGCCGCTATCGACTTTTTCACGGGCGAGGTCCTTCTCGACTCCTTCGTTTGGCCGGATGTACCCATGCGCAACCTGGCGACCCGCCATTCGGGGGTCAGGTGGGCTAACTTCCGCCGGGCCTACGATAACGGCACCTGCCTCCACGGCCGCGACGAAGCAAGAAATCGATTGATGAAGTTCGTGGGTCCGAAGACCGTCGTCCTTGCGCACGATGGCAAAAACGACATGCTCGCGCTTCGATGGATCCACAAGTGGGTAGTTGACACCATGGAAACCGAGGGCCGAACCGGACAAACTCTTCGTGTTCAGGAGAAGAGAAGCCTTATCAACCTTGCTAAGGTCCACCTGAAGAGAGACATCCAGCAGAAGCGTGGTCACGACTGCCTTCAGGATTGCCTGACCTGCCGCGATCTGGGGGTTTTCTACCTGAGCATCCTTCCTGACAACATGAAAGTCCGACATGAGTCAGCTTCCCCCGAGAGAGATACGTTTTGGGATAACGTTGAAGGAGATCAGGAGGCCAACCATTTCTGGGGAGCCCCGCTGGGAGCATCACCGACCCAAGTATCCTGCGGAGCGCCACAAACCGACTCGTCCTGGGGAGCATTACAGACTGGTTCACCGCCGAGTGACGTTTCGGTAGTGGCCTGGTAGAAGGCTGAACCATGAACAAGATAGCAATATGCCATTTTGGCTGGGCCGAAGGGATTCAGACAAAACGAGAAGAGAATAGGACACGGGAATTTGAGTATGAGGGAAGAAGATAATTTGAACAGGGGGATTTCAAACGTAGGGAAAGTGACGACGATGATCTACAATTTGCACGGACTGGATGGGGAATTTAGTCAACGAGAACAAGGAAAAAAGTCTTCTTTTCTTTACTTCTGTCTACCTGTTTAATGCACGTTAGGACGTATGAGACCAAGCCACAAACAGCGAACTCGAGTCTTTACTTGGGAGAATGCAAGTACGTACGATCATGATTGGCACGGCGATTTGCAAAGGGGAGCCGCGTCAGTCGCACGGCGCGGACCCTGGACGGGTCACCTGAGCGGATCTCCGAGGGGGTCTCGTACAGTATCTTCGTAGATCTTGGCTGAAACGACGAGCTGATTCTGGGTATACGGCGCGGCGTACGCCATCCTCATCCCGTTATCTGTCGTATCACGCCGGTTCAACTCAGGTTGACGGGGAGAAGATACCGATCATGGCATGTGTGATGTGTTCTTTCATTCCAGCGCGAAGATCAGTACTGGGGACTGCGCCATTCTGCATCGGGTGAAACAGTCCCGCCAGGAAAAGGTTGCAGACGTGGCTAACGTGGCTATGTGGGGAAGCCACCGAACCTGCACTGCATCTCCAGACTCCGAAACGAAGTGAATGACGAGCTGGAGAAACGGCGGTGACGAAGCCCTTGGCACGAGACGTCAGTCCGGGGGCGGAGCATCTCCCCATCGACCACGCTCGTGGCGTGATCGGAAAGGGGGGATTGCTCATATCTGGTCCGTTTCATCTTGCATCTTGTTACAGTCCACCATGCCAGACATGTAGTTTTGACGACCGCACGTTGTCGATGTTGTCGATGTTGTCGATGATGCAGATGATGCAGATAACGCAGATGTTATGCTCTCGGGCTGCAGGATGGGGCCACGACCACGAGAGAACACATCCGAGTTGGGAGTGCAGTTGAACCGCGTGGCACGGGATTGGGCGGCGAGATAAGCAAGTGGAGCGCAGCAGCTAGCACGTCCGCTAGCCGCAACTGGAAAGCCCAGGGGAAATCGGTTCCCGCTTGATTGGACACCAAGGCGATGACACGATCCGGTGGAGTCCAAAGTTTGCACGGATTGCTGCCGTGGATCGCCGCTGTTACAAGGGTCTATCAAGACCATGCGACACTCTTCCATCTTGGTTCGCCACCCCGACGTCGAGTGAAGGTCGTGATTGCGCATGCGGCAATCAATTCGATTATAAAGCCTTCAGTGAGAAAGTTGAGCCACCATTCACTCCGAGGCCCGCACAGGGGAGAACGGGCGGCCAAAATTACACCGGCGGCGGGTAATACGCCCGTACCGAGCCCTCGCAAAGTGGCAACTCGGCAACTGCGTCGCTTCCGGGTCACGGTCACCCACGTCGAACAGAATGGATTATGTGCCTCGAGCTGGTCACCGAGTCCATCATCCTGCCCACATGACACTTCCGATCGCACTCGTTCGCTTTCCCAACGGATTGTGACTCGTGCTCTCTCCATTCGTGGGATCTCGAGCACGCGATCTGCTCCATGATACCGTGATGTAATCCCAATACACAATACACGATACACCGGGTCCCGTCTCCTGTCGATCGGCCAAGTCCACCGCTTCCAGCGCATTCCTCGGATCACACCATCGCACCGTATGATTGTGCCTTCGCACGCCTTTGGCGTACGTCACTTCACGGCCGAGCAATCCTAGTACACCCCCTGATTTCCATTGCAGTAGTCTCGGTCACTACTGTACACCGATCGAATCTAGCGAGCCCGTTGTGCGGGATGATGCGATCCCGCATGGGCGGTCTGTGTCTGGAGTTAGGGGGTTTCGGGTTAGCGCGAAGATTAGGAAGTACTGGATAACGGAGTATACCCCGGCCTTCCGGGACTCCAATAATACATGCGCTTGTAACTTTCCATTGTGTCTTCTGGCCTCGTTGAAAATCATTCTGTGAATCTGGGTCGTAGACTTGGCCCGATCCTTTGATTATCTTTTTTTTTCGTTTCCCTTTTTTTTTTTTTTTTTCTCGGAATTCCCCACATGTGCCATTCCCAGCTTCATATATCTACCCCCCGCCACTCCCTCTTCGGTTTCCTTTTTTTCCCCATTCCATCATCCCGTACTTCTTCCCAAGGTTGACTCCCTTGTGTCTCCAACACCGCCTCTAGTCACTATTCATCATGGCGGAGAAGAAGCCTAACATTTTGTACATCATGGCCGACCAGATGGCGGCGCCCTTGTTGTCTCTGCACGACAAGAACTCCCCCATCAAGACCCCCAATCTCGACCGGTTAGCGAGTGAGGGTGTCGTCTTCGACTCGGCCTATTGCAATGCTCCTCTGTGTGCCCCTTCGCGCTTCGTGATGGTTAGCGGCCAGCTGCCGTCGAAGATTGGGGCTTACGACAACGCGTCGGACTTGCCCGCCGACGTCCCCACCTATGCCCACTATCTGCGTCGCGAGGGTTACCACACGGCCCTCGCCGGTAAGATGCACTTCTGCGGGCCGGACCAGCTGCACGGCTATGAGCAGCGTCTCACCAGTGACATCTACCCCGGTGACTACGGCTGGTCCGTCAACTGGGACGAGCCCGAGGTTCGCCTTGACTTTTACCATAATATGTCGTCGGTGATGGACGCCGGCCCCGTCGTCCGCACCAACCAGCTCGACTTTGACGAGGAGGTCATCTACAAGTCCGAGCGGTACCTGTACGACCACGTCCGTTCTCGCACCGATCAACCTTTCTGTCTGACGGTATCCATGACCCACCCTCACGACCCCTACGCCATGACCAAGGAGTACTGGGACATGTACGAGGATGTTGACATCCCTATGCCCAAGAACGGGCCCATCCCCCACGAGCAGCAGGATGCCCACTCTCAGCGCGTGCTGCAGTGCATCGACCTCTGGGGCAAGGAGGTGCCCGAGGAGAACATCAAGAACGCTCGCCGTGCGTACTACGCCGCTTGCACGTACGTCGACACCAATATCGGCAAGCTGCTCAAGGTGCTGAAGAACACCGGTCTGGATGAGGATACTATCATCGTCTTCAGCGGTGATCACGGTGACATGCTCGGTGAGCGTGGCCTGTGGTACAAGATGACCTGGTTCGAGAACTCGGCTCGTGTGCCCTTGCTCGTTCACGCTCCCAAGCGTTTTTCCCCCAAGCGTGTCTCTGAGAACGTGTCTACCATGGACCTGCTGCCCACTTTCGCGGAGATGGTCGGTGCTCCGCTGGTCAAGGAGCTGCCTCTCGACGGTGTTTCCCTCATGCCCTACCTGACCGGTGGCGAGGGTCTCCGCACCGATACCGTGTACGGCGAGTATATGGGTGAGGGCACTCAGGCACCTTTGGTCATGATCCGCCGCGGCCGCTGGAAGTTCGTGTACTCGACCATCGACCCGCCCATGCTGTTCGATCTGGTCGCCGATCCCGAGGAGAAAGTCAACCTGGTTGCCGGTCTTCCCGTCCCGCCTGCCACCCGTGGGGTCCCCGCCAAGTCGCCATTCAACGCTTTGACTTTGTCGACCAACCTGCCCACCCCGATCGAGACTCCTCGCGCGTCTCCCATCCCGCAGCGCGCCCACGAGAATAACTCGTACCCCTTCCCCACGCCCACCCCTCCCCGCAGTCCCAGCCCCAGCAGCCGCGTGCCACCGGCTCTGCCCGAGACCGAGGACCCGGTCAAGCTGCTTGCCTGGTTCGTCGAGGAAACCCACAGACGCTGGGATCTGGAGAAGATCCGCCAGGACGTGCTGCACTCGCAGCGCCGCCGCCGCCTGGTGTACTCGGCTCTGATCCAGGGCACTCCCCACTCCTGGGACTGGGAGCCGCGCGTGGACGCCAGCACCCAGTACATTCGCAACCAAGGCAAGGGCATTCTCGACGACGTCGAGCTCATCTCCCGCTGGCCCCGCGTGCTGCAGCAAGCCGCCCAGGCCAACGGCATCCACGTCTAGACCTTTTTTTGTGTGGAAGGTCTTGGGACATAAAATAAAAAAAGCACACCGTTCGTTTCATTTCTTCAGCGTGTGTGCATTCACGACTTCTTATGATTTCTGCATCTTGCGTTTGAGCACATCATGGCATTTCCACCGTTTTTGGGGTTTTTTGTGACCATTTTTTGCACGTCATCAGCGAGGCGCTATACCCGGGAGCTTTATATTTTCTCTTCCATCAATCCCAATTTGCATCGGCGGCGCGTGCTGCTGATTCTTTCTCGTATATAATTTCTTTTCCCGGGTTGGGCGTCAAAGCCCTGTTGTTGGATTTGCCATGTGTAGATAACAGACTGAATATACTTGACTCTATTGCTATTGAATCCGATATACTTCTATACTTCTATACTTCTATACTTCTATACTTCGCCAGAACCAATAGATAGATGCAATGGCAACACTAGCTGAACTATATCCACCTTCATGATGTCACCAACCCGCATCACCCGAAACTCCCGCTTTATCTGATTTACCCCACACTCCACCTTGCATCCCCCCAGCTTTGCCCTTCATTTCTACCTCTATTTCCATCCAGCTATTCGTCTGACTACTTTCAGCAATTCACGGTTGAATTAATCATGCCCTCCATCACGGTAGCGGTTGCGCAATCCCGCACCCTAAACACAACGGCCGAGACCCTCGCCGCCCTCGAACGAACCACCACCCTCGCCGCCCGCCGCGGCGTCCACCTCCTTCTGTTCCCAGAAGCCTACCTGGGCGGCTACCCACGCACCTGCTCCTTCGGTGCGGCGGTCGGCCACCGCCACCCTCGTGGCCGTGATCAGTTCCTCGAGTATTTCAAGACTGCCGTGGATCTGGGCGATACGCCCGCTGGAGCAGGAGAGGATTGGGTTCAGCGGAAGCTGGAGGTAGCAGCGGGCAAGTCGCATCGCGGGGATGGGACTCGTGAGATCCTAGAGCGCGTTGCGAGCGAGACTGGCGTTTTCATCGTTACGGGGCTTGTCGAGAGGGCCGGGGGGAGTTTGTACTGTGCCGTGGTGTATGTTGATCCCGTGCGCGGGGTTTTGGGAAAGAGGAGGAAGGTGATGCTGGTACGTTATCTTTCTTTTTCTTTTCTGTTTGGACACTTTTTATTTTTCGTTTTCCAGGGCTCTCTTCTAACGTGTCAGACCGGCGCCGAACGCATCATCTGGGCCCAAGGCTCGCCGTCCACTTTACGAGCCGTAACGACGTGTCTCAACGGTATCCCAGTCACCCTGGCCTGCGCCATTTGCTGGGAAAACTACATGCCTCTGCTTCGCCAGAGCCTGTACGCTCAGAATGTCAACATCTACCTGGCTCCAACCGCCGACCCCCGCGACACCTGGCTGTCACTCATGCGTACTGTTGGCTTCGAGGGCCGCTGCTTCGTGCTTTCTGCGAACCAGTGCATGCGTGCTTCTGAGCTGCCTTCTTGGATTACTTGCGACCATGAGGCTGCTGCTAATCCGGGTCCGGCGCAAGCCGAGCAACCGAAGACGATGGGCCGCAAGCTTTCTATTACGACCGAAGGGCCGCATGAGATTGTTTGGCCGCAGTGCTCGACTCAGGGGACGGAGAAGGGTGAGTCGGCCAAGGTGTCTTCTCAGGTACCCTCGCGGGTTTCTGATGAGTACGTCAGTCGGGGAGGTAGCTGTATTGTCTCTCCGCTTGGCGATGTTCTGGGGGGGCCGCTCTGGGAGGTGTGTACGGATGACTCGCCCGATAGTGAGGATTCGGCGGTCACTGCGGGCGGTGCCCAGTCTGCTGCTGCTGGAGATGGACTGTCAATTGCGCAAATCGACCTGGATGACTGTGAGCGTGGACGACTGGATCTGGATGTTGCCGGCAGCTACTCTCGCAACGACGCGTTCAAGTTGAACGTCGAGGGCTTGGATCTAGCGCCGCCCCCGTTGTAAATCAATTCGGATATTTACTTGAGTACAACGGGAAAGGCAGGTCAAGTTTATCGATTGTCGTGAAGCATTACGTTCTTTTCATCGTACGTAACTCGCCAGATATCTGGCCAAGTAGTTCTGCTCAAAAAAGCGATGAATCCTCCAAAGCCACTCATATATCCACCTCAAATAAAACAAACGGATGGGGGGATATCATGCTATCGATCGTGTTCTTCATCGCTGTGTGCCAGCTTGTTCCAGCCTGCGCCACTATGTACAACGTCTTTCATTTCTACTCTATCATCCACACCGGTGCCTTGACGAGGACCATTGCCGGTCCCTTGCCGCGGACTTCGACGGTCAGGAAAGAAGAGAATCTGATTCGTGCTGGACCTTCGACTGGTTCGCTCTTCTCTTCGTGTATGTGGCTTGCGGCGGGTACGTGACTTGCGGCGGGACGAGGCTCATTGCCAGCTTTGCGGCTAATTATTACGCCAAACATGGACTTCTTCTTAGGTTCGCGGGGCGCGGGCGCCGTGCCATCGCCGCCTCCAGTCGAGTTCGATACGGGCGAGGAGTCGCTTTCAATTCCGACCGCCTCGTCGGGCTCTTGATCAGTCGGCGGAGGAGGTTGGCGACTAAGCGGCGGCAGCTGTCCTTCAACTTTCATATACCCCTCGACAAAGGTGGTGTTAGGAGGGAAGTAATCCACGCAAACGTCTCGGGCTTCCAGCGGAATCTTCTCGGCGATATTGATGGTGTTCTCGATGATCATCCGCACGCCCGCCTCCAGACCCGGCAGCGCTGTCTCACGCAACTGCGAGCTGAGGAAGGAGGCCAGCTCTACAGCCAAATGCTCGATCAGCTCTGCGCGGTGCGTCTGAGCAACGGCGTCTGCAAGCATATCGCCCAGTCCGTCAAAGGTTGTGCGACGCCAATTAGACAGTCGAGCAATAGCGTTCTCGCGGTCTTCATCGGTGGCAGGTCGCATTTGTTGCCGGCGGAGGTTCATCTCGATGCTCTTTAGTTGTAGACTGAGACCTGTTTCCAGCCCTGGGTGGAAGTGTTTTTGGAAGACCTCTTCCGCCAACCACCGACTGATTACGGCCCGTCCTACACTAGTCATTTCCTTTGTTGGTTTTTTGATTGCCTCATCGGTCACGAAGCCGTGCAGCCATGACGGGATCCCAAGCCAGTCCTTGCGCACTGAGAAGGCCAGGTCCTTGATGGCTCCGTCCAGCCGTTGGAAGCGGTTCGCATATTCATTGTCGTCGAGTATTGTGCGGGACACAGCCATGCGCTGATGTGCCACGGTATTCTGGAGGTGCTGCACTTGGGCTTCCTTGTCAAAGTAGTATCGCTTCACTTTGGAGTATTTCGATTCTGATTTTTGTTAGTTATGATTACCCCGAGCTGAAAATATACACCACAAATCTTACGGAGCTCTTCATGTTTCTGAATCAATGCACGAACGTCAATGTTCTCAGGATCCTCGCGTACTCGACTCGGTGTAGGGGTGTTTCGTCCCTCCGCCACTGGCACTGGCATTGGCACTGGCTGGGTCGCGCTACCCTGTCGACTGCCGTCCTGGCCCGATGACCACTCTTTCTGTGCCTGTTGGGCCTGAGTTTGCTGCGCTTGCTGCGCTTGCTGCATGGTGTCGTGTTCGTTCCGACGGGCCGGTGAGGGTGGCTCGTAGGTCTGCCGGGAAGGGGGCCGAGCACTCAGCCCCAGATCCTGCTGGGTTCGTGAATGAGATTGCCCCCGATGGCCCTGTTCTGGGTAACGGGGCGATTCCGGTGGGGGTTCGGAGGGCGACGGTCGACTGGATCTCTCGAGGAAGCTCAAGTCTGTACTGGAGCGCCCAAACGGTAAGGGTGCAGCGTATTCTTGTTGCAGGCTGTGAGCCGACAGCTGCTGAGACCACTCGAGGTTCTCACGCGACAATCGCTGCGAATGCTGCAAATGTTGCTGTTCGGAGGCTAGCGAGGCTGGGCGCGGTTCATGTGGAGTATTCGGGGATTGCCCCTCGGAGGAAGCGGGGTGAATGCGATGCTGGTCCGCTTCGTTCAAGGCGTGGAACCGCGGTGAGGTTGGCTGAGAGATTGGATGAGAGATGTTTTTCCCCTTGACAGAAACACTGCGCTCTAGTAGCCCGGACGAAGGACGCACAAACAAGTTCGTTCTTAACCGACGAGGCTGCGGATCCTCAGGGGGGACAACACTGACGGTCGCTCGGACGCGTTGCTGTGAATGGGGCTGCCGTTGGCTCTGTGATCGGCGCACGGAGGACGGACTCGGTCCGGGCGGGTGGGTGAAGGTTGGATTGTTTGGGGCCGATTCCTGGGCGAAACGATGGTCTGAGAAGCGGCGGTCGGAGTATGCGTCCTGAATGGAGCTGCTGCGGTCCGGTGGAGCGAGGGCGGAGTGAGCCAGAAGCTCCTCAGAACGGGCAGGGGCAGGGGCAGGGGCAGGGGCAGCGCGTGTAAGAGTTTTAGACGATTTCTTTCTCTTGCTATTGAAGAGGGGCATGCTTGCCTCGTCGTCTTTGGAAGGAACGCAAAGCAACTGTGAGGGGGAAGGAATGGCGGAGATGATCGGCAGACAGCGATTGGGCGGGGCCTCGTGTTCTATATATAAACGTAAACAATGTGATTTCTACAGCGGATCAGCAGAGCATGCCTGATAGGTATATTTAGAGCTTAGCCAGGAACGGAGTATTCCGACGTAGAAACAACAGGGACAAAGAAGGCCTTCAAAGAAAGAGAAATGAAGTCCTAAACATGGGCGCAGTTGGACAACACGGAGAGCATCAAGACAGGGTCAGCCGCATAACACGGTACAGGATGACATGACAGGAAGATGGGCTTTTCCGCACCAGGCAAAGGAATTGACTTGCAGCACCCGGTGAAAAACGAGATTCATAGAGTAGTATTAGGTTTATGTAGCGTCAGCTCCAGATGCTCCAGCCTTAAGAAACAAACAACTGTGTTGTCTAAACAAAGGAGAACTTGGGTAGAAATACGAGATCGATACAGGGATGAAATAAACTTAAGCATTTGCCTTTTTGCGAAAGACCAACGCATAGGCCTTTAGCAGCAGGACCCATATATCTCAGTTACAACTAGATACGCAAACCAACTAGATTACTCTCACACCGAGCTGGAACAAATCCATGGTTGATCCAAGTCAAATTGTATCGTAACGGGCATCTGCTATGTGAAAGGTGTACCTACAAAATGGCGGGTAGACAAGCTTTTCTGCGTGGCATCACACGGGCCCAGCACAGTCGATATCCACACATTCGGGCATCTTGAACATCTGCAATGAAAAAAAGAAATCCTTACAATTGAGCAATCTAGCACACCGGGTGAGACTTGCCGGTCTTGCCCTGCAGCGAGTGCTTCTCGCCCTGGTAGTGCTTGTGGGCGTGCTTGTGTCGAGGGTGAGCACGGTGGCTAACGATGTGCCTGAGAGGAGGGTTAGCAAGAGACAAGATCAAAAAAATTTCCGATACTTACTGCTTGTACTTGTCCACCATGGCCTGGTCCATAGAATCCAGAGTCTGCAGAGCCAGGTTGATATCAGTCAGAAGGCTGTCGCAGCGGTTCATGCTGAAGTCCTCGCGCACGACAACGCGCATCAGCTTCAGCTTGTCGCTGTTGGGTGCCATCGTGTAGGCAGGGACAATCCATCCTCGCTCACGCAGCTGGTGGGCGACCGCAAACTCGTCGTAGGCACGGTCCGGGTTCGGAGGCAGACGGAAGGCCACCAGGGGCAGGCCACGGCCCTGGCCCTGGCTCATGATGATCATGCCCTTCTTCTTCAGCTCCTCGGCCATGTAGTCGGCGATGCGGGTCAGGTTAACCATGATTGAGCGGTAGCCGTGCTTGCCCAAACGGATCAGCTGGTAGTACTGGCCAATAACATGGGCGGCACCCTTGGAGAAGTTCAGCGTGAAACTAGCCTGGTCGGCACCAAGATAGTTGATGTTAAAGACCAGCTCCTGGGGCAGGTACTCGGGCGAGCGCCAGATAACCCAGCCCACACCGGGGTAGACCAGACCGTACTTGTGTCCGGAGACGTTGATCGAGACGACCTTCTCGAGACGGAAGTCCCAGGCCAGGTCGGGCGTCGTGAAGGGAGCGACAAAGCCACCGCTAGCGGCATCCACGTGGATCGGGCAGTCAATGTTACGCTCTACCAGCAGATCGTTGATGGCCTTGACATCCTCGTACTCGCCAGTGTAGGTGGTACCGATAATGGCACAGATACCAATGGTGTTCTCGTCGATCAGGTCAACGGCCTCCTTTGGGTCGATGACGTAGCGGGTGTCAGTGCAGTAAACGTACTTCTCCTCGATGTCGAAGTAGCGAGCAGCCTTCTCCCAGCACACCTGAACGGCACTGTTCATGACGATGTTGGGGCGGGAGTAGTCCTTGCCCTCGGCCTTGCGCTTGTTCTGCCAGCGCTTCTTCATGGCCAGGGTACCCAGCATAATGGCCTCAGAGGAACCAATGGTGGAGGTACCCATGGCATTATCACCCTTGGGGTCGGTGGGGCAGTTGAACAGACGGGCGATCATGTTGACGCAGCGGTTCTGGATCTCGGCGGAATGGGGGTACTCCTCGTAGTCGATGAAGTTCTTGCTGAACGAGTCGGTCATGATCTCCTCAATCTCTTCTTCCTACAAGTTTATGAGTTATCTGACCATCCGCGGGTCACAGACGGTCTCTTACCATGTAGGTCGTGACGAAACTGGCCAAGCTGTGGAGAGGTCAGCGGTGAATTATTTTGTCAGTGGCACGGAACTACTCACTTCAGCTTGGGATTACCATCCAGACTGAGCTCATCCTTGATCATACGGGCGGCAATCTCGCGGGGCATCTCAAGCTCGGGCATTTCATGCTGAGGCATGTGGTCAGCAGCAAAGTGGCTGCCATAGACGTTGGTGTAGAAGTCATTGACGTCCGGGGGCGGGGCAATGGAATCGACTTTGCGAGTGGACGGGTCAAAGACCTGATCGTCCTTCGAAACGGTAGCGAGATGAACCATGATTGCGGTAAACAAGAATAGGGGCAAAAGCTGATGCAAGTCAAAGAGGGGGAGCTGAGGGACTTAAATAACAACACGTGCGGGGACGGGGCCAATGACGCAGTATGTCGCTCGCAGTTCCACCAGACACCAAAACACTTCGTCTATATACTTTTCTCCTGTTTCAGCCGTTCAATTCCTTCCACTCTGCGGTCCAATCGATCCACTAACTAATTTCCATCTCAAGCACACCAATCACACCCGCGATACCCCTCACACGGACGCGGCCCTGCCAAAGCTTGGGCAAAGCTTGGCACACGATGATCCTCAACTCCCGATGTATCCGATCTGCCCCTCCTTTGCAGCTAGGCAACCGTTTCCCTGGAGCCACGTCGTGGTGTGGTGGGGTCATCGGGTCTCAGCTCGAGACGATGGTCATGGACCCATGTGCTGGCTACTTTCTATCTGCTTGCTCTCGCGCAGCTTCTCCACTTCAGCAAATCGGCAGTAGTATTCCAAGATCCCCGGGTTGAGCAAGGTCCCCGAGGGCTGAATTAGCTCGCCACACACAATCTGCTTCAGAGATAGCTCCACTTTTGCTTACGTTGACCGAGGTTTGATATCATATTGCTCAGTCCAATTCAAACAGCGCCATGACCCCTAAATTCCCTAACCCGAGCCCAACCCAGCCCGCACGCGGGTTGTAGGTCGAGATAGATAACCCAACCCGAGCCTATATAACTCATAGTTAAATATTTAGATAAACTGGTTTTAGAGACAGTAAAGAAATAAGTGGTTAACCTACCTAATGCGAAATTGGTATCGGTTCTCACGACGAAGCGAGCAAAGACAGCCGCTGCCTGCACTCAGCAGGTCATCTTAGCAGGTTAGCATAAGGACCGTGGTCCAAGCCAGGAAGAACTCGATGGCTAGCCTTTACTAGGTGAATACCGAGAAGAGAGAGAGAAAAATCCTGGCATCCAATGCTTTTGGAGGCCTTCCGCTCTTTGGCATATGAGATGTCAGCTCATTCCCGTCGGTGTGAGTGACGTGACGGAAAGGTTATTTGTTAGGCTTCGCGCCGAGTCTGGACCCATGCAGGCAAGGCTGGACTGGTCCAAGTCTAGATGAATCTATGGGGGTGACATTAAGAACCACCCTATGAAAGAAGCGGATCAGGAGTTGCAGATTCCAGGGGTAATTTTTATAAGAGAAAATGCTTCCAACATTCATTTAGTGGTTCCCGAGTTCGAACTTCTGGTTGCTAATTGCTTTGAGTCTATAAATCGAATATTTGCGTGAAATGCTAAGGTATGCTTTATCCAGACATGTCTAAATTTGGCGTCTGGTCATCAAAGCCGGTCCGAAAGTGATCTTGCCAGATGCGAAGCTGCGCACGACGACCTACAATGAATGCGGTTTTAAAGTCAGCCTCTTTAAGGGCCTGGACCTCCTGAACACGTCAGTAAAAGGAGAAACAGCGAAAAGCAGGGACAAAATCACCACAGCGCAATCGAGGGGAGTATACAAACCGGGTCTGATGATGCTCTTTTGCTTCGTCTTCGGCGGTGCGGCCCTCTCAATGAGCAAAACATACAGGAGTCGCCAGCCCGCGAGTCCACTTTAAACTCCCGATCTCCACAACCAGCGCACAAAGGGCAACTACCGCGGTCACACCACCGTAAAGATATGCGTGCCGTCTGCGGAGATCCGACAGTTCCAGAACCCAGGTGCTGACGGTTGTGAGACACCCGCAGAATCCGTCCATGATCCCTTGTAGGACCTGGCATCCGATGACACTGCCTCCGCCAAGGCTGGACCCCAGGAGCGAGGCATGTTGGAGGGAGTACGCCATCCCCAGTATCATGGTCCCGCCCACATTTACTGTAAAAGTTCCAAGGGGGAATGAAGCGATGCGGCCGTTGAGCTTGAGGGAAATGAAAAATCGTGCTAGACAGCCGACGGGAGCAAAAACCAGGGAAAAAAGGACCGAGCCTCGCCATAATTCTGAGCTCCACAAGGTACTCTGTAGCGGATAATTTGGCAATAATACCACGAGGCATATGAGAGCGACCCACGAGAGACATGCGAGAACGACCGCCACCGGGTCTAGGAATTTGCGTAGCCAATGTTGGGGAAGACTCGGTGTCCACGGAGAGACGCCAATCGCAAGGTGGGCCCCGAGAAAAAGGCCCCCTAGCGACAGACCGATCTCAGTGAACAGCACAGCAACGAGGGCCATAAAACTGAATCCTCCATTGGGAGCGTGAGCTCCGTCGGGGATCGAAGCAAACAAGGAAATATTGGAGTATTGGCCAATGGGTACGGGGAGATCGTTAGCTAGCGCCAGAAACACGTCTCGAGTAAAAGTGGAAAACGACGTTAGACTTCCGCAGAACCCCGTTGTCAACCCGATGTAGAGTGGGATGGTTTTTTTGTGCGCTCTTAAATGTGCCGCCACTCGTGTGCCGTCCTCTCTCTCCGAATCAGGAAGTTTGGCCTCTATTTCTTCGAATCGAAATAGTTCCTGGTCCTCGCTCAAGAAACCCATGACCAAGCTGCCTCCAACATTGGCCCAGAGAACGCTAGTATTCACGGGAGATCCGGGGTAAAACGTCAGGCATTCAATTGTCATTCGGAGGAGTGTGCCGAGGAATGAGAAAAGGATGAGGTAGGACACGATGTACGTAATCCTTGTTATCTTGGAAATGAGCCGCGCACCTGCCGACTTCTCGGTTTTGCGTGCTAGGCTGGCACCTGATGCCCGGGGCTCAGTATCATCGGCCTGGCTCGGCTCGTTTTTCCCTACCGGGAGCTGTGATTGGGAGTCGCGGTCGCGGTCGGTGGGTCGGTTTTCGAAATATTCATGGCGTTGTACTGGTTTCTCGGTTGAGTCGTAGACAGGAGGCGGCGCCGCGACTTCAGCTAAGTTGGTTTCGGATGTCTGAGACTGAGCTTCCTGGGAACCTGGTGTCGCCGTGGGCGATACGCCAGAGCCAGAATCCCAACCTTGCGAGGGGGCTCGGCCATGTTTGCTCACATCCGTCGAATGTGACATAGGGTCAGGAAAATGCAGAAGCCAAGAAAGTGATGATTCAAATGCGCAGAGGTGATAAGAAAAGCGGAATACGAAGATGGTTGTTTCTGTCCAAATGCGAACTTAATGGATTTCCATTACCGGATCGGGCGGCCCGGCCAAACCCCATCATTACAATTGTAGGAATTCATGATTTCTGCTCAGTCACCAAGTCAAGGACACATTCGTCTCTTCATTTTCATTGCCCCGACCGGGTCTCACAAGGAAGCGACAGCGACAGAAGCGACTTTGCCCTAGGCTGCATCTTCACACGCATCGATAATACCTGATCCATGTCAAAATGTCATGATGACATAAAATCAGCTGACCAACCGACCGCTCGATTTATCGCCACCCGTTACCGCATTCGTTGATTCAACTTAGACACCACTGAAGGTCGATAGGTACACCGCATGAATGAATTTCTTGAAATCTCAGAACAACCATTGAAATGAAGCGTCAACGTGTGGGAGTTGCTTGTGATAAATGTCGCGACTTGAAAGCTAAGGTACGATTATCGTCCTTCCTTCTCTCTCTCCTTTCGGCGATCTGATCATGCGCCTGCGCGGACACAGTGTGACGGGCGCCAACCGGTGTGTTGCAGGTGCGAGGGCTATGGATTTGACTGTACCTGGTCCTCCAGGAGGCGGCGAGGGTCCCGGCCCGGTCCAGCAAGTGCGACCGTCGTGTTTTCCGATGGCCGGCGTTATCGTTCTCCTGCATCCCAAGGCTCACCGTTGCAAGAACACTTGCCAGCATATTCAAAAGCGGTGAAATCGTATGAAGCGTTGATTCAAGAGATTCGGGCGAATTTGGATAGCTCCCGTCAGGCTGCTCTCGATTTCAGCCTCCAAGATATTCGACGTCTCGTGCCGCAACAGCCAAAGGAGGAGCAGTTGGCACTTGATGATGCAGAAGCCAATGCGGATGCTGGAATAGCCGCGGCCCCCTCGCCGACATATGTCGGGAAAGCAAGTGACATCCACTTTATTCACAGCATACGCCAATGCGTCCACGGGCGCCGGGACGTGGCCGAGGGAGACACACCAACTCAGAATTACAGCCAAACTCACGTCTTGGAGAACCCAACGATTTTGAAGCACCCGTTATTGTTTCCCTCGCCGGCTGAGGCAGACCAATTTCTCGATGTCTACCTGTCGACAATTCATATTGCGTATCCGTTCATGCCAAATTCTGTTCTTCTAGACGCATTTCAGCGCTTCAAGAAAGGTGAAGTCCATGAAGCAGAATTTCGACCATGGCTTGCAATTTTTAGTAAGTCCACAGCGCCCCTTTCTATTCTCTACTCTTCTCTTTCTCTCCCCCTCACGGGTTGGAGATTGCCCTCGTGTCTTTTACTGACCGCATCCTAGATTTCATATTTGCAATTGGGTCATACTACACTTCTTTTCCGCATGGAAAGCACTCTAGTATCGGCCATCACTTGCGATATTACGACCAGGGCCTCTACTATTCACGAGAACTCAGCGCGGATTGCTCTCTACTGAGTGTCTGGGTCTTACTAGTGCAGTGCTTCTTCCTATTAGCCGTCTGCCATACTGATAGGTAAGGTTACTCGATCCTACAAGTGGTCTGCTCGTACGTAATGGGGGATGCTGAAATTTCATTCAGATGCTGGAACACGCTGGGTTTTGCCATTCGGATGGGGCAGAGCATCGGCCTCCACGTAGAGACCTGCGCCTCCAACTTATCGTGGATGTCGGATCCCAACCACAGGCAACGCACGTGGTATTCCATGTACGTTTTGGACCGTTTGCTAGCTCTTCAACTAGGTAGGCCAACGGCTATCCACGAGGCCGACTTTCAGGTCGAGTTGCCCTCTGCGAATGACCAGTCGCCATTTCTCTCTCCCAACAACCAAACCTCCGTCCCTGGCGGTGATTTAAGAAGTGGTGATTTGATGGAATACTTCTTGGAAGTAATCCGATTCTCGCATATCGTCGGTTTGGTCATCCAGGGCTTATATCGGCCGTCTCAGGTTGATTTGTCCCCCGAAGAGATGCTTCAGAGCGCCTCTAGCCTAGATCAACGTTTATTTGAATGGAAAATGAGTCTGCCCCGGCACTTGCGCTTTGATTTGGGACATGCCCTTGAAAAGAACATCTCGTTCAAACGCCAGGTAAGTGCCCTCCCTCTTTGACACGATTTTGTCATCGCTCTTTCACGCTATTACGTTTACTAAGGGGAAGGGGTTAGCGTAACAACCTTGCGGTGAAGTACCATCATCTGCGTGCACTTATACACCGGCCTTTCTTGTGCCTTCCGCTGCTACAGATGAATGATCAGTCCTTCATGAGTCTGCTCCTACGCGACAAGGAGCGAATTACTGAAGCAGAGTGGATCTGTGTCCATGAAGCTCAGGAGACTGCCCATCTCCTTCACAATGTTGTGGACGAGCGAAGTCTAGTCCATGACTTTCCCTGGTGGCAGATGATATCATGTTTGATCTGTGCCAGCTCCATATTATTTGTTGCGGAATGTTTCCACAATAATTCCCCCAATATGGACGGAAAGGTTTCGGCTCAAAGGCTGCGAGAGGATGCCGAGACCTGTCTCAAGGTTTTTGAAGCTCTTAGTGTCAACTCAGCTGCAGCGCAAAAGGCAGCCGACATGTTAGGTGGGCTTTCACGGATGCGTCGATCAACAGAAGATGGTATGTTTTCCTTGTGATGTTGTTTTCCAAATTATCGCTATGATCATCAACTTACCCTCACCAAATGTCTAGTGGAATCGGTCAATGTACCGTCTGTGTTGCCACCTGCCAATCTTCAAGCTGGTGTCGAGCCTGGACATGCCGGCTTCCACCATGCTCCAGAACCGATCCCGTCCTTTCCATCGCCGGAGATGTCTGCCGCCCTATCATCTCTATGTGAATGGCCGAGTGAGATCTCCAACACAATGGAGTGGTCGGTCAGGTTCTTGGATTATCCTCACTTTCATCCATCTGATCCTCCTGCCTCTGGTCGTGGTTTGCGCTAGCCGGGCGTCTCGCTTTACTTCCAGGATTTCACCCTGTCTACCTCGAGAGCGAGCTGGCAGGGACTGAAATCGATAGCAAGGCTCCTTTAAAGTTAATATTCCTATTATATTTTGTATGAAGCGCAAGGCTGGGGTTGGTGAACCGCAAATCCAATCCCTCTTCGCCATTTCTATAACTCGGCATACCGTCGATCGACCATAATGCAATGCAAATACGACAAATTGCGTCAACAGAATCGCACGAAGAGAGATTGTGCAAACCAACCGCGGTAGATGGATGATCTATTCCATTTTAATATACACATCCCCCTTCCACCTATCTTCCCTGATGGCTCAATTCTAAGGCCGTCGTGTTCTCCATCATTTTCTTATGTAAAGCAATAGGGCTGGCTAGTTGCAGGCTTCAGGAAGCATAGCATAATGATCATCAGTATCGTGAATCCCATGGCCGACCTCACTGCCTAGTACCAATTAGACCTTCGTGCAGTCGTCATGTGGTTATCGACCCGCTGGTTTACCCGAGTTGCTTGGTTGCCGTCCATGTTTGTGCACGCGAAACTATATTATTTGAGTGATCTTCCTATTTTATTGACTGTAAAATAGCTCTCAGGACAGTCTGACATCCAGAAGACATTAATTTGTCCGGAGACTCATAGCAGCACTGGATCCGCGGAGAACTTCACCTTATGTTACAGATGACATACTGATCGTAAGTGATCTTCAATTCTAAGTGGGGCCGGAAGAGACGGAAACTCCTTTCATTGGCTTCGGCGGATCCGACGAACCGGTTACCGTACAAACCCCTCGACGATGCAGATCAGTAGCCCGTCATACGTCACATCGCGCCTTGATGATCCTTAAAAATGGGTGGTCACGACCCTTTTCCGTTGCCTGAGGGTTTCACAAGCCTACGATTTGTTGCATCACCTACATTCAGTGCTATTACCATTCCATGTCCAAGGACGATGGTAAAACGGCCATAAATGGGAAATCGAATGCCACCGTTCCAGACAACCTTTGTAGAAAACACGCGCTCAATACAGATCATGCACTACATCACAGGACTATAAATCTGCCGGGTAGGCGCAACTCAAACAGGAATCTAGACCCGCCGGACAACGAGACATCGGGTTTTCCCGGCATTGCCATTGGTCGGCCAGACAGAGCCTTGGACGGTAGACACTTGAAGTTCTACCTGATCCGAGAGCTGGCCTAGGCGGGACACCGCTATTAGACTGCTGTAAATTCGACCTCGTATGTCGGCTAGACCACCAGATGCTGAGCCATGGTGAGATGCTCAAGTTCTGTCCCCGTTGAATAATGGAGATTAGTTCAACATTTGCTTCTACCGCTGACCAGGAACTGGAGGTACCCGCTTTCTAAACAATACATTGACAGGTTGCTATGCGATCATCACTATCATACAATCATTCACATAATGTGTATCTCAATCACCACTCCGCTGCGGCTGTTCCTGCGTGGGTGGAAATACCATTGTATCACTTTGACCATGAAGTTTCTTCCTACACCAGCCTTTCAGAGAACTCAACTTTCCCAGCATCGGTTCATTTCCATGTCGACTCCCTTGATGTAGGGGAGCGCGGGGTAAAGCCTGTTTCTCCCGAGGCCGACGCAGTTGATAATGAGCCTCGCGACAGAGAGGGCATCTCGTGTCTCTATTGCAAACCCAGTCGTCGATACAGGGCTGATGGAAAAGATGGTCGCAGGGGAGTTGCCTGTAGGCAGAATTTGTTTCCAAGTCCTCTAAGCAGATAATGCACACTTCTGGCACTAGAAGCTGGTCTTTTGGCATGTTAGTCCATGCTCTATGGGAGCCGCGTTTGGTGTTCTGTTCATAACTCACCAGGTAATAAAGGTGGGAGGCCGTCGAAGAGAGGCAGTTGCGTCAAGTCCACCTCGTATCGGGAGGAATAAGGAGTTCGCATGGTGGTAAGGGACATCTGAACCAGACAAGTTGCCGATGGAGGCCAACATACGTCTTCTTACCGTCGCAGTAATGGGATTTATAAATAAGGAATTCTTTAAACTGAGGTCATACTTTAGTCACCCGGCCCGCGATTCCCGCAAGTTTGCATCAGCTGACGATGGAGAAGCGGGAACACGCGCAAATCAAGCGCGATACAGAAAAAATATATTTAGGTTAGACCCTAATTTTTCGCAACAATACGCGAACTGAAGGGACTGGGTAAAAATCATTCGTCACCATTGCCCCACATTGAATGGTTCTTCCCTGTGTCATGGGGAATACGGTTTGGTTTGGGCATAAACTTCGAGCTACCCGCTTCCCCGCCTCCGGATAACACGGGAAACACGGAATGTGGAATTACGTGACAGAAATGAAGCATCAGCAGGGTCTTGACCTCATTCGTTTCCTGCGGACGGGACAAGTTGTACGTATTTGAATGGGAGTTGTTGCTTTCAGGGAGCCCTATGTCCTTTTTCAGCTTGTCATACTATGGCTGGCTACTACTTGCATGTGCCATCTCCTACGGAGCCGGGAGGCTTGACAGCGAAAGAGCTCTTGTACGCCCAAATGCCGTGTTATTTTGGGCTTCGAGACAGCACAACTGGTGGGTCCCTCGCGTGACTTAATGCCCAAATGGATTCGCTGATTTTCCTGACTTCTTTTCCGAAATAGACCCAGGTACTCTTCCAGATAGCTGTACCTTGTGCTGGGATGCCCTAGACGCTCTATCGGCTTATCGCCGGCTTCCATGTGGCCATGTTTTCCACTTGCCCTGCAGTGATCACTGGCTTCGGTACCAGGATGCCAGGTGTCCGCTTTGTCGGGCCACTTTCTATTATGCAAGGCGGCCGCGGGTTATGTATATGCTGGACAAATCTCAAACCCCCGACCATAGGTCCTCGATGTTAACTTACATGAGGCATATGGGATCACGGCTAGCTCAAGAATTATTCGGACATTAAACTTTCGTTGGCTGACATTCTCCCAATATGGAGAAAGTCCCTGTCGTTATGAGTTACGAATACTAGTTTTGCATCAGTGAGAAGATTGAGCCCATTCAGAAAGGCCAATATAATATAACCGCCTCCACAAGTATAAGTGGATAATACTAAGAGAAGTAAAAATAGTAAAAGGGGACAAAAAGCAAGTTTAAGCTATCTACCTATTGATTACCCCGACAGGCTGCCACGATGGCCATGTCCTTCCACCGCGAGTTGCGAGCGTCAGCCAGATTTCCATGAAAGACACCCCGAGGAAAAGATTTTGCTACCGTTGCCCCAAATTTTCAATGATACCGCCATTCCCTAGAACGTTCGTGCCACTCATCGACATGTACCCACAGCTAAGAGGGTGCCCTGCACGATGGACATGATCCAGACAGACCATGGGAAGCTATCACTCCATGGGATCATTTCCTCATAATTTCAGATCTTCACAAACGCGGAACATCGTCTGTGTCGCCCACCGCGATATTTCCATCTGCTTCTAGCGGGCATACCATTCCCATATTCAGCCACGTTCGCTGTTAAAAGTACGGGCATCAATCTTTTCAAGTACGTGGTAGCTTGATTGCTAGCTGACGAAAGAATCAATAGTGCGGGCCAAAGCAGTCTTGATCAAATTCAAAGTTTCTATCGCCAATCCATCTAGCTGATGCGAACTTGAAAGCCTGGAATAACGTAAATATATTTATTCAACCACTATACCGGTAGTTAAGGGTTAGATCTGTAAAAGTACCATTTAATCGTATATACAGGCAAAGCAGTGTGTCACTTTCTTACCCTCTGAAAATCAACTGCACAGTAGCACCCCTCAAGAAATCCCAATCTTCTCAGAGCGAAGCTAACACTTATCTCAATGAAAGATCTGTTTCAAAATATGGCAAGATTAATATACAGTAAACGTTTAATGAAAATGACAGACTATAAGAGAGTTCCCAAAATGATGTGGCTGATTTTGCTCCCGTTGGTTGGCATTGTTTGGCTTCTCTCGAGATAGGTCCCTTTGATTCATCCAAGCGTGTTAACCCGGTGATTTATTCAGTATGCGTGCCTCCCTTTGAGGCTCCAGTGTTTTCAGCCGGGCCCGACTTAGGTTCCGAGTGCCTTGAATGAGTCTCTGAGTCCCTGGAACGGGCTTCCGAGAGCCTGGAACGGACCTCCGAGAGCCTAGAACGGGTATCGTCACTTTCGGCCGCCAGATCACCTTCTTCCGTCAGCTCTCTTTCAATTTCACCCTCCTCAACTTGTTCGAGGGCCTCCTCATCGTGCACATCTTCCGGCTCTCGAACAAAAGTTTGCCCCGCAGCCCACCAGTGTAACAGATAGCGACGACGTCCGAGGTTATTGATGAGAAGAGCCCATCCAAACATAATCAAAGAGGAGGCAATGATAACGGGAAGATAGCGCCAGGACAGGGTTACTACTGCCGATTCGACTGCCGCATTGAGACCTGTTGCTCCCGCTCTAGATATCTCTTATTAGCTCTTGAGTTTTTCAAACCATATCAGGTCAATATATAGGAGACGGTCCATTTAATCTCCCGCCTTTTTATCACTATGATATAAAAGAAATGATAGTTTGTACATACGGAGGATGAGCGGTTTTTGTGATTAACATCACCAGTAACGATGTCGCCATCGAAATTCCTCCGTTGATGAACGTGGAGGGATGAAAATTCGTATTGTCAAGATAGCCTTGGTATTGGCGATTTAGCACGAACAAACGCGTGATGCATGTTCCAACTAAAGCAGAGAGAAAGTGCCCGCCCAAGAAATTCCGCGGTTGAGCGACTGGTGACTCGATTACCCCGAAGAGGAGTACTGCCGAGGCACCGAAGGACGTAATAATGAGCGGAGAGTGGTAGACATCTCGGAATGCCGTATTGGTAGACATGATCGCTTCGATCAAGAGATCCCCCCGAATGCCCCAATCCAAGCAAATAGCCATGTTTCATATTTCAGTGGAACTTTGGTGAGCCAACAGAACGGTGGGAAAGGCAGAGGAGCATACGGTGGACTGGAATCGGGGGCGCGATAACCAGTGAAGCGAGAGAGATATTCGGGCAGGTCGCCTCGGTAGTCGCGACGAATTTGAATCTCTACAAAGACCACCGAGACTTAACTCGGCCACGCGCACCATTTGTAAGGCCCATCTTTTCACCGAACGGGCTCATACTGCGTCACAATTTCGTTAGATTTGTAGATGACAAAAGAAGCAACGACCAGTGTAGAGAGTCTGCAAAAAGTCTGTATTTCTTTTATTATAGTACATAATGAGCTTAAATGAATTGCTGAAAACGATTATGAAGTCACCATTCAGTTCTTTCGGATGAGATGACGTTTTGCCGGAACGGGCGGTCCGGTATGGGTATGGTGATCATGCTTTTTTCCCACCTACGTTTTTTTCTGCTATGTATCTATTCTGCCCACGATAAGGCATGACGAGGCCGTGGGGTCGGCGGATGCTTAAACCACCTCTATCGAAAACCTATCCAGAGTCAACCAGTGGCCGCTCAAGGGGCATTTTCTCTAGGGATCGAACTCGAACAGCAAGCCCATTGAACAGGATCATATGTCAAAATGGAAAAGATGCAGACTCCCTGCACGGGTGACGAAGTGACACCGAATGCCGATCACTACGCCGTCCTTTCCCTGACCTAGGAAAGTCAGAATAGGTTGAATTAATGAGCAGCGAAAAGGTAATTCCGTGCATTCCGGGCCGATGAAGATCATGGTCGACGAACACTAGTCTCGTTCGAACTCTTCACTGTCACATCAAACGCAATAGCATACCAATACTCAAGCTTTCATATTACAATAATTCACGCGGAAAGCAGGATTATCGTATTGAGCGAAACCGGTGCCACTAATGTTTTTCGTTGATGGAAGCCAGGGCAAAGCGGCCGGCGGGTCGCCCGGTCCGTTAAGCCTGATTCATGTTCTCTGTGCATCGTCGACAGGGGAGGGGTGCTAACGAGCACCCTGCCAACATTTCCATAAGCCGATCCCTCAAGGCTTTTTAATGATTACGACTTTCCGAGTCAAAATATATTAATCGCAGCATGTAATTGACCAGGATGGTGTAGTTACTAAGAAAGTACGTAGATGACGTTGTGGAGGATTGCCAACGTCTCTAACCTTTTTAGACCAATATCGACAAAAACAGCCTTCCTCTGAAGGCCGGGGGGTACTTGCAAGCCTGCGCTCGTTATAAGGTCATTTATCATGAATTTTGGACTGATAACCCGCAATAATTATCAAGTTGCTGTGGGGTTTAACAGGTGGAGATGTATAAAGTCTCATACATCTGTCTGTCTTACCCAAGGCCGCATATTCTGCTAAAATTAATATTGGTGGAAACAACTAGCGATAACAAGGACCAAAAGCACTGGACAGTCCCAGCTCATTTACAACACTGTGAACAATAAACTCCCTTTACTTCTTTTGGGTGACCCTGGGAATATCCACAATTGTACTCCAGAAACCTGGCAAGCACGACTATCTTTTAGGTTTGTGGCTTTATTTAGCAGCCTTGTAAATCCAAAGAAATCTTGCAGGCATTCCAACTTTTTCCAGGTCGCCGACATCGGATAGTTTGGTTACGAGAGGATGACGAATGTTGATAGCAACAACTTTCTAATCTGTCTGTCATTTGTCGAGTACGACGAAAGGTCCAAGGCGTCTCACTTCCTTCACTTCCCCGCAATTGGCAATCACGCTTCCAATGTCACTGATATTCAGTGGGTAATCATCTCCTGCAGCACCGGTCTGGTCATCGATGGCGTCAGGATCTTCCCGGATCTATCTGTGTTTCAATAAACCAAGACACATTAATAATAATAGCAGCCCTTACTTCAAAAGGTCACTATGATGTTGACTATCGATCAGCTGCTAGAATGGCATCATAGAATGAATGGATGATTAGGATGCACCCAATTCCAACTGCAAAGCGAGAATCTGCACTTATAGTCGCATAAGCTCATATAGTACTTTATGTACATTCCGGACCACCCGGATGACTAGCGAGCATGTTCTAATGGTTCCCGTTGCCCCAATATAAGGATTGTGGAAGACGCCGCTAGATGACAGACTCATGGATAGGATTCCAGGCTAGCGTGATCTCTCTCAACACTGGGTTGGCACTCAACGGCCCTTTTACAAGAATCCCCTTAACTGCTTGGATGATTTGCGGTGTTTTGCGGGAATTAGTCTCAACCACTTCTAAGACTAAAACTTGGGTGCATAGCTACCAATCAAAAGCACCCTTTTGTAGCCAAGTCGCCCATGGTCCGTCGTTTGTATGTCATCAAATTGCTCACTTAAGCCTGCAAATAGAGCTGATACCGCGTTTTGACGTCATCTTGAGAAGGCAGAGGGAAAGCAGTGTTCAAAAAGAGTTCCGGCTTATCCGATTATGGGAATATAAATCCAACCTGTCGCTCGCGAAGGGGACGGAGTCAATTTCCCACATGCGAACAATATCGCTCTAGTTTACAGTAGGTGCTCTTCTTTAGGTCTTCTTGAGCCTTCTAGTTGACGAAGGAAGTGATTAACTGGTTTTCAGAATACCGATATGTCCTCAAGGATTTATTTGATTCGCCATGGAGAAACGGAGTGGTCTCTGAACCAGCAGCACACTGGCTCCACCGAGGTTCTTCTTACGTCAAACGGCGAGAAGCAGGCCCAAAGAACCGCGGAGACTTTCGTCGGGGATGGGAAGCTGATTCAACCAAAAAGGATCAAGCGGATGTGAGTCTCATCATCAAATGTGAGGTGCGTCTTACTGACTTTATCAAGATTCTGTTCACCTAGGAAGCGAGCACGTCAAACGCTTCGGCTATTGGGCTTGGGGGACGAAGATGAACTATCAGTCTCTGGTTTGACGTCATCTGAAACCCCTTCCGTGAAGATCACTGAGCTCTTGCGAGAATGGGACTACGGGAATTACGAAGGTTTGACAATCGAAGAGGTCCGAAAGTTGAGAAGGTCAAGGAATTTGGATGAAGTCCGGCCATGGAATATCTGGAGGGACGGATGTGAAGGTGGGGAGTGAGTCAAAATTTCCTAGCTTACTTTTACGGGCCATGGGACTAAAATCTTCTATCGATCACCTCGAGATGTCACAGAAAGGTTGGATGCGCTGGTTGGAGAATTTAAGCATCTCATTGGGGCAAAGCGAACGGCGCAGGGGTCCGACAGCTCATCTGCGGGGGGCGATATCGTTTGTGTGGCACATGGACATATTCTCTCCGCGTTGGCATTGAGATGGGCCGACCAGCCACTACAAAGCGGAATGAGATTGCTTTTTGAGACGGCTGGAGTGGGGGTTCTATGGCAAGCTATCCTTTCTATCTCGAATTTCCACCCCCAGTCAATACTAACCCCTTCTAGCTTTGAACATGAGAGCTTAGAGGAACCCGCAGTTCTGCTTGGTGCTAGGGCTGAATGAGTTGACATGTCAGCTATTTAGTATAACCGACATTCAATGTATGTGATAAAGTGCTTTTCTTCACATCGCAAAATGAGCGATACTTCATTCGTGGTGTCTTCCTCTCCTCCAAAACAGTTCCAGACATTTGAGTAATAACCTATATCGATATATATTGATGGTCACAGGTTTAACAAAATGGCCCGATATTCAAAGCTCAGAACAATTGTAGCGTGTTAAAAATCTATCGAATCTTTACCTTAGTAAATAGTTCTGATGATACCAACTTCCCATATAAGCAAAAGCGGAAAGAATTCAAAAATTACAAGGCGGAAAACAAGTACACTCTTACAGGGGCGCCAGTAAGAGTGAGCTTTTGCTTGGTGAGCCCCGGCGGAAGGTTAGCGAGACAGGTGTTCACCAGGGTTTCAAGCGAGAGATACTCTACTCATATTTGCTTCAGCTATGGCCGAGCACGTAAAGGTATGCATTATGAATCAAATGAAACCTCAGATCAGGTATTGTTCATGCACTGGTGAAGTATGCTCGACGGCAATACGTTCCTCATCTTCCCCCTTTTTTTCTTCTTCTTCTTCCTCCTCCTAGTGGCCGGACACGGAATCCGGTTATCAGGCGTATCCCGTTATTCCCGGGAGTTCCGGCTTTCCCGAGAAGGAATGACGATCATTCACGTGAAAGTTCTCGCTTTGGGGGGGAGAACAGCTGCTCCTCTAACATTTGCCGGCCGGAATTTGTAGGGAAGGATACTAACACGGGTTACAATTGGGTTCTATGTTTAATTAATATTGATTATGAATCACATTGTGTGCAAAACATACAGTAGTTCACGTCAGTCGCTTTTGTCCCTGGGCCAGGTTTCCACATTATTATGATGTCAGACGAAGATGCTACCTCACAAAAGCCCCATCTGGGCTCCTTGGCAGTGTCGTCAGACCCACCGTGTCATTAGAGACCAGTGCGTATGTTTAAAAGCAATAACCACCTCAATATTCCTTCATGATCTTATTCAACCACACGCCATGACCAGACAGCGCCAATGGAGTGGACAA
The DNA here is from genome assembly GCF_028974065.1 of Penicillium cinerascens. Taxonomy (NCBI): domain Eukaryota; kingdom Fungi; phylum Ascomycota; class Eurotiomycetes; order Eurotiales; family Aspergillaceae; genus Penicillium; species Penicillium cinerascens. Next base: position 298,154 of record NW_026695298.1, on the reverse strand, counting down.
GACACCAGCAGTCCACCAAACGGTGGATTGAGCAGAAGAGGTAGCAGTTATGCCACTCGTCTCAACAAGACATGGTTCAAGGGAAGATATGGGTTCAAGGACAACGTCTCGGCGATCGAAGCGGAACGACGACGCAGCGAGCTGAAAGATAAAATCCTGGCTGGGGTCAGGGATTTCAACGTCGAGAAATATCGCAAAACCGACGAGGAGCTCAAATCGATTCGCAATACTCAAGTTCGGGCATACTACGAAGCCCAAAATCAAAAACTGAATGACTGGGCAGAAGTTGATAGCTTGGTATGGTCATTAGCCGACGACATAATCGACAGCACAAACCCGGACGCAGATCATGACGGAATAATCGATAACAATGCACCGCTGTATTCCGCGGACCATGATTTGGAGGCATTTCTCCCCGACAAAGAACGGGCCAAGCGACATTACAACAGTCGTGTTGCGCAAAGGGCCCTCAATGTAAACACTTCTTGCTTTATTTTCCCTCTGCTGCGCTAACATTCAAATACTTAATCCAGGTTAATGTATCCGCCAACATCTTGCTTTTGATTGCAAAGATCATCGCAGTGACGTCCACGCGCTCGCTCTCATTGATCGCCTCTCTGACTGATTCAGCCTTGGACTTCTTGTGCACCATGATCATTTGGGTAACTAGCCGCCTCGCCAATCAGAGAATTAATTCCATGAATCTGAAGTTTCCTGTCGGTCGACGTCGGCTGGAACCTCTTGGCATCCTGGTATTCTCCATCCTCATGATCATTTCATTTCTGCAGATCCTACAGGAGTCAGTCAAGAGACTTTTTCCGTCGGGAGACCACGATACTCTCCCGTTGCCGATGGTTGCAATTTGGTCAATGGCAGGAAATGCCATCATCAAGGGCATTGTTGGCATCTTTTACTCTCGAGTGAAGTCCTCACAGGTGCAGACATTAGTTCAGGGTAAATAAAATCTCAATATCTCCAAGATTTTATGCTGACTGTTATCAAGATTGCAAGACAGATGTGTATTTCAACACAGCGTCTCTCATTTTTCCTCTAATAGGATCTAAATGTGGCATTTGGTATTTGGATCCTTTAGGAGCAGCATTGCTGTCGCTTTACGTTGTATACGACTGGGCAAACACAGCATTTTCAACTATCGTCAGGCTGACTGGCGCAGCGGTCTCACCCCAAATGGACAAGAAGCTGATGTATCTGGCGTGGCGGTTTTCTCCGCTAGTTGATGCATATAAGTCAATGACGGCCTATCATGTTGGCGATGGTATTGTGGTCGAAGTTGAAATTGCGCTAGATGAGAGCACTTCACTTGTTAAAGCGCATGATATTTCGCAGACCATGCAGTATTGTTTCGAAGGTAATCAACTCAAGTCTTCATTTTCTTCGATTTAGAAGAACACTTCAAGCTAAACATCAAACAGGACTCGCGGAAGTAGATCGAAGCTATGTGACAGTGGACTACAGTTCTCTTGGTCTCCAAGGTCATGCCGTACACTCGGGATGACCGTGTTCAGACTATATGGGCCCCATCGTTGTATATTATTGGATAAACTTGTAATTAAAGCAATTGGGTCGGTGCCTTTAAAAGGATGATGAAAGTTTAGAAATTGCATATTACTCTGCTATGAATATAACGAATACAGTTTTGTAACTGATGGAACAGTGTAAATTAGTTACCCTAGTTAACTAATTAGCACTGCTGACATGATTCGACACGATGCGAGAAATCTTGCGGAATCTAATATTGCATGTCTGCTATAGTATACCTTGAAGCAAACAATTGAACATATCCTTGTTACTTGAACGAAATTCGTCACTTCGACCTCCCATGTATTTTTAACAACCGGTTTTCAAACAATCCGGAAGTTAAAGCATAATTGTATTCTTCGCCATGGTTCTGCCCTTTCAATAAAAAACAGGATTACCGAACGGACCGTCCGGATGGGATTACTGAATTGCCACCAGGAACTTTTTAAGGCCACGACGGCTGCCGCTGTTAGGGTCTCACCTTTTTTCTATCAACCAACTGAAAGCACGAATAGTCGAATCAAGCCACAACATAATAGTAAGTATCCTTTGGGTGTCAGAAGACATCATCCTCTCAAGCTCACGCATTCATGAATGAAGACAGTCCGGATCCCGGGTTAAGCTCCACTGGGTTTCCTTGTGCCATTATTGGACAAATTAACAGCAACATGTCGAGGCTGCAGGAAGGGAAAGCTGATGTCTGCTTTTTTCGCTTTCCTGCTTACCATGACGCTAACTCACTCCCAGGTTTTTGAATCGTGGGGCGCTTCTACTTTCTTAGAATCAAGTCCCGGTGCGGATATTGCAGGAAGTCCGGAAGATGAAGGAGAGGACCCTCATTCAACAGCACAGAAATGTGAGGAGGACATCAAAGGCGTGGGGAATCGCTCACCATACATCGATCCTCATCGATTGGAGAAAGAGGACGACTTGAGTCTGGCTAAGGATCTACTTGATTTGAGGAAGTAGATTGTATTATTTTATGGGTTTAAAAGAAATGCATCCATGACTTAAATATTGGACTCCGAATTGAACAAATTTCTAGCTCTTCAAAAGTATTTGAATGAAGCCAAAAAGAGTACCCTCACGAGGAGTTGATCGCTATGAGGCGTTAGCCGGTAAGGCAAGAAATGTATAGCTTGAAACAATTGCAATTTAAGTATTTTTTTTACCAGAAGAACGGTTGATGATATCTTAAAGAGCTGGGTAGTTAGAATTCCGGTTCAAATATGGTCCAGGCATGGTGTCCTTCAAATGGCTTATATATTCGAGCCTACTTAGTTTTCGTACGAAACGGGCTACATTATAACCCAGGCGTAGATATACGTTGGTCGTTGTTAGATTTTCTTCGTTGTAAATCGAGCGTCGAAGGCTCTACTGAGGTAGATACTCGGCGAACTCGTATATGGAGGCTTTACAGGCTCAACGTTTATTTATGGTTTAGAACCGGATTAGCTTCTGATATAGGATAAATTTGGAATCCATATAGTTTGTAAAGGACCTGCAGTCGGTCTCGTTCGAGAGTTTCTACTTAAAGGAGGCCCTATCCCAATTTAATACATGGTAACTTGTCATGGGTATGCTACATATAAATAGTAATAAAACAAGCGAACGAGGTACAAAAACAAGGATAAAGACAGTATAGTACATCAACAATGTGAAATCCTTGAAAGTCGCCGTTCCAGGGAGGGATGGCGTGCCATCTCTTCCTCCGAGCATCTCTCGACAGGCCCGGGAGCTGCGATTTCGCTCAGGGCCCCATAAGGGTCATCTCTGGAATCTGCATAACCTTGCTCTAGGGAAGGATGACGCGCCAATTCCGCTTCCGACATGCGCTCGACGGGCTCAGGGGCTGCAACTTCTGTAAGGGCGCCGCAAAAGTCGTCATCAGAATCTTCGGACTCTTGAGGCAACGGTGGCGTTTTTTGGTGTGAAGGACCCGCTTCTCGACTTTGATTGTCTTTGTCCTGCTGCAGTGGCCCTGTGGCCTCGTCATTGGTCTTCCGGTTCATAAAAGCATTGAGAATGCTCCGAACTTTCTTGAACTGAGTCATTTGGAGGTTTGTATTTCGAGAAACAAGGTGCGAATCTAGACAAAAAGAAAGCAGGGACCCTGACTAAATAGAGGATCAAATTGGTTTCCATGCGTTACCGCCTTTTTCCTCCCGCGTTTGCCGGCCTTTCCAGCCATCTGATACGCACCTGATCATGACTCGTATGGGCAGGGTAGCGGCCTTGTTTCCCTTCACTGCGTGCAAAGAGCATAGTGAAACATATTACTTACCTTCAGCCACATCTCCTCGACGATTTCCATACACCTGAGGCTTAAACAGCCAATGGCTTTTGAATTTATTTTTAAGTGGGGCGTTGACCGGTGGCGGATCGACGCGATTATTCCTTTGTTTTTGTGATGGTCAGGGCTTTTTTTAAGAGGGATCAACGGACTGAGATCTATATTTCTAAAGTATTTTAAACATGTTGAGGATAAAATACGCAGAAGAGTTCATCTAAATTATTTTGGTAGATAATTATTCTGGGCAAAACCAGAAGGACACTCAAGCCCACACTGTATGATATACCGTAACTCATCCATGCCTATAATGTTTCAAGGCAGAAGCAAAAAGTCTCTGCGGCAGTAACTTATCTATGATGGCTGCACTGCAAGTAAGTATGGGTTCCTAACATCGATGCTCGGGATCGCTTCCATGCTGGATCAGTTCGAAGACTGAAGAGGCACGGGTTCAGCTAACGCTGGCAACCCAAGTTTTCCCGCTTGTGAATCCGGAAATTGCGGGGTAATACGTGCGGTAACGCATGCTGAACGGTTTTGATGAAAGATATTGCCCGGCTTCATGTGCATATCCTAAAGCAAAATGCGACATGGAGGGTTATTCAGCGCGCATTTCACAGGACCTTCCATTAATCAACTGTGCTTTTTTTCATCTTAGACCACCTGACCAAAGAGCTCCCAATCTCTTGGTATTGGTGGACAAAGCTCGCGTCAGCTGTGTGATGAGGTCATAGAGGAAGGTTTGTCTGTCCGGACGATCGGCACGAGTATTTCACAAAGGTGATCGAGCTCTTTTACCATCCCTGGCGTAAAGATTGGATTCGAGGTAGGTCAACATGAGTTGATTGATATGACTCTACGTCCGACATGCTGTCTGGGCTATGACTGAAGCCAAGCAGTCGGTTTTTTCTGACAAGTTCTCAACCCGATTTTTTTCCTTTTGAACGAGACAACATCAAACCGTGCTTGCCGGGCGATCCGAACGTGCTGAAGTCAATTTACCACGGGACTGGGGCAACGAATAGAAGCAGTACTGATTTGCGGTTCATACGCGGGGTAAGGTATGGTACTTCTGAACTTTAAATCTAAGAACGTCAAGACCCAGGGAGAACTCAAGAGCGAGGGAGAACTCAAGCGCGGCGTTAAAGCCTATACTATGAATATTTAAACCCAACTGTGAGTCAAGCGGCGGCAGACACAAAGGCTGCGGATTTGACGACAGCAAACAAATTAAGACAGAAAGTTATATTGACTTCAAAAAGGAGGCCGACGTAAGGGCCGACGTATCCGTGTCGGCTTGACGGAAAAGTGACGTGTCCGTGCCAGCTTGAAGGAAAAGCTTACTTGAAACTAGCAGAGGATCTACTCAGCTTTAGTGAAACAAGCAAAGTCAGCTTCAATTCCTCGAGCCATTGCTGTGATGCACTATACATTCGAGGAGGACTGCCTGAATGAGCGACGAGTATCGTGACAATAACAGTCCTCTTTCTTCCAGTACCGTTTATAATCATTTCATGACATAAGGAATTCTCCATAAAAATGGTCGTCTGCATAGTACGAAGCCATGTTATTTTATAACTCGTCGTCCCAAGCTAGCAACAGGTTTTGATTGATGTAGACCCTTGAAGAGCGTTCACGTCATTTAGCTGAATAAGTGGATGGCCAATATGCAGATCAGTTCTATAATTCTGTGGGTTCTGTCACCAATGCTGAGCCAAACAAACCGTTCCGCTGCAGTGGGTTAATGCAAACCAAGAAGCTCCACCCCGCAATACACCCCAAGATACCCCGCAATACTCCTCCGTGCCGCACATACGGATCGTGTTTCTGCAGTACAAACCAAGTAAGAGCCATGACCCACCTGTTTGCGGATTCGCCTAGCCGGATAGGTTGCCACTCCAACCCGATTAAGCTTTCAGTGAGAACCTTGCCATGACTATCCGTATATTATGCCTGAATTGACCTACCACGGACAAATGGAAGGAAATCATGATGCGAGTCCCCGGGGGGTTGGTCTTAAGGAAATTGGGTGACGTCACCGCTAGCTTAGATAGATATATAGAACTTATCATCTCACGTCGTCTAAGACATAGTAAAGCAATATAACCTCCAGAAGCTTCGACGCCATTACAAGAAATCAAACTCTGTCGTCGATATGGCTGAAAACCAAGGCAGTTCATTTGAGGATCATCGCCAGGGTCTGAATGGGGAGTTCAATACCCCTGACCCTGTCGAGGGTAAAGACAGACACATGCAGGCCGATGGAGCAGGGCACCATGCTCGGGCTCCTGCGGTGCCGCGACAGGGTGCAATGGTGTCGCAAGTGCTTCAGCCTCAGTATATGAAGCTAGCGAATCCCGGTCCGCTTGGCCTGCTTTCTTTCGCTATCACAACCTTTGTTGTCGGCCTCTATGAGTGTGGAGCGGGGTGAGTCTCAATCGCCTCTACGTTCATTATATTCTCTCTGACCAAGTTGAATGGCAGTCTCCCTAACGAGAACCCCGAAGGCTCGGTTGGCCCGACTCAGGCTGCCTTTGGTCTAATCACCTTCATGGGCGGGACTGCTCAGTTCATCGCCGGGATCATGGAGTTCCGAGTTGGCAACACATTTGGTACAACAGTCCACTGTTCCTATGGAGCATTCTGGCTTAGCTACGCCATGTATCTGCTCCCATACCTGGGTATTCAAGCAGCGTATGGCGGTGATAAGACTCGAGCATACACTTTTGCTATTGGAATCTACCTGATCCTGTGGTGCTTCTTGACCCTGTTATTCCTACTTGCCGCGCTGCGCACAAACGTGGCGATTATTTCGGTGTTTTTCTTCCTTGTTCTTGCCTATCTCTTCCTCAGCATCGCCAACTTCATTGCCACCGAACACGCGACTGCCAGCGTACGAGTCAATAAAGCAGGTGGAGCTTTCGCTGTTATATGCGCGTTTTGCGCCTTCTATGCTGGGTCATCCGGCCTCATGCTGCCTGAAACGACCTGGGTCCGCTTCCCCCTGGGTGAGATTCCCGGTCCGGAAACCGCTGCATAAAAGGTTGATCAAGGACCATGATGAATATTCCGCAACCAATCTACCGTCTAAATAATACGAGTGTGTGTAATAAATGCAGGGTTTTGTTACGTCGAACACTGGTTGCAGGCGTTTCTTACTTTTGAGGGCGAATTTGTTGGTTCAAACCCTTGCCTAATGGATAACCTTTTGTTAATGAATTTGCGGTATTGCTCGGCAAACCCTTTTTCACTCCGACTGTCAATTATTTGTTAATCATTATTTGAGTAAATTTTTAGGACTCAAAAATTCCCCGAGTTTAAGTTTCTACAATTGTCGTAAACTGCAGTTTGACTTTGTTCCTGACAACACAAACATAGTTCTCTTCTCACTAGGACCGACATTATCCTCGTATCGTAAACCTAAACAAATACCTGCGAGAATATCAGATTCATTTTTCGACTAATTTTTGATCAGATAACCTGACCAACAGATAATTATCCCGGTTTCACTGATGGATTGGTACGGCACGAGTTGTTTGGTAGGATAGGGAGGAACCCGTATATACCTTGCTTGCCGAAATTCTGACAAGTAATTTGCCCGAATATCTCATCAACGGCGATCCAACTACTTTTGTTTCGGGTGTAAATAACAGATTGGACATCATAAGGCCAGTGCGTCGACTGACGTAACCCTGCATCCTGCCAAATTGTCTAGGGAATGTCAAAAATCAGGGGCTAGTCTCAATAGACTTTCCTCCAAGCTGGCGCAGGTCCGTCGAGCCGTATGCCGTCGACGTCACTTTGGTAAGATCTACGGGGTCTGTTGGTCCAATACGGTGAACGCCGACTCTATGATACCAAGCTCGAAACTAGAATGGCGCCTTTTTACCGGGCATACATGCATTGAAAGCATTTATCCATACCGCCATCGCCGTCAAATTCTGGGTGGCAGCCAATTTGGAAAGGGAATGAATTGATTGAAAGAGAATAAATGTTATCCGTTCTGCAGAACTGAGACGGCATCCAATGTAGTCGGAGTGGACGGAGATCACCTACCCCTAGCTTTTGTTCTGATATATTTGCATGGAACTACGTCATGAGGATGCCAAGAGTGATCTTTGTCAGATTCTTGATATAGTTCCGTTTTTCCCGTCCTTTGCGTCTTTCCGGGTGCACATGTGCATTATAACAGCAACTAACCTGAAATTAGCCGTCGCCGAAAATGGCCATGATTCGCGGAAGCCGTAAATGATTGGCTTCTTCAATCTTAGCCTACCGATCTGCTGGCACTTCACACACGTTACAGTTCCGGGATGCCCCTGTATTAGTATTTCGAATATTACTCAAATCCTCTTTCCTAGTCATGGTGAGTCCCGCTAAGAAATCGAACCTTTGGCATCCCTGTGGATAGACTGGTCAACAAACGCTTTTCAAAGCGTGCGTAGAGTTTGTTACATGATTCGGATATCCGTGAAATATCCTCGTATAGACTCAGGCCCTTAATAAGCCGAATTCCATCGTCGTCAAGTGCAATACCACGAGAATCAGTGGTAATATCTGCCTCCTTCTTGATAATGATATTCTGAACGCCGGTTTTCCAAAATACCCAAAGAGCATTTGGCTCTAGTCGGCCCGCATCCGCAGATCAAACTATCTGTCGTTTCCCATTCCTCTGCGGCTGGTACCCTCTTTGCAAGTCTGCGCAGAATGTTGGAATATTTATGCTTGTGGTAAATGGTCAGTGTACCTTTTAAAGTGCGTTCAGGTCTAGCTGTCTTGGCTTTTGACTAACGAGTAACTGGTCAGTCGTCGTGAGTGAAGACAAATGTGGGAATTAGTTGCCTGCGGGCCCCAAAACTGAGGTTAAGTCCCTCTGGACAACTTATATTGTCGCTCGGTATTTAATTCCAGGTGATTACTAGTTTTTCAACTGATAGTCAATTCTCTGCGATTCATGGGTAATCTAGCCCGTCTACTGCCTTTGAAGACCCCCTGGTTAAGCCGGTACCTCGGATATGCCAATCCAATCCACCTCTTACTCCATGTCCATGATCTATGGAATGACTTTGCCAACAAGCCAGGCAGGTAGTGAATTATGGATAAAACCTGAGCACGCAGCATCCACGCATTGTGCGAGACTTCTAAGCCAAACCTTCCGACCGGTCAACCCTTCCCCGTAGTGGGCATACTTGGCCGAATTTGTCACGATCGTTCGTGTATGTGGTGGTATAACTGGTTCTTGTATCATGCACCAGCAAGTGTCAGTCAAAATCTGAGCACCAAAGTCATCCAAGGCCGTGATGTAGTTGTCCTTGGCAGCCCTAGAATATGTGTCGCGGTTGCATGTCACCACCAGCGTAGTCATCTCATCTTTCTTGCGGCCCGCACACAGCTGTACAAGCTTTGCGATCTCATCGTATGACATGTGAGGATTTCCAAGTGATATGAGGTCAATGGCAGTGGAAGATTTGCCTTCTTCACAAGGGCTGAATCGACGCCATTGCCTTGTCAGCTCAGCAAGTGGGATCGTCACTTTCAACGTATCCTTCAGGTGAGATGCAATATCCGGGGGGCTACGAGCCTCAATTGTAATTCCAGCAATGTGAAACATAGGTGCACTGGAGGTTGTTGCAAAAGCTGCGCCAAATGCCTTCAGGTCGTCCATGGTAACCGCTTCTTTTTCCAGTCCGGTAATGATAGGTACAGAATCGGCGGCAATGTCACCGGCAAGGTATCCAAGGAGCGGAAACAGCGTATCATCGGTATCCCGCACAGGTGCGAAGTCGATTTCAACCCGAGCTTTGCGGTTCTCGGTTATATGGCAGCCGGTGTTGAGCGCTCGGCCGGTCAAAGAAACACACACATCCAGGTAATCCGGACATTTGATGGTCCTCGCACCCAGGACGCTATTGGCGAAGACCACGGCATTAGATTCAGCCCACATAATATTCTCGCCTGCTTTCGGAGCACTCTCTAGAAGATAAGGGGCGCATGTAAATGTTGGCTGCGCGCCCATCTCCAGGTAAGCGTCTGCCAGCTGTTCGGAAGACTCCCCAAGGCCAGGATCGACTCCCTGTGAGCGCCATAGGCGCCTGTCGATGGAAATAGAGTTCAGAGAGGTGGGAATGCGGACTTTGGCGCCCATTTTGCACAATTTCCGAGCGAATTCCAATGTTGCAGGGCCTGTGTAAATGCAGCAGTCGATATGCGCTTGTTTCACATCTATCAGCTCCGTTACGCCATGAATCTGCGCGATGCGGAGAATAACCCGTATGGCCACCTGGGCAGCCTGGCCATGTATGCCTTCGAGTAACTCATGGTCGAATGGGGTCAAGTGGACTGCGGAGAAGTCGGGTTGCCGAAGAGGTGGGCACAATGCAGTTGGATGGCTGGGCACTGCAGCACGCAGGGAGCCTCCGGATTGAATTTGACCCTCAGAAACTCGGAGGCGATCAAGTTGTAAAAGCCTGTCAAATGACGACATCGGTATCTGTAAGACAGGAATGCTCTTCTGAAACATCTCCTGAGCGACGAGAACTCCGATTGTCAAGATCATCTCCTCGCGCCCAAAGATGAGTGCGCATGGCGCGTTTTCATTCAGCAGCAATTCAAGAATGACGCCGCTCCCTGTGCATGAGCCACGGCCACTGGGAATCGCGAGTATCTTTCCAGCAACTGACTTTCCGACCAGTGGATGATGGCTATCAATAACAACGCCATTTGTGGGATCCACCCCTCCCCAGAAACTGAGGGCGACCTTACTTGCGACAAGTTCACCTTCCGCGGCTCCCGGTATAAGCTCACGGGCATCCATGCTTTCCTAGTCAAATCAGTGAGACGGCGTTCCGTCTGAAAGAGTAGTGACTCACGGTCATTGATTCGGCGTGGACTTCTGTCAAGGCCGGCCGAGACAGTATTGGTCTCGACTCTTTTGTGAAGGTAATTAGACCAGATGATTCACTTCCCACACGGACACTATGTGTACCGTAGACGAGGAGATGAGAGAAAAGAAGGTGTCGGATGCATCAGCCGATATCAACGGCAACGACCACCGGGGAACCCCACACTGGAGAGAATAGACTCCCATGAACAATCTCGCATTCAAATTAACAGTTATTTCGGCAAACTACTCCAGGCCAACCAACAATCCTCATCCTCAGAACCTAGTGTCGTCGCGACTTTGCCCTCTGTGCTGTTCTAGAATCAATCAGTGCTTTGACCTGCGAAAGCCCTTCCTAGTCCACAACTCTACATCCCAATGTGCCTTTACTGCTGTGGATTTTCCTAGTTCTGCTCATGCGCTTTGGCGATGATTCAAACTCCGTCACTGTGACTGGCGGCTGATAATCTGCAATAGAAACACGCCTACACGGCGCGGGTGGCGTTCGCATCGTTCTAGAGCAGATCGGCGGGTTGCCTCTCAGGCTAGCGACGGACTCGCTCTTCCGCATTATTGATCTACAGCAACATATCAGTCACCGGAAGATCTCACAGAGTCTGGCATCCATGCCTTTGGCCCTGGTGGAGGAGACGCAGGTTTCGTTTAAGTACAATATGGAAAACATCCATTCGATTAGCGGTAGGCCTGCGGGTCCGTTGCTACAGTACAGCACAGCATTCACTTCTGATCATCTAGCTGTCTGAGTTGTAATCCTGTGAACCCCATCGGTACGCATCATCGACTCCACAGCTATAAAACTCAGTACTGACGAGATGATCATCCATTCCCATCGTAGATAGTTCCACCCGCCTACTAAAACAGTCCCACACGCAGAACCAACGAACCCACCGCATGGACCGCAACTAGCGGTGAAGTCTGGACCCAGCTACGAAACGGATAAAAGGAGAAATTACCCAGGGATAAATTAAATAGGGAGGAATTTCGTTCAATAAGCACTATGATATATAATTTCCATTGGTATAGGTGTATCATCAAAACTCAGACTGCAAAAAAAAAAAAATTCCAACCCTCCCCCATCATCTACCACGCTTCAACGCGCGTATCGTACATCCCCGTGGACTAATTATTTTCGTTTTCTAAGGTATTATTCGCAGCAAACAAACGACTTCGTCCTCTATTTGAACTTCCGCTTCAGCCATCCGAAGAATCCTCCCTTCTTCTTCTCCGGCTGCTCTGCTGTCTCGGAAGTCTGAGCCTCGTCCGCTTTAGCGGGCTCCTGCTGAGCAGACACCGCGGCAGGCGTGTCCTTGGCAAGAGTGTCCTTCTTGGGAACCTCGGGCCTGGTTTGGGGTTCCTCGCCGCGCTTCAGGGCCGCCTCGGGCTTCTTGGGCTCGGTCGACTCGGCCGCGGCCTTGTCGGTCTTGGAGTTGTTGATCGCCGCGCTAGCCGCAGCCACCGCGACGGGCGAGGCGGGGGCCTTGCTCTCGGCGGTCTTGCTCTCGACGGGCTTGCTCTCGATGGGCTTGATGTCGGCAGGCTTGCTATCGGCGGTGGTGGTCTTGGGAGCAGCAGCCTCAGTCGCGACCTTCTCCTCGGCCTTCTTGGGCGCTTCAACAGCGAGCACGGGCTCGGGGGTGGTATACGCCGCAGTCGAGGCGGGGCCGGCGCCGGCCAATGCCTTCTTGTCGGCCGCAGCACTGGCAGCAGCCTGCTCTTCCTCGGTCTTGGCCATCTTGTGAGGCTTCACCTCATCGTTCGAGAAGATGGGCTTCTCGTACGGGCGCTTGATGTGTGCGGCGTCGGTCTCCGACGGGACAGCGGCGGGGGCGGTCGTTTCGGAGGTCTTGGGGCGCTCAGACAGGGAGGTGGTGGCAGCGCCGCCAGTGGTTGCAGCAGTCGAGATCGCGGACTCCTCGGCGGAAGCTTCGGTGGTCGAGGGGTAGGTCTCCGCACCCAGGGAGGTCGCGTTAACGGTGTTCTCGGGCAGCACGGCTGGAATTGGATTTAGTTTCAGCCATTGTCAAATCACCGACAACCGAATCCTTACCCTTGTTCTCCTTGTCGCCTCCGGCGAGCTCGCCAACGGTGCCGGCCTTGGAGGCCTGCGCATTGTCACCGGTCTCGTGCACGTGCTCTTTGTTCGCAGCGGTGACCGGCGCGGCCTTCTCGGTCTCCTTCTCGGCCTCCTTGGTCTCGGTCACAGCGGGTGCGGCAGGGGTCTCCTCGGTCGTGGACTCGGCGGGAGCCTGCGTCTGCTCAGGGGACTCGGTCTTTCCCTCGCCGTACATGACCTTATCCTCGGTCTCGTGGCCCGGATGGCTGGGGGGAGTTAGAAAGGTTTGCGACAGGTGGCACGCGACCACCACAACTTTTTTTCCCGGGGCACTTACACAACAGTCTTCGCAGTGTCGGCGACCTTGTCAACAGCGGCAGCGGCAGCGGGCTTAGCGCCGCCCTTGTTCTTCTTCTTTCCACCCTTCTTAGGCATGATGTTCGTGACGATTCGTGTACTGTGGAGGGTCGACGTGTCAGAGAAATTACCCACGTCGGAATGACGACAGAAGACAGGATGCGCGGATGGTGAAGATATAGCCGACAAACGAAGGAGAAAAGGATACTTACTTTGTCCTTGAAGGTGGGTTCTGGGAGATGCAGAAAGGAAGAAGGACGGGAGTGGGCCAAGTAGCCTCAAGGGATGATGGCGATCCGGTATGCTAGGATGAGCTGGGATCCGTGGTTCTCCCTACGCTTCTGGAACACTAGACGGTGTAGACGGAAATTGGGTATGAGCTCAGAGTTTCTATAGTTAGATTCTTTACATCCTAATTCATTGACACCAATTGGCATTATTTTTGCTCCTGGCTTGGGGGCTTGTCTACCCTGCCGTTTTGCATTCTCTTTGCCGCTCGCAGGGCGATTCACCGTAGTGATTGTCTCTACCGGGCATTCTACAGGTCATTTGGGCTGCAAGCGATGGCATCCAAGGGCATCCCTTTTCCTGTCATAAACTCCGTCCCGTACCTACATAGTTCCGCGCTCGGGTCACGCAAGGTCGTGTGCCTGCAGGGAGAAACAGCCCTAATGCCGATTCAGGTAATAGGGCTGCGATAGGGCTGCGATAGGGCTGCGAGCGCTCGCGCTAACCCCATGGCCCTCTAGGAGCGTAGGGGCCAAGGGCTGATCTGGGGACTCCGCGACCGTTAACTTCACCTGCATTCTCTTCTTTCCCCTCCGGGGCTTTGTGCGGGATGAAGCATTCTTGCGGACGGTTGGGATGGATTACATCATCCCCACCGACCACCAAAAGGACAGCGGTGCGATTGATGAGATATATAAATAGTAATGGTAATCAAATCAACCAAAGAACATCGATGCACTGCCTACGTATCGGCCCCACGATGATGGCAGTGGCTAAGCTGTAGGAGTTGCCAATGGCCAAGTGTGATGATCAACGGACAAAAATCAGACATCATGGGATGAAAAAGGGAAAGAATAATAAACACAATGTCTATGATCGTTGATGACCGGATCTAGATGAAGAACACAGTCCAAAAAAATTGACCGACGCAGGGGTCGAACCTGCAATCTCTTGATTCGTAGTCAAGCGCCTTGCCATTGGGCCAGCCGGCCTACTTGTTGAAAACCAGTTCCACTGTTGGTACTATAAGGCAAGCGGTGAGCGAGAGGGGAAGAGAGGAATAGAAACGGGTAAATCGTGCCGAGCAGGGTGGAACCGGGCAAACCGGGCGACAACTGTTTCCGGTTTTCCCTCTTCATCCGGTGCAATGAAATTGGCTCGCGAGTGCGGGCTGACGTCGAATACTCCCCACCACCACCAGTCAGTGGCGCTCACTGACATTTGGTGCATGTCTCGCGGTAAGGAGTGTCTAGAATTGCCCCAGACAGACACCCCAGCGGTGCCCGAGGATGCAACCGTGATAGGCTCGCTGGTCCGAGTGTTTCTGGAAGCCTTCGCTGCAGGAAGATTTGCCACGCACGCTGTCCGAACTCTCCATGCGATAGGGGCCGACACTCCCGGGTCGCGGAAATACACGGTTCTACGGTGCCACCCACCTACAATGGGCAGGTCTAAGACGTCTCGTAGCAACAGAGCTATCCGCGCTAACCGTATCTTGCGTTAGTCTCGATAACAAGCGTCTGTTCTCGTGCAATCATAATCGATTGTCATGTCTAGCAGCGGTCGGTAGATATCGCACAGACATTGTGGGGTGGGATGGAGTAACAGAAGCGCGTAACCCCAATCGACTTCACCGGACGAGGAAGGCCGCTCCCACGGTTCCTGGGGCTTATCTCCTGTTGCATCCACTCGCCTCCAGTCTTCCCCCGATTTATCCGGGTTCTTTTGCCTTTCCCCTTTCTAAATACCTCTCTTTCTCTTTTCTTTCTCTACCGCGAAGAATGGTCACACATTTTCTTGTATAACCACTCCGCTCTACGTGCTTGCACATCCACCGCGTCCGTTCCCAGTTCGGGATTGGTCTGCACCTGTGAGGCAGGACTGCGTACTTCTGATACTCGATACTCGTTCTCGATACTCGGTACCTTTCCCAATGACTTTTCGCGACAAAGTTCGACGGGTTTTCCATCGCTCCTCTAGTAGTACGAGCAATGGAAAACCCAAGGTGGAATACTATCGTCGCAATGAAGTGCCCCCCTCCAAGTTCCGTGGCCCTTTCGATAAAGAACACCAAAAGCGACTAGCGGCCTGGTCCTTTGAAGCCGCCATGGCGGATCGCCCGCGCTCGCCAGACTTGTCCCTCTCGCCCTGCGACACCTACGACTTGCCACCTCCCAACCTTGACACCGGCGATGTTTCCCCCGACGATGACGGTGTCGATACCGATTCAGGTATGAGATTTCTCCGTGAGCCCGGTCCAATTTTCCCTAACGCTTCCGCAGCCCGTTTCGACTCTGTCTCACCTATCGATATCGACTCCTCCCGCCCCACCAACACGGGATCTCAGTCGTCCACGATCATCAACTCCGAGAGCTACAATGGCTCTATGATGACTCTTCTCGGCGAGCCTTCCATCTATGAACTCTCCGACGATCCCATCGCTCAGATCAAGGAGTCGATTCGATACACATCACCCATCGTCCGTGCCATCACTCCGGCTTCTCCGTATGCCATGTCGCCGCGATGCAAGCAGCAGCCCTTCTCGCCCGAAGACCTCAGCCGTGCCCTCGTCGCCGTCCAGGTCTGCGCGTAAACCTTGTACCACCTCCCCATACTTTCAACCACATCCCGGAGATTGTCCTTTTATCATTCTGTTCTCGCCGACTCGATGTCACCTTTAACCTCGACTTTATTCACCTTTTGTTTTCGGTTCTTGTAAGGACAAGAACCACGGTCGGTCGGATTCTTAATGGCCGGCCATCGCACATCGACGATCCCCACGATCACCGATCGGGAAGAGAAGCCCTCGTTCCTTTCGGATAACCAACCTGGCTGAAGACTGGGTTGCTGCGAGGAATGATCTCGTTCTTCCACCCTGCATCTTGCATTGAGCGTATACCCGCAACCTGGAGTTTTGAATTTTGCTTAGACGTGTCCTGGTGGTTGGGGCGCGCGCGACTGGTCTAGATGTACTATTAGAACACGCTAGACATGGACAAAAAACAACGGTCGCTCAAACTTATCATTTGGAGAGTATCAGAAAGAAAGAGTAAAAAACTACTGAGTAGGGGGCCTGGAGCGCCAATTTAAACTAAGTACTCAAAATTGAGCGTTGTCTTCCCCGCCGAGCCAAGACGCTTCCCCCCGCACACCCATGTGCACATCACCCTCGGCATCCACGAATTCGGTAATGATCCTGCTTGATCTACCCGATCTCCCCTGTCGTGGGATCTTTAAGTGGCTCGTCTTGGATTTTGCATTGCGGGGTGGCGAGCTTCGATGTGAGGTTAGATAACTTTGTTGTAATGTTGGTGCTGGGGCCTGGTGGTCTCCGCTGGGCAGTTGCCACACGGTGACACTCATCTGATGGACTTCTGCATGTCGGTAGTGACAGATAGCACGGCTTAAGGATCGTTGAGATATTCATATGAGTGGCCATCTAGTGAGGAAATGTAGAGCCGAAGCTTGATCCCTCCGAGGTTTGGTGGGAATGTCGATTTAGAATGTGAAACTCGGTGCCAATGTCGCTTTAGGTGGCAACTCTCGTATCTTGTTGCATCGTTGTTTTTAGAAACGTGAGAATGATTTCCAACCGTAGTGGATTGACCTGGTGTTCTGGTCTGTGGAAGGCCCTGAAATGCATAACGAAGGGATACGTTGACCACTGTTCTAGCTGGTGGTCATCGGGGTGTAAGAGGAAGTGACGCTTCTCTTAAAAGCAACAACGTTAGATATAAGTGGGTTGCAGATTGATGGTAGGAACACATACTTGTCATCCACTAAGCACATGGCTGTAGCATGTCATGGGTAAGTTTCTGGGTAATCTTGTAGGACAGCCAAAGAACGAATTTCAAATCTGCAAAGGCAGGGCCTGTCAAATCCCTCTGATCCAAAAGAAATAAGAGGCACATTGTGAATAGGACTGCAAGCACGTGGGCCTCGAGGAGCTGTGTAGCGTTGGACGGGAGGAACTCGAGGGGGAGCAGGCCGGGTTTTATACCTTGTGTGCAAGCTGAGACTCCGGTTCATGACTCTCCACTGGTCCTAATTGTCTGCTTCAGATATCCATCAATGTGCATCTCCCGGTGAAACGGTGTAAATTCTCCGCTCCTGGCTGCTGGAATTCATGCACTATCCCTGCCACGGGCCTGGATCACTGCGCATGTCCAGCACGCTGCCCAAGCTCTGGAGATAAGGCATCAGAGTAATCAATTACCAGTGTGTTTGAGACATTAAGCTTACGCTGGATCCGAGTTTTAGGCATTGTGGCAAGCACGTTCCCGGTTTTGACTAGATCTCGGGATACAACACAGCAACAAAAGAAGTATATACCAAGCGAGTTTTTGAGCTGCTACTTGGCACTCCGCACTGGACGGATTTCACCGTCAGCAAGTAACATTGAGTGACCAAGGTATTTTTCTTCCAAAGCAACGGAGATTTCTTGTATTTAGTCAAAGACGGGCTAAAATTGAGTCGCCATCCGGAGTGATGATGTTGTTGCTTCCTATGAGGAGTGAGGATATCATTAAGCGAGGTTGTTCGTCACCCACCACCTTGAATACATTTTATCGAAGCCTGAACATGTAGTTTTTTTCAATCTATTAGAAAGTAACTCACCGCAATATGGCTCTTCAGATCCACAGCCACATCACGTCACAACAAAATGGAAGACACGGAAATGTGGTTGGCTGATTTGCCTTGGACTTGTACATTGGTGGCGGCTGATAATCTCTACAAGAAAAACGACCTTCGATGCAGGAGCCGATTCTACTACATTAAGCCCGAAACACGGCGCATAATTACAGACAGGAACAAACGTTAGGCTTTCGTATGTGCCCTACCAAGTGGGAGAGTCGGGAGCCAGACACGAGCCGACGATATGCGACTCGAGCAGCACGAGGATGGCGATAGATCTTGACGAATGAGGGCCAGAGCAACATCCTTCCTTGGAAGTGCTGAGAGACACACCGTATTTAAAGCAGGCTGTGCCCTCGAACATTATCTCGTCATTTATTGCACCTGGCACAGGCTCTACTCTTCACTTATGTGGGAGCTGGCCTTCTTATCTTTGTATATTTTCAGGACTTCAGCCACTTTCGGTCTAAACCTATTCATCTTGAGCAAAAGTATTGACCTGTTCTGGGAGTACGCATTGCCAACAATATCTCTCTGCCACAGTATAGGGCGTGGTCCATCATGCTCCGGTCTCTGCAGCACCTTCTTTGCTTTTCCTTTTCCCAGATCCCCTCCAATGGCATTGACACGACTCTCAATGGTACCTCAAACAATGTCATTCGCATCATACCTATCCGCAAGACAGTCTTGAAAGCCGGCATTCCGGATCCCCGAACACGAGAGCTAGCAGGGCCCAGGGGAGTGAGTCCTGTAGTGCCTTTTTCAATCGATACGAACAGCACGTGTACCACTGCATACAACTCAGATGCAGAAACCACGGTCTCCTTCAGTTCAGGTACCAGTTACAGCCCGTCCTCGTACCCCGAGGCGCCCATCAAGCCACCCACCACGCCATTCGAGAACGACGGCACACCGTATGTTCCGATTCTGCAGGCAGATGGCACGCTGAGACCGCCACAGATCTCATTCGGCGGTTATGGCTCTTTCGGGGGCCGGTTCGTTCCTGAATCTATTGTAGGGTTCCTGCACGAACTGACCTCATTCTTCGAGGTCACTGTCTCTGACCCCTCCTTCTGGACTGAGTACGCCACGTTCCAGCGGCCCCAGCCCACGCCGCTGCAGATAGCGAGCAAGCTCACGGCCTTGGCAGATGGTGCTGCCATCTGGCTTAAACGAGAAGACCAGAACGAATACGGCAGCCATAAAACCCGCAACATTCTCGGCCAGCTCTTGTTAGCACGGCGGATGGGCCGTATTGAGATCGTCACTGACTGTGCATCGGCAAAACACGGTAACTTCACTGCAGCGATGTGTGCACGTCTCGGTCTGCGCTGTGTTATCGTCATGGGTGCAGATGACGCCCTGGCTCAAGAAGAGGGCGTCCTCAAAATGAAAAAGCTCGGTGCCAAAGTTTTGACCGCTCGGACTCCTTCAGGCATGGGTTCGCTGCGCGCTGCAATCACAGAAGCACTCCGCTATTCGGTTTGCAACTACGAGACCGCGTACTACCTGATGGGAGGCCCAGTGGGTCCCAACCCCCTACCAACCTTGACTCGCACGTTCCAGGCGCTCCTAGGCGAGGAGGTTGCGGTCCAGTTGCAAGGATTGGTCGGTCGTCAGCCGGACGCTGTCGTCACAGCCGTTGGCAGCGGCAGCAGTGCTGTGGGCTTGTTCAGGCCCTTTTTACAGGACACTGCCACTCGACTCGTCGGTGTCGAAGCAGCTCAAGCAGCTCCCCTGGCCGAAGGTGAACTTGGCGTCCTCCATGGTGCTCGCACTCTCATGCTTCAGAATGATGATGGTCAACTCCTCGATTCCCACTCGATCTCGCCAGACATGAACCTCTCCACTGTGGGACCCGAGGTAGCTTATTGGAAGAGCATTGGCCGCATTGAAATCTCGACTGCCACCGATGCGGATGCCCTGGACGGGTTCGAAACTCTTCAGCACCACGAGGGGATTATGCCTGGCCTGGACTCGAGTCACGCGGTGGGCAAAGCAATTGACTTGGCCAAGCAGCTTGGGCGGGGCAAGAACCTTGTTCTGGTGGTGACGGGTTGTGACGGTATTAACATGCGTGGATTGTTGGATGTTTGACCTGCAGTAGCGGCCTCCAATCATTTTTAGGGCATCTGGGATGGTCATGGCAACCCCTCTCACTTTTCTTCTTGGCTATCTTTCTCTTCTCTTTTTCAGTTTCCATTTGCTGGTCACAGGGGAAATATCCAGGAAAGTTGGTATTGGGAGTTGACCCTTTGCCGATTGCTGTGCTTTATTATTGTACTATAGACTTATCCCTTACTATACTCATGAATCGTAAATATTTCCATATATATTATCTATCTCTGATCGCAAGTGTAATGGAATTTCCCTTCACTTTGGAAGCCTTGTCTCTACGTCGAAGAAATGGCATATACACAAAGTCTCCCAGAGCTCATTCCCTCACCAATTACTTGCTCCATCACTTGCTTCTGTAGGACAAGAACATTGGTTGAAAATAAATAGATCTGGCACTATTGAAACTTAACGCAACGGAGCACCTTTTTGCTTTTCTATAGCGATATCATCAGTCATTGCAAAGTTCGTCATGTACATGATTCTAGGGGCAGTATATGCAATTAATCCTCATGTGTCACCGACATGTCCAAGACCTCGACTCGTCCTCGTCCGCGAGTCTCGTTGCCGACGAAATCGTTCAACGCTTTGTAGGCTCCTGGCTCAGCAAATCCAACCACCTCCCATTCATCTCCGCTGACTTCTTGTGATTCCACAGATTCAATGTAATTCAAGATCAAGTCCTTCACAGTGCCCGGCGCCTTGGGCGTTGCCTCTGCATCCGAAACACCGGCGTCAACATCGGAGTCGTCGCCCTTCTTCGGCTTCTTCCCGCCTTTACCTCCCTTCTTATTACCCTTTGAACCACCCGACGGGGCTTCCTTTTCTTTTCCGGATGCAGCACCCGGTGCGGCCTTGACTGACTGCTTCAAGAGTGAGACCGGGCAGGTAACACGGAGACGCATGCGTGCTCGCATCACGGGAATCGGTTGCCAGGCAATAAGGGCTTTCATGGCATCGAGTGCTTGACTCTTCGCAGACCTGTTGGAAGATACACCCGTCCACATCGGCTTCTTGGGTTGTGCCGGCTTCTCGTCTCCCGACGCGTTTGCATCACCGCCCGGCTGCTGTTGCTGTTGACCGCTAGCAGAGCTGAGTTGATCGAGTGCCTTGGAAATCATTCCTGATGTGTACACACGCTTCGTGGTGGGGTCGACCAGACGACCGGATACAATGTCCAGCACCTCCTTCTCGACTCGCTCTAGAATATCTTTACGTTCGCGCTCGCCGACTTGAACCTCGCCCTTTCGTAGAATTTCCTGCAACACTTCATCTTTTGGTGTGTCGGCACCAAAGGCCTTGGCGAGCTCTGCTGCCGGAGCGGTTTGCGCTTTCGATACGGACAAAAAAACGGTGGGAACTTGGAGGACGTTGTCGAGGTCTTTTTCGGCGCCGGATCGGTACTCTAGCAACTTGTTCTTGTAGCAAGCTAGCTCGAAGCGCTTTTTCCCTACATAACAGACCCGTCTTAGTGACATCATAGCCTCATGTCGTTCAGAATCGTGCATACCTTTCTTTAGTCGAACGATCGACACATTTGTGAATTTGATCTGGTTGGAGGGTTGGTTGATCGGCATGGCGGGTGAGAGTCACTAATGACCCAAAATCAAATCAAACGTCAAAATTTTAAAATGAAAGAAACAAGAGGGGAATTATTTGCAAGTTTCCTCACTCGTGCCTAGAAACCTCAATATCGTCTCTGAGTCAGCATTCCCACCCTGAGCCCCGTGACCGCACATGACTCAGCGGTGTCAGGTGACGAGGAGGCCCACCTGATTGGCTCCCGCTTATCGCGCTGGTTCCCGGTCCGGCGTCATCATCCCCAGGGTTCCCCGTTCCCTGCCTCCCCAACCTCCTCACCCATCTCCGATTGCAGCCCTCATCTTGCATTCATTCCTCAGCCCCTCTCACTACTTTTCGGGTATACTGTTAGTGTATGTTATACACCCTTTTCCCTGGCTGTCCGATTTAGTTCCCATCATGAGCGGTTACTGATAAGAGCTGCCGCCCAGACCCTAGGTACCCGCTTCTCATCAACAAGCTACCATTTCCATCACTGTCGTCGTTTGATTGTGTAAACCACCCATCATGAGACTTCTTCCCGCCACCGTGCTGGTGGGAGCTGCCTCTGCGGCAGCCCCGCCTTTCCAGCAGGTCATGGGCGTCCACCAGGAGCAACTGGAGGATGTCGTCAGACAGGGCTCCGATGCCTTCAAGCATAGTTCGGACGTCTTCTCGAAGCCTCTCGAGCAGCTCAAGGACCACTTCAATACCCTTTCCGGTGAGGCTCGCGAGCTGTGGGAGGAAGTGTCGAACTACTTCCCCGGCTCTATGGATCACGCTCCCATGCTCTCGCTGCCCAAGAAGCATACCCGCCGTCCCAGCTCGCACTGGGACCATATTGTTAGCGGCCAAGAAGTCCAAAGCATCTGGGTCACAGGTGCTGATGGCACTAAGGAGCGTGAGATCGACGGCAAGCTCGAGGCCTATGATCTGCGCGTGAAGAAGGTGGACCCCAGCTCTCTTGGCGTTGATCCGGATGTCAAGCAGTACAGTGGTTATCTTGATGACAACGAGAATGACAAGCACCTGTTCTACTGTGAGCTGACCCCCCATATTATCTCTTTCCATTCGTTCTAACTTTGATCAAGGGTTCTTCGAGTCTCGGAACGACCCCGAGAATGACCCCGTCGTTCTCTGGCTGAACGGTGGTCCCGGCTGCTCTTCTCTTACTGGTTTGTTCATGGAGCTTGGCCCTAGCTCTATCAACAGCAAGATCAAGACTGTCTACAACGACTACTCGTGGAACTCCAATGCTTCCGTGATCTTCCTGGACCAGCCTGTCAACGTTGGCTACTCCTACAGCGGCGAGGCTGTCAGCGACACTGTGGCCGCCGGCAAGGATGTCTATGCTCTCATGTCCCTCTTCTTCAAGCAGTTCCCTCAGTATGCCAAGCAAGACTTCCACATTGCTGGAGAGTCCTACGCTGGCCACTATATCCCCGTCTTTGCCTCGGAGATTTTGTCCCACAAGAAGCGCAACATCAACCTCAAGTCCGTGCTGATTGGAAATGGCTTGACCGATGGTCTCACTCAGTATGAGTACTACCGCCCCATGGCTTGCGGTGACGGTGGCTACCCTGCTGTTCTGGACGAGCAGAGCTGCCAGGCTATGGACAACGCTCTGCCCCGTTGCAAGCAGATGATTGAGTCTTGCTACAACAGCGAGAGCGCCTGGGTTTGTGTTCCGGCCTCTATCTACTGTAACAACGCTCTCCTGGCTCCTTACCAGCGCACCGGCCAGAACGTCTACGATGTTCGCGGAAAGTGCGAGGACGAGTCCAACCTGTGCTACAAGGGCATGGGGTACGTCAGCGACTACCTCAACCAGGAGCACGTGCGGGAGGCTCTCGGAGCCGAGACTGAGGGTTATGAATCGTGCAACTTCGACATCAACCGTAACTTCCTCTTTCACGGCGACTGGATGAAGCCTTTCCACCGTCTGGTGCCTGGCCTGCTTGAGCAGATTCCCGTTCTCATCTACGCTGGTGATGCCGATTTCATCTGCAACTGGCTCGGCAACAAGGCCTGGACTGAGGCTCTCGAGTGGCCCGGCCAGTCCAAGTTCGCCGACGCCAAGCTGAAGGATCTTGTCATTGACCAGAACGAGCATGTTGGTAAGAAGATCGGCCAGGTTAAGTCACACGGCAACTTCACCTTCATGCGCCTCTACGGCGGTGGCCACATGGTCCCAATGGACCAGCCCGAGTCCAGCCTGGAGTTCTTTAACCGCTGGCTGGGCGGCGAGTGGTTCTAGAAATCTTTCCCTCCTGCGTGGGTATATCTGTCCCTTGTATGCGGTGGTGATAAATCGACTCTCATATCTTGTATACAATGACTGCAACGCAATGTTCTTGGAGGATTTTCGATGAATTAGGAGTATCTATTTTGCTGCTTTGGCCGTTTACAACTTTGCTCATGCTCAAAGGTATATATACTCAAGGACACTTTGAAGCGATATTCGGCGATATAAGTACAAGTGCACTATCCAGTAGGCGTAAAAGATAAATACAACTATGGCAACGTGAACGCGATGTCAGGAAGGAGGTAGCAAGATCAAGTAATCATTCGGCATGTATGAAAACCTACAAAACCTAGGAATCTTGCTAAGCGACCGAGTAGCGAGGCACGGGTATGAGTTCGGGAGGACTGCTGGGAACTTGGAACAGATGGCGGGACTCTTTACGTAGCATGCTATGTAGACAATACAGGAAGAGTGGTAGATGCAACGGCGAGTTGAACCGTTTGTACGAGGCCATGGACCAGATCTAAACTGGTCAAGCCAGATTAAAGAGAAAGGAAATTGATCGGTTCATTTCATATTGGTATGATTCATTTTCAATTTTTAGGACCGGCATACCAGTCCAGCGGGGATTAAGATCCCACGGATGCCCATAGAAACACACCGACGATAAAGGAATCCCTCCAAAACCCCCGAAAGCGACGAGATAACTGGTTTAGCCCTTCTTCTTGGACACACCAACGGTGCGTCCACGGCGGCCAGTGGTCTTGGTGTGCTGGCCACGGACACGCAGGCCCCAGTAGTGACGGAGACCGCGGTGGGAGCGGATCTTCTTGAGGCGCTCGAGGTCCTCACGAAGCTTGCTGTCCAAGCCGTTGGAGACAACCTGCGAGTCCTTGCCGTCGGTGATGTCGCGCTGTCTGTTCAGGAACCAGGCGGGGATCTTGTACTGGGTAGGGGTCTGGAGGATGGTGACGATGCGCTCGAGCTCTTCGGTGGTGAGCTCACCAGCACTGTATTAGAAAATATTGTCAGCATTCCCACTCGACCCTTCATTATTGTTCTGGCGAGAACTCTGCAATGTCTTGGAGTCTTCTATTTCTTTCCCCTCCCCCCTCTTTGGCGAACCTCCACACACACAAAATTTTTGTGTTGTGTCATCCACATTCTAACCGGTCATCAAACCGTCTTCACGCACTCCGTGCAGTCCGCCCTTGACTGAAAACATTGCAAGAGTTGCCAGGTTGTTGGATTGTATCGAACGTACCGCTTGCTGAGGTCGACATCGGCCTTCTTGCAGACCAAGTTGGAGTAACGGCGACCGACACCCTTGATCTGGGTCAGAGCGTACATGATCTTCTGCTTGCCATCAACGTTGGTGTTGAGCAGACGCAGAATGAACTGGAAGTTCGTCTTCTCGCCGGACACGAGCGCTGTAATCAAAAAAAGTCGACAAGTTAGCCTTGCATTTTTCCAGCCCAACTCCAGCAAAAAAAAGGTGACTGTGCTTCTTGAAGGCGAAGATGGTTCGAATTATCGTAGGGGGAGAACGTACACATAATGGGCGATGGGCGCGACGGGATCGCGATGGATTGTCGACAGAGGGATGGAGAGGAGGAAGTCTCGAGTGACTTTGCTTCCGTTGTGGGATCGGGTAATTGGGACTCTAGCCAAGTTGGGATTAGTGCGAATGAGGGCTCGCTTGATATGCGCTAGTCTGAATGGGGCTAGCTCGCATGCGCTGCAAAATTACTCCAGATCACATGACCTTTTTGTATGTATGGTAAGCCGTATGTAATCACGCACAAACGTGGTTCAAAGCGATTACCTGTATTTTACCCACCTCGTTGCTCGACCATTCGAGTCTTTGATGTTCCCTCGCCAAGTCACCACACCACTACGACGTTCTTTGTATCCCAGTGCGCTTTGATCTCGAAACACCGGGCTCAAGGCGATCAAGGATGTTTTCGAAATCTGTCCAACAGCCATTAGCCATGTACTGATATTGCCAATCAATGATTCGAGCGCCTAGCTACAAAAAGTTCCGACATGGCTCTCAGCTGCACATGTGTGCTTTTCGTCCCGTGGAAAGAATCCCGAAAAGAAAATCCCTAGTAGACCCCTCGATCTCAAGTCGGCCGTCCTCCGTGGAGCTCAATTTCTCTTTGCATACCCTTTAACCAATGCCTCGAAATTGGAGGTACCAGTCATCCTCGATGAAAGGCAGTCCGATTCCATTCTCTGCTCTCAATGCCAACTATTTTTAATACCGGTCTTTGTGCAGCCTTTTTAAATGATGACCAGAAAATTCAATATACTGAAACCCCACTTCAACTCTGATTCTTTGAACTATGGTTTTCAATTATAGTCTTGCGCTTTTTGCACGTATAATGCTAGGAATAGGCAAGCCAAGGTTTCAATTTTGGAAACATTCAGGTGCGTTCGTTGAAATATCCTCTGATCCAATGTGCCTTTCTCAAAGAGCCTGGGAGGGAGAGAACAGTTCCATGGTTGTCGTCCGATTCCATTCTCTTTGAGGCCTCGAACCCAATACACCTTTTCTTTATCCTATACTCGGCCCTGATCCAAGGAGGGTCGGACTTAAAGGGGGCTACATCTCTTCATTACATCGCGTTTTGCTTTCCATCTCAACTACTACAGCATTGACGACCCGGGCTAGCCCTGAGCGTCCATCCACTCTTTACCGGAAAACTATTACTCCCTTGTCATCCATCACACCAATCAAGAGGCTCATATATTGGTCCACAGTCCCGTCTACTCCAAAATGCCGTCTCAGAGTATTGTCGTCATTCCCAAAAACTTTTTAGAGAATGTACTTCAACTGGAGTCGCCGGAGCCAACTGAGCCACTTTATGACTTGAGCAAGCTTCCTGACCCCCCTGAAGATTGGCGGTTCTTGGGAAGGACACAGAAAGATGTCTATTGGGCCCTTAAAGTGCCCATCATAGAGGCATTGATGTCGCATCATCTCTGGGGCTTCAAATGCTACAAATATGCAGGTAAACCTACTAAGAAGGAGAAGATACTGGTCTTATTCAAATACTTCTACTACATGCAAGAAGAGCATCTCCCTCGGAGTTGGGATGAGGTACTTGTCTTGACCCGGGACGCTGGTCCTCGACTATTGAAATGGAGCCTCGATCCTACTCCGGCTCCCGTGAGTAAACTTTACCCGGAGTTGCCCCCGAAGTCGTCCAAAAGGCTGGCCGGGAGTCAGACATGGGACCAACCCCCAGACGCGCCAGCCGATATGGCAAGGACTTATCTTGCGCAATTCCGATTCTCTGCCAATGAGCGTACGGACCTACCTGGGAACCCAATTGCTCAAACGAGCTCAATCAACAAAGATGATGGGAAAAGTCCTGCAACATCTTCAAGTCATCCACCCAAATCAAAGAAACGAAAAGTTGGACGACCACCAACATCCTCTCCCCCCAACGGTAGCTCCCCTTCATCCAACTTACCCGGGTGGGGATCAGGACAACATCTTCCCTCTCAAGATCCTTCCTCTGGGAATGGCCCTTTTCAAGCTGGTATACCTGGTCCTGGTGGCAACCTCCCATGTGTTCTTCCAGCGGCATTCGACCCGGGTCCTATCAGGGAAGCAATTGAGAGAGCCATCATGAAATATACATACCGCGATCTCGAACGTCACCCCTCTGCACCATACAAAGGGCCGATTCCACACAGATTAGCTGAGAGGCTTGATGATCTGGCAATTGTTCAGTCTGGAGCATTCCCGTCTATTGACAGGGTCAAACTCAACTTGAACCTTGAATTTGATGAAAACGGCTATGCATTCCCGTATCGTGGCAGGGGGCCAGTTTGCACTGGTAGATCTTGTGTCATAGATTGCACTATAGTGTTAGGAAACTTGCTCGACGCCGGATGCACCGTCGCAGACAGAGATCGCACAGATGGCGAACATTTCACGGATCTTGAAGAGGCCTTCGTCGAAGCAACAAATATGAACTGGGATGCCTTGAGTGAGGAAACGTCAAAAGAACTTCGCGATTCCTTCTTCCGGGTACTGTGTACCCACGTCCCTAGCATCAAAATGGGCAAAGGTTGTCCCGTGTGGACGCCGTGGTCAGAATGTACGAAGAATTTCGCACAGTTCCAATTCCATTTTACCACTAATATCCATGAATGCCATTGCCAGAACAGCAGGGTTGAAGAATATTCACTGACCGGGCGAGTATTGAACCCTCTTCAATTACCCGGGGATCGCGACGGGGTGACTGTGGATCAGCTATGGCAACGTTGTTTCCCACTACACAGTCCGTATTATTGCGTACATTGTGGTTCTGGGCCCGAAAACGATGGTCCGTCGCTTTCCAAAAGAATTGATCAGCTTCCACTCCGTCTAGTGGTTCAACCGGAACAGGGCTCCAAAGTCATTCAGCACACTCGAGATCAAATCTTCGACTACGTGGATTCGCAGGGAAACCTGCAACAAGTAGTCTACCGCTGGCTTGGTGGTATCTATCACCGAGAGGAGCATACGCGTGTCTACTGGGGAGAGAGTAAGCGCTTTGAAACCCCCACCAAGAGTTTTACCATGTACGACAGCTCGCTGGCGTCGGGAACGATCATCAGCTTGCCGACGCCGGTTGATGAAGATGAAATTGTTCCCATCGAGTGGGTGCATGATCCGGATAACACCCCGATCTGGGTCTACGAGCGTGTATTGGACCCTGAAATATCCACCTTGGTGACAGCGGTCAGCACTGCAAATCAAATGGGCCAAATGGTAGAACAAAACATTTGGTTTAAATATGCACACACGCCGTGGAACCCACTGCCTGGACCTCCTCCGTTCAAGGAGGGCGAGCGGCAGTTGCCCTCGTTCGGTGATCATTTCCTCGACTCGAAGCGTCCCGACCCATTCGACACACTTCCAGATCACCTTTACGACGTTAAAATCCCCGACTGGATGTCTCTTGTTAACATTGATCCATCTCGAGATCTTATGGCGAAATACGGTCCCACGGAAGTGCAAACTACCTCGCCGATTCCGGACGACGTGCTCAACCCTGATCCGCCGTCAGAGCCTGAAGACGGGTTCGAGTTCAACACTGTACGCGGTGGTCCGCAGAGTTTCGCTGGACAAACGGAGCTGTGGCCTGCGGGCACTAAAGACGTCACTGGCGCTTTGGATTTTCCCGACCTCTCATCAAGGCTGAATTCTAAGAGGGGGTGGGACCGTACACGATCTGGCTCGGGCTCGGGCTCGGGCTCGGGCTCCAGTCGACCTTCCAGCGGCGGTTCTTCCGGCAGCAATCGTCCTTTCACCATCGGGGAATACCTCTTCAAATCTAAGGGGGGTAGGAGCAAGTCTAGAAGTAGGTCGAAGGAAAAGAAAAGTACCAAGGGAAAGAAAAGTATCCAGGAAGAAGATGTGGCCATGGGAGAAGCTCCACCCTTGACTCAGGAAGAGGAGGATATCTTCGCGACATTCACTACTTTAAACAGTAGCCACCGCGCAGTGTCTACCATCCAACCTGTCACAATTTGTCAGAAAAAGCGGAAGCGGCCCATGCGAATGCAGGTTCTCATCGAAAATGCTAAAAAGACAACGAAGATGACAAAATGGGAGGAAGGGACTGGGGAGGATGCCAGGAACAAGAAGAAACGGACCAAGACGGACAAACGGGGAACTTCAAAGCCAAAGAAAGTCAGATTTGAGGAGTGATCATACTATGTATGCCCTGGCATACGTGAACAGTTACCGGGGTACAGCCTGGGATTGAATGATGCTTTTGCTTTTGTATGGTGGATTTCGCCTTGTCCGCTAGTTTGGGTTGTCCTTGACTTTGCAAGGGCGCTATTTAGTGATTCTAATGATATTCAGATGCAATTAATAATGGGAATTGTCTGTATTTTATCGACAGGTGGACAGGGCCGATACTAGTTGTTGGGGCACTGTGCCAATCAGGCTCGCGCTATTAAGCAGCGAGTGGACTTCGTTTGTATAACACGCGGGTATCGCCGAGTCCGTGCGGAGGTGCCCCCTCATACCCCGGACTCTTCCCTTCACACTCACTTCCTCTTTCCTTTTCTCTTTCTCTCCCTCCTGAATTTCCTGCATCTCTCGGTCCTCTTCTCCCCACCAGCACAAAGCTTCATTCATGTGGAGACTGCTTCCAGGGTTGTAATTCTGAAGACTAACACACAGAAGCTAATGAACAAGACAGACGCCTACGCTATGAAAGGGGAGGTTTGTCAGGTAACTTTCGTTCATGTTCTATCATCTATTTACAAGTCCGAAGCAGGCCAAATACCTGAAGTCTAGATCTATCAACCCAAAGGGGGAATTCTCACGCAAGGAAAAACAACCCAAAACAAAACAAAACAGCTAATACAGAAGAAAAAGATGCACGTCTACAGACGAGCACGAGGCTCGCCCTTTGACTTGGACGGGCCGGTAGCCACGTTACTCTTCTTGGGAGCAGACGTGTAGCCACCCATCTTGTTGTCGGTGTTGGTGATGGTGCCCTGAGCATCTCGCTGGATACCCAGCTCAATGAGCTTGGCAAAGACCTTGGAGAAGTGGTCGAAGAACAAGTCCTTGTCCTTGGCATACTTTTCTACCCAAGGTGCAAACGAAGGATCCGTCTTAAGTGCCATGTCGGTCGGCAGCATCATCAGCGGTTCCTCGTCCTCCTCCGCATCAGGGTCCTCATACACAAACTGTGTCATCCCCGTCGCCAGCTTGCGTGGCTTCCAGTCAAGCTCGAGCAGCAGCTTGAAGAACGAGTTCGAGAACCGAGTCGGGTTCGTCACCCACGGTCCCTCGAATCCGCTACGGTCGCCGTGGCACCGGCCCAGGTTGTGTCCACCGGTCAGTGCCACGATCTCCTGGTCGTTGAAGCCCATGCGGTAGAAGATGAACCGCAGGTGGTCGGCGCCCTGGGTACCGTCGGGCAACCGACCCCGTGGCGGTACCTTGGAGTCGTCCACCATATCCGTCCGTCCACCCTGCCACGGGATATCCGGTCCGCCCATTGCCTTGATCGCGACTACGCCTGCCAACGTCCACAGGTCCGAGTACGTGATCCACGGGTGTTTCTCCTTGATCGGTTCCAGGAACGCCCGTCCGTGCTGCAGGCCCGCGTTGGCCGGATCGCCACCCTCAGCTTCATATCGCATACCAGCACCGTTTGAGCCACCGGTGTCAGACTCGAGGTCATAGGTGCCAGAGGAGTGCCTGCGGAGGAGAATCCGTCAGCGTCTGATGCTTCTACATGATCGGTTGCCGCGGTCGCTCGGGAGCGGGCCCCCGGCCGACCGGGTCGGCCAAACTTTGGTTCGCAGCAACCCAAAAAAAAAATAATATGACGAGGTCAACTTACCATGCCAAACGCACGAACACGGGTCCCAGACTGCCGTCATCATAGTCGGGTTTCTTCAGGGCAGCGGCGATGTCCTTGCGGACCGCCTCATAGTCCATGATCTTACTCATGTTCTCGGCCGATAACGTCGAGGCTAATCTTTGTTCACAAAAAGAGTTTGGGATAGGGACACAGGGACACAACACAACTCTATGTCGAGAGAGAATGCTTTCAAAGAAAAAAAAGAGAAGATGAGGCAGAAAAAGAGAAAAAGGGTCAGTCTCCCAGTGCCACATGAAGGTCGAAAGGAAGTGGACCTGCGGGTCGCGAATCAGCCAACGCCTACTCGCCGGCCAAAATGCCGAGGTTCCTTCGGGTGACCATAACCCGTCTATCAAATCCCTGAATGGCTCGAGTGATGTGACCATTGCGATATATTCCGATTTTCGGCCCGGCTCATCCACTCCCTAGGATCGATTTTCGTGGGTTCTTGCTCTGGGCGCCGGGGCTGAATCTCCTACGATAAGGGCATGAAGTCATTTTCCCCAATCAAATGCCGTCGGAGATAGACACGAATACCTCGGAACTTGGAAGCCGTGTCACGCCCGTGAGAGCCGCCCTTACACACTCTTTTCGGGTTATGTATTTCGTATTCTCGCACCGAGTGTTACTCAATATCTTCCTGGAAATAAGATGACTACTTTGTGGCTTTAAGTTGTGCAAAATAGTCTCACATCAACCTGGGATTAGACACTGCAACTGCGGTTTGTGAGACATGACTGAGATTCTGCAAACGACCGGAAACACTAACAACCCTCCTGTTTGACGCTCTCATCTTTCCATTCCTCATCAGGGTCTGTCGATGGCTCCAGGTCCCTAGCAGTTTGCTGTCTCCCTGAAGGAGGATGATTTTCTGGCCCCTCATCCCTCTCCTCGACCCTATTCTCCTTTCCTTGCTTCTTTTCCATGCTCAGGCGCAATAAGTCCTGCTCCCCCTGCAAAGCCACAATCTGCGCCTGTAAATCCTTCACTCTTTCCTTCAGTCTTTGAACCTTGCGATTGTGTTCCAGTGCCAGTATTTCCGTTTTTCGAACATATCTCCGGTATTCTTTGCGAGTCCAATGTCTCTCTTTCCGTAGCCGTCGCACTTTTCCCGCCAACGTCTTCCGATGTTGGACATCCGTCTCTTGGATCAATTTGACCACCTCGTCGAATGACTCAGTCATTTCCGCGTCCACGTTCCCTGCTTTGATGTGCTCACGCAAACACAAAATAAACGCTCCAATGTCGGTTGAGATTGCCTCCACTAGCTCTCTCTTTTGCTTGTCGGACATTCTCTCTAGCCCTTCGAGACGCATTGCGCAAGACCCTGCAGGAGGGATATCTGAAATCGTCGTCTCTCGCCGGTGGAAGCATTGTTGGATCTGGACGGACATGCCGTGTGTCGTTTGCGGGAGAATGATTGAATCACAAAGGAATTTCGGCCGTAGACAGAGTAGTACTGTAAAAGACTAAAAGGAAGGTGGATGAAACGAGTCGGGAGAACAGAGATACAGAGATCTTATATCCATAAAATGCCAGGCAGCGGGTGCTTGTTAAGGAAGCAAACATTTTATTCAACATCTCATTATTCTTTCACCTTTGTTTCATGGCAGGCAGAACACGTTTCAATGAAGAACCAGGCAACCCTTTTGTTAAATCTTTCTGAATATACAGTTTCGATAGTTTGAAGGGCAGGTTCACCCTGCACGCTGTGTGGAATCTGATCATCAAAATATTGCCATTGTACATTCTTTCGATCTCTCTCTTATTTACAATGCTGCTACGATCGCATCGCCAACCTCCTTCGTCCCCATCTTTCCTCCTAGATCCGGGGTCCGAATACCTGAATCAAGCACCTTGCGCACTGAATCCTCCACACGCCTGGCCTCGGGCTCCATGTTCAGCGAGTAGCGGAACATCAGGGCGACGCAGAGAATCATAGCCACAGGATTGGCGATATTCTGACCTGCAATTCTGTGGAGAGAGTTAGTGAATAGTAAGCAGGCAAGCTGATCTCGACTTACGTTGGAGCTGAGCCATGCGTGGGCTCGTATAGACCGTATGGCCGTGTCTGCATCTTCTTGTCCCCAGGAAGACCATTCAGACTGGCACTGGGCAGGACCCCCAGGGTCCCAACAATGGAGCCTGCCTGATCGGAGAGCATATCGCCAAAGGTATTGTCTGCCAGAATAACACCGTTCAATGACCGTGGATTGGTCGCCATAATCAGCGATGCCGAGTCAGCGAGCTGATGAATCAACTTCACTTGCGGATACTCCGTGGTCATGGTCTTTTCCACTACACGACGCCAAAGACGAGATGAGGCCAGCACGTTTGCCTTGTCCAGGGAGATCACGGGCCATGGCGGATCGTGTCGCAGGGCAACTTCTGCAGCTAGACGGGTCACGCGCTGGACCTCGGGCTCTGAGTAGAGCCATTCATCCATTGCTGATGATACCCATCAGTAAAGTGGAAGGATCAAGTGAAGGATTTCGGCTCACCGTAGGTTTCTTCTTCCACCTTCCGTCCAAAATAAGCACCTCCGCAGTTCTCCCGCACTACAACAAAGTCAACCCCCTCGATAATTTCTTCTCGGAACGGGCTAAACTCCTTCGCGATAGAGGTGCTAGGAGAGCTGGCAGAGCATGGACGAATATTGGCATAGATATCCATTGCCTTTCGCAGCTGCAACAGTCCTCCCTCCGGCCCGTCCAATCCACGACGAGCATTGTCCCATTTGGGTCCTCCAACTGCTGCAAATAGGACGGCGTCTGAGTCCAAAGCTGCCTGCTTGACTTTCTCCGTGACTGACTTGCCGGTTGCGTCAATGCTACAGCCTCCAATTAATTCCTGTCGCAGCTCAAACTTGTGCTGCGGAGTCTCTAAGGCCTTCAGCACCTTGACCGCCTCAGCCATGACCTCGGGGCCAATGCCATCACCGGGAAGTACGAGGATGTTGTGGGTTTGGGACATATTGGTTTGAATTTTGGCGAATTACCACAGCTCAAGGACAATTTGGTTTGATGTTGTGTATATCCTATCAAGCCTATATCGGCGTGTCGGTCTTTACCCCGGCGTGTGCGGGGTTGGGCCATCTCGGGCAAGGACCGATGTTATGACATCCGATATACGGAGGTCGACTGTAGCTCTACATGGGTGTCTTTCTGTTTTATTGGACTGGTATGTAAGCCCATGTGCATTCAAATCGCAACTTCCTCCACTATGTAGGTTCAATACTTAATTCGATACTTACGGGCGGAAGCATGATGGAACAAAGAACTCGTTGGCACCGGGCCAAAAGGATTGTCATAAAGACCTGTACCACTGAGCAATAATACCAAGCCCCGTAAAGTCTGCCAAGCCAATTCAGTAAACTACAAACATCCAGCCCGTAGAATTGGCTCTATAGTTAGTTACCTCACCTACGGTTAGGTAATCCGAGGCACCAAGTACGGTAGGGCAGGAGTCCCGCACGTGATCCCCTTGCAACGGGTTAGCGCATCATGTTTATGTCCCATTTTGTTATTTTATTCCATGTAGATCCCAGCAGCTGTTAAATATCATCTACATGTCAAGCTAAAATCAAGATATTCAGACTACTCTTAGGTACAGTACAACCTTGGGAAGTAGAAGTGACTAGTAAGAGATTACTAATGCTATTCCTGCCCGAGGCCCCACGTTTGCATCTTTTGCATCAAATTTTTGTCCCCGCAAAAAAGTTCACGAGCAACTGCCCCTCCAACAAGGCATTCTATACCAAGTCTACACCATGTCTCGGATCGAGGAGCTTCCGGATGACTTTGATGAGTCGCTCAACCTCAATGAGATGCCTCCCGAGGTGGCTCAGGACCTGGCACAACCCGGATTCGATGCCTTCGCTGCGTCGAACGAAGCGCCATTCCCTATTAACGAGGAGAGGCTGAAGGAAATGCAAAAGGATCTCAACGCGCCAGAGTTGCCGCCCGCTATTGCGGCGATTAAGTCGCATTCCAAGGAAGAACTTTTGGACATGATGAACAAAACCCCGCTGTTCATGACCGACATTGAAAATGCCGGTGACGAGAGTACGTCTGATCTTTCCACCGGGAGTTTTCTAGAAGCGCCGGATTCACTAACTTGTCTCCTTTTGAATAGATGGCGAGAACGTTCTCCTAGATGCGCTTACTGCTATGCAAAACGAGGGTACCCGAGGCGAGGTTGCGCAAGGTTTCAAAGAGCAGGGCAACGAAGCCGTTCAAGAATTGCGCTGGATCGATGCCAAGGAGTTCTACACAAAGGCTATTGCTGTCATTTACTCCAAGGAAGATAAGTGGGAAAAACCCGAGGATGTTGACGCGGAGAAGAAGCTGCTGCGGCAGATGGAGGAGCTGTCCCATATCAACCGAGCGTTATGTAACCTCGAGCTTGGTATGTTTCTTGTCCTATTCTTACAAAATTGGAGCATGTCACTGATCCCTCACAAACAGGCAACTACCGATCTTGCACTCTGGACTGTGCAGCCACCCTCAAACTCAACCCGAAGAATGTCAAGGCCTTTTACCGCTCCTCGATGGCTCTGTTGAAGCTGGAGAAGATCGACGAGGCCGAGGACGCCGCTTCAAGAGGACTGGTAATCGATGCCAATAACAAATCCCTTCAAAATGCTGCCAAGCAAATCGCAGATCGCAAGGCCTCAGTCGCGCGTATTGTCGCCAAACGCAAGGCCGAGGAAGAACTCGCACGCAAGAAGAACCTGATTCTCAGCACGGCTCTGCGTGCCCGTCAAATCAGAACCCGCAAGACCGACCAGCCTCCGGAGATGGAGGATGCTAAGATCAAGCTTGTTCCCGATCCTCTCTCGCCGGAGAGCTCGGTGGAATTCCCAGCCGTCTTCCTTTACCCCATGGATGCCCAGTCCGACTTCGTCAAGGGATTTTCAGAACTGCACTCCATTGCAGACCATCTTGAATATATCTTCCCTTTGCCTTGGGATACTAAAAAGGAGTACTCGATTAACGGAGTTGAATGTTTCATGGAGACTGTCTCCGGCGGTCTGATCAAGGCCGGCAAGAAATTGCCCCTGTTGCAGATTCTTACTGGTGGAAAGGTCGAGGTCGTCGATGAGCTCGTTCGGATCTTCATCGTGCCGAATGCCAAGACTGGTGCTTTCATCGCTGAGATGAAGGCTCGCAAAACGGGTTGAGATTGCGCGCCACGAGCTCGCTAAAGCAAGCATGAATTCACCAGCTGCAGAATAAGCATGAACCCACCGGATCATGTGAGCGCTTTCATTCCAGTGAAGAAAACAGCCCATAAGGCCCACTTTTGAATCGGCATGGCGCTGGGCTTTCCGCCGCCAGCTCGGTGGTCAGTGCATCGATGACGAGACGGATTCAGATCGGCATTGAGGAATGGAAAGTAAGATACCCCGTTCATTGTGTACATAGACAAGCCTCGAGAGTTTGTATAGATTATTCACCTGACGTCAAGATGCGTACGAGCGTCGTTGGAATTTACACTTTCAACCATTGATCAATATCCAACAATTTCAAGGCAATGCAGAAATCGGTATGGCAAGATGGTGCTATTCAGTTGAGAGAGCGAAAGAGCATGGAGATATTTCTCGGCCTTTCTAGGCTGAACTCTTGGCCAGGACATTCAGGTCCACATGTTCCCCGTGCGCGAGGGGAATGCACAGGAAATACCACTTGTAGAATTTATCCGAACATTCATGCTGGTAATTTAGCCTTTGCAATCATTTAAATTATGACGAATGCGGGGATAAGCATCGGCAGGGTTCAGTGCATCAGGTTTTGCCGTGCGGCGAAGACGGAGGTTCCTCCGGGATGAACCCTGCATTAATTCGGCGAGTCACAGAATCGGTCATCATAAGGTAACTGGTGAGCTCTTGAATTTCTACATGTATTGAAACAGTCAAAGATCACTTGGTTGATTGGTTTGAGACAGCATTTCTCAGCCTTGATTCATGTCCTTCAATCATAAACTCTCCGTCGCGGCGCTGAGACCCGATTTGGTCGGCGTGCACTTGTTCCTTATGTTCCTCTCGTGTGAGTATGTAGAAGCTCAATTTGAGCCTAAAAAGTGCCTTCTGTTCAATCTCTGTGGCTATTGAGAGCGTCGAAAAACAGGGCCAAAACCTGCGATGACATGGATTCTAGACTGGATTAGAGCAAGCGCCTTGTTCTCGGAATATCCGCGTCCCCTGCATTGACTGCCTTGGGTGTCGAGGTTGCTATAACCAAGCTCGACGTTCGCATGACTCTGCCCTCGGCAAACGCTCTTCTCTCTCGGCAGTCGACGGACTACTCCAACACTGTCGCTGCATGCGTTGAGACGGACGGCTGCGTCGGCGTCACTATCTGGGATTGGACGGACAAATACTCCTGGGTCCCGGGTACCTTCCCTGGACAAGGTGCTGCGTGCCCCTGGGATGATTATCCGGTGAAGAAGCCTGCTTACACCTGTATTTTGACTGCTCTGGGTGGCAGTGGGTCGGTGACTACTACTGCCACTGCGGGCTCAACTGCCACGAAAAGCTCGGGGTCCAATGGCTCGACAGGGGTCGCTCAGCATTGGGGCCAGTGCGGTGGTCTGGGCTGGACTGGAGCGACGGCTTGTGCCGATGAATATACTTGCACCTATTCCAATGACTATTACTCGCAGTGTATGTTGTCGAGTAACTCTGATGGGATACGGGAGCTTATCAGATTGAACCTTACCGGAGTAATTTTCCTCCATTATCGCACCAATGTTACTTTCGCATTCAGAAACTATAAGTGGACATGAGCTTATCTCCATTAACCCTTAACTCAACTTAAACACATTGGGTACGGTTGGGAATAGATAGCGAGCATTCACAACGTTCATTGTCGTGGGACATTATGTAAGGAAACTCGTTATCGTAAAGAAAAAAGACTGCTGACACGCTCAATTATCGAAATAGTAAGGGAATCCGTAGATCTCTATGTTCTCTGCGAAGTTTTCTGCCCCAGGTTGTACCGTGTTCGGGCCCCCCGGTTGTGGCAAGCCTTCAAGGTTATCATACCTTTCTGACAAGAACGGTTGGGAGCCCACGAAAACAGGAGAGTAGTATGGAACAGAAGCCGGACTGGTACTTGTAGATGGGCCTGCTTCGCTAACGGGACGTTTTCTCTTCAAGTCCTGTGGTGATGCCGAAGAAGTATGCTCGAAGCCGGGGTGTATGGGGAGGTCTTGTTGAATATATTGCGAGGGACTTGGGGTGGCGGCGTGAGGGCTTGGGGTTAGGTTCGTCGGCAAATCGGGACTGGGTACAAGTAGAGGCTGTGGTATGTTGCTGCGTAAAAGTCCGTTGCGTCTACTAGGTGTCTCTTTGGTCGACTGTCGACTAGCGTCTTCTTCTGCCGGGGTGGCTCTTCTGCTGGCTTCTCCCTGGTGGACAGAGAGTTCTACCGCATCTGGGAGGTTCGCTCGTAACACGGATACCGTGGTTTTCTCATCTGCAGCATATGAGTTAGGCTCCAATTGGCTGAATAATATGAGCACGTACCGGCCACACCATCTAAAAACTTTTCCTCCGCTTCTCTCACCTCGTATAGTTCATCCAATAGCTGCAATCGCTCGGCTGGGGAGATTTGACGACGAATTGGCTGCTCTGCTTGTTCAAGTCTTCGGGCGGTGACTCCGTTGCTCGCGCGCAGGTCACAAAGGATGTGAACCAAGAGTCTAATGCGTTCTGGAGAACTGGTCAGTAATGGTCCGCGATGATTGGAAAAGAGGCCGATTCATTACCAGCTTTGGGAAGATGGTCTGGCTCTCGGTGGCTCACCCCAGCCGGCCACCATGGCGGCTTGGTCGCATCGGGCTCAAGCTGCTGGGTCCTACCAGCAACTATTTTCCGCCCGTTGTACGGATAGTTGACCTGCTTGCGGGGCTCCACGAGCTTGACGTAGGCTTTGGCTATAATTCGGCAATTCGTCTGCTGTAGATTTTGGAAGACCTTCTCATAGTAGCCACGCAAGAAATCCGTATCACTGATGGAGATCGTAGCCTTTTGGTTGCTGAGACTTAGTTCTTCGTTCCAGGGCTTCCTTCTGGGCTGCTGGACTTGCGTAGGCCATGGTTCCTGTTGGCCGGGCCATAACGCCGGTTGAATTGGCAGCCCAGGGGGCATCGGCACTTGAAGGTGTCCTTCAATGCCCGGAATGTCAGCAACATGAGGCGCATGGCCTATTGGGGGGGGAGAGAAGTCGGCTCGCTCGGTTGTATTGGGCGATGTGCCTGTTGTGCGCCCGGCTCAACTACTTCTGGTCAGAACAATCCTAGCTGCATCCAGGTATGTGACTTACACTGGGAATGTGACGGACCCAGGTCGCTTGACCTGGCCACGGCTCTGAGAAACTCGTTGGTGACACGAGGAGACAAGATGGTTTCGCGGCTATTGGCGATAGAACGCGATGCTTCATGGCGCAGATTGCCATCTCGGTCGATATAGATGAGGGCAAAGTGTGGATAGGTCAACTCGCCCTGCTGATTTCGCCTTGACATGGTCGCTGGCACCTGTGTCCGGTGTCAGCTTTCCTTCCAAGACGGCGGTCAGGAGAGAAAGACGGTACCATGCAGCCAAGGCTCGTCGAGGGAGGCCTCAAGTCAAGCTTGTACGGGTAATTGTATAGACCAAACGGTTCCCAGCAGCCAACGGAAGATGAAAAGGAGGGCTTATAGCCAGGAAGCATGTTTGACGATTGGAAGGCACAAGAACGCCAGAGGCGCTCAGGAAAAAGAGTAAGAGAATCGCTAACCGCTTTGGTCCCACCAGACCTCCAGGAATCCAGAGATTTATAGACAGGCTACTCAGCCACCGTCACTTCTGTGGCGCACCTAGGGGCTGTAGAAAGTGTGGAGAACCAGCTCTAGGCAGGAGAGAAAGTGTGCGAGATGAAAAGCCGGGAGTTGTAGCAAGATACAGTCATGGACGCAGTCGCCGGGCCGCTAAGCCCACGCACTACATAGCGTGTTTCCTGGAGGTAATTTTTTTCTTACCGGCCCTGCAAGTATCAAGGATCGTAAGTCCCGCAGGAACGCCAATTTTAGGTCTAAGATCCCCGATGTTATGACACCCCACGCACCGCGTGTTTTCCGTTATGGTACAAAGGGATCGTCTTGGCATGCCGCAACTCGGAGCCTCAGCTACCATGGGTTTGTCCCAAGGCGTGACCAATGGAGGGAGGAGCACACCGGGGGGGGTTGTCTTAAGTCTGCCGGACCATGGTATCTCATTGGAAGATGCCCATGCTCTATCGATCAGCTAGGTGCTAGCTCGAGACTCTCCACTCAAATCAGCGTGTTCCCTGCCCTGAAGCAAGGTAAGGCCGAGCGGATTACGAACGGTTTCCGGTTGTATCGGCTCTGGAATGCAGATCAGCGGCAGTTTGTGACACAAGTACGATTCCTCCGCCTTATGTGTGCCCTATCCGACGTTTTGACGGCCTCGATTTCTGCTTTCGGCTGCCTGCATAAGCATGGAGACTGAATCAGGCATCTAGGGCAATCTCACGTCCCCCATGCTCAACTGCGAACCATCTTTAACCTTACCATGTCAACCCCCGGTGTCAGGCTAGGTGTTCCGCGTGATGTGGACCCTAAGTCCAGCCTGTAGACAATGCCGGTGTGGCGTTTCGTTCATTTGTGAAGATCGGCTCACAGGGCGTTGAGACGGCCCGCGTCCATGCAACTTCAGATCTCTCCCTATACGATACCCGTCTGAATCCACATGGCCTCCATTTTTCTCCGGGCTTCATCCTGGTTCTTTCTTTTTCTCTCCGGGGTCTATCCAGGCGACTGGATTCTTGGGTAGCTCGTATCGGGTCTTGACCAGCTCAGAACCACTATCCCGGGTGAAAACCCCTCATACAAATGTGCACAGAAAGCCGATCAAATCACCGATTGAGAATTGGGGTTCGAGTCTTCTTCCACGCGGATCCACACTTGCATATCTAGACCTTTCACCGCTGGACCTTTCCTCAGCCACCCCTCGGTCGATCTTTGGAATTATTCATAGATTTGAATTTTATTTTCAATTGCATCGGGTTACGTGGCTTGGTAGATGTTCTCCTAGTTCCCCTCATTACTGGCTCAAGGGAAATGTTTTCCCGTTCTCCGCTTCCCAACCATGGACTTGGGACAATCCATAAAATCGTGTAATTTATTATGATCAGAGGGAAAGGACAACGGGGTGAAGATGTCTATCAACAGCGTACCTCCGAGCATATTGAGTACATCGTGGAGGCATTTCTCTTCCGGGTGAGGTGCTCGGGGAGCATTCGGTGAAGTAATGCAATGTGTCGAAGCATCAGCATGCACCGGCTGGAGCCCGTCCTAGTCGCGGGGAATCCCTGCCGGGAATACCTAGTTCCTAGCTTGCGAACGGCGTCCAACCGGGGACCAAAATACACCAAGGTACCATAGGTATAGACGCCACGATGTGGCTGAGTCGGTCCACCTTCGATCGCCATGTTTTCAAAACAGCCGATCCTTGCCTTAGACATCGGACGAGAAGGTTTCCCCGCGAGGAGAGCTGAAACCTTGAAAGTCAATGCGACCCCCAAAGTGGAATCCAGGGCAGAGCCACATTTTCTCCGGCTAGTTACTACTGGCTATCCTGAACTACTGTTTGCCACCCCTGGGCATGACGAACGGCCTAGGCTTGTTACTTTCGGCCGGCCGGCCGGCTTCAGCTCGGCCTGGGATCGTGGAATTCTCCCAATATGATAACCGCCCTGTGATGTGCTCCCTTACAGCTTAAAGTCGGCAGTCTTCGAGTCCTGGGGGTACTCATCCTTAGCTCTCTGGCCCACATCCACTGATCAAATCCCGAACCCCGTCCCCGCCGAAGTGCTGTCACTACTGTAGCGTGCCGATCTCGATGATGAGAGCCGTTAGCCTCGGAGAAACTTGAGGCCACCAGTAGCCTAATCGGGACGGATCCATCGATCGGACTTTTGCGAAGAAAATGAAACTTTGCTAGATATCTCATTCGCCGGAGAGTTCATACCATTCCAGGCCGGTATCCTTCCTCGGTCGCTCATCGCAGATCGTCCTAAGTGGGACCGTTGCTTTTTACTCGGGCTCGCCGATACGGTACCGGAGAACATCGATCAGAGTTTACCGGACTGCAAGAAATTATGTAGGCCACACCACTTAAGCGTTGATAAATCCCTTTAACGGTTCTCTGTTTGGGCCTGAGGGTCTATTTTTGTAGTTCCCATTGGGCTTCCTTTTCCTTTTGGCATCGGGCGAAAGAGGTGGGCGAGAGCTTATCGTTATAAGGCTCCTGATAGAGTTTGGATGCATCGCACAAGATCAACCCTGGTGTGGCACGCCCCTCATTTGCGTCGTACATTGGACCGCCGGAGCCAAATAGCAAGGTGTGATATGCATCCTCGGCAGTTCACTGCAAGTCAGTCACCTATTCTGTTTGTTTCGGGCTGATAGATACTCGGTGCCTCGTTGCTCACGTCGTATCCATGCAATTCAACCCAAGAACCGGGATCATAGGTACGATGATACTGTGACTCAATTGCTGCATTGCATGATACGAAAGCGAACGAAAACGAACAAATAGTAATGTATCGTTTTCGGCATGCTATGAGAGAAATAGTTGCCTCTGCACCACTCCCGCTTGTCGGTCAAGGCAATGAGCCACACATCAGTGCATGACGGGAGGAAGAACTCCGAGGTCTCACTGTGGCTAGCTGAACGAGCTGTCAGTTCATCCTGGAAATGCCCGGGCTCCATACTGTAATCGTACAAGGAAGGGATCTCCAACATGCATTTCCTGGAAACCGGGAAAATTGGATCCATCAAAACGGGCCGGTGGCGTCAGCGATATTCAATGGCCCACTCCGCTCTTACAGTAGCGAGCTGCAGGATTCCCATTCCAGATAACCTCCCACGGTGACTGTGGGTCTTTTGGTAAGATAATGAGCCTTGTCGAGTGGGAACTGCATGCCCGAGCACGGCCCCTCCTCTTGTCACGAACACTGCAGATTGCAACGGGAATCTGAAGCCCTCGATTGGTTTTTGGGGCAGCAATGAATTGATCAGGGGCTAATGCCTCATCTGATATCATGTTCTGTACGAAGTCGCCGTTTGTTGCCAAGGACTTTGGGTTCATCACTTTATTACTATGGTTGATGGGTTGAGTCGTCGCTCACCGGCAGTGCCACTACCGTGTACCTACCATTATGCCACTCACCTCGAGCAGAAGGTAGTCTACCGATAGAATGTAGAAGTTATAGATGACAAGTAGGTCTGCCGATGCCCACTGAGTCTCTTTATTCAGCTGAGCTTTGAGAGGGCTAGCAAGGTGGCTACCTCCCGGGGGCTAGGGAGTTGTCAATTGCCAATTGCCTAGCTTCCCTTCCTGCACCAAAACAAGAATCAGATGAAGCGAAAAGTGTATCGACAGTCTTCCATCGAAAAAATGCCTGCTTGGCCAGGGGCCAACTTCTTGGATCCGAGTCTATCCCATGGATAGGGAAGGCTCATAGCCACAGTCTAGTCTATCGGCGCCACATCTCAGGCCCGTATGAGGCGCAGTGCTTTGGGCTGAGACGTGAGATGAGGTACATGAGCAAGGGACTTCTCGTGGCGCCGATCAATGCTCTATAGACGCACGATGACGAATTGAAGTCCCACAA
Source organism: Penicillium cinerascens (assembly GCF_028974065.1). Taxonomy (NCBI): domain Eukaryota; kingdom Fungi; phylum Ascomycota; class Eurotiomycetes; order Eurotiales; family Aspergillaceae; genus Penicillium; species Penicillium cinerascens. The sequence continues at coordinate 254,157 of NW_026695298.1, read as the reverse complement.
CGCAGGGCAAAAGTCCCGCGGAGCCAAAGATCGATTTTCATGCCTGAGGCTGTGAGAATCCACGTGTTTGTATATTCCCAAAGAGGAGTAGCCTTGAGATCACATGCAAAATTTCCCTTGTAATTGTAATACCAAAACACACGCACCCGAAGTCCACGCGAGAGCCTATAAGTTTCTCGTATTGTACAGCGGTGAAACGAGATCGTTTCTCTCGTCCCGTGACTCGCTCCTGTTCTGTCGGCTTCCCACGTCTCTCCGATACTTTGGCCCCAAGTGTCAATTGTGTCAAAGGATCTTGATCGCATCCGACGACCATACACAATCAACCCGCAATATCGCAAGTCCAGCAGCCAAATAATCACCGCCCAACGGGTCCGTGTCCCCACACCAACCGAAAAGGCTCCGCTGCATTAGCCCGTCCGCCCACGGCTGATCACTCTGAATCCGGACCACGCCCACCAAAATCTGTCGTTGCTCCCAGTCCAGCTGTGTCAAAGAGAAGGCCGATCGTGTTCTAGCACCCCCCTGCCTTTCTCTGCTCCCTGGACCAATTATCGTTCCTGGTTTTCGAGCTCCCTTCCTTCGCTCAATCCAGAACCCTCTGCCGCCTCATTTCCGCGATCCCGCCTATCCCTGGATTCCCGCGAACGTCCAACGCCTGGCTGGTCTCCCTTCGCACTATCCGATAGTCCGTGCGGCGTGCGTAATTCAGGCACCCCCCTTCTTGCTACCCTAGATTCAAAGAAGCGCGATAGGGCCAGACAAAAGAACGGGATTATAGCGGGCCAACTCTGACGCCCCGGCCCCCTTCTGACGCCAATAGTTCGGCACTGTGATGGGCACGCCTTATTACACGATGGACCCCAATGCTGGCTTTCACGCTGGCTATCCCGTGCCGACCCAAAGCCCCCAGAACCAAATGGCGTTCTATCCGAATTCGATCCCCCAGTACCCCCAACCCAAGACACCGCAACAGCCTGGACAGCAGCAACATTCCTTTGGCGCCATGCCACTGCAGCCAGGCGGTCCCGGTGGAGCTATGATGCCCTCAGGGTTTCCCCAACAGTCGTCTGGTACGCGGTTCCCCCTTTTTCCCCCCCTTTCTATGATTAGCCCTGCACACCTGTCACCTTCAGCGGGGTCGACCTACTGCTCTAGAAGCTCCTAGGATCAAAAAAGCACAGTCCGCCTGAGGCTTAAGATAGGGCTGAAACTATTCCCCTGGCTCCTCACGGAACGCACTTGCTTTTCCCCGCTGGAACCTGCAGCTGCAATTGTCATCGTTGATGGCGCCAGTTTTCGCTTCGACTTTGGCCTTGGCGATCCTGGCCGCTGCGATTCGCCCGTCTCGGACTTAATGCAGTCGAGGCATCCTGGGTGGCGAGCCTATCGCTGATTGACGTGGAATCTGACCGCTAACGTGACAACAGGGCCTATGGACGCTTTCTCGGCGTCGTTCAACCAGCCTACCGTCCCGGCATCAATGCCTCAGTACACTCAGCCCGGCAACACACCGAATCAACCCTCCGCTGTCCAGCAAACTTTCAACCAGAACATGGCTACCATAAATGCGAACATGCTCGCCAATCAATCGAAGCCCCCGCAGATGAACTCCCAGATGAACTCGCCTCAAACCACCCAGCCCGGAACCCCCATCCAGGCCCAGGCCCAAGCTCAAGCTCAAGCTCAAGCTCAAGCTCAAGCTCATGTCCAAGCTCAGGTCCAGGCCCAAGCAGCAGCACGGGAGAAGGCCCGGGTGACCATTCTTCTCGAGATCAACTCGACCCTACTGCAGGAGGTGGTGAATCTGCAAGCGGCCGGGAAGGCAGGCACTGCACCTACCGCGGACGCGAACGCAGAGCAGAGTGACGCTCCCAAACCCACCCCGCAGAAGCCGAGCCAGGAATATATTGAATGCATGCGACGGTTGCAAGCCAACCTAGCGTATCTTGCGACGGTCGCGGAGCGGGCGAAGAAACCGGGTGGTGCCGTTCCCCAGGCCCCAGCTATTTTGACTGCCCCCACGAGCGTGCCCGCCGTCAACGACTTGTACAGCAGGCTGAACGAATTGTTCCCGCGCTCGAGTCAAGGCGGCACACCTCAAACCCTTAGCCCGGGGATGAATCAGGGCAACGGTGGCCCAAGTCCATCGCCCGTGTCGGAGTCAGTGGTTTGAAGGCCGGAACTTGGTGCCGTATCTCTTCCTTGTGGGGAAAAACGACTTCCGATTCAGTGCTAGATGATCTCCGTCTCCGATCCGCCGGTCATGCGGACAAACCCGGACTCATGTGCCCCCCCCTCCATGCTGCAAAAGCCTGGGACGGCGCCTCCCGCAAAGCTCCCCGCTCTCCCACCCTGTTAGTGTCACTGTATGAGCACCTGCCCTGGTAGCTGTGGCCCGGATGTCACCACCAAGGAGTCTCGAGCAGGGATAGGGCCGCTAAGGGTCATTTGGAATGGGACGGGACCCTTGAGGGACTTGGAAGTTGGCCCTCTAACAATAGATGTATTCCAGTTCAGCCTATGCAAATGCACTTGACATTGATCTTGATACTACGTATCGCTAACCACACCTCTCCGTAAAAAGTATACATAAATAGCGACGAAGATCGGCGCGTGGCTTCGCCGAATGATCGCATCGTGTGAGCGGCCACCGCCCAATCAGCGCTTCTCCTCCACTCCGCCTCATCCAAACGCGCCTGGAGCTACGGAGGACCTCTGCGGCTTTGCGAATGTCTTGGTTGGTGTGCAGAAGAAGCCTCAAGCTATCTGTATCTACTGTGCATTGGCCTGTTGCTGCTGTTTTGTTACCTTCTCCGCCTTCCCACCGTCGTTTCTCCCGCCAAACCTCTTCTTTCCACCAACTTCCTTCTCCGACCTTCCTCCGAGCTCAACCTTCCTCCCGATCGCCTCTATCGATTGCTCGGATAATGGACGCAAGTGGTGACATCGGCGCCAAGCGCAAGCGCAGCGCTGTCGCCGGTGCTGCGGAGCGGCCGGTCAAGCACCTCAAGCCTGAGGGATCGGCGCTAACCCCCGGAGACTCAACCCCGGCCAATGGAACGGTATACGATATCGAGGAGGATGACGATGCTAGCCGCATGATACCTGTTGGCCCGGCGCAAGCAGACTCGCCCGAATGGCAGGCCACCATTGAGACCGTGGTCAAGAGCGTCGTGTCTATCCACTTCTGTCAGACCTGCTCTTTTGACACCGAGCTTTCCATGAGCAGTCAAGCGACTGGTTTCGTCGTTGATGCTGAGCGCGGATATATCTTGACGAATCGACATGTGGTGTGCGCTGGTCCATTCTGGGGATACGTCATCTTTGATAACCACGAGGAGGTAAGTCTTTTCGGCGGGCAGGATGAAGCATTCAGCGGTTATTAATTCTTTTATTTGATTGTTAGTGTGACGTCCGTCCTGTCTATCGAGACCCCGTTCACGATTTCGGCATTCTCCAGTTTGACCCCAAGGCCATCCGATACATGAACTTGACCGAGCTCAAGCTTCAGCCGGACGCTGCTCGAGTTGGTGCCGAGATTCGCGTGGTTGGTAACGATGCGGGTGAGAAGCTGAGCATTTTGTCCGGTGTGATCAGTCGATTGGACCGTAATGCACCGGAGTATGGTGAGGGATACAGTGACTTCAACACAAACTACATCCAGGCTGCGGCTGCTGCCAGTGGCGGTAGTTCCGGAAGTCCTGTCGTGAATATTGACGGCCATGCCGTAGCCTTGCAAGCTGGTGGTCGAGCCGATGGTGCTGCAACCGACTATTTCTTGCCGCTGGATCGCCCGCTTCGTGCCTTGGAATGCATCCGCCAGAGCAAATCTGTCACTCGAGGCACCATCCAGACCCAGTGGATCCTCAAACCGTTCGATGAATGCCGTCGTTTGGGTTTGACTCCCGAGTGGGAGGCGGCCGTGCGAAAGGCAGCGCCTACCGAGACCAACATGCTCGCAGCTGAGATTATCTTGCCCGAGGGACCCGCAGATGGCAAGATTCTCGAAGGGGATGTGTTGCTGCAGGTAAATGGAGAGCTTTTGACCCAATTTGTCCGTCTTGATGACATTTTGGACTCCAGTGTGGGCAAGACAGTCAAGTTGCTCGTGCAAAGAGGAGGAGAAAACGTTGAAGTGGAGTGTGAGGTCGGGGATCTCCATGCCATCACCCCCGATCGGTTCGTAACTGTGGCTGGAGGAACTTTCCATGACCTTTCATACCAGCAATCTCGCCTTTACGCTATTGCCACCCGTGGAGTGTACGTGTGCGAGGCAGCCGGTTCTTTCAAACTGGAGAACACGCTGTCCGGGTGGATCATTGATTCCGTCGACAAGCGTCCGACTCGAAACTTGAATGAGTTCGTCGAGGTGATGAAGACCATCCCTGATCGCTCGCGAGTTGTCATCTCCTACCGTCATATTCGAGACCTCCACACCAAGGGTACTAGCATCATCTATGTCGACCGTCACTGGCATCCGAAGATGCGCCTGGCTGTTCGCAATGATAAATCCGGTATCTGGGACTTCTCGGATCTCTCTGATCCCATTCCGGCCGAGCCACCCATTCCTCGCAAGGCGGACTTCATCCAATTGGATGGTGTGAGCCAGCCTGCTGCTGCTGAGATTGTCCGCAGCTTCGTACGGGTCTCTTGCACCATGCCTCTGAAGCTTGACGGATACCCTCAAGCCAAAAAGACAGGTTTCGGCCTGGTGATTGATGCCGAGAAGGGTCTGGTCGTGGTGTCGAGAGCGATCGTTCCCTATGACCTTTGCGACATCAATATCACAGTGGCCGATTCGGTCATCGTCGGTGCCAAGGTTGTCTTCCTGCACCCGCTCCAAAACTATAGTATTATCCAATATGACCCCAAGCTCGTAAATGCGCCTGTGCAAAGCGCCCGACTCAGCACGGACTACATCAAGCAGGGACAGGACACTATCTTCGTCGGTTTCAACCAGAACTTCCGCATTGTCGTGGCCAAGACGGCCGTCACCGATATCACCACTGTTTCAATTCCCGCAAATGCGTCGGCTCCCCGCTACCGCGCCATCAACCTGGATGCCATCACTGTTGATACTGGACTCAGTGGACAGTGCACCAATGGTGTGTTGATCGGCGAGGACGGTGTGGTGCAGGCGCTGTGGCTAAACTACCTCGGTGAACGCACGCCCAGCTCTCACAAGGATGTTGAGTACCACCTTGGTTTCGCCACGCCGTCATTGCTTCCGGTCACTTCCAAGATCCAGCAGGGCGTCACCCCCAAGCTGCGGATCTTGAACATGGAAAGTTATGTCGTGCAAATGAGCCAAGCTCGCATTATGGGTGTCTCTGAGGAGTGGATTCAGAAGGTTGCGCACTCTAACCCATCCCGACACCAACTCTTTATGGTCCGGAAGGTTGACTGCCCGCCGGCGACTTTTACTGCCACCGAGGGCATCGACAGCTTCCAGGAAGCCGACATTATCCTAACTCTGGATGGTCAACTCATCACCCGCGTCTCGGAGCTCGACATGATGTATGAGAAGGAAGCTCTAGATGCTTTGATCGTCCGAAACGGTCAAGAGATGCACATCCGAGTTCCCACCGTTCCTACAGAAGACCTTGAGACCGACCGCGCTGTCGTCTTCTGTGGTGCTGTTTTGCAGAAGCCCCATCACGCTGTGCGGCAACAAATTTCCAAACTCCACAGTGAGATCTACGTGAGCGCAAGAGTAAGTAGCGATCTTCCTACCTCGAGTTGACAAGTATGGCTAACCATGTTCTTAGAGCCGCGGCTCTCCTGCCTACCACTACGGTCTCGCCCCTACCAACTTCATCACTGCTGTCAACGGTGTCCCAACGCCCAATCTCGATAGCTTTGTCAAGCAAGTTCGCCAGATCCCGGACAACACCTACTTCCGTCTTCGTGCCGTTACCTTCGACAACGTTCCGTGGGTAGTGACTATGAAGAAGAACGATCACTACGTAAGTAACTACTGGATTACTCTGATAAACACATGCGCAGGTCTAACATTTTCACGTACAGTTCCCCATGTCTGAGTATCTCAAAGACCCATCCATCTCTGCGGGCTGGCGCACTATCTCCCACGATAAGTCCGGTGACAAGCTCGGCATCTCTCCCGACGCCGCAAACCTGAACCCCGATGCAATGGACGAAGGCTTGGAGGGTGGAGCTAGCGACATGGAACCCGACATGGAATAGACCTAACTAGATTTGGTCTTTTGGGTAGCTTGGTGTCTTGTACAATATTTGGATTGACGGCGCGACTAGGTTGGGCTGGGTTGGGGCTTTTATTTAATCACTGGATCTGGTCTCTTCCAGGGTCGCGTATGGTGTGATTTGCGGTCTGGGTAGAGGGCCACTTGAGTACAAAATCAAAAAATTCCACGATGCCCAGGTGCAATCTACATAATCGAAATCTTTCTCGTGGGAGTATCGATCATCATCCAAAATTATTACATATTTATTGCGATATTGTATCTTGGAAGCTTTCAAGTCTGTTAGCTGTTAACAATTATATATTTGCGGGATGCCCCGGGCCTATCTAGCCAACTTGGATGTAAAACCAAACGTACTAACAAACAACCGAATGTATATTGAAAGCGGGTTGAAACAAATTACGAGAAACTAAAATGCAAAATGATACGAAAAATGAAGTGCATAGCGCGAGCGCCATGACTGTGCTAAAAAGACAAAAAGAAAATTGAGTTTGCATCATCCGTGAATCGAACACGGGCCTCGTCGATGGCAACGACGAATTCTACCACTAGACCAATGATGCTGGGTCATGTAATGGTATGGCAATGAATGCTCTATTAACTATCTACACATGTATCTGCCGTAGCTGACTCTTCCCACGGTTTACACTCGACTTCATGTTATTGGAACGAGGACAGCAGAATATTGAAACAGCTAAGACTATACTTTAAGTCTATACTTCGAGTGCCATTTGACCAATGTGAATATAGAATGATAACGGTCCCAGGGAAAAGTCCGATTAATAGCCATATGCACCGGCGGATGTGTATGCGACTGTGGTCTAAGATCAGAGCAAATAACATCTCGTAGCAGGGTAAAAATACAAGATTGAACGCCGACAAATCAAGCCTCCCAAACACCAAGAACACCATCTCTGCAAAGAAAATACTCCATGTCTGCCACTGCTGTTCACAATGAAATTTCAATCCTGTACGGAACGCTTTAATAGCCAGTACACGGTCCAGCCGTTCATGAATTGAAGGACCATCCGCCGTTGAGCCGTAGCCGTTGTCGCTCTGCGATGTCTTTCCGAATCTCATCCTGGGTAAGTCCGTCCGGTCCATTCCAGTTTGCACTACTGGTGCGGTCACGGAATTTCTTGATCCTCTTGTCGGTCTTGAAGGTGTCCTCCAAAGAGAAGGGTGCAATAGGACCGAAGATCGAGTCGACTTCCATTCCGTCCTGGTGACGCAGAAGATCCTCCAGCACCTTGGGCTGGGCCCAGTTGGGTACGGGGAGCAATTCAGAGTCCGAGTCCTCGTCCTCGCTGTCCGTGGCGATTTCAGGAAGGTGGATGTTCTCACCATTGGGGTATTTCGGCGATGGCTTTGCCACGGGCGGGGGTCGCTGAGCAGAGCTCGGTGCAGACGGCTTCTGCGCAGGTGGCGGAGCGTGAATTGGCTCGGCAAACGGAATCTTACCTGTCGCATATTTGGAGTGATCCCCAGGGTGAAGGGGCCGCTGGGGCGGCGGATACTTTGAAGGTGGTTGTCCCATGCCGGACAACCCAAACATAGACGGGGCCTATGCGGGTTCCTAAGTTAACACTAGGTCCGTCGGAGTTGTCATGAGAAGATACAAGTACATACCTTGCGAGCACCAGACTGGCGGATCGGCGGCTGCATCGGAGGTCGCACCGACTGCATAGGGTTGTGTTCATCGTCCGTCTTCCGTCGCTTGAATTCACCAGAAGCCTGCACATTACTAGGCTTGGTAACTGCTGGACGATGACCACCTTCTTCGTCCTGGGGCCTCTTGGGCGGCTTGGCTGGGTTGGGAGCCGGCGGGTTGATTGGTCGATACTGCTGGGTTGAGCCCAAGCGAGATGGCGGTCTCGTCGCTCCCAGATCATTCCGTTGAGACTGAGAGGGCGCCCTCTCGTGCTGCAGCATCGGACCCTGCCTCTCATTAGCAACATTGTCAAAAGGTCCACAGAAGGGCATGCATACCTCATTGGTGGCCTGCTGGCTACCCTGTCTCTCGTGCCTCCGGGCATTCTCCAGTCGTCGCTTTTCAATCGCTTGCATCTGAGCAGCCTTCTTGGGGTCTTCCTGAGCAGATCGCTCCCGACGCTCTCGCTCAGCTTCGGCACGACTTTCGGCACGACTCTCAGCACGACTGCGCATCTCTTGCCGACGAGCCTCTTCCTGTTGTTGTTGAGCTGCGCGCTTGCGTTCCTGCTCACGCTTTTGCTCTTCCTTTCGGCGCTCTTCCTGTTCCCTCTTCCTTTCACTTGCGAGCTGAGCCTTGCGCTGCGGTTGCGTTTGACTGGAGATGGTGCTCTTGAAGCTGCCCGTGGAGGAAGAGGTTTGAAGTGATTGGTTGCTGGCCTTCTTCTTCAGGGTTGTCTTGGGCATAGGGGCAGGGGCAGGAGCATTTGTCTCTTGGACGCTCGAAACTGAAGATGAGGGCATTGGCATACGGGATAGTGTACTTCCCACGCGAATCGAGACCGGCTGGGGCTCGGGTTTTTGGACCGGTTCACGGGTCGGCTTGGGGCGACGATCGTTTTGCTTGAGTTGGGGAATGGAGTATTTGGAACTCTCATGGGTCGACTCAGGCCTGCGAGGCTGTTGTCGCTGCGATTGCGTCGACTTCTGCGATGCTCGCTCCTCCGGCTCGACAGACGACTTATCTTCAGCAGCCTTGAGTTGTTGAGCTCGTTGTCTCTCCTGCTCCCGGGCTTTCTCCTGCCGTGCCTCTTCTTCCTGGCGCTCCTCACGTTCCTCACGGTCCTCGCGCTCCTTCTGCAGACGCTTCTCTTCCTTCTCAGTGGAGCTTCGTGTCCGGCGGGTCTCTTGTCGTGGTGGGCTAGAGATCTGGTGCGACTGGGTTCCTTCTTGATCATATTTATCATCGACTTCAGCGCTTGTCTGCTTGGGAGACGAATTGTCGACTCTTCCTGTGCTGCCAGTGCTGGAGAACAGGCCCTTGGCAGACTTCATGATGGACTGAAGTCTCATCTTTGAAGCACTTAGCGGTCCGTCGAAGCGCCTAGGAGATCCAGTAGGAGTGGTGGAGGAGGAGGTAGCAACAGCAATATTAGACGTAGATGCGCTTTGCTGGTGACCACGTGGGCGAGGAGATGAGAAAATTGAAGTTGCTGTCTTGGGCCGCTCCGACTCTGCAGAATGCTGTTTCTTCTCCGAAGAAGCGTCTTTCTTTCCGGCCGCCGAGTCTCGATCCATATCAAAGAGTTTCTCCATGACGTCCGTAGTCTTACTTTTCGAAAGGGTCGGTCGGCTGGGCGAGCCCAAAGGCTTGATCCAGTCGCCCTCATCACCCACTGTTGGTTCCGGCGCCACGGGCTCACGCGTCTTCTGGCTGGACTCTTGCTTTGCCTCTGGCTTGGAGGCTGGCAAGTCTGGATAGGCTACCTGAACAGCAGACTGGCCAGTAGATAAGCCAGCGATGGATGGAATTGACTTTCCGGGTCGAGATGGATGGTGTTTGCCGAGCATGCTGATCCTTTCATGGAGGCTTTGCGCAGACTTCTTGTTCTGCATTTTGCTAGCCGGATCCATATCCGTGTCCTCGCCTTGCTCTTTCTCATCATCGACATCCATAGAGCCGGAATCGGCAACATTATCATCGGATGTAGCCTGTGCTGTTTTATGGCCTCCAGTTTGTCGTCCAAAGTAGCTGAGGCGACTCGCGTTGTTGAGCTTGGGAAGGTCAATGTGACTAGTACGAGAGAGTCTTGAGCCTCCCATGCTCTTGGTAAGAGGTTCCCGCGCAGGGAGAGAGGCGAAACTCAGACTGCTCTTCCGCACTGGCAGCCTTTCGGGAGTAGAACCGTCCGAGGGGGATCCGATATCGTCAATATCGTCAAGAACAGTGTCTTCCTTTGTTGCCTCTTCCATTGCGGTCTCTTCCATTTCCACGCCCTCATATTGGGGTTCTTGCGCCTTGGGAGGCTCAGCGGCCGAGGCCTGCTTCGGTGAAGGGTTAGACTTCGAAGTCAGCTCGTCAACCTTTTGCGGCTTGGCTTTCTGTTGAATCGCTGCTCTCTCTTGTTGCTTGTGCTTTGGCTGTGCCGTGACTGTAGGTGTGGTGGTCACCTCAGATTCCACATCTTTGGATTTGGCCTCCTTAGAACGAGTCTCCTTCGAGCGGGTAGTACGCTCTTGCCTCGGGGTCGTATCTGTATTGATCGGCTCGACAGTCTCCCCGCGGGCACGAACATTCTCCTGCGCAGAATGGAATGAGTCGTCTGCCGTCTGCTGGCTTATCGAGACATCGGCCTGGGTATTCACTTCCAGGGGCTCGTCCGCCTCCAAAGGTTGTGTAGACATCTGAGTGTCTGGTTGCGAGCCTGGCAAAACCACGTCGTCGTCATCCTCCATGCCATAATAGCCCGAGTCTGTATTATACTTCGGGAAAGAGTTCAAGTTCTGACTGAGGTCTGGATATTGGGGGTGTGACATCTTTCCTACTTCGTTGATGCGGGGAGCGGCTGATGTTGTAGCCGGGGCCGCGGAGGCGGCTGTTTTCGAGATCACACGGTGAATGAACGGACTGGGACTGATAGTATTGTTCTCCGTTTGTTTATGAGCAGATGAGAATATCTCGCTCAGTGGCTGCAGGTGGTGGGTTAGGCTGACCACGATTGTGGGTGACGGAACCACGGGACTCACCACTCGGTTTTCTTCCGCATTTCGCTTCCGAGCTGTGCGAGGAGTCTTGCCTCTCATCTTCCCAGGGGTTTTGAACACATCCGTAAAGTTTCTGGGATGAAGGTCAGCCTTGAGGTCAATGCCCGCCCGGAGTGACTGGTCGCGACTCACGCTTGGCCGTTAGAGAAGATCTCCGTCATATGTTCGTTCAACCAATCCATTTCGTGTCGAACGGGGTATTCGACCTCCTCCATCTCTTGTTCGAGCAGCTCCGTCACGTTCTCTTTCTCTGCCGCGATCCATGCGGCAGAGCCGACGGGCTTTTGTGCCCGCGCGCCGGCTGCGGCCATGATGTAAACAACGCGCCTGGTGTCGGGGGAAAAACCGGGGTTGGTGGGCGCGATAGATGTTGATTTCGAGCTATAGACACACGATTATTGCAGGTGGCTAGTCATCGGGAGTCGAATGGGCGTGGGATATCGAGGTTGGCGTCGGGAATGAAGGTTAATCGAGGATCAAAACACACATCCAAGCTAGGAAGCGCGCACCTCGCGTTCACGTGATTACACGCTAAGATTCTGCATTTCGTTTTTGGTCTCTTTCGGTGATTGGGGTTTTTATTTTCATTTTTTCTAAAGGTGATTGACATCTACAGCGGCATTCACATGAGAACCAATGACCTCTCCGTGACAGTCAAAGTAGCAAATTGCGTCACTGCCTCCTCAGCGGGGGTGTCCATGGAGATGTTAAGTCTCTGCAATGTATCTTCTGGGAGACAATCATATCCCAGATTGCGAGGCAAAGGTCGAGTCCATTTGACCGTAAGGTCCGGGGTCCTCTCTGGGCGAGCACCTATGGACCCCCGTGAAGGCCGCCAGGTTACTGTCGCAACATAGTAGTCGAGCTGCCCAGGCCGCACTTCATCTCGCACCCATCGCCTGCTGCCCAGGATGGAACTGCCCGTCCACTGGGAGATAGAAATGTCAGATGGCTGAGCAAGTAGATTAGTACCATCGGTACGCTTGAAGTGCCATTTTTCCGCGGCTTCGTTTGCGATGTAGTCCACCTCCTCTTTGCGTCGCTCGATGCTTTCGATGTCCATTTTAAAGCTCGTCACACTCTCCGGCAGTACCATCCATTTACACCATTTGCCTGAGATATGAAGAGCTCGGTTTCCTTCCCACTCCCAGGTATCAGTGTAGCGTAAAGTGATGGTGACGGATGTGGGATGAAAGTGATGCATGGTGAAGAGCCCCATGAAGGTACGTGAGTTTTCGAGCATGAAAAGCTGTGCGAATAGTCGAACATGTCCGCCGTGCACCTCTCCATGTCGACGATGGATCAAGTCAAGACATTCTTGCATCTTTTCGACAGACATCGTTCGGCGAGGCGAACGCTCCGCCCGGGCCATGTAGAAGGTATGCTCCGACCAGATGAACGGCATGAACCAAGCCTCCATGTAAACTCGTTTGCAGGTTCGAAGAAGTTGTGTCCAGCAAAAATGACGGGTTTCATACCCCGGTCTTGTACAATACTCATCCTGGCCGATAGGTTGTGTGGTGTCGGGGGCACTGGCCAGGGCGAATGCAAATATCTCCGAGCGGATCTCCGGAGGGAGAACAGAGAAAAGACCACTCTGGTTCTGATCTGCATAGTCTATAAAGTATGCAGGCGAGAGATTGGGTTCCATTTTTGCGTGAGGAACTCTGTTCAAGCGACCGAGGCGTCGTCTCATGCTTCGTGTTTTTACCGGGAGTTTTGAGGGTGAACGATGCGGGGAATCCGCCCAACCGACATCGAGTTATTTGGAAGCGTGACCAAGCCACCTTTTTTATGATGTTCTCTATATGGCTCCGTCACCTATTCTTTAAATTGGATTGAACCGATATTTGGTCTTCTTTAAGTATCTGATCTGAGCGTGGGTCTCTTGCAGATTCGAATGTTCGTTGACGAGAGCCTGCGTCATGGAGGGTCACACAACGTCTACATCATCGTGGGAGGACTTCGTGCAATGGCCTGTCGGGTCGGGTCTGGGTCGAGGTCTTCTACGTATAATGTACAGAGTTGCACTGGGGCGAAGCCATAAACTAGTTGATTCTGAGATTGATGATCACTCCCTGCGCAGCTGCAGTGGATGTGTATACCGACAGTGGGTTTGTCTACGGAGATCTATATGCAGACTATATCACAATAGATGACAAAACGCCGATTTCCAGTCAACAGGGCAAGCAAGATACGAGGGAATAAGGAATTCAAATCTTTCCGACCAATGGAATCAGAATAGTCGATGAGAATTGGGCACCTGTTGCGCCATCGCAGGCCACTATTCCCATCTGCGGCAACTAGTAAACAACGCCGAAATTGAAGAGAAAGAAAGCTTCGAGACCATCGGTATATCGAGGCTCTCGGAAAGAAAGAGACATCATAAGGGTTGCCGGCTCCAGGTTGTCGAGGTCCGAGCAAGATCTTTTCCAGTGGGCACTTGACTAGGCACCCATGAACGCGTGAAAAATGCACCGCGCATGGGCCGATGAGCTGGCCGCGAGTCACAAGTGCGAGCTGTCCAGAACATTCGTACTTTTGACGAGTCCAGATTGGGCGATGCACGGAGGATCACGGACCTGCTCTCAGGGACCCGAGGAGAAGCCTTGACGGGGGATATGAATACTCAGAGAGGTAGAACCGGTAATTCACGAGAGGGAAAGCATTGATGCCTTGGACACATTGACATCATCAAGAGGTGTTCGGCAGGAAATTTGGGCGGAACGCACATGACAATCGGGGAGTTCCATCACACCAAAACAATTCTCTTATCGCGCTCCTTTTCCTTTCACCATTTCCACCTTCCCCTTTGCTCGAACTCCAGTCTCCGGTATCTCTTCTCTGTGACCTACCTTGACTTCTTTGATTCGCCATGGCCGACTCTGGTGACGTTAGCTATCCAAACACGGGCAGTAAGGTTCGCAGCGACCCTAACAACTCCTATTGATTCCTGCTGCTCGGTGATGCTAACTAGCTCTGCAGTTTATACTCTCTCCCTATTCTTCAGCTTCCATCTCCCTTAAATGACCCTGGACTGACCCCGTACTCCCCTGGGTGCAGGCCTCAGCGATGTGGTGACAAAGGGTAATCCAAACTCTCCACGGGTGTGCGGAGGGCTTCCTGAACCATTCCATCTAATGCGTACTTTTCTAGGCCCGGTTATCGATACCGTCAAGTCTGAAGCTTCCAAGACCAGCGGCGAGCTTCGCAACCTGAAAAACTCACGGGTGACCCCCTCGACTACCACCGACAATGACCAGCCTTTGACCCGTATGTGTTGGCCTAACCGAACAGAGGTTCGGGTGATAGGGGTAGCAAAAAGCTGATTGACGTGCAGACTACCACTCCTTGCTGTATAGCCTGTTGAGCGTGAGTTGCCGCGAGACTCTTCAGTTGTGTCATCTGTTTTGCTGACCCCCTCCTGTGTACAGTGGGAGCAACCCCGTGCGACCGCCGTTTCCTACGCCAGCGTTGTCGGCTTAATTTTCGCCGCCCGCTACCTGCCTCTCCTCCGCTGGGCCTTCAAGATTTTGTACATGTCGTTGGGATGTGAGTTGGTCGCGTGATCGGTAGTTTCCGGAGTGGGCAACTGACTTTGTCTCGCAGTGACCGCCACGGTTGAGATTGTCGGCCATGTCATTCTCAAGCAGGGTATCGCTAGCTCTTTCCGTCCCCGCCGCTACTACACCATCCCCAAGGAGACACATGAGGCCATTTTTGAGGACCTGTCGCAGCTCGCGGACTTCTTCCTGATCGAGTTCCAGCGCATCCTGTTCGCCGAGAATGCCGCCCACACCGTCGGTGTATGTATTTGATGGCTGCCCCGTGGATACAGGAATGAATGTTTAACGTGTCGCAGGCTTTCCTCGCAGCCTTCACCGGCTACTGGCTGATCCGCTTCGTCCCGATCTGGGGCCTGGCCGTGATTTCCGTGACCATCGCCTACTTCGGTCCCCTGGTATACATCAGCAACCGTGAGATTATCGACGAGCAGATCGCCAACCTCCAGTCTATCGTCAGCTCCCAGACCAACCAACTGAAGGATCTGGCCGGCGAACACACCTCCCACGCCACCGGCGTCATGAAGCAGTACGTCGGCGAGTACAGCTCCAAGGCTCAGGAGTATATCGGCCGCCGGTCCGCCTCTCCCGAGATGAGCAAGGTTGCCCCGACCCCCGTGAAGACTGAGCCCGTCTCGGAGCCCGTGATCAAGACCGAGGACTTCCCGGAAGCCCCCAAGGTCGAGCCCCTTGCCCAGTCCGTGGAGTTGACCGAGCCGGCTCAGCAGGCCGAGCGGGAGCCTCTCCTGGCCATTTAAACGCGCACGTCTCATAATATCCTAACTTGCCGGACTAGGTGACTGTCAACGACGATCATCGATTCGATGAGAATGGAAATATGCCTTGCAATCTTGTTGATTCTCAACGATGCTTGACGGTACGCGAGATTGGTGGTGAGGGTCCTCCATTTACTCGTCGGGTAATTTGGGATGTACATCAAGCCCCGACACTGCTTGCACGAAAACTATGTGGAACGCTCGGATGATGAATCTGTTTTCATGCCTCCCGTGGTCCTTTACTGTTCACTTTACTTTTTACCTTTCTACCTTTACCTCCTGTCTATTCTGTCTTCTCGGACCCTTTGTTTATTTCGTTTCGGGTTCATATTGTTTTAATGCAATTAAGATAATCTCATGAACTTGACGTTTGCCCCCTCATAGATCCTAATGAAGTTCTCATGCAGCTTACCGGTCCTCGACCTTCTCGCAAAAGCGCCAAACGTATCATCGCGCTGGAACGGATCATTTGTCGTGTTCCCAAGCTGTACGATCTGCGCAAGAGCCTCGACTCGACCGACTTGGGGACAATTGTTGGATATGGGGCCTGGAAGTGCCCCCGTATTGCTTTACGCTCCCGCATGAGTAACGCGCACGACGCCGTACGAGACGGCCGTTGGGTCTCATCCCGGTCCACCAGCCTCCCAACTCTCCGCATCGTGATTCGGGCCGGCCTGGGGGTGCATCTGTCACCTCTTTCCTCATCTTGTGCTCGAAGATTGGCCTTGTTGAAATGAGCTCGGCACGGCTTTCCACTTGGTTCAAAGCCAATCGTATCCCGATCAGGTCGTACTATTGCCTGGTATATATTAGATGTGCGGTTTGTGTGTGATGAAGCAGCCTGAGCTCTGTCACCATAAGCGTATGGAGGGACTGGGGCCCAAGAATCAGATCAGACTTGTATGGTTTGAAGTTTAGACCTCGCAGATTCAGCAGGGATTTCTGATGAGAAGGTGAGAAGGATCCTGGACAGGAGTAATAAGTTATCCTGCACAATTAACGGCGGTATTGCTTCAATTGCCGCTAGCTTCATCCAAATCCGCTGTGGCCGTAGTAATTACCATAACGGGGGCATTGGGGAGAATGCTACATTGCCAGCAGTGGAAGATCTAACTATATGAAGGATGTCGAGGTTGTTTTTGGAATTTCATTGAAGACGAGGACCTTGAGGAGGCCCGAGCCCTCACAGCAACATTCCAATTGAGATCTCCAGTCCTCGCTCACTCTTCCAGAAGGCCAGTAGAACAAGTTCAAAAGCTCTGGACACGCATGCTCATGTTTACCGCTCTTTTGGGCCCAAAGAGCAGTCGCCAATTGCCAGTCTGTCTAAGACATTGGGATCTCGGCCTCTCTTCTGGCCTCTCGGTCTCAGACTCGTATGGTTGAGCTGCAGACCAAAGTTAACATGGATTCTGGGGATAGCTAGTTGTAATCATCACTTTTTCTTGTGGCAGGTTGTCTTGATCGCAAGGTAAATTGGACTGTGTCCAGGTAGAAGATATCGTAAGATCTGCACCGATCATGCTGTGCTCTGATCTGCAGATTCTCCCAAAGCCAGTTGGTGCGGGGCCCCTAGACCTGTCAGGGATACAGGCTGCATGGCGTAAGTGGATACAATGGGAGAAAGTTGAATAATGGACTGGGGCAAAAGTCGGAGATGCTGGCATAGACCTGAACCCGAACAGGAACGGAAGATGTAACCGTCAACGTGTCTAACTTGTGCAGAGAAGCATGCATGGAAGCTTCTACGACTCTGAAAGTACCAGAGTATCCACTTTATGATGCAGCCCTGATAGTTCAAAGAGCGGTCTCGGGCTTTCATGTCGCCGGGAGGCGAAGTGCGTTGCAAGACATCCCATGAGTCTGTTTGAATAAGACTTTGAGTAGCTACATACCTGGATAGCCCCTGTACAGGCCAATGTGTGGACGACAGGATATTGTGTGTCCAGTACTGGGTCAGAAGTTTATGTCTTGCAGCGCTCTTCCACAGAAACGGACGGGGAAGGACTCGTTAGAAGACCATGCAAACTCCCGTTATACAAGGAATCGATGCCCTGCAGCCATCCGAAGTCTCAGACCTTTTTGATGTCCGTATCGTCGAGCCATCCGGATTTAAGTCTACTATTGGACGTCGGACGCTGCTCCTAATTCTCCGGTTGCTCTACTACCCTGCGATCCCCACGACAAGGTCAACGCTCGTGGGAGGTTTCATTCGATACAGCCTCCTTCACACGGATCAAAGCAGGTGCTATGTTTGATGGTTACATTGACAAGATTGGGAGACATCCAAAGCAGAGTAAATTACTGAGTTACTTTAATATACGCGTATACTGCCGCCAACGGTCTGTTTGCATGGATAGGTACCTGGAAGAGATAGCGGTGGCCAGCAAAAGCAGCTGTGAATTTCCATGAATTATCCAGGAAAACGTCTCTTCGCTCTTTGGGCTTCCAGGTCTTGGGTACCCACAGCGGCAGTGAAACCGGTGAGGCCTCGAATCTAAGAGACATGGGTTTCATACTCCAGGGGTCGTCAAGAAAATCGATGACACCATGTACACTGCATGACCAGGCCAATGTTGAAGTCAATAGCGTGGGAGAGACAAACAGACCCACGGGCGACTCGTTCGACTTCAATAGCCTCGTGATAGAAGGAACCGGTGAGGCGATTCTCGGAGCCACACTGCCAGCTTCCATCTGTAACTGCGGTAGATACATCAAGGCACACCGCTAGCACCTCGGAACATTCAAAACCTGTACTCACCCTACGGAGCAAACCTAAGAACAAAGGTGAAGGAGCATGATATCAAACTGACTTGTCTTTGATCTTGATTCTCTCCTTTCTGCACGAGCTTCTGGAAACGCCTCTTGTTCCACACGTGGTCCTCCTCGCTGCTTTATTTTCTCTCCCATCAAACCTTTTCTTCATCGAAGTCTACTTTTCTCACTACCTCTTCAACTGATATTCTTCATGGCATCGATTAAAGACCTACTGAATCCATCCCCAGATTCACCCCCGCAACTTCCCAAGGCACACTTTCAGGAGCGCCCCAAGACACTTTTTACAGAGCTACCTAGGGCGTACTACGGGCTTCTTTCGCGTGTAAATAACGCACCGCCAGCGACTACTGCCTCACCTGTTCATGAGAAAAGGTCCAAGATGCCAAAGGATAGCCCGGTATTTCGACCTGGAAGTACTCAGGGAGAGGTCCGATATCCTCCCTGCGAGGAGCGTGATGAGGAGCTCACCAAGATCCACAAGGAGTTTCAACTGCATCCTATGGGCAAGATCGCCCAATACCCTCGTCATATCCCGTACCAGAGTGACAAGAAGTCATTTCAGGAGAAGACTGGTCGTGATAGCTTTCATGGTATGTATCCGGTTGCTGCTATACCGCCAAATGCTAACACTGATATTCTCCAGTCTTCCAATATACGTTTCAGGAACCAGGCACCCAGGAAGTGTGGACAGTGATGTGGGATTACAATATTGGACTTGTGCGCACTACGCATCTATTCAAGTGTCTGGGCTATCAAAAGGTATTTGCTGTGGATTATCGTCTGCAGGAAGGACCTAACATCATGATTCTAGACTGTTCCCGGTAAAGCGCTGGCCCAAAACGAAGGCCTGCGTGAAATCTGCCACAGCATCACCGGCGGAGCGCTTGCAGCTCAAGGTAAAAGTCTCCGCTCCCCGAAGCCCCAAGCCATACTAAAGTTGCTGTCTAGGCTACTGGTGGCCATACAAAGCGGCCAAGGCTATGGCTGCCACTTTCTGCTGGAGAATTCGCTACGCCTTGACGCCCCTGTTCGGCACAGACTTTCCGTCCATGTGTATTCCTCCAGAGGACCAAACTAAACATGGCCGGATGGTCATCCACAAAAGCATCGTGGCGGAAGCCACAGAGATCGCCCGCCTCTACCGTGACCTGGAGCTCCAGAAAGCCCGTGCTGGCTCAAACCAGGGCTCTAGATCATCTGGCCCTGAGCACCAGAAGACATGTTCTCAGTCCTCTTTCGTCTACGGCGACCGAGATCATCGGCGAGTCAAGTCCAAGTTCCCTCGACACAGATACGAGGACAGTATTGGCAGTGCTCGGGACTCATCCTCGGAACCGTGCTGTAACTCTCCTAGGAGCCCTACTCACAATCCCTGGACACCGGTCAATGGTCCGCCTCGCAGCTCGGACGTTGTAACCCCCCAAAGCGATATCTCTCCCGGTGATTTCTTCCGTCCCCTCATTACCTATCGAAAGCGTGGTCTGTCGGCCGAGGAGACTGGTTCTGAGGCCGGCCTCAGTCCCATGCCCAACTTTCCCTCACTCGGGAAAGAGGATGCCGAGATGGGCGAAGCGGACTCAGGCGTCGCCGATGTAGAGTCCGCTGGAAGCCTTTCTGACACGAGCATCTCGGGAGACGATTCCGTTGATGATGACGATGACTACCGGGTACCTGTCTCCCGAGGCTCGACGAGCGATGAGGCTCCCGGTGAGAGGGCTAAGAATCCTCCTCGCTCTGCCAGGAGTCGGGGGAGTGAACTTCTGCCGCCCTTGGGCCACTTTGCCCATGAGGTCAAGGCTGCTCATGCCCTGCTTCATCTGCATATGCAGGAGGCCAAGGACAACGAGAGTGACACCGATGAAGCCATGGATTGGTCGCCTTGGAAAAATTCAGTCACCTCACACACCCTGAAAGTTGTTCCCGAGACTGACAAGAGACGTTGTGCTTCTCTGTGAACGGACACTGTTCTTTTACAGGCCTGGATCCTGTATTTCTCCCGCAGGAAGCGCCAGAGGCTGGTTCAGGGATGGCAAATTGAATATTTTTGATTTATTCCAGCTATGGAGTTACTATGGTTTGAGTTCATCGGTCTTAGAATGGTTGGCGTTGCATGCACATGTTTAATTCTGTTGAAATTCAGGATATGCGTCGATCTTCTGCAAAAGAATGAATGTGCCTTTTCGTTGTAGACAATTCACCGATTTTATTCGGCCGATAGTTGCTGTCGAGGCTCTAGGATACTAGGTCTTTCGGCAGCTTCTTCTCCAAGGCTTATGCGCGACCATCCATATTCATAAATGTGGCCTGGTATCTACGGTGAGAAGGAAGATCAACATCAAGATCTAATTCAATAGAATTTAGACATCAGACGCCTGGAAAAACACCACAACAAGTCGCATTCTGCAAACAGTGACTGGCTCTGCCTGAACACCAAAGAAAGCATAAAATGATAAAAAAGACACCAGCTAAAAAAGGAACAGGCAAAATCAGTGCCCCAGTGCAAGGAGAACGAAAAACTATATTCCCCAGCGCCCCCGGTGCTAATCTAGTCACTCTCATCTTCATCTTCGAAATCATCGGCCGATCCCTCATCTTCACTTTCATCTTCGATGACATAGGTCTTCTTTGCTTGCGTGGCTGTGCGTCGAGACGGACGAGCTGCCGCAGCTCGTCGAGGCGCAGGCGCGGGCTCATCATCCGATGCGTCCCTCTTGCCTGCTGGGGAATCTAGAATGTCATTGGCCATGGCATCAATGTCATCCTCCGAGAAGTCATCAACCGGCTTCTTCTTGACCGTCTTTGCCGGGGCAGACTTGGCAGTTGCCGCAGCGGCATCCTTCTTCGGCCGACCACGGACCTTTGGGACAGCAGCAGCCTTGGGGGCAGCCTTGGGCTTGGGCGCGGGCTTCGCTTTAGGAGCAGGCTTCATGGGCGAGTCTTCCTCCTCTTCATCATCATCCTCATCCTCGATCCTTGAGACTTCCCTAGGCTTGATTTGCAGCGAACGTCGAGGCGAGTTCTGAGGAATAAGCTTGCTGTAGTCGGTCGCATCCGGGTCGAAATCATTGTTGCTCTTGGTGGCCGACCTGGGAGGCAACAAGCTGGCGCTACTTCCAGCACGGGATCGCGAAGAAGAGATCATGGGCCGAGACTCCGAGTCACCACCTCCGATGCCCTTGACCATCTGACTGACATCACCGAGGAGGTCATCTCCGTTGTCGCTGTCCGAGTCGATGGGCGCGGCATACTTGACGGGTTTGCGAGCACGAGCACCAGACTGAGCAGCAGGCTTGGGGGCTTCCTTTGCAATCTCGAGGAAATCGTCATCGGAATCATCATCGACGACGGGCTTGGCTTTGGGCTTAGGTCCTCGCCTCGCAGCCGGCTTGGGCTTTGGCTGATCCACTTCGGGCTCCTCGTCCACATCAAATGGATCAGGAGCGGGCTGGGCCGATGTGTGAGAGGGAGCGTCTGCGGGATTCTCGTCCATGTCCATGAAATCACCATCATCAACGTTTTCTGCCTTGGGCGCTGGCTTCGATGCTCCGCGGCTCTTCTTGGGCATTACTTCCATCTCAAATTCAAAGTCGTCATCCGAGTCAACAGCCCCATCGGTGGGTGATGCCTTCGGTTTGGCCGATGATTTGTTGAGGAAATTAGCCAAGCTGTTAGTCGGCTGTTCTTTCTTCTTAGCCGCGGTCGTCTTCTTCGCTTTTGGCGCCGCAAAGTCCTCATCATCCGGGTCATCGCCGGCAGCAGCCTTGCGCTTGCGTGCCGCAGCGCCACCCCGAGCACCAGCGGAAGTCGCGAGCTTCGATGAGACACGACGGCCCAGGCCAGCAGCCTTACGGAGACGGCGCTCTTCATCCTCGAGCTGGAAGCGCCACTCGTTGATGAAATCATCCAGATCCTGATTCCAAATGTCCTCTTTGGAGAGCTTGATCAAGGCATCAACCTCCATCTCACGATCGCCAATCTGGCGACGGAGTTTCTCAACACGCTCTTGGGTTAGCGACCAGATTGGCATGCCGAGCAGGTAGTCGTAAGAGCTTGACAACACCTCGGTCTCGCGGTTATCGGCTTCCCCGCCTTCCTCGACGACAGGCTCGTCCTCACCCAGCTTGGCGGCTTCGACCACCTTGGCAATAGGCTTGAAGCCCTTCTCCTTCAGTTCAGTGACGAGAACACTCTTCTTCTTCTTAGAGATGACCAGCGAGCCATCGATAATCATTTGAATAAAGCGAGCTTGGTTGCTCAGCTTCTCCAATTCCTTCTGAAGTTCTGAAAGCTGGTGTTGCTTGCGGCGCTCGTAGTACTTGAGACGAACGGTGTAGAACTCCTTAAGGATATCATCAACAGTGGAGTACTTGGTGATACGACCTTCCGGATCGAAGGCGACCAGATTAGTGGTTGCAATGGTCTTGGAGAGCTTGAACTTCTCTTCCAGGCCGCCTGATAGGGCGGATTTCATGTTCTTCTCGTCGAGCTGAATCACGAAGTGAACCTTGCTGTGGGTGTTGTAGTCTCTGTAATCCTTGATGAACGAGGGCACCTTCTCAGCCTTGATGATTTCTTCCAACTTGTCTTTGAAGTCCTGAGTCCAGGTGCGGATGGGCAACTCGGTGATTTCAACCTCCTTGTCGCCAGTCTCCTTGATGATACCACTGAACTTGTATCGATCGCCGCCCAAAGCGACAACTTCGCCAGTAAATCCACGGAACCAAGGCTCCATGGGCACAACGGGCTCGCCTTTCATCAATCGCTTGATGTTGCTGACCACATCCTCGGGATTGTAGTTGGGAATCGAGGAACTCCATCCGGTTCCGATACCATCGGCACCGTTGATCAGGATCATAGGAACCACGGGCATGTAGGTTTCAGGTTCAATTTTCTGACCATCGTCCATGTTGTAAGTCAGCAACGGCTCGTCCGCGGTGTGGAAGACTCTGCGGGCGAACGGCGACAGGCGAGTGTAAATGTAACGAGCACTGGCACAATCGCCACCACCCTGGAGTCGACTACCAAAGTTTCCACTTGGTTCAAGGCAGTTGATATTGTTGGAACCGACAAAAGTCTGAGCCAAGCCAACGATCGTTTGCTGGAGCGAGGTATCGCCGTGTTGGTAGGCCGTCATTCCGGAAACGAGACCGGCCAGCTCAACGACCTTCATATCCTTCTTCAAGTTACGGCGGAAGCAAGTGTACAACACCTTGCGCTGACCGGGTTTCAGACCATCGACGACGGACGGAATGGAACGCTGGTTGTCCGCCATACTGAAAAGAATGAGCTCCTTGTTGATGAAGTCGGTGTAAGTGATCTTGGCTGTGGTGTGATCCAAAAAGGTACCAGGCTTGTACTGGCGCAACCATTCCTTTCGCTCATCTGCTTTCTTCTTAGAGAATGCCAGCTCGATAAGCTCCGCTTCTTTCTCTTGCATAGTGTGAAACTCTTTGAGGTGACGATCAAGGTCGCGGAAGTAGACCTGGGCATCCTCTGTGGAACTAGTTCCCAAACCCTTGTAGTACTTGTGGTCCCATCCCCGTTCATCTTTGTGCTCCTCCTTCCACGCCTCATACTCTGGCATGGTGAAGAATGATTTCGATTTGGATGGGTTCTTGGGATCACCTTTCCAAACCTTGATAATTGGGGTGATGAATTCGATGAGGAATTCAGGGATCTTGAGCAAGCTCGGGAACTGCGCCTGAAGGAAGTTGATGAGTAAACCCTTGATGTGACTACCGTCGTGATCCTGATCAGTCATAATCATGATGTGCCCGTACCGGAGACCCTTAGTTTCGGTGTACTCCTTTTTGTGCTGCAGGCCAATGAAGTTCTTGATGTTTTGGATTTCTTGGTTCTTGGAGATTTGGTCGAACGACGCATCACGGACGTTGAGCAACTTTCCACGAAGTGGGAAGACACCGAAAAGATCGGGACCTACGACCGCACGTCCAGCCATGGCCAGACCCTTGGCAGAGTCACCTTCCGTCAGGATCAGGGTGCAGTGATGGCCTTCCCGAGTACCCGCCTTATTGGCTTCCACGAGCTTGGGGTTGTTCATGCGGGTGCGGCGTCCGCCATCACTCTTCTTCAGGATTTGATCGGCTTTTTGCTCAGCAAAGTGCAGGATGTTGGACATCACTTCCGTCTTGAGGACCTTCTTGTAGAAATCTTCTTCGAGGACACACTTGCTACCGAACTGGCTCGCCTTGGTGGTCAACTGCTCCTTGGTCTGCGAGGTGAAAGCAGGATTGACAATGGAAGCATTGACGAAGATGAAGATGTGGTTTCGGATCTGGGCGGTCTTCAGAGTAGCACCACTCTTGTTTCTCTTCTTGACCTGATCAGCCAGGCGATTACAGATCTGATCGGCAATGTAGTTAACGTGAGTTCCTCCAGAGGTCGTAGCAATAGAGTTGACGAACGAAACCTGCTGGAAGGCACCATCTGAGACCGCAAAACCAATCTCCCAGCGAGGGTCGGGGCTGCAGGTTATGATCTCGTCCTTGGCAGGGGGGCCGTCATCACCACGCTCCTTGCGAATAGCCTTGGTGTACATCTCCATGTACTTTCGGAAGTTCCGAATCGGAACACGCGTACCATTCAGCTTGACAGCAACGCTGGATGTACCCGCCAGATCGTAGACACGGCGCTTCACGAGGGCCTCGAAGTCGTCGTCGATTCCCTCCATGCCAAACTTGGAGAAGTCGGGCTTGAATGTGACCTTGGTGTAGTCATCGCCCTTGGCGGCATCGGTTATCTTCGCCTTGCCCATCTTGGTCATGTTGTCGTTCCAGGTTTGCTTGTACTTCTTCTTTTGGCGCGAGTCCTGAGTTTCGATGGTGAATTCGGTTGAAAACACGTTACACAGCTTAGCACCGAAACCGTTTCGGCCACCAGTGACCTTCTGCTGGGTATCGTCATAGTTGGAAGATGTGAGAAGGTGGCCGAAAATAAGCTCCGGAACGTAGATCTTCTCTTTGGAGTGGATCTCGATGGGAATACCACGTCCATTGTTCCACACGCTGATTTCACCGTTCTCGCGACTGATGGTCACCCGGATCTCGTTCATGTTCTTATCGTTGTGCTTGTTGTCGGCGGCGTTGACAACAATTTCGTCAAAGATTTTGTAGAGACCGGGAACAAAAGAGACTTGACGGAACTCCATCGACTCGGACTCAGAGTTGTAAACCCACATCTGTTGGGAGGTAGCCTCTATGGAACCAATGTAGGTATCAGGACGTTTGATGATGTGTTCAAGTTGTGTAAGCTGTTGAACCCCAGCATTAGCGCGAATCCCGGTGGAAATATCGGTCCTATCGAGGGACTCACCTTCTGGTACTTCTCCGATGCATTTCCGTTCTTCCCCGCCGCCTCAGATACACCTTCTCCTCCAAAGGACTCATTCTCCACATCTGCGAGCGGCTTTGAGCCAGCTCGTTTAGGCGCAGAAGCCTTCTTCGCCTTAGGAGGGGTGTGGGAGAGCAAGGAATCGCCATCATCATCATCATCATCGGACATGTGTGCATCAGACATTTCATCTTCACTGTCGGCCTTGGCCTTCTTTTTGGCGGGTGCTGATTTGGCCTTCGGCTTAAGTGTGGTCTGGGTCATCTTCTTGGTGGTTGCTTTGGGGGCGTTAGCCGCCTTCTTCGAAGCCGCCTTGGCCTTGGGCTTCTGAATAACAATGTGATTAGCGGCGCGGCCTTGGGGGAGTTTTGATGGAACCAAGTCTTACTGGCGCAGGCTCGGGGGCAAAATCAGAGCTCCCGCCATCGGAGATATCGAAGACGGAGTCATCCATCAGAGAGTCGTCCATGGTGGAAGGTGATCCGGACGAGGAAACCGGCGATGGCAACCGAGAAAATCGGTCTTAAACCGAGGAAAAACGAAGGACTGGGTCAATCAAGCGAAGAAACAGTAAAAACTACGTGATGAAGCGGTCAGAGCCCAGCATGCTCGTGCTGGCGAGGGAGAGATGAAGAGGGGGATGCAGGCGTGTTTTCCCGCGCAAAGTGAAACGCGACTGCCAGCGGGTTGTAGGGCGGTGAGAGGAGTGGCCACTCGGACCATCGTTGATCCTCACCGCCTGCGCAGCCTTCGTCCCATTTAGGAAATTTGACAACAAACGTGCGGAACGGGGAAAGCGTGATAAGGGCTCTGCGCTTGGCAGGTGCGATGCGCGCAGTTGTAATTGTCTGCTTTTCAGTTCAGTGCATCGTATATTGATAAGGGTTACATCTCCGAGTGGGTTAACCATCTTAGAGCTCTAAATCAGAAAGAAAAAAAAAAGAAAGAAAAATAGGGTTTGACTTGCCAGCGAGCTATATATACTCTTGAAGCTACAGTGGTGTTGCAAGAGTTTGAAACCACCTTATGTACCTTTCTTTACCGCCTGCTTGTTAGAAGCACACTAACGCCCGTTGAGAGAATATGAATGGTGGAACTACTAATTGCCGGCAGAATAAATAGCTCGGTACCTAAAAGGGTTTCAAACTCTTGGAACGCCACTGTAGTAGATCTGGTATTCCCCGCGTTCGATTCCTCCATGGCCGGAATATGGGACCCCCACAATACATTTACATTCAAACCCGGGAATTCATTGTATAAGTGCCAATCTTGAAGGGTTAGTATCACAAAGACTACAAACCCGTCTCTGTTGACTTCCAAGGTTCGTACAGCAGTACTGGAAATGCAGACTAGCTGGCGCCCAGCGTGTGGAAGTTACCTAGGTAAAATAATCAGCTCAGGGAAGAATAGGATCCGGACATCAATTTTCAAAAGGATAGTCCTGAGACTTGAGCTCTTCCGTGAGAGAAATATCTCTCACTGTTCTGAAGCTAGGTGACATTGATTGATAGAAAATGGATGTCCCGGCGTAGTCCGCGGACGGCGTTGCAAGGGTGGTGGCAACCCCAGATACGAATGGACATGTCTGGCACTGTATGGGTTACCGTGTGCCATATAAACAACCTTTGGAAATAGATTCCCAGGTTGTGTAATCAGTTTTTCCTCATCCACTAGTACCTATCTGACTTGCGTTAGTTTCCTGCGGGCGCGCAGTACAGCATCTACAACCCTTGCATGGCACCAGATAAGGAGACCAGAAGAACAATCTGAGCAGAGCGGCCCGTCTGGTTGACAAAATATTATTCCGAATAACATGAACAGAAAAGGTAGTTTTGAAACATATCATTAGGATGAGAAGATGAAAGTGTCTATGCATCTGGAGACGACTGATGCCCAAGACATGTACTACTACTCCATACATATGTACTACTAGAAATCCCCAATTTTCAGTCTTTCCCAAGGCCCTCGGAGGTTTAATCCCGGCGGACCGCACGGACCAGGGGAAGATCCACTGAAAGGGGCGCTGTCCACGGCCCCTTAGGGGAGGTCGCTGTCAGAGCGAGGGGGAGATTGTACGGTTTGTGCTATTTGACACCGGAAGGGTGTGTGAAAGTATCCCAGCTGTCGGATGCAATTCCTCCTTAGGGGTCCTCCCTTAGCGCCGTGCAGAGGAGAACTGGTTAAGGTGAAACAGGGCCGCCGCAGGGGCTGTCACCATGTTTCGTACCCGGCGAAGTATATTAAGTAATATACTCCCAATGAGAGCCAGCGTTTTTCAGCATGGTCCAATAATCAAGCAAATAATTTACACCGATAGTTCTATCTGTACAGGAGTTACAGTCTGTCTCCGTGCATCCACCCCTCTAATATCGGAGGCTGTACCTGCAGGTTATTTTCACATAGCAAACTGTCAAGCTCATAAAAGAAATAGCAGTAAACTTAGGATATCATGTGAGTACATACGTGACTGGAAAGGAAGATTCAAGTGAAGATTCGAGACACAGCCGGGGCCCACGGATCGCGGGTGCATCCATGGTACAGCCGGGGGGAAGACGCGCAAAGTAAACAGGGGGCACATAACGCACCAGGGGGCCAAAGGAAATAAGCCAAGAAAAGCGAATCAATAATTACAGCATTAGCGTAACCGTCAGACAGTCGGTGTATGAGGGGAGATCGACGAGGGGCGAGACTCGAGGGGAAACTAAAGGGGTTAGCGAAATAGTGGGCGGTGGGTTCTCTCCTGACCTCCCTTTTTCTTTTCTTTCTACATTGCTACACGTCCGTCCATACATAGACGAGAACTCTACGGTGCTGGATCACCTTCAGGTAGGCTTCCGCTTTCTGCTTCCGTTCCTTGTTTCCTGCGCAGCGGCGAACTGACCTCGTTACCAAGAGATGAAGCTGGTCTTGATTACCCTCTCCACGACCTCCACACTGCTCAACTCCGATCTCTAATTGACCTTCCTCGGCCACTGTTTCATACATTTTCATTTAAGACACTCCTACAGCATGGCAAACTCAGAGCCTGCATCTCCCGGGGTGCCCCATGCCCCCAACCACGACTCTATGGTCACCGTCTCGTTATCCGACATACAATCCAATTCAGAGCACACACAGCCGGACTGGCGAAACCTCGACATTCCCCCGACTCCGGTGGAATCCACCCATGGGCCCGAGGGCAACCACTCCAAGACCGAGTCGTTCGGTCCCATGGCTCTCCGGGATGCGGCGAGGACAACCCCCACTCCAGTAGACGAGCCCCCAACCCCAACCTCGACCAAAGATAAGACCTCGGATGAAGAGACGGATAACGAAGTGGACTGGGAGAACCTGGAGAAAACGGAGGAGAAGGAGCCCCGCGGAGAGGGCTCAGACGAGGTAGGTGACTTGCGATGCCCCCCTCCCGTGAGGAGTGGACCCTGACCATTTTCGCTCTGCTAGTCGACGGCTCTGCTTCTCGCTCGTTTAGAACAAGAGAACAATGCCCTGGCCACAAATCCAAAGTCTGGAATATCCAGTCCTCCCCGGGCTCAGAAACACCAGCGGCAATCTCGTTCCCAATCATTAATCCAGATCAAACGGTTGATCAATGACCCGGCTCGGTCAGAACTTCGCTACTCTCAGCTGCCTCCTCCCCCGATGACCGAACTCGAGTTCTGGGCTGCTCTAGTCGCGGACTACCATCAGACGGCCCAGCGACTGCCGACCCTGACGTCGAATAAGATCCAGAGCGGTGTTCCTCCGCCTCTCAGAGGGGTGGTGTGGCCCAGTCTTGCAGGTGCCCGTGACCCCACGCTGCTGGAAGAATTCCAACGGCTCTCCGGCGAGAGCAGTCCATATGATGGACTCATCGGGAAGGACATTGGCCGCAGCTTTCCCAATGTGGAGATGTTCCGCGACCCGAATGGCGAGGGTCAGCAGATGCTGGCCAGAGTACTACGTTGTTTCAGCTTGTACGATGCCAAGATCGGTTACTGTCAAGGCCTTGGGTTTGTCGTCGGTCCTTTGTTGATGCATATGTCGGATACGGAAGCTTTCTGTGTGCTTGTTCGGTAAGAATTCCCGGCAGACCGAGCCGGACAGATCGGACACTGACCGATGTATAGTCTCATGGACCATTATAATCTCCGCACTTGCTACTTACCGGACTTGTCGGGTCTTCACCTTCATGTCTACCAGTTCCAGAACCTTCTCGCGCGCCACCGACCAGCACTGTTCGAGCACCTAGAGTCCCTAGGTGTGGAACCGGTATATGTATCTCAATGGTTCTTGTCATTCTTTGCAGTGGCATGCCCATTGCCGATGCTCCTCCGAATTTACGATGTCATTTTCCTCGAGGGTGCTTGTGAAACCTTGATGCGCGTTGCCCTTTCACTGATGCAGCGAAACGAGCAGAAACTCATAGCTTGTACTGAATTTGAGGATGTCATGCAGTTGCTTCTGTCGCGAAGCCTTTGGGATACGTACGCATTCAACGCGGATGATCTAGTCAATGATTTCGTGTCATTGACATCCTTGGTCACGAATGAGAGTCTACAGACTTTGGAAGCCAGCTACAATCAGTCCCAGGGTGTGCCTACTGGGGTTTCTTTCCCATCCATGCAGGCTGCCGCTTCTCGCTTCCTTGGACGTCTCTGGGCGGGCTCCGGCTCTCACAACTCGGTCAAATCCCTGAATCCCAACCCCAGCCCGTCTCGTCCCACCAGTACCATCCGCCGCTCGACTTCAAAACAAAGCTTGACTTCTACCCTCAATTCCATCGAGACCACCTCCGACACCAGCACCGCTCCCACCGAACTTTCTACCGCGACGATCAGTGTGGATGGCCATAACTCACGCGTCAAATCCAACATGTCAGCACACAAGGATCGCGATCTTCATACACAGATTGAGGATCTTTTGATGGCGTTGAGCGATCTTCAACGCCAACAGGCAGATTTGACACGCGAATTGCAACAGGAGCGTGAGGAGCGCGAAGAAGACAATGCGGTGGCAAGAGAGATGCTCAGTCACCTGCAGGAGCAGGATACCGGCGATCAGCCCAGTGACCTGATCTCGAAAGCGCAGGCCCGATTCTCTTCAGAGGAACCCAAGCTCACGTCAATTCCCCAAACTAAGCACCAACTCCACGACGACATGAGACGGTGGAAAGAAATGCACGAGGTGGAAGCTCGCCGGTGCTTGGGCCTTACACGGCGCATGGACGAGTACGAACAAGAAAATTCTTCTCTGAAGGAGCAACTCCGTGAGGCGCGTGGCCGAATCCAAGATGGATATCGCGATCGGCAGCGACTGGAACGGAAGAACCAAGAGCTTCGTGCGAAGACACCGACTTCGGAGTCGCCAACACCCCCCAGACGTCATGTTTTCGGTGGCGAATTCCACTGAAGCAAACTCACCCAACGGTCTTCGTGAATTCAAATTGGCGCGTACCAATTCGCAGAAGAATCCTACATTCAGCAAGCGGTCCAGCAGCCTGGGTCTTCAGAATGTCCTGTCCACCGAAAATAACAAACCCGCTGCAGAGGAAACCCTGCTTCTCGAGCTGGTCAATGCGAAGACGGCAGAAGCAGTCGCCAAACAAGAGTTGGAGGAAGTGAAGGGCAAGCTGGACGCGTTGCGAAAGATGATTAGCGCGCCCAATTCACAACCCGAAAACCGGCATTCTTTCATCGGCCGCGCACCCTCCCTCCCGAGTTTCAACAAAGCTCCGACGGAACCCGTGAAAACCCCGAGTGCCACTAGCACCGGAAGCAATGGAGGCTTTTTCAGCGGGTGGGGGCGACGCGTTGCACCCAGCAACGAGACCCCGCCGTGAGATGCAACCATTCTTGTAACTTTATTTCAGTGCCCTGAAGCAATATCTCAGCGGTCTGTGTTTATGTCGTTCTCAGCCTATCTGTTTTCTATTCAAGTACATAGATATCCCACTCATTCGAGAGCATCGCACATACTTCTTCAAGCGGCTATGTATCATTCCGTTTGGATTACCTGCAGAGAAATGAGAGAAATGAAATGTTTTCATTCAACGAAGCCTTTCATTGGTTCTAGACAGTGCATCATTCTATCATCGCTTACTTACTACATCCCTAACACTATACCGAAACGCCCTCAATAATCACCTTGATCACGCTCTCCTTTCCTTGCCGCACCAGCTCAAATGCCTCCTCGGCCTCCTCAAACTTGAAGCGGTTCGTGATGAGCCGCTTGACATCGATCTTTCCACTGGCGATCAGGTCCACAGCGGTCGGATAGCAGCCAACGGTATACCGGATAGAACCGCGAATGTGCAAGCCACGGATACAAGCGGTGGTTATGGGAAAGACGACGTTCTATCGGTGTCAGTCTGTACGTTTGCCCAAGCCGGACCAGATCAACTCACCTCACGTCCCATACCGGCTTGCACATAGGTGCCGCCCTTCTTGGTCAAGTGGATTCCGGTCTGGATGCATGCCTCGGCTCCAGTCGCTTCCAGGACAACATCGGGGCCTTCACCCAGATTGAACTTCCCCCTCATGATATGCGCCACTTCCTCGTTCCACACGGTGTCTTCTTTGCCCTCAGGCTTCACGGGAGGCACAAACACATCATCTGCGCCAAATGTGCGGGCAAAGTCTGCCCGTGACTGACTGATATCGACACCGATCACCTTCTTCGCCGAGTATGCCTTGCTCACGGCCTGGCAGAGTAGTCCGATGGGCCCGCAGCCAAAGACCACAACCGTCTGGTTGGGCTTTACTTTGCCCACCTTGGTGATCTGCACGGCGACAGCTACCGGTTCCACGAGAGCACCTTCCTCCATGTTCATGTGTGCGGGCAGCGGATAGCAGTAGTCCGCCTGCGTGTTGTAGTATTTGGAAAGGGTGCCGTCATGAGGGGGAGTTGCGGCGAAGACGGTGTCGGGGCAGAGATTATACGAGCCGCTACGGCAGTAGTCGCAGCTGGAATCCTTTAGCTATTGATATCTTGAAAGTGTATATGGCACAAATACCGTCGACACGGCACACCCGGTTCTATGGCGACTCGATCGCCCACCTTGACATTCTTCACTGCAGACCCAACCTCGACAACAGTGCCGGAACTTTCATGGCCGAGGACGATGGGAGAGCTCAGTATAAAGTCTACTCATGGGGCGTGTCAGTCAGTTCAAATGAGTTCGCCTTGGAGATTACCTACCTCCGATACGTCCTCGCTGCCAATAGTGTACATCGCTTCCACAGATACCGGTCTGGGCGACGTGGACCCGTACATCCCAAGGGCCCTTTAACACCGGAACTGGGCGGTCTTCGAGGACAACGTCTTTGACGGCGCGTAGAACAAAAGAACGGTTCGTCTCCTGAGACAAGTCCCGAGATTAGAGGGCTGTAGGATGAGGACCTGAAGTATACTTACCATGATTCTTTGAGAAAAGAATAGCCAAGAAAAGAAGTCTACTTACGTTAAGTAGAAGAAACCTTGGGACATTTTGGACCCGCTCTGTACCTTTTCCCCGCCGTGTGATGCTCCACGGACTCCCCACTCCGTTGCCGAACGCTCTACGGACGGTGCACTCCGGGTGGGGCATGCACGTCAATCTCCATCTCCAGACAGAGCACAGAAGTCGCAGAGTATTCTAGTGAATAGACCGGACTTATGAAATTCCACAGAGGTTTAAGCTGCCCTTTGACAAATTGGGTTTCAAGCGATGATCCAATCCTCGCCGATTGCGAAAGTACCGGGCCATCCTCTGCAGCTTGTTCCACCTCGCCAACCACTTGACTCAGTTGTTAAATGGAATATTGGACTGAATTCACCCTTGCTTAAGCTCAATTACATGGTGCAATCTGTGTTTGTGTCCGCAAGGGCACTGGGTTATTCTTCCCAAGCCGTGAGTGTCAAATCCCTAGTTATTTATTGCTCATACAGCACTTGGCCTTTATTCATTTTTGATAATGTTTATTCCATCTATCATGATTTATGTTCCAGAATTTATGTATAGCCATCAAGCAAATTGTGTTTTTTTTTTCCATCTCATCTACCGGCATGTGTATCCTCCATCGACCACCATGTCGGATCCTGTTGTGCATGTGCTAACGTCACTGGCAAGATACTGATAAACGCCCTTCAACTCGCGTGGATCGGTATCCCGCTTGAGGGGAATGAGACTGTACCGAGTCTCCTTTATCTCAAAGGGATAGTTTCCACTGATTGGCGTGTCGACGTACCCACGGCTGACGCAGTTCACACGGGCGAATTCAGCCCATTCCACGGCGAGTGATTTGGCCAGGTGAATGACACCTGCCTTGCACGCATTGTAGCAAGCCTATACGTGGAGGTCAATCGGGCTCACGCGTAGGCTTGCATAGCTGGAACACGCAATATTTGAACCGTGTCTATTGGAGGTTCTTCTTTATTCTCAACAGTCCGAAACATAAGTCAGCCTCATTTTTTCAAACGTTTCCAATCCCTTATAGTCAAGTCACCGTAAAACTTATCAATACTTATAGATTACATGGACGTCTAGTTGAGGGATGCACATGCGGAGTACAGGAGGCTGGTGGGCCCACGAAGGAGCTCGCGCAGCCAGAGCCTCACTAACACATTTGAAATAACCAGAATAGAGCCCAGCTTCTACACACCTCGTCATGCTACCGAACCCATTTGAGGAGGGGAATGGAGATTGGAGTACGAGCGACTTGGACCCGCGCGGACACAGTCGTCCGATCGGAGAAGCCCCGATGCGGGGAAACGGGCGAGTATTACTCCAGAGCATCACAAACCGGCCTCAGGTGCATTTTATCTGGCTAGCAATTAATTAGAAACAAGCTCCTTGAGCCCAGGCCAGTTGTATATTCATTCCACGTACAGTCAAGATGGTCCTCGCGCAGCCCCAGAACCAGCACGTCACCAAGGCCTTCGACCTGACGGGCAAAGTCGCCGTCGTAACTGGCGGTGCTCGTGGAATCGGTCTCGAGGTTTCTCGGGGACTGGCCGAAGCCGGTGCTAATGTGTGACCCATGCTATGCTGTGATATTGGAAAGTTCAATCGTCTAATTCTCGTTCAGGTTGCTATAATCTACAACTCATCCAAGACGGCCGATGCTGCCGCCGCCGAGATCGCGAATGCGAACAACGTGCGAGCAGCCGCGTACCAGGCCGACGTCACCGACCAGAAACAGATTGAGACTGTCATCCAAAGGATAGCCACGGATTTTGGAAAACTTGACATTCTCGTCGCGAACTCCGGCATTGTTAGCTGCGTTGCCGCCGAAGACTATACTCCCGGTCAGTGGAGCGAGATCATGAAGGTCAACCTCGACGGTGCCTTCTACTCTGCTCAGGCTGCAGCGCGCATCTTCAAGCAGCAGGGTCATGGCAACGTTATCTTTACGGCTTCCGTGAGCGCTACTTTGGTCAATGTGCCCCAGAAGCAGGCCGCCGTGAGTATACTACAGTTGTTCCCCAGGGACGGCATTGAATTGCTGACTCGACACAGTACAACGCCTCCAAGGCCGGTGTCGTGCAAATGGCCAAGTGCTTATCGGTCGAGTGGGTAGACTTCTGCCGTGTCAACTGCATCTCCCCAGGTTTCATCGCGACAGAGATCCTCGACATTCACCCCGAGGAATGGCGTGCCAAGTGGTATGATATGATTCCTGCCAAGCGCATGGCGCAAGCCTATGAGCTGAAGGGGGTAAGTGACTGTCGATCAAAGCAGCTTGAATCTCTTTGAGCTAACCGTGTTTCCAGGCCTACGTGTTCTGTGCTTCGGACGCATCCAGCTACATGACTGGTGCAGACATCATCATCGACGGTGGTTACACTTTGCCCTGAGTCAAGGTGAAGGTGTTTAATGCCATAGCATTCATTTCTTAGTCAAAAATAGCATGAATAGACCGTTAATCTTTTCCCTTTTGGTCTGAAATCGGTCGCAAAGCTCATTCCACTCCCGGCAGTTGATTCATAAAGTCCATGATCGTTGACTCTTGTCTGTAATACGGTCAGTATACCGAAAATCCCAGGAGAAACTTGGGGGAATAATTACAGAACCGAATCCATCCCGTCAAGCTGTGCAATCTCCAGTGTCGGCCACATCAAAGGATAAAGATGTGCCAGCTGCGTCTGCGGCAAC
Source organism: Penicillium cinerascens (assembly GCF_028974065.1). Classification (NCBI taxonomy): domain Eukaryota; kingdom Fungi; phylum Ascomycota; class Eurotiomycetes; order Eurotiales; family Aspergillaceae; genus Penicillium; species Penicillium cinerascens. The sequence continues at coordinate 218,660 of NW_026695298.1, read as the reverse complement.
TCCTCGGTCGGCTGGTCCCATCCATCATCCGAAGTGTCGAGATATGTCCCGCATCGGTCCCGAAGAACCGACAGACATCGGAGTGCAGTCGGATTGAGGATCGACATAGAGTCAAGGACCCTTATGGCTTGGTGAATCTGTTCACGCCATCCGGCCGCCAGGGATGCCTGAGGATCATTGCGCAGACAAATGACCGGAATGAGAACCGCTTGAAACAAGACGTATAGCCCGTACCAGCAGGCCATCATACTCTGTTGTTCTTGAGCCCAGAAAGTAGAGATGAGCTCCACGGACTCACGGGCTGCGTCCAGACACCGTTGAATGGTAACGTTGACTTGAGCATCGTCATCCTGAGCAGCATCCCGCTCCGATCGTGCCATGAGTCGGTCAACCAGTAAGGGCCGGTACATGAGAATGCGGAAGTCTCGATATCTCCATTGTAATATCGAGTGACAGAGCCGGAATCTGAGCCCTTGGGGGACCGACTCTTGAAAGAACGAAGGTAGGCTACGTAGCCAGCATCCGATAAGCCTATCGTCCATGTCGAGGAGCTCTGAGGCGGTCGGGAATGGCGAGGAGATTATCTTGGAGTAGATTTGACAGGTCGCTTTATGAAAGGTCGCTTGAGCACGCAGATGGGTGTATACGGTTGTCTCGTTAGCAGAACACGGCATGGTTTTGGCTCCCTGTGTAAAGTCCTGAAGCCAGAGTTAGCAAGCAACTTGCACATGCAGTATTGAAGCACTGACCGTATCGTGGACGTTCATTGGAAGTCCCACATCGATGCTATCATCTGGGAAGTCGAGCGGCCGTGAAAAGGTGATGATTGCACCGACATCAAAAATATAGAGGCAGTACCAGATCCGCCGTCTCATCTCAGTTGTAAAAAGGCTAGCTCCCCAGGTTGGAAGTTCTTTGTGTAGACCGATACCCATCGCAATTCGGCGTGCGAGGCCTGTATAGTTGTAGCTCGAATTCGGCTTGTCCCTCTTCTGCATAAAATTCGAAATTAAGGTGAGAGCTTGCACGAGGATCAGGTTTCCAGTCTCCAGCATATCAATGGAGAGTCGCGCCTTGGCAGCCTCAAAAAGCCCAAGGTCAACAGTGGTCGGTTCTCTCGCTGCGCTCCACACTCCCACCGCCGCCACTATGAAAAGCAAAACTTGCCAGGCATTTCCGGTTGGCCGGGGAATGACCTCCATAAACTGAGCTCGGAAGGTTGCTTCATGTACGATGGGGTATGATGGGTGGAAGAGAGAGAAATAAGCATCCACAAAAGGTTCCAACTGACCCAGAGAATTCAGCACAAAGGGGATGCTTGAGGTCGGACGATTTGCCATCCTGGCATATTGCTCTGAACCTGAAGTTTCGTTTGTCTCATGGGATCCAGTTTCGGTGATGCGCAGTAATCCAGCACCAGATGCAACCCCTGGCTTGAACTCAGTATCATGATCAAAAGAAAGAATGAGTATAATCCTAACCTAGATAACCGCCCTCATGGGACGCACTAGTCAAGCTGGCCATGCCATCAACGAACTTTTCACCGCTAAGGTTCCCGTTCCTTTCATCCCACTCGAAATTACTAGGCGAGGTTAGGGTCTCCAGCGACAAGACAGATGGTGCCTTCGGTCGTCTCTCAGAGACAGGCGACCAATGTTGCGGGTCACGATGGGAGGTGACTTGTTGTATCGGCAGTTGATAAATGCGTCCCACATTGTCGGTTCGGCTCGGGGTAGAATGCTGAGTTCGAGATTCGGGGCTTGCAGGATGCACTATAGTCTCCGTCCGTCTGTGACCCGGCTCGGGATTGTTCAGGAGTTGAGACCCGGGAATCTCTGTTGAGTGAGATGCATGGCCTGGTTCTTCGATTGGGGCACCAAAGTTCACTTGGAGAGAATTCTCCGAATCAGGCATGAGCTGCTGTAACAACGCCTTGGTGCGTGCCAGTTCACTCTCCACTTTGGTGAGGTAGCGCCGAGTGAGTGGTGTCCTCTCTTGTCTCTCATAAATGCATCGCCGGTCAAGCTTGCGGCACGGGTCACACATTGGTACCACACGATCGCACTTCCAGCATGTCAGTGAGATCTCACTTGCAGACCTTGAGACTCACTTTAGAACTCCTGCGACGGCATTCCCCGCATGCCTGCTCGGCCGTAGTGCGCGCATCATCCTCATGTTCGCCACGATTCGGTCTCTGTGCAGGCAACACAGAAGCCATGGTTATATCACTATTATGCATCTAAAAGGCCATCTCAGACCCGTTCAATGATGTGTGGGAGAAGTGGAGTAGAATAAATGGCACTCACATTGGACGAGAAGCTCCGATTGACGCCTGATAATCCAGGTAAACAGTTACTGACGACCCCGTAGTGTCTGCAGAGAAAGAACGATCAATAGAAGTAGAGTGAAATGAAGGAGGTCGCATTGGAATTGGAAACTTGGAAGTCAATAGACATACGTGTGTGGAAAAATCGGGAGTTACGGGATCATATCAGATGAATCGATGAACGACCGAGTCACCTTGGGAGGGAACGTGGTAGAAGGTAGATTGGCAGATTGAGAACGAAGAAGAGTATATCCATGGATGTCGAAAGGAAAAAAGATTTGTGGAATAGTGACTATGTATGTTTCGGGCAAAACTTCATGCTATAGACACGCACTTTCGCATACGAAACCTGAAAGCTCACAATCACGGATAGTCACTGAGACTGGGAGGAAGATCTTCTACATGAGTTCCCCATTGGCTCTCCTTCTCTCCCAGCTCCAACTCAAGAACACCGCCTTCGATAAAGAAGTCGTGAGTGAGCCAGTTCTTGGACCATGGCTTGCCATTCAACTTGGCGCTCTGGATGTAGATTGACTTGTAGCTGGAATCAAAGTTGACGTTGCGGATGGTGGAGACCTTGCCCGTGAGAGAGTTGGTGATGCTCAATTCCTTAAAGTAAGGCGGAGTAATGAGGTAGACATCCTGCCCAGGAACAGGCCACAGACCCATCATGCTCAGCACCACGAACGAGCCCATCGCCCCACTGTCATCGTTGCCTGCAATACCGGCGTAAGTCGTGTTGAATTGCGATGGAATGTAGAAGTGGCTGTATTTGGCCGAAAGAGCGGGACGTCCGGCGTAGTGGAATTGATAAATGGTCAAGAAGGCTTGCTCGTCACCCACGTAAAGCAGACCCGACTCGTGAAGGAAGGTCAGTCGCTTGGCAAACTCCTTCGCTCCTCCCAGGGCAGTGACCAAGGATCCCATATCGTGCGGGGCGTAACTGAGAGGGCTGTTAAAGATATCACCCAAATTAGGATGAAACGAATAGAACTTACAACGTATATAGCCAGGCGCTTCCCTCGTAGGTCTCGTGGCCATCGGGATTCAGGTAGCAGGATGTAAAGTCGAGCAGTGGACTGCAGAAAATGGGATCCTGAGAGCCCCAAGTTCCATTAATGTAGCGAGGCTGCAAGAAACCGGTAAAGCCGGTGTCGACGCCGTTAATGCTCGACTTTTGGTCGGCCTTGAACATATTGATCCAGTTGCCAGAGCGTTCCAGATACTTCTCATAATCGGACTCGTGTCCCAATGCTTTGGCCATCTCGGCAACGCAGAAGTCGTCGTATGCGTACTCCACGGTGCGCGAAATACTGCGAGTATGGGTACCAGTGCCGTAGGGATCGAAGTCGTCAGTGGGGATGAATCCAAGACCCTTCCAGCTGTGCAACCCACCACGGCCTTCGACATCCCAGTTTCTGGGCTCGACCTCGGCGTCCTTGACCACACCCTCGTAGGCAGTGTCCCAGTCAATACCTGGCACCTTCTTTAGATAGGCATCGGCCATCAGCACGTCTGCGTTAGAACCGCCTTGGGTGTAACCCTTGCAGAGAGACATGCGGCAGTCAGGGAAGTAGCCCTCGTGCCGGTAGATGTCGACAAGACTTCGCATCATCAGAGACTGCGAGACAGGATCCAGCAAGGTCAGCAGAGGGTGAATGCTGCGGAACGAGTCCCATATACTAGAAACATGTCACTGTTAGCCAAAACAGAGAAACAGAGAAAATAGCTTTATTCAGCCTCATTTGCTTACCAGTAGTAGCTGTCATAGTAAGGCTCATCGCTTTTCCAAAGAGGGTTTTCACCAGTGTAATCCTGGGGGCTGATCATAGCTCGGTAGGCTCCGCTCCAGAAGACCTCCTGCAGGTCTTTGGAGACACCCTCCGCATCCACCGAAATAACATCCAACTTCTTCCTCCAGGCGGACTTGGCTGCGGCAACAGTACCGTCAAAGTCAAAGTCGGGCTGCTCCCGCTCGGCGTTGGCACATGCTTGGCTGACACTCATGAAGCTCACACCGACACGAGCCATCATTGTATTATTCGCGGGGCTCTTGAAGCGGGCAAAAGTACCAACAGATAGGGTAGCAGGCGAGTCGACGCCGTCGGCCGTGACCTTCACTTTTTCAACGGTGAAGTTGGCCCGATTCTTCGACCAGACACCCGTGTCCCGAAGATCGGCTCCCTTGAAATCAACACAGAAATGGAGGTCGTAGTTACCAATACCGAAACTGGGACTGAATGTGCCGTTTCCTGTCAACCGTCCCGTATTGGGGTCCACGGCAGCAGTGCCATTTGTACGGGACTGCGGCAGATCCATCAAATCGACCAGAATCACCGGGCTGAGAGACTCGGACGATCCATCAAAGGTGAAACGATACAGGGCAGACCGATTGGTCGTGGTCATTTCGGCTTTCACACCGTTGGCTAGCGCGATGCTGAAGTATCCGGGATTTGCCACCACCGAATCCTTTTCCCATGCAACGGCTCGATCTGTCTGCTGCCACTTGCATTGGTTGATATCGTCATTCGGACAGGCGGGCTGGGCGAAGATCGGGAAATTTCCCAGAGATGGAGACTGTGAGAGTTAGGAGTCTATTTTTTGGGGGGTCGAGGTATAGGAATATCACGTACGCCACCGGTGCCAGAGTCATGCATATGGGAGAAACCCGTCACGACCGACGTATCCCAGGCGAAGCCGGCCTGGTTCTCGCCTACTGTGTCGGCAACGGCTTTGGCCATTCCTAATCTTATTAGCTATTGTCATGAGTCCTCAGCTTTGAACATACCGAATGGCAAAGTTGCGCCTGCGAACACATGGCCTGCAGATCCCCATCAGTTGATTGACGCCAATGCTGGTAATTCTGATAGCGCACCTCCATTCGACGTTCCGATCAAAGGATCGACAAATTCCAGGATATCGACCTTGCCGTTGGGGGCATCCTGGGTCCCGAGCGCAACAGAGCCGTACAGGGCCGCTGCAATGGCAAGTGCCTCCGCACGCGGGAGGAGAATTTGTGGAAGCATAGTGGGCTCGAGTAAATAACGCGAGCCAAGACTTTCCACGTCGTTTGTTTTCGAGATAGTTTTGAGATCAAGGCACTGCACGCGTCTGCAGATCGAAGCTTCCTTATTTACAATCGCGGGGAAGCATTCCACATCCCCTGTTTTGGTTGAAATGCAGTTCGGACCAAAAAGGAGCGAAAAATCCCATTTATTTGGGATCATTCGGTTTAGGTCACATCGTGCCCCCGGCCAATCTGCAACGGGTGTGACATCTGTGGCCAGCTTGTGGAGGTGCGTTCTGCACTAACGCGGGCCTTCTAATTTGCCCACGCCTGAGCGACTCTCGGAGCGGCATTGGCCGCAGCGATAGGCATTTGCGATGCCCGAAAGAGAAATCGGCGCAACACGAAATGCAATCAAATCATATTGGTACCGGACTGGGTTCCTGGCCGTGTGCTGATCTTTATCGACTTCGGGCCAGGATTGGCGAAAAGCCCGAGTGGGGAAGGCCTAAGATTCGTGGGTTGCCGTGTGGAGAATGAAAAGCCATACCGGCGGGGTTATCATGCATGTAACCTCCTTACGCTACGTCAAACATGGAGGTTGGGGAAGAGGTTTTGTCGTTGTGGTTTTGCTGTTGACCCGTCGGCTCCGTGCAGATGGGGATATCTCTGTCCGACTTCAATCTAGAGTCTATATTTCGCCAAGCGTTGGAGGTTCCTTTTTTTGCTTGCGATTGATGTCTGATTTGCTGATGCTCGATTGATGTATGCTCGATAGCTTGTAGATCAACATGGCTCACTATCTACTTGCTCAGGCTCCTTGCCAATCCCGGCCCGGTAGTTCATGCGTTCGTTACACAAAGAGTCTTCCAAGGTTTGGATCGGTTTAACCGTATAACACCTCTCATTCGGACTGCATATTTAAATGAGATCAGGATGGTGCTATCCCTCGACTTTTCCAGTCATGTAGGTCGATGACCTGGGAGATCTTGAACAGTTCGACGCACTGACAAAAATTCCCTTCTCTCGGCTAATGAGAATTGAGGTACGCTCGAAGCTACATGTTTCAGTCTGAACACCTCGGGGGATTGTTTGGGTACTCAGTGCCGAAGTCATCCTCTCCCCAATAGAAAAGGTCGCGGCGGCGATTCTCGGGGTGATCATGTCCCGTCAACGGAGATCCCTGTATAGCTGGAGTTTCTCTAGAGAGTGGCCCCGTTCTTCGGAATGAAACTTCCAGGAGTTGCATCTCGAGAATTGGTCGGTGCTGAAGACAATGGCAACGAAGGCGGTATCCGATCTCACCCATTTTCTTTGCAGGACGGACAATAAGAAAAGTTGGAGGCTGTATTCACAGCAGACAAGCACTGCGGATGGTATGCTCTACAGCACGGCCCGCATCCGATTAGGCTTTCGGGAAGGCGATACTCCGAGCAAACGAACTTATGTGGTTTCCCGGCATTTACCAAGGGTATCAACGCGAGCTCAACGTAACAGCGAGTTAGACCTACGAATCCAATCATGATAAATCCGTTTCTGTTCGGATCTGGTAGAATGGTCTTTCTCAAGGACCGCCATGCTCGTGTTTGGAAGCTCAGCTCGGCTGTCTCGTCTGCCTCGATGGATGGCCTCGCAATCCTTGCAACACTGACATGACTGTCGCTGCCCGGTACCTGCCCCAGCATTTTCACTGAGATTGCCAGAAGGATAGGCCGAAACACAGTCCAAGATGGACTGGCCGGGCGACCCCCGGGATGCCGATCCTGGCCCGAGAGTTCACCGAGTTACATAATACGATCTCCCTTGACGGCGAGCTTGCCCTTTGTTGGTCGCGTTGATTCCACCATCTTTATAGCTTATCTGCCGTTCGGGATGTGGGGTCCTTGTTTCCTTGTTGCGACTTGTCAGTGCTAAGGAAGATTATTGCGCTCCACCTCCAATGATCTCAACCCTCGTGAAGTTGGTCTTATCGCGCCCTCACAATGCCCGGGGTTCCCTCCAATAAAGCGTGCGAGAGGTGTAAAAAGAGACATTTGAAGGTTCGTGCCCGCGTGAACTATCAGGGTGGCTTTGGTTGATGATGATCAGTGTGATGAAACTCGTCCGCACTGCCAACGATGCACCGCGGCGGGAGTGGAATGCCCGGGTTATGTCCAAACCCGCAAATTCATCGATCAGGGAGCTTCGGTGAGACGCCGGTATGCTCCGTATCAAGATGCGCAGTTCAGATCTGGAACAGCGGCAAATGCTGGGCGAGGAGGCGAGGAACATGTTTCTGCCTCGCCACTGCATGAGATGCAAGTGGAAGAACTACGGGAGGTGACACTGGAATCAAGGGATGGTTTCCAGATGACAGAGGGACCGGAAGATATGACCGCCATGCAATCTCAATTCTCCGTCTCGAATACGCCAGAGCCGCAATATGTCCCAAAGGTGAACCGAGTGTCCGGCCATGACAGCCGTGGATCCCCAAGGGGCACATTGCAAAATTCCGTGTCACCCAACACTGCAATGGGATACTCTTCTGGTCTTGAAACCACAAATGCTGTAACCTCAAATGATCGGCCTGATTATCAAAATCTGGTTTCATCGGAGAGCGTGTCACACCGGAACGAAAAGGAAGAATTCCAGGACATCTTCTCTGAACTCATGACTGGCACCGAACATGAAGTCGCTTTTCTCCTTCGCCATTTTACCCAAGTCATCGCTCCCTGGTATGTGTTGTTCGCTACGAGCGATTTCAATCGGCTAACCATCAAGCTAGGCTGGATCTTTCTGACGCCGGGAAGTTTTTTTCAGTCTTGGTACCGATTAGAGCCATCAACTGCCAGTCACTCAAATACTCCATTGCAGCTTTAGCGGCAAAGCAGCTTGGGCGAGTAAAAGGGGCTAAGTCATCCACTGGAGGCGGCATGTTTAGCAGCCCTGCCACGACTGAGACGTATCCCAATGCAGCTCAGGTCGACTGGTACCTCAAGGCAGCCAATTACTACTACTTGGCTGCTTCAGACCTCAACACCTCGACCTCTGGAGGTTATACGATTGTGTCCAGCTCGGCTGTCCTAGAATCCCCGATCGAGTTGGTCGGGCGATGGCTGAACAAGCGATCCCCTCAAAGAATCGGTCAAACTTCCATTGATGCTGTTTTTCTGCGGAAGGCCGAAGACACGCTGGCGAGCATTGCACTGCTGACACTGTATAAACTTTTGGATGCGAAAGGGGAGGAATGGCACATGCAAGGACTCCCGAATCCCGATCCGAACTACAGCTAACAACACTATCTTACAGACATCTCTCCGGTATTAATTCTCTGTTCGAATCTCTTCTGCGGTTACATCAGAAAGAATCGATCACCTTCTCTCATGGTATCCGTGCCTCGTTCTGGAATTTTTCTCGCCAGGACTACCTTGGGTCTTATTTTACCCGCTCAGAAACACACCTTGACCCTCGAAACCTTCCGCTGTGGCGTGCAGCGGGAATCTCAATTGATGAGCAAGAAAAATTCCATATGGTGGACAGCGGGTCAATAGGTCTGTCTCTGGAAGACCAAGCTGCGAACGGTCTGTCGTGGCTCGTGTCCAAGGTGGTCAACTTCCTTGCCAAGTCGAAGCAATCTCAAATTGCTCAATGGACGGGATCTTCACCAGGCAGCGTATCCGAAACCCCGGGTGCGTCCGCCGACGCCAGTGAGCAGACGTACCCTAACACGAATACCTGGCTGGACCTTTCTTTCGAGTTTCAAACATGGTTCGAAGGTGTCCCCGAGACTTTCCGTCCATGTGTGCGCATTGAACACCCTCGAGACCTCTCAAAGCCATCCGATGGTGGCCAATTGCCATTCCCCGAGGTCTTTTATAGCCTGGCGACGTGTGCCGCTACCATGCAGCATTATCATTTCGGAAGGATTGCGCTCCTCCTCAATCGGCCACCCGACGCAGTCAGCGCTCCGAGCACCGCCTTTGATCGTTTACAAGGGTACCGTGAAGTCACCAAAGAAGTAGAGTATCGCAGTCGCGAAGTGTGCGGCATCGCTCTCGGACGCCCACAGGGTGAGGTACGCGTGTACATGGTTCCGCTATTGTTTGCTGTGGGTCAGTGTCTAGAGAGTACAGACGAGCACCAGATCATTGTGGACCTGCTGCGGGGTGTGGAGGCAGACATGGGCTGGGCCACCGAGTCTGCAGTCCAGAATCTCCAGTCGTCTTGGAGTCGATGATCCCGGGAAGCGCAGCTGGCACATCATCGCAAAAGCACCGAGGGAGAAGCGGAATATCTCCGTTGTGGTTTGAGCCACGATATACCTGGGGGCGTTTTTATACGATCTGCACGAATCTCGAGTCCAATAGAATGTATCCGTCAAGGGTAGTAATAATCCAGTGTTAATGTGAAGACTCATCGATACTGGCCTAGACTTCTTTGGTCTCTACGTCTACTATGGAGTACATGAGATCAATCTGGATCGATCTGGACTAGTTTCGGGGGTCAGTTGCAACACGGTCGGCAGATGCGCTCTAATGATCCAGCCGCGAAGCCAACCTTGAGTATCGTGAACCGCCGTTGACGAAGCGTTCGGCATGTCTGACATAGCTATCTGCCGACCAGCGCTAGGAAGCTCCCCTATCTTTAAATTCGATTGAGCAGCGTGGTCCCAAACATCCCCTTATCATGACGACACCATTATCATCGACGAGATGGCGACTCGTGCCAGTCTACTGCCCCACAAGTACGGCAAGATGCCGCGGGGGATTGCCGAAGAGGGTGCGTTGTGGCAACGATAGGCGATGGCTGAAAGTTAGTAAGTTGGACAAGCAAATGAGAGGCCCGGGACGTGCGGGGAGAAATCCGGGGTCGATATGTGGAAACCCGGGGTAGTGGGTGCTTTTGGAGGGGGCTGTCAAAAACATGGCTCGCTATCTAGACCGGCGACTGGTTTACTGTACCATTTCACCAGTTCAAGCGGAAACACCCAACTGGCGGCTCGTAGATCAAGGACGGTGCCGGGTGCGCCACACCACGGTGCATCCAAGCTCCGGTGTCTACCTTGCACGCCGTCCCCCCCCCCTTGGCCACCGGTAAATGTCGAGCTTGAAATTCCCGGCGGAATTCCGCACCTGCAGTGTTGCACCGAGTTTGATTGCGTCCTTAAATCTAGCTCAAACCCCTTTCTCCGAAAGGTCCGAATCACGCGAAAGCTACCTTTCTTTCGTTGATTGACCTCGCCATCTAGGCGAATCGGCCCGTTATGGAGATGAACTATGACGAAGGCGTACGTCCTTTTCTCTCTCGTATCAGGGGGCGCAAGCTAACCGCGATCGATCTCTAGGCTCTGCACCGGTATGCATTCTTCGTTTTTGTCGGCCTATTGCCGATCTAATCATGACTAGGATCGAGGAGGAGCTGGGGACGACCATCTATCCGGGTACGGAGATCATGGCTGATGTCGGAACTCATCACTTCGTCAAATCCTCGGCCAAATCCGACCGCGTGCTGGTTCCCCAGCCGTCGCAAGACCCGCACGATCCATTGGTATGTTTCTCCCCGGCCATCGACTGCCTACCATCCCTTTCCTAATCGCTCCGTCCTCTCTAGAATTGGAACCGCTTTTGGAAAATGAGTGCCATGGCCATATCCACGGCAACTTCATTCAGTCAAGGCTTCGGCCCCCTCGCTCTGGCGCCCATGTTCCCCCAATTGATGGCGGCATTCAATTCCGACCTGGCCAGTGTGGTACAGTTTACCGGTGTTTGTATTTTGGTACTTGGTTTCAGCAACTTCTTCTGGTAAGATGGTCACCCATTTCAAGATGCCATTCTAGCTAACTCAAACTGCCAGGATCCCCATTCAGACTTCCTACGGCCGACGACCGGTCCTAATCTTCTCGACGTTGATTTGTCTCGTCAGCAATATCTGGCGTGCGCTCGCCACTTCATACGGCAGTTATATGGGCGCGTGTGTTCTCAATGGATTTGGTGCCGGTCCAGCCGAGGTCAGTCTGAATTCCATGTCTGGATAGCTTTTTGCGCTGATCTCTCTCTAGACCTCTCAGCCCGAGATCATCACCGACATCATGTTTCTTCATGAGCGTGGTGCGTACAACACATTGTACTTTACAGCCTACTTTGGGTCGCTGATGGTAAGAATGGCCGAAGGTGGTCGAAGTGGTCATTGTCATTGACGTTCATTAGGTCGGCCCTATTGTCGCTGGTCCCATGGCGGATCACGTTGGCTGGCGCAGCTTCTTCTGGTTGAACGTTGGCATCCTTGGAGTGGTCCTGCTCTTCCAGATCTTCCTCTTCCCAGAAACCAAGTGGCACCGAGTTCATCCCGATGAAGCCAGAAATGAAAGACACGCCGAACCCACCTCTGATGGTGAGCCTGAGAAGCCAGTCGAGGTCACCCAGCAGGAAAATGTGACTGTGGAAAATGCCACTGAGCGAGATCCATATTTGCACCGTGGCACGCCCTCGAAGAAACAGTTCAAGCTATGGCAGCTGGACGGAAACAACATCAAGACCGTCCTGGTCAGCTTTTGGATCCCATGGAAGATGTTGACCTTTCCCATCGTCGAGCTCGCAGCCTTCGTGGTGTCCTGGTCGGCCAGTTGTTTCCTAACGCTGAATCTGACGCAGAGTCAGGTCTTCGCGGTGCCTCCGTACAACTTCAACAGCCAAACGATCGGCTTCTTCAACTTTGCCATTCTCATTGGAGCTTTCATCGGCTTGGCCACCAATGGCCTTCTCTCGGATTGGATCTCGATGAAGTCCACTCGGAAGAACAAGGGTATTCGAGAGCCGGAAATGCGACTGCCGGCCATGACAATTTACGTGGCGATCATGATCATCGGAAACTTTGTCGTGGCCTTTGGATACCAGTATAAATGGGATTGGCGGGTAAGTTCCGAGTCTCACCGGTAGAAGCGGTTGCTAATTTGCCCCAGGTGATTGTCATCGTCGGCTACACGGCCGCTGGAATTCAAGTTGCCGCCCTCCCAGCCATCGTCAGCACCTACGCCGTCGACAGCTACAAGCCCGTCGCAGGTTCGATTTTCGTGTCCATCACCGTCAATAAGAATCTCTGGGGATACGGCTTCAGCAAGTTCATCACCGTGTGGATCGATGAGAGCGGGTTTGTGAAACCGATCATGTTGAACATGTGTCTGGCAACGCTGTGGTGTCTCTTTGCCATCCCATGCTACTTTTATGGAAAGAAGTTCCGAGGGTGGACGGCCAAGTCTTGGGTGCATAAGATGTAGGTATTTGAGGCGCAATACTTTCTTGAAATACTTTCTGGAGATATCATTGGTCTAGAATGGAAACGAGACCAATTCATGAAATGCTTTTGAGATTAATTACGAGCTAGCCGTGTAGCTGGCATGGGGTTGGTACCATAGTAAAGGATTGCAAGGCCGGTCCGCTTGAAATGCTCAGATGTCGTCGTCGTCGGGATCGTAAAGATCAAGATCCAAAGTGGCCTTCGGCTTTGGTTTTGATGCCGGGGCTGGGGCATGTCCAGAAGGCCGAGGCAGTGTTGCACCGGCTGAGGATCCAGCCTGAGCCGCAGCCTTCGCAGCTTCGTCCTGCCTTGTGTCCACCACTGGCGCCGGAGCGGGTGCTTCGGCTGCTCCGAGACCCTCCGCTTCCCGTATCAGTCGCTCAACTTCCTTGTCAGGGTCGTTCCCAGCTGCGAGTTGAACTTGGCCCATAAGCCCCATGCGGATCCGCTCTTCCATCGGGTACGGCAACATGTATACCTCGCGAGTGACATTCGCCGAGTCATCCAGCCACTGTGTCGCACTCTTCGTCACCGACGATACCGGCTCGGCACCTTCCTCCGCCGTCGGCTCTCCATTGGTACCCGCCATTGTGATGTCCTTGTTTGTAATCCGTGGTCGCGATCCCTGGCCTTTGTCTGCGGCCCCATTGGCTGCATCGGCGGCGGCCTCGTTGTTGTATTTGCTGATGCGACGCGCAAAATCCAAGAGAAGTCGGTAATCAATCTCCTTGCGAGAAGCCAGCTTCTTCGCTCGGATCTCATCCTCTCCCTCGGAGTCCTGATCACTTTCGCTCTCCTCCTCATCGTCGTCGTCGCCGCAGGCCGTCCGGATCTCTCTATCAAATTCCTCAATGTCTCGGACGATGCCTTTCACGCGGTCCTCCAGTTGATCCGCCTCCGCTCGGAGGCGCAGAATTCTTGCATAATTCTCTTGGTGCCGTCTAAGTGTGTCGATGGATGACGTTAGTGTGCCGTCGGCCTCGAGCAGGGCGACCGCTGCGGCTGGTGCGCCTGCGGCAGCCGGGGAGGTGGTAAGTGTGGTAAGGAGCACATTGAGCTTGGATTCGACGTCGGAGAGAGAGGTCTGTACGAGGGCGTTCATTGTGGAGGAAGCTCGAAGCGGATGCGATTGCTCGAAGATCGGAGTGTAGAGAAGACAAGAGGATGGCGAAGAGTCTGCTCTCTACCGTTGAGGGTGTATTGTTGAATGCCGTTGATCAAATCGCCCGAAAAAATGGCGCCACCAAAGTCGCAGCGCAAGCAGCTCGAAGCAAAAGAAGAGGTAAATGCGGAGCTTCCCAAGTCGGTCACCAACCGGTCACGTGCGCACATACACGAGTCCAGTCATCTTAAACGATTCCTATCAGCCGAAAAGACTAGTAGAAAATTCAATAAAAACACTCGAGCTACAACAAAGAGCCAATGCATGGTCATCTCGCTGCTGCGAGTGGCCCAAAGGTTCTACAGAAGTGGGGTTTGTAATGTTTCGCGGCGACACTTATCAGCACCTCGGCAATTGCAATTGAACCTCGTCAAAGCTTTGATCCTGGCCTATTCTCTAAACGAGACGCGCCAGCTCGTTCACTAGTTTAATATAAATTTCAACGAGTTGACCTTTTCCCAGCCAATGGAACTCGAGTCCAATATCGTCCTTCAGCGTCCCCTCTCGCGCTGTGAACGAGGACCAGGTCTGATCCTCATTCGGCCTTCATCCTACGCAGATTGCCAGAAATATAATGACAGTCTCGACCCAGTGCCTCTCCAGAAATGGGCCGAGGAGAGTTTTTCGGTGGTCCAGATCACCTTGAATGCAGACTCTAGCAAAGACCCGGTCAAGGTGCGGGACGTGATCAAGATAGCCAAAGACGGATTGGCAAATCTGGAGGATTGTACGGTCAGAGACACGTTTGGCCTCATAAGTATGCCGATCTTCTGGCTTTTCAGCCCAGAGACGTGTGCTGATGATTTTTTAGTCTACGGTTCCAGGACAGACTATGCCCCTCCTTTCGCTGTCATTTTGCCAGATATTATGAAGGTTGATAAAACTCTAGCAGTGGCAGTTTGTTTTGACTCTTGGGGAACCTTTGAAGAAAGGCCATCTCTCTTGCATGCACTGAACGGGGTGGAAGTTCCAGCTCAGGGACTGAGCCAGACACACCGGTATATCGATGTGGCTTCTCCCGGCTTCATAGTCCCCGGACATCCAGACTTTAAAATCTCGACGGCGAGTGTAGCCCACACTCGCAGTCTAGGGTTCCTCAAGAAGCATCTCGGTGGGCCTTATTTTGACCTCGAGGCGATCTGGGATGAACACACCTACTATGAGTTTGGCGATCGGTCGGTCGACAAGACTATGGCGACGATGGTCCAGGAACCATACGTGAACCACGTTCCCACGGTACGAGCTGCTTCAACGGAATTGCAATAGAATCATATTATATACTGACCAGACACAGCTAACAGGAGGCATCGGGCGAACTCGCCTGAGTCATTTCTACCTCAATCACTTCATTTATAGCAATCCCGATGACACCGCACTTGAGTTAATTAGCCGCACGGTGGGCACCGATCGAATCGTGGACGAGTTCATCTTCTGTCTCACTCATAATAAGCAAATGGACTGGCTGTGAGTGATGCCGATTTTCGTTCCCTCTGACTCGAGTCTCACGCTTGCTAAGACTGCCAGGAATTCCGGCGACCGGTAAAGCGCTTCGAATTCCTTTTACTTCGGTGGTCAACATCCGTGGTGATCGACTGTATCATGAACACATTGCATGGGACCAGGCCACCGCGCTGGTGCAATTGGGCCTTATGCCCGAATATCTGCCCTTCCCGTACGCTCTACCGGATGGATCGGTTCCAGCTCCCGGCAAGAGATTTGAATACCGTGTGCCGGCAGCCGGCGCCGAGTCTGCCGATAAGTTGCAAAACGAGCACTCGGTGCCTTCGAATCGAATGTTTGAATACAAGATCCGCGAGGTGGATGACAAGTAGACAAGGTGGAGCACGTACTCGAGGTACCTTTGGTACTGGATATGTCGACCCGCCCATCTCAGGCAACCATGGATTATACGGCCTGAATCATGGCAAGCCTTCAATTATCTATTTTTCTGCCCTGTTTTTGCTCTACATTTGCTTTTTCCCCCCTGGAAACCAGTTGTCTTGAACGTGTAGCGTTGCACCATACCGGGGTGAACCCCGCAGCGCATGTCCGGATGCGGCACGGAGCACTGGCCCAGAACAGCCGACGAACACCTCACCGCAAGTGTCAAACGCTGGAAAGGCTCGGATCTCGACGGAGCTGCTGATTGACATCATTGCAGCATGTAGGCCGCATAAACAATAGCAAGGGGTAAAAGATTGACAACGATTTCGCTCCATAGAACCCATTATCCTGCATGGATTTAGCGAAGACTTGGAAAAGTGCCTATGAACTCCACCCTATGCACGAAATGGTGCTTTGGGCATCATTTATGACATCGTTCCCCGCGTCGGGGCTTACCGAGGCATCAAGTGACGAGTGCAAGATCTGGCCCGGTGCGCCTTCTTATAGAAACCCGACGCATCTGGGCAGGGGACATTGCACATCTCCGTGTTCAACCATCTGCATCTAGCGCCAGCATGGCTTTTGCACTGCTGCTGATCCTTGTATCGGTCTGCTATGCAGCCAAATTGCCCGTAGTCGACCTTGGCTATGAGCGGCACCAAGCTATCTCATTCAATGTATGGTACCGGCCCCGCATTCTTGGTGTAGTGTGACTGATGGGAATTCTGCAGAACACTCTGGGCTTGTATAACTTCAGCAACATTCGTTACGCTGCACCGCCTTTGGGTGACTTGCGTTTTCGGGCGCCCGTGTGGCCAGAGCAGAATCGGACGCACATTGAGGATGGCTCTGTAGGCCGAATGTGCCCGCAGGCTGATCCTCTCTGGGAAGAAGATATCGAGCCTGCCTTCCTGCTGAGTCTGATGGAAGGTACCACGTTCAACCAGTCAACCAACATCTCTTCGTATCCGTATGTGCCCCAGAAGATGGACCCCCGGACCACCGAGGATTGCCTGTTTCTGGACGTAGTGGTTCCAAAGAAAATCTTTGATCGTGCTCAAAACAAGACCTTTGTTCCGAGCAATGCATTGGCGCCTGTTTTGGTGTGGATTTATGGCGGTGGATATGTGGCAGGAGACAAGAGCGACTACGATTCCGCGGGCTTGATCCAGCGAAGCATGATCACAGGCGAAGGGATCGTGTACGTTGCGATGAACTATCGAGTAAGTTGCGGAATCCTGGAAATTGCCCTAGTGCTTCTTGATCTGACACTCTCCTTAGCTGGGAGCATTTGGCTGGCTCGGTGGTGATACGCTCATGGCCAACGGCACGGCCAACGCTGCACTCCACGACCAGCGCCTCGCTCTGGACTGGGTGTACAAGAACATTCACCTGTTTGGCGGCGACGCCCAAAAAGTCACGGTGATGGGCGAGTCGGCTGGAGGAGGCTCCATTATGCATCAGATGACGGCGTATGGAGGAAATGCCGGTCCCTCTCCGTTCCAGCAGGCGATCGTGCAGAGCCCCGGATGGGTCCCCATCGTCGGCAATATGCAGCAAGAGCAGACTCTTCAACAATTCCTGGGAATTCTGAACGTCAGTACGATCGAAGAGGCGCGTCAACTGCCGACCGAGAAGTTGATCGCTGCCAATGCCTACCAAGTGGCCACCAAGTCAAAATACGGCGACTTCGTTTACGGGCCCGTTGTGGATGGCACTTTCGTACCAGCCTTGCCCGGTCAACTTCTTCAGGAAGGCAATTTCGACCGCAATCTTAATGTCATGGTGGGCCACAATGCAGACGAAGGACTCGTGTTCACCTCGCCCGATGCTCGCAACGGCAGCTTTGTGGCCACACTGCTGCAAGATCAATTTCCTCATATTCGGGCCAACGTTACCGACTACATCACCAAGGTCCTGTACCCAGCCCAGTACGATGGAGCTTACCGCTACTCGAATCCGTTCGAGCGTGCCGTTGTTATTATTTCGGAGCTGATCTTTGTGTGCAATACTGACTATATAAACCGGGCCTACCACGGCGAAACCTATGCATACGAGTTTAGCGTTCCCCCGGCGGTGCACGGCCAGGACGTGCTATACACGTTTTACAACAACGGCTCCGCTGGACTGAGCTCTTCGGCGGATGGGTTGTCGGTCACCAATGTTACGATCGCCGAGATTATGCAGGACTACTTCACTAGCTTTGTTCAGACCGGCACTCCCAAATCGTCCCTGGGTCCTAAGTTCCCCCGACACGGCGGTCTTTGGGGAGAGCTGATGAATATTGGCAACACCACCATTCAACCGATGTATGACACGTCCAATAACCCGCGCTGTCGTTTCTGGCAGTCGGCGCCTTACGCTTCATGAACATGACTCTCAGTGCTGTGTTGTACATAGTTCCGTACATGGAGAGATGGGCGATTCAGGATCGATTCGAGTCACCTCTCCGGACGAATTTAACGAGAATTTATGATTATTAACTGCATCAATGGAGTCGCACAAGAAGAGCAAAGCTTGTAGATCGGACAACCTGCCACATCGGGGAATTTCGAGATCCGACAATCTCTCGAGGATCCGATAGGCCAATCAATGATTCCGTGGATCGTGCTTGGATACCTGTAGACATACAGAGTCGGGCTATTTTGAATTGCAACCAGCTCCGCGGTCAATTCAATTCGTAGAAGCGAACTTGTCAAATACTGTATCGCGGAGAATGCCGATTGATGTGGTGAGATGGTCGGGGCCAACGGTCAACGAAAAATCGATAGATTACCGGAGCTTGTCTTTGATAGGAAGGTCGGGCCCACATGGGTCGAAGGTTGAAAGAAACAGCTCAAAGCTCCGAGCTCCGGGAGGGTCTCATCGCCCCACGCTACTGCATTTACACTTCGATGGAAGAAATTTCGTGACATTGCGATAATGAAATTTCGCCGGTAAACAAGGCTGGACGAGCGGGGGTTTCTCTTGGCAACGTTGGTGGCGAATTTCTTCTCCTTGCAATCCGAGCCCGCGAGAAATTCGGTAATCCCACTGGATGTACAAGATAGAGGATTTACTGTGTACTTCGAAGATTCGAAGATGCTTGATAATTCCGGACCTCCCTTCGACGCCACGTTGATTCCGTACGGGTGGGGGACTAGAGTACGGGCGAGGAGCATTTAGGGTGAACCATCCAGGAAGATAGCGAGGTAACGAAATTTCTTGATCGGGCGCTAGGCACAGCCGGCAATAATCTGCATGCGCGTGAGACATGGACCCTGAATCGTAGATAGTGCAGGTGATTTGCAGGTGGAACTTGCTTGGCAGCGGGGGAAAAACCCGTGTTGGTGAGTGACTCTCGGTTGGAACGCGTCAAGACTTGACAGCACAACCATGAATGTCGAGCAATTCGGGATAGAACCGAGAAAGGGGGAAACGGGAAAAAAGGAAAGCGCGGAGCAGCCGACCGTTTCTGATTACGAAGAACGTATCTTGATACCGTGTAACGAAGGGGGCCTTGAGGCTCGGGGGATCGGCACGTCTTCACCATCACCAAACGAAAAGAAAAAAAAAAAAAAACAGGGCGGAGCCCGAAAGGCCCCCGCCCCGGCCTTGGCCCCCAGCTAGCTAATGAGCTAATGAGCTAATGAGCTAGCGAGCTAGCTGGAGCAGGACAGGGGTAAAAACCAATCACGGAGGCAGTGGCCCGCAGGTGCAAAGTGAAACCGATTACTCTTTTAAGACGCCGCTAAGCATTTCGGGCCCCATTCGTTATTAATAGCCAGACCCTGGGTGGGCAGCCAATGATGGGGGCAATACCTCGGGAACAAAAGCTTGCCCGACACTACTGAGTACTGAGTACTGTACTGAGTACAGTACCGAGTAAGCTCGTCCTTCATGTACTCCGTACACTCCACTGTACTGTCGTAGATTACCGTACTCCGTACCCGTTACCGTACTTGCTTTCGCTGGGTTTCGCCGAACTTTGCTGTGGCAGGCACCCACATTCTGCCCTGTATGGCCTTCTTAAGCATGCGACACTGCTCATCGGTGCTTCGTACTTCTCGATTCTTTCACAAAACTTGCGTGATTTGGGGCCGTCCTTGGGGTACATTGGGGCCGTATTCCGTCATTTCCCTTGTCTGCGCTTGACTCGGTTACCACTCACCTCGCATCTCTTACTCTTAAATCCCCGGGGGGCCGCATTCTTTTCTCCCTCCATTCCTTTCTCACCTTCCCTTTCTATACTTCCGGCACCATGCGTCTAAATCCGTGGGCAACGATCTGCCTGGCCGGTGCGATCGCATCGTCAATCCCCCTCGCTACTTCACATGAAATCCACTTGCCCTATCTGCCTTCTCTGGGCGGGGACAACGAGGTGAATTCATATCTGGTAAGCAGCTTCAACCGATCTATGGGAGACCTCGATGTTAACATATCCCAGTCCCTCAAATGGGCGGTTATAAACGGCTCGCTCTTCGCCAACGGTGACCGCGTCTTCCCTCCGTCAATGTCGATGCAGCTGCATGCGCCTCAACGGGAAGGCGCGGCGAAAAACCTCGTTACGGGGGATGAAATCGATCTTTCTTACGCCATCGAGGCCCGCCCATTATCCACGGAAGAAAACGGCTCAACCTCGACTATCGTCAGGGTTCGCGTGGATCTATTCGACCACAAAGGCGACGCTGTCACTACCGATACAGTGCTCGTCGATCTTCTTTCTCGCCCCGACGGCTCTAGCTGTATCACTCGGATCCGTATGGAGCCGATCAAGAAGCACGGTGAGAGCAACTTTCATCGCAACCGACCGTGGCGCATGAAGCTCTGGCCGACCCAGGTGGGTGCCATCTTCCACGGCAAGGACAAGCAGGACTCGTCCTCAAATCAGCCCCAACAAACCGACAACCAAGCCAGCCCATCTCGCCCTCAACCCACCGATGCGGCAGCTAGCAGCACTTCCAAGTCCCAGTACGGATTCATCTTCTCTCCCTACTGGTCACCAACCACCTATTCCCGTCGCCCTCAACACAACCCTCACGACGGCCACCGAAACCGCACTTTTATGCGCTTGATACGTCCCGTGATCCTCCCAGCTGTTCTCGGAGCCGTCGCCGGCCTGGTCGCCTGTCTGGTCGGGTTCGTGATTGGTCACCTCTTCATGTCCCTTTCAGCACGCCTCGGCCTTCGCAAGAGGCGGCATCACCGAACAAGGACGATATCAATTGAGGAAGAGTTTGACTCTGAAAAAGCACAACTCTTGCCCCAGATTTATGTGACAGAGGTCGATTCAATGGATGCATAGGGGAAAACATTGGGCATTTCCGCTCGGCGTAGGTTGGGGGTTTTTTGTTTTGTTTCATCATCACAGCGTTCTCATGCATGACAGGCATCATTTCCTTTTTCCAATATTCTTTTGTTAGACTTACTTATGTGTATGTAGTACCATTGATTCCCCGAGAAGAGACACATGTATAAAATTGCACACCTTATCCCGATTGACCTTTCCCTGCCGTTCACGTATCATACTTCAGGCATTTCGTCCATGCAAGGCCGGCTGGCCCAATGGCAAGGCGCTTGACTACGAATCAAGAGATTGCAGGTTCGACCCCTGCGTCGGTCAATTTTTTGCACTTGGCAAAGTGGTGGAGTGGAGGTGGTGAACCAGAAATTTTCGTTCGGTCCGAATGGGTCCACCCGGGGTCGCCGGTCTAAACGGAGAGGTGTCTCACCGATAACTTTTAGCGTTCGATAATAGACTTTTTCTTTATGGATGCTTATTTTACTTCGATGTGACCTAAGCTGGCTTGTCCCATGCTTGGGTGCCATTATTGGAGGCCTTCCAGGCAGCCTTCAAAGTCTGGAAGCTCCATGATCCATTCTTACAAATCTTAACTTGCACATGTGCACGAGCTGATGAGCGGAGGTTATAGCCAATGTGTTGCCAAATACATGATGGCCCAGCTGAGCAGTCCCTGAATACAACCTCTGGGACGGACAATACATCAAGATAGGGGGAGAGTGCAGACTGCATAGTGCGACGCGGGATGACAAAACTTGTGGCGTCGGCTGTAATACCCGAAATACGACTTCGAACGTTTCCACTTAAAATTGAAGGGCCATTACTGTAGGCAATGGAATCCGTACTACGTTTAAGCTTATTTGGTCGTAACGTAGACAACGCGTCTGAGGTTCCCGGATTGGCGTATCTTGCTTCACTTGCCTGCCTAGTCAAGGTCCACCACATCGTTTAAGACATCCAATGACCTCAATCGGTAGTTGAATCTTGTTACCTGGTTGCCTGTTCAATTTACCGCCAGGGCTCACATTAGAAGATTTCTCAGGGTTGTGCCGTGGTAGATTCTCGGGACCCGAGGACTCCTCGCGCCACCACGGAACGACAGTTCGTATCGAGACTAGTATTGTTCGACTCTGAAACTTTGTAAAGTAGCTTGGTATTTTATATGGAAAACGATGGGAAACAGGACCAGGCATATGTACCTACGAATGATACGTCGGGTCTAGAATCGGCCCCTGTAACCTTGGAGCCGGGCACCAATGGATGGCGATGGATATATGTAGATGACCCTTGAGGTATACCGAGCCAACAAGCCTGAGAACATTTGGCCCCAGGTGATCCCTGGAGTGCAATTTTCGCATTTACCCATTATCGAAAATCCGTCATTTGACCCAGTAGCATATCTACAGACTATCCACGAGTGCATCTTTCATACGTCCATACTAATTGCGCTCTGGTTCCCTGTGCGCTCCCAGAGCGGTCATCGCTAACAATATTTTGCCCTATACCAGTTGCCCGTGTCTTAAGTCGCCTTTCAGATCCCCGTGTTGCATCCCATCCCAAATGTAAAGCCTGTCCAGGTGGACTCGACGCCTTGGTAGCTCTTAAAGCCGAGATGAATATAGCTGAACGTAAAAGGAATACCTACCAAAGCTATTAGATGCTTCGACTAAACTACTATGCGAGGATGAACCCTTGCTATATATTGAGAATACGTCAAGTCCAAATTCCCGATACTAGTTAAGGGTGTTTTTTTAATATGTCAGCGGACGAGAGAGTCTCAAGCCCTTTTGAAAGATATAGATCTTAAAACTTGTTCCATGCTAAGCCCAGGTATAATCACTTGGCGTGTGGTTGGTATATAGCAACGTGCCATCTTTCCGTATGAGCTTGATCAGAGTAAAGGGCCTTGGTGTTGTTTTGACCTGTATTGTTCTTGGGACGATTTCATTTGGAGGCCATTGCCCGCTCCACCCGTGTACAATATTCCAGGTGTAAGGAGAGCTTTGTCTTAAAAAATAATGCCACACTGAATGGTATGCCTACTTAGAAGATCTGCAAGACTGGCTCCGGTTATTGATCACGAGCTGTCGAATGAATGTTGTCGGAGGCAGCCTTGCAATCATATTAAGACATGATATGATGGAGAGAAACAGAATCGGAGTGATGAGCTGCATCAGTGTATGCCATTTTCTCAGGAGCAGCGGGATATGTGTGGTTTTTAGAGCCGCCATGAAGTTAAGGCGGGCGGAGCTGGATGGTCGCAACCACCCAATTCGATCGCATTATGCGTTCACCGACTTAGCAAAACTGCGGGTTGATAAATGCGACCCGGGATTCGTGGATGGTGTGTTGCTTCGATAGTATTCCATGGTTACCAGCCACTCTCGTTCCGTTCGTGCACTAGACAGGGCGTGACGGCGCAAGGAAAGGGCATGTTCCTGATAAGCCGAAGATCCAGCGGCTCACAGTACGGTGAGGGCTTTCTGTTCTGTGGATCGTGGCTGCTAAGGAAGTGGACGATGTTAGAAAGAAAGATAGTGCGCCGCGCGGTCTCTGCAACCGTCCAATGTTCCAATTGCTGCAAGGCATGGGTCGAAGCGGACAGCAGGTCCTCGTGAGGAGTTTCGCCAATGCGAGCGGATAACGCTCGGGACATTTGAACCAGGAAGGGATCCTTCAAGTCTTTGCAGTAGGAGCTTTGTTTCCAATCGCCTTTCCTGCGGCTGGGATATGCCTGCAGATCTAGGACGCCATATACCAGCATCGCTCGCAGAGTATCCCACATTTGCATGCACATGTATGAGGGATATCAGTTGATGAGCCGCTGGCTATTTATATCCATCGCGCCGTAAGAAGTGAGCCCCTCCGCAGTCTGCACACTTCCGCAGCAGACGGCCACCGAGGGTTTTTGTCGTCATACCCGGCGCATCCTCGTCGTACAGACGGTGCAGGGAGAGCAAAAAGTCAGCATGAAGAGACCTTGGATGTGATTCCAGCAGGAATAACCAGTAAACGGTGAAATGGGGCGTTCGACTCTATGACCTGAAAAATCTCGGAGTTCAAGCGACGCCGTTTGGATCTAAATTTCTTGAAATTTCTGCCGCAATAACGTGCAGACCCCCTTGCGTGGCCGGACCCGCGTCCAGAGACCGGCCACAATAAAACCGGGTGCAAATGGCGGAGACAGGACATGGCTATGCAAGCTGAGGACTCGCGTTTCGCAGAAGGCTGGAAAGATTCAAAAGAAAGTCCCCGCCACGCACGGATTTGAGGTGCATGTGGCCTTCGCTTGGGCGCAGTGCAAGCTTTATGACGTGTGGATTTCCGTCTCGACAACGCAGAAGCAAATGGTCCAGATCACCCCAAGTCCTGCTGCGCAGCCGAGGCGCTGATACGTCCTCAGGCAGACGTAGACATGTCCAAGTCGGCGATGATTTATCCGAAACTTTGGAAATCAAGTTCAGCTCGCGCCAGGCTTCCCAACTTGGAAATGTGTAGAGCGCGAACGCGTGACGGTAAACAAGTCCCTTCGACGTAAGGCATCGATCATCATCCGTCGTAAATAAACAAGGGAAATTCGTGCCGAGGAAAACAAGCCTTTGCACATCACGTCGTACCATGCATCTGGCACCGCGTACTCTGTACATGGAACACGAAGTCAACCAAAGTGGGGGTTCTCCACAAAATGCTCAAATGGCGGCGAGAAAAGAGGACTCTGGCAGGGGCAAGTCATAGTGGGTCAACACCAAGGAAAGTGGCGAGAGAGGGACCTGTAATGAACGCCGTAGTGACCCTGTGGCTGCACCAGCCACACTGGCGGTGACAACAGAATTCAATAGTGCGATCGGACGCTCGACGTATCCAGCGACCATTCGGTTCGTTCCTTTGGCTCCCTGAGATTGGAAGGCTGTCGATCACCCAGCGCCACCCCTTTTTGTTTTTCTTTTCTTCTTCTTTTTGTGAATTGCCGATGGAAATCATCATCTTGCCCTTCCTTGAATTGAGATACGGGCCCGGAATCTCGGGAGAAGCTGTATGATGAAACTAAGCCCTATCGATGTACGCTGCGACGCACCGCAGGAAACTAAATATAATCAAATCAATCCCAACCTTGGAAGGAGCTCAAGCTCCTCTAGTCGCCCAGGGAAACCTACAGAGGAGCTGCACGGATTTGACGGGCCTATGAGATGGGCTGCTTGGGACCCCAAAAAAGGGTCGAAAGGGAGGATATCAGACCCACCAGTCGATCGATCCCCAATCGAGCTCCAGATCTAACTTGTCCGGCTTCCTGGTCGAATTCAGCACCATTGCTCGGCAAGGCCCTGCAACTCAATGACTTCATGCTGCCTCCAGGCACCCGGGCCCGTGCTTCTCCCTCCGCCACGTTGGCTGGGGAGCACGAAGATCCCGGACAACAAAATCCCAACAGAGCAGCCCAGTCCACACCGAGTAATCCATGCTGATCCTGTTCGATCTTGACTGCGATCGTCGGCTGCTTCCCGGTCCACCCAGCTCAGTTCAGTGCTCAGTCGAAGTGCTAATGGACTAGCGTGTTGTCGTTCCCACTTGCTCGGTCCCAAAGGGTACTTGCAGATTGTTTGGTTCCCAGCTGAATCTGCACCTGATATAAAAAGGCCCTGTGCCGAGCCACTGTTTCTCCCCTTTCTTCTTTCCCAAGCAGCCCTTGATACCCAATTAAATCCTCAGCTCCCTTTTCTTTCGATACTCTTTTTTTACACGATGAAGTCCTTCTCCCCCGTTGCTATGGCCCTTCTGGCCGCGGCTGGTGTGGTCGCCGCCGATATGTCGACCTCTCAGTGCGCTGTAAGTTCCCGTGGTCGTCCTGGGCTTGGAAGTCCTGCTGCTAACATTGACTTGTCGGGATAGTCTATGTGTATCTCCAACATGAACGCCAAGGCCTCCCAACTGGGCTGCCAGTCCGGTGACATGGACTGCCTGTGCAAGAACGAGAACTACTCCTACGGGATCCGTGACTGCACTATCCAGGCCTGTCCCGGCGACAACGCCGAGGAGGTCCTGAAGATGGCTCTGGCGAAGTGTCCTAGTGCGTCTCTCCATTGAATCATGACATCGAACTTGTGGCTAACAATCGACCTTCAGGTGGCTCTGGCTCCAGCTCCAGCTCCAGCTCCAGCTCCAGCTCCAGCTCCAACACCAACGGCGGCTCCAGCTCCAACACCAACGGCGGCTCCAGCTCCAACACCAACGGCGGCTCCAGCTCCAACACCAACGGCGGCTCCAGCTCCAACACCAACGGCGGCTCCAGCTCCATGACCTCCAGCGGCATGACCGGCACCACAACTGGCACCACAACTGGCACCACAACTGGCACCACGACTGGCACCACGACTGACACCACGACTGGCACCGTAAGTATATAACTGTGTGTACGTCCACGATCCACTGGCTAACGACGATGTAGACCACCATGACGAACACCATGACGACCACCATGACGACCATGACTGGTACCAACACCGTCTCTGGCTCGAGTGCTACCGAGACCTCTGGCTCTGGCAATGGCAGCAACAACGACAACACCTCCACCGGCTCTGGCTCTGGCTCCAGCTCTGCTCCCTCCTCCAGCACGGGCGGTGGTCACCCCATGGC
Source organism: Penicillium cinerascens (assembly GCF_028974065.1). Classification (NCBI taxonomy): domain Eukaryota; kingdom Fungi; phylum Ascomycota; class Eurotiomycetes; order Eurotiales; family Aspergillaceae; genus Penicillium; species Penicillium cinerascens. The sequence goes on along the minus strand of NW_026695298.1, from coordinate 192,097 downwards.
TACCGTCGGCAGCGGTGCGGTCGGTGCCCTCGGCCTCGCTGCTCTGCTGGTGCTGTAAATGGCCGTGTAATTGTTTGGAATGGACTATGATCTATGGAAGTTAGCAGTGTAATGTCGAACTAATGAAGTCATGCTCCACCCGGGCACGTGCCCGGGGCTTACGCATGTGATTGCGACCCTACTACGTCTTTTTTCACCTTTTTTTTTTCCATTGTCATGTATTGATCGGTAGTGTAAAGAGTACCTCGAGACGGCGCCATGTACCACCGTGGTCATTGTCTCCTTGAACTAGGGCCTCGTGACCTAGTCCCAAGGCGGGCTTCCTTTATCCCGCCGGGAAAGTGGGAGAGTCTAAGCAGAGTTTCCCGTTCACCCGACTCGGCGAGCTCCGAATGTGGAATGTGAAGATGCAGCCCATGTCAACAAAAAAAAGAAGTTGCATTGTATCGTAACGATGAACGAACTATATACCATGAAATCAGAGTCAGTGTAATTCAGAGCATCGCCGAATATTCCAGTGGATCTCATCTGGCCGGAGCCCGGTTTCTCCGCATCCGAGCCGAGGCACGAGTTGTCCGGGGAATCGCTCGCCGTTCGGCTTCGGTCCGCATGCTCCTGGCCGATCTGCTGTGTGTGTGTGACGGGATTTCTTATTCCTATTCCTATTCTTACTGCTTTTGACTTCTGACACTCTCCTCTCCGGACTCTTCGACGTACCTTCTCATCTCTTCCCCTCTCTCCCTCTCAAATCCCCCCGCTTGACCGCATCCTCCACCATGTCCACCTCCACTTCTCCCCCGCCGGAACTCAAGGATGAGATTCAGGTTATAGAGAAGAAGGCTGTCAACCAGACCATTCAGCAGATTCGCTCGCTGGCGGCAGGTGCCGCCGGTGGTCTCTGCGCGGTTGTGGTGGGACACCCTTTCGACCTGGTCAAGGTGCGCCTGCAGACGGCGGAGAAGGGTGTTTACGCGGGCGCCATGGACGTCGTGCGCAAGACCGTGGCCCGTGAGGGTCTCGCTCGGGTAGGGCTCCTACCAGGATTGGATTAAGAAAAAAAATTGAAGCTAACAGAGCGTTGGGTAGGGGTTGTATGCCGGTGTCTCTGCCCCGCTCGTGGGTGTTACTCCGATGTGTAAGTTGCCTTGGGGCTCAATGGCTCGTATAACACCCAGAAATTGAACGACGAGCTAACGTGAATTCTTTGGACAGTCGCCGTTAGCTTTTGGGTATGTTTTCAAGACGTCCGGGTCTTTGCGATCGAATCGATCCGGGTGATTTTAACACCAAGTAGGGCTACGACTTGGGCAAGACCCTCGTGAACAAGACCACCACCGTCCCTGTGAAGAACGACACCCCGCAGTATTCCATTGCACAGATCTCCGCGGCCGGTTTCTTCTCAGCCATTCCCATGACCCTGATTACCGCCCCCTTTGAACGTGTCAAGGTTCTCCTGCAAATCCAGGGCCAAAAAACCCTAGCTCCGGGTGAGAAGCCCAAGTACTCCGGCGGTATGGACGTCGTGCGCCAGCTGTATAAGGAGGGTGGTATTCGCAGCGTGTTCCGCGGCAGCGCCATGACGCTGGCCCGTGATGGCCCTGGATCGGCCGCCTACTTTGCCGCCTACGAGTATATTAAGCGTTCGCTGACCCCCAAGGATGCGGAGGGCAACGTCACCGGCGAGCTGTCCCTCACCGCTGTGCTGACTGCCGGTGGCGCCGCCGGTATTGCCATGTGGATCCCCGTCTTCCCCATCGACACCATCAAGTCCCGCCTGCAGAGTGCACCGGGCAAGCCCACTATCGGCGGCACCATCAGCGCGGTGTATGGCAGCGGCGGCTTCAAGGCCTTCTTCCCTGGCTTCGGACCGGCTCTGTGCCGTGCCGTGCCTGCCAATGCGGCGACCTTGTAAGTGCCCTTGTCATATCTGTTCCAAAGCGTGAGACTAACTATTAGATAGCCTGGGTGTCGAGCTCGCTCACAAGTTCATGAAGAAGATCTTCAACGACTAAGCTGGGTTGAGTCATTCCTGTGTAAATATTTCCTTTTGTGTTATTTGCAGCGTTGGTTCTGTCGTCCATCTACGGATGGAGCCTTGCGATGGGTTGTCCCTATAGGGGATGCCCAGTGGTTTCCTGCTGGTTTAGAGATACACCGGGGGGGTATTTTCCGGGCTTTCGTATAGATCGGGTTCCTACACGGTTGTCTTTGCATTGAATTCGACGTGCCACTGGTTGTTGGCAGCCACCGAAAAGTACAATACTTGAAAAGCATTGGTCTCTTTTATTAATCCGTAAATGTCGTATATGCCGGCGAGTGGATCAAACATGGCCAATGGTGTCCAGCCTTACTCCGCACAGCCTCTCGGAAGCGCTCGCGTGGCAAATGTCATGATGGGGGCCCAACGCCGGGTGATTGAGGCTCAAAGACTCGACGGTCTATGGACCTTGCGCGAGCCACTGGAGTCCAAGGCCCCGAGCGCGCAAGTGAGAGACGCTGGATTGGTTGTACCGTGAGAGGCCACAAATACTTCAAGTGGTGGTTCTTGGGGGGCCAATCCTGCTTACCCGGTCGGAGCTCATAGTCGATGCTCAGGGGGTTCTATAATAAGCACGGGTGTGAGAGTAGGGCAAAGAGTACGGAGCATAGAGTAATACTGGAGATGAAAGGGGCACGATAGGATAGCATATGGTAATGCGCTTTGATGAGTAGCCACGTACGGATGAAAGCGGTAACAAGTAAACTTGGACGAGTTGAGGCGGTGTTGCCTACTTTCCCCAAGGTTGGCATTCAAAAAGGCGGCCCCATCCCGGCTTACCCTGTCTTTTTACCCTTTCCATCTCTCTTTCATCGACTCGTGGTAGAAGTTCTTATTCCTCACCATGTCGGCTTTGACTAGTCAGTTTGTCCGTCGGGGCGTTGACGTCGCCTACGCCAACTTCCAGGCACAAGACCCTGACAAGAAGCCACCCTCGGGGCTGCAGGTCCTTGGGCTAGTCTTGACTGCTCTGGTGCTCAGCCTGGCCATGTTCTCCGTAAGTACCTTATTTACTATCACTCGTTTGACCACGATTAACCTTTCATAGGTCGAGTACACCTACAACTGCGTTATTGCGACCCTGGCCGCCATCGAGGACTCCAACCCGGATATCTACATCCGCGTCGACGGCGATGACATCAATAAGCCTGTGGACCCCAACAGCCCGGAGCCGCAGCCGGAGGTGGTCGACCATCCTGCGCCCGTCACCAGCAAGCTGCGTCGCGCCGTGAAGCACCTCCGCTCCCGCGGCGGCTTCTGGTCGCGCTTCCGTGGTCTGTCCATGTATATCGTCATCGGCCTGGCCCACAGCTTCCTCGTCGGAGTCATGCCCATCCCTATTACCTCTTTCCTGGGCCAGATTATTGTTCAGCCTCTGGTCAGCGTCATCCTGTCCACCTGGCATATGGCGTGGGTGCATATAGTCATTTCAGAGCCTTCCCCCAAGCGCTTCTGGCAGCGCATCCCCAGCTACCGTACATTCTTGAAGATTGCCCCCGCTGCGGCTCTCGAGAGTGTCCTCACCTGTGCTGCTCTCCTGCTGCCCCTGGCTATCGCCAAGGCCGCGGGTTGGATCAACATGGAGCCCGATATGGACCACGCCGCTTCGGACATGTTTCATTACCTGGCCGTTAGTGCCCTCCCTGCTCTCCTGTCTTTCCTCATCTCCATTCCCGGCCGTGTGATTTTCATCCGTGTGGCGGCCTCGATGCTGCCCGAGGAGAACGAGACCATCGTGCCCTTTGACCGCTCGTTCGGCGGCAAGGTCGAGCCCTCAATCGTGGGTGGCAGTGGCAAGATTGGTCTGCTCGACGCATGGAATACTTTTGACTGGGCTGGTCGTGTCCGCTTCGTCAAGGTCATTGCAAAGGCCTTGGCCATCGAAGCGGCACTGGTGGTGCTCGCTGTGGTGGCCTTGGTCGTCCAGTTTGCCGCCATGCCCTCGAACACCGACTCGCCCAAGGAGGTGCCTCCTCAGTAGAGGAACTTTGATATCCTGAACGCTAGATTGTGGCTCTGCCCCGAAGGAACCCTCAAAGCACCTTGAACACTGTTTGCTTGTCACGTACACACTGCGCCCTTTTTTATTATTTCCTTCATAGCATCATTATCAAACACAAAATTGCGTCTGAACTAGCCCCGATATACCTAGACAACCGTAACGTAGATCCCGGATATGCCCTTTCGGGCCATGACTGCCGGATCTATACACATTTCACCCCCGATTATCGCCCCCGCTCTTCACCGCCTTCATTTCTTTTTGCGCCTGCGAAGGTCCCCCCTCACCTTCGTCTCCATCGACATCCCACTTTCTTGGTTTGCCTTCATACTCCTCTCAAACCCTCCATACTTGGCACCGCCTCAGTCCTATCGCCCTCCACAATGGCGACCTCCCCCGCCGGCCGCATGCTGTCCCGCCAGCTACAGCAGATGCAATCCGATAAGGACATTCCCGGAATCAGCTGTGGCCTGGTCGAGAACAACGTTTTTGAATGGGAGGTCATGCTGATGATCTCGGACGACGTTAAGTTGTATGGAGGTAGGGCTCGTGTTTTCGGGATCTACGCTCCCGAAAACATCCTCGGACACGGGAACCGCTCCAGCAGCGGATCGTCAGATAGTTACTAACATTGATTTCAGGTGGCTTCTTCCGTGCTCGCCTCACTTTCCCTAGCGAGTATCCTCATATGCCGCCCAAGATGAAGTTCGAATCTCCTCTCTTCCACCCGAATAGTAAGTGATTGCCGTACTGAAGAGTCTTTGGAGTATTTCTCCATGAATTTGCGTGGATGCCATAGTATATTTGGCTGCATTCCGAGGTATCATGCTTACCTATCCTTTTTTTTTGGCTAGTCTACCCCAACGGCGACGTTTGTATCTCCATCCTGCACCCTCCCGAGGAAGACAAGTACGGCTACGAGTCTGCCGCCGAGCGCTGGTCGCCCGTTCAGACCCCGGAGACCATCCTGCTGTCCGTCATTTCCATGCTGTCCAGCCCCAACGATGAGAGCCCGGCGAATGTGGAGGCCGCCCGCCTGTGGCGTGAGGACCCGGCCGAGTTCAAGAAGCGCGTGCGTCGGTGCGTGCGGGAGAGCCTTGGCGAGGAGTAAACAAACGAAGATTCATGATTCTTTTTTTTCTTTTTTGGGTGCATCTGGCTGGTCATTTTCTTTCGATTTGCCCGAGATTTACGGTCTCGGGGAGTTTTATGTGATAGTGGTGTTGCTCTCCATTGCATGATAGAGCGAGCGTGGGCTTTCTATGAGTGGAATGATCTAGCATTCATAGCCACACTTTGAGTTCACTCATCTCCCTTTTATGAGTCTTTATGCTGCACGATCTGGGTTGCTGGAGTTTCGCTACTGCTAGGATCTTCTGGTTTGCATTCTGGTTTCTACGGACACGTTTGTTTCTACCTTTCATCCCAGCCCGGCGTATCGGCCTTGCCGATGCGGAAATAGGGACGGCTAGTAGACAGATTCTATACGTAGGAACCGATGATATTAGCTTCCAAATTATGTTCGTTTTCGTCAGATCTTTGCGGTGAGAACTCTATAGGACCCTTCTCATCGGGATGCTATGATCAAGTGCGGTAACACGCCATGCCTAGTTCTATCTAATGCAGGTGAAAAGCCAATGAAAAAGAAAATGCGAAAAGAAAGGGGTTGATGACGGGGGGAAATGCAAGGAACAAAAGGCGCAGGGAAAGGGTTGATCTAGTTACGATTCTTGTATCCCGTGCGCATCGAAGGTAGGCAAAGACCCGGATGGAAAACAGTGAAAGTCAGACAGGCCAAGGCAATCATCCTAATTCGATCAGCCAATGCGTCTAATGGAGATGAGATCCATACTTACATTCCATCGAGGACGAGAAACTCGTTCTCTTTTTGCATCAAGGCGCTGCCCCAACCGCCTGCCATCTCGGGGATACTAGAAGCGTGTCAGCATAAATTCCTTCGTTTGTTCCCGGGTGGTTGGGTGCCTACCGATAGATACACCGGGTAATGACGGTGAAATAGGCGAGGATCACGGCACCAACGATCATCTTCATCTTCATGGGGGAGATTGCCGGCGTGGCATCTTCCAGATTCTTCTCGCCAGCGAGTCCGTTTCCACGACGTGCGACCTTGATAAAAAAATCCAAGCCCAGCATTCCACAAATCGCCATGGTAGCCACCTGGAAGGCAATACCGGTGATGATGATATCGTCGCCCACCTTGAGCAGGAACTGGTTTGTATTCCCTGCAGCCGCCGCAACACCACCGCCCGCGGCCTGCAGGATCAGCGATCCGATATCACAGCTGATGAAGATCCAGGTGAACAGGCGAGGCTTCAGCCTCGAGTGTTCGGGTCCGAGATACAACACAATGTGCTTGAGAGTCAAATAGACGCCGGCCGCAACAAAGGTCGGTGCCAGCACCAGACACACGATCTGCAACTTGAAGGCGCCTTGGTTCCACGGGTTATCGGACATCAGGACGCGGCCAATGTATCCTGCCATTTCCATGATGGTCGCGATACACAACGCAACCATGAAGGTCCATGTTCGGAAGTAGAATCCCAGGCCGATCTGAAACAGACCGAGCACACCAAAGAAGACCGTGAAGAAGACATTGCCGCCGAAACTGGGATAGTAGCCGTAGGTGGTGGCCGCGACGGGGCACTCCGGGCTGACAGCCGTGCAGTCCAAATAGCTCGGCATGGTGAAAGGGACGAGCTATGGGTTAGGTAGGGATCGAGCGATGCGGTGCTCAAAGTGTCAGACGAGGGCCCAAGGTCCTTATCAGCACGCTGACGCACGGCACCCAGGAAAACCGCTCGACCCCATCAGGACCCTTTCCATCGTGGAGCGCGCTCTCGCCAAAGGACAAGGCGCCAGGCCGCCTACCGGTGGGGCGTTCCAACGTGGAAACGTGGGTTCACGATGATACGATTGGTGCTCGCGCTCGCATTCGTTCTCGTTCTCGCGCCCACTTCGCTTGGAAGGCGCCGTCATGACATGCACCCGATCCACCCGGAGATCTTTATCGCCGGTGCTGCATAACGAATCGGGGATTTGATGGCGGCCTTCCCGTTCAGTGCAGAGGCGGCGGCTCTTGCTGTGTGCTTTGTCAGGGTCCGCAGGTGGATCAATCGGTGTTATTCCACCGTCTGGTATAGATCATCATGTCAATCGGGTCAGTCTGTTAATGTATCAAATGCCCGGAGATAACACCAGGGGATCGAAAGTCGGCAAAATGTAAGACAGACACTCCACGTGACTCGTCTTCTTTCTTCTTCAACTTCTCGGCCTTTCGAGTTGAGAGCCGACATGCCTCCTCGCCGGGCGCATACCAAGTCGCGCAACGGTTGCGACCAGTGTAAGCGGCGCCGGGTTAAGGTCAGTCTTTCATTCCGTCACGCATGGGATCTGCGGTCTCTGACAGGCGCAGTGTGACGAACGGGGGCCACCCTGCTCCAACTGTATTTCGCGAGAGCTCAACTGCACCTACTTAAAAGCACCACCGCGCGGAGCAATTGTAACCAATGTGCGACCCCCGTCCATCCCAGACTCGCGCGATTCGCTGGACCCGGGGACGCCCAGGCCCCTTGCACCCATCAGCCCGGCCTCCACCTCCACCCCCATCTCCGGGGTGCGCGATCTCGAGCTGATGCACAAGTTCTCCACCGAGACCTTCAAAACCGTCTGCACGGCCGACTCGGAGTACCACGTCTGGCAGATTGCCATCCCGCACCTGGCCCTGCAGTATGACTTTTTAATGAACGGCATCCTGGCACTGGCATCTCTTCATATCGCCACGACCAGCAAGCCGCCGACTTCCCTGGCTTACATCGATACAGCTCTTCAGTATCATAACCTCACTTTCGCGCCCTTTCGCGCAGCCATTGATAATCTCACCTCCCGGAATTGCGAGGCTGTGCTGGCACAGTCCATCGTTACCACCGTCATCGGCATCGCCTTGCCGCGCGTCACGGCCGCGCGGGATGAGAGCTCCAACATGACCGAGAACATCGTCGTGGTCTTTGAGCTTCTGCAGGGGGTCAAGAAGATCATTCATATCGGCGGCTCTTGGATTAAACTCAACCTATTCAGTCGCCAGAAGAGCTTTCGGGAGACCGATTCCACGGAGTTGGACCGCGAAACAATGGCCGCGCTCGATAAGCTCACCGCACTAAATTATGAGACTCTGGCCAGTATTGACACGGACCAGTATCGCATCAACAAAGACGTCATTGCTCATCTTCTTCAGTGCTTCACATGGTTTTCCGCCTCGTTGGATCCGGCCAATGTCCTGGCTTGGCTGGCTGCCGTGGACAAGGAGTTTGTGGACAACGTCCGGCGTCGTCAGCCACTGGCACTATTGATTCTCATGCACTGGGGTGTGTTGCTGGGCGAGCTAGATGGCAAATGGTGGTGGGCCCGAAACTCCGGCCGAGCCCTGGTTTCTGAGTTGTCCCATATCTTGCATCCTGGGGATATAAGATGGGCCGACTCGTTGGCTTGGTCTCAGCGGAAGATGGGGCTATGATCCGGGTGATTTGAATGAACTCCGTTCAACCGAAATCCTCCTTCACTCTCTCTCTATCGAGCCTGGTCAAAAAGCCTATCTCACAGTGGACGGCTATTAGACCGACAATCGTTCAAACGGACCGATCTGATAGTCTTTCGGTCGCATTCCCTGAGACGTTCCATCAACAGAATGGTTGACTGGAAACAGCGACCGTGGACCAATGACTCAGGTCTTAACGAATCAATACCGACCAGTCGATGCTGACCATCTCAAAAGGCCGACCTGTGTCACTGTCCTATCAATATATAAAACGGACTACTGAAAATCAACGTCCGTTGTTATTTCCCCATACTGTACACGTTGCCGGGGAAATTTTGCAAAACAAAAAGTTACGAATTGGTCTATAGAATACCTAGGTACCGCAGTTCGGACCTTTATTGTCTTGCATATACATATTATGGAGTCCTGAAACTAATCAATTGGAAATAATATCCAAACGTCCATTCTCTTTACGGCCAGTCCAATGACCTACTTCATGCTACTATCAATCTTGGAAGGCGACCCATCAAATCCTGGCCCTTTCCATATACTTTCTGTAGATCCCTTGGATCCGCAACTTATTTACGTTGTCTACTTGATACCTGCACACGCGCAGACTCAACGGGCCACCCACCTGTCTCATCCAGTAGGACCGACTACAGTCGAATAACCAATTGCGCGACGCAACCTGGACCAATTCAGCCAGGAAGCACTGGGGTTCGCTCTGATCCTCGGTAAAGACTATCTGTGGAAGTTGAGGCCGGATGGACGGCGGGGCATTGGTCATCGCGATATCTATGTACTCGTCGAAAGTAAACGGTTCATACAGCTCCGAGCCGATCTGCACGGTTCCCGTGGTACGTGCTGCAGCGTGTAGTAGACATGCATTGGCCACGAAGTCGACAGGCACCTCGTCGATGATATTGGCACCTGTTTTGTAGCCCTCTGCGGCATGCCACACCTGAGTCGACCCCCGATCCGCCATGTACATTTGATAGAATTTGTTTAACGGCGTCGAGTTCTCGAGGCCGTAGAGTGGATACGGGTGTCGCAACGCTTGACCGAAGATGGTCGGGCGAACGAGGAGAATGGGGAGAAGAGAATAGCGGCTCATGAGGAGCTTTTCCATCACGTACTTGGCCTGGGCATACGTCGAGGAGAAGCGTGACGCGTGTGGTGATTGATCCAGCGTCAAGATCGATGCCAGCTCTTCTTCTGGATCTTCGTCGGTCAAATTGTACGGTCGCTCCAGTACAGGACCATCGGGAAGAAAGCTATTACAATAGGCGGTTGACAGCTGAATGAGAAGCTTAAGACGTCGAAACCGCGATGCGATTCGGGCCAATTCCAGTGCCGGTAGGCAATTGTTCTCGAATGCATCGACGAGACTGGACTCCAGACTGATTTTGGCTGCCGTGTGAATCACGAGGGTGATTTGGCTGCGCAGCTGCTCCATCACGGCGGTTTCGATACCAAAGTCCACGGATTTGATATCTCCAATCACAAACTCGATTTTCTTCGAGGCAAGAATTGCATTCGTTTGATTCGGCATGGCTTTCTGCCATTTCTCAATTGCCTGCTCCGGTGTTCCACGGATTAGCACGTATATTTTGTGCGTGGGCAACTGAAGGGCCAGTTTATACAGCAGACATCCTCCCAGGGACCCGGTGCTGCCGGTCAGGAAGACCGTGTGCGCCTCAAAGATATTTGCATATCCTTTACGGAGGACCTGGTCAGCTTGGGATGGTACTGGGGGCGGCCGCGATGACATCGAAGCTTCGTGGTGTTCCGGAGTTGGAACCGACAATTAGTCGCGAGAGGTGTTCCCAGACTGCGAGGAAAGATGCAATCCGAGACCAGGGTACCGTGAAGCCTATCTACCCAGGTAACGATGAGATATCAACCTGATGCCGTAGCATACGGCTCTATTCCCGGGATGGACTGGTAGCACAAAGTTCCCTACTGGATGTTACTCTGGAAAATGCGAAGTTTACCTTTTTTTTTTTTTTTTTTTGCACTCCATGGATGCAGAGGGCAATGCGGTGTAGAGCGTTGACTGGACAAATGGGTTGTACAAGTACAACATGGGGATACCTGACTTCGGTTTATATGTGATACGGTTGGAAACTACCTAGGGAGTTACCGGGTTGAGAGTAGGCACTTGAAGTATATATCATTTCCCAAAGGAGTACTATTTGCAGCCGACGTATTCGCCAACGTCATCTGTACAACGTGTAAGGTTGGAAGGTTGAATCTCTGGAAATTGGCCGACACGGCCAAGGAGGTGGAAGTTGACTTGCGAGGTCGTGGACCTTCGGCTTCCGGCTCAAGGGCTCTTGCTTCCACCGCCGCACCAACAGCGTCCATCTCCATCACGCTCCACTTGAACCACAATGTCCACGCTCTTTTCTTGAAGATAGCTGACAGTCCGCTGGCGAACATCTTCCAGATCTGATCCACGAGAGGCAATGACGTGGATCACTCCGAAAACCCTTTGGCTCTTCTGTTCATGTTCATGTTCATGTTCATGTGCATGTGCATGTGCATGTGAATGGTCGTGATCGTGATCGTGAGTATGATCATGGTCGTGGACGTGACCGTGGTCATGGTGGCTGTGGCCGTGATCATGATCGCAGCCAGAATGACCAGAGTGGTCATGAGCGTGCGCATGTTCAGACGAGCCTGCACCGGTGTCGTCAATCCAAAATTTCGGCACCGTGTAGCTTACTACCCCTCGTAAAGTGCTCACCCCGGCTAGGGTTTCACGAACATTATATTCGGTATCAGCTGGCAGGGTCAGCAGCAGGGTCTTGGCCGTGCTACTGACAAGCGGGACGGCCGAAGCGAAAATCAAGATGGCGATAAAGCATGATGCCAGAGGATCGTACCCGGACCATCCTGAGTAGTGCACGAGGATAGTCGAAATGACAACCGCCACCGAGCCGAGTGTGTCGGCCAAGATATGCAGGAAAATGCCATGCATGTTCTCATTGCCATGCGAGTGGTCATGGCCATGACCGTGATCGTGCCCGTGGTGGTGGCCGTGCTCGAAGCTAAAAATGCCGACCAGATTCACCAAGAGGCCAGCAATGCTGACAGCCAGCAGCTCACCGATGCGATGCATTTCGCTCCCCGATGATAACCGCTCAACTGCCTCGTAAATGATTTCCACGCTGATGATCATGAGGAAAATTCCATTGGCGAAACCAGACAAGGTGTCTACCTTGCCATAACCGTATGGAAACCGAGAATTGGGTGGCCATTTGCTCATGACAGCGGCACACAGTCCGACAACCAGTGCAAGGCAGTCAAAGAACATATGAATACTGTCACTAAGCAGTCCGAGGGAGCCGGTCAAGAATCCGTAAGACAACTGAACAAGCATGAAGGTGAAGTTTAGGCTAGAATCTGTCAGTGTATTTTCCTGACGCTCGGAGTAAAGACTGAACTAACCACATAAAGTAGAAAATGCTGCGAGAATCCTTTTCCTGCAGAATGCTGTGTAGCAAAGGGTAGGCTTCGCTACGGTGGACGAGCCACTTTGTGACTCGGGAGGACTTAGCCATGCCGTGGGAATGGCTGTGATTATGGTGGTGGTGCGAGTGGTTGTGCGAGTGAGCATCCGAACGTAGGTGGCTGTCGTCTATTCTGGATGCGAAGAAAGAGCCAGCAGCCAAAACGCCGCGCGCGGCATAGACAACTAGAAAGTCATCCCGGATGTGTGGGGAGCACAAGAGCGCCGCAGCTCCACTGGTGACAGCGAGACCAACTTTATTCGAGGAGCGGAGGCTCGTCGGAAATGAGACCATCAAAGACATGGCGAACAGCCCGGCGGGAGCTGAAAGGTAGACCAAATCCGATATACTGAAGGGCGACCCCCGAGAAATGATCAGACCAGACACGGTCAGAAAAGACCCCGAGACAAGGGCCAATGGTGCATCGGTTGTCACGATGACCGATGAGTGGCTCGCATCCGATGCCTTTTCCGCAACCAAACCCGGCTCTGGAATAGGTCCCTGATGACGAATAGTAGGGAAAGGCGGAGATATAACGAAGACGGAGAGCGTGAGCGCGAGATAGCCCATGAGCGGCGATGAATCCAAGGATTGCTTCATGCCCAATAAGCTCAACAGCGTGGCTGCTCCGAGAAGAGCAATCGTAAAGCGCTTCTGAGTATAACGCTCGGAACTTGCACTACGCGGATTCGCATGCACCAAGTTTGGCAAACCAGATGCCCTAGCAAGAAGGAGCGCAAATGCGACCATGAAGCCTCCGATCTTCAGCGCGGCGAAAATGGGGAATGCAATGGACAATATTTGTAGAAGGGCGGCCTGGACAGTCTTTCCATCTGGAGTTGGGAATTTAACGGGTGAAGTGGTAATTGAGCCTCCCTTTTGTTGGTTCACTCGCGCAAGTCGGCCACAACCAAAAATAAGGAGAGTCATCCCCGTCAGAAGAAGAGTTTTCTGCCCAACGTGACTATTTCCCACGCCGGAGGTGCAGGCATTTGCATTCAGTATTTCCTCGCCGGATTGGCCTGTCTGCCCGCATTTCCTTGGATACCAGGAGAGCGCGATCCAGGGCAATGCGACAAGGGAACCAGTGAATATTTCATGTCTAAAATTATATATATGGTCAGTTCCGGGGATTCATCAGACTCCATCCACATACATTTGCTCTGAGCTGTGCTCTGTGTAGACGCCAGACTCTGCCTTGGTATCATGAACATGCGCTGCATCATGAACGGATGCCACGCTATGGGAGTGGTTGTGGGTATGATGCGAGATCGAGTGCGAGGTTGAGGCGGAGTGATGATGACTGGGCCACGATGGCTGGCTCGTATGAGTATACGAATAGCTCGCATTCACCGTGTCTGGAGACTCCGCAAGTTGCGATGGGTTCTCACTGAAGCTCCCCAGCGGGAGTGGAGGAGGCGGTTGAGCCCAGCGAGCGTTTCGACTATGACCGCGACTGCGACTGTGACCGTGACCGTGACCGTGACCGTGTCTATTTGAGGGAGGAGCGAGATCCGCAATCTGGAGCGGTGCCCCCGTCGACATTGTCTGTTCGTGGCTGATGCGCTGCTGAATAGGAGACACCCGCGGCGAATAATTCTAGGAGGCGCTCGGCGCCAAGGGTGGACAGAGCCTTTGAAGCTCAAACGGGGTTTGCAAGCGACGGGAAAGCAGACGGCATTGCTGGAAGAGCTGCAAGAAGATGTGCTTCAAGCACTTTGAAGTCGACACAAGACGAGACGAGAGGCCAGTCGCGGACCTTGGTGGGGTCCACGTGACGTTATCGGGAGATGCGCGACTCGTGTTTCGTGCTCTTCTCAGCTTCCTTATTTCTATCTTCTTGATACAAGAGAGCTTGTGCGATTTGAAATATGATCCCCCGTGATGATTGAGCTTCTCATCAGCATCGCGTTCTGCCTCTCCAGTGCGCTCACGGTGCTGATCCTGCTGCTCCCCTCGCAGTATGATCCAGCCACGAAGGACAAGCCCAGCGTGCAGATTCTTGTCTTGGGCGACATCGGTCGGAGCCCGCGCATGCAATATCATGCCCTGAGCATTGCTAAACATGGGGGCAAGGTTGTCATCATCGGGTATACAGGTGAGTCACTTCAATTGACGTGACACTCGAGCGCGGAGAAGCTGACACCAAGTTGTAGAATCCGATCCTCATCCCGACATCGTTTCCCACCCAAATATCGCAATTGTCCCTCTTCGTCCCCATCCCGCAATTCTACAGACCAGTAACAAGCTCCTGTTTACCATTTACGGCCCATTGAAGGTGTTGTTCCAGGTCACATATCTATGGAAATGCCTTGCGTATACTGCCCCGCCATCGCGCTGGCTTCTAGTGCAGGTGAGTATTTAGACGGAGGACAAGCCCCGTCACATTCTGACTCTTGTTATAGAATCCACCGTCAATTCCTACTCTAGCGATTGCGTCTCTATCCTGTTTCCTGCGACAAACCAGACTGGTCATTGATTGGCACAACTTTGGATATTCCATATTGGCATTGAAACTCGGCCAGGATCACCCGCTCGTGAAGCTCTCGATCTGGTATGAGAAGACGTTCTGCAAGTCGACCTCGGCACACCTGTGTGTAACCGACGCAATGGGCTCGGTACTCAAGAAGGATTTCAAGCTCCAAGCACCCATCTTGCCATTACACGATCGACCGGCCAGCCATTTCCACCCTATCAACAACCCCGATGAGCGAACGAAGTTCCTCAATACTCTTCCCGAGACAGAGTCTGTGCGTTCTTCGTTGACGGCTGGAACTCTTCGAATATTGGTCAGTTCGACGTCCTGGACCCCAGATGAGGACTTTTCGGTTCTCATCGACGCACTGCTGCAATACTCTGAACTGGCCACCGCGAATCCCAACCTCCCAGAGGTGCTGGCTATTATCACAGGCAAGGGCCCGCAGAAAGAAATGTATACCCGGCAAATTGCAGCCCTCGAAGCCGCCGGTCGGCTTCAAAAGGTCACAATTCGGACCGCCTGGTTGAGTGTGCCTGATTATGCCCGACTGCTGGCATCGGCATCACTCGGGGTCAGCCTGCATACAAGCAGTAGTGGCGTGGATCTCCCAATGAAGGTCGTCGATATGTTCGGCGCCGGTCTGCCCGTCGTGGGCTGGAATCGCTTCGAGGCTTGGCCGGAACTAGTAACAGAGGGCGTCAACGGAATGGGCTTTGGAAGCTCGATTGAGTTGACGGACCGGTTGACTGAGCTTTTTGGAGACAATAAAAAGCTGGAAACCCTTCGTGTGGGCGCCCAGAAAGAAAGCACCCGGCGATGGGATGATGAGTGGGATCCCATTGTAGGCAAATTGCTTGGACTCACATAGCAAAGTCGATACATGAATCAAATATGTAAATTTTTTTCAAAACTTGGCGTCCTGAATTACCTCTAGATGCTAGCCTGGAATTTGGCGTCACAATAGAGGCATGTATCAAACGTCTCACAAAGCTTGTGGAACAGCGGGCCATTGTACATATGAGCGACCAACTCCTCGTCCATATACTCGGTGCGGCAAACAGAGCAGAATTTAGACATCCCGGGTTCTTGGATAGCCAGGAAGGTCAATCCACAGCGTGCTAGCGAGCTGGGTTTAGTATACCAAATCAGTAGAAGGTAATTGCAATGCATACCGAAAAGATGGCCATTCGCGCATTGGGCTTCCTTAGCCGAGGACCACGCAATTCCCGCATTGCAAATCTCGCACCGCTCGAAGAGGTGGCCCCCAGGCTGATCGAGCTGGTGGGAAGATTTTGCCGGAACTGTAGAGGGTTCGGAATCGCATTTCGAGATTTCCTCGCTCAAGGCTATGCCTGTCTCACTCGCTAGGCGATCGAATGATTTCCGAGCCTTGGAGCGAAATGATGGGCTGTGTCCATCTACGATACTGCAACAGGCCGCTGCATATATGAGCTTCTGATCCTCTGTATTCACCGTGGTCTTGACGCCCTCGGAGAGAAGAAAAGAGGTCACTGCTTCCCGCCGGCTTAGCGCCGCCTGCGTTTCCTGGTTCTCTGCCCGCGGCACGAAGAGGGTTTGTTCGTCCGGTATATCACCTGTTTCTTCCGAGGCAAATGCAATGGTGGCATCTTCATCCGACGCCACCCGGTACTCAATCATATCTGTCGGGTGTTTTGTGAAAAGCACCGCAGTAACGTTGCGGTAAGACGTCAGCCCCCACATTCTCGCCACGGCATGTCCTCCTAAATCACGATTCAGATCGTATTGCTCTCGGAGGTTGTCCACAATCTTGCTCCATGCTGGTACTTGCGG
This sequence comes from Penicillium cinerascens, assembly GCF_028974065.1. Classification (NCBI taxonomy): domain Eukaryota; kingdom Fungi; phylum Ascomycota; class Eurotiomycetes; order Eurotiales; family Aspergillaceae; genus Penicillium; species Penicillium cinerascens. Next base: position 175,702 of record NW_026695298.1, on the reverse strand, counting down.
ATGATCATCGGGTCCAAGTAGATCGAGGCTGATGGCAACGCCCAGCCCGCCTGTAGTGCATATGTGGAGCGTGCAAGTACTGTCTCCTTCGTCTCGTGATACAGACATTGCTGAGATGACCTTGGTTATCAAACGTTCAATTTCACATTTCATCTAGTCCTTCCTTACCTGTGATAGGTTCCCAGTGTCTTGGGGGATCATTTGTCTCTGTGATCGGCTCAGAGACCGGCCAATCCCGAGTTTGGACTTGGGTTTCATTTGTACGAGTACCGTCGTATGCAGAGCGCTGCATTGAAATTGTGAGGATACCTCCAGTGATACCCACTGCAAGGGCAATGTCTTGACCCTGATTCTATGGCCGGTAACTCTTAGTAAATAGTGTAACATCAAGGTGTGTTGACATACCGTGTGCAGCCACTCTATCGGGCCAGTAATTCGGTGATGATTCCATCTGGGGGCAAGTTGTGTCACTGGGTGTCCCCTGAGCTCAGCAGTAGCCTCATATCGACGCGCATCCTTTTCCTGGCTGCTCGAATATCGCACTGCAACACTGGCTTTGAACAATTGTAGCTGTGTCCCGTATGCGGCGGCAAAAATTGCGGTGGCAGAATGGTCAAAATACTTGCGCGAAGACAATGTCGCGATCCATGGTCCACAGGAGATAGATGAGACACGGACTTGCGACTGTACCCTGCCATGTAGGAGTGATCCCGAGCAAGCCATGGGAAATTGCATCTCTTCCTGTTTCAGCGGGCGAAGAGCCATCTGTTCCACACAGTAGGGGCTGGAACGAGCGTGCATCCCAGGGGACCTACGCACTCGTAGCAGGACCAGATCATTCGAGTCCGTTGCAACGGCCAGCATGTGGATTCCCCAGCGGTTCTGGGGTTCAGGAAATGGATTGGGGTCATTGGTAGGTGGAGGTATTTTAAGAGGCGGGCACCATTGGAATGAACGGATATTCACTCGGCGAAGTTCTTCGCCTCCCACTTTTATCGGAGCTGATGGATCCTGATGGAATACGTGGTTCACTATACCCACCCTGGACCATTGTCCCTTCGAACCGATCGGTTCCCAGAAGGACAGGACCAGATTCGAAGTTAAAACGGCCAGGACGCTGCGCCGGAATCGAGCCAGGCCTGGTGGTGACCATGACATAGCAAGAATAGTGCTACTCGACTGCTCTGCCCCAATAGAGAAATCATCCCGGTTTTGCGGATAGATGTCGGCCCATTCAGCATAAGTGAAGGTGTTGACGCGGAAGCGTGTGACGTGCCATGTTTCTTGTCCCTGAGGCGCTGATGTCGATGCTCCCACGTTCAAGGTCTACCTAACTGTCAGCTATAGCGTTCGCGATGTTCGGTGCTTGTTGTACGCACCAAGATCTGAATCTGCTCGCCCGCGGCCACGGCAAGCTCGCCGTCCGGTGACCAAGCAAGGGCATCGAAGGATTGGGGATAGATGGGCAGCTCCACCGGACTTAGCATTTTGCAGCGATCCAAAACGACTTTCTCACAAAGTCCTACATCAGCCTCTAGCATCCCAATACAAGAATTGAAGAGGACGGAGAGGAAGTCAAAGTGAAAAGATGCGTTTAAGGTGGGAGAAGCAAAGCGCGAAGCTCGCTGCCCGATCGGGCCTAGCGCCATTCTCCGCGACTTCTGCTTCTTTCCATCCTCGTGCTCCATGATTATTTACAGGATGGATTTGACCTACGACGAGGTTCCAAGGTTGGCTATGAATACTGCTGAAATCCCTTTGGAAGGATGGGGAAAATTGCTTCAATTTGGATGTGCACAACTGGCACAATATGTACAATCCGAGCTTCATATGCGAGGGTATCATCAACGTTTTTGGGGTCGCATCGTATTTTAGTCAACACGATCCAGCTTCTGCACAACCATAGCGGTTGCAGCCCCGCCACCATTGCAGATAGCAGCCACACCGTACTCACCAGGTTGCAGCTGGTGGAGCAGGGTGACGAGAATGCGGGAGCCGGAGCTGCCCAGGGCGTGACCGAGGGAAATGGCACCACCGAGCATATTGACCTTGGCGTTCTCCAGACCGAGAATCTACGCGGGATATATGTTAGCATCGCTGTCTCGAATTTTAAGATCTGCCAATGAAGACACAGCTTTCTTACCTTCTCATTGGCCTTGATGACTGCCGCAAAAGCCTCGTTGAACTCCCACACGGCCACCTGATCTTTGGTGATGCCGGCACGCTCCAGGGCAATCGGAACGGCCTTGGCCGGGGCAACGGGGAAATCTACTGGGTCGATAGCGGCGTCGGCCGATGACACGATCCGGGCCAACACACGGCCGCCGGCACCAAACTCGCGCGCCAGCTCCTTGTTGCCGATAACGAGGGCGGAAGCACCATCGTTCATGGTGGAGGCATTCCCGGCAGTGACGGTGCCCGTGCCGTCCCGCAGAAAAGCAGGCTTGAGAGTGGTCAGCTTATCGATCCGGAGGTTCTCGTAGCCCTCGTCCCGTTCGATCACAGTCTCGCCCTTCTTGCTCTTAACAGTAACCGGGGCAATTTCATCTGCGAACTTGTTCTCCTTCCAGGCCTGCTGGGCCCGCTCGTAAGAGCGGATAGCGTACTGATCCTGGTCCTCCCGCGAGATGTCGTACTTCTTGGAGGTCTGCTCGGCGCAGATACCCATGTGGAACTTGTTATACACATCCCAAAGACCGTCCTTGATCAGACCGTCCTCCAGCTTGATCTCACCGAATGGAGGCAACTGACTGGCACGAGACATGTAGTACGGCACACGGCTCATGTTCTCCATGCCACCGGCAATTTGAGCCTCGGCCAGACCAAGCTGGATGTTTTGGGCTGCCAGTGCTACCGCCTTCAAACCGGAGGCGCACACCTTGTTGACAGTCATGGACTCAACGGTGGACGGCAAACCAGCGAACATGGATGCTTGGCGAGCAGGAGCCTGGCCAACGGATCCCTGGAGGACATTTCCCATATACACATCGGTGATCTTCTCCACGGGTACCTTGGATTTGCTCAGGGCCGACTTGATGACAACGGCGCCCAGCTCGGGTGCCGAAACAGAGGTAAAGGAGCCATTGAACTAGGCATACGTCGTCAGCACTTGCGTCCTCGGACTCACAACATGAATTGTACGGGCCATGTAATTACCTTCGCTGTGGGTGTTCGGGAGGCACTCAGAATGTAGGCATCTTGGATCTCCCTCAATGTCGGGCGGGCGGAGCTGAAGTGTCTCTGGCTGCGGAATGCGGGGATGGTAGCCCGCTTGGAGAAGCGAGCAGACAACCCGGTGGCAGTGATCATTTTTATTGAATGTGAGACGAGGCGAGGCGATATGAGATGGCGTACAGCGTATTGAAAGAGAAGAAAGAGAAGAGGAACATCGAACGGTTCAAGTGCAATCGGCTATGGAATGCATCCGCTCAACACCCGCGCGCGCCGCTTTTAACCGCCTGAGCCGAGGCTGTTCCACGTCACATGACATGACGGAATACAGTGACTCAGCAGCATAGATCGAGTTAGTTTCTCCATCGGGATAGTTCCGCCGGTTCCCCTCCCCGTGCTTTCTACTGATAGTCGTCCAGCGTCTCTGTTTCTACTCCGTTGCTTCTTCTTCATCCTCCATCTCGGTAGCAGAACACTGCTCAACCTTTACGTCACAAGCTTCCTATCTCTACCCGGACGCGCCACGATGTCGACCTCTGCCCGCCGCCGTCTCATGCGGGACTTCAAGGTACGTACTGCGTCACTTCAGAAATCGGGCGAGATTGCCCTTCGGCCCTCAATCCAGATCCCCTGCTAGATTTGGTGATGGCACTATGCTGGGGAAACTGTCACAAACGGGCGGCCGGTGGACACTCATTCCCTTTGTTTCCGAGAATCCTCCAAAAAGTGTCAAGTGCCCCAACCAACTGATTCGCGTCTCGGAATGTAGCGAATGCAAACCGACCCCCCGGCCGGAGTCTCTGCCTCGCCCGTTGCCGACAATGTTATGACGTGGTACGTGGAGATGGACTGTCTGTTGCTATTCAATCGACTGATGGGACGCTAGGAATGCCGTCATTATCGGCCCGGCCGACACGCCGTTCGAAGATGGAACCTTCCGCCTGGTGATGAACTTCGAGGAACAGTACCCTAACAAGCCGCCCGGCGTCAAATTTATCAGCCAGATGTTTCACCCCAATGTCTACGGCACCGGCGAGCTCTGCCTCGATATCCTGCAGAACCGATGGAGCCCAACATATGACGTGGCTGCCATCTTGACGAGTATCCAGAGGTAGCGTGACCCAAGCTTTCCCGGGGCTTTTCGTTCCCAAGACCCGATTTATGCTGACCTGCATGACCTCTAGTTTGCTCAATGACCCCAACACCTCGTCCCCGGCCAACGTCGAAGCATCCAACCTTTACAAAGACAACCGCAAGGAATACATCAAACGGGTGCGAGAGACTGTTGAAAAGAGCTGGGAGGACTAAAGGTGGACATGATGGTAGAGTCGCGCGCGTGACTTTTTACCCTTTTCACCATTCCGATTGATGATTCTTCAATATCAAACGTTGAGGCCGCAGCGAGTCCTGAGATGCGAATACCGGAGTCAAATATCGCTTTCGAACCTTCGGGCCGTTTGATCTGCACAGCGTGGGGTTTAGGCGCCAGGTTCTTCATTTTTGTTTCCCGTGGCCTTTGATTTTCTTTTTTTTCTTGTCTGCATTTATCCCATTGCGATAGTTCTGCATTAGCCTTGAATGATATACATATTTACGAAAGTCAAGCTCTTGTCGAGGATAAGAGAGCGGTGACCTCCTGAACCGTCGGAAGTCGGGGCGGTCGGCCAATCCCAAAACGGGGCGACTGTCAACAAATCCACTCCTCACCTTCACTCTCTTACCCCGTCTGCTCGGGTTATCTGTTAGCCTTCTTGTTTTCTTTTCTTTCTTTCTTTCTTTCCTCCACGCGTGGAGCCCATATCCCTGAGCCCCCCTGGACCTCCCAGGCCAATAGTGAAACACCTCTACCCTCGGGATTTGTCTGCCCCTCCTTGGGGTCTGTTTGTGTCCCGTGAGAGGGCCAGTGAACTGCCAAAAAAATGGCGTGAGTACTTTCAACTAGCTCATTTGACTGGCACTGACTTCCTTTCGCAGGTCCGTCGGGTCGAACACCATTAAGGGTACGCACAACGTGGGATCCTCAACGGTGGAGAGAGAGTACAGCTAACCCCCTAACGCGTACAGTGGTCGCTCGATTCCGTCCCCAAAACAAGGTTGAACTAGCCTCCGGAGGCAAACCGATCGTCGAATTCGAAGGCGAAGAGTCATGTAGCATCCAGGTGAGCCCGGGCACCTGGGGAGGCCGTGGGGAATGATGCTAACGAGCATATGTGGGTAGTCCAATGAAGGCATGGGTGCCTTCACCTTCGACCGGGTGTTCCCCATGGATACTGCGCAAGACGACATCTTCAATTTCTCAATCCGGCCAACTGTCGACGACATTCTGAATGGTTACAACGGAACGGTGTTTGCATACGGTCAAACTGGTGCTGGAAAGTCGTATACCATGATGGGATCCGATATCGATGATGATGTGGGCAAAGGTGTTATTCCGCGTATTGTCGAGCAAATATTCGCCAGCATCCTCACCAGCCCGAGTAACATCGAGTATACCGTGCGAGTCAGTTATATGGAGATCTACATGGAGAGGATTCGCGATCTATTGGTGCCGCAGAATGACAACTTGCCGGTACACGAGGAGAAGGCTCGTGGAGTCTACGTCAAGGGATTGCTGGAAGTCTACGTCTCGAGCGTGCAAGAGGTCTACGAAGTGATGCGCCGTGGTGGAAATGCACGAGCCGTGGCTGCGACCAACATGAACCAGGAATCCTCTCGATCCCACTCCATTTTCGTTATTACCGTCAGCCAGAAGAACGTTGAAACCGGATCGGCCAAGAGCGGTCAACTCTTCTTGGTCGATTTGGCTGGTAGTGAGAAGGTCGGTAAGACGGGAGCCAGTGGTCAGACCCTGGAGGAAGCCAAGAAGATTAACAAGAGCTTGAGTGCCCTTGGTATGGTCATCAACGCTCTCACCGACGGCAAATCAAGTCATATCCCGTACCGCGACTCGAAACTCACTCGAATCCTCCAGGAATCCCTGGGTGGTAACTCTCGGACGACCCTCATCATCAACTGTTCGCCCAGTAGCTACAACGATGCGGAGACCATCTCGACCTTGCGTTTTGGTGTCCGAGCCAAGTCCATCAAGAACAAGGCAAAGGTCAATGCGGAACTCAGCCCGGCCGAGATGAAACAACTCTTGCGAAAGGCTCAAAGCCAGGTGACAAGCTTCGAATCCTATATTTCCGCCCTGGAGAGTGAAGTCAGCCAATGGCGTGGTGGTGACAGTGTCCCGAAGGACCAGTGGACCCCTGCACGGGGTAATGAGATTGCCAATGCCGTGAAAGCTGAGGCTCGTGCCCCTCGACCAGGAACCCCGTCACGCCTCCAGGAAACTGCTCGTGCCGAGACTCCACGCCCCGACTCTCGCGTTGGAGACCGTTCGAGCACACCCAGCCTGGTGCTGGAGAAGGACGAACGGGAGGAATTCCTTCGCCGCGAGAATGAACTGCAGGATTCACTCGCCGAGAAGGAGACCCATATCGCCAATGTGGAGCGCAGTCTCCGGGAGGCCCGCGAGGAGCTCAAGTCGATGAAGGAGAATGCTGGTCGGTCAGGCAAAGACAACGAGCGCTTGGAAACCGAAGTCAACGAATTGCGAATGCACCTGGAGAAAGTCTCGTATGAGAGCAAGGAGGCAGCGATTACCATGGATGGTCTGCGAGAGGCGAACTCGGAGCTCACTGTCGAGCTGGACGAGATGAAACAGCAGCTCCTCGATGTTCGCATGAAGGCCAAAGAGACCACCGCAGCTCTCGACGAGAAGGAAAAGAAGAAGGCCGAAAAGATGGCCAAAATGATGGCCGGATTCGACCTCGGCGACGATGTATTTTCCGACAACGAACGTAAACTACAAGACCTGATCGCCCGTGTGGATGCGCTGCACGAGATTAGCGCATCGGGAGAAATCATTGCACCCGATGACATCCTTGAGCTTCGCACAAATCTGTTGGAGACACAAGGCTTCATCCGACAGGCCGAGTTGACCATGAATGATCGAGGTGAATTTGGTGAGCTGCAGGACAGCCGCCGGGCAGATCTGGAGAAGAAATTGGACGAAGTCCAACGAGAATACGAAGGCCTCTTGACTCGCAACTTGGGCGAAACCGACGTGGAGGAGATCCGCGAGCGGCTGGAAAAGGCTTTCGTCGACCGAAAGGAGACCGAGAGCGCCGCAGTCGAGGAGCTTCGAACCCACATCACCCAAAAAGACGAGGAACTGTCCAAGCTGCGCAAATCCCTTGTCGATACCGAGTCCCGGACCTCGAGCAATGGTGCCGCGAGCAAGACCCTGCAGCAGCAGATTGCCGAATTCGACGCCATGAAGAAGTCTTTGATGCGTGACTTGCAGAACCGCTGTGAGCGTGTTGTCGAGCTCGAAATTTCCCTGGACGATGCTCGTGAGCAGTACAACAACGTGCTTCGATCGTCGAACAACCGTGCCCAGCAGAAGAAGATGGCCTTCTTGGAACGCAACCTGGAACAATTGACGCACGTCCAGCGACAGTTGGTGGAGCAGAACAGCAGTCTGAAGAAGGAAGTTGCCATCGCCGAGCGAAAGCTAATTGCACGGAACGAACGCATTGCCAGCCTGGAGAGCTTGCTTCAGGAGAGCCAAGAGAAGTTGACCCAAGCCAACCACCGGTACGACCTTTGTGTACACCTCGCTCATCCACGTTTTGCCGATACTGACAACTACACTAGATTCGAGGCCCAGCTTACTGCTGTCAAAGAGCGCCTGGAGGCTGCGAAGCAGGGCTCTACCCGGGGCCTTCCCACCATGGACGGCAACGGGAGTTTCAGCTTTGGAGGATCCCGCATTGCGAAGCCGCTGCGTGGCGGGGGTGGATCGGACGGGCCGACGAATGCGACCGTCGCGGGCGTACAATCGCAAGAGGCGCCGGGCAAGCGCACGAGCTGGTTCCGCAAATGATCCTACAACACCCTCAGAAGAGTGTTCGTCCGTGGCGATGCTACTCCTGAAACTCGACAGCTGTCTGCCATGGGCACCGGACATCTTCCAGTTTGTCCTGCTGTCACTGGCTTTGGGCTGATCGTGATCTCTTCCTAACGCCGTCCTACGAGTCTCGTCTCATTTCCTTGCTTTTCCTCGTGGCTCGTCCACTGTGGCAGGACCTTCTTGTGATTTCCTTTTGACGTTCGATTGCGTCGCTTTTCTCTTCCCATTCCAGTACATTAGATCGCGCCCTGCGGGGGGGACTGGAGATCTGAGGATCTCCCTGATACCCATTGTACATCAACCCCAGATAGAATGCAGTGGAGCTGGTAAGTAGTCTACGAGATGGAGCGTGGGGGGTGAGACGATATGTTATATATGCCACGATAGTCCCAAGACTTATTTTCAGTGTTTGATATCTCATCTAAATGATTATTAAAGATTCGAAAGGGTTCCGGAAGTCCGAGATGGGTGAGAAGCGCAGCGAAATCGTGAGGCCTGAATGAAGCAGCAAACCGGCAAGGGCCTGCCTGATATGTACTCCAGGCAGCGCAATTCACCTTTTCTCACTTCTCATTTTCCTTTTCGCTTCTCTATATCTCCGACATCACAGCTTATGGAATGTCAATTTACTCCAACCACTCCCGGCGGTAATGAGGCGGCCTCGGTGGCCAGCGAGGGAGTCACATTTTCGGCAATGGACAGGAAAGTTGAATATCAGATAGGGCGAGCCAAGCGGCAGCCTTCCCACTCCACTCGGAGGATCCACCCGTCATATACCAACTGCCGCCTAGCCCGGTCTAGAACTGACGAGACCGGGACCTTTGCAGCATGCACTAGCGTAGAGACATGAAGGCGCTTGTGTTCCTCAGCGGTCGAAGGGGAAGCTCGGGAACGGTCTCACGCGGACTCACGACCGAGTGCATCGCAGACGGGGCGCTAGGGCCATGCTGGTCAAGACATGCAGGCCCAGGGATGGATTGGCATCGAGCTTATCTGAAAGACAAGGACGAAGCTATGAAAGAAAAAGCGCTTGGCAAGTTGGAGGCCAAGATGGAAAGCGAGTCACGAGACTGGAAGCACGATATACAAGTTGCATACTTTGACTACGAGAGGTCATGTACAGAAGAGGGGCATGGTATGAAGAAACCAAGGAAAAGAATGCCAATGCAAATACAGAATTCCCCCCCAGTCTCTTAAAATGGAAATAATTGCGCCGCCTTCGCCCGAGCGAGATCCTCAAACTATACCAACCCGTCGTATAGCGATAGCGCACTGACAATCGTCTCGTCGCGCTTGCTGCCCTCCTTGAACTCTTCGAGGTCCAGGCTGCCATTCTCATCCTTGTCCATCATCCGGAAGATCTTCCGCACCCGCTTCTCCGGGGTATCCTCGTCCTCCGGCAGCTTCACCATCGATCCCACCTAAAGCGCGTCAGTGACGGTCATATAACGATGTACGTGCCGGTCACCTACCATCTTGTAAATCGCCTCGACAATGGCCAGCATCTCGTCGTAAGTGATCTTGCCGTCGCCATCAATATCGTACAGTTGGAAGGCCCAGTCGAGCTTGTCCTCCATCTTGCCTCGCGAGGTCACCGATAATGCGCAAATGAACTCCTTGAAATCGATCATGCCGCTGTTGTCCGAGTCGAATACGCGGAACACATAATTTGCAAATGAGGATGGATCACCGAAGGGAAAGAATTGCCGGTAGATTTTCTGGAACTCCTCCTTGGTCAAGGTGCCCGACGGGCAGTCCTTCAGGAATCCTGGAAAGTGGTCAGCCACACTGGACACTTCATTGCGCGGCGAGACGATCAACCCCATCCCGTTCTCACATACCTTTATACCATTGCTGGAGCTCCTTCTTGTCGAAGTGGGTTGCCCTTTGCAACTCGTCCAGCTGCGTGGGCGAGAGCTTCGATTGCCTGCGCACGAGTCAATATCCAGAAGTTGAAGGGCCTGAAAACGGTCGCTCAATAACCCGGAAGGTAGGACCAGTCGTGACCACCTCGGAACGTCACTCTAAAGAAAGCGATTCCGTCGTTCCAGGCGGTTCCGCCCAAGTCCATCCCGCCGGGGCGTCCGAGTTCAGTGAGGCCAGATCGGGTCGGACTCACGACTTGCCCATGGTCAAACACCCAGAACCTCAGTTATAAATTCAGGCACATGCACGTCGAACTTCCACAGGATCGCCAGGGGGACGTCTTGGAGGCGATGGAGGAAGGGAGATGGGTGACGCGGGGTAGAAACGGGGGGACGAAGTGTGGCTGAGTCGCGGTGGCGGGGAATCGACGTAAGGGATCGTTCGCGTACGAAACCGAAGCAGGGAGAAGAGCGATTGAGGAAAGTCGCTTTGATACGTTCAAGGAAACAGAGTACAGAAGGAGAAAAGCGAAGGTGACAAGAAAGATGAATGGCGAGTCGAGACCATCCTCGGCCTTGGCATGACACCACTACGAAATTACCGCCTTCCGCTATATACACGTTGTACACTTTATCCTCCCACCCCGGAAATGCCGGATACCAATATCGTCGTAAAAAATATATCTCATATGCAATCATCTCCAGGCTAACAAGACACGCGAAGAACGGGCCGGGACGGGGTGTCCCGGTGTCCCGGCCCATGAAAGGTGGGTTTAGTCCACCTTGATAGAGCCGTAGATGCGATAAATAAACGCCCAACTGGCGAAGAAACCAATCGAACCTAGAAAAGTCAGTCAGGAATCGATTCGAAGACGAGCGAAATAGACAAACCGGTAAGGATAAAGACGACAAAGCCAATCAGGGCCGAGTAGCCCATGTAGAGGACAGCGCCAGTCAGCCCGCCAAAGCTCACTCTCGTTGCCCAAAAGATGAGTGCGTTGACGAACACGTAGCCACCCGTCATACCCGCACCGGCAAAAGCACGCCAGTGCCACCGGTAGTTCTCTGCACACAGCAGGAAGTATACCAGCAGAATGGTGGTAGCCGCGGAGGTGATGATCATCAGGCCGTAGCACAGGAAGAGGAACCCAAACATGTAATAGATCTTGCTGGTCCAGAGCGAGGTCATGATGAAGTACAGCTCAACGAAGATGGCACCAAAGGGAAGAATGCCGGTGAGGAGAATCGATGGGATAGTGCGGAGGCTGCCGGCCATCGGAGGCACCTGGCGTGGGATTTGGTTTGTCTTGGTCGGGCCTTCGATTGGCTAACGGCGAAGCAGATTAGTACAAGACGTAGACAGGAGGCAGAAACAGAACGATCACATACAGCTTGCCTGAATCCAAGCCAGCTACCGGCAAAACTCAGCGGCACGCTGATGACGAACCAGATCAGGACCAGTGCCAGCATGGTGCCAAAAGGCACCGCACCGCTGGAGCCCTTGGCCCAGACGAAAAGGTTGAGTAGGAAGAACGTGCCGAAGATAATTCCGGGAATCAACAGTGGGGTCAAGACAATGTTGCGTTTCCAGGCCTCGCCGCCGAAAGCTTTGTATACTCGTGCTGACACGTATCCACCAATGGCACCGAACAAAGCGGAAATCAAGAGAATCGCAGTGGCCAAGAAGCCGCGGTTGGCAGGCGAAAGGAGACCGAGGAGTGCGAATGCTATATGGATCGGATTAGTTTGCGACGCACGATTTCAAGAGAGAGATCAACTGACCAACAGTTACACCCGTCATCATAAATAGCTGAGCACCATTGCCCAGCATAATACTCAGCAACAACGGGGACTTGGGGCAACGGAAGACGTCACCGTGAACGAGCTTCCACCCGGAGTCTTCCTGGATACCATCCTCGACGGCGGCCGAGGTGCCATCGAGATCGTCCAAGCTGATCGCGTCCAGCCGGTTGTAGCGCGCAATGTCCTTCTTGAGCGCACGAACGAGAATCATGCTCACCATGCCCACGAGGAAAACCACGAAGACGGCGGAGTTGATAAGTGAAAACCAGTGGATCTTAGGGTCATAGACGTGCAGGTATTTGTCCCATCGAGTGGCCCACGCCGTACGAGATTCCCTCCAGTAAACACTGTAGGTCCAGGTAACTGGGGTATCCACATCCTCACTCAGAGTCAGGAGGTTCCGCTGGGTGCCACACTCAGCAGTCCCGTCGTCCAGGACTCGTGAATCGCGGCGAGACTCGGGCTGCACCAGCACACCCACCACCCGGAGCTTGTCTTTACCGCCGTATCCAACTCGGTGGTAATCAATTAGGAGATTAAAGTGATTGTTCAGCACGGCCTGTCCGTTGTCATCCAGATCGCCCAGGGAGAATCCCGGGCTATAGAAATCGGTATCGGTGTTGCCGTCGTGATTCAGCTGCGCGGCGGGCAGTCCATCCACGAGCCAGTTGATGTTATAACCTTGAGAAATGCGGCGATTGGTGAATTTGGCGCCCCGAGAGTCGAAAATAACCTCACCGCAGATTGCTTTACACGTCTCATTTTGAGCCATGTGCAGCTCCAGTGGGGAGGTGCGAATGCGGTCGCCGAACAGAATGCTTCCCAATGATTCTCTTACATCTTGGGCACCGCCTTCTGGTCGACAGAAATGAAGCGCAGGGTGGTAGTAGTCGTATGCAAAGACAGAATGTAGCTGGTCATCGCGTGATAGACCGGGCGTCAGGTGGTTGACATAGAGCGGAACGGATTGGCCCTTGTCGTAGGAGGTCGGGGCAACACCAGGAAGATAGAAGGCGGAAGACAGTGAGGGGATAGTGAGGAGGACCGAGGTGAGGAGGGAGGGCCGATCGGTGAACCGCATGGTGAGCGTCGAGAATTCGGGGGTTGCTCAAATCAGCCGCATGGGAAATATGGTCAGGCGGTGATGCAGTTCAAACAGAAAGCTCACAGCAAGAGCATAGACAGTCCCAGCAGGGATTTACAGCTTCATGCGTGCTGGTACAGAAAATGAGGGTGAGCTAGGTGAGGCATCAGAAAGGACAGGATGACCCCCGTTGGACAATGACGGCGGATGCCTCGCGAACACGTGATGATCACCTCCATCACGTGCTGATAAGGAAAAATTTCCCAGATTTTGACGCAAGCGCGCCGTTCCATGTTGATTTCTACATCTGCCATGGCTTCAGACACTGCGCCTTCGCGCGCTCAGAGCTTGTCTACGCTGCTTGATAATCTCAAATCATGTCTCACTAGCGCTGCTTCCTCTTTGCCAGCTCCCCGCAAGGAAGCCCCCTCCGACATCTCGATTGAGCCTCCGCAAGACGGCATCTCGCTCCTCGATACCAAGAGCGAAATTCTCCTTTCCTACCTCCACAACCTCGTTTTCTTGATCATTTTCCAATTGCGAAACGCTTCGTCAAAGCAGGACCTCAAGGACTCCGAAGATGTCGCGGATGCCCCCATCCGAGAGGAGGCCGTGAAAAAGCTAGTCGAGCTCCGAGTCTTCCTCGATCGCGGTGTGCGTCCGCTGGAGGGCCGTCTGAAGTATCAGGTCGACAAAGTGGTGAAGGCGGCAGAGGATGCGGAACGTACGGAACGTCCTGGCCGGTCGCGCAAGTCCAAGAAATCCCGCAAGGGCAGCCATGGTAGTGACCACGGATCATCGGACGAGGACGATACAAGCGGCAGTGATGAGGAGGAGGAGGATATGGATGAGATGGCTTACCGACCCAATGTGGCTGCATTCTCCAAGGCCAAGCCGGAGGAGAACAAGTCTCAGGCCAAATCAGTCACCGAAGAGCCGAGTGATGGTATCTACCGCCCGCCGAAGATCATGCCGACTGCCCTCCCCTCGACTGATCGCCGTGAAAGAGAGGATCGTCGCCCCCGCCGGTCCAATGTCATCGACGAGTTCGTCAACGCCGAGATGTCGTCCGCGCCCATGGCCGAACCCAGCATTGGTAGTACCATCATCGCCGGTGGTCGACAGACCAAGTCTAAGAAAGACCGGGAGCATGAAGCTGACCGGACCCGATACGAAGAAACCAACTTTGTCCGTCTGCCCAAGGAGACCAAGAAGGAGAAAGCTAAGCGCGGCGGTGGCCGGGACGCTACATTTGGTGGAGACGAATGGAAGGGCCTTACCGAGGGTGCTGATCGCATTGAGCGTCTTACTCGACGTGGCAAGAGCGGCGGCGCCGCTCTGGAGAAGAGTCGGAAGAGAAAGAATGATGATGGGCAGCGCGGTGATGGCGTGGGCATGGGCGAGATCTTCGATAAGCGCCGGAAGAAGATTGATAGTTGGAAGCGATAAGTGTGCTATGGGGCTGATTCCTTTTCTTTTATTTGCAACAGACCTCGAGTCTACGAACATCACGGAGTTGGCATGGCTATCAAAAACAAATTCACCACCGCTACAAGTTGTTCCTACTTGTACATTATTTCATCCATAGATACCTTCACGCATCCATCTTAAACGTGCTTCCATCCGGGGACGATTAACTGGACTCGGCATATGGGCATAATCCGAGGCAACCCAAAGCTACAAACATAATCGATTTATCCGAGAGTATTTAGAATCACTTGGAAGTATATAAAACAAAAAGAAAAGTCAAAACCGCGACATTCACATGTCAGGGGTAAAGTATGCCGATCCTCGGGCAGATGATGTCATTGCCTCCCGACTTGCTATCGCAAGGTCTCGCGGCCGACTCTTCTGACACTACTTGCAGACTTGCAAATCTGTTGATCATGGAGAACCCAGGTACGTTCCATTGCGTTGAATTCCTACATAGTGTACGCGTGAGCTCAACTAATTGATTGACAGTGGTCGAAATTCCGGCGCTGATCCATCATCTCACTCAGTCGTCGCCAACGTTACAACAGAAGACTCTGGAGCAGTTCTTTACAAGCGATGCATCCTTTGTCCATCCTTTCTGTCGAGTTCCCAGCTTTGAAGGGAGCCGATGGTGGATATTGAAGGTCTTTCAGTGGTATAAGATCATGTCACCACGCATTAAGATGGATATTCATTCAATCGGTGAGTAAGGCTTCTATGCGGAGACTCTCCCGTTGCTAACAATTCCGTAGCATTCGATGAAGATCATCTCAAACTCTACGTTCAAATGTCTCAGGTCTTTTCAATTTGGATTGTGCCGTTCCACGTTGCATCGGTGACACTGACGACCGTCCTGGATCTCACCACCGACTCGAAGAAGGCCAGCTCCTCGGCAAACGGCGCTCGCCCGCTGTACTACATTTCTAAGCAGGAGGATTTGTATCAGACCTCCGAGTTTGCCAAGTTCATCTTGCCGCACGTGGGGCACTGGCTGGTTACCAGCTGGCATCTGATTGCAACGTTATTCTGCTTACTTGGTGTGACGTTGCTATGGCCGATGCTTTGGCTGGAGGAGAATGGGTATCTTCCGGGCCGGATCGCTCAGGGAAACCTGGCCTATAACATTGACCGTAAGGTTTCGGAGATCAAGAAACATTGATTCCGGGCCTCATTTAAAAATTTGTTTGTACGATCTTACTTTTTCACATGATATGAAACTCGATGCTTGAAGCATTGTTATCTTTTCGCTGTTCTAACTTGTAATTTTGAAACTAAGTGAAAATGGAAAATCGTTATCGGCGCTAATCATCACGAACTCGATTGCTTTTGCCGTATGCATGAAACCCTTCGTCATGTCGTTTGTATCGCACATCAAGCCTGAGATTGTTTTGCGCTCCCCGCTAATTATTCTTGTGCTGCTTCTTCAACTCCTTGCGGAAGTTGTTCTCTTGCTCGACAAACATCAAGGGCAAAGCACGCCCAAGACCAAAGAACACGAACAGAGCCCACTTCCACCGGAACGGGTTGATGAGCAAGACAAACACGTACCAGTAGATAAGCTCGGCGTAGGTAAAGAAATCAAAGGCGTTGGTGGGCGAGAAACGCTTCATAAACCGTGTGAAATCGATCCAGGTCTTCATCCATTCTTCCGTGGGGCGGGTCAACGGGTCGGTCATGAACATGATCAAGAACCGAGTGTAGATACCGATATGCATGTTGCCCACAGTGCCGATGGCATTGACGTACGTGCTGTTGTTTGCACAGATGTCTGGGTACTTGGGCGGGAAGACCTGAAGGTACCAGTTGGGTGGACCGTACGGCTCTTGGAAAACCTCGTCCGGTAGGAAGGTCAGAGAGGGTCGCTTGAAACCGGTTGCCATCACGATAATATCACCCTCAACCAGCCCTTCACGGCCAGGGCCACCCTTGGGAACACCTTGGGCACGGTGGTTAAACATCACGCCGTGCTCCTCAACCGAGACGATATCTCCTCGCAACCAATGGGCCTTGCCCTCGCGGATTTGATCGAACAGTTGAGAGTTGGCCATGGGAGTCTGAGTGAAGATCCCGTCATCGGTCGGAGCAATGTCTTCGAGGTCGCGGTAGAAGAACTTTTTCAGCAGCGATTCAGGAATCCAGGAAAGACATGTTTCCTGTCCAAAGACGTTGAGCGCCAGTAGAGACTGCACCAGCACATTTCGCGGGATGATCCATTTGTCGGAGCGCGAAAGCACATCAATCTCCGCCGCACCAGACTTGACTGCGAACTCGAGAGCTTCGATTGCGCTGGCACCACCACCGACGATCAGAATCTTCTTGCCCTTGGCGTTTTTACCGTCCAAGTTGGAGGAATGGTAGATCTGACCCTTGAATCTGTCCTGGTCGGGCAAAGAAGGCATCTGTGGCTCTCCACAGACTCCCACGGCCGTGAGCACACCGTCGAAGCGGCCGTATTGGTCCTCGTCATTGTTGATAATCCATTGCCCGTTCTCAGTTTTCTTGACCGATGTGACACGGGTGTCGAACACCGTGCGTCGCTGAAGATCATAGCGCTTCCAGAGGTTGACAATTTGTTCCTTAATTTGTTTCTGACTGGGGTAGGCATTGTCATAATGGACCGAGGGGTGGAACCGGTACATCAAACTGTGCACCTGGAGGGCAGACGTGGAATTGACCCTCTGTAACCGGGTTAGCATACAATCGACGGCCTTGGTAGGTAAAATAGCCTTACACTCCAGATACCACCCAAGCCGCGGTCTTTGGATCTAGACTCGAAGATCTGCACGTCGAAGCCATGACCCACACAGTGAGCAGCGGAAGAAACTCCAGTCAGACCAGCGCCAATGACGGCAACCCTCTTGCGTGGGATGTTTGAATCGCTAGTCGCATCTGGTGGTGGGGGGACGGGTGAAAAGACATATCGAAGGACCGACTGGGTAATCAAGTAGAGCCAGGTGAAGGTCCAGACAATTGGGTGTCGGATCACGGACGGGATGGACGATTGAGTGGCCGCCATGGCGAAAAAAGTGAAGTATGCCTTTTGAGATTTCACCCATGGACCTGAGACGTGGACTTTTTGTAGTTTGGGTAGAGAAGTGACGTGATGGAGTGAAGAGAAAAGACAAGGCACCGTCTTCATGTGATTCTCATCTGGTGGAACGATGCATGACATCATGCAGGGCCGGCCGGCTTCTGTACCGCCGCCTCGGCAAGCCGTCGGAGTCTCTCGGGGCTAAGAATCGTGGAGTGTAGCTGGCTGGCATAATGAAAAGGAATATACTGCTCTGAACTGAGGTTCACAGCCATTGGAGTCTGAAAGGGGTTGCACACTTGCAAATGCAAGATCGGAGACTTTCGTGCTCTGCAATCGAACCGTTCTAGAGAGAGAAATCTCCGATTGGCAACTGCTACGTGGGAACGACTCCACCTGTAACTCCCTCTATTTACATTGAAAATGGTAAATTCCAAAATAGCACTCTTGATCTGAATCCTCAGCCATGAAAAGTGCAAGCTCACGGATGGCCCCAAAGGCGGTGAACGCGCGTGACTATTCTGCCGCCGGAGCTCTGTCTTTCGCTCGCGGCGTCTTATCTCTTTCTTTCCCGCTGAAGATGCGCGAATGACCGACTCTCATTTGCAGTACGATCCCGCCATGACTGCAAATTTATTCTCTCTCCTCTAAGTCCCATAATCTCCCTCCAATCCAGCCACCGGTCCTTCTCCGACCCGTTCATGATGGCGGGCCAGACCCCCATCTTGGACCAATTCCTCCGCAGCATCACCGATTTGGTCCAGAACCGCGATGGCGCCAAGTTGCAGGACTTCCTGCAGATCGAACCCCCGCTTTCCGACATCTATCAGCAAATGATCCAGGAATTGCGCCAGCGATACCCTAGTCCTCAAGGCGATAATGGACTGCTGCAACGGTGTGAAGGACTGGTCCCGCGTACCAAAGGTAGCTCATCGTGGATGGCTTTCCCAACCTTTATGAAGCTATACTTTGCATTCCTGCGCGATGTGAACGTTGATAACCTGCTGGAGACCTACAATCGACTCAGGGGACTGCTGAAGTAAGTGACCAAACCGAGAAGATTCGGGCGTAATGTTCGCGCATACACCATGGACAATGGACCGAAGGGCTAACCGGTGTCTCTGCTTTCCTAAATAGCCAGTGCGTGATGGCCCTCGGAGACAGTCAAATGGGTGTCATTGTGCTTCCAACCGTTCTTTATCTGTCGAAAGTCCTGGCAAAATTGGCTATGGGATTGGATCGCCGACCCGAGCTCATAGCGCATATCCTGCGCTCGGAGGGTCTTGTCGATCGCGAGGAAAACATCGAAAAAGTGACATTGGTAGAACAGTCGGCGAATGTGGTACGCGAAGCGTTTATCAAGTGCTTGACCGACCGTTCCGGCACTCCAGGTCCACACGGGAAGCCCGAGGGCAAGCGCATTGGGATCTACCTCATGGCCAATCTATGTCTCAAACTGCTTTTTCAAGTAAGCGCCTATTCCCTTGTGTGTTCACCGGTTTTCTCGTATCTGATGATAATTCTTAGTGCGGTAAACTTCGAAATGCCGAACAGATGTTTGCCAGCATCAGCGCCCAGTCGCCTCCTTTGGCCCATTTCCCTGCTTCCCAACGTGTCACTTATCTCTACTACCTTGGGCGCTATCTTTTCTCCAACAATCTCTTTTACCCTGCGCTGATCGCCTTGCAATCTGCCTATGACCAATGCCACCGCCAAGCACTCAGCCAGCGACACTTGATTCTCACCTACCTGATCCCGTGCAACATCATCATGGGCCGTTTTCCATCTCAAACACTCCTACAAAGGCCCGAGGCTCGGGGTTTGGCGGAACACTTTGAACCTTTGCGCCGTTTGATCATTCGCGGGGACTATATTGCATTCCGCCAGCATCTCTCCCTTGGCTCATCGAATGCTCAATGGTTCTCACGAAAGGGAGTCCTGCTTGCCCTCCGTAACCGGTGTGAAATCCTGGTGTGGCGGTCGTTCTGCCGAAGGGTATTTATCGAGGGTGGGTTTCACGGGGACACCCAGGCGAACGGGCAGCGTGGACCACCACCGTATCTTTATTTGCAGAAGCTGGCAGTGGCCACACGATGGCTGAGATCCAAGCATGGGCAATTGCCCATCAATGACAATAGCAATTCCATCATGGCGCAAGATTATGGGTCGCAGACTATCTCCGAGCCAACGGATCCTGATTATGCAGATCTCGAAGACCCGAACCGCGCGACTGCCTCGGATGCTGATCAAAGTATATTGGAAAAATATGGCGACTATATTGCTCCGGAGAGTTTCTTTGGTGAGGGTGGTCATTTACAGGAAAATGTGCCGGGCCATTTGGTCGATGGCGATCCGGACGCCGATTTCGACGATCTCGAATTGGACCCGTATGCTGATATTGATGATCTTGAAGCGGATCAGCCTTCTCTTCTCATGCGGGAAATAGAATCCATCCTCTCTTCATTACTTACACAGGGATTGATGCGCGGCTACCTCACGCACCGCAATCCTCGATTTGCAATTCCCGGTGCCCGACTTCGGGGCGCTCTGCCGACGGGATTCCCCAATGTTTGGCAAACAATCTCGGCCCGTGAAAAGGAGGACTCCAGCGTCCCCGGGTGGGTTCGGCCTCCACCGCGCACCACGTTTGGCGGCCCGGCAATGGTTAGCGGTGGCCGGGTTGTGAATCTCTCGGGGGCTCGACCGGTTGGAGTGCAGTAAGGGCGCACTACGCCCCAAGATTTATGAATTGATCGCGTTAATGATACCTCGTACGTCATACCCAATTGAAATTTTTTTTTTTTTTTTTTCCATAAATTGAAGTTTGAAGTTTGAGCTGCCTCTATCCAGCTATCCAGCTATCCAGCTGTCAACCACACATAGACCCCACTAAGGGTATTTATTGGGATTCAGTATTATCCACGGATAGCGACAGATCGCGCGAAGTTTCTGCATATATGATCGAAATAATTATGGCAACTACGAAGTAGTCTGACCTGGGAACCTCATCAAATCGTCGCGAGAAAAGAACCTTTCACATAGGTCTCTTACCAAAGTCTATGCTGGTACTGTACATAAAGCACATTGAACGGGCAATCAGGGTTCACTAAAAGTGGAAAGATAGAGCGCTTTGAAACCGTCCAAGAAACACATACAGCTCTTATTTAAGCTGTAGTGTTCGAAGTTCAACAATCTGCATTTCTGTAGCTCACTTTCAGGGCTGGGCAGACTCTGGTGTTTTCTACCACCTTGCAAGATTACTGGTTTACAAATGCAGAAGACGAAGCGGTCAGGTTCGAAAATTCCTTACTTCTGGACATAGGACGTAGCAATATAAACCAAATACTTAAGTACAAATCCTCCGTTCTTCATCGCGTTGTCAGACAAATACTGATTGATAAAACTTAGTCAGACTGTCAAAGCCTGAGTACTGCTTTACGATGCATCGTCTTTAGAAGCTAAAGAGTAAACATTAGTCAATGCTTTTCTCATATCGGGGGATATTCCATACAGCATCATCAATTTCTCAGCCTTCATTGGCTTCTCCATTCCCCCCGAGGCAGAGGCAGAGGCAGATGGAGTGGCATGAGCTGTGGGTGTAGCCCTCTTCGTTGGCATCGACATAGGCTTTGATGAGGTTGCAGGAACCTCAATACCCTAGATGTACGTTAATCATGACATTGCCTTAGTATTCACCGATGAGAGTATTCACCGTCTTGGACACTCCGAAGGGGATAGCCACTGCAGTTGCCACAAACAGAGCGTAGACGAAGTCGAAACGCATTTTGGAGAGTGGAATAGAAGTTGGAGTTGCGAATAACTTGAAATGATAGCAGTTGGCTTGGAATATTTGGGATTGTCGAGTTGGTTGAGGATGAACATGAGAAGCCTGCAGGCACAAGGCCATTATATAGTCGGTTAGAGATCGACCAAGGTCTTGTTGATGGTATCATCGCCAGGGACCTAGTAGGTCGATATGAAGTGCACATCCTTCCAAACATTTGAAGGTTACCTCTGAGGGCGGGGGAGCAGCCAATCATGTTTGCCACGAGATGGCTCACTCTGGAATAAGCTCACGGGAATTTTTGCTAAACACCTTGTTTGGAGCTTCTGGTATATGCGAGCTTTATGCTGTGATGTCAACGGAATGTGGGAAGCGTGTCGCTCCATGTTTGGTGACATACGGATTCCATCAAGTCCGATGCCCCTTGATTTACATGGATAGAAACCTGATTGAGATGGGGAACACAGAGCCATTTATTCTGTGCCGCAGAGGAAGTGAGTGGGAGGGAGATGGAGACAGTGAATTCTACGTCTATAGGGTCGCTTGGTTCTATCCATTGTATGAGCTCCCGTGAGGGTCTGTTTTTCCGTTTCAATTTCCCGGTCTACGCGATCGTTTTTCCCAACTCACAAATATAACGCAGATGGAGACTACCGGTGCCAATTTAGTCAATCCAATGCCCACGTAGAGAGCACCGCGATATCCACTCAAAAAAGTGCAGTCCGCGTCATTAACATATGCTACCACCGTACCGGCAAACCCAAGACCCGACTAAAATGGAGCAGATCACCGTCGCCGCTACGAGCGATGCGGCCAGCCCTTGATGGTGGCGATGCATTGAATGACTGAGAATGGGGATCCCGTAGGTGAAGGACATATTCCTGTTGACAAAATCAGCTGGCATATGATGAGATACTGACGGAGGCTGTCACACCCGCATTCCCCAAGACGTTGACAAGCTGACGACAGAAGCTTAAGCCCAGTAGCTTTGGACTGGCACGGTGGCAAATATTGATAGCCGGCTATGAACAACACAATGGCAAAGAACATTACAACGCCGGGAGACAGGAGACCGAGGAGGAATGCAGTGATGAGAGCGGCGAGTCGCGTTTGATGAGTCTCCATGAATTGATAGAATTAGTAGATGATGATTCCAACGATACATCCAAGTACCCAAGTGAGATTTCCCTGATGCTGTGGCCGGCAAGAAGACACCACAGACTGAACCGAGAGATGGAAGCCGAACTACATATATGAACTATACTGATCAAGCTCACCGGGAAATACCCCACGTCATCCAACGATCCGGGGTGGGATGATGGGCGTTTTGCAGCCCAGCTCGAGGTTTTGAGTCATGACTCCAGAGCTCCGAAGTTTAGAGAGTGCATTCGAATTGTTCCGTCGCTCACTTTCGTTCTTGACCACCATATCCATACGCGAAGGCAAAAGTAAAGTTAAGCTGTGACGTTCGACAGGCAATTACTAAGCATCACATGCCGCGGCCTTTTTTTTTTCCAAGTCGAAACTTGACCAGCAAACGATCTTGCAGCTTTCCAGCGCTGCCTTTTGCCTGGCATGCTCCTTTGAGCTTCATCTGGGGCTTTTTTGATCCCCGTCTCTGCTTTTGCAGACCTCAACGTCGTCATTCCGGAATTTGAGGGCTGGCATACAAACCCCCCCATCTCCCGTCTCCACCTTGTGACAGCGATGGCCGAGTCACCCCCCATTGTCTTCATCGCCAGGTAAATTTAATTTGTTGAAGCTGCCCGGATGTCCCACCGGTACTGACTTCGATAGACATGGCGCCCGTCTTGATGCCGCCGACAAGGACTGGCATCTAACCTCTCCCACTCCCTACGACCCGCCTCTCTCCTACGGCGGTTGGATCCAATCCCGGGCGCTAGGCGTGCGCATCGCAAGTCTCCTGCGGGCTCCTGAATTCACGGGAAAATACTCAGAGAGTCATCCCGACCGATCTTCGGCCTCGGGTGACCCGGCACATCTGCAACCGACCCCCGCTCCCTCGGACCTGTACCACCGATACAACGTCATCATCCATACCTCGCCGTACCTACGATGTCTACAGACTGCAATCGCCGTCGGCGCGGGTCTCAACCAATCTCGGTTTGAAACTGAGGCTCCGGACGCCACAGAACCTCCGGACGGGGCCCAGACGGACGATGTGGTCGCTGATCCTCGATCTCTGCTACGCGTCGATGCGTTTTTGGGCGAGTGGTTGTCGCCAGACTACTTCGACCAAATTATACCACCACCGGCCTCGGATCGCATGGTAGCCTCGGCTAAGGCCGAGCTTCTCCGTCGTGGTGACTTGATTCCTACGGCGCGAGAAGGAGCAAGAGCGCTCTCGGGCCATTTCCCGGGCGGCTGGGGTAGCCAGTCTCATCCGAGCTCCCCCAGCGAAGAGGAAGACCGTCGACTGGCCCCGCAAGGGCCATCAGCAACGACGGGCCAGCGACAGCGTGCCAGCACCTGTGACACACTGCAAAGCCCTCAGGTCAGCCGCGGCCCCAAAGCTTTGGGTCGGCTCAATACGGATCTCCTACCGATTTCGGATGCTTCTTACGTGCCCCCGACTCCTGGATATGCCATTTCTGCCTCCGATCCCATCCCCGCCGGGTACGTAGCCCACGCGCGGGACGCCTGCACGAAGATCGACTACCAATGGGATAGCATGCGCACGCCCTTCTGGGGCACGGGTGGCGTATACGGCGAGGAATGGAGTAGCATGCATGAACGAGTGCACGATGGATTTCGGCGGATGGTGGACTGGTACCGGCGACAGGACGGACCCAATGCAGATCCCTCGGGCGTCATGTCCAACGGTGTCGACAAAGACGGCCCCAAGGAGACGGTTCTCATCATCATTACACACGGAGCTGACTGCAATGCCCTGATCAGCGACTTGACCGGGCATTCGGTGCTCCTCGACATCAACACGGCGTCTCTCACCATGGCAGTGCGCCGGGACCGCCTGAAGGATACCGCACCTCTCTCCGAGAGCGTATCCAACTCGTCAACCCACCGGGATGACCTTGTGTCACGAGAATACGCTCTGAAGCTAGTTGCGTCAACTGACCACCTCCGTGCGGGGGTCAACCCTTCACAACTCACTGCGCTGACCTCGCCCTCGGCTCCGCAGCCGGTGCCAGCACCCCCCATTCCCACCTATCGCAATCGACTCGGCTCTCGTCCACCGACGCTCCAGGGCCCAATTACCACCGGGCCGACTCCAGGATCCGGTCTCAATCCTCGCTACTGGTCTTTGGCGCGGCAGTCAAACGTATCTCGAGGAGCCTCTGGCCTCTGGGGAGCCATCTTGTCGCCCGACAAGGACGATGATGCGGAGGACTTCGTGCCGAACTTCGGCGACCCACGGGCCGAGAGCCACGACTCATCTCAGATGGCTCGCGCGTCTCATACGGAGGGATCCGTTGACCGATCGGGCTGGACGAAGCAACTACCGCAACGAACCCTCTCGCAGCGCGGACTGTGGGGGAGTGCACCGTCCTTGGAAGACCGCGAGGCGGCGTCGGGGCGGCGTTGGACGGTGGCGGAGCAGAAGTTGTGAAACGAATGTCTACGACCTTTTGATTTCTTGTGTACAATCTCTTTTCTTAGGATACCTCATTGCATGGCGCCGGGTGTTTCCGATCCCACTCATCTTTTGACATAGTCATGTTCTTATGTTCCCTGGTTGAATCAATTTCATTCCTCAGGCATCCGTCGCATCCGCGTTCCCCGGATTCGCCTCGTCCCACCTTTTGCCCCTCGTAAACAACTTCTCAACTTCTGCCTTCTCTTCCCTTCTCTCCTGTTTCCCCCCTCTTCTCCATCCTTTTGCCCGGGCATTCCATGTCAACTCTTGACTCCGACGGTCTCTCCGTCACGTATACCTCGGATCGTACCGGCGCCCCGGATCTGCGGCTAATCCACTACAATGATGTCTACCACGTTGAGTATGTGACCCTCGGTTCTTCCCTGGGCATACGCGGATCCCCCATACTGACGGGCTCTCAAGATCTGGCTCTGCCGAACCTATTGGCGGGGTCTCGCGCTTCCAATCCCTCATGAACTACTACCGCACCCATCCACGGTTTGCCGACGAACCCAATATCCTGACCTTCTTCTCCGGCGATGCCTTCAACCCCAGTCTCGAGAGTACCATTACCAAGGGCCGCCATATGGTCCCGTTTCTGAACAAGGCCGGAACCGATGTGGCATGTGTGGGTGTGAGTACGGCAACCGGTTTCATTTGCGGTTGGAACACTGCTGATCCGGCCAGAATCATGATCTCGACTTCGGTGTCGCCCAATTTCGCCACTTGTCGGGCCAATGCCATTTCCCGTGGCTATTGGCCAACGTGCTCGATCCAGCGCTTGGAGACGGCGTGCCAATCGCTGATTGTGGAAAGACCTGCATGCTGACTTCGTCAAACGGGATCAAGATCGGTGTGATTGGTCTTGGCGAGAGAGAATGGTGAGGGCTCTTGGCATCAAAAGATCTCCGCCTGTCTGCATCTGCTCACGAATTTCTTAGGCTCGGGACCATCAACTCCCTTCCGCCTAACTTAATCTACCAATCGGCAAGCAAGACTGCACAGGAGCTGGCACCGCAACTCCGAAAGCAAGGAGCCGAGCTGATCGTTGTCGTTTCGCATCAGCGCGAGCCAAACGACTGCAAGCTCGCGAATAACTTGTCTCCGGGAACGGTGGACATCATCCTCGGTGGTCATGATCACTATTACGCCCATTCCGTTGTCAATGGAACTCATGTTCTGCGATCTGGGACCGATTTCAAGCAACTGAGCTATATTGAAGCTTTTCGAAAACTAGGCGGAGCCCCAGGTTGGGACTTTAACATAACGCGTCGCGATGTTGTACGCTCCATACCCGAGGATCCAGACACGATGGTCATGGTTGGCCGACTCACCTCCAGCCTAGCAGCAAAACTTGAAAAGCCCGTAGGCTACACGGTCACCCCCCTCGACGGCCGTTTTACCACGGTCCGACAACGCGAATCAAACTTGGGTAATTTTGTCTGTGATCTCATGCGTTACTATTACGCCGCCGACTGCGCCATGATGGCTGGTGGGACCATCCGTGGTGACCAGATCTATCCCCCGGGGATTTTGCGGTTAAAAGACCTATTAAACTGCTTTCCCTTTGAAGACCCGGTGGTGCTGATCCGAGTCCGGGGTCAGGCCTTACTGGATGCTCTCGAGAATGGCGTTAGCCAGCTTCCCGCATTGGAGGGTCGCTTCACACAGGTATCCAATATCTCCTTCGGATTCAAGCTGGATGCACCGTCAGGCTCACGTATCACATTTGCTCGGGTTGGTGGTGAATCTATTGATTTAGAGCGACACTACGTCCTGGCTACCCGTGGGTACATGGCCCGTGGGAAGGATGGATTTTCTTCTTTGCTAGTCCAATCCGAAGGCGGCAAAGTTGAAGAGCTTGTGGACGAGGAGAATGGAGTACTGATCAGCACAATCTTACGCCAGTACTTTATGAGCTTGAAGGTTCTCGGGAAATGGCAACGTTGGAGCGCCAGCCTCCATCGGCACTGGGGTTCTGTACACCGCAATCTGCACAATGAGGGCTGGCTAAAGCCCCCATCTGCCGCTGCATCGCCGGTCTCTGAGAAGGCACCGGGCAAACGCTTGAACCCCCGTCCAGGTTTGCAACGGACGGGCCGGCAAGCTTACTATTATGGCCGCTTCTCTCAGGAGGTCGAACAGATATCCGCGGCCTCTGCCGCCAATGGGACAAGCAGCGATGACATGGATTCCGACTCGGATGAGGACCCTGAAATCCTCACCTCGCCTCGATCGATGACCAACTACGTCACTCTTCCTGCCCGGTCTTCGGCGGAGGAGGAACATCGCTTACAGCTAGCGAGACGCGTTGTTCGCAAGTGGATGCGACATGCTGGCCTACAGTCCACCAACCTGAATATGATGGACGGCGAAGGCGAGTTCACTCCTGCCTGGACCTCTGGCATATCTCCCCGACTTGAAGGTCGGATCGTTGTGGAATAAGGCCGGCTAAAGAAGCAGGCATCTTTGTCGGGGTTGACTTTCTTTCTTTTTGATCGCATATTGCAAATGCGCCAAGCAGGATGCGTGGCGTTGCGGGTTTATAGATAAGACGATTAGATACAATAACGATGATATGAGAATAAAATATGTGTTTCGTATAGGTCAACCACTAGAGATCTAATTTATTTACAATGGCTTCATGTAGCAGCCTCCTGGGCGCCCCATCCACCACCGCCGGCGGTCATAATGACTACCCGGTCGTGTGTCTTAACAGACACGGTGTTCTTGCCTCCGATGTTGATCTGGCGCTCTTCACCAGTCTCGGCATCCCGAGTGACCCACTGGTTCAGGCCCGGTTCGGCATGTTCACCTCCTTCTAGGCCATAAGGTCGATGAACGCGTCGCTCTGAAAGGATCGAGACTTGCATTGGAGCAAGGAATTCAATGTCGCGCACCACTCCTTCGCCGCCCGGGTTCTTGCCCCGGCCGCCAGAGCCCTCTCGCAGGGTGAATTGGCGAAGAAGGGTTGGGTATCGCTTCTCTAGGATTTCGGGGTCGGTGATCCGTGTGTTGGTCATATGGACGTGAACGCCGGACTCGCCTTTCCAGGTTGGACCAGCTCCGCTACCACCAGCAATGGTCTCATAGTAGCCAAAACCGGGGGTGATGACGGCTCCGGTCTGAGGATCAAGCTTAGGATTGGTGCCGAAAGTCAGATTGTTGCAGCAACCCTGCGAAGCCGCACAAGCCTGGAAGGCTTTGAGAACGACGTCGGTGATGCGCTGCGAGGTGACCACGTTTCCACCCACTACAGCAGCTGTTTTGGTGGGTGACAAGATACTGGGTGAAGGAACCCGGATATCAATCGGAGCCAGGCATCCTTGGTTAAGGGGAACATCCGCATTAATCATGCACCGCAGGCAGTAGATGATCGCAGAGTGTGTGATCGCAATGGGCGCGTTCCAGCTGCCATACACCTCGGGTCCAGTGCCATCAAAATCGAAGACAGCAGAGCCATTCGAGCCGTCGATCGTCACCTTCAGACGAATAGGGGTGCCATCATCCATATAATCGACGGCCTCGAGCGGCTGTCCGCCAAACTTCTGATATAGTCCCTTGAGAAGGTTTCGGACAGCAGTCTCGGCAGTCGCCTGAATGGCATACATGTATTTTTGGACAGTCTCCACGCCATACTCGGCGAACAAAGTCTGGATCAAAGTGATACCACGGGTGTTGGCGGCAATCTGCGCCTTGAGATCGGACAAGTTGTCACTAATGCAGCGGGCACCAGAACAGCCAGGATACTGTGCCGGCTTCGTGACAAGTAATTCGATCAGACGTTCCTCATCCAGGACACCGTTACTAACGATCTTGTCACCCTCGATAGCGGCACCCTCTTGCCAGAGTTCCGTCGACTTGGGAGGCATGGACCCGGGTAGGATACCACCAATATCAGCGTGATGGCCGCGCGAAGCAACGTAGAACATGATCTCCGTGCCACCCGGCCGATCAAAGACGGGTGTAATGACCTAATATGGAAATTAGCCTCTGACATCGCCTTAAAAATAAGCAAAGAACTACTTACAGTGATATCAGGCAGGTGAGTACCACCACAGCTGGGGTGGTTGGCCACGAGAACGTCGCCATCCTTCAGGTTTCCTAGCCACTTCTCATGCTGGTAGCGAACGGCAAACTGCATCGATCCCAGATGCACTGGGACGTGAGGAGCATTTGCAACAAGTCCACCATCGGGAGAAAAGAGAGCGCAGGAGAAGTCCAGTCGCTCCTTGATATTAGTCGACACGGATGTCTTCTGCAGAGTGCGACCCATCTGCTCGGCGATGGACATAAACCGGTGACCAAAGATACTAAGCCGGATAGGATCGACCTCGGAGCTCACTTGGGTCTCGGGAGGAGAGACGGTTGGCTTGTCCTTCAAATCAATAACGATGCAGGTTTCGAGAAGGTTCGCGACGGCATTTGGAGCGACGACAATTGTCTGAGTTTGGTCAATGATGACGGCAGGGCCAGCGATTCGGCTGTGCTTCTCTAGTTTGGCAAGCAAGTACACTGGAGTGTCGATACGTGTGGAATAACCGTCAAAGTAGGCCGCAGTCGTGTTGGCCTGTGCGGTCGTGACATCCTTCATGGTGGCATCCTTCAATTGGACCAGGGGGCTGCGCTCGGTCCGGACCTTGGAAGAGGCTATGGTACGAACACGGATATCATCAACAAGGATTGGTCGCTCCGGGTTGAAGTTGAATTCGCGGCGGTGACGCTCGCGGAACTCATCCAAGAAATCTGACGAAGCCTCGGATCGCAATATCATCAGACTGGTGTCAGAACCCTCATAGCGCATGTTCAGATATTGTTCATGACGCACTTGATTGGCCGGGAAACCCTGTCCCTGCATCTCTTTGGTTGCAGCAGCAGCCATATCGTCGAAGCGTTGAAGAAGGCTGGAATGGGAAGAGAGGTAGTCAGAAGAAATCGGTTCCTGAGATTCCTTGACCACTTCCGCTAGCGCCAGGCCGTACGCCGACAGGACCGAGGAGTATTTGTGAATGATAATGCGCGAAATTCCCAGAGAAGCAGCGACTGAGCAAGCGTGTTGGCCACCGGCTCCTCCAAAGCAGGCTAGGTGGTGAGAAGCAGTCTCGAAGCCACGGGCCTCGGTCAAATTGCGGATGGGGCGGGCCATAGACTCATCTGCGACCTTAAGGAATCCAAGGGCGACCTCTTCTGCCGTGTACTCCGGTTGGAAATGATGCCGGCGCTCAACATTAATCTTTTGCGTCATGTCATGAAACTTTTGCGCAGTAATTTCAGTATCCAGTGGCTGATCTTCATTAGGCCCGAAAATATGAGGGAAGTACTCGGGGAGCAATCGGCCGAGGAACAGATTAGCATCTGTCACAGTCAAAGGGCCTCCTTTCCGATAGCAGGCTGGGCCGGGATGTGCGCTGGCCGATTCGGGGCCGACGTAGAAGAGACCGTTCCGCCAGGTCAGAATGGATCCACCGCCGGCAGCAACAGTGTTGATATCGAGCTGTGGAGACTGGATGAGAACCCCAGCAACCTTAGAACCGAAGACGTGCTCCAAGTGACCGTCAAAACGTGAAACATCTGTAGATGTACCGCCCATGTCAAAGCCGATCACGGGCGTCTTTTCAACAGGATCCCAGCTTGTGGCCGCAAAGCCTACCACGCCAGCGGCGGGGCCGGATAGGATAGCTTTCAACCCGCTGAACTTGCGGAAGTCCACCAGTCCACCATCAGACTGCATAAATTCAAAACGGCATTCCTGCTGCTTCTCCAGTCCGCCTTCAAAGCTAGCAGAAATGGAGTCGATATAAGTCTTGATAACGGGAGTGAGATAGGCGTCGGCTGCCGCCGACATGCCACGAGGCACAATCTTGATCATTGGCTGTAATTTGGAGGAAAGCGTGACTGAGAAGCCCATCTGCTCGGCCAGGTCTCCGATCTGGCGCTCATGCTCGGGATAAGCAAAGGAGTGCACGAGTGCTACCGAGAGGGACTGGTAGCCTTGCACCTTTATGCGCTGGAGGTCTGATCGTACCTGGTCAAGATCCAGTTCTTGCACCACACGGAACTTCTCGCCCGTGATGCCTTCCACAATGCGGGCTCCGGAAAAGCAGTTCTCGTCGGCGGCGGAATGGCAGGGAACCACACGCTCATTGACCTCAACCACGCCCTCCGGCAGCACACCAGGTCGTGCTGCAGAGAGATCGAAGATGGCTGGGCGAGACTGGTCGCCAATCTTGAGCAGGTCCCGGAATCCTTTCGTCGTAAATAGTACTGATCGAGCGCCCTTCCGCTCCAGCAACGCATTGGTTGCCACGGTGGTGCCCATTCGGAGACAACCGATGCGGTCAAGCTTCAGCGGCCGTCCGCGAGGATGTGGCTCGCCCGTTGCAAGCTCAAGGATCTGCCGAATGCCTTCAGTCGGTGCATCTTGGTAGTGTGCAGGGTCGACAGACAGAAGCTTGATGATAATGTCTGAGCGACCGGGGACAATCGCATGGACATCGGTAAAGGTCCCGCCGCGGTCAATAGAGATGGTGATCTTCCCGGGTTCGGCCATCGTGTGAAACGATGGAGGATGCGGGAAAATGGTAATATGAAATGTCTATGATAAAGACTCGGGGGATGATGACGGATTCAAATATCAAAGCCGCCCTTTTCCCCACCGTCCCCAGACTAGACTGTCGTTTCTCGCGACGTTGTATGAAGGTCACGTGTCGGCCCGATGGCCGGCGCGTCGGGTTCATCGGGCCGATGGGTTGGAAATGTGTAGATAGTAGGGGAATGGACAGGGATAACAAGATAACGGGCCGAAGGGTATATCGGAGAGCCGCGATGCTCTTGTCTGCATCTAGCTTGTGAGAATTATTAAGTAGGTAGATAAATGGAGAATCATATCATAAACAAAAAAAAAAAAAGCTATGCAAGATAATGCTATACAGGGTGTATCAACTATCGTTTCAATGTGCTCTCAATCCAATCGGTATCCATATCAATGTCAATTTGGTTCAATGCACCCTCCCAGAGCGCCGGGTCGTCGTTCAGATCGAATTGGAATGAAATATCCTGGAGCGAGGCCAGATCAAGTGACGGCTGCCAATCCTCCGGGAGCTCTTGCGGGGGAGGCCCCATCTCTTGTATCGCTGGACTAGCCGGCTGATTACTTCTTGGAGTGGCTGGAACATTCAGGGCAGGAGTTATCCTCTCTGTATCGCCAATAGCGGATTTGGGTCCAATGGCCGCCCGTAGCTCCAGCAATAAGGAATGGCGCGAGCCGAGGTAGGTGTTGCCTCGGTCGGCCATACTGTGGAGGAGATTTAGTGCTGTCTCCATCGCCCGGGCATTAGTCTCGTTATGTGGAAAGACAGCATTGACCATGACGAGGAGTAACGCAGCGGAGAAAACGTATTCCCCGTCGAGATAGCCGTAGGTGGCTGAATGAAACATTAACTGCTGAGCGGGGGGCAAGGGCTTGCAGAGAATAGAGGGCTTACCGATGAGATTTTGTTTCGCAGCCGCATCCATGATCAAGGTCGTTGCACGAGCAGCCGTAATGCAGCTATCGATCACCGCGACTGTGTTAGGTGCCAAGCCTTCTTTCCAATCCTCGCCTGAAGTGCCCAGAATTCCGGCGTCGAGTCGTCGCTGGATAACATAGAAGACGAGCGGACGCGCAGTCATGTTGACACACGAATAGAAATGCAGATTGATCGACACCGTCTCTCGATTAACGTGAGTATCCAGCGTGGTAAAATCAACGCGGAGGCCTTCGGGGGCATTTCGAAGCCAGCTTGAAAGGTCGTTCGTAATACTCTGCACAGACATAATCAGGTTGGATCCTGATCGGGGCTTCTTCCGGTAGATCTCTACGGTATTGAGTCAGTTACCGGCTGCGCAGATGTTGCAGCGTGATTTTCGGGCCCTTACCCTCGCCAATTCGGCCTAAGATTCGGGAGAGCTGTGTGTAGTGAGTGAGGACAATGGATGGCCAGGGGTCAGAAGTGGATATATCCTAGAGAGAACCGGTCAGAGGTCGCTCTTATCATGAGAGCCTTCGTGGAGCCTACTAGTGTCGCCGGCGAAGTGCCAATGTCTTCATCATGGATGGTGATGGGATTGCCAGATTTGACGGAGAGTACTCTATTCAGCGGATATCAGTGCGCTGCACATACCGATGAGATGTAAGGCTCCGTTACCGGTCTAGACTATAAACAGACCACCAGGCTCGACGCCTGCGGTTTCGATCCGTCTCACCGATGCTCGGGTCTGACACTTCTTGGTGAAGACCCAGCGAGATAGCCATGCGGAGGGCGAGCCCGATCTGACAAGGTCAGTTGGTTGATCGGGGATCCAAGGTGAGAG
This sequence comes from Penicillium cinerascens, assembly GCF_028974065.1. Lineage (NCBI taxonomy): Eukaryota > Fungi > Ascomycota > Eurotiomycetes > Eurotiales > Aspergillaceae > Penicillium > Penicillium cinerascens. Next base: position 142,563 of record NW_026695298.1, on the reverse strand, counting down.
TGCCACTTACGTAGAGGAAGGCCGCATCGCGCCGGTTCAGGTTCTGCATATAGTATGCCACATAACACAAGACCTCGACGAAGAAGATCGACCCATCTTCGTGGATGTCAGGCAAGAAGCGCAAGGCATGTTTGAAATACTTGAAGCCGGGCGGGCCGTCATCTCCCGACCACTGATTGACGGAGTACATCAATCCAAATGCGATGACGAGTAATGTCTGGCAGTAAATCAGGCATGTTTCACGGTGGGAGAAGTCGGGTGGCTGGTGATAGACAAAGGCTAGTCGCTCTTCAAATTCCCTGGGTCTGATCAAGGAAAAGATAGTTCCGATGTAGGAATACTGGACCCAGAAGAGCCGCTTGGCAAAATCAAAAGGAGGCAGTTGGGGAAGGGCACTTGCCACCGGTCGTCGCAGGGAGGAGGCATCGTCGTAAAGAGGACGCACATCCCATGCAAGGTTGGTGGAGGCAGGATTGAGGCGCTTGGCCAGGTGTGTGGTAGAGGACGCGCCCACGAAGTCTGTACCGCTTTGATTAACGAAGGTCTTGGGAGATCCTGCAGGATGCATACGGTGTTCGCCCGATCGGTTCAGGAACAGGTTATCGGTTCCTTTGAACCACCAGTCATCTCGTTCCAAGGGCACCTCTCTTTCCCGATCCGAGTAGTGAGTGGCCGTCGAATGCGCACTCGATGGAGTAGGGGTCGGTCGATCGTACTCTATGTCTTCGTTTGCATCCCTCGAGCGACTCGTGTGTTCCACCGGGCCTCGGGGTGATCGGGCCTGCGTCTGTAAATGACGATAGTAGCTGAAAAATCAGTGTCTGAAGCGGCAATTCGTGGCACGTCTACACACCTCTCCGTAATTGAAACTCGCTTTTCGGCCTCTGAATAGACGCAAACGTGCCCGACGTCCACACAGCCTGCACATGGCTGCGGCGGGATGCCGGCACAGCGCGTCTTACGACTGCGACATCGATTGCACCTGCGTGGGTCAGCGCCAGTTCGTTCGGTGTACAAGTCAAGCATACGCTACCATCGACCGGCGAGCCATGCGGTCTTGCGATCGTCGCGAGATCTCTTTACTATGCACCATCGCAAGAAGTTGGCGGGGAAAGACGCTGTTATCGACTCCACACCTCTTATCGTTCGGACCGACGTGAACTTTCTATTGGAAGTCGGCGCGTCACTCCCGACAGCACATGGCATATCTAATCTTATCATCTCTTGATTACTATCTCCTATGGAACTTTACGTTGACGTGGGAATCAAAAGATGGCCACACCGTTTGGCGGACTCGCAACGCCACCGGGGACCTGAGATCATCAGCCACGTCTCGGGATGGGAATCGAGCTCGCTCACCTTCAATGGCACGCTGCTGAAGAAGAAACTCCAGCGCTTTCTCTGGCGACATTCCTGACCGAGGCGCTCCAGGTCAAAGAGCTCGCCGATCGGAAGGCCCCAGCCTGCCAGCAGCCACTCGTGCAGGAAGAAGTCCGGGTTCTGGCAGGGGTACGCTTCGAAACTTGGCATGTCGCCGGCGACCGCGGCGAACTCATTGTCCCAGATCCATCGCAGCATCTCTTCCGACTGTTCGACACCGATGACGGGCGGTGCCTTGTAGTCTGCCAGCTGCTGACACTCCGCTCGCGAGAGTCTCTCGTAGTCACGAGTCCAACCCGTTCGAATAAAGAGGATGTCGCCCGGTCGGAATGTCGAGTTCTGACTGGCGGCCACTTGCTGAAGAACCGAGAGTGGAATTGATTGGGTTTGGAAGCAGTTGACGGTGACGCCGTTGACCTCGGCCCACGCGGCGTAGTCCAGAAGCACTCCACGGCCGACGACACCACCGTTTTCCACCCACGCTATACATCGTGAGAATCCAACATCCAGCACGAGTACGATGAGGAGCCGAACCTACCGTGAATGCCGTTTCGCGTGGATGTCTGGATATCTTCGAGAGAACAGCCATTGAAGTAGGACCCTTCCTTGGAGCCGTAGTGCCGGAATCCGTCCCATTGGGAGCTGCTCTGCGTATTAAAGACCAGGACGTCGTCGTTGACCGGCCTGGGCGCCTTGTTCTTGACCGTGTGTTCAAAGGCCGACCGTCCAAAGCACGGAACGGCCATGCTGTTGAGGTTCCAATCGGTCGATACGCGCACCCCCTCCACGATTTCACGCGCGGCGGCAGCCGTATTCTCGGGCGTGAGACGATTGAGCATTCCCATCTCGTCTCGATCCCCAAATAGGCCCCACGCGTTACCACGCGGGCCGTCTTTGCGCAGCGGCAGGGAGTCGAAAGCAGGGACTCGTGAAGACATGGCGATTCTCTCGGGTTCGTTTTCAGGGGAAGGTCGCTTGGGCAGGGTATTTCTATCCAGCCGCCTATGTACAGACTTACCCCGCAGTGTCAAGATGACCTCGGGCTACAGCTCCGGATAGAACCATTGTACGGCATCGTCAGGAGTCCTCGAGTGTAGGTCCTCGGGTGTAGAAACTACTCGGCTATATCCAAAATGCGTCGGTCACTTCCAAAGTTCAAGGTTTCCTTGGAAGGTCCTCTACAATCGAGACCTACCCTTCCCGGCCACTTGGTGTCTATTTTGCAATTATTCAGTCCTGAAGTGCAGTGAACATGTTTTTGCGGGGAAGATGCTTCTCGCCGTGAAGTCCGGTCCGTCGCAATCGGCGTCGGGGTATCTCCGATTATGATCCTCCGACGGGCCCTGGAGATTGCATAGGCTACATCTTTATATCGCGGAGAGGAGACATGAATGCCTGCCTCCAGGACTATATGAAATGACTTCCAGGCTTGTGCAGGTGTATTCCAAAATTCACGATTAGCTACATCCCGTAAATGGTGCAGTTGCCCGTCCAACAGTCTGGATCTGTTTATCCCGGCTGATAATATACCTCAAACATGCCCGGTGGGTTTAGCCGAAAAAACTTCGAAATCGGGTGGTCGCCCCCAATCTCCCGCGCATTGGGATATTCCATCTACTGGAGGCACTCACCGGGAGGGTCAATATGCATCTACCTACGGAGTATACAGGTACCCGGTCGTCTCCAGTCAGACTCGGCCCCCGGTTTACCAGGCACCGACAGCACGTGACATTACGTGGGCGAAGCGAAAACCACACGTTATGTAGCCATGTACCTCCGTACTCCGTATTCACATTCACATTCACATTTACATTCACACGCCAGAAAAGGAGGCTCATTGGGGCACCCAATCACGAGCCCCTGTGGACTTGCAGTGGAGGGGCGTTTCGAACCAGCCCCTGTGGGAGACGCGGCCGATCGTTACGCCTCCTCGTCATGGCGGCACTCGTTAGCCCCCTCCACAAGGTGCCACTCTGGAGATGTACGGAGTATTCTTGGCAAAGATCTGAAAAGCTGCAACGCCACAAGAAGCAAGAGAGCGGTTTCAGATTTGGAGCGGAACAGACACGTAGAATGGAAGGGATAGGACCACATGTAATAATGTCTGGGAAGATCGGGGCCTGCAATGGGTCCCAGAGAGGACCGTTCGGCCAATGTGCAGACGCGTTGCGCAGTTGACCCGCCGTCGACCTCATCGTCGACGAGTAATGTCGCGCACAACCGGGACTCGGAGCCCGGAGTCCAATTCGCATCCGCGGTACCTGAGCGACGGGTGATTCTCCTGGTAATTGTGTGAGGACTCCCAGACCATCCCTGATCCACGGATGGGTGTTGAACCACAGTGACGGGCAGCCCCGAAGTGCGATCGACCCGAATCACATTGTGCAGGGGGGAAAGAAAACGGCCAGACAAGTGATTCGGAGGGTCCAGCAGTGGACCCTCCGAACAGAGGATGACGAACGACAGTTGCCGACATGGGTCTGCCTTGCTCCACCATCCCTCGCCCTTCATCAGTCCCACGCCTCCAATCAAAATCTTCGGTACCAAAAATATCTCGGGTCCTGCAGGCTATGCTCTGATGCATCGGCCTTGGTGATCCCCAAGAACTACGCTACCGTCTTCTTCCCGAGTTCCTGAACCGTCGCCGTATCCAACTTTCGCGTCCAGCCATTCTTTAACCCACCTGAACAGATCGTCCAAACGATCTTCACCAGCCTACACCGTGTCCAAGAGATCCAGCATTACTCTCCCTAGATGTCCTAGCGAGGTAGCCACTGCCTGGAATCCTTTTCTTTCGCTTGGTTTCATTCTCGGTCCTCGACCGACCACTCGCCATCTTTTTTCTTTGAGCTCGCGTCGACCTTTTCGTTCGCGGACTCTCTACCATCTCCCCCTCCCTCGAAGACCCGATAATCGGGGAGCCAGTGCACCATGGGTACCCCCATGCCAACGTCTCCCCATTCCCCCCATTCCCCCCATTCGGCTCAGTCGTCTCATTCGCCTCAGGCAAGCGAGATCAGCCTGTCTTCGCACACCCATCCTCAAGCCGTGAGTAGCGGGACCGCTTCCCGGAACGGAGGTTTCCATACATGGATGCTAATTGGACTCTTCGAACAGCAGGGTTACGGCTTCGAAGAAAAGTCCGAACAAGCCGAAAGTCAACAATCCCTCCTCTACCGGAACCAGCCGAGTCCCCTCAATGCACCTTTCGATGATCCCTATGCCTCGACCGATTCCCTGCGGCGCTACACACTTCAAGACCCCGGCGTGACCATCTTCCCGAATGGGCCGTACCAGGAGCCCTCCCAGGCCGCCTCGGGCGTGTTTAACCGCCGCTCGGGGATTCAGTCTCCCATGTCCGAGACGCCCTCGGAGGCCTGGCAGCAGCGGCAGGCCCCCGGCTCCGGCCTCCGACGCTACGCGACCCGTAAAATCAAACTGGTGCAGGGCTCCGTGCTGAGCGTGGACTATCCCGTGCCGAGTGCGATTCAAAATGCCATCCAGAGAGAGTATCGGGAATCGGAGGAGGGTTTCCCGGAGGAGTTCACCCATCTGCGCTATACAGCCGCCACCTGTGACCCCGACGAGTTTACGTTGCGCAACGGATACAACTTGCGACCGGCCATGTACAACCGACACACGGAATTGCTCATTGCCATCACCTATTACAATGAAGACAAGGTGCTCACTGCGCGCACCCTGCACGGCGTCATGCAGAACATTCGGGATATCGTCAACCTGAAGAAGTCGGAGTTCTGGAACAAGGGTGGACCGGCATGGCAGAAGATCGTCGTCTGCTTGGTTTTCGACGGTATCGACCCGTGCGATAAGAACACCCTCGATATGCTAGCCACCGTCGGTATCTACCAGGACGGCATCATGAAGCGGTCCGTGGACGGCAGAGAAACCATGTCTCACATTTTCGAGTACACCACGCAGCTGTCCGTCACTGCCAGCCAGCAATTGATTCGGCCCCAAGGCAACGAGTCGACCAACCTCCCGCCCGTTCAGATGATCTTCTGTCTGAAGCAAAAGAACAGCAAGAAGATCAACTCTCACCGTTGGCTGTTTAACGGCTTCTGCCGTATTTTAAACCCGGAGGTGGTGATTCTGATCGATGCCGGTACCAAACCCGGCAAGAAATCCCTCCTTGCTCTGTGGGAGTCGTTCTACAACGACAAGAACCTTGGCGGATCTTGCGGTGAGATTCACGCGATGTTGGGTAAAAGCTGGAAGAACCTGATGAACCCTCTCGTCGCGGCGCAGAACTTCGAGTATAAGATCTCGAATATTCTCGATAAACCCCTCGAGAGTGCTTTTGGATACGTGAGCGTGTTGCCCGGTGCCTTCTCGGCTTATCGCTATCGGGCGATTATGGGCCGGCCTCTCGAGCAGTACTTCCACGGTGATCACACGCTCTCGAAACAGCTTGGCAAGAAAGGTATCGAGGGTATGAACATTTTCAAGAAGAACATGTTCCTTGCTGAGGATCGTATCCTGTGTTTCGAACTGGTGGCCAAGGCTGGTTTCAAGTGGCATTTGACCTACGTCAAGGCGTCCAAGGGTGAGACCGATGTCCCCGAGGGCGCTGCGGAGTTTCTCGGTCAGCGGCGACGATGGCTTAACGGCTCGTTCGCTGCCAGTTTGTATAGCATTATGCACTTCAACCGGATTTATAAGAGTGGCCATAACATCATTCGTCTGTTTTTCCTCCACGTGCAAATGGTCTACAACTGTGCGCTTCTCATCATGACCTGGTTCTCTCTCGGTATGGATTCTCCCACTTTGGTCTGAAAATGAATGGGTACTGACAACCGACACCGACAGCTTCGTTCTGGTTGACCACTTCCGTTATTATGGATCTCGTGGGAACTCCTAGCGCGGCCAACAGATACAAGGGGTGGCCTTTTGGTAACGAAGCGTCTCCCATTGTCAACAATTTCCTCAAGTATGGCTACGTGTTCTTCCTGATGCTCCAATTCATTCTGGCCCTTGGAAACCGACCGAAGGGGTAAGTGACTCGAATCCTTCATCGTGCAGGCGAAAACGCGAATACTTATCAAGTCGGGATCTAGTTCTCGCCTGTATTACACGCTCTCTTTCGTCTACTTCTCCATTGTCCAGGCCTACATTCTGGTTCTGGCGTTCTACCTAGTGAAGAACGCCTTTAGCGGAGGTACTCTGGATTTCGACATGAGCCAGGGCGTGGGCGTGTTCCTGTCGTCCTTCTTCAGTTCGACCGGAGCCGGTATCGTCCTGATCGCATTGGTATCGATCTACGGTATCTACTTCGTAGCGAGTTTCCTGTACATGGACCCCTGGCACATGTTCACCTCGTCCTGGGCCTACTTCTGTGGAATGACGTGCTCGATCAACGTTCTGATGGTGTACGCGTTCTGCAACTGGCACGACGTCTCGTGGGGAACCAAGGGATCTGACAAGAGCGAGGCACTGCCCGAGGCTCAAACGAAGAAGGATGACGCCAAGTCCAACTTCATCGAGGAAGTCGACAAGCCGCAGGCGGATATTGACAGCCAGTTCGAGTCGACGGTCAAGCGAGCGCTGGCGCCGTTCGTGGAGCCGGTGGAACAGGATGATATGAGCATGGACGACTCGTACAAGGCGTTCCGAACCAACCTGGTGCTGCTTTGGATCTTCAGCAACCTGGTGGTGGTTCTGTGCATTACTAGCGAAGGCATCAACCGATTCTGCTTGACGGTAAGTCAAACTTCCACCTATGACGTCACCGCCGAGCGAGGACACTAATGGGACGAACAGAACACTTCGACGGTACGGACGACGCACTATTTCGCCGCCATCCTGTGGACCACCGCCGGCCTGTCGCTCTTCCGCTTCATCGGATCCCTCTGGTTCCTGGGCAAGTCGGGCATTCTGTGCTGCGTGTCCCGGCGCTAAGGTTCGGCTTTCAAATGTCTCATGTCTTCCGGTCACCCGCGTCCGGTTCGTTTCTGTATATATCATCGTCACACGCATTTTTTTGGCTTGTGATAATCATGTCTTTTCATTTTGGGAGGGTCTGTGTGTTATAGAGGCTCGGATAGATGGTCTAGTCCGGGCTTGGGAGGGTATTCCACGTCTGCATCACCGGAAGGGGCATATAGTATCTGTATTTTGATCCAGGGTAATGCATGTATGAATCCGAGGAACGATCGGCATTGCTTTACTGTACATTTGAAGTTTCCGCAGCGTTGTGTGTTATCATCCGCTCCACCGGGGTCGCATACAGTAATTGCCGCGGGTCGTCTGGGGGAGGATCCCGATCTGCGCTCCATAGAAAAGTGGAATGGAGGAGCAAAAAGTGGTCCTTGAAGAGTGGTTCCTCCCTACAGAAACCGGTCTACGACGTTTTACTTTCATCATCATACAGGTTTAATTTTTGAATGCCGACCGTTGGTTCTTCGGCGTGGTTGGAGTATGCTTTTGCCTCGCACTTTTTGACTTTTCCGCTTTCCACCTTCACAAGCCCCCTGTCCCCATGTGTCCGAGCGTATGCAAACGGCGTTCGGCAATCCTTTGGGCCCTGAAGAAACCTCGGAGGACTGCGATCCGTGGCAAAGGGCCAATAAGGGCAGGATGGCCGACTTGGCGACTCAATCCGATTCGGTTGGCGTCGTGTTCTCCCGCATCTGGACTCCTCGCGTTACCTGCACGGCGTCATTGCCTCCCCGCATCTCCGGCTGCCGCATATGGGTGGGTCGGCGGGTCTCTTTGGAAGTCTGGACATCTCCGATGTCGTTGATTTGCCCTTCCTCCCTTGATGGATCTTTGTTACATAGGGTCGGCTGAGATACCGTGGTCCACATGCGTTGTCCTGCCACGGCCATGATGCCATTCCGTCTCTGCCTGGTTTGGGTCTCAAAACCCAGAGACATTTTCACACTGCACCGTCCCACGCGTCCAAACTATATAAAGGCCTCTTCCATCCCGGACCACGCGAGTACTTCCTTCCTCCAGAACTGGCTTCCTATTGATCCCATTGAACACGACATTGACCCACTTCCCCTCGATTTACCGGTGATCCGATCCTCCCCGCTTTACCCACCTCATGGCACAGTACGTCCCTCAGATCTCGTCTGAATCCCTTCAGGACAAGGTGGTTCTCATTACTGGTATGTCCTCGTACTCATCTGTCACCACCCACCATACTCATTGACCGTATAGGAGGTGCCAATGGGATCGGTGCAAGTCTCGTACAGCAATGTTTGGAGAGCGGCGCCAACGTTTGCTTCGGCGATCTAGATAACGTCGCTGGCGAAGGCCTGTTGCGAAAGTGCCAGGATGGATTCCCTCCGGAGGAGCCCGACCTGCCCACTCGCACCATCTTCCAGACCACCGATGTAACCAACTATCAGTCGGTGCTCGCGCTTTTCGACCTGGCCTTCAACACCTACAAGCGCATCGATCACGTCGTCTCTGCGGCCGGCATCGTAGAGATCGGCAACTGGTTCGACTTCGGACTCACCCTGCAGAGTGTCCGCGAGGTAAGTACTGGCTCGTGAGTCTCAAAAGAGCGATGAAAATAACCTCGTGAAGAAACCTACCCACAAGGTGTTGGATGTCAATCTGCTTGGCTCCATGTACGTTTCGCGCATCGCCTCCGTCTATCTGCGTCATAACCGCGGTCCCGGCTCCGATCGTTCCATTCTCCTCTTCTCGTGTCTGGCTGGATTCAAAGAGAGTCCGTCTCTGTTTGTCTACCAGGCCGCGAAGCATGGCGTGGTAGGCCTCATGCGTTCCCTGCGCAACTACGTCTCCTCGCCCTATAAGCATGCCTTGCGCGTCAACACCGTCTGCCCCTGGATGACCCAAACCGAAACTATCAAGAATGTCGAGCAGCAGTGGAGAAATGCCAATCTGCCGACTAACAGCGTCCGTGACGTTTCTACCGTGGCGGCCAGCATTCTGGCCGACAAGTCCTTGAACGGCACATCCATGTTTATCGAGGGCGGTCGTGCGTGGGAGATCGAAGAGAATATCGACCGACTCGAACCCCAATGGCTCGGTGAAGGTCCATCCAAGGCCCTCGCAGCGGGACAGGAGCTGCTCGATGACGGCTCCATTTGGACTGCTCGACCCCGAAAGAAGAGCCACATTTCGAACGGTATCCCGCCTGGAGTCCCCGAGGAGAAACTCAACGGGATTCAAAACGGTATCGCCAACGGCCTGACCAACGGTCACGGCAACGGCATTACCAACGGAGTGCATTAGGCATGTGCGAGAGACTCGACCAACCAACTTCCCTTGATACCCATGATTTAGCGACAGTTAAGGCACACCGCGATATGGTAACGCAGATGAAGCACAAAACTTCATGATAAATGAAACATATCGGAAGACTCCAGAAGTTTTGATTGACCGCAACTATTTGTGCTATGTACATAGATGAATAAAAATGGCTGTTCTTCACCCCGTCCACTTTCCCATGTTTATAGGATGGCAGGAGTGATCGTCGAGGTAAATGCAGGGTTCACCTCGCACCCCGCAAATGCATCACGGTGTGGATATTCGCACGAGGCCGAGATGTAAGACCGGTAATTGAATTTTCTGATCCAGTAATGACTCGCAACAAGAACATGGACCGACGTTTCAGCGGATATTGAAATATTGACATTATCTATATGCGAATTAGCCCACCTGGGCAGACATACATGAAACACCAGAGATGCATCGACGATTTCATGATGACATGAAATCTTCATCTCGTTCCCACATTCCCCAAACGCCGGTAATTGTTGTTTTATCTGAAGGACTCGCGGGTATGCACGCGGTCGATATTGTAGGGGTTCGCCTCGTAGGTCGGAATCCGTTGCAATCCCGAGGTATGGGTGGGCGTGCGCGAGAGCGATCGGTGGATCGAGTGGACCTCGTGTGTACTTTGCTTGTGCAATGCGGCTTCAACAGTGCCCGTCATAGCTTCCGAAGGCACGCGAGAGGCGATTTGTTCATTCAGCGTCGGGCCATCGACTTCAGAATCCGCCGGCGCCCTGGGCTGAAGAAGACTTTGAACGAACGCCTCGGACTCTGCAGAGTATTTGCAGTATTTCCGGATGGCCAGTCCCTTTTTGTAGAGGACGAATGGAAAGGGTACGCAGGCCAAGGCCAAAAACGCAGGTATACACGACGCCCAGTGGATTCCCAGATTCTCGAACATGTATGTGGTGAACAGGGGGAAGGCGAAACCGAACATGGACCGGAGCAACGAGTTGGCCGCCAGGACGGATGCGGCAAAGATGGTATAGGCATCGATCAAGTAGTTGAAGACGCTCAGGAAGACCAAGACCATTCCAAAACCGAACGGAACACCGGCAGCGATACTGACCATCCAGTGAATCGACGGTGAGTTGGTCCAGGCAAACCAGAAGAGGCCGATAGGGAGGGCGATCGAGGCCAGCATACACGGCGGAAGACGAGATTCAGGGGGCGAATAGTCTCCGTTCTTCTCCAGAAGCTTTCCGTAGCGAGTGTTTTCGGGGACCGAATAGGCGATCGCGCCCAACATTCCCACCATGACCCCCAGGAAAGCCAGGCCGGAGATACCTTGGTTCCATCCTCGGTGAATCTCGTAGACAATGGGGAATGCACCGAAAAGCATATAGAGCGTCCCGTAGATAATGGCGAGGTAGATGGAAAGGAGCAGCACGATGGGCTCACGGAAGAGAAGGATAAAGGGTCGCGACATGGACGTCTTCAGAACCTCCCGGAGGGCCGGTCGACCCTGGTCAATGTCCAGCTTGCTCATATACAATTTGCCGGTGAGTTTTGACAGAGTGCGCGCGCGCTGGCGAAGGAGCACCGGTGCATATGTCTCCGGCTTGCAAGCGGCGCCGATGAACCACATCACACCGCAGAGAATGGTCAACAGACCCATCACCCACTTCCATCCGGCTTCCATTCCCAAGAAGCCGCCCACGATGGGACCGATAGTCGGTCCTAAGAAGGGAGCTAAAGCAAAAATGGACAGAGCCAGGCCTCTCTCACGGGCGGCAAACATATCAGCAATTACACCTCCGGAGTTGGTGAAGGGAGAAGAGCCAAAGGCACCGGCCAAAAAGCGGAAGACCAACAAGGTCTGGATGTTCTTTGCACCCGTCGTGCCCGCGCAGAAGATGGTCAGGCCACAGTAGGTCCCCATGAACACGACCTGGCGACCGAACATTTCACTCATCGGCGCCCAGATCAAAGGACCCAGGGCGAAGCCCAGCACGTAAAGCGAAACACCCAAAGTCGCCACTTCGGTGGTGATGAGGAATTGCTCTTCAATCTGCACGATGCCGCCTGTATAGGCCGAGGACACCAGGGCGACCACCAGGGTCTCGAGGGCGGCCACCGCAGTAATCGACCATTTCATGGACGTGCTCAGCTGGAGAGGGTTTCGAAAGTCCTTGGGCATCCACTGCACCACGTACGGATCATCGTCCGTCCCCGATCCCGCATAATCATGATCCACCACCTCCTGCGTTATACCGCCGGGCTCGGTGACCAGTCGCCAGAAAGGAATCGTCCGTGGCAGGTGTGTTGGGGCCTTGGCCTCCACCGAAGGCGCCTCCGTCGCCATTGAGACGATGTACGAACCGAGGCGGACCGAGGCGTATAGGCTGGTATTGTATAAGCCTCACCAGGCACCCGGATGGCGAGCCGAGAAAGACGAGATGGTCGGATGCTTGAGAAATATGTGTGTCCCGGTCTGAGCGAGGCCGACATGTTTTAATTGTCTACGGTTCCTGGGGATTACTCAACGGATTGTAGTAGCCCGGGGACATTACTGGTTTGGAGCAGTGATATTTTCGAGAGTGGAGTCGGCGCGATGCATCTGGGGTGCAACACGTTTTATGATTATTCAGTAGACACAGCGTGAGACGGCGGAGTTCATTCGGAATGACCGAGTGCAAGAATTTAGCGATTGGTTTCAACGGCACAGAAAATCGGCCCGATTATTGATCGGTTCTTTCTCAAGGTGGATTCGGACACCGATAAGATCGCTCGGTGCGACTCGCTATTGGTTTCGTGTGGCCCCGTCGGGTCTTTCGCGCGTTCGAAAGGGCAAATGGCCCGCCAAGCTCGCACTTGCCGAGGCTCAAAGCTCATTAATCGGGGTGTCTTCTGGCCGGGCCCGCGGCCTTCTCGATTCTCAAATTTACCTCAAGTGTTGTAGAGTCCCACTTTCGCAATGAATCCGAAATCCGCCCTGGGATGTACACTGTAGTATTCCGTACCTCGGCTCTATGAAGGCAGGAAACAGGTTGGAGGTTTCCCGGAACAAAGCCGCAATGTCCAAAACCAACTATGCAGCCGCATCGTGCATCCAGTAGCTGTGGAGCCGCACTCGCCGGGCTTCTAATGGGGGGTTTCTTTGTCATGGATGCCTCTTGTGTTGTATCGTTCCTGATGCGTCCGACTGTGAGACTACCTGCATATGGCCCGCATTCGCGGCCCTCTCGAGGCCTCATGGCTGCATTTCGTTTATCCGGGTTGCTCCTATCTTGCGTATACTCTGCAGGAAGATGCTCGGTTAAGATGACTTGATTGGCGAACGGTTCGGGCCTACTTTAGTACTCATCTAAGCCGTATTCGCATTTCTCGATAGCCCTCTTTTATCCCCGTGCCCGAGATGCGCCTCAATATTTAGCCCCAATACGGTTCCTACGGTGCAAAAGAATATGTGACATCCGCACAGCTGAACAAATGGTAGGTTCTGTTTCATTTCTCAAACAAGATGTTCCAGCATAATTTTCATTACAGAGTCTTCTCAATCTCCGCCACTTCCGCCATGGCTTCCCGAATGGACTTCTTGGCGGGCTCTCCAAGGCCTTCGTAGGGATGGCGGGGCAGCAACTTCTCTTCGGCCCCTTGGATCCCTGCTGATGGGGCCGAGTAGCAGGCAACTGCATGCTTGGTTGAGGCAATGCCGCTTTTGATAGGACTCTCAGCCAGGGCGGCCTTCCGTTGGAGTTTCATTGCTTCGCCTAACTGTCCCTTCTGATATAATGCACAGATCCGTGATGCAGTTTTGGGGAACACGTTAGCAAAGGCTGCAATACAACCGGCACTGCCTGCGGCGAGACCCCCGATGAGGAAATCCGATTGACCACCAAACGTCGCGAATTCTTCCGGCGCAAATGTTGCCCCCAGGCGTGTGATCTTCCCGACTGAGCCGCAAGTCAGCTTCACACCGACGACATTCGACAGGCCACTAGAATGAGCGGCAGCCGATTCCCGCACGATCGAAGTGATAGTTTCTGAGTCCATATCAACCCCATTGCACACCCCGGGAAAGTTGTACACCACCACGGGCAGCGGAGCTTTCGCTGCGACCTCCGAAAAGAATCGTTTCACCACGTTCATACTTGTGGCTTTACCAAAGTATGCAGGAGGCAGGACCAGGAGATAGTTGGCACCGGCTGCAGCCGCATCCTGTGCGAACTCAAGGGTCTGCTTGGTTGAGTGCGCCCCGACACCCGCCATGAGAGGAAAGTCAGGGCCGACGGCGGCGCGTGCGGTCGAAATGAGCTGGGAACGCTCTTCGCGAGTCAGGAGGAATGCCTCGGAGTTGGTACCCAGAATCACGAGACCGGCAAGCCCGGTCTGCGAAAGGTAGCGGAAATACTGAGACTGCGAGGCAAGATCCAGGCTGTCCGTCTGATGATGAAAAAAGGTAACGGCTGGACACCACACTCCTGCGGGAGGAACGTGGGGTTGAGCTGAGGGGGCGGGAGGGCCCATCGTGGATGTAGATGTGCAAAACGGACGATAGTCGAGTTAGAAAGATTGGAACGAGCGTGGCCTTATTTCTCTAGAAACCCCCAAGAGACCCCACGGAAAGGAGGGGGAAGGGGAGGGGTAATAGATGACATCTTTTGAATAGATAGTCCACTTTGATTGCTCGCGATCATCTCGGGTCGGGCTCCCGACTGTCCACGGCGGTGGAGTTCTCATAACAATCGGAGTGGCAACCCGATGGTTTTATCGGTTTTTCACGCCGGAAACGAGTGACCATGTCGGAGAATATCCGAAAATTTAGATTTGATTCGCCACAATAACACGGTCGACATTCTAGAGGGTTCAATTCAACCTGCGGTAATTGTATAGTTCGGCCCAGCTCCCGAGAATCGGATTCTTCCTCCGAGCATCTCCAACTACACCATCCGTGTGGAGATCGCGATGATCTATGCATTGATAAGAGCGAAGACAGAACACACGATGGTACATCTCCGTCAGACTTTGAGAAAAGCGCCCCCCAACATTCGCAAAATGGCTACGACCCTGTCATCCACATCGACTGCGCAATCCCGGTTTGAGCAAGCGCGATTCATACCCCCTGATGCGATATTCGCTTTGACAGCCCAGTACCTGAAAGATTCGTTTCCGCAAAAAGTCAACCTAGGGCAGGGAGCTTACCGCGATGCCGATGGCAAGCCATGGCTTCTTCCCTCCGTGAACAAAGCCCGCCAGACTCTCTTGGAACAGGGTTTGAACCATGAATATCTTCCTATTTTGGGTCTTTCCACATTTCGGCAGGCGGCGGCCGAACTCCTGTTAGGCCCAGAGCTTTTTGCGCAACGCGAGAATAAAGTACGGAACAAGACCTATTCACAGACCGGGACTCAGCCCGTATCTCAATACTCCCGGACTAACCTGATCCGAACTATGTCTAGATAGCAACGTGTCAAAGCCTATCAGGGACTGGCGCACTGCACCTCGCTGGTCTGCTACTGAAGGCTTGCCAGAACCGCCTTCCGAAGGTGTACATACCGGAACCTACGTGGTCCAACCATCACCAGGTGTTTGACTCTCTAGGATTCCCATGTGAAAGCTTCAAATACTATGACCACGAAAGAAAGGACATGGATATTGACTCATATTATTCCATGCTTAAACAGGCAGAGCCAAACTCCGTGGTCATCCTCCACGCCTGTGCCCACAATCCGACTGGCTTGGATCCGAGTAAAGAGCAATGGCGGGAAATTGCTCACCTTATGAAGGCCAGAAATCTTTTCCCGCTATTCGATGCAGCGTACTTGGGTTTCAACTCGGGGAACCTCGATGAGGATGCGTTTGCCATTCGTCTTTTCATTAGAGAAATGGAAATGGAGGCTGGGGTTTGTGTTTCCTTCGCGAAGAATATGGGACTTTACGGTAAGCCTGATAAACCACCTGGCCATTCCGCGAAGATGGTGTATTAAGCTCGGATCTTAGGTGAAAGAATTGGGTGCTTTCTGCTCGCAAACAATTCCAAGCAGACAGCCGTTCATACCCAGTCTATGCTTGAGATGCTGCAGCGATCTGAAGTATCCAATCCGCCGGCGTTCGGAGCAAAAATTGCAAGCCTTATTCTAGGACGTGATGATTTGAGACAGATGTGGTACGCTGACATGTTCACCATGAGTGACCGACTCCGCTGGATGAGGAAAGCGCTGTACGACAATTTAGTCTCTCTCGGTGAGTTTCCTCAGCCGCAGAAACCCCGAAGCATACAGTCTTACACTGTTCAGGGGCCCCTGGCTCATGGGAGCACTTGATTCGACAATCCGGGATGTTTGGATTTCTGGGTCTGCCCCCGGACATTGTCCTGGAATTGAGAGGTCGGTCTCATTCGCTGAAGCACACTTGATGATACTAACATGGCTACGAAAGAAACATATCACGTTTACATGGCGGACAATTCTCGAATCTCAATAGCAGGTTTGAACGAGGGGAATGTGGAATACGTTGCTCGCTCGATTACCCAGTGTCTGCTGAGGATTGAAGGCCTAGGACATCATCCGTCGGCAGCTCTCTGATCCATCTTCCAAGAGGTAGCGTTTCTACCTATTTAGAACCTGTAATGTGATCACTGACGGTCGATAGCCGTCGAAGACATGCGACGCTTACGTCGGTAGCCCGTTAGGCTCTCTCTTTCTTGTTCACAATGGCAACCACTAGAAGTGTTGTAGGGAACATTACCCAGATTTTATATGTAGTTTCGGGGGAAAGTTCTCCTAGAATGGTCTACAAAACTCCTTCCAGGGACACTCCGAAGTAACCTCAATTTTGCTCATCCCCTACACAGAAATCAAAAAGAGGATAACCCAACGATATTATGTAATCCATATAGTGCTAAGGTGAGTCACCGGTTTGCTCTGATATGACGCCCGAAGTACTCAGTAATGAAACTCTTCCATTATTTTATCTATCAGGTTGCGCTTTAGTATATTTCGTCGATAAAATCTTACCAGAGTCGTTTCACTGCCATGCCAGCCCCCGAACTATTGGCGGACCCATACACAGCACATCGGTGCGAAGATGGAGAAGCGCTTCATATTCGTCGCCAAGCGGAGGTCTGCCAAGAGCTCTACCCCGATCAAAAGGTTCTGATTCAGCCAGTTCCAAAAGGAGGAATCGCCATACGAACACTTCCAGCTTTCGATGGGAAACTGAACCGGGCGGTCGGGTGTGGAGAAGAAGGTGAACTAGCCGACGCCGACATGAAAGAGCTAGAGTCCGTGTTCGCAGCAGTCGGTCTCGAGCCTGAGATCCATCTGAGCCCGTTTGCAAAATCGTCCGCCTTCGAGTCCTTAGTCTCTCGCGGATACGTTGAAAAAGGCACACTGAGCACCTATTGGTGCACCCCGGAGCAAGCGGCAATTGAAGACACAGAAACCTGCACCACCGGGGCGGCAGTGATGGTCCGACGGGCCACGGTTGACGAGACACTAAAGTTCATCGAGGCCTCCGCCATGGGCTTTCAGACCAATGGCCGCTCCCACGAGCTGCTTCGAGCGCTGGCATTGATCGCAACCCGAAGGACGGACACGAGCCTGTATTTTGCGTTTGCGAATGATGAAATTGCGGGCACCGCCGCGATGGCTACCATGGAGACAGCCTACGGCGGAGTAGCCCACCTGTATTTGGATAGCACTTTGCCGGGATATCGAGGACGAGGGGTACAGATAGCGCTGATCCAGGCCCGCCTTCTCGACGCAGCTCGGCTGGGACTCGGCGTGGCCACCACGATCACTCGAGTTGGGGACGGCAGCGCGCGCAACGCGGAGAGAGCAGGGTTAAGGCTCGCATACACCACGGCTATCCTCACTCGACAGCGTGGATCCCCATAAAACATCCGGGCTTTTCCGAGACGACGATCCCGGCGGCCCATAGGCATACCTTGCAGATGATCTGACTTGAGTCCAATTAATATTGTTGTAATGATGGAAAGTCCCGATCATCGCAAATGCTCTTTGGCCCTTGGAGTTTCTTGGCCCCGACCATTAGTATCGCGTAGCGAAGCCAAGGAAGCATCTTGGATGCCGACTCGGTCGTACCTGAGTGCTAGTGTAGTCCTCCAGCCTCACGAAGTAAATTACCCCAGACAGACCGATCCACCCGGGCGTTTGAGTTTATCCGTACCCCAACGCCTTACTGTACCCCAAAGGCACGCAGCCACAGAGCCAAACATACAGTGCAGCTCCAGACTCGAAAAGGCTTCCAAGGGCCGAGCGCCACTATCGGTCGACGGAACGAATCACACGCGGTTCCCTGTATATACTCTTGGCGCGGCCCGATCGACGGTCCACCCCGGGGCAAAAGCGCCTGTTAGAAGCGAAGGTCCAATTGACTTTGGGGCGGATTGAAACACTCTGTTCACTGGGGCCCGTGGAGCCAAGGAACCGGAGACGGGATGTATTCCTTGCGGGTTCTGAGGTGTTTCTAGAGGAGGGAACGAGATAAACGAGGAGGACCGCGAGCTGTTTGCGGCGGGCACGTGACCACGCCCCTGGGGAAAATCTTGATTTCGCCGCGACTCGCGATTGGGCTCATCTTCAGCCATAACCTTTCGGCTCTCCCGGCGCAGGGATCTTTACGCTTGTGGCGTGAGGCTTTAGATTTTCGATCTACTCGTCATTCCGGGTTTACTTCCTTTCACCGTACCCCATGGCTTCCCCGCAAATATTACTTCAAAGACGCGGGGAGTGCTCCATAGAAATGACATGACTGCATACCACCGGCGGCCAATGTCGCATTTCTTTTACCTAAGAAGCAAACCTTCTTATCGCATCAGCGCCCGGCTGGATCGAGGCGCGGGCCCAGTTGCGTCTCGGGATGTATGGTGGACCGCTCCCAGGCTGTTTTCGGTGACCTCGTTGGGCGGCCGATCACCCGGTGGAGCAGCGTTGTACTCCACGTGTGGGAGGCCACCAAACAGAGCGCGCAAAATCCACTTAGTCAACGAATCTGCCAATTTGCCTCCCTGATACCGCCGGATCCAGAAGGTGGGCGCATTTTCTTTTATAGCAAGGGCGATCCCGGGACGGAGAAGACTTCGTTCCCTGCTCCACGCTCTGTCCTTCCCTCCCCCATCCTTCTCACCATGGGCTACGAAGACGACATCTCCAACGATCCCGATGCCGTGAGCGGCAAGATCATGGAGGCAGATGGCGAGAAGGTGTACGCGGCTCCTCCGCCGTTCGAAGGCGACATGCTGGGCGAGATGAGCGAGACCGAGCGCGCCGTCTACGACCACGGTATCAAGAAGTTCAGTCGTCTGGGCTGGAAGCGGCTCACCGTGGTGCTCATTGTCGAGGCCATCGCCCTGGGCAGTCTGTCTATTCCCTCTACCTTCGCCGCCCTCGGAATGGTCGCGGGTGTGATTTGCTGCGTGAGTCTCGGCCTGGTGGCCATCTATACCAGTTTCATCGTCGGTCAGGTCAAGCTCGCCTTTCCGCAGGTTGCCAACTATGCCGATGCGGGTCGCCTGATAGGTGACCGCACCGCCGCATTGCTGATCCGAATGATCAAGCCCGTGTTCCCCAGAGTCGCCAACTTTGCCGAGCGGGGCCGCGTGATTGGAGGTCATTGCGGATACGAGCTGGTCAACCTGATGCTGGCCCTCCAGCTCATCTTCCTGACGGGATCACACTGTTTGACGGGCACTATCGCCTTCATGAATATCACCGAGAGTCATGTCTGCTCGGTGGTTTTCGCGGTGGTATCCGCTATTATTTTGCTCCTGTTGGCTATTCCCCCCAGCTTTACCGAAGTTGCGATCCTGGGCTACATCGATTTCGGATCCATCATCATCGCTATCGGCATTACCATCATCGGTACCGGTGTCTCTTCAACCAACGCACCCGGTGGACTCGCCGCGGTCCCTTGGTCCGCCTGGCCCAAGGAGGATCTGACATTCACCGACGCCTTTATTGCGGTGTCCAACATTATTTTCGCCTACAGCTTTGCGATGTGCCAGTTCTCGTTCATGGATGAAATGCACACCCCGAGGGACTTTGTCAAATCGATCTGGGCTCTGGGTCTTACCGAAATCTTAGTTTACACCTTGACCGGTGCCCTGGTCTACGCTTTCGTCGGCCAGGATGTGTCGAGCCCAGCTCTGACCTCCGCGGGTGGCCTGTTGAGTCGTGTCGCTTACGGTGTCGCGCTTCCGGTCATCTTCATCAGTGGGTCGATCAACACGGTGGTGTTTGGTCGCCTGATCCACGGTCGTATCTTTGCCAACTCCCCGATCCGGTTTATCAACACCACGATGGGTTGGGTGACCTGGATGGCAGTCATCACGGGCGCGACGGTGATCGCCTTCGTGATCGCCGAAGTGATTCCCTTTTTCAATGATTTACTGTCGATTTCCTCGGCCCTTTTCATCTCCGGCTTCACCTTCTATTTCCCCGCGGTCATGTGGTTCCTGCTGATCCGCAAGGGCGGCTGGCTCGAGCCCATGAATCTGTTGTTGACCGTGACCAACGGCTTGATCTTCATTATCGGAATGATCATTCTGGTTGCTGGAACCTACTCCAGTATTGATGACATTGTAAGTACTCACTTTCTGGCGTGTGCATTGAGACGGAATACTAACCAGACCACCCTCGCAGATCAACAACTACAAGTCGGGTTCCGTGCGTGGCGTCTTCACATGTGCTGCCCCCGAGTAATCGCTGAACCCACCTTGGCTTATTTGAACACTGAGAGAGACCTCGCAAGCTGGCATGTGGCCGATTATGGGCAGTGGATCCATCGATATGACGCAGGTCGTGATATAGAGGCTGCATTGCATTGTCACGATAGATATACCCGACGCCGATCACGGTCCTGCCCGCTTTGTATATATAGCATTTGGCCTCACTGCCTTACATGTATACCTTTTATAACCTTGCAAGCTACCATGGCCCCTGGCTCCGCGTAGATGTCTGCGACTGCCTACATGGTGCCAGATGTTGGCGAAACGCCTTGATTCATCAGAAAATATGCGAAGCATTCTTAGTTTCGAGTACATGGAAGGTACAGGCTGTTACAGTATCCCAAGGTTGAACTAAAGTTACTGTCCATTGTGTAGGTACTCAGCATAAGAACACCCGCAATAAAACGGCAGCCTTTCGAAATGGTATATAAGGGAAATGTATTAAATTCTAAAGATCTGGTTTCTGGGGACGGTGTTGTGGATATCTTAAACCCGCTCAAACTCGGCTGCGCTTGGAAGAATCTCGGTGGGAGGGAATTCATGGCTTCGTCGAAGGAAAGTTTCCAGTTCCAAGTATATTGCCATCCTCCTCACGACCTTTTGGTGCTCGGTCGATGCGGAACTGAGTTGTTTTGAATGGCCTGGGCAGGCGTGTCCCCTCGAATGGGATTCCGTGAGCGACCATCTTGGCCACTTCTTTCGCTGCGAGCCAAATGAACGGAATACCGTGGCCATTAAAACCTGCGAGGATGAACTAGTTTTCCCTGGTCGGAACCCGGCCAATGTGTGGATTCGAATCGTAGGAGTAGCCCTTGACACCAGACCAAATGTTTTGAACACTGGCACCCGTGTTCTCCCAACCATTGAAAGTGCGTTGCATGTAGTCGGAACAATAGTCCTTTGCGGCTTCAATAAGGAAACTGTCGTCAACGTTATCGTACCATTGGTCCGTGAATGACTTGAACTTGGCAGCTGCTCCCCAACAACGATATTTCCATCGGCTCGATGGATCAAATAGGAAAGTGTGTTGTCGTCAGTTCGATGAAAATAAGAGTTATTGAGAAGGCATTTAACAATGCTCTCTATTCTTACTTGGGAATTGAAAATATCACGATTGCTGCAGCTTAGACTCGATCGCCTCGACATGCTATCCCGATGACGGCCAAGCGCATCTTTGTGCGAATCCTACTCTTTTACGTCCTAACGATATTTGTGGTTGGATTGGTTGTCTCATCAAATGACCCTCATCTACTCACAATGACCGATACTGCTTCTCAATCCCCATTCGTGATCGCGGCTCGCAATACCGGTACCAAAGTGGTTCCATCAACCATCAGCGCCGTCGTTTTAACGTCGGCTTGGTCTTCGGGTAAATCCAATATGCTACAGAATCAAGAATCATATATGGTATGGCGACTAATGGACATGCGCCATCCGTCTTCATGCGACTTAATCGCTTCGGAATTCCCTACGTGGCTGTTGCGCTCTATGGCGTGTTTATGGCACTGGGCTATATGACACTTTCCCAGTCCGCTAGCACCGTATTTACTTGGATGCAGGACATTGTCTCGATTTATACCTTGGTAAACTGGATCTGCATCTGCGTCGTCTACCTGCGTTTCCTGTATGGCTGCCGCAAACAAAGCATTGACCGCCACAAAGAGCTCCCATGGACTGCGCCACTTCAACCATACACTACTTGGGTATCGCTGGTTGTGTTTATTCTCCTGTTCTTTACCGGTGGATTTACGACTTTTATGAAGGAATGTTGGAGTACGGAAACGTTCATTTCATCGTATCTCAATCTGCCGTTTATCATCCTCGTTTCCATCGGATAACAGGTTTACATGTGTACTGATACACTCCAATAGGTTCAAAGGACTCTCTTCCGGTCGCATAGCTCAATGAACAAACCAAATCAAATCAAATCAATTGCGCACATACTTTACGAGACCGTTGCCTTTCAACTTTCGATTCATCACAGCTACTTGGACAATCGAGCATCATCTAAAGAAGGCGATGGGATATTCATTGGGGCCTCTCAGAATATCTATCACGACCGAAGATGCCGGGCGAATTCTACAAGTCGCAAACGTGCCAATTCGAATATAAGCGGGCGAAAACACGTCGTCTTCGACATTATCGGCACTTGCGTCTCATTTGATGTATTCTACGAAACTACCGATCGGGTCATCGGAGATAAGCTTGCCGCAAACAATATCGCTGCACCGTTATTCGGGTTTAGTTGGATGACAGCTGCGGAGCTGCGGAGCTCGAATTCACATTCTTGTCGGTCTCGGAACGGCACAAGCTATACAAAGAGGTCCCCAAGGCTCTTTTCTTTCGCATCCTCCACATGGCAGGCATTGCCGCACCCCGGAAATTCGCCACGGATGCGGAAAGAGATCACGGCGTTCAGGCTTATTCCGAGTTGAAACTAAGACATGGAACGAAAAGCTGCTTTGATATACCGTGGAACGGAGGGTTCATTGTCTGGTGTCTCACGACGGGGGATATAAAACGTGTCGGAGGATATTTTGAGCGCTCGGGTGTGGACATACCTCTAAAAATGTGATTAGCTGCGATACACAAGGCTTGGCAAAGCCCGCTCTGGCAGCTTATAAGACTGCGTTTGACCGCTTCGCCCCGGATGATGACAAGTGGTTTGCAGCCGCCCACATGTGGGATGTTTCCGCCGCAGCCAAGGCTGGATTTCGAGGTGCCTACTGTACAGTGTATGAGAAGGAGTCCTGTTCAGAGATATTTGACGAGGTGATGAACGTGACGGCCGACACGTTACCTGAGATGGCGAAGAATATTGTGGCCGCCTCACAGTAGTCTCGGCTTTTTGCATTGTATGGTTTCTTAATCCCAGCAGAAACGAAAAAGATTATGGAATTGAGCCACTTAATGCTCAAATTGACGTTCACATGCCCGGGTGTCAGCGTTGTTCACATGTCAACGGGAATCTCCGCTGGAAACGTCCCGATTCCTGTCATCTCTGATTATTCGCTCCGCCACAAAGTTAATTAACTAATTAATCAACCAAGGTAATTCCCAAGCGAGTGGTCACACCAACCTAGCAGGAGTTGACATATGGCACCACCACTTATGAGGTCTTGGCACCTCCATTTGGTAAATAAGCTAAGCCTAAAACGACGGGCATCACCTATTACCAACGGTATGAAATAAGTAGATTACACTAGGGGTTTTTTTTTTCGCGGTGGTGGCTTTCGCAATTATAGAGTCACAGATTTCGAGTCTCCCGTTCGATTTAATAATATATCAATTAAGCGATTAATAAGTGCTTATTATGTGCGTATCAAGCGCTTACCCAGCTCACTAGATATCTTTTATACAGCAAAATAGCCTAAGAATTATTCCACTAGCCTTTCTAGTCTTTATAGACCTGTTAATTATATAGGAATATAGTGTGAACTATATTAATGATAGCTTCTAGTCAACATTAGTATATTGAACAAAAAAGCGGGTTAAAAATATAGTAATTTGGAAAACAGAGTGTGGAAGAAGGAAACTTACTTAGCTGAAACTGAAATTCAATAAACCATTTCAGATTATTTAGGCCTACATGGTCCCGTTCAAATGGCGGTGCCAAGACCTCCCAGGTATCGGTGCGAGCAGTATCCTCACCTAGCAGTCACCCACAGAACACCATATTAAATGCCTTTTTTTTATTAGTATATATACAGCTCAACGGATATGCTAGGTATACTATTTTGGTTTAGGGGTTTGCCTATAACTATTTCATCAAATTTTAAATCATATATGTCGCCTTAGCAGTAAACCAATGTATATTGTGTATACATATTCCGTTACCGAAAATTACCTATTTATAGTTGTAAATATATAGCAAAAACATATCTGAATATGAATATCTGATATTCACTACTCTCTAAAATATTTAGCAACTCAAAATATGGATTATATATGTTTCTTCCAGCATAAAATGATACAAAGACTCCTAAATGACATCTTCTTGTTGAAATATGAAGTTGTAACTTGTCGCGTTTAATATGGCGTTCCGGACTGCGCAGCTCGCTTACATGCGCAGCTCACTTGCCGAATACGTTAGTTAGCGAAAGAACTAGCAGACAGCGCAAGGCGCACATTCCAGTTCTCCTTAGCGCCTCTCGTACTTCATCTGCTGCTCTCGGGTAATTCTCTTGGCAGAAGGTACAGCCTGTGGATCAGTACAGCGACTTTACGCCACAATGCCGTCGACGGACGCCTCATACAGGAGGCCCATGAGGACTCTGAGATGCAATCTTGGAGTTTGGAAACGATTTGTGCGAACGGATAATCACCTAACGAATCACTTCGGAAGGGGTGGATCGGGGTCATTTCGGTTGACAGAATAGGAAGCGGCCGGCGACTCCAGAAGGGCGACCCAAACCAAAGCTTCGCAACCCGTGGATATACCTATGTACCTATGTACCTATGCAGGTATTTTCGAGAATACCGGTGCAAGACGTTTTGTCCACCCAATAAAAGCAGATGCAGCACCATGAGACGAGATGAGTTTATTGACTCGGTTCTTTGGACCATGACTCGTGGTTTGCCGAGGTCTAACTTTGAGGCGTTTGAGGCGTTTTAACCTTACCAGGCCGTGGCGGTCGGTCCGCGAACGCCATTGACAAAAGATGACGGATGCCGGAAAAAGATCTTTTCCATGCTGGTTGGCGAGATTAAAAGATACAACGGTGGTGCACCGGAGTGACGGACGATAAATTCTAGACATTGTGCAGCCCTAGTTTTGCGTCCCCGGTGCGACGCCCCCAAAACCACGCCCCACACCATCAACGCCTCGCACCTGACCACTGTACCCCTCATTCTACAGTACAGTAGTCCGGAGGGGCGTTACAAAAGTATCTTTTTGCCTTTTTTCCGCCCGGGGTTTGCCCAGTGGAGGGAAACCCGGGGATGGAACACCGCACGTGACTCGGCTCGTTTGCGGCATGATTGGCTCTCGGGGGTTGGCCGACCTCACGGCCCCTTCCACGTCCAACAGCAACACTCCGGCCGTCGGCATCGGGAAGGAGATTCGGGGGGGGCAAGAGTGAATGGGGTAACTGAAACGAGTTTTATGGAAAAGCACATCGGCCGTGACACTCGGCCCCCGGTCCATGCGGGCTTCCATTAGCGAAGGTTTTCCGACCGCGACACGGAGCGTGACTGGCTGTGGCTGGATGTGACTGGAGCCAAAAGAACGAAAAACTCTGACCCTGACCCACCAAACTCCCCGTAATTCCCCGTGGGTGGACGGCCGGACGCCGGTTATGGCAAGCCCAAGGACGATCCTCCGCCCGCCCCAGGAGTGACTCCACCCCCACGAGGCCTGTACACGAACCGAGAGGGCTCCGACATTGTCGGGAGGGAGGAAAAAGGAGGGGGCCTGGAGATTGGACCCAGGCGGCCCTGAATGGAACCGGTGGCGCATACTAAGCAATCGGAGCCAGGTATTGGCGTACCGTGCTTCTACCGTGCTTCCACCATGCCCTACCGCGCCCTGACTTCCCCACCGCGACCCGCCACGCGCGGGTTCCGAACGCAAACGTTACGTTGGTGGCGGCCAAGGCCGAAAACTCATTTGGGCGGCACCCGAAACTTCAGCCGCTAGCCCCTTGGAAGTTAGCCTTACTCGGCCTTGACTGGCCTTGTCGGGCCTTGGCCACTACTTGACCCTCTCGGCGGCTCGCGAGACTTGCCTAGAGCGCTAACCCGCCGACGTCATCTCCCCATTCATTCGTCTGAAGCAGTCCGAACACGGCTTGGCGCTACCGGCCGTGAGATGGGGTCCTAATTTTCCCCCAGGATACAAAAGGACGCTGATCCGATTATCCCACCCCGGATGTAAAGCCTTTTCCCTTTCTTTCTTTACTACCCTTGTCTTGGTCCTTCCTCCCTTTGATACTAGGTAGAGAGGCACCGCCAAAAAAGGTCGACAAGATGTGGACAACCACCAGCGGCTTGCGGGGCAAGAAGCTCCACCTAGCCATCACGTTCACTTCCGTCGTGGGCTTCTCGCTCTTCGGTTATGATCAGGGTTTGATGTCTGGTCTGATCTCCGGAAACCAGTTCACCAAGGAGTTTCCGCCCCTGGACGATAAGATCCGCCCTATTCCCCCCGGGTACAGCAGCGTGAGCGCCTTCACTTCCCATGTCTCCGTCCTCCAGGGTGCGGTCACGGCCTGTTACGAGCTGGGCTGCTTCTTCGGTGCCATCTTCACCCTGATGTTCGGTGAGCGTATCGGCCGCACTCCTCTTCTGGTGACCGGTGGTGCCCTGATGGTTATTGGTACTACGATTTCCACCGCGGCTTTCGGCCCTCACTGGGGTCTGGGCCAGTTCGTCGTCGGCCGTGTCATTTCCGGTCTCGGAAACGGCATGGACACGGCTACTATTCCCGTCTGGCAGTCCGAGTGCTCTCGCGCCCATAACCGCGGTTTCCTCGTCTGCTTCGAGGGTGCTATCATCGCCGTCGGTACCTTTGTCGCCTACTGGATCGATTTCGGTCTTTCCTACGTCGACTCTTCGGTCCAGTGGCGTTTCCCCGTCGCTTTCCAGATTGTCTTCGCCATCGCTGTGATTGTCGGTGCCCTGATGCTGCCCGAGTCCCCTCGTTGGTTTGTCATGCGGGGACACGACCAGCAGGCGTTGGAGGTTCTAGCCGCCCTCAACGACAGTTCCGTCGATGCGGAGGACGTGCTCACCGATTTCAACCTGATGAAGGCTGACCTGAACGCCCAGGAGGGTGCCAAGGCCAGCTGGACGACCCTCTTCAAATTCGGCAAGACCCAGGAGTTCCAGCGGATGATGATCGGTTGCTCCGGTCAGTTCTTCCAGCAGTTCACTGGCTGCAACGCTGCCATCTACTACTCTACCCTGCTGTTCCAGAACAACCTGAACATCAAAGGCAAGCTGTCTTTGGTTCTGGGTGGTGTCTTCGCCACGGTCTATGCTCTCTCCACCATTCCCTCCTTCTTCATGATTGAAAGGGTTGGCCGTCGCAAGTTGTTCCTCATTGGTTTCGCTGGTCAAGGTCTTTCTTTCATCATTACCATGGCTTGCCTGATCGATCCCACCACTCAGAACGCCAAGGGTGCGGCCGTCGGTATCTTCCTGTTCATCTGCTTCTTCGCCTTTACGACGCTGCCTCTGCCCTGGATCTACCCTCCCGAGATCAACCCTCTCCGTACCCGTACCATGGCTGCCTCGGCCTCGACCTGCACCAACTGGATCACCAACTTCGCCGTCGTCATGTTCACTCCCGTGTTCTCTTCCACCAGTGGCTGGGGTATCTACCTCTTCTTCGCCCTTGTCAACTTCATCGGCATTCCCTTCGCCTGGTTCTTCTACCCGGAGACCGCCGGCCGTGATCTTGAGGAGATCGACATCATCTTCGCGAAGGCCCACATTGAGAAGAAGTGGCCATACCAGATTGCCAATCAGCTGCCTAAGCTCACTGTCGAGCAGATTGCTCAGATGCAGACCGAGCTGGGCCTGGACACGTCGGAACAGCATGTCGCCGCTGAGGCCGAGAAGGCTGAGATCGCGATGAGCAGTGGCGAGAGCGAGGAGAAGAACGCTTCTGATTAATCGTCTCTACACAATTACTTCGGCCTTCCATCCTGGAGACGGAACGCAGGAGGTCGCAAATACCCTGATGGATTATAGACTGTTTTGATCCTCGCATTATCTTTTCCTTTCTATTTGAATTATTATGGTTATCATGTCGCGATGTGATAGTGGTTGATCGCCACGTTTTCTTTCTGTCAGATAGCTTTTTCCCTTTCTTTCCTACCTGTGTTCATGGCTATCATGTCGACATGTGAGAGTGGTTAGTCGCCACGTTTGTTCGTGAGATAGGTTTCTATCCTTTTCCTACCAGTTAATGAAGAGGCCTCGCAGCCAAATCCTGCGAACGGTCTGTATAAATAAACGTCTTGATCAATCTTGAAGGTTAAGCTGTATTCAAAAGTTAATTTTGCATCGGAATTTTGCATCAGAAGTTGGCACGGATAAAGAGGACGTCTCGTCTGAAGCTGTAGTATTCACGGAAGGCGTTAAAGATGTCCCAAAGGGTGCACGCTCAAACTTACGCTTGCTGCTCCTCCTATGCGCAACCTTGACGGTTCATCTCTTGAGGCACTTAACAACGATGTCTAATTACATGCACAGTCAGATGAGCCCAATGCGGAAGGAGAGCCGCGATCTGAACGGTGCCGGGGATATAACCTTCAAACTATGACTGTCGCGTATGCGAGATTCCTGCAATCTGAAAGTATAACCTGCATATGGGCATGCAATGATGACGAATGGTTTACAATATACGTTGAAACTTCTCCCCGCCGCCCCAAGGTGACTTAAATGACAACTATCAGTAACTAGACCTCGCAAGTCGCTCTAGAGACGGCGAGGCTTAAGACTTTGCATTTTTCCTTTGGGCAAGATGGGATTTGACCTCTGCGTGGACGAATTTATGGCAATGCGAATAAAGAAGGCCTATTTGAAAGCTTTACACGAAAGGTATAGAAATCCCCGAGTGTTTCATAAATTCGGCAGAGTGGATCCACTTCCGCTGTTACCAAACTCAACCCCACCGGACGTGATGAACGAAGACGAGCGCTCAGGACCGTAATCAAGAGAAGATATGTTAATTGAATCCTCGGGAGGCCCTTGTTTCGAGTAGAAGCATAGACAGGGTATGAACAACCACGAATCCCATTGGCACCCGCCGGGGTCATTACCTATGCATCCTGCTTTTAATCATAAGACAACTTCAAAATGACTCTGGACAAACTTGCCGTTCTGGTTGACAGCAAAAACCATCGTGTGAGTGTTGGCCGGGCTGGACCTTTAAAAGATTAATCAAAGGCTCTCATTAGGCAGTCTATGTACTCTCTTAACTTGCTGCAAGGTTTATCACGCCAAGTAGAGAGGTAAAGGTTCACCAAACGAAGATATCAAGTACCGAATAGGAGAAAAACTGGGATTTACAAATTCGAATTCCAAGGTTGACTGCGTCTGAAGTGACAGTCACGGTGTGGGGGTACATCCCATTAGCGTGGGTGCCGTGTCTAGTGCGGGGGAAGATGTCGCCTATGTATAGTGCGGGACCACACAGAATGCGATCACAGAACCAATCCACGGTCCGAATGGGAGGGTCAAATACCACCTAAGTTGAAGATAGTCGTGGAGGTCTGTGTCGATCTCTATTATTTACATGTCACATTGCCCCAAGTCCCCCTTGCCTCCGGATTATAAATAAGAACCCCGCCTTTCCCAACCCCGAGTCTTTCCAGGAAACTTGGACAATACCACCTGGCTTCACCACACCCTCTATTTCATTTTCAGTTCCGACCGCTACGGGATCCCGCCTTCAATTTCCCTGATCGCAGATCCAAAATGTATTCCCCTAAAGTAGGCGACAGGATAGAAAGCCTGGACACGCCATCCATGATCGCAGACCTTGATCTCATGGAAGCAAACCTCAAGAAGCTTATGGATAAGCTGCTCCCAACAGGGCTCAATATACGCCCGCATCTCAAAACGACAAAAAGCGCTATTATTGCCGGCAAGATGGTCAAAGCTGGCGCGAAGGGAGGGTGCGTGGCAAAAGTGAGCGAAGCGGAAGCCATTGCAGCCACTGGGTTCGACGACCTGCTCATTACATGCGAAATCGTGGGCCCCGCCAAGGTTAAGCGGCTGGTAGAGTTGTATCGCAAGCACCGAAAAATCAGGATTGTGGTTGACAGCGAAATCGGCGCAACGGCCATCAACGAGGTGTTGGCCAGTTCGGGCATCGATGATCCCATCATGGTTCTGATTGACTTGGATGTTGGGCTCCACCGGACTGGTGTTAAGCCAGGCGACCCAGCTTTAACCCTGGCACAACACATTGCCGGGCTCAAACATTTAAAGCTCATCGGAGTCCAAGGCTACGAGGGCCATCTGCAGCACCTCCATGACCGGGAGGACCGCAAAACCCAATGCCTGGAATCTATGCAGATTTTGACCGGCACTGCTGATTCGTTACGCAAGGCAGGCTTCAATATCGAGGTCGTCACTACGGGGGGTACTGGCACAGCGGAATTCTGTGCCACGGTGCCTGGCGTGACAGAGCTGCAACCGGGATCCTTTATCTTTATGGACACGGACTACCGTAATGCGGTTGGCTCGTTCTACTCCAATAGCCTGACAATCCTGTCGACTGTTGTGAGTAAGCAAGGCCCCAGGGCTGTCACGATCGACAGCGGGCTGAAGTCATTGACGACCGACAGTGGCCTCGCAGAATGCAAAGACTCGCGATACACTTATGGTGTTCTTGGAGACGAGCATGGGTCCCTTACCTGGGAAGAGGGCACTCCTGCGCTTTCAGTCGGTGACCGTGTTGAAATGATACCAAGCCATATTGACCCCACGGTGAACCTACACGACGTTTATTACGCTTGCCGGGGAGCTATGATTGAAGAAATCTGGCCGGTTGACTCAAGAGGGAAGGTCCAATAGATTGAAATGCCCCGTCAATAGGAGCGATCGTTATGGAATCCTTCCCTGCGTCTCCGGAATGCGGTCTCTTCCTGGTGTTTCCAACTTTTCATGTTTTTAGTCAATAAAAGAAACAATAGAGATTATGAGAAACACTATAGAATATGGTCAAACCTCGAACCTCGTGTTATAGTTAGATTTTCGGCAGAACCCGACGGTAATGTCTAGCTCTATTAACACTAAAACCGTGGGGAGTAATTTAGGGAACTAAACTTAGGGTAGGCTTTAAATGATATACTCTATACCCGACTCCAATAGACCTCAAGGGACCGAGTTTTATGAATGTTACTCGTATTAAAATGTGCAAATCGGCCTTTCCGTGGTATGTAATAATGAAGCATTTGCATGGTATTAAGGTCCTAATGGGTTCCGAAATTTGGATACGATTAGGTTGTAGCCGACATGCCTCTTCAGTAGATCGTGGGTGGTCAACCGCTCTAGAAAGGTTCTTTATGCCTTAATGCAGGATATACAAGAATTACTACCGCTTATCAGTTGTAGTCTGCTCGCATGACATGTAACGATTCCCAATTTCTGTACAGTGGAGCTACGAAAATACCAACATCGACGCTGATGTTTCATAAAACCTGTTCGCGGCGGCTCTATCAACCATGATACTTATAGCAGATAACGAGCTTATGATCTGGTATATTTAAGCCTTTTGTGGCATTTTAACCAGCTATTGTTGGAGCTAATGCATCAGATCTCATCGGCTGGCTCGCTATGGCAAATGTTCAATCCTTACTTCGTGAGTCGATGCGGCTACGGTAGAAGGAAACGACTAACAGTTGTCTCAATGGCGAGAACGGCTTTCGACAAACAGAAAGTCTTGTTGCGGCGAGTCCAATAACATCATTCAGCACTGATATCGCCAATTTCTTTAATTATTTAACATGGAAAGAATATCTTTCGGCGGGTACTCAATTTTTAGTCGGTAAAATTCCCTTTGATGCTATCAATTGCCGCGTTTCGGCAACTACAGTACCGACAGTTAGTAAATTTAAAATTTGGTATTGAACATTGAAGGTCTCTACTTGGTCGGCAAAAGTAAATTAGATAAAAGTCTGTGGGTCTGAAGCTTCATTCGTTAAGGGGCTCAGGTTCATACTGGCCCCTATTTACTTGGGTTTTACTCTTCCATAGCATTTCACGATTTCTCAACTATCTTTTGCTGAAAATGCCCAGCTTACCTTTCCGCATTGCAAGAGTCGAAACTGCTTGCAATACAGATTTTCTTGAAAAAAGTTTCAAAGCCACAGATAGGTTTGGGCCATTGAACGGGATAAGCTCCGAGACTGAAATCTACGCTTGAAAATGGGACCAAGTGCTGTTGAAAGTCGTACGTACAAGAGCACTAATTCTGCCGGCATGTGATTTTAGTGATAAATTATGACAGACAAAGTGGGTTCCTTTACTCCAGCTCTCTCATTCGAGGGCGGGGAAGTTAAGATCATCGGAATGAACATGAAAACAAGCTGCCTGCCGAGAGGCTCGTGCACTCCAATCGTGGCCTCCCTTGGGCACGGGATATTCAACGCCACTAGAAGCGGGAGCCACCAAACACAGATCGAACGCAAAAATGAATTAAATGGGACGCTCACATCATCGGCCCGAGGATAGCCTAAATGAGTTTAGTTGGCGTCCTCTTCACCTTCCAAAAAGGGATTTATGCCATGAAATTCCCCGGGAGGGTTAGTACTTCCCAGAGCAATAATAATAGGAACCCCCTAAGCGCCTCTGTAGCAAATGCAGGCCTCCTGAGGACTATAGATCCACGAGCTCGGGGCAATGGTAGGCCCATTAAGCTTTCCATATAGGCTCCTATCCGGAGGATGGCATTTACCTTGATTCTTGAGCCAAAGTGGCCAGCCAATTCAAGAAGCTTTCACCTCGGCAAATTTCTCGGCTGAACTGGGGTCGAAACCCACCCAAATGATTGCCGACCGTGCTCACTACTACCGTAACGGCACGCTAGGCTCACACTAGGCAACGGTAGGAACGACTTATTTATTTTCAAGCTTTTCAAGCGTTTAGGCCTTCCGCACTAGATGTAGTTCCTTTCCACTTTCAAGAGAAATTTCAGGCTTCGGCTGGCGCTCTAGGCCTCTACAGCCG
The DNA here is from genome assembly GCF_028974065.1 of Penicillium cinerascens. Taxonomy (NCBI): domain Eukaryota; kingdom Fungi; phylum Ascomycota; class Eurotiomycetes; order Eurotiales; family Aspergillaceae; genus Penicillium; species Penicillium cinerascens. The sequence continues at coordinate 109,535 of NW_026695298.1, read as the reverse complement.
AACTACAGATATAATCAAAATCTAGGACCCACCGTGATCAGCTCCCATCCGACCGCTTACCTACTTAGACTACCATCTCGCTGGTCTGAGAGGTCCTAGTGGCCAGATAGGCAAGGTAGAACCGGCAGAATCTAGTGGCGAATTTGTGGGGTTTGATTACATCTGTACATAGTCCGGCTGCAGTAGTTGAGAATCTTAACGCTAGATATCTGCTACTGAGTTCAGGGGTCTTGTTCCTCCTGGCGCCTACCCCCGCCCGACTGATTTTTGAAAACTCTTATACTGGACTTCCTGCCCAGCTGTCTGGTCGCATACTCTGTTCGCTCCTTTATTGCTGCCAGTCATACATACTTCCAATATGTCGCTCTCTCCAAGCCAAAACAGAGCTATCGAGATCACTGAGCGAGTCACTTCTTCACTTTCTGTTCTCGGTGCTCTTTTCGTCATTGGCACTTATACTGCGTCTTCCTCATTCCATAAACCAATCAATCGCATGGTCTTCTATGCATCATGGGGGAACATCCTCGCCAATGTCTCAACTCTTATCTCTTTGTCTGGTATTCAAGCAGGCAGAACTTCCACAATGTGTCAGACCCAGGGGTTTTTGATCCAGATGTGAGTTCCTGTGATTTCTTTAGCAAGGCATGGCGACTTATGCTGATGAATGTTCCAAGGTTCATGCCTGCAGATGCTCTTTGGACGTTAGCGATGGCCTGTAACGTCTACCTCACTTTTCGACATAGGTTTTCTTCCACTCAACTGCGGCGCCTCGAGATAAAATACCTTCTTCTTTGTTATGGCATCCCGTTTGTCCCGGCTATTATTTACGCATTTTTGCATACGGAGGAACGGGGGACGATTTACGGGCCTGCCACGGTTAGTTGAAGTGCAAAGCTTGCTTCAAATTGGAAAGTCTCATCTGACAATTTATCTCATAAACAGCTTTGGTGCTGGATTGATGTAGATTGGGATTTCCTCCGCATTGCCACCTTCTATGCGCCTGTTTGGTAAGCTTATTCAGAGCATGCGAGAAAGCACGTAATCTCATTCGCGACATAGGTTAATTTTTATCGTCACTGGTTTTATTTACATCTCTATCGGAACGGAGATTCACCGAAAGCGAAAGCAGCTTCGAAATATGACATCCCAGAGTGTGCCAACCGTCCAAAGCCTGAAAACCACGGAGGTCCATGTCGTGAGCGAGACAATGGACGCCTTTCAAGGCACCGACGAGGGTCGTCCAGAGAACGACAATTTTTCGCAAGGGAGACGATTTGCCCAGTACGAAACTAATATATCCAGCGCTAAGATGTCGAGTTCTGATGCGGCTGCTTGGGCTTACACAAAATGCGCAATGCTTTTCTTTGCTGCACTCATCATCACCTGGGTAGGTCCTCGATCGAGTGCATTGATATTGACTATGATTGACCTAATGATACGTTTCGTAGGTCCCCTCGACAATCAACCGAGTCTACACCCTTGTCGCTGCAGGTGATATCAGCTTTGCGCTCTGCTATTTTGAGGCACTCGTGCTTCCTCTGCAGGGATTTTGGAACTGCATCATTTACATTACTACATCTTTGGGTGCCTGTCGATCTTTGTGGAGCTCAATCTTTGCTCCCAAGCCCGCCTCTCAGGGTATCGCCCTTTCTTACACGAAAAGCAGAAGACCTTTCAGCAGGATTGACGAAGGGTCAGAGAGTATGACTGAATTGGCGGAGGACAAGTGAACTACGCGAGAACGAACAATTTGGTTTATTTTTCTCAGGGTCCGGTTTTTCAGCATTCAAACATTTTTTGTACAAATAAGCAATCCGGTTCCTATACAGTACCCCATTTAACACGATTCTGTTGGGAAAAGATCAGACGGAAGAAGATGGATATACAATTGAAGGTGTAATGCGATGATCTTGTCTAGTTGTTCTGACGGGATATTTATACCCTTTCTTCGAGAACGATTCTCTAAGAGAAATGCACATAAAACAATTATTTTGATCTCTATATCCGAAGGACTTACAAGGATTTAGATCTTCTAAAAGTCATTTGCATGTCTCTTATCAAGCTAAGCGAGGTTAAACTTCCGACCGTATTACAAATGGTGATCTCTAACGGTCTTACCAATTAAGAAGGGGGCGGTTTAGAACTCAGGGTGCAATACTTTCATGAAGGGACAAGTTCGACGGAAAAACACCTACCGCTGATTATTATGCATAGGGAAATGTACATGGCACACATCAGTACATACCAGACCCTGTCTGTGAGGGTGAACATTAGACGAAAAAGTTGATGTTAGGAAATAAGACTTTTGCTTACGCTTCGGGGCAGACGGGTGTTATCTTCCCAGTGCGATATTTGCGTTTTAACCATGTTGGGTCTATCTCTGAAATCCGTATTACTCATAGCTTCGAGTAGATCTCGCCCGGTTCACGGGTTTTACCTGATCTGGAACCGTTTCTGCGCGGGTTTTGGTTTCAATGTCACGACCCGAAGTCGGTTCAGGGTTTCAATATTGAACCCACGGGTAACCCGTGGGTTAATTAACAATGCAAACATAGAGAATCTCGTGATATGCAATTCGCAAAGCCTATAGCGCCTATAGAATTTGAAGGGCTTATATAAACTGAATTCGGATATAAAACCGTCAGAAACAGAGCCCGATTCAATATCAGCATCCATGGCCCGAGTTTCCCGGCGCTCGTGCATGTTACTCAGAAGACGATCGAATGAATGGGAAGGTAATTGATGGAGTGGTAATCTGTGGATTAGGGAAATCAATTTGAAGACACTCGAGTTGTGGAACAGTGGTAGGTTCTGATTTGCATCTCAGAAAAGTCCACTCAAGGGGCTCCTGAACTGCGGGATAGCACCTACGGCAAGATAAATCTATATTCATATGTCTATGAAAGAGGAGACCTGCCTCTCGTGAAAGTGGACCACACGATCTATTCTGTGTCCATGAAAATCACGACGCCTGGGGAGGGGGCGCGAGTCAGTCAATCCTCGACTACCCGGAAAACAAGTGGCATAACAGGATCCAAATAAACCTTTGTCAGCGGTGTTCGTGCTGAGCTAAGCGTTTGTGGCCGATCTCGTTTGAACTGGCCGGTCTAGGGGGGCCAAGATCATCAGCACCTCCTTAGTGGGAGGCTTTCTTACCAAATACAGTGGCGTACACTGCGGAAAAAATGGCACCAACGCCCTCACAAATTAATTCTCGACAGAATTTTCTGGCGACAGAATCAACGTCAACACCATCGCCCCGGGGTACACGATGACCGAGCTGGCAAGGAGCAATCTCTGGGAGAACGGGCCTGCCTTCCTCGACTGGATTCCCAAATCCAAGACAAGATATCTTAAGCGTTCTGAAGCTCTGCGAAAGTCATTTTATGCGGGGGGAAATTGCATACCTCTCTGCTTGTTCCACTTCAAAAAAAAGAGCGAAAGGGTTGAGGGATGAGGTGCTCCATGTTGTGAGTGGATTCCAGGTCGCTGGGTTCAGGCACGTGATTGAGACCTTACGGCCATTTGATGACGATGTGTGCGTAAAGGTTGTGAGATCGTTCTATGCTGAGCTTTGTCGGAACGGTGCTCTGGAGTATACCGACAGAAGGGTTGCAATGGCACTTTATAAGCGGTCTCGGTGATTTCGACGAGAGATAATTATTGGAAGCGGCCATTAAAGTGGACACAGTACTTACGTGATGGTGTCTAAAAATCGATCACCCATTGGGACGAATAGAGACTAGAATTTCAGATTTGGGGTCCTTGCAGCAACAAGAGGTGGCTTCGCACACAGAGCTCAAATAGCGGCTTATACTTTCCCCGGAGGAAGACAACCAATATATGTAATGGAAACCAGACTTCTCAAGGAGACTATCGCAAAGTACTTTTAGTTTTAGAGATTTTGCAGCTTGTCTATATGGCCAGGTTGAGGTGATGAGTTGACACAAGGTCCTCCCGGCAAGTTAATTATATGGAGCACATTCGTCGGCGGCTCTAGCTGAGCTGATAAACCAGAAGTATTCCGGTGCATCACCAGTGTGATGCAGAGAGATAAATCCGAGAACTACTTGATAATTTGTCCGTGCCAGACACCACAAAATTTCGATCTTCGTTTGTCTCCGAGGGTACAATAAGAGATCTGTCGGATGGCGCTAAACAGATGTCCCCGTATTCCCAAGCTTTTACATTAAATACGTGTTTAATGTTTGAACCCGCATGTACACGTTAGAAGCCCCGTAGATGCTCCGCAGGCTCCAAATATCCTTCTACTAGTGATTCTGAAGATTCGGATCCAGAATTGTACTTGGATTTCTAGAATCTTTGATACGTCATATTAGGTACCAAATTGAACTATAAAGTCCAGAAATAAGCTGTGAGGTCTTCAGACCGAAGACTTAGGTGTTTTATTTGGAACAGTTTCAGCATCTATATCACCATCTTCTCCGGCCTCTGATCGCGTAATTGTCCCAGGAATCTGGCCCTAGTCATTTTCTCCACTATGAGCTGTCCGAGGAGGAGTGCCACTCAGCGGATTGTCCTTGGCCGTTAATGTCAAATATTCTCCTTTGAAGAGACCATCCTGGAAGGACCCAAAGGCTCAGTCGAAATAGTTGAGTTTGACTTCAATAGCTCCCTTGCTGCGATCCGATTTTTCCTGGCTTTATCGCTTACACAGAACGCGATACTGATCCCAGAGAACAGGGATATCAAGCAAACTGAAAAGACAATAGCGGTAATGTTTCCTTTGTGATTCCATTCGGCAAGTTCGGCATTTGCAGAATTTGTTGCGGAAGCTCTGCTTGTCATGGTGGTTGAAGTGTTTGTCGTAGTTGAGCTACTCGTCGTTGACGCTATTGAGGTGGTCGAAGTGGATGAAGTAGTGGAAGTAAACGTGGTTGAAGACGTAGTTGAAATCATACTTGAAGTCGTAGCTGCATCTGAGGAAGTTGTTGTGCTTGAGGTAGTGGTGCTAGTTGTAGTTGAACTTGTACTCGTTGTTGTTGTCGTCGAGGTGTCTGCCGATGTGACGTCCCTGGCTTGAAGAGCGACATGATCGGGGCCGGTATTCACCGCGCGTGGTATTATAAATTCGCCACAAAGAGGTTCTGAAGATGGCTTCCTGTAGACGGTAGTTTGTAGAGAGGACCAGGACTCGATTAAGGTGACATAGGGATGGCAGGTAGCGAAGACACACTGTGTCGCTGCTAGCGCCAGAATGCTGCACTTCATGTTTTCTCAGTTGGAAAATAAATATTCTGGCAAATACTTGAAGGAGAGAGCGACGTAGAGGAAGTAATAATGGGCTTATGGCTCAGGCGGCCACGCATTAACGAACGCACTGTCTTCCGCTAAAGACTAGTCTGGCCTGCACAATCTTCTTTCTTCAGATATTCTAGGCTGCGCCTAGTGCAATTTGTCGCAAGTGGCCGCGTAAATTCAATTTGCTAGGTTATTTTTGATCTCAGCGCCCTAGTATCAGCCACTCGCGAGGCGGCGGAGGAGGGTAGCACACGCACAAGCCGCGCGGCAGCGCCCCACAGGGCTGGCCCATTATTGCAACCTCTAAAAGAAACGGCCGGCAAATATCCAAATAAACCATATGGATTTGACCTTGATCGATAATGGAGAGGTACTTGGTAAAGTGACTAGAGAAAATAGAAAATGGCACCTACTAGATCATGGCGGGGAATACGAAGCTATGAAAAATCCTGTTGGTCAAGCCCCAGTCACATGTAACTACTTACGCCGATCGCCAAGAACCGCTAGTTCAGTCTTAAAGAAATACCCACTTCATTTTCAAGATTATTGTTAAAGCAAAACTAAGAGATTTGTCTAGTATTATCCTACGGGGATCACGTCTATGCGACCGCGTAGACCACGACGCATAGCTGTGATTTAGGACCAAGGCAATTACATATCCTATCCCATGGGGGCTGGTAGGATGCACTGCGTACTAGTTAGATGTTTTGCTTTATTATGGGAGGAAAACGGTGCTAGCGAGTGCATACTGATTTGAATTCGCGAGTGTGTCCTATTTAACTTCATCGGTCCGACAACTCTGAAAGATTTCAGAAGTTGTAAGTTAGCGATAAATATACACCCAGTTTCAAATTGAAGATCATCCGAACATTAGGAAAGGTAGTTGTAGGGATATATTAGATGTTGCGGGCTCAATGGCTTTCGATAATATAAACATGGGACTAGTGTCACTGAGGTAAGCGGTCCTCTTTGCTTTACTGTAAGATTGTCGATATAGGATTCATGACAGCCGGGAGAGAAAATTCCATCAAAACGGTCATTCAACGATCAGTGAATCGAGACGGGGATCAGGTGGTCTAGTATCTCATTCTGTGATATTGGTGGGTGGAGGACCCATCTTAAATGTAAATAGCTTGAGATCTCACAAAACCAGATTTGCCCACGAACTTTGCAACTGCCCTCTTTACACTTGGCTGGATCGAAGAGTAGCAGTGACTGTTACCAAAAATCCCTGTTTGACTGGCCCTCTATTCTCAGCGCCAGCTTGTCGACCCCGTCTTCCTCTCGATTCAAAGCATATCACAGACGTCACCATGTCCGCTCAGTCGATTTTGAATAAGGTGATTGTTCCTCCTGTTAGCTGCAGCTTCAATGATGTCCTGAAAATGACAACTATTTCCCACTCGGCTATTACCAAAAAGGGATTTGACGGCATATCATATTGCGTCCCGACACTTGTGGTCCTTGGTGTTTACAGAGGACTTGAAATATTTCAATAAAATTGAAGCCATGTGCTATGGACGGAATTGACACACGGGGGTAGTCATCGAAAGCTTCGTCGCCGCCTGCAACAAAAGATCCAGTGGAGCTTGTATAGTCTCCAACAAAAGCTGTTGATTCTCCATCAATTCCCATCAATTTACTCCTGCTTATGTAACTTGGGAACCGTGCCGCCGGGGTTGGCCGGGATCAAACAAACGTGGCCTTTTTCAGACTCGCCATGCCACTACTGCTTTGAGAAACCCCGAATCAAAATCGAAAATGCCTTCGTTTCTAATTCTGCCCCCGGAAATCCGAGAGTTCATTATTGAACAAGTCCTATGTAGCAGCCATAGGCCACCAACCTATCCATCTATGTTTGGCAGAATCGACTTTCATGATATTGATTACAATGCCTGGCGCAGCGAGACGAAAATCTATCATGAACAACGCAGCACGCCCTGCCCATCGAATTGTCTTCCTCTTCTTTTGACTAGTCACCAAATATATGAGGAAACCCGATCCGTTCTCAATCGCAAAATAAATCACATATGTTCTGAATATCTCAGTCTTAAACGACTACGACCTATTCCCGACTTGGACATCTATACCGTATCTAACGAATCGCGTCCATGTGCTGTATGCAGACGTGCGCCTTTTTGGCAGTATCATCCCGTCTAAGACAGCTAAACGCCTCGTGGGGGATGGGGGGTGCCTTGGATTCCACCGGAGCTTCTATTCCTTGCTTGAACGCTTTCTCCGCTATGGGCCTGCGGACGAAAAGAAGGTAAAGCGCAATCCGGATATCGGCGGGAACGAAGTTTCCTACGAAACCAGATTCCCTTTGTTTCGGAAGAATCCGAATTCAGTGATCGCGATATAACCATCGAGATCCTTAAACTTGACTTCCAGTCATCCGAATCCGTGCTTCCGTTTCCCTCAGACAAAATTGGTAACGATGAGTGGCGACATAAATATTTTACATCCCACTTGATCTTTGATGAAAGCGGCGGTCCGAGCGAGCTTGAGAAGTATGGGACACGACCAGAGTGGCTCGCGACATATCTTTTGGGGGAGATTCATGCCCTGCTAACTATGTCCTACCACTTTGCGTCGTATGGAAAAATTTTCTATGAGCGGGTTGGAACTATCTGTATCCTCTCACGAGAGGGAGCGACTGAAATTGACCTCGCCAGCAGACTAGCCGAGCTACGCTTTACTAACCAGCAAGACACCTTTGGTAATGTGTGCCCTGAAGATCACCTTTCCACGTTCTGGGAGTGGAAGAAGCAGATGCTGGCTCGTAGGCAGGAGCTAGGTTTTCCAGTTGTATGGCCACATGATCCGGAATTGAAAGGACTGATGTGAGCTTTTGCTTGTGAGCTGTCTCTCAAAAAAGAGCAATTCTCACATTTGGTAATTCCTTCTCTTCCGAGCCTATGTTTCATAGCGATCGACGAGAGCAGTTGAATAGGCGGGAAATCACGAGCTGGGACCTCAACCACAGCATATGACGGCCATCGTTTCGGACTGCGACAACCCAGAAGAGCAGCCGCAGGATCAGAATCGAAAGAAGGGATAACAAGGAAGATCGAGAGTTTTTGAAATAAAGCGTTCGCTGCACCGGTCAATGAGATTGCAACGCCAATGATTTCCGGGCCTTGGTTTTTCGCATGTGTGCCTCTTGTAGGTCTTTGACAACAATGTGGGAGCGTCTCTCCACATGTGCAAAGTTCAATATATTAGAGTTCAATTAGAATTCGCCAAATTTACCATCAGAACGAATATCATCGCGAGACCATATCTGCCGCAACAGCACGACCCCCTGCAGCAGTGAGATTGTTCAGCGGCAGCAGTCTCTCACTGATTCATTCACCTGGAGCCATACGTGCCATCGACCATGATGGATCGAGCACTTTTGGGCTCATAAACTGGTTCAGTCCCCGAGCTTGGAGGGAGCCGGGGCCCGCGAACTCGGAACTGTCGGGGTCTTCAGCGCGGTGACGTCTCGCCCGATTTGGATTCTCTCTTTGTTTCGAAACCTCCGGAGCCGTCTCTAAACGCTGACCGGTCCATTGCATCTCCACGCGTCAAGAGACTCTGTCAAACTGGACAAAACTGCCTGACCTTTCCCCGCAACGATCGACGTTTCGGGGAAGACAGCACCGAGACTGACCCGGGAATTTTTCCACCAAAGACAGTCCAGGTTGTTCGCCGTCCTGACGCGGCCTCACGAGCTCCGCACAAGCTCCGGGCACCAACAAAGATCAGACAGACTTGGGCCAGTGGCCAAGTTCTCTTCCGCCCCTCATCCGGAACGCAATGGCTCAGTCTCCAGGCGCGTCGTGCATGCTGGCGGGCGGAGACGACGGAAAGTCAAGAACGAACTCAGGCTGCCCGGGTAATTGACGGACAGCAACATTAGGCACGTCACCGTGCCCTGGACCAGTCAGTGGTCGCTGGATGTTCGATCTGACTATAACTAATTTCAAGCTCAAGTCCGTGCCCTCTCTCCCGCGGCGATTGTAGGTATCCGCCTGCCGATCGCGCGGGGCTCCTGAGGAGAACCTGGAACATTGCAGTGATCGACAAGAGCAATATTGCCGGGGAAATTTCTCCCCACGACAATTGCGCACAAACCGGCGTAATCATCGGGCGATTGGGATATGAATGAAGCAGAGGATCTGCCATTTGACCTGCCTAAGATGGCATTAGCCTACGCTGCACCACTGTGTCATGCCGGATGGACCTCCTCTGTACCGCATTCCCCTCCAGCCTGACGCTGTATGCGGTCAGTTGCCGACGCGCTCATTGGCGTTCCATCCCCAGGCACCGCATCTGGAGCTCCCTACTCGTCGTCCATGCACGACGCTCGCCGACCGTCAAGTTGGGGGTGCCTGCCGATCTAGCCGTGTCTTCGTCCAGGCTCGTGGGTGCCACTGGCATCAGTAGAAAAGGGACCGCCAATCACCCTGAAGCTGCAACAAAAACTAACAGCAACTGCCAGCCCTAAGCCAACGCTGCGACAGCTGCCTCCAGTCTCCATCGAGCACTCTATCAGTCGATCCAATTGGGCACAGACACTGATCCAGAGGCAGTGAGCCGTCAACAGTATAAATCATGCGGGTCTCCAGTCTGCTGAAGGCGCTCCTCAGCACCAGTTTCCTGGGTCAGGCCTTAACCACCCCAGTCGAGCCGGCCCCAGCGCGCCTCGACCCCGCTAGCAAGAGGAACCCAGTGGTCAGGGGACAGGACCTGCAGGACATCGTGACCTACGATGGACAGTCCTACTTCATCTACGGGGAGCGCATGTTCCTCTTCTCCGGCTCCTTTCACCCCTTCCGCCTGCCCGTCACCGACCTCTGGATTGACGTATTTCAAAAGATCAAGGCGTTGGGCTTCAACGCCGTCACTTTCTACGTCGACTGGGCCTTGGTAGAGGCGGAGCCTGGTAATGTGCGATTCGACGGCATCTTTGACGTCGAGCCGTTCCTCCAGGCCGCCGCCGCCGCCGGCCTCTACCTCCTCGCGCGCCCGGGACCGTACATCAACGCCGAGGTCTCCGCCGGCGGCATCCCTTCCTGGGCGCTGCTCATCGGGTGCCGGCTCCGTGGCAACTGCACCGAGTGGGAGGATTCCACCAAGAATTACATGGCAGCGATTGGCAGCATCATCGCAAAGTACCAGATCACCAACGGCGGCCCCATCATCCTGACCCAGGTCGAGAACGAATATACCAGTTGGCCCGGTGTCGCCGACTTCCCGGCCGAGCTCAACCGCGAGTATATGGCGTTCCTGGAAAGTGAGCTGCGCGCCGCGGGAATCGTCGTGCCGCTCACCTTCAACGACGACGCTCAAGACGGCCTCTGGGCGCCCGGCACCGGTCTGGGCGCCGTCGACGTTTACGGCATCGACTCCTATCCTCTCGGGTTTGACTGCTCCGACCCGCTCAGCTGGGGTGCTGCCTCGCTGCCGGCGAACTGGCAGATCGACCAGAAAACGTGGAGCCCCACGACTCCTTTCACCATCTTTGAGTTCCAAGGCGGTTCCATGGAAGGCTGGGGCGACGTGTCGCAGGACCAGTGCAACGCCATGGTGGGACCAGACGCCGTGCGCATCTTCTACAAGAACAACTTCTCCTTCGGCATTAAGTGGTTCAACTTGTACATGACCTACGGCGGCACCAACTGGGGCAATCTCGGCTACGATGGCTGCTACACGTCGTACGACTACGGCGCCGCCATTAACGAGTACCGGGAGGTGATCAGAGAGAAGTACAGCGCCGAGAAGCTCGAGGCCAACTTCTTCAAGGTCTCGCCCGGTTACCTCACTGCCACGCCGGGCAACGTCACCGCCGGCGTCTACGCAGACACCGATGCCGTCTCTACGACGCCTCTTTTCGGCCAGCAGGCCAACTCGAACTTCTATGTCGTGCGCCAGACGAACTGGAACTCGACAGGTACCGTGGACTACAAGATCACGCTCGCACCGTCGGGGGGCGACGTGACAATCCCACAGCTCGGCGGCCAGTTGTCCCTGATCGGTCGCGACTCGAAGATGATGGTCACCGACTACCCCGTCGGCAAACACAGCCTAGTGTACTCGTCGGCCGACATATTCAGCTGGGGCAGCAGCAGGTCGGGCAAAACCGCCCTCATCATGTATGCCGCCGAAGGTGAAACCAACGAATTCTCCATCAAGCCGTCCGCCGGACGCGGGAAGTGGACCGGACCCAACCCGTCGAGCTCTGGCTCCTCCACGCAAATGTCCCAGATGGACTCGGAGACCTGGACGATCAAGTGGAGCACGACGGAGGCGGCCCAGAGCGTCTCCTTCGGCAGCGATCTGGTCATCTACCTACTGTGGCGCAACGACGCCTACCAGTACTGGACTCTTGAGCTGCCGGCTGCGGCGCCGATAGGCGCCTACTCTCACCCGGGCAAGGAGTACGTCATCGTGAAGGCCGGCTACCTGATGCGCACGGCCCAGATCTCGGGCACCGAGCTGCAGCTGACCGGCGACTTCAACGCCACTACCGACGTCGAGCTGGTCTTCGACCCGACGGACGCGGTACAGTGCATCACCGTCAACGGGAACCGGCTGAGCACCACAAAAGAACGGGGGGTGCTGAAAGGGACGGTCGAGTACAACCCGCCGTCGCTCGATTTTCCGGACTTCTCCACGCTCGAGTGGAAGACCATCGACTCGCTGCCAGAGATCCACCCGAGCTACGACGACTCGTGCTGGACCCCGTGCGACCATACGACGTCCACCAACGACCAGCTGGCCCTGCTGACTCCGTTCTCCCTGTTCGCCAACGACTACGGCTATGACACGGGCTCATTCGAGTATCGCGGCCACTTTGTCGCCAACGGCAACGAGAACTACGTCACGCTAAACGTCTCCGGCGGCACCGCCTTCGCCAATAGCGTTTGGCTCGACCAGACATTCCTCGGTTCCTACGTCGGGTCCGGTGCCAACTCGGAGTTCATGAAGACGTACGCCATCCCGGCCAACGCCACCTCGGCTGGCAAGAACTCGGTGCTCACCGTCGTCATCGACATGATGGGCGAGACCGAGGAAGGCCCCGGCACGGACACGATCAAGGGACCGAACGGCATCCTCAACTTCGACCTGGCCGGCCACAGCCAGCGGGACATCAGCTGGCGCATGACCGGCAACCTCGGCGGCTGGGCGAACTACCCCGACAAGGCGCGTGGCCCGCGCAACGAGAACGGCATGTGGGCCATCCGCCAGGGCTACTTCCAGCCGGACCCGCCGGACACGGACTGGGCCGTTTCGAACCCCATGGACGGCATATCGGGTCCGGGAGTGCAGTTCTACACCACGGAGTTCGACCTCAACATCCCCGTGGGTTGGGACGTGCCGATCGGCGTGGCTTTTTCGGACAACAGCTCCGCCAGCTCCGGCCTCTACCGGCTCGACTTCTACATCAACGGCTACCAGTTCGGCAAGTTCGTGCCATACGTGGGACCGCAGTTCGAGTTCCCCGTGCCGGAGGGCATCCTGAACTACGACGGCAAGAACACGCTTGCCATCTCGTTCTGGGCACTAGAGGAGGGTGGCGCGAAGCTGGGCGGCGTCGAGCTGAAGCCCAAGGCCGTGGTGCTGAGCGCGCTACCAAGACCGGGCCTTAGTCCGCAACCCAAGTGGATGCTTAGACCGGATGCGTATTAATGAAGGAGAACCTTTTCCAGTTCGCCTGGATCTAATGGACTTATCTAATGGACTTATCTAATGGACTTGTCTATGATTTAATTTTCGTCGGCTCGGCCGACCTGCTTTGCTGCACTTCCGCGCTTTCGAGCAACCTCTGGACACCCTGTCCAGCGACAGCTTCCCGTGGCTGCGCGGCTCTCTTAGAAAAACGGTGTTCAGGTTTGTCATCCAGGAAAGCAAGGACTCTGGAACGGTGATGGCCATGAATTTCCATCGTGGCCCTAAACCACCCTAGTAGAACCCGAGTGGATCAGCCCATTTCCGCAAGTTCTTTTGACATCTCAATGTCTCAATATCCTCCAGCTCAGGACTCTCATGACAACTTAGATCGGTCCCATCACACAACCTATGTTGAAAGCGACAATCGTTGGTTTATAATAGTAGTGGATGAAAGACTAGAATATTTAACGGATCACTGCCACATCCTTGTCCTTAAAATCTTTGGTGTTAATATTGCCGAGTGCCACTAGCCAACGGATGAACGGTCTTATTAGCTTTCAGCGCCTGAATTATGTGGACGTAATATTTTAGAAGGCAAGCGCGAATAACATAAATATAGATGTGACCCCGGTTCCTCAAAAGCAGAAACTACTCGTAATAAGAGACAACTAAGTTCGAAGAGGAAATATATACTAGAGATATACCAGGACTTGCCTAATACTGCTTATTTAAATCTAGGCCTCAAAAATGACCTCTACTCCCAGTAGAAAGAATATAAGTCTGCAGTGGCCATAGGTCGAGACTACGCTGCTAATATAATTGGCGTTCTTATAGAGGAGCGCAAGCTCTCCGAGGATATAGCCAAAGAGATCTACTAGGAAAAGATCAGTGACCGTCGCCGACTTTCGTGAGATTGTCGCTAATACTAAGGCTCGAGATGACGTATTCGTGGACACGAAGCGGTATCTAGAAGGTCTACTATACAGTCTGAGGGGAAATATGGCTTATAGTATCGAATGCTCTAGATACTATCAGTGGTCTTCGTATAACGAGCGTCAGCTTGATGGGATGAAGAATAGTATTCCCAAGAGCCCTGAAAACCTTCTAAAATTCAATAGGGAGTCCAATAGGCTAGGCAATGGTACAGAGAAGACTGTCTTCAATAGACATGTGAATAGCAATAGTAGTATCTATATTCTATCTACTAATAGTGTCACTTATACCTTAGTGTCCAATGGTACTAATAGTACCATAGGCCTCAAAGATCCGCTCAGCCTGGACGTCGACACTGACTTAGTGAACTTTTTGCACAGAAGGATTACAAAGTTATTAGTGCCCCAAAGCTGCATAAGGGAGAATTATATCACTCGGCGCCCAAGTTAGGAGCTAATGGTGATATTACCACCCAGAAAATCCCGGAGATTGAAACTAAGGTTAGTACCGACATCCAGTTTACAAGGTGTTCACAGTATACTAAAAAAGCCGATATAGGTAATACAAGCTCCTTACGACTATATTAGCTCTCTACCATCAAAAAGAGTCCGTGATCAAGCGATCGACGCTTTACATATCCAGTGCCGTGTCCCTACTGCGAAGGTTGACCGAATCAAATTAGTAACCAATATACTTTATAACACTTCTTTGATGTAAATTCCTAATCTAATACCCGTCTAAGAGTACTAGCTAATAAGTAAATATGTTAGATAATATAGAAGATCCCTCAATTCTTCCGCGCGTAGAATGATCAATATATACGATCTTCGGAGCTGGCCAGACGGTGAATACGGCTAACTACCCAATCATTCGTACTCTGGAAGAGGTACAGAAGCCTAGGGACAAAGAAAGCGTGTTAGTTTTCACAAGTGAGTTGCCAGCTATTCTAATCGTCGGAGGATGAAAATTGATTTACTCTAGCAGAGAAATTGAAGAATCTCTATATCGGTCAGAGCTTGGATCTATATTGGGCTAATAACGTAATCTGTCCGACTATCGATGAATATTTCCGTAGGGTCGAGCGCAGTAAGTCGAGAGATATAGAAACAAACGTTATTGAACGCCACGGAGAATAATAAGTGCGACAGAAACCGATGGGCTGTTCAGACTCTCCGGTCATCCATATGATGCTTTCCGCTCCATCCAAAATTGTGATCCACAATATCTGGACTCGACGGTTGGTCAATAACCAGGCCAGTCTCTCGTATAAGTAGGCTATCCTGGAGGTAATGAAAACAGGGGGAAGCCTGCAGTTTACAGAAGACGCGTTGGACGTTTTACACGCCCAAGTAGACAAGAGTATTTCCGACCTCGAGGGCAAGTTCGGGGCCCAAAACTTTCAGTTGAAACTAATCCTGGAGATGCTGCGGAAGAATTAGGAATTAGGGAGTTTCAGCCAACTTTCCGTGTCTGTTTTAGTTCATCTATTGCGTATTTTTCTTTTCTGGCTCATAAATTCATAATCTGTTTTATGATGGTTTGCTGCTGGCGACACCATTAGTTAGTGATGTGAATAGATTCGCATATAAAGCATCGGCCCTCTCTTTCCACCTACTAGGATCAGCAGTTAGCTATGTATTTCGGCGAGTGTGGTGATCAGACCGGTGCCATTTTGAGTTCGCGACGGGCCGTCTCATAATGTATAAAACTGTAATCACCAGTAGAGGGCCAAGCACTAGACTAGTTGATAAGTGTTTAAGTACACCCACTCCGATGATTCGCTTATGCATGTATATCACGCAAGCCGCCCAACAGTCATTCGCATATGCTAAGGCATGTTACATAACCCTGTATTAGCCTAACATAAGCATCGCGGAATACGGGAGGACCTACATAAACGAGAGCGCGGGGGGAATGAGATCCAATGCCATCCAACGCCATCCCACGCTAACGGAACGCCTCGCCTCCTTGTTCTTTGAACACGCCACCGACCAGTAAACCCCTGTTCGAACCCCTGCGAACCAAAATACTGAACCACAGCCAAACTTCTGCACGATGCCGGACATAGGAAGTAAGAGACTATGTCCGTATCTGCGGCCTTAAAACCGCGACCCCTGCATGTCGCTTCCTCTATCAGCATCGAAGTCTTTCCCGTTCACGAGAACAAATGTCAGAAATTCTGTATCTTTCACGTCTTTATTATCTCTGATTTCTCTCCACTTGGCAACTTAATACCTACCCACGGTCTCTCTCTCTCTCTCTCTCCATTTTCTCTCCATTTTCTCTCCCCCTCGTCGGCACGAAAAAGCAGCGGTAGCATGGTCTCGTCAAAGTCGGATTTGCGCGCGGTAGTGTCTGCAGCCCCAGCTGAAGCTGAAGCCGAAGCTAACGGGCGGTCCGCGAACTGCTCGCCTGGTGAACATCCCTCAAAGCTCTCTCAAGTCGGTTTTAGCCCTGGCTCCCTCTCCTTGGGGGATGAAGAGAAACAGGTGGTCGCTCAAGTTGGAGCGACCTCTACAGATTCTTCAACGTCGCTGGCCTCAAATATTGTCGACTGGGACGGTCCCGATGACCCTGGAAATCCAGTCAACTTCAGTGGTCTGATTAAAGGCACTAATGTCGGAATCGTGAGCGCGCTGACTTTCATTACTCCGCTCGCGTCGTCTATGTTTGCGCCTGGTGTGCCTGTGCTCATGGAGGAATTCCATACCACGAATACGCTGTTGGGCTCGTTCGTGGTGTCGGTCTATGTGTTGGGTTTCGCCATTGGGCCGCTCATTCTGGCGCCGGCCTCGGAGCTCGTCGGGCGAGCCATTATTTACCATATTTGCAATCTCGGCTTCACGGTGTTCACCATTACATGCGCCGTGAGCACGGATATAGGAATGCTCATTGTCTTTCGGTTTTTCCAGGGCTGCTTTGGCTCGGCGCCGGTTGCAAATGGTGAGCGGCTTCTTTGTTTTATTCGATGCCCTACCCCGTAGCTAGATCCGATGTACTGATACTCCACGCCCCCCGCTATAGGCGGGGGTACGATTGCGGATCTCATCATGCAGGAAAAACGGGGAGGCGTCATCGCTATCTATGCCCTCGGTCCCCTGCTCGGTCCGGTCATCGGACCAGTAGCAGGAGGGTACCTGACCGCAGCCAAGGGCTGGCGTTGGGTCTTCTGGGTTCTCACTATGGTGGGCGGATTCTGCACTATAGTGTCCTTTCTCTTCCTGCGTGAAACCTATCCCACCGTCCTCCTAAAGCGCAAAACGCAACGCCTCATCAAAGAAACCGGCAACACCAACCTCCGCTCTAAACGAGACAACGGCCTCTCCACCGGTCAGCTCTTCCTCCAAGCCCTTACCCGCCCATCTAAAATTCTATTCTTGTCGCCGATCGTCTTCGTGAGTTCGATTTACGTGGGTATAGTCTACGGGTACCAGTATCTCATGTTTTCGACCTTCACTGAAGTCTTTGAGGAGCAATACCAATGGCCAACTAAATCCTCCGGTCTAAGCTTCCTGGGAATTGGTATTGGTTCGCTCCTCGGACTGTTCGTTATTGGCGCTGCATCGGATCGTATTCTCAAGGCCAAATCAAAGCCCACCCCGGAGGCTCCCTCAGGTGGCATGCAGCCGGAATACCGTCTCCCGCCGCTGGTCGTGGGTGCGTTCTTCATCCCGGCGGGTCTGTTCATGTATGGTTGGTCTACGTATCACAAAGCGCACTGGATCGTGCCGGTCATCGGCACTGCTATCATGGGAATAGGCAACATTGCTGTTTTCATATGCATTATGAGTTACCTGGTCGATGCCTTCACGATTTACGCGGCCAGTGCGCTGGCTGCCAACACGGTCGTGCGTAGTATTATGGGTGCATTGTTGCCCTTGGCGGGACCGGCTATGTATGACTCGATAGGACTGGGATGGGGGAATAGTTTGCTGGGATTTATTGCCGTGGTGTGCATTCCTGTGCCGTGGGTGATGATGCGGTATGGAGAGAGGATGCGGCTGGCATTTGATGCGAGTAAACTATAGATAGGGCGGTTAAAGGACAGATGTTGAGGAAATTGGCGTGTGTCGACATACGTAGGGCAAACTTGACACGGTATCCATAGTGTCTAATTATCTCCGTTGTTGTCATCTCTAAATGGTAACGTAGCTATGGCCACGTCCCTCGTTCTCTCCAGGCCTGTCATTCTGATGTTCTTCTCCGCGGTTCCCACTCTGATCGCCTCGTCTTCCAATTTCACCTGAGCAATCATCGTCGTCCTTGCTACGCCCTCAATACTACCCACTACAACGGCTGTCTTTCTTCCCGATTCATCAAGAACCCATTTCATCGGCCCGGGTGGCAATTTCCCCTCTTCTTTCCACTCTAAGCCAGATTGAATCCTGACATCCAAGTCGAGCGGCGTGCCATGTTCCCAGGCAAACTCTCCACCAAATCTACTCGGAATACTCTCCGTATCAATGTACTTCGTCGGTTTTGGCATCATCTCGCTCGCTGGCACAACTACCACCTTGCCCACTGTCCCTGGGTCTAGCCACTTCCTCATAATACCCCACATCCATCCAAAATATAACGGGGCATTGAGGACCTGAGAAGGCGCTATTAGTTCCCGTGCTATCAGCGTGTATGGAAGGCGGACAAAAAGGAAACGAAAAAGAAAATTTCCACGGGAGACACACAAAAAGCCGACCAATAATCTCCGGATACCCCATCATAAATAATTGTCCAATGTCACTGGTATAGTTCTTGATATCCCAACCTTGCTTCATTGTGAAGGTACTAAGGTCCACGAGATATTTTGCGCTGGTGATCGGGATGCTAGGCCGCGGTCGGTCCTTCATCAAGCTACATATCTACGGCGGCAGTGTAACTGCTCGTGAGGACAAAGCATTTCACTGAGGGGGCTCGGGCGGCGCTCTCGAGAGCTGCCTGCAGGGCATTGAGGCCCGGTGGGATGACCTGGGTGTGGTCCGCGTTCAAACTGGTATCGGCGGCCATGTAGGCGATGCCATCGACGTCTTTGATGAGAGCATCCATAATACCCAGTGCAGAGAGACTGGGCACGACAAGGACGTCGAATTTGCCCGTGGGGTAACGTGTCTTGACTGCCTTTGTGATCCAGGAGGCGCTCTCAGGCCTTCGTACGGTGCCTCTGACTGCGTATTCCCGTTCGACAAGTTCTAAGACCAAATGAGATCCGAGAAAACCATTCACCCCAGTGATGAGAACAAGGCCCCCGGGAGGAATGATAGACCCCATTTGTAGCTGTGGTGTGTATGTGGAAGATGGGGATGGGAGGACAGTGGGAAATTGGCTTTCTGTGGACTTAAAGAACTTCAGGGGGCCACGCCCGTTCTCCTCTATAAACGCATCCACCTCCAAATGAAAACCTGTACCGAAGCATCTTACTGCCTTCTATAGGGTCAGGATGGTCGAATTAACCTCCAATAGGCTCCCTATATGCAGCCTACCAGGTTAGGTAATATCCCAGTCGGGCGGGCGACAGACAATCTGCACCTCACTTTTGGCTCCATTCATCTTCTCTTTCCCGGATAGCGCCTATATGTAGGCCTCGCTATGGTGCGGTTCCGGTTCCAATATCTAGGACCGCGCATCGCACCTCATATTTTCGCGGTTCCAAAACTGTCGCACCGCACCGCGCCGCGGTTCCTTGCGGTTTTGACGCGGTTAGACCTCACCCAAACCCGCGGGTTACCCACGGTTTGACAAATAATACGCCACAACACTGATGGTAAGGACCTACGTGATCCGGTAGAACGGTCGATAGTCGATTAGTAGAAAGGCCGTGGCGCTTTCTACTATTCTACTATCTACTCAACTACAAAAAGAGGAGGACAAGATATATAAGGACGCTTATTCCTGTACCTAGCTTAGTTCTTCGCGATCAATCCTACATTGTTACTTGGAACCACCTTGTTAGTATTTACAGTTCGACTTCGTTAACAACTATCGTACAATAAGGGGAGCTACTTCGGTACTGACCTTATTGGCGCTCTACCTAGCATATCCTGCAAGACGACTCTATAGACCCGAGCCCGTGTAAAGCCTAACGGACTAGGAAACGGTACAGTTGCAAGTCATTCTCTTGGGACCCACCGCCAGTGCCAAGAAGGTCGAACCCAGCCTACTTAGTACATATCGTTATTCTCCCCTATAAGAATAACCACAACCACTTAGTACGTATACCTTCGCGCACGCAACTTACCGTGACCAGTTAGCAACGCTTAATATATAATTTAGGGATAAAAGGATATGAATTTAATCTAAATAATACTATAATAAATCGTTTAATTTAGATAAATATACGATTAATAGAGTGGTTGACGTAAATAAAAATTTATATGCTTATATTTACCAAAAGGCACCACCTCCGTCTTATGCTAAATATATATTTCAACAATAACCTAAAAGATTTCTTATAATATCACATTGCCACCACTGTTGAGGATAAGTCTAAGACGATCCACGGGCACCTACATGTAGGCTTTTTGCCGTAGGGGGATTTCCAACAACCATAACCCTACGGTCGCACCCTTCTAAACCATGTAAATAATTGAAAACTACTATTATTAAAATGAATATATAAGCTAATTTCTCTATATTTTGAGTACGTGAAGAGGAATTCAATTATTTAATATAGTAGTAAAGATATTTTAAAAATAGTATAATTTCCTCTAAAATTTAAAGAACGCTAGTATATTTATAGTCAAGCGCTAGCAAGCTTAGATTAGTAGGGGTTAAGAAGTACGCTATACTTTTAACGTAGACCAATTTTAGGAGCGCAACAAATCGTCGTCAATGATTGAGTGGAATGACTGAAAGTAGACCGAGACTTAGGAAAATATAAACTTCTTCATTCTATAGGCTGGTCTGGATCAACGTGGCTGGCTGTTAAGAAGGCTGCTAAAGGCACTATCTTTCTGGCCAGCAAGTTCCCTAGGTCTACCAGTCTCTATCACCTTTCCCTGATCGAGAACGAAGACTAAATCATAATCCATGAGTGTGTGGACACGGTGTGCCACGGTGAGAACCGTGCATGAATGAAACGGCTCACGTTCCAGAAGGGCCTGAACACGAGCGTCCGTTTCCATGTCGACACCGCTAGTTGCTTCGTCGATAAGCAGGATTTTGGCATGGCTTGCTTCTATCTTCAGTATCGCACGGGCAATCTCCAGCAATTGTTGTTGGCCCCTCGATAGAGATAGAGTATCAGTTATCTCAGCCTCCAGTCCACCCCTGTCGTCCAACACGCCCTTCCAGATCCCTACTCGGTCTAGGGCCGCGATGATATCTGCATCGGGGAGTTTTCCAGTGGGGTCTGTGTTCAACCTGACTGTACAGCCCACCATGATGAATGGATCCTGGGGAATGGTGACGAGCCTTTCTCTGACCATTTCAGGTGGAAGGGTAGCAAGATCAACGTTGTCGATCAGAATTGATCCATTCGTAATGTTGAGCATGCCCAAAATTGCGGATAATAGAGAGCTCTTTCCACTAATTGCTCATAACAGAAGGAGTCAGGCCACATACTCAATATTTCACCGGATAGGATACGCAGAGCTGATACTTACCTCCCAGTGCGCCCACAAATGCCAATCCTTTGACCAGGAGAAGCCATGAGAGAGAAATTCTTCAGAGCAATAGCTTTCGAACTATTCAGTCTCATTTTAGCGACCGGAGTGAAAGACAATTCATCTGTCTGTGAAATTCTTACTGGTACTGTGCATTAACTCCCGAGACATGAATTGCGCCCCAGGCTGGCCAATCACTAGGTGGTTCCGTTTTTCCGCTTGTCACTTCGCGGATAACCTCCATTTCAAAATCCCTGACTCGTGAGATTGAACCAAGTGATATCTCGAGTTGGGTCCAGCCCGATATTAAAGATGAGAGACTTCCGTTGAATGCTTAACGAAGTTTAGTCAGACGGGCAAAGAGAATAGGTTGAAGCATTTGATAGGAGAAGAATGAAGAGCAGTTCCAGGGGTACGCATGACTTACAGAGGATGCTGTTTAGTGAGACACCAAGTAATCCCACACTAGTCCTTTGCCTCAAAGATACCACTAGGCTAACGACAATAATCGCTTGTGCGGCAACAATCAGGTCCAGGACCAGATTAAGCCAGCGTTGGATGCAATTCAGCATATAGTACGTGCGTTGAGTGACATCTAATAGTCTTGAATTCTTGTTCTGGAAGTCTTCTTCCCATCCAAATGCTTGAATTGTAGCAAGGCCGTCGACTGTATCAAGAAAATGAGAGTACAGTGGGCTTTTGCTTTCCAGATCCAGAAGTCGAAGCTGTCGTGAAGTTTTTAGATAAACATGCTGTAGCAAAAAGACAGCAAGTATCAGGAAAGGAAGGGAGATAGCCACGTATTTCGATCCCGTAGCAATGAGTGCAGCGCTAGCAATTGACGAGAAGAGATCTGTAATCGTAAGAATGCATCTCCCCAAAGTAAAGAGTGCCCATTATAATCGATAGATCTCATTGTGAGATTAAAGTGGGTATGGGGCAAATCGTGAAAGATGTAGGGAAGCGGGACTTACTTGAGACAGTGATCAACACGCCGATAGGCAATTGACTTTCTATGAGGGTCATGTCTTGGCTGAATCGGTTCAATATTGACCCAGTTTCAACTGTTGCAAGGAATTCCGGTGTCGCCCTTCAAAGATCAGCAGCGGACGAAGACCGGAAAAGACAGAACTTAATATACCGTATAATAGTCTTCAGTACGACATAGTGAAGAGAGCGTGCCGTTGCAGGCGAAATCAGGATCAAGATAGCCCTTCTAAAGTAAGCAACTGATACTTTATGACTCAGTTCAATGGAGACCTCATAACATACCAAATGTAGCCACCATTCCCGATCGTGTTGCAAATCGCGAGGATGAAGTATATAGTGACATAGAGCGGCTTATGACCTCCGCCGCGGTTAGCCCACTGCTCCAGCCAGATCTCTATGTGCAAACCAATGTCAGTCATGTAAGGAGTAGTATAACGTCAAGTTTCACCTACGGCTGTATGTACTGGAGAAGACATTAATAGTCACGAAGAAAACAAAGATCATAGCCTTCGTCCAGCCAATGTAGCGCAAATAGTACCTATAAACAGCCGAATCTCCCGTTGCTCTTCTGAGATCATTCATATCATTCGCTTTAGATATCTCGGTTGCTTTGTCTTTCATTGTCAATGCTGGGCTTTCCTCTAAGCCCTCATCTGCTGCAGCGTCCGGTAGCAAAGCTTGGTATACGGTTTCCTCGCGGGCCTCTTCCCGGTAAAGATTCCCGTCCGAAAGAACCAGAACCTTGTCCGCATAAGATAGATGTTCAACTATCGAGTTGTCAGTACACAACACTAGGGATTGGTGGCATCTAGGCTGTCAAAGGGAGCCCTACTGTCGTGAGTCACCAACACAACGGTCGAAATTGTTCTTCGCAGCAGTCCGTCAACTCCGAAAAGACGCTCCATGATGACAGCTTTTGTTTTCAGGTCTAGTGCACTGAGTACATCATCCAACAACATAAGTTTCCTACGAGCATACACAGCCCGTGCAAGGGAAATCCGACTCATTTGACCGCCGCTGAACTGATTCCCGGATCCATTGCCGATTTGCGTGGCATCACCCTCGGCAAACAATTCCAGGTCTGGAAGCAAAGCACATGCATGAAGAACGTCCGCATACCACTCGTAATCAATAGTTGGAGTGGTTAATGGTCCAGTAGAGGTTACCCCACAAATTGCGTCTCGGATGGTCCCCTTCGGGATCCAAGGGATTTGCGCGCAAAAGGCCGGGTTTTGAATTTTCACTGTAGTCACCCCTTTCTCGCAAACTGCTTGGCCAAGTATTGCCCGAAGCAGTGTGGTTTTCCCGGATCCCACTGGTCCCCGAATAATTACTAGTTCTCCTGCTGTGACTTGAAGACTGATATCCCGTAGTACTATCTTTGCCGATGGAACTGGGCGGATATTGACTCGTTCCATAGATATGACGGGGAATATGCGATCGGCAATGCCGCGGTTCAACAATGATATAGGCTGCAGCTCACCAGAGCTATCGTTCGTGTGTATGTAAGCTTCTTCCGTGGTACTAGAAGTGGTATCTGGCTTAAGCTGACCAGTCGGCACCATGAGAAATGCTTGGATTCTATCGAAGCATCCCGTAGCTGCCGCCGTGGAAGGGACCGCACTAAGCAGCTTAGAGGCCGGGTCAGTGAGAAGTGTTATGACTGATAAACTGCTCAGGGCCTTGATAACATCAAGTTCCTTTCCTTGACCAGCGTAGACTGCGAAGGTCAAGGCTGGTGCTAATGCCCATGGTAGGTTCTGGATCATGTTTTGCCAAACGACACTCCATCGATATTTGGCCATTTGATGGGTTTCTTGGACTCGTTCGTTCTGTATGAGATGAAGAAAAGTGTGACTCAACCCCATCCGTTTAACAGTTTGGAGATCACCCAGCATTGAACGGGTGATTGCGATGCGCTGTTGAACAGCATCAACCCATACTTTCTGCTGCCCCCCAATATTCTTCGAAATATATGTACTCCCTACACTAGATACTATGTAAAAATATCAGCAGCCAGTAGCGTGATGTGAGGTGATTGGGATACCCACTGATCACGATAATCAATGGCATCAGACAAACCCATCCTATACGAAGAGCAAGCAGCGAAATGCCAATCACAACCTCGATGGTACGAGCCCAGCATTCATTTAAAGTCACTAGGCAAGCGATAATCCGGTCAATGTCTGTGGTCATAAGAGTAATTGTGGCCGAACGATCCTCCAGTGTCCCATCGGGGATACGCAGCGCATGGTCATAGATCATCGACGAAGTGGCCCCTCGGAAAATTGTCGTGAACCGATTCAGCATGTGGTTATAAGACAGTGTGGAAAGAGCCATGCCTAGGTATATGAGAATAGTGACACCGATAAGGCCGTAGCCATCGTTCATCGCGGCATGTGGATCATCAAGCCAGTTGAGCATGGAAGTGATCAGGAAGGGTTGCGCAAAAGTAAACCCTATCAAACACAATCGAGGAAATACCACTAGTGCCAATGAGCCCTTGAGAGCCCGGCACATCTGCACTGGGAATTCGAAGCGGCGTGCTGGGCGTTGGCGTTCGACCCAAGCTCGCAGCGCCTTCTCGGCCGCGCCCGAAGACTCCAGAGGCTTATCCAGAACATCCAGATCCCCCACAGTGAGCAAAGATCGGAAACCAGCATGAAAAAGACGATTCAACCACCACATGAAGGACCGGTTCAAGATACCACTCGTTGACTCTGGTGGTAGATCACGATACGTACCAGTGAGGTACTTCTGCTTCCCCAAACTCTCCAGAAGCAGCATCGTCGTCTTTGCAGCCACATTAGCCGTAAATAGGCTGGGAATGACACTTCCAGCGCGAGACAACCAAAGAGTTCTGGTTTGCACAATATCGAAGAGTAGCGTGAGGAAAAGATAGATGGCGAGGAGTGATGACGGTTTGACTGATCGCTCATCCTCCATCCACGATAAAATTAAAATCTCCATTGCAACTGCCAGATTGACCGCGCCAGATGCCACGGAGACGTTTGTATGGGGCGTAACGTTCTGTGCCCAGCTAATAAGCAAAGCGAGTTGAATCGCTGCAAACGCTAAGGTAGTTATCTGTGCTGCGATATAAGTCGGACCTTCTAGGTAAAGGTGTGAAGGTTCTCACCAGCTTTGCAGATCTCAATATATTAAATTGGATTCGGACATCGCGTTTAGCGAGAATTTGTAGTCGAACAGGAGAAATCATGAGAAATGCGACCGCAGGAACGAGGCCGAATATGGCCTGCTCGAACAGAAGGGTGAAATCAAAGCCATCGCGGCACGCAGGATTCATCACAGGGCCGAAACCATTGCCCGCCTCAACCGAGCAGCCTGAGGGCATCATGCTGTGTCTATCTCTCTGAGTCCCATGAAAAAGAGAAGGGAAATATGGGAAGCTGACAAATTTGAATGAGCTGACTAACTAACTAGAGGCCACGTAATGGAGACTTTATGAGATATGTTACTCCGTACATATGGTGCTTTTGATTTGATTTGATTTGATCTATTTTTAGTTTATGCCGTCGGATCTCCGAGGCTATTCCAAAGATTAGTTTAAAAATACTGTAAGCCTGAAATGCCTGTAAACTATCTGCCACGCTTAGTACTCTTCCCCCGAACCTAAATAAGCGAGCTTTAGCACCCCCTTAGCTTCACACAACATCTGTCTTTCCCAGCCACTTTCTGCACTTTCTGTATCTTCTACCCTATTGTATCGGCTTCAAAATAATGACGGATGCGACACGATTGAAGAGCAAGAAAATCTGGCGTACCGTGTGGTCTGGTCAAATTGAACCCGTGGCTCGAGTCTGACTGCTCTAATCTACACATCGCTAGCGAAGTATATAGCAAAATCATGTCTTGGTCCTCAGGGTGGCACGTAGGTTTCCAGCAGTGCAGCATGGGACAAGCAGGGCTATATGCGCTTTGTCATTCTCCTGGTGTGAATGCGACAGTTGCCAATGGCAACCACCACACATGCTGTGGAAAATGGCATACTGCTGAGTCGGATGATACTTGTGCCAGCTGGGCAGCACTTGCGTGCAAGAATCGATTACTTCCTCCTGTTCCTCAAGGTCAATCCGCCATTTGTAGCGGACTTTATTCACTCCTTGTGAATGACGCGGTCCTCTTCCGAGAGAAGGTCTTGCGGCACCCCCGCGGGAATATGATCGATGATTGGGTCTGCGAATGTGGCCAGGGCGTAGTCCTGGGGTTTCTTGGTTAGTGGGTGGAGATCGTTGAATGGATGAATGGGTAGGTGGGTAGATAGGGAACGTTTCGCCTGTATTTCAAAGCGCGATCCATTTCTCGATAAGGATTATTTTCTGCTCGTTTTGGGAGAGCAGGGACGCGGCGTCCCAGCTTGTCTAAGCAATTGGAGAGCTAGGTATGGACTTGCTGTAATGGATGTGTTCTGAGGGGTGCTTACTAGGACGAAATGATCGAATAGGAGGTACACGAATTCGGAAAGGTGGAGGCTTTCTCTCATTATTGTTCTTGTTATTGTTGTTGTTGTTGTTGTTGCTGTTAGTGCTATACGATTTGTGGTCATTTTTCAAAGCAGTTAGGACCGCACCACGGTCCCCCGCAATCCTTTACGGTCCCTCGTACGATTCCCCGCAAATTTATAATTCCCCCAAGAGCTTCCTTTTCTGGCCGTATAAACGGATTATTTAGTTATGCAACTGTGTCTTATCATATAAGCCGTCACGCTTCTCAGCCCACTTCCTATAGCACAAGGCGTTCTACTCCGCTAGAAACGAGATAGTTACCGTCCAGAATTCCTCCCACGTTCACGCCTCACAACTTAAAAGTGTTTCTTCTTATAGGTTTATGGCGGTCAAGAAATTCTACTCGGGAGAAATCGGCGTCAGAAGTCCAGTGACATTTGCTGAGGAGAGAAGGGTCTGCGTACATGTATTATGTCTTCCCCAGGACCCCTGCTCTATTCCTGGATATATGGCAAGGTGTAGATCACCCGGTTGGATCATTCGATCACAACCTGGAAGTCGGCATTTCGCACCATGTGGAGAGTTCGGAGGAGACTCAACGAAAAATAATGGCAGCGCAGTATAAGCCGCAAGAAATGTTTGCCGACTTGGTGTGGTTTCGAGGCCTAGATGTTGAATGGGGCGCTTTTTCTCCAGTGACACGATATCGTCTAGCACGGGATGGACTAGTGCTTTCTCACTTGAAGACAATTGGTTCATCGCGAGCACGTCAAGTTCAATGTCTGCCTACTGTCACTTTCATCTTCAATATTGATCTGAGACATCCATCAAAGAATGAAGCTTTCAGTTCGTGCACAAGTGACCCCCAAAGCTGAGTGCTACTCTCAAACCCTCAAACAAACATAATAGTGGAGCCACAAGCTCCCACAGTCCGAGCCAATGTAGGGATTTCAAGCATTGAACTTCCAAGGGTTAGCTCCAATAGATCGAATTCAAGGGATATTATTTTGACATACTTGGGCCGCAATAATACCATCATGGGACTCAATGGTCTCACGGTACACAGCGACTCAAATGTTGTATTCCCACTGTACTGCTGATTCATGATGACGGGGGCGGAGATGAGTTCATTGCAAGTGATGCTTGTCGTAAAAGCATCTCCACACGCGGAGGGAACCTTTGCAGGAGTAGTATTGAACAACTATAGGGCTCATGTCAGGAAGGACAGCGCTGGAACCATCAAGACGAACCCAAGATAATGAACTTGAATCACGAAATTTATTTGGAGTCCAAGAAGAAAGGCGGACTTGGTGTCGAAAATGAATCAGAGTAGGCGGGCTGGGACTTCATCTAGGAAGGGGTTAGGGGCCGGGGGGTGGGGGGCACTGCGCTATAACCACTTGGTGCTAACATTCGAAGCGACCACGGCTATAATAACCCGTCGTCTCATCGTAAAATCGTAGACAAGCTGAGTGTGAATACCCTAAGTGATGAATAACTAGCAAACGCCTTATCAAAATCAACGCCCGCTTTGGAGCGCTTTCGCTAATCCCCCGGATTGCACTCGGTCTCTGGAATATAATGAATCAAAATTTTAGATTTTGAAATAAATGCTATGAAAACCTTGCGTAGTGTGTATTGTAGCCTGTTCACAGTCTTGCCTTGTAGGTCTGCTGGACACCCGATGTTTCGTCGTGTATAGATTCCTCTGCCATAGCTATGGGAACCGCATCCAAATCTTGCAAAGCTTCCGCAACTAGATTAGCAACATCAGCCGCACATCCGAATGACAGGCTCCATCCCGCACCGCCCTGTCCATATGAATGCACAATGCGGCTGGGGTACGATCTTGGACATGTTCCCGTTCCATACAACCTGTTTCCTTCTAAGCTCCCGCTCCACCCGCACATTTTTTTCACGAAATGGACGCAGCCCTTGCATCAGTGGGTATTTAGGGTCCACACGGGCTTTCTTGAGCTGCGGGAAGAATGCTTCGCATCGATTGCGCATCCGTTTGATGATCGGAGTATCGATGGTATGATCGAGATTCCACTTGTGTGACTCAGCGATTCCGCCAAGTAAAAGGATGTTATCGTTACGGGGGACGATAAAAACGATCTCATTAGCGTCGTGGGCGGCATCAGCTGTGATGGTCATAGCTTGATTTATCTTCGGGAAGTCGGTCCCATCATTGATGACACGAATCAACGCCCCCCGGATCGGGTAACAGGACATGTCCCCAGCCGTTTCGGCGCAGGCTAAGCCGGTAGCATTGACGATAACATCGGCGCTGAAGCGTTCTAGCAGTGCATTTTCTTGGGCGAAGAGATCGCCATGAATATATTCAGTGACGAGGCGGGCACCCTTAGCTTGCACCAGCTCCATTAGCCACCTCATCGCACGGTCCGTATCAATAATCGGCGCAAGATGCTCATATGCGTCGACAATTCCGTATGCGCTATTGACATCTGGAACTCGAAGAAGGTGACGGTCGCGAAAAAATCCCCGGATCCCGCTCTTCTGAATTTCTTCCATCTTCTGCAGCTGAGCAGGATCATCCTCGATGGGATCGGCAAAGAAGAAATGTGAACGCTTCATCCTCACACCTGAAACTGCAGCCATTTCTGGATCAGAAGCGATGATGTCCCATATTTGATATACCACCATGCACCATCTCTTGGAGTTACAGAGAGAGGCTGTGTCTGTGTGTTGACCACAGACTCCCGGAGGATACTCCCACAGTGCCCCCGCAATTTGAGAAGTAAGTCGTTGCGCTTTGGTCCATGACGCCCATTCTTTCGAGACAATCGTTACGTGATAGCCTCTATCAAGGAGGACCCAGGCGCTTAAGAGCCCTGTGACTCCACCACCAACTATCAGAACAGTGGGTGAGGATGTACCGGCTGCTTCCAAAGGGTCTGAGGCCAGGGAAAGGTTCTCGCTCAGGATAAGCGGGGAGACACGGTGCTGTGACATTTGAAATCATAGAAATTGGTCCGTAGAACACGTATTAAATTGCATCCAGGGAATAATATGAAGTATTAATGTTCATGGGCGCGGTGTATAGCTTATCTATCCCCCCATGTTCGTTTTCTGAACCACGGTGTCCAGAACTCGTTGCGTGGAGAAGGACAGACGGTGCTTTGGGATACGGCGGGATAATGGACAGCTTGCTCCGATAAATAGTACCAGACAAGGTTTGACTTCATGGGGCCAAATCCGGGGAAAAAAGTGGGAGATCCGGACCTAGTTATCATATGGTATAGCAGGTATATCGTATAGATGTTACATCGCATAATAGTTGCGGCATATATACGAGCAACGTGCGTTCCGCCAACCATTCAAATCCTTCTTTTCTGGCGTTTTGGTGGAAAACCGAGCGCATCAGCTGCACGGGCCCACCCGGAGTGTGACTTTTCGGCTGGGCCATCTAGCCGTCTCATTTGACTTCACGAAGTATCGAAGTGCATTAGCCGTCCCAAGGTGAAATCCTACTGACAGACCGCATGGGACATGAATCTGACCAGATGGGGTACAAGGGCTCCTTCAGTCGAGGAGATTGGGGGACTGCTCATTTTAACGAGTTCTAACTGAATGAATCTCACGTGTCGGGCCTCGGCTCCACAACCGGCACGCTTTTGGAGCAAAACGCTACAAAAGATCGAGATGGATACCTGTCCACGCATTACCCCAAAGAAACACGAGTGGTTTAGATAATAAATAACTGCGCACTGGGAGGTAGAGGAGAATTTCGTAGTAGCTGGCTGTACATGATACCATATATTGATATTCAATAAATAAAGTGATGAAAGGGCAAGAAAAGGAAGTCTGCCTGCTTGTATAAATGCTTGTTATCCAAGAAACAATACCTACAAGGAAGTTTTTGATCTGTTTACTATGATCAAAAGCAAACTTGACATATTGTCCTAGAGTAAGGTAAAATTCTAGCCCTATCGGTAGAGCATCTGCATTGTATGCCAGGCCACTTCATCAGATTTTGGTTTTTTCCAGAGGAGAAGTTGTCTTTTTCAAGTATTCATTGCCATGGCTTTTTTTCCAATCGCTGACTATCTCCTGTAACATCTTCGTCAAGATCCTCTCTTCCCTTTTGACATCTACC
Source organism: Penicillium cinerascens (assembly GCF_028974065.1). Classification (NCBI taxonomy): domain Eukaryota; kingdom Fungi; phylum Ascomycota; class Eurotiomycetes; order Eurotiales; family Aspergillaceae; genus Penicillium; species Penicillium cinerascens. The sequence continues at coordinate 78,510 of NW_026695298.1, read as the reverse complement.
CTCTAGTTTGATACCGCTATTTGAACCGCTGGCTTGTCCTCCTACATACCCCCAGTGTGGCCTGGTCATATGGTAGTCTTGGGACCATGGGCTAGTTAGTGGAGGACTGTTTGTTTGTTCTAGAATGATTTGTGCAGGAAGCCTCGATCTATGCAGGAAGCTTCCTTTAGTTTGCAGGAAGCTAGAGGCTTCCGGAGAAGTGCCGTTTATGGCAAGAGGGGTTAAAAGAGCCCTCTTGCCCTGAATTCTCTCTCTTTCCTTTTTTCTTCAACTTGATGTTTTAGTTCTTTAGGACATAATTGAGATTCTTCCCCGCTTCTAGCTTGCCTAACGATAACACCTAGAAAGGTAAGTATATATAGACTCATTAATTAATCTCAGCAAGCTCTAATTTAAGCGTTCATCCCTCGCCCGAAACAAAGCAAGCATGTAAACCCGCTCTAGAAGTTGCTTCTTTGTGAGGCCCTTGCGCACTGGTCGCAGCTCAAAGTCAGGCGAATCTAACACAAAGGCGGCGACTGCCTAGCCACAAAGACCCGCGGGGCAAGCATATCCTTGTATCCGCTGCGGCCGTAGGCTACCAAAGTGGCATACACAGATAGAGCTCTTAGGCGCCGAGAATTTTTGATGCCAATATTGAACGGTGAGGGAATCTTCGAGTCCAATTTGGTGGCAAAGTAGGCAATTGGGGGGGGGGTCTCAAACATCGAGCCGGATGGCGCGAGAAGAAGAAGCCGCGGTCATACGGAACATTGAGAACCCTAAACCCTAAGCTTATGTCCATCACCAGTGATAGAATTGGCGAACCCAACACCCGCCGCTGCCGGCCCAAGATACGCGAATTCGCTCGTCGTGGGGGAGGGCAAAGACGAAGAGTCCGAATGCGGCGTCGACGTGCAGCCAAGCCTGATCCTTGTCACACAGGGCTCTCAGACTTACCATGCCATCTCCATCAGTGCCAAACTGGCCGGTCATGACCTCACCACAGGAGACAAAGACAATACTGGCGGTACGTGATGCCTGCAACTCTTTTTCAAAGAGGACAAACTCGATCTTCCTCTCTCACTCGGGAACACGACATACTTGATTGATTTTCGTCCCATCCCAAACAGATTCGCGACCATAACAATTTAGGAATACTGTCGGGTCACCAGAAGCTAGAAATTATTCACGCCAGCAGCAACACGGGCCTCCATCAGTCCGATTGTCCATAGGTCTGTGGCTCCTCTCTTCGCAAGACCATATTCCTGGCCACACGCAATGGCCATAAGATTGCTTACGGAGAATCCTGAGGTAAAGATACCTCTCCAGGTCTTGTCAAGGCCGACTAGATCTATTAGCAAGTCAGGGCCTTCAGCTCAATATCTGTGGCGAGTGTCTTTTGGGCAAATGGACCTGGACATTTTGGTCCGGAGCAGAGACGAGATTGTCTGCCAAAAAGGCTACAGCTGTACAGCCACCGGTAATGAAACCATAATACCGTGGAGAAAGACTTGAACAGGAGAGGCCTGGCGAGATATCATTTATCAGGTGGCTTGCAGTGGCATTGAGACCATATCCTGGGCGTGGCAAGGAAGCAGGAAATGTCTTGACTGCCTGTTCTAAGAGTCACGATTAATAGTAGGACAGGACCGTCCTTTCGAGGCTCAATCGTCTCTAGTAGCGCGGATTGGAATTTGAGAACTGTCTCCTTGAACTCCATAATCGAGAAGATGATAGTCAATTTTTGCGGATTCAGGGTGCGATGTGAATGCGAAAATCACTAAGACAGCGGTGCAATACCTAACGTAATTCCCAAGCGAGCCGCCCACCCCAAAACACCATATTAAATGCTGTTTTTTATAACCTTTTATCTCAACAACCAAAGCTCTAATTTATTCCAATAGAAGTACACTAGTATTGATAAGCATTCTTTATAGTGAATATTAATTTCAAGCCGATCAAAATGTCGTATACTCACAATACCATAAATTATGTTATATTAATTTCAAGCCGATCAAAATGTCGTATACTCACAATACCATAAATTATGTTGTAGGTTAGCTAAATAAACCAAAAATATATATATTCCGCTACCAAAATTTTCTAGACTCCATCCAAGTACTATGTTTATTGTATAGAACATGGCCTTAGAGTTTGCTATCTATAAGAGCCCCGACTGTGGAGATATAAGGTTGTAAAAAACAGCATTTAATATGGTGTTTTGGGGTGGGCGGCTCGCTTGGGAATTACGTTAATTGAACTTTGATTGATTGATTGATTGATTGATTAATTGATCAATACCTGTGTTTGCAATCCTGGTACATATCGTGTTTGAACGGCATGAACATTAGCTTATGTACATAGGTGCAGCAGTCCTCCAATCCTCCTTTGACATGGTAGTGGGGCATCCTGTCATTCAACGTGTCAATACTGGCGGGCACGCCGGGGGTCAGTGTGTCAGGATAGCGGAGGTGGCTTGCCACTATCCACGCCGTTCGGTGACACCCAGAACAGTTCCCACTGTGGGTGCGACCAAAGGGCACGAATAGTCAGTAATTAATTCCGCAATCTCACCGACCTGTTCAGCGTTACATCTGGACCCCAGTCGGCTGACGTGCTCAGTTACACTCGACACAAAGCGGGGTGTGGCTCAAGGGGTTTTAGGGCGCTGCGTACGGGGATGAAAAAAGAAAGAATTCCGTCCTAGAGCCCTGCTCAACTCGATCGGCACGGCCAGGAGGGTTTGACCAACTGTTGACCCAGGATCTCAGTTGCTTATCTCTGTGTGATCTCAGCGTTCGACCAGTAGAACCGAGGTACTGAGACTCCTGAGTGAAAGTGGTAGATGCGAAGAAGATCGAGCCACGCCCTGATCCTCCAGTGCTGTTCAATAAGCGGACCCGGTCCACTGTTTATCTTTCCCATGCTACCCCTATTTCTTCCTACTTTAGAGATGTCAGTGGTCAGGATGGCCAGCACAGGATCCGAAATTGAAATGTACAGAGTGGCCTCCCGTGCCTCTTGTTCTCTCTTAGAAGCAGCGTTCGCATATATCGCCGCCATAGGGTCTACATTACACACTATTACAGAACAGACACATAATGCGCCGAAATCTAACCACCCACCACCAAATGGCGGCCCCGTGGCATGGCTGCAAGTCCTCGCGGGCCACCTTTTCGTGTTTAACACCTGGGGCTATGCCAACAGCTTTGGCATCTTCCAAGCCTACTACGCCTCATGGCTCTCCCTACCTGCCTCTACCATCTCCTGGGTCGGTAGTGTCCAGGTGTTCCTCATTTTTCTAATCGGCTCGGTCTCAGGGCGGGCATTTGATACTGGGTATTACCGGCCAGTTTTGGGGATCGGGTGTGCAATGCAGATAGTGGCCGTCTTCATGACGAGCCTCTGCACAAAGTACTGGCAAGTTTTTCTAGCCCAAGGTGTGTGTCAGGGCCTAGGAAATGGCCTCATCGTCTGCCCAACAATTGCGTCGGTGTCAACATACTTCACCACAAAATGGACAATCGCCATCTCGACAGCTGCAAGCGGTGCTGCAATGGGGGAATTGTCTTCCCGATCATTGGGGAGAAGCTACTGCCTCAAATTGGCTTCCCCTTGACTGTTCTGGTTATGGGCTTCGTGGTGCTGGTAAATGCGGCGATAGTGGTGTCCACCACCCGAACGCGACTCCCATCACGCAAGACAGGCAGGATAGTCGAATTGGCAGCCTTCAGGGAGCCAGCATATCTACTCTTTACCGTCAGTATGTTCTTCACGCTCTGGGCGACGTACTTCGCGTATTACTATGTGGGTTTACCTTTGTCGTAACATGAAGACTGATTGTCTCTCCTTGAGGTTCCATGCTAATAACGGCCACTAGGTTCGTCTATACGCCCTCGATAGCCTACATGTATCACAAGCAACATCGTACAATATTCTTCTGATCTTCAACGCTGTTGGAATCCCAGGTCGCATCATTCCAGCCTGCTTGCAGATCGCTACTTCGGTGCTATTACGGTCCTTATTCCGATCATCTTTCTTGTGGCTTTATGTGTCTACATATGGCACTCGGTGCAGTCTCTCGTATCTAGTTTGGATTGTTTTTCTTGGATTTTTTGGTGCCGGCATTCAGGGTCTGTTTCCCTCGACTCTCGCTAGTCTGATAAAAGATTTGAGTAAAAGCGGCACCAGAATTGGTATGGTATTTACCATTATCAGCATCCTATGCTTGACCGGACCTCCGTTGGCTGGCAGGTTGATTCAGGTCGGGTGCGGAAACTATATTGGGGCACAGGTGTGGGCTGGCACATTTTTGCTTCTAGGGTGTGGGATTCTCTTTGCGACACGGGTAGCGAGTATAGGGTGGCGGTGGAAGCTTGCTGAGCAATAGTTGTATCAGAATTAGCTAAAAGTAGACTGCGACAAACCAAATCAGGCATAAAATCCTAAATCAGGTAGGATTAGGTGTCCATGGGCCGGCCCATAGACGGGCCGGACTTCACTATCTATACGTAGGCCGCCTATGGACGGGCCGTGAGCCAGACTTTTTGTCTATGGACGGCCTATGTCAATGTCTAAACTAGTCTACGTTGAACTACAGCGTGATTCTCTAACCCTACTGATAAAAGCTTCCCGAGGCTCCACTCTAAATTAACTAGCGCCCGCTGAAATTCAAGGGAAATCCTGTTTTTATTCAAAATACACCCCTTACCCTATTAAACGGTCGCATAGGGCTACTGTACTAGGCCGCACGGGAATGGGGCCTATTCCACGCTTTTCGTCCGTGGTCCCCATAGTAAACCGTCCGGTGGACAGTAGGGACCTATCCCGCCATTATACGTAAATTGTCTGGCGTTGTCAACCAATCGCAGCGGCCTATACCACCGTTCACCACGCGTTCTGTCAATTCATTATAGCAGAGGTACGATCAAAAAAAGCAATATACATGTTCAGACGCGACGCGTTTCTTAGGATAAGGATCGCTAAAAACTTGTCAATAATTTTACATTCTTACACCAACACTTCTGATAGCTAGTTAAGCCGCTGAGTGTAACTACTTAATCCCCCGATGTCATCCCCACACCCACCCTCACTAGTATATCCAGTCTTTTCTCAGGACTAGCCTTCCCTTCCGTTATTTCTAGACTAGGGTGAATCACCCAGGGGGGTGGGGGTTCGGATTACCAAATTCCTTTATAAATGGCTGCTAACTAAAATGCAATGCATTGTAATTCAATTACCCCCATAGGATAGAGCGCGTAAGAATTACACTATAATTCAGCGTAGAATAGTTATAGGGCCAATTATCGTTCGAAGAAGCCTTACGGTGCAGTTAACAAGAGAGCACAGGAGCAACCTGAATATCATGGGATGGCCAATCTTCTCCCTTAAATCCACGAAGTGTGGCAAAATAATAACAAAATTAAGGTAATAAACGTTGTAAAACCCCAGATACTTACACATATGAGCTTTATTTTGGCATCTTCACATCTGGAGGGCTTGCAGAATAACTCACAGCACCGAAAGTCCCCCCATTTCCCTGAGTAACAGAAGCATACACTTTGTTACCCTGGCCTGAAAAATCAATTTTGACGTCAACCCCAGCCTCAGTTATATCAATTACTTGTTCCGCTTCGAATTCCCCCGTGAATACGGAGAATCTAGGCATAGGGGTGACCTGATAGATCGCAGCAGATTGTGCTTGCCAGCAAGAACAGGTTCTGACTCCATACACCGCATTCTCTGCACCACCTGTATCTGGAAAAGCACTATAAAGAGGTTTAGGCCTACCAAGGCCGCACCAGACCTCGGCTGAAGGGGTATGAGATGGTTAATTTAGGTACCTTTGAAGACGCAATCGAATGAACTTGTTATTCAGTGACTTACGATATTTCGTCGAGTCGTAATCTGGCACAATGATCTCAAAGGTGCCAGCCTCAGCACCTGGTGAGCTTACTGCAAAGCCAGGTCCACCGTTGTTGATGACCATATTGGCGATATTGTTCTGAACACCGTTGAGATCCATGGGGGCGTTGTCGATGGTGGATACGATCATCCCACCTTGGAGCTGTTGGTATCCGCAGCAAGCGAATATATCGTACCCGAATGTGAATGTATACGTCGAGCCATCTCCTTGAATGGGAACACTAGCAATATAAATGACACTGTAGGACTTGAGCGCTGTAGCGGAAGGATTCGTTATCTTGAGAAAATCACAAACCACATAATATGATTGAACAGATCCGCTGTTATTCGTCACATATATATTGTAGTTGGACATAATGGAATAGTTTGCAACAAGAACCTTAATAGGGTAGCGTCACGGCTTATGTCTTCATTAAGAACGCCTCATAAAGACCCCTCTAGATTGGGATGGTGCGTTCTTTTATACTAGAACTATCCTATGGGGACTCTCAGATTTGCTTTCTCTTTGTCAGAGATTCGGAATTTGAACGCTATGGCATTTTCGAGAATGATGACACGTAGAAGAGACAGCTGAACGTAATCACCCGAACGCATCTACCACTGTGATTCTAGACTCGATCAAGCTTATGCTGTGCCTCTGGGCCGAACGGTGCTGTTTCCGATAATTCTAGATCTAGGGAATCTGAATAACGAGCATCATCCTAGCATCATTGAATAACCATATTGTAAAGGCAATGATGTTGGAATAGTACTATCCTAACGCACATAGGGTTCAATGGTGACGCCATCAGACACTTGGAGGAAGTTGAATGCGGTAGAACGCTTACACAAGCACTAGGTCACCGTAAAGGGTCGGGGACCGCGTATGGCAACAATGTGCGAGATTACTCCACCCTCGTCATATTAAGGTAGTCTAAAATTTGGATATAGGCCCACTAGCTATGTGGCGTTTAAGTGAGTTTGCAGTTGTGTCTCTCAGGAGCTAACATCTATAGAAGCATCCGGGGGAATATGTCGGTTTGACCGATGGTTATCTTGAGATTAACGTCACCTACGTGTCGTAGAGCTTCTGAAGAATTTTATGCTGAGTTCATGGAGTACAATGCGAGGGTTTCAATAACCCTCGAGATATTCCGATGTAGTTTACTTATCTGCCTGACTCTTACTCAAACCGCCTTTGTCAGCGCAGGGTTTCTTAGTTATATCAGTGAATACTAGCTACCCAAATGATGCCTCGAGGAAGGTATAATGTAAATCAAGACTTCCTGTAGAATAAGCGTGTACGTTGTGCTGGTTTTTGCTAGCGGACGATGGTTAGATGAATGGAGTCAAAGTGCCCTGCTAGCACAACAGGTAGCCATTTTCCTCCGCAGTAAAGCATAGTTAATAGTCAACATTACTATAAATCAGGGAGAGACACTATCACAATCTGATATAGTGACAAGGATGAAGAGCATAAGCGAACACAATAATAGGAATGATCAGTAATCCCATATAGGGAAGGGCGATTAACCCTCAGTATCGGAAATATCCACCTTGAACGCCGCGACTTCAGGGAGTAATGTATCAATGTTTGGTCGAACAACAGTTATTTCCACTGTACCTGGATTATTGAAAGCCGCAAAGGTCAGATTTCCCTCCGAATCTGCGGGCCCACAGGACATGATGGCTTGCGGGTTCGACACGATGGCGATAACTTTCTCATCCCTAATAGACTCCATTGAACTATCTCCAGAGACAGCTCTGGGAACCTGTAGCGTGAAAAATGTGCCCATTTCCACTTTCTTTGGTGGCTTGATAGTAAAAGGGACCGAGCCACGAGAGATGCTGGTTTGATCCGTGTCACCTGAGGAGGATAGGTGCGCATCCAAGGCAACCGCGGCGGAGAGTAAATCTTCCTTACTTGACTTTGGTGCAATTGATATTTGTGAAGAATCCAGGATAACGTGTAATTTAGCGTACACATTACCGTGCACTAAAAGGATGGTATCCTGGCAACACAACGAGATATCACCAAGAGGTGTTGGTGTGGGTCGGACGTGCTCTGTAAGCGGCTTGACAGAGAAAGAGGAAAGATAATCCGCTAGGGCTGTGGTTGCCCCTCCCTGTGTATTATGGACCTGGATATTGAGAGATAGTTGGGGATGGAAGCCATGGCTGGTGGATGCTGAATTGAAAACGAAATTGCGTGCTGTACTTTCAATATTCGGATAGAGTTGGCTGTACACTATAGTGACAGCTCTGTCAAGCGCCCTTGACATAATACGAGTGAGGATCTGGCATCTGAGCGAGGCGGTGGTGAACCGAGGTGGCTGGGGAGGCTGGCTTGCTCTCGCTTGTATAAATTTTCTGCTTTCTGAGGTAGGCTCTCCTGGAACGAGGGCTCCTGGAAGGGGTGGAGGTGGTGGATCCATATCTGTCCCAAAGACACCGATGCGAGGCAGACGATAGTCTGGATTTTGGTCTAAGTGATCTCGTCAGCAATTCGCCCCTGACAATGGAGGAGTTGTGGGATATACAGCAATTCCCGACAGGACTGTTGCCAGTGTTATTAATAGCATTCCCATTGCGATTAAGTGCCTGAAATCCAGCGGGGTCTTGGTGCAATGCGAGATATTGCGCCCTATTATTTGTGCCAATTTCCGGGATGAGTGGTTCTAGCGGATTTTGATGTTCAACTGCATGGGCAACGTCGATGACGAAGCTTTGCGGGCCGGCAAATTGCACTTCGACCCAGGCAAAACCGGAAAAATAAGACCGAAGTGGATCCGGGGGCTCACATATCGGATGGTTATTAAACGCCTCTATTTGGGTCAGCTACTGGCAACAATATAGAGCGATAAAATTCTTACGGTTCAAATAGAAAGGGTTGTTGCATCCGATGAACTGAGGCTGACCGAAGAGTTCCCCATTCAGAATATAGCCGCGAGGATATTGGAAAACCCAAGTAGATCGCAGAATCTCTGATCCGGTAGGTGACAAGGCGATGGAGCATCCTAACTGCAGTACTGCTGCTAAGTCGAGACTGTTACATGTATTGGGAGGACCCTGGATCCATTGTGTCAAAGCAAATACACCCCCAGTGTCGTTCATATTGAATCCAGACGCTCCAAGGTTGCTGTCATAGGGAATCGGAGGGTTTCCGTTGCCCAAATTCCATATATTGGCCACCATAAAATAAATGTACCAACGAAGCGCCTGATCAAGGTTGTTTGGGACTAACCCAAGCTGTGCAAGATTTGGAAACGCATATCTCTGCACTACAACTGGGTACGAACTTCGAAAATCAGGTTGGGATTCGAGAATACCTGACTCAGGCCAGAGTGGGTTAGGATTGGCGTTATTTGGCGGGAGGGGGTAGACCGCAAAAGAGAGCTCAAGCCTTGTAGGATTAGGGCATGGAGTTATGGTCTCTGTCACGAGGTAAGCTGGCTCGCCTGGCAAAAAGAAAGCAAAAGCGTCCCTAACGGGGAGACTTTACCTGGCGATTGGACTAACTGAATTGCCCAGGACCAATCCCCGCTGGTTCGGAAGGGAATCCAGAAAGTGTATTCGGGATTTGCTGGGTTGATAAAAGACAAAGTTGACATCAGGCTTAATTCATTAAAGGTCCAATTTTGGGTTGCCGTAGCTTCGAACACGTCATTTTCAACAACCTGCACGCCGTTCAATGAGCCCATAAGCTTGCACTCCTGCCCGTACCATTCCTCAGGGAATGCAATCGTCGCAGAAATGGTCATCGGGAGCCGCCAGTCTAGACTAGGCTCGCTTGGGACCTGAAAAGTCACTGGGGCAATTGATCCATCGTTGCCATCTAAGTAAATTTGTCCAGGTGTCCAGATAGTACCATCTCCGTTTGGAGGGGGCAATTTAATTCCTTGGGAATTTGTTGTGGGGAAGACTGGCCCTTGGGGCGAGATTTGTCCGACAACGATTTTATCAATTGTCCATGGAAAGGCCATGGTGGTTTATGGGATATGTTAAGTATGAAAAATTGTTCAAAGATACTGATGGTCAACAGAAAATTAATAACAGGAGCAACGAAATTGCGCCGACTTTATAAGCTGCCCCACCATAGCATGAGTTACATTTATATTCTGACATCATTGGATTTTGAATGATAACTATAACTGGTCTCAAATTATCATACCCGGAGAATTATCAAGAAGGGCCTACATGCCTAACGCTATACACATACCCAGTCTAAACGCCACTATCCTTCCAAAACCTTACTGTTTAAGCACTCCAGCAAATGGCCGTTGCTTAGGATTGGGAATTCCGAATCCGTGAATGTCTCCATTTCATTGTCATTGGACAGAGGGCTATATACCAAGGTCATCCTGGTCAACTGACCTCCAGAAATTCCGTTTGCATCTTGTTCAAGCTTGCCACTTGAGTCTAGAATGGCAGTTGATAAAATTCACATCCTCGTGAATGAAGTCTAGCTTATTGTATCGCGGGACTTGCGTAACTCTACTTAGAGACATTTCCGTTTGCATGCAGATCAGCTGCTTCACTTGAGTCTAGACCCAAAATTGTTGATATCATTATAACGTGCAGGCACGACTTCGAGACTTAAGTGGTTAGTTACTGATGCCTGGAGTACAATCGGTGATATCATTAATTTCAATCCGCTCCGCCTGCATCTCATCTGATCATAGCAGATAGGCCTAGAACAGTGATATCTAATGTCACCTGGTTAATTAAGAATTATTCTAGACCGTGTTGTCTCTGCTATGCCTTGTCATTGGGTGCATCAACTAGTAATACATGACCTCACTATTACACCAGCTGAGATCGATCGGCTATAAAAGAAGAATCCCTGACCCTACCTATCTATTTGCTTTTCTTTTAAATGTGAAACCAGAAGTCTTATAAACTTGTGAAACAAATTTCAGATATGGCCAACCCGACTACTTATGAAATTACTATTCAAAACGAGAGCGGGAGCTCTCATGCCTACTGTCTCTTCGCCGAGACACCCCAGGTGTCCAACTCCTCAAGTGTTTATCAAAACATCTGGATGGCTGCTCCCTCGATTGTTTCGCGGACTGATGGGTCCAGTCAAATGAGGTTCACTATAAATATTCAGTACTACGCCATCTGCGGTACTTCTGACCAGCCACTTGGTTCCAATGTGGCTATTGCCACTAGTGATTACGAGAAAATTCAGTTGGGCACAGAAGACCAACAAGGAACAACCCTTAACTTTACAACTATCGGCGGGGCTAACTTCGTGGAGCCACTGCCAACTCCAACTGGCCCTAATGGTGGATTTACTATTCAGGCAGACAGGAGCTGGTCTGAACCTGACTCAAGTAAGATTCCTCGTTACATTACCTGTCACGTATACTTTAAAGTGCAGTTTGATCCTAACTTATTGCAGACAATACATTTATCGGCTTAGGCGCGCAAGACATGCATGGAAATGTGGTCCCTGTTGCAACCGTGCCTGCTTTCCCAGGAATTACCTACAATATGTTCCCGGTGGTGAAATTCTACGTCTCCTATGGGACCTTCGTGGAGGGTCAGATCCTCGACGTAGAAGAACTTGGCCCACAATTGGAGGTTGACTTTACTGAGGCTGCGTATGACGCGGTCACCTTCATCCACAATAACCAGGATGAATATCAGCAAGTGGCGCCATCCGAGGCCAGAAAAGTCAAGCTACAGTCACTGGCTGCAAGAAAGGCTGCCTTCCTCGGGGAGTCAGAGGCTCCAGCTGTAGGAAAAGTGCGAGGACAAAATCATACCCTAAACGGTCTAATGAAGGAAGACCGGCTGGCTAAGGAACTGCAGAGAACTTTGACTAAGATGGTACGCAGTGCAAATTGCGTTGCTTGAGAAGTGTCGGGCCGCAACGGTTACTATTATAACAGCGGTCCACGGCAGTAAGACCTGATAATACGAACGACGGTGACCGAAACAAAAAGGAAGGTGAAGGAAATGCAAACCAAATTAAGTCTGGAGAAAAGGAATATGAAATTGGCTTGGGGGATCGTTTACTTGTATGGTCGACTTTTGAGTATCCCTTCTTTGATATTTAACTTGATATTCTTGATATTTCGCAGTGTCAACGTTAAGTCTTGTTTTACACGTTCTTTCTTAATCAATTCTAAGTGTACCCTATGGGGTTGGTGGGATGCACTGCGTACCTATTTCTTTTCCATTCATTCTGATTCCACCTTCCACCTCTTAAGTTTACGTTTATCTAAGGTGACGCAAAATTGAAGGGCATAAATTTACTCTTTATGTTGTAGCGAAAATAATGACTCTTTTTTTGACCTTACGTAGTTGTACTATCTCTTAGATATTTAAAATAAGCTCTCTCGCTTACCTAGATGCAATATTTTCAAATATACCTCTTATATAGCACCTATAGGCTATAGGCATTATCCCACTATTATAGCGTCTCATATTTCATAGCATTGCCTTTCTAGTACTTTCTTGGGCATTTACTTAGATATAGGTGGAAAAGTATCATCGACTCACTATAAGATCGCTAAAAATCAACGCCGCAGAAAATTCGAAAACGACCTATATAGCTACATTAAGGTATTTAGACTAACTACAGCACATTTGGAGCTTAATTTTGGAACAGAGACGAGAGTTTCAAAAAAATAAGAAAATGGACCTAAACAAGGGGACAAATAGTACCGAACAGTACAGTACTAGTGCTGCTCCAGTTATGCCAACAGCGAATCGAATATTTATTGGTTAAACAGATTGCTCCAAGTAAAGTCCGTGCCAGGGTAGCTTAAATCAAGTGGAACATCCTCACGGGTCCTAGTGTTACAGGGTGGATCGAAATCAGTTTCACCACTTTCCCACAGAGATTCTTTCTAGAAACCTGTCCCGAAACACGCTGTGGCCCTTTCTTGGCAGTATTCTTGTACAGTCGTAAATAGCAGCCTAAAAATAGCTTCTGTATTAGACTCGTAAGGTATCCAAGGTTTCTAGAACGTTGATCCAGCAAACACGCCAAACAGACGGATGCCTGCTCATTTGAGGATGTCGCAAGACTCCGAATCCCCATTCTGCCAACCACTTACCCTGAGTGACCACTGCGAACGAACAACTTGCATAGAGATAATATGTATGTGGCAATATATTGTCGGGTGATAGAATAAATAGCGAGAAAAAGCAAGAGGGAGAAAACGAGAGTTGATTGTCTGTGCGAGTTGAAAACGCAGCTGCCGACACCTCCGCCCCGCCACACTATATACGGCCTCGATAGAACCGCCAAACCCCCAATCCGATCATCACATCACCTGAAAGAAAAGCTCAGCTTTCAAGTCTTTCGACTACTAAGGTACTCATTTCTTAAGAAGAGATCGTGACACTGGCGCTGCCAGCACCGCTCCATGCCTCCACCGCCATGACCTGATAATTGAAGTCGCTGTTGCCGAACCCATGCTGCGCCCAGAAGTTGAAATGGTTGGCGACAGTCACCGTTCCAGATGTGCGCGTACTTTCTCGAACGGAGAAATACTGCGTGAACGTGCTTGTTCCCGTGATTGATGGCTCGTTGGTCCGAGTGTCGGTGCAGACTTGGTAGGTGCCTCCATCAGAGGACAGGGTACCAAGGCTTGTGGCCGAGCTGCAAGGGTTGTAATCGCCGTAGTCCTCGACGATGTAGTATTCAGCCTGAGGAGAGTTGACCCAGCCATACACAGAGAGGTAGGAGCCAGAGCTAGAAGCGCTGTAGTCGGCAGAGTAGGTAATAGAGCTGATAGACGTTAGATCCTAGATTTATGTTAAAGGATATAGTCACCCACTTAGAAGAACCAGTGCTCCAGCCTAGACCAACGACAAAATCGGAGCTGACTCCATCCTCCCAGTACATGGAATATGTTCCGGCACTTTCGTCGTAGGTGAAGTCACCAAGATTGCCGTTGTAGTTCTGGACGTAGTTAATACTAGCACTTCGCGACCCCAGAACAGGTTCGGGGGCAGGGGCGGCGAATGCCGTGACCAAGAGGCTTGCAAAAGCTGCAGTGACCTTCATGATAATTAAAGAGAGTTGAATGCTGGTGAATGGATGTGTGTAACTAGAAGAGAAGCCTGTGCTGGTCAGTGTTGCTGCGAGCCCGTTCTACCTTTATTTATATTCTGCGAAAATGACTATTTATCCTTTTTCCCTGCACGACGACCCAGCTTGATTATGTGCATTTTGCCGCGTCACCTTTGGTGGTTGAACGCGCTCGAGCCTATTTCCAAAGACAGCTCTATAGTTATGGGTTTCCGGTGCAGCCACCAGTCTGGGCACTGCACTTGGCTAAATAGACTGCACTTGGCTAAAAGGACTGTAGGTGGCTAAAAGGGCCGCAGTAGGGTAACAGTTGGATGAAAAGTAAACAGTGTGGAGGCGGGGAAGTGGGGTTTCTTCACCGGTTCCCCGCAGAAGTTTTGCTGGCTCAGAAGTCACGTTCATAATTATGTACTCGCTGATCGACTGAATGAACACAGTTCCTCGTTCGCACAACACGTATGTACTGGAAGGTCATTTTTCTTTGCTTCTTGTAGCAAGCCTAAGGCTGAGTTGACGCTGCGAGAAACACTGGCCAAAGTTAGCGCCAAGCATTACTCTCATTAGCCAGGTACCTTGGAGCTTAAAGGGCACTGGGAGGAGGCCGAGCAGCTCTTTGTGCAGGTGATGAAGACGAGCAAGACGAAGCTCTGCGCGGACTATCCCAACACGCTGAGCAGTATAGCAAATCTCGCTTTTACCTGGAAATATTCAGGTTAGGATGCGGAAGCCATCAACTTACTAAGGTACTGCTAGGCCTCGCCCAAACCCGCGGGTAGACGGGTTAGACCCGACCCATACCCATTTCTTGGTGGGTTTTGGGTCGAGGATATAGACCCAAATAGACTGCGCCATAACCCGCACCCAAACCCACAGCGGGTTCGGGTTATAAGTTATGAGGATTGACATAGCTAAACCCCTTGAGGAACCAGGTGATCGCAAGTGGGCACTTAGGTCGCTGCAAGGGTCACGTGGCTTTTTTGGCAGTTTTGGTCCGTGCTCATCGCAATTATGTAATTTTGTAGGGTATGCCCTGGTAACCCGGTAATTTACCCACACAGATTATTAGTCTCTTTCTATCATCATCCCAATTACCATAGAATATAGTATAGATTATATCTAGAGGGCCTATAAGGATCGTACCCTCACTGAGCTTATATAGGTTAATCCTGAACCTGATACGGAACTAGCGAGCGAGTATGTCGATGAGTTTGAAGACTAGCAAGAATTCTAAGCAGCAATTCCTGACCCAGATAAGGTAAATATATATTGACAATAACTAGATCCAAACTAGTTTTAAACTGATTTATTCCTAGCCAAGTTATATTCCAACACTATTAACCTTTCATCTAACCCACCTAATATTAGCTACTATTATTGAGTATATACCTCTACTTCTAGAGTATCCAGAAACTCATAAGGGTTTGCCTATATCGTGAATATTAATAAATCTAGACTAGATAAGCTACGAGCTATAATAAAATCTATTAGTGAATAACTAGTTATTAACTATTTATAAACTACTTACTAACTAGTTATTAGACACAGTACGCTATAGGTAGGTATAGATTAAGAGAATTTATATATTCTATATTCCTTAGCTACTAAATAGAGCGAAAACGCTTTAAATATAATAGTATCAAGAGCTATAAGTTTATTAATCCTAGACTCTTATATCTAGCCTATATAAGGGTGGATAAAGATCTATAGACCCTAATTATAAATATACGCTAAGTGTCGGGATTGGTAGTATATAATAATAAGAGAGATAAATAAATGCCTGCGGGTCCCTATGCGGCAGGGCTGTCCTCAGGACAAATATTTGTAGAGAGAAATACTACCTCCCGTAGAGGTTAGCTACTACTGCGGCGTAGTGGCTTACCCCTGGAAGATGAATAAAGATAAAGATAAAGGGTCTCTTTGGTCTGCCTTTAGGAGAGAAAGGTAGTAAGAGAATAATTCAGATGAAAGCTCTTGTTTTATTCAGTCTGGTTTCTAGGCCATATTTATTGACAGAAAATATTCAGTTCATCTAGCTAATTACCCAAGGTAAGCGTAGGCTGTTTGCCCGAGGTAATCTTGCCGTAAACGTGCTGTTGCCCGAGGTAGGTAAACGTGCTGTTACCCGCGGCTATAGACAGGATAGGCCTAATAACCTCGGTTTGGTAGGCTGACGTAGATAAAAAGCATAGTAAAGGCCGAAGTGAGGGGAAAGTGAGAGATAAATGAGAGATAATTGGAAGATCAGATGAAAGCGGTGAGAGATGGCAGAACGGGAACATCAACTGGAACTTTCCATGTTGAATTGGAAGCTCTGGAAATCTACATGAATTAATGCATGCACCTAAAATCCTGACACTAAGAGATTGCGGATTCCTCGCTCTTAGAGGGCTATAGAGAGCTATAGTGTAATAGTATTAGGTAAGTAAACTGTCGGGATTGGTAGTATATGAAAATAAGAGAGATAAATAAATGCCTAAGGGTCCCTATGCGGCAGGGCAGTCCTTAGGACAAATATTTGTAGAGAGAAATACTACCTCCCGTAGAGGTCGGCTACTACTGCGGCGTAGTAGCTTACCCCAGGAAGATGGATGAAGATAAAGATAAAGGGTCTCTTTAGTCTGCCTTTATGAGAGAAAGGTAGTAAGAGAATAATTAAGATGAAAGCTCTTGTTTTATTTAGTCTGGTTTCTAGGCTATATTTATAGACAGAAATATTCAGTTCATCTGGCTAATTACCTAAGGTAATATTCGCCCGAGGTAATCTTGCCGTAAACGTGCTATTGCCCGAGGTAGGTAAACGTGCTGTTACCCGAGGTAGGTAAACGTGCTGTTACCCGCGGCTATAGACAGGATAGGCCTAATAACCTCGGTCCGGTAGGCAAATGGAAAGAGAAAGCATAGTAAAGGCTGAAGTGAGAGCAAAGTGAGAGATAAATGAGAGATAACTGCAAGATCAGATAAAAGCGGTGAGAAATGGCAGAACGGGAATTTCAGCGGGAACTTCTATGTTGAATTGGAAGCTCTAGAAATCTGCAGTTATAAATGCAGACACCTAAAATCCTGACAATTTTTTATATAATTAGTAGAGACAAAGGGTCATTAGAGGTTAAAATCTTATTTATTATATAAATCATAAATCATCTATATAAGTGATTTCTGCAAAAATCCTCTTCAATTTTTTTAGTAGGCATTAGCTATAACTATTCCTTATAAAGAATGAAAGTAGAATACTGAAAAATACCTCTAGATTCTACATAAAATATATATATCACGGGGTTTTCTATATTTGTCCTATTTATAGGACCGTAGGACCGCACCGGACCGCATTGGTGCGGTCCTTAAAAAGTTAGGACCGTGCCAGTCCTTGAAAAGTTAGGACCGGTCCGCGGTCTAGTCCGGTCCCTTGCGGTCCTTGCCGAGGTCTACTCCTTCCCCGTTCGTAAATTCCTTACTAATATATATAGTTAATCTCCAGTGAGTATATACTAATTCGCAGTTGCAGTTAGAGCATTATTAGTCAAGACACTATAACCAACGCCTACGTCGTTATCATCGCTATAGAGCTTAACACCGACCGAAAATAGGTAGCGTGTATCTATTTTACGATAGAACTATCTTATACGCGATCGCCACCGCTATGTAGTGTCTCGGAAATTCGATAGGGCAGTAGCTAAAAAACATTTCGCGGAGAATTCGGAATCTTGTGTAGACGATAACGGGAACCTATTGAAGGATGAGTCCAATAATTAGACCCCGCCAAAACCCGCAAATTCATAAAATAGCTTCAATAGGCAGGTAACCTTCCTATTTAGGCTATTTTTATGGAATTTATGTAGTTATACAGGTTTGCGGGTTTTGAAATATGAGTAAAACCCGCAAGAGCCCCACTTTTGCGGGTTTTTTTTGGGTTTTGGCGCAGTCTACCAATAATCAATTTCAGTACTTAGAGGTTGCCTATATTCTCCCTTATTATCTAACGATGGTAGCTTCTAGTGAAACCGATTTAGTATATACGATTATTAGGATTGGTATTTTGATAGTGCTAATGTTATACCTAGAGCGATTCAAAGAAGAATGCTCTTCGGATCTTGGATATGTTCGATCCCGGAATAATCTATCTTATTAATAGACCCAAAATCGATAGTCCTATAAACGCCCTCACTCTAACGCTAGACTACCACTGGCTATTCGGCGAATTCCAGATCTATTTCGAACGCACTGGCACACGATACTAATATAGGATTGACTCGACAGAACGCAGTCCTTTCTTACGTAACCCCTTGTTTCCCGTCACACGTTCGCTAACCCTAAGTCCTCATCGCACGGTAGATCCGCTATCTTTCCGGCTTCTCGATGTCCACCACGCTATTGCACTTATTATGAAACTTAGCGGCGCTAGCGAATATATTAAGAAGGTCCTTCATGATATAGAGGAGTTGGATGTCGGAGAAGATGGATCGACACATTTAGGATATCTTGCAGGCTTACGACTTAGCGGGTGGTTAGATACCCTATCAGTGCATTAGAAATTGGTACGATGACATTGGCATATCGGAGAATATATGCATTTCGTATCTCTGAATGTTGCTGGAGTTCAAAATACAACGCAGTTCGCAATAATGCCTATAAACGAGCCGCAGTAGCGCTATACACTATTCACCGATAGCCTAGATCGGTGGACGCATCTGCAGTAAACCTATCGGGTGTAATGCTCCAGCGCTATCTTGGAACGGAATCCCAGTCCAGGGCGTAGGTCGCGGAGCTTTTACGGGTGGAGATGGCCCTAAAATCAATTATAACGGGGCCTTATATAAGAGCATCAAGAGACGAGAGAGAGGACACAATGGAAGTCAGAGAAATAATAATATTTTCTGACAGCCCGGTTGCAATTCAAGCGGTGCGGAATCCAAAGCGACCGTCAGGCCAAGACCGTATACTTGCTCCGGACAATTTACCATCACGTACGAGTTATCCGGTCGCGGCAAACGCCCAATCTATCACTCTTCAGTGAATTCCAGCTCATGTAGGGGTTGCGAGAAATAAGGCAGCAAATGAGTGTGCGAAAACTGATACGTTGTGGGATGCGGGCAACCTCGGTGGTGTGACTAAGGCTGCGTATGCGTGGGACGGAGATGGGGAAACGCTTGACCCGTCTTGCCTCCGCGGTGAAGAAAGCTATTGCAACAGCATCCGCGAGAGGCGGTCAAACAGTGGAGAAGACGGCTCGGCCAACCAAGCTAATGACGAAAGAGACCACTAGCGGAATACTTGGACCGTACACATTAATCTCCATTTAAAAAAGATGGATGCGTATTAGCCTACGGCATATTTTGTATATAAAAATACTGAAATAGAGTCAGATCACAGTGGCTACGACGGGGTCTCAAACATCGAGATATGTCTTGTTGTAGTGCCCGCTATACACCTCACTGCGAAGAACCATACTGAGAAGATCTCTCGCGCCGGTCTTTGAAGCGCAAATTAGTACGACGCAATCTGCTGGCTGCCCGCTACGCCGCCGCAATGATCCACGAAACCGGTCTCCTTAGTCACTTCCGCAATGTTGACCGGAACAAGACCCGACGATGACCACAAAAGAATCGGCCTTGCGACTATAAAGTAAACTGGTTTTGAAGACGCTGCGCATTTACCACCGAAAATTACTGAAGAACAGGCCACCGAGTATGGCCAGAATAATCATCAATCACCGATTACCCGCCACCAGTGTGGGCTACGACACGCAGGCAATTGAGAACAGGGCAGCTAAGGTGCTGATGACGGACGGGAAGAGGCAAGAGAGTATAGAGGATACAAAAGAATGCAATGGACTGTCGGATATGGTCGACATCCCTAAAAAGGTCTCACCGTAAAAGCAGCCGGATTATTTTTAGGTGAGTGATCGATCGACTTACTCTTGACTCTCTACGAAGCGCCAACTTTGGTTTTGATGTAGGTGGCACCTACAGGGTTCAAGCTCCTAAACACTAGGTTTTTGCTGGATCGAACCCATTAAGTGCAGAATGCACGGGTAGTAGATTGAGGTTACAGCGAGCCACAGTTAGTTTTGCTTTATGTGCGATGACCCACGTTGTAGTACAAGATGGTACCTCGATAGGCGGGTCGATGTGGGGGCTGCAAGTAGACTGGCACACTCACCCGTCCCGCGGGTCCAAAGTTAGGAACCTCCACCCACACCTCCGACGGTAAGGGTCCAACCGACCCGCATAATACACACTTTACCTATTTTGGACACGCCTACTATTTTAGGAGAGATGACTACGTGGATTAACACCTAAAACATACCTTTCTTCCCCCTAGAATCAGCCACGTGGGGACCCTGAGGGTGACCCTCGGAGGATCGGGATGTCCGACCCTCCACTCGTACCTCCTCTTCAGGTGGAGGGTCCGCGGGTGAGTGCCAGGTCTGGCTGCAAGGTATGGGGTGAAAAAGCCTTGGGGAGGAGAGGGTGAAGAATAAGAATATATTATCCGGTTCGCCAATAATCTACGTTTGCTTCTGGCCCTTAGTACTTACTAGTAACAGACACCAAATCTCTCTAGCAATTAAAGTACCAACGTAGGAGAGGATCGAAGTGTGGGATGCCACTTTGGACAAATCACTTTTTCTCTGGTGCATGTGGGCACTCCACAATTGCATGCGTCATTTTTCTTTCGCAAGACCTTCCATTCTAAGAAAATACTACCTTCCACATCTCATGAATGCAGTTACTGTCCTGAGCGCCATTTTCCAGCTCAATGATTGGCAGCTATCTCAAAGCCCTATGTAATCTTGCATCTCCAACTATCATATACGCAGCCAACCATATTTCCTGTTCAGCTCGTGGTGGGGTGATGACGGTCTATAAAGCCCCCCTTCATCCGCAAAGAGGAAATGTATTAATCCCCCAATATATTTCAATTTAATCCAGTGCCCTCGAACTCTCTCCCTCATATTCACCAATACCCAGAAACTTCGATCTCATTGATATTTGGTTTTATTCCATCCGTTCCTCAAAAATGCCCTGGACTATCAGAAACAGGGTCCCGAGCGATGAGCAGCTTGATACTTACGACCGCTTAGTTTCTGCGCGAGAGGCAGAAATCAAACGACCGGGCAGGAAAGTCAACATTATGTCTGACGAGGAGTATGACCTAAGGAAAAAGAGCGAACATCTCAAAAGACTTTGGCAACTAAGATACCTGATGGAATCCAAACGTCGAAACAAAATTGTTTATGAAAAGTCACTGCATTTTTTCCATGAACACTTCAAACCCAGCGAAGGACCCGAGACCCTGTGGCTAAAGGCGCAAGCAGCTGTTTGCAAAAGCATCGTCAAGGATTTCCTCTTCTATTCCCAGCTGGCCAGCAGGAATAAACTTGAAATCCCTGAACACGATCCGGGAGAATTTCCTTTCGAACTGTTCTCATCCTTCGCACGCCAAGAACTTATGCTTGATATTGACGAAAACGATATTTTGAACGTCACGAAGGCTTTCTATTCTATGGTAAGATCTCCCTCGATCAAGCAAGATGATCTACGTTCTGAAAAATTGGACTTAACCATTTGTTCATTAGCAACCTCCGTCAAAGATGATGTCCTCTCAGATTAAACGGGACTTTGATGAAGTGACTGAGGCTATAGACTTTTTCCAAACGCTCTGTAATCTCCCTGGATGGTCAGACCCTGAGACCTCTGTGAATCTTTGCAAGTCTGTGGCAATGAGAATATATAGCGTCGACGAAGCCAACGTTGGTTGGTTGAAAGGGACCCGCGATGAGTATAAATCTAAAGTACTCGAGGAACAGAAAAAAGGATATGTTGACGATGTCCTCAAAGCTCTTCAAGGGCCAGCGCCGTCCTTCGCCACAGATGTCATCTCGCTAGAACCAGAGCAACTCACGGCGCTGAGGTCTTTCCTAGACACTGAGGCAAAGATCCGTGCTCTCTACAAGCTGTTTTCTGATTCCGAATGGTCAAAAGACCCAGAAGGGCTGGCAAAAGAGAAGGAAGTTTTATCCTCGATTTTAAATGATGCCTCGGTCCAACGACTTCTGTTTGAAGCAATCATGAAGACCTTTCTTACCAAAAGCAAGGTGGTTGAAGTTATCGCTTCAATTCGAAACGAGGTATTCAGCAGTTGGAAGGCTGCCGCTAATGAGGAGGAGTTCTATGACAGGTATAGCGGAGCTGTGAGACACTACGACAAAAATATTAAGGAGGAGAATGAGGAATCAGCCGCAGATGCTTATAAAAATTACGATGTGCGCGAGTGGTCGTCAAGTCCTTATTTCAGCAGATACTATGACGCTGGATACTTCTAACTTAGTAGGTCCGAATCAAAGTTTCGGTTCTCTTTTGTTTCCTTGCGCCTCACTCGCTCAAGTCTCATCGGCAGACTTTGACTTGTGAATTCGTTGTCGACACTGCCCCTCGAGTATCCGGCCTGAATATTTATCGATCACACGTGCTTATGTCTCTATCTCTCTGTTATTACTAGTCAGGACTTTAGGTGTATGCATTCATATATGCATTTACCCAGGGCTTTCAATTCAACATGGATGTTCCCGTTCTGCCATTTCTCACCATCTTACGTCTGATTTTCCAATTTTCTCTTATGTATCTCTTACCTGTCTCTCACTTCTGTATTTACTATGCTTTCTCTCCCTGCCAACCTACATAACTCGGTTATTAGGTCTACCTATTACTTTATGACGATGTCTATATCTTCCCCTCACTTTATGATATCCTTGTGATGTCGATATTAGAGAAAAATACCTCATTTCTTGTCTATAAACATGGCTCAAAAACTAGACCGAATTAGGTGCCATTCCCATCTTGCGTTGACGTTAGGGGCTGAAGACAAGGGCATGACAGGGGAACCAAAGGCCAGGCCGTCATACTATAGGTCCTACGGAACGGGATTAAAGTAGTGACGGTTTTAAGGTAGATTGTGGGAAAAGGGAGGTCTGACTTTCCTTCCACCTTTTTGGTGATCTCAATCCAGCGATTTTAAATATTCTACTAATAGACCTCACCACGGGGCTAGGTTTGGGCCTGACTTTAGGGCCTATAACCGCGGGCCGGGCTTGTACTCTAGGCCCAACCCCCCAAACCGAAGAGCTCGGGGGCCTGATAGGTGAGGCCGCGGGTTACCCGCCAAGAATCCGTTTGGCATAAATTTTTAGATTTGGCTAAGTTATGCCAAGACGCATTATTCTGCTGGATCCCTTAAATAAACCACGGATTCGAGAAATGCAGTACGTACTAGTAACATTTATGTAAATAGGCCAAGCAAAGGGGAGGAATACGGATGCAAGATCCTTTTTATCCACCTCAGCAGTTTTCGCCTGCACTCATCTGATCCAAAGAGGACAGGCTTCTTCATTGACCTTATGAACGTTAACGGTATGGCAGAGCATAAGACTGTTCACTGCAAGAATAGAAATGATCGGCTCAAGCCGCCACTGGGTGTCAAGTCGCTGGAGGTGGCTTTCAACCTCTTGTGATTTTAACTCCGCGGCTATAAATCGATCGCTTCCACATACTACCAATATCATTGATGCCTTTTGGATGCCATAAATCTAGTTCATCCAGCAGCTGACCCGCCTCAAAGGCCCATTTTTGCTGCAATGACGTTCAGCAGCCTGAATACTTCAGTAAGCTCTTCCTCTACGGTACAGTATTTGACTGGAGCGCTATGTTCATCTTCAGCTTTTTGCCACAATCACACAAACCAGTGCGTGGATTTTACTTCGATGAATATGGACGCACAGAGGGCATGACATTCCGTCGCCCTCTTTTTGCCTTTGTCATTCGCCCATTAAGGAAGTACGAAGCAACGCATCTCCATAGGGGACAATAAGGCAATCAATCTAGGTAGGCGATATATTTTAAATGCAGTAGTATATCTTTTTCCTCTTTATCCGACAACGCATGCTATAACTTGATAACAAGACAAGGACACACTTAATCATCTTATAAGCCAGCAGCCGCTATTCAAAATACTACGGCCTCAATACAAATTGAATAGAACGCCACGACGCACAAAACTCCCGGCTTCTAACACAGTGTGGAGCCAATCAGACCTTGGCGTAAGAAACATAGCTGTCAAACTTGTTCGGCGTCATCAAGAAAATCTTCAGCACCTTGGTCAATTTGCATGTTTAGTTTCGTTACTTTAGCCCATTCATTTATATCACGTAGGAAGCGACGGGTGGTTCCAATTTGGATTCCTCGTTGAACAAAGAAACCAGCGTCTGGATCTTCAAGGATTAATTCAAGGTCAAGGTGATTTTCCAACGTCACCTAAACATAGAATCGCCCGGTAGGGGGGGGTACCCATAGTTAAAAAGTCTTGGCAAGGGGGGGGGTACCGAGTCAACACGGTACCCCCCCCCCTAAGTAGGTCAAATCTTAGTATTTTTCGATCGGGTCTTTTAAATCTTTTAATATTAAAGCCTTTCCAATCTTTTGGCTTATTTACATTTTTAGATTTCGACCTAGAATAGTGAGGGCTAAGGGGGTCTGGTTTTCGTGAATTATTTTTGATGGGGGATGCCAAGACCTTTTCGCGCGGGTAGCCTATCCCTATTTAAGCTAGACATCCCTTATGTAAGTACTAGGCTTAGCTATTAGGCTAACTTCTAGACCCTAGAAAGTCCTTAAGGCTAGTATCAGGGCTAATAGTAATCCTTTAATATCTCGCGAACGAGGTAAGCTATTAGAATAAGGGAAGAAGTTCTAGATACTATAGCCCTCTCGCTACTAGGCTAGAGGATTTATATTACGTAAGCAAGCCTTATACTAGGATAATTAGTAGGGAAAGGGAGTTTGAAAGTTTTTACTAGATGACTAATCCTAGGTAGGCTCGTTTAATAGAGGGAGTCTTGGCGGTTAGATTAATATTAGTAGTATCCTGATTAGGCTAGTATCCACGAAGTTATTAAGCGTTGAAATCGATTACGCTTAGTAGTTATAAATATAGATCCGAATGATATATCGTACTAATATATAAGAGGAATTGATAAAGTGATATCTTCTCAATACTAGTAGGATATATATATTATTTCTACTATAGGTATAGCGTAAAGGGGTCTATAAGAGAGACATAGGTAGATAGAATAATAGAAGGCATAGTGGCTGCTAGTAGTATTTAATTATATATAAGCTTAGTAGCTAAGGAAGGTAAGGTAGGGTAGTAAGATAGTAGGGTAAACCGCTAAACCGCTATAGATAATAAAGTAGGGTAGTATAGAGTAGGATAGTAGGGTAGGATAGTAGGGTAGGATAGTAGAATAAAGTAGTAGAATAAAGTAGTAGAGTAGAGGAGTAGAGTAGTAAGTAGTAAGTAGAGGAGTAGAGTAGTGGGTAGTAAGTAGAGTAGTAGGGTAGTAGGGTAGTATTAGTAGGTTAGTAGGTTAGTAGGTTAGTAGGTTAGTAGGTTAGTAGGTTAGTAGGTTAGTAGGTTAGTAGGTTAGTAGGTTAGTAGGTTAGTAGGTTATTAGGTTATTAGGTTATTAGGTTAGGGTTTAGGGGGTTTAACAAGACTTGACAGGTTGATGTCCCGGTATCTTTGTCCAAAGTGGGAATGGCAAAGCGTCAGAATGGCAGCGACCTGCACTACATGCAGCTGCGGTTTTCCCATGGCGTCGGAATATTCGAGCTGCAGGAAAGCCGCACAATACCAGTGATATGATACTGAGAAAGGATACGGGCTTGGCTCGACCACAGGCAACTTCAGCGATGATGTATCCTCATCGGCCATGAAGAATATCCCTACCTACGAGTTAAGGTCAGCAAATGGGGTCACCACCTGCGTCAAGATTGACTCGGACGTACTGCCAGGACACTGAAGTAAATAGCCATCCACTTGTGATCCTGAAGAACCTCAAGCGTGCCGGCTATCAGCGCATTATGGAAAGCTTCGTGCTCGATGAGAAATTGGTCCGCACGGAGTGCTTAGTGGATCCATCCCAACATCTGCAAGGAGAACTCGACGATTCGGGTGCTCGTCGAGCTATCTGGGACGGATTTAAGGGTCTCGACAAGGAAGTGCAAGTCATTTTCCGAAGTTGGCTTTCCCAATTTCTCCTGCTTCAGCCGGCCGAGATTCCACTCATCTAGGATGGCTCCAACCTCCTCAAAGGCAGTAGCCTGATGCCCAGCAGTCGGCATTGGCCTGTCATTGCTGGGCGAGCCGTTACCGACGCTGAATCGTTGCGCTCCGGCTCGGCCCCGCAAGCTCAACGTTAGAGCGAGCTCGAGCTCAGCCACCCGCTCCTGTAACCTCGAGTTCTGCCGAGCTAGCGAGGCATTGGCATCTTCTATCGGCGCGCGCGCTGAAGGACTGGAGTTAGTTGAGCGGTCACAGCTGGTGGGGGAATGAATTGGCGCAGATTGCTTACACAGTCGGTTTACCTCTCACCCGAACAACTTCGCGGACGCAGAGGTGGGCGCAGCGGTTAGCGATGCATCTGCGGCAAGGGATTTTCTTATCACATTTGATGCGGCGTTGCGCGCATTCTGTACAGCGCAGTGGCACTCGCTGGCTGGTGCGTAACTCGGCCATGTATGGTCCTTGAGTGGAAGTGTCAATGTCAGTCGCTTGCTCTCGTTGAAACTCAGTTGCGAAACCGTGGTCGGCGCGTATTCCAGGTTGCTCAAGGGTAGGACCAGCCACGTGTGCTAGAGAGTGTGGCTTCGCGCCCGCACACTTCGCTTCCGGCTTTCTGACAAGCGACGGGCCGCTGAATCTGACCGAGACTTTTTAGAAGACAATCATTCGGTGTTGATAGGCGAGGAAATCTCACGAAGGCCTTGGCTAGACCTGTATCGGTCTAACGTAGCCCATGAAGCCCGTGGGAGTTAGTGTCTTTGGACCCTAATTCGTGGCTCCACAGTCTAGCTGCATTTGTTCAGCATCGTTGGGGCAAAAAAAAAAAAGGAGGCAGGGTAAAGGTCTGGGGTTGGATGTGGTTGCTTCGGGTGAACGGTACTGTCTCGGCTCGCCGCAATTCCGCTATTCACTAGCGTGGGATCTACACGCGAATCAGCGCGAGTTCTATGATTCCACAACACGCTACACCATATCCCCCGGAGTCCTTGTGCGCTTTCCCCACTCGGCTGTTGACCCCGCATCGCAGGTTCCACATAGTCTATCCCCCTGAGTGCGTGTGGGGGTGGCGCGAGACTGGGTGGGGAACCCCCGGAAACCATGGCAAACTGGGCAATAGGGATCTGTGGGAAAGCGCTAAGCTCTGGTGCGTTTGTAAGACAAATCTCATTGGCATGCCTCACTGCGGAACGTACGCATTGTCCTCGTGGATTAGATATATAGGAGGTCTGGACGAAGCGAGGAGTAGGCGCAAGCCATTGTTGCCCGACGCACCAGTCGGGTCTCTTTTACTCCCATCCCCAGCAACGAACAACTATCATGGAACGACGCTTGAGCTCCCTCAAGGGGGATGGTCTCAGGGACGTGGAAGACCGGTTGGCCGATGTCTTGCCGGAGAACCCTAGGCGTGGTACCTCACACCTCATCTTCTAAAATTGAACCTTTGTATCGGCGTTGTCTTGCTATCTGCAACGACAATGGGGTTTGACTCTTCAATGATGAACGGCCTTCAGGGGTTGGATACCTGGATGAATTATTTCGGCAATCCGAGCGGCACCTGGCTTGGACTCTTGAATGCAGTCATGTTTTTGGGAGGTGTAAGTGGAGAGGCCACTTCAACCCAAAACTCATGATACACCTACTGACATTTGACGATGGCAATAGGTACTACTTGCGTTTCCGACTGCGTGGTTGTCCGACAAGATTGGTCGACGGTATACCATCGTGATTGGCATTGTCATCTTGACAATAGGAGCCGCAATTCAAGGCGCATCGCAGAACATTGCCACCTTCATAGTCGCACGTTTCATAGTAGGCATGGGGGTGGAAATCGTCCTCGTCCCAGCACCAGTGCTTATCACGGAAATCGCCTACCCTGCGCATCGAGCCAAGGTAACTGGTCTTTTTCAGACATGCTTCTATGTCGGGTCGATCGCTTCGAGCTGGATCACATTTGGCACCTTCTCTCTCGCGTCCACCTGGAGCTGGCGCATCCTCCATCATGCAAGCGTTCTTCCCGCTCGTGCAGCTACTTGGGATCTTCTTCGTTCCCGAATCGCCGCGTTGGCTTGTGTCCAAAAACAAGCTGGACGAAGCGCGCGCTTTTCTAATCAAATATCACGCCGGGGGAGATAGTTCTCACCCGTTGGTTCATCATGAGATGGCATTGATCACGGCTCATATCCAGTCAGACACTGAGATTGAGCGCATGGGATGGTCCGTCGTAAGTGTTCCCGACCACACTTGGTTCCTGTATCCTCTCTGCTAACAACACTGCCGGTTGCCCTAGATGTGGAACACAGCAGCTGATAAGAAGCGCACGGCAATCGCGGGATTTGCTGCAATTATATCCCAATGGTCAGGCAATGGTATCATCACCTACTACCTGGCAATGGTTCTTGAAACCGTTGGCATTCAGGATAGCTTTTACGAAGACTCTTATCAATGGCATCCTTCAGATCTTCAATCTCTTCGCTGCCATGATCCGGGTCTTTCTGCATCGACAGGCTCGGTCGCAGGTCGTTATATTTAATCTCCTGCATCGGTATGCTAGTCACATTTACAGTCTTTACAGTACTGTCAGCAGTCTACTTGGAAACCACAAATACTGAAGCAATCGGCCGGACCGTTATTGCCTTCATCTTCATCTACTTTTCTTTTATGATATCGGCGTCACCCCGCTCACATTTGGTCAGTCATCCTGACAGAGAAAGCCCGGTCAGAATACATCATTAACCCTCAGCAGCCTACCCAGCGGAAATCCTTCCCTTCCATGCTCGCCAGAAAGGAATCGCCTTCACGAACATGTGCAACACCATTGCACTTACATTCAATACTTTCGTGAACCCTATTGCGCTAGAAGCTATCTCTTGGAAGTATTACCTGGTCTATGTGGGGCTCCTGGTAGTTATGAGTCTTATCGTATATCTCTTCTTTGCAGAGACCAAAGGCCTCTCGCTAGAGGGAAATATCCGAAGTCTTCGAAGGTCCTGCCATAACCACATCATGGTATCGACGACGCCACACGTCGGACGAGGTGGACGAAATCCTCGATGGGCGCGACAATACCAAAGATGACGCCGTCATTGAGCACTGCGAGAGAGCACAGGAGTAAGCCTGGTTAATAGTATTTACCTTGTATGCATCCGGGGATCTGTTGTTTGTGACAAATGGCTACATATCATCAGTTTGGCGCGTGCATAGTCACGCTTGCTCTCTACACAAGATCTCAATTTAGTCGAGGGTCTCGTGGAGCTACCAAGTGATGATTTATCTGAGACTTTGAGAAATTGGCTTTACTGTTTTGGTTATCTTCCCCAGGGGTTCTGTATGAAATAAATTCTGGTCACAGACCAAGGGCCTTTCCGGTCAGCGTAACTGGGTGAGTTTGTCCCAGGTGGCGGACTCGCAGGAAATTGCTTCATCCAAAGTGTTAAATCAAAAAGTGCCTCGGACGTGCGTCAATTTTCGTAGTCGAAAACGACTATCTACTATACAACACATAAGTTTAAACGAACTCGATACGACTCGTCCGCTACTGTAACAGATCAGACAAAGAGACTAAACAAAGAAAACCCAACCTCAAAAGATCATACTCGGTCACCCGATCCCCCAACTCCAGTATACAAAAATACCTCATCTTGCCCCTGACATATACTCGATTTTTACATGCGTGATGGGCCTGGCGGCTCTAGCACCCACGGAATTGGAATTTACACGTGACCGAAAATTGACGCCAATACGCAATGAATTGTAAGCTTTGAAGCCATTTTGTCTACGTGTCATCCCCTGCCGGAATTGTGATAAATTCTTCTTTTTCATTAACATACAACTGATATTCATCGCCGAGGCCAGTACAGCTAGATATTAGGTAGGATAGAGACCAGTTCCACTCGACCCCCCCTTGTCTGATATCAGAGATTCTAGTCCGCTCGTAGTTGAGTTAGCAGTTGCCTATAGATTCTACTTATCCCCCACGATCGGAGGGACTGCATCGCAGAGATCGACTCATCAAGAAATCGTTGCCGGCCCAGTGAAGAGAAGATGTTGCCAACCCCCTGTAATTTGACACGACCGTTTCCAGATTCCACCCACTGCTCTTGATTCGGATCGGTCGTATTGGAGGCACCGAGAATGATCAAGGGCGCGTCACTTGCGGGCTGCGAGTCAAGTGACAGGTCATCGAGAACAGTAAAGAGCCAAATGATTAAAGTCGCGCGGAATAACAGCACAGGGGTTAAAAAATGGGCGCAATACTGGCTGCGGACTGATTCAAACGCTCGCGCAGCATATACAGCAGCCCGTCGACGCTCCTGTGGTGCCTTATTCCATTCTGTCGCTAGACTGCGGAGTTCTTCATCGGTGTAACGACGATACCTCACACGCATGGCTGTAGCAAGCAGGGGGAGTCGAGGAGTATTACGCAGCATGAGGACTGAGAGAATCACCAGTCGATGTGAGATAGATGCCTTGAGTTCTAATGCTGAGACGTTTGACTCTTCATCTTCTGTCCCTGCAAGTAGCGCCTTAAGCGCCGCCTCAGCCTCGATCTGGCTTATACCGTTGTGGGATTGTGAGGAAAGAAGACGATCTTGATCAATGACAGCGGCGTTCGACAGCAGCTGAAGGAGGGTTTGTTTGCCCAAAATGCCGGTCTTTATCCACGATGCCATCCAAGTGCTGTCTCTGACAACTTGCTCCACCGTATGGAGCGTGCTTGATTCTAGGGACTCATAAGGACATGTAAACTATGTGGAAGGAACGTAATGGACGGACGGACCTGTGTGCGTAGAAAAGCTGGCCCACCCTCGGGCACCTGAAGCTGCCCATCTTTCCTCGCCATGGGGCAACGAGTTCTGTAACTCTCCAACCGAAAGGACCGGCGTGAGATCAAAATGGCTTTGAAAAGCCGAATCAACGAGCTTCCCGTAGATTAGACTTCATACCTAGGTAGATCCAATGACATCTCCTTACCCAGATAGCGAACCCAGTCCGCCTCCGCTCCTCATCCAGAGCCCAAATTTGCCACCTTTGGGAAAGTGAGAGGTCTAGCCCTGCCATCTTCGGTGCAGACAATATGTTCGTGAAAAGATGTTTCTCCGAGCGAGAGTAACAGGGAGCGCCTGCAGGAGCTCCGCGATCTCTAACGCTCTCCGTTCTCCGGAGTACATCAGACCAATTTGTTAAGGAGAATCACCTGCGTTAACCAAAGTTCCCGACCATTCTTATTTTGATTTTCGCACTAGATGATAGGAATCTTGAAATGCCCAACCGCCAAGTCACCGACGCGAGCAAATCAGGAGCGAGGAAGACTTACCAGATACATGGACTGTCGACGGATCAATTCGTGCATGGCCCTCGCGCAAGTCTGGGCCTGCGGGATTCGGGAAAACTGAGCTCCAATAGCACTGACAGCAAACACTAGGAGCCAATGCGTATCTGGGCCCCTATATGTGGGCTTGTGAAGGACCGGAAAGACAGGATGAAAATGTTCAAAATATAGTTGTGTCCAAGCGTTGATGATCGGGGCAGGTGGAATCTTTAACTTCACGAACGGCGGGAAGAGCGATTTCGATTCCAGGACTGAGGCTAGCTTGGCCACCTCGTCTACGACATTCTGCTGAATCTCATGGATGTGGGCTAGGTGTTCTTTGTCTACATCCTCCGTACGAATATGCTGCATATCTGGAAACGTCAGCTGCGCATCGATCTCGATTGCGGTTGGTTGATATTGTCGTGGCTCGACGGCCTCGTCGGTGGGGCCAGGTGAGCAAGCGCGATTATAAATCTCACCCACAGTGGCGGTAGTCAAAGGCGTGGGTATTTGAGGGGTTTCTGGGGCAGGAATTGGACCTGTGGTTGGTTCGGTGGATGCCAACCAAATGTTGTCGAAATGGTCCAAGGACGATCGCGGATCCAAAATGTTCGGCCAGATGGAGGGTCCAAGCCCTCCCCTATGTCTAGGTCAAGTCAAGCAGACTCCCCCATCTTGGATACTTGAGATCGGAAAGCCCCTTCATTGTTTAGCGTCGAACCCTGAGTGGGCACTTGGTCCGCACTTTCCATCGCATAACCATTGAGATCAGGCATGTTGGCCGGCTCGTGCGACAGTGGCACGCACAGCCCGTACGGCAGCCACCTGATTGACAATCGTGAGTGGCGGAGATGGGTTTGTCGTGGACTGCGAGGGGTCCCCTGGATAGGAGGAGTGCGTTAGCCCCGTACTGCTGAGGGCTGGAGTTGCGGATGATGTCGCTTAGAATGCGGCAAGGTGGGAGAGAGATTGCGGTCTGTCATCCGACGTTTCTGGCGGTCTTCATAGTAGCATTCATCCTCATATCGACGACACCGTTCACATGGTCGCTGTCCATCGCATCGAAGCTTGGATAAATTACACGGCTTGCATGCCTGAATCACCCGTCGTCGCTCTCCGGAAGATTCAGAAGCCCCTTGTCGATGTCTCGTGCCGTAATGCCGGGTAAGGGAGTCTCTGTATGCAAGTCAGCACCCAAGAACGCTGGGGTAGAATTGCAACAAACGTACATTCGAGCGAAACTTTGGCCACATTCTGTACATGACTGTGGATAGTCAGTCGCTGGATGCAGGTACGCGCATAAAGTACCATCATTGCATTGAAATACATACAAACGGTTTTTCTTTGGTGTGGGTGCGGCGATGCCGTTGGTAGTGTTCTTTCCCGCTGGAAGGTGGCGTTGCATTGCTCGCAGTGGTCTCCATCCGCAGCTTGCATTGTGGTTACAACATCACACCAAGACGGACCTGGCTGGAAGAATAATGAGATGCTGAGACAGCGCTCATGGCACAGAGAGTACAAGCGTGCAGGTTGGCGGGGTGCGCTGTGACTTTACCCCGAAGTTTACGCGTTCCCGCGTCAATTCGGCAACGATCGGCTACGGGGAGGGCACGAGATCTGGTCGGCTTACGAAGCGCGGAATTGGTCGACCCCCGGCTAAGGTACAACCTCGGATGACCTTCAAAACTAGGATATTGAGCAGGATGATCTTCAAAATTAAGTTGCGACTACGCATCATACCCCTCGTTGGCTCTCCACATCTCCATGCAAAGCTCCCTTCAGTGGATCTACCACCAAGGTGGATTGGATTAGTAAGGCATTGCGAAGGATAGGGCATATGAAGTGGCGTCTCAATTTATGATAAACTGTTACGATAGTATGCTGACTGCTGAGGTCTTCTCAACATTTTCCACCCTGGGATCCTAGACCTGCGCTTCAAGCAGACGCTTGGCATCCCGGCCTGGACACGAAAGGCCAGGTGAAGGGAAAACATGTCGGGAGGCATTTCTGCTTTGGGAACATACTTCCGCAGCTCGTCCAACGTCTCGGCTCGTCGTTCGTCGTGCGTCTTGGACATCATCATAACTGTCACTGCTCGGTCATAACGGACTTTGTCGTATAGAGACAAGCGCTGAGGAACCTGGTCCAGTGTAGTGTCGGCTGGCAACACACCGCCCAATGCAGCTCCATCCTCAAATGCCTGCGCGCCACCTTGTCCTTGGTCTTTGTGAGGTCAGCAATGGAGGGAAAGGTGGGGAGAGAGTTAATAATGATAGGCTTACGAGGGAAGTGTTGGATGCGCTGCATCGCCTACCAAGGCAAGCTTGCCCTGGACGAAAGTGGTTGGCGGGGAGCGTGACGCCAAGCTCCAAAGTTTGAGGTCCTCAGCCATGCGGCAGAGTTCTTGGAGCTCTGGTCCAAATGAAGAATAAGTCTCCAGGAGCTGATCGAGATTGCCCGAGTCGAGCCAGGATGCCTCTTTGACCTCTTCAGGACCCGTAGGGTGAATTGCAACAACGTTGAGAAGATCACCCTCGCGGCAAGGGTAGACGACGAGGCGGCGATCTGGACTGGACGAAAGCGTGGACCCCATCCACGCCGAGTCTTTACAACAGTGCCGCAGTCAAGGGATTTGCCTGGGCCTTTGACATGGGAACGAGGAACCGGAAACAATTTTGTCCTGTGCTTTCTTTTCTGTGCTCCTGTCCGACAATAGCACGCAGAGATCGGGACTAGCCAACACCTAATTAGTACCAGATTTACGATGAGAGTGGCGGGACTTATTACATGCACTCCATCTGCTCCCACAATCAAATCGCCCTTGTAGATGGTTCCATCCTCTAGTGTGACAATTCCAGCCTCGGAATCCCTAGATGAGAAATAAAACAAAAGAGAATTAATGGAGAATTAATCCTAGCCGTACCAGAGAGAGCTCACTTACGACAGAGACCACGCGCGATGAAAGGCGAATGTCAACCTTTCGGCCATCCACTTCCTGAGCTGCAGCAGCGCAGAACATTGTGGAGATCCACACGATGGGTCAGAAGCCAGTCATCTGTGGTATTCAATTTCCGGTGGAGGTCTTTCGTCACCTACCGATAAAGGGTTAATTAGGGTGTCTTGCGCTCTTGCCAGAGGATTGTTAAACATACAACAGGGGTCAAAAGGAGATTTCCCCTCCGAATCCCAGACCTGTAGACGGTTGCATTGTACAGGATATAGGCCGTTCAAATTACAACCCCATTCCTTCAAGATCCGTGTAGCGTTGGGTGCGACGTGAATGGCTGCGCCTACTTCATTGCGAAAACTGGATTGTTCGAGAACCTGTTACCGCGAAGGTGAGCCTCGTCAAGTGAAGAAGAGTCAAGTAGGAGACAAAGCGGAATCTATACTTGGATATTGTGGCCCGCACGGTTGAGGGCAATGGCAGCGCCCAGACCAGCCAGGCCTGCGCCAACAACGATCACTTGCAGTGGCATTTTTAGTGGAAGAGTGGATAACAGCTGCTCTGCAATTTTTGGTTCAATAATGCATTTTATTAGTAACTTTGCTAGGAAGCACCGCGGCCCTCGGCACAATGAGATTTTTTCGGCTGTGTCCACTCGGCTCTGCCCACACACAGCCGAAATCGCGGGGGCAGGCTCATTCCCTACTATTACCACAAGTTCGGAGATAAGTGTCTTCTAAATTGATACTATGGGTTTTGGCTGCACCTCTCGTGAAGTCTATTTATTTACTCTTCGCGTCACCGACTCACTCAGGTAAGGAACGACTTTATTTCTCAGTAAGATGCCTTCCACCGAGCAAGTCAAAAAGATTTTTTGCCCCCTTCGGAGAAGGGAGAGCTCAAGATTTCTTTGAAAATATTGTTGACGATGTGGACTGGCAAGTAAAAGGTGGGCAGTGACTATGGGTTTGTGTCTTACCCTTACTTACGTTGCTCATGGCAGGCACCTTTGCCCTATCGCTGGGCACTACCATTCCAAGGCCGAGTTCCACGAAGGGACCAAGGCTCTCAGCTCAACTTGGGCGAGTCCCTTGAAGCTGGAAGTTCAAAACATCATCTGCGATGGTCGCCAAGCCGCTGTTGAGCTGAAGGCTGTGGACACGAAGTGTAAGAATGGCCTGCCGTTCACCAATGTGTATACCTGGATATGCGTGTTCAACGAACAGAACAAGATTGTCAAGATCCGCGCTTATATGGATACGTAAGTTCTTCCGGCATTTATAGCAACATTCTATTGGAAACATTATTGACTCGCCTTAATCTAAGTGATCTGGTCGTCAGAGCCATTAGGGAGAATCAGTGATCGCGTAGCAGAGGCTAGGCAGGATTGATGAAGTAGGGATGGGGTACTAGCTAAGTATCTTGTCGCACTTTTTAGGCAATAAAACCACTGGACCAAAAATGCACTATAGGCAACATTCTTAGTATATCCCGTTATTTCCAACTTTGACACATCTTTTTCAAGCCCCATAGAGCGTACTGAAGTAGCAACCAGAAATCCAGAACTAGAAACTGTGCGACAAGCCACAACTACTAAGCCAAAGCGGCGAGGCGCAGATGCTGAAAGTTTGGACCTAGTAGATGAGATGGGGCTGACCCAATAACTCTAGGCTGCTCTGCATATGGAGCCTAGTTGAAGGGCCAGTGCGGCAGCCGCGCGATAGAGGCTGATTTCAGCTTATCTAGTCTACTACACACTTACTCAAATCGACTAAGACTTTACTCGCTATATTTTCCTATTCTCCGTCATTCGTGTCACATATGACCATAGGGTGCGGAGAACAGGGTGCGGAGAACAGGGTTTCCATCCGCCCAGCCGTACTTAAGCCACACGCCGGTCAGTGAGTATTATGGTGGGTGCCAACATGCGAATCCTGACTGTTGTATTATCTTATTTTGGTTTTTTTGCTTACTTTTTATTCATCGTGAGTGAGTTGAGGACGGATTATCTTTCTATTTGGCGAGAGCAAGAGGTCTCAGCGGAAGAAGCGGGAGAGCTACAAAGATAGCGAACGTTGACAATATTCTTACTTTCCGGTCATACAGCTACTATCATTTAGAACAAGAAACTAGAAATTATCGATGATATGAGCTTAGCAAAGATGCACATGTATAAATATGCAAATAAGTTAGTTATTTTACAAAGTCTTTTCGACGAAGACAACAGGTTGATGACATAGTTAAATCACTAAGATGATTCCTCCATGACTCGAGACACAGATGATGTTACAAAAGCGTCACATTAACTAGTCAGGATGTAACTCTAAATGCCTCTGGTATCCCCTTGTCACCAAGCGCTTCTCCCACGATAAAAGGCTCAGAGGGGAGCAGAACAAAGATAACACGGGACACTTTATCTGTTGGGGTTATTCCACTGGTGCATAGTCTACTTCTGTGTTAGCTCTCGCGTCTCTGGCGCATAAAGGAAAGGACCAGAGGCCAACTGACTGCTTGTTGTACGACAACATCACCAGCCCGAACCCTAGTTTTCGATCCGTCATCAAGGAGCATCTCCATTTCACCATCCATGATAATCGCATAATCGAGTGACTGTGTGCGGTGGTTGTGGCCCTTGGAGTTCGGAGGAAAATCCACCACGCGGATCAGAGACCCCCTGCTATACATCTGCTTACTGCGGCTATCGGCACTCGGATCGGTTGCCGTTAGCTCCGCCGGGTACTGTCTGGTCATCCAGATGGTTGCAGCTTTGGAAGCAAATCCTTTATTGGGTTCTAGATTTCCATCAAACAAGATCACAGATTGGGAACCATGGTGCGTAGTGACAACTCGGCGAAGAGGAGCATTTGCTGATGCCATATTGAACTGATCCAGGAGAGCAAATTGAGAGTCAGGAACAAGATTATTTGAAGGTATCCTTTACCATGCTACCAATTCATAAGCCTACAATTTATAGTGCGGTCCCGACTGTCTAAGCACCCTGAAAGAGAAGCAATGCCGATTAGTGATACCGCATTGCCTTCTCCTTTGGCCCAGGTTCTACCCCCACGGAATGGTTCCGTACCCCATAAGACAGCTTTCCCCGCTATCGACCCGTTGTCAGTACCCCATAATTCTCGCCCTTTTTGGGGTGGATCCCCCTTTGCCTGATTTCGGCCCCGCTCCGGATATCCCACACACGCCGTCGGGCGAGGGGGTGCCGAAGGTGCAAATAATCCGCGGATAATGACATGGTTATAAAGATAGGCTGAAGCTCTGACCATTGGAAGTCGACTATAACCCTCAATAGTTTGTTTCGAAACCAAAGCTCTTATTCGTCATGACTCTGGCCATTGCTGGTTTTGACGTTGCCCAGGCCCCGGCCATTCCGCCGGAGGAGGGGGCTGCCAACAAGTGGCTCCATTTCATCCTTCCACCCAGGAGCTCCAAAGGGCTTCCGGAAAGTGAGAAGAATGCCGCATTTCCTGTAGACACCATTTTTGAACGGGATGTGGCGGTCACCATGAGAGATGGCGTCAAGCTCTATTGTGATATCTTCCGTCCTAAGGGCCGCTCTAACATTCCAGCAATTCTCATCTGGAGCCCGTATGGTAAAGGTGGCAATGGTTAGTGAGAGCCTTGGTCGTGTTGCATAGTCTTAAGGGAATGAACTCAAAGCTGATTCAAAACATTCCTTAGGGCCTCATGGGTTACATATGATTGAAGGTCGATTTGGGGTCCCAGAAGAACGATTAAGTGGATATGAGAAGTTTGAGGGCCTTGACCCTGCCGACTGGGTTGGTCATGACTACGCAATCATTAACTTTGACCTGCGCGGATGTTGGAACCCGAAGGCACCATCCCGTACGTTGATTTCCAGGGCGATTATGGCAAGAATATACTAACCTACGTGGATTAGGTGGCTAGGATCTCAAGATGGTCGAGATGGCTACGATGCGATTGAGCATGTGGCTCAGTTGGACTGGTGTAACGGAAAGGTGGCGCTCGCTGGCAACAGCTGGCTAGCCATGTCTCAGTGGTTCATTGCGGCGGAGCAGCCTCCTCATCTGGCCGCCTTTGCCCCATGGGAGGGAGCCAGTGACTTCTACCGGGATACACTTTGCCGCGGTGGCACACCCTATCCTTATCAGCGGTTTTGGAAGATTCTTGAATCATCGATGATCGGTCGGGGCCAGGTAGAGGCAATCACCGATATGCTCACTCGGTATCCGCTGTACAACGAGTACTGGGAGGACAAAAGAGCTAAACTGGATCGCGTGAAGGCTCCGTGCTACGTACTTGCCAGTTACTCGACCTCTCTTCATACCAGCGGCTCGATCGGGGGATACAATGCCTTGGATGCCAGGATAAATGGTCAGTAGCCCCTGGCCTTTTCCCCCCGGTGTATTGCCGCGATGTAGCATACTAACGTACTCTGGCAGGTTGCGAGTGCACCCCAAGCAAGAATGGTCTGATCTATATTCAGATGAAAGCACAGAGGATCTTCGCAAGTTTTTGGATTTCTACACCAAGGATATCCAAAATGACTGGCCAGCGACGCCCCGGATCCGGGTTTCTTTATTGCCTTTTAATGAGGTAAGTTTGCAATCCTTAGTTGACTGACAACTGGCTGACCCGGCACACAAACAGGCACCGATTGACAATAAACCGTTTCCGGCGTATCCCGTGCCCCAGACTCAATATACCAAGCTGTTCCTGACCGAGAGCGGCGACCTCTCCCCTCAACCACCCTCCTCGTCGTCTGAGTTGTCTTATCTATCGGATTTTGTCCCCACAAAGCCCGATCACAATTCCGAGGAACTCATCTTTACCTACAAATTCGGAAAGCCAACCTGGCTGCTCGGATACAGCAAGGTTATTCTACACCTCTCGGCAGATATCCCGCAAGACTTGGACGTATTCGTCCAGTTGCGGAAAATGGACAAGTCTGGGGCAATTTTACAACACATGAACGTACCACTTAAACAACTGGTGCCACCCAAACGCAGCCCTGACGAGGTGTCCAATACTTGCTTCCTCAAATACCTTGGGCCCACAGGGGCTCTCCGAGTCACTCACGCTAGAACCAAGATTCCTTCTTCTGACCCGAACGCATGGCCAAAGTATCGCAATGACAAAAAAGAGGCCGCCGGTAAAGGCAGGTCAAGTATATCGCCTAGAAGTTCCTATTTGGCCAGCTGGCATTACTTTTGACACTGGGGAATTTTTGGTGCTAAAGGTGGCGGGTCACTATATGAGCATGATGGAGTTTGATTTCTTGAATCACCACCCTGACATCGAGAATAAGGGCCCACACACGCTTCATCTAGGGGTTGAGGATGGAAGCTACTTGGTTGTTCCCCTGGTTGAGCCCCTTTTAACTTTAGCTTTGCTATGTACAGTGACTTAAATTAAATGGATATAAGCCGTCACCGCTATCGTGGGCTACTTGTGTTGACATTATTCCTAAGGCCCTTGTACCGTAGAAATGCTTGTCTATTATGATTGCCAGTTCGATGAGAGAGAATCTATATCCACGCTTTAACGGCTACCCAGAAAGAGCTTATCACCTGTTTTTTTTTTTTTTTTTTTTTTTTTTTTTTTTTTTTTTTCGCTATTGCCTGAACTAATAATTTGCTTTAGCTGCGCTCAAATTGGAGTCTACTAGATTATATATTGCGGATGTCTCTGCAGTTCCCTTGTAACTGTAGTGACTACTCATTTTCTTCATAGCATATTCCACAACTATAGCCAGAGTATTTGCGACATATTAAGTTCTCAAGTGAGTCCAAGCGTCGTCGAGAAAAGTTATTTCTGCACTATAGATCGCATACAGCTATTCGCCTACAGTTCCTGCTAATGTATGGCACGGTATGGTTAACGGATGGCTTAGGTGCCGCAAAGATAGAGCTACCAAAAAAAGTTTCACTTCCCCTAGTCTCTAAACAAACAAGCATATGCGTACAGAAGGGGGACATGGACAATTTGGGCTCTCTCTCGAAATATTCAATAATAGACCTGCTTCAATCCCTTGAAGATAGTAAATGCAAAGGTTGACGCAGCGATAGCAGTAACGCTCAGTCCCACGATCAGACCTTGCTCAAAATACGAGAGCCGACCGCCCTTTGGCTGTGAAATTTTCTTCAAATTCAGGTAACCATGACGAGATCCTTGGTAATTCAGGTTGGAGTCTTGTAGGATAACTTTATTGCGTGAAAAGTTGTCTGGGCGGAATGGCAGCGCGAAAGTATCGTGTGATGAACTGGGTGCAATCATGCCTGGGAAATACCAAGTTAATACCAGCTCAGCATAGCGCGTATGGATGGATACTCACAAAATGATCGCGGAGGAATGCAATTTACAAAGCAATGCTCTGAGTTAATAAACTGGGAGAGGTACCAGGTTTCTTTCCCGCCGCCGAACACATAGATCGCCGGCGAAGGCATGCCATTGTTCCTAGAAGAGTCAGACTGAGGTTCCTTGGCACTTTAGTGGCACTTAATTTGAACCTACACTTTGTTCCACAAGTCAATCCCGTGATCGAGACTGGTGGTCGGAATCAACAAGATGCCGTGGTATGACTTTGTGACCTGACTTGCAACCGGACCAATAGTTTCTGGATCAATCGAACTGGACATGTACACAATCGTCAGTTGGGTCACTATACCAATACTTGGATGGGCTTAATATTACTCGGTGGACTGAAGCACAATCAGGCGAGAGAGCTTGTCGGCGGTGACAGACAGCCCCTTCTTTTTGAGAGAGGGGAAGGTAGATGTCAGAAGATCGGCAATCTCTGTTGCCGGACTGGTCAGAGGATGCCGCGCCTTTCCCCTACCCAGTCGAGTCGTTGCTGCACAAGCCACGTAAGCTGTTCAATCACGAATTCGTCCACAAAGCAGACCCGAGGCATCGATCCAGAATGCTGGCGAGAGCCATTCAAGATCGATTTTTCTAGCCAGGTTGCAACTGTCTCCAGTTCTGAGGTGCTGCGGTCGACAAATATCGCAGGGAGGCCGGTGGTGGGGATGTGAATTCGTATGGCTGGGTTTATTTGCCGCATCACATTGGCAAAGTCTTCGGTGGTCTCTGAGTCCTGTAGGGCGGCTGGATTCAAAGCGTAGGTGTTTTAACTCTTCGGAACGAACAGAAACATCCACAAGCCCAATTGCCTCCTGGTCCATGCCATTCTGGATGATGTTGTGGAGAACTTGGTTGATCGCGGGCGTTGCGACGCACAAAAGAACCACACAACAACTTCCCGCGGCGACGGCAGCCGCCAAAGGAAGAATAGCTGACGAAAGAGGGCATGGCAAAGCCGCTTGAATCAGGACCGGACCCAGCGCCACAGAGTTCAAGGAGAGGTCTGACCAGCTTGAACAGACCTCTCTCCCGATCCAGGAGGAAGGAAATCCAATTGGTCGTAAAGCTGCTTAATTGCATCGAGAGCGAGGTCAATCTCCACCGATGCGCCATCTTCGATAGTCTCAAGATCTTTGGTAAGATAATAAATCAGTGGATTGAGATCATACAAGTCGCAGTCATCTCTCTGGTGATAGTCATTGTCCATCAAGGACTACATACCTTTGGAAAACGCAGCGACTAAGCCAGATCGATGGCGTGTCAGTGCGGCATGCAATCCAGCAAGTTCTTTCTGCCTCTGAGGACATTTTCCAGTCGGCCTTCAACCCAGGCAGACTGTACAGCCGCGTAAACCTCTGTCAAAGACATATTCAACTTTTGTGCAAGCGAATCACGAAGTGGTTAGGAATCCAAGTTCACACGGGGCTTGGCCAAACGTGAAGGAAACCAGCGTAGAATATTCATGTGAACTGGCCCCGTGAATGCGCTCCCACGGGGTTTCTATTTCGATGCTTTCGCCAAGAATGGAGAAGCTCGTAAGCCGGAGGTCGGGGTTAAGGTCAATCGGTTCGGCTCCACACGCGGCACAAGTGGGCGCCCCAGTCTCGCCCCCAGTCCCGCCCCCAGGGCTCGCAGCTACAGACACTAAAGCCGAGAAATAATTGTAGCTAGATCGGGTGATGTACACTAAGAGAGTGGTGCTTTAACTTTCCAATTTCCTTCTGATAATAGTCACCGATTGCTTATTGTATCTTTCACTATCTGAGCCGGCAGAAATGGGCAACCAAAAAGTGGGAAAATGATGTTGATTTCCACGGACTTCAAGAACATGATGTGCTGACAGTTATGTGTATCGCGCAGAACCAGCCCCGGTATTTCTCTTTGCACATGGCTCGACCATGATGCTGGGCGAGGAGTCGGAGCCTGCGAGAACCTGGGAGCAGGTAGGAAACGAAGCCTTGCGACGAGGAATGAAACGGATCGTCATGATGGTAAGTCCCCCACTATGCGCTGGATGGAGAGCTTTACAAATTAACTGGATGCCTTTAATGTACAGGGTGCCCACTGGGAGACATTGGAAGACGCCGTCGAAGTTAGCATGAACCCCGACCCAAAGAAGCTGCCTATGGGCGGCGTCCGTGACGATCGCTACTTGCCCTACAAATTGGCACCTGATATCGAAGGAGGTCAGGAGGTGCTGGAAAGGCTTCGTGCTGCGGGAATAAATGCTCGGGCAGCGCCCAAGTTCGACTGGAT
Source organism: Penicillium cinerascens (assembly GCF_028974065.1). Classification (NCBI taxonomy): domain Eukaryota; kingdom Fungi; phylum Ascomycota; class Eurotiomycetes; order Eurotiales; family Aspergillaceae; genus Penicillium; species Penicillium cinerascens. The sequence goes on along the minus strand of NW_026695298.1, from coordinate 35,580 downwards.
CCACGACACCCTTCTTGGTAATCATCCGCATGTTTCCGCACTGTGTGCCCATTCCGACCACTTTGGTCTCGATGAATGCTCGATATGATCCACACTTCCACATCAAGCTGGGCGCCACCCTGCGTCCGATGCGGTACGATGATACCTTGATTATTGGCAGCGGAGGCTCGGTCCACAACCTCTACAGAAACCACTGGGAACACATGTTTAGGTTTAATGACAACTTCGCGCAGCCTGTGCCCCCCGACACTTGGGCGTTACAGTTTCGACAAGCTGTGGAAGATGCGATCCTGCGCAATAAGGGCCCAGAGGTGCGTCGGGCATTGTCTCGGTTGATGAAGCACCCTCGCTTTCGGGACGCTCATGGAAACTGATGATCACTGGATGGCTTCTTTATTCGTTGCCGGCGCAGCTGGAGGAGTGGAGGACCAAGGCCCTAACACTATAATGGCAGAATGCTGGGAGTTGGTCAATATGTGCAATTCCCAATATCAACTGGGTTCGTGGGACTAGTGTGGAACGTATATTGTCGGTTGTAGCTCTTTTTTATCTGGTCTACTTGCCTACATAGTCATATCCCAATAAATCCAGTCCACAGTCAATATGGCAGGAACAATCAATTTATACATCTTCCGCTTTGCACCCATTCATGTGGCGTGATAAGACGAGGCGGATTGTTTTTAGGAGGCGCAAAACATGTGGATACAAGCTAGAGAAAAGAATGTATTGATAGAAAGTTGCAACAAAATATTCAGGCTAGACCAATAAAACAGTTGCACAACGAACGTATTTCCCCTTGCAACATGCCCATCAAAATTCACCACCTACTGCCCCAATGCCAATGCTCGTAAACCTTCCAGCTGTGTTTCTCCACAATGAAGACCAGTTCTGCTCAGGTATTGGTTAGGAGCTTATGCAACAGCTAGGTACACATTATGAAGACTCACTGCAATAATGGAACATCCCGCGATCATAAACGTGCCAACAACCTGGAAAAGCCTGGCCTGTCGCCTTTGCTCGCGATCGAGTTCCCTATTTACTGGACGATAATCGGGAACTCGACGATACCCCTGTTGCCACCATCCCGGATTGGAAACTGGATAAGGAACCAGAGGATGCGGTGCCTGCGTGGGGTCGAACTGGGACGGCTGGGCTTCGCGCTGGAAGATTGCCAGCAACCGTGACTAGCTGACCAGTAGATTGCTGTATGCCCGTTTGCTCACTATGAGAACGATGAATGTCGTAATCGCTTATAAGGCGGAGGGCGGCAGCATCTGGAAGTCCGGCCGCATGCACTGTTTCCGTTTGTGTTGTCACTGCTGCCATCTCGAAGTGGGAGGTAAAAAAGACAAGAGACAACCAGAGTCACGACCGATAGCCAAAACTATAGACAAGCTAGTGGGGATATTTTCAGGTAGCACGAATTCATAAAATCATTTCCGCCTTTCTCTCCAGAATTGGTTGGAGCTACGGAATGTCAAGCATCCAAGCCTTCGGGGTTAACTGAATTGCTCGGATTTTACTACATGGTGTGGAGCCGAACCGAACCGAGAGGGCATTGACCACCTCCACATCCACAGTAATGCCGAACAGCCCGCACTTCCATTCGGAATTGGACCGAGGGGCTAGAGATCTAAACTCTCTTTAATTTGGGTGTTGATCTTCTTTTTTGTATTCAGGTGCCCTTTTCGCGTAATATCGATTTCGCAACCCAAGATGGCCGAAAACAAGTTCCTCAAAATTGACCGTGACAGCTTCCCTTACATCTTTATGAAAAATGTGGACATTCCACTAAAGACGTACGAGAAGGGAATCCTCCGGTGCAATGTCTATCTTCCTAAGGATGCTTCTCCTTTCGGGTCTATGACTTACCCGGTTATTGCCACCTACGGCCCTTGTAAGTAGCTGTCATGACTAAATCGTCAGAGCTGCCCTTGACTAACCCGAGGGAACTCCCATACTAGATGGCAAGGATGTTCCGTACGAGACTTTCTTAAGAAGAGCTGGGACCAGGTCAACCCGGACATGAAATCGGCTCATTCATCCTGGGAAACCCCAGACCCGGGCTTTTGGACGCGCCAAGGATATATTGTCGTTCGCACCGACGAACGTGGCTCCTGGACAGAGCCCAGGGGAGCTCGACACCATGTCTCGCGGCACCAGTGAGGCTTTTTTCGATGTCATTGAGTGGGCGTCAGAGCAGGAATGGTCTTCCAGCAAGGTAGCCTTGCTGGGGATCAGTTACTACGCAGGCACCCAGTGGCGAGTGGCCGCACGTCAGCCAAAAGGACTGTCAGCTATTATTCCCTGGGAAGGCATGAGTGACTACTATCGCGACCGGGTTCGTCATGGTGGCATTCTATCTGACCGGTTCATTGGTGAGACAGCCCGTTGTTGAATATTTCCACTGTTATGCTAATAAGTGTTTTCAACCCGGTAGACTTCTGGTGGCACAACGGTGTTCAGCCAAATCAGTACGGAATGCCCGGTCGAGCCGCTCGAAAATGGGGCGATGATACCCTCGAAGGAGACCCCACACCCGGAGGCATTGGTTTCCAATCGTCGCGACCAGACTAAGGACACTGCAGCCCACAAGTATATGGACGAGGAATACTACAAATCGAGGAACTTTGACCTTTCTAGCATCCAAGTTCCTCTTCTGAGCGTTGCAAACTGGGTAAGCAATATTTTCGTTTTCCGCCGGAATCCTATTTAACAGGTCCGCGTTTAGGGTGGCATTCTGCTTCATTTGCGTGGAAATGTCATGGGATGGATGCGTGCCTCATCGCCTTACAAGTTCCTGCGTTTTATAGTCGGACGCCATGACTTGCCGTTCTACTATCCTCAGTCGGCCAGACTTCAATTGTCCTTCTTGATGCGTTCCTCAAGGACAATGACTACGACGGCTGGAAGTCGGGCCAGCAGCCTCGTGTCAATGTCTGCCTGCGCAAGGGTGACTGTGGAGTTGACGATCCTGAGCGGGAACTGAATTTCCCCAGTCGTGCCGAGAGCGACTGGCCTATCCCAGACACCCAGTACACCAAGTTCTTTCTCAATCCCCACAACAGGCTGTCTCAGGAACCGGACCCTTCTGTTACAACTGCACATATGATGCACTGAACGGGTATGTACTTCGCTATCTCCTTGAGTCTGAAACATTAGGTGAACCAGGTCTGACGTATATCTTCTCTTACTGAGATCCAGTCACTTTCCGATATCAAACCCCATCAACCCTCGAAACTACCGGTCATATCCTCGCCCATTTGACTGTTTCTTGCTCCAGATCTACTCCTGACGCTCCCTCTCCAACCGAGATTGACTTGTTCGTAACCCTACGCAAGCTAGATGCCGAAGGGAAAGAAGTCTTCTACACCGGTACTATGGGGGATCCCGTGCCTATTGCAAAGGGTTGGCTACGTACATCGCTACGGAAGGTCAACGCCAATCACCCATTCCATCAAGATATCTTGCCTTACCGCGACTACTTCAGCAGTGATGTGCAGCCCGTCAAGGAAGGCGAGAAGTATGGAGGTTGACGTGGAAGTGTGGCCGACTAATACTATTCTGGAGCCTAACGAAACGCTAGTACTCGAGATTGCAGGGCATGATACTCAGGGTGTGGGTAAATTCTCCCATGAGCACCCCGAGGACCGGGACCCGAAGGCACTGGGTGGACTCAACCACATCCAAGTAGGACAGGAGAATAGTTTTATTGTGCTACCTGTCATTCCATCCTGATAGACCAGCCGAGGCTGGTATCTATTTGGCCATATGATTCATTGTATAAACTTATCCATCTTTTATTTATGTAGAGGCTTAAATGTCACTATATGTCAGGTTGCAGAACCGGTAACAGGTATATTAGGAGTTAACGTGACAGGTAGTCTACGGCTAGGCTATACACAAGTACATAGACAAGACGGAGCTCGAAGAGCTATCGACAGGGCAAGGATTCAAGGTAAGGTGGGTAACGTGCAGGGAGCGGCCAGGCATGCCGGCCGCGCACCGTGATAATATATATATGTTAGAGAAGAGGCCATGAATCGAATCGAATAGTTTGAAGACTGACATTGCTCCGAGGCATACCGAATAGCATCTCTAGAATCATAAAAGAGGGAAGCGCCAGAATGAATACCAGCAGGGTGTGGCCGAACCCCCAGGTATCTTCCTCATCCGCTCCTCCTTTAGCCTGATTCATTTTCGTAAAATAGCCATGCTAACAGAAAAGACCGATTTTGATATACCGTATAGGTCGATAGAACTCGATGTTAGAATCCGGATGACTGAAAAGCATATCACGGAGTAACTAAGGGTAAGTATCTCAATAATCTTCTGGCTGCCAATAATCTTCCCGCTACTCGGTATATTCTTTGACAACCCCCGAATATTGACTTATCATTAGCCCTGATTAATGAATATGAGATCAAGCAACGCCACTGATGCCATTGTACATGATCCGATTGGGCCCTTCTTTTTCAGAATTGTGGATGAAGCAGTGAACTGTGTCGAGAATTGATAGGTATAGCTGACAAAATTTCATTATGACATTCATACATGCCTCACATCGGAAGCGAAGCAACACAACGCAACCTTTGTTACACGAATCCCTGCCCATGTCTACTTTCCGACTCTGGACAATTAAAGCTTGTTATTACGATCGGCCACCAATTTATTATGACGTTTGACTTCTTCCGATTTCGATTTAGGATCCAATTCCCCATCTCAGTGTTAGGTCCTTCGCGGTAGACCTTGAGGGAGTCATGTTTATGATTTACTTCTTTCGGGTTGGATGCCGACTTCCGGGCGCCTAAATATATAAAGCACATGTCAGGGTGTTCCTTTTTGGCCAAGCAGGTCTGGAGAGTATTGTATCGACCTTCAGCACTCGTGTCATGATTTTTGCTTTTGGCATATAATAGCATAGTCTTGTTTTGAAATGTCCTATTGCGCCAACGGCAAGATCACACACAGTAGAACTGTTGCGCAAGTTGAAAACTAGTAATTCGTCGAGGACTTTGCATTGTGATGATTCAGTGACGAGGAAAGTGAAAGAACAAAGCGAGAAGAATGGCACGAGGTTTTAAGCAGACTCCTACGTAGCTAGACATGATTTTGGTCTTATGGAACTCTGGGTAGCGACTTAGGTTTCAAGGGAGGCGCTCTTACCTATATGGCAGAATTTATTGAGCTTTACAGCTTTTGCTGCAAGTAGGTACATCCAATTAGGAGTCATTCAGTATTCCCAAGGTGATTCACAGGACCGAGAGCATGACGTCCTGCTTAGCGAATTTTTATTACTTAATATTCTTCGTGTTCAGAAAATAGTTTAGTAGCTGTTTTTACATAACTCTCAAGATCCCTCCTTTTTTCTATTTTCGAGAAGTCTAGTTGAATATGTGCGAAGAGCAAACTACGTCGTCAACTGACGATCACTAAGTCGCCGGCCAACACAAACTCTCAGATAGCACGTCGCTATAGTGTTGTGCCTTTCCTAGGGAGAATATTTTCTGACTGTTTAAAAGGTTCGAGTTTGATTCTGGTGTTTTCGCGTAGGTTGACGTCCTACCTACATTAATACTCGCTTATCGTATCAGGATGCAGCCAGAAGGCAGGGAAAATGGTGGCAAAGTAATACTTTTCATTCTGTTTTCAAAACAACCAAGATAATAATATTCTTTCGCCTAGCCACTCTCCGAAAATGAGAAGATTCCTCTTCAGAAACTACGGAAAGGTCTCACGTGGAGGCTTGATAGGTCAACAATCTAATGTGATACTCATGATCCATTATTTCGGGCAATAATTAACAATTGCAAGCAATGGATATATTTTGATTTCGGCGATTTGGCTCTTTCCCGCCGCCAATCGAGTGACAAAAAATGGCGCTATTCAAACAGGCAGTGCACGTCCACATCGAGACAGCATCTCGCATCCTTTTGCTCCCGTTCCATCCGCTAGTGATGTTGGAAAGGATGCAAACGAAGACATAAAAAGCCCAAAGCCCATAGTGGGTTGGGCTTAAGATATATATAAAGCCCAAAGCCCACAGTGGGTTGGGCTTTGGGCCTGACTCTAGGCCCATTTTCAGGTTTTGGCGATGTCTAAGCTTGCCATTTGCCATTTGACATAATTCGATAATAAGAAGATCTTAGTGGGCTTTTGCTTGATCACCGAGTCGCTATTTTAGTTCAACAGCCTGCAATAAGATTTGTGCGCTCATTCCAGAATTGAAATCTACCTGGGTACAATCACATCACCCTGCTGACTGACGAATCAAATGGAACAAAAAGAATTCACCAACATTGGAGTCACAAAGTGACATTTCCAAGAAAGATTCCACATGGAATGACAATGGAGAAGTAGTTTCAACGGGCCTGGGTAACTGACTGTATGCAAACCGATACAAACTGATTGTTAGATCCTAAAAGCGAGTCTTGTAGAGCCGGAATCATACGGATATGAGGTCCTTCCAAGGCTGGAAGTAAGGAGGAAATGCCCGGATAAAATACACTACTGATACCGGTGTACGTCTTTCCAGGTGTAATATACGTTTTACGGTAGGGGGGTTTGATGAAAGGTAATGCAAACAATGTACGTGAATTTGTCCCCGCGTCTGAGATTGGCAGGGCAACTGGTTACCAATCTCAGGGAATTAGATCAGATGAACAAGGCAATGTGGTCAAGCTGAGCTAATTCAGGGTCTTCTCAGGAAATTCTCAGGATAGAAAGTGGAGAAGAAATTGGCATGAGATTCAAACTATTCTGCCGAAAATACGAGAACTAAATACCTGAGATTTAGAGAAGAAATCAAACAGAACAAACAAATCAAGTAAAATATCACATGATATGACATAAATGAAATAGCGGAGAATTCCGGTAAAAAAGTGCGAACTCAGAGAACACGTAAGGACTCCATTCTCTGAAAATCATTAGGTGTATCCGCAATGATAACACTGACTGGATAATCCCTGAGAAGTAGCTTTTCGAGTTGATTCTTATGGTCTAAAGCCCGTCGATCATTCGGCACCGCCTGCATCTCAGCAGCCTCGGTGGCTTGATGTCGGGGATCAGCCTGCTCGTCTCTGACGGCTTTCCACTCCTCCTCAGATAGGATATGGGACGTTGCAAGACCGGTGGTTTCAATAAAATCTTGGCCACCAAGGACTGGAAAGAAAACGTCCCAACCCCACGCACCACTATCAAAGAAACGTTCCGTATTGCAATCCACGAACACCATGCCCACAACATCATTAGGCCTAAGTTCCAGAAACTCGCGAGAAGTATAGCCTCCCCACGAGTGAGCGACAATGATAAACGGAGGCTCAATACCGGCATTCCTAAGGAGAGTATCAAGCTCTGCTGCAACTGATGCTGCAGATATGCTTGGTGGTGTCTGGCTAGGACCTTCACTCCTACCCATCCCTGAACGATCATAGTTCAACCAACGAGCAAATGGAACCACAAGCTTTCGCACTACAACCCACTCATCGATCGTGCTGCCAACGCCTTGCATGAGGACGACAATAGGCTCTCCGGGCTTGCGATCTGGCCCCGAAACGGATAGATAGAGGCTATGGGAACCAATGGAGACAAGCCCATCCTTATCACCTTTATCCCAGTCAATGTTGGATGATTGCATTATGAACTGAATGCGGGTTCAAGTTGAGGAAGCAATAAATTGACGTCGAGTTGTTGGATAACGGGAGGGTGAAAGATGCCCAAACCCCCCGCTTTCTCAGCCTGCCCCTCTCTAGAAAATTCTACGGGATAGCCAGAAATTACAATGACTCATTAGATACTAGTTCCCGATACGTTCTATAACACGATACTGCCAGGCAGGGCCGCAGGAATTACTCAAACTAACGTCATAACGATTACCGCGTTTTTCGCTACAGCCCGAGAAATTGAGTAGGAGTGTCTGAGGGGTAATCTGTTTTCGAATTCTACTGTAGTGGTGGTAGAATGTTGCAACCGTGTCAGCAGAAAGGAATGGTGGGGAAAGCAGAGGAATCGCATCCATGACTTATCTACGCTCACTTTTTTGTATCAAGGAGTTGATTGATTTCCTGGGCCGGATTGAATGCATCTTGGCATTTTGTTCCGTGGATTCATGAAAAAAGAAATCATTCGTCACAATGTTGATATATAAGATTGCATGTCACTCTGGAACAGATATATAATAATTTAATAAGAATCTTAGTCTAAGCTTTAAGAAGCTTCTCTTCTTAGTTATAAAGAGAAGATTAGGATTTTAGAAGATAATATTATTTAGAATTAGTAAAGGATTATTTAGATATCTTATACTTAGTACCCTAACTAATATAAATATAATAAGAATAGCTCTTAGAATAGTTAGAGTAAATATAAATATAATAAAGATAAGTATAATAAGAATAAGGGATAAGGGACTTAAAATCTTTATATTTAATTAGTTAATAAAGTTTATAACTAGAAACCCTAGAGAAAGATATATTTAATAAAGTATAAGAGATAGGAAAATAAAAAAATATTAATAAGATAAGGGCTATACTTATCTAAGAGAGATAGTAATTATTAAGGAAATATCTTTAGGGATAAAGACCTAAGAAAGAAGGAAGTGATATTATAGACCTACTTAGAATATATATCTTTAAATTATAGAGGGCTAATAGTTCTTAGGAAACTATTTAATAGTATTTACTATCTATACTATTTATAGCCTTATACTTATTAATATATAGAAGACTTAATTATACTATAAGATAGTTAGTAATAGACTAAAACTAGCTATCTTAGTATAATAGGAAATACTATACCTTAATAATAAGATATTATAAGGAATATAATTATATAAGGCCTAATCCTTAATAATTAATTAATATCTTATTTATTTAGATAGAATAGATCTAATAGTAAGAATAGATCTAATAGTAGAAATAGACCTATCCTATTACTAGAATAGGACTATAGAAAAACTAGAATATATAAGAATATTTATTATACTATATATATTTACTTCTTATTCTAAAGAATATAAGGATATTATTTAAATAAATAATATAGAATTTATCTAGAATCCTATATAAAGTAATATAAATATACTTCTAAAATATAGTAGATATATTAGTTAATCTAAATAATATAACTATATATTTAAAATAGCCATATTAGATTTAGAATATTATTTTTTACTTATCTCTACTTTTAATTTAAATTTAATAATATAATTTTTATGTATTAATTTTAATAAAATACTAAGAGCTAGATAATCTATTTAGAATCTTAGAAATAAAAGATAGTAGATATTAATTCTTTATTAAAAGCTTATTTAGACCTCTATAATTAATATATAAATAAAGAGTTCTATTCTTTTTTAGTATAAAGAGAATAAAAGCTCCTATAGGACTTTTTAAAGAATAAGATTCTAGTATAGTATAGATAAGTAATACTATTTCTACTCTAGTTTCTAGTAGAGGTCTTATATATTTTTATATCTCTAGTCTTAGTTCTAGGACTAATTTAGAGAAGAAAGTAAGTATTTAATTTTCTTTATTTTCTTATAAAAGATACTCTTCTAAAGAATTTAAATATATCTTAAAATTAAATAGATACTAAATACTAAATTAATATATAGCTTTAATTTAGTTTCTAATATCTATCTTAAAATTAGTAGTATTTTAAATTAAAGTAAGAGTCTATCTCTTAAAATACTCCTATAAATTAGTATTAATTTAATATTATTCTAGGGTTTTTTCTAAGATATATTCTATCTATTTTATTCTATTAGTATTATTAATATATACTAGTCTACTAAGAATTTTTAATCTTTTAGAAGAATATTTAAATAGAGTAGCTAGAAAAGTAAGATTAAGATTAACTAGCTATTTATATTACTTTTAAATAAAGAATTAATTATTAAAAGTTTTAATATCTTTAATCTTAATATCCCTACCTTTCTAAGATAATTTAAAGATAAATTTAAGAGATACTAGAGATTTATAATCTTTAGTATTTAAAGATAATTTATTTTTATAATTTTTATAATTTTTTTAATTATTTTTTATACTTCTTATAGCTATTCTTTAATAGAAAGAGATAGCTAATCTTCTATATCTAAAGTAATACTAATTCTAGATATAAAAGAAGAAGTAAGATATATAGACTCTATACTTCCTTTAGAGATAGTTTAATATATATTTACTATCTTCTTAGATAGCCTAAGATAGAAGAATTAGAAATTATAAGAAGGAAAAAAAGGCCTAGATAAGAAGATAGTAAAAGAGAATTAAAAGGAATATAAAATATACTAATATAGTATAGATTTAAGGTCTAAGATAATATAGATTATATTAGTTTTAAAACTAATTCTTAAGGAAGAGAAGAATTAAAAGAGAGAGATTCTTCTTCTTCCTTAATATAGAGGAAGTAAGAGCTAAGTAAGAGCTAGATAAATAGTTTATAATAATCTTACTTTAAATATCTCTTTATTATAGACTAGCTCTAGGTAAGCCTAGAGCTTACTCTTAATCTAGATACTAAATTAGAAGTGATTTAGTACTATTTTAGGATATCTAAAGTATCCTATGATTTCTACCTTAGAAAAATAGGTATCTATCTTTTCTTTTATAATAAGGCCTATTTTATATATTAAGAATAAAAGATTAGTTATCTTATATATATACTTAGATTAAGATACTACTCTAATATACTTAATCTATAAGTAAGTACCTATCTAGCTAGGCTATCCTAAATATACTATATTAATTAATTAGACTATTCTTCTCTTATCTATTACTAGAGGGGCGTATCTTACTTACTATATAAGCTATTAAAAAGTAAGAAAAATTATTAAATTATATAAGATAGTAGATATATATAATATACTACTTTTAATACTCTATACCTAGCTCTATAGATATAAAATCGCGTTAATTTATATATAAATTACTTTATATCCTGAGATTTTTTGAATCTCTATAGATATATATAGAGTAGCGCCTTAATCTAAGTATATATATAAAATAGCTAATCTTTTACTTATAATATATAGATTAACCCTAATTTAGACTATTAGTAAAAATTAGATCCTATAATTTATAGAATAATACCTAAGAATTAATTTATAATTCTTAAGATATTATAATTATAAACACGCTAAGTATAAGGATCTAAAAATTATTAAAGAATAGTTTAACTTAGTTTAAAAGATAATATCTAAGAATAGGATCTATAAAGATAATATATATAACTTTAATAAGATAGATTTCAATAATAGGCTTAACTATAACTATAAAGGTTATAATAAGAGTAAATATAAATAGTTAGCGCTATCTATATTTATAATCTAGAAATTATAAGTAGATTACTATAATTAAGTATATTAGCGTATTTAGATTTAGTCTTTCTTTAATAGTAATCTTTAAGAGTAAAGTCTTTATTATAAGCTAGACTAGATCTAATTCTAGATACTTAGTTCTTTTAAAAAAAATAAGAATAGATAGACCTTAGATAAAATTAGAATTAAATAGCTTTAAAAAGTCTTTCTTTTATTAACTTTCTTAAGAATAAGAGGAAATTTTAACTTCTTATTCTTAATAGTTATAGAGGCTATTTAACTCTAAAATTTAATAAGAATTTACTTTTAAAATAATATAATTCTAATTTATATATTACTATACTTTTTATATCTTTTATAATCTCTTAATATAGATTATTTTACTATATTAAAGTATATATATGGAAAAAGATTAAAGATCTAATATAAATTTAATTAAATTATATTAATAAGCTTAACTTTCTTAATACCTTTCTAAGAGCTTAAATTAAAGCTTTTAAACTAGAAATAATTAAAAATAGCTTTATAGTAACTAGATTAGTTCTATATAATCTAAATTATATAATTTTAAAGCTAAATATTTAACTTTCTATACCTATACCCCCCTTTTAAGAGATAGTTAAAGTACTATATAGGAGCTAAAGACCCTATTAAATTATAAGTAGCTCTAGAAATAAGCTTCTTTTATTAAAAAGCTATTAAAAGATACCTTTAGAAGCCTACTAAGTATAGTAAATTCTATATAGATTAAGTACTTAAAGTATATTAAATAACTATATAAAATATACGTTTCTATGCCTAGCTTAATAAAAGCTTTTATATACTAGAAATAAAAGAATTAAGTAGAAAAAAGTAAGATCTAAGTATTAGATAGCTTATATAGAGACTATATCTATAGTAGAGCTTTAAGAGCTAGCTTAATATACTCTAGAAGCTCTAGAAGTACTAATTTAACCCTTATTAACTAGTTAATCTTAAGTATAAGAACTATACTAGTGAGCTCTACTAAAGTATTTAAATTACTAGAATTTAATAGGGTATTCTACTTACCTAAGTATTCTACTTACTAGGGATATATAATACCTATTCTAATAAACTTTAAGATTATCCTAGATTATATATAAAATTACTTAAATAAATTAAATTAAATAGAGTTTTTCTTAAATAATATAAATTCTCTATAGATATATATAAAGTAGTATCTTTACTAAAAACTATATAAGAAATAACTCTACTTTATAAAATAGTAAGAATTAAATTAGATTATAAAATATATTAAATAATATATAGAACGAACTTACTATATAGTTCTTAAGATATTATGATCATAAAGATAGTAAGTATAAAATCATTCTTTAATAATTTAACTTAGACTAAGTAATACTTAATAAAAATAGGATCTAATAAGATAGTATATATAATAGACTTTTATATAAGTTATAAAAGTATAATAAGAGCTTAATATTATATTTAGCGCTCTCTTTTATAATCTAGAAATCATGAATATATTATCAAGATTAAGCCTTTTTTAATAATTATATCCAAGAGTAAAATTTCTAATAACCAGGCTAATAGACTCTAGATAATAAGTAATTCAAAGTTCCTAATCATAGATATATTTTAGATATTATCAGGCTTTATTAGTTTTGGAAATTCTTTCTTCTTTCAATTTTCTTAAAAATGAAACAAATATTAACTTCTTATTGATTCTCAATAATTATAAAAGTTATTTAACTCTAAAATATAAGAAGATTTACTTTTAAAATAATATATTACTAGTTAATATACTAATAAACTATTTATTTATTTATTTTCTCTTAATTTAGGTTATTTAATAGTTTTATAGTATACATAAAGAATATATTACAAATATTATATAGATTAGATAAGGCTATATTAGAATAAATTAGACTTTATAAATACCTTTTTAATTATTTAAATTAGAGCTTTTAAACTAGAAACAATCATTTAAAAGAGCTCTCTATAACAATTAGCTTATTTCTACATAATCAATTATATAATCTTTAACCTTACTTTTTACCTTTCTATATCTTTACTACCCTCTTTAAGAGATAAGTTAAGTAGTATATAAAAGCTAAGAGCGCTATTAAATTATAATTAGCTTTAGAAATAAGATACTTTCTATAAAAAGAAAAAACTTTAGAAAATGCTCTAGAAGGCTATTAAACATAGTAAATTTTATATTAGATTAAGTACTTAAAGTATACTAAAGAACTATAATGTCTACTTTATTTATATAATAATTGATGAAATTATATATATTACAAATTAGGGAAATTGAATAGTAAAAAATAAGTTCTGAATAATAGATAGCTTATCTAAAAGGCATTTCTATAATGAAACTTCAAGACCTAGCTTTATAGCCTAGCTACTCTATAAGCTCAAACTAAAGCTCCATTAATAGGTTAATCTTTGACTTAAGAACTATAATATTAAGCTTTACTAAAAGTATCTAAATTACAAAATTAGATATATAAGACTATATATTATTTAGGCTTAGTTAAATATGCTTCTATATATTAAATACTATATAATTTTAATTATATTTTATTATATTAAAATATTAGTATTTAATTAGTTAGCCTAGCTTAGTAGATAGCTTACTTAAGAGTAAATTATTACTATATATATCTATTAATATTATCTAATTTATAAGTAGATTCTCTAAAACTTTAATTATTCTAAAGGAAGTTATATCTAGATTAATCTAATTCTTATTTCTATTTAAGAAAAATATAGAGTATATTATTTATAACTACTGTCCTATTAATTAGATTATAGTTTTCCTTACTTATTACTTTTTAGAAGCTTATATAGTAAGTAAGACTCACTACTCTTACTCTATTCAACTAAATTTAGATAATATATAATCTTATATCCCTAAATTATATAATTTAAATATTTTAGTAAAGCTTATTAGTATAGTTCTTAATCTTATAATTAATTAGTTAACTCTATTATTTAAAGATTAAACTCTAGATATTATAGCGTTTTAAATAATTATTGTAATTTAGCTATATTTATAGCTTTAGATTAAATAATTTACTATCTAGCCTTAGCCTTTTTTCGCTTCTCTTTCTTGTTAGTAATATCTAAATAGTTTTCTTATATAAGAATCATCGCGTTTTATATTATAAGTCTATATCTTTTTATAAGCTAGTCTAATATATAATTTAATAGGCCTCTAGGCGCTTATATTTATAATACTACTTTAATAGCTTTTTAATTAAGAAGCTTATTAATAGAGCTATTTTAGTATTATAATGATTTTTAATATAGACTTCTAACTTAATTCGCTTTAATAGCTTATTAGAGATATTAGAGTTTAAAGATAAATATTTATATTAGAAATTATATAATTTAGATTAAGTAGAACTAAATTAATAGCTAAAAAGCTATTTTTAATAAAATCTAGTTTAAAAAAGCTTTTAAAATAAACTTCTAGTAATATATTAATAAACCTAAATTTATTAATATAATTATAATCTTTTTATATCTAATATCTTTATATATTAACTATATATATACTTATGAAATTATAAAATAATCTATATAAAAAGATTATAAAAGATATATTAGATATATAGATATATAAATTAGGATAATATTATTTTTAGAGTAAATTTAGTTGAATTCTAGAGTTAAATATCTTTTCATAATTATTAAGAACTAAAAGTAAATATTTCTCTTTTATTTATAGGAAAGTTAAGGAAATAAAGACCTTTCAAAGCTAAGAAACTCTAATTTTATATATAATCTATCTATTTTTACTAATTATAAAGAAGTATTCTTTTAGAGACCCTTTAAATTAGTCTATAATATAAGTCTTTAACTTAAAAAGGCCTAATTATAATAATCTACTCTTATAGTACTTTTATAGTTATAATTAAGCCTATTATAAAGCCTATCCTATCTTATTAAAGTTATATATATTATTTATATCAATCTCTTTCTTAAGGATTATATTTTAGATTAGATTAAACTAATCTCTTAATTATTCTTAGATCCTTATATTTTAAATACTCATAATTATAGTATCTTAAGAATTAGATATATATTCTTTATATATTAATTTATAAAATTATATATAAATTTTTCGCTAATAATTAGTAGTAGAGTTATTCCTTAAGTAATAAGTAGAAGATCTACTATACTAGTCTTATACTATAGGGTAGCTCTACATATCTAAAGATATAATCTAGTTCTTAAGAGTTTCTTCTTTAAATATAGTTAATTTATATAAATTTATATATGTTTCTACTTAATATAGAGCCCTATAAAGATACACGTAAAGTATAGATTTAGATATAGTAAATATATATATTACTTATTATATAGAGATAATTTATATAGTAAGTATGATACGCCCCTCTTATTCTACTAATTTTTATTAATTTTATAAGTATTTTAGAGGTATAGTAGTAGTTAAAGATCAAACTGTTAAGGTAAAGGTATTGACTAGGCAAGGTTAGAGATGTCACATGTAATTCCACTGTAGAATAGACAGAGACTAATCCTTGAGGAATTGTCTTATTCCTCAAGTGCGATAGATATATACATGATGGGGCAGAACCCTGATTAAGCGAGTCATGCAGGTGCTCTCCAGGAGTAGATCGGACAGGATTAGGCACCATGTCGGCCTACCCTGATATCATGCCCTAATAACGGGGTTACGCCGTAACACAAAATGATATGGACTAAGTACATGGAGTATTTCGGCCGAAAAAAATCAGTAGTTACTAACGAACATAGAATCCTCTCGTCTTGGGCGCTTTTCACCTTGGAATCTCGTTAACATCCAGGACTGGGTTACCTCTCCTTTTTGCGGTGGAAGATCTAGCTCACTACCTTTAGAAGGTTCTAGAGGTTCTAGAGATAGAGAAGAAGATGAAGCTAGAGGTTGATGTAGATATGGATCTAGGTCTAGATCTAGATCTGGATCTGGATCTGGAGGACCTGGTAGAGAGATTGTAGGATTCTCTTCGTCATCTTCATCATCTGGAATAGAGTAAAGTGATCAGCTACATCTCCATCTCTTTCTAAGAGGTTATTGGCTTAATCGCTGCTTTGATCGCTGGCTTAGTCGTTGCTTTGATCACTAGATAGGACGTTATAAATGACTAGGTAAGTCTTCCTCTTCATCATCACTAATTAGATTAATCCCATCAAGCTTAAGAAAGGGAAGCTTCACGCCTCTCTTCTATCTCATCAAGTTCTTCACAAGTATAGACTTACTTATATAAATTAGCTCATCTTACTCAACTTCGAAATTTAACGTACACCAAAATAGCATTAAGGCTTAAATTGTTGATGGTAAAAGAGACCCACGCCGGTAGTGGCATATATCTCGGGCAGAGTTAAAAAGACGTTCTACACCAGCTCCAGTTACTAGAATAGAGAAGACATCTCGTGCTAGCCACGCAAGAGTTAGGAATTGACGCTACTGGTCTCGCCAGTACGTATAGGGATCTTATTCAGTCTATTATCCTATATGAAGATTAGACTAAGGACAAGCTAGTAAATCCAAGAAAATAGGTAAAATACCAAGATTCAGGTAGGTTGTAAGCTCATTATTAGAGCTTAGCTTCTTAGCTTGCTAAGGCTAAGAGTCACTAAATAATCCCCTAAACTAACTAGTCATCTAGCTAATGGCAGTTACTAGTAAAGGTAGAGAGGCTAGCTACTATTAGTAGTTAAGAAGGTATCGCCATAAAGAGTTCTCATATTTTTCCCGCCATTTATAATTGTTATCTACCCAGTCTATTCCTAAGAAGAATTCAAGCTTATTCTCTGGGGCAAGAATTGTCCTAATTGCGAAGAGATTGTTACGGCTAACCTTGTTATAGGGCATGATACCAGGATAGGCCGAGACGCTACCTAATCATGCCCGATCTACCCCCGAAATGCACCTGCATGACTCGCTTAATCCGGGTTCTACCCCATCATGTATATATCCAAAACACTTGAGGAATTAGTTGATTCCCCAAGTGATTAGTCTCTGTCTATTCTACAGTTGAATTACATGTGATATCCTGAACCTTGCCTAGTCAACAACCTTACCTTAACATGTAACGTTCGCCTTCCGCAACGCGTTGGTCAGAACTTGCTGCGACACGACTTCAGGGTCATGATTACTGACATCCAGTCGACGACAGCTGTTTTTACGGAAAACTTTCCGAAGCCGGTCCAGGTTTTTGAGATCCAGATCCCGAGGCAAAGGCGGTTCGAACTGAATTTGACTGATGCTGACTTTGGCTGCTCCAATATACTTCACGCGCCGCTCGGTGGCCAGACGCACCTCTTCTTCGGAAAACAAAGCCCGAGACATTGAGGAATACACATGGAAGCAGAGGAAAATTCCCACTAGAGTGAGATGGTCTGAAGCTTTACCATTGAACTTTATAGGTTGTTCCCAACTCCACCCGCTGCGGTAGCACCTGCAAGACCCCTCGGCCCACTGTACAAGTTAGGTCCCATTTAAAACCACACTATTCTCCTCGTATTTCCCTTTTATCTTTTGTAGAAGCCATATTCAAGTACACATTTAGCAAAGTCGTCATGAAGTCAAATAAGGAGAAGCGAGTCACAAGAGTTCAACCTTACCAGGTTGCCCTCGTGCAGAAATCTTTACTCGAAGGTCAAGGAAACACAGCACCACCACTTGAGTCCAAGTTGAAGCCAGGGCCTCTTCAGCCCGTCACTCGCTCAACAAAGAGGCCCACAGCGCCCTCACTTTTAGATGCTCATGAGATGGCCACTAGACGCTCGCCACGCCTCCCAGCTCTTCAAGAAACTCAAGAAACAAGCAAACTAGAGAATGACACCAGCCCGGACATAATTCAACGACACGAGTCTCCATGGGACACTTTCGAGAAAGGTTACGAATGTGATCTAGCCGGCACTGTTGCGGTATGTTTGCGCTTCAAAGGAAAGCGCGTCGTACGCGCAATTCGTCAATTCTCTCTCAAGGAGGCTGACCGCGTCTTGCAAATTCTTCGTTCCATGAAACATGATAATGTGGCCTCCGTTCAAGAATGTTTTCGGACTGCAGATGCCTTGTATACAACTAGCGAGTTTGATCCACTCACGCTGGATCATATCGTAGCTTGCAAGCAATACCCCAAACCAAATCAATTGGCTTCCTTGATGTCTCCAGGTTTGTTTCCCCATTTTACTCACGCCTACCGATTGGCTAAACATGCCCAGTTGCTCAACGGAGTATCATACCTGGTCGCTCAAGGCTTTCGTCATACATACTTGGATTGTTCTAGTGTACTTATAAGCCTCAGTGGCGAGCTTAGGATCGGTAAGCAGATATTCAACTACATCTCCAGGAAAAGAGGTTAACGCGGTCAGTAGCACGCCTTGAGTGTTGTGTCGTCCGACAAGCAGATAAAATCCAAACCAGCGACCTGGCTCCCATTTCAAAGATAATGATGGAGCTGATGCAGAAATACGTCAAGGACGACGGGGCCGTCGGTATTGACAATCCTGAATGCTGGAGAATTTGCCCCGCTGCCATCGAGTTCCTCTCCGCCACCACTTCGGCCAGCTCACTTGAGGAGTTGAAGAAAGTGAGTTATCTCTGAAGAAAATTGGAATTCTTTCCTCATTGTGTTCTAGCAACCGTTGCTGACGGAAATTCGATCGTGTCCTGGGGACCTAATGTGCCTTGTTTGGTTTGCCCTTATATCTGCTCGTACATTCTACTCGTGGAAACCTTGGTTGGAAGAGCATGTATACAGTGACTAGGTATTGCAGAGCAAGTCGATGGATGGCAAAGTGTTCCATTTGAGACACACTAGTCCATTCCTGGGCTAGCCAACTCCAAACAATCGAAACGTATTGTAACGTCAAACCAGATGATGAGATACTATGTAAGCTATTGGAAATAGCCGTAAGATTGATATCGCATTTCTCGATGCCCTCGCACCACTGCAATATTGATAGTATTCCATCTTTTTTTCTAAGGTAGACAATGCTGAAAATCCACAGATACCCCAATGAAGAAAAATACATAACTATTTCGTTTCCAAAAGATGGAGAAGCTGGTCCCAAACAACGCGTCTTTCTTCCCAATGCCGCTTAGTAGATCACCTGACAGCGGGGTACCTTGACGTGTCAGCCGTATGCTTGCAAACATCTCTTCTAAAAAGCACACTCACCTGATGCAATAATGGCATATACGACATCATATGACGGTCCAAACCTCTGGTTTCCCAAGTTAGCAGAACCCGGTCATATCACCAATCAGTTCCGTTAGTGGGCCTCAAAACTCTGAAAGGAGCGTGACTAATCGGTGTGAATGCCTAACTAAGTACAATCTGAAACATCATTGAATCAGGCGTGCCTGCGGGATCTGCGGACCACCGATCCTCACGATGACAAAGAACGTATCGAGAATACCAAGGGAGGACTACTCAAAGACTCATATCGCTGGATTCTAGAGAACAAAGAGTTTCAAACAATGGCAAGACAGCGAGAGAAATCGCCTTCTCTGGATCAGGGGTGATCCTGGTAAAGGCAAGACGATGCTCCTATGTGGTGTCATCGAAGAGTTGACGAGATTGTATGGGGATAATGCGAGCATCTCGTTCTTTTTCTGTCAGGCTACCGACATGCGGATCAATAGCGCTACGTCTGTCCTGAGGGGGTTGATATATTTACTTGTCAAGAATCATCCATCTCTTCTCCACCATGTGCGAGCTCGGTACGACTATGCAGGAAAGACCCTCTTTGAGGATGCAAATGCATGGAATGCACTGTCAACAATCTTCAGGGATATTCTAAACGACCCGACACTGCAGATGACTTATTTGGTAATTGATGCCTTAGATGAGTGCACCAATGGGCTCCGTTTCCTTCTAGACTTAATTGTCCAGGAATCATCAGTCAATCCACAGATAAAGTGGGTTGTTTCTAGCCGCAACTGGCCTGAAATCACTGAGCGGCTTGACATTGCTACCCAGCTAGCTCCGATCTCATTAGAGCTGAACGAGGCATCTGTGTCTGAAGCAGTGAATCAATTTATTCAGCATAAAGTTCACGAATTGGCAAAAGCGAAAAGGTATAGCGATAAAACTCGCGATGGCGTTCATTCCTACCTATTATCAAACTCGCAAGGTACCTTCCTCTGGGTGGCCTTGGTGTGTCAGAATCTTGAAAAGATACGAATAAATGTACTTAAGAAGCTAGAATCATTTCCTCCTGGATTGGAGGCTCTATATGGTCGAATGATTGACCAGGTTCGCGAATCTGAAGATGCTGAGCTCTGTAAGGAGATACTGGCAATCATGTCAACAGTCTTTCGGCCTATTACGCTACACGAACTGACTTCTCTTATTGAACTACCGGACGACGACTACGATGATCTTGTTTCCCTTGAAGAGATTATCGCAATTTGTGGGTCTTTTTTAACGGTTCGGGAAGAAACTATTGTGTTTGTTCATCAGTCTGCAAAGGAATTTTTACTTAAGGAAGCACTACATGAGATACTTCCTAGAGGTATAGAGGCTGAACACAACATGATATTTCTACGATCTCTCGACGTTATTTTCAAGACACTTCGACGTGATATCTGGAATATCAAATTACCTGGACTCCACATAAAGGATATCTGCAAACCTAGCCCAAATCCACTAGCAGCGGTGGAATACTCATGTGTCTACTGGATGGACCATCTTGAAGCTAGCCTGGTTAATGGAGCTTGTGAGCTGGGAGTTTATGAGAGAGGTCGCGTGGATACGTTTCTGCAGCAGAAATTCCTCCACTGGCTCGAAGCCCTTAGTATTTTGGGAAGTGTTTCTGATGGCATCCAAGCCATGCAAAAGCTCGAGATTTTGATTGAGGTGAGTGGTTAAAATTGAATAGAGATGATCTTCTCTTCTGACAAGGGGTGCACTTAAATAGAAGAGAAAAGAGTCAGGAATGCTATTGAATCGAGCTCGAGACGCCTCTAGGTTTATTCGATATCATAGAACAGCAATTGAAAGCAGCCCTCTTCAAGTATATTGCTCACCTCTTATATTTAGCCCACTAAAGAGTCTCGCAAGAATATCTTTTCAGGATGGGAGACCAGACTGGGTCTTAAATTATCCTGTGGTAGAGGAAGACTGGAGTCCCTGTCTTCAAACTCTTGAGGGGCATAGTGATTGGGTCACGTCGATTGCCTGGTCGCCAGATGGAAGCCGACTCGCATCAGCGTCTATGATAAGATAGTCAGGATCTGGGATCCGGCTACCTGGCCAGAGCATATCAACCCTTGAGGGGCATAGTGATTCGGTCACGTCGATTGCCTGGTCGCCAGATGGAAGCCGACTCGCATCAGCGTCTGATGATAAGACAGTCAGGATCTGGGATCTGGCTACCGGCCAGAGTATATTAACCCTTAAGGGGCATAGCGATTAGGTCAGGTCGATTGCCTGGTCGCTAGATGGAAGCCGACTCGCATCAGCGTCTTATGATAAGACAGTCAGGATCTGGGATCCGGCTACTGGCTAGAGTATATTAACCCTTGAGGGGCATAGTGGTTCGGTCACATCGATTGCCTGGTCGCTAGATGGAAGCCGACTCGCATCAGCGTCTTATGATAAGACAGTCAGGATCTGGGATCCGGCTACCGGCCAGAGTATATTAACCCTTAAGGGGCATAGCGATTGGGTTAGGTCGATTGCCTGGTCGCTAGATGGAAGCCGACTCGCATCAGCGTCTCGTGATAAGACAGTCAGGATCTGGGATCTAGCTACTGGCCAGAGTATATCAACTCTTGAGGGGCATAGTCATTCGGTCACCTCGATTGCCTGGTCGCAAGATGGAAGCCGACTCGCATCAGCGTCTTATGATAAGACAGTTAGGATCTGGGATCCGGCTACCGGCCAGAGTATATCAACCCTTGAGGGGCATAGTGGTTCGGTCACCTCGATTGCCTGGTCGCCAGATGGAAGCCAACTTGCATCAGCGTCTTATGATAAGACAGTCAGGATCTGGGATCTGGCCACCGGCCAGAGCGTATCAACTCTCGAGGGGCATAGTGATTCGGTCTACTCGATCGCCTGGTCGCCAGATGGAAGCCGACTTGCATCAGCGTCTTATGATAAGACAGTCAGGATCTGGGATCCAACCACCGGCCAGAGCATATCAACCCTCGAGGGGCATAGTGATTCGGTCAACTCGATTGCCTGGTCGCCAGATGGAAGCCGACTCGCATCAGCGTCAGATGATAAGACAGTTAGGATCTGGGATCCGACTACCGGCCAGAGTATATCAACCCTTAAGGGGCATAGTGATTTGGTCACGTCGATTGCCTGGTCGCCAGATGGAAGCCGACTTGCATCAGGGTCTTATGATAAGACAGTCAGGATCTGGGATCCAACCACCGGCCAGAGCGTATCAACCCTTGAGGGGCATAGTGATGCGGTCAACTCGATTGCCTGGTCGCCAGATGGAAGCCGACTCGCATCAGGGTCGTCTGATAAGACAGTTAGGATCTGGGATCCAGCTACCGGCCAGAGTGTATCAACCCTTGAGGGGCATAGTGATTCGGTCAGCTCGATTGCCTGGTCGCCAGATGGAAGCCGACTCGCATCAGCGTCTTTTGATAAGACAGTCAGGATCTGGGATCTGACCACCGGCCAGAGCGTATCAACCCTTGAGGGGCATAGTGATTCGGTCAGCTCGATTGCCTGGTCGCCAGATGGAAGCCGACTTGCATCAGGGTCTTATGATAAGACAGTCAGGATCTGGGATCTAGCTACCGGCCAGAGCGTATCAACTCTTGAGGGGCATAGTGATTCGGTCTACTCGATTGCCTGGTCGCCAGATGGAAGCCGACTTGCATCAGGGTCGGATGATAACACAGTCCAGGATCTGGGATTCGACCACCAGTCAGACCGTATCCATCTCTCGCAGGCAGGTCGCTCGGCTCCAATTTGATGAAACTGATTCAAATCTGTCATCTGCACACTTCGTTGGTACATCTGATACAAGTCTCAATGGCTCTAGCATGACGGTTCTGATAGGAAACATCATCCAACCTTGCCTAAGCAATGTGGATACGGTCTCAGCGATGACTATTCCTGGATAACCTATAATGGACTCAACGTCCTGTGGCTGCCTTCAGAATATCGACCACTATTCTTCCTTCTTGCTATTTCTGTACATGCAACAACATTGGCCATCGCTTGTCCATCAAATCGCGTCATATTCCTCGTGTTTTCAAAGAATTGTCCTATCTCTGGCCTTGATCAGTGTTTATATCATATTATTTTGGTTTGACATCTTCTCTCAGTGGACAGAACCTCTATGCTCCTGGTTTATCGAGCTGTTCCATGCTTATTGGTGGTCATGTATTTCTGCTCAATACGGGGGAAGATTCAAGCCAGGCTCAATCATTCCACCTTGCTGATGACCATATTTATTGTGATGTGCGAATAAGCTTTTTGTTGAACAGAATATCCCTCTTGTAATTTTGGACTGATTTGTATACTCCTTCAACAGGTAGTAATTCATAATAAGGTTTATTCATGGTGTTCAATTCACCGACCTGCTTCCCATCTTGAAGACTGGTCCCAACGCCCTCAAAATAGAGCTGATTCGTGATACTGATACCCATGTTCGAATACTTCATTGAGCAGCTCCTCAATCACTGCAGAAGGTGGCCTGAACTAAAATTCGTCATCGGCATGGATAATACATCGATCGTTGCAAGTTGCGGAGGTGGGCAGACTAGCGACTACATTATATGGTTTGTTTACAAGAAATATTCTAGACCGCAAAAAGCGCATACAACAGAATACAATGTCTATTTTTATTCGTTTATTTACAATTGTACTGGAATAACGAAAGTTACCGCATCAGGGGTAGTCTAACTAGAATGGGTATAATGTTATGCAAGATAAAGTTCCAAAAACTTTTGAAAAGAATGACCTAGATGCAGCTGATTTCGAGCGGCTCTGTAAGAATTCGCATTGCAAGACATAATAGATCTCCCGCGACTCCGGTACGCTCACGGATGCGTTCCACAATCAAAGACTTTAAATCCCGATACAAATTGACCTCGCTTTCATCCAATGTCTCTAAGAGGCGCCCGAGACAGTACAGGAAAGCCTCAGAGGGTGCTGTAACTACCCCGAGTCCCATCTAAATATGCGCGATGGTAGAGGACCTGTCGAATCCATTCCTGGGTACGCCGGAGATCCTTCCCACGTCCGAACTTATGAAATGCTCGAAGTACGTTCACGCAGACTACAGGATCAATACGTGGTCGGGACTTGTCAAAATAGGTCTGTATGGGTCACATTAGAGAGTGTATTCAGTACCGCAATGGTTTTCAAATCTACATGGCGTGTACGTACCATAATGACCCCTCACTATTCATAAAGTCAAGCATATCATCAAGCATGGTGTTTATATGCTCCTTTGAATTCTTCAGAGTGACCAATGCAGCTGAAGTTGTATCCAGATCGAATGGGAACTCTTTTGTTGTCAACACGTGCTTGCCTACAAAGGAATGGGTGATAAGCAGGTTTCTGAGATTTGTCTTCAATCTAGTTAGTACTCACCGATGAAAAAGCCCCACCGCTTGTCGTGATGTTCCAGTGCGACCAATTCTCTGGAGAGATATCAATTAGCTGACTGGTCTCTGTGTTGGGTCATTGATTGTCCTGTTCATACTCATCCTGCGTCGCTTCCAAAATCAGCAATTGCGCGAAGTTGTCTTTGATTTCGACCCCAGTATCCGTAATGCTATCCATTTTTCCCGCATTCTTAGACAGGGGTTCCCAACAGGTTCACCAATGTTCGGGCAAGGCTCGTCGCATCCTTGAATATTTTTGTGGCGATTTTTCTAGTGATCCCGCAAAATCTTCGTTTCTCTATCTTCGCGTCAAAAGAGGTGTTTTCTTCGGGTAGCGCTTCTGGGGTTGAAAAAGTGTTTAAAGAAACAAAGATCTGGCTTACGCATACCTACCTCCCCAGCGGCGAATACACTGTCAAAAACATCCCAGTCGGCCGCTTTCGTGCGCAGCATATCGTAGTCGGGCTTGGAAATATTTGACATCGCGTAAATATGTCGTTTGGAGCCTGAGTGGTCTCTTATATTATGTATCATAGATGAGACTGTATGGTCGACCTTCAACGAATCGCGAGCCTGTGAGAATGCTTCCTTGACCTCGGAAGCCTCCAGGTCAAACGCGTCACCCACTTTCTTATAGCACTCGGCCTCAGAAAGTCGACCCTGTTCGTATTCATACCAAATGTCCAATGACAAGGTAGACTTCAAAGTTTTTTCCGGATATACCCGTCTTGGTGGAGGAGACCAAGTAAAAAGAACATCCCCAATATCGAAGATCCAAAACGCTGGTAAGGAGAAGGTATCATGACTGCGGAAGCAAATACGCCGAGGTCACTTGAACGAAATGGACTGGTGTTTTGAAATCACCATTGGGTTTACCAATTTATAGAGAAACTTTGATTGAACCGAGGCCTGCTCGATTATGTTGTCATCACTAAACACCTCAGTTCATCATAGCCGATCAGTAACATATGCCCTCCCATTCGCCGGTAGTCAATTGAACTAAGCAGTAGACTCGCGCTAATGCTCTAGTAGATAATCCATGGCGCTAAAGAGATACTACTAAAGTCCCAGACCTCTTAATCAATTTTATTGACAAGTAGCAACATCTGACCACCCCCCTGGCACTCAGTGATGTGCATTTCACCCTTACACCTATCTGTGCTTTCGGAGAGGCTCGTCACTTGATTTCTAAAATTTATGGAGTTTTTAGGACGTATAATGCTCTTCACAGGTCTTCTCGTGTCGTCAATGGGGTTTAATCCATGCAACCATAGCGATACGGGCGCAGCGATAAAAATATTTCGACTTTGAGTACCTACATCTACCGCTTAGGTAAGATTCGAAGATTAGTTCCAAAGACGGGTTCGCGGATTCTTCCGCCGGCTCATTCTACATAAGCAGTTAAGCGGCTCTTAAGTATCAACGCCTCACTTTAGCCTAAGGCGATTTGGACGGATCCATCCGGGAATAGCTCCGTGTTCCTATCACTTAAGTCCGCAGTAAGACGCTCAGCAACCATATATATCACATGCCCAAGCCCGAAGAGAAGAAGAGGAGAAGAGGGGGGGGGAGAAGTTGTGTGGGGTAAACATCTCGTGCAGCCGCAATTGTGGTTGCAGGTGCGAGGACGCAACAGCCGTTCATCCCGGCTCGCAAATACATGCCTTCGCCTGGACTCATCCATTGAACAGGTATTTAGCCCATCAATAACATTTGTCTTCCATGTAGGCTTCGCTTTTCAACCACGGGCAGTTTCTTGGCAGATTGTTGGAACTCAAAGCTTATCGAGGAAGATCTCACTGGTTACGCCTTTGGGACATGCCTTGTCACGGCTCAACCCACTACCACAGATCCCCTATGGAGAGATGATGCATTTCTCGCAATTCCCAGATAACTGACATG
Organism: Penicillium cinerascens; assembly: GCF_028974065.1. Classification (NCBI taxonomy): domain Eukaryota; kingdom Fungi; phylum Ascomycota; class Eurotiomycetes; order Eurotiales; family Aspergillaceae; genus Penicillium; species Penicillium cinerascens. The sequence goes on along the minus strand of NW_026695298.1, from coordinate 8,773 downwards.
GACTCGTTTGTTGTGGCTTATTCTCTCCACGGACTGTGGTCTTAACATGTAACTCGCCAGCGGAGAAAGGCAAAGCCCCTATAAAGGATCGGTCTTATCCCTTTCTCCCCCCTGCGCAACTAATAACATTCTTCTGAAAATACATCAAATTTGAATTTGTCGTCAATTTATTCTGCTTTATTGTCGCTTCTAAATAACCATTTGCTAAGCATCATTATTCTTACGGATATCTTTTACGATGAACCAGTCTACCACTATACTCTTCGTCCCAGGCGCCTGGCACACAAATCTGACTGCTATGATCCCGTTGTGCAACGCCTCGAAGCAGTCGGCTACAAGACCGACAAGGTCCATTTACCCACCAGTGGACCCGCCAACACACTATTTAGACTTCAGCGCAGATGTTTCCCGTATTCGAGCGCAATCGAGCACGCCGTCAATGAAGGGCGGGATGTGGTCGTGGTTGCGCACTCTTACGGCGGCCTGCCCTCGAATGAGAGCTATAAAAGGACTCGATATCAACACGCGCCAGAAAGTGGGTCTGACTGGCGGTGTTACCCATCTGTTCTTCTGCTGCTCATTTGTCATTGCTGAAGGGCAATCCCTCATCAGTGCCTTCGGTGGTAATGACCTCCCATGGTTCAGGGTATCGGATGATAAGGTGTGATCAATGTTGCAGATCCAGAAAAAATATTCTACAACGACTGCAACGATGCCCAGGTTGAGCGCGCGGTAGCCTTGAAATCTCATAGTTACCAAGCCTTTCATAGCGTTTGTACTTATGCGGCATGGAAAAATATCCCATCCACCTACTTGTACTGTCTCCAGGATGCGGCAATTCCTCTCACGGTGCAGAAGATGATGGTTGAAGGCACTGCCAAGGGATCATCGGGATGAGGACCGGAGACGGTGGATGCATCGCACAGTCCGTTCATCAGCCAGCCTGATGAGTTGACTGCAGCGATTCTGACGAGCTGCTCGGAGAGAGCGTCTAGTTTGACTTAGTGACCTTTCTTTGTTTTCTATATATGAAATAAATATTTGCCACTATCGAAAGGACTCCTGGTATCTGGGGGTAATATTAAGTAATTCCAACCTTGCGGCGAATTTGCTGCCGATATGCCATGACTTCCTTTTCTTCTTCGAAGGATACCAACCGCAGCCGACACCATAGAGCAGCTGCGGCACCACGACTGCCTGATATATCCGCCGCATTGCTGACGTAGACGCACCCCACGCGGAGCTGTAGCAAGGCTCCGTAGAGATTTCAGAGACGTGCTGCCTTTGATGATTGCCTTTTCACGATGGCAAGCAACGAGCCAGCCGGGGATCAAGCCAGAAGCCGAGGTATTTCGTTGCTGCATGCTCAGGTGCAATGATTGAGGTGAGCCCGTCTTGACCTTGACGAGAAGTAGGCGACCTTCCTGCCTCTGTCCTTCAGGTACAAAAATGGATTAAATTGTACTTTTCGGGTTTGAAAACTGACGCATGTCGGCTGGCCCAAATTCCTGCTTTTTCACTACGCTTTTTCGAGCTTGGAAAACGTCTGTTTTTCTGTCTTTCCGGTTGTTGATGAAGCCCACGTCGTCGACCATCCCATTGTAGAGCGTCTCCACCCCGTGTCTGGCTGTCTTCGAGCAAGTCCGCGTTGTAGACAGATAGGAGACTTTCGAGAGACCGCGAGCCTTGCGGAATACCTGTGGGGTCGAATCCATGCTGACCGCCTTGTGCTAAATCTTTGGGGTGGCTTTTTGTGTTAAGGCAGCGTCTGGATCCACAAAGAGCTGTCCGAGACGTCGTTTATGGAGTAGTAGTGTAGTGGTATCACGACTGATCTAGCCATTGCCTTCTTAGTAAGTAGTAGTAGTAGTAGTAGAATTCATTTGCCCGATCTAGCTTGCCTCTAGTAATGGCCGCTATACGGGGGTGCTGCCGGGCCTGCCCGGCAGCGAGGTAGGTGCGCTGCACCCAGGATATATATCGTGCATGGAGGTGAAGTTAGGGCTTGCCCACTTGCCCCCAGTTGCCCGCAATCCAAGAAAATTAAGTACAAAGAAAAACCCGAGGTTTTCGGCCGAAGAATCAAGGAAAAACAAAGGAAAGAACGTTAAAGGAAAGTCAATCTCCGCCCCAGTAACACAGCCACCAGCGTCCAGCTCGTTTCCAGCTTGCTGGGAGGCCTGCTGTGTCTTCTAAACTCCCCACGAGATTGTTGCACCTGCTGCGCCCACAACTTCATTTTTCCGCCCCGCACACCTCCGCGGTTTCGCCGCATCTCCCACTTCCGCTCCCACTTCCCACTTCCAGCACCCTCGCACCACCATGTCCTCTTCTTCTCTCACTCTGCCCTCACTTTCGCCTCACTTCCACCTCCATGACACGCCATCCCCGAATACATGACCCTTTCCCCGGCCGGTCAGCCGCTTCCGCGCCGTTCTGCCTCTTAAGGGAAGAAAGGGGACCTGGCCCTTCTTCCTGCGATCCATATTTCATCTACCACCACCACACTACCTATTGGATCATACTGGTTGTTCTTGCTCTGGTTGTTGCTGCTCTGGTTCGAATCCCATAACGTCGGGATCGACCGCGTGAAACTGCCCGAGAAGTCGGGTCTTTTCCATGAAGGCGGAGATCGCTGGAACCACGTTCTTTTCCTGCATGAATTGGTCGAACGAGAGCGATGTGCATACGCGTGCTTGTACGAGCGCTGCTCGCATGTCTCTGCGCTCATCTTCAAAAAAGGGGCACTCTAAGAGCACGTGTCTTGGTTGCTGGTGCCCGAGATCGCACGCGCAGCGAGGCGAGTCTGTGACTCCAATTCTCCATAGGTAACGTTTCAATCCGATGATATTAAGCCGCATTTGAAGCATGATGGATGCTGACGCTTTTCTCTGGCCTTTCTAGTAGTCTAGAACCTTCTTCGTGGGCACCGGAATCAGTCGCTTTGTCGCCTGCCCAACCTTCTTCTCCTTCTCCCACGCTGCCTCCCACGTGATCTTCGCCCGCTCCCGAATACCTCGCCTCGCCGCTGCGGCGAGCTTAATATGCCGGTCGTGCGGGCCTGGAACCTCTGCTTTTGCTGCCTGCTTCGCGTGCTCGTCCACGAGCTCGTTGCCTGGAATCCCCTGGTGAGCGGGGATCCAGCGGAGCTCGACCTGGATATCTTGTTCTGCGAGTTTTTGAAGGTTTTCGATAGCTCCACGGAGGTAGACCTGACCAGAAGGCATACGTGGGCGGAGAAGCGCTTGGAGAGCAGCTTGGCTATCAGAGAAGATTCACGGCGTGCTACGCGTGCTCTTGTACGAGTTCTGTCGCCATCTCAATGGCCCGGAGCTCTGTAGAGTAGACTGTTGAGTCTTGCTCCGTGCCCATCTGGCAGTGGCGGTGCTCACGAGTGGCCTCTACCACCACCGCAGCACCGACTTTCCCCCTCGATTCCACTTCCCATCCGTATAAATAATTAGTTTTCCTTGACTTACTTGACCATGGTCTTGACCTCATCTTGACCTGCTGATTTCTGAGTGCTTCTTCACCGCTTCGTCACGCTCTAGGATAAAGACTTCTGGAGGCGCGTGCCATGGTGCCCGGACGTATGCTCGCCTGCTCTCCCAGTCGCCTTGCAAAGTTCCCGGGGGAGCCATTAAGCATCCTCCCTTCTGCCACGCATGTGCTTCCATCGGAGTCCATCCACCACGTTGACGTTGCTATGGAGAACGCTGTCGGATCATGAGCTATGGAATTCCATGTACTGGACCCGTACGTATCCGGAGAGCTATCTCCGCGGAGATACGCTCCATCTGGATACCGATTGGTGGAAGGTAGAGCTCAATATTTAGTGCTTCTGCTGCGCTGGTCTTGAAAGCTCCGCCGATCAGGCACGCTGCACGCTTCTAAATTGCTGCGAATTTGCTACTGATCATGCTTGCACTTCCCTTTCTCGAACCATGGATACCACACTGATACACCATAGAGCATCTACGGTATCACCACTGCTTGATATATCCTCCGCATAGCTAGCGTAGACGCTCCCCATGTAGATCCTGCTAGACTTCGTAGTGCTTGTATGGACGTGCTGCCTTTCATAACTACTTTTTCGTGGTGGTGAGAGAACGTGAGCTGTGGATCGAGCCAGAAGCCGAGATATCTCGCTGCTTGCTCTGGAAAGATGATATTATGGAGCCCGTCTTGACCTTTAACGAGTAGAAAGGACTGGCCTTCGTGCTTCCTTTCTGGTGGCACGAAGTGGATCAAATTGTACTTCTTTGGGTCAAAAACAGAGGCATGCCGACGTGCCCAGATCCTCTGATTTCTCACACGCTTTTTCGAGCTTAGAAATGGTCTGCTACTCTATCTTACCAGTCGCCATAAAGCCCACGTCGTCGACCCAGCCTATAGTGGAGAGATCTCCGCTTCTGTCTGGCAGTCTTCGAGTAGGTCCGCGTTATAGAGAAGATAGAGAATTGGTGAGAGAGGAGATCCTTGCGGGATACCGGTTGGCGTGGGAATACGCTCTGATATGCCCTCTGGCATACGGATACGCGTGCTTCTACCAGTTAGAAACGCTCCGATCTAGGGTGTAAGCTGGCTAAGACGACGTTTTTAGGAGGTTATGGATTAGACGTGCATGTGAGACGTTGTTGTACGCTCTAGATACGTCTAGCATAAGAAGAGAGACTATAGAGCCCCTACCCCACGCGCTACGTATCCGATCTAGCATGATCTGTATAGCGTGCTCCGTGGAGATGCCCCGTCTTCCACTAAGATGACCTTTTGGTAGCAATCCGTGCTCTTCCATAGCGTAAGATATACGTCTTGCGATGATAGACTCGAGAAATTTAGCAATTGTATTAAGAAGAGCAACTGGTCGGTATGACTTAGCTTCCTGGTAGTCTCGGTCTCCGGCCTTGCGTAGAATAACCGTGATAGAGCGCTGGAAGTGGCCTGGATTGTAGCCTAATCGCACATACGCGTTGAAGAGCTGGTGGAGCGTGCTCGCTACTACGGGGATTTTGATCAGCTTATGCCAGAGAGCGTTCGGAATCGCGTCTTCTCTAGGGGCCTTGCCCGCAGGAGTAGCTCGTATAGCTTCCTGGATCTCATGGTGTGTAATCTCCGGAAAATTCCACGCTTTCTGGATATATATATCCTTCCGTGTCTACTATATCCGCTTCTGGAGGTTGTGGGAAGAAAGCGTGCTGGAAAGCTGCTGCTTTCTGCTCCACGGTCTCCGCTGTGGAACCATCACGGGCTCGAAGTGTAGGTGTAAGCCCACGCTCGTAGACGCCGCTATGGTTCCGCGCCCACTTTGGCCAGTCTCCACATGCCACGGGGGCCCTCTTCCATAACCTTCTGTACACGCTTCCGGTGGGCCTTGCTAAGCGTGCCCTTGATGAGCCGGTTCTTATCGTTCCGGGCCTGCTTGTAGCGGAGCTCGTCAAGTGGGTCGTGTGAGCGAGTCCACTGCCGGCGGAGATAGCGTACGGTCTTAACCGCTTCTCTACACTCCTGGGTAAAGTCGGAGTTCGACCACATGGAGGGTTTAGCCCATGGTGTGGAGGCGTCGATTGCTACTTGTATAGTGCGTATAAAGGCCTGGGTTTCAAGCTCCATACGTTGCTGGCTGGCGAGAGGTCAGATCTCGTGATATAACGTGCTTTTCGATGAATTCTGTGAGGATCTTGTCGTCCATGGCACTCCAATTTCGACGTTCTGGGGCCTTCAAAAGCGGCGTCTGCACGTCTAGTGTCGTCCGTAATAGGGATAGTGGTCAGATTGGTGTTCAATATCGTCTGCACGCCCATGGTTAACCAGTCGACCAGTTAGCTCCTCGCTGATCCACGTCAAGTCGATCACTGATTCTGCATACCTCCACGCTCCCACGTGGGCCTAGCGGCCTCCGTGAGCAAGTCAAGCTTGTACTGGTCAGCCAGCAGCAAGAAATCCTCTGATTCTGCCTCTGCAGGAGCTCCTGGGCCTCCCCATACTGGGTGGTGGGCGTTGAAGTCTCCCACGATGATATGCTCCACTTCTTTCCGCTTCGAGAGCTCTTGACGGAGCTTGTCTGGCATGCCTGTGCCTTGCCGATTGTATATATTGTGCACGAAGAGATCCGTCCAGTTGCCGTCCACGTGGGCCTTCTGGAGCTTCAAGATCTGGTAATCACGGTCCACGAGCGTGCAAGACCACTCGCCTGGGTAGAGGTTCTTGGATACGTAGAAGCATACACCAGGTGGTTCGTCTAGACACGTGCTTGGATAGACAAGCTGGAAGAGCGAGGATATGGGTTGGTGTGTGGTGTTCGAGAGGGTGTTCTTCCACGGCTCTTGAACTGCAATCACGCTGGCTTCTTGCACACGTCGATCCCTGAGAAACGAGGCCATGACTGGTTGCGATTTGTTCACATTGTATTGTAGAATTTCGAGCTTATTCATTAGATGAGAGGTTCGTCTTGGTCGTCGCTGTATTCTGAAGCCTCGTGGAAGAACTCTTCTTCTGGCTCTGGTTCTGGGGGCGTGCTGCCGATATGATAATATCTGCATCCACGTCGAAGATATCGCTGAAGTGGAGACCGTGGCTTGGTGGAAGCGTCTCCTCTGTGGGCGCTGGAGCTGGGGGATGTGGTGGGAGGATTCGTAAGCGTGTGCGTGTGAGCTCGCTCTTGCTGGGGGGTCTTGAATACCAAACTGTTCCCTAGCGCTTAAGTAGCTGCATGGCTGGGTTGGACTGGAGCTAGAGCTGGAGATGGAGATCTGGGCCTGCATAACCTGGTCGTTTTCTATGTCGATCTGGGGCTCTTCAAAGCGGCGTTTCTTGTGCTGTAGGAGACGTTCTGGGTCCGATATGGGGTCCTGGAGCATACGCTGCTGAGAACGGGAGTTCCTGGCATGCTTCGTGATGGTAAGGGCGGTCTCCGTGAGCTCTGGCTGAGTGGGTAAGCTCTTGTCGCTGAAAGTGGAGGTTTTTGACTTATTCTTGGAGCCCTTGGGCGGCCCCTGGTCCTCTGGAGCCGCTGGCTGGCTTGCTGGTTGACTGGCTGGTGGAGCTGTACGCTGGCTGGCGAGTGGAACTGTACGCTGGCTGGCCGATTGGCTGAACTGGAAGTCGAATCGGTTCGCTGGAGCATGCACCGAGTCTTTAAGCCCGGCTTGTGGTGTAAAGTTGAACTCTGGGACGCGCGCTGGAGCTCGTGCTGAAGCTGGTGCTGAAGCCGTGCTCGACTCGTGCTGAGCTGGAGCTGGAGCTGGAGCTGGAGCTGGAGCTGGAGCTGGGGCTGGGCCTGGAGCTGAGAGCGCGCGGTGTACGGAGATGGAGAGGCAAACGGTGATATGGCGGGCATTCCGCACGTATCTGCTCTGCCTTGGCCTTCGCTTCTCTCTTGACCGAGCAATCAAGGCTCGTGGGCCGGTGATTACCTGAGCAGTTAGCACACTTGATTCGAATCATGCCGCCACGCGTTGAAGGGCACTCCCAGGTCGGGTGCTCCTCCGCAGTGACCGCATATGAAGCTTCTGTGTGGGCAGTGTGATTGAACATGCCCTGGTTTCTGGCACTTGCGGCATAGCTTCACCCTGCCATCTCGACAGAAGAAGACGACGGAGTGGACCTCCGAGTTCCAGTATAGGTCCCTGATCAATTGCTTGATTGGCAACTGCTGGATTGTCGAATTCCATTACCACCGACGCTTCACACTGGCTCTCGCCGCGCGGGCGGGTTAGCCAGTCAAGGTAGACAATCTTCGCCTTTCCACCCCAATTCAACACGTTCTGCCGCTGAATCTCACTAAACCAAGCCCTCTCGATCTCAGGCGTGAGCTAGAAGCTCCGGATTGGCAAGACCATACACGACCACGCCCCACGATGGACTCTGGATCGGGGCTGCCGAGCCAAACATGCGTTACCATCACTCGTGAAGACGCGAAGGAGCTCCGCACCTACAGCAGAGTTCGCCAATAGCGATACGTCTCCAGACGGCAGCACACGAGCAGCGCAGAATTCCGCGTTTCCAGCCAGCGCGGCGGAGGTCTTCGAGCGCGCCTACTGCATCGCGTAGACGCTCCGCTTCCTTCACAATTGCCTTGGCTTCCATCTGCCTGATCTTGTCCCTCTGCGCTGGGTCCACCTTGACCGTTATGGATCGATCTTCGCGGAGCTCGACCTCGCTCACGCCTGGCGACGCCGTGCCGTCGCTTCGGTTGATAGGGGGATTAGCGGAGGCCGTCTGGTGCTGCCAGGCGCCCGCCCGGAAGCTTTCCAGCGGTCTGTCGAGGATAGGGTTGAAGCGGAAGTTACGGTTGACGAGCTGGCGGACTTTTCGATGCTATCAATTCTGGTATTTAAGCGCTGCGTGTCAGCGGCAATTGCTTCAAGAGCAGAGATCACTTTTGCCATCTCCCCCTGAGCGCCGCCTGTCTTCGCTTGCTCAGCGAACTGGCGGACCGTGATGGCGAACCGGGTGACGATTGGCTCGTCCTGGCTAGTGTTCTCCATATGTCGAATCACGGCATTCGCGCCGTTAATCAGCTGGTCCATGCTAGTCGTTGTTGTTGTTGATTCTGGTCGGTCTTGGCGTTGCAAATTTTCGGTTTTCCCCACGTTCCGCAGCTGCAGAACCATGGTTCGGGCGCGCAACTCCAACAGCTGCCATTCTGACCCGTAAAACCGGTATCAAAACGTAGCCGTTGAAGTAATTAAGATTTTGAACTAGGTCTTAAAGCCCTAGGACCTCTGGTTGGCGAGATATTTCAAGAATTCGTTTTGCCAAGAGATAGATGTTT